>NC_090932.1:1132806026-1137771026 GCF_040938575.1 Ambystoma mexicanum | reverse complement strand
GAAGTTGGGCACCACAGCAGGATGGATGTTGCAGGATTTTTTCAGGGCCACGCAGAGCTCCCTAGGAAGCCGCCATCTTGCTCGGCTCGCTAGCGCCCCCTTGTCTAAGTGTGTTTCTTGACTGTCCCATTCTGTGTGCTCATTGTGGACCCCCTTACAAGCTCACCACTGCTTGAGACTTAAGCCTAGACCACTCACCCTGCTACCTTGAACTGGTTTGGCTGCAGCTCCCAGAGTTGTCCCTGTCACAATACTAGGTTGGCCATCTATACATCTGGCCTCCAGGCCAAACCAAGATGGTTTTACAGGATTAAAAAACGTGAGGGTGCTGATCTCGAGAGGTAGATCTCGAGAGGTAACCTGGTGAGGGAAGATGCACCAGGTAAGTTGTGTGGGTGATCTGGTAAAGATCAAGTATCAAAGCTTGCGTAGCGTCCAAGTGCCTGAAGGTGAAATATTGAACTAGTGGTGGTGATGGTTGCTGACGGCACAAAAACGGAGTAACCAGAGAGCATCTGCGGGGTGTTGGGGGGGGGGGGGGTGTGTGTGTGTGTGTGTGTGTGTGTGTACACGTGTGTGTGTACGTGTGTGTGTGTGTGTGTGTGTGTGTGTGTGTGTGTACGTGTGTACGTACACTACGGTGAAGATGAATCGGAGGCTGACGCAGAGGCCATGCATAGGCTGGAATGAGTAGCCTTCTCTATTACGAATCTGTTATGTTCAGTAGCTCTGTTTCTTTTTGATTTTGTGATCTATAGTTTATCCAGTGCTCAAATCTTTGTGGTACAGTTATGCAGTCAAAACCATTATCTCTGGAGGAAGGAGGTGCTGTGCCCTTTAGCTCGGGGCGTCTCTTGAAGGGAAGCTGGGGGGGAGGGGCTAGAATGTGGGCCTCGGTGTGGTTTCAGTGTCGGTTGCTGTCCAATGCCGTGAGAGGTGTAGTCTTTGGCGCACCGTCAGTTATGGTCCCTTTATACAGAAGACCACTCGTAATTTTACCGGTGTGCTAAATGTGTATTCAAAATGTAGTTTTACAAAGAGGCACGCACTTTCTATGAATCGGCATTCGTTCGATTGCAGCCCCTTCGTAGTAGCTTCTAGACTAGAGGCTGTCTTGGCAGGGTGCGCCACCGCTTAATTCTGGCATGTGTACCACTCTGGTATTGTACCAGACCCATAGCTCTTCAACTCCATGCCAATCCTGACTGGCAACATGCACCTTTGTTGCACTAGGGTGTCCCTCGTGCGACTCCTCTGCTAAAGCATCTCAATGCTGACCTTTAGCAGCCCCTACTATTACGCTAAGGGCCCGATTCACTGGGCGTTTTCCTATGAGATTGCGCCATTACACACTTCTGTGAGTCCGGCCCGAAGACTCGCACACAGCTGTGCGCCTGGACGCAGCAGAGGCGGATGTAACACTCGACGAGGGACACATGCCCACGGGGCCCACTGCTCTGCCCTTTTCACACCAAAGGCAAGGCCTCCAACTGAGAACGTCTCCTTTTGACAGGCTCAGCGAGCACAGTATTTACAGTGGGAGGTGAATCGTTATGTTTACAGGTTACAATGCATGGAACACTTGTCCCTTCAGTTCATAAATGTTGAACTTGTGATAGCCATGAACTCCTCCCAAGCTCCCCCTCCCCCCTGGCCCTCAGTCCATCTAGCCTACTGGGCCCTTTGCTGTACATTTGCCACTGCACAGCAGGCCCTGTTCTACCCGTCCTACTGCTCGCAATGTCAACTGCTCTTATCAGTGCTGCGTGCTCTGTACGGTAAACATTGTCGCCTAGGTAACTGAAAGGACTCCTACTGGAGCATCACTGATACATTGCTGCCGTTGCAGCTGCCTGCTGGTGATATCACTTCGCAACGGCGCGACTGGGCATAATAGATGTCACTTGGCACTACTAAAAACCACAGCATCAGGGACCGCCTCGGGGCCTTTCAACTTTTTCAAATGAAAGGGGCCTTGAGCCTCAGGAGGGCCCCCAGCAACTGCCACATGTTTCCAGTCAGCAGTCTTGTAACACGGCAAAATATTCATTCATGTGTTTTGGTTCTGGAGTTTAACATGTGGGATTTGTGTAGTGCTTACATTTTAAGCTGCGTTTTTCTCTTCCCACATGATATGCAGAAGTGTCATCACCCCATTGCCTTCTAACACTGGTTTCTCCACATCAGCCCCTTTCTGACAAAGAAGGGCTTATAACTCTTCAGTGGGCCTTTAGTGTATAAGCTCCCTGCTGGCTGCCTGTTTCGTGATAATCGGCGGCTATTGACCTTTGACGCCATTGTAATGAATGTGCATCACAGGGGCCCCCTGGCTGTTTTTGCTTTCAGCAGGGGGCCCCCCACACATCTTTAGCCGGGCCTGCACTGCATATTGCCTTTTCGCTACTATACTTGCCTACTTGCTTATTAAATTGATTCTTCAAGGCCCCAGCCCCCAGCAGCAGCCCCCCGTGTTACTAATATGAATACACAAGCTTATTTAAAACGGGATCTATTTGCAGCTCACGTTACACGCTGCCTTGGCTGTCCCCTTCCTCTACCCGAGGCAGCAATGCTGTCGCCTCGTTGCCTCGGTTATCCCTCTTCGTCTGCATAATTGCACTTTGTCAGCAAGGTGTCTAATGGCTTTTGAATGCACGTTTAGAGTTTCACCTACCTCAGACTGCCTGTCCCAGGATAAGATGCCCTACGCCCTGACCAACGACATCGACATTATAATCACCCCTCGGGCGCCTCCGTCTGTTTTTCTCAGCTGTAGGCCCGGGCCCCAAACATCCTATTGAAATGGGCCCTCACCAGCCCCGACACCTTTTAGCCTGCCCTCATGACCAGACATTCCAGAACCAACCGCTGGCAAGAGTTCGGTATTGGGGGTGATGCCATCCGAGTATGCGTTGCATAACTAAGTATTGCCATGATACTAGCCGTGCTGTTAGAGGTCACGTGGCGGGGCATTGCTTCTGGATGCCTTTGCAGGGCATACAATGAAACTCCCTTTTTCGTGACCTTGATGTAGGCTTTGGGTGTACTGAACTGTTTCCTTCCACCAGTTGCTCGCTAGCAATTGGCTGAGACTAGAGGCAAGCTCTTCAGCCATGTGGATATGTAGCCAGCAGGGTCATGACTTGTAACCAGGGCTTTAAGTGGGCTGGGGCTAACTCGGACTCTTCTCAGAAAATTGTGCTCGAGACTGGTCCCTGCCAGTGCTCTCTAAAGTCCTCTAGTAACCCCAGCCCGCTAAATGCAAAAGCAGGTTTCGATTTGTGGCGCAGAACCCCATCCAGGCCCCCTTTGCCTCGCGATGCAGGGTCAGACCACAATGAACACTTGCCTGACCCGAATGCCGTCTGTTAGGCCGCGGACCTTTTTGCTAAATCTAGCCGGGCTGTGCCCGAATGGGGGCGTAACCTAACAGCTGCCATTCAGGTCAAGGAAGAGCTGCCTCTTAATTGCGGCGGGACCCCCCTGTCGGGCCACGCCTCTTTTGGCCTTGCTCCCGGAAGAGCACCAGCTCCAGTGTGCATACGCCTTCCAGCACTGGAGTGCACAGTGAAAGCGCACTCCTTGGCGGCACAGATGTGTCCAAAAAGAACGTGCTTAGCCCTGGTTTCGAACTTTACCTTAACGTCGGTTACCTGAGAAAGCCAACAGTTTGGGCTTTTGTGTAGGTTTGGGATGGGCATTTGCTAGGCACTGATCTAAAGGTACTACCTGTCCATTAAATTGCAGCAGCTGGAAAATGAAGGGACTAGCTCTGCATACATCATGGCAGTACCTGGCAAAGGCCTAATCTCTCAAGACAAAACTGTTTGCTTTGTCGCTGCTTGTTTTCACCCGAACTGCAGTGCAAGGAAGAGATCTAAATCAAGTGGCTCAAGGCAAACTTGCTTAAGACCTTTTTTATTTTTTTTGTTTTTTGTTTTGCGCCAGTAGCCATTTACAGCTGCAGCTAAGCCATTAACTCGCAACAGACGGTTTAGAAATGCTGACGCTTCATGCTACTGCTTGATCGAGCAAACACAAAGAGATCCCGGGAGGATGCGTTTTGGGCAGAGCCGGGCAGGTAGTGGGTGTGAATGGCCACAGGCAGTAAATGGGTGGGTAAATAACCGAGCAACACAGCACACTGCGTGTCCCTCCTCACATGTCTTCTCTCTCCTACCTGTACTCTAACGCAGGCGTTTTGGCTTCCAGGAGGTGGTTAATTGCCTAAGTAACGGCCCAAACTAAAAAAGAACCTTGATGTTTGGCCTTTTTTCAGTTTGATGTAATTTGAGCATGAATATTATGTGGCCCGTGATTTTCGCATTACTCTTTACCTCCAGGTTCTTTTGGTTGGTCGTTTTGAAGCACACACCAGTAAAAGGGAAAGGGGGGGGGGCGGTTATTTTCCTTTTTGATCTCCTGCTGCCATTGCCAGTTTCATGCCTGCAGGCTCCCGATGGTCTGTAATGCCACTGCTTGAATCTACTGTAAATCGGCAGCCTCATAAATCGTGCCGGTCAAGTGGAACCCCGCCCCCTTTTCACTCGGCTGTGTTTTGTCTTTAAATAGCTTTATAAGTTGGTTCCTTCCCATCCGTCGGCTTTGACCTCTTTTTATTGGCTACTGCGCTCGTCAGTCAGTTGGTTTCTCTTGCACATTCCTTTCTTCTCCCATGTTGCCCCAAGTATTGGAACAAACCGCCTCTTCCTATTCGTTCTTTTGTTTCTCCTCCTTTTCGTTCTTATTTGAAGAATTCTCACTTCTCTCGTCTAACTTGGTCATATTCAGAGGCGTTGCTGGGGGGGAGGGGGCTAAGGGGGCTATAACCCCTGGTCTTTTGGTTGTAGCCCCAGATAGAATCTCAGGAGCTACATACAACCAAAAGGCTAGCTAGCCCCCAGTCCTGGAAGTTCTGACATTAGTGTAGCCCCCAGTCTTTTCCAGATTTAGCAACACCCCTGGTCGTATTAATTGTTTGTTCTGATAGTTTTACGTTTTCTTCGTCCAGTGCTTTGGCGAAAGTGTCTTATACAAAATGTAAATCTTTATTAATTTGGTCAGGATAGGATTGGGATTAACCCCTACAAGGTATTTAAAATATATTTTTATTTTATATATAAACCAAACGACAATTCAACAGAACATAAATAAACACATTTAACAACAAAAAGCACTGCAATCCCCATCCCTCCCCCCTATGAGCCTGTATGGTGTCCGCCATCGGTATCCGCTGTGAACGGAGGGGCGTCATCGCTCTCAGATTCAATTGGAGCCGACCCAGTTCCAAACAGTTCGGCTATCAACAATTTCCATGCCGCGAGGGAGCACATTTCCTCCTCCTCCCCTGCAATGGTATCCCGCCACACAGCCGTCTCGGCCTCCGCCCATTTTTGGAGATCCCTCCACCAGACCTCCACTCGTGGCTTATGACACTCCCTCCATCCCATGGCAATCCTACGTTTAGCAAGCACATAAGCCAAATCTTTCAATTTCTCAACATGTCTAAGTTTACGCGCTCTGGGATATCCCCCCAGTAAGCAGGCCCAGGCTGAATCCACTTTAAGCGTGATACCCTTTCCTGCCAGCTTCTGCGCCACTTCACCCCAGTAGCCTGCAATTACTGGGCACGCCCAGAACATGTGTATCATGTCTGCATTCTCCTCGTCACACTTGGGGCACGCCTGGCGTCCAACATCCCGAAATTTGGATATTCTCAAGGGGGTCATGTATGCCCTGTGCGTTATATAAAGCTGTATTTGCTTAAACCTGGCATTTCTCGATACTTTTTTATGATACCCCAAGGCACGCTCCCACAACCCATCTGCCATCGAGGCCCCCATCTCCATTTCCCATTCCAGTCTCAAGTGCACTAAATCACTCCCAACCTTCGTCATCAACATCTCATACAACCTAGAGACCTCATGCCCGCCCTCCGATGTGTCGTATAGTATCTCCACCGTGGCGTCCGGTTCATCGGCCAGGGTAGTTTCAGGCCACCTATTCCGGATCTCCTGCACTATCCTGTGATATGTCACATATTGACCCCTGTGCAATCCCGACCCTGCCTCTAGTTCTTCGAACTCCATGATGGTCCCATCCTGCCAAATATCTCCCATGGTGACCAACCCCACTGACTCCCAGTATGTCCGGATGATTGCTCTGAGCTGCCCGTCTCCCTTCGTCAGTGCGACCAATGGGAACTGCGACACACACGGCAAAGAGTTACCCATCATCCGGCAGGCCCGTCTCCACATGTTCCGTCCCAAAGCTAGCATTCTAGGCCGCTCCCTCATGCATGCATTAGTCACCCAGATCACCTCTCGCAGATAAAAAGGGGAGCAATCCCTCCCAAACAGCCTGTGTTCAGGGGTCTCCTCGTCAGAGAGCCACCTGGACACATATTGTAGCTGCGCTGCCACATAATATGCCTCAAAGTTCGGCAGTTTGACTCCGCCCTTCTCGTAGAAGTTCTGCAGCTTCCACAGTGCGACTCTGTTACGCGTGCCGTGCCACAGGAATTCTCTGCAAACACTATGTAGCCTCACAAAAAACTTCTTAGGAATCATGTAAGGGATGTTGTTAAAATAATGCAAAAGCCTGGGCAGTACCACCATTTTAAGCATAGCTCCCCGGCCCATCATCGCTAACGGCAATCTTTCCCAGAGCCTCATGCATTTCTCGATCTTCCCCACAGCAAGTTCAGTGTTGTGCTTGTGCTCTTCCTCAGTCGTGTGATACACGTCAATTCCCAAGTATCGGAAGGAACTCGTCGCCCACGGGATCTGCAACACTGGCAACCTCTCTACCGGAGTCCCCACATAGCCTCCCAGCGGAAATAGAGTGGATTTCTGGGGGTTTACCGCTATACCGGACAACCAGGCATACCTCCCCATCACCTCTAAGACATACTGCAAATTTTCTTCTGGGTATCTTAGATATAGCAGCATATCATCTGCATACAGGGATATAAGGTGACACTCTCCTCCTACATCGATGCCGACCGGGTCATATTGCTGCCGGAGGTAAATTGCCAAGGGTTCTAGGGCCAGGATGTCAACCCCTACAAGGTAAAAGGTTTTTCTAATTAAAAACTAGGATTTTTTTTTTCTGAGAGCAGTAGGAACCAAGTTTGTTAGGAGGGGTAAAATAAGTGGGGGGGGGGAAATCCTAATTTAAAAGGGAACTTGATCCCCCTCTGATTCTCTAGTCTGTGGCGCAGTCTCTGGGGCAGAGCACTTGGCAGACTTCTTGACTCCAGTCCGCCAATGGGGAGGGCATGGAATAAACGCCTCTAATGGCTGCAACTATAAGAAATAAAGCTACTTTGGTAAGAGTTCATTGGCACCTCGAGGTGCCTAGATAGAGGAAATGCCACTTTCCAGGGTTCCATAGAAGGAGGGGTTATCACACCCAGCGCGCTCCAGCAAGTGCTTCTGTCGCTGCTTTTGTTTGGTCTCACCCTATAGCCACACATTGCCCTCCTGTGGAACATGAATACCTTTCAACACACTCCCAACAGTGAGTATTTCTCCCCCCCCCCCCTTCCTCCGGCTTCGTTTTTTTGTTGGGCCCTCTACCCAAAGATCGCCCACCCGGGTTCGTGGACTCTCAAATCTGCATAGGCTGGATATTCTCACCCTCTGGTGCGTTTTCCACGGTGAGCAATGTATTATTTTCTTTCCATCTCCAGATCTTGTTCAAGCCCTCGTTCCGCTGCATGCATACGTGGCTTAGGATCTGCCCTGGGCTCCCTCAGCAACAACTCTGTGGGACAGCGGCTCGTCTCCCCGGCACCTGCTAATAGGCTTGGGCTCCTTCGGTGTCCAGTCAGGCTCCTGCTCTGTGCACCAGCGTCTGTTCACCATTGCAGAGCCCCCATTCATACTCCTACTGAATAACCTGATCACATATGTATTGGTTATTCCAGTATCTCTCTGTTGCTTGGAATTGATTGGTTATTCTTCTACATCGCTCCTTCACAGGTGTATTCCCTCTAACTAAGGCTTAATCTCCCCACCCAATTGTTTCCTTTTTGGCAGTTCAGCATGATTAATGTGGTTGTGGCAGCTTTGGGCTTAAAAGCGTGGTCTGCCATTTTGAGGTCTGTTGGCATTGCATGGTCAGCCTTGCAGGTTCATAGCGTGGTTCCAAATCTCTCAAACTCTCGGGCTGGTCCGAAATGCGAAGGTGGGGAGTATGTTTGCCTCTCAATCTTCAGCTAGCCCAGGAGATGCTGCGCTTGTTCGCGGGAGCCCAGTGAGGAGGTGTCTCCTAAACACTAGCCACCACACTTGATCAACAGGTCTTTTCTCCAGGGAAGCTTTCAGTTCTGAGGTGAAAGTAGGTAAAGATGGTGGGAGCGGGGGTGCTCTTCCACGGGCTGGCAATTGTCTAAGCACAGTATCTCGGTAGCGGGACACAGGTGGGACAGGGAGAGGAGGAGATGCTCTACGGAGTCTCCCATCTTCCTCCTCCAGGTAGCATGTCACTTAGCAGGCGGACATCTTGATCTCTGGCCTCGAACTCTACAGACTCCAGAATCTCCTGCTAAAACCGTTTAATAGGTTTCATTGATATTTTCAGGGTCCTTCCATCCCAGAAAGAAAATGTTTTTCATATTGAGAAGTAGGGGCTGGTGGAGAGTCACTTTCCATTGCAATGCACTGTTTTACTGAAACAGACTGACTCTCTCCCACCTCATGGGAAGACGCTCTGAAGCAGGTGAGGAATCTGGCTGAGAAGCTCTCTGAGAACCAATGCTCCTCTAGAACCTCATAGTCTGCTCAGCAAACACTGGAAGGAAATCAGAAACCGGGCTCTCCAAACAATCCGCACAGACATTCACACATACCAATATGCTCACTCTCGCCTCTCCATCAACAAACAATACAACGCAGCTATACCCCTTGATTAATTCGGCCTAGCTGCACCAATACCTTCTTCCATGAATGCCTCAACAGCCTTCAGAACGCAGCTATACCCCATGAAAAAATCAGCCTAGCTGTACACATAATATTATATACAAACGCCACCACCGCCAGAATGCAGACCCGAGGTAAAGCGCCCCTGCTGCACACATTCTACTGACCTCAGACAGCCACTGCACCACGCCTACCATTAGACTGCAGCTACATGATGCACTGGCTACTGACATACCGAATGCACCCAAGCACTTGATATTACCCTATTCTCTCCACTGACCTGGTCTACGTCCCCAAGGGCGTTCAACCCACAGCGCTTTGAGATTCTACCCATGGTATATAAGGCACTATGCAAATGCACACTAACATAACATCAACTTGTGTAGATGGGGGCGGGGAGGACGAACGGACATGGATTGTGATTCAATGTTGATCGAAGCCTCATGCCCAGTCATTCTCCTGTTCATCCACATCTGTAAGAGCTATCCGAGGAATCTGCAGGGGTGGGCATGGAAGGGACATGCGAGACTCCAGCGGTAAATCGATCAATGAGTGCATTTACAGTTTACATGGCCTTGATTTGTTCAGCAAGGAGGACCACTACAGTATTCAAAGCCACAGGAACCCAGGAGTACTTCTGTAAGGAGCTGATCCTCTTTCCCACAATATTGTTTCTTAGTTAGTAGCTTTCCCTCCCTCCCTGTGTCTCGTTTTTTTTCTCCCTTTTTTTGGATCTCTGGTGCTCACTTTTATGTTAAGCTCTTACATTTGTAAAGCTCACATAGACCACAAGTGGTTTCTAGGTTGTGACCAATGCCCACAGTTACAGGTCTCAAGCGGCAACAAAAGGTCAGTTACCAAAGAACTCGGAGAAGAGACAGATCTCAAGTTTTTTGACGAAAGACAATAAGCGTAGATCATCTCATTTTAAGCCTGTAAGATGTCAAAGAAAAAGGAAGAGCGTTATATAAAGATGGAGTAAGAATCGAGAAAGCCTTCTTGGCTGTAGAGGCAGCACGAGGCCTAGAAACCATGAGAAGAGCATGCGCAGCAGAGGCGTAGCCAGAATTGTCTAAGAAGTGGGGGTGAAGGCTAATGTTGGGTCCACCGAAACAAACATTGACCTCTGTAAATACCCTCACAGCGCTGCTGAATGGGCATTCAAAGATTCTGGCTGGGCTTTCCCACTCGGGCCCTACCCCGTCTACGCCTCTGATGCTCAGCAGAGCGAGATGACTGGGGGGGTGGGGGGGGAAGAGTGTAGGGCTTCAGTATAGAAGAAAGACAACTATGAGGGGAGTTTGAAAGGCAATGAGGAACAATTTAAAGGGTCTTTAAACAATGGCTGCACCTTCTAGTTGGTCAGCGGGTGCTGCCATTTCTTTATTCATTTGTTTTTAAAGACCGGCAAGAAGGGGAGAACCAAGGAGCGGCTGCATTGAACAAATACCAAGTGAGCGGCTGAGTTTTGAAGAAAGTGAAGATGTTTAAGGCAAAAAAAACGGAAGGCCCAAAGCCCTTTCTGTGGAAGTAGAGATAGGAGCTGCCAAAGAGAGGAAAGGCAAGTAATGATGGCATGGATGGGCAACTGTATTAATTTGAGGATTCAAAGGGACGTTTCTGTCCTACTTAACACCAGGGCTCTTGACAACAGGTAAGGAGAGGGACAGGCAGCCAAAACAGGAGGCCAGAAGGTAGAGAACCAGAGTCTGATCTAACAAACCATGCTCTGTTTTTTTTCTGAAGGCGTAACGAGTGGGCGTTCGTCCTGTTAAAGCTAGCGGAGACCAGATTGAAAAGCTGCAGTACTAGAGTCCCGCCCTGCATCCAAGCAGTTGAGGACTTGGCTGTCGCTGTTAAAAAATAAATAAAAATAATAATAAATAAAAAGGTAGAGACGAAAGTGACGATCCTTGGGGGACACAGCAAGCAAGGGGATGAGGCTGCAGAGAATTGACAGCTACACAGATCAACTGGTAACTCATTTTAGTGAGAACGAAGAACACCGGGAGAAGGCAGAACCAGAGATGGCAACACTAGAGGTGCTCGGGCAGGACACCACGGTCGACTGTGCCAAAGGCAGCCGCTGTTTTGGCTAGAAGTAGGTCAATGCAACCGCTGACCTAGATCACCAGCCTGTCATCACGAATGTCAAAAACTGAAGATGGTGTAAGCGGGTCCTGCTTATTATGGCAATGGAGCGTGGAATCTTCGCAGGAATGGGAAGAAGAGAGATCGGATGATGGGCTTGGGAGTTTTATTTTTAATTTTATTTTAAATGTTTTAATTTCTTTTGTACAGAAGTGTAGTAATAATGGCCGATTTAAAAATTGAGGGACAATATCCAATGAGAGGAAAGAATTGAGAATATGAAGTAATGGCATGCAAACCACAGAATAGTTTATATCAATATCAATAGAAGTGATGGCAGAAGGACCCATTTTTTAAAGATAAAAAAAATTCAGTTTTACATGTTACTCAGATTTATGTTTGTATATTTTGCTGCACAATAAAAAGAAAACAAAATAACTTTTATCGAGAATTAATACCACATGAATGCAAAAGGAATACAAATTGTTTTTAGCCACAATACTGGAAGTCTTGTAGGACTGAACGTGAGAAAGGTACAGTTATTTAGCTGTAGAAGAGTAGAGGTGGCACTAATGGCTTCCTTTTGTCTGTCATTCCTTCTCTTGCGCTCATCTTTTCTTTCTCTTTCGTAGCAGTTTCCAACTGTTACCATAGACCTACAGCAAAAGGCATTTATCTTACTGTTTGTTTTGTCCCCTTTTAGTTTTGTAATTTTCTTTTGCCCTTCAACCATCAGCTCCATTTTTCTGGTACATGCCAACCCCACAGTTCACAAAATCATAGTGGATCACTGTTTCAGTCTTTCTGACATCGACCATGAAGACTGACTAAACCATCCATTTCCATCTTTGGAAAATGCTGTAGGATGTCATGTGACTCAGGACTGTGTAAGGAGCGTTTTAGAGAAGTTTGGAGGTGTGTGGGTCCACTGCCATCTCTACCACTGACTAATACTCCTGTACCCCCTTCCCCTCTCTTCAAAGAGTCTCTACATATTGTGACAAGTCCCCAACATTTTTCTGGGGCCATCTAGTGGGATGCCCAAGGAGGCCAGGAACCTCCCTGAGATAGTAGACAATGGCGTTTGGGGCAGTGTGGGAATGATCCACTAGCCACCCACATGTAGTAGGGGGACTTTCATATACCGGATCAAAATGTTACTGGCCTTTGAATGTCCTTGCTATAAGAGAAGATCCTTGAACCTGCGTGAGATGATACTCCCCGCCCCCCCCGCACCCAACAAGACAGGGTCAATTTGATCTGAAGTTATGATGATCTCTCTGAGGCACTTGCACTTTGTCCATCCGAGACCCACGGAACGGAAAAGTTTGTGTGAACTTGTGCAAACAATGCAAAATTGCAGACCAGCTTTTCAATTCTACAGTCCATCCTCCACACAGGGAGAAAGCAACTGCACAGTAACCAATCGCCCAGCAGAAACCATAACAATACACTGGTACAGACACGTGAGCCCCAACTGTTTCCAGCGATGGAGTCTCTGAAGTATGCAAAGGATGTTTCTGGAAAGGGAGATGTGGTTGTGAGGGGTTGGGAAAGTGCCTCGCTGACCCTGCACTAGGTGTTTCCCTACCTGAACTCAAAACTTAGTATCTATCAGTGTCAGAATGTCCAAAACAAAGCCATCCTGTGTCCAAAGTATTATTCGGACCCTCACATTCTATGGAAATAATTTTAAAGTTAAAGGATAATGTCTTTGGCCTTCAGTTTTCTAGAAATGGTCATATGGGCAAAGAAATGGGTAACTCCAACAAAACCTCTCTCAAGAATATTGTTCCTTACTCCAGAGGGTCTCTCCCTTCCCCTGGATCCTTATTCACATTTTCTTACAAATAGCAGTTCTTGTCTTTCCTCTTGATCAATACCAAAAATCATACACTGTTAACGTTTGGCCTTTGGGTTGTCCGGATACCTGTTGTACTCTCCTGCCAGGACTTCCTGTATTCACACACTTGTAATTGCCTGGTATACTCTCCTGCTAGGGTTCTCACTTGTGTGCCTTTGTCTGCACTTGATAATTCACCACATTGCACTTTTGGCTGATTCATTCTGTCCATGGCATATTGCCTTGTTGGTGTTTTGCTCACACTGCCACTCTTGGTAATTCACTATTTTAGCCCTTTTGGCTATTTCACTTCTCCGTTATATACTGACTTGCTAGTGTTCCTTTACATGTACATTTTGCGCATATTGCTATACTTCAGATTCTCTCCTTTAGCAGATATACTTTCACTTTCTCTCTTTCAGGTTTAATAAATGTTTTTATTTCTTTCTCTGATCTGTTTTGTTTAATTAATCCTGTGCAGCGTGCTTGCCATTATGCCCGGTGTTCCCTTGGTCCCAGCGTGGACTCGCCGGTTCTACGTGGTGTTCCTTGTCTTTCTCGCAGCCTGCCGATAACAGCCTTCAGGTGTTTTCCTCCTCACAACAATCGGCTTTCTGTGTTGTTTTCTCCCACGGTTCCAGCTGGGGTTCTCTGCATCGCATTGGTCTAAGTGTTGGGCTGCTTTCTTTCACAGACAAAACACCCAGGAGCCCTGCACTGGCTTCTGGCATTCCCGCTGTGTGACATCTTCCTTGCTCAGCTTCCTTCTTGTCGGTAGCTGAGCCGGTTGGCTCCCCAGTCTTCCTTTCAGCTCGTCGGTCACACAGAGAGGAGCAGCCTGCTCCCACCAGTAGTCTACCATGGTTTCTGGCTCTCTTGTTTTAAATGTCCTGGGCACAGGTGTGTGCTCCAAGCAACTGAAGTACTTCTTGTGCTCAGGGCTTCTTTTGCTCTGTATTCCTCCACTCCTCTTCCTCATCAGTGTTTAGGTGTTGCTGGGAACAGTAGTCCTTTTGGATAACTTGCACAAAAACATAGGAGGAATGTTCTTTAAAGGTTTTGATGGCAAATCAATGTTTGAGAAATGGTCTGCAGATTGGAATGAGGATGCTGGAGAAACGATATATGAGAAGTCATTTATAACGCGCCTGTACACAAGTGTTTCTAGGTGTGACAAGACAAGTGGTAGGGGGGGCAGAGGTAGGATAGAATAATGATCTTACTAGGCCTTGTGTCAATCTGATTGGGCAAGTGAGGGGAAGAGGGTGGGGAGAAGTGCCAGTGGTGGGGGGAGAGAAGTGCAGGTAATGATCAGTGCTGCTGGAAGGTGGCTCAATACGTGCAGAGAGAAGGAACTGTAGGGTTGCAGATACAGACCCTTAAGTGCTGGGGGAGCCCGGAGGCAGTGCGATGGCAACTAGACATGCAGAAGCCTTGGCCCGAGTTCACTGGGTGACCAGTGTGCATAGCAGTCGGGGACAACGGCAGGGGAGAGGAAGAGAGCGAGCAGAAGAAAACCGATCTTGAGTTGCTTCCGGAACCGGAGGTGGTTCTGCTCACGTTTGAGAGGCAGGGAGGCTATTTGGAGGTGATATAAGGGAGACTAGGGGTGATGTGAAGAGGACAGCCGTAGGTGTTGATGTGGAAAGGGGCGCTATCTGGAGGTTATAGGGGAAAGACCACGGGATGTGTCAAGACGGAGTAGTCGGGAGGCTGGTGCGGTTGTAGTGAGCCAGTTCAGGAAGGGATGAGAGGATACTCTAAGCCCAAAGGCAGGCCCTGTAAAAAGGGGGTAAACCCATGGTGGGCTGAGGAATATAGAGGAGCAGAGAATTGGTGAAAAGTGAAGGCATTGGGACCCCCCCAGGAAAAGGAAGCTATGCAGCCTTCTTGATCTCGCTTGTGGAAGGCGAGTCTAGATGGCTGTGTACCCAAAGTGGAAGAGCAACTTCAGCTAGATCTGCATTTGCCATGGAGAAATGGCAATTACTACGGTTCCTACCAGGAGCGGAAGTGGGCATATCCCACCAACTTAAGCAGACCACCCAATGGACTATCGGCGAAAACGTACGAATTGTGAGTGATGGTAGGTAGGAACCTCGAGATCTTGTGAACTATAACCTCAACTGTTGGAATTTTTAACTTGGGTCTGTCCTGGACTTTTCCAGGAGAGGAGTTTGTGGTGAATAAAACCTGTTTTTACCTAAGATTGTGCTTGAGATCTGTGTGAACCCCAGTTGCATACTGACAATACTTTTAAGGTTGGTGGTTGCACTATTTTCAGTATTGTAGTTATTAACCACTTTTGCTGAATGTCAATTTCACAGATTGTTTGCATATTTTTTTTCCTGCCCACAAACGTGTGTGTGTATAAATTAGAATGGGTGGGGTCGGAAGTAGGATTTAAAGGGGGGGGCTCTGCCCACTGTTTGTTTTTTTTTTTTTTAAACTGCTAAATCTGCTGAAATTGCAAGCTGTAAACTTTCATAGACGCGTATTTTACATTCATGGCCCTAACCCGTAAGACTAAACGAGCACACATTTACCATGATGTGGGGTGTTAACATTAAGTGTCCATTTCAAAAGCCAAGATAAAACAAGGTTTTCTGAAGGGGGTCCACACAATCTTACCCTCTCATTCCGGGAGTTTAAAATTTAAAAATTAAAGGCAGAGAGAGCTGCGCTAGTAGATGTTTTTCCCTTTTTTAATTTTTAGAATTTTTTTTAGACTGGGTTCCTGATGAGAGTACACCCCGCCCCGTGTAAGGTGTGTGTGATTAGGGTGGAGGAAGGGTGGGTAATGGCTTGATGGAGATGGGCGGCAGTGTGAAGTGACTCACTCGATGAGCATTAGGAAGGCAGGCAGCCTTGCAGCAGGGCATGTCAACAGGTAACGGAAGAGGTGAACGCCATGGCGCCGTGGGAGGAGAAGTGGGAGGAGAAGTGGACCGGTCTGTCTGCTGCATCTGCTTCTGTGTAACACAAGTGCTACTCCTCCTAAGGACCTCCTTGTTGTGCCAGTCACGTGTTGGTCAGGGATCATGACCAACTACCGAATCAGTGTGAAATCACGTGCGTGTCTGACATATGCATGCCATGAGGGCGTGTTAACACAGAAACCCGTTCATCTGCCGTCCTCTGCCCTGGCTCATTTGTTTGTGACTCTGGTGCCGGAAGCTCGGCTCTTTATAGCCATACTTGGCATTATTCTGTGCCTGTTGGACAGGTACCCATTGCCTCATGGGTATAGACTGCCCAGATCTTTGTCACAGATTTCTCAATGAAGGCATACTAAGTATCACTCGCAGGTTTTAGAAACCCTCAGGATTTCGTCAATTTCTCACAGATGTTCCCTCTGTGCCCATGGAATTTCCTGCCAGGCCTGGGCTTCCGTGCAGAGTGAATTCCCGCCCTCTCTCGCAGGAAGGCGGAATGACCAGTGCCTGGAAGGTTGGGCATCTACGGCATCCGTAAACCTCATACGCTATGAAGGTGGCAGGCTCTGATTTCCTAACATTGGGGAACGCTGACGATCAATACATACAGCGAGTATGGTCTGATCTAGTTTGGTTCATTATGTGTACCATTACATTAAGGAAAAATATGCATTTTTATTGTAGTTTATGGAGATGTGCAGCTTTCCCTGCAGATTAGATCTCTTACACCCCTCACCCCCCTCCACACACACCTTTACAGAAATTGCAACCATTTCTGCATATGTTCACATTTCTTGGCAGATCTTGGCCGCCTTATCTCACTGCTGTTGGATAAAGGGATAATGCCTAACCTTTAATGCTGGTTCTTCCTCTCCTCATCCATGCCAATGTTCCTCTTGCTCTCCCCCTGGCCTTGCCTCATCACTTCTCTGCGTTAGGCCAGTGTCTGGTCTCCTTTCCCAAGCATCCTCTGAGGATTGCTCCCGCTCTGCCAAACCCTGAGGTCGAATCTTCTCCCCGCTTTTGTGTCATTGTGATTGACCTTCCTCCTTGCTGGCGGCCCGTTTGAACGCCTGGCTCCGTGTATTGCAGGGGTGCTCGGAACAAGCTGTGTTTATTTATGTATGTATTTAGAACATGTTTTGTTTATTCTAATTTTGTTTTGTTAGTCTACTTTTGTGTGTCTATAACCTCCTGAGCTGCTGCTGCTTCTATCTTGGCTATGTGACTGGCCCTTGTTTAGCCTTAAGTACATTGCATAGTTATTTAGAAGAACATCAAGTTCTATCCTGCTTCTGAAGGACAAGATTAGAAAATCAGTCCTGCAGTGGAGCTGGTTTATTTTCAGGTCCCTGGAGTGATTTCAGATACCTTAGTTGGTAGCTTTCTTAAGGCAGTGCAGTTGTTCTTGGTTTGTTTTAGTAGCCATTTTAAGAGCATAGTAACAGAAAATAGGAAAATGACATGTAATATGGTAAACAGAATATTAATTGGACAAAATATCGCCTTCCATATCGCCCTAATACATTTAGGAAAGAACACTGGTCGTGGTGTCTCTCGCCCAAATGACTTCAATGCCCACGAAACCCACGGAGACTAACGAGCTGCTACTAAAAATACTATTGCAAAGTCAGACTAGGCTCATAGTGGCAGTAGACCAATGCCCCTGTAGTATCGCCGCCTTCAATCATTTTCTGTGTCCTCTTTTGCAGGTATCTCATTCTCTTGACATTTCTGTGGCAGGTCACGTTTCAGCTATTTGAAATGTCTTAAGGCAGTCGCAAATTAAATTCTAATTAAGGTTAAGCATGTGTTAGGACTTTTTGAGTTGTTTTGTTTTTAACTGTAATTGTGCAAGAGTGAATGGTGTCTTTTTTTTCTTGGGTGCATACATTGGTCAGAGAAGGCACTTTCTGCATTTATGTACAAAAAATAAATGGTAGCAGTACTAAAGGGTGGGGGGAGGGCACCGGATCATGTTACCTTGTCCAAATGTGTGCAGTTCATCGTGTTGCAGGAATGGGGGTGGGGGGGGTGCCTGGAGCAGGCAGGTTAAATTGGGCTGGGTGGGCATGGCAGCAAGGAAAAACGTGCCACATTGGTGAGGAAGTTTAAAAAGAAAACCATTGGATCATCAGGTGTTCCCTGTGCAGTGGAAAGGGGTGGTAAAAACCGGGGTGATGATGAAGGCAAACGCCTCCATTGCCGGGAAGCTAAGGAAAATGGGCTCACCTCGGGCAGGAGCAGGAGCTTGATGAAAGGAACAGGTAAAGCCCCCTCCCTGCCAGGACGAGCAGCTTGATTTTGAAGGGGCACCCGTTTTCTAAATGATTCATGGTCCGCCTTGGCAGATGAAGATTGATTGACAGGGTATTCATAATGCACCTAAACACAAGTGTTTCAAGGCAAAACCAGGCAGGGAGGGGGAAACGCGAGAACAAGACCAACAATCTTACTAGGCCTAGTATCATTTAGGTCGTGCAAGTGCACAGACAAGAAGTGCAGGGGAGGGGAAGGAGAAGTGCAACCAGTGGAACAGTGCCCTGGGTTAAGTGCAAGGAAGGCAGGGGCCTTCAAGGGTAGCATGCCCCGGAAGTGAAAGGAAGGCTAGGTGACCATGCAGGAGGTCCCGAAGGCAACAGCAAGGGACTGGGCGGGGTGGGGGTTCGGAGAGGTATCCTATATGACTCGGCGGAGCACCAGGCAGCCAGTCAACGTAATTGAGTAGGAGGAAGGGAAGAATAGCAGAGGGAAGGCAGAGAGAAAACGAGGTGGGGAAAGGTTAGCAGGAGAGAGGCAGAGAGGAGTAAGAGGAGAAAAGGAAGGTCTTGAGGAGCTTCCGGAGGGAGGTACCTGCAGAGGAAAGAGATTTACCACCCAATATCTGCTTGGAGAAGCGACTCGCCCGCAGAGAATTGGAAGTAGACTAACAGAGTGTTCTGGAAGGAAGGTGTTTAGGTAGAGAGAGTTGGATGTAGTGCGGGCCCCAGCCCCAGAAAGCCCTGTGGATGATGCAGAGAGTCTTCAACTTGATCCTTGCTGCCACTGGGAGCAAGTGGAGTGATTTCAGAGCCTGAGAGACACGGTCACTGGGCTTGAGGTGGAGGGAGGGGGTGGCAAGGGATCCATGGAGGAAGATGGCAAGGGAGCCAGGGTGGTGGCCGAAGGAGACCGAAGGGCCAGCGCAGAGGTAGCTGGGGTGGCAGAAGGAAGAAATTTCATAGGTGAGACAGGTGCCTATTGAAAAGTAGGTTGGGCTGCAGCCCTTGTACCAGGATGGTAACCATTGAGATGGACATTAATGATGATTCTGGAGGAAATTAATTGAAGGAGGCTTAGAGGACCTCCCAATTTGTGCCACCATTAATGGGTGAGGAAGATTAAGAGAGCAGAGTGACCATATGAAGGGGCTATAGGTCGGGTGAAGGAACGACAAAGAGGATGTTGTGAGATTCTCTCTAGCGGAAGCACTGACATAGGTTTCCACGATGGGAAGGCCTGGGTTTGAGACCAGTGTGTCCTTCTTAAGCTTCTTCCTACCAGTCTTAGTGATAAGAGAAGGATAGGAGAAAGAGAAACAATTAGAGAAGATGAGGGAAATGGAGAGGAGGAGGAGAGTCGCCGCTTCGCAAGGCAGAGCAACTGAGGTGCAAGGGAAGGGTATGATGGGAGGTGGAACACAGGGATATACAAATAAAGGGAACAGGCTAAGAACAGTAGGTTACAGTAGGGCTACAACGTCTACAACAGTGTAACAGAGAACAGCACAGGCAATGAGTACAACAGTGGGAGCCGGCTCAGGGTACCCGACGGGCACAGCTAGAAACGGAACCTAGAAAAGAGGAGAAAGGTCCATTGGAAAGAGCAAATCGTGAAAACGGAGCCCTGGCCCGATACAAACTGTAGTGGAAAGTAGTTTGCAGGGGTCCTCAAGCGTTCACCTAGAAGGAAACAGCAGGAGATGAGAGAGAGAAGTGCAAGAAAACAGTAGTGGTACTGAAGAAACAGAGTATGGATACCCTGGAGAAAGGGCAGCCTAGTAGATGAGTGGGACACAGTGCAAGGTAAGAAAACGCATTGGAAAGTAAAGTACGCGCAAGGTAGGGCAGTTTAGTAGGCTGCATTAATGGCTACGCCCCGCATCCGCACCTTTCCTTCCTTGCGGTTGCTGCTGATCGACGGCTGTGCTGCATGCTCACATTCTTGAATTCCGTGTCCCGTTCCAACCCCTTTGTCGCCAAACACCTGCGTCGCTCAACAACGCTGCCTAGTCCTGCGAGGGCTTTGCCGCAGAGGGCCCGATCCTTGGATCTTAAAGGCTAGGAAGCGTGGAAGTTCCGTTGCGTGGTCCGTATCGTGGGGCAGCGTCTCCTGCGTACCTGCATCACTCAACACTGAGGCCTTGTCCTGCAAGGTCTTTGTCATTGGAGGGCCCTAAAAATATCCCCAACTCAACATGACTGAGTTTAGTGAGGGAGCCCAAAACAATCGAAGCAGCCCAGGTGAGGGGGAAGGGTTATACCCTGCAACACTTTTTGAAAGTAATGTGCTGAAATGATGCATTTTTTTAATACAATTTTTGGAAAATAAAAGGTGTAAAAATCCATTTCGTTCTTTAGGTTAACACATGAAAAAATCCAATATATGCCACATTGCCAGCAGTACACAGCAGCATTTTAAAATGTTCATGTCGGTAAAGCCACGATCGATCTATGCCAGTAATGGCCATTGTGGGTGCAGCTTTATCATCGACACTAGTGATGAAAGTGATTTACAATGACAATAACTGGCTGGCGTTGGTGGATTGCGATTTCGTCTTCATTCAAGTAATTTGCAGTCTGACGTTAACTTGCATAAAGATGTAGCCATAATTAATCTATGACCGTAATGGTCACTCTAAAGCACTTGCCCAAGGCTACAGCCACAGTCTGTCTATGCCTGTAATAGTCACTGTAAATCATTTGCCCGATTCTATGGCCGCCATCTGTTTTTGCCAGGAGTAGTCCCTGTAAATCACTGCAGCCAATGTAGATTACCCCTGCTAGCTGCGCAGGGAGTATTAATTCTATTAAAGACTAGGAGGCGTAGAATAAAGGGAAGATGAAGCATAATGCTCGCCTCCAGTCTTGCCATAGAATTATGCCATTATTCGTCACCGTAAATCGCATGCATTAAGCTTGGCCCAAAATATATTTGTATTACTCACTCCCCTGCCACCGCACAAACAGATGCCCAGATGGCGTGGGCCAGGCTCTCAACATGGCAGTTGGTCGGCAACATGAGAACCAGCGTGCCACGCTTTCATGCATGCGCTTTCTTTTTAACAAAACTTAGCGCCAGCCCGGAGACATCCGGGTGGGGGGAGCGTGGAATAGGTGCTTAGGAGGGGTGTAACTGCCCCCCCCCCCCCAGTCCCCCACTGCATGCCTGACTCCACCACTGGCAGGAGGGTGGCAGAGACCAATAGCAGTGTTGCAAAGACACTGAATGAAGATGTGCCCTGGAGTAAGGGAACCTTCACCCCTGCTTGTACATGGGCACAGCACTGCCGAAGAAAACCTCCTGTTGGGCTTTTTAATGTGCTTGTGGTCCTTAGGCTCGGGCTCATGGTCGCCCTGGAGATGCCTCTAGGAAGTATTCTTTCCATAACATTTAGGAATGATGCTGGAGACAATTTTCTTTTTTATGTATTTTTTTTTCTCTTCCTCACATTTTATTTGTTTTCTGATTTAATATTTTGTTTTTAATTTTCGTTTCTTCTAGATTCTAGTAAAATTATTGCTAATGAAATCTGAACTACAGATCATTTCAAGGTCTCTGAGAAAGCACTGTAAAAGTACGAACACCTGTTGGCTACAATACTAATAGCCTGATTCATGGAATTATTTGCGTGAAAAACGCAGATTTGCGCGCCTTTCTGCCCGAAAATCCCCATACTTCAAACAGAGATTTTCGGGCAGAAAGGCACGCAAATCTGCGTTTTTCACGCAAATAATTCCATGAATCAGGCTGTAAGTTTCTAATGGAAATGGGATTTAAAGAACTGTGCTGGTGACTGCTATCGCATAGCGCGTGTATAGTAAAAGGATTGGGTCATATTGCAACCTAAAACACGCAGGTTGCCGTGTCCACTTGTTCACAGCGCCTTCAAGCGCAAGGTACTTACATCTCTTCATTCTAGTGCAAATTGATGTGCTAGAAGGATCTATTGGCAGGCTTTCCCGCGGTCCAAGGGCACGCGTTGACCTTCATCTAGTGAGCATACATTTAAGTTAAGTAAGGTGTTATGCCAAAATGCACTTGAGTCCAATTATGGAGAAAAAACAAAAAACCTCCATTCATTAGTGAAGAAACGCCTAGTGCAGAATTCTCCTGCTCGTGATGTTGGTATGTGCCCACTCTTATCAAGGATGGTTTTGGTGACGTTGCCAATTCCGTTTCAGGGGACTGCTGGCAACGCACGGAAAGCCTGCGCTAGCTACCCTTGAATAACTGCGAGCGTGAGTTACTCTCCAAAGAGCGGGGCATTAGCGCATATGATCCTGCCTACAGCCCCCCCCCCCCTCCGCTCAATCCCTGTGATTTCACCTCTAGCTGTGGCTGGCCAGACTTTCAAGGGCCGTAAATCAGAAATGGACTCCCGTCCACTCTTTCCAAGCACTGTGCACGACTATTTTATCTTTCCTTCATTTTAAAAAACGTATTTTTACTTGCCGTCACCTTGCGTCACGTGTCTAGTGATGTAAACCTCCAGCAATGCTCCTCGCTTTGGTGCTAACCTCTACAGCACCTTGTCACGAATTAAGGATATGTTGACGATACCAACCTCCCACTCCTGTTTGTTTAACTTTCAGGCCATCCAATTTCCTAAACCTAAACGCCTTCTCGTGTTGGCGGAGCTGTTGACAGCATCCCTTATGAAAAAACCAACATCCCACCAAGTTTAGCGCCCATTGTATTCACCGGATACCACGTCACGATTTCTTTCCTCCTTGACCTTGCAGCCCTCCCCTTCCCATTTATGGTGCTACTCTGTAACTTTGTGGTGTCCCAAATGCATACGCTGGCGCTTCTCACCATTGCCCTGGTGCGCCCACCTCCCAAACCAGTCCTGCCAGATATTCTACGCCGTAGACTGTTTTTAGTTGTTTAATAAGTGGCGCTTGAGTACAAACTATAACTAGAAACTATTGCATTGGAGTAGACGGGAGGGAGATGAGGAGGGATACCAAGGGTTTGATTGTGTTTTGGGTTATTTACTCACCCGTTTCATGCGCTTGGCTGCAGTAATTCCTTTGGCCATTCCCACCCACTACCTGGCCCTCCTTGTCGGAAACCTATCCTGAGCTCTCTGAGCGAGCTCTATCAAACAGTAATGGTAAAGCCTGCAAGGGCTATTTTATTTTTTAATTTTTTTTTTTAAACTTTATTTTCTACTGACGGTTACATTATATAAATAGAGTTTACATACATCATGCTACATTGCGCCATTACAGTTCTGTGTCATGGATGGTACGTTTGAACTTGCCATAGGGCATTCTGGACTCGCTTCTGGTTAGGCCTCATGGGGGCTAGCGGGCAGGCAGCGGCGGATCGGGGCCCATGTCTTTTGGCCGGCTCGTTGGAGCTACTCCTCTTAATAAACTTTCCTCGCATTCGTGCACATACATCAGGTCTTTGAGCCATGTGTGTATTGTGGGTGCTACTTTCGCCTTCCAGTTTCTGAGGATGTGACGTTTAGCCACTGCACTTGCCGCATAAAAGAGCCTGTGCGACTTGGTGGGGATTTTCCCTATGTTCCCCCAGCAAGTATTTCAGTTGAGTGGCGGGGATGTGGATGTCAAGCATTTCGCTGAGCTTTGTGGCCACCTCATCCCAGAACTGCCAAATGGCTGGGCATTCCCAGTACATATGTATAGAATTGGCGTTCGGGAGTTTGCATTTGGGGCACAGGGACTGTTTGGAGCGGTCAAACCTTGCAATTTTTCTCAGGGTGATATGCAGGTGGTTCAGTATTTTGAATTGCACTAGCCTAAAGTTTACGTTAAGGGATATGGATTCGGTGTGTTGGCAGCACCTTGCCCATTGCGTGTCCTCAATTGTTGAGTCTAGGACACTTTCCCATTTTGATTTCATTGTGTTTTGGGAGGAGGTGTGGGATTGAACCACGTTGTATAACCGTAGAGACGTTCCCTCTGAACCAGTCCTGTTCTATAATATTGAGTATAAATGGGCGGGGGTCCGGTTCTGCCGGGAAAGATGGCCATCTGTGCCTACACGTTGCCTTCAGGTGGTGGAATTGCAATGTTACTGTGAGCCCTAAGCCAATCTTTCTCTGCACTTCCTTCAGATTTACAAATTCACCCCCCCCCCCCCGGGAAGTGGTCACCCATTGTCATTTCTTTCCCTGGATCCCAGCTCTTCTGCATAGTGGTATCCAATGTGGGGGCAATGTTGGATCTGCACACCGCACCCTCCGATACAGTGCAGCCCATGCGTGGGTTGTGCAGGCTACTGGGTCAATCCCACCTGCGTCTCTGTGTTTCCTAGTAAATATCATAGAGCGTAGGTCAATGGGGGCTGAAGCGTATTTTTCAACTTGTATGTGGGCATAGTTTTCTGTATTCTGAAACCAGTATTTGGGAAATGAGCTTGTGCAGCATAGTAATAAAGCATACAATCTGGGGCAGCTAGTCCTCCTGTGTTGTGTTTCTCATATAATTTGGCCCAGTTTTGTCTAACTGTACCCCCCCCCATACGAAGTTAGAGGCGAGTCTCTGCAGTTTGTTGAATGTTTGTCCGGGCCATATTGGGACATTACTAAACAAATATAATAGTTTGGGAACCACAACCATCTTGAGAAGTGCTATACGACCATACGTTGATATCAGGAGTTTGTTCCATAGGGACAGTTTGGTCTCGAGTTATGTATGGGTCGTAGTTGGTGTTGTATAGTGTATTTTGTCGGTGCCCACTACGATCCCAAGGTGATGGGCTGAGGCTGGGGACCAGCAGAATTGCGTTGTGGCGTCCAAGCATTCTGTCCCTGGCATCAACGGAATCATTTCGGACCTGGTTTGATTAATTCTGTAACTCGAAATTTTCGCTCTATTCGTTACGTCTCGCATTATCGGGTCAGGTTGATCTCGGGTTCTCTTATGTATAGCATGGTGAGATCTGCGTAGAGTGCGGTAAATTGAGGGGGAGGGTATGGATCCGGATACCCCGGCATGAGTTTCTGTGTCGTAGATACACCGCCATACCGTTTTATGGTGAGGGTGATAATGAGGGGGGGAAAGAGGGCAACCTTGGCGTGTACCTATGTGTAGGGTGAACCCGGAGGATAAGGCGTGTTTGTCCTAATTCTGGCTTTGTGGTCTTTGTACAGCAGCTGAATGAAGCTCAGGAAACCTGGTCCAAATCCCATTCGGGTCAATGTGGCATACATGTATTTCCAGGAGACCGAGTCGAATTCTTTTTCAGCATCGAGCGATATCGCTATTACTTTTGCCTTGGGGTCTAACTGTGATATTATGGCAAAGAGTCTACACAGATTTAGGGAGGTGGATCTCGTGGGGATGAATCCCGACTGGTCTGGGTGGATCAGTTTATTCATGTGTGGCAGCAGCCTATTTGCTATGGTTTTTGCAAATATGTTGGTGTCTGTTTATCAATGACAGAGGGCGGTAGGATTTGGGGTCGTGTGGGGGTTTGTGTGGTTTGAGCAGGACTGTAATGATTGCTTGCCTCATGGATTGCGGGTGCGTGCTGTTGGATAGCGCTTCTTTCCACACCTCCACTAGTTTAGGGGCTAGTTCTACCAAATAGGATTTGTACAGGTCTGCTGGATGCAAGTGCTATTTCTAAGTAGGCTTCTGAGAGTTAATGGCTTAATCGCAGCTGTAAATGCACTACTGGTGGAATTAAAAATGTCTTAACCAAGTGTGTCTTCAGCCACTTAATGAGCACTGACTTCCCGTTAAGAGCAAGCATTGGCAAAGTCAATAGATTTGGCTTGTGGTTAATTATTAGATGGGTATTTGATAGCAGAGCCAGGCAAATGCGTAAGTACTTGGATCATTTTCAATGTGTTGCTATCTTAAGGCCAGGTAGTTGGTGCTTAATTTGTGAAGGTGTTTGCCAGGGCTGCTCCCTGGCACCCTTTGAGCCCTGGCACTTACTCAGTTTGACTGTGAAGTGATGATAGTGCATCCAGCAATCCTCAACGAGCAGGTGCGCGCTGTAGTTTAACCCCAAATGTGTTAACAATGCGAGGAGCAGCTATGGGTGGTGGCAGCAATGGTAGGGAACTGCCCGTCTGCAGTGTCATGGGCGTGATGGAAACTATTTGGGCCATAGTTTTCTTACAAATTAAACACTTCAGGTAGCAACATTATGGCAGTGCCTGGCAAATGCCTCTACCATGCCTACCCAAAAGCAAAAACTTGGTTTTGCCCAATAGTGCTTAATTTGTAAGAAAGAAAAAAGTGCTGGGGCAAAAATATTTTCGAACATGCCCATGACACGTCCATATGGGTAGCTCCCTGCCCCCATTCTTGCGACCAGTACGGCGGCTTCCCATGCTGTAAATATATATGGGGTTAGCTGCAACTCCCACCGGCTTATTGTGATTGCCTGATGTACTCACTACGGCAGAAATCAGAATTCCAAATGCCAATCAACATACACATAAAATAACGTACTCATATTTTGACATGAGACACGTGTTAAGTGTGTCTTGAAACACAATCATCAATTATATTTTGCTCTGATTCTGTAGGCGTTTATTATGTGACTGGCAGTTAAAATAATAAAGCTGCCAAAACACCAAATGATACCCCAACTGTGTCTGAGAAAATAAGTGCCGGGACTCAGAAATAAGTGCCAGGGCTGTGCCCTGGCAAACACCCCACAAATTAAGCCAATCCTTGATGCTCTACCCTGCGGTTTTGGTGGGTATGGATATTTGTTAAAGTTGTGCATAGGGCTCTCTTGGATAATACACAGACCAGCTGTGGAGCCATGAAGGTTGAACCAGGATTCTTTTATTATACGTGGGTACATATGTACAATTCCTAGTTACTTTATGTACCTAGTTACTTTATGTACAAGGCAAGTAGACATCAATGATATGATGGGTCATTTATAACTTAATACCCACAGGTTTCTAAGCACGGACTCGGGGATCGAACCTGTGTTGGTCCTTGTCGTCTTGCTTTCAAGGCAAGCACGTTGCCCCTGAGCTATCCTCCCGAGATAATGGACAGACTCACCGGCCATCCTCTCACATACAGCTCAGTCCCCGGCCCCCAACTGACATTCATGGAACACTCAGAGTCTCAGACCCAACACTCGCTCAACATTCTCCGGAGCTATCTAGTATCATACACCAACATTCTATCAGCATGAATTCCTGGCCAGTGATACAAGACTAACTCGCATTACAACCATATTTTTATACTTCTTGGAACGTGCCTTTGTTGATGTTCTCTTGGCTACCGGTGAATCACTTGTCGTCAGAGGTTTGTTTGCGCGTGACCTCATTCACCTGAGCTCTAACCGGTCTGGCGAGTTCTGCAACCTCCTCAGTTCACCATGACTGCTTTATCTGTGACCTACTAATCCAGGTCTTTGGGGGGGAAAGCTCTTTGAAACTGCCTTGTCACATGCTTTAGGAGTGCTATGCCTGCTGGTCACATGCTTTAGGAGTGCTATGCCTGCTGGTCACATGCTTT
This sequence comes from Ambystoma mexicanum, assembly GCF_040938575.1. Lineage (NCBI taxonomy): Eukaryota > Metazoa > Chordata > Amphibia > Caudata > Ambystomatidae > Ambystoma > Ambystoma mexicanum. The sequence continues at coordinate 1,137,743,497 of NC_090932.1, read as the reverse complement.
AGGAGTGCTATGCCTGCCGGTCACATGCTTTAGGAGTGCTATGCCTGCCGGTCACATGCTTTAGGTGTGCTATGCCTGCTGGTCACATGCTTTAGGAGTGCTATGCCTGCTGGTCACATGCTTTAGGAGTGCTATGCCTGCTGGTCACATGCTTTAGGAGTGCTATGCCTGCCGGTCACATGCTTTAGGAGTGCTATGCCTGCCGGTCACATGCTTTAGGTGTGCTATGCCTGCTGGTCACATGCTTTAGGAGTGCTATGCCTGCCGGTCACATGCTTTAGGAGTGCTATGCCTGCCGGTCACATGCTTTAGGTGTGCTATGCCTGCCGGTCACATGCTTTAGGTGTGCTATGCCTGCTGGTCACATGCTTTAGGAGTGCTATGCCTGCTGGTCACATGCTTTAGGAGTGCTATGCCTGCTGGTCACATGCTTTAGGAGTGCTATGCCTGCTGGTCACATGCTTTAGGTGTGCTATGCCTGCCGGTCGAGTTTGAAAACAAAGTGCCTCCCTTTTCTCTGGCCTTTTGGGATACTGGATTTTCAATAGGTTGGTGAAGGGTACGAGTCCTAAAAAATAGTGGCCGGACTTTGACGCACGCACTCGGAAGTGGCATCACATGAAATAAACGAATCCTAAAAATAAATATGCACTCTTTATTAAACGTGCCTTTCACAATTGAAGAAACTGCACAGACCAAACAAATATATGCCAAGAGAACATATTTTCTTATAATACTGCTGGCTAATGATAGAAGCTACGCACCTTTTTATAGCTAAGAACCATGTCCTGCATAGTGCGCTGTCAATTTCCGGCATATCACTGGTCCATAACCAGTCATTCCTGTGGGCTTCTGGCTAAGTCTCCCACCGCCCACCCGATGGGTTGGAATCCTGGTTGCGGCATTAATCGTGCAGCAAAAAGATATATATATAAAAAAATATAATCTTAAGCACACACAGGTTTTTGGGGACGCGATCCACCCGCGTGGTCCCTCGACTTGTGTCCTGCGTTAGTGGCTCTGAAAGCGCAGTATGTCTGGTGAAGTCTTGACCTTTGCGGGTCTACTGCCCTAGCATTTCTGCTTGGGGTGTTCTGGTTCAGGCCACAATCTCCATCTTCTCAGCTGCTGAATAGCTGTATCACCACAGCTTGCAGACTCCACATTATCGGACCTCCACAATAATGGGAATGTGTGCACAGGTGTGGGTCCTTGCTGTACTTAAAGGACCACGCGGCACCTCTTGGACATTCAGCAAAGTCGACCTGTCGAAGGATGCTTGCCTTGAATGGATGCAGTTCGAACTGGACTGACCTTTTTTGGGGTGGGGCTAAGCCTGGTTTGAATATGGTCTGTCCTCATCTGTAGTGGTGCTGCAATCTGAGAAATTACCTAAGTGGCCAGTGAATAGATCTTGACATTTCTTTTTTAAAGTGCATAGATCGAAGGATTATAGAAAATACATAACTAAAGAACAAAGATAGGAGGTTAATTATGATACCAAGAAACCATGGAAGCTTAATTTTATATTTCCTGTTAAGATGGGGAAAACACGTTCATCCTTATACATTTGAACACAAGGGATATTGTATAGTCCATTTGTATTCATTGACACTAAATACATAGGTTCATGTCAAAGGCATAATAGTCACACAAACACCAAAAAAAAAATAAAACACTTGGAAAAAGGAAATGCTCATAGGTGTTGACAGTGCGGAAATAGGTGTGCCTTGAAGTTAAGTACAACAGAACATCACATGAAGCAGATCAAACAAACTTTAAACAAAATAAAATACAGGTTATGGCCAGACTACGCATGCAGTGATTCCAGGCTGGATGACTACCTATGTAGGCTGACTGCAGTCTGAGAAACTTTATTTAATCCAGAGCAATGCCAGTGCTTTCGATTAAGGTTAAACTTACCATCCATCAGTTTTTGAATTGTCGGTCCGCTTTCTCTATTCCAACTCGTGGAAAGTAAGGCTGGCCTCCAATGATGCCCCGATACACCACTCTCCCTTCGTGGTGGGCTAGATAGGTAAAACCAGGTGCAAAATGTGCCCGAGCCACTAGCCATTACCTGAAGCTAGTAGCTTTGCGACTTTGCACTCTGGTTGAAATATAGGACAGCCTGCACTTTGCATTTTCGAATCCCTCACAGGGCCGATTTAGCCTTTCATCCTTCCGAAGATGTAGCCGGTATTCTTCTTAAAAAAAAAAATATATACATATATATATATATTTTTTTTTTAAAAAAGGGTAATCCGATCACCTGTTAATTTACCAGTTTTTCTTTGCACTGGTATGTGTTGGCAGATAGAGGAGTAATCTTTTTCTGGAATTCCTCAAGCTCAATTCATAATTGTCATCTGCAGAGTCTTGCAGTAGGGGCTTTGGCATGTCACTGGGGCATGGTCCGTGTGTTGCATGGACTCTATCTCTACAGTAGTAGTGTGGTTTAAAAGGGCCGTGGCTGTCAGAATCATATCTATTCTTAAAAATGAGCTATGTACCGAGTAAAACGTGGAATCCCGCTCTTCTTGGTGCTAAAATCACCATGCCTCTATCACATTGCGCTCCCTCGGCATACTCGCTATTGCCCTGAAGTTCCGGAGGTCTGCCTGAGAGGCCGTAGATGTCTGGCCTGAGAGGCCGTAAGAGGTCTTGTCCAATTGTGGGTTGACCACACAGTTGAAGTCCCCCCCCCTTATACTCCAGGATCCCTCTCTGAACCCCAGGATTATAGGAACCAGGCCTCGGTAGAATTGGTCCTGGTTATCGTTTGGGCCATACAGCCCCACTATCATCATTGGATATCCTTCCATCGAGCCCCGTAGGGCAAAATATCTCCCTGCTGGTTCCCTCTTGATTGCCCTTACAATAAATGGGATTCCCCATCTGATCAGTATCCCACACCTCTCCTCTTGACCCCAGCACCAGTAAAATACCTGCTTGGGAACCCCTTGCTTTTAAGTCTCTTCTCATCTTGGGGTAACAAATTATTCTCTTGAAGTATAGCCACATCCCAGTGTCCCCAACCTTCTCAGGATTGTCTTACGCTTCATGTGGGAATTAAGGCCCCCAACGTTCCACGTACTCTCCCGCAGTGTTGGTTTTGTCCTATCGAAGTAGGCCATACAGAGCCCGCTCCTGATGTCTTCCTATCATACGGTAAACCAGGTACATCGGCCCACCTCTCCTGTACCATTCCCGTTTGAGCACTGGTCTGCATTCCACTAAAACCTTCAACCCAAACAACAACAATCCATAACAAACAACCCTCTCAATGGTGTATCCAACCTGGATTAGTCTATGCTCCATCAATGAGATGTTTCCTATCCGCTCCAGGACCCTCCCACCCCTGCGAAGATCCACCAAGCCAACCGATTGTAATACCTTTCACCAACTACTCGATCCCCTTGCAGAAACCTTAAGTACAGTCCATAGAATTTTTAGCTCCTTTCCCAACTCGGCGTTGGGCTTCTGTTTGCCCCGCTACGTCCTCCTTCTCAACATGTCCATTTGATAAACCTATTTCATGTTGCATTATCCATGCACGTTTTGTGTTTATTCATCCTGGCCTTGCCCTTGGGTCCACGCAATCTGGTCCGTTTCCTCCCTTGGGACTGCGATCGATTTGATTTATTGTGCATTTGTAAGGCGTTTATACATCAAATAAACTGTGTTCCATGCAGTCTTCCTGACTCTCTTCCCTCCTGTTTGTCCCTCTCAATCAGGCGGGCTGCGTCCTCTTCCTTAGTCACTGTGTACTTCTCCCCCCTTCACCTCAAAGAGCAATTTGCATGAAAATCCCCACTTATGGGGTATACCTCTGGCTGCTTGACAGTCCATCACCATGTTCAGTTTCTTGCATCGGAAGAGAGTGGTTTGAGGAAAGTCCTGAATCAACTATATTTCTGCTTCCTGAAAGCTTACATCTTCTGCTTCTGGGCTTCCCTCATTGCCCGTTCCTGCTGACCAAAAAAGTGGACTCTGGTAAGCACGTCCGGACATGGAGCGTTTTTGATCTGGAACGCTGTATATATACTCGGTGTGTCCGGTCCAGCACCAGCTCCTCACCCTTCGGCAACTCTATGGTGCGAAGCATGGCTTCCATGTATGCGGGCAGGTCTTGATATTGTACCTGCTTAGGGATGCCTCGTATCCTGATGTTACGCCTCAGTTTTCCGCATCCTCTTATTTGACTGCGACCGCTTCTAGCCGTTGCTCCTGAGCCTCCATCTTCTCCGAGAGCACTGCTTGCTCATGGACTTGATCTGCCGCTAAGGTTTCCAGTTCCACTATTCTTGATTCTGCCCCAGTCATGCGAGCTTGCAAGTCCTCTACTGACCCTGCTAGTTTGCCTATAGGCCCCTGTATCTCTTCCGTGAGGTCCGGCTTCAGCTCCACCAGCATTGCCTTTAATATCTTCATTCATGGCTGGTGTTCCAGGGGGGGGGGGGGGTCCTCATTCCCCGATAGCGGTGATGCCTGTGCGTAGACTTGAGCACTGACTTGCTGGGGTTTCTTGGTTGTTCCCTCCTGGGCATATAACATTTGCTTTGTTGCCGGAGACTGGTGCGCTGAGCTTCCCTCCTCCCGACGTCATCTTCTCCGCCCAAGAATTAGACCCGTCTCTCCTCTCAACCTTCAGGGTGAACTTCACCATTTTCAGGGGTTTACCCCCACTTTTCCTCTTTGTGTGGCTCTCCAACCCTCAGAAGGGACTAGGCCCTGTACGTCTCTTTATAGCCTTATCACCACCGGGCCTCCCTTCTTCTGTGCTGCCCACTCGGCGGGTGGCCATTGGCCCTGGGTGCCAGAGGTCCGGGCTCCACCACTCTGACTTTCCCGCCCTTACGCTGGATTACCAGGGCCAATGCTCCCTGCGCCTCCATCTAGATCACTGGCACCCAGCACCCTCCGGCTCCAGCCATCCTCAGCGCGGCTCCTTTCTACTGCACTCCCCAACTTTGCTGCTGCTCACAGCACACCGCAGAGAGGTGAGGGACCACATACAACTTCCCGGGTGCTACACAATGCCTGCGCTGAGGCTCGCAGCATTAAAGAGGGACATTCGCTCCCCCAGCCCTCCAGGCACAACAGGGCTCCACAGCATCTCATCTGAGTCTGCACCGCCCCCAAGGGCGGTCACTCTCTTAGCCCCCCAGGCACCACAGGGCACACTCGCTCGGCTCCACTTCATGGGCCCTCGCTGCCTTCTTTCCCTCAACAGAGCGGATTCTGGTCGCCCAGCTCCTCAGGGGTTCACCACACTCGTCTCCGGGGCTCCTCCTGGGGGGGAGCAGAGGCAGTCGCCCCCCCCCCTATTTTGGGCACTGCTGGAGCCGCCATCTTGGCCACGCTTCTCCTGAGGCCGGTCGAGGCTGCTCAAATTTCGGGGATCTCTCCAGGCCTGGATGGATCTCAGGGGCTCTGTCACCAGCACTTCCCCTTATTATTTCTCCAGTGGGGAGAGAAAACGCTGCAGTGGAAAATGGGGGGGGGTAGAGGGGGTTAAAATGTCCCGACCAGCAGGAACTCACGGCAGCCGAAACCCGCCACTCGGCCATGCCCCCCCAAGAGCTCTGTTTTAAAGATGCTATTGGCAGGTGGTTAAAAATAATACACTTCAAAGTAAGAGATTGTGCATAATGTTCATGAATGCTCTTCTCAAAAACCTGCCACTCTATATTGGATAACATGATGACTTCGATATCAAGATGCCGTAGATATGGTTGTGTTTGGTAGCGTGCACAGCCGGCATGCCAGTCTCACCTGATTGGACAGACTCCCCTCTAGGATACATCTGAATAAGGGGACTGGATCACATATGAAGAAATACACAGGAGTGCATGAAGAATTCTATATATTCAGTGTTCCAATTTGGTGAATATGCTATTGCAAGAGCTTGCCCTAAGAATCCAATAGAGCAAATGGAAGCAGACCAATCCAGTATGCATGTCGAGTTGCTCAAACTAACAGCTGGGAAACCTTGTATCCTCATTTCTGTTGGGCACCAAACCTCAAGAGAGCTATACAATATATTTTCCGCTCCCCTAAATCAAGCAAACCACTGTTATCCAGGAGTTTGTCCAACGGGTCCATGTCTAAAATCTCTGTAGAGATCTTGCTAAGGCCTAAGTCAATGTTACTTCGTATGACTGGATCATAGATGAAGAGTAGCAAAGACTCCCAGGGCCAGTCGTTTTGGAACGGATTTCCGGTCTCCTAAAAGCTAATGGAATGCTCCTGAAACAATTTATGGACGGCAATGCCCACAGGATGAGCCCAAAAAAGGTCACGCGGATGGATTGGTGAAACTCCCTTGCACAACAAGACAGTCAGAATCACCTCCATTACCCAGTGAGTCACTCCCTTTCAGCTTGTTACACGAGATGGCTTAAAGAGGTAAAAATCCATGCCCTCTGTGACCACTGAAGAAATTGGGGCTAGTTAAAGACTCTTGAGGCAAAGTGTTACCCCACTCTAGTGATAAGTGCTGCTGGATTAAGCAGAAATGGTTTAGTTGCAGAGGGTGGTCTGCCGGTCCCGTGATGTAGGTAAATCGCATACATCGAAGTATTGGAACAAGTTAGCTTTGTGATGTTTTCGGATCTCCCATGTCCTGAGTTGACTGTTTCAGAGGAATCTGCAAGGATGTGAAGCACTGATTGCACCGGTAGGGGAGAGGAGCTTGCTGAGGCAGCGGCCAGGGAGTATGGAGATGGACTATGATGGGTTGACGGGGGTTGCAGAGGGACCGTTTCCATTGCCCCTTTGTTCTGTGGTTGGGGACTGTAGAGGTTAGATTAAAATGTTAGTTCTATTGCTGCTCTGAGTTTGGCGCGCACCTATGCTTTATTTATATAGCGCCTATACACAATGTGTTTCAAAGTGCTTCAAGGCAAGGGAGGGAACAAGGGAAAATACAATGACATTCTTACAGGCCATGAACGGTAAGGATGTGAAATTAACTATCGTACTCGGCCTGACGACATTTCAGATAGTGCAAGAGCTAAGACATAGATAAGGAAGGGAGAGGGGGTGTTGGAAGGAAATGGAAACATACAGGCGACTACCGTACTAGGCCTGACAACATTTCTGGTAGAGCCAGAGAAAACAAAAGTTGAGGGGTGCAGAAAATGAGGGGAGGAACAAAACAAGCAACTATTGTACTAGGCCTGATGACATTTCAGATCCTGCTGGAATGGGGGGGCAAGTAAGTGGGGAGGAAAGGGGGGAGGAAGGAGACAGTTGAGGTTGTTAACATACTAGGTCCAGGGACAATTCCAGAGTAAGTGCAAAGAAGAATGTGAGGGGAGGAGAGAACAGGGAGTAAGCGGTCAAAAAGATTGGCGCAGCAAGAGGGGAGAGCGAATACATTTGCAGAAGTCAGTAGTAACATATAATGTTGCAAGCCTGGATACAAGATGAAGATGGGAACAGCATGATTCAGGGCACCATGTGAAAGGGTGACTCACTGTGAATCAATGAAGTCCATAAAAGTCAAATCCAGCATTGGCCACAAGACTGTGAAACCAGAATGTATCAGGAAAGACTCCTGCAGAAGAGGGGAGGGAGGGGGGGGGGGCAGAGTAGAAGAATCCAGCAAAACAGGCAACGCCTGTGTGGGAGAAGGGGTGGTGGGGTGGGGGCACAAGGGACCATCACTGGGGGAACCAGAGGGATGGGGATGGCGTGTGGGGGCAGAGGTAGTAAGCACATATTAGGGTATCGGGTAATAATATCGCCATATATATGGTCGCCGTAAATAATATTGCCGGGAAAATGTTGTGGCGATATTGTTTGGGTGACCATATATATGGGGACAGGGGGGGGGGGAGAAAAAAAAAGTTTGGGGGTTGCGGGGGTGTCCCCCGCATGTTCCATGCAATAATGTCGCCACAAAAAACTGCCATTTTTTCGGCGATATTTTTGCATGGCGAGATTTTTGTGGCAACATTATTACATGGAACCCATGTTAGTAAATGCTTACCTGCTGTCTGAGCAGGGGTTCGGGCCCTGGATCCTCCTGGTCTGAACAGAAATTGCCCCTTTCTTCGTGTAGCCTAATACTTTGCTTCCCAGTCATGACTTTGCAATGTAAAATAATTTAATGGTGCCGGATGGGAATGCATTTGGGGAAAGCTGATGATTCCCTCGCATCCAGAGAACTGGGCAGCCAGATACTTGACAAAATTGCTACTTGGCCTTGCGTACACCCTGACCTCTGAACTATGCCTACAAAGGTGTGTAGGCCTAGTTCAGAAGGGGGGGTGTGTTATTTTTTTGTGTGTTTTTTAGTGCAGGTAAATCCGTTCAAATATAGTTGTTTTACTGAATTTCAAGGGTTTTATTTAATTTAATTGAAGTGATGTTAAGGTGCTGATTTAATTCAACAAAACCCCAGAAATGTGGCTGGTGGTGAAAGCTTTGTCACCTTAGCTATGAGGGTCCCCCATTGCGAAGTCTGGAATTACAGTGCTGAGATCACAAATGGCGTTGGGGAATGACCTCACTGGTACAGCAGATTATAAGTGCAAGTAAGGAACGTGCAACATTTAAAAAGCATTTTCCTGCTTAGAAGTATAGATTCAAATACTCTGGTGAGGCAGAGGGAGGTGTTTATAATTAACGGACTGCTAATGGGGCACTGGGACAACAGAGATATGTGGGGTGGGGGTAATGCAATTGATTACTATCGCGGTACTGAGATGAGGCAGGTGGGGCAATGGATTACGACTTGGGTACTGGAAAAGTGAGATGGGGTACTAGATTACTATTGGGTTACTGGGATAAGGAAGAGAGGTGGGGGCAATGCAACAGATTATTAATGAGGTATTGGGGAAGAGGGAAGTGAAACTGATTACTATTGGGTTTATGGGAGGAAGAGGTGGGAGGGAGCAGTAATCTTAATTGATTACTAATGTGGACCTGAACGAGTAAGGGAGAGGTGGAGGTAATGTAACCTATGTTACTATATGGTGTACCGTTGAGGAAGAAGGTGGAGGAGGGAATGCAACCGATTACTATTTGGTTACTCTTTCAAGGAAGAGCGAAGTGGTGATCCTGTTCCATTCTGTATGTGTATTTAAGCAATAAGCCCCGAGCTGCAGGGGCGTTACTGAGTCAGTAAATGCCCCGGAGCCCATAGTTCGCGAGGGCCTTAACGAAGGCCCCAGTGCATTACCTGACTTGGTAATGTCCCTGCGGCGAGGGGCTTATTGCTATTTGGACACCGGCCAACAAGACCGGGGTACTAATAGCATTTTTTATGTTCCGAAACGCTGCAGTGTTTCGGAAAACACAAAAAAAAGTCATTAAAAATGGCCACCGGGAAAGGGAAAACAGAGTCCGTTTTCCCTTTCCATGGCATCCATCGGGAGAGGAGGCGCTGGGGACAGAAGTTTTCCCAGCGTGTTCACTCCCGAAAAAGGAAAAAAAAGAAGGTAAGTGGGTTTGGGAGGGCACGGATGGGATTGTTTGCAGGGGAGGGGGTTGAAAGAAAGAAAATGCTTACCTGAATCCCCACCAGGGATTGCCACGTTTCGAGCCTCCTCATTGGCTGAGGGGCTGCCACTCCCTCCGCTGGGAACAAAGTAAAGGAATCCCAGCCGAGGGATACCCGGCCGGGTAAAGCCCGGCGAGGGCCAATCAGAATGTTTCTTACATTCTGATTGACCCTCGCCGGGTACTAATGTTGTATTTGTCTGTAAAGTGCTCCATTGCTTCTCGACGCAAGGTCCGTGCTCAATAAATACCATAATAATCATGTAATGGATTATTACTAGGGCACTGGGCCGAGGAAGAGAAGGGTGGGTGTAATGCAACAGATTACTCATGGGCTACTGGGACGAGGAATAGCGAGGTGGGGGAATGGAGATATAGTAACTGTTAAATCGCATGAAACACTTGTCCAATCAAAACAAAGGTTATTGAAAACCTGCATCTGCACCACTCGAGTTTGTTGCAAATGATTTTTTCAATGTCAATAAACCAGTTAAAGCTTTCCCAGCTACTCCAACATTCACACAACAACACTACTTTATCCTTATATCACCCTCCCACACATTTTGGCGCAATTTAGGAAGCAATCCCTGGGTTTTTCTGTTATGAAAAATGCACAATTACTTCTTAAATTCAGATGCAATACTCCCTCTCCCTGCTAGCATTTACTGTGCTTGCCACATCTTGTCAGCTATCCTCTTGTGGGCAAATGAGCGGAAGCAGTCTTAAACCGGACCAAATAATGGGCAGTAGATTAAGGTGAGCTAATTAAATCTGCATGAATTCTAATGAAGGTGCTCCGAATGCGATATTTCTCATAAGTGCAAACGTACCCTTGCTAACGTTTTTCCAAATTGCGTTGTGTGCTGTTTCCGCAGAAGTAAAAATGCGGCTGCTCCATAAAAGTAATCGCATGACAAACCATCAGCGAGGACCCTGCCCTGTGCAGTGTCCGGTGGTTATGCAAGAGTTGAGCCTTTTATCTACTGCTAACCGGCATGACTCAGCTGATTGCGGGTGTGCAGCAACGTCCGTTTGATTTGAATTTACGAGGCCACGTTTCAATCTGCGAACGTTTTCCTCTTGTAACTATCGTTGCTTCACATTGCATACCCTGGCTATTTTTGGGCTCCTCACTTGTCTGATTTAGTCAAGGTAATTAATTGCGTTAACCATGGTAATGTAGTGTGCTGGATTAAATTCGTTGATGCACGTGCACCCACCGAACATCTGTACACAGGGGAGCCAATTTATGAATTTCCCGGGGGTGCCTAAATATAGGCAGTTATGACCGCATTTGCACGCAGTCGCCAACTTGGTGCAGGGGGTGGGGGGTTGCAGAACAGTGGAAACATTGGCTAGTATGTACTGCATATACTGAAGCCAAGTAAGGAGGAGGTGCAAGCCTTCCAGTTGCATTCCAGTAAGGCATCACTGCCCCTACTCCACCCCTCTATAATCATCCAGGTTGTAGTAGCCCTCAAAAGGCTGAGCAACACGAGTAGGATGAGAGAACGCCATTGCTCGCTAAACGGAAGGTACAGCAAGGTGCAGTACCACCACCAACACCAAAAAGAAGTCCCCAATTCAAGAGAAAACAAGCTGGAAGTTTGTCACAAAGAATCTGCATACCTTTTAACTGCATGTCTTAAATCACTGAAAGTGCAGTGGGGTTCACTTGATTTTTTTTTTTTTAATGGTTTCTGGAAAAATAACCCCCACACAAATATGGTCACCTTACATATAGTCGCCCGGAAAAGGCAGTGGCGACATTATGTATGGTGACCATTTGTGAGGCCATTTAAACAAAAAAAAAGTATTGTGCTTCTTGACTTCTCTGAACATCCTGCTGTCTGCTTCAGCTGGCGTTGTCCTATAGGCCTGCTCCTCCTTCCATAGATCACGAGCGACCCAGAAGCAAAATATTGGAAGCCTCTAATGCCCGGTCCCTAAACCCTCTTCTCCAGGCCCATCCACCAATATGAGGCCTAGAGGGGAGGGCTTAGAAATGTTCATAGCTTCCAGTGTCACGGACCCGGGCCACAGAGAGACACAGTATGGAGCCCAAAACAAAGGGCCATCCATATTGCGTCTTCTCTCAGCCCCGCCTTGATTCTGCCGGTGAGTGCCCGGGTCCTGGAGCACCCACGTACTCGGCGCCCCTGTCTGTGCGTCACAAGTTTAAATCTTGCACGTAACACATTGGCTCTTAATCTTTTACTGTATGATGCATTGAGTTGTGTTAATATATATTTAGTGCAATAATCTGTGGTGAATACAAAATGTGGGCCCAAGTTCCTTGGACGTGCAGGCCGAGCTAAACTCTCGGGTGGGCTTGAACCATAATGCATGATGAAAGTAGTAAGTATATTTTATTATATAAGTATATCTTCCACCTAGTGTATAAACAATGGGGCAGTGCCTGTCTTCCAAATGTAGCTGTGTGCGGCTAGTAACATTATTATATGCATGTTGGTGGTAGGGGCAGCTTTTGATCCCAGCCCTGAGATGCCTACACTGGCTCCCAGTGAAAAAACTCATTAACTTCTAAGCCCTCTGCATCACTCACAAATCACTAAACGGCCAAGGAGCCAAATTCCTCCAAGCCAAAATCAGCCACGACCAACCAGGAAGAAACTTAAGATCGAGCAACTACCTCCAAAACTAAACACTACGAAAAAAGGAAATTGAGAGGAATCGCATTCTCCCGTTTTAATAGCCAATCTGTAGAACTCAATCACGAAGGAAATGACAACAGAAGATCACCTTACCTGGCTATTCAACTCACCGAGACTAGCCTAATGAACGGCAGCAGCCCTTCACACAGGACCTCTACTTCAAGTGTAGAAGGGCATCATCCCATCCTGCCTCTAGGGCATGGCGTTTGGTTAAGACCACTGGTTGCTCGCCCCAGGGAGTACATTTTATGTGTGATTTCGATACCACACCCAATTCTATCTGCTTGAGACGATTCTAACCTACTCTCCCAATGGAGGTCATGCCCTTTTCCTTTTCTTAGCCACAGATGGACCTAATGATCCGCCACTTCTGGCCAAACACTTAGTCACTTGATTTCTTGGACCACATCAACTGTTTCCTGAACGCCATTTGCTATGCTGCTCTTTGTCTGCAGCTCTTTCTTTTGTTCGAATCATACCTGTACCCAGTTATGCATTGTTTTTGCGGAGCTGTTTTCCCCCCTCGCCTTACTACAACACACCATCCATCTTTTATCTCTTTTGTTTGAATCTGGAAAGCGTCACCCAGGCAAGCTGGGAATGTGTCATGATGTTTCCCTCTTTGCGGCCCCTTGTTCTATCCTGGTGGTGGTTGCTGAATTTTTATTGCAAACGAGAATTCATGTTTTCCCATGTTTGGCATGAGTGCAGCAAGCCAGTTTGAAGAATTTAGATCTTTTTGGAATGGGGTAGTTTGAGGCCTGTCGACATAATCGTAGGCAACATTTCTTTGTAAAAAAAATGTCATGCTGCTTGTGCATAATTTATGACGGTATTGCCACTGTAAAATATTTTCATGCTGGCTGTGTGCACTGCTTGCCACTGTAAAAAAGATTATTGCTGGTTGTGCCTAATATATGGCAGAATTGACACTGTACATATGTTTTCCTGCTGGGTGCGAACAGTATATTCTAGCATTGCCATATGAAACCTGTTGGCTTGCAAACAGTACCCATTATAGCGTTGGACAAGATTGCGAGAGCATGGGTCTCTTGTTGTTGGGGGTTTGGGGGGAGGAGTTAGACTGCCATGGTTATACCTTTGTGTGAGGGGCAGGGCAGGATCACCAAGTAATAAAATGAGCATCGGCAATGCCAACAGCGTTTACTGCTGATATTTGTATTTTGCGTTTATAGGTGCCATGGTGCAAGGAGGAGAGTGCAACTTTTCAAAGGAGGATGCGATAAGGGGCACGGGTGTGCGAGAGAATAAGGAAGGAGAATGGTGACAGGCAGGAAACGATTGCGAGAGGGTGCCATCCATGATGAGCAAGAGGAAATATGAGTGAGAGAGGTTGAGAGGGTAAGAAAGAAAGCAAGTGCCTGAGAGAAAGGATGTGATGGGGTGGGTTAGTGGTTGTAGAGAGAGTTGGGTGGGTGCAGTGGAGTAAATTTGCTGAAAATGGGGGGGGGGGGGACATGACATCTGACGAAAAGGTGCCCCAGCCAAATGAATGGGGCCAAAATGGTGTGCCATGAAAGTTGGGGGGGGTGGACAAACGCCCCCGTGCCCCCCTAAAATTACGGCCATGGGTGGGTGGTGATAGAGAGAGTGGGGGTAGTGGATCCTGTCTCGAGCATTAGGTGACTGCAGTAAACGTAGACCATCTACCACTAAACATTACCAATAGTTTGTGCTCCACTAGCCAAAACTGAAGGAGCACTGGCAGAAGGAGAATAAAAAGAAAATGTTGAAATTCCAGCTCTCAGATTGGGAAAGTAGCCACTTGCACAGGGTTTGTAAATGAACGTCCAATAGATTCGAACTGATAGGGTTAGATTTACAAAAGTGTTTTACAATGGCGCAATGAAATTGAAAAAGCTTTGTAAATCAGACTCACAATGTCATAAAAGATCAGTTGTGTCACATTTTCGGACTCTAGGATCCCCAACAACTTCTTTCACATGAAGCTCGGCTGGAAGCAACCTAATTGTAAAAAGTCAGTGTGAATTGGCAAGCATTAAGTTAACAAACTGGTGCATTCTGGTAGCTGGAGTTTTATTACACTAAAGTTTGCCCAGTTCGTCTTAAGCACTTGACACCAATGACATATAAAACGGGTATGGCACTTAAAAGCCTCTGTGTTGAGGGAAATGGGTGAGGAGTAACCCTGCAGGGAGAAGGTGGAAATGCCAGTTGACCAGTTACATGCGATCTCCACTCCATCTCTCTAATGCAGGTTTTGTGATATTTACGGTGCCTGTATGGTAATTTCTGATTCCATTAAACGCAAGACTATTGGCACATACACTATGCCCTCACCTAAGCATGCCTTCCCAAGTCGTAGCCCCAAAGTAGGTGCCCTAACCCACTAGGCACGTTAGAGAAGGCGAACCGGTAACTTAACTTCTTCACTGTGCCACTGAACATGCAAGATACCACCCTACACTAGCCCCAATGCAGTTTGAACATCGGTGTCCTAATTGAAACCAAAAAGATCTGTGAAAATGCTACCCTTGTCACCCTGGAGTCATTTTAGTGAGAATGCGGCCAAAGATCGGTTAATGTGGAAAACCAGAGGATGTACCTCGATGCCCAATGTTGCTGCAATAAGAAGTTGGTTTACTGGTTCATGGGACTCGGCAAATTACCATTTAATGAAATGTTGGAACTGCCAGTGGGGAGGTCCAGAAAGTTAAAAACACTGACTTTGAATATTAAGTTATATAAGTGCTATGCTTACAAATGGAGAGGTTTTGCTGTAGGTTTGACTAGTGAGTGTTTGCTGCTAATATTGGCATGTGTGGCAGGTCCTTGAACCATGTAATTGACATAACGTTTTCAGGAGGGGGTTCAAGGCATAAATTGATTAGCAGAGATTGCTAATCACAATTGTCTTGATTAGCAAACAAACCCATTTGATTAGCAATGTTGTACTAATATTTTTAATGTCACCAGCAGTTATTTGTACCCAAGACATTTTAGTGGCTGATTCATGGAATTTGTGCGCCTAAAAACAGGGATTTGTGCGCCATTCTGCCTGCAAATCCCTGTTTAACAAATGGTGATTTGCGGGCAGAATGGCGCCCAAATGCCCGTTTTTAGGAGCACAAATTCCATGAATCGGCCTCAAAATGAGCAACAATGCAAAATTTCTGTGTACCGCTGAAGTAAGACATTCTTCAGATGATTTGGGCCTTGCAAATTCTTTAAAATTCTGCTAGACCTGCAGGTCGAGTAACTTCGTTTACTTATTTGACCTAAGAGAAATGCACTTGACCCATAGCAATGGATGACAACAAATGTAAATGCACATTCTGTAAAATGGTGCGTGTCACCACAAACCCACTTTCTTTGACACACTGTTGCCACCATGGGGCCAGCCATGCACAGTGAAAGTTTCAGACATCCCCTGCAAATGGTACCCTTTTGAAAAATCTACGGTTATGTGAGCGGGCGGGTAGACTTTGTGGACCCTGGATGAGTCTGTAACATGTATAAAGTTAGCTGCATGAATGGACACAAATAAATGGATATTGTAAAAAAGGCTCTGAAAACAGTTTGGCCAGCTGTCTCCAGCAAGTGCTAATATATAATGCAATCATTTCTTCTAGCAACGTGAGCTCTGGAGGCTTACTACAGTGTATGGTGTTGCAGTAGATCTGTAGATGTACAGCCTGAATGGAAGTATTATTCACTACTTTGTATAAACATCTAATTAGCTTAGTGTATTCATTATGTAAGTGGAAAGAAAGTAAGAGACTTAGCAGATTGGATGGCGAAGGTGGCAGAGAACTAGCCAACCTAGATGGAAAATGGTAGTTTGCGTCCGTCTCACTTTCATGGTAGCTGGTATAAAGCAACAGTGTGATAAGAGAGACTGTCAAGTATCATCTCATGGGTTGAGCACCAGATGTGCAGATGTATGCAACTCAGCAGGTCACAGAAGTAGGTGTGCCACCAAAAGCATTTGGCCGTGTGTTCATGTACATTTTCAAAAGTGTTCACTAGTCAATATGATGCATCATTTCAAACAAAATGAAGTATAGTTGACACTGAGATTTAGATACTTACCTAAACTTCACTGTAAAGCATTGAGGCAATGCAATGTTTTACAGTAGCAATATTGTAATTATGCATCATGTAAAATCTTACATTTTTAGGAATGTAATTGCCTGACTGTCTTTAAAAAAAAAAAAAATACAATGATCACCTACTGGTCTTTGCCAGACAGGATATAGTTAGCTTGATAAAAGTATCCTCCTAATTTACTTCTTTTTTGCAATGATTTGAAAAAGAAAAGAAAATCTTGACTAGCACTCCCACACATGCCTTTGGCACTTAAGAGAGGAGGAGATGATTTCTGCTGCAGTCTCTTCCTCCAATAACCCATTTGGACTTGCACAGAGAAAAGCGGGAAGAGCGAGTGACTCTGGGGCAAGAGATGAATGTAGGGTAAGTTGTGTTGTGATTGAACAGGGTAACTTAAATAGCTAGTCTTGCTCCACATGTTTTAATTTGATTAGCAAACCTACAGATGCAACCCTGCTTATTTTATGCCTTGGGGTTTGATGAAGGCCTATGGGAACTGGAGATAATCCTACAGCTACATAAGGGTAGATGTAAACCAACTCTGGTCAGGACGGGTCCACACAAACTGAGGTTTCTTCCAGGAGCCCAACGTCGGTGTATCTTCAAAATTAGAATACCTACTCTTCTGCCCCACTCTCTCCTCCCGAGACTGCCCATGTACTAGAAAACAATATCTGATAAAGTGGCCAGCACAAAAGTCCTTAGCCTTCAGCCTACCCTATGCTATAATGTAGGGTCTTAAATTTTGGCAAGTACGAAGTTCTTCAGCCTATTGTTCAGAGTCCATCTCTGATCTGTAAGAAATCAGAGCCCGCCTCCCGAAACCCCTCTTCCTCCACCTCACACCCCACCTCGGTCTTCCTGCTTTCTCCCAGGCATCAGATTCAAGGATTCTCTGTATCCGGTTCCTTTGCTACTGGATTCTGCAGGATTCTGCCCAACAGGCCCCTCCTGGACATTAGATTTCCTGGGATTAATAAGTATTCCTCTCGCCCCTTTATTAGGAGTCTTGGCCGGTAAACAATATTGTAATGCCTGGAGTCTTCTACTTAATATCCCTAGGAGTTTGAGGTGGAAACTCTACTGGCTTGAGCCTTCCCGCAAGAGGCGTAGATAGGGTAGAAAGGCCCACCCAAAATCTGTAAATGCCCACTCAGCAGCACTGTGTGGGCACTAAGAGATGTCAATGCCACTTTGGTGGGTCCAACTACATTAGCTTCAGGCCCCACTTGCTAGACAAACCCTCTGCTTCCGGTTCCCTGACAGATTTTAAGAGGTGCTCCCTTATCGCTCTCGTCTCCTCCTCTGCCCAGAGTTTCCAAGTAGTATGAGTCTCTACCTGGTGTCTCACCTGATTTCCAGTACTGTAGTGCACCTCTCTGGGTGGTGTGGTTATCAGCCTTTACTTATCGGAGTCTGGATGAGCAAATCCCCTTCTTCTGGGATTCATCCACCCAGCATCTCTTATGGGACCTACGCTGGGGTTCATTTCTAACAGTCATTACTGATTAGTTATTCCCTTTACTGGTTTAATTTCTTCTGCTGATTGTTCTTGCGGGAAGCCTTAATCTTCCTCAACTTCAATTATTAGGGAATGCTATGTTCAGGAGTGTGTGATATGTTTTTTTTCTTTCTTCAATGTAAGCTGCTCGATCATGCTGCGCATGCAGCATTAGATTGCAGCACTCACAATCCACTCCTTGCTCTTTCCTTCTCAAATAAGTCTCTTCTGCCAGGTTTAGAAAACCCATGGGTTCTCGACAGTATTCCTCTTGCCGGGGTGCGCGTCTTGCTTTGGACCTCAACGCATGGGTTCTCCCAGCACAGCCTTTCCAGAAATGTGGTCTTCTTCGGTAATGTCTCCCCATCTAGTCTTAAAAGAGGAGTACCATTCCCCCAGACGCAGTAGTGGGTCTGCGGGATCCCGCCGCTTCCACATTCAGGAAGGCACATCATGAGCGCTACCTTCACATGTCAGAATGGGGTGTTCCTAGAACTCGCCACACAATCCCCACATTTGCAGTCTTTACGTTTTTTAACCCTTTAAACCATGTAACTTTACATTATTTGTATTAATTTCATTTTGTTCTGTTCCTGTGTGTTAGTTTCACTGCTCACCTTTTCATGCGTTTTTCTTGTTGTACTCCAATATCCCTGTCATATTAACTATGTCCTGTGGTCTAGTATTTTCTCTTTCTTCCTTCTCTATGATGCAGACCTGGCTATCTGGTTCATTCCTGAGCAGCAGCAGACAGGCCCCTGTTAAATATCTTCTGTCCAAGATGCACTCTCCACAAGTCATTTACTAGTGATTTTTGACTCTTGGCGAGTAAAAGGGTGTGCTGTGTGTGTATATGTATAGAATTGAAGTGGCAAGTGACTCTTTGCTTGCTAGTAGCTCGCAACTTGCATTTTTGGACCCCAAATCTATCCACTAGCTCTGGAATTTACCCTTTTCAGTTTTATTACAAGCTCACATTAAGGTAAGGCACCTTCTGTATTGTGCACTTTTTATTTTTGTTTGTTCCCTATTTATGAGTGTGCTAATGCGTGAACTTATGAGAAGGGCAGGACTGGGAAATGCTGGCAGAACCTCTGTGGCCCAAAGAGACCTTCATTCAGATAAAGTACCAACTCTGCCCCAGATTTATCTCTCCATCTAAATGTATATGTAATTCATTGGAAAAAAAACTTCAGAGGGGAAGTTGAGTGCTGCAGTCCTAGCCAGTCATTCATCACCAATCACCTCTCATAATCTCACCAATCCGTGAATTCCTATGAGACAAAGCGGATGGGGTGGACGGATTGTTTGGGGTATTGAGAACTGTCCTTCGCCCATGCTTGGTCGGCAAGGGGGTTGTGAATGGTTTTATTGGAGCATGGAAGAGTAGCATGGTGCAGAAACAATTCTTGCAAGGTAAATTAAACAAACCGTGCTCTGCGGGTACTGTGGGTAAGGTCAGTGCTTCGTATCCCAAATGCAGGCCTTGCAAATTCTTAAAAATCCCACTACGCCTGCAGGGCGAGTTCCTCATTTTACATACTCGACCTAAGAGAAATGCACTTGCCCCAAGGTAACTGGTGACAAAATATTTACCTGTGCTTTTTGTAAAATGGTGCATGTCGCCATAAGCACACTTAATATTTGCTGCATTGCTGTTCAGCATGTAAATTAAAAGTTTCTTAACATCTCGATACTCACCAGCAAGGTCAAAAAACTACTAGCCAATGCTAGTGGCCTAGTACGTTTGCTAGCCCTGCAAATGTACTTAAGTTGAGACTCTGGCCATAGACATTTAAGCCAAATCCGGTAAACCATAGAGTGTTGAGTGTGCAGCATTGACCCTTACTGTGAATATGCTCATTTATGGGGGAAGTTACAGGGTAAGCTTTTGTGCATTATTTTCATAAGGTATAATTATATGCCATCATTGATGTCGGCGGGGATAGCCTCTGTGATGCCATGAACTAATGTCCCTTCAACTAAATGTTTTGTTTTTGTGTGTGAATTGTAATGTTTTGTACTCAAGCAGGTCACCCATAGTTCTTAATGTTTTTCAAGTAGTGCAGGAAAGCTTTATTTCATCGATCTATTATGAATCAATATGTGCAAAGCCCCCCGCCCCCCCTCCCCACAGTTACTGTTCCCAGGGCTTCTGCCATGCCTCTAGCACCAGTGACCCTATTTGGGTTGCCAAAGGATCCATGATTCAGGATGGGGGTGGGTGGAGAGCAGAGATAAATATTAAGTGTCATGACAACCAGTCGCATTGGTGTTGGCCAATACACTTTTGTGGATCGTTCTTCCCCTTCCCCCCAGACTCCTCCCCACACCTCCACCAAACCAATCGAAGCCTGTGATTCGGACCGGACACCAGGTTGTTGCGTAAGTTTGGTGTAAATTTGTACCGCTATTTCTGCTCTACGAGAAAGCAAATCTTTCCCTTGTGGGAATGGGATTTGTTATTTGGAGTTCGCTATTTATTTATTTATTGATTTAGTGGGGCTTCTCGTGCATCGGTCTCTCCCTCGTGTATAAAGTAGAAGCTTGCACAGTGGAGCCCTCTATAGAGCCTGTTTGCAGTACTCTATGATGTTGGTCTTCCGTTTTCTTCATGCACTTTTTTTTTTTTGTAGCTAGCTAACCTGCCCTGGGGGGGGGGGAAGAAAACATCTTGGAGAAGTGCTTTTAAAATGATAACTTGTAAACAATTTTTTGTTGTGGATTTTAAAACCTCAATATTACAGAATGTATTCACCGGGGGGCATGTTTTCATAACCTAATGCACGGCGTACATGGTTAAAATGGTTGGCTGCTGGCTTGCGCCTAGTTGCAGACTCTGATGCCGGTACAAAAGGTAATTTATTGTTGTCTACTTTGTTTTTTTTTACAGCCAGGATGTAGGCACTGAATAACATGATTGGGGGAGGATAATCTACTTGCCAGATATTGTCATGTGCTCTCCCTGTAGAAGAACGGGTGACTATGAAAGTTGGTAGTAGAAGATGACATCTGTTGCCTCGGTAAAATGTCATTCGAGCATTGGAATGTCAGCAGTTCCATAGTAGATGACGCAGTAGCCGTGGGCTAAAATAGCCTTAGAGGCCATCTCTCCCAACATTCCAATGTTTCTCTTCGCTTTCCATGTTGTGTGCTGAATACTCCATCCTCCTCGGGTGGAATGTTTAAATGGCTAGAATGCCCCCTCTTCTTCAGGACATTACGAGATGGTACTGTGGCGTGGCCCTCGTGAAAGGCTGTCGGATGTATTACCGGCTTAAGACACGATGAGCAATTAACACATAACAAGGGTTCTCAGGAATGTTAGTTATTTATTAAGCGCACCAGACCCGAAGGTATCAGGGAGCGGGCAGAAAGAAGTCGTACAGCTTGGTACACAGTTTACATTGGTTACAAAAGTATCAGAAAAACATCTAACCTAGCAAATAGGCATTATATGTACATAGAGTAGGCAGTGGTAAATAAATACAGACAGTGTATATATAGCAACATGTACAGTTATTCACGGGTATGGTCAGGTTCTGCAGGTTTATTTATCCTCATTCTCGAAGAGCCAAATAATCAGATGTTGCCTAAATTTAGTAAAGGTTTGGTCCATTCTGAGTGTGGTAGGTAGTGAGTTCCACAGTTGAGCTGCTTTGACTGGGAAGCTGGAGCCCCCAATAGTGGATAGTTTAAAGCGAGGCACCTGAAGGCAGTTGGAATTCACTAGTCTCGTGGGTCTAGTAGATGATTTTTCTAGAAAATCTTTCTATTAGATATCGTGGTGCTTTATTGTTTAGGTATTTATGGATGAGGGAAGCAGTTTTTTAGTCTTGATTTTCTCATGAGTGGATAGCCACTTGTACTTCCTTCTTGTTTCAGAGATATGTTCTTTCTTTGAGATACTGAGTGCGGCTCGAAGGGCATTATTTTGGAGTATCGTATCTGTATTTTGTTAATAATGTATTTGTTGGCTCCAATGTATAGGGCGTTGCAGTAATCTAGTTTGGAAATAATGAGGGCAAAGATCCGATATTTTCTTAAAAGGCTTTTATTAATGTTTCCGACTTGCTGCATATAGGGAAACGTCTTTTCAATAATAGTCAACGTGGTGCAAATGGGTGATAATGTAAAGTCTGCCTGGATTGATTAGATCAGAAATGCCACAGCCTAGACCACTCTATAAATCTAACGCTGTAACCTGGTGAGTGGCACATGCACGCCCACGTTATGTACCCCGCACCTTTCTCGCAATCTCTGCTACATGTCAAATGCCCACATTTTCCTAAGAAGCTGCCCCTTCTCTTGGTCCTTGTACAGTACATGACTTGATCCAGCCAACTTCTCAATCCAAAGCCAACTGGCAATTCTTCATCAAGAACATCGGTGTTGGAATAATTCCTAATTTGTATGTTGGCCACCAAGCTTGCACAGTTTTAGTAAGGAGGGCCACTATGTGGCATCAGATGCTCCAGTCCTGGGAGTGGGTTGTGATGTGGGAATGCAAGGAGACTAGGTGGCTCCTAGGTATTGATTTTCCTATTAAACGGCTAGAACATAGTGCTCCAGTGGCATAACAAGGGAAGGCCTGCTCCCTCATTTTTTTCCATGCACACCAGTTTTGTCCTGAGCATAGTGATGGCCTGGCTCCTAGAGAGGCGAGGTCCACCTGAGCTGGAGCTTTGCAGCTATGTAGGTAGAGAGGCGAGGCCCACCTGAGCTGGAGCTTTGCAGCCATGTATGTAGAGAGGCGAGGCCCTCTTGAGCTGGAGCTTTGCAGATATGTAGATAGAGAGGCAAGGCACCTGAGCTGGAGCTTTGCAGCTAGGTAGGTATTTTATTTATTTATTTATTTATTTGTAATGCGTCGGTAACCCACAGGCATCCGGGCGCAGAGAGACTGATTCATGCTAGGCAGATGAGGAGGAGTAGGAGGCTAGGGAGTAGCATGTTATTTGAAAAGATGGGTCTTCACATTTATTCTGAATGTTGTAAGGTTAGGTTCTGATCTCGGAGCTACTGGGAGGTTGTTCCACTGCCGAGCTGCCTGAAATGGGAAAGATTTCCCGGTGCCCATGGCTCGGGTTGCTTGTGGTACCTGTAGCTTGCCTAATGTTTGAGATCTTAAGGTCCTGTTTGGGGTGTATCGTATAAACCTGGATCTAAGCTAAAATGGGGCTGCACCATACAGACATCTGTGTACTAGAGCCATGGATTTAAAGAGGATTCTCTCCTCAACTCTAAGTCAGTGGAGGGATCTTCTAGCCTCTGTCACATGAATTCTTCTGTTGATCCCTTTTTCTAACCCGGACTGTGTTGTTTTCCATTATCTGACATTTACTAATGCTTTTTTTTTTGATGCTCCCAGCAAGAGTGAGTTGCCGTAGTCGAGGCATGCCAGTATAATGGCCCTGGCTATTGTGGCCGCGTTATTCTCATTTAAAAGAGGGCGTATAGCTTTCAAGAGCCTGATGTAATATGTATTATTTTTGTGAAGATAGTTTATTTGGGATTCTGATCCCAGGGAAGCCTCCAACATCATCCCACGTGTTTTAACATGGGAGACCACCTTAATACATGAGTCTTTAATAGTGAACTCTTAGAATTCTTTACATAACGTATCCCTTGCTTGATTGGAGCCAAAAATCATAAGCTCAGTTTTTATGCTGTTCAAGCACATCCAATTGTCTTCCATCCATTTGTCTATCAGATTATAAATGGCCATGATCTTTTCCTTGTCTAATTGATAGTCACCCTCCAGTTCTAACACTAGCTGTGTATCATCGGCATAGTTAGTAAAATGGACGCCGATGGATTCTAAGAGTACACATAGGTATTTCATTAAAAGATTAAAGAGAAGAGGGGAGATGCTGGCTCCCTGTGGTACACCTGCACTTATAGGTGTAGATGTAGAAAACTTCTCTTCCTAGTGTATCCTAGCTACACGGTCTGTGAGGAAAGATGCTAACCATGCCAGGGCTGCCTTAGAGCAGCCCGCGGTTTTCTCTAACACTTGCTGTAGCAGATTATGGTCAACAAGATCAAAAGCAGCACTTAGGTCTAGAAGCATTAGAATCCCTGTTTTACTTTTGTCCACTATGGAAAGCATGCGCGTTTGGAGATCTAACATTGCAGTTTCTGTACTATGGGCAACACGACTGCTGCTCATGCAGGATGTTATTGGCTTCCACATGGACAAAATTGCTACAGGACAATTGCAAGCACATGATTTTTAAAACAAAATTAGTATTAGTGATTGGGCGTATGTTACTCGGATCTTTGGGATCCACACCCGTTTTTTTTTTTTTTTAACAATGGTGTAATGGTCACCTTTTTTATGGTTTGAGGGATCCCACCGTCATGGAAGGATGCATTGATTATCTTGGTCAGCACTGGGGCAAACAGTTCTTCATTTTCCGCGATAATTTTAGGAGGGATTACATTTTCGGCGCAAGAAGATGGTTTCATCTTAACTAGCACCTTCACCATCTCAGAGAGGCAGAGGTAGAGAGGCGAGGCCCACCTGAGCTGGAGCTTTGCAGCCATGTAGGTAGAGAGGCGAGGCCCACCTGAGATGGAGCTTTGCAGCCATGTATGTAGAGTGGCGAGGCCCACCTGAGCTGGAGCTTTGCAGCCATGTAGGCAGGTGTCCGAGTGGTGATTGCTTTATAGGTACACTAGCTTAGTACTAAAAGAAGGGTCCAAGGATGTGCTCTTGATGGCTCCTCTTTCCTTTCCCAATGGCTCTACATGGTATCCTTTAAACATACTCTAGACTTGGTGTTGCTTTAATTGTGTAACTGTTAACCCTTCGCCTTTGTTGCTTCTAGGGTCAAGATGAGGGTCCTGGTCCAAGCACCGTGGGAACTGATCGTGTGCGTAACCTGCAGAGCGAAGTGGAGGGAGTGAAGAACATCATGTCCCAGAATGTGGATCGAATCTTGGCCCGTGGGGAGAATCTTGACAACTTGAGGAACAAAACGGAAGATCTAGAAGCCAGTGTGAGTGTCTACTGAGTATTTCATTCATATTAGGCAAAGACTGGTCTGCTGCCGCAGAGAGGGTATGGGATTTTTGTGGGAGTGTAATTCAAGCTTATGGGACAAGGCATTGTCCTGTTACACCCCCACACACCTTTCTCTTTCTCTTTCTCCTCCCACCTTACAGGAAGCTCCCACTTTCCCACTAGTCTGAACACAGGACTCGAGCAGACCAAGGCGGAATCCCCACAGGAATACTCTTTATTTTAGGTCTACAATGATGTAAAGGACGCTCTTGGCTAAATTTGATGTTGATCGACCATGATTAAATCAAGTGATTCTAGGGCAGTCTTAGGAGGACTTGGTTGGGCCGTGGAAACGGTGCATAGGTCCATCATGCCTGGTTCAAAGGGTTGCCTCCTTCACTGAAGAGTCATTGCTGTCAGAATCCTTGGAGCACTTAAGATGTTGGTTCATAGCTTCTGGCCCTTTCCAGGTGTGCAGGTTTGTGTTCCAATAGTCTGAGAAGTGGGCAGTGGGCCTTCATTTATCCCCTTACGGGAGGCTGCTAGTGACTCCAGTCTCCTATATCGCGCATGGCTACATTCAAACATTTGCCGGCAAGTTAATGACTGGCCCATCTACTCCGGTATCTCCAAGCATTCAGTGAGGTTTCAAACAAAGGAACAAATGCACATTCTCCACAGATGGGAATCTGCCTATGCCTGTCAGAACTGGTTTAGACTACTACACCCCAGCTCTGAGACTGGCATCCTGTGGCCATATGTTAGGAAATATTTCCATTTCATAGGTAATTTTCCCTCCAGTTGTGTACCCCCCAACCTTTTGCTTTGTTTAAACACCATAGTCTGACTTTGCCAGAGGAGCACAGCCTTCTGCTGCACTCCCCTGGGCTTTTTGCTCACTTTGTTATGGGGAAACGGACATGCTCTTAAAGACAGTCAGTACTGGGAGACTTTGTTTCCCATAGTCCTTGTCAATGTTGCAACCTTCCACTATAGTGCACTTGGGTCTTCCTGTCATTTCTAAAGGCCCTAGATACTATCAAAGGATTTTTTAGAAGTGCAGGTGGGCCTTGGACAGAGCTGGTGGCAGCTTATCTTCATGTATTTTTAACCCTTGCCCGCCAGGTAAACCGCGGTTACTGCGTTTGGCACAAATAGGTGGCATGGCTCCAAAATGACCATGCCACGAGGATCTTTGTCCTGTCCTTTGGCCATCTTGCCCCTTCACCAGGTCGAACCGACCCTGGTCAGTACTTATTTGGGCATGCATTCTCCTGCGAAACGCCAAGCTTTCGCAGGCTTCTGCAGGCCTTATGTGTGTGCTTCCAGGATGTGGGCTAGACTGTCTGGTTCCAATACACATCCTGGGTGCCAGAGTCTGGTGTGCTGTGAATGCCTGGGACCACTGTGGTCCATGATTGATCCAGATATGGTATGCCTTTATGTGAGCAGATCTCCCATTGGGTCCTCTTTGTTTTAGCGCAAAGGAGAGTTTGGATAAGAGAAGGCTCCAACACCCAAACCATGTCGATCTCTGGAGTTCTCACTGAACGAAAGATAGGTTCCAAGTATCCTGAAACTAAGAAGCCGAGTCGAGGCACCCCTGGTAGGTTTGGCACCCTGAGCCCGCCGTCGTCCCGCTGGACCCCTCTACATCTGGTCATCCTTGAAGGTCTGCGAAGACGCTTTGACCCATTGGAAGAGTGGGACCAACTATTCTCGGCACCTTCATCAAAACCTGCAGCCAGTGGGCTGACCAGCTTGCGCAAGACCTTTGCCCTGATACCGCTGCCGTTTC
Source organism: Ambystoma mexicanum (assembly GCF_040938575.1). NCBI lineage: Eukaryota > Metazoa > Chordata > Amphibia > Caudata > Ambystomatidae > Ambystoma > Ambystoma mexicanum. The sequence continues at coordinate 1,137,716,909 of NC_090932.1, read as the reverse complement.
AAGGAGGCCTTTGAAACTTCGCCAGCTCAGTGTTCACAGCACTCTCACCCTGAATTTCGTACACTTAGCATTCCCAAGTCTGGAGTAAAGAGAGGGCGCCCAAATCGGAGTACACGCGATTACCGTGTCGCCCAGCAATGGTGACGAACTTTGCAAACTCATTGCAGCATTGCCCCTCTGTGCCCTGAAGCCTGCTACAGGAGCGGAGACATCGCCACTGTCCCGTTTGGGAATCAACGCTGTAACTTCGTCGCTGAAAGCCGCAGAGCCACGAGATTACTGCATTTGAACCTGCAACCGAAGTGGACTCGACTGATGAAGTTTGGTCCGGAATGCGCCGGGTGTCAGTGAGTAATTGCAACCCTAACCGGTGGCCCCTAGCGCATCAATCCATTTTTACGCCATCAAGGGGAGACATTCCACGAATAGTGGGAACCTATTCTGCATCACCTCACCCAACTTCCTGAGCTACAAAAGACTCTGTTTCGCCCATCTGCTCTACCGCGTGCACCAGCTTTGCAAGTACATTTGAGCACTAGGCTCCCCTCATTTTAGGGATTGGACTGCCTTTCAGTTAGGATTGTGTTTGATGCAGAAGGGCCTAAAGACTATTTGCACTACCTTCTTCCTTCCCTTTTTAGGTTGTGGATCCATTTTGTGCATTAACCCTTTATACTCCATTGGTCTTGTGTGTGTGTGTGTGTGTGTGTGTGTGTGTGTGTGTGTGTGTACATAGATATATGTATATCGATAGGATTGTGTTGGCTTGGAAGTATTACTGTGATTTTATTTGTGTGTTTGAAACGCAAAGGCCTTGAAATAAATTTATTTGTATTTTTAATATACATATACACCTGACTGGAAGTGATTTGTAAGTGTCCTTTTCTCTGTATGCTCAATGAGGTCTTTCAGTCACCCTCACCTAGTCTTGACCGCCGCCAATGCTACTTTGATTGGTCTGGCTTGTCCAGAAGGTTACCCTCCAAGAAACTAGGCTGGCACCTCTGCCCACCAGGTCAGAGTTCAGAAATCCATCTTCCCACCTCTACAATCCCTCCGCCCAATAGGTTTTTTCTGTTTGCCACGTAGGATGACATCATAGCTGACGTACATTGAGGTATAAAGCCTTTTGCGTAATGGAAATGCCATCAGTGTGTGAGCTGTAGGTTTGTTTGCCAGGTTTCCCTACTTTATTGAACTGATAATAAAGTATTATTTTGCCATAATCTTCGTGTCCGTCCGATTATTTGGGCCTGACATAATTTATTTGGTCATCCCATTCAGCACCTGGAACGCTCTAGGTGCTATTGCACAAATGTCCACCCAGGGGGCGAGTCCCAGATTTGTCCAATTCCTCATATTTCGGAGGTCGTCCCTGCAACTGCTCCTACACACGGACAGAGGTAAATGGGGAGAATGCACTTCCTGCATCTTAATCTTCACTTTTCTTTTCCATATCTGTCTTCTCAACAATAATAGATGGGGTGTATCTCGCAGGTAGCTTTCCAAGATCCATAGTGCCTCTTTGAGTACCTTTGGGCGTATAGCTGCCTGCATCAAAACTTTGTCCAGCGTCTGTTCATCCGCCAGCCACCATGCCAGATATTTGCTTTGGGCTGCTAGGCAATCTAGCTCGAACCATGGAAGCTGGACCCCACCATCTTCATATCGCATGAAGAGCATGTCAACACAATTCTATGTCTCCCCTGGTTCCAGATAAATCCCCTAATCTAAGAGTCCTGAGTGCTGAAAAAAGTGCTGGGTATATTAAACATGACATTGCTAAAGTAATATAACAAGTGAGGTAAGACTACCATTTTTAATCGACTCCACACGTCCTATTGTTGACAATGGTAACTTCCTCCCAAAGCCCATAGATTTTATCACTTCACCTAGCTCCTTAACCATGTACTGTCTATAGGTGTATGCTCTGCTTTGTGCCATATGTCTATCCCTAGATACAGAAATGGATGTGTAACCCAGCGGAGTCCCAGGACAGGTAGGTCCTCCAGTCAGCGTGCACACATCACTGCCAAGGAGAAAAAAGACCAGACTTCTCCCTGATAATGAGATACCCGAGAGCCTAGCAAAATTATCTAACACCTCGTACAAGCAGCAGATTATCTTCCGGTTCCTGTAGATATAGAAGGATATTGTCTGCATGGAGAGAAATAAGATGACGTGAACCATCAGCTAGAATTCCGGCCTCGTTGAACTCCCCATGTAGGTATGCAGCTAGCGGTTCCAGCATCCATATAAATCGCACTGGTGACAGTAGGCAACCTTGTCTGGTGAAACTCCATAGAGCCCAGGGCGAGCATATGTATCTATCCGTACGGACCCTGGCGATAGGCACTGAATAGACTAATTTCACACATCTGAGAAATCTGCCTCAATTCCAAATCTATTTAGTGCCACGTACATCCAGTCCCAGTAGACTGAATCAAAGGCCTTAACCACATCAAGGGAGGCCACTGCATATCAGCATCATGTGACTGAGTCCAGTAAAGAACGTATTGGAGTCTATGCATGTTTAGGGAGGGGTTCCTCTTGGACACAAACCCAGTTTGGTCACAGTGAACAAAGTAACCAATCGCTTGTTTAAATCATCCTGCCAACAGCGCCCTTAGGCTTTTAACATCCTGGTTTAAACAGAGATGTAGACTGGGTAGGGCCTGAGGGCAAGGCCCACCCAAAATCTGTAAATGCCCACTCGGCAATGCTGTGTGGACATTTACAGATGTTAATGCCACTGCGGGGGGCCCAACTACATTAGCTTCAGGCCTCACTTGTTAGACACTCCTGGCTATGCCTCTGGGTTTAACATGGATAACAGTCAATTGAATTCACGGAGGGATTGTTGCTTCCCTGGCTTCAGAACTGAAACTATCACAGACTTGCTCATACTAGCTGGTAGTTAGTCAATTTCTTATGCCTCCTCAAAAATCTTCAGCATTGTGGGTTTCAAGATCTCTGTTTTCTTCTGAGTCTGTCCCCCACCCTGGCATCTTCCCCCGTCTTTTCCCAGGGATTCACACTGTGTAGCTCCATTTCCATCAGTATAGCATCCAAATCGGCCCCCTGTTCTGTCGACACTAGGGCAGGTCAATCTGTGACAGCGTGAAAGTAACCTCGTCCATAGCCACTTTCTACCCTCTACCATACAACCTTCTATAGAATGCGCCAAAAGTTTAATTGATTTCATACTGAGATCGCCAGCTTGTCCCGCACTCATTAATGACCGTGATAACATGCCTCAGGCTCACTTTTTCGGGCAGAGCCATACTAATGGTTTTACCTGACTGTCACCCTCCCCATGCATTTTATATGCGCACACCATAGTGAAACTTCCAGAGTCTTTTCTGCGCCTACGTGACCTACGTTTTACCAGCTCTGATTCATTGAATTCACCCGCGACCCCATCTCCTTCCATTTTCTGTATGGTACTTTCCAACTCCGAATTCGGTCATCAGGGATCTCTGAATGCCACCTGCTCTAGCGATCGACTTACCCTCACCACTACTTGAAGTTTTTCCCATATGCTTTCCCACCTAATTTTGCTCCCCACATTCTTATCAAAGAATCCATCACATTCTCGAGGTGGTTTCTGATGCTAACATCTGACAGGGCCACCACTGGCAGACGCCACATTGGTTTCAGAGGCAGTGCCCCCATCAATCTGAAATTGCAATCAACAGGGAATGGTCAGAGATTGATAACTTGTGTCCTCTGCCTCAATAAACTCCAAATGTTCCTGCCCAGAAAACAAGTAGTCATTCCTAGTGAAGACTTTGTGCTGGGACGAATAATATGAATAGCATGGTTTATCCCGATTCAGAGCCCTCCAAATGTCCACTAGGAATAGATAATTGAGAATGGTATTAAGAGTTTTAGCAGCTGCAGAAGGCTTCTTGTGTTTAAGATCTGAACAGTCTACCCTAAGGTCCAATGTACAATTAAAATCTCCCCCACCCCCTCAAATCTAGAATATTCCCCTTGTGTGTAAACTTGCCATACCGAGAGCAAAGAAAATCAGATGCCATTTGGTTAAGGGAGTATGAAGTGACGATACATATTTCTGTTTTCAATATAACCATGGGCAAATACCAACTCCCCATGTCATCAGACTAAGCCTTGATCAATCTAAAGGATGCCGAACCGGCCAGCCACCTTAGAGCCCCTCTCGCATATGCCAAATAATTCAAGCCATATCCCACCCCCCCCCATCTGGCCACAACCTTATCCTGTTCTTCCTTCAGAAGGTGTCTCTTGCAGGATAGCTATTGTGATTTTCTTCCTGTGTAGTATGAGACAATCCTGTTACGCCTCAAGTAAGTATTCATTCCCTGAACGTTCCATGTTATAAGAGTAGCCATGTTTGACATGCAATCCCATTGTCCACCTATCCGAACCCACCCCTTCCCTTCTTCAAACATTTGGTTAGGCTTTGGCCCCTAATAATCCCCTCAAGGATCCTACCAACCCCAGCCCATCACCCCCACAACCCTCCCAAACATCCCCCCGCAAGCCACCCTGAGCACACTCCCCTCCCTATTTGTGAAACTCTGCCACCCAGAAACAGACTAAACAGGCTAAAGGAACTTAACAGAACAGTAAGTAAAACCAAACGACTTTACAGCCATCACCATTCTAGCCAGTCAGCACTCCCAGAGTAAGATTACTCCCAAGAGTCTTGCAGGTGGTGAGGTACGGTTCCTAGTTACCATCTCGTGGTCTATAACGCATAAACTCTTGACCGTGAGGGTCAGCACAGTACTCCAGAAAAATTGTGTCATGTAAACCAGTGAGCACCATCAATTTGGGAACCCATTCATTGAGCTTTCAGGTTCGCCCGTACCCACCCCATCATGGGTGTACGCCTTTCTGCTTCTTTGTTGTTTTCCAGAGGACTCGTTGCCATTCCATTACCGTCCATCCACTTCTGCAGGGTCTTCAAAGAATATTGCTTTTCCTTTATACCGCACCTTCAGGTTCGCTGGATACACTAGCTTAAATTGAAGGCCCAGATGTCAGTCTCTCCTTGGTAGGGACACACATATTCTGTTTCTTCTGCATCATTGATGTATAATAAGGATAGATTGCCAGCTTTGATGCTACATGGTGTATAACGCTGCCATCTCTAAAAAATTGGATCAGTTCTCTGTCCCCGAAATTCAGGACTCCTGCTATGATGCGTCTTGGAGGTGCACGTAGCAGCGTTCGGCTTACCCGGAATCAGTGCACCCTTTCGACTGTGAAGCCTTGGGATAGCTTGTCTGGGTCAATTCCGTGGATTAACATTTTCATGATGTAGATTGTCAGGCCCCTACCTTCTTCTGCTTCCAGAGGTCCCAGGACACAAATGTTATTGCGTCAGGGCCTCTCCTCTGCCTCTAGTTCCAAAACTCTGTTCCTGGCCCTTAAAGCTTCCAACATTGTCCGAGACCTTTGTAGCCATATTTTCAGAAAGCCATTCTTCTGTGTTTGTCAGTCTATCAGACAACAAGTGTATGTCTTGCTGCAAGAGGTTGACATCAATTTTTACCTCATCTATCTTGCGTTCGAGTAAGGTGCAAAGTGATGCTATTGCCACAAGGACCCTGACTTCTTGATCTGATGTCTGGGCCTTAGCCTCTGCTGTGGATGTCTTTTCCAGGGGCAGCGGGGCCTCTCTCTGCGTCCCCTTGGTCGGAAATGAGTCCATAATGGACCTCTTCTGGCTCCTTTTAGGTTTTGAGTCGAATGTGTAATGTTCTCTGGGCCGTATTGCAAAAAGTGTAAATCAGTAGGCTGGTCACACTAGGCCCAGCTCTCATCTGGCTCCTACGTGCTCCACGATCAGCCCAACGGGCGGCAGCCAATCCCCTGCAGGCCCAACAGCAGGTTGCTGCCTATGGCTCTAGCACACCAACGGTTGTGATGGGCTCGGTCTCCCCCTTCTGTGCCCACATCGCCTCAGGCAGGCTTCGTCATTTAAACCCTGCGTACATCCAAGGCAAGTCCGCCACCACACTGAGCATGGGCTCTCTGCCCACTACAGCCCAATGGGGGCACCTACAACTCTCCAGTGGCCGCCAGCTCTCAGCAGCGCGGGTCCACTGCCATTGTCACTTGCACAGCAGCACCACTGCCACCAGTCACTGCATGCAATCTATTTTGACCACTGAGGGGGTGAGCAGGGTTCCCAATGGCGGGATGTTGGCCCAGAGCTGAATGCGCTCCAATAAATGGCAGGATCAGCACCTTGTTGCTACTCTGCAGGCCGCTCCATCCCATCTATTGTCCGACATCTTGGGAGCTCGCACCATCTCTGCGCCTTTGGATCTTAACTGCTGAAGTCGGCCACTGTTCGTATTTAGGTTCGGTAAGTCAAGATCAGTTTGGAGGATCACTCTCGGGAGGTAATGCCGTCTGTGTCTTCATGGTATGCCCTCTAGCCACGCCCCTGGTCAGAATCATGAAGTATGCTTGGATACTCTTCTGTGGTTGATTTCTTGCACATGAGGAAACATGCGCCACATGATCATTTATAAGCGATCATTAGTTTGTGACAAATCTTACACTCTGTCACCTCTTGCAGAATTCCCAATTAAAATGCAAATCTATCCATGTTTGGAGGTCCGTACACTTTGGATCCCACAAAATAAACACATGGGTTGTTGCACACCACTCCCATATGGCAACAAGAGGAAAGCACAACAACATGTTATTTTGGCATTTTATTAAAAAACAAACATCCATCTGATTTTCACTCCCCCCCCCCCCCCCCCCCCCCCCCCCCCAACTCCTCCTGGTATGCCAATACAGCGAGTTTCGGATGAAGCAATTTGCTGTTCACCCGTGGTCTCGTTAGATTTTTGATAGGCTACTCCACCGTGATTATTTTTCTAGCAAAATCCACTACTGTTATTTTTCTAGCAAAAAAAGTAGAGCACCTTGCTCTTCTTACCTCGCAAGAAAATGTTGCTGTAAGCTTCGGTGCACACCTGGTAACCGACTTGGCCAAACTGCTCCTATGGCTTGTGAGTTTTTAAGTGAGGCTGTTGAAGTTTCCAACTTTTGTAATATGGAAAACATCCTTGAATATGTGACTGTATCTGGGGATGTGCCTACTTACATAAAATAGAGCATGTCTCCTATTCATAACATTGCAGGTGTGTTGTATAGAGAGTCCACTCACCCCAGTCGGGGCATATTGACGCTAATGGCAGACTTAGTTATCCAACTCAGGGTGCTCCTTTTATTGACCATGAAAGGTCAAGGGTTGAGTAGACTTGTCACAGTTCTAAGCTGTGACCATAAGGTCATATACAGATCCCTGTAGTAGATGGTCTAGTCCACTAAGCCTTAAATCCGGCTGATATACTAGGCTTGTTTTTGGAGTAAACAGAAAGGTAGGGGGATGGCAAGTAGAGGGATTTAAAGAGGAAATCCAAAGTTTTGGATTTCACCTTTAAATGCTATTCCTAAAATGAGGTCTTTGACGTGTTAGTGGTATCTGGTGAAATAAAGACCAATCTGGAACAAAAATGGATATAGGACTTGGAAAGGCCTAGAATACTTCCAGTAATCCTAATTACTTGACTTCCGAGTTCTACAATATTGACGGTGTCAGTCTGGCATAGACCTTGTGCGCAAGTCAAGTCTTTTTTTAGAAAATAAACTAGCTCCTTCTATGCCCCTCCCCGAGATTGGGCTACGTGTAGTCCTCTTCCTCAACTCTTCCTGCATTATGATAGGAAACCGTCCAAGTAATGTATCTGCACAGGATAGGGTGGGAGGAAAGTAAGACTGTAATGAGGAAGAGTAGGACTTAAAGTAGTAGGTAATCTAAGCATTACATCATTGTTCCTCTCCCTCATTATAATCTCATTAATTTGAAGATAAGGCCAGTGCATAAACATTCAATAATGAGTGAGATACTGGGATGCTGCTGACAAATGTTAATCTTAGAAAAGAACCAGTTAATGCTTTCAATCTGATGCTCAAAGCCTTGAGGACAAAGGCACAACATTACTTGAAGCAGAACTTACATTAAGCTTATGCTGTGAAGGAGCATAGAGTCAGAAGGTCAAATTGTGTCCTACGACTCTTGATAAGATAACGACTTGTAGCCTGTGCCCAAGAGGCAGATGCTCACCCTATGGAATGCCCTCGAATAGATGGCAACTGAGTTTGTTGCTGATCTAGGCAAAAACTATCAACACTCTCACATATCTGCTCAGAGTTTGGGCGGCATTTGGTTGGCCTCGATGCCAATTTCTTGTACCACAAGTAAGGAGTCTCTAAATGGTGCTTGATATAAATGCAGATCATCCTACCAAGAGTGAAAGGAGAGGGTCATCCTGAGCAAAGGTAGGCAGAGTGACCTCCTGGACATGACCTTTGGCAGATGGGAAGAAATGGCTCCCAGAACTAGCCTGTCTGAGAGGAACTAGCATTAAAGTAATCTATGCTTGATTGCTTCACCCTACATCAACACCTCCTGAAGAATTCATGATGTGCCTCTGGGTGTGAAAGAGCTGCAATGTCGCTCTGAATATTTGTATGCGCAGCTATATTTCTGTACTACTGAAGCCTCCTACTCTGAAAGGACTTCAATATCCAGGGCATGAGATGCAGTGCGTCCTGCAGAAGACTTGGTCAAGTTAGAGGATCAGGGGGGAATTGGATGGGCCATGCTGGTGCAGTGAAGAGAAGCGAAGACCTTGTCCTCCACATTGGAGCCAACAAGACAACTAATGCCTTGGCCCTCCTGATCTTTGATAATACCCTCACATGAAGTGGGATCATTGGAAAACCAAACGAGAGCCGCTGCGGCCATTGATCAGTCTTGATCTCTCTTGTCCAGGCCCCTGGGTCCCTACTTCTGGAGGAGTAGAGGAGTTGTTGAGGGTATTTGTGAGATGCACACTGCTCTATTCTGGGACTACCCATCACCTGGATAAATGGAGTTCTCTGGAAGCTGGAAATGTCCTGCCGATGGAACATGCTAAATAACTCTTTCCTTGAAAGTATGAAGCCACTAGAGACTGGTGAATGCCTTTTGAAGTGATAATCGTCTGCCAGTTGCGTTCTAACTCGGTCCCCAGAATCTTGAATAAGAGTCTCATATTCCAGAGGGACCAGTGACTTCCATCTCTGTCTCCCCAAAGGCTTCTAATGCAGTCTGATCGAGGGGATGGAGAAGATGCACATTTCCCTTTGTAGCCACTGGCAAACTGGTACTGTGTTTGTGAAAGAAGTGGCAGGATTGAATTTAGGCATTTTCGGAGGAGAGCAGTATTCTTGTACAAATTGCATCAGTGCGGGCTCCGATGAATTGCAGGATTGGCCTCGCTTGATCATGCTTTCTTCCAATTGTTTACTTCACTGAACCTTCCCTTTAAATAGCAGGTGTTTGTTTGGGGGGTTGTATTGTGTATGGGAGGCGGTGTGGGGATTGGGTTTGTGGAGAGCCGGTGCAGGCCAGCAGGGAACATTGTTCCACTACTTCTTTTCGTACACTTCGACCACTGGTCTTAATTTTTTACTGTTTAAATCTGAAATGTAATCATTGTTATTTTTGTAATTTGTAATTGCTCTGAGCATGGAAAGTGGATACCAACGGCCACCCTTATCCGCCAGTGTCCTTTTTCACCCAGCCATCCTTGCTTTAAGAGCAGACTCTTCATGGGTGATGGGTGTGTGAAGCGAGTTGCCCTGGCGGATACTGTTTTATGCATTGATCTTCAGGGCAATGGCATGAAACCTTTTGCTTTTTGGCGTTTCTGTATGCTGCTGTGACCTCAAGTGCTTTGAAGTTTCTATGTTTTATGCTAACACTAAATGGGAGGCCTGAATTAACAATCAATTTCGACACAGTGGTATTTGTACTTTTTTATTGGAAGGTGCTCTCTATTAAGACTGCCTGATTTACATCCCCTTGGTGAGCAAAGTGATCGAGATGCAGACACAGTGCACGGGCCTCCCCTGCATTCATTCTAAACCTTTCCCATCCAATGGTGGTGGTTCTCCAGCATGGGGTCTGGCATGGATTCACATGCTCATTAATATTCCCCCTCGCCAGGCTGGGAATCCTTGGTAAAGGAAAACCGTTTCAATTTCCCTTACAAACTGTATTTCTCCTTTCAACCAATCACTGTCCTCTGGGTCATACTGACCCCATCCAATGACAGCCCTTTCCCTAAGCACCTCCTCTGTCAGCTGTCTTCAGATTTTTACTGCACGCTTCAGTGTTGGGAGTCCTCGAGTTTGCTCTGCAAGCTACTTCTAGTTTGTTTTTTGTGTTTTCGACAGAAAAAGTTTCTATTTGTTCCAACAGAGCCTGTGTGCTCTTTTCTCCATATGACGACAGTGGGGATCCATTGTCGGTGAATTTCAACAGCCCTCAAGAATAAAGACCATCGCAATTTCCAGAAGGCCATCTGGCCTACTTTGCGCATTTCGACCATGACGGAGGAGAAGGAGGGAAGGTCCCTTTTCAAGCCATGCACCAAGTACGGGCTATGGATTGTGTTTGTGGAAGAAGCACCTACAATGCCTCTACTGCCTGCACCTGGACCATGAGGAGGCGAGGCGGAGTGCGAGATACGCCTGGGGTTCTCCAAGAAGATGTCAAAGGACAGGCATAGTAGACTGGTGGCGTGGCTTAATGCTAAGGCCTCTGCCCATGCCCGAGCAGGGTCATGCCTCACTCCTAACCGGCCGGTATGAGGACCGGTCTTCGAAGTCCTTTGAAGGCTCCTCATCTGTGGGGGCTCAAGACAAGGCCAAGAACTGCAAGTCTGAGTCCACCGGGATTGCTGCAGAAGCAGGTCCGAAGGTGGATAGGGCGCGAACATCATCACCCTCCGCTTCCATTGCCAGCGGGCAATTGAGCTCCTCCTCAAAAAGGAAATCTACCCCAGCTAAACTGCAGGAGAAATCGGCGAGGCCACAGACAGAGGAGAAGAAGGCCGAACTGTCCAAGCAGGCTTAATCGGCGCATGCTAAGACTTCGTCAATTATAGTTGGTGGCAGCTGCTCCTATGACGGCTAAGGAGATTGACCCAGTGAAGGTAGCCCCCACAGCACAGAAAGTATCCTTGCCCCCTAGTGCAACAGTGCCTTTGGCAAAGTCTGCTGGCACGCCAGAAGGGGGGGAACCGGTTCAAGCCCCACAGGAGGGGGATTAAATGGGGTGGGGGTGAGGAGGCCCCGAAACAGCCCACCCAGGCCGTGGCACAAGCCATGGAGGTTAGTCCTCTATACTGTCAGCCTTCCAGATCCACGACCCAGAAGCCTACAGAGGCTGTTAGCAGGCCTACGGTAGAGGAGGACAGTGTCACCATCGCCCATAAGGTAGGACGCTGATTCCGAAACAGGCTGGGACTACTGGCCCCCATGCATGCACCGTGGTGGGTGGCCAGCTAACAAGGTTAGTCAGTGAGTGGAAAAAGATCACCACCGACAGATGGGTACTGGACACTCTCGATAAGGGACACACCTTGGAGTTTCAACGTAGGTGTCGGCGGATCCCTCCGGTTACCCGTCAGGAGCATCATGTTCCTCAGCTCTTCGAAGAGGTACAGGCAATGCTGTGAAAGGGGTGAGTAGTTCCCCAATGGCTCTGGGGCTTCCGGAGTCTATTCCAGATACTTCCGGTCAAAGTAGACAGGGGCTGGAGACCCATCTAGACTTGCGACTTCTCAACAAATACTAAAGTCCCAAAAATTCAGGATGGTCATGTTGCACCATGTGCTTGGCCAACTGGAGGAAGGAGACTTCTTGACGTTGCTGGACCTGGATGATGCCTATTTCCACGTCACCATTCACAAGGCACATCGAATGTGTCTGCGTTTTGTAGTGCGGGTTCAGCACTACCAGTTCAAGGCCCTACCTTTCGGTTTGAAGTCCGCCCCCAGAGTGTTCACGAAGTGCCTGGCACCGATGGTAGCCTGACTACGTCTGCGGGATATACACGTATACCTGTACCTCGACGACTGGCCCACTAGAGAGAATTGGCTGTCGGACACACGGAAGCGACTGTCCAGCTACTGACAGATCTGGGATTCTCCATCAACTATCCAAAGTCCTCTCGACATCATCGCAGAACGCACTGTTCCTAGGAGCCAGACTCCGTACAGTGTCCTGCCTCGCATCATCGGTAGAGGCCATTCAAGGGAAGGTACAGCAGCTGTTGTGGATGAAGACCGCCACAGTCAAAGTGCGAAGTCTCGGCGTGATGTCATCCTGCATCTACCTCATCCGGATCTGCAGGTTACAGATGCAACCTCTTCAGGAATTCCTGGATGCTTGCTGGATACAGGTTTCCAGAAGCTTTGCGGACAAGTTCCTGCTCGACGAGGAGTTCCGTTGGGCGATAGGGTGATGGGGCATCTGCTCCAACATCGCCATTGGCACAGGGTTTCAAAACCCTGTACACCAGGTGACGGTCACCATGGACGCTTTCCTGAACGGCTGGGGAGCCCACACCAGACGTCTGTACACCAGAGGCCTTTGGCTGCTGGAGGAGAATGATCTCCATATCAACGTCATGGAGCAACGCGCAGTGTTCTGGGCCCTCACATCGTTCCTTCCGTTTCTGAAGGGCAAGGTGGTGAGGATTTTCATGGACAACACCACCACAATGTTCTACATCAGGAAATGGGGGGCACTCGAGCCCCAGCGCTCCCAAAGAAGCGCAGGAATTGTGGCGCTGGGCCGTCAGACAAGAGATGTTCCTCGTCACCTAGCGGGAGTCAAGAACACAATTGCAGACTCTCTCCTGCCACGAGTGGGAACTTCGATAGGACCAGGTGGACCGCATTTTCATCAAGTGGGGCAGGCCCCAGATCGATCTGTTTGCAGCAGCAAACTCCAAATGCCAGAGGTTTGCCAGCACATTCCACCAACCGAGGAGCATGGGGGACACCTTCTCCTTCCTGTGGGAAGGCCTGTTCCTGTACGCATTTCCTTCGTTTCTTCTCCTGCTACGAGTCATCAACACACTCGGACAGTGCCAATGCAGGATGCTACTCATCGCCGCAGCGTGGCCGAGGCAGATTTGGTACCCAGACCTTACCCCTCTTCCCCCCCCCTTTGTCAAGCTGCCGGTAGTTCCGGATTGTCTCACCAGTGAAGCAGGTGCAATCCTGCATCACGACCCAGGAGCACTGAACCTGAGGGCTTGGCTCCTGCAGCCCTAGAGCTTGGAGGATACGAGTTGCCTGTGGATTGCAGAGAGATCCTTGCCAAGGTCAGGGTGTCGTCAACTTTGAAGTGCTACTGTCACAAGTGGAAGCATTTCGCTACGTGGTGCCAGTCGCAGAAGATTGCCCTCAAATTCTTGCATACCTTTTCTCCTTGGCAAAGGACGGCTTGGCACACGCTTCTATCAAGGTGCAACTGCTGGCTATCTCCCACTACACCAGGTCTCCAGGAAGATCTTCGCTGTGGTCTCACCGACTCATCAAGGAGTTCCTCAAAGGACTTCTATCTTTCCCGCCAGTGGAGGCTCCTGCTCTGGTGTGGGAACTCAACATGGTTCTGACAAGGCTCATGGCGGGCCCCCCCTTTGAGCTGATGCTTAGACACCTCAAGTTCCTCATGTCGAAAACTACTTTCCTTGTGGCCATCACCTCTGCCAGGAGGGTGGGTGAGATCCAGGCCCCATCTTGCAAGCAACCATACCTGACTTTCTCCGAATCGAGGGTGGTGGTGCTGTGGACGCACCCCTCTTTCATGCTGAAGGTTCTGTCAGAATTCTACCTCAACGAGCCTTTGGTGTTACGTGTGTTTTTCCCGAAACCTTTGTCTCCGGCTGTAAGGGCCTTGACTCGCTGGATGTTTGTGCCTTGAAGTCTACATGACGTGCACAAAAAGTTTTCAGTAGACTTAGCAACTGTTTGAGAACTTTGGTCCTGTGAACCATGGAAAGGCATTGTCCGAGGCTTCCATTTCAAGGTGGCTGTCTGGCTGCATAATGCATTGTCATCAGTTGTCGAACCGACCGCTGCCCGGTCAACCGAGAGCCCCCTCCCCCAGAGCGATCGCTGCAATGACGGCCTTCCTGTCTGGTGTGCCCCTGCTGGACATCTGCAGCGTTGCTACGTGGAGGTCGACGCACACCTTCCCAGGGTTTTACTGAGTCGACAGGGATTCCAGGGAGGAGGCCAGAGTCAGCCAAGCAGTGCTATGCAACCTGTTTGCTTGAGGTGAGTCTGTTCCAGAGATAACGGGTGCTTCTGTTGAGCCTTGCCACCTCCTGTAGTTGTGTAATGTGGTACTGCTATGTATTCGTTATTCATGAGCATGTGAATCTATCCCAGACAAGGAATACGTTACTTACCTGTAACTATTGTTCTCCAGCATGGGTCTGGGATGGATTCGCATGCAAACCCTCCCTCTGCTGCTCTTCTTGGTCATACTGCCAATTTACTTGCTTACCAAATCTGAAGATGGCTGCCAGAGTAGGGGCTTAGAGAGAGGGCTGTCATTGGATGGGGGCCCAGGGGACAGTGATTGCTTTAAAGGAGAAATACAGTTTGTAAGCGAAAGGTTTTTTTTCTTTCACCAAGGATTCCCAGCCTGAAGACAGGTAATATTCACGAGCATGTGAATCCATACCAGACCCCATGCTGGAGAAAAATAGTTACAGGTAAGTAACGTGTTCCTTCCTGAGAACAGCTGTTGTGTAGGTTCCACATGGTCCCAGTACTCCTGGGCAGACACCAAGCCTTTGGCATCCAGATTGATCCGACCATTGTGAGCTAGTGAAGGATCCCTGTGGGGCACACGGTCCATTCCACTAGAGGGCAGGTGGCAACTTCAGCACTGTTATCGGGTGCCTTTTGAACATCCATATGGAAGCTATGTAGTCATTGCCTACTCCTTAAATATTAGTCTTAGCTCCCACTTGAGGTATGAGGCATGGCTTTGCCAAGCAGCGTTGCAATGGTCCCCCACACCCCACCCCTTTGAGGTTTACTGAAGGCCCCCTCAGACCTTTCCTAGTATGAGGTGTTTGGTTGCTGATGGAGGGGAGAATGTGGCCGAGCATCCACGAGGCCATGAATATAAGGAAGCTACTAATGATGGAAACCTATTCTTTTCGATTTAGTTGTATATGGACCGTCATTGATTACCTGTTTCATGAGCTGTTGTCACTGATATAGTACATGTTTAGTAATATATTTGTTCCATTTCCATCTGTTTCCTCTTCTCCTCTCACTCCCGTTTCTATGTCCCTGCAGTCTGAGCACTTCAAGACAACCTCGCAGAAGGTGGCCCGCAAGTACTGGTGGAAGAATGCCAAGATGATCGCCATCATCTGTGTGGTGGTGGGCATCATCGTCCTCTTCATTATCCTCTTTGCCACTGGAGCAATCCCCACATAAATGTTCAACGTGCCCTCCTCCCTCCTTCCCTGTTAAATCCACCCTGTCCCCTCCCAGCTTCTTCTAGGTCATCACCGGCCGAACCGAGCCACTGAAGCGTCCGGCAAGAATCCGCCTGCCTCGGAGATCGACACCATCAATCCTCCGACTGTTTGGGGGGAAACTGGGTTAGGGCTCATCTTCTGTGTAAACAAGCCTTTCATTTCCATCTATGCAGCACCGGGGGTAAATGCCTGATTTTGATCAAACTCTCACTCCAGTACAGCTTGCGGCAGAAGCTGCAGTAGGGACTGAGGGAGGGGGACGGGGACTGGGAAGGTGGCAGGGGGATCCGTTTAAGGCACACGCTTTTACCCACACTTTTCCGAGTAGAACTTTATTAATAATTTCCTGATATGAACAGTGGTACAAGGCTCTTAAGTGTAGTCGAGCAAAAGGTTTCCATGCACTTCTTTTCTTGAGGTTCAGCACTGACTAGTACTCTTGCCAAGTTTAGGGGGTTCATCATGTAAATGGCCGGCAGTCATCCATATCGCCATTGTGAGCACGTTCCTGACAAGCTTAGCTATTGGCAGTGCAAGTCGAGAAGGCATGACCCAAGTGGATGTGTAGCCGAACTGATCGCCATTGGGTTCAATAGAAAGCCAGTCTACGCCTAAAGATGGTGCGGTTGGCTCTGTGTGCAAGAAGGGGCGCTACTGAGGACACCCTGAATCTCAAGTCCTTCGTGCATGAACAGAAGCCCAGTGACCTAAGGCCAAAGGCTTTCACCATCTGCAAAATTGTGGTGCCAGTAAGTGTCAGGACAGAGCCACCACTCTACGCCATTGCCTGAATAAGAATTGGGGCACTCCCCACTGGGCAGTTCTTCACCAGTAAAAGTCACAAAGTAGCAGGGACATCAAGATTTAGGCTTCAGTCATGAAGCGCATTAATGAAATTCGAACGGACAGGGGAGAGATATGCAGTGTGGCTTGACCTTTGCTGCATCCATGACGTACTGAGTCCTTCTCTGGTGTGACGTCGGCAATTGGCTCTGGCTTTGCACCGATTGGATTGGTAGCTTGGACAGCCCTGTACTGTGGCTAGGATCAACCATCGGAATGTCCATATTCTTGATCCATGGCTAGGACTGCTCTGAAGTATTCTATGCATGCACCAGCCATGGAAAGAGCATTGAGCGTAGATAAATAACCGCAACTGCACTGCATTTATCTACATGGCAGCCATGTTGGAACACTGCTGCCGAGCTATGGTTCTGAGACCTCCTCATTAATCTGAATATTACCCATGGATGTCCCCCCCCCCACACTTTCTCGTGCTCAACTAGGCTGCCACTGCACTGCCACGGGCTGAGTGCTTCTTTTTCATGAATGGCTCTACTGTTGTTCTAGACTCAGAACCATGACCATTTGAAGATCTAGACAGAGCAGTTCTCAGCCTACATCAGAAATGGATCTGATCTCCCACCTGGTCTTGCATTACTTTTTTACTATGATTTACCCCACTGGGGTTAGGTTTCTTCTTCTTCTTTATCCCTTCCCAAAAATGTCAGTGCTTGGTGGGGTGGCTTCACCCTCCATTAGCCTGAACCCCAGCCCCACTTCGGATAACCAGAGAATGTCTTTAGTTTTGACAGTCCTGAATGCGTTTTGCAAAAATCACAGGGGTTCCACCGACCATGGAATGAGCGATGTGGACACTTCCACTTTCCAAGGTTGCTGGCCGTGTTACTACACCAATATTAACGAAATGACCCTGATGTGCATGTCGCCTTCAGTGGAAATAGGTACGAGGCGAGGTTACTGTGGGCATTTAAATCTACCATCGCTCTCCCCCCCCGCCCCCCGCCCCCCAAATGTGTACCTCCCACCCAGGGAGCAATATTCTTCTAGTTCTATGCTAGGATTTGCAGCATGCTGTGTAGCAGCACCACAGGGTCTTCGCCTGTCATGTGCAAGAGAGAGGCCACCAGTGCTGGAACTTGTGAGGATTACATAATCCAATCATTTACGCAGTCCTGAAGGAGATAGCACAATGTGCACTTTGCATGGGTGAAAACCTAGAAAACCTGGCCAGCCAGGAAAACTTAGAGGTTGAACGAGGAGTACGTGCCTTTTTATTTTTAGAGATTTATACAAATAAATATATATTTGCATATGTATGTAAAATAAGAGCCAAACCTGTTTTTTAAAAGGGAGGTGCCATCTGGTATGTGTGTCTGCATTTCCTAAAAGTTTCTGAAGTTTGTGCAATGAACAATGGAAATTTATTTTTGTTGCTCTCTGTGTGTTGCATTTGTGCTGCACTACATGGCCTGCATTAAAGTAACTTTGCATCGGCACGGTGTAATTTCTGCGGCAGTGCAAATCTGTATCAGTGCAATCTATTTTGACCCTGATGCAACTTTTGCACTTGCGTAGACGTTTCCTTGCACTGGTGCAAAGTTTCTGTAGTACAGGCCCTTTGTCTGCCATGACAATAGTTATGGGCAGCGGATATGCCGTACTTTGTGGTCCATGGTGTTGGCCACCGCTAAGTTTCTGATTTCATAATATCAAAGGTGAAGCTTTTCAGATTGTTGCTCGTCTCCAACTGTTATATAAAAAAAAACATTTTTTAAACTATGATTTTTGTGGTATGTTGAAAATCCTGAAATGTTTACATCCTGTAGCCCCGTAGGCCACTCTGTTGTTGCAGACCTATGCTAATTATGTAGTCATGTTCTACAGAAACTATTCTGGTTTTGAGCTTAATCAAGCTACCTATTGCGGTAACACCAGAGGGAACTGGAGGGGGGCAGCCCTTAATTGCTTCGCTGGCTAAACCCCACGCGACTTAAGATGCAAGTAGGGCATTGCAAGAGAAGGAGCATAAAGGCACGTGCCCCCATGAGTGACCGGAAGAAGCAGGTAGAGCAGACAGGAAGGAGCACGGCGTAGGCGATTCGATGTGTGGTGCCATTATGTGTTTCGGGGGGAGGGGGGGGCAGATGTTCACTTCAACAGTCTTGGTGAAGGTTGGCTGTTGATCATTTTCTTAAAGGCACCGTAGGGTTTGAAACAAATTATCGTTGACTTCCAAGCATACAGAGCAAGGTAAATGTTTCTTTCAACAAAAATGTTGAACATGGCACCTCCCCTTTTTTTTAATCAAAAGCTAATAATTACATGGGACGCCCTTTGGCGGGTCCCTTGGCTCACAGCTCTGATCAAGGGTTATTCTGTAAAATGTTTTCACTGTAAATAAAGCACACAAATTGCCCTCCAAGTTACAAATCGTGGAATGATTACCATTAAAGATTTAATGTAAGAGTTGCTACAATGAAAATAAAAACTGCTGCATTATGAAAATGTTTCCTTTTTCACCAGGGCCTTTATTCAGTTCCCCTCCCAAAAATATTTCCTCTTTTTGTCGTAGTGCAATTTTTTTTCATTGCTGTTTCTACTTCGGTTTACTGCTGTAGGACCGTACCTCTGGTGAACAGGAGGAGGCAGCCACCCCGCAGAGAGGGATTGGTAAGCTCTCGTCTGAGTTGGTCCTCAAAGTTCTTGCCCTCCTCAAAGGCAGGGGCTCCGAGCTGCCTTCGTTCACCAATTGGTCGCTGTGTCGGAGCGATCAAGGGCCAGTTTTCTGTCCTGTGGTTGATTGAGATCATAGTACTATAAGGAAATTCAGTAAATCTGATAATTTCATTGAGATCCACTCGGACGCCCTCAACAAATGAGAATAACACTAACCCTTCTCATAACATCTAATGCCTGCATACAGAAATATTCATTGAAGCAGAATCATGGGTGCAGGGTCTTAAACTGTAGGAGCCTTACTTCGCCTGTCAGTGTGCTGGAAGTCTGAACCGCTCAAGTAATATGGTTGTGCGCACTCTGCCCAATTCATGGTCGTCCTGCCGAATCTACGCTGCCCTATTCAAAAAAGAAAAAAGAAAATTGGACATATCCGGTCCAGCAAGTATGCATGGTAGTTTGTCAGTAGGCCTCTTCATTCCACACTTCCTTCGTGTACTATTGCTGCAATGCAGCAACCAACTTTTTTAAGCCTGTGCCAGTAAGTAGCATAGCCTTACTCGTGAATGCATACAATATGCTTTGCAACATATAACTCTAGGACAACCAACAGAAAACAGGAGCTCTACGAGAGCAAATAGACAGGCGCTTCAAATGAAGCCAAAATGCCTTCCATGGCCAGACGCCTGTTTAAGTGCATTATGGTCATGGATCTGGACCCCATGCACCTGAAGAGTCGTATCCGCTGTTAGCAATTGTACCCTGATCAGTGTATGTGCCAGGCAGCTGGTATGTGCGTATTTCGGCCTAGATAATCTGAAGCCCCAAAAAATCGCGTAACCCTCAGCACACTCTAGCATTACCAGCAATGTTGCAGCCCCATGTAACGTAGTATGTCTGGAGAGATGGCCAGGGACTAAACTGCTTTGCCCATCCCATCCTCCCAAATCTCAGACCCACAATCCCTCACGCGTCGAGGTCCCTCAGATTGTTTTTTTCCGCCCAGCTTCTGGTCGCCTTCACGCGGAGCTCCTCGAGAGACATTGCAACTCCTCGACCCCTGGTCGTATTTTCTCTAATATTTATAATCCCTCCCTCGACGCAGTTGTAAGCTGTTCTCCGCCGAAAAGAATCTTCGACGGAGGGTCGAGCGGAAGAAATCCTTCGGCGCTGCCGAACACGTGGCCTGGCCTCGCAGGCCATATACAGTAGGGAGAGTGGGATCGTGGGACATCTCTGGGTCTTTTCTGAGAATGCCTTTCCCTTTCCCCTTCCTTTCCCTTGGGGTGTGTATCGCGATTTATTGCCTCGGCTATGGAGAGGACACGGTTTAGGTTTTGCCCACTTTGTAAAGGCAAATTCACTTGGAAGGACAAGCACTCACGGTGTAACCGCTGCTTGCCCCTCGATCACAAGGAGGAAAGGTGCGCGGCGTGTCGGCTTCTTAAGCCTAAAACTCTAAAAGACCGAAGGGTTAAAAGGTGGGCGGCCTACGCGATGTCGAAGGCCGAAGGTTCACCCGCCGCTGCTACCACCGACAGTGACGAGGAACGCGATACCACGACCTCCGCTACGGAAGTCGAAACCCCCTCTAAGGAGCGCTTACGCGCTTCGTCGTCTGTCCCCGGCCCCGACGGGCTCGGCTCACGCCCTGCTTATGGGGATGAACACCCCGGCGACACAGACGCACACAAAGATCCACATAAACACACAACCCACGGCTCTATGTCGACAAAGTCGAAAAGACCTTCGGCGCCCAAGGAGACGCAGGTTCCACCGGCGGCCTCCTCGGACCGTTCGGGTTCGAAGCCCCTCTCGCAACCGCAGCCGCGACCTGCGACTGGGCTTTCGGCAAACAAGGGCGCTGCCACCAAACCATCGGCCGGTGCGCATCAACAGAAAGCGCAGACCGCCGTAGAGCGTTCGATACCCATAGCGTCGAAAACTCAAGCTTCCGCCGACAAACGAGTCGCCGACAAGCGAGTCGCCGATAGCTTAGCAAGGATCGCTGTAGCCGACGCCCAAAAGCGTACGCCGAAGATTTCGTCGAGCGTTACGCATAAATTAAAGGATACGCCGAAAAAGCCCGAAGGGAAGCAGGGACTACCCCCTTCAGGCAGGGAGTCTCCCGACACACCAGAAGGTTTTTCGGAGGGCAATGGTACACTTTCCTCGACGCTTTGGGAGAGTTCGAGCCATTTCGAGTTAGATAACCCTATGTTTCCCCCGCCAGACCGCTCTGGGGTACCCCATGAAACTATGGAAAGACTCCACCTCTGTATGGAGAGGATGGAAAAGTTCATGAGCACCCAGGCCTCTCAAACACACAAGAGGACCAGAGAAGGGCCTCAGGAGGACCCCAGGGCCAAAAATCCGAGGCTAGTCGATCCCCAGCAGGACACAGCCTCAGACTTCCAAGATGTATATGACCTCACTGGGGAGGAGCAAGACTTCGAGGAAGAAGATGATTTCATGGACAATGAAGAACAGAACCAGGAGGAATGTCTGGAAGACAGAACAGACATTATAGAAGAAGGCTTCGGGGTTAACCCAGAAGAGGGACCTTCACACCCCTGGCAATCACCATCAGTGTATTCCGACACTGATGTCATAAACCTAACTCCTCCGGACAATTCTCCAGTTAGGAACACGTCTCCAATTGACGATCAGCCAACGTTCAATGCACTGTTGCGCAGAGCAGCAGCGCATTTCGAACTCGACACCGGGGAACTCTCTCCAGAATTGGACTTTGTGGAAAGAGTGATTAAGGAAAAACCCCCGGTCAGCCAGACCATTCCACTCCTCGCTTCAGTGAAGAGAAGGATCATACCTTCGCTGTCCACTCCCGCTATGATCAGAGGGGTCAATCCACGGATTGAAACACTTTTCACTCCTTCACCCTCAGACCCCCTCTACATTAGGGGACATTCCATTCCTGATTCCCTAGTGGTTTCTAATACTAGAAAGAGGGCAGGGGTACCACTTTCCACGAGTGAGGCACCCCCTGACAAGGAGGGCAAGAGGCTATATGCCCTTGCAAAAAGGGTTACTTCCTCGGCTGCCTTCTCAGCAAGAATTGCCAACAACAATTCCTTGCTTGCAAGCTACGCAGACGCGCAGTGGGCCAAACTGCGAAAAGACGCCGAGGAAGCACCGGAGCCTTTACGTACGCGCCTACTGTCAACTATTGGCGAAGGAACCCAAGTGAACCAGAGCATTGTTAAAAACTCTCTGGACGCGGCAGAAACAGCAGGACGTTCCTTGGTACAAGGAATACTCCTAAAGCGCCATGTATGGCTGCGCAACTCAGGCTTTAAACCAGAGACACAGGCGTCTTTGATAAATAAACCTGTCGAGGACGCTAACCTCTTCGGAAAAGCGGTAGATGAAGCCCTAGAGATGGCTAAAAAAGAGTTCGACACTATCAAGACTCTCGACCAGATCTCTAAGCCCACTACCAGGCGCGGCTATGGCAACAAACGCTTTTTTCGTGGCCAACGCCAACACCAACAACAAAATCAACATCAGCAATACCCTGCCACCAATTACCAAACCAATAGTGGGCAGTACAGCCAAAGAGGACAACGCCGGGGGCAAAGGGAGGGGTCGGGGATCCACCCCCAGAGGCTCCCAAGCCCCCAACAACTCCAAGTGACGCGAAGATTCGCGTCCCCTCCCATGCAACACCGGTCGGGGGCCGGATAACATCCTTTCTTCCTGCATGGGAGGAGATAACGTCAGACCGTTGGGTACTGTCCACCGTAGCCCACGGATACTGTATCGAATTCAACAGTTCCCCATCCTACAGACCCCCGAGGGGACGTCGCATGACACCGGAACATCTTGCCATCCTTCTCCAAGAAGTACAACTACTGGAAAAAGGAGCCATAGAGGTCGTGCCTCTATCTCAGGTAACGGAAGGTATTTATTCAGTGTACTTCCTTGTACCCAAAAAGGATCTAACCATGCGCCCTGTATTAGATCTGCGCCCAGCGAACAACTTTATCAAACCCCAAAAGTTTCGTATGGTAACCTTACAGGAAGTAATCCCACTGCTTTCTCAGGGAGATTACATGACAACATTGGACATGAAAGATGCATACTTTCATATTTTAATGTTGCCAGCGCACAGAAAATACCTCAGGTTCATGATAGAGGGCAAACACTACCAGTTCAAAGTGCTACCCTTCGGCATAGCATCAGCACCAAGGGTATTCACGAAGGTGCTGGCAGTGGCAGCGGCCCACCTGCGCAGGTTGTCCATCCCAGTTTACCCTTACCTCGACGACTGGCTCATAACAGGGGATTCTTACGAAACATGCTTCTCCAATACCCAAAAGACAGTAGACCTTTTGTTCCAGTTGGGCTTCTCCATCAACGAAAAGAAGTCCAGTTTAGACCCCAGTCAAATCAAACAATTCCTAGGGGCTCTAATTCAAACAAAGGACGGCCTCGTCTTCCCCTCCAAAGAGAGGGTCCAAAACATGCTGTTTCAAATCCCTCAATATGTAACCGGTCGAGAGGTGACGGTACGCAAAGCAATGCGCTTGCTAGGAATGATGGCGTCGTGTATTTATTTGGTACCTCACGCGCGCCTGCGCATGCGCCCAATGCAAGAGTGGCTCAACAGCCAGTGGTGTCAGGCCAGCGGACTATGGGAGGATCTAGTTGTGGTCTCGCAGGCCTTAGTTCTCTCGCTACGGTGGTGGACAAAGGAAAACATGGAAAAAGGGAAACCCTTTGCCACACCCGCGGCGGAAGCCACTCTAACCACAGACGCATCCCTCACAGGATGGGGGGCGCACCTATCCCATCAGACTGCTCACGGAGTGTGGACTCCGAACGTAGCATCCAAACACATAAATCTACTGGAGCTACTAGCTGTGTTCAAGGCGCTAAGAGCCTTCCAGGAACACCTACAAGGCAAAACAGTAATGGTCCTTACAGACAGCACCACAGCCATGTACTACATCAACAAGCAAGGGGGCACCCACTCTCCAGGCCTGTCCAAGCTGGCCCAGAATATATGGAAGTGGGCTCTCAAACAGGACATGTTCCTACTATCACTACATGTACCCGGGGAACTCAATCTGCTAGCAGACAGTCTCAGCAGAGATTTCCCCCTGCCCAAAGAGTACGAAATGCGCCTGCACGAAGACATCGTCTTCGACGTCTTCACACAATGGGGACTCCCAGAAATAGACCTGTTCGCAACCCTGGAAAACTCACAATGCCTAAGTTACGCCTCCAGGTACCCCCAGAACCAATCCAAGGGGAACGGTCTGTCGATGCAATGGTCAGGGAAATTTGTTTACGCTTTTCCCCCGACTCCCCTTCTCAACAAAGTGGTGCACAAGATGCACCAGGAACAAGTGACCATGATACTAGTGGCCCCAATGTGGGCACGACAAC
The DNA here is from genome assembly GCF_040938575.1 of Ambystoma mexicanum. Taxonomy (NCBI): domain Eukaryota; kingdom Metazoa; phylum Chordata; class Amphibia; order Caudata; family Ambystomatidae; genus Ambystoma; species Ambystoma mexicanum. The sequence continues at coordinate 1,137,692,593 of NC_090932.1, read as the reverse complement.
CATGGTTCGCTCACTTGATGGAGATGTCTCTATCCCCCCCAGTAAAACTCCCCTGCCCGTACAACATGCTGTCTCAGGACAAAGGCAGGACTCTGCATCCATGCCCCCAGAACATGAACTTACAGCTTGGCTCCTGAGATCATAGAGTTCGGACATCTACAACTCCCGCAAAGATGCATGGACATCCTCAGGGAAGCCCGAAAACCGAACACTCGCCACTGCTATTCTAGCAAGTGGAAAAGATTTGTCATCTGGTGCAGGAGTAAAAGCATCAACCCTATTGACTGCTCTCCCACACATGTGGTCCTATACCTGACCCACCTATTGGATTCAGGTCTAGTGTTTAACTCCATTAAAGTCCACCTAGCTGCACTTTCTGCATACACCACTTCCCAACTCAAAGTGTCGTGGTGGAGGATCCCTGTTATAAAGGCCTTCATGGAGGGAGTAAAGAGAATACACCCCCCGATAGCTGACCCAGCTCCCGGATGGGACCTTAATGTGGTACTTACCAGACTCATGGGCTCTCCATTCGAACCCATGCACAAAGCATCTCTTAAACACCTCACGCTTAAGACTGCTTTTTTAATAGCTATCACCTCCATCAGGAGAGTAAGTGAACTTCAGGCTCTTTCTATTCTAGACCCCTTCGTTACAGTTCACAAAGATAAAGTGGTTCTACGCACTCACCCTAGGTTTGCTCCGAAATTTATTTCTAAATTCCACGTAAACCAATCTATAGAACTACCAACGTTCTTTCAAAATCCTTCCAATTTGGGAGAAAGGACTCTGCACACACTAGATGTACGCAGAGCGGTCATGTTCTACATGGAAAGAACCAAACCACTGAGGAAGACTAATCAGTTCTTCGTCTCGGTGGCAGCAGGAAGAGAAGGAGATGCAGTTTCAAAATCCACTATTTCTAGATGGATTGTTCAATGCATCACTCTCTGCTATACTCTTGCTAAGAGAGAACTGCCCTTTAGGCCAAGAGCACACTCTACTCGAGGCACGGGGGCATCCATAGCATTCATTGCAAATGTTCCCCTTGAGTCCATCTGCAAAGCGGCTACCTGGAGTTCTGTGCACACCTTTACAAAACACTACTGTCTAGATACACACTCTAGATCTGACTCCCAGGTGGGACAGGCAGTATTACGACACCTTTTCTCTACTGTTCCTTCTCATAACCCACCGCCAACTCCGGGTACTGCTCGCTAGTCTATGCACAGCATGTGATTCTAAGCAGATTAACAAACATCAGAAGAGAATGCATTACTTACCGTAAAAGCATTTCTGATGATTGTATCTGCTTAGATTCACATGCGCCCGCCCTTCCTCCCCGCTCGGATGGAAGGAACATAGACTTCCTTTATATATCTCTCTCTTTTCTGTACTCACTCACGTCTAGAAGGCTCCCTCAGGGCAGAAAAATACAAACAGAGGGTCCTCGACGCGTGAGGGATTGTGGGTACAACGCACGTCACTATAGGGATAGTGTTTCAGACACGCCTTGTCGACGTCCCCTTTTCGACTACGAAAAACAAAATGCAATACTCCGCAGTGACCACTGGATGTCGGACCTATGCACAGCATGTGAATCTAAGCAGATACAATCATCAGAAATGCTTTTACGGTAAGTAATGCATTCTCATGTCTGGAGAGATGGCCAGGGACTAAACTGCTTTGCCCATCCCATCCTCCCAAATCTCATTCTGATAAAGCAGACCAGTGGCTTCACTGCCAACATTAAAGGCAACAGCTGGCACCCCTGCCTGCTTTCTCTGCCCATTTCCCACCTCGACTACACTGTGCAGGTTGTCCTTCCTGTTGTAAGACTGGCCCTGTCCGAATAGTGTTTCCATGCCCAAAGCTTGATGCCTCCTTAAGGCCACTTCAAAGTACTTCAAGGGTTAGGCGAGTCGAGGAGGAGCGATGATATTGCGAGAGGCCAGGGCGTGACAGAGGATAAACCTTTGCCATGTAGCTTCGAGCTGGAGTGAGGAAAAGCTGGTAGCACCAAGAAGTGCACATCTATTTGTTTCCATGGTCTGAATGGGACATCCGGGTTGGGTCGTTCTCTCTGGGCGGCTAATGGACAGCCTATGTCTGCCTTCTTCAGTGATTTCATTGTCGAGGCTTCATTAGAGGGCAGCTGTCCTGAACACACCCAGGACCAGTATCCAGCCCTCTGCCCGTTTCCCTCCAGGGTTGGACCCTGGCACCACAAGCGGAGTGCAGCAAACCCAGGCTTACTGAGCCTGGCACTTGTAACTGAAAGGCAGGAAATGAGTGGGGGCTGTGCCTGGCTGTAACAGAACTACAAGAATCTTGAGAGTGTGCAGACACATCACTAGTAAGTGACTATTTAGTGGGTCAGAGGAACGCTGTTTTAACACAAATATTGGTACTTTGGCTGAATTGAGATGAGTTCAATTGGGGGGGAGGGTAGCTAAATACCTTTTGCTGGCAATCTTCAGTGGCCAAAATACATTGCAAGGGAGGGACGTCTTTTCACCAAAATGCCAGGGGTAGCGGAAGTGACATCACATGACCCTTGACATCACAGGACGTGGCCATTTGACCACACCCCAAGTGACATCATGGGAAGCAATGGAAACTGACCCTTCGCAGAAGAGGAAATGACATCACATAGCGTTGTTCCTAAGTACACCACAAAAAATATGGCTACGATATCACTGTAATTTGATATACATTTTATACACGAAACGATCACCATTTGTATGGTTAATATCAGCGTGTATAAGCCCATATTACCAAATTACTGTGAATGGAAGCAGACGCCCAAGGCCTAATGATATGTTATAATCTAGCACTTGGGCTTCAGCACTTTATATAGAACACATGTACATACAATATCGCCCAACCTGTGTTGGTACTCATTTATCAACCTCAGAAGGATGAAAGACTGTGTTGGCCTTACGCAGATTGCAGCAGCGAGCACGGAACCCACTGAGTTATCTTACCGGCTATAGCTACCTTACCGGCTATAGTGAAAAATTGCATGTCTGATTGTTCTCAAAGTCGGAAAACAAATGACTCTGTAGTGGATACCATTAAGCTGGTAATAGATTTAACAGCAGGCCAGTTCATCTGCATGTCAAGCCTGCGTGGTTCTACTTTTCAAGCTTCAGAGGTTGGCAAAATTCATACCTTTGGGAGGGTTAATAACTGTATTACAGAATTTAGAGTAGCGCAGGAAAGCAGCGCACTCACACGGCATCCCATACTCTGGGCACTCATTACCTCATACATGCAAACAAACATCCTGAACAGCATGCCATGGAGATAGGAAAGAGAGACACATTACAGCAAAGTATTAATTGTGGCACAAATCAAGGGTCACTTTATGTGCTATGTCTAACATTTCTACACTGTACGCAAGCTTTTAGGCACAACGATTTTGTCAAGTGACGATGACACTGAGATGAAATGTCTTGTGATGATCGGAACAGAGACAACGGCAGAAAGAAACGTGCTAGAGCTGCAACTTGCGAAAAGGAAATTACGTAGTCCGAAATGGATGCTTATTCTACTCTAGATGCTTTTTGGACGTTTTTGTTTGCATTGTGAATTTGACGTGTTTAAGAACATACTAAATCAGGGACTTGCCCTCTGAGGTGTGCCTGAAATAAACCTTAAATGAGTCTGGCAATTATCGTATAGAATTCCAAAAAGACAAATTATGTGTTATTCATTTTCTTTCTTACACTGCTCAAAGTGTTCCACTTGTGACTGAACAAGAAAGCCAGCCACTCCAGAAACAAAGAGCCACATGGTTCCGGCCATAGCCTAGGAGCTTCAATTAAAAACAAAAAAATAAAAATGTAAACAATGTTTTTAACACTTTTCTTTTTAGGGGTAGCAAGGGAGACCTCGGGAGGGCGCAGGGGGACGTCGCAGGTGTTCCCCTGGCAACCCCCACATGATATCCCTGTTGCAAGGCACAGGTGCTTGTAAGGGGGACAGATATATTGACATGTAACAGTCAGTGTTCTTGTGTGCTTTGCATAAATGGAGACCTCCAATTGCATGTTTCTGCAGGGATGACGGAATTGTCAAGCAGTAGGAATACTATGCTTGAGTGACATTCGGACATATAGCACACTTCTAGCTACTCATCGAGGAACTGGAAAATATGTCCCTCTATCCATTCTTTGTGGGATGTGTTCGTATCTTTGACACATATTTGTGCATTGCAGAGATGACCCGAATGAATTCTTACTGTGAATTCGAAAATGCCTCCAGTTCGATCTTTCTCAATTCTCTTTTATGGAAGCGATCAGCCAAAAAAGACTTCACAGTTGCCTCGAGTCGGCATACACAAAACACCCTTTGTCACATAGACCTCTCAAACAGATGGTGCTTTTATTTCACGGTTCACTCAACTTGTGCAATTTTCTGGTTGGAAAAAAACACTCTCCCTAAAAAGTGTTAAATCTAGCTTAAAGTGTGCCATTTGGTCTAAGAAAACAGCATCCCCTCCTTCCCACACTTTCACATGCATTTCAATTCAAGTGAGGGCAAGTGTTGAAAAGGAGACTCATTCAGTGCTAGCCAGCCATGAAGGTGTCTCTACATTTCATGTGGCTCTGGTGACAGTGAGTGAGTAGACTATCCAAACTGACCTGTGGGTGGACTACTGCCATGAATGTGTTTGTTCCATAATATTTATTTGTGTTTATGGTATACATCATACCTTACACAAAACAAGTTGCACACATTAATCAATCTTAAAATGCAGAAGTACAATGTAAAAAACAATCATCCAAATACAGCAATTCATGACATCCTATTACTGAAATCCTTTCTAAAATCTAATTTCCTTGTTTAACAAAAAGTTTCAATTTTGTGAACAATTCATGTATCTATTCCACATACTTATTGTAATTACTGTCGAAGTTGACTGCACACACGGACACAAAAACGTTGTCCTAGGAGTTGCCATAGACTGACATTCCAGAATGATGTGAAGCTGAGTCTGAATGTGTTGCTACAACATCCTAACTCTCTAGGAATATTCAGTTTAGGACCAATGACCTCCAAAGTTGGTAGGCGATTCAATAGAAATCTCATATACCAAGTTCTGAATAGCTGTGAAAGGAATATCTTTAGATATAATTTAATATCAAACAAAGAAACATACCAAAGAGACCTATTTTGATACAATTTCAGTCTGAGTAGGTCCTCATTGTCCTGCCCACAATTTTGTCCCATCTTCTGATTTTCATTTTCGTGGCCCATTGTGAATCATTACAGTTAAGATCAACTACTTGCATGAAACTTTCCCAATGTTTTCTAAATTTCAAAGGTACACATTAGAATGTACTCTTGTCGTCTCACCTAAAAAAAACATAGATTTGATCACTCTCCTGATATTAGTTCTCTTATTTCGTTTATTGATATTTATTATACTGTCAGTTTTTCCCCTTAATCTTCAGCAAACATCTTCTGCTTCCACATTGCTACTGTGTTGACCCTTACTTTAAGCGTAGTCATTATAGTAGAGAACTCGTTGGAACAATAATTCTTCTTGTCCTCTGTTAAACTATCCCACCATTAGCCAAATATCTATTCACTTTTGCGCTATTTTTACTAAATCGTACTAACCTATTTCCATCTGAATTAGTCACCATATTAGTACACATTGACTTTACTACATCCTTTCTTCTTCCTGTAATCAAAAAAATGGATGTTAACAAGGCGTGATCACTGTTTAGTTTTCCGAGTGTGAGAATTACCTATATCGATGTGATCGACATTTGCCAGAAAAATATAGTCAATTGTTGAAGATGAGGAAATTCCAAACCAAGTCTGTTGAGGACAAGACTCTGTACTAAAGTGTGCATTAAATTGACTGAATTCCCACCTAGCAAGGAATCTTGCCCAGATCCATCCATCCTTCAAAATATCCCTAATGCCTTAGTTACAAATTTGTACCCCTTCATTTTCTCATCTAACTCTCCAAACGACAGTGCAATCTTTGCACATATACATTTAAAGTCACCAGCAATATTTATGGGACCATCACCATTTTTACGAAACCATTCTATCAAGAGATTTTCCAATTAATTAATAACTTCATCTATATCAACACAAACTGGTTTGAAGTAGATATTTATCACAAGAACCCTGGTTTCTATTTTACCTAAAAGTCAACAACGGCAGTTGCCAACAATGCATCTGACACTGTCTTGATTTTTTTTAATAACCCTTCCTTGAACCTTTTTCACTGCTTTAAGAATGCCTCCAAATGGTCTCCCCTTTGTCCCTTTTTTTGCCAACTTGACATCAATGATGAAATGGTCTAAAACCAGCGTAACATTCAGGTATGTCTCTTGGATCAACACCATATCAAAACCAGTAAAATAATGCCTCATGTCAGCTTTCAAAAAGCTACTGTGCCCTCGTGAATTCCAGCTCAACAGTTTACATTCCTCTTTTCCCCAAACCAGGTCAATTTCCAATTGAGCTTATAAGTGAAGATGCCAACCAGGCACAACTAGCCGACTCTTGGTCAAAGACAATGTACCTCTGACCCTGACCATCAATTGTACATTTTATGTTCTTATTATCTTTCACAGACCCACTTAGTCCATTGTCATGGTCATAATAACTGTCTTGCAAAGGCCTTGAGAAGTACATTTCAAAACCTCTTTTCATTACATCTTCATGAATGGCATATACCACATTTTGTTATTTGTTTTGTATAAAAAAAATGTACTGCACATTTGCCTGCACACATTGAACAGGTGCAAAAACTGTAAATCATATGAAGAGACGGCCACCAATTCAGGTATATTGCTAAATAAGGATAAAATCATTGACCTGTTTAGAGGAATATCTCGAGCCAACTCAAGTACTAGTTACTACAAAAACCTAGATTTGATCACTCTTCTAATATTAGTTCTCTTATTTAATTTCTTGATATTTACTATACTGTCATAGTTTATCTTCCCAAATTTACAGACCAGCGCTTATTCTATACTTAATTAGCGACCCTGTCATTTGACAACCCAAGTTTGAGCGCTAAATTAAATTAATCTGTTACTCATGCACCTTTTTCGAACAATGTTGTAATTACAACTTCATTCACCTCGTTAACTGACTTAACATTATCCCCGTCCACTTCACTTCATTTACAGACTTGATCTTATCCTACATTATCACATCACAAGCTAACTCAAGTCTTCTATTCATCTCGTCTTCATTCTGTTCTGATTCACCCCTATTAGACTTTTCCCTCCCATCTTTAGCTGACTGCAAAGCTCTCTTAATACCTTTCTTTTTACTCCCCTTCTTTTTTGTGTGTTTATGTGCACACTGAGTTTCACTCGTGGCCTTATGACCCTCGCTATTATTGTGCCCATTGATAACTAATTGTCCATCTTCATTGATAGCCTTATTTGACTCAATACAAAAAAATCCAAAAGCTGCTGTGATATAATTTTAGAATCTAATCCTTTTTATTCTAGTGTAGATATCCACAAAGCGGATATCACTTTAAAATAATCCCATTGTGAACCTGAACGTAAACACCAGTTTTGTTAAAAAATTAGAATTGTATTTTTTTTATTTAATTGCAAGACATAAAATGTATAAGATATGAAAGAATATGTTCCAAACAAAACAAGAAAACACAGTTGTCAAAATACAGATAAGAACATTTTCAATGTGTTCCAAAGAAGAAAAAACTAAATTGTTATCACAAATTACAAATTACAATAAAAAAGCACACTGGGTGTGCACAAAAACATCTAAATTGTGTATCCAACTTATTTGAGCAATTTCACTATTTTCTTTACGCTTTAATTGTCTGCCTATGTATGCGAAGATATCATAGACCTTTTTGGTTATAGGTTATAGGAATGTCTTAATCCGATCTATAAACAACCAGATACGTTTCGGCAAGCGATCCACCTGCTGGGCCTAATGTCAGTAGCCTTCCTCGGGGCAAATTTGCCACAAGGGGGAAGCAGGCAGAAAAATAGGAATTCAAAAAATGTTTACATCCAGGCACAGGAGAGCCTTATGAATGGCAAATTTAGTTAAGGTTGACTGTACTTAGTCAAATTGTCCTGGAAAAATGATGATACGAACATGGGGCAGAAGGCATCAGACCCGCTAGTTAAAACAGAACCATAGATACTCATTTTCAATTTAGCTAATCTTGATATGAGCCAATCTCAGATTTCAGTTTTATCCAAAGGCCTATCATTTGTTCCAACACGACGGACAAATTGGTATACCACAGAAATGGAGCTTTGCAGATTCCTGAGGACGATCAGACTTGAAGTGTTCTTTTTAAACTCCCCCTGCAGAATACCAGATTCAGACTCTGGCTTTTTTCATCTACATTCACGCCACAGGACAATCAGATTCCAAGAGAAATTTTGACCTTCGAAAAATGTGTTCTCAAAGATGTACACTACTTGAGGAAAATGAGAGAAAAACTTTCCCAAACAGAACTTGTCAAAAGACCAATACAAATCTTTAAATGATTTATCATGAAACACGGCCATAGTCATAAAGCCGGCAGATAAGAGTGGATGAATAGTTGTGATGACTAATGCCCAATACCTCGAGATGGTCAACGTGCTATTACAGAACACTGGAAGCTATAAAACATTGAAAAAAGATCCAACTAAGGAGATTAAAATAGAGATTGAGCAAGCTGTAAAATACGGCTATGACTGAAACTGGATCACTGATAATGAATTTGAATTACTGACAACCAGCCAGGGTTGCACTCCAACCATTTAAGCATTACCAAACATCCACAAAAACCCAGAGAACCCTCCAGGTAGGCCCATTGTATCTGGATGTGGATCAATACTAAAGCCTTTATGCAAGTTCATTGACTCCTTTCTAAAACCCATGAGTGTCTGAACTGACACATACTTGAGAGACACCACAGATCAGAATCAGATTTTTGAAAATCTAGCTTTTGACAAAGACTGGCTACAATGGACATAAAATCATTGTATACCAGTATTCCTCAAGAACAGGCCATTGAACGCATGCGCGAGCATTTCACCCAATTCAATCTACAAGAACTGGTTCCCCATAAATTCATCATCGATCTCATGGGACCTGCACTTTGCAAAAATTATTTTGAATTCAACGGTGACTTCTATCTACAAACTAAGGGAACCGCGATGGGGGCAGCCTTCGCGCAGTGTCTTGCGATTCTGTTCATGTCTGAGATAGAGACAAACGACATTCTGTGTGACAGAAATCCATATATAAAAAACATCTCAAATTGGAAACGATTCATTGACAATATTATTTTTATCTGGGATGGAGTGGAAACAGAGTTGCTACTTTTTCAAACGTGGATTAACCAAATTGATAATAAACATCCAGTTCATAATGTAGCATTCCAATGAATGCATTTTCTTTCTGGGTTTAAAATTCAAGCATGATAAATTGAAATGTTGCATCTACAGAAAAGAAAGTGCTGGAAACACTCTTTTACACTATTCGAGTGACCATCCTCGACACTTACGAGATAACCTCCCATACAGACAGTATTTACGCATAAGAAATTGTACAGACCTACAAGGTTTTTACAAACAAGCAGACTACTTAGATGCTAGACTTCGAGGGAGAGGGTACCCTAAAAAACTCAATAGCCGATCATAGAAACAGGCTCATTTTACCAATCGTGACTCCCTTTTGACACCCAAAATCAAAACATCTGAAAGCACCAGAATGACATGTGTTCTCACACATGGGTCCCAGACCTTTCAAATTAAGAAATGAATTTCCAAACATTGGGCTATTGCAAAACTAAGCTTACCTGACGAACCATTGCCAAGATTTGCATTCAAAAGAGAAGAGAATGTACGAGACAAACTAGTTCATTCAAACTTTCAGAGGCAACCACCAAAAATGGGACTATGGGACATGAGGTCCACAATAGGGCATTACCCTTGCGGTGCATGCACTGTATGCAAATTTACCAGAAAAATGAAGGCATTCAAAATCGGTGACCCGACATGGACTCTACCCCCTTTTTAACAAACTGCAAAACCCAACAAGTTGTGTATTACATAGAATGCCCATGTGGACTACGGTATGTCAGACAAACCACCTGTGCAGTCCACATCAGAATTTCAGATCACTGGTCTCGAATCAAGTGCAAAACCACAACTGCCCCTCTTGTCAACCACTATATCGATCTACAACACTCTACCAAAGAGATTCTGTGGTGGATCCTGGATGTTGTCAAAAATTCAATGAATACATCCAGATTTCTGCTTCAAAAAGAACCACGTTGGATCTATAGAATGGAAACCCATATAAAAGGACTGTGAGGAATTCATTCCCCCTTTGTAGTAACAAGATCCACAGAGAAATATGAGTAGCCAATATCTGTTTTTTCAAGTACGTATGTGCACATTGCATTTCTCATTAGCCAAGTATCAAACGGCAATGAGATGAGAGCACTGCAGGGTTAAATTACACCAACACATTACCAAAATGTAAATGACAAATCCTACTGCAAAATATTGGGAATAACCATAGCGCCTTGAAACACGAGTAGTGTTTTCTGAATTTCATTTTGGTACACTGACCTATTTTGAAAACGTGCTGATGCGTGCAAATCCCACAGCAAAATATTCTGAATACCCATAGCGCTTGGAAACACGAGTAGCGCTTTCCGAATTTCACTTTACAGTTCGGCACACTGACTACTTCTGAAAACTCTCTGAACCACAAAAGACCACAAACGGGGCAATACATATTTTTTATATTTTTACTGTAAATACTGTGAACATTCAGAGCGTTGTAATAACTCGCTCTCTTCAAATCTCACTCCACAGTTCGGTACATTGACCGATTCTGAAAACTCTCTGACATGCCCAGCGTGTACCAGAGACCACAAACAGGGTAAAGTAGTTCACTGCAATCCACGTGAATACCCATAGCGCTTTGAAAAACAACTAGCGCTTTTCAAACTTCATTCGGTACATTGACCGATTCCGTAAGTGCACCAATACGAGCTTAACACATACTAAAGTTTACCTCTCAAATAGGGCCATGTTTGTTGTCCTTTGCTATCAACAGTAGTCAACTGTTGTCAAACTAATATTTTTTTGTATGCGTGATGGATACACACAATGTGGATATGAAGCAACTTGTGTACACGTTGCCGTGGATACAGGTCTGGATCAAAACAAAAAACGGCGCATACGTCTCAAAGCGGATCCTTTAACACAATGAAATGGTATTTTTTTACCGTAATTCAGATTACTGCGATTCGTCCTGAAACCAGGAACGTGCAACAAAGGAAGTGGTGGGGTTTACACTTTTAGAATTAAACTAACACACACATGGGTTGATGCCTATACCAATCACCCTGGTAACGATGGTTCATGTTTGAACAAGACTTGGCCCTTTGGTCTAATAAGATTTTGGCACGCAATTCAAGCGTAAGGGGCATGTACAATTTGAACCAATAGGAAGGAATCTTGCATTTTAGAGTGAAGCTCAGCTGAGTTAGGCACTCAATGCTTTTTCCAGCTTGCACTGCAACGCCAAGCTCCGACGAAGAGGAGACTGACACACAACACCGGGTTGACTAAGGTAATTCACAGAATACAATATTTAACCCCTTTGAGCCCTTTCTAATAATCAAAACACTGAAGGGCACACTACAAACATAGGTTCATACGCACATTTTTGCTTGTAGGAGACCTGGTAAGCTGATTACCGCACTTGCACATGTTTGAAGAATGAGACTATAATCATCCCTGCCAGGGACTTAGAACACTGATTCCCCTTGCTTACCGTCTGAAATGAAGGTAGGCTTCAATATTTAATCTTTCAGACAAACTAGAATCATATTGATGCACAAGCAACACTGTAAACGCTGTACACGTCCAGTAGGGTTAATTTCTACCAATATATCTTTCATCATTGGGTCACTGATCAACAGCGGATCTGCTCTCCACACATTCTGACTCTAAATTGATGCACTTGGACTGAATGGGCGTATTGAACAATCCCAACCCATCAGGTATGACGTAAACAATATATAACTAACACAAACAACAAAAGGTCCTTATCCAAAGACCAATGAACACCATACTACAACACCATGAACAATTGCACATGGCTTGGCATGAGATTTTAAATGAGCATTTGTTTTTGCTCACAGATTGAGAAAATGACCACTGGTTGGATTCCCCCATCCTCTGCAATATACCTCTCGTACCAACAAGGGTCACTACCGACATGTCCCATCTTTTGATTACCCACTAAATGATTGGGTATGTTTTTCCAGGACAATTTGACTAAGTACAGTCAACCTTAACTAAATTTGCAATTCAGAGTGCCTGAATGTAAAAAAAAATGTTATTCCTATTTTTCTGTCTGCTTCCCCCTAGTGAAAATTCACCCTGAGGAAGGCTACTGACATTAGGCCCAGCAGGTGGCTCGCTTGCTGAAACATATCTGGTTGTTTATAGATCTGATTAAGACATTCCTATAACCAAAACCCACAAATGTTGATGTCTTCGCATACGTAAGCAGACCTGCCAAGAGAAATGAAAATAGGGAAATTACAAAAATAAGTTGGATACACAATTTCAAAGTTTTTGTGCACACCCAGTGTGCTTTTTTTTTTATTGTATTTTCTTTTTTTTTTAATAATTTTGTTTTTTCTTCTTTGGAACACATTGAAAAGGTTATTTTCTGTATTTTGACAACAACTGTGTTTTCTTGTTTTGTTTGGAACATATTCTTTCATGTCTTATACATTGTATGCCTTACAATTAAATTCAAACAATAAAATTCAAATTTTTGAACAAAACTGATGTTTACATTCAGGTTTACAATGGGATTATTTTGAAGTTATATCCGCTTTGTGGATACCTACACTAGAATAAAAAGGATTAGATTCTAAAATTATATCACATCAGCTTTTGAATGTATTTGTATTTGATTGTTATCACCCTCACCATAGTTTCACCAGAACTGGGGCTCCCCTAGCAATTTTTAGTAAACTTATTTGACTCAGCTGGCTGTTGTGTGTCCTTAATTACTATTATCCCAAGAGCGAGGTCAACCCTTTCTCCTCTGTCAGATAGATAATGTTCTGTCGGCTGGGTAGCAGTTAAAAAACAAAAACAAAAAAGGAGACATCAAAACAAACATTTTCAGAAATATTTATGTTCAAACCTAGGCGCGATTTCTTTGTCTGAGAAACAGCCTGATCAAATCGAATTAACTTCCCCTTTTCCATAGAGACACTGTTAACCAATTCCAGAGCAACGTCTGGAATATCCAACACTGCATACACCTCCAAACACTATCCAGGATATCCCAGACCACATTGTTCCTTTATCAGTACCTTGGTAGTGAGTTTTCATCAACTGATGCAAATATTAGATATCACCTCCAGTACAACAGTGCCATAAAGTCTAATAAATGACTGTAGAACCAAGTTCAAGGCAGCGAAGGAGCTGCTTCCTACCTGGGAGGAGTCTTGATGGAAAGTATCTTCACCTTGAAAGAGCAATGTGGACTGATCACCTACTGAGGTGTGCTCCTGCACTCTTGTCTTCACCAAACTTGTGGGAGACCCCCTACCTCCTTATTCACTGGAGATTCAAACAAATTTGGGGAGACACGCAACCTTGTAGGGGGCATCTCCAAAGCCTGGATTTCACCTTCACGACTAAGATGTGCCTCCATAAATGACATACTAGCCTGTCTTTCAACATCACAGAGTACTGGAACTGAGATGTCAATGCCCTAATTAATTTTGTTATCTGTGCCCAAAATGAGTGTATCTGGTATAGATTGAACAGCCTGGCTGTAAGTCTTTGCTTTCACCTGTTGGAAAAATGTGGTGATCTTCTCTTGATACTCACTTTGCCTTCATCCATTCAGAACTCAAATATTGTACAACTTCTTTGTCTAGGGAGTAGGTTCATTACTTCTCAGATTATACCTTTTTGATTTCCCACAAAATTCACACACTGTTTAAAAGCTCATTCAACAGAAGTCCAGACACTCCGAACTCCAATGCAGCCAGACCAAACTGTATTCAATGCCTCAGCGCAAAACTCATCAGTGTTTTGGGTGTCACTTTAAGCCAAATGCAAAGGCAAAGCAGCTCAAAGAGACAAGTCCCAACAGTCACTCCTCAAATTGCTGGTGCATAAAATTATGGTCTGGCAATCATTCACCAACTCCCAGTGCGAAACATAAGATTGCCAAAAACGTTCAAGTCAGCGGGCTCCAGAGGGATAGAATGGCAGCTCAACGGGACAAATCCCAACAGTCATTGCCACCCATCACAAAGTCACTGGGTGCAATTTATTGGATTATAATAATATATTTTTAAAGTAGTGCTACGTGCTAGATCAATTCAGCTTCTAAATACTGTCATAATTGCTATTTGTTATGAGGACAAACAGTAGCCGAGGTCGCATAGCACAGCATGTAAAACGGTAAACTAATTTTACGGCAAGATGTCCCCCCCCCATGACTACTTCCACGTTCCCCACTTCAGTCCTTTGTCCGTTCTATCCGGAAGAGACGAGACAACCTCCAACACAAGCCACTCAGCCACGGAGGGCGTAAAGTGCAAGTTACAAACCAGACAGTACTTAATGGGCACCCTTTATGGCATGAGAGCGCTTAGCAGCAGACCCGGACCAGGACTCCAGCTCCAACAATGATGCTAGAGGAAAGGGCCGTGTAACGCACCACTCGATCGTCAAGCTGCACCTGTCTGCAAGTTCAGCTAACAGATGCTTCCGACAATCAGTTGTGCCATAATAGACTTGGACAAGTTTGTCAATTTGCATTAAAATGTGGAGAAACGTGTAGAGCAATGGCGGAGAGCTTTCAACCCAACTTTGACGGCTGCCCTTTGTTTTCAAGTCTGATCATGGGTTTAAGATTTAAAATGCAATTTTGTCCAACAGCCATATCTTTTGTATCAATTTTAGGTCTGAGCAGTTCCTGTTTTTATTAAAACAAGAAAAAAGCGTGGTGGAGAAGGTCAGAGTGAGCCTTGAAGGCTGTTCCATTTTTCAAAGTACTGTCTGAACCTATACTCTACCATTGATGCCATTATCAAGCTTAAACATGCATATAAAAGCATAAACCCTGCACATTGCTTAAGTGCAAGCTCGGTGCCATCACCAGCATTTACTAAAAATATTTAAAAAAACAAAGCCAAAATGTTTTTAAAGTGTTGTCTATATTTTGGCAAAGCTGTAAAATGTTACTTTGCACAACTGTTCATATTAATATTATATATATATATATATATATATATATATATATATTTTTTTTTTTTTTTTCGATGTTAGTTTGGTTTCAAACTTTTCCATCATTGTGCATTGTGTTCTTTGTGATCGAAAGGTGGAAGGAAAAAAAAAAGTCAAAGAGTCTTTGAACGTGGTTCAGGCATTTCTTCCGTTGAGTTCAAGAATGCTGGACAGGAACAAGGAGATTGTGCATATGTATTTGTTATTTTTCCCACTGAGTTTGGCAGCCCATCGTTCTTCTGTATCCATTTGTTGCGATGCGAGGTCAAAATAGGAGTGACATTCCATAACCAAGTGGAATATGGTTTCTGGCGTTGTTTCAACTTTGCAGAATCGGCAATAATTCTGTGATCTGTGAATCTGTTGTGTTAATGCCAGATGCGATTTCGTTGGTAAGATGATCAGACGGATTCTAAGAAATGTTGTCCTGATAGTTTGGTCTGGGAATAGTAGGAGGTACGCTGGTGGTTCGTGGATCTTCCTGTTGTCTTGGTTACATTGGAGGGTCTGTTTGTAGGTATTTTCCATTGGATGGTTTTGATCCAGTCATTCTGTAAAAGTTTGATTTTGGCATATTGAGGACGCATGATTAGGAGTTCCTGTGATATCTCTTCCGTTTCCATTTCTTTGGTGATTGATTTTTTCCATTTTTCTAACACCGTGTTGTTAAAGGTATTTGTTTGAGGTTTCAAAATTTGGTTTGCAGGAGTTTTCTCATCAGATAGTATTTTTTGATAGATGTCTAATCTTTTCCAGGCGAGTTCGGATCGTATTCTCGGCATAGGATACGAGTGTGGCAGGTGAAGAATCTTGCACCAAAAGGTTGACTCAAATTTCGTCCAGTTTATTTTTTCGGTGTTCATCATTGCTTCTGTTCCGTAGGTTATTATTGGAATACATTTTTATCTGTAATAGGCAATGATGGGTCTGAATGAAAATTGTCCATATTTTTTGTGCATTATGCACCCTTAGTGTGCCAGTGATTGGGCCTTTTGTTCTGCCTTGTCCAGCCATTGTTGTTCAGTCTTGGGTTGGTTGATTAGTATGCCGAGGTATTTGAATGTTGTCACATTTTCTAATCGGATTCGCTGATGTTGAATGTTGCTTGGTGTCTTTCGGTTGATTGTGGTTTAGTTAGGGTCATAGTCTTTGTTTTTGAGATGTTAATTGTTAGCTCGTTGATGTTCATATAGTTGCTCAGTGATGTTAAGGCAGCTTGTAAATCAGAAGGGGTTTTGTCGAGCAAGACAATGTCATCGGCGTATGCCATAGCAGGAACAGGTGTTGAATTTATCTTCGGCGGATTGGTTTGAGTGCTGGTCAGATTCTGTTCGATGTCTGATGTGAAAAGATTGTAGAGGGTTGCTGCTAAAGGGCATCCTTGCTTTAGACCGTTTGAGGTGGTGATTGGTTTAGTGGTTGCACCTTGTTTTGTAAGTCTCACTTTTATTGAAGTTTTGGAGTAGAGTAGGATTATGGGTTCCAGAATGTTCGGAGGGCAATTCCAAGTTTTGAGTTTCACCCATAGCTTATTCTGTGATATGGCATAAAAGGCCATTTTTAGGTCGATGAATGCAGCATATACGGTGGTCTTGGTGTTGATGGCTCCATGCTTGATTAGGTGCAGTAGTATTAGATTGATATTGGTTCCGATGTTGGCAGTGAAACCTGTTTGCCGTGTTGAGAATCAGCCGTTGTTTGTTGCCCAAGAGGTTAATTGTTTCAATAATGTTGTTGCAAAGAGTTTTCCAAGCGGATCTAGCAAGGCAATTGGATGGAAATTCTGTGGTTGGTCGCGCGGTCCTTGTTTGTGAATAGGAACAATTGTAGCTGATCTCCAAGAGGTTGGGATTTGATTCAGTGTATTGATGATGGATATTATCTGGCACATGAAGTTTGCCCATGCCGGAGGGTTTTGCTTGAGTACGGCATTTGAAAGTCGGTCAGGGCCAAGTGCTCTTGATGTGTTTAGGTTTTGAATCATGGAGATCAAGTCATCGTATGTGACGTTTACTGTCCACTTCGTTTTGACATTGTTTGTTTCTTTTTTGAGTTGGAATGGTCGAACTGCATAGATGTTTGAAAAATGTGTAATCCACGTTTGTTGCGGCATGTTAGCCGTTAGTTTGTGCTGTTTCTGAGAGTTATTGTTCAGGAGATTTCAAAGCTCTCTTGTGTTGTTTGAGTTATATGTCTTCGTTATAGTTTCTGCGTCCGTTTGGAGAAGGATTTTCTGTTGAGATTTTTTCCAGTTGTTGTATGATTGTTTCAGTTTTGAGATCTGTGGAGTGTTTTCTGTGGATTTTGTTTTCTTGAACTGTCTTACCGATTTCGCCAGAGATTTTTTCTTTTTGGCTATTTCCTGGTTGTATGCGTGGAGGTGGATTTTATGTGGGCGGTTTTTGACTGTTTGTTGGAAAGGAAGAAGAATCCACTCATAGTTCAATTTTTCAATGTCTGTCTTATTTGAGGCACAAAGTTTCGTTGGTAGATGGACTATCGCTGCTTGTGGAATGCAAAGCCTTGAAGATGTTCCATCGAGTTCTAGTGCACAGACCTTTGGAGTTGAATCTTGCTTGACGATGGGATGTGAGTGGACTGTTAGTTTATTGTGGTCACTTTTGTCTGAAATTAATGTTTGTGCTGACTTGACCGATTCATGCAAGGTTTGTGACAGAAATATATAGTCGATGATTGCAGATGAGGATCCTCTGGCCCATGTTGGCATGTACTGAGTGGAGTTGTCTCTTGCATGGTTTAAGAGGATGAGATCCCAGGTGAAAATTTCATTCATCCATCTGGTTGCTTTTGATGAGAGTTGAGTTTGAGTTCGGGGAGTACCATTCTATGTGAATAAGTTGATGTTAAGGTCCCCACAGAGTATTATTTCTAGATGGTAGTGTATTCCAGCTAATTTGTCAATTGTGATAAACACTCTGTCAAGGAATGCTTCGGTTGTTATAGCTGCGGGGTTCCAGAGAGGTTTAGTATTGCAATTCTTGTTTCGTCAAGTTTTTTTGTCTGGTGAGTCTCTGTCGTCTTTATTATTGTTAGTTGAATCCAGGGATTGATGTTTTCGCTGGTCAGTACTGCCCATTGAGGGTTTATTTTGATTAGAGTGAGTAAACCGGATCCTGGTCTTCCTTGTTTTTTGACTATTGCTGGGTTGAGAAATGTGAGAAATCCATTGCATGCTGGTGTTTCGCTGATCCAAGTCTCTTGTTAGCATATGATTTGATAGTTTTCTAAGTCAGATGAGGGATGGGTAAACAAGTGCAAATTTCCTCTAGTGTTCCATGAGCAAAGTGACCATTTGAGCTCTGGTTTCAGTGATTGTTATGATTGGGAGTTAAGTGAAATTCTTGAGGAAACAGTTTCTGTGATTGAGGTTTCAAAGTCATATTATATTAATATTATGTATTGTTGTAATGACATGTTGAATTTAAAAAAATGTTAGAGCACTGGTAGATGGATTAGATCCCAGGTCAAAGGGTTGCTCTGTTTTCGAAGCAGAGTATCCAATATTCTGTTTGGGAAGCATGTAGAAGCTTAAACAGAACACACCACAAAGTGCCTACTCGGCTGCACAGTGCGTGACATGTTGGGTAAATCTAAAACCTTGCCCATGTGGGGTCATGAGGGTAGCGGCGATGTGTGGGAGTTGATTCTGTGGAAACCTCAGTGTATTGTGGCAATGAGTACATCATGTGCTGGCCTAATTAGAAATGACACTTCTGAAGATCTGATCTTTTCCCGTCACCCTCAGATTTTCATATCCACCATCCAGGCTCTTGTATAATATCACCTGGATGGTGGTAATGGCATCTTCACGGGTCTGCAAGTTTATCCTTTGGCACCTCTTAGGAAAGTATTAAATTCAGCGGTCCATTTGATTTCTGGCCGTACACAAATTTGCCAACACTTCCCCCATTTGAATTTGTCTTCACTCGCTCCCCACTCAGTTCTGAGCACTAAAATCTGCTTGATCACCAATGAGGCAGTGGTAATGAGTCTGCAAGCTTATCTGGTTAATAAAGTGCACATCTCCGGAGAGTGGAGGTCCCCACGTGGTTCAGCGATTCTAAGATTAACCATTGCTTACCTAAAACATGACTATTATTCTTTCCAGCCATTCTGTGTTCCTGTTCC
Organism: Ambystoma mexicanum; assembly: GCF_040938575.1. Lineage (NCBI taxonomy): Eukaryota > Metazoa > Chordata > Amphibia > Caudata > Ambystomatidae > Ambystoma > Ambystoma mexicanum. The sequence goes on along the minus strand of NC_090932.1, from coordinate 1,137,673,130 downwards.
CTGTGTATGGAATGCCCTGCTCCCGTCCATTAGTTTGCTTCCTGCTTCACTGGCTTTTCATAAAGCACTTGACTTATTTGTTTCCCTTTTTTTATATTCCTAATGGTTTTAATCTGGAGATTCAGATTTATATTTCTAGCTTTCCTGATGGTATTATTGTTTTGCTATTTTTACACTAGTTCCACATTTTTATGTTTCGGTTAACCATTGTTGTTGCTATGTCCAGATTCTATATTTGTAACTTTACTTTACAGTCTGCTACCTTTGGATCAAGACAAGATGTGCCCTGATATATTTTATAAATAGTCTGGAAGAGAATTGAGTGCATATAAAAAAGGCAAGGGTGGCCAGGGGGCTGATGAAGGGAGGGGACTGGTGAACTGAGGTGATGGCAGGGGATCACCCCAAACATTGAACTCCTGGCGCTACGCACAATGAAAAAAGCTCTCTCCATGTGGAAAGCCAATCCAAGTGACACCACAACTAGAATTCAATAAAATAACCTCGAGAATAGCCAAGTCAGACACCAAAGAGATCGTCTCCATATTCAGGGAGCAAGAATACCCCTCCACGCCCCTCCGACCCCACAATCCGTCACCAAAGATGAAGCCTGGTGCAATGGCATCCAATTGGCCATGCTGGGAAAAACTTGACACCCTCCAAAATAAAATCTGAGCTCACCAACACTCTCTGAACCACCAAACCTCAAACCTCTGAACCCCAAAACCCCCACAAACCTCAATGGGAGTGAATCTGTCCTCTTCTCCTTTCAGGACGTCACTGCAAAGGAAGTCATTGATCTTAAGAATTTCATTAAACCATCCAATTGCAAAGGGGATATCTGCCCCACCCATCTTATCAAAGAATGCACATCTACAGTTGCCCCCTTTTTCACTGCATTCATTAACGCGTCTTTTGCCACTGGGCATGTTCCAACCAGCCTCAAAGAAGCCTGGGTATGCCCACTCCTAAAGAAACCCTTGCTTAACCCAACCAACCCAGGGAATTACAGACCCCATCACCACAATTCCATTTCTACTAAAGATCTTGGACAAAGCAGCATATCTCCAAGTACAAAAGTTCCTAGAAGCTAATAAACTTCTTGGTCTCCGCCAGTCTGTTTCCACCCAGGTCACTGGACCGAAACAGCCCTGTTAGACCTCAAGAATCAAATGGATGACATTAGAGAAGAGGGCAAACCAGCCCTCATCCTCCTAGACCTGTCAGCAGAGTTCGACCTTGTTGACCACGCCACCCTCTGCCATCACTTATCCTCTGCTGCTAACTTCTCCCCTAATATCCCAGCGTGGATCACCTCATTCCTCAAAGATAGAGCCATGAAGCTGTTCTCCGACCAAGTCTGCGCACACCCCACCATCGTCGAGTGTGGTGTCCTGCAGGGTTCCTGCACCCCCCACCCTGTACAACATATTCAGTAGGCTTTTATTCCTCATCCTTGATGCCCTAGTCATCACCTACACTACGCGGATGACATGCAGGTACTCATCCCACTCTCAGGAGACTACGAATCCGACACCAAAACCCTTAACTCAATCTACGCCACCGTCCAAACATGGATGGCAGAAAACTTCTAATTGGGTCCCCAGAAACCCTAAGGAAACTCCATGACCAATACAATGCCTTCACCATCGACAATATTAAAATCTCTGTTTCCCAAGCCATCAAAACACTTGGTGTCTACTTGGACTGTAACCTATCCATGTCAAGAAAGATCAACACCATAGCTTCCACAGCGGCCTACCACTCCAATCTGCTCACTGCCGCCAAACACTTCCTCTATGAGCAAAACTGCCTAACCATAGCCAGAGCCATAATTGGATCCCCCCTTGATTATTGTAACACCCTCCTTGCCGGCACTTCTGGCAAAAACATTGAAAAACTCCACGTTGTCCAAAACAACGTGCTCAGGGCGGCCATTGGCATCCCCAAAAGAGACCACATAACAGCCGCTAGGAAACAAGCCCATTGGCTCCCTGTCAAAGAAAGGTCATCTTAAAAACCCTTTGCCTCATACACACATGCCTGCACAACACAGCTCCCTTGTATCTCTCTCAAAGAATCTCTAGACCACACACTGCCAAACACACCAGAACCCCCTACACCAACTGAATCACAGTACCTAAGGTCTTGAGAACACGCGTCAGAGGCGCCAGTTTCACATTTATTGCGGCCTCCCACTGGAATGCGCTACCACCTCACCACAGAGGAATAACATCCCACCTAGCCTTCCGCAAAGCGATCAAGACCATGCTTTTCGTATGAACCTGCCATCACCCTCTATGACCGGGTACTGCTTTCCACTCACTGTATCCATAAATAACTCATGTAACTAAAATAGTATTTTGCTGTCTGCGCCTTACTGCTACGCGTTTTGTAACCAGTAGCAATCTCTGTACCATGAAACTAAGACATTTCATTGGACCAGCGCCTCGATACCTCTGGGCCGCTAGTGCTCTCTATAAATTAAAAAAATAAAATAAAAATGGAAGCCATTTTGCGTTCTGTAAGAAGGGAAAAAGTACTGGGTATCACCAAGCAGAAAAAGAAAGGGCATGCTGCCAGTACACTGAGGCACCACTGGGAGTTACATTAGCGGTAGGCCATGAGCTGGCGTTTTGTTAGTGTAGACATTGGACAAGCGGCCAAATGCGGCCAGATGCGGCCAGCAAGAAAATGCTGGCATTCAGACATGGACGGACCCCAAATATAAACACAATGAAGTAGTACATTTTGACATAAGTTTTATTAATAATACTTGTTCACTCGTGGCTGGCACCAATTCCTGCTTTAAAGAAACGCATACATCACTATGTGCAATGTTAGACCTAAAACCAACAATACAGTTTTCAGATTAACTTGAGATGGGAAATCCCACGGAATTGACCAATTTCATTGACGACAACATGTCTGGTGCTTTGGGGGACAGTGATTTCCAGGACGGTGGCGCCTTACATCATACTCTTGGGAAGGTCAACGATCAGATACGCCTCACGGACTGTGTCATCATTGAACATGGTACTCCGTTCCTTTATGGAACTGTATGACAATATTTGCGATGAGGTTAAGGCACAAGGTTGTGTGAAATTGGAAATGTTGAGTGATGCCCCATGTTTTCATGCCCCTCAGTTGGGTGAAATGTCACACACATTTATGAATACTACCCAGATTTTAATAGCCAACAAATTGGAAGAGGTGGCGGATGCCACTATCCCCGATACCAATGTGAATATCGCTGTGGGCTTCGATTGTGGGGTTAGTGGGAAAGAATGTGGCGGGGTGGATGGCGTTTCAGTTTCTCCACAAAAAAGGGGAGCGAGGGCTCAAAGCTGTGGGGTTCCATGATATTGGTTTTGGTGGAGCTGACCCAATGGAAGGTACATTCGAGAGGGTTTGGGGAGGACTCTTGAAGGAAGGGATTAAAATGGATGGCAAAAAAAGTGATCAATTAAAAAAAGATATAGTCCTGCAAATATAAAGGAATATCATCGGGTAGGTTTTAATGTAATTTGTTGATTGTAGAGAGTAAAAAAAGTGCCCCAGTCCACTTTATTTCCAGTGTCTCAGACAGGTGTGAATGATTTGAGGGCAGATGAAATGAGTGCCCAGGTGGATGGGGATGTTTTGAATATTTCGATGGAACGAGTGACCGTAAATGGTTGATGGTCATTCCAATCGAATTTTTATCCATCGAATGACCATTCAATTGAAAAAAATGCATTGAAAAAATTACCAACGAATGCATGTTTTTTCCTTTTTTTTTAATGGGGGGGGTCCTCCCAGCCCCCTGTTTTTTACCCTTTAGAACCCATTATAAATAACACTAAGCCCTTTACCTTGAAAAAACATGCATTCAATTCATATTTTTTTGATGCAATTTTATCGATGGACTGGCATTCAATGGTAATGCTTTAGATGAAATGACCAGATACCACCGTAAATGCGGCAGTACAGACTGAGGGTGGTGCTGAATTAGAAATAGGACTGGGCAAAGTGGATTACCCGCAGCCTAGCATGACGTTAATCCAATGGACCATCATCCCCTCGGAAGTACAACTGGAAAATGCGGCAGAGCCCCCACAGAGGGCAACAAATGTGAATTTTGAGAACCGTCATTATCGGGAATTGGATTGGCTTTTGGGGAAATTATAATGCCCTGGCCATGCATTTTATTTATTTTTTATCAGGAAAGTGAGTTGAGTAGAGCTTATTTACTGAGGGTACTCTTGGGGAGGGAGGCCTGTAATCATGATTATTTGCGGAATACTGATAGAGAGAATGGTGATATGGAAGAGCGACTGCTTGGTTTGGGGCTTGACAGAATGCCCTTTGGTATTCTTAAGGGTGCGAGGAGTATGGCTATGGCTCCATCAGTGGGAAATAAAGATAATAGGGCACCGGAACTCAGGTCAATTAATTGTTTAAAGAGTCATGAATTACTGTTGGAGTATGGCAATAATAAAATATGTTCATCAAGTTGTATTTATTTACATTTTTATAACGCGCTACATGCCCAAAGGCCTCAGAGCGCACATAGAGACAAACAGGGCAAACATGGGGGACAAGTGGAGGAGTACATTAGAGAACCAATCAGTCAGAAGATTTTAACAAAGCAGTTGAGTCAATCAGGAGGGAGGTTGAAGAGGTAGGTCTTCAGACTTTTCCCAAACACGGTTGCTGTATCTGTGGTTCTGAGGACGTTCAGAAGGGCATTCCATGCAGTGGGCCCAAGTACGTCAAAATGAAACCTCTGGCTTTTACCAGCCTAAACCTAGGGTGCACAAATTTGAGTTGATCCTTGGATCTGAGGGTGCGTGAAGGTACATAGGGCTTTAGGCGGCAAGTGAGGTATATTGGGCATGCATTTGTGAGTGAGTGTAAGAATCTTATGTGTGACTCTTTTTTTCTTCACGGGAAAATAATGAATTTCCCGCCTGGAAGCGGTTATGTGAGCACGTTTAGATAGGCCAGAGATGGCACAAACAGCTCCATTTCTGAGTGATCTGTAGAAGGAATAGGTTGGACTGGGATCATCTTATCAAGAGACTGTTAAAATAGTTTAGGCAGGAATTGACAAGGACAGAGACCAGGATGAACGCACTATTGTGTGTCATGAATGGCTGTATATTGCAGAGCAGTTTATCGACGAGGCCACAAGAGGATCGAATCTGGGAGACATGCTGATTTATTGTCAGTTCGGTGGTCAATGTGACACCGAGGGTCTTCACCTTGTTGGCCACTGAGATAACAGTATTGCAGATAGTAAAACTGCTATGCTCCAACGGTAAGGTGTCAAGTTTGGGGCCAGAGGTTACAATCAGTAGTTCAGTCTTTGTAGTGTTCAGGGCAAAGGAATTGGTTGCTAGCCAATCATGAATTGGATATAATCTTTGTATGTCAAAGAAATAACATTATGTCTAAAAAAAAAAAATAAAAAAAAATGTTATGGTGATCTTCTTGGAAATTGTTAGTTTGAGAGCGATATCCTCATTGCACATTGACCAAGTAGAATTTGTAGATCGCATAAAAACAGACATATGTATCCTCAACTTCGGCCTGAATTGTTATGGACCTCGTCCTAATGGAAAGACAGAAGTTGCACCAATTAGGATTTGAGGTTGTTCTTCAGGAGGAAAACGGTGCTGAGGAAAATGGGAGGATATAAGGGCGTTTCGGTCTTCGTGAATGTGAGGGATGGATTGAACAGGGAAGTAGTTGGGGCATATATTTATTGCGTTTTTATAATGCGTCTATGCACAAGGTGTTCCAAGGCGCAAGGCATTAGTAGAGCGAATCAAGTGGACTTGCCTGGGGTGGTTGCAGCCTTGTGGAAACCAGCATTAGCAATGCCAACAGTTTGGGCTTTTGTTACCTGCCAAATGTCTAGTACATCTACACTAACCAAAACGATTGGCTTTGACAATGTTTGTAACAAGACTCCAGAGAAGGACACTGAGTGCTCATAAATTTAGTGGCTGAAGCAGACCTGGTTCTATTACACCAATAGTGGGTTTACAACTCCAAATTAAGCCATTAACTCTCACATGACTGCTTTGAAAAAAACACTGCCAGGCACTTCGAGCACACAGTTTGATGGTAAAGCTGGATTAAAGTGAGCTCAAAGACTTCCCGTGAGCATGTGTTTTGGCTGGGCTGGGGAAGGGTAGGAACTGGTTGGGAATGGCCATAGGAATTAACATGGACAGTCAATGGGTGGGCAAATAAGCAAACAACTACAAACTGTGTCCCCCTCCTCCTTATGTGGCATGTTTCCCTATCGGTACTCTTATGCTTTATTTTGAAGAAGAATGATGGGGCAAGAGACTGAAAACCAAAGTGCTCGTCAGTGGAAAACCGCAATAACTTGATTAGGAGGGGTTCTATTACAGCAATTCCCAATAATCAATGTCTGCTGCGGGTGGTCATGTGAAGGTGGACCTTATGCCCCAGGAGTCCCAAATATGGCAATTCAATGGGTACACAACCACACTGCGCTGAACACAATTTTTAGCAAAAACACCCAATTTTAACAGCCAACACGTGTTACAACCACAGCCTGTGATTCATATACCATAATACAAAATAATACATTGAGAAAAGTTTTTTTGACACATTAAGTATGGTAAGACCAGCCACAAAACCCGGGGCATAAGGGATCGGTTAACAATGAAAATCATAATGATGGTTCAACAAAGTATATTAACAAACTTTTGTTAAAGACACACCAACCATAAAAAGATCATCAACACATAAAAGCCCAAACCATGAAACAAAGAAACAACACAGGGGGGAGTGGGGACAACTGAACAATGATTGGATGTCAAATGACCCAAGGAAAATGAAATGCTCTTTTAAGTTCAGCACAACATTTACATGGTCCGTGTACCACCTGAACCAAAATTCTCACCCTACCTTGGGTAACACCTGAATCAATCTTCATCATTACGCATGCTTGTTCATGCAGGAAATTGCCTAGGACCCTCGTGCATTATCCTGGCTAAAATAAACACCTGGGCTGGTGGCTATCACCCGGGAGTGTAGATGCTTGCACCATTAGTAACTATAAACGTTACCAGGGGAAGCTATTACAGAGGGACGCAGAATTAATGTGGAAAAACGCGTTTAATAGGGAAGCCTCGTGGTTTCGGGAAATAATTAATGCCCAGGAAGTTAACCAATCCAGGAAACAGCTGAACGTTGAGTCGAGATTTCTTCGGTAGCGCGTTTTAAGACATACGCTGCTATGGGGAGTCATTGTTTGGTAGACGGGGATGAAGTTAGTGACGTGGAAGGGCAATTGTACATTAAGGGTCTGGAGGTTTTTGATTTAATCAGCCACGGTAAGTACTTGGGGTCTTGTTGACTATCCTGTCTAAGTGCATTATCCTTAATGACTGCTTTCCAGAATCATGGAGGACGTTTTTTGTGGTGCGCATTTAGAAAAGGGGAGCAAAGACAAATCCTAAAAATGATTGGCCAATCACTCTTACAGATGTTGATAATAAAGTCTTTGCATCCCTTTTACTATTACACTTGGAATCCTTAAATGGCCGGTTGAGTACATTTCAAACCAGTTTTCTTAAGGGCCATATTGCGAACTTCAACGGTCTGGTGGTGAGAGTCCTTCAGAAACATGTCTGGCCCAACAAGCAGCTCTCTACTTATGCAGCTTCAATCGACCTCTCCACTGTATTTGACAGAGTGGACTGTAGTCGGCTGTGGGCTAAACTGGCCAAATGGGGGTTGCGAAGTAGACTATTGAAATTGATCATGGGATTACATGAGTCCTCTGGCTTTAGAGTGAGACTGAATAATGAAGGGCATTTATCGCGCAGAATAGAGACGAAATCTGGCCTGAGGCAGGGATGCGTGTTGGCTCCCTGCCTTTCTAATTTGTGTCGAATGTCGGGGACTACCGAAGTACTGCTGCATTTATATCCCCAAAACCTGGTTGCCTGAAAATCCCCTGGCTTGCATACGTTGATGGTTTTTGCAAACACACGTATTGGGCTACAGCGTCTTTTATTGGCCTTTGCAAACTAGTCAAAGGAAAACGGCCTTATAATAAGTCCAGGTAAAACTAGAATCTTGCAGTTTACCAAGGGGAAGAAGCATGGCACGTATAATTGGCATCTTGAAAACAATATTTTGACCTGTGCAACCAGTGCTGTGGTTTCCCATTTTGAGACAACCCTCACTTCAGACTGTTTGAACTACTCTGAGCCAAAAGGCAATGTTTTTATCCAACCAAGTGCTGAAAATCGACAGAAAATTTTGGATTTTCTCTATGCAACCAGTCATTGCCTTCTATGAAGGCACACTGGTTCCCAAATTAATATATGGTATGAAATTGTGGGTAAAGGGAGTGTAATGATGGTTGGATAAAATCGAGGCCGTAATCTGGAGGAGAGTTTTATGTACACCAAACACTATTCTCTAGTAGCAATGCGTTAAGAACTAGACATTTTGTCATTGCAGGAGCGAGTTAAGTGTAGGCTTTTGTGTCTGCAGCGTAAAATTTAATATTTCTCTCCAGGGCTCATCATATCATTATGTAAGGCGGGTAAGGGCGTAAAGATTTTAATCATGGTTTGAAGGATTTGGTGGAGAATCCACAGCAAGCTAAAGCTGCCTTGTATAATGCCGATTTATGCAACAAAATTGACCAATTTCATAACTACTGTGTCATCTGTAGCATGAAAACAAAAATAGGGAAACAGTGGCCCCTTTTTTGAAAATATTTCCAAACCACTTTATAGAGCAATTTTATTGCATTTTAGATGGAATTTGCTTTCCTCTAGAGAAGATCTGTTTGGAAGGGAAACTGCTCGGCTTACTGTCGATTTTGCAAGGATGTTAAGGTAACAGAAACCACAAGACATTTGCTGATGAAATGCTCTGCTCGCTCAATGGAGAGAATGGACAATTTTAGAAAATTGTTGTTTGGGGTAAATTGGGCTAATGGTGACAAAACGTCAGTGGGGATTGCAGTGTCTGGGTTTTTAAATAATTCCCAGAAGTTAGGAGTATTAGTGCAATAAATTGTGTACTTGTTTTTAAGAATAATTCGGTTTTAATCATAATTGCGAACTTTTTGCATTAACTTTTTTAAATTTTGGGAAGTTAAAAGTATTCATTGGAATAATTGTAGTTTAAAAAACGTTTGGTATAATTATGATTTAAATGTTATAGTACTGCTTTGTCTTGTATTATGTGTTTTATTCATTGGCTTGAATGTTGATTATCTTAATTGTTAATAAATTGTAAAGGTTTTGTCAAACCATATCCAATAACCAAAAAAAAACCAAGAGCTGTACTGATTCTTCCAGAGAGTCTTGGTTGTCCGTGACGTGTGCTAGTGGGGTATAGGATTTTCACAATTATTTTATTTCTGACCTCTGTGAAGTTTTAAAACAGTATTCATTAAACGGCAAGGGTGGCCAACAATAAAAGTGCCCGTGGCCTGATGTACTGCCTAATCTGTCTGATGTGATCGCTCACAAAGAGGGCAAATGTGGCTCTCAAAGAAACACGGACTCTTCTTTTGGTAGCATGTCAAGTGCAAGGTTTAGCTTCTAGGTGATGCGTGGGTGGAGGACCCGGTGAATACATAGTACACATGGCCACAAAAGCAAAACTACACATTGATATCTGGAGGGTAAGGAATTCATTTTAATCCCTGGCAATTATTCTGGGCAACCCTACAGACCATTGTTTTTAGCCTTTCATACCACACAGAAGGGGAAGTCTAGCCTGAACTGCTAGATCATATCTTTCATCAGGAAGCCACAAGCTACCCTAGACCTGTTGCATCCTCAAAGGTTGCCATCGATGAGATGTAGCATTGGACTCCAGGCGTGACATGCTAAGGACACATGACTGGATATACCTGTCCCACATAGTGGCTTGTGCAAAACTGGAGAGTGTTGGGAAAATGACTGGGCCATCTGCATGGTTCACGCCAGGTTTGCATGCATGCTGATGGATGGGGAGTAAGCAACATCTTCCCCTCTGCTGATTTCTATTTTATTTTATTTTCCACCTGGGATTTCTAGGAGTTGTCTGGTCTGGATGAGTTTCTCGTGGAAAATGTCTGAAGCACACTGGGCTAGGGTGAATAAGCTTTTTCTTACCGAAAATATGCACAGTGTTCTTAAAATAATATAGTAGACGAGAGGGATATCAAAGGCTGAGGACTCAAAAATGTATTGGGCCGAGTGGCTATGCCCACAGATTGACTGGTATAGAAGCATTTTTATATTTCATTTAGATTGTCTTCTATTTACACTCTTTCTCTGCCCTCTCATTGTTATTATGTACGTTTCTGATGCAATTGGAATAGTTTAAACGTTTATGGGAGATGTTTGGTCTTTGTCTGCAGAAGCTTGGATGCACTGCTGATAAACGCTGAAAGGAGTCGGCATAAAACAAAATTGGAGCACTGGGTTTACATACATTTTCTGTCACTTTTCTCCCTTTTCATCATGTTGTACCACAGGGCGCAACTATAGGGCAATGGCTGCTTCAGCTATGCCTTGTCCAGTCCTTAGGATCTTGGCAGCGACATCAAGCTATGATATGACATGATAGGTTATTTATAACACACTTAATATCCAGAGGTTTCTAAGCACGGACCCGGGGATCGAGCCTGTTTTGCTTGTCCTCTGAGATGTGCCTTCACAAGTGATAATTCAATTTCTCTGCGTTTTTCAATATATCCAGGGGATGATTAGAAGGTACACAGTATGTGCACAACATCTGACTCGCTTCCACACGCCTGACACCAATCTGACATCTGCCTGCTTCCACTTTTAGGAGAGCCCTCACTTGTAAACAGCTGGCACTTGTGACCCCAATCCTTGCTAGATCACCTCAACGCATGATCTTCCCCACTATCACTGCTACTCTCTAGAATACCATCCCTACAATCTGACTAGAATTCACTTTGATTCAAGATAAATCTGAAGAAATGTCTCCTTAAGGAATAGCTGCCCACGCAGGTATTGCCTCACTGCTCTGCCCTCCCGGCTTCACCCAAATCTTCCCTGGGAGAACCCGTGTACCCACCAAAAGTCTGGGCCAGGCTTCTATCTCCGCCTCAGTAATCCCTTAGCATGACTCTTACTCATTGCTTGAGCATCAATTAACTAACAGCTGGAAATTGACAGCATGTACTCCCTTCTTGGGGAGTGGGGCAGAGTGATGTGGGCAGAGCTAGGTGTAGATTAATGTGCAGTGTTGATTGCTTTGCATATAATCAAAGTGGATTTTGGGAACATAAGAATGACAATTTTACAAATGTGTCTGATAGTAATTCAAACATGCAATCCTTTTGGGCCCATAATGCACACTGGGCATGGTGCCAATTTCATCTGTCACTCACAATGTTCGCCATAATAGCAACTTGTCTGCAAACTCCGAGCCTTCTATGCTCCTGAGGATTGTTTCAGCATTCAGGCGTTGCTCATTCTGTGTGAGAATTACTCTTTAGTTTGTGAAATGCATCTTGGTCATCAATTGCATAGTGTGAGTCCTCTGGAGACAGTGGGTTCAAACTTGGAACAGTACTGTGACAGAATGCCTACTGTGAGAGCGGGAAACTGTTTTTTTTATTCTTGCATACCATTATGTGGGTAATTCTGTTTCTGGAGGTGTGACCCGATCATCAAACCTTATCCCCATAAAGCTCCATGCCAGTAAAAGCATAGTGCACCCATGTGAATATGCTAGGGCTGTTTCCTGACAGCCCCTGCAACTGCTTTGCAGTTGAAGCAGAGCTGGTTCAAAGGTCACATGCAAGCATGAGTACAGTGTGCTGGAGCCCATAGCTCTGGGCAGGTGCAGGATTTGAATTTGTAGCGAAATCACCCCTTTTTCCTAAAATCGTAACCGTGCACTTAAGCAGTCCGGTGGCACAATGAACTCTAAAGATAAGCCCTTCCTAGTTTGCGAGGGTGGCTCTTGAGGGCCACGACAAAGCAATGTGATGTCATGTAATTGTCAACCAGATGACCAGGGACTCCTCTTTGGCACTGTGAATTCCGTTTGTCTGGCCTGGGTCCCACCAGGCACCCTCAGGGTGGAGGTCAGGAAGCTTCTTTGTTGAAGCTCGTCTAAATGAGTGTCACCTCCTCCCCAGTACAGGAGATTTCCCTGTTGGCTGGGAACTACCTTTCAAATATATGCCCCTCAGGATACAATAGGTAGTCTACACAAGAGTGCTGATTACCACAAAGTAGTTAGGCAGACCGAGGAAAGGGGCAGAATTAGAGCAGCCCAGGGACAGAGGACAGTACACAGTGTGGTTCCAACATTCAAGGGACAGTAGTGGGGTTTGCCATAAATCCCGAGCCTCAGTTAAGTCTTGTTTCTCTTCAGTCCAAAATCTCAGAAGGGCCCCGGGGTGATCTCACTGGAGTTACGAAAGCAGCTGGGAGGCTCCTTCCAGAGGAAAGGAGGATGGCGTGGCAGAGCAGAAGCAGAGCCATTTGGCAGTCTTGGTAGGGAGGAAGATGAGAGATGTAATGGACCTAACAAAACTGAAACCGATTGATTTGGTGATGCTTGAGCTCCGAAGCTGGAGCTTGAGGAGAAAAGGGATGTCCACAGGCAATCTTCTGAGGGGGGGCATGAACCCAAAGAAAGCCCAGCCTTTCCCCACTTCATATGGCTGGAACTAGGTCCAAGAGTGGGGAAAGAGATCTTTGACTGATTTTGATGCAATAGTTAAGCCTTCCATCTCTTGGAGGTGGATGTGCGATTGTTGGGTGGAGCCCTGATGAGTCGGTTTCCAACACAGAATACTAATGTCTTTATTTAATGCAACCAAATACAAATTATTCAGTTTGCTCCTGAGGGAATGCCCATTTATTGTCAAATTAAGGCTGCCATCCTTATGTTGTTTAGCATGCATGCAGACCAAACCCAGAGGGTGTTTGAGAACTTGTAAAGAGGGGTGTTCAAACTTTTGAGGCATTTGTCCTAAAGGTTTGTGTCTGGGTGGGTGACTTGTAACCAGGCTGACACATCTAAGGGAATGTATAATTTTGATGGATGCAAGTATAGTCTCAAGTTTTTATATTGAAACATTTGATTTATTACAAACCTTTTTTTGCATTTCCCAAAATTCATCCAAACCATCACAATATACATATAAAAATTTCAGTCGAACCTCTAAAATACAAATTTCAGCAGATAAAAACAGAAACCACAGATCAATTTCATCTGCTTAGTTATCTAAGATTTAAGAACAATCTCTAAAACCCGTACTGAGGCCAGGACTAGAGGTATTTTCACCACTCAGTAGGAGCAACCACCAATCCTCGGTGGATAAATTGCCAAGTAGGTCCAAAATAACTTTAAAATAAGATGATCTCAATGATGTCCAGGTAGTGCAAAAAAGCAACATGTTTTTTTAAAGTTCCCCCTGCACTTTACAATAATCACATTCTGCTACCAATGGCCTAGCCCTCAATCTCAAAGACAGCATTTCTTTTGTTGGCATAAGGTTTGGTCTGATGCTCATGAACGGAGATCTAAAATAACTGTTGGGGAATTAACATTTTGGCAGTCAGCCAAAATCTCTTGCTTCATGGCTCAGGTGATGGAATAATATAAACTTGTTGGCCTCCTCAGAGTTAGAGATCCAATCCGCTCGCCATAATTTTAATTGAACTTTTTCTGGGTTTCGCCTAAGTTCCTACTCCGAGGGGCCAACTCTATCAAGGAGTACCTTGCAAATTTGTACGCATTTTTGCAAGGTTTTACCCTGGCCTCTATTTAATTCATGTTGCAGAATACCAAAAATCGGGAGGGGTGCTTCTGATGGCGGGGGTTGAGTGCTCCTCCTCAATACTATTTGGGAAATGCACATCAATGATACGAGGCCCAGTTTGCGCCTATTTATTTGAACCGTGGTGGCTTTAGGGAGTTTTAAGAACAAACAAACAAAATCCTTTTCCAGAATCGGTCCTCCACCACCGCCCAGGTAGCTCAGGAGTATGAAATGGAGCCTCTACGCCGTATGTCAACATTGCAGTAACCTTACGTTTGTAGAACTCCAGAAGAAGTATCAGCATTATTTTTTACCTAGGAGTCTTGCTTGGTTGGTGAACAATTTAGCGCTGTCCCTTAAGAATGTATCTGTGTTGACCTCAATTTTACTTGTGTTAATCCAGTCGCCCTAGTATTTAAACTCTGTCACCTCTTCAATTCAGTTAGATCCCATCCACCAAGTAGGGCCCCAATTTCTCCCACACTGGTGTTTATCCAGTGCCAAAATCTTTTATCTAGCTATTTGTTTGCAGGCCATTTTCTGCCACATATTCTTCTAATTTCCTTAGCGATTTTTGTAATGGGATTACTGTCTGATCTATTAAGACAAGATCATCGGCATATAGCAGGTAAGTAACCATCCTACTGTGAGTGGGAAGCTCTTAACCTCACATAGGCTGTCACCGATATCCGAGAGGAAGAGGTTGAACAACGCGGGCATCAGTGGGCAACCCTGTTTCAAACCTCTGTGTTGGAATCTCCTCTGATAATAGTCCCTCCCTATTCAGCTTAACTATCATCATAGTCCCAGTGTGAAGTGCCTGCAGTTATTCCCTCGGGTCGTCTGGACAATTTGACTTGGTGGGATTCACCCGTAATATGGACCTGCTTATGCTATCGAACGCTGCTACAAGGTCCACAAAGTTGACCTATACCTTTGCCTTGCCTTCCATTGCTCAGCCCTTTAGAATAGATAGAACTGTGATGTTAGGACTAGTGCAGAGGCCCGAACCAATCCTGTCTGGAATGTATCACACCGGTTCACCTTTACTGACCACAAATTCAGTCGCTCCAACAATACAGAGGCAAAAATCTTTTCGATTCCATCAAGGAGGGCAATTGGGCGGTAATATCTTGGGCCGTCCCTATTGCCCTTCTTGAATATCAGAATCACCATGGCCTATCTCCAGGAATCGAGGATATCTCTCTATCTGTTTGAATAAAATACACAGGAAAGATGCCCAGGCTTCAGGGTCCTGTTTCAAGATGACTTTAGTTAGCCCATCAGGGCCCAGTGCCCTTGATGTACTCGCCTTGGCAATTAACAATTCTAAATCTTCCTGGTCATGGAACAATCCACTTTCCTGAGGTGACAGAGTTCTTGTTCAGGGGTGGATTGGGAACTAAAGGAGGCCCTAGAAATAATGACTGGGGAACAAAAGAGGCCCTGGAAATAATGTCCAAAGTGGCCCCATATGACACATTTTCAACAAGCCCAATGCTTTTCCTATGAGAACATTTGGAAATACTGCACAAAAGAGGCCCAGGGTGCAAAGGCCCACCGGGAAATATCCAGAGTTCCCTATAGGCCAGTCTGCCCCTGTTCGTGTTACAACCCTGGGCTACTCCATCTGAATATAGATTTTTGAAGTGCCCCACCCAGAGAGCCTCGGATACACTGCTTATCTGCAGAGCGGACTGGAGGGAATTCTCATTTTTAAGGAGGCTCCACCGCTCTCGAGTCTCCTTTCTACAGACCGCTCTCAACATTTCCTCGGCACTCAGTGTGGCTCTGTACCAGCGGGTCCATGCCCTATAGTCACTCTTTAACGATCACGGGGTCCAACCCATCTGCCCCCCCATGCTTTTTCTTTGTAACCCCCTCAAGGCTCTCCTTGGTTCCCTCCTTTTTTCCCACCACTACTCTATCATAGGAGTGCCGATGTACAGGCTTAATCACAACAGTGGCATTTTTAGTGGGCATAAAAGTTCACAAAAAAAGGAGTGTAATAGACGTATTCACCGAAGTACTGTCTTTTTTACTGCATTCATCTTCCCAGCAAATTGAGTAACAAAAGATTTTGTTTTTTGCTGACATTTTAAGGCTGCAGCGTCCATTACCAACATCTACAGCCATGCTCATCCGAACCTGGTTTTCTCCTTAATTCCCCACCAGAACATGTTTGTTTATGTGTTTATGGATTTGTAATGCGCGCCAAACCCGAAGTTAGCTGGCACCTTTACACATGAGAACAAGTATACATTAGGCTTAAGTTACATTATTATAGTTGATGTAGTTGCACAAGTTACAAGTTAGATTTATACAAAGTAAACACTTTATATACAAAAAGTGTTACAAAAGTTGTTACAGTTGCGTTGTTCGTAAATAACCAAACCGAAAAAAGAGAATAATGCGAAAGCAAGGTAATATCATAAAGGTCATTCGTTAAGGTTTCAGTGTCAGAGATCGGTGTAAATGAACAGGTTATGGAGAAGTCCAGTGTCTTTGCAAACAAGCCAATTTATGATGCTACGCCTGACGTGCGTTTTTTGTCTGTATCTGGGCACGACCAAACGAGAGGAGTTGACTGTTCTGGTCGGCCAGATAGAGGATTTCTTGACAATTTTTTCTGAGAGGTAACACGGGCTGCACCATTCAGGCATTTGTGGGTGAGGGAGAGCGTGACTTTGTCATTAGTAGAGATCCATTTATTCGGTCTCCTTACGTTCGAAATGTGTTCCCTCCGAAGAATACCGCAAGCTGATGTAAGTGCATTATTTTGTAAAATCTGGACTTTCTTGACGATGCACTTATTTGCTCCTAAGTAGAGTGCATTACAGTAATACAGCTTGGACAAAATAAGGGCTCTGGCTAAAATCAAGCAACTTTCTTTAGATATAAAGGTTTTGCAAGTCCTGATCAGCTTACTAGTATATGCTGTAGAGGATGACATGGCACTCACTTGTTTATTTAATGTGAAAGTTGAGTCGAGGTAAAAGCCTAAAGTTTTGACCCTTTTACCACTTTGATGGTGTTTCCATCAATATTGAATGAGGAATAATTTCGGTTAAGTTTGCTCAGGTTGGCTGCCGAGCCGAGTATTAGGAGTTCTGTTTTATCGGCATCCAGGCATAGGCTGTGGGCAGCCATCCATGCCTGAATGATTAATTAAATGTCGTACACTAAAGCCACGTCCTTTCTGTTGTCACCTGTGAGAGGAATGAGGATCTGGTTGTCATCTGCATAGTTTCGTGAAGGTGACACCCAGATAGTCCAAATTGTCAAACAATGGCTTTGTGAAAATATTGTACATTGTTGGCGAGACACACAAGCCTTGTGGCACACCACAGGTAATTGGAATGGTGTCAGCAGCGTCTGTGGTAGAAATTGCTCTCATAGTCCTGTTGCTCAAAAAGGATTTGATCCATGTGATCGCATCTTGTTGAAAGTAGGCAGCAGTGGCAAGGTGTTGACACAATACTTATGGTCGACCAAGTCGAAAGCAGCCGAGAGATCAAGGAGAAGTAGAGGGGAAGGTTTCCCAGAGCCCTTGAGTACGTCAATCTGGGTCTTTAGATCTAACAGAGCCGTTTCAGTGCTGTGTTGTGGCCTAAAGCCTGATTGGCGGACTCCTAGTAGATGGTTATACTCCTGAATCAGGATATAGGCCACGTTGTCTAGTATTTTGAGGAGAAATGGTACAGTAGTAATCGGCCTGTAGGTGGTAGGGATGGTGGGGTCCAAGAATTGTTTTTTTTAGAAGGGGTAGTACTCAAGACTCCTTTAAGTTGCTAGGGACTGTCCCTGCTGAAAAAGAATTAATTAATTTGGATATGAAGGGGGCTAAGTCTCTGGCGGCATCCTAGATTAACTGGGCTGGGCAACTATCTCCCTCACACCTTGATGGTTTGAGGGAGATAATGTTTTTTTCAATTCAAGGATAGAGACTTTCGAAAATCTGAAACTTTGAGTGGGTTTAGTCGCTGGATCCGGTAAGGCTGCATTATTGCCTGTGGTGGGTAGAGTGGCTTTTTGTCTGCAATCTTTTTCTGTAGGAGGGGGATTTTGTTGGTTAGGGCATTTTGGATGTTGGTACACCATCATTTGTCTCTTACGCAGTAGTCAGTTTGCAGTATGGGAGCTTCTAATTCTCTTAACATAGAAAAGAGTTCCTTAGAAATGGAACTGGCCTTGTGAATCCTATTATTGTAGGTTTCCTGTTTAGTATATATTATTTCTTTTTTATAGATGGCAATGCAGTTAACCAGGTTCGTTTTGTTTTCATCCATAGGTAAGTGTCTCCAAATGACTTAACTTCTTTTTTTCAGCTCTCAAGGATTTTAGATGGGGTGTAAACCATGAAAACATGTGTGCTCTTGATTTACTTTTGCACAGTTTGAGTGGTGCTACTGTGTCCAATGCTTTAGTCATAGTAGTATTGTAGACATCTACTAGAATGTCTGGGTCGGAGGATTCTGGCAGCGCATTGAGGGCAGGGATTATAAGTGGTAAAATCCTGTCTACTGTGATGTTTTTTTGTTACGGGTTGGGAGGGAAGGAGGTATTATGTTCGACTTGGAGGTAGTAGTGTTAACTGGAAGGGAGAAGGTCAGAAGGAAGTGGGTTGTTCAGGTTTGTGGCGTGATAGATGCATCACAATTGAGGTTTGCCACCCAGTTGAGGATTCTACCTTTGTCGTGGGTAGCCTGCGTCACTCTTTGGGTAAAGCCAAGTTCAATGAACATGTTAGCGACAGCTGAGGCAGGTGAACAGTTGGGATCATTGAAGCCTAGATTGAGATCCTCAAGTAGGTGTATTTGGGACGAGACTTTAGTATTCTCAGATAGAATAGTGGAGATGTCCTCTTCGAAAGATCTAATTGGTCCAGGTGGTCTGTAAATTAGATGGAGTGTTAGAGTCCTGGTATTAGAAGTAGGTAGTTTAATAGTGAGGAGTTTGCATGATTTGATGTCGGGGGAAGGAGCTATTCTCATGGCTAGATTGGCTTTTGCAATAATGGCAATGCCTCTGCCTCTAGCTTCAGTTCTGTCAGCTCTTAGAATAATGTAATTATCTGGGACGGCAAGTGAGATGGTTGGGCCTGCAGCTGTATGTAACCATGACTCGGTTATGGCTAAGAAGTCGAGGTTATTTGCCGTGATCAGATCAGCAATCTCAGAAGCATGTGCAACTAGTGATCTGGCATTAACTGGCACAGCTTTGAATTTAGGGATATTAACGTATGTAGGGCAGGCAATGGGACTATCCTGATGTACTTTGAGGTTAGGCTTAGGGGACTTGCCAGTGGCATTGTTTTTCTTAATGATCCGTATCTTGGTGTTCATGGGATTAGTAGGACGTTTATCTCTTCTCACTTTATATTGGGCTATCAAGTTAGTCATTGAATCGTTGTTATTCAGTCCGTTGTTAAGGTTATTGTTGAAGGTATTCGTTCTAAAGTTGCCATTTTCTTAGGATATTTTATTGGCCAAAGGTTCATGCAGTCTAGATAATCTAGCTTTGAGTCTTTTGTTTCTAGCTCTGGATGTACACGGTATGGCAGTTTTGGTAGGGTTGCTGTAGGGATGTTTAAGATCCCGTGGTCACTCGGGTCAGTATGTCTCACCACTAAGGCATTGACAGTTGACAGGTTATGGGATACAAAAACGTAATCTAGTGTAGCAGTTTGGAGGCCACATGACCAAGTATGGTTAGACGGGGTGTCCCCGGCAACCTGACCATTCAAAAGGTGGCAATCTCATGTCCATCGCGAGGTTGCAGGACAATCCTCTTTTTTTCTGATGATGACCGGTACCGTAAATGTTCCCTTAACACTTCCCCATTCTCTCTTAAGCAGGTACAGTTCAGGTCTCCGCAGATTGACAGTTTGCGTCCCTGTGCCACTCATAACTGTAACACTGCTACATTGGCAATGAAATCCTCATTGTCCTCTGCTGTTGGATTTCAGTAGAGGTTCATAATGACCAGGTGTTCCAATTCCCCTTGTAAAGTTTGGTCTTTAGGTATGTTCAATTTTAGCTCTATCATTTGTATGTAAGGGGTAGGATTGGTCACTGAGCCGAGTTCCAGGGATAAGCTGGTACGAACGATTTTGGTCTTCCACTTGGGCCATTGATGGCAGGGTTCAGAAAAATTGAAAATCCGTACAGGCTTGGATTAAGACACAAACAAGGCCCTTGAAGGCAGATCAAGTCATAGGCCCCTAGGTTCAGCTCCCCTTTTAAAAAGAAGTGGGCATGGCCCTGGGTGTTCCAAGAGTCTATTGAAAGTAATTTCCATCTGCTCTTTGCTGTCTGTTAATTAGAAAGCTTACCCGCCAAAGCTGCCGGCAACCATGCCCAGGAATCCTTCTCTTCTGGTGCTTGGTGGCAGTCCTCTGTAAGCTCAACTTCCTCGTAGAGTTTGCCCCTGGTTTGGAACCTATCGTTATTGTGAGTAATTGTTTGTGAATGGACACCTTTCATCTCAAGTTAAGTGACTGAACACCACCAATATGGCCACTCCCTGAACAATTAGGGATGGGGAGGTTTTTAGTGGGAACCTTAAGATACTTTGTCCCACCTGACCAGAGTTGTGGGGTGAATTAACTTCCTTATTTCTGTTGTTAACTTGAAGTTGAACCTCCTCTTTTTGATGGTCTTCTACATGAGTACCATCAATGCCCAGGATCCTAATGCTTAAACTTGCATCGATGAGTGAATATTTCACAATAGGTGAGTGGATATGAAGGTAGACCGCGTCCATGCGAACTTCATCTATGAGATGAATTATTGACAAATCATAACGTCCCAGTAGTCATTGCCTTTAATTGAATAAACTGATAGTTTGAGCAGTGAGGTTAAAGCCTCTAGTGTCTCTTGGTGCTCCACTGTTTCAGTAAATTCAGTCGTTAGGGGTGTCTCCTTTGTTCTTTGTTGTCTTGGAGGTCCTGCTGGTCTTTGCCGGACTTGGGCCGGTCTTCGCCCATGAGTGGATAAGTATCTAAGAAATGTTCTCGAGTCATTGGATCTAACCAATAAATGCAATTTTTTGGTTTTTGGGTTTTGGCGCTTGTGATAATCTTCGCACTCTTTTCCTCCTCCTACTATTGGATATGCTCTAAAGGGGCTTGGAACTGGCCCAGAGCACAAGACTTGTTGCCGGAAATATTCACAACAGACTCTTTAAGTGAGTCATTGCCTTCCTCCAGGATTTTAATTGCCTCTTCATGAAAAGGGGACAGTAGTTCATTGGATGGGTCCCTTGCTGATATGGCCAAGCTTATAGACTCAATGAGATCTCGAGTTTGTGGGCTCTCATCAGCCTCCTTTGCTGATGACACTGTAGTGCAATCCCTTATTGGGGGGGCTTGCAAAGAAATGAAAGTTACTGCCTTTTGTCAAGACTGTGAGCTGGTGCACGGCAGTACAGGACCATAGACTACATGACAACTATGAGTACAGCATGGCTAATAAAGTAGCCTGGTCCTTCACTGTGTGGTTAATCGATTCAAATAGTTTCAAGAAGGGTGATAAAGCAATGGTTAGCATTGACATAACATTCCATGTTTCGACCATTGTTAGCCCTTCTCGAGGTAGGATGCCCGTTCCTCTCTCCCTTGTCCCACTCCCAGAGTGTACCTCACAGCAGGAAAATGAGGAGGCCCCATAGAAGTCCAGGGCCTGCGTGCTCTTTCCCTCGGCCACCTCTTCCTCTCCTACTAAAAAGTCTGGTCTTGGGGGTTCAATTAGTTTGCTACAGTTGTTAAAAGTTCTTTCCAGCTGCCTCTACTCGGGCCTGTGCTGGCATAGGTCTTGTAGTACCAGGGTCATCAACTTGGGCATTTTGTCAATTTTAACGATATACATTCTCAAGGATGATGCCAATGATCGAGCATAAACTTTTCCCCAGCCCAGCCTTTATTACTTGGATTGCTGGTGCAATGTGGTGAGTGATGCGTCTTCAACAGGGTGTTTTTCCTTTGAGCTGGATTACGGCCTCGATCGTCAAGAGGTTCTGGTGTAGGTTTATTGTTTTAGGGAATACATGAGGTATCTTTTTGAGGGATTGTTGGCGATGATGGCTCCAGCGCCTATTCTGGGCCTGCAGAGACCTCAGCCCCTGTCACGAGCCGCGCAACACCGCCCACCTCCCAACGCATAACACCGCCCGCCTCCCAGCGACACCCTACCTGCGGCGGTGGTCCTTCCCGGGTGCGCCCCTTCAGAGGCCGTGGCGCCGGGCTCCCCGTATGGGGGAGGCGGCGCATGGCGTCATGGAAACTGTGGCCACAGTGGCGCTGGGGTGGATCGGTCCTCACCACCCCGGCTTCCTGGTCACGTGGTCAATGCCCACGTGATGCTGAAGGAGCGGCCCGCCCAGCCAATCCTGTTGCCGCTTCCCGGTTGCAAGGGTCACGTGATACGCAACGCCACACACGTGACCCAGTGAGGAAGCGATCACGTGACCCAAGCACCAGCTCAAAAGTACACTGAAGCCGAGCTTCCGCGCTTCTCAGCTGTTTTCAGCATTGCGAGTGGTGTTGTGTTTTTTCCTGGATCTTGACCTTCCGGCTTTTGAACCCTGGTTTCTGGTGATTTTGGAGTGTCTTGCCTGCTCCTTGGATTTGGTTGCCCGGACATTGCCTTGTGGATTTTGGACTTTCTGGCTTGCATCATTGGACCTGCTTCTTACGTATTTCGGACTTGGCTTTTGGAACTTTCGAGTTTTGCCTTCCTCGGATCTTGAACACTTTGGCTTTGGACATTTTGGAACTGCTTCTGGAACTCCCCTTTGGCTCAAGGTTGTTTTGGACTTTGGCTCAACACCACGTCAAGCTCCAAGTGAGGGGGTTCTGACCCCCAGCGCCCCCGGCTGTCTCCCCATCCTGGTTCTTCTCCCATGCTAGGTAGGTCCCACTCCATTTTCTTGATTATTGGTCATTCCCAGGTTACTGCCTTATACTCACACTCACCTGCTTTTCCCTTGCAGCACCTGGTACCCGTGTTCCTGACCCTTTACACCTGTGGCCTCAATAACTGGTGAGGGAGTATATTCTCTCCTTCACTGATGCTTGGGGACGGAGGTACCCATAGACATCGCAGAGGTTTCGTTTTGTCAGCCCCCTCCAAAAGTTCAGCATCCGTGACTTCAGCCAGACAGTTTTATTGTGTACAGTTTCTGTAATTTCCTTCTTTTTCTTAATTTCTTCATAAATTATGTAATTTCCCCTCTAGTTTTTGGGTCTATTCCCAAACTAATTTTTGTAGCGGCGTGCTTAGCCACTTCCAAGCTAGAAGATTGGGGCTGAAGACTAGCAATGAGCCCTAGTGTTGTCAAGGACTGGTTGCAGGAGCCCACGGCCGCTTGCCTCCGGGCCCGGGATATCTCATTTTGCATTGGAGTAAAGCCTCCTAGAAGTGTGTTCTAAGGCCTTTCCTTCCATGACTGAGACCAAGGCAGAGGCAGAAGAGGCAAGGGAAGCTGTAAGAGGCCTCCGACCCAGCTGCTCCTGCCTGTCAAAGCTCTTTTCACCCAATGGGAGAGGATCCAATCGGAAGGCCATTGGGCGGTCACCCACACCAATCTCCTTCAAATTCCCGTTAACAGAGGCAACACACCCTGTAGGTGTTAAGGCAAAGGTCACAGTTTTGCAGGGGAGGTTAGGTTCACATGCCCCCCAACCTCACGCTCGTACACACGAGAGGCATTAGGTGCCCAAGAATGGACACATTGTGCTGAATCACGGGTCCGCAATGGTATTGGCAGACCCTTGGTACATTCCCCCATCCCTCCCTCAGTAACCCTTGTTCTTTTATTTTTTAGAACAGCGCTCAGTAGGCCTCCTGTGTCTGGTTTGCATAGGCGAGGGGGTAAGTCATTCCCAATGGCTGAGATCCTCATATCCAGTTCAGTCAGGCGTAGCCGTGGGCTGTGAAGATGAGTCAAGAGGCGTCAAAGTTCTTACCTTCTTTTTTCTGATTCTCAGTGGCACGCTTCCTCTCCTTCGGCCAAGACTTAGAGCCAGCTGACCGGCAAGGGCTGCCAACTGCAGCACTACTCATGCTGCCACCCTCATTCATCTACGCTGGAGGGTGTGTGTCAGAGATGAGGCTCGGTTCTATGTGACTTCCAGTTGACTGGCAAGTGACGGAACTCCCCTATCGGACTCTGCACCCCCAGAGGACTTCTGAAAACATTCTTAAGGAGTATTCCACTCCGCGATTCCGCCACTGAGCCCCAAAAATGCCACAAATAGCTCTGAATACAAGTCTCCCACTCTCAGTCCTGGTTCACTTTTTCCAGCCCAATATAAGGTTGCAGATGAAAGGGCTTCAGTGGTTGCATTGGCAGTGAAGCGCTAGTATGCACTAGCATGGAGTATTTCTCCCTCGCCAACTAACGCGACAATACAGCAGCGGCGGTAAGCACGCTGAAGGTGCATTTGAAGCTTGACTCACTGTAGCTCCTCAAGAGGGAGGTCCAGCTCAGTTAGCACTTGCCACACTGCTCTATCCACGCAGCCCAACTTGGCTCAATTCGGCTCAGCTCAACTCTCGGCTGGAGCTCTCAGGACTCCATCATAGCACTTCATCAGCAGGGCAGAGAGGCTAGAGGTAAGCACAGTACAATTCTACCAAAGCATGTCAAGCTGCACTTACTTCCAAGGAGGCTGTTTCAAGTATTGTGAGGCAGATTTACACCAGTATCTAGTAGTCAAGAATATTTCAGACCCTAGGAAGCTTGAAAAGGCTGCTGACAGGTATGTGAGCACTCATGTGCAGACTAAGGCTCAGATTAGCACACCCAAAGCAATAGGAAAGGTTACTTAAAAAAGCAAACAAAAGGAGGGTGGGGAGTTAGGGGCAAAGATTCTAATCCTTTTTCCAAGAAAGGGCCTCAAAACTCTGATGGGAAATCCCAGCCTCACGGCTTGTCAGCTCACACAGAAAGCACGGGTGAAGGTGCCTCTACCACTGGGACCTTTGCACCCTCTCACTCAAAGAATATTTTCTGGGTGGAGATCCGAACCATAGTAAGGGTGATCCATTCTGTTAGGATGGACCCAAGCAGGCCATTGGCAGTGGTGGCCTCCTGGAGTAGGCTATAGTCGGTGTCGGCTTCTTAGCAGATACATTTCCACTAAGCCACGGAGTGGCCGAATGTTCCTATGTGACTGAGTGTGAAAGGTAACAGGCCCCATGAGAAGGCCCCAGTTCCTGTGGATAATCTGATTTTTTTGGAGCACGGCTTCATTAATGTAAACAAAGGTCATGGACTGTGTGACACAGCAACTAGTGTTGCCAGTGTCGGGCAAGAGAGGATACAAGAAGGCCAAATCATTCCAGGGCCAGACTGGTTAGCCAGGGGGTTTGATGGCCTCGGCAAACGCCCACTGGCAATGGTATAGCTTAACTGACAACGGCAGTCCTTCCAGCACTCTTAAACAGTAAAAGAGTCATACTTGGGGAATTACCTTTCTGGTCCCAAGATAATCACAGTGGCTTATAGATCTAAGGCAAAGGATGTGGCCAAAGAAGAATCTCATGAAGCCAGGGCCTGAGGCTCTTCTTGCTGGAAAAAAGCAAAAGACAGGAGACCTAGTAGCACCAAGTCAGTTGATAAGTCTGCTGAGGTGCCTGCTCCTGTGGGGGAGGGCCTGATGGCCACTGATGTATCTTCTGCGTTCGCCCAGGATTCAGCCATCTTCGGGTTACATACTGGTATAGAACCAGGACCTAGATTGGAGGGCCGGGCAGTTTCAGACCTTGGGGCTATGCCAGAACTGAGTGAACGGTCTTCAGCTGGAGACACAAGTCGAGCTGACATTTGGCAGAAACTGAAAGACTGCCCCCCCACTCTAGCAGATCAGGGAGAAAGTCTGGTTCACAGCGAGACCAATGGCAATTTCAAGGTGTACTGGGAGAATAGTCTCCTGTACAATGAGCCCAATTAATAAATATGAGGCTGGGCCCACAAGTTGATGCATGTGCCCCAATACCACATGAGTTTCCTACTGGACTTGGCTTATGACATTCCTTTGGCAGGTCACTTATGACCTGCCCTCAGATGGGCATACACATCAAAGAATTTGGGAGCTCCTGTCATGCTTGCTAAGCATCTGGTAAATCAGGCTGAGGGGCCACGTTCCCCCTTAATACCACTACAAGTGTTTGAGAGACCTTTTGAGATAGCAGGCATTGTCATTTTGGGTCCTTTTGATCCTCGGACTACTTCAGGGAACTGGGACCACTTATTAGTGGTAGACCATGGCATTTGGTACTCTGACTAGGTAACCTTAAAGAGCATCAAAGACCCTGTGGTGGTGATGGCTCTAATGGGGATATTCCCTCATGTGTAGTTCCCCACAAAAGTAATTTCTGACAGGGTCTCCAACTTCATATTTATGTTTATGAAGGCAATATGGGGTAACTTATAAGCTTACAGCTTTCCATCCCCAGAACAATCGGCTTGTTGAAAGGTTGAAAAAGACCATGAAATTCATGGTAGGTGACTTGGAAGATCACCTGTGGAGAACGTCGGATCTTCTCCTGCCATGCCTTCTGTTCACCTGTGGGGAGGTGCCAAAGAACAGGGTATGGATTAGCCCTTTTGAGCTTCTGTTTGGTCAGCCTGTTAAGGGTCCCCTAAGTCTAATAATAGAAGGATCAGAGGGTAATCCCTTAAATCCTTACCATGACATAGTGGATTATGTACTTTGGCTCAGAGTCCCGAATGACCCATTTCATGAAACAGAGTACCAAGTATCTGAAGGCTAGCCAGGCCCTGATGATGCATTGGCATGCCCAGAAGGCAATTGTCAGTATATACTCTAGGATAGATGGTCTGGGTTATGGAACCTGCCAAGCATAGCACACTTTGAAAAAGTGGACTGGGCAATGCGTGGTCCTGGAGAAAGTGAGCTTAACTACATCATTGCTCCTTCTTCTGAAGGTAGAAACCTTGGAGTCATCTTCGCCTCTTCTCTCCTTCTGCCCTCCTTCACACTGAGGACATTGTCAGTAAGTCCCATTTTCAGCACTTCCTTCTCAAAGGAATTCTTCCTTTTCTCACTTTTGCACAGAGGCACAATGTTACCCGAGCCCTGGTTCTCTCTAAGCTTGACTATTGCAATGGCCTCCTCCTGAATCTACCTTCTTCCACTCGGCAATCCTGTCCAGCTAATCCAAAATAGGGGAGAAAGACTTATCCTTGGCCCTAAGCCCAGGGACCGCATCTCTCCTGCCCTAAAATGTCTTCATTGGCTCCCGGATGCTGCACGGATTAAATTCAGATCCCTCTGCACCATCCACAAGGCTGTCTGGGCCCAGGGCCCACACTATCTTCAATTTTATCCTACTAAATATTCTCCCTCTAGACCACATTGTTCCTCTGGCACTAACTCTTTGTGTGTAAAGCGATTTGCTAAACAGAGGGTAGGTAGTCGATCTCTTTCCTCAGCTGGCTCCATCATATGGAACAGGCTCCCTCTGCGCCTTGAGCTGGACTTTCTAAATTCCAGAAGCTCCTGAAGACCTTTCTCTTCACCTCCTCTTCCTTCCCTTCTTCTCTTCTCTGCTAACCCACAGTTGCTGTGATTGGTGTCTGGGGCCCTTATGCATCCTCGGGCCCCTGACCTCCCACACCCAATTCTCCCAACTCCTGTCTTCACTCAGCACTTGCCCAGGCACACCCTCCACCCTCACAGATCGCACTTACTCCTAACGTGGCCCTTGGCCATGTAGCACTCAACAACCAAGCACTTCATCTGTGGCTCACCCATGAGCCCGGACCCCCCAGCACTTACTCCCTCTGCCCTTTTCCTTGATGCACTTGCACTTTCTGAATACTCACAAGACATCATAGGTTCGTCCTTCATTCTTTTCCCTCCGTTGCTCTTATTAACTATTGTGTTATGTAATGTTTTTCACTCCCTTGTTCCCTTACCACCCCCCTTATCCCCCTGCCCTGTGGGCGCTTTGAAACAGTATTTTACTTGCTGTATAAGCGCCTAACAAGCAAACAATATATACATTGATACAATGACCCCTAGGCAGATGCACAGGGTTTTTCATGTCTACTGCCTGAAACCACATTACAGCAGAGATGACTTGGCATTGGCTCAGGTGACAGATGATGAGTGAGGAGGAGCCAGATCCCCTCCCTGGCTAGTTACACTGAGTCCAGAGATGGGTTTGGCATGAGTACATATCTCCCCTGACCTGACAGAACAGAAGTTGCAGGACTGCCAGCTGCTGCTGTACCAGTTTACTGGCACAGCAGCTCCTGTGGGTGATCTTTGGTAATCTTCCTTGTATGGAAATGCAGACAATGAGTACTGGACAGGGCCTTCTAGGAACCCAGAAGTTAAGGAACCACCTGGATTCTTGCATCAAATCCCTTCTGAACTACACTGACCCGGGCATAGCCAGCCTGTTGCAAGCTTCTTCTTGCCATGTGCTGCTGCTGGTGGGGCGCACCATGTGTTGGACCCAGCCGCCCAAGTCACCAACCCAACGCTAAACCATTTGTGTTAGAAAGTGCACGGAATCTTGGCTTTATACTGCTGAGCTACAAGAACACATGTAGAGGAGCAGGTAGACACATCAGCCCTAGCTCCCGCCCCCTCACCTCCATCATACTGGAAAAAGCAGCAGAAGAGCCCTATGTGGGACACCAGCTATAATCCCAATACCGCATCGAGTGTATGAGAGAAGGTATGCATTCAGAACTGTTTCGAAATGTGCCCTCGCATTGAGGGTGGAAGGATGTCTGCACACACCATTGGACAGATCGAAGAGTTATAAGTGAAATCTGGTGAGAGAATAGTGACGTCATAAGGGAAAGATATGTAGACTCACTGAAACAATATGAAAATATTTAAAGAATGAAGATGCAACTAGAATGATAAGAGAAACATGTAATCGAATACGAAGAAATCATATGCACCAAAGAATTAGTGAGAACAGATGAAGTGAATGCATATATGCAGAAACCCAAGGTAGTGGAGACATATAGAAGCTTGCTGCAGAAGAAAACATAATGTGACTAACGCAACCATGAATGAAAGATGGAAAGATGGACATTGGACTCGTGTTAAAACCAATCACGCTACCTCAGAGACAGGCCAGGGCTGCAGAGTCATGAGGTGCTGGAAACAGAGCTTTGTGTGATGGATAAAGAGGAATCTGTTGGCCTGGGATCCAGGAATAATTGCAAGGCTCAAAGGGAGTCACGAATATTGGCCATATATGCAAGACATATTTCTCTTAGATTAAGCAATGAAGAAAACATCTGCAAGAGCCAAGTACTGAGTAATCAACGATGCAAAAAGCCTATGTAAGGTGGAGTGAGCAATTCTACACATGCCTGGAGGAGTAAGGACACACTGCTTAATTAAATCAAATAGCAGTAAATAGAAGGTCGAAACAGACAAAATCGTGGTCTCCTCACACGTGATTCAGAAGTCGATAACAAGGACCATTCATTAAGCTCCAGACAAAGATAATGGTATACCTACACTCCCTTGAAAGTCGCAGAACCGAGAACAGGCTATAAGGTAAACTATAAAGAAGAAGCCTTGGATTGGGGACTGACTGATGAGAGATGATGGACTAATTAGGCAAGTGGGTAGTAGTCTGTTGCTCCCTGCACCTGAAGTTCATTTTGCTCACGTGCTGCTAATGAGCCAGAATTCCAAGGTTGGGAAAGAATGCCAACCAATCAGAGGGTCTATATAGCAACATGCTATACAATGTTGCAAGGGCAAACCCTTACCACCCTTGTCCAATCCGCTGTTATTATTCTGCTATAATCTGTATTATATGTATTTAGAGGTGGTTGAAGGCATGCTTACCAGATAAGGGGCATCCAGTGATATCACTAATCCTTATATGATATATAGGTACACATGTTCCCTTAACCAATCCCTCCCTTCAATAGATTTTTACAGTTTGCCATGTAGGATGATGTTATAGCTACATTGAGGTATAAAACACTTTGTGTAAACGAAACTAATGTGTGAGTGCATGAACTACAGTTTGTTGTTCGCCAGATTGCCCTACTTTATTTTATGCTGAGAATAAAGTAGTACTAGGCCATATTCTTTGAGTCTGTCCAGTTATTTGGGTCTGAAGTCATTATTTGGTAATTCCATCTATCACATGAGATGCTTCAAGGTGCTAGAGGGTGGTAGAAACCATCTACCACCACATTTTGGTGGTAGATGTTGGTAGAAACCATCTACCACCAACCTCTGGGATATGGGCCCAATCGACTGCTTTCACCATTAGCTGGAAGATCATGGAGCTTCCTGCAGAAAACAGTGCACAATACACACATGTGAAAAGAAGCAGTTGGCAGGTGCCCCTTTGAAGAAATTCGTGTCCGGTCCCCACAGGTGTCCCACAGACTGAATGTGAAGTGGTGGATTGGGAAAGAGTTGATGCTGAGGGATGCGAGCTGAACCACAGATGTAAGTAGAGCATCAAAAGTGGCAAATATAGGGCGAGGGACAGTATTGTAAATATATTTATATAAGTAACAGGATTTTGGAGGATTAGAAAGAAAAGAAATAGATACCTCGATTCCTGGTTCCAAGAGGGGCAGAAGGATACACACTAAAAACTCCAAATATGGGGATTATTTAAGGATTCCTGAGGCAAGGCCAGAAAGAAGATTGTGTATCAAACTCCAAAATGGGGTAAAAAATGAGATGAGATACATATACTAGCGACAGTAAAGGAAGGCATACGGAAAATATTAAAAGTGCATATGTGTATGGGGATATAAATGTCAGTGTAAAACTGTATTGTGAATAGACTAGGAGATATACAACGATAGTAAAAACAATTGAGGTGATTATCAGATTTTTAAATCTAGAGATTGTCAATTGGAAGGATAAAAATCAAAGGAGAATAATAAATAAATAATAGATTCTTAAAGTATCAATAACAAAATGAGACAGCAAAAACTGATAGAAAATGTAAACAAAGGAATAAAAAGAATATGCATAGATTTTTGAAATTGGATAAAACCTTGGATTTTTGGTAATGGGCAGAGATTGATGGTGACATTTCAAATCAATCAGTGTGGTATACTTGATAAAATATTAAATAAAAGGTCTGGTAAGTATTGACAATCAGAATCAACTTGTCACCATGGGGGACACTCGTCTTTTACACCTATGCAGGACACTGCCAAGATATACTGCCAAGATAAGACAGTAGGTCAGGGGAACGACTAATAAAAGACTCATGTCATTTCCTCAAGAGGGTTTGTTGTCAAAAACAGTATTGTGACACATGACAACATATTTGCATGCTACATATAAGGGAAAGAAGTTACAGAAATTGTTGGCCGTTTTAGAGTTATGGAAAATGTTTGAAAGAGAAAAAGATCGTCTGGGAAGCAGTGGATGTTTAATCGGCATAAAGGGGATGATTTAATGCCTTTGTCTCCTCTTTCCCCTCCTGAGAGCAAGAGCGCAGACACTCAGAAGCAGGTATTGTATCCTTAAGGAATTGAAAGCAGCAGAGGGGTATGTTAATCCGACATATGAGCCCACGCTTATAACAGCAAGGACAATATGGAGCAGAGCAGAAGCGGAGAAAGCAAATGCATGTCAGCATGCAATGAAAGTAAACAGTGTGATGAGAGAAGGGACAGACAGTTTGAGAGGAAGAAGCAAAAAGACCGAGAAATGAAGGACAAGGCTTAGGGAAGGACTATAGTACAGAATTAATGGAGGACAGATATTACTCAAACTAGATGATAAGGGCATTGATGGGTCAGAAAAATAGAAGAGCAGGGAAAGAAAGAAAGAGAACAAGAGAAAGCATACAAGGAAGAGAAAGAAAAAGAGAGCAAGCGAAAGGAAGAACAAAGAAGGTACGAGGCAAGGAAAGAAAAGGAGAGACTAGAAGAGAAGAAACCAGAGGAGACAAACACAGAGAAGGGACGTATGTAGGTTGCAAAGAAGGCAAGAGAGAGAAGAGATGAGACGGATGAGGAAAAGGGAAGAAGACATGACCAAAAGCAGGGGACTAAAGGGTGATGAAATAGATCGCTTATTTAACAGAAGCCTGGTGCCAATTGAAGCATGAGAATGATCTGAGGAAGAGAGAGAGTCGCATCAGCCCCACCGGGAGCTGCAAGGGAAACCGAGAATGCAAACATGGGCTGACGAACTGGAAGCAGAAAACAAAGGGAAAAGAATTGGAGATTTATATAGGAAAATAAGGGATAAAGACTGGTGTAAAACCAAAGAGAATGTTGAAGGGTCTTTATAGAGGTAAACAGGTGGTAGGTCAGATGACTTAATAAGAGATGAACATATAACACTGTCTTCAAGCAGACTACATCTAGATGTCAACCATGCCATCCAGCTCAACCGTCTCCGTGATAACCTGGGTATCACTGGTCAGGCTCTGGCTTAGCTGACTTCTTTCCTCTCTGACTGACCCTCCCAGGTCCAACTTGGGTCCTTCCTCTCTGCTATCTTTTTCCCTACCTGTGGTGTCCCCCAGGGGTCTAACCTCTCTCCTGGGCTGTTCAACCAATACCTGGCACTCCTTGCCCACCGCATCGCTGCTCTCTCCCTCAACTTTCGGTGCTATGCGGATGACACGCAGCTCATTTTCAGGCTACCCTCGGCCTCCTCCTCTCCTTCCCTCATCTTTGACTGTCTGTCTGTGTTAGGAAAGATTTCGTAATTGTAGGTAATTTTCCTTCCGTGTGGCAACCCCTAAACTTTCTGCTGTTGTTTTTCACCTTGTTCTCGATTTTGCCAGAGAAGTGCAGCCTTCTGCCGCACTCCTCTGGGCTTTCGCTCCTTTCTTACGGGGAAACTGACATGCCCTTAAGACAGTCAGTACCGGGGAACGCTGTTTCCCGTAGTTTCTTTTATCATGTTGCAGCTTTCGTGCAACATGACACAAGAGGGCACTGTAAGCTAAGTTACAGCTCTCTTGGGTCTCTAGCCTTCTACAGGCCCTAGATACTCGTTTAGGATTGTAACTGATCGGTGCAAGTGATTCAGGGACGGGAATGGTGGCAGCGATCGTTTCTTGTGTTTTGAGCTCCTTTTGGCGTTCTAAGCGCGTTTCTCGCGCTTAACCCAAAATGGTGGCCTGGCTCCCAAAATGGCCAGACCACGAGGCTCCTTTGTCCTGTCCGCTGACCGTCTTGCTCCCTTCACCTTCCCCAGGTCGAGCCGACCCGGGGCCTTCCTTATTTGGGCATGTACTTTCCCGCGAAACACGGATGCTTTCGCGGGCTTCTACATGTCTTGTGTGTGCCTCCAGGATGTGGGCTGGGATGTCTGGTCCCAATACACATCCTGGGTGCCAGAGAGTCTAGGGTGGTGTGAATGTCTGGGACCACCGTGGTCCGTGATTGGTCCACGAATGGTGTGAGTGTTGATGAGCGGATCTCCCATTGGGTCCCCTCCGTTTTGGCGCGAAGGGAACAGTGGATAAGAGGGGGCTGGCAACACCACTACCATGTCGATCTCCTGAGTTCTCACGAACGAAGGAATACAGGAGCCAAGTATCCTGCAACCAAGAGGCTGAACCGAGGCAGCGCTGGTGACCCGCTGAAGGACTTCTCCTCTGCACTGCTGTCGCCTTGTGAAACCCTTTTTACCTTTGATCGAACCAGAAGGCCTGTACTGGTACTTCGACCCTTGGAATAGCGGGAACAGCTATTCTCGGCATCTTCACCATCTCCTGCCAGTAAGCCTTCGGAAGCATCTCTGGGCCGTCTAGCTGACTGACCAGCTTACACGGGAGTCTTGCTCTGTAACCGCCGCCAGGTTGTGTAGTATTTCGAGTCCTTGTCACTCTCACACGCTTCGTACACTTGGCGTTCCCAGGTCTGAAGTGAGTAGTGTACATTTGGCTCAGATACACACGCCCGCTCCGTTGCCCTGCTGTGGTAACAAACTGTGCGGGTTTCTTCGATTGGGACGTCTTTTACTCAACACGACGACGAGACGTTCCCTGCTCTTCTGAACCTGCCAGCTACTGAAACTGACGGGGAGAAGCCTGGGTCTGCTTGCATCGGGGACCGGTGAGTAGCTTAGCTAGGAACTGGTCGCCCTCCTGCAGGAGCCCATAGCTTTTCCCCGCTGTGTCAAAACAGTGCCCTTTTCCGTACTCGCGCTCTGCTTCTGCCCACAGTAGAGGCTGCGCTTGAGTCACGGAACTTGTTGTTCTTCTTTTGTGCACTAAACTGAACTGCCTGACTTCCTTCGAAGAGACTCCCCTTTTGCCCGTTGGCACCAGCGTGTGCAGGTACTTTTGAGCACAAGGCTCCACTCTTCGCAGGGCTCGGACTTCCTTTTAGTTAGGTGCCTCTAAAGGTGGACTGGGTCTAAGCATTATTTTGCACTGCCTGTTTTCCTTCCATTTTAGGTGGACTACACATTTCGTGCATCTAACGCTTGAGACTTGTATTTGTATATATATTGTATTGGTATGGTATGTGTTGCTTTACTATTGTTATATTGTGATTTTCTCGCTACGGTCATTGTTTTAAAGGCCTTGGAATAAATGTGTATATATTTTTAATATAACACCTGTTTGGAGTAGTTTGTAAGTGTCCTTGCTTTGTGTGCTCATTGCGGGCTTTCAGTCACCCTCACCCCTCTTGAGACCTAGTCTTGACCGCCGCGATCGCTACCTTGATTGGTCTGGCTCGTCCAGAGGTTACCCTGTTCCAAGTAATTAGGTTGGCCTTCTGAACTTCTGCGCCACCAGGACAGAGTTCAGAAATCCGTCTTAACAAATTGGTGTACAGCGGTGGGATACGACTGAAGGTATCCAGTGTTGCGCACAAACTAAGGCATTTCAGGTTATTCCAACCAGGACACGTAGTGAATTGTTGTAGTATAACTTTAAAAAGGCCAGACTCCTATCTAACAGTATGGAAACAAATACCTTGTTAACTTTAAATGCTTCCAAATCAGAAACATTGAAAAAGATGTGTGCGGAGAGAGGTGTTTCCTCTCAAGGCACGAAATTGGAAATGATCCAAAGAATCGTGGCGTGGCAAGAAGCGCAGCTTAACACTATAACTTCTGAGGACAGTGCGGAAGGAGGTGGGGCTGCTCTCACTGGTAGAACCGACGGTTCTGCCGCTGCACTGATCCATCGCGACCACGAGGATAGGGAGGATGAGATGTCTAATGTTTCCTCTGCCAGTGCTGATGGGGAGGCTATGCTTGAATTCAAGAAGCAAGAGCTGCGGTTTAGGCAGCAGGAGCTTGAATTCAGCATAGCCAAACTAAAAATCGAACAGGCAGAAAAACAAAAAGACAGGGATCACCAGTTGGAACTGGACAAGCTTCAGGTTGCAAATGGGTCCAAGGGTCCTGGACATGGGTCTGGGGCCTCCTCTCATCCACGGTTTCCGAAAGATCTGCTCAGTGTGTATGAAGAAAGGAATGACATTATGGACTGGCTGAATGCGTTTGAGTATGCATGCGAAGTTCAACAAGTTGACAATGCTGATAAGATTGCCTGGTTACTCAGCAGACTGCCCCATTCTGGCTGTACTGCCATTATGGAAATGTCGAAGGCTGAGCGAGCTGATTTCGCAATGTTAAAGCAAACTCTCATTTTAAAGTTTGGGAAGACTCCGGCCCAATATTTGAAAGGTTTCAGAGAGTATAAGAAAAAGGAAGGTGGTACTTGGGTATCTTATGTCACTGAATCCTTGAAAAACTTAACTGGCTGGGTCGAAGGTTATAAGGTTTCTACCTTCGAAGGCATGATAAATCTTGTCATGCTGGAACACATTTTTGCATCTTCTTCCCCGGAGCTTAAGCAGCATTTGGCCGATTCGAAGGAGATAGATCCTAAGAAGCTGGCCATTGCAGCAGACTTATGGGTGTCACATCGAGTGTCCCATAAGGACAAAACTCATCCTGGTAAGAAGGAGGAAGGGAAAAAGTCCAAACATATGGAGGGTGGAGAATCTGATAAATCTTCTTCTCATAAGGGCCACAAAAAGAAAAATAAGGGTAAGACACAAGAGAACTCACAGGGTAGTGGAGGTCAGCCTCCGAAACAGAACTCTGGTTACAATAAGCCTCCCTATGTAAACAGACCCAATGGATCTTGTTTTGCTTGTGGAGCAACTGACCACGTGAAGGGAGATCCCCGGTGAAAGGTTAGACCTTTGGGGGTCCACTCCGCTAATCTGGCCTTCTCCTCCTACGAGGAAGAAGAGATTACAGGAGCATCCTTCTCCTCAGACTCATTTCCCAGCGGGATAGAGGCTGAGGTAGTTTTAGTTTCCCTGGGTTCCTGGGAGCCTAAAGTCGCAGAGGCTTATGCTAGGATTCCAGATAATACCAAGCACTACTTTAAAGACAGTGTGCTGATCAATGGAGTAGATACTCCAGCTCTTACGGATAGTGGGTGCAGTCGCACTGTAGTGGATTCTACCTTGGTAGACTCAGAGGAAGTTGCCAGAGCTACTCTGATGCCCACTAAGTTGGCTGACGGCCCACTCCGTATGTTCCCAGTAATACCTGTAAATCTTACTTTAAATGGTACAGCAGTCAGGATTCCAGTGAACATTCAGAGAAACGTCCCGGGAAAGGTCTTGTTAGGTAATGATCTCAGAGCTTTAGGGCTGATAGGAGACACTGCCGAAAGACCCTACACACGGTCTCAAGCACGGGCAGCATTGGCCAAGACCAATACGCCGCCCCAGCCGAAGGGGAAACCCAAGGCGAAAGGAGTCGACAAGTCAAGACGAGGGAAAGAGAATATTCCCCCGAGCTCGCCTACCACTGCGGTGGAGGAAGTTGGTCAATCGCCCGGGCCTGACGAGGAGGTGGCGATGCCTGAAGTATTTGACCCCAACGATCATCCTGAACTAAAAGACTTGTTAGTTGAAGGAGGTCCTGATAGGGACGAATTCAGTAAAGGCCAACGTGAGTGCCCATCTCTGGAAGGCCTAAGGAGACAGGCCTGCTCCCAGCTTGAGGGTGAACCTCCTGGGACGCATAGGATTTATTGGGAAGTTGGACTCCTGTATAGTGAGCCCACAGAGTCTACAGAAGGAGACCATAGGAGGTTGGTGGTTCCCCTTGGTGTTAGGCCCTTCCTCCTGCAGTTGGCGCATGAAGTTCCCCTTGCTGGTCACCTTGGTATGAAAAGGACCAAGCAGAGGTTATCCATGCACTTCTACTGGCCCAAGATGGGGGTGCAAGTAGAAAGTCACTGCAGGAGTTGCGCCTCCTGCCAGTTGTCTGGTAAGGTTGGCGCGACAATCCAAGCTCCGTTGGTACCGCTCCCAGTTGTGGGGGTACCATTTGAAAGGGTAGGGATCGACATCGTTTGTCCCCTTGACCCGCAAACATCCTCAGGCAATAGGTTTATCCTGGTGCTGGTCGACCATACAACCAGATATCCTGAGGCCATCCCATTGAAAACTGTAACTGCCAAGTCAGTTGCAAAAGCTTTACTTGGCATATTTACTAGGGTTGGCTTCCCTAAAGAAGTTGTGTCGGATCGTGGCAGCAACTTTATGTCGAAGTATATGCAGGCTATGTGGAAAGAATGTGGGGTCACCTACAAGTTCTCTTCTGCATACCACCCCCAGACCAATGGTCTGGTGGAACGTTTCAACAGAACGTTAAAGAGCATGATTGGGGCTCTGGAGGAACCTCAGAGAAGAAAATGGCATCTTCTTTTACCATGCTTACTGTTTGCCTACCGAGAGCTACCACATGTCATGATGCCTACCTCCAAGGAGCCAGGCCCAGCCCAGCAACCCCAGAGGCAGACATCATTTTCCACAAGGACGTCTCAGCAGGCCCAAGTTGGGGCCTTTTGGACGCAGTCCTGGCGCCTTTGGCGCCAGGCTCATTCTGGACCCCAGTCCTGGCGCCTTAGGCGCCAGGCTCATAAAGCAAGACATGTGTGTAAGTGTTTTAATGTGCACTTACCTGAAGCAGACCGTGCTGCTACATCCAGGCCCTCTTGAGGACTGAATGGGACTACTTTATCTTTTGGACTACTTTATCACTCGGGTGTGGTCTGAGGAAGAATACATATCTGAGTGGAAGGATACATACCTGGAACTACTTTACAGGCTATTTAAACCACACCCGAAGAGCAGCACATGCTTCGCGTTGTTCTGCATCTAGCAGCTGGACGCTCACCGTGTTTGCTCCTGCATTCGGACTTCTGCCACGCCTGTCAGCATCCTGATCACCTACAAAGGAAGAGAAAGAGAGAATAGGAGAAGGAAAAGACTTTACCTGCAAGATCCGCATTCCGGAGTCAGCTCGCCGACGATCCTGCAAAGGAAGACACTTAATTTAAAAGCACATCGCATTGACCGCCGCAGCGCCGCATTCCACTCACCTTCGCAGGGCGCCTCCATGTTCAGCAGCGATCACCCGGATTCGCAGCCACGCTTCCACGCCTAGGGAGAAAAAGACAAGAGCAAAGGTGAGAGAGAGAAGGGAATGAGGAAACCTAAACCTCCATGTTAAGACTTACCTGTTGGGTCATTCCCTTTTCATTTCGGGTCCGCGCCGCATCCAGGCGTTTCCGGACCCCGGCCCCTATGGGGAAAAAGACATTAGCGTCAATGAGCGAATGAAAAGACATTACCCAAAAACGCTCATCAAGACTTACCTGATTTCTACAGGGATTGCACCTCGCATCTCGGGTCGGTGCCTTTTCCCCGGCATTCCGTACCCCGGCCCCTATGGGGAAAAAGACATTGACATTAGCATATTGATGCAAGGACAAAAGGGGAACCTTTCAAGGAACTTACCTGGAAGCCAAGCAAGTTTGGTTCTCATAAAACCAAGAATCCAGTGAAGTAACTGGATACCAACGCGCCCCTGCATCAGAAGCAGGAAGGAGAGCTCGCCCTTCAAGACCCTAAGGTGAGACGCCACGGGAAGCACAGAAGGGTTTCGAGGAGGGTGAGAGGGGAAAGGGGGAGGCTGGTAGCATTCCCCGCAGACAGTTAATCCCTTATTCTCGCCTACAGAAGGTTACTTTTGCAAGCCGGACAAGCAGGAGTTGGGAGTCCGGTCCAGTCCATCTTCTGAGCCCCGCGCAACACCTTAGAAGAGGTCACAGCAGCACGATCCTGGCCAGCGCCTCCGTGGGAGTCAGGTGAGCGTAACACCACAGGAAGGTGTTGGCTTCAGCCCCTTCGAACTTCTGTTCGGTCATCCTGTACGAGGACCCTTAGCCATCGTCAAAGAGGGATGGGAGATGCCCACTCCCCCTGTTACTACCAACGTAGTTGATTATGTGCTAGGGCTCAGAAAACGGATGGCACTTCTGATGGGCTTGGCTAGTGATAAATTGAAGGCAGGACAAGCGCTGGTGAAACATTGGTACGACCAGAAAGCTTCCCTCATCAACTTTACACCTGGTCAGCAAGTCCTGATCATGAATCCCATAAGGCCTCGAGCTTTACAGGACAAATGGTCAGGCCCTTACACAGTGGTGGAGCCCCTGGGTGAGGTTAACTATTTAGTGGACCTTGGAAGGCCTGGACAGGCTCCAAAAGTGTTTCACGTGAATAGGCTGAAGGCTTTCGTCCCAAGAGTCGAAATCGCAGCACTGCTACTGGCTTCAGATGTTGAGGAAGAGGAGTCTGAACCTCTCCCCGACCTGTTCCAAAGCGGTCCTTCAGATCGCTCCTTTGAGGGTGTCCGAGTGGCCCCTCACCTGACTTCTGATCAGCAGGTTGAGGTGAAAAGTTTGCTTAGGCAGTTTTCCTCCCTGTTTTCACAGTCGCCTGGTTTGACACCTTGGTGAAAACATAACATTGACACAGGAGACAGTGTACCTACCAAAAGTAGGGGATACAGGATGTCAGACAAAGTACGGTCTTATATTAAGACCGAGGTCAACAAGATGTTAGACCTTGGGGTGATTGAACCCTCTAGTAGTCCTTGGTCCAGCCCTGTGGTTTTGGTTCCAAAGGCAGGCACTTCTGAATTGAGGTTCTGCGTGGATTACAGGGCTCTGAATGCTGTCACCAAGACAGATGCACACCCCTTGCCTCGAACAGATGAGCTGGTGGATACTTTGGGTGCCTCCAAGTACCTCAGCACGTTTGACCTCACTGCTGGCTATTGGCAAATAGCTTCAGCAGAACATGCCAAGGAGAAGACAGCATTTTCTACTCCAGACGGCCTTTACCAATTCCGGGTAATGCCGTTCGGGTTGAAGAATGCACCTGCCACTTTCCAGAGGCTTGTGAAGCACGTTTTGAATGGGTTGGACGAATTCTGTCCTGCATATCTGGACGATATAGCAGTTTTCAGTGCCACCCGGGAAGACCATGTGAAACACCTCGGGATTGTGCTCCAGGCTCTTCAGAAAGCACACTTGACCATAAAGGCTAGTAAATGCCAGATTGGACAAGGCTCAGTGGTTTACCTTGGACATGAAGTAGGTGGAGGGAGGATACAGCCTCTTCCCAGTAAAGTACAAACAGTACAAGACTGGCCTACCCCCACTACACAAACCCAAGTGAGAGCCTTCTTAGGACTCACAGGGTATTACCGCAATTTTGTGGCAGACTATGGCACCATAGCTGCCCCTCTGACTGCCCTCACAACTCCGAAGAAACCCAAGAAGGTAACTTGGACAGACGAGTGTGAGAAGGCCTTCAATGGCTTAAAAGACTCCTTGTGCCAGGCCCCTGTCCTCAGGGCCCCGGATTATCAAAGACCTTTTATCGTGCAGACGGACGCCTCTGACACTGGGATAGGAGCTGTACTATCACAAGTAGATGAGAAGGGTAAGGAACGCGCTATTGATTTTATTAGCCGCCAGCTTAAGGACAGAGAGCTCAGATGGTCCACGGTAGAGAAAGAATGTTTCTCTGTTGTGTGGGCCCTAAGGAAGCTGAGGCCCTACCTCTATGGGACCCACTTCACTGTGCAAACTGACCATAAGCCGTTAAAGTGGCTAATGAACATGAAGGGGGAGAATCCAAAGTTGCTTAGGTGGTCCATAAGTCTACAAGGCTTCGACTTCACTATTGAGCATAGGCCAGGTGTCCAACATAGCAATGCTGATGGATTGTCCAGAATGTTTAACCGACCTGAACAAGAGACTCATCCAGGGGTGGATTAGTTCCCCCTGTCCATAGTCTGGGAGGGGCGAGTCTTAGGAAAGATTTCGTAATTGTAGGTAATTTTCCTTCCATGTGGCAACCCCTAAACTTTTTGCTGTTGTTTTTCACCTTGTTCTCGACTTTGCCAGAGAAGTGCAGCCTTCTGCCGCACTCCTCTGGGCTTTCGCTCCTTTCTTACGGGGAAACTGACATGCCCTTAAGACAGTCAGTACCGGGGAACGCTGTTTCCCGTAGTTTCTTTTATCATGTTGCGGCTTTCGTGCAACATTACACAAGAGGGCACTGTAAGCTAAGTTACAGCTCTCTTGGGTCTCTAGCCTTCTACAGGCCCTAGATACTCGTTTAGGATTGTAACTGATCGGTGCAAGTGATTCAGGGACGGGAATGGTGGCAGCGATCGTTTCTTGTGTTTTGAGCTCCTTTTGGCGTTCTAAGCGCGTTTCTCGCGCTTAACCCAAAATGGTGGCCTGGCTCCCAAAATGGCCAGACCATGAGGCTCCTTTGTCCTGTCCACTGACTGTCTTGCTCCCTTCACCTTCCCCAGGTCGAGCCGACCCGGGGCCTTCCTTATTTGGGCATGTACTTTCCCGCGAAACACGGATGCTTTCGCGGGCTTCTACATGTCTTGTGTGTGCCTCCAGGATGTGGGCTGGGATGTCTGGTCCCAATACACATCCTGGGTGCCAGAGAGTCTAGGGTGGTGTGAATGCCTGGGACCACCGTGGTCCGTGATTGGTCCACGAATGGTGTGAGTGTTGATGAGCAGATCTCCCATTGGGTCCCCTCCGTTTTGGCGCGAAGGGAACCGTGGATAAGAGGGGGCTGGAAACACCACTACCATGTCGATCTCCTGAGTTCTCACGAACGAAGGAATACAGGAGCCAAGTATCCTGCAACCAAGAGGCTGAACCGAGGCATCGCTGGTGACCCGCTGAAGGACTTCCCCTCTGCACTGCTGTCACCTTGTGAAACCCTTTTTACCTTTGATCGAACCAGAAGGCCTGTACTGGTACTTCGACCCTTGGAATAGCGGGAACAGCTATTCTCGGCATCTTCACCATCTCCTGCCAGTAAGCCTTCGGAAGCGTCTCTGGGCCGTCCAGCTGACTGACCAGTTTACACGGGAGTCTTGCTCTGTAACCGCCGCCAGGTTGTGTAGTATTTCGAGTCCTTGTCACTCTCACACGCTTCGTACACTTGGCGTTCCCAGGTCTGAAGTGAGTAGTGTACATTTGGCTCAGATACACACGGCCGCTCTGTTGCCCTGCTGTGGTAACAAACTGTGCGGGTTTCTACGATTGGGACGTCTTTTACTCAACACGACGACGAGACATTCCCTGCTCTTCTGAACCTGTCAGCTACTGAAACTGACGCGGAGAAGCATGGGTCTGCTTGCATCGGAGACTGGTGAGTAGCTTAGCTAGGAACTGGTTGCCCTCCTGCAGGAGCCCATAGCTTTTCCCCGCTGTGTCAAAACAGCGCCCTTTTCCGTACTCGCGCTCTGCTTCTGCCCACAGTAGAGGCTGCGCTTGAGTCGCGGAACTTGTTCTTCTTCTTTTGTGCACTAAACTGAACTGCCTGACTTCCTTCGAAGAGACTCCCCTTTTGCCTGTTGGCACCAGCGTGTGCAGGTACTTTTGAGCACAAGGCTCCACTCTTCGCAGGGCTCGGACTTCCTTTTAGTTAGGTGCCTCTGAAGGCGGACTGGGTCTAAGCATTATTTCGCACTGCCTGTTTTCCTTCCCTTTTAGGTGGACTACACATTTCGTGCATCTAACGCTTGAGACTTGTTGTATTTGTATATATATATTGTATTGGTATGGTATGTGTTGGTTTACTATTGTTATATTGTGATTTTTTCGCTACGGTCATTGTTTTAAAGGTCTTGGAATAAATGTGTATATATTTTTAATATAACACCTGTTTGGAGTAGTTTGTAAGTGTCCTTGCTTTGTGTGCTCATTGCGGGCTTTCAGTCACCCTCACCCCTCTTGAGACCTAGTCTTGACCGCCGCGATCGCTACCTGGTCTGGCTCGTCCAGAGGTTACCCTGTTCCAAGTAATTAGGTTGGCCTTCTGAACTTCTGCGCCACCAGGACAGAGTTCAGAAATCCATCTTAACAGCCTGCTATCTAGGAGTGGTGTGCTGCCAATGACCTATGCCTTAATGCCGGTAAGACTGAGATTCTCCTCATCGGCACACCTGCTCCCTCCTTCCCTGCAGCTCTCTGGCCGGCCTCTCTTGGCCCTCTTCCTGCTCCCACCTGCAAGGCTAAAAACCTCAGGTCATCTTCGACTTCACACTCTCCTTCTCTCCTCACATCTCTGATGTCTCTAAGAAGTCACACTACCAGCTGCACCTCCTCAGAGGTATTCTTCCTTTCCTCTCCTTACCCCAGAAGCTCACTGTCTCCAGAGCTCTGGTTCTCTCTAGGCTGGACTATTGCAACAGCCTCTTTCTAAATCTGCCTGCTTCTCCTCTCTGCAACGTATCCAGAACAGGACTGCATGACTTTTCCTTGGCCTCAAGCCCAGGGATCGTATCTCTCCAGGACTGAAATCTCTGCACTGGCTCCCAGTGGCTGCGAGGATTACGTTCAAAACCCTCTGCCTCATCCACAAGGCCTTCTGGGGCCTGGGGTCTCAATACCTTCAACTCTCTCTTCCTAAATATCTTCCTTCCCGAGCTCTTCGCTCATCCGCCTCCAACTCCCTCAGGGGCAGTTGCTTCTCCAACCAACAAGTTGGTGGTTGATCTCTTTCCTCGGCTGGTGCCTCCCTCTGGAACAACCTCCCTGCCTCCCTTAAACTTGAGGAGAACCATCTCCAGTTCTGGAAGTTCCTCAAAACCTTTCTCTTTGCTTCTGTTTTTTCTCCTCCTCTCCTCTGCTGACCTCCTAGCTGTAACTGGAACTGCACTGGCTACCTGGACACCCTCTGATCTCAGGACCAGGTCCCTCTCCTGCTAGCGTCTCACACCTGCACTGCCCACCTGGCCACCCCTGCACTTACGGACTGTCTCTGTAACCCTACAGTCCCCCTCCCAGCCCTTGATACCTGATGTCTGCACTCCATGCATTTGCCACATGCTGGCCGCTACTTACTTATTGTTATCATCTTTGCCATGTACCGCACTGTCCCTGCCCCCTTTCCACAAACTTGCACGATCTGAATGACACCTGGCCTAGTAGGATCGTTGTCCGTCCTCCCTTTGTTCCCCTCCCTTGCCTCATCGTGCCTTGAAACACTTGTGTATAGGCGTGTTATAAATGCCATATCATAATGTGGAAAGGGCCGAATGTCACACA
Organism: Ambystoma mexicanum; assembly: GCF_040938575.1. NCBI lineage: Eukaryota > Metazoa > Chordata > Amphibia > Caudata > Ambystomatidae > Ambystoma > Ambystoma mexicanum. The sequence goes on along the minus strand of NC_090932.1, from coordinate 1,137,628,895 downwards.
AGTTGGGGGATGTTGATGTTTTTTTTTGCATTCAGGTGCAGGAAAATAGATTTATGGGTTAGAGAGAATGACATCAGGAATGACAGCAATAGGCGACATAAAAGGGCCACTTGCAGCCATCCTAGGGGAGAGGGCTGACGACATTCGGAAGCGAGCAGGGAAGGCAGGTTTGACTGCACAAAACATGACACACAATGGAGTGCCATTTAACAATTGCAGAGCAGATGTATGGCAGGTGCTCAGAGTACGATATCCCAATATATCAGACATGGGTGCGATTATGCCTAGGAAAATGGGTGAGGATGAAGACCCTGTTGCCTTTATCCAAGATGTTCAAGAGTGATGGCGTCTCAAGACGAGAGAACCATGGGATGAAACAGTGGCACTATTTTACCACATTCTATGTTAGGGACTGCCCAAGCCAGTGCAACGGCAGATGAAGAAACAGGTAGGAATGGAAGCAAAGCCATGTCCAGAAACCCAGTTGACTATTGTGCATCACTGCAGATTGTTAGAGGAGAAGAATAAGAAGAAAGCCGTGAGTAGAAAGCAGAAGGAAGCAAAGTTAGTGCAGAAGAAATTGTCAAAACTCACCATAGAGGAGGCAGTATTGACGTGTGGTGAATATATGACAACACATGAGATGCGCCCAGCACAGCAGAGCAATGTAGTGTACCCTATAGATCAGAGTGGGTATAATCTTTGGCCAAGATGGAGAAGGGACGGACCAAGGGGAGGAAGAGGCAAATTTTAAAACCCTCCGCGAGGAGGAAGATTTAATGGCTGACGGCCACAACAATGTTGGAGATGTTGGAGGATGGGATATATAGCCAGAACATGTAGAAGTAGAGGGGGTATGCAGCAAAACTGGCATGTTCCAAGAGGGGGGATGGGTTATGAACCACAATATAATACAGAAACACAGGAGTATTATGCCCAAGATCACATGCAGAATCGGACATGTGCGCCGCAAACCCAGCAACCTCCATTACAAGGGCAACCACGGAAAGTGCCTATGCAAACACAACAGATACAAACCCAGCAGGTACAGACACAACAGGTCATGGTACCGCAATGGAACATGAATGTAGGAGTCCTGCAAACATCCACACCTAAATTAGGGAGTATGACGGTGGTAGCAGGAAATCCTTTCACAGTACAGCAACAAATGTATATCCACAAATGGACAGCTCAAAGAGCAATCTGATGTGTTCAGTACTGTTAGTGACACCAGACCCCCAAGAGGAACCAAGGATCATGGTGACGATTGGAGACAGATATTTTTGTTTCTTGTAGACACTGGAGCAACTCGTTCATGTGAGGGAAAATACCCAATGTCAGGCATTGCCAGAAATGCGTCAGAATTCTCTGGGTTGATGAGTTCAGTTCCTTTTACAGACTAATTACCAATCTCCATAGGGGAACACAACATGTCTATGCCATTATTATATTCTAGGCAGACACCAGTCAATATACTAAGGCGTGACTTGTTGACAAAACTTAACACAATGATATATTTTACTGACAAAGGAATAGTGTGCTCCGCTTTAGGGAAACATTACATGCATGTGAAAGCGTGCATATTAGCTTTTACAGGCCAGAAGGCATTATGAGGAATTCCTTTAGATACAGAAATATTTATGTATGGAATTACTGTTTTATCATTGTTGCCCAAGTTGGTAGGTAAAATATTGAGAATACCTGAAGAGTTTTTGTTCAGACCGGAAATACCTGTGGTTAATAAAGGAGGACAGTTTATCCCCTTAGAGTTGGTAGCAGCAGTGGTCAGAGAAGAAAGGGTGGTTGTCCATGGACAGATAATGAGGGAAAAGGATGGAGAACAGTGAAGGCTCTCATTGAAGGATATAGGTTGACAGGCTTAACAGACAAGGAGCGTTTTTAGGGCGGATTACTCAGATAATGAATTAGTATATTTCATAAGTCTCACTTGGATAAAAAAAGAGAATAGAGAAATACTGCAGAGAATGGTGTTGGTACAAAAAAGAAATATTTTCAGGAAGATTTAGAGAAAGTACAAAATATTTTATGGACTAGTCCATAAACGTGAATCTATTGATAGGAATAGGAGCAGTTAAAATTAAGCTTAAGCAAGGAGCAATTTTGCCATGAGCAAAGCAATATCCTATGTACAGAGAAGCCGATAAGGGTATATTTGAAACAATTTCCACTTTAATGAAGCTGGGAATATTTGTGCCATCTGAGTCCCCATGTCACACGGCTGTGTACCCAGTGAAGAAATCAAATGGGGGGTCATGGAGATTTATTCCAGATGTCCACCCCTAAACAATATTGTTGAAGAAGACTTTCCTTTAGTTCCAGATCCCGCTACAATATTATGCAACATTTCATCAAAGGCCAAATATTTTAAAGTCATAGATTTAAATAACACGTTCTTCTCAATTCCCCCCATGAAGACTTGCAGGATTTGATTTCCTTCTCATATAGAAATATCCAACTGAAACATACTAGTTTGCCTCAGGAGTACTATGAGTCTCCTTCAATCTTTGAGGGGGTTGAAATACTGCTGGTAAATACATGTTACCCTGACGTTGACTCCCCAGAATACTTTGATGGAGTGGCAGGGATACTATCCTCATACAACGGGTCTCCATCCTTTGGGGGGGGAGATATGAACCTTATTCTGGACCTCAGATTAGATAGAACCGGCACTGACCCCAGACTCCTATACAGGGCCGCCCGCCGACTGGCAGTACACATGAACACATTGTCCCTAAGGGATGTCTGGAGACTCGCACATCCACAGACAAGTGAATATACTTTTTATTCCTCAGTACACGATATGGCCTTGCGCATCAACGTTTTTCTGGTATCTATCTCCCTCCTGGGTAGTGTTCCTGGGGTCCATATCCAACCTCACACATTATCTGACCATTCCCCAATAATTTTGAATATGAGGACTGATAAACTCCCATCCCCCTGTTCAACTTGGAGATTCAAGACAGAGGCTCTGAAGGACATAGTGTTTAAAACAGACATTAAATTGGATATTGAAACCTTCTTTGCTTGTAATGCTGCAGGATATACATCCTTGGGTACCCGCTGGCAAGCCTTTAATGTCTTCATAAGAGGGATGGCTATATCCATGGAGGCAGGGGCCCTTAAAGTGATCAGGAATGATCCCCGCCTCAGTGAGGCCCGATTCAAGGCCCTTGAGACCGAACATTCTCAATCTCTTGAACTGAAAACTCTAGCACAGATCCGAACTGAGTTGCAGAAGTTCCGTTCAGACAACTCGTGCGAAGTTCAATTTCTCACTAGGCCGGTTGATGCCAGAAAGTATGAGGAGGGAGAAAGGCCTGGTTGGACACTGGCAAGGGCAGTACGGGCCGAATGCGGGAGAAATCAGGTTGACGGTATTCTCAACAAGCAAGGGGAACTTAAATGGGAGGAATGTGATATTCTAGAAATATTACAGAACTTTTATGGGGCCCTAAACAAGGCTGACCCACGATTTGATCCCGCTGCCACTAGTGCCTAGTTGGAGGTGAGGCCGCTGTCAAGGTTGAGTCCACAAGCTACTGAAAGCCTCAATAGCCTGATCACTGCGGACAAACTCTTAGCCGTCATCAGGGACCTCCCCGGAGTTAAAGCACCCAGCCCTGATGGCCTAACAGCCGAGTTATTCCAGGAATAAGGGCACCTTTGTCCCCATATCTCATTGAGGTCTGGGAACAGTCGCTGGTTAACTCCCTGTTTCCCAAATCAGTGCATGAGGCCATCATAACCATACTACTCAAGCCTGGAAAACCTAGCAATTAATGCAGGTCTTATTGCCCTCTGTCACTCATGAATGTGGACACCAAAATGTTTGCCAAAGTACTGGCGGATCGGCTGCAACCGTTAATGCCCTGCATTATCCATCCAAACCAGGCGAGGTTCATCCCGGGTAGAGCAACATCTCTCAAAATTCGTCGGCTATTTAATGTAATGGCTAGGCTAAACTCTGATGTGGAGGCTGTGGCAGTAACGATTGATGCCCAGAAAGCATTTGACATGGTATCATGGAAATTTCTGTATCTTGTACTGGAGAAAATGGGCCTGGGGTCTGTGATGCTGAAATACATTAAATTACTATACTCTAGCCTCTTGGTGCGAGTTCACGTCAATTCCGTGGTCTCCGATCAATTCAAACTGGGCAGAGGTACCCAGCAGGTGTGCCCCTTGTTCCCTATCCTGTTTGCATTGGCTATTGAGCCAATGGCAGACTTCATCTGTTTTCATCACAGCTATCGAGGTTTTCGTGTCTGAGGTCCCCCTGAAATAATCTTGTTATACGCTGATGATGTCCTGCTCTATATTTGCGACCCACAAACTAATATCGACCTCGTTGTCCATGATATTATTCTCTTTGGCGAGCACTCAGGATTTGTCATAAACTACACCAAATCTGAGATCTTTCCTCTGGCGTCCTGTACAAAAGAACCTCGCAGGGATTTTCCCCTGCAATGGGCTCCGAATGGCATTAGGTACCTCAGTGTGATGGAGGTCCGAGAGGGCGCCTCCCTCCTCTGCGACAACTACTCGGTCCTTGAAGAGTACATCAGAGATAAGATCACCAGGTGAATGTTGCTGCCAATATCACTGGCGGGTAGGCTCTAATCAAAATAATCCTGCTCCCCAAATTGCTCTGCACATTTGTCAATGTCCCCCTTTGCCCGGCAAACCATACTTGATTAAGCTTCATGGGACACTTGCTCAATTCTTATGGCGTGATGGAGCGGTCCGTAAAAAGTGGTTGAACTTGACTGACAGCCCCACAATTTGGATTATAATGGCTAGCTGCCCAAGCACAATTTGCATCCCATTGGTACAGTGAAACCTGTCCCCGCCCCAGGTGAAGCTGAAAGGCCTAGCATCAGGGAGGACTGACTTCTGGACACTGGTTTTGGAGGAGAAACATACTGACGACTTCCCATACGACCAGGTTAAGACAAACTAGACAGTGTGGTGCTCAGTTTTTGCAACAATTGGGGCCAAACACCCATAATATAAGTGGCTTCCACTATGGAAATTCCCTGGGTTGGGCCCCAAATGGGAAAAGACACTGAGCTCGCACTGGGAGGCCCTGGGTTACCTATCATTGGCTGACCTGTACCCAAACGCCTCCTTCATTACTCCACAAACCAGATGACAAGGCCACTGGGCCTCGACTATAGAGCAAATGCAGTATTACAGAATCCATGCCGCTGTCACTGCATGGTGGCCAGATTATCCTGAAGAACCCCCCCGAAAATGCTGAACTGACATACATCGCAAACTCCACTAACTGTCGTGGCCACATTTCCACACTTTATAGAATGATATTGAATAAAACATCTGCAAATATACCAACACTCAGGTTGAAATGGGCGGCTAGTTTAAATATGGAGCTGTCTGATACCCAATGGAAAAACATGTGCGAACCTACATGAAATGTATCCCTGAATTCTAGGTTTAGGGTCATGCAATTTAAATTGTTAAACTTTACTACACGCCCGGGAAACTGGGTAAAATGCTTAGGTCTGGGGAACAACACTGCCCAAGATACAGTACAGGTGGGGCCGTTCACATTCACATGTTCTGGACCTGCCCCTTCCTAGCTGGATTTTGGGAATCAGTCTTGAAGACATTGTCGGATATAGTTGGGCTTACGCTCAATGGATCCCCTTTGGGGGCATTGTTTGGAGGTTGGTCTTTACTTCCGTCCAAATGCCCTAGGCCTTTTATAAGTATGAGGTGCATGATCGTCAAAAGGTGCATACTGCTCAAATGGAAAGACAAGAACCCTCCAAAAACCAAGACATGGCTGGTTGAACTTACATGGACTAAGAATTGTGAACAGACCTACATTGAAACTCTCCCCAACTCATCTAGACCTAAGGACACATGGGCGGAGTTCTGCTCATACTTAGCCAGCCACACCTCAGACAGACCATCTTGCTGTCTTGGTCAACCACCACTCAAACCCTACTGCTCCCCATACGCAGCCCCCATACGCAGCTACTGTGATTTTGAATTGAAAAGCCCAATACCTGAATGCTATTTTTATCACTGATATGTTGTGTATTTTTACATCTGTATGCTCTTATGTGTTTTCTCACTGTTGAACGGTCTCCACTGCCTGATGTTTCTAGTTGTACCTGCCAAGAGTAAATAAATACAAAATTTAAAATAAAAAAGATGCAGCTAAACAATTCCACTCAGCCCATCGTTGGGAGGAACGAAAGGATCATAGGCCTATCCACCAACCTCAACCTCAGGGAATAGATAAACAAGGGTGAGGGGGTCATATAAAATTAAAGAAGGGATGCTGCGTGAAAAAGGTGAATTCAGAAGAACTGATCCTAAAACCAAAGCTGAAAGCAGAAGAGACAAAATGAAAGGAAGCAGATCACCGCCTCCTGTCTGTTTTTCCTGTAGAGAAACTGGACATGTAGCTAGACACTGTTCAAAGAATCTAAGGGGCATACCTGTGGAAATAGGCTGTTTAAAGGGTGAAGAATGGGAAGAACCTGAAGAAGAGCTGGAGACCTTTTAGTATCTGTTTATGTCAATCTTCTACTGATTTTACATACAAATAAGCTTGGGTAAATGGATGGCAAGTAAGGCACTTAATTGACTCAGGAAGTAAGCAAACTGCTATACGGGCTGATTTAGTTACAACAAAGGACCTGGAAATTGTGGCCTTAGTTAGGCTTACATGGGTATACAGGGACAATGAAGTGTACCCCAAAATACCTGTACACATTAATATCCAGGGCGATTCCTGTGAAATACAGTAGCGATAATTCCTGGACTCCTCGAAGAAGTTATTCTAGGGTGGAATTTCCCAACTTTCTCTACTCTCTTACAGGAAACTCCACCTCCATTTAGAGATTTTCTACACCAGAGTTGTTGGCAAGCAGGCTACTACTCCCAAAACTCTCCAATATGGGACTGGGAAAACTCTGAGCCTAGGAAACATGAAACACCCCTTAAAAACCTATTCATAGGCTACTGTAGAGAGACCAGTAAAATCACTACACCTCTACCGACACCGGCCACAGCAAATTACTGGAATATGCAAGAGTTCTTGGACATCTCTGTTAGGCAGAAACCTGTGCAGTTCCCTCTGGGACCACTGCAAAAGATTTAAGACTACAGGTGTTTGGCAGTAAACCCACTTGGTAGCAGTCTGTACCACACAGATTCACTTGGTAGCTGTGGCTGAGCAGTCAGACTTCCCTCAAGAAGAGTTCGGCAGTATACAGAGTATTCACAATAGGTCAAGAGAACACAATAGAACAAGTAAACGATGACCAGGGCTTGGTGTAAAAGAGATATAATTATTTATTTAAAAACCACATCTAGAAAAACACACAGGCACTAATAGTCAAACAGACAGCGGTGAGCGCTTAACGTAGATGGCACTCTAAAAGTTCGTTTTTAAAAGGGAGAGAAAAGCAGAGAACAAATTGAAACAGATCCCAACACTTTTACAAGAACATAACAAGGTAACTCAGTCCAGGGTGCCTAAACCCCCTCCCACACCTCCTGTGGTACCCAGACAGAGTGGCACCACTTTTGGAGGCTTCTGTGGAGAAACCCGCCAAAAAGTGGAACAAAGGGCTCGACTTGGGTTGGAGTCACAGAAGAGAACACAAACGCCATTTTAGAATCGAGTCCTGGCAAACAATACCAACCGGCGAATTAATATTAATTAAATAAACCGGCGGTATGTTCGAGGCTATGCAAATTAAATAATTAAAGTTGGTAGCCTCGAACAATGGGAAAATCCCATAGGAAAATATTCACGGTCGAATATAAAAAGTAGTTTCCACTACCACCAGCCAAAACTCGATCAGGGGGGACGAAGACGTGCCCCCTCGACTAACAGACCCCGGGGCAATCGAATTGCCCCGACCAGTACGTCCACAATATGATGGTTTGTACTGGTTTCTGTTAATAATTTGGGACTAGTAAAGCCAATGGTGACTTTACATGCCCTGGGAGACAGTAGTCAGTCCCAGGGTATGGAGTCTATGGTGGGGTGTCACTATGACACCCCTGTGTTACTGCACGGAGGGTGCTGTGTAACACACATAGTAAAAACACATGAGACCCTATGGAGTAAAGGACCCCATAGCCCATAAAACACATTACCAGTCAAAGGAACACCATAAATCATGTCCAAGAGTGGGAGAAAAAGAGTCTCACTCTTGGCAGGAGGAAAAAACAAACTCCAGAAATCCAGCAAAGCTGCTGCGGGACTCACTAGGTTAGGAAATTCAGCCTAAAGAGAGAATTCTCCCTAACACTTGCCCCACCCAGACTAAGGGACAGGAGGATTTAATCCACTCCTGGATGAATCTCATACCTCTAGTCGATGACATACATCCTAGAGAAACCATCAGCATTTTGGTGGTGACACCCTGACCTGTGTTCTATGGTCAAATCAAAGGTTTTCCTTTCTAAGCTATATGACCTACAAACCCTTTGAGGAACATCAGTCTTTTTAAAGTTATAGGGGATCTGGTTGAGAAGTCCCTCAGAAGTTGTTACAACTTCTGAACCTGTGTTAGGCTTTTTCAAGGGGTCCTTATAAAGGATTCGCTTAGATCTAGAGGGGCCTCCAGAGGTCCTCACCACCTCTCTGTTGGGAGAAGGTTGGGTTTTAGGCCTCTTGGTTGGAGGGGATGGAGATAAGCAAGGTACATGCTTCTCCTTCCTCTTAGATGTACCTTTACCTACTTTAGGAGTTTCCTTCTTAAGACTAGGAATTGGGTTGGAGTCTTCTGTGGAAGGTCCAACAGTCTGAAGTTTTTTGGCCTTAGACTTTTCTTTTCTGGTTTTCCACCAGCACTGAGAATTACCAGTTCTCTTAGGCCTAGTTAGGGTTCCAGTAGGTCTATCCACCTCTTCCTCAGAAGCAGGGGGAGTCACAGACTCTATAACTGGGGGAACAATGATGGAGCTTGGTTGGGGCTCCCATTTCCAAGAGAATTGGGGATGAATATGTTCTATTGTGATCATACATGTTCCTGCATTAGTGATTCCCCAAAGTGACCTTCATATTGATGACGACATCCAAAAAATAAACGAACACCAGAGAAAGAAGAGGTTGCTTAACTTCCGTTGGTTCAAGAGGGAGAACTATTTCTCATCAAAGTCAATAGAAGCCTTTAACGATATAGGCATGTTATAAATGACATATATTCCAGATGAGCATAAATTATTCAGCAAGACGGCAATGATAATGACATCTATATTTATGGCAGGAAGCCAGATGGCAGTGAATGCCAATCGGCTGCCGATCACCAGATGGGAGCTCTTACAAACGATTAAATCAACAATAAGAGGATTTAATGTATTTATCGCTCAGTTGTTAGGCGCTTATACATTAAGCAAATATTATTTTAGAGCACCCACAGGGCAACAGGGAGGGGACAGTTGATGATAGACAATGAAAATACAACAATGTTAAATAATTAAATACAATAATATAAGAAGGGACAAAGGGGAGGGAAGACAAACCTACTATGCCTTGTGAGTGTTCAGAACATGCAAGTGCAGAGGGGACAGGGGTATGGGATAGGTGCTGTAGTGTTTATGGAGTTCAGCCGGTGAAGTGCTATGAAGAAAGGTAAGTGCAACCTCCAGTGGTGGAGGGTAAGCCGTGGCAAGTGCAGAGGATAGACAGCAGCAGGGATCATAAGATGTGGGAGGTCAGGGACCTGAGGATGCATAAGAGCCCTGCACACCAATCAAGTTACTGTGCGAGTAGCAGGGGCGACAGGGAGCGAAGAGGTAAAGAGGAAGGTCTTGAGGCTTTTCCTTAACTTAAGGAGGTCCTGCTCAAGACAAAGAGGGAGGGGGAGGCTGTTCCAAAGAAGGGAGCCCGCTAAGGAAAGTGATTGACTACCTGCTCTCTGTTTAGCAAACCACTTTAAACACGAGGAGTTGGTGCCAGAGGAATGTAGGTGTCCAAAGGGGGAATATTTTGTCAGAAAGAGTTGCCGATAAGAGTGGCCCCAGTCCCAAACTGCCTTGTGGATGATGCAGAGGGATTTGAATATAATCTGTGCTGCGATCAGGAGCCAGTGAAGATTTTGTAGGGCAGGAGCGATGCGGTCCCTGAGCTTGAGGCCAAGGATAAATCTCGCTGCCCAATTCTGGATTAGCTGGAGGAGTCGCAGAGTGGACAAAGGTAGATTAAGGAGGCGGTTATTGTAATAGTCAAGCCTAGAGAGAACCAGAGCCCGGGTAACATTGAGTCTCTGGGGGAAGGTAAGGAAAAGTAGAATCTCTTTCAAAAGGAGAAGCTGAAAGTGGGACTTCTTGGCAATGAGATAGGAAGGAGAGAGAGGAATAGAAGATGACTCCAGGTTTCTGGCTTCCGTAGAGGGAGCAGGGGGAGAGCCCATGGAGGAAGGCCAGAGAGAAGGGCAAAAGTAGGGTACAGGGGTCCCAAAAGGGAAGATCTCTGGTTTGTTTGCATTGAGGCAAAGATAATTACACCAGGCCTGGATGACTGAGAGGCAGTCGGGGATGATGGAGGGTGCAAGGGAGTCTGTAGGAAGTTTGAAGAAGAGTTGTGTGCCGTCAGCATAGAATGGAAGTTGAGGGAGAAGGAGGAGATGAGGCATGCCAGCAGAGTAAAGTAGATGTTAAAGAGCCAAGGTGAAATAATGGAGCCCTGGAGGGACACAACAGGCGGAGAAGGAAGTAGGGGAGGAGAAGGTGCCCAGAATGACATTGGAAGAGCGGTCAGTTAGGAAGGAGGTAAGCCAGTCCATTGCCCTCTCCGAGATACCAAGGGTGTCATGGAGCCTTTTTATGAGGATGGAGTGGTTCACTGTGTCAAATGCAGAAGAGAGATCACTGAGGATGAGGACAGCAGGGGAGTTGGAATCAAGGGATGCAAGCAGTTCTTCAAGGGTGTTCTGTGCCACTGGGGGCTCGGAATCCAGATTGATGGTTGTGGAGACCACCAACAAGTTCAGTGTGGAAGTTAAGTTGGGGCAGGGCCAGCTTCTCAAGCAGTTTCCCCAGCAAAGGGGTGATGGAGATAGGGCAACAGTTGGCTGGGCACGAAGGGTCTGCTGACGTTTTCTTAAGGAGGCGGCACACAAGGGCTCGAAGGAGGATGGAAAAGAACCAGTAGCGAAGGAGTGGTTGCAAAGATCAGTGAAAGCAGGGGCGAGAGAGGAAATGGTGTCCTTGATGGTTCTGGATGAGCAAGGGGCAACCTGTTTGAAAGAGACCTTCATGGAGTTGACAAATCTGGTGACGTCTGCCGTGGAGATACAGGCGAAGGAGGAAAAGGAGGAAGGAAGTGGCTGAGTTGTTAGGGGCAGTAGGGGGGAGGGATGGGTTGGAAGAGTGTGTGACAAGGCTGTTTAGTATGTCCTGGGTTTTGGTGGTGAAGTGAGTGGCGAGTGCATTGCAAAGGGACTGGGAAGGAATAGGAGCAGAGGATATTGCAGACAGGTTGGCAAGTTGCCTGCAGATTTTGAAGAGTTCAGCTTTATTGTTGGACGCGCCTGATACTCGTGCCTGAAGGTGGGCCCTTTTTTGTCACGGATAGAGAGTCTGTAATTCCTTTGGAGCAGGTGGCAGGCCAGTTTGTCTGAGGGTGAATCTGAGGTTTGCCACTTCCATTCTGCAGCCCTGCACTTACGCTTCACGTCTGCAAGTTCGGAGCCATACCAGCTTTATGCTTGTAGGCAGGTTTCAGGCGGATCCTCATGACTGGTGCAAGGATGTTAAGGGTTTTTTTAATGGAGAGAAAGAGGTTGCTGAGAGCAGAGTCAGAGTAGGATTCAGAGATGGGTGGGCAAGTGGGAATGAAGGTGGAAGTGAAGACCGCAGCTGACACTCATTTCATCAGATGGATGTTTGTGAACGAGGTTGGCAGGGCTTTTGGAGGAGTTGTCACAAGGCCATAGGGACTCAGATGGGAGGGGAGAAGAGAGTGGTCAGAATAAGAGAGAGCGGTGACCAGAGGAGATGAGAGAGGTTGTCGGAATGGATGATGGCATCCAGCAAATGTTCTGTCAGAGTGGGTTGGACCAGAGGGAAGAATAAGAGCAGGAAAGGGAGATGCAGAGGTCAATGAAGAGGGTGGATGCTGTGCACGGGGAGTCTAATTGGATGTTAAAGTCACCCAGAAGTAGCAGGTTGGAGGTGGTTGGGAGTAAGAATTAACAGAAATCGGCCCACTCATAGAGAAACAGAGAGGAAGCGCATGGAGGCCGGTAAATGGTAGCAATGGTCAGGGTGAAGGACGGAGAGATGACCAATTTGCATACCAGGCTCTCAAAGGATAAATAGAGCTGAGTGGGTAGGATGGAAGAAGGAATCCACTCAGGGAAGATTAAGGCAACCCCACCACCAGCACAGTGAGGTTGAGGCCTGAAGGTGATCTTAAAGCCGTTGGGTAAGAGATAGTCAAAGGAAGTGACTGAGCTGGCATTGAATCAAGTCTCAGTGAGTGCAAGTATGTCAAGGTCAGTGTCTTCAGGGAGAAGGCAGATGTCACCAGACGGGTGTGTGATGCTAGGAGTCTCGGCCCAGATAGTGCACAGCTGGTCGTCCAGGCACTGTTCCTCTTGGTATGCGCGTCTCACCAACAGCCCAGGATGAGTTCCTACCTCACTGGTCCAAGTATAGTTCTCTTATTAGGGGCTGCACGTCAATCATCATGATGTATCAGCTCTTCGAGAAGCTTCTAGACTCACCCTTCCGGGCAGTAAACATGTTTTCGCTTGGAAAGTTACAAGACTGGAAACAGCCAGTCTTGGCTCCCAGGCTTCGTGCACTGTGTTTTAGGAAGATCTGACATTCTTGCCTTATCAGTGCACCTGACTCGCAGAGCGAAGACGAGCAAAGCTGTGCAAAGCTGTGCCTGGCTCCCAAGGGCTGCGCAGAGCCTCTTGCAAATGCTAGATGTTTTATGTCTTCAGGAAAGGCCTTCACAATTAACCCCTTACAAGCATGCAGGTTCACCCAGTTCAAGAGGCCTGGCTGATGTTCAGCATTTTCCTCCACGCTTCGAATAGGCTCTAATACACACAAGATAGCTCAATGGGTTAGTGCAAGTGCAGGTTACTGCAAGCGCCTAGAAGCTTATCACGACATTCCACCCCTTTCGAATTGAGGCCTGAAAATGCTGACTCAGTTCCACGATTTGGAAGCATGTACGGTGTGCTGTAGTCCAATTAAGCGTTTCTCTAGCACAGTCATTCTAGTATAAAGGAAAGACATTCTGCGCAAGAGCCCAATGAAAACGATAAGGATGAATATTAGGGAAATCAGCAACCACAGCAATGGATGCAGCATTATATTAAGCAGCTTAGTGGAGGAGGGAGCCTATCCAGTGAATACATCCCACCAGTGGTGAGTAGTAACTGATTGCAGATGGTCAGCAGTTTTGATTAATTGGTTCCTGTCTATTATTAGCTTGCACTCTGCAGAAATAACCGAGGTAGCTAGCGTCTGGAAATCTTTCCAAGCAGTTTGGGCAAATTGTCTAATAGCTTGAAGCCGGGCAGTAATCACCCCATAGGGTAGAGTCCAGTTAAGCAAATGCGTGAGCTCAGCATGCAGAGTAGTGTGAGACCACTGGGTTAAAGAATACAAGGTATGAGTAACAATGTCTAAGATAGTCACAACCTGATCTGCGCAAAATACTTGAGGATTCCCTAATAGCCTATAATTGTTAATAAGTAAGGAATGATTAGTAACTATGCAAGCTTTATGCTGATCTATCTGGAAGATGTCAGTCCCATTAATGTGATATTGCATCCAGGTGCACTCCCCCGCTACGGGATGCATGCATGGGTCCGGAACCCTCCCAGTTAGGGGACACACCCACCCCTGATCCCAGGGCATGTAGGTGTGACTATGGATGGTGTAGTTTTGGCTGTCTAACCATTCCCCTCGTATTTGCGGAACCCACCAGGAACCATTGATTTTCATAGGCAATACTATAAAAGGACACCATATTTTCTAAAGCATAAGCGGTCCTACTAACTTGCAATAACGCATTGCATGTGTTATTCATGCAATCAAAAGCAAGCGGTTTCATCCATATGTTTGCTGGTAACTGTAGCTCTGTGGGCCAGTGGGTTGAAGATAGTCGCCCCCATTCGGAGCGGAAAGCCAACACCTGCTGATTTAGCAAAGTTTGCCATAGAATGCATCGTGTGTCTTTAGCAGTCTTGTTGACCTGCCCTATGGCAGAGAAAATGTCTTCATAGCTGAAATTCTGCCACTTCCAGTGGTTGCCAATACTTGTAGCAGTGTTGCGCAGGGTATGGCTTATCAATGGGCCCCACTGGGCCAGAAGCTTTATAGCGGCGCTGGCATCAGAACCCATAGTGGATAACTTATTGCGCACAGTTTCTGTGTCAAAAGCATTTAAAGCCCCCGTTCCCACTCGGCTGCACCCGCAATCAATGAATCTAACCCCCTAGCTACGCGCAATTTGGCGATGGGCCATAGAAATTGACTCCATTTATAGCAGCTTGGTAGTACTAAGGAAACATTGCCTTGTGACAAATCTATGTCTAAGTGTACCTCTGTAATGATAGACGCGTGCATCACATGTCTGCAATTTAAATGTTGTTTTACTACTGGAAAATCTAGCATGTTCACAGTTTCTACTTTGTGTGATTTGAAAAACACCATCCTCCAAGTGGGATGCCTACCATATACAATATTGGTTTTTGATACAAACACCATACTACCATCTGGTAGAGGCTGTTTCAACGTACAATTGTATGAAAGGCATTTGGTCAAGTTATAGTCCAGAAAATCTTGGCGAGTACACTCGCTGCAGTTCTTGGGGCAGAAGAAACATGAAACATCAAACAAATTATTTGATCCATTCACTGAAACGTTTGGGCCTAAAATTTCATAAGCACCAGTCATATGATTTAGTGACAAAAAGTGTCCGACAATGTGCCAATCTAGAACTCTTGCAGTTCCATGTAGATACTCATTTGTAACGCTTTTCTCACAGGTTACGGTGCGGTTGTAGTTATCACGCAGGACTGGAGCATCAGGTGTAGTGCATGCGATTCTCAGAGTCCATGTAGCGTCTTGCATCAACCCATTCTTTACAGAGAAAGCGTTGGCTTGGCAGGCCAGGAGCACCCACAGCAAGGTAAGTCCCATCCCCTTCATACTGCCCGATTGTTCGTGGGGTGAGCTTAGTAGCGGGAATATAAACAGGCACGTCAGAATTATGGAAAAGTACAACATAAGTACTTCCAACACCTTGACTTAACACTTCCCCAGCCTCAGGGTTTTTGTTTGGATGGTGCACCCACACCTTTTTCCCTGTGCTACCAAAGCCTCCTTCCCCCCTCAATGTAGTGTCTGGGGATTGCTTGCTCTCTACCACTAGGGGAACAACTGTGTGCTCACAAATCAATTGTGCAATTTGGTCATATTTCGTTAATGGTACTGCAGATGCACCAGCATTATGTAAAAGTACCGAAACAGTCCCTCTATAATCAGGATCAATCACACCTCCTAATATGTCAATGCCTTGTTTCGCCCAGCTGGATCGTGCAGCAATTCGTCCATAAGTCCCAGCCGGCAATTTGATGCCAATACCCAGCGAGATGGATTTGGTTTGCCCCGCCGGTATAACATCATCTTCACAGGTAGATACATCAAGTCCAATGCTGGCTGCAGTGGCTTGCACAGGCAGTTTAGCTTCTTTGTCGGTTTTCCACACAACAAGAGTCTTTGTGGATTCCACTTTCTTACTTGCCAGTATCACAAAGGGTGTCTGGCGGTTTCCCAGTGGATGATTGTTCAGTTCAAACAGCGCTTGTGCCAGGTGTTTGGACCACCCCTTGAGAGTGTGAGTCTTAGTCAGCTTCTTTATTTGTTGCTTGAGCAGCCCATTGCTACATTCCACCAGAGCAGAGGATTCTGGGTACCGGCTGATGTGCAGTGTCCATTTTATGCCTTGCTCTAGTGCCCAGTCCTGCACATTGTGTCCAGCAAAATGGCTGCCTTGGTCTGATTGGATTTCATCCGGGATGCCATAGTGTCTGATGAGGTATTCCATGCCTTGCAAAGTAGCCCGTTGATCTGCATGGGCGACTGGATAAGCTAATAGCAGTCCAGAGTATGTGTCTACCATGGTCAACACATAATGCTTTCTATTCTCCGGCGGTAAAGGGCCAATGCAGTCAACTTGCCATACGCTAGCAGCTCTTTCACCTCTTCTCAAAGGGCTTTGAGGGTTCCTCTCCAGAGGGTAGTGCTTCACTTCGCAGCACACGGAACATTGGGAGGCAGCTTGTCTGGCTTGATCCATGGTAATGGGCAATTGTCTCCTTTTTGCCCATTGATAAGTTCCTGTTTGCCCTAGATGTCTTGAGGTTTGGTGTGCCCAATCCGCCATCCCTTGCAACACCTCAGCTTCTTGCGGTGTTGTCACTGGGCAAATCTTTGCCATTTGGTCCACTTCATTGTTGAACAGGACAGCCAGTGAGGTGTCGGGGGGCATGTGTGCATCGACATGCCCAATGCAGATTTTGCACCTCTCACCTTTGCACCACATCTCTTCCCAGATGTCCGGCCCTCCCCAGATCGGAGTGTTCTTGATCTGCCAGCCGTCTCTTCTCCATGCCGGTGCCCAATGTGTGAGGCCTTGATATGTGGCCCAACTGTCTGTGTATATGTATGCAGTCTCTGTTTCCTTCACCTGTTCAATCACGGAGGCCACCGCCTGCAGTTCAGCATATTGACTAGATCCTCCACACCTTCTCTCATTAGCAGTGTTTCTCGGTGGGGCTGGAATGCAACAGCTTGCCAGTGTCTTTGCCCTTTATCATACTTTGCGGTGCCGTCCGTGAACCATGCAGACCTTTGTTCTTCCTCTGTCAATGTATCATAGGCGGGTGCGACTTTGAAGGGAGATTCTGGCAACGCCACAGGGGCGTTTGGTTCAGGCATCGCTTCCAGATCTACTGCCTCCAGCATTTGTTCTTGCAGTCTGGAATCCCCTGTGCGGCCAGCTTTCGCACGTTGCTGTAAATACCATTTCCATTTGACATGAGTGGCGTCTTGTGCTCTGCCACTTTTCCCGCTTGCAGTAGTGTCGCGCACCCAGCCCATGATCGGAATTTCAGTGCAAATTGTCACTGGTTGCTCACCTGTGATTCTTTCAGTCTCAACTAGAGCCCAGTACACTGCAGCAACTTGTTTCTCAAGCGGAGTGTATCTTGTCATAGGATCTGTGAGCTTCCTTGACCAGAACCCTTGCGGCACTCTTTTCTGTCCTTGCTTTTGCCACAGGCTCCACACAGCCATGTCATTGTAGACAAACATTTCCAGTTCAAAAGTATCAGTTTTTGTCATGGGCCCCAGCGTGATGTAATTTTGCAACGCGTCCTTAGCCTGTTGGAAAGAAGACTGTTGCTCTAGGCCCCATGTAAAGTCATGTTTCTTTCTGGTGACTTTGTAAATGGGTTTCAGTATCAGGCTTAAATGAGGTATGTGATTTCTCCAAAAACCCATTAACCCAATTAATCTTTGCGCCTCTTTTTTATCTGCTGGTGGAGCCATTTGCTGAACCATATCAATTACCGTGTCGGGAATTTTCTTAACTGACCCAGACCAGATTGCACCTAGAAACTTCACCTCTTGGGCAGGTCCCTGTACCTTTTTGGGATTGATGGCCCACCCCCGATTTTGCATGTGTATGATCAACTTTTCAGCAGCTTTTTCTACATGTTCTTTCTCAGCACTGGTCAGCATGATGTCATCAATGTAATGAGCAATATACACATCATCCAACTGCACCATCTTTAAGTCTCTGGCAATCAATCCATGACACAGAGTGGGACTATGCAAATACCCCTGGGGCAATTTAGTAAAGGTAAATTGTCTGTCTCCCCAAGTGATAGCAAATTGGTCTTGTGATTCAGTGTCAATATCAATGGAGAAAAATGCATTGGCCAGGTCAAGGACCACATGCCATTCACCCACTTCTTTCATAAGGTTTTCAATCAGAGTGATGATGTCTGGCACCGCCGCTGCTAAGGGAGGCACCTTCTTGTTCAAAATGCGGTGATCAATCGTCAGACGCCAGGCCCCATCTGGACGGCAGACAGGCCAGATCGGCGAGTTGAATGGGATGACTGCTGGCCTCATTATGCCAGCTTTCACCAATGACTCAATAGTTTCACCAATCTCTTTATGTCCTCCTGGCAACCGGTACTGTTTCACGCACACTGGCTCAGCAGGAGGAGGTAAATGCAAGGGGGACCACTTGCCATGCCCAACCACAACGGGGTTAACAACTCTCACATGGATTTTTCGATTGCCAAAAACAAATTCACCTAAATCTGTAGTCACACTTTTGCCAAACAATACATCCATGCCAAGGATGTACTCCGGTATATCTGCAATCAAAACATTTGCTGTGAAAGGCAACACCTCGCCAATTGACATTTTTACATTAAAGGCTTTTGTAACAGTTTCTGCTCCCCCATAACCATTGACCAAAACTCTGAGACCAGATAATTTACTGGGATTGCCATTCAGAATGGTTACCTCAGCTCCTGTGTCTAATAGAGCCAAGACATGTTTTACTTTCTCATCCAAATACAATGTAAGAGGCACACAGGGGCGTCTGTCTCTGGGACTAGTTCTCTTTATTAACCGTACCTCAAAGACAGAGCCAGCCCTTCAATCAAAAATGGGGTCTGGGACCTCCCACTTGTCCTTTGCCAAATCAGGGTAACCTTTTGCTTGCACTTTGGGCTTCAACACCTCTTCTTCAGAGGGTGCAGAGGGCTTAGTTTTTCCCGATCCCTGTTTTCTCAATTTCTTCCATTTCTCAAGCAGTACAGGTGTGGGTTTACCATCTATCTCTTCCCTTGGAATTCCCACTTTTAGCAGGTCCACCCACATTTGTCTGCACTGACCTCAACAGTGTCAGTTTTCTCTTTAGACTTTACATTTTTGCCATGCTTTTTCTCTGAATCACTACTTGCAGCCACTAGGCACGCTGCTTTACACACATCCAGCCCTTCTAATTGCCCTAGCAGAAGTGCCACTTCACCAATGGCTTTGCCTTGCGCTGGACCCAGCAATGAAAGCAATGCGCCCTTCATGTGACTTGGTGCATTTCTTAACAAACGTGCGCGCATGCCCGCTGTAAACAACTCCATGTCAGGCCCTGCAAAATTTGCACTGTACCGTGCACACTGTAAACCCATCTCTCTAAGCTGATCTGTTGCTTCAGTTAGTGACTGCCAACTGGCCCAATTCTCTTCCATATCCATTGGACTCCCATATAAATTTAATAGGGAAGTCTGGAGCCAATTAAACAAGGAATGAGAGCCTTGCTGCCGAGCGCACCGCGCACTATCTGTCCCAACATTACATTAGTAGTGAGTGAACCCATCTTTAACAGTTCTTCTGGGGTTAAGAAGATGCTATCGGCACCCGTGTCCCAGAGGCGTAGGTACCACTTCAGAAGTGCTTCACCTGCCCTCTGTCTAAATAACTTAGCAATGTCCAAAAGCTCTGTCTGTGTATAATCGCGGACAATCCTAGTATTCTGAATATTTGCATCGCCAGCTTGGCCTTTTGACTTGTTAGTGATTAACGGCCATGCTGGATAAACACATTTCTTTGGAGCACATTCCAGCTCCTCTTCGTCAGAACAATCTAACTCTGCAAGCCTGACTTCAACAGATTCATTCCAGATATATGATTGCTCAGTTTCGCTGTCACTGACATCACCCGACCATAAATTTGGGTCCAGTTATCTTTCCTAATTAGCGCGCGAATCCTTATCTTTGACAGATTGCCCCACCGCTGTCTGCGCTTGTGCATGGCTACACGCACAGCTAAAGAGGCACACCTGTCCTCCATCTGATCAGCCCGCTTAACGGACGATTCAAGGGTCTCTCTCATAATGATTTGTTGCTCCTGGAGCAGGGAAATCTCATCTGTTAGTTTGCAAATCTGCGCCTCTTTAAGCAATTCATTCTCATGCACCTTCCTGAGCGCCTGCAGGAACAACCAGCCTATGTTTCCTGCTGCCTTTAGCTCCCTTCTGCATTTCCCAAGCGGTAAACTCTCCAACCACTCACTAATTACTGCCGGGGAAACATCATTTTCAAGCATGTCCCATGCCCTCAGTGCCGAGTACCGATGCAAAATATCTGCCACACCCGACCAAGCATTTGATGCCGGCCATCCTGGAATGTGACAGAGTGCACTTTGCATTCATCTTTTGCATGTTTTTTCCAGAAAGGCATTGTGCTCGTAAATCCTGCTTACAGCGCCAAATGTAGTGATAAGGAGAACCCGCACCCCCTGGGATCCTGCCCTTTGTGCAAAGTAAATCACTCCTAATTACCTTCCCACACAAGTAAGGTTTATGACGCACGATGAACTCAGTCTGGAAGAAAGCCAATCACACAGAATATATGATGCTTGCATTTATTATCTACAGTGTCTAATGAGAACTAAGCAGCAATTTACAATAATATGGAAATAGAAAGTGCAAGCTGTATAATGCCAATTGTCAAACACAGATGAATATGCAATTATTTTGTCTTACGCTCCTAATACAATGTAGATGAAGGTACGATCAGATCACACCCGCGACCCTCGCCGCTACAGGTTCCCGGCACTCCTCGGGAGAGGAGGGGAGGACTGGCCAAGCCCCCACAGTCCTACACCAGAGCGGGGGTGTGATGCTAGGAGTCTCGGCCCAGATAGTGCACAGCTGGTCGTCCAGGCACTGTTCCTCTTGGTACGCGCGTCTCACCAAAAGCCCAGGATGAGTCCCTACCTCACTGGTCCAAGTATAGTTCTCTTATTAGGGGCTGCACATCAATCATCATGCCGTATCAGCTCTTCGAGAAGCTTTTAGACTCACCCTTCCGGGCAGTAAACATGTTTTCACTTGGAAAGTTACAAGACTGGAAACAGCCAGTCTTGGCTCCCAGGCTTCGTGCAATGTGTTTTGGGAAGATCTGACATTCTTGCCTTATCAGTGCACCTGACTTGCAGAGCGAAGACGAGCAAAGCTGTGCAAAGCTGTGCCTGGCTCCCAAGGGCTGCGTAGAGCCTCTTGCAAATGCTAGATGTTTTATGTCTTCATTAAAGGCCTTCGCAATTAACCCCTTACAAGCATGCAGGTTCACCCAGTTCGAGAGGCCTGGTTGATGTTTAGCATTTTCCTCAACGCTTCGAATAGGCTCTAATACACACAAGATAGCTCAGTGGGTTAGTGCAAGTGCAGGTTACTGCAAGCGCCTAGAAGCTTATCACGACACAGGGTCACGTCATATCCCTTGTACACTTGAAAGTCTCAGACCCATTGCCAAGAGAAAGCTAGGAGAAGGACACCACGCTTTCTGATAAGATTGTGAACTGTAGAATAAGGCAAGTGTGACCCGACAGAGGGATGCCGAAAGAAAGCTAGGAGAAGGGAACCCATGCTTTCTGATGAAAATTAGTGTTACAAATTCATGAACTGTGTTAAAGAAGGCTGTGGTGAACCCGACAGAGGGAGGCCCACTTTGCAAGGAGGATCGAGCCTGTACAAGGGATATCCTAGGGGCGAAGAGCTATCGCCAAAGGTGCAAGACTAATGAAGGAACTTTTGTTTGTTTGTTGTTTTGATACAGCAGGCCTTCTAAGGCAAGAGACTTTGATGAAAGAGACTTGCCCACTTAAGGTTCTAGTATTGTGGAATAGACTTGGGAACCTCGTGCTGGAGAGGCCCAGTAGTCTGCTGTGCTCAGGAGTCCCGCCTTGTCCTGTGCTAAAAACGTGGGTAAAGGGAGACCACGCCATACCATCCTGACTTATCATTTTGTGAACACTTCTTTCTTTTCTGGTGAACATTATTCCACACTCTTTTTGTGACTTGGTGGTAAGGATTGGCAATAGTTTTTTTTAGTATAGGCCCTTTTTATTTGACAAGACACTACTAGGACTACCTTATTATTATTTGATGGTCGTAGTTTGCTCCCATCTTACTTTTAGGTTTAGATTAGGCGTTTTTCTCACTCATGCATACAGTTTAATAAACACCCTTGAACTGTAATCACTTTTGTTTATCTTTACTGTTGCCACCATGAGTTCTTTACAGGGTGGATAGGTGATAGTGTAGCAGCTGGAGTAGATTGGAAAGATGGAGAGTGCCATCTGAGAGCAAGAGGAAGGAGGTGAGAGGTGGAGAGATAAACAGGGGTGGGGGTGCTGCAGTGCACAGGTCTGACCTGAACTCACAGGCTGCCAAGTGGATGTTAAGAGTAACAGTCACAGAGCAGTGCAGGATGTGAACACATCTAAATTCAATGTTTAAACTAACTGTTAAAAAGCAATGCAGGATGTGAACATGCCTAAATTTGATTCTAAACTAACAGTCAAAAAGCAATGCAGATGTGAGCACAGCTAAATTCGATTTTTAAAACGAGCATTCTAAAAGCAGTCCAGAATGTGAATACACCTAAATTCGATTTTTTTAAAACGAACAGTCACAAATCAATGCATGATGCGTGCACATCTAAATTCCATTTTAAAACTAAAAGTCACAAAGCAGTGCTGGATGTGAGCTCACCTAAATTCGATTTTAAAAGTCATGCAGGATGTGAAGACACCTAAATTCGATTTTCAAAAACAATGCAGGATGTGAGCCAGCTAAATTCTATTTTAAATAGTTATGCAGGATGTGAGCACACTTAATCGGTTATTTAAGACACAAGTATTGCAGCACAGCAGTAGAGAAGTGGAAACAGCGGCATGAGAGCTTAGGAGGTGAAGGCAATGTAAGAGTTTTTGATTGTGAAGCACAAGGTTGAGAGGTGCCAGCTGAGATAGGTCAGTGAGCATGTCAGGAGTGGCACAGGCACAGAGTCGAGGATACCTGAGGGAGGCAAATGGAGCAAACGGTCAACACTCACGTTATAGCAGAAGGAAGGAGTCCATAGTCCAAGGGCGAGTGGTGGCACTGCCCAGCATCATGGTGCATTACTTGCCTGTATGAGTGTAGAACTACAGCAAAATTGCTATGCTATGGAAACAAAACATAAGATCACAAAAGACACATAAATTGGTTAATTTCAAAGTTAAATATATCTTTTCAATGACCCCAGCCATTCCGGCATCTCCCTATAGCAATGCTCTCTAGCATTTTTAAATAGCAAATTCCGCAACACTAAAACTGAGTGACGTCTCAATTCCCTCTGAACCAGCTGTTGAGATGTTCCATTCCCTCTACCTAGCTCTCTCTAACAGCAGCTCCCCAACACACTCTGAATCTACTCCCATCTGATCTTATGCTGATCTGATCCTCTCAACACAAACCCCACAGTTATAAATTAGCATATATGCGCAGCAAACATTTTATGGAAAACAGCATGTGTCTATCTACATGCATACATAATCGTGTATTTAGAACACATTGACATGACATTTTTCTATAGACTAAAGCAAGCATATTATGTCATTTTTCTCGTTGAGACAGCTGTCTCGTTCATTTGCAGAAACCCAAAACAGCATTTTCCTCACTCAGTACAAGGTCGCTACTCTGTGCCAAGGAGTAGCTGTCTACCAAAGGGCAGTTGTTATCATAACATTCTCTCACTGTGTGCGCTTGCGAAAACAATTCCCTCTCCTCGCTCAGCAAGAAGCCGCTTTCATAGATGGAGAGACACACAGCAGATCTCTAGCTCCTAAAAGCACACTATATTGTGCTATAAATGACAAGTGTACATAATTACATGGCTCTCAGCATATATTGCACCATAATGGCTTAAACCAAAACTATAGTGCTCAAACATAGCCTATTCTAGATGAATTCAAAATAAATGCATGTATAAATGAATGAATGAAGAATGAGTGGATTAGTGTATTAATGAATGGATTAATCACATGATAACTATCATAGAAAAATGCAGTTTCAGATGACAGTAGGGGGGCCAGCCGTGCCCAAACAGGCTCAGACATGGCCTTTGAATGTGGGCCTTCGATTCAGGGCTGACTTATTCCTTCCGGCTCCTGATTGGCCGTGATGAGCAGTGCAGTGGCCAGTTGGTGAGGAGGCAGGGCAAGCTGCACCACAATGGTGCTAACTAGGAACCATGGTGGCCATAATGGAGGTGCGATGCAAGTGTGCACCTCGTGGCAGAGATCCCAATTAGGCATGAAAAGCAGTCCCTTTGATGTAGGCACAATCAATTGAAGTGACTAAAATATCCCAGATAGGCAGATGGTGAATATTAGAGCGCACTTCACTGTGCTCACCTGGTGGAGATACAAAATGCCGGGCCACAACTGGGTTTACCTCTCAAAGAGGAACTGAGGGCCATTAGGCTTATGACCCTCCAAAACAGGTATGTCCTGGACTTCATCACAGCAATGGAAGCAGGCGTGTGGGCCAAGGTTGGGCATTGTAACGCTCACCTGATTCTCGCAGAGGCGCCGGTCTTGACTGGGCGACTACCGTATCTTCAAAGGTGATGTGTAGCACCCGGTTGGCTCTTTGGGCTGGACCTCTGTGCACTGTATGCCTGACGTGTAGAGTAAGATGTCTTAGGTAAGTGAATGCCAAGCTCTCCATCTGCCTCGGGGCAGGGTGCTGTAGCCAGTTTCTTCACTGGATAGGTAGCACAGGCCTCTTGACTTCAGAGGACTGCTGTCCGTCGTTTACTGCACGAACGGTAAGTTTCGAGTCATTCAAATGTCTTTTTAAAGTCTTTAGTAATGATGTCTCTTGTTTTGCAGGGTTCCGGCGATGGCGGATGACAGGCTGAAGTGAGTTGAAGATGGAGCCCGTGTGATGAATAGAAGCGCCTGGAAGCACGTGAGTAAGCGCTTGTTGCCTGTTTCACGATGCGCTCTAACTGTCTTTTTATTTTGCAGGTACGAGTTCGGAGCGGCTGCAGGGTGCCGGAATACCCACTGGATTAGATGTGGAAAGGAGTAATGGCACGTGAGTATTAAAGTTCCCCAATGTCTTTAAACGCACCTTGTTTTGTCTTTCAGATGCGGATGCAGCGCCGAAGGCCTCCGGAGCGTGCGAAGAGTTGGTAAGCTTTTGTCTTTCAGATGCCGGAATGCAGTATGAAGACCTCCGGAGCGCACGAAGAGTAGGTAAGCCTTTGCCTTTCAGATGCCGGAATGCTAACCTGTTCTTTCTTGTCTTTATAGGGGTTGCTGAAGACTGGATTCAGGATGGTAAGCCTTTTTCCTTAGGCCCAGGACTGGATGCAGAAGACACGATGAGCGTCCTGCTGCAGAGGGTGCAGAATAACGCAAAGCAAGATTCATCCACCGGGTGTGGTTTAAATAGCCTCCTGTAGTGCTTACGTGTCTCCTTCCACAGCCACGCCTAAGTAAGAAAAGAGTTCCTGGTAAGAAAAGAGTTCCTGCCTTCCAGAAGAGTTCCAGTGTTCTAAATCTAGGGAGTGGCTCCAGCCCCACCCAACAGGAAAAGTAGTTCCAAACAGAAGAGGATCAGAGGCTCAACTGGCAGGCAAGTAAGCAGCATGGTCTGCTGCAGGTAAGTCCACCCAAGCATTATGAGCCCGGCGCTTCCAGCGCTGGGACTGGGCATATTTATGAGCCTGGTGCCACTGGCGCCAGGACTGGGTCCAAAAGGTCCCAATTGGGACTGGTTGGCACCCAGAACCTGGGTTATGGATCTGCTTCCAAGGGAGTTGGGAAAACCCTGACCTTTTGGAAGCAGAGATCATGACAGTACCCCCCCTCAAGGCCCCTCCCAAACCGGGCTTCTCCGGGGGTTTTGGCTTGTCAGGAAATGTTCGGTGAAATCTTTTGATTAGGCGAGGAGCGTGGACATATTCAGCAGGTTCCCAGGATCTCTCTTGGGAGCCGTAGCCTTTCCAGTCAATTAGGTAGAATAGTTTAGATTTGGAGATCTTGGAGTCCAGAATGCTTTTGACTTCAAACTCGAGTTCTCCATCCACTAGGATAGGTTTTGGAGATTTGGTTAGTCGGGTTTGAGGTTGCACGGGTTTTAATAGAGAGACGTGGAAGACCGGATGTATCTTCATGTGCGGGGGCAAGTCCAACTTGACCGCTACTGGGTTTACTATGGTAGTGATGGAATAGGGACCAAGGTATCTTGGGTTGAATGTGCGTGGCCCTTTTAGAGAAAGATATTTGGTGGATAACCAGACTTGATCCCCTACTTGATAGTGAGGGGCTTCCTTCCGATGTTGATCTGCTCCTTTCTTGTATTGTTCTTTAGCCCTTTGAAGGTGAGAAACAGCTTCCTTAAAGGCTTGGGTGATTGTAGAATGCAGGTAGTCTACTGCTGGTGTTTCAAGATCTTGGAGGGGATCCAACTCCGAGGTTCGAGGGTGACTGCCGTACAAAAGAAAAAACGGGGTTTTCCCAGTTCCCGAATGGACAGAGTTATTGTAGGCATACTCGGCTATCCAAAGGATATCTTTCCAAGTTTTTTCAGTTTGTTGCAGCATGCAGCGTAAATACTGTTCCAGAGTTTGATTGGTCCTCTCGGTTTGTCCGTCGGTCTGAGGGTGGTGACTGGTCGATAGTCTCACATCAATTTGAGCCGACCGACAGCAACTTCGCCAAAAATGAGAAATAAATTGACTACCTCGATCCGAAATTAGAACCGAAGGAAAACCGTGCAGTCGGACGATGTTTTCGAGAAATTCTCGGGCCAGAGTTGCTGCTGTTGGCAAGCCTTTGAGCGGAATGAAATGCGCCATCTTGGAGAATAAGTCCACGATTACTAGAATCGTATTGTATCCGGAGCATGGAGGTAGATCGGTGATGAAGTCCATAGAAAGCGTATTCCAAGGGCGAGGTGGGATGTCAATAGGGCGTAAGAGGCCTGCTGGTCTTTCCTTTTGACTCTTGTTTTGGGCGCATACTCCACAGGACATTATAAAGTCTCTGATATCTTTTTTCCAAGACGGCCACCAGAAGTAGCGCTTGATCTTTTCTGAGGTCTTGGCTATACCGGGATGACCTTCCATTAAAGAGTCGTGATAACAAGAGATTACTTTTTTCTGTAAATCTGTGCTGGGTAGGTATAATCGTTCTTGGAAATACAATAAGTTGTCCTTTACTGCAAAGTCCTTTCCCTGCAGATGCCAATTCTGTATATCTGCTGGAGTTACAAGTTGCCTGGCTTTATCCTTAACTTCCTCTATGAATTCTGTGGCGATTACACCCAGAATTCTTTGTTCGGGAATGATTGGTACAGGTTTAGGGTTGATCAAGTGTTCTTCCACTCCCATCCGAGAAAGGGCATCGGCTTTACCGTTCTTTGTACCAGGTCGATAGGTAATTATGAAGTCAAACTCGGCAAAGAATAATGCCCAACGGAGTTGTCTAGAGGATTGGGCTTTTGCGGTTTTCAAATATTGCAGGTTTCGGTGATCCGTAATCACAGTAACGGTGTGTCGGGCCCCCAGCAGATAATGCCGCCAAGCCTTAAAGGCAGACTTGATAGCCAGAAGTTCCTTGTCAGTAATCGTGTAATTGACTTCAGGAGGCGAGAATTTGCGGGACCAAAATGCCACGGGATGCAACTGATTGGTTACCGGGTCCTTTTGTGATAGAACTGCCCCCATGGCAAGGCTTGAAGCATCAGTTTCCACGATGTAGGGGAGTTCGGGGCGAGGGTGTTTTAAGATTGGTGCAGAGATAAATTTAGTCTTCAAATCCTGGAAAGCTTGTTCCGCCTCGGTAGACCATTCAAAACGTTTGTTTTTCTTTAACAAGGCAGTGATGGGCTGGACTATTCGAGAGAACTCTGGGATAAACCTGCGGTAAAAGTTAGCGAAGCCTAACATGCTTTGCACACCTTTTACGGAGGATGGTGATGGCCATTTGAGAACTGCATCGACCTTCTTTGAATCCATACGCACTCCGCCAGGTGATAATATGAATCCCAAGAATTCAACTTCAGTCACGTTGAAAACACATTTTTCCAACTTAGCGAAAAGTTTGTGTTGACGCAATCTTTCGAGGACCATTTTCACGTGTTTCCGATGTTCAGATTCCGATGAAGAATAAACGAGGATGTCGTCAATGTAAACAACAACACATACATCTATGAGCTCTCTGAGGACATCGTTCATAAAATATTGAAAGGCGGCCGGGGCATTGCAAAGTCCGAAGGGCATGACCTGATATTCAAATAGCCCATACTTGGTGCGGAAGGCCGTCTTCCATTCATCGCCCTCTTTTACTCGTACCAAGTGGTAAGCTCCTCTAAGATCCAGCTTTGTATATATGCATGCTTTTCTGACTTGGTCCAGGAGTTCAGGGATCAAAGGTAACGGATATCTATTCTTAACGGTGATCTGGTTCAGGGAGCGATAATCGATACAAGTTCTAAGGTCTCCTTCCTTTTTTGGAACGAAGAACAAAGCTGAAGAAGCAGGGGACTTGGAAGGACGAATAAACCCATTTGCCAGGTATTGATCCAGGTATTGTCGAAGGTGAAGGTTCTCAGGCTCGGTGAGGGCATAAATTCTACTACAAGGAGGAGTAGATCCAGGTATCAGGTCTATCTGGCAGTCATAAGACCTATGAGGAGGTAGAGAGTTAGCCTGATCCTTCCGGAAAACATCTTGGTATTCTAGGTATTCGGGAGGTAACTGGGGAGTCTCTGAAGAAATTGCGGCCAGTGCAACACCAGGTGGAGGGTGACAAGTAGAGACACATTCTGGAAACTGGACCGTTCTTGCTCGCCAATCGATCAGAGGATTGTGTTTCTCTAACCAAGGTATTCCTAGAATAATCTGAAACTGAGGGGCCTTGATCACATCGAACACGATCTTCTCATGGTGTCCATCTTGACTTACTAGCGTCACTTCTTGAGTGGTATGCGTTACTGGCCCGGAGGCTATCTCCGTACCATCCACCGTAGTAATGACGTCCTTTACAGCCTTGGGACAAAGAGTTAGATTCATCCTCAAAACCATTTCATGATCCACATAATTGCCGATGGCACCGCTGTCGACGTAAGCTTCAATTGCATGTAATCGATCCGGATTATCAGGGCTAATGAGGACCATAGGTATCACGAAATGCGAGGTCACGGAACTGGTTTTTACGCTCGGCAAGAGGACCTCTATTCTTGTCGGGCGAGGTCGTTTCCCTGCTCAGAGTTTGTAACTTTGGTAACTGCAGCTCCTACTGCCTTCTTGGCAGGTTTCACCGGACAGTCTCGAAGAAAGTGCCCTGAGTTTCCGCAATATAGGCATAATTGCAACTGTTTCCTCCTTTCCCGCTCCCGTTGTGTTAGAGGACCTTTCAGACCCCCTATTTGCATGGGTTCCCCGGAGTCTACTCCTTTGGAAGGAGTTGGCGGTTTGGAAAATACTCGAGCATCAAACTTGGAACGATCGGCCTTCCTGTTCTGCAGCCTGTGATCTATTTGAACGACCAAGTCTATGTAATCCGAACAGTCTTGTGGGGGATTCACTACTTGGGCTAAAACGTCTTTGAGCTCTCCACGTAGACCTCTATAAAACAGCGTAATCCTTTTGTCCTCAGGCCATTGAGTTTCCACTATTAGTCTATTGAAAGATGCAATATAAGCCAAAAGGTCTTGATTACCCTGTCGCAACGAAAGAAGCTCATTGTCCAAGGCCTGCCCCTGTGAATGTCTTGCGAACAGTTTTTCCATACTAAGCTGAAAGGCTTGAAAATCATGGAGAACCAGATCATCTTGATGAACTAGAGGGATCGACCAGTCTGCCGCATTGCCACTAAGGTACGAAAGTACAAAAGCTACTTTAGCTTGATCAGTTGGAAAGGCTGCTGGCCGGCATAAGAAGTGCAACCGGCACTGATTGATAAATACTGCAAACCTCTTTGGGTCACCAGAAAATCGCTCGGGCGGGGCCAGAGGTACATTCCCAGGTAGGTTGATCTGCACTGGATTCATAGAGGATGTTGAAGGAAGATTTGCCCCTGATGCGGGTAACGGGGTCTGTCCGGCTTGTGACTGTAGCACTTGTCTAGCAAGATTGTCTGTTCTCTCCTTGGAAATAATTAGTTCCCTTCTTAGAGCATTCGTTTCCTGATGAGTTGCATGCACTTCTGCCCTTAGTTCCCCAAGTAACCGGGCTAGGGGGTCAGTATCCGAGGTTTCCATAGCGCCTGGGCGAGAGTTTTGCGGTAGGCTTTGCGTTCTGTAACGCTCACCTGATTCTCGCAGAGGCGCCGGTCTTGACTGGGCGACTACCGTATCTTCAAAGGTGATGTGTAGCACCCGGTTGGCTCTTTGGGCTGGAACTCTGTGCACTGTATGCCTGACGTGTAGAGTAAGATGTCTTAGGTAAGTGAATGCCAAGCTCTCCATCTGCCTTGGGGCAGGTTGCTGTAGCCAGTTTCTTCACTGGATAGGTAGCACAGGCCTCTTGACTTCAGAGGACTGCTGTCCGTCGTTTACTGCACGAACGGTAAGTTTCGAGTCATTCAAATGTCTTTTTAAAGTCTTTAGTAATGATGTCTCTTGTTTTGCAGGGTTCCGGCGATGACGGATGACGGGCTGAAGTGAGTTGAAGATGGAGCCCGTGTGATGAATAGAAGCGCCTGGAAGCACGTGAGTAAGCGCTTGTTGCCTGTTTCACGATGCGCTCTAACTGTCTTTTTATTTTGCAGGTACGAGTTCGGAGCGGCTGCAGGGTGCCGGAATACCCACTGGATTAGATGTGGAAAGGAGTAATGGCACGTGAGTATTAAAGTTCCCCAATGTCTTTAAACGCACCTTGTTTTGTCTTTCAGATGCGGATGCAGCGCCGAAGGCCTCCGGAGCGTGCGAAGAGTTGGTAAGCTTTTGTCTTTCAGATGCCGGAATGCAGTATGAAGACCTCCGGAACGCACGAAGAGTAGGTAAGCCTTTGCCTTTCAGATGCCGGAATGCTAACCTGTTCTTTCTTGTCTTTATAGGGGTTGCTGAAGACTGGATTCAGGATGGTAAGCCTTTTTCCTTAGGCCCAGGACTGGATGCAGAAGACACGATGAGCGTCCTGCTGCAGAGGGTGCAGAATAACGCAAAGCAAGATTCATCCACCGGGTGTGGTTTAAATAGCCTCCTGTAGTGCTTGGGTCTCTCCTTCCACAGCCACGCCTAAGTAAGAAAAGAGTTCCTGGTAAGAAAAGAGTTCCTGCCTTCCAGAAGAGTTCCAGTGTTCTAAATCTAGGGAGTGGCTCCAGCCCCACCCAACAGGAAAAGTAGTTCCAAACAGAAGAGGATCAGAGGCTCAACTGGCAGGCAAGTAAGCAGCATGGTCTGCTGCAGGTAAGTCCACCCAAGCATTATGAGCCCGGCGCTTCCAGCGCTGGGACTGGGCATATTTATGAGCCTGGTGCCACTGGTGCCAGGACTGGGTCCAAAAGGTCCCAATTGGGACTGGTTGGCACCCGGAACCTGGGTTATGGATCTGCTTCCAAGGGAGTTGGGAAAACCCTGACCTTTTGGAAGCAGAGATCATGACAGGCATTCTTGCTGTACTTTCAAGCCTTCTCATGACTGAGAAAATGGAACCTGGATAGAAGCAATAAATATGCCGACAACCCTATATACGAAGATGGAGGATGAACTTGATGAGACAGGGGGAGATTACTGATTTTTTTCTCCATTATCATGGATTCCAACTTGGCTGGCAAATGCCTACAAGCTACTTGAAGCAATACTAGTGCTAGTATTGCTAGAATTCTGTCTTAACGTGATCATTTTAGGGCAATGGCAGAAGACAGCTAACAAAGCTGCTGGGGTAAAGATAATGATCAATGTAAATGTGGACCATACACCACAGACTGAAGACACCACTCGTGAGAACATAAAGAAGAGTTTGCTGGCACACCCATGGATGAAGTTGTATTACCCAAAGGATCATAAGAGATGTATTGGATGCTGGGTTTTCTGTCAAACAACTGTAGAAGGCTGTCTCATGACCTGGAGTGTGGATGAGCATTAAAGAATGCAGGTGCCCTGAGGGGGGTGACAACAGTATGGATCCCAAAGAAACCAAGGTATGAAGAGAAGCTGAAGAAGGTTGAAGGGGAGGAGGTGGTTGAGAACTCGACCAGAGGGGGGAATGTAGAGGACCAGGTGCACACATCATCCCTAGCTCCTGCCCCTTACCTCCATCATACTGGAAAAGCACGAGAAGAGCGCAATTTGGGACTTCAGGTATAATCCCAATACTTCATCGAGTATATGAGTAAAGGTATGCACTCAGACAACCGTATTGAATGTGCCCTTGCACTGAGAGGGTGGAAGGATGTCGGCACCCACCATTGCACATCGAAGAGTTATAAGTGAAATTTTATGAGAGCCAAGTGATGTCATGAAGGAAAGATACGAAGGCGCACTGACATGATATGACAATGCTAAAAGAATGAAGACACAACTAGAATAAGAGAAACGTGCAATCAGATATGAAGAAGTCAAATGCAGCAAAGAATTAGTGAGTAGAGACTAAGTGAATGCATATGTGAAGAAATGCAAGGTAGCTGAGACATATAGAGGCTTGCTGCAGAATAAAACATAACATGGATAAAGCGGCCATGATGGAAAGATGAATGTTGGACTTGTGTTAAAACTAATCAAGCTACCTCGGAGACAGACCAGGGCTGCCGAGTCAGGCGGTGCTGGAAAACTGCTTTGTGTGAGGGATAAAGAGGAGTCTATTGGCCTGGGATCAAGGAATAATTGCAAGGCACAAAGGGAGTCAAGAAGATGGTCCATGTACGTAAGACATATATCTCTTAGATTAAGCAAAGAAGAAAACATAACATCTGCAAGAGTCAATTATTGGACAATCAAAGATGCGAAAAGCCTATGCAAGGTGGAGTGAGCAAGTCTCCAGAGCCCGAGAGGAGTAAGGACACCCAGCTTAATTAAATCAAATAGCAGTAAATAGAATGTCGAAATTGACAAAATAGTTGTCTCCTCACACGTGATTCAGAAGTTGAAAACAATGGCGTACCTAGAATCCCTTGAAAGTTCCAGAACAGAGAACGGGCTGCAAGGTCAACTATAAAGAAGAAGCCTTTGCTTGGGGCCCGACCGATGAGAGATGATGGACTAATTGGGCAAGCGGGTAGTAGTTTGACGGTGCTCCCTGCACCTGAGTTTCATTTTGCTTATGTGCTGCTAACAAGCTGAAAGTCTAAGGTTGGGAAAGAATGCCAACCAATCAGAGGGTCTATGTAGCAACATTGTTGCAACGGCCAATGGCTGTTATTCTGCTATAGTATGTATTATACGTATTTAGAGGTGGTTCAAGGTGTGCCTACCAGATAAGGGGCATCCAGTGATATCACTAATCCCTATATGATATGCTTGCTTAACCAATCGCTCCCGTCAATAGGTTTATACAGTTTGCCACGTAGGATGATGTTTTAGCTGACGTACATTGAGGAATAAAACCTTTGTGTAAACGAAACTGAAGTGTGAGTGTGTGAACTAGTTTGTTGTTCTTCAAATTGCCCTACTTTATTTCAAGCTGATATTAAAGTAGTACTTTGCCATATTCTTTGAGTTTGTCCGGTTATTTGGGCCTGAGATTATTATTTGGTAATTGCATCTAGCACATGAAACGCTTCAAGGTGCTAGAGCACACAAGATTGAAAGGTATTTGCAGAGGACCTGTCGACCCCGGCCAGCCTTTGAGGGCCCCAGTGACTTGTAAGAACCCACACTCTACCTTGATCCAAAAACATATTCTTCTTTCAGGCTTTGATGCACCACTCATTGCATGTCTACCTCTTTCTTTAAAATCCAGAGTCCTTTGTTTTCGTTAGCTGTGTGTGTTTTTAATTTAAAGGTTTTCTTTTTATAGACACTTCATTGCCAATTCTCTTATTTTGGATTCATTGTACTAAAGCTGTTTGCTCTGCTACTTTTATCAGCTCACATCCCCTTCTGAGGAGTGGAGTCTGCTGGCTGCCTATGCTACCCTGAGATGCGGAAGAGGAACACCATTTACGGGTCGATACATGAAAATAATGTGCGCCGAAAATTCCCGCGCAGAGGTGCCAAAACGTGTGAATCGCAGTAAAAGTGCGAAAATCGCAGTGCAAGTGCGAAAAATGTAGGGAAACCAGCGCACATCCATTCATGGAAGTCCGTGCGCGCGAAAAACATTGGATGTGCGCTAAAAATGTGCGGCGCGCACGCCGGCGCACAGGTCATCCAACAGCGTGCGCCACGGCCACTGCAAAATCTCACATAGCGCGGCGCACATCACAAAAGTAGGCGGAACACGGGGCGTAACACTCGGAATGGGGAACAACGCGTGAAAATATGGGCGTCACAGGGGAAATACAGGAGGCAAGTGCGCGGAACGCCCACACGCTCGCCTACAACCCGTATTCATGGAATCGAATAGGGCAAACCAGCGCACGGTCAAAGACGCGCACAGGGCCAAACAAGTACACCACAAGAAAGCAGGCGGTAGCGCCCCTGCGACTGAAAAAAATGTGCACCAAAATGTGCGCTAACAAAAAGCACCCATATACAGCCATGATGAATGGGCCATACAATGACCCTCTAGGACAAATGAGGTGCAAAGGGGCACCGACAAACACGGACACCCGCTGTGTGAATAATAGCGTGTGCGCGTGTTCCTGGGTGCGCGGGAAGTTCCACACGCGATTGGCCTGGGTACGTGTACTTCGGGGTGAGCGGGAAGTTCCACACGCGATTAGTCTGGGTACGTGTACTACGGGGTGCGCGGGAAGTTCCACACGCAATTGGCCTGGGTACGTGTACTTCAGGGTGAGCGGGAAGTTCCACACGCGATTAGCCTGGGTACGTGTACTACGGGGTGCGCGGGAAGTTCCACACGCAATTGGCCTGGGTA
Source organism: Ambystoma mexicanum (assembly GCF_040938575.1). Lineage (NCBI taxonomy): Eukaryota > Metazoa > Chordata > Amphibia > Caudata > Ambystomatidae > Ambystoma > Ambystoma mexicanum. The sequence continues at coordinate 1,137,594,009 of NC_090932.1, read as the reverse complement.
GGTGTACTTCGGGGTGCGCGGGAAGTTCCACACGCGATTGGCCTGGGTACGTGTACTTCGGGGTATGCGGGAAGTTCCACACGCGATTGGCCTGGGTACGTGTATTCCGAGGTGCGCGGGAAGATTCACACGCAATTTCAGCAGGGTATGTGTATTTCGGTGGTGCCGGGGAATGCTACACGTGATTTGGCCATGTGGGTCCTCCCAGGTGTTCCCTCTACACCCTCCACGGCCCCTGCAGGCAGCCCACAACACAGGGTACTACCCTGCACCCCTGCTCATGTCCCACAGGCAACCCATCCACCATGGCCATGCCCACCAGCCAACCCACATGTCACCTTGCACTACTGATCACCAACACATGTCTCCCATCACCCCCACCCCCCAGCAGTGCAGGGGCAGCCTCCACCAGGCTCCCACACATGTCCCGCTGCACCCCCACCCCCAACCACCAGGGGCAGCCTCCACCAGGCCCCCACTCATGTCTCCCATCACCCCCACCCTACAGCAGTGCAGGGACAGCCTCCACCAGGCCCCCACTCATCTCCAACTCATGTCTCCCTGCACCCTCAGCCCCCAGCAGTGCAGGGGCAGCCTCCACCAGGCTCCCACACATGTCCCCCTGCACCCCCACCACCCAGCCACCAGGGGCAGCCTCCACCAGGCCCCCATTCATGTCTCCCATCACCCCCACCCCCCAGCAGTGCAGGGGAAGCCTCCACCAGACCCCCACCCATGTCTACCACCACCCCCACCCCCCAGCCACCAGGGGCAGCCTCCACCAGGCCCCCACTCATGTCTCCCATCACCCCCACCCCATAGCAGTGCAGGGGAACCCTCCACCAGGCCCCCACACATGTCTACCACCACCCCCACCCCCCAGCCACCAGGGGCAGCCTCCACCAGGCCCCAACTCATGTCTCCCATCACCCCCACCCCCCAGCAGTGCAGGGGCAGCATCCACCAGGCCCCCACTCATGTCTCCCATCACCCCCAACCCCCAGCAGAGCAGGGGCAGCCTCCACCAGACTCCCAAACATGTCCCCCTGCACCCCCACCCCCCAGCCACCAGGGGCAGCCTCCACCAGGCCCCCACTCATGCCTCCCATCACCCCCACCCCCCAGCAGTGCAGGGGCAGACTCCACCAGGCCCCCACTCATGCCTCCCATCACCCCCACGCCCCAGCCACCAGGGGCAGCCTCCACCAGGCCCCCACTCATGACTCCCATCACCCCCCCAGCAGTGCCTGGGCAGCCTCCATCAGCCCCCCACTCATGTCCAACTCATGTCTCCCTGCACCCCCACCCCCCAGCAGTGCAGGGGCAGCCTCCACCAGGCTCCCACACATGTCCCCCTGCACCCCCACCCCCCAGCCACCAGGGGCAGCCTCCGCCAGGCCCCCACTCATGTCTCCCATCACCCCTACCCCCCAGCAGTGCAGGGGCAGCCTCCACCAGGCCCCCACCCATGTCTACCACCACCCCCACCCCCCAGCCACCAGGGGCAGCCTCCACCAGGCCCCCACTAATGTCTCCCATCACCCCCACCCCCCAGCAGTGCAGGGGAAGCCTCCACCAGGCCCCCACTCATGTCTCCCATCACCCCCACCCCCAGCAGTGCAGGGGCAGCCTCCACCAGGCCCCCACCCATGTCTACCACCACCCCCACCCCCCAGCCACCAGGGGCAGCCTCCACCAGGCCCCCACTCATGTTCCCCATCACCCCCACCCCCCAGCAGTGCAGGGGCAGCCTCCACCAGGCCCCCACTTATGTCCAACTCATGTCTCCCTGCACCCCCACCCCCCAGCAGTGCAGGGGCAGCCTCCACCAGGCTCCCACACATGTCCCCCTGCACCCCCACCCCCCAGCCACCAGGGGCAGCCTCCACCAGGGCCCCACTCATGTCTCCCGTCACCCCCACCCCATAGCAGTGCAGGGGCACCCTCCACCAGGCCCCTACCCATGTCTACCACCACCCCCACCCCCCAGCCACCAGGGGCAGCCTCCACCAGGCCCCAACTCATGTCTCCCATCACCCCAACCCGCCAGCAGTGCAGGGGCAGCCTCCACCAGGCCCCCACTCATGTCTCCCATCACCCCCACCCCCCAGCAGTGCAGGGGCAGCCTCCACCAGACTCCCACACATGTCCCCCTGCACCCCATCCCCCAGCCACCAGGGGTAGCCTCCACCAGGCCCCCACTCATGTCTCCCATCACCCCCACCCCCCAGCAGTGCAGGGGCAGCCTCCACCAGGCCCCCACTCATGTCTCCCATAACCCCCACTCCCCAGCCACCAGGGGCAGCCTCCACCAGGCCCCCACCCATGTCTACCACCCCCGCCCACCCCCTAGCCACCAGGGGCAGCCTCCACCAGGCCCCCACTCATGTCTCCCATCACCACCCCCCCCCCAGCAGTGCAGGGGCAGCCTCCACCAGTCCCCCACTCATGTCCAACTCATGTCTCCCTGCACCCCCACCCCCCAGCAGTGCAGGGGCAGCCTCCACCAGGCTCCCACACATGTCCCCCTGCACCCCCACCCCCCAGCCACCAGGGGCAGCCTCCACCAGGCCCCCACTCATGTCTCCCATCACCCCTACCCTCCAGCAGTGCAGGGGCAGCCTCCACCAGGCCCCCACCCATGTCTACCACCACCCCCACCCCCCAGCCACAGCCTCCACCAGGCCCCCACGCATGTCTCCCATCACCCCCACCCCCCAGCAGTGCAGGGGAAGCCTCCACCAGGCCCCCACTCATGTCTCCCATCACCCCCACCCCCAGCAGTGCAGGGGCAGCCTCCACCAGGCCCCCACCCATGTCTACCACCACCCCCATCCCCCAGCCACAGGGGCAGCGTCCACCAGGCCCCCACTCATGTCTCCCATCACCCCCACCCCCCAGCAGTGCAGGGGCAGCCTCCACCAGGCCCCCACTCATGTCCAACTCATGTCTCCCTGCACCCCCACCCCCCAGCAGTGCAGGGGCAGCCTCCACCAGGCTCCCACACATGTCCCCCTGCACCCCCACCCCCCAGCCACCAGGGGCAGCCTCCACCAGGCCCCCACTCATGTCTCCCATCACCCCCACCCCATAGCAGTGCAGGGGCACCCTCCACCAGGCCCCCACCCATGTCTACCACCACCCCACCCCCCAGCCACCAGGGGCAGCCTCCACCAGGCCCCAACCCATGTCTCCCATCACCCCAACCCCCCAGCAGTGCAGGGGCAGCCTCCACCAGGCCCCCACTCATGTCTCCCATCACCCCCACCCCCCAGCAGTGCAGGGGCAGCCTCCACCAGCCCCCCACTCATGTCCAACTCATGTCTCCCTGCACCCCCACCCCCCAGCAGTGCAGGGGCAGCCTCCACCAGGCTCCCACACATATCCCCCTGCACCCCCACCCCCCAGCCACCAGGGGCAGCCTCCACCAGGCCCCCACTCATGTCTCCAATCACCCCCACCCCCAGCAGTGCAGGGGCAGCCTCCACCAGGCCCCCACTCATGTCTCCCATAACCCCCACCCCCCAGCCACCAGGGGCAGCCTCCACCAGGCCCCCACCCAGGTCTACCACCCCCGCCCATCCCCCAGCCACCAGGGGCAGCCTCCACCAGGCCCCCACTCATGTCTCCCATCACCCCCACCCCCCAGGAGTGCAGGGGCAGCCTCCACCAGGCCCCCACTCATGTCCAACTCATGTCTCCCTGCACCCCCACCCCCCAGCAGTGCAGGGGCAGCCTCCACCAGGCTCCCACATATGTCCCCCTGCACCCCCACCCCCCAGCCACCAGGGGCAGCCTCCACCAGGCCCCCACTCATGTCTCCCATCACCCCCACCCCCAGCAGTGCAGGGGCAGCCTCCACAAGGCCCCCACTCATGTCTCCCATCACCCCTACCCCCCAGCAGTGCAGGGGCAGCCTCCACCAGGCCCCCACCCATGTCTACCACCACCCCCACCCCCCAGCCACCAGGGGCAGCCTCCACCAGGCCCCCACTCATGTCTCCCATCACCCCCACCCCCCAGCAGTGCAGGGGCAGCCTCCACCAGGCCCCCACTCATGTCCAACTCATGTCTCCCTGCACCCCACCCCCCAGCAGTGCAGGGGCAGCCTCCACCAGGCTTCCACACATGTCCCCCTGCACCCCCACCCCCCAGCCACCAGGGGCAGCCTCCACCAGGCCCCCACTCATGTCTCCCATCACACCCACCACCCAGCAGTGCAGGGGCAGCCTCCACCAGTCCCCCACCCATGTCTACCACCAACCCCACCCCCCAGCCACCAGGGGAAGCCTCCACCAGGCCCCCACTCATGTCTCCCATCACCCCCACCCCCCAGCAGTGCAGGGGCAGCCTCCACCAGGCCCCCACTCATGTCTCCCATCACCCCCACCCCCAGCAGTGCAGGGCAGCCTCCACCAGGCTCCCACACATGTCCCCCTGCACCCCCACACCCCAGCCACCAGGGGCAGCCTCCACCAGGCCCCCACTCATGTGTCCCATCACCCCCACCCCCCAGCAGTGCAGGGGCAGCCTCCACCAGGCCCCCACCCATGTCTACCACCACCCCCACCCCCCAGCCACCAGGGGCAGCCTCCACCAGGCCCCCACTCATGTCTCCCATCACCCCCACCCCCCAGCCACCAGGGGAAGCCTCCACCAGGCCCCCACTCATGTCTCCCATCACCCCCACCCCCCAGCAGTGCAGGGGAAGCCTCCACCAGGCCCCCACTCATGTCTCCCATCACCCCCACCCCCCAGCCACCAGGGGCAGCCTCCACCAGGCCCCCACCCATGTCTACCACCACCCCCACCCCCCAGTCACCAGGGGCAGCCTCCACCAGGCCCCCACTCATGTCTCCCATCACACCCACCCCCCAGCAGTGCAGGGGCAGCCTCCACCAGTCCCCCACCCATGTCTACCACCACCCCCACCCCCCAGCAGTGCAGGGGCAGCCTCCACCAGGCCCCCACTCATGTCTCCCATCACCCCCACCCCCCAGCAGTGCAGGGGCAGCCTCCACCAGGCCCCCACTCATGTCTCCCCTCACCCCCACCCCCCAGCAGTGCCGGGGCAGCCTCCACCAGGCCCCCACTCATGTCTCCCTGCACCCCCACCCCCCAGCAGTGCAGGGGCAGCCTCCACCAGGCCCCCACTCATGTCTCCCTACACCCCCATCCCCCAGCCACCAGGGGCAGCCTCAACCAGGCCCCCACTCATGTCCCCCATCACCCCCACCCCCCAGCAGTGCAGGGGCAGCCTCCACCAGGCTCCCACACATGTCCCCCTGCACCCCCACCCCCCAGCCACCAGGGGCAGCCTCCACCAGGCACCCACTCATGTCTCCCATCACCCCCACCCCCCAGCAGTGCAGGGGCAGCCTCCACCAGGCCCCCACTCATGTCCAACTCATGTCTCCCTGCACCCCCACCCCCCAGCAGTGCAGGGGCAGCCTCCACCAGGCCCCCACTCATGTCCCCCATCACCTCCACCCCCCAGCAGTGCAGGGGCAGCCTCCACCAGGCCCCCACTCATGTCCAACTCATGTCCCCCTGCACCCCCACCCCACAGCCACCAGGGGCAGCCTCCACCAGGCCCCCACTCATGTCTCCCATCACCCCCACCCCCCAGCAGTGCAGGGGCAGCCTCCACCAGGCCCCCACTCATGTCCAACTCATGTCTCCCTGCACCCCCACCCCCCAGCAGTGCAGGGGCAGCCTCCACCAGTCCCCCACCCATGTCTACCACCACCCCCACCCCCCAGCAGTGCAGGGGCAGCCTCCACCAGGCCCCCACCCATGTCTACCACCACCCCCACCCCCCAGTCACCAGGGGCAGCCTCCACCAGGCCCCCACTCATGTCTCCCATCACACCCACCCCCCAGCAGTGCAGGGGCAGCCTCCACCAGTCCCCCACCCATGTCTACCACCACCCCCACCCCCCAGCAGTGCAGGGGCAGCCTCCACCAGGCCCCCACTCATGTCTCCCATCACCCCCACCCCCCAGCAGTGCAGGGGCAGCCTCCACCAGGCCCCCACTCATGTCTCCCTGCACCCCCATCCCCCAGCCACCAGGGGCAGCCTCCACCAGGCCCCCACTCATGTCCCCATCACCCCCAACCCCCAGCAGTGCAGGGGCAGCCTCCACCAGGCTCCCACACATGTCCCCCTGCACCCCCACCCCCCAGCCACCAGGGGCAGCCTCCACCAGGCCCCCACTCATGTCTCCCATCACCCCCACCCCCCAGCAGTGCAGGGGCAGCCTCCACCAGGCCCCCACTCATGTCCAACTCATGTCTCCCTGCACCCCCACCCCCCAGCAGTGCAGGGGCAGCCTCCACCAGGCCCCCACTCATGTCCCCCATCACCTCCACCCCCCAGCAGTGCAGGGGCAGCCTCCACCAGGCCCCCACTCATGTCCAACTCATGTCCCCCTGCACCCCCACCCCACAGCCACCAGGGGCAGCCTCCACCAGGCCCCCACTCATGTCTCCCATCACCCCCACCCCCCAGCAGTGCAGGGGCAGCCTCCACCAGGCCCCCACTCATGTCCAACTCATGTCTCCCTGCACCCCCACCCCCCAGCAGTGCAGGGGCAGCCTCCACCAGGCTCCCACACATGTCCCCCTGCACCCCACCCCCCAGCCACCAGGGGCAGCCTCCACCAGGCCCCCACTCATGTCTCCCATCACCCCCACCCCCCAGCAGTGAAGGGGCAGCCTCCACCAGGCCCCCACCCATGTCTACCACCACCCCCACCCCCCAGCCACCAGGGGCAGCCTCCACCAGGCCCCCACTCATGTCTCCCATCACCCCCACCCCCCAGCCACCAGGGGCAGCCTCCACCAGGCCCCCACTCATGTCTCCCATCACCCCACCCCCCAGCAGTGCAGGGGCAGCCTCCACCAGGCCCCCACCCATGTCTACCACCACCCCCCCGGCAGTGCAGGGGCAGCCTCCACCAGGCCCCCACTCATGTCTCCCATCACCCCCACCCCCCAGCAGTGCAGGGGCAGCCTCCACCAGGCCCCCACTCATGTCTCCCCTCACCCCCACCCCCCAGCAGTGCTGGGGCAGCCTCCACCAGGCCCCCACTCATGTCTCCCTGCACCCCCACCCCCCAGCCACCAGGGGCAGCCTCCACCAGGCCCCCACTCATGTCCCCCATCACCCCCACCACCCAGCAGTGCAGGGGCAGCCTCCACCAGGCTCCCACACATGTCCCCCTGCACCCCCACCCCCCGGCCACCAGGGGCAGCCTCCACCAGGCCCCCACTCATGTCCAACTCATGTCCCCCTGCACCCCCACCCCCCAGCCACCAGGGGCAGCCTCCACCAGGCCCCCACTCATGTCTCCCATCACCCCCACCCCCCAGCAGTGCAGGGGCAGCCTCCACCAGGCCCCCACTCATGTCTCCCATCACCCCCACCCCCTAGCAGTGCAGGGGCAGCCTCCACCAGGCCCCCACTCATGTCTCCCACCGCCCCCACCCCCAGCAGTGCTGGGGCAGCCTCCACCAGGCCCCCACTCATGTCTCCCATCACCCCCACTCCCCAGCAGTGCAGGGGCAGCCTCCATCAGGCCCCCACTCATGTCTCCCATCACCTCCACCCCCCAGCAATGCAGGGGCAGCCTCCACCAGGCCCCCACTCATGTCCAACTCATGTCCCCCTGCACCCCCACCCCCCAGCCACCAGGGGCAGCCTCCACCAGGCCCCCACTCATGTCTCCCATCACCCCCAACCCCCAGCAGTGCAGGGGCAGCCTCCATCAGGCCCCCACTCATGTCTCCCATCACCTCCACCCCCCAGCAATGCAGGGGCAGCCTCCACCAGGCCCCCACTCATGTCCAACTCATGTCCCCCTGCACCCCCATCCCCCAGCCACCAGGGGCAGCCTCCACCAGGCCCCCACTCATGTCCCCATCACCCCCAACCCCCAGCAGTGCAGGGGCAGCCTCCACCAGGCTCCCACACATGTCCCCCTGCACCCCCACCCCCCAGCCACCAGGGGCAGCCTCCACCAGGCCCCCACTCATGTCTCCCATCACCCCCACCCCCCAGCAGTGCAGGGGCAGCCTCCACCAGGCCCCCACTCATGTCCAACTCATGTCTCCCTGCACCCCCACCCCCCAGCAGTGCAGGGGCAGCCTCCACCAGGCCCCCACTCATGTCCCCCATCACCTCCACCCCCCAGCAGTGCAGGGGCAGCCTCCACCAGGCCCCCACTCATGTCCAACTCATGTCCCCCTGCACCCCCACCCCACAGCCACCAGGGGCAGCCTCCACCAGGCCCCCACTCATGTCTCCCATCACCCCCACCCCCCAGCAGTGCAGGGGCAGCCTCCACCAGGCCCCCACTCATGTCCAACTCATGTCTCCCTGCACCCCCACCCCCCAGCAGTGCAGGGGCAGCCTCCACCAGGCTCCCACACATGTCCCCCTGCACCCCACCCCCCAGCCACCAGGGGCAGCCTCCACCAGGCCCCCACTCATGTCTCCCATCACCCCCACCCCCCAGCAGTGAAGGGGCAGCCTCCACCAGGCCCCCACCCATGTCTACCACCACCCCCACCCCCCAGCCACCAGGGGCAGCCTCCACCAGGCCCCCACTCATGTCTCCCATCACCCCCACCCCCCAGCCACCAGGGGCAGCCTCCACCAGGCCCCCACTCATGTCTCCCATCACCCCACCCCCCAGCAGTGCAGGGGCAGCCTCCACCAGGCCCCCACCCATGTCTACCACCACCCCCCCGGCAGTGCAGGGGCAGCCTCCACCAGGCCCCCACTCATGTCTCCCATCACCCCCACCCCCCAGCAGTGCAGGGGCAGCCTCCACCAGGCCCCCACTCATGTCTCCCCTCACCCCCACCCCCCAGCAGTGCTGGGGCAGCCTCCACCAGGCCCCCACTCATGTCTCCCTGCACCCCCACCCCCCAGCCACCAGGGGCAGCCTCCACCAGGCCCCCACTCATGTCCCCCATCACCCCCACCACCCAGCAGTGCAGGGGCAGCCTCCACCAGGCTCCCACACATGTCCCCCTGCACCCCCACCCCCCGGCCACCAGGGGCAGCCTCCACCAGGCCCCCACTCATGTCCAACTCATGTCCCCCTGCACCCCCACCCCCCAGCCACCAGGGGCAGCCTCCACCAGGCCCCCACTCATGTCTCCCATCACCCCCACCCCCCAGCAGTGCAGGGGCAGCCTCCACCAGGCCCCCACTCATGTCTCCCATCACCCCCACCCCCTAGCAGTGCAGGGGCAGCCTCCACCAGGCCCCCACTCATGTCTCCCACCGCCCCCACCCCCAGCAGTGCTGGGGCAGCCTCCACCAGGCCCCCACTCATGTCTCCCATCACCCCCACTCCCCAGCAGTGCAGGGGCAGCCTCCATCAGGCCCCCACTCATGTCTCCCATCACCTCCACCCCCCAGCAATGCAGGGGCAGCCTCCACCAGGCCCCCACTCATGTCCAACTCATGTCCCCCTGCACCCCCACCCCCCAGCCACCAGGGGCAGCCTCCACCAGGCCCCCACTCATGTCTCCCATCACCCCCACCCCCCAGCAGTGCAGGGGCAGCCTCCACCAGGCCCCCACTCATGTCTCCCATCACCCCCACCCCCTAGCAGTGCAGGGGCAGCCTCCACCAGGCCCCCACTCATGTCTCCCACCGCCCCCACCCCCAGCAGTGCTGGGGCAGCCTCCGCCAGGCCCCCACTCATGTCTCCCATCACCCCCACTCCCCAGCAGTGCAGGGGCAGCCTCCATCAGGCCCCCACTCATGTCTCCCATCACCTCCACCCCCCAGCAGTGCAGGGGCAGCCTCCACCAGGCCCCCACTCATGTCCAACTCATGTCCCCCTGCACCCCCACCCCCCAGCCACCAGGGGCAGCCTCCACCAGGCCCCCACTCATGTCTTCCATCACCCCCACCCCCCAGCAGTGCAGGGGCAGCCTCCACCAGGCCCCCACTCATGTCTCCCATCACCCCCACCCCCTAGCAGTGCAGGGGCAGCCTCCACCAGGCCCCCACTCATGTCTCCCACCGCCCCCACCCCCAGCAGTGCCGGGGCAGCCTCCACCAGGCCCCCACTCATGTCTCCCATCACCCCCACTCCCCAGCAGTGCAGGGGCAGCCTCCATCAGGCCCCCACTCATGTCTCCCATCACCTCCACCCCCCAGCAGTGCAGGGGCAGCCTCCACCAGGCCCCCACTCATGTCCAACTCATGTCCCCCTGCACCCCCACCCCCCAGCCACCAGGGGCAGCCTCCACCAGGCCCCCACCCATGTCTACCACCACCCCCACCCCCCAGCCACCAGGGGCAGCCTCCACCGGGTCCCCACTCATGTCTCCCATCACCCACACCCCCCAGCAGTGCAGGGGCAGCCTCCACCAGGCCCCCACCCATGTCTACCACCACCCCCAGCCCCCAGCAGTGCAGGGGCAGCCTCCACCAGGCCCCCACTCATGTCTCCCATAACCCCCACCCCCCAGCAGTGCAGGGGCCGCCTCCACCAGGCCCCCACCCATGTCTACCACCTCCCCCACCCCCCAGCAGTGCAGGGGCAGCCTCTACCAGGCCCCCACTCATGTCTCCCCTCACCCACACCCCCCAGCAGTGCAGGGGCAGCCTCCACCAGGCCCCCACTCATGTCTCCCTGCACCCCCACCCACCAGCAGTGCAGGGGCAGCCTCCACCAGGCCCCCACTCATGTTTCCCTTCACCCCCACCCCCAGCCACCAGGGGCAGCCTCCACCAGGCCCCCACTCATGTCTCCCATCACCCCCACCCCCCGGCAGTTCAGGGGCAGCCTCCACCAGGCTCCCACACATGTCCCCCTGCACCCCCACCCCCCAGCCACCAGGGGCAGCCTCCACCAGGCCCCCACTCATGTCTCCCATCACCCCCACCCCCAGCAGTGCAGAGGCAGCCTCCACCAGGCCCCCACTCATGTCCAACTCATGTCTCCCTGCACCCCCACCCCCCAGCAGTGCAGGGGCAGCCTCCACCAGGGCCCCACTCATGTCTCCCATCACCTCCACCCCCCAGCAGTGCAGGGGCAGCCTCCACCAGGCCCCCACTCATGTCCAACTCATGTCCCCCTGCACCCCACCCCCCAGCCACCAGGGGCAGCCTCCACCAGGCCCCCACTCATGTCTCCCATCACCCCCACCCCCCAGCAGTGCAGGGGCAGCCTCCACCAGGCCCCCACTCATGTCTCCCATCACCCCCACTCCCCAGCAGTGCAGGGGCAGCCTCCACCAGGCCCCCACTCATGTCTCCCATCACCCCCACCCCCAGCAGTGCAGGGGCAGCCTCCAGCAGGCCCCCACTCATGTCCAACTCATGTCTCCCTGCACCCCCACCCCCCAGCAGTGCAGGGGCAGCCTCCAACAGGCTCCTACACATGTCCCCCTGCACCCCCACCCCCCAGCCACCAGGGGCAGCCTCCACCAGGCTCCCACTCATGTCTCCCATCACCCACACCCCCAGCAGTGCAGGGGCAGCCTCCACCAGGCCCCCACTCATGTCTCCCATCACCCCCACTCCTTAGCAGTGCAAGGGCAGCCTCCACCAGGCCCCCATCCATGTCTACCACCACCCCCACCCCCCAGCCACGAGGGGCAGCCTCCACCAGGCCCCCACTCATGTCTCCCATCACCTCCACCCCCCAGCAGTGCAGGGGCAGCCTCCACCAGGCCCCCACTCATGTCCAACTCATGTCCCCCTGCACCCCACCGCCCAGCCACCAGGGGCAGCCTCCACCAGGCCCCCACTCATGTCTCCCATCACCCCCACCCCCCGGCAGTGCTGGGGCAGCCTCCACCAGGCCCCCACTCATGTCCAACTCATGTCTCCCTGCACCCCCACCCCCCAGCAATGCAGGGGCAGCCTCCACCAGGCCCCCACTCATGTCTCCCATCACCCCCACCCCCAGCAGTGCAGGGGCAGCCTCCACCAGGCCCCCACTCATGTCCAACTCATGTCCCCCTGCACCCCCACCCCCCAGCCACCAGGGGCAGCCTCCACCAGGCCCCCACTCATGTCTCCCATCACCCCCACCCCCAGCAGTGCAGGGGCAGCCTCCACCAGGCCCCCACCCATGTCCAACTCATGTCTCCCTGCACCCCCACCCCCCAGCAGTGCAGTGGCAGCCTCCACCAGGCTCCTACACATGTCCCCCTGCACCCCCACTCCCGAGCCACCAGGGGCAGCCTCCACCAGGCCCCCACTCATGTCTCCCATCACCCCCACCCCCCAGCCACCAGGGGCAGCCTCCACCAGGCCCCCACTCATGTCTCCCATCACCCCCACTCCTTAGCAGTGCAGGGGCAGCCTCCACCAGTCCTCTACCCATGTCTACCACCACCCCACCCCCACCCCCCAGCCACCAGGGGCAGCCTCCACCAGGCCACCACTCATGTCTCCAATCACCCCCACCCCCTAGCAGTGCAGGGGCAGCCTCCACCAGGCCCCCACTCATGTCCAACTCATGTCTCCCTGCACCCCCACCCCCCAGCAGTGCAGGGGCAGCCTCCACCAGGCTCCCACACACGTCCCCCTGCACCCCCACCCCCCAGCCACCAGGGGCAGCCTCCACCAGGCCCCCACTCATGTCTCCCATCACCCCCACCCCCCAGCAGTGCAGGGGCAGCCTCCACCAGGCCCCCACCCATGTCTACCACCACCCCCACCCCGTCCACCAGGGGCAGCCTCCACCAGGCCCCCACTCATGTCTCCCATCATCCCCACCCCCCAGCCACCGGGGGCAGCCTCCACCAGGCCCCCACTCATGTCTCCCATCACCCCCACCCCCCAGCCACCAGGGGCAGCCTCCACCAGGCCCCCACTCATGTCTCCCATCACCCCCACTCCTTAGCAGTGCAGGGGCAGCCTCCACCAGGCCCCCACCCATGTCTACCACCACCCCCACCCCCCAGCCACCAGGGGCAGCCTCCACCAGGCCACCACTCATGTCTCCCATCACCCCCACCCCCTAGCAGTGCAGGGGCAGCCTCCACCAGGCCCCCACTCATGTCCAACTCATGTCTCCCTGCACCCCCACCCCCCAGCAGTGCAGGGGCAGCCTCCACCAGGCTCCCACACACGTCCCCCTGCACCCCCACCCCCCAGCCACCAGGGGCAGCCTCCACCAGGCCCCCACTCATGTCTCCCATCACCCCCACCCCCCAGCAGTGCAGGGGCAGCCTCCACCAGGCCCCCACTCATGTCCAACTCATGTCTCCCTGCACCCCCACCCCCCAGCAGTGCAGGGGCAGCCTCCACCAGGCTCCCACACATGTCCCCCTGCACCCCCACCCCCCAGCCACCAGGGGCAGCCTCCACCAGGCCCCCACTCATGTCTCCCATCACCCCCACCCCCCACAGTACAGGGGCAGCCTCCACCAGGCCCCCACTCATGTCTCCCATCACCTCCACCCCCCAGCCGTGCAATTTGCCTGGGTACGTGTACTTCGGGGTGCGCGGGAAGTTCCACACGCAATTGGCCTGGGTACGTGTACTACGGGGTGCGAGGGAAGTTCCACACGCTATTGGCCTGGGTACGTGTACTTCGGGGTGCGTGGGAAGTTCCACACGCGTTTGGCCTAGGTACGTGTACTACAGGGTGCGCGGGAAGTTCCACACGTGATTGGCCTGAGTACGTGTACTTCGGGGTGTGCGGGAAGTTCCACACGCGATTGGCCTGGGTACGTGTACTACGGGGTGCGCGGGAGGTTCCACACGCGATTGGCCTGGGTACGTGTACTTCGGGGTGCGCCGGAAGTTCCACACGCAATTGGCCTGGGTACGTGTACTTCGGGGTGCGCGTGAACTTCCACACGCGACTGGGCCTGGGAGAGTGGGGTACGTGTATTCCAGGGGGGGGCGGGAATATTTACTCGTGACTGGGCCTGGGAGAGCGTGCTACGTGTATGCCTGGGGTGGGCGGGAAGATTCACACGTTCCGCCTACGACGCGGCGAAAAATAAATGGTCCAATCCTGAAACACGTATGCCAGCATGAAGCAGGTGTACGTCGACCCGCGCAGCATAAAGTGCGCGCAAACAACAAACAAGCTCATACGCCAGGATGAATATACCGTTCCTAGCAGCAGTGGCCGTGGGTTACCAAAGGAGGAGGAGGAGGATAGTGAGGGCCAGAATTTTTACTCCCAGAACCAGCCTTTTTGGGATGCCTGATGACCAGGTGTATGGGAGGTACAGGTTTCCACCACACATAATACTGGACCTGGTCAGTGAGTGGGAGGATGACCTCACATCACCCACCCTGTGCTCCCAAGCACTTAGCCCCCTGGAGAAGGTCCTCAATGTACTGCACTTCTTGGCCACAGGATCATTTCAGCGGACAAGTGCCATAGTGGGTGGGGTGTCACAGGCCACGCAGTCACGCTGCCTACACCAAATCTTGAACATCATCACTGCACGCCCATCAGTCCGTAGGCACATATACCTGCCCAGGACACCTGCAGAAAGGCAGGCTGCCACCCTCGATTTCTACGGTGTGGCACAATTCCCAAAAGTGCTAGGTGCCATTGACTGCACCCATGTGGCACTACGTCCCCCCAGGGCATCTGAGCACATCTATAGGAACCGCAAGCACTGGCATTCCATCAACGTGCAGGTAGTATGTAATGCTAAGGGAATCATCACCTCAGTATATGCCAACTATCCAGGGTCCACCCACGACAGCTTCATTTACCGAATGTCTACCCTAAGCCGGGACTTAGAAGCTGGGCGGCATGGCGATACATGGCTGCTTGGTGAGTATGAATGCCACTGCACATGCATGCATGTCAGATGCAGAGTTATGTCACTACCCCACTAATGATACCCATCACCTCCTCACCAGGGGACAGTGCCTACCCTCTGAGCACCCACATGATGACGCCAATTCGGAACCCCATCACGCCTCCAGAGGTAAGATACAACACAGCCCATATTGCAACCCGGGGCATAGTGGAGCTCACATTCGGAGTGCTCAAGTCACGCTTTCGCTCCCTTGACCGTTCTGGCGGGCAGCTGTTTTATGCGCCCCCAGTAGTGTGCAGGATCATAGTGGCAGCATGTGTCCTGCACAATGTTGCAACACGCCGGGGCCTGGCTGTGGACATGGTGGTGCCCCCACATCCCCAAACACATGCACGGCCGCTGCGCATGGGAGGGGAGAGGGCACGGGGTGAGGCAGCCCGTACGCAGCTGGTGGCTAATTACTTCACATAGAAATCACACCCCAGTGGAGTGCACACAGCCCTGGCACATACCATCTGATAAGCAATGATGACTCGACCTGACAATTAAGACGAACAAAGGGACAGTCAAATGTCAGAACCATAGCAGCCTGAGATTGTTCATGTGGAAGTGTCACAATGTGTGCATCCCTACCTACACAAACACCACCAATGCAGTGTCATCAAAAGACACTTCCATGCTGCAGAAATGAATACCCACTCGCAAAATACTACATGAAAACAGTGCCATGTCACCCAACCCCTCCCCGGCACGGCCACACAACATGCCCCAAGTGTCACCAGCTACAGTGTCCCTAATGGAAACATGTCCACACATGAAATGCTCACAGTAATGCAGGACCTACAACACACATTACCAAATATTTACCAAGAATACCAATCACCTACACAACCTCCAACCTACCTTAAACATGACATTACAGACTTAAAAATGTGCTAGCCTCACTACCTGATGATGCCAGCCCTCCGAACACTTTCAAGTATACAGTGTTAGCGCCACGCAAGAGTGTAGGTGCACTGCTTATAACATGGACTCCAGTTCCAAGGTGGACCGCATTGTGAAGACATGAGGAATGGACCTGCAAATTAGGAGGATGAGATGGATGCAGAGGCATATATCAATACACCATGCAGTGTACAATACAACAACAATATGCACTATGAATGTATACACAGTATTGACTACAGACTGCCCACACAGCTCATGGGAGTCCAATGTCACCATGTACGTCAATGTCACTTGGGCACACCCTTTGCAAGCCCATGGAAACGGGAAGCAGGAGGGGTGTGTGTCACAAAAACCCAAGCATCTGAACCAAATTCATGACAAGCCTGCATGTGCCCAGCCACAATGCAGCGCATGCCCACGGGAGCCACACAAGGCAACACACTGTCCCAAAAAAATAAATAAATAAATCTAAAATGGCCATTAATGGGGGCCTCGGGGGGTGGGGGAGGCCACCCAGGAGGTCCGAGGACAGGGTGCACACCAAAATCCACCTGTGTGGATCTTGCGGAAAAAAAAAACACCTCCATGGGCTCATGGCCTACATGGCTACCCTATTGTGGGAGTATAACTGCTGTCGCTCTCCTCAACCTCTGCAGCTGCATCAGGAGGTGGTGGCACTATGGGAGGCAGCCCACGCAAAGCCCTAGTCTGTTCCTCCATGGCTGCAAGCATGCGGGTGTGGTAGGTCTCGTTCTGGAGGATAAGTGTGCGGAGGTCCCCATGCAACAACTCACGGGATGCCCGGACCTCCGCCCTAGTTGCCTGCATCTCAGCTGAGAGCGTACGTGTGAGACGCTCCAGCTGCTGTTCTGTCCTTGTGTTTGTTGAAGCCTCAAGCTCAACAAGAGTCGTCCTGAGGTGAAGGAGTTCCACCCTCAGGGCTTCCCTGTGGCCCTGGGACTCTATGGAAATGGCTTCCCGCAGAGTCGCCAGTGCCGCCCGCATGTCCCTGTCGGACGCCAACATGTCCTCCCTGTGTGACTGGCAGATGGAGTCGGTTGCCTGCTGTAGTCGCTCCATCAGCCTTTCGGGGGGGGCAATGGAAGTGGCCACCCTACCCATGGCCTGAGCCATCATCTCTGATGATGCTGCCTGTTGGGTTGCCATACCGTATATGGATTGCTCCCATGCAGTATTGCCAGGTGGCTGACGGCCACCACGTCGGCGGGCACCACACCTGTCTGGGGCAAGGCGAACTGTGCCTTGCTGTGCCGGCACTGCCTGAGGCTGCAGGACTGCATTCCCCCTCTGATCTGCTGGCCCAGGAACAGGATCAAATGTCGCGGAGTGTGACCCTGCATCCGTAACCACCAAAGGCGTACCTGCCAACACTGACATCCCCATTGAGTGTTTTAACCCTGGTGCAGGTTGGTCGGACAGAACAGAATCCCTCCCAGGAACACTCACCTGCGACGGCACATAGGTCTCATCATCCGAATCGACACCTGAATACAGCTCGGGGGAGGTGCAGCCAGAGACACCGCTTGAGAGCACGACCTGCAGCAGTTGTGGGTTCTCACCCACCACCACACCATGTCCCTCACTGGATGTCGGTCGGCCCTCAGACCCCTCCTGGGTCTGCACCATCTCCACAACTCCAGCAGTATCAAGTGCGTCATCCCCTGCAAAGACATAAAAGAAAACAAATGGAAACAGGCATTAGCACTATGGCACACAATTAGGGCTGAAAGGCTACAGAAACCGTACTTGATTGACACATGTCCCACATGACTAAAACCCTCCCATGCATGCACCGTCACTGCGTGTGAAGGGGAGGCAGATGGCACACATTGATGACACCAAGATGGAAGATGAACACATTTGCTGCATGCTGCCTAGCAGTGGCATCACACATTGGCCAGTGATTGGCAGGTCAAATACACATGCCATCACACAGATGGCATGTACCCTAGCCATGAAGTGAAGAGGGAGAGGAGGTCACCAATTGTTCATTCAGTCCAGTTTGCTCATGTAATTGATTTTTTCATTGAAATGGTTCAAATGTTTAACCTGCAGCTGCCAGTCCAAAATGGTCCTATAGCACAGGGACATGTCTAAACTAATCATGTGCAGGAAACTAAGCCAGTCCACTGTACCATAGCCATGTCAGACACGTGACAATAGTACTGGGCCTGGGGCCTAAATACCTTCAACTCTCTCTTCCTAAATATCTTCCTTTACGAGCCCTTCGCTCATCCGTCTCCAACTCCCTCATGGTCAGCCACTTCTCTAAGCAACGAGCTGGGGGTAGATCTCTCTCCGCAGCAGGGGCCTCCCTCTGGAACAGCCTTCCTGCCTCCCTGAAACTTGAGGAGAACCATCTCCGGTTCCGGAAGCACCTCAAAACCTTCCTCTTCGCTTCTGCCTTCTCTCTCCCTCTCCCCTGCTAAACCTGCTTAACTCCCCACTGAATTCTGCACTAAACTTGCATCTCGGCCACTCTCAGCGACCTCGGTCCAGGACCCAGCCACTCTCCACTTGCACTGCCTCCCTGGCTCCCCCTGCACTGTGGGACTGTCACTGTATCCCTACAGCCCCCTTCCCTGCACTTCCCAGCACTTGCTCTGCACTTACCTCGTACTTGCCACTAGCTGGCCCTTTTTATATATTATTTATTATTTAATATTTATTACACTACTTACCTTGTACTGCACTTTCCCCCCCACCTCCTCCCCCTGCACTTTCTCCTTTTCCCCCTACCTCTGCACTTGCGCGATCTGAATGACACTTGGCCTAGTAGGATCGTTTGTCTGTCTTCCCCTTGTTTTCCCTCCCTCCCTGCCTCGTCGCGCCTTGAAACACCTGTGTATAGGCGCGTTACAAATACCATATCATATATCATATCAGAAATCCCGAGTAAAAGTGGTGGTATGCAAACAATCTGCCTGAATAAACAGAGGTAAATAAGCAACAATTTTGTGGCAAGATGACACTCCAAGGGCAACTGGCGTGGTGTTGGGCTGGATGTCTAATGTTGGCAGAAGGGATGCTGCTATACCCAAATGCTGGTGCCAAGAATGTATAGGAAGAGGCACATGGGTGACCCAAACCACTCAGGCACACACACCCTCACCTGGCACCCAAACAGAAGCCCTCCCACACACACCATGCACATGGATGACACACACATGCATGTGCACTCACCGGACAATGCCTCGTAATCTGCCAGTTCTCCCACGCCTTGGATCTATTTCTCCGTGACGTAGGTCCCAGCAACCTGCTCATGTGGAGTGAGTTCTATGTCGTCTGCTGGAGACCCACCTCCAGTCACTAGAGTTGCGGCATGACTTGAGGCCAGCTTATTCTTTGCCCTGCGCTTCAGGTCATTCCAGCGCTTGTAGCATTCATTAGCTGTGCGCCTCACGATTCCAAGGGCACTTATGATGTCCGCAATGGTCTGCCAGTGTGCCTGACGTTGTGCAGGTGTGGTCTTGGATCATGCAACAATCACCATTTCGCGGTCATGTGCGGACACATACTCTACAAGTGCATTCAGTTCGGCCTCATTGAAGCTGGGCTTCCTTGACGGGCCGAACTGTGTAGCCGTGTCTGGGGCATCAGCCTCTACTGGACGAGCACTCTTCCTCTTCCGCTTGGAAGGTGGTGGGGATCCTGAGTGTCCTACGCCGCTCTGGACACTAGGGGCAGGAGCGTGGGATTGCACACTCAGCATGGGAGTTGGTGCAGGCATTAGCTCAAGTGTGATGGTGTCAGGGGGAATGTCAGCATGATGGACTTGGACCGACACTGTCCTGGCTGGGTGTGTGAGAGGTGGGGTGGATGGAGCTGCAGCTGCCCCTGCAGCCTCCCCAGCCTGCCTACGCGGGGCAGCAGATGACCTAGCTGCCCCTGATCCACGTGGCCTGATGAAACCAACGTTCACTGGCGCACGTGGCCTAGACCTGCTGACCTGGAAGTCAGCCATGGAGTCACCCTGTGCCAGGTCTGGTTCCACAGTGGGCTGGTCCAACAAGGGCTGAGCATGGATGGTGTCAGCCACGTTAACCTCAACCAGGGGGGGGGGCATGGGTGTCCCTGACTGCTCCTCCACACATGGGGGGCTAGGGGCACCCTGCAAGTCACGGCCACGTCCCCTACCGGATACACCACGGCCACCACTTGGGGCTCGGCCACCTTTGCCACCCTTACGGCTTGGTCGCCTCCCAGCCATGGCACTGATGTTATTGTGCATATGGGAGTCGATGTGAACTATTGTCCTGGGCAATTGGGGGTCAAAGGGGTTGGGTACCAGATGGTAATCGTACCCTAGTGCTCTAGCAAGGCTGTATGTCACCCCTAGGGAAAGATGACGGGTCACGCAACGCACAGGCACCCCAAAAAAGGGAAGTAAGGTGCACGCAACCCCTCCTAGACCGGGTGCGTGGAAAAATAAACCTGCACTACGCTGTGGCACCCAGAAACACAAGAATGAACGTATGCGTGTCACACGCAGCCTAGAATGACCTCTGAAGGGGTATGCGACACACGGGGCAAGCACAGATGTTAAATACGTGCGCGATTCACTGTCTTCCAGGAACAAAAGCGTGAAAAATATGCACGTGTGCGCGTTGGCAACACCCCCGCCAAAAGAAGAATTGTACGCTATCTGAGGAGACAGGACAACAGTAGAAGGGAACGCTGTTTGAGGAAACAGGCTCAGGAAAAAGAGGAAAAGAGAAAAAGCTGTCAGAGGTAACAGGGAGTACGAACTGGAAACACTATGAAGTAAATCGCGTGTGAACCGACAAGAAGTACAGATTTCACCCACTCGCTCTCCACGAAAAGCACGTACAAGGAAATGGCGTTCTACACGTACCTTTTATACACACGTCACAGACGCGCATACGCGATGAGGCCATTTCCACCAATTACGCGCTTTGACACTCGGACGTGTATCTCTTTTTTTTTACACGCGCCATTCTCTACGGCCATGCACGTGACGTCACAGCTGCGCATGGTGGCCTTTGGGCCAATGAAATCGCATATGCGAGCACACGTGGTAAAACTGCATGTCCGAGTGTCATTGCGTGTAATCGGAGGGAAGTGAGCGTACACGCGATTGGCCTGGGTACGTGTATTTCTGGGGTGCGCAGGAAGTTTCACACGTGATTGGTGGAAATCCACGTGTGCTCTGTCATCACGTGTAATGAGGGAAACACCCGTGCGCGTCATGTCACAGACGCGCTTACACGCTAAGGGCCTTTGGTCCAATGAAATCGCATATGCGTGCTGACGGATTTTCACGTGCCAAATCACTCCGTATCAAGCTGGCCACGCGTAAACACACGGAAGACCATGCTCCTGCCCACAAGGCCGAATTACTGCCCCCCAGAGCCCCGAGCACGCTCCCACCTGCCATCTGCTGCTGCCTGACTGCCTGCTGCCCACGTGCAATGCCATTTGCTGCCTGCACATCAGCCAGGGGTGCTGTTGCTGTGACCACCCCTGCTGGAACCGAAGACTCCCGACTGGGATTCCATCGCTCCACAGCCCAGCCCCAGGACCCAGTTGCCCACCCACTCCTGCCTCTGGGGTTGTCATGTCAGGCACTGCAACATCTGGCACCACTGACAACCCCGACCAGAGAGGCAGAGGGGCACCAGCTTCAGTGCCAGGAAAGTTGGTGTCCTGGTGGAGCAAGTCCTGGGGCAGTATGATGCCCTCTACGGAAGTGTGCACGCCGAAAAAGAAAGGACGGACTCGGATCTGGACGGACATCGTGACTGCCATCAACTCGGAGGGGGTGGCAGTCCGCGACTTCCAACATGTCAAGAAGCGCTGGGAGGACTTCAGGTCCAGGACCCTTGAAGGCAGCGGATGCTAAAGGGCGCCGGGGCCACTTGTCGGAAAATCAGATGAGCGTCCTGGAACGCATATCCCCAGCGCTCCACGTCCAGGTCCTTGAGAGGCAGACCCGTCTGGAGTCGAGCGGTAAGTGTACATGCATCATGATTGTAAGCTGTGCATGTGGTGATGTGCCAGTAGTGTGCCGGTTGCACATCTGTTTGTATGGGGCCGAGTATGGGTGGGGGTGTACAGGACCGTGAGGCTAACACATGCGAGGGCTGTCATGTGTGAGACATGGATGGTGCTTGTGTGTGTAGGCTTGCATGCCAAATGCAGTTGTGAGGGCAAACATGTTTGGATGAATGTGTATGTAAGTGGGCATGTTCGTGATGTCACGCATGTATGTTGTTTTCAGCTGCATGTATCAGCACTGTGTACATGTGCATGTGTGTGTATTTGACAAGGGTGCAACAGTGATGCAACATGGATGCATGTGACAGCGGGATGTGGAAGCCTGATTGGCAGATGTGACATGGATGCCCATCGGAACACTGCGACAGTTGGCTGAGGTGTACACATGCATGCAAGTGTGGTGGTGTGCGTGCATGTGTAGTGCACTCCCTGTGTTGCATGTGATGTGATGTCTGGCTCACCTTTGCCTGCTCATGCTGTTGGATGTGTATGGATGGTGCTGGCAGTTGCGATGTGGCTGTGGTATGGCTCATGTGTGCAAGTTGAAATTACATGTGTGTTGCCGATTGTGATGCCATGTCTGAGGTTTGCCAATGCCACTCATGTGCAACTGTCATGGTTGTATGTGTCCATTGTACAGTGCCCTGATGCCTGTGTTTTATTTCTCCCTGTCTGCAGCGTCAACTGATGAAGAGGGCGGAGAAGGTGCTGTGGAGCACAGCGGCGGGGATCGCACCGCCAGCCGGAGACGCAAGGCCCGGCTCCCCTCCCAGGTTGTGATCTCGTCAGGGAGTGAGGAGTCCGGTGCCGCGTCCCAGGCCGCAGCTGCTGGGGGGAGGTCCAAGAGGCGGAGGTCGGAGTTGGACTCCTCGGCAGCAGAAGGGGCAGCTGGGACCCCACAGGGCCCAACGGGGGAAGATGGCACGGAGTCATCCAGGTTGGTGGGGGGTTTGGTGGAGGAGGAGGCCGTGCAAGCAACAGAGACGGGGTCTGGATGTGGGGATTCCACTGGTGCTAGTGGTGCAGTGCAGGACCAGGGACAGGAGGCAGCACAGGTCGCTGCGGAGGTGCCTGTGTGCAACCCTGTCCCTGATCCTGTCCAGACCCGTTTTCAGGCAGGGGATGAGCTCACGACAACTGGCCTTCCTCTGCCTGCGGACGTGGCTATCCGGGTCCGGGTTGAGCCTGTCCTGACTGGTGTGGCGTTGCATCAACGGGCCATGCAAGGTGACCTGCAGTCTTTTCATGAGGAGACTGCACGTCATCTCGAATGGCTCGTTGACCGCGTCGGCCTACTGGGACAGGTCACCCAGGCCGGATTCCTCCGTTTGATGGGGCTTGCTATGACCCCCTCCTCAACTGAACCCCCTATGCGCCAGTCGACCTCTGTGCCATCTTCCCACCCATCAGTCACCTGGGTGCCCTGTGGAGCTGCCTCTGACGGTGCGGCCAGGCTGGTGGAGGAGGCATCCCTGCCACAGTCGGGAGTCGGACGTCCAGCAAGGGTGCCCACATCAACGACTGCACCCCAGCCAGCGGAGGATGTGCAGGCAGCAGGAGGCAGTGCACGGGCAGAGGCGCAGCAGCAGCAACGTGGTGGGAGCCATGATGGCTCAGGGCCTTCCACATCAGAGGGGCAGGCATCAGCCGGAGGGCAGGAGGACCCAGGACGGGAAGTGTCTTCCGTGTGGCAGCGGTTGGGCCACGCCATAGATGCGGAGCGGCAGCGGGCGGAAGAGGCACGGCTCACGATGGTCAGGGCGGAGAACTCCATGCGGAGGGCCCTGAGGCATGCCGAGTGCCTTGAGGCAATCCGCAGGGAGTTTGGGGGGAACATGTGGACGGTCCTGCGGACCCTCAGGGCCATGGAGGAGGAGCGCCTCCGGGACATTGAGCAGGAGTTCGATGATACCCTGCTCCGGAACATCCCGAAGTGAGCCGTCGGACTAGCCCGCTGCCCTTGTAAATAGTTCTATAGTTAGTCTTAGGTTTCCTTTGGTTTAGCATTTTTTTTGGACCTTTTGGACAATGGGCCACATTTTTGTATATAGTTATTTTTTTTAGGTAGTGTTATTAGATAGGTTTCATTTCTTCGGTTGGGATCATGGACCCTGGATTGTTTATCTGTACATAGTTGACTTTTGGATTTTCAATTATTTTTATTATGATTTCGCCATGGAGCAATGGTTTTCGATTTTAATTTTCCATTGGATTTACTTTTGTGGACTGTGACTTTGGACACCTTTCCTTTGCATTATGATTTGTGGTTTTGCATTATTTCACGGACCTGCTGTTTTTTTTTTTTAATTTCTATTATTGTTTGTTTATTTTTGATTCAATTTATGTTGCTTTTAATACATCTTTTTTCTTCAAAGTTCAATGTGTAGTATCATCTCATTGGTTTCATGCATATCATGATATGGGTTTTGACATTCACTGACACCCATTGCGTGTATGTGAGGGACATGTGTTCATTTCCAAACTTGCAATTGGGCTTCTATCATGTTTTTGCCATTTCTAAGTGGGTGGATGCAATACTCGGGTGGGTGTTTGGCATTTGGAGGCTGACCATAAGGGCCAGGGATCTACATTGTGGTGACATGTTGGCTGGGAGACATGAGTGGGGGCCTGGTGGAGGCTGCCCCTGCACTGCTGGGGGGTGGGGGTGATAGGGGACATGAGTGGGGGCCTGGTGGAGGCTGCCCCTGGTGGCTGGGGTGTGGGGGTGCAGGGAGACATGAGTAGGGGCCTGGTGGAGGCTGCCCCTGCACTGCTGGGGGGTGGGGTGGTGGGAGACATGGGTGGGGGCCTGGTGGAGGCTGCCCCTGGTGGCTGGGGGGTGGGGGTGGTGGGAGACATGAGTGGGGGCCTGGTGGAGGCTGCCCCTGCACTGCTGGGGGGTGGGGGTGGTGGTAGACATGGGTGGGGGCCTGGTGAAGGCTGCCCCTGGTGGCTGCGGGGTGGGGGTACAGGGAGACATGAGTGGGGGCCTGGTGGAGGCTGCCCCTGCACTGCTGGGGGGTGGGGGTGGTGGGAGACATGAGTGGGGGCCTGGTGGAGGCTGCCCCTGCACTGCTGGGGGGTAGGGGTGGTGGTAGACATGGGTGGGGGCCTGGCGGAGGCTGCCCCTGGTGGCTGGGGGTGGGGGTGCAGGGAGACATGAGTGGGGGCCTGGTGGAGGCTGCCCCTGCACTGCTGGGGGGTGGGGGTGGTGGGAGACATGAGTGGGGGCCTGGTGGAGGCTGCCCCTGCACTGCTGGGGGGTGGGGGTGATGGGGGACATGCATGGGGGCCTGGTGGAGGCTGCCCCTGGTGGCTGGGGGGTGGGGGTGATGGGAGACATGAATGGGGGCCTGGTGGAGGCTGCCCCTGCACTGCTAGGGGGTGGGGGTGATGGGGGACATGAGTGGGGGCCTGGTGGAGGCTGCCCCTGCACTGCTGGGGGGTGGGGGTGGTGGGAGACATGAGTGGGGGCCTGGTGGAGGCTGCCCATGCACTGCTGGGGGGTGGGGGTGGTGGTAGACATTGGTGGGGGCCTGGCGGAGGCTGCCCCTGCACTGCTGGGGGGTGGGGGTGGTGGGAGACATGAGTGGGGGCCTGGTGGAGGCTGCCCCTGCACTGCTGGGGGTGGGGGTGATAGGGGACATGTGTGGGGGCCTGGTGGAGGCTGCCCCTGGTGGCTGGGGGTGGGGGTGGTGGGAGACATGAGTGGGGGCCTGGTGGAGGCTGCCCATGCACTGCTGGGGGTGGGGGTGGTGGTAGACATGGGTGGGGGCCTGGCGGAGGCTGCCCCTGCACTGCTGGGGGGTGGGGGTGGTGGGAGACATGAGTGGGGGCCTGGTGGAGGCTGCCCCTGCACTGCTGGGGGGTGGGGGTGGTGGTAGACATGGGTGGGGGCCTGGTGGAGGCTGCCCCTGCACTGCTGGGGGGTGGGGGTGGTGGGAGACATGAGTGGGGGCCTGGTGGAGGCTGCCCATGCACTGCTGGGGGGTGGGGGTGGTGGTAGACATGGGTGGGGGCCTGGTGGAGGCTGCCCCTGCACTGCTGGGGGGTGGGGGTGGTGGGAGACATGAGTGGGGGCCTGGTGGAGGCTGCCCCTGCACTGCTGGGGGGTGGGGGTGATAGGGGACATGTGTGGGGGCCTGGTGGAGGCTGCCCCTGGTGGCTGGGGGTGGGGGTGGTGGGAGACATGAGTGGGGGCCTGGTGGAGGCTGCCCATGCACTGCTGGGGGTGGGGGTGGTGGTAGACATGGGTGGGGGCCTGGCGGAGGCTGCCCCTGCACTGCTGGGGGGTGGGGGTGGTGGGAGACATGAGTGGGGGCCTGGTGGAGGCTGCCCCTGCACTGCTGGGGGGTGGGGGTGGTGGTAGACATGGGTGGGGGCCTGGTGGAGGCTGCCCCTGCACTGCTGGGGGTGGGGGTATAGGGAGACATGAGTGGGGGCCTGGTGGAGGCTGCCCCTGCACTGCTGGGGGGTGGGGGTGATGAGAGACATGAGTGGGGGCCTGGTGGAGGCTGCCCCTGCACTGCTGGGGGGTGGGGGTGATAGGGGACATGAATGGGGGCCTGGTGGAGGCTGCCCCTGCACTGCTGGGGGGTAGGGGTGATAGGGGACATGAGTGGGGGCCTGGTGGAGGCTGCCCCTGCACTGCTGGGGGGTGGGGGTGGTGGGAGACATGAGTGGGGGCCTGGTGGAGGCTGCCCCTGCACTGCTGGGGGGTGGGGGTGGTGGGAGACATGGGTGGGGGCCTGGTGGAGGCTGCCCCTGGTGGCTGGGGGGTGCGGGTGCAGGGAGACATGAGTGGGGCCTGGTGGAGGCTGCCCCTGCACTGCTGGGGTGTGGGGGTGGTGGAAGACATGAGTGGGGGCCTGGTGGAGGCTGCCCCTGCACTGCTGGGGGTGGGGGTGATAGGGGACATGAGTGGGGGCCTGGTGGAGGCTGCCCCTGCACTGCTGGGGGTGGGGGTGGTGGTAGACATGGGTGGGGGCCTGGTGGAGGCTGCCCCTGGTGGCTGGGGGGTGGGGGTGCAGGGAGACATGAGTGGGGGCCTGGTGGAGGCTGCCCCTGCACTGCTGGGGGTGGGGGTGGTGGGAGACATGAGTGGGGGCCTGGTGGAGGCTGCCCCTGCACTGCTGGGGGTTGGGGGTGATAGGGAACATGAGTGGGGGCCTGGTGGAGGCTGCCCTTGGTGGGTGGGGGTGGGGGTGATAGGGGACATGAGTGGGGGCCTGGTGGAGGCTGCCCGTGGTGGCTGGGGGGTGGGAGTAATAGGGGACATGAGTGGGGGCCTGGTGGAGGCTGCCCCTGCACTGCTGGGGGGTGGGGGTGGTGGTAGACATGGGTGGGGGCCTGGTGGAGGCTGCCCCTTGTGGCTGGGGGGTGGGGGTGCAGGTAGACATGTGTTGGACATGAGTGGGGGCCTGGTGGAGGCTGCCCCTGGTGGCTGGGGGGTGGGGGTGATGGGAGACATGAGTGGGGGCCTGGTGGAGGCTGCCCCTGGTGGCTGGGGGGTGGGGGTGATGGGAGACATGGGTGGGGGCCTGGTGGAGGCTGCCCCTGGTGGCTGGGGGTGCAGGGGGACATGCGTTGGTGGGCAGTAGTGCAAGGTGACATGTGGGTTGGCTGGGGGGCATGGCCATGGTGGATGGGGTGCCTGCAGGACATGTGCAGGGTAGGCCCCTGTGGTGTGGGCCACCTGCAGGGGCCGTGGAGGGTGTAGAGGGAACACCTGGGAGGACCCACACGTGCAATTCACGTGTGGTGCTCCCCGCGCACCCCTGTAATACACGTACCCTGATGGAATCGCGTGTGATACTTCCCGCGCACCCCTGAAATACACATACCCTGCTGATTTTGCGTGTGATACTTCCCGCGCACCCCTGAAATACACGTACCATGCTGCTTTTGCGTGTGATACTTCCCGTGCACCCCTGGAATACACGTACCCTGCTGTTTTTGCGTGTGATACTTCCCGCGCACCCCTGGAATACACGTACCCTGATGGAATTGCGTGTGATACTTCCCACGCACCCCTGAGATACACGTACCCTGCTGCTTTTGTGTGTGATACTTCCCGTGCACCCCTGAAATACACGTACCCTGCTGTTTTTGCGTGTGATACTTCCCGCGCACCCCTGAAATACATGTACCCTGCTGCTTTTGCGTGTGATACTTCCCGCGCACCCCTGAAATACACGTACCCTGCTGTTTTTGCGTGTGATACTTCCCGCGCACCCCTGGAATACACGTACCCTGATGGAATTGCGTGTGATACTTCCTGCGCACCCCTGAGATACACGTACCCTGCTGCTTTTGCGTGTGATACTTCCCGCGCACCCCTGAAATACACGTACCCTGCTGCTTTTGCGTGTGATACTTCCCGCGCACCCCTGAAATACACGTACCCTGCTGCTTTTGCGTGTGTTACTTCCCACGCACCCCTGATGCACACGTACACAGGACAATCGCGTGTGGAACTTCCCGCGAACCACTGAAATACACGTTCCCCACTTGGCATTTGCTGTTTGCCAGCCCTGTGAACTGGTCCAGGGTTAGCGCAGCCCTTTGCGATTATTTGGGGATTTTGAAGGCTTTTCCTTGCGCGAGGGCGTTCTTTGGGGCGTAACTGGCGGTGCTGCAGGGTCGCTGCGCCACGGCTGGTTTTGGATGCAAAAATCCATGAATACGCTGTGCGCGGAAATCGATTTTAGCGCACGCGGCTGGCGCAGACATTCGCACGGGCACGCTGTGCGCCAGCTGCGTGCGCCACTTTTGTGCGAATTTCTATGAATTACCCTGTAAGACTCTGCCGCTTTCATCTTAATGATTGGGATTGAGGCCACTACATTGTTGGTTTAGTGTTTGGCCTATTCGCCATTTTAGCTACTTCCCGTCCATGCACTCCGGCAGAGCAGCCGCCATTTCGTTAAAAGTGAAAAGGAGACATTTCAGTCAGGGCAGACAACTTCTCGAATATCACACGTGTTGGGCATCAAACGTCCAAGCAACAGCGCTACAGCAAGACAAATTTTGCTAGAGCACAGTTTTGTCTTGTTCTGGACCAATTCCTCGACTAATCTAATTTCATATTGTAAATGTGTCGTTGTGTGCACTCGCTATACCTCGCTACCACACCTGTTACCGTTTGCTTTGACACCACTGGTTTCTTTTTCCTGATATTAGTGCTGCAAAGTACTTTGTATACGATGTGTTAGCTTCATTAAAAAAATGGAATAACACTTTAAAAAGCGAGAAGAAATAGCACGGGATCCTATCGTGCTCTTTGGGCCGACCCTACACTTTGCAGCCTGGAGCTGTGATGGAATATACGTCCCAGCACGAGCCATCCAGCAAACTTTGCAATGAGGGTGGAGGGAAGGCTGAAACCTGGCATCGTCATTCTTACTAAAAAGCTAGTTTTCCCGCTAGCTGCGGAGGACGGGCAGGCGGAGGACGGGCAGTTTGCTTGTGTGCTTGGCCCCTCTCTGTGCCAATGCAGAAGTAGGGCATTTTAAGCAAATCGGCCAACGTGGCCCCAAAAGACCCAAAGACAAAAGTCAGACTATCCCAGCGAAGTGCGTGCAAAGCAGTGGCCTAACCCATGCTGCAGGGGTCAAGAGAGTGGCATGTACTTGCTGCAAAGTGGCGCCATCGGCTCCAGTACTACAGCTGCCAGCCTATTAACTTTACATGGGAATTGAATTAACAAATGCCATCTTCTTGCCGTTCGGATGGTCCGTAAAAAAGAACAAAAAACAAAGTAACGGTTTTCTAAAATAGTGAACACGTTTCTAAATAGCACGTTACGAGTATTGTGTCTCTTGGCGCTGAGGTGCTGTTCAGACGAGAAACATATTCATTTTGCTCCTAACATTACGGGAGACAGCAAACTTGTGTCATTCTAGAATAGGTGATAACAGCTCTTCTTTGTTCATCTTTTGCATTAATGAATATGCGTTTGCATCATGGGGCCCAAAGCAGTGAACGAGTACAGACAAACGCAGCAATAAATGCAGATGTTAAGGCCGCACACGTAATCCTGATCAGACCTGTGTAGAGATATCGCGGGACTCCCAGTGTCGTACGATCTCGGCAGAACCAGGAGAGCACGAAGTGCCAGAAGCCGGAGCAGAGGGCATGGAGCAGGTTGAGCTCCCGGCGCTCCTCTGATGAGACCATATTAACTCATTCATAGACTCTGTGGCATCACAGCATCCAGCGCTGTTGAGGGCCAGTTGCCCTAGCACTCAAGGACTGCTGAGTCAATGTTTAATGTAATGCCGGAAAAGGGTTTTAAGCAGCTACACTGAAGTTACACAACATAATTGGCGACGAGGATCAAGACTCAACCCACGCGGCGCCATGCAAGGAGCAACTTCATCCCGCCTTTTCTTCATACGCCAGGTAGGCCTACCATCCCATGGCCACAATGGCAACCCCTATTCACTACGTACCTGGAAGCATTGGGAGGCGCAGGGTGCATGGCGGTGTAAGAGGATTCAATTCAACACTACAGCTAAGTCAATGCCTAGTCTGGGATACTGAATGGAAACCCTTATTGATATATTTTTATGTCCAGTTCATGAGTTCTGGATGACTACCCCTATATAACACCCCTCTCTTGGAATCCCCCTGACCCCACTGAGCCAAGAAGTAGTTCTGTTTTGCAAGTTTAAAAGGTTTATTTGAAAAAAAAAATAGTATATATATATATCACACTTTTATAATGAATTAATAATTGAATATCACACTTAATCTGAGCAGTAATCA
This sequence comes from Ambystoma mexicanum, assembly GCF_040938575.1. Taxonomy (NCBI): domain Eukaryota; kingdom Metazoa; phylum Chordata; class Amphibia; order Caudata; family Ambystomatidae; genus Ambystoma; species Ambystoma mexicanum. Next base: position 1,137,563,478 of record NC_090932.1, on the reverse strand, counting down.
ATAATGGATAGTCTGGCACTAGCACACTTCTTTATAATCAATGATGAGTGGGTATAGGATGGATAAGATAGCAAAAATACTTTTATGGTTTCAAATAGATGCAATGTGGAATGAAAATACAGTACAGAAAATAACTTGATAGGATTTCAGCAAAAGACAATGTAATCACTTTCTTGGACAATTCACCCCCCCCCCTTTATGCAGTGTAAGAAGATGAAGAGGAGCACACAGTTCTTAGGAATGCAATCAAATAGAATTCAGTTCAATTCCCCCCCAGCAGCTTATACAACAGATAGGAGTTTTGAAACACAGGCAAAATGCTTTGAATATGGTGACAATGCAGTGAGAAATATGCTGAAAATGCTTTTAATTCCCTTTAGGAGGTTCAGGGTGAGTGAGAGATACTAGGGATGAGTTCAGGCTCACTTTAGCAGTGATTCAGAGATGGTGATTAAGAGACAAACAAATGTTTAGCAAGGAAAGAAATGACTGCTGATGGTTACATGTGGCTGGATTTTTAACCAAATCGCGGTAAAATTCGCAAGTGCGTGGATTGTGATTGCGGAAAAAGTATAAGGAGTAGGAAGTCGGTTCTAGGCTTGTTGGAAAGGTTAGATTCTAAGCTTTCAGAGGAAAGTTCCTAGCCCAAACGGTTACGGAGTTATGAACGATTTTGTGAAGGTTGTTTTTCGGATTTGAAATTTTAAAAGTTCAAAGCGACAGGTTACAGCTTGCAGCTAGAAAATGACAGGTGACAACTTTGCAGCTGCAGAATTGACAAATGACAGTGGTGCAGCTTTACAAAATAACAAGTGACAACTTCTAGGAGGCAGTTCAGCTAGAAAATGACAGGTGACAACTTTGCAGCTGCAGAATTGACAAATGACAGTGGTGCAGCTTTACAAAATAACAAGTGACAACTTCTAGGAGGCAGTTCTGGTTAGATTAAAATAGTTTGGATTAGATTATTTTAACTAAGAGATTGGTTCTGCACAGTTCTGCTAGGTACTCACAATATATTTTTGAAATAGGCCTCGCCACGGATCTGGTCAGGTTTTGGACTGGACTCCGGTTCTGGTCTCGGCACTTCACAGGGATCTGGGTCAACTCTGCTCTGCTGGTCTAGCCTCTCTGGATTCTGGATACTGCTCTGCTTTCTGGGTACTGTTACAGGTTCTGGAGATTGATGGATTTGAAGTCTGGATCTCTGGATGTGAAGTCGTCGGTCAGCATGCTCCGCAGCAAATGGAATTGAATCTCTACCTGTCCCAGCAGTCTCTTTTTATGTGTTTTGAAAGTGGGTGTGTGTGCAGCATCACTAGCCAGCCCCTCTCTCAACTGCCCATTGGGCAAGCTTTGCGCACTGCTTTGATTGGGGGGAAGGAAATGTGTGTCATGGTGATGCTGTTTTATGGTCTGCAGAAAGGATACTCCCCTGTCAAATTGCACACAAATCTATATTTGACCCAAATACATATTTGCACAGGTACACATTTGTTTAAAATTACATGCGCCCATCACATATCACATGAGGTAAACTCTGTTCAAACTCTGCTCTTCCTGGGGGCTTGCATTCAGAAATGGCAACATTTTGTGCTTTTTAGTGGGTTTTGCAACATCAGATTTTTCTCCAGATTTATACACATGTACACCCCCCTCCCACACATATCTCAGTAACTTTCCAGGTCGCTAGCTTAAACACAGAGTATGTGGTGTCAATAAATAGCGGGGTTTTGCCCCAGAACATCACACAAATTCCCAACGCGTCTTAAAACGTGCACAGAAAAATCACAAGAATGATGGTATCATTTAAATAATTTTGACAAGTCCGCACTGTGAGTTATACATCTTTCTTAGAATCATATTCTGGCCAACAGGGGTGTGTCTTTTCAGGTCACATGGTGTAGAAACCAGTTTATCCAGTTTCTGCCAAGCTCAGAGACCCTGCCCCTCCCAGCTTCTGCCAAGAGGAAGCTATTTTACGGTCCCCCCAATAAATCATCTGCCTGAGTCAAGGCAGGGCTTTGTTCAAAAGGAAGCCATTTACGATCACCCCAATAAACCATCTGCCTGGGCCCTTTCTTTAGTTTCTTGCAATCCCCTGATAATTCAATCAGAGAGTGTGTGACCTCCTTTTGGCAGGTGCAACAGAATGCAGCCAGGCCTGGGAATGCATTTGTTGGGCAAGCCCCCACTCCTGTCGGGGGTAGCTGTCTGGCAGAATTCCAGTTTCCTTAAACCAGGTTTCAGGTAAAATGTCACTTTTTGTTCCCCAGTTTAAGTCAAGACAATTTTTACATATGCAGCTAGAATGCTGATTCTAAGTTCAAAATTATGACATTTTAACAGTTACAAACTATGTGACACTCAAAAGTAGGTCACTCAGTTAATTTAAACATTTTCGATTTTTGGTAGTTTTAAATCCAGTTTCAGTTAGGCTGCTGCAGACCTGCAGAGCTCAGCCAGTCTTGTTATGAACATTGTTTGGGGCTCTTCAACTTCCCAGATTTAGTATGCACACATACTTCATTCTGCCAGATGTCCGCTGGTGTTCAGTGAGATTTTTGGATGTGTTGCAATGTTTGAAAATAGGCATTTTGAGCTGGCATTCAGAGAAACCAAAGGTAATTTTAAAGCGTTTTTGAGCTAACAGACGCTGCTGTGTTACCTTTGGCACCCATTCCACTCATGGTACCCTGGCCCATCATGCTCGCACTGGTGGGTGGCAGGTTAGGCAACCATTTTGGTGTGCGCAAACTGCGTGGTTCTCCTGGATTCGGGCGCACATGTGGGCTTTTTGGCCATCTTGGATTTTCTAAGCCCACAGCACCAAATGTTGCAGCATGATAGCCCAAACGTGGGTCAGGACACCCAACAAAGCCCCCCCCACGCGACTGCACTTTGAATTTGAGTCGATGGGGAGTCGGGTGCACAGAAGGTGATGACCCACGCACTGGTATGTCCGCATAATCTTCTTCCAATTCTGCAAATGGCACAGTTCAGCATCTTTTCCTCCATCCGGTACTGATCGATCGGTTCTCCTTGCCGGTCCTGATGGGAATATTGGGCGGTACCCCGGGCCCCTTGGGTCTCTGCTCCCGGTCTCCGGATCGTCCTCCTTGGCCAGTCTCCAGGTTTTCTTTCTCCTAGGACGACAAAGGAAAAGCGGCAATACCTATTCATGGACATTTCTCCCCCACCATTGATATAGTGGGGTGGCATATATATTTTAGAACTCAACAGATATGAACATGCACATTTTTTTAAATTAAGCGACAGGAACACACAAACTTGAGAAACACAGAATTTGATAGGCTATATGTAGGATATTTTAGGGTTGGAATTGAATTACTCTGGAGCGGTACCCCCTGGGATTGCAGAGGACTCCTCCAGTTGCTGCAAAGTGTGCCTGGGATGGCAACACTTCAACTGGTTTATGTGGACCCACTTGTCTTCCCCCTCTGCCAAACCGCCTTTGGGGATGCGGATCTTGTAGGCCACAGGGGAGATCTTGTCTATAATCTCATAGGGTCCCTTCCATGTAGGCAAGAATTTTCGCTGTTTTGCCTGGTTTCTTTGGAAGTTGTATAAATAGACCCGGTCCCCCACCTGATATTCCTTCCTGGAAGTTTTCAGGTCATAGTGGGTCTTCATACTCTTGGCTGATCTTTCTAGATTCTGCTGAGCATAGGCAAAAGCATGTTGAAGGTATTTCCTTAAATTCTGCACATACTCATGAGTTGTGGAGGCATTTATCAACGTTTGCTCTTGGGTTCTGTAGAGCAAATGCTGGGGAAGCACCATCTTGCGTGCAGTCATCAACTCAAATGGTGACATTTTGGTTGCAGATGAAGGGGTAGATCTGATGGCCATTAGGACCAGAGGTAATCGGATATCCCAACTTGGCCCAGAATCTGCCACAAACTTCTTTAATATGCTCACAATGGTTCGGTTGTATCTCTCCACTGCTCCAGAAGAAGCTGGCCTGTAAGCAATGTGTAGCTTCCTTTTAACCCCCAGTATCTCCCACATCTTTGTCATTACTTCACTGGTGAAGTGGCTACCTCTGTCTGACTCAATCCTTTGAGGTAGACCAAAACGGGAAAAGATGTGGTTAATCATCAGGGCAGCTGCTGTTTCTGCCTTGCAGTTTGGGGCTGGGAGACATTCCACCCACTTGGTAAACAAGCATGTAACGGTCAACATGTACTTGTTTCCTCTGGATGAGCGGATTAAAGGGCCTACAAAGTCGATTTGCAAATCTGACCATGGCAGTGTCATCCCCCACTTTTGGAGAGGCGCACTGTGTGTGAGGGATGGCGGCTGAAATTGTGCACACACAAGACACCCCTTCAAGTATTGGTCAAGGTCCTGCCCCATGTGTGGCCAGTATGCAACCTCTCTTAAGATTTCCAGTGTTGTGTGAAACCCCCTATGACTGGCGGTGGCCGCATCATGGGCGTGACTTAACATCAGGCTTCGGAATGAGGTAGGAACCACCCACTGATCGTGGCCAGCTTTGGATTTCCTTACCAGCAAACTGTCTTGGATTCGGAACATTTTTGGACATTTCATCAACACTCTTAGGTCCTCTTTCCCAATGTAATCGGTATCCGTCAGGGGAAAGTTCTCAGGGTCCTCAAGGTGTTGGTAAAACTTACCAATAATTGGATCCCGCTTCTGAGCTGTAATTAAATCAGCATCAGGGCTCTCCTTACTCCATTGTGCAGTTCAAAGATTATTGTGAGCACTTGTCTGGGACCTAGTGATAGCGGTGACCTGGATTTCCCCCAAGAGGGACTCTATTTATATTAGATCCCCTTGGATGGCCCCGGTTTTGGCCAGCTGATCAGCTAAGTCATTTCCAGTTTTGTCTGGTCCCTCTACTTTGGAATGACCCTTGATCTTTTTCCAGTAGATGGTCATCCCTTTCGATGTGACCAGATCATCAATGTTTTGGATTAACTTCCCATGTTTCAAGGGTTTGTTATTAGCACATAACATCCCTCTGGTTTTCCAGTTGACCAGGTGCTCCACGAACCCGTTCCTTACATAATCTGAATCTGTGATTATGACCAGTTCGTGGAGTTGATGCTGGACAGCAGTGAGGACAGCCATCAATTCTGCCACCTGACTACTTCGGGGACCAATTTTGTATCCAGCGGAGGGTTCTGGGAACTCCTTCACCCATGCATTCCCTACGCCAGCCACCAGTTCTTTCTCCCCGTCGTTGTCAACATGGTAAGAGCATCCATCCACATAGACAGTGGGCATTCCCTCACACTTGTCTTCTTCAAAGACTTTGTGTGGGGAATTAAGGCATGCCTCCGTGTTGTCCTTGATTTTTAGACTTTCGTCCTCGAGACAGTTTTCTCTGGCACAATCATGCAAGTCAGCCAGACCCTGCGCGAGGGGACTCTTCTTGTTTCGGCATATCTGACCTCCACAGGAAAGCCTTGCATTGACAGAATCCAGGAAGTAATTCGGGAATTACTCACATTTCCGGCCCGGATTCTGTCACTTTGGAGATATTGCAGAGGCTGGTGTGGAGTCTGCACTATGATGTGTTCCCCATGGATAAATGGGCGGTAATTCTTCAATGCCCACACCGTTGCCAGGAGTGCCTTCTCACAATCGTTGAATTTTTCCTCCATAGAGGATAAAGTTTTGCTCGCATGCAAGATTACTTTATTGACCTTGTCATGCTTTTGGTATAATACTGCCGTCAAGCACGTATTAGAGAACCCCGTCTCCAGGAAGAACTCCTTGTTTCTGACAGGGTAAGCTAGGCAGGGTGCTTGTGAGAGGCTTCTTTTGAGTTGTCTTACTGCCTCAGCTTGTTCTGGACCCCATTCCCACTAGACCCCCCCCTTCAAGAGATGAATCAGGGGTCTAGTGATCTCTGCGTAGCCTTCAATGAACTTTCTGCTGTAATTAGTCAGTCCAAGGAGGCTCCTTAGTTCCCGCAGAGTTGTGGGGTCTTTCAGTTTCTGAAGTGCTCCCACTTTCTTTTCCTGGGGACAGAGACCCTGAGGAGTAATCTCATGCCCCAAGAAATTTACATGGGTTCTACACCACTGTGCTTTCTGAAAGGAAAGTTTTGCTCCGGCGGCCCTCAACTGGGTCAGAACATAACGGATCTCTGCTATGTGTTCCTCCACAGATGAACTTTTGATGAGGACATCATCTACATAAGCCAGGTTACCCCTTGCACCCAGGTCGGGCATGGCCTTGTGAAGGAAAATGTTGAATTCATTGCCGGAGTTGAGGTATCCGAAGGGAGTCCGGGTCCATGTGTACTGCTGGCCCCCAAAGGTAAAAGCCAGTTTGTATTGGTCCTCCCTACTGACAGGCACAGTCCAGTATCCATTGGTTAGGTCTATTGCAGTGAATACCTGTGACCCCTGGATCTGGGCCAGCCCTTGGTCAATGTAGGGCAGAGGCCATCGGGAAGTATGGACCCGATTGTTGAGCTCCCTAAGGTCGGCGCAGAGTCTCCACTGGCTGTTTGGTTTCAATATTCCCAGCACCGGATTATTGAAAGTGCTGTGGACTGGACGGATTATTCCCCGGGACTCCAGGTTCTTAATTATTTCAGTAAGGGACTCCATGGATGCAAGAGGCAAGCAATATTGCTTCACAAACACTGGAGTCATTCCAGGGTCCGTGGGAATTGTTGTTGTGTGGATGTCGGTGTGACCACAGTCATATGAGTCTACCGCAAAGAGATCTTGGAAATCCAAGAAAACTTGTTTCAACTTTTGCTTCTGTTCCAGAGTCACACAGGTATCAGCTAGGTTGACTCTCTCTTCCACCATCTGCCTGAAGCCTGCAAAGACTTCTGGTTTGGCTATCTCAGCGGCCTCCTCCAGCTGGGTGGAGAAGCCCCTGGTCAGAGTGCTGATTTGGACTGGAGGCCTCAGGTGGGAAAGGCAACCCTCATGGACCTAGAAAATCACCTCATCCCTCCTGAAGTCACAAGTCATATCTTCCTTACCATAAGGGCAGGAAGTGTACACCAGGAAGTTCCCCCCATGCCGGGTGAAAATCCTGTCTGGTGTTGTATTGTCCTCACTGTCACTGTCAAAACAGTCCTTGGGGATTGGTCCTAACAGTTCATTTCCTAGATCAATGGAGAAATGTCGGTCATCAACCGCCATTCCAACAATGGTGCCTGCGGCTAGAGTAATACTCTTTAAGTCACTGTTATCCACCTCTATTGGAATGGTGTCATGTTCTGTGTTGACTAATGGTGTTGGGTTTACCTCCAACCCTTGCTGTTGGAGAGAAGCATTTAGATGTATGTAAGCATCAGGGTTTTTCAAATGTTGTCCTCTTTTAACTTTCACTTCCAGGGAGAATTGTCGGGTCCTTTCTGGGATGGTGACTTCCTCTTTAATCTGAATTTCAACTGCATAAGGTAGCAATTGAGCTGACCTAAATGCTTTTTCTTGATCATCAAAGCCCATGGGATTATCCGCTAATCGGGACCAAGCTTTGAAGTTGATTAGGTCCAAACTAATGGCAAAGCGATTGAGAATGTCACTGCCTAAGTAAAAGGCGGCAGTGACGTCTCGCACAACCCAACAATTATGGACTATGCTCTTGTTGCCAATGGAGATTTTGAGCATACACCTGCTTGGCAGGAGATGTTTGGAATTAGGGGCTTCCAGGTCCATTTCCCATTTGTCTATCAGTTTGAATGTGGGAATGGCTGGAGCTTTTGGGAGTTGGCGGAACATGGCTTCGCTGTTGAAGCTCTTACCGTTGTTCACACACACTCGAGCGAGAACAGAGTCCTTCCCATCATTTAACTGGACAGGGATGAACAACTGCTCTCCAATTTGCTGAATATCAGCCAGGCTCTGAGCTGATTTCACATCTTTCTGGACGATAGGAGTGGGAGTTTCTGATTGTGGATTAGTAAGAATTTCAGGGTGTTTCCTTCCAGTGTGGAATACCACCTTAAACTGGAAGGAAGGTTGATTTTCAGAAATAGAGAGGACCCCCCCATCACCAGTCTGTTGTCCTACTGCTATTACTGTCACGTCTGGAGTTTGGTTGCTCTGGAAGTGAAATTCTACTTGGTCAGATTTTTGTTCAACCATGTGGCAGGTGCCGTTTAAACTAACATGGTTGACACTCTGTTTTAATTTTATTGGTCGGCTAGTCTGGGTCCAGAGGACCTTGTTTACACAATCTATTAGGGGTGACAACCTTCTCAGGAGGTCATTCCCTAGTAAACAAGGGGTGCCCTCTGGAGTCACTACTATGACCGGGTGTTTCACCTTGTGTCGCCCAATTTTAATGTCCAAGTCTGCAGTCCCCTCATCGGGAATTTCCTTCCCGTCAAAGTTCTGCATTTGTCCAGGAAGAGAGGTGAGAGGAATACGGTAATTCTCCCCCCTTCCTGCATTTAGTTCCTCAAAGGCCCTTTTGGACAGAAGGGTAGCTTGGGATCCAGTGTCCACCAGTGCCAAAATTGTACCCTGCCCCTGTACTTGTACCGGAGCATAGTATCTTCCCTCCTTCTCCTCAAGGGGGCACAGATAATGCACATTTTTGGACAACTGGTGGGCTAACTTTCTGGTTTTGGACATGGCGAGAGAAGAGATTTGGGCAGAATTCTGTGGAGAGTCTTGGGAATCTGAAAGACAAAGTTGGCAACTGGAAATCAGAGCCATTGTGGGTTCCCCTGGTTCCGGTTCTGGGCCGCCCCCCCTTTTTGGAGGCAGTCACCAGGATGGGTTTGAACCAGGGGATTTCGGTATTGTGGGTTCTGGGATGAGATGATGGGCGGCGGTAGCTCAGTCTCCATATCTCCCCAGTCTGGATTGGAATCCCTTGGGACCCATTTTTCTTTGGGAGGAGTTCCCCCATCTCTGAAGGAGAAGATCCTTTTCCCAGGATCTTCTGAGGATCCCTCTCCCTCAAATTGGAAGACCTGTACCTCCTCCACAAAGTGGGTCTGTTTGGGTCCTTTGTTTCTCCTACCCCCCCTCTGCTCCTTGGGAGGCAGGCTTTCAGGGGCAGGAGATTTTGTTTCCGGTTCCTGGTTTTCCAGGGGCTGTTTACAAGTTGGGAAGGAAGCTTCCTCCAAGGCTTTACACCCCCCTTCCCCTTGTGCTTCCTCCCTGGGAACCGGTGGGTTATCGGGGTGCTGCCCCCGTCATTGTTCTGGAGCACCAGGTCCAGAGTTTGGGGCATTCTGCGGTGGCATGCTCATCTGAGGGTTCTGTTGAGCCCTCAGTATGTGACCCAGATCTCGTGCCATATTTTGGACCTGGAGCTCAAGTTGTGAAACCCGCTCAGGCTGATACGGGGCTCTGTTTTCTCCCCTGGGCTGATCCCGGGAAGGGTAGCTATCCCTTCTCTGGTAGTACCCCTGGTTGGGAAGATTTTGGTACCCCTCCACCCTTGGGCTCCCCTCTCCCGGATTAGGTTGTCTGGGCTCAGGGAATTGGGGAAAGAAGGATGGATGATTTTGGGGCTGGAAATTGGGTGGATACCTGGGGAAAAAGTTCTGCCCAGGATTTGGAGAATTTCTGCCCTCCTGGGGGAAGTTAGGAGGGAAGTTCCCCGGGTCAGGTGCTTGGCTGGACCCCCCCCTTGGGCTGGAGGAGTCCACACATAACCCAGGATTGGTCGGTTTCCCTTGTAGCGGGGACTTACATAGTCAGGGGAGCGGGGGACCCCATTTGTGGGACTACCTCCTCGACTCCCTGTCTGTGACTGGCCCGAGGGCCTTCTGGGCTGTGAATTATTTGGTGCAGGCATGTTTTTAGGCCCCCCCATCTCCAAATCTAAAACGGGGGCAACCTTTAAATCTGCCACCTTGGCAGCAGTAGGGGTGCTGTTGGTTTTGGGGTTTTTCGGCGCGTTATTTTTATTTTCGATAGGCTTCTGCACCTCATAGATCCGGGTAGCCTGTTCAATGACCCAGTCTAAAGATCTTTTCTCATGAAAATCTCTCACGAGCTGGGTCATTATGTATTTGGGTAAGGCATGGAAAAACGTATTGATAAATTCTCTGCTATCCGTGTGCACCCTTCTGGTGGTCTGCGCAAAAGCACGTTTTAATTCTTGCACAAACTCTTGTGGGGCCTGATCCTCCCCAAATTGCAAATTGTAGGCTGCCTTGCGAACCTCTTGAGGATTTCTGTGAACAGAAAAATGTTTCAAGATGGCCGTCTTATAGGTGGACCATCTTAAATTATTTTGGTCCTCCAGCCCCGCAAAGAAACTGGAGTATTCTGGGGAGAATGTCCATTTGACGTACTGGATGCAGCTACTGCTGTCCTTCAAATGGAAAATCTCCATCATTTGCTCATAGAGCTCCAAGTGTTCCCATACGGAATACTTGGCGTTCTTATGATAAGGCGTGATAACACTCCTTATTGTCTTTATTTGCTTCAATGGGTCCTTAAGCAAGGCCCTTTTTGCCTTATTGGCCTTTTTGGTTCGGGTAACCCTGGTCCATTCATCCTCTGACTCAGAGGCACTGCTCCTAGAGGTTCCTTTCTGGTCTTCCAGGTTTTACCGGATTCTGCGAGCCTGGGAATGGCTGGCAGAATGTGGGGACCTGGTCTCCTGTGTCCTGCGCCGTTCAGAGGAGTCTTCAGATTCCTCTTTGCTGCCAGGATTTGATGGGTACCCCCCACTGACCTAACTGGGCAGAAGTTTTCAGGATGTCCTTAATGGGCCTACTCTCCTGGGGTTCCCCTCTAAATTGCACTGTGCTTGGGTGCCCATACCAGGATGGCCGCCCCTCCATTCCTGGGTGGTACTGGCCTATGAGCCCCATACTTTTAGCTGGATAGTAATCTGCCATCCCTGTGGCCCCATGCTCATGTGCGCCAGGCAGCATGGGGGTGGCAGAGTCCAGGGACTGGGAGAGATGAAGGCCTCTGGTACTAGGGCTCCTGAGGTTATGCTCAGGAGTTTCTCTTTCCCAGCGAACGTCATCTCTATCCGCCCCTGTTCCCTGTTGCAATGCAAGAGCCTGCGCTTTCAGTTCCTCAGTTAAGGCCTTACTAGACTCTATCAGTCTCTCCTGCATCGCTACCTGTTGTTGGAGCCTATCGTTGTGCTGGCAGAGAGCCTCATTCTCTCTCTGCGTTTCCTGATTGGTCTTGGAGCACTGGGCCAGTCTTTGCTGCAGGAGGGTTACATCCTGAGCTGTGTCCCTATTGGCCTGCTCCTGTCTTGCCAGAGCCTCCTCCACCCTCCTGGTGTGCTCTAGCAAGTCCTGGTGTTCTTTTTGGAGGTCACCCAGTCCCTGGTGGGCCAGGTGATTTTCTTCCATTTTTCTTCTTAAGTGGCAGACTTCCTGGCCTAAGGTGTCCCTTTCCTGACCAAGAGCTTGAATTTGTGACGTCAGGTCGTCCCTTTGCCTTTGGAAGGCACCAGCTTTCTGGCGTTCTTCATCAAACTCTGCCTGGGTATCCAGGTCTTTCAGAATCAATTTATTGCTCTCCTCTTTTTCTCTGTTTAGTAGGATTTGCAGGGTGGCTACCTGCTCTGTGCATGCCCTGTTGAAATTGATCTGTTGCTCCAGCTTTTTCTGGCACTGCAGTAAGGAGTCCAAACTGTCTTGGTGCTCCTTCTGCAAAGCCAGAATTCTGGTATCCTGGTCTGTCTTTTCCTGTTGCAGTATATCCATGTCCTCTTTTATTTTAATGATATACTGCCTACTCTCATTTTCTGACTCCTGGCTCCTCTGCAGCCTCTGCTCAGAAGAGTCCAGATCAGATTGGGCCTTCTGTAATGCCAGCAGTTGCCTACTCGCCAGATCTTGGCCTTCAGCACATTTGTCCTGCATGGTTCCCATATGTAAATATAAATATGCTGCTACCCTGGCAATCTTGTTGTGCTCATCCTTGGCCTTAGGGGCCATATATAGTTCACTCAGGGCCACATGTAAGGGACCCTGGTCTCTCCATGTATCTGACCCTGTTTCAGTGATCTGGGGTGCGATTGCCTGCAACCAGACCGTCTGATCCTGATGAGTCCACTCACCTCTCACAAATAGCTTATGTAAGAAGTGCTCTTTGGCTATTTTCATATCTACCAAGGTCGTCATTCTGGAATTTGAGTTCCTTCCTGACTTACAGAAGTTTGTATTTTATTTTTGCAAAACAGACCTTTTCCTTAGAGCGTTCCTTTGAGGAGTGATTTACAGCGTAACACAGCGTGGTGATCCGACCGGATATGTGTATCTGGTCAGCTGGCACACTGTATTAATCTGCACAAGTGATAGATCTAACCCAGACGTTCGGCTCGAGCCCCCAATGTGTAAGAGGATTCAATTCAACACTACAGCTAAGTCAATGCCTAGTCTGGGATACTGAATGGAAACCCTTATTGATATATCTTTATGTCCAGTTCATGAGTTCTGGATGACTACCCCTATATAACACCCCTCTCTTGGAATCCCCCTGACCCCACTGAGCCAAGAAGTAGTTCTGTTTTGCAAGTTTAAAAGGTTTATTTGAAAAAAAAAAATTAACAGTATATATATATATATATATATATCAGACTTTTATAATGAATTAATAATTGAATATCACACTTAATCTGAGCAGTAATCAATAATGGATAGTCTGGCACTAGCACACTTCTTTATAATCAATGATGAGTGGGTATAGGATGGATAAGATAGCAACAATACTTTTATGGTTTCAAATAGATGCAATGTGGAATGAAAATGCAGTACAGAAAGTAACTTGATAGGATTTCAGCAAAAGACAATGTAATCACTTTCTTGGACAATTCACCCCCCCCCCCTTTATGCAGTGCAAGGAGATGAAGAGGAGCACACAGTTCTTAGGAATGCAATCAAATAGAATTCAGTTCAATTCCCCCCCCAGCAGCTTATACAACAGATAGGAGTTTTGAAACACAGGCAAAATGCTTTGAATATGGTGACAATGCAGTGAGAAATATGCTGAAAATGCTTTTAATTCCCTTTAGGAGGTTCAGGGTGAGTGAGAGATACTAGGGATGAGTTCAGACTCACTTTAGCAATGATTCAGAGATGGTGATTAAGAGACAAACAAATTTTTAGCAAGGAAAGAAATGACTGCTGATGGTTACACGTGGCTGGATTTTTAACCAAATCGCAAATCGCGGTAAAATTCGCAAGTACGTGGATTGTGATTGCGGTAAAAGTATAAGGAGTAGGAAGTCGGTTCTAGGCTTGTTGGAAAGGGAAAGGTTAGATTCTAAGCTTTCAGAGGAATGTTAAACCAAGTTCCTAGCCTAAACGGTTACGGAGTTATGAACGATTTTGTGAAGGTTGTTTTTCGGATTTGAAATTTTAAAAGTTCAAAGCGACAGGTTACAGCTTGCAGCTAGAAAATGACAGGTGACAACTTTGCAGCTGCAGAATTGACAAATGACAGTGGTGCAGCTTTACAAAATAACAAGTGACAACTTCTAGGAGGCAGTTCTGGTTAGATTAAAATAGTTTGGATTAGATTATTTTAACTAAGAGATTGGTTCTGCACAGTTCTGCTAGGTACTCGCAATATATTTTTGAAATAGGCCTCGCCACGGATCTGGTCAGGTTTTGGACTGGACTCCGGTTCTGGTCTCGGCACTTCACAGGGATCTGGGTCAACTCTGCTCTGCTGGTCTAGCCTCGCTGGATTCTGGATACTGCTCTGCTTTCTGGGTACTGTTACAGGTTCTGGAGATTGATGGATTTGAAGTCTGGATCTCTGGATGTGAAGTCGTCGGTCAGCATGCTCTGCAGCAAATGGAATTGAATCTCTACCTGACCCAGCAGTCTCTTTTTATGTGTTTTGAAAGTGGGTGTGTGTGCAGCATCACTAGCCAGCCCCTCTCTCAACTGCCCATTGGTCAAGCTTTCCGCACTGCTTTGATTGGGGGAAGGAAATGTGTGTCATGGTGATGCTGTTTTATGGTCTGCAGAAAGGATACTCCCCTGTCAAATTGCACACAAATCTATATTTGACCCAAATACATATTTGCACAGGTACACATTTGTTTAAAATTACATGCGCCCATCACATATCACATGAGGTATACTCTGTTCAAACTCTGCTCTTCCTGGGTGCTTGCATTCAGAAATGGCAACATTTTGCGCTTTTTAGTGGGTTTTGCAACATCAGATTTTTCTCCAGATTTATACACATGTACACCCCCCTCCCACACATATCTCAGTAACTTTCCAGGTTGCTAGCTTAAACACAGAGTATGTGGTGTCAATAAATAGCGGGGTTTTGCCCCAGAACATCACACAAATTCCCAACGCGTCTTAAAACGTGCACAGAAAAATCACAAGAATGATGGTATCATTTAAATAATTTTGACAAGTCCGCACTGTGAGTTATACATCTTTCTTAGAATCATATTCTGGCCAACAGGGGTGTGTCTTTTCAGGTCACATGGTGTAGAAACCAGTTTATCCAGTTTCTGCCAAGCTCAGAGACCCTGCCCCTCCCAGCTTCTGCCAAGAGGAAGCTATTTTACGGTCCCCCCAATAAACCATCTGCCTGAGTCAAGGCAGGGCTTTGTTCAAAAGGAAGCCATTTACGATCACCCCAATAAACCATCTGCCTGGGCCCTTTCTTTAGTTTCTTGCAATCCCCTGATAATTCAATCAGAGAGTGTGTGACCTCCTTTTGGCAGGAGCAACAGAATGCAGCCAGGCCTGGGAATGCATTTGTTGGGCAAGCCCCCACTATTGTCGGGGGTAGCTGTCTGGCAGAATTCCAGTTTCCTTAAGCCAGGTTTCAGGTAAAATGTCACTTTTTGTTCCACAGTTTAAGTCAAGACCATTTTTACATATGCAGCTAGAATGCTGATTCTAAGTTCAAAACTATGACATTTTAACAGTTACAAACTATGTGACACTCAAAAGTAGGTCACTCAGTTAATTTAAACATTTTCGATTTTTGGTAGTTTTAAATCCAGTTTCAGTTAGGCTGCTGCAGACCTGCAGAGCTCAGCCAGTCTTGTTATGAACATTGTTTTGGGGCTTTTCAACTTCCCAGATTTAGTATGCACACATACTTCATTCTTCCAGATGTCCGCTGGTGTTCAGTGAGATTTTTGGATGTGTTGCAATGTTTCAAAATAGGCATTTTGAGCTGGCATTCAGAGAAACCAAAGGTAATTTTAAAGCGTTTTTGAGCTAACAGGTGCTGCTGTTTTACCTTTGGCACCCATTCCACTCATGGCACCCTGGCCCATCATGCTCGCACTGGTGGGTGGCAGGTTAGGCAACCATTTTGGTGTGCGCATACTGCGTGGTTCTCCTGGATTCGGGCGCACATGTGGGCTTTTTGGCCATCTTGGATTTTCTAAGCCCACAGCACCAAATGTTGCAGCATGATAGCTCAAACGTGGGTCAGGACACCCAACAGCGGCAAGACGCAGAGCCATGTTATTGAATGCGCTACGCGTAGAAGGTCAACGAGTGTTTGCAAGCCTTACGCCCAAAGTAGCGGTGGATGAAAATGATGACGTGTATAAGGAGGCCGTCAGGATACTAATCAAATGATTTGCCAGCAAGGAAAATACCGTTTTGCACAGAGTACGGTTCTACAGCCGCAAATAGGAAGCATCCGAACTGGTGGACGACTAAGTGACTAAGCCACCAGAATTAGCCGCACTGTGCAATTTCTGAAATATGGCTGAAGGACTGATCTGCGATATGCTGACAGTACATACCAACAGCAGGAAAGTGCAGGACAAGTTTATCTTAGAAAAGGAGTTACAGCTGCAATAGGCCGTCGAGATGACGAGGGCGGTTAAGGAGACCCATGGCGCAGGAAAGAATACATAGGCGGGCCCAGCCCAGCAGAAGTACAAGTCATAGCCTTCCGGACTAAGAAGGAGAAACCAGTCGCTGATGCAAGAGACGGGAAGTGGGGGAGGAAAGAACCATTGAAGTGCCACAGAGGCACCAGCACTAAACACTCAGCAAATGACAGGGAATGTCCCGCAAGAGACAAAGAGTGCTCAGTGTGCAACAGCAAAAGGGTTTAACCAGCTACACTGAAGTTTCCCGCGCATTATTGCACAACAACCATTATTGGATGTGTGACTCAGATTGCCGGGCAAGGCCTTCCATATTTTGACACGCCGGACCTTTAATGACAGCTTGACTTTGGACCTTCTGGAATTTTGTACAGACGTTTGGTAAGGCCGAGTAAACGCTGCTGCAATAAAAACACATCTTTTAAAAGCCCGGAAGAGGACCTGATCTTGGATAAGAGCGGCCAAATTGGCAGATGTTAATAGTGCTGGCCTGTACCTCAAAACGAGGAGTGATGTCAAAATAGGCAGACTTGTGTACAGTTTAAGTGTACGCCGTTGAATGCAAGTATGTCCACCAGGGGGCAGCAAATGCCTAATTTACAAGCTTCTGACTTTTCTATCATGGATATGGTGCAGCGTTCTCTATTGACAAGGCTGCAAATGTCTTATTGTGAGAATAGTTCACAACTGGACCTGGCGAAAAGTTCTGTTCTACGCCATCCCGCTTTCCCCCGAGGAAGTATATTTTGCAGTGACCGTCCCGTGATAGGAACCTCCAACCTATAGAAGTCATTTCTGTGATAAAAACAATCCCGGAAGAAATCTCTCCCTGAAGCCCAGGCCCCTTCCGTTAGATCCGCAGAGGAGTACATATGCGCCTCTGCGTGTGGTCCCCATTTATAAATATTTACCTGCCAATGTAGTACACCTGGTGCCATTAAATTGGGTAAACCTATTACCTCTCTTAGGATCCAAATGAATTGACATAAAGCAGTTTCATTCTTATTTTGTGGCTTATTTGTTGACTTTTTTTTAATTTTGTGCTTTTCAGCAATGCCTAGTGCGAGGGTATAGAAGAGCAGCCTCCATTTCCTCCCGTAAGGGGACACTACACCCCAAATCCATATCCAGCCCCTCAGTCAGGGACGTCCTTTCACCAAAATGGCAGCGGTAGCGGAAGTGACCTCACACGACCCTTGACCTTTGACATTACAGAAAGTGATGTAATTTGACCCCATACCCAAGTGACATCATTGGAAGCGATGGAACACAACCTTTCACCCCTTGACAAAACAGGAAGTGGCATCACATAACATTGCTCCTAAGCACACTACGAAAAATATGATTAGGATATCACTGTAATGTGATAAACATTTCCTAAAAGAATGGATCACCATATGTATTGTTAATATCAGTGCGTATAGGCACATATTACCAAATTACTGTGAATGCAAGCAGACGTCCAAAGCCAAATGATAATGATGTGTTACTATACAGCACTTAATAACAAACTAGAAGGTGAACGCCTGGCACTCTTAGTTAACTATGAAAATAATTAGAATTATTGAACTCTCTTTGAAGAAAAGAGAGCAATGTTTTGGGTATTTCAAGGTGCAGGGGAGAAAGATAACAACCCTGGCATATGGGTTGTACATACAAAGAAAGACAAGTTAAGTAGGAACATTGGCATTCATACCAAATGATTTAGGTACAACTTAAAAATAAATCATTTTTGTGAACAAATTTATTTTTAAGTTGTACCTAAATCATTTGGTATGAATGCCAATGTTCCTAAATATCATGTACTTACATAGAATGTAATCTGATCACTATATTTACATTGAATTTCCCCTAGGAAATGTAAATCTATTGAGCTTTCTTAGCCACAAATAGTGTGCAGGGGAAAGGGAGTTGCAAAAGTGGGAACTTAACTTGTCTTTAACTACATAGCACTTAGGCACTTTATTTAGAACAAATACACATACAATATCACCAAACCTGTGTTGGTACTCATTAATGAACCTCAGAAGGATCAAAGGGTGGGTTGGTTTTGCCGGGATTTGAACCTGCAACGTGCAGATCACACACACATCGCTGCAGCGAGCGCTCAACCTACTGAGCCATCTTACTAGCTATAGTAAAATGCACAAATACATGTCTGAATGTTATCAAAATCAGAATGCAAATGACACTCTGTAATGGATACCATTAAAATGGTAACTGAGATTTAACAGCAGGCCAGTTCAGCTGTAGGTGTGGTGCAAAGTTGGCCACATGCCAAGCCTGCGTGGATCTACTTTTCAGACTTCCGAGATTGGCCTCACACGGCATCCCGTACTCTGGGCACACGTCACCTCATACATGCAACCAAACATCCAGAATAGCATGCCAGGGAGACAGTAACAATAGACACGTTACAACAAAGCATTAATTGTGACACAATGAAATCAAAGGCCACTTTAAATGCTATGGTCAAATATTTCTACATTGTAAACAAGATTTTAGGCACAAAGATTTTGTCAAGTGACCGAGGACACAGAGACAGAATGTCTTGTGATGATCGTAACAGAGACAACGGCAGAAAAAAACATGCTAAAACTGCAACTTTCGAAAAGCAAAATACATAGTCCGAAATGGATGCTTATTCTACTCTAAAAGCTTTTTGGACGTTTTTATGTGCATTGTGAATTTGAGGTGTTTATGAACAGATTAAATCAGTGACTCGCCCCCTAAAGTGTGCCTGAAACAAACCTTTAATGCGTCTAGCAATTATTGTATAGAATTCCAGACAGGCAAACTATTTCTTATTTCCATTATTTCTTATTTAGGGCCATGACTCAAAGTGTTACACTTGTGGAACCCTTCTTTTTTTTAGGGACCTAAATAAGAAAGTCAGCCACTCCAGAAACAAAGAGCCATATGGCGCTGGCCTCAGTCCAGGAGCTTCTAAAAAAAAAAAGATTTTCTATTTCTTTTTAGGGGTATCAAGGGAGACCTCAGGGGTCGCAGGTGCGACACCTGGTGACCTCTAAATGACGTCACTGCCCTTGGTCCCCTCCCCCCAGCAAATCCTGAGTGCTTGCCAGGTTGCTCCAGATAGCTGGAGGTGAGTTTGGGTACACTGATGAATAGGAGTCCAGTGGGCTGGAGGGAAGGTCGGAGCATCCGAGACCCGTGGTCCTGTGCAAAGCAGTGAAATCACTGTAAGGTGTTCCTCGGCTGCTTTATCTAGGCAATAGGATATGCTTTGGGAAGATACTAGGTGCTGCCTTTGACCTTGCAGCGAGCTCTGTCCCTTCCGAGTACCCAGTGCTGAAAATCAGAGCATCAGCACCTTTGCTGCCTGTTGTTGCAAAGGTGGGATGACCTGGAGTTCCGCTACAGAAAAACTGCATCACCTGAAGGACAACTCGGCGGGGAAGAGTGTGGGGGAAAATATAGATGTTTCCCATTAGCAGTTGGCTTTCCATGCCCTGAGAGAGCGTCTGCAAGCAACAGACTGCTCAGTGAGAGAAGCGGACAGTCTGGGCCGCTTAGGTCAGGGACAGCTGCTGATGATTTCTTTTTAAATGGTTGGTGTAAGTATGTCCCAGTAACATGCCCAAAACTGGCAGGGCAGCTCAGGGGCAACGTGCTCGCCTTGGAAACAAGACGACACAGAGCACCACAGGTTCAATCCCCGGGTCCGCTCTTAGAAACCGTGTTATAAATAACCTATGCCTATGCGAAGCGCCAGAAACCGGAGCAAAGGGCACGGAGCAGGTTGAGCTCCCGGCGCTCCTCTGATGAGACCATATTAACTCATTCATAGACTTTGTGGCATCACAGCATCCAGCACTGTTGAGGGCCAGTTGCCCTAGCACTCAAGGGCTGCTAAGTCAATGTTTAATGTAATGCTGGTACCGGTGCCACAATAAAAGGGTTTTAAGGAGCTTCACTGAAGTTTCCCGCGCATTATTACACAACATAATTGGCGACGAGGATCAAGAGTCAACCACCGCGGTACCATGCAAGGAGCAACTTCACCCTGCCTTTTCTTCATACACCAAGTAGGCCTATCATCCCATGGCCACAATGGCAACACCTATTCACTACGTACCTGGAAGCATTGGGACGAGCAGGGTACACAGCGGCAAGACGCCAGAGCCATGTTATTGAATGCGCTAGGCGTAGAAGGTCAACAAGTGTTTGCAAGCCTTACGCCCAAAGTAGCGGGGGATGAAAATGACGACGTGTATAAGGAGACCGTCAGGAAAATAATCAAATGATTTGCCAGCAAGGAAAATACCGTTTTGCACAGAATACGGTTCAACAGCCGCAAATAGGAAGCATCCGAACTGGTGGACGACTATGTAACTAAGCTGCGCGAATTAGTCGCACTGTGCAATTTCGGAAATATGGCTGAAGGACTGATCTGCGATATGCTGACAGTACATACCAACAGCAGGAAAGTGCAGGACAAGTTTATCTTAGAAAAGGAGTTGCAGCTGGAAAAGGCAGTTGAGATCGCTAGGGCAGTTGAGGAGACCGCAGGACACAGGAAAGAATACGTAGGCGGGCCCAGCCCAGCAGAAGTACAAGTCATAGCCTTCCGGACCAAGAAGGAGAAACCAGTCGCTGATGCAAGAGACGGGAAGTGGGGGAGGAAAGAACCATTGAAGTGCCACAGATGCACCAGCACTAAACACTTAGTAAATGACAGGGAATGTCCGGCAAGAGACAAAGAGTGCTCAGTGTGCAAGAAAACTGGAAATGTTTCGCTAGTTTGCAGATGGCAAAGCAAAAAGGTCAGCAATGTCAACGCAGAGTACAACGCAGAGAGAGATTCCTCCTCCGATGAAGAAGGGAGGCCCACTGTGTTAATGGTGAACAGCCAATGAGCCAGGAGAGAAAAGCCTCACTGTACCATCAGGATAAACGGCATGGATACGAGAGTCATGGCAAACTCGGGCTCGGACTTAACCATACTGCCCCTTCGCACATACAAAGAGATGAGGGGCACTGAAACGGTCGAGGGCCTGAGCACCCACCACAGGCCCACAGTGTTTGGAGGTGCATCCATTGACCTACTAGGATACATCAAAGGAAAAGTGGAGTTCAAGGGCATAGAAACCACCACAAGCATATATTTCAGTCAAGAAGGCCCTGCAGTCCTAGGGTGGGACGATCAGGCCAAGATCAAAATCAAGCTAGATCCCAGCACGGAAGACCAAGTGTTGATGGTCAGTACAAGAGGAGCACCGGTTGTCAAGGAAGACTTTCCTATGCTGTTCTCAGAAGGGCCGGGAACATTTTAAAACTTTGTTCACAAGATACTACTCAAGGCAAATGCCGTCCCTGTCAAACACAAAGTAAGGCCAGTGCCAGCGACAGCCAGAGACATACTCAGAAACTAGCTTGACAGAATGGCGAAGGAGGGCATCATCGAAGAAGTCGAGGCCTCAGGGTGGTTGAGCCGTGTGCTCTTTATCAAGAAACAAAAGTCACAAGATTTAAGGGTGTGTATTGATCATCGCAGTCTCAACCTGGAAGTGATTTCAGACAGTTACACTCTTCCAAGTATTAATGAGCTAATCCTCATGATGAGAGGCCAGAGTTTTCTCTAAGTAAGATATGAAGGACGCGTATCATCAAATCCACTCGCACAAAGACTCCAAGCCACTAACTGCATTTATCACACTGTTTGGCACCTACCAGTTCACGAAGATGCTCTTCGGCCTGTCATCTGCGGCCTCTGCATTTCAGCGAATGATGGACTTGCTACTACGAGACATAGGATACGTGTCCTATTTCCAGGACGATATCCTGGTCTATGCCGCAGATGAGCATACACAGGGATCCTGTGTCTCACCCACTTTGTACAAAATATTTACGAAGCCCCTATTCGAATATCTGGACCACCTGAGTGTCACATATACCAACTGTGCTGATGACACCCAGATCCTTATACCACTTTCTGGGTATTATGATAAGGATACGGCCTTAGTAAATAAAATATACCTCATCATTCATGCATGGATGGCTGCCCACGGACTATGCCTGAATGATGACAAAACCGAGATCCTCATCCTTGGAACCACAGCCAACCTTTCCAAACTAGGCCCTAACTATTCATCCATTAACATAGATGGTAACATCATAAAAGTTGCCAAGGAGGTAAAAATACTAGGTTTCTACCTCGAGTCAACCCTCACCTTGGCCAAACAGGTCAATGCCATGGCCTCGGCCACAGCATAAACCTGTAAACTAATTAGAGCGTGCAAACCTTTCTTATCCAAAGATAGCTGTATTACACTTGCCCGAGCCCTAATTCTATCAAAGCTGGATTACTGTAGTGCTTTATACCTGGGTGCCAGCAAACACATCATAAATAAGATAAAACTCCTACAAAATAATGCCCTGAGAACGGCCTTGGGCATTGCCAAGAGAGAACACATCTCAGCAGCAAGACTTCATACCAAATGGCTAACCATCAATGATCAAATCTGGCTAAAAACGGTGTTGCTTATCCATAAATGTCTCAACAATGCGGCCCCTCACTACCTCATGCAGAGAATTACCAAAAAAAGTCTCTCTGTCCCACCAGATCTGCCAACGCCAATTGCTTAATCATACCTAGATTCAAATGATCTAAAGCTGACGGGGGTAGCTTCCCCGTCAAAGCAGCACAGCTATGGAACTCCCTCCCCCCTTGCCTGAGGGCAGACCAAACATTTCTGAAACTCGGATACAACACCATTAAGTGGGTCAGGGAAAATGACTACTAATAACATTAGAGTTTATTTGGACCTATCTACTTATAGCATCTCCTATAGTTTTGACGTCCTCCCATTTACGTCTATCACTTGTAAATATGGTAATTAATGTTAGCACATGTCTCTATAGGTATTATCATCTGTAATTAATGTAACTGCCTGCATGCCTTGTATGATGGTAACCCTGTAACCTACTCACCCTTAAGTTGAAAGCATTCTTGTAACCCTTCCTGTACCCTGCGCCCGATACGCCTGGGTCTGGCGTGCACAATAAATAAACAAACAAACAAACACATGACGTCACCTTGAAGAAGGTTCTCCCCAAGCTGCAGGATGTTGGAGTCAAGTTAAGGTATGAAAAGTGCGTATTGAGAGCATGTGAAGTTGAATACTTGGGGTACAAGATCTCGTCACAAGGCATAAGCCCCAAACAAAACCTATTGCGAGCCATAAGCAAATCTCCAGAGCCAACTAACAAGGATGAAGTGAGATTGTTCCTAGGACTCGCTGAATATTACGCCAAATTAATCTCCACGTTTTCGGCAATTCCGACGCCACTGTGTGATCTACTCAAAAAAGGCACTGAATTCACATGGCTGGAAGTCCAGAAAAAGGCGGTAGAAAATTTCAAAGTGCATAGTGGAAGCACCGTGCCTACAGCTGTTCAATCCAGATGGGTGTACAGTCCTCACCATGGATGCCAGCGCGTGCGGATTAGGTTCTCACCCAAAAGAAGGGAGACGCAAAACATGTGGTGGCATTCTCCTCTAAAGCCCTGTCCACGGTTGAGAAGAACTACTCCACAGTCGAGAAGGAGATGCTGGCGTGCGAATGGGCGGTTGAACATTTCAGGACTTATGTGTGGGGCACAAAATTTAAACTAGTCACCGACCATAAGCCCCTCATTCATATGCTCAGTCCAAGAGGGACAAAAGTGTTGACACACCGGTTGGCACTCATATCGGCTAAGCTGCAGGAATATACCTTTGAGATTAATCACAAAGCAGTATGCAAAAATGCACAGGCGGACTACATGTCAAGACTACCTGAAGACCAAGACAAAGCCATCACCTTCCTGCAGGATGAATGCATAGTGGTATCTATCCAAGACCTCAAGAGCCCAGATTTACTGGAACTAAGTGAGAGGCATTGGAATGAAGAAGACAGTAAAGACCCCACAATGGTGAGAATCAGAGAATGGATCAGGAATGGATGGCCAGGTGAAAGGTCTGTGCCAG
Source organism: Ambystoma mexicanum (assembly GCF_040938575.1). Classification (NCBI taxonomy): domain Eukaryota; kingdom Metazoa; phylum Chordata; class Amphibia; order Caudata; family Ambystomatidae; genus Ambystoma; species Ambystoma mexicanum. The sequence goes on along the minus strand of NC_090932.1, from coordinate 1,137,539,696 downwards.
GAAAGTGGAAGAGGAAATTTCAGAAGCGGATGGGCTTATCATGAAAAGCGAACAAGTGATACCACCAAAGGGGATGAGAAAAAACATTCTGTGCAGAGCCCACTCAGGGCATCTAGGGAACACCATGACGCGGCGAAGAGTGAGGGAAGCGTACTGGTGGCCCTCCATGGATCAAGAATTCGCACAATGATAGAGAGATGCCATGAGTGTCTCAACAGTGATAACCGCTTAAAGACCAGGCAAGCTCTAATGATTCCCACGCAGATCCCCGAAGCAGTATGGTCGAAAGTTGGACTAGACTTTATCGGACCGCTGGAGGCAATGACACCTGAGCATCGCTACGGCATAGTTCTAGTGGACTACCTGTCGAAGTGGGTAGAAGCAGAGTTCATCCCCAATATCACGACTGCCGCAGTGATAGAATTCCTCACATCCATCTTTCAGAGGGAAGGTCTCCTCAATGAGCTAGTCGCAGACAATGGAGTACGGTTAGTGTCAAGGGACATGGGGCCTCATTACGACCCAGGCAGTAAGTTACCGCCTGGGTCGTACCTTTACCACCATGGCGTAAACTACGTTTACGCCATGGTGGTTGGCGGACTTACCGCCCCATTCCGAGGTGAGTGGGGCGGTAAGTCCCCATTAACCCATTTACCCTTCCCCATTTTTGCCCCATAGGGCATAATGGGAGTGGGGAAGGCGTTAATTACGCCACCGTAAATTACGGTGGCGTAATTAACAACAAGGTCCCTTAGCGCCATGGATTTTAACACCTGCTAAAAGCAGGTGTTAAAACCTCCATGGCGCTAAGGGACCTCGGAATCAGGCGGTAAGGGTCGGCGCTGTTTACGCCGCCGTAAACCCCTTACCGCCTGGGTCCTAATGAGGCCCATGGAGTCATTCCTGCACAAAAACATTAATCAAAGAAAAGTAGCGCTGTACCATCCCTAAGCCAGTGGACTTGTGGAGAGAGCCAATATGTTCAGTAAAGGAGACCATCCAACTGGCAACCACTTCATGGATGGATCCCCTCTAAACTGTCAAAGAGGCCATTGCGGCGCACAGGTTAACTCCCAAAGGGATCACCCAAATCTCCCCATTTTGCATGTTGAAAGGGAGGAGAGCAGCGTCTACATTAGTATCACCATGGTTAGCCAGAGTAAGAGAAGATGACAAAGTAGATATGACTGAAGTAGTATGGAGAATGGAAAACAGCAAAACACGCATGAAAAGATGGAGTGACAGAAGAAGGACAACCCAAGGTCAAGAGGTCAAGGAAGGTGATTGGATTAAAATTCGACTACCAAGCAAGGACCAAATGACAGTTATGAAGTTCAGTCAACCCATAACAGTAATTCATAGAGGAACCAACGATTGTCCGCACTGAGTATGGCCACACATGGAACATGGAGAGAGTAGCCATGTTCGAGAAACATTGTGAAGTAGAAAAGCCACAAGAGGAACCCAACCCCTATGGAGGCCCCGACAGAGAGAGTGGGTGAGAACAAGAACCGGAAGCTGGAGGGTGAGAGACCATTGAGGAAGATTCAGAAGGAGATGCATCAGAAGCCTTCCAGGAAACTGGCCAGGTACTGGACACCAGTGGCAGGAAAGATGATCGACTGAGAAGGGAGCACAGAAGACTGGTGAGATACAATGTCTATGTTATGCAATAAGTTGTCCTGCATTATCAGGGGGAAGTGTGTAGAGATATCGCGGGACTCCCAGTCTCGCGAGATCTCGGCGGAACCCAGAAGTGCCGGGTCAGGAGCATGTGAAGCGCCAGAAGCCGGAGCAGAGGTCACGCAGCAGGTTGAGCTCCCTGCGCTCCTCTGATGAGACAATATTAACTCATTCATAGACTCTGTGGCATCACAGCATACAGCACTGTTGAGGGCCAGTTGCCCTAGGACTCAGGGACTGCTGAGTCAATGTTTAATGTAATGCCGGTACCGGTGCCACAATAAAAGGGTTCAACCAGCTACACTGAAGTTTCCCGCGCATTATTAAACAACAACCATTATTGGATGCGTGACTCAGACTGCTGTGCAAGGCCTTCCATATTTTTACACGCCGGACCTTTAATTACAGCTTGACTTTGGACCTTCTGGAATTTTCTACAGACTTTTGGTAAGGCCGAGTAAACACTACTGTAATAAAAACATATTTTTTAAAAGCCCGGAAGAGGACCTGATCTTGGATAAGAGCGGCCAAAATGGCAGATGTTAATAGTGCTGGCCTGTACCTCAAAAGGAGGAGTGATGTCAAAACAGGCAGACTTGTGTACAGTTTAAGGGCCTCATTACACGGATGGCGGTAGGGATTTACCGGTACCGGTAAAATACTGGTGCCGGTAAATCCCTACCGCCTTACTACGAGGTCCCTTTGCGGGTTGGGGGATTTAACGCCTGCTTTTTGCAGGCGTTAAAATCCAACCCGCTAAGGGACCTCAGAGCTAATTACGGCACCGCAAAATTGCGGTGCCGTAATTAGCGCCTTCCCCATTCCCATAGAGCCCTATGGGGCAGAAATGGGAATGGGGAAGGGCAATGGCGGAAGGGGGATTTACCGCCCCTCCAACCTTGGAATGGGGCGGTAAATCCCCTTTCCGCCAAGGCGGTGCCGGTATTTTACCGGCATGAGCCATGGCGCTAATAGCGCCATGGCTCACCGCCTACCAGTTAATGAGGCCCACAGTGTACGCCGTTGAATGCAAGTAAGTCCACCAGGGGGCAGCAAATGCCTAATTTACAAGCTTCTGACTTTTCTATCATGGATATGGTGCAGAGTTCTCTATTGACAAGGCTGCAAATGTCTTATTGTGAGAATTGTTCACAACAGGAGCTGGCGAAGAAATTTTCTGTTCCACGGCATCTCGCTTTCCCCCGAGCAGAGGGCACGGAGCAGGTTGAGCTTCCGGCGCTCCTCTGATGAGAACATATTAACTCATTCATAGACTCTGTGGCATCACAGCATCCAACACTGTTGAGGGCCAGTTGCCCTAGGAATCAAGGACTGCTGAGTCAATGTTTAATGTAATGCTGGTACCAGTGCCACAATAAAAGGGTTTTAAGCAGCTACACTGAAGTTTCCCGCGCATTATTACACAACATAATTGGCGACGAGGATCAAGACTCAACCCAAGCGGCGCCATGCAACGAGCAACTTCACCCTGCCTTTTCTTCATACGCCAAGTAGGCCTACCATCCCATGGTCACAATTGCAACCCCTATTCACTACGTACCTGGAAGCATTGGGAGGTGCAGGGTACATGGCAGCAAGACGCAGAGCCATGTTATTGAATGCGCTAGGCGTAGAAGGTCAACAAGTGTTTGCAAGCCTTACGCCCGAACTAGCGGGGGATGAAAATGACGACGTGCATAAGGAGGCCGTCAGGAGAATAATCAAATGATTTGCCAGCAAGGAAAATACTGTTTTGCACAGAATACAGTTCTACAGCCGCAAATAGAAAGTATCCGGACGAATATGTGACTAAGATACGCGAATTAGCCGCACTGTGCAAATTCGAAAATGTGGTTGAAGGACTGATCTGCGATATGCTGACAGTACATACCAACAGCAGGAAAGTGCAGGACAAGTTTATCTTAGAAAAGAAGTTGCAGCTGGAAAAGTCAGTTGAGATCGCGAGGGCATTTGAGGAGACCGCAGGGCGCAGGAAAGAATACGTAGGCCGGCCCAGCCCAGCAGAAGTACAAGTCATAGCCTTCCGGACCAAGAAGGAGAAACCAGTCGGTGATGCAAGTGACGGGAAGTGGGGGAGGAAAGAACCATTGAAGTGTGAAGGTGAGAGACCCCGCAGACCTGCCAGCGAACGACCACCAGTGTCAATAAAGGTACATCCCAGGAGGGAATAAGACCAAGACCAAGTGAGAGTGAAGTGAAAGGCTTTATCTAAAATTAGGGCAAACAGTATCTACTCTGCTCACGCCGAGAGCGCTCTGCAGAAACCATGTTGCAAATTACTTTTATACAGAAAAATCGTCATCGAGTTGTGGGAAGGCCTAGGAGGCACATGAACAGTTGGGATTGGTCACTAAGAGGTGGCACCTATAGGTGCTATATGGACGGCGATGGCTGATTGGTCCATGGGTGGGTGGTGAGTTGAAATCATGTAGGTGTGCTGGGTCAGAAGTTCATCCAGGCTCATCTGTCCAACCTCTGACGACTGGACACATTTCATCCTGGCCCTGTCACAGTTTGCCCTTGTGGCCACACATTCCCATCCGGTCACACATTTAATCATTTCGTTTGGCAATAAGTTGCCTATAGAAAGACAAGGCATGACTGTCCAATATTGGACACCAATTGCGTGCCTCTTACTAAGGATATCGTTTTCATGTAAAAACACAAACATATTTCGATACCGGGTTGGGGGCATTTCTTCATTACTGACAGGGGGAGGGAGGGGTATATGGTTACTGCGAATGGATTTCAGGAAACACATTTCATCTGCGGACATATCTTTCCTTCAAGGGCCTTTCTGATCATGTATCTAAACAACATAACTCTGCACTTGGACAGGGCGTTCTGGAATGGGCTTAAGGCCCTCCTGCTGAGGCCTTCGGTTTTGCATCACTAAGAAATGGCGGGGGTCTTTTACATTTACATATAACAGGTTACTGCTTTATGTGCACTTAGCTGCTTCTGTACTTGAAAGGAATACCCTATGATATTGTTCAAGCTTCATATGCTTTTGGGAAATCTCATAACTCAGGAACGAGGGGGTGGTAGGAAAGGGATGGCTGGCGCACAATCAATACAACATGAATAACTAAGTTCGATCAACAATTCACATGACTCTGTCTAATGCTATGTCTAGACGTACATTCTGCATTATTAACAGCGAGGTAGCATTGTGTGAGTTTGCATAGGTCTCTGGTTTGTTTATTCATTACGGGACTGCACGTTCATCATGCTAGAATTTGAATGTTATAAGTCAACACACACTCTGATCAACACACACTCTGAATTCAATAGAACAGGCTATCATAAGAACTTCTAATACTTACGTATGTGTATTTACACTGTTATGCTCATTGGCTCATTGAAGGTGTCAACGGGTTTACATGTATTCCAAATACAAGGAGAGGGCCTTTGTTTACGCACATAAGTTAGACAGGGAAGATACATTTGTCACTTTAAAAGTCTCTTGTGTTGTTGACTCTGCTCTGGGGTACACAGGGATATGGTGTCTGTGGCCCAGGTTTAAAGGGTGCGGGGCAGGTTTTACGGAGACAGATAGCCCTGGCATTCGCTTCTTCCCCTTGAGCTGCATTTGAGTCAATAGAGGGAGTTTAGACGGCAAGTGATACAGTGCAGATTTTGTTACTTTTCTGCTGCCAGCCTTCTCATGGGAACCAGGCAGTTATGCGGACGGCAAGGAGGAGGTGGCGTGGGAAACGCTACACTGACTGTGTGCTTCCAAAGATGGTTGCAGGTTGGGTTAAAATCTGAACACCCTCTCGCCCATTTGCAAGATGGAGCCTGTGCGGTACAAAATGGAGTCTTGACTTAACCTTATAATGTAATGTATAAGGATGTGGCAGTGATCATAGGTGTAGTGGTACAAAAGGGGCGATGGTTCCCTGAGGTGTACCCACATGAGTGCCCCAAGTCCGGTGCTCTGGACTTGAAGCAGGCATGACTGGGCCCACCCGGGAAGCATGGGAATAAGGGGGGGGCTTGAATGGAATGTCCCCTCCTTCCTCTCATTTCCCCCCTTTCATTACTTAAGTAACAAATACTGCAATTGTCCAACCTCTTGCGTTCTTGCTCCTCCGCCACTGCTTCATCCAACGCGGTGTTCCTTTTATTGGCATCCATGCTCTACATACTGCACGGAGGCTATGTCCCTGTCTAGCATACTCATCTGGGGTGCAGATTAGATACATACACCCTCCATCCCCTTCTAAATCTACCCATACCTCCTCATACCAGCATAACTCATGGGGTTCTTTTATGGTTGCGTGGTATAGGCTATCAACTATGTGCCCTGTGTTGTATACTGCTGTCATTCTGTATTTGAGACCCGGGGCTTCCCCTATCTGCACTTCCGCCTCGTGTTTTATTTGTGCCACACTATTTTCACGTCCCATTGTCACCATCATTAGCGCACCGTTTGGTACTGCATTTGCACAGCATCGAAGTCCTAATTGGCACACACAAAATATCAGGAGTAGAAAACGATAAGAGGCTTGAGTACTTTTACAGTCATTCCAAGCCATGTAGGCACCCAGGAGAATAGGTTGTTGAACCAGGCACTGGGCTCAGTTCCTCCTTCGCTCTTCATCCGCTCACCAAGGTCGTGTACTGGAGCAATTACGTGTGAAAGGGAACCATTCTCCGCGTCGGCAGAATGTACAAATGTGCAACATGCACTCCCGATTTTTCGGCAAACACCTCCATCGATTGCAGTCAATAAGTCCAGCACATATTGATTCTGCATTGTCATCAATCGCAAGGCCTGCAGTTCCACCTTGATGACGTTAAATCCTTCTTCAGTGTCGTTGGCCAGCTGAATGAGCTCCCATCTGATAATCTGCAACCACTTGGCGTTTGCTCTTACCTAGATGCTGGGAATGAGTGATGCAAAGAATGTCTCCACTGAGCTGAATAGTCTGTACTTATCTGGGATCTCTGCAAAGAGTTTGGATGATTTTGTGGAGATATAATTGGATGACCTTCTGCTCCATCTAAATGTGCCTTGCTCCTCTCCTTCATTCAGAACGTCTGCAGGCCCTCTCTCGAACGGTGTTGGGGAAGGTGCTCCTGCATTTATGGGCGTTTCATGTTTCCCGTTGATGTGGCTCTCTGGGATCACCATCCGTGTGGAGTGCAGTGTCGCCATGGAGCACGTTCCTTTCCAGGACTGTGGAAGATGTAGGTAGGCCATGTTGCCGTCCATCAGAGCGGCGGTGCCTTTCTTCATGTTGGGGATTGTAAGCAACTTGCTGCAATTTTCGTTTCTCCACATGTCCTTTTTCCCTTCTCCATTGAAGCACAGTTCATACGAGACGTTCTTCTGTAGCTTGAATGGCTTTCCGATGGTGCTAACCCATGTTAGTTTGCTTATATGTTTAATCCATGTGGGGGTGCATGTTCTCTGTACCCATGCAAGTTTATCCTCTGAGAGGCCTTGGAGTGCTTCTACTTTGCACAGGACCTCCTCCTTCTGCCACTTGTTGTGAGCATGCAACGTGCCTTTAATTACCAGGAAAGGTTCCTTTACGCAGACTACTCCTTAGGGCCGGTAGTAGCATGTGCGTTAGTTTTGTAGCAGTTCAAAAGACACTGTGTGTGCTTGAAAAGTATTTTTGATTCGTCACAGCGTAAGATGTACAAGACATTGGGCCTCTGCAACTGGTATTTCTTGTGGCAACAACACTTTGGGAGTACCTGAGGCATGGGGTATAAGGGAGCAGACGTAGCAGCTCTCATTACTGGTCTGCTGTGCCGTATGGCTCATATCGGCATACCATCTATTTGCTTGATGGGGGTGTTGGGGATTATCAACAGTATCTAAGTCAAAGCTGTATTCTCCCCCCTCCCCGTCATCATCCGTTTCCCTTCTTTTCCTCTCCAATCTCTTCCCTTCCGCCCCCCATTGCTTACTCTTCACAACAATATGGAAGTTGTCATTATCTCTACGCATCGTACCCCATTCATCATACCCCTCTTTAATAGTTGAGCCAGGGTGTCCGCTTATTTCTTCTATTGCCATAGTGGTGGGATATGGATGGTTTAACACCCACGTTAGTTCTGAGGGTGTCTTGTCATTCATTGTGTATACATTTAAATGTGCATTATTCACTGTCGCCGGTGATGTTGTGTTGTGCATTTCAGTGGCATTGTTTGTAATGTTCAGGTTGTTTTCTGGGGTCCAATAACCCCATATTAGCCTTGCCCCATCCCAAATCAGGTGGGTTCCTCTCTCTATTGTTTTTATGCCGGCACCTCCTTTACCAACATCAATAGAAATATACACTATGGCCCAGTACAGAAACAGGCCAAATAACACGGTAAAGAACACCACAGCACACAAAAATAGCATGCACTCATACGAATCGCTGGGATATGACTCTCTCCTCCTTCTATCCCTTTCTACACCATTGCTGACTGTGTTCGGAGGCTTATCCATGCCTGATGAATTTCCTAATAAATGAAACATAAGCACGTGTTAATCATGCATGGCAATATATACATTACATTGTTTAACCATCAATGCGCTATTTTAAACTCTCATCATTATCGTTTTGTCATTTTAACTTTTCTCGTCGTTTCAGCTTGTAATTTGTATTATTTATATTTCTGGCCATGTCCGTCCAACACTACTCCCACATCGTACATTTGGGGAGGAGAGAGGGAGGGAGGCATGTGTCATGCTTGTATCACTTCGCTGTTGGGGAGAAGAAGACGTTACTCACCCATCGTTATTGTACACCATACCTTCAATCATGAAATGCAGTCATTTTCATTAGCTTTCTCACATTTTATGATTACACATATTGCTGCCATATTTACACTTTTATTTACATCTTTTACCCACACTAGGGTTTGTCGAGCATTTAATGGGATACCAATGTCCCATCCTGTCCCATTATTGTGTTTGAGTATCACCTTCCTCCATACCATCTTGGGCATTTCAACCACCTACATTCCCGCAGACCCTGCGCACATCTGTCAAAAGCACTCAGTAGCGCAACCATTCTACCTTGACAGCTGTGGGTGTGCAGAATATTACCTTATATGGGCCATTGAACCTGGGTCCGTTCCATCTCCTTACAAAACTCCTAACGTAGACCATGTCACCTGTCATCAGCTGACAATCTGTGTTTTCTGTTATAGGTGCTGCTGTGTTCGTCGGCGTGTCATGCATGAAGGGGGGTGCTATTTGTTTTGCTATCTCACGTGCCGCTTTTGTCAAGTTTCTGAGATACTCATGGAACTCCTCGCCTAGGACTGTGGCGCTTTGATGGGCGTCTGACTGGCTGTGCAGGGGTGAGTGAGCTGTGTGCATTCTCCGACCTGTCACAATTTTGTGTGGTGACAGGTGGTGGTCCTTACTGACTTATTCTTCATTTCAAAAAGCGCTAGGGGTAAACAATACACCCAGTTCTTCTTGAGAGTGCGGCACAGTTTAGACAATCTACTCTTGAGCAATCCGTTCATTTTTTGTACAGCGCCATTAGATTGCGGATGATAAATGGTGCAGAGCTTGTGTGTTATGCCTAACATTGCTGTAATGTGCTTGCACATGTCATTCACAAAATGTGTTCTGTTGTCGGAACGGATGACGTCACAAATACCCCAGCGAGGGAATACCTCCCTCACCAGGAATCTGGCCGCACATCGTGCGTCTGGGTGGGCACATGGTCCTGCTTCCACCCACCGGGAGAATGGGCACACAACAACAATTTAGTATCTGGCTCCATTACACCGTTCTCCCATGTCGACGTAGTCTATGTGTAGTTCTCTAAAGGGCCCTTCCGGTTTTGGTAGTGTTCCTCTGAGTGTACGCAGTGTCATGCCAGAATTATAGGTCTGACACGTGACGCATCCTACTATCAGCTTTGTGACATGTTCCTGTAATCCGGGGGCAAACCAGTTTTCTTGAATCTCTGCAATGATGTGCTGTTTGGCGTTGTGGGCTGGGAAGTGCAACTGCTTAAATGCTACCTCTAGCAATTTGGTTGGCATTACCACGTTGCCAGTGATGTTTTGTCTCCAGAGTAGGTCAGTTGGGGACTGACTACACCCTCGTTTCACCCACAATTCCTTTTCCTCACCTGGTGCATCGTGCTGGAGTTCAATGATTTGGGAAACTGGTAGTGCATTGAAGCTCTCCGGCTGTTCCTCTTCTGTTGCCTTCTGTAGTATATACTCACCTGTTGGGCTCTTAGGTAGGTAGGAGGCCTCCTTAGCAGCAGCGTCCAGTGCCGCATTTCCTAATGAGATGACGTCATCACCTCGAGTGTGGGCCTGACATTTCACAACCGCGACAAGTGTGGGCTCTTTTAGGGCGTCGATCAGATCACTTAATAATGCTGCATGTTGTACTGGTGATCCATCAGCTCTCTGAATCCCCTTCTGGCCCATCGAGCCAGCCCCCCGTGCACCGTGGTTGTCATGTATGCTGAGTCTGTGTACACTGTTACCATGCATCCATTTGCTGTGTGTAGTGCTTCTATCAATGCTACTAATTCTGCCGCTTGAGCCAAGAAATGTGGGGGCAACCTCTTTTGCACAATCACCTCGAACTCCCCATCCTCCACCCGCACTACTGCTGCTCCTACGTGCTTTTCTCCTGTCTCGCAGTCTATGGCGGCAGACCCATCAACAAGGCAAACTTCTCCTTCTGTTAATGCAGTTTTGTGTGCCTGTTGAGTGTCTTTGCCGCTCCCCGTATACGTGGTGCAATCATGTTGTTGCATATCTTCTACGGTGCATGCTTCTGTGATGAACGTGGCTGGATTTACGCTTTTACACCGCACTATGTGGAAGTTGGGGCTGAAAATAATCAGATCATAGGCTGTGGCCCTTTGTCTCATCAGTGTGCTTTTTGACCTTTTGAGTATGGCAAACAGGGAATATTCTATGTACAGAGTGACGGAGCATTCCATCACGATAGTGGAACTTTTTTCTATTGCAAACGCAGAGGCTGCGAGAGCCTGTTCGCACGCAAAGTGTCCTTGCATCACTGCATCGAGTGTTCCACTATAAAATGCCAGGGGTTTGTGGCCCAGTGACGTCTTTTGTGTCAGCACGGCAGTCATGAGCGAGTCATTGCAATGTGAAAAAAGATATAATTCCTGTTCGTAATTTGGGGTCGCAAGAACCGGTGCAGTGGATATCAGTTCTTTAAGTGTATTGAAAGCTATGTGCATTTCTTGTGTCCATTGCAGTTTAGTGTTCTCCCTGTGGGCCTCTTTGAGGGCCTGTAACAGGGGCTTTGTGTATGACGCATAGTCTAATATCCATGCCCGGCAGTAATTAGACATACCGAGAAATTTCTGCATCTCCTTCACTGTGCTGGGCTCTTTAACTGCTTTTATTGCTGCTGCTCTGTCTAGTATGATTCTTTTACCATCTCTTGAGATCAATTGGCCCAAAAACAATACTTCTGTTAGGCAGTACTGCAACTTTTGTCTGACTACCTTGTACTCCTTCTGGGCCAAGTGTGTCAGGAGGGTGACTGAGTCTTTTTTGCACTCGCTCTCATTCTTTCTGCAGACCAACAGATCATCTACGTACTGAATTATTGGGCTTGCTGTGCATATGTTCCCAACGTCTTTGTGCAATATCCTATTAAATATGCTGGGTGTCACGACCTTATCCCCTTCTAGGGTTCACGGGCCCTTAAGGACCTCATTTGGCTCGCCTCAGATGCCCTGGAGCCAGTCTTGGCGTTGCTGGCATAGGAGACGCTTGCAGGAACGAGGTTTCTATGAGCATTGGACCAGCATGGCCGCCCCCAGGTGGAATACAGGAGAACTGCATCCTGCGGTCTAGCTTCCAGGGTGGGGCCCGCCCCAAAGACACCTGGGAGACCGCATTGCTATTTAAACCACGCCCGTCTTGAGGCACGCGCTTCGCGTTAATCTGCTTAGCAGCGTGACGCTCATCTGGTCCTGTCCAGCATACCTCCGGCTTCGTCGACATCCAAGGCCCGAATCTTCTCCATCCTTACCTGCATCTCTGCATCCGTCAGCTAGACGGTGTCCTCCGGCTTCGTCGATGTCCAAGACCAGTCTCTTCTTCATCCTACCCTGCATCTCTGCATCCATCGGCTAAACGTGTCCTCCGGCTTTGTCAACTTCCAAGACCAGTCTCGTCCCCGTCCTTCCCTGCACAGCTGCATCCACCGCCTGGGCAGTACCCTCTCCTCCCGGATTTTCGAGGACAATTCACCTCCGGGCCGCCCTGGCCTGCAAGATAAAGCAAATAACAGGTTAGCCATTTGCAAGGACGCTTCCGCGCCGCTTGGCGTTCACTTACCTGTTCGGACTCGCCTTCGGCTACTTCGCAGCATCATCACCTGCAGCAATAGTAAGAAGGTTACTACCGGCGAATTCATCACGGCAAAACCCCACCCAAAGACATTGTTCCACCAGTCAAGACTCACCTGAATACTTACCTGGATAGGAGTTTCAGCCGGCCTGAACTCCGGCCCTTGCCAGTGAAGTAACTCGGCGATACAGTGCCACATCGACGCGCCCCTGCACAGCGTGGCAGGACGGAGAGCTCATCTTTGCATTATACAAGGTGAGAGCCGTCACTGGGGGAAAACTACAGGGGGAACCCGGGTGGAGGGTCTCGAAGAAGGAGTAGTTTCTAAATCACCCCTCCTGTCTTCAGGGGCAGGCGAAGGGTTCCGAAGAACTTGTTGGTTGTCGAGAGGCGCCCCAGTGGAGACACAAGGTGAGCGTTACACTGGGGCTCTCACAATGCCCTTGGGGCAACCGACAATGTTCATACCTTTTCCCCCCTAGGGTGAATGCTGTCAAATACCACAACCCTCGATCTTTCTTAATTGGGTAAATACTAGTGTTACAAGGTGAGCTAGAAGGTACTATATGCCCTGCACTATTAGTGCATAAATTGTATCTTTTATTCCTTCCTCTGCTTCCCTGGATATAGGGTATTGTTTTACTCGGGGTAAAATGGCTCCAGGTTTGAGCTTAATCTTTACTGGTGTTACTTTGCGTAGCAGCCCTACGTCATGTGGGCCTGTTGTCGACAGCTGTTGAGGCACCAGAGACATATCTTCCTCAAAATATGCTGGTGGGGCTCTGATCATGGCTACAAGGGGCAACTGCGCTTCTCGCCTTTGGATCATTATTTCGCAAGGGATTGCAATTTCCATTGCTATTTCCCCTGTGTCTTCTGTGTCCCTAAACATTTCTTCATCAGATAAGTCTCGCAGGGCCATATTGGCATCAATGTACATTACTGGTCTCCACTGACATCCCTGCATGTCGATTGCTATCACTGCTATCCTGTGCAGTGATACTTGCACGGCATGTATGTCCAGGGGCACGATGGACCCTGGCACTATTTCTGGATCTGCCATGGGGTGAAATATGAATTCAGAGGGCACTCTCCATTTGTTGTTTTTTAGTTCTGGCACCACTCGTGTTAGTATTCTTAACCCCTGTATAAACATGTCAGGATTTACAGGTATGCCTCGTGTTTGCGGGAAGCCTGCTTGAGTGTGTTTTAATAACATTGCCCGTATCGTGCATATGTCAGGTATGGAGCATACTATCACTCTCTCTGTAAATGAGATGGACATATTGAGTTTACTAAGAAGGTCCCTTCCCAGCAAGTTAATGGGCGATTCCTCGTAATACAGGAGAGAGGCCCGTACAGTCTTCCCTCCCACTGTTATGTCTAGTTCTTCTGTGTATGGAACCTCGACCACCGCCCCAGAGAACCCCTGCGTCTCCAATGTCCGATTCGAAAGTGGAAACCTGCCTTCCTTAAGGAATGATTTTTCCGCTCCCGAATCCACCATAAAAATAAATTGCTTATTTCTTATCGCTGCCCCTACGAGTGGTTCCTCTGCTGCATCGCGGGTTACTGATAGTTCTGGACACGCAAACGCTCTCTGTGGGCTGTCCTATGCTGAGTGCCATGGAGTTCATCTACGTCAAAAACATTCCTCGTTACTACGGCGGTTCCTCTGCATGGTGCTGCTGGGGCCCCATTGGCGTAGTGGCATAAGTTTGATTGCGCATGTGGATGGCGTGGTTGTGGCACTGGGGGTGTGTAGGTGAGTTCTGCGGGGGCATGGGGTGTTCACCAGTGTGCCTGTTGTTGGGCTGACCGTCTCTCCTCCCACTACCCATCGGCAGCCCATACGGGCTTCCTGGGTGAGGATGTCCACTGGCGTACAAGTTACCTGGCCTACTTTGACACTCTCGCATAAAATGGCCCCACTTCCTGCACTGCCAACATTGTCCTTGCATTCCCCCTCGCGGCCCTCCAACCCCTGCGGCACCTCCTCTGGACCCTCTAAATCCCCCTCTGTTTCCTCGCCCACCCCTCGACTGCCACTGTTGCCCCTCGTATCCATTCTCCTCCCTCCATGGTTCCTGACCATTACCTGTCCATTTGGTCACCATCTGCATTGGGACTCCCGTCTGCCCGTCTTCTTCCTCCCGCTCCCTTCCTGCCGCGCTGTTAACTGCTGCTGCATTGACCTTCGGTAACTTACTCTGTACTCATTTAGCTTCGTCTGCCAGCCGCCGCTGCGCTATCTCTTACTCTTTGATCCTTTTGCAGTGGTGCACTATAATGCTTTGAAATTCAGGCTGCCTCTTGGCTTCTATTCCAGCGATTTTATCAAGGGCCTTCTGTACTTCCTTTGGGAGCCCTCTTTTAATAATGAAGTAAAACAGGGATGTGGATTGATCTCAGGCCATACACGTTTCCGCTCTCCAAATGTCCTGCACCCGAAGGATGAAGGACACTGCATCTTCCTTATCATTCATGGTATATTTCATCACTGACTGTAAATTAGGGACCAGGGGTGTCTGGGAATGTTTCCCTCCGCGCATCCCACACACGTGCTCATACTTTGTTAAACGAGGCTTCATCATGGCGGTCACAACCTAGTGTTATTCCTGGGGGCCCCACCTTCACCCAGACCCTATTTACCTCATCTCCCACTGCAGACACAAGCAGGCTCTTAACATCCCCCACCGCCAAGGGCACCCTTCTGTGTGTTTTTCGAATGCGTATATCCACTTGCTGGCGACTCCAGAGAGTGGGGGTAACTGCTTGAGCAGGTTGGCCTTGTCCATTTGGGCCCATGGTATGTAATGTGGCCTCCCCGCCCCCCAGTGTATCAAAGGCAGCTGGACATTTTTCCCCCTCTTTTTTCGTACTCTGCTTTTTCCATTTCTTTCCGACCACCGCTATAACCTCTGTCCTGTTTCTCAGCCTCCCTGTCCATTCCTCTATCGGCGACAACCCTTCTGTGACCAATGCACCCCCAGTAGCGACCCCCAACCTTCTGTCCTCTTCTTGTTCTTCTATGTCACTCCAGTCCTCCTCCTCTCTCTCTGATAGTGCCCCTCCTTCTTCTGCTTCCCGCCCGCTTTCTACAGTATTTACTTCTATTATTCGCATTGGGGTATCATTAATTCGGAACAAGATCTCTCCCTTTTTGCATCCATCTTCCCCTGTCCCCGTACTCGGTGGGGGAGTGTCATCTTGGTTCGCCCGTGGGGTGGATGTCCCTCCCCCCTCCCCAGCACCCTTATACGAGACAGTTCTGTGCGGGCCATTGTGAGGCGTGATTCCAGATCTTGGGCTAGTTTTCCGATATCGACCATTGAGCTGTCCAAAGGTCATGTTATGCTTTGGCTCTGGTATGGGGGTGGTGCAGTAGTGGATGGCTTGTGTTACAGGCGGGGCTGTGGGCTGTGGTACATACACGGGTTTACTGTACCCCTCAGCAGGTTCTGGTTTTGACACCAAGGTATAAACATGTGTTACCTCTATGTTCTTTTCATCTTGAGTGGGAGGCCCTGCATTGCCAGCTGTTGTCAGGGGAGATGAACTTTGCTCACTATCTTTACCTGGGAGCACCTCCTCAAATAGGCATCACAGATCCAATATCTCTCTCCAACTATGGAACTGCTTTCCCTTGTACTTAATGAACAAACAAGTGGCGACCATATCCAATACTTCCTTATCAAATGACCCCCCTTCTGGCCATACTTGGGGCAATCCCTCCCCCTTCAATTCTGTAATCCACTGCTCCTGGTACTTTCTAATCTTGTCAGCATAGCCTGGTAGTGTCTTACAAATATGAGCAAGGGGCGTTTCTGCGCCCATTGTACCTTACTCGTATGATACCTTACCTGGTTGGCCTACCGTGTACTTATTCGTTGCTTGTATACTCATTTTCCTCTATGTTACAATTTTCAACTGTTTAATTACCTTTTAGTATTTTCACACTGCACTAGGTACCAAGCAATTCCCCTTTTGAATCAACAAATCTGCATTGCACATTGTACACCAAAAATAATCATTTCACATACGGAATAGACATTTAACGTTTACATAGACAATGAAAAACATAGACACAAACATGACACTTCCTACCGTTCCCAATGTCCCGTTCTTCTCACCCACTCCCTCGTTACTTTGCCAAGTTTTAACCCCTTCCCTTCCCTTGTACCAATCCACCCACTTTGGAGGGCAAGGAAAAGACTGAGATAAGAAAAAAGTCGGAAAAAAAAGTGTTTCTATCTAATACTCTGGGTTTCTCTGCTGACCCCTTAATCTCTTTTATTTTTCCCTTTTCACTTCAACTTCTGACACCTCTATATCCTGTACTAGTCGAGATAGCACTATGCGGCGCCGCCTTCTACTCCCTAAGGAGATAGGATCCCTGTTAACTTCTTATCCCTTTTACTTCATTTCCGTCCTAATGGCCATATGCGATAGGAAGAAAGTAGTAGGAAAGATAGAAAAAGACCCCAGACTCCAGAACCTCTTGTCACTCCCCCTCTAATTCACCTTTACACTCTTGCAGTGCTACCCAAATTATTTTCTTTGCACCCTCAACCCTTCCTAATCTGACTCCCACCCGCGCCTTTAGTATCACTCGCACTTAATACTCACATGTCCGTCTTGATCCGAGACCCTCTGGACCCGATCGGCAGGGCGCTGCTCCTCGCTCAAAGACCACGCCCCGCTCCGGCAAGTGATACGTATGGGTTTTGTTAAGAGGGATCCCGTACCCGCTTGCCCTACTGCGTGCGCACGTCTAAGTGTACCGATTGCCGTTGCCGGGTACTTCTTGAGGGAGCGCGCTGAGGGTTAAATCAGGGGGGCGTCTCGTGCCAGAAGGACGGTAAAGAACGCTATTGCATCAGGGTCAACAATGAAGGTGAGAGGCCCCGCAGACCTGCCAGTGAACTACCACCAGAGTCAATAAAGGTACATCCCTGGAGGGAATAAGACCAAGACCAAGTGAGAGTGATGTCAAAGGCTTTATCTAAAATGAGGGCAAACAGAATCTATTCTGCTCACGCCGAGAGCGCTCTGCAGAAACCATGTTGCAAATTACTTTTATACAGAAAAATCATCATCGAGTTGTGGGAAGGTCTAGGGGGCACATGAACAGTTGGGATTGGTCACTAAGAGGAGGCACCTATAGGTGCTATATGGTCAGCGATGGCTGATTGGTCCATGGGTGGGTGGTGAGTGGACATCATGATGTGGTGTGCTGGGTCAGAAGTTCATCCGGGCTCATCTGTCCAACCTCTGATGACTGGACATATTTCATCCTGGCCCTGTCACATTTTGCCCCTGTGGCCACACATTTCCATCTGGTCACACATTTAATCATTTCGTTTGGCAATAAGTTGCACATAGAAAAATAAGGCATGACTTTCCAATATTGGACACCAATTGCGTGCCTCTTACCAAGGATATAGTTTTCATGTAAAAACACAGAAACATATTTGGATACCGAGTTGGGGGCATTTCTTCATTGTTGACAGGGGGAGGCAGGGGTATATGGTTACTGCGAATGGATTTCAGGAAACACATTTCATCTGTGGACATATCTTTTCTTCGAGGGCCTTTCTGATTATGTGTCTAAACAACATAACTCTGCACCTGGACAGGGTGTTCTGGAATGGGCTTAAGGCCCTCCTACTGAGGTCTTTGGTTTCACATCACTAAGAAATGGCGGGGGTCTTTTACATTTACATATAACAGGTTACTGCTTCATGTGCACTTAGCTGCTTCTTTACTTGAAAGTAATACCCTATGACATTGTTCAAACTTCATATGCTTTTGGGCAATCTCATAACACAGGAACAAGGGGTTGGTAGGAAAGGGATGGCTGGCGCACAATCAATAAAACATCAATAACTAAGTTCGATCAACAATTCACATAACTCTGTCTAATGATATGTCTTAACATACATTCTGCATTATTAACAGTGAGGTAGCATTGTGTGAGTTTGCATAGGTCTCTGGTTTGTTTATTCATTACGGGACTACACGTTAATCATGCTGGAATTTGAATGTTATAAGTCAACACACAATCTGATCAACACACACTCTGATTTCAATAGAACAGGCTATCATAAGAACATATAATACCTACGTATATGTATTTACACTGTTATGCTCATTGGCTCATTGAAGGTGTCAATGGGTTTACATGTATTCCAAATACCAGGAGAGGGCCTTCGTTTACGCACATAAGTTAGACAGGGAAGATACATTTGTCACTTTAAAAGTCTCTTGTGTTGTTGACTCTGCTCTGGGGTACACGGGGATTAGGTGTCTGTGGCCCAGGTCTAAAGGGTGCGGGCAGGTTTTACGGAGACAGATACCCCTGGCCTATGCCTCTTCCCCTAGAGCTGCCTTTGAGTCAATAGAGGGAGTTTAGACGGCAAGTGATACAGTGCAGATTTTGTTACTTTTCTGCTGCCAGCCTTCTCATGGGAACCAGGCAGTTATGCAGACGGCAAGGAGAAGGTGGCAGGGGAAGCGCTACACTGACTGTGTGCTTCCAAAGATGGTTGCAGGTTGGGGTGAAATCTGAACACCCTCTTGCCTATTTTCAAGATGGAGTCTGTGCGGTACAAAATGGTGTCTTGACTTAACCTTATAATGTAATGTATGAGGATGTGGCAGTGATCATAGGTGTATTTGTACGAAAGGGGCGATGGTTCCCTGAGGTGTTCCCACATGAGTGCCCCAAGTCCGGGGCCCTGGACTTGAAGCAGGCATGACTGGGCCCACCCGGGAAGCATGGGAATAAGGGGGGGCTTGAATGTTCCCTCCTCCCACTCATTTGACACAGATGCACCAGCACTAAACACTTAGCAAATGACAGGGAGCATCCGGCAAAAGACAAAGAGTGCTCAGTGTGCAAGAAAATTCGAAATGTTTCGCTAGTTTGCAGATGTCGAAGCAAAAAGGTCAGCAATGTCAACGCAGAGTACAACGCAGAGGGAGAATCCTCCTCCGGTGAAGAAGGGAGGCCCACTGTGTTAATGGTGAACAGCCAATGAGCCAGGAGAGAAAAGCCTCACTTTACCATCAGAATAAACGACATAGATACGAGAGTCATGGCAGACTCGGGCTCGGACTTAACCATACTTCGCTCCTTCGCACATACAAAGAGATGATGGGCACTGAAACGGTCGAGGTCCTGAGCTCCCGCCACAGGCCCACAGTGTTTGGAGGTGCATCCATTGACCTACTAGGATACATCAAAGGAAAAGTGGAGTTCAAGGGGAGAGAAACCACCACAAGAATATATTTCAGTCAAGAAGGCCCTGCAGTCCTATGGTGGGACGATCAGGCCAAGATCAAAATCAAGCTGGATCCCAGCACGGAGGACCAAGTGTTGATGGTCAGTACAAGAGGAGCACCGGTTGTCAAGGAAGCCTTTCCTATGCTGTTCTCAGAAGGGCTGGGAAAAATGTAAAACTTTGTTCACAAGATACTACTCAAGGTGAATGCAGTCCTTGTCAAATACAAAGTAAGGCTAGTGCCAGCGACAGCCAGAGACATACTCAGAAACTAGCTTGACAGAATGGTGAAGGAGGGCATCATCGAAGAAGTCGAGGACTCAGAGTGGTTGAGCCGTGTGCTCCTCATCAAGAAACAAAATTCACAAGATTTAAGGGTGTGTATTGATCTTCGCAGTCTCAACCAGGAAGTGATTTCAGACAGTTACACTCTTCCAAGTATTAATGAGCTAATCCTCATTATGAGAGGCCAGAGCGTTCTCCAAGTTAGATATGGAGGACGCGTATCATCAAATCCACTTGCACAAAGACTCCAAGCCACTAACTGCATTTATCACACTCTTTGGCACCTACCAGTTCACAAAGATGCCCTTCGGCCTGTCATCTGCGGCCTCTGCGTTTCAGCGAATGATGGACTTGCTACTACGAGACATAGGATACGTGTCCTATTTCCAGGACGATATCCTGGTCTATGCCGCAGATGAGCATACACAGGGATCCTGTGTCTCACCCACTTTGTACAAAATATTTACCAAGCCCCTATTCGAATATCTGGACCACCTGAGTGTCACATATACCAACTGTGCTGATGACACCCAGATCCTTATACCACTTTCTGGGTATTATGATAAGGATACGGCCTTAGTAAATAAAATATACCTCATCATTCATGCATGGATGGCTGCCCACGGACTATGCCTGAGTGATGACAAAACCGAGATCCTCATCCTAGGAACCACAGCCAACCTTTCCAAACTAGGCCCAAACTATTCATCCATTAACATAGATGGTAACATCATAAAAGTTGCCAAGGAGGTAAAAACACTAGGTTTCTACCTCGACTCAACCCTCACCTTGGCCAAACAGGTCAATGCCATGGCCTCGGCCACAGCATAAACCTGTAAACTAATTAGAGCGTGCAAACCTTTCTTATCCAAAGATAGCTGTATTACACTTGCCCGAGCCCTAATTCTATCAAAGCTGGATTACTGTAGTGCTTTATACCTGGGTGCCAGCAAACACATCATAAATAAGATAAAAATCCTACAAAATAATGCCCTGAGAACGGCCTTGGGCATTGCCAAGAGAGAACACATCTCAGCAGCAAGACGTCATACCAAATGGCTAACCATCAATGATAAAATCTGGCTAAAAACGGTGTTGCTTATCCATAAATGCCTCAACAATGCGGCCCCTCACTACCTCAGCAGAGAATTGCCAAAAAAAGTCTCTCCGTCTCACCAGATCTGCCAACGCCAATTGCTTAATCATACCTAGATTCAAATTAACTAAAGCAGGCGGGGGTAGCTTCCCTGTCAAAGCAGCACAGCTATGGAACACCCTCCCCCTTGCCTGAGGGCAGACCAAACATTTCTGAAACTCGGATACAACACCATTAAGTGGGTCAGGGAAAATGACTACTAATAACATTAGAGTTTATCTTGGACCTATCTACTTATAGCATCTCCTGTAGTTCTACCTTGAAGAAGGTTCTCACCAAGCTGCAGGATGCTGGAGTCAAGTTAAGGTATGAAAAGTCCGTATTGAGAGCACGTGAAGTTGAATACTTAGGGTACAAGATCTCGTCACAAGGCATAAGCCCCAAACAAAACCTATTGCAAGCCATAAGCAAATCTCCAGAGCCACCTAACAAGGATGAAGTGAGGTTGTTCCTAGGACTTGCTGAATATTACGCCAAATTGATCCCCACGTTTTCGGCAATTCCGACGCCAATGCGAGATCTTCTCAAAAAAGGCACTGAATTCACATGGCTGGAAGCCCAGAAAAAGGCAGTAGAAAATATCAAAGCGCATAGTGGAAGCACCATGGATGCCAGCACGTGCGGATTAGGAGCCGTTCTCACCCAAAAGAAGGAAGACGCAGAACATGTGGTGGCATTCTCCTCTAAAGCCCTGTCCACGGCTGAGAAGAACTACTCCACAGTCGAGAAGGAGATGCTGGCATGCGCATGGGCGGTTGAACATTTCAGGACTTATGTGTGGGGCACAAAATTTAAACTAGTCACCGACCATAAGCCCCTCATTCATATGCTCAGTCCAAGAGGGACAAAAGTGTTGACACCCCATTTGGCACGCAGATCGGCCAAGCTGCAGGAATATACCTTTGAGATTAATCACATAGCAGCATGGATATATGCACAGGCGGACTGCATGTCAAGACTACCTGAAGACCAAGACAAAGCCACCACCTACTGGCATCTATCCAAGACCTCAAGGGCCCAGATTTACTGGAACTAAGTGAGAGGCATTGGAATGAAGAAGACGGTATAGACCCCACAATGGTGAGAATCAGAGAATGGATCAGGAATAGATGGCCAGATGAAAGGTCTGTGCAAGGAAAGTGGCAGAGGAAATTTCAGAAGCGGATGGGCTTATCATGAAAAGCGAACAAGTGATACCACCGAAGGGGATGAGAAAAAACATTCTGTGCAGAGCTCACTCAGGGCATCTAGGGAACACCATGATGCGGCGAAGAGTGAGGGAAGCGTACTGGTGCCCCTCCATGGATCAAGAAGTTCGCACAATGATAGAGAGATGCCATGAGTGTCTCAACAGTGATAACCGCTTAAAGACCACGCAAGCTGTAATGATTCCCACGGAGATCCCAGAAGCAGTATGGTCGAAAGTGGGACCAGAGTTTATCGGACCTCTGGAGGCAATGACACCTGAGCATCGCTACGGCATAGTTCTGGTGGACTACCTGTCGAAGTGGGTAGAAGCGGAGTTCGTCCCCAATATCACGACTGCCGCAGTGATAGAAGTCCTCACATCCATCTTTCAGAGGGAAGGTCTCCTCAATGATCTAGTCGCAGACAATGGAGTACGGTTAGTGTCAAGGGACATGGAGTCATTCCTGCACAAAAACATTCAGCAAAGAAAAGTAGCGCTGTACCATCCCTAAGCCAGTGGACTTGTGGAGAGAGCCAATACGTTCATTAAACTAGCCATCCAACTGGCAACCACCTCAGGGATGGATCCCCTCAAAACTGTCACAGAGGCCATTGTGGCCCACAGGCTAAAAGGGATCACCCAAATCTCCCCATTTTGCATGTTGAGAGGGAGGAGAGCAGCGTCTACATTAGTATCACCATGGTTAGCCAGAGTAAGAGAAGATGACAAAGTAGATATGACTGAAGTAGTATGGAGACTGGGAAACAGCAACACACGCATGAAAAGATGGAGTGACAGAAGAAGGACGACCCAAGGTCGAGAGGTCAAGGAAGGTGATTGGATTAAAATTTGACTACCAAGCAAGGACCAAATGACAGGTTTGAAGTTCAGCCAACCCATAAGAGTAATTCATAGAGGAACTAACCATGTCCGCACTGAGGATGGCCATACATGGAACATGGAGCGAGTAGCCATGTTCGAGAAACATCGTGAAGTAGAAAAAAGCCACAAGAGGAACCTAACCCCTACAGAGGCCACGACAGAGAGACTGGGTGAGAACAAGAACTGGAAGCTGGAGGGAGAGAGAC
The DNA here is from genome assembly GCF_040938575.1 of Ambystoma mexicanum. Lineage (NCBI taxonomy): Eukaryota > Metazoa > Chordata > Amphibia > Caudata > Ambystomatidae > Ambystoma > Ambystoma mexicanum. The sequence continues at coordinate 1,137,516,665 of NC_090932.1, read as the reverse complement.
CATGGAGGAAGATTCAGAAGGAGATGCAGCAGAAGCCTTCCAGGAAACTGGTCAGGTACTGGACCCGAGTGGCAGGAAAGAAGATCGACTGAGAAGGGAGCACAGAAGACTGTTGAGATACAATGACTATGTTATGCAATAAGTTGTCCTGCATTTTCAGGAGGAGGTGTGTAGAGATACCGTGGGACTCCCAGTCTCGAGAGATCTCGGCGGAACCCGGAAGTGCCGGGTCAGGAGCGCGTGAAGTGCGAGAAGCCAGAGCAGAGGTCACGGAGCAGGTTGAGCTTGCGGCGCTCCTCCGATGAGACCATATTAACTCATTCATAGACTCTGTGGCATCACAGCATCCAGCGCCTGTTGAGGGCCAGTTGCCCTAGCACTCAAGGACTGCTGAGTCAATGTTTAATGTAATGCCGGTGCCGGTGCCACAATAAAAAGGTTCAACCAGCTACACTGAAGTTTCCCGCGCATTATTACACAACAACCATTATTGGATGCGTGACTCAGACTGCCGGGCAAGGCCTTCGATATTTTGACACTCTGGGCCTTTAATGACAGCTTGACTTTGGACCTTCTGGAATTTTGTACAGACGTTTGGTAAGGCCGAGTAAACGTTACTGCAATAAAAACACATCTTTTAAAAGCTCGGAAGAGGACCTGATCTTGGATAAGAGCGGCCAAATTGGCAGATGTTAGTAGTGCTGGCCTGTACCTCAAAAGGAGGAGTGATGTTAAAATAGCCAGACTTGTGTACAGTTTAAGTGTACGCCGTTGAATGCAAGTAAGTCCACCAGGGGGCAGCAAATGCCTAATTTACAAGCTTCTGACTTTTCTATCATGGATATGGTGCAGAGTTCTCTGTTGACAAGGCTACAAATGTTTTATTGTGAGAATTGTTCACAACAGGAGCTGGCGGAGAAAGTTCTGTTCCACGCCATCTCGCTTTCCCGCGAGGAAGTATATTTTGCAGTGACCGTCCTCTGATAGTTACCTCCAACCTATAGAAGTCATTTCTGTGATAAAAACAATCCCGGAAGAAATCTCTCCCTGAAGCCCAGGCCCCTTCCGTTAGATCCGCAGAGAAGTACATATGTGCCTCTGCGTGTGGTCCCCATTTATACATATTTACCTGCCAATGTGGTACACCTGGTGCCATTAAATTGGGTAAACCTATTTTGACATAAAGTAGTTTCATTCTGATTTTGTGGCTTATTTGTTGACTTCTTTTAATTTTGTGCTTTTCAGCAATGCCTAGTGCGAGGGTATAGAAGAGCAGCATTCATTTCCTTCCTTAAGGGGACACTACACCCCAACCCCATATCCAGCTCCCCAGTCAGGGACGTCATTTCACCAAAATGGCAGCGGTAGCGGAAGTGACCTCACACGACCCTTGACCTCTAATGACATTACAGAAAGTGGTGTAATTTGACCCCATACCCAAGTGACATCATGGGAAGCGATGGAACACGACCTTTCACCCCTTCACAAAACAGGAAGTGGCATCACATAGCATTGCTCCTAAGTACACTACGAAAAATATGATTAGGATATCACTGTAATGTGATATACATTTCCTAAAAGAATGGATCACCATATGTATTGTTAATATCAGTGTGTATAGGCACATATTTCCAAATTACTGTGAATGCAAGCAGACCTCCAAAGCCAAATGATAATGATGTCTTACTAAATAGCACTTAGGTACTTTATTTAGAACAAATGCACATACAATATCACCAAACCTGTGTTGGTACTCATTAATGAACCTAAGAAGGATCAAAGGGTGGGTTGGCTTTTTCGGGAATTGAACCTGCAATGTGCAGATCACACACACATCTCTGCAGTGAGCACTCAACCTACTGAGCCGTCTTACTAGCTATAGGAAAAAGCGCAAATACATGTCTGAATGTTTTCAAAATCAGAATGCAAATGACACTCTGTAATAGATACCATTAAAATGGTAACTGAGATTTAACAGCAGGCCAGTTCATCTGCAGGTGTGGTGCAAAGTTGGCCACATGCCAAGCCTGCGTGGATCTACTTTTCAGACTTCAGAGGTTGGCCTCACACGTCATCCCGTACTCTGGGCACACGTCGCGAAAAGCAAAATACATAGTCCAAAATGGATGCTTATTCTACTCTAAAAGCTTTTTGGACGTTTTTATGTGCATTGTGAATTTGAGGTGTTTATGAACAGATAGGCAGCCTGATTCATGGAATTATTTGCGTAAAAAACGCAGATTTGCGTGACTTTCTGCCAGAAAATCCCTACACTTCAAACAGGAATATTCGGGCAGAAAGGCGGGCAAATTAGCGTTTTTCACGCAAATAATTCCATGAATCAGGCTGTAAATCAGTGACTCGCCCCCTAAAGTGTGCCTGAAACAAGCCTTTAATGCGTCTAGCAATTATTGTATAGAATTCCAAACGGGCAAACTATTTCTTATTTCTATTTTTTCTTATTTAGGGCCATGACTCAAAGTGTTACACTTGTGGAACCCTTCTTTTTTTTAGGGACCTAAATAAGAAAGTCAGCCACTCCAGAAACAAAGAGCCATATGGCGCTGGCCTCAGCCCAGGAGCTTCTAAAAAAAAAAAATTCTATTTCTTTTTAGGGGTATCAAGGGAGACCTCAGGGGTCGCAGGTGCGACACCTGGTGACCTCTAAATGACGTCACTGCCCATGGTCCCCTCCCCCCAGCAAATCCTGAGTGCTTGCCAGGTTGCTCCAGCTAGCTGGAGGTGAGTTTGGGTACACTGATGAATAGGAGTCCAGTGGGCTGGAGGGAAGGTTGGAGCATCCGAGACCAGTGGTCCTGTGCAAAGCAGTGACATCACTGTAAGGTGTACCTCGGCTGCTTGATCTAGGCACTAGGATATGCCTTGGGAAGATACTAGGTGCTGCCTTTGACCTTGCAGCGAGCTCTGTCCCTTCCGAGTACCCAGTGCTGAAAATCAGAGCATCAGCACCTTTGCTGCCTGTTGTTGCAAAGGTGGGATGACCTGGAGTTCCGCTACAGAAAAACTGCATCACCTGAAGGACAACTCGGCGGGGAAGAGTGTGGGGGAAAATATAGATGTTTCCCATTAGCAGTTGGCTTTCCATGCCCTGAGAGAGCGTCTGCAAGCAACAGACTGCTCAGTGAGAGAAGCGGACAGTCTGGGCCGCTTAGGTCAGGGACAGCTGCTGATGATTTCTTTTTAAATGGTTGGTGTAAGTATGTCCCAGTAACATGCCCAAAACTGGCAGGGCAGCTCAGGGGCAACGTGCTCGCCTTGGAAGCAAGAGGACACAGAGCACCACAGGTTCGATCCCCGGGTCCGCTCTTAGAAACCTCGTTATAAATAACCTATCATATCATAAAACAATCAAGTAAGGTTGGGGCCTGTGACAGTGCCACCTGAGAGCGTTTGCAATCCTGAGCTTTTTTAATTTTTTGCTATACAAAATGATGGTATTTTTTTACTCCCAGAAAGTGTGTTCTGCTAAAACGACATCACTTTCCCAGGCTCCATGCTGAAAAGTATAGCGAATATGTGTACTGTATGGGCCTTGTCTGCTGACATGGCAGCAGCTGCAATGTGAATGGCCAAGTGGAATATCTAGGGTAACATGTTCCTCCCTAAAACAGTCTGCTAGAAACGAATTCCAACGGCGGGAGGCTGCCTTTTAAAAGCTCTAGCACCAATGTTCGAACTACCTTCAAGTGTATATTCTCAGTTGTCTGTTGGTAGAACTTTGGTTACATATAACGATACATCTAGTTGGATGCAGTGGCATAAGAGGAAATGCAGCTGAACTATCAATACCTAATCTGATGTTATTATGTTATCCTATTGGCTCTGCTGCTGCAGGTCACAGTGGAAACCATTTGAGTATTTGTGCCTGGCCATGGGAGCTTAACGTACAACAGATGGTGGGCCTGCCCAGGATGTCTTTTGCCTTCCGAAGCTTTGACACTTTTCCCAGGACAATACGGCATGCAAATAGTCTCTGATTTCTGGCCCTAAAAATTGCTATGAACAGGAGATGGGCTATGCCGAGAGTCCTTATCTCTTCTTACTCTTTAAGGAGACAGACAACAAGGTGGATTTATTTTAGGCATCTCATTAGAGACCCCTCTTTATTTATTTTAAAAACCCCAACATAAACATTCCTATTAACCTTATTACCACCAATCGCCTCCTAAATCTCCCCTGGCATGAGTTCTTCATAAAGGGATCTGCCCCCTCAGCCTGCCACAGAGAGACATATAGGGTGGAGATGGCGGAACAGACCCCTGACCTACACCTGTCATCACCCACTGAAGAGAGACACCAGAGGATGACCTCCTTGTGTGGTTCCACCCGCTAGGCGGGCTCTGGCAAGCCGCCACTTACCTCTCCTGTCCCATGCCAGGGTAAACTATCCTTTACTTCTCCCACTGCCTAGTGAACTCTCTACCTAAACCCTACAATGCACTATATTTATCCCTACTATATTTATCACTAAAAACATTCCCTACATAACTATTACCATTTCCTATATAGACATAACTTCAAACCCCATACTTACAAACTATTCAACTCAACCTACAGATTATACATGTAGACGTATACATTATACACAGGGGTGACTGCTGCAGTCCACGACCCCTTTTGCAGTACCTCTGGAGGGTGCTATCAAGGTTCTTGGGTTATGCCTCCTGAAGACACTAGGGGTGGTGTCCCCTCCAGTCAGTTTTCCTGGGTGGCCCCGTCTACCACATGGCACCACCCAATCTCAGTGTGCATGCCCCCCCCCACACAAATCAGTTCATAGACAGCCCATGTGCCTCGTGGAGGCCCGCCATGATGCACCTCTGCACCTGTGGCCCTGTTCCTATCTTCTGGGTGATCTCAGGCCCTGGGGATGCCGCCTGGGGCCACCGTCCTTGCCCGGTGGTACACCATGTGCTCTTCAGCATCCCCATGCCCTGGGGGCTGCCCACGATCACTGCCGCGGCCCGGTGTCATGTTTCTTCAGGCGGCATCCCTGTTGCCTTGGAGACACCCCCGTCCTTAACTGGTGCACCCAGTGCTCTAGATAAGATTTAGAAGTGGGAGTACTTTACTTCCTATTTTTTTAAGTTGGGAGTAACGTGTTTTTTTTTGGGAGTAAACATGTAAGTCCAATTCCCAATGTGAGTATTTTATAAGTGAGTAAAAATATGTTTTAAATGAAAAACGGAAATGTTTTTGAAAGATTTATTTCTTTGCACCTGGTTATTCAAGCACATAAAAAAATACATGTTTACTTCTTTCATTCAGGCAGTTCAAATAGTAAATGCTTTCTATGGTACTACGTGCACTGTTGGTCCAAACATATCCATGGAGCTGTGAGGCTGAAAGCAGGCGTGCACAATTCTACATGTCTTTTTACTATTTTTTTTGTTGGGAGTATTTTGACTCCCTATTTGTATTTTTGGGGAGTATTTGCCATTTTTTAGGGAGTTTAAGTGGCCAATACACCCCTTATCTGTAGGGCTGTCTGCACCTGCTTCCTTCTTGTGGCCCTTCTCCTCGGTTCTAGGTGTCGCAGGGATGCAGTGGACTGACCGCGGATCTTCTGGAGCTCCGGGCCGGCATGTAGGAGCTCCCTGCTTCACCCAGGCTGCTCGCATGTGGCAAACTGGGATTCTCTGGCCTCTCTCTTCATCCGGGCTGCCCAGCCGGACTTTTCCACACCTTCACCTCCCGGGCTACCTGACATCTGTGGTCTGGGAAGGCTTCTCTTCAGATCCTGACTTGCCATGAGCATGGGCACTGGGCTGTGTCGCTCTATTTGTACTGCAAGACCTATGTGCTTTGGGTGGAGTGGTGCTGCCTTTTCCCCCTGGCCCTGGCCCACGCACATGGCCTGAGGGTCTTTTTATTTATGTGCTCATCCGATCTGGGTTTATTGACAGCCATTTTGGCCCTGTGGGTACCCGGACTGCTCCAGGAATGCAGCCTGAATCCATGAAGCAGAAACCGGGTTGCCTCTCCCCTGCACACACACGGCCTGACAGAACATTGGCACTAGTCCTTGAGAGCTGTCTATTTTGCTGCTTCTCTTTCTCCTTCCTAACCGTTTTATTTCTTTTATTAATGGTTTTTCTAGGAATGCTTTCTCCCCTGGACGGTCCATTCTTGGGCAGGGGAGTGCTGTCTTTTATTTTTCTTCAACATTTCAATAGGGCAGACCAGGCGCGTAAACACAAACACCAGCACACTCTAAATAAAATAGTATATGTATGCACCCTAGTGTCTGCATTTCTCTGTTCACTTAGGGGACAACATGTAGCCCTGTCTAGGCGGGCCCAATTCGGACCTGGGCTACGTACCTCCTACCAGGGGATGGGGTAGTAGCTGGGAGCTTCAAAGGGCCACTGCAGCATAATGGGGATGTCCTATGATGGAGATATTGACTTGAGTCCCTTCTATCTGCGGCATACAGGGGCTAGGGAGGAAGTACAGTGTAGCTGGGAGAGGACCTACACACTGGAGGAGCCGCCAGCCATCTTTAATATGCCCAGGTTCACTTCTTCCTGCGACCCTCCTAACTTCCTGCAGACAAGGCACTCTGGTAATTAATATCACAAAGAATAACCTTGTTAAAACAGCAATGGTTGGCTTCCTTATAGAAGCTTGAAGTGGACCAATACACTGGTGCACGGTGACTATATAAGTGGGCGAGACCCCCACCATTTTGCCTACTACCTGGGAAACAATTATCATGACGCTATACAAGAGGAAATACCTAAACCAAGTATCCAAGACAACAAACTCTCTCTCTAATTATAACATGTTCTCCTAAATGAAAGAATGGATAAGATCCATATGTATTGAAACTAATATCGATACTTTAATGTGACAGGTAAACAAAATATACAGCATTCAAATCTAGTACATATTAAACATACATTCAGCAAAAATCAAAAAAGGCACTTACATATGCCAACCAAGACCCTGTGTAAACCTAAACAGTCATTACACCTGGAAGTTCTTAGGGCATAAAATTAAATATTGATACAAAAAATCTGTGTTCAACATCAGCCCGACATGTTTCTTCTGTTCTTATTATGTTCAATAAATACAGGACATTCCTCAGGGGTGAACAAGATGAAGGAAGTCGTATGTTCTTTTAAAAGTCAGACGAAGTGCCAAAAACTTCATTGACTAAAAACAAAGAAAGAAAGAGAGCTATATTGTTGTGAATTAAATAACTCATAGAATTCTCCTTTAAATGTTATCCTTATACTTGGAGATTACCTCATTATACAACACATATGTGTAAGTACCTGCCAATTTGTCCATGGTACAGATCAAATGATCTAGATTCACCAAACTCTTCATTTTGAATGTGGAGATTTCTTCAATAAATGCCACAACAATTGGCTATTCTGCAATCCAAATAATAAAGCAGGGTATATTTTACTATATTGTTTTATAAAGATGATCATTTCTTCAACAAGGTTAGTACGTACAGTCTGTGTCCCGTTAAATGCTAATACAGAGAGATGTATTTATCCAATAGGGTACCTGAGAGGGCATCATGGCGGGTGGACATAGTAAGCACAAGTTAAAGTTGAAGTTGAACTTTGAGAGCCTTAGAAATGCAATGTAATGCACATCACCTGATGTAAGGATTGAATAACATAGAGAGTCACTGTCTTAGTATTAATACATACATATCAATGTTTTCATAACACAGACTCATCATCCCCGGGCTTCACGACAATGATCATAAAGACTCGTTGGGCCACTAAACATTCTCGCTGAGCCCTAGGATATTGCTCTTAGTCCAAAAAATAAGGTTCTGTTCCAAATTTAGTAATTTATGGTTGATCTCATTCTGGTTGTTCCCCCTGACCCTTTTCAGAATCACCCAATGTAGATCATATAGTTGTGAGACTTACTAATGAAGTGTTTTACTAAGGGAGCCGGTTCTATCCTGTTCTTGATGCAGCTCCAGCGTTCAATGAGTCTGGTTTTACACTTCAAGTTGGTCTTGCCTATATAGTGTAGGCCACAGGAGCATGTGATCATATAAATTACATTCGCAGTATTACAGTTCGTGTGTTCATTGATGTTCCTAAGTTTATCAAGCTCAATATCAACTGTGAGAAATTTGGTGGGGAAAGGACCCATCACACATGACTTGCAGGGATGGTAGCCATCTACTGGGGCAAGCCCCCAAAGGGTATTTTGTCTAATACTGTGTGATTTATTTTTGGTAATGTCATTCCTAATGAGGATATTCCTGATATTCATACTCCTTTTGAAGACTAGAATTGGTCTAAGTGTCAATTTTCCAATAGAATGTTTCCAGGTCTTATGAATAGTTTGTTTGATCTTGTAGGGCTGGCTACTAAACTGGCTCACAAGTACCAAACAATCCTCTTTTTCTTTTTCGGTTGAAGCTCTAGCAGTGCGTTCCTGTTATTATTATTATGGGCACGCTTGGCAGATCTTTTTATCTGTCTCTGGGGATATGCCGGGCCTTCAAATTAGAAGATAAATTAACTGCTGCCTCCTCAAGCGACTCCTTAGTGCTGCTATTCCTCCTCAGTCTAGGGAATTGCCCAAAGGGCAAATTGTCTTTCAAGTTCTTGTTGAAGTGCACCAAATCATTTTGATCCAGTTCGCTGCTGAAGCTGAATCTTTGCTTTCCTCACATCGAGACCTCATTGAGCCGTCGAGCGGCACCGACTCCACATCGGGGCGCCTTTCCCAAACTTCCTCGAGCTAGGAGCTGTTGCTGCTTGCTGAACCACACCAATTTGGTAAACCCCTTTGAGCCAGCTCGTCCCCTCAAACCTGACTCAAAGCACACGAAAGCACCCAGGAGCCTGGCACAATGCTGTTGAGTCCCTGAAGAACGATAGGTGTAAATGTGTGGTCCTTTACTTGTTCTATGGTCCCTAGTGACATTTAAGACAGCGTTATGCCTTACAGACATATGTTTTACCTTTGCTTGGCTTTCTCCATGTCTAAATACCTGCCTACTCCTGTAGTTCAATACCCAGAGTACCCTTTTCCGCCAAAGTCTGCATTCTCTGTGTATCTCACTACAGTACTAGGTGTTTAGTGTTTTTAATAGTTTCTGTCATTTGATTAGTCTTATTTCTATAGCACTTTGGACATTTATTTTGGCAATTACTGTATCATTGCTGTTTGGATGCTTTCATGCTAGTCCATTAACTCTTGACAATTATATTCTGCACGCGACCTACGCTACCGTAAGTAGTCAGCGAGGTATAGCATTCGTGCCGTGCCTGTTTAACCTTTATGACTGCTATCACTGCTGCACTAGTAGTAGTGTGGGGCTCATTAGAAGCTTCGAAGCTCTGCTCATCCCTGTGCTCCTGCGGGGCAGTAATCATTTTGCCACAGGGTGCAGCGCTCTTCCTGAGAAGTTTTTTTTAAATAAAGGCTTAAAATGGTGCATTTTCAGTACAGCGCAGGTGAAAAATTGGGTAAAAAGCCACACAAATTAAAATCTGTTCTGGAGGGTACTACATAGAAGAAAATAGATGCTGGGTCACCAGTAGTACGTCATTTTCCAACACAATTTCGAGATTCCGTGCCCACAATATTTCCACTCCAAGAATACACCATTATGGTTTGCCCAACAATGCCAATGTTGTCAGACACTGTAAGCGCACGCGTGTCTTTGCCTAATAAGGCCAGTACTGTACGTTTATAAACACACGACGGCGCTGCCCACAAAAGGCCAGTCCATCCAACCTCTGTAAGAGTGCACACAATTATGCCAGTAGTGTAACTGTCAAAACATACCCAGGATGACTTTGGCCAATGAGGACAAGCCCAGTCCCTCCAGCACCAGTCAGCAAGATTCCTACATATTGGTTTTGTGAACTACAAAGCGAGCGAAGAGCATCTGTTTTAAGTGATACTTCCGGTACTGGTCGACCCGTTCAGTCTCCAGAGACCTGGAAGCATGTCCTATAACAATCCATTCCATCATGCATTCTTGTCTTGGCAATTGCCTTTCAACCCTTGTGGGAATAGCATTGTTCTTGCTAATGGAGTCGAATCACTCATATTAGCAAAACGAAGAAGCAAGAAAAGGATCCATTCATAGGAAGGCAGGGGTGTTGCTAGGTCTGGAAATGTTTCGGATTATCAGGGCTAGGGGCTAGCCAGCCTTTTGGGTGTAGTCCCTGAGCTTCGATCCGGAGTTACAACCAAAAGACCTGGGGCTTTAGACCCGCCAGCTCCACCCAGCGACGCCTCTGCGCGAAGGCAAAGGTAGTGTGGGAATGCATCACTAAAATAAAGTTCTGCTGCTTTAAAATGTGTAGCCAAAGCCACATCCGGTCATTCGCTTCACTCCTGTATTCCCTGGTAAAACATGCCCATGGTGCTAAAAGGGCCTCCCTCCCCTGCCAAACACATGGGGAGGGGAAGGGCCTACCTTCCTCCATGAAAAGTTCTCACAGGCCCACTCACGCAGACACACACTGTCACTTGCTCACAGGCTTTTTCAAATAAACTCTCACACCCAAACACATGCACCAACAAATACATACACACTTTCCTTTTATAATATAATTTAAACCCCTACCCTGGACTGCAGGGAAGATCATCTCTTACCCAGCACAGACTACCAGGTGCCACCAGGTCCATGCAAGGGATCCAGAGTGAGGAGCCTCTGTTTGCCCCTGCCAGCTCTTGAATCTGGCTGGTGGCAGGGCCGGCGTCCTGCCCATGCCTCATACAAGAATGGAGAGGAAAGGGTGAACAGGCCTTCAGTATCTTTCATGTGCCTGGTGTTTCAGGTCCCCCTAAAGGAGGCGGAGGGTGGACAATTCATGGAAGGTCTCCCAAATGTGTTCACATACATGTGCATGAGTGAAGGCATGACTCTCATGTTTGCCAGCCCTTAACATTTACAGTGATGTGCGGGGCATTCGGCACACCATCAATCTTGGAATTTGCAATGACTCTAACTTGATTTATAATGCAAATAACATTTATTTTCTGTAGCTGGGTTACATATCGGATCCTAGAGTATCCCAAAAATTAAGGTGGGCAGTACCCTAACCCTGCCTAGGCCTGATCTGCCCCAGACAGAGAGTATCCAGACGATCTGGTTTGGGGGAGAAGGGAGGGATACACTGTTTCATCTTATGCTGCCAAGCTTGTGCAAAGCAGCCCAATGTCCCACTTTATAGAACTGTCTTTGAAGGTAAACCCTTCTCAGAGAACCGCTCTGATAAAGGATGAAAGGAGGAGCCAAATTACTGCTGCTGGGACGCCTGGTCTGAGGGCCAGGCAGTGTGCATGGAAGCAGCTTTTAATGGTGACAGGAGATCAAACCGCTCAGAAAATAAAGAGCAGAACAGAAGAATGTGAAGAAGTGATGGGGATTGGATGGAACAGCAGAAAGAAAACTGTATAATAGAGAGATGAGGAAATAAAAAGAGAAACAAGGGACGTGTTGGAGGAGAGGAAGGCGGAGAATTGTATATACTGGCCAAATAGAAATCATTCTAGTCTATGGGTTTGGTAATTCTAGCCTTGTATATATTGCTCAGGGTTCAGTCTTTGATCTCCCTTTTCTATGTCTGCTATGTTGACTAGAGACTAGCCTCACTCAGACCTCAGCCATGAGAAGGCAGCCGGGCCAGTCATCTCCCAGAGACGCCAAATAGAAATATTACCAGGGGAGCCACCTTGCCTACTCCAACCAGTCAGCGTCTCACAGCCAGACTAACCTTCCCTAAAGATTTGGCTTTCTTCCTTAAGTTCAGGTTCAAGAATGCATGCATTGATTACTAGCCTTAAGCTTTTTGGGAGAGAATGAAGGCAGACAAATGGGTTTATTGACAAAGTCTGAACATTGCATTGACTTTGACATTCCCTTTAAGTTCGTGACGTATATTTGTGCATGGTGCAGTGGATCCTTCCTTGAACATACAGGTAATAATTTCTGTGCTTTTAGGCTGTACATCCATAGAACTAATTGATTTTCTTTGGACTCGGAAAGCTTGTACATGTGGCCAACGTGCTACTCTTTTAATGGGTCCTCCGTCCACACATATCAAAGACTTGCAGTTGACCTGCTGTCAAAAGTGAGTCAATGATTTCTTGGGAGACACCGGGTCTCCTTGTGCAGGATCGGGTTGAGTGGTACATCAAAATAACACATAATATTCACCTTTAAACTATCGCTCCATCTATCTTCTTCTATACCCAAATGTATGGCATAACATTACATGATGTTTACTTCCATTATACTCCGCCTCATCTACATGTACATGAATGTAATGGTCTATTTCTTACCATTGTCTAGCACATTTCACATTTAAAAGCCTTCAAATTGTACATTGCATGCATAGAAAAATCCCAAAGAGAAACATGTTTCACTTCAGATAGAACCCCTTCTTTTCCCCCACTAATGCCAAAGACATTTACTCCATAAAACCCGATTTGCATATGACTAATGGTGCGCAAAGTTCCTTCTGGGGATTGGAACAGATCCACTGGTATTACAATCTTCTGTATCGATCTGTGTTTTGAAAACAGAGTAAATCTAGTGCTACATTCTTGTATTAAAGGGGTAGTTGATGCAAGGGCAGTCATTCAACTCAGAGGTGCGGGTAGAATGCATCGCCCCGCCCGAACCATTCCACATTGCATAATATCTATGCTGAGGGGGGTTTAATCCAACATAGTTTAGTTTAGTTTGTTTATTTATAAAGCGCGTCCGAACCCTCAGGTAGCTGGGCGCATAATCGTGTGCACAGCAGAGTTACATGTCGTTACACAAACACCTTAATACACCAGTCAGAGCATACATTAGTCCAGACTCTGAGTAGTTACATACAAGAATAAAGTATACAGAGAACAGGGTACAAGATAGTTACAGTGGAGAGTGAGGACCGGGTTACAGGGTGGTCCTGAATCGGATAAAGCCAATGTGAACATTACTACATGGTGGCGAACGGCGGCTGGCCGAACGTGTCATTGAGAGATTGGATGTTTAGGCTAGTAACCATGATTTCACCATGGCTCTGAATGGCCAGAATGCGGCTTTCGATCTAATTGCAAGAGGGAGGGTATTCCAGCATTGTGCTGCGAGCACTGGGAAGTTTGAACCTCCTGCTGTTTTTAGGTTATAGTTGGGGATCTTTAGTTGGTGCAGGTAAGGGGTTCTGGTGGGTCTAGTGGAGCAATGTCTAGCAAATTTGTCTGAGAGGTAGCGAGGGGCGGTGCGTGACAGGCACTTATGGGTGATGACCAGGGTTCTTAGCTTGATTCTGTCGCGGATCGGGAGCCAGTGGACTTCTTTGCTGGCCATGGATATGTGAGCCTTGCGCGGGAGGTTAAGGGCACATCTTAGTGCATTATTTTGCAGGATCTGGAGCCTGTTCAAGTTTTTTGTGGTAGTGCCTAGGTAGAGTGTGTTGCAATAGTCTAATTTAGACAATATCAATGCTCTTGATAAGGTGAGGCAACTAGAGGTGGAGAGAAAAGGCCTACAGGCATTGATCAATTTATTGGTGTAGGTGGTGGCTGAGATGGTGGAGTTTATTTGTTTTTTTAGTGACAAGGTGGAGACGAGGTGCACACCTAGTGTTTTGACCTCTTTGGAGACTTTTATGATGTTGCCGTCAATGGTAAAGGATTGATACCTTTGGTCTAGTTTGTTGAGGCGAGCCTGGGAGCCTACGATAAGCAGTTCTGTCTTATCGTCGTTGAGGCAAAGACTGTGTGTGGCCATCCAGGCTTGGATTTCTAAGTAGATTTCATTAAGCTTTGCGACATCCTCTTCATAGCTGCCAGTGAGAGTGATGAGGACCTGGGTGTCGTCTGCATAATTAGTGTAGCTGACACCCAGATCGTCAAGACGGTCAAAGAGGAGCTTCGTGAAGATATTGTAAAGTGTGGGGGAAATGCAGGAGCCTTGGGGCACTCCACATGTGATTGGGATAGGGTCCGCAGCTGCAGTGGGGGCGAAGACCCTGGTCGACCTGTCAGACAGAAATGACTGGATCCACTTAGTGGCATTCTGAGAGAATGCAGCAGCCGAGGAGAGGTGTTGAGTGAGGATCTGGTGGTCAACCAGATCGAAGGCAGCAGATAGATCCAACATTAGCAAAATGGCCAGTTTGCCCTTATCTTTGGCATCATTAATTTGGATTTTGAGATTCAAGAGGGCAGTTTCAGTCCCGTGCCTTGGTCTAAAGCCGGATTGTCGCAGGCCTAGGAGGTTGTTGTCTTCCAAATGTTGTTGTATTTGGAGGTAGGCAACCCTGTTTAAGATTTTGAGGAGAAATGGGACTGTGGTGATGGGCCTGTAATTTGTGGGGACGTTGGGGTCTAGGTTGGGTTTTTTGAGCAGGGGTAGGACCCACGCTTCTTTAAGGTTATTGGGGACCACTGAGTTTTTGAAGGAAGCATTGATCAAGGAGGTAATGAGAGGGGCTAACTCATTAGCCCAGTCTTTGATGACGGAGGCGGGACAAATGTCACCTTTGCAGTTGGATGGTTTGAGATTGGCGATTATCTTGATTACTTCCTCTTCTGTGACTGGTGAGAAGTGGAAGGACGGGCAATTAGGGGTGGTGTGGTTTATTATGCTGATGGGATTCTGTTTGGAGGCAAGGTTGGCTTTTTTAGCTTCTATCTTAGTTTGTAGGAGGGCATTTTTATTAGCGAGGGCCAGCTGGATATTATTGCACCAGGCTTTGTCTTTTATGCAGTCCTCTGAAGGAGGCAGTGGTGATTCGAGTTCCCTTAATATAGAGAATAGTTCTTTGGTGCCAGATTTGGCGATTTGTATTCTCATGTTATAGATCTCTTTTTTAGCATTTCAGATGGCAGATTTGTAGGTGAGGGCTGCTGAGGCAAACTTATCTTTAGTGGAAAGAGAAGGGGCTTTTCTCCAGCTAGTTTCTGCAGTTCTTTTGACATTGCGTAGAGCCTTTAATTCTGCTGAGAACCATTTGTTGGAGTGGGCAATGGGTTTGGCTTTTTGTTGTTTAAGAGGCGCTAAATGGTTGAGAGCTAGTTCTAGGGTATTGTTGTATAGGTCTACAATGGCTGATGAGTTGTCATTTTGGGTAGGTAGATTAGTTTTACTGATAGGCACGGGAAGAGGTCTAAGGTTCTCTATAGTGATGTTGCGGTTATTTCTGGAGATTATTTGAGGTAACCTAGTATGGATCTGGGTAGAGAGAAGGTAATAAGGTGGTGGTCATTCGAAGCACAAGGAGTGATGTCGGTCAGTGAGAGGTTGCAGTTGGCGTCTGCAAGCTAGTCCATGCATCTTCCTTTTGTATGTGTAGGTTTATTACTGTGTTGGGTGAGGCCTAGATGAGTAATGCTGTCATTAATGGAGGTGGCCTGATTGTCATTGGGGTCATTAAGTCCCAAGGTGAAGTCACCCATAATGATGATTTGAGATTTAGGTTTCAGGTTGTAGTGAGTAAGAGAGAGATATTTTCTTCAAAGGTGGAGGGGGGTCCTGGAGGTCTGTATATAATGTGGAGAAGGATAGTTTGGGTGTCAGATAATGGGAGTTTGACGGATAGGAGTTCGGCTGAAGGTAGGGTTGTGCTAGTTACTTCTCTGATGTTTAGGGTGGATTTCGCAAAAATAATTGCTTTTCCTCCTCCTATTTCATTTTTTCTGTCAGCTCGGATAATGGTGTAGTTATCCAGGGTTGCTAGAGCTGTTGTGGGACCGGCTGCTAGATGGAACCATGTCTCCGTGATAGCGATAAAGTCTAGGTGGTTGGTGGAGATAATGTCGGCGACATCAGTAGCGTGGGCTACCAATGAACGTGTGTTGATGAGAGCTCCCTTGATGGAGGTCAGTGGAAGGTTGACTTTTGTGTGTGGTGGTGCGTGAGGTGTTGCGGGCTTGTGACTCGGTGGAGGGTCAGTAAGTGAGGTGGGCTGCGTGAGATTCCTAGCCTGATTAGTGAGCATTCTGGTGAGTTTTGCATCAGGATTAGTGCGATGGATGAGTCTAGCGTTTCTAATCATGGTCGGTGGGGCTGCGTTCAAGAAGGTGGTAGAGGGTACAACAAGGCGAGAAGCTAATCTTGTATTTCTAAGAGGTGTGGGACAGGGTACTAAGGGTGTAGGTGGGCTGGCAAATCTGTTTATCCAGTCCGCTGGAGATAGTAAGTCTGGGTAAAGTGGTGTGGTTGTGTAGGCACAGTTCTGAAGTGAGATATTCTGGAACAGAGGGAGGAGAGTAGCCATTGTTAGAGTGGCACCTCTAAATGAGGCCATCATGGGTAACTTGGCTCTGGAGATAGAGGCAGTGAGGTTCATAAATCATTAGCAAGAATAGTTTGTACGTTCAGCTAACGTATGTGTGGACACTAGTTAGGCGTTTCAATGGCAATAACATGGGCATCAACTCAAATTGCAGTCAACTCAAATTGCAGTGTGCAGAGGGCAGCGTGGAATGCAATTCAGGGTGCAAGGCACCTCTAGGCTAGTCAATGCAATTTACAAATGGGCTAAATGCAATTCAGGGCGCAGGGCACCTCTAGGCTAGTCAATGCAATTTACAAATGGGCTAAATGCAATTCAGGGCGCAGGGCACCTCTGGCTAGTCAATGCAATTACAGATGGGCTAAATGCAATTCAAGGCACAGGGTACCTCTAGGCTAGTCAATGCACTTTACAAATGGGCTAAATGCAATTCAGGGCGCAGGGCACCACTAGGCTAGTCAATGCAATTACAAATGGGCTAAATGCAATTCAGGGCACCGGGCACCTCTGGCTAGTCAATGCAATTACAGATGGGATAAATGCAATTCAAGGCGCAGGGCACCTCTAGGCTAGTCAATGCACTTTACAAATGGGGTAAATGCAATTCAGGGCGCAGGGCACTACTAGGCTAGTCAATGCAATTACAAATGGGCTAAATGCAATTCAGGGTGCAGGGTACCACGAGGCTAGTCAATGCCATTACAAATGGGCTAAATGCAATTCAGGGTGCAGGGTACCTCTAGGCTAGTCAATGCAATTACAGATGGGCTAAATGCAATTCAGGGTGCAGGGTACCTCTAGGCTAGTCAATGCACTTTACAAATGGGCTAAATGCAATTCAGGGCGCAGGGCACCACTAGGCTAGTCAATGCACTTTACAAATGGGCTAAATGCAATTCAGGGCGCAGGGCACCACTAGGCTAGTCAATGCAATTACAAATGGGCTAAATGCAATTCAGGGTGCAGGGTACCTCTAGGCTAGTCAATGCAATTACAAGTGGGCTAAATGCAATTCAGGGCGCAGGGCACCTCTAGGCTAGTTGATGCTAAATAAAGAGACATTTGGGTGCAATGCATCCATTGAGTGTTGTAGTACATCTTAGATAAAGTACATAGTGTAATTGTGCTGCTGAGCAGTAGGCGCTAAATGGCGCAGTAGGGCGGGAAGGCCAGGTATAACAAGACATGCAGGGACATCACCCACAAGATACATTTGGCAGTGGGAGTAGATGAGTAGGGAGGAGGATGACAATGCACGTGATTCAGGCTAGGGGCATGGTCATAGCAGTCAGGCTTTATAGGCATGGGCAGGACCATCAGTACATGTTGAGAGAGTGGTCACACGTATGTGCACTGAGGCAGGTTTGGGCTACTGTGGCAGTGCAGTGTCTGAGGAGGGATGGAGGAGTAGTAGCTAGCAGTTAGCTAGCAACGAGCATAATGAGCCAACATGGCTAGTCTGAGTGGAGGCAGGGCGGTTGCACCGCAGGACGGGGTGACTACACAATGTAATGACAGGCCATCTCTGAACAGTTAGCAAATAAACCTCGGTAATGCCGCTTTCACAATTAGGCAGAGCACTGGCACGCAGTGAGAGCTCTATTAAGCGAGGGGTGCATACGGACTAGGATGTGACCGAATATCAATCGGAGCGTCCCGACTAAGTTCGTATGTTGGTAGGAATGAAGCGGAGTGCAACATAACCTTTTTGGTCAGAAAATCGTTTGAGCCATGAAAGAAGAGGCCCCAGGCTGGAGTTACCAGCCTCCCTCCTGTGATTAAATACAGATAAATGGTATTGAAAACTCAAGGTACTGATATGAGGGTATCTGATGATTGCATTTAATGCCATTCCATCGAATGCCATTCCATTGAATTTTTTCCATCTAAAAAAATGTACATCAAATGCATGTTTTTGGTGGATAAAGGGTTAATTTTAGTTCAGGGTAAAAAACTGGCCCCTCCCAAAAAAAGAATAGAAAATGCATTTGATGCACATTTCTTAGATGGAAAAAATGTGATGCAAATGCATTTAGATGCAAGGAATTCATGCAATGACCATAAACCCTGATGAGCTCACACAGCCAACACAAATATGCTTTTCTACAGTTTTTTTTGCATAATGGAATACGTTTATAGGAGCTATTTGGAAGACCAAATTGGGTACCAACCTGGAAGTAGAACATATGTCTTCTTGGAACCGGATATCCTTGGTCAATTTTACTTCCAGAATCCTGTAATCATATTGCAGAGCGTCTGAAATGAGGGTGTGAGGAGATATAAGGCATTTTTTTAAAACTCTTTTTATTGATTAACAGTGGTCTCAACAGCTACAGCAGCTTCATTTCCATAATATACATCAGAAAGCATTTCACACAAATACATGCGGAAGGGACCTCAAATGTCTTTTGGCCAACTTGCCCCGGGCTGGGTCAAAACGTATTGCTCCTCGCACTCATTAACATAAATCAGTTCACGGAGGAAAGTGGTCATGTTTGGTAGTGTGGAACTTTTCCAGGCCTGTAGGATACACTTCTTGGCCACCGCGCATGAAACGTTAAATAGTCTTCTGGTTTTCTCGGAGCACTTACCAATGTCCCCGAATAAGTATTTTTGGGGAGTCAGCTCTGGGGGTATCAGCGTAATTTCCGTCAGCATCTCGGCCACTTTTCCCCAGAACAACCCACGTGTGCCGGGCATTCCCAGTACATGTGAAATGAGCCCACCTGTGGGGACCCGCATTTGGGGCATTCACCAGTGCAATCCGTTACAAATTTGGCCATCTTGGCCGGTGTGTAGTGTAGTCTATTTAGGATTTTGAATTGAATCAGGCGCAAGCCAGCATTTAGTGAGACTTTTTTCGTAAGTGCAAAATATCTATTGCATTTATCCTCTGGGATTGACATCTGTAGGTTTATTTCCCATTTGTCTTTAACCCGGTTCCTTGTGGAGTTGTGGGTTTGCACTGCCATATATAATTTGGAAATATCCAGCCCTCCCCTCGTGGTGATGAGTTGCACACAGGGATGTGGGGGGGGGGGGGTTAGTCGGGGAAGAGCGGCCACCTTTTCTGGAATGCAGCTCTCATCCTGTAGTATTGCAGTGTTTTGAGTGGCCCACCGCCCAATACTCTAGTGAAGTCTTCCAGGGTTGCAAATTTACCATTTATAAACATATCACCCACCCTCATTTCCATGTCAGGATCCCAGGCCTCCTGTATACTAGTATCGAATGCTGGGGGGATAGCCAGAAATATTCACAAAGGGACCTCTGGGTTGTATGGAGTCTCCAGCTTCAACCTTTTAAATATTGAGCCCCAGGCCCGGATAGTGCAGCTAACTGGATCATATTCGCATGTATCTCTATGTTGTGAGTTGAATATAACGGACTTGATGTCTGTCGGGGGATGTGGTATGTGTTTCTACCCACTTGTGTGGTGCTCCGTCTGCCTCTTCGTACCAATACTTTGCAAACTGTGCCTGGGCGACCAGGTAGTAGAGTTCAAAATCTGGGGCTGCTATACCTCTGGTACAGTAGGGTTCTGTCATTTTGTCCCACCCTATTCTGGCCTTTTTCCCGTTCCAAAGGAAGTTCACTACCATTGCCCGTAGTTTAGAAAAAAAATCCCTGCCAGGCCATAGGGACATTAACAAAAAAATATAACAGTTTAGGAAGGGCTATCATTTTCAGGAGTGCTATCCTGCCGTGTAGGGATATGGGGAGGTTTCTCCAAATCTGTAGCTTAGTGTTCAGTGTTTGCAGTGCCTGCTCATGATTGTCAGTATACAGCGTGTGTCCGTTCCTGGATACCAAAATTCCAAGGTATTTGATCTGTTGTTCCGACCACTTTAGTCCACAGGTAACGGCCGGACATTTAGTAGACGGGATGAGCGGGAATATTTCCGATTTGGCATTGTTTATGTTATATCCTGAGTATTCGGCGAACTCATGTATGTCTGCCATTATTGGCGCTATATTTTTGTCGGGTTTGCGGATATATAAGAGCGTGTCATCCGCATATAGTGAGATTAGCTGGGTGGAACCTTTCATGCTTATTCCCTTGTCTCTATACCGCAGTCTGACGGCCGCTGCCATGGGTTCAATGGTCAAAGCAAACAGTGTGGGCAAGAACGGACAGCCCTGTCGCGTGCCCCTATCCAGTTGGAATAAATCGGAGATAGTATTGTTGGTGCACACGCTTGCCCGGGGGGCAGTGTACAATAGCCGCACAAATCTGATGAAGCCGGGTCCCACCACAAATGTTTCCAATACTGTGAGGAGATAGACCCATGAGACGGAGTCAAACGCCTTTTCGGCATTGAGGGTCACTGCGACTGCACTTCTCTCTGGATCTATCTGTGCCATTACACCAAACAATCTACGCAGGTTTAAAGTAGTAGACCTTTGGGGGATAAATCCATTTTGGTCAGGGTGAACCAACTGGGAGACCAGGGGTAACATTTGGTTCGCCAGCACCTTCGCAAATATTTTAGCATCAGCGTTAATAAGCGAGAGGGGTCTATGACGACATATCACAAGGTGGGCATCGGGGCTTGGGTAGCACAGTTATTATGGCTTCTCTCATTGTTGGGGGCAGTATGTTTCCCTCTAGCACTTCCTCCCCGGTTCTCAACATTATGGGAACTAGTTCCATGCGAAAATCCTTGTAGAATTCAGCCCCTAACCCGTCAGAGCCCAGTGCTTTACCTGACGAGAGGTCTTTAATCGCCTCATGAACTTCCTCCACAGTAATCGGCTGATCTAGAGCCATTTTATTTTCAAGCGACAGTTGGGGGAGCTCCAGCATCGGCAAATAGGCCTTTATCTCAACACCTGTTTTCCTGTCTCTATTTGCGTATAATGTCTGGTAGAATTTGACAAATTCCTTATTTATCCCCTCCTCGGTTGTCACCACCCCCTGTGGTGCCGTTTGTATACTAAAATCAGGTGTGGCTGTCTCTCATGTTTAATAAGGTTGGCCAGTATCCTACCCGCCTTGTTCCCTTCTTCGTATCTGCGTGCTCTGGCAGGGGTTGCTATAAATCGTATTTCTCTGGCGGCTAGTTCGTCGAAGTCTCTTATGGGTTTGTGAATTGTAGCAAGGGTATTCTTGTCATGTGTGTGGCTATAGGTTTCCTCTAAGTTGCTCAATGTGTTTTCTATCTCCTTGAGCTCCCTTCTTACTCCTTTTAGGAGACTGGTGGATTTCAAAATCAATGCCCCCTTCGCCCAGACCTTGAAGGCCTCCCAGACCGTGGAGACTCGTTCTACAGTCCCAACATTATTAGTGAAAAACTCTTCTATTTCAACCCTCAGAGAATCCACCACATTGGGGTCACTAAGTATCCCGCCCGGCATTCTCCATCTTCTACCTGGTATGGGAGTGTCCCTAAACCTGAGCTCCAACAGCACAGGGGAGTGATCAGACAGTGTACGGGCCTGGATCTCACAGCTCTGCAGCCCCTCCGACAGACCCTGCGACACACAAAAATAGTCTATGCATGATTCGCTGTCATGAACTGAAGAGTAATAGGTGTATCGTTTGGCATTAGGGTGTAATGTACGCCATGTATCTATCAATGCCATTTGTGTGAGTAATTGACCTAGTGTTAGTGCCATTCTGTTGGGCATTCTCATTTTCGTGCTGGATCTGTCTAGTGTGGGGTCGAGCGCCATGTTAAAATCCCCTCCCCATATTATTGTCGAAACATCGAGCATGTTTATTATTTCGTACATATTTAAGTAAAAGTCTGGGTCATCAATGTTGGGGACATACATGTTAACCAGTGTTATTTGTTTACCTGCTATTTCACCCCATACCAGAACATATCTTCCTAGTGGGTCTATCTTATGCCCCTTAGTCTGGAACCCCAAGGAGGGGTGTATAAGAATGATGACTCCCCTGGATTGGGACGAGTAGTCCGTGTAGCATCGTAGCTTCCCCCATTTGGACAATATATTTGTATTTACAGCACCCTGTGCATGAGTCTCCTGCAACATCGCAATCTGAGAGCCATGCCTAGTAACATAATTCCCGACCTTCCTTGCCTTCATCGGGTTGTTTAGCCCTCGTACATTCCAGGATAGCAGTGGTATTCTTAACCCATCTGTGGTACCGCAGATGCGTGTATTATGTCCAGTCACCGTGTCTAGTAATTTCAGTATTCGCATGGCGGGAACAGCAACCGCTTCTGCGAGACCACACAACTTCAAAACCCAAAAAACTGAATTGCCCGTTCCACCATCAGCGGGCCCAGTTTATGAACTTCTTCCCGTTGCCCCCTCCCCCTTACCCCATTTATCTCAACATAGCTAAAGATACTCTGATATCTTGACCCCCCACCCACATCATCTCCCCAAACTTGACGATGCTACCCAATAACACTCATAACTTGACCAGTGGGCATTCTCCTGAGTTAGTGGACCTTTCCTGAGGGACAGCTGCTGCTGCCATCTGGCTACCCTTGTCGGAGGCTTCACGGCTCGATAAACAATGATCTTTGTTCCAGTGCAACTTTTTCAATGTTTCTTCAAGTTTGTCTCGCTGCAGGTATAATGTTCCTTCCTCAGTCTGCAGGGTCCCTTCCCCCTTTTTCTGGCCTTGGTCTCGCATTTTGGTCTCCCCCCCCAGTCCCCGGGAGGAAGCAGGATGGAGGCCTCCACATACGCCATGGCCTCTGCTCGGTTCTCGGAGAAGTGGGCTCTTCCTTTGTGTTGGATTCTCATTTTTGCAGGGAAGATTAAAGCGTAGGGCATGTTTCGCATCCATAGCTGTTTCTTGACTAACTCATAGGACCTTCGCTGCGTTTGTATGTTTGCAGAAAAGTCCGGATATATGTGTATTCGATTTTCTTCATATTGCAGCATGCCCTTTTCTCTGGACAGGCGGATTATTGTGTCTCTGTCCCTACGATTTAGGAGTCATGCTATTATAGTACGGGGAGGGGCGCCTGGCTTCGGGGGGGAGTCCAAGGGTGCGATGAGCTCTATCGACGAGAAAGTGGTCCGAGAGGGATTCCACCCCAGGACAGTTTTCAGCAAATCTTCCACTTGTCTCTCCATAGAGCCTTTGCCAAACGTTTCCGAAACGTTATTTCTCCGTGATCTAGATTCAAGATCCTCATACTTGCTCTGTGTTTTACGTAGTACCGCCTTGAGTTGAGCTATATGGCGGCCATGTTGCGAAATCGTATCCTCATTCGTGCTTATTCTGTTCTCTGCTTCCGTAATGGGCGTGCTCTCCTTTTCCGCTCGCGCTTTCAAAGATCCAATTGTCGCCACTATGTCATCCAGCTTAACATTAACCGCCAGGAATCCGTTTTGTACTATTGTTGCCAGCCGGTCTATAAGATCCGTCTCCTGGCATTCGGATGTTTGAGGTGTGTTCCCGGGCTGCAGCTTGTGGCTGGGAGCTAGCAAAGGAATCCATTGGGCTGGTCGTTTTTCCCCCTGGGCCCTTCTTCTCAGTGCGGCCCATGTGTCACAGCTCTTGCTGAAGGGTGGACTGTGCTCTCCCACGTATTTATGTCTAATATGCTAATACCCAGTAAGGGGGTTCATACATTTGGGGAGGGTGGCATTGTCGCCCCCACCTCTCTGCTCGCCTCAGGGTATATTGCAAGTGTTATAAGGTTAATTCCACCACACCTCCTGTCGCTGACCCACTGCACGGGGGGGGCAATTTTCTCTTCCCTGTAGTGCCCGTGTGGCATTGGCAGGCAGCTGCATCCAGTTTATGGGCCTATGCCTGATCTGCGCTAATGATGTAAATGTAGCTTATCGCTGATTCCACTGGGGTTCTATTACCCCTTGTTTACTTCTGTAGCCCAGGAGCTTCCCAGATGCCCCTTTCCGCAATCCCACTCCAGGCAATGTCCAGGATAGGTCTGATAGTGTGGGCTCCCCCCGTCATGATTCCTGCCACTCATGTCCCCAGCCCTCCAAGATGTCAGGCTGGAGCCAGGCCACAATCACCTACATGGCCCTCAAGGGCCTCTCCATCCCTCCAAAGACCCTTTTGGAGTCAGACTTGGTGCTTGTGGCACCAGACTCACTCACTCCCATAGGATAACATTGGGGATTGCACATGTATTGCATTGATGGGGACAAGATGGATGCCCCCACATATTTTGGTTCCCAGAACTGCATGTGTGGTCTAGTCTTTTGGGTGTGGTTCAGCCCAGAGACACTTGGGATACCCAGAGAATATTTAAGCCACACCCAGGCTGAGAAACATGCTTTGCGTTTTCTGCACCTGCAGCGTGACACTCAGTGTTTGGGTCGGTCTCCAGTAGGCCTGCATCTTCCTTCTGCGCTCAGCTCCTGCAAGAACAAGAACACCATTAGAAACAGCCTTACCTTGAGGCGCTTCTGCCCATCATTCATCGCTCCTTCTGTTCTGCGGGCATCTTCGGCGGTGTCATTCCCATCCCGGCACGCCGCTTCCTAGGGAAAAGGGAAAAGAACAGAAAAAAGGCATTAGTAAGCATTCTGCAAATCTTCGCTTATTTTTAAATACTGTACGAGCTTCAAACGCTTACCTGAATCCTAGCCGCTCTGGGGGAACTCTGTCTCCGGAACGTCTCATCCATCTGCAATAGGGAAAAGACACTCCAGGTTAGCGTGGAAACATCTAGAGGCACTGCATACCGTGCTTACCCACCGCATTTGTTCTTCATAACCGGCATCCACGCTGAAAATGTCGCGGCACCTAAAAGACACAGAAAAAGAACTCAGTTCAATGCAAATACAAAAGGGGTGCATCACGCATCGCGCTATCACTCACCTTCAGCGCTACTCATCTCAGCAGCACGCCGCCATCCCAGGACGCCGGCCATCATCTAAGGAAGGAAAGGAACGAAGTTAGAGAACTGTTCAAAGGACTCAATATACTTGCCTGTCAGACTTTTGCCAGTGAAGTAACAAGGCAGCAACGAGCCCACATCAATCAACGATCCCCTGAACTGAAAGCCAGATGGAGGGCACACTATCCATGAAAACAAGGTGAGCTGTGGATCAAAGGGAAGGGTTGGACCCCGGAGAAGAAGGGGTCCAAGCACACAGAGACAATAGGGAGTTAAACTCTACCAATCCTGTGTTTCAGGCCCAGTCTCCAGTCCAATAGCCTTCAGGGAAGGGTTTGAGGTCGTAAAATGTCAGAACAGGCTGAGTGACGTCCCCGTGGATACCAGGTGAGCGTTACACCCCTGCTGCACTCCACTTACTTGGCGGGGGGCGATGTCTGCCTCCCTCGTGGGTCCTCTTTCCGCAGCTGCACAGCTGCAGGTCTCGCAACAGGCTGTCTGGGACTGGGGCGGCAGGGCGCCTGGGGCTACCGCATTACCTCCAGTCGTGCCTCCGGACCTCCCCCTCCAACGTTGTCATCCGGAGCTTGGGCGCGTAGCTGGCCGCTATGCCTCCCCAGTCGGGCCTTCTGCACCGGAGCGGCCTGCAGTTTCCGAGTGTGCGGCTGTCCGCTGCAGCTCTCACAGCCTCCTCTGCATGTATAGGGCCGGCTGTTATCGTTGGTTTTCCACGGGGGAGGGCAGCAGCGGTTTATGTTTCCTTCGACCGGAGCGCCTTGCTCTGGGTGTAATGCCCCTCCCCCCGCTCGGCCTGCCCTCAGACTCTGACTCCTCGGCTGAGCCGCCGGGAAGTCACGCTGCAGTCTCTCAGCCGCTGCGGATTCCGAGCAGGATATCTCAGCTGTCTCACGGCGAACATGTCCAGCTTTTTCAGGGGTTATTCAGGGGACCTTCCGACGTTGAATTTTCCAAACACAGTTTATCCGCGTTGGCTCTGGCAGGATATATTGTGAAAAGGATTTTTCACGAGCCGGAGCTCTCCACTCAAGCGGCCATATTCGATGTGCGCAACAGCGCCCCCCTAGATATAAGGCATTTTTAATGTATAATTATGAACACGCCTATGATCCAAACGAAATAGTGTAGATGTTAAAACAACCTCAAAATGTTCCGGACACTTGCCACGCGAGGATGAATTCGCTCCCGCGTGGGTTGGCTATTCATTTATTATCTGTACCATTGCAAGGTACTTGAAAGATTCCCTACCACGTGGAAAACGCAAGTGGTGTCATCATGCACGGTGCATGCGTAATTTGAAGCGCGTGGCGCAATGACTTGCTGGAAGCTAGCTCATTGGTTCTAACCCAAATGCGGTTTAACACAAGCACGCTATTTCTAATAGGTAATGTAAAAATCTGAAATGGCTCGGCTTGGCATTGCACTGAGCCAGCGCATTTGGGTAGAGCTTAATGTTTACACTGAGTTGGCATTATTTTCTGCCGCCTCCCTTGTTCATAAGTGGTAGCCTGGCACATATTGGCATCATTCTGCACATCATCTGAAATCTATTGTACAGAGTCCTTGGGGAGAATAGCTAGGATGCTCTTGTTAAACAATGGTATAGACCTACATGGTCAATTAGTTGGGTGTACGGCTTGCTGTCGCCTTAACATGGGTAAATATGATGGTCCTGATTCATGGAACGTTTTCCTATGGGATTGCGTCATTATAAAACCCTTCCATGAATCAGGCCCTATGGGTACGCCTATTACAATACAAGCTATGTAAAACACATTGTATATGCTTAGATTCCACAAGGGCAGCTTCTCCAAGGTGGACTTGATAACTGTGAGTTTACAGATATATGAATTGTGCATGCTGCTCAGCTTGTGTGTCTTGAATGTGTATATATGCTATAGTGCAGCGTTTTATATCTGCTTGGATTGTACAGGGATCGATTTTGACAATGTACTTGATCGACATTTGCAAAGGCGTCCATAAATATGCAGATCGGGAGTTGGTGTATGTCTCAAGCACAAGCAAGACTATTTTTAACCATTTGGTTAGAAAAATCGTGTATTGTTTGGCTCTAGGTAAACTCTGCTATCATCTAGCTAAAATCTGATATCATCTAGCAAAAATCTGCATTTTTTCTTCTTTTTATGCCAAATTGTGCTGAATTCTCATGATGTTGTATTAATTTGTACTTTATGACCCCTTTGTACCTGCCAAAGGTTATGATTAGCCAGTTCACTATAATAAAAAAAAAAAATGTGCAAATAAAATCTGCTATCACAAGATCAGAGCAGATAATTATATTTATCCATCTGATATTTACTTTTGATGTTTACTCAAGAAATGCTGTAACAGTGGTGCTGTATAGAATTCTGATGTTCACACATGGTTTTTACTGTTCCCTTGGATTTACCAATTTACTGGCAGATCAGATGGCGTTCACAGCCATAGTAGTACTAGCGGTACAACCAGGCGTTGCATGGGTCTGTGCTGACATGCACGTGGGGGTCTGCTATAGCCTTGTGCATGTTTTATTGTGTCATAACTTTCTGTTTTTGAAAAATAGCAAAATTGTCAATGTCCCGAAATTGCCTATACTGCTAGCATAGGAA
Organism: Ambystoma mexicanum; assembly: GCF_040938575.1. Taxonomy (NCBI): domain Eukaryota; kingdom Metazoa; phylum Chordata; class Amphibia; order Caudata; family Ambystomatidae; genus Ambystoma; species Ambystoma mexicanum. The sequence continues at coordinate 1,137,488,972 of NC_090932.1, read as the reverse complement.
CGGGCCCCACTCCACCCCTGTGCAGGGTGAATGCGTGGGTTGTTCAAATGTCACTATCACCAGTACACCCCAGACTGGTATGCCAACCTTGTGTCATAACTTCCTATAATTGGAAAAGACCCAAAATCAGCAATCTCCCAAAATCGTCTATACTGATAGCACATGGCCGGACCCCACTCTGTGCAGGGCGAATGGGTGGAGTTGGTCAAATTTCACTTTCGCCCGTACACCCCAGACTGGTATGCCGACCAATTTGAAAAGGGGAAAGTGGTGTTATGTCTGTGGGTATCTATACCCATATCTACCTCTTTCATTCATTTTTGGTGAAAGTAGAGACCGAACAGCTTTCCCATGGGAAGTCCCCCTTAATGGGTGCATTGTCGCTGCACCTAGACATTTATGGTGGGAATTTTATTGCACTTGAACGACCTGGGGATGGGCAGTATATCACTCTAAGATCCACACAGAGGGTAGCTATTTTAGAGCACTTAGATCGTATGTGACATTAAGTACTGCTCTTTGATGGATTCCAGAGGGTAGAAAATGTTGAATGTAAAGCTAAACAAAAGAGGTGATGGCTGGAACGTTTGGAATTAATCTTAACCTCTTGCATTGCTCTTGGCAACCCTCCAGAACATTGCTCTTCACCTGCCAAGCCATGAGGCTGAAACATGTCTGAAGATGCTTGTGGTCTTGTGCAGGAGAGCTGTGACCAGGCAGTTCAGGCTGGACTGTCCCTTTTGGGGTGGGAACAAGCTTGATTTGTGTATTTTTTTCCCCCTTTTGTAATGGCTTGCAGGTGAAGAACAATGGTCTGGAGGGTTGCCCAGAGCAATGCCAGAGGTTAAGATTAATTCAAAACCTTTCAGCTATCACCTCTTTTGTTTTGCTGAATGTACAGCAAACTCATTTATTCCTTTCGCATTCTGCATCTTCGAAACTTAGCCGAAGGCATGGCCTCACTCCCACACACAACTGCTTTCACGTATAACTCAAATACTTTGCATAACACCCCTGCCATAAGAATGCAACTAACTTTCACGACAAGAAATTCGAACTGTAGCTACACACATAACTACCTATCCTCTCACCCCACGCCCTCCTGCTTAACGCCTGTTATACCCCCTTCCACCGATCCACATGCCATTCAGACATGGGTGAGTAGCAGGGTCTTGGCCACGCTCTCATAACTTTAAAGGCCAAAATGCGCACACGCATAATAGCATCTCTCAATTTTCCCATATTTTGGACTTTGGTCCCCTTGAGGGCATTCAACCACCAATGCGCTGGGACAATAATTATGGTGAAAGGCACTATTCATATGATGAAAATGAATGAATGAAAGAAGTGACCTACTCAGTTTCAAGGCAAACACTGGAGCACAGGGTCCATCTTGCTGTCTCCACTGTTCACTATCTTCCAATCTTTTTTGATTATGCTTTTAATCTGCATTGATTTAGTAGTAGATCTACTCATGAATACCAACAGTTCCTCCTCATCATTGCTGTTCTTGCCTGTAAGGAGTGCCTCTCTGTAATTGGTGTGTGCCCTTTCCATAGATTGTCTAATCAATGTATCTGGATACCCTTGTTGATGTAAACTTTCTGAGAGTGCTTCTTCTTTGAAGTGTGATTTATCGCTACGGTTTCTATAAATCTGGAGAAACTGACCATAGGCCAGATTATCCCTTTAAGCTTTGAGGGTGGAAAGAATCCTACCCTCATTAACCATTTCTGTCGATTGCCTTATGGTATGGTATGGTTTTACCCGAAATCCTTGTGCGGTTTTATAAATAGTGAGATCTAGATAATATACCTTTACCTGACTGATGATGGAAGTTAACTTCAGATAAAGGTGAAGGAGATTCTAACCATTCTTTGAAAGAGTTTGCTTGATCTTTCGGTCCATTCCAAACAATGAAAATATCGTCAATATGCCGTCTCCACGTGTAATCCTATATGGATTATTTATTTGTGTATATGCACCTAGTTTGAAAGGCATCAACTAACAGATTGGCAAGGCTGATGCTAGAAAACGCCACCTAAAACATTTTTTGGAATATGTCTCGGTACACCAAAGTGCACATTGCTTTAAAGCTTCACGTGGAGCATCAGTGTTTAGTAATTCTGTTACTATTTTTCTAGCATTGTCTTGTGGTGTCTTAGTGCACAAGGCCTCGATGTCTGAAGCCTCCGGCACAGTAGGGCATGACTCTACTTCCCAGTTTTCTACTTAAGTAAACCTAAACGCAGTGGCCTTTATGTAGGACGTCATCCTTGGGATAAAACTGTCCAGGAAACAGTCTGCGTGTTGTGAAAGTGTCTCTGAGAAGGAACCAATCCTGGACACAGTGGGTTTCCTGGACTGCTCCCCATTCTTGTGAATTTTAGGCGGAATAAGTAACACTGGTAATCATGGGTTGTCTGTTGTAAGGAAGTCACATTTCTGTGTGATTAATAATGTCACACCCTTGTCTGCATTTTTGCTAATGTCTTCACATGTATCGTCTTTTTAATGCCTCTTTCTTCTCTGGTACAGTTGCAATGTAATTTCCTCTTTGCGGTTTCATCGGGCCAGCAGCCCAATGAAGATAGGTTGCTCATTGAAGGCTGCTTTATAAATGCACTGAGTCCATAGAAGACTGTAATGATGAATGAATGATCGTTTATTTGTATAGCGCCTATACACACATGTATTTCAAAGCGCTTCAAGGCAAGCGAGGGAGCAAGGGATAATACAATGACATTCTTACAAGACCTTGAGACATTAAGAATGTGAAATTAACTATCATACTAGACCTGGTGACATTTCAGATAATGACAATGATAAGGAGGGTAGGGAGGGGGGTAGGAGATGAGGACAGACAAGCAACTGTCGTACTATGCCTGACGATATGACAAACTCGTACCCCAGTAGCAGTGCACCGACAAACAAGACGCTGCAGAACCATCAGAATGAATGTGTCAGGGATCCAATTACACTGCCTCTTCATGGCTTACATATTCCTTTCCAGTTCCTCTCAACCTAATCGGATTCCCTTCTCTCCCTTCACCCACACAGTCCCTGCCTTCACCATCACCTTGCCTTGCCCTACTCCCCTTCATACTGGGGGCAGAAGACACCTCTTGATTCTGGTTCCATTGAGGGTGGGGATGATTGCAGTCTATCAACCCAGCACCTGCCAGATGGCCAGTGGTCGAACTGAGCGGCGGTGCTCCTGTACTTTTTCAAATTAAGTATTACTGCTCCTATAATTTTATTTTAAAAAGAAAACATTCCAAATAGTTTTGTTTTAAAATAATACTCCACGTGTAATCCTATATGGATTATTTATTTGTGTATATGCACCTAGTTTCAAAGTCATCAACTAACAGATTGGCAAGGCTGATGCTAGAAAACGCCACCTAAAACATTTTTTGGAATATGTCTCGGTACACCAAAGTGCACATTGCTTTAAAGCTTCACGTGGAGCATCAGTGTTTAGTAATTCTGTTACTATTTTTCTAGCATTGTCTTGTGGTGTCTTAGTGCACAAGGCCTCGATGTCTGAAGCCTCCGGCACAGTAGGGCATGAATCTACTTCCCAGTTTTCTACTAAAGTAAACCTAAACGCAGTGGCCTTTATGTAGGACGTCATCCTTGGGATAAAACTGTCCAGGAAACAGTCTGCGTGTTGTGAAAGTGTCTCTGAGAAGGAACTAATCCTGGACACAGTGGGTTTCCTGGACTGCTCCCCATTCTTGTGAATTTTAGGAGGAATAAGTAACACTGGTAATCATGGGTTGTCTGTTGTAAGGAAGTCACATTTCTGTGTGATTAATAATGTCACACCCTTGTCTGCATTTTTGCTAATGTCTTCACATGTATCGTCTTTTTAATGCCTCTTTCTTCTCTGGTACAGTTGCAATGTAATTTCCTCTTTGCGGTTTCATCGGGCCAGCAGCCCAATGAAGATAGGTTGCTCATTGAAGGCTGCTTTATAAATGCACTGAGTCCATAGAAGACTGTAATGATGAATGAATGATCGTTTATTTGTATAGCGCCTATACACACATGTTTTTCAAAGCGCTTCAAGGCAAGCGAGGGAGCAAGGGATAATACAATGACATTCGTACAAGACCTTGAGACATTAAGAATGTGAAATTAACTATCATACTAGGCCTGGCGACATTCCAGATAATGACAATGATAAGGAGGGTAGGGAGGGGGGTAGGAGATGAGGACAGACAAGCAACTGTCGTACTATGCCTGACGATATGACAAACTCGTACCCCAGTAGCAGTGCACCGACAAACAAGACGCTGCAGAACCATCAGAATGAATGTGTCAGGGATCCAATTACACTGCCTCTTTATGGCTTACATATTCCATTCCAGTTCCTCTCAACCTAATCAGATTCCCTTCTCTCCCTTCACCCACACAGTCCCTGCCTTCACCATCACCTTGCCTTGCCCTACTCCCCTTCATACTGGGGGCAGAAGACACCTCTTATTCTGGTTCCATTGAGGGTGGGGATGATTGCGACCAGAGGTCAACGTGGGACAGAACTAAAGGGTACGACGTTCCCTTACTTCTCAGGGAAATCTGTCATCATTCCCTTACTTTGGGTGAACTGGAGTACTGTTCAAGGATGGTAGTTAAGGCCACCCTTTCTTATTTTTAAACTTTCCCCCTGCTGGGGAATCGAACCTAGGCCCTGCCAATAATAATCCAGTATCACATCTCATTGTGCCATCTGCAGTGGTCGAAGTGTATGAAAAGAAGTAGTGGAACTGTGTTCCCTGCTAGCCTGCACCCACTCCCCACAAACCCCATCACCACACCACCGACTACACACAATCCAAACCCCCAAATACATGCACATGCTGTTTAAGGGAACGTTCAGTGTAGTGCACTGAAAGAGCAAGTTTAAACTTCTTCGTACAGTATTATTTTAAAACAAAACTATTTGGAATGTTTTCTTTTTAAAATAAAAGTATAGGAGCAGTAAAACTTAATTTGAAAAAGTACAGGAGCACCGCTCCCACCCGCTCCCACCCGCTCCCGCTCACTTCGACCACTGGCCATCTGGCAGGTGCTGGGTTGATAGACTGCTTCTGACCTAAAGCCCATTGCCAAGCAGTCAAAGCCCAGCTGGGCAGCGATCCGCGAATTGCTGTAGGCACAGCAGTGTTTGCAGGTAACTAGAGGGGTGTGTCTGTGGCTATAGTCCTGGGCATGTCCCTCATGAGTTGTGAATGGTGGTTGAGCAGAAAGGGAGGCTGCATATAGCTGCTTGCTGAGGGGGACAATGACACACTAATGGTAGACATTTAAATGCATTTTCTTTCACCTTGTTTTCGTCAGTCTTGCTAGAACTGTTGTAGGGGTTTTGAATTTGGGGTGGGTGGGAGTGACTGTGAGTATGGGGTGGGGAGGGAGCAGAAAAGGGAGCGAGCAGCGGGTACATCGTTCCACGACTTATTTATTTATTTATTTATTATTATTATTTTTTAACTCTTTTTTTATTGACTTGACAGCACAACAAAGGACCAGAGGAAGACCACAAGGCACCAGCGCAATTTACAAACAGTATGAGGAAGAAGCATAAACAATTGCATGAATGTAGCATATCAATAATCGGCAATATACAGAGAGTAATATACATGCCCGGGATAGTATGCTATTTAGGGGGAAGCATCTGGGGTGTAGAAGAAGAGGTGGAGGGCGAGGTCATGGCAGAGATATAGTCACGGAATCTCGGCCAGATGTCCCTTGGTCTGGAGTGGGGATGTTGTATAGCACTCCAGGACTGCTCAGTATCATGAGCCCATGTGACCGATCTGAGCCACTGGGCGTAGGTAGGCGCTCTAGGGCGAAGCCAGCAGAGTAATATACAGCGAACTGCCAGTAGCATGCAGAGGCCTGCCAATTTCTTAGCATCGCGGGGGAGCTGTGGGAAATCGTGGAATAAGCAATGCAGTGGGGTGGGGGTGATTGGGTGATCTAGAGTGCCTGATAATGTAGAGCAGATGTCTAGCCAGAATTAGGACAAATGGGGGCATAGCCACAGCATGTGTATATAGGAGGCCTGATCTGCGCCGCACCTAGGACAGGTAGGGGGGATGGCATGAAACATGTGGTGGAGTCTCACGGGTGTATGATGGTACCTGTGTAAGACTTTGAACTGAATGAGCTTAAATTTTGTATTGTAGGAGACCTCGTGAGTCCGGGCGCACATCCGAGCCCACCTCTCGTCAGTTTTTTCGGCATCAAGGTCTTCCCCCCATCTGCGTCTCAGCTCGGCAAAGTGGGGGGCAGCTCTGGCCTGCAGTAAGGAGTAGAGCCGCGACACTTTACCCCTGAAGGAGAGATAGGAGCAGAGCTCCTCCACTATAGGTTCATCAGTGGGCAAGGCGGGGAAGCCTGGATAAGTGGACTTGAGATGTGCTCGAAGTGAAGAGTACTGTAGCCACACCGAAGGTCGGCGCCTGAGTAGGGGGGGAGGTCAGACCCTTCTATGAAGTTCCCCTGTTCAAAAGCATCGCGTAAAGTCAGGAAGCCAGCAGTGGCCCAGCGGGTGACTACCGAGAGTGGGATGTGTGGAACATCGGGAAGGAAGTTCCACAGAGGCAGGACCCCGTGAAACGGATGGGGTGAGCCGACCATGGACCAGAGTTTGGTCAATGCCAGAGACGTACAAGCCACCGGGTTTGCAGAGTTTAAGGAGGGGGAGATTGGGCGGAGGACCAGGGACCCGATCACTCGGTCACAGACAGCCAGCTTCTCAAGGCGAACATGAGGGGGGGGGATCAGTAGTGTTGAACCAGAATGCAGCAAACTGTGATTGGGCCACCACCCAGTATCTGATGAAGTCGGGTGCGCTAAAGCCGCCCAACGCCTTAGGGGCAGTTAGTGTAGTCAATTTGAGCCAAACGGCCCCAGAGTGCCAAAGGAATGTGTTGCATATGGTGCGCAGTGTTTGAAAAAAGGTATCCCCAGGCCACAGAGGGAGATTGGTAAAACGATACAGTAATTGAGGTAATACGATCATTTTGAGTATGCCTACTCTGCCCGCTAGCGAAAGGGGGAGCTTAGTCCAGCTTGAGGTTTTAGTTTCAAGCTTGGTTAAATAAGTGTGATAATTGTCGTCTCGTAGCTGTGACGTGTGCCTGGAGACCACCACTCCCAGGTAGGTAAAGCTAGATGAAGCCCAGGTGAACCCATGCAGATCCTGAGGGGGTTGTGTCGAGTCTGTGAGCGGGAATAATATAGACTTGTAGCAATTGACCGTCAAACCTGATATGTCCCCAAATCGAGCCACATCTATCAGTATCGGTAAAAGATTAATTTCAGGGGATCGAACAAACAACAGGGTATCGTCAGCATAAAGGGAGACTATGTCGGTCTGGCCAGACGTGCGCAGCCCTCTGTGTGAGTGTGACTGCTGGATCATGTCAGCGAAGGGTTCCATGGCAATTGCAAAAATAAGCGAGAAGAGAAGGGGCATCCCTGGCGTGTTCCTCTAAATATCTGAAAAGGGGAAGAGCATCTGTCTTCCGTACGGACCTTGGCTGACGGGGCAGTGTAAAGGAGCTTTATCCAGGCGCGAAAGTTGGGGCCGAATTTACATTTCTCGAGGACGCACCACAAGTATTTCCAAGAAACTGAATCAAATGCCTTTTGCATGTCTAATGTGGCCGCCACTGCATGTGTGGCCAGATCGATTCTGTTAAGGATATTAAAGAGTCTCCTTAAATTTAGGGAGGTCGACCTGCCCGGGACAAAGCCCGCTTGGTCTGGATGAACAATGTGGGACATATACGGTCCCAAGCGGTTGGCAAGTAGTTTGGTAAATATTTTAATATCACTATTAATCAGGGAGAGGGGTCTATAGGAGTCTATAGGAGCTACACTGTGTGGGGGCTTTACCAGGCTTGAGGAGCACCGTGATGAGTGCCTCACGGAGAGATGGTGGTAGTATGCCCATTTTGCACAATTCCTCCCACAGGGCCAGCAGGTGCGACGCTAGTTGGGCTTTGTATAATTTGTAGAAATCCATCGGGAGCCCGTCGGGGCCGGGGGCCTTCCCCGCTGCCAGTGACTCGATGGCCTCAACGATTTCCTCTAGAGTAAAGGGCCGCTCAAGGGAGGCACTAGTTTCGGCTGATAGGACTGATAACGGGAGGTTCTCTAAGTAGGAGTTGATTTCGGATATCTGGGAGGTGTCGACCTCTGAGTACAGGGAGGTATTAAATGCGAGAAACTCAGAGTTGATGTCTTGAGGGGAGGTGGCGAGTGTGCCATCTGGTCTAGCAATGGCCGGTATGCTGGGGGCACCAAGTTCGCGGCGTAGCAGTCTAGCCAACATTCTGCCGGGGCGTTCACCCTCGCCGTATTTCCTCGCCAAACGAGGGGAGTCCAGGAACTTAACCTCGCGTTCTGCAAGGCCACGGAACCTGTCCAGCTCAGTGCCCAGATTCGCCAAGGTAGCCGGGGAGTGATCTACAGCGTACTGTGATTCATAAGCAAATAGGGCCGATTCGCTGGTGGCGATGTCGGCGCGGATGGTTTTAAGGATACCACTGCTCTTAGAGATGGCGACTCCTCTCGTGTGTGCCTTGAAGGCTTCCCGTAGCACGGCATGTGTAGAGACAGAATTTAAGTTAATCTCGAAATACTCCTCAATTGAGGATTCAAGCTCGGAGGCGAAAACCTGGTCGAGGAGCGCGTGAGGACTCAACCTCCACAGCCTTGGTTTTTTGGCGTCAGGTCCCCAATTTAAGGAAATTAGTACTGGTGAGTGGTCCGATAGTGTCCTGGGGAGAATGGCTAAGCTAGTTACGCATCTAATCAGTAAGTCTGTGACCAGCCATCTATCTATTCTAGAGTGGGAACCGTGTACTGAGGAGTCAAAGGAGTAAGTACGGTCATCAGGATGCATTAGGCGCCAAGCGTCCACCAGTGCCAAGCGGGGGAGCGAGGTCAAGATCGAGTAGGCCGCTCTAGACAGTTGACAGGGGCGTGAAGGCCCTATCCAAGGTGACATCTAATATAGTATTGAAATCCCCGCCCCATAATATGGGGATCAGGGGGTAGCTCTCAAGTAACGTGACTAGGTGATGGTAGAAGTCGGGGTCGTCAACGTTGGGACCGTATATGTTCAGGATGATTATCTCCTGGCGCTGCAGTATACCAGTGATGAGTACAAATCTACCAAGTGGGTCTATGTGGGATTGATGACAGGTGAACTTGAGACTACTATGTATTAGGGTAAGGGTGCCTCGACTCTGAGTTGAATAGTTAGTGTAATATCTCTGGGAGCCCCATTGTCTGGCGAATTGCTCACATTGCTCTGAGCGAGCGTGGGTTTCCTGTAGGCAAAGGATCTTCGCTCCGTGGCGTTCGGCGTGGAGCTGGATCTGCCGCATCTTCTTATGATTGCCTAATCTCCTGACATTCCAGCTCATAAAAGTCAGGGAGGTATCAGCCATTTTCATATGAATGGCGGTGGAATAAACAAGGGTGGATTCCAGGGTTGTGAAAATTGTGTACCTTAGGTGTATGCAGATGGTGGACTGTATATGTGGATTGCTTGGGCGCGGTGTTTGCGGGGCCTCCGGAGGCTGTCAAGGGATTTTTAAACCAGAACGTTCCCTTCCAACCCCCCACCCAGATCCCTCCCCCAATCAGAGGGACGAAACCCGAACAAAACCAGAACAACCGTGAACTTTTAGGCATCAGCGCCTGGGGGACTGTTAGCAGCCGGCCAATGGCCGCCGGACTGGGGAGAGCGTAAGGAGGTTTATACTACGTGGTAGGTAAAGGTGGAGAACATAGAGTGGGTGCAGGTCATCATGGTACCAGAACCATAAGCTAGGGCCCGCAGAGAAACAGGATGGGGCCGTGCGATCCGATACAGCGCAAGAAAGGAACAGGCAAAATCATGGTTAATGAGGGACCAGGGTGCAGGAACATGATACAGAAGTGGATGGGTTGAGAGAGCAGGGTAGGTCCAGGCTGTGAGTCCAACAAGAAACAGATAATAGGAACTATGATGAGACAGCATGGTAACGAAACATCGCCTATACGGAAAGGTGAAAGGGTAACAGAAGCAACCTGTGCAGTAGTGGGCTACGATGAGTAGTTCTCACAGTGAGGGAGGGAGCGCCATAGCGGTCCGATCCCATGGCACAGGTATGATAATAGATGATGAAGCATGTGAGACATATTAACATTGCTTAGATCAGCCAGGTATGTGTTCGTCTATAAACTTCGAAGCTTCTTCCGGGATGGTAAAGAAATACGTTTGATTAGAATGTTCGATCCTCAGTTTGGCAGGGAAAAGCATGGAGTACTTGACTCCCAAGTCTCGAAGTCTTTTTTTCACCGCAAGGAAGGTTTTACGCTCTTGCTGAACAGCCACTGAGTAATCCGGATACAAGTGTATTCTAGCCGCCCCCAGATGTAGCTCCCCCTTGGCCCTGGCCGCCCGGAGCAGGGAGTCGCGATCGTGGAAGTTGAGGATACTGGCTATGATGGGACGTGGCGGGGCACCGGCCTGGGTTTGGCAGTTAGGGATCGGTGGGCTCTCTCCACTGCAAATTGTGCTGACAGCTTGGGGTTGTCCAGGAGCGTCAGGAGGGTGCGCTCCACGTACTCCTCCATAGGCTCTCGAATGTTGTCCTCCGGTATACCTACAATGCGGAGGTTAATCCTCCTGGAGCGGGATTCGAGGTCATCATTTTTCTTCTCGACCGCAGAGACCCGGCTGGTCAAGGTAGTTACAGCGGTACGCAAGGAAATCAGGTCATCCTCTGCGGTGCCAACCCTTGTCTCAATTTCAGCGACCCTGCTGTCCGTCCTCTCCATATGGGCCTTAATAGACGAGATGGTCCCATTCATATCGTCTAACTTAGTATGGAGTGTGGTGAAACCCTCTCGCATGTACTCTAGCATTTTCTGCGAGTCGTCAGAGGTGGAGGGTGCAGTGGTGGTCGGTGATTCCTCCGGGGGATCAGAAAGTGACTTGGAGGGGGTCTTAGCAAACATGTTTAGTGAACTTTGCTTCTTATTGGAGCCGGCTCCCTTAGTCATGGTGGAGAGCAGAGCTATAAGTTCAGGAGTGCTATAAATGGGGAGCGGTGGGAGCACAGTCGTGAGGAACTTAGAGCAGGCGGTTCACTGCGAGGAGGAATGAGACGAGCAGACAGAGCTCCCGTGGTACGGGTTGGATGCCACACTACAAGGGGGGAAGGCGAGCAGACAATGCACCGGCAACATGCGGGAGGGCAATCAGCAGTAGTACAGGACGGCCGCCGGTGTAGGTCCAAGTGAACCAGGAGATACACAAAGTCCACAGCACCACCGCGCTCGTGATGGCTCCCCGCGCTGCCCAGGCACGTCGCCGTGTATAAGTAAGGGTATATGGCAGAGACCACACCAAGCCAGTCAGTAGGTAACAAGCTATGCTCCCCTAGGTTGCCATGGGCCGACAGAGGCAGGGCAGTGCCGGGGGACAGGCCAACCTCGAGCTGGGTGCGAGAGGCCCAGCAATGGCAGTATGGGACCAGGGGAGTGATCCGCCGGGAGCAGAGAGGTGGTGGCCGGCAGGGTCACGCCAGTAAGCCTGTTGCGTTGCCCCTGGGCTGCAAGAGCACAGGGAAGCCAAAAGTTTGTAGTGCTGGTAGACGCAGGCCTGATGCAGCACACCGGTTCAGTCAGCTCGTGATAAGTGGTAGGGAAAGAGGGGGAACGGCAGCAGTGCAGTGAGGCGCGGGCCCCCAGCCGCAGGATGTGCCCCCACAGTGCACGGGGGGGAGAGAGCAATTTCAGGAGAGGCGCCCCAAGCGCGGGGGCTCAGCGCAGAACTGAGTAGAGACGTGGCGGGCCGCGAGGCACGCCTGTAGTGAGCGGAGCGGGCAGCACGGGATCACCGGAGCTAGTGAGACGACTCCCCCCGTGTCCCCCGCCTTGCCGTGAGGAGAGTTCTGTGTTCCATGGTCCATGGGAGGGGGGCAACGGAGGAAGAGCAGGTAAGTAAGCTGGAGGAGAGAGGACCTGCGGTGGTGACTCCGTTCCCTGCCGTGTGAGATCAGGAGGCGGGGGACTCCGGGGCCCAGTAAGCCAGTCACGTTCCCCCCGGGCTGCAAGAGCACAGGGAGGCCAAAGGTTTGTAAAGCTGGTGGTCGCAGGCTTGATACGACACGCCGGTACAGTCAGCTTGTGGTGAGTGGCAGGAAAAGGGGGGAACGGTAGTAGCGCAGTGGGCCCCCAGCCACAGTATGTGTCCAATTTCAGGAGAGGGGTCCCCAGAGCGGGGGGACTGGCGCGGAGCCGCTGCCGTGCATAGGCACAGCGGGCCGCGCGGCTCCCCCACAGTGAACGGGGATGGAAGTCTGGGAGCCACGGAGCCAGTGAAGACAACCCCCCGGTGCCCCCTACCTTGCCGTAAGCAGCGTTCTGTGTTCCATGTGAGGGGGGGCAGCGGAGGGAGGGCAGGTGAGTAAGCTGGCGGAGAGAGGACCCGCGGCGGTGTCTCTGTCCCCCGCCGTGTGGGACCAGGAGGCGGGTGGACTCCGGGGCCTCCAGGCCCCCACGAAGTTGGCGGGCCGCAGTGGTCATGAAGCCAGTGGAGTCCCCAGTGGTATGTAGGAGCTCCGGTCCAGGGTGGCCGCCCGGGCTGCACGAGAGGGCCCCGTTGCCCCTCCCCCGCAGCGGCCCGCAGCGCTGCGCCCTACGGTGTCGGGGAGAGCCGCAGATCCAGGAGCCGCGGAGCGGGCTAGCGATCCGCGGCCCCAGTCCAAACGGGGCCTACAACAGGTAAGCAGGAAAGCAGGGTAAAGGAAGGAGAACCTGCGTCAATATCTTCATTGCCCGCCGTGCGAGGCCGGGAAGCGGGGACTCCGGAACCCACAGGCCACCACGAAGTCGACCAGCGGGGGTATCAGAGTGGGGTCCTCAGTGGTGAGCAGGAGCCTGGATCCGGGAGATGCCGGGTGAATCCGCCGGCCGTTGAAGCTCGGCCCGCTTGGGAGGTCTTCAACGCCCCTCCCCCGCAGCGGCCTGCAGCGCCGCGCTCTCTGGTGTCAGAGAGAGCTGCAGTTCCTGGAGCCGCAGCGCAGCTCGGAGATGACACCACAGCGCCAATCCGAGCGGGGCTCAAAGCTCAGCCCCCGGGGGAAGCCCAGGTCCAGGAGTTGGCAGAGGGGTAGGTTGGAGGTTCACCCACAAACACGCCAGTGTAGAGTAGAATCGTAGTATATTAGGGCACTTTTTTAGGTTTTTGCGCTCTCCCAGTCCGGAGCACTGCGGTTAGGCGGCCATCTTGTTTCGGCGCAACAGCGCCCCCCCACGACTTTTTTTTAACACTTGGACCACTGATTGCGGCAGAAGGAATGGATTGGTAAGCGGGACTGCAACGGGAATGCAGCACCACTGGGCTGTGTTGAAGCTTAAACTAGACCCAAGGTAATCTGAATTCACATTTGATTTTTAAATCCAATATTGCACATGTTGATGCGTATGGGTTTCTTTTGACAGAAACTGGGTGTACATCGTAAAATGTCAACTTCCGGATAAAATACATCGGCCCTTATTAGGACCCTGGCGTTAAGGGGTTAACGGCGCTGTAAAAGGTGTCGGTGCCGTTAAACCCTTAACGCCTGATTACGAGGTCCCTTTGCGGGACCCGACCTTAACGGCTGGTCTAGACCAGCCGTTAAAGTAGGGGCCCGCAAAGGGACTCTCGAGGTAAGTACGGTACCGCAATTTGCGGTACCGTACTTAGCACCTTCCCATTTCCCATTATGCCCTATGGGGCAAAAATGGGAATGGGGAAGGGCCATGGTGGCATGGGGAATTACCGCCCCGCCAACCTTGGAATGGGGTGGCAATTCCCCATTCCGCCATGGCGGACTCCGGCATCAACCATGGTGCTAATAGCACCATGGTTTTCTGCCGGAGTCCTAATGAGGTATATATACAGGAGGGTCCCTACTGCCGTGAAGTATAATTACAATAATTCTAGTCAAAAAATTTTTTTAGAAATCGGACCGGAAACGATATCACACAATTTGTTGGGATTCTCTGAAAACAAAAACAAAAAGGGCAAGTTTTTAAAGAAAAAATGGGTGTTTATTTTACACAAAGAAATTAAAGTGGTTTACATGTGGAAATTGTGTCGCTAGTGAAAAGCATAAGAAGCATAAAAAGCATGAAAAACGTTAGAAAACGTGGTGCAATAAGCATATAACTGCATACATAAATAGTTTCAAAGTTTGGAGTTATTCATCAAGAAAACACAAAGGGAACACAAACACACAACAATTCAATTATGCAGTTTGGTTAACTAAAAACAGAAAGAAATCAGTTATCACATTTGATTGCAAAAAGATGGAATACTCCTAATGAGGGCCATCGTCTAATATATAGCTCATTTCAGAATATATCCTACCTTTTCATTGTGCCATTGCTAAAACCAGTGTAAATATCTGCCATAAAGATTACCCCAGAGCCAAAGTTGTAACAACCCAGTGTTATTCCACGTTTGCACAGGACTCATCGTCGCCAGTCAAATGTGCCAATTGCGGCTGCTGCAAATTGTCTGATTTACAAAACAGTGAAAAAGACTATGTGCAGCCAGTTTCAATTAAAACATTTGTACCTGCAATTTAGTGGCCCGATGGGGCGGGAAGACCTTCAGGAAAACACATTTTGCTTGTGTTAAAACTGAGTGCATTTGCAGGCGTGTCAATGGCCGATCAATTCAAACATGGGACACACCTAGGCCCACTCAGGGAGTCGCCACATTCCCGCACAAAATCCACGCTCTTGCTCCTGTATCATTTCCCCACTTTCAACCTCATGCAAGTCCAATCTGGAGCCTGGGCAAATCCTCAGTAACAAATGTCACTTTTTGTAATTTTATTTTTCTCAAAATGGTTTAATTTCTCCATGGTTGGATATAACCTTCCGGTACAAATCTTAGAAATTTGTGATTTTCCGATTCAGGAGTTCCCCCTCTTAAATTGAACTTTCAGAGACCCGCTCCTGGCGATTATTTTAAACGCCGAGTCCAGAGATTGCTGTGACCTCACAATCAGCTTCAGTGAATGCCAAAAAAAAGATGTTCCTGTGTGTGGAACACACCTTTTGCCTTTGGTAAGGGGTGCAAGCAGCCTTCAACTCAAACCTTGTGAAAACAGATGAGTGTTGCAAAGGAGGAATTTCGTTTTAAGGTCTCACGGTGAAGTTCACTGCAAAGAAATGGTGACTGTTGTTTTCCCACCCGTTTCACAATTGCTTTTATTTTTTGGGTGTATATATTTGCCCATGTTGCCTCATCTAGCAATATGCTTTTAATTCAGATGCTACAGACAAGGATTATTTGTGGATTATTAGCTGTGGCTCCCGGTCAAAGGATGTCAGGGCAGGGGTTGGGCGGGAAGCAGACACTGCAAACTGC
This sequence comes from Ambystoma mexicanum, assembly GCF_040938575.1. Lineage (NCBI taxonomy): Eukaryota > Metazoa > Chordata > Amphibia > Caudata > Ambystomatidae > Ambystoma > Ambystoma mexicanum. Next base: position 1,137,473,527 of record NC_090932.1, on the reverse strand, counting down.
CTCAACTGCATGATTGCCTGATAGTGAGATCACAGCACAGCCTATGCACAGGGAAGGTCTGAGGCAATGAGAGTGAGCACTTTTTTGTTGTAATCTTTTTATTGGTATTTCAATGTAGTATTACAAAAAAAGAATCAAACAGTGCTCTTATCTCAGCTGTTATGTTCCCACATCTCGTGGGAGCGCCTAATACCATAATTGAAATGACGATGAAAACAGAGCAAAACAATGATAAGGAAGGTGCAATAATTCTTCAGTCTCCTAGTGGTGTCCCTGGGTAGATTTCTGTACCCCTTGTTGTAATCTTTTACTGACCGTTCATAAACAATATTATGTACAGGCTGAGACAGCGTTCTTAACCCAGATAGTAAAATTCTCCCACTTCTCGTCGGGCGCACAATACACCAAGCTTAAAACAATATAAACCAGGAAACGAGGAAGCATTGATCAATTTTTTAGACCCACAGTGGTGTTCCCTGTAATCTACGTTCTCCCACCCTATCCTTCTGGGAGATTGCACACAAGGTGTATACGTGTTCAGGTTACCCCATGACTCTCAGCCTGGGAGGGCAGGCAAAGTCCGTATTATGGACCTGTGCCTACAATAAAAAGCAACCCCCATCTCCCGAAGAAGGGCTGAACCTTGTTGTTTGAAAAGGAGCTCACCTTTTCAGCTGCCATCACCACCCACATGCGAGTCCACCAGTGCCCAGTCAAGGGTATTCTTGGCGACTTCCAGCAGGCCGCAATCGTGGCCGGAGCTATAAGGAGCATGGTCCTTAGGGGGATGTTCGTACAGTGCTTGACCCTGGAGCACTTCGCTAGAATCTCCAAAAAGCAGATCATAGGTCCTAGCGGTAATGAAGCCCTCTTATTTTGTTAATCCAAGGTCTCTGTCCCATAATGCATCAGCTTGGGGCATCTCCACCACGTGTGAATGTAAGTGCCTGCACTCCCACAACCCCTCCAGCACAGCCCATCCTCTGCCCCCTAGTGACCTACTTCATCCTGTCCGGGGTTAGGTACCCCCCTAGCAATGAATTTGAAACCCCTCTCTGGATGCTTCTGGTGGCCATTTTAAGGCCCTCCAGGCTTCTCTCCACCCCTGTATAGGAATCTCCACCCCCAGATCGCTATGCCAAGCCCCTGCATATGTGGCTGCCTTCTTTGTTGGGGGACGGTAATGCTCAGTGCCTTTATGGCCAATAATGGAATCTTGCCCTCTCCCCAATTCCAAATGTGTCCTTACATGACTCAAATGACCTGATTTGGCCATCATACGAACATATGCGCCTAGAATTCACAACCCCCCACGCCCCCTGTCTCCACTCAGCAATAGTAATTCCATCATCTGCCGGCTGAAAAATGGGGTTGAATCCTACACCACTGAATCCCAAACCTGCTCGGTAATCCTAGTCGTTGGCAGTTCATATATACCAAGCGTAGAAACAAAAGCAACTGCCTATGCCGGAAATTTGGAAGAACTTAGTGGAACAATGCACTTAAGTAAAGTTTCATTGAAAATTATTTACGAAACTTTACTTAAGTGATTTATTCCACTAAGTTCTTCCAAATTTCTGGCTTAGGCAGTTGCTTTTGTTTCTAGGTTTTGGAATCCACGAATACCAATGCCCTAAATTTGCTGTTCATATATACTCAGTGGTCTGTCTCGCTTCTCCAGCCATGGTATATCTGAGGGGTTTGCCAGAGATGTCCTCCTCAATATGGCACCACCCCCTGGTCGTATATGGGTTTAACCCAGTTGTGCAGGACGCTCAGCTGCGCCGCTCTATATCACCTAATGTTCGGCAGCATCATACCGCCCTCTTCCCTAGGCCTGTACAGAGTATTCCTAGCAACCCTAGCCTTGCTATTTTTCCAGATATCGTCCATGATATCCCGTTGTCTTCTCACTAGCGTCCTGGACAGGATACTAACTGGGAGTGCCTGAAAGTGGTGCAGTAGGCGAGGCAGAATGTTAACTTTAATTGTGGTTACTCTTCCAAACCATGAGATTTCCTGCATCCCCCACAATTGTAGGGCTACCCTAATAGCTTTTAATAATTTGGGATAGTTAGCTTGATATAGATCATATCAGGAAGGAGGGTGAAGGATTCCCAGACTTCAGTTTCCCTCTAGCCCACTTGAAGTGGTTTTTCGTTTGCAGAGCGGCCTGAGGTTCAGCGCTACAAGAGATATTAAGCGCCTCACTTTTGTTCAAATTCACTTTACATTTATACACCCGCCGGAATGACCCAAGGATCTCTATGAGTTTAGGAACCGAGGCTTCGGTATTTGACAGTGTCATGATCACATCATCTGCAAAGAGCGCTAACTTGTGCTCAGTTCCCCTATATGGGTTCCCACAAACACCCTCCTCCCCCTAATCCTCATTGCCAAAGGAGGGTTCCACCGCTAAAGCAAACAGGAGTGGGGAAATGGGGCATCCCGGTCTTGTGCCACTGAAGAGCGCGAACCTCCTCGGCAGGTTCCCATTAACTGTGACCCTTGCGTCTGAATGTGAATAAAGAGAAAACAACTCTCTAATGAAACCCTCTCACAAGTTGCATCAATCCAGGACCTCTCTAAGGAAGGGCCACTCCACCCGATCAAATGATTTTTCGGCATCCAATCCCAATAACATAGCTGGTGTACCTGTTCTATGAGCAATGTCAATAAGGTTCATAATCTTCCTAACATTGTCAGCCCCCTGGTGGCCATGCACAAACCCTGCTTGATCCTCCCCAATTTAGAGTAGGCAGAACAGGACCCAGCCTAGTTGCCAAGATGTTGGCATAGATTTTGATGTCTGTATTCAAACAAAACAGCAATGGGGCGGTCTGATGAGCAATATCTGGGGTCCTTCCCCAGCTTAACAATAGGCGAGATCTTAGTCTTGCCCATGGTGCATGTCAAGATCCCTATTGAGAACATTGTATTAAATAAGAGATGGAGTGGGCCCAAATGGCAACTAGAATATTGTTTGTAGAATACGGCTGGAAAGCCGTCCAGGCCCGGGACCTTGCCTGCTTTTAGTGAGGCGATTGTCTGTAGAATTTCCTCCTTTCGTAATGTAACCCTTGAGCTGTTCACGCTGCTCTATGGAGAGCCTAGGCATAAAGCATCCCTCCAGAAATTGACGTTTCAGGTCAGGGTCCGGCTGCTCAGATGCATATAAGGAGCTATAGAAGTTGTTGAATTCATGTAAAATGCCTTGGTCACTATGAACCAAGTCCCCTTTGCTATTCACAATGCCCGTAAGTCTCCCTGAAACCATTCTCCGTTTTAATTTCCATTCCAGAATTTTCACTGCTTTGTTGCCCTCCTCCAAGTACAGCTGTTTCACCCAGAGCATGCTATAATTTTTATGTTCTAGCCTGCTGCAGAGCCCCAAAGGCTTTACGGGAGCCCTTGCTCTTGTACTCAGCATCTTTATTCTGTAGCTCCTGGGTTAGGAGCAAAGTCTCTTCTCTTCTTAATATGTTGAGCGCAATGCCTTTGGAGACCAACACGCCCCTTAAAAATGCCTTGACGACATCCCAACGCATAACTTCTGGGACTTGGCCTACTGACTTTGTTCGGAAGAAATCTCTGATTTCCTCCCCCGACCTCATCCCACACAATCTGGTCTTGCAGTAAGAATCTATTAAGCTTTCAGCATCCTCGCCCATTTCCTCCCGCGGGAGACAAATGCTCATCGATACAGGGGCTTGGCCCGAGAAGTCTATTGTACCAATCCCTATTTCCTCTCCCACCCAAAATACTCAATTGTCAAATACATATGAGTGTGGTAAAAGAAGGCGTAATGCCTGGTCTCAGGATGGGCATGACACCATGCGTCCATCAGAGGAGAGCTAGAGATCTGGTTTAGAAGGGAACTAGATGGTTTCACTGCCCACCAATATCCTCCTTTAGACTCATCCCAGTTGGGTCCATAGGCACATTGAAATCCCCTCCTATTACAATGCGCCCAAGAGTAAAGCCTAGCAATTCCATGACCACTATATGTATGAACTCATTCTGGCCTGCGTTCGTCCCACAGATTGAAACAAGAGTTACCTGCATCGTTCCCAGCACCCCTGACACAAACAGGTGTACCGCCCCTCCTTGTCATATTTTGCCTCTAGCAGCTGGAAGAGGTATTCCTACCAATGAGAATGCCCACCCTCTTTTTTTTCAATCAGTGAGTAGCATGGAATTGTTGTAGAAATACCTTACTTTGAAACCTACCATTACCCAACCTCCGAAGGTGCTTCTCTTGCAAAAACGCTACATCAACCTGTTGCCTCTTGAGCCTTTGGAACAGGCCCATTAGAGACATTCCCGCCATTGGAGTAGTAATCCTAGTGCTTCCACTTTTGGCTTCCGTCAACCAACAAAAAACAAAACCATAACCATTCAAAAAGGTATACAGTAACTTTCCAAAAGGTGTGAGAAAGTAGTTCTGTCCCACCTCCCGAGGTTGAGAAAACCCACCTGTCGGACAGCCAACTTTAACCACCTGCAGGGGAGACACCTCCGGTCACCCAGCTAGACATGCTCTGCTCACCCATATCTATGACACAGCACAGTGTCTGGATGGTGAGCCATGTTAGGACGGTGATCCACCACTATTTCCTGGTAAAACCATCATGTAGGCCCCCGTGGTATTCTTTTCCCACTTTTTCCTCCTCTGATCCGATACCTTTTCCACCCTCCAACCCCTTCACCCTCTTCATCCTGTGGGAGTGCATCGCCCAGAACCTTGGCGCCTCCTCTAGCGTCATACACTGCCATTGCTTCCCCTCCCAGTTAAAGAGCAAGCCAAAGGGGAAAATCCAACAGTCTGGGATCTGCTCCTGTCTCAGTTTACCCGCCACTGGATGAAATGCAAGATGCCTCTGAAGCATCAGAGCAGACAGGTCCTGGGATATGAACAATTTCAGATTGCTGTAAGAGATCTCCCCCAAGGATTTGGAGACCTTCAAAATGTTTTCCTTGGTTCTATATGCATGGAATTTCATAATAATATCTCTGGGTGGTGCTCGGGGACCTTTCTGCAATGGGCCGACACTAGTCGAGTGTGGCTGCATCCGTCCCAATATTGAGGAATACCTCATTAAAAAAAATGGAGAACCCAAGCCCTTAAGCCCGCTCCCTCTGCATTCTCTTGCAGACCACGAATGCGAGATACCTGATAGTGGAGACCAGTTCTTCCATTCCCTGCTTGATCTCGGCCAGCTCGCCCTGTAGGTGAATAGCATCAACCTGCAGCAAATTAATTGCCTCCCCCACATCGTCTACTCTCGAGCTGATGTGTTTCAGGTCACTGGCAAGGCCGGTCAGTGATTTCTCCATCCCCTCTGTGGCCTCCGCATCCTTATTTCTGATTGAAAGGGACATTTTTAAGGGAGGCCATGCACTCCAGGAGGTCGTTCTTAGCACGGGTGTTCGCCTTCCGACGTGTTGCTGTGGGGGACCAGCGCACTGCCCTGGGTGGGATTTGTTCTGTACTTTGCGTGGCGACATGCAGAGGGGGTATCCTTCCCTCACTGTCACTTACATTACAATTTAATCCCCAAGCAGGTCAAAGTGATGGCTTCTGGCCAGGAACCATCTCAGGACAAGGGCCAGGTCAGGGTACTGGGCACATAGATCTCCAAGCAGGAGTTTTAGCCAGCTTTTGGTCTCCCGGGATAGCCCCTCAGCACTCCCGTGCTTTCCCTGCCCAGATGGGGGGCTGCAGCACCAGCCTTGTTGCTCACCTTCTCCTTCTCACCTACTCCCACAGCCCCCCTGGAAGGGATCCTCCCGGGATGGTGTCCTTCTGCAGGCACCACTGCACTCATCAGAAGAGGTCTCCCACTTAACCCACTACACTGGCATTCCGGGTCTCCTGCTCCCTCTCCTTGGTGTATCTGGGAGCCAAGATCCACAGATATCAGGGCAGAAAGGGCGCCCTCAGCTCCCAGCAGCTGGGTCTCGTGTCCAGAGTGAAGCTTGACAGGTGGTGAGTCACAGGGAGAGGCCTCACACATTCATTCACAGCCAATGTACTTCCCTATGGCTCTCAGGGCCAGCTCTGCTGTCCATGCTGCTTTCCGGGCTTTCCTGAATGTTTTCAGGAATTGCACAGCAGGCTCGTCACTCCACAGTGGCCTCCAGAGCGACCCTGCAGGAGAAGACTCTCTCTCATGCGGGCCGTGGTCCCCACCTCGGTGGCCCTGCCTCCTCTCTGGGGCCATACTTCTTTGTAAGACAGTGTGCCCTGCAGTGGATTGCCCCTCTCCAGATCACAAGAGCACAGCGACCCCATGCCGCTGTTATATCCGCCTCACATACCGCATGCGCGGTGATGTGAGGCACAATAAAGAACCCACCCTGCGGGAAGGTCGGCAGTTTGGGAAGCATCGAGCAACTGGTGTGTTGTGATTTTCTTGTCCCCTGCGTGGTGCACCACGAGGCCCACATGCACGCCTAGCTCGATGCCGATCCCTGCCGGCAGCCCCGGCAGGGGACTTTACACTGGCGATGAGAACGTGAAAAGAACATACGTGCACAGCTGGCAACACAATTTATCACTGCTAATTGATTACTACGCACACATTTTTGGAAACACGCAGGAGACATGCTCCTCCACACGTGGAAGAAGATCAAGCAACTTTTTTTTTCAACCCACACCCCACAAAAACACGGAAGAAGCTACAGGAAGCACATCGTAACCACAGACAGCCAACACATAGTCACAGCAAACAGGTGAGGAGGAGTGGCCACCCACTGATCACTACCACATGAGTGAGAGCACACACATTGATTCAACATGGCTCCTGGACTACCCTCCTGGCCATCTGTTGTTTTCCTGCACATGTGGAGTGTGTGCCTGTCTGCTGACCATTCCATTAGGTAGGTGCACTTTCTGTGCATTACTGCACCTCCAGGGGAATTATTGAAACTAAAAAAGGGAAATTTGAAGAAAAAGAAGAAAACTACAGAATTTTCATCAAATTGTTGGGAAGGCCTGTTTCATTTGGCATTTTTATCGTGCTGCCATTTTTAGAGCTTTTTAATACCTGGAGCTGCCTTGCTATTTTGAAAGCAAACGTTTTTCCCACTATTGCTTGCTTATTTGACTGTTTTTTGTCCCTTCCAAGATGGCCACCATGGTTTTCTTTGTTGTGTAGCAGGCTGTTCTGGACCACCTCTCCCTGTGCAGGACTCCCATTGGTTGCTGAGTGTTTTCTTACAACCAATCAGGGGCCAGCAGGCTTTCAGCAAGGCCCACTGCCTGGAACTGGTTTCTTTCATCTGCTTTTCACTGAGAGTTTCCACCCTCTTGGCCATCTTTTGTTTTCCTGCACATGTGGAGTTTGTGCCTGGCTGCTGACCATTCCATTCGGTAGGTGCACTTTCTGTGCATTGTTGCACCTCCAGGGGAATTATTGAACCTGAAAAATCAAAATGTGTAGAAAAAAAGTAGAAAAAAAAACAACAAAATGTGCATAAAATAGTTGGAAAGGATTGTTTTATTTGGCATTTTCATCGTGCTGCCATTTTTAGAGCTTTTTAATACCTGGAGCTGCCTTGCTATTTTGAAAGCACAAGTTTTTCCCACTATTGCCTGCTTATTTGTTTTTTGGCCCTTCCAAGATGGCCATCATGGCTTTCTTTGTTGTGTAGGCAGGCTGTGCTGGACCACCTCTCCCTTTGTAGCACTCCCATTGGTTGCTGAGTGTTTTCTTGCATCCAATCAGGGACCAGCAAGCTATAGCCAGCCCTCTCAGCAAAGGCCAACTTCTAAGGCCCCTGTCTGCTCCCTGTCTGCTTCCGGAATGCTAATTGGGGTCCTTCCTGCACCTTAACCACAAAGATACTGCCACCTCACTCCTCTAAGAAATCTGGACTGCCTTGACTTTGCCTCCTCCAGAACTATGGGTTAGTTCCCTCCTTATGGACTCACTCTTACCACCTTTGACTATCACTGTTATTTCTGCTTGTTACTGTCACGATCCTCAGCCCTGACCCCCACTGGCAAGCCCACAAGCCAGGTGGGATCAGGGCTCGGATCTTTAATAAGGCCAGACTTCCACTTTTCAAGTCCTCTTAGGGCCAGGCTCATCAGTTGGGAGAGGCATCTGCTTAAGGGACTATTTTATTAAGTCTTTCAGCCAACATGGAGGCATCCACATAGCTAGGTTCCTAGAACCAAGCTATGCGGTCTAGTGTTTTGGGTGTGGTGGCCTAGGGACTACTTTACCTGGACTACTTTACAGTGGCTATTTAAACCACACCCGAACAAGAACACACGCTTCGTGTTACTTTGCTTCTAGCAACGTGACGCTCACCGTGTCCAGCTTCTCGCGAACCCGACGAATTCCGGACCTGCAGAAAAAACAAAGAAACATTGTTAGCAGCAGAATCTTACCTGCAATCTTCATCCATCCCTGCTCACAGCTCCTGGGCATCTCTGTTGGAGGAATTCGCCGCCCGAATCGAGGGACCAGAGAAAAGGAGAAAGACATTATTAACGGAGGTACTAGAGACATTACAACCATAAAAGCGCTTAAGGACTTACCTGGCTGGCTACTTCTCGACCGCCACTGCTCCGGAAAGCCCATCTGCGCTGGGTACTCTCCTCGACCTACAAAAGGGACAAAAACAGGTCAGTGAGAACAAGGCATCGCTGCGCTACGCAAAGCGCCTCCTTACCACATCATAGCGGTATAGCGCGCCATCACCTCCCAGTGAGAACCAGCACATCCCGTTCTCTGAGTGGACACTCCACGCCCCCAGAGGAGATAAAAGAGACATTAGAACAGACAAAGGGCATGCAAGAAATATGATGCCATTAATGGCAATAAAATCTACCTAAAAGACACTACAAGGGCTGCAGTCAGTGAAGTAACTGGACCGCCAGCGCCCACAAAAGCCAACGCACCCCTGCCCAGAGAGCCGGACGGAGAGCCCACCGATTCCGGCAACCAGGTGAGAAGGGAACCTGGAGGGGCTGGAAATATAAGGAGGTGGGGGATTAAACTGCTTACCTCGGTTGCCCAGTCCTGACATAGTCTTCATTTTCCAAGCAGAATTCCCTCGACACCGAGGCCACAGGGGAACCATCATGAAGGGCATCAGATACCAGCTGGCTGGGTGGCGTCCCCGTGGATACCAGGTGAGTGTAACAGTTACTCCCATGTTGTCACCATGATGCGCAGTGCTTCCTAAAACCCTGTGCTAACATCTGAATCCAAGACTTGAAAAGTCAAATCTTGCTGTGTTTGCTTTGTGCTAAAAAGTCAAATCTTGCTGTTCTTTGCTTTGTGCTAAAAAGTCAAATCTTGCTGTTTTTGCTTTGTGCTAAAAAGTCAAATCTTGCTGTGTTTACTTTGTGCTAAAAAGTCACATCTTGCTGTTTCTGCTTTGTGCTAAAAAGTCCAATCTTGCTGCCCATTGCAAAATGATCTGGATTTCGCTTGTATACTGATACTTCTCTGTAACTTGCCAGCCCAGTGACCTCACCACTCTCTTTTGTCCCACACCTACCTGCCATATCCCCCCCAGTTTCTCCATCCTCTCCTCACTTCCACCTCTATGGCACTTTCTGTTTCTCCTATCTTTTCCAACTGCTTCTCCATTGACTATCCTTCCCTTCTCACTAAGTCTGGTAGGAAGAAGTTCAAAAAGGATATCTTGGCCTCTAACCCTGGTCTTCCTATCGCCGACACCTACTCCAGTGCTTCCTCCAGACAGACCCTCACCGACATCCGCTTTGTCATTACTTCGCCAGATCTATGGACTCCTCATATGATCTCTGTGCTCTGTCCTATCTCCTCCTCTCCCATTAATGGTGGCACTCGCTGGGACGTTCTCATGGCTTCCTCCGACTCCTCTAAAGTGATCATTAATGTCTACCTAAATGGCACTGTCACGGTCCAAGGCCCCCAGGCCACTCTCCTCCTCTTTGATAGGCACTTCCCTCCCCTCATCAATTTCCTCTCGTCTCCTGCTGTCCCCTCCTCACTCCCCCTGGCTACCTTGCCCTCTCTCTCCTCTGCCTCCTCTACACGTCCTAGGGCTCTTTCTCCTCCACAGGGCGTACCTCTGATCTGTACCCCTCCCCGGAAGGTCTTTAAGGCTAGCAACCTTCTTCATATAGCACTCTCAACTCTCGCTCTGCTGTCAAACACTCCTCTGACATCTGCCACCTCCTTGAAGAACTAGACCTTGATGTCCTTGGTCTTACTGAGACATGGTTCATGGCCAGCTCTGTCACAAGCTTTGACACTCTCCTCCCTGATGTCTACAAGATCCTCTCCGCACCTAGATCCTCCCGGTCCGGTGGGGGTGTAGCCCTGATCTTTCCTGAGTGTATTCTTGCCTCTATCATTCCCACTCAGACCTACTCCTCTTTTTAATACCTTTTCTGTAGGCTTTCTCTCTCGCCTACCCATTCTCTTACTGTGGTTACCATCTACCGGCCTCCTGGTCAAATCACCTAATTTCTCTCTGAGTGGGCGTACCTCTCCTCCTCCCTCCTGGCCTCTACCACTCAACTCCTCCTCCTCGTTGACCTCAATATACATTTAGACTCTCCTTGTTCCTCCTCTGTACTCTTCTGTGACCTCTGTGACTCCCTCTCCCTGTCCATCCTCCCCTCTGGCCCGACTCACTCTGCAGGGCACACACTCGATGTCTTGATCTCCTCTGATCTCCCCCTCTCTATTCCTCTGACCACTCCTCTCTCCTGGAGCGATCACTCCCTCCTCTCCTCTCTTACCCCCAAGCCAAGCTTACCCCAACACCTACCTTCTCTGACATCTGTCCCATGAAGCGTGTGTCATTTAAGGCTTTTGCTGCCACTTTCTCTCCCCCCTCCACCTCTGGCTGTCTCACATCCTGACACAGCCCTGTCTCTGCTCTATTCTTCAATTTCTGATACTCTTGATGCTCTTGCCCCTGTCATGAGGATCCGTTTGAAGTCCAAAGCCAAGTGCAAATCCTGGTATGACTCTGACCTATCTACACTTAAACGTAAGTGTAGGGCGGCTGAGACGAAATGGAGGGCTTCCTGTTCATCCTTTGACAAACTGGCCTGTCGCCTGCTACAAAGGCAATACCGACTCTCTGTCCTCACCAAGAAGAGAGTCCACATTCAAGCTTGTGTCTCTGCGGCATCTAACAACTCTGCCGAACTCTTTAAAATCTGCAAGGAGCTGGCCAACCCTGCTGCAGTCTCTACCCCTCCTGTTGCCTCCCAGGCTCTTTGCAATGCCCTTGCCTCTCACTTCATTTCAAAAACCCATCCTGTCCACACTCTCCACCCCTACCCCCCTCTACCCTATCCATCTGCGCTTGCTGACCCTCCTTTAGCCACCCCCACCATCCTTCTCGTCCTTTCCTATTTTCTCCACTGACGAGGTCGCTAGACAAGTCCGATATATGAAAGCCTCGTCAAAACAGGTTCATCCCTGTTCCTTTAAAACCATCAAGGACCACATTGACACCGTCGCTCTGGCCCTTGCTGATTTTTGCAACCACTCCTTTGCCTCAGGATCCTTCCCCTCCCTCTGAAGCACTCCCTTGTGCATCCTCTTCTCAAGAAACCCACAGCTGATCATTCTTGTCCAGCTAACCATCGCCCAATTTCCATTACTCCCTTTCTGGGCAAACTCCTGGAAAAGTTGGCCATCTCTCAGCTTAACCTTCATTCCAATTCTGTTGCTGTCTCCATGACCACCAGTCTGGCTTCAGAGCTGCCAGAAGCACTGAAACTGCTCTCCTGAACATCCGTGAAGATCTGCTCTCCAACCTTGATTCTAGCATTCCCTCTGTCCTCATCCTCCCCGATCTCTCTTCTGCCTTCGAGACGGTCAACCATACCATCCTGCTCAACCATCTTCATGAAAACCTGGGTATCACTGATCAGGCTCTGGCCTGTCTGACCTCTTTCCTCTCTGACTGACTCCCCAGGTCCAACTTGAGTCATTCCTATCATCTATCTTCCTCTCTACCTTTTTGTGTTCCTCAGGGGTCTAACCTCTCGCCCTGGCTTTTCAACCAATACCTGGCATCTCTTACCCACTGCTTTACCATATTCTGCTCAAATTTCCAGTGCTATGCTGACGACACTTAACTCATTTTCAGAGTGCCCTCAGCCACCTCCTCTCCCTCTCTCATCTCTGATTGCCTAACTGCCATTCAAGATTGGTGTGCCATCAATGATCTTTGTCTGAATGCCAGCAAGACAGAGACCCTCCTCATCGGCACACTTTCCCCTCACTCTCTGGCCGGCTTCCCTTGGCCCTCCTCCTAGCCCCACCTGCGAGGCCAATAACCTCTGGGTCATCTTCAACTCCACCCTTTCCTTCTCTGCCCATATCTCTAAGGTCTCTAAAAAGTCAAACTTCCTACTGCACCTCCTCAGAGCTATTCTGCCTTTCCTCTCCTTACCCCAGAAAATCATGGTATCCCAAGCTCTCGTTCTCTCTAGGTTGGACTATTGTAACAGCCTCTTTCTAAATCTACCTGCCTCTACTCTCCGCCCTCTGCAACTAATCCAGAACAGGACTGCAAGACTTGTCCTTGGCCTCAAGCCCTGGTATCGTATCTCTCCAGCTCTGAAATCTCTCCATTGGCTCCCAGTGGATGCAAGGATTAAATTCAAAACCCTCTGCATTGCCCACAATGCTTTCTGGGGCCTGGGTCCAAAATACCTTCAGGTATCCCTCCACAAATACCTCCCCTCTCGAGATCTTCACTCCTCTACCTCTAACTCGAGGAGAACCATCTCTGGTTCCGGAAGCACCTCAAGACCTTCCTCTTTTCTTCTGCCTTCGCTCCCCCTCTCCCCTGCTGATCTGTTCTCTCTTGGCACTGTGCACCTGGCCACCCTCTGTCCTCTGGGCCCAGGTACCTGCTCACCCTGCCACCCTCCTGCACTGCCTCTGGGCCACCCCTTGCACTGGGGCCTGTATCTGTACCCATACAGCCCCCCCTTTTTCTTCCTGCACTTATCAGACCTACCCTGTCTGCTGCCTTAAACCTAGCACTTGCAAATTGCTGGCTGCACTACCACTGTTTGTCGCCTTTATTATTGATTTATTCATTATTATTTATCTGTTTCTCCTCTGCTTCGCACTTTCCACTTCTCCCACCTTCCATGCACTTTTCCCACCCCCTCTCCCATGCACTTGCGCGTTCTCAATGTCACTGGGCCTAGTAAGATTGCTGTTTTGTTCTCCCCTGTTCCCCTCCCTTGCCTAGTTGCGCTCTTAAACACTTGTGTACGAGAGCGATAGAAATAAAATATCAACCAATCAATCAATCACACCAAGGCCCAGCACACCAGCAAGAATGGCAACATCACTAACACCATCACCACTGCCATCACCGTGACACGAAGAGAGTGCCACAGCAACGCTCTGACCTTTTGACCCGTACACAGATCCATCATCAGTGGAGCCCTGCTGGACGATCTGGATTCAAAACTTTGCAATGGCGATGGACTCTAAGGATGTCACAATGCCACGAAAATTGAGATCACACCTTCTACTCAATGTTGGTGATGAAGTGCTGCACATCTTTAACTCTTTGGCCGTGGGCGATGGAGCAGATGTATTTCATCTGGCTAAGGATGCCCTGGCAGCACACTTTATGCCACAATTAAATCCTGATTATGAAACTTTCAATTTCTGCACCACAGTGAAAACGGAAGAAGAAACACTTCATGCATAACACACAAGGCTGAGAAGACTAGCACTGTCCTGCGAATTTGATGACATCGAAAAAGAAATAAGGTGCCACATAATCAACGGGATGTGTTCGGAAAAGCTGCGAAGAATAGTACAGAGTGAAAAAGAAATCCCCTTAGCGAGAAAACTGGAATATAGTTGTCAGAGGGAGTTGTCACATGCAAGAGCGGCACAACTGGGCAACACCCTACAAAATTACAACTGGCACCAATAAGAGCAACGATAGCACAGATCACAAACTGTCAATCACCAAGGGATGAAAGCAGCAAAATGCACAAATCACCACAGTGGTAACCAAGAATCCCAGGGCTGTTTGAGTGCGGATGGTGTGGAGGAGCACGACACGGAAAAGGGAATTGCCTAGCACAAGAGACCACGTACGGAGCATGCAGCAGAAAGGACCACTACACACGCGTCTGCAGATCATCGGGTCATCTCCAACGCCCACACCCACAGCCACCAAAATCCCTACCCAAGAAGAAGAAGAAGCAATCGGACACACGTCTGGTGGTAACCGGGGACAACTCGTCAACAGACAAATTCGGGGATGAGCGTGAGGAAGCAGCAACGGCTGTGGAAGTGGGGCGAACAAGAAAAAGAGGCAAAATCCACCTCATCTTGGCACTGGAACAAGGAGGCATCACCAAAAAAGAAAACAAGAAGACCCAAGTACCTCGTGAACATACAAGGCCAGGAGTATCATTGACATGCATAGGTTTGCATAAACTGGTAATAAATTTGACCTGATCCAGATGCTCCAACTGGATGCTGTTGAGCAATCCCCCTGAACCAAACCTATTCCCCCGTCCTGAATGCCGGGAGGACAGGATTCCCACAGAAACCCTCTGGGGAATAAAACCCTGACGACTACAGTCTTCCTTCTGGTCTAAGAGTTCATCGAAATCAGGCACATTCCCATCAAGACCCAGCTACCCGCATGAGGATAAGTGTTCTGCAGGGAAATGAAAAAAAGGTAAGGTAAGAAAAATGTACAGCACTCAATGCAGGATGGAATATAATAAGTTTGCCAAGTACCGGCTAGAGTTCTTCGTAGGCTTCCAGCCTGCTGCAAGAAGGGTTTCGGGAGGCGCGATGCCCGTGCTGATCCTGCTATAGTCTGTGTCTTGCAAAGGCAGTAGTGTAGGAGAATGGGAAACAGAATGATGGTAAACAAGGAAGAGAGTCTCCGCTGCATGGGACTGAGGAAATGGCTGCAATGGACGCAGTCTTCGGAGAATAACTGAAGGGAGCAAAGCACGAGGATTCGAAGCGTCGGCTTGAGAGAGTAGTGACGCGCTGCTTCACTGGTCGTGTCTGTTGATATCCCCATCTCGGGTCTGATCTGGGCGGGGACAGGAAGTGAAAGTGAGAGACTTCGACAGCTAGAATGGTGCACGTTTCTTCTGATGCCATCTTGAGCGTAAGACGTCTAACAGAACAAATTCCTCTCCATCTCCTCCACAGAGACCATTGCTGAATGCGAGGGGTGACAAGGAGACAATGATGGCGATTGACACAGGGGCATCAGTGAACATGAAGCTGACCAACATATTCCGAAGATTATGTCCACAGCCAGAACTCAAACACATGGCGACCCTACTATTTGCCTATGGCAGCAAGACACCACTTCCGGTGGTGGGGCAATTTAGAACCGTACTGAGCAGAAGTGAAAGAACAATTAAATCGAAAATGTATGTAGTCAATGCAGGCATTGAATTCCTGCTCAGTTGGGAGTAAGTTGAGGAACTAGGACTCATAAGGTTTATCTGTGACATCACTGATTCTACAGACATCACCAACCTACTTGCCATACACGCAGGCATTCTCCAAGGCACAGGATGCCTGAAACGCAAGCTGATAAAGCTACATATCGACCCTACAGTTCAACGCCAAGCTGTACGCCACAGGATAACTCCACATGATGAAAGAGCTACAGGAGCTCGAGAAAGTTGGCATCATTGAACAGGTGACCGGCCCAACGCCAGGGGTGTCCCTGATGGTTGTCAAGAACAAACCCAAACAACCAGGAAAGGTATGAATCTGTATAGACATGCGCCTATGCAACGCAGCCATAAAAGGCAACAGCACATCACCCCCACACTAGTTGAAATAATCACAGACCTCACAGGGTTGAAAATCTTCTCAAAACTAGACTTCAACGCCAGCTACCATCAGTTGAAGCTGCACCGTGACTCGTGATATATCACAACCTTCTTGACTCACCTGGGCCTACAGCGGTAAAAGAGGTTAAGTTTCGGAATACCGTCGGCAGCAGAGGTGTTGTTAAGATGGATTTCTGAACTTTGACTGGAGGGCAGAGGTTCAGAAGGCCAGCCTAGTTTCTTGGAACATGGTTACCTTCGGGACAAGCCAGACCAATCAAGGTAGAATTGACGGCGGTCAAGACTAGGTCTCAGGAGAGGTGAGAGTGATCAAAAGCCTACAATGAGGACGCACAGTAAATGAAACCACAAATTACTCTCAGTCAGGTGAATATATCAAAAATACATATACATTTATTAAAGGCCTTTTAAATCAAACACAAAGCAAATATCAGCAGTAATAACTAAACCAACACAACACTACTATTAAACATGTATACAGTTACCAATGGCCTAAAGGGATAGCATAGATTAAGGGTCCACAACCTGTGAAGAAAGGGTGCATACAGAGCAAATATACTTTAGGCAGTCCTTTACTTATCAAACCCTAACTGAGAGGAAGCCCAATCCCTAACAAAAGTAGAACCTTATGCTCAAAAGTACTTTCGGATGCAGATGCACGCGATCATGCAGTTGGGCAAAAACGGGATCTCTTGCATGGGCTGTAGCAGCTCAGCAAGGCAGGTGAGGCAGTGAAGAATAAGTTCCCACTATTCGAGGAGGGTCTCCCCAAAAGGGCAGAACAGGATCCAAGAGTTGTTAATAGCTCAGTAGCACAGACTACCTCAATAAAGAAGAGTGTCCCTCAGGGGACACTTGTGCGCAAAAATGGATGGATGTGCCAGGGGCCACCGGTAAGGGTTGCAAGTACTCACCGACGCTCGGGGTACTCCGGACCAAACTTCGGCAGTCGAGTCCACTTCGGTTGCCAGTTCAGATCCTGCAATTGTGCTGTTCTGCAGCTCTCAGCGGCTGAGTTCCATGGATGATTGCATGGTGGGACAGTGGCAATTTCTCCCCTCCTGAAGAATGAATCAGCTCAAATCCACTGCAACTTGTCTCAGGGCACAGAGGGGCACATCAGCAGCGCACCCTCGAAGTTCGTCACCACGGTTGGGCGTCACGGTGACCGCGTGCACTCAGGTCCAGGCGTTCTCTCCTAATTCCAGACCTAGGATGCCTAGGTGTACAAATGTCAGCTGGAGAGTGCATTATACTCAGTGCGTACATTCTCCGAAGTCTCAAGTGTCAACTCGAGATCGCAGCGGTTTCAGGGAAAAGATCCTGTGCAAGCTGAGCAAACTTGATCACAAGTACGTTATAATTACAGCGTAAAAAAACACCCTATGTACTCATGTAAATTCTTTGGTCCAATGGATATGGGTGGTGATAATTATGCCCAGTTACCTATGAATATGTATGACAATTAGGAATTCGGTTAAGAACACACACACATGATTTGACATGCTGACTAACATCTGAAAACTAGAACAGTAACAAGGCGTTATCCTCCTTTGAGGGATGGAATTATATACATACTTCCTGATTCCCAAGCGAACAGTCATTAACATGTTTAGTCAGGATTTGTAGATAACACATGTTCTGTGTATGAAATATTTCCTAATCAGTTGGTAACATCAAAAGAGGCAGCTATATACACCCAAGATGGCGGCCGCTACTTCCTAAAATACAGGACGAACAGAATCGTGCTAGATCTGGTTAAGGAGGTACTACTTAGTAACACGTGAGTATACAAACTCTTCTGGCGTCGGGAGAAAAAAGAGAGTGGCAAGTTCGAAATAGATTGAACAGCTTTTGGGATTAGACGCTATAGGTGTATGTGAGAAGACACGCACAGTGCCGGTGTGGTCGCGACAGGAAAGGGGAAGAGGAGTGCCCAGAGCGAGTCACAACGCCGCAGGCGCCTAAAAAGAACAGAATTGTAATATTACAACGTCTGCCACCAGTACGAAACGAAGGTAAGGGACCAACCGAGTGGGCTTTCAGAAAGCGAAGTACGTATAATACTCTGTAAGCACATTACTTCTGTTTATGATAGATGGAGATTGAAAATACAGAGGAGACGCATATGTTGTAAAGAAAGAAAAAAAACTGCAAGTCGTTAAAGAGCCTTGTGCAGATTGAGACATTACCTGAGGCACTACTGGAACGAAACAGGTATGATTACATAAGTGTCATAATGAATCACAAAATGTGAACAATCTTGATTGCTAACTAATATGAGATTTACGAATCTCATTACAGCAGCATTTTCTCAAACTGCTCAGTAAAGAAGAACTGGCATGTCCCATACCAATCCAGTCTCAGCAACTGATACAAGTGAGTGCACTTGTGTACAAATGAGTAAAATCAGGGACAACTTAAGTAGTAGGAGTTTGTAGTGGGACACAGAGCATCATTTTGCGACTGATCCCACACAAACCCCATTTTCTAGAGGCTAATAAACATATCATGCTTGTAATTAGAAAGCATTTTTCTATAGATTCCTTGAATGAAACAGGGGAAGGGAAGAACCAGTGGCCAAAACCTAGCCACAGGTCAGTGCAGATTTGTTGTTGACTTATTTACAGTAATTACAGCGCCTTGGTATAAAGCACTATATAAATATATAAATCAATCAATCAATCAATTTTAAGAATGTGTAAGATTCAAATTAGAAATACAGAATTTATATCTATTATTTTTTCCATTTAAACTTACAGAATTCCAATATCTGGATAATTCTTCCCTGAAGAAGGGCGAAATGACTCCCGAAACGCGTAGTAAATGATAGGAGTATAATATCCATCAACCTATCAGAATATCAGGATAATTTGTGTTGAAAAAGGGAAATATTGTGAATAGTAGTTAAATTGTGGAAACAAACAAAAGTTATTATCTAATTGCCTACTACTAATGACCATTGTGATGTAAAGGATTATATCTCGTGTGATTTGTAAAATAATGAGTACATGTATGTTTGTGAATTCAAAATATTGTTTGGGAAGAACACCTTGAATTTGAAACAAAAAATCATATAAAGATACATGTGATGTTGTGTTTAGAAGAATTTTGTTAATTGATGTTCATAACTTGTGAGTTATTGTGTGTGCCCCTATTTGTATCCCGTCTAGAACAGGGTGCCTATTTTTGCATAGTAATCTGCTCTGGTAGCACAGATTTAGTAAGGAGCACCGGGAATAGGCACACTGAAATAAACTTTGTTAATAGGAATTAATAGATTACTCGATTTGAATATGTAGGAGTGCACCGCCACACCTAACTCTGCTCAGTTCACTGGTTGGCCCAGGAACACTTCTGAGAAGGCTTGCTTTCAGATTAAGGTGGAGGTGCCGAGAGTAGTTAGTCCCATTATTCCAATGGGTTGAAGCGCCTTTGCAGACCTTCTAATTCCGATCAGAAACAGAGGGGTCCAATGGGACAACAGCAGGCTCAGGGTGCCAAACCTTCCAGCGGGTCACCAGCGGTTCCTTGACTCGGTTTCTTGGTTTCAGGATAATTGGCTCCTATCCTAAATTCAGTGAGAGCTCAAGACATCGACCTGGTATGGGTGTTTGGGCCCTTCAGAATCTCCTTCATGCCAAAACGAAGAGGACCCACTGAGAGATCTGCTCACATAGAGCCATCCCAGATGTGGACCAATCATGGACCACTGTGGTCGCAGTCGTTCCCAGCACAACAGATATCCTGGCACTCAGGGTGTGTATTGGAACTAGACAATAAAGCCCACATCCTGGAGGCACACACACAAGGCATGCCGAATCCTGTGAAAGCTCTGATTTGCACGAGGATCTGCATGATCAAATAAGGGTTTTACCGGGTCTGCTCGACCTGGGGAAGGCAAAGGGACAAGATGCCCAAAGGGCAGAACAAAGGACCTTGTGGAATGGCCATTTTGGGGCCAAGCCACTGTCCTGGACCAAACGCGGTAAACACGATATGGACCACAAGAAAGGGTTAAAAATATATAAAAAATAACAGCTGCCACCAGCTCCATCCAAGGCACATTTGTACTTCTACCGAAAAATCCTTTGAGGGTGTCTAGGGCCTTAAAAATGAAAGGAAGACCCAAGCGTACTGTACTGTAAGGTACTTTGTGCACTGCTAACATATTGCTAAAAACCAATAACAAAGTGAAAGACTAAGGCAAACAAAGTCTCCCAGTACTGACTTTCTTTAAGGACATGTCAGTTTCCTCATAACAAAGTGAGCGAAAACCCAGCGGAGTTCAGCAGAAGGCTGGGCTCCACTGGCAAAAGTCAGGCTAAGATGGTCAGACAACAGCAACAAGTTGGGGGGTTCACAACTGGAGTGACAATTACAAATACATGGAAATCTTTCCTAACAGGTGTTTCAAAAAGCCATCCAAGAAGTGATCCAAGGAATCCTGTGAGTTCTAAATGTCAGCAACTTCATCCTCATTCACGCCAGCGACAGAGAAGAACACATGCGCCGCCTAGAAATGGTGGTCAACAGACTCGAGACACCAGGCCTCACAATTCGCCACAACAAATGTGAATTCCTAAAGGAAGAAATAACATTCTTCAGGTACGTCTTCAACAGTGAGGGAGTATCTGTTGACCCCCAAAAAGTAGCAGGCTTAAAAGAAGCCTCACCACCAACCACACCCACAGAAATGCACAGTTTCCTGGGCATGGCCACATGCTGTGGAAGATTCATTACCAACCTTGCAACCATGTCAGAAGCACTCAGAGAACTCACCAGATCGAACATTAAATGGAACTGGAGGCCCAAGTGCGAGGCGGCATTTGAAAGGATCAAAACCTCATTGTCATCAGACACAACCATGGCATACTATGATCCAACCCTGACAACAGAAATGTACGTGGATGCGAGTCCCATTGGACTCGGGGAAATCCTAGTCCAACAATCATGAACAGGTGAGACCAGACCCATCCCCTATGCCCACAGAGCTCTCACGCCAACCGAACAATGGTACTCACATATAGAGAAGGAGGCCATAGCGATCCTTTGGGGCTGTAGACATTTTAACATCTATCTCTATGGTTGGAAATTCAAAGTTTATACTGACCACAAGCCTCTAATTCTAATTTTCACTGGGTCATCAGCAGACCCTCCAGCCAGAATTGGGAAATGGCTGCTACACGTCCAACAATAGTTTGAACTGGCATACTAAGCAGGGACGGACAACCCGTTGGACTTCCTATCCAGGCACCCAAGGGCTGCCCACTCTGCGAAGTGGATGAGTCAGGAGAGACGGAAGAACACATTAGTCAGATCCTCAATACCATAAAACCCAGGGCGATCAGCATTGCTGCGTTGTGGAGGCCACACAGAGCGACCCATGTTGTGACATTGTGAAGAACACAACAATGGCTGGAGAATGGATATTATTCCTCCGCCACATGCACAACTGCATTCCGGCGGCCAAGGATTTCCTCACTGGAATGTTTCTTCTATGACATGCTATGACAGGAACTGTCAGTCACCATCGAGGGATTGATCCTGAGGGGAGCATGCATAGTAATCCCCATCGGTCTACAAGACAGGATTGTCACACTTGCACACGAAGGACATCAAGGAATGGTCGAATAAGAGCCAGGATACGACACTGAGTGTGGTTCCCCCATATAGACGCCAAAGTGGAGGAGATCATCACATCCTGCCACCCATGCCAAATAGCAGGAGCACCGCCAAACACTGAACCAATCCAGTCAGCGGAGCATGGATCATCAAGGTGGGAAGCCATCAGCATTAACTTCTGCACCGTGCAAGAAGGGACATACCTGCGGGTGGCTATTGATGACTACTCGTGGCACCCAGAGGTGTAGATAACATCCTCAACAGCGGCGGAAACTGTGATCTCAGCACTCGAAAAATTGTTCGGCACACAAGGATTGCCAAATTACATTGGGAGTGACAATGGACCACCCTTTCAGGGAATGGAGCTAAAGAAATACATGGACGACCTACACATCCAATACCACCATATCACACCCAGGTGGCCGCAAGTGAACGAGGGTGTGGAGTGATTCATGAGGACAATCAACAAAGTCTTACGCATATACAGATCCCTGAACAGCCTGTGGCGAGTCGACCTGTACCGATTTCTAGGGAACTACAGAGTAACTTCTCACAGCTCCACAAACATACCCACAGCCAACCTCATCTATGGAACAATGGTAAATTCATCCATACCACATCAGCCCAACAGGAGTGTGGATGACCTCAACAGCGAACTCATACAAGCTAAGAAGCTAGCAGCAAACAAACACTTGAGCATCAGGAGAAATGCGAGAGAATCCAAGCAAAAGGTTGGCCACCAAGTACTGGCGTTACGAAACACCACAAAATCAAAGTTAGAAACACAATATGACCACACACCATGGAGGGTAATCAGAACTGAAGGAACAATGGTGACGGTGAGCTGAGGGCACGAGAATATTGCCAGAAATGCCTCCTGGTACAAAAGGGTACCAGAAGAGATATGGACAGACAGGCAGAGACAGCAATGAGAGGACGGTGAACACACATGGCACCTCCCAAGAGAGAGGACTGAGGAGGACATGATACAGGGCTGTGACACAGATGTGTCGTCGAAAGGTGAGGAGGTGTATCTGCAAGTTGAAGGTGAGCCGGAAGGGGGACGAGAATCAGAGACAATGCCTCGGCAGCGGCCCAGTAGGTACAACCTGACGGCAGCCCAGAGGGCTCCAGGGAAGCGGAGAGACTATGAGTGGTGAGAGCCCACGGGACTATTTGAGTTTCATGTTGGGTGGGGGCATGAACCTGTGCCGGACTAGACAACAAAGGGAACAGTGCATGATTTTGTTAATGTTAAGGTTTTGTTAATTGGGATAAATGAGGAATATTATATTCGCCTCACGTTCTGCATGCGCGGTGACGTGAGGAGCAATAAAGGACCCGTCCTGCTGGAAGGCGGGCAGTTCGAGTAACTGGTGTGTCATGCTTTTCTTGTCTCCTGCGCTGCGCACCAGGAGGCCCACATGCACGCTTAGCCCGATCCTGATCCCCGCTAGCAGCCCCGGCCGGGGACTTTACAGCTGTTACTGCATGCAAGTGGCAGGTCCGGGCCACTCCTCGCTACGTCACAGCCACTTCAGGCCCACTCCTCGACTCCTGCACCACTCAGCGGCAGTGTCTTCCTAGTGCTTGGGAGCCCAGATAAAGCAACCTGCCGGTGTCCCGGGATTCCAGGGAGAAGTACTAGCGGCGGGCCACCTCGGCGAACATTCTGAATGGTGACACTGGGGTCATCTCGTCCAGGGCTGGCCATGGTCCCGGGCGTGGTCCTCACAAAGCAGCCATATTGGTCGCTGCTGGCCACACCCTAGTGAGCACTTTGTAGGAGTTAAAGTGGAATTGGTGTATAGTTTTGACAAAAGCAGCATGAAAGCAATGGCACCAATTTTAAGCTATTATTTTGAAAATGTTCTTTTGGTGGAATTCAACTGCCAGCTCTGCCCACCTCTGAACTCCGTCTCCCCCTCCAAACTCTGTCCCAGGCACTTGTGGGATGCCCCAGTAAATTATTTCCATTTCCACCACTGCACCTTTTATTATTATTATTATTACATTTTTATATAGCGCAACACGCCCATAGGCCTCAGTACACTCAAACAGATAACAAAGAAAAGTGTGGTATCATATAGTGGAAGAGCAAAATTATCATGCATGGAAGGCAACAGAGCAGATTTCACCCTAATCCTTAGAATTAAAAGGAGGGTTTTTATAGCTCTTTTGAACCCTGATTGGGTTGGAATATCCCTAATATCACAAGAGAGTGAATTCCATAAAATGGGAGCCTGAGTATCAAAGCAGGTTCCGCCAAGATTCTTCAGTTTGAACCGAGGCAGATTCAAATTCCTTTTTCCATTTGAGCATAAGGAAGGTAGAACAGATGCGTTCTGAATTCGTTCTTTCAGATAGGTGGGGGCCTGGTTTGATAGACATTTGTATGTGAGAGATAGAATCTTATGGCATATCCAGTGACCAACTGGAAGCCAGTGCAAGGATCTCCTTGCCTGTGTTGCATGTTCTGTCCTTGTTAGCCCACTTAAAGCTCTAACGCCTCCATTTTGGGCAGTTTGCAAGGTTCTTGCTCCCAACCCTCACCCTTTCCTTACCGGTTTCTCCTCGGTTGCCTGTTACTCTTCCTCCGCTCGCAGTCATCGAAGGTGGAGCGTGATTTCATATCGCTGTGCCACTTAAATGAACTGTGACCTTGACTGATACCCCTTCCTCTGCATTCAGCCTGTTCCATTCTAAAAGATACCCTTGCTTTGATGTTCATCACTTTACAGCAAGGAGAGTGGTGGAGACTAATTGTGGTACATGACTTTGCAGCAGGCAAAATCCCCCCAGCCCCTGTTTCACCAATGGAAGATGTAGACATGCTACAAGCGGTGTGGAAACAATACATGCGCATAAGCACCATGAAATGACCATTGCTGATTCCTCAATCCATGCTGAACCCCAGCAGCAGAGCATCATCCATGAACATGCAGTGCAGTTCTGGATCGCGGGGGACATGCAGGTACCAAAGTTGGGGATCGCCGCTAGCAAAAGGTTCCATTTAGTGAGCTCACTCTGGTGGCAGATAAGGTTGCAAAGGAGGGCCCAGGTTGATGGGTCACAATATGGCCAAAACACCAGACCCCCACTAGTGGGCCCAGCTCTGGGGCATGATGTTGGACAGGGTGGTACTAATGCCAGACCATCCAAGGATCCCCAAAGACTGCAAGATAATCTGGGGCAAACTTAGGTGCCAGGTCCACACCATCCTGCGAGGACAGAAATGCATAGCCACGGCAGGGGGCACAGATCCCGGCCCCTTCATGCACCCATCGGAGTCCCATGACACCAGTATGATAGACTTCACTGGCCTGACTGCTGCATGTGATACTGAGGTTAGAGCCAGACACAGAGTGATGCTTATGGGTACACTATAAAGCAATTCTCCCTAACACTTATGCAATGATGCATAGTTAAACTCTACTCTGGTAGTTTTTCCAGGTAAGCCACGTGTACCAGTCTTGACATTGCCATGTCTAACCAAAGTCACTCCCATGCTGTGTCTGCCATGCATGATCATAAAACAGCCGACGGGTCAACTGTATATATACCCGGTCATATTGCTTCATTTTGCACCAGAAGGAAAGCTTAACTGCAAAACCAGTGCAAATAAGTTACCTACATGATAGTACATCAGCACTTACAATGCATGGATTAGACTTCTCTAAAGACACTACAGGCCATGTCTACTACCTATTGCTGGCACCAATCATCTACTACAGCCGCTTCCATGCATGGTCATGAGAATGTGCAGTATGTCATGATAGCACACGCGAGGGTCCCTTGCACAGACATATGTATGGCTATCCAAGCAGCCAGCTGTGAAGAACATGGGAGTGTGCACCTGCTCAGCCATTTGGTGTGCTGTGACTGACCACATTTACTTTGAATCCCAATGAAGGAGACCTCCAGGGACTAGGATGAACCATCTACCTCCCAATCCCCTGCTACCACTTGGCCTGGGCACCAGAGTGCAGGGTCGGACTGGGACAAGATATGGGCCCGGACATCTAAAAAAAGTGGCCCAACCCTAAGTTAAAAGTGGCCCTCAAAGCCTCATCGTGAATCATGTCAATTCACAACTTTACAGAAAATGATACTTATGGAGGGTTAATGGTGTTTGTTGCATGTCATTTTTTGTGTAAACACTTGAGAAAACGAGTGATAACATTCCTTTTCCATGACCCCAGCATTTGATAATGATTTGTTATTTAAATAGCGCGTTTGCCAAAGCACTGTACATAGCACATATTTACATACAATCATTCCAAACCCAAGTAGTTGGTACTCATTTATCAACCTCTGATTAATGAAAGGCTGAGTTGGCATGCATAGATCGCAGCAGCGCCAGCGAGCGCTAAACCTACTGGGCTATATTACTGGAGTAAGCTCGGAGGAGCAAGCAGTTCCTAACTTCTTCCCTCCCATCATCCATCACTCCCTTATCCCTCACTCCCGTCCTTCCTCTTGACTTTCTTCTTTCTTTTTTCTTTTTTGTTCCTTCCTTTTTTCTTGCTTCCCCTTCCATTCTCTCCCCTTTCTTTCATGGGCATCTTTACTCTGCGCCTTTCTCTTCGTCTCTCACATTGTTTCCTGCCTGTCTCCCTACCATCTTTCCTCTTAACTTCCCCCCATCCTTCCACTCTCCTTGTTTTGTCTCTTCTACCATTCCTCCTTATTTATTTCCTTCCTCACTCTCTGTAATTCCTACCCCATTGTTATATTGGAAAATAGTAGTTAAAGATCAATTATTGTGCATGGGTCAACAGGGTAGGGTGCACTCGAGTCAAGTGCAATGATGGGCTCTGCAGCATTCTTGAATCACGGCTGATACCAAAGGGCAGCTGCATCACCAAGCCCTTAGTGAAGACAGCATGAGAGTGTGAGAAATCCATGTTCAGTCAGAAGCATTTAATCTAAGCATGCATGGACTCCACATCTGGATCTGTCTAGGTATAGATCTCTCACGGGATTAGGGGCCAGGATTTTCAATGCTTGTATGTGTTGTCTAGTCCTGTGGGTAAGGTGCCAGGAAAGGGTGATGTCCAAAGCATGCAGTTTCATCTACGACTTAACAATGACACAATTCACCACAACCATGGTGCCACCACACCTCATGCCACTCAGACAATCCCCAATCTAAAGCAATGTCACAATACGGTTACCACCTCCCCAATTCTACCCAATTCTACAGTATGAGAACCATCCCTCGTTAAATCAGGGTAATGTACCAGCGATTGCTGGCTGGAAAATTAGGAAAACCTGTCCTCAGCGCACCACGTGATGCTCATACCAGTATGACACAGTGTGCTGCAGAACTGGCACTAACGATAACCTGCCTTTAGATCGCTGTATTTAGACTTTAGTGAAGTGAGAAGCTCTCAATTTCCACAATTTCCTGTTTTCTGTTCAAAACCTTGAGCAAACATGCCCTACACCAGAAAACACATATTCAAAGGAAACATGGTGCAATAAACCTTATGTCCCTCGGGCTGCCTCACAGGAACACAAATGGCCCAAGATAACAGGCCTTGATGCAACTTCAGAAAGGGTCCTCAATGCAGCCACTGAATCTGAACCATACACAGCCTCTGAAAAGGTCCCTTGCTGAGGGTCCTGTAACAAAACTCCCAATGCACAGGGAAGCACGAAGAACACATTGGGCATCATTACAAGGTTGGAGGTAGTCATGGTGCTATTAGCGCCATGACTACCTCTAATACCGGTACCGAGTCCACCCTCGTTCAATGGGGACTTACCGGTCTATTCCGACCTTTGCGGGACCAGTAAGTCTCCATTGAAACAGCCATTCACCATTCCCATTTCAGCCCCCATAGGGCTCAATGGGAAGGTACTAATAACGGTACTGCAAATTGCGGTACTGTTATTAGCTCTGAAGTCCCTTAACGGGCCCTGCTAAGGGACCTCGGAATAGGGCGCAAAGGGATTACCGGCACCGATCTCCTTACCGGTGCCCGGTATCCCTTTGCGCCCACCTCGTAATGAGGCCCATTGTTTCATATAATTTTGTGTATTGGGGTTCAGTTTTGCAAGTGCACAGGCACAATAAAAGGTAGGATGTGTACATTGAACCATACACCCAATATATATTTAAGCAGGCTGTTTGGAATAAGGGCCAGCGTTTAGATGCCAGAGATTGTGACCAACGTTGGAATAAACAAAACAGAGCTTTTAAGAAATAACAAAGATTTTACGCCTCAGGTATCAGCAAATGAAACCGTCTGCCAGCACAAATGTTATTTTTATTTCACCCACCCTTGACCTGCAAAGGTAAGGAGGAAGAAGTGTGCAAGGCATTCTGTGAAATAGTTTTTAAAATTAAATTAGCTTTGCCGATTGCCTTAATCACCATATTCTGGATCTATAGTACATTCTGAAATGCAATCGTAGGGCTTACAGAACGCGACAGCTGTATGCTGCAAAGTTTGGAAGCAAGGACAAACACCAGGCTCCAAAGCCAACAGTTTGGACTGAGAGGGAAAGGAACAATTTATGACAAATTATAGTGCACCCTTGTGCTTGCCCCACTTTATACCTAATGCAGAAGTACAATTGACTGTCTGTGTCCTATAATTGTACACTGGAACTTAGGAAATCAGCTCTTACAAGAAGCACTGTGCATTGGACACTCCTAGTCAACGGACGTGCACAAAACACACATACATGCAGCAATATTTAGTACAGTTTAAGGGAAATTTCCATTTCTGTAAACTAAAATTATGAAGCTTTGTCCTGGCCGGTAGAGGTTTATCCATGTCGAATTTCAGACATTTTTAGAAAATAAGAGCTTTCGCTCATGTGTTCAAAAGAGACCCGTGGCATGGATACATTTCTTTCTGCGGGTTAGCCCCACCCTGTCCCCCACCGAAGCCAGGCAAAAGCAAACTTGATGTAGAGCCCACCCCCTATGACAGGAATTGTTGGTGTTCTCAAAGAGAACTAGAAGCTGCCCGCCTGCCCCCAAGCCAGTGGATGGCTGGGGAACTGGCAGCCCCACGACTCATGCTTTTGGTGCATCTTCAAATCAAAGTTAACACTTGCTAAGTGTTAACCTTTCTTTGTTGATGTTCTCCGACTGACATCTGTTTGCCGCTGTGCGGCGAGCTGGCGGCAGGTTGTGTGAGGAAACGTAACAAGTACAAATCCAGCCCAGCTCCATGGATATTAATGTGGCTCATAAAACCGGCCCCAGAGTGGCTTATAAAAGCGGCCCCAGGGCCATCCAAAGTCCATTTTGATTCGCCCGGTGGCAGAATGGCAGATAGGCCAGTCTGCCCCTGCCAGAGTGTCATCTGCCTGCATGAGGGGCCCTATGACCACCGCCAGGGCATCGTCTGGCATCCATGACACAATCACCAAAAGAAACACTGCATCCTCGGCGTGCGCCAGTTAATCCACCAGAAAAGAGTCAGAAGCTGTGCGAGTGTGGGCAAAGGAAGGAAGAGAGAGAGAGCAAGACCTCTACCTACACCCACCAGATGCAGACCGTGTGGACACCTGACTGGCACCAATGGAAGTGGATGATGAGGTTCTAAGGAGCATCCCATCTGTGGAACTGCTGTCACTGCATGTTATGGTTACAGGGAATGCTGATGTGTCATCTGGATGGTGATCAATGACTTTCATCCAGTGGGTATAAAGGGATGGGAATTATATTCCTTGCCAGACACTAGGGCCACCAAGAGGGGCCAGGTTGCAGACCCAGATGACCTAAATAAAGCGCAATATTAGGTAATCTTCATGCACTTCTGGGCCTGGAGGACCAGAAAGCCACAAGGCAGATGGTAGTCCGGGAGGGCATTAAGGGCCATCACAGGCCATGGGAAAGAGGGACATGTGGAAGGGGCAAAGGTGGGCAGTGCCAGTCTCTTTGCTATCAATGACTCAGTGGCCAAGGAAGTAACTATGGAAATCCAGAGAATGAGCGAGGTCACAGAGGTAAAAGATGTTGCGTGGCTGTCAAGGTAACCCCCGTGATTCCCTAATATCTGTGTGTCGATGTTAGTGGTGGTCTAGGATAGAGCTGGAAGATGGTGTCTGTCCAGTCCTGTGGCAAGTGTGGTATAGAAATCCACCTCCTGACCCCAAACCAGAAGATGGCACCAGTGAGGGATAGGAAGCGGGTCCCCAGCACCACATAAGAGGACTCCCCATGATTCACGTGGTACCAGGCAGTGCAAGGCACTGTATGTGGGAAGTTAGAAATGCAAAGGGAAAAATGGATACTGAAACGCCAGCATCAGAGCAAGCAAAGAAGTGAGGATGATCAGACTGGCCAGGTAGCACAATCTCCAAGCAAAATTCCAAGAGGAGCAAGAGCATGGCAGGAACTCAGGCAGCTAAGACTGAGCAAAGCTCAGCAGCGTTTCCCCCTAGGAGAAAGGTTGCGACGTGCTGGCTGCAGTGTTCACTGTTGCTAAATGCTGTGGCGTTGCCCTGGCCACGGACCAACTTGTCTCCATTGCGCATGCACGAAAGGCAGCCACTAGTCCTGCGAGCATGTGCGGTGCCCGCAACATGGCGGCTCCCACAGGAGGAAAGGCTGGAGCTGTATACGCCTGTAGACACGATCGCCGAACTGCCACATAGCCCGCCACAGTAAGGAGATTTGGCAAGCGTACCAGGTGAGTGGGCTGACAGTGGCATACTGGCGAGGGTGGAGTAGTCCCCAGTCCATCTCCAGACAGTAGTTGTCTGCGACCAACCCCCATCCACATCAGTGATGCTCACAGAGGGCTCTGTGATTGGGTGCCCTCCTTACGGTTCATCATGACTGTTCCTTCTCGCAACCCACCTGCAATAGGGAACAAGGCATGTGGATGCAGAATTATTAAGGGGGCTGTTCTCAGTGGTGGGGTAGAGATGTTTGCATGGAGGAGTGTGTTGATGGGTGTAATTATTTTAGAGACCAGGTGCATCATTAAATTATTGTTGAACAAAGTTACGAGTCAGAAGCATCAAGTTGCACTTCCCAATACATGTATTGTTGTATGCCCCACTGCATGATAATCTTGGAGTGGTAGGGAGAACCACAAAGTAATTTCTAAGTCCACACAGGCATTTCCCTCTGCTACATTCCAACACTCAGTCAGCATGTTGCATGGGTAGTCTAGGTTATTTTTTTAGCCCTTGCCTACTGGCAGAGCCTTGTTACCATCTAGCGTGTGTTTCTACAGGCCCCTAAAAATTGCCCTGCAATTAGGAGGTTACGTATTGAGATAATTGAGCAGATCCGGCGGCTAGCTGAGCATTTAACGAGGTTGCCTGACTAAAAAGGTTTTTTCCTTCCTTAAAGTAGTACACAGGCACAATGTGGAATGTTGAGAATAATGCAGTTCCAGAAAATGAGCAAACTCAATGACGTGTAGAGAATCAAAAGTGGTGGGGTCTCATGTATTGGTGTTCAGCATTTATTATTGTTTTCCTGATTTTGTTGATCCAGATTGTCTACATTTTGGTTCCAGTAAAAAAGAAGTCCTTTTGATTCTTCCCACTCCAGTGACTCTCGCAAAATTGTCTATCATTGAAAGGTGATAAACTGTGTGAAGTTTGCTCATTCTTGCATCTAGATAGACTGTGTTAAGGTAAACTGTACACCTTCAGCATTTCCTATGCAAAATAGTGCCCCTCACTATATCTTGCCTCTAGATAGACTGTGTGAACTTACCTGATTTTTGCATCTGGATAGACTGCGCTAAGGTAAATTGTGCCCTTCGCCATTTCCTAATTGCCTACATAGTCTCCATAGTCCCCACGGCTGTATCCCATACCGTCCCCAGCTGACTGAAACTCAAGGTTATTATATCAAAATATACTCAGTTAACCTCACCATACAAATCCAGATGACTACACCTTACTTCCTCTCTAGCACTGCGGTCAAGCCTACTTTCTCCTTAAGAACCCCAACTAGGTGCGCAAAGTCCCGCTCTATCCAGGTATTCCAAAGCACGACGGCCCTGACCAGATACCCTGGGCTAGGTAAGTGCATGAATCCAGGGTTGTATCCAAGTGGAAGTATACTGTTCCACAGACACACAATCGGATACTCCTTTTTCACATATTATACAGAATGCCACACTCTGGAGAAATCAGAGCAGCACACTGGCGGAGCGCTAGGCCTGGTGAGACCCCCCACATCCAAACACATCTTGCACCTACACACAACCCTCCGTCCCAACCCAGCATCCTACTCCTCTCACCTTCCCACCCTCCTCAACAGCCTAACTCTCCAATCCTGACCTTCTATGCCCCACTCGTAGACCCTGCTCTGCTCATTCACGAGCGGCCATTTGGAGAGAGGAAACAGGAAACCATATGTCCAGAAACAATCCAGACTGCACAGCGAACAATTTAAATCATCTTTCCCACACGACACCAGCCACCAACCACTCACCTGCACCAACGGCACGCACCATTCCGCATCAACAAAGCACCAGCAACTCGCATTTCCCCAGCCTCAGCGCAGCAAGATAAGCCTTGGCCAAAACCCCACGCTCCACAGCCCTCCTACTCTCACCCACACCCCTTGGGCTGCCAAAAAGCCTAGGAAAGGCACAGACAAAGGCCACCACAAGCACTTTCCAGACTCACCCATCCTCCATCCCATTCCACAAACCCCGCCACCACACTATAGGACCCAATCCTCCCCATCAACTCCAAACCCAGTCCTATCCCTATTCCCTCCATCTCCCACACCCGATGTCTCACGTCCCACAGACTGCACCTTCCCTCCTCCTTGCACATTCAGCATCTTTGCCCATACCCACCGCAACTACCTACTCCCGCGTGACACACACCGTGGCCCCTCTTCTGGCCCCCTCACACACCCTCCAGCCCATTTCACACACCCCGCCACCACACTATAGGACCCACACCTCCCCTCCAACACCCAACCCAGTCCTTTCCCTATTCCATTCATCTCCCATACCTGATGTCTCAGGTCCTACAGACTGCTCCTCCCAACCCCTCCCTGCACAACCAGTCTCTTTGACCCTACCCACTGCAACTACCTACGCTCGCCCACCTCAGCCCCCTAGCCGCATCCTTCCTCAACTTCCGGTCACCTTGCCCCCCCTCACTCCACTCACCACAGCACCTCCAACCACTGACCCATGACACACAAGGTCACTCCACCAACGAACCTGTATACTCATCAACGCCAGGTCAGCCTCAAAAAATAAATTCCACATCTTTGACCTCATCACAGAAGAAAAACCAGACATTGTTTTCATCACCGTGACCTGGTTTGCAGATGACTATAAGCCGTCTCGCACATGGCCTTCCCCCCGGTTACAACCTCACTGTCTGAAACAGAGCACGAAGAGGTGGAGGACTAGCAATACTACACAAACACCAATACCCGCTGATAACTAAAGACACCTCATCCAACACCTCAGACTACGAGTCCATCATGGTGAAACTGCAACTGTCACCATTCAACTTGCACAGTTTCCTACTCATCTAGAGAACCCCAGGCTACAACACATTCTTTGCAGACACACTAGACGAAGCGCTGGCCACCAACCTCATCCTCCATCCAACACGTACCGTCTCAGGAGATTTCAATATATGGTGTGACTCACCCTCAAATTCCATTACCTAATCACTCACAGACAATCTAGAATCACTCAACCTGACACAATACATCTCTGCACCCACCCACACAGGAGGCCACACCCTCGATGCGATCTTCAGCACCACCAACAGATCTACCCCCCCTATCATAGTCTGATCATTCAGCAATTTTCTTCTCAATACCAGTGACCACAGCAGACGGCGGCCAAGGCAGCGCTCATACACCTCCAACCCCTACTCCCCCGATACCACTATGGAATTAAATCATTATCATCCCAGACCTAGAAAACTCCCTCCTTACCTCTCTGCCAACACTCACCTTCCATGAAGGCCCTCCTCCGAACAAAATCTTCGACCTCTGTCTTTCAAATGGCCTCACACCCTTCACCCCAACAAAACGCCTCTCTCAGAGATAAGGACCCACTCCCGGGTGGTTCACCCCCCAACCTCAAAGCACTAAAAACCCTCAAGCACCACCTGCAACTAACCTGGAGAAACTCCACCTTGGCCCAGAACAAAACTGCCCTAGCAAAAATAACCAGAGTGTACAGAGAGGATATCAGGAAAAGAAGGAAAATATTCTATGGGAATAGAATCCTGAACGCTCGAAACCCAAGTAAGGAATAGCTAGAATCATCTCCGAATTCATCTCCCCGGCCTGCACCAGTCCCACCCACCGATCACACAAGAACTATGTGACACCTTATCACTACACTTCCACAATGTTGCTATTGACAGACATTCGGACATCACCTCTAAATTGAAACACATGCCCCCGAGCACTACCACCCCACATATCGAGCTTCAGCAAATTCCCCCCCTTAACAAACCTTTAACTGTTACTCTTCACTCATTCCTAGCACAAAGCCACCTATCAAGCTCCACTGAGGATCCCTGCCCACCCTACATCCTCAAAAACCTCCTAGCCCCAACCTGCACAGGCAGCATTGCTCGTTCAATCATCAAACACTCACTCTCATCAGGATTCTTCAAAAACCTCATAAAACCTGCCTCAAAAAACCTACACTCGACCCACTCCTCCAGAACTACCGGCCAATCTCCAACACACGCTTCATGGCCAAACTCATGGACTGCACAGCATAAAAGCAGCTTAGCCTATTCGCTGAAACCAACCATCCACCTAGATCCTGTGCAATCAGGCTTCAGGACGCTCAGAGGAGCGGAATCCACCCTAGTGTCAGCCTGCGACAACCTAATGGCGAACAGCTGATGCAGAAGGATGCGCTGCACTAATCCTCCTTGTTCTCTCGGCAGCATTTGACACCATTGATTACACTATCCGCCTGAGTAGGCCACAAACACTAGGAATCAAAAGCATGGGCCTCTCGTGGATCTCCTCCTTCATCTCAATCGCACTCAAAACACGCTCCTCCACCGGTTCAGCTCCACCGCACGACCAGTATCAATGGGTGGGCCACAAGGAGCATCCGTTTCCCCCTAATCTTCAACTTCTACTTTAAACCTGTGCTCACAATCATTTGCTCCCACAAATTGAACTATGCAGATGATACCCAGATCATCCTTAAAATCCCAAAGTCACCAGGACCCAACAGTCCAGACCTGCTATCATGTCTCTCAGCTATCGACCACTGGATGACTACCAATCACCTCATCCTGAACCCAGGGAAAACTGAAATCCTAGTCTGCAGGAAAACAGCGTTCCATCCCCAACCGATTCCTTGGCCGCAATCCCTAGGACCCACGTCAGTAACTGCCAACTCAGTGAAAAACCTGGGATGCACAATGGACACAGGCTTATCCCTCTCCTCACACACCACCTCTGTATCTAAAACCTGTTTCTTCCATCTACAGATTCTCAGGCATATCGTTCCTTACCTCACCTATCCCCACCATTTCTCAGCCATCAACTGCATCATCATCTTACGCTTAGACTTCACAAACTGCCTCTACTCATGCGCTCTGACATTCCAAATAAGGAAACTTCAAAGAATGCAAAACGCTGCAGCACGCCTGCTCATCAGCGTGCCCAAAAGAGAACACATCAGCCCTACACTAAGAGTACTCCACTGGCTCCCGATTGGCCGATGCATTGCCTTTAAAGCCATTTGCATCCCCCATTGGGCCATCCACAACACCGGCCTGGAATTCCTCCAATAAAAAATCCAGCGCTACCACCCCTCAAGAAGTCTCAGATCTCGCACTGTACATCGGCTGGTGGTCCCACCCTACAAATCCTGCAGACTGGGCAGATCCGTCCAAGTGCCGCTCATCTGGAACCCTCTACCCCTACACACTCGCAATATTGAAAACCACCTGAAATTCAGAAAGGCACTCGGAACCTGGCTCTTCCCTGCACCCTCCTGAAACCCTTCCCACCTTCAAAATATATTGCTGAATCTTACACAACAACACTCCTACCCACCAATCACTGCATGGATGCCAACAGCGTTCGCAGCGGCCAACCATGACCAATGTTCCCTCTAATTTTTTGGGCTCTGTGCGGCAAAGAATAGTTGTGTGCAGGCTGTTTTTCAGTCATGTGCGCAACTAAATGATGCACCGCCAGACCAGTGGTAGTCGGCGGCGCCAGCCCAGCGACCCACAAGTGAGCAAGTGCTTAGTGATCTGATTCCACAGTGTGCAAGCCAGGAATGCGAATTTGCGGAACAACAAGCACTACTTCAAGGGACATTTGGGTGTTCTAGATCACACATACAGCTGGGGAGTCCCCATGGGACTCTGAGTTGGCTGGGCTTGGTGACAGAAATGGAGTTGATGGAAGTGGAGCCAATTGCATGTCAGTACTTCAAACATTTCTAGCCACCCAGGTCACTATCACCAAGCAGGGTATAGGTTTGTCCCACACAATTTGGCTTTGGGTTTGATGAACTAACTCCATATAACCCTTTACTGCTCTACCGTAGAATGATCATGTTTCTCGCGAATGAGAACTACAATGCTAAGCCATGATGCCACTAACAGTCCCTAACAAGTGTGCAGATGCTAATAGCACCCATTTGCTTACAATGCCAGGCTGGCTTCCTGCACTCACCAGTGCAGCAGCAGTGAAGGATGCGGCTACTGTATAGCAGTGGCGCAACAGTCACGAGCAGACTGGGCTTCAGCCCCCCTGACCTCCACCTGACATTTTGGGTTTTGTCCCCTTTCCCACTCTCATAGAGGTATTTTCAAAGAGCACAATAAGAGTGCATCAGACTTCCATCGGAAAATAATTGATATGGTTAGTCTAGTATTGTCCCTTGCGAAATACACAAGAGGTGAAGGTGGTACAAACAGATTTTCGCCTGTGCCCAAGGTGGGTGTGTATTTGGGGACAGAGGGGAGCAAGGGAGCAGTCTAAAGCACTGCAGTGCTAATGGGAGGCATGTCTTTTTCAGAAAAAAGATCTGGTTTTTCGCCAATCAGAAAACAATAGCAATGCAATCAGGCCAAAGGCAGAATGCACATGCCATTGAGACAGAGGGCCTCATTCCGAGATTGGAGGTAGCCATGGTGCTATTTGCGCCATGGCTGCCTCCAATACCGGGTCTGGCACCGGTCTGGTTCAATGGGGACTTACCAGTGCATTCCGACCCCGGAGGGACCGGTAAGTCCCCATTGCCAAACCATTCCCCATTCCCATTTGAGCCCCCATAGGGCTCAATGGGAATGGGGAGGGTGCTAATAACGGGCTCGCGAATAGCAGGCCTGTTATTAGCGCCCTGGTCCCTTAGCGGGACCTGTAAAGGACCACACGTCCTTTACGGTTCCCGCTAAGGGACCTCGGAATTGGGCGGTAAGGGATTACCGGCACTGGTCTCCTTACCGGTGCCCGGTATCCCTTACCGCCCAACTTGTAATGACCCCCAGAGACTCTGTGGCGCAATCGGTTAGCGCGTTTGGTTGTTATCCTTAAGGTTGGTGTGTGATTCTGGAAATGCATTGGAGGGACAGAGCCTTCCTGTCCATGTCCTGTAGTCCTTTTTCATTTGTATTCTGTATTGTTTTCTGCCCACGAGTCCATATGGGACTCCTGGCAGTGCAGCTCTTCCTGTTTTTGGTTTGGTGTACAGACCCATGGGATACCCTTATGGCACCCACGGGTGGGGGTGCAACCCTGTGCCCCTGGTGTATATTCTTGGGCACTCGTGCGCCCGCCGCTTACCACACCCCACCCACACTCAGTGAAACACGTGGCGGGGCCAAACCTGTAGCGCCATACCACCACCAGCATCCTAATTTAATACATTACACAACAGCAGCCAACGAGCTCAGCAGCAGTACACTAAAAGTGTCACAGGCAGAGGGGCATGTCCCATTTCACACTGATGCTGCAGCTATAATTATTTAATTGTCCCCCTAGGTTCCCCCGCTCTAAATAAGCAGCCGCCACTGATGACCAAAACATCCAATAAACCGCAAGCACTTCTTCCCGCTTGCTTTAGGTTTTAAAAACTTGCCATTAGATACATAAACATCAAGCCTTCATGGGAAGGGTTTGGCTGCAGCATGCACTGATGCACAGAAGGAAGCCATCCGAGCCACCCATGGCCCAGCTGGGCACTCAAGCCTCCTAATGTGGCATCATGGCGCTCAGGCCCTTGTGCGCCTGCCGCCTACCCCATCCCCACTCAGTGACAACACGTGGCAGGGGCAAACCTGTAGCGCCCCGCCACAACCAGCATCCTAATGTAACACATTACGCACAAGCCAACGAGCTCAGCAGCAGTACAACAAAAGTGAAAATGGTGTGAAATGGGACGCGCCCCTCTTCCTGTCACATTTCACACTGACGCTTTAGCTATAATTATTTATTTAATTGCCCTTGGGATCCCCGCCCTAAATAAGCAGCCGCGCCACTTCCACACTGTCTGTTTGATTCACCACAGTGCCCACTGCCCGCCGTATAGGCCTGAAATGCTGGAAGTGGCTGTGTGGAGGACCACAAGTCACAAGAATGCACCGAGGTCTCCAACCAAGGTGACTGCTGCCACGCCTCACGCACGAGATCTGAATGTCAGAGTGAGTGGGGGGAGCAACCATGTGAGTAACTGTTTTGATTGGCTGTAACAGTGCAGCACGTGCATCCAAGCCACAGCCAATCGAATTAAAGGCATGTGACTGCATCAACTTGTGAGTGGCTTAGCCATGCAGCCCGTCAATATTGAATACAAAAAAACATCTGTTCAACAAAAAAAAAAAATGATGATTGAAGGGGGGGGTACGTGTGCGTTAAAATAAACAATATGCACGGTTTCCCAATCAAAGGTGCGCG
Source organism: Ambystoma mexicanum (assembly GCF_040938575.1). NCBI lineage: Eukaryota > Metazoa > Chordata > Amphibia > Caudata > Ambystomatidae > Ambystoma > Ambystoma mexicanum. Next base: position 1,137,435,188 of record NC_090932.1, on the reverse strand, counting down.
GCCGGGAATGTTGACCCTGAAAAATATCCCCCTGCCCATGGACAACAACGCTCCTACCAATACAAATAACCAGGGATGCCTGCAGCTTTCACAGAGGCATCCCATAACAATATTTTGCCCTCCAGTTGCTCCTCTCTTCCCCGAGGGTCCTCGTCAACTCTAGCGCCCTCTCCCATCGGGACTGGCATCGCTGTTCATACTATCGTTGCAAGTAGAAATGGAAATAGCGAGACCAGCCATCCACATCAAACAAAGAAAAAGAACTCCATTCAAGCATACGGTATGTATACCTCACACCACTTCAGTGGACACAGGCCACAGGCACGGCCACCCATCCGTACACCATGGAATATAGCTATGGCTAAGCCATTTCGGCCTAGATGCGCACATAGCGGTCTGCACTGAAAAACCTGACGTACTTCAACATCTCTGCCACTAGCATGCAGCGACAACCTACGAAATAAGATTCGGTCTAGCTGAGCACAAATCAACTCTTCTTCGTCAATAGCTCTCTATCCCAAACTACCATCAGTATCCAACCACGTGCCTGACCTAGGCTGCTTAATGAAGCCTAGCCAGCCATCTCAGTCCTAATCCGGCGAAAATGTACACAAGCATCTCCTAAATTAAACTCTTAGAACCTCCTACACACAAACTGCAGTCACTGAGGGCGTTCAAACCACAAAGCACATTGAGGCCATACAAATGGGGAAAGAGCGCTATATAAATAACAAAATACAATACAATAAATACCTGTCCGTTTGATACATGTGGTGTATCCTTAGCGTTTCTTTTCTTATCAATTGTCAATTTCGATTCCATGTCCTTGTTGCTTCCAGTCATTGCAAGTCTTATATTCTTCTGAAAATGTACTGTCTGTTCAATGCAATTCTCTGCTCCATATTTAGGTCATGGTTCCTCATTATCAGTCAACTGACAACTGGAACGGGAAACGGAACCCGAAAAACACAGGTTTATTGTGTGTAGCCCTTCTTTTAGTGTTAACTGCTCTCCAAAACCTACAAAAAGGGGGTATAAGGTTAATACATTCATCTAAATAGTCTCTATGTAATAGGGTGGTGTGCTAGAAGTGTGCCAGACTATTCCTAGAGCATGTCAAAGTACCTTAATGAACGCAATTAAATAAAAGCTATATCATCTTAACTTGTTCCATACATTTTAAACTAAATTTCTAGTAACCATGAGGTAGCATATTACTTTTAATCGAATGAACTTTCTAGGGAGCAGAGCGTACAGTAACAGTAATGATCTCAGCACTCCTTCCCTTCATGGCATCAGCTCACTAATGCTGTCTGCGGCGCTGCCTGGTGTTCTAAAAATAGAATGCTGGGACATGTCCATGACGCAGTAACTTGTTTCCATGGTGCTACACTGCCGATTCGCCACGATGGATCGCGCATTTGCACTTGCGTGTCTCTCATCTGAACATGAAGTGGCGGCCATGGCGCATTCACCTGTTTCCATGGTGAGCACACTGCAATTCCACCGCCATCGCACATTGCACTTTGTAGTGGCCTCTAAGGACGACAAGACGCTCAGATGGGTCTTAACTGTCTTTATTAATAAGACAAACTGGTGGGCATAACTTGTCCTTCAGCAGGCCAGGGGAGTTACTCACAGTTCCAGTCTGGGCCTCCCAGTTACTTCACTGGAGGCAGGGTGTGCTCATGGATGGCAAGCTGTGAGCTTCCAGGGCCCCCATGTGGCCTCCTGTGGCCTTGGAAGTATGCCCTGGAAGCTGGACTGCAGAGACTTCTGCGGGCCTCATTTATAGTGGCTCCTTAACAGGAGCAGCGCTGTGTGCAGACCTCTTGGTCTGGCGCTCCGCCAATAATCCGGCAACGTTCTCCCCGATGTTCTCATCGGAGCGCGGGCTCGCGAGATCCCGTTGCATCGGGATCTTGCGAGATGGCGCTCCCGCGATCACGTGAAATCCCCATACACCTCCTTTGCTGGGAAAAGGATAGAAGGTCATTCCATGACAAAGTCTGCAAACTTGCTGGGTTTCCCATTCTCTCTCTGAGGTCTGCCTTGATTCGGAAACGGGGCAGGGCTGCGGGAGCACTCTTGGGGAGGTGCGGGTGATTCAGGTTCTCCTTGTCTTGCCCTTCGCTGTGACTCCCTGAGTGGAGTTGGGGAGTGGACACTTGAGAACTCGTCGCCGTAGGGTGACTCCAAGGCATCTCTTCCTGACTGGTGAGGGTTTTCGGATGGCTCTTGTTGGTCTGGGTCTTCTACGGTTTCCCAGTGTGGCTGCTCAACGGATTCATTTCTTCGGTACATGGCCACCCTTTCTAGATTCCATTTCCTTCCGTCGCTGGTGCAGATGTGGTTTGACCCTTTCTTGATGACTTCTATGGGACTGCTGTATCTGGAGCCGGTCAAAGTGTCTTCGTGATGGAGACGTATTTTTACCAGGTCGCCTTTGTTAACTGCTGTCTGGCGAGCAGCTTGACGCATGTCCCCTTGAGCCTTCATGACTTCTTTGTTATGCTGCATACGGAAAACCACATCTTCCATGTCTTCGTCAGCCCTCACTTGATGGAGCAAAGGTGGTACCAGTGTGGAAGCTGCCCTTCTCCCCCTTAGCAGATGGAAAGGTGAAACGCTGGTGACGGCGTTGGGGGTGATGTGGTGGGCTGCGACAGACTCCTTGACCGTCTTGTCCGGGTTTAGGCCCGAAGCATGCGCTAGTTGCAGCGCCCCTTTGATGAAGCGGTTCGCCCGCTCGACCAGGCCATTGGCCTGTGGGTGGTAGAGACTTGCTCTCCGCTGCCAAATGTTGTTGAGGTTGAGGAATTTCTCCATCTCTCGAGAGACTAACTGGACTCCATTGTCTGTCACGATTTCCTCGGGGAGGCCTTCACGCTGGAATATGGTGGTGAGTGCTTAGATGACTGTGCTTGTGGTGATGTCCGAGGTGAAGTCGACTTCGACCCATTTGGAGAAATAGTCGACCGTGACTATCCCATATTTATGTTCTGGGGGCATGCTGTCCAGAGGCCCAATGAAATCCAACCCTAGTTTGCGCCACACCCCTTTGGGGACTTCGGTGGGCAGCATTGGGGCTTGTCTCACAGCCAGACGCTTGACGTTTTGACGTCCACGTAAGTGCATCTTTGTCAGGTATACCAAGTGGGGTGTAATAGGAGAAAAAGGAAATAGGGTTTTTTAGGTAGGGCAAGAAATGTGTTTGTGGGATTAGAAGGGGCTAAGCAGGTTGACAAGTGAATGTGTTTAGGAAGTGTATGAATCGTTTATGTTGTTATATTTATTATTATCTAGTTTGGTATTTTAGAGGTATAGTCTTTCAGTGCAGTGTGCTATTTATGGGTATAGTCTTGATACCCTTCAGGTTGCTTGTCTGGTTGGCTGGATCCCTCACTTTAGAGTGAGGTGGCATTTTATGGTAAGACCACCCGTAGATACCTTTCTGCAGCATATCTCGGTAAGGTTTTACTTGTACTAATTGCACTGGAGGACCCAGCACTTCAAGTTTCTTGGTTAGTCTAACGTAGTGTGGGTCTCCTCTGGTAGTTTTGTGGAAGAAAGGGCTATACTAGTGAAAAGTGGAAGAGATACAGCAGTGTTGTACTGGAAAACATTGCGTTCCATCTATGTTCGAGTGAAGGCGAAATCTCAAAGAAATGGAAAGGATTTGAGCCGGCGTGTTTTAATAAGATGTTGTCTTTTGTGCGCGGTTGAGGACTACATAGTTATTGAGGCGGTTATAATAAAGAAGTGAGTGCGAAGAGTGAGTGTGGGGAAAATCTTTTAAGGGATAGAAAAGGAATATTTGGGTAGTAATTTTTGTATTGACAGGTTGGGGTTTTGTTTAATAATATCCGGATTTTTGGGAATTTTTGTTGAAACATGGAAACTCCATTGAGTCATTTATGGCAAGTGCTCCCCGGACATAAAATAAAACCTTTGAAATATCATTGGAAATGGTTGAGGGAAACGAAGGGCAAGATGTCTAAATCGTGGCCCAATGAGGGGTCCAATGATAAGGATATATTGGAAAATCTGAGCACTTTCTTAGGGACCAAACATAAGGGGTCAAAATTGGACAATAGACTGAATATCTTGGAGCAATGGAGGTTATATGAGAAGGGGGGGAGGCCCGAAAGTCGTGGTGATGGAAGAAGGGATGAGGAAGGAAAGTGTAGGAAGTTGTTCTGTATCGCCCCATATGGGTGCTATCCTTTGTCGCCCGCAGAAGGGTATACAAATCCAGAGTTTGAACCTCCATATTCTCCAGTGACTACTCTGATGGTTACGAGATGGTCAGGGGTAACACCTCAGTCGGCTGAAATTTTCGAGAGACAGGAGTCTGAGGGGAGCAGAAGGGTAACGCCTTCTTTAGTAAAGGTTGTTGGCGGGCCTCGAATGGAAGAGGAAAGAAGAGAAGTCTATCTTAAGGATAAATCAGCGATAACCTTTGGACTAGAAGAGCCAGAGCGAGAGAGAGTTGTAATGAGTAGGCGTGAAGCAGAGTCAGCGAGGGGAGAATTGCCCCCCCCGGTTCCAGGATAGATTATGGAGAGAAGTGGAAAGGCAAGAACGGGCAGAATCATGAAGAAGTGGCAAGGTTAGTAGAGAGCAAAGTTGCATGGGTACACAGGATGGGTGTAAAAAGCAGGAAGACGAAAACAGGGAAACACAGGAAGCAGAAGAAGGAAGATGGAGACATGGTAAGATTCTCGACGGCTAGATACATTTGTCATGAAGAGAGTACGTGTGGACATGGAAAAAGAAAGAAAAACTAAAGATGCTGGGGATGCAGATCTTACTCACATTAAAAAATCAGACCGACTCAGGAAGTTGGCAAATCTCACACTGTTTTATTAACAATTCTCCAAAACAGGGAGTACAATGGGTATCAACGGACACCGCACAAGCAAGCTCAACGATTTACATGATTAAAGACAGTAATATAGAAAAAACTCATCATCACTGCCATCATACTCTGTGGCAAAATTAAGAAAACCTAAACTGGATTGTGGTAGGCTTAAGAGGAACATCTACGTATACTTTCTATGAGGGACATGACTTGGATTGGGTATCTAAGGCCAGGTGGACAGCTAGGCCCACCCCTAGAGCAAGTCATCTTCTGCGTCATAAAAATACATGACGTTTCATTGGCTTTTAAACTATAGGGCTCCTCACTACGTGGCCCTCTATAATTGGTTGGCATGCTTGTACACTTCTAGAATATTCCACTAGCTAGCAGCATGCAAGCTGGTACCCCAGGTGCTGGAGGGTTGGCTTGATCACGCCTCCCCACCCATTTAGCCCAACATCCATCATCACTCTTACTGTCTGCCGTTCAATTAGTCATTTGAACTTGGCCTTGCAAGTATCACTGCACCTGAGAATAGAAGGGAGTGTGTGCATGGTCTTATCTTCTGGTCTCAGTGCAGCTCTCCCCAAGTCTATTCTCATATTAACCATGTGACAGGAGACCGTATTTTGAGCTCCTTCTTCGCTTTTAATACTATTAAATGAATAAAACCTGTCTCTTCTAGTGTTTTTCCATTACATCTCAAAAGAAGCTTGACTCGCTTCTCACATTCATTGTTTCTTCTCAAATAGATAACCAGGTTCTTGGCAGCCCCAACTCTTGACATTGGGCCAGCCAAGCTTTCTCAAATCTTCATTTGGCATCAGCTGTTTTCTTGTACTGCACCACACTTTCAGCCCTTCTAGTTCATGGGGTCCTAGTTTGCTAAAATGCATTGTGGAACATCCAGATTCTATATATACATTGGCGGCATCGATTCAGTCCATTCACTATGTATAGCCAGCCTATGATTACTTAGTCTGCTTGCGTTTCAGCATCTGTACAATTATAAAACGCTTTGTATTTTCTTCAGAGCTTTTCGTTCATGCAATCTTCAGTCTCGCACATGAGATGTCACTTATCTCTTCATTTTGTCATCAAATTCTATAAGGTCCATATACTTTCTTCTTCTGCATCTCTTCCGGTTGCGTCACTTCTGCTTCATGTGACTTAACCAGGCTCTTGTCTTTATTATTTCACACTTCTTCAAGAACCTCCCTCAAGAGGATGTCATTTCTCCGTGGGCACACCACATAGGGCTTTCTCAATGGGTACCTTGTTTTGTGGACTCTTCGCTTTATATGGACCATTACTGACGTTGTGCATGTTGCAATTTCCGGCTTCCAACACATAGGCAAAATGGGGGCGGAACTTTCCATAGAGGCACTTGGCTCCTCCTTTACACTCCCCCCTCTGGGCAATTCATCGACCATTCTCCCATTAGTCTTCACATCTAAACATCCTCAATTTAAAAGAGTGCTTCTTTGGAGTCCATATCTTTATTATTCCTTTCAGAGATCCTGCTGATTTCACATGGTTATCAACATTCCAGGTCATAAGACTACATTGTCCATTTGGGCCGCAGTAGATTCATCTTCCCACATACTTCTTGTGGTTCCTCGAATACAGGAACTTTGTTTCCTCAGGTGCTAAGATACTCGCTTTTACGTAGTCTCTGATTTCTTCATCTGTTAGCTCCTTGGGTCCAAATCCATACTCGACATCAATCATGATCTTTATTCCTACTGTTTTCTTTGCTGTCTTCTTGCACTGTGTGAGTATTATTCTGATCACACAGAATCCAAACATGATCATCACCAGTAATGCTCCAAGAAACCTGAAGATATTCGCCATCCTTTGCTGAACCCATGAGAAGATCGACGTGAACCAGCTGTAATCTTCAATATCTTCTACTTCGTCTTCTATTTTAACATGTAAATTCATCAGCATCGTTATGGCCTCTGTCAAGGTCCCATTCTCTTCATCGTGAGAAGGTATGAATGTGCAACATGTTTCTCCAATTTTGGCACAAACACCTCCATCCATGGCTGTAATCATGTCAAAGACATATCTGTTCTGAAGAGTCATCCGTTTTATGGCTCTCAGCTCTTCTTTGATAGCGTTGAATCCCTTTATGGTAGTATTATCTGCTGAGCTCCCACCTGGTTATCTGTAACCATTTGTCATCCACCATTGTCTGGATCCCAGGCATAAAGATAGTTGTGAATATCGCTGAAGTCTGGCTGAACAATATGTGTTCATACAGAATGCCATTAAATGCTTCTATTGATTTAGTTGAGAAATAATTCTCTCTCTTTGTTCAATTGAGAAATTCAAATGATCTTCTTTTCCTCGGGTGTGCATCTGCTTTCGGAAACTTTCCAATGTTCAGATCACTCTTTGGAATCACCAACACTGGGACATGGACAATCACTATAGAACACAGCCCTCCCCAGTCCATGGGCAGCTTCGTGTAAGCTCTGGATCCACAGGCCCATTAGTGGTCCATTATCACTACTGTTCCATCCTTCATTCCTCGTACATCGAAAATTCAGCCACACTGCTGATTCTCTCCAACTCTTCTTGTGCCATTGTTTCTGAAGCATAGCTCTGCACTGGCTAGAGGCACTATCTGCAACGGGCCTCCTTTGTCATTGCCCCATTTCAGCAATTTTGCAAGCTTTGGCCAGAGAGGTTTGCATCCCTTCTCCACACAATCTATTACTGGCTCATAATGTCCTGTTACTGCCACTGCTCTGCATACAACTATGCCTTCCGCCCATCCATCTGGAGAAAGAACTGTTCCTTTGATTTGCATCTGGCCTCTCTCCTTGCATCTTTTTATTTCTTCATCATTCTTTCCTTGGCAATTGAGCTACTTATTTATCTCCGATCTGATTCCTGCTCTTTTCATTCCAGGCTGTTTATATCTTATCACATGATATGATATGATAGTTTTTTATATAGCGCCTATACACAATGTGTTTCAAAGCGCTTCAAGGCAAGGGAGGGAACAAGGGAAAATACAATGCCATTCTTACAGGCCATGAACAGTAAGGATATGAAATTAACTATCGTACTCGGCTTGACGACATTTCAGATAGCGCAAGAGCTAAGACATAGATAAGGAAGGGAGGGGGAGAGTGGGAAGGAAATGGAAACAGACAGGCAACTATCATGCTAGGCCTGATGACATTTCTGGTAGAGCCGGAGAAAAACAAGAGGTGAGGGAGAGGGGTGCAGAAAGTTATGGGAGGAACCAAACAAGCAACTATCATACTAGGCCTGACGACATTTCAGATAATGCTGGGGGGGGGGTGGGGAGGAAAAAACCAGTAGGGGGAGGGACGAGGAGACAGACGAGGTTGCTATCATACTGGGTCCAGGGACAATTTTGATAGAGTAAGTGCATAGAAGAAAGTAAGGGGAGGAGATAGGAAAAGGGAGAAGGGAAAGGAGGAGAGAACAGACAGAGAGTTAGCAGTCAAAAGAGTGGAGAAGCAAGAGGGGAGAGTGAATACAATTGCAGAAGTCAGTAGACTCAATAAGATTTTCCAACATTTCCATTTGCATTTTGTGTTATGCTAATGGAAATATTGTGGCGTTTATCCCCCGTTCCAGGTATGGAACGGTGGATACTGGCCTGGCAGCCCAAGTTATCAGCCCAAGTGAAGCGAGGGTGGATAACGAGGTCTCCAGACCATTATCCTCCCATTCCAGCCCCTGTAATGGGGGATGAAGTCCATTAGCACCCTAGGTCCCTTTTCAAAATTGGCCACCATGGAAAGGGAAGGCGGGGTTCCATACAGGGCCCTTCTTCGCTTTCCATGGCAGCCTGCAGAAGGCAAAAAGAGAACTCTAAGACCATATTACTACAAGTACATTTTTCTTCCTTTTCAAATCTATCCCAATTTAGAATAACTTTACCACAAAGCCAGTCCCAGGTGGACATGGCCACTTTAACCCCATGTTTTTTCCCTCATGGTCATGGCCAGTAGCCAGATTGTCCGGATCATGACCTTATTCCATGACCCGGACAATCGGGCCACTGCCCATGACCACAGGCTACACCTCAGTCACCAAAGGTATATCACTATTTTTTGTACCTACTTTGTGACACTTGTCAAAAAATAAAACACGGGCACATTTGAAAAACCATGCTTTCATGTCCTTCTCAATGCTCCTTACACAAGTTTGCTGGAAATCCACCCATGTTTTATTTTTTCAAATGTGTCAAATGATGCACATACAATCGTCATATAACCTAGCCCCCACTTGACAAAATCCATTCAAATTTTACGAAAACATTTATATCTAGATCTATAATCTTGTTGCAAACCTTTGTGTAGATTTGTCAAATGGCACCACATTTATAAGCCTTTACAATATTTTGGGACCACCCCTCTAATTCTGCCCCCTCTTGACAAAATCTCACCGAACTTCGCAAAAACATTTGTATCAAGATCTATTATCAGTTTGCCAAATTAAGTGTAGATTCGTCAAATGGCACCTCATTTATAAGACTTTACATTATTTTGGGACCCCCCCTCTGATTTTGCACCCTCTTGACAAAATCCCACCAAACTTCAGAAAAACATTTATATCTATTTGTATTATCGGTTTGCCAAATTAAGTGTATATTCGTCAAATGGCACCTCATTTATAAGCCTTTACATTATTTTGGGACCCCCTCTCTAATTCTGCCCCCTCTTGACAGAATCTCACCACACTTTGTAAACTTATCTGGGTTCAGGTTAGGAATATAATTACACAATAATTACATGCAGTTCCATTAAGTGGTGCCAAAGTTATAAGCCATCAAAGAACTGCTTTTCACTAAACCAGTAACGCAGAGGTGTCCGCAAACTTTTCAGGACTGTTCACGAACATCCGAACTGTTCGTGGACTTTCACAGCGAAAAACACCCATGCTTCTTGCAGCCATATTCCATCCCATCCTCATCACCCCTCACCTCCCCAGAGATTATTTGATAAGTTTGACAAGTGCAATGTTGTGTTTTTTAATATGTTTTTACCGTGATGTCCGTGGTGAATCCAAGATGGCGGACGTTTCCAAAAATCTGACGCACCTCACGCTTCACGCCAACCAATCAGCGAACATGTTGGGTGTCTGCGGACATGACTCAAGTCAATTAGCCAATCGGTGTCCTGTCCGCGGAGCGAACAGGGAAGTGTGTCTGCGGGGCAGACATAGATATCACTAATTTTTTGCTTTACGTTTTGGTCATTTAAAAAAAAAACTACTGGACGGGTTTACACCAAATCAACAAAAGCACGCTTTTGGGAACAAGCTGCTGCTCCCGCTGCAAATTTGGTGAAAATCCGTCCAGCGGTTTGGGCTATAGGTGTGAGCAAAGTTTTTTCCCATTATGTCTATGGGAAAAAAATAAATTTTGGGACCCCTCTTATAACTTTGCCCCCCCTGGACCAAACCTCACCAAACTTTGCAATACAATTCAGAGTGGGCCATATACTTTTTTTTTTAAAACTTTAGTTTTTATTTGCATTTTGACATAACAAACAACAAAAAGAACAACTGATCAACCCTCCTTGCCCCCCCTTCCTTAGTACCCCCACCCCGAATCCCTCCCACCCCCCGTGTCCATTCCAGTGACTTCTTCATGGGAGACTCCCTACGTTGGCTCCATCTCCTGAGCCTCATAGGCGATGCGATGCGTGACCGTGTCATCAGCTGACTCATTGCCGCCGCTCCCCAGGTCGTGGGGACCCAGCTCAGGGTGTCCTGTCTTTCGGGGCTAAACCCGTTCCCTTATAGGTGGGCACCTTTCCTTGCGTTCAATGAACGTCCCATCCCCAGGACTGCTGCACACCGTACCAGTCTGTGAGGAATGAGCTAGTGTCATTGTTCACCATGGCGGTTAGTTTATCCATCAGAAACATGTTTTTTACTTTTTTCAGCCAGTCCTCCTTGGATGGGGCTTCCGGACTCTTCCATTTCTGGGCCAGAGCGACCCTGCCCGCTCTCAGCATGGTTTCCCACATCCTTGGATATCGATGAAGCTCCGATTCCTCCGGGGGGAGGCCCAGCAGCATTGTTAGGGGATCAAGTGGCAAACGGTGTTCTGTTACTTGTGGCCTCTGGATCCTATCTGCCCACAGTCTCTCGGGCACCTTGGTGAAACCCCTGAGAACATTTTTGACAGTTTTGCTGGGTCTCTGTGCCACCCCTGTAATATCTTAAAGTTGTGCTCCATGTCCGAGGTGAATAGGTTCCCGTGAAATGCTATCTTGAATATTTTGGCCCAGGCGTCCTCTGAAATTTCCTCGCCTGCCAGGTCGTTCCAGAACGAGCGGAAGCTCCTTCTTCCTTGTAAGTTGGAGGTATATAATATTTTATACATACTAGACACCGCCCCCTTCCTGGAGGTCGCTGAGTCAAGGAGCTTCTCGAAGGGAGTCAACTGCCTCCTCAGGTTTGGGCCCCATGATTGATCGCAGAGGATGCCCTTCAGGCGCAGGTATTTGAAGATGGAAAGTGATCCTTGTCCGAGAGCATCTCTCAGGTCCTCGTAAGATAGGAATTTGCCTTCTCTGAACGTCTGCCCAGCCCACTCCAGTCCCCTGTCTTACCAGCTCTGGGAGTGCCTGAACCCTTGCCCTCCCAGGTTGAGAGGATGGCCCCAGAGAGAGGACATCAGAGACAGCCATGTGGTGAGGGGTGCGGTCCGGGGGCCCTCTTTCCAGATGTCCCAGAGGACTCCCAGGGTCGGGTGGGATCGTAGGTGTTTCGGTATCGTCCTACATGGTGCCCATAGGAGGTCTCGGACCTTTAGGGGGTGGGCGTCCATATCCTCTAGATAAGACCAGTACGTTCCCAGGCCCTCTTTCATGTGCTCCAGGAGGACGCACAGTTGGGCCGCGCAGAAATAAAGGGGAAAGTCCGGTAGCCCAAATCCTCCCTCCTCCCTTGGCAGAGTCAGCGTGGCCCTTCCAGTTCTCAGGGTTTTCCCCTGCCATACAAAGTCTCGTACCCGGTTTTGTAGGTCTCCGAAGCTCTGTGCTGGGACATTAGTCGGGAGTGCTGTGAAGAGGTGCAGGAGCCGTGGCAGTATGTTCATTTTGACTGTTGTCATCCGGCCGTACCAAGAAAGGATCATCTTCCCCCATCTCCTCAAATCTGAAGTGATCACCGCAATCATGGGGTCGTAGTTGGCTGCTCCCAAGTTCGTTAGATCCCTGCTGAGTGGTACCCCCAGATACCTTATGGAAACCTTCCCCACCTTAATCCCGTGAAACCTGTCCAGAGGGTCTAGCACTGAGTCTGCTGTTATCAGTGGGAGCATGACAGATTTCCCGGTGTTTATTTTTAGCCCGGAGAAGCGTCCAAATGCCGCTACCAGGGCCAGGAATGGGGGGAGCGAGGAGCCCGGGTCCACCAGGTAGGCCTTGACATCGTCCGCAAACAGGAAGAGCTTAAATTCGACTTCACCCCTTTTGATACCCTTGATATCCGGGTGGGCTGTGACCGCTATTGCCAACGCCTCCATCGAAAGGACATATATCAGGGGAGAGAGTGGACATCCCTGCCTCGTCCCTCGGGAGAGGGGGAATGATCCGGACAATATCCCATTCACCTGTACCCTTGCCGTTGGGGCTCTATAGAGAGCAGTTATCCAAAGCATGATGTGAGTTCCAAAGCCCATCCTGCGGAGGAGGAGTTCCATGTAGCGCCACTCCACCCTGTCGAAGGCCTTCTCCGAGTCCAAGGAGAGGACACATGCGTCCAGCTCTGACGACTGCGAGAAGTGAACCAGGTCTATTGTTTTGCGGATGTTATCTGACCCCTGTCTTCCTTTGATAAAGCCCACCTGATCCCCGTGGATTAACTTCAGCATTATACCCTCCAGCCGCCTCTCCACCACCTTGGCCAAGATCTTAACATCAATGTTTAATAGTGATATGGGGCGATAGGAGGAACACTCAGCTGGGTCCCTTCCTTCTTATGGCAAAACTGCTATCACGGCCCCCATCATGGAGTCAGGGAGGATGCCCCCTCTAGCACCGCGTTGAAGACCCTAGCTAGATATGGGGCCAGAGAGGAGCGAAATCTCTTGTAGAAGAGAACTGTGAAGCCGTCCTCACCCGGGGAAGTTCCCACCTTCATCCCACTAATCACCTTGTCCACCTCGTCCTCGGTTATCGGGCCCTCCAACCCCTCTGATATCTCCCTCGAGAGGGATGGGATCTGTATGGAGTTCAGAAAGTTTTCTATCTGGGTGTCGTCCCCATCGTATTCGGATGAGTAGAGGGTTTTGTAGTATTGGCGGAAAGCCTCTCCTATATGGGCAGAGTCACAGCCAAGAAGCCCCCGGGTATCTCTCACCTCCTTTACCCTCCTGCTTCTCTGGACCTCCCTCAACTTCCAGGCTAGGATCCTATCCGCCTTGTCCCCTTTCTCATAATATTTTTGTTTAACCATTTGAAGGCTCCTCTCCGTCTTGTGTAGGAGTAGATCTTTTAGCTGGAGCCTATAGTCCTCGAGTGCGGCCACCCGGTCGCACTCTAGGGGTTGTGCCGGGGATCCACCCGGTTGGAGGCAGGCTATTTTTTCTCACAGGGCTTTCTCCTGGACTTCTCTCTCCCTCTTCTTCAGAGCGCCTATTTTTATCAGGACCCCTCATAGGGTTGCCTTGAAGGCGTCCCAGAGCGTATGCGTGGCCACCTCCCCGTTACCATTAAGCTCAAAGAACTCTGTTATGGAGTCCAAGACCTCCTGAGCAATGACCTCATCCCTTAACAGGGCGTCGTTGCATTTCCAGCGCCCTCTGCTTTCCCTGCTCCAACCCATAGCGACGGTGACTCGGGCCATGTCGTGGTCTGACCAGGGGACTGGGTCTATCCTATAGCCTGCTACATACGGACGAAGAATTTCATCCATTAAAATGTAGTCTATCCTGGAGAACGAGTTATGTATGGCTGAGTAGTAGGTAAAGGAGGGGATCCCTGTTCTAGGGGTCGGGATTGTATCCATCAGGCCCAGGTCCTCATTCACTCTCCGAAAGCTCTGAGCCATGGCCTCTTCTGTGGCCCTGGGTTTGGGGGGCCTATCCGCTTCCTATCTATGGAGGGGTCTAGGACCATGTTAAAGTCACCCCCCACCACCAGCGGACCTTGCGTGAATAGCCTGAGCTTGTCCCTAACCTCCTCCCAGAATTGGGTCTGGCCCTCGTTCGGGCCATACACCACTGCCAGGGTGAGGGGGGACCCCTGTAGGGAGCCCCGTATCAACAGGTAGCGGCCTTCGGGATCTTTCACGATCGCCTCCTTCTCGAACCCTACGTTCCTTCCTATCAATACGGCCACCTCCCTTTTCTTAGTCCTGTGGGATGCATGGAAGACCTCCTCGATTCCTCCCCCCCTGCAGCCTGGGTTCCTCCCCCCTAGCCCAGTGTGTTTCTTATACAAATAGTAGGTCTAGTTTTGCCCGCTTAAACTTTCTGCAAAGCAGTGATCTTTTTGTGGGGGTGTTCAGCCCCCCCACATTCAGGGTACCCACTCCCAGGGCCGGGTGGCTGTCAGCCATAATCAATGTTTCCTGCCCTGATGGTCAACAACTTTGCATCAATTCTCCCTTCTTGCTCCCCTTGGTTCACCGGTTGGACACTATTGGAATGTTCACCCCACTGCCCCCCAAACCCTTTCCCAAACAAACAAACCCCAACTAGTTTGTAACCCCCACCCCCTGCCCCGGCGTCCAGCCCGATAGTTCCGCCATTACTGGCATTTTGGCCGGACCACCAGTCTGCCCCTCTCGGCCAGGCGATCATGTCAAATCCCCTTCTTATGAGCCCCCCCCTATTTCGTCCCTGCGATTGCCCCACTTTACTTGCTGTTCCGTGGGATTCTGGCTTCAATCTTGCCTTCAGATGGTCCCCGGATTACCACCCTGTAGGTGGTCAGCTAACTTCGGTCGTCCCAGAAGACCACACTTTCGCACCAGTGCTGGCTGGGACCCCTTGGTGATCATCCCTCTGAGTCATTCCGCTCTGCCTCCTTCGCTGGTGAGGGTGTGCTCATTTTCCTAAATTTCCGTGCCCCAGATTTCTTCCTTCTTTCGCCCGACGGGCCCGGACCATTGGCTCCGCCCGTAGCCGGCCCTGATGGCCCCCTTTGAGGGGGTGAATCCACCACGTAATCCTGAATGGCTCCCTTGATGTCTTCCTCCGTGATCAACGTCGTCCGTTGGCCCTGGTATTCGAAGGTCAGGGAGAAGGGATAGCCCCATCTGTATCGCACTCCCTTCTCTTTCAGCAGCTGTGTGAGGGGGCGGCACATCCTGCGTTTGGATAGTGTGTATGCGGAGAGGTATTGAAAGATGGAGACCTGGGAGTTGTTGTACGTGATCTCTTGGGCTCTCCTAGCTGCTTCCAGGACCCACGTCTTCTCCAGATAGTAGTGGAACCGGACCAGAATCGATCGGGGGCCTCCTGCTCGTCCTCCCGCTCTGTGTACCCGATCAAATGTGAGTTCTGCGGTCATCTCTTCTTCAAAGAGGAGGGCGATTATGTTCTGCACCATTCGGGTGAGCTCTCTCTCCGTTTCCCCCTCCGCCTCCGGGACCCCAAAAAACCTGAGGTTGTTTCTCCGTTCCCTGTTCTCAAAATTGTCCATTTGTCTTGACCTCTCTTCCTCCTTCTTTTCAAGGGCGGATAACCTCATATTTGTCTCTATCTCTAGGGTAACTGAAGAAGATTGATTGGATTTGACCTGAAGGAGTCTGTCCTCAACTTTGTCAACCCGTTGGTCCATCTTTTCAAACTTTTGAGTAATGTCGGAGTGCATGTCTCTTATTTCATGCAGAATGGACACAAAGCCCCTTTCCATAGCCACCGTTGAGGGCGCAGCGGCCGCCGAATGGGCCATCCCCCTGACATGGAGCGGTTCTTTTTTTCGTAGGGGTCTGGGTCTCGGGAGCAATATTTCTGTAAGTTCCTCTACCAGTCCTTGGGCTCTCCGTTGGGTGTGCTTTGATTGTGGGGGGCCACTAGCTTACTTCGCGGGCCAGCCGGTGTTCCACCAGTGGAGGCCTCTGGGCGGGCACACGCCCCGCCGGCCCCAGGTGGGGGCCTCACACCCAGTATCCTCAGGGCCTTCCGCGCCCTTAATGTCCTCCTTGAAGGGGGAGGGGTGCTCGGACCCCGCGTTGGTCGCCGCGTGGTGGTAGGCCGCGGACCCGATCAGGGTGTGTTAATTGTGGGCTCAGCCCCCTCTCCCGCAGCCTGAAGCCCTCTCTGGCGGTGGGGCTGGTGATCCGGGTCCGGGGGGGGAGTGCGGCTGCCTCCCCTCTTGTTATGGGTCCTCACGGTGCCTGGGGTGTCACCTCTGGGTGGGCACACGCCCCGCCAGTCTCCGGCAGGGGCCTTACACCCAGTATCCTCTGGGCCTCCACGCTCTTTATGTCCTCCTTGCTGGGGGAGGAGTGCTTGGTCGCCGCGTGGTGTCGGGCTGCGGGCCCGACCAGCGCGTGTTGATCGAGGGCGCAGCCCACCCTCCCGCTGCCTGAAGTCCTCTGTGGCGGTGGGGCTGGGGATCCAAGTCTGGCGGGCAGAAGAGCTGCCGCCTCCCTCGCGGGTGACCCGCAATCCTCCACAGGGGGCCTGAATCGCCGCCCACGCCTCTCCGGAAGCCGATCAGAGCCGGCGCTCCCTTCTCCTGATCGGGCGCGTATCACACGCGGCCTGCTCCGTCCTCGCTTGGGGGGTGCGGGCAGACTGCCTCCTTGGGCGAATCCTCTGGGTCCCTGCTCCTTGTGCCACCGCCGTGGGGGACGGGCGCCTGCCGCAGTGCAGGAGGACGGTCCCTCCCGTCCCCACCTCCTGTGTTGGCGGGCCGCAGCTCCTTCTTCCGGGTTCGCGGCCGCCCGGGTCCTTTGCGGCGCTCCCGCTGCCAAGTCCTCAGCGTCTGATCTCCATTCTCCAAGAGTCCTCAGACCCCGCTGTTTCGATCGGTGGGGGCCCCGGGGGTTCCCCTGCACTCCGGCTCACTCTCTCGCCGTGGGGGGGGGTTCGGGGGGGGCTCAATCCCTCTTATGACCCGGCTGTTGGAGGAGCACAAGAATCAGGCAGCCATTTCCTGCACGCCCCCTGGTGGCCTCCCCATATACTTTTTTTGCAAAGTTTGGTAAGGATTCGTCCAGGGGGAGCGAAGTTATAAGCCGCCCAAAGAGTGCTCTTCCTATGGGATTAGCAATTTAACCATAACAGTGGCCATGTAATAAATATATATATATATATATATATATATATATATATATATATTAAAGAACAAGGAGGAGAGAGGGAAGACCGCACTCTCCGCGGATCCAATCAAGTAAATCAATCCAAAAGGAAAAAAGCGCAGCTCACAAGAGGATATTGGAGAACATATTTAATGGAAACAGCACATGATGTGCAAAACAAACGGCTGGGGAAACAGCAAACAAACAGAGGCAGGACGCCTATAGGCACGACCTGCTTACAACGCGTTTCACGCTTGACTGAGCGCTTGGTCACGTGATATATATATATATACACACACACTCCGATCATTACAAGTAGAACTGGTGAATTAATCATCCAAATGTGCCTCCACACCTTCTTTACGACACCTGCGTCTGCAGACTGGTCTGTCCTCAACTGCTGCCTCAACAGACATCAGAATCTCTCAGGCCACTCTAGGGTTTATAACCTGTCGCTTTTAAGTTCTTTTGGACTACAATGCACATGAGCCATCACTATTGACTATGCTGGTTGGGGATGACGGGAGTTGTAGTCCAAAACATCTAAGAGCCAAAGTTTACAGACTCCTGGCTACTCAACTTTTGTGTGTGCCAAAGAAATAGAAGCAACCGGCAAAAACCCAGAGTGTCTGGAGACCATACTAAAGGCATCAGTCAGTGTGCAATACAAATCCCAGTAATACAACGAGAGTCAGCATACGTTATGGCCCTGGAGACAGGACCACCAGTGAAGTGTTTTATAAGATGACAGAACACCAAGGTGATTTCCAATAAGCTTTTTAGGCCTTGTTTGGGGTATATTGGCATGTGTAATACATGTGATTGAGAAGAAGAAACAGCAATGCACCAGGACACAGGCATGGATTAAGATTGGGAGACAAGAGAACAGCAAAATCACCATTGAGCATAACGTTTCACGCTTCCTCCCAACACTTGGTGTCTGATTTTATTAGGCGGTATCCCCTTCCTGAAATCCCTACCACCCCTAACCATGATATGATATGATATTTTATTTATATTGCGCCCATACACAAGTGTTTTATAGCGTGACGAGGTAAGGAGAGGTACAAGGGAGGAACAAAACAATGATTTTACTAGGCCCAGTGACATTGAGAACATGCAAGTGCAAGGAAGAGGGAGGGGGAAAGTGCACGGGGAAGGGCAGGGGTGGAAAGTGCTGAACATGTGATCAACAACAACAGTTAGTGCGGCCAGCAGGTGTCAAGTGCAAGAATAAGGCACAGACAACGAGTGTCTTATAAGTGCAGGAAAGGGACTGTACGGTTGCAGATGCAGACCCAAGTGGAAGGGTTGCAGGAGACAGTGCGAATGTGCAGCTGGGTGGGCAGCGATCTGGGCCCGAAATCAGAGGGTAGCCAGGTGCCTGGTGCCGAAACAGACAGAGATCAGCAGGGGAGAGGAAGAGAGAAGGCAGAAACAAAGAGGAAGGTCTTGAGGTGCTTCCGGAATCGAAAATGGTTCTCCTCAAGTTTCAGAGAGGCAGGGAGGATGTTGCAGAGGGAGACCCCAGCCAAAGAAAAAGATCTACCCCCTACTCGTTGCTTGGAGAAGCGACTGACCCTGAGGGAGTTGGAGGTGGAGGAGCGAAGGGCTCAAGTAGGAAGGTATTTCCGAAGGGAGAGTTGAAGGCCTTGTGGACAATGCAAAGGGTCTTATACTTAATCCCTGCAGCCACAGAGAGCCAGTGAAGAGATTTAAGGGCTGTAGAGATACGATCCTTGGGCTTGAGGCCAAGGACAAGTCTCGCAGTCCTGTTCTGGATGAGTTGCAGAGGGCGGAGAGTAGTAGCAGGCAGATCTTCAGGAAGAGGCTGTTGCAGTAGTCCAGCCTAGAGGGAACCATAGCTCTAGAGACAGTGAGCTTCTGGGGAAAGGAAAGGAAAGGAAGAATACCTCTGAGGGGTTGCAGTTGGTAGGTTGACTTCTTAGACACATCAGAGATGTGTGGAGAAAATGAAAGCGTGGAGTCGAAGATGACCCCAGGGTTCTCAGCCTCACAGGTGGGCACAGGGAGAGGGCCAAGGGAGGCTGGCCAGAGAGTGACAGGAAAGGAAGGTCCAGGAGTGCCGATGAGGAGGATCTCTGTCTTACTGGCATTAAGGCAGAGGTCATTGATGGCACATCACTCCTGGATTGTAGACAGACAGTCAGAGATGAGAGAGGGAGAAGAGGTGGCAGAGGGGAGCCTGAAAACGAGCTGAGTGTCATCCGCATAGCACTGGGAATTGGAGCAGGTATTGGTTGTAGAGCCAGGGAGAGAGGTTAGACCCCTGGGGAACACTCCAAGTGGAGAGTGTGATAGAGGAAAGCAAGGACCCAAGTTGGACCTGGGAGGGTTGGTTGGAGAGGAAGGAGGTCAGCCAAGTCAGGGCCTGATCAGTGATACCCAGATTATCATGGAGGCGGTTGAGCAGGATGGCATGGTTGACCGTATCAAAGGCAGAAGAGAGATCAAGTAGGATAAGGACAGAGGGGAGAATAGAATCAAGGTTGGAGAGTAGGTCTTCACGGATGTTCAGGAGAGCAGTTTCTGTGCTTCTGGCTGCTCTGAAGCCAGACTGATGGTCATGGAGACAACCAACAGAGTCGGTGTGAAGTTTAAGCTGGAAGATGTACAGCTTTTCCAGGAGTTTGCCCAGGAAAGGAGTGATAGAGATTGGGCAATAGTGAGCTGGGCAGGAAGGGCCGGCATGGGGTTTCTTTAGAAGATGGTGCACAAGAAAGTGCTTCAGAGTGGTGGGGAAGGCTCCAGTGGTGAAGGAGTGGTTACAGAAGTCAGCCAGGGCAGGAGCGAGTGTGTCAGTATGGTGTTTGATAGTTTTGGATGAACAGGGAAGAACCTGTTTTGACGAGACTTTCATAGATCGGACTTGCCTAGAAATCTCATCAGGGGAGAACACAGGAAAGGAAGAAAAAGAAAGAGCAGAGGTGGCTGCAGGGGGGCGTAGGTAGGGGAGAGAGAGGAGGGAAGAGGAGGAGAGGATGAAAGAGTGGACATGATGTTCTGGGTTTTTGAGATAAAATGGGAGGCCAAGCATAGGGCCTGGGAGGGGACAGAAGTAGAGACTGCAACAGGATTGGCCAGCTCCTTGCAGATTTTAAAGAGTTCGGCCAAGTTGTTAGATGCCTCAGAGATGCAGGCTTGGATGTGGGCTCTCTTCTTAGTGTGGACAGAGAGCTGATATTGCCTTTGGAGCAGGCGGCAGGCCAGTTTGTCAGAGGATGCACAAGATGCCTGCCATTTCCTCTCAGCTACCCTGCACTTGTGTTTAAGGGTGAATAGGTCAGACTTGTACCAAGAGTTGCACTTGGCTTTGGGCTTCAAGTGGATCCTCATGACAGGGGCAAGAACATCGAGAGTATCAGAGAGAGCAGAGTGAAGCTTGGAGAGGGCAGTGTCAGGATGAGAGTCAGCCAAGGGTGAAGGAGGGGGAGAGAAAGTGGCAGCAAAAGCCTCAACTAACACAAGCTTCATGGGCCGGATGACCAAGAAGGTAGGTGGCAGTGCTGGAGCAGGCTTGGCCTGCGGGGTAGAGAGGGAGAGATGGGGGGAGAGGAGAAAGTGATCACTCGAGGAGAGAGGAGTGGTGAGAGGGTTAGATTGGCGGGGTCAGAGGAGATGAGAACATCCAGAGTGTGCCCTGCAGAGTGAGTTGGGCCAGAGGGAGAAATAGAGAGAGAGAGATTTGCAGAGGTCGCAAAAAAAAGTACAGAAGAGGGACAGGAAGCATCCAGGTGGATATTGAGGTCTCCAAGGAGGAGGAGTTGACTGGTCGAGGCCAGGAGGCAAGAGGAGAGTTAGGCCCACTCGGAGAGGAAAAAGGTAGTCTGACCAGGTGGCCGATAGATAGTAGCAATGGTGAGTTTCCCAGAGAGAGAGAAAGCCTACAGACAATGCATTCAAAGGAGGGGTAGGCCTGTTTAGGAATCAAAGAGGCAGGAATCCACTCTGGGAAGATCAAAGCTACACCCCTGCCAGAACGGGTGGATCTGGGAGCAGAGAGGACCTTGTAGCCACCAGGGAGGAGAGTGTCAAAGCTTGTGACAGAGCTGGCTGTGAACCATGTCTCTGTGAGACCGAGGACCTCGAGGTTGAGATCTTCCAGGAGACGGCAGATGTCAGAGGAGTGTTTGACAGCCGAGCAAGAGTTGAGAGTGACAATATTGAGAAGGTTGCCAGCCTTGAAAGACTTCCGCGAAGGGGTACAAATAAGAGGTACGCCCTGCGGAGGTGTCGAAAGAGCCTGGGGGGGAGCAGAGGAGGAAGGAGGAGAGGGTGAGGTAACCAAAGAGGCAAAGGTGGGAGGCAAGGAAGCCAGAGAGGAAAGGGCACAGGAGGTGAAGGAAGGAAGTTGATGAGGCGTGGGAAGCATCGATCAAAGAGAAGGTTGGCCTGAGGGCCTTAGATCAGGACGGTGCCATTCAGGTATACATTAATGATCACCTTAGAGGAGTGGAAGGGGTCCACGAGGGCCTCCCACAGAGTGCCACCATTAATGGGTGAATAAGAGAAAGGAGAAAGCACAGCGATCATATGAGGAGTCCAAAGGTCTGGCAAAGGAAAGACAAAGAGGATGTCAGCGAGGGTCTGTTTAGAGGACTCTCTGGTGTAGGTGTCAGTGATAGGGAGACCAAGGTTAGAGACCAGGATATCTTTTTTTAACTTCTTCCTACCAGACTTAGTGTGAAGGATAGAATAGTCAACAGTGAAAAAGTTACAAAAGATAGGAGAAACAGAGAGAGCATAGGTGAAGAGGAGGTGGGTGAAGACTAGCGAAGGGGGAAGGGAATGAGAGAGTAGCGGAGGGGGGAGCAGAAATGGGGGACGGAAGACAGGAACAGCAGGACAGGGAAGCACAAGGTAGTCACTGGGCACAGGCAAAGTCCAACACAATACAGCCACAGGTAAATTCAAAATGTTAGCAGATGGTGAAATCTGCTAACATCACTCACTGCTGCAGATACCTTTCCCGGACCTGAATCACTGGTCTCATTATCTGCTGCTCCTAAGCTCCCAACCGTTTCTTGAAATCTTAAGTGTCGTGGTTCCACCCCCTCCAC
The DNA here is from genome assembly GCF_040938575.1 of Ambystoma mexicanum. Taxonomy (NCBI): domain Eukaryota; kingdom Metazoa; phylum Chordata; class Amphibia; order Caudata; family Ambystomatidae; genus Ambystoma; species Ambystoma mexicanum. Next base: position 1,137,412,985 of record NC_090932.1, on the reverse strand, counting down.
TTCCAAATCCTTGAATGTGCATCTCTGGGGTGGGGGGAGGGAGTCCAGCAGAACAATCACAAACGGTTTAATAAAAGCCTGCGATGGGAGACAGTGGTGCAGAGGCACGCCAGAGTCAGAGGCGTTGCTGGGGTGCGGGGGGGCTAAGGGGGCTACAGCCCCTGGTCTTTTGGTTGTAGCCCCGGATAGAATCTCAGGAGCTACAACCAAAAGGCTAGCTAGCCCCCAGTCCCGACAGTTCCGACATCAGCATAGCCCCGGGTCTTTTCCAGACCTAGCAACACCCCTGGCCAGAGTGATGTCTGTGTGCATCGGAAGCAGCATGCCCACCATATTATTTGTGTGCCCATCCAGAGTTTGGGCACCCCACAACCAATCATGCCATCCAATGTCTGAGAGAAGGCGGGTTATGACAGTACGATAGCTCGGTGGGTTAAGGCATCGTTTCAGTGTTCAGCCAACAAACACCACCAGTAGCCGGATTACAATACATTTACAGAAAAAACGAATTGTGCATGCTCTATACAAAAATAACACCTATTAGTGTAGCCCTTAATATAGCAGTAGAAAGCCAGCATAATAGCACAATAATAAAATAGGCCTTTTCTAGGGGTGAGGTCATGGAGCTGCTGCTGCTGTTAACATTTTCAAAATAAAAAACCCTGAAATGACTCTGACCTGAAACACATCCTTCCCCTCTATTTCCCATCCAACAAAAAAAACTGTGGGTTACTTACCAAATAAACAAAACAGAAAGGTGATGGCTGCAAGGTTTCAAATCATTCATAACCACTGGCACAGCTCTGAGCAGCCCTCCAGACCATCCTTTTTAAGGTTGTACTTGTGTTGGTCAGTTGCTGTTTTCAGTCTGTGGCCAGAGACTTGGCAGGCACGGGATGTCTGTGCTTTGAGGGTTAGGCCTCTTTAAGATGCTTTGTTTACAGTTTAGCCCGAGTGATGGGCAATGGTCCAGGTTGTTCTGTTGGACATTGCTTACATTCACAGTGATTTGTAATATGTGGCTATACACACTGATATTAACGCTATGTATGGTGATCCATTATTGTATGAAATATATATCATATAACAGTGAATTTGTAACCACATTTTTCTTAGTGTACTAAGGAACAATACTATGTCGCGCCACCTGCTGTTTTGTCAAGGGGTGAAAGGTTGTGTGCCATCACGCCCTGTGATGTCACTTGGGGGGGTAGGGTCAATGAAATCCCTACCTGTGATGTCAACAGAGGGCATAGAGTCGTGTGGTGTCACTTCCCTAGCCCTGGAATTCAGGTGAAATGAAGCCCCTGCAGCCCCTTCTGGGAAATCCCCCAAAAATGCAAGTTTGAATGGTAGATTTATGGTAAATTATCACCCGTGTTTCCCATCTAAGTCAGTCCGGGGATGGCTGAATTTCCATCTTTGAATTTCAATAATTTGTAAACACGCTGCTCAATGGGACCTGGCAAACGGCCTGGTCAAACATCCAAATTTTAAAATTGCATTAGTACCGGAGCACAATGAAATACTGCTTTTGCTGCCAAAATGATGTGTAACCTGCATGCCCCACAATGCGCAGCCCCACAATGCGCAGGAGTCACAGCAGTTGTGCAGGCAGGCCCATACATTGCATGTATCGTTCTCACCCAAGAAAGAGGCCCTATGTGACTGAGGCTTACCAGGGAAACTCCCGGTGTCCCGGTGGACCTGTCCAGGTCTGGTGACCAGCCGCAAGTCCCTTAACAACTTGCCTTCCGTCCCTACCGACAGGTCGTCCCTCATCTTCCACAGGCCCTGTAAGAATATCTGTGACTCAGGCCTTCAGTGCTGGTTTTCAGCCAAGGAGGCGTGCCACTGACCTGATTGGAGTTGGGAAATTTGATCCTGCAGCCCTTCATTCCGCATCACGGCCACAACTAAGTGCTGCAAGAACATTGAATTGGAAGTGAGAGAGCCCTTGCGACCCTGCTGCCGAGCCCTTCGACTTCCTCAACTTCCTTTCTCTAGGTGTCATCTCTGGGATGCCGAGAGAGATAGTCAGAAGGATTATTCACTCGAGTGCTGAACCTTGCATTATGGGAATGAGGGGCTTGTGATCCCTAAATAAGGTCATCGGGTGACTAGAAATGTATAAGTGAAAGTCTTTACAACCTGACAGGACCGCAAGGTCTTCTCACTCTATTTGTGAGCATCTTCTCTGGGTGGGGGTGAGTGTCTGTCTACTGTGCACAATCGGTCTCCGTTCATCCCTGACATCTACTTGGCTGAGCACCGCAGCCAGCCTTACCGGACCGCCATCGACCACCAGCTCTGTGGGTCTTGAGGAATCAAAGAACACATTGTTGTTTCATTGATGAGAGCTGATTAGTTCTGTCAAACACTGTCTGTTTGCCCGGACTCCAACTCCAGTCACCGTCCTTCTTCAGCGCTGTGAGGGGCTTGGTGATGGTGGTGAGATTGGGGATGAAGAGTATGCAAAATGTCACCATCCCAAGGAAGCTGCGCACCTCCGATGGGGATGTTGGCTGTAGCTGTCTTAATGTCATCTACTTTATGGCAATTGGGTGATAGGCCCTGCTCATGAAAAACAAACCCAAAGAAGTCCATTTTGGGCTGTAAGAACTAGGATTTCTATTGGTTGAGCATCCAACTGTGTTGTTTTAGCCAATTAAACATTATTATTAACCTTCAAAAGTGGTCAGTTTCTGATTTAGCATATATTAGCACATTGTCCCTCATGTACTAAACTCTAGGGAGCCCTCCAGTACCTCTTGGATGGTGTGCTTGATCACCACCGGCATGTAATCACCTGAAACAGAGCCTCTTGTATCAAAAAATCACAAGGTGAGAGGAAAACGTGGTGATGGCCCCTGAGATGACATGGAGCGGAAAGTGATGGTATTCAGCATTAAGGTCAATGTTTGAAAAAGCCTTGTCCCCTGTTGATCGGCCATGATATCATCCAGTTTTGGGGTAGGTTGTCTCTCCCATCAAATGGTCCTTTTATGAAGCCGCATATCCATGCTTATCTGCACCTCATCCAGCTGGTTCGACTTGCGGGCAACTACGATTGGGGAGACCCATGTCTCGGCCCCTTTACCCTCTTGATGATATTGGCCGATTCCAATTTGAGCAGTTCCACCTCAGCTCCTTTCCGAAGGTGAAATGCAATCCTCCTATACCAGAATGACACGGGCTACACTGATAGATCATTATAGAGCCGTACTTCACCGACCTTTCAGTCGTCAAATGCTGTTGAACAGTTCTTGATACGTCTCCAAAAGCTTTTCTATGTCTTCCTGCTATGCCTGGTCCGCAAAATGAATCAGGCCAGAATCTTCAGCTGTGTTGTAGCTCAGCAATGCATCCTTCACTACTGGTGTCACATTGAATGTGGCCAGTGTTGAAGAGCGGTCATGTGTGACTTGCGTATAAAAAGCTCCATCCAGGAGAAGGGGCGACGATCCCCTATATGTAAAGATACAGATCCTTGGCGTGGTGAGCTTGGGAGGTGGTTGCAATAGCTAGAATTGGGATGTTGGCATGACATTTACTCTGGTGCCCCATTGTCCATTAGGACTGGCAACTGCCTTGAAAGGATCTCCACTGAACACTAAGGCTGCCTGCGTGGACCCTTTTCATCCTCGATCACTGCAGGGCTAAAGAGCACACCCTCAATGTCGTCCCCACCTTCGGACGTGGTTCCGGTGCCTCCTGTTCATTCTCAAAGGCTTCCACCTTGGCTTGGCAAGGCTGTGACAGTCGAGGTTGGTTTGTGTTATGAGCGTGCCATTATGTTTGACATCACTCCACAAAATGGGTTTTGCGGATATCTGGATATAACCTTTGTCACTTTGATTTAATCAGGATCTCATCAGTCCTGGGGGTGTAGAATTCAGCAGTCACATTCTTCCAGGCATGGTGCATAGAGGCAGTTATTGTTTCTTCGTAATCTGGTAAACTAGGTGCTAGATAAGCGCCAGTATTCAATATTTAGGGAGTCATTTCGAGTTTGGTGGAAACAGTAATTCAGGTGGCATTTTCAAAATACCACCAGAATTACCATCTGCTGAATCAATGGAATGGAGGTTTTTTTTTTTTAATCTCCGGCGGTATTCCAATGCAATACCACATAATGTAGCCAAAGTCCAGCACATAGGTGTAGGTAAACAAAATCCAAATTGGCCCCAAACTATTTCTGACTTCAATGAAGTAAAAAAAGATTTTAGAATGGGTCACCTCCCTAGTTTAGCCGTGTCGTGCATAAAGGAGTAAGTATGGCCCCTTTTCTGTATTAAAACATGCACAGTGGTGGCATGAACCACTACTGTACATTACATATTTCCACCATCAAACTGAAGGTGCAAATGGACTTTAAAAAAAATTACAAACCAAATTACTTCAGAGGTTGCCACTGACAGTAGTGGTATTTCTGGAATATTGCCAGTGGTATTCCAGAAATACTATTACTTCCAGTAGTGAACTCTCAATAGGACGCATGTTTAGACATAGACTGGCGAAGATGTTATTTTTGTAATTGAACTAAAGCTGCCAACAGTGCATCACAGCTCCCTTGCACTTCTCCAAACTTTATCCTACTAACACACCCTCACCTACCAGCCTTGTTTTTCAGATCTGCCCGAGTGCCAGGAGACCACTCCAGGGTGGTATTGCGTGGTACAAATATCCTTTAACATTAACATTGGTTACTTATAATGCGCTTAATACACAGAGGTTTCTAAGCTCAGATCGGAGGATCGAACCTTTGTTGCTCTGTGTCGTTTTGCTTCTAAGGCGAACACTTTTCCCCCAAACTATTCTCCAGAGACATTACCAGTATCACCCGGTGGTCGATTTTCTGCAATGAAATCATCAGACCTCGGAGTGAGCCTAATAATGCTGGAGCAGCTGCAAAGCTCGATTCAAGAGCTTCCATCTTTTAAAAAATGTTTTTATTGCATTATAGTTTATTAAAACTTTTATTAAATCCTTAAGAGTAGAAAGTATAAAAAGAGACCGAAAGGTATAGGAACATTACAGTACATGAAACACACAAAAGCCCACTTTGCACTGCTATCTATAGTGTCCCTGGAAAGCATTTCTGCAAGTTCTTGGTATATTTTATTTATTTATTTATTTATGTTTATAAAGCACATATCACTGGCCCAGAGGCATAATAGCGCTAACAGGACATACAACATATAATCATAACATATAAAAACAGGGACTATGCCTAGGAAAGGGGGGACATCCCAGAGGCCAAGCCTGGCTGGGGCGCTGTAGATACACTAGGGTTCATCCAAACAGCCTGCTTTTCAGATCCTTCTTAAAAGTAGAGAAAGATTGGCCCAACCTCAAATCGAGAGGCAGCACATTCCAGCTCTTAGGGGCTGCATAGCCACATAACCCCTGGTTGATCCCTACCAATTTGGAACATGGCGAGCTGAGTAGCCCATATTGTTCGATCTTAGTGTCCTCCTTGTTGGCAACCAAGAAAGGGGATTGAAGAGATAGGCTGGACTTAATCCATATAGACATTTGTGTGTAACACACAAGAGGCAGAAGGTCACTCTACTTGCTATAGGTAGCAAGTGGAGATCTCTCCTAGAATCAGAAACATGTTCGCGCTTCTTCAGCCCTTTTATTGTTCTGACAGCGTTACTTTGGATCTCCTGGAGGCGCTTAATTTCTCCTTTCCATATGCCATGCAGCAAACTGGCCCCATAATCCAACTTGCACCGATAATGGCCTTTGCAATTGTTGCACAGTTATCTTGTGACAGAAATGTTCTCAGCTGCATGAGTAGTTTAAGATAGTAGGAGGTGGAAGATATCCGAAAGCTCACGTGGGCCTTCACGTTCAGCTCCTGATCAATCACCATGCCTAATGTCTTTACTTTCATAAGTGGAGATATGGTACATCCTGTGATGACCTTCTCCTTGTAAACTGGGGATAGTTTCCACAGCTGGGGATAGTTTAGGCTGTCCCTATCATCATTACTTCCGTCTTTGCAACATTTAGCGCAAGATTGTTCTCCAGCATCCAGTAAACCCTATTGATGGACTCAGTGTCCCTGCTGTAACCCCCTGATATGGCAATGAGACACTGAGTATCATCTGCATAGTTGGTATACATAACCCCATTAGCATCCAGAAGGTGAAACAGCGGTAGTGTGAATAGATTGAACAGGACAGGGGAGAGACAGGATCCTTGCGGCACCCCACTGCGTACCTGAAAATCATCTGCCTCCCCTTTGTCAGCGAAGACCCTTGCCGCCTGTTCAGTCAAAAAGGATTCTATCCATTTGGCTGCTTCTGGTGAGAAGCTGGCAGAATGCAGCAGTCTTTTGACCAGCAGGGCATGATCCACCAGACTGAATGCTGCTGAGAGATCGATCAACATAAGGAGGTCAGTTGATCCCCTGCCTACGATATCCATCATGTTAGTCTTGAGATCAGTTAGCGCAGGTTCAGTGTTATGGGCACTGCAAAAGGCCAATTGTCTCTGCCCTAGGATCTGTAATTTTTCATTATGTTCCTGCACCTGCATATATGCCACCCAATACAAGATATTTAGCAGGAAAGGTGAGTTCGAAATAGGTCTAGTTGGTCGGGATCTCTGGATCCAGCGTGTTTTTTTTAATAGTGGTGAAATCCATGTTTACTTAAGGCATGATGGCACAGAGCATTCCTTAAAGGAGGTGTTCACCAGCTTTGTGAGCAAAGTAGACAGTTGAGTGGCACATAATTTGACCACTTCAGCGGGGCAGATATCTCCTTTACAAGAAGTGGGCTTGAGGCGATTCAGCACACTGGTTAAATCACTCTCTGTGATTGGCGCATAATCGAGGAGTGGGCATTGTTCATTTTGCACTTTGTGGGGGAATTTGGCTGAGGGTTGGTCGACTGTAAATTCTTTTTTATGCAAATATCCACCTGGATTTTCTTGACTTTATTATTAAGGGCGTCCTGAATGGCCATACACCATTTTTTGTCGTTGACTGTCGTAGACATCTGAGGGCACGGGCACTCAAGTTCTCTGAGTATTTTAAACACTTCTTTGGAGTCTGATTTCACTTGTATTATCCTTAGGTTGTATTCCTCTTTCTTCGCTTTCAAAATAGCTGATTTATATTCTTTGCCTGTCTTTGCGTAAGCATCCTTATTGATTTCAGAGTATGAGGCCCTCCATACCGCAAAAGCTTTGCATTTTGCTATTTTACATGTTTGGATTTTGCTAGTGTACCAGCTTTTTGAGTCTCTTTTCAATCTACAGCACGTTTTTTTCTGGGGCTAGCATGTAAACTGCTAAGTAAATCATCTCTTGATAGGATTCTGCAATTTTCTGAGCTGTATCTAGGTTAGGTATCTCTCTCTTAATGTGCCTTCAAGGAGGGAGAGGTACCAAGGCCTCTGGTGCAAGTTAGCGTTTGTTTCTAAAGGTTGAAAGAACTTTTTTTGCTTCTTCCTTCCTACGCTAAGATCCAACTTCTACTTGAAAGTGTACCAACTTGTGATCAGACCATGGACATGGTGTCACCTCCCCCACCTTCACCTGTAAGTCAAGACTCACCACCCAGTCCAGAGTCCTGCCCCCTGCATGAGTTCCTATCAGGATATTCTGCTGGAAGCCTAGGTTGGACATGGTAACCTCAGTAGTCAAGGCCATAGTATCTTTATCATCCCTCAGGCCTAGATTAAAATCTTCTAAAAGGATGGCCTTTGTGTGTGATTTGAGGTGTGGAGCTATTTTATCCCCCAACTGAATTGGGAAGTCTGGAATGTGTGTGGAGGTCGATAGACAAGGATGCTGTCTATGGTTGTATTAGGGTCCATCAGGACCTTTACATACAATGTATCGCACACTTCTTGTGCATTTATCAGTACCTCATGGGTCAAGAGGTTAGACTGATCTATCAGGGCAACACTCCCTCCCTGGCCTGAAGTCCGGTCTGCCCACAGAATTGAGTAGTTGGCAGGAACAGCTAGTGCTAGTGCTGGACCTGCTGCTTCGTGCAACCAGGTCTCATTTATAGCACAAATGTCCGCGTTCTTTTCCACTATATAATTGGCAATTTCACCAGAGCTAACGTGCCACCGACGTGTTGAAGAAGGCTGGGGCAGCCAGGAAATGTAGTTCTCTGGAACTACAGGAAGTGTCTGCAGCTCATATCTAATCAGTGAGCTGCAGGCATATGGGAAATGTAATCTAGAGCGACGTGGCTACTGCCAGCAAATGCGTTAGAGTCACGGCTCACAGGAGAGTTTGTTACATCCTAAGCCCAGCATCGCTTCTAATCAGAGTGGCCACAGAACTCTTCTCAAGAACTGCTATCTTGTACCCTGCTCTGTGGCACTCCTGTGAGCTGACATTTGTGCTGCCTGCTAAGGAGTTGCAGCATGCTTGTGAATACTGAAGGGTGGGCCTTCTGACCTGCTCTTCTGCCCATGTATCTCCCATGTAAAATAAGGGTTAAAGTCAACTGTAGTCTTGCAGCCTACGTTATCTCCCAAATGCTTTATTTCTTCTCTTCTGAAACACAATGTCACATTCACCTTTGGAAACACAATCATTGGACCTGATTCATCTTCTACCCATGTCAGCAGTTTGGCATGCTTCGCCCATGACTTCAACTACCCATTGTTTACTCTCTGTACCTCTTGCATATATTCTGGCTTCAGGCCCTCCTTCCAATCCCGTCTTGGATTTCATTTGTCCATAGACTAGGACTTGAGTTTGTTCCCAAAAACCAGGCAATCCAGCTATTTCTGTGATATCAGGGCATTCCATCCTCTTCATGTCTCTCACAACAAACTCTTCCTGTCCACCTGTTGGACACACAAACATATTTTTTTTCCAATCTGGTTGCTTTTCCATCTGTGATGTCTTGATATAATAATCCTGGAATGGAAAGGACCATTTCGATCTCCATCGCAAAGTGGCCCAACTTCCCTGAAATTGTCCTCTAGTCATGCATGCTGCAAGGTGAACTAGGCATCTGGCATTGCGTTCTGGGACTTCTCTTGAAATAAAGGTTTGCACTGTATTCATAGCATAGGGTATGAGAGCACAGACATAGCAACTCTCCTTAGATGTTCTCTTTCCCATCTTTCTCATGTGCTGATACCACATGTTATTACCCAAGTGTGCTGCATTGTCTAGATATGTGTTTATCCCCTCATTTTCTCCCTCTGTATTTCTTCTATATCTCCCACATGCAAGGTTTGTGTACTGGCCATGAAGTGAATCAAAAGCAGTTAGTGGGAAGAACTAACGGGACATCTGCCTTATCAGTACCAATATGATAGACAGTGTGAAACAGGAGAAACAGAAAGACAAAATGAGTAATCGTACTGGCATATATTATGCACACGATCATCGACATCCATCTTTCTCGCCATCCTGGTACTGCCCGTGTTTGTTCATTCCCTAACATCATGTCAGCTTCAATATTCTTCATTACTACTATTATCATAAGAAACTTCTTTTGCTCCTGCAATTGCAGTATCTGTTCTAAGATCGCGATAAGAAGCCTTCTAATCACAGGACCATTTTTTTCTGACATGAGCAGGATAAGCTTGAAGGATACATACAAAAAGAGCAAGCACAAGCCTATGCACATCACTGTGAGTGAGAATCATGTGTTGGACAAAACAGGTATTCAGTAAGAAATGAATCTGGATATTGAGCTTGTTTCCAATTTCTGATCAAGAACTGACATTGAGGCATAACTTTTGATACATCAACGAATTTCTAAATTTCATTTTTCAAAAGATTCCTGAGATTCTCAGCAGGGGTTTGCACTCCTGCTAAAATATCTATAAGGAGAGTCTGTTCGAATCACAGTTCAAATGCAAATCTGCATTAACAGCTGTTCATTTTATCATCCTTCTTCGTCATCGATAGAGTCTGCACACGCTGAAATTCTTCTTCTTGTCTTGCTTCTGTATTGGCAACAGTGAGAGGGTAGGTCTCGCCTTTATATACCTTCGATCATCACCTAAGTGAAGCCAAGCTCGCCTGCCTTGCACTTTCACTACTGAAGGGGTTCTATTTTCAACACAAAATGGGCCATGAAAACATAGCTTGTGCCACGTTCTGGTGAAATTTTTCATTAGCACTGAATCTCCACAAATAACATGGGTGCTGATGAAAGTTCAAAGGATCTGGTTGCTGAATTGTCTTCATCTGAGTTCTGAAACCGATCCCACTGATGCTTGAGTTGATCTGAAATGAGAGAGATGCTAGAGGTCATATATGTCAAATATTCTTTTAAGTCATCATTTAATGTTTTGGCTATGCTCTGGGCATCACTTCTACTTCTAGACAGAGGTGTAAGAGGTGCTCTCATTCGTCTGCCTGTCACTAGCTCATGAGGGGTGAGGTGATGGTCTGAAACAGGATTCCGAAGGGCATATAAAGCTAAGGGTAGGCAATATAGCCATCCCTTCGTCAGTGTCAATATAATCTTGGCAATCCTTTCTTTCAGGAGGTCATTGAGTCTCTCAGATATCCCGTTTGCTTGCGGGTGATAAACAGAAGGAAACGTGCTTAATATTCAATAAATGCCCTATCTATTCAAACACCTCATTTACAAAATATGGCCCATTGTTCGAAACTCAGCATTTCACACACACCCCATCTCGGGAAGATTTCACATACTAAAAACTTTGCTGCGCAAGTGGCATCAGGGTGTGTACATGGACCTGCCTCAATCCACTTGGAGAAGGGACACACCACCACTATCAGATACCTATATCCATTACACACCTGCAGCATATCAACATAGTCAATATGTTAATGCTGAAAAGGACCATTTGCTCATGGTAATACCCTTCTAATTGTTCTCAGTTTATGCCCAGCAGTAACATTTTGACACACGATGCAGTTAACTATAAATAGTGCAACATGCACCAATTCATTTAGAATAAACAAGTCATCTGCAATTGTAGCAGCAATACTCTCCCCGTTACATGTGCTGGGTAATGCAGCTGTTCAAGCGCTACCTTAAATAACACTACTGGCATCACCGGCTTTCCAGTGCTATCTTACCCCATAATGCTTCTGTGGGGGATAAAGAACTCCCCCTAAATTTCCATGATTCCTGTTCTTCATATGGTGCGCTTCCTTGAATCTCCATTAGTTGGGTCATCAGTAATTTATTAAACACTTGTTGCACCAACATAGTTGTGACAACTTTTTATTTAATGCTCAGAGTATCAAAGCTTGAAATATCTAGGAAATATGCAAGCCTTTTGGCTTGTACGTCTGCGGTTTCATTCCTGCAAGAGATAAAATCTGTTTGCTTAGTGTGAGCTGTGCATTTAATGACCGCTATGGCCACTGGGAATTATAGTGCCTTAATAAGCCTGTCCAATAAGGATGTGTGCTGCACTGGAGTGCCGTCTGCTTGGAGGTAGCCCTTCCTTTTCCAACGTGCTAACCCTGTGTGTACGGTTGACGTCACATAGGTGGAGTCACTGTACACATCACTTCCTGCCCTTCATGGTTTTCGAGCATGACAATAGGCGCTACCAATTCTGCTGCTTGCACTGAAACGTGAGACAGTAGCCTGGCACTTGATACAACTTCAAATTCTCCATTTAATCTATGCCTCACTACAACTGCGCTAGAATGTCTTTGCCCACTAGTGTGATCAATTTTCGAAGAACCATCAATAAAGAGAATTCCCCACCCTGACAAAGCATTTTCTTTCACATGGGGTATATCATCATAAAACTCAACATAATTAGCACAGTCATGCACATGATTGCCTTCTGCTGCTGGCTGAGTTATAAAAGTGGCAGGATTCACAATTTTAAATCTGAAAATTTGAATTGCTGGGTTCTCAATCATTACTTCAAAATAGCAAACAGAGCATGCTCCACGAAGAGAGTCATAGAGCAGCCCATGACAATACTTGTAGACTTCTCAATTGCGAATGTGGCAGCTGCCAATGATTGTTCACAAGGAAAGTGTGCTTTCATAACTGGGTCTAAAATCCCACTGTAATATGCTAGAGGCTTGTACCCCAGTGTAGTCCTTTGTGTAAGTGCTGCTGTCATGACTGTCCCATTCGTGTGCGAAAATAAATAAAACTCCTCAGCATAGTTGGGGATTCCCAAAACAGGGACTGTACAACTTGCTTTCCTCCTCAAACCCTTCCTCCATCTCCTCAGTCCATTCTATTTTTACTTTGTTCACTTGCGCTTTCTTTAAAGCTTGCAAAAGAGTTTTTGTGAATGAACTGTAATCAAACACCCAGGCTCTAACATAGTTACATAGCCCCAAACACTGTTTGATCTGTTTCACTGTATCTGGTTTTGTGGTTTTCATAATTGCCTCAGCTTTTTCAGGTGTCACCTTTTTTCCTTCATGTGAAATCAACTGTCCTATGTATAGCACCTCTTCTTGACAATACTGTAGTTTCTCCTTGACCACCTTATAGCTCTTGTCTGCTAGAATAGTCATCAACTGAATAGTTTCTTGTCTGCACTCATCTTCCATCGTGCTGCAAATTAAAATGTCATCTACGTACTGTATCACCGCACTTTTAAGGTCAATATTTCCTAAGTCCATCTATAGGACTCTGTTAAAGATCGATGGAGACTCACAGTACCCCTGGGGCAAACAAGCATGTTTTAGTCGAGTTTGGCAGAATGTAAATTAAGTCAAGTCTTGTGAATCCTTGTGCAATGGGATCAAGAAAAACACATTCTTCAAATCGTTCACCGTGAAATTTCGAGCTTCCAATGGGATACTACATAGTATCGTTGCTGGATTAGGAACTAATGGAAACTCTGCCTCTACAATCTGGTTAATCGGTCTCATATCTTGTCTAAATCTCCATGACCCTCCCTTTGATTTTTTGATAAGATACACCACGGTATTGCGCAATGATTCTGATGGCACCAGAATACCTTGTTTCATCAGTGCTTAAATCATCTTACATATACCCTCATCAGCCTCTCGAGACATGGGGTACAGTCTTGCTCAAGGTAAAATTTCTCCTGGCTTCAACTTTATTTTAACTTCCCATATCCCTTTTAACAACCCTTTGTCATAAGGGCCTGTAGTTCAAAGGACACTGGGCACCTTCTCCCGGTCTTCCTGAAAAAATGCTGGACACTGCTGCATTATCGCCATTCGCTGTGGGACTTCCCTCTTCTCTATTCTTATGCAGTATGTGATGCTCATAAAGAACACCACTTCATCATCTGTTCAGTCTCCCCTAAACATGTAATTATCAGTTATATCAGTCAAACTATAACCTTCTTCGAGAGCTATTACTGTCCTCCATGGTCTACCCTCATTGTTCATTCCTTCGTGCATCGCTATTTCCTTTCATACTATGGCTGCTTCCAATTCTATAGGGATTGTATATCCCCCCTCTTTGTCCATAGGTATTTGTGGTCTAAACAAGAACTCATCACAGGTTCATCACAATTTTTCCCACTAAGCCAGGTGGCCATGTCAGTAGAATGCTCACCCCATACAGGAAAACCTCTGCCTCTACTGGAACAGCTCGCAAAACCACTTGCACTGTGAATGCCAGTATAAATACGCCCAAATTTAAATAGTGTATTCCAGGAGTGGAAAACACTATTCCTTGATCAGTAAATTAAATTGTCATGTTTAGTTTTGTCATCAAATCTTTTCCCAAAATGTTAACTGGTGTCTGCCGTGACTACAACAAAGGAACAGACATGCCACACTCTCCTATAGAGACTGCTAATTCATCAGTAAAAGGAACTTGACTCATAGCTCCAGAGAACCCTGGAGCATTTATGGCAATTCCCAACATTGGATATTTTCCCTCTCGTATACATGACACAGTAGCCCCAGTATCTACTAAAACAGAAAAAGATTTGCCTGCTATCACCACATCGACCCTTGGTTTCTCTTGGGGGTCTGGTGTTACTGATAGTATTGAACACATCAAGTCACCCTGTGAGCTGTCCTATTGTGGGTACAGGCTAATTCCGGTTCCTGTGAAAGGATTTCCTCCCACACAGTGACACCTCCTATTCTGGTTGTCAACACTTGTCCTTTACATACTGCTGTGTCAGCATGGGGGCTTGTTGTGATTGCCCTTGCAGTGGATTCATTTGCACTTGCATTGGTTGCTGTACCTTCTGCACTTGCAGCGCTTGAGTCTGATACACTGTCCGATCTTAGGCGAACCCATCTCTAGTTTGTGTATTATATGGTGGAGGATAAGCTGTCCCCCTCTTGGAAATTGGCCATTCTGTACATTCCCTTGGCTCCCACATATGTATGCAATATGCCCTGTCATCCCACAAGTCCGACATACAGGGGGAGCCTGCCTAACTAGTCTCCCTTTGGTTAAATCCTCTGTGTGTTCTGATTTTCATTCTGCGCATTCTGAAACCCACCTTGATTATTTTGGAATCCACCTCTTCCTCTTTAGCCCATACCTCTGCCTCATGGTACAAACCCATAACCACCTTGGTCCATAAGGCGCTGATTATTCACCTGCAATGTACCCACTTCTTCCTGCATTCCCAGTCCTTCTCTGCTTGTCAATACCACCCCTTCCATGGCAAACTTTGACAATTGTTTCTGTACTAACTTAGCTTCCTCAATTTTCCTATTCTCATCTTTCTTCTTATTTTTCTCTTGCAACAACTGACAGTGATGCACTATTGTTAGCTGTAGCCTATGGTTTTGCTTCCATTCCCACTTGTTTCTTCATTTGCCTCTGTTCTGGTTCAGGAAACCCCTAATATAAAATGTGGTCAAATAATGCCACTGTTTTCTCCCACGGCTCCCGAGTTTCAAGTTGCCATTTCTCTTGAATATCCTGAACATAAGCAATAGGGTCTTCATCTTCCTTCATTTTACATGTCATAATTGCACCCATATATTATGTATTGGTACTCTGTACCCCGAGAGCCCTCCAAACATCTGCTCTGCAATTATTAAACAGTGCTCCATCATGTACTGTGTTTTGTGCTGTCACACTTGCATACCCTGCTCTCCTACATATGTCATCGTCTCTCTCTCCAAGAATTGCTGCCAGGAGACCCTTTATGTCCCCTATGGCCAAAGTCTTTCCTTCTGTCATTTTTTCTAACTTGTATATCCATTTCCCAGCACCCGAAGTAAAACTTGGAAGCTTGCACCTTAAATTATCCTTGTCCATCTTTGGCCATGGAATATATTGTGGTCTCACCCCCCCCTTTTTCCAATAAGGGAAACTGTGTAAACCCTAAACCGTAGTCGGCTCCCATAGTCAGCCTATCCATAGCAGGGACAATCGTCCCTGTCCACCTCCTTGATATGATCTTAATCTGCTCACATATGCCTGTGATTCTCCTTTCTCACTATATGATCGTCCTCGGGGACGCTCCTGATATGCTATGGGATCTGGTGTCCTGTCCTTATGTCGTTCCAGATCAGACCATCTCACTTCCTTGTCTATCTGCAGGCTTCCTTCGAGGGCACACACACTCCCTCCCTCTCCTCCAAGGAAAGATTCTCTTTCCTCGTCTGACATGTCTAGTACCCAACTAGTGTGACTATCATCTCCTTCACCCTTATCTAGTTTCAGTCTGCTTAAGGACAAGGCTCTATGCTCAAGACTGAACAGATTTTCTTCTTTGCTTCGTGATTGAAATGCTAGGGAGGGATCCCCCCTTCCCTCAACTTCCATATTTGCTACCTTACTTTAATTCATGATAGGCCTTAGTGATCCTGTCTCCGATGCTTCCTGCATCACAATGATCTTCTTCCAATACTATTCTAGATGCCTCTGATGTTGCTTCCTTTATTGGAAGGAACTCTTCTGTTCTGTCACATCATATTGCTGGACTTGGTCCTACTGGTTCCTTACGAATAAGGCCAATATCAAGATCCTCCTGTCTCCTCCTTCGTTCTAATTCTTCATCTAGTTCTCTTTGCTTTCCTGCCTCACTTTTAATTCTCTCCTCTTGTCTTTGATCTTCTCTCCTCACTCCTTCCCTTCTTTCCTCTTCTTCCCTTCTTCTCTGTATCCTTTTGTCCCTTAATTTCTGTGTTTTCTCCTGCTCTCTTTTACTTTCTCTTTTATCCTTATCTTCTATTGCTCTCTGCCTATTGTCATACTTTCTTTGCTCTTCTGCAGTTCCTCTTTTTCTCTTGCTCTTCTTGATGCATCTATTCTTGTTGCTCCCTACTCTTTCTTTTATGCTTGTCTTCTTTCAATCTATTTTCTTGTTCCCTGTGCTTTGTATCCTGTTCGTCCTTATCTTCTCTTTGCCTAACTTCTTCAATGCTTTTCCCATCTATCTAGAGTAATATCTATCCTCCCACCCATTCGTTCTGCACGAGCGTTACCTCGTCAGCTTTATCCTTCTCCACTTTCCATCTCTTAATCTCCCTTTCTATTTTTGTTGATATGTGCAATGGCTCACTTTTCTCTTCTTTGTCTTGTATGTTTTTAAATCTCTTTTCTCTTATTCTCCTCAGGAATATCATCACTGTTATAAGTCGGCAGTTCGTATATCGGATTACTATACCCGTCGCTGCTTACAGTTCCTTTAAAGGATACAACCCTACTTCTTCCACAGTAGTGCCTTACACTTCAGGCGAGGTAAGGGGAGCTGAAGGCTCAACACCTTCCTCCTCACACTGGCTAAGCATCCACTCCTCAGGTGGTCAGATCTTCCCTCTCTTCCTGATACATCTTCCAGAGTGTTAGGGTTGCTTCCTCCAGGTGTGTTTGAGGTGTGTTTGTTTGTTGCAGGAAAGGTGGTGTTAGGTTTGGCTCTTGTACTTGCATGTGTGCTGAGCCAGGATTGATGTCATCATCAGAATGTAGGATGTGAGTGTGGAGTGTGAGGTGAGAATGTTTATAGTTGAATGGGTTCTAACCCAGGCAGTTAGATTATGTGAGCCTGGGTGGTGGGAGCCAGTGGGCTCCTGTCCCTTTCCTCTTTATCTCCTAATAACTATAATGACATCTGATCCTTGTAACAGAAGAACCCTAATAAAGTAACCTGGCCTGTGTATCCTGAGTGGCCTGTGTATCCTGAGTGTTCCTTGGAGTGAACCCTATGACCAAGAGCCGGTCATAACAATTGGCGACGAGGATGGTCCAAGGTATGGTGAAGGAGGACCTTGATGTGGACAGCAAGTGAAGCAAAAGGAAGCAGGTACCTGTGTGATGTCATGTGAGAGAGCAGAAGAGACTCTGCTGCGGGGGGTGCAGGCAAGAGGACAAGTGAATGCAAGGAGAGAGGGAGAGCCCACTGCCCCCCATAGACTGTTTGCACCCACCACCCAGGGCTGTTTGAGCCAGTCCACCAGGGCTGGAAGGGACAGCCTGTCAGCGGAGACCCCTGGGAAGAAGGGAGAGTGCCCTGTTTGAGGCCAGGAGTCATTAGAGGCTGTCCAAGAGTCTGGAGAAATGGAAAGCACCTAGGGCTGGAAGGAACATCCTGTCAGAAGAGACCCCTGGGAAGAAGGGGGAGTGCCCTGTTTGAGGCCAGGAGTCATTAGAGGCTGTCCAAGAGTCTGGAGAAAAGGAAATCACCCAGGGCTGTTTGAGTCACCCAACCAGTACTGCTTTAGTCAGCCCCCAAGGCTGTTGGAGGCAGCCACCCAGGGGCGTCAGAAGCATCCTGCCCCATGGAGCCTGGGGCAAGGATGGCCTGTTGGAGTCTGCCAGGAGCAGGAACCCTGGTACATGAGGAGACATTGTCAGGGTTGAATGAGGCTGCCCGAGTGTGGCACCGTTTCCTGAGTGACTATGCTAGCATTATTTAAAAAGGGGAAGTGTAATTTCCATGCCAAGTAAGCATAATTGTGCCTTTTTATGCACCTGGAAGGCTAAAGGTATTAATGAGTATAGACGCTATGCTGATTTGGTCTGAAGTGGGGACCACACAATGAGAAAACGGTTACTGTTTGGGTTTGGGTACAATAGTCGTTTTTCTGGATGATTAGTTTACACTTGCAGAAGAAATTTTGGAGTTTCATTTAAAAAGTAAAATGTCATAATGGATTGAGCAACGATGTGACAAGTTGTGACTGAAGAGTACTGTTGTGATTAGTAGTGAATTAACATGAGAAGTATTAGTGAGAATGATGTTGCAGTGAGAATAGGAGATGCATTTTATTTTAGATGTAACCATTTTGAGGCATTGCAGGTTGGTTTTAGAGTTGGCCCCAGTTGGCAACATGGACGTTTAGGTCTCATTTAAAGTCGGTTTCCACATTTGTATTGTAACAGGGGTTGTGTGTGAGTGGCACATATGAGGTTGATTGAGGTGGACAATCAAAGGGTGTTGATCCTATTATGCTTAGTATAATGTTTTGAGGCATTTTAGCATATTAGGTTGCCTGTTTAATGGCGACATTGCACTTTTAGGTTTGAACTAATGTTTGTTGTACCATAGCTATTTCAGGGTGTTTTGCATGAGCGTGTTGAGTGAGACATGTGATTTATTGAAAAGAGTGATGAGATTTACATATGTTGTTAGTTCTTTTAGGAATTTCAGCATTTAGAGTTGCCTGATTTAAGGCAATGTGGACTTTTAGATAATTTGATCGGCAATGTGCATTGTATTAATGTATCACCTATTGACATGCTTAGAGTAACCATTTTTGAGGCATTGTAGGTGTGATGTTTTGTTTGTGCTTGTATGAATGTGCAACCCATGATGACTGCTAGAGTGACTGCAGCGCTCCTTAGCGGTTAACATTCTATGTGGGGTTGCCTGTATTTTTGCGCATCTTGTGTCTGATGTGTGTTTTGGAGTAGTATGTGGATGTTTTAGTGTTGGTGCATGACCAGTTCTTGGTTTTGGAATCTTTTGGGGTTTTTGAAATGTGTTTTAATTGATGTACATGACCAGGGTTGGTCAAGGGACTCTGCAGAGTTGGAGGAGTTTGGTGTTTTGAGGCCCTGCGGGGTCAGTGATGTTACTAGTGGTAGGCTAGCATAGAAGCTTGTTGGAGCTTTGATGAAATTGGGTAGTGACTCTGAGGGGTCCAGAGGTATCTAGTAGGAGACTAGTACCTCAAGCTTTGTGAAGCTGTGTATGTTGTGATGATTTGTGACTCTGAGGAGTTTGCGTGAAGCTTTATGAAGCTTTAATGTTGTTTTGGGTTGTGGCTTTGCAGAGCCGAGAGGCATCTAGCAGGGGACTAGTGCCTGAAGCTGTGTGAAGCTTCCATGTTGTTTTGGGTTGTGGTTCTGCAGAGCCGAGAGGCATCTAGCAGGGGACTAGTGCCTAAAGCTGTGTGAAGACTTGATGTTGTTTTGGTGATCCTGCAGAGTTGTTAGGGTCCAGGGATTTCTTTGGAATTTTTGTTTTTGTTTAGATGCATATGATCTTGCATCTTGTTTCTTCTTTTCTTGAACTTTTTGGTGGTTTCTGGGATTGTTCTTGAGTTCTTCTTGATCAATTTCAGAAGCCTGGCAACATGTCATATGCAGCTGTGTTCACTTTGGGGGGTTTTGAAATGTTTTGAAGGGCTCATTTGTCTGGCCAACATTTGTAGCGATAGGCTGGTGGTGGTTGTTTAGTGACAGCTGGTTGCCTTTCTTTATTGGTGTGATGAGGTGAGTGATTGGTGATTTAGTGTGTCTGTGTTGTTTGAATTTTGGATTGGGTTTGACAGAGGTATGAGTTGTGACTGTGGTTTCTTGGTGACCCGGGTAGATTGTTGGGTTGTTAGTAAGTATCTCGCGCAGTTACGACAGTACCTGGTTTTTCCTGGTTTCGGGAGTTAGTGCTCGGAAGTGGCAGTTCGAGGTTCATTTGTGGCAGAGAGGAACGAAAGGAGCTTTGTGTTTGGTTGGTTTTGGTAGTGTTTTGGTTTGTTTGCTGAGGTGGGCGGTTAGTGCTCGAAAGTGGCAGTTCGAGGTTCCTTTGTGGCAGGGGGGAACGGAAGGTGATTTGTGATGTTTTGATTGGTTAGGACTGTTAGTTGTGGCAGCTGGGACTGTCGTAGGATGTTAGTTAAGCCTGTTTGTTCAATCTCTGGGGTTAGCAGAACTCTGCTGAGAGTGAGGTGTGTCTTGCTGTTTTGAAAGAGTGTGTTGTTCTTTATGCAAGAGGAGGAGGTGTTAGGGTTGCTTCCACCAGGTGTGTTTGAGGTGTGTTTGTTTGTTGTAGGAAAGGTGGTGTTAGGTTTGGCTTTTGTACTTGCATGTGTGCTGAGCCAGGATTTGTCACGATGCCCACTCCTGGGGAGCCGGCTCAGGCCCTGCGTCCCCGAAAGCGGACATCAAGTCCCCGGGGAAGGTCCCAGCAACCCCTTATAGGGGCCCTTTGGACAGCGTCCTGGCGCCTATGGCGCCAGGCTCCTAGAAAACGTCATACTGGCGCCATAGGCGCCAGGCTCATTATGAAAGTGTTTGGGTGCACTTACCTGATGCAGACCATGCTGCAGAACCCCGGCCTCCTTGAGGCCTGAAAGGAACTACTTTACCTGTGGGACTCATTTACCACCCGGGCGTGGTCGGGGAAGGATACATACCTGATTGGAGGAAGGACACATTCTAGGAACTTCTTCCAAGGCTATTTAAACCACACCCGATCAGCCACACGTGCTTTGCGTTGTTCTGCATCTAGCAGCTGGACGCTCACCGTGTCTGCTCCTGCATCCTGACTTCTGCCACGCCTGCCAGCATCCTGAATCACCTGCAAAGGAAGGGAACAAGAGAACAGAAGAAGGAAAAGGCCTTACCTGCTAAATCTGCATCCCGGAGACATTTCACTGACGATCCTGAAAAGGAAGACATTTATTTTTAAAAGCACATCACATCGATCGCTGCAGCGCCTCATTCTACTCATCTTACAGGGCGCTTCCATGTTCTGCAGCGACCATCCGGATTCACAGTCGCGCCCCAGCGCCTAGGGAGAAAAAGACAATAACGAAGGTGAGAGAAAGAAGGGAAAAGGGAAGCTAAATCTCCATGTTAAGACTTACCTGCTGGGTCATTCCCTTTTCGTTTCGGGTCCGCGCAGCATCCAGGCATTTTCGGACCCCGGCCCCTAAGGGGAAAAAGACATCAGCGTTAATGAGCGAATGAAAAGACATTACCAAGACGCCCATTAAAGACTTACCTGATTTCCACAAGGATTTCACCTCTCATCTCGGGTCGGTGCCTGTTCCCCGGCATTCCGTACCCCGGCCCCTATGGGGAAAAAGACACTAGCATTAGAACATTAATGCATGGACACAAGGGGAACCACTTATCAGAAACTTACCTGGAAGCCAAGCAAGTTTGGTTCTCACCAATCCGAAAATCCAGTGAAGTAACTGGATACCAACGCGCCCCCGCATCTGAAACCACCAATCCGAAAATCCAGTGAAGTAACTGGATACCAACGCGCCCCTGCATCAGAAGCAGGATGGAGAGCTCGTCCTTCCAGACCCTAAGGTGAGACGCTACGGGGAAGCACAGAAGGGTTTTGAGGAGAGTGAGAGGGGTAAGTGGGAGGCCGATTGCATTACCCCGCAGACAGTTAACCCCTATTTTCACCTACAGAAGGATACTTCTGCGAGTCAGACAAGCCAGATTTGGGGCGCGGTCCACTCCGTCTCCCGACCCCTGCGCATCACCTTAGACGAGGTCACAACAGCGCGAACCAGGCCAGCACCTCCGTGGGAGTCAGGTGAGCGTTACAGAACGCGAAGCCTTCCTACAAATTCCCACCCAGGCGCTATGGAAACTTCTGAGACTGATCAGTTGGCCCAATTACTGGGGGAATTACGGGCCGAAGTACATGCCGCTCGTCAAGAGTCTAATGCCTTCAAGAGGGAATTAATAATATCAAAGGAAAGAACTGATGACCTGGCCAGACATCTTTTGCAAAGTCAAGCTGGGCAAACTCCTCTACCCGGTTCCGGAGGGAACACCGCTCCTGTGGTTCCCAGTAACCCTGTGCATATTAATCTACCTGGAAACATGCCGCTGGCCCCACCCGAACGCTTTGCTGGGGACCCCAAACGATTCGCCGTATTCATGAATCAGTGTTTGCACTTCCTATGCAGGCCTGGGGCCTTCCCTAATGATCAATCAAAGTAGCCTTTGTATTGTCATATCTCAGTGGCTGCGCTGCCGATTGGTCAGTTGCACTGGTTACTCAGGATGACCCAATTCTCTGTGATTTTCAAGGATTTCAAGCAAGCATGGAAAGGTTATTTGCTCGACACTCTCAGGGGCAGGCTCTGGATGATGAACTTCTATCCCTGCGACAGGGCAATCAGGATCTCCTATCCTACATTGCAACCTTTAATAGACTAATTGTAGAAACTGGGTGGCCAGAGGATAAGAGAATCACATTATTTTATCGAGGTTTACGTGGAGAACTTAAAGATGTCCTGGCCCAAATTGTAAATCCGCCCCGAGAATGCACAGAATATATAGACTTAGTGGTCCAATTGGATCACAGACTCCAGAACAGAAAAGCAGATCGGTCCAGGTTTGAGACTCGGGTGTTGGTCAAGACCCACGCTAACCCCAAGGGAGTTGATGTCTCAGAGCCTATGCAAATTGGTGGGGTTAAAGGACCTTTAACTCAAAAGGAACGTGAAAAGAGGCGGCAATTAAAGTTATGTCTTTATTGTGGGAACTCTGGACACTTTCTACGAGATTGCCCGGCAAAACCGCCCGAAAGGCGGTAGGGGCCGCTGATAAAAACCTTGAAGACTCTGTTTCGGGAAACGACTCAGCCCGACAAGCGTAGGGGTCCGCTTGCCGAGCTTGAAAACTAACTCTCAGACCTCGCATTTCATAGTGCCAATGGTTCTCGTAGATCCAGAACAGCCTAAGCAGTTGCATGCAATAAAGGCATACATCGATAGCGGGGCTATTGGAAATTATGTGGACCGTGAGTTGGTCTCCAGGATTAACCTCCCTCTCTGTCCTAAAACCAGCAAAGACGTCATCACCACAGTAGATGGAACTGAAATTGCCTCTGGACCGGTAACGCATTCCACTACTGAGGTGACTCTTATTGGTCCCGACGGCCATCGGGAGGCAGTTGTGTTTGATGTAATCAAGGCCCCACAGTTTCAGGTTATTCTTGGAATTCCTTGGTTAGACACACATAATCCTCAAATTGATTGGCGAGCTAAGAGAATAACCTTCCCGGATTGTGCACAAACCTGTTATCCAGAAAACCTGAAGATTAATCTAGCATCTGTAACCTCTGCCTCCATGCAATCGCTCCGGAATACCAAGACTTTCAGGACGTCTTCCAAAAGGAACAGGCCAACACGTTACCTCCTCATCGATCGTACGATTGCCAAATCGATCTGGTGCCCGGTGCACAACCCCCTTGTAGCAGGATTTATGCCCTTACCGAACCGGAGAACCTGCATCTGAGACAATATTTGGATCAATACCTCGCCAATGGTTTTATTCGCCCGTCAAAGTCCCCGGCATCCTCGGCTTTGTTCTTCGTGCCTAAAAAGGAAGGCGACCTCAGAACTTGTATTGATTACCACGCATTGAATCAGATGACGGTTAAAAACCGTTATCCTCTGCCTCTGATCCCTGAACTCCTTGACCAGGTAAAGGACGCTTGCATATACACCAAGTTAGACCTCTGGGGGGCATATCATCTGGTGCGAGTAAAAGAAGGCGACGAATGGAAAACGGCCTTCCGTACTAAGTATGGATTATTCGAATACCAGGTAATGCCCTTCGGGTTGTGCAATGCGCCTGCTGCCTTCCAATTCTTCATGAATGATGTCCTTCGGGAACTCATCGATGTTTGTGTTGTCGTCTATATCGATGACATTCTAGTGTACTCTTCTTCGGAATCTGATCACAGAAAACACGTTAGGGCAGTTCTGGAAAAAGTGCGCCAACACAAACTATTTGCTAAACTGGAGAAATGTGTTTTCCATACCACAGAAGTTGAGTTTCTCGGTTTCTTCCTGACACCCAAAGGAGTCCGAATGGACTCAAGAAAAGTGGATGCCATCCTCAAATGGCCATCACCTAGCTCTGTAAAAGGGGTTCAAAGCATGCTCGGCTTTGCCAATTTCTATCGCAGGTTTATCCCGGAATTTTCACGCATAGTACAACCCATTACTGCACTCTTGAGGAAAAATAAACGTTTTGAATGGTCTGAAGAAGCCGAGCAGGCATTCCAGGATTTAAAAGCTAAGTTTACCTCCGCACCTATATTGAAACACCCACGTCCAGATCTCCCGTATGTCGTCGAAACTGACGCATCCAGCCTAGCCATGGGAGCAGTTCTGTCTCAAAGAGATCCCGAAACCAACCAACTGCATCCCGTAGCATTTTGGTCCAGAAAATTCTCGGCACCAGAGATTAATTATGCAATCACTGACAAAGAACTGTTAGCCATAAAGTCCGCTTTTAAAGCCTGGCGGCATTACCTGCTTGGCGCTAGACATATCATCACAGTGATCACTGATCACCGGAATTTACAGTATTTGAAAACCGCCAAGGCTCAGTCATCACGGCATCTCCGATGGGCTTTGTTTTTCGCTGAATTTGATTTCGTGATTACCTATCGACCTGGCTGCAAGAACGGCAAAGCAGACGCCTTATCCCGAATTGGAATGGGAGAACCTGATACAAACTCAGAACCAGTACCAATAATTCCCGAACAGAGAATTCTAGGCATGACTTCGTTACAGACGCTTGAAGACATTCAAGTCAGAGTGAAACAACTCCTGGACCCTACAGTCCTACAGGATTGGATACAAAAGGGATCAGACTTTACCATACATAATGGTTTACCTTATTACCAAGGACGCTTATTCCTGCCACACAAGGATTTACACAAACTAGTTATTTCCGGTTATCATGATACATTAATAGAGGGACACCCCGGTATTGCCAAGACAATGGAAAAGGTGAAACGACAATTCTGGTGGCCCTCTTGGCGAAAAGATGTTAAATCTTTTGTGATGTCCTGTGGTGTTTGCGCCCAAAATAAAGGTCAAAAGAAAAGACCAGCCGGTCTCCTCCAACCTCTAGACGTACCGCCAGCACCCTGGCACACCCTATCAATGGATTTTATTACGGACCTGCCTCCTTGTTCGAGATACAATACCATTCTGGTAATTGTGGATTTGTTTTCCAAAATGGCTCACTTCATTCCTTTGAAAGGTTTACCTTCAGCTTCTGTCCTAGCCAAAGAATTCCTCGAAAATATTGTTTGGCTACATGGATTCCCATCTATACTAATCTCTGACCGGGGAAGCCAATTCATTTCCCACTTCTGGCGCAAATGTTGTCAAATGGCACAAATCGACGTAAGATTATCGATCAGTCACCACCCTCAGACCGATGGTCAGACTGAGAGGACAAATCAGACCCTTGAGCAGTACTTACGGTGTATGTTACAGCAATCTGAAAGCAACTGGAAAGACATTCTTTGGATAGCCGAATATGCATATAATAATTCGGTACACTCTGGAACTGGCCATAGTCCTTTTTATACCTTGTTTGGACATCACCCTCGAACCTCAAACCTCGACTCACTTCAGAACCTCGGAGTGCCCTCAGTAGAACATCTGCATTCTACCATTACCCGAGCCTTCAAAGAGGCAACCACGCATTTACAACAAGCCAAGAGAAAATACAAGGAGAATGCTGACCTACATCGGAGTGAAGCACCTCCTTATCAGATTGGGGATCAAGTGTGGTTAGCTCCCAGACATTTACTGCTCAAAGGGCCCCGAACTTTTAACCCAAAATATCTGGGACCTTATTCTATTACGGCAATAATTAACCCAGTAGCGGTAAAACTTGATTTACCAGCTAATATGCGAATTCACCCTGTTTTTCATGTGTCACTTCTGAAACCAGTGGTACCCGGAACCCGACTACTCAAACCTCCAGAACCTATTCAAATAGATGGGGAACCCGAATTCGAAGTGAGGAACATTTTAGATTCAAAAATGTTTAGGTCAAAGCTTTTCTACCTAATTGATTGGAAGGGGTACGGACCTCAGGACAGGTCGTGGGAACCCAGTGACCATGTGCATGCACCCCGATTACTCAGGAAATTCCACCGACTCTTCCCAGACAAACCAAAAGCCCCGGAGGGAACAACCTTGGGAGGGGCCTTGGGGGGGAGTGCTGTCACGATGCCCGCTCCTGGGGAGCCGGCACAGGCCCTGCGTCCCCGAAAGCGGACATGAAGTCCCCAGGGAAGGTCCCAGCAACCCCTTATAGGGGCCCTTTGGACAGCGTCCTGGTGCCTATGGCGCCAGGCTCATAGAAAACGTCAGTCCTGGCGCCATAGGCGCCAGGCTCATTATGAAAGTGTTTGGGTGCACTTACCTGATGCAGACCATGCTGCAGAACCCCGGCCTCCTTGAGGCCTGAAAGGAACTACTTTACCTGTGGGACTCATTTACCACCCGGGCGTGGTCGGGGAAGGATACATACCTGATTGGAGGAAGGACACATTCTAGGAATTTCTTCCAAGGCTATTTAAACCACACCCGATCAGCCACACGTGCTTCGCGTTCTGCATCTAGCAGCTGGACGCTCACCGTGTCTGCTCCTGCATCCTGACTTCTGCCACGCCTGCCAGCATCCTGAATCACCTGCAAAGGAAGGGAACAAGAGAACAGAAGAAGGAAAAGGCCTTACCTGCTAAATCTGCATCCCGGAGACATTTCAACGACGATCCTGAAAAGGAAGACATTTATTTTTAAAAGCACATCACATCGATCGCTGCAGCGCCTCATTCTACTCATCTTACAGGGCGCTTCCATGTTCTGCAGTGACCATTCGGATTCACAGTCGCGCCCCAGCGCCTAGGGAGAAAAAGACAATAACGAAGGTGAGAGAAAGAAGGGAAAAGGGAAGCTACATCTCCATGTTAAAACTTACCTGCTGGGTCATTCCCTTTTCGTTTCGGGTCCGCGCCGCATCCAGGCATTTTCGGACCCCGGCCCCTAAGGGGAAAAAGACATCAGCGTTAATGAGCGAATGAAAAGACATTACCAAGACGCTCATTAAAGACATACCTGATTTCCACAAGGATTTCACCTCTCATCTCGGATCGGTGCCTGGAAAAAGACACTAGCATTAGAACATTAATGCATGGACACAAGGGGAACCACTTATCAAAAACTTACCTGGAAGCCAAGCAAGTTTGGTTCTCACCAATCCGAAAATCCAGTGAAGTAACTGGATACCAACGAGCCCCCGCATCTGAAACCACCAATCCGAAAATCCAGTGAAGTAACTGGATACCAACGCGCCCCTGCATCAGAAGCAGGATGGAGAGCTTGTCCTTCCAGACCCTAAGGTGAGACGCTACGGGGAAGCACAGAAGGGTTTTGAGGAGGGTGAGAGGGGTAAGTGGGAGGCCGATTGCATTACCCCGCAGACAGTTAACCCCCTATTTTCACCTACAGAAGGATACTTCTGCGAGTCAGACAAGCCAGATTTGGGGCCCGGTCCAGTCCGTCTCCCGACCCCTGCGCATCACCTTAGACGAGGTCACAACAGCGCAAACCAGGCCAGCGCCTCCGTGGGAGTCAGGTGAGCGTTACAGGATTGATGTCATCATCAGAATGTAGGCTGTGAGTGTGGAGTGTGAGGTCAGAATGTTTATAGTTGAATGGGTTCTAACCCAGGCAGTTAGATTATGTGAGCCTGGGTGGTGGGAGCCAGTGGGCTCCTGTCCCTTTCCTCTTTATCTCCTAATAACTATAATGACATCTGATCCTTGTAACAGAAGAACCCAAATAAAGTAACCTGGCCTGTGTATCCTGAGTGGCCTGTGTATCCTGAGTGTCCCTTGGAGTGAACCCTATGACCAAGAGCCGGTCATAACACAGAGCTCTAGCATAGCTAGTCTTTTCCCTAATTTCTTCCCCGTGTACGCAGCGTGCAAGTACGTGGTCATGTGTTTGCAATACCACTTTTGACAGTGATCCTCCTTGTGGCCACCACGGCATGAACATTTTATCTGCCATGCCTTTCACCCATTCCGCAATATACTGTTTGAGCTTGGGCATATGTTGTGGAGTGTCTTGCATAAGTGCATCAGAGGAATGTCTCCCATCATGACAAGTCTCAATTGACTGTCAAGACTTACCAGACTTTATAAAATGCTCTCACCACCTTTTCAACACTTTTAATACAACAAATATGAATGCACACCAACAATCACCACTCAAGCCCCTACTTTCTCAATTTGCTATGTCTACGTCTGGCTTGGTACCAACCACTTAACTAGATAGTCACTATAGCTCCTTGACTCCATCTCAATTCCCTCACAACTTTTACTGCTCTTCAACACCTTTACTCAATACACAATATAAAGACTAGTTGACGTTGCACATTAATAAAACACCCAGTGTTCATCTTTCTCCTTCTCTCCTTTCTTAATACCCTGTATAGGGTTTGAGATATCAATTTACACAAACCTGTTTTTGCTTTATAAATTTCACTCTACTCCAACTGGAGTTTGAGACATCTCCTTCTGAAAAACTCCCTAGAGCCAGGACTATAGGTGCTATTCTGCCATCACACAATATTTCCCATTACTCAAAAATTACCACAACCACTTCCCCTTAATTTGCCATTCCCCTTAGTCTACTCACCATTTGTTCGTTAATTGACACAAGGCCTTCGGTATCGTCTCCTCCTCCAACCGACCACTTTGCCTTCCATCTGCAGAGCGCCTGTGGAAACCAGGAAGGGATTTCGTCTAAGGGGGACCTGCCCAGCATCTCGGTTCTTCTTGCAAGATTTCTATTTGGCTGCTCTCCAGAGGAAACCCTGTGATCTTCCGGCTTAATGGCGGAGGATGCCTGATCATCCAAAATTCTGGAGCTGAACTAGTTTGGATCTTTTAAACCATCCGACACTGCTAGCACTTGAACATAAGGCCCTTTGGCTAGCGTGTCATGCAGTGGATGGGAAGCAGAGTAACTCTTACACCAAATAATCGAACCAACTCAGGAAAATGGCAAAGGTTTCTGTTTTAATATCAATTGTCTAAAACACGGAGTTACAACAGACATCAATGGACGTCGCACTAGCTTTCAGGACATCACAAAAAAATTACACTTATATAGTAAAAATGTGTGATACGCGATGTCATACTATGTGGTAAATAAGAGAAACTTAAGAGGAATTGTGATATGATCAAGGGGAACATCCAAGTATACTTTCTATAAGGGGTTGTGTTGTGATTGGATATCTACTGTCAGGTGGACAATTTACTATTAGGTACACGGTATATCATTGCGTCTCAAACTATAAGGCCCTTCATTATACAGCCCTCTACAATTAGTTGGCATGCTTGTGCCAGTCTGGAACTTTCCTCTCACTAGCAGCACGTAAGCTCATACGCCAGGTGCCAGGAGGTGGACTTCACTGTACCTCCCACCAAATTAGCCCATCATCTCTCCTCACCCATGCCTTCTGCCTGAAGATTGTCTTTAAACTTGACCTTGCAAAGTATCCTTGTCACTGGGAATATAAGAGAGTGTGGGCACACACTATCGTTATTCTGGAACTCTTCCCCCAACTCTATTTTCATCCTTGGCTCATGTGACACAAGACCACGATTTTGCAGCATTTAATTGTCTTAAATGAATAAAACTTGACATTCATGGTGTTCTTTCTTTGCACCTGAACAAGGGATGATTCAGCATCTCACAGTTACTGCCTTCAAGAATAGATAACCAGTTTTGGCTGCTTCAGACTTGACAACAGGCCAGTCAGCCGTTCCAGACTCATCTACAATCTCGGCTAATTCTTTGCTGCCACAAAGCTCTCAGCTCTTCTATTCATGGGTTCGAGCTTACAAAATATGTGACATCAATGTCCAGTTTCTATATAATGGTGGCTCTGGCTGCAGTCTATTTACTACTATAGCCAGCTTCTAAGATTACTTGATCTACTTGCAATACAGCATCTGTACATTTATTGAATAGCTTGCATTTTCTGCAGTGCTTCTTCACACATGCAATCTTCTTTTCGCATATGAAAGTTTACTATATTCTTTACTTCATCATCAGTTTCTATAAGTTCCATACATTCTCTTTTTCAGCCAGTCTTCTTTGTGCCTCACACTCGTCTTTCATGGCGTCACCAGCTCT
Source organism: Ambystoma mexicanum (assembly GCF_040938575.1). Taxonomy (NCBI): domain Eukaryota; kingdom Metazoa; phylum Chordata; class Amphibia; order Caudata; family Ambystomatidae; genus Ambystoma; species Ambystoma mexicanum. The sequence continues at coordinate 1,137,382,907 of NC_090932.1, read as the reverse complement.
TCTTTCTCTCATCTTCATATTCCTTCAGGCAGCTTCTCCATTAGGTTATTATCTCTTTGGGGCTACATTTTATAAAGTTTTCTAGATGGATACCTTTTCTCGAATATTCATTGTGGAACAGTCGCAACTGCTGGCGTCAAGCATGGCACAATCTGAAGCTTCCAACACACGGCTGGTCGTTGAGCAGGACTTCCTGTAGAGGTAATTAGCTGCTGCTCTACATAAGTGTGAGTAGGGATTATTTGTTTAGGCCAGAGATTCCCCAGAGACTGACAATGGACTGTGCAACCCAGATTCTGCTCTATAGAAAAAAGATCTGCTAGCGGACTCCTTTGAAAAATGTCTTGGTCCGAGGAAGCATTCGCATTTAGCTGCTGTCCCTTCGTGTTCAGGCCTCTCCACTGCAATGTTGTGGTCACCTTTTAATTCTTTAGATCCTTATTAGCAGCAGCATCTCTCTTCAGAAAGAGCATCTGATGCCCTCATCTGCCACCCTGTATGTGAAGCACTCTGATGCTTGGAGTCAGAGAGGGAAGGGGCTGCTGCACCACTCCTTATCACGCTATCATCCTCTCTTGTACTCACGGAATAGTCACATTTGAGCCATTCCTATCCTGGATACATGTAACTGTTTCACCCTGGATTCCAATGTCTCAGACTTAGTGGACTTGTAGAGGCTGGCCCCTCAGGGTTTAAGCAGAAATAAATACTTCATGTTTGCAGCCAATCAGGTTCTGCGGATCATGGGTGGAAACCTCTGATCTCAACCTGCGTTCCACAGAACCCGCTGGCTGCCACCCCCACCCTACAGCGCCATCTTCCCCCCAACCTCCCGTCTCTTTTTTTTAACTATCCCCCAGCTGCCCTCCACTGCCCCACTTGCCTGATTACTGTAGTGGCCAACACCGGGGAGCAACGGCCCGGGCCCATGTTAACCACCCTTGCTTCGCTCAGTTGCTAACTAGGGCCGCCGGGCAGTTAACCCCAGGTGTTGCCAGTGGAACAGATGCATAACGCCATATTAAGCCTCTGCCACACATTGACCTGAAGTCCACAATTGGAAAAATGATTGCACCCATGATTATGCAGCTCAAGGAAAGGACCCCAACATGCAAGTAAGGCAGCATTTTTAGTTTTTGGCACATTTTTGTGGCACAAAATGCCAAAACCATTGTTACAGAAGAGCGAGACAAGGGGAAGGGGGTTCTGAACTGATAGGATCTAGTTGGGCATAACAATGAAAAATGCCACAGCATGAAAATGCCAATTCACAAACATTTCTTTTACCAAATTTCTCTGCTGTACTACCCATTGAGGAGTTCCCTAACAATATTTGCTCCAATCAGAAGCGTTGTAAGAAGCAAGTCAGATGCCGGGCTTTCCATTTTCCAGCCATGTAATGATTTGTAAGGGTGCCACATTGGGCTATTTTGGGCTATTTGCGATGGCAGATTTATTTTGTCCTCTGGAGTCTGCCTCTCTCTCCTTCAGAGATAGATGTTTTGGATACATCTCCTCTACACCGTACAACCGACGGGTCTTAATGAAGATTTCTGTTTGAATTGTTTTGTGTAATTGGCCATGACACAGCGTCTTTACATGCTGGTTGATATATATATATACTGGTGAGGATTATACATCACTAATCTGTAGATATGGTCACTGTATGTTCAAATGGAATGTCAGCTATGATGTTGATGCTAGTTTGATATTTATGGCAATTAAGATCAGGTACTTTACAACATCGCTCTATGGACCATTTAATGTTGCTTGCAGATTGGTATTTCTTTATATTATGTCTGTCTATATACTGAGAGAAGTCCCCTAGATGGCCAATCTGCATTATTTGTCCCCCGATAAGGAACTATGCTTATTGATTTAACTACTGTGATTAATTGTGTGAATTCCTCAATTGCTGTATATTTGATATTTGTAGATGTCCATAAGAGCCAATTGGGTGTAGACTCTTGAATAAAATATGGTTTATATATATTTTTTTCTCCATATTTCACTGTTATACCCACAGCAATTGTGACATTGCTGTCGCAATGCTGTGTTGCCCTTCATTTTTGGTACTGTTTCATTTGGCTCTCCTTTACGTGATTGGGCCATTATATGTTTTTCTGTAGAACTATACTAACCGTTAGTCCACTTTTAATTTCCATATTCTGTTTTGACTTTTCCAAGATGGCCGTACAATCATTCTATCTTGCGGCTAGTCTGCTTTCACCTCTATAGGAGGTTGAGGTACACTTTGTAGTGGGTCAGCGGGATGCTGCGAGTATATGCATTTTATGGAGCTTTTATATTCAATGGTTCCCTCGTGCTTCGCATGAACTTTTACTCGTACACTTTTGAGGGTAAGTTCACAGATTAGTGCTATTATGGTTGTTCATAGCTGTTAGTTAGATGGATTCTTGTTAACTTGGGTTTCTGCTAAGGAACTTCTTATATTATGTATTTTTCTTTAGTGCTTTACACCTGTATACACGGAGGTACATGTGTCTCTCTGTACATGGGGATCTCCAGCATTTCTGGGCTGAGTGAAGTGAACGCCGCGTCCTCGCGCCGTTCAAGGTTCTAAATATTTTGGCCAACTTCCGGGTAAGCTGCATGATTCTATTTGTAAGTTTCACCCCACTTGAAAGATAGGGTCATGAATGCATTTTTGTAGGTTCATGTTGACTAATGGGTTGCCATCATGATTTTTGCAGAGTTGTTTGTTCTCAGTTGAAGACCTTTGCTTGAATCTGCATTAATTTAGTTATCTTTGGAAATCCTTGTCGTGCATTATCTACCCACATTCATTAGGATTAGACCAGGTTAGTGGTTTGCCTCCCACTCTTGTTCTGGGTTTGGAGTAAGTCATGCCAGTAATGTTTGTACTGGTTCATTATATTTGCCATCAGGTCTCTGTCCCTGGAACATTCTTTTTTTATTACATCAGTTGAACAGCACCTGTTGGCAGGCCAGGTAGGCCTTTTATTGGTTGTACCCTTCACACACTGCATCTTTATGGCATGCGTCACAGGGGTTATCATCTCCAAGTGCTCATTTTCTTTATTGTTTTACCACTCCATTACATCCAGTTGGATCATTCGGATTGCATGGTGCTTCCCTCCATCCGTATTCACTATTTGAGCACGATTTGTATGTGTTATATCACACAAACTGTCAGGGGCCCTTTGGCTACATTAGAATATATCTACTTAATCAATTTGAGTATACAAATTCTGTAAGGTTGTTTTTTGATATTCTTTTTCAGTTTGAATTGCTCTTGAAGAAGACGTCTTTACCCCAAAACACATCAGCCACTTTCAGACTGCATGATTTTAAGAAGATATTGAAGTGATTAAACAACAGTATCCCTTCACAGTGTTATGTTGTAAACTTGTATTTATTTACTTCTCTCTATACCACTATGAGCCTTTAGTTTAAAATATTGGCTGATTTTTTTCAGCACTTTAAAGTGTGCAGGGGATGGGAGGGTCCTAAATTTGTATCTATTTTGTCTCTAGTCTTTCTCCCACCCTTCCCCACCCCATGTCCAGAATCCCTTCCCCCACCCCCACTCTATCTACTCCCACTCACCCCAGCAGCCTCACTGTCTCTAACCCCCACGTACCCACCTCCACCCCATTACGTGTGCTGGTTGAGTTTTGTGTGGGCTATTTTGGCCTACTTTCCACAAGCCCCCCCCAGGCTTCACTGTTCTTTCTGTTTTCTGCCACAGGAGGCAACACTAACCAACTTCTGCCACCCACCTAACCCCCACTCTCTCTAAGTGCCACCCACCACCGTCCCTACCCTCACACTACCCACACCCAGCTACCCTGTCCCCACTCTCTACCAACTCCACCCACCCTACCCCCACTCTCTCTACATACCCCCACCCACGCTACCCCTACTCTCTCTACCCACACCCACCCTGCTCCTACTCTCTCTACGCACACCCACCTTGCCCCACTCTCTCTACACCCACATACCCACCCTAACCCCAGTCTCTCTATCATACACTCACATTCTACCACCCACAGTTATGTCACTCTCTTTACCCTCACTCATCCACCCTACTCTCAATATCCTTACAAACCCACCCTACCCTCACCTACCAAACCCACCCCAATCTCTCTCTTCTGCTACCCACCCAACCCCCACATTATCTACACCTACCCACCTTACCCCCAGCCACTCTACCCCCACTCTCTGAAACCCAAACTCACCCTACCCCCACTCTCGCTACCCCAACCCACCGTACCCCAATCACTCTAGCCCAACCACCCACCCAACACAACTCTCTCTACCACCCAAAATATCTCTACCACCACCCACCCCACTTTCTCTACCCTGACCCACCCTACACCTACTCTCTCTACCGCAATCACCCTACCCCGTCTCTCTACACCCATCCACCTTACCCCTTATCTACCATACCCTCACTCTCTCTATCCCTAACCACCCACTCAACCCCAACACTACTCTCAAAACCCACACCCACTGCCACTCGCTCTAACCCCATCCGCCCACTCTAATCCCACTCTCTGTACCCCCACCTCCCCACCCACCCACACTCTCTCTACCCCTACTACCCCCACGAACTCACCCCACTTTCTTTACATACCCCCATTTTGTCTACACCCACATACCCACCTTTAGTCCAGTTTCTCGATCATACTTTCACTCTCCACCACCCACCCTACTGTTACTCTCTTTATCCCCACTCAATCACCCTACTCTCAGTATCTTTACCCCACCCACCTTGCCCCCACTCTCTCTACTCCACCCACTCACTCTACCCCCACTCTCTCTACCACCCAAAATCTCTAGCACCACCCACCCCACCCCACCCTCTCTTCCCCCACCAACCCCACACTCTCTATGCTCGCCCTACCCCTACTCTCTCTACCCCCTCTCACCCTACCCCATCTCTCTACACCCACCTACCCTACCCCGAGTTTATCTACCATACCCTCACTCCATCTACCCAACCAGCCAACCCACTCTCTCTACCCCACGCACCCACTCTAAGCCCACTATCCCTACCCCACCCATCCACCCTAACCCCACTGTCTCTACCCCAGCACCCTAATCCCACTTTCTCTACCCCCCCAACCCACTGTAGCCCCACTCTCTCTACCTCCACCACCACACTTGTTCAACCCCCACCTACACTAACTGTCACTGTCTCTACCTGCACCCATCCTACCCCTATTCCCTCTAACCCCACCCATCCCACACTCTTTAACCCCACCAGCCCCCACCCCCACTGTCTCTGATAGCACTTATCCACCCTACCCCCACTCTCTCTACCCCACCCATCCTACCCTCACTATCTTCCCCCACACACCCACTTTATCCCCATTCTCTCTAGCACCACCCCCCCACTATCTTTACATACCCACCCTCTCTACCTCACCCACCCACTCTAACCCCACTGTCTCTAACCCTAAACACACTTCCCCCACTCTTTTTACCTCTACCCGCCTTACCCCCACTCTTTCGACCCTCCAACCATCTCTCTATCCTCCACCTCCCCTACCCCCACTCTTTAACAATACCCACCCACCCTACCCACAGTCTACCCCTGCCATCTCCCGCAACCCACTCTCTTTAACCCCACCCAACCCCGACTCTCTCTAAACACACCAACCCTAACTCCACTCTCTCTAACCCCAACTACCCCCAATCCCACTCTCTCTACCGCCACCAACCCACTAACCTGCACGCTCTCTACCCTGACCCTCCCCCAACCACCCTGCCCCCACCCATCCACCCTAATGCCATTCTCTCTAATCCCACCAGCCCACCCTACCCCACTCTCTCTAACCCATCCACCCAACCCCCACTTTAACTCCAATCACCCACCCTACCTCCATACCCTAACTTTCTCTACCCCAACCTGTACAACCTACCGCCGCCCTCCCTACCCCCACTCATTCTACGTCACGTTTTTTACCACCCTCCACCCACCCTAATCACAGTCTCTCTACCCCCACTCAACCAGCCACCACCCACTCTTTCTATCCTCACCCCCCTAACCCCGATCTCTTTAGCCACCCCCACTCTCGCTACATACCCACCCTCTTTCTACTTCCACCTACCCACCCAACACCCACTCTCTCTTCCCCCACCCACCCCACATTCTCTCTACTCGTACCCACCATACCTCCCACCCACCATGCCAATCTCCATTTCCCCCACCAATGCAGTATAGCCCTCTCTCTCTCTATTTCTAGCGACACCCACCCTACCCCCTCTCATACTTCCTCTCACACTCACACTTTATTTCTTCCCCTCTCACTCTTGCTCTTATTTCATATTGCTCATCGTCGATGGCACCCCCTCAAAATGGCTTCCTCCTTTTTTATATTCCCCTTCTCATTCTCTTGTACACCTGCATCCCTTCTCGCATCCCCCCTTTGAAAAGTTGCCCTCTCCTCCTTGCTCCCTGGTACCTATAAATGCTAAATGCAAAGAACTGCAGAAAACACCAAAAGGCTTTGGAGGGATTCAAAGTGCTTCTCTGCAAGGAGAACAGTGGTGAGATGAGACCCATTGCCTTCACCAGCTGAGGACTCCATGCTACCCAATAGAATTATCTTTTCCACAAGCTGAAATTCTTTGCCCTAAAGAGGGACATCACAGAGATGTTCACTTCCAAGACTACCTGTACAGTGCCAGCTCTACTTTGCAGACTTAGGATTTGCTAGTGCATCTGCCAAAGTAGGCAAAGCTGGATGTCATGGGACATCAATGGTTTGCCACACTCGCCTCATACTGAAAGGAAGCAGTGCACCCATTTTGTCCTCAGCACCTCTGGGTAACTGGCTCATGCCACATCTCTTCAGCCTGCGCATAGCAGGTCCGGAAGTCCCCTTGAACCTCTTGGTATGAGTGCCCCGGTGCCCTAAGCAAGGGCCAGGAGAAAGAGAAGAGAAATATACAGAGTAGGTATATCAGTATATTTTATTGATCTACATCAAAGAGCATGGCCATCTCTCTCTCTCGGGACCCGACTGCCCCTCTTCCGCTAAAGGGCTGTTTTTATGCCTTCAGAACTCAAGGGTCCTTAATCAGTGTATCATGTGGCAAAACATAATCGGCTTTTCTTGCAATGCTTTATTTCCAAACTGCTCTTATCACTTCTGCTTTATAATAATATCCTTTCATGTCTTTATGGTTTTATTTCTAAATATTTCTTAATCTTCCTGTGTTACTGGGCGTTGTACACACTGTCAGTTGCTCAGAAAGACCTTTGTTCCTGGAATTGTTTAGTTTGCACTCAAGTGTAGCCAGCCAAATTTAATTTGCACAGCAAAGTGCAAATGTGCAGGGCAACAGGCGGCGTTCACATGAATGCACTCCGCCGGGCAAATGAGTGAACCTGTCTGGCATGCTTGCTTGCATGCCAGGCAGCGTTTACTTTTAATTGTGAGCACGCATTGTAAGTATAATTCCCAATTACAATTAGACGCTGCCTAACATGCTTGCATGTCAGACATCATTTCATTATAAATGTACACGCTGCCTGCCATGGAAGCATGGCCTAGCAGCATGTACAATGGATCCCTATGGGGTCCCCGGCTTTATGCTGGTGCATGAAGGCAGAGAACCCCATAGGGATCTGCAGCATTTGCACCAGCATGAAAATATATGCCAGAGCAAATGCTGGAGCATTTGTATGGAGGAGAGGAAGGAAGTTGATGCAAATACAAGTTGCGTTCTGCCCCTCCTTTATGTCATACAAATGAATGAAAATGTTGCGTAGGGTAAGCAAAATGCGTAAAAGACTTACGCAAGGCTCTTACACATTTTGCTTAAGTTATGTGATGTGAAACATAAGTTCCAAAGTCGGAACAAGCCTCAGATGTAGGCATGTTGTTCTTGTCCTTGGTTCCCTTTTCTTATTCCCTGAAAATGTACCTTGGATTGCCAGATGGTGGTAAGATATGTGTTTGTTCAATTGGCTTTTGTGCTGGCAGGTTACATTAAGGTGATGAGCCCCAACAAGGGTGAAACATGTTTGGGGATGCTTGTGGTCTCGTGCAGAAGGGATGTGACCTAGCAGTTCGGGCTGGACTTCCCCTTTTGGGGTGGGGCCAAGCCTGATTTGCATATGGTCTTTCCCCTTCTGTAATGGCTTGGCAGGAAGAACGATGGTCTGGAGGGTTGCCCCGAGCAATGCCAGTGGTTAAGATTCAGTCTAAACCTTCCAGCCATCACCTCTTTGTTTTTGCTAGGTTACATTAAGGTTCAGCAGGAAGTTCAGTCATGTGCTTTCTGCAGGCTCAATCAAACACAGATAAACGGTTATAGCTGTGTATTGCGAAAGAAACAGTTATTCATGTATTAAACCCTACGAAACCTCTATTATGACCATCAGTCTCGTTTATTGGTGTTGTAGCATTCACTGTAAGCAATATGAAAGCCATTTGAACATTTTATCATTATTTATTATTTATCGATTTCTTAATTATTCGCACATATACGACTTCAGACTGCAGTACCGGCCTGGGCACTTTACAACCAATGATGATGCCCTCTCAAGGGACGGCATGCAACCCCGGAAGACTTTGCTGATTAGAAAGAGCTTTCTCCTTCCATAGCCCAAGCCATCTGGCAGTTTATATCCATCAGGACTCGGGCAGAGGCAGGAATATCGGCTGCCTGGGATACGCGGCTTAATTAGTCCCACTGGTGTGCTGTATCATTGCCAGCGTGGAAGCACCGCAGCTACTGTCTCGGCCTGATCCAAACCTTTCCCCGTTTCTTAGAGCCAGAATAGAGGGAGATAATGAGGTCAGTTGCTCGGGAAGAGGTTCTGACGATCCTCTCTTGTGGAGGGAGTGGAAAGCGTTCTTACAGTGGAAAGTTTTCTCTATGGGGAAAGTCGCGTCAGAGACTAAGCCCTCCAACAACCAGTGTCACCTCAGAGTTTCTGAGAGGCTGTACTCTAAACACTCAACAATAAGCATAGATATTTGGGCAGTGGTCAGACACTTAGGGCCTCATTACACTGTAGGCAGTAAACCATAGTGCTATTAGCACCATGGTTGCCGCCGGTACCATACCGGTACCACCATGGAGGAAAGGGGAATTACCACCCCATTCCAAGGTTGGCGGGGCGGTTATTCCCCCTTCCTCCATGGCCCTTCCCCATTCCCATTTTTGCCCCATAGGGCATAAAGGGAATGGGGAAGGAGCTAATTACGGTACCGCAAATTGCGGTACCGTAATTAGCACCAAGGCCCCATTGCGGGTCCCAACTTTAACGGCTGGTCTACACCAGCTGTTAAGGTTGGGTCCCGCAAAGGGACCTCGTAGTAAGGTGGTAAGGGTTTACCGGTACCGGTGCCCTTACCGGTACCAGTAAACCCTTACCACCTACCGTGTAATGAGGCCCTTAAACTGGTCCACTCAAGTTTTTAATGACCATGTCTGTTCACAGACGTTGATGAAATACAACCAGTAGTGTGCCTGATGTGTGACGAGAAAGCTCGCCCTGCTGCTTACTCCCACCACATGCAGAGATAGAAGCCAATGGCGCACCTATGTATAGATTTCCTGTACTTGTAAATGTATCAACTAGGAGTCCAGAACATCTTGGTGGTGATAGATCAGTTAACTCACTATGCGTAACTGTTTCCCACCAAGGACCAGAGATCCATCATGGTCGTCTGTGTGTTATGGGAGAGGTACTTTGTCCACTACAAGTGGCATTCGAGGATCCACTTGGACCAAGGTTCTGACTTTGAGTCGCAGTTCATCAAGCAGTTCCTGGAACTGGTAGGCATGAAGAAGGCCCATATGACACCATACCACCCACAATGGAATACCCAGCTGGTGAGGTTTCTTCACCCCTGCTGGCTATATTTAGCACCCTGTGTCCAGAGGAAAGAGTAGATGAAGTCGGCAACCCTCTTATAGGCGTATAATTGAGCAAAGAATGATGGCATGGGTTAGCACCACACGTCCTGATGTTCAGTAGAGGCGCAAGATTGTCTGTAGACCTGTACTTCTGGGTGTCATCTGAAAGAGCAGGAAGCGAGAACTACGCCAGCTTTGTCAAGCAGCTCTAACAAAAGTAAGAGCAGGCCCACCAACTTGAATAGACCGCTCTGGACGATAAAGGTCAGAGCAGCAATTGCCACTAGGATGTCAAGACCGGAAATTGTGTTCTTGTCTGCAGCCATTGATACAGAGGCGTAACAAGCTTGGCGGCAAGTGTGAGTTTATGCCATACAAGGTAGAGCATCAATTGGGCAATCTCCCCACGCAGAGACTGTTCAAAGAAGGTAGACCTTGCAGCATTTGGACCGTACATTGCAATCACCTTCTCAAAGTAATGGTGGTGATGAAATATAGATTCCAGATTAAGAAGCTAAGAATTCTTGGCATATCCGGCCTTCAATGAGGCTGCGATCGCACACTGAGGACTCCCAAGAAACGGAAATAGCTCAAACCCAGAGACTTCCCATGCTCCTAAGTCATCTGATCAGGCTGCAAGAAATTCAAAGGGTTACCAGGCAGGTAATACAGTGGGGACACCCCTGCACTGGATGTTGACAGGGAATAATCCATTGACACATTCCAATTTAGGTAGACTGGTAAACAACTTTAAAGGCAAACGCAGCAAAGGAGCGAATGGACATCAACAAGACACGTCACCACAAACAAATCCCAAACTGAACATGCCTCTGTCACACACGGCCGCCCCCACTTACCTCGGATGGGTTGGCGTCTGTACCCACGGTGGTGTCGCCTGGCACTTCCTTGGTCTCAGGGTCTTCAGGATTGACCGCAGACATCACAGGTGCATCAAGCATGGTTTCTTCCTTGGTGCACGTACGCCAAAGTGTGTCCCCATGACAATAGAGGGCCGTATGGTGGAACAAGATGCTTGAAGCCTCATGGAGCTATGGCAATGGCCCACGCTGCAGCTGTTATGTTCTACAATAAGTAGCAGACTTGGAGCGTCTTAACGCTCTTCAGTCATTTATTGTCCAGCTTTCTTCCTGTTAGGGTGCCTTGCGACCTGCTCTCTCCTTGTTCCTTTCAGCAGTCCTCTGGCCTGCTCCATGCTCCTCAATGTTGCTCTGCTGTTCCCTCTTGCTTCCTCCCTGCCTCCTGCAGTCTTGCTTGTTCTGTCCTCCTCCTCCCCATCCCAGTACTCAGCCTGATTCCTTTATGTTCCTCCTTGTCCTGTTCACCCTCAGGCTATTGTTCTACACTACCATACTGGTACCCTAAGATTGACTTGCTTTGGGTGTTGTTGCTTTCGTACCATCCACCCCCGGCTTGCTGTTTCACTGCTTTCTCCCCATTTTTACACCGGGAGGTGAGCCCAAGTTGTAAGGAAAACTGCCCGTGCCCTTTCCCCAGTACCCTATCCTTGGGGTGGAAAGTGGTTGGGTCCTCATAATACTCAATCCTCAGAGACAACCTGGATGCACGACCAACCAGAACCACTACAAGATTGCGCAGGTACAATGCACTCGAGACCGGGCATCCGAAAACAACATCCATTAGACCAGGTATTTGATAGATTAAGACACCTATCTTCTGACCCTGACATGGATGCTCTGCAGGAACTCAGAGAGGACATGCAGGCATTACATCTAGAGGTTGCAACCCTCAAAAAGGCAAATGGTACATTAAGAGCAGCCTTATCTCGTGATGTTGCAGCCTCAACTATAGAACATACATTAGCCCATACTTCTTCTATGAAGTTTGTTGGGGACCCAAGAAATCTCTCAGAATTTGGAAATCATTGTAAAATATAATTTCAGTTCCATCAAGCCAATTTTGCGCATGACAAAGCAAAAATAGGGTATATTCTAAGTAATTTAGTTAGTAGTGTATTGGCTTAAGCTGTACCTTATGTATTCACAAGCAGCCCCAGTTTGAACAAATTTCAGAATTTTGAGAAAGCCTTTTTGACAACATTCCAATCGCCAAATCTAGTATCCAAAGCCCAGAATAAATTGGTGGACATTAAACAAGGCTCCTAAGACTTGACCATATAAATAAGTCATTTCCACCAACTGTCGGCGGATGCCGAGTGGCCTGACGCCTACTCAGACAACTCTGTTCTTGTATGGTTTACGGGAAGAGTAAAAGGACGAGCTTGTCCATTCTGATGAACCCACGGACCTACATGCATTGATTGACTTGGTAATCAGCACTGACCATCATTTAGCCTAAAGGAGGGGAGAAAATGTAAGAAAAGAAAAAAAAGAAATCATCCAAAACCATCCACTTCCCAGAGCTACTCCACAGTTTCTAGTAGTCCCTCCTGAAACCCAGTGAGCACCTATGCAATTGGGGGCGGTATGTCATCCTTTAACCAAAGGGGGAAAACGACGGTGGCAAACCAACCATTTATATCTGTATTGTGGAAGGTCAAGTCACTTTTTGGGTTTGTATCCAGTACGTCCTTCCAAGCCATTGGAAAACTAGTAAGATCTCTGTCTAAAGAGAAGAAAACAGCAAGCCCACGCTCACTACCATCCCTTCCCAATACAATGGTGTTGGAACTACAATTATTCAACCATCTCATCTGGATAAAAGAAGGAGACGAATGGAAAAACGCATTCAAGACCTCTCAGGGGCATTATGAGTATTGGGTAATGCCCTTGGGACTGTGTAATGCCCCGTCCATTTTCCAAAGATTTATGGATTTCGTGTTTGCAGACCTCATTGGATTATGCATGTGGGAATACCTGGTGACATACCCATCTTCTCTGATACCCCCGAAAAATATCAACAACAAGTGTCCCAGGTTTTACAATGCCTGGAAGCAAATAATCTATACAATAAACTGGACAAGTGTATCTTTCATCAACAACACATGAACTTCTTATGCCATTCAATCAGTGACACCGGAATCCAAATGGACGCAACTAAAAACCAAGCAATCAAGAACCGGCAGATCCCACGAGATTGGAATGCCACAAAACGATTCCTGGGCTTCTCTGACAATAACCAAGCTTTCATTGCCAACTTCGCTCAGATATATCTAAATATCACAAGCCAATCAGCCCTTTCAATGGGATCAACCAGCCGAAGAGGCTTTTCAGCCCATAAAATAGCCTTTAGGATGGCACCCATTTTCCGACATCCAGATAATACTGTTACTTTCATCATTAAAGCTGATGCTTCTGACAGAGCCACAGGAGCGGTTTTACTACAAATCGAACCAGAAACGGCAGTGGAACATCCTGTTGCAAACTAACACACAGTGAAGTGAACTATGCTGTGATTAAGAAGGAACTATTGGCTATAAAAGGAGCATTCTAGCAATAGCGACATCAAATACAATGAGCACAACATCCTGTGATGGTTCGGGCTGACCACCGCAATCTGCAACATCTTCCGTCTCTGCATTGTCGGAATAGCCAGTAAGCTCAATGGCCCTTTTTCTTCGCTCAATATGACTTTCTCCTTACCCACATTGCCGGATCTTCAAACTTGCAAGCAGATGCTCTGTCTAGATCATTAAATCCTGAGACCTTACCTGACTGATACCCTATATCTCTGCTTCCAGCTAAACACTTCTTAGGAACAGTACAATCACATTTGGAGCAGATACGTAGGACTACATCTACAGACCCCCATGAGAACCGGTCTTTCCAGGCTTCAGGAATACAAATTGAAGTAAGGATTATTATTTGTTTCCAAAAGGTTGTACTTGCAAACCTTTGAACAATGACAAGTTGCTCTAAGGGGCCTACATGTTGCACATTTAACAGGATTACCCAAACAAGTGACTTTTTATGTGGCTTAATGCCGGTGAGCTCAGACGAAGACTTCAAGGCAGAGAGCATGAGGCTTTCTTCATCCCATTGAGGCACCTCCCAACCCTTGGCATAGCATTGCAGTGGATTTTATTGTGAATCTTCCGAAATCTAACAAAAAAACTTGCATAATGGTTGTGATCGATTGCTTTTCTGAACTGGCTCATTTCATACCGGTGATAGGGACAACTACAGCAGTTGACACAGGACAATTGGGCCTATTGTCTGGACATGGCTGAGATAGCCTACAATAATTCCTTGCATTCCTCCATTCAGCAGTCACCATTTAAGTCATGAAAGGACAACATCCCAAGATTCTAGCCATGGAAACTTTTACTGACAGTCCTGTTCCTCCCGCACATGCCATGGTACGTTAGACCCAACACATACATCAGCTATCATTCTATACCGCAAGACACTAAAGAGTGACAAAAGCAACCAGCGGATAAACAGCATACCCTGGAGCCTACCTTTCAAGTCAGTGGTCATGTATGGTTGTCTTCTAAAAACCTCCCATTATGCAATTTATCTATGTCAGGGGCCGGATTAAGGAGACACTGACAAAGGTAGTGGTTTTGCCAAACTGCTTTTATTCATATAATAAATGGGTTGGGAAAAAGTCCTCACTATTCATAGCTCTATGAGGGTGTTCCCTGCCTCAACAAATATAACTAATGGGTCGGACATCAGGATGTCCAAATAAATGTTCACTGTCCTGTGTCCAAAAACCTATTCTGACCCTCACACTCAAATTCAACAAAATTACTATAAGGGGGAAAATAAGATATCTTTTGGGTGCTTTCCTGCACCTTTCCTTAATAGTGCTTTCACCTGCTTTCGTGTACAGTATGGTCAGGAGGAAGATTGTGTCTCCCTTCCAAAAAGGTAAACACAACAAATAATGTCCAGGGGACAACCCTCCTCCTTGGTCTTTCCTTTCACCAGTTAGTTGCTTGGAAACACTTATTTAATGTCCTCAAATGCCAAGGGGGGATATCCACGACCCCTGGTCTTTCCTCTTATCAATTAGTAGTTTGAAACAACTTATTTGTATCCCTAATGATATCATTGGTTCAGTTTCCTGTCAAAAGTTTTAGTCCCTCTCTGCTTTTACTGACAAAAGGAAGAGTAGTTATTTCCAATCAAACGTTTTCTGGTGTTTTATTTACACCTGGTGTTCATTATCAGCCCTGTTTTAATATCCATTCAGTTATGTTTCTTGTCCATTAATGCTAGATTGTTTTATTCCTTTCAGAGATGTGTGTGAGGGCTTAATTATTAAGATGTACCATTCCCAGTTAACACAGGGAGGTTTCACTGTGTTCCTTTCATGTTTTTTTGGGTTCCCGCTCTGCTGGGACTCTCTTTGGCACTGCCTTTCTATTAGTTTGTGCAGTGCTGCTAGCCCTCTCCCAGTTCCCAGAGTCCTTTCCCCTCTGACATGTGCCTGCACCTCAGCACTGCAGCCCAGTTCACCTTTCAGCTGTTTCCAACACCTCAGCGAGAGCTGTGTCGCTTTTCCGTCTCTGTTGTCCGATGATGCGTGATTGAGCTGGGTGGCGGGGTTTCTTTGTTGTTCTGATGCCAGCCTCCCATTTGTAATAAATATTTCCCCGGCATTGCCTTTGAACACTTCCCACGTTCCAACAACGTTCGCGGCCTCTATGACAGTCCTGCTTCAGTCTGGTTCATTCTGCCTGTCTCTCTTGGCCGCCACTGTGTTCTTAGCTGTCTCTCTCTCTCTCTCTCTCTCTCTCTCTCTCTCTCTCTCCCTCTCACTCTCTCTCTGTGTCTCTCTCTGTCTCACGCGCACACCGAGCACCTTTCACTGTGCTCTACAACCAAACATGCACCATGCATCAAAGGGCCATGTTGTAGAGCCCCGACAACCCTACCGGGGAGTTGTAGGTTACAAGGCGAGGCGATGGAACAACCCCACCCCTGCAGCCTCATCGTGCACAGACAGCTTTGCACCCGTGCTGAATTATATAGTCTCTGCACACCTGGGACAGTGTAAAAAGACACCAGAGTCAACACTGTTCAAAGGCTTTGTTTCTG
Organism: Ambystoma mexicanum; assembly: GCF_040938575.1. Taxonomy (NCBI): domain Eukaryota; kingdom Metazoa; phylum Chordata; class Amphibia; order Caudata; family Ambystomatidae; genus Ambystoma; species Ambystoma mexicanum. The sequence goes on along the minus strand of NC_090932.1, from coordinate 1,137,367,053 downwards.
CCGTCCCTCGGGCTCTGACAGTGAATCCCCACCAACCTCTGTAGATGGGGAGTAGTTGGATCTGCTTCTTCTTCTTTTTACAATATAGTGTTCCTTCTTCCACGACTCCAATTATCTTTCACTTCAGTCTTTCTTCTACCAGCACAGCGTCTGTTCCCACTCCCGCTATTAGTACCACTCTTTCTCTCTCCTTGACTTCTACTTCTACCACTGCTACTACAACCACAACAGCAACATAACTCTAGTCCTTCTTTTCTTTTATGGATGACATTGTTGTGAGATATTGAAATAAAACTAAAATGTCATTTCTGGCCCCTTGATCTTCTTTCTTCTGCAAGTAGTTTCCTTGTCACAGTACAATTGTCATATCCCTTCCTAGGACTTTTAGGATATGTCTGTCCCATTCATGTCAGAGTATCTAATTTGGTATGTTGCATGAGGTTCAAAGTGGATTTCCGGGACTGGGGCATTATGCATAAATTGGTCATAAGGGACGCAATCCCTAGGTTTGTCACACCGACCAAATTGGCACCCATGTTCCTGGGTCCTTTTCCAGTGGTATGAAGGATTTCTCCTCTAGCATGCAGACTTTGGCTACCTGTTATTTGGTGTGTGCATTCTTTCTTTAATGAAGTTTATAGATTGCCCGGCTAACCTGACAAGTTCATCAATGATCGTGGCTCCCAGTTTATTGCTCGATTCTGGGCCCAGTTACAAAAGCACATGAAGAGTCAATGTGGGCTTAGTTCAGGATATCATCTGCAAACCAATGGCCAGACTGAAAGGATCAATCAGACACTTGAACAATATCTTCACTGTTCTGCCAGTGCCACATAGGACAATTGGGTCTACTGTCTGGACATGGCTGAGATAGCCTACAATAATTCCTGGCATTACCCCATTCAGCACCCACTTTGTTTTGTCGCATATGGACAAAATCCCAAGATTCTACCCAAGTAAACATTTATCAACAGCCCTGTTCCTTCAGCAGATGCCATAGTACACCAAATGTAACACATGCATCAGCAAATCATTTCTATGCTGTTAGACACTAAAGAGTGACAAAATCAACAAGTGGATAAACATTTTAGCCCAGAGCCTACCTTTCAAGTCAGTGATCATGAATGGCTGTTTCACAAAAACCTTCCATTATGGAATTTGCCTACCAAATTGGTACCCCGGTTTCTTGGTCATTTTCCAGTAGTTCAAAGGATTTCTCCTATGGCATACAGACTTCGGTTACCTGCTACTTGGCGTGTGCATCCTGTCTTTCACGTCTCCTTAGTTGAAACCCTTTGTGCAAGATCCCTACAGAAGGCTTCCTACCCAATCAGCCCCAGTGGACATGGCATGTGTCCCAAAAAACAAGGTCTGTTCTATCTGTGATTCACGCTTTCACAGGGGCCGGTTATACTATCCTGTTGACTGTAAGGGCTATGCAGCTTCGGATCACACTTAGGCACCTGCATCGCAAGTCCATACACCGTGATTGGTTTGTCGCTTTTACCTGCAATATCCTTGGAAGCCTGCTATCCAATGACCTCTGGGGAGGAGCAGAGTGTCACACACTGCTGCCCCACTTACCTCAGATTGGCTGGCGTCTGTAACAGCAGTGGTGTTGCCTGGCACTTCCTCAGTCTCAGGGTCTACAGGAGTGACAGCAGACATCACAGGTGCATCAAGCACTGTCTCTTCCTGGAGCGTCTGTATGTAAAGATGTCATGGTGAGTTGCCATGACAATAGAGGGCCTTATGGCTGAACAAGATGCCGGAAGTATCATGGAGCCATAGCAATGGCCCACGCTGCGGCTGCTATTGTGCGGAAGTTTCCTCTCCTTGTTTATCTCAGTCGGGTCTTATCCAGCCTTCTTTCTGTTGGGTTACCTTGTGACCAGCTCTCTCCTTGTTCCTTTCTGTAGTCCTTTTTTCTACTCCTTGCTCCTTAAGTTGCTCTGCTGTTCCCGCCTGCTTCCTTCCTGCCTCCTGCGGTCTTGCATGTTCCACCCTCCTCCTCCTCATCCCAGTACTCAGCCTGATTCCTTCCTGTCCCTTTCCTGTTCTGTTCACCCCCAGGCTATTGTTCTTCACTACCATACTAATACCCTTAGATTGGCTCCCTTTGGGTGCTGCTGCTTTCGTAACACCCACCTCCCGGCTCCGTGTTTCACTGCTTCCTCACCACGTTAATACCAGAAGGTGAGCCCGTGGTGTGGGGGAACCACCCCTGCCCTTTCCAGAGTACCCTATCCTTGGGTGGAAAGGGGTTGGCTCCTCATACTTCTCGATCCTCAAAGACAACCTGGATGCACGATGGACCAGCACCACTGACAAGACTGCACGGACACAATGCTCTCGAGACAAGGTATCCGGAAAACACCTTCAACGTGACCAGGTATTTGCCAGCCCCTCCCAAATCATAGCAGTTTTGATACTTTTCCTAACACATTGAATCTTATGAGATCGGCGCATATGAAGTATGTGGATGGAACGGGTGAAGTATGTCGATGGAACGGGTGAAGTATGAGGATGGAACGGATGAACTGATGTAGAATGGGTGAAGTGGGTGGAACAGGTGAAATGGTAGAACGGATGAAGTAGGTGAATGAACAGGTGATGTGCTTGGAACCGGCGAAGTGGGTGGAACTAATGAAGTGCATGGATCGAGTGAAATGGGTGCAATTAGTTAAGTGAATGGAACGTGTGAAGATGACATATATGGATGGATGATGCTTGGAGTAAGGATAACATGGGTAGAACAAATGAAACGAGCAGTGTGAAGATGACGTATGTGTATGGATGATGAATGAAGAAAGGATAACATGGGTAGAACGAATGAAAGGAGTAGTGCATAAAAAGGTGGAGTGCATAAAATGGTTGAAGGACATGGAACGGATGGGAGTGCATGGAACGGATGGGAGTGCATGGAACGGATGGGAGTGCATGGAACGGGTTGGAGTGCACAGAATGGCGTGATGTACATAGAATGGTTTGGAGGGCATGGAACATCTGAAAGAGCTTTGAAAGGAACGGTCTGAGTGTTTGAAACGGTCGTAATGCACGGAACAGTCGGAGTACATGGAACGGATGAAGTTCATGGAACTATTGGAGTGGACGTGATCTCAAGCACCTACAGTAAACCACCATATTCACTTCTCCACGCTTACTCTCTTCTTTACACCACCACTCAAATAGAACACAGCGATACTATGCACCACTCGGTATAGCTGTTCTCATACCAACATCTGCCTCAAACTCCGCATTACTCTAACTAAACACTGCTGGTTACACACACCCCAGCCAGGCGTTCTCCTCAGGCCCAACGCAGCCACAATCGGTCTGGATAAATCCTGCCAGAACGAGAAAATGCACACATATCCGGTGCTCACACGCACCTTTGACTCTCTCTACTGACTTGAACTTCGGTTCCCAAGGGCGTTCAACCTACCAGCGCCTTCAGACCATACCAATGGTACATAAGGCACTATATAAATGCAAAGTAACATAACATAACATATAGCTGTGCTCATTAAGACGTACATAGGGAGTGAACATGCAGCTTTCTGCTAATCTTACAAAATGTTATAATTCCTTTTGCTCTTGTGTGCGGAGACCCACACAGAATGTGCAGCTGCATCCTGTTACAAAAATATATGGCAACATTATCTAGTTTCAAGTACAAAACAGTGTCATCCAATTACAACTGGGGCAATTATAATGTTAAAATTTCATTAACACATCCTATCTGTATAGAGCATGAGTAATGCAGTGAGAGAATTCTCGCTTAGAAGTTCCAAACGGAAATACATGCAAGCTGTGCAAGCACCTTAGCAGCAGGCCTGGAGTTGCATATGTAATGGACCCACATTCTGGTATAACTAATATAGCAGCATTCATATTGTTTTGATTCTTAAAGCATCATTTCAATTTGGAACATACTATCTTACAACATGCACTAGCTTTTTATTTTCTTCCACCACCGTCCCTCTTCATGAAACCTTCTCATTAGTCTCACTGTTCTAATATTTCTGGCTGTAAACATCGTACATTCCAAAATCTCTGTTCAACAACACCTCAGGGGTCTTCTTGCAGAGCAAAATTTCAGGGCTCCCTGTAGCCTTTTCTTTGGCACAGGAGAAACTGACAATATTCTAACAGGAGGACAAAGACCAAAACAGCTATGTGTAAAATATGCATTACTAGTTAACCAAAGGGGCATGTCAACCAGGAAAATAAGAACCATCCGGAGGTATTTTCCTGATGGAGAGTGGTCACAGTTTTTCGTATCTGTGAAATTAGATCAGTGAGATTGTTACCAGAATTGGGAATAAATGTGCAACACTCTGACCCAACAAGAGCACAAATGCCCCACTTGGATGCCAAGATGGTGTCCCACACCATTCGGTTTTGCAGTACCATAGTACAGATGAGTACTTGTTCAGAAGTGATCAAAGGGAAAAACAGAGTGGTATCATTGGGTACCTTCAACAATGGGAAAAATTTAGAGAGTCTATCTTGGGTGATCTTGACACCTAATCTGGCCATTACATAACCCATACCATCAATGAAGGTCTCCCACCCAGATTCTGTCTTTTATCTCGGGGTAGAGGGAAACCTGGAAGAACTGCGGCTAGCAAGCATGATGTATCACATGTAGCAACTCTTGCTCCAATCCATGAGCAACCATGACTAAGCATTGACACCACATAGGAAGTATGTTTCCCATTATGTAGCGTACCTGGACTCAACAAGAGGGAATCCTTTCGTCAAAGGAAAAAATTACATTGTTAATAATCACACTGGTACTGGTGGAAAGTTAATCGCCATCTACTTACCCCCATGAATATAGAGCCTTTTTGGTGCAACAGAGGAGACATGTAGCTGGAGCAGATAAGCAAATTGAAGCAGGCTTCTGTGGAAGCAGATGAGCAGAGGGAAATTTAGGAGGGCCATTAAACCCCATCTGGGAATGATGATCAACACAGTGTTTGGAACCAGATGAGTTGGAAAGAAAGCCAAGATCACTGGGAGGTAAATGAGCGCAGATCCAGCAATCAGAAGCATTATGAATGCAGGCATTCTGCCAGGTCGGATGGAGGAAATAATTTTTGCTGTCGACCCAAAGGTGTGCATGAAGGTCTTGTGATTCATGGCAGGTAGTGTTGAAAGTAACAATGGGAGTGGAAAAAGACAAAAAAAAATGGTATACTCATGATTACGGTCTGACAACTATTCAGAAACAAGACGTCTGAGACCATAAAGCTGAATCTTAAAAGTCTCATTGTAGATGAGGGTAGCCAATGTTAAAAAATTCCTCTTCTATAAGACAGCGTTTAAGGGTGGTCTTCTGTCATAAGCAACTCAAGAGTCAGGTATGTTTAAAGCAGGCAACCATATATCTGCATCAGGATAAGCAGACATATTATCACCACAAAGAGACCAGCAGCTCTGATACAGCAAGAAACACAGAAAACGTACATACACGGTATATCATTTTCCCAACAACCTTATTGTGGTTCTTCATTAACAGGAGAAGGTATTTAACGAAGGCACAACAGCAACAACAGTAAACACAAGTAGCAACCAATGTTGCATCCCTTCTTCTACTCACTTATGCCTCTTGCTTGTCTACATTAGCCATATATGCTTAAAAATATGCTATAAACACTGAGCATATGGCCCTTTGGGTATCGTGCATACAATGGATGGAGATGCAAAATAACTCTGACACCAAATAAACGAACCAACTCAGATGGCAAAGGTTGCTGTTTTATTAACAATTATCTAAAACAAGGAGTTACAGAGCTGGAGCTCTCAATGTATTTCACATAAAAACAACCTTATATACAAAAAATAAGTCAGACGTGACGTCATACTATGTGGCAAATGATAAAAACCTACGAGGGATTGTGATACGCTCAAGGGGAACATTTAAGTATACTTTCTATAAGTGGTGGGATTGTGATTGGCTGTCTGCTGTCAGCTGGACAACTTATACTTACCTCTAAAACATGTAATCTTCAGCCCTATTAAGTACACAATATATCATTGGTCTTGAAACTATAAGGCCCTTTGTTATACTCCCCTCTATAACAGGTTGGCATGTCGTGCCATGTCTGGAAAATTTGGTTCACTTAGCAGCACAGAAGCTCAGACCCAGGTGCAAGGAGGTGTACTTGACTTTACCTCCCCACCCAATTAGCCCATCATCTTTCATCACCCATGCCTTCTGCCATGAAGATTGTCTTTGATCTTGGCCTTGCAAAGTATTCTTGTCTCTGGGAATATATGAGAGTGTGAGCATGCACTATCGCTTTTCTAGGACTCCATGCTCAACTCTATTTCAGTCACGTGAGAGGAGACCACGATTTGGTCAATTTTTCAGCATTTAAATGTCTTAAATGAATAAAACGTGGCATGCTTGGTGTTATTTCTTTGCACCTTATCAAGGGATATTTCAGCTTCTCACGTTCACTGCCTTCAAGAATAGACCGACCTTGGCTTCCTTCAGCTTTAACACCAGACCAGACAGCCTTGCCATTCATTCCACAATCTCAACTTATTCTTACTACAACACAGTTCTCGGCCATGGGTCTGGGCTTACTAAATTCATGACACCGATGTCCAGTTTCTATACAATGGCAGCTTTGTCTGCAGTTTATTCACTGCATATAGCCAGCTTCTATGATCATTTAGTCTGCTTGCATTTCAGCATCTGTACAGTTATTGAATGGCTTGCATTTTCTGCAGTGCTTCACACACGTGCAATCTGCTTTTCGCATATGAAAGTTTACTTGATTCTTAACTTCGTCATCGGCTTCTGTAAGGACTGGATCCAGTAGGGCATATTTCACCTGTCAGTGAAGAGACCAAACAGATTTTATGAGTGCCTTATAGTAATTCAAAATGTTCTTGTCTTCGAGATGGAGATTTAGATGTTGGTCTGCGCTGGTGAGGAAGTGCCCATGCATGTAGGGCATCCAATAAGCACTTCTGGGGGAGAAAGGCAATGTTTCTTGCCAGGGTTGTGTGCATGAGCAGTAGAACTAGGGGTAGGGATTTGTGGCAACCTTGGACAGTCTAATTTCAAGATCACCATTAAGGCGTTCAACGGTCCCGGTGGACTGAGGATGTATAAGTGCAGTTGAACTGTTGCAAGATATTTAGAGCCTTATTGAGCTCTCTGAACACCTGAATAGTGAAGTGAGCCCTTCTGTCACTGTCTATAAATAGAGGGAGTCCAAATCTGGTAATTAAATCAATCAAAACATTCTTTGCTACAGTGGCAGCATCCACATTTTGGCAGGAGTATACTTCCACCCATCCAGATAAAATGTCTACGGCGACAAAACAGAATTAATAATTCAAACACTTGGGGAGCTGTATGAAGTCAATCTGCACATTCAGAAACAGACCTTCCAAAAGCAGATGACACAGTATTTGCGTCTCTTCCCATATTATGAGCTAAACACACAGAACAATTATTATAATACGTCTGAGCTACAATGGGGAAATAAGGGCAAAACCAATCCTGGATCACAATTAATTTCATAGCCTCTTTACCTGAATGTGCGATAGAATGTGCGAATCTGGGATTATAAGAGAGGATCACTCTGGGTGTTTGAGGCGTCCATCATGGGAGCGCCAATGCGAATTGGTATGCAACAGCTCCTTCTCAACAACAGCTCCTTCTCGGGAGTTTGATCTTGCAGCACACTCAAACTTGAAAGAGATACAATTGGTGACTGTTACTGTTGAACTGAAACACAGATAAGAACATCATTTGGAGCCAGGGGCCTAGTTCAGGCCACATTTTGGGCTGATTTTCAGCCAGGTCATTGCCAAATGTAGTAAACATCTGTGATTTATTGTGCCCTCTGCAGTTGGCAATAGCCAAGGCAGAAGGGAGAAACAAAGTTTGTAATAGGGCAGACACATATTGGATAGGGTTACCATCAGAGGTCAAGTGAACTCTTTCCTGGCAGAAGGCTCCAAAACCAATCATTATCCTGTGAGCATATCCAGAACCTGTGTAAATAGTAGCAGACTTTCTTTCAGCTAAAATACAGGCACAGGTGAGGGCAATCAATTCAGCTACCTGGGTAGATTTCACATTGGGCAATTGGTAAGATTCTAGCACTTCATGGGGGATACACACTGAATAAATGGCAGAGACTCAGCCAGGTTCATTATTACATAAACAAGATTTATCCACAAACTGAATCATTTTGCATTTTTTCAAAGGTACATCTTTCAGGTCAGCTCTAGGGGCCATGAGATTTTCAAAAACAAGACAGTCATGGGGTACACCATCAGAAGGGGTCGGCAGCATAAAGGCAGGGTTCAAAACAGAACAACAAATGAGGGTAACATTTTCAGCTGATATAAGGAGGCTCTCATAATATGGGAGTCTTGAATTTTAAATGTGTTGCGTCTTTCCTTTTAACAATAAAGCCAGTACCACATGTGAGACAGCTACATTCGCTGTGTGTTCCTGGATCAACACATCATCTTTTTCAACCAATAAAGCAGTGATGGCAACTGCCTGTAATAATGAGGGTAAATCAGCAGCAACAGAATATTGTGCCACACTGTGGTATGCAATTGGTTGATATTTATCGTCAAGTAGCTTGGTTAGAACCCTTTGTGCAAGCCCATCTCATTCATCATAAAACAGTGTAAAGGGGTCTGGTAATCAAGCAAGCCCAGAGCGGGAGCTTTTGGCAATTCCTGCTTAATTTTGACACAGGTTGCATTACCTTATACGGTCCACTGTAGGGGCTTAGTAACAGAATCAAGTGTTACATTTTGAGAGACTTAAAAGTTGAGGCATAGCCCAGAACCTATTGCTGGCAGTAACTGGCCATCCTGAGGAATCCTCTAATTTGTTTCTTGTTTGGGGTCTATGTAAAAGCATATTTCGCATGATACCACCTGATGATCAGTGGCCTAAGCACTTTCGCATCGTACTGTAAATCGCAATCTTAGGTTATCCGCCATTTTGATTAACTCCTGCTTTCTGCCCCATGCTAGAAATTGTGTTTTTGGCTGCAGCAGAGCAAAATGAACTTTGCACTATGTCAACGTAGATAAGCATGTTGAAGCTGCTAAGGTGGAATTGTTTGTCCTGCACTAAGAAGCCTTGGAGCTAAACATGAGCCGTATTTAAACAGTAATCTAGAGACCATCTGTATCAATAGTGTCTTCTCCGTTCAAACAGCAAAACAGAATGTTGAATAGTTGAATATGTGCTTTTGTAGAAATCTGTGTTTTCGCTCCTTGAAACTAAGCTGACTTCAAACTCAAGAACAAACGATAGATAAACACGAGTGAGTAAAGTTAAGAATACTACCATTGTGTCTCATGTGCAGAAAAACATGTCTAGTGTTTGAGGAAAACATTGAACTATGTATAGTTGTTTGAATCTTTATTAGTTATGTGAACTGGCTACGAACCCTAGTGAATGGGTAACTCGAAGATGGACTGGATGATGTGTCCGGGATTGTGAGAGAAATATATAAATAATCATGCTTTGTAATGTCCTGCACTCTCTCATCTCACGGTGTCCGCTACAACACATTGTGAGTGTTGAGAGACCAGACAGCTGTTCTGCAAAATAAAAGTGTACTTGTACCATTCTACTCGTGGCTGGCGTATTTCTATTAAGTGGTATTAAACCTCTATATTTCTTTTATCTTTCATCTAGGTACCTGTAGAATTACATTAATGGGATTCTGGGATAAAAGCCTTTGACAGGCCGAAATATCATGGCCTATGTAATGTATGTGGGTCAATCAGAATTGCAATTTCTCTTTGGATGCCTATGTCCCTTATGAGCAAGAGCTGTCAATAGATGACTGGAATCTTGTTTGCAAGTCTTCAAAGAATGAGAATCCAATAGAAGATGCCAATATACACCAATACAAACCCTCCTTTGAGTACCAGGGATTCAACATCTCTTTTCTAAATTTGGGTAAGAGGGCTGGGCTTTCTACATTTCGCATGAAGGGGAATTACAGATTTTTATAGGAAAACGTTAACTACTGACTAGTAACTACGAAGTATTGCCTATCGGGGTGCACAGGTGTAGAGAAGAAATCAGAGGTCAACCACTGTAAAGTGAATGAGTAGCGGTATTTGGGATTCAGGACAGGAAAGTAGCCGGATTTAGAACAACAGGAAAAGTAGCTAGCTTTAACGCCTTCCATTCATGCCATGGCTCATTTTAATTCATTTATATGGTGGAAGGGGAGGGGGAGCGCAACGCAACTTGCATTTTTGCGGCCTCCCTTCCTTTCCACCATACAAATACTCCAGAATTTGCCCCAGCATGGATTTTCATGCTGGTGCAAATGCTGGATATTCCTATGGGGTCTGCTGGCTTTATGCACCAACATTAAGCAAGCCGACCCCGTAGGCAACCATTGTAAATGGTGCCTGTCATGTCAGGCAGGAGTGAATTATAACCCCACGAACACTGCTTATTATGTGCGTATGGTAAGTCGTGTCCACAATTGAAATTAACGGCTGCCCGAAATGCGAGCATGTCGGGCAGAGTTTATTTGTAGTTGTGAGTGCCCCTTGCGATGCGAGAATGTCAAGCAGTGCTCACAATTCAAAGTAAACGCTGCCGAAGCATGCCAGGCAGTGTTTACTCACTTTGCACGGCAGAGTGCAAATGTGCAGGGCAAAAGGGGGTGTACACATGTTTATGCCGCCTTTGCACTTTTACACTGCGGGAGCCGCCTACGCGTATGGCAAAAAGTAACTTCTCCCCTTCTCCCCAACGCCAAATTACAACATTTGGAACATGAACTCCCAAGTGTCTTTATCAGGCTTTTTTATAGGAAGGGTCAAGTATTGCATAAACAGAGAGTGGGCACAATCATTCCTTGTTCAAGCAGTGATTCAATAACAGGACATATATCTGCATCTGCTTGCTTAGGAATGGGCTATTGTGGAACACATGGGAGTTGTTTGTCTTGGTTCAAAGTCATTTTCACAGGCTCAACATTCAACATGTATCCCACATCATTCATATGTGTGGACCATAACAAGCCCCATCCCTCTGTAGGCTCCCATCAGGTGGACCCTACTACATTAGTTCCAGGCCCCACTTGTTACACAGTCCTGGCTACGCCTCTGCATATTACACTGCTTAATACTAGCAGTAAAATCTATACCTCCTTAAATTTGAAGGACCTTGAACTATGGGTGGCAAAGTCTGGAAGAATGGAAAGGTTCCACATTTTTTTTGAAAACTTGTAGGTACTCGGCTAAAGGGTTATCTTTTGACCTCCTTACGAAAACAGCTTGGCTGAAACACTGCCCTGATCTATTTGCAGCAAGTATCGACTTATCTGCAGCTTTTGACTATGTAAACAGCTCTAGACTGTGGTATAAGTTAAAAGTATGGGGCCTTCCCGAAGGCTGCTTGAATATTATTCTCCAACTTCACAGTAATACGTCAATTAAAATTACTATTGACCGACAGGGCACTGTGTCTAAAAAAATCCCAACATCTAAAGGAGTCAGACAGGGCTGCATTTTTGCATCGTCTTTTTAATCTTTGCATTTCAGATCTGAGCTCTGATTTTAGATATACCTGCTCTTTCCCACCTACATTTGGCGATCAACATATTCAGTTGCTTGCGTACGCTAACATTATGTTGCTTGAGTATACTCACGTAACTTTACAGCATGCTTTCCTTTCTTTACAAACATATCTACTGGAATACGAGCTGGTACTTAATATTCCAAAGACAAAGATCATTCAGTTCTATAGATCAAGAAAATGTGCCTGGTTTAATTGGGTACAGCAAGGAAGAAGTGTCGAGCAGCTCAATCATATGATGCATTTGGGACTCCAGATTTTTAGTAAACCTAATCTACCTCTTCTTTACTCTCTTTGAATGAAAACAATCCTTTTATTTGCAGCTCAATTTAAGAGGCTATTGTCCAGATTGTGTTTTTTTCCCGCTTGTTTCGCTTTTAAAATTTTACAAGAGAAAGGTAAGTCCTTCCATTACCTACACTTAGAAATAAGGTACTTGTCTGATTGAAACCAACTCAGCACATTTGAGGGTATTTTATGGAGGATGTTTTTCTCATTCCCCAACTGTGTCCCAATTGCGGTTATTCAATATGAATTGGGTATCAAGTCTTTATCGGCCCGCATTTATGTATGAGCTTGACTCCTGCTCAAAATGGGCCTCATCACGAGTTGGGCGGTATCCCCAGCGGTATTACTGCTGGGGCTATTAGCGTTACTACCAAACCCCCCAGCGATATTAGCATGGATCAGGGGTTTGGCAGAATGGTAATTCCCCATTCCCCATTGGGCCCATTCAGGAATTCCCCATTCCTCATTGGGCCCAATGGGAAATTTTCTACACTACTACCGCCAGCGGTATTAGCATGGCAGTAATAGCACCAAAAATCAGCAGAATCACGGCAGATTTATCCCGAGCTCAGAGCTGGGTGCAAATCCTGCCAAACCCGTGATTTGGCAGACCATTAAATGCGGCAGTAATAGATTCACCGCTGCATTTAAGGGTTGCCGCCAAACTCGTTATGAGGCAGAAATATGGGGTGAAAAATATGGAGCTAGGTATTAAAAAGATGCCCAACGAACTAGTTGAAAAATATGACAGAATAATGTTTACAGTTGGGGATTAATAGAGATATCCATGTCAGCAACTCCAGCATTGCTAAATGGAAACTGTGGGAGACGGACTGGACTCTCTAGTCGGCCTCTTCAATTAAAGAAGTTGGCTGAATGTGCTACTTACTTACGCACATTTCCCTGCCCACGCCATAGATATACCTTTCTCAGATTGCGCCTGAATATTTTATTAACAGGCGAAATTCATAATTTTCGATCTAGTTCAGCTAGCTCGAACTCCCTGTTGCAGATTTTGCAATCTCAAAGTCAAGCAGAATCTCGGACTCACCTGTTTGGGGGAGTGTTCGGGGACACTAGAAATTCGACGTGCATATTTTTACGCTTTGGTAATCTCTGATGACTTTCTAGTGTCGGATTTATTTTGGCATAGATTAAATTCGGGCCAACAGACATCTTTGACAATTTCAGTTGTCAAAGTTATTAAATTGTTGTGCATAAAGATTTTGTTTTCGTGGGTACATTTTGTTAAATCCTTGTTTTATGTAGACTTTATCTCTATTTTTAACCTTTTTTGTCGTGATGGTTTTATTTTGAAAAGTTTATTGCAAACCGTAACACAATTAAATACACTTTTTAAAAAAAGTAAATGCAATTACTTGTGCACGTCTGAATCTTTCTGCTGTAAACTGACTGGTGTATGCCTATTGTTGCAGCTATGAAAACATTTTAGACATATTTGCAAATGTGATACTTAATTATGAGATAATGTTTGTATCCAGTGGCGAGTGGCTGTGTGCCCACATAATTACACGTGTCCTGCACACTTTGAAATGCTCCAGACCATATTAATTGAGGTACTGTACATTATGAATGGTGAATAATGTTCCCTTTCTGTGTTGACTGACATGGCTCCAGGGTGAACGTGGCAGTCCGTGGTCACAGGGTAAACTTGTCTCAGTCCGAAGCAAGCACGGGGGAAGCTGGATGTTCCACCGTTTGACAAGGAATGAGGAGAGAGTGCGCGAGCAGGAAATGCTCTGATTACTTACCGGTAATCTTCATTACTCCTAGTCCTACTCTTCCTCGTCACAGTACTTACTTCATGCGGCACCTGCCTCCGACACAGGACCTTCTTCTATTTCTTTAAATCTCTATAACTCCTCCCCCACATCCATGTCACTCAGTTTCATATTACCAAGCCGGAGCATGGGACCTTCCCCGGAGGGAGGGTGAGGAGGGTCGTCAGTACTGTGACGAGGAAGAGTAGGACTAGGAGTAATGAAGATTACCGGTAAGTAATCAGAGCATTACCTCCACGTCCACTCTTCCTCGTCCCAGTACTTACTTCATGAGGTATACCAAAGAAGCAACGGGGAAAAGGTCCCAATGAGACACAGAGCCAAAAACAGTGCAGCAAAACACACCCACAATAACTCTTAAATCACATCCCCACAGACAAAACTCCAACCACGAAGGAACCAACCCCCGAGTGGGAGAAACTCAACCCATAGCGGTTGATGAAAATGCCTAGACCAGCCAAGGCGGCAGCCATACAAATCTCTTGCAGAGAAAAACCCTCCTTGCATCGGCCCAGGAAGCCGCCAAACCCCTGGCAGACCGCCCCTGATTGTGCGCAGGCACAGGCAGGCCAGAAGCCACATAGGCCCTAGAGATCACAACCCGGAACCACCGGAAAATGGAAACCACAGATGCGTTATGCCCAGCCCCAGCCGGACCACAAGCAATCAGAAGACTATCAGATTGGTGGAAAAAGCAAACCAAGCCAAATACTCCAACGCGTCCCGTAGGACATCAATGTTAAGCCGAGCCACCTCCTCAGGCGTTCTTGGATCATGAAAGAAGTCAGGGAGAACCAGACCCTGAGAGGTGTGAAAACCGAGAGACAACTGAAGGGAGAAACATCGGACCACACCCCGGCACCACCGAGTCTGGAAGCACCCTCAGGAAAGGAGCGTGACATAAGAGAGCCCCAATCTCCCCAAGCCTACGGGCAGAAGTGAGGGCAATAAGAAAAGCAGATTTCAGTGTAAGATGTTTGATATCAATCTCGGAAATGGGCTCAAAAGGAGGCCGTAAAGGAACCGTAATACAAGAGGGAGATCCCAAGAGGAAAGCCCTTTATCAGCACAAGGACGGGAAGAAGAAAAACCCTGGATCAATTTCCCCACCAACACCTCCCCATCCAAGCGACCGTCAGAGTCCCCCAAAAGTAATTTCATGGAGGCCCACTGAGAGCGAAGCCTGGAAAAACTGCCAGGCCCCTATCAAAACCCCTCCTGGAGGAACTGAAGGATAGCATAGGCCAGAACGCAGGGGAGGGATCCCAGACCGCCCATACCAGTCTCGGAAATGGCCCCAGTGTCTGCCTAACACCTTCAGAGTGGAGGGGCTAAGAGCATCCATTTGGACCCAACTACAGGATCTGAGAACCCCTGAGATATCAACCTAGACTGAGCAATAGCCACACCGCCCATTGCATCTGGTGGAATTCCAACCGCAGATCCCCTTGAAGGGGACACAGTCACCTCGGAACCAGCCAAGGTTCCTAGGACCGAAGCTCCAACAGAGAGGGGAGCCAACTCCGGCGGGACCAGAACGGAGCTAACAACAACACAGTCACCCTGGACACTCTGATGCGCCAAACCACCCGGGGCAGAAGGGGAATAGGCGGAAAGGCATAAAGGAAAACCCCAAGGCCACTGTACAGAGAGGGCGTCCATCCCCCAATCCCCTCAGCCTGAAACCTAGAGCAGAAGAGGGGAACTTCTGCTGAGGCCGGGGATGCAAACAGGTCTAGAACCAGGGACCCTAATCTGACACAGGTCACCGCAAAGACCTGGGCCAACAGGACCAGTTCCGAAGAGGAGTGAAAACCGGCGTCTGAGAAGATCCGCTTGAACATTGTCCACCCTTCTGATACGTGAGGCCACCAGAGACACCAGATGAGACCCTTTCTGCTGGTGTTGGTAGTAGGAGAGGCCACAGGAGGAAGGACCATGCACACCTCAGCCTGTAGACCTGAAACCCCCCGCCACCATAGCAGGGACACTCGCAGCGCTGGGGACACTGAAAACAAAACTACGAAAGCTGAGATGTCGGGAGCCAGGGGGAGAGAGTATAAGACACCAGGAGACGTAACCGAAGACGGGCTCAAGGAACTGGAAAACATGCAAGACGCCACGTGCCCCGTAACTTCAGCAACAGGCGAGCCGAGACATACTGCCTTCTGAGAACCCAGCCCAGAACAGCCAGCAAGCGCCCCCCCCCCTGCACAACATCCAGAGTACGCTCTCCCCAGACGTCCGGACAAGCAGTGCAGGGTCTTGAGACCCATAAGCAGGTGACACATCCTAGAAGGCATAGGGACCAGGAACACCCGCAAGTAGAAAACTTGACCCTGAACAGGGAGAGGAACGGGCAAGACGGTAACCCACAACAACCGTTCGGAGAGAACGGATCCCATGGCCAACTACTTGGACCGTGAGCTGGGTAGCAAAGTCCTAACCATGCAAACCTGGACAGGAGGAGACAGGAACGGCTACTGATACCCCCTCCAGAAGGAGCCCATTACCCAGGAAGCCGAACCCCACCGGTCCCATACACCTCCGAGAAGATAGAGACGAGGAGCCAGGGAAAACCGCCAGTCACTGCACTTGCACCAGAGGGAAATCACAGGACGTTGAAACAGGCCTGCGCCACAATATAACAGCATGCTTGTCAGCCCACAAAAAGATCTGACCTATCTAAAGGAAGATACTGGACAGCCCAGAAGTCCAGCAGACTATGGCCCCCTCAGCTGACAGAGGAGCCACCAGGCTGGCGTTAAAAGGGCAGAGTACTGTCACAAAGCGGGGCAAAGCAATCCATCCCGGATAGCCGACATCAAAGGCAACCCCCTACCTGAGGTATGCCTATACTGGAAAACCCACTGAAGTGACATCCCCCTCCACTGGCACCAGGGGCTCTGAGAACCCCTCTAAGCACAGACATGGGCCACCATGTGCCCTATCACTTCCCACAAGTCTGAGAGGAGGCGTGAAAGCAACACGTCGGCACCGGAGGACCTAGGCCCTAAAAGACGAGACACTGGGAACCCCCTGCATGGCCGTTACTTCCATGATGCATTTTCCATAATCCCATGCCGGACAAGGGAAAAGCAAATCAACTCCTTCGACTTTCCCTCGCGCAGTTTAGAGGAAGAGGACAGGACAAGGAGTCTGCGTCCATAGCTAGCACAGACCCAAACACACCACTAACACGCCACATGACTGAGAGGTGGCTTGAGCCCTGTATCCAGTAGCTGGTAGCCCCATGCTCTAGATCGTTCCAATGCGTCGGTCTAGGAAGGTTGAAGGACCGAGTCAGCACCGCTGATACTCGAACCCGAAGTGTAGACTATGCCAGGCCGGTACCCTTCCGGCCGCTTGCAGACGTGTCCAAATCTGCGCCGTATTCACAGGCAGCACGCAAGGAATGCAGCCAACATCCAGTGCATCCTGGGCTGTGTGTGTCTGAGGAGCGGGTGGTATGTGACATGCCTGTGACAGTACAGAGCCCCCACACTTTCAAATACTCTGTCACAGACACCCCACGACAAGAAGCAGAGAGGCCTCACAACAAAAAGGGAAGGCTAGCCCATACTGCCAAGTGCTTGCCATCATTTCCAATAAAGATGTGTACACAGAGCACGAGGTAACGGCCTTTCGAAGGAGTCAAGATGCCCATACCAGCAAGAGAGGGGAAAACATCAAGCACAGTCCTCCCCTCTCCTTACCTTCCCCCAGATAATGCAGCTAGCATCCGGTGCATCCTGGGCCGTGTGTCTCTGAGGAGCGGGTGGTATGTGACATGCCCGCGACTGAACAGAACCCCCGCACTTTCAAATACTCTGTCATAGTCACCCCACGACAAGAAGCAGAGAGGCCTCACAACAAAAGGGAAGGCTTAGTCCATACTGCCAAGTGCTTGCCATCATTTCCAATAAAGATGTGCACACAAGGCACGAGGAAAACGGCATGTTGAAGGAGTCAAGATGGCCATACCAGCAGGAGAGGGGAAAAATATCAAGCACAGTCCTCCCCTCTCCTTACCTTCCCCCAGATAATTCAGCTAACATCCGGTGCATCCTGGGCTGTGTGTCTGAGGAGCAGGTGGTATGTGACATGCCTGCGACAGAACAGAGCCCCCGCACTCCCAAAGACTCTCTGCCACGGTCACCCCACGACAAGAAGCAGAGAGGCCTCACAACAAAAGGGAAGGCTAGCCCATACTGCCAAGTCGAATCAAGACGGCCAAAACAGGAGGAGAGGGGAAAACATCAAGCCCAGTCCTCCCCTCTCCTTACCTTC
The DNA here is from genome assembly GCF_040938575.1 of Ambystoma mexicanum. NCBI lineage: Eukaryota > Metazoa > Chordata > Amphibia > Caudata > Ambystomatidae > Ambystoma > Ambystoma mexicanum. The sequence goes on along the minus strand of NC_090932.1, from coordinate 1,137,349,062 downwards.
CCGGGGCCGTGCAGGACCCGGGACACAATGCTCACGCTGCGGTCCGGAGCCCAGCAAAGAACCGAGCGAGGCAATCCAGCTCAACTGTGACCCCAAGCCCCGCAGGGGGGCCAGGAGCAGCGCCGCACCTGAGGGAGCCGAGGGCCCCGCCACACAGCCCCCCCAGGGGGCCAGCAATCGGTGCTCCCTGGTGCCCCGCACCGGGAAGAAAAAGTCCAACCTGCCGGAGGCAGGAAAAATTAAACTGAGTGACATGGATGTGGGGGAGGAGTTATAGAGATTTAAAGAAATAGAAGAAGGTCCTGTGTCGGAGGCAGGTGCCTCATGAAGTAAGTACTGGGACGAGGAAGAGTGGACGTGGAGGTAATGGGTCACAGCCAACATGCCTAGGGGAAAGGGCAGGGGACACCTACCCCTCATGTTAGAATGGAAAATGGACGAGGTTGATTTTGCCAGCTTTCGCCTACATAACAAAGTTGAAAACAAAGTAATTCTGAATTCAGAAAGGCATACCTTTAAGTTATCTTGGTTTTTATTTGCCATTTTCACAGGTGTTGAAGGAACTATTAACAGTAAAAAAAAAAACATGATCAAATATTTTGGTGCCCGTTCTCGCTCTCTTTTTCTTAGCCCCACCGCTTTCTTTCCCTCTTTTATTTTTGCAGTTGGTCAGTAAGTGCAAGTGGGTGCAGGTCACATAACCTCTGCTCAACCAACCCGCTAATCGCATGGTACTGTTTTTGCTTCTCTCTTTCTTTCTTAGCCCCCTTTCTATTCCTCCTTGAGCTGCCTTGCAGTTTGCAGTTGGTCAGCTGGTGCAAGTGGACTTAGGTCACGTGACCTCAGCACCACCCACCTGCTAATCACTGATTATCTTTTGGCAACCTTCTTGGTGCGCTTTTCTTTTTAGCCTGGCCCTTTTATTTCCCTTTTAAACTGCCTCACAGCCTCTTTTCCTTTGCAGTTGGTCAGCTGGTGCAAGTGGGTAAAGGTCATGTGACCTCTGTCTTGCCCGCCTTCTTAGCCACGCCTCTTTCTTACCCTTTTTATGTCTCAGGCCACAGGACGTCTCCCACCAGGCCATCTGAATCAAAAGACAGATGAAAAAAGGGACCGTTCCTGTTTGCCTGTTTGTTTTTGTCAGGACCTGAACATGGTCTGAACCCCCTGCTACACACATCCCACCGTCACCCATATATGCAAACACCCAGTCTGGACCCCACTCCCACCTACTTCCACCCCACAGAACCTCATTCACTTCCCTCTCATTACCACCCACAATCCGCTGCCAACACACAAATGCAAACTGCTGCTGATCAATGATCGATCAGCAGTACTACATGCAGCAGACGTTTCAGGTCTCCCCGCCACTCGCAAACTAGACAGCTTCTCACAGAGACCGGGTCACTCCCACTTCCACACATATCCTGGATGTCCTCATCCTCACAGGTTACAGAACCCAACACAACGACCAGAAAGGGAAGAAAGAACTGGAGGAGGGCTCGCTGTTATCCACAATAACTCAATTAATCAATCAAAAATACGTTTATGCAAATTAAATAATCAAACTGCACATCTTATAGCCAAGGTAAAGTCGCACTAGAAGTTAGGAAAAATAATACAACAGCTTTAAACATCCTTTAAAAACTGTTCAAGACTCAAAATAATCAGTGGTTTGCCAGCAATTTAGGTGTCTTAAAACAGGGACAATGAATCTTTTTTTCCCTCATATATAAAATGCAAACATATAAGACTTGTAAGCTGTCTCTATGTGTGACTCCATCACATTTTCATGCTGGCATAACTGCTGGGGATCCCTATGGAGTCTGCTGGCTTTATGAGCCAGCATAAAACAGGTGCACTATATAGGGATCCACTGTGAATGCTGCCTGCCATGATAGGCAACATTAAATTGTAATTGTAAACTCTGCCTGACAAGCGTTTAATCATTTGCACAATGGAGTGCAAATGTGCAGGCACTCCGCTGTGCAAAGGACCAAAATTTAGCAGCAATGAGCCAATGTGGATGTCTACCCGTAACGCCCCCGGACACAGATTCCGCAATGGAACAAAATGAGCCCCAGAGGATTCATGTACTTGCCAATACACAAGGAAGGTCCCACCCACAGGTTACCCATGTGTCCTACATAACACATGAAATCCCCATCTAAACATCGGGAGCAGTGAAACTGTCTGGATCTGAAATAACACATACTGCACATAGCAGAAGGCACGGGGAGAGGGCCAGGGCACAGCAAACCAGCTTTTTTTAAAGCAGATTTCCTATTGGTTTGAACATCTAAAAAATCACTGATTGTCACAAAGTTAATTGGGGAGAGTTTGTCATCAGACTGAGGTTTGTGTTTTGTAGAATGCTTTTTTTTTTTTACAAATAGTTTTTGTGAACAGTTTACACTTTTTTTAGGCCAACACTTGCTGAGAAAATAGGGGATAATATGCAATCCAAAAGTGAAACACATTTTGGGATAAAATCCACCCAACTAACTTTTGGCCATATTAAAATCAACGATTATTTAGAAAGTTAATTTCAGGTTTAATCTAATCAAGTCTGCAGTGTGCAAGGCCACAAAATGTAAAATTATGTCAGTCACTGTAAACACTCTTCATCCCTCTGTGATCAGAAATCCATTCATTTTCAGAAATTAACAGAGGTTGTTTTCATGATTCTGCACTATGAACAGTTTTCTTATCGTGCAGTAATACCCTTATCATTGGCGTGCTCCTCCTACCACTGCTGCACCTTTCACGTCGTCGCCAGTGAATTGAAATGACACATGACTTCACTTAGAAAGTTCACCTAAGGTTTATTGCCAGCAAAACAGATACATTACAGGACTCCAATCAGAGCAGTGCCAGGAGCATGTGGCATCTCCACCAGCTGCCATGCTCAGAGTTCCCCTGGAACATCCATCAGAATTCTAGAGCATTAGCCTCAGTCAATACAAGATACATAAAGAATGTCACACAGAGGGGGAAATGTATACTTAGGGCTAATGAAAAAATAGACAGATATTACAAATAGGGGGATGCAACACCCAGGATACCTGAACAAGAAAAGAAGAAAGGCCAAAGTGGAGAGTATTTGCATACTAATTACTGAAGAACACAAGAATTTATTTATTTATTTATTTATTCAGATTTATTTATAGCGCACGTGGGCATCGTGGCGCTGTTACATGAAGACATAATCTGGTTACAGTGGAAGGAAGATGGTTACAGAGCAAATTTCGGATGTTTTCTTCTGTTGTTCTAAATATGGAACAAAATAGGTTAAGGGTTCAGAGGTGCCAAAACGCCATTTTAACAACGGCAATTATCCAAAAGGAAATCATAAGTCTTGTGTCAATTTTTATTTGTTTTAACGCACCTGGCCCGAAGGCATCTGGGCGCATATCCTTGTTACAGTGCAAAATCAAAACAACAGTCACAGTGGAACACAAGTAGAACAATTAATGAAGCTTACAAAGTACTTCCAAAGTCTACAGTACAAGAGTAAATCTTACACAGTATTTACACAGTATACACTACAATATGATTACAGAATAAAATCCACTATATCAACAAGAGAATGCGGGGTAAGTGGCTAATAAACACGGGGGTGAGTTTAAGGTTGAATAGGAGCGTGATGGAAGTGTGTGACTTGGGCCAGGATCCACAGTTTAGCCTTCCTCTTGAAGGAGTGGAAGGAAGTTTCAATTCTTACAGGGTGCAGGAGTGAGTTCCATAGTTTGGAAGCAAGGACTGGGAAGCTGGCACCTCCCGCTGTCTGAATTTTAAATCTCAGTATAGAAAGGCAATGCGCTTGGGCTGTTCTCTGAGGGCGACTGGTGGTATGTGAGGTGAAGCGGTTAGCCAGGTAGCGAGGTGCCTGGTTGGCCAGACATTTATGTGTGAGGGCAAGGGTTTTGAGGGTGACTCTTTGTTCTACTGAAAGCCAGTGTAGGCTACGTCTAGTGTCAGATATGTGCTGGTTCCTGGGAATATTTAATGCAGCCCTAATGGCATTATTTTGGGTGATCTGTAACTTGTTGAGATACCGTTGATTCATACCTACGTAAAGTGCATTGTAATAGTCCAGTTTGGACATGACAAGGGTTCTGGCCAAGATGGTACAATTGGAAGAGGAAAGGAACGGGCGGCAGGCTGTGATCAATTTGCATGTGCAGGCGGACGCTGAAATGACAGCATTAGTTTGTCTAGATAGAGATAATGTGGAATCAAGGTAGATGCCTAAAGTTTTAGTGTCTTTCGAAACCTTAATGGTGTTGCCATCGAGGATAAAGGATTTGAAGATAGGGTCTAGTTTGCTGAGTTGGTGATGAGATCCCAGGATGAGAAGCTCTGTTTTTCCGACAGAGCGCATGTTGAACCATCCTAGCCTGGATGACTTGATGAACATCGTTTAAGGCTTTAATATCAGCTAAGTGGTCCCCTGTGATAGGGATGAGTATCTGGGTGTCATCTGCATAGTTAATGTAGATGACACTCAGAGGGTCAAGAATATCAAAGAGCGGCTTCGTGAACACGTTGTAAAGTGTAGTTGACACGCAAGATCCGCAGGGGTCCCCACACGGTACTGGAGATAGTTCAGCGGAAGTGGAGGGAAAGAAGACCCTCATAGATCTATTGGCCGTGAAGTAGCTGATCCAAGTTGTGGCATTGTCTGAGAAGTGGGCTGCTGATTTAAGGTGCTGACAGAGAATCTGATGGTTCACTAGGTCAAAGGCTGCCAAGAGATCTAGTAGTAAGAGGAGGGCTAGCTTTCCTTTGTCTTTCAGGTCGTCAATTTGTGTTTTAAGGTAGATGAGGGCAGTTTCTGTTCCATGCTTGGGGCGGAAGCCCAATTGTCTGAGTCCTAGTAGTTTATTAGATTCCAGGTAATCCTGAATATGCAAATAAGCTGCTCGGTCCAGGATTTTGAGCAAAAAAGGAACAGTGGTGATGGGCCTGTAATTAGTTGATATGCTCGGGTATAGAGAAGGTTTTTTAAGAAGGGGGATAACCCAAGCGTCCTTGAGGTTATCAGGGATGATGCACGTGCTAAATTAAGTATTTATAAGAGCAGTGATGAAAGGGGCAAGTTCAAGGGCCGCCTCCTTAATGATGGGAGCTGGGCATGTGTCTCCCTGGCAATTAGAAGGTTTCAGTTTGCTGATGATGTTTTCTACCTCTAAGGTAGATAAAGGAGAAAGGTTGAATGGTAGGGGAGTGTGCAAGTGCAGGAAGTTATTCCAGATGGCGAAATAGGATGTAAATCAGTCTGTAGGCTGCTTTTTTTAATGTTAATTTTAGATTGGAGTGTAGAAATTTTGTTAAGGAGCACCTATTGTATATTATCACACAATGTACTGTCTTTACTACAGGTGTCTGGAGGGGTGGTGGGCGATTCAAGTTCTTTGAATATCTTGAAAAGCTCTTTAGTATTAGATTCTGCTTGCAGTTTACGTTTATTGTAGGTATCTTTTTTTGCTTGGAAGATAGCCTCTTTGTAATTGAGGGATGCTATAATGAGGCTGTCCTTGTTAGTATCATAGGGGTGACTTTTCCATCGGGCTTCAGAGTTTCTCTTTACTTTGCGTAGCACTCTCAGTTGTGGTGTGAACCATGAATTGAGATGTGCACGAGGTTGAGGTTTCTGCAATTTAGTAGGGGCAATGGAGTTCAGTGCTTTGAGAATGATGTTGTTGAAGGTATCCACTAGGCCTGTGGTGTCAGTGCACGACAGGGAGGCTTTGTTTAATATAGCAAACCGTTGCCTGGGCAGGAGCCCAACCATACCTGGTCTGCAGGATCAGCTTGATCGACGGAGTGGCGTCCTCCTAGCAGCTTCAGAGGTGCAGGGGCAGCGCAACGCTTGATCCTCATTCTCAGCATCTTACTAGATCTGCGCTGCACCTCCTCCCTTTTCTGACATAAGGTTAACTGCTACAACCTCTTCTCTGAGGCCATCGTGAGTGCATCTGCCCTCCTAATACCAAGCAGAGCCTTTACGAAGCAGCCTGCACCTTAAGATAGCCGCGGCCCGTCAAGCCCGTATTTTGTTTATTTCGGTTGCCTACAACCTGTCTGAGAAAAGCTACTAAGCCAATCCCGAGTGACCGGAGGCGGAAGCCGGCCTACTCAACAAAGGCCTACTGATCAAGGCTATCTACTGTCCATGCCTGTCAGTGCTGATAGGCCATGGCCCCCTCTCCTTTCCCATTTACATGTTGTCTGCGTCTTAATAAACTTTATCAGCACCATTTGTTGCAGCGCCACGTTGAACTTTTGGACCCTGATGCTGCATTGCCTGACTACCGCATACCGCCCATAAGAACACTTATCCTCCCACTGTGGCACTGCACTCGCAGGTAATTACCAGCATCATATATACTCTCTAACATTCACGTTGCTGAACGCCTATAATCAATGCTGTGCTCTTCATGTCTGACCGATTGTAATGATTGAACCATCTGACCATATAATGTATATTGTCTGATGTTATCCTCGTACGTACCTTGCTAGAATCTCATTTCCATCTCCTCTTCGGAGTGCACACTGACTTATTGTTTGACATGTACGCTACTGGCTACGCATGAGTCTTGCTCTCTTACTATTGCCAGCATGTTGTATCTCATTTGATGTATCTCTGTACTTTGCATCTTGTTTATTGAGCTCTCACCTGACTACTCGAGTAATTTGTTGACACTTCATACTATATTATAGACGTGATACGTCTCTTACTCTATATTGTCCATCCCACGCTGTGGCTTTAGACCGATTTGATAACTGCCTCACTGTATCGCAGTCCTTATCGTGTCTCCCTCGCTTACTAGCAGTGACTGGAGACCTTCAGTCATTCCCTGGTAATTTTGACCTAGTTTATATTACCTTGGTATACTACACCTTGATTGTAACTATTTCTATCGCTCCATTCGTGGCCCTCTCGACTCATAGTGCCAGGGCTTCTTTCTCACTACACCCCATTATGTACACCTCAGATATTTTCTGTTGCTCTCTCCTGTCATTTTGCCTCTCAAATCATCTGATCTCTTCCTTCATCCATTATTGCATTGCACTACCTACCCCACACACACCTAGTGAGCAATTAAATCCCGGGCTGCCTTACTCAGCTAATTACCACTCCGTCTACCACCCCAACTTGCCACCACATCAGAGTGTACCCCAACTCACCTCCTGCCCATCCTTCAGCACACAGCACAGCCTTAGGGGGAACCATCTCCGGTTCCGGAAGCACCTCAAAACCTTCCTCTTTGCTTCTTCTTTCTCTCTCCCTCTCCCCTGCTAATTCTTCGCTGATTCTGCACCGAATCTGCAACTGGGCCACTCTCGCCGACCTCGGTCCTGGGCCCAGCCACTCTCCACTTGCACTGCCTCCCTGGCAACCCCTGCACTGCAGGACTGTCTCTGTATCCCTACAGCTCCCGTTCCCAGCACTTGTCTGCACTCACCTTGCACTTGCCACCAGTTGGCCCTTTATTTATTTTCTTCCACTTACCTTGTACTGCACTTCCCCCCTCCCCTCCCCTTGCACTTTCTCCCTTCCCCCTACCCCTGCACTTGCGCAATCTGAATGATACCTGGCCTAGTAGGTTCGATGTCTGTCTTCCCCTTGTTCCCCCCTCCCTGCCTCGTCGCGCATTGAAACACTTGAAACACTTGTGTATAGGCGCATTACAAATGCCATATCGTATCTTAGCACCTTAACCATGCCTTTGACACTATCCCCCAATCCTTACTTGAATGCACTTGCTTTATGGCTGGAATACTTTGCAGCCAAACCAACCCCTAAACAACCATGCACCCTTAACCTCAGTAACTTCAGATTAGGATCCAGATTCACGCTCGCAGCCCACTCTTCACTTATCCCCAACCCCACACTTGCATTACCTTTTTCTCCTAGCAGTTCTCCGCATAGCATCAACACAGTAGGCATTGAGAATACCCCTCATTTGGCTACGCCCAGCATCAACACTAGGAATCCCAACTTAACCACTGAAACGTCTATCAAGGGTGCCCTTGTCAATGCGGGATTCCTCCCTGCTCACGCCCTGGACATCGCAGATCTCATCACGACTCAAGACTTAGATCATCGAGACATGGTTACACGCAGCCTCAGGTCCTTCACTTTCACTCGCTATTCCTAGTGACTACACCATCATCAGATGTGACCGCAACACCAACCAATCCAAAGGTGGTGGTGTGGCCTTTATTCATAAAAGCTCCCTCGGTTTTAGAGTCATCCCTAATGAACAGATCCCATCTGCTGAGCTTTTATCGATCAAATTACCAATCTCTCCCAAACAAACCGCCATCGTGCACCTTGTTTATAGACCACCAGGACCTGCCACCACATTCGCCGATGACATTACCTCCATCATAGTAGATAAAACCAAGACCAATTCCCAAATTATTTTATTAGGAGATCTTAACTTGGGTTATCTAGACCCTAATGACCTCAAAGCACAGTATCTTGTCAACACCCTCAATGATCTGGGCTTCTGCCACTACATTTCTGAACCTACCTGCATCAAGGGGAGAACCATTGATTGACTGGTTGATCAGAACTGCAGCATAGAATAACTCGCAGGTTCTTTCTATGTTTGGGTGGTAATGGGCAGGACCCAACTCTGTACTGTTTGCCAGCAGTTAGGTTGGGGTCCATTTATCAAAATCTCACATTCAGTTAAATTACATTTTAGCATAATTCTGTACATCCAGCTAGTTAATGCTACCAGATATGTGTTTAATTGCCAGGAAGAGTTTGCTGGTTATTATGTCTAAGATAAGAGGGGCGCCTTGGGTGCACTTATAACAATCCATGCCATGACTCCTGATAAGCTTCATTTGCACCCGGGGAAGGGTGATTAGCCAATCAGGTGGCTGGAACAGCGGCGTGGATATGCATTCTCCTTCTCTTCCAGCCACCCGAGGCCCTTCCTTGGGTGGTGCAATTCTTTTCTTTTTTTAACATGGGGAGGCAACAGGGAGCCTCTCCCTGCTACCGCCCCACCCTGCAACCTCCCCAAAACAAACAAAACCTCTTCCCCACCCCCTGCCTCCCTCGACACTGACTGCCGCACCTCCCACTCCAGCCACTATAGAAATGTAATAGGGACTTAGCCCCTTTTCCCTATGGCTGCAACCATCATTTCTTTCCCCTCTGGAGATTGGCAGAGGGGAAAAAATGAAAGCCATTTGCACTCTGGATGAACCCCATGGTGCGAATGGCTTTCACGCCCCGATTGGTGGTGGTGGGGGGGTGCACATGGCTGGTAATGGCCCATGGGCCTACCGTGGCAAGGGCTGACAGGCTGTTACCGGTTATCTCTGCCCCCCTGCAGGGGTGTGTAAATCACATCAATGGAAGGATGTAGCCATAGTCAATAAGCAATCCTTAAGAAAGGAATGTATTCATGATAAGAATAGACCAACTTCAATAATGAATCCAAGCGTTTTTACAGTAGGTTTGCATGGTCCAACTTGTCGAAGGCAGCACTTAACTCTAGGAAAACGAGGCTCCCAGTAGCTCCACCTTTGCAATCTGAGGTATTCTAGGACCAAGAGAAGCACAGATTCAATTTCTCTACCAGGTCGAAATTTGTCTCGAAAGGGGTCAAGATGTTGGTGACATTTGGTGTAATTGTACATTTGGTACACCTCTCTAACTATTTAGCCAGATATGATAGATTAGATATCGAACGATGGTTAGTGAAATCATGGACATCTGCATTCAGGTTTTTAAAACGTGGTGTGATGAAACCTCTCTGAAGGTAAGACAGAGCCAGGGCCTAGGCCTAGAGAGGCATTCAAGATGAGTATTAGAGTGGCCACTAACTCTGTAAATACTGTAGTTCAGGGGTCTACAGATATTTTGGACTATGACTCAAATAACCCTTTCAGCATTGGCTAAACTGGCTGGGGCTGATGGGATTTGTAGTCCAAAACATTTGGAGATCCAAATGTTGCAGAACCCAGCTGTTGTTTAAAATCATGAGGCGCACAAGCGTCTGGAGGTAACGCATGGCATTTACTAGTTTTAATTAATGACAGAAATTGATCATAGTTGAATGTATTACATTTTGTCAATCTGTGGGGGTTTTCGTTCAATGCGTTTCAATCATTATTGGCTTTAATGGATGATCTGGTTATTATATAGGTATGCATTTCCTGCCTGGATTTTAGAATTGAAAAAAGATACCAGGTGGTTTTGTTTTTTAAATCGACAAACACACCATTTTGCAACAGAGATCTTGTGCGAAACAGGTGTAATGTTTCATTGCGGGAAAGAAGTAGAAGCAATGAGTTAGGCAAAGAGGAACACTATGGATTTCCTCGGAGTCATCTGAGTTCCCTTCAGTTGGGAGGTCATGGGCTTCAAGGCAATTACTGATTTGACTTATTGAGACCAATAGGCTGTGCGATTGTGGCAAACACATACTCCAATATGGTACAAGGGGCAGCCCACAGCCTGCTGAGATGTGAAGAGACAGGGTGTCCAGTCAAATGGTCGACAGGACAAATGGTCGACAGGTCAAATGGTTGAATTTTTATTTATTTATATATATATATTTTTTAGGTTTTTTTAGGGAAAAAAATGGGTTTTTAGCAAAAAAAGGGGTTTGGGGGTGGGGGACCCCCCCAAAAAAAAAAAAAATGTGAAAAAACCTACTAAAAAAAAATCGACCATTTCACCTGTCGACCTTTTGGTGTCGACTATTTGTCCTGTCGACCATTTATTTTCGACCAAATGACCTAGAACCAAGAGACAGGCATTCTTGCTGCAGCACCATTTTTTGTAAAACACGTCTGAATTTCTTATTTTGGGAAAGATGTGTTTTATCAGTAGTACGTTCGTAAATTAAGAAGAGTGAAGGTATATTTTTGAAAATGGTGCGACGACGAGACAACACAACTTGAGACAGTACATGAGGTCAATGCAGGCTATGTTCTTTATTTTATTTGACACTTGTAGAGCGCACAAAACCCTGAGGTATCTAGGTGCTTTTAATTTAAGATTACGGTTACACTAAGTGCTTCAGGTTACAGATAGGGAAGCATACGAGGTGATTTACATCATGGAACTTGCAAAAGCTAGTACATCGTTCAACAAGTGCAGGAAAAGAGACCATGGTGATCACCTCTATGGACCTGGCCTAGATTGCCGGTCGGCAGCAACCAACAGTTGCTAGGTCAACTTCGGGTAAATACATGGTGCCTGCCCATGTTATAGGGAGGCAGCGGCAGACAGATGCAACGTCAAAATTAATGTCAAGATCATGGGCAAATACTTGGTGTCTGCCCCATGTTGCAGGGAGGCAGTGACACAGAAATGCAAGGTCAAATCAAGGACAAATACATGCCCATGTTGCAGGGAGGCAGTGACACACAAATGCAGAGTCCAATCAAGGGCAAACACACAGCATCACAGGCGACCAGTGGGTAGGGTGGGGGACACACAACATCACAGGCAAAAAGGGGGTGCGGTGAGGGGACACACAGCATCACAGGTGACCAGGGGTGGGGTGGGGGGACACACGCCATCACAGGTGACCAGGGGGTGAGGGACACTCTGCATCACAGACGACCAAGGGGTGGGGTGGGGGGACACATGGCATCACAGGCGACCGGGGGTGGGGAGGTACACAGCATCACAGGCGACCAGTTGGTGGGGTGGGGAGGGTGGGGTGAGGGGACACCAGGCATCAAAGGCGACCAGGGGTGCAGTGGGGGAACACACAGCATCAAAGGCAACCAGGGGTGGGGTGGGGGGACACACAGCATCACAGGTGACCAGGGGTTGGGGGGACACACGGCATGGGTAGGGGACACACGGCTATCACAAGCGACCAGAGGGTGGGGGACACACAGCATCACAGGCGACCAGAGCGTGCATGTAGTGGACAGGGAGCAGACAGGGGCCTTCGTTGTGGGCCTTAGGTGAGACGGCCGGCTCCTGTCTCCCGGCTACAGCGATTGGTCTAAGAGTACCAAGCCAGCCAATGAGAGGGGGAGCAGGCTCAAGCAGCAGGTACCATAGAGACAGGTGGCAACAAAGCGGCCATCTTGCCAGGCCTTGTAGGCCACAGCCACAGGCCTTGTAGGCCACAGACTGCAAGGCCTATATGCCTTGCAGTCTGTGGATTTGTCCTCCCTTGCTCAAGTGTTCTCTGTTATGGCCAATTGTCTGGCTACCCTTAAACTATGTAAAGAGCAGGCCGCCAATCAGAGCCTTGGTTTGACGAGGATTTAAAGTCTCTAAGGCTCAAACGCAGGCAGGCTGAGCGGAAGTGGAGGAATCGCTACTGTCAGTGTGACTGTATGTTGTTACGTCAAGCTACAATCTTATATCATAAAGCCATTGTGGCAGCCACATGCAGGTTCTACTTTGGTAAAGTGGAATCGGCCCTTAACCAACCCAGAGAATCGCTTGAGTTTATACGCTCTCTATCCTCTCCCTCTATCACTCAGGCAGGGATTACTCCCTCCCAGGGTTTTTGTGATTCTTATCTAGTTTCTTTAGTGACAAGATCCCGTCTATTTGTGACAAAATCGTACAATCTGGTTTAAAGACAGGCAAGTATGATTCTGTCCCCTCTGGTTGTGTCCCAGCCTGTTATTTTCCCTTAATTTCCCCCCGAGGACACAGTGTCTGCCACTTCTAAGTTAAAATCTGCATCTGCTCTTGATTCAATCCCCTTCGTGATCAGTAAAGACATTATGCCGGCCATTGCACGGTGGGTCGCCCAGGCAATTAACCACTCCTGCTAACCAGACTTCAATCCTCCGGAGTTAAAAAAAAATGTGTTGGTGGTACATCTTTTTAAAAAACCTTCACCCCTCATCTTTAATCAATCCTCTTCTTAGCTCATTTCTTGAAACTTTTAATTTCTAGAATCCTTGGCAATCCGGCTTCCACCCTGTGGAGGGTGGCAGGGCAAAGGCTTGCCCCCAGAATACATTGAAATAAGGCATGCCAGTTAGCTAAGGAAGGGCTTAGAGAGAGGACATATTTCTTATTGCTTTGGCTAACTGCCATGCCTCGATGCAATGTATTCTGGGGTAAGTCTTTGCCCTGCCACCCTCCACAATATGTACCAGAGCATTACATTCTGCCACAAGGCATCCTGGGGTGAGCTCTTGGTTGTCCCAGTAAGGGTGATGGCAGGATTTCAGTTAGCTAAGGAAGGGCTTGGAGAGAGGATGTACTTCTTATGAGATCAGTGATATCAAGCAGGAAAATTGTTAGGAGAACATATTAGAAGACTTGAATTGATTTTGGGGAGAAGTGGGATTTTGTAACAGTCGACATTCAGAACATTTAGAAACTCTTTACATTCTGGTGTTGCAATGCCGCCATTCCTATGGACATGGCAATAATTGTATCGCCCCAGTAATTACTTGAAGTGTTCTGAACCATTAAGGAACAGAGGTTAACCAGTACTAGACTAATCACTACAATACAAGCATGATTTGCCATGCGAGTTTAAAACATTGTTGACTTACTGTTCATTATTATTTTCATTTGTCCATTTAGTTTTCGGCGTGTCAATTACATCATGCTGAATATTATTCCGTCCTGGTGGAAAACATCCTTTTTCAGACGCCCTAACGCTATCTGCCGTCTGTGACACAATGTCTAAATTGACTTTTATTTTATTCTGTCTGTTCTTATACAGGTGAGCACCATTGTGTTTTGATTTAATATTTACATTGGGAAGCACTGCAGCTAGGGTTTTTTTCACTGTTTTTGGAGTGGCCTTTAGTCATTTGTTACCCCTCCTGGATTACAACATGTTCCTGTTTTTGCTCTTTGTTTCTTGCAGTTCTACTTGGTAGCGAACTTGCTCTGTTGGTCTTCATTCATTTCTCAGGATTTATATTCAGGAAAAGGTGACCAGCTAAACAGTTGAGATAATGGTAAAATTGCAAATTTAACTGCTAATCCTTTTTTCTCCTGTATAAAAGTATGGAGTGTTTTTTGCCGGACTTGTTCGGAGGGAGGCGGGCATCCTGTTCGCCATTCACAGATCATTCTTATTTTTTATATTTCTAGTCTATGGTGTTAGCATTCAAATTCTTAGGTTTCTATTAAATCTGTTTATGAATGTGTTTTGATCATGGTTTTTGTTTTTCTTTTTGTCTGATGTCGTAGGCAAAATTATGGATTCAGCTTGTACAAAAATCCTTAGCTGAAATGAATATCACTCAATATATGCATGTTTTTACACTATAAATGTCTGTGGCATATATCTCGATGGGAGTGCACCATCCTGAAGAAGATGGGCATCGATTGTGAAAAAGCTTAGATGCTCTGCACCATTGAAACTACTGTCTGTTTGCATGTCAGACCTAATGTACGCAGTAGGTCATGACAGTTTAGTAGTTGACGTACGGCAACCCTTTATAGTTTCAATTCCAGAAGTAGCCATTATTGCCTTGTTTATGTATTTGTGGTTGTTCTTACATTTTCAAATGTGGCCGTAGCCTCTGACCACCAGCCGGATGATCCCCTTCAACCGGTCTGATGTTCAGAGTGCTTGGCTACATTAAGCCAGTACTGACTGAATCATCAGTCTTGTTTATAGATAAGCACTTTTGCTTGACTATGTATTCTAGCTTCTAATTAAATGTTGTTATTTAGATAACGAGCTCGAAACATGATTTAATATGTATGTTTTAAGCAAATAATTAAATATAAATATAATAATTCATGTTTTCCAATTGTGTTGTCTTTTGCATGATCTGATCTGTGGTTCCGAATTTGGCTGCCCCTCTCCCCGTCCTTTTGGCGGATTCCTCTTTAACTTGATTTTTCCGCTGACATATTTTGCCTATATTGTAACTGTCGAGAAAGACATTTGAATTTCAGAGATACATAAGGAAGACAGAGAAAACACTCCTGAATATGGGTTATGATACCCAAAACACGTAGAGAAGATAACAAAGTCTAAGAATCTGTCCATTTTGAAGAACAATGTATCTAAAAAATCTAAGAAATTGATTTTTTTCTTTACTAAAGTTAGGTATTTTGTGTGACTATGGTGTCTAATTGATGTAGAAAACAAGATGGAATATATGTGGAGATAACGTTGCTACATAGGACATTTTTATGTTCATAAATTAATGTTTGCTTTGAAGATAATATTGAGTTAATTTTGTAAATAAAATCGATAATTACGAATATGCAACAAAATTGAATGTGATTAATCAAATGTTCAGCTATTCTGAAAACACATTTGAAAGGGCAGTTGGCGATTGGGGTCCTCTTTGGTCTGCAAGGGGAAGTTATTTGTATTGTTAGCGATTTACCCGTGGGGGCTTCCATAGCATCAGATTCCGCCTTGGAGCCAGAAGACAATTATGGCTTCATACCTCAAAGCATATGACTCTCAAGAAACATCCTTGCTTTGCCTTCCTTTTTTTTTTTAAAAACATATTTTTATTGTTTTCATAGATAGTACAAAAGTAAACAATCCCCAACCTTCCCATACCACCCCCCCCCCCACCCACCCCGTTCGGAAGAGAAGTCCATGTTCAAATGTCCTCGGTATCGATTAAGAAGTGAAAAAGTCCGTAATTTTTATGGAGTGCGGGCACCACTGTGCCATATAGTCTGATTGGAGATATTCTAGTACCCCTCCCCATTCTTTTGTGAAGGCATCATGTGTTCCTTGGAGATTGTGTGTTATCTTTTCCATGGTCATTTGGAACCAGACCTTATATAACCAGGTGTATAGCAATGGTGGATCTTTCTTCTTTGACCAGAAGCCTTTGACCTTTGGGCAGTCCCACCAAATGTGTCTCCACGTGCCGGTATCTGTGCAGCCTCTCCAGCAGCGGTTTGATGTGTGTGGGAACATGCTAGATAGCCTCTCCAGGGTGTAGTGCCACTGTGTAATAATTTTAATCCACATTTCTCTGGTTTGGGAAGCTCGGGTTAATTTGGGGATATCGGCCCATAGCAACTGCCACTGTTGTAGTGTGGGGTCCTCTCCCAGTGTTTTTTCCCATTTTTTCATGTATGCCCACTTTATGTCTTCCTCCTGCGTATTTATGAACTTGTAGAGAGTGGAGACTAGTTTTCTGTCTCCTGAGTTGGTAAGGAGAAACTTTTCAAAGGCGGTAAGTTCCCTCGTCGCTGCGTGTGTTATCTCGGGTGAGGACAGCCAGTGTCTGAGCTGTTCATATTTATATCTATCCGCATTTGTGAGGTTCCATAGTGTTTTGCAGTCGGCGAAAGATCTCATCTCCTTGTCCACGAACATTTCCCCAATTTTTCTACAACCAGCTTCCTCCCAGTTCTCGTATGCGCCGTGCTCTGTCCCTGGTGGGAATTGCGGATTCCTGCAGATTGGAGTGAACGGGGCCAGAGCAGTGGTAATGTGCCCTTTCCGTGTCTGCTCATCCCAGGGATCCAATGTGGCCTTCATGATCTCGCTGATGCCCAGGTTCGGGTGCCTGTGCTGCTTTGATTTCCATAATAGGTCCTCCAATGGTGTTCTTGCGACCGCTCTGTCCTGGGTCACCCAGATCGTTCGCTGATTGTCTCCCAGCCATTCTTTTAGGATCCAAAGTTGTGCCGCTTGGTAGTAGTTCTTAAAGTGAGGGAGCTCCAGGCCCCCCTCCTTGGTGTGTGACATGAGAACTGATCTGGCTACTCTGGGGGGTTTCCTGTTCCAAATGAATGACGAGACTGACTTTGCCAGTGCTCTGAAAAAGGAATCTGGGATCACGATCGGGAGGGATTGGAAGTGATATAGTAGTTTAGGGAGGATGTTCATTTTTATCGATTGGCTTCTTCGCCACCAAGAGATATTTAGGGGACACCACTGCTCTAGATCTTTTTGTATTCTTGCCAGGAGTTGGGGGTAATTTCTTTTATATAGTGCCTCTACCTTCTGTGTGAGAGTTATACCCAGATATTTTATGCCTTCCTCTGCGACTTTTAGGCCAAATTGCCCTGCTTCTCTATTCAGTGTTTCTCTGTTCCCGGTTAGGAGTAAAATGTATGACTTTTTTTTGTTTATTTTTAGGCCCGATATGTCCCCGAATGACTCAAGTAGGTGGAATGCCGCAGGGATGGACTGGGATGGGTGTTCGAGTGCCAGTAACATGTCATCTGCGTAGGCAATTACCTTATGTTGTTTACCCGCCATCTCGATTCCCCTGATTTGGTCCGATTCTCTAATTTTAATTAGTAGTGGTTCTAGGAACAGCGCATATAGGAGCGGCGATAGCGGGCAGTCTTTTTTTGTTCCCCTAGAGATTTCCACCCTCTCCGTGACCACCCCATTTACCGCTATTCTTGCCGATGGGGAGGAGTAGTTGGCCTTGATCATATTAATATATTGGTTCCCGAATCCCATATGCGCCATGGTTTTGAAGAGCATTGACCACTCTACCCGGTCAAAGGCTTTTTCTGCATCTAAAGATATTAGAACTGCAGGGGTGAGGGATATGCTAATTTTTTCTGTTAGATGAACTAGCCTTCTCGTGTTGTCGTGTGTCTGCCTCCCTGGTATGAATCCCGATTGGTCCGGTTTAATTAAGGAGGGAAGCAGTGGGGAAAGCCTGGCTGCCAGGATTTTTGTGTATATTTTTGAGTCTAGATTGATCAGGGCAATCGGTCTGTATGAGCCTGGGAGGGTGGGGTCTTTCCCTTGTTTGTGGAACACCAGTATTTTAGCCTCATTCATGGATGGGGTAACATTCCCGCTATCTCTAAAGGTGTTTAGCAGTCTAGTGAGGAAGGGGGTGAGGAGGTCTTCATATTTTTTGAAAAAATGGGGCTGTGAAGCCATCCGGGTCTGGTACTTTGTTGAGTTGGAGATCTTTTATTGCCTTCTTCACTTACCGTTATCTGGGCCTCAAGTTCCGTTCTGGTCTTTTCTGGTATTTTTTGAAAGGGGATCGATGTCAGAAATCTGTTTTGGTCTGCCTCATCTGGGTGTTCAGTAGTATAAAGGTTCTGGTAGAACTCCCTGAACGTGTCCCCTATATCTTCTGTGCGGGTCAGCGAATCTCCTTGTACATTTTTAATGTTCCGGATGGTCATTGTTTTTCGCTTTGACAAGAGGAATCGGGCTAGATATCGGTCTGCCTTATTAGCTTTTATATAGTATCTCTGTTTGAGGTATAAGAGGGATCTCTGGGCTTTCTTGCTATGGAGGAGTTCAAGTTGCCCCTCTGTGTGTTTAAGTGACCTTTTTAAGTTCCTGGTGGTGTTTGCCAATAGTTCTTCCCGGATTTTGGACAGCTTCTTTTCCAGTTCTGTTTCCCACTGCTGTGATTGTTCATCCCTCGCTGCTTTGAGGGCTATTAAGTGGCCCCTGATTACTGCCTTGAACGCCTCCCACACCGTACTCAGGGCAGTCTCCCCTGTATCGTTATGTTCGAAGAATTCTGTGATCTTGTCCCTAATGGATTCTCCCATCACTGGGTCTGACAGTATCTCCTGTGGAAGTTGCCACCTCCAAATTCCTTTCTCTTTCTTTGGGGTCGACAGATCCATCCAGAGGGGTGCGTGGTCTGACAGAGAGATGGGTCCCAGCTCCATGTTTTGTATTTTACCCAAGTTCCCCACTGACACCCAGAAGTAGTCAATTCTTGACATCGTATTGTGGACGTGTGAGTAATATGTGTATCCCCTGGTTTGACCTTTGTGTTCTCTCCATGCATCGCACAATGCCATACCCTCCATCCGCCGTTTAAGTCGTTCCGACGGGGCGCCTTAGTGATGGGGCCCACCCGCGCTCCGGCCAATCTGAGGGTGCCAGGCCATATTAAAGTCCCCTCCTCTGATTATTTCACCTTTCGCATACTCCTCCAGCCTCCCCATCGTGTCTCTCAGGAAGCCATCTTGGCCCGTGTTTGGGGCATATATGGAGGCTAGTGTCAGTGTGGCATTGTGGAGTTTGATATTGGCAAAGGTGAACCTTCCTTCTTTGTCGGAGTGTTTGTCGATCAGGCTTGCTTCCAGACCCTCCTTAACTACAATCATCACCCCCACCCTCTTCTCCGCTGCGTTGGATTGTGCCATTATTTCATAGCCTCTGAGGTGAATTTTCCCCCTATCCTGTGCTTTGATGTGTGTCTCCTGAAGCAGTAGCACTTCAGCCTTTTCCTTCCTTAACATGTTCTATGCTTTTTTCCGTTTCCCGAGGGAGTTCAGACCCCTTACATTTAAGGTTACGAATCTTATCTTTCCCATTTCAGATGCCCTTTCTGGGTGCTCCTTTTGCCCGAGTTGAACATTCCCCTCTCTCTTCCGGAACGGTACCCCACCCACCCCTTCCCCCCAAACTGTAAAATTGTCCCCCAACCATTAACTTTATTCCAACTTGTGCTCCCGAGGAGGGCCCGGGTACCTAAGGTAGCTCTGGCGTTCCGCCTATCGCTCCCTGCCCTCTGTAGACTCGAGGCTAACATTGCGGGGAGTCCTAAACCCCACGTCATCCCTTGGCCTTGATGTAAGTCGTTCCGGTTCCACACCGGGCCTACTGAGTCTGTTCAGTACGAATTTCATCATTGGGTACTGTTCCGCATAGTATGTTCAGCCTCTGGGCACCAAATCTCTTGAGCTGTGGATTCACGTCCGTTCGATTGTTTTATTTGACACTTCAATTTCCCTTCCTTGCCGTTTCCTTTTCTGGCGGACCCATTCCCATCCCCCTGGTCTGCTCTGCTGCTCCCCCTTCTTTTTTTCGTTTTTGGTCAATGGGTCATCTGTCTGGATATCCATGATGCTCAGCCCCTCTTCCATGGTGGTCACCCACCTTTGCTGACCCTCCCAGTCGAACAGTAGACCGAAAGGGAATGTCCATTTATATTTTATCTCTCTCTTGACCAGTTCCCTAGTGAGTAAGGCCATTTCTCTTCTTTTCTGGAGTGTTACGGCAGATAGGTCTTGAAACAGCTGAATTTCCACCCCGTTCATCCTGATTTGTTCTAGCTGCCTTGCTCTCCGTAGTATGAGTTCTTTTTGCGGGTAGGAGGATAGAGCTGCCAACACGTCTCTGGGTCTCTCCCCTGGTGTCCCTGTGCGCTTTGGGCCCACTCTATGGATGCGGTCTATCCCCACTGCCTCCGAGTCTTGTGCTTCTATGATATCTCTGAAGACCTCCTGCACCGCTTTCCTTAGATCCCTGTCCGTGACCAATTCTGGCATATTTTTAATGCGTATGTTCGATCTGCGGGACCTATTTTCTAGGTCCTCGCACTGTATTTCCAGATTGTGGGTCAAACGGACAAGGTGCTCTTGTGTTTCGCTGTTTTGTAGAGCCTCCTCTTCTGCGTTTTGCACTATTTTTTCCTGGGTATCTGTCCTTTCTTCCAGGTTCGCGATGTCGTGTTTAACATCATGGATTGCCTGCTGCATGTTGTGTTTAATTGCGGCGAATTGGTCCTGGACTGTTGACATGAGCTTGTCTTGTTGTTCTTTAAACCAGGAGTGCATATCTTCTTTTGTTGGGGGTAGGTCGCTGGGGGCGATGTGGCCCGCTTCCGACGTGGGCATTGATGGCATGGACTCCAGAGGCCTACTTCTCGTCGATACTGGGGTCTCCACTGCCCACATCTGTTCAAGGCTGGAGTCCTGCTTAGCGGATTGCTGGTTCTGTTGGGTTCCCCCTTCCTTCACTTTCGCTCTAGACATAGTTCCCACAGATGAACACAGCCGCGATTCTCGTCCGTGACTACCCCTCTCTGTTCGACACTGCGCGGTGTTAGCTTGAGCGGTGGCCCTAGGAGGGTCCTGCTGCGTGCTTCGATTTGGGCCATTGGTGATTTTTGGGGGGGATTGACTCTCCCCTTTTGCGCTTCTCTGTCCCCAGTCCAGTTCCGTCATGCATAGAAGGGGGGGGGAATGGGCCTCCGTTGTTGTGGCTATCTTGTCAGGGCTTCCTGTGGTTCCCGCCGCCTGTTCTGGCCGTATGGGGGGATGCGGGATTCCCCCTAGCACTCTCAGGGTCCGCCCGCCGCTTCGCAGGGGGGGAGATCTAGCGGATGGGGGGGCCTCACCTTCCAGTCCACCGGGCCGGGGACTACCGCTGGTGCCCCTCGGCTCTGGGCATCGGGTTGCATTCTATGCGTCTCTTGCTTCTCCCCCGCTCCCTCCACGAGTTCTGCTGGTGTCTGGAGGCGCCGATTCCACCTCGCCAGGCCGCCTACTCTCTGATCGTCTCTGTGAGCGCTGCAGTGCTGGGCTTCACTCCCTCCCGGGCAGTCCGTGCCGTCTGCCTCCTCTGTACCACGCGGTGATCCGCCTCGCCCTGCGCCGCTCCGCTCCCTCGGTGCGCCCCGGCCCTGCCCTGGGCCGCGTCGGATGGTTCGTAGGCGCGGTGGGGTGGGGGATTCCTCTCCGCGGCGTCTCTGGATGTCGGGGCTCTGGGAAACTTCTTCTGTGTGCGTCCTGTGTCTTTGGACGATATTCGGTGCCGGATGTAGGAACTGCCACCCTCCGGATCCTTGCTAATTACGGTGCTGCAGTAAGGCCCGGCGGGAGCAAGTCTCACTTACATCTCCCTGCTCCGGCGGCCATCTTGGAATCATCTGCCTTCCCTTATTAGGAGAAAGGCTTGTTGTACCCAAATTGCGGGAGCTGATAAAACAAGCTCAGTGGGATCCCGAGTTGGTGGTTTCAGCATGTCCATGCACACTAATTAAGAATTCAAAAAATACACAAGGCAACTAGCAACACAATCCTCTTCAGTCCAAATGAAGGAGCTGAGATCTTAACAATGGGATGTAGTTATCGAAGCTTCTCACACCAAGCCCACACAAGCCAAGTAGCCAGAGTTCTGACTGCCAGAGGCCCCAAGCAGGGTGCAGCAAACAGGTACCATACCCTGCACCCAACGTGAGGAGATGAATAATGCATTTCTTGTGTCTGTGTGTGTATGAAACTCCCCTCTTGCCTCTACTTGAATTTGGGTGCCTTGAAGCATAGTATGTCCACTGGCTTGACCAAGATGACCTCCCATGTAGAAGTCTCTGTCCTTCTCCAAAGACTGAGCAAGGGGAATAGACCAATAATGAAACTCAATCATACATCCCCAAGAGTCCAGTGTGAGGTTTCTGTTGCCGGACCCCTCAGCCCTATCTCCTGTCTTCACCTGTACAGGTTTGTGTGGCTTCCCGAGCTTTTTGGGAGGTTCCTGTAGGTTCCATTAATGGGAGTTCTCTAAACACATCTTCTGTTGGATAACATCTCCCAACATGTACAAAGCATCCTCGGGGATGAAGATATTTTAAAGGACGGGTGGGAGTGTCATCCCCCCATGGGATTCAGATGTTATGAGTCAAACCTTAAGGTGTACATAGAAATGTGGCTGGGATGTCCCTACATTGTCCTCCATTTATCAATTGAACTTGCGAGTCAGACAGTCAGCCGTATACTCTTTTTTGTGGTGACATCATGGTGTCAATGTATGCATTTCATTTAAGGTGTTTCCGGTCGGCCACTGGAAATAGTTGGCACCATAATAGGCCACATTAGATCCCAAATTTATGTTTTCACTGTATGTGCTTTGAAGCCAGCTGTGTGGCAGACTATGAATATTTATTGTAGTTATGTACAATATTTCTAGTTATTTTTAGGAAAACAACATTCTATCATATATATGTTCAGGTAAGAAGGGTATAGAATGGGAACCCCCTTAGGCTATATAAACTGTGGATACCGAGCGTCTGCTCTGAGGCAAATGTGACAGCGCGGTTGCCAAACTTGCATGAGGGAAGGCATGTATGGAGCTGTGTGCTCTTGGAGGCAGCACCTATCTTTATCGCCTTAATATGTTCGCCTTGAAATCATTTTTTACTTCAGGAAAATACTTGGTCCCTGCCAGTAGAATTTGTTTCCAAGCCTCCCCAACCCCTCCACCTACTCCCTGTGGGACTATTACTCTAGGAAAAGAAGACTTCAGGGCCCTGCCTGGGGCTCATTTGATAATTATAAGCATCCCGAGCCCAGGGGAAAGTCACAGGAGCCAGTCCTCATTTCATCACCACATTCAGATCTGAGCACCATTACTTATTACATTACATTACATTATTTGTAATGCGCACTATGGACCCTGAGGCATAAAGGCGCAGACAATTGAACAGGACAATAACACAAAACATATATCTCACATTGAGTCAGGGCTCAAGAGGGCAGGCACCTTAGTGCAGTCGGTAACTGATTCCAGAGCTTTGGGGCCAGCAAATTGAAAGCACCCTTCTCGGCTTTCGATGTTCTACTCCGAGAGATGAACAGATAACTCTGTCCACAAGACATCAGAGCCTAACGAAATACTCAGCATGGAAAGCAACAAGGGATACTCTTGTGTCCTCGCCCGCCAAGTAAGGGGCATCTTTTTCCAGTCATACATATTGATCTGGTTTGTCTGTATGTTCTGTTTAAAATTGGGCTTTCTTGCAAGTTGCTCTGTCAGGCGACTCCTTACAATCCCTGATGATTTCTCATACGCAGTGTATATGTGGTGGCCAAAGAATATGTAAAAGATACTTGTCCTTAGCTTCAAAGGTGTCGCCGGTCACTGGATTTGGACGGTAGTAAGGCCCTAACTGTCACTGATAAATTAGTAAAGAAAGATCACTCCAGGACTCTGTGCCATTGAGTAAATGTATAGTTGATTTAATGCTCAATCCTACAACAAATGCCCTTTTCATGGTGATTACACGTGTTTCGGCTCGCCCGAGCCTTTTTCAAATCAGGGCTAACATATATGGACAAAGAATAGATTACAAAATAACAGAAATAAACATAATAGTTCACAATGCATATAGGAAAAAAGGCAAACAATTCATAAGTGTAATAGTCAATTGCAGAGCCATATTACCATCATACCCCAAATTGTAGCAATATTAGAAACCAACAGGATAGAAGACAGAAAGATGGGGGTTGGCAAAGGGGAGGATTAAAAGGGGTAAAAACAACAGCCAATCATAAACAAATGTAAACAAACAAATGAAAGAAAAAAAAAATAGAAAGCCATTAGTTCAATTGTTAACAAATCTGATTCTCAACTACATATACAATATAATGTATCCAGCAAGAGCCTGTAAGTTCGCTTACCCGCAAATATCATGAAAGAATCCATACAACAATTGTCAGGTGAGTAATAGCTGGGACAAATCCACAAATTCAGTAATCTGAAATAGAACATTAAGCAAGTGCCTATGTTAGTGTGTGCACATGAATTACTATGTTGACCGCAATCCATAGGAGGTCCACATTCTGGAACACCTCCTGAATATAAAATTGGAAGTGTAACCTATCAAAAACTCAATTACGGAAAACTCATCCAATATCGTGTGGGGTGTAAAGAACAATTGAGCACCTGATAATTGCACAAATACTAATGTTATACAAACTCATTCTGTTCTTTCCGTGTTACCATCTTAATCACCAAAAGAACCGCAGATCGCCATACTTTTACATTATATTGGTATCCGAGTTGAATTTCATTATCTCGTTAATACTGTTATTATTGTAAAAAAACCCTCAGTGAGTGTAGTCCATGTTGCCATATCGATCCCAGAAAAAATGCTGCGGATCACCTTCTATATTATGAAATACGGCGGTAAACATAACTTCTGTTGACATACTAATTGTTGTGAAAATGTCCGCATAGAACTGCTGACAAGATGAGAGAACTTGCCCTTCTGCTTAATGTCACACGCGTCGGCTGCACACAAGCAATCGGCAGCCGACGCCATTTTAAAAACTACGCTAGTGTTTGGTCTCCATGGCAACGTGGTCACGCGTTGTCATGGTGGACAAACCTCTCCGCGCAACTGATACCAACTTGAACGGCCGCAATGGTTGTATGGTGCCTGTTCCTATTTGAACCCATTAGATGTAGTAACCGGTGTCGGTTCACCACTTGCTCTGAATGCGCTAAGAATGAAAAAGTCTCCGATGATAAACATTGAAGAAATACGATGTTGCTAATATTACGTTGAGAAAAATATGTAAAAAATAGTACGCCCAATTGCGTATTAATGTACTTAATTGCTCATATTCTGCCGCTAATCCGAGAGTTAAATTCATTACCTCTCTAGTGCTCAGAACGACCGCATAAACATCGTCAATGCTGAAAAGATTTGTGACCTCTGTTTCATTATTTATACTACTTGTACACAAAAGAGTTACAACACTAAATTATATTAATTAGATGTGTTAATAAATGAGAACAATCAGTCCCTTACTAACATGTAAAGTCATTAGTGTAGGTTATAGTTAATCAATGCCAAAAAATCAGTTTTCCACCCTACATTATCTGAAAATAGAAACTAGAAATTCAATTCCCTCGAGAAAAGATTAGTGACCTCTGTTGCATTATTTTTGCTACTTGTACACAAGAGAGATACGGCACTAAATTATGTTAATTAGATGTAATAATGAATAAGAACAATCAGTCCTTTACTAACATGTGAAGTCAATAGTGTAGGTTATAGTTAATCAGTGCCAAAAAAATCTTTTTACACCCTACATTATCTGAAAATAGAGACTAGAAATTAAATTCCCTCGAGCTACATTAGAGCCCAACTTCTGATTGTTGATAACCATAAGTATTTAAATAAACAGGTTGACGTAGACTGACTGACCCTACAGGAATGACACCATCTCTTTATCACTATTAAGACCTGTTATGGTTGTATTAAAGACACATATAGCACTTGCCTCAGCCTGTCTCAATAATTTTAACCTGTCACCCCGTCTTTTGTTAAGAGTGACATGTTGGAGACCTATGAATCTTATCTCAGACTTGTTGTGCATTTGGTGAAGGGTTTGCCAATGCTCAGCTAATGGCAGAGACGGATCTTGACTGCCGATCTTGCACAGATATTCACGTATTCGTACCCTTAATTCTCTTTTGGTGCTGCCAATATATACCTTTTTACAAACACAAATAATGCCATAGATAACAAATTTGGTTCGACAATTGATCCCTTGTTTTATAGTCCAAAGTCTTCCATTTACATCCTTAAATTCAGTAGTTTTCTCATGTGCGTATCTACATTGGGTGCACATGCCACACTTTCTGAAACCACTCTCATTCTTATTGAGCCAAGTGGTATGACTCTCGCTCTTGACATCTGGTAATAAAGATGGGCTGAGTATTGTCTTGAGTGTTCCTGCTCTTTTGTAGATCATCTGTGTATTGTCTCCTCGATATTGGCTGATATGCTCATCGAGTTTCAATAAATACCAATGTTTTCTAAGTATTTTCTGAACTCTCTGGTGATCTGTGCAATATTGTGTTATAAAACAAGGCCCCATGGGTCTATCTGTGGTTTTGTCATATTTGTGTTGTAAAGTGTCATGTTTTTTCATTATTTTGGTCTTCTTGTATGGAGACTTGACACATTTTTGTGAGTATCCTCTGTCCTTGAAACGGTGTTGCAGCAAAGAGCATTCCTTTTCAAATTTGGCATCTTCTTGGCAGTTACGCCTGGCTCTGATGTACTCACCCAATGGTATGTTGTGAATTGTCGGATGATAATGACAGCTACTCGCATGGAGCGTAGAATTAACTTCCGTCTGTTTCCTGTATGTCCAAGTTTGTAGTTTTTCCCCATCTGAATGTGTAACGCTCACCTGAATCCCTCGGAGGTGCAGGTCTGGGCTGGGGGTTCTCGGAGTCTTCTAGGGTCACACGCAGGCCTCGAATGCCACCCTGGAAAGGCCCTTTCCTCACTGAGATCTTGATCTGAAGGGTGAGGTGTCTGCAATTATGAGAGCAAGGGGTTAATATGGATATATAAGCCTGACTGGGTAAGCTGCCTCCCCTTCCTGGAACTCCCAAGTAGTTCGTAGGCTAAATGTGCTCACCTTATGTAGGTGAAAGCGGAGCTCTCCATCCTGCGTCTGTGCAGGGGCACCGAAGCCAGTTACTTCACTGGTTAATTGTCCAGCCTCTTGGTTGCAGAGGATGAAGATTTGGAGCTAGGCCGTTGTTAGCAGCACGAACGGCGGTTGCTTGAATATGGAGGTCCGGAGAGCGATGGAAAGCCGAAGGTATTGCAGGCAAGTAGGTAGAAAATGTCAATTCGAAGTTAAAAGCACTTCTTAATGTCTCTTTTCCTTTTTCAGGTCGCAGAAGCAGCTGGGTAGAAAAATGGATGTCGAGGAATGCACCGAGGAGTGAGAAAGATGAGCGCTGCCCAAAACACGTGCGTATAGATGGAGTTTTGTATTTCTTAATGATGTCCTTTTGTTTTGCAGATGCGAGTAGAAGCATCAGCGGAGGCGAGAAGAATGCAGCGCAGGTAAGGAAAGTTTCACAGAGGTTTACTAAGCAATGTCTTTGCTTCCACAGGGTGCCGGAAAAAATGGAAAGCTGCAGCCCGTGGCTTGAGATGCACCGATGGACTGGGTAAGTGCTGCGCTGATTTTTATCTCGTGCTAACCTGGTGTTCTTTTCCCTTTTCAGATGCTGCTGAAGACGAAGATGGTATTTCGGAAGGTAAGATTGCGGATTTCTCTTCCCCAGATGCAGAAGTTGAAGATTCTCTGGAGCTGACACGGTGAGTGTCCTGCTGCTATTGCAGAATAACGCGAAGCACGTTGCTCTGATCGGGCGTGGTTTAAATAGCTTACTGGAGTGCTTAGGTGTCTCTTTCCACAGCAGCTTCGCCCAGGTAAGAAGTCCCAGCTTCCAGAATAGTTCCAGTATCCAGTCCCAGGGAGTGGTGCTGGCCACACCCAGAAGGTAAAGTAGTTCCAGCCATGGATGGATGAGGATTTCATCCTGCAGGTGAGTGAGCAGCATGGTCTGCAGCAGGTAGGTCCACCCAAGCACCATTCCTTACATCATGAGCCCGGCACGTCCTGTGCCGGGACTGGGTCCCCTTATGAGCCTGGCGCCACTGGCGCCAGGACAAGGTCCATAAGGCCCCTATGGGAGCCGATGGGTGCCTGGAAATGAAGTTGTGACCCAGCTTCCGAGGCAGTTGGGCTAAACCTGACTCCTTGGAGGCTGCGGTCATGACAGCACCCCCCCTCAAGGCCCCTCCCAAGCTTGTCTTTTCCGGAGGTTTTGGCTTGTTGGGAAAAGCCCGATGAAATTTTCGGACTAGACGAGGTGCATGTACATATTCTGAGGGTTCCCAAGATCTCTCCTGGGGTCCATATCCCTTCCAATCAATCAGGTAGTATAGTTTTGATTTGGAAATTTTGGAGTCCAAGATGTCTCGAATTTCAAATTCGGATTCTCCGTCAACTTGGATTGGCTCAGGAGGTTTAGTCAAACGGGTTCCGGGTTGCACAGGTTTCAGGAGAGAAACATGGAAGACAGGATGTATCTTCATTCGAGTAGGTAATTCTAGTTTGACAGCCACTGGGTTAATCACGGCCGTGATCGAGTAGGGTCCTAAATATCTTGGGTTGAAGGTGCGTGGCCCTTTTAAAGATAAATGTTTAGTGGACAGCCAGACTTGATCTCCTTTTTGATATTGAGGAGCCTCTTTTCGATGTTGGTCTGCTCCTTTTTTGTATGATTCTTTAGCTCGTTGAAGATGAGCTGTGGCTTCTTTAAATGCTTGAGTTATCGTCGAATGCAGATGGTCAACAGCAGGTGTTCCGAGAGCTTGAGGTGGGTCCAGATTTGAGGTTCGAGGATGACTTCCATACAGCAGGAAAAAAGGGGTTTTTCCCGTCCCAGAATGGATTGAATTATTGTAAGCGTATTCAGCAATCCAAAGGACATCCTTCCAAGTACCCTCGGATTGATGCAACATGCAGTGCAGATATTGTTCTAAAGTTTGGTTAGTTCTCTCAGTCTGCCCGTCGGTTTGAGGGTGATGGCTGGTGGAAAGTCGTACATCAATTTGTGCTAAACGACAAAAACTCAGCCAAAAATGGGAAATAAATTGGCTCCCTCGGTCAGAGATTAGTACTGAAGGGAAACCGTGCAACCGGACAATGTTTACAAGAAATTCTCGGGCTAGAATGGAAGCTGTAGGTAAACCCTTCAGTGGGATAAAATGAGCCATTTTTGAAAAAAGGTCCACGATCACTAGAATTGTGTTGTATCCGGAGCAAGGGGGTAAATCCGTGATAAAATCCATCGAGAGCGTGTGCCAAGGGCCTGGTGGAATGTCTATTGGACGTAGTAATCCTGCTGGTTTTTCCTTCTGACTCTTGTTTTGTGCGCAGATACCACAAGAAGCCACAAACTCTATAACATCTTTCCTCCAAGATGGTCACCAAAAATGCCTTTTAATTTTCTCTGAGGTTTTGGCAACTCCAGGATGTCCTTCCATTAGAGAATCATGGTAGCAGGTGATGACCTGTTTTTGTAAGTCAACGCAGGGTAAGAATAGTCTTCCTTGGAAATACAATAGGTTCTGATCTATTGTAAAATCCTTTCCTTTCAATTGCCAATTCGATGAATCTTCGGGAGATATGAGTTGATTGACCCTTGCTTTAATCTCTTCGAGGGATAGTGTGTTGATTGCTCCTAGTATCTTTTGTTCAGGAATTATTGGCACCGGCTCCGGATTAGCTGTAAGTTCGTCTACCCCTATCCGGGAAAGGGCGTCTGCTTTTCCGTTCCTAACGCCTGGTCGATATGTGATTACAAAATCGAATTCTGCGAAGAATAAAGCCCAGCGTAGTTGCCTCGAAGATTGAGCTTTAGCTGACTTCAGGTACTGGAGGTTACGGTGATCCGTGATTACAGTTACTGTGTGGCAGGCTTCCAAAAGATAATGCCGCCAGGCCTTAAAGGCGGACTTAATTGCCAAGAGTTCTTTGTCCGTAATTGTGTAGTTGATCTCAGGAGCCGAAAATTTGCGAGACCAAAAGGCTACAGGGTGTAACTGGTGCGTTTCGGGGTCTCTTTGTGACAGCACCGCCCCCATTGCAAGACTGGAAGCGTCTGTCTCGACGATGTAGGGAAGTTCTGGACGGGGATGCCTTAAGACTGGAGCAGAGATAAATTTGGCTTTTAATTCTTGGAAGGCTTGTTCGGCTTCTGGAGTCCACTCGAATTTTTTATTCTTTTTCAGAAGAGCCGTGATAGGTTGGACTACCCGAGAGAATTCAGGAATGAACCTTCGGTAAAAATTAGCCAAGCCCAGCATGCTCTGTACACCTTTCACGGAAGTTGGGGAAGGCCATTTGGTGATCGCATCCACTTTTCTTGAGTCCATGTGAACTCCGTTGGGTGACAAGATGAACCCTAAAAATTCCACTTCCTTTGCGTGAAAGGTGCACTTCTCCAGTTTAGCAAACAAGCGGTGTTGGCGAAGTCTCTGTAAAACCGCTGTGACGTGTCTACGATGATCAGTTTCTCAGGCTGAGTATACCAGGATGTCGTCAATATAAACGACTACGCACACATCAATAAGTTCTCTGAGGACATCATTCATGAAAAACTGGAAAGCGGCCGGTGCGTTACATAGTCCGAAGGGCATTACTTGATACTCAAATAATCCATATTTAGTGCGAAAGGCCGTCTTCCATTCGTCGCCCTCCTTAATGCGTACCAAATGGTAAGCTCCTCTGAGGTCTAACTTTGTGTATATGCAGGCGCCTTTTACCTGGTCCAATAATTCAGGAATCAAGGGCAACGGGTATCGGTTTTTGACTGTAATCTGGTTCAGGGCGCGATAATCGATACAAGTTCTTAGGTCACCTTCCTTTTTCGGGACGAAGAACAAAGCTGAGGAAGCCGGGGATTTCGAGGGGCGGATGAATCCGTTAGCCAAGTACTGGTCCAAGTATTGCCTGAGATGGAGG
This sequence comes from Ambystoma mexicanum, assembly GCF_040938575.1. Taxonomy (NCBI): domain Eukaryota; kingdom Metazoa; phylum Chordata; class Amphibia; order Caudata; family Ambystomatidae; genus Ambystoma; species Ambystoma mexicanum. The sequence continues at coordinate 1,137,318,287 of NC_090932.1, read as the reverse complement.
TTTTCTGGTTCAGTGAGGGCATATATTCTACTGCACGGAGGGGTGGACCCAGGTATTAGGTCTATCTGGCAGTCGTATGACCGATGCGGAGGCAGGGTGTTGGCTTGATCTTTCTGAAAGACGTCGCTAAACTCTTGGTATTCCAGAGGTAATCGGGGGTCCTCGGAAGTGATGGCTGCTAGCTTGATTTCGGGCTGAGGATAACAGGTTGAAGCGCATTCTGGAAACCGAATTACCTTGGCTCGCCAGTCTATCTGAGGATTGTGCTTTTCCAACCAAGGCATTCCCAGAATCACCTGAAACTGCGGGGCTTTGATTACATCAAACACAATCTTCTCCCGATGTCCGTCTTGACATAACAACGTTACCTCCATGGTGGTATGAGAAACTGGTCCGGAAGCTATTTCAGTACCATCCACAGTAGTGATTACGTCCTTTACCATCTTGGGACGTAGGGGAAGATCCATCCTGATAGCCAAGTCTTGGTCCACATAATTACCGATTGCTCCGCTATCAATGTATACTTTGATAGCATGCATGCGATCTTGTCTATTGGGACTTATGAGGACCATAGGCATTACCAAATGTGAGGTCAAGGAACTGGTTTTAACGCTCGGCAAGCGGACCTCTACGCTTGTCGGGCGAGGTCGTTTCCCGATTCCAGTTTCTCAGCATTTTTATCAGAAACTCCTACGGTCTTCTTGACCAGTTTCACTGAGCAATCACGAAGGAAATGTCCAGAATTCCCACAATATAGGCACAGCTGTAATTGCCTTCTTCTTTCCCGTTCTTTCTGAGTTAATGGTCCTTTTACTACTCCTATTTGCATTGGTTCCACGGAGTCATTCCCTTTAGCGGAGCTCTGAGGTCTTGAAAGTACCCGGGTTTCAAATCTGGATCGATCGGTCTTCCTGTTCTGTAGCCGATGATCTAATTGGACTACTAGGTCGATATAATCTGAACAGTCTTGCGGCGGATTAACCACCTGTGCTAAAACGTCTTTAAGTTCCCCACGTAGACCTCTGTAGAAGAGCGTGATTCTCTTATCTTCAGGCCACCTGGTCTCAACCACCAGTCTATTAAAGGACGCTATGTAAGCCAGGAGATCCTGATTACCTTGTCTGAGTGACAGGAGTTCATTGTCCAAGGCCTGCCCCTGTGAATGTCTTGTGAACAACTTTTCCATACTGGTCTGAAAGTCTTGAAAGTTATAGAGGAGCGGGTCATCCTGTGTCATGAGAGGAATGGACCAATCTGCAGCACTACCGCTAAGATAGGAAAGTACAAACGCTACCTTGGCTTGGTCCGTTGGGAATGCGGCGGGTCTACACAGAAAGTGCAAGCGGCATTGATTGATGAATACTGCATATCGCTTTGGATCACCGGAAAAACGTTTGGGCGGGGCCAAAGGCACATTCCCTGGCAGATTAATTTGCACCGGATTACTTGAGGTTGTAGGAGTGCCGCCCCCTCCATAGGGAGGCAGTGGCGTCTGTCCCGCTTGAGCCTGTAGCAACAGTCTGGCCAGATCATCCGTCCGTTCCTTGGCAATGATCAACTCCCTTCGTAAAGCGTTTGTTTCTTGGCGAGATGCGTGTACTTCTGCCCTTAGTTCCCCAAGCAATTGAGCCAGTTGATCTGTGTCTGAGGTTTCCATTGCGCCTGGGTGGGAAAATTGCGGTAGGCTTCGCGTTCTGTAACGCTCACCTGAATCCCTCGGAGGCGCAGGTCTGGGCTGGGGGTTCTCGGAGTCTTCTAGGGTCACGCGCAGGCCTCGAATGCCACCCTGGAAAGGCCCTTTCCTCACTGAGATCTTGATCTGAAGGGTGAGGTGTCTGCAATTATGAGAGCAAGGGGTTAATATGGATATATAAGCCTGACTGGGTAAGCTGCCTCCCCTTCCTGGTACTCCCAAGTAGTTCGTAGGCTAAATGTGCTCACCTTATGTAGGTGAAAGCGGAGCTCTCCATCCTGCGTCTGTGCAGGGGCGCTGAAGCCAGTTACTTCACTGGTTAATTGTCCAGCCTCTTGGTTGCAGAGGATGAAGATTTGGAGCTAAGCCGTTGTTAGCAGCACGAACGGCGGTTGCTTGAATATGGAGGTCCGGAGAGCGATGGAATGGCGAAGGTATTGCAGGCAAGTAGGTAGAAAATGTCAATTCGAAGTTAAAAGCACTTCTTAATGTCTCTTTTCCTTTTTCAGGTCGCAGAAGCAGCTGGGTAGAAAAATGGATGTCGAGGAATGCACCGAGGAGTGAGAAAGATGAGCGCTGCCCAAAACACGTGCGTATAGATGGAGTTTTGTATTTCTTAATGATGTCCTTTTGTTTTGCAGATGCGAGTAGCAGCGTCGGCGGAGGCGAGAAGAATGCAGCGCAGGTAAGGAAAGTTTCACAGAGGTTTACTAAGCAATGTCTTTGCTTCCAGAAGTGCCTGAAAAAATGGAAAGCTGCAGCCCGTGGCTTGAGATGCACCGATGGACTGGGTAAGTGCTGCGCTGATTTTTATCCCGTGCTAACCTGGTGTTCTTTTCCCTTTTCAGATGCTGCTGAAGACGAAGATGGTATTTCGGAAGGTAAGATTGCGGATTTCTCTTCCCCAGATGCAGAAGTTGAAGATTCTCTGGAGCTGACACGGTGAGCGTCCTGCTGCTATTGCAGAATAACGCAAAGCACGTTGCTCTGATCGGGCGTGGTTTAAATAGCTTACTGGAGTGCTTAGGTGTCTCCTTCCACAGCAGCCTCGCCCATGTAAGAAGTCCCAGCTTCCAGAATAGTTCCAGTATCCAGTCCCAGGGAGTGGTGCTGGCCACACCCAGAAGGTAAAGTAGTTCCAGCCATGGATGGATGAGGATTTCATCCTGCAGGTGAGTGAGCAGCATGGTCTGCAGCAGGTAGGTCCACCCAAGCACCATTCCTTACATCATGAGCCCGGCACGTCCTGTGCCGGGACTGGGTCCCCTTATGAGCCTGGCGCCACTGGCGCCAGGACAAGGTCCATAAGGCCCCTATGGGAGCCGATGGGTGCCTGGAAATGAAGTTGTGACCCAGCTTCCGAGGCAGTTGGGCTAAACCTGACTCCTTGGAGGCTGCGGTCATGACAGAATGTATAGTTAGATCCCAAAAATGTTTCGTGTGGGCATCGCATTACCCAACAAATTGGATCTCATCACAGTTCTGATTCAATGCATTTACGAAATCTTGAAAGTCCTCTATACTTCCATCAATAATACAGAAAACATCATCGATCTAACGTGTCCACATTTTGATTCTGTTATGGAAAAAAGGAGCTGTGTAGACAACATTGTCCTCCAGCATGCCCATTAAGAGGTTGCCCAGGGCAGGAGCATATTTAGTGCCCATAGCCACCCCTTTGGTTTGCTGGTACATACAGTTATCAAATGTAAATAGGTTGAGGTCCAGGGTTAGTTGCAACATTTCTTTGATCATTTGAATTTGATTATAGTAAGAGACTGAGTCATTCCTGAAGGTGCAGTCAATTTTAATAGTTGCCCATTTGTGGTGAATAGAGGTGTAGAAGGCCTTGACGTCTAAGGTGGCTGGGATGAATGTATTATGCCATGTAAAATTGTGAAGTTTCCGTATGAGGCTTGTTGAATCCTGCAAATATGACTTCAATAAGCTTGCCCTTGGCTTGATGTAGTCGGATATATTCTCTGTAACCCACCCAATCCCACTCATTATTGGGCGACCTTCCGGTATATTATCATAAGTCTTATGTATTTTTGGAAGAAAATACATGGTTGTGGTCACTGGTTCCTTTACTTGTAAAAAAGATTGTTCGTCATCTGTAATTAAGCCTTTTCTGTGCCAATTAAGAATATTGTCTTCAACTTGTTTCAAAGCTTCTTGTTTGAAATTATCAGTTCGTATCTTGTAACACCCGGGGGATAAAAGGTGATGTGATGCCATTGTTAAGTAGTCTTCTCTGTTTATTATGACAATGTTGCCGACTTTGTCAGCTTCCTTGATTACTATTTGTGTGTCCATTTTCAATGCTTTGAGTGCTAATTTTTCTCCATTTGACAAATTCCCATGACTGACCTCGATCTTATTGGATGTTTCATTCTTTGTTCAGCCAAATGGTAACATTCCTGGGAGACTGCTTTGTAAAAAGTATCTATTACATTATCCACAGGTAGTTGAGGCACAAATCTGGATTTTGATTTTAATTCCTTAGATGTGAGTATGTTCGGTTTGACTCTTAGTTCATCTAAAAGGTTGATAATAGCAAACTGTTCATCCTCGGCTAGTGATCTCACCAAAAAAGTATCTTCAATGTCTTGGATTGAGTATCCACTAATAGGTATTGGTGGGTCTTTGGTTTTATAATCGCTAGGTGCTTTAGTCGCAAAGAACTTTTTTAATTTCTTGCGTATAAATTTGAACAGGTCTATATGTATGTCCACTTAACTAGAATCACATGAGGGTGCAAATGAGAGTCCCTTATTCAAAAGGCGCCTTTCATCTATTGTGATGTTTCTGTTAGAGAGATTCAGAACTAAATCTTCCATCATTTGCTCCCGCTCGCCTCCTTTGAACTGGCCCTTGTTTGTCTTTTGTTCAATTGTGGGGTTTCTGGGTTGCCGCTGTTTTCTGCCCCCCTTCCTTCATCTCCTCCTTGAACTGGATTCTGCATGCTCGTATTGGCTGGCAACTGAAATCGGACTATTTAATTACGGTTACTTGTTTTGCAACATTTAATTTGGTTCATATACCCGCCTTGTTTTTGTGTATTTCCACTGTCAGTTTCTTGGTTTTCTAGTTCAGAATATGCATCCGAACTGGCTGATGATGTATTAGGTGTTGAATATCTGGAAGAAGGTTTAGTGCTCATATCGTACTTTGTCTGGAAAGTGTATACTTGGTCTTCTTTATAGTCACGTTCATCACAATAACATTTCCTTAGTTTTCTGATCTTAACCTCATCTTGATATACTTGGAGTAATTCATACATCTTCTCATAATTTTTAGCTTTGGTGGCTTCATTTGATTGCATTGCAGTAATTTCTTTTTTGATTGCCTCAATTCCATCCACTGCTCTCTTGTGTTCTCTTGTCGCGTGTTCTATTAAAAAATCCATCATTTTCCTCGAGCTGTTACTTAGGTTGGCTTCCCAAGCCTCCTCTAAATCTTTATCCTGATCGTTGTTGAAGTTAGGAAAGATAAGGATCCTCAGACCACTTGGCACTCAATCTTTTTCAACATAATTTTCCAAAGAAACCTTCTCTCAATACTTATCAATTTTTGTGATGTCATCTTTGATGTCCTGGGTGTTAGTGTTAGCAGAGCACGGTGGCGGCGCGAGTTATGGTTGCTTATCTTGCCATAACTGCCGAATTTCAGGGGTTTTTCGGTTTTACTTTGAACCATAATGTCCCTTTAACAATGTTTTTCACTGAATTTCATAGGTTTTTAGTAGCGCAACTTAACCATAACGTCCCTTTAACAACGTTTTTTTTACTGAATTTCATAGATTTTTAGTAGCGCAACTTAACAATAATAACTTTGACTTTATGTACATATAATATGGAACATACTGAACCCTTTCTACTGAATTTGACGGTCCGCAGACATGTTTGGACAACAGTACCACCACCTAAAAACTCTGGGGAGGTATGTGTAATAGTTATATCATAACATAGGAACATTTGACAAATTCACAAAGCAGCACACATACGAAGTATATGTAGTAATACTTAAAAAATGTTACCCATATATGTAACACACTAATCATTCATGTAAATACAATGTGTTTTAAAATGGAATATACCAAAAGAAGATAAAGTGGCTTCCACCATAATTACCTCACAGACGGTCCACAACCAACAGCAAGACCAGACGTATACACTACTGATTACATATCTCCCCAGACATAGTAAGTGCACTTCTTTTTACTCATATATTTATAAACTTTCTATATTAGAAAAAAAACATATTACTTTTTTGTTTTCTCACAGAAATGTGTAGTACTCTCGACTGGCTAGAGGAGCATTTCCCACGAGAGGAAATGTTAGAAAATAGTCCACCAAATGGTACACACTTTACTATATAAACCAATTAATAAATATTATTTTGTATACATTTAACATATACATTTTTTTATTACAGACCATACAAAAATTCCAAGCATCTTACAACAACAATCAGAGGATATCACTCTACAGCAGATTAATCAAAAAATGGACGACCTTATCCAAAATTTTATGGATTTGAAAAACTTTGTGGAAAATTATGTGAAACCCCCAACAGCACACCATTGTCCAACCTGCACTTGTCCCCCCTCACCCTATCCCACGCAGCTAACCCCAAACCCTGTCTATGGACCAAAGCGTTTCGATGAGATTTCCTTCCCTTCTTCACCTGATCCCAGTTATCTAAAAATCCCTAATTCTCCTGTTTTTGTTTCCGTTTCAGCCCCACCTTCCCAGTCATAATTGTATATATATATGAAATAAAGTTACTTTTTTTATATTGTGTTGTAATTACTTTCAGTTTTTTTGTGATAAAACCAATTTAGGTGTCCACGGACACTGCGGTTGTTCGGAAATGTTCGTAAAGAAACGAAAATGTAACTGTCCTGAGGGCACTACATCTGTCCGTAATGTTCTCATGCAAGTTGAAAATGTTCTAAGAACACTCGTAGTGTTCTGAAATGTTCGTAAATAAACGAAAATGGAGGTGTCCTTAAGAACACTATGCCTATTCGTAGTGTTCGATAGCAAGCAGAAACTGTTCTAAGAACACTCGTGGTGTCCTGAATTGTTCGTAAATAAACAAAAATGGAGGTGTGCTTGAAACGCTATGGCTGTCCGTATTGTTAGCAAATAAATTAAACTGTGCTAAGAACAAACGGCTGTCCGTAACTGTTCGTTTTACATGTGACGCACTTTTAATTAGTTCAGGACCCGAACACTGTCCGCAGAACATCAACACACATGCGCAAAACAATGTCCGTACATTGGGTGTCCTGCGGACGACCGCTACCTTAGCGAACATGCTCACAAAACAATCATGTGACCGTGCCCACGCTCATCTCGTGCTCTAAATGCGGACACTGTTTGTGTCCCCGACTAGTTTAAAAGTACATTTCCAAGTAATCCACAATATTTTAAATTAATAAAAAAATACCATACCACAAATCCCACATACTAATCCTAACTTTCCACATAGTTTTTGTGACTTTTTGAACCTTTTTTGATGTTTGATCTGTCTTGCGGATGGCGCGCATGCCCTAGAGCGCATTCTCATTGTGTTTCTGACTATTCCACAGAGCACACTGCATTTTGCTGCATACTTTGCAGATTTTGAGATTTCTATCTCCAAGCCTATGACATCCATGGCTCGACTATTACCACATGGTGCTACATCTGCCTCAGCACCACCCCCACCCCCTCCACCACCACCATTTCCCCAAGGGCCTGAAGAGGGGAACAGGAGTGAGGATACAGAGGAGGAAGAAGAGGATGACGAGAATGAGGTAGAGGAAATCCCTACTACCCGCCGTCGGCGTGAATCTTGGGTGTGGCGGTTGTTTACCGTTCATGGAAACGGTCCTAAGTCACATGTGAACCGTGTCACCTGTAATGAGTGCAAAATGGTACTCAGTCGTGGGAAGCATGGTTCGTATAGCTTTGGGACCACTACCATGAAGCAACACCTGCGCTCATTCCAAACTGGGGCAATTTGCAAGGTTGTACCTCGCAAGAAGCGTAGTAGGTTGATTGCCTCTACTTCATCCTCCGTTCCTGATCCTATCACCACAAGGAACACCTCTGTGGGACAGCGTCTTCCTCAAACTGCCTCACAGGCCATACAGAATTCTGATGACCCTTACCTTTCGAGGGTCACAGTTGTATGTGTGTACTGTGATACAGTACTCTGCAGGGGGGAGCGACTTCGGAGTGCTTTTGAGACGATCGTCTCAGAGCACCAGAAGACCTGCTCACTACCCAAATAAAACCCACTCTACATCTTCCTCTCTCAGCTCGCCCTTTCTTATCCCTTTGGTTGGTGTCCCCCTCCCTTTACCCTCCTTTCCCTCCTCTCCTAGTGTGTCGTGTATAAAAAAGAACAAAAAAATACAAAATAACACAAAAAAAAAATAAGGCTCTTTTCAGAGCCGCCTTTCACAGTTAAAAAATAGAAGTGAAGATACATAAAGCATAGCCATTTCCATTTCGTGAAAGTCTGCGAACAGAAAAACAATTGCATTGCTACCCTATTGAAACCAATGCATTTTTCTCTAACAGGAAGTGGTGGCTCTGAAAAGAGCCTTTGGGAGGTGTTTGAATGTAAAACATTTTAACTACGTAAGATGTACTTCAAAACAAATGCTGTATTTCTAAAAAAGGTCGCAATGCATTTTGTACATTTCTCAGAAAAATCTGATTGCCAGCATAAGTAAGATGGACTCCATCTTTGCGAAAAATGTATGTACTACGAAACAAAATATTTTCATTGTTAAAAGAGGACATGCCAAAATCTCTTATTAACATTACGCCTTGCTTTCTCCATTTGTGGACCACATGAGAAAGAACGAAGCCACACTTGTCTCTGCGCAATCCGTGAAAAAATTATTTTAGAGTTTGGAAACATGTCCATTATCTTCTGAAGTCCTTCTTTCATTGCAAATTGCAAAGAAATTCCAGACACATGTCCTAAACTGTTCCCTCCACAATGAATTACAATTATGTCTGGATGTTCCTCTATCTTCAAAGTTGCACAGAGAGGTAGCAAGTCCAACCACTTCATTCCACACACTCCATGCCAGTGCACTTCCACATGTGGGAATCCAAGATCTATAGATACTCCATAGCTTTCTGCATGCACCTTCAACCAATGAATCCACGAGTCTCCCAAAATCCATATAATCTGTGTTTTGAAACACTCAGCCATAGCTATATGTTCTTCTCTCTGCAAAAACAATATCTGAGAAAACCTCTCCTAGCACAACACACTCACTAAACTTTACTGACCAATCCCTTGCTTCATCCAATCTTATTTCCATACCTCCCCTCCCCAAATTCCCCTGATGTAATACGCAGTGTCCTAGAACTACCTCCATGTCCGGGAACGTATTGTAACATGTACAGCCCTTCTACCATTTTGATTTCACTCTCTGTGCCATTCCCTCATTGGATGTAGCTAAGCAATCACATGACCATCCACCAATCAAATCCAATAACTCTACATGTAACTGCATCATCATAGAGCAGCACTACAAATGTACGGTGTATCTCTCGGAGTACAAGTCTCATACCATTTACTACCACGATCTACGAGAAATACTATACAAATCTCCAAAATTTCTACTTGCAGCTTGGTCCATATCCATATACATGAACAGAAAGTACAGGTATGCATATTTTCTACACAGTACATGAAGACATTTTCTAACCGACTTTTACCTTCTATAATCTGAAAAATGAATGGACGATCATTGTTTCATTGTCCTAAAATGACCTGTCGCTTACAAACCTTTATATCGTTTAATTTCTTCATACACACACACACACATGCAAATACTATTAATCTAACATTTTTGAAATAAAATATATACACGAAATATAATCACACAAAATAACATACACACTCTATGATCAAACCTCAAACAATAATATTTGTACAAACACATAATTGGTTTTAATTTTTTTTTTCGTTTATATAAGTACTTACATACATTTATATAGGACAAGCAGACTATGACATTCACTCACTGTTACATGCAAAAGCAGGCTATGACACATAGCTCTCAACTCACACGCTTTTGGCGGGTGTCACCCGCCTTGTAAAGGACTGACTCACCCGCCAAGCCTCCTGCACGGCCATTCATTCCAATGGGCGTCTCACCCGTCAAAAAAAAATCAGGTTATTTCACCCGCCTTTGCGACACACATGGTTGAGAGCTATGATGACAATGACTCACTATTACGTGGAAAAGCTTAGTTACAAGAATAGTGGTATACGTTGGTAGATTATGAATTCCACAAACCATAGTAAAGATATTTTCTTTCCTACTCTTAGTCATAATATAGTTTTAATGGTTTTCAGGAAAGCGCTGAGCATTTCAATTTAAAAAAAATCTATGTCTAAAATGAAAACAGTGCTATATAGCAACCAAATTACTAATTTCTTTCTTTTACAATTGCAGTGAAGCCCATTCTCCTGAATAGAAGCAGCCGATTTTGATTTACAAAGAACAACTAAGAAGCAAACTACTCATTTTTGAAAAAAAAGTAAGTAGATTGTTACCATAATATTTGATTTATAACTCACACGCACTGTACGGTGCATTCATGGTATTTCTGTGCCTAAAAATAGATATTCTGCACCATTCTGACCAAAAATCCCCCCGTCTTAAACAGTGATCTCCTGTCAGAATGGCCCTCAAATTCCTATTTTTCGGCACACAAATTACCCAACTCAGCCGCTACAATGTAGATGTTGTAGAACAAACAACTGTTTTAATTGTATAGCTTTACCTATATTATTTATTCTTCTCCACACCACCGGCTTACTTTTTTCTGTCATCTGAACCCCAGTTTAGTAACACATTAATTGAAGAATACCCATCCCTAGTAGTTCAACTTCCCAATTCAGAATCACACACCATTATATACATCTTTATCATCTTACTCAAACAATCATGCACACAACACACATGCATTGCAGAAAACCCCAACCCGTACCTTCTGTATTTTTTTCAACAGACACTAAAGAATGCCCACCAAAAAGCAACTCCATAGAAAGGGACGCAGAAGTAGAGCAAATGAAAAGAAAAGTCTCCAACATAAACACCCATCTATAGCAGAATTTGTAAAAAACGTTGAAACACAACAGCTAGTACAGTCATGTTGTGAAACAGATGAAGTTTCTAGTGCACAAACTTTACCTCCTCTATCACAAAGTAAAACGACCCAAAAAACTATTAACAGAAAATCAACTATCACTACAAATAAAACGTCTTTTATAAATCTTGATATAGTACAAAGTAAGCATACCAAGAAAAGTATATTAGCCAAAATGTTCCGTCACAAAGTCCTTCAAAATCTGATGAAAACCGGAGAGAAACCAGGTTCAACACTTCAAACCTATCATAGGAAAGTAATCTTAGAAGCGTTGATAGACAGTGCAATTCTTCTCAAAAGAAACTTATTTATTGTTTTGTTAAACAGAATTAAACCACTAACAAAACTAATAACTACATTTCAAAAAAGACTTCTCAATAAACGAAATGTGAACAGAAATAACTTCTTAAATATCTGTGGAGGTGAATGGAATCACACTACAAGCACAGAACCATACTTTAATGAAGAAGCGTACAAACAATAGCAAACAAATACAATTGCCATACATAGCAGTGGTCGAGGTTATGAAAAAGTTAATTATACCATAATGGAACAAGAAGTACTCCTTACAAAAATATGCCCTGAAAACTTAGATTTACCCCTCCATTCGACTGAATCAGAACATCTAATTTACACATGGCCATGCACGTCAATGTGTAACATTCCCAAAAAAATGTTCAAATCTTTACGCCTATTCCTCAATCAATATGTGAAAAGCAAAGACAAAATCGAAATTAAAATACTGCAAAGTATGGATGCTTGTCCAGTACGCAAGCACACAGGACTGCAAGGACATTCGTTGGCCTGCATATCAGGAGCTACTTGCAAAACAACCTTCCATGATATCAAAAGGATATCAACACATCATGCAAGTATAATAAATCTAGTTTATAAACTGTATTATGCAAAAAGTTCTGCTTTGGCACTAGCCAATTTAAATAACATTCTTCTACATGGTACACCAAAAGACCTACTAGAAGAAATCGAGTATATACAGAAAAAATATTTTGGAAATGAAACCCACTTACAAGATGAATTAGCTGTCAACCAACTCCGTAACAAATCTGCACATGGCAACCTTTCACTATACACATACAAAAAAGAAATACTAAAATTTCAAAGCACTTCAGCTGAAGTACCAAACCACGTGTGTGTATGTTGCCGCAGAACGTGTTAAAAAAGTAACACAAAAACTATAGACCTTTCATACAAAATAGAAGACAATGAAGATTCTAAATGGTTTGAATTAGCTCTCTACCTTATAGCAGAAAACAAATACGAAATAACTGACCCCATAATACTTTGCAGTTACTGCACTATAAAAACTTGACAACAACCAAACACCTTTACGTGCTATCTCAAATAACTTGGAATTACATCCACTACCAAAACTCCTTCAACAACTTAATTTATATGAGAGCATCATAATTCACACAGTTCATCCATTTCAAGCAATAGTACGCCTTCAACCTAAAACTGCAAATTTACCTCCCTCTGAATTAGTGAAAGGTATTCGTGGAAAAGTAGTGTATTTATCAGTAGATCTAAAAGAAAATGTGCACACTCTAGGAGTGCAACATCCAATGCAACAATCTTTAATTATCTTGGTAAATGGAGTACCTACAAAAGACAAAAAAATTTGGCAACAACTGGTAGATTTACATAAAGTTAGAGAAGCCCTGCAATATCTGAAAGAGAATAATGATTATTACAAAGAAATTAACATCAAAGAAAACTTGAAAGATACAACTGAAATAATTCAAGAGACACAAGAAACTGGTCAATCTGAGCTCCTAGATCCTGCTACAATAGCAAACACTTTAGACCATTATACAATTCACCCATTGCACTCTAATGACACCATAGAAGATGCACTGGAAACGTACCAAATGCGTCAAACAAAAGGATCACCAATCAGCATATGGGAAAAAAGTATAGAAGCACGTGCTTTTCCTCTACTCTTTCTTACTGGCAAAGGAGGAAGATACGATGATAGACCTGTTCAAATATCAGCATCAGAATATCGCTCATTACGAATGTATTCTGAAGATCCCAGATTTTGACAAAATGTGGAATACATATTCCACCTACTCTTTGAAAGTGAACTAGCAACTTTATGTTACGGAGTTGCACACATATTAAAATCAGGATCACACTTTCAAAATATGACAGGCACACAATTATTCCAAAAAGTTCAACAAAAAGATGAGATTTTACAGGCAGGTACTAAAGAGTACTGGTTTTGACGCCATGGAGATGCACGTTGTATGATCAGAAACCTTGGCCCACCCACTTGGTTTGTTACATTAAGTTGTGCAGGATATGCATGAGAAGATTTAAATGGTTTCCTACGCATATCAAACGAAAACAAAACAAACATAGATATACTAACACCTGGAGAACTTTGTTCTCAGGATCCTGTTAATGTTTCTAGATATTTTCACCATCGCTTCATTTCTATGCTACATTTTATTTGTAATAAAACTGTTCCTCCCCTTGGAGAAGTGCAACACTTCTTTTGGAGAAAAGAATACCAAGCCAGAGGAGCCCCACATGTCCACATGCTTTTATGGATTAAAGATGCTCCTAAATTTGGTCAAGACAGTGATGCCACTGTTTTACAGTTTATTGAAAAATATGTCACTTGTGAAATTCCGTCAGAATCCACAAATAGTGATCTTCATGCAAAAATCTTACAATTCCAAAGACACAAATGTGGCAAATATTGTCGTTGCAAATACAAAAACAAAGGGAAATACTACACCAAATGCCGATTTGGTTTCCCTAGACCAGTTACAAATACAGGTCAAGTGAACAACCTCATGTCTTCAGTTAGACATAGTGTTAAAGGTAAATCACCTAAAAATACATATTGCATAAAAAGAAAAGAAGAAGAAAAATATATTAATGATTACAATGCAATCATTGCCCACTTGTGGAATGCAAACATAGATGTGCAGTACATTGCAGACAATTCTACTGCAGTTGCACGATATGTCACAGCATACTTAACCAAATCAGAAAAGACAGAGCTCCAAGACCTCTGGAATGACCTGTCATCAGATAAAACAGTGTCTCAGAAATTATACAGCTTGGGCATAAAAATGCTGTCCCATAGAGAATGTGGATCCTATGAAGCAGCTGATCGATTAACTGGTACTGCATTGTATGGTAAATCTGCAAATATAGTATGGCTAAGTCTTGGTCCAGCTAAATCTAGAAAAAGAGTTCTAAAATCATACGAAGATATAGAAACAATAGCCAAACATGATCCCAACAGCCAAGACATTTTAAAAAAACAATTTGTTGGACACAAACTACCCAAACAGGGGTACCACTTTGGAAACCATGTGTCTATACCACATAGCCCAAAACTACACATACAAAAATAATATAAAACCTGATGAGCAAAACCGTAAATACAAAGTGACAAACTGTGATGGCAGCTTAGTAAAACTCACCAAACCAAATTTAATGATCATATCAAATTGTCATTAAAGACTCCTCAACATAAAGAAATATATTACATGTCCCTGCTACAACTCTTCAAACCATGGAGAAAAGAAGAAGAAATACTAGCTACCTTTGACTCATATGAAGACGCTTTCAAAGCCAATAAAAGCAGTATAACTGATGTAAACTTTGCACAGTACAAAACAATGTTGCACAATGAACAGCAACACGAAGAGGAACTCCAGGCCCAACTAGATAAGGACACTCCTGACAGTAGTCAACCTTCTGTCACAGGAAGCCAAGAACCACTGGCAGAACCACTAATAACAAATGAGGCAGAATTAGCTATGATAGAAGTAGAAAACACCATGTGTCACTATGAAGATAAAGAAGACTTAACTACACTACAATCAAAACGAAACAAAGAGCAACGTAGCATTTTTCAAGAAATAACAAAAGAAATTGCACATGGTGTGCAACATGAAAACAAAGAATGCACCTGCCAAAATTACAAACCTATTCTATTGTATGTCAGTGGTGAAGCTGGTTCTGGCAAAACATTCCTAATCAAAATCATCAGTAAGTTCCTTCAACAATTGACAAACAACAAACTGTCAGCTGTTGTCACTGCCCCCACAGGTTTAGCTGCCTACAACATAGGTGGTGTCACTTTACACCGATTACTACTCCTGCCAGTAGAACATCAAAACAAGTTAGATTATTACAAACTTTCTGCAGAAGCTGCAATGGAAGTACGCAGAGTATTGAAACAAATGAAAATGCTACTAATAGATTAAGTGAGCATGGTGTCCAACCTAATGTTGGCTTTGATTCACCTCAGATTACAAGAAGTACTCAAAACAAACCATGAAGAACTCTTTGCAGGAAAACACATCATTGTTTTCGGAGATCTTCTTCAATTGACACCTGTAAAATGTGAGCCTATTTTTAAAACATTAGGACACAAACTCTGCCGTAAAACTGTTGGCAGCATTGAAAATGTCAACCTTTGGCAACATTTCCAATACAGAGAATTAACAGAAAACATGCGCCAATCTGCAGATCTCACTTATGCCAACATCTTAAAAAGTATCAGAGTTGGTATACTTTCTAGAGAAGCAGAAGCAATATTGAAAATCCGGCACATACATGCACTTTATGGTGATAATGCATGTGCTACAGATGTTATGGAACAAATAGCCCACAAAAATGTCAATTGTATGGCCGTAATGTCAACTCTTGCAAGCTGTTTCAAATTCAATGAAATAATGTTAAGCAAAGAAATGCAACCAATTATGGAAATTAGCGCCACAGACAAACTAGATGTACATGGAATGACACTACCCATGTGTGACCAAGCCACAGCAAGACTAAATAGTTTAGAAAAATCAATCTCAAACACAGCAGGTTTGGAAAAGATATTAAAATTATCCTTAAATTGCAGAGTAATGCTTAAACGTAACCTTGACGTGGACCAAGGACTAGTTAATGGAGCACTGGGTACAGTTGTTGGCTTTCAAACATACCCACGTGACAACAAAATTCAGTTTGTCAATATTCTCTTTGACATGACAAACTTTCAGAAGTAAAAAGAATAGGACGCTCAACAGCTCGATTCCTTCTCTTCAAAGACATGTATGTACGCAGAGAACAATTTTCTCTAACTCTTGCATACGCAGTCACCATTCATAAATCACAAGGTCTTACTCTAGACAAAGCAATGATAGACATTGGTAACACAGTCTTTAAAGAAGGCATGAGTTACGTAGCACTGTCATGCCTACGTACAATTGACGGTCTATTTCTAATAAACTTTGATGCAAGTAAAGTAAACACTGATATTCCTTGCATTTTAGAATACAATAGACTTCGTTCACTATACACCCCCATCTACAAACATATCCTGTTCCACAAAAAGGAAAATGTTCTAAAAGAAAACTAAATCAAACAGAAATGCAACAGGATGTCACTGCAAATCCTCCAAAGAGACTAAAAGAAACTAAAACTTCATCAAGTACCACAAGCAAAAAAGAACCAATTAGAGAAAGTAAACCAAGTACTTCGTCAAAGACGGAAAACAAACTAAAAAAAATCACTCAGATACAGATCTACCTGGTCCATTTAAACTTAGAAATGAAATAGGTGTAAATTGCTACACAAATGTAGCAATCAATATTCTATTTCAAATACCAGCAATTGTTGACAACATTTACTTACACTTTAGAGACCCATTGTGTATGCAAATGTTAGTACTTCATAGAAATGCAAAAAACAGTCCTGACACCCCGTATACTGTTCATGGAATAAGACAAGAATTGGAATACTGTGCTGGAATGGTGAAATTCACTATAAACTCACAGGAAGATCCACAAGAATTTCTAATGTACTTACTATTAGTACTGGAAAACAAAAACATACCTATAAATGAAATCTTCCAGATTTCATACATGTGGAAACATACATGCACTCTCTGCAACAATGTGACACAAGAACAAATCCCCAATGAGCGCTTTGTCTATATATCAATACCTAATTGTGAATTTGTTCCATTTCAGCAACTTGTACAAAATGCAAACCACAATAGATTATGTTCTACCTGCAATTCGCATAATCACTCCACATTACTAATACAAAAACATAGTAAATACGTAATACTAATGCTTCTACGTTACAATGCAGATGGTACAAAAAACAACTGCAAGCTGACTGGATTCACACATGGTCAAATATCACTTGGTAGGAAAACCTTCACAACAATAGGTATAATCTACCACGCAGGAGCCACAACCAGCTCAGGGCACTACACTGCATATATAAAAAAAAAATGTGGATGGTTTGAATGTAATTATAGTACCGTTACTCTAAAGCAGATATTACCAGCTAATCTTACAAACGCGTATTTAATGTTCTTAAAACCAAAATTTGATAACTGAACTGTACTTAAACCTTAAGTACACTTGTAGTAAAAAAATATAAGCTGTCACAATATTTCAAAACCTAACTGCCCAACGATTCTACAACAACTAATCAGATAAATTAATACCACTCAAATAGAGCACAAAATAGACAGTTAGACTACGCCAATTGGTATCTAACTGTCCCAAAATTTACAAATATGCAAACAGATAAATCAATACCACGAAATTATATCAAAACATAAACAGTTAGAATGCGCCTACTGGTATCTAACTGGGCCAAAATTTTACAATATCCAAACAAATACCTAATATCTTACTGCTCACAAAAACTGAAACAATCCAATGCATAAAGCATTAGGCAGAAAGAACAAGTAAACGCGGAAAACAAACAAATAAATAAACTGTAGCATAACAGAAAAAGGGTTTTTTTTTAATCCAACATGGATTTTTTTCTCCCACAGACCCAATTATTTTAGCAACAAACACAGAAACTTTGCAAATTGCACAGTACTCTGGTTTGTAATCTACTAAATATGAGGGTCAATAAAAAGAAGAAAATGTTGATTGTACAATGTAAGTCATTATAAAATACTAATACTAACATGCTATTTTCTTTTATTACAGAAATGAACAAGAAAAACATGGACTCCCGTTACTAAACCAAATAGTACGTATAACAAGATAAATACAACCATCGCACCATATCACACCCATACAAGCTTATAACATTGTTCCTTATAAATTAGTTTTTTACCCAAAGTTAAAAGCCACTATGGGTGTGATATGCTGCAGTGGTTGTGGCCAGGGCATACACTCTTGGGTGCATGGCCAAATGGGCATGGACCCAACATTCTATACGCTGGCCACAACCACCGCAGCATATCACACCCATAGATGCAAGCAATGCAACCATTTTCATGTCCGCGGACAGGGGGAAGGTCCTAGGACGCATTCAACTTGCCAGAGGACAATACAAACAGCGTCCTCAGGACACCCCCATTTTCTTTATGTACGAACATTTCAGGACACCACGATTGTTCTTAAAACATTTTCACCTTGCCAACGAACAATACAGACAACGTCTCCAGGACACCCCCTGCAAACATTCCGAGACACCACGAGTGTTCTTAGAACACTTTCAAGTTGACACCGAATCCATTCTGTTCATTTACGAACATTCCAGAACAGCCGTGTTGTCCGCAGACAAATCGAACACAACAAAAGCGTCTAGCACATAAATAAAATACAACTTTGAACCTATCTCATACTCCCCCATGCTCCCCAAAGACTTCTACACACCAACACACTCTACTAAATACACATGTTGAACAAACTTTCACCGCGCTGTCTGCGGACGTCCGCAAATGCAAGATGGCGGGCGCGACAGAAAATCTGACGTGCATCACGCACCACGCCGCCCAATCAGTGAACACGTCGCATGTCCGCAGACATGACGCAAGCTGCTGGGCCAATCGGGGTGCTGTCCGCGAAGCGAACAGGGAAGTCCGTCCGCGAAGCAAACACAGATATCACTCATTTTTTTGCCTTACATTTTGGTCATTTAAAAAAAAAACTACTGGACGGATTTACACCAAATTTGCAAAAGCACGCTTTTGGGACCAGGCCGCCGCTCCTGCCGCAAATTTGGTGTAAATCCGTCCAGCGGTTCGGGCTGTAGCGGTGCGCAAAGTTTTTTCCCATTCTATCTATGGGAAAAAAAAGTTTTGGGACCCCCACTATAACTTTTCCCCCCCTGGACGAATCCTCACCAAACTTTGCAAAAAAATTCAGAGTGGGCCATATGCTTTTTTTTGCAAGGTTTGGTGAGGATTCGTCCAGGGGGAGATAAGTTATAAGCCACCCAAAAGGTGCTCTTCCTATGGAAACACCAACTTAACCATAACTACATGGCCACTATTCTGGCCATGTAATGTATCCAGCAAGAGCCTGTAAGTTCCCTTACCCGCAAATATCATGAAAGAATCCATACAACAATTGTCAGGTGAGTAATAGCTGGGACAAATCCCCAAATTCAGTAATCTGAAATAGAACATTCAGCAAGTTCCTATGTTAGTGTATGCACATGAATTACTATGTTGACCGCAATCCATAGGAGGTCCACATTGTTGAACACTTCCTAAATAATGTTTCATTCCGCGTTTACGTTTTGTTCGTATGCTTCTAAAGTTAAGTATCGTGTGTTATTCTCGAAAACAGCATACTTAGTTTACCTAGCGGTCGGCACTAATCATAGTAATTTCCACTAGCATTCGTACTTAGAATATACGAATATATTATAACTATATTTAATTTGCGCATAAATGGTACCTTACCTGTCGTCTTGTGTACCGCTGTGTACGCAAATCTGGTCCTTCCGTATCGATTTTCGGACGAGAAAGCAGCGTTACGTGGCTGCTTTTAAATACTAGTCACGTGCAATGAAATACATCACCTGATTACGCGTTGGCGTACAATCGCCATCTTGGAACGGGTTTAACATAGAGTATTCCAATTTTTAATTGTGATGTTTCTCTCTATTCCTTGTTCTTATTAATCGAATAGATACTATCACATTACTATATCTATCCGACTACAAAGGTACCTCAATGTAGGTAAGAATATTTATTATTTGGTTATAAACTAGTACGAGTATAATCGAATATTTTGCGCAGATTTGTACGATGGATAACATTTGCTAATTGGAGACTGTTGTCTCTACTTCCACTTCCCATCTGTGTTGTGATTATACAGCAAAGCCTGTATGTAGATCACATATCATGGTTGTTCTGATTACCATCTAGGGAGAATATAACACAACAACTCTATTGGTTTTCATACATACTCATCATTATGAGTTAAACATTCAAAATAAAAGCTTCTCGTTCTTTCAATGGTTAAGTAAGTACTAACCGTGTTTGTCGTACGGATATAGATACTGTATCGGGCATATCACGTTTGGTGTTGTCCTTAGTATCACTTTTTCAATATTCAATTAGAAAGATGCTGCCTTCTGATATGGTATCCATGGTATTCCTACAGGGTGAAACAAATAAATAATGTTTCATTCCGCGTTTACGTTTAGTTCGTATGCTTCCATAGTTAAGTATCGTGTGTTATTCTCGAAAACAGCATACTTAGTTTACCTAGCGGTCGGCACTAATCATAGTAATTTCCACTAGCATTCGTACTTAGAATATACAAATATATTATAACTATATTTAATTCGCGTATAAATGGTACCTTATCTGTCGTCTTGTGTACCGCTTTGTATGCAAAGCTGGTCCTTCTGTATCGATTTTCGGACGAGAAAGCAGCGTTACGCGGCTGCTTTTAAATACTAGTCACGTGCAATGAAATACATCACGTGATTAGGCGTTGGCGTACAATCGCCATCTTGGAACGGGTTTAACATAGAGTATTCCAATTTTTAATTGTGATGTTTCTCTCTATTCCTTGTTCTCATTAATCGAATAGATACTATTACATTACTATATCTACCCGACTACAAAGGTAACTCAACGTAGGTAAGAATATTTAGTAATTGGTTATAAACTAGTACGAGTATAATCGAATATTTTGCACAGATTTGTACGATGGGTAAGATTCAAATAATAACTTACTCCCATTTAATTGGTATAGTAATCAGTGCCATTTTTTCAGAAATAAAATGAATTGAATAGGTGTATATAAATGGTAACATAATTCATACACTTAATTCTGTATGTTCCAATCCAGATGTTCATTCAAACCAAACTGGTAAATTTTACTAAGAAAGATGACTTTCATCTCTTCTTTAGACAGTGTTTGTTTGTCCACAGAGTTGATATTTGTAGTAGGTATCTTCTTTAACGCGGTCCATGTTCATTCAAACCAAACTGGTAAATTTTACTAAGAAAGATGACTTTCATCTCTTCTTTAGACAGTGTTTGTTTGTCCACAGAGTTGATATTTGTAGTAGGTATCTTCTTTAACGCGGTCCATTTTAGATCATTGTTGCTGTGGTTATGCATGATGAGATGCCGACCATCGGAGCAGTTAAAATTCTATTTCTAATGCAACTTCGATGTTCGCTAATGCGTACTTTTATTTTACGTTCTGTTTTCCCTATATAAAGTTTTAAGCAAGGACACCATATAGCATACACTACATTCGTGGAGTTAAAATTAGAAAACAGTCTCTGTTCCCATAACCTTGGTAGTCCAATGTCTACCTCTTTAGTCCTTTGTGTAAATTGACAGCATATGCATTTCCCGCAGGGAGCATGGACCTTTGGTTTACTCATTCCCCATTGTTCTGTAATGGTGGTTTGCATGCTGCGTCTTTCTATAATGTCATTCCTGCTAATGAGTTATTTTATATTTTGCCCTCGTTTGAAAGCCCAGCGAGGTACATCTATAGGAATTCTGGCATTACTCAAAATATGCCAGTGTTTTTTGATGATTTTCACCACTTTATTAGATAGGTGGTTAAACGTGCTCACAAACACTAATGTGTCTGGGCCTGCAGGTATGGGTTTGGGTCTGTATTCTAATAGTGCTTCATCGTTGTTGTTTGAAGCTCTTTTTAATGACTGTTTTACAATTCTTTTCGGGTAGCCACGTTCAATTAGATTTTTACTAAGTATATTAGATTCCAGTTGGAATACTTCTTTTTTACTACTATTCCGTTTTAGCCTTAAAAATTGTCCAAAAGGCAAATTGTCTCGTAAGGACTTTGAATGGAAGCTGTCGTACCTAAGTAAAGAGTTCCGATCAGTAATTTTATGAAATGGTTTTAATTCCAGCTTGTTCTTAGATTCATTCACAACAATTGTTAAATCCAGAAAATCTATATGTTCTTTATGGTAGTTCAAAGTGAATTTCAAGAACGGATTAATTGCATTCAACCAGTTGAAAAATAATGTGGGTTCATCTCCGTGCCATATTAGCAGCACATCATCAATCTATCTTTTCCACATCGTAATATGTGACTTAAAGTTGTTGTTCTCGTTATAGACACTGATGTGTTCAAAAACATCTACATATAGATTTGCTAATGAGGGTGCCACTGCCGACCCCATTGCTGTCCCGTGTATTTGTTGGAAGAATTGTCTGTTAAACTGAAAATAATTTTCTGTAAGTGCTAATTTAGTACACCATAGTATAAATGAATTAGGTGTCATTCCTGTATCACGTTTGATCATTAGTCGTTCTTCTATTACTTCTAAAGTAGCGTCTTGAGGGATTTTAGTGTACAATGAAACAACATCCATTGTCACTAGGCTATCATCATGTGGATCAAACTGAAAGTTCTCAATAAGGTTAATGACCGCCATTGAATCTTGAATAAAGGAAGGCATCTTTTTCACGTATTCTTTCAAAAAGAAATCTGTGAATTTGGCCATTGGTTCAAGTAAAGAATTGGTACCAGACACTATAGGTCTTACTGGTGGATTGATAAGTGTCTTGTGTACTTTAGGTAGTATGTAAAATAGGGGAATGCTAGGATTTTGTTTGACTAAATAGTCAGCTTCCTTTTGAGTGATCCAATTTCTTTCTCTAGCTTTTTCCGCTTTATTCAATATTAAAGATTTTAACCGAGGTGTCGGATCCTGTTCAATAGATTTATAGAACGAGGTATCAGATAATTGTCTTTGACATTCGTGGATGTTATCAATACGATTCAGTATTAAAATCGCACCACCTTTGTCCGCTCTGCGGATTACTATTGACTTATTATTTTTCAACGTGTCAAAGGCTTTATTCTGTGTAGCGGAACAATTCTGAAAAGCTCTTTTGGATTATTCTTTTCCAACAGGTCTAAATCCATCAGTACTCTTCTTTCAAACACTATAGATTCTGGACTATAACTACTAACTGGAGGACTAAAGTTTGATCGGTTATGTAGCCCACTGTTAGATTGGTCCTTATCGAATGGATTTTCTTTGAAGAACTGTTTAAGATGAATCTTTCTAAATAATCCTTCTACTTCCATTCTTGAGTTGAAACGATCATAATGGACTGTAGGGACAAATCCAAAACCTTTCTCTAGTACTGACATTTTGATTTTTGTAGGTTGGTAGGAAGATAGACTGATTAGTAGGATCTGCTGCTCCTGGTTTCCCGGGGTTCGTAGTCCCACATCTGTTGGTCCTGGTCTAAAAGAAAACACTTGAAGGACTTCTGCCTCGTTGGTATGGAGAGTTTTGTGATCTCCGCCTATTGGGGTTACCTCGGCCTCGACCGAAACCTCGTCTTTGTGCTCTTGTATTAGGTTCATTAGTTAGCGTATCTTCTTCTGAACTATGAGAACTGTAAGAAGTATTTGCGTGAATCTTACATTATTTTTTTGTTGTTGTTGTCTCTGGACCCCATTATATTGTTGATCTGGTACATATCCGTCTTGTGTGTATCGAAATGCTTTTTCATGACTGAACTCAGTTATATCTTTTTTTAAACGTCTAATCCTGTCTCTGACAGTGGACTCTTTAAATTAATTCATTTTTTTGATTATTTCAGCTAATCTTTTTGTGTACACTTCAAATGGGAGTAGTTTTTTTATTGTATCCTCTAGTTTAACAAGCTCCTCTGCTTGTTTGACGGACATTTCTTTAGATGTATCTCTTATAAGGATGAGCCAATCTCTTCCGCATTTGTTTGCAATATAGCTCCATCTAATGATGAATTCCTTATTATCTAGAAACAATCTAGGTTCGTTACGAACTACAAGGCCTTGGGGCAATACCCCATTTTTTTAAATATTCAAGCATTATTGTGCCATGGAGCTCGGTGCGGATTGATCTTTTCTTTAATTGGAATAGCTCATCCCAATTGCTAATATCAGTTAGAGGGGAACCATCTCCGTCTTCGGAGAACAGGGAAGATTTTGCCAATAAATCGGCCACATAATTTTCATCATAACTTCGGGTTTTATCAGCGCCATGTTGAATTGGTCGTACTAGATAATAATAATGAATCTCTATGGATATGTATTATCACAAATACTTACTCCTCCGTCTCCAAATTAAAACATAGTGCCAATATTGATAATATACCTCTTAGGAAGAATACATAATCCCACGGTAATTAACCGTATGAAAACAGTAGAAACAAAAGTAACAGAGGATACCAGGAAAACCTCTATGTCATAGTCTGTCCTGGAAAAGACCTTAATATATATCTGCACACAAAAAGACTGCAACATCAGTGTTTCTATTGGCTCACTTTGGATATCTGTATACCTCTGTATGACTCATACCTAGAGGCTACATGTAAGCACATGTCATTATTTCATAAACCACACAATTTGTAACATGGTGCAAAATAATTCAATTTACACCAATATTAGTAGTAATTAACTATAATCATTTTATTAATTACTACTTGGTTAAACAATTCTAAAATACAATTTAATACTTATCACAATAATATAAATTTACAGTTTCATAAAGTGCTTAAATAAACTTGGGTCTAAAAAATCCCAACATCTCATTATTTACCGTTCCTTCAAGACTCATTCTAACCATACCTCATTCATACTCACACAACTCTAACATTCTTTCATCATAATTCATTACCATACTATTACCATTTCAATTGTAAAACCAGAGAAAAAAGACACTATTTCATCAAATCAGTATTTGTCTTTTTGTTTCTAAAACAATTAATTAACAAATCTAACAATTCACAGTAACAAAATTAATAGTCAGATCTTAATATTTTGCTGCCTATTATTTTCAATTCATTTTCACAGCTTATTCATGTTCCCCAACCCAACATGTTTCTTTCCGTATTTCAGTTATTGAGCGGAAATTCTTCAGGGGTAGGTATGTAGGAAGCCTTCAAGGAGATGTATCTTGACACACAGACGCAACAGTAATATCCAAAGTATGCCTAAAAGTACAAATAGAAACACACTCAGTCGGATTCATTATATAATTACACCAACTCAGTCATTGCATACCTCTAATTTAATAAGTTGGTTGCAGTAAAAGGATACACGGTACCCCTTTCTTTTCCAGAGAGGTATATATACATCAAGTACAATTTGAACAAGATGTTATCGGAAAACCTATATTAATTAGTTCAACCTAAGCTGAGAGATGTCCATCATTACTATTGGACACTATGTTAAAATTGGAGACACAGTCAAAACTATCCTACAATAAGGAGTCATATCATTGGAATGAATAAGGGATCTTATTTTTATAGTAACCATCATTGTATACACCTGTAAAACTATTAAATTGCATCTTATGGGCTTGTAATATTCATCATCATACCTTAATAATTGTTTAAGTAGAAGCTCTTAATGTCGCTAATTGGAGACTGTGGTCTCTACTTCCACTTCCCATCTGTGTTGTGATTATACAGCAAAGCCTGTATGTAGATCACATATCATGGTTGTTCTGATTACCATCTAGGGAGAATATAACACAACAACTCTATTGGTTTTCATATATACTCATCATTATGAGTTAAACATTGAAAATAGAAGCTTCTCTTTCTTTCGATGGTTAAGTAAGTACTAACCGTGTTTGTCGTACGGATATAGATACTGTATCGGGCATATCACGTTTGGTGTTGTCCTTAGTATCACTTTTTCAATATTCAATTAGAAAGATGCTGCCTTCTGATATGGTATCCATGGTATTCCTACAGGGTGAAACAAATAAATAATGTTTCATTCTGCGTTTACGTTTAGTTCGTATGCTTCTAAATTTAAGTATCGTGTGTTATTCTCGAAAACAGCATACTTAGTTTACCTAGCGGTTGGCACTAATCATAGTAATTTCCACTAGCATTCGTACTTAGAATATACAAATATATTATAACTATATTTAATTCGCGTATAAATGGTACCTTATCTGTCGTCTTGTGTACCGCTTTGTATGCAAATCTGGTCCTTCCGTATCGATTTTCGGACGAGAAAGCAGCGCTACGCGGCTGCTTTTAAATACTAGTCACGTGCAATGAAATACATCACGTGATTAGGCGTTGGCGTACAATCGCCATCTTGGAACGGGTTTAACATAGAGTATTCCAATTTTTAATTGTGATGTTTCTCTCTATTCCTTGTTCTCATTAATCAAATAGATACTATTACATTACTATATCTACCCGACTACAAAGGTAACTCAACGTAGGTAAGAATATTTAGTAATTGGTTATAAACTAGTACGAGTATAATCGAATATTTTGCACAGATTTGTACGATGGGTAAGATTCAAATAATAACTTACTCCCATTTAATTGGTATAGTAATCAGTGTCATTTTTTCATGAATAAAATTAATTGAATAGGTGTATATAAATGGTAACATACTTCATACACTTAATTCTGTATGTTCCAATCCAGATGTTCATTCTAACCTAACTGGTGAATTTTACTAAGAAAGATGACTTTCATCTCTTCTTTAGACAGTGTTTGTTTGTCCACAGAGTTGTTATTTGTAGTAGGTATCTTCTTTAACAGGCTCCATTTTAGATCATTGTTGCTGTGGTTATGCATGATGAGATGCCCGACCATCGGAGCAGTTAAAATTCTATTTCTAATGCAACTTCGATGTTCGCTAATGCGTACTTTTATTTTACGTTCTGTTTTCCCTATATAAAGTTTTAAGCAAGGACACCATATAGCATACACTACATTTGTGGAGTTAAAATTAGAAAACAGTCTCTGTTCCCATAACCTTGGTAGTCCAATGTCTACCTCTTTAGTCCTTTGTGTAAATTGACAGCATATGCATTTCCCGCAGGGAGCATGGACCTTTGGTTTACTCATTCCCCATTGTTCTGTAATGGTGGTTTGCATGCTGCGTCTTTCTATAATGTCATTCCTGCTAATGAGTTATTTTATATTTTGCCCTCGTTTGAAAGCCCAGCGAGGTACATCTATAGGAATTCTGGCATTACTCAAAATATGCCAGTGTTTTTTGATGATTTTCACCACTTTATTAGATAGGTGGTTAAACGTGCTCACAAACACTAATGTGTCTGGGCCTGCAGGTATGGGTTTGGGTCTGTATTCTAATAGTGCTTCACCGTTGTTGTTTGAAGCTCTTTTTAATGACTGTTTTACAATTCTTTTCGGGTAGCCATGTTCAATTAGATTTTTACTAAGTATATTAGATTCCAGTTGGAATACTTCTTTTTTGCTACTATTCCGTTTTAGCCTTAAAAATTGGCCAAAAGGCAAATTGTCTCTTAAGGACTTTGAATGGAAGCTGTTGTACCTAAGTAAAGAGTTCCGATCAGTAATTTTATGAAATGGTTTTAGTTCCAGCTTGTTCTTAGATTCATTCACAACAATTGTTAAATCCAGAAAATCTATATGTTCTTTATGGTAGTTCAAAGTGAATTTCAGGAACGGATTAATTTCATTCAACCAGTTGAAAAAGGCCAATAATGTGGGTTCATCTCTGTGCCATATTGACAGCACATCATCGATGTATCTTGTCCACATCGTAATATGTGACTTAAATTTGTTGTTCTCATTATAGACATTGATGTGTTCAAAAACATCTACATATAGATTTGCTAATGAGGGTGCCACTGTCGACCCTATTGCTGTCCCGTGTATTTGTTGGAAGAATTGTTCGTTAAACTGAAAATAATTTTCTGTAAGTGCTAATTTAGTACACCATAGTATAAATGAATTAGGTGTCATTCCTGGATCACGTTTGATCATTAGTCGTTCTTCTATTACTTCTAGAGTAGCGTCTTGAGGGATTTTAGTGTACAAAGAAACAATATCCATTGTCACTAGGATATCCTCATGTGGATCAAACGGAAAGTTCTCAATAAGGTTAATGACCGCCATTGAATTTTGAATAAAGGAAGGCATCTTTTTCACATATTCTTTCAAAAAGAAATCTGCGAATTTGGTCATTGGTTCGAGTAAAGAATTGGTACCAGACACTACAGGTCTTCCTGGTGGATTGATAAGTGTCTTATGTACTTTAGGTAGTATGTAAAATTGGGGAATGCTAGGGTCTTGTTTGACTAAATAGTCAGCTTCCTTTTGAGTCATCCAATTTCTTTCTCTAGCTTTTTCCACTTTATTCACTATTAAAGATTTTAACCGAGGTGTTGGATTCTGTTCAATGATTTCTAGAACGAGGTATCAGATAATTGTCTTTGACATTCGTGGATGCAATCAATACGATTCAGTATGACAATCGCACCACCTTTGTCCGCTCTGCGGATTACTATTGATTTATTATTTTTCAACGTGTCAAAAGCTTTTCTCTGTGTAGCGGAACAATTCTGAAAAGGTTTTTTTGGATTATTCTTTTCCAACAGGTCTAAATCCATCAGTACTCTTCTTTCAAACACTATAGATTCTGGACTGTAACTACTAACTGGAGGACTAAAGTTAGATCGGTTATGTAGGCCACTGTTAGATTGGTCCATATCGAATGGATTTTCTTTGAAGAACTGTTTAAGATGAATCTTTCTAAATAATCCTTCTACTTCCATTCTTGAGTTGAAACGATCATAATGAACTGTAGGGACAAATCCAAAACCTTTCTCTAGTACTGACATTTCGATTTTTGTAGGTTGGTAGGAAGATAGATTCATTAGTAGGCTCTGCTGCTCCTGGTTACCCGGGGTTCGCAGTCCCACATCTTTTGGTCCTGGTCAATAAACCACTTGAAGGACCTCTGCCTCGTTGTCACTGGACTGCCTATACCTCTGAGGCTTTGGTCCCATTTTCCCATTGTTTAGCAGCAGATCTACAATAGTGGTTTATAGGTGGATACATTTGGGGGGGGGGGGGTTTGGAGACTCAGGGTCTCCAACCTTGAATCATCACCACGGATGAGAGCTACAGTGATTGCGGATCAGCCCGGTGTCAGACTAAGTTCAGGGTTTCTTACAGAGGAGAGAAATCATCCATCCGTCCACACCGATAGCCACTATAATATAAACTGCCTCATTGCGCCTGCTTTTTTACAGCATAAATGAATATATATTTTGTCTGACATCTTGAGCCCGGAGCATAACTACATCAATCATTACCCTGTCATCGGTTTAAATACACACCATAGCATAGGGAGACCGAGGTCAGTGTGCGACCTACTAAACTAGAGCTTACACACAATACTTACCTTGTTCCTAGTATAGTTATTTTCAATCCACTGTCACTCAATGGACTCCATAGTATAGCTACACGATTTTACTGATTTATTACCTGTTGAATGCAGAACATAGCAACATTGCCCTCATTGTGATACTGTCTGATCACCATAGCATAGCTGCGTTTATCATCTACACTGCGACTCCACCAGATCCTACAGCATAATTGCATCTATCTTTTCGCATTAGCTGCACACTACTTAGCATAGCCTTACCTGTTCTTGAATTTTCTGACTGACCCCATAGAACAGCCATATTAATTATTTTTTTATCATTGATCAAACCCTCAGCAAAACTACATCAACCCTTGTTTACCAACTGCCCAATCCACTGAGATACTAACTTACTTCGCAGCATAATGATAACTAAGGGGGCTATCTTGGTTAAGTTCACTACCTGTGTTATAAACCTTCTAACCAACATTCCTACTATCTATACTCTACATTTCAGAGGGTGCAAGCAGGGTCTTGACTAAGCCAACGACCTAAGCCCAAGGTCATCAAATTGTAGATCTCTCCTTGTGTGGCTTAAACACCTGCGCTCCTAACTCCGCAAAGAAGTCACTCATTGTTTTAGTTCCACAACTGTTGAATTAACAAACACAATTATCCAATATGGGATTCAACACAATTTATTATCTAAGAACTGCCAACATATGTTTCGACCATTCAAGGCCTTTCTCAGGGCGGGATATCAACAACTTTCACAATCACATGAGCCGTATTTGTGTTGAAATTGCACATAGATAATATCCAAACATTGTCAAAACAAACATAAACACAGGTAGCAACAAAACCAAATAAAATAACCGAAATCATTTGAGTTAATTATAGGCAATTGAATAAGGTAATCAAACCCCCCCAATTGAAAGACCGCACATCATCCATAATTCCATAATACATTTTGAACAAAAACCAAATTGACAAAATGTCAATTACACATAAACCAAGTTCCATTACCAACACCATGTTCGACATTAATTCATGATGCCAAAACAATTAGTTAAATTCATCAATCCACTGCATGTATTTAAATATAAAACCAAAATGGTTACACTGTATACCATAGACTAACAGCATATTGCATTGGTACGGCAAAGGGATAGAAGGGGTGGGCAAAATACAAAGGAGCAGAGAGAGAAAAATAATCAGTCAATTAATAATGTAGCATGAATTAATAGAAATTGCCATATGCCATGGGTATCCCTGAGTACGACGGTGCCTCCATGTCGACCACCGTATGATCCAACTACTGCCTTAACACTCATAGTAACATTTCCAATTCCCAAATAGCCACTGTAATTTAATAACCCTTATATTAATTATGCCGGTCCGGCTTCGCAACCTTAAAACTCCTTTATACTGTATTGTACCATGCCCATACAAAATTCACATCCCAGTAAGGTGAGTATCTGTTCCACCTCATACAGAACAGTGAATACTGCCATCAGCTAAATGTTACCTTTAGACATCACCAACTAACCCAAACGCATGCACCTGCACCAAACCACCCTCACCACCCTGCCCATCCCTTTAGCATGGGATCATATTCACCAGAAAAGGTTTGTTCAATGAGTCAGTCCCCTATTCAATAATGTCCCCACTGATGCCCTCTCTGTATCCTATAAGTGTCATTAAATGCCAAACAACATTCTATATGGCAATAATGCAGCGTAAGTGGGCTAGGACTACTCTTCTTCCACATACCTCTTTATCTGCCTGCCTTCATTCATCAATTTGCATATACAAAGCTTGTTAATTCTCAAGGATGGGCTTCTTCATACATCCTTAAAGCTGCTCACTTCCACTATCTGCTGGTATCATTAAACAGCTATACTCAAGTTATCATCCCCATACAAAGCAATGTGCTTCTACATATAAAAAAATATCTTTAGTGTATATACTCACACGATCTATGTTGTTTCCAGCATAACCCTCTTAGCGTGAAACGGAAATCCGCGTGGAGTTCGTGTCAAATCCGCCATTTTAAATCAACTATTTACACAAAGTGTGATGTGCTACGTCGCCCATGGGACGTCACACCCTAATTTCCTTTAGGAAACCTCACTTGCCGCTTGATGGCCACGTAAACTGCTCGTGCGCCGTTTGCATTCTGTCTCAACTATACGGTTTCCAGAAACATTCCATGCTTTCAAATCAGCACATTAACTTTCCCAATGAAATGGAAGCACTAATTTATACTCGTTCAAATTGACTAACTCCTGTCAGATCTCTTGATCTTGTAAACGCTGCATAAACACCTCTCACCTGTGTGACAAGGATGTCATTAAGGCGCATCCAGGGGTTGCACCTGCGACCCTTGAGGTCTCCCTGGCTACCATTGTGCTTTCCCTTGCTACTCCTAAAAAAAGTGTACACGTTTTTTTTTTTTAATTGAGGCTACTAGGCTGTGGCCAGCAGCATGTGGCCCTTGCTTTCTGGAGTGGCTGGCTTTCTGGTAGCCATAGCCGGGGAAGATAGCTCAGTGGGTTGAGCTCTTGCTGATGCAATATGTGTGTGACCTGTAGGTTTCAAGTTCAAATCCCGGCAAGGTCAACTCAGCCTTTCCGCTGCTGGGGTTGATAAATGGGTTCCAAACAGGTTGGGCGATATTGTATGTATATTTGTTCTATATGAAGCGTTTAAGCGTAAGTGCTATATAATAACCCATCACTATCTTTTGGCCTTGGATGCCTGCTTGCATTCACAGTAATTTGGTAATATGGGCCTATATGCACTAATATTAATGATACAAATGGTGATCCATTCTTGCATGAAATGTATATCACTTTACAGTGATATCGTAGCCAAATGTTTCGTAGTGTTCTTAGAAACAATGCTATGTGATACCACTTCCTGTTTTGTCAAGGGGTGAAAGGTCATGTTCCATCGTTTGCCCTGATGTCACTTCGGGGTAGGGTCGAATTACATCACTTCTTGTGATGTCATCAGCGGTCAAGGGTTGTGTGATGTCACTTCCGCCACACCTGGCATTTTGGTGAAATGATGTCCCTGCTGTGTCACTCGTTCATGAAATCCTTTGAAGAGCAGTGGTCGATGTGTACGAAAAGAAGTAGTGGAACACTCCTTCTCAGTGAATTATTGCCCTAGCTCGTGTCACTTCTCAAAAGCCCATTCAATATGCAGTGCATTTCCAGCAAGAGGTTTCTTTCATTGTCGCGCGGGTGCCGTCACACACTAATTATCATAGATAAACATCACTAGCCTCTTTATTGCTAGGTAAGGTGCTCGTACTCCATATGCATTCTGTCTCAATGATACTAGTTTCAAACACATTGCACACTTTCAAATCAGCATGTTAACTTTCCCAGTAAAGCAAAAACACTTGTTTAACCTCACTAAAATTGACTAACTGATATGGAAAGTATTGATATTTTAATTGTGACATAAATACCTATCATCTGTTTAATTTACTCGTCCATGAAAGCCTTTAATACGCATCGGTCTAAGCGAATTAATGCCCTGAATCGTGTCGTTTCCCAAAAAGCCCATTTGAAATGCAGTGCCTTTCGCGTGCTGGGTTTCTTTCATTCTTATCTGTCTTTGGGCTGCTAACCACAGCACGGTATAAATGTACTGAGATACCAGCTTACTCCAGAGCATACCCACATCAATCATTCTGATACCTGTTCAAACCACTGTGGTTTCAATTAACAGCTGTGAATTATTTGTCCACATTTTCTCTGCTACCAATTACAATGGATGGAACAACAAAGTCAAATGCATTGTGGCCCTAACTGATTAACAAATCACCAATAGCACAGCTTTGGAAGATCACTTTCATACCAGACTACTACATCACAAGATCAATGGCCGGTAACACCTTGCATTCCATAGCAACACCTTACATGTTTTTAAACTCCTCTTCGCCACTTTTCTCTAACCATCCGAACGTCTGGGCTCCGCGCCCTTGTCTGAGCATTGGATCAGGTACACAAACTAAACATTACTAGGATGTAACTATACAACAATAACCAACAAAGTATATACTTCTTTCTTATTTTACTTCTCTCTTTCTTTCTTCCTTATGCCTCAACCAAACCATCCCACTCCCTTGCCCTTCGCACCACTCCAGCAAGCTCGACACTTGCAAGTAAACACAACAACATGGCTAGGATCCGCAATGAGAAAAGAGGAAAGAAGAAAAGAAAAGGAAAATCATATAAATTATGATGTCAATGTCTTCAGAACAGTTTAATGAAGTTCTCGCGCCACCAGACTCGACAGATGCTGCCCACCCATCTCCCCCCTATCAACCGGGACAGCTGTACCCCTCCTCTGCCCCCTCTGTATCCTACCCTGCTTTAAATCTGTTCTACTGTTACCACTGAAAAGCGCTCTGTTATGCATCTGTAAAGTTGTACACCTCTGTAAAGCGCTCTGTTATGTATCTGTATTGGCGTATACCTCTGTAAAGCACTTGGTTGCTTCTCGAAGCTAGGTCTGCCCTCAATAAATACCATAATAATAAAATAATAATTAAAAAAACCACAGTGGGCTTCCAATTGCACACCTCAGGAGATCACAAACAATCTTCATATCCAGATACCTCTAAGCACTCACCTGAACAGAGTGTCCAAGAGAAACGGACTGTTAACTGACATAAGATGTTATAGGAGAAGAAAGACAACATTGCAACCCTCCATCCTCACTACCTTGAAACCAATTAAGTTACCAACCATCAGAAAATCTAGAATGGTTAGAAACCCCACTCAACACACCCTTCAACACAAGACAACCTACGACAGGCACAACCAACTCACAGGAACTGCTGGATGAGACCACTGTTCCCAGGAAGAACTTTTGCAGCGTGTTCAACTCTGACAGGCTCCCAAATGACGCCAGGGAAGTAACTGAAAACATCAACGAGCCTACCACCAACCCTCCCCCTGCCACTGACACCCGTCATAATATCGTTGGCATGCGATGTCTCCTGATCAATGCAAGCTCAATTGCTAAACACTCCTCTCGCTAAACACTCCTCTGACATATTCAATCTAATATCCAAGAACCAAATGGATCTACTGTTCATCAAAGAAACCTGGCTGTCTGATGTCCAATTGCCAGTAATTCATGAAAGCAGTCCTGCTGGAAAGAAGGCCAAATGTGCAAATCACACCAAGAAGAGGCCCACAGAGACTGTAGCAATGTCTCAAAACCATGTGTGGACAACCTCCTTGTGTGTGAACATATTGCAATCATCTGCTCAATCTCGCACACCTACTCAAACAAGAGACCTTAACATCTGGCACTTGTGTGCACATGGCTTTGATGGATCTCGAACAAGCGTTCGATTGCCTCAACAGGTCCAAATTGTGGGGGAAATTGAGAAAATGGAAGGGATCTTGTAGTTGCCATTCGTGCCGTGTATTCAGCGACCTCTATTCGAATAAGACTCAACTCTGAAGGGGTCCTTTCTGAGAAAATGTCCACCCATCGTGGCTGAAAGCAGTGCTGTGCTTTGGCCTCCTTTTTTCTTTAATTTATACATATCTGATTTGGGTGTTTCTCAGAATGTCGTAAGAGCCTTCCCACCCAAGATCAATGGTGTTCATATTCCCAGGATCGTCTATGCAGATGGCATCATATTGTTGGACTACACTCAGGTAGGCCTCCAGTGACGTATCACTTGCTTCATTGAATACTAAAAGCAAAATGATATGAAGATTAACGTCTCGAAATGAAAAATCTTGAATATGACATCTGCACTAAATAAACTAACATACGATCATGCCTGGTGGATAAGAGGCAAGAAAATTGAAGTTGTACAGTCCTTACTGTACTTGGGAGTCACAATGAACAGAAACATTGACCACAACACTCATTACCGCTCGCTGTGAATAAAAACCACGAGTCTAGCAGCCCAAGGCATGAGATTTTTGCGCAGTTACTGCACATTTTCCCTTGCATCCCTGCTAGCCTTTTATCACCAAAAGGCGGTTCCAATCTTGACATACGGCTCAGAAGGTTTGCTCAGCTTATCCTGGAACAAATGGGCGCTGTTAGTAGGTTTATTTTGGCGCAAAGTGCTGAAGCGACCCAATTCTTAAGCTATAGCCACCATTCGCCATGAGTTTAGACTCCAATCCCTTGAGTAAATTGGCTTATGGAAATCCATCTCACTATATAGAAAATACAGGATGGCTTAGAAGGGTAACCCATTTGAATTACTCATCCCGAATGATAAATGTTCCACTAAATCATTTAAACTTTGGGTACCAAAAAACAGAGAGATTCTTGATGGAAATATGCTGGACAAAGAGGAGTTGATTTCTTTTTTTTAAGTTGGGAATATATAGGTACAACAGAGAGTGTGGCATCGTAACAACAGTGGTCATATACATCTTTTTTTTTTTTTTTTTTTAATTGAATATAGTTGAATGAACAACTTTTTCAATCTTTAAACAAATTAATTTACAATTGCATACAAAATTCAACGTTAACATTAAAAGAAAAACAACAAAACATTTGGATATAAAAAAAATGAAGTACAGTAATTAGTCCAAATAGGTAAAACATAGTATCTAAAACAATTCGGACTTAATATTAAAATTTGAAACAATATAAAATCAAATCAAAAGTGGACAGGGCTTTAAAAGCAATTCAAAAGGGAGAATCTTTGAAAAATAGAAGAAAAGAAAAGGGCCTAACCCAATAACGCACTTAAATAAATCAATATGTTCTTTGATTGGAGACATCAAACATATCATAATATTCCACAGATTCATTTTAACATTTGTATATATGTAGGTTTCATCATCATTTAACATAAAATTCTTTTATCAGTTTCTAATGGGCCCTTTACAGATTTAGTTGCCTAAAACTTACATGCAGTTGTCATATTTATAGCTCTAAATCTTGATCGGCACGCCCTTGAGTTTCGACATAATGGCCTCCAAAAAATTATGGGTGGCAATGCGAAGGCTCATTGAATTGGTAGACAAAAGTAGCGACCAACAAGTTTCAGGGCTTAGTTCACCAAGATAGGATAGATGAGGTTCAAAAAATTTTGTTCTTAGATTAGTTAATGCTGGACAAGCAGATACAACAAGCTGGAGTGTTTCTTTAACTCCCTCAACCTCACAAAAGGTACAACAGTTTTTATTAGCCGGTAACAACTTTCTTCTAACCAAAACATCTCTAGTTGGAAAGAGATTAAATCGCAGCCGTAAAATAGTTGACCTTAACTGCAGAGAGGGAGCTTGTTTTAGATATGGGGCCAGCGTTCCTCGAGTTTTGTGTTCAATGGCTAGCATTTTGAAGTCTTTATATGATAAACACCCCATTCTTGTATCAATCCAGTCAGATCTGTCCAATTTTTCGTTTGCCTTTTTTGGTTGACCAATAAGCATTTCTAGGGACAAATCAATTCTTGCCAAGATGTTGAAAATCTGAGCCATCCATGTTTTTACAAAGTGATGGTCCGAGGTTAACATATAATGAGATAGAGATGCCAATATAGTGTTGGAATTATCACAGATGAGACATTTCCGAAACAAGGCACATCATTTCCAATGGTATTCAGCACTCAATGATGTCAAACCTAATTCAAATCTTAACCAAGGACCTGGAACGCAATTAGGAAGTTGTAATACAGCTCGCCAGTATTTTGCCTCTAATTTATGCAAGCTTTCTGAACAAACGATTTTTTTTGTTTCAAGGCCATATAATATAGTTGGGACTACTTTCTGTTTCCAATATGTTATGGCTGGACTAATCGTATATTTTCCAAATTTGTGCAGAATAATTTTAGTTTGTTAGATAGCAGACTTGACCTTATGGTCCAACGTGATTGAGTGCGAATCCACAGGTGAGGAGCCGTCAAACAAGATTCCCAGGTATAAATATGTTGGAACAACTTCAACAATTCTGTTATCGATTCTCCACTCAAAAGGTCTTCTTTTGGTGGACCTTGGGGCATAAACAACCACTTGCGTCTTATTTAGGTTGATTATCAACTCATTCAATGTTAAATATTCATGAAGAGCAGCCAGAAGTTTTTGTAGGCCTATGGGCGTCTTGGATACCAAAACTAAGTCATCGGCGTACCACAGGGCTTTGATAGGGGTACCATTCATTTTTGGCGAATCTGAGATCACATCAGAAAAAATGTATTTAACGTCTTGTATAAAGAAATTAAAAATAGC
The DNA here is from genome assembly GCF_040938575.1 of Ambystoma mexicanum. Classification (NCBI taxonomy): domain Eukaryota; kingdom Metazoa; phylum Chordata; class Amphibia; order Caudata; family Ambystomatidae; genus Ambystoma; species Ambystoma mexicanum. The sequence continues at coordinate 1,137,280,762 of NC_090932.1, read as the reverse complement.
CGAGGCCAACACACAGCCTTGTTTCAACCCCCGAAAAGTTGGAATTGCACTTGACAGAAGGCCTGAAACAGTCAGACGGATCATGATGGAGGTCGATGAGTGTAAGGCATGTATAATGTCACATATGGTTTTAGGACAATTAGCTAGATGTAGTTTGTTCATCAGTCTGGTTCTAGATACAGAATCAAAGGCTGTGTGAAGGTCAACAAATGCAAAATACATTGACTGTTTAGAGGACTGTGCTTGGGCTCTCAAGGCATTAAGGGTTAGTAAATTGACAGACGTACCCAAACCGGCTACAAAGCCCGTTTGGAAAGGATCTCGCTGTTGATAGGTCTCAGTCCAACGCGAAAAATCCCGTAAAACAAGGCGAGCAAAAATCTTCCCGGGAGCATCGAGAAGGGCAATGGGACGATAGCTCCCCGGGGATTCCCTATCGCCCATTTTAAAAATAGGAACCAGTATAGAACTTTGCCATGATGTTGGAATTTTTTTGCAACAGATAATATGATGAAATAAGTTGTTCAAAATCAATGCCCATTCCGTGGGGTTCTGCTTAAACATAAAATTGCTTAGCCCATCCGGCCCTGCAGCACGAGAGGAAGAAGACTTTTTAATTAAACCCTCAACTATAGTGGGTGAGCACTCCAAATCCCAGTGATTCGGTGTAGTAGATATATACTTAAAATCTGCATACATCGGGTCAGAGTACAATTTCAGGAAGTGCTCAAGCCACTGAGATTCAGTGACTCCACATAATTGTAGGTTCAGTTGAGATGGAGAAACCGCACTGTTAAGTAAGGACCATATTTGGGCTGAGTTTTTGTTATTTACAGCCGCCAGAAAGGCTTCACCATCCTGCTGATATAAAGTAGCCCTTCTAAAGCGGCATCAGTTTCTATACTGACATTTAATTCTCTGTTGTGTCACATGTCGAGTACCCAAAGGCATTTTTCGTGTAGCTCTTATGGCTTTTCTATAGTCACGTTTTGCTTGTTGCATAGTTTGGTCAAAATGATGTTTGTGTACGCGAATATCATATGATTTGTCAGCAAACATTGTACCAAAGCTTGGAAGGATATCTGTATAGAAATCCTTTTTAGTGATAAGCAATCCTTGAGTAGCAAGCTCAAGGTCATAGAGGGATGCAGGGGTCCATTTAAAGCGGGTTCTCGCAGTATTGACGGTTAAGACATGTTTTGACCATCGTTGAGACGATGTTGTAGAATCAAGAAGGCCCTGCCATTCAAAAGTTATCATGTGGTGATCACTGATGGTCTGAGTTATAACTTTCAATTGAGTAGCCTTATGAAAAAGGCTATCAGATATGAATACATAGTCAATAATTGACTGGGATTTTCCTCTTTCCCGAGTTGCACTGGCCGGAATATCGCCTGAGATAGCACCATTGGCCAAATATAGATTATGATCTTTCACAAACTTTAACCATCTTCTGGTCTCACGCTTCTGACTAGGTGTTTTCAGGCTAATACAATTAAGATTTAGATCCCCAACCATCAATATGTCACTCACAGAGTTGTCACAAACTATTAATTCCAGCATTGCAGTCAGATCCTTATAAAAGGTGTTCTCAGTCAGTCCCAACGGATTACGGTATAGATTTATTAAGGCCAAAGATAGCACAGAGCTTTTGATTTTAACTAATTTTTAAAGTTGTTGGGAGAGGCCCATTGAGTGATCCTTAATCCTTTGCTCATTTTTACCGCCACTAAAAGGCCAGATGTTGGTCTCCCTCTGGAGGCCGTAGAAGCTGGGAGCAGAATAACATCGTGATCATCCCATGTGGGAGTAATCACCATCCAAGTTTCCTGCAGGGCCACAATATCATATTTATTCATGTTGGATGAACCTGCCCATTGCAAATGGGAGTGGCCTCTCGTGTTCCATGAAAGTAAATGATATTTTACCTGAGGTTGTTCGATTAATGGTTATGTTTGGAAGTTACTGGAAGTAAATTTGTTTGGAATTTGTGCTGGACCACAATAGGAACAGAGACATTCAGAGGAGTTTTGCGACACAATTGGAGTGGGCACAGATGGTTCAGACTCTTTCGCTTCTTCGATCAAACGCCCCGGATCTTGGGCAATAAGGAAGCCCATTTTAAAGAGTGCCATTTTTTCCTTCCAGATCGAATTTAGAACTAGCCCAGATTTGATCCAGAGACATACAATTGCGAGATTTTGGTTACAAACAAATTCGACCTGATCAATATCACTTGACACAATATCCTGGAGATTGCTTACGTCCCCAAAGATGTTTAGGACGCTAGCCCTGCATAGATCGTATTGTTCATGGGGCGCATCTCTACATTTTAAGATTAAAGAGTGACAATTTGCAAATGTATTGCCATTCGTCTGCTTACGTTTTTTCACACCTTGTTTTCTGGGTGTGGGGGCGGAAGCAATGTCCTCATTTCTTTTGGTGGAGCCAACCTCAGCTGCAAAACTTACTTTTTTCCAAGCACCCAAGTGTTCATTTGAAGGATTTTGCACAATATTCATGGGGTTGGAATTAGTATGTATTAGGTGAGTAAGTGTTTGCAAATTCAAATTGGAACCATTTGCAATATTAGCAGAGGGGTATAATGCTGCACGTTCATTCAAATATGCCTCTACAGCCACCTTTATAGCTGACATCTGTTCTTGTAATTCAAACTGACTAGTAGATTGCCTCCCCATTGGACATCCTACAATAGATTGACCATGTTTAGTATTCAAGGCAATATTCATCGGAATTTGTGAAGGATGAGAAGAGGCGGGGTTAGACAGCAAATTCCTATTATCTGATTCATTAATTAAATCAATAATTTCTGACAGAGGAGAATGTTTGGTGCGTGGGGTGTCATTGGATTCACAACGGGTACTGAGCCCACACCAATGGAGACAGTGGATTTAGAGATGGGAGGTACTGGGATATTGTTTGGGACATCAATCATGCAAACTGGTGATGAGGTTTGCAAGACCACCTGACGTTGACTATTCATCACATCCTTCTTTTTAGGTCTAATTTTGGATTTTGCCTTTGTTAAGCGAGTGCTGCAGACTTTGGCTATTTTCTGCAAGTCAACAAGTGAAACAAAAGGCTGTCTGGTAATACCCGTATTTTTTTTTGCTATTTGCTTTGGACTCCTGTCGAGATAGATCCAAGAGTCATTTATAGACACACAGTCAGGGGCAGGAGATGTTACAGGGCGAATGATATTTTCGAAATAGGGTAACGCCGAATTAGGGACGGCAGGCTTCTTAGGTTCTTGTGTAATAATCATAGGCTGATCAGGACCTACAGCCATGTCAACCTTGCTACTACACTTTGGGAGCGATTGGATAGTATCTGACAAGCTCGCGATTCCTTCACGCCAGCTGCTGTATTTGAAAAGCTTGAGATGATGTTTTTTGATCAAGAGATTCAAACAGTTTATACAAACTGGCTAGTGTAGTATTTACGGCTGCTAACGTGATCTCAATTAGAGCCAAATTTTCTGTTGGGTTTGCAGAAGTATTAATTGGTAGACAACGTCTGGGCGTGGGTAATAAAAAGGAATCATGTATAGAATTAAAAGTTGAGCCCATGATACCTTGATTTGCTGCCCCAGACGACAGGTCTTCATGGGATTTATTTATTTTTTCATCATTAACGTGTAAGGATATGTTAGACACATCAGAGAAATCCGGTAAGTCATGCCCTTGGCTAGACACCTCAAAAACTGTGGCTAACGGACACACCATTGGCAGAACATTTCTTACTTCTTGACATATCGACTCAGATTGCATGTTTGCTAATATGGTATTTTCTGAGACGATAGGCAAACAATTAATAGGCTCAAGTCCTACAGGCATACTTGATACAGTACTTACGGCGTTAGCCTTGGGCGTTGTCAAAGTGAGCAAGGGCGGCACATTAGAGATTTCCTCAGATATACATTCTTTACGTTTCGCACAGAAAGTGAGGATATCTCTGTTTTCAAGTGGTGTTCGAAGAATGGGAGTCAGGATAATAGACTTTTTGGAAATACGGGCTAATTTCCTTTCTTTTGGAGTTGTTAAGTCAGTGATTCCTGAAACTCTTATGCCGTTACCTGTATCCGGCATGTTTGTCTTTAGAGTACACGGACAAAAAAGCATGAATCAATGGTGTATTCTTTGTAATGAGTGCGTATAATATGGCTAACCATGCAATCCCCGCAAGGTTTTGTGATTTGTTAGTCTCAACTTATTCGCACTGTAAGACCATAAAGTTCAACACACAAATAGCCTTTCCTACTCCCTACTCGCAACGCCGCGGCGAAGCGGCAAAGCGGGACTTAAACCGGGACTTACTCCGGTGCGCGTGCGCAGTGCGCGCGCTGTTGCGGTTTTATAGCGCCACCCACAAAAGTGCAAGCAAAGCCTAGAAAAGAAAAACACAGTAAATATAAAGTCCAAATATACTACTTTCAAACGTAGTATACTGCTGTTCAGAATCACCTTCTGGAGGCTGTAGTATAAATGTCCAAACATTAAACGTTGATGCAGCAAACACAAGGAGTCCAAGTGAGCAGCAACAGCATGTAGCGGCAAATTGGGACTTAAACCGGGACTTATTCCGGTGCGCATGCGCAGTGCGCGCGCTGTTGCGGTTTTATAGCGCCGCCCACAAAAGTGCAAGCAAAGCCTTCTGGAGGCTGTAGTATAAATGTCCAAAAGTTAAACGTTGATGCAGCAAACACAAGGAGTCCAAGTGAGCAGCAACAGCATGTAGTGGCAAAGCGGGACTTAAACCGGGACTTACTCCGGTGCACATCATATAATATGGGCATCTATACAATCTACAGCACATACATGGAGGCTACAGAAGATTCAGTCAATGGCATACAGTAGTATTGTCACTTACTCGCTTCTTCTCGGGCCAGGTAGGACCAAATGTCACACCAGATATCTCGGGGTCTGGCTGGGAGAGTATGTGCATATTGTTCCTCGTTCTCTTGTGTCCAAGTCAGCGCTTTCAGCCATTCGTTCTCTGTAGGGGGACTTTTATTTTTCCAGTGGAGGAGTATTGCCCTTTTAGCAATCATGCATCCGACGTTGACAAAGGCCCTGTTACTCCTACTCAGTACACTAGGCCACAAACAAAAAAGGGCCCCACGCGGGTGTCTCTCCAGTGGGGTGCCCGTTATGTCCGACAGTACATCTATGATTCTAATCCAAAAAGTATCCAGTTGCGGGCACCCCCAAAACAGAGGAGTTGATTTCTAATCCAACTAAGTGGCAAATCAAATTTCAAGAAAAGGACTGGATTGAAACCATCCGAAGGAGAAATCTGGATGTGCTAAGACATTGTTTAGAATTGGAGCAGAAAGGTTTAAATAAACCACCCGTCTATCTAATGAACTTCCCCTCTCATCACTAGAGGGAATTACTGTTGAGAGTCTGATTAAATCTAATTGCCACTGGGGAAGTAAAATTTGCACGGAAACAAATAAAGCTTGAGCAAGCATATTGCCGTTTTTGTGGTTCACTAGAACAAATGGAATCTCTTTGGCATCTGGTAACAGCTTGTACAGCGCTCAACCAGTTGCGCTCCAAGCATCTACAAGCTCACTGCACCCATCATACTATGCTTTTAGACTCAGAGTGCTGGCAGTGGGTCTTGATGGGAGAGCGATTGAGTCTATGTCTAGCAGTTCTCAAATTCATTGAGGACTTATTATCACGCCATGAAGCAATCGAACAAGCACATGAGTTAGGTCGTGAACTATCCTTGGACTCTTAGCAATCATGGCAGAGCAATCTGCAACCATTAATGTTTAAAATGTGTAAATATAGGTGTTGATCTAATCCTAGCACATACACATTAACATTGGCTGGGGATGTTACATCTAACTTCTAGGATTGCTTCAAGTTGTTTCTTTTGCTATTTTCTCTTTTGTTTTGATGATCGATGTGGATTTGAAGTTTGTTTTAAATGTACATGGTTAACTTGCTTAATTGTTTTTCTTTTAAGTATAACCAATAAAAACTATTTTTTTTCAAAGTTAAACTTTAACTTCTCTTGTCAACCACATGTTGATCATAGGTTATGTCCCACTACTTCACAGAACCATGTATCACCAACATATGCCACGAACAGCTTATTGTCAAAGTTCAGTTTCACATGCATAGGTTTAGTCGGCATGCACAGCAATGACCACAGATGTCAATGCATACCTCATATGTCCAAACACTGCATTAAATGGCAAAAGAGCTTTTTCTGCTGAGGTTTAGCCGTACATTTTCAAGTACTGCCTTGCATGACCATATACCTCTTCATATGCCCTTGTAGTATATTAATTAGCACCTGCTGTGGGGGGTGCAGCCAATCAGGTTCCTTGGTTTGTCGGGCTTATATTCCCGATCTCTGGCCGCATTCCATGGAACCCGCTGGCTGCCTCCCCCACCATCTTCTCTACACCGACACACCCTTTCCCCCATTAAAAAAAAACAAATTTCAACCCCTGTCTCTAACCCCACTTACTTGATTGTAGTGGCAACGGCGCCGCCTGCCGCAGCCGGAGCAGATTCCCTTCACCTCGCTTTTCCGGCCGCCATGGAAATGGAAGAGGGGCCCGTATGGAGCCCTGCCTTCCACAACTATGGGGGCCATTTTAGCACAGTATTTTCATTCATTGAACGGGACGCTGCGCGCGTCCCATTCTTTGAATGGAAATACTTGTTCTTTAACACCCCGGGTTACCTATTTGGTAGCCGAGGGTGCTAATAGTGTTAGCAACCCTTTCCATGGACTATACCAGGGGGTAACAACTGAAGATCACCAATCGAAGACACATATTGAATTTGTCTCATCTAGTAGACTGATGTTTCTGTATGATAGACATGAAAATCTCCTGTCTATATCTTAATGCTGTTGACCAATAATTGTATACATTACCAAGTTGTTTGAGTACCATTGCGATTTTGGACCACATGAGAACCAGATTTTTTAGTGTATGCTCTTTAATGTTATTGTGTTGTGCTATCGCTGTGTAGGAACAAGGGAAGCACTTGGTGTACAAATTGTCCTTGTTATCTTCTGACCAACATTGTTTGTATGCACTTTATTGCACAAGTATGAAGTTATTGTTCTGGAGAAGTGTCTGCAATCTTGTTTAGAATATATCAAAACGTTTTTTCTTTTGACACTGTTGTGTTTAATTTCTGAACCTGAGACACATTTTTGTTCAATGATTATGATTATCAGCTCCGATATCTAAGGTTGTAAATAGAGCAATAAAGCACTTACAGAAAGAGTGGGTTTAAGTTTCGGGATAAGATTGGCCTGAATTAATTCTGTTTGGCTTCCTATTTTTAATAATCTGAATATATAATTGATTTTTTCAGATTCATCACATGTAATGTTTGATTTGTATCTGTAGATGTTTTGTGACTGCATAGTGTTTTGACATGTTGTTCATTTTTGTTGTCACCTTGGTTGGCATTTTTTCTTTTGACAAATTAGGTTCTCACTAAGTTTTTGTAACAGGTGATTGATGATTTATACCTGTAGTTTTAATACCGAGTAATTAACTACTTTTTAAAATAGTTGCTCTAGTTTTGCTTATTCAAATAAACATATTTTGTTCTCAGATCACCTTTCTATGTTTTTCATTCACAAATATATTTGATATATGAAGAACAGCGACTACTTGGACAGAATTGAACCCTAAACTCAAATTGTTTGGTCCCCTGTACAGATGTGCAATGCACCCCGTCTCTATGTAAGTGCTTTATATGATTGAACCAGGACCCACGAGGTCTATCCAATCCTGGTGTCCTCCATCTTACTTGTGAAAACCGAGCAAACCTACCCTGTTTTTCATACATAGTAGATTATAGTGCCAGTAAGGGGGTCAGAGCTGCATAGGACATGCGCACCTATTTTATTTCACTTCAAAGAACTCCGATGCTGAGCTAATGCATTAATGAGATGTTGTAGAGCTTGTCCAGTTCTCTGGTCTTATAGCTAGTGTAGCTAGTAGTACTAGCTCTCCACTAGAAACAGCAACCGTTGGGGCATTCAGAATTGTTCCAAGAAAGATGTTTTACTTTTCTCCATTTTAGAATTGTCACAGTTGCCCGTACAGTACAACATCACTGATATAGATACACTTACTGCAGTCCTCTAATAATGCGATCTAATTTTGTGGCCATGATTGCAATAAAAGCCTGTAAATCCTCAGTGATTACCCTAAATTCCTCTAAAGTTGCGACCATGCTTGCAGTAAAAGCCTGTAAATCCTCAGTGGTTAACCTGCATTCCTCTAATTTTGCAACCACGCTTGTAGTAAAAACATGATAATCCTCAGTGGTTACCCTGCATTCCACATATGTTGCGACCACATTTGCAGTTAAAGCTATAAATTCACAGTGGTTACCCCTACATTCCTCTGATGTTGTGACCACGCTGCTGTAAAAGCCTGTAAATCCACAGTGGTTACCCTACATTCCTCTAATGTTGCGACCATGCTTGCAGTAAAAACATGTTAATCCTCAGTGGTTACCCTACAAACCTCTAATGTTGTAAGCACGCTTGCAGTCAAAGCCTGTAATCCACTGTGGTTACCCTACATTCCTCTAATGTTGCGAACATGCTTCCAGTCAAAGCCTGTAAATTCTCAGTGGTTAACCTGCATTCCTCTAATTTTGCAACCACGCTTGTAGTAAAAACATGATAATCCTCAGTGGTTACCCTGCATTCCGCATATGTTGCGACCACATTTGCAGTCAAACCCTGTAAATTCTCAGTGGTTACCCCTCCATTCCTCTAATGTTGCACCCATGCTTGCAGTAAAAGCCTGTAAATCCTTAGTGGTTACCCTGCATTCCTATAATGTTGCGACCACGATTGCAGTCAAACCCTGTAAATCCACAGTGGTTACCCTGCATTCCTCTAATGTTGCTAACACGTCTTCAGTAAAAGCCTGTAAATCCTCAGTGGTTACCCTACATTCCTCTAATGTTGCGACCATGCTTGCAGTAAAAATATGATAATCCTTAGTGGTTACCCTGCATACCTCTAATGTTGCCAGCACACTTGCAGTCAAAGCCTGTAATCCACTGTGGTTACCCTACATTCCTCTAATGTTGCGACCATGCTTTCAGTCAAAGCCTGTAAATTCACAGTGGTTAACAATAAATTCTTGTAATGCTGCGACCAGGTTGCAGTAAAAGCCTGTAAATCCTCAGTGGTTACCCTGCATTCCTCTAATTTTGCACCGTGCTCGCAGTAAAAGCCTGTAAATCCTCATTGGTTACCCTACATTGCTCTAATGTTGCACCCATGCTTGCAGTAAAAGCCTGTAAATCCTCAGTGGTTACCCTGCATTCCTCTAATGTTGCGACCATGCTTGAAGTCAAAGCATGTAAATCCACAGTGGTTACCCTGCATTCCTCTAATTTTGCTACCACGCCTGTAGTAAAAGCCTGTAAATCCTCAGTGGTTACCCTGCAGTCCTTTACTATTGGGACCATGCTTGCAGTAAAAGCCTGAAAATCCTCAGTGGGTACCCTGCATTCCTCTAATGTTGCGACCACGCTTGCAGCAGAAACCTGTAAATCCTCAGTGGTTACCCGGCATTCCTCTAATGTTGCAACCACGCTTGAGGTCAAAGGCTGTAAAACCTCAGTGGTTACCCTGCAGTCCTCTAATGTTGCGACCACGCTTGAAATCAAAGCCTGTAAATCCTCAGTGGTTACCCGGCATTCCTCTAATGTTGCGACCACGCTTGAAATCAAAGCCTGTAAAACCTCAGTGGTTACCCTGAAGTCTTCTAATGTTGCGACCACGCTTGTGGTGAAAGCCTATAAATCCTCAGTGGTTACCCGGCATTCCTCTAATGTTGCGACCACGCTTGAAATCAAAGCCTGTAAAACCTCAGTGGTTACCCTGAAGTCTTCTAATGTTGCGACCACGCTTGTGGTGAAAGCCTATAAATCCTCAGTGGTTACCCGGCATTCCTCTAATGTTGCGACCACGCTTGAAATCAAAGCCTATAAGTCCTCAGTGGTTACCCTGAAGTCTTCTAATGTTGCGACCACGCTTGTGGTGAAAGCCTATAAGTCCTCAGTGGTTACCCTGAAGTCTTCTAATGCTGCGACCACGCTTGTGGTGAAAGCCTGTAAATTCTCAGTGGTTACAAGTCCTCTAATGTTGCACCACGCTTGGGCTCAAAGCCTGTAAATCCTCAGAGTTCCAACCTGAGAGGTACATTTGGGGTCAGGTCACAAAGAAGGAATTATAGATCTTTTTCAACGTGTCCAAACACGTCCTCTTGCAGAGTAAGGTTTGTGATCATTTTCATGTTGTACATGGTGATCGGCAAAGTGGCACGTAGAAAAAGGAGAATTAAGGTTTTCTGATATGTGAAAACGTAGTCCCCGTAACAAGGTTGGCTGTATAAGTAGTGCTAAAACCGCCAGAAGGCATTACCACTAGAGATGGTGATAACAGTGGCATCTCCACCTAATTATGTTATTCCCCTTTCAGAAGTCCCATTGCGCTTCACTGGTGAATGGCAGTGTTTCTGCCAGTTGTAATGCCCCCAGCACCACTATCTATATTTTTGGTGGAGGTAATACCCCCATACGCTTGGGGGTGGTTTTCTTGCTTATGGGTTTACAAGCCGATAATCAAGCAGATCGCTAAAACAGGTGGTAATACTAACTTGTCATTTGTAATAACTTGTCATTTATATAGTGCTTTTATCCAAAGCGTTTACATAGAATTTTTTTATATACAATTATTATTACCCAATCGAAATTGGTACTGAATATTATGAATGCCTTTTATCATCACTACCCCCAAATTCGTAATGAACCCCTTGTTATAGTGTTAGCTTGTTAGCTTGTGCATTCCAGCTTTGCTGGAATGTCATGATATCAGCAGGTAACATCACTGTTCTGCATTCTGTGATCTCTGCTTGTTTACTTTCACTGGGGATTCTATGTTGGGGCAGTTGATGGTCAGCAAGTCTTGTTGGTGCTGTGCCTGTAATGCTGGGGGTCTTTTGATGTGCTATAATCTTAATAAAGCCACTGCAGATAAGCCACGCGTCATGGTGTCATTGGCTCTACACTCCTTACAATACAAGAAAAGAAATACATAATCAACATTATGTATTTAAGAATGTGAGACCTCCTCAACTAAGAAGGAACATTTTTATTTTTTTGCATTTATACAGCGCAAAAAAGCCCTCAGTCGCTAAGATCCAGTTACGTGTATCCCATAAGCAGGGAAAAGTCCTTAGATTGGATCCTTAGTCCATCGGTACATATGGATAGGTAGGGTGCAGAAAGAATAGGTACATACAGGTGCAAACATGACAATTATATTAGTTCATGGGTTACAGAAACAATATCAACGACTAAACTACTGATTCTGTACTGATGGCAGGGCGCTAGTTGACTAGAATCAACGAATAACCACGTTTTTAGGGCCACACAGTTTGTTCTATTGGTTAATCCCACTCGGGAAGATCTACAACCACTCTTTAGCTCTCTCTACCTTTCACAGACGGGAAATATCCACTTGCAAATCAGTCTTGACCCGCCCACAAGGACAGTCCAGCACCAGAATGCTAGGTATTTCTCCTCTGAACAAGAGTTCCATCAGCAACCCCAGACAGGCGTTTCAGCCTGTTTGGGCATGATCACTTTGGTGAAGCTGTGTCTCTCAGTACAGTACAGGTTGCCAGAGGTCCACGTCTAGATTGCGCTTAGTAATCTAGGGTTGAACCCTATATACAAAAATGTGGGAGCCCATCAACTGAGAACAAACAGAAGTACAGCCTATTCAGGAGGGACTTATACATTCACTCCTTTTGGTGCCAAGGGACCCCAGAAGTTCTAAACTAAAGCTGTCCTTCAGGACGAAAGGCCGAAGGCACTGCTGGCTGAGAAAACCAAACGGGTCATTTTTATCACCTCCGCCAGCCCGGATCATGGAAGTTAAGCAGAAAAGCAAGGCGTATGCTCTTTTCGCTTTAATTTAAATATTTCTTTTCTATTTGAAGGTTGAGTGGGGACATGCAATAGGAGATGCGTTTCTGCGATGCTCTTCCACTCTGACAGCATGTATTTTCTTCATGCTAGCAGAAAAGCAAAGAAATCCAATTGAAGCCGCCTGACATATTCACCTGGTAAAAGCAGGCGATTCCATAGGAATCCCTTGCGAATGCCATCTGCAAAGTGTATTTGCAGGCGAAATGTCCACTTTTTCCCCAAACGGATTGTAACATTGAAAAGTAAGGGCACTTTTACCTATATTCTACTCTTCACATTTTCCCTCTTTTTCGGAAGTGACTCAAATTCCATTGGCTGGGCCCTTCTGCATGTACATACACACCAACACCGTCCCCCCCAGTGCAATTTATGAATCTTCTAAAATGACCCCCTCCCCAGCCCGCCTGTGAGAGTTAATTGTCCCTGTGCCTTTGGCTAGAGAATTATGGGGAGTGAAGTAAAGTTCACTGAGAAACTAGCAATGAAATCCATTGTTAGCGAAGGAGCAAAGCAAAGTACATTACACCCCTTAGGCTGTCACACAGAGGACTCTCACAGAGGACTTTCTGCCACTCCTTTGTTTCCAAATTATAGGTGCCTCCTGAAAGCTGCCAAGTACATTGAACGGAAAGGTAAGTGATGTCATCTAATTTTTCTTTGAAGTTGAAAGCAAAAAGTGTGTGGGAACAGGTTCCTATAACCTCTACTGTTTACTCAAGTAGACTAGTAAGCACATTTCAACAAAAGCAGAGGTCTGCACCCTGTGGCTCTCCAGACGTTGTGCACCAAGATGCACACGATTATCCACTATTGATTTTACTAACTAGGACAGGTGGGAGTTGTATTGGGTGCCCGGATATTACAAACCAAAAGCCGGGATAATTTTGAAAAGAAAGCTACCTACAGAAAAAGGACAACAAAGGTGGCGGTCGAAAATTTGAGCGATAAGGGGCCATCTTACAGAAACTTTGCACCAGTGCAAGTGCAAGTCTTGCACGGTATTAGCACTAAACACTGGGGGCATCATTACACGGATGGTGGAGAGCCATGGCGCTATTAGCGCCATGGTTCATGCCGGTAAAATACCGGCACCGCCTTGGCGGAAAGGGGAATTACCGCCCCATTCCAAGGTTGGCGGGGCGGTAATTCCCCCTTCCACCATTGCCCTTCCCCATTCCCATTTTTGGCCCATAGGGCTCAATGGGAATGGGGAAGGCGCTAATTACGTAACCCAAATTGCGGTACCGTAATTAGCTCCTTGGGTCCCTTTGCGGTTTGGTTTTTAACACCTGCAAAAAGCAGGCGTTAAATCCCCCAACCCGCAAAGGGACCTCGTAGTAAGGCGGTAAGGATTTACCGGTACCGGTGTTTTACCGGTACCGGTAAATCCTTACCGCCATCCGTGTAATGAGGCCCTGGGACTTATTAGAAAACCTGTGCACAGTGACAAGTGCAGTTTGTCATGACGTCAGTATCAGGGCAAAATCTTCCTAGTGCAAATAAGATGCATTTTCAATGCATTTTTGATGGATAGGAAAGTTTGCCCTAGTGCTAATACCAAACCGTATTTTCGGGTTATCATAATTATTGCAGAATACATTAGAATAGTTTAAACTTTTTTCAGGAAGCTATATGGTATTTGACTCCAGAGTAATGAGGTGCACTAATGATGGAGAACCCCGATAAGGACACTACCGATGTAATGGATGTACATTTTTCGGTTCTATGTCATATTTTCACATTTTAAAAACCGAACATAAAAAAGATCGATCTTTTTTATTTTCGTTCTTAAACAAATGGCCCTTTGAGCAAATACCCATTTATCAGATCTATTTCTTCCTTTACCTGAAACCATCCTCCATGCAGGGTCGGACTGGGATAAGAAATAGGCCCGGACACTGAAAAAAAAGTGGCCCACCCCTCGCCTCACAAAAGTGGCCCACCCCTCGCCTCAAAAAAAGTGGCCCTCAAACCATCATCTGTGAATCGTGTCAATTCACGACTTTACAGAAAATGCTACTTATGGAGCGTTCATGAGTTTCCCACATTACATCACAGCTCATAAAATATCGTAACTTTGCATACAAGAATGGATCACGATATGTATCATTAATATCTGTGTGTATAGATCCATATTGTCAAATTACTGTGAATGCAAGCAATCGTCCAAGGCCAAATGATAATATGTTATTGTATAGCACTTACGCTTAAGCTCTTTTTTATAGAACAAATTTGCATACAATATCACCCAACCTGTGTTGGTACTCATTTATCGACCTAAGAAGGATGAAAGGCTGAGATGGACTTGCTGGGATTCACACCTGCAGATCGCACACACATCGCAGTAGCGAGCGCTCAACCCACTGAGCTATCATATCGGATATAGTAAAATGAGCAATTATTATTTGGTGGATACCATTAAACTGGTAACTGAGATTTAACGGCAGACCAGTTAAGTTCATCTGCAGGTCTGGTGCAAATATGGCTGCATTTCGAGCCTGCTTGCATCTACTTTTCAGGCTTCAGATCAGAGGTTGGCAAAATAGGCAAAGCAGCACACCCACAGGACATCCCATACTCTGATCACTCATTACCTGATACATGCAAACAAACATCCTGAACAGCATGCCAGAGATGGGAAAAATAGACACATTACAACAAAGCATTCATTCATTGTGGACAAATGAAGACTAGTCAATGGCCACTTGATGTGCTATTGTCAAATATTTCTCATGTAGTCCGTACGGTGTATTACTACTGTAAGTCATCAGTTATCATTTACATTCGCTAAAATATTATGGAAAATGTGAGCCGTTTTTCGAAGGAATGTTTCTTGCTTGGGCCCATTTATACTGGAGCGTGTTTACTAATCACAAGAGAGAGATACCACATACATGAAGATCTGTTGAACACATGTGCCCTCATTGATGCATTTAGCAACACCTCTCTGCGGCTTGTCGTTTTAGTGTTAAGTGGATGTAAAGACCAGGAAACTGGAGCTCGCCTTTGTAAGCAACAGGAAGGAGAAAGGATGAGAACTCAGGAGCCAATAAATCACGCTTTTTATGGGTGACCCACTGACCGACCACCCCGGCGAGCGAACAAACACAGAAGAAGGCAGAGCTGCCAGGGTGTTGCAAAAAATAACAATGTAGGGCACCTTCGAACACATCCAACCCCCAGTGAAGGATGTAAGGAGGAGTGTCTCCTAATGTTACACTTGGACTAGAGCGCAGGTCCCTTCCCTCCACCCAACAGGCCTCCTTTGTGCTGCAGTGCACATCCACCCCGTCGAACAACAAACATGAATGACCGTGGTGACCCTTTCAGTGTTGGCCTTTTATGGGACAGGCCGGACAGCCAATGACCCAAAGCATTTTCTAGAGATCTCCCATTTTCTAGAAATGAGTTCACACTCACAGCCTCTGAAAACATCTTTTTTTGGCAGGCAAATGCTGCGTGCTTTCCAAGTGCGGCAAAATCTTTACCTCAAACCACTTTGACGAATCTAGCCCCAGCTGCATTACATGGACTGGTAACAAATCAAATATCATACTTGAAATGCTTACATTTGGAGCACAACATTTCTTAGCTGTTACATTTGCATGCATGGCAAGCACTTATTGTCATGTGGAAATCAAGAGCTGCACACATCCTCAAACTTAGTCATTGTGAACGGGGACGGGGAGTACCCTCCTCTGGCAGCACATTGTCATCACACAAGCAAGACTGGAATGGTTACTAGTATGATCTCACCTCCTCTCAGCAGGTCCGTATGCATCTCTCTCCGCTGCCAGTAGCAGCAGGCAGGCAGCCTGTGGCGCGGGCCTGTGGGGTGGTGGTGTTGGGCTGTGGGTGGTTGATGATGGGTCCCTCACCTCTGTGCCGGCAGGCTGGCCTGGGTGGCTGGTTGCTGCCTGAGTGCTGCTCTGTGCCCTCCTGGGCTGACTGGGGGCGGTGGCCCACCCCAGACCATCCCTGAACACCTTACATGCACCCAAGCCGCCGGAGGAGAGAGCCAGGAGCACCAGGCACACCAGCGGGATCCTGAGAGCTGCCATTCTCGGGCTCCTAGAGAGAAACGTCCATGAACTTCATGAAGGGGTGAGCAGGGAGAGGTGACTGGCGCTGCCTTCTCCGCCCCCACTGCTCTGAGTTCGGGTCGTGCGCTCTGTACCTGGACCAAAAAGGCAGCACCGGCGGGGCGGCGAGGTGATGTCACGAGAGGTGAACACGCGCCTTTTCAATGAAGCCCCCGCTTCCTCCACCACCCCATCTGCCCAGCTAGAAAGGGACTTCCCTCCTCTCAGAGAAGAGTGTCACCAGTCTGTGCCCAGCGTGTCCTGCGGGCCCAGTGCATGGCAGGAGCCCAAGGGTGGGACCACCCCAAACTCCCTAAGGTGCCGTGCAGGCAATTTTTCAAAAATGAGATGCCCCCGGGTGAATCTGGGCCTGGTCTCCAGCTCAGCCATTGAGTATCTCTGCTGCTGCTCCCCTGTCTGTAGAGGGGCGGCCCACTCTGCTGTGCACTCACACCCCATGCACCTTCTCCAGTTGTACTCCCGCTTTCGATGCTATGCCTCGCCTGGGTCCGACCCAGGCCCATCGAGTCTGCTCTTGCCTTAGAAACTGTACACCGTCTCGCCCTTCGCCCCGGTACCTCGTGCGTCCCCTTCAGGCCTTTTTTGTTGGTATTTCTGTGTTCCAGTCCTAGCACTTCTTCTTCCGGGAGATTCTTCCAGAATGTCACTTTGAAAAGAGACTTTCTGATGCTCCTCGCTGTACACTTTCCATTCACAAGTGTTCAGACCCCTACGCACTCTCACGCCCGTCTCCACACAGCCCAGCTGAGAGTCCCAATGTTTGGATGGATCCCTCCAGCTATGGGATTTCTACTGAGGTCACTTCAGGACATGTCCGCTCTGGAAAGCGGAGGCCGGAGCCAAGCCTCTCCTTCCTGGGATTGTGGCCAGTCCTTCTGTGTGCGGGGCCCGCCCGCCTATAAAATGCCAGTTGCATTCGCTGCTGCTTCCACTGGAGCAGAAGAGCGAGGTTCTCTCACACAACAGGTGAGTGCTCTGGGACCCGGCAAGATGGCGCGCTGGCCACACGCAATACGTTGCAGCCAGGCGCAGCCTGGCTCCAGTGTAATACAAAACACTGGGAGGGATCAGGCCGGGCTGAGGCAGCTCCGCCCAGCATTGCCGCTCCCTCCAAGTGTTTTGTAACACTGACTGCTGCTGGCGCCAGGGTGTCGCGGCCGGGCCGCGGCAGTTGGCCGCCGGCCCGCCGCATTTATCAAAGAAAGGTAACACTTCAGTGTTACCTTTCTCTGCATCTGCGGCGGGCTGGCGGCGGCGGGCGCAGGGCTGCAATTGCAAAGGATCTGTAAGTTGCTTACTTACAGATCCTTTGCAACTTGCATCCATCCGTCCGGCGAGGCTGAGGCCCTGGGGGCTGGTTCCTGAAGTGTGAAGGCTTCACAATGAAGCCCATGCCTGGGCCGAAACCGGCCCACATGGTCTTCAGGAACCGGCCCCTAGGTCTCCAGCCATGATTTTGCATCGGCCACGGGCCGATGGGCCGACGACCCAATCCGACCCTGCCTCCATGTTATTCCCTTCTATTCATTCCGTTTTACATCACACAGTTTCCTGTGCTCTTTTGTACCGCAGTAATTCACTAATTCGCCACACCATGTTTCATCTCTTTTTGGTTTTGTTTGGCTCTTTGAGCATGCTTTCTAATAGCAGTACCAGCGGCTTATTTTATGGCCTCATTACGAGCTCGGTGGTGCGGCCGATAATTGTGGTAAAGTGGTAATGCCTTGGTAACGGAGTTACTACTGCATTACCCCTGTATTATCACACCGCTGCACTATGGGTTTGGAGCGATGACAGAGGAAAAACCTCCAGCACAATGCTGGAGGTAATTCCTCTGTGTTACCAACAAAAAATGGCTAAATCGGCGGAATCACTGCCAGCAGTAATTCTGTGGAAATCCCCATGGAGTTCTGAGGACTGACACCACCATACAACCCCTTGTAATCCGGCGGTAATCCTGCCGGACCAAGTGGCAGTAACGGTCATTGAATTTGGCAGTACTTCTGTGGATTCTCCGCTGAACGACCGCCAAACTCATAATGGGGCCCATTGTCTCTCCCTCACAAGAAGCTTTCCCGGTAGCTAGAACTGCACCTGCACTCACCCGTCCCCAGAGAATTGGTCGGAGAAGGGTCTTGCTTGAAAGTTCTTTTCTAAAACTGGTCCATGTGACTGTTTTGCAGAAGCTCATTGTGACAGGGCAGGGGACGTGCTGTGAGAAACCGGGTCTAACCCCCAAAACCGTGGCATCTGGTCATTCTTAAGTTGCATTTCGATAACATCTGGTGAGCCAAAGTCTGCAGACACCTGCACCAAGATACTTTCAAGGGCACTACTCAGAGAATAGCGCCTGCCACCGCAGTGCAGGTCAAGTCCTCTGGTCGATTTTCTCCAGCTAGGCGCTTCCCCTTGGAATAGTCTTGCTGATTAAACATGGGGAAAGCTGCAGAGAGACAACGGCAATCATTAAATATGCTTAGCAACTTATCAAGGGGCAACACTTAACAATATTTGGCAGTGATAAGCTTAGCAACTTATCCTTGAAAACGAGCAACATTCTGTTTATGAATGGATCTCAAACAAACATTTCCTGAAAACTGTGACATATTTCTTGATGCCCTTATTGCACTAGACTCAAGGGGCAACACTCAACAATATTTGGCAGTGATTTCATTAAAAGAATGACACACATGCTGTCACTTAGGAACACCCAGGATACCAGATATTGCTGCAGAAAACGGGAGAAACGATTTTGCACATTGACTTACTTTGCGCACTGCAACAAAAGTCCCCTGGTTAAAAGGGCTTTCGGAAAAAGAAGAAGGACCACCAGACTAGCTAGATTGGGAAAGTGTCTGATTGCAGATGCATATAAACAGTGTGACTATTTTGGCTATTTTGAATTTTTTGTTTTACCATGCCGAATTTATTATACTTTCTGTTTCCTCGGGAAAATGAGATACAATTTGGTCCATGTTCTTAAACGGCGGTTTTTATTTCATTGAAGCACAATCAATGTATATTGCAAAAGAAAAAACAAGCACAGTTCCTATTCTTTTTTTTTTTCATTTGAATTTTTATTGGCAGTTGTTGTTACATAACACAAATATGCATGGCCGGAGGCTCATTGCTTCACCTTTGGTCAAGTTGTCCGTTCTTTACCTTTATTACTACAATTTAACTGTTCCCCAACACGAATGTAACAATCACCCCACCCTCCCAACCTAATCCCCCCTCTCGCCCCCAGTAGCCGTATGTAACAGAATCACACAACTATGCGCTTTGCTCCACCTGCATCGGGGGATCACGCTGCCCTGCGCGGGCTGGAGTCCGGTCTGGGGGTATCTTCTTGAGCCTCTAACTGGACCTCACCTACATCACCTCTCTCCTCCTGCACCTCATTTTTATTCTTCACATAGGGCCTCATCACGAGTTGGGCAGTAACACCGGCGGTATTACTGCCGGCGCTAATAGCCCTACCGCCAAACCCCCCCAGTGCTATTAGCGACGGATCACGGGTTTGGCGGAACCGTTAGTGCCCATTCCCCATTCGGTCCATTCGGGAATTCCTCATTCCCCACTGAGCCCAATGGGGAATTTTCGCGCTATTACTGCCGGCAGATTTCCCGCCGGCAGTAATAGAGCCGAAAATCAGAAAATTTTCGGCGGATTTCCCCCCAGCTCAGAGCTCGGGGGGAAATCACCCAAGGCCATGATTTGGCAGACCCTTAAATGTGGCGGTAATTGCATTACCACCGCATTTAAGGGTTACCGCCAAACTCGTGATGAGGTCCATAGTGTTCGACTTTGCTCAATCAGGGCCATACTTATCAAGAAAGGCTAACCACTCTAATTCTCGGGTGGTTTTCTGATCATTTCGTAAATGTCCCGTGCCTTAAGAGCCCATGGTCTCTCACTGGGGAGCGCTGCCCTCTTCCACCGCGGCTAAGCATGCACGTGCGGCCAGTAGGAGGAAATGAACCATGTGTGGCAGCCGTCTCCACTCCCCTCCCAGCACCTCCATTCCAAACAGCACTAGCCAGAGGTCATGGCACCTCTCTATCCCATCAAGGGACTTTATCCATACCAGGACTTCTTTCTAGTAATTTTTTACCTCTGCACAATCCCACCACATATGCCAGTAGTCTGCACTCCGGCCACATCCCCTCCAACAGCTAGGTCCACACCAGCATACATCTTGGATAGCCACACCGGATTCCATTGCCACCTATACAAAAACTTTATGCTGCTTATATTGGCAGGCAATGTATGTTCTATGTGCATTTATACACAGCGTTGTGCACTGTTCCGCAGTCATATCCTCCCCCATGTCTTTTTCCCACTTCCTCTTGTACATTTCTATGTCTTCACCCTAGGCCATTAACGGGGCCCGGCACAACTTAGAAATCAAGCCCTTTGTGGAAACATCAGTGCTCAAAATCACCTTGGTGGCCTTTAACTCCCTCTGTAGGGCATCTTTCCATTCCAGCGACATTAAGTCACCATTGAGTTGGAAATAGTTGAATACCTGTAATGTCCCCATTCCCAATCCCTCTTCCAGCTTGGGCAGGTCCACAAGCCTTTCCACCTTCACCACCTGCCCCACTCTTTCCAGCCCGCTTCATACCAATCCTGAAACCACGTGTGCTCCAGGAGACTATCGCGGATCGCGGGAGCCCATATGTGGCTTAGAGGGGATGGCCATGTCGTGACTCCCGTTATTTCTTTTCTGTTACCCCACAACTTCCACAATGGTCCCAAGGCACGGTTCACCCAAACTATCCTCGGTATCACCTTTTGGGGAACCAACAGCCACTCTGCCATTGTCACTGGCCTGAACCCATTGCACCCATTGGTTCTGCACATCTACTCTTAGGTGCGGGATCAGGGCCCTGAATTGAGCAGCTCAGTAGTATAAATGCATGTCAGGTAGCCCCACCCCTCCTCTCTCCTTGGGATGAATTAATGCCCTGTAAGGTACCCTTTGTTTCAGTCCTTGCCATAAAAATTTGGTGAGTCAATGCTTTATCTCTATAAAGTGCGCATCTGGCATCGCTATTGGCAGGGCCTGATAGAAATATAGCAGGAAGGTCATTTTGACTGCATTCAGCCTGCCCATCCAGGACATGGTGAGCCTAGACCACCTTTCCAAATCATCAAAAAGCATGTTCAGCAAAAGGGGGTAGTTGTCTACGTACATGTCATTCAAATCTTTTGATATCCATATTCCCAAGTGCTTTCTATTGTTTTGCTCAATACGGATACTGGACTCACTCCAATGTTCTTCCTCTCCCTGTGCCCCCTGGCCCAGGGGAAAAGGGACTGATTTATCCAAATTTACTTTAAAACTCGAAACTGCCCGTACTCGTGCAGCAGCCGGTTCACCCTTCTAACTGACGTTGCCATGCTGGACTCTAATCCCAGACACCTGCCCATTTCGCCTCAGCTTTATACTAAGCGGCTCTTGGAAGAATGCAAAGAGCAGGGGGGACAAGGGGCAACCCTACCTCGTGCCCCTACTGAGACAAAAGGGATGGGATGTCTTTACATTGACCACCACCTGTGCATTTGGAACTGCATAGATCACGTCTATCACTCGCTGCATTTATGTCCCAAACCCCATCCTGTCCCGCACCTCACATAGGAATCCCCAGTCCACATGATCAAATGCCATTTTTGCATCAAGGCTGAGTAATGCATAACCCTCTGTGTCCACAGAGACATGCTTCATAAGGTCTATTGTTTTCTTGATGGCATCAGTTCCCTGTCTCCCTGCAATAAAGCCCATCTGGTCAGAGTGTATCAGCCGGGCCATCAAACCCTCCAACCGCCAGGCTAATAGGCACATGAATATTTTTTCATCAACATTTAGTAACAATATGGGTCAATTTGAGGGGCATCTGGGTGGGCCCCTTCCTTCCTTGGGTGGGCCCCTCCCTTCCTTGGGCATTAATGTTATGAGGGCATTACTGAAGGATGGCAGGGTGGTCATCATCAGGAATATATTATTATACACCCTGGTCATATGCTTCAGAAGGACCCCCTCAAATTGTTTATTGAATCCCATCGTATATCTATCCTTGCCCGGGGCATTTCCGTTGGGGAGCTGCTGAATCGCCGCCAACACTTCCTCATCCATTATGGAGCTCTCTTGGAGCTCAACCTCTGGGAGAGTGAGTTTAATCATTAACACATCTCAGAGAAAATCCTCCAAGGTTGTACCTGACCCCGGACACTCTCTTGCATATAGGCCTTCATAATACTGTGCAAACCTTTCCGCAATTTCATAGGGTGCTTTCTCCCCTTGTCCTTCTTCGCCCCTCAGCGCGGCAACCCACCTCTCAGCCCTCTGCGCTCTGAGCTTGGCACCCAGCAGAGCATCCACCTTATTCCCTTTTTCATAAAACCTTTGCTTAAGGTATTTTAACTAACATAGGATATCCCCTAGCCTAAGCTTCTTAAGTTCTGTTTGTTTCGTCCGGATACCTTTCAATACGTCCTCTTCGTATTCCCTCTCACCACCACATGCATCCCTGATTCCCCTTGCATGATTTCTGCTCTAAGCGCCCTTCCCGTAGTCCGCGCGGCCTCATTTTTGTGCGTGCCTTCCTGTATAAGAAGCCCACGTCCCAGATCCCATTTACATCCATCCCCATGGTGTTGTTGATTTCAAAATATGCCCTAATGTCTTCCACGAACTTATCAGCAAAAAGAGGATCCTGACAGTCGGAGCCGTTACACCTCCATCTACCATCTGCCCTGCTAAGCCCTGCTACCTCTGGGTCCATTACCACCTTATCGTGGTCAGACCACACCACTGGATAGTACTGCTAACCACTCTCCCTCCTTGATCCCCATTGAGAAGCAAATAATCAATCATGGTATAGGTGGCGTGCGGGGTGGAGTAGAATGTGTATCCCTTTTCGCGCAGCTGTATCATTCTCCACACATCAATTGACCCGCTTACCTCAATGGCTCGGCCTAGATGCCCCTCTCTCCCCCATTCCACTGGGGGCGGGCGTTTCCTTTGTGGATATCCTATCTAGCAGTTCATCTGCACAAGCATTAAACTCTCCTCTATGATAAACATATTGCCCACTGTGGTCAGTATTGCATCTAAGGCATCCTGGATAAACACTGTTTGGCCGTGGATAGGGCATAGAGCGCTGCGAGTACCACCTTTGTCCCCTCAATAGTGCCCTGCACTAGAAGCAGTCACCCGCCCATAATTCTCTGTACCCCACGTTGCTGCAATTTATTTAGTTTATGCAATATTATCCCTACCCCTCCCTGTTTCACCTTTCCAGAGGCCCAGTAGACTTGCCCAATACCTGCTCCTCTTAGCCGCCTCTCTTCCCCTTCCACCAGCCTTGTTTCCTGTAAGATTGGCACGTCCAGATCGGCATTCCGAAATTCACGGGCTACTAGGGATCTCTTTGTGGGTGAGTTCAGCTCCTTTATATTCAGGGTTCCCACAACCAGGCTCCCCCTTCCCATATTAAACATTTTTGCCCCTGGTCCCATGCCTGCTCCACCTGCTCACATCCTTCAAGCACTACCCCCAGTGCCTCTCTCCTTGTAGTCGGCACCTTCTTCTGTAAAATCTGTTGCATTCCCGTGCTACACTTACAATCACCAACCCCAAAATGAACTTAAACTGTATCAAGTACATTAACTGTAAACTGCAGTGGGCAGTGAATGTCATAGAGATGCCCTCTCGCCCACTGAGGACCACTTGGGGGTTCATACCCTCCTCCGTTGACATACTCTTCTGAACCAAACCAACGTAATTCCTCCGTCTGTCCCTCCAGGTCAGCACCTTTTCAAATCGTTTGCCTCCTCATCAGTACACTCATGGGTCCTTTTGCGTGGATGGGACATTGAGTCGAATATATTTATGCCCACTATACCCTGTACACTGTCTGGGGAGGTTCGGCAATGACTCATGATTCCGCCTCTCCTTGGCGGGGCTTGAGTGCTGAATTACAACCATCTTGGCATCTAAGGTCAGATGGCCCAGTGCCTGTTCTGCCTCCTCTACAGAAGTGATCCGATTGTCAACCCCGTCCACCTCAAACTGAAATGGTAAGGCAAACGGGAACACCCATTGGTACCTGATTCCTTTGTCATTTAACCATTTTGCGAGTGGCCGAAAATCCCTCCTCTTGGACAGCGTTAGGTTAGACAAATCCTGATGGACTGTTATACGGGAGACTTCAAACTCTTGCCTTGTGCGCGCTCTTGCCAATGCTTCCACCTTGTCCTTGTACCTAGAGAATCTGGCAACGATGGAGCATGGCCCATTCCCACATGGCTTTACACATCTGTGCGCTCTTTCCATTTGTACCTCTTTGCCCCCTTTCGCCTCGAACAGCAGGTTTACGATGCCTTGCACTTTGCATTCCACTTGCAAGGGGGTTTCCCGTTCCATCTCTTTCAGCCCCAGTATTCAGATGTTATTCCCCCTCTCCCTGTTTTCCAAATGGTCATTTTCAGAGTTACTTCCTCCTCGCACAGCTCCAACTCTGTCATTCGAGCATCCAGGTGCATTTCCATCAAATCGGCATTGAGTTGGTTATTTTCCAGGCTCTCTATCTTACTCTTCATCATGCCTACTCTTCCCATGAGATCAGCCAGGGATGCCTGTAGGTCCCCTCAGAGTGTTTTCATTTCTGCTCGGATATTGCCAATGTCATCTTTCATGGCAAAGTTCGATATGTCCATTCCCCTCAACAACTTCCCCCCTGACATCACTCCTGTGGTACCTCCGGACCTCCCCACGAGCATCCCCCCCTTGCTCCGCCATCTTGGGGCAGCTACCCAAAGTTCAATTCCTTCCCTCGGAGCAGTACCCAACCTTGTTGCTGCACCTAGCGTCACTCTGCGAACCCTTGGATCATCACCCTTTGAACAGCCCCTCCAAGGAGCACCTGTCTCTTCGTTCTGCACTCACCCTCTCATGCACCTCAGCTCACTCCCAGCTTCGGGGTAGATGTCAAAGTTATGCCCCACCTGTTGTGCCAGCTGCCTTCTTGGGGCCCATCCACTTCGGCCGACTCGCGGTCCAAGGTTGTGAGGGGCAGTTGCCCCACTCCGCCTCTGGGCCCGCAGGGGGCTGTGGCCTCTCAGTCCTCTCACCTCATGTGGGGCAGGCCGATCCGTTTCGGCAGAACTCCGGTTGAAGGATCTGGGGAGAAGTCACTTTATGCTGCATTTGGGACCCGCAAGGGTCCATGATCTCTCTGTCCCCTCACCTCATGTGCAGCAGGCCCTCATCTGGGACTTCTTATGGGTCAGTGTCCCTGCCTTTATCCCCTTCCACTGTCCCAAGTCTGGTTACACTGACTGCGGGGCTCTGGGATTTTCACCTCTCCCTATACTGCTTCAGTTCTGGCAACGTGTGGAGTGCCTTACTTCACTGGCATCCATGTGACCACTGCAGTATGAGAGGCAATGTGGTGGATGGCTCCTCAAAGATTGTCAGCACCCCTTCTGCTGCACAACCTGACCCACAGGTAAAGATTTTCCAAGGAAAGCCTACCCTTTTCTCACCCTCAGCATGCTAACTACATTCCATCACCTGATTAGCACGCTAGGCACAATACCCTTTCTTAACATCTTAATGCTTTATACTAGAATGCAACCGTACCCATGCGTAGACTCCTCAAGTCCCACTAATCGTACCATGACCAACATTACTATGCCCGACCTTCTTACTCTCGACACCACACATGCACTCACCCATGTACCTAACTGCCACGCTAGACTTATCAGACTCAGAACACGCACTCTACCCATTATCTCAAATCCCTCTCCACACATGCCACACACAGGTACCTCAGACTCCTTCAACTCCAGTACTATGCTACCACCGGCCAATACAAAGCCCACTCTTCACAACACCAAACCACATAATCCTATGCATAAAAGAGCTAAGCAGCCGCACCTCAACAAAAACTACAGGGCACTACACCTCAAAGGCACCCTACTCAATGTCCGATCTCTCACCGCCATGCTTTAGAAATCAATGACCTCATCACCAGCCAGGACTTAGATATATTAGCCGTCACTGAGACATGGCTACATGAGGAATCTGGCCCGATCTTAACATTAGCCCTACCCGCAGGCTACTCTATCCTTAGACAGGATATACCTTCTAAAATAGGAAGGGGGGGATAGCTCTGATCTTCAAAGATTCCATCCATCTTAGGCATATACCTCACCCTTGGGAAGGCAATGCAGACATCCTATAGGCTAAATTGTCTCTCTCCCCAAATAACACCATCAATATACATGTTATTTACCGACCTCCAGGACTCCGGGCTGACTTCCAAGGTCAACTCACCCACCTACTCAGCGAGAATATCAAAAAACAACAAAAACCCTACTCATAGGAGACCTCAATTTAGGATTTGATGATCCCAATGATAAAGCTGCAATCTCATTCCTCAAGGATATCACAGATGGATTTTGCCAAGAAAATAATGACCCCTACCCACTCCAAAGGCAGAATCCTGGACTGGTTGGTTGACCACAACTGTGGCTCCACCATCACCTCAAACACTATCTACCCATGGACAGACCATAGCTGTATACAATTTACCATCCCCACAGCTCCAAGTACTAAAACCATTACACACAAACCGGCCACTTTAGCTAGAAGCTCAAAAAAGTTAACATCGGACAACATACGAGCCCTTCTGGACATCCCATGCTTAGCACCGCCTTTCTCGAAAGACCCAAACATCCTAGCAGATATTTTTAAAGACACCCTTACTAACGCTGTCAACACCATTGCCCCTCTAGAAGAAAAAAAAGAAAAAAAGGTATTCCATTCAAATTCCTGGTTCTCAGAAGACCTCCAAACCTTACGCAATAACAAACGTCAGGCGCAAAAAAACTGGCAGGCCAACCCTTGCGACACCACCAGAGAACTGTTCAAACGTATTGCCAAAAAATACAAAATGCAATTTTCAATGCCAAATCTCAAGCCTATAATCGCCGAATATCAGATGCCAACTTGCATTCCAAAGAAATCTTTACTATCTTTAAGGAACTCACAGACCCTCCCATCTCCACAGATGAGATCATTAAAGATGAAGCATGGAGCAATAGCATACAAGCTGCCATGCTAAAAAAAATAGACCTTCTGCAAAACAAAATTAGTGATCATTACAACGCCTTACAGAAACTGCACCAGCCAACACAAACATTGCCCATCAGCAGAACTATCAATGTCCCTAAATTCGTCTTTAACAACATCTCAGAATCAGAAGTCAAAGACATCCTGAAACACCTGAAGCCATCGCAATGCCCAGGTGATATATGCACCCCCAAGATCAACAAGGAGTGCGCAGAGCCACTGGCTCCACTCATCACCGCCTTCATGAATGCCTCTTTTAACACGGCATCGTCCCTGACAACCTTAAATAAACATGGGTGCTCCCCCTCCTAAAAAAGCCAACATTAGACCCAGCACAGCCCAACAACTACAGGCCTATAACAACCATCCCATTCCTTCTCAAAATATTAGACAAGGCAGCTCATAGCCAAATCCAACGCTATCTAGAAACAAACTCCATCCTAGGAAATAGACAGTCGGGATTCCGCAAAGGGCATGGAACCGAAACAGCCCTATTGGTTCTTAAAAAATCGAATCATCCAAATCTTGGACAATGGTAAGCCCGCCCTACTCCTCCTCCTAGACCTCTCAGCGGCATTCGATCTTGTAGACCACAAAACCCTCACCACACACCTTAGGCACTCAGCTCATTTCTCCGACCAAGCTGCTGCCTGGATCATCTCTTTCTTAGAACCAAGAGCCATGAAAGTCTTCTCTAACACAGCTAACGCAGCTCCTACCATCATACACTGTGGTGTCCCACAGGGATCCTGTACAGCTCCTATGATGTGCAATCTTTTCACTAAGCCTCTTTTTGATAAACTCGATGCATTTGGGATTGCATATACAAATTATGCAGACGATACCCGGGTGCTCCTCCCCCTAACAAGCTCCTATCACCAAGACGCCTCAGCCCTAAGGCAAATCTACGCCACTATCCAAGCATGGATGGCCACCAATGGCCTATGCCTCAATGGGGACAAGACAGAGATTCTTATCCTTGGATAAAAGACCATGTTTGCCAAGCTAGACTGACTTTATTCCAACTTTAACATTGACAACTGCATCATCCCAGTCCTA
Source organism: Ambystoma mexicanum (assembly GCF_040938575.1). Classification (NCBI taxonomy): domain Eukaryota; kingdom Metazoa; phylum Chordata; class Amphibia; order Caudata; family Ambystomatidae; genus Ambystoma; species Ambystoma mexicanum. Next base: position 1,137,252,425 of record NC_090932.1, on the reverse strand, counting down.
TTATCCGTCAAAACCGTAGGGGTTCACATTGATGCCACACTATCCATGAACAAGCAAGTCAGCGCTATTGTCTCTGCATCTGCCCTAAGCACTAAACTCATCAACGCCATTAAACCATTCTTAACCAAGGAAAATTGGCTCTCAATAGGCAGAGCTACCCTAGGTGCAAAGCTCCACTACTACAATGCGCTCTTAGCCGCCACGTCTTCAAAAAACCTAAACAGACTTCAAATCACCCAAAATAACTCACTAAGAGCAGCCTTAAGAAAAAAAGAGACCACATCTCACAAGCAAGACAGTGCGTTCACTGGCTCCAGGTCAAAGAACGCATCACCTTCAAGATCCTCATGACTACACATAAATGCATACACTTTACAGCGCCGCCCTATCTTTCAGACACACTCCATAGACCCATCGCTACAAGACCTATCAGATAATGCTACACCAACCAACTCACTGTACCGCGAATTAACAAGGCCAAAGCAGGAGGGTTAGGCCTTCCTTACATAGCTCCAAAAGCTCTGGAATGCACTCCCCACTGACCTGAGAAACTTCTCCCACGGCATTCAGAAAAAACCTTAAAACTCTCCTCTTTAACTAAAACACTCAGCAACACATTTTTCAAATTTGTCTCATGCAATTGTACGATAATCATGCGTGTTTGTGTTTTTCATGTGTAACTAAGTTTTGATCACTCTCTGTAAAAAGAGCCACAATGCCCCGGGACTGCTGCGCTCTTAACAAATGTGAATACATAAATAAATAAAATGTGCATGGCAGCATTGCCTTCAATGAAATTGTGATAAGCCAACAAGCACTACAGCCAACGGTGGTAATACCTCCAGTCCTCAAAGAAAGTCCAGTGGTACTTCAGAATGGGGAATAACGGAAACTCATAATAGTGCTGTGACACCACTGTTACCCCCATTACAGCAATGCCATTTGGCAGCATTATCCAAACTTCCAATAAGGCCATGTTCAACCATTTTCTGTGGCTTTCTGCATGTTTAATTAACAACATTGATAGTATCCCCCAATTAGATCTCCTGTACAGAGTGTTGGGGGCGGGTGCAAAAGCTCTCATTGTACTGGTGGACGCCATGTAGAAGAAGATGTCGGAGCATTTACCTAAGAATCAGCTTTCTGCAAGATACTAATAGAGTGGGTTTGTGAAGAGACACATTGAGTTTTAGGGAATTTCTATTCCTTTAGTTAGACCATAATAATGATAATCCTTTATTTGCCACTTTTCTCAACCAAAGCGCTTTGCCTAGGACATATTTACATATATTATTATCCAATGGAAATTGATACTCACTTTAACGACTTGAGAAGGGTGAAAGGCTGAGTCAACCTTGCCAGGATTTGAACCTGCAGATCAAACACAGATCACAGCAACGAGCGATTAACCTGCTGATCCATCTTTCCAGCGCAAGTTGCCCATTGTATTAGTTGTCTGCTGAGTCTGTTAAAGAGACTGCATTTTTGGGGTATCCTAATTTGTATAGACAGTTCATTACAAATGATTGCAATATGCTTATGAGATTCATCTTTTATTGATGAAGTGGCATATGGCCAATATGTTCATTTGGATCAGTGAGTTGAAGGGGCTTTTGCTTCTGTCCCTGGCTTGCGCCACCTCGATACTGTCCGACATTTTATTGTACATGGCAGCTTGCAAAAAACGGCTTAAATGCCTGTAAATGATGATCTTTTTACAGGCAAGTTGTGACATCACTACTATCCTGTAATAATAAAATGACATAGCTAATGCTCTGTAATCAGTTATTGGGCTTCAGTTGTGATGTCTCAATGTCTGCTGCTTGAGCAGGACAGAGCATAAATCCAGCAGCCGCTGCAGTACTTAAACCAGTAACAAGCTGTACATAGGGCCTTCTTACAAGTACAGCGGTGCAGCAAAAATGGCGGTAAAGTGGCAGTTATTCCGTTTTCATCACTTTATCACAGCATTACTGCACTGCCGTGCTAGAGGTTTGGAGGTAAAGTGGAGGATTGCCCTCCAGCATTTTGATGCTCCACTTTACCTCTAAAACTTGGCAGATGTACTGTGCTTGTGGTAAATGTGTTGAAAATCCCCCTGGAGTCCTATGGACTCCATAAATGGGTATTCACACCACCTTACCATCACTTGTGATCCTGTGGCAATGCCACATGTAATGAAAGGGGCCCCTAGGGGTCCCTAACGTCTATGGAAACAAGGCGAGTCACCACACACGATAGATACGCCAAACACAAGGTTGTATTCCCAAAGCTAGGGTTTCTTGCAAAGCAAAAGTCTCAGTTGGCCAACTCAGTCTCACGCCCCGCGATGTGGATCTCTAGACCTGGAGGGACGCAAGAAAGTGAATTACGTACATCAGTTAAATATATACAAAATGCATATCAAACAATCAGCTATGACATGTTTAACACCCCCTTTTATTGGGTTTCTCTGGACTTGGTGTGATGATGGACATCTCCGACAACTATGACACCTTCAAACATCTATTCTAGTAACAATTTGCAATTTGTGAGTGCGGAGGCATCTTTCAGTTGTTGAATAGAACACAGCGCTTCTGTTCTTGGAAGCGAGCTACATACGGGGGGAAGAGTTGCATTCCAGACCTTGCTATCTATTAGGTGCTATTCATGTCCTGGGAGCCGACACGCTCTAGCGGGGCTCAGCAAAGGGGGGCTGTAAGAAAAGCATAATTCAAGCCTTTAGCTGTATTATTCTAACATATTCTACCATATAACCAAAGTGGCTGGCAGCTGCAAAAGGATTAAATGCCCTGCAGCTCTGCTTGAAGGCTACATTCGGGAGGGAGCTGGGCATTCTTCCTGGCGCTGCCTACGTTTGTGTTTCAACAAACTCTTGTTATCCTCACAGCCCTGCGGCCATGTCCTTTTTACGTGCAGACAACAATGTTTTACAGTCGAGCAGTGTAAGCAGAAAATATACTGCGAAGCAATAGGAACAGAAAGCAATGAGCAATGGTTAGAAAACAAAATGGCGATTCTTGTTACATCAAAATGGCCGTTCATTGGCAAACTCGAAAACCTATATTCTGTCATATCGTGCATGAGACGGCCACCAAAATACACTTGCGGTCACAAAGTAGAGACATCCATTTTTCTAGACTGACAAACCCCCCTTTGGCCGTATGCCAAACGTCTCATCTATTTATTGAAACTTGCTTTAGTGATGATGAGTCTGAAGTACTTATGTCTGAATCTTGCATGCTATCGTAAACATCATTGTCTTCATCAATATCTATTGCCATCAACTCTTTTACTGTTTTCATTTCATTTGGGTCTTGGTCAGCTCGACCATGAGGTTGTATTTTCTTCATCATCTTATGCATACATCCTTCCGTACATCCCTCAGTTACCTCAGCGCAAACTATTGGTAGGCAATGTATGCAACAACAGCACGTTAGGAATATTCCAAACACCACTACTAATATTGAAATCAACTTCCATCCCCAAGAACGTAGTATTCCCCAAAACCAAGACCCTATTCCCCAGCTTCCTTCTCCAGTAGGGAGTTTGGAACTTACGACATGCATTTTCTTTATCGCTTCAAAGATCGTAGGGGAATAGTCATCGACATAAACGCAACACGCTGATCCCACTATTTTGCAAATTCCCCCACGATCAACCAGGATCACATCGAGAGCCATTCTATTTTGCAGCGTCATTAACCTGATTCCTCTTTCTTCCAACATCATGTTAAATAGTATATCTGTTGTTGTGTTTATGGTATTTTTAGTATTCTGGACAGCTACCTTATACTATAGGAGTTCACTATCTGCCCTAATAAGGGAATTAATGATTTTGCTACATCAGTTGCTATCAAAACAACCTTGTCAGTCCTTTTGACTCTAGTTCTGGATAGTCTGGCCATGTCTGCTGTTTCTAAGAGGAATACTCCTGGGAACAGTAGACCTAGGTAACATGTACCTCCCCAGTTTCTGGGCAACCAAGGATATGCTTTCTCTCCACATATAAAATAAACTGGATCACCTACATATACTGGTTCTATTTTCCATTTAAATACCACTGTATTCATGCATCTAGTATATGTTCCGACTGAAAAAGAGCCTTTCTTTTTTAGACAAAAAGTGACAATTCTTGGGCTATAATTTACTGTGTAAGATGGGGGGATTGCATCTTTGTCCCCTTCTGTTCTTACACGAAACGTCATTACAGATGTCTTTTCTGGTGGGGACAATCTATCTCGTCTATTTTGTCGTGTTATCTTTCGTGTACTTTTCCTATTACTTGCGCTTTATGGAAAATGGAACAACCCACAGGCTTCATTATTATCTCCTCAAACTCATTCATGTTGGTTCTGTCTAATTGACCCGTACTACTCTCATTCCATTTCCCATAGAACATTGCACCTAAAGATGCACTACATGCAGAACTTAATGGTAATGGCTGTACATACCATCCTATTCCTTTCCCAGCATGCTGTGGTAAATGGGCACATACCCAGCAATTTGTTTTCTTCAGAATTTCATGTGTCATGTTCATGATCAATAGCAAAGTATTATTCCCAAAACCTTCCCTGTGTCTTTCTTCCATTGGGGGCAGGGTATAAGTAATCACCTGAACCAGGCTTTCAGTAGTTGATATATTAATTATTGGTAAAAACATTTCTAATGGGTGTATCGCTTCCACATACCATAATATTAGGGCTGTCGATATTGGTGCTACCACGCTCATAAAGCACATTATTATTTTCAGTGCCAGCATACAATATTCGTTTTACCATGCGTTTTTCTTAAGATTACATTCTTTATAATAGACTCATTCTCAGCAGTGGTGGTGCAGGAGGAGGCTGGAACCGGTCTCGGCATGTTTCTCGTCGTCCTTCTTCCTCCTTATCACAGTTTGTCGTGGATATCTCTCTTCGTCGCGCTGGCTCTGATGTCAATAAGTTCAACGGAATTGTCACATTTCAGTTCTGCCAGTCCTTTATAGCCTGGATTTGTTTATTCATTTTTAGGCAAGATCACTTGTCCTTTCTCATACTGCTCAGGGGACCTTTGATCAGTTATCGTATTGCCTTAGTACCATGTGAGCCCAGCTTGTCCCCTCTGGTTCCTGACACATGTACCTTTATGATCGCAGCGAGGAGCCGCAAGTCTTGAATTGTCCGACTTGCACAATTCTCACGCTTCTCTCCTCTACACCTCTAGTTCCTTCTTTGTCCATGAGCTGAACCAGAGGTTGACATAAACACCAAAAAGAAAGAACTGCGGATCACTTTGTCTTTCGAGGCCGCAAGTTGTATCGTCTTACTCCTGGTATCGTGTGATCCGTGAACAGTGCCGGTGCACTTCCAGATTCAGGCTCAAAGCCAGCCTGTGGCGCTACTGCAGGTGCTGGTGTGCGCCGCGCCAATGATGCAGATCCGTTCTTTGGCGTGCTGGCAAGTGCTGGTGGGCGCCAAAGGGGTACATGATTTGTTTCTGCTGATATTTGCAAGGCAGATTTCGTGTCGGCCAGCAGAGATGTCGATTCCGCTGGGCAACGTTGGGGCACTCTTTGCCCTTCCCCCTCTTTGGCAATCGTCTCAGGCTTTGTTTCGAGTTTCACTTCTCGTTTTAGCAGATTTGATGGCTGCTTACTGGCAACATTTTTTTCCGTTTCTGGGACCGCTGCCTCTTTCCGGTCATCTGCGTCAGGCAAGTCTTTCAGTGAAGTTGGAATCTTCTTGGCATGGGTGGCATGGATCCATGACTTCCTTCCATCCACCCATATTGCCGTCTGCGTTGCCAAGAGTACTTGATAGGGCCCGCGCCACCTGGGTGCTAACGATGACTTTTTCAAAAATTTTAGTAGCACCCAGTTTCCTGGCTCCAGCACGTGCTCCAGACCGGTGTATCTCACTGGTAATGCCTCCTGCACCTGCTGATGAATCAAACGCAATTTCTGCATTAAAAGGCCACAATAAGTACTAAGCACAGGATGTTCTACTTCACTAAGTTGTTTTGGCTGTGGTGCGCACCATACATTTGCCGGCCTCCCCATTATGATCTCGTATGGGGAGAGCCCAGTTTTAGCCTGTACAGACGTACGCATGCATAATAGTGCTATTGGTAATGCATCCACCCAACTCAACTTGCTTCCTGCACAAATCTTGCTAATCTTTGATTTAAGAATCCCCTTGTGCCTCTCCACAAGACCGGCAGAACTCGGATGCCTTGAACTATGGAATCTCTTATCAATCTGAAGACCAGCACATATCTGTACCACCACTGCGCCCACAAAATGTGGTCCATTATCGGACCATAGGACACGGGGCAAGCCAAATCTGGAAAAGTATTCCTTAAACATTACTTTTGCCGTGCTCATTGCTGTGCAGTCCTTCAAGGGATATTCCTCCACCCACTTACTGAATGCACAGATCACCACTAAGACGTATTTTAAGTTTTGGCATCTCTCCATCTCTATGAAATCAAAATGGATCACCTCAAATGGCATAGAGGGTGGGCCAAAACTGCCTATTGGAGTCACTGTTACCTTTCCTACATTGTGTTGCAAACACGTGATACAGTTCTGCACCAACCTCTCTGCATTCTTTTTTATGTTTACATTCTGCCATACTGTAGAAAGTTGCTGTATTACCTTTTTCGCACAAATGTGAGTAGGGCTGTGGGCCATTGTGATCATTGCAGTCACATACGAATTTGGCAACATCCAGTTTCTAGTTCCCTTGTCCACCCCACAACCCTCCAGATCTAACTCAGCAGAGCCCTCTGCCCACCCCTGTATTTCATCGGCTGTAGCTTCGGCCTGCATTTCTTTGACAGTGGCAACTCCATTTTCTATCATACAGGGTACTTCCTCAGTCTGAACCGTCATCATCTTGGTATTTAAATCAGTGGCAGTTTGTTTCGCAATTCTCTCTGCAAACGTGTTTCCTTCTCCTACTTTGCATGTTCCCTTTTTATGCGCCTCGCATTTCACTATTGCTGGGCGCTTTGGAAACGTGAGTGCAGACAGTAATCGTACAATGAAAGGGCCATGTTGAATTCTGGCACCATGTGATGTCAAAAACCCTCTCTCAGCCCAGAGTCGACCAAAGTTATGAACCACCCCAAAAGCATACTGGCTATCAGTATATATATTCACATTCAAATTTTCATAAATCTCGCAGGCTTGGGTAATGCTATTATCTCTGCGGCTTGTGCCGAATTGTTGGGAATTCTTTTGCTTTCTACAACGCTCTCTAGGGTAGTGATAGCATATGCAGCAGTTGCCGTGCCATCTGGTAATTTAAAACATGAGCCGTCACAAAATAACTCTCCATCTGGCTCTTTCTGTGGGGTATCACTTAAATCAACTCTCCCCTTGGTTTCTTCCTCAGTGACCATTAAGCAATCGTGGGGGGGGGGGGGTGATTCATCCTCCCCAATTCCTTTTATGGATAGTGGCATTAATTCTGCAGGATTCAAAGCGCTACACCTCATAATTTGGATATGGAGCACGAACAAGATAATCTCATATCTTGTCAGTCTAGCAGAGGTGAGTTGTTGCGTCTGTGTCCTATTTAATAGAACGTCTATGGCATGTAACACCATAAGAATTAAAGTGTGCCCCAATACCATCCCTTCCGTTTGTTTCACTGACGCAGCAGCCGCCGCGACAGATCACAAACATTGTGGTAGTGCGCGCGCTACAGGGTCCAGCGCAGAAGAAAAATAGCCGCATGGCCTATTTCTTCCACCTTGTTCCTGCGTCAAAACCGCCAATGCACATCCTTCACTTTCACACACAAACAGTCTAAACACCTTCTCATAATTCGGCGTACCTAAAACTGGAGCCAAGCATAATGCAGTTTTCAAGTCATCAAATGCTTTCTGACATTCCTAATCCCACTGTAAAGGCATAACCGCATCTTTTTTAGTTAAATTCACCATCGGCTTTACAATTAACACAAAATTACCAATCCATTGTCGGCAATATGAAGCCATGCCTATTATGGCTCTGACTCCTTTTTGTGTCTTTGGAATAGGCATACAAGAAATACTTTCTGTGCGTTCTGGCGTTAGTCTTCTCCCTTCTTTCGAAAGTAGGTAGCCCAAATAGGCCACCTCCTTTCGATTATATTGAAGTTTCTTCAAACTAGCTTTATGGCCATGTGCCGCTAGGTGTGACAGTAGTAATACAGTGCTTTCTTTACAAATCTCCTTTGTGTCTGCAGCTATCAATAGATTGTCTATGTATTGCAAGAGTACACAACCCACTGGTAATTCTAGCATGTCTAGCTGCTCTTTTAATGCTCTACTGCAAATGCTTGGACTTTCCGTGTAACCTTGCGGAATCCGCTTAAATGTAAATGATCGTCCTCCTAATGTGAACGCGAACAAATATCTACTGTCCTTGTCCACTGGAATGCTGAAGAACGTGTTTTTCAAATCCACTACACTAAAATATGCTGCTGAAACAGGAATCATTGTCAATATTGTAGTGACGTCTGGTACTAGAGGAAATTGTGGATCTACTACCTTGTTTAATGTGTGCAAATCAATTATAAAACGGTATGGTACTTCATTGCCTCCTTTTTTATAAACTGGAAGAATCGGGCTGTTGCATGTACTGCCTGTAATTTCCTCGATTACCCCTAGTTTCACCAAATCCTTAACAATACTCTTCAATCCTTTCTCACCTTCAGCCGAAATTCTGTATTGGAGAATTCGCGGTAGGGTAACATCTTCTTTCAAAATGATCTTTACTGGCTCTATCTTTAAGCATCCTACATCATTGTCATGCATTGCCCATATACAGGTTGGCACTTCACTTAGTTCCCCTGGTAAAGTTTCGGACATGAATTCTGACACAGGGGCATCGTGTGGCCAAATCGTTAGGAACACTCCGTCTACTGTGCAATGTATAACGGAACCTAATTTTTTCAACATATTTAATCCCAACAAGTTCTCCCCACAATTTTCTGTTAAAAGGAAAGGACAATGTTCACTGAATGGTCCTATTGTAACTGGGACTGGTTTGGACACTGGATTTATGACTGATGTACCTGCAAACCCTACGGAAACATTATTTTGCCCTGACAGTGGTATCTCCGGAACAAAGTGGTGGTCTATTGAACACTTCTGCGCTCCTGTATCTACAAGAAAGCGGTGCTCCTCATTCCCGACTCTCATTTCTACGTAGGGTCCTCTCTGATTCACGGGAATAGACACTGGTTCCGACCCGTGTCTTGGGCTGTCTTATTGGGGAAATAACACATTGTCCGATGTGTAATCATTCTGTTACTGTAATACGTGTTTGGCTGTGTATCAAAAACATTCCCACTCTTTCCTCTATTTCCCCCACTCTGGTTTCCATACTGTTGGTTTTGCTGTCCCTGACTCTGGTTTGGGGCATTTTGGTTTTGGCCTTGGTTTTGATTACCTCTGTTATTGGGATGCTGCTGCATACTATTCCTATTTGGTCCATTCGCTCCTGGGTGTCCTCTATGCTGTCTCCTCTGACCAGACCCATTTCTATTCTGCAGATTGCGCTCGCCAATGTCCTTCCTCCTTACAATACGCACACTGATTTGGTCCCACTGTACCCGCATGCATATTCAAATTACTCCTTCCTTGTGCGTTCCCTCGCCCTCTATTATGTCCTACTACTTGCTGCATTAGTACCCGTGTTTTCAGATTTACCCTATCCCTCTCTTCTTTTTCTTTTCCCGCAGTCACTCTGTGCTCATAGTATTGGACCATTGTAATACTTCGCCCAACCTTTTTGGTTGCCATGCACTCTCGGATGTAATTATTAGCTCCTGGATTGGAAGTTTTAACCCCCTCACATATTTGTCAACAAATAACCTCTTTCCCGCTTCCGAGCCCACATCGTGCCCACTGAAGTCTGTGAATACTTCTTCAAATCTATTAAAATAATCTGTAGCTAACTTGTACACATGCAGTCAATTTGTCCCATTGAATTCTTTTCTCTGGGACAATTTCTTTTAATTTCTGCACTATACATGCTGGTAATGCTACCAGGTTCGCTCCTGGTGTCCCTCCAACTGTTTTATTCCTGTCTTCTATTACCAAGTCCGCCCATGTGGCACCAAAGGCCGTTGCATCATCTAACTTCCTTATTTGTTTCTATATGCCTGTTGGCAGAATCACCGGGAACATTAGGTCTATATCACCCATGGTAAGCAAAGATGATTGCAGGCAGGACTCTTCTTCCTTGTAAAACCCTGCAGGATTCTTTCTTATATCAGGAATCGTCTGCTTTATGTTGTTCACCTCCTGTCTGGAAAAGGGGACATGCACATATTGGGCAGTGTAATGGGTTGGTGTTACCTGCGCCGCTATATTGCCCACTGCGGGAACCTCTACTTTGGGCACAAAGGTAGGTGGGACCTCTCTCATAGGAAAGGCCCCACTTACTGTCCCACCCCCTTCTCTCAGGTGTAACAATATTCCCAGATCCAGCGATAGGGCTGTTTCTCCTGTCCCTCGCTCTAGTGCTCTTCTATGTACTGCCATTATTTCGGGTGGGCTGGCCTTATCATTTTTTATATCTTTATCTAATAAATGTTCAGCCATCGACTGTAGTGCTTTTCTTTTCATGGGCATGGAATATTCATTAAAATACTCATGTATCTCCATTGTGGGAATACTGGGATCCGACATCCATCTAAACGCTTCTCATATACATACTTTTAACTTGTCGCCCCTGTGCACTGACGACATTGAATGTCGTCGTTGTATATACGGCTCTACAGTTTCCTTCCTTTGTCTCCCGATATCCCTACTCCTGTACCCAGGTGTAGTAAACATTTCGGCATTATCATTATTTAATTCATCTTCAAGTTCAAAAAGTCCATATACATGTTCTCTCACTTCTTCATCCCTCTCCCTACAGCGTGCTAAAGCATTCAAATCTAACAATCGCTGCGGTGGTAATTTCCCAATTAACTGTTTCAATTTCTCCACCAAATATTCACCCATGCATTCCAACACTACCTGTCTTTTGTTGCTTCTTCGGAAGTCATACATCGAAGCCAATGCTGCCGTCCCATCATTCCCGTCTATATACATCTCTGCCTGTTGCTGCAATTCCACCTTCCTTTCTTTGCTGATCGCACTGCGAGTTACCCTTATGCATCCCCGTTGGTCAGTCCCGCCTCTTGCCCCCGCTGTTTCAACTTCAACCCCGGGAGGAACGGACAGTACTGAGTCTGTGTCTGAGGCAGGAGGTGCGGATGGGACAATGGGAACAGGGAGTGCCTGTTATGGGCCTGGTTGGCTAATAGGAAGTACTATGTGCGCGGTCTGTGGCTGTGGGAGGGCTTGAGCAACCGGAGGGAGAGCTTGGGCTACGGGGCGGGGTTTGGGCAATATCTACTGACGTGTCTGGCCTCACTTCTGATCTTGGGTCTTGTTTTGTATGGGTCAATATGTTTTCTATCAATTCACCTGCTATGTGTAATTCTCGTTGTGGATATATTTTTTCTATATTCAACTGGTCACGCCTACCTGCCCTTCTTAGACTCTCAGTCCACTCCTCCTCTTCTTTCTCTTCTGCTACTTCACCTTTCAATTTATGCCTGCGCGCATGCTTCGCTCTGCTTTTAAATCGGAGCATTGCTTCCTTTCTCCAGTCTTTAATAGTCTCAAATGCTGCAGGACACGCTTTCTTTCTTATGAACACCCTTTCCAAGTTATCTATTCTCGCTATCTCAAAACTACAACAATCGGCCACTGATGGTCTTGTTGCTTTCTGGTTTGCCTATGCCAAGTCCCACAGAATATTAACGCACCCACTCCATACTTCACATACATCACATATGCCGGCGTTCCCCCAGGTGGTACAATTTGGCCATCTTCCAAAGATTGTCTACCACAGCGGAAAAACCCTGCTAAGGTGGACAATACCCCAGGCATGTTTCAACCTTCCCCCTGGTTAATCAACCTTACATAGGGCGTTTGCTTTTGCAAAGTGAACTCTCAACCAATATCAGGATTACTTTGAATCGGGGAATGACTCACCTGATAGATCAAGTCGTCTGTATACTGATGCACCAAATGACATTGTGTCTGCGTTTCTTGGCTTCCGCCTCGTTTCGGGACCCTCGCCTCCTTGTTCTCTTGCCAGGCACGTTGATCAGGGATCAGATGTGTGCATATCTGCAAAGGAGTCTCTCATCACTTCTACAGGGCGCCCCGAACACCTCTTGGTCCCGGCTCGATCGTCCTGTCCTCGCCGTTCTCCGCCTTACTCAATTACAACGTTATGCGATGGAACAAGTGGGGGAGGGTCCCTATTCGGGCACCATCTTGAAAGGGGCCCCTAGGGGTCACTAATATCTATGGAAACAAGGCGAGTCACCACACATGATAGATACGCCAGACACGAGGTTGTATTCCCAAAGCTAGGGTTTATTGCAAAGCAAAAGTCTCAGTTGGCCAACTCGGTCTCACATCCCATGACGTGTATCTCTAGACCTCGAGGGACGCAAGAGAGTGAATTACATACATCAGTTACATATATACAAAATGCATATCAAACAATCAGCTATGACATGTTTAACACCCCCTTTTATTGGGTTTCTCTGAACTTGGTGTGATGATGGGCATCTCCGACAACTATGACACCTTCAAACATCTATTCTAGTAACAATTTGCAATTTGTGAGTGCGGAGGTATCTTTCACTTGTTGAATAGAACACAGCGCTTCTGTTCTTGGAAGCAAGCTACATATGGGGGGGGGGGAAGAGTTGCATTCCAGACCTTGCTATCGATTAGGTGCTATTCGTGTCCTGGCAGCCGACACGCCCTAGCGGGGCTCAGCAAAGAGGGGCCATAAGAAAAGCATAATTCAAGCCTTTAGCTGTATTATTCTAACATATTCTACCATATAACAAGACTGGCTGGCAGCTGCGAAATGATTAAATGCCCTGCAGCTCTGCTTCAAGGCTACATTTGGAGGGAGCCGGGCATTCTTCCTGGCGCTGCCTACGTTTGTGTTTCAACAAACTCTTGTTATCCTCACAGCCCTGTGGCCTTGTCCTTTTAACGTGCAGACAACAATGCTTTACAGTCGAGCAGTGTAAGCAGAAAATATACTGCGAAGCAATAGGAACAGAACGCAATGAGCAATGGTTAGAAAACAAAATGGCGATTCTTGTTACATCAAAATGGCCGTTCATTGGCAAACTCGAAAACCTATATTCTGTCATATTGTGCATGAGACGGTTGGCCCACGGCCACCAAAATACGTTTGCGGTCACAAAGTAGAGGCATCCATTTTTCTAGACTGACAACAGGACCGAGTGGTTGTAATGGTAATCAAGTTTGGCAATAATTCTGTTGATTTACAGCTGGATTTCCAACTCCCGATGAGACCCAAAATCCATTCTTGTAAAATCGCTCTGTTACATGCAGCCATTAGGTGATAAGGAACTGTTTGCGGCAGTTTGCCTATTTTGTGCATGGCAGGATTTTAGAACATTTGCTGCTCATTACTTATTTTAAATCACAAAAGGAAAATGTTTTTAGATGCATTTCATTAAACTGCTTAAACTATTTTTTACAACACATTAGAAACTATATATTATTTAAGTTTTTTAACTCACAAAGATTCTACACTGATTATATGTATCGGAACCTGGAGGATCTTTTATAACACTTTAAGCAAGAGGCCAGGTATTATAAGGAATAAAATATCTCCTACCATACGTAAGTAGGAAATTGCAAATCCCCTCAGAGTTCCATGAACGTATAAAGGAACTCAGCCTTCGGCCTCATCTCTATATTGTCTTGGAACTCCTCAGTGTCCTGCAATATCCTTATCAGACAAAGTGGGAGGGTACTTCATCCCATATATTAGACCTCTACACCTCTAATAAGAATGACATCACTACTCTGATTACAATGCTGTGACAACAAAATGGCCGCTGCCAGAGCCCGCCCATCGTGTAAAAGGCGGCATTCAGCAGAATTCCACTGACACTAAAATACCTAATTAAAGGCATGACACACCTTTCAGATTCCTTTCTTTTTTATTCATTTTTTTAACGTCACATTCATAAATTGATACATATGGAGACTTTTGCGGTAGTATATTTGTTAGTGTACTACATCTATTTAGTTGCATGATATCAGTTACTCTAAACCACGAAACAAGACAGCTTTTAAATTGATTTTCTTTAATTCAACGGCTTTAAAAATGTTCTTTGTAACACATTTCAAGTCGTATATCCATGTGTTTTTCCAGCTCATCAGTTTCTTCACGTATTCAACATACACATGACTAGAATATTTCTTGCATCAGTCCGATGAAGATGATGGGGTTAGCAAGTATTATGAGGAATAAAAACAACCCTGCCATACATTACAGGGTTATTACAGAACACTTCAGAGTTCTGTAGCCTTGCAAAGGAATTTTACTTTTGGCCTGGTTCCTCTACTTGGCGCCAGAATGCCTCAGTGACCTGCGATGTGCATAACTGGGTACTTTATCTTATACATTGCAAGCAAGTTGTGACATCACAACTGGCTTGTAATAAAAATAAAATCCGACTACCTGCTTACAATAATCAGTGCAAGTGAGTAGTGACATTGGGCCTCATTAGGAGTTTGGTGGTACATTTCTAGTAAATCCATTGATCACCATTAACAGCATTGGCTCCTGTGAACTTATCATGGAGTTATAGCAGCGGCATGGTTGCGTTAGTGCCCATATAGGATTCCATGGGGATTTTTTCTTAGATTGAGCATGAGCGGCAATTTCCGCACAGTAAATACGAGGATTTTTGGCAGTAAGGTGGATGATTTGCCTCCAGCAAAAATCTAGTGGTTAATCATCCACCTAACCGCCCAAACCCGTGGTGTGGTGGTGTGGTAATGTGGCAGCGAACATGCAAATACATCTACTGCAAAGAAAAATATTGTCCATAGGCGCCCCTCTTCGAGAACAAACATTGACCTGTACTTTGGGAAGGTACCCACTCGAGTCCAACAAGGCTGAAACACGTGCATGGGGTTTCTTTTGGTACTCTTGTTCAGAAAGGGAATTGCCATAGCATTTCGGTGCTGGACTGCCCCTGTGGGTGGGACAAAGACTGATATGCAAATGGATATTTCCCTTCTGAGAACGGTACAGTGAGCTAAAGTGTGGCTGCGGACTCTCGAGTGGGTACCTTCCCAAAGAACAGGTCAATGGGCCGTGTCCGTTCTCGCAGAGGGGCGCCTACCCACTCTTTTTGCATCTACTGCAGTCTCAGAAACAGCACCTTGCCCCATCAGCAGGGTTTACATCTATCCACAAATACAGCTGGAGTGCACGTGAATGACAAATTCAGAAGTAACATCCTCCAGGCTGCAAAGGTCTACCAGAGAAAATGCAAACATGACAAAAGCACTGTTATCACCTATGGTGCCATCAAAAGCCACTATGACAAGTGTGCCGATGCAAAATGAAGATGCTTATCACTGGAACCAAAGCATGTCACCACTACTGCAGTGTGTACATATAGGTCAGTACAAAATTCCAAAATATACATTGTGATATCTAACAACCACAACACACAGGCAATCTGTGCACAATATTACTAATTGTTCCCCTTAAACATTGACAACACCTCAATAACCAACCTAAGATGTAACGTTATCATCCTGGGAATGATCCCAGTCGCAGATCCCTCAGAAAACACAACTGAGTTAAACTCAAGTGTGACATTGCGACTCCGGCATGAGCAACATCATTGTTACTTCCAGTCATAGATTCCTCAGGAAGCACAACTTAAACTTGAACTCAAAAACGTAATAGATAGGACCACTCTAGCTCCGTCATCACATCATCACAGCACTAGCTTCCCACCAACACATGCATCCATAGAAGTTATACAGACACCATACTGCATACTTAATGTGACAGATAAAAGAAGAGACTATGGGCTCATTAGGACCCTGGCGGTCCCGTGATGAACGGTGCTGGTACGGGACCGGAACCGTTCATTACGGGCTGCCCTATTACGAGGACTGCTGCGGGTCCCGCTAGCAGTCCTAATGCTAACAACGGGGCCCGTCATTAACGGGCCCATTGTTAGCATCCTCCCGATTCCCATAGAGCCCTATGGGGATACATTTTTACCAGGTCCCAGAAAAGGGCAATTACCAGGTCTGCTAAGGTCAGAATGACCCGGTTATTGCCCTTTTCTGGGACCCGGGAAAAAAATCATTAACAGCGGCAGCCGTGACCTTAATAAGGGCACTCTACTGCCTGGGTCGTAATGAGGCCCTATATATTTAGAGTCAAATACATACTGTCTGGAGGTTAGTTTTTCAATAAAGTTTTTTTTGTTTCTTGGCCACATTCTGCTTTGCCATAGGACCCTGTGCACCATCAGAGGTTCCTGCCTATAGAACAAAGCTTCTGTCTCCTACAATACCCAGAACTCAGCCTGCAAGTGTGGAAGTAGCAGCACAAAAGAGGTGATGGCTGAAAGGGTTACAATTATTATTAACCTCTGGCATTGCTCTGGGCAACCCTCCAGAGCAGGGTTCTTCGCCTGCCAAGCCACTGTAAAAGGGGAAAGCCATATGCAAATCAGGCTTGGTCCCATCCCAAAAGGGGCAGTCGAAGCGGAACCGTTTGGTCACATCCCTTTTGCACGAGAGCACACATGTTTCGTCCTCATTGGGGAGAAGCTTGGGTCTCTGGGCCCAGCAGGTGTGGGACCCACATTTTGTTTTGCAAGTGCGTGAGCCACCTGGAAACAGTCAATCTAATCATAACAGTTCATAATTACATATATAATTTTGATTGATTCTGATTCTATTAAATGACATTACACAGACATTTAGAGACATTTAGAGACATATAGAGCTTTCCAAAAATTAAGTTCTACACAGATATTCCCTGGGGATTCATATCGGATGATTAAAAAACGAGGCAATCATACTGTACGAATTCCAGTATTTCATAACCAGGAAGTATACACTGCTTTCTTAAACAACTGTAAGAAGGACAGAAGCGAATACAATGAGTTCACAACTGAAGTGTAACATTTTCACATGAACAAGTAGTCTTGAATGACCTGTGGTAAGGCTGTGCAAGGATACATTACATGTAATATAAGTAAGCGTTGACTAAGGTAAAACAGTCTCAGGAATGGGCAAGCGAAACTTTCATTTCTTTAGGTGATCACCGCCTATTTTGAAGAGTCCTAGTCCCCTACGTTTCCTATAGTCTACCAATAATGGATATGAGCAACAAGAAAGTCCCAAACCTATTCTTACAATTTCTTTAGCCTCCTGGCCACCCCAAGCTAATAAAAGAAACATTCCAATTTGTGGCCAACCAAAGACTCTTAATTCCAGCGTTACATGTCTGTGCTTAAGCTAATCAAAACAAAATGAATACATGTTTCAGGAGTAGACTCCTTCAGAATGTACTCACAGTCTGGCATTTCATTCAGTCTCTCTGACTTAGTAGGATCTCTCCCAGACATATCACAGCGTTTTCTTCTTCACGATGGTTCAGGCTTGATTCACATAATTTGTAGGACTCTCCCTACCTTTGGCTTTTCCTGATTCCTGTAAGAGTTTGCCTCTACTAGACCAAACGATTGTCAGGATTCATGGTGGGTCCCTTCTGGAACTTGATTTCCTTTGGGTGTACACAACAGTTCCCTGGGCTTCGCGGGAAGTTTCACACGCGATTGGCCCTGTGAGAGTGGGGTACGTGTATAACTGGGGTTCGTGGGAAGTTTCACACGCCATTGGCCCTGTGCGAGTGGGGTACATGTATAACTGGGGTTCGCGGGAAGTTTCACACACGATTGGCCCTGTGCGAGTGGGGTACTAGTATAACTGGGGTTCGCGGGAAGCTTCACATGCGATTGGCCCTGTGTGAGTGGGGTACGTGAATAACTGGGCTTTTCGGGAAGTTTCACATGCGATTTTGCTGTCAGAGTGGGGTACGTGAATTTCGTGGGTGCGCGGGGAGTCCTACATGTGAATTGGCAGTGTGGGTCCTCCCAGGTGTTCCCTCTACACCCTCCACGGCCCCTGCAGGCAGCCCACACCACAGGGGACTACCCTGCACCCCTGGTCATGTCCCGCAGGCAGCCCATCCATCATGGGCATGCCCCCCAGCCAAGCCACATGTCACCTTGCGCTAGTGATCACCAACTCATGTCCCCCAGCACCCCCACCCCCCAGCAGTGAGGGGCACCTGCCAGCAGGCCCCCACTCATGTACCACACATGTCCCCCAGCACCCCCACCCCCAGCAGTGAGGGGCACCTGCCAGCAGTCCCCCAGCACCCTCACCCTCCAGCAGTCAGGGGCACCTGCCAGCAGACCCCCTCTCATGTCCCACTCATGTCCCCCAGCACCCCCACCTCCCAGCAGTGAGGGGCACCTGCCAGCAGGCCCCCACTCATGTACCACACATGTCCCCCAGCACCCCCACCCCCAGCAGGGAGGGGCACCTGCCAGCAGGCCCCCACACATGTCCCCCAGCACCCCCACCCCCCAGCAGTCAGGGGCACCTGCCAGCAGGCCCCCACTCATGTCCCCTAGCACCCCACCCCCTGTCAGTGAGGGGCACCTTCCAGCAGGCCCCCACTCATGTCCCCCAGCACCCCCACCCCCAGCAGTGAGGTGCACCTGCCAGCAGGCCCCCACTCATGTCCCACACATGTCCCCCAGCACCCCCACCCCCCAGCAGTGAGGGGCACCTGCCAGCAGGCCCCCACTCATGTCCCACACATGTCCCCCAGCAGTCCCACCCCCCACCAGTCAGGGGCACCTGCCAGCAGGACCCCACTCATGTCCCACACATCTCCCCCAGCACCCCTACCCCCCAGCAGTGAGGGGCACCTGCCAGCAGGCCCCCACTTATGTCCCACACATGTCCCCCAGCACCCCTACCCACCAGCAGTGAGGGGCACCTGCCAGCAGGCCCCCACTCATGTCCCACACATGTCCCCCAGCACCTCCACCCCCCAGCAGTCAGGGGCAACTGCCAGCAGGCCCTCACTCATGTCCCTCAGCACCCCCACCCCCCGGCAGTCAGAGGCACCTGCCAGCAGGCCCCCATTCATGTCCCCCAGCACCCCCAGCACCCCCACCCCCCAGCAGTCAGGGGCACCTGCCAGAAGGCCCCCACTCATGTCCCCCAGCACCCCCACCCCCGAGCAGTGAGGGGAACCTGCCAGCAGGCCCCCACTCATGCCCCCCAGCACCCCCACCGCCCAGCAGTGAGGTGCACCTCCCAGCAGGCCCCCACTCATATCCCACACATATCCCCCAGCACCCCCACCCCCAGCAGTGAGGGGCACCTGCCATCAGGCCCCCACTTATGTCCCACATATGTCCCCCAGCGCCCCCACCCCCAAGCAGTCAGGGGCACCTGCCAGCAGGCCCCCACTCATGTCCCACACATGTCCCCCAGCACCCCCACCCATCAGCAGTGAGGGGCACCTGCCAGCAGGCCTCCACTCATGTCCCACACATGTTCCCCAGCACCCCCACCCCCTAGCAGTCAGGGGCACCTGCCAGCAGGCCCCCACTCATGTCCCACACATGTCCCCCAGCACCCCCACCCACCAGCAGTGAGGGGCACCTGCCAGCAGGCCCCCACTCATGTCCCACACATGTCCCCCAGCACCCCCACCCCCTAGCAGTCAGGGGCACCTGCCAGCAGGCCCCCACTCATGTCCCACTCATGTCCCCCAGCACCCCCACCACCCAGCAGTGAGGGGCACCTGCCAGCAGGCCCCCACTCATGTCCCCCAGCACCCCACCCCCCAGAAGTGAGGGGCACCTGCCAGCAGGCACCCACTCATGTCCCCCAGCACCCCCACCCCCCAACAGTGAGAGGCACCTGCCAGCAGGCCCCCATTCATGTCCCCCAGCACCTCCATCCCCCAGCAGTGAGGTGCACCTGCCAGCAGGCCCCCACTCATGTCCCACACATGTCCCCCAGCATCCCCAGCCCCCAGCAGTGAGGGGCAAATGCAAGCAGGCCCCCACTCATGTCCCCCAGCACCCCCACCCCCCAGAAGTGAGGGGCACCTGCCAGCAGGCCCCCACTCATGTCCCCCAGCACCCCACCCCCCAGAAGTGAGGGGCACCTGCCAGCAGGCCCCCACTCATGTCCCCCAGCACCCCCACCCCCCAACAGTGAGAGGCACCTGCCAGCAGGCCCCCATTCATGTCCCCCAGCACCTCCATCCCCCAGCAGTGAGGTGCACCTGCCAGCAGGCCCCCACTCATGTCCCACACAAGTCCCCCAGCACCCCCACCCTCCAGCAGTCAGGGGCACCTGACAGCAGGCCCCCACTCATGTCCCACTCATGTCCCCCAGCACCCCCACCTCCCAGAAGTGAGGGGCACCTGCCAGCAGGCCCCCACTCATGTACCACACATGTCCCCCAGCACCCCCACCCCCAGCAGTGAGGGGCACCTGCCAGCAGGCCCCCACTCATGTCCCCCAGCACCCCCACCCCCCAGCAGTGAGGGGCACCTGCCAGCAGGCCCCCACTCATGTCCCGGAACACCCCCACCCCCCAGCAGTCAGGGGCACCTGCCAGCAGGCCCCCACTCATGTCCCCCAGCACCCCCACCCCCTGTCAGTGAGGGGCACCTTCCAGCAGGCCCCCACTCATGTCCCCCAGCACCCCCACCCCCAGCAGTGAGGTGCACCTGCCAGCAGGCCCCCACTCATGTCCCACACATGTCCCCCAGCACCCCCACCCCCCAGCAGTGAGGGGCACCTGCCAGCAGGCCCCCACTCATTTCCCACACATGTCCCCCAGCACCCCCACCCCCCACCAGTCAGGGGCACCTGCCAGCAGGACCCCACTCATGTCCCACACATGTCCCCCAGCACCTCCACCCCCCCCAGCAGTGAGGGGCACCTGCCAGCAGGCCCCCACTCATGTCCCACACATGTCCCCCAGCACCCCTACCCACCAGCAGTGAGGGGCACCTGCCAGCAGGCCCCCACTCATGTCCCACACATGTCCCCCAGCACCTCCACCCCCCAGCAGTCAGGGGCAACTTCCAGCAGGCCCCCACTCATGTCCCCCAGCACCCCCACCCCCGGCAGTCAGAGGCACCTGCCAGCAGGCCCCCACTCATGTCCCCCAGCACCCCTACCCCCCAGCACCCCAGCAGTCAGGGGCACCTGCCAGAAGGCCCCCACTCATGTCCCCCAGCACCCCCACCGCCCAGCAGTGAGGGGAACCTGCCAGCAGGCCCCCACTCATGTCCCCCAGCACCCCCACCCCCCAGCAGTCAGGGGCACCTGCCAGAAGGCCCCCACTCATGTCCCCCAGCACCCCCACCCCCGAGCAGTGAGGGGAACCTGCCAGCAGGCCCCCACTCATGCCCCCCAGCACCCCCACCGCCCAGCAGTGAGGTGCACCTCCCAGCAGGCCCCCACTCATATCCCACACATATCCCCCAGCACCCCCACCCCCCAGCAGTGAGGGGCACCTGCCATCAGGCCCCCACTTATGTCCCACATATGTCCCCCAGCGCCCCCACCCCCAAGCAGTCAGGGGCACCTGCCAGCAGGCCCCCACTCATGTCCCACACATGTCCCCCAGCACCCCCACCCACCAGCAGTGAGGGGCACCTGCCAGCAGGCCTCCACTCATGTCCCACACATGTTCCCCAGCACCCCCACCCCCTAGCAGTCAGGGGCACCTGCCAGCAGGCCCCCACTCATGTCCCACACATGTCCCCCAGCACCCCCACCCACCAGCAGTGAGGGGCACCTGCCAGCAGGCCCCCACTCATGTCCCACACATGTCCCCCAGCACCCCCACCCCCTAGCAGTCAGGGGCACCTGCCAGCAGGCCCCCACTCATGTCCCACTCATGTCCCCCAGCATCCCCAGCCCCCAGCAGTGAGGGGCAAATGCAAGCAGGCCCCCACTCATGTCCCCCAGCACCCCCACCCCCCAGAAGTGAGGGGCACCTGCCAGCAGGCCCCCACTCATGTCCCCCAGCACCCCACCCCCCAGAAGTGAGGGGCACCTGCCAGCAGGCCCCCACTCATGTCCCCCAGCACCCCCACCCCCCAACAGTGAGAGGCACCTGCCAGCAGGCCCCCATTCATGTCCCCCAGCACCTCCATCCCCCAGCAGTGAGGTGCACCTGCCAGCAGGCCCCCACTCATGTCCCACACAAGTCCCCCAGCACCCCCACCCTCCAGCAGTCAGGGGCACCTGACAGCAGGCCCCCACTCATGTCCCACTCATGTCCCCCAGCACCCCCACCTCCCAGAAGTGAGGGGCACCTGCCAGCAGGCCCCCACTCATGTACCACACATGTCCCCCAGCACCCCCACCCCCAGCAGTGAGGGGCACCTGCCAGCAGGCCCCCACTCATGTCCCCCAGCACCCCCACCCCCCAGCAGTGAGGGGCACCTGCCAGCAGGCCCCCACTCATGTCCCGGAGCACCCCCACCCCCCAGCAGTCAGGGGCACCTGCCAGCAGGCCCCCACTCATGTCCCCCAGCACCCCCACCCCCTGTCAGTGAGGGGCACCTTCCAGCAGGCCCCCACTCATGTCCCCCAGCACCCCCACCCCCAGCAGTGAGGTGCACCTGCCAGCAGGCCCCCACTCATGTCCCACACATGTCCCCCAGCACCCCCACCCCCCAGCAGTGAGTGGCACCTGCCAGCAGGCCCCCACTCATTTCCCACACATGTCCCCCAGCACCCCCACCCCCCACCAGTCAGGGGCACCTGCCAGCAGGACCCCACTCATGTCCCACACATGTCCCCCAGCACCTCCACCCCCCCCAGCAGTGAGGGGCACCTGCCAGCAGGCCCCCACTCATGTCCCACACATGTCCCCCAGCACCCCTACCCACCAGCAGTGAGGGGCACCTGCCAGCAGGCCCCCACTCATGTCCCACACATGTCCCCCAGCACCTCCACCCCCCAGCAGTCAGGGGCAACTTCCAGCAGGCCCCCACTCATGTCCCCCAGCACCCCCACCCCCGGCAGTCAGAGGCACCTGCCAGCAGGCCCCCACTCATGTCCCCCAGCACCCCTACCCCCCAGCACCCCAGCAGTCAGGGGCACCTGCCAGAAGGCCCCCACTCATGTCCCCCAGCACCCCCACCGCCCAGCAGTGAGGGGAACCTGCCAGCAGGCCCCCACTCATGTCCCCCAGCACCCCCACCCCCCAGCAGTGAGGTGCACCTGCCATCAGGCCCCCACTCATGTCCCACACATGTCCCCCAGCGCCCCCACCCCCCAGCAGTCAGGGGCACCTGCCAGCAGGCCCCCACTCATGTCCCACACATGTCCCCCAGCACCCCCACCCCCAGCAGTGAGGGGCACCTGCCAGCAGGCCCCCACTCATGTCCCCCAGCACCCCACCCCCCAGAAGTGAGGGGCAAATGCAAGCAGGCCCCCACTCATGTCCCCCAGCACCCCCACCGCCCAACAGTGAGAGGCACCTGCCAGCAGGCCCCCACTCATGTCCCCCAGCACCCCCACCCCACAGCAGTGAGGGGCACCTGCCAGCAGGCCCCCACTCATGTCCCCGAGCACCCCCACCCCCCAGCAGTCAGGGGCACCTGCCAGCAGGCCCCCACTCATGTCCCCCAGCACCCCCACCCCCTGTCAGTGAGGGGCACCTTCCAGCAGGCCCCCACTCATGTCCCCCAGCACCCCCAGCACCCCCAGCACCCCCACCCCCAGCAGTGAGGTGCACCTGCCAGCAGGCCCCCACTCATGTCCCACACATGTCCCCCAGCACCCCCACCCCCCAGCATTGAGGGGCACCTGCCAGCAGGCCCCCACTCATGTCCCACACATGTCCCCCAGCACCCCCACCCCCCACCAGTCAGGGGCACCTGCCAGCAGGACCCCACTCATGTCCCACACATGTCCCCCAGCACCTCCACCCCCCCAGCAGTGAGGGGCACCTGCCAGCAGGCCCCCACTCATGTCCCACACATGTCCCCCAGCACCCCTACCCACCAGCAGTGAGGGGCACCTGCCAGCAGGCCCCCACTCATGTCCCACACATGTCCCCCAGCACCTCCACCCCCCAGCAGTCAGGGGCAACTGCCAGCAGGCCCCCACTCATGTCCCCCAGCACCCCCACCCCCCGGCAGTCAGAGGCACCTGCCAGCAGGCCCCCACTCATGTCCCCCAGCACCCCCACCCCCCAGCACCCCAGCAGTCAGGGGCACCTGCCAGAAGGCCCCCACTCATGTCCCCCAGCACCCCCACCCCCCAGCAGTGAGGGGAACCTGCCAGCAGGCCCCCACTCATGTCCCCCAGCACCCCCACCCCCCAGCAGTGAGGTGCACCTGCCAGCAGGCCCCCACTCATATCCCACACATATCCCCCAGCGCCCCCACCCCCCAGCAGTGAGGGGCACCTGCCAGCAGGCCCCCACTCATGTCCCACACATGTCCCCCAGCGCCCCCACCCCCAGCAGTGAGGGGCACCTTCCAGCAGGCCCCCACTCATGTCCCCCAGCACCCCACCCCCCAGAAGTGAGGGGCAAATGCAAGCAGGCCCCCACTCATGTCCCCCAGCACCCCCACCGCCCAACAGTGAGAGGCACCTGCCAGCAGGCCCCCACTCATGTCCCCCAGCACCCCCACCCCCCAGCAGTGAGGGGCACCTGCCAGCAGGCCCCCACTCATGTCCCCGAGCACCCCCACCCCCCAGCAGTCAGGGGCACCTGCCAGCAGGCCCCCACTCATGTCCCCCAGCACCCCCACCCCCCGTCAGTGAGGGGCACCTTCCAGCAGGCCCCCACTCATGTCCCCCAGCACCCCCACCCCCAGCAGTGAGGTGCACCTGCCAGCAGGCCCCCACTCATGTCCCACACATGTCCCCCAGCACCCCCACCCCCCAGCATTGAGGGGCACCTGCCAGCAGGCCCCCACTCATGTCCCACACATGTCCCCCAGCACCCCCACCCCCCACCAGTCAGGGGCACCTGCCAGCAGGACCCCACTCATGTCCCACACATGTCCCCCAGCACCTCCACCCCCCCAGCAGTGAGGGGCACCTGCCAGCAGGCCCCCACTCATGTCCCACACATGTCCCCCAGCACCCCTACCCACCAGCAGTGAGGGGCACCTGCCAGCAGGCCCCCACTCATGTCCCACACATGTCCCCCAGCACCTCCACCCCCCAGCAGTCAGGGGCAACTGCCAGCAGGCCCCCACTCATGTCCCCCAGCACCCCCACCCCCCGGCAGTCAGAGGCACCTGCCAGCAGGCCCCCACTCATGTCCCCCAGCACCCCCACCCCCCAGCACCCCAGCAGTCAGGGGCACCTGCCAGAAGGCCCCCACTCATGTCCCCCAGCACCCCCAGCACCCCCACCCCCCAGCAGTGAGGGGAACCTGCCAGCAGGCCCCCACTCATGTCCCCCAGCACCCCCACTCCCCAGCAGTGAGGTGCACCTGCCAGCAGGCCCCCACTCATATCCCACACATATCCCCCAGCGCCCCCACCCCCCAGCAGTGAGGGGCACCTGCCATCAGGCCCCCACTCATGTCCCACACATGTCCCCCAGCGCCCCCACCCCCCAGCAGTCAGGGGCACCTGCCAGCAGGCCCCCACTCATGTCCCACACATGTCCCCCAGCACCCCCACCCCCCAGCAATGAGGGGCACCTGCCAGCAGGCCCCCACTCATGTCCCACACATGTCCCCCAGCACCCCCACCTCCAGGAGTGAGGGGCACCTGCCAGCAGGCCCCCACTCATGTCCCACACATGTCCCCCAGCACCCCCACCCACCAGCAGTGAGGGGCACCTGCCAGCAGGCCCCCACTCATGTCCCACACATGTCCCCCAGCACCCCCACCCCCTAGCAGTCAGGGGCACCTGCCAGCAGGCCCCCACTCATGTCCCACTCATGTCCCCCAGCACCCCCACCACCCAGCAGTGAGGGGCACCTGCCAGCAGGCCCCCACTCATGTCCCCCAGCACCCCACCCCCCAGAAGTGAGGGGCACCTGCCAGCAGGCCCCCACTCATGTCCCCCAGCACCCCCACCCCCCAACAGTGAGAGGCACCTGCCAGCAGGCCCCCACTCACGTCCCCCAGCACCTCCATCCCCCAGCAGTGAGGTGCACCTGCCAGCAGGCCCCCACTCATGTCCCACACATGTCCCCCAGCACCCCCACCCCCCAGCAGTGAGGGGCAAATGCAAGCAGGCCCCCACTCATGTCCCCCAGCACCCCCACCCCCCAGAAGTGAGGGGCACCTGCCAGCAGGCCCCCACTCATGTCCCCCAGCACCCCCACCCCCCAGCAGTCAGGGGCACCTACCAGCAGGCCCCTACTCATGTCCCCCATCACCCCCACCCCCCAGCAGTGAGGTGCACCTGCCAGCAGGCCCCCACTCATATCCCACACATGTCCCCCAGCACCTCCACCCCCCAGCAGTCAGGGGCAACTGCCAGCAGGCCCCCACTCATGTCCCCCAGCACCCTCACCCCCCGGCAGTCAGAGGCACCTGCCAGCAGGCCCCCACTCATGTCCCCCAGCACCCCCTCCCCCCAGCACCCCAGCAGTCAGGGGCACCTGCCAGCAGGCCTCCACTCATGTCCCCAGCACCCCCAACCCCCAGCAGTCAGGGGCACCTGCCAGAAGGCCCCCACTCATGTCCCCCAGCACCCCCACCCCCCAGCAGTGAGGGGAAGCCCTGCCAGCAGGGCCTCACTCATTTCCCCCATCACCCCCACCCCTCAGCAGTGAGGTGCACCTGCCAGCAGGCCCCCACTCATATCCCACACATATCCCCCAGCACCCCCACCCCCCAGCAGTGAGGGGCACCTGCCATCAGGCCCCCACTCATGTCCCACACATGTCCCCCAGCGCCCCCACCCCCCAGCAGTCAGGGGCACCTGCCAGCAGGCCCCCACTCATGTCCCACACATGTCCCCCAGCACCCCCACCCCCAGCAGTGAGGGGCACCAGCCAGCAGGCCCCCACTCATGTCCCACACATGTCCCCAGCACCCCCACCTCCAGCAGTGAGGGGCACCTGCCAGCAGGCCCCCACTCATGTCCCACACATGTCCCCCAGCACCCCCACCCACCAGCAGTGAGGGGCACCTGCCAGCAGGCCCCCACTCATGTCCCACACATGTCCCCCAGCACCCCCACCCCCTAGCAGTCAGGGGCACCTGCCAGCAGGCCCCCACTCATGTCCCACTCATGTCCCCCAGCACCCCCACCACCCAGCAGTGAGGCGCACCTGCCAGCAGGCCCCCACTCATGTCCCCCAGCACCCCACCCCCCAGAAGTGAGGGGCACCTGCCAGCAGGCCCCCACTCATGTCCCCCAGCACCCCCACCCCCCCAACAGTGAGAGGCACCTGCCAGCAGGCCCCCATTCATGTCCCCCAGCACCTCCATCCCCCAGCAGTGAGGTGCACCTGCCAGCAGGCCCCCACTCATGTCCCACACATGTCCCCCAGCACCCCCACCCCCAGCAGTGAGGGGAAAATGCAAGCAGGCCCCCACTCATGTCCCCCAGCACCCCCACCCCCCAGAAGTGAGGGGCACCTGCCAGCAGGCCCCCACTCATGTCCCCCAGCACCCCCACCCCCCAGCAGTCAGGGGCACCTGCCAGCAGGCCCCTACTAATGTCCCCCAGCACCCCCACCCTCCCACCCCCCAGCAGTCAGGGGCACCTGCCAGCAGGCCCACACATGTCCCCAGCACCCCCACCTCCAGCAGTGAGGGGCACCTGCCAGCAGGCCCCCACTCATGTCCCACACATGTCCCCCAGCACCCCCACCCACCAGCAGTGAGGGGCACCTGCCAGCAGGCCCCCACTCATGTCCCACACATGTCCCCCAGCACCCCCACCCCCTAGCAGTCAGGGGCACCTGCCAGCAGGCCCCCACTCATGTCCCACACATGTCCCCCAGCACCCCCACCCCCTAGCAGTCAGGGGCACCTGCCAGCAGGCCCCCACTCATGTCCCCCAGCACACCCACCCCCCAGAAGTGAGGGGCAACTGCCAGCAGGCCCCCACTCATGTCCCCCAGCACCCCCACCCCCCAGCAGTGAGAGGCACCTGCCAGCAGGCCCCCACTCATGTCCTCCAGCAGCCCCATCTCCCAGCAGTGAGGTGCACCTGTCAGCAGGCCCCCACTCTTGTCCCACACATGTCCCCCAGCACCCCCACCCCCCAGCAGTGAGGGGCAACTGCAAGCAGGCCCCCACTCATGTCCCCCAGCACCCACATCATGACGATCCTTATTCATGGGCCTCATGGCCACCCACATCACACCCCACGCCACCCCAGCCCAAAGACCCAACCAAGTATTGCATCCACCCACAGAGAAATGGCCATTACATGATACAACCCGAATGGCAAGTATGTACATGAACACATGTCCGTCACACACACACAATGGTTGCAAGTGAATGTGAAAACCCATATCATGACATGCATGAAACCAATGAGAGAATACCACACATCGAAGTATGAAACAAAAATGTATTGAACACAACATGAATGTAATGAAAAAAAAACACTCAATAATGGGAATAGGAAATAAAATGCAGCATGTCTGGAAAAGAATAAAAAATATGAAATCATAATCCGAAGAAATCCAAATGAAAATGTGTCCAAAGTCTCAGTCCAACAAAGCAAATCCAAGGAATAAAAAAAAATCTCAAATCCATTGCGCCATGGTGAAATAAAAATAAAAAAGAGAAACATCCGCTGTTCAACTATATACAAATCACCAATCCAGGATCCATGAGTCCAACAAATGAAATGAAACCTACAAAAAACACTACCTAATAAAGAGCTATATACAAAAATGTGGTGCATTGTCCAAGCGGCCCAAAATAAACAAAAACAGAAAGGAAACCTAACACTATCTAACTATTTACAATGGCAGCGGGCTAGTCCGACGGCTCACTTATTGATGTCCCAGGCCAGGGCATCATCGAACTCCCGCTCAATGTCCTGGAGGCAGTCCTCTTCCATGGCCCTGAGGGTTCGCAGGGACGACGACATGTTCACCTCCAACTCCCTGCGAATTGCCTTGAGGCACTAGGCCCGCCTCAGTGCCCTCCGCATGGAGTTCTCCGCCCTGACCATTGTGAGCCGTGCCTCTTCTCTCTGCATCTATGGCGTGGCCCAACCGCTGCCACACGGAAGACACTTGGAATCCTGGGTCCTCCTGCCCTCTGGCCGATGCCTGCCCCTCCGATGTTGAAGGTCCCGAGCCATCATTGCTCCCACCATGTTGCTGCTGCTGCTGTGCCTGTGTCTGCGCCCTGGCTCTTGCTGCCTGCACATCCTCCTCCGGCTGGGGTGCAGTTGTCGTGGTGGCCACCCCTGCTGGACGTCTGACTCCCAACTGTGGCAGGGATGTGTCCTCCACCAGCCTGGCCGCTGGGTCAGAGGCAGCTCCACAGGGTACCCATGTCATACATGGGTGGGAAGATGGCATGGAGGACGACTGGCACGTAGGGGGTTCAGGTTAGGAGGGGGTCACAAGGAGGTCCAGCACGCAGAGGAATCCAGCACCGGTGACCTGTCCCAGCAGGTCAACGTGGTGAAAAAGGCATCCGAGATGACGTGCAGTCTCTTCACGAAAAGACCGCAGGTCACCTGCATGCCCCGTTGACGCAACGCTATCCGGCCAGGACAGGCTCAACACGGTCCCGGATAGCCACGTCCGCAGGGAGAGGAAGGCCAGTTGTTGTGTGCTCATCCGGGAGTCTTCGGTTCCAGCAGGGGTGGTCCCAGCAACTGCACCTCTGGCTGACGTGCAGGCAGCAAATAGCAGGGCACGTGGGCAGCAGGCAGTCAGGCAGCAGCAGATGGCAGGTGGGAGCGTGCTCGGTGCTCTGGGGGGCAGTAATTCGGCCTTATGGGCAGGAGCGTGGTCTTCCGTGTGTTATTGTGTGGCCAGCTTGATACAACGTGATTTGGCATGTGAAAATCTTGCACGTCTGCGTGTAATTTCGAGGAAAGGCCCTTCGCGCATAAGCGTGTCAGCACACGTACGCGGTTTCATTGGACCAAAGGCCCTTAGCGCGTAAGCGCTTCTGTGACGTGACTCGCGCGGGCGTTTCCCTTGTGACGTGGGCATAGTGGTTCAGCGCACGTGAAAAAACTGCATGTCCGCGTGTGAATGCGTGTAATCCAAGGAAAGGGCCTACGTGTGTAAGTGACGTGACGCACGAGGGCGTCCCCATCAACACGGGTGCATGTTCATCGTACACGTCCAAAAAATGCACGTCCGAGTGTCAGCTCGTGTAATTGGAGGAAAGGGCCTTAGCGCGTACATGTGTAAGTGACACTGTACATGTGGGCCGCTTTAAAAGGTACGTGTAGGACCCCATTCCCTTGTACGTGCTTTTCGTGGAGAGCGAGTGGGTGAATTCTGTACTTTTTGTCTGTTCACACGCGATTACTTCACAGCGTTTCGAGTTCGTACTCCCTGTTACCTCTGACAGCATTCTTTATTTTTTTTGGGCCTGTTTCCTCGAACAGCGTTCACTTCTTCTTTTGTCCTGTCTCCTCAGATAGCGTACAGTTCTTCTTTTGGCGGGCGTGTTTTTTCACATTCTTTTTCCAGGCAGACAGTGATTCGTGCACGCATTTACCAACTGTGCTTGCCCCGTGTGTCGCGTACCCCTTCAGAGGTCATTGTAGGCTGCGTGTAACACGCGTACGCTTGTTTTTGTGTTTCTGGGTGCCACAGCGTAGTGCGGGTTCATTTTTCCATGCACGTGGTCTACGAGGGGTTGCGTGCACGTTCCTTTTTGTTTTTGGGGTGCCTGTGCATTGTGTGACCCGTCATCTTCCCCTAGGGGTCACAGACAGCCTTGCTAGAGCACTAGGGTACGAATTCCATCTAGTACCCTACTCCTTTCACCCCCAATTGCTCAGGACAATTGTTTACTGCAACTCCCATACGCACAACAACATCAGTGCCATGGTTGGGAGGCGACCAAGCGGTAAGGGAGGCAAAGGTGGCCGACCTCCAAAAGGTGGGCGTGGTGGGTGCGGTAGGGGACGTGGCCATGATTTGCAGGATGCCCCTAGACCCCCATGTGTGGAGGACCGATCGGGGACACCCATGCCCCCCCATGGTTGAGGGAAACGTGGCTGACACCATCCCTGCTCAGCCCTTGTTGGACCAGCCCATTGTGGCACCTGACCCGGCACAGGATGACTCCCAGGCTGACTTCCAGGTCAACAGGTCTAAGCCACGTGTGCCGGTGCAAGTTGGTGTCACCAGGCCACGTGGATCTGGGGCAGCAATGTCATCTGCTGCCCCAAGTAGGCAGGGTGGGGAGGCTGCAGGGGCAGCTGCAGCTCCATCCACCCCAGCTCTGAGTCTCCCAGCTGGGACAGTGTCAGTCCTGGTCCATCAAACTGATGTTGCCCCTGCCAACATCACACTTCAGCCAATGCCTGCACCAAGACCTATGGTCATTGTGCATTCGCGCACTCCCAGTACCCAGTCCACCTGCGCTTCTGCCCCTACTGACCAGAGCGGCGCAAGCCACTCAGGCTCTGCTCCACCTTTGAAGAAGAGGAAGAAGGGTGCTCTGGCACTACAGGCTAAGACCCCAGACACGGCTACACAGTCCGGCACGTCAAGGAAGCCTAGCTTTAATGACCCCTAACTTGATGCACTTGTGGCCTATGTGTCGGCACATAGCCGCAAAATGTTGGTGACTGCAGGGTGCCCTTGGATTTGTGAGGCGCACAGCTGATGATTGGTACAAGCGGTGGAATGACCTGAGACGCAGAGCAAAGAACAAGCTGGCCTCAAATCATGCCGCTTCTCTGGTGACTGGCGGTGGGTCTCCACAAGTGGACAACAAACTCACTGAACATGAGTCTGTTGCTGGGACCTTCGTCACAGAGGAACAGATCCAAGGTGTGGGAGATCTACCTGATTACGACACATTGTCCGGTGAGTGCCCATGCGTGTGTGTGTAATCCATGTGTATGTTGTTTGTGTGACGGGTTCTGATTGAGTGCCAGGTGAGGGTGTGTACTCCTGAGTGTTATGGGTCACCCATTTGCTTCCTCCCATCATTCACGTGCCTTGGATTTGGGTATGACTGTATCCCTTCTGCCCACAGTTGCCAATTAGGCCCACATTAGTGCACTTCACCTTGAACTGATATCTTGCAACTACATTGTTCAGATTTTGTAAGTGTTCATTCAGGCTGATTGTTTCAACTCTCCCATTTTTACTATGCATTTTTCTGCCCTATTGCAACATATGTGATATGCTTCGGTCATTGTTTACAGCCCACACTGGGCCACTATTTTTACCTGGTTATGTTAATGATTACACCATTCAGGCTGATGGAGTATTGGGCTGCAGACATTTTTTTATTAGGGCCTGTTTGCATGTGGAAGATGACAGATGTTTCCTGTGATGTTAAAGTGACCAACCATTGATCAGCCCACAATGACTGTATTATTGGACACTGGATGTGTTTCAGTGTGTGGCACATGCATATTTAGCAACACTATTCAGAATTAATCTTCGCATCATGTCGATGTGACATGGATGTGTGACAGTACTCTTTAACTGACATATTGCTGTAGTTTTGTAATTTACCGTGGCTATGCTACATGACATCTGTGTGGTGGCATGTGTCATGTATGTGTATTGGACATGCCACTCACAGCCTGATGTGTGATGCCAGTGCTACCCAACATGCTGCAAATTTGTTGCTTTTCCATCTTGCTCTCCCCAGTGTCTACCGTTTTGACTCCACTTCCAACTCTTTGACAGTGCATTCATGGTAGGGTTATAGTCATGTGGGACATGTGTAAATCATGTACTGGATCTCTGGCTTGTCACGGCCTATGTGTGTGCTATGGTGCTCATGCCTGTTTCCATTTGTTGTCTTTCATGTTTTTGCAGGTGATGACGCACTTGATGCTGTTGAGGTTGAGGAGATGGTGCAGACCCAGGAGGAATCTCAGGCACGACCGGGCACCAGTGGGGGACGTGGTGTAGTGGTGGGTGAAAACCCAATGTTACTGCAGACCATACTTCCAGGGGTGTCTCTGGGTGCACTTCCCCAGACCTCTATTCAGGTGCTGAATCGGATGATGAGACTTATGTGCCGTTGCAGGTAAGTGTTTCTGGCAGGGATTCTGTTCTGTCCAACCCACCTGCACCAGGGGTAGAACCCTCTATGGGGATGTCATTGTTGGTAGGTCCGCCAATGGCGGTTACGGATGCAGGGTCACACTCCACAGCATCTGATCCTGTTTCTGGGCCAGCAGATCATAGGGGGAATGCAGTCCTGCAGCCTCAGGAAGTGCCAGCACAGCAAGGTGCAGATCGCCTTGCCCCAAACAGGTGTGGTGCCCGTCGACACGGTGGCCGTGCGCCACCAGGCAATACTGTATGGGAAAACTCCATGTACGGTATAGCAACCCAACATGCAGCATCAGTAGAAATGATGGCTCAGGCAATGGAGAGGGTGGCCACTTCCATTATCCCCACTGAAAGGCAGATGGAGCAACAACAGCAGGCAACAGACTCCATTTGCCAATCACACAGGGAAGACATGTTGGCGTCCAACAGGGACCGACGGGCGGCACTGGAGACTCTGTGCGAATCCATATCAATAGAGTCCCAGGGCCACAGGGAAGCACGGAGGGTAGAACTACATAACCTCAGGCAGACTCTGGTTGAACTTGAGGCTTCCAGTAATTTAAGGGCAGAACAGCAGCTGGAGCAGCTCACACATTAGCTCTCAGCTGAGCTGCATGCAACACGTGAGGAGATCCGGGCATCACGCGAGGCCATGCGTGCAGAAATGCAGGCAACCCGTGATGTGCTGCATGGGGATATCTGCACTTTAATCCTCCAGAATCAGACCTTCCAGACCCGCAACATTGCTGCCATGGAGGACCATACAAGGGCTTTGCGTGGGCTGCCTCCCTTAGTGCCACCACCTCCTGATGCAGCAGCAGAGGTTGAGCAGAGCGACAGCAGTTCTCCCACAATGGCATAGCTGTGCAGGCCATGAGCCCAAGGAGGTATTTTTTTTCCGCAACATCCACGCGGGTGGGTGTTGGTGTGCACCCTGTCCTCGAACCTCCTGGGTGGCCTTGTGTGGCTCCCGTGGGCATCCACTGTATTCCGGCTGAGCACATGCAGGCTTGTCCTGAGTTTGGGTTAGATGCTTGGGTTGATGAGACACACACCCCTCCTTCTTCACGTTTCCATGGGCTTGCAAAGGGTGTGACCAAGTGACAGTGAATTACACATGACGTTGGGCTCCCATGAGCTGTGTGGGCAGTCTGTAGTCTATACTGTGTAGACATCCCTAGTGGATATTGTTGTTGTATTGTACACTGCATGGTGTAGTGATATGTGCTTGTGCATCCATGTCTTCCTCCTAATTTGCAGGTTCCTTCCTCATGTCTTCACAAGGCCGTCTACTTTGCAGATGCAGTTCATGTTGTATGCAGTACACTGAGACATTTGCGTGGCAGCAACACTCTACATTTGGAAGGGGTCGATGTGCTGGCATATTCAGGTTGTAAGACTACCACTACTTGAACTTAGTACTGTCATGTTTTTGCATTTTTCCATGGTGGGTTGCAGCATTGTGTTGGTGGTAAGTATTTGGTAATGCGTGCTGTTAGTTATACATTACTGGGAGCATATTGTGTGTGGGCAGTTTCCATTAGGGACAGTGTACTTTGTGACACTTGTGTCAGGTCTTGTGCATTGTTTTGTTTGCTTTCACATTGCATGACATGCCATGGTGTGTTTGGTGGTGGAGCTGGGGAGGGGTTGGGTGACATGGCGCTGTTCTCATGTTGTATTTAGCAAGGGGGTAATGAATTTAGCAGCATAGATGTATGTCTTTTGATGACACAGCATTGGTGGTGTTTGGGTAGGTAGGGATGCACACAATGTAACACTTCCAGGTGACCAATATCAGGCTGGTATGGTTGTGACAGTTGACCGCCCCTTATGTCATCATCATTGATTGTCAGCTGGTATGTGCCAGGGCTGTGTGCACTCCACAGGGGTGTGATTTTATGTGAAGTAATTAGCCACCAGCTGCGTACGGGCTGCCTCACCACGTGCCCTTTCCCCTCCCATGCGCAGCGGGCGTGCATGTGGTTGGGGATGTGGGGGCACCACCATGTCCACTGGCAGGCCCCGGCGTGTTGCAACGTTGTGCAGGACACATGCTGCCACTATGATCCTGCACACAACTGGGGGAGCATATAACAGCTGCCCACCAGAACGGTCAAGGGAGCGAAAGCGTGACTTGAGCACTCCGAATGTGCGCTCCACTATGCCCCGGATTGCAATATGGGCTGTGTTGTATCTTACCTCGGGTGGCGTGGTGGGGTTCCGAATTGGCGTCATCATGTGGGTGCTCAGAGGGTAGGCACTGTCCCCTGGGGAGGTGGTGATGGGTATCATTAGTGGGGTTGTGACATACTCAGTATCTGACATGCATGCATGTGCAGTGGCATTTATACTCACCAAGCAGCCATGTATCGCCATGCCACCCAGCTTCTAGGTCCCGGTTTAGGGTTGACGTTCTGTAAATGAAACTGTCGTGGGTGGACCCTGGATAGTTGGCATATACTGAGGTGATGATTCCCTTGGCATCACATACTACCTGCACGTTGATGGAATGCCAGTGCTTGAGGTTTCTATAGATGTGCTCAGATGCCCTGGGGGGACGTAGAGCCACATGGGTGCAATCAATGGCACCTAGCGCTTTGGGGAATTGTGCCACCCCATAGAAATCCTGGACGGCAGCCTGCCTTTCTGCAGGTGTTCTGGGCAGGTATATGTGCCTGCAGACTGATGGGCGTGCAGTCATGATGGCCAACACCTGGTGTAGGCTGCGTGACTGCGTGGCCTGTGACACCCCCCCCCCACTATAGCACTTGTCTGCTGAAATGATCCAGTGGCCAAGAAGTGCAGTACATTGAGGACCTTCTCCAGGGGGCTGAGTGCTTGGGAGCAGAGGGTGGGTGATGTGAGGTCATCCTCCCACTCACTCACCAGGTCGAGTATTATGTGAGGTGGAAACCTGTACCTCCCATACACCTGGTCATCGGCATCCCAAAAAGGCTGGTTCTGGGTGTAAACATTCTGGGCTTGACTATCCTCCTCCTCCTCCTGCGGTATCCC
The DNA here is from genome assembly GCF_040938575.1 of Ambystoma mexicanum. Lineage (NCBI taxonomy): Eukaryota > Metazoa > Chordata > Amphibia > Caudata > Ambystomatidae > Ambystoma > Ambystoma mexicanum. Next base: position 1,137,216,248 of record NC_090932.1, on the reverse strand, counting down.
ACGACCACTGCTGCTAGGAACGGTATATTCATCTTGGCGTCTGAGCTTGTTTGTTGTTTGCGCGCACTTTTATGCTGCGCGGGTCCACGTACGCCTGCTTCCTGCTGGCACACTTATTTCTGGATTAGCGCGTATTTTTTGGGGCACGCATTAGCCCTGTTCGATTCCATGAATACGTGTTGTAGACGCGCGTGTGGGCATTCTGCGCATTTGCCTCCTGTACTTCCCTGTGACGCCCACATTTTCACGCGTTGTTCCCCATTCCACGTGTTACACCCCCTGTCCCGCCTACTTTTGTTGTGTGCACTGCGCTATCTGCGCTTTCGCTGTGTGCTTAGCGCACGCTGTTTGGAGACTTGTGCGCCAGCATGCGCCACACAGAATTTTAGCGCACATCCAGGGATTTACATGCACACGGACTTCCATGAATCGCTGTGCGCGGGTTTCACTGCAATTTTCGCACTTGCTCTGTGATTCACACGCTTGCGCCAAAAATTTCAGCGCACATTAATTCCATGAATCGGCCTGAAAATGTTCTGTCTTTGTACATTTAAAAGTGCCACCTGGAACTACAATCTTTTATCTTCTTATGCTTTTCAAGGATATTTCTGTATGTGCGTGTGCATTTAAAAATTACATTAGTTCCACAATTTACAATGTATGGAGGAAATAAAAATCACCCGACGACAAACTTGTGTGCAAAATTGATAGCAGGGGCTACCATAGGAACATTGTAAGTCAGGAAAAATATACTATCAAAACTGTGTTTCTTTTGTATAATGTAATGTTTTCAAAATGTACAATGGACTAGCCACCCAAAACAAAATAAAAATCAACCTGAATCCTCATAGCAACTGGCCAATTCTCTTGCTAGGGCCTTTCAGGATAAAGTTTCCAAAAAGCAATACAACATTGATCATCAGAAATGGTCAAACGGAGCTGCCACCATAAACCTTGGCCATCCGCCTACGTTTATGGAATTCAACTCAATCATAACTAAAAAGCTGATGAATAGCACTAAAAAAACAGAATGCCTTAGTTGAACAATCTGACCCACACACAGCCAACTTAATCAAGGAAAGCGTAGCTTACTTGGCATAACACTGACCTAATTGTTTACCACATCAAGTTTTTTTAGTAACACTTGTATAGTTGTTTGTTTCATGCTGTATTCTATGTTTATACGTTAAGTAATGCTTTCACAAAAAAAACAAATGTTGCGGATTGTATTTAATGACCATTTGAGCGAGATCCATTTTGTGCATATTCCACAGGAGCAACAGCATCTTGCACATTTAGCTCAGTCTCATTTTGGGTGACAGGATCACCGAGTGGTCCATGGTCCATGTGTTAGTCAATACAGCATTTGGTGTATCTTTCTAATTTCTGCTCTTGAATTTTTTTTTTCATGTTTCATTTATGCATGCGGTATGTTGGAAAGAGGACATACAATAGTATCTTATTGTGTAGAAATGCATATTCATGGGTCAAAAATGAACTACACATCTTGTTCCAGATACCAAGGTACTAATAGTTGCAAGAGATTCATTGTACGAATAGTTGCAATATGAGTATACCTATTTTATTAAGAATTGTTATACGTCAACTTAACATGGTTGTTGATATCCTTTAGATTTCTTGCACTTATATCACCCTTGGTCAATGTTTTGTGAAACATCACCTTTTTATTTGTCTAACATTGAAAAATGTCACATAAACATTGATGTTAGAACTAATCTGCTGGATCAATAATCAGATTAGTTTTAGTCTATTGATAGTGTCTGGCTGTTGTTCAGCTAACCTCTCAATTTCATTGTAAAAAACTGTCAGGAGAAACACAAATAATGCACAAAAATACTAGACTCAGGAAGCATAATTTGCAGTTGTATTTACATAAAGAAAATGAACAAAAGAAATGCAGTAACAAATCATCGAAGAAATCAAACCAAGCCTGATACTGTCTCACCTCGCAGCGATACAAGGATGTGGGAACATTCCAGTTGTTCCCGAACCCCTGAAAGATACACAGTCACCCATTGTGACTTTCCCAGAGAATCCCAAACCCTGTCACAAGTCCTAGTTCAACAAATACCTGTATGTCAGTTGAGTCATTTCCTCAACCAATTGCTGATATAAGCTTCTCAGATAGGGAGAGATGGTGACAGTATTCATTGTCTCCACGATCCTTCCACCCACTTGTCCCCAGGCCCATTTTGCCACCTTGCACCATATTTGGGGCCTCCCATTCTTGTATGCTTTGACTATCCTCCTCTGGCCTCCTTGCCAGAGTCGTGTTTCTCTGGTCTGGCTAGGGTGGACCTGGCATGCTGTAAACTTCGTGACCTCTCTAGCTGAAGGACTCCCCTACTATACTTCAATGTCACTTTGACCACCTATTGTTATCCCCTTATACTTGTCTGTACCATCTTCAACACTCAATTCAACTACATCCCCTTCACAACCCAATATAACAACCTCCTTCCCACTGTACCACCTTCTCTTACTAATGTTTCCATCTCTTCCACCACTTTCACCTTCTGATGTAGCCAACTCCTACACTGTATCATCTTCTCCTCCCGATCTAAGCTCCTCCTCCACTGTTCCACCTTCATCACCACCTCATATAACCTCCTCCTCCACTATACCACCTTCACCACCACCTGATGCATCTTCCTCCTCCACTGTATTACCTTTGCCACCTGATGTGACCTCCTCCTCCTTTCCCTTCTGACCCTCATGCTTCCGGTATCTCCAGCTCTTCCACGCCAGTCCTCTTATCTCCCTCCAATGCTCTCCAATAGATTTCCTTCTCTAATGACCAATGCCAACTGGCTGTGGTCTCTGGATTTTAGAGTGCTGTCCCTTATCCTTCTGGATGGGGCTCTGGGAGAGTGGCTGCACCTGTTGCCTGTAATTGGGGGCAGGGTTGAGATTGATTGCTGCTTCTGGGTTCACCTGGCCTCACTTTGGGCTTAGGGGGGCTGAACCATGGGCCTCATGACAAGTTTGCTGGTACGGAAAAAGGGTGCTGGTAAGCTCACCAGCACCCTTATTTCCGGGCCGGCAAACTATGTGTTTGACTGCCAGAGCCGCTGGGCCTGACAGGTCTGACCCTGCCGGGTGCAGTGGTCACTATAAGCAAACCCATCATGGAAGCACCTGCACCATTAGCAAAGTCCGAAACGATGCCGAATCCATGTTGGAAAAGATCAAGTCTTGGAATAGTGGCGAAATCTGGTCAGTATTAAATCGGCAAGATGGGCCCCAAGAAGCACTCCTGATGAACTCTATATCAGCGTCAAGCTGGACAGCCTATTTCAAGAAGTTCTCAGATAATGAGCCGGTGAACACTTTAGCTGGTAAGTGTATCGAATCAAAGACAGGACAGTCTGGACCTAGCTGCAGAATCAATCATGGCAAGCATCAGTAAATTGTGTAATTCACGTGCCCAGGGCCTGATGGGTTGACCAACAAGATGTTAAGAGAAAATCCTACCCAATGGGCAGAATTCCTGTCTGTTCTATTTTTGTATATCGTAGAGGTAAAGAACATCCCTTTGTCGTGGAAGACATCAATAATTGTGCCCATATACAAAAAAGGCCTGAGGTCGGACCCTGCCAACTATCGACCGATAGCGCTAGTTTTATGTGGCTGGCAAACTATTTGCTACCCTATTATTAAAAGATCTAGCCCAGTGGACAATAACATCAACCCACAGGGACGATTGGCAATCCGGCTTCGTCAGGGGAATAGGGACGACACTCACCATTTTCATCATCAATATCGTCAAAGTAAGAGCAGAGGAAAATAGAGCTAGGATGACATATTTGGCCTTTGTTGATCTAACCCAAGCATTTGATACCATCAGGCGCCCAGCCCTTTGGTCGAAAATTGAGTAATGGGGCTGTCCAAGTAACATCATGGATCCTATTTAAGACTTCTATACAGGCACTACGCTAAGGTTAAGGGTCAACACTATGGGCACACTCACAAACCCAATACCCACGATCAAGGGTTTGAAACAAGGGTGCCCGCTTGCACCTGAACTGTTTAACCTCTTTTTTTCGGACATTGACAGAGCATTCATGGGCACAAGATGCTTTCCACCTAAACTGGGAACGGATGAGGTTGGCCGCCTCCTGTTTGCAAATGACATTGTATTGGCCGATCAAACACCAGTAGGCCTTCAGAGGCAACTTGATGCACTGCAAACATATATTTCATCTAATGGGTTGCAGATTAATCCAGCAAAGTCGAGGATTATGGCATTTGGTACCTCAATGATGAGAAAAGGGAAAGGAGTACAAACGTGGTATCTGCAAGGTGAAAAAATACAGGAGGTTAAATCCCTAACTTACCTGGGCGTCTGTCTAAACACAAGTTCCTGTGCCGCTTCCAGAATTGCTTTGCTTTCGAACAAAGCAAAGAATCTAGCATCACAAGGCTGAATTATCTTGAAAAAGGTCTGTGGCTTTTCGATGATCCCTTTGGTCAGCTTCTATAGGATGAAAGCCATACCTATATTAACATATGGGGCTGAGACCTCATTGAATTGTGATGTTAAGATCTGGCAGATCATTGAAGGTTTATTTTGGAAGAAGGTGTTGGGCCTACCAAAGAGTGTTCCGATTCAGGCCATATGGACGGAATTTGGCCTTACGTCACTTAAAGCAATAGTTAAGTGGAAGACGCTCCAGTTGTTTAGAAAATGTATGGAACTCAACCCAAGGGGTGGGTTCAGGACCTTACAGAGAGCCTTAGTGGGAAAGTCAGAGTGTTCCTTACGAAAATGGGAAAGTATCTGCACAACGGCCCTCGAAGAGTTGGGGGAAAAAACCTCCACGCTAATGCAAAATCCTGATAAGGTAAAGATGAAACTATACAGGCTGGACTGGATTCAGACACATGATGAAAGGCAGTCATTCAGCATGTATGGAAAGCCTTTGGGTGAGAAAAGAAATTTAAACTGTCTACCTAAGTACTTGCAGCTCTTCCCCAATTGGTTCTTCATATTACAAATTTTAAGAATCCGTCTTAATTTGTTTCTGACAAGGGAAATCCTGATCCTGAGACCACGTAAACAGGGAGATGGACAATTGACTTGCCGGTTGTGTAAAGAAGACGGTACGATTGAAACACTCGACCATCTGGTCATGTTATGTCCAGCGATTCTAGATCTAAGGATAAATCTGATGTCTGGAATAATTAAGAAATATGGCCACAGACCAAAGGAAGATTGGTGGAGGATTTTATTATCAGGAGAGCGAGTTTCAATCACTTTGGCCTTTGTGAAATTGGTAGTCGTTATCTTTAAGATGATAGAAGGCCAAACGTAACTAATGAATGGGAAGGACATTAAGAAATGCTAATTTCTTCTGGTTTATGTTATTGGGATTATGTGAATTGGATTGGGATTTTGGGATTTTATAAGTGGGATTAAGGGGTTTAAAGGTTTGTTTTTGTACAACCATTAAATGGCAATAAAAAAAAAATGCAGATGAGAAGTGGCACTTGAAAGCAAGCGTCCCCAAACAGCACGATCCTCCCCGCAATGAGAGACAATGAAGGACTCTCCCAAAATGGGAATAAGGCCAAGACAGAGTGCGGGTGAGTGTAAATGGGAGTTTATCAATCAGAATAGGGCATGCAAAGAACTCTGCAAACTCCGAGAGCGCTCTGTCTGACAATAGCAAAGACAGGCGTATATATTTACAAAAAACGTCATAAGAACCTACACACTATAGGGGGCACAAGTTCAAGGGGATTGGGTGGCGGCGACTAACTATAGGTGCTGCTGTGATGTGGTTGGCTTTGGCTGGAAGACGTCACTGGTCAGCCTCGTGGGTTGGGCTGGGCCTGGCAGGGTGGCAGAGTTCATCCGGGCGGTGTTGTTGTGCCATCGCGGCCAGTGTCAGAGATGAATGTCTTTTCCTGACTTATTTGCCCTAGGCCATGCACACCGCAGTCATTCAATCATTTCAATATTATCTTCTTTAGTAAATCTTCCAATAGGTTATACTACAGGTTAATGCAACACAGGAGGAATGCACCTTGTGAGGGGTCTGGAGGTAATACGTCAGGACATGGTTACCAGTGTCCTGTTGACCGGGGCCATAGGTCGAGGGGCTAAGCTTCAGGGCCTGGGACGGGCGGTACAGGCCTTTCTGTCTTGTTAGAAGTTGTTATGGATGTTCCGCTGTGTGTTGTCAAAGTGTTAGGTGTCCTGATTGCACAGGGCCATAAGTCTGAGATGGTCCGGTGGGTTGTGAGGTTTACGAGGGGGCGCGTGTGTTCAGGCAGAGGTTTACTGCTGTGCTGTAAATAATGCAGGTGGCGGGCGGCGGCCTTGGGTGCTACAGAGGGGGTTACAAATCTTTGAAGCGGCTCCAGTCTGGTTGGGGGAGGTAAAGCAGCGCGGCGCGGTCTGTGCTCTCATGCCTTGGCAGCCTTCGCAGGGTGGGAGGGGGAATGGCCTTGCACGTATTTCACAAAGGTATCTCCCTCGTGTGTTGCCGATTTAGGTAAAAACATCACAAACATTTGAACACTCTATAATACTTATTGTAAGCAATACAAAACATGCATTTAAGCTTTGCTGGATGTGTCTCGATTATACCCAGTCTGAGCACCTTGTTCATACATTATGTTTTAATAAGTACAGTATTTAATTATATGCATATATATACTTGCAATAAGTGAGGTAGAATTAGGATTGGTGGAGAACATAGAAAGTACCTCGCCACTATTCGTGACGGTGGTGGCACATATGGGGCCTGGACGTGCACACATGACATGCGCCTTCTCGTGCATCCTTCACATGGGCCCTCGGTATGGTTACATTCGTCTTTCTTGTGTCCTCTAGCAGCATTAGTTCAGTTATGGCGCGAGCCCATGGGGTGTAAGTTTCCCAGTGATACACGTAACAAATGGATTCCTGGTGCGTTCCTTTATTATTAGCACCCAACTGAAATGGTGTGGGCTCGCCATTGCTTATATCATGGAAGCATGCTTTCTTATATTTTATACATTTTACAGGCTTTTGTAATATAAGGCATTTTGTGGAAGAAAGCATATTTTGCGAGTGGTCTTAACATTGATATATAAAGACTGTCTGCCACCTGATGTCTATTTTACTGTTCTTTTCATTGCCCAGGCCTGCTGGCCGGGTCATGCTGGGAGCGATGATACACTGCGGGAGGTGAACAGTTACAATGTTAGTGTATTACGCTAGCTCATGTCCGTCTTGTTCGTGGGAACGTGCTCGCAGCGGATCTGCCAGGGTGCTGCGGCAACAAGGATGACTAAAACCCTCCAAGGGTGGGGGCCGCGCTACAGTGCGCTGAGCTCACACCATCTTTACCAGACAAAAATGTTTCTTGGCCTAGCTAAATTTTAATACATGTGGGCAATTAATACGTGCGGGCAATGTCTCCAGTGGGTGAACCCTTCACCACCTGGACCCGGGTGGCATGAGGGGACGCCCAAAAGAGCCATAGCCCTCACCTGGGGAGAAAACGCAGGCGAGGGGGGGGTCTCCTGGACCAGTCCTCCCCTACATTTCCCCCCTTTCATTACTAAAGTAACGAATTCTTTAAATCTTCTATCCTCCTACATTCTGCCTCGTCCATCACCGCCTCATCCCATGCAGGAGTTCCTTTGATGGGCATCCATGCTCTGCACACCCCCCTTAAGCTCTCACCTCTCCGGGCGTATTCATCTGGGGTACACATTAGATATATGCATCCACCATCTCCTTCCAAATCTACCCAAACTTCCTCATACCATTCTAGTATACAGGGCTCTTTGATGGTGGTGTGCCACAACTTATCTACAATATCCTTATCGTGGTACATAGGCACCAGTTGGTACCTGGGTGAGTTATCTATCCCTGTTTGTACTTGTGCTTCTTGCATCGTTTTTATTGTACCGCGTGAGTTGCCCATTGTCACCATCATCATTGCACCATTTGGTACTGCGTTAGCACAAACTCGAAGACCCACCTGGCACAGGCAAAAAAGTAAAAGGAGGAACACAACAGCTGGTATTAAAAATTTCACAGTCGTTCCAAGCCATGAGGGAACCCAGGAGAAGATGTTGTCGAACCATGTACTCTCTTCTGCTCCACCTTCCATTTTCATTTTTTCTCCTAGGTTGTGGACTGCTTCGATCACATGGGACAGGGAGCCATTCTCTGCGTCTTCAGAAGGTACGAAAGTGCAACAGGCACTTCCTATTTTTCGGCAAACACCGCCATCCATCGCCGTCAACAGGTCCAGGACATACCTGTTTTGCATGGTCATTAGTCGTAAAGCTCTTAGTTCCACCTTTATTATATTGAATCCTTCTTCAGTGTCGTTTGCCAGCTGAATCAATTCCCAGTGGGTTATCTGGAGCCATTTTGCGTTTGCCCTTGCTTGGACACTTGAGACGAGCGAGGCAAAAAATGTTTCTGCTGAGCTGAATAATCGATATTTGTCTGGGATCTGAGCCAATAGTTCTGATGATGCCTTTGATATGTAATTTGATGCTCGTCTGTTACGGGTCAGCACCTCTCCCTTGCTTCCGGAAGACAGGACATATATTTGTGACTCTGCAGTTGGTTGAGCCACACTCTGCATGCGTTCCTGTGTCCTTTTGCTCCCATCAATGTGGCTTTCTGGTATCACCATTAGGGCTGAGTGCAGAGTGGCCATTGAGCAGCTGCCACTCCATGACTGGGGGAGGTGTAGGTATGCCTGGTTGCTGCATACCCAGTACGTGTCCATCAGGGCCGCTGTCCCTTTTCTCAGATCTGGGATGGTGAGGGTCTTGTTACAGTTCTTGTTTATTCCCATGGGGGTTCTCCCTTCTCCTTTAAAACACAGTCCATAGTCCATTTCGCTCTGCAGTTTGAACGGTTTTTCGATGGCAGTTACCCATGTTAGTTTTGAAATGTGTTCTCTCCATACTGGCGTACATGTTTCTTCTATCCACTGCAATTTCACCGGTGCCACACCTCTCAGTGCTTCCGCTTTGCACAGTACTTCTTCATCCTTCCGCTTGTTGTCAGAAAAAAGTGTCCCTTCTATTACAAAAAATGGTTCTTTCAAACATACCACCCCTGCCGTTTTTGGGTAACACGTTTTCTCGTTCTGCAGCATTTGAAAAGTCACTTTGTGTGCCTGGAAGGTGTTCTTAATCCTGCATAACGTGAGATGAAAGAGACACTGGGCATCTATAACCGGCAACTCTTTGGGTAATAATACTTTGGGTGTACCTGATGCGTGAGGGATGAGGGAACAGACATAACAGCTCTCGTTTGTTGTCTGTTTAGCTGTGGCACTCATGTCTGCATACCACTTATTTGTTTGATGGGGGTGTCGTGGGTCTTCCATCTTATCTAGACCTAGCCCATAGTACTCATCATACCTCCTCTTCCCTGCTTCCCTCTTCCGTCTGTTGTTCTTGTTCCTCATGTACTTCCCAACTCCCTGGGCAAGGGACAAACTAGACCCCCCTTTCTCATTCCCGCCCCCCCTTGGCCCATTCATCATATAATATTTCATGCATTGCTAGTAGCTTTTCGTCTTCTTTCCTGACGTTATCTGGCAGGTTGTTTTTTAGTATGGGGGCAGGCTGGCTGGTGGGGGTGTTATACAACCATGATATTGCAGACGGGTTTCGGTCATTTAGACTGTGGGCATTGTAATTAGATACCCCTGGTGGAGACACTGTGTTGTTCTGCATTCCACCTTGTGGTTTTTTTCTTTGTAAGGTGACAACACTGGATGGTGTGGTATGATACCCCCATACAAGTTTAGTTCCGTCCCATATCAAAAAATCACCTTCCCTAGTATTGACACTTGTAGTTGTATTGGGCCCGGTGGTGCTGTTAATCCGTCCAGTAGTGTTGTTACTCCCTCCCTCCTCGTACATCTCGAAAGAGATGAACGCTATAAACCAATACGTAACCAGGCCAAACATTATCATAAAAAACAATGTGATGCATACAGATAATCCACACTCATACGAATATCTGCATCTCTCATGTACTAATTCTCTCATTCTACTAATTCTATCCGTTGCAGGCTGCCCGTTAGATGCCATGGAAGCTCCTGTTTGGGATTTAAAAGTGCATTAAGTGCATGTGTGTAAACATTTTGCTAGCACCATCGGTGCCAATATATATTTGACGGGGAATGGAAGCGGGTGGGGATGCGGGGAGGGGTATTCACAGACAAGGGTGTATACAGGCTATAATTTTGTTATTTCATTAATTACGTACCATTCAACAAGATAAAAACAAAACGCACATTGTCCTTTTTTTTTTTTTTTTTTTGAAATAGCTTTATCAATTATTCTCCCACTCTAGTCCAGTGCTGACACACACACACAAGTTCATATTTAGACATTCTACTCAGTTTCATTGTTTGCTGTTGTCTGTGCCTCCTCATCTATCTCCTCTTGTACATTGCTGTATGCCTTTCGTACGTCGGTCAAGTGCACCCAGTACCTCAAGCCCTTCACCTTCACTGCCGTGGGCGTGCAAAATATTACCTCGTATGGGCCATGGAATCGTGGTGCATTCCACCGACGCACAAAGCTTCTAACTTAAATTGAGTCGCCTGGCATCAGCTGTAGCTGTTGCCCTGGCTCCGTGACAGATCCTGTTACGTTTCCCTCTTCTCTAGTGAAGGGTGGGGAGAGTTGCTTTGATATGGCGCGCGCTGCCCTTGTCAATTTCCTTAAATATTCTGTAAACTCATCTCACAATATTGCGGCGCTTCTGTGAGCATCTGAGTGTTCGCGCAGTGGAGAGTGTGCTGTATTCATTCGTCTCCCGGTCACAATCTCATGCGGGGACAAATGGTGGTCTTTGCTTGGCTGATTTCTCAATTCAAATAGCGCCAGGGGTAGACAGTAAATCCAATTTTTCTTTAATGTAAAACATAGTTTTGATAACCTGCCCTTTAACAGTCCGTTCATCTTTTCCACTACGCCATTACTTTGAGGATGATAAATGGAACACAATTTATGTTTTATTCCCAATAATGTAGTAACTTCCTTGAAAAGCTCATTCACAAAATGAGTGCCGTTGTCTGAGCGAATCACGTCACAAATTCCCCAGCGCGGGAACACTTCCCTTACTAGGAACTTGGCGGCGCTTTTGGCGCCAGGTCGCGCACATGGTCCTGCTTCCACCCACCTTGAAAATGGGCACACAACCACGATCATGTACGGTGCGCCATTGCACCTTTCCCCCATGTCTGCGTAATCTATATGCAGTTCTCTGAATGGGCCAATGGGTTTAGGAATTGTTCCCCTGAGTGTGCGTAATGTCATTCCTGAATTGTATATTTGGCACGTTGTACATTCCATTGCTAAACGAGACACATGCTCCTGGAGACAGGGCACGAACCATTCTTCCTGTATTTCCGCTGCGATGTGCTGTTTGGTATTATGTGCAGGGAAGTGTAGCTGTTGAAATGCAACTTCTAGTAACTGTAGAGGCATTACCACTTTCCCTGAGTTACTTTGCCGCCATAGTAGGTCTGTTCCCGACTGGCTGCACCCCCGTTTTGTCCACGTCAATTTTTCCTCTGCACTAGCTCCTTCCTGCAATTCTAGTATTTGTGATATGGACATCATGTTGTACCCTTCTGGGGGCTCTTCGGTTGTCTTGTTCTTAAGCATGTACTCACCTGTGTCATATTTCTGAAAATAGGAAGCCTCCTTGGCGGCAGCGTCCGCTGCCGCGTTCCCCAAAGACACAACATCTGTGTTGGATGTATGGGCTTGGCACTTCACTATTGCTACTGCAGTAGGGTTTTGTAGGGCCTCAATTAACTCTTTTAACAATTCTGCATGCTGTACTGGTGTTCCATCTGCCCGTCTGAATCCCCTACGCCCCCATCTTGCTAGACCTCCATGTACTGTCGTCGTCATGTAAGCTGAGTCTGTGTATATTGTCACTGCACAACCCTTTGCTGCATGTAGTGCTTCTATGAGCGCAATCAGTTCTGCTGCCTGTGCAGAGTAATGTGACGGGAGGCGGTACTGTACTAGTGTTTCATACTCACCGTCTTCTAGCCTCACTACTGCCATGCCAACGTGTTTTTCTCCCGTGTCCACATCAATTGATGCAGACCCATCCACAAAGTATACTTCCCCCTCGCTTAGAGCGTTCTCACACACCACCGTGTCCTCCCCTCCTTCTCCTGTGTAGGTTGCGCAATCGTGGTTCTGCATATCCTCTAATGTGCATGCTTCTGTAATGAATGTGGCGGGGTTCACTGTCTTACATCTCACTATATGGATGTTGGCGCTGGACAATATAATCTCGTAGGCTGTTGCCCGCTGTGTGGTCAGTGTGCTTTTTGATTTCTCAAGTATTGCAAATAATGAATGTTCCACAAACAATGTCACAGGGCAACCCATTACTATTGTGGCACTTTTCTCAATCGCGAATGCGGCTGCTGCGAGTGATTGTTCGCACGCGAAATGACCCTGCATCACGGCATCTAAAGTACCACTATAGTAAGCCAATGGCTTGTGCCCTAAGGATGTTTTTTGTGTCAGTACTGCTGTCATGAGTGTTCCCTTGCAGTGTGAGAATAGGTAAAATTCTCGTCCATAATCAGGGTTTGCTAGTACTGGAGCGCTTGAAATTAGCTCTTTCAATGATTGAAATGATAGGCTCATTTCTTCTGACCATTTTATTTATTCATTCTCCTGTTGTGCTTCCTTGAGTGCTTGCAGGAGGGGCCTCGTGTATGCTGTATAGTCTAGTATCCATGCTCGGCAATAGTTGCACATCCCCAAAAATTTCTGCATAGCTTTCACTGTTGTGGGTTCTCCTACTGATCTTATTGCCTCTACCCTGTCGGGAATTATTCTTTTTCCATCTTTTGATATGAGCTGTCCCAGGTATAGGACCTCAGTCAGGCAGTACTGTAGCTTTTCCTTGTCTACCTTGTATCCTTTGTTGGCCAGTAAAGTCAGGAGCGTTGTTGAATCTTTTCTACATGTTGCTTCGTCTTGTGCACACACTAATAAATCATCTACGTACTGAATAATTGTACTCTCAACTGATAGGTTTCCCAAGTCTTCATGCAATATGCGGTTGAATATGCTCGGGCTCTCACAGTATCCCTGTGGTAGTCTGCAGTGTTCATATCTCTTACCCCCCAGTGTGAAGGCTGTAAGGTATCTACTCTCTTCAGCCAGGGGTATTGAGAAAAAAGCATTTTTCAAGTCCACTACTGTGAAATGTGATGCCGCTTTTGGGATGCTGCATAGTATTGATGCAGGGTTCGGGACTAGAGGGAACTCTTTCTGAATTACGTCATTGAGGGGGCGTAAGTCCTGTATCATCCTCCAAGATCCCCCTTTCGCTTTTTTGATTGGATAAATACATGTGTTACATGGGGAGTTTGAAGGCACTATTATCCCTTGTGCTAGTAGTGCATTTAGTGTTTCTTTTATCCCTTCTTCAGCTTCACGGGACAATGGATACTGTTTGACTCGGGGTAAGATTGCTCCTTGCTTTAGTTTTATTATCACAGGTTGTACTCCGTGCAACAGCCCTACATCATAGGGGCCTGTTGTCCATAAATTGTTTGGTACGAGCCTCATGTCGTCATCAAAAAATGACGGTGGTGTTCCTACCACTGCCATCAACTGGACGGGGATCTCCCTGGCTTGGATCAAAATGTCAGAGGGCATCGCTATTTCCATTACTATCTCACCATCCCCTTCTGTGTCTGAAAAGAGATCCTCATCTGTTACCTCGCGTAGGGCGAGGTTGGCGTTTGTACACAGCACTGTGCGCCACTCACATCCTTCCCTGTCCACTCCAATCACAGCGATCCTTTTTGTTGATACCTGCACAGCGTGCAAATCCAACGATACCACTGATCCTGGTGCTGCGTTTGGACACACTATTGGGCGGAAGAGGAAATCTGCTGGAATCCTCCAATCCATGCTTCTTAGCTCTGGAATTACGAGGGCCAAAGTCTTTAGCCCTTCAACAAACATTTCCTCATTTTGTGGCAGCCCTCGTATTTCCTGTGTGGTTGTGTAGGCTTGCACTACCAACATCGCACGCAAGGGGCATATCCCGGGTGTAGAACACACTATTCCTCTGTCAGTAAATGATATGGTCATATTAAGTTTACTCATAAGATCCCTCCCCAACAAATTTATTGGGGACTGTTCGTAATACAGTAAGGGTGCCTTCACAGTCTTGCCCCCCACTGTTACATCCAAAGCTTCTGTGTAAGGAACTTCAATTACAGCCCCAGAGAACCCCTGCGTCTCTAACTTCCTGTTAGATAACGGGAACCGACCCTCTCTGACACATGATTTCTCCGCTCCCGAATCAACCATGAATATAAACTGCTTGTCTCCTATCTGCGCCCCTACCAATGGTTCCTCTGCTGCACTGTAGGTGGTAGATAGAACTGGACACGCAAGTGTTCTCTGTGGGCTGTCCTATGCGGGGTGTCTCATCGCCCCCCCCTCATTAAATACGTTTCCTGAAACCACTGACATGCCGTTGTAAGGGGCTGGTGCGGGGGCCCCGTTTGCTGTTGTTGCGAAAGGGTTACCTGGCGTATATTGCATACTGTCGTTGTTTTGTGGGTGGTTCTGTGTTCTATACTGGGGTCCCTGTTGCTGGCCGGCATTACCGTGGCCTGGGTTTCTTAGTTGTTGTTGTCCCATCGGGAGGCCATATGGGCTTCCCGGGTGGGGATGGCCATATTGTTCTACCTCTTGGAACCCGTTATTGGGTCTGCTTCTGCACTCTCTAGAATAGTGCCCCCATCGCCCGCAGTTCCAGCAACTTCCTTGTGCACCTCTAGGACCCTGCCATCCATTTCCTCCCGTTCCCCCGTACCCCGTTCCGCCTCCTCTTCGGCCCCTGTACCCACCTCGTCCCCCTCGAGGGGTCCACTCTTGCCACTGCGGACCTCCACCTTGCTCTTGCTCACTCCACTGCCGCTGTCCTGCTCCCGTCCAATTAGCTGCCATCCTTCCTTGTATTGCTATCAGCCCCTCCTCCTCATCGTCTCCCTCCCTGCTGTGTGGGAGCGCAGCTACTGCTGCTGCGACCTTCACCAATTTTGTCTGTACTAACTTCGCTTCGTCTGCCAATCTTTTCTGCGCCACCTCCTTCTCCCTTTCCTTTATTCGTTTACAATGGTGTACTATTATGCTCTGAATTTCTGGCCATCCTTTTGCTTCAATACCTGCTATCTTGTCGAGCGCTTTCTGCACTTCCTTTGGGAGCCCTCTTTTTATAATGAAGTAAAATAAAGATGTCGATTGATACCAAGGCGTGCCCGTCTCCGCTCTCCACATCTCTTGGACCCGAAAAATGTAATCCATAGCCTCCTCCCCGTCATTCATTGTACATTGCATCACTGACTGTAAGTCCGGTGTATCTGGGAATGTTTCGCGTAAGGCGTCCCACACCCTAGCCCGCACTGTGTTAAAGGAGGCCCCATCATGGCGGTCACAATCTAACGTTACTCCCGGGAAACCGGCTTTAACCCATACTCTTTCAGCCTGATCGCCCACCGCTGATACGAGCAGACTTTTCACATCTCCTATAGCTAGGGGTACCCCGGCAGTATGTTTTTCAAAGGCGTATATCCACTTACTTGCCCCTCCTGATAATGGGGGCAATAGCTTTAATAAATTGGCTTTATCCATCTGTGCCCATGGGATATAGTTAGGCCTCCCTCCTCTGTGTATCAACGGGAGCTGTAGCTTTCCTTTCGTTATGGCATCCGGACCCGATTTGGATACTGATGTTTCCAGTGATGCCATTTTCCCCACTCTGTTCCTTAGTCGTCCCGTCCACTCATCGTCCAGTGTTCTCACTGAACATGTGCCATCCCCCCCTTCGCTTCCCCCTCCCATTGCCATGCTCAACCTGTCACTTTCTTCTAACTCGTCCCTTATGTCGCATAGTAATTCCTCTCTATCCCCCATAGGCCTTTCATCATTGTCAGTATCTCCCTCGCGTGTCTCTATTTCAATCATGCGTGTTGGTTCTTCTTCAATTCTGAACAGTATCTCACCCTTCTTCCACCCCTCTTCAGGTTTTCTATTCTCGCCTGGCGCTCTAGACGTGCGCCCTGATCTAGCCGCATTAAGTGCTGTTAGTCCGCACATGTCTTTTATCCTCGAGAGCTCATCTTTTGCTATTGAGAGTCTTGACTGTAAATCATCTGTGAGTTTCTCTATGTCCACCCTTTGTGTACTCGCCTGGCCTCGCTCCCTCGTACTTTCGTATGGTGGGGGTGCAGTGGGCCGGTGGGGTGTAGTGGTTGTCGGGGGAGGCACATACGTCGGATCACTGTATCCTTCTGCGGGTACAGGCTTTTTTAATATCGGGTACAAACTTATTACCTCTACTGGTGGCGCTACACTTGACAATTCTTTGACATCTTTCTGTATCATCAGTGGATTGTCTGTGGTGGATGGGAGATCAGGATTTAATGCTGGTGTTTTAGGCGGTGGTATTTCTTCAAATAACCTCCAAAGATCTAATATGTCCCTCCTATTTTGCAACTGCTTTCCTTGTACTTCAAATAAATGCATGTGGCCACCATATCCAGAACACTTTTATCAAATGACCCTCCCTCTGGCCATATCTGGGGTAACCCCTCTCCCTTCAACTCAGTTATCCATTGGTCATGATATTTCTTAATCCGCTCCGCGTACCCTGGGAGACTCTTACAAATATGTGATAAGGGTGTTTCAGCCCCCATCTGTGCCCTCCTAGTGCTTGTGTGTCTCTGTGTGTCTGCAACTGCAATGTAAATGCAGTATCAATATATATATATATTTTTTTTATGCTACTTCACATTCAATGTTGGGCTCGTTTGGGCTCTCCCCCCTTCCCCTGATTGCACAATACAAAACTAGCTATACACAGCGTCTACTCTGTTCTCTTGGGGGGGCACATACAAGGGCAACCCATCATTTATTTTGACAATATCAATCCGGAAATCAAAACATTCACATCACACTTACCATGACCATTTAACTATTATACATTTATAACCGTTATGCACATTCACAACCTCAAATCGTCCCCTGACACATACGAGGTGCACACACCTCTAGGTAACACTCAATGCACCATTCAAGCTGCCCTCCCTTTCCTCCCTTGCCGGCTGTCCCTGTCCGTCTTACTTAGATAGATGGATGCGCATATGCATATATTTATATGTTTTAACCTGCTCTCCCCCTTCTAGTAGAACCCTTTTTCTCTTACTTTCTTCCCAAGTTCGTGCTAAACTTGTTTTTTATTCTCCCCCTACCCCTAAAGAAAAAGAAAAGAAAGAAGTAAATAGCGATCAATAATATATTCTCAGTGCCCCCTTTTGCTGAACACTTTTATCTTGTATTTCACTTCGTCATATATTCCCAGTACTAGTCAATATAGCACTATGCGGCGCCGCCTTCCACCCCCTTTCGGAGCTAGGTTCCCGTCACTTTTATCTCTTATTCACCTCTTAATCCTAATGGCCATATGCAAAGAAAAAGAAAGGAAATTTTAGAATGATCTTTAGTATATCTTCGTACTCCCTTTTCGTTCCCTGTCCTACACTTCTCTCCCCGCTCCCTTTACAATCGCTCACACTCAGTACTCACGTGCCCGTCTTGAACCGATAGTCTCCGAAACTGGGTCCGTCCAGGCAGTGTCGCCGTCAGCTCAACAGTCAGCCCCGGCTCCGGCGAGCGGTACTCAAAGGGGATTTTTCAACCGGGATCCCGTACCCTCTCTCTATTGAGTGCGCACTTCTTAGTGTACCGGTCGCCGTTGGCGGGCAGCCTCCCAGAGACGGCTCACCGTGCGTATCCCTTTTCGACCGGAGATTCTCGTGCCAAAAGGGGACGGTTATAATGAGTTAGGAAGAAATAAAAATCACGCTATCGGGGTGACCACTGAAAGCAAGCGTCCCCAAACAGCACGATCCTCCCCGCAATGAGAGACAATGAAGGACTCTCCCAAAATGGGAATAAGGCCAAGACAGAGTGCGGGTGAGCGTAAATGGGAGTTTATCAATCAGAATAGGGCATGCAAAGAACTCTGCAAACTCCGAGAGCGCTCTGTCTGACAATAGCAAAGACAGGAGTATATATTTACAAAAAACGTCATAAGAACCTACACACTATAGGGGGCACAAGTTCAAGGGGATTGGGTGGCGACGACTAACTATAGGTGCTGCTGTGATGTGGTTGGCTTTGGCTGGAAGACGTCACTGGTCAGCCTCGTGGGTTGGGCTGGGCCTGGCAGGGTGGCAGAGTTCATCCGGGCAGTGTTGTTGTGCCATCGCGGCCAGTGTCAGAGATGAATGTCTTTTCCTGACTTATTTGCCCTAGGCCATGCACACCGCAGTCATTCAATCATTTCAATATTATCTTCTTTAGTAAATCTTCCAATAGGTTATACTACAGGTTAATGCAACACAGGAGGAATGCACCTTGTGAGGGGTCTGGAGGTAATACGTCAGGACATGGTTACCAGTGTCCTGTTGACCGGGGCCATAGGTCGAGGGGCTAAGCTTCAGGGCCTGGGACGGGCGGTACAGGCCTTTCTGTCTTGTTAGAAGTTGTTATGGATGTTCCGCTGTGTGTTGTCAAAGTGTTAGGTGTCCTGATTGCACAGGGCCATAAGTCTGAGATGGTCCGGTGGGTTGTGAGGTTTACGAGGGGGCGCGTGTGTTCAGGCAGAGGTTTACTGCTGTGCTGTAAATAATGCAGGTGGCGGGCGGCGGCCTTGGGTGCAAAAGGGGGTTACAAATCTTTGAAGCGGCTCCAGTCTGGTTGGGGGAGGTAAAGCAGCGCAGCGCGGTCTCTGCTCTCATGCCTTGGCAGCCTTCGCAGGGTGGGAGGGGGAATGGCCTTGCACGTATTTCACAAAGGTATCTCCCTCGTGTGTTGCCGATTTAGGTAAAAACATCACAAACATTTGAACACTCTATAATACTTATTGTAAGCAATACAAAACATGCATTTAAGCTTTGCTGGATGTGTCTCGATTATACCCAGTCTGAGCACCTTGTTCATACATTATGTTTTAATAAGTACAGTATTTAGTTATATGCATATATATACTTGCAATAAGTGAGGTAGAATTAGGATTGGTGGAGAACATAGAAAGTACCTCGCCACTATTCGTGACGGTGGTGGCACATATGGGGCCTGGACGTGCACACATGACATGCGCCTTCTCGTGCATCCTTCACATGGGCCCTCGGTATGGTTACATTCGTCTTTCTTGTGTCCTCTAGCAGCATTAGTTCAGTTATGGCGTGAGCCCATGGGGTGTAAGTTTCCCAGTGATACACGTAACAAATGGATTCCTGGTGCGTTCCTTTATTATTAGCACCCAACTGAAATGGTGTGGGCTCGCCATTGCTTATATCATGGAAGCATGCTTTCTTATATTTTATACATTTTACAGGCTTTTGTAATATAAGGCATTTTGTGGAAGAAAGCATATTTTGCGAGTGGTCTTAACATTGATATATAAAGACTGTCTGCCACCTGATGTCTATTTTACTGTTCTTTTCATTGCCCAGGCCTGCTGGCCGGGTCATGCTGGGAGCGATGATACACTGCGGGAGGTGAACTGTTACAATGTTAGTGTATTACGCTAGCTCATGTCCGTCTTGTTCGTGGGAACGTGCTCGCAGCGGATCTGCCAGGGTGCTGCGGCAACAAGGATGACTAAAACCCTCCAAGGGTGGGGGCCGCGCTACAGTGCGCTGAGCTCACACCATCTTTACCAGACAAAAATGTTTCTTGGCCTAGCTAAATTTTAATACATGTGGGCAATTAATACGTGCGGGCAATGTCTTCAGTGGGTGAACCCTTCACCACCTGGGCCCGGGTGGCATGAGGGGACGCCCAAAAGAGCCATAGCCCTCACCTGGGGAGAAAACGCAGGCAAGGGGGGGGTCTCCTGGACCAGTCCTCCCCTACACACTTTAACAAAGGCCTCTGAAGTACTGTCGAAACACATTTTCATTGTTAGCACTGCCTTTCTTCCACATGAGTGTGTAATCAATTGGCACAGTGATGGAACAAATCCCCACCTCCGCACACCCATCTCTCCAATTGCCCACCACACCTGTTTCTGCTGCCAAGACAATTAAAGTTAGCAACATAATAAAGCACCTTGTAAAGATTAATTTATATCCTTGCTGCTGCTAGCCTGACATGTAAACAAGCGTTTGCTTTTAGGGAGCAGATAAAATGTTTATCGAAACAACTAGACATCTGATGCTGAATTGCACATCTCTAGGTGACCAAAGAACAAAATCCAACGGGGCATATACGCAGATGTGTGATTCTATGAAGGAAGAGGAAAATTGGGAGAGGTTATTAACTGTTGACAAAATTGGTAGATAAATTGATGCTCTGAAATTTGTGGAGACACTGCTGAAGGATACAAAGGCTTGATGATTGACAAGGGAAATAGATTGGGGGATAGGTAAATAAATAAGGAAGCATTTATAAATGCTACAGCTGAGTATTTTAAAGGTTGAAAATATGGTTAACTAATAAAACATTGAAAAAACATTGTAACATCCTGCAGAACAGCAAGTGATGTTTTAGCAAACAAATTTTAAACCCTGGTGACCTTACTACACAATTTATTTCAGTGGGTGTCTAAAACAGACCCCCAAGGTCATCACTAAAAAACCTATGAAATAGGCTGTTTTTAAGATAAGACAAAAAGAAAGATTTTAGAAAAAAAATCTGCAAAAACTACAGTTTAAGAAAATATGTATAGTCATGATAATATGGAAAAGAAAGGGAGAGAAATCGGTGGGCTAGTGAGGGAGAAGTGGACCAGACTTCAGAGAAGCAGCATTGTGCCACAGTCCACAAAGGCAACGGTGGGCCACAGCGTGATTAGTGGGCATTGGGCCAGAAGCCAGAGTGGCATTGGTGGGCCTTGGGCCAGTGTCCAGAGACAGCGCAGTGGGCCAAAGAGCACTGACGGCTCATTCGTAATGGGCGAGTGTGCGGCGGCACACCAGTACCCCCTCCCTTTATGGAGGAGCTGAGCCAGCCCAGTTTAAAAACTGAGCGCCGTCACACCTGCTTTCTGCAGCTGAATGAGCGCTCAAGGGCTGGCTTAAACTGTCAACGGGAAATATGGTTTGAAGCAGTCGGTCTAGTTATTTCTTTGGCATGGCATCTTTAACTAGGCATCTATAGTAAAGCTTGCAGGATAAGTGTTATTACATGGCTAGAGTGACATTTTAGTGCAGCCAGTCTAGCTATTTCTTTGGCATGGCATTTTAACTGGGCATTTATGATAAAACAAGCCTGATTTTGTTTTATTACATGACTAGACTGGCATTTTGGTGCAGCCAGTTTGCTGTTTTCATTTTGTGGCATGGCTCATTGTATGGCACAGCCAACTGTAGTATATTCTGGAGATGCTGCCATTTTTTTGGCAGAGCCAGCGCGAACATGTTTTCTTATAGGATCATTACTGGCAGTATCCGCAAAGCAAACATTAGTATGTTCTTGTAGGGGAATACTGACATAGATTGGGGCAGCCTGCATGGAAATGCATGGGCCCAAGCAGAGTGAAAATGTTTTATACAGTGGGCAAAGCATCATGACAATGCGCTGTGTAATGCTCCTGTGCACTGTGTTGGTGACTCAATTGGATTGTTTCATGACTTACCCTGCAAAATTAATTGAAAAATTGCTTTTTACCCATTTTTCAATTAAACTGTGTTGTAAAATGCACCATTTTCACCCATTATTCAAATGCCTTTGGTCGCTTGGCATATTTGGGGGAAATATCAATGCCCCTCCAGGTTGCTAATGTAAATTATTTGTGTGGTTGCCTGTGGTGTCTGTCCAAGTGGCGTTTAAGGAGTGTGGAGAGTAGTGTTGGTCTATCTATGGTGAGTTAGTGTGCTGTGGAGGCAAGTTTAGTGTAGACATGTGTATTCAAGTGGTGTACTTTCCATTGTGAAGATGTGTTGCTTCAGGGGGGGGGTTCAGGGGGGGGTTGAGTGACAAGATGTGTTGTCTGTTAGGGATGGGGTAGAAT
Source organism: Ambystoma mexicanum (assembly GCF_040938575.1). Taxonomy (NCBI): domain Eukaryota; kingdom Metazoa; phylum Chordata; class Amphibia; order Caudata; family Ambystomatidae; genus Ambystoma; species Ambystoma mexicanum. The sequence goes on along the minus strand of NC_090932.1, from coordinate 1,137,194,164 downwards.
GATTTTGAGGTGGCTTACATTGTTGCACAGAACTTTTGGTGGCACAACCAGCATGAAAACATGTTTTACAGGGGCAATGCTGACATTCAGTGTTGAAACCAGTCTCCTTACCTTTTTTTTTAAAAAAAAAATCATGAAAGGGGTCAGACATCATGATCTGGTTTGGGAGAACTTGATTGAAAGTTGGGCAACGCGGGCATATATTGTTGAGCTAAAGCTCCTATTTTTTCTTTGGGGACAGCCAACATCAATATCTGCATTATTAGTTCATTGTGTGCTTGCTTGATTCAATTCAGGGAAACTATTTACACCCTCCATTTTACAAATTCACTAGCTGCAACTGTGCTAGACTCTAATAGTTTGGTCGCAGTGGGGTATGGAAGCCCATGAAGATTGCTAGGTGGTTCTATGTTCTTTCATCGACAGTTGTTTTTAAGACTGCCTTTTTTTACGAGTACACAATTACGGAAAAGGACATCAAAAAAATGTCCACCCCGAAAACCCTCCTCCACCACCTATTTTAACTATTCCCAAACCCCAACCCCTTATCTGCCCTCCCCACCCAACATTTCGATGACCTTTTTTGTAATTCTTTACTCGTAAAAATTGCAGTCGTAAACATGACTGCTGATGAAACGACGGTTTAACGGCTAGGCAGGTCTTGCTACCTTCTTTGACCACACACTGGAAGAACCCAATTCCTCCTATAAAAAAACAAGACTTTTCCCAGAGTTCGCCCCTCCTCCCCCACTCCTGCCATGCCGGATAATCCCCTGCAGAGGACCGAGCACCAATTGGGGAGGGCAATTGCCACCCTTAGCTCCCCTTCAGCCCCCTGGGAGCAATATGCTTACAATGCCCCAGTTTGTTATGTAGGTTTCTATGCACGTGCACTCGTGAGCAGGCTTGTATCACGTGGCACAGTTGTGAGAGTTAGTCACGTGGGAAGAAAGGTTAGGATACATGTAAGTGAATGGTCTAACACTATGCTCGTGTCAGTATGTGCTGTTTGCATTGCTGCTATATGTGTTTATACTTTGATGGGTCCACAGACTACATCATGTGCATCCACTGTATTGTCTCAGGTGTATTGTGGGCAAGTGCAATGCTTAGCTTTGTGAGTGATTCTGCTGCATTGAAACACTGTCTCATAACCTGCTTTGTGTGCAACTGACTTTATTGCATTGCACTGGAGTTTTATATCCGTATTTTGGCTAAATATTTGTATTACTTTTCAGTGCTGTGCAATAGCTATCTATGTGGGGGATTGTCTGTGTTGCATTATGGCACCATTAATAAGTGGCTTTATTTATGTATTTATTTATTTATTTTAACATTTGTAAAGCGCACCGAACCCAGAGGCATCTGGTTCATGTTCATGTTATGGTTCATGTTTTTGATCTTTTATGGCGGTGTGTGCTGTATGTTGCTTTAATGGTGATGGGTTTTTCCCGCAGTGTGGGGCTCTGCCATAGATAGCATTGTGGATGATGTTTTCTCAACTTTTTAGTGCCATGGCTTTGTGGTTGATGGTTAGAAGCTTAAAGGTAATAGGTGTTTTTTCAGCCAGTGCATCCATCTTCATACTTTCGTCTTTCTTTGAGTGATGGTTCCCACTAGACTATGAACATCCATTGCAGTCAGGTGGGCAATAGTTTGATGGGATGGTGAGTAGGGCGTTGCAGTAGACCAGTATTGTTTTGATGATGGTGAGGAGGTGCCCCGTGGGAATCACATTGGTTGCATGTTAGTAGCCATTGGTGGGATATGTCTATGGCAGTGGTCTTCAAACTGTGGGACTGGCCCCCACTAGGACCTTCCAAAAGGGAGGACCATGACTGGTCTTCTCATTCACTGGGATGTGTTGTCCTTGGATTACATGGGTGAGTGGTTTGGTGGTAGAGTCTTTGACTGGTGTTTGTAGGGATAAGTAGGCTTTCTGCTTTGGCTCAGCTTTGTCATGGTGGAGGAGTACGTAGAGAGGTGCTTGTGGTGCTTATGGTTCCGGTGACACTGCTTTGTTGTGCTGCATACCTAGATCAGTGTTGTCAGCATTATAAGTGATGCTGGGTGCCAGTGTCTTTGCCTGGTGTTTGAAGGGATAGGAATGACTTCTGCTTTGTGGCAGAGGAGTATGCACAGAGGTGCCTGTCGTATCAGTGCAGATGCCTCGTTGAGCTGCGCCCCTAGAAGAGTGTCAGCACAGTAGTTGATGCTGTGTGCTAGTGTCTTTGGCTGGTGTTTGAAGGGATAGGTCGGATTTCTGTTTTGTGGTGGAAGACTATGCACAGTGGTGCTTGTGGTACCGGTAATGATGCTTCATTCAGCTGCATCTCTAGATGAGTGCTGTTAGCATAGTAGTTGATGCTGGGTCCTAGCATCTTTGGCTAGTGTTTGAAGGGATAGTTAGGATTTCTGATTTGTGGTGGAGGAGCATGCACAGAGGTGCATGTGGTACACATCAGACGCTCTTGCTCCTCATCTAGTCAAGCCAATGACCCCTTTAGTGGTCTCTCATCTCACTGAAATCTTCAACCTGTCCTTCACCTCTGCTTGCTTTCCCTCTGTTTTCAAAACAGCCACTGTCATCCCTCTCCTAAAAAAGCAAGGGGCTGACCCGAACCTACCGGCTAACCTTTGCCCTGTTTCTCTCCTTCTGCACTACTCTAAACTACACATTTTTTAGACATCCACAACTTTCAAGAACCCCTAAAGCAGGTTTCCGCTACTGTCACTCCACGAAAACTGCTCTCATGAATGTGTCCAACTTCATCGCCTCAGCTAAGCATGCCAACCGATCCTCTATCCTAATTCTCCTTCACCTGTCTGCTGCCTTTGACATTCTGATCACCTTAATAATCTCTTTTTTCATGGAATTTGTGATTGAGCCTTTGATTGGATTGAATTCTACCTTGCACCTCATCAATTATCTGTCTCCTGGAGCAACAACACCTCTCAACTCACTCCTCTAACTGTTGGTGTTCCACAAGGCTCTGTCTTGGGTGCGCTCCTCTTTACACTCTGCACTTCTGCTCTTGGGGCACTAATCTCCCCCTTTGGCTTCTCATATAAACTCTTTGTGGATAACACCCAAATCTTATTCTCTTTTCCTGAACTCTCCTCTGATCTCGCTATCAAAATTTCCATCTGTCTCTCTGCCATTAAATATTGGATGGCTTTGCACTGTCTGATGTTAAACTCTACCAAAACAGAGGTAATCTTCTTCCCTGCCAAAAACACTCTCTAATATTTTCCTCTTCCTATCCAGTTCCCACCTCACACTCTTCCCTATTCTTCTTCAGCTATAAACCCCGTCATCATCTATGACCCTTCTCACATCTTCTCTACTTTCATCTCCAAAACTGAAACAGTAACTCACCTCAACCTCCTAAATATTAGGAAAATCAGGCACTTCCTTCCTTTAAGCACTGACAAGAATCTCTTAACCACACTTGTCTTCTGTGCCAGCATCCCCTTTGGTCTCCCCAACTATGCTTTCTGTCTTCTCAACAAGATCATTAGCTTCACTACCAGGACTCTCCTTGAACTCCATCACTTCACACCTACTTACCCGTACTGTCATAAGGCTGGATGGCTGACAATACAAAACAGGTTTAAATTTCTTCTCCTGGTTCCCAAATCTATCCACGGTAAGGCACCACTGTATCTGTCCTCTGCGATCCAACTCTACAAGCCTACTTGTAATCTCTGTTCTGCTTCCTAGACTAGACTACCCTTGTGGATCATTGTCCTCCCTGTGCTTCCTCTCGCGTCCACTCTTTTTCTTTTCTTGCTCCACTTGCATGGAATTCTCTTCCTCTGGACATCCACGAAACAGTCCACACTGATTTTTTGAAAAGCAAACTAAAAGCCTACCTCTTCACCTCTGAGTTATCCTCTTAACCTACCTCTCATCTGCTAGCTAACTTTTTTTCCTCGCCTCTAACCTGCCTCTGTTCCTCACATCCTCTGCCTCTACTCTAGTACTTTGCCCATCATGGCCACAGCCCAAGCACAGCTGGCCGTACCACCTACCTACACTTCAAAATGTCCAATGTTGGTTGTGCTTAATCTATGTATGTCCACTTATGTATTGTCCCTGGTGATTGTTCCATTTAATCCCTGCCACAACCTGGTCAGAATGTCTCTCAAACTCAGCCCATTGTAAGAAGCTCACTGCTTCCTGTCAAATCTGATTTCTTATCTATTGTACATTCTTTTGTGGCCAAAAGAGCATTGGTCCTCCTGTATATAGATGAATAAATAAATAAACAAATACTGTTGACGGATGCTTCTTTACACTGCATGTACTACTTGCCTAGATGAGTGTTGTCAACTTATCAGTTGGCACTGGGTGCCAGGGTGTCATTTCACCAAAATGCCAGGGGTAGTGGAAGTGACATCACATGACCCTTGACCTCTGATGACATCACAGGAAGTGGTGTAATTTGACCCCACCCCAAACTGACATCACGGGAAGCGATGGAATGTGACATTTCACCCCTTGACAAAACAGGAAGTTGTATCACATAGCATTGTTTCCAAGTACACTACAAAAAATATGGTTACAATATCACTGTAAAGTGATATACATTTATACAAGAATGGATCACCATATGTATCATTAATATCAGCGCGTATAAACCCATATTACCAAATTACTGTGAATACAAGCAGACGTCCAAGAGCAAACGATAATGATGTGTTATTATATAGCTCTTACGCTTAAGCGCTTCATATAGAACAAATATACATACAATATTACCCAACCTGTGTTGGTAATCATTTATCAACCTCAGCAGGATGAAAGTCTGAGTTGACCTTGCCGGGAGTCGAACCTGCAACCTGCAGATCACACACACACACATTGCAGCGGCGAGCGCTCAACCCACTGAGCAATCTTACCAGCTATATCTATCAGAAAACCAGCAACTCCAGAGACAAAGAGCCACATGCTGCTGGCCACAGCCCAGGAGCCTCAATTTAAATAATAAAAAAGATCATTATTATTTTATTTTTTAGGGATAGCAAGGGAGACCACAGGGGTAGCAAGGGGGACCTCAGGGGTCGCAGGTGCGACCCCTGGCAACCCCTAAATGGCGCTCCTGCTGGGTGCTAGTGTCTTTGGAGGGATAGGTAGGATTTCTATTTTGTGTTGGAGGCGGAGGTGTCTGTGGGATCGGTGACAGATGCCTCGTTGAGCTGCAGCCCTAGATGAGTGTTGACAGCATATTAGTTTAACCCTTGTGTGCTAGGATGTTGTGCAGTGGTTCTGTGCACGTGTTAAGAGTCTGATGAGAATTAAGTGCTAGTTTGCATGTAATAAGTTGTTGTGCTGCCAATTCCACCCCCACAAAAAAATGAGCCAGCATCACTGTGTAGTGTGGATAGGTGAAGTGTCAGTTTATCCTCTACTATGCAATAACATTTTAGAACAATGTAATTGCTGTTTTGCTCCTCAGACTTAATGAAAACAGGTTTTACCAATATACATTGTTTCAGTATATCTCGGGGAGAGAAAACACCATTTACAGTATACATTGTAAACATACCAATTACAAGTCTAATTACAAACTCAAAATCTTCTCAAACACATGAAATTTATTTTGTCGCAAATACAAGTCTTTTTCAATTACAGATCGCCTGCCAAGTTCATGAATCCAGACGTGTAATATTGATGGCTGTAGAGTTTTCCAACTCCTTAGAATTAAGCTTTTTGCAACCATTGCAGCTCTGAACAGCTATTTCTTCTCCGTGGTTGACAATTCATCCACTAGAGTATCATCCCCTAAGATCAGTGTTTCAAAATTAAACATCCAGTCCTGCCTCGGAACCTGATTCATTATCGTGCATACCTCCCCACACAATGTCCTTACCCTAGCATAGTCCCTGATCATATGTTTCAATGTTCCTTTAAAGTGCCCACAACCCCAACACAACTTTAATCACACAAACCCAATTCAAACATTCAAACAGGTGTCCAGAACACCCTCTTTAAGAGCTTGACCTGCCATGTGCGCTACCCCGCCATTTAAGGATATACGTGGAACATTATGCAAATGCTCTCTCATCTTGCTTCATCCATTCCAGTGGTAAGATTGTGGGACCATCTCTCTATTAGTGTTGAATTCCCCTTCCTGGCACCTAAGAAGAGATTATAAACCAAGGAGGTCAGATGTTCCTGTCTCATCAGATCTCTAATTGTGTCTGCCAAGTATTTTTCAGTAATACTAATTGCATCATCCAACACTATTTTTAGTGTACGGTATTCCCGCCTACAATCCCCTCCAAGTTATATTTTCATTTTTCAGTTTAGATATAGTAAGCGACTCCCTATCATCCTACAGGCCACCCAACCATCTCTCACCCCCAAATCTATGCTTGCCAGAACAGAGTACAATTCATTTTCACCTTTCTATTCAACCAGATCAATGCCCTCGAGGAGCTCAGCACATCGACTCCCAATGAAATGGACAATTCAATCCAACAATTTCTCAGGAAGTCCATGAGAGGTGAAGCTGGCAATTTAGGGAGAGTTTTTGAAGCCAGAACTGCCCTTGGTTCCAGCAGGCACTACATGCTAGCTTCAGATCTAGACCATTCATCAGGTTCATCTTCCAAAAAGCAACTTGATAAACTGCAAAGTTAGGTTCATTCAGGCTGCCTCTTTTTGGTGGTATCTGTAATTTCCATAATTTCATTCTCTGCTTATTCTCCCAGAGGTAGCTCTGCAAAATACTATCCAATCTAATCCAGATTCCTTTTTTAACATGAAGTGGAAGCATCTCTAGTATATGTAATTAATTCTTGGAGCCGCTGTCATATTGATTGTATTCACCTTTCCCAACAGGGTTAGATTAAGTGCCAACCATCTCTTCACATCTCGTTCAAATCTTTCCAGGGCCCATCACATATTCATAGCCATTAACTGATCTAAATCCTCTGTGATCCAGATACCCAAATATGTCATTTTAATTGGGCACCACTGAAAACCTCCATCAGCTAAACCTGATCTGAAGCAGAGTGATGTTATCGGTAATGTTTCAGATTTTGCCCAGTTCACCTTATAACCTGAAACCTTGCCAAACCTGTCTAGCATCTCCCTCCATTATACCTGGAAGTGAATTCTTGACATTTCGCATTACAAGCAGCAGGTCATCTGCATACAACCACGCCTTCTGTTCAGTTCAATCATAGCTAATGCTCATGATTCTGCCATCTTTTCTCAAGGCCATAGCAAGTGGTTCCATTGCCAGGACAAAAAAAAAGTAGAGGTGACAGAGCACAGCCTTGTCTAGTTCCTCTCTTTAATTCAAAAGATTCTGAGATATAGCCATTGGTAATTACTGTAGCAGCTGGCTTATGGTACAACAGTTTTATTCAACCAATAAATTAATCACCCAAAACAAATCTGCTTAAGACCCCAAAGAGGTAGGCCCAATCAATCTGATCAAAAGCTTTCTCTGCGTCAAGGGAAAGAGCCACCACATCCCCCTAAGTTTACTGCCCTCCTGTAAGGTCAACAACAGCCATCTCATATTGATAAGAAGGGTTTCTCCCCTTCACAAAACCTGCTAGGTTAGGGTTGATCAATTTGGTGAAGATCTTCTCCAGGTGTTGGGCCAATAGTTTGACCAATATCTTTTCATTTGTGTTTATTAAACTAATGGGTCTTTAGTTGACCAGTAGATAGGGATCTTTGTCCTCCTTCTTAAGCAAGACTGATATATGAGCATGACGAATAGTTGCAGGAAGAAGACCTGATCTAAGAGAAGTTCTGATCATGCCTAACATCAGCAAGTTGATGCTTTCTGGCATAATGATGTACAGAATTCTACTGGAAGGCCATCCGGACCTGGAGTCTTCCTAGTGTTTAAGCTAGCTGTGAACCGCCTTCCTCAAATCATCTGTCGAGAATTCCACTGCCAGTGATTCTGTTTCATCAACACTTGACTTTGGAATACTACCTGAATTCAACCAAGAAGACATGTCTTCCAACAAATCAGCAGAATAAAGACTTTCATAGAATTTCCTGAAGCCTTTATTGATATTCTCAGGAACTGACAATCTTGTCCGTCGCCCATGTCAATTACACTAATGGATTTCTCACTCTCCATCTGCCTCAAATGAGGAGCCAGAAGTCTACTACACCTCTCCCCATCCTCATAATACAAACATCTTGTCTTGAACATTATATGCTCTGCCTTCTCTGTTAGGAGATTGTTCAACTCTAGTCTTTTATTTTTAAGTTCTTTCTTCATGTACACACTTGGATTGTTTAACTGCTTCCCCCAGAGATTTCATCTCATTCTCTGTCTCCTTTCCTTTCCTGCTTGAGATCCCTATTGCCAAACCTCTCATGTAGCACTTAATGGACTCCCAAACTATCTGATCATTCATTTAACCATTCCTGTTTATATATATGAACGTTTCAGCCTCCTTAGTAAGGTAGTCTGTAGTCTCCTTATCCTACAGAATTAGCATATTCATTTTACAGTTCCTCGTTTTTTTCAAAGATTAGTCAATGATAAGACCACTATAACTGGAGCATGATCCAAGATAACCAAAGCTCCAATTTCACTCCCCAAAACATTCTGTGGTGAATATATAGTCAATGCATGAGTACACATCATGAACCCCTGACTTGAAGCAATAGTCCCGTTCCGTTGGATGTTCCAATCTCCACACATCCGACAAGTCAAATTCCGAGACCACATAATTTAGGACCTCCTTATTTTTACCTCTTGTCAGCCTCTGGGCAGTACTGATCCTATCCAACAGTGGGTCCATCACTTTGTTGAAATCCCCTCCTACCAAAATATGCCCATCCGAGTGGTCCTGAAGATACTGAGCTTGTGTGTAGAAAAAAGATCCATCACCTAGAGTAGGGGCATATACGCTGCAAATTGTTGTTTCAATGTTCTGTATTTAAATGTTGACTGACACTATTCTCCCTTCTTTATCTGAATGATGGCTCAACACTGAAAGGGAGGTTCTTCTTAATTAATATGACTACTCCTGAGATTTTGTGTTGTATGCTGATACAAACACCTGACCAACCCAGTCTCTGAATAATCTTTGTGCATCATCTTGAGAGAAGTGAGTCTCTTGCAATAGTGCAACATCCACATTCAATTTCATAAGGGACGTGAGCACTTTCTTCCTTTTGATTGGACAGTTCAGCCCATTAACATTCCAAGAAGCATACATTAAGTAGTCTCTATTACAGTTTCGATCCATCAAAAACATGGCTGCAAAAGTCTCTCTTAAGTGTGTATGCCGTAAAAAAATGAAAAAACAAAAGAACCTTGCCAAAAAACAAAAAGATACCCTCTATTCAGACGTTGGACAATAACCTAAAGTGCCCAAACATGAAAGGCAAACCCAGATTGCCAAACTCCCCCCACGCCCCTTAACTGACAAAGAGCACTATTGGAGCACTATTGGGATTATGCTAATTTTGCTTCGACTAAATACAAAATTATGTGCAATTTGAAATATATGATGTATCAACTAAAACTATTTTTCAATAAAAAATAATAATAAAGAGCTCTAACATATTGAAATACAGAATATTAAATAAAATAAACCAAGTACATATTTAACCACCCATCCAAAACCCCATCAGATCCCTACTCCTAACTCGCACAGAAATGAATAGGAATAACACATGAAAACATATCCTGGTATCAGATCAATGTGTAAAAATGATCAAAAATAAGACCCAATTTGTGGAAACATATATTTAACTTATTAAATGACACATTGCACTTCTTCTAAATTACAAGTCACCTGGAGTGCGAACCACCCAACAATCCCGTTGTGGGACCCTCAATGAAGAGCAAATATTGAATAATAACTGGACCATAGTACTAAAAATAACAAATAAAAATGTGTCACTAATTGAATATGTAGACATGCAAATTAGAAGGGCCTAAATGTATTTGCATATTCCCTGAACAACGCCTGCTACCCCTCTAATCCCAACAACTTGTTCTCTACGCCAGGAATAATGTTTTATCTGAAATTCTGGTTTATTTTTTGCCTCGGATCTCAACATTCCTTGAACCCAAGCTGGTCCTGCATACAAAACGAATAAATTCTCTAGACATGAGAACACTAGACATGGTTGAGTACATTTTAACCAGTAAGCCGGGTGTTCCCGTAGTTATTGCCCTTTGAAATAGATGATATAATTATATGAACCGATGCACCAGTATACATTGTTTAACCTTAAACTATACATTAGTCTGAAACAAAACTCTTAATTTGTTATGTCAAATAGGATTTGGTATGACTTTAACGCATCTCTCTGAAATCTGTTAGTTGCCCATGAAAGCAACTGCAAGCGAAGCAGTGCTGTTGCACATCTCATCCCCTTGGGCAAGTACTCCAAGGACCTCATTATGAGTTTGGTGTTACACTTAAAAACCAGTGGTATTTTGCAATAAGGGCTGTTTTTGGCCCGTCTGGTATGTTGCATGGGTTAATACGTTTGTTTCTAAGGGTGGTTCATAGTTTTCTAATAATTTTATTTCATTGTGTTATGGTTTTTTATGAACTTTTCACAAATGTACAGTCAATAAAATGAAACTACTTCATACCATTATAAAACGATGACGCAAATATATGAACAAAAAGATAAAAAAGGCAAAAGGAAATCATACATGTCATATAATTACATTTCAGAGTGCTCTGAGATACAGTGAATTTACATCATCAAACAAAATAACACAAGATGAAATTCAGAAAAAAATATACTGCTGCACATGGTGTGCCTGTGGGCTGTGGTGGACTGGCCTACACGGAACACTAGAGATGTCTCAGTGGGCCACTCCACTGTTAGTCTATTTTTTGTGAGTACCCTTATTTACTTCGTTTCCTCAGGAACGTCATTTCACCAAAATGCCAGGGGCAGTGGAAATGACATCACACGACCCTTGACATCTGATGACATCATAGGAAATTATGTCATTTTACCCCGCCCAAAGTGACATCACAGGAAGTGATGGGACACAACCTTTCACCCCTTGACGAAACAGGAAGTGGCATCACATAGCATTATTCCTCAGTACACTAAGAAAAATATGGTTTTGATATCACAGTAACATGATGTAAATTTCATACAAGAATGGATCCCCATATGTAGCGTTAATATCAGTGTGTATAGGCCCATATTATCAATTACTGTGAATGTAAGCAGACACCCAAAACAACAACCTGGACTGTTGTACATCACTCGGGCTAAACTGTAAACAGAAAGAGCATCTCAAAGAGGCCTAAACCCCAAAGCTCAGACATCCAGTGCCTGCTGAGTGTCTGGCCACAGACTGGAAACAGCAACTGACCACCGCAAGTCATATCAGAAGGCAATCAGTTGGACAATACACACAGGGATATTTTTGTTAATAGTGCACTTTGAAGCATTTCACACAAACCCACTCCCACCAGAGCCTGAATATCCCCAGACCATTTTTACCACGGGAACCCCATCATCCACTGCGAGTCGCTAAGGGCCCTCCGTCAACAGTTTTGAATGTCTGGTACCCACTCCCGCCCTCCAACACCTTACACCTCCAATGTCTTGCTCCAACACCCTCATGTTTAGACAGGGCCACCCTCCAGCAACCTAAGTCTCCAGCATTCTCTAACACCATCAACCTCAAACAAACTAGAAACATACAGTAGGAGAAGGAGGGCAAGTTTACCTTTGTCCCTAATATCGTCCATTTGTTTTTTTTTAAGTGTATTAGTGCAGTTTCTGTTCCATGTTTAGGTCTAAAACCTGACTGACGCATGCCAAGAGGGTTGTTAGCTTCTAAGTAAGCCTGGATTTGAAAGTACGCCACCTTGTCGAATATCTTCAACAGAAATGGGACAGTTGTTATAGGTCTGTAGTTGGTTGGGATAGCAGGGTCGAGGTTAGGTTTTTTTAGGAGGGGGAGGACCCAGGCGTCTTTGAGGTTCATTGGGACAGTAGATGTGTTGAAGGAGGAATTTATTAGTGTCGTGCTAGCTCCCTAACTGCCTCTTTATTTATTGGTGCGGGACAAGTTTCCCCCTGGCACCTAGAAGGTTTGAGGGAGGCTATTATGTGCTCCACTTCAAGACTCATGAGTCGAGTGAATTTGAAGCAGTGCTCAGGTCTTGTAGAAGTCGTTTGTGGCTTCAGCATGGGAGGCAGAGAGACTGCATTTTTTTTACTTTCAATTTTCTTTTGTATGATATGATATGATATGGCATTTATAACTCGCCTATACACAAGTGTTTCAAGGTGCGATGAGGCAAGGGAAGGGGAACAGAGGGAAGACAGACAATGATCTTACTAGGCCAGGTGTCACTCTCATCGCGCAAGTTGTGGGATGTTTCAACCCACTAGTCCAGGCCCTGCAACATTACTGTGCATTGCTTGCATCAGGAACATCAGAATGGCTGCCGGAAAGCATGCTGCTCGCTAAAAATCACCAGAAAGTGCGCAGTAAAAATCTGGAAATTAGGCCGCCATCCACTTTTGCCTATGTCAGTGGTAACACAGGAGACCACTGCCAAAACCCATCATTTGGCTGCCCAAAGAGCAAAATCATTGCAAAAGAAACACAGAGCTGTTTTAAAAATCTGTTTTTCCCTGGCTGTCAAATTTGCAAAAATCATGGCTCACAAACCACCCAAGAAGATCCAACCTCCTTGTTGGGTGGTGAACATCATTCTACTTCAAGAATCCACATAAATATAATGTCAGCAGAAGTATATGTTATCTGAACAAAGTCCACTTTTGAAGATGGTTGCTGGAAGAAATCTGTCAAAAATGGGTGTAATACAGTTACTCACCTCTGTCAGAAGCTGGCAATTTTAAAAGCTGTCATGTTTAAAGTTGTACATTGAACTCAAACTATGCCAAAGAAAGACTTGCTATCAGAAGCCTAAGAGGTTCAAAACTATATTCTAAAAAGGCTTGAAGTAAGAAATTGGTTGATGTATTTGTTAAAAATGTAAGTTATATTTTAGGACAAGACAATTTCAGACATTGGGCCTCATCACGACTTCGGCGGTAACCCTTAAATCCGGCGGTAGCGCTATTACCACCGGATTTAAGGGTCCGCCGAATCAGGGCAAAATTCACGCTATTACTGCTGGCGGGAAATCCGCCGGCGGTAGTAGCGCGAAGATTCCCCATTGAGCCCAATGGGGAATGGGGCATTCCCGAATGGGCTCAGTGGGGAATGGGGACTTACATTACCGCCAAACTCGTGATCCGGCGCTATTAGCGCCGGGGAGTTCGGCGGTAGGGCTAATACCGCCCGCGCTAATAGCGTTACCGTTACCGCCTAAGTCGTGATGAGGCCCATTGTGTTTAAAAGTTAAGGTTTCCCACACTGAGCTTCAAAGACATTCCAAACCCTTTTACCCAACAAAGGAATCTCCCCCCTGCTCTCTGCTAAGAAACTGGCAGGCTGGTGTGAAAGGAAATGGGAGGGGCATTCTGGCATGTTGCTGAGTGGAGACAATGGAGTCCTTGAGCTGAATGGAAATGCTAATTCGGGTGTGACTGACCACAACTGCTCTGGCAGGAAGACAAGCCATGTGACTCTCTGACTCAGCCAAGATCTTGGAGGCAGGCCAGACTGAAAATGTGGATTTGAAATTGGATTAAATATATGTTTAAGGAAAAGACTTATAAAATATTGTACGGAACTGACAAGAATATGAAATTTAGAGATTATTAAATTGAAAGATTCGCTCACAGTTTAAAACTAATCTGGAATCTGTGCGATGTTCAGAGACTGAACCACGGACATTTTTAATATTGTAGCTATTGTGATTATGCTAGGAACATGAAAAATTACAGAAGTATGACCAGATGGTATGTGCATGAATATGTAAAAACTTATACAGATCCGAAAATGTGTAACCAACCAAAAGCGCGAAAAACTGTCATTTATGAGCCAAAACTCTTATGAAGACGGGACTTGAACAGAGACGTGCCTTAATTAATCTGTCATGTAATTATGTATTATTAACAAGTTGTGCATATTGGAAATATGTTTTTTGGGAAAATAGATTTTCTGGGTAAAAGCAAAGGGGAGGTTCTTCCCTAGATTGTAAATGGCAGCATCACTCTGACACATGATGACACACTGTTCCCTTCTCAAATCAGGGGACAGGGAATTCTCTGACCTATCAGATCCTTAGAGGGTTGGGCATAGACAATCAGCCTCCCCACCCACTTTGGAAAATAGATAAATAGGGACTGTTGAGGACCCACAGACACACTTTCTCACTCATCAACTGATCCACTGGCGAAGCACCCTGCAGGAAGATCCAGACTCCAGACTGCAGATCCAGGCTCTAGAACCAGACTCTAGAACCCTGAAGCAGAGGCCTAATCCAAAAAGCTGAACCCTTTTCGGCAGGCCTTTAAAAATCTTGCAAACCTGATTTAACCCCTAACTTCCACGGGGCCTAACCTAAATGATCCAACAGCCTGGCTGAGCTGTTTTGCTGCTACCGACCAAGAACCGTGCTAGAACCCAAGATCCAGATCAGTCCAGCAGAGCTGTAACCCAGAACCCGTCAGATCCAGTCCAAGAGGCCGCGCAGACCAGAGTGCCTTGCTGAGAGCAGAGTCCAGGTGCCCTGAAGCCTGTCCGGTGGCGAGTGAAGTCCAAACACTTGACCAGATCTTTGACGGGCCCATTCCATTCCAAAGCCATAGTTGTAAGTATTTAGTGTAGAACTGTCCATAACCAACCTCTTAGTATCAAGTAACCCAATCCAACCATTCCGACATATCCATAACTGCATTATTGAATCTCTTATGTCTATCCTAAATTCTTCTCTCCTCCACATAATCCTTGATAATTGTAGTGATAATCATCTTGGCGCTAATATATATTTTCTGGAGAAAGGCAATCGTCTCGTACAGACAGAAACCATCCGGAGGCGCCTCTGGATAGGTGGCTGGGCTGTCGTGTAGTTTGCGGCTCCATAGACTCTTTAGTGTTAAGAAATCTTTGTTCCAAATCTTCAACAGCGCATCTTTCATTTTGAAATCTTGACTTTTTGAGAAAAATCAACCTTTATTAAAACCTCTGTAACCTTTGAACCGTATGTGATAGGAACGAGATTTAAATGTCATTTTGAAGCTAACATCCTCAGCTTTCGAACAAACCCAGTTCCTTATAGTTTTTTCTCTTAATCGCGTTTCCCAGCACGTGGAAAAGTTGCCACGATTTCGCATTTGGCTCAATTTCTCTCCATATAAAAAAAACAGCTATTTCTTGCTTTCAACTTCTGAATTTCGTTTTCCATCTGCTAATCATTCTACAATCATTGCTAGTGTTGACCTAAACCAATCCAAAGCAACTCTCACTAGTTCTGAATCCCATTTAGCGAATTGAAGTCATTCTTACCATTTCTCCCATTCAATTCATATTACATTTAAAAGCAATTGACCTGTTTTAAAATCATTACTGTTCTCTCTAAGCTTGCTGGGGGAATCGGGATTGAAACTGCAATTGTTGATTGTTATTCCTGATACCTGTGTGCCCTCATTCCATATCTCCATAGTGCATGTTGGGGGAGTGAGTAACAACAGGGGGAAAGAGTGATTATATTGGCTTTGGTTGAATTCATATCAAGTTTATTTCTGTGCTGCATTCTTTCCTATCATTGCATTTCCTTGAATCCGCACAAAGTATTCTCTGCTACTTTAATCCTCCTATTCCTACTCCTAATTGATTAAAGAGATTGTTGATATTGTAATATTACCCATTGCTGATCATTGTTCATATTCATAAGTGTGATAGTCAGATATTATTCATATTCATAAAAGTATAATCTATATATTGTTCAATTCTTCAAATAAATCTTTTAATTTGCAAAACAAACCTATTTCTTGGTTCAGTGAGACCGGGGGATTCAAAGGGAGGGGCGTTATATAAGGGTACATCATCCAGAATTAAAATAACCTTTGACATAAAAATATATAAATAAGGGTTTCCATTGGGCATCCCATACTAGGCATTCACTTAGTTGGAGTGCTGGATTGAGATCATTTACAGATTGGGGGCTCGTGGCCGGGAATTCTGGATTAGAACTACCACTTGTGCAGCTTAATACAGTGTGCTAACGAATAGGATACATAAATCCTGTTGGGCTAACACATTTCTTACACTGTAAAAGCACCCCTCAAAAGGGAACACTCTAAGGAAACGGTCTGTTTTGCAAAGATAAAATAAACTTCTGTAAGTCAGGAAGGAAATTAATATTTCCAAAATGGCCACATTGGTAGACATCAAGATAGCTAGAGAACACCTTTTACATAAGTTATTTGTGAGAGGTGAGTGGACTGAGCAGGACCAGAATGTGTGGTTGTAGGCAATCACACAACAGATCACTGCAACTGGGTCAGATAGCTGGAGAGATCAGGGTCCCTTACATGTGGCCCTGAGTGAACTATATATGGCCCCTAAGGCCAAGGATGAGCAAAATAAGATTGTCAAGATAGCTGCATATTTATATTTATCTATGGGAGCCATACAGGACAAATATGCTGAAGGCCAATATCTGGCAAGTAGGCAACTGATGGCATTAGAAAAGGCCCAATCTGATCTGGACTCTTCTGAGCAGAAGCTGCAGAGGAGCCAGGAGTCAGAAAATGAAAGCAGGCAGTATATAGTTAAAATAAAAGAGGATATGGGTATCCTGCAACAGGAAAAGGCAGACCAGGATACCAGAATTCTGGCCTTGCAGAAGGAGTACCAAGAAGGTTTGGACTCTCTACTGCAGAGCCAGAAAAAGTTGGAGCAACAACTGGATTTCAACAGGGCATGCACAGAGCAGGTAGCCACCCTGCAAAGCCACCTAGATAGAGAGAAGGCAGAGAGCAATACATTGATTTTGAAAGACCTGGACACCCAGGCAGAGTTTGATGAAGAGCGCCCGGAAGCTGGTGCCCTTCAAAGACAGAGGGACGACCTGGCAGCACAGAGGCAGGCTCTTGCGCAGGAAAGGGACACCTTAGGCCAGGAAGTCTGTCACTTAAAAGGGAAACTGGAAGAAAATCACCTGGCCCTCCAGGGACTGGGTGACCTCCAAAAAGAGCATGATAGATTGTTAGAGCACACCAGGAGGGTGGAAGATGCTCTGGCAAGAAAGGAGCAGGCCAGTACGGACGGGACTCAGGAGGTAACCCTCCTGCAGCAAAGACTGGTCCAGTACTCAAAGACAAACCAGGAAGCACAGAGAGAAAATGAGGCTCTCTGTGAGAAAAATGATAGGCTCCACAGGCAGGTAGCCATGCAAGAGAGACTGATAGAGACTAGTAAGGCCTTGATCGAGGAACAGAAAGCTCAGGTTCTTGCATGGCAACAGGGAGCAGGGGCTGATAGAGATGAGGTTCGCTGGGAAAGGGAAACACCTGAGCATAACCTCAGGAACCCTAGTACCAGAGGCCTTCCTCTCTCCCAGTCCATGGACTCTGCCACCCCCATTGGTGCACATGAGCCCAGGGCCACAGGGATGGCAGATTACTATCCAGTCAGAAGTATGGGGCTCATAGGCGAGTACCTCCCAGGAATGGATGGGCGGGCACCTGGGTATGGGTACCCAAGTACAGTGAAATTTAGTGGGGAACTCCAGCAGAGTAGGCCCACTAAGGGCATCCTGAAAATCTCTGCCCAGATAGGACAGTGGGGGGGGGGGTACCCATCAAATCCTGGGAGCAAGGAGGAATCAGAAGACTCCTCTGAGAGCCCCAGGACACAGGAGACTAGGTCCCCACATTCTGCCAGCCATTCCCAGGCTCGCAGAATCCGGGGGAACCTGGAAGATCAGACGGGCACCTCTGGGAGCACTGCCTCTGAGTCAGAGGATGAATGGACCAGGGTTACCCGAACCAAGAAGGCCAATAAGGCAAAAAAAGGGCCTTGCTTAAGGACCCCTTAAAACAAATCAAGGCAATAAGGAGCGTCATCACGCCTTATCATAAGAACTCCAAATATTCTGTTTGGGAGCACTTAGAGCTCTTTGAGCAGATGATGGAAACTTTCTATTTTAAAGATAGCAGTAGCTGCATTCAGTATGTGAAATGGACATTCTCACCAGAATACTCCAGTTTCTTTGCGGGGCTGGAGGACCAAAATCATTCAAGATGGTCCACATATAGGGCGGCCATCTTGAAGCATTTTTCTGTTCACAGAAATCCCCAAGAGGCTCGCAAGGCAGCGTACAACTTGCAATGTGGGAAGGATCAGGCCCCACAAGAATTTGTGCAGGAACCAAAGCGTGCCTTTGCGCAGACTACCAGAAGGGTGCGCACGGACAGCAAAGAATTTGTTAATACTTTTTTCCATGCTCTACCAAAGTACATCATGACCCAGCTAGTGAGAGATTTTCATGAGAAAAGATCACTAGACTGGGTCATTGAACAGGCCACCCGAATCTATGAGGTGCAAAAGCCCATAGAAAACAAGAATGCTCAAAAAAGCCCCAAACCAACCAACATCCCTGCTGCTGCTAAGGTGGCAGAGGTAAAGGTTGCCCCCATTTTAGATTTGGAGATGGGGGGGCCTAAAAACCTGCCTGCACAACAGAATAATCCCAAGCCCAGAAGGCCCTCGGGCCAGTCGCAGACAGGGAGCCAAGGAGGTAGTCCCACAAATGGGATCCCTCATTCCCCTGACTATGTAAGTCCCTGCTACAAGGGGAACAGACCCATCCTGGGTTATGTGTGGACTCCTCCAGCCCAAGGGGGGGGGATCCAACCAAGCAGCCCCTAACCCAGGGAACTTCCCTCCTCAGTTCCCCCAGGAGGGCAGAAATTCCCCAAATCCTGGCCAGAACTTTTTCCCCAGGTATCCACAAAATTTTCAACCCCAGAATAATCCATCCTTCTTTACCCACTTTCCTGAGCCCAGACAACCTAATCCAGGAGAGGGGAGGTCAAGGGTGGAGGGGTACCCAAATCTTCCCAAGCCGGGGTATTACCAGAGAAGGGATAGCTACCCTTCCTGCGATCAGCCCAGGGGAGAAATGAGAACCCTGTATCAGCCTGAGCGGGTTTCACAGCTAGAGCGCCAGGTCCAAAACATGGCACAGGATCTGGGTCGCATGCTGAGGGCTCAGTAAAACCCTCAGATGAGCATGCTGGCCCAGAACGCCCCAAACTCTGGACCTGGTGCTCCAGAACAATGACGGGGGCAGCACCCCGACAAACCACCGGTTCCCAGGGAGGAGGCACAAGGGGAAGGGGGGTGTAAAGCCTTGGAGGAAGCTTCCTTCCCCACTTGTAGAAAGCCCCTGGAAACCCAGGAACCGGAAACAAAATCTCCTGCACCTGAAAGCCTGCCACCCATGGAGCAGAGGGGGGGGGGGGGGTAGGAGAAACAAAGAACCCAAAAAGACCCATTTTGAGGAGGAGGTACAGATCTTCCAAATTGAAGGAGAGGGGTCCTCAGAGGATCCTGGGAAAAGGATCTTCTCCTTCAGAGATGGGGAACTCCTCCCAAGGAAAAATGGGTCCCAAAGGATTCAATTCCAGATTGGGTAGATGTGGGGACTGAGCTAGCGCCGCCCATCATCCAACCCCAGAACCAACAGCATAAAAGTCCCCTGGTTCAAACCCATCCTGGTGACTGCCTCCAAAAAGGGGGGGGCGCCCAGAACCGGAACCAAGGGAACTCAAAACTTCTCCCATCTCTAGTTGCCACCTTTTTCTTGCAGATTCCCAAGACTCTCCACAGAATTCTGCCCAAATCTCTTCTCTCTCAATGTCCAAAACTAAAAAACTCACCCACCAGTTGTCCAAACATTTACATTGTCTGTGCCCCCTTGCGGAGAAGGAGGGAAGATACTATGCCCCGGTACAAATTTATTTATTTATTTATTTTACATTTATAAAGCGCTCACACAGCCCGCAGGCATCGAGGCGCTGTTACAGGAATTGTTTGTTTTTCTTAATTGTGTGTGTGTTTTTTTTGTCTTAGTTACGTATTTATAACGCGCTTAAACACCCAGGGGTTTCTAAGCGCGGACCCGGGGATCGAACCTGTTGTTGCTTCGTGTCGTCTTGCTTCCAAGACGCGCACGCTGCCGCTGAGCTATCCTCCCGGGACAAATACAGGGGCAGGGTACAATTTTGGCACTGGTGGACACTGGATCCCAAGCTACCCTTCTGTCCAAAAGGCCTTTGATAAACTAAATTCAGGAAGGGGGGAGAATTATCAAATTCCTCTCACCTCTCTTCCTGGACAACTTCAGAACTTTGATGGGAAGGAAATTCCCATCGAGGGGACTGCGGATTTGGACATTAAAATTGGGCGACACACGGTGAAGCACCCGGTCATAGTTGTGACTCCAGAGGGCACCCCTTGTTTACTAGGGAATGCCCTCCTGAGAAGGTTGTCACCCCTAAAAGACTGTGTAAACAAGGTCCTCTGGACCCACAATGGCCGACCAATAAAATTGAAACAGAGCGTCATGTTAGTTTAAACGGCACATGCCACATGGTTGAACAAAAATCTGACCAAGTAGAATTTCACTTCCAGAACAACCAAATTCCAGACATGATAGTAATAGCAGTAGGACAACAGACTGGTGATGGGGGGTCCTCTCTATTTCTGAAAATCAACCTTCCTTCCAGTCTAAGGTGGCATTCCACACTGGAAGGAAACACTCTGAAATTCTTTACCAATCCACAATCAGACATTCCCACTCCTATAGTCCAGAAAGATGAGAAATCAGCTCAGAGCCTGGCTGATATTCAGCAAATTGGAGAGCAGTTGTTCATCCCTGTTCAGTTAAATGAAGGGAAGGACTCTGTTCTCGCACGAGTGTGTGTGAACAACAGTAAGAGCTTCATCAGCGAAGCGATGTTCAGCCAACTCCCAAAAGATCCAGCCATTCCCACATTTAGACTGATAGACAAATGGGAAACAGATCTGGAAACACCCAACGCCAAACATCTCCTGTGCTCTATGCTCAAAATCTCCATAGGCAACAAGAGCATAGTTCATAATTGTTGGGTCGTGCGAGACATCACTGCCGCCTCTTACTTAGGCAGTGATATTCTCAATCGCTTTGCCATTAGTTTGGACCTAATAAACTTCAAAGATTGGTCCCGATTACCGGATAATCCCATGGGCCTTGATGACCCAGAGAAAGCATTTAGGTCAGCTCAACTGCTGCCCTATGCAGTAATTCAGATTGGAGAGGAAGTCACCATCCCAGAAAGGACCCGACAATTCTCCCGGGAAGTGAAAGTTAAAAGAGGACAGAAATTGAAAAACCCTGATGCTTATATTCATCTAAATGCTTCTCTCCAACAGCAAGGGTTGGGGGTAAATCCAACACCACTAGTCAACATAGAACATGACACCATTCCAATAGAGGTGGATAACAGCGACTCAAAGAGTATCACTCTAGCCGCAGGCACCATTATTGGAATGGCGGTTGATGACCAACATTTTTCCATTGATTTAGGCAATGAACTGTTAGGACCAATCCCCAAGGACTGTTTTGACAGTGACAGTGATGACAACACAACACCAGACAGGATCTTTACCTGGCATGGGGGGAACTTTCTGGTGTACACTCCTGCCCTTATGGTAAGGAAGATGTGACTTGTGACTTCAGGAGGGATGAGGTGACTTTCCAGGTCCATGAGGGCTGCCTTTCCCACCTGAAGCCACCAGTCCAAATCAGCACTTTGACCAGGGACTTCTCCACCCAGCTGGAGGAGGCCGCTGAGATAGCGAAACCAGAAGTCTTTCAGGCTTCAGGCAGATGGTTTAAGAGAGAGTCAACTTAGCTGATGCCTGTGAGACTCTGGAGCAGAAGCAAAAGTTGAAACAGGTTTTCTTGGATTTTCAAGATCTCTTTGCGGTGGACTCATATGACTGTGGTCGCACCAACATCCACACAACAACAATTCCCACGGACCCTGGCATGACTCCAGTGTTTGTGAATCAATACCGCTTGCCTCTCGCATCAATGGAGTCCCTTACTGAAATATTAAGAACCTTGAGTCCCGTGGGATAATCCGTCCAGTCCACAGCACGTTCAATAATCCGGTGCTGGGGATATTGAAGCCAAACGGCCAGTGGAGACTCTGCACCAACCTTAGGGAGCTGAACAAATGGGTCCATACTTCCCGATGGCCTCTTCCCCACATTGACCAAGGGCTAGCCCAGATCCTGGGGTCACAGGTATCCACTGCAATAGACCTGACCAATGGATACTGGACTGTACCTGTCAGTAGGGAGGACCAATACAAGCTGGCCTTTACCTTTGGGGGGGCAGCAGTACACATGGACCCGGACTCCCTTCGGATACCTCAACTCCGGCAATGAGTTCAACATTTTTCTACATAAGGCCATGCCCGACCTGGGTGAGAGGGGTAACCTGGCTTATGTGGATGATGTCCTCATCAAAAGCTCAACTGTGGAGGAACACATAGCGGAGATCTGTTATGTTCTGACACAGTTGAGGGCCGCCAGAGCAAAACTTTCCTTTCAAGGCACAGTGGTGTAGAACCTGTGTAAATTTCTTGGGGCATGAGATTACTCCCCAGGGTCTCTGTTCCCAGGAAAAGAAAGTGGAAGCCCTCCAGAAATTGAAAGACCCCACAACTCTGCAAGAACTATGGAGCCTACTTGGACTGACTAATTACAGCAGAAATTTCATTGAGGGCTACGCAGAGATCACTAGACCCCTGATTCATCTTTTGAAGGGGGGGTCAAGTGGGAGTGGGGTCCAGAACAAGCCGAGGCAGTAAGACAACTCAAAAGAAGCCTCTCACAAGCGCCTTGCCTAGCTTACCCTGTCAGAAACAAGGAGTTCTTCTTGGAGACAGGGTTCTCTAATACATGCTTGACTGCAGTATTATACCAAAAGCATGACAAGGTCAATAAAGTAATCTCCTATCCTATGCAAGTAAAACTTTATCCTCTGTGGAGGAAAAATTCAACGATTGTGAGAAGGCACTCCTGGCAACGGTGTGGGCATTGAAGAATTACCGCCCGTTCATCCAGGGGGAACACATCATAGTGGAGACTCCACACCAGCCTCTGCAATATCTCCAAAGTGACAGAATCCGGGCCGGAAATGTGAGTAATTCCCAAATTACTTCCTGGATTCTGTCAATGCAAGGCTTTCCTGTGAAGGTCAGCTATGGCCAAAACAAGAAGAGTCCCCTCGCGCAATGTCTGGCTGACTTGCATGATTGGGCCAGAGAAAACTGTCTCGAGGATGAGAGTCTAAAAATTAAGGACAACATGGAGGCATACCTCAATTCCCCACATACAGTCTTTGAAGAAGACAAGTGTGAGGGAATGCCCACTGTCTATGTGGATGGATGCTCTTACCATGTTGACAACAACAGGGAAAAAGAACTTGTGGCCGGCGTAGGGAATGCATGGGTGAATGAGACCCCAGAACCCTCCGCTGGGTACAAGATTGGTCCCCGAAGTAGTGAAATGGCAGAGTTGATGGCTGTGCATCAAGCCATCCTCACTGCTGTCCAACATCAACTCCACAAACTGGTCATAATCACTGATTCGGATTATGTACGGAACGGGTTCGTGGAGCACCTGGTTAATTGGAAAACCAGAGGCATGCTATGTGCTAATAACAAACCCTTGAAACATGGGAAGTTAATCCAAAATATTGACGATCTGGTCACCTCGATTGGGATGACCATCTACTGGAAAAAGATCAAGGGTCATTCCAAAGTAGAGGGACCAGATAAAACTGGAAATGACTTAGCTGATCAGCTGGCCAAAACCGGGGCCATCCAAGGGGATATAATTGAGATTGAGTCCCTGTTGGGGGAAATCCAGGTCACTGCTATCACTAGGTCCCAGACAAATGCTCATAATGATCTTTCAATTGCACAATGGAGTAAGGAGACCCCAGATGCTAATTTGATTACGGCTCAAAAAGGGGATCCAATAA
Source organism: Ambystoma mexicanum (assembly GCF_040938575.1). Taxonomy (NCBI): domain Eukaryota; kingdom Metazoa; phylum Chordata; class Amphibia; order Caudata; family Ambystomatidae; genus Ambystoma; species Ambystoma mexicanum. Next base: position 1,137,170,212 of record NC_090932.1, on the reverse strand, counting down.
TTGGTAAGTTTTATCAACACATTGAAGACCCTGAGAACTTTCCCCTGACGTATACCGATTACATTGGGAAAGAGGACCTCAGAGTGTTGATGAAATGTCCAAAAATGTTCCGAATCCAAGACGGTTTGTTGGTAAGGAGATCCCTAGCTGGCCATGATCAGTGGGTGGTCCCTACCTCATTCCGAAGCCTGATGTTAAGTCACGCCCATGATGCGGCCACAGCCGGTCATAGGGGGTTTCATACAACACTTGAAATCTTAAGAGAGGTTGCATACTGGCCACACATGGGGCAGGACCTCGACCAATACTTGAAGGGGTGTCTTGTGTGTGCACAATTTCAGCCAACATCCCTCACACACCGTGCGCCTCTCCAAAAGAGGGGGATGGCACTGCCATGGTCAGATTTGCAAGTCGATTTTATCGGGCCCGTGATTCGCTCCTCTAGGGGAAACAAGTACATGTTAACCGTGACATGCTTGTTTACTAAATGGGTGGAATGTCTCCCGGCCCCAAACTGCAAGGCAGAAACAGCAGCTGCCCTGATGATCAACCACATATTTTCGCGTTTTGGACTACCCCAAAGGATCGAGTCAGACAGAGGTAGCCATTTCACCAGCGAAGTAATGACAAAGATGTGGGAGATACTTGGGGTCAAAAGGAAGCTACATATTGCTTACCAGCTAGCCTCTAGTGGTGCAGTGGAGAGATACAACAAAACCATTGTGAGCATATTAAAAAAGTTTGTGGCAGATGCTGGGCCAAGTTGGGATATTCGATTACCTCTTGTCCTAATGGCCATCAGATCTACCCCTTCATCTGCAACTAAAATGTCACTGTTTGAGCTGATGACTGGACGTAGGATGGTGCTTCCCCAGCATCTGCTCTACAGGAGCCAAGAGCAGACATTGATCAATGCCTCCACAACTCATGAGTATGTTGAAAATCTAAGAAAACACCTTCAACATGCTTTTGCCAATGCTCAGCGAAATCTAGAAAGATCTGCAGACAGCATGAAGACCCACTATGACTTAAAGACTACCAGAAAGGAATACAATGTAGGAGACCGGGTCTACTTATACAATTTCCAAAGGAACCAGGCCAAACAGCGAACATTTTTGCCTACCTGGAGGGGTCCTTTTGAAATTGTAGACAAAATCTCACCAGTCACCTACAAAATCTGCATCCAAAAAGGCAGTTTCGCAGAGGGGGAAGATAAGTGGGTCCATATTAATCAACTAAAGTGTTGCCATCCTAGGCACACTCTGCAGCAACTGGAGGAGTCTTCTGGAACCCCAGAGGGGGCCACTCCAGATCCATAAAATTCCAACTCTAAATTATTCCATATATAGTCTATAAAATATAATAATAGAAATGTGTCCTGATTATCAAAATATATGTGTCCGCCCCACTACATTAATAGTGATGGGGAAATGTATACAAATATGTTTTTTGCTTTGTCATCCTAGGATAACCTATAGTTGATCGGAGACCATAGAGACTAACCAAGGATGACTACCCGGGGACCGGGAGCAAAGATCCTGGGGGCCCGGAGTATCGCTCAATACTCCCATCAGGACTGGCGAGGAGAACCGATCGATCCACCCCTGATGGAGGAAAAGATGATGAACTTTGCCATTTGTGGAATCAGAAAAGATGAAACTGACATCCCAGTCTTGCGAATTCCCATTGATGGTCGATCAACGCCAATCGCAAGAGGGGGGGCTTGTGGGATGTTTCAACCCACTAGTCCAGGCCCTGCAACATTACTGTGCATTGCTTGCATCAGGAACATCAGAATGGCCGCCGGAAAGCATGCTGCTCGCTAAAAATCACCAGAAAGTGCGCAGTAAAAATCTGGAAATTAGGCCGCCATCCACTTTTGCCTATGTCAGTGGTAACACAGGAGACCACTGCCAAAACTCATCATTTGGCTGCCCGCAGAGCAAAATCATTGCAAAAGAAACACAGAGCTGTTTTAAAAATCAGTTTTTCCCTGGCTGTCAAATTTGTAAAAATCATGGCTCACAAACCACCCAAAAAGACCAACCTCCTTGTTGGGTGGTGAACATCATTCTACTTCAAGAATCCACATAAATATAATGTCAGCAGAAGTATATGTTATCTGAACAAAGTCCACTTTTGAAGATGGTTGCTGGAAGAAATCTGTCAAAAATGGGTGTAATACCGTTACTCACCTCTGTCAGAAGCTGGCGATTTTAAAACCTGTCATGTTTAAAGTTGTACATTGAACTCAAACTATGCCAAAGAAATACTTGCTATCAGAAGCCTAAGAGGAGGATACAATTCAAAACTATATTCTAAAAAGGCTTGAAGTAAGAAATTGGTTGATGTATTTGTTAAAAATGTAAGTTATATTTTAGGACAAGACAATTTCAGACATTGTGTTTAAAAGTTAAGGTTTCCCACACTGAGTTTCAAAGACATTCCACACCCTTTTACCCAACAAATTAATCTCCCCCCTGCTCTCTGCTAAGAAACTGGCAGGCTCGTGTGAAAGGAAATGGGAGGGGCACTCTGGCATGTTGCTCTGAGTGGAGACAATGGAGTCCTGAGCTGAATGGAAATGCTAATTTGGGTGTGACTCACAACAACTGGCAGGAAGACAAGCCATGTGACTCTCTGACTCAGCCAAGATCTTGGAGGCGGGCCAGACTGAAAATGTGGATTTGAAATTGGAATAAATATATGTTTAAGGAAAAGACTTATAAAATATTGTACGGAACTGATAAAAATATGAAACTTAGAGATTATTAAATTGAAAAATGTGCTCACAGTTTAAAACTAATCTGTGCGATGTTCAGACTGAACCACGAACATTTTTAATATTGTAGCTATTGTGATTATGCTAGGAACTTGAAAAATTACAGAAGTATGACCAGATGATGTGTGCATGTATATGTAAAAAATTGTACAGATCCGAAAATGTGTAACCAACCAAAAGCGCGAAAAACTGTCATTTATGAGCCAAAACTCTTATGAAGACGGGACTTGAACAGAGACGTGGCTTAATTAATCTGTCATGTAATTATGTATTATTAACAAGTTGTGCATATTGGAAATATGTTTTTTGGGAAAAATAGATTTTCTGGGTAAAAGCAAAGGGAAGGTTCTTCCATAGATTGTAAATGGCAGCATGATGACACACTGTTCCCTTCTCAAATCAAGTGACAGGGAATTATCTGACCTATCAGATCCTTAGAGGGTTGGGCATAGACAATCAGCCTCCCCACCCACTTTGGAAAATGGATAAATAGGGACTGTTGAGGACCCACAGACACACTTTCTCACTCATCAACTGATCCACTGGCAAAGCACCCTGCAGGAAGATCCAGACTCCAGAACCAGACTCAAGATCCAGACTCTAGAACCAGACTCTAGAACCCTGAAGCAGAGGCCTAATACAAAAAGCTGAACCCTTTTCAGCAGGCCTTTAAAAATCTTGCAAACCTGATTTAACCCCTAACTTCCACGGGGCCTAACCTAACTGATCCAACAACCTGGCTGAACTGTTTTGCTGCTACCGGCCATGAACTGTGCTAGAACCCAAGATCCAGATCAGTCCAGCAGAGCTGTAACCCAGAACCCGTCAGATCCAGTCCAAGAGGCCGCGCAGACCAGAGTGCCTTGCTGAGAGCAGTGTCCAGGTGCCCTGAAGCCTGTCCGGTGGCGAGTGAAGTCCAAACACTTGACCAGATCTTTGACGGGCCCATTCCATTCCAAAGCCATAGTTGTAAGTATTTAGTGTAGAACTGTCCATAACCAACTTCTTAGTATTAAGTAACCCAATCCAACCATTCCGACCTATCCATAACTGCATTATTGAATCTCTTTTGTCTATCCTAAATTCTTCTCTCCTCCACATAATCCTTGATAATTGTAGTGATAATCATCTTGGCGCTAATATATATTTTCTGGAGAAAGGCAATCGTCTCGTACAGACAGAAACCATCCAGAGGCACCTCTGGATAGGTGGCTGGGCTGTCGTGTAGTTTGCGGCTCCATAGACTCTTTAGTGTTAAGAAATCTTTGTTCCAAATCTTCAACAGCGCATCTTTCATTTTGAAATCTTGACTTTTTGAGAAAAATCGACCTTTATTAAATCCTCCAATTCCTTATTGTTTTTTCTCGTAATCGCGTTTCCCGCATGTGGAAAAGTTGCCGCGATTTCGCATTTGGCTCAATTTCTCTCCATATAAAAAAACAGCTATTTCTTGCTTTCAACTTCTGAATTTCGTTTTCCATCTGCTAATCATTCTACAATCATTGCTAGTGTTAACCTGAACCAATCCAAAGCAACTCTCACTAGTTCTGAATCCCATTTAGCGAATTGAAGTCATTCTTACCATTTCTCCCATTCAATTCATATTACATTTAAAAACAATTGACCTGTTTTAAAATCATTACTGTTCTCTCTAAGCTTGCTGGGGTAATCGGGATTGAAACTGCAATTGTTGATTGTTATTCCTGATACCTGTGTGCCCTCATTCCATATCTCCATAGTGTATGTTGGGGGGAGTGAGTAACAACAGGGGGAAAGAGTGATTATATTGTCTTTGGTTGAATTCATATCAAGTTTATTTCTGTGTTGCATTCTTTCCTATCATTGCATTTCCTTGAATCCGCACAAAGTATTCTCTGCTACATTAATCCTCCTATTACTACTCCTAATTGATTAAAGAGATTGTTGATATTGTAATATTACCCATTGCTGATCATTGTTCATATTCATAAGTGTGATAGTCAGATATTATTCATATTCATAAAAGTATATCATATTCATAAAAGTATAATCTATATATTGTTCAATTCTTCAAATAAATCTTTTAATTTGCAAAACAAACCTATTTCTTGGTTCAGTGAGACCGGGGGGATTCAAAGAGAGGGGCATTATATAAGGGTACATCATCCAGAATTAAAAGAACTTTTGACATAAAAATATATAAATAAGGGTTTCCATTGGGCATCCCATACTAGGCATTGACTTAGTTAGAGTGCTGGATTGAGATCACTTACAAAGTGCAGAGGAAGGCGGAAGGGGAAAAGTGCGGAGGCAGGGGACAGTGCAGTACATAGGATAGATAGAATAAATAAAAGCAATAAGTCCAAAGTACAGCCAGCTGATGGCAAGTGCAAGGGTAAGTGCAGACCTTAGGTGTAAAGTGACTGTAGGGATTCAGAAAACAGTCCCCAAGTGCGGGGGTTGCCCGAGATGCAGCGCAAGTGTGCAACTGGCGGGGGAGGGATCTACTACCAACTCAATGTTTGGAGAAGAGGCTGACCCTGTGGAAGTTGGAGGCGGATGAGCGAAGAGCTCGAGGAGGAAGGTATTTAGGAAGAGAGAGTTGAAGGTATTGAGGCCCCAGGCCCCAGAAGGCCTTGTGGACAATGAAGAGGGTTTTGAACGTAATCCTCACCACCAATGGGAGCCATTGAAGAGATTTCAGTCCTGGAGAGATACGATCCCTGGGCTTGAGGCCAAGGACAAGTCTCGCAGTCCTGTTCTGGATGAGTGGCAGAGGGCAGAGAATAGAAGCAGGTAGATTTAGAAAGAGGCTATTGCAATAGTCTAGCCTAGACAGAACCAGAGCTCCGGAGACAGTGAGCTTCTGGGGGAAGGAGGGAAAGGGAGAACACCTCTGAGGGGGTGCAGCTGGTAGTGCGACTTCTTAGAGATGTCAGAGATTGAGGAGAGAAGGAGAGTGTGGAGTCGAAGATGACCCTGAGGTTTTTAGCCCCGCAGGTGGGAGCAGGAAGAGGGCCAGATCAATGTAGGAGATCAATTTTGTTGGAGAGTGTTGCTTGAATATTGGTACACCAAGACTTATCTTTGATGCAAGAGTCAGGAGAAGAGAAGGGGATTCTAATCCTCTTAGAATGACGAAAAGTTCTCTTGTGTTAGAGTTCCCTTTATTGATTCTATTGTTGTATGTATCTCTTTTAGTTTGAATTATTTCAGATTTATATCTAGCTGACATTTATGAAAGGTTTTCCTTATTTTCTAATGTGGGGTTGTTTTTCCAAGAATATTCAGCATTTTTTTTTAGGTTGCGTAATGTTTTCAGATTTGGGGTAAACCATGAGTTTAGATGCCCTCGCGGTTTACTTTTGTGAAGTTTAAAGGGAGCTATTTTGTCAATGGCTTGATTGATGGTGTTGTTGTAAAGGTCTACAAGTGCTGTAGTGTCTGATTTAGTAACTATGCCGTTAGTGATGGGTTGGAGTAACGGTAATAGGTTCTCAATTGTTATATTTCGTATATTTCTGGTAAGAGTTGGAGGAGCTATAGGGTTTGCCCGAGTAAGATGGGGACACTCTTGTAAGGTGAGGGAAATAAGGTTGTCAGTCCAAGCACATGGTTCATTGGATGTGATTTTGATGTCACAATTAAGGTCAGCTAGCCAGTCTAGGGTTTTAACTTTAATATGAGTAGGCACGTTGATTCAGTGGGTAGGTCCTAGTTCAGTAATAGTATTGGCTAGTGAGGTAGAATTGTCATCTTTAATGTCATTGAGATTTAGATTAAAGTCACCAAGAACTATGATTTGGGAGGTAGGTTTGGTATTTGTGGTAAGTATTGAGGTAATATCCTCCTCAAAAGTTAAGATAGGTCTGGGTGGTCTGTAAATCAAGTGCACAGTTATAGTACGAGATGGTGAAAGTGGCAGTTTGATTGACAACAATTGTCCTGAAGAGAACAGGAGGTGTGGGAGGGTCCTTAATCCCAGGTTAGATTTTGCAATGAAGGCGATGCCTCCTCCTCAGGCAGTTTCTCTGTCTCGTCTAAGTAAGGTATAATTTTCTGGTATGGCTAAGGAGAGTGACGGGCCTGCAGCTGAGTGTAGCCAAGTTTCAATTATGGCTTTGAAGTCAAGTTCGTTGGAGATAATAATGTCAACAATGTCAAGTGGATTGTCTACCAGCGATCGGGCATTTATCAGGGCACCTTTAATATGAGCTGTGTCATGGTCAATGGGGCCTGGAAGAGGGCTAGTAGTTATCCTTAGAGTAGGCTTATTGGTAGGACTATAGTTATGTAGATTTTGAATTAATCTCTTTTTAGATGAGGATAGCGTGTTGAGATGTTTGACGTTGTCATTAGCTGGTGGTTGATGCGCCTTTCCCAGTCTAGATCCTAGCCTAAGGATCCTAGAGTGTGTAGGGCACGGTTGGTTTGGTGTCGGCCTAGTGGCGTATAGTTGAATATAATGTAGTGGTGATAGAGGGCATGTGAGGCAAGTAACACATTTAGGACAGGTTAGATAAGTGATAGTGTTGTCAGTGGGCGTGAAGGTATCAACGGCTACGTTTAAAGGTGGTAAGAATGTTTAGGTCTTATATATTCTGACTGTGGTAGTGACATTAGTTTGTCAGTAGCAAGATTGAGTGGAGGCAAGAATATAGTTGGTCTTATGTTTATAGTCTTTGATATTGGTGCGATCATGGTGGGAGAGAGAATGATAGAGGTGTTGGCCATGTCCCCGAAGTTGTATGGCTGATACAGATGTTCACTGTATGCATGGTAGGTTGGGGTGTGCTACTGTAGCAAATTATTGCCAAAAAGCCTATGAATGTTATTAGGCCGGAGTGCATGGCTTGGGATGCCAATATGAGGCTTGAGTTGGAAAGAAGTTTGGAGCGTAGGTGAGGCAAACCGTGCTCATTTTCAGAACAGAAGCCTAGGGATGGATGAGTTATTTCAGCACAGGCAATGCTAAGCATTAGTAAGTAGTTGTGGCACGATGCAGCTTAAGGAACCCTGCTGGCTATGACAATACTTAAGGCTGTAAGGCTGGCATGTTGCCGCTGTATGATTAGGAGGTGGGTTATCAGGAGGTGGGCAATGGATTAAACCAGTACCAGCGGCAGAGCAAAAGAAGGAGACACACGCGAGGTGAGCCACCAACCATGATGGTCTATGTATAGGAGTAGCAAGCTAAGAGATTTGGAGGAGCACAGGTTAAGCAGAACACTTACTATATATCCAGGCACATGTAGGCAAGGGTCTTGTCTGAGTAGCTAAGCATAAATTGCTTAGTGTTTTTCGCAAAGTGCCTAGGTAAAGAATGCAATGCCTGGTTCAGGAAAGGCTGGGTACGGCACACTAATAGGGGGTCATTCCGAGTATGGCGGTAGGGGGTTAATGGCACCGGTAAGGATGCCGGTGCTGTTAACCACCTACCGCCACATTCCGAGGTCCCTTAGCAGGTCCCACCAGGACCGGCTGGTCTGACCAGCCATCCTTAGCGGGACCCGTTAAGGGACCATGGAGCTAATAATGGGCCCGCAATTTGCGGGTCTGTTATTAGCTCCTTCCCCATTGCCATTGAGCCCTATGGGGGCTCGAATGGGAATGGGGAATGGTTTTCAGAATGGGGACCTACCGGGTCCTCCAAGGTTGGAATGACCCGGTAAATCCCCATTCTGAGAACCCAGACCTGAACACGGGTTTGGAGGTAGCCATGGTGCTAAGAGCACCATGGCTACCTCCAAACTCGTAATGACCCCCTATGTTTTTAACAAGTAGGTTTGCGTAGGACACTCAGTTTACAAAGAAGCTGAGTGCGGCACACAGTTTAGCCCAAAGAGGATAAATGTAGTATATAACAAATTGAACGAAAAAGGCTAGATGGGACATGCAGTAATTAGCACAGAGAGGCTGATAGCGGCACATTACAGGCTAACTAGGACACTCAGTTTACAAAATGGCTGAGTATGGCTCACTTCAGGTTAGCACAAAGAGGTTGAATGCGGCATAGTAAGATATACCCAGGGTGGCTAGATGGGACACGCTGTAATGTACACAAAAAGGCTTAATAGGACACAATTATGCTTTGCACAAAGGGGCTAAAGGCAGCACATTGTGAATTGCACAAAGAGGCTAAATGCAGCACATTGCGAATTGCACAAAGAGGCTAAATGCAGCACATTACGAATTACACAAAGAGGCTAGTTGCTGCGCAAAGAACTCAATGTGGGATTATTGGACATACACCATTATAGGGCGCATGTGCGGGAGTCTGGCAAATTAAATATTTCCTTGCTATAGATGTGGTAGTGAAGATGAGTTTGGAAAGCTTGAGGGGGTTCAGACGTGATCCTCATTGTAGTTCAGGAGGTAATCAGCGACAAAGTATGGGCTGAGGAATAAATGGCAATAACTTAGATGGGGTCTTGAAGGTGGCGAGCGGCAGAGCGTTATCAGGGAAGCCTTCAAAATTGCACGTGTATGGAGGTGATCAAATACCGGAGGTTTGAATGTGCATACAGGAAGCTAGCGAGAGTGTGGTGGTTTAAGCAGTAATTGTTTCAGCTGAACCCTGGGAACAAGGAAACATGAAGATCAGAAAAGAGAAGCCTTAAGGTCAATGAGATGGACGTTGAGGCCTGATGGAGAACTAAGGCCTGCATATCAATGAGATGGAGCGGGAGAGTGACGCTGAGGCCTGGAGCCGGAGAGTGGTGCTGTCACCTGACGGTCAATGAGATGGAGGCAGAGAATGATGCTGAGGCCTGACGGTCAATGAGATGGAGCTGGATAATGATGCTAAAACCTGACAGTGAATGAGATGGAGCTGGAGAGTGACACTGAAGCCCGACGGTGAATGAGATGGAGCTGGAGAGTGACGCTGAAGCCTGACTGTGAATGAGATGGAGCTGGAGAGTGATGCTGAAGCCTAACGGTGAATGAGATGGAGCTGGAGAGTGACGCTGAAGCCTGACAGTGAATGAGATGGAGCTGGAGAGTGACATTGAGGCCGGACGGTCAATGAGATGGCGCTGGGGAGTGACGCTAAGGCATGACGGTCAAGAAGATGGAGCCGGGGAATGACGCTGTGGCCTGGAGCCAGAGAGTGGTGCTGAGGCCTGACAGTCAATGAGATGGAGCCAGAGAGTGACGTTGAGGTTTGACTGTCAATGAGATGGAGCCGGAGAGTGATGCTGAAGCCTGATGGTGAACGAGATGGAGCCAGAGAGTGGCTCTGAAGCCTGACGGTCAATGAGATGGAGCAGTAGAGTGACGCTGAAGCCTGATGGTGAATGAGATGGAGAGTGATGCTGAAGCCTGACAGTGAATGAGATGGGGCTGGATGGTCAATGAGATGGAGCTGGAGAGTGACGCTGAGGCCTGACGGTCAAAGAGTGGGATCGGGGAGTGACGCTGACGCCTGATGGTCAAGAAGATGGAGCTGGAGAGTGATTCTGAGGTCCAACAGAGGACTGAGGCCTGCAAAGTCAATGAGATATATTGCTTAAGTCCATGTGGAGGACTCTATTGAAAATCGATGGAGACTCACAGTACTCCTGGGGGAAACGAGTGCTGTTCAGTCGAGTTTGGCGGAAAGTAAATTACGTCAGATCTTGTGAGTCCTTATGCAATGGGATTGAGGAAAAACACATTTTTCAAGTCAATCACAGTGAAATATCACGCCTGAACAGGGATACTACATAAGATTGTCGCAGGATTAGGAACTAGAGGGAACTCGGCCTCTGCAATCTGGTTAATCGTGTGTCATGACCCTTGCCCCTGGCTCTCACTGGCAAGTCAGCCTTCCAGTTAGGGCCAGGTCAAAGGCCTTAAAACGTCATCCAAGACTCTCATGGAGTCAGTCCTGGCGCCTTTGGCGCCAGGCTCATAACCATCTTGAAGACCAACATTAGAATGGGACTATTTACTTGGGGCTATTTAACTTGGGGGGGGGTGAGCCAACATGAAGGCACACACATAGCTCAGTTACAAGGAACTGAGCTATGCAGACTAGTCTTTTGGGTGTGGCAGGCATGGGACTACTTTACCTGGACTACTTTGGGTGTGGCGGGCCTGGGACTATTTTACCTGGATTACTTTATTCTGCTGTGGGCAGCGTAATGCTCACCGTGTCCAGTTCTTTGATGCCAGCTTACCTGAAACCAAGGACCTGCAGAGAGAGAAAGAACACTACAAAACTTACCTGGAACAGTATCCTGTCTTCAATCCATCGCTGACTTCCGTTCCACTCACCTGAAGGTACAAACTCCATCATCCGGCACCGCATGCATCCTGGAATACCATAACCTGGAAAGAGGAGAAAGAAAGACAGCATTAGTAAGTGTTTACTCATATTTCCTCCCGAATGAAGAAAGCCACACAATTCTTACCTGGGTAGTCATCTTCTGGTCAGTATCATTGCTGGAACATTACGGCGCTCGGCGAGGAACATCGCAACCTGCAAGGAGAGAAAAGACACAAGTTAGCAATATAAAAGACGAAACAGCACCGCGCATCGTGCATTACTCACCGGACAGCATCGCGCACACCGCGCTTTCGCCTACCGGCCCATGCTCATCTTCAAACTGCATAACAACACCAAAATACCTTTCCATACCTAAAAGGAAAGAAGCAAGACATTATTATTCCAACTAAGAGGAACATAAGAACTGCATATAAAGACTGTAAAGCAGCAAACCTACAGAGTCGCAGCAGGCCTGGATTCCCACAGGGGGGCTTGCACCAGTGAAGTAGCTTGGTCGCTGCTCGCCCCCACATCTACGTGCCCCTGCCACGAGGAGCAGGATGGAGAATCCACCTTTTACAATATTAAGGTGAGGAGAAGGCCCAAGGGGGAGGAAGGAGTTGAGGCCAAGGGAGGTGGGAAAACATAAGACAATCTGGTATTGAATCCAGCTCTCCTATATTGCAGACCCATCTTTAACCAGAGGCATTACCAAGGGACCGGGGAGAGGGTTCGAGAGTGCAAATCATCCAACCAGGACTGGGTGGCATCCCCGTGGATACCAGGTGAGCGTAACATCATGTGAGGAACTTGTATTAAACGCCACAATTCCCCATTTGATTTTTTTATCGGATAAACTGCATTATTACACAGTGACTCTGACGTCAGTAAGATGCCTTGTTCCATCATGGTGGATATTGTCTTAAAAATACCTTCTTCTGCCTCTCGAGTCATGAGATATTGTCCTGCTCGAGGTAAAATTGCTCCTGGTTTCAATTTAATCTTTACTTCTTCAGCCCCCTTCATTAGGCCTACATCATAGGGGCCTGTTCTCCATAATGAAACTGGCACTTTCACCATGTCTTCATTGAAAATACTCAGGGTGCTTCTGAGCTAACATAATTTTCTGAGGAACCTCACGTTTAATTGCTCTCACCCAATAAGTAAAACTCATCTCGAATATTACTTCGTCATCTGACGGATGATCTCTAAACATATCTTCCTCAGTGACGTCAGTCAATTTATAACCTTCCCCTATGGCAATCACTGTGCACAATCGTCTACCTTCATATTCAAGCAAAGCCATTTCTTCTCGCACTATGGTTGCTTGCAATTCTAAAGGAAAGACTCATCCTTTCTCTTCATACATAGGTATCTTTGGCCTAAAGAAAAGTTCATCAGGTATTCTCATAGTTCTGCCCACTGAACCTGCTAGCCATGTTAACAGAATGAGTACTCCGTAGTAAAAAAACTCTGGTTCTAACGGTACTCCACGTATGGCCACTTGTCCTGCAAACGCCATAATAAATTCACTCACGTTTAAATAATGCATTCCTGGTGTTGAACACACTATGGGCCTCCTTACGACCCTGGTGGAATGGGTTTAACGGCGCTGGTAAACCCATTCTGCCCTATTATGAGGTCCCCTTGCGGGACCCGCTCTGGACGTCTGGTCAGACCAGACGTCCTCTGCATGTCCCGCGAGGGGACTAGCATGTTAACAACGGGCCCGTCATTAACGGGCCGTTGTTAACATGCTCCCCATTCCCATTGAGTCCTATGGGGGCTCAAATGGGAAGTGGGATGGTCCGGGTCCGGGGTCCCTGAATGGGGAAACACCGGGCCCTCCAAAGTCGGAATGGCTCGGTATTTCCCCATTCAGGGACCACGGACCCGGACCCGAGTTTGGAGTCAGCCATGCCCTTATTAAGGGCATGGATGCCTCCAAACTCGTAATGAGGCCCCATGCCTTCATCAGTGAATGAAATTGTCATGTTCAACTTGGTCATTAAATCTTGACCTAATATATTGATAGGAGTCTGTCTTGAATATAATAATGGCACAGACATGTCACATTGTCCTATAGAGACTGGCAATGTTTCAGTAAAAGGAACTCTGCTTGTAGCTCCTGTGAACCTGTGAGTATTCATGGCATTTCCAGAGATTGTAAATTTCCCCTCTCGTATACATGAGCGTGTTGCACCTGGGTCCACTAAAAAAGAAAAAGGTTTGCCTCCTATATTGACTTCAACCCACGTTTCCTCTTGAGGATTGGGCCTCACTGATAGTATCAAACACATCAAGTCTCCCAGTGAGCTGTCCTATTGTGGGTACATTCTCATCCCTGTACCTGTGAAAGGATTCCCTCCATCGACAGTTACACCCCCATTTCTAGGAGTTATCAATTGTCCCGTGCTTGTACTTTGCTTTATCTGCATGGGTGAATGCTATAACTGCCCTTGCAGCGGATTCATTGCTGTCTGCTGTGTTTGTAAATCTTGCTGCACTCTCGGCGCTTGTGTTTGCTGCACTGCCTGATTCTGAACAAACCGATCTCCATTCTGTTGAGTGTATGCAGGCGGGTATGCGGTCCCCCCTCTTGAGAATTGCCCATTTTGCACAAATCCTTGACTTCTACACGTGCGAGCAAAGTGCCCTGACATACCACATGTCCAACATATAGGAGGTCTCCTAACTTGCCCTTCCTGCATGCCTTGACTATCATTCTGTGTGAATACCTTGATTGGGATGTGAACCATTCTCTTTGAACTGTCTTTAAACAAGTTCGTAGCCTACGTCATCTGCAAATGAGACTCTAGATACAGTTCCATCTGTTACGTGCTTATGACGCAGGACATCGGCATTACTCTGTCGTGGCTCCTTTCTTCACGATTTCACAATTGCTTGGCCTCTCCTCAGGTCAATTACTTAATAACTCTATGCTCATCGTCTTGAGTTGTTTCCTCTGCATCCTCCCTCCATTACTCGTTTTCCCCTTATCACTTTCTCCACTCACTGCCCATTCACAATTTTGCCACCTCACTCAGTTTTTACTCACCATCGTCTTTTTCGACTTCCGACTCTCAGGTTCGCCACCTCTTTATCAGCCGCTTCAACCTTTCATCCATTCAGCTTCCTGTAGACTACGGGAGGGGTATTTTGCCTGAAAACAAGGGACCTGTGTCACCTGCGCTTGCAAGCCTTGTCTTAACAAACTGGTTCCGCTATCTACAGGGAGCTTCACGTTCTTCCAGTTAAATGGCAGAGGACGTTCGATATTGCCGGGACCCCCAAAGCTTACTATCTGGATGGATTTTAAAGAACCATCATATCTGCTACCACGTGAACTGGGAGAGTCGCCCCAGCCCTTTAAGACGACGTAACAATACTACGAGATGAATGGGGATGCAGAAGTAACTCAAATATCAATAATCGAAACGACTCAGGTAGTTGGCAAAAAGGTTGACTGTTTTAATATCAATTATCTAAAACAGGGAGTACAAAGGACATCAACAGACGTCTCACAGCATGGTCTCTCAATGCATCTTAATAAAAGCTTACTTTTATAACAAAAACTCATCATAGGTGACGTCAACCTACATATTTGCTAATGTCATGCTATGTAGAAAACGACAAAAACCTAGGGCATTTGTGATTGGGTCTAAGGCAGAGGTCTTCAATCTGTGGGGCGCGCCCCCCTTGGGGGGCGCGCCACCATGCCTGGGGGGGCGCGTGATGCCTTCCAAAAGAAAAGAAAACGAGTAACGCTTTTTTTTTTTTGGCCGCACTGAACTGAGCATGTGCAATGGGGAGCCACTGGCTCCCATGCACATGCTCAGCCAGTGCGATGTGGTGGGGGCGTGGCCATGGAAACAGGAAATAAACGCAGCCTGGACGCGCGCTTTCCTGCATTTGGATCGCGCGTCCAGGCTGCGTTGTGGTGTCCTGTGTTCCCTGTTGTTGTTGCTGCTGCTGCCGCCGCCGCCGACGAGTCCGAGGTAAGTGACTCGTTCCGCTTTATGTTTAACACGGCTCCCCCGTGGCAATCTGCCATGGGGGAGCCGCGTTATTAATGCAGCACCGGTCCCCCTGCGCCCCTCTCTCCCTGCATCCCCCACATTGGGGGGCATGCATGGAGGAGAGGAGGCGAGCGGGGGACCGGAACTGCTCTGCTGGTGTTTTTTTTTACAACGCGGCTCCCCCATGGCAGATTGCTGGAGCCCAGCAATCTGCCATGGGGGAGCCGCGTTGTTAATGCAGCACCGGTCCTGCTTCATTTGCCATGGCTGTGTTTCCAGTCATCCATTGGATCCCTAGCTTGCGCAATGCTCATCGTTCTGGAAAAAATGTGTTGGTTAAACCAGGGCTCTCAACCTTCACCCGCCAATAGCGAGTGATCATGGGGAGTATATATATGGTGTGCATTTGGCGAATTGAAGTGGTGAGTGACTTCTCATGCCTGGTAGTAACTTGCAGCTTGAAATTTATTTCTCTGGATATGAAGTCAGGTTCGTTTTCAGTGTTGGTCCTGTTTGACAGATGATTTACTGAGTTTTGGAGAATGTTTTTCAACTTTTGGTGGTACCTTTTTTCTTTCCCAATTCTGAGGTTGATACTCCTTTCGGCAAAGCCTCTCCTACAAACTGATGGCACTTGGCCATAACTAAGGTTCTTGGCTCTAGGGAAAATCCCCAAATGGTATGTAATACCACATCTGTCACTACTGCAAATTCAACTACTACACTAAGCTCATTTCCTTTCTCCTCCCCTAAACGCAAGCTATCTATGGACCCCTAGTCAATGCTTGCCCTCCTCGTTCCTGCTCAGATTGCGCTACCGTTTCATTTTTCCCAAAACTGAGAGCTCCGCCATCCACCACCACCACCCCTTGCCGGTATGGATTTCACAAGGCCCCATTTTCTTCATGCCGTATGCCACCTCTCACTGCAAACCCATCTCCTTTGGATTCTCATATCCTGTATTTGATGCTATTGAAGCTGGGGCAACACTATTTTTAGTCGAGTCCTCTGTATTATAGCAAAATAATCGGAATGCTTTGTTCACAAATATTTGTCCTCATCTGATTTGAATCATTGCAAGCAATGATTTTGAAACAACGTGGTGTGTGGCATGCACTCCTTCGTTGGGGGCACCATTATACTCCAGCGCGCGATAACCGTTCGCAACCGAGTAACATTTTGGAGTACATGTGTATAGGGGGGGCCTGGGCCGGAGAAATTTTTCTTAGGGGGGGCTCGGGGTCAAAAAGTTTGAAGACCACTGGTCTAAGGTAACATTTAAGTATACATTCCATGCTAGTCTAAGAGAGTGATGGGCTCCTTAACATCAGGTGGGGCAACCAAGCCCTCCCCTTGAACAGGTCACTATGAACATTATTAAATACACAACATCCCATTGGTTACACAAACTATAGGAACTTTAATTATGCGGCCCCCTACAATTGGTTGGCTCTCTTACATCTGTCAGCACTCTTCCACCTACGTTAGCAGCACGCAGGCTGGACTTCCAGGTGCTGGTGAGTTGGTCATAACCATAGCTTCCCACCAATTAGCATATCATCTATCATCACCTCAGTGGTCTGCTGTCAATTAGGGCCTTGAACTTGTCCTTGGAAGTATTCTTTGCTCTGAAGAATTCAGGGGAGTGAAGGCACGCTCTGCCTCCATGTGTAGGTGTGGTTCCTCATGTTTGTCCAACTTCATCCTTCGACGTGACTGAAGACCACAAAATCGAGCTTTAGTACATTTAAAATACTATTATTTAATAGACCTCTGACATCTTCTTTGTTTTTGTCCATGCCCCCTGAACAGGAGTTTCATTCTTTCCCGCGATTGTAACTAATGTCTGCTCTTCCCAGCCCTGAACGACCTTGGCTTCTTGGTGCTCATCCAGCCTCACTTTTCTGAGATCTGCTTCTGTACTTCAATTGCTTTTCAACTGCGACACACTGGAAATGCCTTCCTTTTCATGTCCAGCGCTGCTATAACACGTTGTGGAAACATCCATTCTTTACTCACTCCTATATATGTATACGTTGACGCATGCCGCAATCTACTCTCTAAAAAGCTAGCCTCAAGAATACTTTGTCTACTTGCGTTTCTTTGCATATGTACACGTGTAAAATGACTTGATATCTTCATCATTTCTGTAGCATAGGTTTCTTCATCTTGTGGCCAAGATAGCACTTATCTTTGATTCTTTCTTGATGCCTCGTAGAATATCTACATTCTCTTATCTCTGCGTCTTTTCTATGTACGTCAGTTCAGCTTCGTGTGTGAAGTCAACATTCTTCTCTTTCATTAATTTGCTCTGTTTCTGCTGGGATTTAATTCAAATGACCATCATACTGTCTTGTATGCAGGTACGGCTTTCTCAATGGAAACCTTGCTTCCAGGATTCTCCTTGGTATCTGTATCTTTACTGGTACTGCACGGGTTTCACACTCTGGTGCCCAACATATAGGCAATATGGGCGAGATGGTTGAGGTGGGGGCACTTGGCTCCTTCTCTACAGGAGTGTAGCCTGTAAACATAAAAACCGGGTATCAAACACATTCTACTCAGTGAAGTTATGCTTTCAAGACAAGCACAGTGCCCCTGAGCTATCTTCATGGAAAGAAACACAAGATTTTTCAGAATGCTTCCGGAGAGGGGTTCAGAAAACCTGCTCTGTAGTGTATGTGCAGCATGTCCGCCAAGTCCAAAATACAATCAATGGTAACGTAGCAGAGCACTCTGGCTCCACTCTCAGGGGAGTGGACTGCTATTTGAGCCCACACAAGCACACAATAAAATACACTTCACATAATATACTGAACATGCTACTCATTATAAGTATTGTATTAGGTAAAACAGGATTGCTACCATGCAACAGATACACACAACAGAATGTACAAAACAGTGAGAGGTTCAAGGGAACCCACCTCACTCCAAAACCAAGTGGGAACAGAATCACCCAACAGTAAAATATTACACACTTTTCAGGTTGCAGAAGGAGGGAGAAAAACAGCTCAAAAAGACAGACCTAGCTAGTCATCAATCAGGCAATTAACATCAATAAAAACAGTACTCTATTGTTAGGAAAGATTTCATGTATGTGTAATTTTCCCTCCATTTGTGGACCCCAAACAAACATTTTGCTTTTGTTCGGCTATCCTATCCTGACTTTTTACCAGTGGAATCCAGCCTTCAGCTGTGCTCCCATGGGCTTTTGCTCACTTGTTATGGGAAAACGGACAAGTCCTTCAGACTGACAGTTCTGGGAAACTATGTTTCCCTTAGTCTTTGACTATGTTGCCATTACTCAGTAACTTTTAACAGTGCACAATGTACCTTTCAGTACCATGCGCTGGGGTCCTTTTTGTTTTATGGCACTAGACACCTGCAAAGGATTTTTTGGTGACTGTACGAGTGTGCCTGGGATAAACTGGTGGCAGCTGTTACTTTTTATAAGTGTTTTACTTCTTTTTATCAAATCATATCACGTTTACCGCATTTGGTTCAAGACTGTGGCCAGATCCAAAAATGGTTGAGCCACAAAGTCTTTTGTTTTGTCCCATGGCCATTTTGTCCCTTGCCTTCACCCAGGTTGTGTAACCCGGGTTGTCCTTATTTGGGCATGCAGCCTCCCGCGAAAACCGATCTCTTTTGCAAGCTTCTGCCTGTCACGTGTGTGTGTCCAGCAAGCGGGTTGGGACTTCTCCCAATCCACACTACTGGTGCCAGAATGTCTGTAGTGCCTGCATGACTGGGAGCACTGTGACCGTGATTTGTCCATGACTGGGATGCCTGCATGAGAGCAGATCTTTGATTGCAAGTCCTAGATTTTGGCGCAAAGCTAATCTTGGATAAGAGAAGGGGCTCTGCATCTATTCCAGGTCAATCTCCTGAGTTCTCTCCAAACTACAGAAGCAGCCAAGTATCCTGCACTGAAGAAACAGACTTGCAGAACCACCAGAGACGCTTTGTAAGGTTTTACACCTTTCACCCTCTGCTGTCCTGTCGGACCACTTTTTTCTTCATCGATCAAGAAGACCTGCCAAGGCACTTCACCCCTTTGGAGTAGTGGGAACTACTTCTCTCGGCGCCCCCTGCTTACCTGCCAAACGAGCCCCTTCGGTAGTGTTCCTGGGCCATCCAGTGAACTGTCCAGCTCTACCTCAGGGTATGCCGCAGAATCGCTGCTGTCTTGAGTTGGAACCCGGGACTTGGGACATCACTTGCTTGTCGTCCAATACCTCTCCTGCCACATTTCGTAGGCCTTGCTCCTCTGGGTCCCGTATTAGGAGAGTGTGTAATGCTGCACACATCTGTGATCCCTGAATCACTACCTGTTGGTGATGGTCACTGTAGGTGTCTTGCAGACCTGCTCTCCTGTGCCCTGAAGCCTGCTGCACGAGAATGTTCTTTGTATCTCCTTCAGAAGCTGAGAAAAGGCATCTGCCCCGTCACAGGCGTTTGTTCTATCCCACAGCCGCTGGGAGCCGGAGCGCAGCAAAATGGCAAGACTCGAACCTACTAGTGACCTCCACTAAACTGGCAAAGTTTGGTCTGGACTGTGCCGAGGGTCGGTGAGTACTTGCATCACTTACTGGTGGCCCCCTGGCACAACCGATCTCTTTCGCGCATGGATATCCCTAAAAGGGTATTTACTTTTGGCTGGGTTAGCCTGCGCTCCCTAGCTATTCACACTTTTTGAAAACTGCTCTACCGCCAAGGGCAGATCCTACTCGAATAGTGGGAACCAATTCTTCATCGCCTCAAGCCCCTTCCCAACTTGCTGCAGCCCTCCAAAGAAGACCCGCTTTTTGTTCTGCTTGCATGATCGTGCGTTTTTGCACACGACTGTATTGTTGAGCACAAGGCTCCCCATTTCTGAGGGCTGATCTCGAAAGTTAGGGAACGACTCCGAAGAATTGTCTAATGCTCCTAGTGTGTTAACACACCCTTCTGTTTACAGGTTGTGGCTGTGTTTTACTCATTTGTGGCATTAGGAAACATATTGTATATATGTTACATACTAGAGTATTTTGTGTGGTAACTGTTTTTATATAACCAAAGTTTACTTGTGTCTATTGGTCCGGCCAACAATAAATGTATAGATATTTTTCATATACACTTGTCTAAGAGTAATTTGTGGTTTGTTATTGTGCGTGCACATTGCCAGTAATGTTATAACTAGTGCTGTTATAGAAAGGGACAATGTTAATGATGATGTGTCCCATACTTCGCAGACCGGCTCTGTGGCTGAGGCCATGCTGGAATTCAAGAAGCAAGAGCTGCTGTTTAGGCAGAAGGAGCTTGAATTCCACATGGCTAAGCTAGAACTTGAGATGTCAGAGAAGCAGAAGGACAGGGTTCACCAATTGGAGCTTGCTAGACTGGTGAGCACCAATGGTTCCTCCAAAAGGTCTGCTAATGAGGCTGGCCCCTCCTCTCATCCAAGATTTCCGAAAGATCTACTTAGTGTATATGATGACAAGAATGACATTATGGACTGGTTGACTGCATTTGAGTATGCATGTGAGCTACAAGAAGTGGTGGATGCTGATAAGATTGCATGGTTGCTCAGTCGACTACCCCATTCTGGCTGCAGTGCTATTGCAGATATGTCAAAGGCTGACAGAAAAGACTTTGCGAAATTGAAGCAAACTCTGGTCTTAAAGTTTGGGAAGACTCCTGACCAATACGTGAAGAGATTGAGAGATTACAAAAAGAAAGCAGGTAATACTTGGATTTCTTATGTTGCTGATTCCTTTAAAAACTTGACTGGTTGGGTGGAAGGTTACAAGGGCACCAACATTGAGGGTATGGTGCAATTAGTCATGATTGAACATATTTTTGCTTCTTGTTCCCCTGAGCTTAAGCAGCACTTGGCTGACTCTAAGGAGATAGATCCTAAGAAAGTAGGCATTGCAGCAGATGTATGGGTGTCACACAGAGTGTCCCATAAGGACAAGCCTGCCTCTGGTAAGCAGGAGGAGGGAAAAAAGAACAAAGATAAGGAGGGTGGGGGACTCTGAAAAACCTTCCTCTCAGAAAGGCCACAAAAGGTTTTAAAAGGGTAAATCACCTGAGAATAGTCAGAGTAGTGGGAGTAATCCTCCCAAGCATAGCTCTGGTTACAATAAGCATCCCCATGTACACAGACCCAGTGGATCTTGTGTGGCTTGTGGAGCAAGTGACCATGTGAAGGGGGGCTCCAGATGTAAGGTCAACACCTTCGGGTTCCACTCTGTGAATTTGGCCTTCCCCTCCTATGAGGAGGAAGAAATTATCACAGAGGCATTTTTCTCTCCAGACTCCTTCCTCAGTGGGATATAATCTGAAGTAGTCTTAGTTTGCCTGGGTTCCTGGGAGCCAAGAGTTTCAGAAGCTTATGCTAGGATACCTGACAAAACCAAGCACTACTTTAAAGACAGTGTGCTGATCAGTGGAGTCAACACTCCTGATCCTAGGGATAGTGGAGCCAGAAGAACTGTGGTGGATGCCACACTGATCAACCAGGAGAAGTTTGCCAGAGCTCCACTGGTGCCCACCAAGTTAGCTGAAGGCCCCCCTCTCAGGTTCCCAGTAATACCTCTAAATCTAACTATCAATGGTACAGTGGAGAGGATTCCTGTGAGCATACAGAGGCAAGTCCCTGAAAAGGTCCTGCTGGGAAATGACCTCAGAGAATTAGGTCTTGTGGGGATACAGCAGAGAGACCCTGCACAAGGTCACAAACAAGAGCTGCCCTGGCCAGGTCCAAAGCTGAGCCAGAGTCAAAGGGGAAACCCAAGGCTAAGGGAGTCAAACAACCAAAAAGGGGGAAAGAGAACATTCCCCCAAACACACATACCACTGAGGTGGAGGCAGTTAGCCAAGTACCTGAACCTGACGAGGGAGAGGTGCTGCCTGAAATACTCCCCCCATGACCATACTGAACTCCAAAGTCTACTGGTTGAAGGTGGTCCTGATAGGGAAGAGTTCAGTAAGGGCCAACGTGAGTGCCCATCTTTAGAAGACCTAAAGAGACAGGCCTGATCCCAGCTTGAGGGTGAACCTCCTGGGAAGCATAGGCTTTATTGGGAAACTGGGCACCTGTACAGTGAGCCCACAGAGTCTACTGAAGGTGACCAGAGGAGGTTGGTGGTCCCCTTTCAAGTCAGGCCCTTCCTCCTGCAATTGGTGCATGAAGTCCCCCTTGCTGGTCACCTTGGGATCAAGAGAACCAAGCAAAGGCTATCCATGCATTTCTACTGCCCCAAGATGGGATTCCAGGAAGAAGGCCATTGCAGGAGTTATACCACTTGCAAGATCTCTGGGAAGAGTGGCTCAACAATCCAGGCTCCATTGGTGTCACTCCCTGTTGTGGGAGTGCCCTTTAAAAGTGTAGGGATTGACATTGTTGGTCCCCTTGATCGTCACACATCCTTTGGCAATATGTTTATCTCGCTGTCAGATATCCTCAAGCCATGCCATTGAAGACAGTGACTGCCAAGTCAGTTGATACAGCTTTACTTGGCATATTTACTAGAGTTGGCTTCCCTAAAGAAGTTGTCTGACAGAGGCAGCAACCTTATGTCTAAGTATATGCAAGCCATGTGGAAGGAGTGTGGGGTCACTTATATGTTTTCATCAGCTTTTCATCCACAAACACATGGCCTAGTTGAAAGGTTTAATAGAACTCTCAAGAGCATGATTGGGGGTCTGGAAGAACCCCAAAGGAGAACATGTCATCTCCTATTAGCATGCTTACTCCCTGCTTACAGAGAGGTACCTCAAGAGGGGATTGGCTTCAGCCCCTTTGAGCTTTTTTGGTCACCCGGTAAGGGGACCACTGGCCATAGTCAAGGAAGGTTGGGAGCACCCCACTCCTCCTGTAGCTACCAATGCAGTAGACTATGTGATGGGGTTAATGAAGAGGATTGTCCTCCTGATGGCTCAGGCCAGTGACAAGTTGAAGGCTGGTCGGTCATTGGGCAAAGATTAGGTATGACCAGAAAGCTTCACTTGTTCACTTCACCCCAGGTCAAGAAGTCCTGATCATGAACCCAATAAGACCTCGAGCCCTACAAGATAAATGGTCAGGCCCTTACACAGTTGTGGAGCAGCTGGGTGAGGTCAACTATTTGGTGGACCTTAGAAGGCCCGGACAGGCCCGAAAAGTGTTTCACATAAATTGGCTGATGGTTTTCATCCCTAGGGTTGAAATAGCTGCACTGATACTTGCATCGGATATGGAAGAGGAGGAATCAGAACCTCTCCCTGACTTATTCCAGAATGGTCCTTCAGATAGCTCCATTGAGGGTGTCCAAGTGGCCCCTCACCTGACTTCTGACCAACAAGGGGAAGTATGAACTTTGCTGAGGCAGTTCCCCTGCTTGTTCTCGCTAACTCCAGGTTTGACACCTTGGTGCAAACATGAGATAGGCACTGGGGATAGTGTACCTACCAAAAGTAGGGGTCACAGAGTATCGGATAAGGTGAGATCCTACATCAAGGCTGAGGTCAACAAGATGTTGGATCCTGGGGTGATTGAGCCTTCAGTAGTCCATGGTCCAATCCTGTGGTTCTAGTGCCAGAAACTTGTAATTCTGAACTTAGGTTCTGTGTGGATTACAGGGCTCTCAATGCTGTCACCAGGACAGATGCTTCTTCCCTAGAACTGATGAGCTGGTGGATACCTTCGGTGCATCCAAGTACCTCAGCACATTTGACCTCACTGTAGGGTATTGGCAAATAGCCCTAGCAGAGCATGCCAAAGAGAAGACAGCATTCTCGACTCCAGAAGGCCTTTACCAGTTCAAGGTAATGCCCTTTGGGTTGGAAAAATGCACCTGCCACTTTTCAAAGGCTTGTGAACATGTTCTAAATGGGATGGATGAATTCTGCTTAGCATATCTGGATGATATAGCAGTCTCCAGTGCCACCTGGGAGAAACATGTGGAGCACCTTAGAATTGTGTTACAGGCTGTTCAGAAGGCCCACTTAACCATAAAGGCCAGCAAGTGCCAGATTGGTCAACGATCTGTGGTCTACATTGGACATGAACTAGGTGGAGGGAGGATTCAGCCTCTACCCAGTAAAGTACAAACAGTGCAAGAATAGCCTGCCCCACTACACAAACCCAAGTGAGAGCCTTCTCAGGACTCAATGGGTAATATTGAAATGTTATGGCAGACTATGGCACCATAGCTGCCCCTTTGACTGCTCTCACCACTCCAAAGAAGCCTAAGAAGGTCTCTTGGTCCGAGGAGTGTGAGAAGGCATTCAATTGCTTACAAGACTCCATGTGCCAGGCCCCTGTCCTCAGGGCCCCTTACTACAAATGTGATTTTCTTGTGCAGAGATATGCCTCTGACACTGGGATAGGTGATGTACTATCATAGAGATATGAGAAAGACAAGGAACACCAAATTGGATTAATTAGTCGCCAGCTTAAGGACAGAGAGCCCAGGGTGTCCACAGTAGAGAAAGAATCTTTATCTGTCATATGGGCCCTAAGGAAGCGTAGGCCCTACCTCTATGGGACCCACTTCACTGTGCTAACTGACTATAGGCCCTTAAATTGGCTGATGAACATGAAGGGAGAAAATCCAAAGTTGCTCATGTGGTCCATAAGCCTGCAAGCGTTTGACTCCACCATTGAGAACAGGCCAGGTGTTGATGGGTTGTCCAGAATGTTTAGCCGACCTGAACATGAGGCCCATCCAGGGGTGGATTAGTCCCCCCTGTCCTTGGTCTGGTAGGGGCGAGTGTTAGGAAAGATTTAATTTATGTGTCATTTTCCCTCTATTTTTAGACCTCCCAAATCTTTTGCTTTTGTTTGGCTATCCTACCCTAACTTTTTTACCAGTGGAGCCCAGCCTTCAGCTGTGCTCCCCTGGGCTTTTGCTCACTTATTATGCAGAAACTGACACGTCCTTCAGACTGTCAATACTGGGAAACTTTGTTTCCCTTAGTCTTTCACTATGTTGCCATTTCTTGGTAACTTTTTAACAGTGCACAATGTAACTTTCAGTACCGTGCGCTGCGGTCCTTTTTGTTTTATTGCCCAGAAACCGTTGAAGGATTTGTTGGTGATAGTACGATTGTCCCTGGGACGAACTGGTGGCAGCAGTTACTTTTTATAAGTGTTTTACTTCTTTTTACAGAATCATATCTCGTATATTGCGTTTGTTTCAAAACTGTGGCCAGGTCCGAAAATGGCTGAGCCACAAAGTCTTTTGTTCTGTCCTATGGCCATTTATTCCCTTGCCTTCAATCAGGTCGAGTAACCTGGGTTGTCCTTATTTGGGCATGCAGCCTCACGCGACAACCAATCTCTTTCACAAGCTTCTGCCGGTCACGTGCGTGTACCCAGCAAGCAGGTTGGGACTGTCCCAATCCACACTACTGGTGCCAGGATGTCAGGAGTGCCTGAATGACTGGGACCACCATGGATCGTGATTAGTTCAGGACTGGGATGCCTGCATGAGAACAGATCTTCGATTGGAAGTCCTCGATTTTGGTGCATAAGAGAAAGGGCTCTGCAGCCATTCCAGGTCGATCACCTGAGTTCTCTCCAAACTACAGAAGGAGCCAAGTATTCTGCACTGAAGAAACAGACTTGTGGAACCACGAAACACGCTTTGGAAGGTTTGGCACCTTTCACCCTCTGCTGTCCCGTCGGACCCCTGTTTTCTTCATCGATCAAGAAGGCATACCAAGGCGCTTCACCCTTTCGGAGTAGTGGGAACAACTACTCTCGGCAGCCCCTGCTTATCTGCCGAACAAGCCCCTTCTGACGTGTTCCTGGGCCATCCAGTGAACTGCCCAGCTCTACGTCAGGGTATCCTGCAGAATCGTTGCTGTCTTGAGTTGCAACACGAGACTTGGAACATCGCTTGCCTGCCGCCCCGCACCCTCCACTGACAAATTTCGCAGGCCTACGTCCTCTGGGTCCCAAATTAGGGGAGTGCTTAATGCTGCACACATCTGTAATTCCCGCATCACTACCTGTTGGTGACGGACGCTGTAGGTGTCTTGCTGACCTGCTCTCCTGTGCTCTGAAGCCTGCTGCAACGGAACTTTCTTTGCATCTCCTTTGTAAGCTGAGAAAAGGCAACTGTCCCATCACGGATGATCGTTTCCATCCCACAGCCGTTGGAAGCCGGAGCGCCGGGAAACTACAGGACTGGAACCTACTAGCAACCTCGACTAAACTGGCAAAGTTTGGTCCAGACTGTGCCGATGGTCGGTGAGTACTTGCATCACTTACCGGTGGCCCCCTGGCACAACCAATCTCTTTTACGCCCGGATATCCCTGAAAAAGTATTCACTTTTCGCTGGGTTAGCCTGCGCTCCCTAGCTATTCTCACCTTTTGAAAACTGCTCTGCGGACAAGGGCAGATCCTGCTCGAATAGTGGGAACCAATTCTTCATCGAATTGCTGTAAAATATGGCAATGCTCTGAGCATGACTATGTCATTTCAAATGACAATGCTCTGAACATGACTGTCATTTCATCAAATGACAGTCATGCTCAGAGCATTGCCATATTTGACAACAATTCATGTATAACTAATAGTCCATGCAGTAGAGTGCTGTGTGCCTACTAGCATTTTGTTTAAGCCATGGAAATAAGATCCACCAGTGCGTTCTCCCTCGCACTGCACCCCCGGTCCTTACTCTATGGCACCAGTCCCCAGAGTCCCAAACTAGCTTTTTTTACTTGTGGACCCTCTGTTTTTTTACGATTTCCCATGACAGAGGTGTCGCATTCATCTCTGCCCTCCCTTTTCATTCACAGTGCATTCAGGAATACACCCCGACATTTGACACGATCCTTTGGCCTACTTTGGAGCCATAGACCTCAAGCACAGAAAAACTTCATCCCGGTAAGACATTTATTTAACTCTTGTATTACCTCCCGTCGTGGTTAAGATGCTGACATAGAGACCCAGATTTAGACTAACAGTCTTGTTTGGTTATTCTCCTTTTGTCTTTCTTTAAAGGCACCTGTGCATACCACATCCCATAAAGCAACATGTGGTTCGAATCTCCTATATTTGGAACAGGGGATCAGCTCATAAGCTTCCTACCGTAGCGCACCTTCGCACATGGTAAGCCAAGTGAGGTGTCATCGCAACACCATCACTGCTTTTTTCGTAAAAACAGCATTAATAGCCTCTTAACAAATCAATTGCTTTATGAAACCACACACTTTCTGAACCCCTTTTCTCTCGTCATTTCCTTGACAGAGACCAAAAGGACACTCCTTTCCTCAAACCAGCACTATCGTCCTGATGAAGGCCAACCACATGCGAGCTTCACTAAACAGCTTTCCTTTTGTGGCCAAAACACAGTAGTGTCGACAACCTCCATTTTGTTATCAATGTCCATCACCAACACTGTTATTTATGCACTATGAACCTATGTAGTGCCTACATGTTATCTGTTTATTGAATTCTGCAAATTTTAGAAAGGAAAGAACATGCCTATTGTTCATCAGTTCCAGTCAATCTGACTGGACTGCACCTGTATATATGTTGTACTAAGCTGTATCAAGTTTATAGTGTCTTTTTGTTATACCGTGACAAACATTTGTGCATTAAACGCTTTGGGCAAAAGCTTTATTGACCCTCACAACTGTTTGAGAACACTGTTTTTGCAAGAGGAGCATAAATAATGTATTGAAAATCTGGGCACGCTGCAACACAAATTAATTTATCAGGTTACTCATAATAAAGTCTTTTTAGAGGACATAATCACATTCCTATCGCAAATAACTCAGGAAAGTGTGTCAGTTAAATACAGATGCAGAGAAAAATGAGTCAGATTTTAAGGAACTGACTGACATTAGGCGAGAAAATGCACAATTAATGGAACATGTGAGGCAAGCAGAGATTGACCTATTGCCGGCAGCCCAGTGCAGAAATGCACAAGAGGAAGAGATGAGTCTCTTGAAAATGAAACGGCCTGCGCACGATGCAAGCCTCACAAAATGAAAATGAGTCCAATTGTGAAGAAATCAAGGGATTAAAAGATTGATTAATGACCCAAAGTGAAGTGCTAGAAACCACTCAAGTTCTTGTGTCAGAATTAAAAACTCAGGTCTCTGCATGCCAACAAGAGATAGGGACTGAGGAAAACAGGTGTGAGAGGTTGACAAATTAAATAGCCAAATACAAACAGGCTTTGCGGAACCCTGACCAGTCAGGGTATGGAAAAGCACCCTCAAATCACAGAGTGGTGACCTCTCTACCAGGGACCTCAATCCAATTAACCACTTCATATGTCCAGATTGCAGCTGACCTCATGTGTACCACTTATCGAGAACAGGGAAACATGAGGCAGATACAAACAGGCTTTGCGGAACCCTGACCAGTCAGGGTATGGAAAAGCACCCTCAAATCACAGAGTGGTGA
The DNA here is from genome assembly GCF_040938575.1 of Ambystoma mexicanum. Classification (NCBI taxonomy): domain Eukaryota; kingdom Metazoa; phylum Chordata; class Amphibia; order Caudata; family Ambystomatidae; genus Ambystoma; species Ambystoma mexicanum. Next base: position 1,137,141,787 of record NC_090932.1, on the reverse strand, counting down.
CCTCTCTACCAGGGACCTCAATCCAATTAACCACTTCATATGTCCAGATTGCAGCTGACCTCATGTGTACCACTTATCGAGAACAGGGAAACATGAGGCAGCCGGATTCATCCAGGCCTAGTCAAAATGATCCAGAAGGCTAGTCCTTATCTGACATTGATGAGGATTCAGGGTTACCAAGCAGAAGGGAAGATGGCCTGACCAGTGGGCTCTGGGAAATCAAAACTACCCTAGCAAGTACTTCTGACTAGGAGGCCTCCTATGATGAAAAGATCAGGGAGTTGGACTGGCAGAAAATGAAACTACAAAGGTACCAACTAGTCTGCTTGCAGAAAGAGAAGAGCCATAGGTTCAGCCTAGAAAGAGCATCTTGAAAACCTCCACACATTCAGGGAGAGGGGGGGAATTTCCCTGCATACTTGGAAGGAGGGATGAGGAGGATGAGTACTCTGCAAAAAGGGGATTACAAGGGATATGACGCTGAGACTTCACGGAACCACAGGAGAGAAGAGTCCAGACCCCGTAATTCTGGGATGTTTTCCCAGTCTCATAGAGGTAGGGAGCACCTAGAGGACTGGGAATGGACCACCAACAGTAGCAGTTCTGAGTCAGAGGGTGAGAGGACTCAGGTGCAGCGGAAAAGGAAGTCTGTCAGACAGAAGAAAGGTCTTGTGAAAAACCCAATTCGGCAGATAAAGACCATAAAGCGCTCTATGACTCCCTACCATAAGAATGCCAAATATTCAGTATGGGAGCATTTAGAGCTGTATGAACAAATTATGACGTCATTTGGAATTAAAAATGATGGTAACTGCATAGAGTTTGTCAAATGGACATTCTCCCCTGAGTACTCCAGCTTCTTAGCACAGATGGAGGATCAAGATCACCATAAATGGTCCACCTACAGGGCGGCCATTTTAAAACACTTTTCCACTCACAGAAACCCAGAAGAGGCCACAAAGTGGCATACAACCTGTAGTGTGGGGAAGACCAGGTGCCTAGAGAGTTTGTGCAGGATTTGAAATGAGCATTTGCCCAGATTTTCACGCGTGTGTATACCAGTAGTAAGGAGTTCATCAATACATACTTTCATGTGCTCCCGAAGTACATTATGACCCAATTAGTGAGAGGTTTTCATGAGCGTAGGACCCTGGATTGGGTGATTGAACAGGCCACCAGGATCTATGAAGTCCAAAAGCCCTCTGAAAATAAAAATAACCCTAAAACCTCCAAGCCATCCTACACACCTGCCGCTGCAAAGGTAGCAGAGGTGAAAAATACTCCTCCACTGGAATTGGAGACAGGGGGGCCTAAAAATACTCCTCCAGCCATGAAGCAGAATGAAAGGCAGACAAGACCCTCAGATCAAGCCCAATCGAGTGGGAGTCGGGCAGTATACCAGACAAATGACCCTACTGACCCTGCCACCTATGTAAGTCCAAGATACAAAGGTACAAGACCTATACCCGGACATATATATACTACCCTGGCACAAGTGGGTGTGTCCAATCAGGTAAGTACCATCTCTGGCCAGTGTCACTGGGAATGGGGTGCTGGAGGTGCTACAGCACCCCCATAAATTCTGGTGATAGTTGACACTTGAGCGCTTGGGCTGTGGCCTCATTTTCATTATGTCTTGTTGTAGCAGTGCAGGCAGTTGATGTCATCCTTAAATTGAGCACTTTCAAAGGTCAGGGTCAGTGTTTTGTTAAGCTCGTTCCTGACAGAAGAGAAGATCATTTCAGAAACTCCTTTCCTGTTTGTGAATGTGATGATGCTGGGTCATTTATAAGGCTGTAACGTCTATGCTTCTTTACAACATCTTTGATTTTCTTATATTTACCTGTGTTCTAGTATAATTGCATGTTAGCATCTTCTGCAAAATAATTGTGTTTAACTTTTTTTGCAGCACTTAATGGTACAGTTAACATATTAGATTTACAACTATTTTGCTCGGACGTTTCTTATGCTAGGACTGCATTTTTGCTTCACTGTACTCCTGTGTTCTCATTACCTGCATTGATGGCAGCTCTCCAGCAGTAGCATATTTCGCCTCAGTTGTGCAATTTTGTGAAATTGTTTATCTGTTAATATGTATTGTCATTTCACCACACTATGCTTTCCCATTGCACCAAAAGAATAAGCAGGTTACATGTTTATAAAAATGAAAAGCGTTTTTATGTTGAACACATTGTTCATTTTTTTTAGAAATTCCGGTATAAGAAAGAATGGAGGCATGTTTTGTCATGCACTCGGATGTATCCTTTAACTGCGTGACATTATAAAACGCACACTGCCGTCATAAAGTAAACATACCATCACTTCATAGCATCAGTAGCTGCTCTTTTTATTTTCTTTGCATGTCTCCTCAAGTCCATAATCGTGCCATTCATTTGGTTCTCAGACCGGATAGACAAAGGTTTAAGAATACTTCCTGACGTCTTCCATAAGTATTTACTTTTTCTGCAAAGGAAGTAATTTACTCCAGAACTTTTAAGCATAGACATATAATGATTTCCCAAAATCTGAATGACTTCCACATTTTTAGGTTTGGAATTTTAGGACTTCCTCTCCCAAAACATTCACTTAAAGACTGGTGGAATCCACATCAGATTCTGGTCAACCTACCAGAATGGAATGCATGACTTTCCACATCTTTAGATATCATTTTTTCACAGGCGTTTTGGCAAATCAAAACACCTAGGCTGTTTTGTGCATTCTGTGGACTTTTTGTGAGTGGATTTCATGTTCAGGCAAGTTTGGTGTCATGGACACCATTTAACCCTTTCACTCCTTAGAGCAAAATGAAGAAATGTTACCCATCACTGCATGTCACTATGGCCCCTCACAATAGTGATAGACATTTAATGGGATAGTAACTGGATTTGGGAGCACAATTCCTCTACACTTTATAATTGGTGTAGTGTGGGCCCCCTTGGCCTCCGGGGTGCAGGTTCCCCCCGCCACCAGATGTCCCGGGGGTGCCCCGCCTCAGCCCAGAGGCCTGGAGAAATGATGGAGCTTGGAGTTCATGGAAAGCATGTAAGAAAGACTTCTTTAAAACTTTTGTGCATATCTGAGTGTGTGCGTGCCGGGTGCAATTGTATATGTATGTAATGTATGTATGTAAGTATGTTATGGCTCTTGGTCACAGTATTCAATGAAAAGATCAAGAAAAAAAACAAACACAAGAAAATGCGGAATTCGGCACTGTGGAAAAGAACATTACATAAATGTCGAGTAAGGGGGTGGGGTGTGCGGTAGTGTGCCCCGCTCCACTTACTCGACATTAATGGAATGTGGGGGTGTCCCCTGCATACCTGAAAAAAGAAAGCGGGGGACATATAAAGTTTTTAAAAAAAGAACAGAAGCACCCTGTGGCAGAAGTTCTGCCTCTCAATGGGGAGGCAGAACTTGCGTCGCAGGGATAGAGCCATGCAGAGGAGCAGCAGGTAAGTCAACCACAGAGGTAAGTATGAATGGTAGGGGCTGGAGTAGTGGTTGGAGGGTGATGTGCATGATTATTTAATTACGGGCATGTCGAATTCGTGAATTCAGAATTCTACATTTTCGTATACGAAATAATCACGTACATCCATGGTTACAAGTAAAGCTGAAAAACCCCAGACATTTTCCAGTTATGGTAAGCTAAGGAACCATAACTCGCACTACAAAGACAAACATCCAGTACATGAAAGATGACATCACAAATGTCATTGATATGATATGATAGGTTATTTGTAACACGCTTAATACCCAGAAGTTTCTTAGTGCGGACCTGGGGATCGAACCTGTGTTGCTCTGTGCCGTCTTGCTTCCAAGGGGAGCACGTTGCCCCTGAGCTATCCTGCTGAGACAATGATAACATCACATATCTGGCCCAGTTGTTTTTGTTCACTGACATGTCTAGGCTAGTTTTTATTTTTACTAACATGGAGAAGTAAAAAAATGTAAAAGGTGATATATATGTATATATATATGTATATATATATATACATTAACCTTCTTGTATCTTCTTTAAGTACATTCCGTAGAACATTATTTGACCTCATAGTGCACATACATGGGGCAATAGGCAGGCCTCAAACACACACTGCATTTGTGCACATGATAATCAACTCAAATGTTATTGTCAAATTTTTGTGCTATTGTTTCTTTCTTCTTTACTTTAGTTTCCCTGTATGTGGCTCTAATTTGTATGCATTCTGGGTTTCTACATGTAATCTTTGTACTAACACAAGTATGTCATAAATGTGAAATTGCTAGCTAGTTATTCAATGTTTAACATTAGGCAAAACTTTGAAAAGGTAGAATTTATTATTTTACTATCAGAAATGACCAGATTCAAAATATTGTACTTCTATGGTGCATGCTGCAGCCATTGCCTATTTATATCTATGATTAGGTTCCTGTATTAACAACAACACTTGGATATAAAGTTTTCTTTAGATGAGAACATTTTTTAATACATTACGTAGTTTATGATAGATGTCCCGCTCACCTCTGACATCTTGTTACCAACATTATAAACACTACCCCTTGTAGGGACTCTTCGTGAAAATTATTTTAATATGTGATGTTATCAGGAATGTCATCAATGATATTAGTGATGTCATATTTCATGTACTGGACGTTTGTCTTAGCAGTGCATGGTGGTGGTGTGAGTTATGGTTGCTTAGCTAACCATAACTGGCAAATTTCTAGGGTTTTTCAGTTTTACTTGTAACCATAACGTCCCTTTAACAATGTTTTTTCATTGAATTTCATGGGTTTTTATTAGAGCAGATTAACCATAACATCCCTTTGATAATGTTTTTCAGTGAATTTCATGGCATTTTATCAGTGCAACCTAATTTGCTGCAACTTACTAATATCATACTTACCCCAATATAGCAACATTTTACTCCAATTTTGAAAGTTTCACCTTAAAACTCTGCCATTGCGGGGGGCGTGTCCTAGCCGAAGCCTAATGGAGGCGTAATCTCTGTGGCTATGCGCCCTGTGAACTTCTCAACCTGCTGCTCACCGTAAGATCGTTGCCAGGATTATACTTTTGGTCACATCCTGCACCGGAATATGTAGCCATCACTGGGTGAGTTTCCAGACCTTGAGGGGCTTAGAAGAAGGTGGAATTCGGCCCGATCGATCGAAGGCGAATCATCGATGAAGGAAAAAAGATGGCCGCCGGCACGCAGCGCGGCTTAGATCGAGGTGTGGTGAAGGCGCTGGCTCCGCTGTGAGGGATACTGGCGCACAAGAAGGAGAGTGAACCCAGACTGTGCATTCAAGGTCTGTGCGGTAGTTTCTCCCGATGTTCATCAGACTCTGAGCTCCAAAGAATGCTGTTACCCGAGTCCTGCATACCCGCTGCTCCAGGTGAAGTGGCGCTCCATACACGGCATGCTAGGCTGAGGGAGGAACGGCAGGCGCGTTGTGCAGATCCCCGCTGTACCAGCAGGTAGGATCGTTGTGATGCATGTAGCTTGGGTGCACCCAATTCCCCTGCTCCTGCTCCCTCTCTAGCACTGAGGTGAGAAGCGTGCATCAGAGGTTACAATCAACGCATGGAAGGAACAACGTAGAGGGCTTTGAATTTACACGCCCATATAGCCGAAGCTGGATGGATTGACACAGGACAGTTTGCAAGGTAGAGTCCAGAGAGGGGAGTCAGTGCATCTTTCTAGGGCAATCACATACATGAAATCCCAAGCAAAGAAAGAACGAAGTGGAGCCTTGACTCAACGCCCAATACTAACTCCAGAGACTGAGCAGATAGAAAGCATATTGGGCATCCAAACGAAAGGGATCATTGAACACCCACTCTTGAAGAGCTCCATTAAGGATGTGCTGGGGATCAGCCCTTTTAAACATTAATTGGCAGCATGTGTGTGCAGGACATATAGAGATGACAAAAGGCAAAAGCTTCTGACAGGATTGCACTGCACTGTGCATCTCTCTTCTCATCAGACAGTTATACAGGTGTGAGGCCATGCCCCCTCGCCCTCCTACTGATTAAAAATCGAAAGTCTGTCTATAGCAACGGCATCAGCATCACAGAATTCTTTCACCCTGACTCAGCTGTCAAGACATCTGCTATCCTCCCTCATTATGAGCAAGATGAAGTCAGGTAAGGCAAAAGAAAAATCAGGAGCCTCCATCAGGGACATGCTTCAACACCTGAAGACCTTGTCTGAACCACCTTCAGCGCAGGAGGAGAAAGCCCAGCCTGCCACTAAAGGGGATATTTTCCGTATTTTTCAATTGCTACAGAAAGAGATGTCGTTGAAGGCATAAGACCTCAAATGTTTGTTCCAAGAGTTGTCCCACACAGTACAACAGAATTAATCAAAACTAGACGACCTAGAGTCGGCCTTTTGCGAACAAACACAAATCCAGGATCAGCTCAAACAAAGGGTGGTGGCGCTGGAAACCTATAGCCGGGCAGCTGAAGAGAAACTTGAAGATGCTGAAAATCGTTCCCGTAGAAACAACATACGAATCAGAGGACTGGCGAGAGGCATAGCTGACCGTGACTTGGAGGGATACGTGCATGATCTATTGCGAGAGATACTCAGAGATTATACAGCAGATCTTACGCTGGACCGCACATATAGAGTATTTTTCCAACTACCAGATGCGACAGAATCTCATTCCTGATGTTCTAGTGCACGTCCATTTTTTCAAATCAAAGGATCTTCTCTTCCAGAAAGCCAGAGCGATGGGCAACCTGCTATTCCTTGGAGCGAATATACAGCTATTCCAAGATCTCCCTCAGGGAACTATACAACCCCGCTGGCAAATAAAGCCACTGACCACATGGCTTGCGGAAAAGAGTATCCGCTACAAGTGCGGATATCCGTTCCAGGTTCTGTTCAAAGTAAATAGAACCCAGCATCAATTTACATCACTTAAAGCAGCAGTGGAAACCCTAAAAATCCCAGAAGCAGAGATACATGTGCTGGAAGAACAGGCATCAGCATCCTCGGCAGCTCCATGGACACAGGCAAAGTCGAGGAAAAGAAGACGGCCGGGACCGTTGGAGGACATCGATGGACAAGAGCGAACATAGCGGAGACGGAGAAGCGCCAGACTGAATGACGAGTTAGGAGATCGGACGCATTTCAACTTTTCGGAGAACAGTACAATGCCCTTTTAGGGTTCTGGAACTACAAATCATAGTTGGTGTAATGCTGCTGACTGAGAACCATTATCATTAAGGCAGCAGAAGGTTTACTCTTAATATCTGAAAGGGCGGTAGGAACACGTGCCCTGAAATAAGCAAAGTGCTTGATGTTGACCCTGCACAGGGGTGGTTGGACAGTTATACCATATTATTCTTTTCCCCTTCTTCTTTTCCTCTTTTTTTTGTCCTTTCTTTGTGTTTTTCTCGAAGTGTGGCCATATCCAGAGAAGTATCTGGAAAGGTTTCTTACCTCACAGCGGTAATGGGGGGCATTGCCCTGGTGAAAAAATGGTGTAGATGTGCATGCACATCTGGGTTGGCTTAATAGGTGGGTCTACTGCATGTTTAAACAGGTGGTTGATGCACAGGATGCTGGTATAGTCTATGGCTGACATAAAGATTGTAACCATAAATGTCGAGGGGCTTAATTCACTGAGGAAGGGGAAAGGGGTTCTTTCGAAACTAATTGAGCTAAAGTCTGATATCGCCCTGCTCCAAGAAACTCATCTGTTAGCCCCTGACGAGATTAGGATGAAATCCCGCTGGTTTTCCTATCAATACTTCGCCTCCACAGCTACTAAGAAAGCCGGGGTCGCTATCTTGATTGTGACATCTTTCCATTTTGAACGTGTGAAGTTTGTGAGAGTTAATAAGGGCAGATATGTTGGGATAGTTCTTCGCATAGCAGGACAATATGCTACAATCATGTCTGTGTATGGCCCGAATCAGCAACAAGCCCAGTTCTATACAGACTTCTTTCCTCAAATAACAAAATTTCAGCAGGGGGCGCTAATATTGGGGGGGGGGATTTTAACCTGCTGTTAGATAGTGCTGTGTGGAACTGGCTCAGTTTCCACAACAGAAATGGCTAAGGCAGTCCCCCTTAAGAAGGCTATGTTAGACTTGGTAGATGCATGGAGAAATCTTCAACCCCAACACCATGATTACACTCATTTCTCCCATGTGTATCGTACCTATTCGAGGATTGACTATTTCCTGATGTCTGATTCCCTTATGTCCGGGATCTCGGAAGCCACCATTGAGGTGGCTTTGGTATTAGACCACTCCCCTATAACAATACATTTGGAGGGGTACGGCTTAGGGGGTAGAAAGTCTGTGGGGTGGAGGATGAATGATTCACTGCACGCTTGTCCAGTCATATGCTCGGATATCTTAGAACAGATAACACAGTACTTTGAAGACAATCTCACAGGGGACGTGCCCCTCACAGTGGTTTCGGAGGCCTTTAAACCCACACCGTAAGGGGAATTGATCAGCATAGCCACAGCCCATAAATAATTACTATCCATTCAGAGGGATCCGGCCGAGAAGCGGGTGGCCGAATGGGAATCCAAATATAAGCGGGTTGGGGCTAGGAAGACATACAGGCAGCTCCAAGTGGCCAGTGCTGAACTAAAGGCATTATGGGTGGGCGATATTTCACACAAACTACTCTGCACGAGGCATTTTAACTTTAGTACCTCCAACAAAGCATCCAGACTATCAGCTTATAAACTTCAGGCACAGCGGGTAGTACAGTGATAAGACCCCTACAAGATGGGAAAGGGCAAGTACAGACTAAAGAGCAGGAGAAAATTCAGATCCTGACACAATATTATTCCGGGCTGTTCACAGCAGATGCTCCCATGGGACCCCAACAAGAAGCTTTTCTCAGGGAGGCCGAACTCCCTCAAATTAATGAGGCTCAGAGGCAGGTTCTGGATGCACTGATAACGATGGAAGAAATAACACAAGCCATTTGCACTCTTCCAGGTAATAAAGCGCCAACCCGGATGGCTATACGGTCGATTTCTATATAAAATTCTCACCAATCCTTGTCCCTCACATGGTACCCCTGATTAACTTCTTTGCAGAAATGGCTATGATCACTCCCACTATGGGAGAATCGAACCTGACCCTACTGGCTAAACCAGATAAAGATCCCACCCTGTGTTCCTCGTATTAGCCAATAGCAGTACTTAACTATGATTCCCAAATTTATTTGAAAATATTAGCCAAAAGATTGGCCCAGGTGCTACCAGAATTGGTATTAGCGGACCAGACAGTGTTTATACCAGGACGTCAAGCGCACAATAATATTTGGCGTACAATAGACATCTCGACCTGGGTGAAGAAACACAAGAGAAAGATGGCTACTGTCTATCCACGCTGAGAAGGCATTTGATAGGGTTGAATGGGCATACCTATCCAAGGTTCTCGAGGCATTCTGGCTAGGCCAACGTTTCTGTAAACTGATGCTGGCCAGCTTTGCACTGCTGTCCACTAGGATTAAAGTAAATGGGATTTTCTCCAACCCAGTGCATTTACATAGAGGTACTTGCCAGGGATGTCCCTTATCTCCGTTAGTATTCGCCTTATCTATGGAACCTCTGGCCTGCCAGATGCGCGCTTCTGCTGACATTAAAGGGTTTGAGATAGCAGTTTATCATCATAAGCTAGCTCTATATGCCGGCGACGTCCTCTTTTATATGCAAAATTCCGCCACCACATTACCACCCATCATTACACTGAGGGAACGTTTCCGCGAAGTCTCAGGCTTTAAAATTAATTTCACAAAATCAACAATACTCAACGTCACAGAACCCCCGGACAAGATTACACAAAGGAAGAGGGATTTTCCTCTCTCGTGGGCCCCACACACTCTAAAATACCTGCATCTGACTGCAAAATACACAGATCTTTACACGGCCAAAATCATCCCATTATTCAATAGACTCAAGCTAGAACTGATAGGCCGGGGTGGTACCAAAATCTCATGGTTCAGGAAGATAACAGTGATTACAATGACCCTATTGCCGTGACAACTATATGTATTCCAGGCGCTACCTATCTGAATCCCGAAAACACCCCTGAAGGATCTGTAATCCCAGATATTAAGCTTCATATGGGCCCAGAAGAGGCCAAGGGTGGCCAGGTACACACTAATGGCACCTAAAACAGCAACGGGACTAGCTGTCCCAGACGTGAAAAGCCATCTATACGCAGCAAAGCTAGCACCGGTATTGGAGAGTCAATTGGCATCTCAAACACTGGGAACCAAACACTGGGTCAACATTGAATGAGAGGTTGCAGGAACTCCTCTCCATGAAAACGAGGGAACACGGTCTCCCTATTTTCAATGCCCCGCTTGAATACTGGGACAAAGCGGCACGTAAATACAAAGTGACAACATTCCCATCCCCCAAGACGGGTCTATGGGATAACAAGGAATTCCCCCCATAGGAGACAATGGGCCTCATTACACGGAAGGCAGTAAGGGTTAACGGTCACCGGTAATGGTACCGGTGACCGTTAACCCTTACCACCTTACTACGAGGTCCCTTTGCGGGACCCGACATTAACGGCTGGTGTAGACCAGCCGTTAAAGTAGGGACCCGCAAAGGGACCAGGCTGCTAATTACGGTACCGCAATTTGCGGTACCGTAATTAGCACCTTCCCCATTCCCATTATGCCCTATGGGGCAAAAATGGGAATGGGGAAGGGCAATGGAGGAAGGGGGAATAAATGCCCTGCCAACCTTGGAATAGGGCGGTAATTCCCCTTTCCTCCATGGCGGTACCGGTAATTTACCGGCATTGACCAAGGTGCTAATAGCACCTTGGTTTACCGCCTTACGTGTAATGAGGCCCAATTTCTCTGTTGGAAAGAGGGTGGTCATCATACGATAGGACAACTATATAGAGACAACCGTCCTCTCACATATGAAGAGTGTAAACCGGCCTATATGGTTGAGGAGAGAGATAGGTTTGAATACTTGCAAATGCACCACTGGATCACCCGCCCACGCATAGCGCCTCATGGGAAATGAGAGACAACTATGTTCAAGGACCTATTCATGGGAGATCCCTCTAGGGCCAGGTTAGCAACTCTCTTCAAAGTGCTCAATAAGACCAGATTCGAACCCCCACATACATATATGGTCAGGTGGGAAAGGGATGTGGGGAAACCTATTGATGATCTTACATGGTACAACATCTGGACAAGGGCCAATAGAGCCTCTCAGGTGTTCCCCCTTAGGGAAAATTGCTTTAAATTAATATTTAGATGCTATCTTGCCTTGGAGCATATGGATAGAATTACCCCAACCTTTCCCCAACCTGCTGGCGATGTAACGCCCCCGTAGGTTCTTTCTTCCATATGTGGTGGGAGTGTCCTCAAATACAGCTGTTTTGGCGGAGTATAGTCTCCAAGATTAAGGAAATGTGGGTTCGACCTGACATTGGACCCCCTTGTCTTACTCTGGGGAAACGAGGATGCACAGTGGCACTTTAAATTGATGGCTAGAAGCTCCAGATTGGTCACCTTCTTTTTAACGGCAGCGCGGTTGATAATTGCACAACACTGTAAGTCAGAGATCATACCAGATATAAAAGAATGGTGGGCTAAGGTTTGGTGTGTGGCCGCGATGTCAAAGATTGAGGCAGCAATGAAGGGAACAATTACAAGGTTTTTGTCAGCATGGGCCCCCCTTGTCACATTCGTAAATGCATCTGACAACCCCAATATTCACCACAAACCACACAAGATGATCTCCTCATTATTGTAGAGTGTAAACCCACTTGCCCTAATCGGCTCTAGAACTCTGCTTATGATAAGCTAAGTGGCCACAAGAAGATTTTGTTTGGTTCTGTTTTGATTTGAACTCTTTATATATTTGTCATCCCTGTTTGATTGACTTTTTCCCCTCTATTTGATAACCGTTTTGAAATGTCATCATGTTTAAGGATGGATAGAAGAACTGGTTAGGAATACAATGATTAAAATGTTTAAACTGGTTAAAAAGGTTAAGTGAGATACAGCATTATTTAGTTAGCAGCTGAAGTAAACTGCAAACTTATGGATGAATAAAACTGAGCTTATCTGTAACACTCGAGCTGTACTCATGCCAATGTTTTGTTAACAAAATGCTCTGCACCTGATTCAATAAAATGTTAATGACAAAAAACTCGGCCATTGCCCACCTTCTAGCAACATTTTTAAAACTTCTATACACTTTTTGCTACTTTTTCCACAGTTTTTGTGTTCATTGACGTTTGCGAACGTCTGACTTTATCGCAGACCTTTCGGGCAGTGTCATTTGACGACGCGCTCGTGCGTGGCATGATGACGTGTCCGTGAACGCGTCCATACTTTGAGAATGGGTCTGTGCTTTGTGAACAGTTCGGAACTGCATTTTCTGCTGATCAAGGAACTTTAAAGCTCAAAATGTACCTTTCCACAGCTCTAACACCTATTCTTAATCATTATCCATTATCAATCGAGCACATAGGACATACTTGGTAGAATATTAGGAAAACTGCTATTCATCTTAAAAATGACATCAGCCATCTCTCCTCCCCAAGAGCCACCACCACCACCACCAGCTGGAGGACCTAAACAACGAAAGAAGCACAATACTTCAAAAGACAATCAAGAAGACCAGGAAGATGAGGTAGAGATGAACCTATCTCTATCACCCAGAGAGAATCATGGGGTGTGGCAGTTCTTTACCACTGTTGGAAATGTACCAAAGACTTAGAGGGTAATTCATAGAAATTCGCACAAAAGTGGCGCACGCGGCTGGCGCACAGTGTCCCCGTGCGATACACTGCGCCAGCCGCGTGCGAAAAAATCCTTTTCATCGCACAGCGTATTCATGGATTTTAGCCTCCGAAACCAGCCGTGGCGCACAGTGGTGCAGCGACCCTGCAGCAGCGCCAGTTACGCCCCCAAGAACGCCCTTGCGCAAAGAAAAGCCTTCAAAATTCCCAAATCATCGCAAAGGGCTGTGCTAACCCTGGACCAGTTCACAGGGCTGCCAAACAGCAAACGCCAAGCGGGGAACGTGTATTTCAGTGGTTCGCGGGAAGTTCCACACGCGATTGTCCTGTGTACGTGTGCATCAGGGGTGCGTGGGAAGTAACACACGCAAAAGCAGCAGGGTACGTGTATTCCAGGGGTGCGCGGGAAGTATCACACGCAAAAGCAGCAGGGTACGTGTACATCAGGGGTGCGCGGGAAGTAACACATGCGATTCCATCAGGGCACGTGTACTCCAGGGGTGCGCGGGAAGTATCACACGCAAAAACAGCAGGGTACGTGCATTTCAGGGGTGCGCGGGAAGTATCACACGCGATTCCATCAGGGTACGTGTATTCCAGCGGTGCGCAGGAAGTATCACACGCAAAGGCAGCAGGGTATGTGTATTCCAGGCGTGCGCAGGAAGTATCACACGCAAAAGCAGCAGGGTACTTGTATTTCAGGGGTGCGCAGGAAGTATCACACGCAATTCCATCAGGGTACGTGTATTCCAGGGGGGCGGGGGGAGCACCACACATGAATTGCACGTGTGGGTCCTCCCAGGTGTTCCCTCTACACCCTCCACGGCCCCTGCAGGCAGCCCACACCACAGGGGACTACCCTGCACATGTCCCGCAGGCAGCCCATCCACCATGCCCATGCTCCCCAGCCAACCCACATGTCACCTGCACTACTGCCCACCAACACATGTCCCCCTGCACCCCCAGCCCCCAGAGACACCCTCCACCAGGCCCCCACTCATGTCCAACTCATATCTCCCAGCACCCCCACCCCCCAGCAGTGCAGGGCACCCTCCACCAGGCCCCCACTCATGTCTCCCAGCACCCCCACCCCCCAGCATCCAGGGGCAGCCTCCACCAGGCCCCCACTCATGTCCAACTCATGTCTCCCATCACCCCCAGCCCCCAGCATCCAGGGGCACCCTCCACCAGGCCCCCACTCATGTCCAACTCATGTCTCCCAGCACCCCCACCCCCCAGTAGTGCAGGGCACCCTTCACCAGGCCCCCACTCATGTCCCCCTGCACCCCCATCCCCCAGCATCCAGGGGCACCCTCCACCAGGCCCCCACTCATGTCTCCCATCACCCCACCGCCCAGCAGTGCAGGGGCACCCTCCACCAGGCCCCCACTCATGTCTCCCAGCACCCCCACCCCCCAGCATCCAGGGGCAGCCTCCACCAGGCCCCCACTCATGTCCAGCTCATGTCTCCCAGCACCCCCACCCCCCAGCAGTGCAGGGCACCCTCCACCAGGACCCCACTCATGTCCCCCTGCACCCCCACCCCCCAGCAGTGCAGGGCATCCTCCACCAGGCCCCCACTCATGTCTCCCATCACCCCCACCCCCCAGCAGTGCAGGGCACCCTCCACCAGGCCCCCACTCATGTCCGACTCATGTCTCCCAGCACCCCCACCCCCCAGCATCCAGGGCCAGCCTCCACCAGGCCCCCACTCATGTCCAACTCATGTCTCCCATCACCCCCACCCCCCAGCATCCAGGGGCACCAGCCTGGTGGGAACAAAAATCAAAATGCTGCATGTCCACCAAAATAATAAATAATGAAAATGGTAATCCAAAATAACCATAATTAAATTGTGTCCAAAGTCACCGTCCAGCAAAGCAAATCCAAAGGGAAAGTAAAGTGAAAATCCATTGCTCCATGGTGAAAAAATAATAAAAGATGAAGGCCACAAATCCACTGTCATACTATGTACAAAGAGCAAATCCAGGGTCCATGATCCCAACTATGTAAATGAAACCTACAATAAAACCCACCTAACTAATAACTATATACAAAAAAGTGGGACATAGTCCAAGTGCCCCTGCCCTCCGGCCGATGCCTGCCCCTCCGATGTCGAAGGCCCCGAGCCATCGTGGCTCCCACTTACAGCCTCCTGCTGCTGCTGCTGCTGTCCATGTGCCCTGTCCGATGGTGCCTGCACATCCTCCTCCAGCTGGGGTGAAGTTGTTGATGTGGCCACCCCTGCTGGACGTCGACTCCCGACTGTGGCAGGGATCCGTTGTCCACCAGCCTGGCCTCACGGTCAGAGGCAGCTCCACAGGGCACCCAGGTGATACATGGGTGGGAAGATGGCATGGGGGACGACTGGGGCATAGGGGGTTCCGTTGAGGAGGGGGTTGGAACAAGGTCCAGAAAACGGAGGAATCCGGCCCTGGTGAGCTGTCCCAGTGGGTCAACGCGGTCAACGAGCTATGTGAGAAGACGTGCAGTCTCATCATGGAAAGACTGCAGGTCAGCTCGCATGGCCCGTTGACGCAACTCCACCCCACCCTGGACAGGCTCAACCTGTTGCAGGATAGCCACATCCGCAGGGAGAGGAAGGCCAGTTGGTGTAAGCCAATCCCCTCCCTGAGAATGGGTCTGGAGGTAGGCATCCCTGCTGGTGCAAGATGATGCAGTGACAGGAGCAGGGACAGGATTGCACACAGGCACCTCCGTGGTGGCCTGTGCTGCCACCTGTCCCTGGTCCTGCACTGCACCACTAGCACCAGTGGAATCCCCACCTCCAGACCCCGCCTCTGTTGCTTGCAAGGCCTCCTCCTCCACCAAACCCCCCACCAACCTGGATGACTCCGTGCCATCTTCCTACGTTGGGCCCTGTGGGGTCCCAGCTGCCCCTTCTGCTGCCGAGGAGTCCAACTCCAACCTCCGCCTCCTGGACCTCCCCTCGGCAGCTGCGGCCTCGGACGCGGCACCAGACTCCTCACTCCCCGACGAGATCACAACCTGGGAGGGGAGCCGGGCCTTGCGTCTCCGGCTGGTGGTGCGACCCCTGCCGCTGTGCTCCACAGCACCTTCTCCGCCCTCTTCATCAGTTGACGCTGCAGACAGGGAGAAATAAAACACAGGCATCAGGGCACTGTATAATGGACTCATAAACACATGACAGTTGTACATGAGTGGCATTGGCAAACCTCAGACATGCCATCACAATCCCCAACACACATGTCATTTCAACTTGCACACATGAGCTATACCACAGCCATATTGCAACAGCCAGCACCATCCATACACATACAACAGCATGAGCAGGCAAAGGTGAGCCAGACATCACATGTGACACAGGGTGTGCACTACACATGCACACACACCACCACACTTGCATGCATGTGTACACCTCTGCCAACTGTCGCAGTGTTCAGATCAGCAAGCATCTATGTCACACCTGCCAATCATTCTTCCACATCCTTTGCCATGCAAGCCTACACACACAAGCACCATCCATGTGTCACACATGAGAACCCTCGCATGTGTCAGCCTCACGGCCCTGTAACCCCCCATACTTGGCCACATAAAACCACATGTGCAACCTGCACACTCCTGCCACACCACCACACGCACAGCTTACAATCAGTATGCATGTACACTTACCGCTCAACTCCAGATGGGTCTGTCTCTCAAGGACCTGGACGTGGAGCGCTGGGGATATGTGTTCCAGGACCCTCATATGATCATCCAACAAGTGGCCCCGGCGCCCCTTAGCATCCGCTGCTTTCAGGAGGCGCCGGGCCTTCTTGAGGGTCCTGGACCTAAAGTCCTCTCAGCGCTTCTTCACATGATGGAATAGTCGGACTGCCACCCCCTCCACGTTGATGGCAGTCACGATGTCTGTCCAGATCCGAGTCTGTCCTTCCTTGTCAGCGCGCAACCTTCCAAAGAGGGCATCATACTGCCCCAGGACATGCTCCACCAGGACGCCAACTTCGGTGGCAGTGAAGCTGATGCCCCTCTGCCTCTCTGGCCGGGGGTTGCCACTGGTGCCAGATGTTGCAGTGCCCGACATGGCAACCCCAGAGGCAGGAGTGGGTGGGCAACTGGGTCCTGGGGCTGGGCTGTGGAGCGATGGTATCCCAGTCGGGAGTCTTCGGTTCCAGCAGGGGTGGGTCACAGCAACAGCACCCCTGGCTGATGTGCAGGCAGCAAATGGCAGGACACGTGGGCGCAGGCAGTCAGGCAGCAGCAGATGGCAGGTGGGAGCGTGCTCGGGGCTCTGGGGGGCGTGTGCTTACGCGTGGCCAGCTTGATACGGAGTGATTTGGCACGTGAAAATCCAGCACGTCTGCGTGTAATTCGAGGAAAATCCCTTAGCGCGTAAGCGCCTCAGCACACGTACGTTAATTCATTGGCCCAGGCGCATCTATGACGTCACGCGCATGGCCGTAGAGAATGGCGTGTGTAAAAAAAAATATACACGTCCGAGTGTCAAAGCGTGTAATTGGTGGAAATGGCCTCATCGTGTATGCGCATCTGTGACGTGTGTATAAAAGGTACATGTAGAACCCCATTTCCTTGTACGTGCTTTTCGTGGAGAGCGAGTGGGTGAAATCTGTACTTCTTGCCGGTTCACACACGATTTACTTCACAGCGTTTCAAGTTCGTACTCCCTGTTACCTCTGACAGCTTTTTCTCTTTTCCTCTTTTTCCTGGGCCTGTTTCCTCAAACAGTGTTCCCTTCTACTATTGTCCTGTCTCCTCAGACAGCGTACAATTCTTCTTTTGGCGGGGGTGATGCCAACGCGCACACGCGCATATTTTTCACGCTTTTGTTCCTGGCAGACGGTGAGTCGCGCACGTATTTAACATCTGTGCTTGCCCCGTGTGTCGCATACCCCTTCAGAGGTCATTCTAGGCTGCGTGTGACACGCATACGTTCATTCTTGTGTTTCTGGGTGCCACAGCGTAGTGCAGGTTTATTTTTACACACACGTGGTCTAGGAGGGGTTGCGTGCACCTTACTTCCCTTTTTTGGAGTGCCTGTGCGTTGCGTGACCCGTCATCTTTCCCCAGGGGTGACATACAGCCTTGCTAGAGCACTAGGGTACGATTACCATCTGGTACCCAACTCCTTTGACCCCCAATTGCCCAGGACAATAGTTCACAGCGACTCCCATACGCACAATAACATCAGTGCCATGGCTGGGAAGCGAACAAGCCGTAAGGATGGCAAAGGTGGCTGAGCCCCAAGTGGTGGCTGTGGTGGTTCCGGTAGGGGATGTGGCCGTGACTAGCAGGGTGCCCATAGCCCCCATGTGTGGAGGACCAGTCAGGGACACCCATGCCCCCCACCCCCTGGTTGAGGGTAACGTGGCTAACACCATCCATGCTCAGCCCTTCTTGGACCAGCCCACTGTGGAACCAGACCTGGCACAGGGTGACTCCATGGCTGACTTCCAAGTCAGCAGGTCTAGGCCACGTGTGCCGGTGCACGTTGCTGTCATCAGGCCAGGTGGATCAGGGGCAGCTAGGTCATCTGCTGCCCAGCGTAGGCAGGCTGGGGAGGCTGCAGGGGCAGCTGCGGCTCCATCCACCCCACCTCTCACACACCCAGCCAGGACAGTGTCGGTCCAAGTCCATCCTGCTGGCATTCCCCCTGACACCATCACACTTGAGCTAATGCCTGCACCAACTCCCATGCTGAGTGTGCAATCCCACACTCCTAGTACAGAATCCACCGGGGCTCCTGCCCCTAGTGTCCAGAGCGGCGTAGGACACTCAGGATCCCCACCACCTTCCAAGCGGAAGAGGAAGAGTGCTCGTCCAGTAGAGGCTGATGCCCCAGACACGGCTACACAGTCCGGCCCGTCAAGAAAGCCCAGCTTTAATGAAGCCGAACTGAATGCACTTGTAGAGTATGTGTCCGCACATGACCGCGAAATGATGATTGTTGCAGGATCCAAGACCACACCTGCACAACGTCTGGCACACTGGCAGACCATCGCGGACATCATAAGTGCCCTTGGAATCGTGAGGCGCACAGCTACTGAATGCTACAAGCGCTGGAATGACCTGAAGCGCAGGGCAAAGAATAAACTGGCCTCAAGTCATGCTGCTACTCTAATGACTGGAGGTGGGTCTCCAGCAGAGGACATAGAACTCACTCCACATGAGCATGTTGCTGGGACCTACATCACGGAGGAACAGATCCAAGGCGTGGGAGAACTGGCAGATTACGAGGCATTGTCCGGTGAGTGCACATGCATGTGTGTGTCATCCATGTGCATGGTGTGTGTGTGTGTGAGGGCTTCTGTTTGGGTGCCAGGTGTGTGCCTGAGTGGTTTGGGTCACCCATGTGCCTGATCCAATACATTCTGCGCACCAGCATTTGGGTATAGCAGTATCCCTGCTGCCAACATTAGACATCTAGCCCAACACCACACCAGTTGCCCTTGAAGTGTCATCTTGCCACAACATTGTTGCTTATTTTTCTCTGTTTATTCAGGCAGATTGTTTGCATACCACCACTTTTACTAGGAATTTCTCGGTCCTATTGTCACATGTCTGACATGGCTATGGTACAGTGGACTGACTTTGTTTCCTGGATATGATTTGTTTAGACATGTCCCTGTGCTATAGGACCATTTTGGACAGGCAACTCCAGGTTAAACATTTGAACCATTTCAATGAAAAAATCAATTTCATGAGCAAACTAGACTGAATTAACAATTGGTGCCCTCCTCTCCCTCTTCACTTTATAGCTAGGGTACATGCCATCTGTGTGATGGCATGTGTATTTGACCTGCCAATCACAGGACAATGTGTGATGCCACTGCTAGGCAGCATGCATCAAATGTGTTCATCTTCCATCTTGGTGTCATCAATGTGTGCCATCTGCCTCCCCTTCACACGCAGTGACGGTGCATGCATGGGAGGGTTTTAGTCATGTGGGACATGTGTCAATCAAGTACTGTTTCTGTAGCTTCTCAGCTATAATTGTGTGCTATAGTGCTAATGCCTGTTTCCATTTATGTCTTTGCAGGGGATGACGCACTTGATACTGCTGGGGTTGTGGAAATGGTGCAGACCCAGGAGGGGTCTCAGAGCCGACCGACCACCAGTGAGGGACGTGGTGTGGTGGTGGGTGAGAACCCATAACTGCTGCAGGTCGTGCTCTCAGGGGGTGTCTCTGGCTGCACCTCCCCCGAGCTGTATTCAGGTGTCGATTCGGATGATGAGACCTATGTGCCGTCGCAGGTGAGTGTTCCTGGGAGGGATTCTGTTCTGTCCGACCCACCTGCACCAGGGTTAGAACCCTCAATAGGGATGTCAGTGTTGGCATATATGCCTTTGGTGGTTACGGATGCAGGGTCACACTCCGCAACATCTGATCCTGTTCCTGGGCCAGCAGATCAGAGGGGGAATGCAGTCCTGCAGTCTCAGGCAGTGCCAGCACAGCAAGGTGCAGTTCGCCTTGCCCCAGACAGGTGTGGTGCCCGCCAACGTAGTGGCCGTACGCCACCTGGCAATACCGCATGGGAGCAATCCATATACGGTATGGCAACCCAACAGGCAGCATCATCAGAGATGATGGCTCAGGCCATGGATAGGGTGGCCACTTCCATTGTCCCCCCCGAAAGGCTGATGGAACGACTACAGCAGGCAACAGACTCCATTTGCCAGTCACACAGGGAGGACATGTTGGCGTCCGACAGGGACAGGCGGGCGGCACTGGTGACTCTGCGGGAAGCCATTTCCATAGAGTCCCAGGGCCACAGGGAAGCCCTGAGGGTGGAACTCCGTCACCTCAGGACGACTCTTGTTGAGCTTGAGGCTTCAACAAACACAAGGACAGAACAGCAGCTGGAGCGTCTCACACGTACGCTCTCAGCTGAGATGCAGGCAACTAGGGTGGCGGTCCGGGCATCCTGTGAGTTGTTGCATGGGGACCTATGCACAATTATCCTCCAGAACGAGACCTTCCACACCCGCATGCTTGCTGCCATGGAGGACCAGACTAGGGCTTTGCGTGGGCTGCCTCCCATAGTGCCACCACCTCCTGAGGCAGCTGCAGAGGGTGAGGAGAGCGACAGCAGTGATTCTCTCACAATAGGGTAGCCGTGCAGGCCATGAGCCCATGGAGGTGTTTTTTTTCCGCAAGATCCACACAGGTGGGTTTTGGTGTGCACCTTGTCCTCGGACCTCCTGGGTGGCCTCCCCCACCCCCCCCCCCGGGCCCATTAATGGCCATTTTTGATTTTTTTTTTGAATTTTTTTTTTAACTTTTGATTTTTTGGACAGTGTGTTGCCTTGTTTGGCTCCCGTTGGCATACACTGTATTGTGGCTGGGCACATGCAGGCTTGTCATGAATTTGGGTCAGATGCTTGGGTTTGTGTGACACACACCCCTCCTGCTTCCCGTTTCCATGGGCTTACAAAGGGTGTGCCCAAGTGACATTGACGTACATAGTGACGTTGGACTCCCATTTGATGTGTGGGCAGTCTGTAGTCAATACTGTGTATACATTCCTAGTGCATATTATTGTTGTATTGTACACTGCATGCCGTATTGATATGTGACTCTGCATACATCTCATCCTCCTAATTTGCAGGTCCATTTCTCATGTCTTCACAAGGCGGTCTACTTTGGAACTGGAGACCATGTTGTAAGCAGTGCACCTACACTTTTGCGTGGCACTAACACTGTATACTTGGAAGTGTTCGAAGTGCTGGCATTATCAGGTAGTGAGGCGACCAATTTTTTAAGTCTGTACTGTCATGTTTAAGGTAGGTTGGAGGTTGTGCAGGTGATTGGTAATCTTGGTAAGTATTTGGTAATGTGTGTTGTAGGTCCTGCATTACTGTGAACATTTCATGTGTGGCCAGTTTCCATTAGGGACACTGTAGTTGGTGACACTTGGGGCATGTTGTGGGGATTAATTTGTTTGCTCTCACATTGCATGACATGCCATGGTGTGTTGTGTGGCCGTGCCGGGGAGGGGTTGGGTGACATGGCACTGTTCTCATGTAGTATTTTGCAAGTGGGTATTCATTTCTGCTGCATGGAAGTGTGTCTTTTGATGACACTGCATTGGTGGTGTTTGTGTAGGTAGGGATGCACACATTGTGACACTTCCACATGAACAATCTCAGGCTGCTATGGTTCTGACAGTTGACTGTCCCTTTGTTCGTCATAATTGTCAGGTCGAGTCATCATTGATTATCAGATGGTATGTGCCAGGGCTGTGTGCACTCCACAGGGGTGTGATTTCTATGTGAAGTAATTAGCCACCAGCTGCGTACGTGCTGCCTCACCCTGTGCCCTTTCCCCTCCCATGCGCAGCAGGCGTACATGTGGTTGGGGATGTGGGGGCACCACCATGTCCACAGCCAGCCCCGGCGTGTTGCAACATTGTGCAGTACACATGCTGCCACTATGATCCTGCACACTACTGGGGGCGCATATACCAGCTGCCCACCAGAACGGTCAAGGGAGCGAAAGCGTGACTTGAGCACTCCGAATGTGCGCTCCACTATGCCCCGGGTTGCAATATGGGCTGTGTTGTATCTTACCTCGGGAGGCGTGATGGGGTTCCGAATTGGCGTCATCATGTGGGTGCTCAGAGGGTAGGCACTGTCCCCTGGTGAGGAGGTGATGGGCATTAGTGGGGTAGTGACATGACTCTGCATCTGACATGCATGCATGTGCAGTGGCATTCATACTCACCAAGCAGCCATGTATCGCCACGCCGCCCAGCTTCTAGGTCCCGGTTTAGGGTAGACATTCGGTAAATGAAGCTGTCGTGGGTGGACCCTGGATAGTTGGCATATACTGAGGTGATGATCCCCTTGG
The DNA here is from genome assembly GCF_040938575.1 of Ambystoma mexicanum. Lineage (NCBI taxonomy): Eukaryota > Metazoa > Chordata > Amphibia > Caudata > Ambystomatidae > Ambystoma > Ambystoma mexicanum. The sequence continues at coordinate 1,137,119,192 of NC_090932.1, read as the reverse complement.
CATTACATACTACCTGCACGTTGATGGAATGCCAGTGCTTGCGGTTCCTATAGATGTGCTCAGATGCCCTGGGGGGACGTAGTGCCACATGGGTGCAGTCAATGGCAACTAGCACTTTGGGGAATTGTGCCACACCGTAGAAATCCAGGGCAGCAGCCTGCCTTTCTGCAGGTGTCCTGGGAAGGTATATGTGCCTGCGGACTGATGGGCGTGCAGTGATGATGTTCAAGACCTGGTGTAGGCAGCGTGACTGCGTGGCCTGTGACACCCCACCCACTATGGCACTTGTCAGCTGAAATGATCCAGTGGCCAAGAAGTGCAGTACATTAAGGACCTTCTCCAGGGGGCTGAGTGCTTGGGAGCACAGGGTGGGTTATGTGAGGTCATCCTCCCACTCACTCACCAGGTCCAGTATTATGTGAGGTGGAAACCTGTACCTCCCATACACCTGGTCATCAGGCATCCCAAAAAGGCTGGTTCTGGGTGTGAAAATTCAGGCCCTCACTATCCTCCTCCTCCTCCTTTGGTAACCCACGGCCACTGCTGCTAGGAACGGTATATTCATCCTGGCGTCTGAGCTTGTTTGTTGTTTGCGTGCACTTTTATGCTGCGCGGGTCGACGTATGCCTGCTTCCTGCTGGCGTACGTGTTTCCGGATTAGCACGTTTTTTTGTGCGCATGGCTTAGCCCCGTTCAATTCCATGGATACGTGTTGTTGGTGAGCGTGTAAAACTTCCCGCGCACCCCTGTAATACACGTACCTAAGCAAATCGCGTGTGAGAATTCCCGCGCACCCCGGTAATACACGTACCCAAGCAAATCGCGTGTGAGAATTCCCGCCCACCCCTGTAATACACGTACCCAAGCAAATCGCGTGTGAGAATTCCCGCCCACCCCTGTAATACACGTACCCAAGCAAATCGCGTGTTAGAATTCCCGCGCACCCCTGTAATACACGTACCCAGGCCAATTGCGTGTACGCGCACTTTCATCCAATTACACGCAATGATACTCTGACGTGCAGTGTTTCCACGTGTGCTCTGTCATCACGTGCTATGAGGGAAACACCCGCGCGCGTCACATCACAGACGCGCTTACACGCTGAGGGTCTTTGGTCCAATGGAATCGCGTATGCGTGCTGACGCGCTTACGTGCTAAGGCCCTTTCCTCGAATTTCACGTTGACGTGCTGGATTTTCACGTGCCAATTCACTCCGTATCAAGCTGGCCACGCGTAAGCACACGGAAGACCACGCTCCTGCCCAGAAGGCCGAATTACTGCTCCCAGAGCCCCGAGCAGCCTCCCACGAGCCATCTGCTGCTGCCTGCCTGCCTGCTGCCACCGTGCCCTGCCATTTTGTGCCTGCACATCTGCCATCTGCAGGGGTCCAGTTGCTGTGTCCACCCCTGCTGGAACAGAAGACTCCCGACTGCTATACCATCGCTCCAAAGCCCAGCCCCAGTTGCCCACCCACTCCTGCCTCTGGGGTTGCCATGTCGGGCACTGCAACATCTGGCACCAGTGGCAACCCACGGCCAGAGAGGCAGAGGGGCACCAGCTTCTCTGCCACCGAAGTTGGTGTCCTGGTGGAGCAAGTCCTGGGGCAGTATGATGCCCTCTTCGGATCGTCACGCGCCAACAAGGAAGGACTGAACAGGATCTGGGACGACTTGGTGGTTGCCATCAATGCGGAAGGGGTGGCAACCCGCAACATCCAGAAAGTCAAGAAGCGCTGGGAGGACTTGAGGTCCAGGACCCTCTTGAAGGCCTGGAGGGGGGCCGGGGCCGCATGAGTACCATCCAGCTGAGGGTCCTTGAACGTGTAGACCCAGCGCTCCACGGCCAGATCCTTGCGAGGCAGACCCGTCTGGAGTTGAGCGGTAAGTGGGCAAGCATTGCTGTGTGAGACAGGGCATGTTGCAGTGCGCTGGTTGTCTGATGCTTGCCTGTATGTGTGACATAGGCCATGTACGCATGTATGTGTGCAGGGACATCATGGTCATGCATGTGAGACCAGTAATGTGTGAACCACACGGTTGGTGCATGTGTTTAAATGCATCATGGGGAGCCCTATGCAGATTGGACACATGAGAGCATGCCAGTTTCTGTTCCTGGACATGGGTGGGGGTGAGGGATGGGTGCTGATGCCATGTACATGTATGTTATCCATGTCTGTGTGTCTGACCTGCGTGTCTGTGACTTGTGAATGGCAGTGACAATGTACAGATTCACAGATGCTGCCTAGTTATCCTTGTATCCACTGTGTCTGGGGTGTACAAGGCCAGATGGATGAAATTACGTTGATGTGTGTGCATGTGATAGGCATGACCCATGATGCATGTGAGTTCCATAACAACATTGTATGTTTGGAGAGTCCCTTGGACATGTATACAAATGTCCATAGCATGTGCCATGCCTGTTACTGCGTGTGTTTTGCCTGCACTGACCCTTGTGTTGTGGAGGGACATGATGGAAGTGATCTTTGACAGTGCCACTCATCTGCTATTGCTTCCTTTCTAGGGGACCATTGTACTGTACCCTGATGCTTGTGTTCTATGTCTCCCTCTACACAGCGGCAAGTGAAGAAGAGGGCGGAGACGGCGCTGTGGAGCAAAGCGGTTGGGATGCCCACACGGCTGCAGCAGAAGGGGTGGGTGAGCCCCCACAGGGGCTTGCAATGGTGGAAGACGGTGTGGAGCCATCCAAGTTGGTGGTTTCCACAGAGGAGGAGGAAGCCGCTACTACTGAGGCGAACATGGGGCCTGGTGGGGGCATCCCTGCTGGTACAAGTGGTGCAGTCCAGGGGCAGGGGCAGGAGGCAGCATAGGTCGCCGTGGAGGGGCCTGTGCATGTCACTGTCCCTGACACTGTGACTGCACCACCATGCACCAGCAGGGATGCCCCATCCCAGGCCCGTCCGCAGGTAGGGGGGATGTCCATGTCATCTGACTCCCCTCCACCTGCGGACGAGGGGACCCGTGGCCGTATGGAGAAGGTCCTGATTAGTGTCGCGTTGCGCACGGGTGTCATTGGTGATGACGTGCATGCTTCCCGGGAGGAGCTTGCACGTCATCACGAAGAGCACCGTGCCAACGTGGCCCAGTTGGGATCGGCCGTGGTCGGGGGTTTCATACATGTGTCGACCAATCTGGCGGCCCTCTCCTCCTCTGTGGAGACTATACGCCAGTCGTTATCCATGCCGTCTTCCGGCCCAGATGTCACCAGGGCCCCCTGTGCACCTGCCCTGACCAACGCAGCCGGCTTGGTGGGGATCCCATCCCTGCCACAGTCGGGAGTCAGAGGTCCAGAAGGGTTGGACACCACAGCAACTGGACCCCAGCAGATGGAGGATGTGCCGGCATCATTGGGCAGGGCACGTGCACGACGGCGTTGGTGGATTCCATCAGCCTGGATGCCGTCGTGCTGGCAGAGGCAGTTGCGTCAGAGGCAGCAGCGGAGTCAACGTGGGAGGCATCATGGCTCGGGGCAATCTACATCGGAGGGGCAGGCATCGGCCGGAGGGCAGGAGGACCCAGGATGGGAAGTGTCTTCCGTGTGGCAGCTGTTGGGCCAGCAGATAGGTGCGGAGAGGCGGCGGGCGGAAGAGGCACGGCTCACGATGGTCAGGGCGGAGAATTCCATGCAGAGGGCCCTGAGGCGGGCCGAGTGCCTCGAGGGAATCCGCAGAGAGTTGGAGGAGGACATGTCGGCGTCCCTGCGGACCCTCAGGGCCATGGAACAGGACCGCCTCCGGGACATCGAACAGGAGTTCGATGATACCCTGGCCCGGGACACCACGGAGTGAGCCGCTGGACTAGCCTGCCGCCTTTGTACATAGTTAATTAGGGTTAGGTTTTATTTCTTTTTTTTAATTTGGGGCGCTTGGACTATGCCCCACTTTTTTGTATATAGTTATTAGTTAGGTAGTTTTTATTGTCGGTTTCATTTACATCGTTGGGATCATGGACCCTGGATTTGCTCTTTGTACATAGTTTGACAGTGGATTTGTGGCCTTCATCTTTTATTTTTTTTTTCACCATGGAGCAATGGATTTTCACTTTACTTTCCCTTTGGATTTGCTTTGTTGGACAGTGACTTTGGACACAATTTCTTTGCGGTTATTTTGGAGTTCCATTTTCGTTATTTATTATTTTTGTGGACATGCTGCTTTTTGATTTGTGTTGCCATTATTGTTTGTTTATATTTCATTCACTTCATTTACACTGTAATACATTTTTTTTTCTTACTTTAATGTGTGGACTTCTCTCATTGGTTTCATGCCTGTCAGAATGTGGGTTTTCACAGTCATGTGTTGCCATTGGCCCTCATTACAACCCAGGCGGTAAGTGTTTAACGGCGCCGTAAAGAGCGTTGGCGCCATTAAACACTTACCGCCTGATTACAAGGTCCCTTAGAGGGATGGTGACTTTAACGCCTACTTTTTGCAGGCGTTAAAAACCAACCCGCTAAGGGACCTTGGCGATAATTACGGCAACCGTAATTTACTGTGCCGTAATTATCGCCTTCCCCATTCCCATTATGCCCTATGGGGCAAAAATGGGAATGGGGAAGGGGCCATTGGTGAATGGGGAATTACCGCCCCACTCACCTTGTAATGGGGCGGTAATTCCGCCATCCACCATGGCGGAATCGTAACCTTAGCGGCATGGACCATGGTGCTAATAGCACCATGGTCCTTCGCCAAGGTTGTAATGAGGGCCATTGTGTGGGTCTGACAGACTTGTACTCATGCGCATACTGCTTATTTGTTATCTATCATGTAATGGGTATTTCCATTTTGAATGGATGTGAAGCTTGGTTGGGTGTTTGGACTGGGGTGGCGTGGGGTGGGTTTTGGGTGGGCATATGAGCCTGGGATCTGGATTGTGATGACGTGTTGGCTGGGGGACATGAGTAGTGGCATGGTGGAGGGTGCCCTGCACTGCTGGGGGGTGGGGGTGGTGGGAGACATGTGTGGGGGCCTGGTGGAGGGTGCCCTGCACTGCTGGGGGGTGGGGGTGGTGGGAGACATGTGTGGGGGCCTGGTGGAGGGTGCCCCTGACTGCTGGGGGGTGGGGGTGGTGGGAGACATGTGTGGGGGCCTGGTGGAGGGTGCCCCTGGATGCTGGGGGCTGGGGGTGCTGGGAGACATGTGTGGGGGCCTGGTGGAGGGTGCTCTGCACTGCTGGGGGGTGGGGGTGGTGGGAGACATGTGTGGGGGCCTGGTGGAGGGTGCCCCTGACTGCTGGGGGGGTGGTGGGAGACATGTGTGGGGGCCTGGTGGAGGGTGCCCCTGGATGCTGGGGGGTGGGGGTGCTGGGAGACATGTGTGGGGGCCTGGTGGAGGGTGCCCTGCACTGCTGGGGGGTGGGGGTGCTGGGAGACATGAGTTGGACATGAGGGGGGGCCTGGTGGAGGGTGCCCCTGGATGCTGGGGGGTGGGGGTGCTGGGAGACATGAGTGGGGGCCCGGTGGAGGGTGCCCTGCACTGCTGGGGGGTGGGGGTGCTGGGAGACATGAGTTGGACATGAGTGGGGGCCTGGTGGAGGGTGCCCTGCACTGCTGGGGGGTGGGGGTGCTGGGAGACATGAGTTGGACATGAGTGGGGGCCTGGTGGAGGGTGCCCCTGGATGCTGGGGGTGGGGGTGGTGGGAGACATGTGTGGGGGCCTGGTGGAGGGTGCCCCTGACTGCTGGGGGGTGGGGGTGGTGGGAGACATGTGTGGGGGCCTGGTGGAGGGTGCCCCTGACTGCTGGGGGGTGGGGGTGGTGGGAGACATGCATGGGGGCCTGGTGGAGGGTGCCCCTGGATGCTGGGGGGTGGGGGTGCTGGGAGACATGTGTGGGGGCCTGGTGGAGGGTGCCCTGCACTGCTGGGGAGTGGGGGCGGTGGGAGACATGTGTGGGGGCCTGGTGGAGGGTGCCCCTGACTGCGGGGGGGTGGGGGTGGTGGGAGACATGTGTGGGGGCCTGGTGGAGGGTGCCCTGCACTGCTGGGGGGTGGGGGTGCTGGGAGACATGAGTTGGACATGAGTGGGGGCCTGGTGGAGGGTGCCCCTGGATGCTGGGGAGTGGGGGTGCTGGGAGACATGAGTGGGGGCCTGGTGGAGGGTGCCCTGCACTGCTAGGGGGTGGGGGTGCTGGGAGACATGAGTTGGACATGAGTGGGGGCCTGGTGGAGGGTGCCCTGCACTGCTGGGGGGTGGGGGTGCTGGGAGACATGAGGTGGACATGAGTGGGGGCCTGGTGGAGGGTGCCCCTGGATGCTGGGGTGGGGGTGGTGGGAGACATGTGTGGGGGCCTGGTGGAGGGTGCCCCTGACTGCTGGGGGGTGGGTGTGGTGGGAGACATGTGTGGGGGCCTGGTGGAGGGTGCCCCTGGATGCTGGGGGGGTGGGGGTGCTGGGAGACATGAGTGGGGGCCTGGTGGAGGGTGCCCTGCACTGCCGGGGGGTGGGGGTGCTGGGAGACATGAGTTGAACATGAGTGGGGGCCTGGTGGAGGGTGCCCCTGGATGCTGGGGGGTGGGGGGGGTTGGGAGACATGAGTTGGACATGAGTGGGGGCCTGGTGGAGGCTGCCCCTGGATGCTGGGGGGTGGGGGTGCTGGGAGACATGAGTGGGGGCCTGGTGGAGGGTGCCCTGCACTGCTGGGGGGTGGGGGTGCTGGGAGACATGAGTTGGACATGAGTGAGGGCCTGGTGGAGGGTGCCCCTGGATGCTGGGGGGTGGGGGTGATGGGAGACATGAGTGGGGGCCTGGTGGAGGGTGCCCCTGGATGCTGGGGGGTGGGGGTGCAGGGGGACATGAGTGGGGGCCTGGTGGAGGGTGCCCTGCACTGCTGGGGGGTGAGGGTGATGGGAGACATGAGTTTGACATGAGTGGGGGCCTGGTGGAGGGTGCCCCTGGATGCTGGGGGGTGGGGGTGATGAGAAACATGAGTTGGACATGAGTGGGGGCCTGGTGGAGGCTGCTCCTGGATGCTGGGGGGTGGGGGTGCTGGGAGACATGAGTGGGGGCCTGGTGGAGGGTGCCCTGCACTGCTGGGGAGTGGGGGTGCTGGGAGATGTGAGTTGGACATGTGTGGGGGCCCGGTGGAGAGTGCCCTGCACTGCTGGGGGTGGGGGTGGTGGGAGACAGGAGTTGGACATGAGTGGGGGCCTGGTGGAGGGTGCCCTGCACTGCTGGGGGGTGGGGGTGATGGGAGACATGAGTTGGACATGAGTGGGGGCCTGGTGGAGGCTGACCCTGGATGCTGGGGGGTGGGGGTGATGGGAGACATGAGTGGGGGCCTGGGGGAGGGTGCTCTGCACTGCTGGGGGGTGGGGGTGCTGGGAGACATGAGTTGGACATGAGTGGGGGACTGGTAGAGGGTGCCCCTGGATGCTGGGGGGTGGGGGTGCTGGGAGACATGAGTGGGGGCCTGGTGGAGGGTACCCTGCACTGCTGGGAGGTGGGGGTGCTGGGAGACATGAGTTGGACATGAGTGGGGGCCTGGTGGAGGGTGCCCTGCACTGCTGGGGGGTGGGGGTGCTGGGAGACATGAGTTGGACATGAGTGGGGGCCTGGTGGAGGGTGCCCCTAGATGCTGGGGGGTGGGGGTGGTGGGAGACATGTGTGGGGGCCTGGTGGATGGTGCCCCTGACTACTGGGGGGTGGGGGTGGTGGGAGACATGTGTGGGGGCCTGGTGGAGGGTGCCCCTGGATGCTGGAGGGTGGGGGTGCTGGGAGACATGAGTGGGGGCCTGGTGGAGGGTGCCCTGCACTGCTGGGGGGTGGGGGTGATGGGAGACATGAGTTGGACATGAGTGGGGGCCTGGTGGAGGCTGACCCTGGATGCTGGGGGGTGGGGGTGATGGGAGACATGAGTGGGGGCCTGGTGGAGGGTGCTCTGCACTGCTGGGGGGTGGGGGTGCTGGGAGACATGAGTTGGACATGAGTGGGGGACTGGTGGAGGGTGCCCCTGGATGCTGGGGGGTTGGGGTGCTGGGAGACATGAGTGGGGGCCTGGTGGAGGGTACCCTGCACTGCTGGGAGGTGGGGGTGCTGGGAGACATGAGTTGGACATGAGTGGGGGCCTGGTGGAGGGTGCCCTGCACTGCTGGGGGGTGGGGGTGCTGGGAGACATGAGTTGGACATGAGTGGGGGCCTGGTGGAGGCTGCCCCAAGATGCTGGGGGGTGGGGGTGGTGGGAGACATGTGTGGGGGCCTGGTGGATGGTGCCCCTGACTGCTGGGGGGTGGGGGTGGTGGGAGACATGTGTGGGGGGCCTGGTGGAGGGTGCCCCTGGATGCTGGGGGGTGGGGGTGCTGGGAGACATGAGTGGGGGCCTGGTGGAGGGTGCCCTGCACTGCTGGGGGGTGGGGGTGATGGGAGACATGAGTTGGACATGGGTGGGGGCCTGATGGAGGCTGCCCCTGGATGCTGGGGGGTGGGGGTGCTGGGAGACATGAGTGGGGGCCTAGTGGAGGGTGCACTGCACTGCAGGGGGATGGGGGTGCTGGGAGACATGAGTTGGACATGAGTGGGGGCCTGGTGGAGGCTGCCCCTGCACTGCCGGGGGGTGGGGGTGATGGGAGACATGAGTGGGGGCCTGGTGGAGGGTGCCCCTGGATGCAGGGGGGTGGGGGTGCAGTGGGACATGAGTGGGGGCCTGGTGGAGGGTGCCCCTGGCTGCTGGGGTGTGGGGGTGCAGGGGGACATGCATTGGTGATCAGTAGTGCAAGGTGACATGTGGGTTGGCTGGGCGGCATGGGCATGGTGGATGGGCTGCCTGCCGGACATGTGCAGGGGTGCAGGGTAGTCCCCTGTGGTGTGGGCTGCCTGCAGGGGCCATGGAGGGTGTAGAGGGAACACCTGGGAGGACCCACATGGTCAATTCACGTGTAGTACTACCCGGCACCCCCGAAATACACGTACCCTGCTGAAATCGCGTGTGGAACTTCCCGCGCACCCCGGAATACACGTACCCTGCAGGATTAGCGTGTGGAACTTCCAGCGCACCCCAAAATCCACGTACCCTGCAGAATTAGCGTGTGGAACTTCCTGCGCACCCCGGAATACATGTACCCTGCAGGATTAGCGTGTGGAACTTCCCGCGCACCCCGGAATCCACGTACCCTGCAGAATTAGCGTGTGGAACTTCCCGCGCACCCCGGAATACACGTACCCTGCAGAATTAGCGTGTGGAACTTCCCGCGCACTCCGGAATACACGTACCCTGCAGAATTAGCGTGTGGAACTTAACACGCACCCCAGAATACACGTACCCTGCAGAATTAGCGTGTGGAACTTCCCGCGCACCCCGGAATACAAGTACCCAGGCCAATCGCGTCTGGGACTTCCCACGCACCCTGGAACACACGGACCCAGCCATTTCGCGTGTGGGACTTCCCGCGCACACCGGAATACACGGACCCAGGCAATTCGCGTGTGGGACTTTCCGCGCAGCACAGAATCCACGCACACGCTATTTTTCACACAGCGGGTGTCCGTGTTTGTTGCGTACCCCTTTGCACGTCTTTTGTCCTGGAGGGCCACAGTATGTGACATTCATCATGGCTGTATGTAGGTGCTTTTTGTTGGCGCACATTTTGGCGCACATTTATTTCAGGGGCAGGGACACTACCGCCTGCTTTCTTGTGGCGGACGTGTTTGGGCCTGTGCGCTGGTTTGACCGTGCACTGGTTTGCCCTATTGGATTCCATGAATACGTGTTGTAGGCGAGCGTGTGGGCGTTCCACGCACTTGCCTCCTGTACTTCCCCCGTGACGCCAACAATTTGACGAGTTGTTCCCCATTCCGAGTGTTACGCCCCGTGTTTCGCCTACTTTTGTTGTGTGCGCCGCGCTATGTGCGATTTCGCTGTGGCGCACGCCGTTAGATATCCTGTGCGCCGGCGTACGCCGCGCACTATTTCAGCGCACATCCGATATTTTTCTCGCGCACGGCCTTCCATGAATCGATGTGCGCTGGTTTTCCTGCGATTTTCGCACTTGCACTGCGATTTTCGCACTTTTACTGCGAATCGCACGTTTTGGCACCTCTGCGCGGGAATTTTCGGCGCACATTAATTCCATGAACCGATACCTAAAGCTACCAAAGTTAAATGCAAGTCGCGGACAACCTGGGCAGTACTCCTACGGGACCACCTCCATGCGGCACCACACCAGATCCAACCACTGCAGTGCTCTTAGAAAGGCTGTTCCTTTCTTAGGAAGTAGTAGGTTGTCTTTCTCTACCTAATGTTCCTCAACCAATGCTATAACCACGCAACCTACTTCTATGGGACACAAAATCCCACCAGCTACCTTGCAAACAATAAAAGAGGCTGTAGATCCAAATCTTTCGAAAATAACAGTACTCTGTATATACTGCAACACACCACTCTGCAGGGGGGAAGCAATTTCAAAGTGCTTTTGAATCTGGAGTCCGGGAGCATGAGAAACACTGCCCTCTACCCTAGATTTAACACACGTGCAACATCTTCCCCTGTGCACCTTCCCCTCCATATGTGTGGTTGGTGCCCCTTCCCTCATTTTCCTCCCGACCTTACTTTCTGGCCAAATGCAAAATGTTTTTTAAAAAGAATAAAACATGCAAAAAGGTTCCTTTAGGAACCACCTTTCACAGTTAAAAAAATAGAAATAAAAAAATAAGCTTATAGACTCCATCTACTTTAGATTTTTCAGTAAAGTGGTCAGATTCAAGAAGATTCTCCAGCATTCCCATTAGCATTTTCTACTATGCTTATGGAAATAGCTGACAATTGTATACTAGAGAAAAAAAAAGCACAGAAAACATTTCTGTCTGAAATTCTTCTCTCTGTTATACAATAAACGCCATAACACTTTGCCGTTTATAACTATCCACAGTCTGCGCATTCCCCTGTCTAGCCCATGCCTTATTGGAAAACCTGGATTGCACATGCACACCATCACACAAAACAGCCCTTATACTCTTTTTATTGTTATGTTTGTAACGCTCTCTCATTACCTGCTTTAAACCATTCACATATATATCCACCAATCACTTAAAAAAACTCTACATATAACCTATCAACATATTAAACTTCCACCCACCAGCTACCACTTAACAATGTTCTACAAATATTTTGCATCTACATTTCCCATACGTATACCAAAATATTGAACATAGTGCTCCTATAAATGCACATATGCATTGTGCAGTGACAGACATGCATAACTAAAACGGGCAGTATGGAGGGACAAGTGCTCATGGGAGCCCAGGAGGGAAGTGCCAAAGGATCCCAAGATGGGAGGCCACTAGCTAACTGCTGGGGCAGAGGAGTTCCAAGGGTGGGGTACATCTCAATCATAGCGTATTTTCTGTCCATTGAATAGGTTTTTATCAATGAAAATGTTTCATAATGTTACATCACTGTACATAAGCTATTAATAATTCCTCTTTTACCATATATGAAAGAACTATAAACCTCCTTTAACAAACATATTTTTTGCAACATATATTTTTTGCAACACATATTTATGTGCGTCACTATAAGCAGAGCATACCCCAATAGGCAAATCGGAGTAGACATTTGTCCTAGCCGAAAGCCAGGCCATCTGCCGATGGCAGAAAAGTGAAATCACTATTTGTTGTACTTACGTTTCGACAATTTCAAAAAAGTAAAACACAGGACAGATTTCCAAAAGCATCCTTTCAGGTCCTTGCTCATGCTCCTCGCGCAACTTTGCTGCAATCCCATCCAACATTCCGGGCTGCTGCCCTAAGCAGATTATTTTTCCCATTTAAACCTACAGCTTCGGCCATGCCGCATGCCCCAATAAGTAAATCAAAGTAGGCATGGGTCCTTGCTAAGGGCCAGGCCCATTGTCCATGCAACAAATTTATATCACTATTTTTTGTGCTCACATTTGGACACTTAGGAAAAATAAAACACAAAACAGATTTGCAAAACCATGCTTTTGGGCCTGTACTAATGCTATACGTGCAGGTTTGTTGTCATTCAGGACAGCACTTCAGGCTGTAGCCGCAAGCAAAATATTTCTTCCCATTCAAACCTAGGGATCGGCAATGATGCATGCCCCAATAATCAAATCAGAGTACACGATTATCAAGTCATTGCAGGGTGGTAGAATGGGTAGATCACTGAGCATCATCTAGTACTTTAAACAGATGATCCTGCTGCTGGGGTTCTTTTGTGAAGATGCCCTTCCTTCTTCAAGTGTTAGTTTTCGAATAGGATTGTGGGCCCTGTTCACCTCAGCACTGGCTTATTCAATAAGTAACTGTTGTCGTAATGAAGCAGTCTTCAAAACCATTCTTGATGCTATATATATAGCCGACACGTAATTCGACCCTCTAGAGTCTTCCTTAAGGCATATAGATTGTGGGTCAAACATTGCTGCGAGGTTGTGGAAATGAGTCCAGCATCCAATCCCAATATCTTGTCCCACTATGGTCACACAAAAGGGTGGGTAATGATTTCAAAGAGTAGCCTGGTGACCACGTGGGAAACTGGTTCTGTGGGCTTGGTAATTATCTGCTGATTAGCAGTGTCTCAGAGTATATGCAGCGATAGTCACAGCGATCTGTTGATGCAATCCTGTGCAGCACTTTGGGCTGTAGCCACAGACAGAATTTTAGCCACAGACAGAATTTGTCTTCCCATTCAAACCTATCCCGATTTTCAAAAACGTCACCACACATCCAGTGCCTGGTGACCATGCCCACGTTAACCCCACTGCCAGTTCCAAGTGGTCATGGCCAGTAGCCAGATTGTTCGAGTCATACCCTTTGGCCATGAGGCCACTGCCCATGGCCACCGGCTATACCTCAGTCACAAATGGTATATCACTATTTTTTGTACCTACATTCTGACACTTTTCAAAAAATAAGACACAGACACATTTGCAAAACCATGCTTTCAGGTCTTTGCCAATGCTCCTTGCACAAGTCTGCTGCAAATCCATCCATGTTTTATTTTTTGAAGTGTGTCAAAATAGTCGTATAACTTAGCTCCCAGATGACAAAATCCATTCAGACTTTGCAGGAAATTCAAGGTTCGCTCTATAATCTTTCTAACATCTTTTGTGCGCATTCATCAAACAGCAACAAAGTTATAACCCATCCAAAAATGTTAAACCCCACCTCTAATTTTGCCCGCTCTTCACATAAGCCCATCAGACTTTGCAAAAACATTCTGAAATCTGGGTCTTAAATCTTGGGAAAACAGCACCAACCTTTGTAGAACCATTTCAGGTCACATCTAGAATAATATCACAACATTTCATACGGTCCCATTCAGTGGCACCAAAGTTATATGCCATCCAAAAACTGCTTTTCACCAACCCTGTAATGCAAAAATATGTATGGATGTCCCTGAATACCTGAGATGTTTGCGAACATTTCAGGGCTGTCCTCGAACTGTTCGCGGACATCGGAGATGAAAAACAGTCATTTTTTGGCTTTTTGTGGCCATATCTCATCCCATCCTCATTACCCGTCACCCTCCCGAGACTGTTTCATTAGTTTGTAGTTTGAAAAGTGCAATGTTGTTTTTTTAATATGTTTTTGCCGCAATGTTGTGGATAACAGGCGTTTTCCACGAATCCAACATGGCGGGCGTTTCCCCAAAATATGATGCACCTCACACTTTTCACCATCAAATCATCGGGCGCATCCAATATCCACAGACATCACGCCGCCCTCTGTGCCAATCGAAGGCCTGTCCACAGACCGAACCTAGATATCACTAATTTGATTTGACCTAATTTTTGGCCATTTTAAAAAAAACGACATGCAGATTTACACCAAATTTACGAAACAAATCCGTCCAGCGGTTTGGGCTGTAGGCATGAGCAACTTGTTTTTCCATTGCACATGTGGGAAAAACCAAACATTTTGCGACCCCCCTATAATGTTTCCCCTGCCTGTACGAAACCTCACCAAACTTTGAAGAATCAATCTGACAGGCAATATACTTTTTTTCTGCAAAGTTACGTGAGAATTCATCTAGGAGGGGCAAAGTTATAAGCCCACCAAAAAAAGTGCTCTTCCTATTAGTTGAGCAACTTAACCATAATTACACGACCACTACCGCAGGCCGTGTAATATATATATATATATATATATATATATATATATATATATATATATATATATATATATATATATATATATATATATATATATATTCTTGTCTTGCCTTGTTTTGGTTAAGGGACCATGTTCTCTTCCTTTCTAAGATGTATTATTATTGTTTTTAATTGTTTAGAATGTTTGTCTGCCGTGGATATAATTGGTATGTGTGGCGATGTTAAGATGATAAATGAAATGGATCTTAGAGGTTTTCCTTTTTTGCACCACCCTTTCAAAGGTAGAGCGAAGGCTATGGCAATGTAATATATGCACTAAGCACTTTAGACGTCCCCCTTTGGAGATGATTCTGGAACAATTTGCATTTTGTTTACAAACTGAATGTGATTTCGCCTAGATTTGATGTACACACTAAATTGCTCAACCCAAATGTATGTTATTCAGATCCCATACCTTGTGAGATGCCGGTTGGTATGATATATGCATTAAGCACCTTAGACGTCTTCTTTTGGAGATTATATTTTGCACATTTGTTTCCATACTTTATGTGATAATGATAAGAGGGTCGGAAAAGGCCAAATTGCCCTCTAAATGGCATTTGTCAAAAAAAAGAGACAACGCAGAGCGTGTTATGCTTAATGCAGGGTAACCAGTTAGTTGCAATTGACTGGGGAAAAAATTAAGATAAAAGCCAAGCTCTCAATCCAGAATTCTTCAATGTTTGAACAGATAACAGGAATTTATATAGTACAAAAGGATCACTGACATGTCATAGTTATGGAAACCTATTGCTCCTGCTCATTGGCTCCCTCCACTGAGCAATATATGGAACCTATATGTGCACAACTATGGATTGGACAATCGTTATCTAAGATCCCACCTATGTACCTTCCCGTAAAAAAGTGCTTCCTCATCATATATGGAAATTAATTGGTAGGCCCAAAATTACCTCTGTGGTGAAAAAAGACATGTGATAATCGGGTACAATGCAGTCACACTATCCATGAACTGGCTGCATGATGACATGTTTATCTAGGTAAGAGAGAGGGAGCGACAAGCGTGTCGCCTTATTTTAATTAAATCAAATAGCCCATGTTACCTCCCATGCCTTGTTCACAATCCATGATTTCCATCCTACTGTGAGTCATACTGCTCTTAACCTGTTAAGATTTCATTGCAGCATTTAATTGTTTTTTCTTTAGCTGCTTCTTGCATCCTCCCGGCGCGCGTAGCTGGGTGCAGAATACATTTATCTGTCACCTCCTTCTGATTTCCTGGGGTGTTATAAACTTGAAACGGTTTGCTGTGTCCTTGTCCTTGTAACTCAATTTATCTGACAACTGACTAAACACAATAATATCTTACTCCGCCATGTGCACTTCCTGCAATGGCTCGGCATTGACATTCCTTTGGCTAGTCACCATCAATCGGGCTACAGCATTTTCCCTGATTTGTTGAAGCGTGTTCAACTGGGCTTTTCTTAACCATGCAAGGTTGAATTCTCTGGTGGTGCATTATTTTAAATGGCATTTTGTCACGTTATGTTTCTTCTGCAACACACATTAGCTCTGCGATTATTTTCTGCCTACCGGCCTGGTGCATGCCTGGCACATCTCAGTTCTAAATATATGTACAATACTGCCCTACTAGTGTTGTGAGTCCCTATCTTGGTACACACTATCCTGCCCCATAGTCTATTCTATTTAAAAAGACACACTAAATGTGCAAGCTAATGCCTCTTCTGTCCCTACTTGTGTAGTGAACTAACTATTCTTTGTGCCAGCTTTATTTCCAGGGGGATTTAAAGTGCAGTTTCAAATGTGTTCTTTTTGATTTTATAATTCCGTGTTTTCTGGGGAATGCAGGGGGCCACCTGCTTTCTAGCCAAAAATTGCCCCACTACATTCCTCCCTCTGGTCAAGTCATCGACCACACCTTCATTTATTCTCATCATCTCACCCAAAACAATGCCCTCAGACCTCCCTTAGCATCCCAAAAAGAGAACATTTCTCACAAGCTATGAGGGACGCACACTGGCTTCCAGTCAAGGAACGCATTCTATTCAAAGGTATGGCCATCACACATAAATGCTTCTCGCACACTGCCCCTCCCTACTTGGCAGAAAAGATCATTCCACTCACTTCCTCTAGACCCATACATTCACACCACACCAACATGTTGTTTGTCCCCACCTTCTAAAGAACTAAAGCTGGATGGGACAGTTTCCAACATCTAGCGCCAAAACACTGGAATGCCCTGCCCACAGCTCTTAGAAACGTAGCATCGTACTCAATTTACCGCCAAGTTCTTAAAAATAAACTGTTTTATTAACTTGTATACATCTAAAATATTATGCACCTTGACTCTGTTCCAATGTAACCAAGGGACATAATGCACAACCTATTCTACTACATGTACATATACCATGAATTGTACCTTGTATTCAACTGTCTGCATTGTCATCTCTCTGTAATACCCTCACAACTAAGTACATTTTCTGCAACAGCGCCTCAATGCCTAAGGGCCGATTGTGCGCTTTACAAATGGAAATAAAGAAATAAAATAAATAAAATATTATAGCCATCCTTGGGCAGCCACACTCTGGTGACCCCCCTCACGTTACCTCCTTGTGCTACGTATTCTGCTGCAAACCATGTAATAAACAAGCACCCGCCACTGTCGTCACATTTCATCCAGTGCTCATTGTAGTTATGGGTATCTTTTGGGCATGTAAACAGTGCTGCAGGTTGCCTAACTGGGACCCCAATGGGTACATGGGACAGTAATCTTCCTCATCAGTTTGAGTGTACTGATGTACCGTGTCAGCCACATCAACCATCACTGTCATTTGGAGTGCCTTCTTGCCAGTCTTTTTACATTTGCCCTTTTGCTATTCTCAAGATTCAAAATGCCATTAGGACCAGTACCAAAATTGCCAACAGAACTTCGTTATGCATCTGTCAGCCATGTAGGCATCCAGGACAATAGATAACTGAACAAGCTATCGTCCCCAATGTCATTTACTCCCTTCTCCATGTTATAATGCAGCTCCTTCAAGGAGTATATGGCCTCTGTCAAGGTCCCATTCTCCTCATCATGTCTGGGTACATATGCCACCCCAGGTGGGTGGAAGCAGCACATAAGCTCTTGTACCACAAGCCCAGTAATAGTCCATTAGTACAGCTGTCATTCCTGGCAAATCCATAATGCGTTTGCAACCTTCATTGTCACCAAGCTTTACTGAACCATTACTTCTAAAGCATAATGTTAGTGCTTGTAGGTTGGTTATGGGTAGTGGTCCTGCTTCATCTTCTTCCCATGTTAAACATTTTGCAGTTTCTTTTCATTCTTACCGGCACACTCTGTCTGCATTTTTTATCACTTCTATTGGTGTAGTCCATACTGCCTCTGCTTTGCATCCCATTATTCCATCAACCCATCCTCCTGAGAAATATACGTTCCCTTTTCTTTGTAATTGCTGGCTGTCGGCACAATGAGGTATACAATTAAATTGGGCATCTGTACACCTTAATATTTAGTGATCCACTACTTCAACTACTTCAACATCTCATCCTTACTTCAGTACCTTACTTTTCATTCTTATCTTCTCCGTCATATGTGCTTCTTTTACACAGCTGTCTACGTATGGGAATTCTGATCCTGTGACATACTTTATCATGGCCTATTGTCCCTGAAATTGTCCTCTAGTCTGGCATTCTGCGAGATGTACCAAGCATTGTTCTCTGTACTCGGGTACTTCTTGAAGTATAAATACTCAAGAGGCTGTCATGGCATTGGGGATAAGTGAGCAAACAAAACAGCTTCCCCTTCTCTCTCACCACCTTCTCCATTGAGCTATACCATGAGTTTCGTTCACTATTTATCTAAAATCCTCATCTGCAATGCTTCTTCTAGCCCTTAATGTCTCCACAACTGGGCGGAATACCATTTCCTGCTCTAACTGGAAATCTACTTGTTTTCTAACTTCTTCAATATCATTATGCCATAGGTGACACGCTTCTGTAGGTCCTTTCCTCCAACTTCTACAGAGCGGAGTGGCGAGCGAGCAACGAGCGACGAGCGACGAGCGAAGAGTGGTGAGCGGCCAGACAAGCAAAGCTATCTGGCTCCGGGTTTCGTGTGGTGCTGCCCTGGCCGCTCGGGGAAGCCTGCAGTGGAGCAGTGCTGTGGGGGTACAGCGGTGCAGCGGGTGAGCATATTGAATGACCCGGGTTGCAGCACTGTGACTGGCCCAATTAGATAGCAGGTCAGGCGGGCTGTAGAGTGTCCACGAGCCCGAGTTGATTCCGGGGCTGACATTTACGGCTGGTCTGCGGCTGGACTTGTCGCAGACCATCCCTGTTGTGGACACGGTTTGCTGCTCTCATCGACCTCCCAAATGTTGCTTCTTTGGGCTGCGATTACACTCTTTGCGGTGTCAGGCGGCCTCACACAGCGCGGTATTGTACACGCTAGGTGGAGGTGCGGCCTGACACGGCCTGAGACGGTGTTTTGACCTCCCTGCCCCAGCCAAACGTGGCTTGTTTGCCAGCGACCGCAAATGACTAGCGCAGCACATTAATAGTGTTAAGTTAGTTAACACTGTAGACCTACCGGAATTGTCAGCCCCCTATTGTCCCACTGCATAATCTGCTACCTACCTAAGTGGATAATACCTGGAGACTGTGGGCTGATGCCTTTGATCCAGGCATAGTACAACAACAGTGTGCAGTTTAGAAAATATAGTGGGCTGAATCCCGTGAATTGAGAGTTGCTGTAGCAAGTGGATTTGGTACTTGCAGAGAGACTACCTGCGGCACCTCTAATGCAATCAGACAAGAACCTGAATCACCCAGTGTACAATCTAAGGAAAACCAAGTCAAGAACAGTTGCTTGGGGTCCCGCTAACCAGAAGGCTGAGATGGAAAAGCTGATACCTAAAACAAAAGCAAAAAAAATCTCTCCGATCAAGCAAGGTGTGATTACTTCTTTTTTTCCCCCTCGAGAAATAAATTCAACTACAATTGAAGAAGACACATCTGATCAACAAGAAAATCCTCTATTGAGTATATCAAATTTTGAAGATATTGATAATAATTAATTACTAGACCTATGTCTAAATATTCAGAGAAATATGACACCTCAACCCGCAGTAAGATTTAACAACAACAGCGGTATACCGATAGATAAGACAATGACCATACACTCAGGGACATCCATGATAGGAGAAGGATCAGAGAGACTTTCTAAATCACCTAATCTGGCATTAGCCACAATGGAAGATGATCCCGATGAAGCAATTGATTGTACAGATAAACCATGTACAGGGGCAGCCGAAATTGCTGAGATCCAGGCATCTGTAGCCTCGCTTCAATTTGCGCTCAAGATCTTGTTGAAAATGTCGGGGCGGATCTTGGCCAATATAGACATTCTCATCAGGGGAAATAAGGAGAGAACGATCTCTGTCGAAGATGTGGAGGCAAATTTATCTGAGGCAATTCATATAACAAGTGAGATTGAAGAGCAACAAAATTTGGAAATTGATGAGGAGATAGACAGACCTGACCCATTAGTCTCTAAAAAACAGAAAAGATTGGCAAGAAAAACAAATAAGGGTAAAAGAGATAGTGCCACACAATCAACAACGACAGAGAAGAATGAGAGGGGAATGACTACTAAGAAGAGTAGGAAAAGAGTAGCAAGAGCCAAAAAAAGAAAGGCAGCTCGGGATGGATATTTGACCAGCTGGTTACTCCCTGAACAGGGGCCCGTAGTGGACCGGGAAGAAAGAGGAAGAGGTGGAGGCAAGCCATAGCATCGCAGTAGATATAGCTATGGTAACAAGTCAACTGATAGTACAGGAAGATACACCCCTTGAAGTAGTGGTTGATAAGAACGAGAAGAAAGGCAGTCGTATATGCCTGATCAAGAACCTCTATCAGAGTAAGGTCAACAAATGGCTATCACGATCAGAACTACTGACAAGATTGTACTCTGTCCCTCAGTTGCGGGTATTAATCTCAGATTACTTTCAGTTTGTAGAACCTTTGAAAGGCCTGAATCGAAATATCTCAGCCCTTCACTGTAAATTTGCGGCTACGGCGGATCTGTTAAGAAAGTATAAAGAGGAATTAAAAACAGTAGACGTCGAAGTGGATGTTGATATAAATGAAATAGATTACAGCTGTCTGGAGGAATAGGTTGCCGTCTCCATGGACACAGTACCTTGCCCAAACATGCAGACAGACAAGAAAATAGAAGCGTCTGATGTCCAACGGGCATTGAAATGGTTGGGTGATGCCCTTCCCGAGATCTTAAGGAAACCGTGAGATATATCTGTTGTATCTTGGAACTGTCTGGGTTTTTCGCATTTAATCGCTGCAGAGGGTTGCAAGAAAATGCTTGATAAATGTAGCTGTTTTTGCCTGCAAGAGACTTGGGCACTAGGCCCTTTGATACTAGATGGGTATACGTTGTTCCACGCAGCTGCCAAAAGAGGTGATAAAGGCAGGCCTTTTGGCGGACTAGCGATAGGAGTGGCTAACACTTTAGGCACCAGGCAGATTGATTGTAACTGTGAAAACAATCTACTAGCAGTTGAAGTGATACTTGATGGCGAAGACTCTGTGGGTTCTTTTCTGCTGGTAAATCTGTACAATCCACCTGGAGCAATATTGAGTGAACAATTGCAAGATTCCCTAGAGGATTTGCTGGCAAACTGGTCACCTGTAGCCACTAACTCGGGAGCAATGGTTGTGGGTGATTTTAATTGCCATATGAGAGGACGGGTGTGCAAAATGCAGAATTCTAAATTGAAAGAAAAGGGAACTATGATTCACAATAAAAATAATCTTGAGGGCAGTGCATGGGAATACCTGTTTGAATTCTGGGACATGATAATGCTCAATGGCAGAACGGCCAGTGATTACCCTGGGCAACATACTTGGTCCAACGGCGTCTCTAGTAGCACGTTGGACTACATATATATATGTCCGGGGCTTCAAGAGCAGATTGAAGATCTCATAGTCCTGCCCAATGAATGGAGTGACCATGCCGCCTTAAAATGTGTGATGAGTATTTCCCGAAAACAGCCCTTACTTAGTAATATGGGCACTGTAAAAGTTAATAATGCAGGTACCAGGATTTCCTGGTCAGATAAGAATATTGCACTTGCTGCAGAAACTTTGGGAATAGTAGCGCCTAATGAGCTACATAAATGTAATGCTATGACCATTAACTCTATAGAGGATTGGATTAGTGCTTTCTCAGGCAAACACGCGGCGGCCCCTATTGGGCACATGATGAGCACTGTGGGGAATAAACTACCATTTGATAAAATAATTAGAGACATGAAACGTAACCTTAGAGCTGACCTACGTAGGGCCAAGATTACAATGGCCCCTGGAGAAGCATATTATCGAACAATTAGAGAGATTAAAAACAGATACAGATTGGCCATTAAGGAGAAAAAAAGGGTGGATAAGGTTCTTTCCTGGCAGAAATTGGTGAAGACTATTTGTGAAATGAAGACCAGTAACATCTGGTCCCTCTTGTGCGTGGCTCAAGGTATACAGAGGGGGGCACTAGTTAACCCCATTGAAGCAAGAGTGTGGGTTAAATTTCTGGAAAACAGAAATATGGAGGGCGAGGAAGTAACAATGCTGGGCAGCCCGCCTTGTGAGGTCCCATTTCCCGTAACGTATGAGCTCATCTTGAATAAAATCAAAGAGATAAAATCGTCAAGAGCACCAGGACCCAACGGTCTTGCTAACATTGTTATGAAAGTGTACCCTGAGTTTTGGGCAAGTTTGTTAAACATCCTGTTTCAGAAAATACTAAAGACAGGTAAAATACCCTACTCTTGGCAGACGGCAATATTAATTCCAGTCTTTAAAAAGGGCAATAGACTTGACCCAAGCAACTATAGGTTGCTTTCTATGCTAGATGCCACTGGAAAGATGTTTGCCTCACTTCTGCTCAATGAACTACAATCTTGGGCAGAGGGTAAAGGAGTATTGTCTAGATTTCAAAGTGGGTTTAGACAAGGTTACTCCACTGCCCACAACATCATGATAATGGACATCCTGCGAGCCAGAGCCTTAAGAATTGGATTGGTCCCGCTCTATGCATTATACATAGATTTCTCGGCTGCATTTGATTCCATACCTCGTAGTCGATGGTGGAATAAATTGCATTCAATGGGTTGTCCTGACGGCCTAATATATTATTTAAGACTTTTGCATTCAAACAACTCAGTCAAATTGAAATTAGACCAAGAAGGCCACACAACTCAAAATGTTATACAAAATAGGGGGGTCAAGCAAGGATGCGTAACTGCTCCTCTAATTTATAATCTATACATTTACGATATCCCAGACGCATTAAATAAGGTTAGCAATTGTCCGCCGAAAATTGGGAAAGAAAGCTGCCCAGTATTAGCATATGCAGATGACTTGGTGATATTCGATCACACCATTAGTGGGATGAGAAGATCTGCGGTTGCATTATGGGAATATGCTGAAGAGAATGGTCTGAGCATTAATTTAGGAAAAACAAAGATCATGAGATATACAAAAAAAAAGGTCTCACGTGTCCAACTTACAGTAGGGTTAGCGAATATTGCCTATGTCCCTCGGTATTGCTATTTAGGTATAGATTTTGAAAATACTGGGGACTATGTGGCTTGTGGACAAACACGCTGCATCAAAGCTGCACAGTTGACCGCCCTATTCTACAGATTTACGGTTAGGCAAGGCGGTTTTTCTCTATGGGGTACACAACAACTCTACATTCAGGTCTTTGCTCCGGCGATAATATACGGCCTGGAAGCATTACTAGAGTCTGACCTGAGATGGCTACAGATATTAGAGGGTAAATTTTGGCGACGTGTTCTTGGTTTGCCTCCCTCTGTCCCTATGGCCATTATCAGATTAGAATTGGGCCTGACCTCCTTAAAGGCATTAGTATTAAAGAAGAGGGCCTCGCTATATCTCAGAATGACCCGAGATACAAATAATGGACTATTAACAGCGGTGCATCAAGAAATAGAAAAGGAAGGCTCGATTTGTTCAATTGTAGACCAGATGAATGATCTGTTCTCTGAAATAGGCTGGCAACCCAGAGATGGTAAATACTCAGAGAAAGTAAATAGAGCACTGAGTAAACGCGTAGACCTCTGGGATTGGCTGGAGAACTTTGAACATCTTAAGAGCTTGAGCAGTTACCATTTTGTGCAATATAGATTATTTGACTTTAGGAAACCCCAGAGATACTTGAATATTTGTCCATCTCTCAGACTTTTACGGTTCATATTACTGCTTCGGCTAGAACAACTTCCCACCCTTAGCAACACAGGGAGAAAAGATAGGATTGCTGTAGGAACGTATCTGCCGACTATGTAAAGTACAAGAGCAGTTGGAGACGGCAAAGCACTTGCTGACTGAATGTTTGGAGATGGCTAGTACATTTTCATCCCTCCTTGGTAGCTATGTGCATGAAATAACGCATATTGGGGAAGCTCTGTTTTGGCATCATTGCCTCAACTCTAATAGCTTACGTCTGTTGATAGCTCTATATACTATTTGGTTGCGAATTGAAATAAGACTGGGCATAACTCTTTAGAGGAATAGGTTTTACGAAGGTAATTTTTATTTAGAAGGTACAAAATGTATATATATCTGCGAAAGATATGAATTATTTGTTTTAAACAGAATATGTATTGCAAATTATTTGTATCTAAAATTATACTTGTATTATGTTGATATTTTATTCTTTTTTGTATATGCTATTTAATGTTAAATTTGTGTAAAGTTTATAATTTAAACTATAACACAATAAATATTAAATTAAATTATGCCATAGGGACACATTCACCTCATCATAATCAATTTAAATGTAATGTGAGATAAAATAAGCAATAAAACAAAAAGAAAAAGGAAAATATAAGTACTGCAATAGCCATGACGTCAATTGTTTTAGATGTGTCCTACGGCGTACTGATCAGGGTGTTATGAAGCTATCAGGAATATAAGGATATGAAAAACATCTGTACAGTTTACTTAGTACGGGGCGATAGTCAATTAGTATTTTTTCATGTGAGAGGGGCGAGCTGTATATACTGGTTTAAAACATTTTGCATCCAATGACAATAATACAATTTTTTATTGATGATTTTCAAACCACTTTCACTATTATGTGGTTCATTGAAAAATATAAAAATGGTGCATAAAAAATATAAACATTTGGAAAATAGAAATAGTCCCAATAAAAAATGTGAACATAAAAAGTACGAAAAACAGAACGTTGTATATGTATGCTCTTGTGTACATAGTATATAAATAGTCCCAATAAAATGTAGAGATATGAAAGTAGAGGAAATTGTCTGTTAAAGATGATTGTCCTTGTGAAAAATAGTATAAAGAATAGGCCCAATACAATGTTGAGGTAGGAAGGTAGAGAAAATTGTCTGTTATAGATGTTTGTCCTTGTGAAAGATAGTCCTCAGCAGCAAAAATACTTCAGCATCAGTGTTCCTCAAGTGGTGCAATGTCATTTATCAACTTTACTCTCAAGTTCCTTATTCCTTTTATTTTGCACTTGAGCTCTTGTCCTGGGTCTGTTTTCGTTCTCTTCTCCCTCGGGATCCTGGTAGCTGGGCATGGAGGCGGCACTTTTTTATTGTTTTTATATTGGTTATGTTGACCCATAGAAAATTGGGCCTCATTACAAGGTTGGAGGTAGTCTTGACAGTAAAACTGGCAAGGCTACCTCCAAACTTGCAAGAAAGTCCGGCACCCGCGAATGGGCAATTACTGGGGTATACCGATCCCGCCGGACCTGGTAATTGCCCTTTCGCGGGTGCCGGAATCAGATCATCCCCATTTGAGCCCAATAGTGCTCAATGGCAATGGGGATGCCTGTAGCACCGGCATGGTTCATTACTATGCCGGTTCTACAGGCAAGCTGTGCTCGCGGGTGGCTTTCATCCTGCCAGGTCAGACCTGGCGGAATGAAAGGCACCCGTGAGCACAACTTGGAGTTTGCCGGTCCGGATACAACGGTACCAGTAAGCTTACCGGTACCATTGTATCCAGACCGGCAAACTCGTAATGAGGCCCAATGTTTACTACAGCAGTAGCTTTTAATTTTATCTTGTCTTTTTCTGTGCCATTTTGAGATACCTCCCTGCAGTTCCTTTCCTGTCAAGAACCTAAAAAGAGAGGTATTTAGTCATGGACATCCTGTACCACATTTACAAAGAGTTGCAGTGCTTTGGGAATCTGCCTGCGCGCGCATGGGCGAGGTAATGGGCACATGCATCCTACAACCTGTCACCAGCTCATAGGGAGTCAGGTGCAATCTTGATAATCTTGCTAACCCGTGATGCCTGAGAGTTTTGGGCTTTTTTATAAGTGTAACATAAATAAATAAGTAAATCTCCACGACCCTCCCTGAGATGTATTCACTATATCTACAGCAGTGTTGCACTGTCACTCCTTGCTTAATGAGCCAATGTATTGTTTCATAAATGCCCTCATCTGCTTCTTTGGACATTAGGGTACTGCTTTACTGAGTTGAAATTGCCCCTTTCTTTAATTTTATTTATATTACTTCAATTCCTTTTAACAACCCCACTGCATATGGACTGGTCATCCACAGTGTGCCGGATACCCTTGCCAAATCTTTCCCCATAATTGATGGTACCTTTTTAGCTAACATTATTTGTTGTTGCACCCCTGTGTTCTCTATTTTCAATTTAAGGCTTGTATGTATTCTTTTTCTACCTGGAAGTATATGCCTGGTGCACATTATATTATGCTGTCCTCTGTTAATGATATTGACATATTCAATTTGGACATAAAATCTCTTCCCAGTATGTTAATATGTTTTTTCCTGGAATATAGGAATGGGATAGCTACCGTCTGTTCTCCTACTGTCACAGGATGTTGCTGTCCCAATGTTAACTAAGAGAGAAAGAGTCTGGTTACCTGTAGATACCTCCACCCTCTGTTCCTGTTCAGTGTCTGTGGTGGCTGATAGGATAGGGCAAATCGCCTATTCTGTAGGCTGTCCTATTGGAGATAAATGTTCAGTCCTGTCCCTGTCAAAGTGTCCCCCCAACCGCTGTCACTCCTCCTATCCGTGGTGTCTGTGGCAGAATATTGGTATTCCACTGTGTTCCTGCTTGTTGTCATTGCACTGCCCCCTGTGGTTTCTGTGTCAATGTCTGCTGTGGTGATTGTAGCACTATCTGTTGCTTTATCTGTGGTACTTGGGTTTGCTGCACCTTCTGTGCTTGTTGTTGGTCTGATGTATATTATGTGTAGTCATAGTACTCATACATTCGCTGTGGTGCACCATATGATGCTGGATATGCCATCCCCCCTCTTGGCCCATACTGCATTGCACCTTGCTGCATTGCTCCTCTACTTCTACACAATTATGAAATGTGTCCTACATTCCCACATATCCAACATACTAATCCAATTACCCCAGGGCCGCCAAAGCAGGACTGTCCTTCCACCAAACCCAAGACCTCTCCCTAGTTTTCCTCTGGGGTAAAAACTACTTTCTCCTCTTCCTGCAAAACAACCACCCATGCCCTGCTGTGGCATGAAAACTCCCTGTCCATTATTCCTGTCTTCTGTATTCTGCTCCTTCTACAGCCATTTTGGATAATTTCTTCTGTACCAATTTTGCCTCTTCCCTTTGCCTTTCCTCTACTTTCTTTTGATCCTTCTACTGTTTTAACCTACAGTGATGGACGATAATATTGCTGGCCATGGTCTCATTTCAATCCCCACAATCTTTTTTAACTGTTTCTGTCCTTTCTCAGGTAGGCCCTGACATAGAATATGATAAAACACTGGTATATTTGTATCCCAATTGTCTTTAGTTTTCAAATGCCAATGTTCTTTAATGTCTTGAATATAAGCAGCAGGGTCCTCAGTAGGCCCCATCTCCCCATCTTTTTAGTCACTATGGCACTCACGTCAGATTGATTTAGAAATAGCTTCCTCAGTGCCTTCCATATATTAGCTCTGTAATTATTAAAGGGTGACCCGTCATATTTAGTGGTCTTATGTTCTGGCACTGCAGCTATTGCTATCCCAGCTGTCTCTCGCTCTAGCTTGTAGATCCAACGTCCCGCCCCTGCTGTCAGTGATGGCAGCTTATCCATCAAGCTATTTTTGTATGTCTGATTACTTGGAGTATATTGGGGTTGCCCTAATTTGGAGCAGTGGCAATTGCGTTACCCTTTTCTTGTGCAAAGGTGATGCTGCACAAGTTTTCCTTTTCAATGTCTCAGCTGCACGGTGTTGCTGCATTTTGGCATGTTTCTTAAGAAATATGGTGATTTATTGTCTTCATTTATGGGCAGTACTGAAGTGAAGGGTGGATACATGGTTAAGTTTGGCCCCCGTAAATCTGCTATCTCTCCCACACCTGGTCCTGTGGTATCCATTTGTTGGGCTTTGCCAGACTCTTCTCCCCCCATGTCTACCCAATCTGTTTCCCTGTCACTTTCTCCGCTCTCGTCATCCTCAAGTATGAGATGGAAACTCACCCCCTTAACAGGCTCCCTAACATATGTTCCACTCATTATCTCTGGTAACACATCTCGGCCCCTGGTCTCTGGGGTTATTGTTCCACTCCCTTCTGCCCGCACCTCTGGCATCATACTTCTGCACATCCTTTGGCTTGTCGCCTTCTTAATTTTTTCAATCTCTTCCTTTTCTCTTGTCATTCTGCTTTTCTTCTCATTTAGCCTCTTTACATAATCATCCCTTTCTCCTAACTCCATCTTCCTTCTTTGTCTTTCCTGTTCCCCTCTCTGCATCTTCTCTGCTGCTTCTCTCTGTTCCCTCTCTTTCTCCTTTTGTGCATTTTGCTCTATCTCTTCCTGTGTCCACCTCCTGACTTCCTCCCTGGCCGCTTCCTTCATTTCATCATACTCTACTCTCTTCACATACCTATAATCAGTGCCTTTCCCATCAATGTTAACAATAGTTTTCCTACTACCCATTTCTCTGGTTTCATCATGGTCTCTCCACTATCCCCATTACCTATGGGTACACTTCTTGCCCTGTGGCCATCTATCTGCATGCCTCTCACTCTCTGGAGCTCTTCCTTAGCTTCTTTTAGCTGCTTTCCTAAGCTATGTAGCCCTCTATATTCTTTCTCCTCCCTTAACCGTGTCTCTGAGCTGTGCCATGCTTCAGTTTCCATTTACACTAATGGTGCGTTTACAACTTTCACCCTTTTCCTATTTTCATTACTTTCCTCATCAAGGTATTCATACCTGGTATTACTATACCCTACAGCTGCTGCCTGCACCGTGTATGTACCTGGGATGGTGGAGCCTGGTGTGCTCTCCTCATATGGAGGTGGTAGTGTGAATTGAGTATAGTTGCCTGCCTCAGCTGGAGGAGCTGTTGGCTATGTGTAAGTGCTTTCCTCAGAGGGAGGATGTGGCAGCGCTGTGGGCTGCTTGCGTTCCCCCTGACACATATTAAGCTTCCATTGTTTCCTAGGTCCCTCTGTTTCTTCCTCAAAGGCCTTCCAGAGTTCTATTACCCATAGCCTGTTCTTGAGCTTCCTGTCCTTGGGGTCATTATGACCCGGGCACAAAGGGATACCAGGCACCAGTAATGACACTGGTGCCGGTAATCCCTTTGAGCCCCATTCCGAGGTCCCTTCGCGGGTCCTTCCTTAACGCCTGGTTTTAGCAGGTGTTAAGGACGGGACCCGCAAAGGGACTTCAGAGCTAATAACGGTACCGTAATTTACGGTACCGTTATTAGCACCCTCCTCATTCCCATTGAGCCCTGTCGGGGCTCAAATGGGAATGGGGAATGGCATTTTCAATGGGGACTTACCGGTCCTGCAAAGGTCGGACTAGACCTGTAAATCCCCATTGAACCAAGGCGGACACGGTACCGGTAATGGTGCTAGTCATGGCGCTAATAGCACCATGACTAGCACCAACCTCGGAATGAGGCCCCTTGTGTGTGGCATGTAAGTATGTGCACACGTGTTGGAGTACATTTTTACAATGATTGCCCTCTTGTGGCCATGACAGGTACATATCAGTCCCTTTCACCCACTCAGCATGATATCTAGTAATTTTGGCACTATATCTCGGGAATGCTTTGCATAGGTGAATTATTGGGGTATCGGACATGGTTATGAGTTTTAAGTAGCGTGCAGCTTGGCACTTACACAGAATAACAATGCAAAATAGTGGTTAGTTTACCGAATTGTTAGAAGCAGTAATAGTTTTTTGACAATTTTTGATTTTTTTTCTCACACTTTTCCCCCAGGACCACGCCCCAAAATCCAAATCCTACCTCTGGATCACAACAACAAAATCCGCTCAAAATCTAAATGTTCATACTTACCCCATCAACCTCTACCAAACAATACTATCTGCTACTCTCACAACATACAAGAAAAACCACCTCTAAAGCAACTGCCTCGAAACACAACACAACACAATGCCGGAAAACAACAATTTAACCAACAAAACCAAAATACAACACAATAAAATACAGCTGTCTTCTGGTTCGATCAGGGATATCCTTATCTCTCTGCCTTGTTTACTTTACCCTCAAAAGAAGGTTGGGCCCTCA
This sequence comes from Ambystoma mexicanum, assembly GCF_040938575.1. NCBI lineage: Eukaryota > Metazoa > Chordata > Amphibia > Caudata > Ambystomatidae > Ambystoma > Ambystoma mexicanum. The sequence goes on along the minus strand of NC_090932.1, from coordinate 1,137,089,481 downwards.
GTGGCCCTACTGTGTAGTCTTCCAAGACTTTGGGCCTCATTACTCGGTAGGCGGTAGCCATGGCGCTATTGGCGCCATGGCTACCCCATACAGCCGGCAGAGTCCGGGTTCCCAGAATAGGGACTTACCGGTCTATTCCGACCTTTGCGGGACCGGTAAGTCCCCATTCCGGGAACCATTCCCCATTCCCATTCGAGCCCCCATAGGGCTCAATGGGAATGGGGAAAGAGCTAATAACGGTACCGCTATTGGCGGTACCGTTATTTGCTCTGAAGTCCCTCAGCGGGCCCCTTCCTTAACGTGTGGTCTGACCACACGTTAAGGACGGGACCCGCTGAAGGACCTCGTAGTAGGGCGGTAGGGGATTACCGGCACCGGTGCCCTTACCGGTGCCGGTAATCCCCTACCGCCTACCGTGTAATGAGGCCCCTTGTCTTGAGCTATCCTTAATCAACTTCAGTTCCTTAAATATCATACAATAAATTTCCCACCCCCTGTTACCCTGTACATAGCACACTCACGTTTTTCATTGGATCTTTTAGGGTTGAGGGTTGTGGGCTACTGGGGTACCCTGACTGGCCAGCTCTTCCTGTTGCTTCCAGCGGGTGGTGGAAGACCAGGCAGGGTTCCACTCCAAAGTCAGCACTGCTGTGCTTCTTGTTGAGTTGTGCAGAAAAGAAAATCGGCTCCCTTGACCGATACTCTGATCAAAAGCAGGGTGGCTAGGGCACCCCAAAAATCCACATCCTCAACTGTACTCTGCTACCAAATGATAAGAGGCTCAGAAAAGGCCAAATTGCCCTCTAACTGGCATTTGTCAAAAAAGAGACAACACAGAGTGTGGTATGCTGAATGCAGGGTAACCAGTTTATTGCAATAGACTGGTGAAAAATCAAGATAAAAGCCAAGCTCTCACTCCAGAATTCACCAATGTTTGAGCAGACAACAGGAGTTTATATAGTACAAAAGGATCACTGTGATGTCATAGTTATGAAAACGTATTGCTCCTGCTCATTGGTTCCCTCTAGTAAGCTACAGATGGAAAAAAGACATGTGCTAATTGGGTACAATGAGGTCACACTATTCATGAACCGTCTGCATGATGACCTGTTTATCTAGGTAAAAGAGGGGGAGAGAAAAGTGTGTCTCCTTATTTTAATTAAATCAAATAGCCCATGTTACCTCCAATGCCATGCTCAAGTCCTTGTTCGCAATCCGTGATTGCCATCCTACTCTTGACATATTTATGAATAATTATTTCTGTGAGTCATCCTGCCCTTACCCTGATAAGATTTCATTGCAGCATTTAATTGTTTGTTCTTTAGCCGCTTCTTGCATCCTCCCATCATGCCTAGCCGGGCGCAGAATACATGAATCTGTCACCCTCTCTGATTTCCTTGGATGGTATAAACTTGAAACGGTTTGCTGTGTCCTTGTAACTCAATTTATCTGACAACTGACTGAACACAATAATATCTTACTATGCATGCGCACTTTCTGCAATGGCTTGGCATTGACATTCCTTTGGCTAGTCACCATCAAGCTGGCTACAGCATTTTCCCTGATTTGTTCAAGCATGTTCACCTGGGCTTTTCTTAACGTTGCAAGGTTGAATTCTCTGCTGGTGCAATTTTTAAAATGGCATTTTGTCACGTTATGTTTCTTCTACAACACACATTGGGCCTCATAATGACTCTGGCGGTAGCGGTGCCGGTGCTGCCGCCGGAGTAATTTATATTCCGATGCCCATTCCCAGGCCCCAGAAAATATTACTACCCATTCCCATTTGAGTCCCATTGGACTCGAGGGGAATGGGGAGGTTGGATTCATGAATGGTGCCAGTGCATCCAACATGGTATGCTCGCGCGTGCCGTTGCGCCCACCAGGTCAGACCTGGTGGACGAAAAGGCACCTGCGAGCAGACCTCATAGTTTGCCGGTCCGGTAACAAATGTAACGGCAAGTTTACTGATACCGTTGTTACTGGACCGGCAAACTTATAATGAGGCCCATTAGCTCTGTATTTATTTGCTGCCTACCGGTCTGGTGCATACCTGGCACATCTCAGTTCTACATATATGTTTGCTGCAACTTCCCCTACCTATGTAAATACTGCCCTCCTAGTGTTGTGAGTCCCTATCTTGGTACATGCTTTCCTGCCCCCTAGTCTATTCTATTTAAAAAGACACACAAATTGTGCAAGCTAATGCCTCCTGTGTCCCTACTTGTATAGCAAACTATTCTTTGTGCCAGCTGCATTTCCAGGGGGATTTAAAGTGCAGTTTCAAATGTGTTCTTTCCTATTTCATAATTCTGTGTTTTCTGGGGAAGGCCGGGGGGCACCTGCTTTCTAGCCGACAATTGCCCCACTACAATACCATCCAGATTTGATTTACTTTACAATTTTAGTGGGCACTCTGCACTGCAAAAAAGAAAAATGTGGGGTACATTGAGAGACAACATTACTGTGAGTCTGGGATGCCTCCGATATGCACTGAGCATTAAGCACTTTACATTTGTTTGCATTGAAAGACCATATGTAAGGATGTTGGATGACGTCACATATGCACTTGCACTTTGGATGTGCCTTGTGGTTTTTAAACTGTAGTGCTCGATATGTTGTCATCATATTGCATATTAAGCTGCTAAGATCTTGTGTACTTTACAGTTTAAGTAAGCACTCAGCACTTTAGGGAAGAGGTGTGCGTATTAATGTACCTATTTTAAAGTCGGGATATACTAGACATGCACTGAGCATGGAGCACCTTAGATACCGGGGCATTGAGATGGATTTCTTTTCAAGTCTAGGATCCATCGTATTTGCACTTGGCAGTTCAGATGTTGGCATCATTGTTCTGTGGATGCATTCCGTATATTATAGGGTTTGAGGCAGTTTGTAACATTTCGGTATTAAGATGTATTGACTATCACTGAGTAGACATTAACACGGTTGAAAGATGTTTATTTGACAGCATGCATCTTTACACTCATACTTTCTGAGATGTATCGAACTTGTAATTGGCTGCACATTGTGGCCGCAAAACTATGGAGTGATCCTAAGCTATTATCCGAGGGAAGTGGGTGCCAAATTGCCTAAGTGTGTAACGACAAGAAATACCAACTATTAAAAGGCAAAGGATAAGACAAACCGATTCCATATCCTGTATGGGTTGGATTGCAGATTCACAGCTGTTGTGCTATGATGTACGGCGTATTGCATAAGTGTATTGTCGCTGTGTATATTCTGAAGATTAAGAAACGGGCTCACTTACCTGTAAGAGCCGCCTTTGTTGGATGTCATTACGTTAATATAATCATGCTTGATGGTTGCATTCGAGCAGACACAAAACAAGAGACCACGTAGATCATGGACAACAACAAGGCACTATGCCTGCATTGTGAAAAGAAAGACCCATTTTTCGTTCTAATTATTTTGTCATCACACGCACCTATTAAATGGGCGGCACACTAAGTCAACGTTATGTGATCAAGCGACTAGGTGTCGCGAAACGCCTCAGATTTGTTGTTGCCTCCATTTACTGTTTGGAGCTAAACAGTATTTTTAATGTTTTGTTAATATAAATAAAGAATTACGATTTTAAATTCTTTTGAAGTCCCACAAAGCTGTTTTTCCTGACCGGTGGCTGCCATACTGCAAGATTGAGGCTGAGAGTGATGCTCTATTCTGCCAGTGTCTGCACGCTGGCTCATACAATACTCGATTAATTTTAACATTCGATATTCAAGCACCAAAGATCCGGCGTATTCTAACCAATCACTGGAGAATCCTCATGGCAGATCAGGATCTCAATAGAAACCTTCGAAATCGCCCACAGATAACCTTCAGAAAAAATCGATCAATAAGAGATACCTTGGTGAAAAGTTATATGACCCAAGAAAATGAGACCAACAAGATAAATTGGTTATCCAGTAACAAAAAAGAGGGCTTTTTCAAATGCACCCACTGCAATATTTGCAAATACGCTAAACCTAGAAGCTCTTTTAAACACCCCATTACTGATCAAACTGTTCACATATTGGGGAAGATTACCTGCGAAACGGAATACGTTGTCTATGTGCTGACCTGTGCGTGCAACAAGTGGTACATAGGAAGCACTAAATGTAAATTAAAGACACGTATACAACAGCATGTACGGGCCATCATCAATAATGATGCGAACTATCCAATGGCCAAACATTTCGCAGAATTTCATGATAAAAATATGGATAGCTTTGGGTTTTTTGGGGTGCACAGAATTGAGACAGGACCCAGAGGAGGCGATAAAGAGAAAATCCTGAGACAGAAAGAGACCTGCTACATATTGGACTTTGAGAGTAAAATCCCCAATGGACACAATATAGATGAGGAATTGTACACATTTTTAGGCCAGTGATGAATTGCCAGAAAAAATGCACTGAATTTTACACTTTCGGAATGTTGTTGTCTGCCCTTCATCTCTTTTATTCTTACTTATTTTTTCTCATTTTTTCTTATCCATTCTTATTTTCTTTTCTTTTCTCTTATTTTCTCTTATCTTTTCTCATTTTCTTTCCTTTCTTCTCTCTCTCTCTTTTTAACCCCCCTCTCTCTCCGTCTCGCTCCTTTTCTTGTTTAACCGGTTTCTATGTCTCCAAAAAAAGTTGTAGAGCATACAAACAACTAGTCAAAGAAGTCCATGTTAGTTTTCTAATATTGCATAATGAAGAAAAATTGTAGGATTCTCACATCCCATTTGTGGAATTAGGGGAAAGGAAAAAGAATGGATGAGAATGTTGGTCATCAGTCCTGCCCCTTGGACATCTTTAACAGCTATGAATTTCATATTGTTTTAACTCGTACAGGATACGATTTTAATTTTAGGTGGTTGTCTTTTTATCTATTTGTTTACACATGTGTGACATGTAACTGTGCCCTCCCCCCTGTTTTTATAAACCAGAGTTTGACATACAACTGTTAAAGCAGAGCTTGAACCAATAATTGTCAAGCTAATATGCCGAAAAGATAATATGGTAGGACCTCAGATAATATCGGATGAGTCTAAGCCAGGCAGTGAATGACATTCTGCATTAGCAAGTATTTTTGCATAATGCACCTGATATTGACTGTTGTACTCCAAAAAGACCGTTGCAATTCTTAGTGATTGCTGCACTTTAAAGAGTTTGTTGTATTCCAATACGTTGCTGGCACTATGTACTTTATAACGATCCTGGCATCTCACTGAGATATCTTAGTGATGAGATCTAATATATAACAATTCGAGTTAAGAATGATTAGATTGCCAATTGATGTCGTTTTATCATTGAACATATTTGCACTTTGCACTTTACAGCGACTATTGCACCTTCAAAGACCGGTGCACTTTACTAAGTTGTTTGCACTATGCACTTTACAGTGATTCTGTATTTCATAGAGGTACTTCAATTATAAGATCTTACACAACTGAGGCCAGCCAATACATGTACTGTATTTTTTAACAGGCATTTGGCATATAATGGAGCTCCACGGGGAAACTTTTACTCTTCGAGGCAGACCATGGCGGACCAATATTGAGTTTGAATCATAATCAGTTTCAAACTCAGACCACACACTCTCAAGGAGGGTACCACTCCAATTAGGTGGAAGTGGTACGCATTAGCATGCTATCAGTGCGGCACTAACAACACCAAGATGGCCGCCATGAGTTAGTTTCGAATGGGCTGAGTTTTGAAGTGGAGTCCCCTTTTCTGTGTCGGCACAAAAGGTTGCCGTCTGCTCTGCCTAATGGTTTAAAACTCTATGGTTTACTAGGAACGAATTGTTGTGACCAAGCGGCGAGGCAAGCCGCGAAACGCGTTAACGTTCCAAACGCGCACGGATACTTGCACTTTGGGAGAGCCTTACCTTTATGGCTTTTTAAATTGAATTTTGCCACTTGCAAGGCATCAATAAAGAATACATTTTTTTCAACCTGGATGTCCGGACTTTGTTTATTTCTGAAACTATGAAGAGTGCTACTCACCCAGCCTGACGTCTTTCAGTGCTTTGAAGATATTTACACGCTGCAACGTGGGAGCGCGGAGTTTGAGCACCGGTGGGAACTGTATCTGGAATTGAGCGCACGGCCACTGCACGTTGGGAAGACTTCATTGTCCCGTTGCAGCTCAAGTCGTACCAAAGAAGACAAACTCAGGAAGCAGAATCAGCGCGGCACCAAGGAAAACCCGGAGTGGAGTGAAGCGGCACGTCGGAGGACGGACAGCAGAACGAAGCAGGGTGAGTACTGGTGTTGGGCAACAACTGTATTTCATTGTCAGAGAGGTATCGGATTGAACAGGTACCATACCCAACCACGACCCTCCTTCCAGTCCACGACTTACACGGATATATTAATACTGTGTTGGATAGTTACATAGTTTTCACAGTGTGCTGTTTTATTGGTTTAATTTCACCCAAGCAGTCAGTACCGGACCAGTTACAGAACTTTTCTGCTAACCTTGCAAAATGGCCAACTCCCAAAGTAACAAAGAGGCAATTAGAAAGGCACAAGCCAGAACATTGTTTAACGAGACCCTACAAGTTACAAGCAACAGCACACCCACTATATCGGCACCCAAAAGTGACAGCGAATTGGGTCTACTCAAGGAATTGGAGAAACTCCAACGTAGGGAACTAAGCAAGTGGTGGGAAGAACACTCACTCCAAAATTATATAGAAGTAGGCAGAATTCCCCGAGGTTTGAGAATTCTGACCATTCCCTCCTTTGAGGAATCAGACCCACAAATGCTACAGGAATGGAGCGTTGCCACGAATGGATGTTCAAAAACATTCTTGCAATTATTGGTAAAGTATGCTAGTGCGGACCGCACCAAAATATTAGAAAAGATCAAAGAAACAGAAAAACAACTAAAAAAGATACCCGAAACTGAGGAGGGCAAGAGGCTAAGGGGTGTCATGGACAGGAACCTGGCTGAATATGAGGAAGAGATAAAGCAGAGGAAACAGAGAAAGTTCCTCGGAGATAAAGAAGACTATGAGAGAGGAAGGGTCTACACATTTGCAAAAAGATTTGACCAGATGAGACAAGCATCCCTATCTAGACCAAGCAGATCAATTGAAGATAATGAAGAACAATCAAGTGACAACACATTAACCTCTGAATCAGATTTAACAAGTAGCGAGACTGATGAACCCATTGTTCGGATGAATTTTTTAGACGAAATGCGTCTACTACGCCAAGATGGCAGAAAAAACAAGTCACAAAGAGGTGGAAATCAAAGTCGGGGGAAAGGCAGAGGCGGCCGAAAACCACGAGGAGGGGGAAGAGGAGCAGGCAATGCAATGAGCAATACCCCGGCCAGAGAGCTGCGCTCTGGAAAGTAACAGAGCAAAATGCCGAGGATGAAACAAATTTAAGAATAATCAATTTATCAGATCATGTCCTCACCCCCAACCAAACAAAAGTACTAAATCTGGGCCTAAACTTCTGCCCGAAAGCAAAAAATGACTACGTGCAAACACGAATAGACTTTGATCAATATATACGCAAAATACGTCTGAAAAAATTCTTCGCAACAAATGAGTATAAAAAACGCCCCAAAGAGAGGGAGATGGGCCAGACAGAGGTTCAAATTAAGGAGTTAATCACTTTAACAGATCTGGTTAATCTGGAGAAGGGGATAGCAGCAGGGGTAGAATGTGAACCCCTAGATTTTGAAGAGTTGAACATCAGAACAGATTGGACTACCAAAAGCCAATTAAAATCCAAGTCCAAATTCAATCCAGTGGCAAATCTTGGAAACAATATAGAGGCATTTCAGAGCTTAGTAATTGAAGATCTGAAAAAACTCAGAAGAAAGGAACAGAAAAGGATATGGAATGACAACTTATCATTCGGGGACAGACAGGCATTACAAGAGTTGCATGAGCTGAAAAATTGTATCATCAAACCCTCGGATAAGGGGCGCAATATAGTCTTACAAAATAGGAAAGACTATATCAAAGAAGCTTATAAACAACTGAATGACAGCAAATGCTACATGAAAATCGATTAGAATCCCATCAAAGAACTTGAAAGCAAAATCAACATGCAACTTGTAGAATGGGAAGCCAAGGGCCTACTGTCAGAAGAAAGCCGAAAATTCCTAACCATCACCAATTCAATCACACCTACCATATACTTTCTTCCCAAGGTACATAAAAACATGAAGAAACCCCCAGGCAGACCCATTGTCTGCTCAATAGGCTCTGCATTGGAAAATATGTCAAAATACATAGATGAAGTTCTCTTTCCATTTGTCTCAGCATTACCATCTTATCTACGAGACACGACAGATTTCCTATCTAAAATAGAAGACATTCCCTGGGAGAAAGAATATCTACTTGCCAGTATGGATGTGGTTTCACTGTATACATCGATTGGCCATGAATATGGGAAACAGGCATGTCAACATTTTTTACAGACTCGATCCCTCAACTATCTAGAACATTCTCAAATGGTACTTTCAATGATAGACTTATGTTTGACGAACAATGTCTTTCTCTTCAATAACGAATATTTCAAACAACTGCAAGGTACTGCTATGGGCACTACATTTGCGCCGTCCTATGCCAATTTAACCATGGGCGCATGGGAAGAACGAGATGTCTGGACAGATGTGAACCTTGAGTATACCAATAATATCATTCTCTGGCTGAGATACATAGATGATCTCTTCATAATATGGAAAGGAACCGAACAAGGATGGATAGACTTCGTCAACCGACTTAATTCTAATGATAATAATCTCCGATTCACAGAAACACATAGTCGCACCTTGATTACTTTCCTGGATGTCAATGTGAGGATAGTAAACAACAAAATAACTAGCGAACTACATAGAAAAATCACAGGGACAAATGCCCCCCTCCATGCACATAGTGGACATCCGAAAAATCTGATATGGAGCGTCCCTTACGGAGAGTTTATCCGGTTACGAAGAAATAACAGTAGTTTGGAATCCTATGACACAGAGAGTAGAATAACTGCTCAAGGGTTCGCCAGACAAAAGTACCCTAAAAGAGTGGTCGAAAGGGCATACCTCAAAGCAAGAGCAAAGGAACGTTCTATCCTCATAGCAGGAAGAGGAGACAATGAGAGAAGGAACACGGAGAAGGACAATACTCGATTAATTTTAACATTCGATATTCAAGCACCAAAGATCCGGCGTATTCTAACCAATCACTGGAGAATCCTCATGGCAGATCAGGATCTCAATAGAAACCTTCGAAATCGCCCACAGATAACCTTCAGAAAAAATCGATCAATAAGAGATACCTTGGTGAAAAGTTATATGACCCAAGAAAATGAGACCAACAAGATAAATTGGTTATCCAGTAACAAAAAAGAGGGCTTTTTCAAATGCACCCACTGCAATATTTGCAAATACGCTAAACCTAGGAGCTCTTTTAAACACCCCATTACTGATCAAACTGTTCACATATTGGGGAAGATTACCTGCGAAACGGAATACGTTGTCTATGTGCTGACCTGTGCGTGCAACAAGTGGTACATAGGAAGCACTAAATGTAAATTAAAGACACGTATACAACAGCATGTACGGGCCATCATCAATAATGATGCGAACTATCCAATGGCCAAACATTTCGCAGAATTTCATGATAAAAATATGGATAGCTTTGGGTTTTTTGGGGTGCACAGAATTGAGACAGGACCCAGAGGAGGCGATAAAGAGAAAATCCTGAGACAGAAAGAGACCTGCTACATATTGGACTTTGAGAGTAAAATCCCCAATGGACACAATATAGATGAGGAATTGTACACATTTTTAGGCCAGTGATGAATTGCCAGAAAAAATGCACTGAATTTTACACTTTCGGAATGTTGTTGTCTGTCCTTCATCTCTTTTATTCTTACTTATTTTTTCTCATTTTTTCTTATCCATTCTTATTTTCTTTTCTTTTCTCTTATTTTCTCTTATCTTTTCTCATTTTCTTTCCTTTCTTCTCTCTCTCTCTTTTTAACCCCCCTCTCTCTCCGTCTCGCTCCTTTTCTTGTTTAACCGGTTTCTATGTCTCCAAAAAAAGTTGTAGAGCATACAAACAACTAGTCAAAGAAGTCCATGTTAGTTTTCTAATATTGCATAATGAAGAAAAATTGTAGGATTCTCACATCCCATTTGTGGAATTAGGGGAAAGGAAAAAGAATGGATGAGAATGTTGGTCATCAGTCCTGCCCCTTGGACATCTTTAACAGCTATGAATTTCATATTGTTTTAACTCGTACAGGATACGATTTTAATTTTAGGTGGTTGTCTTTTTATCTATTTGTTTACACATGTGTGACATGTAACTGTGCCCTCCCCCCTGTTTTTATAAACCAGAGTTTGACATACAACTGTTAAAGCAGAGCTTGAACCAATAATTGTCAAGCTAATATGCCGAAAAGATAATATGGTAGGACCTCAGATAATATCGCATGAGTCTAAGCCAGGCAGTGAATGACATTCTGCATTAGCAAGTATTTTTGCATAATGCACCTGATATTGACTGTTGTACTCCAAAAAGACCGTTGCAATTCTTAGTGATTGCTGCACTTTAAAGAGTTTGTTGTATTCCAATACGTTGCTGGCACTATGTACTTTATAACGATCCTGGCATCTCACTGAGATATCTTAGTGATGAGATCTAATATATAACCATTCGAGTTAAGAATGATTAGATTGCCAATTGATGTCGTTTTATCATTGAACATATTTGCACTTTGCACTTTACAGCGACTATTGCACCTTCAAAGGCCGGTGCACTTTACTAAGTTGTTTGCACTATGCACTTTACAGTGATTCTGTATTTCATAGAGGTACTTCAATTATAAGATCTTACACAACTGAGGCCAGCCAATACATGTACTGTATTTTTTAACAGGCATTTGGCATATAATGGAGCTCCACGGGGAAACTTTTACTCTTCGAGGCAGACCATGGCGGACCAATATTGAGTTTGAATCATAATCAGTTTCAAACTCAGACCACACACTCTCAAGGAGGGTACCACTTAGGTGGAAGTGGTACGCATTAGCATGCTATCAGTGCGGCACTAACAACACCAAGATGGCCGCCATGAGTTAGTTTCGAATGGGCTGAGTTTTGAAGTGGAGTCCCCTTTTCTGTGTCGGCACAAAAGGTTGCCGTCTGCTCTGCCTAATGGTTTAAAACTCTATGGTTTACTAGGAACTAATTGTTGTGACCAAGCGGCGAGGCAAGCCGCGAAACGCGTTAACGTTCCAAACGCGCACGGATACTTGCACTTTGGGAGAGCCTTACCTTTATGGCTTTTTAAATTGAATTTTGCCACTTGCAAGGCATCAATAAAGAATACATTTTTTTCAACCTGGATGTCCGGACTTTGTTTATTTCTGAAACTATGAAGAGTGCTACTCACCCAGCCTGACGTCTTTCAGTGCTTTGAAGATATATATATATATATATATATATATATTTGTTTGACTAAGAGTGCATACAAATGTTATATGTATGTATATAAATAATTTCGCATGTCATGTGAATGAGGATGCCGTGTGTGAATGCTCAGTGTGCATGTCTGTAGAATGCAGTTTGAAAGTTCTGCGTGGGCAGAACGTGTGAGTGAATGTGAGAGTCTGAGAAGGTGTATGGTGATTGAATCATGTGTGAAAGTTTGGGTTTGAATGTGATTGTGTGTGCGTGAGAGGCGCTGGGGGGACAATGGGGGCAGACATGACACATTTTTATTGGGTATCTACAATAATGAAAGCATGATATGTGTCATAACATGGGTAGACTAGCATTTGGTGCAGCCAGTCTAGCCATTTCTAATTGTGGCATGACATTTGGTACCGGGCATCCATGAGAAAGCAAGCAGGAAAAGTGTTATTACGTGGTTAAACTGGCATTTTGGTGCAGCCAGTCTAGCAATTTCTTACTATGGCATGACATTTCTTTCTTACTGTGCATCTTTGGTGAAGAAAAAATATAAGCATGAATACGTGTCTATACTGTCCTACACTGGTTGAGTCAGTTTGAACATATTTTCCTATTGTGGCATGGAAGTTTTAATGGCAAAACCAACATGACTATATTCCTATGTGGGGGTCCTGGCATACGCAACTATCTTGGACATGTTTTTTTATAATATTATTATAGGCATTATGTGCAAATGTGAGTATGTTGGTATATGGGAATATTGGCATATATTGGTGCAGTCAGCATGGAAATAAATAGACACAGCCAGCACAAAAGGTTTTTTTATACTGTCATATATTGTGGGAAAAGTCATCATGAAAGTGAGTTGGCCAATGCTCCTTGCACTGTTGTGACTTGCATCTATTGGTTTCTTTAATGAATTACTCTTCAAAGCTGATAGCAAACTATATTTTTATCCAATGTTTCACACAAAGAGTGATGTTTAATGCACCATTTTAACTCATTAGTCAAAAAACGAAAAGAATTTTGGGGTGAGAACATCCCTTTCATATTTGTGGCAAATATTTAGACCCCCCAATTACAATATTTACCGTCTGCCACTGGGATTGGTACATTTAGGTGCCTGGTTTCAGGCCCCTTCCCCTTTTATCTATGCTAGGTGAGAGATTTAAGCTTTGATTCAATATATACTTAAATCTTTGACCTAGTGTAGTGCGTGGCATGCTTCTTTAGCAGCATGATCACCATGGGCATTGCACATGCATGGTGGACCAGGCTGGCCTGGAGTGTGGCGCGGCCTTTGCCTTGTTGGCTCACAGGGGGGACCTCAAATGTTGTGGTATCCACCTGTTCTTTATAAGAATGTTCTGTATTTTTCAACAGGTGTTTTAGCCTTTGTATGGGATTGTAATGGAACGTCCCAGCATAACATCTGCTGTAATTGTAATTAGACAGGGCCAGCACCGTCCAGAAAAGTGTGTGTCCCCTTCTTGTGCAGTAGCTGCACATCTCAGTAGGGCTGCAATACTTGAAAGGATCATGTTCTGCTTTCTCTAGAAAGTGGCGATTTCTTTAATAGTTTTCAGGTCCAGCACAGAAGTCAAGGATTGAATGGCTGTGGATTCTAAAATCTCCTTTTTGTCTAGAGCAGGTTTAATGCACACTAGTATGGTTGCCACACAATACATTTCATAAACTCTTCCTCTTTAACGTCTACCATGTGGTGAACACTTCCCAATTATGCAAGCCTTTCAGAAAAGAACTTTGTTGCAGCATATTGATGGTGTACTATTTTTGCTCTCATGTGACTGTAATAAAAGGGCAAGTAGTATATTTCTCTGAGCATGCTAGATAAACATCCAGACTGATTTTCTTTTTAAAACACATGGGCATGTTGCATAGCTCTCCCTTCCAAACCCGTGCCTACAGTGGGTATTCCATTCCAGTAACTAACACAGTCCCCCAATGACCAACAATGTTTAATAGAAGCACATGGAGTAAACTTGAGAAAAAGTGTATCCATTAGCAAATGTTCTTACGTCACAAATACGAGTGATTACCTTTTGACTACCAAGTTAAAGTTCCCCATCCAAATTTGAAACATTAGCTTCCTTTCATTATATAGATCATAGTTCGGAGTGAATATTGGTATTGTCAGTAGCAGAGCCTTTGGTAGTTATGAAGAGCAGAGCTGTGAGTGATTGTGTGCATTATAACAAATAGAGGTCTGAATGGCTCATTACAGGCAGCATTTAGGTCAGTGCTTAGTGTGAGTTTCGGATATTATTACCCATGTCTGAGTGACATACAGAAAATAGCTCTGATCAATCTTGCAAAAAGTGAAGACCAGTGTCTGTTATCAGGAGCATAGCTCTGGGTGAGTTTGTGTCTGCTCAGGATTAGAACTTTGAAACAACGTGGGCGTTGTCAAGTGCAGGAGGCCTTGAGTGAATCATGGCATTACAATGAACAGGGTTTAATTGACTTTGGATAGCTTCAAGAGCACAGATATTAGTGGTTCTTTCTTTTAGAACAGAGCTATGAAAAGGTCTTGGTGTTATCATTAGCATAGCTCTGAGTAAAACTGTGCATTATATAGACTAAAGCAATTACTTCACTCATGGAGAACCTTGATGGGTATGACCATTTTAAATAACCTACATACACTAGGCAGCTTTACAAAACAGTCTTTTTCAGCATCCCATAGAATATGTCAACATTCAGTATTACCCTTAGGGCATTAATGTGATAGTGGTACCCTTTTGTGATTTAGGTTGAAGTACTGTTAAGCCGTCTTTATTTGAGCAGACACCTTTGATATTTGCTTACTTTTTCTACTGCGCGATATTACAATGCAATGCTCTTTGCACAATATGCTGTGGGTATGGCCCCAGCAAAGTATTCTGAAGAGCATTATCCCATTGCAAAGTTTTGCTTTGGGGCTATATCCTTAATGAGCACACACCATTCCTGCCATTCATCCAGAAATAGAACTCTGCAAAACAATTAAGAGAATTCAAAACATGTTGGGCACTGCAGAATGCTAAAGCATTAAGGGAAGTGCTGACAATTGGGAAGTATTCAATTTATGTATGAGTTCCTAATCACATCTGTATTTAAAAACAGACCATCTAAAACTGTAAAATGTGATTAACTCCTCAATCTTGAAATACTAGTTGGTTGTCCATTGGATGTTTCTGTTGAATTCCCAGCACTAAGAATCCATTGCAATAAATACCATGCTCTCTATAATAGACAATGCTCTACCATATCATGTTGTACCCATAGGAATGTTGAAAAGGTGCTTCAAAATACCCTGGGCCCCATTTTTCAAAGAGTTCCTGAGGGGAATCCTTTAAACACATGCTTTAGTTGAAAAGGCTTAGCTTATTTCCTGCTGCTGATCCATAGCACCAGCATTGTTAACAAGCCTATATGTTTGGTGGTGCAATGCCATGGGCCAGCACCCCCACTCTGAAAATGGTTCTGGCAGCACTGACAGGGATGTCATTTGGGGGTCGCACCTGTGACTCTGAGGTCTCCCTTGCTACCCCTACAAAACAAATATTCTCTTCTTTTTTAATGAAAGCTCCTGGGCTGTGGCCAGCACCATGTGGCTCTTTGTTTCTGGAGTGGCTGGCATTCTTTTTCAGGCCTCTTAAAAAAACAGTGGGTTCCATAAGTGTAACACTTTGAGCAGTGTCCCTAAATAAGAAAGGATTGGAATAACAAATAATTTGTCTTTCTGGAATTCTATACAATAATTGCTAGACTCATTAAAAGTTTATTTCAGGCACACTTCAGGGGGTGAAACACTGATTTAGTCTGTTCTTAAACACCTCAAATTTACGATGCATACAAAAACGTCCAAAAAGCATTTAGAGTAGAATAAGCATCGATTTCGGACTATGTAATTTGCTTTTCAAGTTGCAGTAATCGCATGTTTCTTTCTGCCGGTGTCTCTGTTACGATCCTCACCAGACATTCCATCTCGGTGTCCTCGGTCACTTGAAAACATCCTTGTGCCTAAAAGATTGTGTACAGTGTAGAAATGTTTGAGCATAGCACATAAAGTGGCCCTTGATTTAATTGTGCCACAATGAATGCTTTGCTGTAATGTGTCTCTCTTTCCTGTCTCCCTGGCATGCTGTTCAGGATTTTTGTTTGTATGTATGAGGTAACGAGTGCCCAGAGTACGGGATAGCATGTGAGTACACTGCTTTCCTTGTGCTACTCTAAATTCTTTAATACACAGTTATGAGCCCTTCCAATGGTATGTATTTTGCCAACCTCTGAAGCCTGAAAAGTAGATCCACACAGGCTTGACTTGTGGCCAACATTGCACCAGACCTGCAGATGATCTGTCCTGCTGTTAAATCTCCGTTACCAATCTAATGATATCCACTACAGAGTGTAATTTGCTTTTTGACTTGGAGAACATTCAGACATGTAATTTGTCATTTTATCATAGCCGATAAGATAGCTGTAGCTGGTAAGATATCTCTGTGGGTTGAGTGCTCGCTGCTGCTATGTGTGTGTGATCAGCAGGTTGCAGGTTCGAATGCTGGCAAGGCCAACACAGCCTTTCATCCTTATGAGTTCAATAAATGAGTACCAACACAGGTTGGGTGATATTGTATGTACATTTGTTCGATATAAAGTGCTTAAGCGTAAGCGCTACATAATAACACATAATTATCATTTGGCCTTGGACGTCTACTTGCATTCAGAGTGATTTGGTAATGTTGGCCTATACACACTGATATTGATAACAGACATGGTGATCCATTCCTGTAAGAAATGTTTATCACATTACAGTGATGTCTTAACCATATTTTTCGTAGTCTACTTAGGAACATTGCTATTTTCCTTTTTTTAAAAAACATTTTTTAAACAATTTTTATTGATTTTATTTCAACAACATCACAACCCAACTTACAGTACATATAAAAATATTTAGATACACATCACGTTGTCCATATCTACTGTATCCCCCATTCCCTCCCCCCTTCCCGAGCCTACAATCCCTCATGTTCCACTTCTCCATCTTGCAGTGGGGGTTCCATTTCCATGTTTACTGTTTGGTCACGGTCACTTGTGTTATCATGTGTAAACCCAAATAATTCAGCTATTAGTTGCTTCCACGCTATTAAGGTTTCAGCCTCTTCATCCCCCCCAACGTTACTTGCTTCCTGCCATGCTGCAGTTTCCGCCTCTGCCCATTTCTGTAGATCTTTCCACCATATTTCTATTCTCGGTCTGTGGCATGCCTTCCACCCCTTTAGCAATTCTTCTCTTCGCTAATACATACGCCAAATCTTTCAATTTATTCACATGCTTGAGTTTACGTGGTCTGGGAAACCATCCTAACAGACAAGCCCACACCGTATCCACCACCAACATAATCCCTTTTACCCCCATCCTAAATGCTATTTCTCCCCTAAATCTCTCTATTATTGGGAATGACCAGAACATGTGTACCATTCCGGCGTTTACTTCGTCGCATTTAGGGCACGACTTTCGTCCCGCATTTTTGAATTTGGCTATCTTTTGGGGTGTCATATACGCCCTATGAGTTATATATAATTGTATCTGTTGTAATCGAGCATTTCTTGACACTTTCTTGTGGTATCCCTGAGCATGCTCCCACATCCTGTCGCTCATCGGGGCATCCACTTCCTCTTCCCAGTCCTGTCTAAGCTGTACCACCTCCTTCTCCGCTTTGGTCATCATTAGCTCATATATTCTAGATATTTCGTGACCCCCCTCTGCTATATCATATATTGTGTCTATAGTAGCGTCCTGTTCATCTGCCAGTACTACTTCGGACCATGTCTCTTTAATTCGCTTCACCACCATATGATGTGTGATGTACTGCCCCATTTGCAACCCCGTTTCCGCCACTAGCCCCTCAAAGTCCTTAATATTTCCTTCCTGCCATTTGTCGCCCATTGTTGCTATCCCTAGTTTCCCAGTGATTCCTAATCGTTAATCTTAGTTGCTTATCTTTTCCCGCCAGCGCAATTAATGGCACCTGCGGGGAACACGGGGACGGATTTTCCATTATCTGACAAGCTCTGCGCCATATCTCCCACCCGAGTACCATCATCTTTGGGCGTCCTTCCACAATCGATCTAAACCACATCATTTCTTTCAGGAAGAAAGGGGCACAGTCTAATCTGAACAGTCTAGATTCTGAGGTTGGTTCCTCAGAAAGCCATTTAGCTACATATTGAAGTTGACTTGCTATATAATAAATCTCGTAATTAGGTAATTTTATACTCCCTTTATCATGTGAGTTTTGTAGCGTCCAGAGGGCTACTCTGTTCCTTGTCCCGTGCCAAAGGAATTCCCTACACATGCTGTTTAGTCTAACAAAGAATCGCTTGGGTATCAAATATGGGATGTTCCCAAAATAATGCAGCAATCTCGGCAAAACCACCATTTTCAACATTGCCCCTCGTCCCATCATTGCCAACGGGAGCTTCACCCAGAACTTCAGACTATTTCCGATGTCTTAACAGCCTTCTCAGTGTTATGTTGTTGCTCTGCTTCCACCGTATGGTATATATCTACCCCCAAGTATCGAAATGTACTGACCTCCCATGGTATCTGGAGGATCGGTAACTGCTCTACTGGAATCCCTTTATACCTGCCCAGTGGGAATACACAAGATTTTCTGGGGTTCACAGCTATGCCTGAAAGCTTTGCAAATCGCTCCATCACTTCCAGAATATACTGAAGATTTTCCTCAGGGTAGCGTAAATACAACAACGTATCATCCGCGTACAAGGAAATTAAATGTGGCTCCCCCTTTATAGGAATGTCTACTATATCATATTGCTGTCTCAGGTATATCGCCAGAGGCTCCAAGGCCAAGATGTACAACATGGGAGACCACGGGCATCCCTTCCTAGTGCCCCTGCCAAGCTGCCACCTCTCCGATATCACCGTTCCTGTTTTAACCCTGGCCAGCGGCGCGCTATACAATATCTTGGCCCACCCAAGATACCCCAGCCCTATTCCATAACTGGTCAGGGCGGCAATCAGCCATGGCCATTTGATCGAGTCAAAGGCCTTTATTGCATCCAATAAAACTATTGCCATCTCGCCCGCATCCCCATCTGTATGTTCAATAACTATATGTAGTCGCCTAAGATTGTTGGATATGTTTCTATTGGGGACATAGCCTGTCTGGTCGGGGTGTATTAATTTGTTAATGAATCTCCTCATCCTGTTAGCCAGTGCCACCATCAATATTTTACTATCCTGGTTCAACATCGACAGGGGTCTGTAGGAGCCGCACTCACAACCTGATTTATTGGGTTTAGGAAGTGGTATAATGATAGCCTCTCTTAGGGACTCTGATAGTCTCCCTACTTCGTATGTCTCATTCAGCATCTCTAGGAGCGAAGGGAGTACCTCATTTTTATTGCTGGGGAGTCCGTCAGAACTGGGGTCTTACTAGTGGGTAGTTGTCTCATGACCTCCTCCAATTCCTCTAGAGTGATCAGTGCATCTAGCTCTTCTCGCTCTTCTGGGGTGATTTGCGGCAATCCTATATCCTCCAGTGTTTCCCTTATTTCTTCACTGTCAATGTCTTCCGTATCTCTATACAGCATGCGGGAATAATCTACGAATTCCTGATTGACCCCCTCTTGAGTATCTACTATACACCCATCCTCTTTAGTTACCATTCTAATTATGGGTCTTGGAGTCTCACTTTTATATAACCATGCTAGGATTCTCCCTGGCGTATCTCCCCCTGCACGCTGCCTTTCTACATATTTTTTGTAATTAAGATTACACAATCTTTCCCAGTATCCTACACATTTCTGCTGCAGCCTTAGCATTTCTTTGTTGTCTGCCTTAGTATTCCCTCCCCTTTTCAATATTGTTTCCACCTTGCCAACCCTCCATGCACTGTAGTAGTCATATAAGCTGAGTCTGTGTAAATTGTGACTGCACACCCTTTTGCTGCATGCAATGCTTCAATGAGTGCTATAAGTTCTGCTGCTTGAGCTGAGTAATGAGCGGGCAGGCGCTGCTGTATTATCACTTCGTACTCACCTTCTTCTAACCTTACAACAGCTATTCCTATGTGCTTTTTACCTGTGTCTGGGTTTATGGATGCTGACACGTCTATAAAGAATACTTCTCCTTTATTTAATGCATTTTCACTCACCACGGTGCTTTCTCCCTCTTCACCCTTGTATGTTGCACAGTCGTGTGCCTGCATGTCTCCCACTGTGCATGGTTCTGTGATGAATGGTGCAGGGTTCACTTTTTTGCATTTTACTATGTGTATGTTTGCGCTAGACAAAATTATTTCATATGCAGTGGCTCTTTGTGTTGTGAGTGTGCTTTTTATCTTTCCAGGATTGCGAATAGGGAGTGCTCCATGAACCATGTCACGGAGCACCCCATCACTATCGTTGCACTTTTTTCAATGGCGAACGCTGCGGCTGCGAGAGATTGCTCGCAAGCGAAGTGTCCTTGCATTACCGCGTCCAACAATCCACTGTAATATGCCAGGGGCTTGTGTCCAGCGATGTCTTTTGTGTCAATACCGCTGTCATGAGGACCCCTTTACAATGTGAAAACAGGTAGAATTTGCGATCATAATCTGGGTTCGCGAGTACTGGCACGCTTGAGTTCGGTTCTTTGAGTGATGTGAAAGCATTCTCTAATTCTACAGACCACTCTATCTCTGTGTTTTCTCATTGGGCTTCCTTGAGTCCCTGCAATAATGGTTTTGTATATGCTGCGTAATCCAATATCCATGCTCGGCAGTAGTTACACATGCCAAGAAATGTTTGCATCTCCTTCACTGTTTTTGGTCTTCCCATAGCTGTAATGGCCGCTACTCGGTCCGGTATTATTTTCTTACCATCTTTTGATATTAGTTGTCCGAGGTGCAACACCTCTCGTTGGCAGTATTGCAATTTCCCTCTATCGACCTTGTAGCCTTTGTGGGCCAACAATGTCAAGAGAGCGATGGAGTCTTTCCTACATTCCTCCTCATTTTTTGCGCAGGTGAGCAAATCATCTACATATTGAATGATCGTACTATCGGCTGTCATATTCCCTAGATCTTCATGCAGTATTCGGTTGAATATGCTGGGACTTTCACAGTAGCCCTGGGGTAGTCTGCAGTGCTCGTATCGTTTTCCTCCTAAGGTAAATGCTGTTAAATATCTGCACTCTTCTGCGAGTGGTATAGAAAAGAAGGCGTTTTTAAATCCACTACTGTGAAATGTGACGCATTTTTTGGGATGCTGCACATGATGGATGCCGGATTAGGGACCAAAGGGAACTCTCTTTGGATGATGTCATCGAGGGGGCGTAGATCTTGGATCATCCTCCACGCCCCTCCTTTCGCTTTTTTAATGGGGTAAATTCAAGTATTAAATGGCAAATTTGAGGGCACTATTATTCCTTAAGCTAATAATGTGCTAATTGTCTCTTTTATCCCTTTTTCTGCTTCTTGGGACAGGGGGTACTGTTTCACCCTGGGTAGTATGGCTCCTGGTTTGAGTTTTATTTTAACTGGTGTGACCCCATGCGTCCTACATTGTGTGGACCTGTGGTCCACAGGTTAGAGGGCACTGATTTCATGTCATCGTCAAAGAAGGAAGGCGGGCCTCCTACTACCGCCATTAGTTGTACTGGCACTTGTCTTTCCTATATCATAATATCACAGGTTATAGCTATTTCCATTATTATTTCCCAATCACTCTCTGAATCTGTGAAGAGGTCTTCATCTGATAAATCTCGCAATGCAATGTCAGCATTGATGCACAATACCTTGCGCCACTCGCAGCTGTATATGTCCATTGCAATGACTGCTATTCTTTTGGCTGAGATCTGAACTGCATGCAAATCCAATGACAACACTGTCCCAGGCACTATCTCTGGGCGTGCTATGGGTCCAAAAAATAAACTCTGCAGGCAATCTCCATTCTAGCTTTTTCAATTCTGGGACCACTCATGCCAATGTCTTTAACCCTTGAATGAACATGTCAGGGTCCACCGGTATGCCACGCACTTCTGGTGCGGCTGCTCGTGCGTGCACCACCAGCATTATGCGCATAAGGCAAATCCCTGGTGTCGAACAAACTATTCCTCTCTCAGTGAAAGATATGGTCATGTTAATCTTACTGAGAAGGTCCCTTCCCAATAAGTTAATCGGGGACAGCTCGTAGTACAATAAGGGTGCCCTTACTGTCTTTCCCCCTACGGTGACATCTAAATCTTCTGTGTAAGGAACTTCAACAACTGCCCCAGAGAACTCCGGCGTCTCCAATTAACGATTAGATAACGGAAACCGGCCTTCACACAAACATGATTTCTCAGCTCCCAAATCCACCATAAAAATGAATTGTTTATTCCCTATCTGCCACTATCAATGGTTCCTCTGCTGCATTGAAGGTCGTGGATAGTACTGGACACGCAAGTGCTCTCTGTGGGCTGTCCTATGCTGGGTGTCTCGTGGTCCCCCCTTGGCTAAAGACATTACCCGATGCCACTGCCACTCTCCCGTACGCTGCAAGTGCACCGTTTGCTGTTGTGGCGAAAGGGTTGCCCTGTGTGTATGGCATATGTTCGGGGCTTTGTGGGTGCTGTTGTACATTATGTGGTTGCTCCCTGAGTTGTTCTGAGTACCTTTGCTCTTGTTGTCCTTGTCCCCCTCCCATGGGCAACCCATATGGACTCTCCGGGTGTGGGTGACCATAAGACTGGTCGTCTTGGTAATTGTTGCTCAGCCTGCTTCTGCATTCTCGCGAGAACTGTCCCCACCTACCACAGTTCCAACAGTTCCCTTGCCCTCCCCTAGTTCCTTGCCCCCCATATCCGCCATTTCCCCTGTACCCTTGACCACCCCCTCTGCGTCCTCTGTACCCACCTCGTCCTCCGTGGGGAGCCCACACTTGCCACTGCTGTCCTCCGTCCTCCGTACTGCTCTTGTCCATTCCACTGTGTCTGCCCATTGCCTGCCCAATTTGCTGCCATCCTCCCTTGTATCGCTACTAGTCCCTCCTCCCCCTCTGCCTCCCTATCTGGGGGGAGTGTTGCTACAGCTGCGGCGACCTTCACCAGTTTCGTTTGTATTAACTTCGCCTCGTCTGCCAACCTTTTTTGTGCAACTTCCTTCTCTCTTTCTTTTATTCTTTTGCAGTGGTGAACTATTATGCTTTGAATTTCTGGCCAACCCTTCGCTTCAATCCCTGCTATTTTGTCAAGCGCCTTCTGCACTTCTTTTGGGAGCCCTCTCTTTATTATGAAATAGAATAGGGACGTTGATTGATTCCAGGCCGTACCTATCTACGCTCTCCACATCTCCTGCACTCGAAAAATGAAATACATATCATCTTCCCCATAATTCATGGTACATTGCATCACTGACTGTAAATCTGGTGTGTCTGGGAACGTTTCTCTCAAAGCATCCCATACTCTCGCACGTACTGTATTGAAAGAGGCTCCATCATGGCGGTCACAATCCAGTGTTACTCCCGGAAACCCAGCCTTTGCCCAAACCCTATCAGCTTGGTCACCCACTGCCGATACCAATAAACTTTTGTTTGTTTGTTTGTTTGTTTATTTATTTGGTAATGCGCTCCAAGCCCGTGGGCAGCTGGGCGCAACAAAACAAGTAGACTCGAAACTTAGTTACAAAGCCTGACACAGGCTATTACAAAACAGTGGTAACTTACAACAAATGATACAGGTGAAGCAGTACATATAGGATCAAAAATGGGTGAACGCAGAAGAATATTGCCTTAACAAGTGTTACAAATCGTTGTTGTGCAGCCATTTGATAGCATTAGATCTAAATCTAGTGTAAGGTAGAGGGCGTCTGAGGTCAAGTGGGAGTGTGTTACATGATTGTGCAGCTCTAACTGGGAAGCTAGAACCGCCCGCTGTGTTGTGTTTAAATCTAGGGACTTCAAGTAAGAAGGTGTTGGCAGATCTTGTCAATCGGTTAGAAGGTCTCTAGTTGATTCTTTCAGCTAGGTAGGGGGGTGCTTGATTGTTGAGGCATTTGGCTGTGAGAGAGGTGGTTTTAAGGAGGATTCTGTCCTTTATCTTGAGCCAGTGGGCCTCGGTCCGGTGTTTGGAGATATGCTCTCTACGTGGGATGTTCAGAGCTGCTCTAAGAGCATTATTTTGTAATCTTTGGAGTTTGTCTGTGACCGCCTTATTTGCACCTAAATATAGGGCGTTGCAATAGTCCAGTCTGGACATGACAAGGGCATTGGCCAAGGTGAGGCAGCTGGCGCTGGACAGGAAGGGTTTGGCGGCACGGATAAGTTTACATGTGTAAGTGGTTGTGGAGCCGAGGGAGTTCACTTGCTTTTTGAGGGTGAGAGCTGAGTCGATGTAGAAACCTAGGGTTTCAACCTCACGCATAACTATAAATAGTATTATTGTCGATGTTGAATGAGGCATAGTCCGGGGTGAGTTTAGATAGGTTATGGTCTGATCCGAGGAGCACAATTTCCGTTTTATCGTCGTTCAGGCAGAGGCCATGGGTGGCCATCCATGCCTGAATGAGGATGTCAATTTTATTCACCAAAGCCAGGTCCGCTCCATAGTTGCCCGAAAGGGGTATGAGGATCTGGGTGTCATCTGCGTAATTTGTGTAGGTGACGCCCAGTCTGTCCAACTTGTCGAACAATGGCTTGGTGAAAATGTTGTACATAGTGGGTGAGACACAAGAGCCCTGTGGAACTCTGCATGTCATTTGGATGGGATCGGCACAGGTGGATGTGGAAAACACTCTCATGGTCCGGTTGGCTAGAAAGGATTGGACCCATGCTATAGCTTCTCCTGTGAAATTGGCAGCAAGCTTAAGGTGGTTGCATAAGACTGCATGATCCACCAGATCAAAAGCTGCTGACAAGTCCAGTAGGAGCAGCAGTGCTCTTTTACCACTATCCTTAAATTCCTCCATTTTAGTTTTAAGATCTATCAAGGCTGTTTCAGTGCCATGGAGGGGGCGGAAGCCTGATTGGCGCGAGCCAAGTAGATGGTTAATTTCTAAATAATCTTGAATTCGGAGATAGGCTACTCTATCGATAATTTTTAGTAGAAAGGCTACAGTGGTGATAGGCCTATAGTTAGTCTGGATGGATGGATCGAGGGTTTGTTTTTTAAGAAGGGGGAGGACCCAAGATTCTTTTAAGTTGGCTGGCACTGTATTGGATTTGAAGGAGGAGTTAATAAGCTTCGAGATAAATGGGGCTAAATCTCTAGCTGCGTCCTTTATTATTTGAGCTGGGCAACTGTCGCCCTTGCAGTTGGAAGGCTTCAGTGAGAGGATAACCTTTTCAGTGTCGATGATGGAGATGGGTTTGAAACTAAAAGGAGGGATAGTATTAGGTTCAGTCACTGGAGGTGCTTGTTGATCAGTAGGAGAGAGGGCGTCCTTTTTATTAGTTATTTTAAGTTGGAGGGTGGAGATTTTATTTGATAGGGCATTCTGGATATTAGTGCACCATATCTTGTCCTTGGGGACCGTGTCAGTAGGTTGGATGGGAGATTCCATTTCTCGGAGGATGGCAAAGAGTTCCTTGGTGTTGGATTTGGCATTGGTAATTCTGTTATTGAATACATTTTTTTTGTATTGATAATTTCTGACTTGTATTTATTTTAAAATTTGTTTATTGGCATTTTCAATAACATCGGTTACATATTTCCATGTTGTGCCTTATTTGTGTTCAAGTAAAATACATTTTAATTTTAACTTTAACAAACAGTAACAACTGTCTCCTTACTATGTTCACGTAGTTCAGCTTCTCTCATCCCCGGGTGGGTAGGGGTGTTCGGAAGGGGGCAATCGGGTTGCTCGCAGGGTGTGGGGGGATGCTTCCCAGAGGCCCGTAGCGTCTCTCGTTAGCTCTCATCGGGTCTCCCTGTTTGGCTTGCGGGTATGTTCGTTCCAGGCCGTTGGCTCAGGGGGGCTTGTCGTCGGAGGGGAGAAACATATGTCTAGTGAGTTCTTTCCATGCTTCCAGGGCTCTGCTGGACTCATCGGTTGATCGGGCCACGCTTTCTTCCCAGGCCTTGGTCTCAGCCAGGAGCCATCGTTCAGTTTCTCCATGCCATGCTTTATATTGTGGTCTGGCTGTTTTTTTCCAGGACATGGCTATGGTTCGTTTGGCTAATATGCACGTTATGTCCATAAGTCTGATTGTGTGCTTTATCTTGGCTAATCTGGGGTAGGTTCCTAGCAAGCACTCCTCCGGTGTCCATTTGTATTTGGTCATACCTGCTTTCTCACATGTCTGTTTCACCTTTTCCCATAGTGTCTTCGTTTTGGGGCATTCCCACATCATGTGGATTAGGTCTGCTTCCTCCTTCTTGCACCAGGTGCAGCTTGTCTGCATTTGCTTGCTAAATTTGGCTATCCGTTTCGGGGTTAGGTAGGTTCGGTGCAGTACATTCATCTGTATTTGCCGGAACTGGTGGTTTCTCGACACCTCCTTGGGGAATGTAAGCGCTCTGTTCCACTCCCCCTCTGTCATTTCCCTGCCTATATCTATTTCCCATTTTCTTTTCATGTCCATGCTTCGGAGGTTAGGTGTATCGCTCAGTTGCCTATATATTTGGGATATTGGTCTGCATCCCTCCCCCATGTTGTATAGCAGCGATAATAGTGGTTCAGTGTCCGGTTCTTCGGGCCATGTTTCCCATTTGCTTCGTGCCATGGCGCGGACCTTCTGGTACCAGAGGAACTGTCCCGGGTGTATGCCTTCTCTGTCCTGCAGCGTGACAAATTCCCTGAAGGTACCTTCCTCGTATAAATCTCCCCAAGTGTAGACCCCTTCCCTTTCCCATGATCTGATTTGTTTCAGGTCAGTGGCCGCTGTGTATAGGTCTGCAATCAGTGGGACCTCTGGTGAGTAGGCCCTCTGCGTATGAGCGAGTGTCCTCGCTCTGCGCCAGACGTCCCTCCCCAGGGTGACTATGTGAGGTGTTTCTCCCAGCAACTTCAATGGTACCCAGACCAGTTCTTTCAGGTGGTGAGGGAGGCTCATAGTCTGTAGTAGGGGGTTTTCATTGGTAGGTTCGTCTGAAAGCCATTTAGTTATAAAGCTGAGTTGGGCTGCTAGGTAATATTTTTCTAAATTAGGAAGCTGAATGCCGCCCCTAGCATATGGCAGGGTTAGTGTCGACAGTGCTATTTTGTGCCTATTTGCTCCCCATATGAACTCTTTTATTAGCGACTCCAGTAGTCGAAAAAAGGGTTTTTTGATATAATAGTGTACGTTTTGAAACCCATACAGGAATCACGGTAAAACAATCATCTTAACTATTGAGGCCCTTCCCATCATCGACAGGGGGAGTCGCGACCAAAAGTTCATGGACCTGCGTAGAGTCGGAAGTGCTGCCTTTGTGTTGTGTTCATGCATCAGTGTGGGGGTGTGCATTATCTGGATTCCTAGGTATCTGAATTTGGTGGTTTGCCATTTTATCCCTACCTTCGGAAGTGCCTTCATTTCTACGTGTTTCAGGGCCGCCAGGGGGAACATGCAGGATTTCGACTTATTGAATTGGATCCCAGATACTCTGGAGTAGTTGTCCAGGACTTCCAGCATGATGGGTACGTTGAGGTGTGGGTCTCTAACATATATAAGGACATCATCCACGTAAAGCGAAATGATGTGGTCTACCCCTCCTAGTCTTATGCCAGCATCAAAAAACTGCTTCCTAAAATAGATCGCTATGGATTCCAGTCCCAGTATGTACAGCATTGGGGATAGCGGACAGCCCTGCCTGGTCCCTCTGTGTATGTCCCAGGCTTCTGATACGTGTTTCCCGGACATCACTCTAGCTCTTGATCCGGTGTACAATATCTGAACCCATCTAATGAACCCGGGTCCGAAGCCGAATTCTTTGAGTACTGCCAACAGCCATTCCCAATAGATAGAGTCAAACGCCTTTATGGCATCTAGGGAAATTAATGCATATGAGCTCCTGTCTTCATTAGTTTGGGCTATGATGTGTTGTAGCCTGTGCAGATTTATTGATGTGTTTCGGCCCGGTATAAAGCCGCACTGGTCGCTGTGTATTATGTCCCCCATTATTCTGGACAGTCACTTGGCTAGTATTGTTGTTAAAATTTTCGCATCATAATTTAGCATTGCCAGCGGGCGGTAGGAATCGCACAGATCTGCCGGTTTGCCTGGTTTAAGGATCGGGACCACCAATGTTTCCCTCATGCTTTCGGGCAGCGCTCCCCTCTCATATGCCTCTTGGTACACCTCATGTAACAGAGGTGTGAGGGAGGGTTTGTATGCTTTGTAGAACTCCGAGGGCAGGCCGTCCGTGCCAGGCGCCTTGCACGTGGCCAGGGACCGGATGGCTTCTGTTATATCGTCAAGCGTGATTTCAGTGTCTAGTATCAAAGCTCGTTCGGGTGGTATTTTATGGAGTCCTATCTCATCAAGGGTGTCTGTAATCTGTTCTGGAGGGACCTGTTCCCCATGTGAGTAGAGTTGTGTGTAGAAACGTTTAAAGGTGTTGTTTATGTTCTGCTGCGTGTGATGTGTGTACCCTTCCTCATCTCGCAGCGTGGTGGTAGGGTGTCTAGGGTGTTCCCTTCTGCATAGCCAGGCCAACAGCCTGCCCGGTCTGTCCGCCTCTGTCTGTGCCCTGTTCATTTTGGCCGTGTGGTCGAGCTTTTCTAGCCTATTCCACGCTGTATCATTTTCTCCCCTGAGTTTCCGAAGTTCCGTTTCCCTGTTCTGATCACCTATGGGGGCTGTCTCTAACCTTTCTATCTTCTTCTCCAGCTGGTCTAATTCTTTCCTGAGCTGTCTCCTGATTCCCCCGGCCTTTGCAATGATTTCCCCTCTCATCACCGTTTTCAGGGCGTGCCATACCATGCTGCTGTGTTCCACACTTCCCACATTGTTTTCTATGTAGCTATCTATGGAGTCTTGTAGCTCCTCTCTGAAGTCTGGGTCTTTGAGTGCTTCCGCTGGCATTTTCCACATGGGGATCGGGGGTCTGGGGCCATTGTGGTTCCATGTTACCAAGAGTGGGGGGTGGTCAGATATGGTTCTTCCCAAATACTGCGCTCCTTCCACTTGGGGTAAGTGTTCTCTGCCTATGAGGATGTGGTCCAATCTCGTGTATAGTTTGTGCGGGGATGAGTAGTATGAGTATCCTCTTTGTGTTGGGTGTGTTTCACGCCACACATCTGCCAGGTCCAGCCTGTCTATCATTGCAGTCAGGGCCATTGACACTGCTGATGGACCCTTCGGATTGGGGATGGATCTGTCTAGTGCCGGATCACATACACAGTTAAGGTCACCCCCCCCCAGGGAGCAGGCTATCTCTGTATTGCACGATTTTGGGGTGTAGTGAGTCTAGGTGGGCCGGTATATTGCTGTTGGGAAAGTAGGAGTTCATTATGCATATTTCTGTCTGCTCTATGTGCCCCCATAGTATCACAAATCTACCCTCCGGGTCAACCTCTGATTTGCTCAGGCGGAAAGGGAGCTGTGGGTGTATCCAGGTGTACACTCCTCTGGCATATTTCGAGTATGCAGTGCCGAATCCCTGCCCCCCCCCAGTGTGTTTGGAGTTTGGCCAGTGAGTCAGTCATGCAGTGGGTCTCCTGTAGTAACGCTATCATCACCCCTTTTCTATGCAGGTAGGTCTTAATTCTGTTTCTGCGGATGTATGTCCCCAAACCTCGCACATTCCATGTCAATATTTTAATTGCTGTTGTGGTCATGGTGGTTCAAAGTGGGCATAGTGTCCATTTTGTTCCTCTCTTTTTGGTGTCCGTGTGCATGGTACTGGCGTTAATAGCCCCTTCCCTGTGTGGGACAAGTTCAGTCCCTCTCCCCCTTCTTTTCATTTTTGGAGACTTACCAACAGTAGTAACTTCCATTCTTTTGAATGAGAACAGCAAACCGTGTAACTTTGAACTGCCCCCAGCAGTTGCTTCCAACTTGCAACGCTCGGGGGGTCCCGAGCCTTCCAGGCCACTCCTGGCCTTCTGGATCAGGATGCGTGCAGGTAGATTGCCTACACAGTTTCCGTGGCGGTGGGTCGTTTTTTTGTGCTCGTGTAATCCTTCGAGCTCCCGTCCGATCCGGCAATCAACTTAGTAGTATTCCGCTGAGATCTCAGTGTCTGCTTTGGTGGCCTTGCATGGTGGAGGTCTCACCTTTCTTCTTATAACTGTGGGTGGGTTGTCATCCCATGTCCGATCTTGGTGGATCATCCTTGCCGTCGACCAGTTTGTTTTGTTACAGCCATAAATTTGCTGCAGCTGGAGTCTCTAGGAATGTCGCTCTTCCTTTGTAGAGGACCTTGAGGCGTGACGGGTAGAGCAACATATACTTTAGGTTGTGTTTCCGTAATTGTGCTTTTATTGGGATGAAGGAGTTCCTTGCTCGTTGCACAGTGGGTGTATAGTCCGGATATATGACTATCGTTGAGTCTTTCTCTTTGATTTCTCCTCCTTCTCTTGAATATCGTAGTATGGTTTCACAGTCGCGGAAATTCAGAATTTCAGCTATAATTGGTCGTGGGTGTGAGCCTGGCGGTGGGCGTTTTTGGAGGGATCTGTGGGCTCTTTCCACAGAGAACCCCTGGGAGAGCTTCCCCGGGCCTATCTCCTGTAGCAGCAGCGTCTCGACGAAGTCGGTCGTGTCTGGGCCCTCCATGTCCTCGGGAACCCCTAGCATGCGAATATTATTTCGGCGGGCTCGGCCCTCGGCAACTTTGGAGCGCGCCTCCAACCTTGCCACCTTCTGCTCGAGTTCCTGGACTTTCGTTTTCAATTCTTGGGTGTCCTCCGCAGTGTCTTGTAGTGTATTTTCCGCTGCCGTGACCTTCTCAGTGAGGTTGCGGCATCCTGACGCATGAGCTGCATGTCCGATTTCACCTCCTCTATCTTCCCCTCCACCGATGTGCGGAGGGCAGATATTGCCTGTAGGACCTGCACATGTTTGAGGTCTTCTTCCTTCTGTGGGAGTTCCCCCAAGGTTTCCTGGTCCTGTTGTGGTTGTCTCTGGGGTTTAGCCGTCGTGAAAGAGTCCATTGTGACCAGTTTCAGTTTGCTCTTGGGGGGTGACATCTCCCTCCCAAGGTCCCTCCTATGTCCTGTTCCAGGTCTTGATCCGCAAGTTGTGTGGTCCTGATTTACTGCCTTCAGGTAGTGCTGTAGTTCCGGTGTTACTCGATGGGACCCCTGGGCGGGGCTCCGTGTCCAGCCAGTGTCTAGCAGCCCAAATAGTTATATGGGCCTTCCCGCCTCACTGTCCTGCTTGCCGATTTGTGGGTCAAGCTGGTCCTCCTACTTATTTTGGCCTGATCCTGCCTTCCTCAGTGCCCCGTCCACTTGTGTCTTATGTTTGCGTTGGGGCTTGTTTCGGTGGGGAGTATCCCTGTGGCCGTTTCGTCAAGCAGTAGTGATTGCCCCTTGTCGGTCTTGCTGCTGCCTTCGTCCCGGGGGGGGGTATTAACCTGTCAGTTGGGCCCAATGTGTGGTTGGGGGTGCCCCTGGCTCCCGATAGTTGGCGGACCTCAGCCGCTTTCAGTGCAGTCTCCCTGGGGGTACGCTGATCGTTCTTGTGCCCTCCAGCGGCCTGGGTGATGCGGTTGCCGTGCTGCCAGACGGGCTGTATTTATTGATGTGGGCCCCCCACGTTATCCAGCCGTCCGGGGGCCAAGATGAGGTTGGCCTTCCTCTCGCTCCCGGGTGTTGGGAGGTCGTACAGGGCGAGGTCGGGTGCCCCCGCAAGGGGTGTCTTTAAAGGGTCTTTGCCCCGTGCGCTGCGTCGTGCGGGGGCCCGTCGCCTCCCGCTATTCTCCCTGTGGCTCCCCTCAGTTGTGGTCCTGCCCAGCCTCACCTGTGTGCGAGCGGGGCAGCGTCACAGGCACAGCTCCGTGTCCCCTGCTTCACCGTCCCGGCGGGCGAGTCTTCGTCAGGCCGCGCCCGCGCACCAGTTCTTCCTCGATGCGCTGCGGCTGCAGCAGTCATCAGCCCCGGTTCTCCCCTCTCGGTCTTCCGCTCGCATGGGCCAGGATGCGGTCGACGGAGCAGTCAGCAGGCTCGTCAGTAGCAGCGTCCTCATCTGCTGCGGTCTGCGGGAAGGCCCGGTGTCTAGGCCCTTTCAGTTCTGCTTCGTGGCGGGCGCCGCCATCTTGCGAATCGGAGGGGCTCGACTTCTGGCTTCCCGTTTTCGGGCTTCTGGTCTCCGATTCAGCCCAGGGTCGCTGTTGAGTGTCGGCAGTCGGTTCCCCTGCGCTGTTACTCCTTTGTCTCGTGTTGCAGACTGAATCTCAGCAACATTTATTCATTTAAGGAAGGATCACGGACGGAGCTCTATGGAAGCCTGTCCTCACGGCATGCGGGCTGGCCACGCCTCGTAATTTCTGACTTGTAATGTTTAGTGAATTGGGTTAAGTTAGCTTTGTTGTCGTCAGTAGGCGAGCTACGCCAGATGGTTTGGAGTTTTCGTTTCTGCTTTCTCAGGTCTTTAAGCTGGGGGGTGAACCAAGCATTAAGGTGGGCTTCTTGTTTAGCTTTGTATAGTTTTGGAGGTGCAATCGTATCTAGAGCATGAGACATAGCTTTATTAAAGGTGTCTACTAAGGTGTCTGGGTCAATATTGTCCTTCAGGCCATTGATAGTGGGCAGGAGAAGAGGGATGAGTTTTTCTGTAGTAATGTCTTTTTTACTTCTGGTGGGAAGTGGTGGTATCATTTTGATAATTTTAGGGCTGAGGAGGTCAAGTGTGGCAGTGAAGTTTATTAGATAGTGGTCGGTCCATGGTTGAGGGGTGATGTCAGTAATGGCTATGTTGCAGTTAAGTTCAGATACCCAGTCAAGGGTTCTGCCTTTAACATGTGTGGGGGAGAGGACTTTTTGAGTAAGGCCGTGGTCATTTAGAATAGCTGTTATAGCGAGGGCATTTTTGTTGTCTAGCTCATTAAAGTCAATGTTGAAGTCGCCCAGCAACAACGTTTGCGAATGATTTTGGGTATTGTTCGCTATGAGGGTGGTAAGGCCGTCTTCAAAGGTTCCCAAGGGACCTGGGGGCCTATAGATCAGGTGAATAGTTAACGTGCGGTTATTGGAGAGTTGCACTTTTGCTGATAGTAGTTCGCAGGAAGCACATGGGGGTGAGGTGGTGAGTCTGATAGGCAAGTTAGTTTTAGCGATGATGGCTAGGCCACCACCTTTAGCATTGGGTCTGTCTACTCTATGCATCTGGTAATTGTCAGGTAGGGCTAACATCAGGGAGGGTCCTGCTGCTTCATGAAGCCATGTTTCTGTTACCGCAAGGAGGTCAATGCTACTGTTGTTTAGTATGTCCGCAATTTCGGTTGCATGGGCTACCATGGATCTGGCATTGATCAGGGATCCAGTAAAAGATAGGGGGCCTCATTCCGAGGCTGGCGCTATCCATGGAGTAAATAGCACCATGGTAAGCAACCATGGAGCTATTTACTCCATGGAAATCCGGCATGGTGAATGGAGTAATTACCGGTCCATTCCAAGGTTGGAGGGACCGGTAATTCCCCATTCACCGTACCGGTTCCCCATCCCCATTCCTGCCCCCATAGGGCTCAATGGGAATGGGGAAGGAGTAAATTACGGCACCGTAAATTACAGTGCCGTAATTTACTCCAAGGTCCCTTTGCGGGTTGGATTTTTAACGCCTGCTAAAAGCAGGCGTTAAATGCCAACCCGCGAAAGGGAACTCGGAATATGGTGGTAAGTGTTAACGGTCACCGTTGCCATTAACTGTGACCGTTAACCCTTACCTCCAACCTCGGAATGAGGCCCAGGGTGTTCTTAGGGGTGGGATAGCTTGCAGATTTATCTGTGTGCTTGTTTTGACTCAGGTATTTCTTTTTGTGATAACGAGTGGAGTTTGGGGCCGGAGTTAAGGGTGTCGTAGCTTGAGTTTGCTTGTTCAAGTGCGTCTGTATAGTTGGGGATCTAACAGTATGGTTAGTACTGTTTCTTTTGGGTTTGTATATGCAAGGTAGTCTTGCCCTAAGTCTTAAGTTTCTGTCTGGGGGGGGGGGCTAGTGCTGTAGGTAGCAAAGGCCATGATTATAGTTATGAGGGTCAGGGAGGTCAGGTTTCTACACATGGCAGTTAGTGCGGTTAACTGGTACCATTAACTTCCCTTACTTCGCTAGGATGTCTGGCTAGAGTAACGCAATGTAGATAGCGGGTGGCAAGTTGTCGGCCAGGGGTTTACCAAGTAATATAGGGCAAGATATTCAAGAATCACAGTGTGACCTAAAATGCATAGTCTGTTGGTAACCATAGGGCACAATACAATCAGAGTGGTCTGTTAGCGACCAAAAGGCACAACACAATCAGAGTGGTCCCTTAGCGACCATAAGGCACAACACAATCAGAGTGGTCCGTTAGCGACCATAAGGCACAACACAATCAGAGTGGTCCGTTAGCGACCATAAGGCACAGCACAATCAGAGTGGTCCGTTAGCGACCATAAGGCACAACACAATCAGAGTGGTCCGTTGGCGACCATAAGGCACAACACAATCAGAGTGGTTGTTAAGACCCTAAGAGCGAGTGCAAGCAGGTATACCTAGTTTTGAAATTCAAAAATATGGCTAGAATACAGGTGCAAACTGGGTAAACCTAGTTTCAGTGCGATTAGGAATGCAGAGGGCTAGTGTACAGCTGGGTGAGACATTGTATCAACAGTAACGTGGCAGTGTGCAAAGGTAATACAGTGTTGGTACAGGTATTTACTGAGCAAGATGAATGCGCAGATAAGCGGTAGAATTACAGGATCATAGGTGGCTTTGTGTACAATCATGAATATGCAAGGTTCATTAGGTTTACGCCATGACTCTGTATGCGCAGTTTAGTAGGGCAATGTCATTTAGGCAAAGGGATGAATAGACGGATCATATATGCAGAAATAATGCTGGCATGGGTTAGAACATTCAAATTTTGCCAGTGTGCAAGCTAGAACATATTTGTGTGGGCTAATGTATTTGGCAGTTATGCGAGTCTTTAAAAGTCAAACGCGGGTAAGTTTACCTTGAGAGCAGGTAGAGGCGAGCCGAGTAGCATTTCCGGCACATGGCGGTCACTGAGGGTTCGGGGGTGCACAATAACAGTGGGGGCTGTGGAAATTACCTTTACGGGCAGGTGTGTGGACCAGGGGGTCTGGCAAGTGGCATGTTCGGCATGAACAGTCAGGGAACAGGCAGCGGCCTTGTTGTCGTTGGCCTTGCTGGAGGTGGGCCGGCTCTGCCTGCCGGCAGCCACTGGCCTTCAAAAGTGTTGCTGAGCCAATCCGGTGTGTATAGAGACTGCTGGCTAGGCAGTGTGGAGTCAAGCCAGGTAATGGGCGGCCATCTTTAAGTGTCGGGGTCTTGTGTGCTGTGATTGGGGTGCAGAGCTAAAATGCTCGTTAGGGCTTGGATCAGCGTGGCTGATATATTTAGCAAATGGCTTGGGCACTTGGTGGGTGCGCGGGCCGCTAAACGCAAAAAAGCACCATGTGCGTGAGTGCGCTTGCAGGGACAAGGTGCTCACCAGTAAGCCTCTGGGATCCTAGGTGGTGCATGGGCACCCTGCAGCAAGTCCTCTTCTCCGGCAGGGACTGATCCTCCTGAATAGAGCTCCTGCTCCTCGGGCGAGGTCTGGACGACTGGATGCAGGCAGGGAACAGGCAACGGCCTTGTTGTCGTTGGCCTTGCTGGAGGTGGGCCGGCTCCTCCTGCCGGCAGCCAATGGGCTTCAAAAGTGTTGCTGAGCCAATCCGGTGAGGATAGAGACTGCTGGCTAGGCAGTGTGGAGTCAAGCCAGGCAATGGGCGGCCATCTTTGAGTGTCGGGGTCTCGTGTGCCGTGATGGGGGTGCAGAGCTAAAATGCTCATTAGGGCTTGGATCAGCGTGGCTGATATATTTAGCAAATGGCTTGGGCACTTGGTGGCTGCGCGGGCCGCTAAACGCAAAAAAGCGCCATGTGCGTGAGTGCGCTTGCAGGGACAAGGTGCTCACCAGTAAGCCTCTGGGATCCTAGGTGGTGCATGGGCACCATGTAGCAAGTCCACTGTTCCGGCAGGGACTGATCCTCCTGAATAGAACTCCTGCTCCTCGGGCGAGGTCTGGACGACTGGATGCACTTTGACATCACCCACTGCTAATGGCACCCCTGCGGTATGCTTCTCAAACACATATATCCACTGACATGCTCCTCCCAATAGCGGGGGCAGTTATTTTAATAGGTTTGTCTGAGCCCAGGGTATATAGTTTGGCCTCCCACCTCCTCTTTGTATCAAGGGGAGCTGTAGTTTACTTTTGCTCCCTTTCCCAATACTTACCTTCGACCCTTTCCTGCCCAATGTGGCCATTCTTCCCATCCTGTTCCTTAACCTCCCTGTCCACTCCTCTTCCTTGGCTCTCCCTAATGGGATGTCATCCAACCTTTCTGAACTCCCTCCAGCTGATGTCCCTAACCTTCCATTATCTTGCTCATCGTCCTCTATATCACAGCTCTTCCATTCCCCCAGTGGCCATCCCTTCCTCTCCTGTGCTCCGTCCGAGATCATGTGGTTCCAACTCTATTATCCTAGTTGGTTCTTCCTGTATTCTGAATAGTGTTTCTCCCTTCTTCCACCCTTCCTCTGAGGACCTGTCGAGTGTTTGTGCCCTAGGCGTTTGTTCTGTTCTTGACATGCTTGTCCCATTCTGTCCACATATGTTTTGTATTCTGGATAGCTCATCTCTGGCCATTTAGAGCCTGGAATCTAAATCTTCTGTTAGTTTTTCAATGTCTACTGCAGGGGTACTTACCTGTCCACTAGGTCTGGGGCACTCATAGGGTGGTGGTGCAGTTGGTCTTGAGGCAGCTTTTGGGGCAGTGGTGAGCACATACATGGGATCACTATACCCTTTGGCGGGCACTGGTTTGTTTAGGAGGGGGTACAGGCGTGTTACCTCTATTGTTATGTTATGTTATATATATTTGTAAAGCGCACGGTCGCCCAAAGGCATCATGGCACTGGTAGGGAGGCTGCAAGCTCAGTATGGACAGAGACGTTAGAACAGGGTGGTCTTCAGAGCTTTCCTGAAAGCCAGATGGTTGGCTGAGGATTTAAGTGATAGTGGCAGAGTGTTCCAGAGCTTGGCTGCGGTAATAGAGAAGGCTCTGCCGCCATATCTTTCCCGCTTGAACCTGGGGACCTTAAGGAGGTTGGTTGTAGAGGAGCAAAGGTCCCGATCCGGGATATATCGGGAAAATTTAGCTTGAAGGAATTCCGCTCCTAAGCCGTGAACTGCCCGGTAGACAATGCACAATGACTTAAACTTAACACGCTGTGCAACCGGGAGCCAGTGTAGACGGCGAAGTACTGGTGAGATGTGGGCGCCATAGGGGGACCCAGTGGCCAGTCTGGCTGCCAGATTTTGCATACATTGGAGGCGTTGTAGCAGACCCGTCGGTTGGGATAAGTACAAGGAGTTACAATAGTCCAGCCGTGAGAGAACCAGTGCTGCCACCACCGGGGGACGCATGGTTTCTGGGATCATAGGTAGCACCTTCTTTAGAACCCTGATCTGGTGGAGTGCGGACTGACAGACAGCCCAGACCTGATTTGACATAGAAAGGGAGGCAGAGAGGATAACCCCCAGATTCTTTACCTTGTTTACGGGGCACGGTAGAGGGCCCAATGATGTGGGCCAGAAAGCAGTGGTCCATAATGACGGGTTCGGACCTATTGACCCTGCTTTCCCCCTACCATCACCTTCGCTTTCATTTGCTGCCAAAGGAGTGGTGGTAGTGGTGGGCTGGTTGAGTGCTATATCTTTCTTTTAAGTGGGGGCACTTCTTCAAACAGCCTCCACAGATCTAGTATCTCTCTTCTATTATGGAACTGTTTTCCCTTGTATTTTATGAATATACATGTGGCTACCATGTCCAAGATACTTATCAAATAACCCTCCTTGTGGCCATACCTGGGGCAGCCCCTCTCCTTTTAGTTCTGTGACCCACTGGTCATGGTACTTGTTTATACGTTCTGCATAACCAGGTAGATTCTTACAGATATGAGCCAGGGGTGTTTCCGCCCCCATGTTATGTTCCCGTCGCTCACCCACCTGTGTTGTCTGTGACTATTATTGTTTTCACGTATATGTTTCTTATCACTACCAAGTCTAAAGGGTAAAAATGTTTGTTCACAATATTAATGCCTTAAATCTTACCGGGTCACACCTACAATGACTACACCAGAAAACCCTCTAGTACCATTAATTCAACATCATTAATCTACAATGCAATTTTGGAAAACAAATAGTATAGCACATGCAACATAAAACAGACATTCAACAAACTTTCAACATACAACACATAACAACGACCCTCCCTTTTTGTGCCCTGCAAAAAAATATATTTTTTTTAACAAGGCCTTTTGCCCCTCACCCAATTCTCCCCTTGAGCCTTAGAGGGTATATTGTTTCCCCTAGTACTTATTCACCCAGAGTAAAGAAGAAGAAGAAGCAGTTTCTAATGTATACACCGTGTCTCCCTTTTTTCAGACACCCTCGCTTTTATTTTCCAGTATTTAACTTATTCCTAGTACTAGTCAAGATAGCACTATGCGGCGCCGCCTTCTACCTCCTTGCAGAGCTAGGTTCCCGTCTTTATCTTCCCTTTTTCACCTTATTATCCTAATGGCCATATGCAAAGAACAAGAATAGTATTGATATTTTTTAAAGTACCCGTTAGTTTATCTCTACCTGACCTCGTATAATCTGGCTCCCTCCCACTGCTCCTTTAATTGTCACTTGCACTTAATGCTCACGTGCCTGCCTTGATCCGAGAGTCTCCGGACTGGGTCCGTCCAGGCGGCACTGCCTCACTCTCAATGGCCACCCCCGGCTCCGGCGAGCGGTACTAAAGGGTTTTTTGGAGCGGGACCCGTACCCTTTCGGCCTACTGCGTGCGCACGTCTAAGCGTACCAGTTGCCGTAGGCGGGCAGCTCTCTTGAGCGGGCGCACTGTGCGTCTCCACTGCGGCCCGGAACGTCTCGTGCCAAAAGGGGACAACAAAAGGCAAATCACACCTTCGGGGTCACCAATGAAAGTAAGCGTCCCTCAATAAGGTAGTAAACCCCCCTTAATGAGAGTCAATAAGGACACACCCCAGGAGGGAATGAGACCAGGACCAAGTGCGGGTGAAGTTAAAAGGATTTTATATAAATCGTATAGGCTATGCAAAGGACTCTACAAACTCTGAGAGCGCTCTGTCTAACAATAGCAAAGACAGTCATATTCATTACAAAAATACGTATTCTGTTAGATGTAGTGAGGGATGGTTTTACGATATGTTAGTACAGGGGTGAATAAGTATCTCCATGGCCCATTAAACTCGAAGTGAACTAGAATACCATTGGGTCAATAAGGGCACATAACTGGCCACTCAGGGCGGTGGGATTTAGGACCATGTAGCTCATAATTCACTTGGCCAGGCCATAGCGGCCTCTGACATGAGGGAGGTAATCAGTTGAAGCGGATCCAGCAGGAATGTGGGGAGGTGAGGCTGTTCTGCTCTGGCACCAGTGAGCCCCGGCGGGCCTTGGCGGGAGGAGGGGGAGATGGCCAAATCTCTATTCACTGGGCTGCACAGTTATACCATTAGGGAGGACGGATGCTAAGGCTGGGAGCATTAGGATACTTACACATTTCTGTCGTTTATATACGCGTATGTTTCTACATTAATAACAATGGAGGCTTCCAGTGGCATATGCAATACATAACATAATCGATCAAATGCTTGTAATTAATGAGACAGGCAGATGAATAACAACGTGAGGTAGTATCAGGTTGGGTTGTGTACTCAGGAGCATGAAAGCAATATGTTAATCTAACATTTTCATTTATAGTAAAAACTGGCTTAATGCCCTAGATGGCCTACATGCTATTCAAGCAGGTTTCACTGCAACATACACAAGCATTCTATATATTGCTTTTCACCTGTCCTTTGTACATTAGCAGCAAACATTAGTTAGCACAAGGTGGGGTTTTCCGAGAACTTACATTAAACCTTTAGGGCACATGGTGTCTTGTGGCGGGCGGGGGTCATCTTTGCTTTAATAACCTTATCAATTTTACCCCTAACACAGATTTTAGCATTGCAAATAACCCCGTAAACTGTAGGGGGTTGGGATGTGTAGTTAGCACCTCATCTGGGGGATTTGGGCAGGGGGTCATAGAGGGAGGTCATGGACACCATATATTTTGAATGCTGGTGGTTAGATGCAGGGTCGGGGCATACCTGATTGGGATGGTTCTTGTTATTTTCCAGACTCCGGCTACAAGTCAGGTCACTTCTAGGGCAATGATGTACTGCGGAAGGTAAATGATACAGTGTTTGTTCTGATACTTGTTTGTGTCTGGTTGCTCATGAGAACGGGCCTTCAGCGGATCTGCCATGGGCTGGAGGAGAGGGGGAAGTGCAAGGCTCTCTGTGCGCGGTCAGCGGGGGCCAAGCTACAGCTTTCGCACGAAGGCTATTTCGCTTGGGCTTTGGTCAGTATATCTAAAATGGAGTCTTGGCGTTTACAAAATGGTGTTTTGATATGTTCCACTACGGGTCGTGTGGCCTCACGTGTCGATCAGCAGCCACCCTGCCTCCCGGGCCCAGGTGCATGGGGGGCTGCCGATGAGTCATGCGCCTCACGTAGAAGGGCAATGTGGGGGAGGGGAGTCCTACAGACCTATCCTCTGATACAAAATTTACCACATCTGATAACATAGGAGCATTCAGTAATGGTTAAAGAAGTAGCTATTCAGATGTGACTAAAATTGTTAACAACAGATTTTGGTGTTGTCTATTCTGAAATGTTCCATGTATATGGTTATTTTAAAGTTTTTGTGATTAAATAAATGTATGATTTTATATGTGAAAATGGTCTCTGTTTATGTGTGCAAATGCATTGTTAGAAGAACATTCAATTGATTTCAATGTATGAAATTATTATGTGTAACAATAATGATATCTAGGGCTACTGACTTATGTATGTTTGACCAGGGATGTAGATTTTCCAGTCTTTGACAGTTTGTTTATATGTTTTGGAATGTTCCCAACACTGACATATAAACCAAAAACAAAAGCCTCTACAATTTCTATCAGTTCAGCGCTGTTCTAAATAATACTAATTGGTGATTAAATACCACACATATTTTAGTTAGATTTATTAATTTCTCACACAAATATGTATTTATTATTTATTTATTAGACATTTGTATACACATGCCCAAATGCCTCAGAGCACGCACATACAAAACAAATAGGAAATAACAAACAATTAAAGGAGAGCAAAAAATCCAGTATCAAAGAGGCATGAGAGGATTGAGGGGGGACAGTTAGTCAGGAGGTAAGTTAAAAAGGTATGCCTTCAGCTGTTTTTTAAACTCTGTGGTTGTAGGAATAGCTCTCGGATTGTATGGGAGAGAGTTCCAGGCAAGCGGACTCTGGGCATCAAAGCTGCATCTGCAAGCTTTAGCAAGTTTGAATCTGGGCTGTACTATTTTAA
Organism: Ambystoma mexicanum; assembly: GCF_040938575.1. Lineage (NCBI taxonomy): Eukaryota > Metazoa > Chordata > Amphibia > Caudata > Ambystomatidae > Ambystoma > Ambystoma mexicanum. The sequence continues at coordinate 1,137,048,480 of NC_090932.1, read as the reverse complement.
GTTGGTTCTTAGACCTGAGAGTACGCAAAGGAACATAAGCAAGATATTTCGGAGCCAGATTGGGAAGACATTTGTGAGTCAGCGTGAGGAGTTTGTGAGTAATTATGAGCTTCACAGGCAGCCAGTGACGCTCCTGCCTAGAGGCAGTGACAATCCTGTCATATACATCGAAGATTTGATAGCGATAAAAGCTTCTTTGAATTGCTGGACCAGAGATGTATAAATGGCCAAGGTGGTGGGTGTCGGGTTCTTGCGCCAACAACGTTCAGCGGTCCGTTTCTTAAGTCTGATGTGGATTATGGTATCATCAAACCACCACTTATTGATAGTTTCACTCTTCACAAACTGATTTTTTAGAGGTGCTAGCTGATTAATAGCCCCCTCAATGGTATTCGTAATGTGATGGGCCAGCTCATCAGCCTTTACAAAGTCCTCCAGGGCGCGAAGCTTACCCTGAAGTACAAGGGAACATTTTCAGAAGTTAAAGACTTCCAGTTTCGTGAGCGAACAAGGAATCTCGGGTTCGTGTCAAGTCTAGCCGGAGGCCCTGGTAGGTTAATATGGACCAAAATCAGATGATGATCGGACCATATGCATGGAGAAATAATGAGGTTAGCTAGCGTGAGATTGTGTACAAGAAGCCAGTCAAGGCTATGCCCCGCAACATTTGTAGAGCTTAACAACCTTTGGGAGCCAATGGCATCCAGAGCACAAAATAGAGAGACAGTAGCAGCATCGGGTGGGGCGTCAAACCAATAGTTAAAATCGCCCATCACCAAAACAGGGCTTTGGGTCAAGTTATTTAACAATTTTAAAAACTGTTCCTCAAATGAAGGCAGAACCCTGGGAGGTCTACAGATGATGATAATGCCAATCGCAGTATTATCTGATATTTTACATTTCACCATAAGGGATTCAGAGTCAACAGGTGATTCATGAGGAATTAGATGATACTGAAGTGATTAAAAAAAATAACGCTACTCCAACGCCTTTACAGCTGAAACGATCAGCATGGAGGCGGGAGGAGTTTTTTGGAACGGCAAGTAATGCTTCCGAAGGAGGGGCTTCAGTGATCCACGATTCAGTAACCGCAAGCAAATCGGGGCTTGAAGTCATTAAAAGGTCCACAATCTCTAATCCATGAGAACAGAGAGAACGAGTATTGAGGAGAGCAACTTGAAGAAAGGGGCCAACAATAGCAGGAGAAATATGAGAAACAGGGGCCGATGGGTATTGAGAAAAGTTTTCCCCCTAGATGTTGTTAGTATTGCAGGATTCGACCAACTTAAAACTGGGGAGGTGCAATGGGCCAGAGGCGGTAATCACCATGGGAAACTGATCCTTGGCACACAGATAAGCAGGGTCAGACACTCGCTGGGGCAGGGCATAAGCAGGCGAGCCAATTGCGGAACATCTTAACATTGAGCCGCCAATCTAGCTTTCATGTTCTTTTGGATACTCAAAATGAACTCAGTCAGAGACATTGGGGGAGACGGGACGAGATACAAAGTCACGCAAAGGTACTTACAATAGGGAAAGAGATGCCCCAAAGAGTCAGGAGACAAGTGCAGCACACACAACATGCACCAGACACAAACTGGCACTAACCAGTTTAGTCACGTCAGCGCAGTCGCGCCTGGAGCTGGACTATGAGGTGCACAGAAACTACTGTATTTCTGGGTAATGTAGTCCTAGAACGTTCAGCGAGTGCCTAACAACACGCTGATTCAAATCGCTCTAGGACAGTGAATGCGGCGCAGCACATAAATATTCTAAAACAATGCCAGACGGGATGAAAATTAATACACAGAGTGAAAGTAGATAGAAACGGGTTACGTATCTTAAAGCACAATCCACCAAGAAAGCCTCAGAGGGACGGGGGTTAAATAATCATCTTTAATGAAGTTGACATTTTTAGCTTTCTCTAAAACTGTAATTTGTGTAAAAATATTCCTTTGCAACATCAGAAATCACTCCTTATTAATTAATTTTTTCTACTCCTCATTCATTAATTTTGTCTATTTTTTATTTGCAGAATAACTGGAGCACTTTGGTGTGTCTCGTTTCATTTGCATGCACAAAAGAAGCATTGGCCGAGCAACACTTTTGGCTTTTGTGTAGGTATTGGATAGACATTCTCAAGGCCTTGTCACAATGGTAGTACCTGATGATCTGATGAAAACAGCTGGAACATAATGTTGGTATGTGGACATTTCATGCGCTGCCTAGCTGTTGCATATACAAGAGTCAAACCTGCTGGTTTTGGCAATGCTTGTTTTTAACAGGAATTCAGTGCAAGGAACAGATACAAGACACACTTAGTGTTTTTAAATCAATTGGCCAAAGGCACACTTGGTTAGGGCACTTTGTTACATCATGAGCTGGTTTACAAATGCAATCAAGATATTACCTTGCAGAATAACTCTTAGAAATAACATTGGCATCCCTTAAGAAAAGCACAGAGCTAACTCAGAGAGACAACAGGATGTGTGGTTTGGGTGGGTGGGGCAGGTAGTGGGTGTGATTGCCTTTAAGGTCTAGCATGGCCATGGGCAGTCAGTGGGAAGATAAGCAACCAAATAACACCCACAGGCTGTGTGTCCCACCTCACATCCCATTGTTCCCCTATCTTCACTTCCCATGCTATAGGTTTTGGATTAATGGTAGAGTTTATAGCACAATCCAGCAGACAAAACTAAAAAAGAGGGCTTTGTGTTGGTTTTGTGACATCAGTGTGTGGAGAAAAGTTTGGGAATTATAAATGTTATGTACTCCTCTTTCATATTACTGCATTTTAATATTGTGCAGATTCTGCAAACTGCCATGTTTAAACAACTGTTTCTTGCTTGTGCGAAGCGAGGCTTTAGACTTACAGGGCATGAATTTGTAATAAAGGCGGTTCGCTTAGTGTGTAGGCACGCTCACCTTCACATCTCTCGCTTCTGACGTGTTTCCATTTTGGCATGTGTAAGCGTGTTTTAGGCTCTCGCTTTCCTAGGGAGATCAGCGTTAGTAGATGGAAGTCATCATATTATAAGCATTCTCACCTGCCTCACAGCGTGTGTGAATCTTTAAGGAGTATATTCACCTTCACCAAATATAGCACATTATGCCGTCCTCCCAGATAATGCTAACATGAAAGAGCTCAGCTGGCATTAAGAATTTGTATAATGAGGCATCGTTCCTTGCCAGCAACATTATTGCCATATGATTCCTTGCTCTTTCGGGACCAACCCTTCCAATGAAATGCATGTGTTTCTTTGGGTATAAGCGAACAGCGCAAGGAGGGAGGGGGGTCTCACTTGCACCAAAGTCGTATGCTGCAGTGTAGAGGTTGGATTTAAGTTTACATCTCTGTTCTAAATTCCACATGATTCAGATAAGCCTGTCACTTGGTGGCAGGGATCTCAAAATATAAGCCATGTCTCATGTGGTATTGTAGACCCTGCTTTTCTGGCCCTGGTCCAGAGCAAAGGGTGCACACTTTCTCATACCTGGCCACGGACAGATTCCACGGGAACCACCCATCATCCAGACCAGTTGATCAGAAAGGGGCAATATGCATCCTGCAAATGAAAGTGATATTAAGACAGGAGTCCTTTCCTGCTCCATTCAAATGGGACACAGTGACCAAGGTGGATTTTTCTTTTAGGGATCCCAATCGGGACCCCATTTTCTTTTTAAACTCAACATTATAACACTATAATATCACCCAGCCTAAACCCTTCTTCTCTGTTCCCTGTGTGATTTCCCTATAAGGGATCTGCCTTTCAGCCCACCCTCCTTTAGGGGACTCAAAGATAGACCCTAAGGATGAATTGATGTAATAGACCCCTACGTCCTACCTAACACCGTCCACTGTGGTCAAGAGATGGCGCTTGGAGGCAGTTTGGTCGAATAGGCGGCTTTTGTAAGGCCGCCACTCCCCCTTTCGGTATCATCCGGGTACTCCCTAACACGTCTTTATTTAACCCCCTGCTTTATCTAAACTTCTTATCAATACTATTAGAGTTACATGCCTACCATAAACATATACACATAAATAACACACAGTTACATATGTAAATAAACAAAAGGGGACATTAGATAACATGGGGGTGGCTGCTGCAGTCATCCATCCCATTTCACTACCTGTTGTGCTGTCCTGGTTATGGTGGATGGGGTCTGGATGGGGTCTCCCCCTGCACTATCCTTGTCCTTGTGGTGCCACGTCTGCCACTTGGGGCACCACCTCACTGCATGAGATATGCCAAAAAAATCTCCCTTTAAGGCAGTCCCATTTGCCACATGAGGCTGTAGGTCCATTAGAAGATTAGTGGTTGCTGATGGTCATGGCAGTGAGTACACTGCCGTGTCCCGCAGCAACCACTGATCTCGTTTGGTGGCCCGTGCCCTGAGAGACTGCCAATAACATAGCTACACCTGTGGTACCCGTGATCTTCTTTGCGGAGGCCCAGCCCTGTGATGCCGGTGATCTTTTTGCCAGCCATGTGCCCATTCAAGCCGCTACATTCACTGCTATATCCCAGCACGCTCAGCTCTGCCTTGACTGTACCATCCAGCCCCTATAGTGCCCCTATAGTGAGCTGGATGGTACAGTCCAGGTACCTCTGTCCAATAAGTAAAAACATACACTACATTAAATAAACATTTTCCATCTACACCTTGGTATCTCTGTCTTTATTTCTATATTTCCCTAAGGTGATAAGGATGTTGACCATTTTAGCTGGGCCCAAATTGGGCCAGGGGCTACAATATGGTGGTGAATGGTTTAAATAATTATTAAGAGCCACATATTATTTATGTCGTACATTTGTCAGCACTGTGAGTCTAGCTCAGATACGGAAGGATTATATGCATTCTGGTCAGACAGCCTGCCCCTGCCAGCCTTGCAGGACAAGAGAGTGAATGGCTATGCATCTCCTTTGATGCTTTGTGAAGCCGGGTAACACCTCCCTGCAGCCCAGGAAGCCCCCGGCAGGGGTTGAACTGGCAAACAGGAATCAAAGAGCACACCCTACACAAAACGACTAGCCTCAAATAAGGGTGTTGCATATCTAAGGGCCTTTGATGCTATGGGCCTGGGAAGGTGGCCGGTTAGTGTGGAAAGATGCAGCTCTGCACAAGTGGGGAAGGGTCCCACCATCTTGTTTCTTTCTCTTCACCTCTTTTAACATTTTGTCTCCTCAATGTCCTTTAGCACAAAGCACTTTGGGTATGATCTAAGAAGGCAAAGACCGCTTGTCATAAGGCCAGGGATTGGACCCCTTAAAGCAGGCTTGCTTTTGTCCAATCACCTGTGCACTTGTGCCTATAAAAAAGAAGGAATCCCACTCCTTACTTTCATTCACTCGGGATCCACACTTCAAAAATGAGTTGTTTGGATCCTATTGGGAAAGCATTCATTTTCAAAGTCCTCCAGTTGTGAGGTAAAGGCAGGTGATCCAAGGGAGAGGTAGGAGCTGCTCCCTAACAATTCCCAGGGCACATTTGGGGTGACATGCTGCTGGAGCAAGACCTGCCTCTCTGCCAGCTATACCGGTACACAGGATCTCACTAGATGTGATAGGATCCTGCAGGTGTTTGGTAGCCTCCACTGTGTTTGGGAGAATGAGAACTAGGACCTATCTTGTCACTGAGCCCCTTGATTTGTGTCTCAAAGTAACCTGAGAACCAGATCAGCCAGGATTCTTGTCTTTTCATCGTCAAATGGCTTTGAGACATGTTTCAAGCACAGCTCGACACATTTGAACTATCAGGACCCTCCGGCCTTGCTTTTGGCACTCTCCCAGTCTTCAAACTGCTCACATAGTCCCAAGAAGCTTGGTTCGTCGCTGTTGCACTGCCAAGAATGGTGAGATGGTATTTTTGACTCCTAACTGCCCCCCTGGTCCAACGTTGGGCCTTAGAGATTGCTTAGGTCACATTTGATCCCCTGTGCTCACAAAAGATAAATCCTTTTATGAACATTGCAGTTTTTATTGCCTTTCACCCGTTTCTTTTCCTAGAGTGCTGCATCTTTCTAGCTTTGATGCTACTCCCCCACCCGCAAAACAGATTTGGACTGCCCAACCCCTCCAACAGGCAGGTGGTCCATTAATAAGGCTCCCTACCCAGTGATTTAGATGAGCACGGCAAGGAGAATGGGTGCAATTATCTCCTCTGCACCCATGTACTTAGCGCCTATGCATAGATTATTTGGCCCCACACCCAACCCCACTTTTTTTTAGGACTTGTGCCCTGTAATTATTTAGCTTATATTTGAAGAACTATCACACTATGGGCCTCATTACACCCTTGGTGCTAAGTGCACCAACTTTACCACCATGGTGTAAACTCTGTTTACACCATGGTGGATGGCGGATTTACCGCCCCATTCCAAGGTGAGTGGGCGGTAAATCCCCATTTCCCATTTTCCCTTCCCCATTCCCATTTTTGCCCCATAGGGCATAATGGGAGTGGGGAAGGCGCTAATTACGCCGCCGTAAATTACGGCGGCGTAATTAGCACCATGGCAGGTTAGCGCCATGGATTTTAACGCCTGCTAAAAGCAGGCGTTAAAATCAGAATCAGGCGTTAAGGGTTAACGGTGGCGTTAACCCTTAACGCCTGAGTTGTAATGAGGCCCTATAAGTCAATACTGAAATAGACACAACTTGCGCTGATTGCCCCAGGACCAATCCATGCGCTGACATGACATATTTTGAACTTGCTTGGAGGTTTTTTTTTTTTTTTACAGCAGGAATAATTGTTATCTGTAGCCTCTGAAATACAAAAATACAAATATATTGCTAGTTTGGACAATATGACCAAATATATAAACAATAAAAAAACTATTGGGAAATGCCTGGAAAAATAGCAGTTAACTTCAGTTAGTAATACACAATCACCATATTTTTGCAATGCCTTAGAGACAGATGGTGTTTTTAAACAAAAGTTTCAAAAAGTTCTTTTACAAACAATATTTCTACCAATTACATCTGTGAAAAGATATGTTCACGTGCCTGAATTGCAGGCTGGTCTCAAATCCTGGCTTCTCCATTTAACCAAAGTGTGTGCTCCCGGCCAAATCCTTTTATCGCACTATGCCTTATCTTCCAAAATTAAAAGCCTATTTAAGGTATTCAGATCACACTCTCTGCTACTTCAAAAAAAAGTCTCACTACTGATATTTCCACATAGGTAAATATTAATAGTGATACTTCATATACTGGACCTCACAGTTTATTTCTCTCCGGCCTTACTCATGGCAACGTGTTTTTAATTTGACTTCCCATGATACCATTGCGTATTGAAGACTCATTCTATAATATAATTTTCTGTAATATTAGTGATGTCACTATTTATGCAAATAAAGGAGGGTCCTGTTGACCCTGTTGTCAGAACATTTGCCCGGGGATGATGTTGGTAGACTCTGTGCCTTTAAGGCAGAGACAGCTTCCAGGCGGAAGCGGAAGCGGGAGAAGGGAGGGGAGGAGATAAGGGGAAGAAATTCAGTTGGAATTTGCTTGTTAAATAAAGAAGACGTACACAGTCTCCCTCCGGTGTTGCATCCTTTATTTGAATGCGCATCTCGCGCCACAACTGGCAACAAGGCTTTCCTCCGCGCACCGCAGTCCATAGCAGTGGCCAGTGATCCCACTGCGCCCATCCAGTCCCTGTGAGGTGATCCTGCCCGGACGCCAACGGTCCCGTGGCACGGCCACACCTCCAGGGCCAGACGCCGCCCCACTCCAGAGGCGAACCCGCCTACACTTTCAACGCGCCCGATCCCGCTGCACGGACGAGTGCCAGACAGTTGACCGGAGCACACGGAGATGTGGCATTCTGCCAGACAGCCGCGCAGCAGTCCGCCAGCAGCCCCGCGAATAGAGACACGTGGCAGCAGAACAGTCGTACAGTAAGTGTGAGCAGCCCCTCCTCCTGTCCACAAACATACGGCAATCCCGCCTGGACCTTCCACTCCAGTAATCTGCCTCCACCTCACGGCCAGCACACCAAAGCCCGAAAGGAAAAAAAAGATGTTTTTGTAACAACGCACAACAGTAGTTGAACGGAACGAATCACACCCAAGGGCGAAGCAATCGAAAGACATCATGACAAGAGGGACAACACAGCCCTCCACCCCAAAAATTGCCTAAGGCCCCCACAATTCTCACAAGGAAGCACACCTCCCGCAAACGGCAATCACTGCATCCTCACACCAGGCCCCCCCGGTACTGCCACGAACAGTGGTCGGCAGAAGCACCGCCGCAGACAATGACGCACAACATCCCCCAACAACGCAGGCCCACCAGATCAGCCACATACCTAGCTTCTGGGTGCGGCCCAGCCCACAATCCTACGCCCTGTCAACATGAGTGACCCAGGAACACTGCCTCCTGCCCCTACGTCCAAGGCAGCCCTGCTGCAGAAGCCATTCTGATTCACCATGACTCCCCGGGCCGACAAGGGGCCCAGGTGGATTGAATGGGTAGTAGATTTTAACCACTTTGTGAAGGCAACAGGTGAAGAGAAATCCCCCAATCTACACGACATATTCATCAATCTGGTGGGCGGAGAGATAAAAACTATTGTCAAGACCATTCTCCCAGAGGACCAAGCTGATTTCCCCACGCTGACCATCTCCCTCAAGAGAAAACTAGTTATTGAACCCAACAGAGACCATGAAAGATATATATTCAACCAATGCATGCAGAGAACAGAGAAAACTGTTGACAAATTCATCACCTGCCTCTGAATGAAGAGCACCCATTGCCAGTTCCACGCATTCTCCACTGATGAAGCAATATGACTGCATGTGATAGAAAGTTGCTTATCACCTGCCCTAAGGAAGCAGTTACTGAAGAAACCCCTCTTCATTGACGAAGTAAGCGAGATGGCGAGAATCTTTGAGAGAGTGGACACGCAAGCAGCCTCCATAACGGAAAGCCCCACTGTGAAACAGGAGAAGGGAGAAACCATTGCTGCCATCCAGTCAACACCCCAATGACCCATGGACAGAGGACCCATGCCTAACAGACCGCCCAACCAATTGGGCCTCAGGACACAGAGACAATTCTATTGGTGTGGAATGAATTTCACACACTCAAGGACGTGCCCTGTACTATCGCAAAGATGTGCCAACTGTGGCAGGGAAAGCCACTTTCAGTCAGTCTGCAGGGAGCGGAGTCACTTACCTACTCCAAGGATGAACCCACAGCTGCAGAACAGAACATAGCGAGGGGCTCCCCAGCCCCCAGCCTACCAGAGCAGACCCTACTACCAATGACAATGACGATACCTCAGAGCTGTAGAAGAAGTCTACCAGCAAGACTATGACCAGGGCTATGACCAATATAACCAGTACTCCCAGGTTGGGGACGAATATGATGAGCCTCCGAATACAAATCTGGACTACAGTGAATAGCAACAGACCACTCAATATTGCGGAGGAGGAGACTAGGACCAGAACTGCCTGGATGAATATGTCAATCTCATCCAGGACGATCAGGAAGCAAAGGAAGCGCCCAGAATAGCGGTAAATCTAGGAAACAAACAGTTCTGCTTTCTACTTGACTCAGGGGCAACAGTCAACATAATGGGGGAACAAGAATTCCTGCAGATGCCCGAGAGACCAGAGCTTGAAAAGACCAGCTCGAGGATTTTTCAATGGCGAGCAGCACTACCCCTATACTCAATCAGATGATTCAAGAAATAACTGATGCTCAATGGATGTACGCTGGATACCACCTTTCATGTCACCTGAAGCCCGACAAAAGGTTGCTGCCTCCTCATTTACCACACAGCATGCTGTCTGGGCCTCATTGATATAGTTCCGAGACGGCGAAGTGATCCAATCATCTGCATTTTCAGGATCCTGCGGAGAGCGTGCATATGTAATCAATGCTACCCAAAAAGGACTGCATTACATCACAAAGGAGACTATCCTACCAAGGTCCCACACCTATGCAAAGCGTTAGGAAGACTCTAGGGGGCACCCGTCAAACTGCATATTGATGAATCGGTCTGACCAATTCCCCAACACCCCAGGAGAGTAAGGTTCCACCTGCAAGAAGCCATCTCAAAAAAACTCTACCAGCTACTCAACGACGGCATCATTGAGCCAGCGACGGGTCCCACTGCATGGGTATCCCCACTAGTCATCGTACCAAAGGAAGGAGGGCGCCTACACTTCTGTGTAGACATGAGGATGGCCAACACTGCCATACAAAGGAAACCTCACCCTGGCTCTTGCATTGAGGACATGATAGTACTGCTAAACAAATCAACAATGTTCTCAAAACTTGATCTCATTGAAGGGTACCACCAGCTTGAACTGCACACAGAATCAAGGAGCATCACTACCTTCGCCACCCACGAAGGGTTGTTCCATTACAGACTCCTACATTTCGGCATCTCATCTGCTGCAGAAATATTCCAGGAGGCCATAAAACAGATAATTAGACCAATCAGGGGTGCATTAAACTACAGCGATGACATCCTTGTGTTCAGCACATCACAGGAGGAACACGACACAGCACTGCTAGCGACGTGTGCAGCACTACATGAGGCTGGCCTAACGCTGAACCTGGATAAGTGCAGGTACAGCAAAAGCAAACAAAAGGTTTTTTGGACATATTTTCTCTGACTAGAGCATGACAACGGACCCAGAAACAGTCAGCACAATCACCAACCTACAGGAACCGATACAGGCAGCAGATGTGTGATCATTCCTTGGAATGGCTGGATATTGTGCACGATACATTCCCCACTACACCTTGCTCACCGAACCTCTGAGGAGGTTTCTGCAAAAAGACTCTACATTCCAAGGGTGAAATGAGTGTCAGGTAGCATTTGATTCCATCAAAGTGGCCCTAGCTGAAGCTCCCCGCCTGGCATACCTCGATCCCATGTGGCACACTGAAATAACCGTTGATGCCAGCCCAGTTGGATGTGGCGCCATCTTGGTGCAGATGAGCAGTGCTGACACACACCCCAGACACATCGTCGCATACGCGAGTCGTGCCCTATCGGCCACAGAGTAGGCATATACGCAAGCCAACAAAGAGAGCCTGGCAGCGGTATGGGCCTGAAAACATTTTCACAATTTCATCATTGGAAAGAAATGTACTCTAATCACAGACCATCAGGGAATGCTCTCACTCTTTGGCAACCTGCACACGAAGATGCCACCCAGAATAGAAAGATGGGGTATTAGGCTGCAGGAGAACGATTACACCATCATACACAGGCGGGGGGAGATCACAAAACCTGGCAGACTACCTATCTCGCCACCCAGCCGGGGTGCTGACCACCCGCCAAGGTGGTGCAGAATACATCAACTATGTGGCTGTTACCACCCTGCCAATGGCAATCTCCCTGGAAGCAATCACGGTGGCATCCGCAGCTGACCCATCCATAGTGCTAGCCATCAGCCTGACTAGCAACAATAAATGGAAGGACTACCGGCGTGCGGTCCAAAACCACACGGGATGAACAAAGAAGAAATCGAGAGACTAGCCAGAGTGCACACGGAGCTATCAGTCAAAGGCCGTTCCATTCTGCTGAGAGGGTGCAGACTAATCATTCCCGCGACACTCAGGGCCGAGGTCATCAGAACAGCACATGAAGGACACTGGGGTGCCAAAAACAAGAAGAGACAACTGAGGGTGAAGAACTGCCTGCTGCGTCAATACACGGTGTGAGCGGAAGCTCCCATCCCGCTGCAGCCCACACACATATTGGACCACCTGTGGGATAGAGTAGCGGTTGATTTCTACGGTCCGATAGAATCTGGTAAATACCTCCTATTATTCATCGATGAGTATTCAACATTTCATATCGTCAGGTGCACGATAACAACAGTGTACCCCCAAGATACATCAAATCTAACAACGGACCACCATTCAACAGCCATGAGTTTGCGACGTTCGCAAAGCATATGGGCTTCACAAACCAAAGGATCACGCCCAGATGGCCACAAGCAAACGGAATGGCTGAACGGATCATGGCATCCATCAAAAAGACAGTCCAAAGAGCTCCCATAAAAGGCACAAACCCACACCAAGCTCTCTGCAGACTATTACGCGACTACCGCAACACGCTCCATGAAGCTACCAATAAGACACCCGCTGAGCTAACGATGTGCTCTCAAATCCGTACGTGCATTGTAAGAAATGCCAGTTGGCACGAGGAGGAAGATACAGAGATCATAAAGAGGGACACCGAGAAGAAAGAGCAACCCAAGGCAGACACGGACATGAGAAGGAGGGCAATACCGAAGGATATCCAAATCGGAGAAGAAGTTCTCGTCCGGCAAGCCATGGCAAAGAAAACAGATGCGAGATACTCTCAGAACCCGCTGAACTTGTTCGCCATCAAAGAGACCATGGTGACAGCCCAGAACGCTAAATGCGCAATCACAAGGAACAGTTCACAGTTTAAACACTTCATCAAAAGAGAGGACCCCGAGCTACCCCCGCCGGAACCAGATCCTGAACCCCAAGAGTCACAGGATGACACATGGACCCCAGGATCGACATCTGATGCAAGATGCGCTGGACACTCAAGAGCCCTCAGGACACTGTGAGAGGGACACATGGCCCCAGCTGGTAACTTGAAGACCTGCACGCCTGGAGGAAAAGTGTTGACCCCGTTGTCAGAACATTTGCACGAGGGCGATGTTGGCGGTCTCTGTGCCTTTCAGGCAGAGGCAGCTTCCAGGCAGGAAGCAGGAGCGGGAGAAGGAAGGGGAGGAGTTAAGGGGAAGACCCTCAGTTGGTATTTGCTTGTCCTTTATTTGAATGCGCATCCCTCGCAACAGGTCCCCACACAACATTTGCAGCCCAGGGATCGCAAATTATTGGGGAGTCTCTGTTTCACTTAGCTTCTCACCCTCCCCTACTATTAATGGCACAGGTTGGACTCTGGAATACACGGCAAAGTGACGGATCTTGCCCCTCAGGCCGCAGACTGTCTAGCGGGGATTAATCTGTAGGGGGGTTTCAGGGCTCAGCCCATGCGCTTATTGCTGAGCCCCAGAACGTATTGTCTCAGACTCAGATTGATTATGAAGTAATGACAGAAAGCATCCATCAACCGGGTGAGAGCTGTATTTTACCTCAAATGTTTTGCCAGTGTGGGGAGCAGCAATGGGTGTGGCAGCAATGGTGGGGACCTGCCCGCCTGCAGTGTCACAAGCGTGCTAGAAAATACTTGGGCCCTGGCACTTATTTTCTTACAAATTAAGCACTGGCTAACCACTGTTGCTTTAAAGGCATCGTGCAGGGCTTGTTCTGAAAAGTGTGATTTACTCCACGATGGGGTACCCTTTCCCTGAATCTCTGTGAAGCAGGCTCTAGTCGCACATTCTGCCTCGTTCAGAGCACCTCTCCTTCCCCTTTCCACTCTGCCTCTCAGTGCACCGGCCACACCCCTTCCCTCTCTTTATAAACACCCCATCACGCTGGCTCTCCACTCTTTGCCCGAGCACCTGGCACATCAGCTAGAGATCCCTCTCTGCACCTGAGTCCCTCGAGAGGCCAGAGAGGTGATATGTGGGTGGAGAGGCTGCCCCGGACCGGCCCAGCTGACCTCTAGGCAACCCTGGTTCTCGCCTGTGCTGTTCCTGGATGAAGAAGGGGCTGTGTTTATTGATGTCGACAGCAGGATCCTTTCCTTGCCTTTACCATTTTAAATCGGACAAACAACGTTTAATCTTGCTTTATTCAGGTCTCTTTGTGAATGCGCTGCCTGGGGGCAAAGTTTGAGCAATTCGGTCTACGGAAGAGCGTTTCATCAAATGGAGAGTGCAGCCGTGAGTGCATTTCCCGACTCCAGGATGGCACTTTCATGAGTGACTCTCTGACTGAACATTGTGAGAATTTGAACGGACTAGAAGGAATTCCTGGGCACGTGGTCCGCATGCACACAGCAAGAGTTGGAAAGGAGACCCCGTGCAAGGTACACAATATATATATTGATTTCAAAGTCAGAAATATAAAAGCAGTGCTTTGAGTGCACACGAAAGCAAGGCAGGGTGAGGGGGCGATACCTGGTAACGCGTTGTGAAACAATACTTGCGGGCAGGTCTATTAAGGGTCTTGCCAGCTTCGGATTCGCAAGTAGCTAAGAAACCTAGAAAAACATGGGGTAAATGCAATTAGAAGAGTGGCCTAACAGACTTTGTGACTCATTACAAGTTTGGTGCTACCGACATACCACAAACGGATTTACCGTTACTGCCACTTGGTCCTGCGATATTACGTGGTAGCAGGTGGTGTAATTCCCCATTCGAATTTCGGCAGAATGACCACTGGCAGTAATTCTGCTGATTTTGCTGATTTTGTTGGGCAGTAAAGTGGTGGATTTTCCTCCAGTTCTTAGCTGGATGGAAATCCCCCACCTCACCACCAAAGTTGTAGTACAGCGGTGCGGTAATGCTGTGGTAACGTTAGCACTTTTTTTTTCTCACAGTCGTACTTGTAATGTGGCCCAATGTCAAGTATATACAATTAATTTTGAAAGGTGTGTTAAAAATAAATAATGTGCAGTAAAAAAATCTACTACATTACACATTTTTTAAAAAAAAATGTCAATGCAGGTTTCAGTTCCTCAGTTCTTTTGAAGGAAATTCATGATTCTTAAGCATTATTTTTTTAAATCCCAATGAAAAATCTTCAATATGACTGAATGGTGATTTGATATTTATATAGCGCTTTCGCCAAAACGATGTACATAGAATGTATAATTATCATCCACAAACAACGTTTAATCTTGATTTCTTCCGGTATCTTCCTTGAATTCGCTGCCTATTAAGTCGTTGTTTGCTAAACTTAATTTTTAGCACTTTGTTTGCTCGCTGCATGTTCTGTAGAAATCTATACCTAGGAAGCACCTTGTACTGCCTTGATAACCTCCATAACAATCTGTGGGACTACATGTCCCAGTGTGCTCCACGTTGGTTTTTACACCTGGTCAGGCACATGAGTGCTGCTGTAGGGAAGCCGGTCTGTGCCAGTTTTTGTCCGGGCGTGCTGACGTGTCAGCGTTTCGGCAAGAGCCTCTTTGCACTGTTTGGTGCCAGCAGTAGAAAGGTAGTGTGTTTCTTTGTATGTTTAATAATTACATCATGCCATATAAGATGATCATTGACAGACTATATTTGGCTAACTGTAGTTGCATTTTAGACCTTTACAAAATGCTTTACTGTCAGTACTGGGAAGTGTTCCATGTTTTCCACAGCACACACAGTACAGAGAAATAATGTTTGTAATTATTTAACTGTAATCTCCCTCAGTTTTACGTACAATGAGAGCAATTTGTAATACCAGCAAATTTCGATATTCTATTCTCATTCTATCAATACCTTTCTGTATCTCCTATTTATGCTATGTATATGCTATGTACCTGTATCCCCATGTTATCTGTATCACATGTTTACCCTATCCATCCTGTCAATTTATATACGTATGCCGCTATATACGCCCCCTGTCCTGCTCTCGTGCTTGGTCGCAGGCGCTTTACTGATAATCACCATATCACACTACTACGCTTACTCTCTCCTATACACTATCATTCAACTAGAACACAGCTATGCTATGATACATTCAACCTAGCTGTTCTCATACTAACATTACCCGACGAATAACTCATCATCCTAATAAAACACAGCTAGCTGACCACATACCGGCAAGCTTAGATGTCCCCTCAGGCCTAACAAAGCCAGAACTCAGTCTGGGTGTCCACCCTCCAGACTGAATACATCCAACTGGTTTCCTCAGCACCACACCTACTGCTAAGAAGCGGATATCATGCAACAACCACACCAGCTGCACACATATCTGGTGCGCCCACGCACCGTACAACACTCTCTCTCTCTACTGACTTGAACTGCGGTTCACGAGGTCGTTCAACCTACAAGCGCTTTGAGGTCATACCAATGATACCTAAGGCGCTATACAAATGCCAAGTAACATAACATAACATCATACTTATTCTGTTTTGCTGACTACTTTTTTGATTATCCATTTGGCATTTGCTGTCATGGCATCCGTGAGTTAAGCTCATCCCCTTGCTTTAATTGGTGATATGCTAGCTAATTTGAAAGGGTCTACCTCACATAAGACAGTCGAACTGTATACCAGGCACTAGAGCTGCTCATTGCAGTGTGGGGTGCCACAGGGTTCTTGCCTCTCACGGACATTATATAACATACACACCCGTCCCTTGTTTGATCTTTTGGATTGTCATGGTGTAAGCTATACCAGTTATGCTGACAATACCCAGATCATCCTCAAACTTAAGGGTGATTATGTCTGGGACTCAGAGGCTATTAATCAGATCTACACAACAATACAATCTTGGATGGCTGTCAGTTCACTTTCCCTGTATGACAATGAGACAGAACTCCTGATCTTGGGTGAGGTCCTCGGCTGAAAACATTGGAGCCTTGTTATAAACAGTTTCTGATGGCTGACTGTGCTATCTCAGTGGCTTTCTTGGTTAAGGTGTTAGGTGTGTATCTGGGTTTCCAACTTTCTTTGCAGAAACATACACTTCATCTGAGGTCTACCTGTGAATATGTTTCAAATTGTTTAGACAGATTAGATCTTACCTATCTGAAAAAAATAATCACTGTTAGCCAGTATCCTAGTACATTTCAAACTGGATTATTTTAACAGTTTATTTGCAGGCACCTCTAACACCAATTTGCAAAAGCTCCAGACCGCCCAGAATGGGGCATTGATGGCCATGCGGGGCATTAGTAGGAGTGATCATATTACATCTGCTAGAGTAGCACTCCACTGGCTACCAGTCAAGCTGCCCGTAAAATGCTCACCTTGACCCATAAATGTAGGTCTGGCAATGCACCTCAATATCTTTGTGACCGACTGAAGGTTGCTCCCATTAGGAGACTACTCTGTTCTAATGGAGATAACAAGCTCCTTCAGCCACGCGTCAAACTTCAGAAGTTTGTGGGCCCGAGGTTTGATGCATGGGCTCTGCGTGTCTGGAACGGTTTGCTGGCCTCAATACCACCTATCCCTTACTTGCCTGATTGTAAGAGAGATGTTAAAACGCATGTGTTTAATAAAAAGGATTAGTTGTTGACTTCTATTCTGACCAATGTTTTCTCACGATGGCTTACTGCGGTGCTGTGCATCCTTGGCTCTCCTTAATTGTTTTTTTTGTGTGTTTGTACCTCTTGTTCTTTGTATGCCCTGATACTATTGCAACCCAGCTGGCACTATTTAGGGTATGGTCTCATGTCAGGAACCTATTGCCGGATTAGACACCCCCTTGAGATCCAGTTTGCATCCCGTTTGTGGGGGGTCTATTCAGTATTTTGAGCTTGGCAGTAATGCCCAGGATGTTCTTCTCTGCTCCATGAACATATAGCCTAGGGGCAGGGGGGGGCAGGTTATGGCGTGTCCCCATAAATATGCACTATGCTATGAAAGGAATGACATAGGTGACCTGTTCTCTCCATGTCTAAATTACATGTTGGTGCCTGTGATATTGTGTATTGCTTGGGGTATTTTTGAGCATATGTGTTAGTCACTGTGAATCTCATAGAGGATACATGTGAAGGAGTTTAGATGGAATACGTTTTCTGTTAGTTATTGTGCCAACATGTATTGTATTTTACTAAGTATGATTATTTTTACTCTCTCTTTTAGCTATGGTGCTTATTTAATTCTATTCTATTAATTCATTAATCAATGTGATAGTGTATTGATTTCATTGATTTGATTTGTTTGTGTTAAATTGAGATTTATGACTAATTCACAATAAAATTAGTATTATTATTAATGGAGATAATAAGCTCCTTCAGCCACGCGTCAAACTTCAGAAGTTTGTGGGCCCGAGGTTTGATGCATGGGCTCTGTGAGTCTGGAATGGTTTGCTAGCCTCAATACCAGCTATCCTTTACTTTGCTGATTTTAAGAGAGATGTTAAAACGCATGTGTTTAATAAAAAGGATTAGTTGTTGACTTCTGTTCTGACCAATGTTTTCTCATAATGGCTGGCTTTCTGCGGTGCTGTGCATTCCTTGGCTCTCCTTAATTTTTTTTTGTGTGTTTGTGCCTCTTGTGCTTTGTGTGCCTTAAGACCTATAGGCTTGTGGTGAGTTGTAAGAATGAAATAAGAAGCAGAAGAAGAGCAAGCACTGAACCTACTGAGCTGCCTTAACAGCATGTTGTAACATATCATAACATGTTGCAACAATCAAACAATGTACTCTCTTTATGATACTTTGGCTTTCTTCATTGATAAAACAATTAATGTAACTCCCAATGTCTAACTCGGATAAGGATGGTTCAGGACAAGCCTATAGGCGCTGGTCGTTTCGGTGCAGTGCTTTGGCCGCACTGTTCCGTTGGCCGTGGCTAGCAGGGTGGATGGGCCTGCCAGTGCCATATGTTCCCTGAAGACATTTTAATCCTAAACACTAATAAATCTAGTGGTTAGGATGACAACATATACTCAACAAACACACAGCGCTCAGTAAAAAGAAATATTGACAAAACCAATAATTCTGACGTTTATAGTTTATTACATTGTACATTTAGCATGGAGGGAAGGAATGAGGAATGACATCATAGAGAGTAAGACATGATGGCATGGGAGGGAATGAAAGGCAGCGCTGGGGATTGACGCCATGAGAAAGAATAAAAAAATCCACTAGATGAAAGTACATAATTTGAGGGAAGGTGTGACAGCTCGAATGTGGGAAGGAGTGACAGGGCAAATAGGGGTGAAGCAACAGCACAAGTTGGGAGGTGTGACAGCACTAGGGGGAAGGAGCGACAGCCAAGGGGAGTGGCAAAACAGCTCATGGGGAGGCACGACAGTGCAATGAGGAAGAAGTGACAGCACAAGGGGAAGGAGGGACAGCACAAGGAGGAGGGACAGCACAATGAGCGGAAGAGGTTGTGAGGAATTCGACCATCCGCAATGGAGTGTCTGCACGCACATGGGCATTTTTTAAATTTTATATGAAATTGAGTGATAGTAAATCAACCTCTGGAAAATGTGTGGGGCTAATCCGCACACATATTCCTATGCTCACTTCACGACATACACATAGACCCGTGTACTCTGGGTCGACACAGCCTAAAGGCGCAGCGCTCCCTGTCATATTTATTTGGGATCTGACAGGTGGACTACACGATGCATCTCAGAAGGGGGAGGGCTAAAACCTTCCTCCAGCCATGGCCAGCCTAATTAACTATCAAAGGCTCCCTGGATCCGACCTTTCAGTTTGTTGTCCCTCTGCAGATGATTGCGGCAATTAACATAATTAAAGGGGTAGTTCAGTCAGAAATGGAATTGGCCCAATCAATCGGCATGTATTTTAGAGGGTATCTGGTCATTGCATCTAAACCATTACCATCGAATGACTTTCCATTGAAAAAATTGCATCGAAAAAATATGCATCGAACGTATGTTTTTTAAAGGTAAAGGGTTTAGTTTCATTTTAATGGGTTTAAAGGGTAAAAAATGGGGGCATGGAGGATCGCCCCCATTAAATAATTGTTTTAAAAATGCATTTGATGCAATTTTTTTCGATGCAATTCTTTCAATGGAATAGTCCGTCAATGGTAAAAATTCGATGCAATGACCATAAACCATTTTAGAGCATGCATTGATAATTCTTAAAAACATTTTCAATGCAAATTGCCTGCATTTTTTTCACTTTAACACATGCGAAAACGACAGGTTGGGTACCGCCATCTTGTGCTAATGTTATCCGTTGATCCATCACTCTAAGTTCAAGTGCCCTCTATGCACTAATCAGATCACCCGCCCCTGACGCTGACATCACCAGGTGCTCACTATGAGCTCCACCTATTTTAATGACGCTAGTGGGTAGCGCAGCCAAACGTACCCTATCATCACCAACGTCATAACGTTATTTAACGCAGAACCTGGAACATAAACACACACATCCCCAACAGACGCAAAACCTTTCTTTTCACAAAAATGATAAAACTTTATTTTGATGAAAACAGCAATGGTCGGGATCGTAACAAGTACTTTTCATTTTGCCATAACGCTGAAAAGAGGTAATTAAGTCCATGAAAACACGGGTAGCTTTTTCCAATAGAGGTTATAGCTAGCCAACATTGCATGGTTCTAATTTTTTATTTAACTGTGAACGGTAATTTTATAATGCTGATTCCATTCATCGATTGATTAATCCCTGTGTTTGCATTCTTCACAGAAAGTTATTATCTTCCATCCCTGATTTATGATCAACGCACATGGCGTTCCATTACAGAGAAGAAATTAGTGGTTTAAATTCCAAATGCAACACTTTCACATCTGCACGTTTTCAGAACCTATAGGCTGCCATGATGCTCCTTATCACTGCAACCGCAAAAGGACAGATTGGTGTCTCGCGATCGTCCCAGATAACGGTAATCACAGATGCGTTGTTCATGATTATTGTCCAATTACAGTTCAAGAAGCCGTCGACCGGTAAACTGTACCCATGACAGGCGCACATTGGTATAACATAACTATGTGAAATCGAGAATGGGAAAATATATTTTAGTACCCAATTTATAATTGTATATACACAGTACATATTTTTGTTAACTATCAATTTATGTTACAATTAACACATATGCTGTATATTATTTGCGTCAAATTGAACATTCATCCGTCACAACATTAATCATGTAGCATACAGCACACTTGCCATCCTCACTTGCATAAATATTATTTAAAACTTTGCTTATATTGTACTTTGTGTTTCCATTCTCCCTAAGTGACTGATGAACAACTACTTCGAAAGATAGATCCCAGTAATAGAAACTTAACTTTCCTGCTTAACTTTCCTGCGTAAGCTTTCAATATAGTGAATCTTATCACTTCTTTGTGGCTATTTGACACATTTTGGCTTTCAAATTGTTAGTGCGGGGGATTCAAGGACAAATAACAATGTAACCCTTCATCCAGCGTTCATAGCATGTCAAAGAGAGTTTCGTTTTGGGAACACATGCCACAAAAATAAACATTATTATTGTCAAGCTGTGCAGTGGAAAACAACTAAATATTTCAAATATCCCACATATGAAAATATTTGCTTCCATTTGAACGGTATCAATGTGACTGGTCCCACAACATTTACGTATTCTTTCAAAGATGACCTTTGGCGAGGTGCAGACAGGCTCGGATTTCCCATGTTCTTCACTAGGGAATTGCCCCCCCCCCCCCAAAAGCAAAATTAATATTGTGGGGCAGGTTTTTTGGCCAAAGTGGGCCACTTATTTTATGAAAAAAACAGAATTCAAATACAAAAGTGGTGGGTTAATATATAGAGATGGCACGGATGGACCGAGAAGGGAGGGGGATGGGATTTCGCACAAGGCCGGGTGGACTGTTGCAGCAAGGACAACACATGCAATGAGCAACAATAAAAAGAAAAACAAATGTACATCACTAAATTTCAAGCATGCCTAGAATGAGTGCAGTTTTGAAAGGCTTACTGGTTTCTGTGTATATCTATTCTAGCAATCATATTGATTTCTGCATTTATGCAGGCGCGCCTGGTTGTCCTCCACAGTAAGATGTAAATGTGCAAAGGCCACAGGCGCATGTTCATAGTGAACATTGGCAAGACATAGGGCCTCATTACATGGACGGCGGTAAGGGTTAACGGTCACCGTTAATGGCAACGGTGACCGTTAACCCTTACCGCCGTACTACGAGGTCCCTTTGCGGGTTGGTGATTTAATGCCTGCTTTTTGCAGGCGTTAAAAACCAACCCGCTAAGGGACCTCGGAGCTAATTACGGCACCGCAAAATTGCTATGCCGTAATTAGCGCCTTCCCCATTCCCATAGAGCCCTATGGGGCAGAAATGGGAATGGGAAGGGCAATGGCGGAAGGGGGATTTACCGCCCCACCAACCTTGGAATGGGGCGGTAAATCCCCTTTCCGTCAAGGCGGTGCCGGTATTTTACCGGCATGAGCCATGGCGCTAATAGAGCCATGGCTCACCGCCTTCCGTGTAATGAGGCCCATATTCCTTTGCTTGTTATTTCAATGTTGGCTAACACTGTGGCACATAAACCTTTAGTCTATTGCTATCTGCTGCCAATTATCATGATTCCTACTTTCCAGCGAGGTTAGACTTAATTTATGTTATTCAGTTATTGGTTATTTGAAAAGCGCCTATACAAAAAATGTGGTTTCAAGGAGAGACCAAAAAATGGGGGGAGCAGGGAAGAAAAAAACAATAATGGTCCTACTAGGCCTTGTGTTATTAGTATCATGCGAGAGCAGTAACAAGCGGTGCGGGGGGGGGGGATTGAGGAGGGCAGGAGATGTAGGTCGGGGCAGAAGGGAAAATGCTAGGGTGGGAGGGAGGTGCAGGGCAAGAGGAGTTATACAAGTGCAGGGGTAGGAGGAGGGGAAGAAGAGGGACAATGTGGCTAGGCAAGTGCTAAGGTGAGTCCAGGTGGACAAGTGCCAGGGGAAGCATGGAGTGCAGACCACATGTGAAGTGCGAGGACGGGGATGGACTTGAAATTAGGATTGGATAAACAGGAATTACAAGCTGCTTCTGGGTATCCATCAGTGACCGGTCACCAGGAGCTACCAATAGGGAACAAGGAGCTAGTTTACAGCATTACATTAGTTGGCCTGGGGAGCCAAAAGTAGCTCCTGGTAACTGTTGGTTTTAAGCTCACCAGTCTCTTCTACATTTGATTTGGTTTGAGTCACATTCTTGAAATAATCAGACCGACATTTATTGTAATCAATTATTGTTTTGATGGTAATACATACAAAAATCAAAGAAAAATAGAAATGTTAAGGCCTTTCTAGTAACATGACTTCACAAACAGTAATTAATTAAAAATACATTATTTAAAAAATACATCTCAAGTGACATACTATTCCATTTATTATACAATGAAAGCAGTTTCCAAACGTTTCTTCAAAGCTTGAAACTGGCTTTGTTAAACATTGTGAAGAGAGCCACATATCATTTGAATCTTGAAGTCAACCTTTCATGAAGTTCAAGTTTGGGTGGGCAAACCTCTTTTGCAATGTTCTGTGGCATAGACTGGGCCCTGGAAACACAATCTTGATCAATTCCATGTGTTTGCATGGCAAGAACATTCCTACTCAGATCTTTCACAAATTCAAAATTCATCTGTTGGAAGATTGGTTTTGCCACCAGCTCTTTGCTTCTTTTGGTAAATTCCCTGTTCTAACGAGGCATCCTGAACATTCTTGTTGTTTCTGCTTGTTCCCTTCCAATATTCTCATTGTGTGCAAGTACAGCCAGTCTTGTTCTGGTCTTCATACCGTCTAAGCTGAAATGCAACCTTTTAGGTCTGTTCTTTAGGCACATATTATGGAACACATCCAAATCTTCAGTGTAGCAGAACTCAGAGAGTCCCTTCATGTCTCTTGAAAGTGTTTTGTCATAGACAATCTGCTCAAGTGCTGTGTGAGGAGGGGAGCCTGAAACCAACTACCTTTTCTTATGCTCCTGCTCCTTGCTCAATGGTCCATGTGCACATTAGTGGAAATGTTTGTTTTCTTTCCAAGAGTGCATGTGAGAACAATGGTGCATCAATTAATGCCATTTTTCATGCAGAATATCTACAGATCCATCACAGGTTTTTGAGCTCCAATGAAGATGGTTGCTGATAGACTGTGACCAATAAAACAAAAAATTCTGTAGCCTTATTCCCCAAACAGCTGTAATTTGTTTTGAAAATTGTTTTTGCGACATGCCATACATCATATTGATGTTTCATGTCTGGGAACTGCTCTTGCATGGCCTTGGCTATTGAAACATGCCTGTCAGTGGCTATCAGGTATATTTGCATTGCTCTGGATTGCAGAAGTTGAATGGATTTAATGAAACCATATTTTTCCATGGCAACAGAAGATGTACATTCAGATACTTGCACAAAGACTGAACTCCACATTTCTTTTGTTTCCATGTCTTGGAAGTGGTAAGTGCAGTATTTAGCAGAAAAACCTGGACTGTCACACTGTCTGTCACCAGCAAGCCAGAGCCTTTTGGCAGTGAGAGCATTGTCCATTGACATGTGTTTGAGTATCCATGCATGGCTAATAGCGAGGCACAATAAATCCTTCTGATATTTGTAGTACTGGGTGAAATTGTACTATACGTTGATCCGCTAAACAACAAAACAGATGAACAAAGTACATTTCCAGCAGGCACTTTTCCAGGTATAGGTTGAGCAGACAATGAAAATTAGTTATGGTGGTGTACACAACTACCCTTGATCTTTTTTTGGTGCCTTTGGCTACATGTGTAAATGTCACCAATGGCTCCCCCCAAATCCTCCCACATAATTTATGCTCACATTTCATCATTTCATAATCTTGATAAGGCAAAAGGCGAATACAATGCATTTTTAATCCTTTAATAGCAAATCATCCAGAGGTATACTGGTTTGCGATTCCATGGTGGTGGCTAAGTATTCAACACTAGGAAGAGTGATGTCCACATCGCGAGTACAGGCGTCAATCAGTGGTGAAGATGCTTTGGTTATTTCTGAGTGTGATATTTCCAATTTGTCCACATGTATTGGGGAAACAGGGAGCATTGTCTGTTTATTAGATAGCATTTTTTTTCAAGAGTGCATTTTTTTTCATGCAGTGACGTCAAATGTGCTGAGGTACCCACGGTATCCACCAGCTTATCCGTTCTAGGCAAGGGGTGAGCATCTGTCCTGGTGTGATTATTGAGAGCCCTGTAATCCACACAAAACCTTAGTTCAGAGGTACCTGCATTTGACACCAGAACCACAGGACTGGACCATGGACAACTAGAGGGTTCAATCACACTAAGATCCAACATCTTGTTGACCTCTTATCTTTTCTGACATCCTGCACCCTACTTTCGGTAGGAGGTACACTGTCCCCTGTATCAATTTTGTGTTTGCACCAAGGTGAGTCAGTGAGAACAAGGGGGAGAACTGCTTAAGCAAAGTTCTTACTTCCTCTTGCTGTGTAGGAGTCAGGTGAGGGGGCACTTTGACACCCCCAATTGAGCCATCTGAAGGGCTAACTTGGAACAAGTTAGGCAGAGGTTCTGATTCCTCTTCCTCTCCGATGCCAAAAGTAGTGCTGCTATTTCACCCTAGTGATGAAAGCCTTCAGCCTGTTTATGTGGAACACCTTGGGGGCCTGACCTGGCCTCCTAAGGTCCATTAAATAGTTCACGCCACCCAGCTGCTCCACAACTGTGTAAGGGCCTGACCACTTGTCCTGTTGGGCTCTATGACTTATAGGGTTCATAATCAGGACATCTTGGCCTGGGGTGAACTGAATAAGTGAAGCCTTCTGCTCATACCAATGTTTCACCAGAGCCTGACCTGCCTTCAACTTATCACTGGCCTGAGCCATTAGAAGGACCATTCTTTTCCTTAACCCCAGCACATAGTCCACTACATTGGTAGTGATGGAAGGAGTATGGAGCTCCCACCCTTCCTTGACTATGGCCAGTGGCCCCTTAACAGGGTGACCAAAAAGAAGCTCAAAGGGGCTGAAACCAGCACCCTGCTGAGGTACCTCTATGCAGGCAAATAGTAAGCATGGCAACAGGAGATCCCACATTCTCCTTTGAGGTTCTTCCAGAGCCCAAATCATGCTTTTGAGAGTTCGATTAAACATCTCAACTATGCCATTAGTTTGTGGATGATAAGCCGATTAAAACGTATAAGTGACCCCACACTCTTTCCACATGGATTGCATGTGCTTAGACATAAAGTTGCTGGCTCTGTCTGGGGAAGCCAACCCTAGTAAAAATCCCAAGTAATGCTTTTGCAACTGACTTGGCAGTCACAGTCTTCAATGGGATGGCTTCAGGATATCTGGCAGCATGGTCAACCAGCGCCAAGATAAACCTATTGCCAGAGGATTTCTGAAGGTGAAGGGGACCAACAATGTCAATCCCTACCATTTCAAATGGCACCCCCACCACAGGGAGTGGCACCAATGGAGCCTGGATTGTTGAGCCACTCTTACCAGAAATCTGACAAGTGGCACAACTCCTACAATGGCCTTCTACCTGGACCCTCATCTTGGGCCAGTAGAAATGCATGGAAAGCCTCTTCTTGGTTTTCTTGATCCTATGGTGACCAGCTAGAGAAACTTCATCTGTTAGTTGTAGGAGGAAGAGTCTTGCTTGAAGGGGGACCACCATCGCCCTATGGTCACCTTGAGTAGACTCTGTGGGCACACTATACAGGTGCCCACCTTCCCAATAAATTATATGTTTCCCATGAGGTTCATCCTAAAGCTGGGAACAGGCCTGTCTCCTTAGGCCTTCCAAAGATGGGCACTCACGTTAGCCCTTACTAAACTCTTCCCTATAAGGACCGCCTTCAACTAATAAACTTTGGAGTTCAGGATGGTCATGTGGGTTGAGAATTTAAGGCAGCACCACTTCCTCATCACACTCAGGTGCTTGGCCAACTACCTCCACCTTAGTGGCACGTGAGTTTGGAGGAATGTGTTCTTTACCTTTTTTGAATTTCTAGACTCCCTCAGCCTTGGGTTTCCCCTTTGGCTTTGTTTGAGCCTTGGACTTGGCCAGGGCAGCCTTTGTTTTTGACCTTGTACATGGTCTTTCGGCTGTGTCCTCCACAAGACCTAAGTCTCTAAGGTCATTTCCCAGCTGAACCTTTCCAGCGACTTTCCTCTGAACACTCACATGAATCCTTACTACTGTACCATTAATGGTTGGATGTACAGGGATTATTGGGGAACTTGAGAGGGGGGCATCAGCTAACTTGGTGGGCATCAAGGGAGCTCTGGCAAGCTCTTCTTGGTTTGCCAAAGTGGAATCCACCGCAGTTCTGCTGGCCCCACTATCCCTAAGGGCAAGAGTGTCAAATCCATTGATTAGCACGCTGTCCTTAAAGGATTGCTTGATATTATCTGGAATACTAGCATAGGCCTCTGAAACTCTAGGCTCCCAGGAACCCAGGGATACTAAGACTACTTCAGACTCTATCACACTGTCTGAAGAGAAAGATGCCCCTGTGACAATTTCTTCCTCCTCATATGAGGGGAAGGCCAGACTCACAGTGAGGACCCCCAAGGTCTTAACCTTACATCTGGGGTCCCCCTTCACATGGTCACTTGCTCCACAAGCCACACAAGATCTACTAGGTCTTGGGACATATGGATGTTTACTATAACCATAGCTTTGCTTCAGCGGATGACTCCTACTACTCTGAACATTCTCATGGGACTTATCGTTGTGCTTTTTCCTCTCCTTCTGCTTACCAGAAGCAGGCTTGTCCTTATGGGACACTCTGTGTGACACCCATAAAGATTATGATAGGACTAAGGGGGGTATCTAAGTATACCTTCTATAAGGGATTGAACTGTGATTGGGTCTCTATAGTCAGGTGGGCAACTTACGCCTACCCTTAGTGTAAGTCATCTTCAACAGTTATTAGAAGCACAATACACCATTGGCTCTCTAACTATAAGGCCCTTGGTTGTATGGCCCTCTGCAATTGGTTGGCATGCTTGTGCCCTTCTAGAACATTCGATTCTCTAGCAGCACGTGAGCTGGTACCCCAGGTGCTGGTGGGTGGACTTGACCGTACCTCCCCACCCAATTAGCCCAACATCTATCATCGCACATGCCTTCTGCCATTCAGATTGTCTTTGAACTTGGCATTGTAGTTGCTTTTCTCCTCTGGGAATATAAAGGAGTGTGAGTATGCTCTCATCAAGTTTCAGGTCTACATGCCCACTTCTATTTCCATCCTGGACTCAGATGACAGGAGACCATGAATCGGCCCACTTTATAGCATTTAATTGTCTCGAATAAAGGAACTTGGCACTCATAGTGTTGTCTCTTTGCAACTTAACAAGAGATGCCTTGGCGTCTCATATTCACCGTTCTTCAGGGACTGATAACCAGTTTTGGCTGGCTTAGCCTTTGACACCAGGCCAAACAGTCTTCCTTTGGTCCATCTTCGAGCCTTGGCACACAGCTATCAATCCTCCTTTCTCCACATGTTGAGCTTACTAAAATGGTCACATTGAATGTCCATATTCTTTTTGTAATTTTTTTTAATTGTGTTATAGTTAAAAAAAAAATCGACTTTTCACAAAATCGTAACTTACATAAAAACAAGTCAACTACTAGAAATAGAAAGTTTAAAACATTTTTTATCATCTTCTCAAACTTAATATCATTTCAGAACAAGCAATAAAGAACATAAAACATCTTTAACTTTCTAGATTAATTCTCCATAGGAAACGTGCATAACTTTGAACAGTGTATTGTTATTTCATTCTTGTTACTAACCATAAGAGGAGTTCATTTCTTTAAACAGTGTGTTACTGTTTCATTCTTGAAACTATCCAGTCAAATTTTATTCTTTCAGTATCTTTACTTCTTCGGCTGTTAAAACAACTTAATTCTGCGAAGCTAATCTTAACTAAAAACAATTTGTTTCCAAGAACCATACATTATGTACAAATCTTTGTAGTCTTTGTACCCTCAAGTCGCATATCCCTGGGCATGCAATTAGTAGATATTCTATGGACTGTTTTTCAGCACTGTCACATTTTTGGCAGATATTAGTTGGAGACTCTACATCGTCTCTTATGTGTTGTATTTCCAATGTAGGTAGGAGATTTAGTAGGAATCTTAAAATGCTCTGACCTCTGAGCCCAAATACATCACCTCCCGAGCAATTGGTATTATTTGGTCATTCACATGCCAAATGAATGATTCAGTGACTCTGTCCATACTCTATATACATATTTAAATATATGTATATATATATATTGGCGGCACCGCCTGCAGTCTATTCACTACGTATAGACAGCCTTCATGATTACTTAGACTACTTGCGTTACGGCATCTGTACAGTTATAAAACAGCTTGCATGTTCTGCAGTGCTTCTCACACATGCAATCTTCATTCCACACATGGAAGTCTTCATGTTTCTTTACTGTGCCATCAGATTCTATAAGGTCTATGCCTTTTCAGTGTGTCATGCTCATTTCTTGTGACATCACCAGCCTCTTCCTTTTCTCATCCTTCCTACTTCTTCGGGGGTCTCCCTCAGCAGACTATTATCTCTTCGGGGATACATCGCATAGGGTTTTCTTAGTGGATACCTTTTCTCACAGGCTTTTCGTGTAATAGGCACCATTACTGGCGTTGCACTTGTCGCAATTTCCGGTTTCCAACATGTAGGCAAAATATGGGCGGGACTTCCTGCAGAAGCATTCGGATGCTCCTCTACACTCCCCCCTCTGGTTGATTTATCGACCACTCATTCACCAGTCTCCACATCTTGGTATCCTTTCCTGAAACAGTGCTTCTTTGGAGTCCAGACCTTTACCACTCCCTTCAAGGATCCTGCTGATTTCACATGTTCATCAATGTTCCAGGTCATATGGCTGCATCGTCCATTCAGATTACAATAGATCCATCATCCCACATACTTCTTATGATTTCTTGGATGCAGGAACTTCGTTCCCTCAGGTGCTAGGATGCTGGCCTCTATGTATTTTCTGATTTTTTCATCTGTCAACTCCTTGGGTCCAAACCCTGACTCGACATCGATCCTTATCTTCATTCCTACCACTTTCTTTGTTATTTTCTTGCACTGTGTGATTATAATCCTGATCATACAGAATCCAAACATTATCATCACCAGTACTGCTCCCAGGAGCTTGAAGATATTTGCCATCCATTGTGGAACCCATGAGAAGATAGACGCGACCCATCAGTCATTTGCAATATGTTCTTTCTCATCCTCCATTTTGTTGTGCAGGTTCGTCAGCAGCATTATGGCCTCTGTCAAGGTCCCATTCTCATCATTGTGAGAAGGTATCAATGTGCAACATGATGGCCGGATTTTGCCGCAAGCACCTCCATCCATTGTTGTGATCATATCAAGGACACATCTGTTCTTGGTGTTGGCCATCATCTGGATCCCTGGCATAAAGATAGTCATGAAGATTGATGCAGTCTTTCTGAATAGCCTATGCTCATAAGTAATAGCATCAAAGGCTTCTATTGATTTTGCAGAGAAATACTTCTCCCTCCGTGTCTGGTTGAGGAGTTTGCGTGATCTTCTCCTCCTCAAATAAGCATCTGCTTTTGGAAAATCACCAATGTTCAGGTCACTCTTCAGAATCACTAATGCTGGAGCATGGACAAGCACTAAGGAACACGTTACTCCCCAATCCTTGGGAAGCTTCATGTAAGCTCTGGACCCACAGGCCCAATATCGATCCATCAAGATGGCTGTCCCTGCTCCCATACTGGAGACATCAACTATAGTGTTGAAACCTATGTTATCTCCAAAAACACCTTCTTCCTTTTCATTGAAAGCACAGTGTTGCATTCACCAGCAAAATAACAAACCTTGGGCCTGATTCATCTTCTACTCATGTCAGCAGCTTGGCATGTTCGGCCATGACTTTAAACACTCATCATTTACCTTTTCTACTTCCCGCACATATTCTCGTTTCAATAGATGAGCTGTACAGGACATCAATCCCTATTTCCATCCTTTCTTGGACTTCACTTGTCCATATACTAGCATCTGAGTTCTTTCCCAACATTTAGGCATCCAAGCTATCTCTGCTTTATCAGGATAGTCCATTATCTTCTGTTAAGTCCACTTCATCCTATCCTGCCCTAGGGTACGCGAGCATCTTGCTCTTCCATGCAGGTTCCTTTTCCATCTGTGTAGTCTTGATATAATCATCCTGGAATGGAAATGACCATTTTGATCTCCATCGTAGAATGGCCCAATATCCTTGGAACTGTCCTCGAGTCATGCATGCAGCAAGGTGGACGAGACATCTGGCATCGTACTCTGGTATTTCTCTGGAAATGAAAGTACGGGCAACACTCATGGCATAAGGTACGAGAGCGCAAACGTAGCAACCCTCCTTGGAAGCTCTCACTCCCACCTTTTTCATGTGTTGATACCACATGTTATTATCCAAGTGTGCTGTACTGTCTAAATATATATTAATCCCATTATCATCTTCCTCTGCATTTCTCCTGTGTCTTCCCCTTAAAATGTTAGCAGCCCATGGAAAAAACGCCAAAGCAGCTCTGTTGTGGGTAGAAAACTTTCGAGACTTATTGACTCCTTGTTACTGGGTAAATCAACATTAGTTCCTGGAGTGGAGAGAATCAAAGGATCTTCTGCCTCCATTGGATCTTAATAATAGAAAAGGTGAATCATAAGGAACAAAAGGACACAAAGCATAACTGTGCATATGTATATTGCAAACCAGCATATTAGTCCCCACCACTTGTGCCATTCCGGTATCTCTTGAGCTTGCTCATTTTCGGAAATCGTATCATTTTCAAGATTCCTCATTTTTGCTATGCTCAATTAAGGAAGGAAAAACACAACTCGGCAATTGTAATATATTGAGTATTTGTAGTAACTCCTCAATGATTGCTATATGCAGCCTCCTTATTACAGGGCCATTTCTAGGATCCTGTAAAAACGTGTGGATAGCTACATCTCTTCTAACAAGTGCAGGATAAGCCTGAAGAATAAACACAAAAATAATGAGTACGATTCAACGCACATCACTTTTGGGGTTAACCATAAACTCAGTCTAACAAGTATTCAGTAAGAAATGAATCAGGGTACTGCTCCCGCTTCCAATTATCGAAACCAAATTCAAAATCCAGTTCAGGCATATTTGCAATGCATAAACAACTTTCTAAAGTTCATTTTCAAAGAAATCTGTGGCTCAAGAAACGAGTTTGCATGCCTGCTATGATATCTATAAGGAGTGTCCAGGGAGAGCCACAGTCCAAATGCAAATCTGCATATATTAATCAATCTGTTGGTTTATCATCATTCTTCTTTGTCATCGAACGAGTCTGCACACACTGAAATTCTTCTTCTTGTCTTGCTTCTGTATCAATAGCTGGGTGTTTTGCGACCTCTCCGGTGTAGAGCTTGACGTCATTCAAGTGGATCCAAGCTCATCTGCCTTGAACCTTTACTGCTGAGGGAGTAACATCCTCCACTCTGTACGGTCCGATAAATCTTGGCTCATGGTACTTCCTAGTGAAGTTTCTAATTAGTACAGTGTCACCAGAAAAGAGTCTTGGTGCTGGTAATAATTCTGAAAATCCAGTTGCTGATTGGTTTTTATCTGTGTTCTGAGACCAACCTCCATGATGCTTGAGTTGATCTGAAATGGCAGAGATACTAGCGGTCATACATGTCAAATATTCATTTAATTAATTTCCTAACATTTTTGCCATACTCTGGGCCTCACTTGTACTCCTCGATGGAGGAGTTCATGGCATTCTCATTTGGCTTCCTGTCACTAGCTCGTGGGGTGTGAGGTGGTGGTCAGACCCAGGCTGATTTCTTAGGGCATATAAAGCTAGGGGTAGGCAATATAGCCATCTGTTTTTCAGCGTTAACTTAAGCTTGTCAATACTTTCTTTAAAAAGTCTGTTGAGTCTCTCACATATCCATATCCTGTTCGCTTGTGGGTGGTAAGCATAGGAAAACGTATGTTTAATGTTTAAAAATAATCCTATTTGTTCAAATACTTCATTAACAAAATGTGGTCGATTATCGGACCTCCGCACCTCACACACTTCCCATCTTGGAAAGACTTCAGATACTAAAAACTTTGCTGTGCAAGTGGCATCAGGGTTTGTACAAGGACCTGCTTCGATCCACCTGGAGAAGGGACACACCACCACTATCAGATACCTGTATCCATTACATACTTGCAGCATGTCAACATAATCAATATGTAAATGCTGAAAGGGACCATTCGGTCAAGGAATTACTCCTCTAATTGTTTGCAGTGTATGCCCAGCAGTAAACATTTGACAGACGATGCAGTTTACTACATAAATTGCAACGTGTTCTAGCAGGTTCGGTATGAACCAGTCTTTTGCAATCGTTGAAGCAAGACTTTCCCTAGTTACATGCGCAGGGTAGTGCAGCTGTTCAAGCGCTACCCTTAACAATGCTACTGGCATCACCGGCTTTCCAGTGCTGTCCTGCTGCCATAATGCCTTAGTGGGGATAAAGAACACCCCCTTTGCTTCCATAATTCCTGCTTTTCCAGTGTCGCACTGCCTTGAATCTCCATTAACTGAGCAATTGGAAAATTATTAAATCCTTCATTCACTACCATAATCACAGCTACCTTCTCCTTGACATCTGTAGTATCAAAACTTGAAATATCTGATGAATATGCAACCCTTTTGGCTTCTGAATCTACGGCTTCATTCCTGGAAGAGATACAAATAGTTTGCTTAGTGTGCACTGCCCATTTAACTATCACTATGGCTACTGGGAGTCGTAGTGAGTTAATAAGCCTGTCCAATAATGATGCATGCTGCACTGGAGTGCCGTCCGCTCTGAGGTAGCCCCTCCTTTTCCAGTGTGCTAGTCCTGCGTGTACAGTTGATGTCACATAGGCAGAGTCACTGTACACCATCACTTCCTGCCCTTCATGTTTTTCAAGCACAACAATAAGCGCTACCAATTTTGACGCTTGCGCTGAAAATTGAGTCTTGCACTTGCTACAACTTCAAACTCTCCATTTGCTCTATGCCTCACTACAGCTGTGCCAGAATGCCTTTCTCCACTTGTCTGATCAATTTTTGAAGAACCATCAACAAAGATAATTTCCCCCTCTGACAATGCATTCTCTTTTACGCGCGGTATGTCATCATAAAACTCTATGGGCCTCATTACACGGTAGGCGGTAACCATGGCGCTATTACCGCCATGGTTGCCGCCGGTATTTTCCCATGTCTGCCTTGGTGGATGGCGGAATTACCGCCCTACTCCAAGGTGAGCGGGGGCGGTAACTCCCCATTCACCAAGGCACTTCCCCATTCCCATTTTTGCCCCCATAGGGCTCAATGGGAATGGGGAAGGCGGTAATTACAGTACCGCAAATTGCGGTACCGTAATTAGAACCAAGGTCCCTTTGCGGCACCCTACTTTAACGGCTGGTAAAACCAGCCGTTAAGGTCGGGTCCCGCAAAGGGAACTCGTAGTAAGGCAGTAAGGGTTTACCGGTACCGGTGCCCTTACTGGTACCGGTAAACCCTTACCGCCTACCGAGTAATGAGTCCCTATATAATTTGCGCTGTCATGCACATGCTCGCCCTCTGCCACTGGTTAAACTACAAAGGTGGCAGGGTTCACTATTTTACACCTGACAATTTCATTCGCTGGATTTGATATTATTACTTCGTATACAGAAGCTCTCCGAGATGTCATTGTAACCTAGGTTTCTCCAAAATGGCAAACAAAGCATGCTCTACAAAAAGCATCATAGAGCATTCCATTACAATACTTGCAGATTTCTCAATTGCGTACACGGCGGCTGCCAATGACTGTTCGCAAGGAAAATGCCCTTTCACAACCGGGTCTAAAATCCCACTGTAATATGCCAGAGGTTTGTACTCTAATGTAGTCCTCTGTGTAAACACGCTGTCATAACTGTCCCATTTGTATGTGAAAACAAGAAAAATTCCTCAGCATAATTAGGAATTTCTAAAACAGGAGCTGTACAAATTACTTTCTTCAATTCTTCAAACCCTCCTTCCATTTCCTCAGTCCATTCTATTTTCTCTTTATTTACCTGTGCTTTCTTTAAAGCCTGCAAAAGGTTAGTCAACCACCCATGCTCTCACATAATTACACTATCCCAAGAACTGTTGTATCTGTTTCACCGTGTGCGGTTTTGCAGTTTTCATGATCGCTTCAGCTCTTTCAGGTGTCACCCTCTTTCCTTCCTGTGAGATCAACTGGCCTATGTACAACACTTCTTCTTGACAGTACTATAACTTCTCTTTGTCTTCCTTGTTTCCCTTGTCTGCTAGAATGGTCATTAACTGAATTGAGTCTTGTCTGCACTCATCTTCTGTTGTGCTACAAATCAAAATGTCATCTACGTTCTGTATCACAGTGCTTTTCAAATCAATATTGCAGAGGTTCATCTGTAGGACCATTTTAAAGATCGATGGGTACTCACAGTACCCTTCAGGCAGTCTAGTATGTTTCAGATGAATTTGACGGAATGTAAATGAAGTCAAATCTTGTGAGTCTTTGTGCAATGGGTTTGAGAAGAATGCATTCTTCAGATCAATCACAGTAAAATATTGCGCTTCTACTGGTTGTTGGGTGTCCTGACCCACGTTTGAGCTATCATGCTGCAACATTTGGTGCTGTGGGCTTAGAAAATCCAAGGTGGCCAAAAAGCCCACATGTACGCCAGAATAGGAAAACTGTGCAGTACTGGCATGGAAAACATCATGATGGCCAGAACTTCCCAGAAAATGCACAGGGAAATGCATGAAGAATAGGCTGCCACCCATTTTTGCCTATGTTGTGAGCACAGGAGGGCACTGCCTAAAACCACCATTGGGCTACCCACACAGTAGCCTGAAACCATTGCAAAAGGGGCAATGCTGATTGCCAAAAGCAACTCACAACTATTGGGAATTCATTCCTTCAACGGGCACACAATTATTTTACTGCAGAACCACACCAGTGCCATGTGCTGAACCTGGATAATATACTTCCATGTAAAATCTCTTGTTTGGAATGCATTCATTCAAGACTGATGCAAAAAAATGGACGCAGTACCGATAAATACCTCAAGGCGGCGCTAGCGGTCTAAACTCTGACAGGGAAACTGCATGTCAGGAGTTGCAGGAGAGGCCTTTACATCAAAGGCTGGGAGTTAATTAAAATCTTAACCACATGCTGTTCCCAGAAGACAATCTGATTTGATTAACAGGCCAAAAGGCTGGGAAACCTCTCACCTCCAGAGATTCACACCAGGAGTTAGAATCTCACATGACCTCTTGATTGATAGAAGGCAGACTGGCTGGCAGCCTCCTGGAGACCACACAATAGGCTCTTGCACTTGAATAGAATATGTTGATTTTGACTGTTTCCTGTCAACAAAGGCCTGCCTGCCAGCAGAGGCATGGTTTCTGACCCACCCAAGTTTCTAGGAGGAGGAGACTAACGCTCTGAGAGCTGAATTGCAGTAAAAATACAGTTTATAAAATACTGATAACTCTTTGTAATCAAATGACAGGAATGTATAACTTTGAGAGCCTTAATTTAAAAAATGTACCTTCGATTCAAGCCCAAACTCCAATTTGTGTGATGTTCTGGGGCAAAACCCCGCTAGTTATTGACACCACAGACACGGTATTTAAGCTAGAGATATGGGAATTTGCTGGAGTAGGTATGGACAGCCTGTGTATATGTGTATAACTTTTAATGAAGAACCAAGGTTGCATAACCCACTAAAATCGAAAATAAGTTGTCATTTTTTAATGCAAGCCCTCAGGAAGAGCAGATTTGGGACAGAGGCTACCTCATGTGATAGGTAATATGTACATGCAATGACAAACCACTATGTATTTGAGAAATGTGTATTTTGGTCAAATATAGATTTGTGTGCAATTTGACAGGGGAGTGTCCTTTCTGCAGGCCATATAATGACATCGCTCTGACACACCACTTCTTTCCCCCAATCAAGAGAGAAAGGAAAGCTTGACCAATGATAAATTGAGAGGGGGCTGGATTAGTGATGCTGCGCACACACCAACTTTCAAAACATATAAAAGGAACATTGAAACCCAGGTGGAGGGATTGAAATCCATTTGCTGCAACACGCTCTGCCGGACCACACAACATCCAGAAGGCACCAGATCCAACACTTAGACTTTAAAACTCCAAAGAACTTGATCCAGAACTCAAAGTAAGGGCCTAAACCCACAGACTGAGAACTCTTCTCAGCAGGCCTCAGCATCCAGCAAACCTAACCAACTATTAACAGCCGGGCGAGCTGTTTGAATTCCATGCCTAGAACATTGCCGGGACCGGTAGCAGTGTCCAGGAGCCGTGCAGATCAGCGCTGTGTCCGGAGAAAGCGCGACCAGGAGCCGTGCAGACCGGTGCTAGACCAGACCAGCAGAACCCAAGATCCAGGAGCAGTGCCGGTGACCCAGAAAGCAGAGCTGTACTCGGAACCGGAGACCAGATCGCTGTCAAGTGCTGTGCGCAGTGACCGGATCCGTGACAAAGTCGCCTTCCTGTCCAAAATCTCTTGTAAGTACTCAGCAAAACTCAGAACATATCCCTTAGTTTAATATAATATAATTCAATGTATTTAACCTAAGTAGAACTGTCACCTGTCATTTTCTAGCTGCAAGCTGTAACCTGTCGCTTTGAACTTTTAAAATTTCAAATCCGAAAAACAACCTTCACAAAATCGTTCATAACTTCGTAACCGTTTGTGCTAGGAACTTGATTTAACTTTCCTCTGAATGCTTAGAATCTAGGCTTTCCTAAGAACATGGAGCCGACTTGCTACTCCTTATAGTGCCTCCGTAATCATGATTCACGCACTCGCAAATTTTACCGCGATTTGCGATTTGGCCTGATTTCAGCCACCTGTAAAAATCAGCAGCTTTTGCCTGAACTGCTAAAATTTCGTTTGCCTCCTAAGAACCATCCCTGAATCATTGCTAGAGTGAGCCTGAACTAATATTAACTAGATACCACTCACCCTGAACCTCCTGAAGGGAATTAAAAGCATTTTCAGCATATTTCTCACTGTATTGTCACCATATTCAAAGCATTTTGCCTGTGTTTCAAAACTCCTATCTGTTGTATAAGCTGCTGGGGGGGAATTGAACTGAATTCTATTTGATTGCATTCCTAAGAACTGTGTGCTCTCATCTTCATCTCCTTACATTGCATAAAGTGGGGAGGGGGTGAATTGTCCAAGAAAGTGATTACATTGTATTTTGCTGAAATCCTATCAAGTTATTTTCTGTACTGCATTTTCATTCCACATTGCATCTATTTGAAACCATAAAAGTATTGTTGCTATCTTATCCATCCTATACCCACTCATCATCGATTATAAAGAAGTGTGCTAGTGCCAGACTATCCATTATTGATTACTGCTCAGATTAAGTGTGATATTCAATTATTAATTCATTATAAAAGTGTGATATATATATATACTGTTTAATTTTTTTTCAAATAAACCTTTTAAACTTGCAAAACAGATCTACTTCTTGGCTCAGTGGGGTCAGGGGGATTCTAAGAGAGGGGTGTTATACAGGGGTTGTCATCCAGAATATGAACCTGGACATAAAGATAGATCAATAAGGGTTTTTCATTCAGTATCCAAGGCTAGGCATTGACTTGGCTGTAGTGCTGGATTGAATCTTCTTACATGGTATACTACATAGTATCATCTCTGGATTAGGAACTAAAGGAAACTTTGACTCTGCAATCTGGTTAATCGGTCTCATATCTTGTATGGATCTCCACAACCCTCCCTTTGATTTCTTCACAGGGTACACTGCAGTATTACACGATGACTGTGATGGTATCATCAATGCTGAAATAGTCTCAAAATGCCCTCATCCGCCTCTCGAGACATTGGGTATTGTCTTGCTTGAGGTAAAATCTCTCCTGTTTTCAACTTTATTTTAACCTCCCCTAATCCCTTCAATAGGCCTACATCATAAGGGCCTGTAGTCCATAAAACGTTTGCCACTTTCTTCAAGTCCTCGTCAAAAAATGCTAGACGCTGCCGTATTATTGCCATACGCTGTGGGCTCTCCCTTTTCTCTACTCTATTCCAATATGTAATGCTCATAAAGAACGCTAATTCATCATCTGATGGATCATCTTCAAACAGGTCATCATCAGTAACGTCAGACAATCTGCACCCTTCCCCAATGGCAATCACTGTTCTCCATGGCCTACCCTCATCATCCGTTCGTTCGAACATTTGCCATTTCCCCTCGAACTATGGCTGCATCTAAATCTAGGGGGATGGCCTGTCCCCCTCTTCGTAAATAGCTATCTGTGGTCTAAATAAAAATGTATCGGGTATTCTTATGGTCTTCCCCACTAAGCCAGGTAGCCGTATTAACAGAATGCTCATCCCACAAAGGAAAACCTCTGGTTCTATCAGCACACCTGGCAGAGCTATTTGCCCTGTGAATGACAATATAAATTCACCTACATTCATAGTATTTCCTAGGAGTAGAGCACACTATACCTTTGTCAGTAAAAGGAATCATCAGATTATGTGTTGTCATTAAGTCTCTTTCCAAAATATTAACTGGTGTCTGTCATGAATACACCAATGGAACAAACATGTCACATTCTCCTATAGAAATTGGCAATTCATCAGTGAAAGGAACTCGACTTGTAGCTCTAGACAATCCTTGAGAGCATTCATGGCATTTCCCGACATTGGATCTTTCCCCTCTCGTATACATGAACGAGTTGCACCAGTGTCTACTACAAATGAAAAAGATTTGCCTCCTATCATCACATAACCCTTGGTTACTCTTCGGGGTCTGGTGTCACAGATAGTACTGAACACATAAAGCCACCCTGTGAGTTGTCCTGTTGTGGGTACATGCATACCCCTGTCCCTGTGAAAGGATTCCCTCCGACTACAGTGACACCCCCTATTCTAGGTGTCAATAATTGTCCTGTGTTTGCATTCGGCTGTATCTGCATTGGGGCATGCCCTGACTGCCCTTGTGGTGGATTCAGTGGTGCTTGCTGAGGTTGCGGTGTCTGTTGAATTTGTGGTGCTTGTGCTTGGTACACTGTCTGATCTTGGGCAAATCCTTCGCTAGCATGTGAGCTATATGCTGAAGGATAAGCTGTCCCCCCTCTTGAGAATTGGCCATTTTGCACATACCCTTGGCTCCAGCATGTACGCACAATGTGCCCTGTCATCCCACATGTCCAACACATAGGAGAACCCCCTCTAACGAGTCCCCCTCGGTTGTATCCTCCTTGCATGCTCTGATTCTCATTCTGAGCATTCTGAAACCCACCTTGAGTGTTTTGAAATCCACCCCTTCCTCTGTAGGCCATGCCTCTTCCTTGTGGTACAAACACATTCTCTCCTTGGTCCATCAGGTGCTGATTACTCACCTGCAATGTACCCACTGTTTGCTGTACTCCTAATTCTTCTCCGCTTGTCAATACCGCCCCTACTATGGTATGTTTTAGCAATTTTTTCTGAACTAACTTGTCTACCTCAATTTTTCTAGCATCGTCTTTCTTCTTATTTCTCTCCTGTAACAGCCGACAATGATGCATTATAGTCAAGTGTATTTCAGCCCATTACTTTGCTTGCATTCCCACTTGCTTCTTGAGTTGCCTCTGTACTTGCTCAGACAATCCCTGACATAAAATGTGGTAATATACTGCCACTGTTTTTCCCCACGGCTCACGCGTTTCAAGAGTCCAACGTTCCTGAATGTCCTGAATGTAAGCAAGTGGATCCTCTTCCTCTTTCATCTTACATGTCATAATCGCACCCATGTCTGATACAT
This sequence comes from Ambystoma mexicanum, assembly GCF_040938575.1. Lineage (NCBI taxonomy): Eukaryota > Metazoa > Chordata > Amphibia > Caudata > Ambystomatidae > Ambystoma > Ambystoma mexicanum. Next base: position 1,137,008,079 of record NC_090932.1, on the reverse strand, counting down.
CAGGATACTGTACTTTGAGAGCTCACGAGACATCTGCCCTACAATTATTGAATGGGGCTCCATTGTGTGCTGTATTTTGTGCTTTCACACTCGAATAGCCTGCTCTCTTCCAAATGTCATCAGCTCTTTCGCCAGGAATGCCTGCTAGGAGACCCTTAATGTTCCTATTGCTAAGGTATTTTCCCCTGTCATTTTTTCTAACTCATAAATTCATTTTTCTGCACCCGCCGTTAAACGGGGGAGTTTGCACCTTAATTATCCTTATCCATCTGCGACCATGGAATATATTGTGGTCTTACGCCCCCTTTTGCGTAAATCCTAATCCGCAATTGATCCCATTGTCTGCCTATCCATTGTAGGGACAATGGTTCCTGATTGCCTTCTTCCTGGCAATGACCTTAAACTGCTTACATATGGCAGTGACTCCCTCTTCTCGCTATACAGTCGTCCTTTAGGATGTTCTGGATATGCTATAGGATTGCGTGTCCTTTCCTTAGGTTGCTCTAGATCAGACCATCTTACTTCCTTTTCTGCCTTTAGGGCTCCCTATGGGCACATGCACCTCCTCCCTCTTTCCCACATAAGGATTCTCTCTCTTCGTCTGACATATCTAGTCCCTAACTAGTGTGATTCTCATCCCCTTCACCCTTGTCTCGGTCAATTCACTTAAAGACAAGGCTCCATGATCAAAGCTGAATGGACTATTCTCTTCACTTCGCAATTGGAAGACTAGGGTTTGATCTCCCTTCCCTCGGATTCCTGATTGGCCACCTTCTCTTAAGTCCTGACAGGCTTTATCAATCCTATCTCCAATGCTTCCTATATCAAAGTCCTCTTCTAGGGTTACCCTAGATGGCCCTGACGTTGCTCCCTGTGATGGGAGGAACTCTTCTATACTACCCCATTGTATCACCAGACTCGGCTCCATTAACTCCTTTTGAATACGGTCAATATCGCGTTCCCACTCTCTTCTCGTTCATTCTAATTTTTCATCTACTTCTCTACTTCCCATCTAACTCTTTCCTCTTCCTGTCTTATCTCGTCTCTCCTTACCCCCGCTCTTCTTTCTTCCTCTTCGCTTCATCTCTGTATTCTTCTATCTCTCAATTTCTGCGCTTCCTCCTCTTCTCTCTTCCTTTCTTGCATATACCGTTCTTCTATTGCTCTCTGTTGTCATAATTCCTTTACTACTCTGCCCTTTCTTCGTTCTTTTGTTGCTCCTCCTGATACATCTGTTCTTGCCGCTGTCTGCTCTTCCTCTTCTGTTCGTCTTCTTTGAATCTCTTTTCTCATTCCTTATCTTTACTATCCTGTTCGTCATTGATCTTCCCTTTGTCTGACTTCCTCAATGCTCTTCCTATCTATCTTGAGTAATATCTGTCCTCCCATCCATTCGTCTGTACCAGCGTTACTTCGTCAGCTTTATCCTTCTCTCCTGTCCAACTCTTGATCTCTCATTCTATATCTGGCGATATATTCAATCACTCACTTTTCTCTTCCCTGTTTTGTAAGACCTTAAATATCGCCTCCTTTCTCTTAGTCTCCTCTGGAATATCGTCACTACTATAAGCCAGTGGTTCGTATATTGGATTACTATACCCCATCACCGCTTTTAGCTCCTTTAACAGATACAGGCCTGTATTTTCCATGCTATCTCATTTTACATCAGACGAGGCAATGGGAGCAGAAGGCTTGGCACCTTACACTGGTTAAGCATCCACTCCTCAGGTGGGGGATCCTCTCTCTCTTCTTGATACATTTTCCAAACTTCTAAAATAGCTAACCTTTTCTCCAATTTCTTTCCTGTTTACGCAGCGTGCAAGTATGTGGTCATGTATTGCAATACTGCTTTTGACAATGATCTCCCTTGTGGCCATGGCATGAACATCTTATCTGCCATGTCTTTCACCCACTCTGCACTGTACAGTTTGAGCTTGGGCATGTGTTTTGGCAATGTCTTACATAAATGTATCAGAGGAGTAACATCTCTCATTGGGACAAGTCTCAATTGACTGTCAATACTTACCAGTGTTTACAAAAAATACTTTTATGAAAACAACAAATATGAGCACAATCCAACAATCGCCACTCAAAACCTCTACTTTTCCAATAATCTCAGTCTACCTCTGAGTCGGTACCAACAGTTTCTCTAGATACACACTATGGGCCTAATCACAAGTTGGGCGGTATCCCGGCGGTATTACCGCTGATATACTGCCAGGGTTAATAGCGTTAACGTCAACCCCCATGGCGCTATTAGACACGGATCACGGGTTTGGCAGAACGGTAATTCCCCATTCCCCATTGGGCCCATTGGGGAAATCCTCATTCCCCATTGCACCCATGAGGAATTTTCAGCACGTATTACCGTGCGGTAATTGCACCAAAAACTGCAAATTCCTGGCGCATAAATGCTGCCAAACCCGTGATTTGTTGGATCCTTAAATGCGGCAGTAATAGAGTTACCACTGCATTTAAGGGTTACCGCCAAACTCATGATGAGGCCGTATGTCTCCTTGACCTTTTCTCAATTTTCCTTGCACAATTGTCGCTCTTCGACACCTAAATTTACCACAAATACACAAACAGACAGACTAGTCAACTCTTCACATGAATCCTCAATGATCACTCTCTAGTTCCGCCCCTAATAATACCCTGATCACACGATGTAAATTGTTATCTTATATGGACCTGTCCAATACGTAGCCTATTTTACTTCGACTTAAGTGTATAACAAATTCTTCTGAACCCCCTTGGGTTAGGACTCTCCGGCTTTATCTCTCTATCTCTCATTACACAAAAAGAAAATCACTCATTACTTTTCCCATTCATTTCTAAATTACCCGTTACTTTTCCCGTTACTTTCTAAACTACCACAATCCCATCCCCTCAGTTTGCCATTCCCCTTAGTCTACTCATCATTCTCTTGTTCAGCTCGAGGCCTTCGGCATCGATTCCCCGCTCCAATCAACCACTTTCACCTTCCGTCCGCAAAGCGCCTGTGGAACCAGGAGGTATTTCGTCAAAGAGTGAACAGTCCCCACTGTCTTGATTTTCTTGCAAGAATTCTATATCAGCCACTCTCCACAGGCAACCTCGCAATCTTCTGGCTAGATGGCGAAGGGTGCCCGAATGCCCAAAATACTACAGTCTACTGGTCGATGGGTCTTTCTTCGGAACCATCCTACCAAGTGAACCCTTATGGTCCTTTTAATTAAGCTAACACATCGTATGATGGGCAAAATGTAGAATAACTCTTACATCAATAAGAAGACCAACTCAGGAAGTTGGCAGATTTTCTGTTTATTTGATCTAAAACAGGTAGTTACAACAGACATCAACGGACGTCGCACAGCATGGTCTCGAAGCATTTCATAAAAAACTGTACTTTTATAGCAAAAACTTGTCATACGTGACATCATACTACGTGGCAAGCTAAGAAAACCTACGCGGGATTATGATAGGCCCAAAGGGAGTATCTAAGTATACTTTCTATAAGGGATTGAACTGTGATTGGGTCTCTATAGTCAGATGGGCAACTTGCACCCTCCCTTAGTGCAAGTCATCTTAAACAGTTATTAGAAACATGATACACCATTGGCTCTCAAACTACAAGGCCCTTCGTTATCTGGCTCTCTACAATTACTTGGCACACTTGTACCCTTCTAGAACATTAAATTCTCTAGCAGCACGTAAGCTGGTACCCCAGGTGCTGGTGGGTGGACTTGACCATACCTCCCCACCCAATTAGCCCAACATCTCTCATCGCTCATGCCTTCTGCCATGCAGATTGTCTTTGAGCTTGTCCTTGTAGTTGATTTTCTCCTCTGGGAATATAAGGGATTTTGAGCATGCTCTTATTAAGGCTCAGGTCTACATGCCCACTTCTATTTCCATGCTGGACTCACGTGAAAGGAGACTGTGAATTGGCCCATTTTATAGCATTTAATTGTCTCGAATAAAGGAACTTGGCACTCATGGTGTTCTCTCTCTGCAACTTAACAAGGTATGCCTCGGCATCTCATATTCACTGTTCTTCACGGACTGATAACCAGTTTTGGCTGGCTTAGCCTTTGACACCAGGCCAAACAGTCTTCCTTTGGTCCATCTTCGAGTCTCAGTTTACTTCTTTGCTGCGACACACACACAGCTATCAATCCTCCTTTCTCCACGGGTTGAGTTTACTAAAATTGTGACATCGAAAGTCCAGATTCTATATACATATATATATATATTGGTGGCACTAGGTATAGCCATCCTTCATGATTACTTAGTCTACTTCTGTTATGGCATCTGTACAGTTATAAAACAGCTTGCATGTTCTGCAGTGATTCTCACACGTGCAATATTCATTTTGCACATGGAAGTCTTTTTGATTCTTTACTTTGCCATCAGATTCTATGAGGTCACGCTCATTTCTTTTGACGTCACCAGCCTCTTCCTTTTCTCATCCTTCACACTTCTTCGGGGGCCTCCCTCAGGAGACTATCACCTCTTCGGGGATACATCACACAGGGTTTTCTTAGTGGATACCTTGTCTCAAAGACTTTTCATATAATAGGCACCATTACTGGTGTTTTACTTGTCACAATTTCCGTTTCCAACATATAGGCAAAATAGGAACAGGACTTCCTGCAGAGGCATTTGGCTGCTCCTCTACACTATCTCTGAACCTTTTCATGTATTGGGCAGGGGTCCTCCCAAACCTCAAGACCAGAGTTTGCTTCAATTTCACAAAGTCTTTTTTGTCAGCCTTTGACATTTTCATAATGGCACTGCAGCCAGAATAAGGTAGTCAACTGAGCAACCATGCAATCTTGTCAGCATCCACAACTTCTTGCACTTCACATGCATACTCAAATGCAGTTAACCAATCCATGATGTCATTCTTGTCACCATACATACATAACAGATATTTTGGAAACCTTGGATGAAAGGAGGAGCCAGACCCATTACCAAATCCCATACAGGAGCCATTGGCAGCTTGTAACTTGGCAAGCTCCATCTGGGTATCCCTGTCCTTCTGTTTCTCTGCTTCGTCCAGTTCTACCTAAGCCATGCAGAATTCAAGCTCCTTCTGCTTAAAGATCCGCTCTTGTCTTTTGGATTTCAGCATGGCCTCAGCCTCAGAGCCAGCAAAAGAAGCATGGGACTCTACATCATCCCTATCATCATCTATCTCCTCAATGACGGCAGCAACAGCCCTTATGCACTGTTACTGGGTGCAGCCCCAGCACTTTCTGCACTGTCATCGGAGGGACAAGCTGTGATCTGGTTTTCCTGCGATTCCATGTTCTTTTGGATCATCTCAGCTGTTGTGCCAGAGGCTCACAAACCTCTTTCTGCACAGACCTTCCTTAGCATTTCTGATTTGGAAGCACTAAAAGTTATGTTCACAATTGCTTCCATGCTTTAAGTGAGACAGGTGGCTTATAGTTAAATTTAAACTAAGGTCACTGTGTTTTCTGTGTAAGTATAACCTGGGTATTTCACCAGTGTGCACCACTGGGTACCTCCGATCTTATCCCACCGCCGTACACCAATTTGTTAAGATAGATTTCTAAACTCTGACCTGGTGCACAGAAGTTTAGGAGGCTATCCTAGTTTAGTGGAACAGGGAAACCTTCTGGACAAACCAGAAAAATCTACGGTAGCTTGGCAGGCGGTCAAGACTAATTCTGAGGAGGGGTGAGAGTGATTGGAAGCCCACAATGAGCACACACAGGAAAACTCCACAAATTGCTCTTAGACAGATGTATATCAAAAATAAATGTATTATAGGCCTTTATAACTAAAACACAATACATACCATATATACAAAATGTGTTCAGCCTAATGCAGATGAAAGGGGAGAGAAAATAATCACAACCTGCAACAGAAGAGGTAGGTTCAACACAGATATGGCATTAGGCAGTTCTTCGCAGTCAATCCCTATCCTATGCAGTCCAGCCCTAAGAACGCACGGTCGTTCGTAAAGCGAAAAGTGAGTTCTCTTCAGGGAGCTGTAGATGTTCAGGAAGGGGGTTGAGGCGATAAAGAATAAAGCCCTAATCCTTGAGGAGGGTCTACCCTTGCAGGTAGAGCAGCTTTTGGAGTTCGGGAATAGCTGGGGAGCGCAGGCTAGCCCAGCTAATGTAAGTATCTTTTCAGGGATTTTCGTGCATAAAAACAGATGGATCTGCCAGGGGGCCACCGGTAAGTGATAAAAGTACTAACCGACCCTCGACACAGTCTGGGCCAAACTTTGCTAGTCTAGTCCAATTCGCTAGTAGGTTTCACCCCCGCAGTTACATGACGCTCTGGCTCTCAGCGGCTGTGGGACGGGACGATCATCCATGGTGGGACAGTAGCCTTTTCTCAGCTCTCAAAGAAAGGAGAAGGATAGTTTCAGTGCAACACGTCTCAGGACATGGGGCTTGGGACAGGTCTGCTGGCACTTACAGTGACAGTCACCACAGCGGGGTGAAACACAGACTGCAAATGCTTTTGGCATGGCGCCCTCTCATAAATCGTGACACAGGAGCCAAGACAACGAGTTTTGGCAGCAGAGGGCCCATGTCCACAAGTAATTCCCAAAGTCTTGAGTCTCAACTCGGGACAACAGCGCTCCTGTACGATACCCCAAGTTTAAGCTGGTCAGTTTGCTGGATGGCCCAGGAACACCTCCGAAGAGGCTCTTTGCGAGGGTAAGCAGGAGGTGCTGAGAGTAGTTAGTCCCACTACACCAAAGGGTCAAAGTGCCCTATCAGGCCTTTTTGGTACAATACAAAGGCAGGGGTCTCATGGGACAACAGCGGGGTCCAGGTGCCAAACCTTCCTGGCACGTCTTTGGCAGTTCCACAGGTCTGCTCTTTCATTCAGCATACCTGGCTCATTCTGCAGTTGGGTGTGAACTTGAGGTGATTGACCTGGAATGGATGCAGAGCCCCTTCTCTTATCCAAGATTTGTTTCACGCTCAAATCTGGGATAGCCAATTGAAGATCTGCTCTCTTGCATGCATGCCAGGTGTGGGCCAATTGTGGACCATGGTGGTTCCAGTCATTCAAGACTACGAGACATGCTGGCTCTAGTAGTGTGGATTGGAACCAGACAAACCCATCCCTCTTCCTCTTCCTGGGCACTAGCACACGTGATATGCAGGATCCTGCGAAAGATGCAGTGTTCGCGAGAGGCTGCATGCCCAAATAAGGAATACCCGGGTCTCTCGACCTGGGTGAAGGCGAAGGGACAAAATGGCCAAAGGACAGAACAAAAGACTTTGTGGCATGGCCATTTTCGACACTGGCCACAGTCTTGGGCCAAACGGAGTAAACAGAGTATGGTCCTTAAAACAAACAGACCCCTATGTGCAGTACTGTAAGGTACTTGGCACATAGATAAAAGTTTCCCAAGAAATGGCAACATAATCAAAGACTAAGGGAAACATAGTTTTACAGTACTGACACCCTGAAGGACGTGTCAGTTTCCCCATAACAAATGAGCAAAAGCCCAGAGTGCAGCTGAAGGCTGTGCTCCACTGGAAAAAGTCAGGTTAGGTAAGCCAAACAAAAGCAAAATGTTTGGGGTTTTCATAAATGGAGGGAAAATTTCACCTAAGTGAAATCTTTCCTTACAGTGGCTATGTGGATAAGGGTCCCCATGCGAATGAACCCATTGTGGTATACATGGAATTCGGCACCTTGAGCATTCCCATTCCCCCATTCCCCTAGCCCCCTTGCGAGTGCACTCCCACAGCTGCGAACAGCCATTGATAGCAGAGTGGGGATGGTTGTGGATGAGGGGAGCACAATAGGCCAGTAAACCTGTTAAAGCACATCCATCTTTTATGATACTCTTAGATGTTTGGACGTGTTGTGGACTTACAACAAATTTCCAAAAACTGTTTTTATTTAGTTTGGTAAAGTTGATGGCAATGACACTACAAATTATACTGCTGCGGTCGAGGTACTGTTTGTATAAATCCATAGTATTGTCTGTGGTTACTGGGGAATTCATCACAAATGGCTCGAACGACACAGGCAGGTATTTACTTGTCGAATGCGAAATCACAGTCTTCCATGAATCCACCATTTAAAGACACGATATTCCACAAGACTGTTCCACCTGAGTAAGAGATACAGAAATAGTTTACTTGAATGAACCCAATAATTGAATTTCTTTTGTTTGCACTAGCTTGTAAAATGTAAGGCATTGTTATGCTTCAAAAAGTACCTTTTCGTGCAAAGTACTGTCAGTACTTGTGATTTGAAGTAGTGATCAATTAGAAATGTGAACACACATTCCAGCAAAAACAGTTTGGGAGATACTTCCAAGTGAAAGACACGTAATTGTTCAGTTCATAAATCTAAAGATGAACACTTTGGTTTCAGATTAGAATGAGTAATTTTTTCAATTTAGAGAAAAATGATTTCGTCAGTGATCCATCGAATTACATTGATGTAGGGGAACAACATATTATGATAGCTGTCTCGGTCATCAAACACGCAACATATATAGAGTGAACTTACTTGTTACTTGGATTATGAGGGTGAACTGTAGCTCAAATTCATGCATAAGGATCATCATCATTCACAACACGGATCTTGTAAGGCAGGCGGCCCTGAAGTCATGCAGCTCAGTAACGCACAACGGTGGTGTGTCTTCTTCGGCAATGTAGGCCAAGCAGCCAGAGTTTTCTCTGCAACACCAGATCTTGGCCAGAATAGGCATAAACTCACAATAATGGCAGGTACACCAGGTGGAAACGTGTTCCATGAAACTGGGTTCAGGCTCCAGTGATTGATCGTCATGACTTTCATCTGATTCCACATTGTTTCAAGTTTTTTCTCTTTCAAGGATTTCCTCTTCGGGCTTGTACAGGTAGGGCTAAATTGTTGCCATAGTTCCTGAATAGTGAGGAAGCACAGAATCAACAGTGAGGTAAATAAACCATTTGTTTTTTGTATACAGTAAAGACAAGAGGTTTCCCATTAACAATGTATGTTAACGAAAGACAAGCAAAGAAACAGCCATGTAACAAAAATACATCATGAAAAGGCAAGATTAATAGGCTAAAACTTTAAAAGTTTGCAGGGAAACATGCTTGGATTTGGTTTGGTAAAGACATTTGTCCATAATATAAGAAATGAAAAGCAACTGCTGAGTTAATTCATTTTAGGCAGTATAAGTACCAGTTCTCAGTGTGCCGTATTTGGCAGATAGATGAACAGAGCAGAAACAAGTCAGGGAAGCTCGAAATGAAATACACTGACAAGAGGGAAAAAGAAACTCCAATGTTGTATGATCATAAAGGGTTTGTTTACACTTGTGAGTAATGACATTTCCATGCAGACACGTTAATAGATTGCGCACAGAGGACGTTGACATGAGACATGCATTGGGGTTGTGAAATGGGGCGTGAGCGTCTAGTGAGGTCAGGAGGGTGATCAGAATTAGTGTCGTGATGGCACTTGCAGTTAGGGCGATGGATCAACGGATAAGATTTGGGGTCAGTGCAGCCAAGAACCAGAATTAATAAGGTATTTACTTGATAGGGATGAGGATAGAGTGGCACTCTGCGCCACGAGGAAATACAAGTAATGCTTTTAGAGCTAATACTCAACGGACAGAAACATTACGCCAAACATGTATAAGACTTGAATGACTCTCTAAAAGAGAAATTAACAAGTATTGGCAAAGGCTTCAATGACAAATTATTTGGAGAAAGACAAAATCCCCAATAGTGATGATAAAGATGTAGCTGATAAGTGGGAAGATAATTTGAATCCTAGTTCCAAAGTTATGATGCAACTCCTAGTGGAACATGCTACTAGGGAACATGATAGGATCTTACAGTTAATTGAGGAACTAAAGAAAGAAATAGCAGAAATGGATAGTGTAGAGACAGCAAAACAAAAGTACTGCAAAACAATGAATGATATTTTGAAAACCTATCAGGATGAGAATATATTAAGGATATTTCCCAAATATTTTAGGGATGCTTGAGACTGCAGAGATGATTGTACACTTTTCAGACCAAATATGATGATAATCGGAGACCATTCTCCAAGCAATCAACACCAGCCTCCACAGCAGGGAGTTTGGATGTAGACTCAGATGGAGTCCAGACTACCAGGGATACAACAACACAGGGAGCCGTTATCCATGGGAAGGGTTTTTTGGAGGAAATAAAAAGGTACAGGAGAGGGAATCAAAAAACAGTAATCAAACATGTAAGATTCCAATTACCAACAGTAATACATACATTAACACAAAGACCATAACACAAAGACCACTAACGGGGGAACAGGGGTGGTACAGGATGACTCAGACCAAGAACAAGATCAGACCAAATGGCTAACCAGAGCAGGAACCAAAATGCAACAGGCCAAGAGACAGGGATGAACCTTGTAATAAAGATATCCAACAGACTCCTCAAAGAATCATAGCTATCAGTCTTCAACAAAGGCTTCTCATTTGCACCTATGGATAACACCAACTTCATAGATTTCCAAATTGATTTATTCAAATTCATGAGGAAACTCAAACTTAAAACAAATGTTGCTAATAAAGTTAGGACCTATTGTCCACAGGAAGCACCATTGCCAATCAGTGCTCTCATAATCACTGATATTGAAAACACACAGTTACTGATGACATTGGAATCAGATACACACACCATTCCAGAAACCATGTATGAGGAACTAGGGATACACCCAAGAAATGTAGGAATGAGAGAATTAAAAACAAAATCAAAATGTACTCCTCAATTACTCCAGAGAGTGTTCTAGAAACTTTCCATAAAGTAGTTATTAAAGATATACATCGGTATATGAACCAGACATGTACCTCTAAGAAAATACAAATATAAAGGACACTACCATTGTGATCAAGGAAGCAGAAAAAGGGGGAAACGTGGTACTTCTCAACAGAGTGGACTACATTATGATGGCACTCAAACATTTGGTAACCCCCGGGTGCTATGAGAAAGTTTTGAGTGACCCCATTCAGGTTGTAGGGAAGGAGTTATCAGACTTTATTGATAAACGGCACACAAAAGATACACTTACCAATGAAGAAAAACACTATTTGCTTGTTACCAAACCTATCATGCCAAAAATATACTTTCTCACGAAAATACACAAAGCATTTGAGAGCCTATCTGAAGTCCGCCCGATAGTAAGCGGAATAGGATGGGCCACTGAGGGTTTGTTTGCCAGTATATATATTATTCTATTAGACAGGAGGTCATGTTTCTTCCCTCGTATATCAGGGACAGCACACAGGTCTTACAAATACTATAAGATCTAGTATGGCAACCCAATTATCTATTGGGCACACTACATGTTAAAGAATTATACACCTTTATAGATAATCAGTTAGCTATTAACTCTATTTAATATAACTTTAGAAATCACTCAGCTTCAAACTATGGTCACATTGTAATGATCAAGGAATTTCTGAAGTTTACACTAAATCATAACTACTTTATCTTAAATGAGGAATATTATCTGCAGACCAAAGGTGTTGCCATGGGTGCCAAATGTGCACCCCCTTCGGCTAACTTATTCATGGGACAATATGAAACAACTCATGTTTTCAAGAATTGTGATTTGACAAGTCACATTAAAGTGTGGAGGAGATTTATTGATGAGGTCTTTGTTGTATGGTCTGGTACTAAGGAGGAGTTTAATCAGTTTGTGAGACATCTCAATGCTAATGAATTTGGAATAGAATTGACTTGCCATGTAGACCAATGCGCCATTGACTTTCTGGATCTGCGTATATGCATTGAAATGGGTCAGATACAAACTAGAACATTTAGAAACCCACCAAAGTCAATTCAACTTTATTTGCGACTAGCTGCCATAGAACATCTACTATTAACAATATACCGGGGGTGAATTTTATTGTGCAAGACATTATTATAGTGATGATGAGATACTTGAACAGGAACGTAGTCTGCTCAAACAAAGATTCCAAGAAAGAGACAAGCAAGTATCCAAATGCACATAATACAATAGTTCAAATGGATCATAAGGAGATGGTGTCCCCAATGGCTGAAAGCAAAACTTGGATAACCTGTGAATTAATATCAGGACTGTACATTCCAGGGACACCAGGACTATGTACAGCATTGTTCGTAAGCATTGGCATCTGTTATTAATGGATACTGATCTACAAAAGTATATTGATACTAAGAAAAATGTATCTACACCAGGACACAGACTATCAGGACTAAATTTAGTCCATCATATCTCAAACCAGTGTAAACCAGAGAAGTCATGGGCAGCAAATGGTTGATTGCCAGGGGCTTTCCTAAATGTGGCAATTGCACAATGTGCAAGTATGCACACCGGGACTGTGAATCATTCTCCAGTCAGGGTAGGCCACAAGTTGTCATTTAAGACTTTATCAATTGCAAGACAAAATATGTAATGTATGCTGTAATTTGTGTCTGCAAAAAATTGTACATAGAAGTACTATTATGGAACTAATAACACAGATAAGAGAACATATGTACAGTCTGAGAAACCAAGATTAACAAGTTCCATTGACGAACCATCAGCGAACATATCATCAGTTGGAAGATCAAGCATCAATACAATTTATTGGACTTATGAAAACTAATCTTGGAAAAAGAGTAAGTGATCGTAAATTATGTCAACTTGAATCAAGAATGATTTGTAAATTACTATATACTATCACCGGTCTAAACTCAGATCATGAAATGAATGTGTTTCTTTGAACATGAGTCACTGCTAGTTCTAAATGTGCCTATATGAAGTAGAATCAATAATGACCGATATTAAATGCTATCTGATTGACATAAACATTTGAATTTTATAATTGAATATGATTGTGACTTGTAAGACTGATATTACTTGATAAGCAACCTGCTCCTGAGCCTGGGATTGGCCAATTACGTGTGAACCATTTTAGCCACTTATGAACAATTTATACTTTATGAACCTAAAATGATTGTAAAATGTAATGGGGTTATTAAATGATATGTAACCTGTTCCTGAGTGTCAGGGCTGGCCAAGCTCTCCTCCCACTCCTCCTCACCTGTATCTTCAAAGGAACTCTCTCGCTGTTCCGACTTCTTCTTTCGCCTGGTTGACTTGATCGGTTTGTCCTTTCTTTCTTTTTTATGGTGCAAATAAGGAAGAGCTCCCTCAGCCGCCACCTTGCCCTGATTTGGGTTCCAGGTCAGGGGAAGGCCAAGGAGCAAGCCCTCCTATAAGGGAAAAAGCCTTAGCAGAAAAAACCCTGATTCAAATGGTCTTGGCACGAGGAGCCTCCTTGAAGATCCTTGGTTAAACGCAAACTGGAAGTAGTCTTCTTGATGGGTTTCACAGAGTAACTTGGCAGATCGTACAGTATAGTCAGGGCCGGAAGAAATCTGGTAACTGGTTTCAGGTATCCGATAGAAGGAACCCTATCTGTAAACAAAACTGCTAAGGAAAGGTAAGTGACAGGAACAAGGGCGTTCAAGAGAATAACAGGTGAGTGGAGAAACGAAAATAAGTAAGTAAAGAAATGTCAGCCAATTTAGAGAAGGCTGGTAGTATCGACACTGGAACAGCAAGCTAACAGAACGAAGGAAAGGACTAGGAGAAAAGTGAATATGCTTATTGCGGGAGTCAAGCGTACAAAAGAAGACCGGAGCCGAAAGGATAGATACAGAGAAAGAAAAACAAAATAACCGAAGGCAGAGGTAGCTGTAAGCCAGGAGGCGGGAGCAGGATAGAAAAGGGTCAGAAGCCAACAAAAGTGAAAGCGAGAACGCGATAAGGTTACAGGAGGAAAGAACAGACTGACAACCAAACGTACCTTAGCGAACGGAATCCCGAGAGTGACAAGAGATAGGCAAGTGTGTGAATCACTGGGAAAAAGGAGTACAGAAGGATAGAACAACTGAAGGTAGTCACTGGAAAAGACTCAGGGACCGGCAGCGTATAGGATCAAAGATGATACAACGCGCTGAAGAATTAGAAGAAAGGACCTAAATAATGTCCAATGGCCATATTGGAAGGGTATAGACCATCAAAGCGGAACAGGCACAGCCATATTAGAGGAACCGCCAACTATTCGAATACTCTCAAGCCTGATGCATGACAGTATGGCCCCTTTGGTGTCTTCCTCCACCAGGCTTTCCCGGATTAAGTCGGTGGAATCTTTTGATCAGTCTGGGTGCATGGATATGCGATCGGGGTTCCCAAGACCTTTATGACCTGGGAAAACCCTTCCAATGGACCAGATATTGTAGAATTCCATGCTTATAACGAGAGTCCACCAATTTGGAAACTTCGTACTCCTCTGGTTCAGTAGGTGACAAAGTCTTAACCTTTTTAAGTGGTCTCTTGAAGGGATCTTCCTTATATTCTTTTTGTCATGAACCCGCCATCTGCGTCCCTTCTGGACTTCGTGGTCCCTGACACATAGGGGATTGAACTCCGTATTCCTTCCTACATGGCCGCTTGATGAGGAACGCTGCTTGCCAGTCTCTGCGCTACATGCTCTACGTTCTACAAAACAGACACGCCCCCGTGGCTCTGCGCGTCTCAACGCTACTGCTCGCCGTAGCTGGACGTGTGCTGCAGGAGTTTGCTCGGGGCTAATTTCCTGAATTCTAATTCCCGGTTCCTTGATTCCTCCTCCATTCCTTTCATCCTTCAAACGTTACCAAACTTTCCTGGATTTTCGCCCGCGCTCAAGTTACGGCTTCTGTGCCTCCGCGCGTGGACATTGTTCCTTCCTGGTTCCATCCCGGACAATCTGAACGAAGCACGTTGGACGAAGCACGCTGGAATCCGAAGACCCGCGTACAGGCTTATACAAATCCTGGACCGTGCGAAAGAAGTCACAAAAGAAGGTCGCAAGCAAACAGGAAAAACAGGTGAGAAGGGGAGAGACTTGTGACACTTTTAGCAAAGAAGTATGGAACACTGGGTGTACCTGTCTTAGGCTGGCGGGCAGTTTTACCTTGAAGGCAACTGGGTTTATCCTGGAAAGCACATGAAACAGCCCAATATATCGGGGGGTAAACTTGCCTAGGTGTACCCATCTCGGCAGGTACTTGGTGGGTAACCATACCTGCATACCTGGATTCCATTGAGGCTTGTGAGATCTTTTGCGGTCTTGTAAGACTTTCTGCTATCTTCCAGAGATAGCAATGCCTCTTTATGTACTCTTTCTAATTCAGATACCATTCCATGTACGGCTGTCGTTTTAGAGGAAAATGAACTTATGGCAGGGATATGCAGAGGGTGATAGCGATAAGTACATTTAAAGGGACTCATATGGATGGCTGTATGATAGGTATTGTTATTGGCGAATTTTGCCAATGGGAGATAGTTTGCCCAGTCATCCTGTTCCTTATTACAAAAACATCTGAGGTACTGTTGCAAATTGCATTAAGCCTCTTGGTCTTTCCACTAGATTGAGGGTGATAGCCTGAAGAGAGTGCCCTCTGAATACCCAACATGTCACAGAGAGAAGACCAAAACTTAGAAGTAAATTGAGTACCTCTGTCGGAGATCACTGTCCGTGGAATCCCATGTAGTCTTACTACATCTCGGAGGAATATGGTCGCAGTTTCTGAAGCTGTGGGTACCCCCTTTAATGCTGCAAAATGTGCCAATTTAGTATAAGAGTCTATTATCACTAGAATTGCAATCTGTCCTCGAGATACAGGCAGATCGACAACAAAATCCATGGACAGAATTTCCCTGGGTCGAGAGGGTATCTCAGCCTGCTGAAAAGACCCAAAGGTCTTTGTCTGGACACTTTACAAGAAGCGCATACCGGGCATGCGGTTACATAGGATCTCACATCTTGAAGTACAGTCGGCCACCAAAAGCTTAGAGTTATAAGTTCATACGTAGCCTTCTGTCGCTTATGACCTGCCAAAGGAGTATCATGACAGGATTGGAGAGCTATTATTTGCAGAGGATCTGAAGGTAGGAATAGAGTGTTACCCTGGAACCATAGACCTCTTCTTTTCTGCAAATTGTATGACTTCAGTTCTCTTGTAGAATAATTACCTAAATCTGCCTGTATCTCCTGGAGGAATGTGTTTACCTCAGTTACAAACTTGTGTTCTGGCAGGATTCTTTCAACAGAAGGTATACCCTGGTCATCCTTCGGCCAACTCCTAGTCAATGCGTCTGCTACACTGTTTTGTGTTCCAGGGATGTAGGTAATCGTAAAATCAAAGTTGGAAAAATAATATGCCCATCGTCCGTATCTGGCATTCCTACACTCCATCTGTTGCAAAACCTTAAGGTTACGGTGATCAGTTCATATAAAAAAAGGATGGATGGCACCTTGCAACAAATGACGCCATTCTTCGCTTGCCATTCGCATTGCCAACAGTTCACGTTCAAGGACAGAATAGTTCCTTTCACTGGCAGACAAGGTGCGTGAAAAATAGGCTATGGGATGTTCCTGTCCATCTTGGTCCACTTGTAGCAAAACCGCACCCAAAGCTCCTCCAGAAGCATCAGTCTCTAGCACAAATGGTTTAGACTGATCAGGTTGCATGGGTACAGGTGCCGAAGTAAAGGTTTCCTTACGACTTAGGAAAGCCCTGTGTGCTTCAGTTGACCAAACAAAGGGAACACCCTTCTTTAACTAAGAAGTTATGGGTAACACCTTCTCAGAACAGTGTGGGATAAAACGGCGATAACAATTTGCCAGACCCAAAAAACGTTGCACCTCCTTAACAGAAGACGGCTCTGCCCAACGAGTAATCGCCTTCACCTTGTCTGGATCCATCCAAACTCCCTTGGAAGAGAGAATGAACCGCAGATAACGCACTTGTGCAGCCTCAAAAATACACTTTGCAGGCTTAGCGTACAGATGATTCCTTCGGAGTCTGCTCAATACTTCAGACACATGAATACGATGTTCCTCGAGATTGTTGGAAAAGATAAGAATATCGTCCAGGTAAACAACTGTGGATACACATAACATGCCTGCAAATAACTTATCAATAAATCTATGAAAGATAGCCGGAGCATTTACCAACCCAAAGGGCATTACGCAATACTCATATAATCCCATAGGTGTCCTGAAGGCTGTCTTCCATTCATCTGTGCTTCTTATTCTCAAAAGATGGTATGCACCACGAAGGTCTAATTTGGTGAACATCGGTGTATTCCGAACTGCTTCAAGCACGTTGCATATCAGGGACATGGGATATCTATTCTGGATGGTAATACTGTTGAGACCACGATAGTCAATACATGGACGCAGCTCTTTGGAATTCTTCTTCGTGAAGAAAAAAAAGAAGCCCCACCTGAGGATCTTGACTCTCTGATAAATCTGTTCTTGAGATTGGCCTCAAGATATTCCTTCAAAGCCTGGTTCTCCTGTACAGATAATGGATACATTCTTCCAAAGGGAAGAGGAGCCTCTTCCTTAAGGTCGATGTTGCAGTCTTCGGGATGGTGAGGTGGAAGGAGCCGGGGTATTACATCCTCGAAGACTTCCGTATAGGCCTGATACTGCTGGGGTATTGTGGTGATTGTGTTGCACTGTTGAACCTTAGAGACATTAGCCTGTATCAGGTTGAGGTTCCTTAAGACAGTGGTTGCTACAGAAGTCTGAGTCAAAGTATAGTTTATTCAAAGCCCAATCAATCTGGGGATTATGACGCCCCAGCCAAGAAATTCCGAGAATTATCGGAAAGTGAGCAGCTCGTATGACATCAAAAGTGAACGATTCAGTGAGATGGCTCATCGAAATCTGGATAGGAATAGTCTCTTTAGTTATCAGCCCTGATGTCAATGGACGGCCATCTACCCCCTCGACTGGTACTGCCTTCTCCTTCACTCGAAGAGGTTTTGATGGTCTTGGACCAGGATACATCCATAAAGTTTCCTGCAGCTCCGCAGTCCAACATGGCCAAAACGGAAAGTGGTGATCTAGATTTGATAACCACCTCGAGTTGAAACACCATCAGACGCTTTTCCTCTAATCCTTCATTCCTTGCTTGGGTACAGTTGCAAGGGTTGAGGGTGCTTCCCCCAATATCTCCCTTGCATAGATACGGGGCAGAGCGTTTCCCGAACGTCGAGGGGGAACATAAGGACAGTTTCACAGTAAATGTTTGGAGGACCCACAATACATACATAGGTTAGACTCACGTTTTCTCTTCCTCTCTTCTGGTGTCAAAGGACCTCTTGTGGCTCCTATCTGCATAGGTTCCTCTGTAGGAGCCTTTTCCTTCACCTGAGGCTGAATTAGGGGCCATTGAGAGGATGAACGGACCTTCCTCCGTTCCTGATGTCCCTCTTGTAGTCTAAACTCTATTTGAAGGACTAGTGACATTAATTCTTGAAAAGAATTAGGTCTGGCTACCCGGGCCAGTTCGTCCTTTATTTCCTCTTGAAGCCCTCTTCGCAAAATGGGCTGTTGGGCTGTATCTGGCCATCTGGCTGTAGATGCTAGCTTGTGGAACTGGGCAATGTAGGATTGGACATTCTGGTTCCCCTGCTTGATGTCCAACAATTCTTCATAGGTGTGGTATTTTACCTCAGGACGGTCAAAACGGGCCTTGAGGGTCTGGACAAACAGCCCATAGTCATTAATAGCAGGATCCTGATTGGTTACTAAAGAGGTTGCCGAGACTAGAGCACTTCCCATCATATTGGATATGGAAAACCTACCGATCTCAAAGGTCTTAGGTCTGAAAGAAAAATACACAGCACAAGCATCCAAAAATTCTTTCAACGGCTTAGGGTTTCCGTCGAACTTTCCAGTAACAAGAGGCATAGGGGGTAGGTCACCTCAACCCTCGTCTCGGTTGTCTACTTGTTGCTTGAGATTCTGATTTTGAGCTTGGAGTGTCTGCATGTCAACACGTAAACCCTGAATGGCGTTACAAAGTTCCTGGAACTGCTCCAGAGAGGCCATTGGTTCTTGTTGGCGTTGTATACTGTCAGGACTGGCCAAACTCTCCTCCCACTCCTCCTCACCTGTATCTTCAAAGGAATTCTCTCGCTGTTCCGACTTCTTCTTTCGCCTGGTTGACTTGATCGGTTTGTCCTTTCTTTCTTTTTTATGGTGCAAATGAGGAAGAACTCCCTCAGCCGCCACCTTGACTTGATTTGGGATCCAGGTCAGGGGAAGGCCAAGGAGCAAGCCCTCCTATCAGGGAAAAAGCCTTAGCAGAAAAAACCCTGATTCGAATGGTCTTGGCACAAGGAGCCTCCTTGAAGATCCTTGGTTAAACGCAAACTAGAAGTAGTCTTCTTGATGGGTATCACAGAGTAACTTGGCAGATCGTACGGTATAGTCAGGGCCCGGAAGAAATCTGGTAACTGGTTTCAGGTAGCCGATAGAAGGAAGCCTATCTGTAAACAAAACTGCTAAGGAAAGGTAAGTGACAGGAACAAGGGTGTTAAAGAGAATAACAGGTGAGTGGAGAAACGAAAAATAAGTAAGTAAAGAAATGTCTGCCAATTTAGAGAAGGCGGGTAATACCGACACTGGAACAGCAAGCTAACAGAACGAAGGAAAGGACTAGGAGAAAAGTGAATACGCTTATTGTGGGAGTCAAGCATACAAAAGAAAACCGGAGCCGAAAGGATAGATACAGAGAAAGAAAAACAATAAAACCAAAGGCGGAGGTAGCCGTAAGCCAGGAGGCGGGAGCAGGATAGAAAAGGGTAAGAAGCCAACGAAAGTGAAGCCGAGAACCCGATAAGGTGACAGGAGGAAAGAACAGACTGACAACTAAACGTACCTTAGCGGAACGGAATCCCGAGAGTGACAAGTGACAGACAAGTGTGTAAATCATTGGGGAAAAGGAGTACAGAAGGGTAGAACAACTGAAGGTAGTCACTGGAAAATACTCAGGGACCGGCAGCGTATAGGATCAAAGACGATACAACGCGCCGACGAATTGGAAGAAAGGACCTAAATAATGTCCGACGGCCATATTGGAAAGGCATAGACTGTCAAAGCGGAACAGGCACGGCCATATTAGAGAAACTGCCATCTATTCCAATGCTTCCAAGCCTGATGCATGACACTGAGCTTGGAATTGATTCATATTTCTATGGCATTAGCCTACACATATGTCAATTACTTTAGTTATTTATGGATACATTTTGGGGCATTCAAAATCAGGACTTTGATTATCTATATTTTTAATTTATATACAGATATATCTGATTGTATATTTTTATTCAGATACACAAGGGCAACACCCACAACACAGAGTATCTATACTTTGAATATTATAGGAGAATGTTTGGATTTTCTGAGCAATGACTCATTTACTATGCACTCTTAAACTACAACAACATCTCAACTTTAAGAATGTATGAGTGGTATTGATTTACTAACGTTAATGCATTATAATGCATTGGAGGCATTTATGGTTTCAAAATCTCCTAACGCACACAATTATAGTAACAATATTTAGTTATATATTACAATGAGGCAGTGGCATCATGCATTATGTACGCGCAATGTCATCACGCATGTATATACAACTAAAACAAGATGGTGGCTGCAAAGAGAACTATTGCAGCATGCCGAGAACGCTACACCCTAACAAGGGTAGCGCTACGTTATTGAAAGATAGGTAAGTGGAGACCAAACATGGGGAATCTATTAATTATTGACCACAATTATTCTTGATGGAATAATATTCTGAAAAACCCATCATTTGATATTTTCTGACTACAGTAACTACTGACTAATCACCCTTCAGCAACAAGAAAAGTTCCCAACTTAATAGGTGAGTGTCATTATGGCATAGAATGCTACAAATATCCCAAACTAGTTCTTAAAGAATTAAATAGTAATTCTATCTTTTATATAGCTGCAATTCATTAAGTATATATCTGACAACTATGTTACAAACACAGAGCAATTCTCAATTTATGGAATACTTGGAGAATGATCAAATAATGTAGGGGGACCAGCACCAGTGGAAACACTACTGGGGTCCTTTATACGGGAATGATACAATTAAGAAAGAGGCTCACAAGGGTGATTAAACCCAATCCCATGTCCTCTGGTTCTGTGGGGACTGCCTTTGTGGTGATGCATGTGAGGTACCATAGCATAATATTATGACTGAATTTCAAAGCAAGTCTTGTTCGACAATATTATTATACAAGGTATTAACAACTTATGTTGCCTTTCTTCTCTCTATTTTTGTTTTTTTGTGTGTTCATTACCTTTATAATATGCTTTATGATTTTGAATTCTATATGTTATTAAGCTGGGTTTTGTAATTTTATTAACTGCTTTGAACAGTGAGATAGTCTTGATAAAGACTGATCGGTCGGCACACATGTTGACTAAATCTTTCAAGGGCAGAAGAGCAGAATTTGTATAGAATGATGTTTTAAACTACATGATGCTCTCTCAAATGTATGAATAAATATTTAAGACAACAACAAGGTGTACTTATTAGTGTGAATAATCAGATTTAGATCAAGCGCAATCAATTCTGTTAAGAATTTATAGTTCCTTGTTTTGACAATAGGTGTGGGGTATCACCTATCTTAACTAGATTGCTGCTGATCACTGACACTATTGACCAGGTGACCCAGAGCGCACAAGCACCCTGATATTATCCCCAACTGTGATAATTGCATTCAACTTCAAACAGGCCCACATGGGGCCTGGCTGCAGAGGCTAAAACAAATTAGAAAATGAGCCCCAACACCACTTTGATGTGCACTGTGTTAACCTGAAGAAAAGCTCCCGCCTGTCAGTATCAAGGGCAGTGACCTGTCATGTCTGTGTATGTACAGTAGTCATCCCCGCAGGGGGACCCCATCCAGAAGGTACGAGTATGCGGTTTGGCAGCAACAAATTCAAGGTAGATCAGCCGCTTTAATCAGGAACCACAGAGAGCTCCATTATCTAGAGAGACCCTTTGATCCAAAACAGACAGGAAGATGGGTTGGACTTAGTATTACATGTTTTCACCCCTTTACCTTTTCTGTTGCAAAGCACTCTGGTTATGACCTCATGCGTACAGGAGATTTTTGGTGGGGAATTAGGATTGGTTCATTAAGGTCGTCTTAAGCTTTACCAATCACTTTGGCCTATTTGGCTTTAAATGAGGTTTGAGCCCCTCTTTTGGCAGATCATCTGAAGACTTTTCAAGGAGTAACAGGGAGAACTCATTTGGACCATGGCTGAAGGTACAGTCTGCCTTACAGTTTCCGCCAGTGAAGGAAGGCCAGGATTTTCAAAGAGGGATACATCTCCCAGGGAACAGAGAAATCTCCACCAGCTCCAGAATCGATACCCAGCCAGCCCACAGCATGCCCTGCTCTACTCTGCAAGCAAGCTTCCTAGGTGGGAAGTGCCAGAGAGTCTTTGAACCAAACCAAGGACAAGGCCGGTGCCTGCAACACTCTCCTCATCTTTGTGCTGTCCACCTTAAAGGACGACACAAGCCCAGTAAAGAAGCTAGGAGGAGTACTTCAACAAGTATAAACCAGCATCCACCATAAAGGACATTTTCGAGCCAGTCGAGCCCCTCAAGCTTCAACCGACTGCACCGCTGACTGTTGTCACGCCACAGTCGCTAACAACATCAACCAATACTGAGACAACGATTCCTGACCCTGGGCCGCCGTTTAGGGCAGACTGCAGCTGTTTGTCCAGCCTTGCTCGCCGAACTGCCTGCCGCATGATACCCGTAGCTGTCTCCCATCTTGAACACTGTCGCAGAAGCTGCAAAGCAACCTGAAACTGACTCAACACTGTTAAGCACCAAGAACTTCTACAAACACAAGGTACATTGTGGTTCTGTCTAGGGGTGTACCGAAATTCGGCTTCGAGTAATTATTCGGCTGAATTCCGGCTGAAAATAGCTATTCAGCATTTGGCCGAATAATTAATTAATTATTACTCGAAGCCGAATAGATTCCCCTTTGTCTGCATGCCTGTAGTCCTGCAACAAGTCACTCCGTGCAGAAGCCGTCGGGTGTAAAGTGTACTTCTGGGCTCTGCACGCCTTTGTGGCAGCAGGTGTCCTACAGGGCTCTGCGGGCCGAAGGTGGGCTCCAGACTCAGGAGCAGACGGGCTACTGTGCAGGTCTTGGCTCTGCCTCTCCCCGAAAGTGTGAGCCTCCCCGATCCCCTCTCATTGGAAGCGGTCTGCTCAAGCCCCAGGAATGATGAGCTGCTGGCAGTGAGCACTTTTCACTATGGCTTTTTCTAAAAGATTTCAACTCTTGCATTCACAAGTATTAATGTCTTTTTAAACAATTCACTGTGGACCTCCCTCTGTCGGGTTCACTTGTGTCAACACAATGTTCCTTTTGCTTTCTCACTTTTCAGGTTTCATCTCCCTTGGCTTTCCAGTGGTTTGTCGGTCAAAGACTTTCGACTGTATAGAGGATTTTGCTAGACCCCTGCATGACCACTTTGACCTTTTCCTTGCGGCTCTCCTTACCCTTCTGGTATCAGTAGTTTCAACAAAAGGGAGATCAACCAGAGTCTGGTTTCCCCCTAATTTGTTAACAGTTCTTTGAACTTTCCTTTATTTGCCATTTGCAACTTTTGTTCAACACAGTTTGGTTTCTTATCGTTTCTCCCATCGACTCACCGGCTGTGATGAACCGCTTGGCTTTTCTTGTCCCTGGAGTCAAGGACGGTACCACTGTAGCAAGTGTCTCTCCCTGCCCTGATTATAGTGTAGGAGGGCTCTGTATATCATTGACATCTGCTGCTACACACTCTGGCTATTTTTCACGGTCTTCCGATTCCTTTTTGAGGAGGCTTCGCAGGTCTGGGTCGGAAAAAGGGCAAGGTCGCTTCTCTCCTTGTCATCCCTTCGGTTCTCACTGCTGTTTTCCTCCTCTTGAACTGCCATACTTGGATAGCTGTCTCGTTGTGAAGTCTGCCTTGCTTGTCATGTGCTCTTGTGGTTGTTACACTCACCTGCTATCCACGGGGACGCCACCCAGCCCTGGTTGGATGATTTGCACTCTCGAACCCTCTCCCGGTCCCTTGGTAAGACCTCTGGTTAAAGATCGGTCTGCAATATAGAAGAACTGGATTCAATACCAGATTGTCTTTATTTTTTCCCACCTCCCTTGGCCTCAACTCCTCCCCTCCACCCCCTTGGGCCTTCTCCTCACCTTAATATTGTAAAAGGTGGATTCTCCATCCTGCTCCTCGTGGCAGGGGCACGTAGATGTGGGGGGCAAGCAGCGACCAAGTTACTTCACTGGTGCAAGCCCCCCTGTGGGAATCCAGGCCTGCTGCGACTCCATAAGTTTGTTGCTTTACAGTCTTTATATGCAGTTGTTATGTTCCTCTTAGTTAGAATATTCATGGGCCTCATTACAGGTCGGGCGGTCCGGAATTAACAGTGGCAGTAAACCCGCCGCCACTGTTAATTCCAGACCGCCCGATCCCGTGTCCCGCCTGCAGGCGGACGTGGAAATACCAGCACCATCACGAGATGGTGCCGGTGTTTCCACTTCCCCATTCCCATTGAGTCCTATTGGACTCAATGGGAATGGGGATTTACACCATTCCGCCTCCGGGATTCCCAGGACACCAGGGTCGTAATGCCCTGGTGTTTCCGGGAGTCACGGAGGTGGAATGGTAATATGAGTCTTTCGGTAACCAGGCGGTTTTACCACTGCGGTTACCGCCGGACTCGTAATGAGGCCCAATGTCTTGCTTCTTTCCTTTTAGGTATGGAAAGGTATTTTGGTGTTGTCATGCAGTTTGAAGATGAGCATGGGCCGGTAGGCGAAAGCGCGGTGTGCGCGATGCTGTCTGATGAATAATCCGCGATGCGCGGCGCTGTTTCGCCTTTTATATTGCTAACCTGTGTCTTTTCTCTCTTTGCAGGTTGCGATGTTCCTCGCCGAGCGCCGTAATGTTTGACCAATGATACTGACCAGGAGATGACTATCCAGGTAAGAAACGCAAGTAAATGCTTACTAATGTTGTCTTTCTTTGTCCTCTTTCCAGGTTATGGTATTCCAGGATGCATACGGTGCCGGATGATGGAGTACGTACCTTCAGGTGAGTGGAACTGAAGTCAGCGATGGATTGAAGACAGGATACTGTTCCAGGTAAGTTTCGGGGTGTTCTTTCTCTCTCTGCAGGTCCTTGGTTTCAGGTAAGCTGGCATCAAAGAACTGGACACAGTGAGCGTTACGCTACCCACAGCAGAATAACGCAAAGCATGTTCTGCTGTTTGGGTGTGGTTTAAATATTCTCAGGTAAAGTAGTCCAGGTAAAATAGTCCCAGGCCTGCCACACTCAAAGTAGTCCAGGTAAAGTAGTACCAGGCCTGCCACACCCAAAAGACTGGACCGCATAGCTCAGTTCCTTGTAACTGAGCTATGTGTTTGCCTCCATGTTGGCTGAACCCCCCCCCCCCCCAAAGTTAAATAAAATAGTTCCAAGTAAATAGTTCCATTTTAATGTTGGTCTTCATGATGGTTATGAGCCTGGCCCCACAGCCAGGACTGACTCCAAGAGAGTCTTGGATGAGGGTTTAAAGCCTTTGACCTGGCCCTAACTGGAAGGCTGACTTGGCAGTGAGGGCCAGGGGCAAGGGTCATGACAGTGGTCTACCTTTTATCCCTGTGGGGAAGGGAAAGGGCCATCAAGTGTGTGTGATTCTGTTAAATTGCCTGACTTTGCATGACCCTTGTTTTGGGACATGTCAGGTAAACGGCTCTGGTGTTAGTCCATTGTCTTTCGTGGTATAAGAAAATATTCATGTCGAAAAAGGGGCCTGGGGAGTAGAGTGCCTGAGTATCCTACATGGTAGGATGGCAAAAAGGAGTTATAAGAAGGGGGATACCGTGTCTCAACCATTGGTGTCCCACCTCCCCTCCCTGAGAATCCCCCATCCAGGTGATCCTCCCTCACTGGTCCACCCCCAGGAACTGTATCCAATAGAAATAGCCGTGACCTGGCCACCTGGATGACAGATCCCCAGGGACTAGCAAGTGAGACAGCTCCAGGTTTCGCACAGCCACTAGTGACATTTTACAACCCTTTGCCCCATTTGTGCTGAAACCAAGTATCCTTGAACTATTGTGATTAATTACCAGTATCCAAAGTGCATACGTTTTTCTTCTTGAAACTGTCTGTCCTCTGCATTCCCTTACAAGGTGGGTTGTATTTTTTAGTGGGCTAGAACTGTCTGTTGAATAATAATAAAGTAGCTATTTTTATACAACCTTGACTGGACATTCCCCTTTATCATTGGGTAATAATTGTGTTTTCGCTGTGTTGCAACTAACCAACGATTCAAGACCCTGCAGAGATAAGCCTGCTCATGTTACCAAAATTGGACAAGGAGGTTTATAATTTGCTTGTGTTTCCAATCTGTTTGGATGCTTTCTGGTGTACTAGAGGTGTGGGGCCGATTGATGGTTTAGAAAACGATATTCATCCCTGGACCACTGGTGCCCCGGAAGTTGATTATTCACATTAGTGGCAAGCAGTCAGATCTAGTTGGAGTCTTGCGCACAGCTTAGTCACCCAATGATAAAAGTACTGTTGCAGGCAAGGTTTAGACACTGCCAGGTATTTGTAATAATCATAGATCTTGACATGGAGACTGTAAAAGGCATGACCAAGGATGTCCTGCTCATCCTATGGAAAGAGAGGGGACTTCCCCACAGCACTAAAGTTAATAAACCTGAGTTGCTGACCAACCTCCAAGCGTGGGAAGAAGCAAGTGTGTTTGGGGCAAAGACCCCAGGGGATGGGTTAGGCCCTTTGTACCCGAATGAAGAACACCCTCTAGGAGGGCTAGTGGAAGATGGCGAGTAAGACCGCATGAGCAGTGTATCTCGACAACCATCCCGACAGGGGGGAAGTGTGGTTTCCCAACACTCTAGAGTGTCAGTGAAGTCAGGGGCTAGTTCAGCATCGCACAGGTCCCAGGCCTCAGCTTAGTCTCTAAGTGTCCCATTATTTGTTCCGACTGTTAATGAGGTAGTGGCTAGAAAGCTCCTGCTCGAGGAGAGGAGAGGAACAGAAGCAGCAGGACAGATCCACTTCTAGGGAAAGCAGCAGTAGTGGCTCAAACCAGAGAGCCTAGGATAAGCCCCGGCGGCACATCCACAAAGACTTAGTGCAGGCTTACAAAATGGGGAAGGATATTTTTCACTGGTTTGAAGCACTCGAGCTGGCCTTTCAGCAACAGGAGGTGGACGAGGTACTGTGGGATGCAGCCCTGATGAGTCGCTTACAGGGATCGAAATTAAGATTGGATAAGCAGGAGCTAAAAGCAGCTCCTGTGTACCCAGCCTTAACCAGGGACCAGGAGCTACCACTGTGGAACAAAGAGCTAGTCAGTGAGTAGTCAAAGTAAGTGGGAGCGGTTGGGTGCGGAGCTCCTCTGCTTTTTAAAATTAAGTTTTATTGTTCCTATAATTTTATTTTAAAAAGAAACTATTCCAGAATGATTTCATTTTAAAATAAAACTATAGGAAGAAGTTGAAACTTGCACTTTCAGTGCACTACACTGAACCTGTTAAACAGTGGGTGCATGTGTTTGGGGGTTTGTATTGTGTGTGGGAGGCGGCAAGGCAATGTTGTTTGTGGGGAGTGGGTGCAGGCCAGCAGGGATCATAGTTCCACTACTTATTTTCGTACACTTCAACCACTGGAGCTAGTACATAGGGTCCATGAATCTAACTTCCACATAAGATGTAAACATATCATTGTGTTCACTATTTATGACCCCCAATGCTTCAAATGTCATACAGATGTGTCCTAGCATGTATTTATAGATTGCCCCAAACACACACAGGTAAATTCACATAGGTGTGTTTGTTCAGCATAGTTGGGCTTGGCGAGCCAAAAGTAACTCCTGGTAGCTGTTGGTGTCAAGCTAACCAGGCTCTTCTAGGGTGCAAGCAGGAGCCAAATAGCTCCCATCTCCCCTCAATTTCGAACTCTGGCTTATCGAATCCAGGGACTTTAGTTAACTCCTGAGGAAAGGCCCATTTATGAAAGCATGAAGCCAGGTGCCCTCCTCAGGAAGTTCTGTAAAACCAAAGAACAGGATCTCAAGAGCTTCAGAGAGCTCAGAAAGAAAAGTGGGCAGACATTTGAAGCATTCACACACTTGTCGTTGATATATCTAAGCGGGTGGGTGGCTGGTAACAAAGTTGACACATTTAATGGGATGTACAATTTGATTGCCTGTCAGCATGTATTGAAGAATTGTGAGCATCATATGATACACCAGCATCTTGTGGACAAGACTATCACAGACCCTAGGGAGCTTGCAAAGCCTGCTGACAGGTTTGTGAGTACTCAGGTCCCCAAAAGAATGAAGGGAAATCCCAAAGCTTGAGTTCATCTGTGCACAATGAAAAGAAGAGCACAGGCACCCCTCATCGCCCAAAGGTTGTTTTGTGTGTAAGGAGCTGGGCCACAGGAAAGGGGATCCCCAAGCAAGCGATAGTGAATGTTGGACTAATGGAAGAGGCCATCATTAGTGTGGGCCTCCTAGAGGAGGACTTCCCACTAGGCCAAGGAGTGGCTGAATGTGGATTTGCTTACACTGAGTGGAACCAATACCTGGTCTCCAGAAGAGATCCCAGTTTCAAATAATACTCAACTCTATTTAGAACATGTGTATATCAATGGACACAAAACTCCTGTGGTCCGAGACAACGCAGCCAGTGTTGCTGCTGTCACCCGGCAGTGGGTAAAGCCAGGGCAGTATATTGATGGGCCTGATTGTAGAGTCAGTGGGTTTGACGGAAAGAGTAAGTGTCCCTTGGCGATAATAGAGTTCAGCTGGTGAGGTGAAATGACCCAGTGCTTGGTAGCAGTGAAAAACTCCATCCCTGTCCCACGTCAGTTGGGTAATGATCTTCCTGATCCCGAGATAGTCGCAGTGGCCACCCAATCAAGGGCTAATGCGATTGCCAGATTGAACACTCTCAGAGTCTTAGGGCCTGGAGTGCTTCTAGAGGGCTTGTTGGAAGGACCGGAATAGCCGGTAGCCCCTAGTCTAGTTCTGCAGACTGCTGAGTTGCCTACTTGTGCAGGAGAGGGGCCAGTAGCCACTGAGGACCCTACTTTGGTAGCAGGGTGCTCGGTGACTTCAGAGTTGAAGGCACAGCACCGGAACCTGAGGTGGAGGAATAGGTGGACGCAGATCTGAAGGGCCTGCCCAAGCTGGATTAGTTTGCATCAGCTGGGGCCCAGATCAGACTGACCTCTTCACAGACCAGAGAGAGTGTCTTATGCTGGCGGGTCTCCGGAAGCAGGTGGAGGAACAGGCTAAGGACGAGGCCCCTGGACTGTTCAAAGTGTATTGGGAGGATGGACTCCTGTAAAGTGAGCCAAAATACTCTGAGGGCGAGGGCACCAGAAGGTTGTTGTTTCCCCAGTGCCACAGAAAGTTCCTTTTGTATTTGGCTCACCAAATTCCTTTAGCGGGTCACTTGGGAGTGATTAGGATATCAGGCCGATGTCTGCAACCTTTATTTGGTTGAATTTCGGCATAAAGGGTAAGGAATTTGTCCGAACCTGCCTGACTTGTCAAGCTTCTGGCAAGTCAGTGGTGCTACAAAGGCCCCCTAAATTCCACTACCTGTGGCTGGGCGGCCTTTTCGAGAGAATAGGCATGGATAGTGTGGGTCCTTTGGATCCTCAAACCAGTTTAGAGAACAGATACATCTTGGTGGTGATAGACCATAGATCAAAGTCCCCGTGGTCGCAAAGGCTCTGATTGGGATATTCTCCCATGTTGGATTCCCTAAGGAAGTAGTTTCTGACAGGGGGTCAAACTTCATATCATCATATATAAAGGCTAAGTAGGAAGAGTGTGGAGTCACCTACCGGTTCTCTACATCCTTACATCCACAAACAAATGGGCTTGTTTAGCGGTTCAACAAGACCCTGAAAGGCATGATAGGTTGCTTGGAAGAGCACCTGAGGAGAACATTGGATATTCTCCTATCATGCCTCCTGTTTGCCTACAGGGAGGTGCCACCGAACGGAGTAGGATTTAGACCTTTTGAGCTTCTATTATGACACCCTGTATGAGGTCCCCTCAGTCTAGTGAAAGAAGGATGGGAGGGCAACCCGTCATCACCTACGTGAGATGTGGTGGACTATGTACTTGGCCTTCGGTCTAGAATGGTAAAGTACATGGAACAGTCAACGAGAAACTTAAAGGCCAGTCAGGAGCTGATGAAGCACTGGCACGACCAGAAGGCCACAGTGACAGTCTATTCTCCAGACCAGTGGGTGTGGAGTATAGAGCCCGTCAAACCCAGTGCCTTTCAGAACAAGTGGACTGGGCCTTACTGTGTGCTAGAAAAAGTCAGTGAGGTAAATTATCTCATTGACGAGAAAGGACCTCAGCAGATGTGCAGGGTCTTTCACGTCAACTGGCTAAAACCCCATTATTGCCGGGATGACTTGGTCATGGCATTAGTCACTGATGGAGAGACGGAGGAGGAGACCACTCCCCTCCCAGACCTCCTGCACACTGAAACCACAGATGGGTCAGTTGAAGGTGTCAACCTTGATACGGACCTTTCAGAACAGCAACTGACAGACTGTCGCCGGTTACTGGGACAGTTTGCTGGTCTGTTTTCGCTGACTCCAGGTCGCGCAGTTTGGTGCACCCATGATGTAGACACTGGATACAGTAAGCTGGTGGAGAGTAGGATTCACTGGATGCCCGATAAGGTCAGGGACACCATCAATGAGGAAGTTTCCAAGATACTGTCCCTAGGAGTGATAGAGCCATAATAGAGCCCCTGGGCTAGCCCAGTGGTCTTGATCTCTAAAAAGACCACTGGTGGGAAGACTGCAGTTCGCTTTTGTGGAGACTTCACGGGGCTCAAATCTGTCATGAAGACAGATGCTCACCCCATTCCTAAGCTCATTGACAAGCTCAGCTCTGCCAAGAATATGAGTACCTTTCACCTCACGGCAGGGTACTGACAGGTCAGCTTGGCAGATGGAGTGAATAGGTCAGCATTCTAAACCCCAGAAGGACCTTATCAGTTCACTGTGATGACCTTCAGATTGAAGAATGCTCCTGCCACTTTTCAGCGGATGGTTAACCAAGTTGTGTCTGCTTTGGGAAATGTCAGTGGGCCTCATTACACGGATGGCGGTAAGGGTTTACCGGTACCGGTACTTTACCGGTACCGGTAAATCCTTACCGCCTTACTACGAGGTCCCTTTGCGGGTTAGGGAATTTAACACCTGCTTTTTGCAGGCGTTAAAAATCCAACCCACAAAGGGACCAGGGAGCTAATTATGGTAACGCAATTTGCGGTACCATAATTAGCGCCTTCCCCATTCCCATAGAGCCCTATGGGGCAAAAATGGGAATGGGGAAGGGCAATGGTGGAAGGGGGAATTACCACCCCGCCAACCTTGGAATAGGGCGGTAATTCCCCTTTCCACCAATGCGGTGCCGGTATTTTACCGGCATGAACCATGGCGCTAATAGCGCCATGGTTCACCACCATCCGTGTAATGAGGCCCAGTGTCTCCTATTTAGACGACATTGCTGTCTTCAGCCACACCTGGAGGATTACTTATCCCACCTGAAACAGGTGCTTCAGGTGCCGCAGAATTCCAGGTCTGACTATCAAGGCCATAATGTGCCAGATAGCGCAAGTCACTGTGACTTGCCAAGTCCACCTGGCCAGTGGAGATAAGAAAACAACTTTTTGAGGTGAAGGTATAGACTGTGAAGGATTGGGACATCCCCACCACACAGACACAGGTGAGAGCCTTTCTAGGTCTCACCGGGTGCTGCCGGTTATTTATCAAGTGGTATGGGACCATTGCCATGCCCCTGAATGATGTAACTTCCAAGAAGATGCAGAAGAAGGTAACTTGGAACCCTGCCTGTCAATCCTTCTTTCAGGAGTTAAAGGATGATTTTGCAGGGCCCCAGTTCTGAAAGTGCCAGACTAAGATCAGAAGTTCATTATCCAGACAGACGCTTATGCTTTTGGAATTGGAGCAGTGTTAGCGCAGTTGAACTCTGAAGGGGTAGAGCAACCATTCACTTACATTAGTAATCGATTGACAAAAAGGGAAAAGAACTGGGCCGTCATTGAAAAAGAGGTTTACACGGTTGTGTGGGCCATAAAGAAGCTGAAACCCTACATCTCTGGGTCACTCTTTACAATCCAGACAGACCACTCGTCTCTTCAGTGGTTAATGGCCATGCAAGGGGATCACCATAAGATTCTGCGTTAGGCCATATCCCTACAGAGATTATGTATGGACATCCAGCACAAGCCATGCTCACAGCATGGAAATGCAGATGGCCTCAGTGGGTACTTTTCCTTGATAACGAACCAGACCCTCAGAAGGGTGGTGGTTCACATGTTGAGGCTGGGGGGCCTGTGAGGAATTCGACCATCCACACAGTGGGTCTGCGCTCACCTGGGCTTTTTAAAATTGAATGATGGTAGATCAAGCTCTGAAAAGTGTGTGGGGCTAATCCGCACACATTTTTCTATGCTCACTGCACGACGTGCACAGAGACCCGTGCACTCTGGGTGGACACAGCCTACAGGCATAGTCCTCCCTGTCATATTTAGTTGGGATCTGACAGGTGGAGTACACGATGCATATCAGAAGGGGGAGGGCCAAAATCTTCCTACTGCCATGGCCAGCCTAAGTAACAATCAAAGGTTTCATGGATCTGCCCCTGTCTGTTTGTTGACCCTCTGCAGGCAGATGGTGGTGGCAATTAACATAATAGACATACTAATAGAGTATACTTCAAACAGACCCATACGGGGCCTGGTTGCAGAGGCTAAAACCAAGGAGACAGGAAACCCCAACACACCTCTTTGATATGCATTGTGTCAACCTGAAGCCAGCTCCCGCCTCTCAGTATCAAGGACAGTGACCTTTCATGTCTGCAACTATGTATTTACATTAGTCATCCCCGCAGGGGGACCCCATTCAGAAGGTACGAGTATGTGGTTTGGCACCACTGAAAGTCTGTACTTGCCGCAACATCAAGGGAGACCTGCCTCTTTATTTATATATTTTTATGTATTTATTTTTTCATTTGTAAAGCGCATAAGTCCACGGGCATCAGAGCACTGTTGCAATCTGGTTACACATAAAGTAGGCTTCAAACTAGGAGTGTGATTTCCGCTACAGCAAGTCAGGCATGCACACCAATGATCTATACAGGTTGCTTGGAAAACAGATACATTTTGCTCAGAATTAGGGCCTCATTACACAGAAGGCGGTATTGATTTAACGTTACCGGTAATGAATTACCGGTAATGTTAAATCCCTATGTGAATCACAACCCCGCACACCGCTATTAGCGGCACCGCTAATTACGGTGCCACTAATAGCGGACACGCCGCATGCGCGCGACCCTCCATTCCGTTAATTATGCCATGCCGCTATTAGCACAGCATCACAAGGCCAGTGCACATGCAAATAGCAGCATGGTAAATCCCCCCAAACCCCATACCGCCATGGTGCAAATACCGGCATCGCGGACCACCCGTTAAGGGAAATGAGCAGTGTTCCCACCTGCCACAGGCGCACCAAATCAGCACAGGTGAAGGCAATGGAGACTGTGGCTGCTCAAAAGGAGCACACCACACCCCTTCCCACACCCCTCCCCACACCAAGATGGTTCCAATACTGGCAGCATTACATGGCCTGGAGGACCTCATTGCAGCGCAGCTGCTACAACAACAGGCAGCACAAAGGAGACGCAGGAGGAGGAGGAGGAGGGCAAGACAGGCACAGCAGGCACCACAACGCCACCGAATCATACCACAGAGGCACCCACCAATACCCAGGATCAGAGCCAGTCCATTCAACCTGACCCCTGAGCAGATACACACCCTGTACCGTCTGGACAGGGCTACCATCACCAGCATCGTGGACATGATCCACGATGACATTGTGAGCCTCATAGACATCAGAACTGCCATCCCCCCGCTACTGAAGGCGGTGAGTGTGCTCCACTTCCTGGCCACAGGCACCTATCAGCATACAGTGGGACAGATGCATGGCATCTCACAACCAGTATTCTCACGCACGCTGAACCAGGTACTCGATGCACTCCTGAAGCGTGCACCTGAACACATATCCATGCCACAGACTGCCCAGGAGATTGCAAACACAAAAGTTGGCTTCTATTCACTGGCAGGCATTCCAAGTTGCATCGGGGCCATCGACTGTACCCATGTGGAATTGGTGGTCCCACATCACAATGAAGTAGTCTACCGAAACAGGAAGCAATTCCACTCTATCAATGTCCAAATGGTATGTGACGCCAACAAGATAATCACACATTGCTGTGCCAGATTCCCAGGATCAACACATGATTCCATGGTTCTGCGGAACTCAACTATCCCACGCTACATGGAGCGACACACTGGACAACGTTCGTGGCTACTTGGTGAGTAGCAGGGCAAGCACATGGCTGCGTGATTTGGGGGGGGGAGAGATACATACCCCAACTGGGTGTGAATGGGGGGGAGAGATGCATACTCCAACTGGGTGTGAATGGGGGGGGGAGAGATGCATACTCCAACTGGGTGTGAATGGGGGGGAGAGATACATACTCCAACTGGGTGTGAATGGGGGGGAGGGAGATGCATACTCCAACTGGGTGTTGACTGGCGTCCGTAGGGAAAATGGACATACAGATGTACGCCAATGTCCTTCAGGGAAGGCCACGATGTACTTGAGAGGAACCCACATGCATTTCGAAGGTGCAGAACATTGAGAACAATGCAGGTTGCAAAACATCACACATCCATCCACATTGCACATCATGCCACGCCACATATTACACAAACCTGCAACGGTGTCAAGACCGTAATACAGATTCAGTGCAGCACAACATCAATCCAGCAACGCGCCCTTGAAGGCATGCAAAGGGATCACCCCTAGACATAGCACTGAACCACACACCTATGGCACCACTGAAGTGATGCTTCACAGCATGGCAACATCGGTGTCAGGATGTCAGTACACTAGCAGTGTGTTACCTAATTTGGATGGGCCAGGGACACATAAGACCTGGCCTCACTCAGGACATGTCAATTACTGTTGGAGGCATGAATGTGGCATTTCTACTTGCAGGGTCGACCTCCCCCTTGCACGTTGCTGTCACACAGACCATCTGCATGTATGCTGTCAATTTAGTACGTGAATCACAATGCAATGTCAATTTGTGTGATGTGAACAGGCCGATCTTGAGGTGAACATTAACAGGACCCCATTCATTCCCCCATACAGGTGATGCTGGCTATCCCCTGAAGCCCTGGCTCCTCAGACCTGTACGGAACCCACAGAACAGGCACGAGGAGGAATACAATCGTGCACATACCCGTACCCGCATCGTGATCGAGCAGACTTTTGGACTATTGAAGTCACGTTTCAGGTGCATTAGCAGGTCTGGTGGTGCTCTCCTGTATGGACATGAGAAGGTGGCCAAGATCACCATGGCATGTGTCATGCTGCACAATATGTGTATCAGACGGAATGTGCCACTGCCCCCTGACGTTGAAATAGAAGCACCTGATGAGGATGATGATGGTGATGAGGACGGAGGTGAAGGGGATGCAGGTGTTGCAAGAGGGGATGGCCAGGAGGGACGTGCTGTGAGACAGCATCTGATGAACCAAATATTCTGAGGAACATGTTTCCGTACTGTCACATGGATATGGGGGTTAATGCACTGGTGTATGTTTTGGAGCACGCAATGGACCCTGTCGCCAATGAAGTACACACACACAATGAAGATGTCCAAGCCTGTGTTTTGTTCAGAAACCAGTGTATTGAGTGACATGAAGGTGTAGTAGTGCAAGCCCAAAAACATCCCACCACCCTTCCCCCCCCAACAGACCCATAACACCCTTCCCCCCCCAACAGACCCATAACACCCTTCCCCCCCAACAGACCCATAACACCCTTCCCCCCCCAACAGACCCATGACACCCTTCCCACCACCCCCCACAACAGTCCCTCATGTCTCTGCCATTTCTGCCATGGCCAATGCACACCGGAGTATCCCCATCAACCCCCTAATTGCAATTGTCCTTGGAAGGGTCTTGAGGGTTGCCAGACGTGCGCCTGGTGGTTCTCATCGAGCGCCTGAGGGGGCTTGTTTGAGTCGACCCGGAAGTCGAGGATGGGGCAGACTGGCCTTGTGGGTGAAAGTGGCGGTCCATTGTGTCTGCCATGCGGACAAGCACCTCCCTAAGACTTGCAATTTCATTGCATATCCTGTCCGTGTTGGCGTCCATGCGCTCAGTGGAGTGCCTCGCCGTCTGGACTATCTTCTCGGTGAGATTTGCTGCCTCAGCGACATGCTGCCCAACCAGCACGGTCAGCTCCTGTTGGCGCTGCAGGATGGCGGTGAATTGCTGATCAGTGCCGGGTGACCGTGCATTGGATGCCGTGCCCACAGATGGCTCCAATGCAACAGGTGATGATAGCATGGGTGACATTATTGCAGGGTTGGTGTCCTCATAAGTCCCATCAGAACCAGGGGTCTGGGATGCCATGGGCTCTGGGCTTCCTGGGGGGCTTGGGGTGTGCATCTCCATGTGCTGGAGTAGGGTGTCCTCTGGATCGGACTGGGGGCCAGTGGCGGCTGCCTCACCAGCAGAGCTTGCCGCAGCTGATGGTGGGCCCTGGGTGTCTGGCATTGTGTAACGCTCACCTGATTCCCGTAGAGGCGCCGGTCTTGACTGGGCATATACCGTATCTTCAAAGGTGATGTGTAACACACGGCTGGCTCTTTGGGCTGGACCTCTGTGCACTGTATGTCTGACTCGAAGGGTAAGATGTCTGCAGATAGAAAATATGGGATTAATGAACTGGGTTATTGAATGTCTCTCTCTTCTTCCCTTTCTCTTCTCCTGTAGAACCCCAAAGGTTAACGCTCTCACCTTAGGTAAGTGAACGCCGTGCTCTCCATCTGCCTCGGGGCAGGGTGCTGTAACCAGTTTCTTCACTTGATAAGGGGAGCATGCCTCTTGACTTCAGAGGACTGCTGTCCGTCGTTTACTGCACGAACGGTAAGTTTCGAGTAATTCTAATGTCTTTAAAAGTCTTTAGTAATGATGTCTCTTGTTTTGCAGGGTTCCGGCGATGGCGGATGACGGGCTGAAGTGAGTTGAAGATGGAGCCCGTGTGATGAATAGAAGCGCCTGGAAGCACGTAAGTAAGCGCTTGTTGCCTGCTTCACGATGCGCTCTAACTGTCTTTTTATTTTGCAGGTACAAGTTCGGAGCGGCTGCAGGGTGCCAGAATACCCACTGGGTTGGATGTGGAAAGGAGTAATGGCACATGAGTATTAAAGTTCCCAAATGTCTTTAAACGCACCTTGTTTTGTCTTTCAGATGCGGGATGCAGCGCCGAAGGCCTCCGGAGCGTGCGAAGAGTTGGTAAACTTTTGTCTTTCAGATGCCGGAATGCAGTGCGAAGACCTCCGGAGCGCACGAAGAGTAGGTAAGCCTTTGTCTTTCAGATGCCGGAATGCAGCGCGAGGCGTTGGTGACAGCCGATGGACCAGGTAAGTGAAGCGCTGTCACTGAAGACCGTAATGCTAACCTGTTCTTTCTTGTCTTTATAGGTGTTGCTGAAGACTGGATTCAGGATGGTAAGCCTTTTTCCTTAGGCCCAGGATCAGATGCAGAAGACACGATGAGCGTTCTGCTGCAGAGGATGCAGAATAACGCAAAGCAAGATTCATCCATCGGGTGTGGTTTAAATAGCCTCCTGTAGTGCTTAGGTGTCTCCTTCCACAGCCACGCCTAGGTAAGAAAAGAGTTCCTGCTTTCCAGAAGAGTTCCAGTGTTCTGAACCTAGGGAGTGGGTCCTGCCCCACTCAACAGGAAAAGTAGTTCCAAACAGAAGAGGATCAGAGGCTCAACTGGCAGGCAAGTAAGCAGCATGGTCTGCTGCAGGTAAGTCCACCCAAGCATTATGAGCCCGGCGCTTCCAGCGCTGGGACTGGGCATATTTATGAGCCTGGTGCCACTGGCGCCAGGACTGGGTCCAAAAGGTCCCAATTGGGACTGGTTGGCACTCGGAACCTGGGTTATGGATCTGCTTCCAAGGGAGTTGGGAAAACCCTGACCTTTTGGAAGCAGAGATCATGACAGTACCCCCCCTCAAGACCCCTCCCAAACCGGGCTTCTCCGGGGGTTTTGGCTTGTCAGGAAATGTTCGGTGAAATCTTTTGATTAGGCGAGGAGCGTGGACATATTCAGCAGGTTCCCAGGATCTCTCTTGGGGGCCGTAGCCTTTCCAGTCAATTAGGTAAAATAGTTTAGATTTGGACATCTTGGAGTCCAGAATGCTTTTGACTTCAAACTCGAGTTCTCCATCAACTAGGATGGGTTTTGGAGATTTAGTTAGTCGGGTTTGAGGTTGCACGGGTTTTAATAGAGAGACGTGGAAGACCGGATGTATCTTCATGTGCGGGGGCAAGTCCAACTTGACCGCTACTGGGTTTACTATGGTAGTGATGGAATAGGGACCAAGGTATCTTGGGTTGAATGTGCGTGGCCCTTTTAGAGGTAAATATTTGGTGGATAACCAGACTTGATCCCCTACTTGATATTGAGGGGCTTCCTTCCGATGTTGATCTGCTCCTTTCTTGTATTGTTCTTTAGCCCTTTGAAGGTGAGAAACAGCTTCCTTAAAGGCTTGGGTGATTGTAGAATGCAGGTAGTCTACTGCTGGTGTTTCAAGATCTTGGAGGGGATCCAACTCTGAGGTTCGAGGGTGACTGCCGTATAAAAGAAAAAACGGGGTTTTCCCAGTTCCCGAATGGACAGAGTTATTGTAGGCATATTCGGCTATCCAAAGGATGTCTTTCCAAGTTTTTTCAGTTTGTTGCAGCATGCAGCGTAAATACTGTTCCAGAGTTTGATTGGTCCTCTCGGTTTGTCCGTCGGTCTGAGGGTGGTGACTGGTCGATAGTCTCACATCAATTTGAGCCGACCGACAGCAACTTCGCCAAAAATGAGAAATAAATTGACTACCTCGATCCGAAATTAGAACCGAAGGAAAACCGTGCAGTCGGACGATGTTTTCGAGAAATTCTCGGGCCAGAATTGCTGCTGTTGGCAAGCCTTTGAGCGGAATGAAATGCGCCATCTTGGAGAATAAGTCCACGATTACTAGAATCGTATTGTATCCGGAGCATGGAGGTAGATCGGTGATGAAGTCCATAGAAAGCGCATGCCAAGGGCGAGGTGGGATGTCAATAGGGCGTAAGAGGCCTGCTGGTCTTTCCTTTTGACTCTGGTTTTGGGCGCATACTCCACAGGACATTATAAAGTCTCTGATATCTTTTTTCCAAGACGGCCACCAGAAGTAGCGCTTGATCTTTTCTGAGGTCTTGGCCATACCGGGATGTCCTTCCATTAAAGAATCGTGATAACAGGAGATTACTTTTTTCTGTAAATCTGTGCTGGGCAGGTATAATCGTTCTTGGAAATACAATAAGTTGTCCTTTACTGCAAAGTCCTTTCCCTGCAGATGCCAATTCTGCATGTCTGCTGGAGTTACAAGTTGCCTGGCTTCATCCTTAACTTCCTCTATGGATTGTGTGGCGATTACACCCAGAATTCTTTGTTCGGGAATAATTGGTACAGGTTTAGAGTTGATCAAGTGTTCTTCCACTCCCATCCGAGAAAGGGCATCAGCTTTACCGTTTTTTGTACCAGGTCGATAGGTAATTATGAAGTCAAACTCGGCAAAGAATAATGCCCAACGGAGTTGTCTAGAGGATTGGGCTTTTGCGGTTTTCAAATATTGCAGGTTTCGGTGATCCGTAATCACAGTAACGGTGTGTCGGGCCCCCAGCAGATAATGCCGCCAAGCCTTAAAGGCAGATTTGATAGCCAGAAGTTCCTTGTCAGTAATCGTGTAATTGATTTCAGGAGGCGAGAATTTGCGGGACCAAAATGCCACGGGATGCAACTGATTGGTTACCGGGTCCTTTTGTGATAGAACTGCCCCCATGGCAAGGTTTGAAGCATCAGTTTCCACGATGTAGGGGAGTTCGGGGCGAGGGTGTTTTAAGATTGGTGCAGAGATAAATTTAGTCTTCAAATCCTGGAAAGCTTGTTCCGCCTCGGTAGACCATTCAAAACGTTTGTTTTTCTTTAACAAGGCAGTGATGGGCTGGACTATTCGAGAAAATTAGGGGATAAACCTGCGGTAAAAGTTAGCGAAGCCTAACATGCTTTGCACACCTTTTACGGAGGATGGTAATGGCAATTTGAGAACTGCATCGACCTTCTTTGAATCCATACGCACTCCGCTAGGTGATAATATGAATCCCAAGAATTCAACTTCAGTCACGTTGAAAACACATTTTTCCAACTTAGCGAAAAGTTTGTGTTGACGCAATCTTTCGAGGACCATTTTCACATGTTTCCGATGTTCAGATTCCGATGAAGAATAAACGAGGATGTCGTCAATGTAAACAACACACACACGTCTATGAGCTCTCTGAGGACATCGTTCATAAAATATTGAAAGGCGGCCGGGGCATTGCAAAGTCCGAAGGGCATGACCTGATATTCAAATAGCCCATATTTGGTGCGGAAGGCCGTCTTCCATTCATCGCCCTCTTTTACTCGTACCAAGTGGTAGGCTCCTCTAAGATCCAGCTTTGTATATATGCATGCTTTTCTGACTTGGTCCAGGAGTTC
The DNA here is from genome assembly GCF_040938575.1 of Ambystoma mexicanum. Classification (NCBI taxonomy): domain Eukaryota; kingdom Metazoa; phylum Chordata; class Amphibia; order Caudata; family Ambystomatidae; genus Ambystoma; species Ambystoma mexicanum. The sequence continues at coordinate 1,136,967,396 of NC_090932.1, read as the reverse complement.
AGGGATCAAAGGTAACGGATATCTATTCTTGAAGGTGATCTGGTTCAGGGAGCGATAATCTATACAAGTTCTAAGATCTCCTTCCTTTTTTGGAACGAAGAACAAAGCTGAAGAAGCAGGGGACTTGGAAGGACGAATAAACCCATTTTCCAGGTATTGATCCAGGTATTGTCGAAGGTGAAGGTTCTCAGGCTCGGTGAGGGCATAAATTCTACTACAAGGAGGAGTAGATCCAGGTATCAGGTCTATCTGGCAGTCATAAGACCTATGAGGAGGTAGAGAGTTAGCCTGATCCTTCCGGAAAACATCTTGGTATTCTAGGTATTCGGGAGGTAACTGGGGAGTCTCTGAAGAAATTGCTGCCAGTGCAACACCAGGTGGAGGGTGACAAGTAGAGACACATTCTGGAAACTGGACCGTTCTTGCTCGCCAATCGATCAGAGGATTGTGTTTCTCTAACCAAGGTATTCCTAGAATAATCTGAAACTGAGGAGCCTTGATCACATCGAACACGATCTTCTCATGGTGTCCATCTTGACTTACTAGCGTCACTTCTTGAGTGGTATGCGTTACTGGTCCGGAGGCTATCTCCGTTCCATCCACCGTAGTAATGACGTCCTTTACAGCCTTGGGACAAAGAGTTAGATTCATCCTCAAAACCATTTCATGATCCACATAATTGCCGATGGCACCGCTGTCGACGTAAGCTTCAATTGCATGTAATCAATCCGGATTATCAGGGCTAATGAGGACCATAGGTATCACGAAATGCGAGGTCACAGAACTGGTTTTCACGCTCGGCAAGAGGACCTCTATTCTTGTCGGGCGAGGTCGTTTCCCTGCTCAGAGTTTGTAACTTTGGTAACTGCAGCTCCTACTGCCTTCTTAGCAGGTTTCACCGGACAGTCTCGAAGAAAGTGCCCTGAGTTTCCGCAATAGAGGCATAATTGCAACTGTTTTCTCCTTTCCCGCTCCTTTTGTGTTAAAGGACCTTTCAGGCCCCCTATTTGCATGGGTTCCCCGGAGTCTACTCCTTTGGAAGGAGTTGACGGTTTGGAAAATACTCGAGCATCAAACTTGGAACGATCGGCCTTCCTGTTCTGCAGTCTGTGATCTATTTGAACGACTAAGTCTATATATTCCGAACAATCTTGTGGGGGATTCACTACTTGGGCTAACACATCTTTGAGCTCTCCACGTAGACCTCTATAAAACAGCGTAATCCTTTTGTCCTCAGGCCATTGAGTTTCCACTATCAGTCTGTTGAAAGACGCAATATAAGCCAAAAGGTCTTGATTACCTTGTCGCAACGAAAGAAGCTCATTGTCCAAGGCCTGCCCCTGTGAATGTCTTGCGAACAGTTTTTCCATACTGAGCTGAAAAGCTTGAAAATCATGGAGGACCGGATCATCTTGATTTACTAGAGGGATCGACCAGTCTGCCGCATTGCCACTAAGGTACGAAAGCACGAAAGCTACTTTAGCTTGATCAGTTGGAAAGGCTGCTGGCCGGCATAAGAAATGCAACCGGCACTGATTAATAAATACTGCAAACCTCTTTGGGTCACCAGAAAATCGTTCGGGCGGAGCCAGAGGTACATTCCCAGGTAGGTTGATCTGCACTGGATTCATAGAGGATGTAGAAGGAAGATTTCCCCCAGATGCGGGTAACGGGGTCTGTCCGGCTTGTGACTGTAGCAATTGTCTAGCAAGATCATCTGTTCGCTCCTTGGAAATAATCAGTTCCCTTCTTAGAGCGTTTGTTTCCTGACGGGCTGCATGCACTTCTGCCCTTAGTTCCCCAAGTAACTGGGCTAGCTGGTCGGTATCCGAGGTTTCCATAGCGCCTGGACGGGAGTTTTGCGGTAGGCTTTGCGTTCTGTAACGCTCACCTGATTCCCGTAGAGGCGCCGGTCTTGACTGGGCGTATACCATATCTTCAAAGGTGATGTGTAACACACGGCTGGCTCTTTGGGCTGGACCTCTGTGCACTGTATGTCTGACTCGAAGGGTAAGATGTCTGCAGATAGAAAATATGGGATTAATGAACTGGGTTATTGAATGTCTCTCTCTTCTTCCCTTTCTCTTCTCCTGTAGAACCCCAAAGGTTAACGCTCTCACCTTAGGTAAGTGAACGCCGTGCTCTCCATCTGCCTCGGGGCAGGGTGCTGTAACCAGTTTCTTCACTGGATAAGGGGAGCAGGCCTCTTGACTTCAGAGGACTGCTGTCCGTCGTTTACTGCACGAACGGTAAGTTTCGAGTAATTCTAATGTCTTTAAAAGTCTTTAGTAATGAGTCTCTTGTTTTGCAGGGTTCCGGCGATGGCGGATGACGGGCTGAAGTGAGTTGAAGATGGAGCCCGTGTGATGAATAAAAGCGCCTGGAAGCACGTAAGTAAGCGCTTGTTGCCTGCTTCACAATGCGCTCTAACTGTCTTTTTATTTTGCAGGTACAAGTTCGGAGCGGCTGCAGGGTGCTGGAATACCCACTGGGTTAGATGTGGAAAGGAGTAATGGCACGTGAGTATTAAAGTTCCCCAATGTCTTTAAACGCACCTTGTTTTGTCTTTCAGATGCGGGATGCAGCGCCGAAGGCCTCCGGAGCGTGCGAAGAGTTGGTAAGCTTTTGTCTTTCAGATACCGGAATGCAGTGCGAAGACCTCCGGAGCGCACGAAGAGTAGGTAAGCCTTTGTCTTTCAGATGCCGGAATGCAGCGCAAGGCGCTGGTGGCAGCCGATGGACCAGGTAAGTGAAGCGCTGTCACTGAAGACCGTAATGCTAACCTGTTCTTTCTTGTCTTTATAGGTGTTGCTGAAGACTGGATTCAGGATGGTAAGCCTTTTCCCTTAGGCCCAGGATCAGATGCAGAAGACACGATGAGCGTTCTGCTGCAGAGGATGCAGAATAACGCAAAGCAAGATTCATCCATCGGGTGTGGTTTAAATAGCCTCCTGTAGTGCTTAGGTGTCTCCTTCCACAGCCACGCCTAGGTAAGAAAAGAGTTCCTGCTTTCCAGAAGAGTTCCAGTGTTCTGAATCTAGGGAGTGGCTCCTGCCCCACCCAACAGGAAAAGTAGTTCCAAACAGAAGAGGATCAGAGGCTCAACTGGCAGGCAAGTAAGCAGCATGGTCTGCTGCAGGTAAATCCACCCAAGCATTATGAGCCCGGCGCTTCCAGCGCTGGGACTGGGCATATTTATGAGCCTGGTGCCACTGGCGCCAGGACTGGGTCCAAAAGGTCTCAATTGGGACTGGTTGGCACTCGGAACCTGGGTTATGGATCTGCTTCCAAGGGAGTTGGGAAAACCTTGACCTTTTGGAAGCAGAGATCATGACACATTGTTGCCAGTGGGTTTGCCTCCGGTGGTGGGGCCACAGTTGGTGGTGCAGCTACTGCTGCCCTGGCAGTGGCACTGTGACGTAGGCTGCCACTCTTCAGGTGTGGCCTTCCACTCTTGCCCCTGGATGTTGCAGGGGTTTCCTCCGGCTCCTGTGCCCTTGGCCTCTTTGATGTAGGTGGTGCCTTTGATGCATCTGCAGCATCCTCCCCATCTGTATGTGAGCCTGTCAGGGACGAGAAGGGGGATGGCATTGGTTGCGTTTCAATATACTCAATGTAAATTACAGGGATTATGCAGTTGTGGACATTGGGACTTAGCAGTTGTGGATGCAGGTGATGTGCCAGTTCAGTGCCTCATCCATGCATGGTTGAGTTTGGGACTTGTCTCTGGTGATGTGTGCATGTGTGTGTGTTTGGGTCTGACACTGACATGGTGATGGATGGGTGCATGTGTGGATGTGTGTCCATGCATGAGTGGGGTCTGGGCTCACATATGGGGGTGACTGTGCATTCACACCGCATCCTGTCATGTGTACACTCACCTGCATCAGAAGTGGTAGCCACGCCGACCTCCATGCTGCCCACTCCCTCAATGCTCTCGGTGGCAATCATGTTGGCGCATGTCTCCTCCCATTCCTTCAGGTGTATTGGGGAGCCATCTCCGCCAGCAGTGGCAATGCGGTGGTTCTCCGCCAGGATGCCCCTCACCCGCAGCCTGAGGTCGTCCCACCTCTTCCTGCATTCGCGCACAGTGCGCGTGCTGGTGCCCACGGCACTGACTTCGACTGCCACCTCCTCCCAGATGGCTTTCTTCCTGAGCAAGGTGGCGCGGCGCATATCATTTGCAAAGACGACCTCTGCATGCTCTGCAAGGGTCTGCGTCAACATGACCAGTTCCTCGTTGGTGTACTTTTCCTTCCGCTGCCTGTCACATGTTTTCTTCAGGGCCTTGGGCATGATGCAGGTGTCACGGTTGATTTCACACAGCTCACTACTCCAATATGGTCCAGGGGGCAGAGGATGGCAATGGATTGTGTTTTTAAAGATGGCCGCCGTGCTCTTTCCCGTTCCGGTGCGATGACGCTATTTCCGCTTCTGCTATTTAACGGTCGATGCTAATAGCGGTCACCGCTAATAGCGGTCATCGCTAATAGCGGTGACCGCAAATAGCATGTACAGTGAGGGCGGAGGTGCTATCAGCACTTTGGGCGGGCCCGGTAAGGTGCTTTAGCGCCATGGCGGTAGGGTCATTTACCGGCATGGCCCTATGCGCGTGTCCGCTTACTCGTGATGGTGCGCTATTGGCGGTCTCCTGTGAGGGCGGACACGCTAATAGCGCCATGCCGGTAAATCCCGTTTTTTAGCACCTACCGTGTAATGAGGCCCTTAGTGTTGTTGCCAGGGAGTCCACTTTAAGCAAAAAAACAAGTTTGTAGCGCCTTAAAGAAAGGTGAATAGGTCAGGGAGAGGGCATTCCAGAGGTTCACGGCTACAGTGGGCTAGGTGGGCATGCTGGTCCCTCCTCCTATTGCTCTTTTCACCTTTTGTAGGACCAGGCGATGGGCATGGATGGACCTTTCTGGTCTGCTGGACTTAGATCTCATGATTTTCTAGGACAGGTGTTGAGGGGCTGTATTGCAAAGCCATTTGTGAGTAATAGACAAAGTTTTGAAGATAATAATTTCCTGGATTGGTAACCAATGAACATTTTCCCTGGCTGCTGAGATGTGGTCTGTTTTGAGGATGTTCAGGGCTGCTCGGAGAGCATTGTTTTGGATTACCTGTAACTTATTGAGGTTCTGCTTAGAAGTTCCCACAAAGAGGACATTACAGTAATCCAATCTCGCCCTGATGATAGCTCGGGCGATAGTCAGGCAATTGTATGGTGAAAGGAAATGTTTAGCTGCGTTTATGAGTTCAGTTGTGTACGCTGACGAGGAGGCGATCGCGTTCACTTGTTTGGTAAGCGAGAGGGCAGCATCCAAGTGGACACCCAGTTTTTTTTACCACAGAAGAGACGGGTATCTGAATTCCGTCTATGGTGAAGGAGATAAATTGGGTGCTGAGTTTCTTTAGCATGGCATGGGAACCTACTAGCAAGATTTCCGTCTTCTCGTTATTCAAGCAAAAGTAGTTGGTGGCCATCCAAGTTTGGCTTGACAAGCTTTATTTATGGTGAGAAAGTCTTCGTAGTGGGAGCCTGACAGGGGGATGACAATTTGGGTGTTGTTGACATAGTTGGTGTAGGATATGCCGATTGTGTCCAGGAGGTCAAATAAGGGTTTGGTGAAGATGTTATACAGGGAAGGGGAGATACACAATCCTTGAGGGACACCACAAGGAATGGGGATGGAGGAGGGGACGCTTGCAATGTCTGAGAAGACTCTCATGGATCTACCTTCCAGGAAGGATGCTATCCAAGATGCTGCTTCGAGTGAGAAGTTAGCTGAGGCTGTAAGGTGGTGGCACAATTTTTTGGGAGCTATGAGGTCAAAGGCAGATGATAGATCAAGAAGGAGGAAGAGGGCTGGTTTGCCCTCACCACTAAAAGCAGAGTTGAATGTTTACATCTAATAGCGCTGGTTCTGTGCCGTGACCAGGCCGGAAACCTGATTGACACATCCCTAGGATGTGATTAGATGCAAGGTATGACTGTATTTGGTTGGAGGCTGCCCTTTGTAGAATCTTTAGTAAGAAGGGAACTGTAGTAATGAGCTGGTAGTTGTTTGATGATAAATGGTCCAGAGAGTTTTTTTTAGTAGAGGCATTACCTAGGACTCTTTTAAGCTGACTGGGACCAGGCTTGACGAGAATAAGGCGTTGATGAATCGCATGATGAACGGGACTAGCACTTCAGAGCAGTCTTTGATAATGATGTCTGTGCAACTGTCCCATTTGCATCTAGATAGTTTTAGATTTCTAAGAATGTTGGTTGTTTCTGCTTCCAAAACTTCACTGAAGTGGAAAGGTGGACTGGAGTGAACTTTGGCTGTGTTGGAAGGAGGGTTGATGGGGCAAGCAGCAGCTTGTTTCTTTTAAATTATATGCTGTATGTAACTTATTTTTAATCGCATGGCATTCTGAATTTTAGTGCACCAGGTCTCATGCTTGGTGATGGTGGTGGGGCACGAGAGTCTCTAATTCTCTAAGAATTTTAAATAACTTGTGTGAGTTGCAGTTGGCCATGGCTATTCTTGTGTTGTAGGCCTCCGCTTTAGCTGCCGTGGTAGCCTGCCTATATTCTATGGCTATAGTGGTAAAGCTGGCTTCCACCTAAGGCTTGGAGGTCTGGGCTAAACCAAGAATTGATATGGCTTTTTGGTTTGTCCTTTCTGGGGAGCAGGGGCGCTACCAGGTTTACTGCTTTGGTTAGGGTACTTTTGTACAGGTCTACTAGGATTTTTGGATCTGTCGAGTCTCTCTGTTCCATGTAGAGGGGTGAGAGAAATGGAGAGATTGATTGTTTGGAGATATTTCAGGAGCTGCTGGCCAGGGTAGGTGGCAGTCTTGGGGTAGCTAGGGGTTGTTGTTTCAGTGGGGGAAGGTAAAGCAGAGATATGATGGTCTGACCAAGGACAGGAGGCGTTAGAGGTGATGCTGATCTGGCTGTTCAAATCAGCTACCCAGTCTGGGGATCTCCCTTTGACACAGTGTATAAAACCTAGGTCTGTGAGGGGATTCGCCACCGCTAACACTTTCGTGTCGAAAGGGTCATGGAGACCTAGATTGAAGTCACCCAGGAGTATGACTCTTGATGATGTTATCCCTAATCACATGAATGAGCTCTTCCTCAGAGAAAGTAGAAGGTCCTGGCGTCCTTTAGATGATATGTAGGGTGATGGACTGAGAAGGAGTGAATGAGAGTTTCAAAGTGAGGAGTTCACAGTTTCCCTCCATTGAGCTACTGTTGGGTTTTGTTTGTTGGAAATCTTTATGGATGAGTGCAACGCCTCTGGCTCTGGTGCTGGTTTTGTCACATTTAAGTATGGTGTAGCCCTCAGGGAGGGCTAGGAACAGGACTGGGCCTGAAGCTTGGTGAAGCCAAGTTTCTGAGATCACCAGTAGGTCTAGTTTTTTGCTGGTGATCAGGTCATTAATGTATAGTGCATGGACTGGGAGGGACCTCGCATTGATGAAGGCTCCATGGAGGAGGGGAGGGTTAGCCCCTGATATGGGAGGACCTAGGGTCATAAGAGAAGTGGAAACAATCTGCCTCCTAGAGTAAGAACTTGTAGGAATGCACACCCTAGTACTGCATACTGTAGCGAGAGTCCTGTGGCTCTTAGGGTTCTCATCCAAGTCGATGTCATCGTTGGGGGTGGTCAGGATCAGACTATTTATTTGTGTAAAGATGGCTATCCTACTTGCAGTTGCCTTAAGTTGGGTTTTCCTTGAGTGCAAGCTGTACAGCGTGCCCTTGCTGCTAGAGTATGAGTGGAGGTGCTTGGTGTGAGTTCTAACACTAAGGTGATGGTTCCTCCTTGCGATGGGTGCTGGGTGGTGGGTACGGTTAACTCTAGGTGGCCTTGTGCCAAGGCTGTTATTCATTATAGCAGTCATGGCTGAGGTAGCGGTCACAACTTCCCTCTGCTTGCAGACGGCAGGCAGTGAGAGCAGGACAGGGCAGTTGGATGCGGGGCAGGAGGTTTATATGGGCACTTAGTGCTTAGTGGGCTTTCTCATTCTTGGGCCGGGAGGGGTTAGCTCACCCTTGGAAGGTTTGATGATGGCCAACTTCCTGTGGGGTTTGAGTAACTGCGGGATAGAACTGGCTTGTTTAGGAGTCAGGCACCATTCTCGGGTGGGTCTCGGGCGGCAGGCTGCCGCGTTAGCCGAGATGGTGTTGGGAGGAACTGGCTTTGGTTCCTGCTCTAACATGGGTCTCTGGTGGCGGATTGCCATGTTAAGCAAGATGGTGTTGGGAGGATCTGGCTTCGGTTCCCGTTCTAGGGCTGGTCTCGGGCAGCCGGGTGCCGCGTTAGGCGAGATGGTGTTGGGAGGGTCTGGCTTCGGTTCTCGCTCTAGTGCGGATCTTGAGAGGCAGCATGCCGCATTAGGTAGAATGGTTAGGGCTTTATGATCGTATTGATAATTTCAGAGGAGGTATGCATAGGGGCTTGAACAACAGATTGATTCTCACAGCGCGCTAATGGGTGTGGGCCTCAAACAAGGGATAGTTGTCGTTTCTGCTCTAATTCGGCATATAGGTGATTTGGCATTGCAGAAGCTTGCATACACTATCTTTTCTGGTATGGGGCAGTTGGTTGCATAGAAGAGGCAACGTTAGCGGTATCCCGATAGAAGGGATATATGGGAGGGCCGAATGAGACTCCAGAAGGGAGGAAAGGTGTAGGGCAAGGGGCAGGGAAGTTGCGAGGGCAGTATAGGTGGGCATAGCCATATTTCAATGCAATGTGTAAGCCGGCAGTACAGAGATGTATGTTGGGCTTACCTTTAGAATCAAAGCACCGATGGAGAGCATAGGCATCCATTGCGGCAAGCAGAGCGGCTGGCTCCACCATCCGGCTCCGTTGAGCCAATGCATTTTCTTTGTGGATGGGCCAATCAGCAGGCTCATTGGGTCGCAGTGAGGCACAAGGGTGAATATGTTTGTCGGCAGCGGTCATCTTAGCGGGGGTGATGCCTTTATATTGTGGAAGGCATCTCCAAGCTTCTGCAGGTCCAGGGGTCCAAATGCAGACTGATATCGCAGCGGAGATGCAGAGAGCTCCCAAGGCCTTGCCGTACAGCCTTTGGAAGCGGATTGCTACACCATCCGGCTCCGTTGAGCCAATGCATTTTCTTCATGGATGGCTCATTGGGTCGTAGTGAAGCACAAGAGTGAATAATTTTGCCGGCGGCCGCCATCTTAGCAGGGCGTGCTGCCTCTATATTGTGAAAGGCATCCCCAGGCTTCTGGGGGTCCAGAAGTCCAAATGCAGACTTTAATCTGGAACTATAGAGAGCTCCATTAACTAGACAGACTCTTTTATCCACAACAGACAGGAAGATTGGTGGGACTTAGTATTACATGTTTTACCCCTTTATCTTTTCTGTTGCAAAGCACTCTGGTTATGATCTCATGTATACAGGACATCGTTGGTGGGGACTCAGGATTGGTGCATTAAGCCTGCATCAATCACTGTGGTCCATTTGGCTTTAAATGAGAGCGGAGCCCCATTTTTGGCAGATCGTCTCAAGATTTCGCAAGGAGTAACAAGGAGAACTCATTTTGACCCTGGCTGAAGGTGCAGACTGCTTCACAGCTTCCGCCAGTGAAGGAAGGCCAGGATTTCCAACGAGTTAAGCACAATCCCTCCCCTAAACATCATCTCCCAGCGAACAGATGGAGATACTGAATCCAGAGGAGCCTCCAGCAGTTCCAGAACAGGTACCCAGCCAGCACACAGCACGCCCTGTTAGGCTCTACAGCAAGCTTCCCAGGTGGGAAGTGCCAGAGAGTCTCTGAACCAAACCAAGGACAAGGCCACTTCCTGCAACACTCTGCTGAGCCTTGGGCTATCCACCTTAAAGGACGACATAAGCCCAGTGAAGATTCTGGGAGGAGTGCATCGACAAGCATCAAGCAGTGTATGCCTTAAAGGACATTTTTGAGTCAGTCGAGCCCCTTGAGCTGCAACCAACTGCATCACTGACTGTTGTCACGCTGCAGTCGCTAACGTCGTCTGAGATGCCTCAACCAGTGCTTCAGACCCACCAATCAGCACTGAGACAACGATTCCTGAGCCTGCAGCCATCCATCCAGCTTCCCTCGCCAAACTGCCTGCTGCCTGATACCCGCAGCTGTCTCCTGTATTGAACTCTGTTGCAGAAGCTGCAAAGCGCCCTGAAACCGACTTGCTGCTTTCGAGCACCAAGAACTTCTACAAGCACAAGATACATTGTGCTTCTGTCCACTGGTCCTTCTCCAAAGGACCCTAGTGGCATTTTATGACCCATTACTCCCTTTGTGCTGAAACCAAGTATCCTTGAACTATTGTGATTAATTACTTTACGACTACCCTCTTGTCAGTATCCAGTGTGCATCCCTTTTTCTTCTTGAAACTGTCTGTCCTCTGCATTCCCTTACAGGATGGGTTGTATTTTGTAGTGGGCTAGAACTGTCTTTTGAATCATAATAAAGTAGATATCTGTATACATCATTGACTGGACAGTCCCTTTTATCATTGGGTAATAATTGTATTTTCGCTGTGTTGCAACTAACCAACGATCCACGACCTTGCGGAGATAAGCCTGCTGTTCCAACCATGTTACCAAAATTGGACACAGAGGTTTATAATTTTCTTGTGTTTCCAATCTGTTCTGATCCCTTCTGGCGTACTAGAGGTCTGGGTCTGATTGATGGTTTAGAAACCGATATTCTTCCCTGCACCACTGGTTCCTTCGAAGTTGATTCGTCACAGAGGGGCAACGCAAGGGTGGAGTAGGGAAAGTGCAAGGGGGGAGGGGAAAACTGCAAGGGGGGACATCGGTAGGCCAGCAACACTATTCAGGAGTATTGGACAACATCTGAAGGAAGGAGTGACAGCGCAAATGGGGGAAGGATTGGCAGGGCAATGGGGGGCAGAGCAACAGCAAAGTGCGGAGGAGCGACAGCACTAGAGAGGGAAGGAGTGACAGTGCAAGGGGGAGGAGCGACAGTGCAAGGGGGAGGAGTGCAGCCAAGGGTAGTGGTGCAATAGCGCAAGGGCGAGGCATGACAGCACAAGGGGGAAGAAGGGACAGCACAAGGGGGAAGGAGCAACAGCACAAGGGGGAGAGACAGTGCAATAGGGGAATAGGGACAGTGCAAGGGAGGGAGAAGGGACAGTGCGAGGGAGGGAGGAGGGACAGTGCAAGGGACGGAAGAGGGACAGCACAAGAAATGGAGAAGAGTGCAAAGGAGGGACACGCAGGGGTGTTGCTAGGTCTGGAAAAGATAAGGGGATTGTTGGGACCTGGGGCTAGCTAGCCTTTTGGTTGTAGACCCTGAGATTCTATCCGGGGCTACAGCCTAAGCCCCCCCCCCAGCAATGCCTCTGAGTGACAGCACAAGGGGATGGTGCAACAGCACAAGGGGAGGAGAGGAAGGGAGGAGGGACAGCACAAGGGGAGGAGGGACTGTGCAAGGAAGGAGGGAAAGCGAAATGGGGAGGAACAACAGCTCAAGGTGTGGAGGAGCAACAGGGCAAGGGGAGGAGGATCAGCACTTGGGGTGAGAAGGGACAGTGCAAGGGAGGGAGGAGGGACAGCCCAAAGTGGGGAGGAGCGACAGCAAGGGGGAGGAGGGACAGCACAAGGGGTAAAGGTGCAATAGCACAAGGAGGAGACGCGACAGCACAAGGGGAAGGAGAGACAGCGCAAGGGGGAAGGAGCAACATCACCAGTGGAAAGGAGCGACAGCTCAAGGTGGAAGGAGCGACAGCGTAAGAGGTGGGGAGGAAGGACCACACAAGGGAGGGGTGAGGGACAGTACAAGGGGGAAGGAGCAACAGCGCAAGTGGGGAGAGATATATGTTGGTTGTATGTACATTTGCAGCTTTGCTCATAGTTGTCCTATATTATAGTTTTGATCTCAATGTAATTTATTACAAGGACACCTGTGTGTTGTCAGTGATAGCCTCAACATGGCTTATAATTTTTCCACCTTGGTGAATTTCTGGCGATGAGGAGTACACTGTGTGTTTTCTCATGTTTCCTCACGTGATCACGTGACATGTGTCACGCTATCGCGATTTGGGAACTGTACACAAAAGCATATAGAATAGGTGATGCGGGACGGGAGGCTGTTCTTTTCAGCCTTGGCCCGTTTCCCGCATCGTGCTTACATTTCTGGTGAGTGAGACTGTAGAATTATACATTCACTGATGAATTTGGGATCACGCAATCACGTGATACACGTCATGTGACTAACCTGTGATCATGTGATTTTACACGGAAATACACATAAAAGCAGATGCGGGACGGGAGGGTGCTTTCTTCAGCCAAGTCCCGTTTCCCGCATCGTGCTACACACCTATGAGGTAAGATTAGGGTATGAGACAAGTTAGATGTTCCATACAGGAACAAGCAGCTATTCAGGAAATTAACACCTCTCTTCTCAATCACTTTGCAGATTGAGAGCGGCGCTGAATACAAATTCAGTGGGTTGAGCATTGTTTGAGAAGTCAGACACATACAAGGTATGCACCTTTCAAAAGATGACACTATGCAAGCATGATTTTAGATTTAGTATATCAATTCTTGGGATAGCATGCACTGAAAAAGATAATTTATATCTCTTTCAGCTTCCGTCATAGGGAATTGATCCTGAGCAGGTTTAAAGGGCATCAAGACATCATAATATCAGTCAGGTTAGTAAGAGTACATTGAGCACCATCATGCAGAGATTAATTTTTTGAAATATTACATACCAGAACAAAACTTCTTTACAAACTATATTTTTTTGATTTTTTTCAGACCATGTTCAATGGTAGCAGCTACACCTGAAGAAGGGGCATAGACCCCCGAAACACGTAGTGAGGTGCCCTCTACAAGCGCCACACTGAGAGAACCTAGGTTTTTCTGGTGTGGTATCACTTGCATTGCGACACTAAGCCGGGACCCATGTAATACCACATAATGAATTTTATAATATGAAAGGAAACAGATCACATTAATATTTGAAAAATGAAAAACAGTGTATCACACATTGGCTATAACCTTAGAACAAGTATTTTTATTATAGAAAAAAGCACATTGTTCGCATAAAAACACTATATGAAATAACATACTGAAAAACACCCTAAAACCAGGTTTTTATAAAGGGACAATAACATACAAGACAAAAATGTATAATAACACAAATATACCACATTCATAAAATAGGAAAGCAACGTTTAACATACAAACAACAATAAAAAATTCATTTGTTGCAATCTATGTATAACCCAACATGTTTCTGTCTGTTCACTCCTAGATGTCTGACATTCATCAAGGGTAGCTCTTCTCCCAGTTCTACAACTGTCGTCCCCTCCAGTCCTGGTGGGCATAGATCTCAACTTGATCTTTAATGCAATCTTGAAATCAGTGTATTCCAAGGGTCCATTGTAACCAAATACACAGAAGCAACCAGCCGTATTTCAGCCACTTTTAAAGATTATCCTTCTGGATGGATATTGTGTAAGACACACTCTCCGAATAAATGCAGACCAGAAAAGTATTCCCAAATGCCAAACACCAAATGGAAAAGGTCACAGGTTTCTGTAACGGTCACTATACCGCAATCTTACTTTCATGCTCAATTAATTATTGGAAATCAGATCTGAAAGCCAGTTTGGGGAAACCAGGCAGAACCTTGACTCAAGGGCAACTTTTGAACAAAACGTCCATTATGTTTATATGTACAAGAAATATTTTGTTTTCATTTTCAATTGACTTTTTCGGGCCTGCAGGATCTAAACAGGGATGTACAAGACAATATTAGTCATAAAAATAAACTAATATATAAAACATACAACACCATTTCGCCCATAGAAAACAGGCAAAACAGAGCAATGCTAAGTTTGTTTAAGGAAGTCCAGTGGGCGTCTGACAAGACTCCTCAGGTCATTAAGCCATTGGCCTGCAGAGGCTCCAAGGGGGGGGGAGATCCCACTGAAGTCAATGGGAGTTTAGTCAGGTGATAAATGTTTTCGTTTGCAAGTGTGCCCATTGAGGTCAATGGAAAACAAGGGGCTTGTTGAAATGCAGAAAAAGTGTTGCAGGCCAATGACACCCTCCAAAAGCGGATGAGTTGAGAGCGATTCCCAACGATTGACATATTTGTATTTACACATGTGTAATGATACAGATGCTGGAAGAGGTCAAGTAGGTTACAGGATCATATTTGAGCATATGAAAAAATGCACAAGCAGTGAAGTGAGTAAAGGTAAGGAGCAACTGAAGATGCACAAGGTTAACTGATAGGCATATCTCATGGTGCACAGGCGAGCAGTGAAAACAGGTAGACCGTGGGCTGCTAATGGGACTGCACTGACCGACGATTAAAGAATGACATTTTCACCGAATTATCACTGACAAGAAGACATTTGTACTAGTTGGTTAGTGGCCATGTCAGGGCAACATTGCCAGACATCAGTGCAAAGTAGCCTGACAATGGAGTCATCTATGCAATCGAGCCAGACGGCGTGCACGGTGGGCTTCACGAAGCTGTGCATCCTGGTCTTGGCTGGAGTTCCCAATCAATGGCAATTTTCACAAATATTTTAGTCACTTGGCTACTGCCAGGTCAAAGGACCTGAGCAGCAATTTCCTAGCACAGTGAAAGCTGTGTATGTAAGTGTAGGCAGCCCAGAGATGGCCCCAAGTGTGGTGTATGGTTCATTTCACGGTATGTGGATCAATAACCGAAGCATGGATATAGTGATGGAAAGGAGGGAAGAAGGAGAGAGGGTGAGACTCCCCTAGTGAGGGTGCAGAAATGCCAAAACAAAGCTGGGTTCAGACAGATGTAGTAAACTCGGTGAGCTTCAGTTCATCCAAGGATTGGCCTTGTGGTCTTGGGCATCGAAGCTCCTGGATGTAAATTTTTTTTTGTGGGACACCTCAACTCTCCAAGTACACTCGGTTTGTGGGCTCACTGGAGACTGTGATGGATGCCTTGAGCCACTTTGGCTTCAGGCCTCAAGACCTGCCTGCAACCTTTGGGTTGCATTCAGCCCTTTATGGGCTGTCCCCTATGGAAGCTAATGAGCCGTGGCTGTGTATGTTTTTCAGTGTATATCAATATATACACACATTTTTTTAAACGAGTTAAGGTTATTACTTATGAAAAGGTGAATTCTACAGATAGTGGGAAAGAGAACGTTAAGTTGCACAAGCTGGTAATGGGAATGTTGAGATACAAACACTCAGTCCAAAGGTAAATAAAAAGGTAAAGTCTACACACACACACCTGGAATGGGAATGGTGATGTACAAACACTCAGTCCAAAGGTGAATAAATAAGTTATGTCTCCACATGTTGAGAATGGAAATCCTGAGGTACAAAAAATCAGTCAAAAGATAAATAAATAAGTAAGGTCTATGCATGCAGGGAATAGGAATGTTGAGGTACAAACACTCAGTCCAAAGGTGAATAAATAAGTAAAGCCTACACAGGCTGGGATTGGAAATGTTGAGGTACAAATAATCAGTTAAAAGGTAAATCAATGACTAAAATCTACACATGCTGGGAATGCGAATGTTGAGGTACAAACACTCAGTCCAAAGGTAAATAAAAATGTAAAGTCAGCACACGCTGGGAATGAGAATGTTGAAGTACAAACACTTAGTCCAAAGATGAATAAATATGTAAAGTCTACACAGGCTGGGATTGGAAATGTTGAGGTACAAACAATCAGTTAAAAGGTAAATAAATGAGTAAAATGTACCCATGCTGGGAATGGGAATGTTGAGGTACAAACACTCAGTCCAGAGGTGAATTAATAAGTAAAGTCTACACAGGATGAGAATGGGAATGTTGAGATACAAACACTCAGTACAAAGGTAAATAAAAAAGTGAATTCCACACATGCTGGCAATGGGAATGTTGAGGTACAAACACTTAGTCCAAAGGTAAATAAAAAAGAAAAGTCTCTCCATGCTGGGAATGGTAATGTTGAGATACAAACACTTAGTCCAAAGGTAAATAAAAAAGAAAAGTCTCTGCATGCTGGGAATGGTAATGTTGAGATACAAACACTTAGGGCAAAGGTAAATACAAAAGTAAAGTCTACACACAGTGGGAATGAGAATGTTGAGGTACAAACACTCAGTCCAAAGCTGAATAAATAAGTAAAGTCTACATAGGCTGGGAATGGGAATGTGGAGGTACAAACACTCAGTACAAGGGTAAATAAAAGGTTAAGGCTATGCGTGTTGGGAATGGAAATATTGAGGTACAAACAATCAGTGCAAAGGTAACTAAACAAGTAAAGACTACATACACTGGGAATGGGAATGTTGAGGTACAAACACTAAGTCCAAAGGTAAAAAAAAACATTGTCTACACACATCTGGGAATGGGAATGCAGATGTACAAACACCCAGTCCAAATGTAAGCAAAAAAGTAAAGTGTACAAATGTTGGGAATTGGAATGTTGAGGCACAAACACTCAGGCCAAAGGTAAATAAAAAGTTAAAGTCTGCACACGCTAGGAATCTGAATGTTGAGGTACATACACATAGTCCCAATATAAAAAAAGTAAAGTATGCACACGCTGGTAATCAGGATTTTGAGGTACAAACACTCAGTCCAAAGGTAAACAAATAAGTAAAGTCTACAAATGCTGGGAATGGGAATGTTGTGGTACAAACACTCTGTCACAAGTCTCTCCCCTTCTCACCTGTCTTTCCTTGCTTGCAACCTTCATTGATGATTTCTTTCGCACGGTCTGGGATTTGTAGAGGCTTGTGTGCTGGTCGTCTGGTTCCAGCGTGGGGATATCGGTCCTACTCCAGGAGGCGGTCGGATGTCCATTACCAGGAACCAGGAAGGAGACTAAGTCCGAGCTCGGAGGCACGGAACGCCGTGACTCGAGCGCAGGCGAGGATCCTGGAAGAATTGTAAGGTAAGGTCGAGGAAAGGAAAGGGAGGAAGTAGATTCAAGGAATCGGGGAAACAGGACTAGGAAGGAAGTTCCGGGCGAACTTCAGCAACACACGTCAGACTGCTCCGAGCGGTAGCATTGAGACGTGCAGAACTGCGGTGGTGTGTCTGCTTTGTAGAATGCTGAACGTAGCGCATAAAGACTGGCAAGCTGCGTTCCGCACCAAACGGCCATGTTGGAAGGATCACGGAATCCAGTCCTCTATGGGTCAGGGACCACGAAGTCCAGAATGGGCGCAGGCGGCGGTTCATGACACACTCAGTCCAGAGGTGTATAAATAAGTAAAGTCTACACAGGCTTGGAATGGGAATGTTAAGGTACAAACACTCATTACAAAGGTAAATAAAAAAGGTAAGACTATGCATGGTGCAAATAGAAATGTTGTTGTACATACAATCAGTCTAAAGGTAAATAAACAAGTACGGTCTACAAGTAAAGTCTAGACACGCTGGGAATTGAAATGTTGCGGTACAAACACTTAGTCGAAAGGTAGATCAAAAAGCAAAGACTATGCATGCTGGGAATGGGAAATTTGAGGTACAAACACTCAGTACAAAGGTAAATAAAAAAGTGAAGACTATACATGCTGGGAATGGGAATGTAGAGGTACAAACACACAGCTCAAATTGAAACAAATAAGTAAAGTCAACCTATGTTGGGAATGGGAATGTTGACGCATAAATACTTAGTCCAAAGGTAAATAAATAAGCACATTCTACACACACTGGGAATACAAGCAGACAGTCCAAAGGTCATTTAAAAAGTAAAGACTGCTCACGCTGGGAATGGAAATGTTTCGGTACAAGCAATCAGTCCATAGGTTAAATAAAAAGGTCTACACATACTGGTAATGGGAATGTTGAGGTACAAACACTCAGTCCAGAGTTGTATAAATAAGTAAAGTCTACACAGGCTTGGAATGGGAATGTTAAGGTACAAACACTCATTACAAAGGTAAATAAAAAAGGTATGACTATGCATGGTGCAAATAGAAATGTTGAGGTACATACAATCAGTCTAAAGGTAAATAAACAAGTAAAGTCTACAAGTAAAGTCTACACACGCTGGGAATGGAAATGTTGTGGTACAAACACTTAGTCGAAAGGTAGATCAAAAAGCAAAGACTATGCATGCTGGGAATGGGAATGTTGAGGTACAAACACTCAGTACAAAGGTAAATAAACAAGTGAAGACTATGCATGCTGGAAATGGAAATATTGAGGTACAAACAATCAGTCCAAAGGTAGATAAACAAGTAAAGTTTACACATGCTGGTAATGGGAATGTAGAGGTACAAGCACACAGTCCAAATTTAAACAAATAAGTAAAGTCAATGCATTTTGGGAATGCAAATGTTGACGCATAAATACTTAGTCGAAAGGTAAATAAATAAGCACATTCTACACACACTGGGAATACAAGCAGACAGTCCAAAGGTCATTTAAAAAGTAAAGACTGCTCACGCTGGGAATGGAAATGTTTCGGTACAAGCAATCAGTCCATAGGTTAAATAGAAAAGTCTACACATGCTGGTAATGGGAATGTTGAGGTACAAACACTCAGTCCAAAGGTAAATAAAAAAGTAAAGTTTACACATGCTGGGAATGGGAATGTTGAAGAACAAACACTCAATCCAAAGGTAAATAAATAAGTAAAGTCTATGCACACATCCTTACTGTTCCTGGCCTGTAAGAATGTTGTCGTATTTTCCCTTGTTCCCTCCCTTGCCTTGAAGCGCTTTGAAACACATTGTGTATAGGCGCTATATAAATAAACTATCATATCATATCATATATCATGCTGGGAATGAGAATGTTGAGGTACAAACACTTAGTCCAAAGGTAAATAAAAAAGCAAAGTCTACACATGCTCGGAATGGAAATTTAGATGTACAAACACCCAGTCCAAATGTAAACAAAACATACATTCTACACAGGCTGGGAATGGGAATGTTGAGGTTCACACACTTAGTCCAAAGGTAAATAAGAAATCAACGTCTACACATGCTGAGAATGGAATGGAAATGTTGAGGTACAAACACCCAATCCAAATTTAAACAAAAAAGTAAAGTCTACATGCGCTGGGAATGGGAATGTTGAGGCACAAACACTCAGTTAAAAGTTAAATAAAAAAGTAAAAAAGGACACATGCTGGGAATGGATATGTTGAGGTACAAACACTCAGCCAAAGGTTGAATAAAAGTCTACTCACGATAGAAATGGGAATGTTGAGGTACAAAAACCTAAATACAAATAAAAAGTGCCCCGTCAGAAATTATTTAAATTAACAGAAACAAATTCTTTGCGTTTTTGTCATGTGTGGTGGAGACTGGTGCATTTAATGGCAACCTGCTAGGAACTATCCCGATAAGAGTAGGGGGAAAA
Source organism: Ambystoma mexicanum (assembly GCF_040938575.1). Lineage (NCBI taxonomy): Eukaryota > Metazoa > Chordata > Amphibia > Caudata > Ambystomatidae > Ambystoma > Ambystoma mexicanum. Next base: position 1,136,948,043 of record NC_090932.1, on the reverse strand, counting down.
CTGACTCAAAAGTTTAACTAATTTGTTCAAAAGATTATAAACAACTCATTAATTTGTTTAAAACCTATAATTCACAAGTATTGTGTTTATTCTAGTTTAAAAAAAGTAAAATCACTTTCATATCTTAACACCAATTCAATGATCATCACACATATCAATGCAAAAAATGAATAAATGCACCCAATAAAACATATAATATATACATTTGGCCATGATTGGTTCTTTGTACTTAATTCATGAAAATGGAGGAGAGAAAGAAAAGTAAAGTAAAAGGACAGGAAGTATTTCCCTCATACAAATGAAGTTCGTCACACTACAAATGAAATGTTAACTCACACTAAACCACTGCTTCACAGGGCTCTCATTAACAATGGCATTCATTTAAGCTACCTAATATTTAAAGCAGTGGTTCTGGGGTAGTCTTGCAGTGCCGTAGGACACTGCTTGCTGATACTTTGAGTACAAACGCTGTTTCATCTCACCCTGTGAATAGTGTTTTTTCACTTTAAATCTTGGTATTGAATTGATACCATAATTTACATTTTCATAGAAAGACTTTCCAATCAGAAAGTTACCTCTAAGCGTTGAACACATACAAGAAAGTCCATCCTATTTGTAAAGTACATAGGATAATCACCCAGTAATGCATTTGTCTTGACACGACGGAAGCCAGTAATTAGAATTACAAGATTTACAAACCGTAAATAAGAAAAACATCTGTCATTTGGCTACTCCCTTTCTGGGATCCTGAGAATGTAATATACAGATGTATTAATTAATATATCTTTCTAGCCATTATTGACCTTGAGAAAACACTTTGAGGGGCCAAAACATGTGTTGATCCATGTCTTTTATAGGTTTCATGTATTACACAATGGAACCTCCCTGTTTTTTTGTTTTCAGGGGCACGGTTCTACAGAAATGGGGATTAGATAACTGAAAGAAAACAAAAGGTAACAACTGGCTACCTCTCCCTTCTTGAACGGTCTTGTCCACAACATGGACAGGGAATAAAATGCACAACTTAATTATAAATGCACAGGTCCAAGCACTCATGTCATATCATCAATCAAATGTAATACTGTTTGTATCCAAAAACATACAAATGCAAACCTGAATCCCGATCGTGTAGCCAAACCACAACCTGTAAGCAATAGTGATGGGGGTTAGTAAAAGTGCCCAAAATTCGGTGCATAAGACAAATACGTAACATAGTTGAAGTCGCAATCATTTACATAGTCACAGTACCTGGTAGGATAGTGACCCAGGACTACTGCACCAAGTCAAGAGGAATACACAGGTCTGGGACCTGCACGCATAAGATTGGGAACTTATGTGAATTGTGAATTTTTGAATTACAAAACAAGCCAGGGGGAAGGGGAGGCATCCCCACCCACTTGATAATATTGGACTCGGAATTGTGAAAGTCTGAGAAGGGCGTGGGGTAAAGGGGTCATTCCGCCCAGCCCTTGTGAACTAGAAAACAAGGAGGCCTCAGGAGAAGGAAACAACAATACCTCCTTGTGTCTTTCCCAAAGATTGTGTATCTTGATACAAATCAAAAAAAGGCATGTGAAAGGGGGTCAGACCCCAGGCAGTTTGAGGATGTTGAGAACCAAATACCTGGAGAAGGGAGACATCTTCCTGGAGCCCAATAGCGAAGCACAACTATGATCAATAAGGAATGATGTTTGAGTTGGAATGTTTTTCTTTTACATTGGAACTGAACCCTTACACAAGCTGGAACTGTGTGACATCTCCCCTGCGACTGAAACTGTGGCTCATTGTCCAGAAGAAGGGATTCATTCTTCTGGACCAAGAAGATCCACTACCCTTTTCTTATTAGTTACAAGTGAGAGGGGTAGAAGTAGGCATTTTGACATGATGGTGTACTCTTTTTATTTACATTGTGACCGAGTTATTAGTTCCTTATTAGAGGGAGAAATAGGTTTCCTCTTTATTTTTGCTTAAATAAAAGTCTTTGCCAATCACCGTGCCACCATTGTGTCAGACCCATACTTCTGCACCCTTACAACTGATATAGTGAAGTATGTGGTAATTGATTTTAAAAAATGAGTGCATACTGTGAGGCTAAATAACATGTTACACAATCAGATTTGTTAATTTGTGAATTAGTTTTGATTTTATAATGTAATCAGTATGTTACCACCAAAAAGCCACTGCACTTTTCCTAGATGTTAAGTTGGCATAAGACGGGGTGTAAATGGATGTTCCAGTTATGCTGCATATTACACTGCATTCATATTTGGTTTCTGGTGGCTATTTATTGGGTTGCCTAGATTACCTATCTCAAAAATATCATTGCACAATTTTGCAATATGAGTCCTGAAAAATCATTTTTGTTGGGTCTATGAAATACCTAAAACAAAAAGGCCTTATTTGATTACATGAGAGCAGAAGACACCAGACCCAGGGACTACACGTAAGAGACAAGACCCTAGAGACCAGCTATCATAACATACCATACCCCAGTGACCACATGATACAGTCAAAAGACGAGACCAGATGCCAGAAAATAGAAGACCAGACCCCAGAAACTAGATCACACTATAACCCAGATAGAAGACCATAGGTGCCAGGGACCAGACCCCAGAGACCAGACTAGACCACACACCAGAAACTAGATGAGACCAGATCCTAGAGACCAGATTCTAAAGATTCGGGAATAGACATCAGAGACCAAAGACCACATCCAAAGTTACAAGTCATCAGAGACCAGGCCTTCAGAGACCAGACACCCAGAGACGAAGCCAGCAGCTCAGACGCTAAACCAGGTTCCCAGAGAACAAAGATAAATCCAGCAGAGACCAGACACTGTACCCCAGAAACTAGACCCCAGAGAGCAGACATTTAGTGACCAGAACCCAAACAACCAACGTAGAGACCAGACCTCAAAGAGTAGGCCACAACAGATCTTACAAGGACTGACCTGAGAGACCAGACCCCAGATTCTAGACACCAAGAGATGGGACCCCAGAAACTGGAGATTAGACCTTATGAGAACTCATCCCTGAGACCAGGCCAAACATGGCCAGCAACCAGAACCAAGATGGCAAAACCAGGCTCCATTTCATAGACCAGGCAAGGACAGCAGAGATAAGACCACATCAGAGACCATACAGTAGATCCCACAGAAACCAGACCAGATCAGACACTAGAGACCAAACTAAAACAGGTTCAAACAGACCTCAGCGACCAGAAATCAGATGCTAGATCCTGAGGGACCAGACCACAGAGACCAGAAAATAGAGACTAAACTCTAGATCCCAGAGGCCAGACCCCAGGGGAGCAGAGATTAGATCCCCTGAGACAAAGTCAGACCCCCCAGACACCTGGCCAGACATGAAGGACTGGAAGCCAGGAATCAGACCATAACCTCAGGGCCAGACAGACCCCATGACAACCACCAGACCCCCCATAGAATATAGACTAGATCAGCAGACATCAGATCCCAGACAGCATACCCCTAGAGCCCATAGACCAAAGACCAGACCCCCAGACACATTATTGACCTATTCCTACATGCCCCATTTAGTGCTATTTTATTCCCCCACATCAGCAGGTAATATTGCCTAAAACATGTTTAGCCTCTCAGATCTTGGCCTCCCCCTTCTGTCTCTCCACAAAACCCATGAGGAATACTTGCATAAAAAATCTGGGTACTTCTGACCCTGACCCATCAACGCCATTGGTTTCCCATCTGCCTCTCCCACTATCCCATTACCAAACCCCTCTCTCTTCTTTTACAGGGCCATGCGCAGAAAGGCCAACAACAATTGGCAGACAGGTGTTTTGCAAGACCACTTTACATGTATAATTATACCAGGAAATGGGACTCTAGAAACCAGACCCCAGAAAACTGAGACCAGTGACCCGACTCCAGCAACCGTACATCAGTTGACCTGAATAGGCCCCAATCCCGAGACAAGACCAGATTCCAGGGACCAGACAAGATCACATCCCAGACACTAGACCACACCCAGCTACAGAGACAAGACCATACCAGACCAGAGACCAGACCAGAGCCCCATAAACCAGACCCCATATACTAAGCCAGGCCAGACCTCACAGACTATACCATTATCTAGACCGGACCACAAGGTCCAGATAAGACCCCAGAGGCTAGATCTGGATCCAAATCACAGAGACCAACCAATACCCCAAACACCAAAGACCAGACTAGACTCCAGAGTTCCGGCCAAAACTCAGACCCTAGAGAGCAGACTGAACATCAATGATTAGAGCAATTCTCAGAGATGCGGGCCACCCCCGCACCCCTGATCCTATAACCACAGTGAGGTATTTGCCACTATATGTAGCCCAACAAGCCAATTGATTCCATTCAGTAATTGCCAAACACCATGGCATAACCACTGTGATTATAACCAACAGGAACTGTCAACATCAGTGAGCCTTCCTCATAAACCAGGGAGCACACCACCCAAGTAGCTTGAGGCACAGCCACAACATCAATAGAGCACCGAACCACAATAGATACAAAACACCCACTACTACAACTATATAACCATGCCCTGATACAAGAAGGATAAATGAACAAGAATTGAAAAAAGAACAAAAATAAATAGAAACCACACCCCTGCCGAACAACAGCAACCACCTACCAGAATTCATAACACCTCCAAAATCACCATCAACTCCCTCCAAACGACATCATATATCCCCAGATACCTCTCCACCTACACAACGGCCACACCAGAAAACAAACAATCCACAAAAAAGGACCCAATGAATACTAGAGGAGACCCCAATATACCATCAAACCACCCACCCCCACACACAGAACCGTCAATGGAGAAACCAGTTTTGGAAAGATACTTATAAGAACCAGAGCTTAAGCTAGAATTCCCTGTCACCTACCCTCCCTACATAACCAGAGATTGGAAAAAGGACCACTCAGACAACCAAACACCTAACTGCAACGACTCAGAACAGACAAACACATTGTACAAGCTAATGGTGCTGAGTAGCGGGGTGAACCATTTTGCTGTTGCTCTTCTGCGTGTATGGGTGAAAGGTTTTTCTTTGTCCATTTTATCGATCGTTGTTGTGATCCAGTTGTGGAGTATAGCTGTTTTTCTGTCCAGGTCAGATTCGTCCATAGTTGCTGCTAGCGGTTTGCATAGTTCCAGACGTTACGTTAGGTTGGAGTTTTTGATGGTTCTCCAATTTCTTTTCATGGTAATCAGTGGCTTGTCTTGGTGCTTGTTTATTGGAGTGCTCAGTGAGATTATGAAATTAATCTCCAAATACTGGCCTCTAACAAGACAGAGCCTTCGGAATGAACCACTACTGAGGTTTGCATTCAAACGTGCAAAAAACCTCAGAGACCAGCTGGTCCATTCAAAATTCTTAAAACCTGCCATGAGACTGGGCCTGTTGAACCCTAGAACAACAACTGGCCATTTTCCATGCGGTAGCTGTACCGCTTGTAGATTCACCAAGAAAACGAAGGAATTTGACATCGATGGCAGGACCTGGGTCCTTCGTAACCTCACCAACTTCAAGACTAAACAGGTAATTTGCTGCATAGAATGTCCTTGTGGCCTAAGGTACATGGCCCAAACCATGAGACCTATACACATTACAATCTGTCAACACAGATCAAGGATCAGATGCAGAAATCTAAATGCACCGTTGGTAAACCACTATATTGAACTTCAGCAATCACTCTGTGGATAACATGAGATGGTGGGTCCTTGACATTGTGAGCAACGTTTCAAACATTTTAGGAAGCCTACTACAGAAAGAAACCAGATGGATACACAGACAGGATTCATTTCACAGAGGTCTGAACAAGGAATTTGTACCACCGGTCTAGAAATATACCCAGCACGATCAGCTGTCAGAGCATACTTAGGGTTGTTATCCCATGTTTTTGACTCAACTCGACACTAATGGTAATCCTTCTGGCCTTGGTTGGACATATATATTTCAATCCTAGAAATAGGGGTCCCCAGACTAATTGGTTACACCTGCCTCCCCTGCCCTGGGTGCAGGAACCTTACAGCAACCAGCCAGGTACTATTCTGACATCATTTCTAGTGATGGCACAATTAGCTTGTATCGACAAGTGTTGCTCCCAAGTACTCCAAACTATCAGGGGCAAGAGCCAAGCAACGCATGTAGTTCTGTTCAGAGCTTTTGGCTGCTGGGTCACAATGGCGAGCATGCTCCCTGTATGGATCTAGGAACTTGTGCACTCAGCGCCCATGGCTTTATAGAAATTCATATTTTGATTGAATCCGCACTTCTTGTAACAGATGTGGACACCTAGGAGGTTTCACTTTATTTCATGAAACAGATGGGGCTATTTACCATTTAGACCATTTTGTTTGGTCCTCTGTGACTTTACCCGAATGGGATTCCGAATGCCCAAACACCCCTACAGCAACAACACCTGTCATAGAGTTAATGGCGATTTTTCAGTAGCGATTTTTCAGTAGCCTTAGTGCTAAAGTAACCTATAGTTTCCTTACACGAAAGTGACTCATACAGTCATTTGTATCTACACAGGTAAACCAACAGGTGGTTACCATGGTGCTACTCAAACATAATAGTGAGGTTGCGCACTACTCTCTGTGGCATAGATTTACTACGCTTCACAAGCTTCCAATTACCATAGCTACGCGCAGCCATTGAGAGTAACACAGGTAGACCAATAGACGGTTACCATGGTGCTACATAAACAAATGGGTGAGGTCCACCCAACGTCCTGCAGCATGAGCTCAACGCGCTTTATAAACCTTTTCATCACCATGGCAACGCAGCTTTGCTACTCAGCGAAGACGCTAGCTGATGCCATGCAACCTGCTATTCACTAACAAGGTATGCTATAGCCCTCAGGGGCATCCGGCATGCACATCAGGCCATTGTGTGAGTTAATCATGCATCATAGCATTTTTTACTTTTCACTTGCTTTAGGAAACAAACTATTTGTAATTTGCCGAACAGCATATTGAACTCCCACGGATGCACTCACACTACTTAGAATCAAACTATTTGTAGTTCGCCGACCAGCGTCCTGAACTCCCGCCGATGCAGTCACACTTTTCAGAATCGGACTAAACTGTCAACCATTTGGAAAAGTAGGACAGTATGGCTACTCACTTGCAGATTTAGTAATGTGGGCAGCAATGAATACCTTTTCCTTCAAACCGCGAGGCACAGTCATGACAGAGATTCAGCAGGAATATGCATTTTGTTCTCTCACTTACAGATCTTAAAAGACAATTTGGTTAGTGTAACACAGACTTCTGCAGTACCCACAGAGATGTACCTTTGACCACTCTGTTTGAGGTCAAGCCAGCAGTTACTAAAGTACATCTTCTGTTTTTGTCAGTCTCTAATGTAATGACCCATACAGGTCACACAGTGCATCTCATACTCACTGGATGCTCTTTTGCAATTCTTCTTGTGCTAAACATGCTAAACATGGGCAAGTAACTGATATGTTCCCCTGTCCCCCTTTCAGCTGCCATTCACTGGCACAGATGACCAACCTCGAGATAAGGGTTTCCCCCAGAAGTGAGGAATCTGTGATTTTGGAGTTAACCCCACACACCCCTGTGAGAAGTACAGGGGTAAGTGGCATGTGTTTTTTTTCAGAACTACATGTATTGTATTGCATTGAATTTATTTAACTGTTGAGTATCTCATATTTTAGTACTATTCCAACACGATTTGTTTCTGCCCCCTTGGGGTTATATTTTTCCTGCCCTGGGGAAGGCTTTACATGGATGCCCTGACGACCAGCATGCCGAAACATGTACCAATGCCCAGAAACCAGGAAGGAGAACGATATAAACATTAGATATTTCACGTTCACGTAGGCAGATTGATGGCGTGATTATCAATTAAATGTGTCTAAACTCTCCAGGGTTTTATGTAGTATACCTTGCAGTAGTTCTCAATAATGAATTGTTATTAACCGATGTATGACTATTATGATTTTGGTTTTGTTTCTAATTCTGGCTTTGTTCTTCTTTTTATGTCATTTGTGTCATCTAATTATATATATCCCCCTTAGAACATTGGTTTTAGGTTTTGTTGTTCAATATACTCAATGTAAATATGTACTCTTCACTTTTCTACATTAAAATCAATTCTAACTTGAGATACTCTTTGTAACCTTTGTGCACGATAAAAATTGGCATAAATAATTATAAATGTATACAACACATAGGGTTGTCAGCAGCGTGGCCTTTTCTTTTGTTGATTATTGTATTCTGCCCCCATCCACGCCTGCCCACAGGGGCCTCCCTATTTCTGTGTAACACTGAAATCCCAAGGCTACCAGAGGCTGCCTAGCAGAAACAACCTGCAGTTGCAGAATGTACTTTCTTACCCCTGTTCGGTGAAATGACCTGTTTGTTATGATACATGCTGTTAATGGGTGGAGAATAGGTCTAGTTACTCCATTGTACATACGGATGGACCAGGGATGGAAGGGGCAAGCAGAATTTTTGCCCTCCTATGCACTGCTGTGTGTTTGCATTACAGCGCTTTTCACTCCACTTCTGGTCTCTTGTGTATTGTTTGTGTCCAAGTGCCGAGTGCCAGGAATGCAGGAGGTGGCATGAGGGAGCTGGATGAGCACTGGTATCGGGGGGAGCAGGACGAGCCTGAAACAGATACATGTGAACATGATACTGGAAGGCACATCCACATCAAATTCTGAACGCATTTCTTGAAAGTGGCAGACTTTAAAAAAAAAGTACAAACAAACAAGCAAAAAAAGACGTTCGCCAAACTGGCACAACTAAATTCCCTGAAAGACTTTTTTATAAAACAGGGAAAGAGAAACCACGACCATCTGGATGAGCTTTCAGATGCTGAGATTTTAGAGGCAATAAAGGAGCCCCCACAAGCTATAAAAATTAGGAAAACAAGCAACTTTACGGATTTTCCAACTGGAGCTGCAGCAGCACCAAAGGAATCGGCAGTACAAGCTGCTAAGAACCAAGTGTACAGGGACATAAATGAGAATCCTCATGCAGAGCCAGAAGACCCTGCCAGCCTGACCAGAGAAGACAGCGCTCAATCGAAGGAACTCCATCCTAACATCCAAGCGGATGTAAACAGACCAAACAACTCTGAACATAATCAGTCAATGACATCATCAGAGAGACCACCGAGGGAAAATCCCCTGCTATTGGATGGAGCAGCGGAATGATCAAGCACAAGTGTGAGACCCCACATCTAGCCTCAGGTGTAACCCACACCCATTACTCAGCAACGAACCGACCAAAAATGAAGCCTACCAGCAGTCTCCACCAGCAGGCAGAGGGAAGAGAAACTGGCAAACTACCAGCACCATCATGCAGGAACAACCGAAACTCCTCTATTGAACTGTCTCCTCCACGTGGAGTCAACCAATCTACCCCGCCAAGCACAGCTCAGAGGCGCCAGAGCCTAGGCAACCAAAGGCCGCCCATGCACAAAGACACTCCAATGAAAAAAACGGATATGACAACTATTATATCGGCTATTAAAATCGCGCTGGCCCCCTTCTGCAAGCTATATGAGTCCATAAACGACAACTTAAAAGACCACACAATGATTATAGCGATGACTTGCCTACCCAGGAATGGGGAAGTACAGCAAGCTGTCAAAATTGCCTTAGACACGTGCGCACATCGAGTGGTGGAGGGAGGGCAGATTTATGAAAACCACCTGTGACACCTTCTCAATGTTTGACATGGTGGCTTAAAAAAAATATATATTTTTCTTTTCTTTTCTCCATGGCCTGCTCCGACAAGGTTCTGATTTTTTTCTTCCACTTCCTGCTATGCTACGGCTGACTGGACCCTCTGCGGCTGCGCTCAGAATCCAGTATTCAATACGGACTGGCTACAAATGCTGTAATAAATAAATACATAACTATGTGTGTAACTGGAACCGCAACAGCGCCTTGATGCCTCCGGGCTTAGTGTGCTTTTCAAATGTAGAAATACATAAAATAAATAAATAAAAGTACACTTATAGCTCCGAGACACAGTAAAACTAACCAACTCAGCAAGTTGGGAGGATAGCTCACGCTCAACGTCCTAGTTTTGAAAGCAAAACGACTCACTTCAGCTTGGGTTTGATTCTCCCCTCCCCCATCGGGTAAACACTCACATGCAAATCCTAATCCCCCACATCAACTAACGAAAGTGTTTGTATTATAATGTGCCACACAAGACAGAGGGACACGTCTGGCAGGGACTGTGCAGGACCCCATTAAGGGCTGCTTGGGGCAGTGATTCTGACAAGGATGGGTGTTGATAGGCAAACTGTCCTGCAGGTTAAGTGACATAGGCCTTCCAGCTCCTACTCACAACAGGGCGGACAGCACACACACAGCACCTAAGTTCCTAAACAGAATCTTTGGTAGGGCACTGGGGAGTCAGCTGACACAGTGCTGTCGATCCACTGTGTGATCCGCCATCCCCTTCCAGTTTTCCTGGGCTAACTCAGGTTGAGCTACACAGTTTTATGAGGTAGTTCTGATGGGGGTGCGGTCTAAAATCCCCCCTTGGGCCTCTTTATCTCATCATCTCAGCATGCCTTGACAGCACTTCCCCTCTAGTCTCTCACTCGCCTTGCGGTGTGGAAAGCAAGTCACCTGGCCCCACCCTAGTCTGTTTGAGAGATATGATATGAGGTGGAGTCAGGGGAGTGATCCATGCTTTGAGGATGTTCACATTTCAACTCCCCCCAGGCATCTATTTGGGCCTGGTTTCAGGATTCTTTTGCTCCCCACCTGGTCATAACAACTGAGCATGTGCAATGGGGGGAGCTCAATTAAGTGCTCCCCTTGTAGCCTCCTGCTCAATAGTGCCAATGCAGCATGCCACTCTACGAACATTAGAGAGTTACTCACACAATTGTTTGTGTGAATGAGAGGAAACCTTTCTCCTTAGTTCCTCCTTTTAAACCAGTTACATTTCAATTAGAAAAACATGTGTGGAACCGACCATAACACTCCTATAGACCAGCTGCCCTGGATGTATAGGAGGGCTGTCTCTGTCGAGTGATGGGAACGGAAACCAGATTGAAAAGAGAAGAACGACTGAGGTGAGCAGATGCTTGAACGTAGATCATACGTACAAGAAGCTTAGATAAAAATGTGAGTAGGGAAATATGACAGAAGTTAGAGGAAAGTGGGGGGTCAATAGTTGGTGTTTTCAGAATGGGCTTGCTTGAATTCAGTTGGAAATGTAGCCGAGGTTAAGGAAGTGTTAAACATCAGGTTTTCGAACAGACGGTGTAGGCACATAAAACGAGGATGACAGATGGAAGTGATCAGAGGAATATATTGGAGTAGCTTGTACTGGGGAGGGTAAAAGGATGGTAGAGAAGATCCTATCAAGTGAAGAGCCAGATCAATGTGAGGGTAGAGTTAAAATGTGTACTAGATTGTATGAGTGTAGCATAGAAAAATAAAGGGTAGATGCATGTGTGGTTGAAAGGTGGAGATATTGAAATTAGCAGGAACAATAAGAGGAAAATCAATAGAAAGAATGAAGGACAGTAAAGAGTCTAAGTCATCACACAAAGGTGTGAATGGGCCAAAAGGATGATAAATAGTGAGAACATCCAGAGACATTGGGCGAGAAAAGATAGAGTAGTAGTAGTCAAATGTGGAAAATAGGGGGAGATGTGTTGGGGGAGGAGAGAGGAGTCATGGTGAGTGATATAAGATGGGGGACTCTTGCACCAATACCAGCAGTGTGTGAGAAACTGGAGCTAGATGAAAAAAAGAGTAGCAGGGATTGAAGAGTCAGAGGAAGAGAGCCAGGTTTCCACACAAGAATTGAAGCTCAAGACGGAGAAAGAGATCCAGAATGGAACGGGTCTTTTGAGAGACCAACTGCGCATTCCAGACAGTGAGAAAGATAGGAGCTGAGATGAGAGAGCAGTGCTCAAAGGAACTAGATTGGATGGGTGAAAGGAAGCTGAGAATGTAGGTGCTGTTCTAGAAGAACAATGAGTAGGAATAATGTGAGTCATAGTTATACTGTAGAAAGTGGAGAGAAGAAAAAGAATTAAGATACAGGTAAAGTGTGTAGGAAAATGAGAATGGTGCAGCCAGATGGAAGGGAGATCTGCGTAGCAGTCCTAACTGTTGTAGACAGATTGGCGGCAGGAAGTCGGTGAAAGTCCTTCACAGCGGCGGATGGTTTTATGCAAGGAAAGAGAAACTCAGAGTATCATGACGATTAGAGACAGGAGGACCAAAGATGGTCATGTTAAGATGGATTTCTGAACTCTGACCTGGTGGGCAGAGGTTCAGAAGGCCAGCCTAGTTTCTTGGAACAGGGTAACCTCTTGACAAGCCAGACCAATCAAGGTTGCTATGGCAGGCAGTCAAGACTAAATCTCACGAGGGGTGAGGGTGACTGAAAGACCTCAATGAGCACACAAAGCAAATACAATTACAAATTACTCCCAGACAGGTGTTATATCAAAAATATAGACACATTTATTACAAGGCCTTTGTAACTCAGACCATAGCAAAAGAATCACAGCAATACTAAGTAAATCAATACAACACTATCAATACAATATATATACAAGACCATTGGGGTCTAAAGGTTTAAATGCACGAAATATGTCGACAACCTAGATGGGAAGAAAACAGGCAATGCAGGTAGTCTTTAGGCCCCTTCGACATCAGCCACACACTTAACTAAGAGGTAGTCCAAGCCCTAAGAAGAGAGGAGCCTTGTGCTCAATTGTACATGCAATGCAAGCGCACACGGTTGTTCCAATGGGCAAAACAGGGTCTCTTCAGGGGTCTCTTGCAGCTCAGGAAGGTGAATGAGGCAATGAAGAATGAGTTCCCACTATTCAGAGAGGACCTCCACTTGAAGGCAGAGGCAGTTCCAGAGTGCGGGATGCAGTCGCTAGTTCGCACTAGCAGTGGAAAGGAGAGGGACCCTCAGGGGCCATTCGTGCGTAACAAGGGGCCCTGGTGCTAGGGGTCATTGATTAGTGTTGGAAGTACTCACTGGTCCCAGGCGCTCTCGGACCCAAATAATACACATAACAAAATGTGAGACAAGATAGTGGGACAAGACGTTGTGTCATCAATAGAGATCAATCGATCTATGACACAACGTCTTGTCTCACATGTTGGTGTGTGTTATTTTTGAGACCCAGGGACCAATAGTTGTCCTAGGCAACACCAAGTCATCTTTTTGTCACTAAAACATGTATGATTTTTAAAGAGATTGTGTATATATGTGAGGAAATTCCCTCGATACTTTAGAGGGAGGTGATCAGGAGTACCCCCACACGGTGAAAGAAACAAACTGTCAGTTTCTGTCTTTGGTTTGTCAAGAAGAGAATGTACTAAAACAAAATTGTTTCCTTAAAAATTAAATATATCTATCAAGAACTCGCAGTTTGATCTCACACCCTGATTTTTTTGCTATATAAAAATGCCTTAGAACAAGTAAGGGAAGGTAACGGAGGGTTACCGCTGAAAGGGTTGAAGCCATATTGAACACAGCCAAGCCACACACAATAAAACAGATGCAGAGTTTTCTAGGATTATGCAATTATGTCAGGGCATGTGTCTTTGACTACAGCACTTACACCAAAACCTCGTTACAAGCCCTAAAGAAGGCACAGGGGACAAAAGAAAACATTGAATGGACCGAAACCATGGAAGAACGATTTATCAAACTAAAAAGGGCCATTTGCACGGAACCAGTTTTAGGGATTCCCAATTATGCAGAGGAATTCTACCTGTTTTCATACAATGACAGCAGTACTCACACAGAGAACCACATTGGGGTACAGGCCCCTGGCATACTACAGTGGGAATTTAGACCCAGTGATGAGAGGTCACTTTCCGTGCGAACAAAGTTTAGCTGCCGCATCATTCGCCATTGAGAAGGCTACAACCATTGTGATGGGATGCTCAATGACGTTGTTTGTCGAGCACGCACTATTTGCTGTTCTAGAGAAACCAAAAGGCACATTGACATCTCAGAGAGCTTCTGCATATGAAGTGATCATATCAAATCCATCGATTAAGATCATTCGATGTAAGATAGTGAACCCAGCTATGTTTATAGCAGAACCAGTCACTGAAGGAGAGCCGATCCATGACTGTGTGAATTATGAAGAATTCTATGATGAGATTCCCAGAGTGAAAGAAAATGCATTGGCAGAAGGGGAAATTGTCTTCGTTGACGGTTCTTTGAGAATCGATGAAAATGATGGGCAAAGATATACAGGCACCGCTGTGATGAAGCACACGAAATGGAGAGTTTCAAGTACTTATTAGTGCACGATTACCGTCTCATTATTCAGCACAGGCTGCAGAATTATTGGTGTTGATACTCGCACTCGAGAATCATGCAGACCAGGAAGTGACGGTGTACAGTGACTCCGCCTATGTGGCATCAACAGTGCATGCAGGCTTAGCGCGCTGGAAAAGGAGGGGCTACCTCCGAGCGGATGGCATGCCAGTGCAGCACGCAGCCCTATTGGACAGGTTGATTAAGGCATTACAGCTCCCAGTAGGCCTAGCGGTCATGAAATGCACCGCCCACACAAAAGGGACAGACTTTATCTCACGTGGAAATCAAGCAGCAGACACAGAAGCCAAGCGTGTGTCAACCAAAGACGAAGTTATGATGGATGTAGAAATAACTGATGTGCATGAGAGAATGATTGTTGCACAAAGCGAACCTGGCAGTTATAGCAACATGGAGAAAACCCAATTAATGGAACTCCAAGGGGAGGCACCACAGGAGGAGAAAAATATTTGGAAGCGGCAAGGGTGTTCTTTAAACCCCTCTGAGAGCTTGTGGCGACAAGACAGCACTGGTAAACCGGTGATGCCTATAGCCCTATTAAAGATAGCACTGGAACAGTTGCATTATGCAGTGCACATGACAAAAGAGAATCTAGCATCGACGATTGCTGAAGACTGGTTTATACCGAACTTAGCAGAGCACATTGCATTTTGAATGGTGAACTGTATAATCTGCCAACAATTCACAGATGTGCATACACTACGAGTAATTAGAGGAGTTATACCAAGGCCCAATGGACCTTTTCAGCACTTGCATGTCGATTATGTCGATATGATTCAAGTATGCAACGGGTAAAGGTACCTAATTTTTGTGGTATGTCCATTCTCTAGATGGATAGAAGCAGGTCCATGTACACCCTGTGCGGCCACATTTCTGGTAAGGGAGCTATTTCCCAGATGGGGAGTGTGTGAGGTCATGAGATCAGATAATGGGCCTCACTTTGTTAATGCAGTCTTTGAACAGATTAGCTTGCTGCTTGGTATAAAGCACAAGTTCTCTTCGGCGTATCATCCTCAAGGTAATGGGTTATGCGAGAAGCTCAACAGCTTGTTAAAGGAAAGGATATCCAAGTTGAAGCTTATTCTAAAGAAGGGATGGCTACACTGCCTTCCATTGGCACTGTATGCGCTCAGAAACCAGCCTGGTTCTGACCATCACCTTACGGCGTGTGAAATCATAACAGACAGAAGGATGCACACTCCATTGACACCCAGAGATAGAGCTAGAGGTGATGCTTAGCCAACATGAGAAGTTTTAGGATCTGAAATGCAAAATTATTTGAACTGCATGACATCTTGTCTTACTGTAATTTCAGGACACCTGCAGCGATGACAAAAAGGGTGGAGGGCAGCAGAGAACACAGAAGGAGATACTACAACAGACCAAGTTCAGGGTTTACATGTTCCGCCACTGTTCCCTGGGGACATGGTCCTGGTGAGAAACCACACAAGAAAGAAGTGGGACAAGCCAAGGTTCAACAGTCCATTCAGAGTGGAGGATGTCACTCCCTCCACACTAAAGTTACAAGGAAGAAGAGCTTGGATATTCTTGGGTGACATCAAGCCATACATCAGAGAAGCCCCCCTGCCCGCACCCCAACGCATAGAGACTACAGACAACGGGGAAGAACCACAGTACGTGCAGACGAGATCCATGACGAGGAAGAAGGACGCATGACCAGCAAAACAAAGACAAAGAACTTTCATGCAAGTTTTGGCTTACATTTTGACATTTCCTCTTAGCAAAAAGAAAAAAAGGGGGTAGGGACATAAAACACGGACACTCTGTGCATCCTAGTTGCAGGGTGAAGAAGAAAATTGTACGTACAAAGCCACAACATAGTCTGTTGACTTTGAACTTTAGACTGAGGCACACTGAAGCCTTGATGATAAAAGGATATGCCAAACTTTGATCGAGGACACGCCAATTGGAAGCAAATACAGTATCCAGACTCTTTTCATACAAGACCTTATTTGGACTCACTTATGGTGTCACACAGTAGTGATATCACTAAGGACGTTTTGACATACTTCGAGTTAGTACTGAGATCATACCCGTCGTTAGTGGGAAGACTCACTAACATCACTGAGTTTCTTCAAGACCCTGAAAACGAAAAGACAATAAGGAGGCTGCTCATTGTGATTGCCGAACAGTTCCTCCTGTTTCTGGAATACAGGGAGGACAAAACAAATGTCCCAAGTAGAAAAAGCAGCAAATAGGCTTGTCAGCGTGCTATTCTTTTACTTAATTGAAGACTGCCCAGATCTTGTTGGGAGACACACTGACGTCTTGACATTTCTTCGAGATCCAGCAAACACAGAACGTTTGAGTATAATCCTGAATGGAATAATAATTCAAGTTGCTCTTCAAGCTCATCAAAACCACAGAAGCTGCTCACAGTAATTGCCGAGCAGTTACAGAACTCAGCAAGGACAAGACAAATTTCCCTGTCACCAGAAGATAGCAGACTGGCAAGCAACGTCTTCTTTTGCCTAATCGAGGACTTTCGAGAACTTGTAGGGAGGACTGCCAGTGTTGACGTCCTCACTTTCATCAGAGACCCAGCAAACTCTACACAGATGAGCATGCTCCTGCTTGGTATTGTAATGCAAGTTGAACTTTCTAATCATCATCAGAATTTCCGGAGAAGATTGTAAACTTTCCGCTGAGGGACAGATCGAGGCAGTGTTGACAGAGAATACACTTTTAATGGCAGAGAAGCAACATGTCTTCTGGAGTGAAACAGATAAGAGCATTGACTGGGAGCTTGGTTATTTTGAACACGCACACCATGAGACTTGCTGAACTTATTACCTTATTTTGACATTTTCGTAGACAGAAGGAAGAACTTTTACAGAAACGGGAGACAATCTATTCGTCAGGCAAAGAAGGACACTCGTTCCAGTATCTGCAACCTACGAGCAGAAACAGCAGAACCCAGAGATAAGGATATTATCTAGAGTGTATTAAACTGTTAGTTTTCTTTTCCTAAATGATCGAGATGGGCAACCAAAGTAGTAATGTTGTCATCTCTCAGGAGGAGTGGCGCTCGTACTGTTCCAGAACTAAGTGTTGTAGACTGGCCTATAGAGGAATTATGTACCTATGCATTATATTAATCATTGTTTTACTGTCACTGACAATTCGAACTGCATTTTATATGTTTATGTTTATTTTATTTATATAGCGCTTTACGCCAAAGCGCTGTACATTATAACAACAATACAATAACAGTAGAAGCAGATACAAATATGAGTCAAACCATCAATACATCAACTAGAACAATTTGCCAGCAGAGATAAATGAGGGAAAACAATTTTCCAGCAGAGATAAATGAGGGAAAAATTGTGTAGAGTTAAATGGAGTGGGGAAGAGGAAGTGAGATAAGGTGAAGGCGAGAGAGGGGGGGAAGATGGGATAAAGAGGAGACAAGGAAGGGATAGAGAGACATGAGGAGGAGGATAAAAGACGGGTGGGGGGAGGGTAGGGTGGGGGAGGATCAGAGTATCAGGGAGGGGGGTGGAGAAGGAGAGATTTTAAGGAGAGACGAAATGAGGAATAGATGGGGATGGAGCGGATAGAGAAGGGAAGGGAGTTCCAGTGGAGGGGGGCAAGGAGTTGAAAGGAGTGAAAACGAGAGGAGGCACATGGGGACGGGGGAACAAGGAGAAGGAAGTGATCTTCAGATCTGAGGGAGTATAAAATGAGATGAGAGAGGAGAGATAAGGGGGAGCAAGTTCATGGAGAGATTTAAAGACGAGACAGAGGAAGTGGAATTGAGTTGGGAATGAAAGGAAAGCCAGCCAAGCTGTGAGAGCGATGCACAAAGTGTTCCGATTCCAGTGCACCCACCTAATGATGTAAGCATGAAACCCACAAAGGCACCCAGACCTTACATAGTAATTCTAGTCCCTAGAAGGTCTGATAGCAGAATGAGTGAACTTGAAATGGATGTGATGAGCAATAATACAGACTCACTTGTGGTAACAAACAAATTGAGCCGCCGGAGACAGGGTCGGCAGAGCAAGCATGAGAAAAGGTTAATGAAAAACACATACACGCAAACGATGAGTGCACATACACCAGCTAGGGTCAATAACTACAGAACCACAGTCCAAATGAGGGGAGAAGTTTGGACAGCCTACTATGAAAATTGCTACTATAAGCGAAGTAAATGGACAAACGGAGAAAGCTGAACTTTTAAAGAGACAAAGGAGTTGGAGAATAACAGAGACAGCATTGACAAACACACCTAATCCAATGAAGAGAACAAGCACAATTCCTGCAAAACTGTCACGTGCAGAGATGATAGCAGAATCAATTTGGCCATTCATAACCAGAGCCAGGAAAAGACAAGAGGACAAGGAAAGAATTGCCAGACTTTCGCCTACTCAAATGGTACATATGAAGATGCCTGAACCATGGATGGAGATGCTTGAGAATCCTCCAGTGAGAAGGAGCTACAAAAAATAAATCTTCAATATTGTGCCAAATCACCATCATATTGCTTTCAGGGCACTGAGGCTTCTCTGGAAGTTGGTGTATCACCATGTATATGTGCTCACGGTGCTAAAGGTCTGATGGAAAGAATATAAGAAGTATGACTGACGGTGCTTGTGTTTGCAATAGGCTAACTCAAATTTGACTGAGTACATTTTTGTTTAAAAAGGGTTATGAGCTGGGTCCTAAGGTATTTGGTTCTGCAGTTTTGAGGCTTGACAAAAAAAGATGTTGATCTGCCTGTTCTGAATTTCCTGAACTTCAGTAAAGGAGAAGATTGGAATTCACAGAGTGTAGAGCGGGGACGAGTTACTAGTCTTGAAATTTGTCATGATAAATGTTGGTCCCTTGATCAGCATGGCCTGGTGCCAAATACTCAAGGATTTAAACGGATCCCTTGTGGTCACTACCAGGCAATGCAAGGATCTAAGAGCTGGCGTGATATGCTCAAGCATCTCAAGCCCTTACAGCATGCGTGCCACCTCATTTTTTGATCCTCCTTAGGCGATTTATCAAGTACTTTGTAATATGTCTTTTTACAGCCTGAACAGGGTTGAATCAGGCATGCAAGCACCAGATAGTTTAAATCAAGATTCAGATGGGATTCTTTAGAAAATAATACCATGTTAGGTAATTCCTGAAAGTTGGCTAAATGTTTTAGTCTGAAGCTCTATGTGCACTACGCAAAAAGCTTTTGGGGCAAGGGATGAAAATACTTGCAACATTTCGCATGCCATTAAGTTTCCACCTAAAATCTGTTCTGTGCCCAATTCCTACCGAATTGCCCTGAAAACAATTAAAGGTAAGCGACGCAGAGGAGGGTCGCTCTACGCAATAAGGGAGCTCATACCACGGTGGATCGAGCTAAGGTGTCACATTAGCTATGGTTCTGGAAAGGCCTTAAAACTGTTCTGTGCAATCACTCATTAGGCTATTCGCAAATGCTGCTATGATTCTTTAGGCCTGATTTACCCAATTTTTTGTGCAATTTGCACCTGAAAAAGGCAAAATATGCACCACGCAAAAAGAAACTCACTGATTTATAGATCGGCCTCTGCGCAGGTTCCCTGCCCCATGCCCCATGTCCGCGATCCTTGCCCGAAGTGACTGGGACTGGCCAGTGCAACCACATATACATCCATGTCACACATGAAATACATACAGTGCAAACAGCCTATGGACACGTGCATCAGAATTCAACACTGGTCCCATAGTCCTGTCTCGCACCTATGCCAACCCTAGCCAGAGCACCATTGCACCCCGAATACAACATACATGATGGCAGTGTAAAACTGATGAGTGAGTAAAGCTTAAATCATGCAACAAACATGCAACGTAAGCCATCAGGATGCACATATTGTACACTGATGGAGTGGGTTGCAGAGTCTTCTTCTCTACACCGTACTCTGTCTCCTGCTTGTTTGTTTGGAACCTGCTACTGCTATTACTGGGAGACAGCGTGGACCAGTCCACTTTCTACCTTCATCAACTTCATTCTACATATACTGACCACCCGCCACGGAGCAGCCGCAGAGTCGGTTGCAGAGTCTTCTTGTCTACACGGAACCCTGTTTCCTGCTTGTTTATTTGGAACGTGCTACTCCTATTACTGGGAGACAGCGTGGACCAGCCCACTTTCTACCTTCATCAACTTCATACTACATATACCGACCCCCGCTGCGGAGCGGCCACAGAGTCGGTTGCAGAGTCTTGTCTACACAGAACTCTGTTTCCTGCTTGTTTGTTTGGAACCTGCTACTGCTATTACTGGGAGAAAATGTGTAGCAGTCCACTTTCTACCTACATCAACTTCATTGTACATATGCTGACCCCCGCCGCGGAATGACCGCAGAGTCAGTTGCAGAGTCTTCTTGTCTTTTTATCCTTTGTGTTCGCCGTGTTGGATGGTCACAGTACCCTTTTTATATCCCCCAAAGCTGCTACAACACTGCAAGTTCATGAGTGCTGCTGCTTTAAAGAGAGCAAAGCAACAACGGTAAGCGGGGGATAAAAGGGAATCAATGAACATATAAATTAACAGATATCTGTTGGTGTGCTCAAAAAATACACGGCAAGAAGGGAGGTAGGGGGCCCCATTTGTATAAGTGGCATCCCTCTGGTGCCCCTTTGTGACTGCCTGGAATTGAAATTCGAGCTTGAGGCTCACAATCTGGCGATTAACCTCACCCTTATCCCTTCATTTGTCAACTATAGCACAAAGTGCACGGGATACATTTGGAAACTTCCTGATTTTATTACCTAGCATTATCCATCATTCACTTTGTAGACTCATTATTTGCTCAGACGGACAGCCAGGAACACCGGCAGTAAGATCTTGAAGTGTTCCACGCAAGTGTGAAACTGATGAGTGCGGCGCTCTCCGTGACTGTAAGGGGTTGACTAAGGGCTACTACCAAGTAGGCTTTTGGTGAACGAAATTGCATATAACTACATTAGGTAGTGGTGGACTTGAACATCCCTCACCTCTAAGAGGAGCAAGAGGTGAGGTGTTAAAAAAAAGAGAGGATTTTGAGTTGGAAAACAAGCCACTCTGTAATTGCGTGGTGTCACACTTGGATTCAACACGATGAAACTATGCAGTACTTTGCTCCTCGATTCAACAAAAACACCTGAATGGGATGGGTCATATATAGATCAACTAACAGGGTCTGCTAGCCCGCCAGCAACTACCACTATGCTCCCTGTCTTACATAACTCCATCATAACAACTCAGGCTCAGGACTACATCCAAGATCATTCCCTTCAAGGAGGAGCGGGGGCACCTGAAAAAGAAATACAGGCATCTTTGACACAATGCTTGGAACGTGGCTTAGAATATACAGTAACAACTAAAAAAATACAAAGGAAAATCGAAGATCACTTTGGTAAAAAAAGAAATAAAAGCCTAAATGACGCTGAGGAGTCTGTTCATATCTGGCCCTCAGTACAAACCATACACATTTTCTCAGAGGGGGCTGAGGACCATTCCATCACTTCAAGGGAAAGGAGGGGCTTGGAGGAGCCAACATGTGATGACGTCTGTAAGACCAATTCACAAGACCCCCCTCAAGATCTAGAAAGGAGAGTGGAAAGCACAACCCCGAAACAGACATCCACATCAGAGGATGGTAATACTGACAAAACACATACCAATGAAAGTACATTGTCGGCCCTGAACTTTTTGCTGAATTCACTAGTCTCTGTTTTTAGCTTCTTAAAATGGAGGTCAGATCGCAAGCTGGGATACTACACACTGGAGAAATTTTGATCAAGCAAACCAAGGCGATGAAGCCCTCAAGCTCTGTGAAAAATGTGCTACACCAAGAAATCAATCATTAAGACACCTCCTGATGGACTGTGCGGGAACTTGGTGTGTGAGATCAGCTCTATTTAGGAGATTTGTGGATCGGGAGAAGGGCTTGATCTCAGAACTTTTCTGGAACAGAATGTTCTCTGGCTACGAAACCACTCTAACATCTACTGTTGTGCAAGTTCTGAAAAGCTGTAACAGTAATTTGAAGGGATTAGTGTGAAAAATTGAAATAACTTAACCAAAGCTGAACTTTATTTATCAAATCTCTGATTTCGAGGCAGGTGGAAATGAGAATTGGGCTATGTGCATTCTGTGGGGTCCATGATTATTTGCGTTTTATTAAGTAATTTTAAGACACATGTTGAAAGTGAAAGAAATGGATGTGCAATTATGTCACAGGCTAGAAACAAATGTAATGCTTGAAAAAAATGTCTATGAAATTGCTGTAAATGCACATCGATATTAGGTGTTTTATGTTTTGTAAAGGTTCTTCTTGCAACCAAATACAAATAAATAAAAATTGCACAGCCAGACTAGTGGCTGTGTAGTTATGGTTAAGTTGCTAATCCCATAGGAAGAGCACTTATTGGGTGGCTTATAACTTCGCTCTCCCTGGACAAATCCTCACCAAACTTTGCAAAAGAAAGTATATGGCCCACTCTGAATTTTTTTGCAAAGTTTGGTTAGGTTTGGTTCAGGGGGGGGCAAAGTTATAGGTGGGGTCCCAAAACTTATTTTTTTCCCATATACTGAACGGGGAGAAATCTTTGTGCATGCCTACAGCCCAAACCACTGGACGGATTTTCACCAAATTTGCGGCAGGAGCAGCGGCTTGGTCCCGAAAGCACGCTTTTGTAAATTTGGTGAAAACCCGTCCAGTCGTTTTATTTTAAATGATCAAAAAGTAGGTCTCAAAAAATGTGTGATATCTATGTCCGCTCCGCGGACACACTTCCCAGTTCGCTCTGCGGACAGGAAACCGAATGGCTGATCGGCTCGCGTCATGTCCGCGGACATGTGACGTGTTCGCTGATTGGATGGTGAAGAGCGTGAAGTGCGTTGGATTGTTCCAAAGCGCCCTCCATCTTGGATCCGCCGATAGCGCGGCGGCGAACAGAGGCAAAATGCAGTTTTGGGGTGTGTTTTGGTGTCCAAGAGTGCTTGGGAAGGTTTGGGGAGTAAGAGATGGGTCAAATACTGTATCTGTTTAGGTGGCAGGTGCCTCTGATGTATTTGCCATGCACCCAAGACCGAAGTTATATGCACCGAAGTTATAAGCCACCATGGGTGGCTTATAACTCGCTCTCTCTGGATGAATTCTCACCAAACTTTGCAAAAAGTGTGATATGGGTGGGCCCATATAGACAGTTAAAATGTTTGATTCTATGGGTGTGATCTATGGGTGTGATATGCTGCGGTGGTTGTGGCCAGGGCCTAAAGTCTTCGGTGCATGGCCGAAAGTCGTAGGCCGTAGGACGTGCACCCAAGACTCTAAGCCCTGGCCACAACCACTGCAGCATATCATACCCATAGATCACACCCATAGAATCGAATATCCATCAACTATTTGCAAATCTACAGTTTGTGTACTGTTTGATTTGTATAGTTTTTATGTGAAGTTTTGGCTATGTCATGTCATTAAGATTGTAGAGTTTGGTAACAAGCACATCCATGGAAGTAAACATTTTGTATTGTGGTGTATGGTTAGATTTTTGTTTCAATGGTTCTGTTATGCAGCAGTATTCATGCGTTCTATTAGAATATACTTACTGTTTGATTTTTTGTGATTGGATATATTTTTTTCATGAGTTGGGTAACTGGAGCACGTATTCTTTTTCAATTTCTGTGATAAAAGAAAAGATCATGTTAGTGTAGGTTATTTATAAAGACTTATTACATTGCAAAATAGACATTTCAGCTTTTTTTCAACCCTCATATTTAGAAGTTTACAAACCAGTGTACTGTGCAATTTGCTCAGTTTCTGTGTTTCTTTTTTAAATCATTGGGTCTGTGGGAAGAAAAATCTATGTTGGATTAAAAAAAAACTTTTTTTGTTATGCTACACTTTTTGTTTCGCCAGTTATGGTAAGCTATGCAACCATGCCACCACCGTGCACTGCTAAGACTAACACCCAGGACATCAAAGATGACATCACAAATATCACTGATGACATCACTGATGGCATCACATGTGCATTTACTTTTCATACAAGGATTTGTGAATGTAATGTTGGCAAAAAAGAAGCAGGGATTATTGGGAGATGTGTAATAAACTACATACTTCATTACGCAATGTAGTGTTCTAAAGAACATTCCATTGCAGTGTTCTTTCTAGTACAGGAACCTACTCATACAGAAATGTAGGTATTGGCTGCAGCATACACCATAGAGGTGCAATATTTGTAATTTTCCAAAGCTATATAATAAAACGGTGAATGTTTCTGTATCAGACTTTTCCGTACTGTGGAACATGTACTAAGTAGCTAATAATACATCACTTACTACATATTTCTACTAATACACACAAAACATAAATAGACTGCAATGCATATAAATATGGGGTTTATATATGGAGAGTAAAGTAAAAAACAAGAAGCAGTATCATTAGCAACTGTGTATAATCTACATGATTATATACACGCACAAAAATGATTGCTGTGTTTCAGGCCCCTATTTATGTACATCATAAGATGCGATTAAATTCTAAGGAAAGTAGTGTAAGAACATGTGAGAATAGCAACATCTATAAAGGTAGTACCTTTTGAATGTTAAGTTTCTGACTGTCAGAAATAAAACCACCTGGCCTAGATATGGCAGTGAACAAAAAAGAAGAGGCTAGACATGTGATGTCATCAGTGATGTCATCAATGATATTTGTGATGTCATCTTTGATGTCCTGGGTGTTAGTCTTAGTAGTGCACGGTGGTGATGCGAGTTATGGTTGCTTAGCTTACCATAACTGGTGAATTTCAGGGTTTTTTCGATTTTACTTGTACCCATAACATCCTTTTAACAAAGTTTTTTTACTGAATTTCATAGGTTTTTAGTAGCGCAACTTAACCATAACGTCCCTTTAACGAAGTTTTTTCATTATATATATATATTCTCCACTGACAGTGGCATGCATATGCATCTGTGCACCATAATCTGGACATGTAAGTGCCATGTCCCATACAAGCAGACACTATCAGCCTGCCATTGAATAGGTAGAAGGCATGACCTTGCCATCAGTATTGGATGCACATCTAAAAATGTGCATGTATGTGTCTGCTACAGTATTTAAACATGTAGCCATCATCATATAGCCACACTGACAGGGCAAGCAGGAGATAGATGTTGCAGCAGTACAGGCAAAAGGCATGACAACATATAGCTGGGCTTGAATGCGTAGTCAATGCACACTTTGATGATCACACGGACGAGCAAGTAGGTGAATGTCAACGGTGGGAGTATGAAATGGCGACACAGTGGCATAGGTGCAAATGTAAGGCCGGTGTGCCAAGGTGGCAGGAGACTGGGCAACTTCGATGCAAAGCCTGCAACCCATCAAACAGAGAACAAGTCCACATGTGTGGATGTGGCCATGTACAGTCAGTGGCCAGCGTAATCACAATCCTATCCCTGTGTGGACAGGCAATGCCAAGGTGACAGTCATTCTCCCTGCAAAGGTTACAGTCAAGGTTGCGTCAAGGTACCAATGCACACAGGCAGCCAGAGGCATGTCATGCCAATGAGTGACGTGGATGTCACTGGTGTGCACTTCCATGTCCAACAGAGCATGGACTCCCCGAATGCACATGCATCCTGGTTAAACATGGCTAGGCTGTCTGCTACCAGCATAAGAACTGCAGGTGATGCCCCCCTTCAGTACACTGGCATTGCACACATCCCTGCGTCACTGCTTGACCTGACAATTGAATGACACACATATGCATGAGCCATTGGCAGTGGAGGAGCCATGTGAGTGCATGCAATATTGACAGTACACACCACACAGACATGGCACAGATGCCGTGCATGCTGTAATGCAGCACCTGGACGCAATGCCAGGGGGACAATGCCATTCACATCTACACGGGCAAGGTGCAGTGTGGATTTACTTTTCATACAAGGATTTGTGAATGTAATGTTGGCAAAAAAGAAGCAGGGATTATTGGGAGATGTGTAATAAACTACATACTTCATTACGCAATGTAGTGTTCTAAAGAACATTCCATTGCAGTGTTCTTTCTAGTACAGGAACCTACTCATACAGAAATGTAGGTATTGGCTGCAGCATACACCATAGAGGTGCAATATTTGTAATTTTCCAAAGCTTTATAATAAAACGATGAATGTTTCTGTATCAGACTTTTCCGTACTGTGGAAAATGTACTAAGTAGCTAATAATACATCACTTACTACATATTTCTACTAATACACACAAAACATAAATAGACTGCAATGCATACAAATATGGGGTTTATATATGGAGAGTAAAGTAAAAAACAAGAAGCAGTATCATTAGCAACTGTGTATAATCTACATGATTATATACACGCACAAAAATGATTGCTGTGTTTCAGGCCCCTATTTATGTACATCATAAGATGCGATTAAATTCTAAGGAAAGTAGTGTAAGAACATGTGAGAATAGCAACATCTATAAATGTAATACCTTTTGAATGTTAAGTTTCTGACTGTCAGAAATAAAACCACCTGGCCTAGATATGGCAGTGAACAAAAAAGAAGAGGCTAGACATGTGATGTCATCAGTGATGTCATCAATGATATTTGTGATGTCATCTTTGATGTCCTGGGTGTTAGTCTTAGTAGTGCACGGTGGTGATGTGAGTTATGGTTGCTTAGCTTACCATAACTGGTGAATTTCAGGGTTTTTTCGATTTTACTTGTACCCATAACATCCTTTTAACAAAGTTTTTTTACTGAATTTCATAGGTTTTTAGTAGCGCAACTTAACCATAACGTCCCTTTAACGAAGTTTTTTCATTATATATATATATTCTACACTGACAGTGGCATGCATATGCATCTGTGCACCATAATCTGGACATGTAAGTGCCATGTCCCATACAAGCAGACACCATCAGCCTGCCATTGAATAGGTAGAAGGCATGACCTTGCCATCAGTATTGGATGCACATCTAAAAATGTGCATGTATGTGTCTGCTACAGTATTTAAACATGTAGCCATCATCATATAGCCACACTGACAGGGCAAGCAGGAGATAGATGTTGCGGCAGTACAGGCAAAAGGCATGACAACATATAGCTGGGCTTGAATGCGTAGTCAATGCACACTTTGATGATCACACGGACGAGCAAGTAGGTGAATGTCAACGGTGGGAGTATGAAATGGCGACACAGTGGCATAGGTGCAAATGTAAGGCCGGTGTGCCAAGGTGGCAGGAGACTGGGCAACTTCGATGCAAAGCCTGCAACCCATCAAACAGAGAACAAGTCCACATGTGTGGATGTGGCCATGTACAGTCAGTGGCCAGCGTAATCACAATCCTATCCCTGTGTGGACAGGCAATGCCAAGGTGACAGTCATTCTCCCTGCAAAGGTTACAGTCAAGGTTGCGTCAAGGTACCAATGCACACAGGCAGCCAGAGGCATGTCATGCCAATGAGTGACGTGGATGTCACTGGTGTGCACTTCCATGTCCAACAGAGCATGGACTCCCCGAATGCACATGCATCCTGGTTAAACATGGCTAGGCTGTCTGCTACCAGCATAAGGACTGCAGGTGATGCCCCCCTTCAGTACACTGGCATTGCACACATCCCTGCGTCACTGCTTGACCTGACAATTGAATGACACACATATGCATGAGCCATTGGCAGTGGAGGAGCCATGTGAGTGCATGCAATATTGACAGTACACACCACACAGACATGGCACAGATGCCGTGCATGCTGTAATGCAGCACCTGGACGCAATGCCAGGGGGACAATGCCATTCACATCTACACGGGCAAGGTGCAGTGTGGATTTACTTTTCATACAAGGATTTGTGAATGTAATGTTGGCAAAAAAGAAGCAGGGATTATTGGGAGATGTGTAATAAACTACATACTTCATTACGCAATGTAGTGTTCTAAAGAACATTCCATTGCAGTGTTCTTTCTAGTACAGGAACCTACTCATACAGAAATGTAGGTATTGGCTGCAGCATACACCATAGAGGTGCAATATTTGTAATTTTCCAAAGCTTTATAATAAAACGATGAATGTTTCTGTATCAGACTTTTCCGTACTGTGGAACATGTACTAAGTAGCTAATAATACATCACTTACTACATATTTCTACTAATACACACAAAACATAAATAGACTGCAATGCATACAAATATGGGGTTTATATATGGAGAGTAAAGTAAAAAACAAGAAGCAGTATCATTAGCAACTGTGTATAATCTACATGATTATATACACGCACAAAAATGATTGCTGTGTTTCAGGCCCCTATTTATGTACATCATAAGATGCGATTAAATTCTAAGGAAAGTAGTGTAAGAACATGTGAGAATAGCAACATCTATAAATGTAATACCTTTTGAATGTTAAGTTTCTGACTGTCAGAAATAAAACCACCTGGCCTAGATATGGCAGTGAACAAAAAAGAAGAGGCTAGACATGTGATGTCATCAGTGATGTCATCAATGATATTTGTGATGTCATCTTTGATGTCCTGGGTGTTAGTCTTAGTAGTGCACGGTGGTGATGTGAGTTATGGTTGCTTAGCTTACCATAACTGGTGAATTTCAGGGTTTTTTCGATTTTACTTGTACCCATAACATCCTTTTAACAAAGTTTTTTTACTGAATTTCATAGGTTTTTAGTAGCGCAACTTAACCATAACGTCCCTTTAACGAAGTTTTTTCATTATATATATATATTCTACACTGACAGTGGCATGCATATGCATCTGTGCACCATAATCTGGACATGTAAGTGCCATGTCCCATACAAGCAGACACCATCAGCCTGCCATTGAATAGGTAGAAGGCATGACCTTGCCATCAGTATTGGATGCACATCTAAAAATGTGCATGTATGTGTCTGCTACAGTATTTAAACATGTAGCCATCATCATATAGCCACACTGACAGGGCAAGCAGGAGATAGATGTTGCGGCAGTACAGGCAAAAGGCATGACAACATATAGCTGGGCTTGAATGCGTAGTCAATGCACACTTTGATGATCACACGGACGAGCAAGTAGGTGAATGTCAACGGTGGGAGTATGAAATGGCGACACAGTGGCATAGGTGCAAATGTAAGGCCGGTGTGCCAAGGTGGCAGGAGACTGGGCAACTTCGATGCAAAGCCTGCAACCCATCAAACAGAGAACAAGTCCACATGTGTGGATGTGGCCATGTACAGTCAGTGGCCAGCGTAATCACAATCCTATCCCTGTGTGGACAGGCAATGCCAAGGTGACAGTCATTCTCCCTGCAAAGGTTACAGTCAAGGTTGCGTCAAGGTACCAATGCACACAGGCAGCCAGAGGCATGTCATGCCAATGAGTGACGTGGATGTCACTGGTGTGCACTTCCATGTCCAACAGAGCATGGACTCCCCGAATGCACATGCATCCTGGTTAAACATGGCTAGGCTGTCTGCTACCAGCATAAGGACTGCAGGTGATGCCCCCCTTCAGTACACTGGCATTGCACACATCCCTGCGTCACTGCTTGACCTGACAATTGAATGACACACATATGCATGAGCCATTGGCAGTGGAGGAGCCATGTGAGTGCATGCAATATTGACAGTACACACCACACAGACATGGCACAGATGCCGTGCATGCTGTAATGCAGCACCTGGACGCAATGCCAGGGGGACAATGCCATTCACATCTACACGGGCAAGGTGCAGTGTGGATTTACTTTTCATACAAGGATTTGTGAATGTAATGTTGGCAAAAAAGAAGCAGGGATTATTGGGAGATGTGTAATAAACTACATACTTCATTACGCAATGTAGTGTTCTAAAGAACATTCCATTGCAGTGTTCTTTCTAGTACAGGAACCTACTCATACAGAAATGTAGGTATTGGCTGCAGCATACACCATAGAGGTGCAATATTTGTAATTTTCCAAAGCTTTATAATAAAACGATGAATGTTTCTGTATCAGACTTTTCCGTACTGTGGAACATGTACTAAGTAGCTAATAATACATCACTTACTACATATTTCTACTAATACACACAAAACATAAATAGACTGCAATGCATACAAATATGGGGTTTATATATGGAGAGTAAAGTAAAAAACAAGAAGCAGTATCATTAGCAACTGTGTATAATCTACATGATTATATACACGCACAAAAATGATTGCTGTGTTTCAGGCCCCTATTTATGTACATCATAAGATGCGATTAAATTCTAAGGAAAGTAGTGTAAGAACATGTGAGAATAGCAACATCTATAAATGTAATACCTTTTGAATGTTAAGTTTCTGACTGTCAGAAATAAAACCACCTGGCCTAGATATGGCAGTGAACAAAAAAGAAGAGGCTAGACATGTGATGTCATCAGTGATGTCATCAATGATATTTGTGATGTCATCTTTGATGTCCTGGGTGTTAGTCTTAGTAGTGCACGGTGGTGATGTGAGTTATGGTTGCTTAGCTTACCATAACTGGTGAATTTCAGGGTTTTTTCGATTTTACTTGTACCCATAACATCCTTTTAACAAAGTTTTTTTACTGAATTTCATAGGTTTTTAGTAGCGCAACTTAACCATAACGTCCCTTTAACGAAGTTTTTTCATTATATATATATATTCTACACTGACAGTGGCATGCATATGCATCTGTGCACCATAATCTGGACATGTAAGTGCCATGTCCCATACAAGTAGACACCATCAGCCTGCCATTGAATAGGTAGAAGGCATGACCTTGCCATCAGTATTGGATGCACATCTAAAAATGTGCATGTATGTGTCTGCTACAGTATTTAAACATGTAGCCATCATCATATAGCCACACTGACAGGGCAAGCAGGAGATAGATGTTGCGGCAGTACAGGCAAAAGGCATGACAACATATAGCTGGGCTTGAATGCGTAGTCAATGCACACTTTGATGATCACACGGACGAGCAAGTAGGTGAATGTCAACGGTGGGAGTATGAAATGGCGACACAGTGGCATAGGTGCAAATGTAAGGCCGGTGTGCCAAGGTGGCAGGAGACTGGGCAACTTCGATGCAAAGCCTGCAACCCATCAAACAGAGAACAAGTCCACATGTGTGGATGTGGCCATGTACAGTCAGTGGCCAGCGTAATCACAATCCTATCCCTGTGTGGACAGGCAATGCCAAGGTGACAGTCATTCTCCCTGCAAAGGTTACAGTCAAGGTTGCGTCAAGGTACCAATGCACACAGGCAGCCAGAGGCATGTCATGCCAATGAGTGACATGGATGTCACTGGTGTGCACTTCCATGTCCAACAGAGCATGGACTCCCCGAATGCACATGCATCCTGGTTAAACATGGCTAGGCTGTCTGCTACCAGCATAAGGACTGCAGGTGATGCCCCCCTTCAGTACACTGGCATTGCACACATCCCTGCGTCACTGCTTGACCTGACAATTGAATGACACACATATACATGAGCCATTGGCAGTGGAGGAGCCATGTGAGTGCATGCAATATTGACAGTACACACCACACAGACATGGCACAGATGCCGTGCATGCTGTAATGCAGCACCTGGACGCAATGCCAGGGGGACAATGCCATTCACATCTACACGGGCAAGGTGCAGTGTGGTCTACCCTATGCAGCCAACAGCCACAATGCATCCTGTGGCAATTGGCCCCCCATGCATGTGCAGCTTGGATGTCAATCCCATGAAGTGAATGCCACTCTGCAACACCAATCCACACCGCCTTCGCCAAGCACAGTGCCATCACGACCACATTCATCATTCACATATATCACTCACCTGTAGCATGTCCAAATGTGTTGATGCCTCCGATGCCAACAATCTGCTCACTTGAGATGAGGCCAGAGGCGACCTCCTCAAAAGGTGTGAGTTCCTCAATATATGGCGAACCACCACCAGTCGCCTGTGAAGAAAGCACACTTGCTCCCAGCTTCTCCTTTGTACGCCTGGTCAGATCATCCATGCGATTATACACCAGTTTCGCAGTGTACCTCTCCACCCCAGAGGCATTCACAAGGTCAGTCGCCTCCAGCCACTTCTGTTTACATTGGCCTGTGTCACGGTGCTTCCAGCCCAGGGGTACATCTTGGACTTGTTTTCCTCAACAAAGTCTGTGAGGATTTGCAATTCATCATCCGTAAATTTCCTCTTCTGGCTCACCCCCTCCTCAGTCAGTGGTGATGGTCCCTGGCTTGTAGGGGTACCAGTGGCACATTCAGTGGCTTTGCTGGTGCATGTCTGTGGCAGTGCTGCCTCCCCAGCACGTGGTCATTGTGCCCTTCCCCTGGCATGTTGTGGCATTGGTCCCCTCCTCTTCACTTGTCTCCCAGCTTTGCCAGTCCCCCTTCTGTCAATGTCTAGATTCCACAGGATGTATTCTTGCAATTCCTGCTGTTCTGCACTTGCACAGTGTAATCTCTGCCTACGCCCGTAAAACTGATCAAGGAAGTGCTCTGCGTCCTGCGACCATTACGAATAAGGTGCACAGATGCATCCTGTGCATGTGCCCCATATTCGTAGTAAGCCGTGCAGGCGCAGATTGCACTGCGTGACATGCATACCTTATGTGAGACGGCCCAGCTTGTTTTGCCATCTGGATTTGCAAGGGTCCACAGTTAGCTTCCTGCCACCGGTTTGAGACACTTCTTGGCCTGCTACGAAAAAAGTGGACCAAGGCCGTTAGGCCAGCGGTGCGGGCTGCACTCCCAATAACCACAGAGTGGTATAACTGTTTTCAGTCGGTCAATCGGAGGTAATAATCATTCAAATACTCTGTTAATATTTATGAAGAAATAGAGTTTAATTTCCTTAGTGCTCTACAGTTATATATCACTGTTTTAGCAGATGCGTCACATGAGCCCAAATTGGCCTATGCATTTCTTGGCCTGCTATCACACTGCTGCAACCCATCTGTTGTGGACTCCTTGGCCAGTTTGCAGTTCATTGCCAGTGTGCCATATGTTCATCTATGCTACTTTGCTGCCTGTTGATACTCAGGACAGGTGAGTGTGGAATAGGGGCAAGGGGTGGCTCTGTGGATGCATGCTTGCTGGTGGTGGCCAGATGTTGGCACTCATGGGGAGGGTGTACTGTTGTGGGGGGCACTGTGTTTTGTATGTGGGAGCTCACCCACGCAATGATATGCACATATTGCATGGTAACTTTCGCAATTTGTGGAAGTTAGGTCGTAATTGTACCCTCATGCATATGTAATCTGCTTCAGAAGATGCATCAGCAGTGTTGGGATGGGGCTTGACTTGGGTGGGCTGCACGTCGATGAACAGCTCGTCAATGTTGAGGGTGTGGCCTTGCGAACACCGGAAAACATTAAAAAGAGATCCGGCACCAAAAAAGGCCACAGCGTCCATCGAGGCGGGACCCACTGCAGAGGTGCACCTGTGTGGACGCCATAGGATTTTGCCTCTCCCTCTGAGGATCTTGCAGAGAATGAGCCCAGATCTTCATGCCCAGGTCCTCGAACTGCATGACCAGATCCAGGAATCAGGTGGGTTCACACTCTGAGTCCAATGTGGCCGAATGTGTATGCCATTTGATGGGTATGTATTTTGGGAGGACGCATTTCGATGGACACTACAATGTTGTGTGACATTATAATGCATGCATGGTTGCACTCTGTGTGTGTCCTATGGGTGTGAGGACATTGGATGTGCCATGGTGGTCCTTGTATTTCACTGTGGCCATGTGCAGTTGTATGTTGACGGCAAGGGTGCTGGGCCTTGGATGGCCATTCATTGGCATGGGTGATGGATTGTTAACTTGCCATGAGGCGGTGGTAGTCTATAGTGGGAAGCATGGGCTCTGCTGTGTCCACTTTACCCATGACCATTTATCATCTTCATATGTGGTGCGAGGGTCCTGGGTCAGTGTAGAGTGAGGATGTTTGCGTCAATGGTGCAATGATGTTGGCTGTGTGTCTTGGTAATATGCTCAAGTCCTCAAGTATGCCCTGTGAGAAACCAAAGGGCGTCTCACTTGCTGGTCCCCAGGGATCTCTCTTTCAGGTGGCCAGGACACAGCCATCTCCTTTGGATACAGACCCTGGGGGTAGACCAGTGCGGGAGGATCACCTGGGTCAGGGATCTCAGGGGAGTGAAGGTAAGGCAACCGATGATGAGATGCTGTGTGTGCCCCGTTCCCATGCCCATACCCCATCCTATTTAATAGGATTCTCCAACATCCTCCCTTTCTACAAAAACACTGGGCTGAGGAATAGGGCTACTGAGAGTAAAGCAGCTAACACTTGCATATCCAATTGACATATCCCATTAATAAGGTCAGGAACATCAGGCACTTGACCTTAATCACATACATCTGATACTCATTAGCTCCCCCGCACAGATAAAAGGTGGAACATGAAGACACACTCTGACACGAGAAGGAGCAGATCTTCTGGGGTGAAGGCAAACCCACTGGGGCAGAACGACCAATTGAGGAACCAGAGTGAAGGGTAGGGAAACTCTGAAAGTCCCTGCAGGAGGTTGTTGCCTCCGGGAAACCGTGAAGGATACACATAGAAAGCTAACTCCCAGACCAGAAGAAGCCTGCATTGTGGGTCAAGGATGCCAGCGACCCTCCCGGGTGAACGATAGAGTTGGGGAGGCGAGTCCAAGCCTGTGGTATCAACCTTGACTTGTGAATCAAAGCCACATAGACAAGAAAGGAATGCATGCACCGGGTGAATTAGCGAAAGACTTGAAAGGCCAGTTCATGTCAAGGAAAGATTGAAGTCACAACAGTGTATCTCACACTTGAATGTTGCGTGCATTCTTAAGAGATGCAAAAAAAAGCAAACCAGTAGTAAACTCTAAAGTTGCTGATAACTGTGAAGCCAGTGATAAAGAGTAGCGGAGCGGTCCGGCGAAAGGAAGTAGCTCATTCGAAAGTCTCAGCAAAATGTTTGATGTCTTGTTATAAAGCGGCATGTTAACAAACTCTGAAATGCGCACGGTCAAGATTAATTCTGTCGAAAGGGGAAGTTAAAAGGTGATTGCCTTAAGAGAAAGATCTCTTTGAACTTTGCGGATCGCGTTATGGAACTACCACGACCAAGAGACACTGGGAAAAATACCATAAGGGAGAGATAAAGTGAAAGTTGAAGTGGTCCTACGCAGGTCTATGGAAAAAGCCTTGCACATTCGAAAGCCTTTGACATTAGTGAAAGTTCCCAGCCTGACCATGGGAGACCTAGAATATCAAATAAGATAGTGGACGGGAACCCCTAATGAATGTGAATAAAGCTTGGGGAAGGGAACTCCTGCAAGTGCTGTGATTGTGAGGTCTGAGCCCGACAGAGGGAGACCTACGTGAACTTTTGTTGAACTGTTGAACTGTTTTGTTGAAATTACTTTTGGAAAACTGGAATGAGTGACTTAAACGTGGAAGGCCTTTTATTGATTACCTGAGCCAGAGTGTGTCATCCTGTTTACGGGTGCCGCCTTACTCCATGCTGTCCAACTTGAGGAGGAGAGCTGACTCAGCCACCTTGATCCTTTAGGTTATAACACTGACTTTCCTTTGCATATATATTACCCGTTACACACTTTTTGTAAAGAAGATAGAGCAGGCATTAGGTTTTGTTAGTATAGGCCATTTTGATTTGACATAGACTGACTGGGACTGTGTTTTCTTTATTATTTGGTGCTAGAAACTACACCCATCAAAGCTATAGAGCAAAGTATGGGCCTCATTCCGAGTAGGGCAGTAAGGGTTAACGGTCACCGGTAATGAGACCGTTGCCGTTAAACCCTTACAGCCCTACTACGAGTTCCCTTTGCGGGTCCTTCCTTAACGCCTGCTAAAAGCAGGCGTTAAGGACGGGACTCGCAAAGGGACTCGGGGTCAATAACGGTACCGTAATTTACGGTACCATTATTGCCGCCTTCCCTCTTCCCATTGTGCCCTATAGGGGCTCAAATGGGAATGGGAAATGGCCCTGGTGAATGGGGAATTACTGGTCCCTCCGACCTCGGAAAGGACCGGTAATTACTCCATTAACCAGGCCAGAGTTTGGACGAGTTCGGAGGCAGCCATGCCGCAAATAGCGGCGTGGTTACCTCCGAACTCGGAATGAGGCCCATGAGTTTATCCCAACCCCATGAATTGAATAAAGGTTTTGAAACTTGTAACTCTTGTGTCAGTGTCATACATGTGATACCATGTCTCCCTTACAGGGTGATCAGTTGCAGTCGTGTTGAGATTGGTCCGTGCCACCGGTATGTAAGATGGTGGCATGGTACCATGCCGTCCTTTGGACATGCACATGTTTACACACATGCTGACCTGCCTCTCCACTTTCACTTACCATCCAGTGTCCCATGCAGATGAGGAAAGCAGCATTGAGGAAGAGACAGTTGCAAGGTCAAGGCATTCGCAGAGGCTGCGTAGAGCACAGCAACAGTTCCTATCATTCACCCGTGATCTGAGGGACAGGTAGCTTTTGATGGTACATCCTCTGATGGCTCTGGGGAATGACATGAGGGGCGTTGCCATGGACCTGGAGGGTGATTCCTCAGGGACTGAGGTGAATGGAGATTCTGCCATGCCACAGAGTTGCCATTTGTGATGCTAGGTTCAGGTGTGGTGGAGGGCATGGTTGAGGACCTGGCCATGGTGTCTGGTGGGGGTGCAACATTCAATGTGCAGCCTGGGGACATTTACCTGGAACAGGATGTTGTGCAGGACACATCGATTGGATCACCTACTCACAGTGTCCCCGGGCCATTGTCTACAGGGCTGCTCACATGTGTTGATGCAACCACATAAACTATTCTGGCAATGAGTGCTAGTAATCATTTTGAGACGTGGACGGCAGGTGGCTGCACTGGAGTCCCTGGATGTGGTCCATGGCCAAATTGTCAGCCATCACGGGCAGGTGTGCCACATCCTGTTGCAGATGGCTGATGCACTGCTGGCTGTGGTAAACATGGTCCAGGCATCACAGGTGACACCCGCCTTCTCTGCAACTGTGTCTCAGGCACCCACACGTGTGCCCTCCATGCTGCCACCACCACCAGCTCTTCTGCCCACTTACACCCATTTGCTGGTCTTGTGCCTGCCTCACGGTCAGTGGGGCTACAAGTGGATATGTAGGCCGTTCCTGTGGAACCACGCTCTGGTATGTCTGTCAGCCAAGATCAGGGGTGCAAGTGGACATGGCACTTGACAAAAGTGGTGGCCAAGTACTCCCCTCCAGGAGTCGGTTGTCTCTCGAGAGGTAGGCCCAGCGCCAGAGGCAGGCTGCCAGGCCGCAGGAACAGTTGCGGGAGCAGAGGCAGGCACTCTGATGGCTTCCTGCATGGAGGGCATGGCTGTCATTCTTGGTCTGGCAGGGGAGGCAGGTTGCAAGTCAATGTATTCATGTGGCCATGACATTCCAACTGCAACGCATGCAGCAGCAGGAGGAAGTGAGGCTGCATGCTATGGAGGAGGCAGCTGCCAGGGACAGGGCTGCGGCACGTGCAAGGTTGGAGGGATTAAGTGCTGACATTCTGGGGGAGGGCATGAGGGCTGCCCAGGCAATTGAGTAAGCTACTCGTGAGACCCCGCAGGCCTTCACAGTCTGCACAGAGGCACACATAAAGCAGGCGGAGACAGACACCAATGCAGCATTGGAGCTTGAGTTGTCAGGGTTTGGACTGCAGCAGAGACCGTTTTTTGTTTGTTTTGGGGGCGGGGGGTTGGGCATCATTATTGTTGTTTCCTGTAGGAGGATTCCTGTGGTTTAAGTTTGGACTATTTGCCCCATGCATTTAATTGGATTTACAATACAATACAGTTGGGTTTGTTGTTCTATCAGATTAATGTGGTTATTATGTTGTTATTTTTTTGGATATTCACTTCCTATGACTCTTATGTGTGTGTGTGTGTGTGTGCAGTCATCTTTTGTATTGAATGTCACACTTGTCTGTTTTTGAGGGTGCATGCAACATCATCATCTGGCATGTATGATAATGGTTTGCAATGTTTATCAATGGTTTGATAATGTGCTGCCGTATTTGTACTTTTTGGCAATGTTGGATTTTTTACACAAACCGTGGCTGCTAATGCATGTGCTACTCACCAGACGGCAGTCCCACATCTGTAGGTCTGATGGGTGTGTGCGTAAGGGTGTTCGTGGCTGTACATGTGCTTCACGTGTATGCGTGTCAACAGTACCACGTGTGCCTCTGATGTATGTGGCCATTGATTTCTTGTGAGATGCATCTGTGTAGTATTTGTATCTGGCCAACCAGTGTACTAGGGTGGGTGGGGATGTGATGTACCAACAAACACTCACACTTCTGGAGATGGTGTGGCAACACATTCAGGTGGATGTGCACATGAACTTAGGTGGTGGACCGCACCCATATTTGTTCATGCAGGACATGTGGAGTCAATTTGCTCAGGGGGGGTGTTATGGTGGACCAGTACATACAATGTGAACGTTAGTAATTGGGGCGGTGGGTATTACAAGTTGAATCAGTGATTTTGGTAACTTATTTGTAGAGGGGCACACACAGATTGTAGTTTAGATGATGCTTGCTCAATGTCCATGAACAGGTTACAGTTGGGTGTTGCACACTGGAGGTGGTCAGTATGCCTCTGGTGCATAGAGTGTCTAGTTTTCTGGTCAGGTTTGGTGGGGTTCCAAGATAGACAGTCTTGTCACTTGTGGCCATGCATCTGAAAGGGACATGTGATCCTATTGGGAGCCAGAGGAGGATGGGGTGACTTGGATACTGTGACTACTCTTGAAAGCACTGGGGATCAGACTGGCTGCTGCATGTTGATCCCCAGAAGAGGGACATGAGCTTTTATTGGGGGAGGGGCGTGTCATAAGGCGTTGTATTGTTTGATCAATTGATTTTGGGCTTATTTAATCGATGTCTATGTATGATATATATTGTATTATTTAATGCCTACTGTTGGGTACAATCTGTTTCTCTGCACAACAACTGCATGTCATATAAGAGAACAGAGGCACATTGATACAAAAATAATTGTCCATAAATTGGCCAATTGAGGAGGTAAGAATTAGAATTCAGGTCTCAAGATTCCACAGTCAATAGGTTGACCAATAAAGTGCACAGCCACCTTGTTTCTAACATAAAATGGCTCCTCCTTTCATCCTTCCAATGTGACAAGGCCTCACTGCTCACCGTTCTGTAGCACCATTGATTTCAACCATCTTGATTGTAAAAAATAAATGTTAACTGAAATTGAAATGTCTGTATTTTGGTAACTATTTCCTGCCTCTTTAACGCAATCTCTTTTCAGAAACCTACTGTACCTGCCTGCAAGAAAACAAAGCAAGAGGAAGACACACTCCAATTTCCCTCAGAACAGAGGCACAATGTGCTTCTGTTCAACCCGTGTTTGGAAAACATGCAACATGCTTCAATGCAGAAGACATCTTTGTGCCATCACAAGAACCAGCAGGATGCCCAAGTCTCTGCTGCACATCTGTCTAATGGTGCTTGTATTTGTCATGTTTTTTCTTACCAAGATTTTCTTTTTTAACCATTATAAATTGCTTCCAAGAAGAGCCTTCCTGGCAGAAAACAAAATGGCTTCCTTAGTTGTAGCATTTTGGCAAGAGAAAATCAAGAACAGCGCTCTAAGCAATTTATCATTGAACTCTGTGGCTACTCAAACAAAACTGCCACCTACACAGTCCACTAGATTGCGGAACACAGTGGGGGCTGACCCATATAATAGCACTAGGCACCACAGGGGAATCCAGTTCAGGTATATCATAAACGAAGCTGACAAATGTCGAGATGGCCATCCTTTTTTGATATTGCTTGTTCCCACTGAACCCGGTCTTGGACAAGCCAGGCAGGTCATTCGGCAAACGTGGGGAAATGAGAGGTTGGTGCCCGGCATCCGAATAGTCAGAATCTTTTTGCTGGGCATCACAACTCAACCAGAAAGCAAACTTCAGCAAGATATCTTGAAGGAGAGCAGACAGTATCATGATATTGTGCAACACGAATATTTAGACACTTACAAAAACTTGACCATTAAGACCCTGATGGGCGTGAATTGGGTAGCAACATTCTGTCCAAACACCCCCTATGTCATGAAAGCAGACTGAGATACGTTTGTCAACACCGAATATTTAATCCATCACCTTTTGCAACCCAAACTGCCTCACAGGGAAGAATTCTTCACTGGTTATTTGTTGAAAGGTTATTCTCCAAATCGTGATCCAGGAAGTAAATGGTACATGCCGCAGGAGCTGTACCCCGACCAACACTACCCCGTCTTCTGTTCTGGAACTGGCTATGTTTTCTCTGGGGACCTGGCAGCGAAGATCTTTGATGTCTCTTTCATTGTTAAACATTTGCCCCTTGAGGATGTGTATGTGGGCCTCTGTCTAAAGGCATTAAATGTAACCCCTGTGGCCCCACCCAAGGAATCAGACTTCAATCACTGGCATGTTTCTTTCTCCATCTGTAATTATAGCCGCCTCATCACCTCGCATGGCTTCCAGCCTGATCAGCTCCTTAAACATTGGACTAGGCTTCAACAGGGCAAAGGCAATGCCTGTTGATCAAGGGGAAAAGATGCAGACCCTGATCAAAGCAACATGCACAAAAAAGCACCTTCAAAATCCTACGATGGGGCTCTTGAGTAGAACCTAATCTCTTATTGAAATGAAGGGTAAGGAGGTCATCCATTAAATGGTGAAAACGCTTTATCTAGACTTCATGGGCCAGATTGCCCTACATTTGCACTACTGGAAATGCATTGTACACATAAGGAAATGCTGTTTCCACATGCACTGCTTCATGCACGCCAGTGAACATTAATTTGCACTGCATGTGCACTAGCGCTAATGCAATCGTCCATGCTCAATTTGCAGTTGCGCAAATGTTCCGTTTTCTTACTCCTGGGGCAGAACTAGAGTATGTCTGCTGATGCCCAAACCCTGTTTGTGCATGTGCATCAAAATTAGCAGGAGTGCAAATTCACTGCAAATGTACAGTATTTGCACAGGCACTGATTCAATTGTGAATGCGCAAACATACCATAATCCCACCCAAGGAACCCGTACCACCATAGCTAAGGCTCCTCCTTCGTGGAACTGTAAAGACATGCATACCTTCTGGTCTAACTTCCAGTGTTATGCGGGTGACACTCAGCTCTCTTTCAGGCTCCCCTCAGCCTCTTTAGCTCCTTCTCTCATACCTGACTGTCTGTCTGCAATTCTGGAATGGTGTGCCTCCAACTATCTCTGCCTTAATGCCAGTAAGACTGAGATCTCCTCATTGGGACACCTGCTCCCACCTTCCCTCTCTCACTCTGGCGGCCCACCATGGGCCCTCTACCTGCACATTCCTTTGAGGCTAAGAACCTTGGTGTCATCTTTGACTCTACTTTCTCCTTCTCTCCTCACATTTCTGACTTCTCTAAGAAGTCACACTATCAGCTGCAGCTCCTCAGAGGTATTCTTCCTTCCCCCAGAAGCTCACTGTCTCTAGCGCTCTGGTTCTCTCTAGGCTGGACTACTGCAACAGCCTCTTTCTAAATCTGCCTGCCTCTACTCTTCGCCCCTTTAAAACTAATCCAAAACAGGGATGCAAGGCTTATCCTTGGCTTCAAGCCCAGGGATCGTATTTCTCCAGCGCTTAAATCTTTACGCTGGCTCCCTGTTGCTGCAAGGATCAAGTTCAAGACCCTCTGCATCGTCCACAAGGCTTTCTGGGGACAGGGACCATACTAGTGGAATCAGAGTTCCTTCGGAACAACTTGGACCCTGTCCTGGACAGGCTCAAGGGTGACGCCAAGTACTAGGCGACTCTCCCGATATCAATGGTGGGCAGAGAAAACCTATTTAAGATGATGGTCTTACCGCGACTCCTCTGTGTATTTCAGGACACGCCCGTGAAGGTGCCAGTAGGGACATTCTGTGCTATAGAGAAGCTGCAGCGGGAAATTATATCGGGGAACATAATCCCGAGAATAGCGCTAAGGACGCTGACTTGATCTGTTTGGAATGGAGGACCAGGGATCCCAAATGGGCAGCATTACTATAAGGCATCCCAGCTAATGGTAGTGAGCGGGTGTCTGTTTAGAGGGAGGGAACTGACTCATATTGCGTTGGTGTTGACGAGGATGGGATCACTGCAGCCCTGGCAGAGACTACATGGACGAAAGCCACCCCAGGGGATGACACAGCTGGGGCTTTGTACACTCAAATCTTGCAGGGCAGCTGTTAGAGAAATGGGCTGGGGGAAGTGGTACCAGGGAAGCACCCATTTGGGAGAAAGCAGATTTGCCAGAGATATATAAATTGGGTAAACAGAAAAGGTGGCAGGACAAAGGGGTTAATCCTGGTGCAGAACCGACTCGCCCCATTCCTAAACTTGCAAGAGGAATTTAGCCTACAGGCTAGGGATGGCTACAGCTACACTAGGTTGCAACATGCAATGGCCTTAGAGCAACAGGACACATGAGACATTCTCGAGAGATCACTGACTGAGAACAATCTTATGGAGGGAGAAATCCAAGGGAAG
The DNA here is from genome assembly GCF_040938575.1 of Ambystoma mexicanum. Classification (NCBI taxonomy): domain Eukaryota; kingdom Metazoa; phylum Chordata; class Amphibia; order Caudata; family Ambystomatidae; genus Ambystoma; species Ambystoma mexicanum. Next base: position 1,136,905,165 of record NC_090932.1, on the reverse strand, counting down.
GCAATAATGCAATGATATCAGATGCTCAACGGGTTCACATCCAAGCCCCTGCAGAAACTTAGAGAGAAATGGGAGGGGAATACAGGGGCACTGGAGGAGGAGGACTGGGTAGAAGCGCTGTGCTCACCAAGAGAGGCCAACTTAAGTATGAGATTGTAATTTGATACAGTACAAGATCCTTCATAGGTCATATTACATTTGGGACCACCTCCACCAGATGGGCAGGGCGCGGATCCCCAGCACCTGAAATGTGGGATGGGAGTGGGCTTGTTCTTCCACATGATGTGGGAGTGTACCAAAGGGCAAGCTTTCTGGGGCCGGGTCCGAGACAAGACATCCAGGGCAACTAGCACACCAATTCCGGCCTGCCCCAAGGTGACAATCCTGCATGTCTGGGGGGATTCAGGGTTTACTAATAGAGAAAAAGACCTCATCATGACTTCCATGATGATGGGCAAAAAGGTCTTGGCAATGGACTGGGGCAACTTGACAACACCAAATATACATACATGGGTGGAGGGGATGGACTATTATGCAGAGCTGGAAAGAAGGGTGTACAGGGAGAGGGGATGTCCCGAAATGTTTTAAAATATATGGGCCAGATGGGTGGAATTGGGATGAGATGGGGCTATGGAGGAATCAAAGGGGAAGCGTGGGGGGACCATGACTTTGGGGTACAGGGGCATCTGAGGTGTAAAGGAGGGTGAGGTGAGGCAAGGGACATATGGGGGGTCTATGTGGAGGGGACTCAAGATGGGGAGGAGGGATTACCGAGGGGTAGGGGAAGACTATTTGGATTTGTTGTTTGTTTTTGTGGTTTTGATGCAATTGATCAAAAATACAATAAAATACAATAAAATGGGGATATAAAAATAAAAAAGGTATGGCTCTAGGTGAGAGTACCAAGGATGCCTGTAAATTACACCAAAGCCACATGTTCTCTAATTTAAGTCACTTGTTGATAGCTCAACAGCTCGGCAGCGTCAAGCAGGCCATGATGCTTTGTGTAGGTTCAAGCTAGGGTTCGATGGCATCAAGTTGCTTGACAATACTATTTTACTAAGGGGCGCACCTTCCAAGTTGGCCTCTGGATGGGTCAAAATCACACTGAAATTGTGGCTATATCATCAAGTCACAAAATCAATGGTCTCGTCGACGGTTTCAATTGATGACTTGATGGTGAATAGATACAGGCTCTAGAGAAAGGAGCTAGCATAATGGTGATTTTCATTGTGGTGGTATGGCCAATTACTGCTTTTTTACATAAAGGAGCTCCTTGGACAGAAGTTCGACAAAGACTCAACACAGCCGGGTGTTGACTTGAAATCCTAACATTTTTTCATCCTTAGATGAGATGTCTTTTTTCACAAAGAACAGGTCTTTAAATCATGACAAAGTCCAACAGTCTATCAACCTACTGGTGCTATCCCACTCCATTTATGCATTAATCCTAGCAGGGATTGGTGGTTTCCAAGACTTTTCTAGGCTCCAAAAGGGATATCTCTCTTGTGGACTTTACTCCTCTTCTTGCAGCAATTCGCAAATTGTAGTGCTCCTGGTGGAGTTGCTAGGTATCAGGACCTAAGCATATTCGGAGTTCCAAAATTGTAGAAATCATTGATTCCCAATCTCCCCATTTTAGCCTGCCTCCAAAAGAAAAAAAAAGAGTTTATCCTATTATCTTTCCATGCCCAAATCACCTTTGGCTGAAGAGGCTCCAGGGGGCGGGGCGGACGTGGGTTCAGGCCAGCATTTGAAATTCTCCTGTGCACATGCAAAATAAGTGTGAAACAGTTCTTTGGAAGCACAGCGAGATTTCCAGGTTCAGATGAAGTCAGCTTCCATAGCTCTTGAAAGCAGGCTATTTTCCAGTAATTGGCTTGTCCATCGTCCTTTAGTGCTGAGACACAATAGACATTCATATAAAGCACAAGATACTTGAGAATGGAACGTGCACTCCTTAACTTGAGCAACCGCTTGTTGTATTGATAGTGACAGTGGAAACTACTGAGGCTTCTATCAGCAAGGCAAGGAGGATCACAGAGAAGCTACACAATTTATTGATTTATTTTATTAGGAGTGTTATACTATACAAAATGCAATTAGCAAGCTCAGAGCCCCGAAAACAGAGAAACAAGGGAGAATGAAGAGGGTCATTTAAAGGGTGATGAACCAAACCAGTAAAGGCGAGCAGGTGAGGAATACAAAAATATTGGCTTTTTCGAAGAGAGGCTGTCCTTATGGGCTGACTTTACAATGTAATTTAAAGAATTTGGGGGCTGAGAGCCATCCAATGCTGGAGAAACAGAGAGGAGACCACAACGCCTTCTGTATGAGGCGTCAGGAGGGCTAATCATTTCTTTTTTTTTCCTGATTTTTTTTTTATTGTTTTATAGATGCAATCAAAACAAAACAAGCAATCAAACAATGAAAACTAATTAATACTTAATTACTACATTTAAACACACAGGTGTACACTTCTTCCTGGCATCCGGTTCTTCTTTGCATATATTATAGAGTTATTACATCTAATCATCTTTAGGATCATTTTGATCGCTCGTGTCCGTTCTCCATACGGCATTGAGTGTCTCTATGGGTCCTCTTTGCCCACCTTCAATTGTCCTCTCATTTTTGCCATATCTTGGCTGCTTTCTCCGGGCACCCTCTTGTGGTATACACTCTCGTTTCCATTGGCACACACATATCTACGTCCGTTACCCATTTCTCGTACTTTGGCGATATAGCTAAGCCCCACAATTGGGCTATATTTCTTTTTGCAAGGCCTGTGGCTGTTGCGAACATGAGCTTTCCGTATCTTTATAGTTCTATATCTGCGTCTATTCTAGTATTAAAAGTTTGGGGTCCCTTGGTATCTCACGGCCTATCACTGTTGAAAGTCTATCACAGCATTTTTGCCAGAAGCTTTCTATCTGCGGACATTCCCATAGAATATGGAAGAAAGTTCCCCTCAGTTGATGACATCAGAGACAGTTGGGGTCCGTCGCTCTCCCCCATTGGTGCAAGGCCTCTCTGGGCTAGTAAACCCTATGTAGAATCTTTAACTGGATCAGGCTGATTCTGGCCGAAATTGCTGATTCTCGAGGGTACATGAGGGCCACAGTCCAGTCCTCCGTTGGTATTGGGCCCACGTCTCTTTGCCATTTCTCTTTGAGTTCTGTGAGCTCCTTTGTGGCAAACGAATTGATGGCATTGTACATTGTAGAGGTTGTTTTGTGTGCAATCCGCTCCATCACTATGTTCCTTTCAATCGGGGTGCACTCTGGTATATTGGGGAGGTCTATTTCGCTTGCAGTGAGCGCATGTCTTATTTGTCGATAGTGGTAGTGTTCTGTGATGGGAAGGTCGTATTCATCCCTTAGGTCTAGGAAACTCTTAATTTCTCCGTCCCTTACCATATCTTCCAATGTTAATATCCCTGCCTCTTCCCAGGCTGCCCATTTGGGGATTTCTTTAAGTTCCAGAAGATGTTTATTACACCACAGGGGTTGTTTCATTGTGGCCTTCCCCTCCCATCCCAGGTGCCTATGAGCGTCTATCCAAATCTGCATTCTCTGAGCTGCCATCGTGGGTGTGCTTCATCGCCTTTTCTTTTGATAGAGTCTCTCTATCGGGGTAATCCCGTGCTCCATCTGGGTATCTGCTCTGTTGTGTGGTAACATTGGGTCGTTATGTAGGATATCGTTGACCACTGACATTTGGGCTGCCCAGTAGTACGTTTGTAGGTGTGGAAGTCCAATTCCTCCTTCCCATATTGAGCGCTGTAGGGTTCTTAGTGCAATTCGGGGATGACCACCTCCCCATAGCAACTTCCTAAGTGTTTCATCTACTTTGCAGAATTCTATTTTAGGTATATATAGTGGTGCGTTCTGTAGGATGTATAGAAAGCGGGGAAGGGCCAGCATTTTGAACAAGGCAGCTCTCCCTAGGAGGGTGAGCGGAAGGGCCATCCAGTGCCTCACATCGTTTACAAACCTGTCTCTTACTGGGTGTAGATTCTTCTCTATATATTGGGTCAAGTCTGTCGTGATTTGTATTCCCAGGTATCGGAACTGCCCACTCTCGATTTTGAATGGGTAATTATCTAGGGTCACTGAATCAAGCCCTTTGATCGGAAACAGCAGGGATTTGTCATAGTTCACTCTTAGTCCGCTAAAATCCCCATAGGCATTTAATATGTTCACAACAATGGGGCAGGAGGTTGCTGGGTCACTTAGGTAGAGTAGAAGATCATCTGCGTATAGGGACACCTTGTCCTCCCAGTTCTGTGCCTACTGGAATCCTTTCCACTCCAAGGACTCTCTCAGCATTATCGCTAGTGGTTCAATTGCTAAAGCAAATAGCGTCGCAGAGAGGGGGCATCCCTGAGGGGTAATCATTTCTGACCCCTGAGCCCCCATTAACACAGGCCAACAAGTTAGTACATTGACTGGGTAAATGATGGAAAAGAGGGAATCCTCGTTATCTTTAGTGTCAGAAACGTTACAGCTCTCTGTGGGAACGAGGAGGAAAATGTGATCTAGGTGAGGGGCTCTGATGCTTCTAAGGAAAGAGAGGGATAGGCCATTGAGGAACTGTCTGTGCCGGGGAAGACCCCTTTGTTCCTTCTTGAAATAGAGGTTGTTTTGTTGCAGTCTTAGTGCTGGTGGTAGTTAATTCCATAACTTATGTCTGATCACTCCTAGGTTCATACCTCATTTACTATGCTGCTGGTGTCTGGGTTCCCTGAGTTTTAGGATTTGAGTGAATTTAAATGGGTGGAGTGGCTCAATTCCTTGCTGATATAGGCTGGGCCTTTGTTCCAAAATGTGTTGTGTACCACAAACAATGTTTTCAAGGTGATTCTGAACTGCATAACCCAGCCCTTTAAGATGAGTAGCAATTACCCTGGAGATGGATGGGGGTGCAGATTTTATTCATACATCAATAATCGAAACGACTCAGGTAGTTTGGCAAAAGGATAACTGTTTTAATATCAGTTATCTAAAACAGGCAGTACAGCGAACATCAACGAACTCGCTCGATCCTCTTACTCAACATATTTAATTAAAACTGAGCTTTTATACAGAAAACTCGTCATTATTGACGTTGACCTACGTAACTACCAATGTCATCCTACGTGGCAAACTATAAAACTTATGAGTATGGGTGATAGGCTTTTACTGCCCATCTAAATATAGGATCCATACTAGTTTAAAAGAGTGAGAATATGTGATTGGTTACTTAACATCAGTTGGGGCAGCTAAGCCTTTCCCTAAAAATTACCACTACGAACATCACTAAATGTATGACATCCCATTGGTTACACAAATTATAGGACCCCTAACTACGCGGTCCCCTACAATTGGTTGGCACCCTAAACTTTGTCAGTACTTTTCTACCTATGTCTAGCAGCATGCATGCTGGCCCTCCAGGTGCTGGTGTACTTGTTTTAAACATAGCTTCCCACCAATTAGCATATCTATCATCACCTCAGTGGTCTACTGTCAATTAGGCTTTGAAGCTCGGCCTTGAGACAGTTCTTAGCTCTGGGAAATTCAGGGAGTGAAGGCACGCTCTGCCCTCATGCGTAGTTGTGAGCATCTTGTTCGTGCAATTTCATCCTTCCGCGTGACTGGAGACCATGAAATCAAGCTTCTAGTGTCTTTAAAATACTATTTTTTAATAGACCTTTGACGTCTTCCTTGTTTTGTTCATGCCTTCTGAACAGGAGTTTTGTTCTTTCACACGATTTGTATCCAATGTCAGTTTGCTCCAGTCTCATAAGACCATGGCTTCTTTGGCCCGCTCGACTCTGCCTTCTAAGATTCATTTGTATTAAAAACTGCTTTTCAACGACGACACACTAGAAATGAGGCTGGTATAATAAGTAGTGGAAACATCCATCCTTTACTTGATCATATACATACATATATATTGGTGCTTGCCGCAATCTATTCATTATAATAATAATAATAATTTGGCATTTATATAGCGCTACGAACCCTCAGGTATCTGAGCGCTGCTTATTATTACCCACAGTGTGTGGTGCTCATTTATCGACCTCGGAAGGATGAGTTTGGCCCCGCCGGGATTCGAACCTGCGTTAGCAAGCTCTGCACGAATGTCAAAGCGAGCGCTCTACTCGCTCTGCCACTTGACCGGCTATTATGAAGCTAGCATCATGATTACTTAGTCTACTTGTGTTTCTTTTGCATCTGTACACTTGTAAAATGACTTGATATCTTCATCGTTTCTCTGGCATAAGCTTCTACTCCTCAAGCCCGATATGTCACTTATTCTTGGTGCTTTCTTGATGCCTTATAGAATATTTCCGTTCTCTTGTCTCTGCATCCTTTTCATGTACGTCAGTTTAGCTCTGTGTGTTGTCACCATTCATCCTTGCCATTTATTTGCTCTGTTTCCTCAGGAATCCTATTCAAATGGACATCATACTGTCTCTTCTGCAGGTACGGTTTCCTCAATGGGAATCTTGCTTCCAGGATTGGTATGCCCAATGGCACTGCACGGTTTTCACACTCTGGCTCCCAACATATAGTCAATATGGGCGAAGTAGTTGAGGTGGGGGTACTTGGCTTCTCCTCTACACTCTCCCCTCTGGGCTATTCATTGACCACTCTCTCAACATCCTTCACATCCAGGAATCCACTTCTGAAAAAGAATTTCTTCGGAATCCATATCTTTATGACTCCCTTCAGGCATCCTGCTGATTTGACATGCTCATCTTTGTTCCATGTCATGAGTCTACACTGTCCACTTGGACTACAACAGATCCATCTTCCTACATACTTCTTATGATTCTTTGGATACAGGAACTTCGTCCCCTCATGTGCATGGATACTGGTTTTTGATTTCTTGATCTGTCAGGTCTTTGGCCTTCCATCCTATTTCAACATCAATCATAATCTTCATCCCTATGGCTTTCATTGCTGTCATCTTGCATTGTGAGATTATTATCTTGATCAGACAGAATCCAAGCAAATCATTACTATCAGGGCTCCAAGGAACTTGAAAATGTCTGCCATCCATTGTGGAACCCAAGAGAAAAGGGCTCTGAACCAGCTGTCATCAGCAATGTCTTCTACTTCATCTATCATCTGGCCATGGAGTTTTGACAGCATACCTATGGCCTTCATCAAGGTTCCATTCTCATAATGATGAGAAGCTATGAAAGTGCGACATGACATACCGATTTTTGCACAAACACCTCCATCCATTGCTGTGATCATGTCCAAGACATATCTGTTCTAGAGAGTCATCAGTATTATAGCTCTCATCTCCTCTCTGATTGCATTGAATCCCTTTATGGTTGTATTAATTGTCTGTAGCAATTGTGTGTAGAAATTCCCATTTGCTCCAACCTGGGTACTTGGCATAAAGATTAAGGTGAACACTGAAGCTGTCTGGCTGAACAATCTATGCTCATATGGAAAGGCATCAAAGGCTTCTATTGACTTGGCTGAAAAGTAGTTCTCTCTCTTTACTCTTTTCATCAGCTCCACAGATCTCTTCTTCCTCAGGTGAGTATCTGCTTTTGGAAAACTGTCAAGATTCAAATCACTTTTCATCAACCAACGCTGGTACATGAACATTCACTAGTGAGCAAAGTCCTCCCAAGTTTTCTGGCAACTTTATATACGCTCTGGATTCGCAGGCCCAGTAGTGATCCATTATCACTGCTGTCTTAATATTCATCCCTTGCACATCAAAAATTCGACCACAATTCTGGTTTTCTCCCATTCCTTTGGTGCCATTATTTCTGAAGCACAATTTTGCACTTTCCAACGGAACTATCTGCAAGAGTCCTCCTACATCTTCGACCCAAGTCAGTAATTTGACAAGTCTTGGCGGCCATAATGGCTTGCATCCATACTGTACAATGCCAATAGTTGATTCAGGTCAACCAATTATCACCCAGGCTCTGCAGATAACCACTCATTCTTCCCATCCATCTGGAGAAAGCACTGATCCCCAGATCTGCATCTGTTCTCTGTTTTCCATTTTTGAATTTCGTCTGCAGATTTTCCTGCACTCTCAAGTTTTTTGTTTACTTCCCATCTGCTTCCAGCTCTTTTAACTCCAAGTTTTTCATATCTGATCACATGAATCTTGTTCTGTTCTTTGTCTCTTGTCTTGCACATAATCATCTTCATCTGGATCTGTCCATTCAGTTACCCATTTGGGACAGGCATCTCTGTCCATGAACTGGCATCTTGTACGGCAAAGTGCTACATGCGATAGACAATTTGCTGTCCAATGTGCTGTCTGGACATCAATTTCGATGGCTATGAAAATTCTGGACTTCCCCACACTGTAAGGCAGGAGTGCACACACAAAGCATCCCTCCTTTGAGGTTCTTCTTCCCCCTTCCTTCATATGTGATACCATATGTTGTTTGCCAAGTGTACTGTGCTGTCCAGATAATCATTTAGGTCATAGTCTTCTTCCCTGACATCTCTCTTGGACCTCATCCTTCTCCTGTGACCTTCTATGATTACTTCATGAAGTATGTCAACATAACTTCTTCTTTTTGGATCAATCATAGGAACACTCGTCAGGGGACTGAGTACTTTCACAAGTGTCATCTGTGTAGGAGCAAGAGCTAAAAGTTTCTTTCTATCCCGGAATTCTTGTTTGGCTTTACCGAAAGCTGGCCATATGGAATCTGCTATAATCTCTGCATGCGACTTTCCCCCAAAAGGTAACTTAGATTTGTCTAACTCAGGAGTATGAAAATTCAGGCATACTTCTGTAGTAGGTTCACTATCCAACAAACCCTTCATTTGTCTCTCCTGTAAGGTCTGTTTCTGGTGTCCAAAAACAATCTCTAGGACACTTCTGGCATGATTATGATGGTTAGTAAGATTTCCCTCAGACTCGGGCAACTTTGAAACAGGAATAACGACATACGGTCTTGGCTGCCTAGTAGTTGCCACGATTGTACCTTGCTTCTGCTCAGGAAGATCCTCAGGAGTATTAGATCTACATACATCTATGTAATACAACGTAGGCACTGTGAGTGAAAGCAGTATTATTATGAACAGAATGCAAGCATAAATAATACGGAGTTAAGAGATTTTACAGCATCGACTTTGTACACAACATGGGCGTCTCTCAGGATCCGGCATGACAATATTGCTACTAATGCTACCCATCTTTATTTACTAAGGAAGGAAAAAGTAAACTTTAATACAGCATCATCACGTACTGCTTCTGGAAGCTGCTGACTCGACTCGGCAACATGTTCTCGACCAACTGTCTGCTTACTGGATGATAAGGACAACCTCTTCTCCAGAAAGTCTCATTCAGAATGTTCTCAGTCTACTTCAGTTTGTCTAGATAAGCTCAACAACATACACCAGTTCCCAGTCGATGCCTCAAATCTGTCTTAGAGCAGATGACATGATGAATTTCTTTCAGCATGGAACAAAAGTTCTTTTTAACTAGCAACCTCTCGATCTGTCCTTCGAAGGAAGGTTTCACTCTGATCTCAGAGTTCACTCAGAGTAGGTATTCACTGTATGATGATGTCTCTTAAGATTTCATTTAATGCTGCATTGTTCTTGGTTCCCTTAGGAAGGTTCGAACATCGGTGTGTCTATTAACAAGCTGCAGGCATTCTTGAATCAGGTAATAAAATACTAGGCTGACCAGTCTGTGTGCGTTATCAGCTGATATGGGCATGTGCACTTTTCCCGCTATACTCAGGAAGCTGTTGAACTTCCTCAATGATTGCAGTGAGTATTCTTATGATCGGACCATTCTTAGGATCTTGCAAGAAAATGTGAGTGCTAGAAGTTCTCCCCACCATTGTAGGATATGTGCACAAAACGAAGAGAAGAACTTCAAATATGATCCGTGAAACATTGTCATTGGGAAACACCATGGGCAAATCCAAACAGGAACTCAATGAGAAATGAATCAGGGTACTGCACCCTCTTCGAATGATCAAATCCAAAATCAAGATCTGGCATAGTTATCTTCTTATCAAGGCTTAAACATGCCTCAGTACAAAGTCAACAAGCTCTTATGGCTTCAAAAACAAAATCTTCCTTTAACGCTCTTATAGGTGACTGAAAAGAGTGTCCACTTTGTCTTTACTTGGCAGCTTCTGCATCCTTCTTCCTCATCATAGATCTAGTCTGCACGTGCTGAGGTTCTTCCCTGATGCTTGCTTCCGATGGTTGTGGGGTAGAGGGGTTTCTCCAGCATAGATCTTCACATCACCAAGGGAAAATCAAGCACATCTACCCTGAACTTTGACTGCAGACGGCATGACGTCTTCAACGATGAAAGGGCTGTTGAAAGTATTTTCGTGCCACTTTCTTGAAAAATTGTGGATTAAGACCGAATCTCCGGGAATAATTTGGGAACACAAAGTTTTTCAATTCCACTTGTTGAAGCATCTCCTTCTGTGTTCTGTACTGCCCCTCACCCTTTTTGCTGTAACTAACCTGTAATGACAGAGATACTTGAAGTCATACAAATAAGATAGTGACGTAGCTCCATTCCTAACAGTTCTGATGTTGGCTGGGCATTACTTCTAACTCTGGATGGAGGCGCGAGTGGTGTCCTCATTCGCCTCCCTGTCACTATTTCATGGGGGGGGTGAGATGGTGGTCCAAACCTGGTTGGTTCCTCAATGCATATAATACCAGTGGTAGGCAATGCAACCACCCTTTCTTCAAAGTAAGCTTCAAATTAGCTATTTTTACTTTAAATAAGCCGCTGAGCCACTCGCATATCCCATTTCCTTGTGGATGATAAACTGAAGAAAACCTGTGCTTTATACCAAGCAACAAGCTAATCTGTTCAAAAGTCTGATTTACAAAATGAGAGCATTATCTGAGCTCAATACTTCACATATTCCCCATACAGGAAACACTTCCTGCACTAAGAGTTTTGCTGCACAGGTAGAGTCTGGGTGTGTACACGGACCAGCCTCAATCCACCGTGAAAAAGGACAAACTACTATAATCATGTACCTATATCCATTACAGATATCCATTGCAGCATATCAACATAGTCAATGTGCAAATGCTAAAAGGGGCCATTGGGTCTCGGGATAACTCCCCTGATTGTGTGCAATGTGTGCCCAACAGTACATTTTTGGCAAACAATGCAATTCACTCTATAAAATGCGACGTGTTCTGACAAATTTGGTACAAACCAGTCCTCTGTAATAGTTGCAGCGAGGTTCTCTCTAGTTGTGTGCGCAGGGTAGTGTAGTGTTCCAACTCCACCCTTAATAAGGCTACAGGCATCACGGTTTACCAATGCTGTCTTGTCACCAGAATGCTTCAGAGGGGTTTAAAGAACACCCTACTTGCATCCACAAACCCTTCTCATCTTGAGGTGCTTCCCCCTGGACCTATATTAATTGTGTCTTTGACAATTTACTATAGCATTCGGACACAACCATCATTACTGCTGTGCTTTCATTTACATCAGGCGTATCAAATGACATAACATTTTCTGAACATGCAGCTAGTTTGGCTTCATCGTCTGCTGCTTGATTTACACTTGAGATAAAGTCTGTCTTTTTAGTATGAGCTGCGCATTTAACAACTGTGACTCCTGGGATTTGTAGTGCCTTAATAAGCCTGTGCAATAAATCATCATGCTGCACTGGAGTGTCGTCTGCTCGGAGGTAGCCCTCCTTTCCTAACATGCTAACCGAGCGTTCACCGTTGACGTCACATAGGCAGAGTCGCTGTACACTGTTACTTCCTGGTCTGCATGATTCTCAAGCGAGACTATCAGCGCCACTAACTCTGCAGCCTGTGCTGAATAGTGAGACGGTAGTCGAGCACTTTCCATCTTCTGAAACTCCATATTGGCCGTGTGCTTTACCACAGCGGCACCTGTATATCTTTGTCCATCATTTTGATCAATTCTTGAAGAACCATCAATAAAAACAATTTCTCCACTTGTCAAAGCATTTTCTTTCATCCTAGGGATTTCATCATAGAACTCTTCATAGTTCGAAAAGTCATGTGCATGCTCATCCTCTGCCAGTGGTTCAGCTATAAACATGGCAGGATTCACTATTTTACATCAAACTATTTTAATCGCTGGATTCAAAATGCCCACCTCATAGGCAGAAGCCCTTTGAGAAGTCAACGTTCCTTTGGGTTTCTCCAAAATGACAAATAATGCATGCTCAACAAATAACGTTATGGAACATCCCATCACTATTCTTGCAGGCATCTTTATGACGAATATGGCATCTGCCAAAGATTATTCACACAGAAAATGACCTCTCATTACTTGTTCTACAATACCACTGTAATATGCAAGGGGCTTCTACCCCAATGTGGTTCTCTGTCTAAGGACTGCTGCAATAAAAGTACCATCCATATGCGAGAATAAAAATGATTCCTCAGCATAATTAGGAATCCCTTAAACTGGAGCTGTACAGCTCTTTCAGGAGTTACCTTCTTTCCTTCATGTGAAATCAACTGGCCTATATACAGCACTTCTTGTTGACAATACTGTAACTTCTCTTTGTCATTTTTATATCCCTTGTCAGCAAGTGTAATCATTAGCTGAACTCTTCCTCTGAAGTGCTGCAAACTAAAATGTCGTCTATGTACTGCAACACAACACTTTCTAAATCAATATCGCTTAAGTCCATCTGAAGGACTCTGTTAGAAATTGATGGAGACTCACAAACAATACCCTTGAGGTAAATGAGTGCTTTTTAACTTAGTCTGTCTGAAGGTAAATGACGTCAAATCCTGCAAGTCTTTGTGCAATGAGATTGAGAAAAATGCATTTTTCAAGTCAATCACAGTACAATATCGTGCCTCAACAGGTATGTTACATAAGATTGTAGCAGGATTAGGAACTAGAGGGAACTCGGCCTCTACAATCTGGTTAATCGGCCTCGAATCTAGAATTAGCTTCCACGACCCCCTTTTTGCCTTTGTCACAGGATAAATCGCTGTATTACAGTGTGATACTGATGTCACCAAGATGCCTTGATCCATCATGGTGGAAATTGTCATAAAAATGCCTTCCTCTGCCTATCCACTGAGGTGCTCGAGTTAAAATTGCTCCTGTTTTCAATTTAATCTTCACTTCTCCAACCCCCTTCAACAGGCCTACATCATAGGGTCATGTAGTCTATAATGAAACTTGCACTTTTGCCATATCATCAACAAAATACTCGGGACGCATTTGTGCTATCATCATTTTCTTTTGAACCTCTCGTCTAATTGCTCTTACCCAATAAGTGATACTCCTTTCGAAAACCACTTCATCATCAGATGGATGATCTCTAAACATATTCTCATCAGTGACGTCATTACTGTGCACCATTGTCTGCCCTCATCATTTCCATCAAGCAAAGCCATTTCACCTTGCAGTATGGCTGCTTGCAGTTCTAACAGAAAAACGTGTCCGTCTTCTTCATCCATAGGTATCCTTGGTCTAAATAAAAACTCATCAGGTTTTCTCATAGTTCTGCCTACTAGGCCTGGTAACCATGTCAACAGAATGCATACTCCATGATGAAAAACATCAGGTTCCATCAGGTTCCATTGGAACTGCTCGCATGGTCACTTGTCCTGCAAATGCCATAATAAATTCACTCATGTTTAAATAATGCATTCCTGGCGTTGAACACACTATGCCTTCATCAGTAAATGAAATTGTCATATTTTACTTTGTCATTAAAACTCGACCCAATATATTGACAGGTGTCTGCCTTGAATATAGCAATGGCACTGACATGTTACACTCTCCTATAGAGACTGGTAATTCTTCAGTAAAAGGAACTCTGCTTGTAGCTCCTGTGAAACCTTGAGTTTTCATGGCATTGCAAGACATTGAAAATTTCCCCTCTCGTATTCTTGAGCATGTTGCACCTGTGTCTACTAGAAATGAAAAGCTTTTGCCTCCTATACTGACATCTACCTTCGGTTCCTTGTGAAGATTCAAATCAAACACATCGAACACATCAGGTATCCCAGTGAGCTGTCCTATTGCGGATACAGCCTTATTCCTGTGCCTGTAAAAGGATTCTGTCCCTCGACAGTGAGACCCCCTATTCTAGGAGTGATTAACTTTCCTGTACGAATTTGCATAGGTGAATGCTGGGACTGCCCTTGTGGCGGATTCACTGCTGCCTTTTGTGTCTGCAACCCTTGCTGTATTCTCGGAGCTTGTGCCTGTTGCATTGGTTGATTCTGAGCAAACCCGTCTCAAATCTTCTGTGGATACGCAAGCAGGTTTGAAGTCGCCCCTCTTGAAAATTGGCCATTCTGTACGAACCCTTGACTTCTACATACACGCAAAAAATGTCCCATCATTCCACATGCCCAACATATAGCAGGAGGTCTCCTAACCTGCCCATCCTGCATATTTTGATTATCAGTCTGCATGTTTTGAAACCCACCCTGATTATTCTGGAAGCTTCCCTGACTATTCTGCCAATTCCCTTGGTTATTCTGAAAACCTCTTCCTCGAAATCCTCCTCTCCCTCGTGGAGCGAATCCATTATTGCCCTGATTGAACTGTCTTTGATTATTCACCTGTGGCATATTTGCCTCTTGCTGCGAATTCAATCCATCTATACTAGTTATCATTGCCCCTTCAATGGCATATTTAGACAATTTTTTATGTACTTACCTAGCCTCTTTGCCCTTCCACACATCATCTTTCTTGCAATTCTTTTCCTGCAAGTGTCTGCAATATTGCGCGTTGGTCAGCTGAATCTCTGACCACGTTTTTGCTTCCATACCCACTAACTTCTTCAGCTGCTTATGTACTGGGTCTGGCAGCCATTGGCACAATATGTAATAGAACACAGGTACAGATTTTCCCCAAGCTTCGCATGTCTCCAAGGCCCACTGCTTTTGGAAATTTTGAATGTAAACAAGCGGGTTATCCACTTCCTGCATCTTTTTTTTCATTATAGCTCCCATATTGGACATGTCTGGATATAATACTCTAAGCGTTTTCCAGACTGCCGCTCTAGAGTTATTGAACGGTGCTCCATCATGAGCAGTGTTAACCATAGTAACACCCGCACACCCTGCTCTAGACCAAACATCATCAGCTTTTTCTCCAAGAATGGCGATCAGGAGACCCTTAATGTCTATAGCCAATGTGTTTCCTCCTGTCATCTTCTCTAATTCATGTATCCATTTCCCAGCACCAGAAGTTAAACTCAGGAGTTTACACCTTAAATTATCCTTGTACATCTGGGGCCACGGTATATACTGTGGTCTGGATCCCCTTTTCTCTAGCAAGGGAAACTGTGAAGCCCCAAACTTGCTCTCATTTCTCATCGTCTGTCTGTCCACCGCAGGGACAATATGCCTGCACTGCCTTCTTCCTGGCAGTGACCTTAAACTGCTCATATAAGGTGGTGACTCTCCGTGTCACCATGGAGTTGCCCTTTAGGTCGGTCTGACCGCATCAGTGATTCTGACGCCTGAGATATAGATAGGTCTAGATCCAACCATTTTATTTCCTTATCTATTGAATAACATCCCTCAGGACCACGTAAATCATTCCTTTCTTCCCCAAAGAAGGTGTCTCTGTCTTAGTCTGACATTCCTTGTGCCCAACTTGTATAACTTCTCTCTTCTTCATTTTTGTCCAGAGTTAGTCTATCTAAAGACAACTCCTTATGCCTCGTACTACATGATGCTCCCTCTGCATCGTACAGTTGTGTGCTCTCAAGTCGATCATTTTTTCCCTTCCCTGTGATTCTCTTGTCATGATAAACTTTATCGATTGCTTCCCCAATGTTCCTAGAGTCAAACTCGTCTTCTAGATTTGCTATAGATGGACCTGGTAATGACTTGTATTCTGGGAAGAATTCCTCTATATCCTCCATGCTACTTCTGGATCAGGATTCCTTACTTCTTTCTCCAGATGATCAAGATCACATGCTCTTTGTCTTCTTTTACATTCTATATCATCATCAAGCTCTCTTCGCTTCTTTGCTTCCTCCCTCACCCTGTCTTCCTTCTTTTTCTTTGTATCCCTTCTTTCGTTCGCCCTCCGTGTCTCCACATCCTTTGCGTCTCTCCTTCTTCCTCGGGACCTTAGAGATTACATCTCTCTCAGTATTTTTCTCCGGACCCTGGTCACTGCTTTGCACATGCGACTCATATGCCGGGTTGCTATACCCTGTTGCTGCTTTAAGCTCCCTTAATGGGTATAACCTATCGTCTCTCTTACTTTCACCATTTAGTTCTAGCGGGGCGGGGGAGAAGAGGGCTCCTCACCCCACTCTTTGCCTACATTAAGTATCCAATCTACAGGAGGTTGCTCATCGTTCTCCTTTTGGTACATTTTCCAAAGTTTCCTTCAACATAACTGGAGACCATGAAATCAAGCTTCTAGTGTCTTTAAAATACTATTTTTTGTGTAGACCTCTGATGTCTTCCTAGTTTTGTTCATGATTTCTGAGCAGGAGTTTTGTTCTTTCACACGATTTGTATCCAATGTCAGTTTGCTCCAGTCTGATGAGACCTTGGCTTCTTTCGGTCATCCGACTCTGCTTGCTAAGATTCATTTTGTATTACAAACTGCTTTTCAACTGCGACACACTAGAAATTAGGCCTTTTTGCTAAAGTCCAGCATTGCTATAATACATAGTGGAAACATCCGTCCTTTACTTGATCATATATATATATATATATACATATATATATATATATATATATATATATATATATATATATATATATATATATATATTGGCAGGCGCCAATATATATATATATTGGCGCCTGCTGCAATCTATTCATTATAAAGCTAGCCTCATGATTACTTCGTCTACTTGCGTTTCTTTTGCATCTGTACACATGTAAAATAATTTGATGTCTTCATCGCTTCTGTGGCATAAGCTTCTACACCTCGAGTCCGAGATGTCACTTATCCTTGGGGCTTTCTTTATGCCTTATAGAATATTTCCATTCTCTTGTCTGTGCATCCTTTTTATGTACATCAGTTTAACTCTGTGTGACGTCACCATTCATCATTGCCATTTATTTGCTCTGTTTCCTCAGGAATCTTATTCAAATGCCCATCATACTGTCTCGTATGCTGGTACGGTTTTATCGCTGGGAATCTTGCTTCCAGGATTCTCTTAGGTATTGGTATGCCGAATGGCACTGCACAGTTTTCACACTCTGGCTCCGAACATATAGGCAATATGGGTGAAGTGGTTGAGGTGGGGGTACTTGGCTCCTCCTCTACAATTCTGTGTTTGATCAGCAACCAAGGCAAGCTTATCCATTCTGACAGGAACTGTCTCACCTACTTAGGCTCCTCCTCGGTGCCCTATTTTGGATTCATTTCAATTGGTTCAGTGCGCATTTTGGGACTCCCAAGTAGATGATATTCTAATCGTTAAATTCCGACAGAATCCGTGTTGACTTTTTGTGGCAGCAATCTAACAAAAGCGAGGACATTTCATAGTCTTAAAAGCTGGAAATGTTCCTGTTTCATTACTTGGTCCTTAAAACACAGCTCAGATGTACCCATAACTTATGCATCGATGAAGATGGCCTGAGTGGGAGGGGTTTCCACTTCATGTAGCTATTTCAAAGGGACAATTGTGGGTTTATTTGGGCAGCAGATCAGAATTTTGGTTTTAGAGCCAATGAGGTGCAAGGGAGTTGTCGATCACCCATGCCTGGCTCTGCAACAGGTATACTGAGATATCAAGAGTGTTTCCTTGGGGTTTACCCAGTTGGCTGAATATTTGGGAGTTGCCCGCATACAGCTGGAAAGGGCATTTGAATGATACCAGTGGAGAGTTGAATGGTCACATGAACGCTGGTGGGGAGGCAGGGCTGATACTTGGGAACCCCACGCCCTGGAAAGAGTATGGATTCCCAATTGGCCACCATTTTAAACAGCGTTCAATGCTAAAAAAAGGTGTTTTTTAAAATAATAACACATTTTGTATTCTTCTCGTATATGTATACTCATGAGATAACATTTGTGGCTTCAGTGTGCTCTGCCATTATGCCCATCACAACCCACAACTTCTAGTTTGCATAAGAATATAATAACACTTGCCTTTCTTCTAAATAGGAAACGTCCTTGCCCTGAACAGTCTGTGTTATATTAATTAAAGAAGATATTTCATATTTCAATTGAGGTAAGCAGTAATATCAATGTAATGAATGTGGGACCTTTGCTTCTTGATTGTGTTTTAAAACAATCGTGTAAATTGATAATGGTTTATGGTGCTTTGTTTGTGAGAAAAAAAATGTTAAACCTGAAAACCATCCATTGTATAAAAACACTGCAAATATTGACTTAGTTTGGGAATACTTAAAAATAATTGGTATAAGAGTCCTAAGGTGTATTGCCTTTGAAATAATCAAGTTTTATCTGACTACTTTTATAGCAGCCACCAAACTAGTTATAGGTATTGAATGGTACAAATGAGTAATCATATGAAGATAGCTGTTTTCAACATTAGTAAATGTGAAACTGTTTTTTGTTTTACAAAATAAGTTCTCTTTTATTTAATAACCTGAGGATACAATACATTTGCAAGGTGATGCAGTCACCTATTTTTTGTTGACTAGAAAGTTAGAACTATTTAATTGCAAAATGAAATGAAATATATGCCAATTTTGCTTTAAAAAGTATTGTGGTTATACATGACTATCTATCATGGTAATAACAATTCTATTTGATTGTAAAGCCTTTGAAAGGGCTTAAATTGTGTGTTAATAAATGTTATCTGATTTCTATGATGGAATCTTTTTTGTGATCATTGAGTATTGTAAATAATATCATTTAGATTGAAATAATGAATTAAAAGCACACAAACAAGAGGATATGTAGTCTTTTTTTAGTTGATTGAAAAAACTCCCAAAGGTTGTCAATCACAACCAGAGTGAACCACTTTGAGCACAATTCCAATTGATTGTGCAGCTATCGCTTAGTCTCGGAATCACCCCTTTTCCTCCTAGGCCAGTCTCATTGCATCCCATTTCACTGCAAAGATTTTACTGCAGATCTGTAGTTGGGTTGTTGGTTTAGGTGGGGGTGTGTGGGTGGGTGGAAGTGGGGTGCGGGTGGTCTCCCCCCGCATGTATTTTCTGTAAAAACAATACAGTGAAATGGAACTGGATAAAATCCCTGCAAGGAAATTACATTGATCCCATGATCTCTACCATAAGCATGTGTATTGCTTGTAAAGTATATCAGAACCCTCAGCTGCAGGGACGTCATTTCACCAAAATGTCAGGGGTAGTGGAAGTACATCACACGACCTCTGACCCCGGATGACATCACAGGAAGGGATGTCATTTGACCTCACCCCAAAGTGATATCGCGGGAAGCGATGGAACACAACCTTTCACCCATTGACAAAACAAGGAGTGGCATCACATAGCATTGTACACTACGAAAAATATGGTAACGATATCACTATAATGTGATGTACATTTCATACAAGAATGGATCGCCATATGTATTGTTAAGATCAGTGTGTATAGGCCCATATTACCAAATTACTGTGAATGCAAGCAGATGTCCATGACCAAATGATAATGATGTGTTATTATATAGCACTTACGCTTAAGTGCTTTAAATAGAAAAAAATATACACCCAATATCACCCAACCTGTGTTGGTACTCATTTATCGGCCTCAGAAGGATGAAAGGCTGAGTTGAGGCGTTTAAGAACAGACTAAATCAGTGACTCACCCCCTGAAGTGTGCCTGAAATAAACCTTTAATGAGTCTAGCAATTATTGTATAGAATTCCAGAAAGACACATTATTTGGTATTCCTATTCTTTCTTATTTAGGGTCAGTGCTGAAAGTGTTAGACGTGTGGCACTCCTGTTCTTATTTTTCTTCTTTTTTTAAGGGGCCTGAACAAGAAAACCAGCCACTCCAGAAGTAAAGAGCCACATGGGCTGGCCACAGCCCAGGAGCTGGCATTACAATATATATATATATATATATATATATATATATATATATATATATATATATATATATATATATATATATATATATATATATATATATATGAAAAAACAAAGGAGCCAATATAGTGCACTGCCTAACTCGTAGCTGGTGCTAGGGAAGGGAACTTTGGCTAAGCTCCTAAATGTATAAAAAACACATGTAAATGGTGGGTTGTAGCACTACAAAAAACCCCACAAAACATGCCATAGGATTTCCCAGCACTCAAGACCAAAAACACCTTCTTACAAAAATACTTTGTTTTTATTCATTATAAAAACAAACAACCAACTGTGCATATATGCACTAAAGGGCAGGTATAAATCAAAAACCTCCCCATGGCATACAGGTTAAGCAACACTCACCCCCCAGGGTGGAAAATCGCCACGCATTTCGCCTGGATATACCAAGCTTCCTCAGGCTGATCAAACTCCACATTCGTGAAAACACAACACATTTAAAACATAAGGAAAGCAACTCGAGCGAGCAGCTCTTCCCCCTGCTCATCATCTCTGATCATGTGATCGCGTAATACTGCATGGAAAGTCACATAAAGCGGGCCGCCATGATGGAATGACAATGTTGTCATTGTGTTCACTGTGAGCACAAAACGCTGGCCATAAATTAAATGGCAGCAAAATATGTGAGTGTTGGGGAAAAGAGCTATTCACTCCACATTACATTTCCTTAATTAAAATCTTAAATTTCTTTACACATTTCCTTGTGTCTAATTGCGCCAGTGCCCTTTATCATACCATGGGTAGACCTCATCAACCTTGACGAGAGTCTCCCCATTACGACCCTGGGTTTGTAGTGATGCAAGCTAAGACACGGCACGGCAACAAGCTTCATTAAGAATCAGAGCTCTCCTTTGTGTATACAGCACACAGTGCCCTCTAGTGGATAAAAACAATAGTTGTTTCAATACAAATTTCAGTATAGTGCTGAGCAATGCTGGAAAAATGTCCACTATGGTAGCATTTTACCTGTACAGTGCATTTCTATTTCGGTGGTCAATCCTATTTCTGTATAACACATATATTCACCACAACAGGCATGATTTAAAAACGTGACTCGTGCATATTCACATAGAAAACATATGATTGATGATCTCATATACCTGGGGGCAAGACCACCGCAGAATCTTGGCAAAATGCAAATAGTTTTTTACATAACAACATGATGTTAGATAATAAAGTGCAAGTGCAATCAACCCTGAGTTGTAATTAAGTGCTACACAGCTGTAGTTCGTCTAGCCCATTGAACTAAACCATTCCTACATGTTGAAGAGACAGCACCAAAGAGATATAACAAAAATATCAACTGGGTTCCCATTATTCCATACACATTCATAGACATAGATCCAATCTATTGCAGAAATACAAACATCTCTGGGTCAATATTGAGTCCATTAGGTCTTACATGTTAAATTTACAAATTAGAGATGCCTCTAATTGCCTGAGTTTCAGTCCTCGGTTTCCCAATCTCTTATGTTTGGGAACATGGGCAAGACCAACAAATGACATTTCCATCACATTGCCACCATGTTTCTCTATAAAGTGTCCTGTCAAAGGGTTGGTTACATCTCCATTCTTAAAAGCTCTATAGTGTTGAAGGATTCTGAGTTTGAGCATTCCTATGGTCGATCCGATGTAGTGAAGACCATAGGTACAAGTAATGGCATATACTGCAAATTTTGTCATGCAAGTCATTTTGTGTTTGTATCTCCATAGCAAACCATTAGAACTCACAAATTAAGTTTTGGATACGAAACTGCACATTTTGCAATTTGCACATTTATGGAAGCTTCCCAGACCCTGTGTCATAAAGTGACCTGACTTGGTGGCTTCTGTGACTACCATACTCGATGATAGTATGTTCTTAAGAGTAGGCGCTTTACGGTATGTCACATTAGGGACTTCATCTAGCACCTTTTTAAGATCAGGATCTGTCAGGAGCCCATTCCAATGTTTTTTCATAATAAGTTTAACATTATTGGCATGATGATTGTACCCTGTTATGAATCTTATCTTTTCCTTTTTCTTATTGACTTGTGCCCCAAACAATTCCGATCTTTTTTTGACTTCTGCTTTGTTAAAGCAGTCTGTGACTACATTTTTGTTGTAGCCTCGTTTGACAAATCTTCTACCAATCTGCTTGGCTTCTGCTTGATAATCTAGTTCTTTACTACAAGCTCTTTTGGCTATAAGGAACTCTCCATAGGGAATTGATTTTTTTAATGGAATAGGGTGGTGGCTTTTAGGATGCAGAGTGGAATTCGAACTCGTTTCTTTCCTGAATAGCCTAGATGTTAAGCTGTTCTTATCCACATTGAATAACACATCCAGAAAAACCAGTTCTTTTTTACTGTGTATACATGTTACTTCCAAATTGAGATTTTTATTGTTGAGAGTATGGACATAGTTGAGTAACTGAGTTTCGGTACCGTCCCATATGATGAACAAGTCATCTATGAAACGGTACCAGACCAGATGGAGCTACATCAAAAAGGCTACATTTTTTAGAGGAATTCAAGCTACTGCATCTACACAGCAAAATGGACAAGAGGGGAAAGGGTCAATATTCCTGAAAAGGAAGAGGTGCCGCTGGAAAAACAGGAAAAAGAGGACAAGGCGGGGATGGCAGCACAAGCGATGCATCGAGTATGATCACACGATCTGGCAACAATCTGGGGAGGAGACCGAGAGGCAGGAAGACTTACAGTTAAAGATTTTCAACATATCTTCTAGAAGACTTACCCAAGAAGAAAACTCAGTATTATCCCTAGGCCTATCCTTCAGCCCCACATACCTCTATGACTATACATCTACGAGGGTGGATCTCTTCAAATTCCTAAGAAAGTTAAAATTAACTAAATGTCATGCAACGAAGGTTAATGAAGGAACTAGAAATAGAGAAACATCCAGTAGAGAGATATCTCCCCTCACAGACAAGGACATGACAAGCCTAATATGTCTTTCGAATATGGGATCACAACCTGAATCTGAATGGGAGTTTGCGTCAACATTGGACAATGCAACATTGGAAAGAGAATTTGGTATACCCACAGACATTACCTGCCCTAGCAAGTTTAAACCGAAATCGATCTTTTGTCCGAACATCATGTGTGGCCCTATTGACACCTTTGAAAGTTTAGTTATGAAAGACTTGAAGAAATTGCTGATGAAGAAATCTTAACTACTTGCAATATAAGGCATTAGAGAATCTAAGAGACGACCACACCATAGTCATACGCCCCTCGGATAAAGGGGGTGGTATAGTGATCTTGGACAGCGATCAATACAACATGGAAGCGAAGAGGCAATTGAGTGTCACCAGTAACTATATATTGGCAGAAAGTAGTGTACTATTGGAAACCAACTTATTATATTACTCAATGTTACGAAAGTGGTGTGACCTGGAATTGATAAATGATGATGAGTACTGGTTCTTAAAAAATCCATTTCCAGTTACTCCACTAATCTATTTTAATCCTAAATCCACAAGAGCCTTACTGATCCACCTAGTCGCCCTATAGTCTCCTCTATAGGGAGTCTACTTGAAAATACCTCTACATTTCTAGATCATTTCCTACAACCGTTTATTGTCAGTCTCAGCTCACATATTCGAGACACTTCTGACCTGCTGACCAAAGTAGACAATGTCAATTGGGAACCACAATACATCCTAGTTTCCCTTGATGTTGTCTCGCTGTATACATCCATTATACATAAAGCGGGTATTGAAGCATGTAAATACTATTTAGAATTTAGATCCATTAGTCATCGTCAGCATAACAAAATGTTATTGGAAATGCACCAATTTTGCTTGGAACACAACTATTTCCTACATGGCACCTCCATTTACAAACAAACTCAGGGAACGGGCATGGGGTCTTGTATGGCCCCGACCTACGCCAATCTCTATATGGGTTGGTGGGAAACACAGATAGCTTGGAGAGAAGAGATGGAAGAATTCACAAAGCACATAGTTGTCTGGTACCGTTTCATAGATGACTTGTTCATCATATGGGACATTAACGAAACTCAGTTACTCAACTACGTCCATACTCTCAACAATAACAATCTCAATTTGGAATTAACATGTATACACAGTAAAAAAAGAACTGGTTTTTCTGGATATGTTATTCAATGTGGATAAGAACAGCTTAACATCTAGGCTATTCAGGAAAGAAACGAGTTTGAATTCCACTCTGCATGCTAAAAGCCAACACCCTATTCCATTAAAAAATTCAATTCCCTATGGAGAGTTCCTTAGAGCCAAAAGAGCTTGTAGTAAAGAACTAGATTATCAGGCAGAAGCCAAGCAGATTGGTAGAAGATTTGTCAAACGAGGCTATAACAAAAATGTAGTCACAGACTGCTTTAACAAAGCAGAAGTCAAAGAAAGATCGGAATTGTTTGGGGCACAAGTCAATAAGAAAAAGGAAAAGATAAGATTCATAACAGGGTACAATCATCAAGCCAATAATGTTAAACTTATTATGAAAAAACATTGGAATGTGCTCCTGACAGATCCTGTTCTTAAAAAGGTGCTAGATGAAGTCCCTAATGTGACATACCGTAAAGCGCCAACTCTTAAGAACATACTATCACCGAGTATGGTAGTCACAGAAGCCACCAAGTCAGGTCACTTTATGACACAGGGTCTGGGAAGTTTCCATAAATGTGCAAATTGCAAAATGTGCAGTTTCATATCCAAAACTCCATTTGTGAGTTCTAATGGTTTGCTATGGAGATACAAACACAAAATGACTTGCGTGATGAAATTTGCAGTATATGCCATTACTTGTACCTGTGGTCTTCACTACATCGGATCGATCATAGGAATGCTCAAGCTCAGGATCCTCCAACACTATAGAGCTATTAAGAATGGAGATGTAATCAACCCTTTGACAGGACACTTTATAGGAGAAACATGGTGGCAATGTGATGGAAATGTCATTTGTTGGTCTTGCCCATGTTCCCAAACACAAGAGATTGGGAAACCGAGGACTGAAACTCAGGCAATAAGAGGCATCTCTAATTTGTAAATTTGACACTTTAAGACCTAATGGACTCAATATTGACCCAGAGATGTTTGTATTTCTCCAATAGATTTGATCTATGTCTATGAATGTGTATGGAATAATGGGAACCCAGTTGATATTTTTGTTATATCTCTTTGGTGCTGTCTCTTCAACATGTAGGAATAGTTTAGTTCAATGTGCTAGACGAACTACAGCTGTGTAGCACTTAACTACAACTCAGGGGTTGATTGCACTTGCACTTTATTATCTAACTTCATGTTGTTATGTAAAAACCTTTAATATTTGCATTTTGCCAAGGTTCTGCGGTGGTCTTGCCGCCAGGTATATGAGATCATCAATCATATGTTTTCTATATGAATATGCACGAGTCACGTTTTGAAATCATGCCTGTTGTGGTGAATATATGTATTATACAGAAATAGGATTGACCATCGAAATAGAAATGCACTGTACAGGTAAAATGCTACCATAGAGGAAAATATTCCCAGCATTGTTTAGCACTATGCTGAAATTTGGATTGAAACAACTATCGTTTGTCTCCACTAGAGGACACTTTGTCCTGTATATACAAAGGAGAGCTCTGGTTCTTAATAAAGGTTGTTGCCGTGCCGTGTCTTAGCTTGCATCACTACAAACCCAGGCTCGTGATGGGGAGACCCTCGTCAAGGTTGATGAGGTCTACCCATGGTATGATAAAGCGCACTGGCACAATTAGACACAAGGAAATGTGTAAAGAAATTTAAGATTGTAATTAAGGAAATGCAATGTGGAGTGAATAGCTCTTTTCCCCAACACTCACATATTTTGCTGCCATTTAATTTATGGCCAGCGTTTTGTGCTCACAGTGAACACAATGACAACATTGTCATTCCATCATGGCGGCCCGCTTTATGTGACTTTCCATGCAGTATTACGCAATCACATGATCAGAGATGATGAGCAGGGGGAAGAGCTGCTCGCTCGAGTTGCTTTCCTTATGTTTTAAATGTGTTGTGTTTTCACGAATGTGGAGTTTGATCAGCCTGAGGAAGCTTGGTATTTCCAGGCAGAACGCGTGGCGATTTTCCACCCTGGGGGGTGAGTGTTGCTTAACCTGTATGCCATGGGGAGGTTTTTGATTTATACCTGCCCTTTATTGCATATCTGCACAGTTGGTTGTTTGTTTTTATAATGAATAAAAACAAAGTATTTTTGTAAGAAGGTGTTTTTGGTCTTGAGTGCTGGGAAATCCTATGGCATGTTTTGTGTAGTGCTACAACCCACCATTTACATGTGTGTGTGTATATATATATATATATATATATATATATATATATATATATATATATATATATATATATATATATATATTTATTTTTTAGAGGTCGCAAGGGAGACCACAGAGGTCACAAGGGAACCCAGCTGTAACATAGTCTCTACCATAGTCTCTACCTCCTTCAATGCACTCTTTGCCTCTTCTCTTTCCACTCTTCAACTTCCAACGTCTTGACGCTAGACATGTCTGGGTTCCGTACAGTGCCTAAGCCACTATTTCTCCTGCATGCAAAGCTGTGCCCCTCTCTCTCATCCTTTCAGACCATGGTCTGCTGAAGAGAAGCCATTACATATGGCAGGAGGCACTACACCCATATATACCATATAGGATAACCAGGGCTTTAAGCTGGGTAAGTAATCGAGGGGGGGGGTCATTTGGGGGCATGGCTTGTGGGAGGGGCGTGACCTAAAAATATGTAACATATTTCTATGTTTAGAAAAGATGGCTTGTAAAGTACACAAACCATAGTAAGGTACGCACAAAGATATATAACATGTATATATATTTGTGTGCATACCTTACGGTTTGCCTAGTTTTCAGGCCATCTTTTTAAACATTTCGGGTTTATAAAAGATGGCTTTGAAAGTACACAATTCAAGCCATCTTTTATAAAGCTTTGATTACGGACAAAATTGTCTGTCTGCAAAGCTTTATAAAAGATGGCTTGAATTGTGTATTTTTCAAGCCGTCTTTTATAAACCTCGAAAAATGTCGAGGAATCCCCAGGTTCGGCAAGGTTTAAAGATACCTCGGCGACCTGTGGAAACAAAGGGACAGTAACTGCCTCTAGTGACTTCTCGCGAGGGGTCACCAGAGGCACTTACTATGACTGACGGAAGTGGCAGCCAGCCTCAGCGTCGCTGTGGCTGGCTGGCACTTCTATCAGCTCACCTGACTTCATGGCAGGCGCATCACCCGTCGCAGCCGCATCCCGCCAATGTTGCGGTGGGACTGGGGGGGCCCCGGCAGGGCCCCGAATCAGCCCCACTTTTTGGAGACTGCCGGGGTCTGGCCCCGGCAGGCCCCGGCCCACTTAAAGCACTGAGGATAACATAACATCTGGTAGTTATGCAAATTATTTGATAGCTCAAGGAATCTTGCAAGGCTGAAAGTCTTCCAGTAAATGTTAAATATAAAAGTACATTAAAAAACAACACAATGGCATTTGGCATACATCAAATACCAACATAGCATGTCACTTACATTTTTACCTATTCAACAATGCAGATTACACAGTCCTGTCTCCAGCCCACCCCTCCCCCCAAATTTCCCATTACCCTCGATCAATATCAACTGCACAGATATACGTTCATGACATAGTTTCCATGATTTGGGAATATATGGCATAGTTCCCAGTCAGGGGCAAAGCATGTTTTAAAGGGATCATAAACAATGCAAGAAAACAAGACCCAATTGAAAGGTCAGTGCTGATCTAAGCAAATACACCATTTCACCTTTCAAATGGCGACACTCATATATACATCTAACCCCTCTGGATGTTCATAGGGCTAAAACAATATTAAACTGGCCCCCAGTTTGTGCAGAATTAGCTCCCTATTACCTCGTCTAATATTTTCCTGACACAGGCTGACTTCCCCCTTCGATAAAGTGAGGATTCCTAGCATGAAACTGGACAATGTGAACAGCAAATGTATAATATTAATTTTTCTAGTGCCAAAGCGATATTAAAGGAAGATAACATGGGGAAGCTGCTGCACAGTTTTTCATGTATGCATTTGAGGCTGCGTGGAGCTTTGTTGCTGTAAGGTTGCCATTATGCCTCCCTGCTGCTGTGCACAGTAGGTGATATAAGTATCCACTGTATAGAAGTCAGTGATTAATTTGCTAACCCCTTGAGCCACGAGAGTAGCTCAGGTGTCAGCATTTCCTAAGCACAGTGCATATGAAGAATCCCTGTCTCTTTGGCAGGGCGCACTTTCTTACAGAAACCACCTCCGCTACGTGCAAAATGGAAAAATCTCAGAACACCTTCACAAATGGGATTCTATTATCCCATGCTCTCTGAAAAAAGCAAGTAAAAAATAAAAGAAGACGAAAAGGAAGGCAAAGGGCAAAACGATAGAAAAAGACAATAGTTAAATGTCAGAATAAAGGGCTGAAAAACAATTAGGCCTATTGGTACTGGTCACAATAAGGCATGTGAAATAGGTCAAAAAAAGTCGGGGAGTACTAGGGAGCGTCGGAATCATTGCGGCTCCGGTGCCTGCCAACCCTCCTGATGTCCAGGGAATCACCATGGGTGCTCTGCTGGAACTGTGAGCTGCATGACGGGGCGGGGGCGAGGCCCTTCCAAACCGAAGATTCAGCATGCGTCTGGGCTCCAAGGACGCTTGACAGAAAAGCCTAGTGCGGTCCTCGTACAACGGCCTGGGCGGGTGCCATCTTGCCTGTCACCTGTAGCTGTGTATGAGGTGCCATCATATTGACGTACATGATTCCTCCAAAAGGGACGGGCCCCAGTCTTGGCCTGGATGGATTGTGGTGGAAGGGGAAGCACAGAAGTGACTGGATGGACTAGCTATGGTTGGAGACGGAGGTCTCATCTGACCATAGAAAATACCGGGGACCCGTTTCAGCGGCGCGCCAGATCAGAGGTGCGAGAAGAAAGAGGACTGTTTGAGGCTGCCTTATTCAGTACATAATGCCTGGAGAAGGGGCGCGGAAGAGTGTGAGGCCCGTTCTGGGAGGCAAGACGTACCCTAGCGATGTTGCTGGTGGAGCACCCTTATTGATCCTCCCCACCCACTGCGTTGTGACACTTGCAGGGAGGAGGTGGGGGGTAGCATGTGAGCTAATGCATGGGCATGGAGATTAGGCCCAAACTGGTGGCAATGATCTTTGAGGCTACGATAGGGTCCAGGTTTGCTACCTGCATTGTTGGATTGTACTATTTGTCGAGAAGACCCCCATTTTTTTTTTACATATGCAATGTTCTTTCTGAAATGAAAACCCTTAGGGTAGAAGTGTAGTAATCCTCAGTAACGTTAAAGGAGAGACTGGAGAAGGTGGAAGATAGGGTTAAGGCCTTGGAAAGTAACCAGCTCTTGTCAGAAGTTCTGGCGACCCAAATGGGTGCTCCGATTGAGGAATTGGAGCTCAGAGAAAGAGAGGGACAGAGGGGTTCAAAGCAAGATTGATGGCATAGAGTACGAAGAGCAAAGGAACAACACCAGACTCTGTGAGATGGTGAAACATTGGGAGCCCCGGAGCGGAGGGCAGGGGCATGTTTAGGGCCCTGTTGGGTGCAGAGAAGACAAGAACTGTCATGTTTGATAGAATACATCTGGGTGCTGGGGCTGGCGAGGGGACCAGATCGGTTGTGATTAAATGTCATCACCCCAGAGATAAAGAGGATGTTTTGTGGACAGCAAGAGAATTGGACTCCTTTGAACGGGAAGGTGCCTGGATCCAACTGTACCAGGACTTGTGACTAATATTCCCACATCTTATCAATTTCCTTCCTTCTCCTGCTACTCATACTAGGACCTCTCTGGCTCCTCCACCACCTTCTTCTTCTGCCGCCTCTCTGGCACCCTCCTCCTCCTCTCTGACTACTATGCCACCTCCTTCTACCACCTCTGCCCACTCTCGGGGCCCTCTACCACTTCCGAAAGGTGTACCTCAAGCCTGTACCCCACCACAGAGGTCTTTCAAATGTGGCAACCTGCTCTACGTCACTCCTCTCAACTCTCACTCTGCTGTCAAACTCTCCTCTGACATCTGCCACCTCCTCGAAGAACTTGACCTGGATGTCCTTGCTCTCATCGAGACATGGTTCACGGCCAACTCTATCACGAGTTTTGACACTCTCCTCCCTGATGGCTACAAGATCCTCTCTGAACCCAGAACCAACCGTCCCGCAGGTGGAGTATCTCTGATCTTTCCAGAGTGGGTCCCTGCTTCTGTCATTCCTACGCAGGCCTACTCCTCCTTTGAATGCCTGGTCTGCAGGCTCTCTATCTCTCCTGGCCTCTCTCCAACTGTGGCCACCATCTACAGGCCACCTGGCCAGGTCGCCCTCTTCCTCTCAGAGTGGGCTGACCTCTCCTCTTCTCTCCTTGCCTCTACCTCTCAACTTCTTTTCCTCTGAGACCTCAACATTTTCACCTTTTTAACAGTAGTTCCCCCCTCTTCTGGCCAATCTTTTTATATTCTGTCTGTCCTGTTTTGTTTTTTGTGCTCCCTGGGGCCCACAGGCATGTGGCACGTAAGAATTAAAATAAATAAATAAATAACATCCACCTGGATGCTTCTAATCCCTCCTACGGGCTCTTCCGCAACCTCTGCAACACTCTCATTCTTTCCATTCTACCCTCTGGTCCGACACACTCTGCCGGGGATACCTCATCTCCTCAGACATCCCCCTCTCACCACTCCTCTCTCTTGGACTGACCACTTTCTGCTCTCCTCTTACCTACAGCTCTCTGTCCCCCAGGCTAGACCAACCCCAGCAATGCCACCTACCTTCTTGGTCATTCGGCCCATGAAGTGTGTGACAGTGGGTGCCTTTGCTGCTACTTTCTCTGCTCCTCCTACTCTTGCGGCTGACTCACACTCTGACACATCACTCTCTAACCTGCATCTTTCTATCACCAACACTCTGGCTGTCCTTGCCCCTGTCATGAGAAACCATCTGATGCCTACCTCCAAGTGCAACTCTTGGTATGACCCCAACCTCACTGCCCTGAATCGCAAGTGTAGGGTGGCTGAGAGGATGTGGAGGGCATTGGGTGCATCCTCTGACAAACTGGCCTGCTCCAAAGGCAATACAGACTCTCTGTTCTGTCCAAGAAGAGAGCAACCATACAAGCCCACGTCTCTGCGGCCTCTAACAACACAGCCAAACTCTTTCAAATCTGCAAGGAACTGGTCAATCCTTCTGCAGTCTCCAACATCCCTGTTCCCCCCCAGGCCCTCTGTACTGCTCTGACTTCTCAATTCACCACTAAAACTCAGGAAATCCTGTCCTCTCTCTCCTCTTCCTCTCCCTATACCTCTTGTGGCCCACTTTTGGCCGCCTCCCCCTCTTCTCCTCCTTTCTCCTCTTTCTCTCCGACTACACTTTATGATGCTTCTAGACAAGTCCGATCTATGAAAGTGTCGGCCAAACAGGTGCTCCCCCTCTCCTCCAGAATCATCAAGGACCACATTGACACCCTCGCTCCAGCCTTGGCCGATTTCTGCAATCACTCTTTTGCCACTGGAAATTTCTCTTCTCTGCTCAAGCACTCCCCTGGGCACCCCTTCCTTAAAAAGCCTTCTGCCGAACCTACCTGTCTGGCAAACTGCTTGAAAAGCTGCCCATCTCCAAGCTTACTCTCCACACTGAATCTGTTTGTTGTCTCCATGACCATCAGTCTGGCTTCAGAGCAGCCAGATGCATGGAAACTGCTCTCTCGAACAGCCGTGAAGCTCTGCTCACTAATTTCGATTCAAGCCTTCCTTCGGTCCTCATTCTCTTTGACCTTTCATCTGCTTTTGACACAGTCAATCATGCCATCCTGCTCAATCAACTCTGTGAGAATCTGGGCATCAAGGTTCATGCCCTGGAGTGGTTGACTTCCTTCCTCCTGGACCGACCCTCCCAGGTCCAAGTTGAATCCCTTCTCTCCTCCACCTCTCTCTCCACATGTAGTGTTTCTCAGGGCTCTAATCTGTCACCCTGGTTCTTCAATGTCTACTTGGCCTCTTTGTCCCACCTGATCTCTACCTTCTCCAACTTTCAGTGCTATGCGTATGACACTCAGCTCTCTTTTAGGCTCCCCTTAGCCTCCTCTCCTCTCTCGCTCATTCCTGACTGTCTATCCATGATTCAGGATTGGTGCGCCTCCAACGATCTCTGCCTTAATGCCAGTAAGGCGGAGATCCTTCATATTGGGACCCCTGCTCCTGCTTTCCCTTTCTCATTCTGTCCACCCTCCTTGGGCCCTCTTCCTGTGCCTTCCTGTGAGGCATAAAACCTTGCTGTCACCTTGGGCTCCACTCTTTCCTTCTCTCCTTACATCATAGACCTTGTCATGAAGGCCCACTACCAGCTGCATCTCCACCGAGGTATTCTTCCTTTTCTCACTTTCCCCCAGAAGCTCACTGTCCCCAGAGCCCTGGTTCTCTCTAGGCTGGACTACTACAACAGCCTCTTTCTCAATCTGTCTTCCTCTACTCTCCGCCCTCTGCAACTAAACCAGAACAGGTCTGCAAGATTTGTCCTTGGCCTCATGCACAGGGACTGTATCTCTCCAGCCCTGAAATCTCTCCACTGTCTCCAGATGGCTGCAAGGGTCAGGTTCAAGACTCTGAATCATTCACAAGGCTTTCTGGGGCCGGTGCCTGCACTTCATCCAACTCTCTCTTCCAAAACACCTTCCTTCTCAAGCTCTTTGCTCAGCCACCTCAACCTCTCTGAGGGTCAGGCGCCTCTCCAGGTAGAGAGTGGGGGTTAGATCTCTCTCCTCTGCAGGTGCCTCCCTCTGGAATGGCCTCCCTTCCCTTCTCAAACTTGAGCCGAACCACCTGAAGTTCTGGAAGCAGCTCAAAACCTAGACCAGTCGCCCCTGCACTAAATCTGGGCCTACCACGCACTTAGGGGCTGTAACTCTAACCCTACAGTCCCCTGCCTCCTTGCACTTCCCCCTCCCTTTCCCAGGCACTTCCCCCTTCTACTCCCCCCTAAACTTTGCGTTGTCGCTCTTACACGATCTGAATGACAAAAGGCCTAGTAAGATCGGTTGCTTTGTCCTCCTTCTGTCTTCCCCCACTTGTCTTGTCACACCTCGAAACACTTGTGTACAGGCACGTTATAAATGACCTATATCATTTCATACTTTAGCTCAAAGACGAAGGTGCAAACCGCTGATGTCCTGGTTACAGTCTGAGGCGATTAGATATCGCTGGAGGCATCCCATTCCACTACCCTTTGAACTTAGGAGGGAACAATATGATATAAAGGATGGTGGTCTGACAGAACAGCCTTTGTGGGAGCTACAGGAGGCCCAGCGACAACCCCTTACTGATGGACAATGACAGATGCGAGAAAAGTTCTAAAAGACATTTGCACAGTCCGCTGGGTAGAGCAAAATAGGAGGAGCCCTGAAATTCCAAAATATGTATTTTCCCTCGCTGAAGAAAGTGGGATGACCGTCCTGGAAGGGATCGATGATGTTCAATTCAGGGGTCCTCCTGGAACTGACCCACTTGTGGCAAATTGCAAACGGTTATATGAGGATTTATGGTGATGTGATGAAATGTGTCTACTTTTATAATGGGAAGCGTACAGGGTGTGGAGACTTGTGATTCCTAGTGGCCTGGGAATGACTGGGGGTCTTAATGGCTTGGGGTTGCTGTGCCCATTGTGTTGTGGGTCTTATTTTGTGAGATTTGTGGGATGGGTAATCGAGTGTTGGTTGGGGATAGGGTCATGGGAGGAGGGTGGGATTTCTCTTTCTAGGCTTGAGTGTGTGGGAGTATGGTGTGCAGGTGTGGGAGCACACCAGGCGCTTTTGAAACAGCCAAACTATTAGGGATCATGGGTTAGACTCAGGTTGCAACACTAAATGCAAAGGGATTAAACTCGCCACATAAACGTTCCCTGTTACTTAGCGTGTTTAAGAGACAGTGGCTCTCCATGCTGTTTGCACAAGAGACACATTTTAGGTGAGGGGAGGAATCTCGGTTGCTCGGAAAGACCATTGGTCAGATCTTCTGGGCATTCGAGGGAGACAGGAAGAGAGGGGAAGTGGGAATCCTCCTAGAAAAATCCTTTGGACACTGTGAGGTCAAAATTAGAAAGGAACTTGAGGGCCAGCTACCCATGATTAAGGAATTGATGGGGAGATGTTGTATTACCCTGGTCACTCTCTATGCCCTCAACAGTGGCCAATTGTCCTTTTTTGAGTCTGGAATTGTGATGGTAGAGCACTGGTAGGAAGGTCTCAAAATATTGGGTGGCTGTTTTAATATGATTCGAGACCCGGTTCTTGATTGGAAGACAGGGATGATGGGGGTATGTAAAATACCGAACAATAATAATGAGGCCTTCTCAGACCATATCGTAGACCACTGTTGGGTGGATATTTGGAGGAGTAAGCATGATACACAAAGGGAGTACAGATTCTTTTCACACCACCGCTGTGACTCGTACACCAAGATCAATATGCTCCTGTTAACCGGGGAATGTCTTGGGTCTATTATGGCTTTCCAGGTGGAAACAATAGTTTGGTCCGACCACTACATGGTACTTGAGACTGTGGCCCTGGGTGGTAGCCGGAAGGTGCACTTTAGATGGCGCTGTAATGACTCTGTTTTGGGATGAGTTTTCAGGGTGTTTATGGAAAAAGATATCTAACGTTTTTTTGTGGTGAATTATCCAGGGAAGTCCAGAGGAGGCATATCTGGGAAGCCGCAAGTGCCTGCTTCAGGGGACTCATTATCACAGTGGATCGAAAAAGAACAGAGTAAGGAACCTGATTGAAAGATCGCTGAAAGGCAATATTAACAAACAAAGAGCAAGTTAGCCACAGGTGGGGATACCAGTGAGGTTCTCTTGTTGATACGGGAGAAAAAGCAGTCCCTCTTGCTTGAGTAGGTTCATAGAAGCATGAAATTCACCAAACACATGTATTATGAGAAGGTGAACAGGGTTGGCACCATGGTGGCAATTAGTGTGTGAACTGAGAGGAAGGACAGATGGGTGGATCAAATTTCGGATACTGGTGGTACGGTGGTCAGGTCTTCAGATAGTATTCTCCAGCGCTTCGCCGAATTTTATAAAACTCCATATAGCCAAGATGAAAAGGCGCCAGAGGCTGAGGTTGAGGGTTACCTGGAGGGTCTGACACTTCCATCTCTATGTCCTGTCTATTGTGAAGGCCCTGAGACCAAGATATCATTGGGGGATGTTAAGAAAGCTATCATGTGAATGAAACCAAGAAAAGCGCCAGGTGAAGTTGTTTTTTTCCTTTGGGTTCTTATACGTTTGATATTGATCTCCTGGCCCTGGTCTTGGCTGCAGTTTCTAATGATATCAAGGATTAGTAAAAAGTACCCATTCTCCAAACGGGTTCTGTGGACAGACATGACAACACTCTCATCAATTCTTGAAAATCAATGATCCTGTAGGTCACTGTTCCGATTCGCTTATCGCTTAATGTGCCTTGCACTCTGAAGTAAACTGCAGTGAGAATGGGCGTGTGTGGCTGACTGACATACCCTGGAGCAGATTTTGGGATGAGGTGAGAGTTGGTCTGCTGCTGCACACTGGGACCTACTGTACTGTCTCCCCACCTGTTGCCTCACCCTGGGGTGGTGCAGTTCGTTGCAGTGCTTTGTGATGCAAATGTCCCTGAAACCGTGCGTTTTAGGGTTGAGGACCGACCACATTAATGTTTTGCTGATTTCAGGCAACCGTCTCATATGTGAAGGTGCTGAAATCCAGGGAAAGGAGTGGGGCGTCCACATTTTATGTAGCCAGTCATGTCTGCGGGGTCCTAACAGATAACCATGCAAAATTTGGTGCAGATTGGTGAAACGGTGTGGAATTGTATAAATATCAACGCTTCTCCAAGCCACAAACCCACACATTTAGAGATTTGCTGGAATCCGGGGAAATGAGTGGGGGGGTCCAAATGTCTTGTATCTGGTCATATCTGGAGGGTCCTAACAGGTAACTATGCAGAATTTGGTGATGACTTGTGAAACGGTGTGGAATTTGTGTAAGAAACGCTTCTCCAAGCCACAAACCAACAAACACATTTTGACTTGTGCTGAAATCCGGGGGAAGGGGTGGGGTGTCCAAATGGCATGTAGCCAGTAATGTCCAGAGGGTCCTAACAGATACCTTTGCATAATTTGGTGCAAATTGGTGAAATGGTGTGAAATTGTATAAGGAACAACACTTTGCCACAAACCCAGCCACCCACATGTTTTCACTTTTATAAATATAGATGGAGGGGATATTCCCCCCACATTTCTTGGAGCTCTTGTTGCAGTGATTTCAAAGGTGGGGACGGACACGACACAATGCTCTGTATATAGACCCATTTCGATTTTAAATGTTGATGCAAAAATGATCACACAGGCCCTTACGTCCAGACGTGATTATGTCCTCCCACAGTTCATCCACCCAGATCAAGCAGGTTTCATTAGAAATAGGCAGGGATCGGACAAGCTTTGGAAAACCATGATTCTCCTTGCATCTTGAGAGGTCTGTCAAAAGGGAGCACTACTGTTGTCCCATGATGCTGAAAAGGCATTTGATCATGCTGATTGGTCATTCATGAAGGCAGTTTGCGAAAGATAGGTGTGGGCAATAGCTGGATGGGGTGGGCAGGATGACTCTAGCCGAACCCCTCTATGAAGGTGCTGGTTAGCGGTGAGGAGTCGAGTGCCTTTGCTCTGCAAAGGGGCACTAGACGGGGGTGTCCATTTTCGTAGCTGCTATATGTTTTGGTGATGGAGCGCTGGGATGCGAATGCGAGATGTGACCAGTCTATTGGAAGTGTCGAGAACCAGGGAAAGTCTTATAAATTGAGTTTGCTTGTGGACGATGCCTTGTTATATGTAACTGAATCAAATAACTCACTTCCACCTCTCCTTCAGGGATTTAAGACTTACCACAGATTGTCAGGGTTCAAGATAAATTTGGATATATTGGTGGCTTTCCTGGTGAGGCCCTTAGTGCGTGCTGACTTAGAGTATATTGGGGGCCTGCTCTCTGTAGTGGAAGATGGAGGATTTAGGTATCTAGGGATGTGATTCAGAAACACTTGGATAGTATATTCAAAGCTAACTATTTCCCCCTAAGGGATAAAGTGGGAAGGGACTTGGATAGATGGGGGAAAATGCCATTGTCATGGATAGCCAGATTGTGTCAAGATGACACTTTTGCCCAAGTTTTTATTTCTGTTTCAGACAATACCAGCAGTGGTACCCAATGCCTTTCTCCAAAATGTCCAAAGGGCTTTGTTGCAGTTCCTTTGGAAGCAGTCATGGTCTAGAATTGTGTATGGTACACTCATACACATGCCTAGAGAAACCATGGGAGTCGGATTCTCTTATATGTGGCGGTACTTTAAGGCGGCCCAACTTCGGGTAGTGGAGGATCATCTCGACCCTCTCACGTCCAAACAATGGGCTGACCTTGAGAACACTCTTTTGCCCCAGGTGTGTTTGGGGAGTTTTTATGGGTCCTGCAGTCAAAAATCCCAAGGTAAATTGGGGAACATCTAGTTTTGGTGGTTATATGGAGTCTGTGGGAGGAGGGAACGCATATGTGATTGACTACAACGTATCCTTCTCTGCTGAGCTGCTTTTGGGCTCTGCCATTGCGTGATGTTATCGAGGAGCCCCTCAGCTTTGAGGCATGGTATGAGGCCGGCCTGGGCAAGGCGGGATAAATGTGGGAAAAGGGGCTATTTTATCCCAGGTGCAGTTACAGGAGTGCCTCAACATTGGAAACATCTCAGTTTTCAGATATTTACAGTTGAAAGGAGCGCACAGACTCAAGATGAGGTGATAATTTGCAGAGGGAACTAACACCCTTCGAGAAGATCATGATCCAGAGGAAGGGGTCTGCAGGTTTGCTGGCTAGCCTCTATAGGGAATTATTGCTTGCTGAACCATCCAATGAGAGTAGGGCATGGACGAGCTCGGGAAAGAACTTAGGCAGTGATATTACAGATGCATTGTGGTCTATTATGCACCGAAAAGTATCACACACCACTGTATCCTTACCATATAGATGTCAGACTATTAAATTACTGCACAGGTGGCATTACTCTCTGACTAAACTGGCAAGGATGTATGCTGGGGTTAACCCGAGCGCCTGGAAGTGTGGTATGTTTAAAGCAGACCAGTGGCATATGTGGTGGGGATAGGAGGAGATACAGAAGTACTGTATGGACCGTATGTTCTGGATAAAAGAGGTTGATGAAATCTCTGGTATTTATTCTCTGTTGATGTTCTATATGGCGATGAAGATGGGGAGGAAGAACTCCAGGGTTTGAATCACATGTCCCACACTCTCTTGGTGGCAGCTAGGAGTTGTGTAGCACAACAATGGAAGAGGTCAACTGTGCTGTAAAAAAGGGAATGGCTCCTGAGGTTGAGAGATATATATTCCATGGAATATCTTATTGGCTGGATGAATCTAAGAATAACATAGAAGAGTGGTGGATCCCTTTCTTTGACAAATATGGAAGATAGAGTTGCTAATGTACCGATGGTTGGAGCTGCGCATATGGATTACATCGGTATTGAACACTGGGTTTAGTTGTGGGTGGGGAAGGTTAAGGGGGAAAGGAGGGGAGGGATGTAGGATGGTGGGAAAGGATGTCAGTGAAGGAAAGGGGCTATCGTGTTTGATTGTTTTGTTTGAAATCCCACTGTTCTCGATTTGAAAATTGCAATAAACTTTAATTTTGAAAAAATAAAAAATAGGTCAAATGGCATATAGTGCGCATTAAAGGTGGAAAATGAGGTGCAATGACTACATTGACTTCACTACATCGACCTGGGTATCGTCTCAGCAGGTCCACAACACTGATGTCTGCTGTAAATCCCCAGTCATAGATTAGCCCCTTTGGTATAAACACAACAGAAAAAACTACATGTCTCATAATTCCCCTACTGAACAAAACCAAATGCCGGAATCGATCCAGGAAGTGGAATTTTGGACCTGAGAGGAAATGAACCATAAAAAAGACCCAGTCAGGTCACCATGGCTAGGAAGAAGGCTGGAAAACATTTCCCCAGACCAGATGACCCAAACTATGTTAACAAAGCAACAGGAAAGGGAGTACATCTTCCATAATCCCTCTTTCCCAACAGGAAAATGCAGGCCAGACTAGCAAAACTTGCGTACAGATTTGGAGAAGATGATGGAGAAGACGACCATTACCCAATTAAGGTTTTTACACCTCTCTGCCCCCAAAGGGGGCTGTTTTGGGGAACATATACCCATCCCCCATTTGAAGTCCAGAGTAGCAGTGGGAAGCCCAGTCCTCACCAATACAGTTAATGGACTCTCAAACAGAGCCCCAATTTCCTTTCCACACTATCAGGAACACTGGGGAGGAGAGAACTCATGTCTCCCTCACAATTGCCAGTACAGGGGAGACAGGATCACCTGCAGCCTTCATTAAAAGCATGCACAAGCATACCAGCATAGCACCAAAAAAAGGAGAAGCGTTTTTTTCCCAATCTCCCACCCCACATGAGTAATGCTTAATAGATGCCCTGAGCTGTGTAACACACAAGGACACCAAAACGAATTTCAGAGAACGAGAATTCCGTGCCAGCAATAAACACAGACAGAAGTGGGATCCAAGATGGTGGCTAACCTATTTAGAGACTTCCCCAAATAACTCAGGACTACAAAGTGCCCCGAGAGGGCATGTGACATCTCTGCCCCATCACCGGGAAGCTAGTCAGTCCAATCACTATATATAGCTCAGCAGGTTGAGCACTCGCTGCTGCGATCGTGTGTGATCTGCAGGTCAAAAGTTTTAATCGTGGCAAGGTCACCTCAGCCTTTCATCCTTCGAGGTCTCAATATGACCTCCTCAGCAATGTGGCTAGCATCCCAACACTGATCTTTTTGAAGTCACACCTGACCTTCCCAGAGCATTTCGATTTTGCCATGGTTTCCCAATCCAAAACTTGGGGACTTGGGGGAAATAGAAGGAGTTCTCATTGTGATAGTGATTTACGTATATATTTATTCGTTTCATACAGTGTGCACCAAGCCCCATGAGCGAGTGGTCACATTACAAATATCACCACATGTATAAGTATATAAAAACAGGCAGATTATCAATAAAACATATATCAGAACACAAATAAAATACAAGAGATTCTTCAGGCATTTCATAATGCGTTTTATCTCAGGCACATTACAGAATGTAAGATTATGCTACAGCACAATAGTCACTGGCCAATTAATGACTCTGAACTGTGTGCTGTAATACATGCTGGAGAGCAGGTCATGATGCTCAGGGAGGTCCAATGGCAGTACTTGTTATTAGAGTGTTACAGCTTCCGGATATGGTGGGTGCCCACCATCAGCGGACAAAATGATGCCGGTGGTTGATTTTGGTAGCTGAATCATCATCACGTGCCAGAAAAACAAGCATTGGCTAAGCCAAGAGTTCGACCTTTTGTTTAGGTATGTGACAGGCATTTGCTAGACACTGGTACAATGCTACTACTTGGGTATACGGTTGCAACAGCTGGAAAATAATGTGATTACCTGGACATATGGCAGCAGTGCTTGGCAAATGCGTATCTAATACCTATAAATAAGCCCCAACTGCTTCCTTTGTCAATGAGGATTTTTAACAGGACTTTAGTGCAAGGGACAGATAATAACGAAGCGGCTGAAGGCACACCTGGTTTACAGACACCAGTAGCTATTTACAACAGCAATGTAGCCATTAACTCCCAGCAGACTGCTTAGAAAACCACAATCAGGCTAAAGCAGTGGCATTCAAACATTTTCACAACAAGCGCCCTTTGAGTAAATATATTGTATCTGGGCCCCCCCCTTAGGGTGCCCAAAGGATGTTAAAGGGGGAACCAGGTTCTTTAAAATATAAGCAGATTTTCTACTGCTTATATTTTCTTTTAAAAGCAGACACCTTAAACCTTTTATATATTAAAAATAGCAATCTTAATAATTTTTAAAAGAGTCTGTCCACCCCCCACGCCCTGGATATCCTTTGGGCGCCCCGCGGTGGGGGGTAGTCCACCAGTTTGATGACCATCGGGCTAAAGTTTGATGTTTCTGCTGGATATAGTGAGCTCAAGGATGTTTTTGGGCAGGGAGGGGCAGGCATTAGGTGGGAATGGCCATAGGGATTAGAATGGTTAAGGGCAGGCAATGGGAGGGTTAATGATCAAACAACACCCACAAGCTATGTGCCCCTCCTCACATGTGAACACCCACAAGCTGTGTGCCCCGCATACCTGTACTCCAGTACAATAGATTTGGCTTATAGGAGACACTAAAATGCCACCTAATAGCCCAAACTAAACCACCCTATTGGAAATTGAACCCCACGCAGCATCCCCACAAGGGCCCACATAACTAAAGAATGGAAGCATGAAACCCTTTCAGCTGAGGATAGCAAGTGATCACTGAGAATTGCAACCACTGTCCGGGTGGTAGGACTCACATAATAGCAAACATTTGGTGACCTTTGAGCTGTATCAGCAGTGCTCCAAGCGGGTTAACTTTCCTGGCACTGAAAACAAGTCTTGGCAGCCACTCCTTCAGAGGATGACTTGTCCCACCTTGGTACATGAAAGATCCAAAGGTGACTATTCACAGCTGTTTAAGAGTCACATCAACAAATGATTGCATATCGAAAGTGAAAACCCTGGACCCCACTATCCCCAGAGCTCCCAGTCCATCTCCTCCCACCCACCAAATTGACAGAACCATGACCCTCTCTCCGGCAAGCACTAGGTCTGAAACTCCTTACGTCACACACCCCAACCGAAGCAGTCATTGTTCATGACTCATTGCCCCCGCCCCCTTTGATGTGTGATCAAAATTAAAGCACTGCATACACCGAACTGCAATATCTTCACAATGCTGCATGTTTGTTGATGAAATACATTTGGAAAATGTGCAAATATTTTCTGTTACATAACACCCTTTTTTTATGAAACAACAGTACATGTACATCTAGGTACTGTAGATTTGCAGCACGTGGTCCATAATCCAAAAATACTATTCTATTTACATGTTTATTGCTCCACATTCTCAATCACAATCGGGAGGGCCTTATTGGCATGGTCTGTAGCCCACAGACAGTCTAAAATTCACTGTGGGTGCATCACTGCCAGTGACTACATGTCTGAGTAGGCGCTGCATTGGGAGCACAACACTCACCTGGGCACATATCTGGTAGGGATTAAAGCTCCGAGCATGCAAGCATTAATAGAACAAAACTCGCTCGGGGTGCAATTCTAGCATTGACTATATACACCTCAGCATGCTTTGCATTAAGAGCACAAACCTGGCAGTGGCTGCACAGCATGCACTGAATTAATCGGCCAACGATTAATTGCATTTTTAAAGCGCTCACACAGGCAGGTGAATCAGGCACTGTTCCAGGAATATGTCTTAGTTGAGTATTTATAATGCGCTTCTAAGCGCGGACCAGGGAACTGAACCTGTGTTGCTTGTGTCGTCTTGTTTCCAAGGCGTGCGCGTTGCCGCTGAGCTATCCTCCGTGGGACACATAAACTCACGAACAAATGAACACAATTATACATGGCTTGCATTCATTGCACAAAACTCACTTTGGGTGCATAACTAGCACTGACTACACAAGGTGGCCTTAAGAAGGGGTTGCCGACTACAGAGGAGGGCAATTGGGCGAGTGAGAATGAATGAGTCAGCTGGATCCTTGCTTGATCGAGCGCTGCATAAAGATGAGCCATGTGCTTGCAGCATCCCCATTAAACACCCCAATAACATGCACTTTGGTCTCCCCGAGTTTGAGGCAGCCTCAATTAATGTTTTAGTACTTGCTCATACCCCACTAAATAAGCCCAGGGAGTGTCCCTGACTAGAAAGCATTCTGGTGTGGACAGATATGTGTCGCCCAAGGCACAAGCCTCCCCTGGCCTAAACACAGGGCAAAGCTAAATTATATAAAAAGAAAAAAATACTTCAAAGTCTCCCAAGAACATAATGGGCAGCAATTATTTCCATTTCACAGGGCGAGAGCAGTAGAATTGTCAATTTCCTACCTCAGACCTTCACCCTGCAAAAACGCAGCAATTAACAAAGAAAAAAATAAAAAATAAATAAAGAGTGATCTACTCGACTGCTTACAGTTGGCGTCCCCGAGATTAATAATTTCAGCTAATACTCATTGCCTTCCTTGACCCTGAACTACAAACCTTGTATACTGTAGCCTGGGGTTCGGTAGGCGTTTGTTAACAGGGTTGTGACCAACACCCTGATTGTACATTGTGTGTACAACTGTACACTTATCCAGCAAAACAAACGCATCTCCTGTCACAAATGCAAAAGGGTACTGGACCTCATTACGACCCTGGCAGTAGTTGTGGCGGTAAAAACAGTTTCTCCTCTGTTCCACTTCTCCCCCTTTCCATG
Source organism: Ambystoma mexicanum (assembly GCF_040938575.1). Lineage (NCBI taxonomy): Eukaryota > Metazoa > Chordata > Amphibia > Caudata > Ambystomatidae > Ambystoma > Ambystoma mexicanum. The sequence goes on along the minus strand of NC_090932.1, from coordinate 1,136,861,676 downwards.
CACTTTTCCCGTTTCCCTTCCCATACATGTGTGTTCTCAATGTCTCCGGGCCTAGTAAGATCGTTGTTTTGTTCTCCCCTGTTCCCCTCCCTTGCCTTCTCACGCTATGAAACACTTGTGTATGAGCGAGATATAAATAAAATATCATATCATAATATCAGGAGAACTCATACCAAGACATAGGTCAGCAAGGAGCTCCTGCATTTGTATTTATTTTAAGAACAGGGATGCCAATTTCGAACCGAAATGACTTACAATAATACATTTACAGGTGTCAGAGACATTCCCATGAACGGTGCCTGTACAATAGCACAAAGATGAGAACAAGTAGTGAGCCAGTTTATGAGGGTGTAAAAAAGGGAAACCCATAGAAACAGTTGGCTTACAAAGATGACATTAACCTAATGGCCAAGTGTGTCAAACTAAACAGGTGTATATACAAAATGACATTACAAAGAACCACTAGAAGCAGGGGTGGGGGCCAGGTAGCGAGGGACGGTGGGAAGAGGTAAGGGAGAGTTCCACCTTTACCAAGTATGTGAAGTTTAAGTCAAGCTTTGAAGAGAGCTGCAGTTGAGCTGGATTTGATTGTTATGAGCCAGCAGACTGGGGCAAGAGGGAGAAAGAGCAGAAGCAAGAGGAGGTACAGGGAGGGTATGGCACGGTGAGGCTGAGTCCAAAGGAGGGCCGAAGGGAATAAGATTGTGAGTAAACTGACATTCAATCAGACAGCTATTGAGGAGCAAGATCGTTGATAGCTTCCTAAACTAGGAGAAACTTGAAAAGAGAGAGGTTGTGCATTGAGAACCGACCAGCATGTTATCCATACGTAGAAGTGGGGGAGGATCTGGTTAGGTTATAGGGCGTGTGGGTAAAAAACTTGAGGACTTTGACTAGAGGAATGAAAGAATAGATAGGAAGGCCCAGAAGTAGGCTTGAGCAGTAGTCAAGTTTGCTGAGCACGAGAGTGGAGATTAGGGATTTTGTAGAGTGGTTAGTAAGAAACTGATGAATGTTCCAATTGTTGAGGAGGTTAATACAAGCAGCAGAGGCAGTGATGAATTGTTGAAGTCATAGGTTACTATTACAAAGGATCCCAATATTGCGAGCTTTCGGTCAGGGAGCAAGAATATCAGATAGGAAGGAGAAAGGCAAGGGGAGGGGTGGAATGGCATACGAAGTCGGGAGAAAGATTTCTTCCAATTTTGAAGAGTTCAGCATAAAGCAACAGAGAGCCATCCGGTGACGATTTGCAGTGAGTCCGTTCATAATCTGTTCTGAGATGGCTGGGGTGTAGGAGGGAAATAATGCAAATATTTGAGTGTCTTCAGCAAAAAATAAGGTGATAGTGAAAGCCAAAAGATGAGATAAGGTCCAAGTACTGATCCTTAGGCGATGCTGACAAGAAGGGGGTTGGGTCAGAGGTTTGGGAGTTCCAACAGATTTGAAAGGATCAATCTTCCAGGTAGGAGGTGATACAAAACACAATGTCATGGAAACTGATGAGGCGAGAGGAGGGGTTGACAGTGTCAAAAAAGGCAGAAAGGTCCAAAATAATGAGTATAGTAGAGAGTGTGGAGTGGAGCGCTTTAGAGAGCAAGTTGGAGACATGCATGAGTGCAGTCACAGTGGAATGCTTACTATAGAAGCTAGTTTGAAGTCTATCTCCAAAGCTATTATCCTCACGAAATGTAGTGGTATGGTTGAAGACAACCGGCACAAAGATTGTTGAATAATGAGGAAGGGGAGAAACTAGGCGATAGTTTGCTGGGACATTTGAGTCAACAGAGGGTTTCTTCAATAGGGGTAAAACAGTTTCAGATTTGAGGGAGACAGGGAAGAGACCATCAGATAGAGGCAGAGGTTAAAGTGCTCAGAGAGAAAAGGGCAAGTGATTGAGACTAAGTGTTTGGTCATTTGGAGGCAAAAGGGTTGATAGGAGGTCAAGATGGGTTGGTACTGCGAAGAACGGGAGATAATTCAATGGGGGAGTTAGAGGAGATGTAATCAAGAACAGAAGAGGCAAATTGGAGAGGTGGTGGGCAGAAGGAGGTTTAGGGAAGAAGAGAGAAGAGGGCGGTGAGAGTGTCACAAATGTTAAAGATTTTAGAGGGGAAAAAATTGAACAAAGTCATTAGCAGAAAGGAAGGAAGCCATTGATATTTTCTTGGGAGGTCTGAGCAAAGACTGGAGGGTAGAGGAAAGTTTGCTACGGTGATTGCAAAGTGAGGACATTAGGTATGTGAAGTAGGAAAATGTGGCAGAGTCCAGTGCAGAGATTAGGGAAGCAAGGGAATCTTTGTAGGCTAGGGGTATGGTAGGTATCCAGAATTTGCACCTGCATTGTAAATCACGGAGCATATTTGTTTTGAGGGTCTGAATTTCAGAGGTGATCCAAGTCTGAGGACAGGAATGGGCAGGTGGGCCTGTGCAAACGGGATAGTGTAGTCAAATGAATTCATAAGTGCACAGTGAAAGTCAGAGAAAGCACTGTCAATGCAAGAGACATGAATAAGGGAATGAGAGACGAGAGAAGCCCTCACATCACCAAGGCATGGAGCAAGAAAGTCCTCCGTAACTTTCCTCTTAGTCATTGAAGATGGGAGATGAGGAGTACAAAATAGAGGGACCGAGATGTTAACGTGAAAAATTGAGTGACCAGAGTGAGAAGGGTCAATCGAAAGGTCAGAAGAGAAGAGTGAATTAGAGAGAAAGACAAGGTCAAGGGAGTTCACACCAGAGTGGGCAGGCTGGTCATGGAGAGAGTAGAGGGAGAGGCCAGATAGGAGGGAATTCAGTTTAACGTCCCCCAGCATGACAATGGGGATGCATATAGGAAGTGTCTCAAGGAGAAGTGTCAGATCAGGGAAGAAGGAGTTCAGAGCACCAGGAGGGTGATAGAGAGTCAGAACAGTGAGAGGAATAGGAGGGAGGAGTTGAGTAGTGGCATATTCAAAAGAGGAAGGGTTTATGTCAGATGAGGTAAAGGGGCAGTTTTAAGGGCAGTGTTAAGGGGTAGAAGGTATCAGAGTCAGTGTAGAGAGCTGCTAGTGTAGCAGAGACATGTAGGGAGATCCAGGTTTCTGAAATAGAAAGAAGTGAATGTTCAGGGTGATAAGAGGTGAATCGGTCAGTGATGTAAGCAGACTTGTTAGAAAGGGATTGTGCTTTCCAGAGGCCAAATGAAAGAGTGATAGGAAGAGGGGCAGATGAACAGGTGTCGTGTGGTAGGTGAGGGGAACAGATGTTGTTGGACACCATGGGAGAACAGGAGCCTCTTATTTGAGGGGTACATGTGCAGTGGGGAAGGAGGAAGGTGGTGAGGCCGGAGAGTGATGCAGAAGTTACACCAAGTTGAGACTGAAGGCTATGAGAAAAGGGATGAAGAGCGAGTGGAAGGATTATTGGAGCAAAGTCAAGTTGCATGATGAAGGGTAGAAAAAATAGGCACGTGAAGACAATGAAGAAAGGCTGAAACCCAAGAGAGAGGGAGGGTAAGCTGTGAAGCGGAAAGGGAAGGGGTGGATGGCTGGCTGTGTCTATGTTGGGCTAGAATGGAAATGTAGGTAACCAAAAGACAGTTTACAGCAATGTTTCCTGGTCCTGTGAGGTAGCAAAAGCTCTGCAGTGAAAGGATAGTCAATGGGTGAAAGATCCATATGTTTGGAATCAAAAGTCAGGTAAATATATGATATGATATGATAAGATAAGTAATTTATAACGCGCCTGTACACAAGTGTTTCTAGGCATGATAAAATAAGGGAGGGAAGACCGAGGGAGGACAAGACAAATGATCTTACTAGGCCTTGTGTCATTCAGATTGTGCAAGTGCGAGAACGAGAAGTGCAAGGGGAAAGTGAGGGGGGGAAGTGCAAGGGAGACGGGAGGGGAAAACAGGGCAGCAATACTCTGAGTAAGTGCACCCAGGGCAGCATGTCTCTAGGAAGTGCAAGGAGAACAATTGACTGTAGGGTTACATTTACAGCACGTAAGTGCATGGTAGGTCCGGAGGAAGTGCAAGGGTGACTGATCAAGAAAGAGCCTGGCACCCAGTGAGACTAAGGGTAGCCAAGCAACCAGTCGGTATAGCAGACAGGTAGGTCAGTTAGGTCAGCAGGGCAGGGGGAGAGAGAATGCAGAGGAGAAGAGGAACGTTTTGAGCTGCTTCCGGAACTTTAGGTGGTCTGGTTCAAGTTTGGGAGGGGCAAGAACGCCATTCCAGAGGGAGGCACCTGTAGAGGTAAGAGATCTACCCCTCACTGTATGACTGGAGAAGTGTCTAACCCTTAGAGAGTTGGAGATAGCTGAGCAAAGAGCTTGAGAAGGAAGGCAGTTTGGAAGAGAGCGTTGGATGTAGTGCTGACTCCAGCCCCAGAAAGCCATGTAGACAATGCAAAGGGTCTTGAACTTGATCCATGCAGCCACTGGGAGCCAGTGGAGAGATTTAAGGGCTGCAGAGATACTGTCCCTGGGCTTGAGGCCGAGGATAAATCTTGCAGTCCTGTACTGGATTAGTTGCAGAGGGCCGAGAGTAGAGGAAGGCAGATTGAGAAAGAGGCTTTTACAGTAGTCCAGCCTAGAGAGAACCAGGGCTCTGGGGACAGTGAGCTTCTGGGGGAAGGTGAGAAAGGGAAGAGTCCCTTAGAGGAGGTCCCTCTGGTAGTGGGACTTCTTGGTGACCTCTGAGATGTGAGGAGAGAAAGAGAGAGTGGGGTCGAAGATGACACAAGGTTTTTTGCCTCGCAGGAAGGCGAAGGAAGCGGGCCCAAGGTGGGTGGCCAGAGTGAGGGAGGGAAAGCAGGGGCAGGGGTCCCATTTACTCGCAACGCGAGGACCGGAGGCGGAAGCCGGCCCTGCACATCCGAGGGCCTGCAGTTCAAAGGCCCTTCCTGTCTGCCCCTGTCCGCACCTGACGGCACGGCGCTGGACTCTGCTCCACTTACTTTCTTCGCTTCATTCCTTGGCATCCCTACGCTACCTACTTCACATTGCACACGTGCCGCCTATCTATCTTCGAGTAGGCTCTGACCGTCTGGATTAATCCCCACTTGGAACCATCTGGTAAGACCTATGCCCAAGCGCTGGTTCTAATGCAGTTTGCTATGTGTCTCTGATCACTGCATGGCACATCCACTCCACATTCTGCTCACCTAGTATGTGTTGAGTGCTCACTTCAGCTATCTCAAGTTATCTCCATCTCACAACACAGCCATCACCTTTCACTGCCTCCCATGCCCCATGTAGGCTGGTGTCATATGATCCGTGTTAAACCACATTGATTGTTGTGTTGCACCCTATGGTCGCCTACAGACCACATTGATTGTTGTGCTGCACATTTAAGTCAGCTGCTATGTTGTACCCTATGGTCGCCTACAGACTACATTGATTGTTGTGTTGCACCCTATGGTCGCCTACAGACTACATTGATTGTTGTGTTGCACCTCATGGTCGCCTACAGACCACACTGATTGTTGTGCTGCACCTTTAGGTCAGCTGCGGTTTTGTACCCTATGGTCGCCTACAGACTACATTGATTGTTGTGTTGCACCTCATGGTCGCCTACAGACCACATTGATTGTTGTGCTGCACCTTTTAGGTCAGCTGCTGTGTTGTACCCTATGGTCGCCTACAGACTACATTGATTGTTGTTTTGTACCTCATGGTCGCCTACTGACTACATCGACTGTTGTCTCGCACCCTTGGTCACCTACTGACCATATCCACTGCTGTGTTGCCCTCATGGCTACCCTCTGACCACACTGAATTCACTAATCAATGTTATGCTCTAGGTCGCCAATTAGGTCCCCAGCCACCTGAGTACTAGTAACGCCACCTACATAATGTATTGGTACCTATCAACTCTCATCCATCTCCTGTATACATACAGTAGACACTGGACTAGCCAACCCAACCCTCATTCTACTCACGACACATTTACCAGCTTATATACGGTAACCATCCCCCCCTCCTTGCGGCCCAGCACCATGACATCTGCAAACCCGTATTTGGATGATCCAGCACTATGGATACGCCACTTTGCTACTAGACCAACACCTAACCAACCTTGTACCACAGCCATTAGAAACACTAGAATGAATACTAGAACTAGACCACCTACTCATATAAGCCCTCACTACCCCAGCAGCCTACTGAACAGAAACACTAGATTGAACTCCTGAACTAGTACTCCGACTCACCCTTACTCTCACCACCCCACCATCTTAACCAGAAACGCTAGACTTAGAGTCCGTAGTAACCTTGCCAGCTTCCCCATCGACTCAGACCACCTATCCCACAGCCCTCTACACACACCTCTTGATAAATCTCCCAAAAAAGACAAACTAATCAAAGCAGCCTTAGTGAATGCTAGGTCTCTTCCTGCCCATGCTCTTGATATAGCTGACTTTATAACTAACGAAAACCTTGATCTCCTCGCAGTCACAGAAACATGGCTCAATGCTGCATCCGGCCCATCCTTGGCTCTCGCCATACCTGCTGGTTATGCTATCATTAGATCTGACAGAAATACCACCCAAACGAAGGGAGGCGGACTCGCCCTCATATTCAGAAATACCTTTGACATCAAAATCATCCAAGACGCTCAAATCCTCTCAGCAGAATCACTATCAATTAAGCTCCCTCTCTCACCCAACCACACGGCATCATTGCACCTTATTTACCGCCCACCAGGACCCATTTCCTCTTTTATAGAGGACATTGCATCTCTTATATCCATAAACACCAAACCTAACTCTCAAATCATCTTACTTGGGGACTTTAACCTCGGGTTCAACAATCACAAGGACACTAACGCCCATGACCTAGCCAACACCTTATCCGAACTTGGTCATACACACATTATCCACGAACCCACTCATATCAAAGGCAGAACACTAGATTGGCTCTCCCACCTCAACTGTCCTATCGACCTCCTATCCAACGACCCTTGCATCTGGTCGGATCATCACAAACTCACCTTTGCTATCAAAGCCAATTTACCCCCCGCGTTGCCCATCAATGCCCCCGCCACCTGCACGAGAAATAGGAAAGACATTACCCTTGACAATCTCCTACCCATTTTACTCCCTATTCTGAATAATACCGATTCAGATGTTGACCCCACTGTCCTAGTGGATATCTACAACCAGGCTATACTCAAAGCACTGAACACCATTGCCCCTTTAAAATTACGGAAACCTAAACCACAGCGTCACCTTAACACCTGGTTCACGCCGCAGTTAAGAGAATTACGCAAAACTAAAAGAATCGCTGAGGCTCACTGGAAAAAACAACCTACAACATCCAATAAGATAGAGCTTACCCTAGCCTCTTCCCGTTACAAAGAGACCATATTGCATGCTAAAAAAGATACCTACAACAAAAGGATCACACAAGCGGAATCGAACACTAAAGAACTTTTCAAGATTCTGAAAGAACTAGAATCCCCTATTGCCCACACTGACAAATGTATCACTGACACACTATGGTGTAGCAATATTCAGAAGGCCTTATTAGACAAAATAGCTCTTCTACAAACCAAAATTAACGCAAAAAAATCCTTATTACTAGCTGACCCTGACTATACACAACCACCTAACAGACCATCCACCTTCAAATCAACGTGTAAATCTTTCAACTTTTCACCCCTCGCTATCTGGGAAGTGGAAAACATCATCAGGAAACTCAAACCTTCGAACTGCCAAGGTGATGTTTGCCCTGCCCCGATCATCAAAGTGGCCGCGCATGACCTAGCACCTTTCATCACCAACCTCATTAATGCCTTATTTAAATCTGGAATAGTACCTGATAACCTTAAAGACGCCTGGGTCATTCCTCTTCTTAAAAAACCTACTTTTGACCCTGCCAACCCGTCTAACTATAGGCCTATAACGACTGTACCGTTCTTATTAAAAATATTAGACAGAGCAGCCTACTTACAAATACAGGCTTACTTAGAATCAAACAACCTCCTAGGACTTAGGCAATCAGGCTTCCGACCAAGACACGGTACGGAAACTGCACTAATAGACCTTACTACTCAGATCCATACCCTGAAAGACAATGGCAAACTCGCACTCCTTCTATTGCTTGACCTGTCAGCAGCTTTCGACTTGGTCAACCACCAAACACTTTGTCATCACTTGAAATCTGCAGCACACTTTTCTGACGCAGCCACGGCTTGGATTAGCTCCTTCCTGGCGAACAGAACCATGAGGGTCTTTTCTGCTACAGATTCTGCTGAACCCTCACTAGTACCTTGTGGGGTCCCGCAAGGCTCTTGCGTGTCCCCGACACTTTACAATATATTCACTAAACCACTCTTTGATATCCTTGACGTTCTGGGTGTCACGTATACTAATTACGCGGATGACACCCAGATACTCATTCCTATCTCGGGTGACTATGTAACTGACAGTACCACCCTCAATGAAATCTACTCGGTAATACAAGCATGGATGGCACACCACGGACTGTGTCTCAATGACGAAAAAACAGAGTTAATCATCCTGGGTACTCATGCCAAACTTAAAAATCTCAACCCCTCATTCAAAGCCTTTACCATAGATGGTAACCTCATCCCTGTGTCAAATAACACTAAAACTCTTGGTATCTACATTGATGCCACCTTATCCTTCTACAAACAAACCAATGCAGTAGCTTCCTCAGCCGCATACACCTCCAAGCTGATCACGGCATGTAGACCGTTCATCTCCACACCCAATTGCATTACTCTTGCTAGAGCACTAGTCCTTTCCAAATTAGACTACTGCAACGCCCTCTACCTGGGCACTAGTCACAAAAACATCAACAAATTGCAAGTAGTCCAAAACAATGCCATTAGGGCTGCCCTCAACATCCCCAAAAAAGCACACATATCCGAGACCAGACGTAAACTACGCTGGCTCCCTGTCGAGCACAGGATAGCTCTTAAATCATTGGCCCTCATACACAAAGTCAGGGCCAACCTTGCCCCAGCATACCTCACAAACCAACTTACACCCCACACCTCCTCAAGACCACTCAGGGCAGCACAAACTAATACCATGACCATACCGCGATTCAAACTTCATAACTCAGGTGGAGCTAGCTTCCCTGTTCAAGCTTCCAAATTATGGAACACTATCCCCGCGCCTTTGCGTGCAGAATCCTCATTCAACCTGTTCAAACATAACACGAGGTGTTGGCTTCACAATTTGGACTCCTCGACAGCCTATCCCCCGGATCCTAGCACGCTACACTGATGCCGGCACACCATGTAATTTATGTATATTTGTATGCACTTGCAACACTATGATTGTACCTTCTGTAATTGTAACGTAACCACTGTTGACTGCTTTTATTGTAACTGTAACCAGATCTAACTTACGCGCCCTTATGCCCACGGGCCTGGCTGCGCTTTACAAATAAATAAATGACAAATAAATGACAAATGAAAAGGTACTCAGTCTTACTGGCATTAAGGCAGAGACCGTTGGAGGCACACCAATCCTGAATCATGGATAGACAGTCAGGAATGAGCAAGAGAGGAGAGGAGGCTGAGGGGGGCCTGAAGGAAAGCTGAGTGCCATCTGGATAACCCTGAAAGTTAGAGGTGAAGGTAGAGATCCGGTGGGCCATAGCAGCCAAGTAGAGATTGAAAAACCAGGGTGAAAAGATAGAGCCCTCGGGAACGCCACAGGTAGAGAAAGAGGTGGCAGAAAGAAAGGGACCAAGTTGGACCTGTGAGGGGGCGGCGCAAGAGGAAGGAGGGCAGCCACTGCAGGGCCTGATCCGTAATGCCCTGGTTCTCATGCAGTGAATTGATCAGGATGGAGTGGTTGACCGTGTCGAAAGAAGGGGAAAGATCAAGGAAGATGAGGACAGAAGGAATGCTGGAATCAAGGGTAGAGAGCAAATCATCACGGGGGATCAGGAGAGCAGTTTCCATGCCTTGGGTAGCTCTGAAGCCAGACTGATGGTCATGGAGACAACCAATAGATTCAGTGCGGAGAGTAAGCTGCGAGATGGCTAGCTTTTCCATGAGTTTGCCCAAGAAAGGGGTGATGGAGATTGGGAAATAGTTTGCCAGGCAGGTAGGATCGGTAGATGGCTTTTTTAGGAAGGGGTGCACAAGGTAGTGCTTAAAGAGAGAGGGGAAGGTTCTAGTGGCGAAAAAGTGATTACAGAAATCGGCCAAGGCTGGAGCGAGAGTATCAATATGGTCCTTGATGATTCTGGAGGAGCAGGGGAGTGCTGTCATGAACCTTGTCCCTGGCCTTCACTGGCAAGTCAACCTTCCAGTTAGGGCCAGGTCAAAGGCCTTAAAATCTCATCCAAGTCTCTCTTGGAGTCAGTCCTATAGCCTTTGGCGCCATGCTCATAACCATCATGAAGACCAACATTAGAATGGGACTATTTACTTGGGACTATTTAAATTGGGGGGGTTCAGCCAACATGGAGGCACACACATAGCTCAGTTACAAGGAACTGAGCTATGCGGTCTAGTCTTTTGGGTGTGGCAGGCCTGGGACTACTTTACCTGGACTACTTTGGGTGTGGCAGGCCTGGGACTATTTTACCTGTACTACTTTACCTGAGACTATTTAAACCACACCCAAACAGCAGAACATGCTTTGTGTTATTCTGCTGTGGGCAGCATAACGCTCACTATGTCCAGTTCTTTGATGCCAGCTTACCTTAAACCAAGGACCTGCAGAGATAGAAAGAACACCACGAAACTTACCTGGAACAGTATCCTGTCGTTAATCCATCACTGACTTCAGTTCCACTCACCTGAAGGTACAAACTCCATCATCCGGCACCGCATGTATCCTGGAATACCATAACCTGCAATGAGGTTACCATAACCACGTTTCCTCCCGAATGAAGAAAGCCACACAATTCTTACCTGGGTAGTCATCTCTTGGTAAGTATCATTGCTGGAACATTACGGCGCTCGGCGAGGAACATCGCAACCTACAAGGAGAGAAAAGACACAGGTTAGCAATATAAAAGGCGAAACAGCGCCGCACATCGTGCATTACTCAGCGGACAGCATCGCGCACACCGCGCTTTCACCTACTGGCACATGCTCATCTTCAAACTGCATGAAAACACCAAAATACCTTTCCATACCTAAAAGGAAAGAAGCAAGACATTATTATTCGAACTAAGAGGAACATAAGAACTGCATATAAAGACTGTAAAGCAGCAAACCTACGGAGTGGCAGCAGGCCTGGATTCCCACAGGGGGGCTTGCACCAGTGAAGTAACTTGGTCGCTGCTTGCCCCCCACATCTACGCGCCCCTGCCACGAGGAGCAGGACAGCAAATCCACCTTTTACAATATTAAGACCCATCTTTAACCAGATGCCTTACCAAGGGACGGGGAGAGGGTTCGAGAGTGCAAATCATCCAACCAGGGTTGGGTGGCGTCCCTGTGGATACCAGGTGAGCGTAACAAGCACCTGTTTGATTGAAACTTTCATAGATTGGACTTGTCTAGAAACCTCGTCAGGTATTGTCAGAGAGAAAGAGGAAAAAGGAGGAGGAGAGGGAGAGATGGCCAAAGGGTGGCTAAGAGCGGAAGAGGAATAGGGAGAGGAAGAGGAGGTAGAGGAGAGGATGTCTGTGTTTTATCAGAGTCATCCAGGCATGGTTGGCAACTCACGGTCTATGCTTGAATGATGGCAAAACAGAGTTAATCATTCTGGGCACACATTCCAATCTCAAAACACTAGGTCAGGAATACTGTGCCGTCGAGATCGACAGAAATATTATCCAGGTGGCCAAGGAAGTGAAGACTCTTGGCTTCTACTTAGATGCCACCCTCTCCTTCAACAAACAGGTGAATTCTCTGGCCTCAGCCACAGCTTCAGTTTACACATGTAAGCTTATCAGAGCTGGTAAACACTTCATCTCCAATGATAACTGTATGATTCTAGCTAGAGCTCTCATCCTATCTAGACTCGATTATTGTAATGCCCTATATATTGGGGCTAACACATACATCCCACATAGATTACACATTCTACAAAATAATGCCTTGAGAGCAGCTCTTGGCATCTCTAAACGATACCATATATCTAAGATAAGGCGGAATAACAACTGGCTGTCAACCCAAGCCAAAATCTTATTGAAAGCTGCCTCCCTCACAAAGCCCTGAACAATGCGGCTCCTCCCTATCTCTCTGATAGATTTATAGAAAGAAGATCCTCCAGACCCTCAAGACTCACCTATGCCAATACACTTATCATTCCGAGATTCAAATTGAATAAGGCCGGAGGTGCCAGCTTCCCCGTCCGGGTGGCCCAAATATGGAATTCACTGCGCCAAACTATACGTGCTTAGAAATCCTACCTTAAATTCAGAGTCAATGACATCAACCTTTTGAAGCAATTGATCAGCTAGCCAGTGCCCCCTGCCATCCTCTTGCCTTACTACAGATACAGCCTGTATACTGTAAATTGCTCCGTCTTGTATTGCCCCGATGTTACACTACCGGCAATTACTATATAATATAATTTCGTGTATATAATTTACTGTATAATATCCTGTATATAATTCACTACATTACTGCTGTGTCCTGTTTATATTATTAACACCTTGTAAATTGTAACTTTTGTAACCCTTGTAAGCTTCGCATATCCTGTACTTCTGCACCCTCTTACCCTCGGGTCTGGTGCGCATTATAATTGAATAAAACAAACAAACAAACAAACAAACAAACAAACAAACAAACAAACAAACAAAGTGAGAGGCCAGAGCCATACAGAGGGACTGGGAAGGAACAGGAGAGGTAGAGACTGCAACAGGATTGGCGAGTTCCTTGCAGATTTTCAAGAGTGTGGCCGTGTTGTTAGAAGCTGCAGAGATGTGGGCTTGAATGTGTGCGCTCTCCTTGGACAGGACAGAGTGTCTGTATTGCCTTTAGAGCAGGCGGCAGGCCATTTTGTCAGAGGATGCACCCAAAGCCCTACCTTCTTCTCAGCCACCCTGCACTTGCATTTCAGGACAACGAGGACGGAATCATACCAATAGTTGCACTTGCAGGTAGGCTTCAGCTGGATTCTCATGACAGTGGCAAGGATGTCCAGGGTGTTGGAAATAGAAAGATGCACTTTAGAAAGGACTTTGTCAGGGTGTGAGTCAGCTGCAGGAGTAGGAGGAGCAGAGAAAGTAGAGGCAAAGGCATCCACGGACACATGCTTCATGGGTTGACTGAGAAGGTAGTTGGCAGTGCTTGGGGACGAGGGGGATTTACCTGAGGGATAGAGGGTTTCAGATGAGGAGAGAGTAGAAAGTGGCCAGTCCAAGAGAGAGGAGTGGTGAGAGAGTTAGGGAGGGGGATATCTGAGGTAATGAGAACATCCAAAGTATCCAAAGTATGTCCAGCAGAGTGTGTCCGGCCAGAGGGAAGAATGTAAAGAGTGTAGTAGAGGTTGTGGAAAAGCCCAGAGGAGGGATTGGAGGCCTCCAGGTGGATGTTGAGATTTCCGGGGAGGAGAAGTTGAGACGTAGAGGCAAAGAGAGAATAGGAGAGGTAGGTCCATTGAGGGAGGAAGAGGGCGACCTGGCCAGGTGGCCTGTAGATGGTGGGCACAGTTAGAGAGAGGCCAGGAGAGAAAGAGAGCCTACAGACGAGGCATTCAAAGGAGGAGTAGGCCTGCATAGGGATGACAGAGGCCGGGTCTCACTCCAGAAAGATCAGGGCTCCCCCACCTCCAGGATGGTTGGTTCTGGGTTCAGAGTGGATCTTGTAGCCCACGGGGAGGAGAGTGTCAAACCTTGTGACAGAACTGGCCGTTAACCATGTCTCAGTGAGAGCAAGGACATCTAGGTCAAGTTCTTTGAGGAGGTGAAGGATGTCAGAGGAGTGTTTGACAGCAGAACAAGAGTTGAGAGTAGCGACGTGGAACATGTTGCCACATTTGAAAGACTTCCGTGTAAGGGTACAGGCTTGAGGTGCACCCTGCGGAGGTGGCAAGGAGTCCTGAGGGTAAGCAGACGAGGATGATGGGGGTGCCAGAGTGGTGGCAGAAGGTGTAGCAGGAGAAGCAAGGAAGTTGATAAGATGCAGGAGACACCTATCAAAAAGGAGGAGATCGGGTTTGGGCCCTGAACTCAGAAAATGCTGTTCAGATAGACATTGATGATGGTCTTGGAGGCATGGAAGGGGACCAAGGGGCCCTCCCACCTAGTGCCACCGTTAATTGGAGAGGAGGAGAAAGGAGAGAGAACCGAGACCATATGAAAGGTACATAGGTCTGGAGAGAGACGACACAGAGGATGTCAGTGATAATCTGTCTGGAGGAAGCACTGGTGTAGGTATCAGCGATAGGGAGGCCTGGGTTGAAGACCAGGATGTTCCTCATGAGCTTCTTCTCCAGACTTAGTGCGAACGATAGGGCAAGAGATAGAGTAACAGTTGGAGAAAATAGGAGAGACAGAGAGCCCCATAGGGGGTGCAAAGGAGGTAGGTGGAGGAGAAGGGGGTGAGAGAAGAGAGAGAGAGGGGGACTCACAGCCCTGTGGCACACAACTCAGAATGCACAAGGGGAGGAGGATGGGAACAAGTAACTCACAACAGTGAACGGCAAGCCTTGCCGAGGGGTCTAGATGGGGGGCCTAGAGAGAACCAGCAACAATGCTACAGTTAAAGGAATGCGAAAACACCCAGATTCGATTTTCTCAGAAGGGGGAAAAAAGCCAAGTTTTTGAGCACAGCACAATACAACACACCCAGATTAGACTTACCCAATCAATCACAGCAGGTCAATGGCTGCAGGCTATGTGCTACCATGGCAGACACCGGCAGACACAACTGGAGCTGTCCTATCCTAAACCTTTGGTCCTTGGGCGAGGGTGCTGCCATGGTAGGGGGTGCATTGGCTGGCCGATTTAAAGGGTCAACCAAACAATGGGAGCACCGTGGGAGGAAGGGGGAAGGAACAACAAACAAGGAAGCAACCAGGACAAAGGGGGGAGCGGGCAGAGACGCGCTGCAGCACGAGAATAAAACGTGTACAAATTCACAATTTATTGTGCCACAGAGCACCTGTCCACGCCCGAGCACCAGAGAAGTTGACGTTGGCATTGCCTGATAATTGTGGGGATGGCCTGTGGGGACAGAGGGAAAAAACACATGTTGCTGCATGCTTACCTATTGTCTGAGCAGGGGTTCGTGCGCTGGGTGCTCCTGGTCCAAAGAGGCCAAACAGGAATTGCCCTTTTCTCCGCCTGCCCATTGCTTCGGATGCCTGAGCAAGAGATGCCCTTCATCTAAGAGTTAAGAGCGTAAAGGAAGAGGCATGGCTAAGAAGGTTGGTGGTGCTTAGGCAAGGTGACCTAGATCCACTTGCACCTGCTCACTAACCACAAAGGCAACCAGGCTGGAGGACTGCCTTAGTAGGGAAAAAGAGTGGCAAGTCAGGAAGGCACCAACAGTTTAAAGTGATTGACAGGTGGGTGGGGCTTAGGCCAGTTAACCTGGATCCACTTGCATCTGCTCACCAACCGCAAAGGAAAAGAGGCTGGAGGGCTGCTTAAGTAGGGAAAAAGAGCGGCAAACCAGGAAGGCACCAACAGTTTAAAGGGTGAACCAAGTCCTAGCTTGACGAGACGTTCTGGCCCAATGCCCTTTCTTGCCCAAACAGGCACAAACAGGGAGCTGCCCTTTACTACATTTGACACTTCGATGCAGACACCCAGGGGAGATTGAACGAGGGAGGCAGTGTGCCACATGTCCCCCTGGGATCCAATGACAGTGTTCCAGAAGTCTCCACACTTGCAGGCAGAATGCTGGGTGCTGTAGTCCCAGTAAGATTTGTATTGAAGACAGGAACCTCAGATGGAACGCAGGGTCCTCTGGCAAAGCAGCATGTGGGCAAGAAAAAGTAAATAAATACAATATATTGGTAGATCTCAGTAGTGCCTCAGACTTTAAACGAATTCATTTTCTTGAAGACAGCTAACAAAGTGGATCATGAACTTTTCTAAATAACATTAGCTAATCACCACAATTAACAATGCTAGTGTTTAAATGCAGATATGGTTGAGTGGAGTAGTGCCGACTTATACAATTCAGTGGCACTGCTTAACTCTTGGTAGATGTCAATGTCCAATATGAATTCTCTGTTTCACCCTGAAATAGTTTACACACTTAACAATATAGATTTTGTGATTCCATTGTAACGTTAGATCACTCTGGGGTTAGTGGAAGTTATGTTATGTGGAGTTTGTATAGCGCCTGTAGCCATTGTTATGGCCTCAAAGCCCTGTGAGCATGAGCGCCCTTTGGAAGACCATAATCTGAGTTGAGAAGTAGTCAGAGGAGAGGTAAAATGCATGTGTGCATTTATAGCTTAAAAAATGTAGGTAGGGGCTGTCTAGGACCCTAGCAGCAGCCCCAATTATCAGGTGTGAGGATGGGTGCTGTGTCAAGTTGTCAAAAGAGTCAAGCTATGTGAACAGCTGGACTGCATTTTGGTGGGACTCAGCTGTATTCTGTGGTTCTATGGATGGCGGCGCTCGGGCAAAGGGTAATGTGTGTTTAGGGTATGGTATAGTCTAAATTGTGTGGATGTCAAATGTGTGGTAGGATATTACAAAGGCGAGATTCAATGTAACGACCCCCATTTGGGACACTCTGAGAAACAGAATGCAGGTGTGGCAAAACTATAAGCAGTAGCAACATTCACAGTGACAGAATTGCAAATTGGAACACACTGGTAAGCGCTATGCAATTGTGGCAAAATACAGCAGTGGGGAGAAACACAGTGGCAAACCTACCTTTAGAATATTCTTGGAAGAAAATGCAATTGTGGCAAAATATTAACAATGGCGAGATTTAAAGCAGACATCTAAATTGGGAAACCTAGTCAGGCAAAATGCAAGTGTTGCTAAAGGCAAACAGTGGCAAAATTTAGAGTAGCAATCTAATTTGGGGAACCTAGTCAGGCAAATGCAAGGTTGGCTGAATACAAACGGTAGTGGTATTTAAAGAAGAAATCTAAAATGAGAAGCCTAATCAGTCAAAATGCAAGTGTGGCAAAAGGCAAGCAGTGGCAAAGCTTCAAGCAGCAATCGAAATTGGGAAACCAAGTGATGCAAAATGCAGGTGTTGCAAAATACAAACAGTGGTGAGATTCAAAGCTGCAATCTAAAATGGGGTGGGGTGGCGTATTTAGGCAAAATGCATGAATGGCAAAATACAAACAGTGGCGAGATTGAAAGCAGTAATCGAAATTGGGAACCAAGTCAGGCAAAATGCAAGTGTGTCAAAAAACAAACAGTTGTGAGATTCAAAGCTGCTGTCTAAATCAGGAGCCCTAGTTAGGTAAATGCAAGTGTGGCAAAATACAAACCATTGTGAGATTCAAAGGCATAATCTAAATTAAGAGCCCTATTCAGACAAATGAAAGTGTGGCAACATACAAACAACTATGAGATTTAAATCAGCAATCTGGAATTGAGAATCCTAGTCAGGAAAAATTGAAGTGTGGCAAAATACAACAAGTGATGAGATTTAAATCAGCAATGTGGAATTGGAAAACCTAGTCAGGCAAACTGCAAGTGTTACAAAATATAAAAAGTGGCAAGATTTAAGCAGCAATCTGGAATTGGGAAACCGAGTCAGGCAAAATGCAAGTGTGTCAAAATACAAACCGTGGTGAGATTCAAGGCATAATCTAAATTAGGAGCCCTAATCAGACAAATGCAAGTGTGGCAACATACAAACAATGGTGAGATTTAAAGCAGCAATCTGGAATTGGTAATCCCAGTCAGGCAAAATGCACGTGTGACAAAATACAGACAGTGGAGAGATTCAAAGCATCAATCTAGAATTGGGAGCCCTAGTCTTCAAAAATACAAGTGTGGCAATAAATGAACTGTGCCAAGATTTAGAATAGCAATCTAAATTGAGAAGGCTAGTCAGGCAAAAGGCAAGTGTGGCAAACGGCAAGCAGTGGCAAGATTTAGAGTAGTGATCTAATTTGGGGAACCTAGTCAGGCAAATGCAAATGTGGCAAAATACAAACGGTGGTGAGATTTAGAGTAGCAATCTAAATTGGGAAGCCTAGTCAGGCAAAATGCAAGTGTGGCAAAAGGCAAGCAGTGGCGAGCTTCAAGCAGCAATCTAAATTGGGAAACCAAGTAATGCAAAATGCAGAGGTTGCAAAATACAAACAGTGGTGAGATTAAAATCTGCAGTCTAAATTGGGGGACCTAGTCAGGCAAAATGTGAGTGTGGCAAAATACATACAGTCATGAGATTTAAAGCAGCAATCTTAGTTGGGGAACCTAGACAGGCAAATGCAAGTGTGGCAAAATACAAACAGTGGCGATATTCAAATGTGCAATCTAAATTAGCAGCCCTAGTCAGGCAACATGCAAGTGTGGCAAAATACAAAAAGTGGCCAGATTTAACGCAGCAATCTAGAATTAGGAAACCTAGTCAGGCAAAATGCAAGTGTGGTAAAATACAAACACTGGCAAGATTTAAAGCAGTAATCTGGAATTGGGAAACCTAGTCAGACAAAAGGCAAATGAGGCGAACAGGGAGGGTAGGCGCCCTAAGGAAGGAACCCTTACCCTGAGCCCTTCACCGGCTGCCCGGGCAAGGCTGCCCTGCGGATGAGCTTCAAATGTGGTAGTTTCAGGTCAGATGACCTGGGCAACACCAATGTGATGCAGCGAGGGCAGCAGTTGGAGTGGGAAGGGGGAGCTGGCTAGAAGCAGCAAGGAAGCACTGTGAGGGTGCTAGGGGCTGAACAAGGCCCAAAATGGTAACATATAAAAGCAGCAAGGGCTGCTTAGGCCCTGGATCCTCTCATCCCTCACAGGCAGTGGGAAAATGGAAAGAAGTACTCTCCATCACTGTGTCCTCTTGGTGTTCCCTGGGGAACACCCATGATATACAGTGAGGGCCGGGAGGTGGAGCTGGCTGGAAGCGGTTGGGAATTGCAGTGAGGGTGCTAGGGGCCGTAAAAGGCCCAAAATGGCAAACACTAAAAGCAGTAGATTTTACTTACACCCTGTATCCTCTCTTCTCTCACAGACAGCGGGGAAATGGAAGGAAGCGGAGATGGAGCTGGCTGAAAGGAGCCGGGTAGCGCAGTGAGGGTTCTAGGGGCTGGAAAATGCCCAAAGCAGAACAAAATAAAAGCGGAAAAGGCTACGTGTGACATGGATCCACTCTTTTCTCACAGGCAGTGGGGAAATGGAAGAAACACTCTGCATCAACATGCCCTCTTGCTGTTCTAGGTCTTCTGACACACTTGAAGAACACCACCTGCTAGACCAAGGTCAAGTCGGCTTCAGACCCACAAGAGGTACAGAAAAGGCACTACTATCCATCTGGGATGACCTAAAAACAAACGCAGACTCCAACACAACATCTGCCCTTATCCTGCTCGACCTCTCCGCAGCCTTCGACACAGTTAGCCATGACACCCTAACCAAAAGACTAGAAGACATAGGCATAACAGACACAGCGCTATGCTGGACTAAATCATTCCTAGCAGACAGAACTGAAACCGTCTGGATCAAACCCTTCAAATCCACCCCACGAGTCAACGACTGTGGAGTACCACAAGGATCCTCACTATCACCACTGTACTTCAACATCTACCAAACCCCAGCAATCAGAATCTTCAAGAAACACAACATCAAATGCTACAACTATGCAGACAACACTCAAATCATCTACAAGATCGAAGACACCCAAGCCGATCATTCAAACTTAACCGACTGTCTAAAAGAAGTCTTCAACTGGATGAATGCCAACAACCTGAAAATCAACCCAGGAAAAACCGAAATCATGATCATATCCAAAGACCAAGAGAAGGAATCCGCCATCCCGTGGCCAACGGAAATGGGATCTACACCATCACCATCTAAGGTAGTAAAAAATCTGGGAGTCCTGATGGACAACACCCTAACCTTAGAACCGCAAATAAACGCAACAGTCAAGAAATGCTTCTTCCCCCTCCACACGGCAAGAAAAATACTACCTTTCCTATCCTTCACACACAAAACACTCACCATTGTCGGCCTCATCATGTCAAGTATCGACTATGCAAACAACCTCTACCTTGTTATACCGGAATACCTACTGAAGAAGCTACAATGGATCCAAAACACTGCAGCCAGACTACTCCTCAAACTATCCAGAAGAGACCACATCACCCCGGCCCTAAAAACACTACACTGGCTCCCAGTAAAACAGCGTATCATCTTCAAAACAATGTGCATAACGCACAGGGCAATCAGTGGACAAGGAGCAGAATTCCTACAAAACAAAATAACAATCTACAAGCCAACGAGACCGCTCAGGTCAACCAACGAAATCCGACTGGAACAAAAACCTTACATCAAGAAGAAACTCGGAGGCACCGCTTTCTACCACTTAGCCGCGAAAACCTTGAACAACATCCCAAAAGTAATAAGGAACACCAAAGATCACCTTAAATTCAGAAAATTACTAAAAACCTGCCTCTTCAACATCAGAGACTAAAACCGAAACAACAATAAGGCAAACGACTCATCAGAAAAGGACATTGACAAACCCCTAGAACCGACAGAAGTACCCTGGGCACCAGTAGGGCTGACGCTGGACACAGGGGTCCACCCGCGAGACCCAGAGAAACGGATGCAACTACTCCAGCCAACCCTTACCATCCCCCACCACCCGTGCAGCCACAACTAGGTACCACAGGGCTGTGGAACGGACAAGATACCACCAATCACCACACAATCGGGTGTATGGACACTAGCAGCTGCGCTAGTCATGTGGAGGGGGTGAGGAGCATGCAAGGTTATTAAGGGAGCGGGCGGAGGGGACAGCTAAATCCTCAAACGGCCTCGAATGCAAAAACGGGCACGTACCTCCTGAGGCTCAGGGTGTACAAGCATCCCGTCGTGTAAGATTACACAAGCCCAACCGGTTCAGTCCAGGATAGAGATGACTAACGAATACCATTAGCAATTTCCTTCTCTGCATACACCTCTCAAACGCCAAACCAAACACAACCACAAACCTCTAGCGCAGCAAACCGCACGAACTTCACTACACTGCAACAACAAAACAAAAACACACATAGACTCGCACATCAGCATACGACGACTACCGGCCGCATACACCCTAGGCCCAGCCGACGGAACCACCGGGCTGAGGCTGCCAACAGCACATCACTGCAATCTTGCACTTTTCCAGCCTCCACCCACTAACCCATCCTCCCCCCCTCTTTCAGAGCCGCCAGAGCACCAGGGGACCACTCCGGTGGTGATAGTGCGCGGTACAAATGACCTTTAACATTAACATTAACATAACACTGTGACATACTCATCACATACTCTGTGATGCAAAACTTATACGGAATCCCCCACCATCTGTCCCCCTTCCCCAGCCATCTTTGTCACAGAATCCCATTCGAGATTGCAGACCAACAGATACTACAATGAAATGGCTATAGGAGATTCCCGATAGAAGCACCCGTGGCGCAGCACTATATCAATACTGAAAGCACTGCAGTGAGAAAGCATGCTCGCGTTTACAGAAAATAATATTTCTCTATATATTAGACAAGCGTGGCATTGGGTGCCCACAATTACATTAATTCATGATGTTACAAGGTAACAGTTCACCCATGTTTGAGATGAGGAGCGATGATGGTTTCTGCCTGACCCTAAAATTGCAGAGGGGGTACTTAAGCCCTAGGCCCATGCACATACACATTGTTAATCAAGTAAGTACTGAACTCAGATTGATATCACATGGGAATAATGAGGAGGGAAACTGAAACACATGTAGAGGAGGAGCACTGGGAGATCCTGATCAATCGTGTGACCCACAGCAAGTAAGAAAACGCCTCAGCCAATCCATTGCATTATTGGGGCATTCCGAATGGGCGGATGTTAAGATGGATTTCTGAACTCTGACCTGGAGGGGCAGAGGTTCAGAAGGCCAGCCCAGTTTCTTGGAACAGGGTAACATCTGGACAAGCCAGACCAATCAGGGTAGCGATGGCGGCGGTCAAGACTAAATCTCAAGAGGGGTGAGGGTGACTGAAAGACCTCAATGAGCACACAAAGCAAGGACACTTACAAATTACTCCAGACAGGTGTTATATTAAAAATATAGACACATTTATTACAAGGCCTTTGTAACATCGACCATAGCAAAGAATCACAATAATACTAAAGTAAACCAACACATCACAATCAATACAATATATATACAAGACCGAGGGGTCTAAGGAGTTAGGGGCACGAAATATGTAGACCACCTAGATGGGGAGGAAAACAGGCAGTGCAAGTAATCATTAGACGCAGTTCGACATCAGAAATACACCTAACTAGGAGGCAGTCCAAGCCCTACGAAGAGAGGAGCCTTATGCTCAATAGTAAATGCATGCGCTTGTGCCAATGGACATAATAGGGTCTCTTCAAGGGTCTCTGACAGCTCAGGAAGGTGGATGAAGCGATGAAGAACAAGCCCCCACTACTCAAGCAAGACCTCCACTTGCGGTCAGAGGCAGGGTGAGAGTGTGGGATGGATCCGCTATTTCGCAACAGCGGTAGAAAAGAAATGGGTTCATGTGCTAGGGGCCACTGGTTGGGGTATGGACTACTCACCAGTCCCCGATGCAGGCAGACCCAGACTTGGCCAGTTCAGTTCACGTTGCTGGCAGGTTCAGATGCGATAATCAGGACGTCTCGCCACCGTGTAGATTCCACGGTAGCAGGATTCAGGGTTGAGGGGGTCACAAATGCAGCGAATGTGCACAGGTCGTTACCACAGCAGGGCAACACGGCAACCGCCTTTACTCTGGTCCGGGCGCACTCATCTCACTTCAGACCTGGGAAAGCCAAGTGTACGAAATTCGGTGTGAGGGTGCCATGGACAGAGAACTAGCAGCAGGCCAAGTTTCGAGGGCTTCCCCAAAACGGCGGCGGTGATAGAGCAAACGTCCCGTCTAAGCTGGTCAGCCCACTGGTTGGCCCAGGGACACTTCCGAAGAGGCTTACTTGCAGGGTTTGATGAAGGTACTGAGAATAGTTGGTCCCACTATTCCAATGGGTCGAAGCGCCTTCGCAGACCTTCTAGGATGATTAGATGCAGAGGGGTCTCGCAGGACGACAGCGGGCTCAGGGTGCCAAATCTTCCAGCGGGTCACCAGCAGTTCCTCGACTCGGATTCTTTTTTCAGGATACTTGGCTCCTTATCCCTTGTTCGGTGTGAACTCAGGAGATCGACATGGTAGTGGTGTTTTCAGCCTCCTCTTATCCAAAGTTCCCTTTGCGCCAAAACGGAGAGGACCCAATGGGAGATCTGCTCACAAACACTCACTCCATACGTGAACCAATCACGGACCACAGTGGTCCCAGGCATTCAGGACACTCCAGACTCTCTGGCACCGAGGAGGTGTATTGGGAACAGACATCCCAGCCCACATCCTGGAGGCACACAAACAAGGCATGCAGAAGCCTGCGAATGCTTTCGGTTTTGCAGGAAAGTGCATGACCAAATAAGGACTGACCCAGGTCGGCTCGACCTGGGGAAGGTGAAGGGGCAAGATGGCCAAAGGACAGGACAAAGAACCGCGTGGCATGGCTATATTGGAGCCAGGCCATCTATTCGTGCCAAACGCGGTAAGCGCGGATAATATGGCAAAAAAGGGTTCAAAACATAAGATAAACGATAGCTGCCACCAGTCCTGTCCATGACACACCTGCACAGTTCATGATAAGTCCAGTGAGAGTTTCTAGGGCCTTTGGAATGACTAGAGACCCAAGAGTGCGGTAAAGTAAGTTACATTGAACTCGTGTTACATGTTGCACAAAAGCTGCAACATGAGGAAAGGACTAAGGGAAACAAAGTCTCCCAGTACTGACTGTCTTAAGGGCATGTCAGTTTCCCCATAAGAATTGAGCGAAAGCCCAGAGGAGTGCGGCGGAGGGCTGCGCTTCTCTGGCAAAGATTAGATCAGAGTGTAAAACAGCAGCAAAAAAATTGGGGGTTGCCACATGGAGGGAAAATTACATTCACATATGAAATCTTTCCTAACACTGGCCCCTCCCAGACTAAGGACAGGGGGAACTAATCCACCCCTGGATGAGTTTCTTGTTCAGGTCGGTTAAACATTCTGGACAACCCATCAGCCTTGTGCTATGTTGGACACCTGGCCTATGCTCAATAGTGAAGTCAAAGCCTTGCAGATTTATGGACCACCTAAGCAACTTTGGATTCTCTCCCTTCATGTTCATTAGCCACTTTGAGGGTTTATGGTCAGTTTGCACAGTGAAGTGGGTCCCATAGAGGTAGGGCCTCAGCTTCCGTAGGGCCCACACAACAGAGAAACATTCTTTCTCTACTGTGGACCATCTGAGCCTTCTGTCCTTAAACTGGCGACTAATGTAGCCTATAGGGTGCTCCTTACCCTTCTCATCTACTTGTGATAGTACAGCTCCTATCCTAGTGTCAGAGGCATCTGTCTGCACAATAAAAGGTGTTTGGTAATCAGGGGGCCTGAGAACAGGGGCCTGGCACAAGGAGTCTTTTAAGCCTTTGAAGGCCTTCTCACACTCTTCAGTCCAAGTTACCTTCTTGGGTTTCTTTGGAGTAGTGAGAGCAGTCAGAGGGGCAGCTATGGTGCCAGAGTCTGCCATGAAATTTCTGTAATACCCAGTGAGTCCTAAGAAGGCTCTCACTTGGGTTTGTCTGGTGGGGGTAGGCCAGTCTTGTACTGCTTGTACTTTACTGGGTAGAGGCTGTATCCTCCCTCCACCTATTTCATGTCCAAGGTAAACCACTGAGCCTTGTCCAATCTGGCATTTCCTGGCCTTTATGGTCAAGTGGGCCTTCCGAAGAGCCTGTAACACAATCCCAAGGTGTTTCACATGGTCTTCCCAGGTGGCACTGAAAACTGCTATATCATCCAGATATGCAAGACAGAATTCATCCAATCCATTCAACACATGATTCACAAGCCTCTGGAAAGTGGGAGGTGCATTCTTCAACCCAAAATGCATTACCCTGAACCGGTAAAGACCCTCTGGAGTTGAGTACGCTGTCTTCTCCTTGGCATGTTCTGCAAGGGCTATTTGCCAATAGCCTGCAGTGAGGTCAAACGTGCTGAGGTACTTGGAGGCACCCAAGGTGTCCACCAGCTCATGTGTTCGAGGCAAGGGGTGTGCATCTGTCTTGGTGACAGCATTCAGAGCCCTGTAATCCACACAGAACCTCAATTCAGAAGTACCTGCTTTTGGAACCAAAACCACAGGGCTGGACCAAGGACTACTAGAGGGTTCAATCACCCCAAGATCCAATATTTTGTTGACCTCTGTCTTAATGTAAGACCGTACTTTGTCTGACATTCTGTATCCCCTACTTTTGGTAGGTACACTGTCTCCTGTGTCTATGTTATGTTTGCACCAAGGTGTCAAACCAGGAGACTGTGAAAAAAGGGGGGAAAATTGCCTAAGCAAACTTTTCACCTCAGCCTGCTGATCAGAAGTCAGGTCAGGGGCCACTTGGACACCCCCAAAGGAGCTATCTGAAGGACTGCTTTGAAAAAGGTCAGGGAGAGGTTCAGACTCCTCTTCCTCAACATCTGAAGCCAATAGCAGTGCTGCGATTTCAACTCTTGGGATGAAAGTCTTCAGCCTATTTACATGGAACACTTTTGGAGCTTCGCCAGTTCAGTTCACTTTGCTGGCAGGTTCGGATGCGATAATCAGGACGTCTCGGCACTGTGTAGATTCCGCGGTAGCAGGATTCAGGGTCGAGGGGGTCACAAATGCAGCAAACGTGCACAGGTCGTTACCACAGCAGGGCAACACGGCAACCGCGTTTACTCTGGTCCGGGCGCACTCGTCTCACTTCAGACCTGGGAATGCCAAGTGTACGAAATTCGGTGTGAGGGTGCCGTGGACACAGAGCTAGCAGCAGGCCAAGTTTCGAGGGCTTCCCCAAAACGGCGGCGGTGACAGAGCAAACGTCCCATCGAAGCTGGTCAGCCCACTGGTTGGCCCAGGGACACTTCCGAAGAGGCTTACTTGCAGGGTTTGATGAAGGTGCCGAGAATAGTTGGTCCCACTATTCCAATGGGTCGAAGCGCCTTCGCAGCCCTTCTAGGACGATTAGATGCAAAGGGGTCTCGCAGGATGACAGCGGGCTCAGGGTGCAAATCTTCCAGCGGGTCACCAGCAGTTCCTCGACTCGGCTTCTTTTTTCAGGATACTTGGCTCCTTATCCCTTGTTCGGTGTGAACTCAGGAGATCGTCATGGTAGTGATGTTTTCAGCCTCCTCTTATCCAAAGTTTCCTTCGCGCCAAAACGGAGAGGACCCAATGGGAGATCTGCTCACAAACACTCACTCCATACGTGGACCAATCACGGACCACAGTGGTCCCAGGCTTTCAGGACACTCCAGACTCTCTGGGA
The DNA here is from genome assembly GCF_040938575.1 of Ambystoma mexicanum. NCBI lineage: Eukaryota > Metazoa > Chordata > Amphibia > Caudata > Ambystomatidae > Ambystoma > Ambystoma mexicanum. The sequence continues at coordinate 1,136,835,248 of NC_090932.1, read as the reverse complement.
CCAAGGAGGTGTATTGGGAACAGACATCCCAGCCCACATCCTGGACGCACACAAACAATGCATGCAGAAGCCCGCGAATGCTTTGGGTTTTGCAGGAAAGTGCATGACCAAATAAGGACTGACCCGTGTCGGCTCGACCTGGGGAAGGTGAAGGGGCAAGATGGCCAAAGGACAGGACAAAGAACCGCGTGGCATGGCCATTTTGGAGCCAGGCCACCTATTTGTGCCAAACGCGGTAAGCGTGGATAATATGGCAAAAAAGGGTTCAAAACATAAGATAAACGATAGCTGCCACCAGTCCTGTCCATGACACACCTGCACAGTTCATGATAAGTCCAGTGAGAGTTTCTAGGGCCTTTGGAATGACTAGAGTGCCAAGAGTGCGGTAAAGTAAGTTACATTGAACTCTTGTTACATGTTTGCACAAAAGCTGCAACATGAGGAAAGTACAAAGGGAAACAAAGTCTCCCAGTACTGACTGTCTTAAGGGCATGTTAGTTTCCCCATAACAATTGAGCGAAAGCCCAGAGGAGTGCGGCAGAGGGCTGCGCTTCTCTGGCAAAGTTTAGATCAGAGTGTAAAACAGCAGCAAAGGAATTGGGGGTTGCCACATGGAGGGAAAATTACATTCAAATATGAAATCTTTCCTAACACTGGTCCTCCCCAGACTAAGGACAGGGGGAACTAATCCACCCCTGAATGAGTTTCTTGTTCAGGTCGATTAAACATTCTGGACAGCCCATCAGCCTTGCTATGTTGGACACCTGGCCTATGCTCAATAGTGAAGTCAAAGCCTTGCAGATTTATGGACCACCTAAGCAACTTTGGATTCTCTCCCTTCATGTCCATTAGCCACTTTAAGGGTTTATGGTCAGTTTGCACAGTTAAGTGGGTCCCATAGAGGTAGGGCCTCAGCTTCCGTAGGGCCCACACAACAGAGAAACATTCTTTCTCTACTGTGGACCATCTGAGCTCTCTGTCCTTAAACTGGTGACTAATGAAGCCAATAGGGTGTTCCTTACCCTTCTCATCTACTTGTGATAGTACAGCTCCTATCCCAGTGTCAGAGGCATCTGTCTGCACAATAAAAGGTGTTTGGTAATCAGGGGCCCTGAGAACAGGGGCCTGGCACAAGGAGTCTTTTAAGCCATTGAAGGCCTTCTCACACTCTTCAGTCCAAGTTATCTTCTTGGGTTTCTTTGGAGTGGTGAGAGCAGTCAGCGGGGCAGCTATGGTGCCATAGTCTGCCATGAAACTTCTGTAATACCCAGTGAGTCCTAAGAAGGCTCTCACTTGGGTTTGTGTAGTGGGGGTAGGCCAGTCTTATACTGCTTGTACTTTACTGGGTAGAGGCTGTATCCCCCCTCCACCTACTTCATGTCCAAGGTAAACCACTGAGCCTTGTCCAATCTGGCATTTACTGGCCTTTATGGTCAAGTGGGCCTTCTGAAGAGCCTGTAACACAATCCCAAGGTGTTTCACATGGTCTTCCCAGGTGGCACTGAAAACTGCTATATCATCCAGATATGCAAGACAGAATTCATCCAACCCATTCAACACATGATTCACAAGCCTCTGGAAAGTGGGAGGTGCATTCTTCAACCCAAAATGCATTACCCGGAACTGGTAAAGACCCTCTGGAGTTGAGAACGCTGTCTTCTCCTTGGCATGTTCTGCAAGGGATATTTGCTAATAGCCTGCAGTGAGGTCAAACATGCTCAGGTGCTTGGAGGCACCCAAGGTGTACACCAGCTCATCTGTTCGAGGCAAGGGGTGTGCATCTGTCTTGGTGACAGCATTCAGAGCCATGTAATCCACACAGAACCTCAATTCAGAAGTACCTGCTTTTTGAACCAAAACCACAGGCCTGGACCAAGGACTACTAGAGGGTTCAATCACCCCAAGATCCAACATTTTGTTGACCTCTGTCTTAATGTAGGACAGTAATTTGTCTGACATTCTGTATCCCCTACTTTTGGTAGGTACACTGTCTCCTGTGTCTATTTTATGTTTGCACCAAGGTGTCAAATCAGGGGACTGTGAAAAAAGGGGAGAAAATTGCCTAAGCAAACTTTTCACCTCAGCCTGCTGATCAGAAGTCAGGTGAGGGGCCACTCGGACACCCTCAAAGGAGCTATCTGAAGGACTGCTTTGAAAAAGGTCAGGGAGAGGTTCAGACTCCTCTTCCTCAACATCTGAAGCCAATATCAGTGCTGCGATTTCAACTCTTGGGATGAAAGCCTTCAGCCTATTTACATGGAACACTTTTGGAGCCTGTCCAGGCCTTCCGAGGTCCAATAAATAGTTGACCTCACCCAGGGGCTCCACCACTGTGTAAGGGCCTGACCACTTATCCTGTAAATCTCTAGGCCTTATGGGATTCATGATCAGGACTTGCTGACCAGGTGTGAAGTTGATGAGGGAAGCTTTCTGGTCATACCAATGTTTCACCAGAGCTTGTCCTGCCTTCAACTTGTCACTACCCAGACCCATAAGGAGTACCGTCCTTTTTCTGAGCCCTAACACATAGTCTACTGTGTTGGTAGTAATAGGGGGAGTGGGCATCTCCAATCCCTCCTTGACTATGGCTAAGGGTCCCTGCACAGGGTGACTAAACAGAAGTTCAAAGGGGCTGAAGCCAACACCCTCTTGTGGTACCTCTCTGTAGGCAAACAGTAAGCATGGTAAAAGAAGATCCCATTTTCTTCTTTGAGGTTCTTCCACAGCCCCAATCATACTTTTCATGGTCCTGTTAAACCATTCCACCAGACCATTGGTCTGGGGGTGGTATGTGGAGGAAAACCTATAGGTGACCCCACATTCTTTCCACATAGCCTGCATATACTTAGACATAAATTTGCTGCCTCTGTCAGACACAACCAACTTCTTTAAGGAAGCCAACCCTAGTAAAGATGCCAAGTAACGCTTTTGCAACTGACTTGGCAGTCACAGTTTTCAATGGGATGGCCTCAGGATACCTGGTGGCGTGGTCAACCAGCACCAGGATAAACCTATTGCCTGAGGATGCTTGGGGGTCAAGGGGACCAACAATGTCGATCCCTACCCTCTCAAATGGTACTCCCACAACTGGGAGTGGTACCAATGGAGCTTGGATTGTTGAACCACTCTTACCAGATAACTGGCAGGAGGCACAACTCCTGCAGTGACTTTCTCCTTGCACCCCCTTGTTGGACCAGTAGAAGTGCATGGATAACCTTTGCTTGGCCCTCTTAATACCAAGGTGACCAGCAACGGGCACTTCATGCGCCAGATGCAGGAGGAAGGGTCTTACAGCAAGGGGAACCACCAACCTCCTATGGTCTCCTTCTGTAGACTCTGTAGGCTCACTATACAGGAGCCCACCTTCCCAATAAATCTGATGCTTCCCAGGAGGTTCACCCTCAAGCTGGGAGCAGGCCTGTCTCCTTAGGCCTTCCAGAGATGGGCACTCACGTTGGCCTTTACGAAATTCTTCCCTGTCACGACCACCTTCTACTAACAAATCGTTTAGCTCAGGATGGTCATTGGGGTCAAATACTTCAGGCATCATCACCTCCTCATCAGGTCCGGGTGATTGACCAACTACCTCCACCTCAGTGGTAGGTGAGTAAGGGGGAATATTCTCTTTCCCTCTTTTTGGTTTTTTGACTCCGTTAGCCTTGGGTTTCCCCTTTGGCTGGGGCAGGGCAGTGGTCTTGGCCAGGGCTGCCCTCATTTGAGACCTTGTGCAGGGTCTGTCAGCAGTACCTCCCACATCCCTAAAGCTCTGAGATCATTGCCCAACAAGACCTTTCCTTGGACACTCCTCTGAATGCTCACTGGAATCCTGACTGCTGTTCCATTGATAGTAAGATTTACAGGTATTACTGGGAAAATGAGAGGTGGGCCGTCAGCTAACTTAGTGGGCATCAGAGTAGCTCTGGCAACTTCCTCTGGGTCTACCAAGGTAGAATCCATTACAGTCCGACTGCACCCACTATCCCTAAGAGCTGGAGTATCTACTCCATTGATCAGCACACTGTCCTTAAAGTAGTGCTTGGTGGTGTCTGGAATCCTAGCATAAACCTCTGAGACTTTAGGCTCCCAGGAACCAAGGGCAACTAAAACTACCTCAGCTTCTATCCCACTGGGTAAGCAGTCTGAGGAGCATGATGCTCCGGTAATCTCTTCTTCCTCGTAGGAGGAGAAGGCCCGATTAGCAGAGTAGACCCCCAAGGTTTTGATTTACATTTGGGATCCCCTTCACGTGGTCAGTTGCTCCACAAGCAAAACAAGATCCATTGGGTCTGTTCACATAGGGAGGCTTATTATAACCAGAGTTCTGTTTTCGGAGGCTGACCTCCACTACCCTGTGAGTTCTCTTGTGTCTTACCCTTATTTTTCTTTTTGTGGCTGTTTTGGGAAGAAGATTTATCAGTTTCTCCACCCTCCTTACCTTTGGACTTTTTCCCTTCCTTTCCAGGATGAGTGTTGTCCTTATGGGACACTTGATGTGACACCCATAAATCTGCTGCAATGGCTAGCTTCTTAGGATCTATCTCCTTTGAATCTGCCAAGTGCTGCTTAAGCTCAGGGGAAGAAGATGCACAAATATGTTCCAGCATGACAAGACTTATCATACCTTCAAAGGTAGAAACCTTATAACCTTCGACCCAGCCAGTCAAGTTTTTTAAGGATTCAGTTACATAAGATACCCAAGTACCACCTTCTTTTTTCTTATAATCTCTGAATCTTTTTAAGTATTAGGCAGGAGTCTTTCCAAACTTTAAGATGAGAGTTTGCTTCAACATTGCAAAATCTGCTCTCTCAGCTTTCGACATTTCCATAATGGCACTGCAGCCAGAATGGGGCAGTCTGCTAAGTAACCAGGCAATTTTATCAGCATTATCAACTTGTTGAACTTCACATGCATACTCAAATGTATTCAGCCAGTCTATAATGTCATTCTTTTCCTCATACACACTGAGCAGATCTTTTGGAAACCTTGGATGAGAAGAGGCCCCAGACCCATGTCCAGGACCCTTGGATCCATTGGCAACTTGAAGCTTGGCCAGTTCCAACTGGTGATCCCTGTCTTTTTGTTTTTCTACCTGCTCGATCTTTAGTTTGGCCATACTGAACTCAAGCTCCTTCTGCCTAAACAGCAGCTCTTGCTTCTTGAATTCAGGTATGGCCTCCCCATCAACACTGGCAGAGGAAACATTAGACATTACATCCTCCATGTCGTCATGGTTACTGTGGACCAGTGCAGCGGCAGAACTATCAGTTCTACCAGTGAGAGCAGCCCCACCTCCTTCTGCACTGTCCTCTGAAGCTATAGCACTAAGCTGAGCTTCTTGCCAGGCCATGATTCTTTGGATCATTTCCATTTTTGTGCCTTGAGAGGAGACACCTCTCTCAGCACACATCATTTTCCATGTTTCGGATTTAGAAGCATTTAAAGTGAACAAGGTTCTTGTTTCCATATTGTTAGATAGGACTATGGCCTTTAAAAAGTTATACTACGACAATTCACTATGTGTCCTGGTAGGAATAACTCGAAATGCCTTCACTAGTATGCAACACTGGATACCTTCAGTCCTATCCCACCGCTGTACACCAATTTGTTAAGATGGATTTCTGAACTCTGACCTGGAAGGGCAGAGGTTCAGAAGGCCAGCCTAGTTTCTTGGAACAGGGTAACCTCTGGACAAGCCAAACCAATCAGGGTAGCAATGGCGGCGGTCAAGACTAAGTCTCAAGAGGGGTGAGGGTGACTAAAAGACCTCAATGAGCACACAAACCAAGGACACTTACAAATTACTCCAGACAGGTGTTATATTAAAAATATAGACACTTTTATTACAAGGCCTTTGTAACATCGACCATAGCAAAGAATCACAATAATACTAAAGTAAACCAACACATCACAATCAATACAATATATATACAAGAACGAGGGGTCTAAAGAGTTAGGGGCACGAAATATGTAGACCACCTAGATGGGGAGGAAAAAAGGCAGTGCAAGTAATCATTAGACCCAGTTCGACATCAGAAATACACCTAACTAGGAGGCAGTCCAAGCCCTACGAAGAGAGGAGCCTTATGCTCAATAGTATATGCACGCGCTTGTGCCAATGGACAAAATAGGGTCTCTTCAAGGGTCTCTGACAGTTCAGGAAGGTGGATGAAGCGATGAGAGCAAGTCCCCACTACTCAAGCAAGACCTCCACTTGCGGGCAGAGGCAGGGTGAGAGAGCGGGATGGGTCCGCTATTTCGCAACAGCGGTAGAAAAGAAATGGGTTCCTGCGCTAGGGGCCACTGGTTGGGGTATGGACTACTCACCGGCCCCGACGCAGGCAGACCCACACTTCGCCAATTCAGTTCACGTTGCTGGTAGGTTCGGATGCGATAATCAGGACGTCTCAGCACCGTGTAGATTCTGCGGTAGCAGGATTCAGGGTCGAGGAGGTCACAAATGCAGCGAACATGCACAGGTCGTTACCACAGCAGGGCAACACTGCAACTGCGTTTACTCTGGTCCGGGCGCACTCGTCTCACTTCAGATCTGGGAATGCCAAGTGTACAAAATTCAGTGTGAGGGTGCCGTGGACACAGAGGTAGAAGTAGGCCAAGTTTCGAGGGCTTCCCCGAAACGGCAGCGGTGACAGAGCAAACGTCCCGTGTAAGCTGGTCAGCCCACTGGTTGGCCCAGGGACACTTCCGAAGAGGCTTACTTGCAGGGTTTGATGAAGGTGCTGAGAATAGTTGGTCCCACTATTCCAATGGGTCAAAGCGCCTTCGCAGACCTTCTAGGACGATCAGATGCAGAGGGGTCTCGTAGGACGACAGTGGGATCAGGGTGCCAAACCTTCCAGCGGGTCACCAGCGGTTCCTCGACTCGGCTTCTTGTTGCAGGATACTTGGCTCCTTATCCCTTGTTCAGTGTGAACTCAGGAGATCGACATGGTAGTGGTGTTTTCGGCCTCCTCTTATCCAAAGTTCCCTTCGCGCCAAAACGGAGTGGACCCAATGGGAGATCTGCTCACAAACATTCACTCCATACGTGGACAATCATGGACCACGGTGGTCCCAGGCATTCAGGACACTCCAGACTCTCTGGCACCCAGGATGTGTATTGGGAACAGACATCCCAACCCTCATCCTGGAGGCACACACACAAGGCATGCAGAAGCCTGCGAACGCATTGGGTTTCACAGGAAAGTGCATGACTAAATAAGGACTGACCCGGGTCGGCTCGACCTGGGGAAGGTGAAGGGGCAAGATGGCCAAAAGACAGGACAAAGAACTGCGTGGCATGGCCATTTTGGAGCCAGGCCACCTATTTGTACCAAACGCAGTAAGAGCGGATAATAAAAAGGGTTCAAAACATAAGATAAACGATAGCTGCCACCAGTCCTGTCCGTGACACACCTGCACAGTTCATGATAAGTCCAGCGAGAGTTTCTAGGGCCTTTGGAATGACTAGAGATCCAAAGTAAGTTAAATTGCACTCTTGTTACATGTTGTACAAAAGCTGCAACATGAGGAAAGGACTAAGGGAAACAAAGTCTCCCATTACTGACTGTCTTAAGGGCATGTCAGTTTCCCCATAAGAATTAAGCGAAAGCCCAGAGGAGTGCGGCGGAGGGCTGCGCTCTCTGCCAAAGTTTAGATCAGGGTGTAAAACAGCAGCAAAAAGATTGCGGGTTGCCACATGGGGGGAAAATTACATTCAAATGTGAAATCTTTCCTAACAGCGGAACAGCATAAAAGGATGCAGAGGGAATCAGAGTTGGTGCAGTTGGAGAGAGAGTGACGGAGAGAGGAATGAGCTACAGCTTACTGAATGCTATAAATCAGTATTTGGCACGGGTTCGACAGCGAGGAGATCATGCTGAAGTTAGCTATCCTAGATCCTGGAAGAAGCAAATAGCTGCCCCAAGTATTTGACTTTGATTGCAATCATTTCTATAGCAAAGATTGAATCTAAAACAAACTCAAGTGAACAATACGAAAACATTTATACCAGATAATAAAAATAATTCTAAAAGGAAAGCTCCTACATTAAAAACTCCCCTGACCATATTACTTGAACAGGTGGGTCTTTAAAACTTGGCAAAAGTGACTAAGGGATTTAATGGCCCGAATTTCAAATGGAAGGTTAGTCCATAACTTTGGGCAATATATGGCAAACCTACATTCTCCCCTGAATGCACAATTTAAAGGGGGGGTTTGCTGCAACAATTTATCGCTAGACTCCAACTGTCAAATTGGTTGGTACTTGAGTATTTTTTTCAGATAGGTAACTTGGGGCTAGCTTGTTCACACATTTAAAAACTAGGCAAATGATCTTTAAATCATTACAGTCTTTTACCATAAACAAATGTATGGATCCACACAGGCTTGAAACTGTTGAAGATTTCCTTACTCGGAAGATCAATCTAACCGCTACGTTTTGGGTGTTCTGCAGATGCTGGATTTGTGTAGATGGGATGCCTTTCAGCAACCTATTGCAGTAGTCAAGGCGCGTGTTCACTAGGGCCCACACCACCACAGCATGAGCCTTGGCCGGAATAAATGTGAGAGCCTGTCTCAGGAGGCACAGGGTGCCAACAACTGACTGTACATTGGCACGTACATGCTCCCCAAGTCTTCCTGCCAAATACATCCTAGGTTTTTTATTTTAGGAGCAAGTGATAAGTCTGAGCTCAGAAAATAAGGTGCACCTAGGGAAGTACAGCCCTCCAGGAGGTGTTTAGGCCAAAACAATGCAACTTCCATTTCACCAGCATTAAGAAGAAGCCAGTTGGAGGACATCCACCCCTTAACGTCTTCCAAGCATCTTCAACTGTCTGAAATGTCTCCTCCACATTCCCTATTTTTATGAACAGCTGAGTATCATCCACGTGGGAATGGAATTTCACTTCGTGCTTCCTCAGTATGTCCATCAACAGGCAAAGGTACAAATTAAAAAGAGGGGGAAGAGTGAGGATCCCTTCGGGACTCCACACTCCTGTGGGAGGGAGCTAGAGAGAAACCTGCCCAATCTGACCCATTGTTGCTGGTCTGACAAAAAGGACTCAAACCAATTGAGTGCCTGTTCAGAGATGTTTTTCTGGTCTCCCCGAAGCGTCCAAGTAAGATATGGTTATCCACCGTACTTTACGCCGCAGAGAAATCCAACATAACCAGTAGGGATAATTCTCCCTGATCTGCCACCTCAAGGAGATCATCCCACACTGCCATCAATGCAGTCTCGGTCCCAAAACCCAGTCGGAAGCCAGACTGAAGGGGGTCCAATTTGGATTCCCTGTCCACATAATGAAGTAGAACATTTTTCCCCAGCTAGCTTGGTGTTATTAGCAGACCCTGGCAGGAGCCAGTGATCTAGAGAAGAAAGAAAGAAAGAAAGAAAGAAAGAAAGAAAGAAAGAAAGAAAGAAAGAAAGAAAGAAAGAAAGAAAGAAAGAAAGAAAGAAAGAAAGAAAGAAAGAAAGAAAGAAAGAAAGAAAGAAAGAAAGAAAGAAAGAAAGCACTGTTATTGGCTCAAGCCCAGAAGGAATACCCTTGACAGGTGGGTGAGAAAAACTTCAGTCTGACAAGCACTCAAGCAGGAGGGGGAATCCTTCCGATAATAGCTGTCCATATCCTCTAAGTTAAAAAGAGAATAATAGGTACTTTCTGGTATGTGTGTGTTGCAGCTGCATTCAGTAGCTACGGATTGCAGCCTGTGGTCAGAGGTTAATATTCCGAATCATGAATCATCCTATGCAGGGAGCGGGATGCTCAATGCCAGGTACTGTTTAGGACTTCTACTTAAACTCTTAGTGGGTATTAGGTTTTATTGGAGATGAATGCACTCTGGCATTCGTGTTTGGTCAGGCCAAGCCCCTTGGCACAGCTTTCTGTTATACCTTCATCCTGAATCCATTTGCTGGGTTTCCTCCTTAGTATGAATTGAATGCTGTAGGTGTTCATCCTAGGTAACTTCTAGCAGAAGGCAGACCCACGTTATTGACTGGAATGTCAAAAAATGAAGGAGGGAAATAGGGACACACTATGGCTGTAAGGAGGAGAAGCTCGCAGAAAGTCTGAGAAAGTTACTTACCCTTGCACTGGTGTTTGTATTCACTCTCTACATTACACTGTAATCATAGCGTGCCGGTTCCTCGGACCCCAGAGGCCATTATCCAACCCCTCCTGTGTATTTGATAAAGGTCTTAATGCAAGTCCCTGGTGTTCTGTTGATCCCCAGGATATGGCTGTGTCTCTGAGGTTTCTGTCATATCCCCGGGTCTCATATCCCCCAGGGATACCTCCATTTCTTCAAAATAAACCAGAGAATTATTGCAATTCTGCAATAAGTTCCTCTTTGGATGTTAGTGAACCTGCTAGAGACTTTTTTGTGGTAACTATGTGCATGAAGAATAAACTGATATTTTTTGGTGTCGGGTGCCATTTTTTATGGTGGTGGAATACAGTTCGAGCTTTAAAATTTGTAAGGTTCTGTGTAGTAATGTCCCTGCAAAAATGTCACCTGGCAAAAAAGTCACCACAAAATTGCCGTTTTTTGCAGGGACATTATTACATTGAACATGCAGGGGACACCTCTGCAACCCCCACTCCCTTCCCCTCCCCTTCACCCCATGTATATGGTCACCATATATAATGTTGCCACAACCTTTTCCCGGCGACATTATGTATGGCCGAAAATGGGGAAAATATGGGGAAAATGGGGAAAATATTACCTGATACCTAAATATATACTAAATACTCTGGCTTTTTTACATTCTGGGACTCTTGCTTTCTCCATTAAAGTTCCCAGAATACAAAGAAAGAAATACAAGACTAGATGAGCAATTCACATGTGATCCGTCTGGACTACATCTCCATGAAATCCTTTACTTATGGACAAATATGAAGGTCAGACATGCCATTTTCTCACCCACATTTCTCCAAATGAGTCAGAAAATGGCCTAGTCCTTATAGTTCAACTCTGCACTATATTTGCTAGTCCTAGCAAATGTTTTTTTTTAAATGGAAACCATGTATGTGAATTGCGCACACATTAATTAATGCGATAAGACCCAGGATGGTTGGAACAGTGCTGGTGTGACTCTCCAATCACTCATGATGTAAAGGGGAGAAAGTACCAGACATGTGGGTCAAACCAGGCTTAAGCCTTCACTGGCTTGCCCATCAGGCATTGACAAGGGGAAGCAGCCAAAAGAGGGAATTGTGATGGCAGCGCAGCCCCCTAGCAGCGCAATGAGCACAAGGCCATAGCAGAGTCCGCCTTGGCGTCCCGAAGCAATGCAAAGCTTTGCTGCTGTGACAAGGACAGGCGACTCTGCAGGACTGCATGCTTTAAAAGACAAGGGGCCAGCTGCCCCACATGCACTGTCAGCCTCCACAAGGATCGGCGAGATTACGGCAGGGGCCTGGCAGCCAATCCTTGTAGAGCAAAGTCCCAAATAACGCCATTATGGAACCTGTAACATCACCATTCTTTACTGCCAAGAACAGCGCCTAGATGCCTTCGGGCTTGGTGCGCTATATAAATTGCAGAAATAAATAAATATATAAATAAATAAACGAGGGCAAGAGAAATGATGCCCATTAACACCTCGTGGCACATAAACAAGTTCCTGAATTAACAGCATGTAAAACAAATAGACAAAGCAAGCCTTCAAACGAAGGATCTCCCCGCAGCACTTAATGTATAAACATGATGGTCAATAGATTGATGGGCCAGATTCTCAAACCATATTCCCCACTTGCATGTGCGACTGCATTTTGAATGAATCCTAACTGGCGAAGGGAGAAACCTGCAGGCATGAATTCCTTTGTGAATGCAGTTGGACTCTTACCCACTATGTACATGTTCTAGGCGTGCTGGGGGGTTGAGGGGGGTGGAGGGGGTTGCATCCCATAATGCATCTCCTATTCACAAAGCGATGCGCCTCTGGAAAGGACCTATTTGCAGCATCTACCCCTATGTCTGGTCTGCTCTGTCCGAGGCTAAGGGCAGGAGAATGCATAAAGCAGACGCAGGCATGTTCAAATGTCTGCCAGCCTTGCACTGACTGGAATGTAGGACAAGAGGGGTTGTGCACGTCTACTTCCGAAACAGGGGAGTACATGTAAAACCAGCATTTCAGGATACAGGCCGTTTAAGACCTGGGGTCCCCTGTCATGAATGCTCGGCGGACGTCTGCTCCCAGTCCTAGATCCACATCAAGACAGGCAACCAATGAATGACTAAGTGTTGTGTGCACTGTGGACACTGGTATGTGCAAGGGGGCAGGTTGGGCGGGGCTTCGAGCCTTTTAGGCTCTCAATCCAATCCTTCTGCTCAAGGGTCTTTTTTCAGAAGAAGAGGAACTGTTTGCAGATACTTGAAGGCGCAGGATGTGAGGGCCAGTTTGTTTGTTGCATGCTGTGGCCACCATTTTTTATGAATTGTGGAAACTTTTTCCAAAATGACAACCACATTTTGTGATTTAAAATTAAAACAACACAGGAAAAACAAAGACAGGTCCTTATCTGTGGAGGAGCATAAAGAAAATGCTACGTTCCTATTTTGGGGAGGCTATCTGCCTCATTTTAAATGGGGCAGAATCAGGGCATAAAAGCAAGGAGTACTGCTTTTACACCTTAATTTACATCTCTGCTCCATTTTCCTGCAGTGACAAAATGAAGCTCATGTTCCATAGTGGCATAATGTGAAAGAAAGGTGTAAAAAGCTTGCGTAAGGCTTTACTCATTTGTATGGCAGAGACGAGGGTTGGAACGCAACTTGCATTTCCGCCACCCCGTTCCTCTCTGCCATACAAATGCCATACAAAAGTTTAATTGTAATTGTAAACGCTGCCTACCACTCTGCCGTGGTATGCAGTGTTTAATCATTTGCATGGCGGAGTGCAAATGTACAGCGCAAAAGGTAGCGCATGATTTGGAAGCGGGAGCCGCACCGCTGCCAAATTACGATTTAGAGCAAAATGAGCTCCAATGGAGGAGCAGCAGAGAGTGGTGATAACATTTCCGACGTGCATTCCCCTTCTGTTTTGCATAGCTCTGTACCTTTTGTGCCTCCATATTGGGTGAAAACACAGAATTTTGGTTTTGGCGGGTGACAGCCCATTGACAAATATGAGTGTGCAAGCAGCATGCCTGGTGAGTGAGCTAATTAATTGGTGACGCGCCCGTTTCTTCTTATAGGGGAGGCCATGATCATGACAAAGCCAGTAGGGACTGCCACAGTGGCAAGTGTGTGCCTCTGAATCAGGGACGCTCTTGCAACTGTGGCAGTCTCTCGACTAAAAAGCCCCACACCGGCTTCACAGCAGTGCACAGGAATGCTTGTTATCTTCCAGAAGGAAATGAAAGACCTTCCTTTGTAAGAATTTGTTAATTCCAATCTCCGGCTTGATGACCTTCTTTTAGCACTACTGTTTCCGGCTTTTCTTTATTCCAATATTACATTTCTCCCACATTTTTGGATACCAGGATCTAGGTGTTTGCGCTTATATATCTGCTAGGTTGTTAGCGCTCTACAAATGACCTTATTTCCTTTTACTTAAGTGTGGCAAAGTGACCTGTCAAAGAGCTTCTCTCTGATGTGTCTTATTATCATTTTAGAACTAAATATTGTTGTATCTTGGAAAGCCCTGCATAGTTCATTAATATTCTATAACGTAATTATGCAATGTATATTTTTTTAAATTGCTTGTATATGCAAACAAATTAAACAAACATATTTATATTTGTTTTAACTAGGTGATTTGGTAAAGAAAAAGCATTTACACCATACATTTAAAAAGGAATAACATTAAAACATATAAAACCTTTCGTCACAATTCAGCCTGTGCAAAAAATACATCATTACAGTTCTTTGATCACTTCGCATCTTCTCAGGGTCACCTTATAAAAGTAGCTTTTCATTTAAGATATCTATTCTCCAGTAAAACCCAAACATAAGAAATGGCAGCAATGGTACATTCCCCTGAAACAATCATAGACCAAAACTGATCTGACACAATACTTTCCATATTGTGAACTATATGTCTAAACGCTTTACAATATATTGCCTCCAACTCATTACAAGAGGTAAATAGATGTCTAATGGTTGCCACCTCTAACTGGCAACATCTACAGATCCTCTCTGGCCATGGGATCTTTTCCCTGGATCCCAAACGAGCAGCAGTGGCCAACTGGTCAAAGGGCAGTCTCATCAGAAGGCGTCTTATTTTTACATTTCTTGTAACAACCATATATTTAAAGGGATCTTTTGAAGGGAAACCTTGTAATGCATACAGTTATAAAAGCTTCTTTTCACCTACTTTTCTAATGTTGTTACAGCAATCCTACTGTATTTAATTCCTTAAGAACTGGTCAATTTATAAGAGGCTCTAGGCTAGCATTTAACTCATCAAAAATAGTTGCATCTCCTTGAGACAGGTGGTGCATATCTTTCCACCCATGTGCGAGAGAAATGCCTCCTTAAAATCTCAAATCAAATATGCCAGATCTTTATTAGTCTCTAACATTTTTAAATACCATTTACCTCACGTGATCTGCCCCTTACTGAGCAAGGATGTTATGCCCAGGTCCAAGCATATACCTTCATGTGGGGTAGCTTTCGACAAACCCAACGCAGATCTCCAAAGAGTACTCCAATTCATTTAACCACAGTACTTCCTTCCCCTGTAAAATTCCAAGGCCATCAAGCGCGCTTGGCACAACACTTGATATATTCATTTATAGAAGGCCCTCTATTGCATAGCCACATCCTTTGGAATCAAAACAAACATATGGCTATATTGTAATGCCGGTTTTATCTTTATGTTTGGCAAATTCTGTATCTGGTACCAGTTCAATTGTGGTAACCTGGGCATCCTGTCATCAATCACATTGCTTTGTAGGGCTATTCTGCTTACCTCGCAAATACAGCTGCTTTAATACCTATCCCTCGCCGACCTCAGGTAAGTATCTCCTATCTGGTAACTGCAGGTATCTGTTCGGTATGAGAAGACATTTTCTTGCAACACACTTGATCGAAAACGTAAGAATAACTGAATCTTTTTACGAATACGTCACCAGCTCCAACAGTTTGCTTCTAAAGAGAGGAACTGTGTGGTCTAAAAAAGTAATGCTCTAAGCCCTGCACTAACTGAGTCTCTAACACTTTCATCGAACTTTCAAAACCTGGCACATTCTAAGATGGCCGCCTTCCTGGTGACAAAAAAGTTTTTCTATATTTAATTTCAATTTTTTCTTAAACATCATTATTTATCTGCTGGCCAGGATTTGTCCAGTACATCTTGATGTAGCACAGTAAATATTTAGAGGAACAAGCTATTTTATGTTCACCATCAATCCGTCTTTCAAAACGTACAATTGGCCTGCTTCTTTCTTGAAAATAAATGGCAGACAATTCTTTTCAAGATGGCGTTAGAAGCCTGTTCCTGTTATGTACAGGGTGTTTTGCAGCCTGTACCATGAAACGAGAGGCATCCAAGCACTGTGCATTAGGATTGGAGATTAAAATTAAGCGTGTTCATTTGAATGCTGAACTGGTACTGATCCCAATAAAAACGAGTATATCAGGTTATCCTTAATTTCACTCCACATACCCTCAATAAACTCAAGCAAAAAGAGGTGGCCAATGGTGGACCCGTTGAATCAGAGGATTGGCAGGAGGCGTTAATGTCTCCACACAAAATAGCAATATCTGCCTGGTTCAGGCTGATACAGCTAAAGATCCTGCGTATACTATGTCTTTGACATGTTGTTCATTTGGGGATGTGCCGCATATCCTGCCTGTCTTAGCTGCCATACTACAACTAGTACTTATTATATGGTCTGGCAGTGTCCTATTCTTTGGAAATTCTGCTTGGGAATCCTAAAACGGATTCATCTCGGGAGGATAGCTCAGTAGCAACGTGCTCGCCTTGGAAGCAAGACAACACGGAGCAGCACAGATTCGATCCCCAGGTCTGCACTTAGAAACCTCTGGGTATTAAGCGTGTTATAAATCACCTATCATATCATAGCTACATTGGACC
The DNA here is from genome assembly GCF_040938575.1 of Ambystoma mexicanum. Lineage (NCBI taxonomy): Eukaryota > Metazoa > Chordata > Amphibia > Caudata > Ambystomatidae > Ambystoma > Ambystoma mexicanum. The sequence goes on along the minus strand of NC_090932.1, from coordinate 1,136,819,199 downwards.
AGACAATCCCTGGTAATTCATGCTTTTCCTTGTTGGGTGTGTGGGGTGAAATGACTTACTCCCACTGTGAAAAACTTTGTATATCAAATGCACTTATCGTAGCTAAATAAAACATAGCGATGAAATGGGGTATTGTCGATGCCCCCACACTTGCTCATTGGGAAAGAGATCTTTATAACTGTATGTCTATGGAGGAAGGAACATAGAGATGCCCTGGTCGTACCAGGAAGTATGTCAAGATTTGGCAGAAGCAGGAACGTGGTGCCTAATTGTACGATAGAGTATGCACCAACGTCACCTAGACAATCTACCACTTACGTTGTGATGCGTCCTTTACTGTTAACTCTTCTATTGTATTGTTTAACGTCTAATGTTTTCCATGCCTGTTTTCTTATTCGAAACTGAATAAAAAAAGAGTAATAAAAAAAGAGGCTTGTTAGGAAATAATAATGTTTTAGTACATTTCTGAAAGTTAGTTTTAGATTATTAAGTGTGTTGCTCCATTAAGCCTTTTGGAGAGACGGCCAAAAATCCCTGAAATGTTGTGCACCTTGTTACATTTGCAACTGAAATCTGCTCTACACCCAACCCTATCGAATTGCCATGGAAACAATTGTGAATAGCGACAGTGAAGAAGGCCATTCAGCATTCAGGTTCCAGCACAATGGATCAAGGTAGTGTTGCCTCATGGTAGCAACAAAATCACCATCAATTCTCGATATACTTTAAAAGGTTTCTGGCTGTCATTCATTGGGCAGCTGGATCAGGAATCTGCTACCATCGGCTCACCAGATGTTTTGAACTACACCTCTCATGATCCCTCACCATTGACTTTGCTGTCTAGGATTGATGGGATTTGTAGTCCAAAACGAATGGACTGTCAAGGTTTGCAGATCCTATTACAGATACTGCTAAGGCTCTCTCTCTAATCTGCTAAGGGACCGGGGCCTATCACTAACTGTGCTTCTTCAAAATATACAATTGACGCTAATCAATGCCACTGATGTATATCCACTGTTTGGGAAAGTGGGATACAATTGGATTAGAAAAAGAAAAATCCAAAGGCATGACTGCACATGGAACAGCAATAACACTGAGGTGGTGCACCAAATACAGGTGGCTGAGCCTTCAGAAGCCATGAGTATAAATGACCTGCTATAAAATCTGGCCAAGAAAGAAGTGTGCTTCTCGAATGTGCCAGAAGAGCATTTAATATGGTATGGTCCCAACTTCACAAGTCTTGGCTACACATTTACGACTGATCTATATTACAAACACATACATGGGAAAAAGACATTGCATGGCAGAGATATATCTCTGGTGCACAGAGTGTTTAGTTTTCAGGTCAGGTTGGGAGGGGTTCCAAGATAGACAGCCATGGTGTATGATGAGTGGCAAATCTGATCGCCAGAGGAGGTTCCTGTATACTAGGATGTTGGGGCTACCCTGCCAAGCTCTGGGGGTCACCGGCTGCAGAATGCTGATCCACAGAAGTTGCTAGACCAATATCTGCATACATTCGTAATTGCTTTATTAATAGCTACTACTGGTCACGACCAGTCCTCAAGCACACCAAATGGGAACAGAGGCACGTGGAAGAAATCTCTCCAGAATTTGGCAAAGAGGGGAGGTCAGAATTAGGAGTCAGGTCTCCAGATTCTACAGTCAGCAGTGTTGGCTACTGTACCCCAATGCCCTCTCCTTTCAGCCTCCCAAAGCAACATGACCTCTGTTGGCCATACTGTCACAATGTTCTTTTCAATCACTGCTCATATATGCAAGACAATGACAATAGAATTCAACATTCATTTATTTTGGTACCTAACTATATCCTTCCTCTTGAACACAGGCTATTCCAGAAAACATTCCAAAGCGAAAAAAAGGAAGAAGAATTTCTCTGATTAAAGAGATAGATATTCAACATTTCCCTTGGATCAAGACACTATTCGAAGCCAAGAACATGCTCCAATGTGGTATGGATCTTTGGCACATCACAAGAAACAGATGGATACCTAAGCCTCGGTTACGCGTCCATCGCATTGGGATGGTGCTTGTATTTTTTGCTATTGCATTTCTTTTTTGTTACCAATATGAATGGTTTCTAAAAAGATCACCTATATCGGCAGACAAAATGGCCTCCTTAATTCAAGAATATTGGCCAGAAGAGATTAAGACCAACTTTCGAAGCAATTTATCATTGAGCCCTCTGGCTACTGCAACAGAATTTGCACCTGCACAGCCTACTGGATTGCGGAACACAGTGGGGGCTCACCCAAATAATAGCACTAGGAGCCCAACGTCAATCCAGTTCAGGTTTATAATAAATGAAGCTGACAAATGTCAAAAAGACCATCCTTTTTTGATATTGCTTGTTCCCTCTGAACCCAGTCTCGTACAAGCCAGGCAGGTCATTCGGCAAACGTGGGGAAATGAGAGGTTGGTGCCCGGCATCCGAATAGTCAGAATCTTTTTGCTGGGCATCACAACTCAACCAGAAAGTAAACTTCAGCAAGATATCTTCGAGGAGAGCAGACAGTATCATGATATTGTGCAACACGAATATTTAGACTCCTACAGAAACTTGACCATTAAGACACTCATGGGCTTGAATTGGGTAGCAACATTCTGTCCGAACACCACGTATGTCATGAAAGCAGACTGTGATATGTTTGTCAACACTGAATACTTAATCCACTACCTCTTAAAACCCGATCAGCCTCCCAGGCACATTTACTTCACTGGTCACTTGATAGATGCTGGACCCGATCGTGATAACAGCAGTAAATGGTACATGCCGCCTGAGATTTATCCTGACCGCAGGTACCCCACCTTCTGTTCTGGAACTGGCTATGTTTTCTCTGGCGACCTGGCAGCAAAAATCTTTGCTGTCTCTTTCAGCGTTAAAAAGCTGCACCTTGAGGATGTGTATGTGGCCCTCTGTCTAAAGGCCTTAAATGTTACCCCAGAAGCTCCACCCAGGAAATCGGACTTCAATCACTGGCACATTCCTTTCTCCATCTGTCACTATAGCCGCCTCATCACCTCGCATGGCTTCCAGCCAGATGAGCTCCTTAAACATTGGAGTATCTTTCAACAGGGAAAAGGTAACTGTGTGTCAATGGAATAAGATGCAGACCCTGATCAAAGCAACCTGCAGAAAACCGAACCTTCAAAACCCTCTGGTTCAGTTCTTCTTGTGTAGATGCTGATCTAGTTTTGAAATTAAAGGGAGAGCAGCCTGGAGATCTTTGCCTCCCTGCTCACTTGGCATCTTTGAAATGATGAAAACCCTCCATTTAGACTTCAGGGGCTGGATAACTGTAATTAGTGAAAGCAGAAATGCATTTTGTGCATGCCGAAATTGTATTTGTGCAAGCGCTGTTGTATTAGTGCCATCGAAAATGCCTTTGCAAAGCACTTGCACCAGCGCTAAAGCAATTGTGTATGCACAAATGCACAGTAATCCAGCCCCTTGGGCAGCATTACAGTAAGTATGAAGATGCACAGACATAGTGTGCGCATGCACAATTGCATTGGAGGCAGCACTAATGTTGTGCAAATGTATTTTGCAGTGGTGCTAATGGGATTGCATAGGCACAAACCTACCTTAAATTCATCCCGATACCTCTTATCAAAGTGGCTGGAGCTTCTCCATCAAGAAACTGTGGGAAAGGCAGCAAGAAGGAAGTGTGATACATGTGTTCGTATTAAAGGTATTCTGTTATTTTGAATAACATTTGATTAATAATGACCTCTATCCCATATTTGGAAAATATTTTTTTTCCAGTAAAATCAATTCATGTAAAGTAAGACAACCCTAAAAACAACTATCACCAAAAAAGAAACTAACATACAAAAAATAAATATAAAGTGCCGGGGTGGGAGAGCCAGGAAACGGAATATTGTAAAGGCTCGATAATAAGGCAGTAGCTAAGTAGAGAACAGCAATGAAATTGAGAGAGTTATGGTAATCAAACAAGGGTAGACACGAAGAAAAGATGGGATTGTGGCGTAATCTGATTCTGGACAGAAAATGTAGTTTCTGTGTACAAGACCCAGACCTATAACACAACTGGGCTCTGAGGAGAAAAGCCCAAGAGGTAAAATAGGCAAAGAGACGGTATTCCTCCCTCTGCTTTAGTAGGATGGGCCAAGGGCTGGATGTACTCTCAAAAAGGGGTGGGTCAGAAGCAGACACTTCTAGAAAACAAGCATGTGCTAAATACTGAAATGAAATGAATGGCAAAGCATTAAAAAAATCAGTGGTTATCAACCAACCCGTTGGCTGTGGTCAAGCAACAAACTGTTGCTGCTCATTCCCCCCTCAAACTGTGTGTTCAGGGGGGACTGCAGATTTGGAGTTCATGGGCCAAAGCTATGGAACAGTCTCTGTTTGGAGATTTGGGTCCTTAAATCTCTTTGCCACTTTCCCTAAGGTTTAAAAACCAACCTGCTGAAGTAATTTGGAGGGGCGGGAATTACAAATGTAGATTGGTCTCCTGGTTTGGACCGACTTCCTAGCAACACGTTTTTGGGCTTCTTCTCTCGTGTTGTCGCATTTCAATCTGCGTCTATATACGATTTATTTCGTTCAGCGCGCTATACAAATGCTTAAAAATTTAAAATTTAAAATTCAAGCTAAGTTCTGATAAAATAGCAGTCTTTTTTAGTTTAAGTTTTATTATTTTTTAACAGATCATTCATGTCATATACATGAAGATAACATGTTTATCAACAATTAATTTACTCTTAATATTAATAAGAAACAAGTGCACCATGGGAGAGCAGACAATATTGTCGACAGTTAAGACACGCTGAAATAAGAAGGTCATTAACGATGGTATAGATTATTAGGTGCAATACAAATAAAATAGCCACGAAATGTGTTCTGTTCAATGGATTATGCCATCTGCTTTTCTGATGTATAGTATAGTAAGACAGAGGAAGCCAAACCACAAATGACAGAGACAAAACACGAGGAATAGGCAAAAACACAAGGAAAATACTTAGCATATAATAAAGTGATGCAACACACCATAAACACAACATAACTGAAAACCATAACAACCCACTCCTGCAAATGAAAGCACAGTAAAACAAACTGAATAAACTTACTGTCAGTCTGAGCAACTGGTATCTGATCAATAGGAGAGTTCTTCTCAAATCCAGGCAACATGTTGTAGCAGGTAAAAATATGCAAATATATATTTCCTTTTAATGTATCACCCAAGGAGGGGAATTTTATTTTCATCTTGTTTTGTTTAGCTACTGTATGTGGCCTTCAGGGATCTTTACTCTTAATTCTATGGTAACAAAAAAGCAAGTCGTAGAGGGTGGAAAGTGGTTTGGTCCGCGATCCCTGAGTCCTATCTTTACAAGTGCATTGAGGTTAGCACCGGTGAGAGAGGAGCGTGGTCTCTTACGGTAGGGTGATGATTTTTCACTTATTATTGTTGATGGAGCTGCTACGGATCCTGTCAGGAAGGCTTGGGAGCAGGATGTGTATTTCATAGTATGTCTGATGTTGTGGATTATTTTTCCACCTATTCCTTTTTCTCTGAATCTGGACGTGGTAATGAGCTGTTTCTTAACTGATGCAAGGTTTCGTGAAGAAAAGTATGGTTTGAAAAGCGTTCTTATGTAGTCAGGGGTACAGCAGAGTAGGGCCTTGTGGATGAGGAAGAGATTTCTAAATGATATCCACTGTTCTATTGGAGACAGGAGAGATATGATCTCTTATATTTATATCATTAATGAGTTTGGTGTCTATTTTCTGGACTAAATTGACTGTTTTTCTAAATCCCCTTACGGTCTGTGTTGGGGTGGTCGATAAAGGTCCCAATGAGAAAGAGGGGTTCAGGTTGCACGTGACATATTGGTGACTGGGGGAACAGCGATGTTGATGCAATGTTGCAATTTAGCTTGTATCTAGTGTAGTTAATGGGAATAGGATAAGTGTTACTTTTTGTGTTACTTTCTGTTTAAGTTAATACATTTTAGATTTGCACACGTGCAGCAAGATATTGTTAAAACTGCTGATGCAAATATAAACAATGTAGGTGTGTGGTGTGACATGTAGTACCTAAAGTTGGGCATTGAGGAGATTTGTATGCAAGCGCGAGAATGGAGATTTGCAATGAAGAAATCGCTGTGAAGTGGATGCAGTGGTTTTGAACATACATCTAAAGACATACATACATGGGGCCTTGAGGGACATGTCTTTGGGACAGTTGACGTACATAGTGAATATACAAATCTATGTGCTGCAAGTCATAGTTAGGGATTATGCAGGGCCAGGAGCATGGATTGATGAGATGAACTCTGTGTGACAGGGGAAACTGGTTTAGCAAGGTTGAAGGCTGAGGAAGGGCAGCTGTGATAATATCTAATGGTTAGTTACAGGTAGGCTCAGGTTTTTACGACTTGGTACTGGAAAGGAAATGCAATCTTTTGAAGTACATGGGAGCCTATTATTAATTATCCAGCGAGGTCCGGCCATCTGGCTTGTGATCGAGTAATAAAGCCAGTGCAAGGGCTGCTTAAGGGAACAGTTGACAAATGGTTTATGGGCTCCGATCAGTTTCTTAGGATGTGCCCAGGGGCAATGTGTGCTGAATTGGTAGTCATGTAGATGACTTGTGTGAAACAAGGACGCCAGCAAGTCTGGGCAGATAAAATACTTATCGCCAATTCAAATAGAACTTGTTTATTTCTCCCCGCCTCATATCGTTGAAGTGCCCTTGCAAAGACCATGCACATCATGTTCAGGGTTAGAGGTCCGCATGCCAGCTGGTGCTTGCAATTAAATATTTTGTTGTGTGATTGTGTAACCATGGGAAGAAATCATGACCTACCACGTAAAGATCCCAAAAAGGGGTATGCTGTAAATATGAGCTGATGTGAAGATATGTTTAAAGGGGATGGTAGTTAAATAAATGTGTCCAATGAGAACGTGGGAATGAAAGGAGATTGGATTTGTTTGTATAGGCTTGGACACTCATGTGTGGGTGGGATGATTTGTAATAAAATATGTGGGAGTATTTTAACTGTTACAAAATGTATAAAATGTGTAACTTGTGTGGTTCGAGGAGACTCGGGTTAGTTTGACTCTACAGCGTCATCTATCTCCTCCCGGCCGTTTGTACAATAAACTTGCTTTACAGACAATCAGTCACTTGCTTCTTAAGAGGTGGGCCTACTTTGGGTTAAGGTGATCAGAGGCCCATCTGCAAATCTGCCAATAAACCTTGGGGTGTCATTAGGTTTAGGCACTGTTGGGCTATAATGAATGGTGGCAGGTTTTTCAGCATTTAGGGATGGATGTTAGATTTCTTTTACAAATCGAGCTGATTTGGGATTCAAAGGATAGCAAGGAATCGAATATTGTTTTAATGGTGGGTTTGGGAAAGACCAATACATTTTTAGGCTAAGGAAACCTCAGTTGTCAGTAGGGGGACCTTCCAAGCATAATGACTTCTTTATTGTCACCCTTAAAAATAAGACAGCTCCCTGCCATCCACTTGTGCGTCTGTGTTAAGGCAGTCTTTGTACAACCCTCTTAGGGTACTACAACCACTAACCCTAATCTGAGGCTCACACACCTAACAACAAAAGGGAAGCCAAAACTCTCTTAAGGTAAGTAATGTGGGCACATCAACAAGGCTTAATTCGCAGACAGGGGCAGTAAGCTGATACAAAAGTACAATTAGTCCAGACACATATCTCTAGAGAGGACACTACATGGACATACTAAAGTAATCTATGCTTTATTAAGTCACACGTAAAACATGCAGGTTTTTATACCTTTTATTGGACTAATTGAAAATACTTTGCAAAGATGGAAACAAAACATTAGCTGTCGAAGTCCTACATATTTCGTCAGGTGTTTCAGAGTGAAATGATTAGTAAAAGAAGGCCAAAGTACAGAACATTCTCAAAGCAAAGAAATAAAAGGAACATTTTAAACATCATTGACTGAAGAAACATTATGCTTGGAATGTGGGTTTGGATTTACTATCTTGTCTAGAAGACCATAACAGCTGCCAGAGACACGGAACATAAAAGGGTTTGGAAACAGTACACATTCTGAGAGTTGCAGGTATTAAAAAGAGAAAAAATCCTTTTCACGTTACAGTCAAATTAGGCCCAGGATGACTTAAAGTGATACTCAAAGGTTTGATAAAATTACTGAAGTTTCCCTTTTTTGAACTGTGCACTCAGAATGTCTCATGCATTTGTAATGGGGGCCACCCTTTTTCAGCTTAGAGACCCAAGATTTCTGTTGTTGGTGTCCTGTGCCCCTCACGCATTAGGGGTCTTGACACAGGTAGTACAGCTCAGTGGCAACGCGCTTGTCTTGGAAGCAAGATGATGCAGAGCAAACTAGGCTTGAATCCTGAGTCTGTGCTTAGAAACCTCTTTGGTATTAAGTGCTTTAAAAATACATTATAATTATAATACTGTCTGACATCTGATGGTGAGGAATGGTACTGGAGGGTTGTCTTCTGACTTTGTTGATGTGATTGCATGGTTGGACCTGGACTAAAAGCTGTACATAGTGTGTCATAAAACCAATATCTATGCTCAGACAGCTGTCTTTTAGGTTACGCATCTTCAGGTACATGGTCTCCCACATCCTTCGGTATGTGGTATTTATGGGACCACCATTACAAATCATCACCAATAGATCCTGCAATGAATGCCCATCCGGTGTGAAATGTTGACCCGCAGATGTTTCTGTTTTGTGGGTTGAGATAGTGTATCTATGTAGGCTCATCCTTTCATGCAGCTCTTTGCGGTGCTCACCCACATAGTTCCCTTTCATGCACTGTTTGCATTGGATGAGGTATATTGATTGGATGATTTGTAGTTGTATGTCCATTGTATCTGTATTGTTCGGTTGTATGAGGTTGTTATTTCAGATCCAGTGTAGATGTGTTGGCATGTTTTGCATTTCCTGGTATTGCAAGGGTATCTTCCAGATCTTCTTTGTTCTTGATCTAGTGGAAATGTACTCCTGGTCATAGACAGTGGTAAGTGTATCAGTGGGTTGTATGCAATTATGGGAGCTTATTTGAAGGTGTCTCTCAGCACATTCTGCCTGCTAATAATCGGTTGTAAGTCCTTAACAATCCTATTCAGTTGTGTTAGTGCTGGATACTAGGCGACAACCAAAGGTATTTGTTCTGTCTCTCTCTGTCTCATCATTAGAGAAGGTTGTCTCTGGGTATTTTCAATGTGTGATCAAATTCACTGTCAGTTTGTTTAGCGGGGTGACCCTTTTGCAGGAGGGATGTGCCATGTGTGGCAAGTTGGTTGGCCCTTGTCTTTCAGTTGGAGCGTATGCATTGGTATCAAAAGGCCAGCCTTTAAAAGACAGACTGTTTTGTGTGGCTTGGATGGGAACTTGCCCCCAGCAAGTATTTATTCCTTGTCAGTAGGTTTCTTGTACACAGCTATTTCCAGATGACCGTTCCTTCCAACCAAGATAGTTTTATCCAAGAACTGTATGGTGTTCTTGGAGTATTCCATGTTGAACTTGATGCATCATTGAAAACCCTCTAGTGAATTATCAATTTGTTTAAGAGAGTCTTTGCCTTGTGTCCATATCAAGAAGATGTCATCAATGTAACGCAGGTATGTTAGTGGCTTCAGGGATTGCTGTTGTAAAAACCCCTGTTCGAGGTCCACCATGAAAAGGTTAGCATACTGGGGTGCCATTCTTGTGCACATGTCTGTCCCAGTCTTCTGTTGGAAGTGTCTTTTATTGAAGCAGATATGGCTATGTGTGAGTTTGAATCACATTAGATCAATGCTAGGTGTGGTTGGGGTGTCTATCTTGGAGTCAACGTTTTTCACGAATTTTTGGCATGCTGCAGTTACATCTTCCTTGGGAATGTTGGAATAAGGTGCATTGACATGCACCAGGAGTACATCCAGTGGAACATCGCTTGAATCTTTCTAAGGAAGGGAGTTGTGCTCTGTACAAAGCTTTCTGTGTTCATCACCATGGGCTTTAGGATATATTCAATATATCCAGATATGGATTCTGTTAATGTATTTAGTGTATTTACTTCAGAGATAATCGGGTACCCCAGGTTTCCTGACTTGTGGATCTTTGGGTGCAAATACAAGGCCCCAGGGGTTCAATTGTTTGGTATCAGATGTTGGAGGTTTTCCTCTGTGCAACTTTGCATGGATTTAAAGATTTCTTCCAGAGATTTTTTGTGCCCAATGGAGGGTTGTGACTAAGTTCCTGGTAATAATTTGGGTCAATAAGTTGTCTGTTTGCTTCCATTTCGTATTTCTGTGTACCCATGACCAAATCCATGCCACCTTTGTCAGCTTGTTTTATTATGCTTTCCTTGTATTGTTGTTTTACCCTTCTCTCATGTGGGTTTGAGGGTCTAGCTAGTCACCCGTTTGTTGAGTATTTCAGATCTTACATGTTTTCTGAAACAGTCGATGTAGGTTCAAAATGTTTAGTAAGGCCCATATGCCGGTGTCCAGTTTGAGCGTTTTTTTTGTGTCATCATAATCTGGGGCAGCCCTTTGTTCACTGTTTTGTTCATAGAACTATTCTTTGAAACGCAAGTGTCAAATCTAGTCATCAATTTCCCCACAGAGTCGAATTGTATCTAGTTCCTAGCTGGGGCACAAGGTCAGTCCTTTGAAAGCTACAGACTGTTCAGCATGTGTACGTTCATGCATGGAGGGGTGTATGACTGGTAGTTGATTGGTGGTGAGATCTCTCATGGGATCCTTAGTGTTGGTCTTGTTTTGTGTGAGGATCTCTGTTTCAGGGGGAGGCATGACCCTTCCCATGCCCACCCCCAAACAATACCTTGTTTCATTCCTTGTAGGTCCTGGAGTTTCTTGTTCTTCTGAATTAGTAAATAATTCAAAGTCTTTTGCTAGTTCTGTTTGAGCTCATGTTGGGGTTGCGGTGCTGGACCATTTGTTTGTTCTCTCACCCTTGTTGTGAGCTTGTTTATCTGCATCCTCAGTCTCGTTCTCTTCGAGTATAGGTGGTGTATGAGATGATTCCATATTTTCTCTGAACGTTTCCTGCATACCTGCTAAGTGTTACCATATTATGGGAGGTCCTCGGCGAGTTTACGATCCTGAGTCCATTTGGTATCCGATTTTGGTTTTTGCATGCAGTCAAGGAAAAACTATCACTGTCCAGCTGGGATTCCTTTCTCCTCATTTGGCAGAAGTGACACTGTCTCTGGTGCATTTCCATATCCATTTTGAAGACCAATTCAACACTATATTAGTTCCATTTTAAAATCACACAAGATGCAGATTTTGATATCTTTTATTCGACTAAGTGAGAACACTACAAAGGTGGAAACACAGCATTAGCTTCGAAGTCGTAGAAACTTCTTTGCTAGATGTTACAGAGTTAAATTATTAGTAAAAGAAAGCCACAGTACAGATCATTCTCAAAACAAAGAAAAAAACAGAACATTTTAAATATCAGTGGGTGAAAGAACAGTATCCCTGGAATGTGGGTCTTGAATTGCTGTCTTATCTACAAGACCATTAAACACCTTGGGAGCAGGGAACACATAACGATTTGGAAACAAGAGAAATAAAATATCCTTTTTACATTTTAATGATGTTATTTGAAAAGGAGAATTGAAGTGTTAGTGTTGCAGCCTTCATGTAGTGCCAGGACATTGTAAAGTTTCTGACAAAATATGACCTCAAGGTTCAACTTGTGCAGCCTCAAATATGACCTCACTATGCTTCAAACTTCACAATAATGTTCTCGCTTGCACACAGTGTGGCAAATGCAAAATACATTAATGATTTTTGAACAGTGTAGTGTCCCTTGTTATTTAAGAGCTTAGACACCCACGATTCCCACTGTTGGTGTCCTGGGTTCCTCATGCATAAGGGGTCCTGAACAGTAATGTCCGGTGGCTGTTGGTGAGAAATTATACTGAGGGGTGTCTTCTGGATTTGTTGATGTGATTGCATTGCTGGATCTTGGCCCAAAGTTGGTCATGGAATGTCATAAAACCAATATCTATGTTCAGACCACTGTCTTTTAGGTTAAGCATCTTCAGGTTCTTGGGCCCCATGTCCTTCTCTATGTGGTATTTGAGAGACCACCTTTTAAAACCTTCACCAATAGATCCTGCAATGAATGCCCATCCTGTGAGAAATGTAGATCCACTGGTGTTTTTGTTTTGTGGTTTGAGATGGTTTATCTATGTAGTTTCATCTTTTCACTCAGTTCACTCAGTTCTGCAGGTCTCGTCCCCATAGTTCCCATGCATGCAATGTTTGCATTGGATGGATATACACCATTAGATGATCTGCAGTTACATGTCCCTTGTATCTGTATTGTTCGGTTCTGCGGGGGGAACATGTAGATATTAATCAGCTCAAAATAGGTACGTAAGGTATAATGTACAAAATCAAAAAGACACAGAGGGTAATTCATAGAATTTCGCAGAAAAGTGTCGCAAGCGGCTGGCGCAGAGTGTCCGCGTGCGATTGTCTGCGCCAGGCACGTACGCTAAAACCGATTTCCGCGCACAGCGTATTCATGGATTTTAGGCTCCCAAACCAGCCGTGGCGCAGAGTATCGCAGCGACCCTGCAGCAGCGCCAGTAACGCCCCCAAGAACGCCCTCGCGCAAGGAAAAGCCATCAAAATCGCTAAATCATCGCAAAGGGCTGCGCTAACCCTGGACCAGTTTACAGGGCTGCCAAACAAGGAACGCAAAGCGGGTAACGTTCATATCAGGGGTACGGGGGAAGTTTTACACGCGATTAGCCAGAGTACGTGTATTACAGAGGTACGCGGGCAGTTTTACACGCGATTGCCCAGGGTACGTGTATTACAGGGGTACGCGTGAAGTCTCACACACGATTAGCCAGGGCACGTGTATTACAGGGGTACGCGGGAATTATCAAACGCGATTTGGCTGGGTACGTGTATTACAGGGGTGCGCGGGAATTATCACACGCGATTTGGCTGGGTACGTGTATTACAGGGGTGCGTGGGAAGTTACACACGCGATTAGGCTGGGTGGGTCCTCACAGGTGTTCCCTGTACACCCTCGACGGCCCCTGCAGGCAGCCCACAAAACAGGGGACTACCCTGCACACCTGCTCATGTCCCCTTGCACCCCCACCCCCCAGCAACCAGGGGCAGCCTCCACCAGGCCCCCACCCATGTCTCCCACCACCCCCACCCCCCAGCAGTGCAGGGGCAGCCTCCACCAGGGCCCCACCCATGTCTCCCACCACCCCCATCCCCCAGCAGTGCTGGGGCAGCCTCCACCAGGCCCCCACCCATGTCCAACCCATGTCTCCCACCACCCCCACCCCCCAGCCACCAGGGGCACCCTCCACCAGGCCCCCAACCATGTCTCCCACCACCCCCACCCCCCAGCAGTGCAGGGGCAGCCTCCACCAGGCCCCCACCCATGTCTCCCACCACCCCCACCCCCCAGCAGTGCAGGGGCAGCCTCCACCAGGCCCCCACTCATGTCCCCTTGCACCCCCACCCCCCCAGCCACCAGGGGCAGCCTCCACCAGGCCCCACCCATGTCTCCCACCCCCCCACCCCCAGCAGTGCAGGGGCAGCCTCCACCAGGCCCCCACCCATGTCTCCCACCACCCCCACCCCCCAGCAGTGCAGGGGCAGCCTCCACCAGGCCCCCACCCATGTCTCCCACCACCCCCACCCCCCAGCAGTGCAGGGGCAGCCTCCACCAGGCCCCCACCCATGTCTCCCACCACCCCCACCCCCCAGCAGTGCAGGGGCAGCCTCCACCAGGCCCCCACCCATGTCTCCCACCACCCCCACCCCCCAGCAGTGCAGGGGCAGCCTCCGCCAGGCCCCCACTCATGTCCCCTTGCACCCCCACCCCCCAGCCACCAGGGGCAGCCTCCACCAGGCCCCCACCCATGTCTCCCACCACCCCCACCCCCCAGCAGTGCAGGGGCAGCCTCCACCAGGCCCCCACCCATGTCCAACCCATGTCTCCCACCACCCCCACCCCCCAGCCACCAGGGGCAGCCTCCACCAGGCCCCCACCCATGTCCAACCCATGTCTCCCACCACCCCCACCCCCCAGCCACCAGGGGCAGCCTCCACCAGGCCCCCACCCATGTCTCCCACCACCCCCACCCCCCAGCAGTGCAGGGGCAGCCTCCACCAGGCCCCCACTCATGTCTCCCACCACCCCCACCCCCCAGCCACCAGGGGCAGCATCCACCAGGCCCCCACCCATGTCTCCCACCACCCCCACCCCCAGCAGTGCAGGGGCAGCCTCCACCAGGCCCCCACCCATGTCTCCCACCACCCCCACCCCCCAGCAGTGCAGGGGCAGCCTCCACCAGGCCCCCACCCATGTCCAACCCATGTCTCCCATCACCCCCACCCCCCAGCCACCAGGGGCAGCCTCCACCAGGCCCCCACCCATGTCTCCCACCACCCCCACCCCCCAGCAGTGCAGGGGCAGCCTCCACCAGGCCCCCACCCATGTCTCCCACCACCCCCACCCCCCAGCAGTGCCGGGGCAGCCTCCACCACGCCACCAACTTCCCTGGCACTGAAGCTGGTGCCCCTCTGCCTCCTTGGCCGGGGGTTGGCACTGGTGCCACCTGTTGTAGTGGCCGACATGGCAGCAACCCCAGAGGCAGGAGTGGGTGGGCAACTGGGTCCTGGGGCAGGGCTGTGGGGCGACGGAAAAGCAGTCGGGAGTCTTTGGTTCCAGCAGGGGTGGTCACAGCAACAGCACCCCTGGCTGATGTGCAGGCAGCAAATGGCAGGGCACGTGGCCAGCAGGCAGTCAGGCAGCAGCAGATGGCAGGTGGGAGCGTGCTCAGGGCTCTGGGGGGCAGTAATTTGGCCCCCTGGGCAGGAGCGTGGTCTTCCGTGTGTGAACGCGTGGCCAGCTTGATACGAGTGATTTAGCACGCGAAAATCAAACACGTCTGCGTGTAAATCGACGTGCACGCGTAGGAAAATGTTGCGTGACACGTCCCAGTGTCAAAGCGTGTAATAGTTGAAAATGGACCTACACGCAGAAGTGACAAAGCGTGTGATTGGTGAAAAAGGACCTACACGCAGAAGTGACAAAGCGTGTGATTGGTGAAAAAGGACCTACACGCAGAAGTGACAAAGCGTGTGATTGGTGGCAATGGCCCTAGCACGTACACGCCGCGTAAGTGACGCTGTACGTGTGGGCCTGTATATAAGGTACGTGTAGAACACCATTTCCTTGTACGTGCTTTTCGTGGAGAGCGAGTGGGTGAATTCTGTACTTCTTGTCATTTCACACGCGATTTACTTCACGGCGTTTCCAGTTCGTACTCCCTGTTACCTCTGACAGCTTTTTCTCTTTTTTCTCTTGTACTGGTTTACCTGGGCCTGTTCCCTCAAACAGTGTCCCCTTCTACTGTTGTCCTGTCTCCTCAGACAGCGTACAAATCTTCTTTTGGCGGGGGTGTTGCCAACCAAATGCGCTCATTTTTCACGCTCTTTTACCTGGCAGACGGTGAGTCACGCACGTATCTAACTTCTGTGCTTGTCCCGTGTGTAGCCTACCCCTTCAGAGGTCATTCTAGGCTGCGTGTGACACGCATATGTTCATTCTTGTGTTACTGGGTGCCACAGCGTAGTGCAGGTTTTTCTTTCTGCACACGTGGTCTAGGAGGGGTTGCGTGCACGTCATCTCCCTTTTTTGGGCCTCCTGTGCGTTGCGTGACCCGTCATCTTTCCCCAGGGGTTACATTCAGCCTTGCTAGAGCACTAGGGTACAATTACCATCTGGTACCCAACCCCTTTTACCCCCAATTGCCCAGGACAATAGTCTACATCCACTCCCATACGCACATTAATATCAGTGCCATGGCTGGGAGGCGAGGATTCCGTAAGGGTGGCAAAGGTGGAAGAGCCACAAGTGGTGGCCGTGGTGGATCCGGTAGGGGACGTGGTCGTAACTTGCAGGGTGAGCCTGTCCCCCCATGTGTGGAGGACCAGTCAAGGGCACCCATAATCCCTCCCCCCTCCCCTCCTCCCCCCTTCCCGTTGAGGCTGATGTGGCTGACACCATCCATGCTCAGCCCTTGTTGGACCAGCCCATTGTGGCACCAGACCTGGCTGACTCCATGGCTGACTTCCAGGTCAGCAGGGCTACGACACGTGCGCTGGTGCACATTGATGCCATCATGCCACGTGGATCTGGGGCAGCAAGGTCATCTGCTGCCCCAAGTAGGCAGGGCGGAGAGGCTGCAGGGGCAGCTGCGGCTCCATCCACCCCAGCTCTCACACACCCAGCCAGGACAGTGTCGGTCCTAGTCCATCCTGCTGACATTCCCCCTGACACCATTACACTAGAGCCAATGCCTGCACCAACTCCCATGCTGAGTGTGCAATCCCACACACCTGATACAGAGCCCACCAGGGCTCCTGCCCCTAGTGTCCAGAGCGGCGCAGGACACTCAGGATCACCACCACCTTCCAAGCGGAAGAGGAAGAGTGCTCGTCCGGCACAGGCTGATGCCCCAGACACGGCTACACAGTCCGGCCCGTCCAGGAAGCCCAGCTTCACGGATGACGAACTGAATGCACTTGTCCAGTATGTGTCCGGACATGATAACGAGATGGTCATTGTTGCAGGATCCAAGACCACACCTGCACAACGCCAGGCACACTGGCAGACCGTTGCGGACATCGTAAGTGCCCTTGGAATCGTGAGGCGCACAGCCAATGATTACTATAAGCGCTGGAATGACCTAAAGCGCAGGGCAAAGAAGAAGCTGGCCTCAAGTCATGCCGCAACTCTAGTGACTGGAGGTGGGTCTCCAGTATTAGACATGGAACTCACTCCACATGAGTCAGTCGCTGGGACCTACGTCACGGAGGAACAGATCCAAGGCGTGGGAGATCTGCCTGATTACGAGGCATTGTCCGGTGAGTGCACATGCATGTGTGTTTCATCCATGTGCATGGTGTGTGTGTGAGGGCATCTGTTTGTGTGCCAGGTGAGAGTGTGTGCGCCTGAGTCGTATGGGTCAGCCATGTGCTTCATGCAATACATCCTGCGCAGCTGCATTTGGCCATTGCAGTATCCCTTCTGCCAACAGTAGACATCTAGCCCAACAGCACCCCAGTTGCCCTTGTAGTGTCACCTTGCCACAACATTGTTGCTTATTTTTCTATGTTCAATCAGACAGATTGTTTGCATTCCACCACTTATACTAGGCATTCCTCAGTCCTCTGGTCACATGTCTGGCATGGCTATGGTAAAGTGGAGTGACTTTGTTACCTGGATATCATATGTTCACACATGTCCCTGTGCAATTGGACCATATTGGACTGGCAGCTCCAGGTGAAAAATCAGACCTGTTTGAATTAGAAAAGCTATTGCATGCGGGAACTGGACTGAATGAATAAGTGCTGCCCTCCTCTCCATCTACACTCAATAGCAATGGTACATGCCAGCTGTGTGATGGCATGTGTGTGTCACCTGGCAATCACAGGCTAATGTGTGATGCCACTGCCAGGCAGCATGCAGAAAATGTGTTCATCTTCCATCTTTGTGTCATGAGTGTGTGCCATTTGCCTGCCCTTCATACGCAGTGAGGGTGCATGCATGGGAGGGTCTTAGTCATGTGGGACATGTGTCAATCAAGTACTGGTTCTCTTGCTTCTCAGCCCTCATTGTGTGCCATGGTGCTAATGCGTGTTTCCATTTCTTTGTCATTATGTCATTGCAGGGGAAGACGCACCTGATACTGCTGGGGTTGTGGAGATGGTGCAGAGCCAGGAGGGGTCCGAGGGCCGACCAACCACCAGTGAGGGACGTGGTGTGCTGGTGGGTGAGAACCCACAAGTGCTGCAGGTCGTGCTCTCAAGGGGTGTCTCTGGCTGCACCTCCCCCGAGCTGTACTCAGCTGTTGACTCGGATGATGAGACCTACGTGCCGTCGCAGGTGAGTGTTCCAGGGAGGGATTCTGTTCTGTCCCACCCACCTGCACCAGGGTCAGAACCCTCAATGGGGATGTCAGTGTTGGCAGCTAGGCCTTTGGTGGTTACGGATGCAGGGTCACACTCCGCGACATCTGATCCTGTTCCTGGGCCAGCAGATCAGAGGGGGAATGCAGTCCTGCAGCCTCAGGCAGTGCCGGCACAGCAAGGCGCAGTCCGCCTTGCCCCAGACAGGTGTGGTGCCCGCCGACGTGGTGGCCGTACGCCACCTGGCAATACCGCATGGGAGCAATCCATTTACGGTATGGCTACCCAACAGGCAGCATCATCCGAGATGACGGCTCAGGCCATGGATAGGGTGGCCACTTCCATTGTCCCCCCTGAAAGGCTGATGGAGCGACTAGAGCAGGCAACCAACTCCATCTGCCAGTCACACAGGGAGGACATGTTGGCGTCCAACAGGGACAGGCGGGCGGCACTGGCGACTCTGCAGGAGGCCATCTCCATAGAGTCCCAGGGCCACAGGGAAGCCCTGAGGCAGGAGCTACATCAACTCAGGACGACTCTTGTTGAGCTTGAGGCTTCAACACACCAAAGGACAGAACAGCAGCTGGAGCGTCTCACCCGTACGCTCTCAGCTGAGATGCAAGCAACGAGGGCGGAGGTCCGGGCATCCCGTGAGTTGTTGCATGGGGACCTCCGCACCCTCATCCTCCAGAACGAGACCTACCACACCCGCATGCTTGCAGCCATGGAGGAACAGAGTAGGGCCTTGCGTGGGCTGCCTCCCATAGTGCAACCACCTCCGGATGCAGCTGCACAGGGTGATAATAGCGACAGCAGTGATACTCCCACAATAGGGTAGCCGTGTGGGCCATGAGCCCATGGAGGTGTTTTTTTTCCCCAGGATCCACACAGGTGGGTTTTGGTGTGCACCCTGACCTCGGACCTCCTGGGTGGCCTCCCCAACCCCCCCGGGCCCTTTAATGGCCATTTTTGATTTATTTTTATTTTTATTTTTATTTTTATTTTTAATTTTATATTTTTCCCAATTTTTTTGGGACAATTTGTCGGCTTCCATGGTTCCTGTGGGCATACGCTGCATTGTGGCTGGGCACATGCAGGCTTGTCATGTATTAGGTTCAGATGCCTGGGTTTGAGTCACACACACCCCTCCTGCTTCCCGTTTCCATGGGCTTGCAAAGGGTGTGCCCAAGTGACATTGAAGTACATGGTGACATTGGACTCCCACTACATGTGTGGGTAGTCTAGTCAATACTGTGTATACATTCCTAGTGCATATTGCTGTTGTGTTGTACACTGCATGTTGCATTGATGTGTAACTCATCATCTGTGTCTGCCTCCCAATTTGCAGGTCCCTACCTCATGTCTACACAAGGGCCTCTAGTCTGGAGATGGGGTCCTTGTTGGCAGCAGTGCACCTACAACTCTACATGGTGCCAACACTGTTCAGTTGGAAGTGGTGGGAGTGCAGGCATTTCCAGGTGGTGAGACTACTGATTTATCACATTAGTGAAGTCATGTCAATGGTAGTACCTGCTCAAGTTTGTTGTTGGTCCTGCATTACAGTGAGTATTTCAGGTGTAGCAAGTTTCAATTGGGGACACTGTACATCGCAACACTTGTCATGTTGTGGGGATTACTTTGTTTACCTGCACATAGCATGACATGGCACTGTGTGTTGTGTGGCGGTGCTGGGGATGGGTTGGGTGACATGGCACTGTCCTCTTGTTGCATTTAGCAAGTGGGTATTCATTTTAGCTGCTTGAATGTGTTTCTTCACAACACTGCATTGGTGGTGTGTGTGGGTAGGGATGCACACATTGTAACACTTCCAGGTGAACAATCTCAGGCTGATATGCTTTTCACGGTTGAATCTCCAGACATTCAGGATCAGTGTCAGGTTGAGTCATCATTGACTGTCAGATGGAATGTGCCAGGCCAGTGTGCAGTCCACAGGGGTGTGATTACTATGTGAAGTAATTAGCCACTAGCTGTGTACGGGCTGCCTCCCCCGTGCCCTTTCCCCTCCCATGCGCAGAGGCTGTGCATGTGGTTGGGGATGTGGGGCCACCACCATGTCCACGGCCAGGCCCCGGCGTGTTGCAACGTTGTGCAGGACACATGCTGCCACTATGATCCTGCACACTACTGGGGGAGCGTATAACAGCTGCCCGCCAGAACGGTCAAGGGAGCGATAGCGTGACTTTAGCACTCCGAATGTGCGCTCCACTATGCCCCGGGTTGTAATGTGGGCTGTGTTATATCTTACCTCGGGTGGCGTGGTGGGGTTCCGAATTGGCGTCATCATGTGGGGGCTGAGAGGGTAGGCACTGTCCCCTGTGGAGGTGGTGATTGGTATCATTGGTGGGGTTGTGACCTTGCTCAGTATCCAACATGCATGCATGTGCAGTGGCATACATACTCACCAAGCAGCCATGTATCGCCATGCCGCCCAGCATCTAGGTCCCGGCATAGGGTGGACATTCGGTAAATGAAGCTGTCGTGGGTGGAGCCGGGATAGTTGGCATATACTGAGGTGATGATTCCCTTGGCATTACATACTACCTGCACGTTGATGGAATGCCAGTGCTTGCGGTTCCTATAGATGTGCTCAGATGCCCTGGGGGGACGTAGAGCCACATGGGTGCAGTCGATGGCACCTAGCACTTTGGGGAATCGTGCCACACCGTAAAAATCCAGGGCGGCAGCATGCCTTTCTGCAGGTGTTCTGGGCAGGTATATGTGCCTGCGGACTGATGGGCGTGCAGTGATGATGTTCAAGACCTGGTGTAGGCAGCGTGACTGGGTGGCCTGTGACACCCCACCCACTATGGCACTTGTCCGCTGAAATGATCCAGTGGCTAAGAAGTGCAGTACATTGAGGACCTTCTCCAGGGGGCTGAGTGCTTGGGAGCACAGGGTGGGTGATGTGAGGTCATCCTCCCACTCACTCACCAGGTCCAGTATTATGTGTGGTGGAAACCTGTACCTTCCATACACCTGGTCATCAGGCATCCCGAAAAGGCTGGTTCTGGGTGTGAATATTCTGGCCCTGACTATCCTCCTCCTCCTCCTTTGGTAGCCCACTGCCACTGCTGCTAGGAATGGTATGTTCATCCTGGCGTCTGGCTTGTTATTGTTAAAGTGCGCAAATTCATGCTTTGCGCGTGTTCTAGGCGAGCGTGTGACCCGCGCACCCCTGGAATCCAGTTCCCAGTCCAATAGCGTGTGGAAATTCACACGCACAACGGGATACAGGTGCGCTGACGTACTTGCGTGTGTAAGTGCCCCCGCACCCCTGAAATACACGTACATAGGCCAATCGCGTGTACACGCACTTTTATCCAATTACACGCGATGAGACTCTGACGTGCAGTATTTACACGTGTGCTCCGTCATCACGTGCTGGGTGGGGAACACCCGTGCGGGTCACGTCACATACGCGCTTACGCGCTGAGGGACTCTGGACCAATAGAATCGCGTATGCGTGCTTACGCGCTTACGCGCTAAGGGCCTTTCCTCGGATTTCACGCTGACGTGCCGAATTTTCACGTGCCAAATCACTCCGTATCAAGCTGGCCACGCGAAAACACACGGAAGACCACGCTCCTGCCCAGAAGGCCGAGTTACTGCCCCCCGTGCCCTGAGCAGCCTCCCACGTGCCATCTGCTGCTGCCTGCCTGCCTGCTGCCACCGTGCCCTGCCATTTGGTGCCTGCACATCAGCCATCTGCAGGGGTCCAGTTGCTGTGTCCAACCCTGCTGGAACTGAAGACTCCCGACTGGGATTACATCGCTCCACAGCCCAGCCTCAGGACCCAGTTGCCCACCCACACCTGCCTCTGGGGTTGCCATGTCGGGCACTTCCACATCTGGCACCAGTGGCAACCCCAGGCCAGAGGGGCAGAGGGGCACCAGCTTCACTGCCACCGAAGTTGGTGTCCTGGTGGAGCATGTCCTGGGGCAGTATGATGCCCTCTTTGGATCGTCCCGCGCCAGCAAGGATGGACGGGAGAGGATCTGGGCCGACTGTGTGGTTGCCATCAACGCGGAGGGGGTGGCAACCCGCAACGTCCAGAAGATCAAGAAGCGCTGGGAGGACTTGAGGTCCAGGACCCTTGTGAAGGCCCGGCGCCTCGTGGAGGGGGGCCGGGGCCGCATGAGTTCCATCCAGATGAGGGTCCTGGAACGCGTACGCCCAGCGCTCCACACCCAGATCCTTGAGAGGGAGGCCCGTCTGGAGTTGAGCGGTAAGTGTCCAAGCATTACTGTGTGACACAGGGCATGTTGCTGTGTGCTGGGTCTATGATACTTGCCTGTATGTGTGCCATAGGCCATGTATGCATGTATGTGTGCATGGACATCATGGTAATGCATGTGCAACCAGTGATGTGTGACCCACATGGTTGTTGCATGTGTTCAAATGCCGCATGGGGACCCCTATGCAGATTTTGAACATGAGAGCATGCCAGTCTCTGTACCGGGACATGGGTGGGGGTGAGGGATGGGTGGTGATGCCAGGTACATATTTGGTAGCCATGTCTGTGTGGCTGACCTGCGTGTCTGTGACTTGTGCATGCCATGGATGCATGACACATGTGTGTGACAATGCACAGATTCAGTGAAGCAGCCAAATTGCCCTTGTATCCGCTGTGTTTGTTGTGTTTGGGGCCAGATGGATGTGACTGAGGTGAAGTGTGTGCATGTGAAAGGCATGAGCCATGATGCATGTGAGTTCCATATCATTGAATGTTTCAAGAGTCCATTGGACATGCATGGAAATGTCCATGGCATGCAGCATGCCTGTTACTGTGTGTGTTTTGCCTGGACTGACCCATGTGTTGTGGAGGGACATGATGGAAGTGTACTTTGACAGTGGTGGTCATCTGCTATTGCTTCCTGTCTAGGGGACCATTGTACAGTACCCTGATGCTTGTGTTCTTTGTCTCCCTCTACGCAGCGGCTAGTGAAGAAGAGGGCGGAGACGGCGCTGTGGAGCAAGGCGGCGGGGATGCCCCCAAGGCTGCAGCGGAAGGGGTGGGTGAGCCCCCACAGGGGCATGCTACGGTGGGAGATGGTGAGGAGCCATCCAGGTTGGTGGTTTGCACAGAGGAGGAGGAGGCCGCCACTGGGGCACACATGGGGCCTGGTGGGGGCATCCCTGCTGGTGCAAGTGGTGCAGTCCAGGGCCAGGGGCAGGAGGCAGCACAGGTCACCGTGGAGGGGCCTGTGCATGTCGCTGTCCCTGACCCTGTGAGTGCACCACCATGCACCAGCAGGGATGCCCCGTCCCAGGCCCGTCGGCAGGTAGAGGGGATGTCCATGTCACCTGACTCCCCTCCACCTGCAGACGTGGGAACCCCTGGCCGTGTGGAGAAGGTCCTGATTGGGGTCGCGATGCGCACGGCTGTGATTCGTGATGCCGTGCGTGCTTCCCGGGAGGAGCACGCACGTCATCACAAAGTGCACCGTGCCGACGTGGCCCAATTGGGATCGGCCATGTTCGGGGGTTTCCTGCATGTGTTAGCCAATGTGGCGGCCCTCTCCTCCTCTGTGCAGGCTATCCACCAGTCGTTCTCCTTGCCGTCTTCCAGCCCAGATGCCACCAGGGCCCCCTGTGGACCTGCCCCAACCAATGCAGCCAGCTCGGTGGGGATCCCATCCCTGCCACAGTTGGGAGTCGGAGGTCCAGCAGGGGTGGACAACACAGCAACTGGACCCCAGCAGATGGAAGATGTGACAGCATCATCAGGCAGGGCACGTGCACGACGGCGTCGGTGGTTTCCATCAGCCTGGATGCCGTCGTGCTGGCAGAGGCAGTGGCGTCGGAGGCAGCAGCGGGCTCTACGTGGGAGGCATCATGGCTCGGGGCCATCAAGATCAGAGGGGCAGGCATCGGCCGGAGGGCAGGGCAACCCTGGGATGGTGGTGTCTTCCGTGTGGGAGCAGTTGGTCCAGCGGATAGGTGCGGAGCGGCAGCGGGCGGAAGAGGAGCGGCTCGCCATGGTCAGGGCGGAGTTCTCCATGCGTCGGGCGTTGAGGCGGGCTGAGTGCCTCGAGGAAGCTCGCAGGGAGTTTGAGCTGAACATGGGGTTATCCCTGCGAGACCTCGGGGCCAGGACAGAGTCCCGCCTCCAGGACATCGACATGGAGTTCGATGATGCCCTGGCCAGCAACATCAACAAGTGAGCCGCAGGACTTGCCCGCTGCCTTTGTATATAGTTATATAATTAGTTAGTGTTAGGTTTCCTTTATTTGTTTTTATTATTTTGGACCGCTCGGACAATGGCCACTTTTTTTTATATATTTTTTTCATTAGGTAGTAGTAGGTTTCCTTTATGGTGTTGGGCTCATGGACCCTGGTACATTCCTGTATTTAGTTTGTTTTTTGAAGGAACATTTTCTTTTTTTCATTATTGTGTTCACCATGTGGAAATGGTTTTTCATTATTTTCCTTCGACTTGATATTGCTTTGGTCAACATTTGTTTTTGTATTCCTTTTTCTTTTTTTGATTTTTACTTTTGTTCTCCGACATGGACCATTTATTTTGTTATCCACATAGTTGTATGTTTGATTTGTTTACTTATTTTTAATCTTTAATACATTTTTTATTTTTACTTCCACTTGTGTTATTTTGTCTTTGGTTTCATACATGTCATGATATGGGTTTTGACATTCACTTGCAGCCATTGTGTATGTGTGTGTGACGGACATGTGTTCATTTACATACTTGCCATTGGGGTTGTGTCATGTAATTGCATTCACTATGTGGGTGGATGCAATCCTTGCCTGGGTGTTTGTGCTGGGTATGCTGCCCATTACTGCCATGATTGTGTATCGTCAGGACCTGGGGGCAGGGGGACATGGGTGGGGGCCTGGTGGTGGGTGCCCCTGCACTGCTGGGGGGTGAGGGTGGTGGGTGACATGGGTGGGGGCCTGGTGGAGGCTGCCCCTGCACTGCTGGGGGGTGGGGGTGGTGGGTGACATGGGTGGGGGCCTGGTGGCAGGTGCCCCACAGTGCTGGGGGGTGGGGGCGGTGGGTGACATGGGTGGGGGCCTGGTGGAGGGTGCCCCTGGTGGCTGGGGGGTGGGGGTGGTGGGTGACATGGGTGGGGGCCTGGTGGAGGCTGCCCCTGCACTGCTGGGGGGTGGGGGTGGTGGGTGACATGAGTGGGGGCCTGGTGGAGGCTGCCCCTGCACTGCTGGGGGGTGAGGGTGGTGGGTGACATGGGTGGGGGCCTGGTGGAGGCTGCCCCTGGTTGCTGTGGGGTGGGGGTGCAAGGGGACATGAGTGGGGGCCTGGCGGGGGCTGCCCCTGCACTGCTGGGGGGTGGGGGTGGTGGGAGACATGAGTGGGGGCCTGGTGGAGGGTGCCCCTGGTGGCAGGGGGGTGGGGGTGGTGGGTGACATGGGTGGGGGCCTGCTGGCAGGTGCCCCACAGTGCTGGGGGGTGGGGGTGGTGGGTGATATGGGTGGGGGCCTGGTGGAGGTTGCCCCTGGTGGCTGGGGGGTGGGGGTGGTGGGTGACATGGGTGGGGGCCTGCTGGCAGGTGCCCCACGGTGCTGGGGGGTGGGGGTGGTGGTTGACATGGGTGTGGGCCTGGTGGAGGGTGCCCCTGGATGCTGGGGGGTGGGGGTGGTGGGTGACATGGGTGGGGGCCTGGTGGAGGGTGCCCCTGGTGGCAGGGGGGTGGGGTTGGTGGGTGACATGGGTGGGGGCCTGCTGGCAGGTGCCCCACAGTGCTGGGGGGTGGGGGTGGTGGGTGACATGGGTGGGGGCCTGGTGGAGGGTGCCCCTGGATGCTGGGGGGTGGGGGTGGTGGGTGACATGGGTGGGGGCCTGGTGGAGGGTGCCCCTGGTGGCTGGGGGGTGGGGGTGGTGGGAGACATGAGCAGGTGTGCAGGGTAGTCCCCTGTTTTGTGGGCTGCCTGCAGGGGCCGTGGAGGGTGTACAGGGAACACCTGTGAGGACCCACCCAGCCTAATCGCGTGTGTAACTTCCCACGCACCCCTGTAATACACGTACCAAGCCAAATCGCGTGTGATAATTCCCGCGCACCCCTGAAATACACGCGCCCAGGCTATTCGCGTGTGGAAATTCCCGCGCACCCCTGAAATACACGTACCCTGCTGTAATCGCGTGTGGGACTTCCCGCGCACCCCTGAAATACACGCGCCCAGGCTATTCGCGTGTGGAACTTCCCACGCACCCCTGAAATACACGCGCCCAGGCTATTCGCGTGTGGAAATTCCCGCGCACCCCTGAAATACACGTACCTTGCTGTAATCGCGTGTGGGACTTCCCGCGCACCCCTGAAATACACGCGCCCAGGCTATTCGCGTGTGGAACTTCCCGCGCACCCCTGAAATACACGCGCCCAGGCTATTCGCGTGTGGAACTTCCCGCGCACCCCTGAAATACACGCGCCCAGGCTATTCGCATGTGGAACTTCCCGCGCACCCCTGAAATACACGTACCCTGCTGTAATCGTGTGTGGGACTTCCCGCGCACCCCTGAAATACACGTACCCTGATGGAATCGCGTGTGGAACTTCCCGCGCACCCCTGAAATACACCTACCCTGCTGTAATCGCGTGTGGGACTTCCCGCGCACCCCTGAAATACACGTACCCTGATGGAATCGCGTGTGGAACTTCCCACGCACCCCTGAAATACACCTACCCTGATGGAATCGCGTGTGGAACTTCCCGCGCACCCCTGAAATCCACGTACCTGGCCAAATCGCGTGTGAGACTTCCCGCGCACCCCGGTATACACGCACACGTATTTTTTGTCAGCGTGTCCGTGTTTGTGGGTACCCCTTTGCACGTCATTTGTCCAGGAGGGCCACAGTATAGGACATTCATCATGGCAGTATATGGGTGCTATTTGTTGGCGCACCTTTTGGCGCACATTTCTTACAGCCGCAGAGACGCTACCGCCTGCTTTCTTGTGACGGTCGTGTTTGTGCCTGTGCGCTGGTTTGAGCGTGCGCTTTTTTGCCCTATTCTATTCCATGAATACGTGTTGTAGGCAAGCGTGTGGGCGTTCCGCGCACTTGTGCCCTGTACTTCCCCCGTGACGCCCACGTTTTTGCAAGTTGTTCCCCATTCCGAGTGTTACGCCCGTGTTCCGCCTACTTTTGTTGCGTGCGCCGCGCTATGTGCGAATTTCGCTGTGGCCTGTGCGATTTTCGCTGTGACCTGGCGCACGCTGTTAGATGGCCTGTGCGCCAACGTGCGCGGCGAACTTTTTATCGCACATCCGCTGGTTTTCTCACGCACGGACTTCCATGAATCGACGTGCGCTGCTTTTCGTGCGATTTTCGCACTTGCACTGCGATTTTCGCTATTCCACTGCGATTCGCACGTTTTTGCCCACTTGCGCCGCGCTAATTATTCCATGAATCGGCCTGACAGTATTATTTAAAAAAAACAGTAAATGTGTAAAAAGGATTTCCCCAACCCCACTGTCTAGATGTGGGTCCACTGCTGCAGCTAGGCACCCGACATAAATTAAAAGGGGGTGGAGGAACAAGAGAAAAAACTAACAAGCAGGTGAAGCCCCATATAGGCCAGCACAGTTGTATACAATCCTTTAGACACACCCACCTTTAACGCACATGGTAGGGTTTAGACCCAAGGTCTAGACCTACTACATATAAGTAAGGGGTAGGCAGAAAAGGGGCCTAGACATTTTTAACCATTAAGGACAAATACTCTTAAACTCTGTAAGGCACACTCTACATTACTGTGGACCCTCTAGTAGATAATATAGGTAATTATGTAAATGAATATATGATAATACATCATCATCATAGACAGTAAGACACATGTTCATATTCCAGCCATATATTCCCAAGAATAAATAAGACATGTTAGCAATCATTACCTAAGTGATACATTTCAGGGAAAAATATGTACAGTGCCAGCAATATTAACTGCAATGTTACAAATACATTCACCATTTTAGAAAGGCATTTAAATATAGATTAAAAATCACAAGACCCTTCTGGACACCAGCAGTGACCCGGAGTCAAGCAGAAGGTAATGGTGGGAAATGGCCCAGTAACTAATTCCAGAGTGAAGGGGTTGAACCAGCAGCTGCGGGAAGACAGCAGGAGTCTTCAGGAAGCCTGGACTGGACCTCCAAAGGCAATAAAAACAAATTGCGATATGCACAAGCCACTGCATTAAGCAAGTTTCGCCAAGTGAGGGTTTAAAACGGGGCAACAACTGCAAGAAGTGAGGGAAACCTCCTTCAGGAGGGTGGCTGTTCTGCTGCCTCCAAGTATCAGAAATAAAGCAGCAGAAGAAATAAGCAGGGACTTGGCAATGCCTAAATACCACTCCATAAAGGGGCAGTCCAAAGGCCAGCCCGCCAATCACTAAACGAAACTTGGGCAAAGGATCGGGTCAACAACTATTCTGGCTGGTAGGTAGAACTGCCACTTAGCTTTAGCCACCCCCTCAAGAAGTGAGTGGGAGAGCACAGGGGCCTATACTGGTCTAAACCAGTTAGGATCAATATGGTGAATGTAATTGTGGCCTCACAAAGAGTCCACATGGTTAGAACGGCCATTTGAAGTCCACCTTTTGTTTACCCTGAACAAAGGAAGTCCTCAAATGCAAAATGGTAGAGATTGGTATTTAAATAAAAACATTGGTACCCCAATGGCTACCAAAAAGGTACATTGGGCTACCAATGCAGTAAAATGGCGTTCATTCCTGGTGAAGCCAAAACTAAAGTGTAGATTTAACCAACCAACTCCCACAGATCTTTGTAGGGTGATAGAATCACCCCATAACCAAAATGCTTAACCTGAGAAACACCCTTGGGACTTGGTGTCTTAGCAACAACCCAATACCACATTCCTTACATAAGATAACAGGATGCCAGAGGGACTTCAAGAGAATTCCTTCTTGGAACTTAAAGGAGCCAGTGATAAAAAATGGGAAAAAAGCAAACAATTGAGGGGCTCTAAAAAGTAGCCAGTAGCCATAGAATCTGAGATATACATAATGGAATGGCTTTTGTGTGAAACCTGGTGGTACTCCTAGTCCTACTCCACTATTCTCCCTATCTCCCTTCAGTTAATTGCTCTTCTTGCTGTTTTATTGACTGATTCATATTGTAACTTCGCTTCTACTGTTATATTGTTTACGTTTATGTTTTTATGTATTAAGTTGTTCACTTGTACAGCGCTTTGGTGTAAAGCGCTTTATAAATCAATAAATACAAATAAATACAAATACTCCCATGCCTACTCCCCGGGTATCCTCTGCTCAGATGGCCAGGGAAGGGCCTTTGCCTTTGGGTCTCAACCCTGGGGTGGACAAGTGAGGGAAGATTATCTGAGTGGAGGGTCTTCAGGGATTGGGATGGAGTGCCATCAGGCAAGACATGGTTTGCCCCGTTTCCTGAAACCATCCTCCCTTACACCCCCTTTGCCTTTGTGGGCTATTGTAACCCTATCCCCATGCAAAAACCTACACTGCACCTGCAGGCCATTAAAAGGAATAAGAAAATACACACCGCCCCTTGAAGAACCAGCTCACTCAGAGCTAAAGGAAAGGCATGTCCAGATAATTGGGTAATGGAAGGTCAGGCAGGCTCTACACTGACCACACACCTGCAGCCTGGTGGGGTATTCAGCAGTGCAGGGAGCAGTAGTTGGAGACCCACTATGCCTTTCACTTGCATCACTTATTCACTGTGTGCTTTCTGCTTCTAACCTCCCCACCTCATTGGTTCCATCCCTCACCCACCTATGCGGGCCAATCTCTGATGCCATCTATGCTGTTTACATAGCATTCTAGGGGTGTGAAAATTAAATTTCGTTCACCATGATGAATTGCGTGTTTTTCTGAACCTCTAGTTGCCGTCTGTGCAAGGTGGGTTTTGGAAGTCTGTGTAATTTGCTGCATTTTGGGTTTCTTTCTCAGTTTGTTCCACTGCAGGTTTTCTCTATTGTCCCGAGGTTCTTTCTGGAAGTTGAAGTTCTGCCAGAGAAAAAGAGAACACTGGACAGAAACCGTATTGGTAGGCATTGGGTGACAGAAAGCAGCACCAGTAGTTATATTCATGACACCCTGAGCCACTCACAAACATTCATATATTTCCTTTGTGAAATCAATTTCCACTACTTGCTGATCTTTACTCTGCAGAAACAAATACCTACCCGAAGAGTTGAAACTTTGACAGGGGAGTTAAAATAGAAAAACATGTGCTGTCATGAATAGAGATGAATAATATATTCCAAAGATTGAGTGTAATGAATATTTGTATTATTATTATTATTATTATTGTTATTGTTATTTTTATTATAAGTCATAGAGATGAAAGGTCTGTAATCCTCTATAGACTAAAGATTCCCTCCTCGAAAACACCATGTAATGCGTTCCTTAAGGTGGGAAGGAGCAGACCCATGGATGCATTTGAAGATGATGCAGATAATTATAAGAAACATTTAATTGAATATCCCTTTCAAGGAGTGCAATACAATAGCCAAAGTGACTTGTCACTAATGCTCTGACTACAACTGCACCTAATATTAAAATGGCATCCACTGTGAATGCCCTGGACCTTTACCAAAAATAAGATCGAAGCATTTAACCCGGGATGTCAACTTGACATGTTTTCCAATAAGTAGAGGAAGAGGGGGTGAGGAGGGATTTCTTGTTAATATTAGTAGGGCCTCCTCCATATTACCCTGGCTAAGATGAAGCTAAGTAGGGTCCATCAAGGAAGAGATATCATCCAGGCATCG
This sequence comes from Ambystoma mexicanum, assembly GCF_040938575.1. Taxonomy (NCBI): domain Eukaryota; kingdom Metazoa; phylum Chordata; class Amphibia; order Caudata; family Ambystomatidae; genus Ambystoma; species Ambystoma mexicanum. Next base: position 1,136,788,445 of record NC_090932.1, on the reverse strand, counting down.
TGAACATATGTATATGATTTCAGTTTAGATGTGAACGTTATAGGAGGGTAAAATGAAGAGGTGTGGTTTAACTTCAAAAAGAACCATTCTGAAATCATGAAAATGGTTGCAAATAGTAGTGGAACTCAGTTCCTGATAGTTCTCATTCACTTTATTCATTAAACGGCCTTATTTTCGTGCCTTTGTTTTACCAGTTCCAGATTTTCTTTCAGATTCTTTGGAGAATTGTACAAACACTGAGCCATTTTGGCCCCAGTACATAGTCTACTATGAATACTGGTTTAGGGTTACCTTCCCACCCTTCTCTTACCAATCTTAGGAGACCTCTAACAGGAAGATCAAAGAGAAGCTCAAATGGACTGAACTCTACTGCATTCTTCGGGACCTCTCTCTAGGCTAATATGAGGCATGGCGTGAGAACATCCCATTTCCTCTCATTAGGGGCTTATCCAGGCCTGCTACGATGCCTTTCAGTCTCTTGGTGAATCTCACAAGCCTAGTGCCATTGTTTTGTCAGTCCACAAACCATTGCATCCAACATTGTTTTTGTACACACAGACATTAAATTGGTATCTCTATCAGAGAAAATGGCCTCCCAACCACTGGTAAGGGAACTAGGGGAGCATTTATGCGCCTCACGACTTACCGGATTCTTGGAAGGTGTGGCAGGAGCAAACACTCCCTCCCACTTTAACACACACCCGAGGCCAGTAAAAATAAGCATGCAACCTGTCAGCCCTCTTGGTTACTGCTTAGTGACCAGTCACAGGTATGTCATGGTCACCAGCATCTCCAGGTTAGGCCTCCCCAACTATGAAATGCTCAATCCAATACAAGAGAATTGGGTTAACGTCTTGATTTTTCTCTTATACTGTTTCCCCCTCCGTGTGGGGTTCTTCCTCCTGTTACCCAGGGACGTCATCTAGGGTCGTCAGGGGTCGCAAATTTTTTTTTTTAATGCCATGCCCTGGCCTGTGGCCTGCACCATGTGGCTCTTTGCTTCTTGAGTGGCTGGCTTTCTTGTTCAGGACTCTTAAAAAAAAGAAAAGAAAAAAAGAACAGGGTTTCCACAAGTCTAACACTTTCAGCAGTGACCCTGAATAAGAAAGAATAGAAATACCAAATAATGTTATGTTTCTTTCTTTAATTCTATACAATAATTGCTAGACTCATTAAAGGTTTATTTCAGGCAAACTTCAGGGGGTGAGTCACCAATTCAGTCTGTTCTTAAACACCTCAAATCAGCCTTTCTTCCTTCTGAGGTCGATAAATGCCTACCAACACAGGTTGGGTGATATTGTATGTGTATTTGTTCTATATAAAGCGCTTAAGCGTAAGTACTATATAATAACACATCATTATCGTTTGGCCATGGACGTCTGCTTGCATTCACAGCAATTTGGTAATATGGGCCTATGCACACTGATCTTAACGATGCATATGGAGATCCATTCTTGTATGAAATGCATATCATATCATAGTGATATCGTAATCATATTTTTCGTAGTGTACTTAGGAACAATGCTATCTCATGCCACTTCCTGTTGTGAAAGGTCGTGTTCCATTGCTTCCCCTGATAATACTTACTGTGATGTCATCAGAGGTCAAGGGTTGTGTGATGTCACTTCCGCTACCCCTGGCATTTTGGTGAAATGACGTCTATGCTGTTACCCCAACCCCCCTTACAGATGCTAATCCTCCACATTCTCCTCTGCAGTACAGGTGGCCCGGAACGGAACCAAGGCCAGTCTGAACTACCTAAGGATAAGAGGGTAGACAATCACAGGAAATTCAAGTCCTTGCTTCTTGGGGGAACACCTGTACAGAGTCCAATTAATACTTATCTCTCTCACTCTGGAGGTTTGCTCGGTTCCCCAAACCCAGATTTGTAAGCTGAGCCAGTGTGAAGTTGCTGGTGGCATGGCTCCAATGTGCCCTGCAAGGCCCCGGGTCAGTGTAAATATACTGGGAGCTTTAGTTAAAAAAATCAGCCTTAGGGGGAAAAAGACAGGTCACTATTTTAGATAGAAATATGACTTTTATAACTCTGCAGGAATGGAAAATCACACCACACTTCCCAGAAGGACCTTGGAAGAACTCTGGTACACTGAGGAAAGGGTCGGCAAACACGTACCTTGGCGAACAGCAGTACAGCATGGGTTAGGCTGCAAGGAAAAAGATTCAGAGAGTGTGCAGGAAGGATTGGAAGGCAAGCTGGGTAATACTGCTGTGGGGACACGTGCCAAAGCTAGGAAACTACAATTGATATGAATCCTGAGTAATCAAGGGAAAAAAGATCTGAGACAACTTAAAAAATTCTGCCAGCATTAAGATTATTGCCAAGAGTGGTCTTATATTACTGCCTACTTTTGAGTGTAAGATGACTGCCATGTCCTGGGAGAACTTCTGAATTTGATTTTTAGCACTGGCAACCATCTTGGAATCGAGTATTCCTCCAGATACTATAGATACCAGTGTTTCCTCGTTCATAGTCTGCATTTCTCATAGGTCCTCCAGGTTGTTCTCGATCTCCTGCGCCAATACCTGACAGAGGGTCTTAATAAAAACACAGCACCATTTGCAGTAAAGGTTGTAGGAGTGGAACAAATATGAACAGGAGTGCAAGCGGCTGCCACACGTTACGCTACGGTAAGTGGAGGATATGTATTAGCTCATGTGTAAAAAATAAAACAGTTCTATTAGGGATAGTTAATCCACAGTAATGTAAGTAATATAATTGGCAAATTTGGCTAAAATTTTGCTAAAAAGGTACTGCAACTACAGTCTCATACCACTAATTCAATTCTACAAAGCCAGAGTCATTCCGATTCTGACATATTGCTCTGAGACATCATTCAATTTTGAAATGAAAAACTGGGCCCTACTGGAAGGACGTTTTTGGAAAACGGTGTCGAGACTTCCAAAAGGAACCCCAATACAATCAATAAGAATGGAATTGGATCTGAGTTCTTTAGCGGTAATTGTGGAATGGAAGATGCTTGCATTTTACAGGAAATGCAAAGTTGATCAACCAAAAGGAGGCTTCTTACATTTACATAAAGCACTGGCAACTAGATCTGAGCCAATATTGAATGAATGGGAAGAAAAGTGTCTAACCATCATACATTCTTTACAAGAAACCAATGAAACCTTAATGAACAATCCTGATAAAATCAAAAAGAAACTTTATTCATTAGATTGGTTCAATACCGAAGAGCAAAGACGCAGGTACAAAGGATATGGCAAATTATGGGAAATCAGTCAGAAACCACATTCAATCCCTTGGTTCTAAGTACGGTACCCCAATTTTCGGTACAGTACTTAGCGCCTTCCCCATTCCCATAGAGCTCTATGGGGCGAAAATGGGAATGGGGAAGGGCCATGGTTCAATGGGGAATTACGGCCCGCCAAACTTGGAATGGGGTGGTAATTCCCTATTGAACCATGGCGGACCCGTTACAACACCGGCACCAACCATGGTGCTAACAGCGCCATGCTTTAGCGCCGGTGTTGTAATGAGGGCAATTGTTTATCTTTAGTTGTGAGGGGAAGTATAGGTTTTGGGCACAGACAGACTTTTGAGTTGAACTTACTGACAAGGACTATACTTAGTTTCTTTTGGTAGGGAAATCCCTCCTTAGCATAGAGCAAGTTAGGCCTTACTCCATCCTGACATTTAAGAAAAGAAACCATTTTTTTAGACAATTGAATCTGTTGTCTGGGCCTCATTATGAGTCCGCCGAAAACCCTGCTGGTGCTTCTGGCGGGTTGCCGCCAAACTAGTAACATTTTACTGGCACCTAGCTTCCCGGTGCCACTGGGACATTACAAGTCCCGGTGGACCGGGAAGCTAGGTGCAGGAATATGTTAGTCCCCATTCCTGTGGACCGCCATAGGACAAAAAAGCAGTTCAATTAGGTATAGTTAATCCACCGTAATATAAGTAAATAAATAAATTAAATAAAAATAAAGTAATAAGATGTATGCTCTTTAAATACACTAATGCAGAAGGGCTTAAAATGAAGCAACATACTATAGAAGGGAACTTAGTCAGGACTAGGGCACATGGACAATAAGTATCTATGCTTAACCTTATGTCTGTTGTTTACAATAATTACACCATGCATTTGGGTTATATTACTAAATTGTTAAGCCTATAACTGGGAGAATAGGAGTAGGATTCACACCATAATAGTTATATTAAATACATAAATACACTGAGAAATTAAGAACAAGGAGGTCTGGTGGTAGACCTATTAAAAATTAAAAACATGTGGATATGGAGTTCATTTTGACAGATTATTTATTTTGTGCTTCAGGCAGGGAATGGGTTCACAGAAGCACCGGCACTGTTGCTAATGGTGCCAGTGCTTCCATGATGACTCTTCCCACTGGGGCTGATGCGCCCGGGCAGGGCCAGACCTGTCGGGCGCAGCACCCCCGTGAGGCAGACTCGTAGTGTGGTGGTCCGGAAACAAGGGTGCCGGTAAGCTTACCAGCACCCTTGTTTCCAGACCGCCACGCTCATAATTAGGCCCAATGTGTCTTAGTTATGATGCCTTTACAAAAGCAGGAAAATGGGAGAGGAGGATAATACATGTGAATTATTGAAAACACTTGGATTATTGAATTAAAGTCACATAAAGCAAACTACAAATGCGAAAATGCACTAAACATTTTGGAAAGGTATAATTTCTTCTCTAGAACACAAAGAATGATGAGTCCATGTACGGTTATGCCACTCCGTTGAGGATTCTAATAACCACATGCAATTTCACTGGCATAATAGAAGAATACATCAGGGACCTGATAATGATGGGCACCTGGAACACAAAAATAAGGAAGAGAATTTGGATAGACAAGGATCCATTACTGGAAAATGCCCCATGGAATTGGAAGAGTCAGCAAAGAGCATACAAGAGGTGGATGACAATGATGCTCAAATACCGGCGGTACAGGCTGTGTACTCAAACAGAAGGTCAGACACCAATACGTTTTCCGTGACCAACTACACCAGTAATAGGGGGGAGAGTCATGCTGTCAAAAGAAGACCTACCTTTAGCAAGTGCAAATTGAGTAGCCATGAAACAGGAGCTATGGAATGTCCAGCTCTGGGGGTAGAGTGCAAGCTCTGTGGAGTGGGAGGGATTTTCACCAGACAGTGTAAATCAAACAGTGTTTCTAAATTTGATGGTCGAGAAAAGCTTACTGCATACAGAAGCACCATCAACATGATAGAAGACCAGAGAGTTACAAAATACAGAGCATGGAAGAAAAGGTTTGTTTGTTTGTTTATTTATTTATATAGCGCTCTTGACCCGGGGGTATATATGCGCTTTGAACATCAGGTTACAGGTAAAAGACAATAGTACAGTATTGATAGGGCATAGATAATAGTATTCAAACAATATACATAAAATTGGACATTCGGAGTGCATACATATGTGGTAGGACAGTTATTTGTTGGTTAACCAGGAAATGACCTTAGTTCTGAAGGGTTGGAAAGTAGGTGTAGATTTAATATCCAGTGGGATGGAATTCCAGAGTTGTGATGCCAAAGTTGGGAAGCTGGATCCTCCAGCTCTTTTGAGGGAGTATTTGGGAACTGTTAGTTGTAATGAGTTGGACGATCTGGTGGTTCTAGTGTTCTGTCTTAGTGTAAATTTGTTCGAGAGGTAGGGTGGGGCAAGATGATTGAGGGCTTTGTAAGTAAGGCATATGGTTTTCAAGTCAATTTTCTGTTGGATGGACAACCATTTGCAGGCAGTTCTGGTGGCGGAGATGTGTTCCCTTCTAGGAATATTGAGGGCGGCACGGAGTGCGTTATTTTGTAAAACTTGCAATTTATTGATTACTGTTTTGTTGGCACCTACATAGAGGCTATTACAGTAATCCAGTTTAGATTGAATGAGTGCTCTGGCTAGGATGAGACAGTTGCTAGGGGAGATCAGTGGTCTGCAGGCCCTGATTAGTTTACCGGTGTAGGCAGTGGCTGAGGCGGTCATGTTGATTTGTTTAGCTAGGTTGATGTTCGTGTCTAGGTAGAAACCGAGGGTTTTTACGCTCTTGGCAATGGGTATGGTGTTACCGTCAATAGTGAAGCTAGTGTAGCCGGGACAGAGTTTACTGATAGTGTTCGGTGAGCCGACAAGAAGCAATTCAGTCTTGTCATCATTCAGGCATAGGCCATGTGTGGCCATCCATGCCTGAATGATGGAAAAGACTTCATTGATCCATTTGGCGTCCTTGTTGTAGTTGCCTGATAGGGTGAGGAGTATCTGGGTGTCATCTGCGTAGTTAGTATAGGTGACACCCAGATTGTCCAGCTTGTCGAATAAGGGCTTGGTGAAAATATTGTAAAGGGTAGGTGAGACACAGGATCCTTGTGGGACACCGCAGGTGATGGGGATGGGGTCAGCCGCTGCTAGGGGGGAGAAGACCCGCATGGTTCTGTTGTCCAGGAAAGATTGGATCCATGTGACTGCAGAGTGGGAGAAGTGTGCTGCCAGAGACAAATGGTTGCACAGGATTTTATGGTCGACCAGGTCAAAGGCAGCGGAGAGGTCAAGGAGTAGAAGGATGGCAGCCTTGTTTTTGTCTTTGAGTTCGTCTATCTGGCATTTGAGATCAACAAGGGCCGTTTCTGTCCCGTGTTGTGGTCGAAAGCCAGATTGGCGAGTTCCTAGTAGGTGATTGGCCTCAAGGTAGTCCTGGATTTGTAAATAAGCCACTCTATCCAAGATTTTTAGTAGGAATGGGACGGTGGTAATGGGTCTGTAATTCGTGGGGATGTCAGGGTTGAGAGTAGTTTTTTTTAGTAGCGGTAGGACCCAGGACTGTTTCAGATTGCTGGGGACCATGTTGTTGGCGAAGGACAGGTTTATTAATTTGGTGATAAATGGGGAGAGATCCCTAGCTGCATCTTTTATGATCTGTGCGGGGCAGCTGTCCCCCTTGCAATTCGATGGTTTAAGGGATGCTATAATTTTCTGAACCTCCAATATGGATACCTTTTTGAAGGTGAAGCCTGAACTAGTGGCAGTAGGTGGAGGGGGCGTGGGGAAGGAGGTGGGATCGAGAGTGAGTTGTTGTCGTTTGTTGTTGATTTTAGTTTGGAGCCCTGAGATTTTATTAGCTAGGGCATTCTGGATCCCTGTGCACCAGGGTTTATCCTTAGTGCAAGAGTCAGTGGGGGTAATGGGGTTTTCTAGTTCCTTTAGTATGTTAAAGAGCTCCTTAGTACTGGAGCTTGCCTGGGAGATCCTAGTATTGAGAGATTCTTTCTTGGCCCGTATAATCTCATTTTTGTAGAGGGAGGAGATGTTGGTGAGATTGGTTCTGTTATTTATAGAAGGCACTGATTTCCAGAGTGCTTCAAGTTTGTTTTTTTGTTGACGCAGGGTTTTCAGCTCCGGGGTGAACCATGTGTTCAGGTGCGCTTTGGGTATTCCTTTGCGCAGTTTCAGTGGGGCAATGATGTCAATGGCTTTGGCCATGGACTCATTGTAGGCGTTGACCAGTTGGTTCAAGTCCGTTGTGGCGGGTAGTGCGTTTAAAGTAGGGATCACCAGAGGTATTAGGGCTTCCGCTGTGATATTGCTCTTTTTCCTAGTAGGGCAGGCAGGTGCCATGATAGGCCTTTTATGTGCTGAGTTGCTGGTAAGAATGTCAAACGGGAGGAGGTGGTGGTCAGTCCAGATAAGTTGTGTGGGATCTTTCGTAGTAATGTTGCAGTTAAGGGTAGTTATCCAGTCAAGGATTCTGCCTTTCGAGTGGGTGGGTTTGGAGCAAAGTTGTTGGAGGCCATGCTCCTCTAATGCCATGGCCAGGGCAGTGGCTGGGGTGTCTAGGGGGTCGTTAAACCCAAGGTTAAAGTCTCCGAGTATAATCAATTGTGCTGATGGTTTGGAGCTTTCAGCAACTAGTGAAGTGATGTCTTCCTCAAATGAGCCAGGAGGGCCCGGGGGTCGGTAAATTAAGTGCAGCGTAATAGTACTTTTAGGGGAGGTTTGAAATTTGACTGTAATGTGTTCACAGGATTTGAGTGGGGGAGCAGAGGATAGTCTGATGTCAAGCGTGGACTTAAAGATGATAGCTACGCCGCCACCTCGAGCGTTCGGTCTATCTGCTCTAAGGATGGTGTAGTTATCAGGTATGGCTAGGGTAAGAGATGGACCTGCAGCATCGTGCAGCCATGTTTCGGTTACCGCAAGGAAGTCCAGGTTGTTTGTTAGAATAATGTCAGCGACTTCTGAGGCATGGGCGACTAATGATCTGACATTTAGGAGAGCTCCTTTAAGACTGGGATGGATAGTGTTGATGGGTGTTACAGTGTGAGGGTTGATCTTATTGAGTGATTTGGTAGGGCCTTTGCTAGGTCTGTGGTGGGTTCTGGCGCCAAGTCTAGAATTCCGATCGGAGGGGATGAGGGTAGTGTTACGGGAGTTGGTTGGGTTAGCTAATGTAGAGGTGTTGTAGTCAATGGTAGGGCAAGATGCTCTCGTGTTGATGGGGTTCTGCTTATAGACAGCTAGGTGTGTGTTAGCTGCGACATGCGGAACGTGTGCATGTCTATGGGTGGGAAGGGCAGACTTGGTATCCGGGGGGAAGGCTGGTGTGGTGGGCAGGAATGGTGTAGGGCAGGTGATCGGGTGGTGTCTTGGGCAGGCGGGTCTGACTAAACCATTATTATAGGCTAGGTAACTGTTGCCAGTGCAGGGTATGTTACTTTGCATGACACAGAAAGGGAACATGATCGCAGTCAGGCAGAGTAGCATGCTGGGGCTAAGGTAATGTACAGGGGAGTGGCGTGAAGGGGGCATAGGCATTATAGGTAGGGCACAACACAATGCGAATGAGGTCTAGGCGACCATAGGGCACAACACAATGCAAGTGGGGTCTAGGCGACCATAGGGCACAACACAATGCGAATGAGGTCTAAGCGACCATAGGGCACAACACAATGCGAGTGGGGTCTGGGCGACCATAGGGCACAACACAATGCAAGTGGGTTCTAGGCGACCATAGGGCACAACACAATGCGAATGAGGTCTAAGCGACCATAGGGCACAACACAATGCAAGTGGGGTCTGGGCGACCATAGGGCACAACACAATGCAAGTGGGGTCTAGGCGACCATAGGGCACAACACAATGCGAATGAGGTCTAAGCGACCATAGGGCACAACACAATGCAAGTGGGGTCTGGGCGACCATAGGGCACAGCACAATGCAAGTGGGGTCTAGGCGACCATAGGGCACAACACAATGCAGGTGGGGTCTAGGCGACCATAGGGCACAACACAATGCAAGTGGGGTCTAGGCGACCATAGGGCACAGCACAATGCAAGTGGGGTCTAGGCGACCATAGGGCACAACACAATGCAGGTGGGGTCTAGGTGACCATAGGGCACAACACAATGCAAGTGGGGTCTAGGCGACCATAGGGCACAACACAATGCAAGTGGGGTCTAGGCGACCATAGGGCACAACACAATGCAAGTATGGTCTAAGCGACCATAGGGCACAACACAATGCAAGTGGGGTCTGGGCGACCATAGGGCACAACACAATGCAAGTGGGGTCTGGGCGACCATAGGGCACAACACAATGCAAGTGGGGTCTGGGCGACCATAGGGCACAACACAATGCAAGTGGGGTCTAGGCGACCATAGGGCACAACACAATGCGAATGAGGTCTGGGCGACCATAGGGCACAACCCAATGCAAGTGGGGTCTGGGCGACCATAGGGCACAACACAATGCAAGTGGGGTCTAGGCGACCATAGGGCACAACACAATGCGAATGAGGTCTGGGCGACCATAGGGCACAACACAATGCGAATGAGGTCTGGGCGACCATAGGGCACAACACAGTTGCAGTGGTACGTTAGCGACCATAGGGCACGGCCAAATAGCAGTCATGAGGCATGGAGCACTAAGGGCTAAGGATGCCTGTACTATTAAAGAGGTGGCAGCAGTAATGCATAGAGGCGGCGGCGTTGGAAGCATGAGCGTATGTAGCAAACAGTTAAAGAAACCGAGTTCAAATGTTTATGGGTGCGTAGTAGCAGAGGGCATACAGAAAGCACAATAGTATAGACTGAGGGTATTCCCACTACTCACAAAAGATTAAAGGTCCGTGGCCCCTGGCTCCTGATGCTCCCAACAGGCTCTCAACAGGCCTTTGTATGGCCTTCGTAGGGCCGCCGGCGCATCCGCCTGCCGGCGGATGTAATGGGCGGGATAAGCGAGGCTTAGCCTCGATGTGGCGCCGCGATGCGCCCGGCATGCGGGGGTCAGGCAGGAAGTTGGACAAGGCCAGGCAGGCCTTCGTTGCAGCTTACCAGCTGTTATGGCGTTGCAGCGATGGGGAAAGGGCTCCTGCCCTCTTCCCTTGGATGGGGCGATGTAGTGAGGCCCAACAGGCTCTCAACAGGCCTTTGTATGGCCTTCGTAGGGCCGCCGGCGCATCCGCCTGCCGGCGGATGTAATGGGCGGGATAAGCGAGGCTTAGCCTCGATGTGGCGCCGCGATGCGCCCGGCATGCGGGGGTCAGGCAGGAAGTTGGACAAGGCCAGGCAGGCCTTCGTTGCAGCTTACCAGCTGTTATGGCGTTGCAGCGATGGGGAAAGGGCTCCTGCCCTCTTCCCTTGGATGGGGCGATGTAGTGAGGTATGATTACAAATCCAAGTACAGAAAAAGAGTGGACCGTGGGACATCATGAATGCCAATGGTGTAGATATTGAGATGATGGTGGATTCTGAATCGCCTTACATGATGATATGCCCAGAACTTTATGAGGACAGTTTTGGAAAGTCTGTGAATGTACTTGTCCGTTCTGTCATAAATCCAAGCGTTTATTGACCGGTTCCCATCAGCATGCTAGGGTACGAATGAGCGTGCATTCAGTACAAAGGAAGAGAAGTCGGGGGAAACTGTATGTCACATGCAAAGGTGTTTTGTGTTAGGGTGGGATCAAAAAGAGGCATTAGAGATACAGATAGGCCCAGGGAAGGAAGTTTCAATTTTATGCATGAATGCGAATGCGCCAATGTCGAGTGAAAATCTCAAGATAACATATCTGTCTGTTTTAATGACAAATTGGATATGCTAAAGGGGTTTGTGCACAAGATAATATTGAAAAGAAGAGCAGTGCCAAAAGGACACCAAGTGAGACATGTACCCGTGTTAGCCAGAGAGGCACTTAAGACAAAATTGGATAGACTGGTAACTGAAGGAGTTATTATAGTGATTGAGGCATCAGAGTGGTTGTCGCCAATCATTTTGGCAAGGAAACGAGATGGAGGTTTAATGATGTGCATTGATCTGCGTGATTTGAATGCCATTATCAGTGGACAGGCACCTACTTCTAAACATTAATGAACTTGTGACTGGTATGGGACAAGCAACATGGTTCTCAAATTTTGATCTATTGTCTGTGTACAATGAAATTGAGCTGCATGAGTGTTCCTGTCATAGCACTTTGTTTATTACACCATTTGGGGTGTACATGGTTCGCAGGATGTCATTTGGACTAGCCTTGGCAGCAGCTGTGTTCCAGCGACTCATGCAGGAATTGTTTAGCAAGTTTGCAGGAGTGAGTTATTTTCAAGATGACACATCGGTATTGGGAACATGCAGTTGATGCCAGTGAAGTGGTTGTTCGGGCTGTATTATCTCAAAGGAAGGAATAGGAATATAGACCAATAACATGTGCCTTAAGAGTTTGAAATGATCTGGAAATAAGATATTCAGTTATTGCAAAAGTTGCTTCAACAGTATTTTGGGCTATTAAGCATCGTCTTAATCTTCTGTTGGGTTTACCTTATGACGTAAGGCCATACCATAAACCACTTGTTCATATTTTAACTACTAAAGGTTTGGGATTCATATAACCACAGATTGCCAGATGGATGCATGCCCTCCAACATTATAACTTTGTTGACAGCCAGAGAAATGCAGTGGCTGACTGTTTATCAACAGTACCTGTACAGGACAAAGGAATGCCAGTAGAAGAGGAAAGGGCACAAGTAGTTTTCACGATTCAGCTGTAGGTAAGATTGAACGATGGGAAGAAAGTTAAAAGGATGCGTAGTTGGCATGGATTAGTAAGGATTTGAGAGAAGGGTTGTCCAAAGTTGAGAACAGTACTGAAGGCAAAAAGAATTCATTTGTGTTGGATGAGTTAGCAGAGAGTCTGTGCAGAGATAACTAGAGGTTATAGATTAGTGGTTCCAATAGCAGTCAGGAATTGGCTAGTTGAACTTGCTCATACAGGACATTTAGGAAGAACTCTTACAAAGAAAAGGTTACAAGAGTCATACTGGTGGCCGGCTATGGCTGCAGATGAGGAGCAAATGGTTCTAGACTGTTCGCAATGTGCCATTATAAGAGCCAAGTGGTGAGGACACAACCAGTGCATCTTGTGGCAGTACCGGAAAGAGTCTGGTGGAGGGTAGTTTTATACATCACGGGTAAATTTGAAGTGTTAGGCGAAGATGTCAGATATCTTCTGGTACTAGTGGAATGTACATCTAGCTGGTGTAAGAAAGGTATGGCATCAATAGTAGACACAGGCACAATAGGTGTAAGTTTTGAACACCTTTATCTTGGTATTTTGGATGGGTTGAATTCCTAAATGGCCCTAACTCTACAATTGGAGTCGTCTCGACCATTAAACAAATAACAAACAAGTCCAAGTCAGTCTAGTCAAAATAAAAAGGCCTATACTAAAAAACCTAACCTTGCCCGCCTTCTCAAATGACAAATGTGTTAAATGAATGCAAAAGGAAAAATAGTGTCTTAAAAGAAATGTCAGAATGGCTTAGGTGACAACTCTCTTGCCCACATTCAGCAGCACAGGGTCTCGAGAGTTCCTTAAAAAGGATAGGTGGATGGTACAGTTCTATCAGTTTTGCACACTTTGGCTTACTGGTACAAGCTTTTAGCATTTCAATCAGTTTCTTAGGCTTTGTCCATCTTCTCATAAATACACAGTTCTATTCTTGAGTTTTACTTTCCCACCACTCAACACAGACTTCCTCGCTTTCCAATTTCACCTCTTTACTTAATCACAGTTCAGCACAGACTTCCCTCCACCGGGCTCCAGCCTATTTTTCTCTTTGTGTGGGTTCCCTTTCCCACTTTCCTTCAAATGTAACTTTCACTCCACCACAGTTCAGCACAGGAGTCCCTCTACCGGGCTCAAGCCTGTCTTTTTCTTTGTGAGGATTCCCTTCCCCACGTTTTGTCCTTAAATCTTTTACTGTCGAAGACTTTTAAAACTGCAAGGATTTTATGTAGACCTCTGCTTGGCGACTTCGACATTTGTTTAAACAATTCAACAATCAACAATCTTCCCCATCTCGCAATGCTTCTTGGTACTTGTAGTTTCTTATTCTCTTTACTTCGTCCTCTTGGCCTCTTTCAAAGTTCATATACTTTGCCCCCTCTGTGTATTCAAAGTTCACATACTTTGTTTTTTACTTATTCAACTTTCATTTGGGATTGCAGCTACTTTCTTGCCTTCGATTCCGGTTTAATACACTTCAACTCAGAATATTTCACAGAGATCTTTGAATGTGCGATTCTGCCTTCTCAGGACCACTCTGTTACTTTGTATACTTTCTTCCACATTCAGAAATTGTCCTTTCCATTACGCATTGTATCCGCACACGTGCAACCTTCAACTCTTGGTCACAGTTACGTTTGCTTTTAACACAAACAGGCTTTTCATGCCTTTGATAACTCACTGGTCGTGTTCATTGGGCTTCTCTCATTACAGCTTTCAAGTAGCAGCATTATCAATGCCTTCTCTGCTCCTCCCCAACACTGGCATTCACACAGCAGGGTAGTGGGCTGCTTTGAAGCATTTTGAAGGTTTCTCCTGACTCGGTTTCAGGCTTGGAACGCTTACGGATTCCGAAAAGTGTGGAATTCCCGCCTGGCTCTCTCTCATTCTTTGCAACTGTCGATCAGCCCCTTGGGCTTCCAACTTCCATTGCCTGATTTGCATCACCCCTGAAAGAGCTGCTCCTTCTTGTATCCAGCCTCGCTCAGAGTGTGCCTATGTGCGCCACCTTTTATCCTGAATGGGAGTGTTAACAAGTGGCAGGTGTGCGTAGTTAGGATTATGTGCCTGAATCATTGAAAGTCAGAGCTATTGCAAGTCAGTAGAGGTAATCTTCCTGGCTTCATTCCTCATCAGCCTCTGCGCAGTAGTGTTGTCAATGTGAAGTGGGGAGGAATTATGGGAGCTGTAGTTTCCCATAAAATAAGCATGGATAGGGGTTAGATGGGTTGTGGAAAAAGGGGATAGCATGTCTCACCATCTGGTGCTTCTCCCCCACTCCCTTAGGACCCCCTACCCAGGTGATCCTCCCTCTCTTGTCCATACCCAGGGTTGGGATCCAAAAGTGATGGCCTTTCCCCGGCCACCTGAGTATGGGATCCCCGGGGACTAGGCTGTGAAACACACTCTAATTCTTTACTCTGGATAGAGGTTGCAACAGTACAAACGGTTTTGGTAGGGATGTGGGGTCAGAGAGCATTATTACAGACAATGGAGGGCATTTTATGTCATGTGAAATGTCAACATTTCTAAACAGAAGAGAGATTTAACATCATAGAACTGATCTATACAACCCCAGTGCTAACAGGTTAGTTGAGCGAATTAACAGATTCATCAAGGAGGTAGTGCAGTTGGCGTTACCTAGTAGGTAGCATTGGAGAATTGTGCTGGCGGAGGCCGTCAAAGCTCATCGACATAAGCCAAATAGCTTTACAGGGTGTGCACCTTTTGAGATGATGAGGGGTAGGAAGCCAGGGAGTAAAGTATGGCATGGCTAGGTGGTGGAGTAAAGACCTAGAGGAAGAAGTATGCAGAGTAAGAGAGTAACAAAGAGATTTGACAGAAAAACATAACAGTAGAGTTGGTAGGTAGTGCCAGGTTCAAGTAGGAGATGTGGTAAGGGTGAAGAGTCCCAGGTTTGTGAGAAGTGGTTTACAGTATTTTTGGCACATTTGAATGTAGTAGGGTAATCCCTACCACCTTCAAAGAAATGTCAAAGTGAGTAACGGTACAGTTTGGAGCAAGCAGTGAATTGCCATTCAAGATTCACCAGGGAATGGTCTGTTGATAATGTGCCAAGTGATTTTATGAATGAATTGAATCAGAGATTAAGGATTAGACCTGCATGTGAAAGGGAGGAAAGCGAGGAGTTGGGATGTGAAGGACATGAAGTGGGGAAAGAATGGGGAAAGGCCAATGTGGGCAATAAAGTAGTGGTCAACACAGTAGTTGGAGAAGCAGCTACAAATACGGCAAGGAGGTGATGCAAGGGACAGAAGATGCTGACTTTTCTGTTGATGTTACAGGACAAGATATGGGTGATGTCAAGGGGATCGGATGTTCATAGAGGGTCCCACAGCTACCAAAGAAGTTGAACGATTATGTTTGTCGTTAAAATATTAGTTTGTTATATTTTTCCATTTTCATTGTGTTTTATTTTCTTTCACATTTTTAGAAGTTGTAACAAGGGGCTAATATGTAGGTTATTAAGCAATACAGTTGAAGTGTTAATTTCCATGTGCTAGTGATATTTTTCCATTTTCATTGTGTTTATTTCTTTCACATTTTTAGAAGTTCAAACAAGGGATGGAGGTGTGTTGAAGTGTAATACATAGGTTACTAAGCAATACAGTTCAAGTGTTTATTTTCATGTGCATGAGTTGGTGTACATTAGAGTTGTAATGAAAGTTCCATGGAACCTTCCAGTGTTCAGGTTTGATCGTTCTTGTCAGTTCTAGGAAATGTGACCACGCGGTGCCATGAAATAAACTTACCTGGCATCACGCTGGTGTCCGAGTGATCTCTGTTACACCCACCACGCCACGTTTTGTTTGGCATAAATGTGTCTATCCTCAAGGGTCAGCTGGATGATGTCATTTATTTATTTATTTATTTTCATTTTTAAAGCGCTCACGCAGCCCAGGGGCATTCATTGTGTTGGTAAGTGACTCATCAGGGCCGCTTCCTGTAACAGTTAATTCACTCCTTGGCAATGTAAAGCTACTTGTTCTCCCTCATAACAATCAGAACTGTTTATCCCCAACTCATAGTGTTGGACCCCTGCTTTGGGTAACTGGAGGTGACCTCAGTGAACTCTTTTTTGGTAAGTGTTATGCTCCTTGCTGGGGGGTGACCCCCATGCACATCCCTCTCATACTCAGGATCTAACCTCTGTAGGTGAAACTCCTGCAGGATCACAATCTCTTTCTGCTTCTGCACTTCTAATGCTAGCTGATGTTTGGTAAACTCCCCACAAAAGGCAAGCTTTGTTTCCTCTGAAAGGATTGTTCTGGTCTCTGGCTAAACTGCAATGAGACCAGCCTGTGATTTAGCTGTGAGCCAATATCTACAGGAGGCCTTGGTACCCAACCTTAGAGGGTGACAACCTCTTCAGAGCCATGCAATGAACTGCAAGTTTAGTAAATAAATGGCTATAACTTCGGTTTTAACCATACAACAATTTCCTTTGTCAAAATATTTCATTATCTTCATTTTACATATAATACAATTAGTGGACTGCTATCATTCGGCCTTTAAGTAGGATTGAATTTAGGGAATAGTAGACAGTTTTGATCTGAGACCTTATAATTGCAGAAAAACACATTTGGAACATTGCAGTAAAATAGGAGAAGAATATTAGCGACATAAAATATAGTGAGCATTAAACTGGGAGTTTAGGAAGGTCCATTCTGCACTTAAAAGGTCAGTTCTATCGTCTCATGTGTATTATTAATATTAATATTATTAGGGTATTTGTTGAGGATGGACTTAGCTTCGGGAGGCAATGGAGCGCTTTTCAGGTCATGGGGGGAGGACAGGGTGAGGGAAACAGAGATACAAGGAAGCAGGTAAATTGTATGTAATTGCAAATTCATAGATACATGACTAGCTTTACATAGGATAACTGAAAAATACAATTATCTTATCTGTTTTGAAAAAAATGTAGGTAAGATAGAAAATCAAACGAAGTAGGCGAGAAAGCCAAGGGACACTATGTTCAGGGCACTGAGCCTCCCATGCTGGAAGTTTTCTTTTTCCACTTTCATAAACATGGTGTTAGTTGCACGTTTCTCCCTGCTGGATTTTCCGAAGTTAAAAGTTTAATGTTGCATGTACTCTCATGGCTCAAGGGGAGACAAGTATGAATTTTAAAATAAATGTCTCTGATGTGTATCATGAACTGCTAAAATGATTTGCAACACAAAACGAACACAATTGAATTGTTAGTTAAATGTTTGAAATGTTCAATTTTGTAACACATTGGAATTGTAATAACACATTTAAAATGGTATTCATAAGTTGAAATTGAGAATTAAAAGAGCAATAAAAACAATATAAAGCAAAATTGATTGTGTGGGTCACTGACAAAATCTGAGCCCCCAAGACAAACACAAGCATTGGAAAGGTGCTGAAATAAATGTAAAATGCCTTGTAGTGTAACTTCTTGCGTATAGTGCCTGGTAGTGGATACAAGCCATTCTAATTTGAGACAAAATCATTGCTTCCAATCCTGCATTTTGATCTCATTCGGGATTGTTCTATTCTTCTTGGTCTCCACCAGTTCCGACATCTGCCTCATGATCTTAGATTCAAAGTCTGCACATCCATAGAAATGGGTACAGGTTTGCCCCCCATCATGGATGGAACACTTCTCACACAGAGCTTTGGCAATTGTGGCAACCTTTTGGTCCTTTGTGAAGAAAACCTGCGCATAGTGAATGAAATGGTTGCTGATGACGAGGATGTTCTGAATGCCAATGCCGCCCATCTCCAGACATAAGAAGTTGATGCAGACCAAGTTCATGGGTCCGGACTTTACACATCATGTATGTAATTAAAACAATGGTAATGATAATAATGACAATAATAATATGTTCTTACACAGCACATCCTTCTAGACTGACTGTTACTTAATTTATCAATGTTAGAAGGATAAAAAGCTACATTTGGATCTGCCTTGGGATTGCAACTTCTGAAGTGCAGCCTGCCCTCATGTCCAATGCTACCCTCATGTCCAATGCTGTACTAGTGTATCTACCCACCCTTAACTAGACTGCAGGTTTAGCGGCGGTCTTTGAGACAATGCATCTGCTACAGGGACTGGTATAGCCAATAGCATCAGTGCCTGACCACTTCTTGCATGTTTCGGTGCTCTGATAGCCATACTAATAAAACAATTGAATAAAACTAATTAGAGAGTACTTTTGAGGCAGTACTTGGCCCTAAACTTGGCTTTGATAGTACAGAATACAACCTTTCATGACATGCATCTACCACGCTTTCAACCACAGACGGTTGTCAAAACTGCTTCATGTGTTTGGTGGACTCCAGCTGCATTGGTGGTCAACGCTTTGATTAAACTCAGTTTGGCAAATTAGACTTGTCTCATCTCTTCCAGAATCAGTCCTGGCATTTCTGGTGGCTCAAGGCTGGTGAGATTTGAGTTAATGATGTGAACAGCTTCAGTGGTTACTTCCGGACAGCTGATGGTCTGCATTTGTTGCATGTTCCATTTGTGCTGTGGCTGTGCAAAAATGTTTTTTAAGATTCGAACTTCTGTGTCAGTATCTGATTAGCTATTGCAGTGGCATGTGGTCTGTGGGACAGGACCTCTGCACCAGTGTTGGTTTTGCCTGGTTGATACTAAAATTGAAAGTCATAGACGGGCAAGGCAGCAAACCTATGGTGCCCTGTTGTGGGCAGTTTAATGAAATGAAACATATAGGTCAGAGGATAGTTTTCATTGTGGACAGTTAATTTGGAACTCAGTCATTGAACTTTTCATAGCTTCCCACTTCAACGCCAAAGATTTCAACAGTGCACTGAATGATTTTGCTCTGATGCAATCAATCTCCTGGCAAAGGCAGCTGACCTATTCGTACCTGAGAAAGGGAGATTGACCAATCAAAATCCACCTTTCCCAGGTGCAATTGTGATTCACAGGCCGCACCATTGTAAATAAACAAAGTAAAAGAAAATGGCCACCATAAAAATAGAAAGGGGACTAAGTCCCTTTTCGGATGATGACAGCCATTTTGTAACCTGTTTTCTATGGCCGCCATCATCCAAAAAGGGACCTAGTCCCTTTTCTATTTTTGTGGCAGGCATTTTTGTAACTTTTTTTTTCTCCGACGGGAGATGTGCTTGCGCTGAGATCATGTCCTGTCGGAATGAAAAAAAAATGAAAACTATCCACACCCCAGTAATCCCAGTGCGCAAATAGCTCTCACGCCCCGACTGGGTGGCGGACATGGCGTTTAACGGCCCACAGCCTAAGCTGAGGCCCTTGCTTTTCTCTGGCCTACCAAAGCTCGGGCTGGCGGGCCGTTAACAGCCATGTCCGCCGCTTTCAGGACCCTACTGGGCGGCAGACATGATGTTTAACCAGCCCAAGCTTTGGTAGGCCAGAGAAAAGTGAGGGCCTCAGCTCAGGCTGCGGGCCATTTACAGCCATGTCTGCCCCCCAGCTGAGGCGTGAATGCTGCATTCTCACTGTCACTCTCCTGGTAGAGCACAGCTGCCGCTCCATCCAGATGACCATTTACTTTCAGACTTTTGGTAAGCAAGGATAGGTGCTGTTGTAAGAGGTTGGATTAGTCTTTTAAAGGCGTGCTGGCATTGTATAGTCCTTCACTTTCAACGAGAGGCAACATTTCCTGTAATAAGTGCAAAAGCCAAATACATTTTGGAGCTCTCTCAGTGTGTTTGGTTATTGCCCATTTGTAGAGTCTGTGGCCTTGTGCTTGTGATGTGCAAGATGTATTTGACTTTGTTCCTGCAGAACTGACATTTATTAAGTAACTCTTGAGGCCTTTGGGGATTAAGACAAGTTAATATTTACAAACATTAAAGTGCCACATTCTGTTTTTTGAGTGTTCACCCAATCCCAATGATGTCATCCAGGTACCCATCCAGCAATGGGTCACTATAGTCCAACATGTCAATACCATCCTCAGTTGACTCGTCAGGTTAGAGCAAATGGAGTGAATTAATGTATGTGCTTCTGGTGATAGGCGCTGAATTATGCACCTTCTTTCAGTGTCAGTAGGTTTCCAGTCTTTAAGCTTCTGGATGGCTTGGTCAGCCAATATTTGGTATGCATGCTCCCATTTCGGCACAGGCAGGCTCCTTAAGAATGGTCTCGGCCTGGTGTAGGTACCTGGCTCAGAAGGGTCATATCTCCCATACCTCCCACAGTTCTTTTCATCAGTGACCAGGCCTGATTGTTGGCAGTGTGAGGAACTCATGGTGACAACAAGTAAGACAGGCACAAGTGATCATAGTTCAAGTGTGTTTATTGAACAATAAATGCTGTATGCAGTTTGGAAAAACGCCTAATCTAAACCTAAATCTAAAACGGGAGCAAGCCTTGGGTGTGACAATCAAATGAAAAATAAGTCAGACCTAGTGGCGTTGTGTCCAAATAAAAAAGGGCCTATACTAAGAAACCGGTTGCCAAAACCTCAAAACCAATACAAAAAGGGGCGTGGGATAGTTCTCAAGAAAAGAAAGAAGTGTTCTCAAATAAAATGTCAGGATGCAGTAGCATGGTTCTCCCTTCCCCACGTTTTGGACATGGGGTAAAATGGGAGCTTGGAGCACAGTACAGTCTCAGGCTTCTCCAGCACGAGACGACAGTTCCAAAAGCAGTTCTCAGTACCGTAGATGGGAAAGTCTCGTTTCCTGTGAAAGTCTCTTGCCTTTGAGCCTGACGTCTTCAAATAACACTAACAAAAGTTCCTTTAACCAAATGAAAGTTTGTTCCCAATGTTCGCTGAGTGATGGGTTCACCCCTGGGTCCCCCTCTTCTAGCAGCTGACCCTTTGCAATTGTTTATCACAGTTTCACATAGGGTGATGGTTTAACCACTGGGTTCCCCTCTTCTGGGTGCTGACCCCTCTTGACTTTAGTTCTTGGATGTGGCTTCACCACTGAATATCCCTCGGTCGGGCTCTGACCCCTCTTGCCTTTAGCAGGATTCCATTCCCTTGGTTTCTCAATGTTTACTTTCACTGTGTGATTCACTTCCCTTTCTCTCACACTGCTTGTAGATCAAAGTCTTTCGATTGCACAAGGATTTTGCTTGACCCTCCGTGTGACCACTTTGACCTATTTTGCTGGCCGTCCCACGTTCTTCTGTTATCTGTAGTTTCTCTCATATGAGGCTTGACCAGAGCCTCTTGAGTTAGCACCCACATTGTGCCATTTTCCCTCTGCACCTGGTCTCCCCTTTACATTTTTTACAGTTCATTCAAAGTTAATCAGCTTTGGTTCAAAACATGCCACATTGTGATTCTCACTCAACACAGCCTGGTTTCTTATCGGTTCTCCCCTCGACTCACCAGCTGGGATGTCTGTTGGCTTCGCTGGAGTTAAGGTCGGTACCACAGGCGGGAGCTTCCCTCACTCCTGCTTATCAGCATAGGCTTGCCCTGTGTTCCATTGACATCTGCTGCAGGACACTTGTGCTATTGTTCACGATCTTAGGCTCTCTTCCACAAAGGTGCTGCTGGGATGAAAAGGGCAAGGTCACTTTTCTCCTCGTGACCGTCTCGATTCCTGCCGCCTTTCTCCTTCGCTTGAACTGCTGCGCTTGCTTAGCCATCTCGTCCTGCTCTCTGCCGTGCCCGCCTTCTCTGTCCTGTGCTCTCTGGCTCCACCTTTTAGCTCTGCGGGAAAGGGAAAGGGCCGTCAGGTGTGTGTGAATCTGATCAATTGCCTGACTTTGCCTGACCCTTGTATTGGGACATGTCAGGTAAACAGCTGTGGTCTTAGTTTGTTGTCCTTTGTGTCATGCAAATTTGTTAGAGTTAGAAAGTGGGAGCAGTGGTTTGGAATGTCCTCTGTGAGAGAATGGGGAAAAGATGTAAAATGAAGGGGGATACCGTGTCTCACTTGTCAGTGTCTCACTCCCGGAGGACCCCCATCCAAGTGATCCTCCCTCACTGGTCCACCCCCAGGAACTCGAGCCAATAGCGATAGCCGTGTCCTGGCCACCTGGATGACAGATCCCCAGGGACCCGCTAGGGAGACACATTCAGGTTTCTCACATACCCTTCCTCCATGCAATGTAGCCACATTTGTTTCTACAGCGGAACCATGAAAGCAAATCCACCTCTCCCTGGTCTTTTCCTTTCCGGTGCTCCACCTTGAAACAATAGTGTTGTAGGTCTAGACACCATCTCATGACCCGAGGGTTGGCCTCTATGCGTTGGCTAATCCATATGAATGGTGAATGGGTGGTAACCAGAGTGAACATCTTTCCTAATTTACAGTACCTGAGATGGATAATGGCCTACTTGATGGTTAGGAACTCCAGTTCCACCATGGAGTATTTTTTCTCACATGGGAATGACGTGTGACTTGTGTATATTATGGAGTGTTCTAGTCAGTCACAGATTATGGACAGGATTGCTCCTAACCCTGTAAGTGAGGCGTCCGTCTTTAAAGAAATAGTGTGCTCTAAAATATTATTGGCTAAAAAGATGGCCCATAATCAAAAATATATCTAAAAAATATTTTTAAACAAAGTCCCTATTTAAAGTATTGAGCAAATGAAGCTCAAACTGAAAATTAGAGAAGCACTAGGAGGCATCCATGTTGTGAAATGGATGCCTCCTGTGCATGTCCTTGCGGCATTACTGAAGCAAAAGCCAGCCAGCTGTAATAAACAAAAGCTACCACTGGGTGGCTTTTGCTTCATTGGTGCCGGACACCAAAGAATGCAGGCAAGAAAGCTGCATCTGGGTAAGTGCTTATTTCTTTTTTTAAATAAGCACTATCTGTGGTTTTCTTTCTAGGTTTTCCAGGCTGGAGGAGCCCAGAAACCTTAGAAAGAAAACCGCGGATTTTAAAACATTGTATATATGTTTGCGGTGGCTTCCACTTGGAGTCCCCTGGACGTTGTTGTAATTAAAAATGCTACGGTTTCCTTTCTAAGTTTCTCAAGCTCCTCCGAGACGGGGGAGCCCGAGAAACTTAGAAAGAAAAACCACAGCGTTTTTCACTGCAACCGCTTTGTATTTCTGCCTGGCGTGGCTTTCACTTTGAGCCTCCTGGGCTCCCTCGGGGGAGCCCAGGAGACTGAAAGTGAAAGCCGCTGCAGGCAGAAACACAACACAGGTGTGTTTTGAAATGCTGCGGTGTTTCTCACTACGACATCTTTCGCATGGAGTATCTTGGGCTCCCCCAACCCTGAGGGAGACCAGGAGACTCCAAGCGAAAGCCGCCGCAGTGAGAAATACAACGTTGCTGTATTTTTAAATGCGGTGTTAACAAATACAACAATGTTGTTTTTCTGACTGCAGCGGCTTTCGCTTGGGGTCCCCTGGGCTCCCCTGAGTTGGGGGAGCCCAGGAGACTCCACGCGAAAGCCGCCGCAGTTAGAAATACAAGATTCTTGTATTTATGATTTCCATGGTTTTCCAACCATGGCAATCACAAATACAACCACCTTGTCTGTTTAATCGCTGCGCCTTCGCTTTTTGCCTTCATTTTACATTTTCTGTGCTTCCCTGGGCTTGGGGAGCACCGAAAATGTAAAATTAAAGGCAGCCTCCTCAGCTCATGCAGCTCTGCTCTGGCTGCAGTAAGCAAAAGCTCCCAGTAGGGGCTTTTGCTGCTTATTTAGTGCCGCCAGGGCAGAGCTGAGGTTGCTGCCGGAAATGGCAAAATGGATGCTCCCATGTAAACGCTTTGAGCCTCGTTTGCCAGGAAATTTCATTAAAAATATGTTTAAAGTATGTTTTAGATTATTGCCCATCTTTTAAGGCAATCATATTTTAGAGCGCACTATTCCTTTAACACAAACTCCTTCGAGAAGTCGACTACCTTCAGGTTTGGGTTTTGGCATAGTGTTTGCTTTAAGATATTATAGCATACCTTGTCTTCCTCGCTCCAATGAAGTTTCTGGGGTTCAGCATTTTAAAGTTTATCTGTCAAACATGCCGTTTTATCCGAATAGTTGGGGATAAATCTACGGTAATAACCTAGTAACTCAAGGAAAGCTCTAGAGTCTCTTTTGGTCTTGGGAGTTGAAGTATCCAAGACGGCGTTTACCTTTTCATGTTGGGGATCTACAGTTCCGTTTCCTACCAAGAAGCCAAGATATTTCACGTGGATTGGGCTAATCTGCATTTAGCTGGATTTGCAGTTAGACCAGCATTCCAAAGGACTTTCATGATGGTATAAAAATGGAAGAGATGTTCTTCCCAGTTCTTACTATAGATGACAATATCGTCAATGTAAGCTCCACAAAAGTCTGAATAGGGTTGTAGGAAGATATCCATAAGACGTTGGAACGTAGCTGTTGCACCGTGTAGGCTGAAAGGTAGGACTTTAAACTGGAATAGGCCTAGGGGTGTTGAAAACACAGTTTCTTCCTTATCTGGCACATATAATGGAACTTGCCAGTACCCTTTGGTTAAATCTAGGGTAGATAGATAGGTGGCTGTTCCTAGTTTATCAATTAGGTCATCAATGCGTGGCATGGAATATGCATCAAAGTCTGATATGGCATTGACTTGCCAGAAGTTGATGCAGAATCTCCAGGACCGGTAGAGTTTAGTGACCAACACAATAGGAGAGGACCATGGACTTGAGAAAGGCTTGATGATATTAGCCTTCAACATTTTGTTAACTTCCTCAATCACTACCTGTTTACGCGCCTCTGGCAGACGATAAGATTTTAGGTGAACTACTTTGCATTTAGGTGTTTGAATGTAATGATAGGTACCTTTTCCTCTTCCCGGTTTCTCTGAGTACTGTGTGGTAAAATATAGCCCCTGAATGTCAGAAATAAAAAGACAACGCCAGGCCAGTATTTAAAAGTGAAGCTGACTGATGCTACCCATTGGAAAATGCCGCCCAGTACCAAAAAATACTAGTTTTTCTCACATCCGGCCAAATATCATGGAAAGAAATGGGTCTAGTTACACTCTATTACAATGGACAAGTGCGCAAGTGGAGATAGGTCTACTTGGAGCATTGCGATACTCATGTTATTTTAACTGTTATATCAAAGAAAGACATTACACATGGACAGATGTAAAAGTGCAGCAGAGCACATGGGAGGAGAAGAAATAGGGGTGAAATTGAAAGCTATAAAGGAGAAACAATGCATTTGCAACCCAGAACTAAAGTGAAGGACAGATTACATTCATCAGCAGGGAAGAGACCTGGTTTTATCATATAAAATGACAGCATGGACCAAGAAAGGCCTATTTCATTTGGTCTAGATTCGAATACTAATCCCTGATGTAACTATGACCTGTCTGTGGGGATAGAGGGAACACATTTCTGATAATATTATATAAAGAAAAAACTGGATGTATGAACATCAGACCTAAATGTAATCTGAAATGCAACACGTGGAACATACAGTGCCAATGGGAAATATTATTCCTTTAGGACATGCAGGTAACAGGCTGTTGTTGTTTTCCTCCACTGACCTCGACCTTTAGGGGCTG
The DNA here is from genome assembly GCF_040938575.1 of Ambystoma mexicanum. Taxonomy (NCBI): domain Eukaryota; kingdom Metazoa; phylum Chordata; class Amphibia; order Caudata; family Ambystomatidae; genus Ambystoma; species Ambystoma mexicanum. The sequence continues at coordinate 1,136,762,907 of NC_090932.1, read as the reverse complement.
GGTTCCCTAAGGACACCGGCCTGTAAGTTCTGCAAAATGGAAAGAAATACAAAGCTAGAGATAGAATTTGTGGTGAATTGTTGATAACACAAGTAACAGACACAACCTTTAAGGTCAGGTTCCCCATAAAAAGTGCATTTAACTCTGATCAAAGACCATTTGAAATCTGAATGCCAGGCTTTTTGGAGCTGGGCCTACCAAGAAGAATGCCTTGTTGTCAATTAGGTGCTGATAACATATCCTGCCGAAATAACCTTTAGGTCAAGCTTTCCATAAAACTGTACATTAAGTTCTGAGCCAGATTTGAAGCCCACCAAATGGACATGTTACGATAAACACAGATAAACCAGATGGCTGGTAACATGTCTTGAGAGAAATGAAACTGACTAAGGCCATGTTATGCCCTGCCATTGATTAAACATTGAATACTGGGTTTCCTTAATAAAAAGGAGCAGCGTGTGTCCTAGAGAGCCCACCCCGGGTACAAATTAAACAGGAGAAAAAGCCAATTGGAACCCTGTAAAACCAACATTTTTTGTAATGTACATAATTTAAGTTATGTGGAAAAGTATTTTTTCCATTTACGTATACCTGAAAAATGGGAGAGTTGATGCAGGGGTAGTCAGGTTTAAATGGGGAACTGTCCCAATTGCAGCTATTTCGGCACAGCAGAAAACCACATAAAATGGTAGCTCTGCTCAGGAAGGTCGTGCTGAAGTAAAATTAGTATGGTCTGACTAGCCATAAAATATAGAACTCAAAAATATTCATCATCATGGGGTTATTTGAAAGACCTAGGGGGTTATTACCGTATGAGATTTTCAGAACAAAAGATGCACAAATCTTTGTCAATTTGAAAAGATATATCTATTCTCCTCCCTCAGCCTACATCATACATATCTCTGAACTCCTGGTCCTATCAGCAGGCAGGGGGTGTGGTGGGGTAGGTTAATGGAGCAAACTAGCCAATCCTGACCGCAGGAATTATGACAATATTGCAGTGTCATCCCCGCTATAAAAGGACAGGTTTGCATCAGAACTAGGCTTTTTTGTGAATTATCCTGGGAGAGAGCTGCTGCTGGACCCTTGCGAAGATCAACTAGCAGAGATGACTCAATCTTGCATTGGAGACAGTAACTGGGAAATAGAGAACCTAGCTGGGACCCAAACCAGAGGAGCAGAAGGAGTCTGGGTGCAGGTGCAAATCCTTTACTATAAGCCCTTGACCAGACATTTGTTGTCCTCAGAAAAGCCCTGCGATTTTCCCTGACCAAAGCCTTCCATGTAAGTAGATATCCCAACGCCATTAATTGTGTGGGGAGCAACCTGCCTTTATCTCTTTCCATTAGTGGGCAAAGGGGGTGGGGGGCGTGAAGCTAGATAGGCCCTTCGCACAATTTATTAAATCTCACTCAAACTTATTTCCCCATTAGAAAATCACCCCTCTGTCAACATTGCATTGTGTTAGGGGCAGCCAGCCTTGATCCTTTCCATTAAAGTGTTGGGCGGGGGGATGCTGTGTAGACCATTAGCACATTTGATTAAAGTACATCAATTAATCCCCATATATAAAATCACGCGATGAGTGTTGCTAGAATTCAAAACTAACAAAAGCTCCTGACCAGTGTGTTATTGTTACGCTCACCTGGTCTCTGCGGAGGCGTTGGGGCACGGTTGTAGGCCTCCCTGAACTTGAGTCACCCCCTTCAGGCCTCTCCCTCAGTATAAAAGCTGTGAGCAGTGGTACGTGGTGATACTGCTCGTGCATGGAGATAAGAGTGTGTGAGTGCATCAATCTGTGATTGTTGTACCTCTCGAACCCTTCACCCCAAAGTACGGTTTCTGTGAGCATACGCCGGCCCATAAAGCTCACCTGTGAATTATGGAAGATAAGCTCCCAGTCCTGCTACTTCTGGCAGGGGCGTGTCGAATGAGATCTAGTCCCTTCACTGATCCCTGATAAGGATTAGTCCAGTCCAGCTGCGACTATGCTTCTCCTTATGATTCGTAAGTCTTTCTTGAGCTCTTGTGATGCTGTTTGTTCTGTTTAATGTCTTTATATGTTGCTCCTATTTATGCCCGCAATAATGTCTCTCTTCTGTTTTCTTCCCTTAGATGGAAATGCAGCCTCAATGCAGCTGTGAGACGCGGCCGGATGGAAGATGGATGCTACCGCAATGTTCGACAGCAGGTAAGTGATGGTTTAAGGATAAGCGCAAAGTATGGCGAAGCGCAACCTTAAACTGAATGTTTTTCCGATGTCTAATCTTGTCTTCTGTTTAACCTTGCAGGCGCTGATGTCGACGATGGAGCGTGTCGGGCTGCGGTGCCAAGATGAAGATTTTGGCGTTCCGGAAAGTGTAAAGATGAATACTTGGTTCGCCGAAGAGATGTGCAGGTAAGAACAGCTTCCCCCAGTTGGTAAGTATCCTGGCAGGAAGCAGGATGTCCAGGAAGCAGGATCTTCAAAGGTAAGTCTGACCTAAGGTGACGGTGAGCATTACGCTGCTTGCAAGTGCAGAATAATGCGAAGCGTCTGTCTTGAGGATCGGGGCAGCTTATACAGCTGAGATCGAGGGCACGCCCAATAGGGCCAGGCTCACCAGCCACACCATGCCACTCCTAGAGAGTGAGCACGTGCAAAGGCAATCCATTAGCTGCCACACACAAGAATGCACTTGGGGATGCTTAATGGATGGAATGTTCAAGGTTAATGCATCCTGCTTAATGGATGGAATGTTCAAGGTTTATGCATCTGAAGTGCTATGTCCATAATAAAAGCTTATTGGTGTTAAATGGATGTTCTTGTTTACTTTTCTTCATGAGCCTTGCGCCAAAGGCGCCAGGACAGTGTCCATCCAGGTCTCCTGTGCATGCGACCACTGCATGCCTGTGCCCCTGACTTCATGACCATGACAGCACTCCCCCTCAAGCCCTATCTCAAGGGTGGCTCTCCTTCCGGTCCTGGTTTGGTGGAATTATTGAGATGCAACTGTCTGATTAAACGCGGAGCATGGACGTGTTCACTGGGTTCCCAAGTTCGGTCTTGAGGTCCGTAACCTTTCCAGTCAATTCGGTAATACAATTTTGATCGAACCACCATGGAATCCAGGATGGATTTGACTTCATCTTCTGTTTTTCCATCTATTACTTCGGGCTCTGGCGGAGAACTAAGCCGTGTATTGGATTTCATCGTTTTGAGGAGAAATGAAATATGGGGTGAATTTTCATGTGAGATGATAACTCCAATTTCATGGCGACAGGATTGATTATGAACTTTATAGTATAGGGACCCAGGTATCTTGGGCGGAAAGCTCTTGGCCCCTTCAGGGGAATGTATTTGGATGCTAACCACACCTTTTCTCCAATCTGGTAGGCGGGAGCTTCCTTCCGATGTCGATCAGCAAACATTTTTTGTCTTGCCTTAGCCTTGGTCAGATGCTCAGTTGCCTCCTTAAGGACCTGAGTGATGTTTTATGCGAGTTTTTTATGGCTGGCATTTCCAGGTTATCGGGTGGATTAAATACTGATGTCCTCGGATGTCTTCCGTGCACAGTCTAGAATGGAGTTTGCCCAGTGCTTGTGTGAACTGAGTTGTTGTATGCATACTCAGCTATCCAGAATATATGTTTCCAAGAATCATCGGACTGTTGCAACATACACCTGAGATATTGCTCTAAAGTTTGGTTGGTTCATTCAGTTTGCCCATCAGTTTGAGGGTGATGGCTTGTGGACAACCGGAGATCAATTTTGGCAATCGTATAACACTTTCTCCAAAAGGCAGAAACAAATTGAGTTCCACGTTCAGATACTAATATTGAAGGAAATCCATGCAATCAAACAATTTGTTCTAGGAACACAGAAGCGAGAGCTGACGCAGTTGGGAGTCCCTTCAGAGGGATGAAATGGACCATTTTGGAGAATAAATCCACAACGACTAATATGGTGTTGTATCCATTGCAGGGTGGAAGATCCGTGATGAAGTCCATGGACAGGGTATGCTGAGGTGCTGGCGGTACCGTTAGGGGATGTAGTAAGCCAGCGGGGTTCTGTTTCTGAGACTTGTGTTGTGCACAGACACCATAGGTTTCAATAAATTGGGTGATGTCTTTTCGCCAGGTTGGCCACCAGTAGTTTTGTTTTACCTTAGCCTGAGTTTTGGCTATTCTTGGGTGTCCTTCCACTAATGAATCGTGGTAATTTGTGATGATTCGCTTTTGCATTTCTTGGTCTTGGACATATAATCTTCCTTGAAAATACGGTAGATTGTCTTCGATGGTGTACTGGTCACTTTTTAACAGCCATTCTTGTTGTGTTGATTGATCCATCAGGGATTACAAACTGGTTCTTTGGTCATCCACACACATGGTGGCAGCTATTCTGGTTTGAATCCTTTCCTTAGGAATTATAGCCACGGGGTCGGATGCTGTTAAAGCCTCTTTTTCTTTACTCATGCGTGATAGAGCGTCTGCTTTCCCATTGCGTACTACAGGTCTATGAGTGTTAATAAAATTGTATTCCGTGAAAAAGAGAGCCCAACGAAGTTGACGCGAGGATTGTGCTTTGGCGGTTTTCAAGTATTGCAAGTTACGGTGGTCCGTGATGACAGTGACCGTATGTCTCGCCCCAAGAAGGTAATGTCTCCAGGCCTTGAATGCTGCTTTAATTGCCAGTTATTCCTTATCTGTGATTGCGTAGTTCAACTCGGTGGCTGAAAATTTGCAGGACCAGAATGCAAAGTGTTGTAGTTGTCCTGTTTCAGGGTCTCGTTGTGACAATACTGCTCCCAATGGCTATTTTTGAAGCATCTGTATCAACTATGTAAGGTAGGTCTGGTCGTGGGTGTCGAAGGACTGGTGCTGTAGTGAATGCTAGTTTCAACTTCTGGACGGCTTGTTCAGCTTCTGTCGACCAATGGAACTTTTTGATTTTTCTTTAACATGGAGGTAAATGGATGTACAATTTGTGAAAACCCAGGTAGAAACCAACGGTAAAGTTGGCGAATCCGAGCACGCTTTGCACTCCTTTCGTGGATGTTGGTGAGGGCTGTTGGAGAATTGCATCCACCTTTTGTGTATCTATATGTACGCCTTGTGGTGTGAGCATGAAACCAAGAAACTTGACTTCGGTTACATGGAAAAAACATTTTTCCAACTTGGCATACAATTGGTGTTGTCGAAGCTTCTCTAAGACTGCCCGGACATGGCCTACATGTTCTTCCATGGAATTTGAGTAGATAAGAATGTCGTCAATGTAAACAAGAGTGCAAACGTCCAGTAGTTCACAGAGTACATCATTCATAAAGAATTGAAACGGCCCAGGGGCATTGCATAGCCCGAAGGGCATGACCTGGTATTCAAAGAGGCCATACTTCGTGCGGAAGGCCGTTTTCCGCTCGTCTCCCTTTTTTACTCTTACAAGATGCTATGCTCCTCTTAAATCCCGTTTTGTGTATATTTGAGCATGTTTCACTTGATCCAGGAGCTCTGGTATAAGTGGTAAAGGATATCGATTTTTTACTGTGATCTGATTGATGGCTCTATAGTCGATGCAAGTTCTTAAGTCCCCCTTCCTTTTTAGGCACGAAGAATAAGGGCAAGGAGGCAGGTGACTTGGACGGGCGAATGAAATCCCTTGCCAGGTACTGATCCAGGTAAGTTCTAAGATGCTGATTTTCCTGTTCTGTCACAGTGTAAATTCGGCTGCAAGGGATTTCGGCTCTGGGTACAAGATCTATTTGACAATCGTAGGGTCTTTGCGGGGGCAGAACATTGGCTTGCTCTTTTCTGAAGACATCCTGGTGATCTTGGTATTCAAGCGGTAAGGAGCAGATGAGGCCCAACACGATTCCTTTCTTCGGTTTCAGATTGGTGTCATCTTTTTTGTAACATGTGTCGGCACAATCATGAGGAAATGTCAGAACTCGTTTTTGCCAGTCGATCCTAGGATTGTGGGTTTCCAGCCAGGGCATTCCCAATATCATCTGGAACTGAGGAGCTGTCATGACCACTGCTTTCAAGGAGTCAGGACCTACCCAACATCCTTGGAAGCAGGCTCATAACATGCCTTATCGGCACCAGCAAGTTCCAATAGGGACCTTTTGGACCTTGTCCTGGCACGGGTTGTGCCAGGCTCATAGTAAGGATCCGTCCCGGCACAGGAAGCGCCGGGCTCATATCAAGTGTAAAGGTGCTTGGGTGAACCTACCTGGAGCAGACCATGCTGCTTACTTACCAGCAAGATGATGCTTTTCTCTCTTCTGGCAGGGACTACTTTTCCTTCTGGGTGGGGCAGGCACCACTCCCTGGATCATTGCTGCTGGAACCCTTCTGGAAGCAGGAACTCTTTTACCTGGGCGAGGCTGCTGTGGAAGAAGACACCTAAGCACTCCTTTGGGCTATTTAAACCACACCCGATTGGTACCACATGCTTCGCGTTATTCTGCACTGCAGCAGGACGCTCACCGTGTCAGCTCCAGCGAATCTTCAGCTCCGGATCCTGTAATTACGAAAATTACCTGCTGGGAACCAATCTTCAATCTTCAGCGGCTCCTGCAAAACAAAAGGCACAGGTTAGACAAAGGCAAAGTTAGCGCTTCAACTCACCCGATCCATCGGCAGCATCCAAGACGTTTTTTCTGCATTTCTCGTCCGGCATCGGGCCTGCAAAGACAAAGAACATTGGTTAGTAACGCTTGGTTACAATACTGCTTACCTGTGTTGCGCTTGCTCCAACCTTGCTCGCACAGCATTCCGGCACCTGTAGAGACAAAAGGGGACATTAAGGTGCATTCTACGGCCCCAAAGCAGCCGTCCTACTTACGTGCCTTCGAATTCATCATCTTCTTGTTACGCTCTCTGCCACGAATCGGGGAGAGCAGCTTCCTTGGCATCGACAGCATCTGAAAAGTAAAAGACATAGACATTAGGGAAAAAGACATTTGAAGAGAGCAATCTAAAGAGAACTTTAATACTTACAAGTCACGCTCGTGCAGCAAACGGCGGCTTCGCTCTCAACTACCCTCTGCAATCAAGAGGCGGAACTCACATCCAGTGAATCAACTGGATCCAGCGCCCCTGCACAAGATGCAGGATGGAGAGCTCAGCATTCACTTACTTAAGGTGAGCACAACAATCACCCGAGTACCACGGGAAGAGAGGGAGAGAGGGGCTAAGAACTTCTCCCAACCTTCCAGCCACTAATACCTTGATTTTCCACTTGCAGACACCTCACTCTGCAGGTCAAGCTTTCGGTGAGGAAGGGGTCAAATCCGGGAGCCAAACAAATCCTACGCCTAACGTTGAAGACGTTTTCACCGCCCAGTCAAGACCCGCGCCTCCGAGGGAACCAGGTGAGCGTTACAGAACGCGAAGCCTTACCATACATTTCCCGCCCAGGCGCAATGGAGACTTCGGACACAGACCAATTGGCCCAGTTGCTCGGGGAGTTCAGAGCAGAAGTACACGCAGCTCGCCAGGAAACAAATGCCCTAAGGAGAGAGCTAGTGGTTTCTAAGGAGCGAACAGACGACTTGGCTAGACAATTGTTACAAGCCCAAGCGGGACAGACTCCTCTGCCTACCCCTGGTGGAAGCCATGCCCCAACAGCTTCCTCTAATCCGGTGCAAATTAATCTACCAGGAAATGTACCTTTGGCTCCGCCCGAACGCTTTTCAGGTGATCCGAAAAGATTTGCTGTGTTCATCAATCAGTGTCGTTTGCACTTTCTGTGTAGACCTGCCGCTTTTCCAACGGACCAGGCTAAGGTGGCCTTCGTGCTCTCATATCTTAGCGGCAATGCCGCAGATTGGTCTATTCCTTTAGTGACTCAAGATAACCCTATTCTGTATAATTTACAGGACTTCCAAGCTAGTATGGAAAGATTGTTCGCAAGACATTCTCAGGGACAGGCCCTGGACAATGAACTTCTTTCACTACGACAGGGCAATCAAGATCTTCTGGCCTACATTGCATCATTTAACAGACTAGTGGGTGGCCTGAGGATAAGAGAATCACCCTTTTCTATAGAGGCCTTCGTGGAGAACTTAAAGACGTTCTGGCCCAGGTGGTGAATCCTCCACAAGACTGTTCCGAATACATTGATCTGGTGGTGCAACTGGATCATAGAATACAAGATCGAAAAGCCGATCGTTCCAGGTTTGAGAATCGAGTTTTTTCAAGACCACAGAGCTCCGTTAAAGGAAATGATACTGTGGAACCCATGCAGATTGGGGTGGTGAAAGGACCTCTAACCCAAAAGGAAAGAGAAAGGAGAAGACAACTGCAATTGTGCCTCTATTGCGGGAACTCAGGGCACTTCCTCCAAGATTGCCCAGTGAAACCAAAGAAGAAGACAGTAGGAGCTTCCGATAAGGGTGCCAAAAGTTCAGAGTCGGAAAACGACCTCGCCCGACAAGTGTAGAGGTCCGCTTGCCGAGCGTTAAAACCAGTTCTTTGACCTCGCATTTTACCATGCACATGGTCCTCGTGAGTCCGGAACAACCCAATCGTATGCATGCCATTAAAGCATACATAGATAGTGGCGCAATCGGCAATTACGTGGACTGTGAATTGGCCGCCAGGATGAATCTATCTCTTTGTCCTAAGTCGGTGAAAGACGTTATCACCACCGTGGATGGTACGGAAATAGCTTCCGGACCAGTTACTCACACCACCATGGAAGTGACGTTGGTAAGCCAAGATGGACATCAAGAGAAAATCGTGTTTGACGTGATCAAGGCTCCACAGTTTCAAGTTATCCTGGGAATCCCTTGGCTGGAGAAACACAATCCTCAAATTGATTGGCGAGCAAAGACAATCCGGTTTCCAGAATGCGCACCTACCTGTTATCCGCAGCTCCCCACGAAGCTAGCTGCAACTGCTTCTGAGAGTCCTCACCTGCCTCCTGAATACCGGGAATTTCAGGATGTCTTTCGGAAAGATCAAGCTAATTCGCTGCCTCCTCACAGATCATACGACTGCCAAATAGACTTGGTTCCAGGATCCACTCCTCCATGCAGTCGAATTTATGCCCTCACAGAACCTGAAAATCTTCACCTAAGGCAGTATTTGGACCAGTACTTGACTAATGGATTTATCCGTCCCTCGAAGTCCCCAGCCTCTTCAGCTTTGTTCTTCGTGCCAAAAAAAGAGGGAGACCTAAGAACATGCATAGATTACCGTGCCCTGAACCAGATTACGATTAAGAACAGATATCCGTTACCATTGATCCCTGAACTTCTTGACCAGGTTAAAAGTGCCTGTATCTACACAAAGCTGGACCTCAGAGGAGCTTACCATTTAGTACGAATAAAAGAGGGCGATGAATGGAAGACGGCCTTTCGTACTAAATATGGACTGTTCGAGTATCAAGTAATGCCCTTTGGGCTTTGCAACGCTCCGGCAGCCTTTCAGTATTTTATGAATGACGTCCTCAGAGAGCTCATTGACGTATGTGTAGTTGTCTATATTGATGACATTCTGGTCTACTCGTCCTCTGAGGCGGAACATCGAAAACATGTCACCGCAGTATTGGAGCGGCTCCGAAAACACAGACTCTTTGCAAAATTGGAAAAATGCGTTTTTCACGTCACGGAGGTCAAATTTTTGGGATTTATTTTGTCACCTAATGGAGTCCACATGGACTCAAGAAAAGTGGACGCTATCGTTAAGTGGCCCTCACCAACGTCAGTGAAAGGAGTTCAAAGCATATTGGGCTTCGCCAACTTTTATCGAAGATTTATCCCAGAGTTTTCTCGAGTAGTCCAACCCATTACAGCCCTCCTCAGAAAGAATAAACGTTTCGAATGGTCTACAGAGGCTGAACAAGCTTTTCAGGAACTAAAAACAAAATTCACCTCGGCTCCAGTTCTAAAACATCCTCGCCCGGAACTTTCCTATATAGTAGAGACTGATGCTTCCAGTCTCGCAATGGGAGCAGTACTTTCGCAAAGAGACCCGGAAACAAATCAGTTACACCCAGTGGCATTTTGGTCCCGCAAATTTTCAGCCCCTGAAATCAACTATACCATTACAGATAAGGAACTTTTGGCTATCAAGTCCGCCTTTAAAGCTTGGCGGCATTATCTCTTGGGAGCCCGACACACAGTCACCGTCATCACGGATCATCGTAATTTACAGTACCTTAAATCAGCCAAAGCTCAATCCTCTAGACAGCTTCGCTGGGCATTGTTTTTCGCCGAATTCGACTTTGTGATAACTTACCGACCAGGCAACAAGAATGGAAAAGCAGATGCTCTCTCCCGAATTGGAGTAGATGAACTCACGACCAATCCCGTACCCATAATTCCGGAACAGAGAATCCTGGGTTTGATAGATGCACAATCCATTGAAGACATTGAAGCTAAAGTTAAAGATCTTCTGAATCCAGCAGAAGTGCAAGACTGGCAACTCAAGGGAAATGATTTCACAATGGATAAGAACCTACTATACTTTCGAGGAAGATTATATCTACCATGTACCGATTTACAAAGACAGGTGATCTCTTGTTACCATGACTCCTTAATGGAAGGACATCCCGGCATTACCAAAACGTTGGAAAAGATAAAAAGACATTTCTGGTGGCCGTCTTGGAGAAAGGACATTAAGGATTTCATTAATTCCTGTGGTGTGTGCGCTCAAAGCAAAAGCCAGAAGGAGAAACCAGCAGGCCTCCTACATCCAATAGACATTCCTCCACACCCATGGCATACTCTCTCCATGGACTTCATCACGGATTTACCACCGTGCTCCGGATTTAATACAATCTTAGTGATTGTGGACCTATTCTCGAAAATGGCTCATTTCATCCCATTGAAAGGGTTACCTACAGCTCCAATTTTGGCCCGAGAATTCCTCGAAAACATCGTTCGGTTGCACGGTTTTCCTTCAGTTTTAATCTCAGATAGAGGGAGTCAATTTATTTCCCACTTCTGGCGGAGTTGTTGTCGCCTAGCCCAAATTGACATAAGGCTTTCGACCAGCCACCATCCCCAGACCGACGGGCAGACCGAGAGGACCAACCAAACCTTGGAACAGTATCTACGCTGCATGTTACAACATTCAGAGGACACTTGGAAAGACATTCTCTGGATTGCGGAGTACGCTTATAATAATTCAGTCCACGCCGGAACTGGAAAAACTCAGTTTTTTCTTTCATATGGAATCCACCCTCGCACCTCAAATCTTGACCCACCTCAGACTCTTGGAACACCCGCTGTAGATCATCTGCATTCGACAATCACTCAAGCCTTTAAAGAGGCCACATCTCACCTCAAGCAGGCCAAGGAGCAATACAAGAAGTGTGCGGATCTACATCGAAAGGAAGCTCCTCAATATCTTGTGGGAGATCAGGTCTGGCTATCCACCAAACATTTACCCCTAAAAGGACCGCGTACTTTCAATCCACGATACCTGGGGCCTTACCCAATCACTGCCATAATCAATCCAGTGGCGGTTAAATTGGGCCTACCTGCCCATATCAAGATACATCCAGTTTTCCACGTCTCACTACTGAAACCCATGCAACCTGGAACCCGTTTGACAAAATCTCCAGACCCTATTCTAGTGGACGGAGAACTAGAATTCGAAATACAAGACATATTAGACTCCAAGATTTCCAAATCTAAATTATACTATCTGATTGACTGGAAAGGTTATGGCCCCCAGGAACGATCTTGGGAACCGTCGGAACATGTTCATGCACCCCGTCTGGTTAAGAAGTTTCATCGAACTTTTCCTGATAAACCAAAACCCCCGGAGAAGACGAATTTGGGAGGGGCCTTGAGGGGGGGTGCTGTCATGACCACTGCTTTCAAGGAGTCAGGACCTACCCAACATCTTTGGAAGCAGGCTCATAACATGTCTTATCGGCACCAGCAAGTTCCAATAGGGACCTTTTGGACCTTGTCCTGGCACTGGTGGTGCCAGGCTCATAGTAAGGATCCGTCCCGGCACAGGAAGCGCCGGGCTCATATCAAGTGTAAAGGTGCTTGGGTGAACCTACCTGGAGCACCTTTACACTTGGAGCAGACCATGCTGCTTACTTACCAGCAAGATGATGCTTTACTCTCTTCTGGCAGGGACTACTTTTCCTTCTGGGTGGGGCAGGCACCACTCCCTGGATCATTGCTGCTGGAACCCTTCTGGAAGCAGGAACTCTTTTACCTGGGCGAGGCTGCTGTGGAAGAAGACACCTAAGCACTCCTTTGGGCTATTTAAACCACACCCGATTGGTACCACATGCTTCGCGTTATTCTGCATCTGCAGCAGGACGCTCACCGTGTCAGCTCCAGCGAATCTTCAGCTCCGGATCCTGTAATTACGAAAATTACCTGCTGGGAACCAATCTTCAATCTTCAGCGGCTCCTGCAAAACAAAAGGCACAGGTTAGACAAAGGCAAAGTTAGCGCTTCAACTCACCCGATCCATCGGCAGCATCCAAGACGTTTTTTCTGCATTTCTCGTCCGGCATCGGGCCTGCAAAGACAAAGAACATTGGTTAGTAACGCTTGGTTACAATACTGCTTACCTGTGTTGCGCTTGCTCCAACCTTGCTCGCACAGCATTCCGGCACCTGTATAGACAAAAGGGGACATTAAGGTGCATTCTACGGTCCCAAAGCAGCCGTCCTACTTACGTGCCTTCGAATTCATCATCTTCTTGTTACACTCTCTGCCACGAATCGGGGAGAGCATCTTCCTTGGCATCGACAGCATCTGAAAAGTAAAAGACATAGACATTAGGGAAAAAGTCATTTGAAGAGAGCAATCTAAAGAGAACTTTAATACTTACAAGTCACGCTCGTGCAGCAAACGGCGGCTTCGCTCTCAACTACCCTCTGCAATCAAGAGGCGGAACTCACATCCAGGGAAGCAACTGGATCCAGCGCCCCTGCACAAGACGCAGGATGGAGAGCTCAGCATTCACTTACTTAAGGTGAGCACAACAATCACCCGAGTACCACGGGAAGAGAGGGAGAGAGGGGCTAAGAACTTCTCCCAACCTTCCAGCCACTAATACCTTGATTTTCCACTTGCAGACACCTCACTCTGCAGGTCAAGCTTTCGGTGAGGAAGGGGTCAAATCCGGGAGCCAAACAAATCCTACGCCTAACGTTGAAGACGTTTTCACCGCCCAGTCAAGACCCGCGCCTCCGAGGGAACCAGGTGAGCGTTACAGGAGCACCGATGAAATCCAAATTAATGTCCTCTTGATGCCCGTCCTGACACAGAAGCTTGACTTTCTCTGTCTATTGTGTCACCGGGCTGGATGATATCTGAGAACCGTCCACAGCAGTGACATTTTCCGATCTCTGCTTCTGTCAGAGAGGAAGGCCTATTCGGAGAGCCAAATCTTGGTCGATGTAGTTACCCACAGCTCCACAATCAATATATGCCTCCGAAGCATGTATTTTTGATGGTTGCTTGTGATTCACCAAAAGCACTGGAAGGACTAGATGTGAGGTGTACGGATTCCTTTTTCATGCTCGACAAGTGGATCCCTACACTTGCCGGGCATTGACATTTCCAGAGTTCTGTTCTTCTTCATCATCAGTTTTGTCTGTTGCCCCAACTGTTTTCTTGGGTGGTTTTACCGGGCAGTCACGGAGGAAGTGACCTGCTTGTCCACAATTTAAGCAAAGCTGTTGTTGTCTTCTTTTTTCCCTTTCTGCTTTGGTAAGGGGACTTCGTAATCCACCAATTTGCATTGGCTCAGACTGTTCATGTGGTTTAGTCTGATTCTCACAAGGTCGTATGTAAACTGACCGTCTCTCTGATCTAGCTTGATCCATTTTCCGATTCTGCAACCTATGATCGAGTTGCACCGTCAGGTCTATGTAGTCCGCACACCTCTCAGGGGGATTTACCACTTGTGCCAACACATCCTTAAGTTCGCCACGTAACCCTCGGTAAAAGAGTGTAGTCCTCTTCTCTTCTGGCCAGTTGGTCTGGGCTATGAGACGATTGAAGGTTGCAATTTAGGTTAATAGATCTTGACTCCCTTGTCTGTGTGACAACAACTCGTTGTCCAGAGCTTGTCCTTGAGTATGACGGGCAAAAAATGTCTCCATCTCATGTTGGAAATTTCAAAGTTCCAGAATAAAGAGTCATCTTGATTTACCAAAGGTATAGACCAGTCCGCCAAACTACCTCCTAAATACGAAAGTACAAACGCTGCTTTGGCTTGGTCATTAGGAAAGGCTCCTGGTTTGCACAAGAAATGAATGCGACACATTGGTTCATAAATACAGCGAACTTGTTTGGGTCGCTGATGAAGCATTCAGGAGGGGCTAGAGGCACTGCTCCTAGAAGAACCACCTGAACCGGTGTTGATTGTTGTGGTGTGTAAAAATGAGAAGAATCGGTCACTCCAGGCAGTGGAACCTGTCCTGCTTGTAGCATTTGTCTTGCCAATCGTCAGTTCTTTCTCGAGTTACAATAAGATCCCTCCGTAATGCATTGGTTTCCTGTCTTGAAGCATGCACTCCAGCCTGTAATTCCCCTAGTAAGAGGGCTAACTGATCTGTTTCTGAAGTTTCCATAATGCCCACGCAAAGAGTATTAGAGGCTTCATGTTCTGTTACGCTCACCTGGTCTCTGCTGAGGCGTTGGGGATTGGGGTTGCAGCCCTCCCTGAACTTGAGTCACCCCCTTCAGACTTCTCCCTCAGTAGAAAAGCTGTGAGCGGTGGTACATGGTGATACTGCTCCTGCGTGGAGTTAAGAGTGTGTGAGTGCGTCAATCTGTGATTGTTGTACCTCTCAAACCCTTCACCCCTAAGTACGGTTTCTGTGAGCATACGCCGGCCCATAAAGCTCACCTGTGAATTATGGAAGATAAACTCTCCGTCCTGCTACTTCTGGCAGGGGCGCGTCAGATGGGATCTAGTTCCTTCACTGATCCCTTATAAGGATTAGTCCAGCCAAGCTACGACTATGCGTCTCCTTATGTTTGGTAAGTCTTTCTTGAGCTCTTGTGATACTGTTCGTTCTGTTTAATGTCTTTATATGTTGCTCCTATTTATGCTGCAATATTGTCTCTCTTCTGTTTTGGAAATGCGGCCTCAATGCAACTATGAGACGCGAGACGTGGCCGGATGGAATATGGATGCCACCGCAATGTTCGACAGCAGGTAAGTGTAAGTGATGGTTTAAGGAAAAGCATGAAGTATGGCGAAGGGCAACCTTAAACTGACTGTTTTTTCAATGTCTAACCTTGTCTTCTGTTTTTCCTTGCAGGCGCTGCTGTTGATGATGGAGCGTGTTGTGCTGCGGTGCCAAGATGAAGATTTCAGCGTTCCGGAAAGTGTAAAGATGAATACTTGGTTCACCGATGAGATGTATAGGTAAGAACAGCTTCCCCCACTTGGTAAGTATGCTGGCAGGAAGCCGGATGTCCAGGTAGCAGGATATTCAAAGGTAAGTCTGACCTCAGGCGATAGTGAGCGTTTCGCTGCTTGCAAGTGCAGAATAACGAGAAGCATCTGTCTTGAGGATCGGGTCAACTTATATAGCTGAGATCGTAGGCACTCCCATTAGGGCCGGCTTACCAGCCACACCCTCCCATTCCTAGAGAGTGAGCACGTGCAAAGGCAGTCCATTAGCATCCACACCCAAGAATGCACTTGGGGCTGCTTAATGGATGGAATTTTCAAGGTTAATGCATCCTGCCTATTGGATGGAATGTTCAAGGTTAATACATCTGAAGTGCTATGTCCATAATAAAAGCTTTTTGGTATTAAATGGATGTTCTTGTTTACTTTTGTTCATGAGTCTGTAGCCAGAGGCGCCAGGACAGTGTCCACCCAGGTATCCTGCGCATGTGACCCCTGCATGCCTGTGCCCCTGACTTCATGACCATGACAGTTATAGCTAGGTATAGCTCATAAACACTTTGTTGTGTTGATTGTTTCTGAAATCCTTGACTTCCACATAGAAGGGGGGGTACATAATCCCAAAAATAAGTAATCCATAAAACACCACCTTTCAAGTCAGTGTGGAGGGTGAAAAACGAAATTCCCCATTCCTTTTAAACCAGAATTATGAAGTATTGTATCTCATCTGCATGTGTGTTACCAAACTAAATTTGTCTTTTGTTTTCATTTTTGTCTGAACTCAAACTATCAAATCCTGCCTTTTATTTTCATGTGTGTTGAAAAACGATTTACACTTGATTTCCTTTTTCCCAACCTTGCCTTTTAGATCAAAATTCCAAAAGCTTTTTCCCATCTCATTCTTTTCCCTAATATTGCATTTCCAGTAACAAGCCCACAAAATGTTTCCGATTGAATTCCTTTCCCAAACAGTGCCTTTTTAAATCAGCAGCAAACCGATTTTCCCATTTTGCTCTCACTCCCTGCACCTTGCCTTTCAATCAAAGGGGCCATATTAAATTGAGGCCTGGACGGTGGGGGTAGCTGAGAGAAAAGTATTGTTTCAAATTAAGTAATTCCTGTGCAACCTGTATGGTGTTGTGAATGTTTTTCATTGGTTAAATAGAAATGTAATCGGTTGTAAATTGTGATTGCATGTTTCAACATTTCACCTGTGTTGTTTGAAGAATAGACTCATGGTTGCGATACTGGGTGTTACCACAGCATTGGTGGATGATGTCAGTCTGTTTGTCAAACCTTGATTAAATAAATAAATATAAAGTCTTACTATACACCGTCCTAGTTACTAGTCCATTGGTGACACAGGCTATTTGTTGAGGTTGGGTGCAAGACGGGTTGGAGGCTTCACCAAATTGAATTTGAAATAATAGTGCTTTAATGTGTGCCACCTTGCTTTAGGGGAAAGGAGCTCCCTGAGTTGAGTGTGACTGCATAATAAAAACCACAACAGAACACATCAGGGAATGAGACTATTACGCCCTTAAGATCTTCTCATTGTTGGCTAGATAACTTAGGTGGAATTAAGTCAAAGTTATCTATGTCTTCGGGAACCAGGCAGGCTAGAACTTTGGCATGGGTGGCTGATGGGTTTTCTATCCACTCTTTTAGGAGGTTAAAGTGGTATAAGCCCCTTGGAGACAAGTTTGTTTTCTGAGGTTGGTAAGAGGACTAGTACTTTCTGTCCGATAGAAAAAGATTGTAAATTGACTTTCTTGTCGTAACTGGCCTTTTGCTGGTTTGGGGCCTTTCCCATGTGAGTACAAACTCGGTCCCGGACTAGTTTCATATGTTCTTGACTTCTAGTGGTGGTTTGGGATATTGGAATAGGGGCCTACTTGCATTCTTCCCAGGTTTCCCGGAGCATGTCCAGGATATCCCTCCATTCTATTCCATAGAGTACCTCAAAGGGAAAGAACACTGTGGAAGCTTGGGGGGTTTTCCTCACTGCAAATAGTGCCCATGGGATCATTCTGTCCGCCTCCTTCCCATCTTAGTCTACCAATTTTCGTAGAATTACTTTCAAGGTGTTATTGAATCTTTCTACTATACCTTCAGAAGTTCGCAAGGTGTTAATATGGAGTAGCTCTTTGACTTTGGCCATAAATTGACTCATAAAATTTGAACACCGATCTGTCAATATTAACTTGGAAAAGCCAACCCTAGAAAAATACAGTAGGAGATGTTTCAAGATTTGCTTACTGGTATTATTTCGCATTGGGAATGCCTCGGTGTATCAGGTAACATAATCAACGATCTCCAGGACATAATTGTTGCCCAATTTAGATGTTACAAAAGGTCCTATTATGTCAATGCCAATTTGTGAAAAGGGGACCTCTATCATTTGTAATGGGTTCAGAGGGACAGATAATGGAATGTGCGGGTTGGATTTTTGGCATATCTCGTATGTTTGTAGGAAGGTTTTGATGTCGGCGTAGATACCTGGCCAGTAAAACTTCCCACTAATATGCTCTTGGGGTTTAGCTTGGCCCAAATGTCCTCCAGTAAAATGGGAATGTGCAATCTCTAGCACAACCTTTCAGTGACTTTTAGGTATTACCAGTTGAGTTTTTATTAACCCTTCAAGGGAGGTTTCTTTTCTATAAAGTAACCCTAGTTTTAAGAGAAAAAGGGGACTTCCCTTCTCTCTGCCTTCTTCTTCAGGAATACCTTGTATAAAAGCTTCAGCAAGGACTGGATCATTTCTTTGGGCAAAGGCTAGTTTGGGATACATGGTGGGTTCCTCTACATTCCTAAGCTTCCGCAAATCCTAAATTATCACTGTCTGTTTCATCTGGTTCACTTTCTTGGAATTGAGGGAACAGAGCTCTCTCCAAAATTCCCTGTACAATTTGGTCTCTCTGGCATACCTCAAAAGGAACTTCGCCATGATTCTGTAAGAGAACCTTTATGTCTGCCTGGAAGTATGGGTCAATAACGCCTGCTAAGATGTCTATCCCGAATTTCCATCTTAAGCCAGATTTTGGGGCTAATCGGATGTAACACCCCAGAGGGGGATTCAAAACTAAAGCCATAGGAATCATTCCTCTTCTCCCAGGGGTGATAGCTTCCCTACTGCTACAGATATCAAACCCTATTGATTCCTTGGTTATAATGGAAGGGTTGGAGGCTCTCTGACTAATCTTTTGAAATGGTAGGGCTCCCCAATTTGTTTCAATTGCGTCAAATCCCAATCCTGATACCATATGTGAGGAACTCATGGTGACAATACGTAAGACAGACACAAGTGATCACAGTTCAAGGTTGTTTATTGAACAATTAATGCTGTGTGCAAAGTCCTAGTGGCATTGTGTCAAAATAAAAAGGGCCTATACTAAGAAACCTATTGCCAAAACCTCACAACTATTACAAAAAGGGGTGTGGGATAGTTGTCGAGAAAAGAAGGAAGTGTTCTCAAATAATATGTCAGAATGTGGTAGCTTGGGTCTCCCTGCCCCACATTTTCGACACGGGTATGATGGGAGATTGGAGCACAGTACAGTCTTGGGCTTCTCCTGCATGAGACAACTGTTCCAATGGCAGTTCCCAGGACCGTCAATGGCTAAGTCTTGTTTCCTGTGAAAGTCTCTTGCCTTCGGGCCTGACATGTTCAAATAACAATAACAAAAGTTCCTTTAACTAAATGAAAGTTTTTTCCCAATGTTCGCTGGATGATGGGTTCACCCCTGGATCCCCTTCTTCTGGGAGCTGACCCTTCTCAATTGTTTATCACAGTTTCACGTAGGGTGATGGTTTCACCGCTGCGTCCCCCTTTTCTGGGTGCTGACCCCTCTTGACTTTAGTTCTTGAGTGTTTGCTTTCACCCCTTAATCTCCCTCGGTTGGGCTCAAACCCCTCTTGCCTTCAGCAGGATTAAATTCCCTTGATTTCTCAATGTTTACTTTCACGGTGGGATTCACTTCCCTCTCCCCTCACACAGCTTGTGGATCAAAGTCTTTTGATTGTATGGGGATTTTGCTTGACCCTCTGTATGACCACTTTGACCTATTTCTCCAGCCCTCCTATGGCCTTCTGGTATCTGTAGTTTTTCTCATATGCTGCTCGACGAGAGTCTCTTGAATTAACACCCACGTGGTGCCAGTGTCCCTCTGCAGCTGGTCGCCCTACCACACCTTTACAGTTCATTCAAAGTTAATCAGCTTTGGTTCAAAACTTGCCACTTTGTGATTCTCACTCAACACAGCCCAGTTCTTATTGGTTCTCCCCTTGACTCAGCAGATTTGATGAACCGCTTGGCTATTGGCTTAGCTGGAGTCAAGGCCAGTACGACGGGTGTGGGAGCTTCCTTCGCTCCTGCTTATCGGCATAGGCATGCCCTGTGTACCGTTGACATCTGCTGGAGGACACTTGTGCTATTGTTCGCAGTCTTAGGCTCCATTCCACGAAATTGCTGCGGGTCTGGGACCAAAAGGGTAACGTCACTTCTCTCCTTTCCACCCTCTCGATTCCTGCCATCTTTCTCCTTCGCTTGAACTGCTGCGCTTGATTGAATCTGTGTGATTTTCCCTACCCTCACCCCCAACACACCCCCATCCCCTTACTTACCTTGCCTTCTGTCTCGCTGGATGCTGAGACGCCGGTTCCCTTTCACATCCGTGATCGGGATCCGACGCCGCAGGGTCCTTTTCTTTTTTTTCGGGCAGCTGCGGGGGTGTCCCCCGCAACTCCCGCTCACTATACTGTATAGCATGATGGGTGGGGCGTTGCGGGGGAAACAAGTTTGGGTTGTAAGATGGTGGACACCCTTGCAACCCCCGCAGCCTTTGTTGTTTTTTTTTTACCTACCCCACCAAAACATGCATACCACAAAAGGTTAGAACTTTTGGTGTTCCAACTTTTGGTGCTATGCATTTTAGGTCTTTTGCTGGGGTAGGTAAATTGGATTCGGTCATTTCGACCAAATCCACTTGCTTAGCCGTCTCGTTGTGCTGCCTGTCGTGCTTTCCTTGCCCCTCCTGTGCTCTCTGACTCCACCTTTTATCCCTGTGGGAAAGGGAAAGGGCCATCAGGTGTGTGTGATTTTGATCAATTGCCTGACTTTGCCTGACTGTTGTATTGGGACATGGCAGATAAACGGCTCTGGTGTTAGTCTGTTGTCCTTTGTGTTGTGCAAAAGTGTTAGAGTTAGAAAGGGGGGGGCAGTGGTTTGGAATGTCCTCCGTGAGAGGATGGGTAAAAGATGTAAAAGGAAGAAGGATAACACGTCTCACCCATTGGTGTTCCACTGCCACTCCCCGAGGACACACCCCCATCAAGGTGCCCATTCAGGTGATCCTCCCTCACTGGTCGATCCCCAGGAACTGGATCCTACAGCGATGGCCATGTCCTGGCCACCTGGATGACAGATCCCCTCGGACTAGCTACATTCCCAGGATAATTATGTTATCCTGATAGGTGGAAAGGTTGGCAATGGAGTCAGTGAACTTCATTGCAAAGTTTGGGTTCTAAGATGGTGGACATCCCTGCAAACCCTGCAGACTTTGTTCTTCTTTTTTTTTACCTACCCCACCAAAACATACATACCACAGAAGGTTTGAACTTTTGGTGTTTAAACTTTTGGTGCTATGCATTTTAGGTCTTTTGGTGAGATAGGTCAATTGGGTTGTAGGTCAAAGGATCGACTACAAATGATCGAATGGTCAAAGGATCGACACAAAATGAGCGAAAACAAAAGGATCGAAAAAATGTTTTTTTTTTTTTTACATTTTTGTTTTTTGGGGGGGGGTTCCCCCCAACCCCTATTTTTGTGGTAAAAACCACTTTTTTCCCTAAACGAAAACCCCAAAAAATATATATAATGAAAAGAAATAATTCAATCCTTTTGTTTTCGGCCCTTTGTAGTCGATCCTTTGTCTTTCGATCCTTTCACTGTCGATCCTTTAACAGGACACCAGTAAATTGGATTCGGTCATTTCGACCAAATCCACTTGCTTAGCCGTCTCGTTGTGCTGCCTAGCATGCTTTCCTTGCCCATCCTGTGCTCTCTGGCTCCACCTTTTATCCCTGTGGGGAAGGGAAAGGGCCATCCAGTGTGTGTGATTTTGATTAATTGCCTGACTTTGCCTGACTCTTGTATTGGGATATGGCAGGTAAACGGCTCTGGTGTTAGTCCGTTGTTCTTTGTGTTGTGCAAAAGTGTTAGAGTTAGAAAGGGGGGGCAGTGGTTTGGAATGTCCTCTGTGAGAGGATGAGTAAAATATGTAAAAAGAAGGAGGATACCACGTCTCACCCGTTGCTGTCCCACCCCCACTCCCCGAGGACCCCCCGTTCCCCCATCCAAGTGATCCTCCCTCACTGGTCAACCCCCAGGAACTGGATCCAACAGCGATGGCCATGTCCTGGCCACCTGGATGACAGATCCCCTCGGACTAGCTACATTCCCCAGGATAGTTATGTTATCCTGATAGGTGGAGAGGTTGGCAATGGAGTCAGTGACCTTCATTGCAAAGTTTGGGTTGTAAAATGCTGGTCTGTAGATCAGAAGAACAGTATGTTGCATGGCCGTTGAGCTTGATTTTGATTTGGAGGGATATGCCGTCATCTATGTCAGTTGAAGGGATTGGGGTGGTGCATGCGTGGCCTTTGTGCACCATTGTGATTCCACCTCCTCTTTAGTTTTATCTGTTGGTATGTATTAGTTTGAAGTTTTTGATATGGCTTTGTGGGCGATTGTTTTGTATTTGTCTGATAGCCATGGCTCTGTGAAGAAGAGTGCATCAGTGCTTCCCTTGCATCGGCACTCATACATTACTGTTTTGTGTTTGGCCATGGATCTTACATTGAGTAGGCAGCAGTGTAGCTTGTGTGTTTTTACTTGTTTGTTTTTGCCTATCCTTTCTTGCATCTCGGTCGGGGTAGTGTTTGTTGGGTTTCCTTTTCCTAGGGTTCTCTCTTGGGTGAGGCTATTGCTCATTGATATTGTGGTTAGGGCCTCTGTATCTTTGCTGTGGAGGTCAATTAAATTGAAGGAAGGGTTTCTTTGTTGTGGTTCCTGGTGGAGGATTGTTTGTTTGTACTTGTGGGCCTTTTGCTAGTCTTTGGTTATGTACAAGGTGTATATGGTTAGGGATTCAAGTTTGGCTCTGATTCTTGTTGTAGTCTTACCGAAAATGTCTTTCAAGTTGCTGTGTTCTTTGTGTTGAGATGTTACGTTTGGCGTCCTGTTGGGGTGCAGGTTTGCTTTTGTCCTAGGTTGTGGGTTGTTTGTTTTCTGTTGAGGTAGGGTCGTAGGTGGGGAGGAAGCACGAGATGTACCCTGTATTCGTTATTTTCTTGGTCCGTGTCCTTAGTCCGTCTGGTGGTGTCCGCAGGGGATTTTGGGTGTTACAAATTCTGGTAGGTGGTTTCTGTTCCCCGGGGTTCGGGTTCCCTTCCTGCTTCAGTTTTCCTTTCTTGTTTCTTGTGTCTTGTGTCTTTCTTATATCGCGGCATGTATGTCGTCTATATCTATTGTTCTGGGGTTGGTTTTATGGTATGTTCCAGGGGCAGGTCCCCTCCTAGGTGACTATCTTTACTTGGAATTAGTGGTGGGACTGGTACAGTGGTGTCAGCCCCTTGCTGTGGCTGTAGGTTGTAGCTTCTGTTTCAGAGACAGATTTGAGTTGTGATATATTGTAGGATTTTCCAAGGGTGGGTGCCCTCCTGGATCAGTTATTTCCTGGTCTCCACTTAGATGGGTGTGTCATGACGTGCGGTTCCAGCTGCCTAGCTGTGACTGTTGTGCCTCTGGTTTGGGTTTGGGTTTGTGATATGTATATATTTGTATGTGGAGATTGCATCTTAGTCTTGGAGTCTCTCAGGGCTTGTGGGCATCTGGTCGCTGGGGGGTTTGTCGGTGTATGGGGGTTTGCAGTGGCAAAAGCCTCTCTGTGGTGGTTGTATTTCATCCTCAGAGTTTCTTTGTTATGTTTCCTGATCCCCTTGTGCTGTTGAATGACTAAGATTGGGTGTGATCTCCGGCTGGTTTTGTCTTTCCTTATGGGGTCCTGTAGGGTTTCTGATTTGTGGTGGCATAGTTCTCTCTGAAGTGGTTGTGTCTTAGTCTCGGAGTCTCATGCGGATTGGGCTCCTCAGGTCACTGGGGTTTTAGTGGTTGTATTGTGCACAGTGGCAAAGGCCTCTCTGTGGTGGTTGGATTTTGTGGTTGTATCGGGTTCACAATGGCAAAAGCCTCCCTGTGGTGGCCCAATACTAGCGGTCAGCTACATGTAGCCAGCCTTATGTCAGAACTGCGCTGAGGGGGGCATCTGGTGTGGTGTAACTCTGCAAAATTAAAGTCAAATGAAACCAGGCCCTGTTTAGCGGTTGTTGTGGATGGAAGAGTACTGTGGAAGGAACACAATAGTATTTAAATTTCCAAATGCAACCTTACCGCTAAACGGGAAAGTACTTCAGTGTGTCGCTGCAGACAGCCACATCGATACTTCCAGGGATGGGCGTATAGCAAGCTCCCAAACAGTGGAGAACCCCAGATTCCCTCCAGATTCCCAATGTCTAACTTTACAGTGCAGCAAGATTTAGAGCAAGTATCACAGTGTCTAACTTTAGAGTGCGGCGAGATTCAAAGCAGTGGCAATCACAGTGGCAATCACAGTGTCCAACTCCAAAGCACTGTAAGCTTTGAAGCGGAAGTCAGGATTTTTGGGCACCTGAGCTGTACACAATGTCTGACTTTGGACTGCAGCAAGATTTACCCCAGTGGAAATCACAATATTTAAATTCATAGCGCAGAAAGATTTAAAACAGTGGCAATCACAGTGTCTAACTTCAGAGGGCAGCAAGGTTTAGAGCAGATATCAAACTTCCATGGGTACCTAGGTCCAACACAGTTCCTAACTTAAGAGCGCAGAGAGATTTAAAGCAAGTGTCAAAATGGTGGTAGCTTCATGAGGACCCTGGATTCAACAAAATGGCTAACTTCAGGATGGTGCAACTCATTAGAGCAGTAACGAGCTGCACAAAGACACAATGGCAAAGATCTGAGTGTAGCAAGTTTTATGCAGTGGCAAACTTCACAAAGAACCTGGAATCAACAAAGGACTAACTTCAACGTTTAAAGTAGTGCCAAACTGCACAAGGGTGCAATGGCAAACCTCGGAGTGCAACAAGTTCTAAGCATTGGCAAGCTTTGCAAGGAACCTGGATTCAACGAACGGCTAACTTCAGAGCATAGCAAGGTTTAAAGCTGTGACAAACTGCATAGGTACACAATGGCAAACCCCAGACTGCAGCAAGTTTAAGCAGTGGCAAACTTCACAAGGAACCTGGATTCAACTAAGGGCTGACTTCAGAGCGCAGAAAGGTATGAAGCAGTTGGCAAACTTCACAAGTATTAGTATATCTCACTTTTACCTTACGATGCCGGTGGCCAGTTTGGTCCCAAGATCTTCTGAGTTCAACGAGCCCGTCATCGGGCACCGTGTGGTGCGGACTGGAACACACCCATTTGTTTGCAGTGTTAAACGCTTAAGTTTTAGTAGCTGTTAGGTGGTACTTGGACTGGAATGCACCCAGTGTTTGCTGTGATGATGTAGGGGCAAAGTGGGTGCGCAGACTAGAATGCACCAAGCGTAACCTAGTATAAGGTTCCGTTTGCAGTGGGGTGATCCGGCCTTGATGCCTCGATGCATTCCATGGGAAGCTGCGTGGCATTGCACTGTCCTGCGAACTGGGAAACTTCGAGGGGGATGAGATCAGAGCGCAGATCATCTATGGCTGCAGTTCCTTGAAGCTACGCAAACAAGTTCTGAGGGACCCGACGCTTACCCTTGATCGGATACTAGACCTTGGCCGGGCCCAGGAGCTGGCGGAGGTGCAGGCCTCAGTTATGGACTCATCCAGACACCACCTCAAGTTGGAGGCCCCCATGCAGCGAGTAAAGCTCGAGGAGGTGGCAGCTGTCGGCAAGTGGCAACGAGGAAAACCGATGAGGAGGGGAGACTGGCCAAGGAGAGACCCCAATGCCACAATATGTCATCAGTGCGGGTGGGATCTTCCACACCCGCACGATTGCCCGGCAAAAGAACACATCTGTGGGAGGTGCGGGAAAGTAGACCACTTTGCACGGGTGTTCCTCGCCTCAAAACCGCTTAAAGGTCAACTAACAAGACCCAGTTACGTTTTAATCAACGGATTTGTGGAAGAATTCTGTGTTAAACAAAGCGACACTCAGAAATGATCAAATATAGCCCAATGGCCCACCAGAGGGAGCGCCATAGTGGTATTTGTATCGAGGAAATGGGCGGCGGCCCTTGCACACACTATGATATTGCACAATGAGCCCTCTCATAGGCTCCTCCCCCAAGAGGTGAGCGCCATAAGCACAGATGAGCAGCCAGGGAGGAACTCACCATCGAATTACGGTTTCCAGAGCACTTTGCACCATCCACCTTTTGATGAACTTCAGCTTTGGGCAAATACAAAATACCCCATATAGGTTTTGTCAGCTTATCTTCAAATCAATATGTCATGACAAAGACAAATATATTATGGCAGGCAGGAGAATAATGATTAGGTGGCCATCTTCGCCTGTGCCAAGCCACGCCCCCTATCATATGACTTACTATTTGAGTATAGGTCAACCTATGAAAGGTGGTTAATAATACTGCATTTAGATGAAGCATAAATGTAGGCCACTTGGAAGGCAGACAATGTACAAAGGTTGGGGCCATTTCAGGCTTGTTTCCATATTTCAGATGTCTTACCATAGGTTAACTCTGCCTGGTATGGTATGTGTTCTATGTGTTTTTCACTTTGTAAACATGATATCATACATCATAAGTGTGATAGTAGTTACTATGAAGTGTTCTATATCTTGAGCCTTACTGCCTGTGTCATGTGTCGAATACACCCAAGTGCATTTGATCATTAGCAAAGCTAAAGACACTACCCACTCTTCTGGAGTAGTCATAGAATATTTAAACCACTAGAGGTTTCTGAAGTTACTGCACAGGGGAGGAAGGCGTTCTGTCATATAGACATGTCCTTAGGCAACTAAATGCCAGATTTGGTCGTCTACATCCTGGTATCTTTAAAGTCACTCTTAAAGGCAATACATTGGCATTTGAGAACCCGCAGAATCTGAAGATCTGAAGCCTTTTATTAGAGTCGCGACAATAGATGATATGGACACATCAACAACTACTCACCAACCTTCAGCCTTGTCTTCTAATGGGATTATTTAATTGGTATAAATCTCATGTAATGGCAAATACTACTACATTATCTTAATGTAGAGTAGAATGTGGGATATTGGGTGTCATTTTCCCCCTTTCTTGTGTGGCTCGGTGCTCCATCTCCCACATCTGTCTGCAAGTGCGATTGAGCCTCATCCGTGGCTGCGGTTTCTGTATGGATTATATGATGAAATTTGTATTGGTGCTTTTGTTTCTTGTTAATGGTGTGATGACATTATTTTTACATCACACTGTGCAGATATCTCTTCCCCCGTCCCCCTTTGTGTTGTTTCCCTTTGATATTTGTGGTTATACTGGCTTGTATCATTTATGTGGCAGCCTATTTCTGACTAAAAAGGCATCCTATTACTTATATTGTAGGTGTCACAATCTCTTATATAGTTTTTGCTTAGATCCAATAAATGACATTTAAATGTGTAACATGGAACATTAAAGGCATCATAACTCAATCAAAAGGCAAAATGTGTTGACATACTTGAATAAGTTTAAACCCGCTGTTTGTTTGTATTGAAGAAACCCATCTCTCTACACTGGAGTCCAGTAAACTAAAGAAATGGTGGGTGGGTTAGGTGATTACAAGTCAAGCTGATGGAAGGAAAACATGTGTGGCTATTCTGATTGATAAACAACTAAAGTAGACAATTTTACATAGATACTCTGACATATAGGGCAGATGGGTTTTAGTTAAGATTCATATTGACTCCCAAATACTATCCATCTTGAACATATATGGCCTTACAAACACTAACCCTGACTTTGCGATTCATGTCAAAAATACCATCATATCATCTGACCTCCTCATTCTCACTGTATGTGGAGATTTTAATAACATAATAGATACATTTTTAGACAGAAGATCCAAGTGTATTTTTAAAGAAAATAGAACAGAGGAAGGAATTTCTGCACTGCTTTATAGAACTAGGTCATGTTGATTCTTGGAGGCAAGCTCATCCTACATTTCACTAATTTCCACACACCTCTCAATCTCACATTGATTTTATTTGTATTTCTAGAGTATTAACTCCTGCTTTAATACACTCCCATATTGAAGGTACAGTTATTTCAGACCATGCCCCGGTCATTTTTACACTTGATATGGATGAAGTTCATATGCATATGAACCGATGGAGATTTAACAACACACTGTTAGTGGACAATGAGTTTTCACAATCGTACCTTAACTTCCATCAGCAATAATTTACACATAACATAGTCAATGAATGATACATGGCCTGTTTCATATTGAGATGCTTATAAAGCTGTATTGAGAGGTCAAATCATGTCATATGTAAGTAGGTAAAAGAAACAAAATTAAAATAGAAGTAGGCTCTTTCTTTGGCAAACTAAAAAACGACAAAAAATTATAATAACAAGATGGATGAGGTATAATCTGCAACATCTTCTCACTGCACTATTAAATTAATAAAGAATGAATCAAACAAGCTTGTGGCACACTTCTGGAATATAAATCTAAAATGTATCAGGCATCCAACAAGGCCGGAAAAGCACTTGCTTCAAATCTTGAAATACAGAAATCAGGACCAGAATTTCGTCTATTAGATGTCGATGATACAATGGCTTCTTGCAATAAAGCCATCTTAGAGATCTTCACAAAATGTTGCAAAAAATGATGCACGTCTGAACATAATAATGATAATCAAGACTTCAAGTCCCTTTTCTATTCTGTGGGTAGACATTCTTACCCTCAATAGACTTGAGTGCCCTAGAAGCACCCACATAATAAAAACAAAAAAACAAACATGAAACCCCTTGAGTAAAGTACCCTTGTGCGTGGTTGCCTGAGATTTCCTTTATGCTTGAAGGAAAGAAACAGTTACAGGCGCGACAAGAGTGCCATGGCTAATGGAAAAAACCCTCCAAGGATGTACAGGTGCTCTGCTCTGCGCCATCATCGCCACAGCCTAGACCAGTATTTGAGGCTCTCCCCTTATAAACAGGGGAGCGCCCTTGAGCACTGCCACCCCTCAGGTGGCCCACAATCAATGCTGATGGCCCCGGGCATTTTAAATTACTTGCACACACCACAGCAGGGAGCACCCAACGGTGTCATCCCGGCTGGGCTGTGTAAAATTGAAGGCTGACCCCTTACAGACGGCCCACTGGGACTCCCTGGGCCACCCCTGGCAGATGTTGCCCATGTGGAGAGGTTTTGTGGTCCCCTCACTGCTGCACACAATGCCGCTCTCCATCTAAAATGCCCAGCCCAGGCAATTGAAAATAGGTGACTCCCTCCTATGCTGCTGCTACTTGCTGGTCTGCTCCTAGCATAAGCATCCCAGCCATCTAAAAGATGTTGGGGTCCTCCACACACTGTTACTGCAGCTGCCTGCTGCCCACTGCCTGTAAATCAGAACTGCTGACCGGAACCATCTCAAGAGAGCGTCAAGACCAACAAGGACATCAAGGAAGAACAGCCGAAAAGACCTTGAGACAGCCCTGGCCAGGCTTTCTCCAAGGGAAGGTATTTTTTATGTATACTTTTTTGTACAGCGCAATGTATGGACTTTTAAAACCTTTTTTCACATTTTTAAAGAACAATTTTAAAGGACTTTTTTACATTGGTGAAGGTGTTGTTAGAAATGCAGCTGCTTAGGGTTAAGTTAATTGTATATAGTGTCTTGTGATCTGCCCTTTTTAAAAATAAACTGGCTCAACAACACCAGGGGGAATGACCAGGGGGAATGACTCCCTTCCCCTGGGTACTCTCTTACTTTGGTAGCACGGTTCAACAACATCAGAGGCATGGCTCCCTTCCCCTGGCTTCTCTTTTTGGTATCAGGTAATAATAGAGCCATATATATTATCGCCGTAACTAATTGAAGGACCCTTGGCGAAGCAATAACCCATCCTCGCGGGGAGCTGAACCAAGAGGTCTATAACAGGTATGCGTACTGTAGAAGGCCAAATTCTGTGGAGCCGCTGTAATGCTCTAGAAGCCTGCGGTAGCCGGAGAGATCCAAACCGAGCAAAGGCAAACCCTGAGACAGACCGGAGCCAAGGAGAGAAGTCCTGGAAGGAACGGGAGGGAACGGGCTGGCCGGTGGGGGTACCAGAGGGTCTAGGTCACTACGCTAGGATATGAAAAGGAGAGAGCTAGAACTCAGGGGCGGGATATGAACCCTGACCTAGAGAGAAGCAGGGAGAACCATAAGGTGAAGTGTTCCCCAATAGTGACATAGATCTTGCCCCCAACCTTAAATGCACATATCATGAAGAGAAGACGAGTCATCTTCCTTGTGGCAGTACTTGGCAGGAGAGTAAACCAAGCCTGCAAAAGCAAAGAATCATAGAGGTATGGGTCTGGGACTCGCACCCAAAACAGAAGGAAACTACAAGCCACCTTCCTTGTGGCAGTAATTGGTAGGGTAGTGCACCAAGTGAGCCACAGGGGAAGAACTGGGTTGAGGCCCCTATCAATATATGAACTCTATTGTTGAGAAGCCTGAAAGCAAAAGAGAAGCCAGGGGAAGGGAGCCATTCCCCTGATCTTGTTGAACCGTGCTAGCAAAGTAAGAGAGTAGCCAGGGGAAGGGAGTCATTCCCCCTGCTCATTCCCCTGTTGTTGTTGAATTGTGTTACCAAAGTGAGAGAGAAGCCAGGGGAAGGGAGTAATTCCCTCTGATGTTGAACTGTGCAACCAAGAGAAAAGAATCTTAGGGAAGTGAGTAATTCCCCCTGGTTGTATTGAACTGTGAAGGCCTGATACCAGGAGAAGGGAGTCCTCCTGGTTACCAGGACTAGGGGAGGGGAGTCCTTCCCCATGGCTGTGTGGAACAGATGAATTAAGATACCAGGAGGAGTCACATTTATAAAGACTTGCTGAGGCAGAGTGAAAGGACATAGGCAGTGTGGCTTCCAAGAAGAAGGGTTTGAACTGTACCTTTTTGTGTGCTGGAGAACAGTTTTGAACTGGGGAGGAAGCCATTCCCCCTAAAAAAAACACATTTGAAAGTGAACTTTTCCAGAAGAAGGGAGGCACTCTTCTGGACCAAGAACATTTACTTTATCTCTAGTTTAGATTCAAGTGTAAGGGAGAGAAGTAGGGGTTTGACACAGGATGGTGGACTATTTGATTTGTATGAACATTCTGGCGACACCCTTAGTATTTTAGTTGAGACATGGAAACACCTCTTAGAGATAGGGAAAGTTTGATTTTCTCGATATTTTCTCAAACAAATAAAGATTTATATCAATCGTCAGGGCACTTGTGTGTCTGTCTCCTCCTGCACCCTTACAGTAAGCATACAACTAAAAGAACCGTAGACCAGCATTCCTCTGTCAGCCTTTCCTTTTGAGTGCCATTTACTGTAACCTAGTGTCTTTTCTCCTGAAGAGTATTTGGGGGGAAAATCCTGCTTTAACTTTCTGCCCTTTTCCTACCTTCTCCACATTCCCAGCGGGGCTCACCTGGGTTATCTCGAACCCATGGAAGTAGGTTTTGGAGACAGGTAAGAGGCAGGCCAAGTTATAAGTTAAGGCATAAAATGTATATTGTGTGCCTGCCGACACCTGTCTCACAATAAGGTGCTCAATATGATCCCTCTACATTTGTGGGGGTGCTGCTGATAACACCTTTGGTGTCCCTTTACCCTCCCTATACCTACCCTTTCTTCTAGTGTAGTGTAATGTAGTGTAGTGTAGTGTAAAGTTTGCTAGTGTACGTTTCCGCTTTTTTTCCAGTCAATCCAGTTTTTTTGTGCAGGTTTTGGATAGGGATTTGAATATATTGTTATAATCATGGTGTTCTTGATTTTTGCTGGATTTGCCACTCTATCTGACTGACTGGTACCATCCTCATGGATCATCATCAGGGAGCTAGCTGGACTGAGCTGGACTGAGCTGGACTGAGGGTGAGGAGATTAAGCCTGACCAGTGCTTTATCATAGGTGATGTCCCTTGGAGCACACTTATACATCAGGTGCTCAAGTTGAAGGAGTCCCTCATCGGCCAGGTCAAATGCCTGGGTAAAGCCCATGGCAGAGCAGGAACCAGTAACTTGGTCCAATATGGGCCTAATGAAGTCTTCCCTGAGAAATCGCCCCTTAACATCCACAGGGAGACCCTATAGCGCCATATCAATTCTGGGCATTGGAAATATGTACAGGGTTGCAGGCTAGTGAATTAGTCATACCACCTACCCTTAGCCCAAATCCTGTCTTGCTCAGTGCTGCACCCAGTCATCCTGCAGCACCTAGTGTAGGTGTCACCATGACTACACCCATTACAACCCCTATTTTACCAGGGTCTATAGTATGCATCAGTGCTACACCAGAGGATATAGGCGTGGAACTGATTGCTTCCTCCATGGCGGATGCCTTCACGGACGTGTTACATGAGGCCATCGCAACACCATTTAAGCATGGCCCCTATGTGTTCTTGAGACCTTTCTCTGTGGGGAACCAACCCCAAGGGGTGAAGACGAATTCCAACTTTGAGCAGACCAGACGAACCAGGTCATACATGACTGGAGAGTTACAGAAGAGGCGTTATCTCATTGAGTCTGGGTGATCTCACGTTGAGAGTCATCTAGGCGCTCCCTGCCACGCATTCAGACTGAACGGCGAAGGACATCAGGTGCATGCTGAATGGAGTGTTTGGAGGTGCAGGGCTGATGGTGACTACTATGCCACCTGCCTCCAACATGGTGTGTGGCTCTCAGAATATCTGGCTA
This sequence comes from Ambystoma mexicanum, assembly GCF_040938575.1. Lineage (NCBI taxonomy): Eukaryota > Metazoa > Chordata > Amphibia > Caudata > Ambystomatidae > Ambystoma > Ambystoma mexicanum. The sequence goes on along the minus strand of NC_090932.1, from coordinate 1,136,730,610 downwards.
GGGCCGAGCCGACTCTTCCGCTGGTTTTACAATAGAAGGTGATTGAGCCGAACAGCCTGAACCTGATCAGGCTGCAACAGGTCATGCGCATAACCAAATCTCTGCCGCTGTTGTAACTGCAGCTACAACTCCAAGAACGGACCCATATTCCACCACCCTTTGATGAAATGGTCCCGCAGGTGCGTACACTAGAAGGCGAGATGGAGGATGCAGTGTACAGTCTATCAAGCCAACTGATGTGTTGAGACACTGCTGCAGCGTATGACTTGCGAAACCAAGTAGAGGAGTTGCACAAAACCATCCAGCCAATGCAGGTGCTGGCCAAGACACTGCCTGCAGTGATATCCAAGCCATCAGAGCATGGAACAGACTCTACACTGCCATCTCGAAAGAGAGAACACCAGCTCTTCCAGCGCACTCAAGAGCCAAGGCCGCACTAAGAGAACCAACGGTGTACCACACCACTCCAGCCCTGGCAGTTCTGCCACAGGTGTGGTCAGGAGGGCCACACCTTCTGTATGTGCATGAACCCACCAGATTATATCCAAGTTGCAGCAAGGTTCCAGGCCTTGAATATGCCAACAAACGCCATGGTGGGAAACATCAGCGAGGACCAGGAAGTGGAGCACATGAATCCTCACTACTATTACGCTACAACCACCTGGAGACAAGAAACAACAAGTCTGTGTCACCAGATGAGCCCAAGGCTGCAGTGTCACCAATGATGGGCAACTCATCTGGGAACCAGGATCCATCGAGAAAGGCTAGTTAATCTAAGAGGAAGATCTCCTATAATCAAATTACCAGCAAGCACTGCACCCAAGCATCATGGGCAATATCTGATGAGCTTTAGGACCACCAGTGACCATGACAATTGCCATCGCTTGTTGACAGGCACAGCATTTATGTATAGCTAGGTTAGTTTTGGATTCCTAAACAAACCTACCTAATCTTGACTTGGGGCACAAGACCACGGTCCCTATGGTACCTACAACCGGCTGTACAATCAACCCCGGTATTTCATAAGGAGTAAGACACAGTAACCACCAGTTCCTGAAGTCACTTATGTATAGCGGCTCACAGGTGACCATGATCAGTGTGCCGTTCTGCAGAAAACACCCTCGCATATCCCATTGCAACCCTTGGCTGGACTGAACTTCCACGGTGTGGGAGACAACCCATGCAAATATCTGGGGTACATCAGGGTCAGACTGCAGTTTCCATGTAATGTAGCTGGAGTCAGTACTTCTATCAACACCCTGGCTCTTGTCTGCAGCAGTTAGAGTGAAGATCCTGCAACACTGGTGGTGATTAGAACAAATTCCTCAATGTTCAACACACTGGTGACATGTTATCCATGCACCCCATGTGCTAGCAGGCGTACACGCAGAGAGAGATCCAGTCCAGAGGTCCAGCTGATTGACCCATTGGAGATGGTCACACCACACGATTCAGGCAAATCATAATCCAGGCACATGCCACAGTGATGGTTTCTGGGGAGCAACAACCAAGACTTATCGTTACGGAAACACCAGACCGTGGGGAGTTCCCAGGGTGTTTACTGATTACAGTGGACCATAGTGATAATGGATGGAACTGACCTGAAATCTATCAAGCTACCAGTTATTAATGTGACCAATAGGACCATCTGTGTACCATGATGAACCATCATCGCACAGTTCTACCTAACCACTTCTGCAGCCCCTGCGAGTTTTGCCACCAGCCCACTGGAGATTTGAATTGGATCCAAAGATCTTGGACTTTGGAGACTCCCCGATCTTGGAGAGGGACAAGGACCACTTGAGGGAGAAGCTCGCCCTCTGCATCGAGGCATTCTCCAAAATCCCGTGGGACATCTAAAAGGCCCACAGCGTGGAACACCGGATCCAGGTGTCTGATGACACTGTCTTCAGCACCTGGCCCGAGGAGACCTGGAGAATGTACATTGCCAACTGGATGATCTTTTGCAGGCAGGGATTATTCAGGAGTCCAGGAGCCCATATGCTTCTCCCATTGTTGTCACCCGAAAGAAAAACAGGGATGTCTGGATGTGCATCGACTACCGTTGACTTAACAGCCACACTATTCTGGACCAGTACACCATGCCATGAGTGGATGAGGCCTGGAGAAAGTGGTTTTCAGTCCTGAACTTGCAGAGTGGCTATTACCAAATTCCGAAGCATCTGGCGGATCATGAGAAGATGGCTTTCATCTGTCCATTAGGATTGTATGAGTTTTTCAGGATGTCTCAGGGGATCTCTGGTGTGCCAGCAACTTTTCAGCGCCTCATGGAAAAACTGTCCACAACATGAACCTCCTGGAGGTACTTGTGTATCTGAACTACATCATTGTGCTTAGGAGCATCCTTGAAGAACACGGTGGTCAGTCATAATGTAGAAAGCAATAATGTAGAAAGTCAAAATGTCAAAAAATTTTTTTTTAAAACAATATAATTAAAATGTGTTGAGGATGAGGGGTGAGAGGGTGGTGGAGGGGTGGGAGGGTGGCCGGGGGGTGTTGGGTGAGGGGGGTTGGCGGGGACCCCCCTAGTAAATGATACTCTTCTTGTTTATTTATTTATTGATAGTGCTAATTGACTTTTTTTTCCGACATTTTTTTTTTCAAAATTTGACTCTTTTCATTATATGTATAGGTTTTTGACATTATTGTTTTCTACATTTTTTTTTCTACATTTTTGTAAGTCGACATTTCTTTTTCTACATTATGACTATAAACCGAAGAACACAACGGAGGCTGATGAAGGTGCTGAATCGCAGGGGGGAGCAAGGGCTAATGGTCAGTGTGGACAAGTGCCCGTTTTTCCCAGACGAGCATCAAGTACATCAGACCCATAATATCCACGGACACCATTGTTGTGGATCCAGCAAAGATGGACGTCCTTCTCACCTGGCCAACACGTCAGACCCTCAAGGAGATACAGAGGGTCCTGGAATTTGATAACTACTAGAGTGGGTTTGTCATATGCCAACATGGCCCGACCACTTGTGGACCTCACCAAAGGATACCCACCTATCCACGGGAGCCGGAGAAGTACCATCAACTCTGCAGACTATTTATTCCATCCACAGGACACCTTCGAGCAGTGAACTGACCGATGTCAGCAGGAATTCGAGGAACACAAGGGAACTCTCACCGCAGCACCAGTCCTGGCCTATGCGGTATGCGGTTCCTCCGTTGCCTTACACCTTGCATGTGGATGCAAATCTGGAGGCATTGGGAGCTGTTCTCTACCAGGACACCAACAGTGAGATGGGACCAGTCACTATCACCAGCCGAGGCCTGCACGTGGCATAGAAGTACTTCCCACTCCACGAATTGGAATTCTTGGCATTGAAGTGGGCCATTACAGAGAAGTTCCAAGATTACCTCTATGGCACCACCTTCACCGTGTGGAGAGACAACAACTCTTACATATGTGTTCAAGTCGTTGAAGATGGATTCTACTGGACACCGATGGCTTGCTGCACTGTCCACACACAATTTCAGTTTACAATACAGACTTGGGTGCACTAACATCAATGCTGATGCCCTCTCTCAGAGGCCTCATGCTTAGCCGTATGATACAGCTGGATCCACCACGTGGAGGGACTTGTCTTCAGCAGGCTTCAGAGCTATCTGCCAAGCTGCAAGTCAGCAGGTGCCAGACAGATCCAGGAGCATGGATTGCTTGGCATCCTCAGCTGAAGCGGTACCCGCCGTCTACTGCAACATCACCAGTCTGGAGGTATCTGAGCTACGACATTTGATCCGAGATGAGATCTGTATGTCACAGCTAGTGGATCCTGGCATCGCTCTCTTTCTAAAAATCAAGACTACAGGAGAGGATGTGTCCAGAGACTTCTCTGATGACCCCGAGCAAGATGCAATGCTGAAGGAGTGGAAGACACCCATGCAGAAGGGTGGAACCATGTACAAGAAAAGCAGAGTTTGAGACCGGCTTCTACATCACCTATTTTTGCCACATAGATTCCACTTAACTGTATTGTATGCACTCTGTGACCAGCACAGACATCCCGGCAGCAACAGAAACTTCAAGTTGGTTCAATAAAGGTTTTTCTGGCCCAGACTATCAGCAAATGTCGACTATTATTGCTAGCACTGAACCAGGTGTGTCACCAGGAAGAGTACGGCTCATCCTGCAGTCTATCTTCATCAACTGCAGAGTTCCAGGCCCATGGACCTCATCTGTATCGACTTCCTGGATTGAAAGAAAGGGATCCCTGGCATGAGAAGCTGTGCTGGGGTTCCGGAAAAAAACAAGTTAGAGTAAAGGAGCCTCTGGCATGGTCGTGCGAGTGTTCCTTTACTCTTGAAGGAAAAGAAGTTACATGAGCGAGTAGTGGCTTAACACAAAATGTGGGGACCTCCTGCGCGCCATGCTGGAGGTGCCCCCCTTCAAGCTCGGCAACAAAGCACTGGCTGCACCACACTCGGGCATGCCTGGACCACCATGCATGCATAACATGCATGATGATCATGCTGCTGGAAGGAAATGCTGCACACTGCACTAGGCGAAAGATGGGAGTATGTGTTTTAATCAAACCTTAAATCTTTCACCTAGCTTAGAAGCAAGGGAGCTACGCCTAGCTCCTGAGTCTTGACACCCAAATGTACCAGCCAACTCTGTGTGTGACCAGTAATATTATCCACAGTTATGATACAATAAGAAAATATGTTCATGCTGGCACTGCCAGTATCCCCATGTATGAACATTCTCTTTTTGACTTTACCCTTAATGCCAGTAAAACTCTCCTGCCACAAAAAGAAGAAATGTTATTCCTGCTGCAAAAATTACTTGCCCAACCCACACACCATCATAAATAAAATAAATAATAAAGAACACTTGTGTTGACTTTGCCCTCAATGCCAGTAAAACATACAATGCTACAGTATGGAACCATTTCCTTGTTTGGCTGCACATGTGCCTCCACTCAATAAGTAGGAAGACTCATCATGTTGACTTTGCCTTTAACACCAATAATTCATGCAATGCCACAATAAGAACACATTTACCTGTTGACAGCACAAGTGCCCCAAACTTCCCCATGTAACACACATTATTTTGACCTTGCCCCTTAGGTGAGTAATAAATGTCATGCCAAAGAAAATGTCCAGTCTGCTTGCCTGATTGTGCTATAAACCCCACCTCTCCTTCATGTTATAACATTAATCAAGCTGGTTATGCCCAATAATATCAGTAAAATATGTAAGAAAACATCCATGATACAATGCCCCTTACCTGGGCCCCAGCCTTGCATGCACACATTCATACCCATTCACCCACCACCTACTCACCCATTGGCGGCTAGTGATTAAGTTATCGGGAGTGGTGTAAATATTTCCCACAAATATGCCAGAGCATAAGAGCGTAGCGAGGGAGTCCAGACCAACCAAAATTGGTTCGGGGTGGGGAAGAGTGCCTCCGTCCACGAGAAATATATTTAAATACTAGGTTAAAATGGTGCACTAGCACACTTTCAGTGAAAACTGTTTAAAAAGCCAGACAATTTGCAATAGCTTTTAACCCAAAGATCCCACAGATGCAATTCACCAACAGTGCACAGCAGCATTTCCGTAATGCCTATATGCCAGTATTAAAACATGTTCACGCTGGCTGTGCCCATACATGTCCACTTTGGCAGCCCCTTTGCATATGCCAGTATTTTCCATATAAGAAAGAACATACTAATGTTTGCTTTGCACATAATGCAGTTAATAACACTATAAGAAAATATGTCCAGGCTGGCTCAGCCAATATATGCCAATATCACTGAAGACATACTCCTGTTGGCTTCTCAATTCAAAATGCCATGCCACAATAAGAAAACATGGCCAAACTTGCTGCATAAAAATGTCAGTGTACCCATGTAATAAGACTTATCATGTAATAACATATCATGATTGCTTGATCATAGATAGCTCTCCAATGAAAAGGACATGCTACAGTAAGAAATGGCTAGACTGCCTGCACCCAAATGCCAGTCTAGCAAAGTAATAACACTTATCATGCTTGCTTTATCACACATGCCCAGTAAAAAATGTCATGCCACAGTAATGAATGGACAGACTGCCTGCACCCAAATGCTAGTCTATCCAGGTAATAACATATCATGCTTGAATCTTGCTTTATCATGGATGGATGCGGTAAACATGCAGAAACCCCTCCCCACCGGCCACCAAATCCGCCCATCAGCCCACACCTGCCAAAATCAGCTCCTCAATGGCCGTCCCAGCAAAAACTCACTCACACACGCAGGGAATGTATTGGGCCAGAACAAGATGGAGCTGCTCTTTGGTAATAATGGTCTTGTCGGAGCACCATTCAGAGTAGACCCGAGGCTCAAATCCCCCTAAATTGAGGAAGCTCTCTGCACTTGTCTGCTGCGAGTATCCAGAACGCTGTGGGTTTGCAGTCTCAATACTTGCAGCGATATTGCCTTCACAAACTGCATCTGAAAGATGTCCTTTGCTCACAAGGACAGCCCCAACTCAAACATTGAAACAGTACAAAGCTGTATATACTTCTCATGTTTTGTACACACTTTACTGTAATGATGACTATTCTGACAGATGAAATGAGCATAAAACCAAGTGTGCATTGCATGCTCAGTAGGAATGCACATTTTAATTACTATCACAGACATGTTTGATAAATTGGTGGTCATTCTTATGTTCACAAAATGCACTTTGTTTTTTTTCGGGAGGATAGCTTAGGGGCAACGCGTTCGCCTTGGAAACAAGATGACGCGGAGCAACACAGGTTCGATCCCCGGGTCTGTGCTTAGAAACCTCTGGGTATTAAGCACATTTTAAATAACCAATTATAATTATAATTATGCAAAGCAGCCAGCATCCAATATTTCCAACCACCCACATTATTTGACACCTAGCTCCACCCCTCAGTCCTAGTCACACATTGACAAACCTCCTAGCCCCTATCTGATCGCCCACTTGTCCATTTCCAGAACTACACTGCACACAGCACACACAGGCACTCATTCCCACAAAATTGGCCCTCATTCTGAGTTTGGAGGTAAGGGAAAAACGATGCCGGTAAAGGATTACTGGCATCGCTTACCGCTATGGGCTATTCTGACCAACCAGACCGCTATTAAAGGCATCGTAAAGTACGATGCCGTTAATAGCGGTCTGGGCGCATGCACACGACATACCATGCCAGCATTAGCGGCATGCCGTTAACCATAGAAGATCACAAGTGAGGCGGACATGCAAATAACGGCCTCATAAAGGCGGAAAAAGTGCCTACTGGCATGGCGTAAATACCAGCATCGCCGACCAGGCGTAAAGAGCCCTGAGCAGTGTTTCCATCTGCCACAGGTGCACACAATCACCACAGGTGGAGGCAATGGAGTCAGGCCTAGTACAAAAGGAGCACACCCACACACCACACCCCCTCCCACACCAAGATGATACCAATGGTAGTAGCATTACTGGAGCTGGAGGACCTGCTTGCAATGCCTCAACAGCAACAACAACAACAGCCGCCACCACATAGGAGACACCGGAGGAGAAGGAGGGTGAGACAGGCCCAGCATGCCCCACCAGTGCAGCCACCGTTACCATGCCGGCAGCCCCAATCCCTCGCATCAGAGCCACTCCCTTCAACCTAACACCTGAGCAGATCCACACCCTGTACCGTGTGGACCAGGACACCATCACCACCATAGTGGACCTGATACACAACGACATAGTGAGCCTCAATGAAATATGGACTGCCATCCCCCCTCTACTGAAGGTAGTTTCTGAGCTCCACTTCCTTGCCACAGACACCTACCAGCACACAGTGGGGCACATGCATGGCATATCACAACCCTTATTTTCCCGGATTCTGAACCAAGTGCTGGATGCCCTCCTCAACCACACAAGGGACTACATATCCCTACCACGTACTCCCCAGGAGATATTTGATACAAAAGTTGCCTTCCATGCACTGGCAGGCATGTCAAATTGTTTAGGTGCCCTCGACTGCACCCGCGTGGAGTTGGTGGTCTCGCATGCCATGGAGGTGGTGTATCGCAACCGCAAGCAATACCACTTCATCAATGTGCAGATGGTATGCAACACCAGCTAGATCATCACACATTGCTGTGCCCGATATCCCGGATCAACTTATGACTCTATGGTCCTGCGGAACTCCACACTACCAGGCTTCATGGAGAGACATGCTGGACGACGGGCCTGGCAGCTTGGGGAGTTGCCTGACTGGGCCATGGTAGTGCATCGGGGTTGTGAGTTGGGTGGATGCACACTCCACCTGGTTGGGAATGGGGGGATGCATACTCCACCTGGGTGGGAATGGGGGGGATGCATACTCCCCCTGGGTGGGAAAGGGGGGATGCATACTCCACCTGGGTGGGAATGGGGGGATGCATACTCCATCTGGGTGGGAATGGGGGGGTGCATACTCCACCTGGGTGGCAATATTGATGTGACTGCATGATGTGCACATCACCAAACACTGTGCCCCAAAGCATCAGAAATGGTACATGACACACAAATCCCATAGTGATTAAGTAAGGTCGATACCTATCACGACATGACTAACAGGTAACCACCCCACATCCCACAACACATGTTCCACTCATCAGCGGCCCTCACCCACCGTAAGGCCATCCTGCACCATGCAGTGCATATGCACTATCTTGCTGTCTCCAATATATCACCACACAGGACAATCATCCCTGGGAGTGCATTGAACTGAACCAACTAGGGATTCCACAGTGTGTCACCGGGTCAGCACACCCATAGGAGTGCTGCATGTCACCATAGGAATGATCAGCGCAGAATGCCCAATATTGTACAGACTACTGCCGATGCTCCCTACTAGTAAATCTCACAGAATACAACACATCACTAATTTGACTCCAACACTGTTGTATGCATATACAATGCACGTGCAACAAGATGTCAATGCACACCATGTTTCATCTTGAAGATGCAACCCACACCATTAGTCCATGGCACAGGATACATAGAGGGACCTGAAATGGGGTCAGTGCATCCAGGGACACATGTGGGCACCGATTACCTGCAGGCATGTGTGACTAGTACAGTTGTCCAACATGAATTTACGAGCATTTACCTTCATTCCCCTCTCATGCAGGTGATGGTGGCTATCCCTTGAAGCCGTGGCTCCTGACCCCTGTCCAAAATCCACAGAACAGGCACGAGAAGAACTACAATGGGTCCCATACCCATACACGTGTGGAAATCGAGCAGACCTTTGGCCTGTTGAAGGCATGATTTCGCTGCCTCAGCCGGTCGGGTGGGGCACTCCTCTACAGACATGAGAAGGTGGCCAAGATCACCATGGCATGTGTAATGCTGCACAATATGTGCATCCGCCGGAACGTGCCTCTGCCCCCCGACATGGAACTGCTACCACCTGATGATGATGAAGGGGATGATGAAGATGTGGCAGGACATCATCACGGTGGCGAGGCACAGGAGGGACATGTTGTGCACCAGTCAGTGATCGCAAAATATTTCTGACATACATGTCAGCAGAGGGTGACATAATGGTTGGACATAGGGCACTGGGTGTGGGGGTACATGTACACTATGCACTGTGCAAGATTAAATGACACATGCGCAATGATGAATGTCCACTCTGGTCTTTTTTGTTACACAATCGGTGTATTGAAAGTAACAATATTAACGTGAATGACAAAACCCTCCACCACCCTCTCCCTCCCCCCCACAACTCCCCCACACACCCTCGACCCCCCTCCCCCACAACTCCCCCACACAAGTCTCATGGAGTCCACGAAGCCTACATGAGGCTGCCAGAACTGTCACTCAGCACTCCCTGAGCCAGGGGGTGGCATGTCCCGTCAGCACAGCGCACGGACCGACCGGCGGAGCAGGCTGGTTTGGGTCGAACTGCTGGTGGATGGTGTGGCCTCATGCTGAGGCTGTAGGGCAAGGAAGACCTGCCTCCAAAGCATCAGCGATGCGCCCTAGCACCTCGAAGAGGCGGTTTGTGTTATCCGTTAAGGACCGGCCCAGTGCTGCCAAATTTGTGCGCAACTCCTCCCTGGCCTGACAGTTGTCCTGCACAAATTCGCCGATGAGTGCAGTGAGCAGGTCAGCCTGCTGTGCTCCTGCAGCTGCACCGGTGGCTGGGCTGGGTATCTGGCTGGCATGCCCAGACTGCTCATCCTCCCCGAGACTCAATACCGGACTGATATGTCCCTGGGTGTGGTCTTGTCCAGACTGCTCCGGGGGATTGGTATCAACAGTATCACTCATGGATACCTGGGGGGATGCCAATTGTGTTGGGGTGTGGACAACATCCACTAATTCATCCTCAATGGTGCCCCAGATGTCATCTGGTCTGTCCTCAACTGTGAGGGGTGCCGTGGCTGCCACCTCCCCAGCCACACTGGACTCCACCGAACGGGGTGTCGGACAGGTGTCTGCAGGCAGAAAAGTGGGGGTTGTTGGTTGAGGTGGTGTGCCCTCCACAGGCCTTGGTGTTGCAGGTGGTATGTGTCCCTGCGGTGGCTTGCTTGCTGGGACACGGTGCCCCCTGGCTTGTCCACTGGATGTAGACGGCCGGTTGCTGTCCTCCTGGGACCCTCTACTGGGTCTGGCCTGTGCTGGGGTGGTGTCCTGCTGTTCACTGTCATGCTCACTGCCTGTGGGGGTGAAAGAGAGGGACAGCATTAGTGATGTTTGGATAGGCATCATACATACATTGGGACGATTGCACATCCACACAATTGTGGGTAATAGGCATTTGTGTTGGGAAGGGCACGTCATTTCCTACATGGGTGGTAAATGCAGCCATATGTCGGTGTCACTCATGTTGGCCAGGTACTGTGCTGTCTGAAATGCTCACAATTTAGGTCATGCATGCTGTGTGCCTCATGTAATTTCCTACTTTTGTGGTATGTGTCATGTACATTACGGCCTTGCACCAGGCATCGGCATGTGTCTCATTTGCTTCGGCATACATTACAGGGAGTGTGTGTGTGGCCGACCATGGCGTCACTCTTCGGACAGACAATGGCATTGACTTTCATCAGATTTGGCTTAGCAGTTTTTACTTTGGACACTCACCTCCATCAGCAGATGTTGTGGCGCCACACTCCATCTCTCCTACGCCTTCTATTGATTCCAGGCCAATCATGCTCGCACATGTTTCCCCCCATGGGGTGAGCTTAATGGGAGAGCTTGGTCCTCCTACGGTTTCAAGGGCCTGGGTACGATTTACCGATAGAATGTTGCGCACCCTCAGGCGCAGATCATCCCACCGCTTACGGAAATCCTTCACCATGTGGGGTGTGTTGCCCACTGCACTGACCTTCTGGGCAATTAGTGCCCAAATCTCCTTTTTGTGCAACACGGCCTCCCTCCTCAGGTTGCTGCTGAACATTGTCCCTGCATGCTCATGCAAGGTGTCGACGAGCATATGCAGTTCATCCTGGCTGAATCTCTCCTTTCGGAGGCGGGCGGATCCCTTCTTGAGTGCTTTAGGCATTCTTGGGTGGTAGGATGTACTTTTCGGTTGATTTGCAGTGTCCCAGGGGTCCTGTGTGCTGAGGATGACAATGGATTGTGTTTTTAAAGATGGCCGCCATGCTCCTTCCCGTTCCTGTGCGAGGACGCTATTTCTGGTTCCGCTATTTAATGGTGACTGTAAATAGCGGTGTTTGTTAATTACGGTCACCGCTATTAACGGTCACCGCTAATGTAGAATTGAACTCTGTCGGAGGTGTAATCTGCGCCTAGCTTCTTCCCGGTAAGGGCTTTTTGGGGGCCTTTTGCGGCATGGCGCTACATCCCTTACCGGCATGGCGCAAAGCTCATGCCCGCAAAGTCGTAATAGTCCTTTATTAGCAGGCTGGTGCCAGCACGGACACGCTATTTGCGCCGTGCTGGTAAGGGACGGTACTTACCTCCAAACTCGGAATGAGGGCCATTGTCTCTCATTTACTTCATTCAAATTGGCACCCATACACCAAAGGTGATGTGTGAATCCTGTGGCTTACCCTCAGAAAGATAGGCACAATAATTAATCACAAACATGGCTGTCCCTGGATTACAGAAGGTTATATTGGGGGGTTAAAACCTGAAGAGTACCAAGAAAACGGGCACGCTAGGTCTGTGTTGATGGTCCATTGTCATGCCCACGTTATACTGTCCTACTTTTATCTTTATGGCCATAGCTGCAAAGACAATCAAACAGCACCTGTGCTCTCAATAGAAAACCTGAACTGTCCTGTAGACCCCCAAAACCTTAGTTTTGGGATGTTCATGGTAACAGTGATCCAGTTCCAAAAATGATCACATATCTGTTCAAATTTGACACTAGCAAAATTATCAAGTTCTGCAGACGAACTACCAGCTACCAAAAATCACACAAAAGTCGTCCTTGGTCAACCTCACTATTGAGCAGACATCTTAGTCATATATTGGCCTCCTAAAGATTGTGCAACTGGTCTTGTTTGCAATGTAAACCTAGGGAAAACGCACATCCGTTGGTAACCCTAAGTTTCAATTAGACCCACCCCCGTTATTGTACCTTGGCTGTGATTATGCCCCACTAAAGGGTCAGGCGGTTTAATAGCAGAGGTAGTTCCGCTTTATCTCACTACGCCGGACTGACTGCTCTTTTAGCCATGTCTGTGGCCTTGCACTGCTGGCAGACATCGCACTGTTTGAGGGCTAATACCTGGAAGACTCCTGTCTCTGGCGATACCAACTTACAGAGGCATTTCATTTGTCCCCCCACACCTCTCCAGACAGGTGAAAGCCGTTCCCAGGGGAGAAAGGAAGCATCAGGGGCCGCTCATAGGAGCTAATTTTACCACAGCCATTATAATTAAAGAGGCAGCAAACTGGACTGGAAGGCTTTGTAGGCCAAACGTGGCAGAGCCTGTCTCCGAGCTCCCAGGCCCCGTCTTACAAAGCAGACTTGCAGGGGCTGACAGCTCCAAGCAGGCATCCACACCTTTAATGTCTCCTAGCCCACTAGGCAGTGCCTCACCTGTTCAAAGGCTACAGGCTGTAGCAATAGCAGCTCCTTTGAACTCTGGGGTCAGGTCAGGCTTTTTTACACAGCGAAATAAAACACCATCAGTGACTGATAGCCTTGAATAAGACCCAGAGTGCAGAGCATCAGAGGCCTGAGTCCGCTCCTTAATGCAATGTGCTTATTGTGCCATATTTGTTCTAGGGTACTGGGAGAAGTGCAATTAATTCAGTATTTTTACACTGTCTGGGATTTTCACGGGCACTTTGATCTCAGGGGATGTGCTTAATCCAATTCAATGTTAATACCACCCCCCACAAAGCCACCCATTGACATGCAGGCTTCCAAAAATGATACTAAACTCAAAGTATGGTTTTTCCCCCAAAAACAAACCCTGCAACCATTAGCTTGCCATTTACAAACTCATTCTGCCCACACCTCTAAATAGTCCATCAGAAGACAATTAGGAGCCCAACCTCCATTCTAACTATCCTTTTGATGTGCAGACCGTCGTGGGATCTGACCATTGTAAACAAAGCTTGTTTTTCCAATGGATGTAGGCGTGGGGGCAGTGCTAGTCAGCCTGGTTCTGATGACGCTTTTAATACTCTCTAAAAACCCAAACATTTGTTCAATTCAGAGACTGAAGTGTAATGTAAATCATTGATACGCCATACCACTAGTTCTTTTAATTTTTACAGAGTGTACCTTTAGTTCAAAGGTTCAACAAACGCGGCCGCTCTTTTTCTTTCTCATGAGCCAAACATAAAATTAGCTCAGGCTGGACATTCAAGCACTGCCAGTTTCCCAAGTCACAGCGAGGCAGACACACACAGCATCTGTGGCTCTTCAGGTCGTTCAGGTGCACAGGTTGCAAACACATTTCTTGTATCACTGGCAGAGCCTTTCAAATGCATGAAGGACCATTTCCAGCAAAAATAGCTCACAAAGCACCAGTTACCTTGCAAATCTGTGATAAAGTGTACAACACAAAGCGTCTACTTAAAGTTTTGAGTTGATATGCAAAATAATAAAATTGCTTTAAGTCACTAATCAAATGTTTCCAACATCAGGAATAACAACGTGCTGGAAGTTTGTGACAACGAATCTGCATATCTATCTATCTTTGTTTATTACACTTTTTTCATTACATTTCTTAAATCACTAAAAGTACAGTGGGGTTAACTAGATTTTCCAGGTTGCCATTATCTTGTATTCTGGGACTGATAGTTTACAATTAAGGATGTGAACATTAAAGCTGCAATGATATTTGTTTGGCTTACCATGTTGCTATAAGGATTTACATGTTGTCATGTGGCATTATTATGCAATGTGTGTTTTTTGTAAGTAAACTCTATAAGACATTATTACTGTAGACATTGAAATCCAACTATTTGAGCCAAAGCTGCGATCCTGGTCACCCCACCACCCCATCCCCCTCCATTTGGCTGCCCATCCCACTGCCTCCTTTTTGGATGAAGCCTGAGTACTAGTTCTTTTATTCTTGAAACAAACAAAGTTCCTATTGTTAAATAGGAACTCATGTCCCCTGCACACCAATTGGTATTGGAAATCAAAATTCCAAACAATATTTAAATAGCTTAAGTAATTCAAATCAGTTTTGTCTTTAGGTGACCAATTTTTGTTGTGACAATTGTTTCAATAATATTCAAGGATACATACAATCAAGAGCGTTTTTAATCAAGAATCAAAATAAGAGTTCAATTCACTCAATAGTATCAAATCAAATTAATCATGAGCTCTACGCGTTTCGAGAGTAAACCTCTCTTCTTCAGGAGCAATACATCATATTTCTCACAGAAAAATTTCAATGAAAATACTTTAAACAAAACAATGTTTAAGTTTCTTTTGACAAAGGAATTTTTGACAAATTTTTTTTTAGCAATTCAATGGCTGCCTATTTTACATTTAATATAGACATGATTGCATTTTTCAACTAAAATGTCTTGTGTGTCTTCAAAAAGATCATTTGACTGTGGGGTAATGGAAACATCATCTCGTGGCACAATTCTCTGAGAATCTGTGGATAATATTAATAATATTAGTATTGTGTAACTCAGTGGAAGTTCTACTGTTAGTCAGGAAAGATGTTGTAAGTACCATGATGATGCAGCATGTAACAAGGGAATTCAAATATCCAGACGATTGGTCGTGCAAAATCTTGTCCTATAAAGGTAGATACATTCGATATGTATGTTTCTCTTATAGAGTTAAGCTCACCATATTCTCACCATTTAGTTGAAAAATGCAATCATGTCTATATTATGTCTAGATGTGTTGCTCCTGAAGAAGAGAGGTTTACTCTCGAAACGCGTAGAGCTCATGATTAATTTAATTTGATACTATTGAGTGAATTGAACTCTTATTTTGATTCTTGATTAAAAACACTCTTGATTGCATGTATCCTTGAATATTATTTAAACAATTGTCACAACAAAAATTGGTCACCTAAAGACAAAACTGATTTAAATTACTTAAGCTATTTAAATATTGTTTGGAATTTTGATTTCCAATACCAATTGGTGTGCACGGGATGGGAGTTCCTATTTAACAATAGGAACTTTGTTTGTTTCAATGATATATGTGACTTTCTGATACCAGAGTCAGTTTTTTTCTCCCCTGAACCCTTTAAGATTGATAAGTTGTGTGAGCGTTTTTTGGCTCCGATTATTTTGTAAAATCAACAAAATTACTTCTTACCCAAAGGTGTGCAGTTTCTCTCGCATATATACTAGTTCTTTTATTCGACTTCCACCACTGGTTCAGTTACATGCACGCACAGAGCCAGCATATATGCACTCATACACATTGCATAATTCAGGGTCACATGCACATACACATACATACAAATATCCATCATACACATGAAAACACCCTTGCTCCTACGCACGCTAATACACTTTAAAAAATACTTTTTTCTTACCTGCTGCTGACAGGAGGGACTCCACTCTCAGGCAGACATCTGACTGAGCTCCCATAGCACCACCATGCTGACAGGAACACGTAAGCAGGTAGAGCCCCCAGCTTCCTTTTTGCTGACATGCGCAGGGTGGCACCTTCATTGCAAGGAAACTGTACAGGGTGGCACCTTCATTGCAAGGAAACGTTCCTGTTGCACCGCGGAATGGTCCTTCATCCCATGGTGCAATATGGAGCGCTTCTTTTGAAAGAAATAATTTCTTTCAGAAGTTAAGTTCGGACTTCTGAAAGAAACGATTTCTTTCAGAAGTTTCTGATATGATACGATATGGCATTTATGACGCAGCTATACACAAGTGTTTCGAGGTGCGACGAGGCAAGAGAAGGGAGAGGGCACAGAGGGAGGACACCGCATTGCGGAGACTGTGGGGACCCGGCTATGGCAGTGTAAGTGAGCTGAATGCCGTGGCTAATGAGAAAAAACGGATCTATGTGATTTTACTGAAGACATCTTGCTCAAGGCATGTTTTACCGAAAAAGATTTACCGATAAAATACTGATTTTAATAAAAAACACTTTATTTGTGGGGCATCACCCCCTAAACGCCGCATGTTCCAGTGTTTTTAACCCCCAAACCTCTCCTCACTGGTTTCATGCCCTTATCCCCCCCATATATATATTTATAAATACATTATTTTTTGGCTCATATTTTTTGGGTAAGAAATGCTTCAAGTAAAATGTTTTCAGTAACATCACTGGATACCAAAAAACCCTGTAAGGGTTTAGGGGCCCTCTGCGCATCCACTGCCACCGCCACTGCCTGGGCCTGTATTTGAGGTGCTCCCCTGACAGGCAGAGGAGCACCCTTGAGCACTGCCACCCCCCAGGTGGCCCACAATCAATGCTGCTGGCCCCAGGCATTCATAGTTACTGGCACTCCCCACTCCCTCAGCACGCCAGGCTGACATGGCCCAGGTGAAGTAGTGGTGTGGGCCACCCTACCCCCCACTGCTGCACACAACGCTGTGCTGTATCTGGCATACACAGCCCGGCCAACTTAAAATAAGGGACACCCCCTATGCTGCTGCTATCTGCTGGGTTGCAGCTCTCATAAGCAGTCCAGTCATGTAAAAGACTTTGGGGTCCTCCACACACTGTTTCTGCTGCTGGCTACTACCTGTAAATCTGAACTGCTGTCCAGAACCATCTCAAGAGAGGGTCAAGACCAACAAGAACAACAAGAAAGATCAGCACCAAAGACCTAGAGACAGCCCTGGGCAGACTCCAAAGTAAGGCATTTTTATATATACCTTTTTGTACAGTACACTGTATGGACTTTGTATATACTTTTTAAAGCCTTTTAAAAAATGTTTTAAAGCAGCTGCTTAGGATTAAGTTAATTATATGAAGTGTTGTAGTGAAAAGGAAAATGCATTTTCGTGCATTTTCCCGGCTGCATTAGCACTATGCTGAGCTAACCATATCACATATTAGGTCCATTAGAGGGCTGCATTAACAGCTAAGACTAATAGTTTATTCAAAGTATGTGCTAAATGCTGAAACAGATCTTTATAGATGAATTAGTAATGTGTTGTGTTAATAGCATCTACATTAGTAGTATAAGGAGCTACATTGAAGGTGCTGGCCCCAAAGGAAAGGAAGGTTGCATTGTGCGTAGAAAGGCAGGGCAGAGGCCCAGGTTTAGTAGCCTGTATTTCAGTGCTTAAAGCATTATGGCGCTTGGATAGCCAGGCTTTGTAGTCAAGGCACTAACTGGCCAGCCTAGTAAAGCTTGCTCACTAGCACTTAATTGCGATGCATATTATTTCAGCTGCTTTTTTGCTGCAGTTGCTCTGCCATGCTTGGTAAACAAAGCCTCTTTCGCATGAGAAGGCATGGTACGGCCTCGCACGCACTGATAAGAAACATTCCTGCGCTTTCGCAGATGGAGGCTCCAAGTTGGGAGGGGAAGAGAAGGGAGCACGTTGGAAACGTACTGAGCTGGGTTTTTTCCATCAGTCAACATGTTTTACACGAACTGTCTGGAACAGTGCGTTATGCTGATTGACAGCGCAAAGGCATAACTATGCATGCACACATGACCCGGGGGAGATTCATCCGTGGACTCACTTCGAGCAAGTGCCCGGAGCATGGTGATGTCCTAAGTGGCTCCTAGTGGTGCTGTCATCTACAGAGCTGGCTGAGAAAGCAGTGCATTGTAGATGACCTGGGTCCACGGCGCTGATAATAACATACAAGGGACGTAACACTGTGTTTCTCTAATTGTGTGTGATGTCTCTAACTTGAATTCACTCATTTCCCAAATTGCTGCTATATTTACCGTTCTGTTATATTATGCTTTATGTCTAATAAATGCAAAACATATGCTGAAGGTGTGATTTCTCTAGTGATGAGTTCATTGCTTGGCACGATCGGACCTGTATATGGGTGAAATAGGGTAATTTATGGTAATAAGGGCTGGGCCCGTGGAAAAAATACCCTTTCCAAGACATTTGTTGGCAGCGGTGGGATCGTGCAGAGCCATGCCATGCTGGAGAAATGACAAATGTGTGAGAGAACCCAGTGCGGATTGAGGGGTAGGCTGTTGCATTTCCATTGTTGCCTCACTGCAGCTCTGAGTCAACAAAATGACAGTATTTGTGTGTCGGTTTGCCGCGACCAATAGCTCGTGTAGTTAAGATTTTCCCCTTCAGTAAATCAGTAAATGCTTGGCTGACTTACTGCTTGGGAATGAAGCCAGGGGGCAGAAAGCTATGAGCAGAGTCGGAGATGGCTCTGTTTGAAGCGCTCCAAGGAACAGTGAGGAAGGATTTATTGCTTTTATTAGGAAATAATTTTTCATGCGGTTTCCTTTTAAAAGGTTTAGATTTGGATTGCAAAGTGAAGCAAAGTGAAACAAAGTTCTTGCCCCATTTTGGCATGAGGGCAGAAAAAGTTGCAAAAGTATTTGGTATGTAAATTGTGAATGGTGATTCAAATACATTTTTTAGCCCCAGTGTATTAGCGAATGAGTGATCGGCGGCTGAAATGTAGACTGGCGAGGGTTCACCTTTTGAAACTGATGCTTTAAGTGTTGATATTCCTGAATATAACATTGGGAGTGGTCGAGTTGTTAGGAGAAAGAGTAACATCTGTGTTGAGAGTGTTGAGAGGCCTTGTTTTTGGCAACTGTAAAATCCATGTGAAGGTGGTGAATTGTGTTTTAATGGGACACACTGAATTGGCTTCATTGCATTTAGCTGTGCCAGGCATGGTTAAAATGGATGAGAAACTCACTAAAGAAGGGGGTGAATGGCATATGATTATTGATGTGTGCATTGATTTGGAATTGCAGAATCAGTTTGCAGTGGTTTGGGGGGACTGACAATTTAAATTTACTAAATTGTCCGAAGAGTATTTGAAAGTTCCCACTCTGTGTCATGGATTGGTTGCTAAAGACATGGAAATGTTGCAATTAAGTGATGAATGCATTGAACATTATATTATTGAGATAATGTTAACTGTGATACACGTTGAAAAAGTTGTTGACAAATTGACAGCCCACGAGCAGAACAGAGTGTGACATTTTTAAGTGCAATGTGGTTTGGCTCAGTACAGAAAATGATTTGTTTTATTGTGGCAATGGTACCACAGATTGAGACACCTGTGCGTAATAAGGAAACGCAAAGATTCAGTGGGTTGAGGGTTCTTTGGCAAGATCACACACTGCATTGGAGTCTAATTGTAAGGCCAAACTACAAAGTTACCAGGAAGAAATATGCTTTTGAATGGGACATTGATCAGCAGACTGTCTTTTAAACAGGCTAAAAGTCACTTTGCAGAATTATAGTGAGTTGTATCTGATGACAAAAAGTGTTTCTTTTGAACTGAAAATTTGTGTCGGCAATGATTTTGCTCTGCGGAGCTTGTGGCTTGAGAAGACAAATTGCACATAAATTCCTGTCATGGGCTGGGTGCATGAAACTGACTGGGAAAAAGGCGGAAAAGCGCAGAATGCCGCTCATATCCCATAGAAATGGTATTCACAACAGTGGACAAAGGTTGGCAGTACGGGGTTCCCAAGTTGCTGAAGCAAATGCTAAAAGCAGTAAATCTGAAAAAAATGTCTGAAACGAGTGCCCCGGTAGCACTGCCAGACCTCCCTTTGAAATCGCACCCGTGCCATGCATGAGAAAGAACGGAAACACTGGTCAGCAGCTGCATTCCATCACCATTGAGAAACACTCTCAGTGAAAGAAGAAGGGGGTGGGGAGTGAAAGCCAGAATGCTGAACTGAAAGCAGTAATTGTCGTGAGTGAGAAGGCAAAAAAGAGCACAATTTACCTTGCGCATTCGGATGCACGCCTGTTTTCTGACACTAGCATGCAATAATGGAGCTGGTCAGATGGCAAAATATTCGCCCAGTAACAACACTGGCAGAAAAAGAAATGATGCATGAAATGGCAGACAGGGCGCATCAAACATCTGAACATTTAGGGGAAACTGAGAACCTGTGAATGGGCTAAGAGCAGACAGCTGCCCATTTCAAGAGACATTGCCATGCAAGCTGCACTCCATTGCCCCATATGAAGTGAAGTAAAGCACTAAGCACTAGGGAAGAAACCTCAAGGCGCTTTGAAGAGAAGTGAAAAAATGCAGCCAGCAAAATGCGAGCTACATTACAAGGGCTGGAGTAACTGATGAGACATTATGGTGTTCCAGATAAAATAAAATCTGACAAAGGTAGCCATTTTGCAAGACACAACATGCAGAACTGGGCTTCGGAGTATAACATGAACACTGCACATTAGCCATGATCCAGAAGCCTCAAGGCTTTGTGCAAGGATATGAATGAATGATTTGTTGACCAAATAAAGAAAATGACTCAGGCTAACACTCTCAAGGGGTGGCCTAAGAAACCAGCATGCACCCTTTTTTCGAAACGGACAAGTGAAAAACAAGAGACTTTAAAGACACTGTGTATGGAGGACTGGAAAACATAAACAAGATTGCTTGTGCAAGCAACTGCAGGTAGTATTGGACTGAAAGACTTTACCTTTGAAAATGGAGTAATGCCAGCAGGGCAAACCAAATCGAGATCCTAAGACACCGGAAGCAAGTTGCCGTTGTTACCTATGGATGCATTGGTGAAAAGGACAGCAGTGATCTATTGAGAAGTGTGATCTGGGTACTTATAATATGCTTTTGCAGACAACACAGGTCCATCTGCGGTACCATTGACCAATTATGATCGCATTGCACAAATGAGTTGTGAACAGGCAGTTACACCCCTAATGTTTGAAGGCAAATAAGCCCCCAATACCACACAGAATGGTGAAAAAATGGTTATGGTAGCAATGATATGAAAGTGTGTAGTCACCTAACAAGACTTCTGAAGGCGGAGGAAGTATTAAACGAATGGGGTGGATAACACTGATATTGTACTTCTGTGAAATTCTAACATTCCTGTTTGTTTTTTGCCTAGGCAAAAACCAAGAAAGTAGCGTGCTATGATTGGGGTTAGACGTGTGCAATTTCTGGGTGCTTCTGATCAGTCAAGCAGACGCATTCTCAGAGAAAGCGGGTCACTGTGGGGTGCCATGTGAACACTGAACACTTCCTACACCGCACTCAATGCTACTGACGTGCGTGATGACGATTGTACTACAACCTGCGAGAAGTGCCCAACAGACTAGTAACTTTTACAGAACTGCCACGGTGCTGACTTGGCATATTGTCAGACATTTGATGCTGCACACTGATCACATGATTCAATGGGTGATTTTAATAACCTGTTTGATATGTTATGCTTTTTTGTCTAAAGAACGGTGGATAAAGCAACCAGAAAGAGTTCTGGACTATGACTTAATGTGACACAAACAGCTGCGTGAAACAGCACTTGAATGCCAAAATGCTGTGAAATGGTTTTATTATTGGTGAAATGCATTTTGAGATGAATCTGTGAAAAACTAAATGTTCTGTTCTTCTAGCTCAGCTGCTTTACCCAGAGTTTTTTTTTAGACAATTGCATGTAGCCAGAAGAATGATTTAAGAATTATTAGGGCAGCAGGGTTGTGTGAGAAATGGTTTGAGATAATGTGCGTGCGCACACAAGATATCTGTGCGTATGTTAAGGTTTTGCTTTAAAGAAATGCTACCATGAGTATCAGCTCTCATTGCAGATGGTAGAATGTTAACTACAAGGACATCTTTGCAGCCTTAGGGCGGGTAAATGAAATCATAATGGACTGTAGATGCATTTTATGACACTACTTTTTTTCTGGGGAAAGCTGTCTCAAGCACACTGATACAAAGTGTTACATTTACCTGCAAATGTTTAGATTAAGGGCCTGATCACGACTTTGGCGGTAACCCTTAAATCCGGCAGTAACGCTATTACCGCCGGATTTAAGAGTCTGCCAAATCAGGACTTCAGCGGATTTCACCCCAGCTCTGAGTTGGGGGAAATCCGCTGAAAATGTGCGCTATTACCGCCAGCGGGAAATCCGCCGGCGGTAAGAGCGCAAATTTTCCCCCTTGAGCCCAATGGGGAATGAGGCATTCCCGAATGGGCTCAATGGGGAATGGGGAACTACATTACCCCCAAACTCGTGTTCCGGCGCTATTAGCACCGGGGAGTTCAGTGGTAGGGTTAATACCGCCGGGCAGTAATACCGCTGGCGTTATAGCCAAAGTCGTGATAAGGCCCTAAGCCATTTGTGTTTAAGCGTTAGAAACAAAATTGTGTTTTGATGCAAATTAGTAGAACTGTTTATTTTTTTAAACCTGGTGCCCATGTGTTACTTTTGTTCATGAAATTAGATGGTTTCGGTTAGGTTGCACTAATATGAAGGGAAGTGTCTAACCACACAGCCCATAGTCACGCTTGTAGGCCTTGGGAAAGGGGGAAAGGTAGGCTCTTACAGTGGAAGGATGCCAGGTTTATAGCTAGTGACCGTACATCACCAGATTGCCTTGTGTTAATCGCACACTGCTTATTAACCATATCAGTTAGAAGATATATTTAGGTATTTTGTGTAGGCCAGGTTGTGTCTAGGGTAAATGGCACTATTCACATTGTATACATTTTTGTTTAGGTAGGTCTACATTAACCTTGCATGCTGCTATGACTAACAGCTAGAAAACAGGTTGCTTGTACCTCTTGGAAAGCTCTGAGATCTTTAACTACCTCACTTGTCACTGCCAACATTGTCACCCACACTTTGAAAAGGGGTGGAATGTAGTGAAACAGAAAATGTATTTTCGTGCATTTCCGTGGGTGCATTAGCACTATGCTGAGCTAACCATATCACATATTAGGTCCATTAGAGGGCTGCATTAACAGCTAAGACTAATAGCTTATTCAAAGTATGTGCTAAATGCTGAAACAGATCTTTATAGATGAATTAGTAATGTGTTGTGTTAATAGCGCCTACATTAGTAGCATAAGGAGCCACATTGAAGGTGCAGGCCTCAAAGGAAAGGAAGGTTGCATTGTGCTTAGAAAGGCATTAGTAGCTAATAGAGACCTGTATTTGAGTGCTTAAAGCATTATAGCGCTTGGATAGCCAGGCTTTGTAGTCAAGGCACTAACTAGCAGAGTGCCAGCCTAGTAAAGCTTGCTCACTAGGGGCTAATTGCGATGCATATTATTTCAGCTCCTCTTCTCGCCACAGTGGCTCTGCCATGCTTGATAAACGAAGCCTCTTTCGCATGAGAAGGAATGGTACGGCCTTGAACTGATAATAAATATTCTGGCACTTTCGCAGATGGAGGCTCCAAGTTGGGAGGGGAAGAGAAGGGAGCCTTTGGAAACTTACTGAGTTGGGTTTTTTCCATCAGTCAACATCTTTTGCATGAACGTTCTGGAACAGTGCGTCATGCTGATTGACAGCACAAAGGCATAACTATGCATGCACACATGACCCAGGGGGAGATTCATCCATGGACTCGCTTCAAGCAAGTGCCCGGAGCATGGTGATGCCCTATGCGGCTCCAAGCAGTGCGTTTTAGATGACGTGGGTCCCCAGCGCTGATAATAACATCCAAGGGACATAAGACTGTGTTTCTCTAATTATGTGTGATGTCTCTAACTTGAATTCACTCCTTTCCCAAATTGCTGCTATATTCACTGTTCTGTTATTTTATGCTTTATGTCTAATAAATGCAAAATGGATGCTGAAGGTGTGATTTCTCTAGTGATGAGTTAATTGCTTGGCATGATCGAACTTCTATATGGGTAAAATAGGGTAATTTATTCTAATAAGGGCTAGTCCCGGGGGACAAAACCCCTTTCCAAGACAAGTTTCTTGTGATTTCTCCCTTTTTTTAAAAGAATCCCTGCTGGTGTACCAGAAGATAAAAGTATAAGTAAGAATACAACTAAAAGAACTATACACCAGCATTCATTTGTGTGCCTTTCTTTGTGTATGACAGTTACTTTAACCTAGTTCAGTAGTGTTCAAACTGTGGGGCTAAAAGGATGTCCATGGGGGGGGGGGGCACATGGTTCTTCCAAAAGTGAGCATAGCGACTGCTTTAAATAGAAAACATAAGAAGATATGGCATCTGGGGGGGGGGGGTTTCAGCCACAGTATTTGTACTCAAAGGGTCTCAGCAACAACAATTTTACTCAAGGGGACACAGCATCAAAAAGCTTGACTACCTCTGCCCTAGTGTCTTTTTTCCTCAATGGAATTTGGGGAAATTCCTGCCCTAACCTTCTGTCTTTTCCTAGCTGGTCCACATTCCCATTGGGGATAACCGGGGTGATCTTGAACCCTGGTAAGCAAGGTTTGGAGACAGATAATTGGCAGGTCAAGTTATCATTTAAGTAATAAGATGGATATTGTGTGCAAGCCTACACCTATATCCCAATAAGGTACATAATATGATCCCCTGCTACACACACATAAAGATGACATTCCTGAAGCTGTCCGAGAAGCACCAGGACCAGATGTTTTTTCTACCGATTTTATTTAGCCATTTAAGCCCCGAATTACCTCTCTTTCATTCTCTCTATTGAGCCCCTGCTAGAGCTTATTAGAAGGTGTTCTTGCATCCGTGGTATAATATACATAAACTTGGAAGTAAAAGTTACAGTCTATATGGACTATATTCATTAAAAATCCAAATAACCTTAAGAAGCTACTAAAAATCAGTCATATCGGACCCCTAAATTCATTATGTCTCAAGCATGAATTGAAATTCTCAGGCCTTAAAGGGTGTCAAAATCATATTAAATATTTGGGTATTGTGAGGTCCTCCTCTTGAAAAATCCATCAAAATCAATATTTACACTTTATAGAAATATATTAAAGACTCAATTGCCTCTTGGTCTCCACTGTATTTAACCTTGTGGTTCATACTTGAAACCATTAAAATTATGCTATCTCCTGTTTTTCTATTTTACCTGCAGATGCTCCCTCTTCCACTGCCATCTTCCTCATTTAAAGATTTAACTTATATTTTATGTAACTTCCTATGGGGTGCAAAAAACATAAAAGAACATGTCGGTCACATTACTTAATTGCAGATGTTATCATAAATGTATTTATTTATTTTGTTTTAATTCCATCAGGAACTTTCCAAATTCAAGCTAAACGGCACTAAAACTGAAGTCTTGGTTATGGGTACTTCTACCCCTCATGTGTTCTGGACGGCCGACTTCTGGCCCCCGTCGTTGGGCCCACTTCCTATAACAGTCTCATCAGTGAGAAACCTTGGAGTTTGTTTCTCGGCTACCCTGACCATGGATGAGCAAGTCGGAGCAATTTGCAAATCAGGTCATTTCAAACTTAGGGTTCTTCGTAAAGTCCTTCCCTTCATCCCCTCTGCCAGTCAGGCCCCGGTTGTGGTTGCCTTGGTCCTTAGCGTCCTTGACTACTGCAACTCACTTTATCTGGCGCAACCTGCCTACCTGATTGGCCGGCTGCAGCTGCTTCAGAACGTTGCAGCTCGCTCCATCATCCGTCTCCCTTTTGGAGCCCACATGACCCCAGTACTGCGACAACTTCACTGGTTCCCTGTCGTTCAGCATATTTTGTTTAAGTCTATGTGCATAGTACATCGGGCGTATTAAGGATTTGGAGCAGAATATCTGCAAAGAAAATTCACTCCCTATCAGCCCTCCCGAACCCTCTGTTCTCTTACCACCCGATGGCTGGTCGTACCTTATTTTAAGCTGGCCCGTAAGGGTGGCTGCGCCTTCTCTGTCGCTGCTGCTAGAATGTGGAATGACCTTCCCCTCCCGCTACGCGACACTACCAATCATCTTGCTTTCTGGCGAGGATTAAAAACCCTGCTTTTCTAGCTTCATTCCTTTCTGCCAGCCTCCTCAGCGCCAAGATGCCCTCGAGTGTAAGCGCCAAGATGCCCTTGAGTGTACGTGCGCTTTAGAAGTGCTGTTAACATAACATAACATAACAAATTTAGTTCAATCATATCAAATCAAATAATCTAATTTACAAATACATTTCTAAAATCACATCCTAAAAACAATACATTCAAAATTTACAGATACACTAAAAAAAACACATTAATTAAGAATCATGATCTCAGACATTTCCCATTTGTGCATTGCATTTAAAAATGTAAACGTTTCAATATGTTTCCCAATGCTATGTGCATTGCAAATGACTGCTTATTTAGGCAAAAAGACCAACATTCCAGAGATTTAATTGACTTGTAATTATGCGTAAATTTGCCTAAAAGGGTCATGTATACCAAGCCCAATTTGGGACATTCTGTGAACAGATGCTTGACAGTTTTCTTTTTTGATTGAATCTGGCAAATTCTACAGAATTTTCCTTCCGGGGGTAATACCCATTTCGCACTACAAACTGCTCACACCGGTAACTGGTTGGTGCGCATTTGAAGTCGAAATATACGAACACCAGGATCTGGGCATCTCAGTAAGAAAGTTGAGGTTTCCTGCAATTATGTATAACCATATGTTATCATAAAGCATTTGTACTCAAACAGGTTAAATTTTGGTTTTCAAATTACGCTTCTGTTGATACCATGTTTGCCTACTGTTTGAAAGGAAAATCGCTTGACAGACACATTGGTTAATGACCTTGTGGTCATTTTCGATATATGTTTGTATGGTTACTCTAAACTGACCCAATTAACAACAACGATGCGTAAAGAATTTCTGTTCTCACATTTTGATAACCCATCTAACTCCCTTTCACCTTAGCTTAGGTATAACAATAAAATCATGTTGCGTGGCCGAACACTGCTTTGGAACACCTGGCTAAACAATCCCCACTGTTTTGATGTTTTCAAGACACGTTTTGCCCTCTTGCAATCTGACCTCTAGACAATATTGTAAACTGTATCAACAATCTGTTACTAGTGGAGAATAATTTATTAATCTCTGAGCAGTGAAAATAAAAATGTCTTTAGTCAGAAGCAGCATTTACATTTTCAAATTTCTATCGGCTAATTATAACCAACAGAGTACAGGAAATTAAATGTCCAAGTGAAGTACAATGGGAACATGGGTGAAATATTGAACTTCAACATGATGAATGGTCTGGCATCTGGAAGAAACCAGCTAATATAACTCAAACATTATAGTTCTTCACTCACAGAGACTTCATTACTCAGTTACGAATATTTGAGAGAAAACTAACAACTGATGGAAACTGTTGGTCCTGTCATACCACTACTGGTTGATGTAAGCATATTTTTCATGACTGTGGGCCGCATCACAAGTCTGGCGGTAAACCTTAAAACTGGCGGTAATGGAATTAGCGCTGCTAATACCGCTCCACGAGATCATGAGCTCGCCAAAAAAGATTGCCGACTGTAAAATCAGCCGATGCTATTACAGCCACAGCTGGCGCTATTACACACAAGGCCAAACACAGCCGCATCACAAGTCCATGTTTGTCGATATTAGCGCTGAAAACCGGGGCTAATGCCACCGAAAACAGGGGACAGTTACCCCCATTTTACAGCTGGAGGTAAATGAACAAATGTGCCTGAAATGAAGCCACAGGTGAACCCAATCCAGTCGAGAGGGCTACATAAGGCACTCCCCTGCCCCAAACACTGTTTCCAACACCATGCTGCCACTAGCCACTGTGAGCCTGGACAGGCAGCTGCTCATGCTGCCCTTGGAAGTCGAGAGGCTGGACAACCAGGCCATGGCACAAGAATTACAGGGGGGGTGGCAGGAGGAGGAGGATAGCCTAAGCAAGGCGTGCCCTGATCCCCAGGGACAAGACCTCACCTTGGACCCTCACTAACAGCCAGTGGGTCACCCTGTACCGCCTCAACATGGAGCCCATAACAGAGCTGCTCACCACTATATAGGACGGCATAAGGAGAAGGACCAACATCCGGACACTAGTTTCAGATGTGTCCCCACTGCTGAAACTAGTGTCCATCCTACAATGCCTCGGACCTGGCACCTTCAAGTACTCCATGGCCACAATGCACGGTATGGCACAGCCTACATTCTGTGCAGTGCTGGCCCAGTTGCTTGAAGCCCTCCTGCGGCAACTGCAACACTACATATAACTGCCTACCACCCCAGCCCAGTTCAATGCCATGAAGGCACAGTTCTATGCCATTGCCCAAAGGCCAAATCTGATTGCTGCCCTGGACTGTCCCCATGTTGTGCTGGTGGCTCCCGCAGGCCCACAAAGAAGTGTACCAAAACTGCAAGCACTACCACTCCCTGAATGTGCAGGTTACCTGCAACCCCAACCTCATCATCACCCACTGCTGTGCCCGCTACCCTGGTTCCACCCACAATGGCATGTTCCTAATGAACAGCACACTGCCAGGATACATGGAGAGACACAGAGGACTTCAGATCTCAATAGTGGGTGAGTAGAAAAGCCAGCACACATGCGCTGCAGGTCACATGCCCAAATGGGGGAATGCCAATGACCACACAAAGGATGGCATGACGAGCAAATGGGAAATCAACACTTTACCACCTCTCGCACCAACGCCACTGTACAGACCAGGGAGCATGCACATGTCAGACTTACCTGCATGGAGAATCAGTAGTACACATACAGTATCAACCAAATACCCCTACATGACTACAGGTACCATAATGCAACATGCACCCACCAAAGCAATGCAGACAAATGGCCAAATTGCCACACAGAACACCATCTCTGCCAGTGCCACGGCGATGCACCCATGTGCGGCCAGCCCACAATGCCCCCGTTGCCACCAGACACCGAGGGAGGGTCCATGGTCAACTCAGCATCATGCCCCATGCAGGGTGTAAATACACAGCCACAAGACAGCCACCATGTTCGCTGCACAAGTCACACAGAGACACCTTACGTAACATATGCTGCAAGGGAACAGGGTGCCTGTGAAGAACAATCAATGCATGTCACAAGTGTCACTGCATGCACAGACATAAAATAGACACATGCCATGAAATGAAGGCCAATCTGCATGCACAAGTAGTCCATTAATCTGATATTGTGTAAGTCCACCCTCACGCCTTACACCGTGACTAATGCCTGTGCCTCCTCTTATGCAGGTGACTCCGGATACTCACAGCTGCCCTCGCTAATGACCCCTGTGCGTGATCCACAAACATTGCAAGAGAATGCTTACAACCATGCTCACAGCAGGACCTGTGTGTATATGAAGCATACCTTTGGCCTCCTGAAGGCACGTTTCTGCTGTCTCGACCATACCAGTGGAGCCTTGATGTACGCTCCAGAGAAAGTTGGCAAAATTGCGCTTGTGTGTGCAATGTTGTACAATATCTACCTGAAGAGAAATGTACCGCTACCCCCTGACGTGAACAAGCCAACCCCAGAGGATGAGAATGGCAGGCCTGTGGCAGAGGCAAATGCAAGCATTGCCAGAGATGATGTGAGGGATGGGAGAATGGCAGGCCAGGGACTGATAGACAATTTCTTTTGACACTGTCACATGGCACAAGCCATGCACCACTGTGTGACACCACCCTAATCAATAAACACAATTACACAATCAGGAATGTCTTTGCATTGATGATTCTAAATGGTTACCACCAACTCCCCATCACACTATCCACCCTGCCTCCTCCCACGACCAAATCCCCATCACATTATCCCCCCTCCCCCTCTCACCACCAACTCCCCATTGTACTATCCACCCTCTCCCCTACCACCACCAATTCCCCATCGCACTATCCCCCCTCCCACCACCAACTCCTCAGCATGGCCACTCAAGGAAAAAGTGTCCCAGAGTCTTTCAAAACCCCCCCATGCAGACCCCTGGTGATCTTGGCCGCAAAACGTGGTCTGACTGCCGCCTGTGGGTGTGGATGATGTGGATGGGATGGTGCTTGCCCTCAGGTATTGCTGCCGTTGCACCTCATTGCTCTGGTGGATGCCCTTTGCCAGTGCAGAGATGACTTCCGTCATCTCCCTGAGATGTTGGGCGTACAATGTATGGACTGATATGTTTGCTCTCATCTCAGCCTTGTTCTGTGCCATGGCACGCACAACCCTGCAGGTAGCTCCCTGGATGCTGTTCCCGATGGCCTGCAGGTGTGTGGTGTAGGGGCATCCAATCTCCTCAATCTCCTACTGCCTGGGATACATCTCCTCGAGACTCCGCAACACCATGCTGCGTGTTGAAGTGTGCTGTCGTGTGGAGGGGCTCTGCTCTCACCCAGGCCTGTATGCAGGGGAGGTATATGTGGGAGTATCCACATCCGACTCTGGTGTCCATGCACGCTGGCGGCGAGGAGGGCTCTGTGGGGAGTGTTGGCACTGGCGGTGTGAAGGGCTTTCTGGGGAGTGTGGCCCATCAGCCAGTGATGGCATCGGACTGGTGTGCCCCTGTAGCTCCTCAGTTGCCCTGACAGCAGGTGTGGCATCAGTGTCTGTGCCTGCTGCTGCGGGTATGGGTGCAGTGTGCCCAGCACTGCTCCTGGTGGCCTGTGGTGTGGGTGTTGTCTTGGCCCTGCTCTGGTGCGGCGTTACTTGCTGGGACATCTGACTTGCTGTGGCCTGTGTGGGCTTTTGCGGGGTGGTGTTGGCACACCTTGAGGGCCTTGTAGCGGTGCTCCCTGATGGGCCTGAATCTTCTTCCTCCTCCTCCTCCTGTGATGCCTCTGGCAATGCATGAGCACCTATAGGGAACATAGGAAATGTTTTCAGGTATGTTTCACCCATGTGTGTTGGCTTGCCAGGCACAATTGCTATGGTCCAGAGTGTGACCCACACATAAGGGCAAATGGGCATGGGTGGTAATGGGAGGATGCATGTGAGCCCAGCGTCATCGGGTTGCTTATTTATTTTATTTTATTTATTGTTTGCTTGTTAGGCGCTTATACAGTAAGTAAAATACTGTTTCAAAGTGCCCACAGGGCAACGGGGAGGGAATAAGGGAGTGCAATACATTACAGACAAGATATTTAATAAGAGCAGTGGAGGAAAAGGAAGGAGGACAAACATACTCTGCTTTGTGAGTATTTGGAACGTACAAGTGCAGGAAGGAAGAGGAAAGAGGGCGTAAGTGGGTGTGTAACCTGTGGCCTGTTTGTCTATGGCCTGTGTGTGGGTAGGCCAGGGTGTCCATGCTGGGGCAGCTTACGTCTGCCATGCATGCTTGTTTTCCTTCATGATCCCACATCCCCTCCCCGGGTGGCACTCACCTGGGGAATGTGGAGGTGCCTTAGCCCATGGCTCTGTCATGGCTCTACGGGGCACTGCTATGAAGCCAGCAGTGCTGCATTGTGGTGCACAGTGAGGGGCAAACTGGGCGCATGACGGTGTACGGGATGTGTACTTCCCTGGATCTTGTCTGCCATGCCAACGTAGGGCAGGACTTCTGGGGCCGTAACATGCGGGTGTGACTGCTGCACAGTGTTGTGGTTGCTCATGCTCCTCAATCCCGCTGGCACTGCGTGCGCCAGTAGGGGTGTGGTACCCATGGCAGTAGGTTTTGAAGAGGGAAAGTCGGAATCGGCCCATGCTCCCCCACCTGCAACATACTCAAACAGAAAGAAGAACCGACGACTATATGGCTGTTTGTATAGGCTTGCACCAACTCCCACTGCTCCCCGCTTGACAAATATGTTGAAAGGTAGCCACTCTGTCAACCATACAGCCCAGGATCAGCACCGACACTGACTAGAATGTATGAGGAGTCACCAGACATCGTCAGGGACAATTCAATTGACAGCCTCGAAGAAAGCGCTCAGAAGAAGTGCTCCAAGTCATTAGAAACACTGC
Source organism: Ambystoma mexicanum (assembly GCF_040938575.1). Lineage (NCBI taxonomy): Eukaryota > Metazoa > Chordata > Amphibia > Caudata > Ambystomatidae > Ambystoma > Ambystoma mexicanum. The sequence goes on along the minus strand of NC_090932.1, from coordinate 1,136,698,432 downwards.
GACATGGCAGTGTTAGACATGAAGCACACATGCCATCCACACATCGGGACACAATCACAGACCCAGATACATGAAGAACATGTGCATACAGTTCTATGAGTTAGAGGACAGAGATATATAGATGCCGTCTCCTTTTTTCTTATTTTGTCATTAGCTTGCAACAGCAAGGAAGCAAGAGGTCCTGTTTAGGTTTGCAGATACTTAGATGCAACTAATCCTATGGAACTGCAGGAGCACCTTAGGGACCTGACAGGACCATAAAACAGTGACCTACGGACACTATGACAATATGACGCAGTAGAAGCCACACCATGGCTTAGGAAAATACAATAGGCCACAATCGTCTCAGTAAAAGCTTAAGGAGCTGAAATTCAGAGCGAACAGGAGAAAGCAACCATGCGGGATTGGACCCCTGCCAAGACCACTAAGGCTAGCAACATTCCTTTCCCTGAACTCAAGTAACACCAGCCGAGAAAATACAAATAATCCCCCCCCCCCAAACTCAGACTAATTCAGAGAAGAAGAGCACAGAAGAGCGCAGACACACGGCCTCTGGACATGTGACTGGCCGAGTTGATGTTGAACCGAAACTAGCAGCTGGGAAACAGAACGGTCCCACGAGCAAGACAATGGCCTGTAACAAAGTTGATACAGCAAGAACCTCAATGTTGCACAGCGAGAGCAAGCACTCTCTAAGTCTATGGTGGTCACACACACACAGTTATATACAGACACATAGTTGCTCTTATTACCTTGAACAGGTACACTCCGAGCTGAGAACCGACGTGGGTCCCAGGACTGGGGGCAGCAGCTCTACCCAATCACGGTTCAGGACCCTAGGCGTGGGTAGCCATGGGCACAGACCAATCACAAGGTCTGCATACTGCAACATTGAAGACAACACGCTTTTTGGGGAAGGTCCAGACCTGACACCTGACTAACTGATATAGGGACTGCTATGGGGGAACTACCACTCAACACTCAATTACAGGATGTGATAGGTTTGCTGGAGAAGGGCCCAGGTTGTGATGTCAGTGTGATGTGGATTTGCCTCAAAACTGGCCTGTGCATCAGAGCTCTTTGAGAAGTTACAGGAGCTTTATCCTTGTACGGATGCCTGTTGGTTTCGGCTGTAATAAAACCACGATTGAACTTGCTATCTGTCTGGACCTGTGGTCCTTTTGGGAAGAGAAGGAGTTAGGCCTTCCATGAGTTCTGGCTCCGCGAACTCCTAGCACCCCTCGACCTGCCTAAGAGTTCTAACCTAACAAGTTGGTAGCATTGGACAGTTTGAGGCACCAGCCCAGCATTGAGCTGCCTCCTTCGCTGCCGACCCTGAAATGCTTTGGGACCCTCGTGTGCATTGCAAGACCACCGGAAAGCGCAACCCAGATGAAGGCCGCCTGGAGCTTGTTGGAAATCATCCCGGCCACAATTGGTGAGGTGTCCGAGGAAGACCAGAAGGGCAAGGCGAGCGCTTTGACGGGGAGCAAGCAGCTGAGCAGTGTCATCGAACACGGAACGTAAGTATCGGTCCAGACAACAAGCAACTGTGGGTGTGAGGGTGGGTGTTGTGCATTGTGGGAGGTGGGAGGTATTTGTCATAGTGTCTAGTAATGTGCAGTATTGCATTAACATTGTTAGTAACGTCAGTTAGTAGGGACTGGAGCCAGGGACGTCATTTCATAAAAAATGCCAGTGGTAGTGGAATTGACATCACACGACCCTTGACCCCTGGTGACATCACAGCAAGTGATGTCATTTGACCCCACCCGAAGTGATATCGCGGGATGCGATGGAACGCGACCTTTCACCCGTTGACAAAACAGGAAGTGCTATCACATAGCATGTACACTACAAAAAATATGGTTACGATATCACTATAATGCGATGTACATTTCATACAAGAATGGATCGCCATATGTATCGTTAAGATCAGTGTGTATAACCCATATTACCAAATTACTGTGAACGCAAGCAGACGTCCATGACCAAATAATAATGATGTGTTATTATATAGCACTTACGCTTAAGCGCTTTATATAGAAATAATATACACCCAATATCACCCAACCTGTGTTGGCACTCATTTATCGACCTCAGAAGGATGAAAGGCTGAGTTGAGGCGTTTAAGAACAGACTAAATCAGTGACTCACCCCCTGAAGTGTGCCTGAAATAAACCTTTAATGAGTCTAGCAATTATTGTATAGAATTCCAGAAAGACACATTATTTGGTATTCCTAATCTTTCTTATTTAGGGTCAGTGCTGAAAGTGTTAGACTTGCGTCACTCCTTTTCTTCTTTTTCTTCTTTATTTTAAGGGGCTTTAACAAAAAAAGCCAGCCACGTCAGAAATAAAGAGCCACATGGTCCTGGCCACAGGCCATGAGCTTGCATTACCAAAAAAGAAAAAAAAAAAAAGTTTTTTTTCTTTTTTTTCTAGAGGTCGCAAGGATGACCACAGAGGTTGCAAGGGAGAGCTCAGAGGTCGCGGTTGCGACCTCTGGTGACCCCTAAATGACATCCCTGACTGGAGCAGAGGAAGAAATCCCTTTTCTATGTTTACGGCATATTCGATCTTCAGGTAGCACAGGGTCCAGGGAGTAATTTAGGCTTGTGACTTGGAAGCACGGATTACAGAAGTATGCAAATAAGGTATTCCTGTAAATTGGGCATTTTACCTTGGGTCAAAGAGGGCGGTATTCCCATGAGGGTTAGCTGGAGCTATCCTATATTGCGTAAGGTGTATTGACTGGTGGTTAAGTCTCCTGGAGAGAGGCATTTCACATGTTAGGCGACGCGATGGGTGCAGTTAGATCACAAGAAAGTAGAAGTATACTCTTCCCTGTAGAGGTGGGAAGACAGCTGTGGGGTTTTGTGTGGGATTGGGAGCAACAGGTTATTGTTTTATGTATGCGCAAATTGTCTATCTATCTTCTTGAGATTTAGCCTGGTGATGTCACCCTTAGGTTGGTGCATACGAAAGAGAGTTTTGACAGTGAGGAGCTAGTTCTGTAGTGTTGGGATTGGCAGAGAGGTGAACGAGTGGCGGTGCGTGGAAGGCGCATGCGCAGAATTGTAGTGAAGTGCTGAGCAAGGTGGCGAGTGTGAAGGAGGGGAGGTGCGTGGAACCGCTGTGTTCAGTGCAGAGCCAACGAGGCTCATAGCAATTGGAACTATATAACCATTGCATTTTACTTTTTAGCCCCTGAACAGCGGACTTTCGAAATCCTCGACTTGAGGTCAGGTAAAAGAATAATATAGCCAATGTATCAAGCACAGAGGGAGGGAAAACACCCCTCCAGCACTTGTGTAAGAGTTTGCCACTGTATAAAGACAAAATTGTAAAATATAGTGTGCAGTGGTTGAAGAACACTAGGAAAGATAACAAGGTCTTGACTGCCCAGCAGCAGTTTCTCCAGGGACATGCAGCAATCACTACTGACATATCTACAGGCCGCCTATAAGGGGAAGAAACTGGCCAAGTGCATAGCTATATTCGAGCGGTGTCAAATATTCTAGGAGGGAGGAGGGGGAGACACATATGGATGATGAACCAGCAGGAGGCGAAGGTAGAGGGGTCTGGAGGAGAAATGGGAAAGGGATAAGGAGGTAAGGTTAGAGCGCGAGGTCACAGAAGGAGAACAGAAGAGCAGCTAGAAAAGGAAGAAAGGGAACAGAAACTGGAGGAGGAGAAGGAGCTTATGGAAAAGGAGGGAACGGAAAGGACAGAAATGGAACTCAAGAAGGGAAGAGAGAGAGAGGAGGGAGAGACAGGTAAGGGTAGAGGAATTGGCAGAAAGGAGGAAGGAGATAATAGAACAAGAAAAATGCAAGTTTTCAGAAAGGGAACAGAGGAAGTTGTAGTTGGACAGGGTGGTGAGGGAACGGGCATGAAAGGAGGAGGATGAACAAGTGATAAGGGTGGCCGGTGAGAAGGTTGCACTGGAATGGGAAAGGAAAAGGCCAGAGGGAGAAAGATGAGTAGAACCAGACAGCACGGGTATACCTGTGAGAAGCATGGGGAAAGGGCGCTGCACGCCAAGGATTATGGAAGGGGGAGTGCAAGTATAATTTGGTGGACATTGATCTTGAGTTAGAACATAACATCGATTTAACATCGAAGAAATTGAATTTCTCCAATGACTTCTGTAGTGACATGGGTCCGACAATGACAACAGACAGCGGCGACGAGAGGGGGAACACAGCAAACTCTATCTCACGAGGACAGGTGAAGGGGCATCACGGGGAGTGCAGGTCTTACGGACAAAGTGAGGGAGGGACCAATCTGGAAGAATGCACACAGCAAGCGACCGACAGGTGCCCACACAGAACCCATACATTAAAAAACTAAGAGATCTTCCAGGACGCAGGAGGGAGGAGACAGCACTGACGCACTCCCGAGGACAACTTTCCAGAGCACATGACGAAAGCAAGGGTGTACCCACACTAGAGCCAGTGGAAATTTGCACAGACATTGAGGATGGGAGGGGGCCTATTCAAATCAGACAGTATAGAAGGATGCTGGAAGAGCGGGCAGCCTACTCACAGATGCCCCTATTGGAGAGGGAAGGGACAAGGCCTCAGTATGTGCCACGGAAACACACTGACAAGGAAAAGGTTAAGTGCAGGTTACCCTCACTGAGTGCGGGAGCTGGGAAATGGATTTATGAAATGGAGAAATAGACAGCGGGGCACAGGGTAGCAGTGGGTGATGTCAAAGGATTGTTGGTTTCAATTTTGGGGGACACAGCTGATGACATATAGAAGAGGGTGGGGTTCTCAGGGGTGATGATACAACACACAGCACACAACGGATCGCCATTCACAAATTGCAGAGCAGCAGTGTGGCAAGCATTACAGACACAATACCCAGACACGTCAGACAACAGGGCTATAATGTCACGCAAAATGCATGACGACGAGGATCCTATTCAATATATTCATGAGATTCAAGAGCTTTGGCGCCTTGAAACTCAAGAGCTGTGGGACTAAACGATACCATTCTTTTATCATATCTTAGTGCAAGGACTACCAGACCTGGTACAGAAGAGTTTCAAGAAATTGGTGGAATGGAGGCGAAGGGAAGGCCAGAGATACAGCTCATAATAGTACATCATTGTAGGTTGTGTCAGGAGAAGGTCAAGCAGAAAGCAGAATAGAGGAAGGCAGACAAGGCTAAGTTAGTTCAGAAGACATTTTCAAAATATGCCATGGAAGGGGCGGTCATAACTAGCCCCACCCCGCAGGCAGAAGCGCCAGCACCACAGCACCAGTATCAACAACCACAACAGTACGCACCACCCATGGGAGGAGGATACATGGGGCAGGGCGTGTTCCACCCAGGGTTCAGAGGAAGGGGAGGTTTTCAGCGTGCCGTGGCTTCAGGCCACAAACACACCAGCAAGGCAGGTTCCGAGGGCACAGACTACAGATGCAGCAAGAACCAGGAGATTTCCAGGGGGTTTCCCAGGCCAAGGGAGGGAGCCACTCCAGTGCTGGACCTGCAGGCAGCTAGGACACATCTCAAGAGCATGCAGATTTAGAGGGACACAACTGAACTGGGGAGATTAGGGACAGCAGAACTATAAAAGGGGACAAGACGATTATTATCATGCCCAAGGTCCACAACAACAAGGGCAGGTACAGAACACCCAACAGCAGATACCACAAGCACAAACACAGGTACCAACATCATCACAGGGTCAGGCACAAGCACCCCAAATGGCAGCACCTCTACCCCAGTATTTGCAAGCAGCACACCCCAGAGGAAGCACAAAGCAGCTAGTAAAAATACAGGACAGTGACACCATGGAACCCATGGACGTAGTGACAACGGTACCAGTGAGACGTGTGGGAGCGGTCACCATGGTGGGAAACCCTTTCACCAGGAACAGATTATCCATGTATCCATAGTTGGACAGCCCACAGACAAATTTGTTGTGTCCCATCCGGTCGGTCACACCCAAACTTGCAGAGGAACCTCGCATAGGGGTGGCGATAGGTGACAAAACACTTTCCTTTCTTTTTGACACTAGGGCGACTATGTCATGTATTCGGGAAGGGACATTTACATTGTCAGGCAATGCCATGAACATACAAGGATTCTCTGGGTCTCAGGAAGTGGTTCCTTTCACTGATAACATCTCACTATCTATAGGAGATCACAACTTATTTTTACCTTTGCTCTACTCTCAACAGACACCTGTAAACATATTGGGACACGACATAATGAGCAGACTAAACATGACCATTTCATTCAGAGACAAGGGCATAGTGTGTCTATACCAGTCATACACATGTTGAATGTGAGACAGATTGTGCAAGCATATTGTGGGAGTACAGTGCAGAGGGGAGTGGCATTGGACCCACAGATGTTCCAGTAGGGTACAGACGCCGCAATTGCATGGATGTTAGGTATCGCAGGGAAGGTATGGAAGGCCAGGCGAATACCTATTCAGACCAGAGACACCACTCAATGAGCAAAAGGGAACAATAGGGCCCATAGACATTGAGGCAGTTTTGACTAGAGAGGACTGGATTGCAGTGCACGCCACAGATGACAAAGGGAAGGCGTGGAGAGCAATAATTGCAGTGGCAGAAGGATGCAGACTAACAACAGTGACAGATCAGGAGCTCTTTGGGGAAGAGAGATTGGAGATTGAGATGGTGTTTGAAATGAGTGTACGATTCTGGTTACAGATCCGTTACAGAGAAGTACCACAGACAATGGCAATGGCACTGGAAGCGCCGCACACATTCTGGCAGGAGGACATGGCCAAGGTACCCGACAGCTTAAGGACCACAAGTCCCTATGATGTGGGGTGGATAAAAAGCATAGGGGGAATGAAGATAAAATTAAAACGAGGAGCAATCCTGACAAGAGTAAAAAAAACATCCCCTAACCAAGGAAGCAGATGAGGACATCTGTAAGACAATTAGCACTTTCATTGAAAGAGGCAATCTGGTCTCCATGCAACAGCGGTATACCATGTACGTAAGGCGAACAGTGGGTCATGGCATTTCATTCAGAATGTACACCCTCTTAACCACATTGTAGAGGCAGAGTATCCAGTGGCAGCAAACCCGGCAACAATTCTGTGCAGCATTCCAGTGGAAGCCATCTGTTTCATAGTCATTGATTTAAAAAATGTGTTCTTCTCAGTGCCACTACACCCAGACTCACAAGATTTGACCAGCTTTATTTACTGCACCCAGAAGTGGAAACACTAGGCTGCCACAGGGGTACTGCAAGTCACTATCCATCTTTAACAGAGTGATCCAGATGGATTTGGGCAACATAGAGACAGTGAGCACAGTCCTATAATACGTAGATGACATCCAGATTTGCAGCAAGACTGAGTAGGAATGGTGGACAGAATCAGTAAACATTCTGACAGTGCTAGCTGGCAAGGGCTACGAGGTGGACACAGCCAGACTCCAGTACTGTCAAAAGGAGGTACTGTACATTGGGCAATTGATATCCAAAGACGGTAGGTATGTTGTCACAAAGAAAGCCCATACAATACATAACACACCACAACCTAAGACAGTGAGGGAAATTCAGCAATTCCTGGGGTTGTGTAACTATTGTAGAGCTCAGGTGTTTGACTATAGTACATACACCAGACCACTCCTGACTGCCCTGAAAGAGGCCCAGAGAGGAGCAGAGACACTGACCTGGACCACAGAGATGGCTGAAGCATCTGAGGAACTGAAAGAAGAAATATGTACAGCTCCAGCGTTAGGGACCCCAGACTACAAAAGGGAGTTTTGTCTTGTTTTCACACACTGACGGTGTAGTGATGAAGGCAGTTCTGACACAAATAACAATCATGGGCCATAGCCAATCGCTTACTACAGTGGACAGCTTGACCCAGTAATGAGAGGACATTACCAATGTGAACAATCATTGGCTGCTGCCGCATTTGCAGTAGAGCGGGCCTCAACAGTGACAATGGGGTACACCACCACCCTTTACGTGGAGAGGTTGGTGCATTTGTGGTTTAGCACTGTGTAGGGAAATAGCCTGATGTTAGCTCCCATTGACCACCCTGAAGCATTGTCCAACCAATTTGTACACTCTATAAGGAGAACCAGACATTTTAGAGCTTGATCCCCCAAAGTATATTTCCAACTATTAATAGAGTACTTGACACAAGCATACCCGCAACTTGACACAGTGCATACCCTGTTCTGTCCACATTGAGAGACCCATCCATAAGAAAGGTCCGGGAGGAAGATTTTGTCTTTGCTAGAAATGACTACTTAGTTTGCGGAGCTTGAGTGTACTGACAAATACTAAAACAATAACGCTTTTCTTGCCAATTTCAGGTGGGCACCTTTAGCACCTCATCAGCTGCACGGACTGAGCAACATAAGTGGTCATAATGGAAAAAATGAACTTTATTTTAAAACTTGTGTGTTTTCTGATTTGCACTGAAATATTGGGTACCGTTCTAAGGCAGCTCTACTTTGCGATGCATGCTACCGCTAGGACCCCTACTAATCTTCCCTTGACTCAAGCAGCAAAAATTACCATGCAGTTGGAAACAGAGAAACTGCTGATACGGTAAGGCGAGGTAAGTGCAGTGTTGATATGACATGAAGGGAGTTGACACATATATCACAGACACCACACGAGTAACAAACAACATATGATACAAACACATGTCCAAAATTGGTAGAGATACCACCGGGGGGAGCTGTTATGTCTGTCCTTAATCCCCTAAACCATGAGTGCCTTAGGAATGTTCATTGCGACAGAAATACCTGTAGCAAGGGCACAATGCCTGAAGTACATCGCAATAGTCCAGTCGCGAGGCCGGTTCTAAGGGAAGGCTGCAACACTGACATGGATGTCCAAGGGACCTTCCCATATGAAGATAATTTCATTAAAAATGGAGACATGATGAACAATTACTGGCAGCTCGATGAAGGATTGCAGTACATAACTGATGGACCAGAGAAGGGAGAAACAAAGACTGTCACACTCAAGGAATTGCCATGCCCAGGGATGAGAATAAAGGAGACAGGGGGAGTGCCCAGCTGCTGGGAGAGACCACAGATACTGTTCTATGGACGTGTATACACTAACGATGGCTGGGAAAATGGAGCAGTGGGAAGCAAGGAGCTGACCCTAGCGAACTCACCAGTGAGCAATGTAAAAGAAGAAAACGATAAATGCTTGAAGGAGTGGGACAGGAGTGCATGATTGGTGACGTGGGTGGAAAACGAAGCTGGACCAACACCAATAATGCCCCTCAAAACTCCGGATCTGTGTTATCAACACAACGACAATGAAGAGGTTGGTAAAAATATAGAATCCCAAAGGACTAAGATTCCGGCAATGGGAGCAGGAACGGCGGTGCTGATGGATTGCTATTGGGCTTGCGGATCTAAAGCATTCGAGAAATTGCCACCAGATTGGGGAGGAATATGCTCCCTAGTGCACATCAACATTCCCTCAGTAGTAGTACCCAAGAAAGATGTGAAGATCGATGACGTCCCGAAGATAGAAACAACAAAAGAAGGAAGATATCAATAGAGGGAGAAACCTCTGCCCAAATACAAATGATGGATGAACAAGGAAAACTGAAAAGAGTAAAAAGAGGGAATTAGTTCTCAGGCAAATCAGAAGCAGCATTGGAAAGTACAAGCACACCACAGACTATTCAGCAGAATACAAATGTTGTTCAACCCCCCTGATACTTGGAATACGGATATACACTAATGCCAAGTGGTTGCAGTTCACTCGCTGGGAGTTGATGGTAACCATAAATTCGACAGTGAATGGGTTCAACACCATAATGGAAGAGCACAGGGCAATAAGACTCGTGGTGCTCCAGAATGGATATATGTTCTGGATCGCCTCACAGCCATGGAAGGAGAAGTTTGTGCAAAAAATTGGGAGTTCCTGTTGCACATTCATTCCTACCAACAACGAACATACGGAACTCTCTCAGATGCAGTTGCACAATTGGCCTAGGTGCATGCAAAAATGAAAGACGAAGCACATGGAACAGGGAAGGACCAGAGCTGGCTAGCGTATCTTCGGTCATGATTGCCATCATGGTTGGTAGACAGACTGAAGGTGATAGTTGGAGCACTGGCACTAGGAGCAGCATAGCTGTGTGGGATCAAGATTTGTATTGGAAGATGCAAGAAAATGGCAGAACAAGCCAAAGGGATGCAAATTCTCATGGATGTGAATATAGGAGGAGCAATGGATGACATTGTGAAGCAAAGAAACAGACTAAGAGAGAAGGTAAACATGAGTGACCTGTTTCTGGCAGGAATAGAGGTAGACAATCCACATAACCCAAGGAGGAATGAAGGGAAATGGGTTTGGTGCAAGCCTGGAGGAGGGCGCGCCTACATGTACTGGTCATTCGATGATCATGTGAACAATTATGGAAATCTTGGAGGGATAACAAAGATATGGTGATTGAAAGAAGAAGAACAGTTTTATTGTGATGTGGGTGATAAGTCGACCAGAGGGGGGACAGAAGAGGGAAGGTCAAAATAGGCCACTGCTCCCCCACCCGCGAAAAATACTCGAACAGGAAGAAGAACCGACAACAATATGGCCACTAGTATGGGTTTGCACCAACTCCCACTGCTCCCCCCCTTGACAAATATGCTAAAAGGAACCCACTCCGTCAAACAGACAGCCCAGGACCAGCACCAACACTGCCTAGAGTGGATGAGGAGTCACCAGACATCGTCAGAGACACTTCAATTGACAGCCTCGAATAAAGCGCTCAGAAGACGTGCTCCAAGTCGTTAGAGACACCACAACATAGCAGCGTTAGACATGAAACACATATGCCATCCGCACATCATGACTCAATCATACACCCAGCTACACGAAGAACACATGCGTACAGTTCAATGAGTTAGAGGACAGAGCTATATACATGCCGTCTCCATGTTTATTATTTTGCCATTAGCTTGCCTCAGCAATATTGAAACCACAAGAAAGCAAGAGATCCTGTATAGGATTGCAGATACGTAGATGCAACTAATCCTATGGAACTGTTGGAGCAGCCGAGGGACCGGATAGGACCATAAAACACTAACCTATGGAAACTATGACAATATGAAGCAGTAGAAACCATGCTATAGCTTAGGAAATTACAGTAGGCCAGAATCATCTCTGTAAAAGCTTATTCAGAGCTAACAGGAGAAAGCAACCATGCAGGATTGGGCTTCCGCCAAGGCCACCAAGGCAAGTGACATTCCTTTCTTTGAACTCAAGTAACACCAGCCGAGAAAATACAAATAATCCCCCACAAACTCAGACTAATTCAGAGCAGGAGAGCGCAGAAACACTGCCTCTGGACATGTGACTGGCTGAGCTGATGAGGAACTGAAACTAGCAGCTGGGAAACAGACCGGACCCAGGAGCCTGACAATGGCCTGCAAAAAGTTGATACAACAAGAACCTCAATGTTATACAGCGAGAGCGAGCACTCTCATAGTCTATGGTGGTCACACACACACACATTTATGTGCAGACACATAATTGCTCTTATTACCTTGAACAGGTACACTCCGAGCTGAGAACCGACTTGGGTCCCAGGAATGGGGCCAGCAGCTCTACCCAATCATCAGGTCCACATACTGCAACATTGTAGACATAGCTATTTTTGGGGAGGGTCCAGGCCTGACACCTGACATGGAAGGGTCAGTTAACTAACTGATATTGGGATTGCTATAGGGGAACTACCACTCAACACCCAATCAGAAGATGTGATAGGTTTGCTGGAGAGGGGCCCAGGTTGTAACATCAGTGTAATGTGGATTTGCCTAAAAACTGGCCTGCGTGCCAAACATCATTGAGAAGTTCCAGAAGCTTTTTCCTTGTACGGATCCCTGTTCGTTTTGGCTGTAATACAACCACAGTTGACCTTGCCATCTATATGGACCTGTGTTCCTTTTGGTAAGGGAAGGAGTTAGGCCTTCCATGAGTTCTGAGTCTGTGAACTCCTAGCACCCCTCGACCAACCTAAGAGTTCTTACATAACAGTTTGGTTGCCTGACCGTCCCGCTGCTTTGTGGCTCGGGGTGACTCTGGTGACATGCTCCAGGGCTGAAGTGGAGGGTGGCAGTTGTGTCATTCAGTCAATCTGCCGTGTTGGCTTGCTCGCTTCTGGGTCTGCTAACTTGTGTCCCTGTCCACTTGGGCACCTCCTGCCTCCTGGGCACCTCCTGCCTCTGCACTCCAGACTTCCTCTATCCCTTCAATGTCCAGCACTGTGCTGCATTTCTCCTCCCAGGCGTAAAGGACCAGTGGCTCTACAGTGCCTCCTCCAGTTGGCAGGGACTCCTGCCAGTGATGGGACAGCAGTCCCCGCACCCTGACACTCAGGTGGTTCCACTGCTTGCGGCAGTCATCTCCGTCATGGGGTACGCTGGATACTTCTGTCACCCTCTGGGAGATGGAAGTCCATATAGCTGTCCTGCACTGTCCAGTGGTCTTGAGTTGGCGACTGCCATAGAGTTCATCACAGTATGAGATTACTTAATCTGTGAGTACAAGCTCACACTTGCTGAATTTGGGTTTTCAAAGGCATTTTTTAGCCACCTCGCCTCTTATCCTCTCCTGAGACATGTTTGCTGCTTACCAGGACTGGGTGGCTGCAAGAAGTGAAGATTAAATGGATTGTGTTTTTCCTAATTTGGCTGCCGCAATACTTCTCGTTCCTGCGGTGATGCAATTTCCGCTGGTGCTATAAGCGCCACCACTAATATCACCGGGATTGGCAGCGGTAGTGCTATTAGCACCGCTTTCTCTGCGGTAGCCCTTATTTCAGCACAGTTACCACCTGGCACAAATGCTTTAGCATTGGGGTCAGGGGTGCGCTCACGCCATGTTGTGATGCAGTGCTAATTCCGCTGCATGACCCAGCAGTAACGCTATTACCGCCCACTGGTAATTGCGCTGGATTACCGCCGGACTTGTCATGATGCCCTGTATCTTTATTAAACATGTCTGGATACTAGTGTGAACCCATTGAAATCATATCTTCAACGTTGATGCTCCCCTCAATTTTTCCAATATTTTAGTAGAACGTATTGGGCCTCATTACAAGGTTGGCGCTCCGATAATAACGGCACGGGTAAGGCAATACCGGCATTCATTACCAGGCCGTTGTATCATGACCCTAGAGGCCGGTACTACCGGCATCGACAAGTACCCGCTCTGGCCATGCACCACCGTACCGGCATGCGGGCATGCGTGCGGGTGTTGTGCCAGTAATACCGGCATCCAGCAACGAAGGGGACACCACGAGTCGCACGGACATGTACATACCGGCATCGAGATGCCAGTAAGAAGTGCCACCATGATGCCAGCAATACCGGCATCGCGGACCACCCGTAAACAGCAAACTGCTGTGTAACCAAGTGCCACAGGTGCACAAAATCAGCACACGTGGAGGCAATGCAGTCAGGGCCAGCACAAAAGGAGCACACCCACACACCACACCCCTTTCCAAGCCAAAATGCTACCACTTGCACTTGCCATACTGGGGCTGGAGGACATGCCTGCACTGCTACTTCTTGAGCAGGCAGTACAACAGGGAACACAGAGGAGACGCAGGAGGAGAAGGAGGGTGAGACTGGCCCAGCAAATCCCACCAGTGCAGGTAGTTGTTCCCCTCAGACAGCCATCAATTCCGCGCATAAGGGCCAATCCGTTTGACTTAACCCCAGCACAGATCCACACCCTGTAGCAGCTGGACAGGGACACCATCACCAACATAGTGGAATTAATACAGGATGACTTGGTCAGCCTGATCAACATCTGCACAGCCATCTCCCCTCTGATGAAGGTGGCATCAGTGCTCCACTTCCTGGCCACAGGCACTTACCAACACACAGTGGGCCAAATGTATGGCATGTCACAATCATGCTTCTCTGTTGTGTTAAACCAAGTGCTGGATGCACTACTGAAGCACGCAAGTGCCTACATATCCCTACCAAGGACACCACAGGAGGCAAATGCCACCAAAATAGCATTCCATGCACTGGCAGGCATGCCCAATGTAATTGGTGCCCTCGACTGCACCCACGTAGAGTTGGTAGTCCCACATGCGTGGAGGTGGTGTACCGCAATCGGAAGCTATACCACTCCATCAATGTGCAGGTGGTGTGTGATGCCAGCCAGATAATAACACATTGCTGTGCCAGATACCCAGGATCCACGCATGATGCCATGGTGCTGCGGAACTCCTCACTACCCCGCTACATGGAAGGAGACGTCGTACAAAGTGGCTGGCTGTTGGGTGAGTCTGCCCACTGGGCCATGGGAGGAGAGGGATGGGGGGGCTAAATGCATATGCAAGGGGAATGACCTCTGGGCCATGGGAGGAGAGGGATGGAAGCATCTTGAGTCATCCGCCGACACACATCCCTCACATGTGCGTACATAATGCCCCTAGCCAAGATGCATTAGGGGGCCTGGTTGTTTAAATGCCTAGAACCCTAGGTCATGTATGTCACCCAAGGCTAGCACCATGAATTGGCATGCACTGTGCAGGGCTGATAGTCATGTGGAGGTGGCTGCCATTGACGAGATTGTGCATATGAACTTGAATGATTTGCTGGCTGAGCACACATCACAACTGAGCATTATCCTTACACATACCTCCTTCTGCTCCCATGTAGGTGAGGCTGGATATCCTCTGAAGGCGTGGCTACTCACCCCTGTCAGGAATCTACAGAACAGGTACGGGGAGGACTTCAATCGTACACATACACGTACGCGTGTGATCATTGAGCAGACGTTTGGCCTTTTGAAGGCGCGGTTTCGCTGCATCAGCAGGTCGGGAGGGGCACTCATATACAGGCCTGAGAAGGTGGGCAATTTCATCACGGTATATGCAATGCTGCATAACATGTGCATCCGGCAGAATGTACCCCTGCCACCTGACGTGGAGCTGCCACCACCTGATGAAGTAGAAGGAGAGGAAGGAGTAGATGTTGGACATAGCCCAGGACGCGATACACGTGAGGGTCGCATAGTGCGGCAATTGGTCATAGACCAATCATTCTGATATACTTGGATGCAGAGGGTGCCATGTATTGGGAACTGTGGGCACTGGGTGTGTGGGTATATGGACACAGTTCACTATGAAGCAATAAATTGACAAACAAAAATCAGCAATGTCCACTCATGTGATGTTTGCTACACAACAGGTGTATTAGTTAGATTTTGTGTACAACATAATTCAATAATCCACACCCCCAAAACCCACTCACCCCCTGCCACACCCCCACGCTACCCCACACCCCCCAAGACCCCCAGTTCTACACACTACACCCACCACCACCCTCCACCTTCCCCCTAACACCCAAAGTCAACAATGGCACAACATGTGTCTGCATGTATTCGTAAGGAGAATCTGCAGGGTGGCCCTGCTACTGTGGAGCCCCCTTCGGAGGTGGACCTGCGCACCGGGCTGGTCTATCTGGAACTCGCTGGCGTGGTCAATGTGGATGAGCCAAATGGTTGTGACCCCAAAGCCGGAGTTTGCCGCTGCTCGATGCTGTCAGCAATCCTGGTGAGGATCTGACCCAAGGCATTGAAGCCATCACGCACTTGCTGTGCACTTGAGTTGATGGCCTGGATTACGGCCGCAGTGCTTTCCTGGATGACACGGTGTGTGGTCTCCCCTTCAGCAAGGTACTGCTTGACATAGCCTTGTATCACCTCCTGCCAGGCCTCCATCCTAGACAGACGTCCCTCAAGGATCCGTATGGCAGTGTGGGTCGTGGTTGGTGGGTTATGTGGTGACACTGCATGCATTATGGGGCTGTGCATTGCTGGAGACCACTCACCATGGCTGCCCTGGTCGATGAATCCCGCCAAGGTGTGTCCTGTGGGGTGACCTGCGGGCTTGGTGTTCGAACTACAGGCTCTGAGTGTACAAGTCCTGCATTGCCGTCATTGTCAGGGTCAGCTTCCTCATCGACACTATGCTGTGCCGATGCAGCCATCTCCCCAATTGTGCTTGCAGCAGCACACTGTGTGCCATCGTCCATGCCAGATGTGTCCTCGGCCTGTGTCGATTGTGTGTCCAGGGACGCGGGGGCAGGTGTCTGCTCGTCCAATGTGGGTCTCAGTGTGGCTGGTATGGCACTGGTTGTTGTTCCGCATGCCGCTCGGCCCATCCTTGGGCCACTTGAAGTAGGTGGCCCTGTGCCATCACCTTGCCTCCTTGCCCTTTTGGCTGGTGTTGTGCATTGTGCACTCCCATGTGCTTCTTCGTTGTCTGCATCCATACCTGTGGGGTACAGAGAGTTGCAGGGCATCAGTGATGGTGGTGCTTGCATCATGCATGCGTTAGTCTTTGAGCAGGTGGCGCCATGTGATCAGTTGCATGCCTGGCTTTGTAGCGGACTGGGTACATGCAAGGTTGGAGGGTGCAGTTTGGAATCGTACAGGCGTTCACATGTACACCATGGTGGCTGCTGTTGGGCCTTGATGTGTGTTGGGAGTGACATTCTGTGTGACACGTGCAGGTCATCTCTGTGTCGGGTGTGTATTTGTGTATGGGCGCAGCATGCAGCATGCATTGGGATGTGATAGTGGTGGGCCCAGCATGTGTATATGGATATGTGTAGGTGTGCATGATGGGCCATGTATTGGCTGGCGTTGCTGTCACTTTTGGAGGACAATGAAGTTGATTAGTTGTTGTGTGTTTGTAGGGACACTCACATTCATCTGCCGATGTTGGCATGCCAAACTCAGCTCCACCGACTCCTTCCATTGACTCCACATCTATGACTGAGCTGCAGGTCTCCTCCCATCTGGCCAATTTCACTGGTGAGTGTGGTCCTCGTCCTGTTGCCAGCCTCTGGCTCTGATTGGCCGACAAGATGTTCCGGACTCTCAGTCTGAGGTCATTCCATCGTTTTTTGCAATCGCGCACTGTGTGTGAGGTGGTGCCGACTGCACTTACTTTCCGGGCTACTTCTTCCCAGATGGCCTTCTTCTTCAGTTGGGCTGGACGCCTGAGGTCGCTGCAGAACACCACATCAGCATTCGCCACTAGGGTGTCAGCTAACATGTTCAGCTCCTCGTCCGTGAACCATGGTTTGCGCAGGCGGCCGCCTAAGCATTTCCAGTTCCAGCGCAATGACGTTACTTCCGGGTCTGGTAATAACGGGCCCGTTCTTAGCACTATGTTAATACTGGTATGGCTATTTGGGGGTTGGGGAGGCTGGAGCCGTAATGTGCGAATTGTTGGTGCCGCTATCTGGGGGTTTGAGGGTCGTTACCGGCATGCCGGTACGGCTGTTACCAGCATGCAGGGGTGCGCGTGCTCACGCACTCTTAAAGACCCGCTGTTTGCGGGTTCCAGCCAAGACGGACATGTTATTACCGGCATGCCGGTAATGAGGGATTTTTAGCGCCAATCTCGTAATGAGGCCCATTGTCTTTTAATTCCATGGTTATCGATCATTCATTCATTTTATATGATTTCTATACGTTTGATCACATTAAATTGGAAAAATGTTTAAAAAAATAACAATATCTGGCTGGTGCAATAATATTTACAATGTCCATAGAATGGAAAAATGTATCGCTAGTAATCCATTTCCATTTGCTAAATATGAATCAAAATGGAATGCGTGCATTAATTACTTAACAAATAACTAGGATGTTGCTTTTATTCCACTCTTCCTGTCTAAATTTTGTCTAAATTAACATTAAGAATGAATATCCGTATGCTGCTCAGGTGCACTTTACAATCCCCAATATGTATTGACTTTTTCCCATATGTGTTTTGTCAATTACCTTTGTTTTTTTCTATAGATTTATATATGTTTCTATAGACATGTATTTTAAAAGATATTTGTGTATATTTTCTCTGTTCTTATATTTAAATTTCTTGAATTAGCTAGGTCCTTAATTTATAAATTTAGTCTGAATGTGATGCTTACGGATCTTTGCATGTTCAATGCTAAAAAGTATCTATTTATAGATCCTGTCTAAACTTATCTTCATTTGTATGTATATACCTATTCAGACTTTGTGCATTTTATTATTGCATTATCATATGAGATGTTCATTACAATAAAATCAGTTAACATAAAAAGTAATTCATATAACATGTGACATTGGTCATAAACTGATATAGGTGACGTGGTCTCGATTGCAGGATTTTGGCTGAGCAGGCAGCAGGCTGAAGTAAGAGCTCCCTGCCTCCCTGATCTAAGATATTATACAGATACAATGAATTCAAAGAAAAAGATTGATTCCCTTGAAAACCCTGCTTCCAAGAAGACCAAGGCTGATATGGAGGAGACTCCAAGCATCCAGGACCTTTATATGTTGCTGCTAAAGGTATCCCAAGATGTGGGAGAAATGAGAGCTGACTTGAATGGTAAGGTGGCTAATCTGAATAACATGGTTGGAAACCTGGGAAAAGACTCTGCTGCTTTTCATCACAGATTTCTGGAAGCTATAGGGCCTATAATGATATGAGGAAGGACATGGAGGATCTACGACTTAAAATCTTGTTGCTGGACTTAAAATCCAGAAACCATAAACTTGGACTCTCCCATGGGTCTCCCAGACTGCAGATGGAAATTTGTAAAACTTCAATCAAAATATTATCAGAGTCATTTGGCCAAGGGATTCTGTCACCAGGTGACTTGGATTATGCCTTCAGAGTGGGAAAACTGATTAGTGCTAAACCAAGACAAATTTTGATGGTGTTGAACAAAATAAGTGCTAAAGAAAAAGTTCATAGCACAGCCAGAAATAAAGGTCAGGCAACATACAATACTTCTAAACTGGCAATTTTTCCAGACTACTCTAATGACCTGCTGGAGAAAAGGAAATATTTTCAGGAGGTCAAGAAGTTGGCAAAAGATAGGGAGATAAAGGCTATCCTGGTCACGCCTGCAGTTCTGAAATTATATTTCCCATCTGGTTTGAAATCAACTGAGGACCCGGAAGAAGCAAAAAAATGGATCTTAGATTATAAAAGCTCTGGTACCAGTAATTAGATTAGCTTCAACCTGGGGATCTTGTGTGTGCTGTTGTAAGTTTGTATGTATGGGTGTGATTACACAGTTGGGACCTTAGGGAAATGCTGGGCTTCATTTAATAATTTAGTATATTAATTTCCCATAGTTAGTTTGTTTTATAATAAGTTTTATGATATTGTTATACACTGGGCGTTCAACGTGTTGGAACATTCATGTTTGAATGTGGGCTGAGTTATTTTGAAAGCGAGAAGGATCTAGGCCCTTTCCTCAGCTTTCGCTTTGCTGCCGTAACATGATGACAGCGTAACACGTTACGTGCTGTCGTTTTTACGGTGGGCGGGTAGGTCTGTTTTGATGGGGAGAACAGATGAATATGGAACGCTGAAGTGTTTTATCCCGAGGGGCTCGTTGACGGTGCCTTAGTTAGAGCCGCGATGGAATGATTATGCGGATTTGGAGCGGAACGGAATGAGGTGAGTGCGTCCTGACTAACGTTGGTTCTGTGTCATTATGTAAATGAACATGCTGTGGTTGTATTTAATATTATATTGTGCAGTTTTTTTTTTAGCTTCACATGATACTCATTGTCTAGGGAAACACTCGAACATGTTGTGACTCTAACAGCCATGATTCCTTTATAGACTCACTTAGGCACAAAGTTTAAGTTTAATTTATCCCGAGGGCATTGTTGTCCATATTGCAGGTGGGGTCGGTGTGTTACTGGGATTGTGCCGAGGCCTCTATGTTCTGTTTTTGTGAGGTTCATTATTAAAGCCTTTGGTTGCTGAGGAAACATTAGTGTAATTCGAAAGGCTTAACATTGATGCTTCTACGCTCCCTCTTCACGAAATATGATAGAAGATGCTTTTGCTGGCAATTAAGCCATGGAGAATATGTTCTTGTGTTATGATTTGTAGTTATTATATTATGCTACGGTTGAATAGAGGGATTAAATTAAAACAACCATCATTGGGACTTCCCCTATATCTGTGTTTAAGGTGTTGTGATTATAAGGCTGGGCTGTTGGTTATATGGTATTGTCTTGGGCTTTTGTGGATCAGTGTCTGGGTATTGAGTTACGCTGTGTATGAAGGGATATATGCCTGGTAGAAGTGTTGTATGCAGTGGATGAGCAGACATTTTCTGCATATATGTAATATGTCATTGGTGAGATCAGTTGTTTCCCACATTTACATAGAATAGGCATCATTTGTTAAAGTACTTTATCCACCATGTATTGCCTAGGTGGTACCATCATCTGGCTACACTAAGGTGTTTATGCCTAAGTTCATATCACATAGGTAGTGACAAGGTTCTTACTACGGGTACGTGCTTTCATGCCTTCAATACCCTGGGCTCTCATTTGATACTAGTTTTTCGCACCATAGGTCCAGGTACCCCCATCGTTTGCCCAAGTTCTGACAGGGTCTCCAAGGCGTTTTCATCTTACAACCAGACAAAGACATCATGTATTGGGTACTCGAGACATATGGTGGCAATTAACTTTGCATGGCATGTAATTTACTTGTTGGCCACCAGAATCACATGGAATATAGTCCACAGCGTTTATAGGATAATCCCCCGGGAGTCCGATTTCATCTTCCTCAGCAATATGCTTCAAAGCAAAGGACTCACTCCTACCTCTAACCCTCCAAATATATGCTAGTATTCATTAACTTCTAACATCTAACGTTGGATTGGCTTAGGTCGCTCTCATCCTCATACATTGCATTTGTTCCGTTAGTCGTTGGTTGCCCGTTTGCCTTCTTTTTTATCAGTTGCCCGTCAACATACTGATTTTACTGAGGTACACTCAGTACTTGTTTAGCATCTTTGCGAAGGAAGGGGTAGATTAATGTGGACTGCATCATTCGATTGAAAAAATTATATTTATTTCTGGACCAAAGGATCAGAGATATTGGTTGGTCCTATTTTGAGATGCCTTAGATGTATTAATGGGGCATACCCCCCTTTTTTAATGATAGTTGTAACTTGTGTTACATGCACATTTGATAGTCTGTGATTGGGGGAGTCTAAATTCATTGGATATGGGGTGGAAGGTCATTAAATAATTAATCATTCCCAGCTATTTCAAGATCCGAACTCCAGTTGGAGACTCTAAAATATGTGGACTCTTTTGGGTTTCATATGGGAGCTTTTAGTGAATCTTGCTTAAGGGATACTAATATCTTGAGACTGTTACCCCACGTTTGTTTGGAGGTTTATACCTTAAGAAGCATCATTTCTTAGATAACACATATATATGTCTCACGGGTGCAGGGTTGGAAGCACAAAATTGGTTTTCTACTTTCATGATTAGGGATATAGTATGTTTAGTTCAATTTGTTGGTTTAAATATTATATGGAGGTGATGCTCTTCATTAGGGAGGTGAACACAGTTTAGTTACTTGTTCTATTTCAGCTCAGCTCCGTCTTGTGTTATCTTTTATTAGGTTAGGTTTAATTCCTTCAAGTGTTTTATTAGTCTTTTTTATGTGGACTTTTTTGTTAGGTTTTTTCAGGGTTTTTTTTTAATGATTTTAAGGGGTCCAGTTCTCATAGGATTAGCAGTACAGGTTGATTTGTCAAAGGATTTGGTGCATGTTGTGTCTTGGAACATTAATGGGTTGAACAATCCTGTTAACCCCTTAAGTGCCAAGGACGATATATCTCGTCCTTGACAGTACCTCCGTAGTGGCAAGGACGAGATAGCTCATCCTTTTTGGCACCTTGTTTTGAGCAATCCCTGCAAAGAAGGGATCGTTCAAAACAGTAATCCAACCCCCAGGCTATGTGAGGGTCCCCCCTCACTGCCAGGGGGCTGGATTACCTTCAATTTCACATTAAAGCATTGCTGGGCACGGATCGGACGCAGAGCGCTCGATCTGCACCCAGCTATGCCCACTAGACACCAGGGATATGTCTGAGAAGCGTGGGGAGGTGGGGGCTACTTACAGTAAGCAGCCCTCTCCCCCTGGCCCCCAAAGCATGGGGGCACATATGTGCAGAACCCTGGGGGCAGATGGCTGGTCATCTACCCGCAGGGAAGGGGACAAACTAAAAAAATAAAAAATAATAGGAAATGCAACAGGGATGGGGGACGGTAGGGGGGCACTAGACACCAGGGATTTTTTTTAACCACTGAAAGGGTGGTGGCCCTCTCCCTCCCACACCAAGTGGAAAGGGGGGCCACCCCTTGTAGCCCTCCCTGGGGGCAGATTTCTGCCCCCAGGTAGCAGTACATGAGGTGGCCCCCCATCCAATTGGGGGGAGGACCACCAGGAATAAGTGTGCAGGCTCCCCAAAGGATGGGGCCTGCAGGTTAGGGCACCCCTGGGGGCGGATGGCTGATGATCTGCCCAGGGAAGGGGGCAAAATAAAAAAATGTAAAGAAAAAAATAAACAGAGATTTGGGTGGGGGTGGGGGGGCCACTAGCCACCAGGGATTTATTTTACGGAAAAGTGGGGTGGCCCTCTCCCCCTCACCCCAAGGGGAAATGGGGGCACCCCTTGTAGCCCTCCATGGGGGCAGATATCTGCTCCTAGGAAGGGGCATCTGACCCCAGGGAGGGCTGCATGAGAAGCCCTGCTCTAATCTGCCCCCAGGGAGTGCTGATTGAGATGGCCCCCCTTTCATTTGGTGTGGGGGGGAGAGGGCCACCCCCCTTTACATTGGAAAAATCCCCAGAGGTTTAGGGTGCCCCTCGGCACGCCCTAAAGTGTAGTGTACCATTTTCAATTTTTTACATTGTTTACCAAACTTGCCTTGGCGCAGAGTGTGATGCTGGAAATGCATTGGAGGGACAAGGCCTCCATATCCTTGTCCTTTACTGCTTTTTATCGTGTGTTCTGTCATGTGGGACTCCTGGCGGTGCAGCTCTCTTTTGGTTTGGTGTACAGACCCATGGGAGACCCATGGGTGGGGGTACAACCCTGTGCCCCTAGTGTATGTTTTTGGGCACCTGTGGGTGGCCCACAGAGCAAGGTATGGGCTTGAGGCAGCTCCATGCTGAATTTGACAGGTGCCCTGAGTAGCCTCCATTTTGGGATACCCAGGCCCTGCCATTGGAATCAGTTGATTCCTGATAGGAAACAAGATGGCCCCTGTGGCCTCTTGCTTTCTATTGCCTGTTACCTTGTTTTCCCAAAGTCCTGGAAAGCCCTGACCCTGTCCCTTCCCCCTGACTGGCTGTTGGGTGGAAGTTCCACATATGGTGTTTTTGTGAAGTCCAGGCCAGACTGGCTGGATCCTTCCCAGTGACTGTATGGTGTGGGTACACCCTGTGGGTGGGACCTGGGTGAATAGAGTGTGTGATGAATATACACTTCTTGTTGTGGATGTCTAGTTTCTGGTGTTCGACTCGAGGACTGAGACAGTCCTGCCTGAAACTGGTACGAATGCAGTGTGGGGTATTGAATGGCTGGGTACTTGTCTCAATACACATAACTTGTTGTGAGTGTCTGGAGAGAAGTGAATGGCCTGAATGCACTATGCACCTGATTGGCGGCCTACAAGAATGCCATTCTGACCCATTGGTTGCCTGAGTGTGACCCAGCAGAATGAATGGGAGATCAACTAGTATATCTGGGGGCCTCACACTGCTAGAATTCGTCTTCAGAAGCTGAAGAGATACTGGAGTTGAAACTGAAGCTTAACCTTGAAGCCCTGCTGGAAGAGAAGTCTTGCTGCCGCTCTACTTCACCAATCTGAAAGATGCTGTGTCTCCAAGGAATGACCCAGAGAGGACCTGGTTAGGCGCCCTCTTCCCGAGTTATTAGGGACCATCGTGCACCAGCTGATCTCTGCCAAAGCTCCCTGGTACCTACGACAGGCTGCCAACCAGAGACGGGGACCGCCGCGGAATCACAAGGAGAAGCGCCCGGACACTGTCGTCCATCACCGTCGCCGACTGCCATTGACACCCTAGGCCCAAATATGTAGGTTGCCCACATGAACAAAATGTGCTGTGCAGAAACACTACCAGTGGGTTACCCTTTTCCTTTTGCGCGCCGGTAGGTGCCGGTAGGTGCACCCACACATGTGAGGTACCGTTTTCGTCGAGACACCAGTGGGAACGCGGGAAGGTATGGCATCTGTTGTTGCCGATGTGTTTCAGTGAGAGGACAGAGGGAAATGTCTCTGAAATTGGCTGGAAATAAAGAGGTACCACTCGGGTGAGCCGAGTGAAATGTGAGGAAATTGGGGTTCTTTTCCCACATTTTGGATTTTGCCAGGATTTCTGGGTAATAAATTCTGGGCCGATTTGCGCAAGTCAGACGTCTGCGGATTCCCACGGGTGTCCTCTTTTGGGAAATGCATGGGGTTCCCTGTTTTCCTTGGTGGCTCGGACCCCCTATGCCCATATCTGTATGGTGTGTACTTCCACGAAATTCATCAAATTCTGCTGTAGGAAAAGACTTGGGGTTAGCTGCCTTTGGCTCTCCCCTTTGCCCTTAAGTAGGTGCACCCACACATGTGAGGTACAATTTTTAACGGGACACCTGTGGGAACGCGGGAAGGTTGGCCATGTGTTGTTGGCGTCATGTTTCGATGGGTGAGCCGAGTGAAATATGTGGAAACAGTTTTTTTTTCGCCACATTTAGGACTTTGCCGGGCTTTCTGGGAAATAAATTCTGGGCCGATTTGCGCTAGTCAGACCTCTGTGGATTCCCACGGGTGTCCTCTTTTTGGAAATGCATGGGGTTCCCTGTTTTCCTTGGTGGCTCGGACACCCTAGGCCCATATCTGTATAGTGTGCCCTTCCACGAAATTCATCAAATTCTGCTATCTGAAAACACTTGGAGTTAGACACATTATTGCCTCTCCCCTTTGCCCCGGGTAGGTACACCCACACATGTGAGACACCATTTTCGTTGGTAAACCAGTGGGAACGCGGGAAGGTTGGCCATGTGTTGTTTGCGGCATGTTTTGGTGGGTGAGCTGAGTGAAATGTGTCAAAATTGTTTTTTTTTCCCCTACATTTCAGACTTGGCCGGGCTTTCTGGGTAATAAATTCTGGGCCGATTTGCGCAAAAAAGACCTCTGCGGATTCCCACGGCGGTCTTCTTTTCGGAAATGCATGGGGTTCCCTGTTTTCCTTGGTGGCTCGGACACCCTAGACCCATATCTGTATGGTGCGCCCTTCCACGAAATTCATCAAATTCTGCTGTCTTAAAAGACTTGGGGTTAGCCGCATTTTTGGCTCTCCCCTTGTTGCCCGGGTAGTTGCACCCACACATGTGAGGTACCGTTTTCATTGGGACACCTGTGGGAACGGGGGAAGGTTGGCCATGTGTTGTTGGCGGTGTGTTTCGGTGGATGAGCAGAGTCAAATAAGCGGAAATTGGGGTTTTTTTGCCACATTTCGGAATTTGCTGAGCTTTCTGGGTAATAAATTCTGGGCCGATTTGCGCTAGTCAGACCTCTATGGATTCCCACGGATGTCCTCTTTTTGGAAATGCATGGGGTTCCCAGTTTTCCTTGGTGGCTTGGACACCCTTGGCCCAAATCTGTATGGTGTGCACTTCCACGAAATTCATCAAATTCTGCTGTCGGAAAAGACTTGGGGTTAGCCGTCTTTTTGGCTCTCCCCTTTGCCCCTAGGTAGGTGCACCCATACATGTGAGGTACAATTTTTGTCGGGACACCTGTGGGAACGCGGGAAGGTTGGCCATGTGCTGTTGGTGGCGTGTTTGGTGGGTGAGCCGAGTGAAATGTGCGGAAATTAATTGGGTTTTTTTTGCCACATTTCGGACTTTGTCTGGCTTTCTGAGTAATAAAGTCTGGCCCCATTTGCACAAGTCAGACCTCTGCGGATTCCCACCGGTGTCATCTTTTTGGAAATGCATGGGGTTCCCAGTTTTCCTTGGTGACTTGGACACCCTAAGCCCAAATCTGTATGGTGTGCACTTCCACGAAATTCATCAAATTCAGCTGTCAGAAAAGACTTGGGGTTAGCCGCGTTTTTGGCTCTCCCCATGGCCCCCGCATAGGTGCACCCACACATGTGAGGTAACGTTTTCGTCGGGACACCAGTGGGAACGCAGGAAGGTAGGCCATGTGTTGTTGGCAGTGTGTTTCTGTGGGTTTCGATCCATTTGCTGCTGCCCTTTGTCACACAACTCTTTCATTTCCCAAATGTGACCTACATTTAGTCGCTGCTTTAGGCACCATACACTTTTGTAAACTGCACAGGTCACCTACCCTTGAAAAGGTCTGCCTGTGGTCTTTCAAAAAATGTATGCTTGCCCTTCCTCGCCACATTGATTTTCCTGATTTACTCATGCTAAATATGTCTGTTCAGGCCGTAAGCATAAAACTCCTGCGAACCATGGCCCCAATTCTTGGCTTGTGGTATTGCTTTTTTTGTGAAACATTGCAAAAAATGTATTATTTCCTAACTGCAAGAGTCGGGGGAATGTAGCGGAGCATTGTTTTTCTCAAAATGCATAGAAGCCATTGCCGAACCAGGCCAACCATGTCCACCACATACCTTTTTTTCTGTAATTTTCCCGCATTTTCCCAAAATTATGGAATTTTCCCCTACCTATTGCCTGATCTGCGCAAATCACCCCTTCCTAAACTTGGAATTTTGTCTACTTTTCAGAAATGTATGCCTTCTGTCATCCAATTCGGCTTTCCTACCTTTTTCTTCCATTCCGTCCACGTATGCCCAATTTCCAAAAATGGCCAAAATCGCCTGCCTCTCACAAAACGGTTGATAACCACATCAAAATACAACCTGTATATTGTTCTTGAAAGTCAGGAAATTGGGGAATTCAGCACAGCAAACCATTTGTTCCTAGCTCTGACAAGGAAAAAACCACAGGCTTCTTTGTACATCATTTTATTGTCATGTTTTGCAAAAAACCCAAAATATTCGCCCTTTTTGCTTATTTTCTTTCACCTCCCTACAGCAACCTAGGATTCCTGGGTGGCATTACAACTGCCTATATGTGGGAAAAAAATGTTACAAGGCATTGAATGGCGAAATACCGAAATCACCAAAAAAGGCCTTGGCACTGGGGGGAAAAACCCATGGCACTTAAAGGGTTAAAAGAAAGAAGGTTCTTACACACTTGAAACACCTAAAGGCAGATATAATCCTACTATAGAAGACTCACTTGTTGAGTGATGAGGCAATTAAGCTTGAAAGATGTTGGGAAGGGCAGATGCTTCATTCAACTTATAGTTCAAGCTCAAGAGGTTTGTCGGCCTTGTTTAAAAAGAATTTCCAAGGGAGAATTGTTAGTTCCAAGTCAGATAAGGAGGGTCGCTGGTTGCTGATCACATTCCAGATACAGGACTTGGAATTCACTGTTTGTAATGTATATGCTTCGAACATAAACAGTGGTGTTTTATTTCATGGTCTAGGCTGCAAGCTATTGGATGTGGGAGGGGGGGTTGTTGGTTTGCAGTGATTTGAACCTGGTGGTTGACCCAGCTCTAGATAGGAGCTGCAAAATGGGCAGGAATGGAAGGAAAAAGGATAGGGACTCCCTACACATGTTTATGGATGATTTTGGATTGTCTGATGTTTGGAGGTTGAACTGCAGGGAATATACCTTTCATTCAAGCGCTCATAACATATACTCTCTTTTAGACTTAATGCTGACATCTGGTGTGGTAACTCAGAATGTAGAGAATTGTGAAATCGACTCCATTGTGATTCATGAACACGCTCCCATTACATTGGATCTGTCTCTCAACTATGCATCCGTCAGATCTATGGTTTGGAAATTCAATACTATGTTTCTGAAGGAGGAAGGTTTGAAAAAGATGTTGATAAAAGAGGCTGAGGTATATATTGAAACAAACTTGAATGGGGATGTGGGGTCCAGCATCGCATGGGAGGCTTTCAAGTGTGTGATGCGGGGTGTGGCAATGAAGTTATCCGGGATTAGAAAAAGGAGAAGTGTTGAGGAAGCTGAAAAATGAAAAACTTCTATTAAAACACTGGTGAAGGAGCTAATGTGTAGTTTTGATGCAGAGAAATTGACCAAGTTGCTGAAAATGAAATAACGACCTGAATAAGATTCTGAGTGAGAGAGCAGAATTCATGATTTTTAGATCCAAATGCAAGTACTATGAATGGGGTGAAAAGTGTAGCAGACTATTGGCCAATAGGTTGAAACAGAGGGATGCGAACAGAACAATTAAAGCTATTAAGGGCAGACATGGTGTGACCAGAGACCCAGCTGAAATAAATGACATTTTTAAAAGCTTCTATGCGGACTTGTATATGTTGATTCAGACCAGTCTGATTTAATGAATTTTCTTAGATCAAATGGAGGTCGTATGAGAAGTCTGCAGCGTTAATACCTGGTAAAATGGGTATTTCATCCATCTGGTTGAACCCGGATATCAAGTTGAACAATAAAACCTTGTTCTGGCCAACATGGTTCTCTACAGGGATCGCTAGTGTCGAGGACCTTTTTGAAGGAACAAATTGGAAAACATTTAGAGATTTGAAACTGGAGTTTGATCTATCATTGTGTACATATGGCGAATACTGAAAATTGAAGAGATCAGTGAACATCCCATCTTTGATCAATTCTGATTTGCCGTTAATTGTTCGTAAGATTGGCAAAAATGAACACTCAGCATCCAAAATGTATGATTTGCTAAACAGTTTCGCAGATGGGAATGTTAGACTCCAAGAGAAATGGTGTGGTTATCTGAAGGAAGAGATGACTTCGGATAGATGGAGTGACCTATGTGGAAATATAAAAAAAAAATGTCCCTGAATGTTGTAGAAAGATCCCGGCAGGCTATGATCCTTAATATAGTGTTCTGGACACCTGTGAAGATGAAGGAACAGAACTTATCAGTGACGGACAGTTGTTGGGGATGTGGTCACTTTTGTGGCACTATGGAACATATGCTGTGGGAGTGTCAAAAGGTGAGGAAATTCTGATTGGACATTACTTCCATGATGAATAAGGTTATCAATGATAATCTGGATTTTGACTTTGAAACTCTAATCCTGGGTGAAACCGCTATGCTGGACTCCTTGAAGAAACTTCAATCACATGGATTTTACATGGAGCCATGTTGGCAAAGAAGCTAATCCTACGAAATTGGAAATCAAATGTTTACCCATCGAAAAACAATTGGATGGAGGAGATGTATTGCACAAGCAATATAAATGTGATATATTCAGTGCAAGGGAAGAGGCGTACCTTTGATAAGATATAAAAAGGCCTTTTTAGATGCATATTAGATCGGACTTTGCATCCTGTGTCAAGTTAACCTGTGTACAGATAAGTAGCCATGCAAGTTTTTATCTCTTATTGTAATGTTTGGTACTGTTACTCATATGCTTTGTGATTAGATGTTTTCTAATGTTTTCTTGGTGAATGCATTCAGTACCGTGTTTTAATTGCTTTTGGTTATTCATTTTTGTTTCCTTCCTTCTCCCCTCCCTTTTTTTGTGGTGTAGATATTTAAGAATTGTCTCTATTTCGATATTATGAGGTTGTTAAAATTCAACACGCATAAGGGTACATCAGATATGACTGAAAACCTGCCAAATATACTGAGAGCCATAAATGCATGTGTACATCAATTGTCGAATGACTCATACAAAGAATACCCTAACAGGTTCAAGGGTTCACAGGTGAAATATTGAGGAAACCAAAAGAAGGATGATCAATATAGTTGGGTAGCAGGGTTTGCTTCACCCTGAGTTTTTGATGTCACAAGGGCGTCATAATAAACCTCTGCTGGGGAACTCCTCAAATACCGGCTCCACATTCCTCTCGAAAGTCACAAAACTCCACACACAGGTGTAATTCACCTCCCTTTTTTCTTTCCAAAATGTAGTGGTTACATTCAACACAAGGGTGGGTAATATGCGCAATCATTTTCCACTCAGATGTCTACCAGTCCCATCCGTGCGAAAAGCAAAGCCTTCGGAAAGAATGTAAACTTTAAAACATAATAAATATAGGTTTTAAATATCACAAACCACAATTTATTTCTCCAAAATGTGAGCACTCAAGGGCATTCAGTCAACATGTGTCTAAAACAAGGTTGTCCAACTCCAGGTCTGGAGGGCCAGATCCATGTCCGGTTTTCAGGATACCCCTCATTAATATTCATTAGATAGATTTGCATACAATGACAGTGAAATATTTTTTAAGACAAGCACAAAGGTCACATGCCAATGCCTGGTCTTTTCTAAGAGGAAGGGTTGCACATGATTCTATAATAATTATTTTTATGTTTCTGAGTGAGGTTGCCTGATATGGGGGTATTTTGCAGTTCTAACCACACTCTCTCACATTCCTCATATGACATGGGGAAGCCACATTCCATATTTCATTCACCCCGAGCTGCTGGATTTCTGGCCCCTGCTCCCTACCTGTCCCTCAGTCTATACAGAACAGGTGATATATATCGCCACCAACATCTTCATCTTCCTTAGCCTACTGCCTCTCTATTTCAGCTAGGCCCATTGCCTCAACTTCCTTTATTAAAGCCTTTCAGGAAGCACAAAGTGTAATATAGCTAAAGAAGTCCTTCGAAGGCAGGCTAAGTATGTAGAGAAAGAGTAAGGTTTACCATCATTATTTACTGTCTCATGCCAAAAAGCCCCCATTCTGCTCAAGATTTTCAGGGCACCTGCCTCCCACCAATAAGAACATCTTTATTACCAGTTTCAAATAAATGTGCTTATTGCCAGCATACACAATCTCAAAAGAGCTTTTTGTGTGTCTGAACTGCTTCCACCTCCACTCATAGTTTAATATTTATTAAATATTTCCATGTGAAGCATAGGGAAGTGGACTATGCTACCCACTTTCTTTATGCCCCCCGCCCCTCATAACCCTGCTTAATAATAAAGGACTCATAATACTTGTGAAGATAGAAAATGTGGCACCTTCCCACGGCATTTTTGCCACCCTGAGTATGACTTCTACAAACCCTCCGTCTCTTAACACACCAAAGGAACTTGAATAAGGCTGTAGCTTAGACAACTCCTCAAACAACATATAGGGCCTCTGGATTCAATTGAGATAACCCAGTCACACCCAGGATATTGGGGAGTAGCCTTCAATTGGGTGTGGAGAACCTCCCCTTCCCAAAACCAGTCTGGTTCATGTGCATCCTAGAAGGCAGTACTGTTTCCAGTCTCACGGCTAGGATTGTTTGCTATATCTTAAGGGGATATGCCTGTAGTTATTGGGCAGAGTGATATCTTCTCTCTGCTTTGGTAAGATCTTCATGACATTGTTTGGCAAAGGATCAGACATCCACACTTGCTTCTACAAAGGTCTTATATGCTTGAGCAAATTAAGGGCTAAAATATTAATGTGTGAAGAAAACAAACTCTATGGGCTCCAAATTAGCGCTCTGTCAAAAATGAATCTTCCCTCATCATCTGCTGCTGTAGAATGGGGCATGGGCACCCAAAAAAGGCCTCCCCATCCACTACCTTGAACTTTACACACTCCTTCCTCATGAGATGTGTCATCTGTAACAGTGCAGAAGAAGCGTATAGTTTTCGCAAATGCGCCTTTAGCTTCCGTATCTGAATTTGATTCCCAAATCCTTTAGCATTCCAAGAAATACAATTCACCATAAGTCATTTGTGCACATTAATCTATCATAGCACACCCATCAG
Organism: Ambystoma mexicanum; assembly: GCF_040938575.1. Classification (NCBI taxonomy): domain Eukaryota; kingdom Metazoa; phylum Chordata; class Amphibia; order Caudata; family Ambystomatidae; genus Ambystoma; species Ambystoma mexicanum. Next base: position 1,136,666,794 of record NC_090932.1, on the reverse strand, counting down.
TAGACTTCAGCTGTCCTTTGCTGAAATTTCATAACCTATTGAAGATGCCTATATTTAAGCAACCAGCTACCAAAATCGGCTAAATTACTTTCTAAGATGGCTGCCGCTTTTTAGGATACACCGGCACTTGAACTGCCTGCTACTAGAAGCTCGCTTCCAGTTCGATAGGATTGGCCAGCTGAGAGCGAAATGCTAACTAAACATGGGAGCCGGCTGATGATGCTAGCCCCAGCAAAGGCCCACAGATAAGACCACCCGAGGGGACCCCTGCCCGGCCTTGTCAGGCCTCTGGAGGCCTCCTGTACCCTGCACTGACAATGTGGTATGCTTCACAACTCCCCACTATGCATTCTATACACCTATGCATGTCCCGCTACCTGCCGGAACACGACTCCACCCCTCCCCCCCGACACCCTTCCTTCCTCACGCAGCTCTAATTCCACACAACAAAGCTGCCGACACCCCAGAAAGCATTAGCACTTCCAATCTTGCCTTCCAATCTTGCCCAGCATGCCATGAAACCCTGTTGTGGCTGTACCAGGTGCCAGCGGCTTTCCACGTGCACCAAATGCTCCTCAAGGCGACTCTTGATCCCTCTGCCATCCCACATAAGGAATGCCCAACTCTGCTCACGGAGTACCCACCACCACCCTGCATCGCTCTTCAAACATCTTCAAAAACATAGCAACTCTCGCATCTGTGCACTCCCGATACGCTCATCTACTTCCATCTCTAATGTTGCTCTAGCCCTTGCTACTCCTAACTTAGAGCTGTACCCTAACCAGCCTAATGTGACCACCATTAACCATGACTGTCTGGAGCCACATTTAACATTTGCTAACATGCATAATGGCACAGATCTGCCAGTTGTTGATTACCTGATCAGGCCCATCCTGCACTCTTCAAATGAACAGCTGCCTTTGGCTTCTTTCTTACCTGATGCTAATATGCTGATCATGTCGACTGCCTCTCATGTATTGACTATGCCCTTTGCTGCTGCTTCACCCACTATGAATGTGTTGTCCAGGCCTGTTGCCGCTAATGTATTGACTCTGTCCATTGCTGCTGGTTTTCTCACTCCAAATGTGTTGACCAGCCCCACTGCCACTAATGTATTGACTATACCCATTGCTGCTGCTTCACCCACTACCAATGGGTTGACCAGGCCGATTGCCGCTAATGTATTGACTATGATCATTGCTGCTGCATCACTCACTATCAATGGGTTGACCAGGCCCATTGCTGCTGCTTCTCCATCTACGAATGTGTTGACCAGCCCTACTGCCGCTAATGTATTGACTATGCCCATTGCTGCTGCTTCACCCACTACCAATGGGTTGACCAGGCCATTGCAGCTAATGTATTGACTATGCCCATTGCTGTTGCTTCACCCACTACCAATGCACTGAAAAGTCCCACTGCTCTTGATTTGCTGGCTTACAATACCACAAGGCATATCCTGCCTGCCTCCAAGGCAAAACCACCCAAGGCTTGGGTGATGTCCCCCACAAGTCAGATTTACAGGGATTTGATTCCAACCATGATTCGAGTCAACCATGTTAAAGCTCACCCAATTCAACTGAATGTCCACTTTGCCAGATGCATCATTGCTTTTTTTAAGTCATGTTTGTTCTTTGAGTAACCCCACATCTTATGTCCTGTTGTTTTGTTTTATTTGCGCTGCTATGCCTGTGATTATGCGCTCAGTATAAATCAACATAACATAACATACAAATAAATATGAATAAATAAATACATAAATACATTATTCTTCCATTCAGTTATATTCCACTGATTTGGATCATGACCTGTGAATTTTTGGGGTTTCAGTGATTATAACGAAAATAAAATAAGAAAATGGTGGGAAATCTCCCGGAACATGAGAAATGCATTTAGTAATCAGCATTACAAAAGTTCAAGTTTTGATACTTTTATCAGACTCTCTGAAAATATTATGCTGATATGGAGTAATGCAAGTTTTGATTTTTAGATTTGGGAGGCCCCATTTGCAGGGAGTTACAGCCATCCAGCTGAGAGCCCATTAAAGCTCTGATTATAGTGCCCAGGTGATCAGGGCACAGAGTGAATAGATTTTATGAGATAACTGCAGATAAAAGCAAGAGTTGCTGGTATTTGAAATAACTTTGGCATGCACTGGAAAACACTTGGACCGAAAAGGAATTAACCGTGAAAAAATGAAACATGATTTTGGGGTAAACCAGGAGACAAAATAATGATAAAATGGTTAGTATTCAAACCAGGAAATGTATAGTTCATGACCTAATCTGGGAGACCACTCTCTGAAGTTGATGAAGGTCAAAGGAGGCAACACTTGAGAATTTTAAAAGTATTTGAGTTTCATTAGTATAGCAAAGGAACTCTATGTTCACGATCACATCACAATTCATGAAAGGTATTCACTTGGAGATTAAATAGCAGAGTGGTAAGAATAAAGCCCTGTTGAACACCATATTTTGATGAAAGAAAATCAGATTAAAACCCTTCTACTGAGAGACAATTAGAGCGGTTTGAAAAAAAGATTCAAACCAGGTCAGTGAGGTGTCAGAAACCCTAGCCCCTGCACGCAGCCTTTATATTAATATCCAGTGGTCTGGGGTGTGAAAAGACGCAGAAAGGTCTAACAGTACTACAAGTTTAAGTGACAGTTCATGGGTGTCTAAGTTCCAGAGTAAATGTTCTCTAATATCTAATAGGGAGGTTTCTGTACTGTAGAAATGTCGGAAACCTGAAACCAATTAGCTGAGCCGTAACACGGAGGATCGAGACAGCGAGATGTTTGAAACAGGGCTGTCCTCTAGCTGCTACACTATTTACTCTCTATATATCGGACATCCCAGAATCACAAAGAGAGGTACATGCTTTTCCACCCCTGTTGAACGGCACCCCTGTTCCATGGCGGATCTACGCTGACAATCTTGTCCTATTGGACAACACCCAAACAGGGCTGCAAAGACGACTAGACAGATTTACCAACTACGTCGAAACTAACAACTTGCCGATTAACATCGAAAAAGCGCAGGTCATGACGTTTACAGTGGTGCAGAGTCACAAACGGAAACCACTTGCAGTATTTCTGCACGGGTGTCGACTCACCTAGGTCAAGATCTACAAATATCTGGGTATCCATCTCAACTCTAGCATCTGTGAACAAGACTGGGAAGTAATCTTGCGAGCAAAACTTTATCATTAGCCTGTCAAGGACTGATTTTAAAAAAACCAATGTGGGAAAGTTTCCATGCGTCCTCTCCAATCTTTTTACCGTCAGAAAGTGATCCCTATCCTTAGTTATCGAGCAAAGGCCATCTAAAATGTATCCAATTACATCTGGAACAAATTGGAAAGACTTTTCTGGCAAAAAGTGCTGGCCTTACCCAAATCATTCCCGATACACAGAATACGTTTTGAGATGGGTCTCCAAACTATTCACTATTTAATTCTCTGGAAATCTCTGAACCTATATCGAAAGACCGTAGTTGATGATGATATCCCTGCAATCAAGATCTTGAGACTAAATCCAGCTAGCTTAAACAACTCCATGTTAAATAAATGGAAGATCCGATGTGTAGAATGGATTAAGCTGTTGGAGACTTCAGTGGAGACACTAAAAAAATAATCCCATGGCTATAAAAAAGAAAATCCAAAACGAGTTGATACAAACCCAGAATTTGAAATCTGCATATTAGATGTCTATCAACTGTCCACCTGAAGCCCGGAAATTAAACCAGCTGCCCCCATACCTCTGACTTCTTCCATCTCCAAAGCTCTGTGACCTATTTATGCGATTCAGACTTAACTTACTTCCCACATGGGAATGTTTGGGCTATATGAAACAATTGGTAGACTTACCAAATACCTGCCGCTTCTGCCATGATCCTCTGCAGGTAGAAAAACATCACTTAATGATGAAATGTGAAGCCCTAACAGAAATGAGGCGCACATACACAACCATTGTGCGCACTCAGGAAGCAAGATGGAATTCCATTCTACTGGGGGAGGAACGGACATTGATCTTTGCAGTCCTTCAGTTCTGGCTTGCACTTTCGAACGCTATGGTCTAGTTTGGGTAAAAGAGAAGTGATCATCCTGCTTGAGCCTAAATTGTTCTGATGATGATATTCTTAAACATGAAAAAAGTTTGTAAAAAAAAACTAATTTCATTAATAAAAAATAAAAAAAAGATTCTCCAGACGTCTGAGGAGCAGAGTCCTTCAAAAAGGAATGATGGCAATTAACCTGTGGTTATTGGGTTGATCTGGTTTAATGGTGTTTTTTCAGCATAGGTATAATACATGATTTCTTTAAAGATGGGGAACTGATGCCCGAATCAAATGAGCAGGTTCTCAATGAGGTTAAAATGGAAGGATGAGGTTGCATTCAATCATGAATAACATGCAGTGGAAACTAGTTGCCCGCACAAGAAGAAGGGCTCAGTGAGTTCACTAAGAGCCTGGGAGATATATTACTAAATGAAAATAAAGTAAAAAAATTTATGACATTTACAGTATTTGGTGTGGTAGTGTGGGCTGCTGCATTGGATTGTCGCTGGCATATTTTGGAGATTGTTGCAAGGACTGGTGAGGAGCAGAGGCTGCTGGAGGCGATGGTGAGAACGAGGTGAACAGCTGGAGGAGGGGTGATGTTTGGAAAAGGTGATGAAGGTTTTAGGGAGAGAGTAACAGCAGAAGGAAGAGGTGGGGAGGGTTATCTGTGATTTTACCGACCACAATTACAGAGTGGTACATTCCATCACGGACAAAACACAGAAAAACACAGAATTATTTTATTTTTTATATTTTGGAGGGAGGGCACATGTTAAGATGGATTTCTAAGCTCTGACCTGGTGGGTAGAGGTTTAGGAGGCCACCCTAGTTTAGTGAAACGGGGGATCCTTTTGGAAAAGCCAGACCAATGTAGGTAGCTTGGCGGGCGGTCAATAGTGAATCTCAGGAGGGGCGAGAGTGATCGGAGTCCCATAATGAGCACACACACAGTAACGAACCACAAATTACTCTTAGACTAGTGTATATGAAAACTATCTATACATTTATTGTCAGCCAGACCAATTGACACAAGTAAACATTAGTTATATAACAGTTACCACACACATACTATACTAAGTAACGTGTATACAATAAGTTTCCTAATGCGACAAAGGAGTAAACACAGCCACAACCTGTAAAGAGAAGGGTGAGTTAACACGCTAGGAGCATTAGACAATTCTTCGGAGTCAGCCCCTAACTTTTGAATCCAGCCCTAAGGAGTGGAGAGCCTTGTGCTCAACAGTAAAGTTGTGCATAAAAATGCACGATCACGCAGGTAGAACAAAAAGCGGGTCTTCTAGGGAGAGCTGTAGCAAGTCAGGAAGGGGCTTGAGGCAATGAAGAATTCGTTCCCACTATTCGAGTAGAGGCTTCCCTTGGTGGCAGAGTAGTTTTCAAAAGGTGAGAATAGCTAGGGAGCGCAGGGTAATCCAGCCAAAAGTGAATACCTTTTCAGGGATATTTGTGCGTAAATGAGATCGGCTGTGCCTGGGGACTGCCGGTAAAAGAAGCAAGAATTCACTGACCCTCGGCACTGTCCAGACCAATCTTTGCCAGTTTAGTCGAGGTCTCTAGTAGGTTTGAGTCCTGCAGTTCCGCAGTGCTCTGGCTCTCAGCGGCTGCGGGATAAAATGATTGTCAGTGATGGGACAGTTGCCTTTTCTCAGCTTCTGAAGGAGATACAAAGAATGTTCTCGTGCAGCAGGCTTCAGGGCACAGGAGAGCAGGTCGGCAAGACACCTATACTTTTGATTTTAAAAAAGTCATTAGAAAATATTGGCCAATTGTTAGACTACAATTAGTCGATGAACCCATACCCAGATTCGCCTTTAAAAGAGCGAAGAACATCAGGGAGTATGTGGTTCACTCATCCTTTACCAAAACCGTACCACGAACAGGTCTTTGGAATTTACGTAAAGTGACTGGACACTATCCCTGTGGGTCATGCACAGTATGTAAATTCACCAGAAAACTAAGAACATTCATGATTGGCACCAGACAATGAGTCCTGAATAATCTGACCAACTGCAAGACTAATCAAGCAATATATTGCATCGAATGCCCTTGTGGGCTTCGATATGTTGGACAAACCACACGGAGCGTGGGTACCCGAATCTCTGAGCATCGCTCGAGAATCCGGTGCAAGAACATTACATCTCCATTAGTTTCTCATTTTTTGGACAACCACCACACACCCGATGACATTCTTTGGTGGGTTCTGGACCGGATAAACTCTGGTCAGAACATACAGACGAGGTTATTGGAACTTGAAAAGAGATGGATTTACAGATTGGACTCCTTGGACCACGGACTCAATGAACAATCTCCCTTTTAAACATGTAACATTCCATTTCTATTTCCCTGTCTACTTTTCAATACTAGACCCCCCAGGCCTAACCACAGCTTCGTATCCATTCTAATCACCTTTCGAGATGCACTCCCACCCCTCCTCGCTTGCATCTCCTTTGACTCTCAGACTCAGAGTCTACAACCCTTTTCCCTCTGACGCTATACTCATCTGAGTAGAATTAACCTATGCGCCCACGTCACGCATTCCCTTCAACTCCTAAACTTGGATTCCCGGGCTCAGACATTTGTCCTCTATGTGCGCACGGACCCCACTATACAACAGTTCTCTAGCCACAGCGGCTCTTTATCCTTTTTACTCACGCCTCCCGCAGGCCCAGGTTCTCTACACACGGGCCAAGAATCCTTCTCTGCTGCGCATGAAGCCTGCAGACAACTGGAACAAACATTCCATCACTTGTTTCCCGGGCTGCAAGCAATTTTCACAACCAGCGCCGGCCCAGCCACACGACACTCCTCCCGACTTCCGACCTTACCATTGGTCGGACACAGTGCACACACCTTTCGTCACTTGACCAGGCTTGTCTTCCCATTGGATAGCGGACTTCATAGAGGCTATTTCCCCTCCCCGTCGAAGCCTGACGCACAGTCCGGTTGCCCAGACAACCACAACCTAGCCTCTACTTCCCACCCACAGCCAGCATTCGAGCTGCCGGCGCCTACGAGGCTTGACGTGCAGGGACGACTCGGCCAACTCCAACTTCATGTCAAGACAACCAGACCTGACACATCCTGTCTACCCAGCATAGGTAACAACGTGGGCCCTATTATGCTTTTTCTATTTTTGGCCTCATTTATTCAAAAAGTTTTGATATCTCATTTCCTCCTATGGTTCATTGTCTCGCCCTCCAACACAGTCACGCGCCAAGGGATCCACCGACTCAAGAAGTACCGCAAGAGGGTGCTCCCAGGCAGACATTTGTTTTTCTGGGTTCTGCTCCCCCAGACCTTCTGCCTTTCTAACGACAGATTGCCTTGACAAGACTTCCTTGCAGGTAATCCTTTACGTACCTTCCATGTCCCCCAGGGCAGGACTACACCTATTACTTTAGATTAGGTCTGATGCTTTTCCTTCTTTCTATATCCCGGGAACTGTAGGGATTCAATATATATATAATACCTTTTCTCATTTGTTCTACAGAGACACACCTTACCATAACAACAACCTTCCAGAATTACCCAGAATTACTCTTTTTTGATCGAAGTTCTGACGGTGAGTGCCTGTTTTGCCATGTCCGGTCTCCCTCTCTCTCTCTCCTCCTCTCTCTCGTTTTTCCTCTCCCCTCCCCTCCTCCTCTCCTTCCCTCCCGTGCGGGCCGCCGGACCGACAGATCTGTACGGAGACCCTTGCACTGCATTACCGTAGGGGACCCAATACCATCAATACCATTATCTAGTTATGTTTTCAAGAGAGGTTGGTCCATCAGCATTGCCTGAGGACGCCCAACCTTTATAAACATTTAGACTTGGTAGCGTGAGACACAAGGCAGACAAGACTAATGTCTTTTGTTCTGCCAATATTCTAGCATGATACTCTAGCTTGCATGCAGATTTTTGATGCATAAATTGTTACCCTCCATTTGTTCCTACAACTTTGCATAATACTTTTACATCCGGTTCTTTTATCTTCATTTTTTCTGGTTCTCCTCCTTTTTTCACAATTACAGGGTCCTGCTATCTATTGCCCTGATGAAGACGGAGTATTCTCACCAGAGACGCAGATCATTATTCTTTTGAAGTCTGTACCGCCGAAACGCATTGTTAATCAGAGGGGATACAAGATCCATCACAACACTGTGCCATCTAGGATCTTTCTTCATTGACAACCACCAACCGAAGGACAAGGAAAACATTTTTTTCACAAAGCTCCTTTTAGGCCAATCAGTCTCCTTACTTCATCCCCCTGATGCGTAGGCAGACCCAATCCCAATATATAATAACCTTTTTGATTTTGGGACACAAAAATAACTAATTCATTTGTTTTATTATAATTGCACAACAATAAGGGGCATTTGTTTTCCTTTTGATCAACTAGTAAGAATACAGTTTATCAGTAACAAAATTGTCTCTTCAACTCTAAATTTTTTTTTTTTTTTCTGTTAGGATTTTATGTGTAACCTAAAAGTGACGAAGAACAAATTTATGTTAATGTTCCCCACTAAGTGTCCTCATTCTTCTACACCAAATAATTGTATGTACTATTTTTATCACTGATTTTTTATGTTTGCACATGTTAGATTTCACCATGTATGCTATTCTTGTTTTTTTTAACATAAAGCTTATACTTTGCATTTTCCATAATGCTTATGCCTCATTTGTGAAGGAATGACTTCCACTTCTTCCGCATGTAATATGTATAAATTACATTAGTTATACAGGTTTTGGACAAGATAAGCAATTATAATTCATTTATATCTTACACGGGCCAACCCTCTGATACACCAGGACTTTGTTTCGTTGTAATCGGCAAGACACCTACAGCAACCATCACCAACAGGTAATGACAGAGGAATCACAGACGCATGCGCCATTACGCACTCTCCCTATTTAGGAACTAGAGGACCTAGGCCAACAAAATTTGGCATAATAGGGCACGGGACCACAGGCAAGCGATGTTCCAAGTGTAGGGTTTCAACTTGAGATGGCAGCGATTCTGCAGTATACCCTGAGGTAGAGCTGGACAGTTCACTGGATGGCCCAAGATCACTTCTGAAGGTACTTGTTTTCGGTGGGTAAGCAAGGGGCTCTGAGATTATTCGTTCCGAGTAATTTGGCAGGCCTTCTTGATCGAAAACAGAGGTCAGACGGGACAGCAGAGGGCGAAGGGTGCCAAAACCTTCTAATGTGTCTCCGGCGGTATCACAAGTCCATTTCTTCATGCAGAATGCTTGGCTCCTTCTGTAGTTTGGGTAGAACTCAGGTGATCGACCTGGAATGGATGCAAAGTCCCTTCTCTTATCCAAGATTAGTTTTGCGCCGAAATTGAGGACTTCCAATCGAAGATCTGCTCTCATGCAGGCATTCCAGTCATGGACCAATCGTGACGCACAGTGGTCCCAGTCATTCAGGCACTCCAGACATCCTGGCACCAGTAGTGTGGATTGGGACCAGACAGTCCCAAACCGCTTCCTGGGCACACGCACATGCCATGCAGAAGCCTGCGAAAGAGATCAGTTTTCGTGGAAGGGTGCATGCCCAAATAAGGAAAGCTCAGGTTACTCGACCTGGCTGAAGGCAAGGGAAACAATGGCCATGGGACAGAATAAAAAACTTTGAGGCTCGGCCATTTTACGACCTGGCCACAGACTTGAACCAAACACGGTAAACACGATGTGATGCAGTAAAAAGAAGTAAAACACTAATAAAAAGTAACTGCTGCCACTAGTTTGCCACAGATACACTAGTACAATCACCAAAAAATCCTTCAACAGTATCTAGGGCCATAAAACAAAAAGGACCCCAGTGCACAGTACTGGAAGGTACATTGAGCACTATAAAAAAGTTACCAAGAATTGGCAACATAGTCAAAGACTAAGGGAAACATAGTTTCCCAGTACTGACAGTTTGAAGAATGTGTCAGTTTCCCCATAACAAGTGAGCAAAAGGCTGTGCTCCACTCGCAAAAGTCAGGATAGAATAGTAATGACAGTAGTAGACAGAGGAATGGCTGAGTTAGGCATACCAGCATTAGGACTATGATATGGAATTTTAACACAGATCACTGCAGCATGTACTAAACACACTAATTCTTCATTACCACAGTGGCAATCGAACATATCAGTATGTATTTCAACTGTAATCATTCCATTTGATTAACATATTCCCCAGAGAAAGATAACACTACTGCACAAGTTGTACTAAAGTGAATGCAGAAAGTGCATGAACTACAGTGACCCCGGAATGCATTTTTATATCAGTTAATCAGATCCGAACAAAGTTGTTGATTAAAGCTGGGGCAGGCAGCTATAACTCCTCTGGGATTGGCTTCTGCCTTCAATACTAGCTATGTCAAGGCAGCAGAGGAGCAATCTAGGTGTGCAAAGCACAGCTGTGCTTACAGTCGGAGCTGCTTGCAGTGCTGTTCCTTTTGTAGACAGTGAACACCCTGCCATGCCACTGTTCAAGGGGAATGAGGTGGTAATGGCTGAAGGGTGTGGAGAACGCAGGTCTGATAGCACCAGCTGAAAAACATGCATATATAGAGAGGAAAATGTGTTCATTCATTTTTGCCTGTCGATGCAGAGCACCATCAAGACAAAGGGCCTCATTACGAGGTTGGAGGTAATGGAAAAATGATGCCGGTAAAGGATTACCAACATCGCTTACCTCTCCGGTGTATTATGACCCAGCAACCCACTAGTAGCGGCACCCTAAATAACAGTGCCTCTAATAGTGGCATGTGCGCGTACACGCGCCCCTTCCGGGAGCAAATACCGGCATGCCGGTAATAGGAGGACATCCCAACCCACGCGGACATGCAAATACCGGCATTCAGAAGCCAGTAATCACGGCCTGCACGATGCTGGCCATACAGGCATCGCGGACCACCCGCAAACAGCAATCAGCAGTCAAGCCAACTGCCACAGGTGCACACAATCACCACAGGTGGAGTCAATGGAGGCTGGGCCAGTATTAAATGAGCACACCCACACACCACACCCCTTCCAACACCAAAATGCTACCACTAGTTGTTGCAATCATGGCGCTGGAGGACATGCCTATACTGCTACAACTACAGCAACAACACCAACTACAACAACAACTACAGCAGCAACAACAGGCTGCAAAGAGGAGATGCAGGAGGAGAAGGAAGGTGAGACAGGCCCAGCAATTACCACCAGCACAGCCAGCAGTGCCTCGTAGGCAGCCACCGATCCCTCGCCAGGCCATTCAACCTAACCCCTGAGCAGATCCACACCCTGTACTGGTTGGACCGGGACACCATCACCACCATAGTGGACATGATACACAACGACATTTCCAGCCTCATAGAAATACGCACTGCCATCCCCCCGCTACTAAAGGTGGTGTCTGTGCTCCACTTCCCGGCCACAGGCACCTATCAACATACAGTGGGCCAGCTGCATGGCATTTCGCAACCACTATTTTCACGCATGTTGAACCAAGTGCTGGAAGCCCTCCTGAAGCACGCAAGCACCCACATATCCCTACCACAGAGCCCAGGAGATAGCTGACACTAAAGTAGGCTTCCATGTACTGGCAGGCATGCCAATTGTGTTGGTGCCCTGGACTGCACCCATGTGGAATTGGTAGTCCCCCATGCCATGGAGGCAGTGTACCGCAATCGCAAGCAATACCACTCCATCAATATTCAAATGGTATGTGACTCCAGCAAGATGATCACACATGCTGCGCCCGATTTCCCGGATCAACACATGATGCCATGGGGCTGCGCAACTCCACGCTACCCCGTCACATGGTGCGACATGCTGGACCACGTGCCTGGCAGATGCATACTCCACCTGGTTGGGAGAGGGGGGGATGCATACTCCACTTGGGTGGGAAAGGGGGGGATGCATACTCCACCTGGGTGGCAATTGTCGGTGATTGGAGAATGCATGCAGAGCTAAACACTCCTGACCTGAACCTCCCAAACGGAACATGACACATCACTGGCACACATTTTACCAATTATGGATATCAATGTCAACAAGTAAGAGGCACAACCAGGCCACCATGGTGATGGCAAGCAATGCATGACTGAACAGGATTGCAACTGTGCCAATGTGGCTAGTGTGACCATGCGCAGTGTAGAATTCACAGCATGAATGGGAGGCTAAACATTGTCGTACTACCACAGTACATCCGCCTCAGCATGCATTACTACACCCTGCATCATCTATTGAACGTCATCCAGACTACCACACCTCATAACAGTATAGTATGCATCTAGGTAACGATTTTGCATACGTACAGGAACATGTGGATGTCCACACCAAATAGCTGCGGCCATGACTGTGCTTCCTGAAGGTGGCAGCTCAGAGTGACACACACCTATTTGTATTTGCTTGCAGGTGATGGAGGATATCCCTTGAGGCCGTGGCTACTTACCCCTGTGCGGAAGCCGCAGAACAGCCATGAAGAGGAGTACAATCGTGTGCACACCCGTACCCCTGTTGTGATTGAGCAGACCTTTTGCCTGTTGAAGGCGCGCTTCCGCTGCCTAAGCAGGTCTGGTGGGGAACTCCTATATAGTCCTGAGAAGGTGGCAAAGATCACCATGGCATGTGCCATGCAGCACAACATGTGCGTCGGAGAAATGTACCACTGCCACCTGACATTGACATGCATGCCCGGGTGAGGATGATGAGGATGGAGACGGAGGTGAAGTAGCCCCCCTGCCAGTCCGTGATGCACGGGATGGCCATGCTGTACACCAAGCACTGATTCACAAATACTTCTGAACCATAGGGACTATGATAGACATGTGTCAGTGACACACTGGTTCCATGTGGACATGCACACTGGGATTGTTGGGAGTTGGCCACTGAACACCATCACACATTAAATGGATATACACAAAATGAGCAATGTCCAGCCAGGTGTATTTTTTCAAACAGGGAAACATGTGCCCACTCCCCCCCAACCCCTGGGGAACTCCCTAACCCACCCTACAAACCCCAAAATCCCCCAGTGAACTCCCTAACCCACCCTACAAACCCCAAAAAACCCCAGTGAACTCCCTAACCCACCCTACAAACCCTAAAAGTCCCCAAATGTACTCCATGATATGGTTCCCTTCATCCACAACCATGTGTCCCACTCCCATTGTCTGGCCACTCTACTTCCTGGACTTTTTTTTGTCTGGGGGTGGCAGCTCCGAGTGCCGTGCCCTCCTCTGGGTCAGCCGCACAGGGCTTGCGGGGACTGAGGATGCAGGTGTTGTGGCAGTGCATGTGTCCGAGGCAGGTTCCACGCCTGCTCCAAGGCGTGGCTGCTGCATATGGAGCAGGATGGAAGTTAGGACTTGGGTTACTGCCCCCAGACAATCCCTCATGAACACAGCCGACGCATTCACGGCAGCTGTGTTCGCTGCGATGGCCGCTGTGGGCCCCGCAATGGCAGTTGCAATGCCCCTCCTTGTCTCCTCCCCATCGGCAATATACTGCAGCAGAAGTTCCAGCATTGCCTCCTGTCGTGCCTCCACCCTCGACAGGCGTGACTCCAGGGAGTTGGTGGGAGCTGGAGTGGTGGAAGCTGGAGTGGTTGGAGCTGGAGTGGTTGGAGCTGGAGTGGTGGATGGTTCATGCACGGTGCCTACATCCTGGGTTCTGTCCTCCTCGAAGGGGCACAGGTCCGAATCCCTTAGGTCAGAGTCATGGAGGCAGGGATCATCACTGCTGTAGGGCTCCATATGGGGTGGGGGGGTGGTCAGGGGGCTTGGAGTGGGTGTAGATGTCACTACTCTGATTCCCTCGGGGTCCACATTGGCATCCAAAACGTCCTCGGTGGTGGGTGGCGCAGGAAGGGACACCCATCCTACTGTTGTGGGTGTGTGCTGCTGGTCCTGATGTGTGTCGGGCACACTGGCAGCAGGTGTTGTTGTCTGGCTTTCCACCTGGTCAGGCACACTGCCTGTGGTTCTGGCCTGTTTGTCTGGCTGGGGGGTGGTGGTGGCGGTGGCCCTTGTTTTATGGCATGATGTAGATGCCCTTGCGGTCCTCTTCTGACTGGCATCTTCCTCATCAGTGCCTGGGGGTTAGAAGAGATGCAGGGCATCAGTGATGGTGTCACATGCCAGCGGCATACAATTGTGCTGTTCAATATTCATACATTCATGCATCCATGTCTTACAGGTGTGTGGCACTTGGTGTTCTGAGGGGGCATATTGGCAATCACTGCATGGCAGGTGCATGCCGTTGATATGGGGTTTGTGTGATGGGTTACATGGGCACGGACCTGGTGTTGCCCATGTGTTGGTTATAGGAATGGCGCTCAGCATGCATTTCTGTGTGGCAGGATTTGGGCAGCAATCTGGACTTGGATATGTTGATGTGGGTGTAAGGACATGCATTGCCTTGCCTAGTCTCACTTCCACGTCAATTGTGCTACATCATGGTTTCCCCTACAAGGATGTGCAGGGTCTCTCACCTGCTTCTGGGGATGATGCCGCACCCATCTCCATCTCTCCAAATCCCTCAATCGACTCAGGATCGATGAATGTGCTGGCAGTCTCCTCCCAGGACATCAGCTTTGCAGGTGAGTGGGGACCCCCGCCTGTCGCCATGGCCGCCCTCCTGTTGCTTGACAGGATGTTTCGCACCCTCAAGCGGAGGTCGTCCCACCTCTTGCGGCAGTCACGCACAGTACGTGGTGTGGTCCCCACGGCTGACACCTTCCGGGCAACCTCCTGCTAGATTTCCTTTTTCCTCATCTGGACATCACGCTTCATGTCATTGGCTTTCATTATTAATTTATTTATTTGTTTATTTATTTATTTATTTATTTGATTAGCACTTTGGTTTACAAAACTGAAAACCTTTGGCTATTTTGTTACTATACATGTTACATCTCTACGCAACATATTCAGTAAAAGCAAAAGGAGAAAGGGTACAAGAAGAGGAGATAATAAAGAAAAAAAGAAGAAAGAAAAAAGGAAGAGAGCTCAGAACCTTGCTAAATTAGTAGAGTCTGTCCCAATTCTTTTACAGAATGGCACATACTGAGTCTATATAGTAAATATCTTATTCTTTTCCGGTGCTGTTCTTCCTCATGTTTCTGGATTTGCAATTATTCATCGCTGTTTAGATTCCACAGAAATATTTTCAAGCTTCTTGAATGTCACAATGATACATTTTGTAACTGGCAAAATAATTTGCCTTTTCGTCCCTTGGAGCAGGATTTCCCACCAAGTATTTATCTCTCTTAGTCGGTAATCTTTCCAGATTTCATCCAGGTATATGCGTCTTTCATTTGTTAGTTCCAAACATTCCAATGTTAGATGTTTCATTATCTCAATTGCTGTGGGATCTTTGCATAATTGACAAAACTTGGGTTAGTTTTTAACTCTTCTTCTATAGGGGTTGTCTCTACACAGAAGGAGGTTGAGACAGAAATGTAGGTAAATAGACCTCAGATACCAATTTGGAAAAAGCGTTATATATTTTGGCAGTCGATTTAATTTGTAAGGATTTGCCCAGAAATCATTGTATCCATGGTATTTTGATGTTTCCTCTTGTGTCTCGATCCAGTCATACATGGACAGTTTTTTTTTTACCCGATCCTGGTTGTTCAGTAACGATTCCTCAGTTTCATTCAGGTTTTTTAGAATTGCCTTGCATATTGTTTCCCATTCTGAAAGTGTTGGCTCGGTGTATTCCTCCATAGCCTTTCTCAGGGCCTTGAACCCTCCCGATGATGCTTTGTCCAGGCACTTACGATAGAAGGAAATAACCTTCCAATCTGCGAATGCTTTCAGCGATGTTTAAGTCAATTCCTTGCAAATTATTTGAATAGGAAAGGTTTTAGGTAATTGGAGAACTGTTCTCCAAAAACTTCCTTTCAACAGAGGCCATATTTTGGCCAGTAGTGCAAATGACGTTTCTGCTCCATACGTCAAAATTGGCACTACCTTGGCTCTATAGAATGTCACCAGTGGGACAGAATCGTCTTGCAAGGATTTTGGCTTGATTAACCAGATTTTTAGTTTTGTTTCTCAAATCTGTTGTTCTTGGAGCCTCATTTCTGTCGATATTTATACAGACTCCCAAGTATGTCATTGATGTTATTTCCATGATTTTTTTTGTTTTTTAGCGTCCAATTAAATTTTTTGGTTCCTGGTGTTCTGCCAATTTTGCCCAGTTTCAAGATTCTTGATTTCTCCAGGTTGATTGTCATGTTGTTTTCGTCCACGTATTTTTGAAGCGCTGCCAGCTGATGTTGCAATCCTACAGGGGTCTGATCAATCAGCACTATATCATCGGCATAGATGAGCCTGCCGACTGTTATTCCCGCTATCTTGGGGGGAAGTGTCTTACTGCTGAGAATACTTCATCTATGTCGGATGTAAAGAGGTTGTATAACTCTGGCGCTAATGGGCATCCTTGTCTTAGGCCGATGTTTGTAGATATGTTCTCTGAGATTAGGCCTTGTTTGTTCAATCTGACTTTGATTGAGATGTCTTCATAAAGATCTTTAATGTTTTCTAGGATCACTTCTGGCCAATTCCAATCCGCTAATTTTTTCCAAAGGGCAGGTCTTTTTACTGTGTCAAAAGCCTTGGATAGGTCGATGAACGCCACGTAGAATCTTAATTTGTTATTTCTCATAGTTCTAATTTTGAGTAAGTTTGGTATAAAGGTATTCAATGATGTTCCTCTTCCTTTTACAAAGCCAGATTGCCATTGATCTCTATGCCCGGTCAATTCACTCCATGTCGTTAATGCTTTAAGCAGTATGGAGGCGAAGATCTTACCCGCTATATCTAATAGTGCTATAGGCCTGTGATTTTCTGGCTTAGTTCTCAGCCCTTTCTTAAAGATAGGGACAACTATACTCTCTTTCCAGGACAAAGGGACCCTTCCCGAGAGCAGAATTTATTTGTATAGATCGTGTAGGACTTTCGACCATTGTTCTGTGTCACTTTTTAGGGCTACATTCGTCTGCCCGTCATGGCCTGGCGCTCTGGAGTTTTTAAGTTTCCTAATAAGGATTTCAATTGTATCACAATTGATGTCCAAGGAATCCAGGCTTGCACTTCTCTTTTGCATTCTTGTTCCTGTTTTCAAATCTTTGCTTTGCATCTGGTTATAGTATATTTTCCATTGTGTTCCCGAGACAGGGTTTATTGTTAGCCCATCTTGCGGAGTATCCATTTAGTTAATCAGCCTCCATATGTCTGAAGTATTTCTGTTTTGCATCGTCGTCAACATTCGTTGGGAGTCTTGGTTTAGCATAGTTTTTTTGTGCATTGCCAACCAGTTGTGATATTTTTGTTTAATTTTGCGGGTTGCCACTAAACAGTTTTCTTTGTGAAGTTGTCTCAGATTTGTTCTTAGTTCTCTTTTTTTCACCACTATTGCTCTATCGTATACGTGCCTGTGCGAGATTATCGGTCTGTTGACTCCTGCTTTGTGATAGGTTTCAAAGATCTTAAGTAGCAGCATGTAATCGATTGTTGGCAGAGGTGTTTGCTGGTGAAGTTCCGAAATCATGTTCCGAAGATCCGCGTTTAGAATCTGAATTTTAGAGTTTTGTATTTTTAATCTGTTTCTTCCCTGGTTTATTGTAAATTTGTGTGAATAGTAGGCTAATTTAGTTGTATTTTTAGGTGTGAAGTTCAAACATGTTAATTTCACTGGGTTGTGGTCACTTGCCTCAGTGGATTTGACTTCTAGATTTTTGATGTAGTCTGAGATGTTGGTTGAAACTGCAATGTAATCTAAGATAGCTGTAGATTTTTGTCCTTGCCAGGTAGCTTTTGGTGGTATATCTCCGGGTATAATTCCGTTTAGGATTATGCAATCTTGTGATTCCATCGCTAATCTCCATGCTACTCCCCTTTTCTGTTTGGATGTCAAATTGATTGTTTCTTCCTGTGATTTATTGTTATTTTTGTCCATGCACATGCAGTTTAGATCTCCCACAATTATTATAAAAGGATCTGCCCATTTTTCTCTCTGCTCCTCAAGTAGGTCAGTGATAGTTTGTGGGAGGGTGTTGATCTTTTCTTTCCCTGGCGGCCAATATATATTGATTAGGATTAAAATTTGAATTTTTTTTGTCTCTGGCATTTTTGCCAGCTGGATTATCACCATCAAGATATAAGAAGAGGGCTTCTCGTAGGTCAATATAGTCCAAATGAGATTGTTTTTAATTGCTGTGATTAGCCCTGCCATAGGCCTTCCTTTGATGCCTTTTATTGCAGGGTTGATGTAGACTTGATAGCCTTCTATCACAGGTATTTGTCTTAGCCATTTTCTTGCAGACATATTACTTTAGGGTTTTCCTTTCCAAGTTCGTTTTGTTTATACAAGTGACTAAACCCTCTTACGTTTCAAGTAATCAGAGTCCAATCTTTTCCATAAACTGCTTCTTGGCATTATTGTTCTTGCATTCATTCGGCTGCTAGGTTAGCCAGCCATTTCCATTTTGCTAGGTCTTCATCTACTTCAGACTTATGGTTGGTCTGATGGACTGATTTTTTGTGGTTGTCATATGCCTCTTGGAATTGTGTTTTTCTTTTGCATTCCCCATGCTCCTTTTCGGATTCCTTTTCTTCCGACTGTGTTTTTTCACATAGGTCAAATCCATGCCGCGCAAAGTTGTTATTTCCGCCAAAAACAATTGATAGACAATTTCGGAATCAATATGGATAAACACCCTGTCCATGTGTTTGTTGTTGGGAAACTCAATTAGAGCCATATCGCTGGAATTAATAAGGCTACGGGCTGGAATACGATGCAGTAGTCGCATTATGTTGGCACGATTTAATATCAAGCCATTGCTTAGGTGGAAAGTTCTTTCCAAGGATAGGCCTCAACCCCTTTTTGATTGTCTTTCTGGGGATTTAAGAATGTCCTGCTGTCTGGAGAGTTGGTCCTCACTGTCTCGGGTAGGGTGTGTTTTACAGTTTGCCTCACTCTCCTTACAAGAGGCTATAGGGATATCTCTTGTTGGTTGCCATCCTAAATTTAATGGTAGAGTACTTCCTGTATTCTTCAGGGCCTTATTAGTTGTCTCATCATTGTGGAAGTTTGGGACTTGCTTGTTACTGTTTTTTAGTTCTCTTGGCTTGTTTTTTACTCATGTGTTACTCAGGTTCTGTTTGGGGTTCTTTTTGTTCAATTTTAAGTTTGAGATGCTTAATTTTGGTTTCCCATGTAGTTTCACCGGTGTTGCATCTTCTTCAGTAGTGGACTCATCTGTCTCTTCTTGATCATTCTCGATATCAGACAGCTCATCTGAGGCGATTTCCGCTTCAGATGTTTGGTCTTCTTCAGAGATTGAATATGTGGATACATTCATTAAGTCTATCACCAATTGGGCCTCAACTGCATCTTCTTCTAGTTGGCCAGTTTTTTCCAGGTCCTCTTTGTTTTGTTAATGTTTATTTTCGACTGTTTTATTCATTTTCATTGCAACAGCTTCTTTTGGAGCTGTTAAGTTTTTGATGAAGGATTTACTTTTGTTAGATTTTATTATTCTCTGTACTGTTTGGTTTTTAGTTTTTTTCCCAGGCTGCGTGTGATTATTACGCCTACTTTGCGACTGTGTGTTCTTTGCAGTCAGTTATTTTAGTGGCACCTGTTGTTTGTTTTCCACAGGCTTTTGTTTCTTTAGAAATATTTCGCACACTTTAGGCTCTTGTGGTACGTTTGTGATAGAATCCTCGGTTAGTCCGGGATCTTTTACATGTTCATCATCGGTTATTTGAGTCAAATATTTTGTACTTTTATTTTTGTTATCGGTGGGTTGCAAACAGTCGTTTGAACCGGACTTGGTCTGACTGTTGTTTGGGGGTTGGCCAGACTCTTTCTTATTGGCTGTAGAGTTCTTTGAGAGCTTCTTTATTTTTTGAGATGCTTCCATGATTTCTTTTACGTTCTTGTTTCCAGCCTCCCGTTTGTTTTTTCCTTTTGGGGTAATCGAGTATGGTTGCCTATTGTGTTCTTCTTCAATTCGGTCCTCTCGTCTGTTGTCCACCGGGTTGATGTTACTTATGGGCGATGGCAGTATCGTTGATATCTCTAGAGATTGGTTCGGTTAAACAAATTTGGCACTAATATAAAGTTTTTTTGCTATTATGTTGTCGGGTGTTTCCATTATGTTACCCGGTTCCTCAGTAGCTTTTTACTTATCATTTGCACCTGAGGGGGAGTCAAGGCTCCCTGTTACCTCTTCTTTTCCCATGGCCTTCCATCGGTTTCTCTTTTCTTTCATTAACGGATCCAAGATTGATTGTAGTATTTGAGAAATGCAGAGATCAACATTGTTCATATTAGTATGTAGAGCCGTGATGAAGCCTTCTACGAATATCATCTTTGAATGAACCATAGCCAGCAAGGTGTATGGTCTTTTAGGTTATCCGATGCGTCTTTGTGTAGCTTCATAAAAGGAGCTAAAATTGAGGACAACATAGATATCAAGAGAAAGTTATCTGTTTGCTGGAGTGTTTGGTACGCATCCGCTTTACTGTGGAGTTCTTTGTCTTTTAGGTTTTGCTCCGACGTTCTTGGGGGAGCAGTTAAGAGTGGCTCCTTAAGTTCAATTCTGTCGTTTTGCTGTATTTGCGTTGATTGGTTTGTTTGCATCCCGATATTCTTTCTCTGATCTTGTGTTGAGTTCTCAGACTAAGTTGTTTGTGTGGATGTGTCTCCCTTTTCTATGGGTCTTTCCATCATCATGGATTTCTCCAATAGTAGTGCATCTGAAATTTCCAGGGTCCGCATCCTTTCTCTTTGTTTCTCGTGAAAGGCAGTACAACTCTTGGAATCCTTGTTAGTTAGGGTTACTTGTTGTCTGAAGTAGGTGCTAGCGGGTCCCCAGTTTTGATTGAATGATAATTTTTGGGGTTTCCAGATGTTCTTCTCTCTTCCAATACAGGTCATAGGTCTCAATTTGGCCCTTCTGCCCCTGGAGTGTTGTTGTTGTGGCAAGGGTACTTTGTCCAATAATGTTCGTTCAGGTAATTTCGTGCAGCCTTTTGCTATATGTCTTTTAGTCGGACTCGTGGCCATGTCTGCCATTTTTGAGTGGGTTTGCTTACATGTGTAGTACTTCCCCCCATTTAAGCCCCTTCTTTGTCACTATCGTCTGGTTTTTCGCCGCCGTTGGCTTCTTCAATTGTGACTGCCATTTTGGCTATGTCTTTCAGTGAGGGAAGTGGGGACCCTTTTCTGTGCGTCTCTTCCAAGTTTGTCATGTTAGGAGTTCGATTTTTTAGGTAACATTGGTGTCCTTTATTCGTTGGTGTTATTGTCCTTATAAGGTGTCTCCTTTCATTTATGCCTTGTTCCAAGGTTGGTGTGTTACAGACAACAATTATTGGATTAAGAGGGAGAGGATTGCTTGTTTGCATCTCTGCTAGCTGTGGTACTGATGAATCTATAGGGCATACTTCAGTACACTCCGTATTTACATCGTTGCAGCACATGCCTGTCAGATCGTTCAGCAGGCTATGGAGATGTACTTCTCTGTCCAGTAAATTTGCTTCTTTGTCATCAGGGAGTAGGCAATCAGCCCCTAAGATCTCTACTTGTGTCTCAGTCACGGAGCCATTTAGGAGCATGTGTGGAGATGTCAAGGGCATTTGTTGATCATTTCCCTCGTTGTGACATTCCGTCATTTTTGCATGGTTTAGGTCAACCAACAGCTCCGGTTTAATCTTTTTATCTTTTGTAAAGTAGCCGGGATCAATCTCTTATACGCTCCCTTACACGCTTCAAACAAAAAGAAATTATGAGGCAAGGGAGTATTCTGTCAGTCCTGAGACAGAATTGTTCTGTAATGCTCCTGTTGTACGAGTAGATTTAATTGCGCCCACTATTTTGGTGTGCGGCAATTTGTTCTCAAGCCGGGCGGATCAAAGGATTAATCCTGCGGTCCCGGTGCGGTGAGACCAATATAGTGACGTATAAACAACTTACGCGGTTTAGTTTGTTCGAAAATCAAAGTTCCTTACCTGTTTGATTGTAGATAAGGATATAAATCAGACGTTATCCCCCAGCGCCCCGCACCTAGCAAACAGCCAAACAGCACAGCAGTGAATCCAGTGCCCTCTACTCGCGCCGGCTCAATGCTGTAAGGGCGGCTGGGCGCACTTTTAAAGAACCACTTCCTGGTGGGCGGGGCTAGCTGAGCGGGATCAATTCCGAAGGAAAACAGGCAGTTCCAGCAGCAAGTTTGTTTGTTTGTTTGTTTGTTTGTTTGTTTGTTTGTTTGTTTATTTATTTATTTATTTATTTATTTATTTATTTATTTATTTATATAGCACTCCGGACCCGGGAGTAAAAGGGCGCTTAGTACAAGTAGGTTACAAGGCACAGTGCATGGTAATTTACAATTATACTTTAGCAAAGGTTATATACAGAATATACAGACAGTGGAAGTAAATACATACAGTAATGACATACTTAAGGCATGTACAATATATACAGATTGTAGCTAGGTCTAGCTTAGGGTTGACTTTTTATCAGTAGCCACCCAATGGCAAGTTTCCTGAAAGACTGGAAGGAATTGGACCACTTGATGTTCAGTGGCAGGGTGTTCCAGAGTTGGGAGGCGAGGACAGTGAAGCTCGAGCCCCCGGCTCTTTTAGAAATAAATCTGGGCACCGTGAGGCATAAGGTGTTGGAGGATCTGGTGGTTCTGAGGGACGGTTTCATGGTGAATTTGTTGGTAAGGTAGGGTGGGGCTAGGTGGTTGAGGGCTTTGTAAGTGAGGCAGAGAGTTTTAAGATCGAATTTTTGTTGAATGGTGAGCCATTTGCATGTGATTCTGGTGGCAGAGATATGCCCTCGCCTAGGGAAGTTTAGTGCTGCTAGTAGCGCATTATTTTGAAGAACCTGGAGTTTACTGATTATAGCTTGGTTGGCATCTAGGTAGAGGCTGTTACAGTAGTCTAACTTAGATTGTATTAGAGCTCTAGCTAGCACAAGGCAGCTATTAGTGGAGAGAAATGGTCTGCAAGCTTCTAATTAGTTTTCCTGTATAAACGGTAGCTGAGGCAGTCACGTTGACTTGTTTAGTGAGGTTGATATTGGCATTGAGATAAAAGCCAAGTGTTTTCACATTTTTGGCGACAGAGATGGTGTTGCCATCGATGATGATTTTGGAGTAGTTTGGGCTCAGTTTTTGTAGATTGTTCGGTGAACCGACAAGGAGCAGTTCAGTCTTCTCGTCATTCAGGCAGAGGTCATGTGTGGCCATCCATGCCTGAATGACGGAAGAAGATTTCATTGATCCTGGTGACATCAGTATTGTAATTGCCGGAGATGGTGAGGAGTATCTGGGTGTCATCCGTGTAGTTTGTGTAGATGACACCCAGACGATCCAATTTATCAAAGAGAGGCTTTGTAAAGATATTGTATAGGGTGGGGGAAACACATGAGCCTTGTGGGACACCACAAGTGATGGGGATGGGGTCTGCTGCTGCCACAGGGGAAAAAACCCTCATGCTTCTGTTGGCCAAGAAGGACTGTATCCACGTAACGGCAGAGGAGAAGAAATGGGCGGCAGAGGAGAGGTGGTTACAGAGTATTTTATGGTCAACCAGGTCGAAGGCTGCTAAGAGATCTAGGAGGAGTAGGATGGCAGCCTTGCCTTTATCTTTAATATTATCAATCTGACTTTTGAGATCAACAAGGGCGGTTTCTGTTCCATGTTGAGGTCGAAAGCCAGATTGATGTAATCCAAGTAGTTGGTTGGACTCTAAGTAATTCTGAATTTGCAGGTAAGCAACTTTGTCAATGATTTTTAGCAGGAAGGGGACGGTGGTGGTAGTCCTGTAATTAGTAGGAATTGCTGGGTCCAGGGTTTGTTTTTTTAGAAGAGGGAGGACCCAAGACTGTTTCAAATTGTTGGGTACTGAGTTAGTGGAGAATGATACGTTTATAAACTTGGAAATGAATGGGGAGATGTCTCTTTTATAATGAATGGGGAGAGGTCTCGTCAAACTGCAAAGGGGAGAGCTGCATCTTTTATAATCTGTGCGGGGCAGCTGTCCCCTTTGCAGTTTGACGGTTTGAGAGAAGTTATCATTTTTTGCACTTCTAATACGGTTACCTTTTTGAAGGTGAAGCCGTGGTTAGTATTAGAGGTAGTGAGTAAACTAGGGGTGGAGGGGTTACTATTGGAAAGTTGTAGTCTTTTGTTTTCAATTTCCGTTTGCAGGCCAGTGATTTTATTCGCCAGGGCATCTTGAATGCTCATGCACCATGGTTGGTCCTTCACGGACATGTCTGTCGGAGGAATGGGGTTTTCTAGCTCCTTCAAGATGGTGAATAGTTCTTTAGCACTGGAACTTGCATTACTTATTCTTACATTGTAGGCTTCCTTTTTTGTGCGAATAATTTATTTTTTATAGATGGAGGATGCATTTGTGAGATTGATTTTGTGTTCCTCTGATGGATTCGTTTTCCAAAGGGTTTCCAATTTTGTTTTCTTATTTCTTATTATTTTAAGTTCAGGTGTGTACCAAGAGTTAAGATGAGCTCTGGGTTTACCTTTACGTAGTTTTAGTGGGGCAACAGTGTCAATAGCTTTAGTCATAGCTTCATTGTAGGTGTCTACTAGTAGGTTGAGGTCTGATGGGTCGGGGATCATGTTTAGGGTGGGTACAACCAGTGGAATGAGGGCTTCCATGGTAATGTTGCGTTTGTTTCTAGTCAGACATGCTGGTGCAGGGGAGCACTGTATGTGGTGCAGGTTATTAATGCTAATGTCAAATAATAGTAGGAGATGGTCGGTCCATATAAGTGGTTGGGGGTCCTTGCAGATGATATTGCAGTTGTGGGCAGCGAGTCAGTCTAAGGTTCTGCTTTTCTGATGGGTAGGTAGAGTGTTGAGTTGAGTGTAGTTGTGTTCGCAGAGGGCATTAGCGAGGGAGGATGCAGGGATGTCGTGAGGATCATTGTATCCCAGGATAAAGTCACCTAGAATAATATTTTGTGAGAGAGGTTTAGATTTCTCTGCTATGAGGGAGGTTAAATCTTCCTCGAAGGTACCTGTGGGGCCAGGGGGTCTGTATATTAGTTCCAGGGTGATAGTGTTCTTAGGGGTAGTTTGTATTTTAATGGAAAGGTCTTCGAATGATTTTAGTGGAGGGGAGGTAACAGATCTAATGTCAAGCGAAGATTTGAATATGAGAGCTACACCTCCTCCGCGAGCATTAGGTCTATCGGCCCTGAGGATGGAGTAGTTATCAGGAACCGCAAGGGTTAGATAGGGACCTGCTGCAGCATTAAGCCATGTTTCTGTGGTGGCGAGGAAGTGAAGATCTGCTGAGCGGATGATGTCGGCAATTTCATTGGGGTGAGCTGTCTGCAGCCTAGTCTGTTGTTATGGGTAATGAGGTTGGGGTTGGCTGTGGGGCGATGTTCTGTTATTTTGAATGAGTTCTGGTTAGTGTCAGAGTAGACATATTTAGTGAGGTCAGAGAGGTTAGGTGGTGGGGTACCTGGAGTGACGCTAATTTAAGCGGTGTGGTCTGTAGGGGCACTGTGGGGGAAAGGAGGCAGGGTGGGCAGGAAGGGAGTGGGGCAGGGAATGGGGTGGTGTCTAGGACAGCCAAGCTTGGCAAGACCATTGCTGAATGGGATGTAGCTATTTCTCCTACATGGCATGAGATTAGGCATGACACAGAAGGGGAACATGATGAGGATGAGCCAGGCTGGCATAATTCAGAGGCAAAGTTGGGAAGTGATGCTAAAGGGAGGCTAGATGATGTTGGCTGAGCTTGTGCATGTAAGCCCCCAGGCGGTTGGGCGGGTACAGTTTGGTTTACAGGACGGGTTAAGTTATGCTGGTAGTCTAGCAAGTAACTACTTGCTAGACGTTTGCAGGTGGTATGCACAGATGGCCAAGTTTCCTTTTGTTGGAATAGTGCAGGTAGTAGGCTGGATTTAGCTTAGCTAGTATAGTGTACTATGGGTTAGTGTGATTTAGCAGAACACAAACAACTAGATACAAGTTTGATACAAACTGTCAAAATAGCTTATAACTGGTCCAGTCACCAAGTTAGTTGGAGTCATTTTCAATGCAGGCATGTTGAAACAAGAGGGCATTCGTGCGTGCTAGGTCTAGGTCGTGCAGCAGCTAGATTCAAATTTTGTACAGACTAGCAAAAAGACTAGCTTATAAATGAAACAATCACCAAGCTAGTTATAATAACAACTAGATTCGAGTTTTGTACAGACTGGCAAAATAGCTTATAAATGGAACAATCACCAAGCTAGTTATAATAACAGCTAGATTCGAGTTTTGTACAGACTGGCAGAATAACTTATAAATGGAACCAAGCTAGTTAGATTCATTTTCAATGCAGGAAAGTTGATACGGGAAGGCATTCGTGCGTACTAAATCTGCGTGTTGCAGGCTTATGGAACAGGGTAGCATGAACATATGAAGATGTGAGCATAAGCGCTGGTACGTGGCGATAGACACGGGCCAGTTTCTTAAGCGATTATGTTTACGTCTTGGTAGGCAGGAATAGTGCAGTGAGCATGAAGGGGCAGGGACAGTCATGGAGTACGCAGCATTTCTTAGGAAATGTACCTTGTGACGATGTTTCCGGGCAGAGTGACCGACCGACGGCTGGGAAGGCGTGGACAGGCAGGGACAGGTCAGAGGCCTTAGTGCAGGCCTTGGTGTTGTGGCCGGCTACGCGTCCCGGCTTGCTGATAGGCTGCTGGTTAAAGGTGGATGGGCCAATGGGCAAGTCTCAGGCTCGGATGTGCCTGTTTCAGGAAGTATGTTGGTCCGTTAGAGATGGTGGCCATCTTGGAGTGCGGCTGCGGATCGA
The DNA here is from genome assembly GCF_040938575.1 of Ambystoma mexicanum. Taxonomy (NCBI): domain Eukaryota; kingdom Metazoa; phylum Chordata; class Amphibia; order Caudata; family Ambystomatidae; genus Ambystoma; species Ambystoma mexicanum. The sequence continues at coordinate 1,136,639,884 of NC_090932.1, read as the reverse complement.
TGAAAAATGCAGTTATTATAGACACGGCAAGATGATTGCATACGATCGGGGGCTGTGCAGCAGCTGGTTACTGTAAGTATATTACAGGCAGATTAATGCGATCAAGGGGACACTTTCAGATGATATTCTGCAACGTGCAGATCGCGTGGGAGAAGAGCTCGGGGGCCTACCTCGGGTGTGGGAGAAGCACCTTCTTCACTCCTGGTCGGTGACGCACTCCTCCAGCAGTGGGTGGGGGGGCTTCTGCTCCCTCGGTGCCTGCTGTTTAGTGGTCCAAAGGCAGGGACAGGTCAGAGGCCTTAGTGCAGGCCTTGGTGCTGTGGCAGTTCCTTTCCTGTTTGCTCAGGTTTGCTCAGGTATGTTAATAAAAAAGATGGGTGACATTTTGTTAGCGTTAAAAAACAAAAAAACAGACGGCTCAATTAGGCCAGTGAGTCCGGTGTACCCAGGCAATACACACAGCCAAACAGCACAGCAGTGAATCCAGCGCCCTCTACTCACGCGGCTCAATTATGTCTGCATGTGCAGCCAGAGTGTCTGCCAGCATATTTAGCTCTGCGTCAGAGAAATGCTGTTTCCGCTGCCGGTGGGTCATCTTCTGGGTGGCCTTGGACATCCTCAAGGTTTTTCAACACAGCACAACACAAATAGACTGGTGGTTTTAGAGGATTGCAATGGATTGTGTTTTTAAAGATGGCTGCCGGCCAATTTCCCATTCCGACGCGATGACGTTATTTCCGGATCCGGTTTTACGAGCCTGGTATTAGCATGTTGGTATTACCGGGTCGGTATTTAGGGGTTCCTCCTAGGCGGTGCCCATTAACGGCATGGGCGCTCGCGCACTCATAATCACCCGCTATTAGCGGCATCATACAAGCACGGACCCGCTCTTACATCCATGCCTGTAATGACCCTGTTTTTACTGCGCTCCTCGTAATGAGGCCCAAACTCTCGCAATGGCCCGCCCTTATTACCGTGACCTAAACACACTTTGAACTCAGGGAGGCGAGTAGGAGGGGAAACTGGGGAATCGCATGGCTTCTTGTAGGACGTGAAAGGAAACCCAGGCACCACCACTCTGGAAGCGCACACAATGAACATTAGCACCCTGGGCCAATCAGGATGCTCAGAACGTGGGCTGCATTGTATGTTACAAGCCTGTGTTCCAAGCAGCCTGCATAGCCAGTGCTCCCTTCCTTTCCTAATCACCTCTTAGCACCTGTGTAATTCCCTAAGCGGGTGCTAAGAAACTTACATTTGCTGTGCGGCCTGACTCCACAGACTGCTGTCCCTGAAGTATGTTTTCAATGTTGATTACATCAGTAATCAACATTGAAAGTGGACTTCATGGTACAACACTGCGCGGCACCGGACTTTGCAGCAAAGGTAGGTTTCCTTTTCTTTTTTTTTAAAATAAAGATGTCATTTGCACCTGTGTAGGGAACTATACGGGTGGTAATGGTGTTATGCACCTCTGCGGCTGGCTGACCATGTCTGCAATGCACCGCCTCCCTCGTTAAGGGACCCTCACTTCTCTCGGGGAATTTCGCCTCAGTAACACATGGGCTGCTTATGAGTGAAAGGGGGCCCGGCAGCACCCTTGCTTGGGAACAGTTATTGGAGACTTCTGGTTCTCTGTCTCGGCTAGCCGCAGCCTTTTTAAAGCACGGGTATTAGCTCCTGTTCATCTCTAACGAAAAGACACAGAAAGATTTAGGGGAACCATATCTGGAGTGGAAAAGTACATAGATTGGCGCAAATATACGCTAAGTATACGTGATAGCGTCTTGTAGAGATAGGTGGCAAGGAAGCATCAGCAAGCATATACACGATCTCTTCAGGCGTCTTGCGTTTCTGCGGTGCTGTAGAAGGCCTATGTGAAAAATAAAAAAGATGCACGTCCGTGAGTGTGACGGTCCGCTACATCATAATACTGAGTATGTTCTTCGTGTAGGTTGGTGTGTGAGTGACCAGTGTGCATGGTGGCACATTTGATTTTGTCTGTTGGTTATGTCGTCATGGCATCTCTAATGATGTGGATACTTGTAGTCATTGCTCTAGTCGAGTTCATCCATGCCGCAGGTATCATCTTGAGCCATGAGGCCTGGTGTTGATCTTACAGGTGGGCATACTCCTCTTATGTGTAAGTTTTTGAACCAAGGTATTTTGTCATCTGGCAAATAGGCAAAGTCATCTCGTGGGGAGTGTCAGGGCCGTGATTCCCTAGGCCATGGTCTGGATGAGATTGGGGGGAGGGTGTTATCCCATTCTCCCACTTCAGTCCCCCCTCTGGTCGACTTGTCGACCACAAACTCATCCTTCTCCTTATCTCCTTTTACTCTCCATACTTTAGTTATTCCAGCCAAGTGTCCATAATGGTTCACATGATCTTCAAAAGACCAATACATATATACGCAGGTGCCGCCAGATTTGCAGTTTACCCATCTGCCTACATAGCTCCTCGGGTTTCTTGGGTTCTCCACTTTCAGGGATGATGGATCCTTGTGGTTGTCGATAATTTGTTTGCGCAGCCTCTCTCTTTCATTATTATCGTATCCGTCTGTAGTGCATCATCTGCTGGTAGTAAGGAATGCATGCCAGCCATCTCCATAATTTCATCCACTGTGCAAGCTCTTCTTGCTCTCCAAAATTTGATCAAAATCAACAGAGCTGTACCCAATATTATTACTCCTACAAGTAATTTTAGCCCATCTGATAGCCATGAAGGCATCCATGACCACAGAAAGGAAAACCAGCTGTCGTCCTTCTTTACTCCCTTACTCTCTTCTTCCATCTTTGAGTGCATCAGGGCTAGTTGGGATACTGCTTCAGTAAGTGTTCCATTGTCCGGATCATTTGCAGGAATGAATGTGCAGCATGATTGTCCAATTTTCGCGCAAACCCCTCCTTCCATTGCCGTGAGGAGATCCAGCGCATATCTATTCTGTAGCGCTACCATTCCCACTGCTCGCAGCTCTTCCTTTATTGCGTTAAATCCATTGACAGTTGAATTTATTGTCATCGTCAGCTCCCACCGTGTTATCTGAAGCCATTTCGCATTTGCGTACGCCTGTAATCCTGGATGTATTATTGATGAGAAAAACATTGCCGCTCTACTAAATAATCTGTGCTCTGGTGGAAAGGAGGTGAGTGATGTTTCTGATCGTCCCCACAGATAGTTTCCTGGAAGCGCTTCCCCTTGTCTCTATGCTCTTGATAATACATTATTATTGTTGTTCTCATTACCTACTGTAACCTTCAATGACCTATTCCTTCTTTTGTTCCCTTCGTCCATCTTGGGGAAGTTGGCCAAGTTGACGTGTTTTTGAGGCACAACTAGTGATGGTACGTTGATGTGTACCATAGTACATACTCCATTCCAAGAGGAGGGCATTGTATGATATACCTTATCACTGCAGGCCCTATAGTGATCCATTATTACCGCTGTGCCAGCACCCCCCTCAGGCAACTCTACTATGTCTTTACAGTTGTACCCTACATCCACATCTCCTCTGTGTTGGTAGCATAGTGCGGGTGCAGATAGTGGTAATATTCTTACTAGGTCTTCATCCTTCTCCATCCACGTTAACATTGGTACATAGATACCCCATGTTGTCCAACATCTGTCATTGTGTTCCTGTATGATGGTAGAGTTTTCTCTCGTTATCATGTTGCTCCCAACTACTCCTATCTGCCACTCATCGTTCATATATACTTTTCCAGTTATCACTATAAGGGGCCTTTCCCAGCACCCTTGTTCTCCAGGTGTTTCAGTCGCATACCAATCGCATGGCAGGTAGTCCAGTGTAACCTTCTTCATTTCTCCTTTGTCGGGGCCGTCAGTGATGTACCTAAAAGCTTCAGTATATAGGCTTCTCTTGTGGTAGGCTGAGTATGTTTTGAGGAAATTATTTTCGTATGGATACGTGTCCCTCGTCTTCCGTTCTATTCTCACCACCGTCCCTTGGAATCGTCCTCTTGTCTGAAATAGTGCTAAATATATCAAGCATGACATTCTTTTTGCTGTACTTCTGTAGCAAAACATTTTCCTGATGCACTCATGGCATACGGGATCAATGAGCAAACGTAGCAGTTGTCTTCCGTTGTTTGCTTAACAATTTTAGTCATGTGCCTATACCACATGTTGTTTGAGACGTGTGCTGAGTCTGTAAGATATGTGTTAATTTCCTTCTCTTCTATGTATGTGCTGCGTTTAACTCTACTACCCTCACCTCTAGTGCTACTTGTACCACCTAATACTGTGCCTGTTGCAGGCGTGGGAGGGGGGTATGTTAGTCTTAGGTGCTGCCCTAATATTCAAAGCATAGGTGTTCTGCCATACAGAGGCGGCCAATAAACCAGTGATTACCAACATACCTAATAAATGTATTACAGTCACTAATCTCACCAGCATTTTGCTCTTACCTTTGCTGCGGTCCTCCAGCTTATTCTTGCGACGGTAAAGTTGCCCGCCTGAAAATTCTGAAGGTATGTGTTGTTATGGTTAGTATTGTTAATTAAGCACTCCTTTTGAGGTAATCATTCATTGCCCTTGGCGAAAAGCTGTTCCCACATTAATCTCAGGGACCTATCCCTCAGAGCTGATACGTGCTCATGAAGATGGGGAAATGATTGCTTTATAGCCAAAACAAATGCTGTGTAATACACATGCACCCTCCTTCTTTTCAGATATTTTGGTCTCCTCATGTGGTATACAAATTGGTGTGATAGGGCCTCAGGGTTATTATCATCTGCGGGCAGGATTTACTCCTGGGCAGAACACCACGTTAGTTATTTAACTTTCTAGACAATACAATAATAAGCGGTAGCTGCTGGTGCGAGAGGAAAAGAAAAAGAGAACATACAAGTGTTTATAGTGGTGTATGCAACATTCTACTTCATCATTTAATATCCTTTCCTCAATGGTGTGATGGGCAGGGTGGGGCTGAGCAAGGTTTTCTTTTGTTTGGGACCTTGTAACCATGGGATGGGCTAGGGGTGATTTTTCGAAGTCCGTTAAGATGTTCCTGGCTGAGGGTAGATCGGGGGTAGAGTCACAATTGTCCTCTTTGGCTGTTGCTGTGTGGTTGTCCGCTGATGGTGCTGCTGATGATGTTGTCTGCACGGTGGCCCTATTGTCAATGCGAGGTTGTAGTTGTAGGGCTTAATGTCGTGAAGATGAGTCCAGGTGTTTTTACTTGCCAACTTTACTGCTAGAGGAGCTACTGCCTCTACCAAGTGTGGCCCCGTGAAACAGGGTTCATTCCACTTACGATTGAAGTTCCGGAGGAGAACACTGTCACCCTCCATAATTTTACACAGTCCTTGCTGTTCTTGTTCTTCGGCTGATTCTTCGCGTTGGGTGTTCTTCGACCCGCCCCGCGTGCACTTGAGCTGTTGAGAGATATAGGCAACACTAGTAATCAAGGAAGACACATATTGATACATTTTGTCAACAAAAACATTTGCAGAACTTTCGTTGTCAGTTAGTGCCTTTGATGCGGGTGTTAAAGGGAGACGCATTTGACGACCAGTGACTACCTCGTGGGGGGTGAGGTGGTGGTCGTAACCTGGTCTATTTCTCAACTCAAATAGTGCCAAGGGGAGGCAGTACAACCAGCTCTTCTTGGTTGTCTGCTGAATATTTGCTATCTCTTCCTTTAGGAGGCCGTTCAGGCGTTCACACATGCCATTTGCTTGCGGGTGATATGCACATGTAAATTTGTGCTTTGTTCCCAAAAGGGCAGTGATGTGCTGGAATAGGTCGTTTGCGAAGTGCGGGCTGTTGTCTGACCGGAGCACCTCACATACGCCCCACCTACGGAAGACCTCTCTCACTAAGTGTGTACTCATCCTTCATCAACATTTGTCTCGCCTTCAATCTCCCCCTCCCTCTTGCTGATTCTGGGGGAGATTATACGCAGAATGTTTTGGGTGTGCGTCTGCTACTTCATTACCCTTTGAGATATAGTCATCACCATTGGTGTGTGCCTGACACTTAACCAATGCCACTTCTTGGGGATCATTTATTACTTCTATGAGTTTGGCTAGTAGGATGGCATGCTGTACTGGGATACCATCTGCTCTCCTAAAACCCATTCTTTGCCATTTAATTAATCCCGACTGTACTGTTGATGTTACATATGCACTATCAGACTATATGGTGACCTTTTTATCCAAACTTTCTTTCAGCGCCAGAATCAGTGCCACTAATTCTGCTTCTTGGGCCGAATAATGCTGTGGCAGTTGGATACATTTGACCGGGACATACAGCAAATCTTCTGTCATTTTGACCACTTCTGCTCCCATCCTCCTTACTCCATCTGTCTGGTCAATAGTTGAGGATACATTATCTCACCCTCTTTTAGTGCCTCCTCCTCAACCTTCCTTGTACAGGAGTATATTTCAGTGGTTTGTGTGCAATCATGGGCATAATCACCTTCTTCAATTACTTCTGCTAGGAATCTGGCTAGATTTACAGTGCTGCACCTAACAATGGTCAATTATGGTCTAGATAAAATTATTTCATAACCTGAGGCCCTTTGTGTGGTCAACGTAGATTTGGGTTTGTTCAAAATTGCGAACAGTGCGTGCTCCACAAATAGTGTAGTGGGGCACCCCATTGTCATTGATGATGATTTTTCCACCGCGAATGCAGCTGCTGCGAGACCTTGTTCACAAGGGAAGTGACCTAACATTACAGGGTCCAAGTGACCACTGTAAAATGCTATTGGTTTGTGGCCCATGCTTGTTTTCTGAGTCAGTACTGCCTTCATTACTGCTGAGTCGCAATGTGAAAAAATGAAAAATTGGTGCTCATAGTTTGGGGTGGCCAGCACGGGTGCTGAGGATATGGCATTCTTCAGCTCATCAAACCCCTCTATCATTTCTCTTGTCCATTTCAACTTCCTTTAAGTAGGGGTCCTATGTATGAACTGTAATCAAAAACCCATGCTCTGCAATAATTACATAAGCCCAGGAACTGTTGCAGTTCTCGCACCGTTTGTGGCTGTGGTGTGTTCTTTATCTCTTGCGCTCTCTGTGGTCCTATGTGTCTACCATGCTGGGAAATTAGTTGGCCCATATATAGTACTTGTTCCTGGCAGTACTGTAACTTTTCTTTGTCCACTTTGTACCCCTTTTCAGCCAACACTGTGAGCATTTTTATTGAAGCTTCCTTGCATCTCTCCTCAGTGGTGCTGCAAATCATTATGTCATCGACATACTGCAGCACTGTGCTTTCCATTTCAATTTTCCTAAGTCCATCTGTATTACCCTGTTGAAAATTGAGGGTGACTCACAGTACCCTTGGGGTAACCTGGTATGTTTCCACTTTGTGTTCCTACATGTGAAACTTGTGAGATCCTGTGAGTCTGGTGCAGAGGTATGGAGAAAAAGGCATTCTTGAGGTCAATTACGGTGAACCGTGATGCCTCAGCTGGTATTCCACATAGTATTGTAGCCGGGTTTGCTGCCATAGGGTACTCTGACTCTACTATGTGGTTCAAGGGTCTAAGATCCTGGATGAAACACCACGACCCTTCCGTTTGCTTTGCGCACTGGGTAGTCAGCCGTGTTGCATGTTGATTCTGATGGTACCAATATGCCATTATTTTTCAGGGCTGATATCGTCTCGTATATGCTCTCATCTGCCTCCTTTGATAATGGGTACTGTTTGACTATAGGTAGGATTGCTCCCTTTTCAATTTTATTCTTACTCCCCCAATGCTCTTTATGCAGCCCACGTCATATGGACTGGTTTTCCACAAGGATGCTGGAACCTTTGCCATGTCTTCCTCATAAAATGGTACTGGGGTAAATGTGGGCGCTTCAAGTGCCATGGCCATTTTTAGCGCCACTTGCTTGTATGTCACCTTCAGCCAAATGTCAACACTCATCATGAACACCATCACACCTTCTCCCTTTTCGTCTGAGAAAAGCTCTTCGTCAGACACCTGCGTAAGTCTCCACCCCTCAGCCAATGCTATTACTGTTCTCCATGCCCTGCCCTCCCTGTCTTGGGCATGAACTGCGATGTAATATGAAGTTGCTATGATGCTTTCGATGCTTACTGAAATCACCTTCCCCTCTTGTTCATCTGCTGGTGTCTCTGGCCTGAATAAGTATGCTGCTGGTCTCCTCCTAACCTTGCCTTCAATCCCTGGCATCCATGCGAATGCCATATCTGTTCCGTACTGGAACATTTCTCTGTCAACTGGCTCAGCTTGAGCTACTGTTTTACCACAGTAAGCTTGCAATATTTGCCATGCTGTGAGCATGTTTATTCCTGGTGTGGAGCAAATTATGCCATTCTCCATGAAGGATATACTCATATTCAATCTGCTCATAATGTCCCTCCCAAGTATGTTTACTGGCGACTCCCTTGAGTATAGAAGCGGGTCGGACATTTCATTCTCTCCTATAGATAAGGAGATGTTATCAGTAAAGGGAACCAACCCTCGAGCCCCAGAGAATCCTTGAGTGTGCATGGCTTCACCTGACATCTTAAATTTACCCTCCCTTATGCATGACCTGGTTGCCCCGGTGTCAACAAGGAAGGGAAACGTTTTGTCACCTATCGTTACCTGTATGCGTGGTTCCTCCACACAATTGGCTATTACCGACAGGATGGGACACATCAAGGACATCTGTGGGCTGGCCTATTGTGGGTATAATGATATACCACCCCCGGTGTAAGGGTTGTGTCCTAATATCGTCACTCTACCCAACTGTGTTTGTGGTAGTGGTATGTCAGTGGTTGATACCTTACTGTCCTGTATTAGGGTTGGATGTGGTGCTGGTTGCATCTGATGTTGTTGTGTCACTACCATCTGTTGCTGTGGTGATGTGTGACCCTGTATCTGTGGTTGTGGTGCAACGTACTGCACTTGTTGTTGTTGTGTGGCATTCTGTTGCGTCCCCTGTTGTTGGTACAACTGTTGCTCCCCCACATGTCCTTGTTGTCCCTGCTCTGCTCATACTATGGGCCTTACTCTACATGTGCGTGACATATGTCCTTCCATTCCGCAGACCCAACATACTGGTGGTTCCCTGGCCCACCATGGGAAATTGCCTGTGTTATCTTGGTACACTGGCTGCCCATTGGGGTAGAGACCTCGGAGCCATCCCACCTGCTGCTGCGTGGGCTGGGTATATCCCCTCCCTCTCATTATACCGCCCCTTCCCCGGAAGGTGTTGTAATATCCATTTCCTGGTTGCACGTATCCCCCCCCAGCAGTGGCTGTGTATAATATGGGCTGCGAAACCTGCTGTGGTATTGTTTGCTTTGGTTGTGGTAATTGGGCAATTTGTTTTTGTCTTGTGTCCGGTGCTATCACTGCTGGCGCGGGTGTCTGCGCTACCGCTGCTGGTGTTGTAATTAAGGCACCTTCCATTGAATATTTGGTTAGTTTCTTCTGCACTAATTTTGCTTCCTCTGCCTTCCTATCTTCTTCCTTTTGTTTCATCTTTTCTTGCCATATTCTACAGTGGTGTATTATCGTTAGTTGTATCTCCGGCCATGGCTTTGCTTCTATTCCCACTACCTTCTTCAGTTGTCTTTTTACCGCCTCCGGGAGCCCCTGTGCTAGTATGTGATAGAAGATGGCTGGTGTTTTATCCCACTGCTCCCGAGTTTCCAAGCGCCACTTCTCCTGAATCTCCTGGATGTAATCAACAGGATCTTCATTCTCATGCATTTTGCGTGAAGTGATAGTTCCTATGTCTGATGTGTCTGGGTAGGACCCTCAGGGCCTGCCATAGTGCATGCCTACAGTTGGCGAATGGTGCCCCATCATGTGACGTGTCTGTAGTTGTAACTCCGGGATAGCGCGCCCTTTTCCAGATGTCATCTGCTGCATCCCCAGTATTGATATTAATAGCCCCTTCACATCACCCACCGCTAACTTTCGCCCCGCAGTGTGTTTCTCCATTTCATATATCCACTTCCCCAATCCCCCGCTTAATGATGGGAGTCTACATTTTATGTTTTCCTTATCAGCATTCTTCCAGGGAACATATTGCGGTCTTACCCCTCCCCTTTCCAAAAGTGGCATTAAATTGTAACCTTTCTGTTCCCCCCGTAACGGGGAGGTAGTGTCAGTGTACTCATCTTCATTCTCTGTGTCGGGAGGCTCTGTAATCATATCTATTTTACCAGTACTCGTCATATTCTCTTCCTCAGTCTTCCTCCCTTTCCCATTGCTGTCTTGTTTCACCGCAGGTGTGTGTGGTCGTTCTCCTGCCTGTGTCGAGGGAGATCCCTAAGCCTGCCGATGTATGGCAAGTGTTTGGGCGTGGGTGGGCGTGGTGGACGTGTTAGCGCAGATGTTGCTGCTGGCTTTGTTCTTCCTGCTACCTCTCTTACCTGTTCTTTACCTGTCCTTTCCTCTTCCCTTTTCCCGCATGTCCATGGCGATTCGCTGTTTGCGCGTGTGAGGTACAATTTATCTAAACTTTCCCTACTGCTGCTGCTTCCTCTTTTTCCAATACCCTCATCTTCTTCACTGTAGAACCCGTCCAACAGCGACAACCCCCATTCTGTTCTTTTCCCTCCCACTGTCACTGTTTTTAAATCTATTAATTCCATCCCTCTCTCTTCGCCCTGCGTCGAGGTTGTGGGCACCTCCACATCCTGGCGGGTGTATGTTCTCACTCCGCGGCCCATCTTCTTACCTTCACTCTCCTCCTTCTCTCATTCCCTTATCTCTCCCCCAATTTCCTCTCTCTTATTTTTTAGTTCCTCCATTACCTCACTACTTACCCTTGCTAATATCCTTTCTTCCTCTTCCTTTCTTTCCCTTTTTTTCTGTTCCCGTTGTAATATGCTTTCTATTACTTTACCCTCTTCTTATTTCCTGCTGCTTTCAGATAATATTTTCTTCTTCCACATCTCCATTTCCTTTTCCCTCTCTTCCTCTCTTCTTTTCACGTCACGCTGCTCCGCACGGGACGTCCTTTCTGCTACTGCTTTCATCCTCTCCACCTCCCTCTTCTTCTCCTCCGCAAGTTCTTTCATCCTCTCCCGCTCGTCCCTAGCTTCCTTCTTTTCTTTCCTTCTTCTCTGTGTCTCTTGCTCGAACTGCTTAATCAGTGCACTCTGCACCTCCCTCAATTCTGCCAACCTGTCCTCCAACATTTCCTCCTCCTCCTGTGACAATTATCTTTCCTTCGCCTTACTCACCTCGTCCACTGCCTGTGCAACGTCCTCATCATCCTTGTATGCTCTTCTTACGCATTCTCCTCTTCTCTAGTTAGTGACCCCAGCAACTTTAAGAGCACCTGCGCAGCTACCCAGTCGTCAGGTCCTATGTTCGCAATGTACTCCTCACTTCTCTTTCCCCCTTTCCCGCCCATCTCTGTGGAACTTGAACAAACCGTGCTCGTTACCTCCCCCCTCTGGTAACTACCTGTAGCGGTATATGGTGCAGGGCTATAGGTGGGGTTTGAGTACTCCTCAGCTGCCGTCAACTGCTGCCTCGCTGCTTCTCGTAACTCCGTCACTGGATATAACCCACCGTTCCCCTTCTTTAACATCTTCCCTAAAGGCGTTTCTTCTATCCTTTCTTTCTTCACCTCCACGTCACGTGTGGTGTCAGGCCCTTCGCCCTCCCCTTTGTTCTTCTCATTGTTCTGCGTATTGCTAACCGCTGCACCCGCGCTCCCTTCTTCTTCCTTAACTCCTTTACCCTCCCTTGTTTCCTTACTCCCCTTCTCTTCTGTGGTCCCTTCCACGTTCCTGGCCTGGACCCCTGGAACATCCTCCACAAGTTAAACATCTCTACATGATGAGCTAACTTCTTCCCCTTGTACGTGTTGTGTATGTGTGTCAGTAGCATGTGCTGAACATATGGGTCAAAACTGCCATTAGGCGGCCATGGTGTCGTCATTTTGTTGTCCGTTCCTTGTGTCCATGCAATGCTGTATTTGATAAGTTTCTCCCTATGAGGTGCTAACGTCTTACAGATATGTTGGAGGGGGGTAGTTAGAGTGTCCCCCCACCCTATGGATCCTAACTCGCAAGACATGGTTGTACTTTATGTTAACACTTTGCAATTGCAACCTTCTTTACTTCCAATCGTCCGCTGAAAAGCAATTAAGTTCACAAATATAAAGTTCTCTCTCTCCCTTCCTTTGATATCACTTCTATGGCCCCCTTTGACTGCGGTACACGAAGCCCACTGCGGCTGCGTGCCCTGTGTGACGTGCTTGTAGAGCCGTCCCACCTTTACTCTCCACCTTTTGACCACCACGCTCAACGTGACCGGCGTTCTCCCTGCACGGCCACTTCTCCCCCTCTCGCTCCTTCCTTATTGAGGGGTGCCAGCGCTCCCTGCGCACGTCCTCCCCACCTCTTCTATTCCGCCCCTCTCCCTGTTGTTTAACTCTCGGTCACCTCCTGGGCAACCCGAGCGAAACACCAGGCAGCCGCGGTGTCCTATGCTATCCTACAGGTGACGTCATCAACCTTGTAGCCTATTACCGGTAAGAACTTTTACACTATTAAAACACACAATGTACTTTATCTCTTTGACCCTGTCACCCCCACAGCTGTCTTCTTGTTATGCCTGGAACAAGGGAATCGAGAATACGACTCTTATAATCGGACTGAGCACGCAGTGTCGCCTCGCGTGTGATACGCCCCTCACCTGGTGAGCTTAACCAACCTATTATCTTCCGCACTCGGCAGCACTCTAGCTACCTCCTACAGGGAAACGTCTTCTACCTAACGAGCTTCAACACTCAATTAGTAGGTATCCACATCTACTCATTGACCTAAAACGCTAATTCATAGGAAATCCACACCCCTTCCATACGTGTGCGCTCGATCCAAACAAATCAGTGCCTTCTAATCACCTTCCTCCGCGATGCAGTGGGAGACGGCCCTCGTGCCTGCCTTCACCACTTCTCGTCCACCTGTCGTCACTTAGTATTTAAATCCTTAGCACACACCATAAATACCCCCGCCACTCTTTTCGCAAGTGCTCCCCCCTTCCTTACAACATTACATTGCTTGTTAGGTGTGCCATACTCACCAAGTTCCCTTGATGCGGGCCGCTCGACCGCGTGCACCCCTCCAAGCGGCTCGCAACCTCCCCTCGTCTGGACTCGTCCTGACACTCGCCAACCGCGGGCGGGATACTTCTCAATTGGCACCCAAGGGACAATATCCAGATTGCACCATCCGGTCTTCTTGCAGACGATGGTCCTGTAGTCCTCAAAAGGGGGCAGCGGCAGAGGGGGCCGTGCTGCCGGGCCGCCTTGCAACGAGAGGCCTTGGAATAAAACCCAAGGGGATAGATCTCAACAGATCTCAGCAGTGCCTCCAATGTGTCGGGGTGATTATCCTGAAGTCGGCAGAGCCGTCCGCGTACCTCTGGGCTGGGAGGCCCCAACTCCTCCCGTGTCCCCAAAAATAAGTATGAGACACACACAAGAAGCAAGGCTAAGACTGCGGTTTATTGCAATGGCAGGGATGGGTTTCTCGTATGCATTGGAGAAAGCGCAAAAGTCACTCTGCGAGGGACTCGCAGGCCCTTTTTACTACAGTATGACGCACTACCTGCGTCACCTGAGAAAGTTAGCGCAAAAACCTATCGCCACTCAGGATTGGCTCTCCGAGTGGTAGGGTTAGTATGGTTATCATATAGAGAAAGTTGTTATTGGAAGGGACCAGATCAGGTGGTATACTTGGGCTGTCCCTAGCATTTGTGAATTGCAACAAGGGGACCCTTGGTGATTGGCTATAAGAAACGGCATCAGTAGTGAGTCCCCCTGTGTTCTGATTGGTTCTCCCGCAAGCCCCCAAGCGTGGGACCATCGGCGTTCCCAGCTCACGGTCTACCTGTCATTAGCAACAATGTGCAACTATGTGTTTTGTGCAAACAATGGGCAGGTCTGCTCATAGGCTCATAGGCGAGTCGTTCCCGTCGCTGTAGGTGTCCATCTTGCCACTTCGTTGTTGCAACCTGTGAGATCCTGGCTGCTTCTCTGTCTCGTAGACTTGGTACCTTGTCATTTCGGCTTGGTCACCTGTGGAGAGACCGTGGCTGGAGCAGAATTATGAGCATTTGATTTTAGTATTCTGTGTCTGGAGGCTTAGCATTTGCAGGTATAACCCTGGCGCTGGGCTTTCGGCATGCGAGTTGCATCATCGTGGCCTAGGCTGTGGGCCCTCGTTAGGGGCTTGTTCTGCCTGATCAGCACTTGTATTTCGTTCTGAAGGGGTTTTCGTTGGCAAGGCTCCAACCTGGGGTCTCTTGCTCGCGGCCTACTCCGGCTCAGTTCATGGGTCCCGGGTGGTCGTGGAGTGACAAATCATCATATGCAACGCTAAGTATACGTGACAGCATCTTGTAGAGATAGGTGGCATGGAAGCATCAGCAAGCATATGCACAATCTCTTCATCCGTCTTGCGTTTCTGCGGTGCTGTAAAAGGCCTATGTGAAAATAAAAAAGATGCGTGTCCGTGAGTGTGACGGTCTACTACGTCATAATGCTGAGTATGTTCTTCGTGTAGGTTGGTGTGTGAGTGACCAGTGTGCATGGTGGCACGTTTGCTTTTGTCTGTTGGCTATGTCGTCATGGCATCTCTAACAATGTGGATACTTGTAGTCATTGCTCTAGTCGAGTTCATCCATGCCGCAGGTATCATTGAGCCATGGGGCCTGGTGTTGATCTTACAGGTGGGCATACTCCTCTTATGTGTAAGTTTTTGAACCAAGGTATTTTGTCGTCTGGCAAATAGGCGAACTCATCTCGTGGGGGGTGTCTGGGCCGTGATCCCCTAGGCCATGGTCTGTATGAGATTGGGGGGAGGGTGTTATCCCATTCTCCCACTTCACTGGCATACTGCCTCCCCACAACACAGAATCCATACATGGAATCCTGCCACCGTGCCCCATTGCAACGCAATACCCATAACTGGTGTAACAATTTTGAATGCTACAGCACAGTGAAATAAAAATAATTAACCAGGTCACACACTTTTATTAAGGGCTGAAGATGGGATTTGAGACCAGTCTGCACTTTTGACACTTCACCATATACATGTTAAGCTCCAGTTGATACACATATGTGTAAATGCATGGATTTAGGGGATTAAATAATGCTGTATTTATCAGGCTTTATGACAGTTGTGAAAGGTGGCATTGACCTCCGTGTAGTGGAGGTAAAATGCCCTAACCCCATTGTAGAGATAGTGGCTATGGCCAGGCAATCAGAAGGCCTATCAGCTCAAGGGTGCCTGGTTTTGTGTAACCTCTACTGGAACCCAAAGGGGGTTAAAGACCAGGACTTTATTTACGGTCTCCTTGATACGCTGATGGATTGTTGTGAGCCCTTCCAGGATTTCTCTATAAAAGTCTCTGGTGAGTTTAACATCGCCGGCTTAGAAGAGATAACCAACTTTAAAAAAAGGGGTGGGGCAGCAAGACAGCAATCCCTAGGAAAAAGAAAAGCATTATGGGGGAGGGTGCGTCTAGCATGAATTTGCATATGTCAAATGGAAAAATAGAAGGGGATATTCCTAGCAGCGTGACCCGAAAACATGGTTGCAAGAGGGCGGTTTTGGAGGTTCCATGTGTTAAAATCGCGGCAAAAAAGGCAGTGGACACAAAACATTGCGGCAAAAAGGCTGTGGTTTTGCTGCTGCAATACATGTAAAGGATGCGGGGGACACCCCGCAACCCCTGGACCCATTGTACAATTTAAGGGGAGCGGGGACACCACCGCAACCCCTGCTCCCCTTAAATGGTGTAATGGGGTCAAACCACAGCATCTTTGCTGCAGTTTTTTGTACAGGCGATATTTTTGCAAATGACATGGTTGACTAGTGACAGCCCTCCAGCATTCGCATATAGTCTACACTTGGACATTGCCCAAGGTCCCCACAGCCTCCGTATGTCTGCACAAAGTATTCTCAAACTCAGGCAAAAGTTAACAAGTAAAGCTCATGATCCTGCATTTTATTGACTACCCTTGTTCCTAAATGATTTTGTTTCTACTAATGGGGTAAGCACATTGAGAACGCCTATAAACAAGGGTGTCCTTTATTGCCAGCGCTCTTTAACCTTTCCATATCAGATATTCCTCTCGCTCTGGAGAAGCTTCGCTCATTCCTGCCAAGGTTGAAGAGAAGATCGTGGGCCATCTGCTCTTCGCCGATGATCTGGTCTTGATTGACTGGATGCCGGTAGGCCCACAGCGTAAGCTGGAAGGTATTGTAATTCTTTTTGGTTGAAAACCGTTTGAAGATCAATGTCTTTAAGACAAAGATTCTGATATTGGAAAGGTCACAAGGCAACAACCTTGAGCCATTTGTGTTATTAGAGGAGGGCAAATAGATATAGTGCATTGAGTTGCCTGTTTGGGAATGTCATTTAACTCTAGTATGAACGGGCAGCAAATATTTTGCAGCTGAGGACAAAAACTAAAAATTTGGCTGCGAACGGTTCAATCATTCTTAAAAGCTACTGTCACTTTTCCATAGAGCCACTTGTCACTTACAAAATGCAAACAGTGGCCATTCTGACCTGTGGGTCTGAAGCATTTTTTGCATCAGCATTCTCTGTATGGTTAGAGTTAGAGGGTTTATTCTGGAGGAGAACTTTGCATTTACCACAAGGGGCTCCGATGCACGCCATAAGATAAGACCTAGTGCTCATATCATTGTATGCTGAAGTGGCATGGAAGTGCCTCTCTTTATATAGGAAATGTATAGTGACCCTTCCGGTTATGGCCTTCAAAGTCCTAAAGATAACTTTAGCTTCCCCTGCGGAATCGATACTAAGCGAATGGAGAATAGATTGCCAAAAGAATACTGAAAGATTTGGGTTTAACAGAGGACATTCTGTGCAAAAACACAAACGCTGGAGGAGAGATTGGGAGGAAACTGTGAACCAAAGATCAGAATTGAAGTAAAATCGGGACTCATTAATGGAAAATAGATCAAACAATACTCTCCCAAAATATCTTAGAGAATTCCATTGTGGTTTTTATAGAACACAGTTCTTACGCTTTCGTTTAAATTTGTATTTGACTAAAGAGATTTTAATATTTAGAAGACATTGGGGTAGAGCAGACCCAAGTTGTAGGTATTGTAATATATGTAATAAAGAATTCAAGTGGCTGTCAAGAAATTCAGACAGAATACAACATTTGCCGATGTGTCAAAAAACATGCTGATAGGAGTTCAAGTGCCACTTTAATGAAGTAATTCAAGGTGCAGGAGAACATGCTTCTAATATTGTGTGTAAGGATGATAATTGCATCAGAATAACTGCACCTCAGAATATGATCAAAAATTCCTGTGCTTCTACTTACTATCCACATTATATTCTCCCGTGGGTAGTGATAACACCAGACTTACAGCTGAGAGACATATGCACCATCCATTGTTAGTCCTGAAAAAAAGGAAAAACGAGAAGCAATGAACATATGATTGCTTCAACCCACTAAGCTCCACTGATATTTCTTTTTAAATTAGTGACCAGTAGAGCAGTGGCATAGGAAGGAACTCTAATAATATTAATGCCTGATCTCAAGAGGAATTTTAAGGGGAAAGAACATCTTTTAATAAGCAGAAAGAATCCCTAATGGCTAAGCTAATTTACTTTTTTACTCCATGAAAAATCATTTGACTCCAAGTAGGGAGCAAAATCCGATTAGAGCCATGCTTGCACCCCTGATAGGAAGTGAAATGTCAGGGCACATCATAAAGTGTATAGCTTTGCCCACCCTTGCGCACCACTGCCTAAATACAATTAAACAAGAGCCTTATTGAGGTTTATTATGGAGCCCTGTTGAAGAAAATCACATATATGCCTTTTAAGTTAATAGCATCAATTCATCCGAGATACAACTGATCGAGTGCCTTCTGTAACTATGGACCCCTATTCTGTAA
This sequence comes from Ambystoma mexicanum, assembly GCF_040938575.1. NCBI lineage: Eukaryota > Metazoa > Chordata > Amphibia > Caudata > Ambystomatidae > Ambystoma > Ambystoma mexicanum. The sequence goes on along the minus strand of NC_090932.1, from coordinate 1,136,621,982 downwards.
TTCTTTGTGATCAGTTAAATAAGATGCAAGGAGATGCTAGAGACTATACACACAGAACACATGGCTATATTAAAAAGCCCTCAGCAGCTGAGCATAGAAAGAAAAAGAAGGTGCTGTTGTCTAGACGGGTACTAGGATTTCCTATCCGTTAGCAAACAAGCAACACATTTTCTTCAGTGTACTGCCGAAATGTCTGACTTGGTTTTTGAAATGTGCTGCTTTGTTTATTACCCGCAAGGAGTGGTGCTTCCACCCATACCCTTGCCCTGCCCCTGTGCTTGCCTCCAATACTAGTTGATGGAGCACTGTAAAAAGTGAGCAATTGTAGCAGTAAACACTCACAGGGATATTTGCAGACCCACAATACTTTGCAAGTAAGGCATATTTAATGCCTCAACATATTATGTGCATTTTAAGAATGTCATGACTCTGAATGTACACAATTATTTTGCATTGCATACAAGATTGTTTGCAACATACCCCACCCTTATATCATTGTGCAGGATTACACAAGTGCTCAGTGAAACCGTTTTTGTATAGAAGCGAGTTACTATACAACGTGTGAAGGTCTATTCCCAAAGGAACTCTGAACACTTGGAAATGATGCAGATTGTTTGAAAAGCACTCTCCTGTCTGAATATCCGGTGCCCTGATACGATGGGTGAGAAATCCCAGCCACAGTCTATACCCATTATCCCTTGTTGGCTGAGTAAATGGTATTGCAATGTTGCTCTCTACTTATAGGGTAATGTTATTAATGCTAAAGTAGGAGACAGTGAGCATCACATTTGCCTTCTCAATCTTTAGAGGGCAAATAAATATTTGAGTTTTATAATGCGTTAACTTGCAAGGGGACCGCTTCAAAGCACTTGCGTGACATATGTACAAAGAAGAGGCAATATGGGATAAGGGTACAAATCCAAGTAGCCTACTTACTTACAGTTAGTATCCAATATTTGAGCTGGTAGTTCCATTATATAGTGTGGGTGACGCTTTTGGTAAGGCACAATCAGTAACTGAAATTCTGGCATGTGAACATTATTCATGTTACAACAAACATAAAACAAGTGGATGTAGGAACACGTCTGCTAACCTTTCGCAGAGCCAAGAGAGGAAGAGTCACCATTGTCTAGTAGTGTCTTAATGTGTTATGGGGAATAAGTTAGTCATAAGGGAAAAGTGTGGTAGAGTCAGGTTTAGGAGTCATGGGTGGGCAGAGAACATTATTTGGTTAATGTGTTCAGGCCTACCGTGGTTAGTATATTAGTTTTTAACATCATGCGTGTATATTTTACTGTTAGGAATTTTAGGTGTCCCTTGCGTAGTAGTGTAATGCAAATTAGTATAATATCAAGATTAATTGCTTACTTTAAGAGAGAGACTATTTCAGGTAATTGCTGTGGCTTGTGCCTTATTAAATCGTTTTGAATAGGTGAGAATTGTCTGTGTGCGCTGCTAAAAATCTTCTGAGCGGCACCCAGGAGGAAACTGGGCAAGCGTACATGCGCACAGCTTAGAGGGAACATTGCATACAATACTGTACTGGCTTTTGTATTGATGTAGAGTGAACATATGTTTTGATATGGTTCAGCCAATTTTTGTGATGTGTTATTGTGATAATGTTTAACCTACCTTTCTTATATTTAAATATTTGTATTAGTTTCATTGCTGTGTCATAGATAGAGAATAAGCAAAAACAACTCAAACATCCTCAACATTAACTCTCGCCCCCTCCTCGCCCTTCCCCGTCCCCCACCAAAAGTGAGATCTATCTCTTCCTTAGTTCTGGTACTGTTAGGTTTACATTATGTCCAAGATTCTGATCTTATGCAGGCACCATTGTGCCATACAGTCACTTTGTAAGTAGGTTAATACTGTACTCCATTCTGTTTGAATGCATCCTGATCCCCCTGGATCTTATATGTTACCCATTCTAGTGCTACAAAAGTTCAAGACTTTTTGCAGCCATTCCTGGATCATTGGTGCTGTTCGTAGATACCACACTTGTGCTATCACAAACCATGCTGCTATCAGCAGGTTCATCAATCCTTGCTTCTATATCTTTGTAGGTGTTTTCGATCCCAGATCCCACATCCCACACATCCATATCTTGTCCCCCATTAATTCTACTCGCTGGTACATTTCTTGTATTTGGCTCTTTCCTTCCACCCAGAATGGTTATAGCACTGGGCATTTCCCCCAGATGTGTAGCCAATCTTCCACCACCTTGAATCCCCCTCAACACTGATCTGATGTTTGGGGAAACATTGCATGGATACTTTGTGGGGTATAGTGCTATTGCATGAGCACTTTGATCCACATTTCCTTTACCTGAATGGAGCGAGTTATTTTTGGGATTGTTCCCCACAGGTAATCCCACTGTCTTATTGAGATATTCTCCACCAGTGTTTTCCCCCATTTCCTCATGTAATTCCATTGAACATACTCCTCTTGATCATTCAAGAACCTATAGCGCTTCGAGACCAGGCTTTTTGAGCCTGTATGAGTGGTTATATATTGTTCAAAGGGTGTCAGTTGTCTTGTAGCTACCTCCTTAATAGCTGGGGTATTTAACCAGTGTTTCAGTTGCATATATTTAAATCAGTCACGCTCCGTCAAGACTATGTCATGGAAACATTCTTCTAACGATCTGATGGTCTGTTCCTGGTACGTATCTGTATCTTTTGGCAGCCCACTTTTTCCTACTTTCTGAATGCCCACTTTTCCATCCCAGGTTGGAATTCTGGGTTCCTAAACATTGGGTAGAATGGAGATGGCTTCACGGTTGGTGCCCCCCATTCGATTGCTTAGTCGCATGCTTCCACCCCTGCCCCAAGTATCTCACTGATCCTAACATTTGGATTTCTATTGCGTGTATTCAGCCACATAAAACCTGGGAGGAAGGATCCTGATATCGCTCTGTCTTGCGTACCCATATTTCATTTTGATCCCCGGCTAGCCATTCCCTCAGGACCTGCAGCTGGTCCGCCTCGTAATGTCTATAAAAGGGAGGGAAAGCAAGGCCCCCCTCTCCTTTGGAGCTGTAAGTGTGGTCATTGCTATCCTGGGGGGTCTTTTTTTTCCAAATGTCCGTCAAAATGGCCTTAGTTTTTGGGATACTGATGGGATACTGATGGATAGTGCCTGAAAGTAATATAAACATTTCAGTAATACCACAATTTTTACTGTCGTCATTCTCCCCCACCATGTGATTGGAAGAGGATTCCATTTTGTGAGGTCAGCCCTTATTTTGTCTAGGATCTGCAGGTAGTGTGCTCCATACACTTGCCCTATCTTTTTTGTAAAGATTATGCCTACACAAGTTATACCTTTTCCACACGTTTTAGTTGCATTCATGCCCCCAACCAATCCATCACTTCAGAATCCACCGTTGATTTTTAGCCTCGATATCAACCCAAATGTTTCTGATTCTTTCATTAATATCGGTAAAGTGCATTCCGGGTCTGCAAAGGCTAGTAGCATTTCATCAGCTATTGCTTTTTGTGCCTCTCCCGCCATTTCTATTCCCCTCAGTCGTTCCAATTCACAAATCCTAACCATTAGGGGTTCTAGGTAAATAGCGTATAGCAGCGGGGATAGTGGGCAGCCTTGTTTAATACGACCATCCTAATGTTACTTTTCCTGAGACTACTCCATTTAGGGTTATGCGTATTGTTGGTGAATTATAGTTAGCCTGCATCATACGTAGAAATCTTTTACTGAATCCCATATGTTCTAAAGCGTGCAATAGCAGGGACCATTAAACTGGACAAATGCTTTTTCTGCATCTAATGATTCTAATATTGCAGGATTTTCTGTTATTCCCATCTTCTCTATTAAGTTGCAGATTCTGCAAGTATTGTCAAATGTTTTTGTTGATGGTATGAAGCCCGATTTGTCCTGCACTATTAATTTCGGTAATATATGAGTTAATCTTTCTACCAGTATTTTGGTATATACCTTTGCGTCCAGGTTTATTAGCGCTATTGGCCGATATGATCCTGGTAGTGTTCGGTGATTGCCCTGTTTGTGGAACACTACCAATTTTGCTTCATTAATTGAGGGCGCAATGGCCCCCTTTGTTTTAAATATGTTGAATAGTTTTGTGAGGATAGGGGTCAGTATGTACCTAAATACTTTATAAAAACTTGCTGCGTATCCATCCGGCCCTGGCCTTGTTTCTTGCTAGATCCTTAATGGATTTCTGTACCTCTTGTTTCCCTTATTTCCTCATCAAGATGTGCCCTTTCTTCTTTCCATATCTGTGGGAGAGGGAGTTTCACTAGGTATTCCTCCTGTTTCATTTCCGATGGGTTATCTGTTGTGTATAGCGCCTGATAGTGTTCTCTGAAGATTTCCCCCATTTCCTCATTTGTCGTCTTGTCCTGCCTTTGGCTATTTCGAAGTTTTATAATTGTCTGGATCCCCTTCTTTTCCTTTAGTTGTCTTGCTAGGTGTCTACCTGCTTTCTTGGCTTTAACATACTGCCATTCCTTCAGGTATAGTAGTGCTTTCTCTGCCCTATTCATTGTGAGAGTCTAAAGTTGTCCCTGGATATGTCTCAATGCCTTCTATAGCTTTTTATTCAGATGTTTTAATATCCCCCCTGCATGTATTTTAGTTTCCCCTCCAGTTCTTCTTCCCACTGCCATCTCTGTTTATCCCTCCCTGCCTTAATTTGCCCACTCATCACCGCCTTAAAAGTTTCCCATACCATTTCCTGTAGTATGTCCCCTGTTTTATTGTCTCTAAAATATTGCTCAATCTTTTCACCAATAGATTCCGTCCGTACCAGGTTGTGTAGGAGGTCTGTGGGGAACTTCCATTTCAATAGCCCCTCCTTCATGTTTGCGACTGTAACATTCATCCATATCGGGGCATGGTGTAACAGAGTGATAGCTCCTAGCGCTATATCTCTTATTTTCCCCAGAAGCCCTGTAGAGGTCCAAATATAATCTATCTGTGACATGGGGGAGTAGATATGCAAGCAATGGGTGAACACCCTGTCCTGCCCTCTTTCTGCCCTCCAAACATTGTGGAGGGCCAGTGTGGCCATCTTCCGCCGTTATGCTTTGGATGTGGCTTGTGCTCCTTGTACTGTGCTCCCGCTCCTATTCTGTCTCGGAACCTATGCCATGTTGAAATCTCCCGCTAAAACAATTTAACCTTTAGCAAAGCTTCGACAGGACTTCCCTCAGGAATCCATCCTGTCCCACATTTGGGGCACATATCGACTCCAGTTTCACCATTTGGCCTCCAATACCTGCATTTAGAAATATGTATCTTCCCTCCTTGTCTGCTATGGAGTCCTTTACTATTGTGTAGTGCAATCAACACCCCTAAGAGAACACAGGTCTGATAGCAGCAGCGATCAAGCCATTGACCCTGGAGCGTGCATGCTGAAAAACATGCATAGATAGAGAGCAACATGCAGTAATTCATTTTTGCACATCAATGCAATGGACCAACAACACAAACACTCGTGATAGGCCTGCTCAGCAGTCCCGTCCGAATTACCATGAACTAAGCACACTTTGTGCTCGGGGAGACGAGTAGGAGGAGGAAACGGGGAATTGCACGGGCTTCGCATTGGGCTTCTTGTGAGAGACGTGACAGGAAGCCCAGGCAGCAGAACTCGGAAAGCACGCATAGTGAGCATTAGTACCTTGGGCGGGGGCACTGGCTAATTGGGATGCTCAGCTCAGAATGGCGGCTGTATTGTATGGTACAAGCCTGCATTCCCGAGCAGCCTGCATAGGCAGCGCCTCCTTTCTTAGCCGCTCCCCTTCCCCCACACCTTTTAGCAAAGGTGTAGTTCTCTACACAGGTGCTAATGGTGTCTTTTTTTTCTTTGTTAAAGAAACTTTCATTTGCAGCACGGCCCATCTTTGCACAGTGCTGTCCCTGAAGTCTGTTTTCAATGTTGACAGCTGTCATCAACATTGAAAAGGGACTTCATGGGAAAACACTGTATGGTGCCCAGTTGCTCTGCAAAGGTACGCTTTGTTTTTTTTAAAAAAGACACCATTTGCACCCATGTTCGGAACTACACTGGTGCTAAAGGTGATTTGCCCATCAGCGGAGGGCCGACACTGTCAGTAACAGAATCGGCACCCTCGTTAAGGGATTGTTGCTTGTCTTGGGCCCTTAACTTGGGCGGCGGGCTGTTACCGACAGGGCCTGCCTGTCACCTCAATAACATAGCCCTCATGGGCTGCTTATGGGCAAAAGGGAGCCCCAAACAGGGACCTGGCTCGGGAATAGTTATTGGAGACTCCCACTTCTCTGCCTCGGCTAGCCACAGCCTTTTAAAAGCACTGGTATTAGCTCCTGTTGACCTCTAAGGAAAAGGCACAGAAAGATTTAGAGAAACCCAGAACAAGGTTATCCATATATAGGGTGAAAAAGTGCTGTAGTCAAAGCAATATAGATTCCTGAAAAACTGTTGAAGGTCTCCACACTCATCCTCCAGGTGCTGCAATGCCAAACACATGGATGAATTTCAAACACCACACCAAAGAACCAGGCCTCCGACCCGGGTCGAGCTGCTGATACGGAAGTAGCATTCTCAAGACAAACTAGCAGCACCTTTGCGACTCCTGATCTTCATGCAAATGAATGGAAGAATGATGGCAAAAAGGGCCCTCGAGGACACAACCCAAGCAACCTAACACTTCAAAAAGCTTAAATGGGACCCTCGGGTACACAACAAGGCTCCTATAGCTATAGCTTGCACTAAGAGCAATGAGGGTCTCGCCACTGACACCTTAGATGACTACTCCGATTCCCCGGATAGAGAACATCTGTACACTATACCTAGCGGTGAAACTGGAGAAACTCATGTCACATTGTTAACTCCATCATCAACTGCTGTCCTTCCTCAGAGATCGAGAGACAACAAAAAAGCTGTGTCAATGGCAACAGTTTGGGCTTCAAGTGCAAAGGCTGATGGTAAAGCTGGATATAAGGGAGCCTAAAGAGTTCCCATGAAGAAGAGTGTCCTTCCTCATATGCCATTCCTCTGTGTCCCTGCTCATATGCCATTTCTCCCTATCTGTACTTACATTAAACAGGTTAGGCGTATAGATGTTGCAAATGCAAGTCGGAAATGTCGGTGATTGTTGGTCAAAATTAGTAGTTTACCGAGGAATTACCAAAAATAGAGTATAAAAAAGAATACAACAGCAGAACCTAATAATGAATGGGGCAAGTCACAACCCCAGTTATTTCGCTTCCACTTTATGTGTGTGTGTTCTCTGATGAACACAAGAAAGGTAGTAGAACAAATGGCACATTTCCTATTATTTACAAGGGAGAAAATGGGTGAATTATATTCAACCGCCTCGCCAAACGGTCGCTAAAAGCTTAACCGCAGGTATGACACAGTGGCTGAAGGTTAGGACCATGGTACCTGCTAAGTATATTTTAATATTCAGTAGTGGTTGAGCGACTAATGGGCATAAGCAGCCAGTACATTTGCTTTGGTTGTGCCCTCCACACAATCAGCTTTGTGTACTTCACACTACATATGTCTTATGCAGCATTTAAAGTGGTAATCACTAAAAAAGCATCTTGCTCCAAGGTATGAAACAATTCAACAAACTATTAGAAGCAATAAAACCAAACAATGCACGCGACAAATGTTACTTGATAAACTGACAGAGGAGGGACAGAGGAGAGAAGTATGTTACAGGTAGTGCTGTAGGGACCAGATTGCACTCAACCCTGCCGTGCAGTCAGATGGGAGGTTTTGTGTCTGTTTATGCAGGCGTCTGAATATGAGAAGAGCTCCCTTGTGGCGTGTTGTGTGCAGTGCAAACTTCCACCCCCCCCCGCCTCATTCACATAGTTGTCAAGCCACACGACTGCGCCAAACTCCTACAAGATCAAGAGAGACGATGCTAGTTGAAACAGAACGTGAGCGACAACCCCATGAGGACAGAACAACAGCAAACATGCCTAACACTACTAACAACCTTACCCATGCAGAAAGGGCATAGGGTGCGGGCGTAGTTCACAAGTAATCCGAAAGGACTAGGTTGCAGCAACTACAAACTGGGATAAAAGGGGTGGCCAAATACAAAGATGGAAACACAAAGAGTAGCTGACTTGCCATAATGACATACATGAGACAGCCTTAACATGCTGAAACTTTATCACCGAAAGGAAGATAACCTTCTCTAAATCATGAAGGAGACACAACAGGAGTGTGCATTTCTCCTAACAAAAAGGCTTCTAACCAACCCCAAAAACTACTAAAACCCCCACCACTCCTCACACACCTCTAACACTCTTACCAAACATAACCACACCTCTTCAAACCTCAGCAACCGCACGCACTTCATCACACTGCAACAACAAACACACCACACAGACCCCCACACAATAGCACACGAAGGACGACGGACTCAGAACTGAATACCACACCAATATGCTCGGTGAACAGTGTGAATCGAACTGAAGCTGCCAACAGTACTTCACAACTCCCTTGCTCCTCTCCAAACTTTGTACTACTAACACTCCAAACCTACCCCCCTTCTGTTTCAGATCCACCAGAGCACCAGGGGACCACTCCGGTGGTGATAGTGCATGGTACAAATATCTTTTAACATTAACACAGTGACATGCTGTACATCTGCTATTAAAGCTGCTGCTGTGTGAGATGAAGGGCACATATATAGTCCAGTCTACAGAAGGTAAAATGTAGGGAGTCATTTGAAGTTTTGTGAATTAAGCCAGGGCAAACAAAGCAATGCCCAGGTATGCTTTTAAGTGAACTCCCCAAGTCCACCAGAAAAAGCATATCATAATGTGTATTGTACCCAGTGAAATGAACTTACGGTAGCCAGCAGTGTGCCTGAGTGCCCACCCAAAACTTTCAGTCCCACCTCTCCACCAAGAAAGCACTCAGGGTCTAGCAGGATGGGAAGTAATTTACAGAGCTCGCACAGGGATGTACTTGGAACCAACTGCTAATATCCACCGGAGGCGCCTCTTAATGATGCAGAAATCCCACTAGGTTGCCTTCATGCCTGTGTCAGGTCAGACACTAAGGTAAGAGGCGTCGGCACGCACAATGCTAGTCCAAAGATATAGCATTTACAACCTCTAATTAAACAAGCCTGGAGTTTAGAAGGGGAATGGGGGAGAAGCAGTGTCTGTGTTTGGGGTGGGGGATGGAGGGACACCTAGTGCTCTCCCAGTTTACACAGAGCGGGCAGGTGCCTCCGGGCTAATGACCTGGTCAGCTCATGCTGCTGCTAAGAAATAGGGCCACAGCGTACTTAAAAGACAGAATCCATTACTGCAGCTATGAGCTGCCACAAACAGGGTGCCAACAAGCAGGCCTCCAGATAAGGTGCGTACTTGGCCTTTTTACGTATGAAAATCTTGTAAATACGACTTTATTATTTTCCTGTGTACATTTACACACAAGTTTAGAGCAGAAGGCAGTGCAGAAGTCAGGTTACTTGACAGAAGCCAGAATGCTTTCAACATTTAAATATATACAGGAGAGATCATATGGCCAAACATTAGAGAAATAAGGAAAGGTGTATTCTGTCACAATGCCGAAGTCTGCCACATAGTAATGATTTCCATACGTCGGCTGGATGTCACACACATTTTACTCTCTTGCAAAGGAGAAAAGTCATTTTTACTCTCTTGAAATGACATTTACGCTCAAAGTTTAAAAATAGGGAGTAAAATACTCCCACCTCAAAATCTTATCTGGAGCACTGCCAACAAGATTCTATAAACTTCATATGTGGCTTCTTGAAAATGATTGTTTCCTTTGGTGCAAAGAATTTTATGAATAGGTACATTCATCAAGCACATAGTAAGTTAATTCAAATAATACCATTTTCTGCTACAGTTCGGGACACATTTTGTAACCACAGAAGAATTCTTATTTTATGAGAAAATGTTATTTCACTAGTGAGATTTGTGTTTTTATTTCGCTACTTTCCCATTTCGTTCATACTTTAACATGATAATTAAACAACTCTGACTTTCAAGATGGCTGCTAGTGTCAGCTTGTTTCCAGAGAGCTTCGTTAGAGACAAGTCATCCAAGATGGCCACGACCATGGAAGAGCTCAGAGCCAACAGAGTTCCCGAGATGGGCAGGAATTAGTGGGATTAGCCATAGGGATTAACATGGCTATGGGTAGGGAATGGGAGGAATCAAAAACCAAACAACACCAAAATACACTGTGTCCCTCCTCAAATGTTATTGGTGTGTTACCCTTGTCACAAGCCCTTATTTTGACGAACACATGAATCAGTATTTGAATGTAATAGTTTGGGCTATTATAGGTGTCGCAGGTGACACCTAATAGCCCAAACAAATTAAAATGAATTGAGCATTTAGATCACGTTTCATGCCAGAGACCAGCCTGGAAACACAGGAACAGGATTTGAAACTGTGACACTTTACGTCACCCCTGAGCTGTCCTAGTACAACATTAGTCGCTGAAATGTTATGCCACTGTTCCGGTAGCTACAGCACAGGAAATGGGCCCAAACAAAACATAGCGGTGCTCCTGCAAGACAAGTCTTGACAGACTGCTGCATTATCTCTCAGACATGCAACCCGCGCTTCAACAAGTAGGCTTTTTTTACTGCCCAGTCTTCCGAGAGCAGTCTGCTCATTGAAGCACAGTTTGCTTGTGTGTGTGAGAATTCAGCTGCAGAACAGGATCCTCACTGGAATCCCAGTTATCACATGCACTAGTAAGCCATGTTTCAACAGACACATTTAGTAGACTCTGCATGGGAAACAGAATACAGAAACAGCCAGAGCCTCACATGTGTGGCAGCTCTCCAAACTGGTATATATGGCTTGCAATGTAAATTTATTCAAAGGGTGACTAGTGTGACCAATCAAAATTGCAGAGCCCAACTTCATTATTCGCTCAAAAAGGTTTCTTACTGAATCACTATAAGACATTGTACTTGAGAGACCCCCGGCCGGCCCACAGAGTCAGAGTTTTCTCTGCAGTACTTTAAGACAAGGTATCTGCACCTTGAGATGGATTGGGTGCTGGTTTTCTTACTCCAACACAAATCAATAAGGACAAATCAATGGTTTGGCAAAGGGGAGTCCGTTTAATGACAAGTGCAAAAAATGGGGAAACATGGAAATCAACAGTGAATCGATAGCCCGTCTCACTTCAACTCCCTCGAACTTCATACAAAACATAATTTTTATACTAAAAGTGCATCATAATCTGACATGTAACACTCAAAAGTTAACATGCAATTCTATTGGTTAGGAAAAGGTAACTTTAATATAGGTGCTATATCTGTATATGGTAATGGAGTGAGGGGATTGGGTAAACACTGTCAGGTGGGCATCTAAACCCTTCCTTCAAAAATGACTACTGTAGACGTCACTAAAAGTATGACGTCTCATTGGTTCTGCTAACTATAGGACCCTAGATCACTTGGTCCATTGTGATTGGGTTGGCATCAACCACATGCATAAATCTCCACTTTGGTTAGCAGCACGCAGAATGGTCAACCAGGTGCAGGTGTCCCCCAATTCACCCTGCCTTCCTTCAATCAATCATCACTTTATGGGCTATGTGTCAATTAGTTCACTGTGGTTGGCCAATAAACTGCATCTTCTTGTCTCGAAAAAGTTCTGATATCTCTGTCTGGGCGGATGCCAAGCGTAGGTGTGAAACTGTGCCTCTTCTCGCTCGGCTGGTCATGTGCTAGCACACCATGGATTTACCTCCTTTCTTTCAATTTGTGTATTTGATTTTTGTTTCACCCTGCCACCTGCCTTCTTATCTCGTTCCTTCAGTGGCAGGATATTCTGTTCTTAGCTTCAATTAAAAGTAGCTACTGTTCAGAACTTTTATTGATATGACCTTGGCTTCCCCGGCACAAGCTGCCTCTGCCGAGTTTCGATTCAGCCTTTTTCCACATGTTACTAGAATATGAAACTCCTTGCGTTTGGCCTATAATAACCTGGGTAGGTTCTGCTTTTCATGCAAAGTGGACTCGTACTTATATAACATGCTTCGTTTTGAGGTAGAATGTATATAATGGCACTTGCCGCTTTAGTCTTCTACTTAGCATAGCAAGCCGCACTGTTTTCTTAGCTTTCGTGCAGTTACAAGCATATGTACAGGCGTTAGCTGGTTGAATATCTTCATCCTGCTTACAGTTTAAGCTTCTTTGCCTTTCATCAACGTTCTCTTCTTTTAGTTTCACAAAATCTTTAATCATGGCGTCTCATCTCTTTGTGTTATCCTTGGGTCATCATATCGTCTTAGGGTGCGTTAGTCCAGACCCTCGTGACATCACCATTCATCTTCCATTAAGGATTGTTTGGTTTCTTCCTATATAGTACTTAAGCAATCTTCATTTCATTTCATTTGCTGGTAGGGTTTTCTTAATTTTCTTAATGGATACCTTACTGTCCATGGTTGTCTGGTTATTGGTACTTCAATAGGTATTGTTCTTCTGATAGATACTGGGCAGAGCCCTACTGGGGCTCTCTTCTGGTTTATCTGCTCTTCATATGTCACATATTTTGGTGTGAATGTTCCTGGCACTTCAAAATGGGCGACTGGAGTGCAGGCTATATTTGGGACCTTCTCTACACTCTCCCCTCTGGTCGATTCATCGACCACTTCTTCCTTTGTATTCATCTTATTTGGTTCTTCTGTGTTCATCTTCACTTCGTCGTCTGGGTTCATCCCTTCTTCATCTTCTGGGTCTGTACATGATGGTTTGAAGAAGTGTCTCCTTGGAGTCCATATTTTTATTACTCCCCTCAGGCTTCTTCCTGTCCTTACATGTTCGTCTCTGTTCCATGTCATCAGCTGACATTGTCCATTTGGGCTACAATAAATCCATCTTCCCACATAATTTCTGTGTTTCCTGGGATAAAGAAACTTTGTATGTTCTGGTGCATGCTTGCTGACCTTCACAAAGGCTCTTATTTCTTCATTAGTCAGATCTATGGGCTTCAATCCTGGTTTGACATCAATCATGATCTTCATCCCTATGGCTTTCTTCGCAGTTTTCTGGCATTGTGAGTTAATGATCTTGATAACGCAAAATCCTAGTAATATCATCACTAGCATGGCTCCCAAGAATTTGAATGCATCCGCCATCCACTGTGGAACCCATGAAAACAGTGATCCATAACAGCTGTCATCACCAACTTCGTCGGTTTCACTGATCATCTGGTTCTGCAGATTTGTCAGCATATCTATAGCTTCTGTTAAAGTTCCATTTTCCTCGTCGTGAGAAGGTATAAAGGTGCAACATGATTCTTCTATTTTTGCACAAACTCCTCCATCCATAGCTGTGACCATGTAAAGTATATATCTGTTCTGGCGAGTCATCAGTCGGATGGCTCTTAACTCTTCCTGATTGCATTGAATCCTTTTATTGTTGTGTTGATGGTTTGCAGTAACTCCCATCTGGTTTTTTGCAACCATTTAGTATTTACTCCAACTTGGATTTGTGGCATGAAAATAGTTGTGAACACTGATGAGGTGAGGCTGAACAGCCTGTGTTCATAAGGGATTGCATGAAATGCTTTTTCTGATTTAGCGGAGAAGTAATTATCTCTCTTCATTCTGGTTATCAGTTCCACAGATCTCTTCTTCCTCATTTGAGCATCTGCTTTCGGGAAACTGTCAATGTTCAGGTCACTTTTCGGGATTACTAATGCTGGAACGTGGACATTCACAATCGTGCATATGCCTCCCCAGTTTTTCGACAGTCTGATGTATGCTTTGGATCCACATGCCCAATAATGATCCATGATCACTGCAGTTCCATGAACCATTCCTGGGGCATCATAAACTCGTCCACAGTTTTCTTTGTGCCATTGTTCCTGAAACATAGTTTTGGACTTTCTAGTGGCACTATCTGCAGGGGTCCTCCTCTGTCTTCGACCCATGTTAGTAGTTTTGTAAGTTTAGGCCATAGTGGTTTGCACAGTCTTTGTGAGTTCTCAATTGCTTCCTTGCAGGCTCAGAGGACCATCAATGCTCTGCAGATCAGTACTCCTTTCTCCCATCCGTCTGGTGAAAGCACTGCTCCCCAAATCTGCATTTGGCCTCTGTTTTTCCAAATTCAAGCTTCCTCTGGAGTTTTTCCATGGACATTTAGTCTCGGGTTTACCTCCCAGCTTATTCCTGTTCCTTTAACTCCAGGCTTTTCGTACCTGATTACATGATTTCTAGTATGAGCTCTATTTCTCGTATCAATGTCTTGAACATAATCATCTTCATCGGGATAAGCTGTTTCCGTTGCCCATATTAGGGAAGTGTCACTTCCCATAAACTGGCCTCCAGTTTTGCACATGGCTATGGACATCAATTTGTACAGCCACGAAGATCTTGGATTTCTCCATGCTGTACGGTAGGAGTCCGCAGATGAAGCATTCCCCTTCGGAATTTCGTCTTCCAACTTCCTTCATGTGCTGGTACCAAATGTTGTTTCCTAGGTTTGCTGTGCTATCTAGGTGATCATTCAGTTCATTGTCGTCTTCATGCATGCTTCTCTTGATTCTTAAGGTTTTCATGTTGTTTGCTATTATTACATCTCTGAATGCATCTGTGTGGCTTTTTCTTGCTGGAGGGTTCTCAGGTATCCTGGTCCATGGTGCAGGCCTTCTCATTTGCGCCATTTGAGTGGACAGGAGTGTGGCATCTCTTTCCTTTTCTTCATACATCTTTTTGCTGCTGGATGCAAGTGCCCATACCTACCAGCCTGGCACTGGTCTGGTTGTAGTGGAGGTCCCAAAGACGGCCTGCACACCAGCCATCCATTTTGAGATGCCAGAACCATACTCGCCAAGATATGTGACGTATAAAGAGCAAATAAACCAACAAAGAGCCACAGTAGGGCTCTGTCCAGTGCCCATCAGAAGAACTTGCATACCTTTTGAAGCACAAATAACAAGACAACCATGGGCCGCACGATACCCATTGAGACAACCATATCAGCAGTTGACGCAAAATGAAGACTACTTACAAACTGTCCCGGAAGAGACCCAAAGGACTCTTATTGGAGGCGAATGCTGACGTCACAATGGTCCGGACAGACTCACAGTCGAAACAAACGTCAACTAAAAGGTGATAAAAAAAGACGAAATATTGCAAACAAGGATATAAAGAACATAAAAGAAGAAACCATGCGAACTATGAAGAAACGTAACCACTTAAGCAGAATGGAAGTATGTTAGTGGCGAAATGACTGTAAATAGGCTTGGAATGCAAGAAGCTAAGGAAAAGATACTGCTTGCAATGCTTAGTAGAAGGATAGAACGGCAAGCGCCAACTATATATCTACCTCAAGAAGCACATTATACAAGTGCGACTCCATCTTTACAAAAGCAGAATTAAATCTAGGATGATAGAGGATGAAAAGGCCAAGTTTCATAAACTAGCTCAAGGTCAGACAGAAGAGCGGAATCGAAACTCATCAAGAAGCAGCTCATGGTAGGAATTTGAGGTCAACCCAAGGAAGGGAGGAGAGCAGCAACTCCGAAGAATCCAAACTTAAGAGCATTGAAGCCTACGCTGTGAAGGTTGTGATAAGGAGGCCCAGGCAGGTGGCAGGGTAGAACAAAGAATCAAATACACAAATAGAGGGAAAATTAAGCCGATCCACGGTGAACAGACGTGACCAGCCTGGTGCGGAGAGGTACCCACATCTGATGTCATCCAAACCCGGAGGATGCCATAACTTTTCCGGATAAGAAGTTACAGTCCAGGCCACTCTCAGCCAACTAATTGACACATAGCCCTAAAAATGCTGATTGATGGAAGGGAGGTAGGGTGAATCTTGGGGCACTCCGTATCTGGGTGTCCATTCTGCATGCTGCTAATTAAAGTGGAGATTTATGTCTAGGGATGTAACCGACCCAATCACGATGGACCAAATAATCTAGGGTCCTATAGTGAGTAGAACCAATAGGACGTCGTACTTGTAGTGACGTCTAACACAAGTGATGTAGAGGGATGGGCATAGACGCCAACCTGATAAGAGTTATCCAATGCCACACTCTGTTACCAGGTATAGTAGCTATACTTAAGTTACTTTTTCCAACCAATAGAATTGCATGTCAAACTTAGGAGTTTTACACGTCAATGATGTCGAGAATTTGCTATAAAAGTTACTGTTTGCAAGAAGAATTTGGAAGTTGAAGTGAGACAGGCGATTGCAGCTCTGATGATTTCCATTTGTTTCCCGGTTTTTTGTACTTGTCATTAAATGGACTTCCCTTTGCCAAACCATTGACTTGTCCTTATTAATTGGTGTTGGAGTAAGAGAATCCTTCACCCCATCGTCCTTAAGGTGCAGCTATCTCGTTTTAAGGTGCCGGAGGGTGAGCTCTGAATCTCATGGGCCCGTTCAGAGGTCGCTCCGCCCTCCAGTACACTTGGTAGCGACGAGGGTGGTTATGACCATCAACTATTGAATTTTAATTATTGATGAGACACCTATTAACCGTCGACACGAAGTAACTCCAGGTCTTCGGCAATATAACGAGCCCTTCGCCATTTTGGCCGAGTAGACTGTGAAGCTTCCCTGGACAATGATAGCTTAATATTGTCAGAAAAACTGCAGTGGGTTGAAGGCACCCGTTTTACAAATACACACCCTTCCATTCCCACGGGCAGTGAATCAGACGAAAGACCAAAGAGGAGGTAAAGGAGGTGGTGATCCCGAGGATCCAGAGAGGAATGATGCGAGCTGTGAGTGAAATGAAAATTGATGCTTTGGCAAATGTCCTTAGGCAATAGAACAAGTAAGGGGAAAGGTAACAGAGGGAGGTGGAGAAAACAAACTAGTCAGAAGTAGAGAAGACTGTATATGTATATATAGGGGAATAATGACTCGAGAATAACTGAATAAAAAGAGTATACCGGGGAGGACACCCGAGATAAAAAGAGTATACAAGGGAGGACACCCGAGATAAAAAGAGGATACCGGGAGGACACCCGAGATAAAAAGAGGATACCGGGGAGGACACCTGAGATAAAGAGAGGGGACACCGGGTAGGACACCCGAGGTAAAGGATACGCCTTGTTCCTGCGCTTTAATATAGCGCTCAGAAGAAACGTGAACTCATAGTCCTACATAATAGGGAAAAACTAGGCTACTATGATGATTAAAGACATCATAAAAGGGGTTCCTTTAAACTCCATGTTGGGGTACTGATTAGAAGGCAGAGATATCTGTGTCCAGCTGGTATCTGTCTAGTCTGTTTAACGTCTGTCATACATGTTCTGTTGATGTGCCACATGTAAGGAAATTTGTGGTTGAAATTGAGTAGGGTTTTTTCGGGATTCTATAGTTAAGAGGGAATCGCACATGAATTGATGTTCTTGAATGAATTGGTGATATACATTTTGGCTGAAAAGATTGGATTGGAGCTTGCGATATTTGGTGCTCGCTCATATTGTTGGGTGTGGTGAAATTGTATGACGGTATTGCTAGAACAGATTTAAGCATGGAATATGTTACTCTGCTAGCACACTTATGTCAACAATTGCCTAAGCTTGCACCCAAGCTTAAGAAATACAGTACAGAGTGGGTTAAGGGTACCGCCCACAAAATGTTTATGCCGTGGCCACAGAACCGGTCCTTATCTAAAGCCGTCTTACAACATATGATGACTTATTTGCATGCCACATATACAGGCAAGAAACTAGAGAAACGCCTTGCTGTTCTAGAACTTAGGAAAATGTTTGAATAGTCGAAAGAGGAAGAGCCACCTGCAGACTGGATATTAAACGTATGCACGGAGGGGGGTGAGACACCTACCGTGCAACCTGCCCCGCTTGAAACAGAAACCGGTGGAAGTAAGTCAGAGGGACTCTACCCATTAAGAGAGCTCAAGGCAGCTATGGGGTACAGCAACCCTGCATATGAGTCACCTACGTATAGTAGTGACAAAAATAGAGGGGAGGATCAGGATAAAAATCTTACCTCTGCAGTCCCGAGGGACAAGGAGAGACGCGATGATGAGAGGAGGGACCAGGCACAGATTAGTGCATCTCTCGATAAAGAGAGAGAGAGGGAATGAAATGGAAAGGAAGTGAAGACACAATGGATGAGATAGCGTTCGCAAAAGATGAATGACTGGGAGGACAGACATTGTTGAAACTCGATGGAAAAGAAAGTGGTGATGTGAGGCCTGTTGTAGAATGGAACGACATTGAAGAATTCTTCCCTGCGTACGATTCAGTACCAGGCACAAGTAGGGCAGATATTGAAGATGACTTTGACACCAGAAGCATCGGGGAAACAATTGATAAGATATATGATGAAATGGGGTTAGAACCAATATCCCAAGGGGAAAATGAGCGCTTGGAAAGCACTCAGCTGTATGACACCGTAGACGTTACCCGAAGTAGTGGGAGCGGGAGACTGTCCCTGGATAGGCTAGAAATCAGTAAAACTGAAGATGATGCAAGGAGTTGCATAAATTGGGAACAATCAATGTCCGACTCTGGAGAGGATACGGAGCGCGATACAAATGAAGAAGGGAGATGGCGCGAAAAGCGGCTCCCAAGGGACAACGTGGTAAAATGGCCAGACGCTAGGGCATCAGAATCTACATCACAGTCTGACCGACATGAAGGAACACCCCATGGTCAGAGGAGGGTGCCAGCGCCCGCCTATGTGGACAGGTTGAGGACATTGCTAGGTAGACGGCGATGCGGGAATATTACCCCAGCGGTAAACAGGAGAGCTATGGGGAAAGAGAAGGGAGTCTGCATGTTCCAATTTCCGCTCCTGGAAAAGGGAGGGAGCGAGACTGCAATATATTCCATGGCGACACATGGATCGAGAGAACTTGAAAAACAAGCTTCCAATGCTGACATCGGGAGCTGGGAAGTGGATACACGAGTTAGAAAAGATGACAGGGGGTGTCATATTAGCTATAGGGGACATTAAATGTCTCCTGATTGCAATACTTGGTGAAAGAGCAGACGATGGATGGGCACGGGCTGGGTACCCTGGTGTTACCATAATTAACGCTGCTTGCAATGGAGCACCATTCAACAATTGCAGAGCAGCTGTATGGAAAGCGCTACAAGTGCTTTACCCAGACACCTCCGACATGGGAGCTATAATGACTCGCAAAATGAAGGAGTCAGAAGATGCATTAATTTATATCCAGAATTTCCAAGACAAGTGGGTGCTCGAAACGCATGAATCTTGGACAAAATGTATACCTGTATTCTACCACATATCGTGCCACGGGTTGCCAGAACCAGTGCAGAAACAGCTTAAGAAATTGGTAGGCAGTGAGACTAAACCTTGGGCCGAAATACAGTTGACGATTGCACATTATTGTAGACTGTTGCAAGAAAAGAATCGGAAAAAGGAGGCAACTCGAAAAGGTGAGGAAACGAAGGTGGTGCAAAAGAAATGATCAAAGTATGCTCTCGAAGGAGCCATGCTAACTAGCCCAGCTGAACAGAACGCACAACAGGTGGATATACCGCAGCAGAATAACCAGGGTTCCATAGGACAATACCCAAGGGGAAGGGGATTTAGAGGAAGAGGATGGCAGAGTAATCAGGGAAGTTTCCAAGGGAATCAAGGAGGTTTTCAAAACATGCAAATGGGAAATCCAAATATGGCAAATGGACAAATAGCCTGATCACCACCGATGTGTTGGCTGTGTGGAATGACAGGGCATCTGGCGCACATGTGCAGAAGCCAAGGCGCGTGGCAAAATAGCCAAGGGATGGGAGCAGGCACAGTGAAACCGCCTGCAATCTACCAACTGGGCGGTGCACAGAATCACACAGTACAGCAGCAAGCACCAGGCATGCAGCAGGGTGCGCAGCAGGGGGTTCAACCCCCGAGCTTGGGGAACCTGCAGCAAGGGCAATTTCAACAGGCACCACCGCAATTATCTCTGGGCACAAACACTGGAAGGGGAGGCAACCCTGGGAATGGAGAAAATCCACAAGTGTATAGTGGACCAAACTCATATATGAACTAGGACAGCTCACTGGGAACCCTGATGTGCTCTATCCCATCAGTGACACCAGACCCTAATAGGGAAA
Source organism: Ambystoma mexicanum (assembly GCF_040938575.1). Lineage (NCBI taxonomy): Eukaryota > Metazoa > Chordata > Amphibia > Caudata > Ambystomatidae > Ambystoma > Ambystoma mexicanum. The sequence continues at coordinate 1,136,601,914 of NC_090932.1, read as the reverse complement.
CTAGGTTGAATGTCACCATAGGGGGTAAAGAATATTCCTTCTTAGTTGACACTGGGGCAACACGCTCGTGCATAGGAGAAGGTACATTTGCCTTGTCCGGCGAGGCTATAGATACTCAGAGTTTTACAGGATCTCACAGTCAAGTCCCCTTCACAGACGCACTCCCAGTCTCCATAGGGGAATGCAAAATGAATGTACCTTTGTTGTATTCACATCAGACCCCAGTAAACATTTTGGGTCGAGATTTAATGACAAAGTTGAATATGACCATCTCGCTTACAGAAGAGGGCATACTATGCTCTACTCCAGAATGCATTACTCGAACGTGTGCGATATGATCAGAGCCTATTCAGGACACAGAGCCATGAGAGCTATACCACTGGAACCTGAGGTTTTCTCGTATGGCATACGTGTACTTATGGCGGGATTACCAGGCCTTGCAGACAAGGTCAGGAGAACCCCAGAGGAATTTCTATTCAGGCCGAGAATACCAATGCATGAAGTGGATGGACAAATATTTCCCTTGATGATATATGGTGCAGCAGTGTGAGGTAGGATAGCATTAGTCGAAGGCTACCATCTTTAACAGGGTCTTCCAGATGGACTTGAGCAATGGTGGAGTAGAAAGGGTTGTCTTGCAGTATTTGGATGACATTCTAATCTGCAGCACGACAGAAGACCAATGCAGGCACGATTCAGTTCAGCTACTGACTATACTGGCTGAGAAAGGTTATAAGGTTGACAAGGAAAAACTACAATATTGTCAACAGAAGGTACTGTACATAGGCCAGTTAATTTCGCATGAGGGGAAAAAAGTAACCACAGAAAGGGCTGAAGCTATCATGAACACGGCAAAGCCTTTCACGGTAAAGTAAATGCAGAGCTTTTTAGGCCTGTGCAATTATGTTAGAGCATGGGTCTTCGATTACAGCTCGTATACCAAGCCCTTGCTCCAGGCCCTGAAAAAGCCCAGATGACAAAGGAAAAGATTGAATGGACCGAGGCCATGGAAAAGGGGTTTACAGAACTCAAGAGAGCGATTTGCACGGCCCCAGTGCTCGGGTTCCTAATTATTCAGAGGAATTCTACCTGTTCTCGCACACGAATGGCAGCGTTATGACTGCAGTACTCGCTCAAAGAACCTCCTTGGGGTACCAGCCTCTGGCGTATTACAGTGGAAATCTGGACCCAGTAATGAGAAGCCAATTCCCATCCGAACAAAGCTTAGCTGCCGCAGCGCTCGCCATAGAGAAAGCGACAGCCATTGTAATGGGATGTTCCATGATGTTATATGTCGAGCACTCATTGTTTGCCATCTTAGAGAAACCAAAGGGTACACTGACAGCTCAAAGGGCTTCTGCCTATGAGGTGATTATATCTAACCTATTGATCAAAATAGTTCGATGTAAAACAGTAAACCCAGCTATGTTCATAGCCGAGCCAGTCACTGAAGGAGAGCTGATACATGACTGTACATGAAGAATTCTATGATGAAATCCTCAGGGTAAAGGAAAACGCCCTAGCAGGAGGAGAGATCGTTTTCATTGACGGTTCTTCAAGAATCGACCAAGAAGATGGACTCAGATAGACAGGCGTTGCTGTGATGAAACACATAGCAAACGGAGAATTCCGAGTACTCGTCAGTGCACGAATACCATCTCATTACTCAGCACAGGCTGCAGAGTTATTGGCGTTCATAGTCGCCATTGAGAATCATGCAGACCAGGAAGTAATGGTCTACGCCTATGTGACATCCACAGTGCACGCAGGCCTAGCACACTGGAAAAGGAGGTGCTACCTCTGAGCGGACGGCACACCAGTGCAGCACGCAGCCTTATTGGACAGGCTGACTATGGCACTACAGCTCCCACTGGGCATAGCGGTCGTGAAATGTGCCACCCATACTCACGGGACAGATTTTGTGTCGCGCGGAAACCACTCAGCAGACACGGAAGCCAAGCGTATGGCATCCAAGAGTGAGACTATCATGGAAGTGGAAATGGCGTACACGCAGGAAAGAATGATGGTAGCATGAACCACACAAGAAGCCTTTAGTAATATGGGGCTGACACAATTGATGGAGCTTCAAGGGGAGGCACTGCAAGATGCTTTGGAAACATTGAGGGTGTTCTTTAAACCCCTCTGACAGATTGTGGTGGCAAGACAGCACTGGTAAACCAGTCATGCCTGTAGCCCTACTAAAAATAGCACTGGAACAATTGCATTGCCCATTACATTAGTCAAAAGAGAATCTAGCAGCAACGCTTGCTACCAACTTTAGCAGAGCATGTTGCATTCTTTGTGGTGAAATGCATAATCTGCCAGCAATTCACCGCTGGGCACACATTAAAAGTAATGAGAGGAGTCATCCCAAGGCCAAATGGGCCTTTTCAGCACCTACTTATCGACTACATCGACATGATCCAAGTGTGTAACGGGTACAGGTACTTAATTGTAGTGGTGTGTCCATTCTCTAGATGGATAGAAGAAGGTCCCTGTACACACCCAGACTCAACCTATGCGGCCAATTGCTGTTGAGGGAAGTGTTCCCTAGATGTAGGTGTGCGAGGTGATGAGGTCAGACAACGGGGTTCATTTTGTTAACTCAGTCTTTGAACAGATCAGCTTCTTGCTTGGTATAAAGCACAAGTTCTCGTCAGCGTATCATCTGGAAGGTAATGGTGTTTGTGAGAGGCTCAACGGCTTGTTAAAGGAAAGGATAGCCAAGTTGAAGCTTACTCTAAAAAGGGGATGGTTGCACTGCCTTCCAATGGCATTGTATGCTCTTTGGAACCAACCAGGCTCCGACCATCATCTCACACCTCACAAGATTGTCACAGGAAGGAGAATGAATACCCCTCTGACCCCATGAGATACAGTTAGATGTGATGCCCAACCAACAAAAGAGGTCCTGGGAACCGAATTGTCACAATACCTGAACCTTATGACATCCAGCCTTACTGTAATTTCAGACCAGCTGCAGCGGCGATGAAAAGGGTGCAGCACAGCACAAGGCATTACAGAAGACTCTACAACAGACCCAGCTCAAGGTCATTGTATACCACTCGAGTTCCCTGGAGACGCAGCCCTAATCAAGAACCACACAAGGAAAAGGCGGGACGAGCCGAGATTCAATGGTCCTTTCATCTTAGAAGACTGCACTCCATCATCATTCAAATTGCAGGGCAGGAGAGCATGGATTTTTCTCAATAACATTAAGCCCTATATCGAAGAAAGCCCCCAAGCTGCACCCCATCGCAAAGAAACTACAGACAACGCGGAAGAACCTCAGCACGTGCAGCCGAGATCCATGACGAGGAAGAAGGACGCATGAGCAGCAAGGCCAAGACAAAGAACCCGTTTGCAAGTTGTGGCTTAAACTGGACAGTTCCTCTAAGCAAAAAGGGGATAAGGGCATAACGGTACCTCTATGCATCTCAGTTGCTCATCTAAGCCACAACACGTTTGATGACTCGAACTTGTAAAGCAACCACACTGAACCGTCGAAGATAACAAGACTCAAATAGATTGTGAGCAAAGACTTTCGCCTAAAGAGCTAAAAACACAGCATCCTGACTCGTCAAAGAGCAGGAAGTCAAGTTGCAGCATCTATGGTGTCACCCAGCAGAAATATCACAAGGGATGTGTTGTCCTTTTTCAATTAGTGCTGGAGACATATCTGTCACTTGTAGGGAGAGTCACCAGTATCACAGACTTTATTCAAGATCCTGCCAACAAGAAAGTAATCTGGCAACTACTAACTGTCATCTCAGAAGCCTACATTCAGTTACCTGAATACAGTGATAAGGACACAAATGCTTCCACCGCAGGCAATTATAGATGGACTTGTCAATACACTCTTCTTCCGCATTATAGAAGAGTGCCCAGCTATTGTCGGAAGAACCACTGACAAGCTTACATTCATCAGAGATCCAACAAACACTGAACATTTGAACCAGCTGTGGATCAAACTGAACTACCTAGTAGCAATCCAGGCAGCAGGAAAGTGCAGGGACTGTTCACGTCAAGGAAAAGGCCTGTGATCCAGAACCCAGCAAGCAGGACAAATGTCCCTGTCACCCGAGGATAGCCGATTGGCGCACAACGTCCTGTTTCGCCTAGTCACTGACTTTCCAGAAATGGTGGGGAGACCTGCCGAGGTTGATGTCATCACCTTCATCAGAGATCTCAACTTTCAAAGAGAGTATTTGAGGAGATTCCAGTGAACTTTCCGTCGAGGGACAGATCGAAGGAGCAGAACCAACCAAGTCATCTTTCCATCGTGGGACAGATCGAAGGAGCAGAACCAACCAAGTCATCTTTCCGCCGAGTGACAGATCGAGAGCACAGAGACAAGAACTTCAACTTTTCTTTTTGATTAACTGCCATCTTTTCCATTTTTTCTATTTTTGTATCACATTGAACAGATTTCAGCATGTCTTCAGGATTTAAGCAGATTCAGGGGGTGGATTGGGATCTCACTTATTTTGAATATGCACAATGAATGTAACTCTCCAAAGGTGTTAGACACCCACAAGAGGGGGGACATGTGCGAAGCACCAGACACTTTATGATACAAACTTTTCAAGAACCAATAATGGAGTGAGTGAAAAAGAATAAAAAATAAAGCATTGACATTTTGCTATGATTAAAATGGGGGCCCAGAACAGTAACCTGGTCATTCCACCAGCAGAGGGACGACCCCGCTTCCCTGGAGGGAAATGCTGCCACCTGTTTTACTGCACGATCATATGTATATGCATGGTGATTATCATTGTCTTTCTGTCATTAACAATCAGAACTGCATTCTTTATTGGTGTACAAAACGGTCCAATTGCAATTTAACCACCTGATGATGTACGCATGAGTCCCACAAAAGTGCCTAGACCCTATATAGTTATTTGAGTCCCGAGAAAATCCGATGGTATGGTAAATGAACTAAAATTGAATGTAATTAGCAGTGATATATACACACTCGAGTTAACGAATGAAGAGAAAAGCTGGAGACAGGGTCAGCACAGAACAAATGAAAACATAGAACTGACCACTACACGCACCCACAGACTAAATGCACATGAACTAGGGCAAGTGTCAATGGCTGCAGAACCTCAACCAAAGGCAGCAGAGAGCACAAGACTGCCGGCCGAACAATCAGCCTCAGAAAACAATGAGAGAGACCAAAAGAAAGCAAGTGGAAAGCCGACTAATGCAGACATAGCAAAAGCCCTCGAGAAGACTGAAGCAGCAATGAGAGAATTCACTGAAAGGACACAAATGTTGATAGATTATTTATTCCCGTTCATAACTAGAGCGAAGAAACTACATGAGGAACTGAAAAATAAAACTGCAGAGATCGTATCAACAAAAACACAAGTTCCAACCCAAGGGAAAAGCATCCGACCTACCATACAGCCATACACAGGACAAGTGTCAGGCAGGATAGCATGGGCACTTGCACGAAGAAAAGAAAAGATGCATGAGGACCAGGAAGGGGCAGACAGAATCGTGTCCGCTCGAATGGCACAGATGGAAAATCCTGCACCATGACTGAAATACCTGAGAGCCCTCCAGCACGGAAGAGTCACACAGACGCGTTTAGAGATGTAGTTATAGCTAACTACAGAAAGGCATTAAGAATCAAGAGGAGCCCACATGAGGATAACAATGAACTGAACGATTATCTGGACAGCACAGCGCATCTGGGGAACAACATTTGGTACCAGCACATGAAAGAAGTTGGAAGATGAAATTCGGAAGGAGAATGCTTCGTGTGTGCACTTCTACCGTACAGCATGGGTAAATCCAAGATCTTCGTGGCTGTAGAAATTGATGTCCTGATAGCACACTGTTTGACACACGTAGCAATGTGCAACACCAGAGGACAGTTTATGGGAAAAGATGCCTCACTGATATGGGCAACTAAAACAGCATATCCCGATGAAGATGACTATGTCCAGGACATTAAGACAAGAAACAGGGCTCATACTAGGAATCACGTGATCAGGTATGGAAAGCCAGAAGTGAAAGGAGCAGGAACAAGATGGGAAATTAACCCGAGACTGAACGTCCAAGGAAAAACTCCAGAAGAAGCCCAAATTTGGAGGAACAGAGGCCAAATGAAGATTTGGGGAACAGTGCTTTCACCAGACGAATGGGAAGAAGGAGTAATGATATGCCGAGCATGGATGGTCCTTGGAGTCTGTAAAGAAGCAGTAGAAAACTCACAAAAACTGTGCAAATCTCTATGGCCAAAGTTGGTAAAGTTACTAACCTGGGTCGAAGATAGAGGAGGACCATTGCAGATAGTGCCACTGGAAAGCCCAAAATTGTGCTTCAGGAACAATGGTACAAGGAAGATGGGAGAGAATCAGAACTGCGGACGCATCTTTGAAGATCCCGGTATGACTCACGGAACCGCAGTAATTATGGATCATTACTGGGGTGTGGATCCAAAGGATACATAATGCTGCCGAGAAATTGGGGAGGCATATGCACAATAGTGAACGTCCATGTCCCTGCACTAGTGATCCCGAAGAGTGACCTGAACATTGACAGCTTTCCGAAAGGAGATGCCCACCTGAGGAAAAGGAGATCTGCAGAACTGGTATCCCGAATATAGAGAGAAAACTAATTTTCTGCCAAATCAGAAGAGGCATTCCATGCAATCCCATATGAGCACAGGCTCTTCAGCCTCACCTCATCAGTGTTCACAACGATCCTCATGCCATGGATCCATGTTGGAGTAAATACTAAATGGTTGCAGATAACCAGATGGGAGTTATTGCAGACCATCAACACTACCATAAAAGGATTCAATGCTATTAAAGAAGAACTAAGAGCAATCCGACTGATGACCCTCCAGAACAGATATGTACTTGACATGATCACAGCGATGGATGGAGGTGTTTGTACAAAAATCGGAGAATCATCTTGCACATTTATACCCTCGCATGATGAAGAAAATGAAACCTTAACAGAAGCCATAAGTATGCTGACAAAGCTACAGAACCAGATGATCAATGAAACTGACAAAGTTGATGAAGACAGCTGGTTTGAAACACTATTTTCATGGGTCCCACAATGGATGGCAGACATATTCAAGTTTCTGGGAGCCCTGCTATTGATGATACTACCAGGGTTTTGTATTATCAATATAATCATCACACAATGCCAGAAAAGTGCAAAGAAAGCCATTGGGATGAAGATCGTGATTGACGTCAAACTAGGATGGAAGCCGAGAGACCTAAGAGATGAAGAAATAAGAGACTTTGTGAAGGCCAGCGAATTTGCACCAGAATGAACAAACTTTGTGTACCACAGAAGACGTAGACATTATGAAGGAAAATGGATCTATTGCAGCCCAAATGGACAGTGTCAGCTTATGACCTGGAACAAAGACAAACATGCAAAAACAGCAGGCAGCCTGAAAGAAGTGATAAAAATATGGACTCCAAAGAAACACACGTTCACACCTTCAAGTACAAACCCAGAAGATGAAGAATTGGATGCAGAAGAACCAAGTAAGAGTAATCTAAAGGAGGAAGAAGAAGTGGTTGATAAACCGACCAGAGTGGTGTGTGTAGAGGAGGTCCCAAATACGGCCTGCACTCCAGCCACTCATTTTGCGATACCAGAAGCATACTCGCCAAGATATGTGACGTATAAGGAGCAAATAAACCAACAAAGAGCCACAGTAGGGCTCTGTCCAGTGCCCATCAGAAGAACTTGTATACCTATTGAAGCACCAATAACCAGACAACCATGGGCCGCATGATACCCATTGAGACAACCATATCAGCAGTTGACGTGAAATGAAGATTACTTACAAACTGTCCCGGAAGAGACCCAAAGGACTCTTATTGGAGGCGAATGCTGACGTCACAATGGTCCGGATAGACTCACAGAAGAAAGAAACGACAACTAAAAGGTGATAAACAAAGACAAAATTTTGCAAACAAGGATATAATGAACATAAAAGAAGAAATGATGCTGAACTATGAAGAAATGTAACCACTTAAGCAGAATGGAAGTATGTTAGTGGCGAAATGACTGTAAATTGGCTTGGAAGGCAAGAAGCTAAGGAAACGATACTGCTTGCAATGCTTAGTAGAAGGATAGAGCGGCAAGCGCCAACTATATATCTACCTCAAGAAGCACATTATACAAGTGCAACTCCATCTTTACAAAAGCAGAATTAAACCTAGGATGATAGAGGATGAAAAGGCCAAGTTTCATAAACTAGCTCAAGGTCAGACAGAAGAGCGGAATCGAAACTCAGCAAGCAGCAGCTCATGAATAGGAATTCGAGGTCAACCCAAGGAAGGGAGGAGAGCAGCAACTCTGAAGAACCAAAACTTAAGAGCATTAAAGCCTACCCTGTGAAGGTCGTGATAAGGAGGCCCAGGCAGGTGGTGGAGTAGAACAAAGAATCAAATACACAAATAGATGGAAAATGAAGCCGATCCACGGTGAACAGACACGTTACCAGCCTGGTGCGGAGAGGTACCCACATCTGATGTCATCCAAACCCAGAGGATACCATAACTTTTCCGAATGAGAAGTTTCAGTCCGAGGCCACTCTCAGCCAACTAATTGACACATAGCCCTAAAAATGCTGATTGATGGAAGGGAGGTAGTGTGAGTCTTGGGGCACTCTGCATCTGGGTGTTTATTCTGCATGCTGCTAATTAAAGTGGAAATGTATGTCTAGGGGTGTAACCAAACCAATCATGATGGACCAAATAATCTAGGGTCCTAAAGCGAGTAGAACCAATAGGACGTCGTACTTGTAGTGACGTCTAGCACAAGTGATGTAGAGGGATGGGCATAGACGCCCACCTGATAAGAGTTATCCAATTCCCACACACTGTTACCATATACAGGTATAGTACCTATACTTAAGTTACCTTTTCCGACCAATAGAATTCTATGTCAAACTTAGGAGTTTTACACGTCAATGATGATGAGAATTTGCTATAAAAGTGACTGTTTGCGTGAAGAATTTGGAAGTTGAAGCGAGACAAGTGATCGCAGCTCTGATGATTTCCATTTGTTTCCCCGTTTTTTGTACTTGTCATTAAACAGACTTCCCTTTGCCAAACCATTGGCTTGTCCTTATTGATTTCTGTTAGAGTAAGAGAATCCTGCACCCCATCCTCCTTAAGGTGCAGCTATCTCGTTTTAAGATGCCGGAGGGTGAGCTCTGAATCTCATGGGCCCGTTCAGAGGTCGCTCCGCCCTCCAGTACATGGTATGTGGCTGTACTGTGGAACTGGTACTTGTCCCTTGTGTTGAAACGTATATGCTGGGTACTGCAGTCTCTACGGTTTTGTTTTTCCGTTCCTCATACAGTTTCCTCGCTCTGGCTATGGCTATGTACAGGAATATTAAGTACACTAACATGTGTGTCCTTGCAGAGATTTCTTCTGAGGCCGCTTCTATTTTCTTAAGGGTTTCTGATATGACTGCTTCTGTTGGCTTTTCTTTTAACTCTTCTTGTTTTCTCATGACAGATTCTGTAACATTTCTTATGGCAGGCAGTCTATTCCTTTCTGTTGCTTTGGTTTTTGGTTCTGCAGTCATTGATGCTAGGCTTGTTTCGTGTACATTCAGTGTTTGTGTGCGTGTAGTTGTCAGTGATTTTTCTTCATTCATTTCATGCCAACCCTGGCTTTCCTGCTCATTCGTTACCACAAGTGTGGGTGTATCATTGCTAATTACATCCATTTCAAGTTCATTCACTCCACCATCAGATCTTCTAGGGACTGAAATTACTATATAAGGTCTGGGTACTTTTGTGGGTTTCATGCGTACATCATCTGGTGGGTGTACTGAAATTGGAATGCTTTGTGCACCAATATAGAATGCAGTTCTAATTGTTAATGACAGTAAAATAATGATGAATATGATACATAGGTACATGATAGTGTTGTATGTCAGGCGGCAGCATTTTCTTCCAGAAAAGCGGGGATGCATCTCTTCTTGTGGGAGGACCAGGTTGCTGCTGTGGACCCCCATCTCGATTGTTAGCCAAATGTTGATGTTAGTATTTCCTTATCTAATATCGTCTTTCAAGTTCTGAGTTTATGAGTGGCTGGTGCTCAAAAGGTGTTCCCCTCCCCCTTCTTGCAAGTGACAATTGTCTCTTATTTCAGGATACAGTTCTTTTGCTAGACTATTGAAAAGAAATCAAATTAAGTAATACTTCAGTGTGTCCCTTTACTGTGCATGTTCAAAGTAGGTGAGCTCCCAGTCCACCCTCCGAATCTGCTTCAGTCCTGAGGACATGCTGGACACTAGTCAGTATGAGGGAAAAATAACAAATGGAGCTCTCGACTCTGCTTCCTCGATCTGTCCCTCGGCAGAGAATTTCGCAATCTTCTCCTAAGCATTCGATGGAGATTGGACATTTTGATTTGAGCTATAATACCATGTAAGAGCATGTTTAGCTGAATACACTTTACTGGATCTCCGAGAAATCTAAGTACGTCAACATTGATTGGTCTTCCCACTAGGAACTGGAAAGTTCTCGATGAGGTGGAAGAAGACATTGTATGCCAATCTGCTGTCTTCTGGTTACAGGGACATCTGTTCTCTCTTCTTTGGGATTCAGGATCATAAGTTTTTTCCTTGATGTAAACAATGTCTGCACTGTCCGTTTGCGTGGAGTGCGACCAAAATTATGGTTTTATCTAAAAGATGGCTTAAATTTTCAGTGTTTGATGTACGGGTGCCTGTCGTCCTTCTGACAATGGTTGGACAGTCTTCAATTATGCGAAGGAACACTGTGATGATAAACTCATTTATTTTAACCTGTGTCGGGAACATTTGCTCCTTTCTCGCTGTACTCAGGGAGTATAATGAATTGTTGGGCAATGACAGTAAGCAGTTGTCTTATTATTTTTTAATTTTCAGGATTTTGAAGAAAGTCTGTGACACTTGTGAGGCTTCCTACCAATGACGGGTATGATCTTAGCACTAGGTTGAAATAGGTGAGCACGTCTTTTGTGATATCTCTATAGTGGGACACCATAAGTGGTTCCAAATAGGGTCTTGGTGTGGAAGGAATCAGGGTACTGTATCTTCTTCCAATTTATGTGTTCTCAATCAAATTTTGCCATAGGTTTCTAATTAAAGCTTCAGCGTGCCTCAGTCCAAAGTTCAAAATGAACAGACTATGTTGTGGCTTACACGTGCAATTTCCTTCTCCCCTTTTTGCTTAGAGGAATGTCCAAAAAAAGCCACAACCTTTTGCAAAAAAAGTTCTTTGTCTTTACTTTCCTGGTCATGCATCCTTCTTCCTCGTCATGGATCTCGTCTACATGTGCTGTGCTTCTTCCCTGTTGCTCATCGATTCCTCTTGTTGGGATGCAGTCAGGGGGCCTTCTCCGATGTAGGGTTTGATATCACCGAGAAAAATCCATGCTCTCCTGCACTGTAGCTTCACAGCGGACGGAGTGCAGTCCTCTATGATAAAAGGACCGTTGAATCTTGGTTCGTTCCACCTTTTCCTTGTATGGTTTCTCACCAAGACGGCCTCCCCAGGGAAGACGAGTGGAACACGTAGACCTTGAACTGAGTCTGGTGTAGTGTCTCCTTCTGTGTTCTGTGCTGCGCTGCACCCTTTTCGTCATCGCTACAGCTGGTCTGGAATTACAGTAAGGCAAGATGTCATACAGTTCAGATAGTTTTGCATTTCAGACCTTAAAACCTCTCCTGTTGACTGGGCATCACATCTAGCTCTATCTCTGGGTTTTAGGGGAGTTCTCATTCTTCTTCCTGTGGCTATCTCGTGTGGCGTAAGTTGATGGTCTGAGCAAGGTTGGTTCCGAAGAGCATACAGTGCCAGTGGAAGGCAGTGCAACCATCCCCTCTTTAGAGTAAGCTCCAACTTGGCTATTCTCTCCTTCAACAAGCCGTTGAGCTTCTCACAGATTCCATTACCTTGTGGATGATACGCAGACGAGAACATGTGCTTTATACCAAGCAGCAATCTAATCTGCTCGAACACTCCATTAACAAAATGAGGGCCTTTATCTGATCTCATGACATTGCAAACCCCCCCACCTAGGGAACACTTCCCTCACAAAAAATTTGGCCGCACAGGTAGAGTCTGGGTGTGTACATGGACCTGCTTCTATCCATCTAGAGAATGGACACACCACAAGAATTAAGTATCTGTACTCGTTGCATATTTGAATCATGTCGATGTAATCGACATGCAAGTGCTGAAAAGGCCCATTTGGCCTGGGGATGACTCCTCTCATAACCTTTAGTGTTCACCATAAAGAATGCAACATGCTCAGCTAAATTCGGTATGGACCAGTCTTCTGCGAGCATTGCTGCTAGATTCTCTTTTGTCATATGCCCTGGGTAATGTAACTGCTCCAGCGCTATTCTTAATAGGGCTACAGGCACTACTGGTTTACCAGTGCTGTCTTGTCGTCACAAGCTGTAAGAGGGTTTTAAAGAACACCCTCGATGTTTCCACAGGTTTTTCTCTTCCTGTGGTGCCTCCCCTTGAATCCCCATTAATTGTGTTGCCCAAGATTGTTATAGGCTTCAGATGTTGTTTGTGCAACCATCATCCTTTCATTGGTGCATGCCACTTCCACTTCCATAATCGTCTCACTTTTGGATGCCATACGTTTGGCTTCTTTGTCTGCTGCTTGTTTTCCCACGTGAGACAAAATCTGTCCCCTTGGTGTGGACGGCACATTTCACGACAGCTATGCCCACTGGGAGCTGTAGTGCCTTAATCAGCCTGTCCAATAAGCCCCTCCTTTTCCAGCATGCTAAGCCTGTGTGCACTGTTGACGTCACATAGGCAGAGTCACTGTACAACGTTACTTCCTAGTCTGCGTGATTCTCAATGGCAAGCATCAGCGCCAATAATTCTGGTGCCTGTGCTGAATAATGAGATGGTTTTCGTGCTCTAAGAAGCACTTGAAATTCTCCATTTGCTGTGTGTTTCATCACAGCAACGCCTGTATATATTTGCCCATCATTTTTATCAATTCTGGAAGACCCGTCAATGAAAACGATCTCTCCTCCTGCCAAGGCATTGTCTTTCACCCTGGGGATTTCATTATAGAACTCTTCATAATTTGCGCAGTCATGTATCGGCTCTCCCTTAGTGAATGGCTCTGTGATGAACATAGCTGGGTTTACTATCTTACATCAGACTATTTTAACCGATGGGTTTGATATGATCACTTCATAAGCATAAGCTCTCTGAGATGTCAATGTGCCCTTTGGTTTCTCTAGAATGGCAATAATGAGTGCTTGACGTACAATGTCATGGAGCATCCCATCACAACGGTTGTAGCCCTCTCTATGGCGAAAGCTAAACTTTGTTCACATGGGAAGTGGCCTCTCATTACTGGGTCCAGATTACCACTGTAGCATGCTAGGGGCTTGTACCCCAGGGAGGTTCTTTGAGTGAGCACTGCCATCATGACGCTGCCATTTGTTTGTGAAAACAGGTAAAATTTCTCTGCATTATTGGGAATTCCGAGAACTGGAGCTGTACAAATTGCTCTCTTGAGTTCAGCAAACCCTTTCTCCATGGCTTCAGACCATTCAATCTTTTCTTTTGTCACTTGGGCCTCTTTAGGGCCTGAAGTAAAGGCTTAGTATAAGAGCTGTAATTGAAAACCCATGCCCTAATATAGTTGCACAGGCATAGAAAGCTCTGCATTTGCTTTATCATGTGTGACTTGGCTGTATTCAATATGGCTTTTCTGGGGTCACTTCCTTTCCTTCATGTGAGATCAGCTGGTCTATGTACAGCACTTCTTTTTGACAATATTGTAACTTTTCCTTGTTAACTTTATATCCTTTCTCAGCCAGTTTAGTCAATAGCTGAACAGAATCATGTCTGCATTGCTCTTCTGTTCCACGTACTGCAGGACGACACTTTCTAATGCAATATTGCTTAAGTCCATCTGCAGGACTCCTGAAAATAGACAGACTCACAGTACCCTTGTGGCAGCCTCGTGCTCTTCAGATGCATTTGTCTAAACGTGTTATGCTCACCTGGCTCCCACAGGGGCGTCGACCCGAACTGGACAACTGCGGTCTCCACTAATGTGATGTGTAGTGCCGAGACGACAGACTGGACTGGCCCACCCAGCTTGGTTTGCTTGGCCCATAGGAGTATTCTTCTGTAAATGAAGAAAGGGAATTAACCACCCATGGAGTTGTGAGTTAACCCCCACCTCCCCCTGCTGTTCTCCCCACTGATCGCCTCTAATGTCTCTTCTTAAAGTCTCACCTGATGGCTTGGAAGGATGAGCTCTCCATCCTGCATCGAGCGCAGGGGCGCGCAGATAACCAGTTGCTTCACTGGTTGAAGGAATTGGTGAGTTTCAGAACATTGTAGTTCGTAAGAGTTCGAATGTCTGACTTTCACTCTTGTCCGATTCCTTGCTGTTTGCAGCTTGACCCCAGCGAAGTGTTCCTCATGGTAGCTGACGAAGTTCAGGTAAGGATTTGTCTTATCCAACACAGTTTCATAAAATAGGGCCAGAATGTAACCTGTTGCTTTCTCCCTTATTCAGGTGCGGAGAGAAAATATGAAGTTCGGGGAATAATGCCTCGGCGGTAAAATTAGGTAAGTCTATTGTGGTGAGAAGGATTCCCCTTGCTTGTCCCTTTGTCTCACCTTGTTGTCCTTTTGTTCCCCTAAGGTGCCGGGGTACGGCGAACAGGCTATGGAGACTGCACCGACCCGTGAAGAGGAATAGTACCCCCGGCGGTAAATCAGGTAAGTCTATGGGGGTAGTTTCTATTGCCTCTGTTTATTCCCTTGGCTCACCTTTGCTGTTCTTGAGTTCCCCTTAGGTGCCGGAGTACGGCGCGAATGTGCAGAAGGATGCGGTGGATCGTGAGAATGCTGCGAAGGCCGGTAAATTCAGCGCAGCGCTGCAGCAGGCGAGGCGGCTCGTGTGAAATACTTCTTTCTTCCAGCTCGAAGGCGCGGTGGATCTGAAATTCAGGTAAGGATCGAAGGTATTGCTCTTGTTCTAACCTTTTCTCCATCTGTTTTCCCCCTTTTTCTAGGAGCTGCAGACTCGAGGCGGGCGTGGCAGAAGACTGGATGCAGGCTTGCAGACACGGTGAGCGTTACGCTGCTGGATGCAGAATAACGCGAAGCATGTGCTGCTCATCGGGCGTGGTTTAAATGGCCTCCAAAGTAGTCCCAGGTAAGTATTCCTCCCCAGCCCCACCCGAGTAAAAAATAGTCCCAAGGTTAAATAGTCCCTTCCAAGCCTCATTTGGCTTGGAGCTCTTACAGCATGGTCTGCATCAGGTAAGTTTGCAGCATGGTCTGCATCAGGTAAGTTCTGCACTATGAGCCAGGCGCCTATGGCGCCAGGACTGACTCTCCATATGAGCCTGGCGCCATAGGCGCCAGGACCGCACCCAAACAGCCCCTAGCAGGGGTTTTATGTCTTGCTCAAAATAACTTGATGCCTGCTTCCGGGGTTGCTGGACCTGGTCTGGGTCCCCAGGGGTAGGCATCATGACAGAACATGAATGACATCAGATCTTGTGAGTCACGGTGCAACGGGATTGAGAAAAATGCATTTTAAGTCAATCACCGTGAAATATTTTGCTTCAACGGGTATATTACATAGAATTGTAGACGGGTTAGGGACTAAAGGGAACCCGGCCTCAACAATATCATTTATTGGGCATTAATACTGAATTAAACGCCAAGACCCTCCCTTTGATTTTTTGACAGGATACACTGACGTATTACATGGTGACTCTGACGTCACTAAGATGCCCTGGCCCATCATGGCAGAAATTGCTCCCGGTTTCAATTTAATCCTTACTTCTCCACCTCCTTCAAGAGGCCTATGTCATAGGGTCCGGTAGTCCACACTGAGACAGGCACTTTAGCTATATCGTCATCAAAATATTCAGGATGTTTCATTGCCAACATCATTTTCTGAGGTACCTCTCTTTTAATCATCTTTACCAGAAAGGTGAGGCTTACCTCTACCATTGTCTCTCCCATTTCTGCTTGTTCTTCAAACAGATCATCATCGGTGACGTCCCTCCTGAGTATCTATGGCCTTGCGGGACAAGGAAAACTTGCCTTCACGTATGCACGAGCATGTTGCACCCGTGTCCACTAGGAAGGAATATTCTTTACCCCCTATAACGACATCCACCCTAGGTTCCCTATGAGGGTCTGGTGTCACTGATAGGATAGAGCACATCAGGGTTCCCAGTGAGCTGTCCTAGTTCATATACAAGTTTGGCCCACTGTGCACTTGTGGATTTTCCCCATTCCCATTGTTACTTCCCCTTCCAGGGTTCTGGGTCTGTCCTGTGCTCATCGTGTGTGACACTTGCAACAGTGCCTCTTGTGTTTGTCTTTGTGGAAAACTGCCCATGCTCTGAGGTTGCACTCCTTGTTGCGCTCATGGCACTTGTTGTTGCACCGTGTGATTCTGTGCAACGCCCTGTTGTAAAACTGCAGGTGGATTCGCCATGCCTGCTCCCATTCCTTGGCCATTCTGCATCATGCCTTGATTTATGCAGGTGCGCGGCAAGTGCCCTGTCATTCCACATAGCCAACATACTGGCAGTGGTCAGATTACTTGCCATTCGGCATACCTGGGTACCCATTTTGCACGTTTTGAAAGCCTCATTGATTATTTTGGAAGCCTCCCTGATTGCTCTGCCATCCTCTTCCCCTAAATCCTCTTCCCCGTGGGTAAAACCCTAAGTTACCCTGATTATTCGGTTGTGGACTAGCCACCTGCTACATGCTTTGCTCAGCTGCGCTAGTTAACATGGGTCCTTCAAGAGCATACTTTGATAGTTTCTTCTGCACCAATTTTGCTTCCTCACCCTTTCGAGTTGCTTCCTTTTTGCGATTCTTTTCCTGCAGCAGTCTACAATAATGTGCGATAGTGAACTGTATTTCAGCCCAACGTTTAGCCTCAACTCCTACCAATTTCTTGAGTTGTTTCTGCACTGGTTCTGGCAAGCCTTGGCATAATATATGATAAAACACAGGTATTGATTTCATCCAAGATTCATGCATTTCGAGAACCCACGCATCTTGGAAATTCTATATATACATTAACAGATCCTCAGAATCCTTCATTTTTCGAGTCATTATACCTCCCATATCGGAATTATCTGGGTAAAGTTTTCGTATCGCTTTCCATACTGCTGCTCTACAATTGTGAAAAGGCGCTCCATCATGCGCGGTATTAATTGGGGTTACGCCAGGGTAGCCTGCTCGTGCCCACACATCGTCTGCTCTCTCCCACCAAGTATGGCAATTAGGAGACCCTTAATGTCCACTATAGCTAACGTGTTTCCTCCTGTCATTTTTTCTAACTTATGTATCCACTTTCCAGCTCCCGAAGTTTTCTCGATCCATGTGTGAACATGGAATATATTGCGATCTTACTCCCCGTTCTCTAGTAGCAGAAATTGGAATGCGTAGCCCTCTTTCTCTTCTCTCATTGTTCTTCTTTCTATTGCAGGAGTAATATTCCTGCATCACTGTCTACCTGGCAATGTCCTTAGTCTGTCTACATAGGGCGGTGAAGACACCCCCCTCTGACCATGAGATACTACTTTATGTCCGTCAGACTGCATGGCTGACTCTGATGCCCTTGGTTCAGACTCGCTTGTGTCTGCCCATCGTATCCCTTTTTCCCTTGGGAGTCGTCTTTCGCTTCGTTCCTCTTTCTCATTCTCCTCACGCTCCTCACTTTCAGAGTGGGACATTGTTTGTCCCCAATTCACACAACTTCTCGTATCCTCGTATCCTCTTTGTTCCTACTTATTTCTAGCCTATTCAGGGATAAGTCTCTATTTCCACTACTTCGGGAGACATCCTCAGTGCCGTACAGTTGAGTGCTCTCCAGGCGCTCGTCTTCCCCCTCCCCTTGGGGTATTTGTTCTATCCCCATTTCATCATATATTTTATCGATCGTTTCTCTGATGCTTCTGGTGTTGAAGTCTTCTTCAATATTTGCCCTAGACGTACCTGGTACTGAATCATACGCAGACAAGAATTCTTCAATGTCTTCCCAGTCTACAACTGGATTGGGTTTTTTACCTTCCCTCTCCAAATATTCAAGATTGCGTGCTCTCTGTCTTCGCTTACATTCGATATCGTCATCAAATTCTTTGTGCTTCCTCGCCTCTTCTCTAACCCTATCTTCTTCCTTTCTCTTTTCATTTCTATGTTCATCTGCCCTCCGTATTTCTACATCTCTTTTTCTCCTTATTCTTTTCTCACGTATCCTCTGCTTTTCTTCTAACCTTTGCTGTTTCTGTCTGTCTTGATCGTAGGCTGCTCTTGGGTTGCGATCAAGCTGTTTTTCTTGCTCCTCGCGATATAGCTGTTCTGGTCTGTTTTTCCTTCTTATCCTTACGTCTCTTAACTCCTTCTCTTTCTCCTTCCTCTGCGTCTCATCTAACCTCTCCTTTTTCCTTGCATCATCAATGCCTTTCCCATCGAGTTTCAATAGAATTTGTCCTCCCATCCATTTGTCTTTTGCGAATCCCATTAGTTCTGTCTTCGCTCCCTTTCCATCTCTTCCCTTCTCTCTCCTTGTCGAGAGATGCACTTGTCTGTGCTTGATCTTTCCTTTCATCATCGCGTCTCCACTTGTCCCTTGGGACTGCAGAGGTAATGTTCTTGTCCTTATCTTTCCCTTGATTTGCATCACTACTATGTGTAGGTGACTCATATGCTGGGTTGCTGTACCCCGTGGCTGCTTTAAGTTCCCTCAACGGGTATAATCTCTCATCCTTACTTCCTTCAATTTTTGTTTCAGGCGGGGCATGTGGCGCAGTAGGCATCTCACCCCCCTCTGTGCATACATTAAGTATCCAATCTGTTGGTGGCTCTTCCTCCTTTACCTGTTCGTACATTTTCCACAATTCTAGAACAGCAAAGCGTTTTTCTAACTTCTTGCCTGTGGCATATTTGTGGCATGCAAATATGTCGTCATATGTTGTAATACGGCTTTAGATAAATAACCATTTTGTTGCAGCGGCATAAACATCTTGTGGGCAGTACCTTTAACCCACTCGGTGCTATATTTATTTAGCTTGAGTGCCTGTTTTGGCAATTGCTTGCATAAGTGTGCTAATGGAGTTATGTTTTCCATGCTTAAATCTGTTCCCTTTCCTCTTATATAACACTTGTCAATGCTTTCGTGTGGTTTAAACAGCTTCTAACAATATGAGCGAGCACCAAACACTGCAAGCTCCAATCCAAATTTTCCACAAAAATTTTGTATCACTGATTTGTTCAGAAAACGTAAATTCATGTGCGATTCTGTCTCAGCTATCAAATCCCAAACTTCTTGAATCAGTTCTCAAAAAAAAATATATTTTACATATGACATCACAGCAAAACATGTAAGACAGACCCCGGTAACCTCTCCCTTCTTGGGTGTCTTCCCCAGAAACCTTTATTTATTATACAGTCTTCTTTACTTCTATCTATATTTTGTTTTCCCTCCTCCCTCCGTTACCTTTTTCCCTTTAGTTGTTCTAAGGCATGCACTGTTTGCCAAAGCACTCAATTTTTTCTTCACTCACCGTTCGCATCGTTCCTCTCTTGACCCTCAGGATCACTGCCTTTGTTACTGCATTCTTCAGCTTTTCGCCCGATCAGCTGCCCTTAGGAATGGGAAGGGTTGTGGGGGAAAATGGGTCCCTTCAGGCCCTGACTGCAGTCTCTTGTTTACACTTCCATTGTCTACGGCAGTGGTCCTCAAACTTTTTAAACAGGGGGCCATGTTAACGGTCCCTCAGACCGTTGGAGGGCCGGACTATAGTTAAAAAAAAAAACTATGAACAAATACCTATGCACACTGCATATATCTTATTTTGAAGTGAAGAAACAAAACGGGAATAAATACAATAAATACAATATTTAAAATGAAGAACAAGTAAAGTTAAATCAACAAACTTACCAGTATTTCAATGGGAACTATGGGCCTGCTTTTGGCTAACGAGATGGTCAATGTCCGGTTCCATATTTGTCACTGCTAGTCGTAACAAGTGACGCAAGTTTTCATCCGTTAGTCTAGATCTGGTTGGAGATTTCAGATGTTTCATTCTGGAAAAAGTCTGTTCACAGACATAAGTGCTGCCAAAGATGGTTGCCATTTTGAGTGCATGGTTCCTGAGATGAGGATATGTCTCGGAAGGGAGAGATGCATACAAACTATGAAGGCTGCTTGACTTGAATGCGTCTTTCAGAGAGTCACAATTCTGCAGTTCAGCCAGTTCCATTTGGTAAATTGTATCCACATTTTCAATGTCAATAGAAAATGGGTTACGGAAAAGCTGTATGTCCTGTTCATGGAGATGAAGCTCTTTAAATCTAAATTGGAACTCCTTTTGCAATGTTTCTAGTGAATCCACACATGTTTTGTTTGGGAATGCAACCAATGGTTTTTCCGCTAACAGATTTAGAGTTGTGGGTAGATGGCAGAAGTTTTCCTCCTTCATTTGTTTGATGAGGAGGCCTAATTTTACTTCAAATGCTTTGACATGTGATTGCATATCACAGATGAGCTTCCCTTTGCCTTGAAGTTGCACATTGAAACTGTTGAGTAGCTCTGTTACATCTGTTAGAAAGGCAAGGTGCCATTTCCATTCTGCATCATTGAGCTCTGCTACTTCTTTGTTTTTTGAAAGAAGAAAAGCTGTAATCTGTGGAAGTAAGTCATAGAAACGTTTCAAAACTCTCCCTCGACTCAGCCAACGGACTTCTGTGTGGTACAGAACATCTCCATAGTCAGCATTTAGCTCAGACAGAAATTCCTGAAATTGTCTGTGCTTTAGTGCATGAGCTCTAATGAAGTTAACACAAGATACCACAATTGTCATAACAGAGTCAAACTTCAGTGATTTACTACACAGCGCTTGTTGGTGGATGAGGCAGTGTATGGCTATTGGATGAGAATAATTATGTTTGTCCATCTCTTGGTTAATGCGAGCAATTACTCCTTTCTTAGACCCCACCATGCTAGGAGCACCATCAGCTGTCACACTGGCTAGTTTAGCCCAGTCCAGCTCCAAACCATTCAAAGTTTGGCAAACCTTTTCATAGATATCCTCTCCTGTAGTTGTTCCTTTGATGCTTTGCAGTGCAGCAAGCTCTTCTGTGACTTCGAAATTGTCATTCGTCCCACGAATAAAAATTAAAAGTTGTGCAGAATCACGAACATCATTGCTTTCGTCAAGTGCCAAGGAAAAATAGGAAAGTTTTTTTGTCAGGTTTTGCAAATGCTGATACAGATTGTCTCCCATTTCTTCAATCCTCCATGTAAGTGTAGGTCCTGAAAGACTCACTGTTCTAAATAAATCGGCCTTCTCTGGACACATCTCTTTGGGAACAGAAAGAAGGCATTCTTTAACAAATTCTCCCTCCACGAATGGTCTGCCAGTGCGCGCTATTAGCTTGGCAACTTGAAAACTTGCTCTCAGTGATGAAATATTTAGCTGCTTCTGCTTCACAAAAGTATTTTGCTGAGCTGTCAATGTATTTTTCAGTTTTAATATTTTATCTTTTCTCACTTCTCCGACCAAACAATCATATTTATCTTTATGTTGAGATTCATAGTGTCGACGCAAATTGTATTCTTTGAACACAGACACTATATTCTGGCATATAAGACACACAGCTCTTTCCTTGTACTGTATGGAAAAGTAATCAGAAGTCCACTGTTCTTTGAATATCCTACACTCCGAGTCAATTTTTCTCTTTCTTGACATCATTGTTTCCTAGGGATTCCAAATTGCTATTAGTAAAATACCAATAAAAACAATATACCAGCAACATTCCCCCACATTGGGTGCAATATAGTCCCCCACATTAGGCTGGCAGTATAGTTCCCCCACATTAGGCTGGCAGTATAGTCCCCCACATTAGGTTGGCAGTATAGTTCCCCCCACATTAGGCTGGCAGTATGTTCCCCCACATTACGTTGACAGTATAGTTCCCCCCACATTACATTGACAGTATAGTTCCCCCCACATTGCGGGGCTTATGTACCGGGCATGGTATCGGGGACTCTAAATGAGTCCCCGATACCATAAAAATGCCTGGTATCAGTCCCGATACTGGTATCGGGACATCCCTTCTGACCACCGCTCCGGCAATAGCAGGACCGGTGGTCAGAACACCGAAGGGACGCGCCGCTGGTAAACACTTACCTCCAGCGCGTGTCCTTTCTTCTCTGCTTCTCCGCCTCGGTTTCCATAGGCGTGCGCACGCATGGGACGTCAGTGACGTCGCTGCGTGCGCCTACTCCCAGCGGTTCCCGCGTTTTTAAAGTAAACGCGGGCCGCAGGGACTTCTCAGAGGCATCCTTGTGTTCCGAAAGCATCTTTCGGAAACACAAGGATGTCCTGAAGCTAAAACACCCGGCGGGCCGGGTAAATGCGCTCCGTGGGCCGCATGTGGCCCGCGGGCCGTAGTTTGAGGACCACTGGTCTACGGGGAGCTTCACGGTCTACTCAGCCGAATGGCAAAAGACTTGTGATATTGCCGAAAACCTAGAGTTACAATATGTCCACGGTCAATAGGTGTCTTATTTTAATCAATAATCGATAGTCGATAAACCATCCGTTCTTGCGACCAAGTGTACTTGAGAGAACCCCGGCCGGCCCATAGAGACAGGGTTTGCTCTGCAGTACTTTAAGATGAGATAGCTGCACCTTGAGGTGGATGGGGGTGCCGGTTTTCTTACTCTAACACCAATCAATAAGGACAACTCAATGGTTTTGGCAAAGGGGAGTCCGTTTAATGACAAGTACAAAAAACGGGGAAACATGGAAAATCAACAGTGATTCGATAGCCCGTCTCGCTTCAACTCCCTCGAACTTCATACAAAACATAATTTTCATATCCTAAAACTCACCATAATCTGATGTGTAACACTCAAAAGTTAACAAGCAATTCTATTGGTTAGGAAAAGGTAACTTTAATATAGGTGCTATATCTGTATATGGTAACGGAGTGAGGGGATTGGGTAAACACTGTCAGGTGGGCTTTTAAGCCCTTCCTTCAAAAATGACTACTGTAGACGTCACTAAAAGTACAATGTCTCATTGGTTCTACTAACTGTAGGACCCTAGATTACTTGGTCCATTGTGATTGGGTTGGCATCAACCCCATGCATAAATCTCCACTCAACGGTCAACCAGGTGCAGGGTGTCCCCCAATTCACCCTGCCTTCCTTCAATCAATCATCAATTTATGGGCTATGTGTCAATCAGTTCACTGTGGTTGGCCTCGAAACTGCATCTTCTTGTCTCGAAATAATTCTGATATCTCTGTCTGGGCAGATGCCAAGCATAGGTGTGAAACTGTGCCTCTTCTCGCTCGGCTGGTCAGGTGCTGGCACACCATGGATTTAGCTCATTTCTTTCAATTTGTGCATTTGATGTTCGTTTCACCCTGCCACCTGCCTTCGCCTTCTTATCTCATTCCTTCAGTGGCAGGATATTCTATTCTTAGCTTCAATTAAAAGTAGCTACTTTTCAGAGCTGTTCAGAGCTTCTATTGATATGACCTTGGCTTCCCCGGCACAAGCTGATTCAGCCTTTTTCCTCATGTTACTAGAATATGAAACTCCTTGTGTTTGGCCTATAATAGCCTGGGTAGGTTCTGCTTTTCATGCAAAGTGGACTCTCACTTATATAACATGCTTCGTTTTGAGGTAGATTGTGTATAATGGTGCTTGCCGCTCTATTCTTCTACTTAGCATAGCAAGCTGCACTTTTTTCTTAGCTTTCTTGCAGTTAGAAGCATATGTACAGGCGTTAGCTAGTTGAATATCTTCATCCTGCTTACTGTTTAAGCTTCTTTGCCTTTTATCAACGTTCTCTTCATTTAGTTTCACAATATCTTTAATCATGGCGTCTCGTCTCTTTGTGTTATCCTTGGGTCATCATATTGTCTACGGGTGCGTTAGTCCAGACCCTCGTGACATCACCATTCGTCTTCCATTAAGGATTTTTTGGATTCTTCCTGTACAGTACTTAAGCAATCTTCATTTCGTTTCATTTGCTGGTAGGGTTTTCTTTATGGATACCTTACTGTCAATGGTTGTCTGGTTATTGGTACTTCAATAGGTATTGTTCTTCTGATAGGTACTGGACAGAGCCCTACTGCGGGGACATAGATGATCTCTCCAACTACAGACCAATCTCCAACATCCCCTACCCGGCCAAACTCCTCGAAACCTACTATACAAACTAACCCAAGAATACGTTGAAGAACACCACCTGCTAGACCAAGCTCAAGTCGGCTTCAGACCCACAAGAGGTACAGAAACAGCACTACTATCCATCTGGGATGACCTAAAAACAAATGCAGACTCCAACACAACATTTGCCCTTATTCTGCTCAACCTCTCCGCAGCCTTCGACACAGTTAGCCATGACACCCTAACCAAAAGACTAGAAGACATAGGCATAACAGAAACAGCGCTACGCTGGAATAAATCATTCCTAGCAGACAGAACTGAAACCGTTTGGATCAAACCCTTCAAATCCACCCCATGAGTCAACGACTGTGGAGTACCACAAGGATCCTCACTATCACCACTGTACTTCAACATCTACCAAACCCCAGTAATCAGAATCTTCAAGAAACACAACATCAAATGCTACAACTACGCAGACGACACTCAAATCATCTACAAGATCGAAGACACCCAAGCCGATCATTCAAACTTAACCGACTGTCTAAAAGAAGTCTTCAACTGGATGAATGCCAACAACCTGAAAATCAACCCAGGAAAAACAGAAATCATGATCATATCCAAAGACCAAGAGAAGAAAACCACCATCCCGTGGCCAACGGAAATGGGATCTGCACCATCACCATCTAAGGTAGTAAAAAATCTGGGATTCCTGATGGACAACACCCTAACCTTAGAACCACAAATAAACACAACAGTCAAGAAATGCTTCTTCCTCCTCCACACGGCAAGAAAAATACTACCTTTCCTCTCCTTCACACACAAAACACTCACTATCGTCGGCCTCATCATGTCAAGTATCGACTATGCAAACAGCCTCTACCTCGGTATACCGGAATACCTACTGAAGAAGCTACAACGGATCCAAAACATGGCAGCCAGACTACTCCTCAAACTATCCAGAAGAGACCACTTCACCCCGGCCCTAAAAACACTACACTGGCTCCCAGTAAAACACTGCATCATCTTCAAATCAATGTGCATACCGCACAGGGCAATCTGCGGACGAGGAGCAAAATTCCTGCAAAAGAAAATAACAATCTACAAGCCAACGAGACCGCTCAGGTCAACCAACGAAATCTGACTGGAACAAAAACCTTACATCAAGAAGAAACTCAGAGGCACCGCTTTCTACCACTTAGCCGCGAAAACCTGGAACAACATCCCAAAAGTAATGAGGAACACCAAAGAGCACCTTAAATTCAGAAAATTACTAAAATCCTGGCTTCAACACCAGAGACTAAAACCGAAACAACAATAAGACAAATGACTCAACAGGAAAGGACATTGACAAGCCCCTAGAACCGACAGAAGTACTTTGAGCACCAGTAGGGCTGACGCTGGACACAGGGGTCCACCTGCGAGACCCAGGGAGACGGAGGCATTAACTCAAGACAACCCTTACCATCCCCCACCACCCGTACAGCCACAACTAGGTACCACGGGGTTGTGGAACGGACGAGATACCACCAATCACTACACAATCGGATGTATGGACACGAGCCCAACCGGTCAATCCAGGATAGAGATAGCAACTAACCAATACCACTAACAATTTCCTTCTCTGCATACACCTCTCAAACTCCAAATCAAACACAACCACAAACCTCCAGCACAACAAACCGCACGAACTTGTGCAGGACTCCGCAGCCTTCGACACAGTTAGCCATGACACCCTAACCAAAAGACTAGAAGACATAGGCATAACAGAAACAGCGCTACGCTGGAATAAATCATTCCTAGCAGACAGAACTGAAACCGTTTGGATCAAACCCTTCAAATCCACCCCATGAGTCAACGACTGTGGAGTACCACAAGGATCCTCACTATCACCACTGTACTTCAACATCTACCAAACCCCAGTAATCAGAATCTTCAAGAAACACAACATCAAATGCTACAACTACGCAGACGACACTCAAATCATCTACAAGATCGAAGACACCCAAGCCGATCATTCAAACTTAACCGACTGTCTAAAAGAAGTCTTCAACTGGATGAATGCCAACAACCTGAAAATCAACCCAGGAAAAACAGAAATCATGATCATATCCAAAGACCAAGAGAAGAAAACCACCATCCCGTGGCCAACGGAAATGGGATCTGCACCATCACCATCTAAGGTAGTAAAAAATCTGGGATTCCTGATGGACAACACCCTAACCTTAGAACCACAAATAAACACAACAGTCAAGAAATGCTTCTTCCTCCTCCACACGGCAAGAAAAATACTACCTTTCCTCTCCTTCACACACAAAACACTCACTATCGTCGGCCTCATCATGTCAAGTATCGACTATGCAAACAGCCTCTACCTCGGTATACCGGAATACCTACTGAAGAAGCTACAACGGATCCAAAACATGGCAGCCAGACTACTCCTCAAACTATCCAGAAGAGACCACTTCACCCCGGCCCTAAAAACACTACACTGGCTCCCAGTAAAACACTGCATCATCTTCAAATCAATGTGCATACCGCACAGGGCAATCTGCGGACGAGGAGCAAAATTCCTGCAAAAGAAAATAACAATCTACAAGCCAACGAGACCGCTCAGGTCAACCAACGAAATCTGACTGGAACAAAAACCTTACATCAAGAAGAAACTCAGAGGCACCGCTTTCTACCACTTAGCCGCGAAAACCTGGAACAACATCCCAAAAGTAATGAGGAACACCAAAGAGCACCTTAAATTCAGAAAATTACTAAAATCCTGGCTTCAACACCAGAGACTAAAACCGAAACAACAATAAGACAAATGACTCAACAGGAAAGGACATTGACAAGCCCCTAGAACCGACAGAAGTACTTTGAGCACCAGTAGGGCTGACGCTGGACACAGGGGTCCACCTGCGAGACCCAGGGAGACGGAGGCATTAACTCAAGACAACCCTTACCATCCCCCACCACCCGTACAGCCACAACTAGGTACCACGGGGTTGTGGAACGGACGAGATACCACCAATCACTACACAATCGGATGTATGGACACTAGCAGGTGCGCTAGTCATGTGGGTGGGGGTGAGGATCATGCAAAGTTATTAAGGGAGCGGACGGAGGGGACAGCTAAATGCTCAAATGCCCTCCAATGCAAAAACGGGCATGTACCTCCTGAGGCACAGGGTGCGCAAGCACCCCGTCGTGTAAGATTACACGAGCCCAACCGGTCAATCCAGGATAGAGATAGCAACTAACCAATACCACTAACAATTTCCTTCTCTGCATACACCTCTCAAACTCCAAATCAAACACAACCACAAACCTCCAGCACAACAAACCGCACGAACTTCACTACACTGCAACAAAAAAACAAAAAAAACACACATAGACTCGCACATCAGCACACGACGACTACTGGCCACATACAACCCAGGCCCAGCCGACGGAACTACCGGGCTAAGGCTGCCAACAGCACATCACTGCAATCTTGCACTTTTCCAGATCCCCACCCACTAACCCACCTCTCCCTCCCTCTTTTAGAGCCGCCAGAGCGCCAGGGGACCACTCCAGTGGTGATAGTGCGTGGTGCAAATGTCCTTTAACATTAACATTAACATAGGTGACATATTTCAGTGTGAATGTTCCTGGTACTTCGAAATGGGCGACTGGAGTGCAGGCTATATTTGTGACCTTCTCTACAACATGTTTAAAATTTAAAATTGTGGACATTTTTATGTTCCCATAATGCTCTTTACTTTTATGCAAATCGCCAGGATTGAGTTCTATGAAGAGATACTGTATACCTGACCTAGACTGGGTTAGCTGAGTTATGTAAGCCCAGGTTTCCCACCCACGTTGATCGGGGTGTTATACATATAGCACTGCAAGTCTTTGTCCCTCGGCGGCTCTCACTAGGGAGCTGGACAGGGGCGTAGGAGACCCATAAAATCTGGGGGGGACAGGGGACACCTTGGGGACTTTGCTTTTTTAATTTATTTATTGTATTTTAGTCAAAGAACTCAACATTTCACAAAATTAAAATAGCAGTATGTATTAAATTACATATATCATCACTGTATAAATTATAAAACAAGAGAAAGAAGAAAAGAAAACCAAAGAAAAGTAAGAAAAAGAAAAGCAGTTTAGAGTATAAAATCCTCCCAGCGATGGATATTTAGAGAGATCTTTTATAATACTCCCCATCCTGCGCTTTAAATGCAGATGCTTGATGGAGTTTCACCAACCCATCCTATCCTATTTCACTTGAGCCCCTTTACAGCAGTGTTTTGGCTGCAATCATACCTCGGCACCAGGGTATTCATTGGATTTGCATTGATAGCAGAACAAGTGCTGTTTTGAATCTCGAGGCTCTGCTTTATGTTTTTCTGGGTCACCAAGATGGCTTATGTTTGCCACTATTAAAACTTATCTACAATGCATTAGTCAGCTGGTGGTGGGTACCAAACATGCAGTTTTAAAACAAGCATTGGCAACACTAACCATTTGGGCTTTAATGTAGGCATGGAAAAGGTACTTGCCAAGCACTGCCATAGTGGTATTAGGTACCTACGGATGGTAGCAGCTGCAAAATGGTGAATGTACCTGGACATTTAATAGCGGTGCCTGGCAAATGCCACTACGTATAGACAAGCAAACACTTGCCATTGCTGGTTTTTAGCAGGACTTCAGTGAAGGACATGCATAGTGCTAATAGAGTGGCTGAAGGCAGCCATGGATAAGACATTTGTATTACACCAGTAGTATGTTCCCTGCTCCAATTAAGTTATTAACTACAGAGGGCTTTGTAGTAAACATCCCTAAGTCAGTGGCTTTATCTTAAGCAGAACTGGCACTTTGTGTGCCCTTTATAGAACATTCTAGTGTTTTTAAAGGAATAGGTTATGGAATAAAAGGAGTCTGCGGCACGTGTGGCATCCTTCCACCAAAAACCCATGAAAGTTGCTAAAATAGCCCAAATAACAAGATGCTGTGTCGCAAGGTAAGATGCCAAGCTCCCTGGCACCAGCTCCCACTACAGGACAGGTCAGAGGTTAATATATACCTCATTTAAGGTTTGGCCTGACTTCAGACCTAGGCTGCAGGTAGGATTGAGTGAAAAGGGAGTTGATGCAGGAACAGCCTGCTGTGACTGTCTCTTCCTGTAGAGGAAAAAGACAGGAGCGCAGATGACACTGGGGCAGTGGGAGAGCGTCAACCCTGTTCTCCCACGTTCCCTCTAATAAATCCTCCCCATGCCGGCCTGCACCTGGGAGAGGGGGGCCACTGTGTGTATTATCAGGCCCAATAAATGCGCAGACAGGTATGGTGTAGTGTATATATCTGCAATTATTTCATCAGATGACTTCTAATCGTCCTTGTGCAGGACTCATGAGCATGGATCAAGCGTTAGAAGAAGACGCATTCGTGACTGCACCCTTTATCTGGGAATATGAGTCGAGACACCATTCTTCCTTGTACAAATCTCTGCTCTGTACCCTTCTCTACGCCACATTCTTGTCTGCTGTACACCCTTTTCTCCCAAGTCCCTTCCCTGCACCCCACACCAAGTCACTCTGACACACTGCCCTCTGCACTTCTCATTTGTCTGTACTTTTCATTTACAAAACCCAAAGCACCTCCTATGCCATTTCTGCCCTACACCACTCTCCCTGTGTTCTGGTCTTTCCTACACCCCTCTCTCCCCTGCACACACTGGTCACCCCATGTTGCAAACCATCCCTATCTTTCACCTGCACTCCGTTTTTGTTCCCATCTCTCCCCTCCCTTGCTCCTCTCTTTTCTGCCCTCTGCACCCTTTCTACCCTTTTTCACTTTGCAGTCCCACACACTACTGCAGCCCAGTCCCTCCCTTCCCACTCTCCCATGGCTAGCACCCGACAACTCGTATCTGTACACGTACTCAGCACTTTCTCCTCAGTCTTCAGAGCACCCTCACTATCCTGGCTTACATTTCACAGGTTTTCTCTTGCATGCCTTGCATTACCAACCACTCCATATAGCTTGTCAGAATAATCTGGAACAGGCATGCCAGATCCATGAACTTTAAAGGGCACATTGATACCTGCAAGCATTAACTCTTAAGAAATAGTCAGGAGCATGGATATTTGTAAGGGGGACAGACAGAGAAGTCACTAAATCCACGTATTGCAGAGGCTCTACCCCCAAAATCTGATCGCACAGCAACCGCTCAAGTACGCTGACAGAAACAGCCATGCTGAAAAAAACAGGGTGAAGCTTAGCCAAGACCTACAGAAGATTTGTGCTTGATTTCTTTTGAGAGATGCGCAGGATGGGAACCAACAAATGGTTTAGCTTGGCCAGCGACAGGGTTCAGGTCTGTGCTGGTAGAAGTTTGTATTATGGAATATAATAACACTTTGGTCATAGTGCTTCATACTAGATGCTTTCATCTTCTAGGCAGTGCAATAGCAGGTATTATTACCCTCATTTGAACGGTACTGAATTTATGAAAGGTTAAGTGGACCCACTGCTGCTGGGTTTGAACTAGAGAAATGCAGGTAGCCCTCATGTCAGAGACCAAGCTTTAGGTGTGGTACCATCCAAACTTCAAGCAGGTGAGAGTTGGTGGGAAGAGGTGGAGGGGTGTGCCTTAAGTGAGGACTACTGATATTAGAGTATTGTTTTCCCTTGCCTACCTTAGACCTTCAACAGACTGGTTGCCGAAGCTAGGTGGCCAGAAAAAGGAAGGAGACTTGAGAACCTGTATTGACTACCACGCATTGAACCAGATCACCGTGAAGAACCGCTACCCCTTGCCGCTTATCCCTGAGATGCTAGACCAAGTTAAAGATGCCCAGATTTATACCAAATTGGACCTTCGAGGAGCGTACCACCTAGTCCGAGTCAGACAAGGAGATGAATGGAAAACCGCCTTCCGTACTAAGTACGGCTTGTTTGAATATCAAGTCATGCCCTTCGGGTTATGCAACGCTCCTGCGGCATTCCAATATTTCATGAATGACGTCTTAAGGGAGTTAATTGATGTGTGCGCCTTAGTGTACATAGACGACATCTTGGTATACTCAGCCTCGGAACAAGATCATGTCAGGCACGTTCGTTCAGTCCTCATCAAGCTTCATCAACATCGCTTGTTTGCAAAGCTTGAAAAATGCTTTTTTCACGTCACCGAAGTAGAATTTCTTGGTTTTATCCTTACTCCAGGAGGCATCAGAATGGACGTGCACAAGGTAGATGCCATTCTGAAATGGCCTTCACCGACGTCTCTGAAAGGGGTACAAAGCATGCTGGGCTTTGCAAACTTCTACCACCGGTTCATCCCAGACTTCTCTCAGGTCGTGCACCCAATCACAGTACTATTACGAAAAAACAATAAAAAGTTTTCTTGGACCGAAGAAGCAGAAGAAGCCTTTCAGGGACTAAAATGAAGGTTTACCTCTGCTCTGCGACATCCTCGTCCAGACCTCCCTTATGTCGTTGAAACTGATGCGTCCAGTCTCGCAATGGGGGCTGTCCTTTCACAGAGAGACCCGGAAACCGGCCAGCTACATCCTGTGGCCTTCTGGTCGAAAAAGTTCTCACCTCCAGAGATTAATTATGCCATCACGGACAAGGAACTCCTGGCTATCAAATCTGCCTTTAAAACCTGGAGGCACTACCTTCTGGGGGCCAGACACACCATTACAGTCATCACAGATCACTGAAACCTGCAATATCTCAAAACAGCCAAGGCCCAGTCCTCGCGCCAATTACGGTGGGCCCTTTTCTTCGCCGAATATGATTATGTAATCACATTTTGACCAGGAGTCAGAAATGGAAAGGCGGATGCCTTATCTCGCATGGGCATAGATGAAATAGTATATACAACTCCAGACCCAGTACCTATTATACCTGAAGACAAACTCTTGGGTATTACGACAGCCTTAACACAAGCAGAACTATGAAAAGAAATCCAATGGACAATGAATCCTGATGCCTACGTCGCATGGCAAACTCAAGGAGAACAATATACCATCAAAGACTACCTACGCTTTTTTAGGGATTGCCTATATGTACCCAAGAAGGAATAACAACAGCAAATAATTTCAAACTATCACAATTCACTGATAAAAGGGCATCCTGGGATCGCCAAAACCCTAGCTAAGGTGAAAGAGAACTTTTGGTGGCCTACCTGGCGTAAGGACATCATTCAGTACATTCAGTCCTGCGGTGTCTGCGCACAAAATAAATCACAGAAACAAAAACCATCTGGTCTCCTACAACCATTGGACATTCCTCCAGTTCCATGGCACACTCTTTCCCTTGACTTCATCACTGATCTACCTCCAAGCCAAGAGTTCAACATCATACTTGTACTTGTGGACTTATTCTCGAAGATGGCCCATTTTATTCCTCTCAAAGGCCTCCCAGACACAGCCACTTTAGCAAAAGTGTTCCTGGAGGGGGTGGTTAAGCTACATGGCTTTCCTTCGGTTCTGGTCTCTGATTGAGGCAGCCAGTTTGTTTCAAACTTCTGGAAAAAATGCTGTGCAATGGTGCAGATCGACGTTCGGCTATCTACCAGTCACCATCCCCAAACGGATGGCCAAACCGAGAGAAACAATCAGACACTCGAGCAATATTTACGGTGCATGCTGCACCACGAACAAAGGAATCGGAAAGACCTACTATGGATAGCCGAATATGCATATAACAATTCTTTGCATTCAAGCACAGGACAAACGCCCTTCTATACCCTTCATGGCAGACATCCACGTACCTCTGAACTAGACCTTCCAGCGAGCTTGGAAATGCCAGCAGTAAAGACTCTACACACAACCATTACTCAGGCTTTCAAAAGGGCAAAGGAACAATTTATTCATGCCAAAGAAAAACAAAAGAGATTCGCCGACTAACACCGGAAAAAGGCCCCTGATTATCAAGTAGGAGACAAAGTTTGGTTAGCCGCTACATTCGTACCCATCAAGGGAACCCGGACCTTTCATCCCAGATTTTTAGGACCTTATACCATTAAGGCAATTATCAACCCAGCAGCCGTGAAACTGGATTTACCACCTAATGTACACATCCACCCGGTATTCCATGTGTCCCTCCTGAAACCAATGCAACCCGGCACACGGATTGGGACACCACCTAAGCACATACTTGTTGACGGAGAACCAGAATTCGAAGTCAAAGATATCTTGGACTCTAAATACTATAGGGCCAAGCTATATTATCTCGTCGATTGGAAAGGATTTGGATCACAAGATAGATCCTGGGAGCCCAGTGAGAATATCTACTCACCACGTCTAATCAGGAAATTCCATCGGAACTTCCCAACCAAACTTGGGCCAGACAGAAGGAACACCATGGGAGGGGCCTTAGGGGGGAGTGCTGTCACGACCCTCGCCCAAAACCCCCTCTGGCAAACCCATTGGTCAGGTGGAGTCAGTACTCGGCCTCTAGAGCCGGGCATCCTCTTCAAAAGCCCTCATGGGGCCAGTCCTGGAGTCTATGGCGCCAGGCTCATACACCATGAACAACAATGTGCTTGGGAACTACTTTCCCTGGTACTACTTTACCTGGGATATATAAACCACACCCTGACTGCAGAACATGCTTCGTGCTACTTTGCAGCTTGCAACGTGATGCTCACCGTGTCCAGCTATTCCCTTGAACCTCAGAGAAGGAGAACCTGCAGGGAGACAAAAAGAACATCATTAGCAGCAGCATCTTACCTGCATTCTTCATCTTTAAACACTCACAGCTACTGAGAACAGCTTCCTCGAATCTGCACACCTCCCGGACAGAACGACCTGAAAGAGGAAGATAGAGGCAAGAGACATTTACAAATTACGAACTGCTCAAAAGGCTTACCTGGCTGGTCGCCTCTCGGCTGGCACCACTCTGGACATTCCACTCGCGCTGAAGAACACTGCAACCTACAAGGAAGGAAAACACAGGTTAGCAAAGGCAAGACTTCGCAGCGCTGCGCATAGTGCTTACTTACCGCATCATAGCACTCTTAATGCGCCATCATTTACCAGCGGGGCTCAACCAAGCCAGTTCGCCGTGCTGAAGCTATGCATACCTAAAGGAGAAAAAAGAGACATTTTAAACAAAGAAAGGCCTGCAGGATAGCAACAAAACTAAAGAACAGCAATAAGACCTACCTGAACAATATCAAACAGGCTGGCGTCAGTGAAGTAACTGGACCGCACTCGCCCATGAAAGACAACGCGCCCCTGCAAAGAAGACAGGACGGAGAGCACGCCTAATTCTACCACAAGGTGAGGAGAGGGCGCCAGAGGGACTGAAAGCATACGGGGGTGGAAGGAGGATACTTACCCCAGTCGGTCAGTCTTGAACACAGTCCTCCTGTATTTTCAGGCAGAACCTTCCCAGGAGACCACTTCAGGGCAAAGCTGAGAAGCATACCAGTGAGTAACCCAGCTGGGTGGCCTCACTGCGGATACCAGGTGAGCGTAACAAAAAAAACAAAAGTAATTTCCAAATTGAAAAATGCTGCTTGCGTTCACTAGTTTTCTTTTTTGTCAGACACC
This sequence comes from Ambystoma mexicanum, assembly GCF_040938575.1. Lineage (NCBI taxonomy): Eukaryota > Metazoa > Chordata > Amphibia > Caudata > Ambystomatidae > Ambystoma > Ambystoma mexicanum. The sequence continues at coordinate 1,136,567,155 of NC_090932.1, read as the reverse complement.
GCACATACACTGTTATTTTGTGTGCCCCTCTGTGTTTTAGTACAGGTTATATTTATAAAGATGGTATATGCATGTCAAACTGGGTAATCACAAATAAATGCTTCTGTTGTGCTGACAGCAGTTTTTATGAAATTAAACAGTGGGTTCATGGGTGGCAACTTTTGATTTTTACTACAGGGGCAGAAATATCCCTACCTCCGCCCTGAATATAAGCAAGCAACCAGCCCAACCTATACCCTGGCCAAACACATTTTATAACACTTTTTTAATGAGGCATTGCAAAAAGTCAAATGATTAACAACTTGTAGTTTCGAATATATAACATCTCAGCATCGGTCTGTCAACCTGCTGAGCTACACTGGCAGGCTTCTACGGTACAGCGTGTCTATCGATCACATAATGTACTAAAAGTGGGTGTACCTGCGTCATGGAAGTGATTTAAAGTGGAAATATATAGTGTGGAGTTTGGAAGAAGCCACATGAAAGAAATTGCACCATTTTAAAAATATTATTTTGAACATTTCCAAGCGACCAGCAGTGCTACTGTGATATTTTCATTGCGTGGTCACAGTGATCCTGATCCTACCCCAGCCCTTCCAACATCTCTGACAAATAAGAGCCGCTTGCTTAAGCAAGACAGTGTCGTGGGGGCGCACAAGGCCAACTGTGCTACTACAGGCGGCTGCAGAAACAGAACATGGTACTGACATCTGTCAGCATAATTACAAGCAGCTCCACATGGCACTGCAACCAAGCTCCCTGCCCACAGTTGGGACAACAGGGCTGGATCCTGAACATGGAAAATAGTCACAAAGCACACCAGAATGTGTTTATTTTACGGTATAGACCGCTGCACTAGAGAAACAAATTCTGGGGGGGGATAAAAGCTATTATATCCCCGCACTTAAAATTGTGGGGGGGATTTGTCCTCCCCCTTCCCCTCCCATGTCCTACGCCCATGGAACTGGACCACCAACTCACATCAAGGCAGGGTTACAGACCCCCAATAAAGGTCTTGCCCTGCTGTGGAGCAGGCGACCGATGCATAGGGTGCATGCCATAGGCATAGAAGTAGTACTAAAGTAAATACAAATAAAACAGTAGTCCCGCTTCTATGTTGCTGGCCTGTTGCAGGGTGCAGGGAGGGGGTGTGCTCACAAGCACGCTCAGCTCATTGGAGGAGAGCACTGGGGAGGGGGGAGGAAATGGGTGCATGAAAAGCATTTCACGCACCCATTCGCGCAGGAAGAGTCACACCAGGAACCGTTTTCGGGATTTCAAAATCGGGTCCCGGCAAAAACCAGGACCGTAGCCACCCACCCTTGCAAAACTTGGGATGCGGTTTGTAAAATTAAAAAGACCCCGGGACGTAGAGCGATTTCCCCAGACTGTCCCGGGAAAACCGGGACGTCTCGTCACCCTACCGATACAGGAGTTTCCACTCCTGTCTCCATATCCTGTGTCTGTGTCTGGTGCCGATCCACAAGAGTGCTCCACACACAACACTCAAAATACAACCCGCCCACACACAAGCCCTTTATTGAAAGACGCCACACCTGACTGAAGCATAAAGCACCTGCTCAAAATCATGCAAAGTCTGTGGGTATCGAAATGTTGCTTCCCCCGTAAGATTTTACATACCAATTACATGACTGGGGAATAGCTCAATTGGTTAAGTACTCCCTTTAGACACGGGGCAACCTGTAGTTTCCAAGTTATAATGCTGGCATGGCAACTCAACCCTTGATCCTTCAGAGGCTGTTATATCAGATGCCATCAGCGTCGGTAATACTGACACGGAGGGACAGTGTTAGGGCCTTTTTGGTTTTTCTGATGAAAAGGGCTGCAGGACTTTTTGGGGTTAAGGGGGGCAGAGCAGCTGTCCGTCTTTTGCAGTATTATGGCCCAGAGCAGCGCGCAGGTTGCAGGCTGCCTTTTCTGGAACCCTCAGGGCTGCCACCTCCCCTGCAACTTTCTTATCACTCCGTTGCATTTTTATTTAGGTTTCCTCACCCTTAGGCCACTCCTGTACATGAGCGATGAATAGCCTTTCACCTGGCATTAAGTGTTTCAGCCCCCGGCTGGCTGCCTCGCTACTTTTTGTTTTACTTCATTATCTTTTAAAAAGCCTACGGGTGCCTCTAAATGTTTATCCCAGCTGAAACACAGCGCCCCCGCCACACCCCCAACATCATGTTGAAATGGGCCCCAGCCCTAACACACCTTCAGCCACCCGATAACAATTATTAGTACGCGGCGAGGGTGCAATCAGAATGAAAGAGCCATTCTGAATGGCCCTCGCTGAGTCATTACCAGACCAGTAATCCCTCTGTCGAATTCCACAGCCTTTGTCATTGGCGGGGGTGTGGCAGCCCCTCAGCCAATGAGGATGCTTGAAGCGGGCCATCCCGCTGCAGCGTTTCGGGACCAAAAAAAAAAGCTTTTAGTGCCCCGGTCACGCAGTTTTGCGGGCCGGGGTACTAATAGCTATATGCCCCTCGCGGCAGGGGCATTACTGACTCTGGTAATGCCCCGGGGCTTTCGTTAACTATAACTATGGGCCCCGGGGCATTACCTGAGTCGGTAATGCCCCCCGCCGCTCAGAGCATATTGCTTTATTATTACGGTGGGTAGAACTATGTGGAATATAGCATGAAGCATATATGAGACCATTGATATTGTTATCATACCCAGCTCCTTAATTCGGCAGGACCATACACTTATAATTGACGGGATGATAACATACTTTTGAGACAAATTAACATTTATGAATTCAATATCTCCATCTAGTGGTCATAAGAGGAAAATGGTACGTTGATCATGACCTTTGGGATTAATGTATTGTAGGTTTACAATACTCCCACAGTTCATGAACAGCTTTGTCACTTTGCTTAACCACTGACTTGTTTTTTTTTAAACCGTGATTGTAGCAGTCACACCACTGTTAGATGTCACTTGTGTTTCACTTTTGATGTTGTGCGCAGTGTCATTGTCGGAATGTTAGCTGCATCTTGTTGAGTGAACATTCTATGGTTGTCAGTTGGGAGCTAGAGTTCAGCCTGGGTTGGGGGGCACCAGTGTAGTCACCTTGTGACTAGCTCAAGAACCGCACTATGGTCCAATGCAGTACCTACATTTGTCTTTATGTACCAGAATAAAGAGAACCTGAGAGTCCTGCATGCAGCGTGCCACCCACACACCTCTTTGCGCCCCCATATTTGGGATGAGTTAACCTGGGGCAGTGGTGGCTTGCCATTCCTCCTCTATGCAGACAGGTGCTAAGCTGATCTCGAACTGAGAGGCCTGGCGGTGGGCTAGAGCAGCCTTGATGAAGACTAGCAAATGGACTGCTTACTCAGCACTGACGCATGTGTACGGGCATCAGCAGACTGGCAGCACCACTAGTGTTTGGCATGATTAGAGATTGGGGGTCCCTGTGCAGGCATCATCAGTGCGAGAATTAACACCATTTACTGCGGAATTCACCTGCATTATGCATACATATATCGCGAGTCTACATTGGCAAGACCATTTTTGTATAAGCCGCCTGATGGTATCATTGGCATCCCACATTCGGGGGGGGGGGGCATGTGGTGCAGCGCGAGACAGGTATGTCCTTGAGTGATGATTGGCAATAGATTGTGTAGATACTTGGGCCCATTCTGGGGCATGAAGAATATATGCATTTTGGTTTGGAGAGGACCCTCTGCAACCGCCCGCCCCTTAGAACAGAAACCTACCACCACCAGATGAATTCATGCCAGGAAGGCTAACTATTGAGTCACTGTCGACACGCCCTCCCCTTCGCCCTACCGGCCATGTTGTATCCTATCCTCTACAGTGCGGCCAGGCTCGCTCTCTATAATCCTCCTTATCACCTTCACCTCTTCTGGCAGATTGATTACACAGGAAATCCCCCAACCTATAGGTCCCCTGAGGTGGGGGCATGTCACTTTGCCTGACATGTCGCTGAAGAAATGGCGCAGGCACAAGGGCAGTAGCGAGCATAGCTGTGTTTTCATGTGTCACAAAAGGCTGAATATTACAGAGTAATCTGTTAATTAATCCACAACATGAGCGAGTCTGGGCAACATGCTGGTTCATGGTTAACTCTGCATCCAGAATAACACCCAGGGTCTTTACCTTTTTATCTAAAGGAATAATAGTGCCTGAGATGGAGTTCTGTGTTCTGTGTGTTTAACACCATAGAGTTAGTAGCCATCCAGGCATTAATTGCCGAGTATTTAGAATTGAGTTTTGCCAGATCCTGGGAATAGGATCCTGAGAGTTTCATAACGACCTGGGTATCATCAGCATAATTAGTGTACTGGACACCCAGTTCGTCTAAGAGTCTCAGAAAGGGGATTATGTAAATATTGAACAGGGAAGGATAGATACATGATCCTTGTGGGAAACTACAAGTAATTGGAGGGGGCCTCACCAACAGACACTCTGGCGTTACGCGGACCAAGAAAGGAGGAAATCCACTGAGACGCCTAAGGAGAGCAATCTACAACAGTACAGAGTCTGTCCTCTAGTAATGTGCGAACCACAAAATCGAACACAGAGGACAGATCGAAAAGCATCAACATTGCTGGTTGTCCGAGATCAGCAATGTTCAATAAGGTCACCTTAAGGTCTAACATGGCCGTCTCAGTGCCATGCCCCCTTCTAAAACCTCACTGATGATCAACAAGAATAATATTTTGTTCAATAAAATTCTGGAACTGAGTATATGCCACCTTATAGAGAATCTTAAGAAGAAAAGCAATATTTGTTATTGGATGGTAGTTGTCAGCAGAGAAAGGATCTAGATTGTCCTTTTTTAAAGAGGGGTGATTCAGTCGTCTTTGAGAAATAATGGAACAGATCCCTCAGTAAATAAAAGGTTAATGAACGTGGTAACCCAGAGGCAAAGCACATTGATGCAGCTAATAAAAAGACTGGTGGGACAGGCATCATCCATGCACAAGGTAAGCTTTATACTGGAGATAGTTTGTAAAATAGTGGTTTCAGAACAATGGGCAAATGTAAAGAGAGAAACAGTAGCTTTGGAGGGACTGGGGTCAACACTGACGGAGTTAGAATAATCCCTATTATAACAGGCGTCCCTAGTAGACTGGATGCAGCTTTGATGAGAGTTGACCTTATTAATAAAGGCATAATGAATAGTTTGACACCAGTCGTTATTTTTACTGGAGCCGGCATAGAGCATCGCTTGTCCTTGAATTCGCTAAAATAGCAAATAGTTCCTTAGAGCTGGATTTGGCATGCACAATCCTGTCATTATACAGAGAAGATTTGGTAGCGATAAAAGCTTTTTTGAATTGCTTGACCAGAGATGTTTAAATGGCCAAGGTGGTGGGTGTAGGGTTCTTGCGCCAACAACGTTCAGCGGTCCGTTTCTTAAGTCTGACGTGGATTAGGGTATCATCCAACCACCATTTATTGATAGTTTCACTCTTCACAAACTGATTTTTTAGAGGTGCTAGCTGATTAATAGCCCCCTCAATGGTAGTCGTAATGTGAAGGGCTAATTCATCAGCCTTTACAAAGTCCTCCAGGGCACCAAGCTTAACCTAAAGTACAAGGGAACATTTTCAGAAGTTAAAGACTTCCAGTTTCGTGAGCGAACAAGGAATCTCGGATTTGTGTCAAGTCTAGCCGGAGGCCCTGGTAGGTTAATATGGAACAAAATCAGATGATGATCGGACCACATGCATGGAGAAATAATGAGGCTAGCTAGCGTGAGATTGTGTACAAGAAACCAGTCAAGGCTATGCCCAGCAACATTTGTAGAGCTTAACAACCTTTGGGAGTCGATGGCATCCAGAGCACATAATAGAGAGACAGTAGCAGCGTCGGGTGGAGCGTCAAACCAATAGTTAAAATCGCCCATCACCAAAACAGGGTATTGGGTCTTAGTGAAGTTATTTAACACATTTTAAAACTGTTCCTCAAATGAAGGCAGAACCCTGGGAGGTCTATAGATGATCATAATGGCAATGGAAGTATTATCTGATATTTTACATTTCACCATAAGGGATTCACAGTCAACAAGTGATTCATGAGGAATTAGGTGATACTGGGGGTCATTCCGAGGTTGGAGGTAAGGGATTACCGGCACCGGTAAGGGTGCCGATGCCGGTAATCCCTTACCTCCATATTCCGAGTTCCCTTTGCGGGTCCTTATTTACCTCCTGCTTCTAGCAGGAGTAAAGTACGGGACCCGCAAAGGTACCTTGGAGGTAATTACGGTACCGTAATTTATGGTGCCGTAATTACCTCCTTCCACATTGAGCCCTATGGGGCTGAAATGGGAATGGGGAAGGGCAAAAGGTGAATGGGGAATTACCGGTCCCTCCAACCTTGGAATGGACTGGTAATTACTCCATTCACCAGGCCGGATTTCCGGCAAGTTGGGAGGCAACCATGGAGCTAATTACTCCATGGTTAGCTCCTAACTCGGAATGAGGGCCAGTGAAGTGATTTAAAAAAATATAAAGCTACTCTACCGCCTTTACAGCTGAAACGATCAGCATGGAGGCGGAAGGAGTTTTTTGGAATGGCAAGTAATGCTTCCGAAGGAGGGGCTTCAGTAATCCACGATTCAGTAATTGCAAGCAAATCGGGGCTTGAAGTCATTAAAAGGTCCACAATCTCTAATACATGAGAAAGGCGAGACAGGCTACTTTTTGACTTCTAACTGCCCCTCTCGTCCAACTTTGGGCCCTAGAGAATGCTTAGGTCACATTTGATCCCTTGTGCTTGCAAAAGATAAATCCTTTCATAAACATTGCAGTTTTTGATTGCCTTTCACCCGTTTCTTTTCCTAGAGTGCTGCATCTTTAGAGCTTTGCATATTCTGTGTTCTTTCCATAGGGATGTTTTTTTGTAGTGTTGTTCAATTTATGTTTGCCTATTGTGCATTTAAAGTATATATATTTTTATAGAACCTTTATTGAACATTATCATTATTTTGGACTGTTGTATTTAGCTGTTTCGGTGGCTACTGTTTCACTTTCACACCCTTCTTCAGAGTATAGCCTACCTCCGGCCCACGTTACCACAAAAGGCAAATGAGTTATAACTCTTGACTGTGCCTGTTTCACCTTTATGTTTGGGATCACTGTTAATTTATAGAAGTGTGAGGGCTGAGTCATTTCACCACACACACTATACAATGTCATAATGTGTTATTTTTTTTATATCAAAATGTGCACTGACTAGTTTGCATCAGACAACCAAGTGGCAGGCCCAACCCAGGATATCAAGTGTGTTCTCTTGTCAGTTCACCCAGGATTGTTATTTCACTTCAGAGCCGGCCCAAGGCATGGGCAGTCTGTGTTGCTGGCCAGGGACTCGCAGCCATATGGGCCCTGCATGCACCAGCTGCCTGCCTTTAGCATATAAAGGAATAATGTTTTCAAAAGGGGCTGTCCTGCCACCATAACCGAGGCTCCCTTTTTGTGAGTACTAATGAGGCAAGGTGTGATCTCTCAACCTACTCCTGGGCGCTCCTGAGACAAATACCACTCCTTTCAGCAACAGAACAGATGCTGAAGGCCCCTGTATGTGCTGATTATCACTTTCTTTCTTCAAACACAACATTTAAAATGGAAGTGATTTACAATTGATGGCCCATTTAAAAGACCATGGTTTTTGCGATGCTGGAAATGCATCAGAGGGACAGGGCCTCTGTATCCTTGTCCTTCACTGCTTTTTATCGTGTGTTCTGTCGTGTTTTCCACGCAGGAGTTCATGTGGGACTCCTGGCAGTGCAGCTCTCTCTTTTGGTTTTGGTGATCAGATCCATGGGATACCTTTAGGGCACCCACGGGTGGGGGTACAACCCTGTGCCCCTAGTGTATGTTTTCGGGCACCTGTGTGTGGCCCACAGAGCAGGGTATGGGCTGGTGCTCTGAGTATCCTCAATTTTGGGATACCCAGGCCCTGCCATTAGAATCAGTTGATTCCTGATAGGAAACAAGATGGGCCCTGTGACCTCTTGCTTTCTATTGCCTGTTACCTTGTTTTCCCAAAGTCCTGGGAAGCCCTGACTCTGTCCCTTCCCCCTGAACAGCTGTTGGGTGGAGGTTCCATATATGGGGCCTCATTACAAGGTGGGCGGTAAGGGATTACCGGCACCGGTAAGGGCACCGGTGCCGGTAATCCCTTACCGCCCTACTACGAGTTCCCTTTGTGGGTCCTCCCTTAACGCTTGGTTTTTCCAGGCGTTAAGGACAGGACCCGCAAAGGGACTTTAGAGCTAATAACGGTACCGCAATTTGCGGTATCGTTATTAGCGCCTTCCCCATTCCCATTGAGCCTTATGGGGGCTCAAATGGGAATGGGGAAGGGCCCTGGTGAATGGGGAATTACCGGTCCCGCCAACCTTGGAATGGACCGGTAATTGCTCCATTCAACAGGGCGGAGTCGGTAAGGTTTTGGAGGCAGCCATGGCGCTAATAGCACCATAGTTACCTCCAACCTCGTAATGAGGCCCATGGTGTTGTTGTGAAGTCCAGGCCAAACTGGTTGGATCCTTCCCAGTGACTGTATTTTGTGGGTACATCCTGTGGGTGGGACCTGGGTGAATGGCGAGTGTGACGAATACGCATTCTGTGTTATGGGTGTCTAGTATGTGGTGTTTGACACAATGGGCTTCATTACACGGATGGCGGAGAACCATGGCGCTATTAGCGCCATGGTTCATGCCGGTACAATACCGGCACCGCCTTGGCGGAAAGGGGAATTACCGCCCCATTCCAAGGTTGGCGGGGCGGTAATTCCCCCTTCCACCATCGCCCTTCCCCATTCCATTTTTGGCCCATAGGGCTCAATGGGAATGGGGAAGGCGCTAATTACGGTACCGCAAATTGCGGTACCGTAATTAGCTCCCTGGGTCCCTTTGCGGGTTGGTTTTTAACGCCTGCAAAAAGCAGGCGCTAAATCCCACAACCCGCAAAGGTACCTCGTAGTAAGGCAGTAAGGATTTACCGGTACCGGTATTTTACCGGTACCGGTAAATCCTTACCGCCATCCGTGTAATGAGGCCCAATGACTGAGACAGCCCTGCCCGAAACTGGTATGAATGCAGTGTGGAATGTTGAATGGATGGGTACTTGTCCCAATACACATAACGTGTTGTGAGTGTCTGGAGAGAAATGAATGGTCTGAATACACTATGCACCTTACTGGCTGCCTGCCTGCATGAATGCCTTTCTGACCGATTGGTTGCTTGAGTGTGACCTAGCAGAATGAATGGGAGACCAACTAGTATATCTGGGGGCTTCTCATTGCTAGAATTCGTGTTCAGAAGCTGAAGTCCACTACGAAGAGTAACTGATTAAAACTGAAGCTTAACCTTGAAGCCCTGCTGGAAGAGAAGTCTTGCTGCTGCTCTACTTCATTGATCTGAAAGCTGCTGTGTCTCCAAGGACTCACCCAGATAGGACCTGGAAAGGGCCCTTTTCCCTAGCTACAAGGGACCATCGTGCACAGCTGATCTTTGCCAAAGCTCCCTGGTAGACAGAGCTACGACAGGCTGCCGACCGGAGACTGGGACGGCCGCGGAATCCCAAAGAGAAGCGTCCGGACTATTTTCCGCCACTGTCGATGACCGCCGCCAGTTGGCGTGCTCCTGTTTGCCTAAGAACTTCATTTGATCCACGGACACTCTCGTCTGCATCGCCGCCCGCTTTATCCCGCTGGAGAAGGCCCGACCGTCAACGTGCCGAGGAGCATCCGCCGGTGGGTTTCCCGCCACCTAAAGGCTTGTGGGATGTTTTTACCCATGCATCCAAGCCCTACCATAAAACTGTGTGTTACTGGCATTGAAAACATCATGATGGCCAGAACTCCCCAGAGAGTGCAAAGGGAAAACATGAAGAATAGGCTGCCACCCATTTTTGCCTATGTTGTGAGCACAGGAGGGCACTGCCTAAAACCACCATTGGGTTACACACACAGTAGCCTGAGACCATTGGGAAAGGCAATGCTGATTGCCAAAAGCAACCCAGAACTGTGGGGAATTCATTTTCTTAATGTCAAAAATGGATGCAATACCGGTGCTCACCACTATCAGAAAGCCAGCGTTTTAAAACCACCAGACTTGGGTGTAAAACTGAACAAATGAACCCAAACCAGGCCAAGGAAAGACTTGCTAAGAGGTGGATACAATGTAAAACTATATTCTGAAATGACTTGCAGGAAGTAATAATTTAATGTTTATATAAAAAATAGCTGCATGTAAGTTGGATTTGAATGTAGAAAACTGGGAACTAAAGTGACATTAGCTTAATTCTGCCTGACAGCTACCCCCAACAGGAGAAACCGGCTCAGCCACTGTCATGCATGCTGGACGCTACGCTCGTAGAACAGCTAGACCGTTCTACTCCAAATGGAGGCTATTCGATACGTTACCGGGAAAACGACGTTTACACTTTTCACGTCGCTAACTTCACGTGACTTTTGCTTCGTCACGTGAACTACGGTATCACGTATTTAAGCAGCGTAGAAACTTCACTCGCTGCTTCTGATCGTCTCTATTGGCGTCGTGTAGCTGAACCTCTGATCTACATCCTGGTATATTCCTACAGCTACTTTTGGGCCTTCGATAGCGTGTGTTCCGCCACACGCTGATTCCTGGAGCTATCCCTTCGCGTGCTATTCCACACGCGCTCTTCATCTTCAAGTGCGGCCGGCCCAGGCTGCGTAAATCCTGCCCGCGTGTAAAATCCACACGCGCTCTTTGTCTTCATACGCGGCTGGCCAAGGCTGCGTAAAACCTGCCCGCGTGTAACATCCACACGCGCTCTTCAGCTTCAAGTGCGGCCGGCCCAGGCTGCGTGAATCCTGCCCGCGTGTAAAGTCCACACGCGCTCTTTGTCTTCATACGCGGCTGGCCAAGGCTGCGTAAATCCTGCCCGCGTGTAACATCCACACGCGCTCTTCGTCTTCAAGTGCGGCTGGCCCAGGCTGCGTGAATCCTGCCCGCGTGTAAAGTCCACACGCGCTCTTTGTCTTCATACGCGGCTGGCCAAGGCTGCGTAAATCCTGCCCGCGTGTACATCCACACGCGCTCTTCGTCTTCAAGTGCGGCTGGCCCAGGCTGCGTGAATCCTGCCCGCGTGTAAAATCCATACGCGCTCTTCGTCTTCAAGTGCGGCTGGCCAAGGCTGCGCGAACCCTGCCCGCGTGTAAATCCACACGCGCACGTTGTCTTCACACGCGGCTGGCCCAGGCTGCGCGATTCCTGCCCGCGTGTAAATCCACACGCTCACGTTGTCTTCAAACACTATTTTCTTCTAACTCCTGCATCTGTGGAATTAACAGAAGGATTGATCCCTAAGTGGGAAGGAAGCCTTTCAAGGATTATTGGAAGTGACTTTGAACTGAACTTGGGACGCTATCCTGTGGTGAATTCAACCCGTATCTAGCGTGAGCCTCGTTCCGTCCGGGATAAGTCTCCCTTACTAATTTTCCCTTCCCTGTCGTTTTGTTCTTCATTTCAAATCCATCAAGAGACTTCTGGATTGTTCTACCCAGAGATACAGGTCAGTGTGATCATTCCTGTCATTATCTAACTCATCATACTCAGGTTGGAGCAGTTATTCATGATACTTTAATTTGTCCTAGGCTGGATTACTATACCTTACCCACGCCCTTTCCAGTGATCCATCGCTCTGCCTGTTTTATCAGCCAGAGGGTTGTATCATTTGGAAGGTCTTTGTTGACTTCACGACTATCAAGTCGGGTGAACAGGGATCCGGAAGACCCTACCTCCTGTATCCTTTTGAATATTGTATCCTTTTCGGTTGATACTTTGGTGCATTCTGACAGAATCAGAAGCCATGGAGGGTACGGATCCTTTAACTGTTTTGACACAGTTGATCCACGATTTGAGAAACGAAATGGTTACTGCACAGGACATGTCACGGCACCGTATGGACGTTATGCAAGACGCCCTACATGGTAGTCCTCAGGGAACTCAAGCGCCGATGGCTACCGCATCCGGATCTGGGACTTCGGCACCCCCACAGGAGACTATTAACGTGGTTATGCCCACTCAGTTTCCCTTGGCCCCTCCAGAAAGGTTCACGGGTGATCCCAAAACCTACAGAACCTTTGTAAACCAGTGCCGGCTCCATTTCCTTTGCCGTCCTACGTCTTTTCCTGACCTAACCACAAAAGCAGCCTTCGTGCTTTCCCATTTAGGGGGCACGGCTGCTGCTTGGGCTAACCCTTTGTTGGAAACTAATAGCCCTTTGTTGTACGATTGTGACGATCTCTTGACTGCTATGAGTAAAGTCTTTGACATGCGTTACTCTACTCAAGCCACAGATTTGGAGTTGCTTAACCTACAACAAGGCAGCCAACCCCTTATGTCTTACGTCGCCCGGTTCAATCAACTGACGGCGGAAACCCAATGGCCTGACAGCAAGAAAACGGCTGTTTTTTACAAGGGTCTTTCTGAAGAACTGAAAGACGCCTTATCTACTGTTCCTGTGGTTCCTACGGGTTTCCCAGAGCTGCTTGATTTGGTTCTACAAATCGACGCCCGAAGGAATGCTCGAAAGGGAGAGAAAAAGCCCTTCATGCCAGTCTCGGGGCGGTCAGAGACACCAGCAGTCATCTCTAACGACCCTGAACCCATGCAAATAGGCGCCGTGAGAGGCCGATTGTCCAATACAGAACGGGAGAACCGAAGAAAAAACCACTTATGTATGTATTGTGGTTCTTCCGAGCATTTATTGGCAACATGTCCTAAAAAACCCGTCAAGCGTGCGGGAAACGCCAAAACTCGACATTAGCAGGAGTCCCTATGTCGAGTGATTCATCGGACTCCAGTACCATTCCTAAACATGCACCTGTAATAGTACAGGTGACGTTACATTGTGATGAGCGAGAAGTGGTTTCCAAGGCCATGGTTGATTCTGGCGCCACCAGCAATTATATAGACATCACCTATGCCAAGAACCGTTCCTTACCCCTAGTAAACAAGAAAAAACCTGAAACGGTGAATACCGTGGACGGATCTGTGTTAACTTCTGGTATGGTAACCCAGGAGACGGTACCTGTTCGGATGACGTTATCAAATAACCATTCAGAAGAAATCGTCTTCGATGTTATTGCTGCTCCGCAGTACGAGATCATACTTGGTCTTGCATGGTTAACCCTTCACAATCCTACTGTTGACTGGGTTTCGGGATCGCTCCAATATCCTTCGACTCATTGCAACGAACATTGCTTTACCAGTCAGGAGGTGTCAGACAATCAACACATATTGGTCTCTGTGGTGGAGGATTCTGCTATCAGCGTTGTACATCAATGCGACAATATCATACCATGCGAATACGCTGATCATGCTGACGTCTTTGATAAAGGCCAGGCAGAACTATTACCTCCTCATCGACAGTACGACTGTCCTATCGAACTGATTCCGGGTGCCAAAATTCCTACAGGCCGTGTTTATTCTTTAACACCTAAAGAAGATGTCGTGTTAAAGGAATACATAGACAAGGCGCTAGCCATGGGCTTTATACGACCCTCGCAATCTCCTGCTGCATCTCCTCTATTCTTTGTTCCTAAGAAAGAGGGAGACCTCAGACCCTGCATTGATTACAGGGCACTTAATGATATCACCATCAAAAACCAATACCCCTTACCGCTAATAAACGTGCTGTTGGATCAGTTAGGCACTTCCAGCTACTTCACCAAACTGGACTTGCGAGGTGCATACAATTTGGTTCGCATTCGTGAAGGCGACGAATGGAAGACCGCTTTTAAGACACGGTATGGTCTTTACGAATATTTGGTGATGCCTTTTGGTCTGTGCAATGCTCCCGCCACATTTCAATTCTTCATGAATGATATATTCAGAGACATCATGGACCGATTTGTGGTTGTCTATCTGGACGACATTTTGATTTACTCCTCATCTCTATCGGAACACGTCAGACATGTTACTACAGTCCTACAAAGACTTAGGGAGAACCACCTCTATGTGAAAGCCGAAAAATGTGTCTTTCATTCGCAGGAAGTGGAATTCCTTGGTTACGACATTACCAATCTAGGTGCTCGAATGAGTCGTTCCAAGGTAAAGGCCGTCTTGAATTGGCCGATTCCACATAACGTCAAATCGCTACAGTCTTTCTTGGGCTTTGCGAATTTCTATCGCAGATTCATACATTCCTTTTCCAAAACAGTAGCTCCTTTGACGGCTTTAACTAGTTCCAAAGTACCTTTCTGTTGGAACCAACATGCCCAAGCAGCATTCGAAAAACTGAAGGAAGCATTTACCACTGCACCCGTGCTTCAACATCCGGATCCTGATCGCCAGTTTATCGTTGAAGCGGATGCATCCAGTGTCGCTATTGGCGCAGTGCTCTCACAAGTCTGCACCGAAACCAAGGAGGAACACCCAGTGGCTTTCTTCTCTCGTAAACTCACCTCATATGAACGGAACTACACCGTTACTGAACGGGAACTACTGGCTATCAAAGATGCCTTCCGAGAATGGCGTCATCATCTTCTTGGGGCCAAACAACAGGTGTTGGTGTACTCTGACCATAGAAATCTCCAAGCATTCAAATCCATGAAATGCCTTACGGCCCGTCAGGCCAGATGGCATGTCTTTTTTGCCCAATACGATTTCCAGGTCACCTATCGTCCTGCCCGAGAACATGTTAAGTCGGACGCTTTGTCCCGTATGAGTAAAGAGGCGCAGGAAGAAAAACAAGTACAGATCCAGCTGTTGGCAGATCATGTGATTTGTGGTTGTTCGGTTCAACCGTCCTTAAAAACCGAAATACAAGAGTGGGTAAAAAATAATCCACAAGTAGTCCAGGATATGAACCTAGACGTGCATAACGGTTTACCATTCACACAGGGGGTGCTTTATCTATCAACTCCTTCAATGCAGGATAAAGCCCTCAAATGGAATCATGATTCCTTGATTGCAGCCCATCCTGGACAGAAGAAAACACTGGACCTGCTCAAAAGGTGGTGCTGGTGGCCATCCATGGCAAAAGACGTTATCAACTACGTATCTTCTTGTTCTGTATGTATCCAATGTAAAAATACTCCTGGTAAACCAGTGGGCTTACTCCAATCCCTGCCTGTCCCTACCAAACCATGGGACATGATATCTATGGACTTTGTGGTGGAACTCCCCCCAAATCAAGGATATGATACCCTATGGGTCGTAGTGGATTATTTCACTAAACTGGCCCTATTTATTCCTTGTATTGGTTTACCAACTGCTACTGTTCTGGCTGATCTATTCATCCAACATATATTCCGTTTCTTTGGTCTACCATCAGTAATCATTACTGACAGGGGCTCGCAGTTTGCGTCACGCTTTTGGAGAGCCTTAACATCTGCATTACTAATTGATGATAGAATGTCCAGCGCTTATCATCCTCAAACCGACGGACAGACCGAAAGGGTCAATTGTACTATGGAACAATATCTGCGGTGTCTGTGTTTGCAATACCAATCGGATTGGCTCACGGTACTGCCGGCGGCTGAATTCGCCTATAACAACTCTTATCATAGTGCCATAGGCACTTCACCGTTCTATGCTCTCTATGGACAACACCCCCGATCAATACCTCTAGATTCCGGTCTATCCCTGGACACGCCTGCCGCAGGCCGTACGCTTCGTGATCTGAAGAGATTACAAAGAAAGGTGAAGCAGCATTTGGAGCAGGCCAAACGACGTGACAAGTTCTATGCCGATGCACATAGGGTGTCCGCACCTGTCTATAAGGCTGGGATGAAAGTCTGGCTATCCACTAAGAACTTAAGAATTCCGGGCAAAAAGAAATTGTTGCCTAGATTCATCGGTCCGTATGTTGTGCTCCATGTTCTTAATCCTGCTGCTGTACGTCTGGCTTTGCCACAACGATGGCGGGTGCATCCTGTATTCCACGTCTCGCTCATCAAGCCTTTCTCTGACACTACTAGACTGCCGGTACGGCCTGTGGCTATTTCTGTGCGGGGGTCTGATGAATACGAGGTACAAGACATACTGGATATGAAACTCCGTTCTGGTAGACCATTTTATCTGGTGGACTGGAAGGGCTATGGACCCGAAGATAGGTCCTGGGAACCTCTTTCCAACATTCATGCTCCTGCTTTATTGAAGCGCTTCCACACAAGAAGGGGAGAGGTTGTCCCTTTGGGGGATGGCACTGTCATGCATGCTGGACGCTACGCTCGTAGAACAGCTAGACCGTTCTACTCCAAATGGAGGCTATTCGATACGTTACCGGGAAAACGACGTTTACACTTTTCACGTCGCTAACTTCACGTGACTTTTGCTTCGTCACGTGAACTACGGTATCACGTATTTAAGCAGCGTAGAAACTTCACTCGCTGCTTCTGATCGTCTCTATTGGCGTCGTGTAGCTGAACCTCTGATCTACATCCTGGTATATTCCTACAGCTACTTTTGGGCCTTCGATAGCGTGTGTTCCGCCACACGCTGATTCCTGGAGCTATCCCTTCGCGTGCTATTCCACACGCGCTCTTCATCTTCAAGTGCGGCCGGCCCAGGCTGCGTAAATCCTGCCCGCGTGTAAAATCCACACGCGCTCTTTGTCTTCATACGCGGCTGGCCAAGGCTGCGTAAAACCTGCCCGCGTGTAACATCCACACGCGCTCTTCAGCTTCAAGTGCGGCCGGCCCAGGCTGCGTGAATCCTGCCCGCGTGTAAAGTCCACACGCGCTCTTTGTCTTCATACGCGGCTGGCCAAGGCTGCGTAAATCCTGCCCGCGTGTAACATCCACACGCGCTCTTCGTCTTCAAGTGCGGCTGGCCCAGGCTGCGTGAATCCTGCCCGCGTGTAAAGTCCACACGCGCTCTTTGTCTTCATACGCGGCTGGCCAAGGCTGCGTAAATCCTGCCCGCGTGTACATCCACACGCGCTCTTCGTCTTCAAGTGCGGCTGGCCCAGGCTGCGTGAATCCTGCCCGCGTGTAAAATCCATACGCGCTCTTCGTCTTCAAGTGCGGCTGGCCAAGGCTGCGCGAACCCTGCCCGCGTGTAAATCCACACGCGCACGTTGTCTTCACACGCGGCTGGCCCAGGCTGCGCGATTCCTGCCCGCGTGTAAATCCACACGCTCACGTTGTCTTCAAACACTATTTTCTTCTAACTCCTGCATCTGTGGAATTAACAGAAGGATTGATCCCTAAGTGGGAAGGAAGCCTTTCAAGGATTATTGGAAGTGACTTTGAACTGAACTTGGGACGCTATCCTGTGGTGAATTCAACCCGTATCTAGCGTGAGCCTCGTTCCGTCCGGGATAAGTCTCCCTTACTAATTTTCCCTTCCCTGTCGTTTTGTTCTTCATTTCAAATCCATCAAGAGACTTCTGGATTGTTCTACCCAGAGATACAGGTCAGTGTGATCATTCCTGTCATTATCTAACTCATCATACTCAGGTTGGAGCAGTTATTCATGATACTTTAATTTGTCCTAGGCTGGATTACTATACCTTACCCACGCCCTTTCCAGTGATCCATCGCTCTGCCTGTTTTATCAGCCAGAGGGTTGTATCATTTGGAAGGTCTTTGTTGACTTCACGACTATCAAGTCGGGTGAACAGGGATCCGGAAGACCCTACCTCCTGTATCCTTTTGAATATTGTATCCTTTTCGGTTGATACTTTGGTGCATTCTGACAGCCACTCTTCCCAGGCCTAGCTGCATCCTGCTGCCCCTGCCAAAAGGAGATTACACCTCTCTGATTGGGTTAGGGGAGGAGCACCTGGGGACTGCAGGAAGTTGAACAAAGCCCTGTCCTGGACTCAGGCAAATGTTATATTGTGGGGGTCGTAAAATGGCTTCCTCTTGGGAGAAACTGGGAGGGGCAGTGCCTCTGCTAGCAAGCTGAGCTTGGGGGAAGTGGACAAACCAGAAACTCCACCATGTGCTTGGGGGAAACCACACCCCTTTGGGCCAGAGCATAATTTAAAAAAAAGATGGATAATTCATAGTACGGACTTGTCAGAATTATATAAGTAATATCATTATTCTTGTGATTTTTCTGTGCACGTTTTAAGAGGTGTTAGGACCATGTGGTGTATTCTGGGGGGTTAGTAGCGGAAAATAGGGACTTACTGCAAATGTCTGCATGTTAAAAATCTGACACTTCATCAATTAATGTCTATACTCCTTGCACACATTTGTGTAATTTTTGGTAAATGTCCGATATTGGTAAAGCGAACCAAAAAGCGCAAAATGTTGTCATTTCTGAATCCCAGCTCGCAGGAACATGGGGCTTGAACAGAGACCTGTCTTAATTCATCTGTAATATGTACGTGTAATGTCAACCACTTGTGTATCTGGGAAATATGTATTTGAATCAAATATAGATTTGTGGGCAAATTGACCAGGGGAGGATCCTCTGACCCATAAACAGACCTCATCATGATGACAATCCATTTCCTTCCCCCAATCATGGGATAGGGGAGAATTGGGCCAATGACAAGTAGAGAGGGGCAGGCTCAGTTATGCCACACACACACCCACTTTCTAAACACATAAAAGCAGACAGTGCAGGACAGGTGGGGACATTCACTTTCCACTTTCTTGCGGGACGCTTTGCCGGGAGATTCCAGACTTCAAATCCATCAACCTCCAGAGACCAGAGATCCAGAGAGACCAGAGATCCAGAGAGACCAGAACTGTGCAGTGCTGAGAGCAGAACCAGAGACCAGACCGCTGTGAAGAACCGCTAGCAGAAGTCCAGCCAATCCTGACCCGATCAGTGACGAAGCCATTCCTGTCCAAAGATAGTGTGAGTACTCTAGGACTGTGCCAGACTAATCTCTTAGTTTAAAATAGTCTAACTATTTTAACCTATTTAGAACTACCTCATAGGAATCTTGTGTGTCATTCTGTCCTTTTTAAAGCTGAAAACTGTCACCTGTCATTTTGAACTTTTAAATTTCAAATCCGAAAAACTACCGTCACAAAATCGTCCGTGTCTCCGGACCGTTTGTGCTAGGAGCAAAATTTAACTTTTATCTTAAAGCTAAGATTCTAGGCTTTCCAACAAACCGAGAACCGACATGCTACTCCTTATAGGGCCTCCGTAATTACGCTCGACGCATGCGATTACATTTCCCGCGATTTGACATTTTGCACAATTTCAGCCACGTGTAAAAATCAGCAGCTCCTTGCTTTCCTTTGCTAAAATTCGTTTTAACCTGCTAGTTACTCATAGAGCATTGCTAAAGTGAGTCTGAACTAATATAAACTAGATATCCCCCACCCTGAACCTCTAGAGTGAATTAAAAGCATTTTTAGCACATTTCTCACTTCATTGTCATCACATTCAAAGCATTTTGGGCCTGTGTTTTAAAATCATGCCTGTTTTTCTCTAAGCTTGCTAGGGGGGAACTGTGTTTCGTATTGCATTTTGTTGGGATTCTTGAAGATTGTGTGCTCCCCTTCAATTTCTTACATTGCATAGGAGGGGGGTGAATTACCAGAGGAAAAGTGATTATATAATCTTTTGCTAAAATCATATCCAGTTATTTTCTGTACTGCATTTCATTCATCATTGCATTGTCCTTGAAGCCATAAAGACATTCTCTACCACCTTATTTTTCTTTTCCTATTCATAAGTAACCAAGAACTGTGCTACTGTAGGATTACCTATTGCTTATTACTGCTCATATTCACAAGTGTGCTATCCATTATCAATTTATTTATAGAAGTGTGATATATATATATTGTTTAATTTTTCAAATATACATTTTAAATTTGCAAAACAAGCCTACTTCTTGGCTCAGTGGGGTCAAGGGGGATTCTAAGAGAGGGGTCTTATACAAGGGTTCATCATCCAGATTATAACTTGCCATAAAAATATATAAATAAGGGCTTCCCTTGGGCATCCCAGACAAGGCACTGACTTAGTGGGATTGCTTGATTGGAGTCACTTACAGAGTGGGGGCTCTTAGCCGGGATATTCTGAATTAGATTTACCACTTGTGCAGCTTAATACAGTGTGTCAACTGACCGGATACACATATGTTTTACACTGTGAAAGCACCTCTCAAAGGAACGCTCTAAGGAAACGGTCTGTTTTGCAAAATAAAATATAAACTTCTGTAAGTCAGGAAGGAACTCAAATTCCAGAATGACGACACTGGTAGACATCAAAATAGCCAGAGAGCACTTCTTACATAAGCTATTTGTGAGAGGTGAATGGATTGAGCAGGGCCAGGATGCATGGTTGCAGGCAATCACACGACAGGTCACTGCAACTGGGTTAGATACTGGAGAGATCAGGGTCCCTTACATGTGGCCCTGAGCGAACTATACATGGCTCCTAAAGCTAAAGATGAACACGACAAGATGGTTAGGATAGCTGCATATTTGTATCTATAAATGGGAGCCTTGCAGGACAAATGTGCTGAAGGTCAAGATCTGGCAAGTAGGCAACTGTTGGCATTAGAGAAGGCCCAATCTGACCTGGACTCATCTGAGCAGAGGCTGCACAGAAGCCAGGAGTCCGGAAATGAGAGTAGACAGTACATCATTAAAATAAAGGAGGATATGAATATCCTGCAACAGGAAAAGGCTGACCAGGTTACCAGAATTCTGGCTTTGCAGTAGGAGCACAAAGACAGTTTGGACTCCTTACTGCAGTGCAGGAAAAAACTGGAGCAACAGATCAATTTCAACAGGGCATGCACAGAGCAGGTAGCCACCCTGCGAATCCAACTAGACAGAGAGAAAGAGGAAAGCAATAAATTGATTTTGAAAGACCTTGATACCCAGGCAGAGTTTGATGAAGAACGCCAGAAAGCTGGTGCCTTTCAAAGGCAAAGGGACGACCTGGCGGCACAGATGCAGGCTCTTACTCAGGAAAGGGATAACTCAGGCCAGGAAGTCTGCCATTTAAAAAGAAAAATTGAAGAAAATCACTTGGCCCCCCAGGGGCTGGGTGACCTCCAAAAAGAGCATCAGGGCTTGCTAGATCACACCAGGAGGGTGGAGGAGGCTCTGGCAAGAAAGGAGCAGGCCAGTAGGGATGGGACTCAGGAGGTAACCCTCCTGCAGCAGAGTCTGGCACAATACTCCAGGACCAATCAGGAGGCACAGAGAGAAAATGAGGCTCTCTGCCAGCACAATGATAGGCTCCAGCAACAGGTAGCCATGCAGGAGAGACTGATAGAGTCTAGTAAGGCCTTAACCGAGGAACTGAAAGCGCAGGCTCTTGCATTGCAACAGGGAGCAGGGGCTGATAGAGATGAGGTTTGCTGGGAAAGGGAAACGCCTGAGAAAAACCTCAGGAGCCCTGGTACCAGAGGCCTTCATCTCTCCCAGTCCCTGGACTCTGCCACCCCCATGTCCCCCATTCCCCCATGTCCCCTGGTGCACAATAGCACAGGGCCACTACTATCCAGCCAAAAGTATGGGGCTCATAGGCCAGTACCACCCAGGAATGGAGGGGCGGGATGGGCACCCAAGCACAGTGCAATTTAGTGGGAAACCCCAGGAGAGTAGGCCCACTAAGGGCATCCTTGAAACCTCTGCCCAGTGTCAGTGGAGGGGTACCCATCAAATCCTGGTAGGAAGGAGGGATCTGAAGACTCCTCTGAGAATCACAGGACACAGGAGACCAGGTCCCCACATTCTGCCAGCTATTCCCAGGCTCGCAGAATCCGGGAAAACCTGGAAGATCAGACGGGCACCTCTGGGAGCAGTGCTTCTGAATCAGAGGATGAATGGACCAGGGTTACCCGTACCAAAAAGGCCAATAAGGTGAAAAGGGCCTTGCTTAAGGACCCCGTAAAACAGATTAAGGCAATCAGGAGTATCATCACCCCTTATCATAAGAACGCCAAGTATTCTGTTTGGGAACACTTGGAGCTCTATGAGCAAATGATGGAGACTTTCCATTTGAAGGACAGCAGTAGCTGCATGTCCAGTACGTCAAATGGACATTCTCCCCTGAATACTCCAGTTTCTTTGCAGGGCTGGAGGACCAAAACCATTCAAGATGGTCCACATATAGGGTGGCCATCTTGAAACATTTTTCTGTACATAGGAATCCCCAAGAGGCTCGCAAGGCAGCCTACAATTTGCAATGTGGGGAGGATCAGGCCCCACAAGAATTTGTGCAAGAATTGAAGCGTGCCTTTGCGCAGCCCACCAGAAGGGTGCGCACGGACAGCAGAGAATTCATCAACACATTTTTCCATGCTCTTCCCAAGTACATAATGACCCAGCTCGTGAGAGATTTTCATGAGAAAAGATCTTTAGACTGGGTTGTTGAGCAAGCCACCCGCATCTATGAGGTGCAGAAACCGGTGGAAAACAAGAATCAGCCAAAAAAACTCAAAACCAACAGCACCCCTGCTGTTGCCAAGGTGGCAGAGGTAAAGGTGGCCCCTGTTTTAGATTTGGAGATGGGGGGACCTAAAAACCTGCCTGCACCAAATAATTCACAGCCCAGAAGGCCCTCGGGCCAGTCACAGACAGGGAGTCGAGGAGGTAGTCCCACAAATGGGGTCCCTCGTTCCCCTGATTATGTAAGTCCCCGCTACAAGGGAAACTGACCCGTACTGGGTTGTGTGTGGACTCCTCCAGCCCCAAAGGGGTGATCCAGCCAAGCGCCTAATCCGGGGTACCCAAATCTTCCCAGCCAGGGGTACTACCAGAGAAGGGATAGCTACCCTTCCCGGGATCAGTCCAGGGGAGAAAATAGAACCCCGTATCAGCCTGAGCGGGTTTCACAACTTGAGCACCAGGTCCAAAACATGGCACGGGATGTGGGTCACATGCTGAGGGCACAACAGAACCCTCAGACGAGCCTGCTGTCACAGAATGCACCAAACTCTGGACCTGGTGCTCCAGAACAATGACTGGGGCAGCACCCCGATAACCGGTTCCCAGGGAGGAGGCACAAGGGGAAGTGGGGTGTAAAGCCTTGGAGGAAGCTTCCTTCCCAACTTGTAAACAGCCCCTGGAAAACCAGGAACCGGAAACAAAATCTTCTACCCCTGAAAGTCTGCCACCCAAGGAGCAGAGAGGAGGTAGGAGAAACAAAGGACCCAAACAGACCCACTTTGTGGAGGAGGTACAGGTCTTCCAATTTGAGGGAGAGGGATCCTCAGAGGATCCTGGGAAAAGGATCTTCTCCTTCAGAGATGGGGGAACTCCTCCCAAGGAAAAATGGGTCCCAAGAGATTCCTATCCAGACTGGGTGGATGAGGGATTGAGCTGTCGCCGCCCATCATCCTATCCCAGAACCAACAAAACCAAAGTTCCCTGGTTCAAACCCATCCGGATGACTGCCTCCAAAGAGCGGGGGGCGGCCCAGAACCGGAACCAGGGGAACCTAAAACCGAATCAATAGACTGGGTAGATGTGGGGATTGAGCTGTCGCTGCCAAAATCCCATGGGTCAAACCTATCCTGATGACTGCCTCCAAAAAGGGGGGGCAGCCCAGAACCCAAAACCATTTCCAGTTGCCAACTTTTTCTTTCAGATTCCCCAGGCTCTCCACAGAATTCTGCCCAAATCTCTTCTCTCGCCATGTCCAAAACCAGAAGATTAGCCCACCAGTTGTCCGAAAATGTGCATTATCTGTGCCCCCTTGAGGAGAAGGAGGGAAGATACTATGCCCCGGTACAAGTACAGGGGCAGGGTACAATTTTGGCACTGGTGGACACTGGATCCCAAGCTACCCTTCTGTCCAAAAGGGCCTTTGATGAACTAAATGCAGGAAGGTCGGAGAATTACCGAATTCCTCTCACTTCTCTTCCTGGACAACTGCAGAACTTTGACGGGAAGGAAATTCCCATTGAGGGGACTGCAGACTTGGACATTAAAATTGGGCGACACAAGGTGAAACACCCGGTCATAGTAGTAACTCCAGAGGGCACCCCTTGTTTACTAGGGAATGACCTCCTGAGAAGGTTGTCACCCCTAATAGATTGTGTAAACAAGGTCCTCTGGACCCAGACTAGCCGACCAATAAAATTAAAACAGAGCATCAACCATATTAGTTTAAACGGCACCTGCCACCTGGTTGAACAAAAATCTGACCAAGTAGAATTTCACTTCCAGAACAACCAAACTCCAGACGTGACAGTACTAGCAGTAGGACAACAGACTGGTGATGGGGGGTCCTCTCTATTTCTGAAAATCAACCTTCCTTCCAGTTTAAGGTGGTATTCTTTACCAATTCACAATCAGACACTCCCACTCCTATAGTCCAGAAAGATGTGAAATCAGCTCAGAGCCTGGCTGATATTCAGCAAATTGGAGAGCAGTTGTTCATCCCTGTTCTGTTCAGTTAAATGATGGGAAGGACTCTGTTCTCGCTCAAGTGTGTGTGAACAACGGTAAAAGCTTCATCAGCGAAGCCATGTTCCACCAACTCCCAAAAGATCCAGCCATTCCCACATTCAAACTGACAGACAAATGGGAAATGGATCTGGAAACACCCAATTCCAAACATCTCCTGCCAAGCAGGTGTATGCTCAAAATCTCCATGGGCAACAAGAGCATAGTCCATAATTGTTGGGTCGTGCGAGACGTCACTGCCGCCTTTTACTTAGGGAGTGACATTCTCAATCGCTTTGCCATTAGTTTGGACCTAATAAACTTCAAAGCTTGGTCCCGATTAGCGGATAATCCCATGGGCTTTGATGATTCAGAAAAAGCATTTAGGTCAGCTCAATTGCTACCTTATGCAGCTGAAATTCAGCTTAAAGAGGAAGTCACCATCCCAGAAAGGACCCAACAATTCTCCCTGGAAGTGAAAGTTAAAAGAGGACAAAAATTGAAAAACCCTGATGCTTATATTCATCTAAATGCTTCTCTCCAACAGCAAGGGTTAGGGGTAAACCCAACACCATTAGTCAACATAGAACATGACACCATTCCAATAGAGGTGGATTACAGCGACTTAAAGAATATTACTCTAGCCGCAGGCACCATTATTGGAATGGCAGTTGATGACCGACAGTTTTCCATTGATCTAGGAAATGAACTGTTAGGACCAATCCCCAAGGACTGTTTTTACAGTGACAGTGATGACAACACAACACCAGACAGGATTTTCACCAGGCATGGGGGGAACTTCCTGGTGTACACTTCTTGCCCTTATGGTAAGGAAGATGTGACTTGTGACTTCAGGAGGGATGAGGTCATTTTCCAGGTCCATGAGGGCTGCCTTTTCCACCTCAAGCCTCCAGTCCAAATCAGCATTCTGACCAGGGACTTCTCCACCCAGCTGGAGGAGGCTGCTGAGATAGCCAAACCAGAAGTCTTTCCAGGCTTCAGGCAGATGGTGGAAGAGAGAGTCAATTTAGCTGATGCCTGTGTGACTCTGGAACAGAAGCAAAAGTTGAAACAAGTTTTCTTGGATTTCCAAGATCTCTTTGCGGTAGACTCATATGACTGTGGTCGCACCGACATCCACACAACAATTCCCACGGATCCTGGCATGACTCCAGTGTTTGTGAAGCAATATCGTTTGCCTCTCGCATCCATGGAGTCCCTTACTGAAATAAATAAGAACCTTGAGTCCCGGGGAATAATCCGTCCAGTACACAGCACCTTCAATAATCCGGTGCTGGGAATATTGAAGCCAAACGGCCAGTGGAGACTCTGTGCGACCTTAGGGAGCTCAACAAACGGGTCCATACTTCCCGATGCCCTCTACCCTACATTAACCAAGGGCTGGCCCAGATTCAGTGGTCACAGGTATTCACAGCAATAGACCTGACCAATGGATACTGGACCGTGCCTGTCAGTAGGGAGGACCAATACAAACTGACTTTTACCTTTGGGGGCCAGCAGTACACATGGACCCGAACTCCTTTCGGATACCTCAACTCCAGCAATGAATTCAACATTTTCCTATACAAGGCCATACCCGACCTGGGTGCGAGGGGTAACCTGGCTTATGTAGATGATGTCCTCATCAAAAGTTCATCTGTGGAGGAACACATAGCGGAGATCTGTTATGTTCTGACACAGTTGAGGGCCGCCAGAGCAAAACTTTCCTTTCAGAAAGCACAGTGGTGTAGAACCCGTGTTAAATTCTTGTGGCATGAGATTACTCCTCAGGGTCTCTGTCCCCAGGAAAAGAAAGTGGAAGCACTTCAGAGACTGAAAGACCCCACAACTCTGCGGGAACTAAGGAGCCTCCTTGGACTGACTAATTACAGCAGAAATTTCATTGAAGGCTACGCAGAGATCACTAGACCCCTGATTCATCTCTTGAAGGGGGGGGGTCAGGTGGGAATGGGGTCCATAACAATCTGAGGCAGTAAGACAACTCAAGAGAAGCCTCTCACAAGCGCCTTGCCTAGCTTACCCTGTCAAAAACAAGGAGTTCTTCCTGCAGACAGGGTTCTCTAATACGTGCTTGACGGCAGTATTATACCAAAAGCATGACAAGGTCAATAAAGTAATCTCCTATGAGAGCAAAACTTTATCCTCTGTGGAGGAAAAATTCAATGATTGTGAGAAGGCACTCCTGGCAACGGTGTGGGCATTGAAGAATTACCGCCCGTTTATCCAGGGGGAACACATCATAGTGGAGACTCCACATCAGACTCTGCAATATCTCCAAAGTGACAGAATCCGGGCCGGAAATGTGAGTAATTCCCGAATTACTTCCTGGATTCTGTCAATGTAAGGCTTTCCTGTGGAGGCCAGATATGGCCAAAACAAGAAGAGTCCCCTCGCGCAAGGTCTGGCTGACTTGAATGATTGTGCCAGAGAAAACTGTCTCGAGGACGAAAGTCTAAAAATCAAGGGCAACATGGAGGCATACCTTAATTCCCCACACAAAGTCTTTGAAGAAGACAAGTGTGAGGGAATGCCCACTGTCTATGTGGATGGATGCTCTTACCATGTTGACAACAACGGGGAGAAAGAACTGGTGGCCGGCATAGGGAATGCATCGGTGAAGGAGTTTCCAGAACCCTCCGCTGGATACAAAATTGGTCCCCGAAGTAGTCAGGTGGCAGAATTGATGGCTGTGCATCAAGCCATCCTCACTGCTGTCCGAAATCAACTCCATGAACTGGTCATAATCACAGATTCGGATTATGTACGGAACGGGTTCGTGGAGCACCTGGTTAATTGGAAAACCAGAGGCATGCTATGTGCTAATAACAAACCCCTGAAACATGGGAAGTTAATCCAAAACATTGATGATCTGGTCACCTCGAATGGGATGACCATCTACTGGAAGAAGATCAAGGGTCATTCCAAAGTAGAGGGACCAGACAAAACTGGAAATGCCTTAGCTGATCAGCTGGCCAAAACCGGGGCCATCCAAGGGGATCTACTAGAAATAGAGTCCCTGTTGGGGGAAATCCAGGTCACTGCTATCACTAGGTCCCAGACAAATGCTCACAATGATCTTTCAACTGCACAATGGAGTAAGGAGACCCCTGATGCTGATTTAATTACGGCTCAAAAGGGGGATCCAATCATTGGTAAGTTTTACCAACACCTTGAGGACCCTGAGAACTTTCCCCTGACGGATACCGATTACATTGGGAAAGAGGACCTAAGAGTGTTGATGAAATGTCCAAAAATGTTCTGAATCCAAGACGGTTTGTTGGTAAGGAAATCCCAAGCTGGCCATGATCAGTGGGTGGTTCCTACCTCATTCCGAAGCCTGATGTTAAGTCACGCCCATGATGCGGCCACCGCCGGTCCTAGGGGGTTTCATACAACACTTGAAATCTTAAGAGAGGTTGCATACTGGCCACACATGGGGCAGGACCTCGACCAATACTTGAAGGGGTGTCTTGTGTGTGCACAATTTCAGCCAGCATCCCTCACACACCGTGCGCCTCTCCAAAAGAGGGGGATGACACTGCCATGGTCAGATTTGCAAATCGACTTCGTAGGCCCTGTAATTCGCTCGTCTAGAGGAAACAAGTGTAACGCTCACCTGATTCCCACGGAGGCGCAGGTCTGGCTTCGAGTGCTGGTGCTTCTTCAATGGTGAAGCGCAGGACTCTGAAGATGGACAGGGAGGGCCCTCTACTCTGGCTTCTCTGGCTCGCAGAATATACCCCTGTGCGTGAAAAGGGAGTATTACCTACTGACTGAGTTATGCTCAAGCCTCCCACTCTCTTCCAACCCTCCACGATACCCTTCCACGATTCCCCGTGAAGTCTCACCTTAGGGTCAGGAAGGATGAGCTCTCCATCCTGCTTCTGATGCAGGGGCGCGTTGAAACCCAGTTACTTCAATGGATTGAGGATTGATGGGAGTTCAGGTAAGCTTGACTATTCAGGTAAGGCGCTGTAAAAGTTCTGCTGCAAGTTCAAAAGTCCAAGCTTTATAATAATGTTCATTGTCTTGTTGCAGCAAGCGCTAATGCTTATGTCTTTTTCCCCTTAGGGGCCGAGGTCCGGAAAATGCCTGGAAGCGGCAAGACCCGAAATGAAATGGGAATGACCCAACAGGTAAGTCTTAGAAGGAAACTGAGCTTTTCCTATTCCTTTCCTTCTCTCACCTTGTTCTTGTCTTTTTCTCTCTAGGCTCTGGGAAGTGGCTGTGGATCCGGATGATCGCTGCTGAAGATGGAGGCGTCCAGGATAGGTGAGTGAAATGCAGCCCTGCAGCGATCGTAGCGAAATGCTTTTAAAAATGATGTCTTCCTTTTCAGGATCGTCGGTGTGATGTCTCTGTGGTGCTGATTTAGCAGGTAGGGTCTTTTGTCTCCCTTTGCAGGTGACCCAGGATACTGACAGGCGTGGCTGAGGTCCAGATGCAGGAGCTGACACGGTGAGCGTCCAGCTGCGAGGAGCAGAACAACGCGAAGCGTGAGTTGCTGATCGGGTGTGGTTTAAATAGCTTTGGAAGAAGTTCCAAGTGTGTATCCTTCCACCGATCAGGTATGTATCCTTCCCCGACCACACCCGGTTGGAAAGTAGTCCCACAGGTAAAGTAGTTCCATTCAGGCCTCAAGAGGGCCTGGATGTGGCAGCATGGTCTGCATCAGGTAAGTGCACATTAAAACACTTGAACACATGTCTAGCTTTATGAGCCTGGCGCCTAAGGCGCCAGGACAGAGGTCCAACATGAGCCTGGCGCCTAAGGCGCCAAGACTGCGTCCAAAAGGGCCCCAGCTTGGGCCCGCTGGCACTCCCCTGGGGGAAATGATGCCTGTCTCTGGGGTTGCTGGGTCGGACCTGGCTCCTTGGAGGTAGGCATCATGACAGTACCCCCCCTCAAGGCCCCTCCCAAGGTTCTTTCCTCCGGGGGTTTTGGCTTGTTTGGAAATCTCCGGTGAAACCTTTGTATTAATCGAGGTGCGTGGACATGGCTACTAGGCTCCCACGATCTCTCCTGAGGTCCATATCCCTTCCAGTCAACAAGATAGAAGAGTTTCGACTTTACCACCTTGGAGTCTAAAATGTCTTTAACTTCGAATTCTAATTCCCCTTCAATTTGAACTGGATCTGGAGGCTTGGACAATCGGGTTCCTGGTTGTACTGGCTTCAAAAGTGATGCATGAAAAACCGGATGAATACGCATGTTGGACGGTAGATCCAGTTTAAGGGCCACTGGGTTAATTATAGCCTTGATGGGATAAGGTCCTATGAATCTGGGATTGAAGCTTCGCGGGCCCTTGAGGGGTAAATGTTTAGTTGCCAGCCATACCTGGTCTCCTACTTGGTAAGGAGGAGTTTTACTTCGGTGCAAATCAGCGTTTTCTTTATACTTTTTCTTGGCTTGCTGTAAATGACTTGCTGCTTCTTTGAAGGTTCGGGTTATTGTGGAATGCAGATGATTTACTGCGGGCATTTCCAGGGTCAGAGGTGGATCTAGGTCAGAGGTCCGAGGATGGTGACCATACAAAGTATAAAAAGGGGTTTGTCCGGTTCCAGAATGCACTGAGTTGTTGTATGCATATTCTGCGATCCAAAGAATGTCTTTCCAATTCAACTCAGATCGGTGTAAATTGCACCGAAGATATTGCTCGAGAGTCTGATTGGTTCTCTCGGTTTGTCCGTCGGTCTGGGGGTGGTGGCTGGTGAATAACCGCACATCTATTTGTGCTAATCGGCAACACTTCTTCCAAAAATGGGAGATAAATTGACTTCCACGATCCGAGACTAATACGGAAGGGAAACCATGTATGCGAACTATATTCTCCAGGAATTCCTTGGCCAAGGTGGAAGCTGAAGGCAAACCTTTTAAAGGGATAAAGTGGGCCATTTTGGAGAATAGGTCCACAATTACAAGGATTGTGTTGTAACCAGCACAAGGAGGCAGGTCGGTTATAAAGTCCATTGACAGGGTGTGCCATGGTGCCGGTGGAATATCCAAGGGTTGAAGTAGGCCGGCTGGCCTTTTCTTTTGAGCTTTGTTTTGGGCGTAAATTCCGCAAGACAGAACAAAAGACTTTATGTCTTTTCTCCAAGAAGGCCACCAGAAGTGGCGTTTGATTTTTTCCTCCGTTTTAGCGATACCAGGGTGTCCTTCCATTAAAGATTCATGATGATGGGCAATAACAAGTTCTTGCAATTCTTTACTTGGCAGAAACAACCGCTCCTGGATGTAGGGTAAGTCATCCTTAACGGTGTAATGAGGACCCTTTTGACTCCATTCCAGTAAGGTTGAAGAGTCTAGAAGTTGTTTTACTTGAGTTTGGATGTCCTCAATAGTTTGCAATGAAGTTAAGCCTAAGATTATTTGCTCAGGTATGATGGGCACAGGTTCTAAGCTCAAATTAGGTTCTTCCATGCCAATCCGGGATAAGGTGTCCGCTTTTCCATTCTTGCAGCCAGGGCGATTGGTAATTACAAAATCAAATTCCGCAAAGAATAGAGCCCATCGGAGTTGTCGTGAAGATTGAGCTTTGGCCGTCTTTAAATACTGTAAGTTTCTGTGGTCCGTAATTACGGTGATGGTGTGTCTTGCCCCGAGAAGGTAGTGACGCCAAGCCTTGAAAGCAGATTTGATGGCCAGTAACTCTTTATCGGTAATTGCGTAGTTGATTTCAGGAGGAGAACATTTTCTGGACCAAAAGGCCACTGGGTGTAGTTGGTTAGTTTTTGGGTCTCTTTGTGACAGGACAGCTCCCATGGCCGAACTGGATGCATCGGTTTCCACAATGTACGGGAGATCTGGGTGTGGGTGCTTCAATACAGGTGCAGAGGTGAATTTGGTTTTCAGGTCCTGAAAGGCTTGTTCGGCCTCAAGAGTCCATTCGAAGCGTTTGTTTTTCTTTAGGAGAGCTGTGATGGGTTGGACTGTTCGGGAAAATTCCGGGATGAATCTTCGATAGAAATTGGCAAAGCCGAGCATGCTCTCCGCGCAGGCCTCGATGAAACAATGTGATCCTTTTGTTTTCTGGCCATCCAGTTTCCACAACCAGTCTGTTAAAGGTGGCAATGTAGGGCAGAAGATCCTGATTACCTTGTCGTAAGGATAGCAGTTTGTTATCAAGGGCCTGTCCTTGAGAGTGTCGAGCGAACAATCTTTCCATGCTGGCCTGGAAGCCCTGAAAATCCTGGAGAATGGGATCATCCTGATTTACCAATGGAATAGACCAATCGGCAGCACTGCCACTGAGGTAAGATAGTATAAAGGCTACCTTGGTCTGGTCGTTAAGGAAGGCTATGGGTCTGCATAGAAAGTGTAAACGACATTGGTTCATAAAGACGGCATATTTCTTGGGATCCCCCGCAAAACGTTCAGGCGGGGCCAAAGGCATGTGTCCAGGTAGATTGATTTGTACCGGGTTATTCAAACCCATTGATGTGGAAATGTCTCCGGAATTAGGTAAAGGAGTGTGCCCAGCCTGGGCCTGTAATAACCTTTTGGCTAGGTCATCTGTTCTTTCCTTGGATAGGATCAGTTCTCTTTTGAGAGCGTTCGTCTCCTGGCGGGCTGAGTGCACCTCTGCCCGTAATTCCCCCAAAAGCTGGGCCAGCTGGTCAGTCTCGGAAGTCTCCATAGCGCCCGGGTGGGAAATTGTGGGTAGGCTTCGCGTTCTGTAACGCTCACCTGATTCCCACGGAGGCGCAGGTCTGGCTTCGAGTGCTGGTGCTTCTTCAATGGTGAAGTGCAGGACTCTGAAGATGGACAGGGAGGGCCCTCTACTCTGGCTTCTCTGGCTCGCAGAATATACCCCTGTGCGTGAAAAGGGAGTATTACCTACTGACTGAGTTATGCTCAAGCCTCCCACTCTCTTCCAACCCTCCACGATACCCTTCCACGATTCCCCGTGAAGTCTCACCTTAGGGTCAGGAAGGATGAGCTCTCCATCCTGCTTCTGATGCAGGGGCGCGTTGAAACCCAGTTGCTTCACTGGATTGAGGATTGATGGGAGTTCAGGTAAGCTTGACTATTCAGGTAAGGCACTGTAAAAGTTCTGCTGCAAGTTCAAAAGTCCAAGCTTTATAATAATGTTCATTGTCTTGTTGCAGCAAGCGCTAATGCTTATGTCTTTTTCCCCTTAGGGGCCGGGGTTCGGAATGCCGGAGATATGGCGCCGACCCGAAGTGAAACGTGCAGTTCCAGTAAATGACAGGTAAGTTCTGGATGAGCGCTCGGGTAATGTCTTTGCATTCGCTCATTCAATGTCTTTGTCTTTTTTCCCCATAGGGGCAGGGGTCCGGAAAATGCCTGGAAGCGGCAAGACCCGACCCGAAATGAAATGGGAATGACCCAACAGGTAAGTCTTAGAAGGAAACGGAGCTTTTCCTATTCCTTTTCTTCTCTCACCTTGTTCTTGTCTTTTTCTCTCTAGGCTCTGGGAAGTGGCTGTGGATCCGGATGATCGCTGCTGAAGATGGAGGCGTCCAGGATAGGTGAGTGAAATGCAGCGCTGCAGCGATCGTAGCGAAATGCTTTTAAAAATGATGTCTTCCTTTTCAGGATCGTCGGTGTGATGTCTCTGTGGTGCTGATTTAGCAGGTAAGGTCTTTTGTCTCCCTTTGCAGGTGACCCAGGATACTGACAGGCATGGCTGAGGTCCAGATGCAGGAGCTGATACGGTGAGCGTCCAGCTGCGAGGAGCAGAACAACGCGAAGTGTGAGTTGCTGATCGGGTGTGGTTTAAATAGCTTTGGAGAGAAGTTCCAAGTGTGTATCCTTCCACCGATCAGGTATGTATCCTTCCCCGACCACACCCGGGTGGAAAGTAGTCCCACAGGTAAAGTAGTTCCATTCAGGCCTCAAGAGGGCCTGGATGTGGCAGCATGGTCTGCATCAGGTAAGTGCACATTAAAACACTTGAACACATGTCTAGCTTTATGAGCCTGGCGCCTAAGGCGCCAGGACAGAGGTCCAACATGAGCCTGGCGCCTAAGGCGCCAGGACTGCG
Organism: Ambystoma mexicanum; assembly: GCF_040938575.1. Classification (NCBI taxonomy): domain Eukaryota; kingdom Metazoa; phylum Chordata; class Amphibia; order Caudata; family Ambystomatidae; genus Ambystoma; species Ambystoma mexicanum. Next base: position 1,136,533,806 of record NC_090932.1, on the reverse strand, counting down.
TCCAAAGGGCCCCAGCTTGGGCCCGCTGGCACTCCCCTGGGGGAAATGATGCCTGCCTCTGGGGTTGCTGGGTCGGACCTGGCTCCTTGGAGGTAGCCATCATGACAACAAGTACATGTTGAACGTCACATGCTTGTTTACCAAGTCGGTGGAATGTCTCCCGGCCCCAAACTGCAAGGCAGAAACAGCAGCTGCCCTGATGATTAACCACATCTTTTCCTGTTTTGGTCTACCTCAAAGGATTGAGTCAAACAGAGGTAGCCATTTCATCAGCGAGGTAATGACAAAGATGTTGGAGATACTGGGGGTTAAAAGGAAGCTACACATTGCTTACCAGCCAGCTTCTTCTGGAGCAGTAGAGAGATACAACCAAACCATTGTGAGCATATTTAAAAAGTTTGTGGCAGATTCTGGGCCAAGTTGTGATGTCCGATTACCTCTGGTCCTAATGGCCATCAGATCTACCCCTTCATCTGCAACTAAAATGTCACCATTTGAGTTGATGACCGGACGCAAGATGGTGCTTCCCCAGCATTTGCTCTACAGGACCCAAGAGCAGACGTTGATAAATGCCTCCACAACTCATGAGTATGTGGAGAATTTAAGGAAACACCTTCAGCATGCTTTTGCCTATGCTCAGCAGAATCTAGAAAGATCAGCTGATAGCATGAAAACCCACTATGACCTGAAGACCACCAGGAAGGAATATACTGTGGGAGACCGGGTCTATCTATACAATTTCCAAAGAAACCAGGCCAAACAGTGAAAATGTTTGCCTACATGGAAGGGACCGTTTGCAATTATAGACAAGATCTCCCCTGTAGCGTATAAGATCCGCATCCACAAAGTTAGTCTGGCAGAAGGGGAAGACAAGTGCGTACATATAAATCAGCTAAAGTGTTGCCATCCCAGGCACACTCTGCAGCAACTGGAGGAGTCCTCTGCAATGGAAGAAGATGAGGCGAACATCCCAGATCTTGCGAGTTCCATCAGTGAAAGATCAGATGGCCATCGCAAGAGGGGGGCTTGTGGGATGTTTTTACCCATGCATCCAAGCCCTACCATAAAACTGTGCGTTACTGGCATTGAAAACATCATGATGGCCAGAACTCCCCAGAGAGTGCACAGGGAAAACATGAAGACTAGGCTGCCACCCATTTTTGCCTATGTTGTGAGCACAGGAGGGCACTGCTAAAACCACCATTGGGCTACACACACAGTAGCCTGTGACCATTGGGAATGGCAATGCTGATTGCCAAAAGCAACCCAGAACTGTGGGGAATTCATTTTCTTAATGTCAAAAATGGATGCAATACCGGTGCTCACCACTATCAGAAAGCCGGCGTTTTAAAACCACCAGACTTGGGTGTAAAACTGAACAAATGAATCCAAACCAGGCCAAGGAAAGACTTGCTAAGAGGTGGATACAATGTAAAACTATATTCTGAAATGACTTGAAGGAAGTAATTATATAATGTATATATAATAAATAGCTGCATGTAAGCTGGATTTGAATATAGAAAACTGGGAACTAAAGTGACATTTAGCTGAATTCTGCCTGACAGCTACCCCCGACAGGAGAAACCGGCTCAGCCACTCTTCCCAGGCCTAGCTGCATCCTGCTGCCCCTGCCAAAAGGAGATGACACCTCTCTGATTGGGTTAGGGGAGGAGCACCTGGGGACTGCAGGAAGTTGAACAAAGCCCTGTCCTGGACTCAGGCAAATGTTATATTGGGGGGGTCGTAAAATGGCTTCCTCTTGGGAGAAACTGGGAGGGGCAGTGCCTCTGCTAGCAAGCTGAGCTTGGGGGAAGTGGACAAACCAGAAACTCCACCATGTGCTTGGGGGAAACCACACCCCTTTGGGCCAGAGCATAATTTTAAAAAAGATGGATAATTCATAGTACGGACTTGTCAGAATTATATAAGTAATATCATAACTCTTGTGATTTTTCTGTGCAAGTTTTAAGAGGTGTTAGGACCCTGTGATGTATTCTGGGGGGTTGCTAGCGGAAAATAGGGTCTTACTCCAAATGTCTGCATGTTAAAAATCTGACACTTCATCAATTAATGTCCATACTCCTTGCGCACATTTGTATAATTTTTGGTAAATGTCCGATATTGGTAAACCGACCAAAAAGCGCAAAATGTTGTCATTTCTGAATCCCAGCTCCCAGGAACATGGGGCTTGAACAGAGACCTGTCTTAATTCATCTGTAATATGTACATGTAATGTCAACCACTTGTGTATCTGGGAAATATGTATTTGAATCAAATATAGATTTGTGGGCAAATTGACCAGGGGAGGATCCTCTGACCCATAAACAGACCTCATCATGATGACAATCCATTTCCTTCCCCCAACCATGGGAGAGGGGAGAATTGGGCCAATGACAAGTAGAGAGGGGCAGGCTCAGTTATGCCACGCACACACCCACTTTCTAAACACATAAAAGCAGACAGTGCAGGACAAGTGGGGACATTCACTTTCCACTTTCTTGTAGGACGCTTTGCCGGGCGATTCCAGACTTCAAATCCATCAACCTCCAGAGACCAGAGATCCAGAGAGACCAGAGATCCAGAGAGACCAGAGATCCAGAGAGACCAGAACTGTGCAGTGCTGAGAGTAGAACCAGAGACCAGACCGCTGTGAAGAACCGCTAGCAGAAGTCCAGCCAATCCTGACCCGATCGGTGACAAAGCCATTCCTGTCCAAAAGATAGTGTGAGTACTCTAGGACTGTGCCAGACTAATCTCTTAGTTTAAAATAATCTAATTAAAACTATTTTAACCTATTTAGAACTACCTCATAGAAATCGTGTGTGTCATTCTGTCCTTTTTAAAGCTGAAAACTGTCACCTGTCATTTTGAACTTTTAAATTTCAAATCCGAAAAACTACCTTCATAAAATCGTCCGTATCTCCGGAACCGTTTGTGCTAGGAGCGAAATTTAACTTTTATTTTAAAGCTAAGATTCTAGGATTTCCAACAAACATAGAACCGACTTGCTACACCTTATAGGGCCTCCGTAATTATGCTCGATGCACGCGATTAAATTTGCCATGATTTGACATTTTGCACAATTTCAGCCACGTGTAAAAATCAGCAGCTCCTTGCTTTCCTATGCTAAAATTCGTTTTAACCTGCTAGTTACTCATAGAGCATTGCTAAAGTGAGCCTGAACTAATATAAACTAGATATCACCCACCCTGAACCCCTAAAGGGAATTAAAAGCATTTTTAGCACATTTCTCACTTCATTGTCATCACATTCAAAGCATTTTGGGCCTGTGTTTTAAAATCATACCTGTTTTTCTCTAAGCTTGCTAGGGGGGAACTGCGTTTCGTATTGCATTTTGTTGGGATTCTTGAAGACTGTGTGCTCTCCTTCCATTTCTTACATTGCATAGGAGGGGGGGGTGAATTACCAGAGGAAAAGTGATTATATTATCTTTTGCTAAAATCATATCCAGTTATTTTCTGTACTGCATTTCATTCATCATTGCATTGCCCTTGAAGCCATAAAGACATTCTCTACCACCTTATTTTTCTTTTCCTGTTCGTAAGTAACCAAGAACTGTGCTACTGTAGGATTACCTATTGCTGATTACTGCTCATATTCACAAGTGTGCTATCCATTATCAATTTATTTATAGAAGTGTGATATATATATATATACATATATATATATATATATTGTTTAATTTTTCAAATAAACCTTTTAAATTTGCAAAACAAGCCTACTTCTTGGCTCAGTGGGGTCAAGGGGGATTCTAAGAGAGGGGTGTTATACAAGGGTACATCATCCAGATTATAACTTGCCATAAAAATATATAAATAAGGGCTTCCCTTGGGCATCCCAGACCAGGCACTGACTTAGTGGGATTGCTTGATTGGAGTCACATACAGACTACAGAGACGCCGACGACTCAACGCCCTTGCTGGGCCACAGTTCTTCATCATCTCTTTGCGGTCCAGAACTATCGTCACCGCGGTGCCCCGCACGCCTCATACTTGCAGGGCGCCAATGCTCCGTCGTCGACGAGCAACGCTAGGAACGAAGCTGCCACTTCACCGTCGTAGTTCACCCTGTTCTCCGTCAGACGTTCGACGACCCATGACTCCTGCCTTAAAGGGAGGGCACTCAAGAAGGGCCGTCGATGAATGATACAATTCCAGGTACTTTGGGGCCATAGAACTATTGTAGAAGTAAATAAGACTCATAGAACAACAATATATGGACTGGGCTCATGATACATCTTTGCTTTACAGGTTGCTCAGGTGGGGGGCATCCACACAGAACTGTGTCTAGTGGTAGGGGCCAGTATTCTGCCAATTGTTCAACCATCTTGCTTTCCTTCCTCTCTCTACAGCTTGTTTCCTCTTTATTTGATCTGTGTGACATTCTGACAGTATAGTTGATGCACTTTAATGAGATCTGATAATATTTGTGGTACCACTTTAGAACTGTATATATTTACCATTGTTGATTTTCTGAGCACAAAGTGAGTTATTGTGATAGTGTACATAACCTTGAATATTAACTATATAAAGAATGTGTTTTAACTAAAGAAATGTGTGGACATTCCTTTGTGGGAGCTTGGGGACTACACTATACTTAAGAACCAGCCTGCATCACCTCCTGAGAAGCTAGGCCTTGATTGCTCGACTACGTTACCAATAATAGAAAATCTTGGCTGGGGTCTTCTGTGCCTCTCCTCTACCATTCTACCATATACAGAGCAGAAGTACAGACCCCCCCTCCAGTCTTTACACTGGTGGCAGCGGTGGGATGCTTATGGTGTTAAGAATCAGTGTATAACCTTGCCATTTACAAAATATCTGCACTTTATTAAATTGAGGTTTAATTGTGTACAAGATAACTGCATTACAAGCAATGGAATCTATTGTGAATGGTAAATTGACTAGGATTAGCTTAAAGACTCTCCAGAGTGCTTGTGAAGCCAGGAAGTTAGACTTTGTGGATAAGTCTAGGGCTGAGCTGATAGCTGCCCTGCTGGACTACCAGACTGATGGTGAAACTCTTGAAGGGGGGATGCAACCAATGAGGACTCTGCCCCTGGGGTTTTTGCTGAATGTGTTTCTGGGAATGCCACCATTCCTGCTGCCTCTTTTCCAAACCCCAGTAATTCCACAGAACTTGAGTTATTAAGGATGAAATTGGCCTTTGAATACCGCAAGTTGGAAATAGAAGCTGAGTTTAAGAAAGAGGAGCTGGTACAGCAAGTGGAACTCAAGAATAGGGATCTTGAACTCAAAAACAAGGACACTGAATGTCAGAGAACCCAGCTAGAGAAAGCTAGAGTGGAGACTTCAGTGAAACCAGTTGAGAGTGGCAGGTCCCCAGCCACCAAGTTTGTGAAAGATTTGGTTGGTGTGTTTGTGGAGGGTTCTGATATCCTCCAATGGATTGAAGCATTTGAAATGGCTTGTGCAATTCATGAATTTGACAAAAGAGATTGGGCTAAGTGTTTGTTATGCAGAGTGCCTCAGACTGGGTATGACTGTATTCTGAAGCTGAGTGTGGAAGAAAGGGGTCAGTATGAGTGCATGAAGTCTGCTTTGATTGCCAAGTTGGCAAGACACCTACCTAATACCTTAAAAGGTTCAGGGATTTTAAGAAAAGAGCGAATGTGTCTTGGGTTGACTGGGTGAGTGCTGCGCACATGAACATGATGGGGTGGATTAATGGTTACAAAGTGAAAACGTTTCTTGAATTGTCTCACCTCTTGTTTTTTTGAGCATTTTTCTGAAGCCTGTCCACCAGAGCTGCGTCAGTATGTTGCTGGCCAGAACATTTTGGATCCCTTTAAGCTGGCTAGGTTGGCTGACAACCCGCACTCCCGGCACTTGCTGGGATTGTGGGGCTCTGGATCCCCGAAGGGGTGACCCCAAGTGTAAGGGTAAGGCACTGTCATGATTCCTGCCCCTCTTGTCCCCAGCCCACCAAGATATCAGGCTGGAGCCAGGCCACGATCACCTACATGGCCCTCAAGGGCCTCTCCATCCCTCCAAAGACTCACTTGGAGTCAGACTTGGCGCTTGTGGTACCAGACTCACTCACTCAATAGGATAACATTGGGGATTGGCCTTGTAATGCATTGATGGGGACAAGATGGATGCCTCCACATATTTATTTCGGTTCCCAGAACTGCATGTGTGGTCTAGTCTTTTGGGTGTGGTTCAGCCCAGAGGCACCTGGGATACCCAGAGACTATTTAAGCCACACCCAGGCTGAGAAGCATGCTTTGCGTTTTCTGCACCTGCAGCATGACACTCACCGTGTTCGGATCAGTCTCCAGTGGGCCTGCATCTTTCTTCTGCACTCAGCTCCTACAAGAACAAGAACACCGTAAGGAACAGCCTTACGTTGCAGCCCTTCTGCCCATCATTCAACGCTCCTTCTGTTCTGCAGACATCTTCGGCGGTGTCATTCCCATCCCGGCACGCCACTTCCTAAAGAAGAGGAAAAGAACAGAGAAAAGGCATTAGTAAGCATTCTACAGCTCTCCGCTTATTTTTTTATATTTTTTTTTCAAATACAGTACTAACTTCAAAAGCTTACCTGAATCCCAGCCGCTTTGGGGGAACTGTGTCTCCGGAACTTCTCATCCATCTGCGAGGGGGAAAAGACACTCCAGGTTAGCGTGGAAACATCTAGACGCGCCACATACAGCGCTTACTCACAGCATTTGTTCTTCATAAACGGCATCCATGCTGACAACATCGCGGCACCTACAAGACACAGAAAAATAACTCAGTTCAATACAAATATGAAAATGGTGCATCGCGCTCTCACTCACCTTCAGCGCCACTCATCTCAGCAGAACGCCGCCATCCCCGGACGCCGGCCCTCCTCTAAGAAGGAAAGGAACGAAGTTAGAGAACTGTTCAAAGACTCATTATACTTACCAGTTGGACTCTCGCCAGTGAAGTAACTAGGCACCAACGAGCCCGCATCAATCAACGCGCCCCTGCGCTGGAAGCAGGATGGAGAGCGCACCATCCAAGAAAACAAGGTGAGCTGTGGATCAAAGGGAAAGTTGGACCCTGGGGAGGAAGGGGTTCAAGCACACAGAGACAATAGGGAGTTAAACTCTACCAATCCTGTGTTTCAGACCCAGTCGCCAGTCGAATAGACTCCAGGGAAGGGTTTGAGGTCGTACGAGGCCAGGACCGGCTGAGTGACGTCCCCGTGGATACCAGGTGAGCATTACAGGCACTTGGAGTCCAGGCTGTCAGCCTGACCTACCCCTACTCCGTACCTGAGGTGGAGGCCACTGTCCTCCCCTCCTCTATTGGGATCACCTTTGGTGCTCTCGTAGAGATTTCCTTAGTGTCCCTTGGGGTCTGGGACCAGTACGCAGAAGTACTGGCGACTATCCCACAGAACACTCTTAGGTTTTTGAGAAGCGTCCTCTTGAATGGCCAGCCTTCTACTGGTTTGAGAGACACTGGCGCAAGCATGACAGTGGTGGACAGGACCTTGCTCAAGCCAGAGGACTATGTAGGTGTTCCTCTGGGAACAACCAGGTTAGCTGATGGGCCTCCCAAATCATCGCCTGTAGCCTTAGTTAAACTTTACGATTGGAGACAAGACAGCAAAGTTTCCAGTCCTGGTTCAGGACAACGTGCCTGCGAACATTTTGTTAGGAAACAATTTGGTCGAGTTGGGGATGATCACGGATGGTCTACCCATGGCGCTGTGGTGGTCACCTGATTGCAGGTCACACAGGGTCCAGCTGCGAGCCCGGTACCCTCGCCGACGGGGAAACCCAAGGCTCGAAGGAAACGGAAGAGTAAGAAGGGCACCTCTGTGGAGGGAGCCCCTGCTCTTCCTTCTGTTCCAACAGGATCCATTGGGACCCATGCTCCGGACGGGCTGGATCCAGTGGTAAACCCCGTCTCAACTCCTGTGGGAGAAGAGCCAGAAGACTCTCCTATAGGAGAGGTTCTCAACCCGGAGGATCATCCCGCCCTTCAATGCTTGTTAGCTGAAGGGGGACCCTCCCGTGCGGACTTCTGTAAGGGACAGAGAGAGTGCCCCTCTCTCGAGGGTCTGAGGAAACAGGCCCAGTCCCAGGCACAAGGAGAAGTGCCTAGGACATTCCGGATCTATTGGGAGTGTGAGCTCCTTGTTAGTGAGCCCACTAAGCCTGAACCTGGTGCCCTCAAGTCATTGGTGGTACCCCAGATTTACAGGCCCTTCCTGCTGCAGTTGGTGCATGAGGTGCCCTTGGCTGGTCATCTTGGGACCAAGAAGACTAAGCAGAGGCTCTCTGCCCATTTCTACTGGCTACGGATGGGAGTAGAAGTGGAGTCCCACTGCAGGACCTGCCCAACTTGTCAGTTGTCTGGCAAGACTGGAGGCAGTGTCATTGCCCCACTGCAACCATTGCCAGTGGTTGGCACACCATTTGAGAGGGTGGGCATCGACATTGTCGGTCCCCTTGACCCTCCCACTTCAGGTGGACATCGGGTCAACCTGGTCTTGGTAGATCATGCCACCAGGTACCCTGAGTCTATACCCCTTCGGACTGTAACTGCCAAGGTGGTTGCCAGGGTTCTCCTGGGCATTTTTACCCATGTTGGATTCCCCAAGGAGGTTGTCTCTGACAGAGGATCCAACTTCATGTCTAGTCACATGAAAACCATGTGGAAAGAGTGCTGGGTAACCTACAAGTTCTCCACCTCTTACCATCCCCAGACCAATGGTCTGGTTGAGAGATTAAATAAAACTCACAAGGGCATGCTAGGTGCTTTGGAAGAGCCCCTAAGGAGGAAATGGGATCTCCTCCTGCCATGCCTGCTGTTTCCTTACAGAGAGGTACCTCAAGAGGGTGTTGGTTTAAGCCCCTTTGAGTTACTCTTTGGACATCCCTTGAGGGGGCCCCTTGCCTTGATCTGAGAAGGTTTGGAAGCCACCCCTCCCAGTCCTGCCAAGCAAGTGGGGGACTGTGTGTTAGGTCTCAGACAGAGGATGACACAGATGATGGGTCAAGCCACAGCAAATATCAAGGCCAGCCAGGAATTTAATAGGTACTGGCATTACCTTAAAGCCTCGCAAGTGGATTGGACTCCGGGACAGGAAATCCTTGTGATGGAGCCTACCAAGCCCAGAGCTTTGGAAGACAAGTGGACTGGACCCTTCAGGATCATCTCCAAGATGGTCAAAGTCAATTATCTGGTTGACATGGGAGTCCCTGGGGTAGCCCCTCAGGTATTCCATGTTAACAGGCTCAAGCCTTTCCACAGGCAAGCAGAGGTCTCATGTCTCTTGCAAGCTTCAGAGCAAGAAGAGGATGAGAGTGAGCCCTTTCCTGATTTGCAGCATAGCAACCCTCAGGATGGCTCTGAGGAGGGAGTACATCCCTCTCCAGATTTGACAACAGAGCAGCAGAGGGCCTGCAGGGCTTTGCTCTGGCAGTATGCCTCTCTGTTTTCACTGACACCAGGCCTTACACCGTGGATAGGCACGAAATTGACACTGGTGACAGTTTGCCTGTCAAAAGCAGGTGCTACCGTATGTCAGATACAGTTAAGAACCACATCCAGGCTGAGGTCGCCAAGATGTTGGATCTGGGTATTATTGAACCCTCAACCAGTCCCTTGTCCAGTCCAGTGGTCCTTGTCCCCAAGGCAAGTTCCCAGGCAGGTACCAAGGATTGGAGGTTCTGTGTGGACTTTCGAGGAGTCAATGCCGCCACCAAAATTGACGCGCACCCATTGCTCAGGGCTGATGAGCTTGTGGACACCATAGGTGCTGCCAAATTTGTGAGCACCTTTGACCTTACCTCAGGCTATTGGCAAATAGCTCTGACGGACCATGCCAAGAAAAAGACAGCGTTCTCAACACCAGAAGGACTCTACCAGTCTAGGGTCATGCCTTTTGGGTTTAAGAATGCCCCTGCCACCTTCCACAGATTGGTCAATCATGCGCTCAGTGGGCTGGAGGCCTTCTGCGTGGCCTACTTAGACGACATTGCTTTCTACAGTTCCACCTGGGAAGAGCATTTGACACATCTGGATAAGGTGTTGCAGGCATTGAAAAAGGCTAACCTCACTATCAAGGCAACCAAGTGCCAGATAGCTCAGGGGAAAGTCACATATCTTGGTCATGAGGTAGGAGGGGGTCAAATCCAACCTCTCCCCAGTAAAGTACAGGATGTACATGACTGGGAGACTCCCCTACTCAAACCCAGGTGAGAGCCTTTTTGGGTCTCACTGGGTATTATCGCAATTTCATGGCAGACTATGGAACCATAGCTGCACCCCTGACAGCTCTGACTTCACCCAAACAGCCTAGGAAGGTTGATTGGACTGAAGACTGTCAGAGGGCCTTTGATGGCTTGAAAGAAAGTCTGTGTAGGGCAACTGTGTTGTATGTGTCTGATTACAGCAAGCCCTTTATCGTTCAAACTGATGCCTGCGACACCGTCAGATGACAAAGGGAGGGAACATCCAATCATCTTCATCAGTAGACAACTCAAGGGTAGAGAACTTAGGTGGTATTCTGTTGAAAAGGAATGTTTCAGCATAGTTTGGAGCCTTTGGCATTTTAGGCTCTACCTTACGGGGTCCACCTTCAAGGTCCAAACAGATCATAAGCCCCTGAAGTGACTTATACAGATGAAGGGTGAAAACCCGAAACTGCTCAGGTGGTCCATTAGCCTGCAAGGGCTAGACTTCAACATAGAGCATAGACCAGGGAAGAGTCACGATAATGCAGATGGCCTTTCCAGAAGGTATGTTGACCGTCTGGATGAGGGTGTCTGTCTCATGGGAGATTAGGCACCCTAACCTCAGTCTGGGGCGGGCGACTGTGATGCTGGAAATGCATTGGAGGGACAGGGCCTCCGTATCCTTGTCCTTTACTGCTTTTTATTGTGTGTTCTGTCGTGTTTTCCACGCAGGAGTTCATGTGGGACTCCTGGAGGTGCAGCTCTCTCTTTTGGTTTTGGTGAACAGACCCATGGGATACCCTTATGGCACCCCTGGGTGGAGGTACAACCCTGTGCCCCTAGTGTATGTTTTTGGGCACCTGTGTGTGGCCCACAGAGCAGGGTATGGGCTGGTGTAAACTCACCTTGTATCCACAGGGACACCACCCGACTGGTCTGAAGTGCTTCTGGAGCTGGTTCACCTTCCCCGGGGGCTCGCGCTGCCGTGGGTTGATCCTGGAAGACAGGAGTTGGATTTTAACTACGGTCACATCCTACGGAGACCCGCCTCCCAAGTGTTCCCCTTGCAACCCCCTCGAAGACTCTCTCATCTGGTTTTTCGTTCAGGTGCGCTTTCCGTCCTGCGGTTCTGTGCAGGGGTGCATCGTGGCTGGGTACCGTTCACCTAGTTGCTTCACTGGCGGGGCGCCGGGAGTCCAGGCCAGCTGCGACTCCCCTCTTGAGGTAAGTTTTGAGTCTTTGAAGATTGAGTGTCCGCAATTACTTTTGCCCTGATGACCTTTTCCTTCTCTCGTTGGTGCAGAAGGGGATGGAGACTTCGAGCTGAAGGAGAGGGCAGTGCTCGAGAAGGTAAGAGGATGCGCAGAGCGCAGCGCTGAGAGCGTCATTGAATATGGCTAACCTGTGCTGTCTTTCCTTACAGGTCACCGAGACGTTCCAGAAGGTGTGCGGCCATATGGAAGCGGAGCGGAGGAGGGAGGATGTCCGGATGGCAGGCGAACTTCCAGAGGAACTTCGGTAAGTAGAGGAGTCTGAAGATGATGATGTCGGAAGACGAACACTGACTAATTATTTCCCTGCTGGTCTCTCCTTTCTAGGATGTTGTTCGCGGAGGGAGGCGAGGACTAGTGAAGACTCCGGGATGAACGGGATGCTGGATGCAGAACAGGTAAGGAAGAATCACAATGTTCTTCTTCTTCTCCCAAACCATGCAGGCCCAGGATGCTGCGAGCAGGTCGTGGTGAATGTCACGCTACCAGAGCAGGACAACGCAAAGCACGTGCTTCAGCTTGGGCATGGCTTAAATAGCCAGCAGGTATCCAAGGTGTCTCCAGGGCGGACCACGCCCTGGATGCTAGACTGCATGATGCAGTTACCCATCGATCCTTGTGAGGACAGCCATGTTGGTCCTTTTCCCAATGGAAGCTCCACAAGCCATATGAGTCTGGTGAAGGCGCCAGGACTGGCTCCAGGACTACCCAGAGGGGCATGATTGGGGCCTTGCAGGAATAATTGGGCGAGGACCGAAGGCCCTGAGTTTCCAGGCCAGGGGTAAAGTTTGTGACAGCTGGTGGCAGCTCCATGCTGAAGTTGATAGGTGCTCTGAGTATCCTCCATTTTGGGAAACCCAGGCCCTGCCATTGGAATCAGTTGATTCCTGATAGGAAACAAGATGGCCCCTGTGGCCTCTTGCTTTCTATTGCCTGTTACCTTGTTCTCCCAAAGTCCTGGGAAGCCCTGACTCTGTCCCTTCCCCCTGACCAGCTGTTGGGTGGAAGTTCCATATATGGTGTTGTTGTGAAGTCAGGCCAGACTGGCTGGAGCCTTCCCAGTTACTGTATGTTGTGGGTACACCCTGTGGGTGGTACCTGGGTGAATGGAGTGTGTGACGAATACGCATTCTGTGTTGTGGGTGTCTAGTATCTGGTGTTTGACACAATGACTGAGACAGCCCTGCCCGAAACTGGTATGAATGCAGTGTGGAGTGTTGAATGGCTGGGTACTTGTCCCAATACACATAACTTGTTGTGAGTGTCTGGAGAGAAGTGAATGGCCTGAATGCACTGTGCACCTGATTGGCTGCCTGCCTGCATGAATGCCCTTCTGACCGATTGGTTGCCTGAGTGTGACCCAGCAGAATGAATGGGAGACCAACTAGTATATCTGGGGGCCTCTCACTGCTAGAATTCGTGTTCAGAAGCTAAAGTCCACTACGAAGAGTAACTGGAGTAAAACTGAAGCTTAACCTTGAAGCCCTGGTGGAACAGAAGTCTTGCTGCTGCTCTACTTCGTCGATCTGAAAGCTGCTGTGTCTACCAAGGACTGAACCAGAGAGGACCTGGTAAGGCGCCCTCTTTCCGATCTACGAGGGACCATCGTGCACAGCTGATCTTTGCCAAAGCTCCCTGGTAGACAGACCTACGACAGGCTGCCGACCGGAGACGGGGACTGCCGCGGAATCCCAAAGAGAAGCCGACTGGATCCGCCATGCTCCCGTTTGCCTAAGAACTTCATTTGATGCACGGACACTCTCGTCTGCATCGCCGCCCGCTTTATCCCGCTGGAGAAGGCCGTCGACGCGCCAACGAGCATCCGCCGGTGGGTTTCCCGCCACCTAAAGACCACAGAGACGCCGACGACTTGACGCCCTTGCTGGACCACAGTTCTTCGTCATCTCTTTGCGGTCCAAAACTATCGTCACCGAGGTGCCCCGCATGCCTCTTCCTTGCAGGATGCCAACGCTTCGTCGTCGACGAGCACCGCTAGGAACGAAGCTGCCACTTCACCGCTGTAGTTCACCCTGTTCTCTGTCGGACGTTCGACGACCCGTGACTCCTGCCTAAAAGGGAGGACACTCAAGAAGGGCCGTTGATTTCCCGTCGACGAACGCTACAATTCCAGGAACATTGGGACTGTAGAACTATTGTAGAAGGAAATAAGACTCATAGAACAATATATGGACTGGGCTTGTGATACATCTTTGCTTCACAGGTTGCCCAGGTGGGGGGGGGTCTGAACTGTGTCTAGTGGTAGGGGACAGTATTCTTCCAATTGTTCAACCATCTGGCTTTCCTTTCTCTCTCTACTGCTGGTTTCCTCTTTATTTGATCTGTGTGACATTCTGACAGTATAGTTGATGCACTTTAATGAGATCTGATATTTGTGGTACCACTTTAGAACTGTATATATTTACCATTGTTGATTTTCTGAGCATAAAGTGAGTTATTGTGATAGTGTACATAACCTTGAATATTAATTATATAAAGACTGTGTTTTAACTAATATATTGTGTGGACATTCCTTTGTGGGGGCTTGGGGACTACACTGTACTTAAGAACCAGCCTGCATCACCTCCTGAGAAGCTAGGCATTGATTGCTTAACTACGTTACCAATAATAGAGAATCTTGGCTGGGGTCCTCTGTGCCTCTCCTCTACCAATTAGAGAGCGGAAGTACAGACCCCATCCTCCAGTCTTTACAGTTTTTGACAAAACTTTCTTAAAGTTTCTGTGTTAAGAACTGCAAAAGGAATTTTTATTTTGAAAGCACACGCAAAGCACTAGTTAGCTGCCTAAAATCAGTGCCCTGCTCCAGGACAATCACACAACATAATTTTACATGATCTGCCTTATTTTCACATGTTCATATTTAACGCACCAACAAGAGTTTATTTTAGGTAGAATGTAGCATTTTCCTGACATGAAGCTTGTCTTTGTCAAACATTGAACCACAAACCACAAACAGGCAACCTTTTCACACATTACCTATTGTAATGAGTATTTAAATCGTGAAAGTACATTTTGAAAATCCACAAGCCTTTTTTTGCATTCTGGTATCTGTAGTCTTCCATTCAAGGCGAGGGGAATAATGCCATATTGCTAAGCTTTTTGTCTAGGATATTTCTACATGGATTTGTAAATTTGTGCCAGTACTTTACTATGGTTTGTGTACTTTTCAAGTTATCTTTATAAAACAGCATTTTTGAAAGCCAAACGTGAGGATGATAAAGGATGACGGGGCAAGCGAGTCATGAATATTTGCCCAGGATGTGCAGTAAGAGGTTACAGGACTGAAGGGTTTATTTGTTGTGGTTCTGGCCCTGTGCTGATTTTCCATTCAAACGTCGAGGATAAATGTGTGTTGGCAGTTTATGCCCACTTTTTTCAGAGGCCAGTATTAAAAGAAAAAGTTTGCTTGCTCAAGTGTTTGGCTACTATTCACCGCATGTTTTCACGTTTCCAGCGCAGACGCTTACCAACAAGACAACATAAAAGTAAGGTACACGTCGTCTCATTAGATTTTGTTTTCCTTGGAATATGTCATGATAAATTGTTGGGTTTAAAAGGTGGGCAGCTTTTATACTTTGCCAGCATAGTTGTGGGAAATGTTCCACCCTCAGTTTATTTTTCCAGGTTGATATATTTTTTTTGAAAGGCCAGTACTCCTTTGTCTTGTGCACTTTCTTCTAAGGATAAAGGTCAATTCAGCTAAATGTGTACATTTCACTTTAAGATATGTTCACTTACTATTAATGGGGAACAGCTTTTGATTTTCGCTGCATGGACAGGAATTTCCACACAGAGTGGCACAAGGGAGCTGTACCAATCTCCAGGCCGAAACAACACATTTAAAGCAGATTTTGCAACACGTATAAGAGAAAGCCTAATGATTTACAGGAAGTTCTAAACATATAGCATTTCAGCAACAGTTCCCTAACCTGCTGAGTTGTCTTTGCAGCATTCTCCTGTAGGACCCTCTGCTACTCACCCACCGAAAAACAGATTTGGCCTGCCCACCCCATCCAACAGGCATGTGGTCCATTAATGGGCTCACTACCCAGTGATTTAGATGAGCACGGCAAGGAGAACGGGTGCAATTATGTCCTCTGCACCCATGTACTTAGCGCCTATGCCTAGATTATTTGGCCCCACACCCCACCCCACTTTTTTTCAGAACTTGTGTCCTGTAATAATGTTGCTGATATTTGAATAACTAACCCACTATAAGGCAATACTGAAAAAGACACAACTTGCCCTCATTGCCCTAGGACCAATCCATGCCCTGACATGACATCTTTGGAACTTGCTTGGAGTTTTTTTTGACAGCAGGAATAATCCTTATCTGTAGCTTCTGAGATACAAATGTATTGATAGTTGGGACAATATGGCCAAATATATATAAAAAAAACTATTGGGAAACGCCTGGAAAAACAGCAGTTAACTTCAGTTAGCAAAACACAATCACCATATTTCTGCAATGCCTTCCAGAGTGAGATGGTGTTTTTAAACACAAGTTTCAAAAAGACCTTTTACAAACAATATTTCAACCAATTACATCTGGGAAAAGATATGTTCAAGTGCCTGAATTGCATACTGATCTCAAATCCTGGCTTCTCCACTTAACCAAACTGTGTGCTCCGCTCCTGGCCAAATCCTTTTATCGCATTATGCCTTATTTGCCAAAATGAAAAACCTATTTAAGGTATTCCGATCACACTCTCTGCTATTTCAAAAAATGTCTCACTACTGATATTTCCACATAGGTAAATATTAATAGTGATACTTCATATACTGGAGCTCACAGTTTATTTCCCTCCTGCCTTACTCATGGCAATGTGTTTTTAATTTGACTTACTATGATACCATTGCGTTTTGAAGACTCATTCTATCATATAATTTTCTGTAATATTAGTGATGTCACTATTTATGCAAATAAAGGGGGGTCCTGTTGACCCTGTTGTCAGAACATTTGCCTGGGGGTGATGTTGGAGGTCTCTGTGCCTTTAAGTCAGAGACAGCTTCCAGGCGGAAGCGGGAGCGAGAGAAGGAAGGGGAGGAGTTAAAGGGAAGAAGTTCAGTTGGTATTTGCTTGTTAAATAAAAATACGTACACAGTCTCCCTCCAGTGTTGTGTCCTTTATTTTAATGTGCATCCCACGCAACAACTGGCGACAAGGCTTTCCTCCGCGCACTGGAGTCCGTAGCAGTGGCCAGTGATCCCACTGTGCCCATCCAGTCCCTGTGAGGCGATCCCGCCCAGATGCCGACGGTCTGGCAGCACCCCTGCACCTCCAGGGCCAGACGCTGCCCGACTCCAGAGGCGATACCGCCTACACTTTCAACGTGCCCGATCCCGCAGCATGATCGAGTGCCAGACATTCAACCAGAGCACACGGAGGCATGGCATTCTGCCACACAGCTGCGCGGCAGTCCGCCAGCTGCTCCGCGAATAGAGACACGTGGCAGCAGAACTCGCCACATACATGGCAGCACAAGTCGCAAGGTAAGTGCAAGCAGCCCCTCCTCCTGTCCACAAACATATAGCAATCCCGCCAGGACCTTCCACTCCAGTCATCTGCATCCACCTCATGGCCAGCACACCAAAGGAAAAAAAAAGATTATTTTTGTAACAACACACAACAGTAGTTGAACGGAACAAATCACACCCAAGGGCGAAGCATTAGAAAGACAAAGGATCCAAAATGCAGCAGCCAGACTACTCCTCAAACTATCCAGAAGAGACCACATCACTCCTGCCCTAAAAACACTACACTGGCTCCCAGTAAAACAGCGTATCACCTTCAAAACAATGTGCATAACGCACAGGGCAATCTCTGGACAAGGAGCAGAATTCCTACAAAAGAAAATAACAATCTACAAGCCAACGAGACTCCTCAGGTCAAGCAACGAAATCCGCCAGGAACTAAAACCGTACCTTAAGAAAAAACATAGAGGCACCTCCTTCTACCACTTAGCCGCAAAAACCTGGAACAACATCCCAAAAGAAATAAGAAACACCAAAGATCACCTAAAATTCAGAAAATTCCTAAAAACCTGGCTCTTCAACACCCCCTATTAAAACTGAAAACCGAAACAACAGAAAGGAGAAAAAAGAATGACTAAACCGAAAAGGACACTGACAAGCTCCCAGAACTGACGGAGAAGCACCCACGGCACCTGGACGGGTGACGTCAGGTAGAATGGAACACAGGCAACAAACACCCATAGAGACGGAGTCAACAACCCTAGTCAATCCCATCCAACATCTTCACTCGCCCCTTAGTTGCTAATACGTACCACAGTGTTGGGGAATTATCAGGATATTACCAATCACCACACTAATTGAGTTGTGGACACTGGCAGGTGCACTGGCCATTTAAGTGGGTAGGGAGGACAGGTGGGGTTGTGAGGGAGGCTGGTGGCGGTGGGAGCGACATCCAAAAGGGACATTGAATGCCAGACGGGCCCAGATCAGGACAGAGGCGCAGGGTGCTCCGTCCCATCTGAAGAGATTATGCTTGCCCAACACGCCAATTCAGGATAGAGATGCCAACTAACCAATTCCACTAACAATTTCCTCCTCTGCATACACCTCTCAAACTCCAAACCAAACACAACCACAAACCTACAGCACAACAAACCACAAACTTCACTACACTGCAACAACAAAACCAAAAACACACATAGAATAGCACAACAATACACAATGACTACCGGCCGCAAACACCCCAGGCCCAGCCAACAGACCCACCGGGCTGAGGCCGCCAACAGCACATCACTGCAATCTTGCACTTTTCCAGCTTCCTCCCACTAACTCACCCTCCCTTCCTCTTTCAGTGTCATGATGGCTGCTCCCGGGGAGCCAGGCCAGGCCCAGCGTCCCCGGAAGCAGACCTATCACCCACATCACCGGATCCAGCAGACCGCTACTGGGGCCCTTTGGACCACCTCCTGGTGCCTTTGGCGCCAGGCTCATAAAAGGTTTCAGTCCTGGCGCCATAGGCGCCAGGCTCATTTGGTCAAAACATGTCATAATGCTTGGGTGGACTTACCTGAGGCAGACCATGCTGCTTACTCACCCAGAGCAATCCAGTCTGGCTGAGGTCTCCAGCCATTTAGGCTGGGAGGAACTATTTTTCCTCTTCAGGAACTCTTTTTCTTACCTGGGAGGGGCCCGAGGAAGGATACTCACCTGAAGCACTCCTCTGCTATTTAAACCACGCCCGAAGGAATTCACGTGTTTCGCGTTATTCTGCATCAGCAGCAGGACGCTCACCGAGTCGGCTCCTGCATCCTGGCTCCTGACACGCCCGCAGCTCCTGGAACACCTGAAAGACAAAAGGAGAGAAAAGACAAGCATCCAAAGATTTACTCACCGGAATCCTGCACTAGGGAAACTTTCTTCCGACAATCCTGCAAAAGAAAAGCACAAGGTTAGCAGAGCACCACATCGCTCGCCGCAGCGCCGCTTTCTCTTACCTTATCGTGGCCGCGCCACGTGCAGAAACGGCTACAAAGCTTGCAGCACCTCGGCACCTGCAAAAAGGGGAAAGACACGATTAGAAGCACTCCCCTTCACTCGGTGCCACACCTATTCCACTTACCTTTACGAGGCCTTACCACGAACAACAGCGGTTTTGACGCCGGCAGCGAATCGGCTCCTGCAAAAGGGGAGAAGGTGAGCATCGGACTTGATACAGGAGGGAATACTCACCTAAGGACCTACCAGATTTTGGTTGAACTCAGTCCTCCATTCGGGTCAGAATGGCCTTTCTGCCTTTTCTAGACCCCGGCCCCGAAGGGAAAAAGACATTTAATATAATCTAAAGACTACATACTCACGCCAATCCCGAAGTGGGATCGAACAGCCAGAGGAATCGCGCCCACTAAATACCCCAGTGAAGTAACTGGAATCAACGCGCCCCCACACCAGAAGCAGGATGGAGGTCTCATCCTTACAGAAAATAAAGTGAGAGCCCACAAAAACCGAACTAGCGACAAGGGGATTTAGAAGGGGGAGATAGGGGGGAGCAGATACTCTTTCCAGCAGATATTAACTCCCTCTTTCCCGCCTACAGAAAAATTATCCTACGAGCCAGACAGACGAGATTCGGGGGAGGGCCAGTCCAGCCCTGTAGAAGAATTGGTAGCAGTCCAGAACGGGTCAGCGCCTCTGTGGGAATCAGGTGAGCGTTACAGAACGCGAAGCCTACCAATAACCTCCTACCCAGGTGCTATGGAAACTTCTGAGACAGACCAACTGGCTTAGCTATTAGGGGAGCTACGGGCCGAAGTTCATGCTGGCTGCCAGGAGACAAACGCCCTCAGGAGGGAATTGATAGTGTCCAAGGAACGAACTGATGATCTTGCCAGACAGCTGTTACAGAGTCAAGCGGGGCAGACACCTTTACCCAATTCAGGGGGGAATTTCACCCCTGTGCCTGCAACTAATCCAGTTCAAATCAACCTACCCGGAAATGTGCCATTGGCACCACCTGAACGTTTTGCAGGAGATCCCAAACGATTCACAGTATTTATGAATCTAAGTCGATTGCACTTTCTCTGCAGGCCTGGGGCCTTCCCGAATGACCAGACCAGGGTAGCTTTTGTACTTTCGTACCTCAGTGGCAGTGCAGCTGACTGGTCAATTCCATTGGTTACCCAAGATGATCCAATCCTTCCGAATTTTCAAGCCTTCCAGACTAGTATGGAAAGACTGTTTGCAAGACACTCCCAGGGGCAGGCCCTGGACAATTAACTCCTATCCCTACAACAAGGTAATCTGGACCTTTTGGCCTACATTGCAACCTTCAATAGGCTAGTTGTAGAAACAAGATGGCCCGAGGACAAAAGAATCACGCTATTCCATCGAGGTCTTCGTGGTGAACTTAAAGACGTCCTTGCCCAGGTTGTAAATCCACCCCAGGACTGTTTGGAATATATTGACTTGGTGGTCCAATTGGATCACAGGCTTCAAAATAGGAAAGCAGATTGATCCAGGTTTGAAACTCGGGTTTTCGTGAAAATCCAGAGTAACTCCAAAGGCCTCGACGCCACTGAACCTATGAAAATTGGGGTGGTAAAAGGCCCCTTGACCCAAAAGGAGCGTGACAGAAGACGGCAAATGCAACTGTGTCTCTACTGTGGGTTGTCGGGGCATTTTCTTCCAGACTGTCCTGTGACACCTCCCAAGAAGACAATAGGAGCCTCTGATAAAAATCCTGTAGAGTCTGAGCCGGGAAACGACCTCGCCCGACAAGCGTAGAGGTCCGCTTGCCTAGCTTGAAAACCAATTCTTTGACCTTGCACTTCATTATGCCAATGGTTCTCGTAAATCCGAAGCAGCCAGAACGATTGCATGCAATTCAGGCGTACATCGACAGTGGGGCTATAGGAAACTACGTGGATCACGAGTTGGCTTCCAGGATGAATCTGCCTCTTTGCCCAAAAACCATCAAGGATGTCATCACCACAGTGGATGGAACCGAGATCGCCTCTGGGCAGGTAACCCACTCAACTACCGAAGTGACATTGTTAGGTCAAGATGGGCATCGGGAGGCAATAGTGTTTGACGTGATCAAGGTCCCGCAATTTCAAGTAATTCTGGGAATTCCTTGGCTGGAAACACACAATCCTCAAATTGATTGGGGAGCAAAGATGATAACTTTTCCAGAGTGTGCACAAACCTGCTACCTACGAGCTTCGGGCACTGGCCTAGCTACAGTAACGGCTGACTGCTTGCAATTACTACCGGAATACCGAGAATTTCAGGACGTTTTTTCAAAAGGAGCAAGACAATACCCTACCGCCCCACAGGTCATATGATTGTCAGATAGATTTAATACCCGGAGCAACTCCTCCCTGCAGCAGGATTTATGCCCTCACCGAGCCCTAGAATCTTCATTTACGTCAGTATCTTGACCAGTACCTGGCCAATGGTTTTATTCGCCCGTCAAAGTCCCCTGCATC
This sequence comes from Ambystoma mexicanum, assembly GCF_040938575.1. Classification (NCBI taxonomy): domain Eukaryota; kingdom Metazoa; phylum Chordata; class Amphibia; order Caudata; family Ambystomatidae; genus Ambystoma; species Ambystoma mexicanum. Next base: position 1,136,512,357 of record NC_090932.1, on the reverse strand, counting down.
CTCGGCATTATTCTTCATACCAAAAAAATAAGGTGACCTCAGAACCTGCATAGATTACCGTGCTTTGAATCAGATAACAGTCAAAAACAGATATCCACTACCTCCGATCCCAGAGCTTCTTGACCAGGTGAAGGACGCCTGCATATACACCAAGTTAGATCTCCGAGGGGCTTACCATTTGGTGCAGGTCAAGGAAGGCGACGAATAGAAGACGGCGTTCCGCACCAAATATGGGTTGTTTGAGTACCAAGTGATGCCTTTCGGACTGTGCAATGCACCGGCTGCCTTCCAATATTTTATGAATGATGTCCTCAGGGAGCTCATTGACGTTTGTGTTGTCGTGTACATAGATGACATTCTCGTATACTCCTCTTCGGAAGCTGATCATCGAAATCATGTCAGAGCAGTACTTAAAAAATTACGTCAACACAAATTATTTGCAAAACTTGAAAAATGTGTTTTCCATGCCACCGAAGTCGAATTTCTGGGTTTTATCCTGACACCTAAAGGAGCCCAAATGGACTCATGAAAAGTGGACGCTATCCTCAAATGGCCATCACCCAGTTCCGTAAAAGGTGTTTAGAGCATGTTAGGTTTCGCCAATTTTTATTGCCGATTCATTCCGGAGTTTTCACGAGTGGTGCAACCCATCATGGCACTCTTAAGAAAGAATAAACGTTTTGAATGGTCCAAAGAAGCTGAGCAAGCCTTTCAAAAACTAAAAGAGAAGTTTACTTCTGCACCTATATTTGAACACCCACGTCCGGACCTCCCTTACATCGTCGAAACTGACGCGTCCAGCTTAGCTATGGGTGCCGCTCTCTCTCAAAGAGACCCAGAAACCAACCATTTACATCCCGTTGCGTTCTGGTCCCGGAAATTCTCGGCTCCCGAGATAAACTACGCCATCACTGACAAGGAACTGCTGGCAATTAAATCTGCCTTTAAGGCCTGGCGTCATTATCTCCTTGGAGCAAGACACACCATCACGGTGATTACTGATCATAGGAATTTACAGTATCTGAAAACCGCCAGGGCACAATCATCTCGACAGCTCCGTTGGGCCCTGTTCTTTGCCGAATTCGACTTTGTAATCACTTACCACCCTAGCTGTAAGAATGGTAAAGCAGATGCCCTTTCTCAAATTGGAATGGGGGACGTTATCGGTAACACTGAACCGGTACCAATAATTCCTGAGCAAAGAATCTTAGGCATGACTTCTTCGCAATCACTTGAAGACATTCAGGACAGAGTTAAACAACTCTTAAATTCAACTGATTTGCAGAACTGGATACAAAAAGGAACTGATTTTACCTTGACCAATGGCCTACCTTATTTCTGAGGTCGACTGTTTCTTCCACACTCTGAACTCAAAAAGCAAGTTATTACCTGCTACCACGACTCATTGATAGAAGGACATCCTGGCATAGCCAAAACAGAAGAAAAAGTGAAAAGGCAATTCTGGTGGCCTTCGTGGAGAAAAGATATAAAAGAATTTGTGATGTCCTGTGGTGTGTGCGCACAAAACAAGGGTCAAAAGAAAAGACCGGCTGGTCTTCTTCAACCGTTAGGCATTCCACCATCTCCCTGGCACACCCTTTCTATGGATTTTATCACTGACTTCCCCCCCTGCTCTGGGTACAACACCATCCTTGTTATTGTAGATCTATTTTCCAAAATGGCACATTTCATTCCGTTAAAAGGTTTACCTTCAGCTTCAGTACTAGCCAGAGAATTCCTTGAAAATATTGTCCGGTTACACGGATTCCCATCGGTGCTCATCTCCGACAGAGGGAGTCAATTTATTTGCCATTTCTGGCGTAGTTGCTGTCAGTTGGCCCAAATTGATGTAAGACTCTCAACCAGCCACCACCCCCAAACCGATGGTCAAACTGAGAGAACGAACCATACTCTCGAACAATATTTACGATGCATGCTACAACAGTCAGAAAGCAACTGGAGAGACATTCTTTGGATAGCTGAATATGCATACAACAATTCAGTTCACTCAGGAACGGGGCAGAGTCCCTTCTACACAGTATATGGAATCCACCCTCGAACCTGCAACCTCGGAACACCAGCCGTGGATCAGCTGCACACTACTATTACCCAAGCCTTCAAGGAAGCAACAGCACACTTACAGCAAGCCAAGGAAAGATACAAGAGAGGTGCAGATCAACACCGGAGCGAGACACCTCAATACCAGGTTGGGGACCAAGTCTGGTTGTCCACCAAACACTTATCACTCAAAGGACCTTGCACTTTTAATCTGAGAAGTATCTGGGGCCATATCCTATTACTGCTATAATTAATCTGGTGGCTGTTAAACTAGAATTACCAACTCATATGCGAATACATCCAGTGTTTCATGTATCACTTTTAAAACCTATGCAACCTGGAACCAGACTAACTAAACCTCCGGGACCCATTCAAGTGGATGGAGAACCTGAATTTGAAGTAAAGAACATTTTGGACTCTAAGGTCATTAGGTCAAAGCTGTTCTACCTAATTGACTGGAAAGGTTATGGTCCTCAGGAGAGATCATGGGAACCCTGTGACCACGTCCATGCTCCTCGGCTGATTAAGAAATGTCATCAGACCTTTCCAAATAAACCAAAACCCCCTGGGAAGACAATCTGGGGAGGGGCCTTGAGGGGGGGTGCTGTCATGATGGCTGCTCCCGGGGAGCCAGGCCAGGCCCAGCGTCCCCGGAAGCAGACCTATCACCCACATCACCGGATCCAGCAGACCGCTACTGGGGCCCTTTGGACCACGTCCTGGTGCCTTTGGAGCCAGGCTTATTTGGTCAAAACATGTCATAATGCTTGGGTGGACTTACCTGAGGCAGACCATGCTGCTTACTCACCCAGAGCAATCCAGTCTGGCTGAGGTCTCCAGCCATTTAGGCTGGGAGGAACTATTTTTCCTCTTCAGGAACTCTTTTTCTTACCTGGGTGGGGCCGGAGGAAGGATAGTCACCTGAAGCACTCCTCTGCTATTTAAACCACGCCCGAAGGAATTCACGTGTTTCGCGTTATTCTGCATCAGCAGCAGGACGCTCACCGAGTCGGCTCCTGCATCCTGGCTCCTGACACACCCGCAGCTCCTGGAATACCTGAAAGACAAAAGGAGAGAAAAGACAAGCATTCAAAGCTTTACTCATCGGAATCCTGCACTCGGGAAACCTTCTTCCGACAATCCTGCAAAAGAAAAGCACAAGGTTAGCAGCGCACCACAACGCTCGCCGCAGCGCCGCTTTCTCTTACCTTCACGTGGCCGCGCCACGTGCAGAAACGGCTACAAAGCTAACAGCACCTCGGCACCTGCAAAAAGGGGAATGACACGATTAGAAGCGCTCCGCTTCACTCGGTGCCAGACCTATTCCACTTACCTTTACGAGGCCTTACCACGAACAACAGCGGTTTCGACGCCGGCAGCGAATCGGCTCCTGCAAAAGGGGAGAAGGTGAGCATCGGACTTGATACAGGAGGGAATACTCACCTAAGGGCTTACCAGATTTTGGTTGAACTCAGTCCTCCATTCGGGTCAGAAGGGCCTTTCTGCCTTTTCTAGACCCCGGCCCCGAAGGGGAAAAGACATTTAATATAATATAAAGACTACATACTCTTGGCAATCCCGAAGTGGGATCGAACAGCCAGAGGAATCGCGCCCACTAAATACCCCAGTGAAGTAACTGGAATCAACGCGCCCCTGCACCAGAAGCAGGATGGAGGGCTCATCCTTACAGAAAATAAGGTGAGAGCCCACAAAAACCCAACTAGCGACAAGGGGATTTAGAAGGAGGAGATAGAGAGGAGCAGATACTCTTTCCAGCAGATATTAACTCCCTCTTTCCCGCCTACAGAAAAATTATCCTACGAGCCAGACAGACGAGATTCAGGGGAGGGCCAGTCCAGCCCTGTAGAAGAATTGGTAGCAGTCAGAACGGGTCAGCGCCTCTGTGGGAATCAAGTGACCGTTACATTCAGAGCTGCCAGAGCGCCAGGGGACCACTCCGGTGGTGATAGTGTGCGGTACAAATGTCCTTTAACATTAACATCATGACAAGAGGGACAACACAGCCCTCCACCGCAACAATCGCCTAAGGTCCCAACAATTCTCACAAGTTGGCAAAAGCGCTGCCCCAGGCAATGATGCACAACATCCCCCAACAACGCAGGCCCACCAGATGAGCCACGTAGCTGGTTTCTGGGTGCGGCCCATGCCACAATCCGACGCCCCGTCAACATGAGTGACCCAGGAACACTGCCTCCTGCCCCCACATCCAAGGCAGGCCTGTTGCGGAAGTCACTCCGATTCACCATGACTACACAGGCCGACAAGGCCCCCACGTGGATTGAATGGGTAGAAAATTTTAACCACTTTGTACAGGCAACAGGTGAAGAGACATCCCCCATGACATATTTATCAATCTGGTGGGCGGAGAGAAAAAATCTATAGTCAAGACCATTCTCCCAGAGGACCAAGCTGATTTCCCCACGCTGACCATCTCCCGCAACCGAAAACTAGTTATTGAACCCAACAGAGACTATGAAAGATATATATTCAACCAATGCACGCAGAGAACAGAGAAAACTGTTGACAAATTCATCACCCGCCTCCCGGTGAAGAGCACCCATTGCCAATTCCACGCATTCTCCAGCGATGAAGCAATACGACTGCGTTTGATAGAAGGTTGCTTATCACCTGACCTCAAGAAGCAGTTACTGAAGAAACCCCTCTCCATTGACGAAGTAAGCGAGATGGCGAAAATCTTTGAGAGAGTGGACGCGCAAGCAGCCTGCATAATAGGAAGCCCCACTGTGACACAGGAGAATGGAGAAACCATTGCTGCCGTCCAGTCAACACCCCAGTGACCCATGGACAGTGGACCCATGTCTAACAGAGCGCCCAACCAATCGGACCCCAGGACACAGAGACAATGCCATCAGTGTGGAATTAATTTCCCACACTCAGGTACGTGCCCTGCACTATCGCAAAGATGTGCCAACTGTGGCAGAGAAGGTCACTTTCAGTCGGTCTGCAGGGATGGGAGACCATTCCCCACTCCAAGGATGAACCCACAGCCGCAGAACAGAACATAGCGATGGGCTCCCCAGCCTACGAGAGCAGACCTTACTACCAAGGACAATGACGATACGTCAGAGCTGTAGAAGAAGTCTACCAGCAAGACTATGACCAGGGCTTGACCAATATAACCAGTACTCCCAGGTTAGAAACAAATATGATGAGCCTCCGAATACACATCTGGACTACAGTGAATACCAACAGACCACTCAATATCCCGGAGGAGGAAACTAGGACCAGAACTGTCTGGATGAATATGTCAATCTCATCCAGGACGATCAGGGAGCAAAGGAAGCGCCCAGAATAGCGGTCAATCTAGGAAACAAACGGTTCTGCTTTCTAGTTGACTCAGGGGCAACAGTCAACATAATGGGGCAACAAGAATTCCTGCAGATGCACGAGAGACCAGAGCTCGAAAAGACCAGCTCGAGGATTTTTCAATGGGGAGCAACACTACCCCTATACTCAATCGGACAATTCAAGAAACGACTGATGCTCAATGGACGAACACTGGATACCACCATTCATGTCATCTGAAGCCTGACAAAAGGTTGTTGCTTCCTCAGTTACCACGCAGCACGCTGTCTGGGCGTCATTGATAACTAATTCTGAGAGGGTGAATTTATCCAATCATCTGCATTTGCAGGAAGCAACAGAGAGCGGGCATATGCAATCAACGCTACCCAAAAAGGACCGCATTACATCACAAGGAGACTATCCTAGCTTAGTTCCCACACCTATGCAAAGGGTTAGGAAGACTCAAGGGGGCACCCATCAAACTGCATATTGATGAATCGGTCAGAAAAATTCCCCAACACCCCAGGAGAATAGAGTTCTACCTGCAAGAAGCCGTCTCCAAAGAACTCGACCAGCTACTCAACGGTGGTATCATTGAGCCAGCGATGGGTCCAACTCCGTGGGTATCCCAACTAGTCATTGTACCAAAGGAAGGAGGGCGCCTATGTCTCTGTGTAGACATGAGGATGGCCAACACCGCCATACAAAGGGAACGTCACCCTGGCCCAGGCAGTGAGGACATGATAGTACTGCTAAACAAATTGACAATGTACTTAAAACTTGATCTCATTCAAGGGTAGCACCAGCTCAAACTGCACCCAGAATCAAGGAGCATCACTACCTTTGCCACCCACGAAGGGTTGTTCCGTTACAGACGCCTACATTTCGGCATCTCATCTGCTGCAGAAATATTCCAGGAGGACATAAGACAGATAATTAGACCAATCAGGAGTGCATTAAACTACAGCAATGACATCCTAGTGTTCGGCAAATCACAGGAGGAACACGACACAGCACTGCTAGCGGCATGTGCAGCACTGCATGAGGCCGGCCTAACACTCAACCTGGATAAGTGCATTTTCAGCAAAAGCAAACAAAAGGTTTTTGGACATATTTACTCTGACGAGGGCATGACATCAGACCCAGAAAAAGTCAGCACAATCACCAACCTACAGGAACCGGTACAGGCAGCAGATGTGAGATCATTCCTTGGAATGGCTGGATATTGTGCACAATACATTCCCCACTACGCCTTGCTCACTGAACCTCTGAGGAGGTTGCTGCAAAAAGACTCTACATTCCAATGGTCAAAGGAGTGTCAGTTAGCATTTGATTCTATCAAAGCGGTACTAGATGAGGCTCGCCGCCTGGCATACTTCGGTCCCACGGGGCACACTGAAATAATCATTGACGCCAGCCAAGTAGGACGTGGGGCCTTCCTGGCGCAGATGAGCGGCGCTGATACACACCCCAGACACATCACCCGCAGAGACAAACACAAGAAGGACTTTTCATAAAATAAATGGCAAAAAAAGATGACCAGAGTCTGTTTTTACAGATATGTCTTGGGCGCCATATTGAAAAACATGGCTGACCCGATTTTTCGCTACCGCTGTTAGCGGTCGGGAAAAATCACAGTAGTTGATCTAAACCACTGCCACCAACCATTTGAAATAGGAAAGGGTAACATTTTACTGTTACATTAGTGTTTTGACTCAGGGGAAGCTAGGCAACCCCTCCAGCACTCTATAGGAAAATAGGGTGTGCTGGGTCAGTAAATCTAAAGAGAAGAGTAAAGCCAATTTAACTTTACATGGTCTGGGAGACAGTAGTCAGTACCAGAGATGGTATTTAAACCTTGGGGAGTCTGAAAGACACCCCTCTGCCACTGCACTGAAGGTGGTGTGTGATACACAGAAAATTATGATGCCGCTGGAGTTTTTTTAAAACTCCATAACCAAAGAACACAAAAGTAAAACACAAACAAAATACATGGAAGAGTGGGAAAAAAAGGCTCACACTCTTCCCAGGTAAAACATCAAATCCTAGAAATCCAGCAAAGTTGCTGGGGGTCTCAAAAGGTAAGGGAAATTAGCACATTTTAAGAATACTCCCTAATACTCGTCCCCCCAGACTAAGGGACATGAGGATTTAATCCACTCCTGTATGAATCTCCTTACTCCAAGCGTCAAACATCCTGGAGAGACCATCAGCATTTTGGTGATGACACCCTGACCTGTGTTTAATGGTAAAATCAAACCCTTATAGGCTGATTGACCATCTCTGTAGTTTTGGTTTTTCCCCTTTCATTTGCATCAACCATCTCAAAGGTTGGTGGTCAGTCTGAATCACAAAAGTAGATCAATACAAGTATGGCCTAAACTTCTTCAGTGACCACATAATAGCAAAGCATTCCCGCTCAATGGTTGCCCACCTTGTTTCTGGTTCCTTCAGCTTCCTGCTGATGGAGCAAATGGGGTGCTCCCTAACCTTTCTCATCCAGTTGAATAAGGACTGCACCTATACCTGTATGTGAAGCATCTGTCTGCACAATGAAGGTTTGGTTATAGTCAGGAGCTCATAGGACTGGAGATTGACAAAGGGCTTTCACGCCTTCAAATGCTTGAGTGCACTTCTCATTCCACCTGACCTTTTTAGGGAATTTGGGAGAGGAGATCACATTCAAGGACGAAGCTATGGTCCCATAGTTCTCTTTGAAGTTCCTATAGTACCCAGTGAGGCCTAGGAAGGCCCTCACTTGGGTTTGAGTAGTAGGGGTGGCCCAGTTTTGTAGACCAATTTGACATTTACTAGCCTTTATGGTCAGATGGGCCTGCTCAAGAGCCTGCAAAACATATACTAAGTGGTCAACAAATTCTTTCCAAGTAGGGCTGAACAATGCAATGTCATCCAAGTATGCCATGCAGAAGTCCTCCATCCCATTCAGAACTTGATTAAGCATCCTTTGGAATGTAGCAGGGGCATTCTTTAGTCCAAAAGGCATTACCTTAAACTGGTAGAGGCCTGCTGAGGTTGAGAATGCAGTTTTCTCCTTGGCATGGTCTGTCAGTGCTATTTGCCAATAGCATGAAGCAGGGTCGGACTGGGACAAGAAATAGGTCCGGACACCAAAAAAAAAAGTGGCCCACCCTCGCCTCAAGCAAGTGGCCCACTCCTCGCCTCAAAAAAGTGGCCCTCAAACCATCATCCATGAATTGCGTTAATTTAAGACTTTACAGAAAAAGCTACTTATGGAGGGTTCATTTGTCTGTTACATTACAACACAACTCATAAAATAACATAACTTTGCATACTGTTCTGTGATGGGGTCCACAGCTCCGAGGTGCAGGAGTGACATGAACCTACCACCCCAACTGCGGTTTTTGGACCTGCTGCTACTCGATGCTTATACAGGGTTCGAACCCCAGCAGGGGAGGGTTAGGGTGATGAAGGTTGGATAGGAAGGGGGGGGTAGGAAAACCAGAATGAGGTTTAGGGAGAGGTTAAAGCATTGTTCCTACGTAAACTATGAAAAATATGGTTATGATTTCACTAATGTGATACACATTTCATACAAGAATGGACCACCATATGTAAAATTAATATCTGTGTGTATAGATCCGTATTTTTAAATTACTGTGAATGCAAGCAGACGTCCAAGGCCAAATGCTATGTTATTGCATAGCATGTTTAAAAATATGCATACAATATCACCCAACCTTTTTTGTTACTCATTTATTGACCTCTGAAAGATGGAGGCTGAAATGGCCTTGGAGGGATTCAAACCTGCAACCTGCAGATCACACACACATCGCAGCAGCAAGCGCTCAACCCACTGAGCTATTGTATCGGTTATGGTAAAATGAGCAATTATTCTGTAGTGGATACCATTAAACTGGTAACTGAGATTTAACAGCAGACCAGTTTAGTTAATCTGCAGGTCTGGTGCAAATGTGGCAACATCTCAAGCCTGCATGCATCTACTTTCAGGCTTTAGAATCAGAGGTTGGCAAAATAGGGAAAGCAGCACACTCACAGGACATCCCATAATTTGAGCACTCGTTACCTCATACATGCAAACAAACATCCTGAACAGCATGCCAGGTAGGGAGATGGGAAAGATCGACACATTACAACAAAGCATTCATTGTGGCACAATGAAGTCAGTGTTTGACCATAGCACATCAAGTGGCCAGGCCACTTGATGTGCTTTGTTCAAATATTTCTACGCTGTACACAAGCTTTTAGGCACAAGGATTTTGTCAAGTGATCGAGGACACTGAGATGGAATGTCTTGTGATGATCGTAACAGAGAAAACGGCAGAAAAAAAACATGCTATAACTGCAACTTGTGAAAAGCAAAATACATAGTCTGAAATGGTCCAATCTGTGTCTGCAGAAAGGAAAAGTTAACTCTCTCTGTGCTGAGATGACAAAACGTCAAACTTGCGAGAGCTGTGGATCACTGGCCTCTCTGGGAAGTGGGCATATGCCTCCAGGCTCCAAAAGGCCGCTGGTGTGGATTGAAGGCCGCTGCTTACGAAAAGCAGACATGAATGAGACTAATTTAGTCAGATATCAGGCGTGAGCCTCTGTGATATTCAGAAACAGGCTGCTTTCAGCTTCAAAGCACTTTGCATGTCAGATATCGTTCCTGCATCTAGCTCCATGATACTGGGCTAATTGACCTGGGTCTGAGGCCGGGTTATGCAATTGTGAGCACATTTGGATTTGAACCTGCAATTTACCAACTTCATGCATGCAGCAGGCACTTAACTCACTCAGCTACTTCCATCTCAAAGGATTCAACTGTAATGCAGCTTGTATGACAAAGATTAGAACCCTGAGCACGCAAACACACACAGAGACACATGTGTAGACTTCAAACACCCAGCATTAAGTGCTCTGTGAATAGCAGAGAAAGTAAAGAGCACAAGCCTTTTCGTGCATTTAGGAACAGTGACCGAGGATATACCGAGATGCAATGTCTTGTGAAAATCGTAAAAGAGACAATGGCAGAAAAACAATATGCTATAATTGTAACTTGCAAAAAGCAAAATATATAAACCGAAATGGATGCTAACCTCAGGTCTCGCCAGGCTCCTAGAATCTGTCCTCCGCTGCCAGGCTGCCCAGCCATTCCCTACTAAAGCTGCACTTCCTGAATTGTTCTTCAGATGAAAGCTGTGTCTGCTCCAGAAGACAAAGTAGCGCCAGGCTGCCACCAATGTCACCACCCTGGCGAACTGCTTTCTTCCAGCCACAGATGGCCCTGATGCCAACCTGAAGCCAACCTGGGGGGCGGCATTCCGACAAAGATCGCCATCATCATTCCGACAAAGGGCAGCAGTTCTTCCATCTCCTACTGCGTGTGCCATGGCCCATTGACCAGAGAACTGGCGAAAGCTCCTGGGAGCCTCTGCTCACTAATGCTTGCCCTCTTCCTTTCTAGTGAGATATCTGCCCCCACCTTAGTGAAACTCTCTTAACATTAATCACTGCCTCCCCCATTGTTGTCACTTTCTCTCCATGTTTTCATTGCTCTTTCAACCTCTGCAGCGGCATTTTTATTGGCCTGGCGCTGGCGGTCCCCAGGCACAACAGCAAGTTGCTTTGAACTTTGCAAAGAAGTGCAACAAATGTGTTGCTTCCTGCAAAGTTGAAAGCAACTTAATGTGTGCGCTGGCACCACTGTGCCGTGGTCCCAGCCAGGCCCAGCCCAGCCCTGCAGGCAGCCTCCAGGCTCCTGCTGCAGTCATTGCGGTGCTGCAAGTGCTTTTTGCTTTTTTTTCTCCTCATACCGGCCCAGCGTGGGCAGAAACCGGCCCCAGGCAGGAACATGCCCATTTCGTATTGCCCACTGGGTGACTGCCCGAGGGACCAATCCATCCCTGGCATGAAGTAAGATCAAATGTACTGAGGTACTTGGCTGAACCAAGTTTATCCACCAGTTGATCTGTCCTTGGAAAAGGATGGGCATCACTCTTGGGCACTGCATTAAGAGCTCTATAGTCCACACAGGATCTGAACTCCTTGGCTGCTGCCTTTGGTACTAGAACAACTGGACTAGACCATGGACTGGTAGAGGGCTCTATTACCCCGAGAACAAGCATCTTGTTGACCTCCTCCTTTATGTGGGAGCTTACATGACCTGACATCCTGTAACCTCTGTTTTTGACAGGTAAACAGTCACCAGATTGAATATCATGCTGGCCCCAAGGGGTCAAGCCTGGTGATAGTGAAAACAGGGAGGCAAACTGATTTAACAGAAGCTCACACTCCTCCTGTTGTTCAGGTGTCAGGTTAGAAGAGAGATTAACTCCTACTTCTCATCTAAAGGCTGGCCTCTGAGTAGGTCAGGTAGAGGTTCACTCTCCTCCTCCTCTTAGGCTGAAGCTAGAAGCAAAGCTCCTACTTCTGGTCCTGAGACATAAGCCTTTAAACAGTTGGTGTGAAAGACTCTGGAGCCTTCTTAGGATTGCCTAAGTCCATCAGATAGTTGACCTCTAAAAGTTATCCACTTGTCCTGTAAGGCCCTATGCCTTGTAGGTACCATAACTAAAACTTGCTGGTCTTAGACACCTTAATGATATTACCATCAATCTCAAAAGAGGTGTAGTTTTGGCTTAGTTTTTTGAGGTTAGAATGAGTCCCTAGGATGATGAGCTCTATTTTATCATCATTCAAGCATAGACGTGAGTTGCCATCCATGCCTGGATGATGATATACACCCTATTTACCAAGGCCAAATACTTATTATAATCCCCAGAAAGTGGGAGGAGAATCTGGGTATCATCTGCATAATTAGTGTAGGTGATACCAAGAAGGTCCAGATCATCAAAAAGGGGCATAGTAAATATGTTGTATAAAGTAGGGGAAACACAAGAACCCTGAGGAACTCGACACAGGATTGGGATTGGGTCAGCCGCTGCCGATGGGGAGAACACCCTCATGGTCCTGTCGCTAAGAAAGGATTCAGTCCAAGTTATGGCCTCTCTGGAGAAATGTGCGGCAGAGTCTAAGTGGCTGCAAAGTATCCCATGGTCCACAAGGTCAAATGCTGCAGAGAGGTCCAACAGCAAGATGAGAGCCATTTTCCTTTATCTCTTAGTTCATCTATTTGTGCCTTCAAATCAATGAGGGCAGTCTCTGTGCCGTGTTGGAGTCGGAATCCTGATTGACGCTATCCTAAGAGTTTGTGTTGTTCCAGAAAACTTTGGATTTGATTATAAGCAATCTTATCCAGGATTTTAAGCACAAAAGGAACTGTCGTGATGGGACGGTAGTTTGTGAGTATGAGTGGGTCTAACGTTTGCTTTTTGAGCAGTGGTATTACCAAAGGTTGTTTTAGATTAGTGGGTACAGTGCCGGACGTGAATGAGGAGTTGACGAGTTTTGTAATAAATGGGGAAAGATCCCTAGCGGCATCTTTTATGAGCTGGGGATGGCAGGTATCGCCCTGACAGTTTGAGGGCTTGAGAAAGAGGATAACTTTCTCCACCTCAAGGTTAGATGTTTTAGAGAACATAAATCGTGCAACTGGGTCCTGTTCCTTTAGAGCAAGGTCTATAATTGGGTTGTAAGTCTTGGGTGGTGCGTGAGGGAGGCTTTATTTTTGGCTATTTTCATTTGGAGTAAGGAGATTTTATTTGATAGTGCTTGTTGAATATCACAGCACTAAATTTTGTCTTTGGAGCATATATCCGGAGTGGGGGAGGGTGACTCAAGTTCCTTGAGGATAGTGAACAGTTCCCTCATACTTGAATTAGCATTGCATATACGCTTGTTGAATGAGTTCTGCTTGGCCAAGTGGATTTCTTTTTTATATTGGGAGGAGATTTCTGCTAATTTAATTTTGTGATCTTCTGAGAGGATAAGCCTCCATGCTGTTTTGCAACTCCTCTTATGTAGTCACAGATCCTTTAGTTCAGGGGTATTTGTTTAGGTGAGATTTAGATTTACTCGGTCTGAGTTTCAGAGGCGAGATGTTGTCCAGGGTGGATAACATAATTGTGTTATACTCGTTGACTAATGTTTCTCGGTCTAAATGATCCTCTAGTCGGTTAAGGATGGGTTGAATCGCCGGGATCACTTTATCTCTGGTGATGCTCTTTTTATTTCGTGTTAGGCATGGCGGGGCCATGATGGATGCTGGCAGAAGTGGTCTGGAGGTGGATAATTCAAATGACAAGAAGAATTGGTCTGTCCAGGGTTGAGGGACAGTGGATTTGATATTGGCGGTGCAGTTGTAGTCTGCTAGCCAATTAAGGATTCTCCCTTTAATGCGAGTGGGTTCTAGAGTCGTTTGCTTTATACCCAGATTGGAAAGAGAATTGGCAATGGTAGTGACATTTTTATCTAAAGGGTCATTGAAACCCAGGTTAAAGTCCAATAGGAAAAAGTAGTTGGGATGAAGTTTTAAGGCTGTTAGAAAGTAGGTTATGGATGTCCTCCTCAAATGTTGCTATAGGTCCAGATGGTCTATAGATGAGGTGGATAGTCAGTGTTTGGAAGCTAGCTAGAGGAAGTTTGATGGTGAGCGTTTCGCATGAATCGTAAGCTATGGTGGGTGTGATTCTCATGCCTAAACTGGTCTTTGCAATGATAGCAATGCCGCCACCGCACATATTGGTTCTGTCATGTCTGAATATGGTATAGTCTTCCGGGATTGCTAGGGAGAGTAGGGGTCCTGCTGCGTCGTGCAGCCATGACTCTGTGATAGCAAGGAAGGGGTTCCTCCAAAGCACATATCATGCTCTTCATTGTACAGTTTAACCTCTCTACCAATTCATTTGTCTGAGAACGGTAGGCAGTTGAGAACTTGTAAGTCACTCCACAGTTTTTTCACATGGCCTGCATGTAGTGGTACATAAAATTGGATCGGCTGTCGGAGATAATGTCTTTAGGAAAACCTACCCTGGTAAAAATACCAAGTAGGGCCTTAGTAAAAGCCTGAGCAGTAACAGTCCTCAAAGGTATAGCTTCAGGGTACCAGGTAGCATGGTCTACAATAACCAGGATAAACCTGTTTCCTGAAGATGTGGGAGGGTCTAAGGGACCAACAATGTTGATTCCTACCCTCTGAAAAGGAACTCCCACCACTGGGAGAGGCACAAAGGGTGCCACATTCTTGGCTCCACTCTTGCCAGAGGTTTGGCAAGTGTAACAGTTCCTACAGAACTTGTCTACATCAGACACCAACTTAGGCCAGTAGAAATATAAAGAGAGCCTTTCCTGGGTCTTCTTAAAACTTAAGTGACCAGCCAAAGGTATCTCACGGGCTAATTGTAGCAACTGGAGTCTGCTTTCAAGAGGCACTACAAGTCTTCTGTAGTCCCCTGGGATAGACTCAGTCGGTGCACTGTAGAAGAGGCCATCTTCCCCGTATAATCTATGCTTCCCTGGCTCTTGCCCATCCAGCTGGGAAGCTGCCTGTTGGCGAAGGCTTCCAAGAGTAGGACACTCTCTTTGACCTCTGCTGAAGTCTGCCCTACACAGTCCACCTTCTGCCAGTAAAGACTGCAGCTCAGGATGTTCTGCAGGAACCAGATCTCCAAAAGGAGCAAGGTCCTCTTCCAGCTCTGATTCCTCAGCAGCTGATTAAACCACACAAGGTTGTTTCATGCACTCAGCCCCAGCTGGTGGAGGGACCACAGGTGTGATCTTGGACAGTCCTCTCGGGGATATCCTTGTTGGTAGCACAGGAGTGCTGTCCTGTTTTCTTTCTGGAGGTTTTATGTTGCCCCTTTTCCTCTTTCTTCATAGAAATTTCAGTCAGTAAGTCCTGTGGACTTGGAGTCATACAGTTTCCTCCATAATCTCCTCTCCTCTGAATAGCCCCTTAAGGTACTCTCTCTGGCCTTCCTAGACTGCTCCTATTTCCTTTTGCTGGGAGTCCTGGGGGTGCTTGATACAACTCCAAGAGTTGTTAGGTCATTCCCCAACAGGACTCTCCCAGGTACTTCATTCTGCACACGTACAGGTATTTTGACAGTCATATAATTAAACTGGATGAGAGCTGGTAACTGTGGAAGCATGTGGACAGAGCCTCCATCAAGCTTAGTTAGGATGTTGGGTACCTTAGCAACATCCTCAACCTTGATAAATGATTCATCAACTACAGTTATGCTGGTCCCAGTGTCTCTAAGGCAGGGGTCTCATGAACATTCACAAGAACACTGTCTTTGTAATACTTGTTAGTATTGTCTGGGATAGAGTTATACACATCTAAGTTCTGTTGTTCCCACAGACCCACGGATACTAAAGAAACACTGGCTGAGACTTTCATGGGTTCCTCAGCCAGTAAGTGAAAGTTTCCACTTGCCATTGGTACTTCATCCACTGGGGATAAGGCTAAGGAGACAGTGTGGACCCCTGAAGGTTTGCCCTTATATCTGGGATCACCTTTCACATGGTCAGTTGACCCACAAGCATAACACTTTCCAAATGTTTTTATAAAGGGGGGTTTGTTCTGACCTCCTTCTGGTTTGTCCCCAGAAGGTACAATAGCCTGATTTGGTTTTCCCTGTGGCTTACCCTTGTTATGTTAGTGGCCCTTTTTAGGATTGGACGTATTTGAATTCTCTTTGGTATCTTTCTTGTGCTGCTTCCCCTCATCCTTCTTCTGAGTTACCCTAGAATCCTTGTGAGTAGCCCCGTTGGCAACCCACAAGTCAGCAGCCCTTGCTAACTTCTTTGGATCAAAATCCTTAGAGTTAGCCAAGTGCTGTCTCAGCTCAGGCGAGCAGGCATCATACATAGGTTCCAACATAAACAAATTCCTCATACCTTCATAAGTGTTCACTCTGGAACCCTTAACCCATCCATCTAAGTTTTTCAAACAGTCAGTCACCCAGGTAGCCCAAGGGGTACCATCATGCTTTTTGAGGGTTTTAAACCTCTTAAGATACTGAGAAGGGGTCTTCCCAAATCTAGCTATCAAAGCTAGCTTCAGAGTTTCATACTCCTTTCTGTCTATATCCCCCAACTCCATTACCACATCAGTTGCAACAGGGGGTAGCCTAGAAAAAAGCCAAGGAATCAAATGATTCCCTGTAATGTCTTGAATCCCATGGTTATATTCAAACGCAGAAAACCAATCCATAATATCAAGCTTAACCTAATACATACTTACTGCATCTTTGGGCATGCAAGGCCTCTTAGGACTGGAAGACCTAGAAGACCCTGGGAGTGAACCAGTTTCAAGAGACAACTTTTTCATTTCAAGTGTATGATTAAATTCCATTTGTCTGAGTTATTGATGTTTGTTATCAGTTTGAGCTTGGATTATTGTAAACTCAAGTCTCATTTTTTCTAAAGAGAAAAATTCAGGACTTAGTGGTGGGCCTGGTGGGGCCCTAGTTGACAAAGGTTGAGGGCTATGAGCTGGTAGAGGTAAGGCAGGGCCTACATTCTGAGACTCTTCTGCCTCATCTCACTCATCAATAACATTAGAGTCTGGCTCTGACATATAAGCATCCTCATCAGAATTTTCCACATTTGCTGCAGGTGTGGGGGTTTCAGTCCCACTCCTCAGACTTTGGTTTTCTATCAATTCAACCTTTTTGCCGTTTACAGTGAGATTCCTAGCTTTACACATATCTCTCAAATGATCAACAGTTAAAGTCACTAGGGTCTCCTGTCTGTAGCTTTCCATATCAGTCATGATAAAACAATTGCTTTACTAGTGTTGCTTTGCCTTGGGAGGATTATTTGAACAAAATTAAAAGTAGCACTCTAAATGTAATAAGTATACTTTATCCCCAGCGCTGTACACCAGTGTTAGGCAGAATCACCTGCAGTACCCTTTGAGAACACTACAAGCAATCAGGACTACAAGTGTAAGCACAATTTCACCTTTGGTACACGCCTGTACTACACAGTAAAGTGGTAGCGATGGCTGAGCAGCCAGACTTATCTCAAGAGTTTAAGTGAGCAGTTACACAAAGGACCAACTAATACTGTGATTCAAACAAACACTTAATCAAAGTTTCTTGGTAAAAGAATATACATTTATTTACTCAGTCAGTTAGAAAACATTACTCTAATATAAGCATCTCAATATCACACACTAATACACCACAAAAATCCAACCGGTAAGTAACTGAACAAGTTTAGCTCCAAAATGAAGTGGGAGCAAAATGGCACTTCAGATACTTAATAAAGGAAGGAAAAGACAACTTTATAAGAATAGACAGCCCAAATACATCCAGCAATTCTTCTCAATAGGCCTGGGCCAAAGTCAATGGTTCAGAGTCTTTTGTATAGGATAGCACAGTTCTGGTAGTAAACGGTTAAGTCTTTGCCACGGTTTTTAGAAGAATTTGGCTAGGCAAAAAGTTTATTGAATGTTTAGGTAAGGACAAGCCTTCAAAGTCGGGAAAGTTTCACCCACTTTCTCAGTGGCCGAAAAGATTTCCGGACTATGTTTGCACAGTATCTTTAAAGTGAAGAAGAGCTGTAGCTGAGGCAATTGATCCTGGCAGTTTGAGCAGATCTCTCTGTTCCTGAGCTTCAGTCATGGGGACAAGAAGGAGGACGTCGGGAGGTTCCTGCACTGCCCAGTGATGAGGCCACAAGCTTGGCAACACATTGGTTTAAGGTGTGAGTGCCTAGCTGGTTTCCTTCCTCTGGCTATCTTGTATTCAACAGCACTCAGATGAAAATTCGACCAGATGGGGACGGTGTCCAGGTGGCTTGTAAGTTGGTTGTTCCCACCATACTCAAGGGAAGAAGTTAACCTTGAAGGGCTTCTCTGTCGATGGAGTTTCAGGCAATTCGGACCTGCAGCAGGGCTTTACCGGTCATCCAGGAGTTGCAGCAGTCCTCTTCCTTCAGCTAATCTTCGGTTCTTTCGTTCCAGTGGTCGACTCTGCTTTCCAAGTCCCAGAGACCTGCTTTTAAAAAGTTTTCCCCCATTCATTCCAGCCTGGCTGTCACTCACACAGCAGGGTGGCTGTCCTTGCCAGACAGCCAGCCAGCCAATCATGCCAGAGTGCATTCAGGTCTCCTACGAGACTAAGCACAGGGAGTTTCGGGCACCTCCTTCACATCCTGTCCACCCCAGACACTCAGGCGCCAGAGGAGGGCTTCGGCACTGAAGCCTGCCAAAGGCCAACGAACAAAGGGACCAAACCTGGTGTGGCGCGCAGAGACAAACACAAGAAGGACTTTTCCTAAAAGAAATGGTGAAAAAAGATGACCGGAGTCTGTTTTCACAGATAGGTCTTGGGCGCCATATTGAAAAACCTGGCAGATCCAATTTTAGCTAGGGTTGTTTACGGTCGGGAAAAATCATGGTAGTTGATCTAAACCACTGCCTCCAGTCGTTTGAAATAGGAAAGGGTAACATTTTACTGTTACATGGGTGTTTTGACTCAGGGGAAGCTAGGCAACCCGTCCAGCACTCTATAGGAAGATAGGGTGTGATGGGTCAGTAAATTTAAAGAGACTAGTAAAGTCAATTTAACTGTACATGATCTGGGAGACAGTAGTCAGTCCCAGAGAAGGTATTTAAACCTTGGGGAGTCTGAAAGACACCCCTGTGCCACTGCACTGAAGGTGCTGTGTGACACACAGAAAAGGATGATGCCTATTGAGTTGTTTTAAAACTTCATAACCAAAGAACACAAAAGTAAAACACACACAAAATACATGGAAGAGTGGGGAAAAAAGGCTCACACTCTTCCCAGGTAAAAAATAAAATCCTAGAAATCCAGCAAATTAGCACATTTTGAGATTCCTCCCTAACACTCTTGAAAGCAGACTCCAGTTCCTAAAGGTAGCCCATGAGATACCTTTGTCTGGTCACTTAAGTTTTAAGAAGACCAAGGAAAGGCTCTCTTTATATTTCTACTGGCCTAAATTGGGGTCTGATGTAGATAAGTTCTGTAGGAGCTGTTACAAACATCTGTCAAGAGTGGAGCCAAGAATGTGGCACCCTTGGTGCTTCTCCCGTGGTGGGAGTCCCTTTTGAGAGTGTAGCAATCGACAATGTTGGTCCCTTACACCCTCCAACTTCTTCAGGTAACAGGTTTATTATGGTTGTAGTAGACCATGCTACTGGGTATCCTGAAGCCATACCTATGAGAACTGTTACAGCTCAGGTTGTGGCTAAGGCCGTACTTGGTATTTTTACCAGAGTAGGTTTTCCTAAGGAAGTTATCTCTGACCGGGGATCCAATTGTATGTCCCACCTCATGCAGGCCATGTGGAATTCACAAGTTCTCAACTGCCTACCATACTCAGACAAATGGATTGGCAGAGAGGTTGAACCGTATGATGAAGAGCATGATAGGTGCTTTAGAGGAAGCCATTAGAAGAAAGTGGGACCTTCTTCTGCCATGCCTTCTCTTTGCTTATAGAGAAGTTCCTCAGGACACGTGGACCCCACTTGTGGAGGATCGACCTCTGATGCAAGATGTGCTGGACCCTCAAGAGCCCTCAGGACACTGTGAGAGGGATACATAGCCCCAACACGTTACTTGAAGACCTGCACGCCTGGTGGAAGAGTGTTGACCCTGTTGTCAGAACATTTGCACAGGGGTGATGTTGGAGGTCTCTGTGCCTTTCAGGCAGAGGCAGCTTCCAGGTGGGAAGCGGGAGAAGGAAGGGGAGGAGTTAAGGGGAAGAAGTTCAGTTGGTATTTGCTTGTTAAATAAAGAAGATGTACACAGTTTCCCTCTGGTGTTGCGTCCTTTATTTGAATGTGCATCCCTCGCAACAGGTCCCCACGTAACATTTGCTGCCCAGGGCTTGCAAATCCTTGAGTGTTCTCTGTTTCACTTAGCGTCTCGCCACACTCTTCACCCTCCCCTACATTTAATGGCACAGGTTGGACTCTGTGGGGTACACGGCAAAGTGGTGGACCTTGCCCCTCAGGCCCAGACTCTCTAGCGGGGATTAATCTGTAGGGGAGTTTCAGGGCTCAGCCCTGGTGCTTATTTCTGAGCCCCAGAACTTATTGTCTCAGGGCCTCATTACAAGTAGTGTGGAATGGGTTTAACGGCGCCGGTAATGGTGCCGGTGCCGTTAAACCCATTCCGCACTATTACGAGGTTCCCTCGCAGGACCTGCTCTGGACGTCTGGTTTTTCCAGACGTCCATAGCGGGTCCCGCGAGGGGACCAGGGAGCTAACAACCGGCCAGTTATTAACAGGCCCATTGTTATCTCCCTCCCCATTCCCATTGAGCCCTATGGGGGCTCGAATGGGAATGCGGAAGGACCGGGCTGGCGTTCCCTGAAGGAGGAAATACCGGGGCCTCCAAAGTTGGAATGGCCCGGTATTTCCCCATTTAGGGGACCCGGACCCGGACATGATTTTGGAGGGAGCCATGCCCTTCTTTAGGCCATGGCTACCTCCAAAGTCGTAATGAGGCCCTCAGAATCAGATTGATTATGAAGTAATGAAAGCCAAAGCATCTATCAACCGGGTGTGAGCTGTATTTTACCTCAAATGTTTTGCCAGTGTGGGGAGCAGCTGCAGGTGTGGCAGCAATGGTGGGGACCTGCCTGCCTGCAGTGTCACAAGCGTGCTAGAACATACTTGGCCCGTGGCACTTAGTTTCTTACAAATTAAGCACTGGTCTAACCACTGTAGCTTTAAAGGCATTGTGCAGGGCTTGTTCTGAAAAGTGTGATTTACTCCACGATGGGGTACCCTTCAGGGGCGTAGGAGACACATAAAATTTGGGGGGGACAGGGGACAGCTTGAGGACTTTGCTTTTTTATTTATTGTGTTTTAGTCAAAGAACTCGACTTTTCACAAAATTACAAAATAAAAATAAAAATAGCAGTATGTATTAAATTAACTATATCATCACTGTATAAAACAAGAAGAAAAATAAAAAAGAAAATTAAGAAAAAGAAAAGCAGTTCAGAGTATAAAATCTTTCAATTTGGTGTCTCACTTCAGAAGGCTCAGTTTTCATAAAAATGATACCACTTCCCATGTCAAAAGGCTTTCATGGCCTAAGCATAGCTGGTCCCAAAAAGATTGGGTAACCAGCCACCATTCCTTGTCCACAAATCTCACAAACTTTACAACCCTCTTCTTTACAAGCCATTACACAGAAATAAGTAGTGAATACTGAAATGTGGGCTACTTATTTGCTGTGGCGAGCAGCAAAGACAAAGGAAGTAGGGAGCATTGAACATAATTTTGTGTGCGTGTAACCTCTGTGAATTGTTTGTTCTGGGGACCATGCCTCTGCTTCATTAGTAGCTGAGTAAGCACTCTAAAAGCTACACATACAAGATGTTCTTTCAAGTGTACTTTAAAGTGTACTTTTTCCTTCCTATCAGAAAAAAAGTGGATAAGTTAATGGTTAACATTAGCATGGGTGGATTGCCCTGAAGAGAACTCTGGAGATTTCCCAGTAGGCCTGTGTACCCTGGGCAGGGGTGGACTGCCGTCCTGTGAACTCTGGCAATTTCCCAATTGTGTCTGTGCACCCTGGACCTATTTTGTCTGGTAACCTATTTTATTTGCACATTTACTCATAGGAAAATAGTTGGGCTTTCTGAAAATGTGTAATATGGGGCCACTTTGAACATTATTTCCAGGGCCTCTTTTGGTGTCCAGTCCACCCCTGAATTAGTAAACCTCCAGTCTTGTCAAAGATTAATAACAAAAAAACTCCTTGTTTTTTGGAAACATGTGTAACACATGGACATGTTTGTAGAACCGAATGAAAGCACTCCTTTCCTAGTAAAGTGCATTGTTGTAATATTGAAGGTCAACATGATGATATACTGATATCGAATTCTCAAGTGGTAAGGGTGTGTATGTTGGCCTTCAATTCCCGTAAGGAATCATTGCAGGCTTCGCCCACTGCCGCACTTTTAAACACCCGTTGGCAGGTTTACAATCAAAAACCAAAATGAAATGGAGACATTTAAGGACAGCTTAGAAAACAGACTTTGCTTCTGAGTTCCTGAAAACGGCCCACACCCATAATACTCTTGGGGGATTGCAGTGTACCCGATGCCACTTGGCATCATTGGCGGCAAGATCTGGGGTCTTGTTGCCCATTAAAGCTGCGATTTCGGTTTCCTTTTCTTACCTACTTACTGCAGTGCAAGTTTCATTTCTCAGGGCCCAGAGGAGCGCTTTCTCTCTCACATTCAAGAATGGTGCCGGTACATCCGGCCTCCCCATTCCCATTGAGCCCTATGGGGCTCAAATGGGAAGGGGGAGCATTTTATTCTGGCGCCCGTGATCGTAATGACCCGGTAATTGCCCATTCGCGGGTGCTGGAAATAGTCACAAGTTTGGCAGCATGCCGGTTTTATCAGCAAGGCTACCGCCAAACTTGTAATGAGGCCCATTACATTAATAATTAACAAGCATTGGCAATGCCAACAGTTTGGGCTTTTGTGTAGGCATGGGAATGGTACTTGCCAGGCGCTGCCATAGTGGTATTAACTGGGCATTGACGGTAGCAGCTCTAAAATGGAGTGCCTTGCCATCCAAGAGTTGTGCCTGGCATCTGCCTAATACGTATAGACAAGCCAAAACTGTTGGCTTTGCCAGTGCTTGTTTTTAACAGGACTTCAGTGAAAGACACACATAGCGGTAATACAACCAATGGCTGAAGGCAGACCTGTTTAAGGTATTTTAATTGCAGCAGCAACTCTAATCAAGTTATTAACTCTCAGAAGACTGCTCTGGAAAAACAGTGGCAGACACTTTGGGCCTCAACACGAGTTGGGTGGTATCCCAGCGGTAATACCGCAGGGATACAGCCAGGGCTATTAGCATTACCGCCAACCCCCCATCGATATTAGTGCCCAGTGGGGAATTTTCGGCGAGACTACCACTGGCGGTATTAGCGTCCGGTAATAGCACCGAAAATCGGCAAATTTGCAGCGGATTTACACCGAGCTCAGAGCTGGGGGTAAATCCTGCCAAACCCGTGATTTGGCAGACCCTTAAATGCAGCGGTAATAGCGGTACTGCAGCATTTAAGGGTTACCGCCAAACTCGTGATGAGGCATTTTGAGTGTTATTTTTGATGGTATGGATTAATTAAAGGGATCTTAAAGAGTTCAAAGGGTTTCCATGTGTGGGGAGGAGCAGGAACTAGGTGAGAATTGCCATAGGGATTAGCATGGCCATGGACAGTCAAAGGGTAGGCAAATACAACACCTACAAGCTGTGTTTCACTCCCTCCTCATATGCCGTTTCTCCCTAGCTGTACTCTAATGCATTATTTTCGGCTTATAGGTATCCCAAACTAAAAATTAACCATTATAATCTAAGTCTGATGTGATGTATTTTTCATTAGTACCCGGCACGCGCGGATGAACAGAAATACTGTGCGGTGATTGGCTCATACCACATGGTATTACCGTCCACGCCGTGCGTGCTGGGTTCTCTGTTCCCGGCGAGGGGCGTGGCAGCCCCTCAGCCAATGAGGAGGCTCGAAACGGGCCGGGTTACTTATGGCAATAAGACCCTCGGCGGCGGGCCAATACCGCCGCAAGTAATGCCCGTGTGCTTCGTTAAGGCCCTCGCTACGCTTCGGCCTATAACTACGGCCCCGGGCATTACCTGGGGAGGTATTGGCCCGCCGCCTCGGGTCTTAATGCCACATTATTACAATAACTTCCAGAAAAAAAATGGATTTGGACAACTAATATAAAATGTAATATAAAACAAGCATATGTTGTCCTTTGCAACTGAACTAAACTTTACCATGTTCAAAGTGTTCTCGCAAACAAATAAACCTCTAGTTTATGAAGAAATTGATCTTAATAAAATGGGTAATGTTAACAGATATTATTAAAGTGCTTACAAGAGTAGACATATACAGGCAAATTCTGGGGGGGATAAATGCCATAATAAAAATTGTGGGGGGATTTGTCCCCACCTGTCTCCCCCATGTCCTGAATCCAGACACAGATCTGTGAAGCGGGCTCTAGTCGCACATTCTTCCTCCTTCACAGCACCTTTCCACTCTGCCTCTACGTGCACCGCGGCCACACCCCTCCCTCTCTCTATAAACACCCCATCACGCTGCCTCTCCACGCTTTGCCCGCGCACCTGACACATCAGCGAGACATCCCTCTCTGAAACTGAGTCTCTCGAGACACCCGACCTCTAGGCAACCCTGGTTCTCGTCTGTGCGGTTTCGGTATGAAGAAGGGCCTGTGTTTCTTGTCTTTACCATTTTAAATCGGACAAACAACGTTTAATCTTGCTTTCTTCAGGTTGTGAATGAGCTGTCTGGGGACAAAGATTGAGCCATTCGGTCTAAGGAAGAGCGTTTTATCAAGTCGAGAGTGGAGGCGTCCCGTTCGTGAGTGCATTCCAGAATCCAGGATGGCACTTTCATGAGTGACTCTCTGACTGAACATTGTGAGGAATTGAACGGACTGGAGGGAATTCCTGGGCACGTGGTCCTCATGCACACAGCAAGAGTTGGAAAGGAGACCCCGTGCAAGGTACACAAGTTCGGAATATAAAAGCAGTGCTTTGAGTGCACACGAAATCAAGGCAGGGTGAGGGGACAGTACCTTGTATCGCATTGTAAAACAATACCTGCGGGCAGGTCCTATTAAGGGTCTTGCCAGCTTCAGATTCGCAAGTAGCTAAGAAACCTAAAAAAACTTGGGGTAAATGCAATTAGAGGAGTGGCCTAACAGACATTGGGACTCATTACAAGTTTGGTGCTACCGAAATACCGCAAACGGATTTACCGTTACTGCCACTTGGTCCTGCGATATTGCATGTGGTGGCAGGTGGTGTAATTCCCCATTTGAATTTCGGTGGAAGGACCACCTTCAGTAAGTCTGCTGACTGCTGATTTTTTTGGGCAGTAAAGTGGTGTATTTTTCTCCAGTTCTTAGCTGCATGGAAATCCACCTACCTCACCACCAAAGTTGTAGTATAGCGGTGCGGTAATGCTGTGGTAACGTTAGCACTGGTTTTTCCTCACAGTCGTACTCGTAATGAGGCCCATTGTCAAGTATATGCACTTGCAATGCAAGGGAAAACGATACATTTTGAAAGGTGTGCTAAATATAAATCATGTGCAGTAAAAAAACCTACTACAATACACATTTTTTTTTCATGTCAATGCAGGTTCAGTTCCTCAGTTCTTTTGAAGGAATTTCATGATTCTTAAGTATTATTTTTTTAAATCATCCCAATTAAAAGTATTCAATATGACTGAATGATGATTTGATATATATATATATATATATATATATATATATATATATATATATATATATATATATAGCGCTTTCGCCAAAACAATGTACATAGAACATATTTACGTACAATTATCACCCACAAACAACGTTTAATCTTGATTTCTTCCGGTATCTTCCGTGAATGCGCTGCCTATTAAGTCGTTGTTTGCTAAACTTAATTTGTAGCACTTTGTTTGCTCGCTGCGTGTTCTGTAGAAATCTAGGAAGCACCTTGTACTGCCTTGATAGCATCCATATCATTCTGTGGGACTACATATCCCAGTGTGCTCCACGTTGGTTTTTACACCTGATCAGGAACATGAGTGCTGCTGTAGGGAAGCCGGTCTGTGCCCGTTTTTTGTCCGGGCGTGCCGACGTGTCAGCGTTTCGGCAAGAGCCTCTTTGCACTGTTTGGTGCCAGCAGTAGAAAGGTAGTGTGTTTCTTTGTATGTTTAATAATTACATCATGCCATATAAGATGATCGTTGACAGACTTTATTTGGCTAACTGTAGTTGCACTTTAGATCTTTATACTTATTCAGTTTTGCTGACTACTTTTTTGATTATCCATTTGGCATTTGCTGTCATGGCATCCGTGAGTGAAGCTCATCTCTTCACCTTAATTGGTGATATGCTAGCTAATTTGAAAGGGTCTACCTCACATGAGACAGTTGTACTGTATACTAGGCACCGGAGCTGCTCATTGCAGTGTGGGGTGCCACAGGGTTCTTGCCTTTCACCAACATTGATTGTTTGGATTGTCATGGTGTAAGCTATACCAGTTATGCTGACAATACCCAGATCATCCTCAAACTTAAGGGTGATTATGTCTGGGACTCTGAGGCTATTAATCAGATCTACACAACGATACAATCCTGGATGGCTGTCAGTTCACTTGCCCTGTATGACAATAAGATAGAACTCCTGATCTTGGGTGAGGTCCTCGGCTGAAAAAACTGGAGCCTTGTTATACACAGTTTCTGATTGCTGACTGTGCTATCTCAGTGGCTTTCTTGGTTAAGGCGTGAGGTGTATATCTGGATTCTCAACTTTCTTTGCAGAAAAATACACTTCATCTGAGCTCTACCTGTGCATATGTTCTCACATTGTTTAGACAGATTAGATTTTACCTATCTGAAAAAAATCAAAAAATCAATCACTATTAGCCAGTGTCCTAGTACATTTCAAACTGGATTATTTGAACAGTTTATTTGCAGGCACCTCTAACACCAATTTGCAAAAGCTCCAGACCCTCCAGAATGGGGCAGTGAGGGGCATTCAGGTAATTAGTAGGAGTGATCTTATTACATCTGCTAGAGTAGCACTCCACTGGCTTCCAGTCAAGCTGCCCATAAAATGCTCACCATGACCCATTAATGTAGGTCTGGCAATGCACCTCAATATCTTTGTGACCGACTGAAGGTTGCTGCCATTAGGAGACTACTCCGTACTAATGGAGATAATAAGCACCTTCAGCCACGCATCAAACTTCGGATATTTGTGGACACAAGGTTTGATGCATGGGATCTGTGTGTCTGGAACGGCTTGCTAGCCTCAATACCAGCTATCCTTTACTTGCCTGATTTTAAGACACTTGTTAAAACGAAAGAGTTCAATAAAAAGGATTAGTTCTTGACTTCTATTCTGACCAATGTTTTCTCACAATGGCTTTCTGTGGTGCTGTGCATTCCTTGGCTCCCCTTAATTGTTTTTTGTGTGTTTGTGCCTCTTGTTCTTTTTGTGCCATGAAGCCTACAGGCATGTGGTATGTTGTAAGAATTAAATAATAATAATAATAATAATAATAATAATAATAAGAGTGAGAACTCAACCTGCTGAGCTGCCTTAACAGCATGTTGTTACATACCATAACATGTTGCAACAATCAAAAAATGTACTCTCTTTATGATACGTTGGCTTTCTTCATTGACAAAGCAATTAATGTAACTCCCAATATCTAACTCGGAGCAGAATGATTCAGTACAAGCTCTTAGGCGCTGGCCGTTTCGGTGCAGTGCTTTGGCCGCACTGTTCCGTTGCCCGTGGCTAGC
The DNA here is from genome assembly GCF_040938575.1 of Ambystoma mexicanum. Taxonomy (NCBI): domain Eukaryota; kingdom Metazoa; phylum Chordata; class Amphibia; order Caudata; family Ambystomatidae; genus Ambystoma; species Ambystoma mexicanum. The sequence goes on along the minus strand of NC_090932.1, from coordinate 1,136,484,721 downwards.
AAGGTGGATGGGCCTGCCAGTGCCATATGGTCCCTGAATACATTTTAATCCTAAACACTAATAAATCTAGTGGTTAGGATGACAACATATACTGAACAAACACACAGCACTCAGTAAAAAGAAATATTAGCAAAACCAATCGTTCTGACGTTTATAGTTTATTGCATTGTACATTTAGCATGGAGGGAAGGAATGAGGAATGACATCATATAGAGGAAAACATGATGGCATGGGAGGAAATGAAAGGCAGCGTTGGGGATTGACGACATGAGAAAGAATAAAAAAATCCACTAGATGAAAGTACAACATTTGAAGGAAGGTGTGACAGCTCAAAGGTGGGAAGGAGTGACAGGGCATATAGGGGTGAAGCAACAGCACATGTTGGGAGGTGTGACAGCACTAGGGGGAAAGGAGTGACAGCTAAGGCGAGTGGCACAACAGCGCATGGGGGAAGCACGACAGTGCAAGGAGGAAGAAGTGACAGCACAAGGGGGAAGGAGGGACAGCACAAGGAGGAAAGACAACACAAGGAGCGGAAGAGGGTGTGAGAAATTCAACCATCTGCAATGGAGGGTCTGCACGCATATGAGCATTTTTGAAATTTTATATGAAATTGAAAGATGGTAAATCAACCTCTTGAAAATGTGTGGGGCTAATTCGCACACATTTTCCTATGCTCACTGCACGACACAAACATCGACCTGTGTACTCTAGGTTGACACAGCCTACAGGCGCAGCCCTCTCTGTCATATTTAGTTGGGATCTGACAGGTGGACTACACGATGCATATCAGAAGAGGGAGGGCTAAAACCTTCCTCCTGCCATGGCCAGCCTAAATAACTATCAAAGGCTCCCTGGATCCAACCTTTCCGTTTGTTGACCCTCTGCAGATGGTTGTGGCAATGAACATAATTAAAGGGGTATTTCTGTCAGAAATTGTATTGGCCCAATCAATTGGCATGTATTTTAGCGCATACATCAATCGTTCTTAAAAACATTTTCAAAGCAAATTGCCTGAATTTTTCTCACTTGAACACATGCAAAAACGACAGGTTGGGTAATGCCATGTTGTGCTAATATTATCCGTTGATCCATCACTCTAAGTGCCCTCTGTGCACTTATTCAGACCAACAGCCCCTAACGCTGACATCACTAGGCGCTCACTATGAGCGCCACCTATTTTAATGATGCTAGTGGGCAGCGTAGCCAAACGTACCCTGTCATCACCAACGTCATAACATTATCTAACGCAGAACTAGGAACATAAACACACACATCCCCAACAGACGTAAAACCTTTGTTTCTTTTCACAAAAATGATAAAACTTTATTTTGAAGAAAACAGCAATGGCCGGGAGCATAACAAGCAGGGGAGCCGTCTTATGAATTTCCCGGGGGGGTGCCCAAATATAGGAAGTGACATCACCGACAGTTATGGCCACATATGCACATAGTTGCTAACTTGGTGCAAAGGGGATTAGGGGCGCATAACAGAGGAAACATTGGCTAGCATCTACTGCATATACTAAAGTCAAATAAGGAGGTTTAAGCCTTTCCTTTCAGTTGCATTCCAGTAAGCCATCACTGCCCCTACTCCGCCCCTCTATAATCATCCAGGTTGTCGTGATCTACATCATACCCTTCATACCGCAGCATGACCATCACCCCAAAGGTGGTCTAAATGCCCACCTGAAGCTATGGCAGGTTTTTGGACTGTATTGCTCTACCAGAAGGACCCTCTGGAAGTTGGTCACTGTAGTCCAAGAGACACTACTACCCATGAGAACCAGGCAGGCTTACTATTGGACAGCAATGTCGTTTTGGGTCCACCTTCTGTGTGAATATCTATGATGTCCCGGAAAATACAGTGTAATGCTGAAGACCAGCTACTGGCGGTGGAAGTAGAATATCCTACTGAAAATGGTAGTAGTAGATTTCTACTAATTAACCTGTAGCTAGGGACACCTTACATGAGGCCATACAGGAGGTTCGGTCTACCTGGTCATTAAGAACTAGCAATGCTGCCATCATTGTTGTGGGGGATTTTAATTGCCACATGTCAGACGACACTCTTATTCACACCTACCCAGGTCTTAGTGGGAAGTGCATGATGACCCATAGTAAGAGGGAGAACGAAGGACTTTAGTGGTTACAATTGTTCGAAATCTGGGAATTGGCGATGATTAATGGCCGCACTCTGGGCGATAGACCTGGGAAGCATACTTGGGCAAACGGATCATCATTTAGTACCTTAGACTATATATTTATGACCCCCGAGATGCAATCCAAAGTAATGGACATGTGGGTTAAGCCCAATGGATGGAGTGATCATTCTGCGCTGCATTGTACAATATCTATACCGATTTCCATCACTCCCCTGGTGCATATTGGAGAAATACAATCTAACTGTTCAGGAACCAGAATTATATGGTCTGAGAAAAACATCAGAGCGGCTTCTGAAGCTCTCAAATGTACCACCATACAGGGCCTTCATGATTTTCATGACATGACGACTAACGAAATTGAAAACTGGATATCGGGCTTCTCAGGTTTTCATGCTTCAGCCAAAAAGGGCCCTATGATAAAAGCAGGAGGCATTTTACCCCCTTTTAACAGAAAAATTAGAGATGCTAAGAGAGGGCTTAGAAGAGTGATCCGTGGTCTAAAAACCTTGAATCTTTCTGAAACCCAGTACCGCGAGAAATTAAGAACCATTAAAACTCAATATAGAGCCGAGATCAAAAATATTAAGAGAATAGAGCGAAATAACAGGGATCACCGACCCATAACTACGATTTGTGCTAAGAACTCGCGTAGCATCTGGGCACTTCTCAATGAGAATAGAGGGAAAGTAATAGGCCCTATGGTCAACCCTATTGACGAGAATACATGGGTAGAATTCCTTCTAAACCGCAATACAAAAGAAGAGGAGCCCTGGAGTATACCTATAGAGGAGGGCCCGACTATTCCCCCTTTTGACGTTTCTTCGGAGGCAATTCTTAATAAAATAGCCTCCCTTAAGTCCTCGAAAGCCCCTGGCCCTAATGGGCTAGCGAATATCGTGATCAAAAATAATTCTGTATTCTGGGCGGAGTTATTTTCCTTACTCTTTAATAAGATACTAGCCCAGGGAACAATCCCCAGATCCTGGCAAACGGCCATTCTCATTCCAGTATACAAAAAAGGTAGACGCTCAGACCCTAACAATTATAGGCTGCTATCTATGTTAGATATTACAGGGAAACTCTTTGCCTCTTTATTACTAACGGAGATGCAAAAATGGGTTGATAATTCTAATATACTTAGCAGATTCCAATGCGGCTTTAGACGGGACTACTCAACATCTCATAATTTATTGGTAATGGACATATTACGCACCAGAGCGCTTAGTAAAGGACAACCCCCGTTGTATGCTCTCTTTATTGATTTTAAGGCCGCCTTTGATTCCATCCCTCGTGAGAGACTCTGGATTAAGTTGGAAATAATGGGATGCCCATCAGGTTTACTATACTATCTTAAATTACTCCATCATGACACCTCGGTGCACCTTAGACTTAATCAAGAGGGCAATACAACTAGAAATGTGTCTCAAAACAGGGGGGTAAAGCAGGGCTGTGTTACAGCACCCCTTATTTATAACTTATATGTCTATGACATACCTGCGGCTCTTACAGATGTGGACAATTGCCCACCTAAATTGGGGGATGTACTGTGTCCTGTTTTGGCCTATGCTGATGATCTGGTAGTCCTAGACAACACCATAGGTGGTCTTAGGCGCTCGGCACATATACTTTGGGACTATGCTAAGACCAATGGTTTGTCCATTAATTTGGATAAAACTAAAGTGCTTAGATTTACCAGGAAAAGGGTAACCCGTGTAAATTTAGTAGTACACAAAAATCTTATCCTATATGCCCCTTCTTACCGATACTTAGGAATGGAAATAGAACCACTAGGTGATTATACATTATGTAAACAGGGGCGGAACACTCGTGCATTACAAGTAATATCATTAGTCTCATCTTTTACTAACAAGCAGGGTGGTTTCACGCTATGGGGGACACGCCATCTATATATGCAAGTCTTTGCTCCCATGGTCATATATGGCATTGAGTCGCTGCTAACAGTTGATTTAGAGTGGCTTCAAGTGATCGAGGGCAAGTTCTGGAGACGTATGTTGGGACTTCCCCCGGGGGTACCTATGGCTATGATAAGATTGGAATTGGGCCTACCTTCACTGAAAGCTTTGATATTGAAAAAAAGAGCTGGGTTCTACTTGAAGATAAGTGGTTCCTCTAATCCCTTATTGTCGGTTATTCAGCGGGAATTAGCTAAAAAACATACCACCTCACCTTTTGTTAAAGATATGAGTAAATTCCTCACCGACATTGGCTGGACTTTCCGAAAGACCTGTGTATCAAATGAAACTTTAAAGGCACTTGAGAAAAAAGTAGAACTCTGGGATTGGTCAGAAAATTTCTCCAACTTTAGTAGTCTCAAGTCATATAATTTTGTGAAATATCGAACGTACCAGTTTATGAAACCTCAGGCCTACCTATATCTCTGCCCTACCAGAAGACTCCGACGATTTATTATTCTATTCCGGTTGGAACAGTTACCTACTTTAAGCAATAGAGGAGCTTGGAAGAATGTCCCTGCTAATGAGCGCACATGTCGGCTTTGTAAATCTCTATCGTGCCCAGAAACAGCCAGCCATCTTCTGACACAATGCCAGGCCATGAAAGAGCCGATTATAAAATTTTTGGGTGAATTTGTGCATGATCTATTAACCATTCATGAACTATCGTTCTGGCATTATTGTACCAACACTTGTAACATGCACCTATTCATTGCACTTTATAATGTCTGGCAACTGACTAAATTAGGTTTAGGTTCCTAATTAGATTTGAATAATAACTGCCTAGTCATTTATTTGCCTATTCTTATCTCAAATTTAACATGTATTGTACATTGATGAATTTATTATCCTTTGAAACAGTTTTAATATTTAATATTTGATGTTGATATATATGGTTGTATGTGTAGGCTATGTTTGTATGTTTGTAAATGAAATATGTGTAAAGTTTGAATTTATTTTCAACCTGTATCACATTAAAGAATTTGGATTTGATAGTAGTAGTCCCTAGTGGCTGTTGAAATTAGAATTTTATTGAAATTAAAGCTTCAAAGATGTATCTAGTTATCACATTACCTTGACTTGTGGTAAACTAAGGCTGTTGGGACAAATTGTTTACTCAGACCCTCCAGGATATTGCGGCATGAAATGGAAAATTTTGCAGCACAAAAAAGAAAAAATTGCGGCACACAACTGCATTTTCTGCGGCATTATTTATTGTCGAAAAATGCATCATTTAACATCTTTTTTATCCAAAAACAGAGAACTTGAACAGTACAGAGTGTTGCACATTGAAACAGGAATGTTTGAGGTGATGTGGAGAACTTTTAACAAACCTTTGAGCTAACTTTATCAAGCAATAGCATCAAACTGTGAGCCTGAAATGCCCGTCATTGCTTTTTCAAAGCAGTCTTCTGAGTTAATGCCTTCTGCCACTTGATTTATAAGCACTATAATGGCACTGATTGCATAGCTTTCTGAGCACCCCCGTCCATTCCTGAGCTACATCAGTTTCAGTACTTGGTCTCAATCCCATCTCCCCTAATCACATCAGTCCTGACTTGCAGCTCCTCTTTTATTCTGTGGGTTCCTAAATATAGCTCTACCAGTCGACCTCAGTCCTGACTTTCAGCACTCTACGCAACTCCTGCTTTGGTACCTTCATAATGCTGCCCAGCTATAACCCCTGCATTTTCAGTACTGGGATGTAGACACATACAGGCACACACGCACACAGCTCTGCTGATCTACCTAAATTCTAAAATGCGCCCCTTCTGCTATCCCCCTACTGAGATCCTCTCACACAGGTGCGTCCAGGCACCCCTGTCCCTAGTTAAGGTAACCCTTATGGTCCATTTCTGGAAGCCCATCAATGGGAAGTCCACACATTTCAAAACAATGACATTGAAGTGGAGCTAAACACCCTCAAAGCCTAAATTGGCAGATAAGTACCAAAATCGAAAATTTTAAAAGACTGGGGAGTGAAGCGTTGGGTATAGATAGTGGGTGAGTGCAGTGAAGAAAGAGGAAATCCAAAGATGGCATGGGGGTGGTGGGATCCCTATAAAAGTAAATGGAAGGTGTATCTTAATTAAAGATGACAACGTTGATACGATAATCTCAAAAAGACTCAGTCTCCCATCCAAATGAGCCATGAGAATCCTCCCTTCAGCGGAGGACAGGAGCATCCTCTGCAGGCCATCTGGCTTGCCTCCAAGGCTGAAGGCACTTCCCTCGCCAGCATTCGTCCCCCAGATCTATACTCCCAGTCCGTTGCTGCCCACTGCTAGAATTGTTTTGCATAAATCAGGGCATTTATGTAATTCCTTTAGCTCTTAGTCTTCACTGTGGGTCACCTGCATCTGAAAATCACCTCCTTCCCAGTTCCTATTCCAGCTTTCTACCAGATTCACTGCCTGCTCCTCTGGAAGCACTCTCGAAACCGCATAACACTCTGAGGTGCTCCCACAGTCGGTCCATCGCTACTAGTGTTCTGTGAGTTGCTCCCAAAGCCTTAATCCTCCACAGCAACACTGTGTTATTTGGGGAAGGGGTCCCTCAAGATGCTTCTTAAGCTCAAGGGATCCAGTAAGCGCTCTTGCCAGTAATCCTGCCAGGTTTCCTGGCACCTTAAATCCTTAAAGTCATTTAGTGCGGTGGACAGGCCACATCACTGGTGAGGGTCACAGCACAGCTGTGGCAGCAATGCGCTTTACAGGAGCTTGCTGCCATGTGAAGAGGATATGGGATACTGCTGTTGCCGAAGCTTGGTCTCGGCAAGCTTGGTGTCAGTGCAGACCCTCCCTAGAATAAATCTGTTACACTTAATTAGGTCCAGTACCTCTGCCAAACACAAAACGTGGGTTCCTTCCCCAAGATAGTTTCTATGAGTGTCCTTCACTGAAGTCCTGCTAAAAACAAGCATTTGCAAATCCAACAGTATTGACTTGATTTTAACATAACTGTGTATAGGAATTGCCAGCTGCTGCTATGGTAATTAATTGCAAGGCCTTTGTCATTTGTGTCCCGTTCTGTCTGGCCACGCTCTTTAGGACAGCCAGGCTGAGTCACCACAGCCTAACATTTTGGGGTGTGGAGGGGGGAGAGGGCTACAGCTCGATCAGCTCCATGGAGGGGCTTGAATTCAAAGGTGTCAACCCTGGTTCTGTGGGATGTATTTACTCATGCATCCGAGCCCTACCTCAAAACTGTGCAGTACTGACATGAAAACATCATGATGGCCAGAGCTTCCCAGAAAATGCCCAGGGAAGTGCATGAAGATTAGGCTGCCACTCATTTTTGCCGATGTTATGGGCACAGAAGGAAACTGCCTAAAACCACCATTGGACTACCCACACAGTAGTATGAAACCATTGGGAGTGGCAATGCTGATTGCCAAAAGCAAACCCATAACTGTTGGGAATTCATTTTCTGAAATCCCAAAAAGGGGTGCAGTACCAGTACTCACCACTATCAGAAAGCCGGCGTTTTAAAACCACCAGATTTTACTTTTTTGTAGAAAACTGAATAAATGAACCCAAAACAGGCCAAAGAAAGACTTACTGAGAGGTGGATACAATGTAAAGTTATATTCTGAAGTGACTTGAAGGTTTATAACAAGACTGGCTGAGCTGTGGATTTCAGCAGTTTAAGTAAATTTGGACTGAAAGACACTAAAAAAATCTAAATGTTTAAATTGACTGAGTGACCTACTTTTGAGTGTCACATAGGTTGCAATTGTTTAAATGTCATAGTTTTAAACTTAGAATCAGCCTTCTAGCTGCATATGTGAAAATGTTTAGTTTTATTTGAATGCAGAAACTGGGGAACAGAAATGACATGTAGCTAAAAACTGGCTTAAAGAGATTCCAATTTGCCTGGCAACTACCCCCATCAGGAGTGAAACTTGAGTCACAGCTGTGTTCCCAGGCCTAGCTGCCCTTTTGCACAGGGGAGGGGCACTGCCTGTGAGAGCAAGCTGGCTTGGCAGAACTGGAAAAACCAGAAATTCAACCTTGTGCTGGAGGAAAACCACACCCCTTTGGGGCCAGAACCTAACTCTAAAAAGATGAATAACTCATAGAGCGGACTTGTGAAAATTATTTAAATGACACCATAATTCTTGTGATTTCTCTGCCCACGTTTTAAGACGTGCTAGGACCCGGTGGTATGTTCAGGGGGGTTTTAGCGGAAAAGAGGATATTACTCAAAATGTGTGCATGTGAAAAATCTGACACTTCATCAACTAATGTCCATACTCCTTGCGCACATGTGTGTAAATTTGGGTTAATGTCCGAAATTGCGAAACCAGTTAAAAAGTGAAATATGTGCCATTTTTGAATGCAAGCCCCCAGGAAGAGCAGATTTGGACAGGGTATACCTCCTGTGATATGTGAAGGGTGCATGTAATTTTAAACAATGTACCTCTGCAAATATGTATTTGGTTCAAATCTAGATTTGTGTGTAAGTTGACAGGAGGAGTGGACTTTCTGCAGGCTGTAAAATGACATCACTCTGACACAACTTAGCTCCCCCAATCAAATGAGAAATGGAAGTTTGACCAATTAGAAGCTGAGAGAGAGGTAGGGTCAGTGATGCTAGAACACACCCACATTCTAAACACATAAAAGCAGAGAGACAGGACAGATAGGGACTTTCAAATCCATTTGCAGCTGGAAGCTCTGCCGGGAAAATCCATACTTTACCTCCATCAATCTCCAGAGAAAGCTGTGCAGAAAGATCCAGACTTTAAATCCCTCAATCTTCAGAATCCAGAGAGAGAGCAGACCCAGATCACTGTGAAGTACAGAGACCAGAGTCCCGTCTAAAACCTGACCAGATCCATGGCGAGGCCCATTTCACTCAAGAATATAGTGTGAGTACCTAGAAAACTGTGCAGAACCAATCTCCTAGTTAAAATAATATAATTCAATCTAGTTTAATCTAAGTAGAACTGTCTCCTAACTGTCACCTGTCATTTTCTAGTTGCAAGCTGCACTTGTCTTTTTGAACTTTAAAATTTCAAATCTGAAAAACAACCTTTATTTAATCGCTCATATCTCCGTGACCGTTTGTGCTAGAGACTTGCAGTAACTTTCATCTGGAAGCTGAGATCCTAGGCTTTCCTAGGACCCCAAAACGATATTGCTAGCCCTCTGTAATCGCACCAGACGCATTCGCGAATTTTACCGCGATTTGCAAATTTCTCCACTTGCAAAAAGATAGCTGCTTTTGCTTTCCTCTGAAAGAAATTCGTTAGCCTCATAAAAACCATCCCTGCATCATTGCTAGTGTGAGCCTGGACTAATATTAACTAGATACCACTCACCCTGAACCTCTAGAGGGAATTAAAAGCATTTTAGCATATTTTTTCTTCATTTCCAGCACATTTAAAAACATTTGGGCCTGTGTTTTCAACTTCTGTAGTCTAAGTTGCTGGGGTGAACTGAATCACATTTGATTGCATTTCTGAGAACTGTGTGCTTCCCTCCATTTCCTTGCATTGCATAAACAGGGGGGTGAATTGTCCAAGAAAGTGATTACATTGGCCCTCATTACGACCCTGGCGGAAATCGAAAAACGATGGCGGAAATGCAATACCGCCATCGAATACCGCCCGTTGCGATTATGACCCGTCACCGTAAAGTACGATGCCATTAGCGACACCGTAGTGAACGCCAACGCTAACTGCACCAAGTACGCGCACGCGCGCACTGCGAAACCGTAATTACCACCATGGCGCAACGGTACAGGAATTCTGACCCTAGCGGACATGTACCTAACGCCATCAAGAATGGCGGAAAGTACCATTCCGCCATGGTGATAAGTACGGCATCGCAAACCAACCGTAAAAGGCCTGACTGAGTGCCTGTACACCACTCCCTGGCCACATTGCACAACTCCTCGTAGGTGCAATGAAGCCAAACAATGCAACCAGTGAAATGTACAAGTCACCCATGCATGCCAATGAACAAATGAATGTAGGGGCTCCAAGTGCCTTGTGAGTGGCCATCCATATTAGCCATGGCACCATTGCCGTACTGATGCAGCACAGGCATGTGAAGCTCCAAGTACAGCAACATGAACTGAAAACTGAGACAAACAAAAACAGGCCCCCCATCGCTTGACACCAGTGCAAGGCAACATACAAAGCAGTATCCTGAGTGAGACTGCACCAGCCCTGTACTCCTGCCAGTAAACAAACCAACCAGCAGCATAAGCATGGACCACACAAGTTGGCAGAGTGCCTGAGCAGCCAGGCACATCTCAAGAGGGGCCAATGGGAGCAGCAGGGCACAGATGGCACGAATACAGAAGCCATTCCAATGGACATGACCTCAGTCTCCCTCCAAGAAACGCACGCAAACACAGGCACCTGTGACCAGTCATATTCTGAAAATCACATCATTCCACCAATCCACCTGGCTGACCGGCATCTGTTACACAAAAGCCAATCCCCCTCCCATGACCATGACATCATTAAAACAGTCATAATGGCAGCCCCTATCCCTGACCTTACTGGCCTTCGTAGGCAAACGCGCCCAGTACAGTACCACGCAACTATGCTCAGAAGGCCGAACCCAAAGCAGATCTCCTCACAATATATCGCTCCACAAATAGGAATATGCTACATTACTTGCAAAGAATAACGCTACAAGGTCAATATCATAATCAAAATTTAATGCACAACAAAATCACCCGGGCCATACAGCTATTAGGTCATGAACTCCAAATCACATCTCATAATTGTGGGCTGCATCCGCAATAAATGACCAGCTTCTTCTTGTGTGACACCCTGTTCCTCCATGGTACACAGGGGCTACATCCACGTTCAAAAAGGCAACATGGAAGCGCCTAGAACCGCAGGGCCGTCCCATTAGGTAGGCACTAGTCCAGCTGAAAGCTCGAAATGTTGCTCCTAGCCACTAGTACTGCGTAAGGGCATGTGGGCCATTGGCGATCGTCCCATAAGATCGTAATGGTGCTCCACTGATTAACACGAAGCAGCAGGTGTCGGGAGTAAAAGCCATCTGCAGGAGTGGCATACAGATGGCAGCGGCAAAAGGGGAGGAGATACCTGTCACCCAAATGAAACGAAAAAGAATAGTATGGGCATCTGAACTCCATTTGCATTACTCACTTCAAAGATCACACTAAATCCACAGCCATATGCATGCTAGCCCACTCAAAAGGATTATTCGCACCCAATAATCACTTGCGAATCATAACCATATAAATCGAGTTGAAAACACTATTACAAACGAGTGTTTGCGTGCATGCGTCTGTTAAAACAGAATCCATTAGATGGGATTAGTAACGTGCATAGACACAAGTGTTTGAAGGCGCGTCGAGACAGGGAGGGTTCAACAAGGGCAGATAGACGATGGCCCCACTATGGCAGCCCTGCATCACATAGCGCAGAGGAAGTTGATAGATTCCAAAAAGCCATGTACATGGCAGACTCTCCATTAAATCATCTGTCCTTGCATCCATACATCATTCCCTCATCCCGGTATAAAAACGCCTGATTATTTACTCACATAACATTAGAAATTTCCATTGAATCTGTGCTTAATGCAGTCTGCTAAATCCACTGTGCTCCAGGCCGGAATTCTAGTGTTGTGAAGTAACATGTATTTGGGAACGTCCTGCCTTATCCTCCACTACGCTATTGCGCATCCCATACTATTCATATCAATCATTGCATTCACGGCATGGCCCCTGTCCCAAGGACATTAAACAATAGAACTTACTATCTGCAGTCAGACCTGTGGGCGTCTCCTCGCCGCTAGCTGGAAACCGAAAGCGCTGTCCTTCGAATTCCTCATTTGCAACATCACGTCGAAAAGGCATCTGTGACCGCTTGAAATCACAAATCCATCCATTTAGTGCTGCAGTGTGTGAAAATGGCAACTGGCTACACTCACAAATGGGACGCCCCGCCCGTCGGTGAACCGCGGTACAGCGCTGCATGAGGGTCCACCGTTAATCGAGTACTACATTCCACTTACCCTTCACAAGTATGTTCCCGACTGCAAAGATAGTATGTGAAACAATGGGAGCATAGCAGAATTAACATATGAAGCAAAATCTCACTGCCATCGGGATGAAATACATGATTGTAATAGCAAGATGCCATGCGTCGATTTGCAGCGTTGTGTGCGGGACGTGCTCGCCCAAAGGGGATTGCAGCTTGCACAGGTGGAATGAATCACCACAGGTGGAGGCTATACAGCTTGGATACACATAAATTGCACACCCAACCCCCTCCCACAACCACACCCACTCCAAAATGCTACCGGCAGGACTTGCGATGTTGGCCCTGGGGGACCTGATAGCACTGCAAGTACTCCAACTTCAAGAAGAAGACGAACACCAACTACTACAACAACCGGCCGCACAGAGGAGACGCAGGAGGAGGAGGAGGGCAAGGCAGGGCCAGCAAGGCCCACCAGCACAGCCACTACCACCACGCAGGCAGCCCGCAATCCCACGCCTCCGAGCACATCCGTTCAACCTCACTGATGAGCAGATCCACACCCTCTACCGTTTGGACCGGGACACCATAACCGCCATTGTGGACATGACACACGCTGACCTTGTCAGCATGATAGATAGCCCAACCGCCATCCCACCCCTACTGAAGGTGGTGTCTGTACTCCACTTCCTGGCCACAGGCACCTACCAGCACACAGTCGGACAGTTGCATGGCATTTCACAGCCACTGCTGTCACGGACACTATTGCAAGTGCTCGATGCCCTCCTGAAGCACGCAGACGACTACATCTCTCTACCACGCTCGGAGCAGGAAATTACGAACACAAAAGTGGGATTCCATGCACTTGCCGGCATACCGGGTTGCATTGGTGCCATCGACTGCACCCATGTGGAATTGGTTGTCCCACATGCCATGGAGGCCCAGTACCGCAACCGAAAACAATATCATTCTCTTAATGTACAAATGGTGTGTGACTCAAACAGGATCATTACACATTGTTGTGCCCGATTTCCTGGATCAACCCATGATTCCATGGTCTTACGGAACTCAACAATACCACGCTACATGGAGCGACATGCAGGGAACAGATCCTGGCTACTTGGTGAGTCTCATTTCATGCATGATAATGTGGGGTATGTGATGCGGCAATGACCTGCCAGGAAGGGGGGGGTGCTTACGTAGCAATGTCATTCCTCAAACATCCTTTATTGTCCACATACAGGTGATGCCGGGTATCCACTGAAGAGATGGCTCCTTACACCACTCCGGAACCCACAGGACCAGCATGAGGAGGACTACAACCATGCCCACTCACGTACCCGTGTAGTCATAGAACAGGCATTCGGCCTACTCAAGGGTCGTTTCCGCTGCCTCAGCAGGTCTGGCGGGGCACTTCTGTACCGCCATGAGAAGGTTGCTAAGATGGTCATGGCAGGTGTCATGCTACACAACATGTGCATACGTAGAAATGTGCCCATGCCCCCTGACGCAGAACTGCAAGCACCAGAATATGGTCATGATGTGGGTGGGGATGTGGCAGAACCTCAAGGAGTCCGCGAGGCACAGGAGGGCCGTGAAATTCGTCAGAATATCATAGATTCATGCTTCTAGCACTCACGCCTGGTGGTTGATACATGGACACGGGAGTTGTGGCACTGTGTGTGTCTGGAACATGCACAATATGAACTGTACGCCTATGATGGCCTCGTACACAAAGATCAATGTCCACACATCTCATTGGATGATTGTGAAATGTTTATAGCAAATGTGAAATTGTGTTACACACCCCATCGACCCGCCACCCAAGTAAGCCCAACACACCCCCTCCACCCTCCTACCTCCCCCCCGAACACCAGTGTCCAAGGATGCTCATTGTCAGTGGGCAGACGCTATTGCAAGCCCCCTCTCCGGGTATCAGGGGCACCCCTGCCTGTGGAGCGCAGGTTCCTCCCAGATCTACGTTTGGGGCTGCCCTCGACGGAACTTGCAACGGATGATGTCTCTGCCTGCTCACGACCATGCATGTCCCTAAGGGTTTGTGAGAGCTCAGTGAGCACATGGCGCACAGCGGCAAGTTCAGCACATACGTCTTTGGACGTCGCATGCAGTTCCCCCCTCAGGCTCTCGGTGCTTCTCTCCATTTGTACTCTCAGGCTCTCTGTGCTTCTCTCCATTTGTACTCTCAGGCTCTCGGTGCTTCTCTCCATTTCTGCCCTTATTGTCTCTGTACATGTTTCTATGGCTGCCTTGGTACCCCCACATTCATCAGCATGGTCCTTGAGGAGCGTGGCCAGTTGCTGCTGTTGCACGATCACCTGGTCGAGGGACTTTTGCCTCTGCTGGGCCATGGCCATTTGCGGTGGTGTCACAGAGGGGCTGATCACCTCATGTTGCCTTGACACAGGGCTTGTGGGGGATGGCCAGTCGTCGTCTTGTGAGTGCCCCTGCGTGGTATCCTCATGTTGTACGGGATGAAACAAACAGGGGGATTGAGACAGGTCATGGATGGATCGTACATCGACATCACCGTTTTCTGTGTCGGAGCATGCTGCCATTAATGCAGTGTCACCTATGGTGCTGCTGCCACCAGAAGCAGTGCCTTCTGTGGCATCCATTGGGGGGCCTGTGGTGGTGGTGGTGTTGTGGCCATGCTGGCTGCTGGGGTGCCTGTTGAAGTCCCCTCCTGTGTGCTGCCACTTGATTTGTGCTGCTGCCGTGTCTTGATGCGTGCAGCTGAGGTGGAGGGTCTTTGGCCGTTGGTCTTGGCCCTCTTTGCAGGTGTGCTGGTAGGGGTGTCCTGGAGCTCGTCGTTAGAATCGGACCCTGTGGTGGAGTAAAGGAGGGCGAGCGTTATTAATGGGTGTGTGGAAATTGGAATGGCAATGTATCACATGCATTGGGGTGGTACCTGAGGGTGATTTGGGTCAGGGCCTTGGAGGTGGTTTCATTTTTGTGTGGATTGAGGGTGCAGTTGTATTGCAGCCTGCAGTTAGGGGGTGCCTGCTGCACGTGTAGAGGGTGTTTTTAGGAATTTTAATTATTTATTTATTTAATGTGACTTTTAATGTCCGCTATCAGGCCAATGTAAGTGGACGTTCTCCTGGACATGTGTTTCTGTTGCACTATGTGGACACATGGTACTTCACATGATTGGACATTGTGGTTTTCGCATGGTTTTATTTGGCCCACCTACCTGATTCTTCGGATGTCTGCACTCCTTTCTCCATCCCTCCGACTCCCTCTATGGTCTCCATTCCAATGGTGGAGGCACAGATTTCTTCCCAGGGGGTCAGCTTGATGGGTGATTCCGATCCTCCCCCGGTAGCTGTGGCAATGTTACGGTTGGCGGATAGTATGCTCCGTACGCGTATCCGCAAGTCGTCCCATCGCTTTCTGCATTGCTGTGGGTTGCGGGGTGCGGTCCCCACCGCACTTACCCACTGTGCCACCAGGGCCCATATGGCCTTCTTGTTTGCAAGTGCCGTCCTGGTCATTTGCGTCGAGAAGACGACGGCAGCATTCTCCTGGAGGGTCTCTGTGAGCACCGTGAGTTCCTCACATGAGAAGTGGACCTGCCGCTTGCGGTCGCACGCTTTTTTCGCTACTTTTCCCATTGTTTTGGTTTCACTAGGGTGGATGACGGGTTGGGATGTCTCTCAGGGTAGTGTTTTTAATGGTTGTGTGAATGTTCTGATTTTATAGGTGTACGGCGTGCTGTTTCCCGTTCCGGGACCATGTTTTTGCTTCCATTTCCGTATATTTACGGTCACCGTATTTTCCGATTGCCGCTCTTTATGGTGACCGCTATGTACGGTGGCGGAATTGCACCTAGGTCGCCGTACGACGGCGGTGAGGGGCGTTTTGGGGACATTTCCGCCATCGCGGACTTTGCACTTCCGCCATGGCATAGTGCTCGTGCCCGATGGGTCAGAATTAGCCCCACTTTACTCTGTCGTGCCATGGCGGAAACGCTATTTACGCTATGGCGGTCAGGTCAGTTGCTTTCCGCCAGGGTCGTAATGAGGGCCATTGTCTTTTGCTGAAATCCTATCAAGTTATTTTCTGTACTGCATTTCATTCCACATTGCATTCATTTGAAACCATAAAAGTATTGTTGCTATCTTATCCAGTTCATGTCAACTCCTTAGTGATTATAAAGAAGTGTGCTAGTGCCAGATTCTCCGTTGTTAATCTTTATCATATCAGATTAAGTGTGCTATTCAATTATTAATTTATTATAAAGCGTGATATATATATATTGTTTAAATTATCAATTAAACCTTTTAACTTGCAAAACAGAACTACTTCTTGGCTCAGTGGGGTCAGGGTTATTCAAGGAGAGGGGTGTTATATAGGGGTAGTCATCCAGAACGCATGAACTGGACATAAAGATATATTAATAAGGGTTTCCATTCAGTATCCCAGACTAGGCATTGACTTAGCTGTAGTGTTGAATTGAATCCTCTTACAGTTCACACCTTTGAACTGAAGCCCCTCGGTTTATTTGCTTTTTGCTCAGTGGAGTTGTTAACCTTTGAGCTGCTGCAATTGGCAACCCCTCTGTGGATGCTATTAATCATTAAATGAGCTTGAAAAAGATACATAAAGCTAATGTGTCTTTTTTGCGCTCATTTAATGATTTATAGCGGCCATAGCGGGAAAAGGCAAATTTTGAGTTTTTTTTGCAAATCGCAAAATCGCCATAAACTGGGTGGTCTGTTTACTTTGCTGAGGTAGGTTGTAGCTCCAAATAGTAGTAAATCTGACTCAAACAAAAATACAGAAGAAATTGCCCAGTGCAGTAAAATGAAAAACAAGCAATGAATGAGCGATGAATTTTAATGTTAGGGCTTTGAATTTTTTTATGATGCTTGATTCTTGTAATCATTACCTGAAAACAACATGGATACTACTGTTTTAATACAGCGAAAAAACAATGCTTCTGGGTAGTAAAAAAAGTAACAGTATATGCTGTTTGAGTTATTTCTGGCATAACAAACCAACACAGATGGGCTAGAAGAAAATGAATACATGAAAAAAGGCTATAGGCACCCAATACATTTATCATAATGGCAAAGCAAGCAGGAAGCTGGAGACCATTTAGGGTCTGTGGTAGGAGCAGGCATGATAACATGCAGCTATGATGGCGCTGCTTTTTCCTTGGTCTTTGGATTCCCCCTC
This sequence comes from Ambystoma mexicanum, assembly GCF_040938575.1. NCBI lineage: Eukaryota > Metazoa > Chordata > Amphibia > Caudata > Ambystomatidae > Ambystoma > Ambystoma mexicanum. Next base: position 1,136,467,407 of record NC_090932.1, on the reverse strand, counting down.
GACAGGCAGCTCTGGCATTGTCAGTTGGCGTTCACTCTGGATGTAAGTGTTATGCTTTTGGGACTCCAAAAATTAGCCAATTCCTTTGAAACAGTACCCTTTTACTAACTGAGTGCTTGTTTAATACTTTATTAAGCTTTTGGAATACATTGTTACCCCAAAACCTTCATGTTACTTTGAGTCAAACTCTCTTCTCCACGCATTCCAGGCAGGTCTTAGACTTCTTAGACAAATGGAATATGTGATGATTTCTGTGCTTGATGTCATGGCCATGCTCCAGTACCGCAGTGAGGTCAGAGTTCTCATTTTACTTGACCTCTCCACGGCTTTCGATATGAGCAACTATGACATCCTGTTTTGACTGGGAAGTTGTGGAATGCTCTCCCACCTCAACTTTGAGAGCTGTCTGACCACCTTCTTAAGGCCTCAAAGACATTCCTTAATATTTACATCTCTCGGTTAGGGGATCTTCGGCAGTCCTGCTCCTCAGTGGCTAGATGTCTTCGAGGCTTGGTTTCGGGCATTATAAATCAAAATACAATACAATACAATATCATCTCAAAGCTCTCTAATGAAGTTAGGTAACGATATTGGTCCCAGAGGAAAATAAACAAGATAGCTAAACAGAGTAATGCACCACCTACAGATAGTTGTGTGCATAATGGTTTTTCTATGTGAAGGAGTGGACCTGAAAACTAATGTATATTTACCATCTGCATTTTTGCATAGGCTAAATAAATTGCTTTCCCTCACAGGGTGAAGATTATTGTATTAATAAACCAGGGGAAAGAACTTCAAGTTGCAAATTACTAGCCAGGCATGAAAAGCCACTCGCCCCCACACATACACCGTTTCTTACTCAGCACTAGTAAAGTACCATTACATCATAGCTAGTGGGAAGTGCGAATTTGGAGGCCCAAATAAACTCATAATTAAAGGGTGCTTCTTGGTTGATGGTTGTTGTAATGTTCATACAGTGCTCGTATACGCCAAAGAGGTCACCTAGTGCTGTCCACTACAGTCATGCTGATGGAGATTTAAAACACTGTACCCTACTCTAAAAGGACTACTTCTAAGGGCAGTGTGAGCATCTGTAGACTCTCACAAAGATATTAATAGGGTTGTTCACTCAGGAAACACCCATTTCTTAAAGTGTCTCCAAAAACAGGTATGGCCTGTATTGAAGTCCCCTGTCAGGGACGTGCTGCATGTGTGAGGTTACTTCAAGGGGTCAGGTCCCACCACCCGCATCCTGATGGAGGTCCTGGAGCAGTGTAGAGACCATGCCGCCCACTCTACGCAACACAAAGAGTGGGCGGCATGGGACGCTTCATAGCATCATACTGATGATAATGGTAGCTGGACTATCAGTGAGATATACTGGAATATAATAGAGTACGTGAGCATTTCATGGCAAAAAAGCCAATGATGGGACTCTGCTACTTGGTCATAATTTGGAGGCAGCTGGCAAATAGAGCAAATACCAGAGGGGCTGGCAAATGCCTCTCCAGTGCCTACACAAAAGAATAAAAACTGTTGGCTTTGTCAAGGGTTGCTTCTCCTGTAGTCAACCCACACATGCTTACTTCTTATGCATAAACCCAGCAACAATTGCACTCTATATATTCGGGATCATAAAAGTGTATCAATAATCGGACATCATATTCCACGCTCGATAAAACAGAATACACCTTGTTCAATAATACATTTATCACAGCTAGTAAAATGACCATTCCCAAAAACACTAACTGAAAGGAGTTTTGCAAATATAATACCAGTTTTCACCATTACTGGCCCCTCCTCTATCGTGTACATCCCAATGCCCCTCTATTTCACACCATATCCCTCCCTTGCATACCATATGCCCAGGATTTGAAGTCTATGCCCAGAATCTCCAGTCGAACATGCTCCGCATTTGTGACATACATTTCTGTCATTTGTTATTTACTGTGTCCACATGTGCAACCCAATACTCACTTCCTTTTGACCTCCCACATTCCCCTCATTTGAATCATAAGATTTTAACATTTTTCCTCATCATTTGTGTCATCACATGTGCCCTCATTAGCTCTTTTACATCCTAAAATGAAACTCTATTCACCAAAATGTATGCATACTATCTGTTCCTAGGAGGCAGTACAAATGTTTGCTTTTAACAGGAATTCAGTGCAGGAAGCAGATGAAAGGACGTACCAATTGTGTATATACCAAGTAGCTGAAGGCACACTGGTTAAGACATTTTTATTTCACCACGATTTTTAGAAATAGAGGGACATATGCAAAGCAAGAGCCTCTTGCTTTTCATCTGTGCCACCATTTCTAAAAATCATTTTGGGTTGAGTGTACCTCTACATCTGTGCACCCCTCTTAGTAAGAGGGGTGCACAGATGTACAACTACACCCAACCCAAAACGATTTTTAGAAATTAAGGCACAGATGCAAAGCAAGAGGCATCTGTCCCTCAATTTTCAAAAATCGTTTTGGGTTGGGTATACCTCTACATTTGTGCACCCCAGGGTGCACAGATGTAGAGTGCACAGATGTATCGGTACACCCAACCCAAAACGATTTTTAGTAATGGAGGCACAGTGCAAAGCATGAGCTTCTTGCTTTGCATCTGTCCCTCCATTTCTAAAAAAAAAATGTTAACCCGGCTTTTACCCGGGCCAGAGAGAGACACAGTATGGATGGAACAAAGGGCCACCCATACTGCGTCTCTTCTCTCCGGCCTGGGGGGGGGCTCAGCCCTCACTTCAATCTGCCGGCAGTTTCACCGGGCCCCGGAGCACCCGCGTACTCGGCACCCCTGGTAACAAGTACTTTTAATTTTGACATAACGCTGAAAAGAGATAATTAAGTTCATAAAAACATGGGTATCTTTTTCCAGTAGAGGTTATAGCTAGCAAACATTGCATGGTTCTCATTTTTTGTTTAAATGTGAACAGTGATCTTATAATGCTGATTCAAAGTACATGGCGTTCCATTACAGATAAGAAATTTGTGGTTTAAATTCCAAATGCAACACGTTCACATCCGCACATTTTCAGAACCTATAGGCTGCCATGTTGCTCCTTATCACAGCAACCACAAAAGGACAGATTGGTGTCTGACAATCGTCCCAGATAATGGTTACCACAGATGCGTTGTTCATGATTATTGTCCAATTACAGTTCAAGAAGCCGTCGACGATTAACTGTAACCATGTCAGGCGCAAATTGGTATGATATAACTAAGTGAAATCGAGAATGGAAAAATAAATTTTGGCACCCAATTTATAATTGTATATACACATTATATATTTTTTTTAACTATCAATTTATGTTACAATTTACACATATGATGTATATTATTCGCGTCAAATTGAACATTTATCCGTCACAACGTTAATCATGTAGCATACAGCACACCTGCCATCCTCACTTGCATAAATATTTAAAAATGTACTTATATTGTACCTTGTGTTTCCATTCTCCCTAAGTGACTGATGACCACCGCTTTGAAAGATAGATCCCAGAAATAGAAACTTAACTTTCCTGTATAAGCTTTCAATATAATGAATCTTATTAGTTCTTTGTGGATATTGGACACATTTTGGCCTTCAAATTGTTAGTGCGGGGGATCATCCAGAGTTCATAGCGTGTCAAAGAGAGTTTCGTTTTGGGAACACATGCCACAAAAATTAACAATATTATTGGCAAGCTGTGCAGTGAAAAACAACTAAATATTTCAAATATCCCGCATATGAAAATATTTGCTTCCATTTGAACAGTATCAATGTGCCTGGTCCCACAACATTTACGTATTCTTTCAAAGATGACCTTAGGTGAGGTGCAGGCAGGCTCGGATTTCCCTGGTCTTCACAATGGGAATGCCCCCCAAAAATCAAAATTAGTATTGTGGGGCAGGTGTTTTGCCCAAAGTGTGCCACTTATTTTCTGAATAACAGAATTCAAATACAAAAGCGGTGGGTTAATATGTAGAGATGGCACGGATGGACTGGGAAGGGAGGCGGGTGCGATTTTGCAGTCAGGCTGGGTGGACTGTTGCAGCAAGGGCAACACGTGCAATGAGCAACAATAAAAAGAAAAACAAATGTACAACACTAAAATTCAAGCATGCCTAGAATTAGTGCAGTTTTGAAAGGCTTACTGTCTTCTATGTATATCTATTCCGGCAATCATATTGAATTCTGCATTGATGCAGGCGTGCCTGGTTGTCCTCCACAGTAAGATGTAAATGTGCAAAGGCCACAGGCGCATGTTCATAGTGCACATTGGCAAGACATATTCCTTTGCTTGTTATTTCAATGTTGGCTAACACTGTGGCACATACGCCTTTGCTATTTGCAGCCAATTATCATGATTCCTACTTTCCAGTGAGGTTAGACTTTATTTTATTTATTTATTGGTTATTTGTATAAAGGTATACAAAAAATGTTGTTTCAAGGAGCCACAAGACCAAAAAATGGGGGGGGGGCAGGGAAGAGAAAAACAATAATGGTCCTCTTAGGCCTTGTGTTTTTCACATCATGGAAGAGCAGTAACAAGCGGTGCATGGGGGGCGCTGGGGAGGGCGTGAGATCTAGGTCGGGGCAGAAGAGAAAATGCTAGGGTGGTAGGGAGGTGCGGGGCAAGAGGAGGTATACAAGTGCAGGGGTAGGAGGAGGAGAGGAAGAGGGACAATGGGGCTAGGCAAGTGCTAAATTCAGGCCATGTGGACAAGTGCCAGGGGAAGCATGGAGTGCAGACCACATGCGAAATGCGAAAACGGGGATGGAACATGCTTGGTTTATGCACACCCCACCAGGCTTGCCAGGGGAAAGGGGTCTGGAAAGACAATTGAAGGTTGTCGGGGGGCAGGAATACAGGGTGCTGGGGTATACTGGGCTAGGAGGGCCTGTTGCTGTAACGCTCACCTGGTTCCCACGGAGGCGCAGATCCTGGCTAGACAGTTACCGTGTCTTCAATTGAGAAGCGCAGGACTCGGATGGTTCTCTGGACCGGACCTCCTCTTATGGAATGTCTGACTTGTAGAGTAAGGTGTCTGCAGGCGGAAGAAAAAAGGGATTAATGGCTGGTTGTTGGTTGGGCTTCTCCTCCTTATTAGTTTTTTCCCTGAGGCCGCCCAAAGTCTGAATGAGCTCTCACCTTAGATATGTAAATGCTGGGCTCTCCATCCTGCGACTGATGCAGGGGCGCTCGGTTCCAGTTACTTCACTGGGATTGCTTTAAGTCTCTTGTAGCCTCAGAGGGTTTAAAGCTGCTGAAGAAGCGATGCCGTCGTTTTCTGCACGAGCGGATGCTGGTCGGTTTGTAAAGTTCGAGAGCACCTTTTAATGAAGTCTTTGCCTTTGTTTCTTAGGTGCCGAAATGCTATATGCTGAGCATACGGATGCACGTAAGTATGAAGGTCCCTGCACGTGGAGGAGCACGTAAGTAATATGCTTGCTGACAGGTTTATTCGCACCTCTTAATGTCTTTTTCTTGATTTGCAGGTGCGGAGATGCAGCAGAAGAGGAGATGGTGAGGAGCGCACAGCTCCGGTAAGTGAAAATATAATTGTGTCCAATTTCCCCTTTTTTTTTAACTAACCGGAGTTCTTTGTCTTGCAGGTAGAGGCCGCGGGATTCGGGAGATGCCGTGGATTCAGGTAAGTAAGCGCGGCTGCTAAAACGTTGCCTTTTGCTAACCTGATGTTCCTTTGCTGACAGGTGCGGCCGTAGACTGGATCCCTGGATGGTAAGTGAAGATCTGACTTGTTTTCACAGGCTGGAGCAGAAGATATCACTAGAAGACTGGAGCTGACTCGGTGAGCGTCCTGCTGCGGATGCAGAATAACGCGAAGCACATTCTTCCAATCGGGTGTGGTTTAAATAGTGTTGAGGTGATTAGGTGTCTTCCTCCTCAGCCTCGCCCAAGAGAAAAAGAGTTCCTGTGTTCCAGAGTCAAGGAGTGATGCCAGCCCCACCCAGGTAAGAAAGTAGTTCCAGATTGGAAAAATAGTCCCACCCAGCAGAAGGCTGGAGCTTCATTTTGCCAGGACTTGTAAAGGTGAGTATGCAGCATGGTCTGCTACAGGTAAGTCCACCCAAGCACCTTTACCCAAAGTATGAGCCCGGCACCTCTGGCGCCAGGACCAGTGATTCTTATGAGCCTGGCGCCAACGGCGCCAGGACATGGTCCAGAGGGCCCCGATAGGGGTCGGTTGGGACCAGGGGCGGGGGTTGTGAGCCTGCTTCCGGGGATGTTGGGCTTGTCCTGACTCCTTGGAAACAGTGCTCTTGACAGTTGCCCTTTGGAGCTCAAAAGGGACCAGGTAGCCAGTCAATGCGATAGAGGGAGGCATTATCGGGGGGATGATGAAGAGAAAAGTTGGGTCTTGAGAATCTTCTGGAACTTAAGGAGATCAGGCAGAAGCCTGAGATGGGCAGGGAGGCCCTTACAGAGGTATCACTACATAATATCCCCAACAAAAATATCACCGTAGATATAGCCGTTTCATTCGCCATAAGCAATATATTTGTTGGGGATATTATGTGGGAGCGGGGGTTGCGTGGGTGTCCCCACACATTAAAAAATGATGTGGGGGTTGCAGGGGTGTCCCCCGCAGGGTCCATGTGTGAATTTCACCGCAAAAATATGGTGATATTTTTGCATCGCAATATATTTGCGGCAGAATTAACACATGGAACCCTTACAGATGGGTGCTCCTGCTGATGAAAGAGATGTACCTCCCACTCTCTGCTTGGAATAGCATCTATTCTGCAGAGAATTGCAGCTACATGACCAAAGGTCTCTAAGAGAGAGGTATTTAGGGAAACAGTTGGATATAGTGGGGTCCCTGGCCCCAGAAAGCGTGGTGGAGGATGCAAAGGGGTTTGATCTTGATCCTCGCATCCACCAAGATCGAGTGGAGATATTTATGGGCTTGAGAGATGCCGTCCCTGGGCTTGAGGCTAAGGATAAGTCTTCCAGTCCTATTCTGGATTAGTTGAAGCGGTAAAGGGAAGATGTAGGCAGATTGAGGAAGAGGCTGTTGGCGCCTTGAGAGGGCCAGAGTTCTGGACAAATTGAGTTTCTGTATGTCTGCTGCCCCAATTTTCTGCTTAGATTCTTCAACTATTGTGAGTTCATTACAAACAGGGCTCCAAATTAGGATTGGAAAAGCAGGAATTACAAGCTGTGTCTCGGTATCCAAGAGTAACCGGTCACCAGGAGCTACCAATAGGGAACAAGGAGTTAGTTTATAGCATTACATTAGTTGGCCGGGGAGCCAAAAGTAGCTCCTGGTAACTGTTGGTTTTAAGATTACCAGTCTCTTCTACATTTGATTTGATTTGAGTCACATACTTGAAATAAACAGACTGACATTTATTGTTGTAAAATCAATTGTTTTGATGGTAATAAATACAAAATTCATAGAGAAATAGAAATGTTAAGGACTTTCTGGTGACATTACTTCACAAACAGTAATTAATTCAAAATACATTATTTAAAAAATACATCTCAAGTGACATACTATTCCATTTATTGTACAATGAAAACAGTTTCCAAACGTTGTGCGAAAGCTTAAAACTGGCTTTGTTAAACATTGTGAAGAGAGCCACGCTTCATTTGAATCTTGAAGTCAACCTTTCAACAAGTTCAGATTTGGGAGGGCAAACGTCTTTTGCAATGTTCCGTGGCATAGACTGGGCCCTGGAAGTGCAATCTTGATCAATTCCATGTGTTTGCATGGCAAGCACATTCTAACTCAGATCTTTCACAAATTCAAAATCCATCTGCTGGAAGATTGGTTTTGCCACCCACTGTTTGCTTCTTTTGATAAATTTCTTGTTGTAACGAGGCATCCTGAAAAATTCTAGCAGTTTCTGCTTGTTCCCTTCCAACATTCTCATTTTGTGCAAGTACAGCCAGTCTTGTTCTGGCCTCCATATAGTCTCTGCTGAAATGCAACCTTTTAGGCCTGTACTTTAGGGACATATTATGGAACACATCCAAATCCTCAGTGTAGCAGAACTCAGAGAGTGCCTTCATGTCTCTTGAAAGTGTTTTGTCATACACAATCCTCTCAAGTGCTGTGTGAGGAGGGGAGCCTGAAACCAAACACCTTTTCTTATGCTCCTGCTCCTTGCTCAATGGTCCATGTGCACATCCGTGGAAATATTAGTTTTCTTTCCAATAGTGTATGTTAGAACAATGGTGCATCAATCAATGCCATTTTTCATTCAGAATATCTACAGATCCATCACAGGGGTTTGAGCTCCAATGAAGATGGTTGCTGATAGACTGTGACCAAAATGTTTTCTGTAGCCTTTTTTTGCGACATGCCAGAAATCATATTGATGCTTTATTTCTGGGAACTGCTCTCACATGGCCTTGGCTATTGAAACATGCCTGTCAGTGGCTATCAAGCATATTTGTATTGCTCTGGATTGCAGAAGTTGAATGGATTTAATAAAACCATATTTTTCCATGGCAACAGAAAATGTACATTCAGATACTTGTACGACAACTGAACTCCAACTCCACATTCCTTTTGTTTCCACGTCTTGGAAGTGGTAAGTGCAGTATTTAGCAGAAAAACCTGGACTGTCATATTGTCCATCACCAGCAAGCCAGAGCCTTTTGGCAGTGAGAGCATTGTCCATTGACATCTGTTTGAGTGTCCATGCCTGACTGATAGCGAGGAACAAGAAATCCTTATATTGTAGTACTGGGTTTTTGAAAGGAACTCGAGTCCCACAAAGTTTCAAAAACTTGAAATTGTACTGTACTTTGATCCGCTAAACAACAAAGCAGATGAAAAAAGTAAATTTCCAGAAGGCACTTTTCCAAGTATAGGTTGAGCAGACGATGAAAATGAGTTATGGTGGTGTACACAGCTACCCTTGATCTTCAGGTTGGTGCCTTTGGCTACATGAGTCAATGGCTCCCCACAAATCCTCCTACATAATTTATGATCACATTTCATCATTTTCATAATCTCGATCAGGCAGCAGGCGATACAATGCATTTTTGTTCCTTTAATAGCAAATTATCCAGAAGTATACTGGTTTGCGATTCCATGGGTGGCTAAGTCTTCAACACTAGGAAAAGTGAAGTCCACATCACGAGCACAGTCGTCAATCAGTGGTGAAGATGCTTTGGTTATTTTTCTGTGTGATATTTCCAATGTGTCCACATGTATTGGGGAAACAGGGAGCATTGTCTGTTTATTAGATAGCATTTCTTTTTGAGGGTGCGGATTGTGTGAGCGGCTCTGCAAGTTATTCTGAAACATCTTCTGTGTTGTCTGTTTCTTCTGGGTGACGTTGTGTGCTGTAACAATGATCCAGGGTTGCATTCCATGTGTTACTGCTGACATTCTATTGAAATTCCGGCCACTGGACATCTGCATCACAACACTGAATCTTGTGAGGACCATGTTGAGCCTCCAAATGGAGCTACTCCCAAGTGACAACAATTTGCCAAGCGACATCATTAGTTTGTGTAGTTGTCTGAGTCTTTATGCTCTTCTTTCATGGGGCTCTAATCAATGAGATAAAAAAATGCTTCATTTATAGCCCACATTTAGAATATATGAATTACAACATGAAACTGTAATATCAATTATGTACTCTTTTTTCAGATTGGATTTGTCGACCACCAGACCAAGCTGAAAAACAGCATTTTTTAAATTGTATAAACCTTAAAATGTGAAAAAAATCATATATACATATAACAGAATATCACTATGGAAACGATTAGAACATCTTACATTCCAGTTAAAATGGATAACAGATATTTTACAATATCTTATATGTACCTCTTGTCCATGTGACTTTTCAATTTTGACCGCTTCAGTAGTACATTCCTTGTACGTAAAAAATTCAAAGAACAATGATTACATTGTTAATCAAATTGATGTTAAAATCTTTGATCTCACAAAGTACATCATGAGAAATTTGATTTAATGATTGTTGACCTTACAATATATGTTAAACTATGTAACAATATATGGTTAATCATCTGATTCAAATTCATTATTGAAATAAAGTCAAACACTGTGTACATGTAACATTTTAAAAAGACATATTTGAAAACTGTAACTGATAACCTTCAGAGATGTCGCCGGGAGATGGTGCAAGATCATCCTGAAAAACATATTGATTCAATTGTGGCCCCTTTAATGCATGGTAATGTTATTTTGTTTCAACTATTCAATTTTTCGCTAAGCAGCTAAAGTTTATAAACAAAAACAAACACCATTCATATAGTGAAAGGGTCTATGTTATTCTGGGACAAAGTACATTTTTCTGAAGTTGTACTTTCATTGTTGCATGTGTTTCTGAGATAAATACATCAAAGTTGTTGATCTAATGCTTTGCAATTTGCTGACAGTATTGCAAATGATCAAAAAAATAAGTTATCTTAAATGTAAAAAAGATATTGTTAATCAATACCTATTAGCATATATCATTAAATGATCACTTATCATACCTCATCCTCCAGACCGGTAGCTGTAGAAGAATAGTACATTGTTGAATTTAATAATAATAAAGATGTTGCATCAAAAATAAATTGTCGTGCAAAAGATGGTTGATATTGGCAAAGAAGCCTACAAGCCAGTTTCTATCACAAGCTAACAGTATACATAACAATAATCAATATGTTTTAAGTTGAACTTGAACAAATACATATTTTGTATAGTCGCATCTGAAGGAATATTCTAAACAAATTACTTGAAAGGTGAGTGCAATTGCGGTTGACTCCGGAATTGTGGTCAATATAGCATAACAGTCCTTTAATCGATGTATATATTCATACCATTGTTCAATAGAAAAATGGACATTAGTATTTTAACCTCTCTAGTGCCAAGGACGAGCTATCTCTCCTTGACATTACCTCTGTGTTGCCAAGGACGAGATAGCTTGCCTTTTAGGCACTCTGTTTTGTGCGATCCCTGAAAAGCAGGGATCGCACAAAACTGTAATCCAACCACTGGGCTATTTGAGGGGGAGGTCCCTCTTCACAGTCCGGGGTTTGGATTACCTTCAATTTCACGTCGGCGTGTGTTATGCACACCGACATGAAACTGAAAGTCATTTTCACAGTTGGAACCATTTTGGGCTAGTGCGGTGAAAATGAAAGGTGAGTCTCCACCTTTCTCCCCCTCGATCTGAACGGCTAATGTGCTGTTCAGATCGAGGGAGGTGTCATTGGAAAGGAGAGACTGACCCCTTTCCAACAACACCTTTTTTTGAAGCATTGCTGGGCACGGATCAGGCACAGAGTGCACTATCTGCGCCCTGCAATGCCACTAGATCACCAGGGATATGGTTGTAATGTGGGGGGGGACTTCTTACAAAGCATAGGGCAATACGTTAAAAAAAAAAAATATATATATATATATATATATATATAAAGATTTGGGTGGGGGACTAGACCACCAGGATTTTTTGTCCCTTCAATGGGGGTGGCCCTCTCCTCCCCACCCTAACTGGATGGGGGCACATCATGTAGCCCTTCCTGGGGGGAGATGTCTGCCCCTATGAAGGGGTACATGAGATGCCCACCATCCATTTGGTGTGGCAGGGGAGAAGCCATCAGAAATATTGGCACAGGCCCACCAAGCCTGGGGCAGTATGCTTTGCCCACAGGGGCAAAACAACAACAAAAAATACTTATAACTTGTTTTGGGTGGGGGGTGGGGGGACCCACTAGACCACCAGGATTTTTTGTGCCTTCAAAGGGGGGGGGTGGCCCTCTCCCCTCACCCCAAATGGAGTGGGGGCCATCTCATGCAGCCCTCCCTGGGGACAGATATCTGCTCCTAGGAAGGGACATCTGACCCCAGGGAGGGCTGCATGAGATGTCCCCCCTTATCCGCCCCCAGAGAGGGCTGCATGATATGCCCCCCTCCATTTGGTGTGGGGGGAGAGGACCAACCCCCTTTGAAGGCACAAAATATCCTGGTGGTCATAATTCCCCAGTGGTTTAGGGAGCCCCTCAGACCCCCTAAAATGCATCCTACATTTTCTTATTTTCTTTTTGTTTACCCAGCTTCCCTTTTGGGTACCGTAGGAGCAGATTGACACGCTAATGTGCCCATCTGCACCAAGGGAAGTTGGGTAAACAAAGAAAAAAATTGAAAATGGTAGGCAGCATTTTAGGGGGGGCTGAGTGGCACTCTAAACCACCAGGGAATTTTGTAATGGAAAGGGGGGTGGCCCTCTCCCCCCACCCAAAATTAAGTGGGGGCCATCTCATACAGCCCATCCAGAACTCCAGGACTGTTGGAGGTGATGTCCCCAGCCTTGGACATCCATTTACCATGTGGGTGTACCGTTCCCAAGCAGAGCAGCAGGTCCAGGGACCCCCGGCAGGGTCCCCTTCCCTCCCCCAAAGGAAATCCTGTATCACAGCCCAGCCTGTGCTCCAGGGTGGTCGGGATGATGTCCCTGGCCTTGGGCAGCTGTCTCCAATGTGGTTTCACTGTCCCAAGCCCAGCAACAGTTTCAGGGAGCTCCGGCAGGGTCCCTGACCTTACCCAGAGGGAGAAGCTGTAACGCAGGCCAGCCACAGCTCCACAATAGTCGTGGGTAATGTCCCTGACCTTGGGCAGCTGTCTCCCATGCGGGTTGACCATCCTTAAGTGCAGCGGCACTCCCAGGGAGCCTCGGCAGGGTCCCATCCTTTCCCAGATGGGAGCAGCTGTAACGCAACCCAACCAGAGCTCCAGGGTCGTAGGGGGTCATATCCCTTGCCTTTGACGGCTGACTCCCAGTGTGGGTTGGACGTCCCCAAGCCCAGTGGTGTTTCCCAGGAGGCCCGGGACATACCCCATCCTTTCCCGAGTAGAGAAGCTGTAATCCAGGCCAGCCACAATACCAGGAAGGTTGGGGATCATGTACCTGGCCTTGGGCACCCATCTCCAATGTGGGTTGACCATCCCCAAGTGCAGTGGCAGTCTCAGGGAGCGCCGGCAGGGTCCCCATTCCTCCACAGAGGTAAATTCTATAACGCATCCCAGCCAGAACTCAAGGGTGGTCGGGGGTGATATCCCTGGCCTTGGGCACCTTTCTACCATGTGGGTTGACCATACCCAAGTGCAGCGGCAGTCCCAGGGAGTTTTGGCAGGGTTGCCGTCCTTTCCCAGAGGCAGAAGCTGTACCGCAACCCAGTCAGCACTACAGGGTGGTAGGGGTCATATCCCTGGCCTTGGGCAGCAGACTGTCATGTGGGTTGAAGGTCCCCAAGCCCAGCGTTGGTTCCAGGGAGACCCGGGACATTCCCCGTCCTTTCCGAGAGGGAGAAGCTGTAATGCAGGCCAGCCAGAGTTCCAGGAAAGTTGGGGGTAATGTCCCTGGCCTTGGGCACCCGTCTCCCATGATGGGGCTTGCGGGTAATACATTCTGGGGTGATTTGCGAAAGTCAGAAATCTGTGGATTCCCACAGGTGTCTTTTTTTCTGAAATGGATGGGATTCCCTGTTTTCCTTGGTGGCTTCGACACCCTAGGACCAAATCTGTAGGTTGTCTCCCCAAACCCTTCGGGGGTTACCAGGGGTTTAGCCTTTTCCCATTGTGCCAAGGTAGGTGCACCCACACACGTGAGGTACCGTTTTTATCAGGACACCTGTGGGAACGTGAGAAGGTAGGTTATATGGTGCTGGCGGCGTGTTTCGGGAGGTGAGCAGAGTGGAATGTGTGAAAATTGTCTCTATTTCTCCACATTTCGGACTTTGCTGGGGTTCTGGGTAATGCATTCTGGGCCGATTCACACAAGTCAGACCTCTGTGGATTCCCACGGGTGTCCTCTTTTTCGGAAATGCATGGGGTTCCCTGTTTTCCTTGGTGGCTTAGACACCCTAGGCCCAAATCTGTAGGTTGTCTCCCCAAACCCTTTGGGGGTTACCAGTGGTTTAGCCCTTTCCCTTTGCACCAAAGCTAGGTGCACCCACACATGTGAGGTACCGTTTTTGTCGGGACACCTGTGAAAACACGGGAAGGTAGGCCATGTGGTGCTGGCAGTGTGTTTCGGTGAGTGAGCAGAGTGAAAATTGCGAAAATGGTGTGTTTTTCTCCACATTTTGGACTTTGCTTGGGTTTCTGGGTAATACATTCTGGGCCAATTCGCGCAGGTCAGACCTCTGTGGATTCCCACGGGTGTCCTCTTTTCGGAAATGCACGGGGTTCCCTGCTTTCCTTGGTGGCTTCGACACCCTAGGCGCAAATCTGTAGGTTGTCCGCATGAGCAAAATTCCTGAAAATCTGCTGTGCCGAAAGGCTTGGGGTTGCCCGTGTTTTAGGCTTTTCCCTTTGACCCCAGGTAGGTGCACCCACACATGTGAGGTACTGTTTTCATTGGGACACCTGTGGGAACACGGGAAGGTACAACATTTGTATTTGTATTTGTATTTTATTAGGTTTATATAGCTTATGCCAAAGCGCTTTACATTAAACAACAAGAATACAATACAATAAAATGGAAGCTTAATTGTAAAACATGAAATGAACCATCAAATACAGTACAAACAACAATTTGCATAGGAATGTATGAGAGAAGTTAAACAGAGTAAGAGAGAAGCAAGGTTAACAGGAAAGGGAGTGCAAAACATGAGCTTTTAAGGAGGAACGGAAGGAGTAAAAGGAGATTGAGCTGATAGAGAGAGATAGAGTGTTCCAGTGTAGAGGGACAAGGAGCTGAAAGGAACGTAAACGAGAACGGGCACAAAGGGATGGAGGAACAGTGAGTAGGAAGAGATCTGCAGATCTGAGGGGGCGAGAGGGAGCGTAGAACGAGAGGAGAGAGGAAAGGTAGGGGGGCATTTGTTGTTTTTGCCTGGTTTTCATAACATTTTGACCCATTTGCTGCTGCCCTTTGTCACAAACCCTTTAATTTTCCAAATGTGACCCACATTTAGTCACTGCTTTAGGCACTATATACTTTTGTGGCCTGCAGAAATCACCTACCCTTCCAAAGGTCTGCCTGTGCTCTTTCAAAAAATGTATGCTTGCCCTTCTTCACCACATTTGTTTTCCTTATTTACACATGCTAAGTACGTCTGTTTAGGCCGTAAGCATAATACTCTTGTGTACCATAGCTCCATTTTTGGCTTGTGGTATTCCTTGTTTTGTGAACCATTACAGAAGCCATTGCCTTACCGGGCCAACCATGTCCACCACATACCTTTTTTTCCAGTCATTTTCCCGATATTTCCTACATAGTTGTTGCCTGACCTGTAAAATCACCCCTTCCTAAACTTGGAATTTTGTCTACTTTTCAGAAATGTATGTCTTTCTGTCCTCCCATTCGGCTTTCCTACCGTTTTCTCCCATTCCGTCCATGCATGTCCTATTGCAAAAAAAGGCTAAAATCGCCTACATCTCACAAAACCGTTGATAACCATATCAAAATAAGTTATTTTTGTTTCCACTCAACCAGTTATTGAAAGCCAGGAAAATGGGGAATTCAGCCAAGCAAATCATTTGTTCCTAGCGCTCACAAGGAAAAAAACACAGGCTTCTTTGTACATCAAATTATTGGCATTTTTTGAAAAAACCAAAAATGTTCTCCCTCACCCCCTACAGCAAACTAGGATTCCTGGGTGGCGTTACGACCACCTACATGTGGGAAAAAAGGGGCTGAATTTGGCAGAGATATCTCTTGTAACAAAAAAGTTACAAGGGATTGAATGGCGACATACCGAAATCACCAAAAAAGGCCTTGGCACTGGGGGGAAATACCCATGGCAGTTAAGGGCATAATTTAGACCACATCAAAATGATAAAAATATGTTTGTGTACAAGTTGCTTGGCCCCACCATTAGAATGTTCAACATGTCTGTGGTTTCCTCCATGGTAACGGTCTGTAATTCCATCAGTGTGGTCTATGTAAAGACAGACATGGTAATTTTTAAAAAATGACCCGTTTTTAAAGAACGCAATGTATGTGTTTGGAAAGGCTCCCATTGCACTGAACTATTTGAGTATCTCTAAAGTGGGGATAAACAAAATAATCTAAAGTTCAAATGTACAAACCACAGTTCATTTAAAGGTTTCATCCCTGGTCATGCTGTTCACGAATGAAACTTGTGTAGCATGCTTCATTGTATCCATGTTCTTTTCTCCTTCATTTAAAGGTTTCATCCCTGGTCATGCTGTTAGTGGAGACAGCTTCCCTTCTATGTGTTCTTCTAATGTTCCAAAAATGTTAAAGTTATTAAAGCTATTGAGCTGAATTGATTGTGATGTTCTATGTCTGGTTTTGAGAAAGGCTTAATGTCGAAACACGTGTCAACCAGGACATTTTGGAATGAATGTCTAGAGGATATTTTTGAACTATAAAAATGTATTAGTTCTGAAGTAAACAAAGGAAATCAGTGATTTATTACTAAACTCTAATGGATCAAAAAGCACAGATAAGAAAACTTTAACAAATTATTGTCTCGGTGCTCAATTGGGAGCACCCGCTCAGAATTGAAAATGTTAATGAAGAAGCAGCAAAGGGCAAATCCTAACGTTTACTTACCAAAGGCGCAGTATTAAACTCTGTAATACATCTTATCACCACAAAGTACATTTATTATAGGCCTTTATAACGAAAACACAATACACCACAGTAATAATAAAACAGTTTTAAGACAAGCTTTTCACTATGTAACATATATACAAAATGCGTTTAGCCTAATGCAGATGAAAGAGGAGAAAATAACCACAAACTTCAACACAGATGTCGCATTAGGCAGTTCTTTGAAGTCAATCCCTATCTCATGCAGTCCAGCTGTAAGAAGTGAGGAGCCCTATGCTCAAAGTACAGGAGTGCGTTCACAATGTGTGGTTGTGCACAAAGCGAAAAGCGGGTTCTCTTCAGGGAGCTGTAGCTGTTCTGAAGGGGTTGAGGCGATGAAGAATAAATCCCTAATCCTTGCAGAGGGTCTACCCTTGCAGGTAGTGTGACTTTTGGAGTTTGGGAATAGCTGGGGAGTGCAGCCTAGCCCAGCTAAGTTGAATATCTTTTCAGGGATTCTTGTGCGTAAAAACAGATGGATGTGTCAGGGGCCACTGGTGAGTGATGCAAGTACTCACCGATTCTCAACACAGTCTGGGCCAAACTTTGCCAGTCTAGTCCAATTCGCTAGTAGGTTTCACCCATGCAGTTACAGAACATTCCGGCTCTCAGTGGCTGCAGGACGGGACGATCGTCCGTGGTGGGACAGTAGCCTTTTCTCAGCTCTTGAAGAAAGGAGAAGTATAGTTCCAGTGCAGTATGTCTCAAATTGCAGGGGGGCAGTCTGTAGGCACTTATATTGACAATCACCACAGCGAGGTGACACAGGGACTGCAAATGCTAGCAGCGTGGCGCACTCTTATAAATCACGACCCAGAGGAGCCAGGACCACAAGTAAGCGATTCCCAAAGTCTCGGGTCACAACTCGGAGTGGCAGCACTCCTGTACAATACCCTGGGGTTGAGCTGGTCAGTTTTCTGAATGGCCCAAGAACACTTCTGAAGAGGCTCTTTGCAAGGGAAAGCAGAAGGTGCCAAGAGTAGTTAGTCCCACTACTCCAAATGTTTGAAACGCTGTTGCAGGCCTTCTTGGTATGATACAAAAGCAGGGGTCCAACGGGACAACAGCGAGGTCAGGGTGTCAAACCTTCCTGGCACGTCCCTGGAAGTTGCACAGGTCTGCTTTTTCATTCAGGGTACTTGGCTCCTTCTGTAATTCGGTGTGAACTTCAGGTGATTGACCTGAATGGATGCAGAGCCCCTTCTCTTATCTAAGATTCATTTCGCTCTCAAATATGGGATAGCAAATTGAAGATCTGCTCTCTTGCATGCACACCAGGCATGGGCCAATCGTGGCCCACGTTGGTTCCAGTCATTGAGGCCTACCAGACATACTGGCACCAGTAATGTGGATTAGAACCACACAGTCCCAACCCTCTTCTTGGGCACTAGCGCTCGTGAAATGCAGGAGCCCGCGAAAGATGCATTTTTTGCGGGTGGCTGCACGCCCAAATAAGGAATACCCAGGTCTCTTGACCTGGGTGAAGGCAAAGGGACAAAATGGCCAAAGGACAGAACAAAAGACTTTGTGGCATGGCTATTTTTGGCACTGGCCACAGTCTTGTGCCAAATACGGTAAACGTGGTATGGTCCATACAAACAAAATAAAAATACTTTAAAAGTTAAATGCTGCCACCAGTTTGTCCTAGGCACACCTGTATAAACACCAACAAATCCTAAGAGGGTAGCTAGTGCCATAAAACAAAAGGGCTCCTATGCGTGGTACTGTAAGGTACTTGCCACATTGATACAAATTTACCAAGAAATGGCAACATAGTCAAAGACTAAGGGAAACATAGTTTCCAAGTACTGACAGCCTGAAGGACGAGTAGGTTTCACCATAACAAATGAAGAAAAGTCCAGAGAGGTGCAGCTGAAGGATGTTCTACCCTAGAAAAAGTCAGGTTAGGTAAAAAGCAAAATGTTTGTGGGGGTCCATAAATGGAGGGAAAATTGCACCTAAGGGAAATCTTTCCAAACACTTGCCCCTCTCAGGCCTAAAGACAGGGGGAATTAATCCATGCCTGGATGAGTCTCATGTTCAGGTCGACTAAACATTCTGGACAACCCATCAGCGTTGCTATATTGGACACCTGGCCTGTGCTCAATGGTGATGTTAAACCCTTGCAGGCTTATGGACCACATGAGCAAATTTGGATTCTCTCCCTTCATGTTCACTAGCCACTTTAAGGGCTTATGGTCAGTTTGCAGAATAAAGTGGGTCCCATAGAGGTAGGGCCTCAGATTCCTTAGAGCCCACATGATAGAGAAACATTCTTTCTCTAGAATGGACCACTTGAGCTCTCTGTCCTTAAGCCGGTGACTAATAAATCCAATCCGGTGTTCCTTGCCTTTCTCATTGACCTGTGATAGTACAGCACCTACCCCAGTGTCAGAGACATCTGTCTGCACAATAAAAGCATGTTTGTAGTCAGGGCTCCTGAGAACAGGGGCCTGGCACAGGGAGTCTTTTAAGGAATTGAAGGCCTTTGCACACTCCTCAGACCAAGACACCCTCTTGGGTTTCTTCGGAATAGTGAGAGCAGTCAGAGGGGCAGCTATGGTACCACAGTCTGCCATGAAGCTTCGGTAGTACCCAGTGAGACCTAAGAAGGCTCTCACTTGGGTTTGTGTAGTGGGGGTAGGTCAGTCTTGTACTGCTTGTACTTTACTTTGTAGAAGCTGAATCCTCCCTCTCCCTACTTCATGTCCAAGGTAGACCATAGATCTTTGACCAATCTGGCACTTATTAGCCTTTATGGTCAAGTGGGCCTTATGAAGAGCCTGTAATACTATTCCCAAGTGTTTCACATGTTCTTCCCAGGTGTCACTGAAAACTGCTATATCATCCAGATATGCTAGGCAGAATTCATCCAACCCATTTAGGACTGATTCACAAACCTTTTAAAAGTAGCAGGTGCATTCTTCAATCCAAAGGGCATTACCCTGAACTGGTTAAGACCCTCTGGGGTTGAGAATTCTGTATACTCCTTGGCATGTTCTGCTAGGGCTATTTGCCAATACCCTGCAGTGACGTCATATGTGCTGAGGTACTTGGAGGCACCAAAGGTATCCATCAGCTCATCTGTTCTAGGCAAGGGGTGAGCATCTGCCCTGGTGAGAGCATTCAGAGCCCTGTAATCCAGACAAAACCTCAGTTCAGGGGTACCTGAATTTGGCACCAGAACCACAGGACTGGACCATGGACTGCTAGAGGGTTCAATCACCCCACAATCTTACATCTTGTTGACCTCCGTTTTGATGTAGGATCGTATCTTGTCTGACATCCTGCCCCCTACTTTTGATAGGTACACTGTCCCCTGTGTCAATTTTATGTTTGCACTGAGGTGTCAAACCAGGAGTCAGTGAGAACAAGGGGGAGAACTGCCTAAGCAAAGTTCTTACTTCCTCTTGCTGTGTAGGAGTCAGGTGAGTGGACACTTTGACACCCTCAATTGAGCCATCTGAAGGGCTACCTTGGAACAAGTTAGGCAGAGGATCCTAATCCTCTTCCGCTCTGTCTGATGCCAAAAGTATCATCCAGTCTGCTGTTTCAACCCAAGGGATGAAAGCCTTCAGCCTATTTATGTGGAACACTTTAGGGGCCTGACCTGGCCTCCTAAGGTCCATTAAATAGTTCACCTCACCCAGCTGCTCCACAGCTGTGTGAGGGCCTGACCACTTGTCTTGTAGGGCCCTAGGACATATAGGTTTCATAAGCAGGACTTCTTGGCCTGGGGTGAAGTGAATAAGTGATGCCTTCTGGTCATACCAATGTTTCACCCGAGCCTGACCTGCCTTCAACTTATCACTGGCCTGAGCCATCAAAAGGGCCATTATTTTCCTTAACCCCAGCACATAGTCCACTACATTGGTAGTGATGGAAGGAGTATGGAGCGCCCACCCTTCCTTGACTATGGCCAGTGGCCCCCTAACAGGGTGATCAAAAAGAAGCTCAAAGGGTCTGAAACAAGCACCCTCCTGAGGTACCGCTCTGTAGGCAAAGATTATGCATGGCAACAGGAGATCCCACTTTCTCCTTTGAGGTTCTTCCAGAGCCCAAATTCTGATTTTGAGAGTTCTATTAAACCTCTCAACTATGTCATTAGTTTGTGGATGATAAGCCGATCAAAACGTATAAGTGACCCCACACTCTTTCCACATGGCTTGCATGTGCTTAGACATAAAGTTGCTGCCTCTGTCTGACACAACTTCTGTAGGGAAGCCAACCCTAGTAAAAATGCCAAGTAATGCTTTTGCAACTGACTCGGCAGTCACAGTCTTCAATATGGCTTCAGGAAATCTGGCTGCATGGTCAACCAGCACCAAAATAAACTATTGCCAGAGGATGTCTGATGGTCAAGGGGACCAACAATGTCAATTCCTACCATTTCAAATGGCACCCCACCACAGGCAGTGGCACCAATAGAGCCTGGATTGTTGATCCACTCTTTCAGAAACCTGACAAGTGGCACAACTCCTACAATGGCCTTCTACCTGGACCCTCATCTTGGGCCAGTAGAAATGCATGGATAGCCTCTGCTTGGTTTTCTTGATCCTAAGGTGACCAGCTAGAGGAATCAGTTACATATGAGACCCAAGTATTACCTTCTTTCTTTTTGTAATTGAAATGTTATCGTCTTTTTAATTAAGGTAACACATTGCACGATGGACCGGATGCAGAATAAGTCTTACATCAATAAGAAGACTGACTCAAGAAGTTGGCAAATTGTCATTTTTATTTTCAATTATCTAAAACAGAAAGTTATAACGGACATCAAGGGACGTCGCACAGCATGGTCTCAAAGCATTTAATAAAAAACAGTACTTTTATAGCAACAACCCATCACACGTGATGTTATAAAATGGGGCAACCTAAGAAAAGCTACACAGGATTATGATAGGACTAAGGGGGTATCTAAGTATACTTTCTATAAGGGATTGAACTGTGATTGAGTCTCTATAGTCAGGTGGGCAAGCTACGCCCTCCCTTAGTGTAAGTCATCTTCAACAGTTAGTAGAAACACAATACATCATTGGCTCTCAAACTATAAGGCCATTCGTTATATGGCCATCTGCAATTGGTTGGCATGCTTGTGCCCTTCTAAAACATTTGATTCACTAGCCTCACGTAAACTGGTACCCCAGGGTGCTGATGGGTGGATTTAACCATACCTTCCCACCCATTTAGCCCAACATCTATCATCACTCATGCCTTATGCCATTCAGATTGTCTTTGAACTTGGCCTTGCAGTTGCTTTTCTCCTCTGTGAATATAAAGGAGTGTGAGCATGCTCTTATCAAGGTGCAGGTCTACATGCCCACTTCTATTTCCATCCTGGACTCACGTGACAGGAGAACGTCAATAGCCCCATTTTATTGTATTTAATTGTCTCGAATAAAGGAACTTGGCACTCATGGTGTTCTCTCTTTGCAACTTAACAAGGGATGCCTCGGAGTCTCCTATTCACTGTTCTTCGAGGACTGATAATTGGTTTTGGCTGGCTTAGCCTTTGACACCAGGCCAAACAGTCTTCCTTTGGTCCATCTTCGAGCCATGGCACAAAGCTATCAATCCTCCTTTCTCCACGGGTTGAGCTTACTAAAATTGTGATATTGAATGTCCATATTCTTTTTGTAAATCTTTTTTTAAATTGTGCAACAATAATAAAAATCACTTTTCACAAATTCACAACTTATATAAAAGCAAGTCAACTACTAGAACTAGAACGTTTAAAATACAGAGTCAAGGAAAAGTTGCAAAAGAAAAAGAAAGAAAAGAAGAAAAACCAGACAGCAAAATATTACAAATATATATAGAAAGAAATCTACATAACGAAAAATCAACAGCGCAAGCAAAAGACTAAAAATATATCTCTTTTGCAGCTAATACCTAAAGATGACAGAATACACACACATTTTTTTTAATCATCTTCTCAAACTAAATATAATTTCAGAACACGCAATAAAGAACATAAAACAGCTTTAACATTCTAGATAAATTCTCCATAGGAAAAGTGCATAACTTTGAACATTGTGTTGTTATTTCATTCTTGTTACTAACCATAGGAGGGGTTCATATCTTTGAACAGTGTGTTACTGTTTCATTCTTGAAACTATCCAGTCAAATTTTATTCTTTCAGTATCTTTACTACTTCGGCTATTAAAATAACTTCATTCCCCAA
This sequence comes from Ambystoma mexicanum, assembly GCF_040938575.1. NCBI lineage: Eukaryota > Metazoa > Chordata > Amphibia > Caudata > Ambystomatidae > Ambystoma > Ambystoma mexicanum. Next base: position 1,136,444,671 of record NC_090932.1, on the reverse strand, counting down.
AGCTAATCTTAACCAAAATCAATTTGTTTCCAAGAACCATACATTATGTACAAATCTTTGTAGCCTTTGTACACTCAAGTCCCATGTCCCTGGGCATGCAATTAGTAGATGTTCTATGGACTGTTTTTCAGTCATGTAATATTTTTGGCAGATATTGGTTGGAGACTCTACATCATCTCTTATGTGTTGTATTTCCAATGTAGGTAGGAGATTTAGTCGGAATCTTAAAAAGTCTGATCAACTTATAGGATCTGATGACTTCCTTAGGTAAATGGGCAGGAAGGACCTTGGTTTGTCAGTCAGAGTTATGGATGACAATATTTTTGCAGATCTCATCCTCTCAATGCTCCTAATCCAATCCATCTTTTTCATGGATTCTTTGACCTTGAGGGGATCTTGGATCACAATTTCTACTGTACTGTACGACTGTGTCAGATTGTCAGTAGATTTTTCTCTCAACTTATTCAAGAAAATATTAGCAGACCCCTGTAATAGACCTACCACATCCTTGTATAGGGATGGTGAAGGTGGATCAGGAATAGATCTATACAGGGATATCCATTTCCACTCTAGCCATGGTCTAAGCGAAGTGAGGCCAAGTTAGTAACATACAAAGGCAGTAGGGACGCAATTAGGGAGACCCAATGTTCACCTCCATATTTTTCCTTCAATTCTGTCCCAGTCAGTAGCAAAGGATTGAAGATTGGTATGCAGACCATAAAGTAAAGTTGGAACTATTTTGACAATATAGAATCTTATAACTGGGACAATAGTGAATTTACAGAATTTCGTTATTATTTTCTTCATTTGTGAGCCCAAGTTCAAGATTTTTGCATCTAAGGTCGATTTTAGCTGGCCTTTTGTTGGAAATGCTCTGACCTCTGAACCCAAATACCTCACCTCCCGAGCCATTGGTATCATTTGGTCGTTACAATGCCAAATGAATGATTTAGTCACTCTGTCCAGATACTATATACATAAACATATATATTGGCGGCACCGCCTGCAGTCTCTTCACTACGTATAGCCAGCCTTCATGATTGCGTTACTTGCGTTACGGCATCTGTACAGTTATAAAACAGCTTGCATGTTCTGCAGTGCTTCTCACATGTGCAATCTTCATTCCACACATGGAAGTCTTCTTGTTTCTTTACTATGCCATCAGATTATAAAAGGTCTATGTCTTCTCAGTGTGTCACGCTCATTTCTTGTGATGTCACTAGCCTCTTCCTTTTCTCATTCTTCACACTTCATCGAGGGTCTCCCTCAGGAGACTATCATCTCTTCGGGGATTCATCACATAGGGTTTTCTTAGTGGATACCTTGTCTCACAGGCTTTTTCGTGTAAAAGGTACCATTACTGGTGTTGCACTTGTCACAATTTCTGGTTTCCAACATGTAGGCAAAATAGGGGTGGGACTTCTTGCAGAAGCATTCAGCTGCTCCTCTACACTCCCCCCTCTGGTTGATTTATTGACCACTCCTTCACCAGTCTCCACATCTTGGTATTCTTTCTTGAAAAAGTGCTTCTTTGGAGTCCAGACCATTAGCTCTCCCTTCAAGGATCCTGCTGATTACACATGTTCATCAACGCTCCCCGTCATATGGCTGCATCATCCATTCAGATTACAATAGATCCATCGTCCCACATACTTCTTATGATTTCTTGGATGCAGGAACTGTGTTCGCTCAGATGCTAGGATTCTGGCCTCTATGTATTTTATGATTTCTTCATCTGTCCACTCCTTGGGTCCAAACCCTGACTCGACGTCGATCATTAGCTTCATTCCTACCGCCTTCTTTGCTATCTTCTTGCACAGTGTGATTATAATCCTGATCACACAGAATCCAAACATTATCATCACCAATACTGCTCCCAGGAGCTTGAAGATATTTGCCAGCCATTGTGGAACCCATGAGAAGATAGACATGACCCAGCTGTCATCTGCAATATCTTCTGTCTCATCCTCCATTTTGGCGTCAGCAGCATTATAGCTTCTGTCAACGTCCCATTCTCGTCATCGTGAGAAGGGATGAACGTGCAACATAATGGCCTGATTTTGGCACAAGCACCTCCATCCATTGCTGTGATCATATCAAGGACATATCTGTTCTGGAGTGTCATCAGCCATATGGCCCTCCATTCTTCATTGATCGCATTGAATCCCTTTATGGTAGTGTTAATTGTTCCCATCTGGTAATCTGTAACCATTTGGTGTTGACCATCATCTGGATCCCTGGCATAAAGATAGCTGTGAAGATAGAAGATAGCCGTGAAGATTGACACAGTCTTGCTGAATAGCCTATGCTCATAGGGAATAGCATAAAAGGCTTCTATTGATTTTGCAGAGAAATAATGCTCCCTCAATGTTCGGTTGAGGAATTTGAGCGATCGCCTCCTCCTCAAATGTAAATCTGCTTTTGGAAATTCACCAATGTTCAGGTCACATTTCGGAATCCCTAATGTTGGAGCATGGACAAGCACCAAGGAACACGTTCCTCCCCAATGCTTGGGCAGCTTCATGTAAGCTCTGGACCCAAAGGCCCAATATAGCGATCCATTAAGATGGCTGTCCCTGCTCCCATACTGGAGACATCAAATATAGTCTTGCATTATATGTTATCTCCCATATGCCTTCGTCCTTTTCGTTGAAAGCACAGCGTTGCATTCACCAGCAAAATTACAAACCTTGGGCCTGATTCATCTTTTGCCCATGTCAGCACGTCAGCAGCTTGGCATGTTCGACCCATGACTTTAAGCACTCATCATTTACCTTTTGTACTTCCCGCACATATTCTTGTTTCAATAGATGAGCTGTACAGGACATCAATCCTTCTTCCCATCCTTTCTTGGACTTCACTTGTCCATAGACCAGCATCTGAGTTCTTTCCCAACATCCAGGCGTCCAAGCTATCTCTGCTTTATCAGGACAGTCCATTCTCTTCATTTCTGTTATGACCACTTCATCCTATCCTGCCCTAGGGTACGCAAGCATCTTGCTCTTCCTTGCAGGTTCCTTTTCCATCTGTGTAGTCTTGATACAATCATCCTGAAATGGAAATGACCATTTCTATCTCCATTATAGAGTGGCCCAATGTCCTTGGAACTGTCCTCAAGTCATGCATGCAGCAAGGTGGACTAGACATCTGGCATCCTACTCTGGTATTTCTCTGGAAATTAAAGTACGGACAACACTCATGGCATAAGGTACGAGAGCGCAAATGTTGCAACCCTCCTTGGAAGTACTCTCTCCCATCTTTTTCATTTTTTGCTACCACATGTTATTACCCAAGTGTGCTGTACTGTCTAAATATGTATTAATGTCAAAAAGAAAAACAGAGTGGGAACCACCCTGTAAAACCTTGTGCTCCTCCTTGCTCCTTGGTGGGAGCTCAATTCATTCCTCTATATTTTATGTACTCATATTCGTCGTTCAGTGTTTCTCTCGATATTCTGAAGTATGACATTTTTCAAAAAGTTCTGCAAAAATTATAAAAGTATTCTTGCGTTTTATTCACACACTGTTTAAGGCGAAATAAGCAGTTCCTCAGCTTATAGTGTAAGCTATTTTAGCCAATGCATTTCGGTGCTATGCACCATCTTCAGGGCTATAGTTTAACAACATCAATACAATTATCATTGCAAACATATGCAAAGAAATCAACTGCAAATTGCATGCCATAAACTTGGGTAGCTATCACAAAAACCAGAGGATACCACGAGGATTGCGAATACAACTACGTCGGACACTTTGTAAAGAGAATAAAGAATTTGTAAGAAAATGGGAGGCTATCCTGAATAAATGCTCCCTAGACTTGATATTATTGACAATACAGGAACTGGCCAACGACTTAACTATAGTGCACACTGAAATACAGGAAATACAGAAAGAATTGGTGAAAACATTGAACCAAGAGGAAGTGCAAACCATTCTGGAGGATACAAACAAAAAACTGGCTGATTACAAATCTGAATTCGAAGCAAAGAAAGTAAGAACATTTCGTAGAGATACATATGATTATCTGAATGGAGAGGTATACACCTGGATGGAAAAGTTTGGGCCACCAGTAGGCAAACCAAGACCTAAATCAAGACCTGGCAACACCAGTGAAACATCAAGCTCCGGATCCAAGAGAAACCCAGCACAGACAGAAGGGGAGGAAGAACAGGAAATTAGAAACATGAACCCCACACAAAGTCTAAGCACTTCTACAAGTGAGTCTTCCACTTTTTTGGACAGATGCCGGAAAGAACAAAAAGAACAAGGAGGGCGAAGAGGAAAGCCAAGGGAAGGACCTGAAACGCGACAGAAACAGAGAAAACTTTAATATTGAATTTGTCATCAAGAATATTGACAGAAATGGGAACATTACATAAAGGCCTAAGTTTCGTACCGACATATAAAAGTTCCCTGTTTGATACACGAATAGAACTTTTCAAATTGGTGAGAAAAATGAAGCTAAGGTATTCTTTAATGAATTGGAAAGATCAGAAAAGAGAGAAATGGATGAGGATGAATTAAAAGAATTCAGAGGAAAGAGCGGATTTATTCCACCTATTAATGTGCCGGCAATTGATATTTTCCAAAAACAAACAATTAAAGATCTGGAAAAAATCAATTTTAAATCCAAAAGAGGTGGGAACATGAAACCGCACAAATGGGAGCTCATTAAAAGACTGTACAGTGATGAGCAACTGACCATAAGAAACACAGATAATAGAGGAGCATTAGTCCTTCTGAACACAGCAGACTATGATGCGGAATGTAGGAGACAACTGAATGACCCCAACACATATGCGAAACTGGACACAGATCCCACAGATCACACAGATCACACCATTGAGATCAAACATAATTTGGAAGAGTTACTCACCAAAGCAGAGGAACTCGGCTGGATTAATCATCACACCAAGAAATTTCTGACCAACAATTATGCAAAAATTCCCCACTTATGCACATTGCCAAAAGTGCACAAAGATCTGACGAATCCGCCTAGCAACCAATAGTGGCGGGTACCAATAGTGTACTGCAACCTTTGGGAATCTACATTGACCACTTTTTGCAACCTTTGATACAAAAAACCTCTACCTATGTAAAAGACACTACACTTTTTCTGAAATATTTGAAAGATACAGAATTTGCAGAAATGGATATCTTATTCACGTAAAAAGCCACTACACATCCATCCCGCATGATCAAGGAAGGGCGGCAGTAGAGTGGCTATTATTACAAGAGGGTGAGATTCTAGCCCAAAAAGAATTTGTCATTACTTTAATTCATCAGTGAAAACTCATATTTTCAATACAAAGATGAATTTTCTCTACAGATTGCCGGAACGTCCATGGCTGCTACTATGCCACCATCTTATGCCAATGCATTTATGCATAAGTTTGAAATGGATCACGTGCTAACACAAGAAGGGTGGAAAAGCAAGATTAGATTATGGATACATTATATAGATGATATTTTTGGAATTTGGCACCGTTAGAGGGGCCTTGGGGGGGGGGGTGCTGTCATGGTTCACACTGAAAACCCCTTGGATCTGGTGCCCCCCCCAGTCATTGACTCTCATGAGGGCCTTTCAAGCCCCCAGAGCCTCTTGGACTCAGTCCTGGCACCGTTCATGATATGGGATAATCCATGTAGAACTACTTGCCCAGTCTAGGCAGGACTGGACCTTTCTGTTTCCTCAGGGTGTGGCTGAGGGACTATTTTGTTCAAGGACAGGGAGTGGTAGAGGGACTACTTTACCTGGGACTACTTGCAAGGCTATTTAAGCCACACCCTGCATACAGAACATGCTTCGCGTTATTCTGCACTCTGTGTCTGTTCCTGAACTTCTACAGCCACGCCCGTCCTGGACTCCAACCATCGGCATCTGGAAGGGAAAAAGACAGAGAAAATACGAGTCAGCGCAGCAGCGAAACCTTACCTGCAGCATCCTTCAACCGGCAGCATCTTCAGCTTCTTTGGCCGCTCCCGGGCCCTCGCAGCAGCTAACTCACTTCGTTCTGGCTGAAGAGCCCTCTCTGGCTCAGTATCCTTCCGGAGCATCTTCGGAGTGTTCCTCCATTCTTCATTCCAGCGCCGCACCACCTCTGCAAAAGAAAAATAGTGACAGGTTAGTCGCGCACAGAAGGGGAAAGACTACACTTCAGATAACATCGCTTCATTCTTGCGCTACCACTTAGCTGTAATACATCGGCTCGGTGTGCCAAGTCCATCTGACTCCCCATGCATAATCCATTTGAAGCCGCACCTGAAAAGAGAGAAAGACACTGATTAACGGAGTTGAGGCAAATAAAGACTCAAATACTTTATACCAAGCAGTCATTGGCAAAGAGAGTTACCTGTTCGTCCAAGCTCTCCGCGACTCAGCATTTGCTCTTCGGATCAGTGAAGTAACTTGATCCTGAAAGACAGTTTCGCGCCACTGCCACATTGCAGGACGGAGTGCCTGCCTTACAAAACTACAAGGTGAGAGCAAGCGGAGAAGGGCATCAGATGGTAGCAGAGAGGGGGTCCAACTCAACTCTCTCCGCTAATACCTTATTTTAACCTTGCAGACAACGCCTCGGGATGGTGGTAACCAGGGAAAAGCTGCAGCAACATCACCAATCACGCATTACCACACCAGCGCAGCCATCATTCGTGCAGCCACGTGCTACGCCCTGTGGAGATCAGGTGAGCGTGACAACTGTACACTTCTTGGATGTAGAGGTTAACAAGGTAACTACAGGATATAGGACGAACATATATCAAAAACCTACTGACAGCAACAATATCCTACATAAATTGAGTTTTCACCAACCAAGCTTAATAAAAAACCTACCTTATAGCCAAATGCACAGAGTGAAAAGGATTGTCAGAGACCCTACACACTATGCAGAAGCAATAAGCAGGATGGGAGAAATGCTTCTGAATAGAGGCTACACTGAATCTGAAATTAAGGAAGCAGAAGTAAGATTGGAAAATAGGGATAGAGAAGAACACCTTAAACCGAAAGAGAAGAGGGATGAAGTGCCCCCTATGCTGTTTGTATCCAAATACTCAAAACAGAGCAAAAGAATAAAAGAGATAATCAAAAAGAACTGGAACATATTATCCCTCAACGATAGGGTTGAGCTACTGTTTAAAGAAATCCCCACCTTTGTCTACAAGAGGAGCCAAAACCTGAAAGACAAATTGGTGAAAACAAAGAGCTTCAAAACAAAGAAGGACACAACCAAAACCGGAACATTCCCGTGCCTCAATTGTTCTAATTGTAGATATATACTCAAAGGGAACATCATTGACCATCCACATACTGGTGAGAAAATAAAACTCAGGAACTTTGGAACATGCAATTCTAGCAATATTGTGTACTCTATAAAATGTCCATGTGGATTATATTACGTGGGACAATCGACACGCACCGCAAATGTGAGGTGGAATGAGCACCGCTCATGCATACGTAATCATCACAAGAATTCTGCGGTGGCCAGACACTGGGACTTGAAAAAACACAATCTATCGCAGATAAGTTTCCAAATACTCGAAGTGGTGATGAAAAGGGAACCACATATGAATCTACAACAGGTACTTGACCAGAGGGAATCCTTTTGGATCGACAAGCTCAGAACATTGACATCTAGAGGGCTTAATGAAATGATCAATTTTGCTTGTTTTCTTTAAAATTGTATGTAATGTGTAGGAGAAAGAAAAAGTTAAGTTACGTATATGGGCCTACTGAGTGGACATAGGTATATACAGGTAATGAGGGAATGTGACGAAATGTTAAGGTTCCCTATCCTTATGGATACTGTAGAAAGACGCATTTCTTAAATGTCAGGAAATACAGGTATGAACACAGGCACATATAGCTAACATGATGTAATCACAGCATTGGCACATAACTCTATAATACTCGGTGGCACCAGTCAACATTTCCATTACAGACTGCATCCTTTTAAATAACACAGCACTTCACATCAATATATGCGTAACTCCACAATTTTCTACAAATGGATTGAATGGAGAGCCCTAAACTGACATTCAAGCATAGCCACACAATATAGACTGGCGCGCTGCGCCCTTTAACACGAAACATTAGCAGCCACATTGCAGACATAAACATGATGCACTGTGTTATGACACGTGCTGTATTTGGCCTTTTTATATGTCGATTGAGAGTGCATGAATAAGAAACACTACACTGACTCGACAGCACATTTATGAGACTAATAGGTACCGCTGGTTTGTTTGTGAGCAGAATGTTGAGTTAGTTTAGGCACCACAAGGAAGGTTGCCTTGGCAATCTACAGTCCCGCCCTCCCATGTACATGGGAGGGTGGGGCTGGAGCAGCGTCCGCCACGTCCAATCCTGGACATTGGATGCTGCCGAGATCACCATGACAACGTTTAAAGCCCAGTCTCTGACGCGGGCACGCTTTTTGCACTGCGTCGTACGAGGCATACAGATTCGAGAACTGTTAAGGTAAGGAACTTCATGCAGCAGTTACAGACACTTCTGGAGCACCATATAGCGACATAGAGGAACTGACAGTATGTTTCTCCCAACAGGGAAGGGATCCTGATATATGGGCACAATTGTAAGGTGACACTTGTTGAAAATTAAGCTACGGTAAATGCAAACAACGGATTCTGGTGTACTTAGGGGAGAACTCGTAATGATATATTCACTTGAGCAGTTGGTAGAGGATACTAATGAATGCACTTTCACTCTTTTCCTTTTTCTCTGTTTCATTTCAATGGATGTATCCTACGGTATTTACCCACGGGGTGGTATGTATATTTAAATTTTGAATTCTATATGATTGCAATGATAATTTTATTGATGTTGTTAAACTATAGCCCTGAAGATGGTGCATAGCACCGAAATGCATTGGCTAAAATAGCTTACACTATAAGCTGAGGAACTGCTTATTTCGCCTTACACAGTGTGTGAATAAAACACAAGAATAAATTTATCATTTTTGCAGAACTTTTTGAAACATTTCAAACTTCAGAATATCGAGAGAAACACTGAACTGCGAATATGAGTACATAAAAAATAGAGGAATGAATTGAGCTCCCAACAAGGAGCAAGGAGGAGCACGAGGTTTTACAGGGTGGTTCCCACTCTGTTTTTCTTTTGACAGTTTTGCATCAGAGCGGCTCGCTTTACAACCTTGTAGCTACACATACAAGCATAAATAAAACATAGCATATCAACAAAATCAGAAATCAACAGAATTACCAGTAGTGCCCACCTCGGATCAATTTATTAATCCCATTATCATCTTCCTCTGCATTTCTCCTGTGTCTTCCCCTTTAAATGTTAACAGCCCAAGGAAACAACTCTAAAGCAGCTCTGCTGTGGGTAGAAAACATTCAAGACTTTGACTCCTTGTTACTGGGTAAATCAACATTAGTTCCTGGAGTGGAGAGAATTAACGTAACTTCTGCCTCCATTGGATCTTAATAATAGAAAACGTGACTCATAAGGAACAAAAGGACACAAAGCAGAACTGTGTATATGTATATTGCAAACCAACATATTAGTCCCCACCAATTGTGCCATTCCGGTATCTCTTGAGCTTGCTCATTTTCTGAATCGTTCAAGATTCCTTGTTTTTGCTATGCTCAATTAAGGAAGGAAAATCACAACTCCAGCAATTTTAGTACATTCAGTATTTGTAGTAACTTCTCTATGATTGCTATAATCAGCCTCCTTATTATAGGGCCATTTTTAGGATCCTGTAAAATTGTGTGATTATCCACATCTCTTCTAACTAGTGCAGGATAACCCCGAAGAATAAACACAAAAATAATTATACGATTCGACGCACATCAGTTTCGGGTTAACCATAAACTCAGTCGAACAAGTATTCAGTAAGAAATGAATCGGGGTACTGCTACCGCTTCCAAATATAATATCAAAACCAAATTCAAAATCCAGTTCAGGCATATTTGCAATGCATCAACAACTTTCTAAAGTTCATTTTCAAAGAATTCTGTGGCTCAAGAAATGAGTTTGTACGCCTGCTATAATATATACAACGAGTGTCCAGGGAGAGCCACAGTGCAAATGCAAATCTGCATATATTAATCAATTTGTTGGTTTATTGTCCTTCTTCTTTGTCATCAAACAAGTCTGCACACGCTGAAATTCTTCTTCTTGTCTTGCTTCTGTATCGATGGCTGGGGGTGCTGTGGCCTCTCCGTTGTAGAGCTTGACGTCTTTCAAGTGGGTTCAAGCTCATCTGCCTTGAACGTTTACCGCTGAGGAAGTAACGTCCTCCTCTATGTACGGTCCGATAAATCTTGGCTCATGCCACTTCCTAGTGAAGTTTCTAATTAGTACAGCGTCACCAGCAAATAGTCTTGGTGCTGGTAATAATTCAGAAAATCTAGCTGCTGATTGGTTTTCATCTGTGTTCTGAGACCAACTTCCCTGATGCTTTAGTTGATCTGAAATGACAGAGATACTAGCGGCCATACATGTCAAATATTCATTTAATTCATTTCCTAACATTTTTGCTGTCCTCTGGGCATCACTTGTACTCCTTGATCGAGGAGTTAAAGGCATTCTCATTCGTCTTCCTGTCACTAGCTCGTGTGGTGTGAGGTGGTGGTCAGACCCGGGCTGATTCCTTATGACAAATAAAGCTAGCGGTATGTAATATAGCCATCTGTTTTTCAGCGTTAACTTAAGCTTGTCAACCCTTTCTTTAAGAAGTCAGCTGAGTCTCTCACATATTCTGTTCACTTGTGGGTGGTAAGCATAAGAAAAAGTATGTGGCATTGGGGTGTGTACAAGAACCTGCTTCAATCCACCTAAAAAAGGGACACACCACCACTATCAGATACCTGTATCCATTACATACTTGCAGCATCTGAACATAATCAATATGTAAATTCTGAATGGGACCATTTGGTCGAGGAATTACCTAATTGTTTGCAGTGTATGCCCAGCGGTATACCTTTGACAGACGATGCTGTTTACTACATAAAATGCAATGTGTTCTAGCAGTTTCGGTATGAACCAGCCTTCTGTAATCATTGCAGCAAGACTTTCCCTAGTTACATGCATGGGGTAGTGTAGCTGTTCAAGTGCTACCCTTAACAATGCTACTGGCATCGCCAGCTTTCCAATGCTGTCCTGCAGCCATAATGCCTTAGTGGGGGATAAAGAACACCCCCTTTGATTCCATAATTCCTGCTCTTTCTGTGGTGCACTGCCTTGAATCTCCATTAATTGAGCTTTTGGTAAATTATTAAATCCTTCATTCCCTACCATAATCGCAGCTACCTCCTCCTTGACATCTGGAGTATCAAAACTTGAAATATCTGAAGAATATGCAAACCTTTTGGCTTCTGCATCTGCGGCTTCATTCCTGGAAGAGATAAAAACAGTTTGCTTAGTATACACTGCACATTTATCTATCGCTATGGCTACTGGGAGTCGTAGTGCCTTAATAAGCCTGTCCAATAATGATGCATGCTGCACTAGAGTGCCGTCCGCTCAGAGGTAGCCCCTCCTTTTCCGGCATGCTAGTCCTGCATGCACAGTTGTTGTCATATAGGCAGAGTTACTGTACACTGTCATTTCCTGCCCTTCATGTTTTTCAAGCGTGACAATAAGTGCTACCAATTCTGCCTCTTGCACTGAAAAGTGAGATGGTAGTCTTGCACTTGCTACAACTTCAAACTCTCCATTTGCTCTATGCCTCACTGTAGCTGTGCCAGAATGCCTTTCTCCACTTGTCTGATCAATTGTTGAAGAACCATTAACAAAGAGAATTTCTCCTTTTGACAATGCGTTCTCTTTTACGTGTGGTATGTTGTCATAAAACTCTATATAATTTGCACTGTCATGCACATGCATGCCCTCTGCCACTGGCTCAACTACAAACATGGCAGGGTTCACTATTTTACACCTGACAATTTCAATCGCTGGATTTGATATTACTTCGTATACAGAGGCTCTCTGAGATGACAATGTACCCTAGGTTTCTCCAAAATGGCAAACAAAGCATGCTCTACAAAAAGCGTCATAGGACATTCCATTACAATACTTGTAGATTTCTCAATTGCGAACACGGCGGCTGCCAATGACTGTTTGCAAGGAAAATGCCCTTTCACAACTGGGTCTAAAATTCCACTGTAATATGCCAGATGTTTGGACTCTAATGGAGTCCTCTGTGTAAACACGGCTGTCATAACTGTCCCGTTTGTATCTGAAAACAAGAAAAATTCCTCAGCATATTAGGAATTCTTAAAACAGGAGCTGTTCAAATTGCTTTTTTCAAATCTTCAAACCCTCCCTCCATGTCCTCAGTCCATTCTATTTTCTCTTTATTTACCTGTGCTGTATTTAAAGCCTGCAAAAGGGGTCTTGTGCATGAACTATAGTAAAATAGCCATGCTCTAACATAATTAAATATTCCCAAGAACTGTTGCATCTGTTTCACCATGTGTGGTTTTGCAGTTTTAATGATCGCTTCACCTCTTTTAGGTGTCACCCTCTTTCCCTCATGTGAGGTCAACTGGCCTATGTACAACACCTCTTCTTGACAGTACTGTAAATTCTCTTTGTCTACCTTGTATCCCTTGTCTGCTAGAATGGTCATTAACTGAATTGAGTCTTGTCTGCACTCATCTTCTGCTATGCTACAAGTCAAAATGTCATCTACATACTGTATCACAGTGCTTTTCAAATCAATATTTGCCGAGGTCCAGCTGTAGGACCATGTTAAAAATCGATGGGGACTCACAATACCCTTGGGGCAGTCTAGTATGTTTCAGACGGATTTGACGGAATAAAAATGAAGTCAAAATTCGTAAGTCTTTGTGCAATGGGATTGAGAAGAACGCATTCTTCAAATCAATCACCGAAAAATATTGCGCTTCTACCGGTATACTTCATAGTATCGTCGCTGGATTAGGAACAAAAGGAAACTCTGCCCCTACAATCTTGTTAATCGGTCTCATGTCTTGAATGAATCTCCACGACCCTCCCTTTGATTTTTTCACAGGGTACACTGTAGTGTTACACGATGACTGTGATGGTACCAAAATACCTTGCTCCATCAATGCTGAAATAGTCTCAAAATGCCCTCATCCGCCTCTCGAGACATTGGATATTGTCTTTCCCGATGTAAAATCGCTTGCGGTTTCAACTTTATTTTAACCTCCCCTACTCCGTTCAATAGGCCTACATCATAAGGGCCTGTAGTCATAAAACGTTTGGCACTTTCTCCACATCTTCGTCAAAAAATGCTGGATGCTGGTGTATTATCGCCATGCACTGTGTTATCTCCCTTTTCTCTATTCTAATCCAATAAGTAATGCTCATAAAAAACGCTACTTCATCATCTGATGGATCATCTTCAAACATGTTATCGTCAGTAATGTCAGTCAATCTGCACCCTTCCCCAATGTCAATCACTGTTCTCCATGGCCTACCCTCATCTTCCGTTCATTCGCGCATTTGCCATTTCCCCTCGTACTATGGCTGTATCTAAATCTAGGGGGATGGTCTGTCCCTCCTCTTCGTCCATAGGTATCTGTGGTCTAAATAAAAATTCATCAGGTATTCTTATAGTCTTTTCCACTAAGCCAGGTAGCTGTGTTAACAGAATTCTCACCCCATAGAGGAAAACCTCTGGTTCTATCAGCACATCTTGCAGAGCCATTTCCCTGTAAATCCCAATATAAATTCACCTACATCATATAGTGTATCCCAGGAGTAGAGCACACTATACCTTTGTCAGTAAAAGACATCAGCATATTAAGTTTTGTCATTAAGTCTCTTTCCAAAATATTAATTGGTGTCTGTCGTGAATACAACAATGGAACAAACATGTCACATTCGACGATAAAAATAGGCAATTCATCATTGAAAGGAACTCGACTCGTAGCTCTAGAGAATCCTTGAGCATTCATGGCATTTCCCGACATTGGATATTTTCCATCTCGTATACATGAACGAGTTGCCCCAGTGTCTACTACAAACGAAAAAGATTTGCCTCCTGTCATATAACTCTTGGTTCCTCTTGCGGGGTCTGGTGTCATGGATTGTACTGAACACATAAAGTCACACTGTTAGCTGTCCTCTTGTGGGCACATGCATATCCCTGTACCTGTGAAAGGATTCCCTCTAACTACAGTTACACCCCCTATTCTAGGTGTCAATAATTGTCCTGTGTTTGTATTCTGCTGTATCTGCATGGGGGCATGCTGTGACTGCCCTTGTGGTGGATTCAATGGTGCTTTCTGAGGTTGCTGGGCCTGTTGCATTTGTGGCGCTTGTGCTTGGTACACAGTCTGATCTTGGGCAAACCCTTCCCTAGCGTGTGAGCTATATGCTGGAGGATAAGCAGTTCCCCCTCTTGAGAATTGGCCATTTTGCACATACCCTCGGCTCCAGCATGTACGCACAATGTGCCCTGTCATCCCACATGTCCAACACATAGGAGAACCCATCTAACTAGTCCCCCTCGTTGTATCCTCCTTGCATACTTGGATTCTCATTCTGCGCATTCTGAAACCCACCTTGAGTGTTTTGAAATCCACCCCTTCCTCTGTAGGTCATGCCTCTTCCTTGTGGTACAAACCCATTCCCTCCTTGGTCCATCAGGCGCTGATTACTCGCCTGCGATGTACCCACTGTTTCCTGTACTCCTAATCCTTCTCCGCTTGTCAATATCGCCCTTTCTATGGCATATTTTGACAATATCTTCTGAACTAACTTGGCTTCCTCAATTTTTCTAGCATCGTCTTTATTCTTATTTCTTTCCTGTGACAGCCGACAATGATGCACTATAATCAACTGTATTTCAGCCCATGGCTTTGCTTCCATTCCCACTTGCTTCTTGAGTTTCCTCTGTACCTGCTCACACCATTCCTGACATAAAATGTGGTAATATACTGCCACTGTTTTTCCCCACGGTTTGCGTTTTTCAAGAGTCCAGTGATCCTGAATGTCCTGAATGTAAGCAAGTGGATCCTCGTCCTCTTTCATTTTACGTGTCATAATCGCACCCATATCTGATACATAGGTATACTGTACTCTGAGAGCTCTCCAGACATCTACCTAACAATTATTGAATTGCGCTCCATCGTGCAGTGTATTTTGTGCTTTCACACTTCAATAGCCTGCTCTCTTGCAAATGTCATCAGCTCTTTCCCCAAGAATGGCTGCTAGGAGACCCTTAATGTCTCCTATTGCTAGGGTATTTCCTCCTGCCATTTTCCTGCACCCGCCATTAAACTGGGGAATTTGCAACTGAATTATCCTTATCCATCTGCGGCCATGGAGTATACTGTGGTCTTGCTCCCCCTTTTGCGTAAATTCTAATCCGCAATTGGCTCCTATTGTCTGCTTATCCATAGTAGGGACAAAGTTTCCTGATCGACTTCAATTTACTTAAAGATAAGGCTCTATAATCAAAGCTGAATGGACTTTTCTCTTTGCTTCGCGATTGGAAAACTAGGGTTTGATCTCCCGTCCCTCGGCGTCCCGATTTGCCACCTTCTCTTAAGTTCTGACAGGCTTTATCAATCCTATCTCCAATGCTTCCTATATCAAAGTCCTCTTCTAGTGTTACCCTAGATGGCCCTGATGTTGATCCCTGTGATGGGAGTAACTCTTCTATACTACCACATTGTATCACCGGACTCGGCTCCAATAATTTCTTTTGAATGCGGTCAATATCGCATTCCCACTGTCTTCTCTTTCATTCGAATTCTTCATCTACTTCTCTTCTCTTTTTTACTTCCCATCTAACATTTTCCTCTTCTTGTCTTATCTCATCTCTCCTTACCCCTGCTCTTCTTTCCTCCTCTTCTCTTCTTATGTGTGTTCTTCTATCTCTCAATTTCTACGCTTGCTCCTATTCTCTCTTCCTGTCTTGCCTATGCCGTTCTTATATTGCTCTCTGTTGTCATACTTCCTTTGCGCCTCTGCCCTTTCTTCTTTCTTTTGTTGCTCCTCCGGATGCATCTGTTCTTGCTGCTGTCTGCTCTTCCTCTTATGTTCGTCTTCTTTGAATCTCTTTCCTCGTTCCCTATCTTTTCTATCCTGTTCGTCTTGATCTTCCCTTTTCCTGACTTCCTCAATGCTCTTCCCATCGACCTTAAAGATCTCCTCCTTTCTCTTAGTCTCATCGTCACTACTATAAGCCGGCGGTTCGTATATTGGATTACTATTCTGCGTCACAGCTTTCAGTTCCTTTAACAGATACAATCCTGCATTTTCCATGCTATTGCCTTTTACATCAGACAAGGCAAGGGGAGAAGAAGACTCGGCACCTTCCTCCTTACACTGGTTAACCATCCACTCCTCAGGTGGTGGATACTATCTCTCTTCTTGGTACATTTTCCAAAATTCTAAAATAGCTTACCTTTTCTCCAATTTCTTTCCTGTTTACGCAGCGTGCAAGTATTTGGTCATGTGTTGCAATACTGCTTTAGACAATGATCCCCCTTGTGTCCATGGAATGAACATCTTATCTGCCGTTTCCATCACCCACTCTGCACTGTACGGTTTGAGCTTGGGCATGTGTTTTGGCAATATCTTACATAAATGCATCAGAGGTGTAACGTCTCCCATTGTGACAAGTCTTAATTGACTGTCAATACTTACCAGTGTTTACAAAAAATACTTTTCTGAAACAACAAATATGAGCGCGCTACAACAATCGCCACTCAAAACCACCAGGGCTAATAGCGTTACCGCCAAATCCCTGGTGCTATTAGCGCCAGATCACGGGTTTGGCGGAACGGTAATTCCCCATTACCCATTGAACCCAATGGGGAAATTTTGCCGCGATTACCGTCAGTGGTATTACTGCACGGTAATTGCACCGAAAATCGGCAAATCCCTGGTGTATTTACCCAGAGTTCACAGCTGGGGGTAAATGGTGTCAAACCCGTGATTTGGTGGACCATTAAATGCAGCAGTAGTAGCGTTACCACCGCATTTAAGGGTTACCACTAAACTTGTGATGAGGCCGTATGTTTCCTGGGCCTTTTCTGCATTTTCCTTGCACAATTGTCACTCTTCGACACCTCAATTTACCACAAATACACAAACAGACAGACTAGTCGACTCTTCACATGAATCCTCAGTGATCACACTCTATTTCTTCCCCTAATAATACCCTGATCACAGGATGTAAATTGTTATTTTATATGGACCTGTCCAATACGTAGCCTATTTTACTACGACTGAAGTGTATAACAATTTCTTCTGAACCCCCTTGGGTTAGGACTCTTTGGCTTTATCTCTCTATCTCTCATTACACAAAAAGAAAATCACTAATTACTTTTCCCGTTCATTTCTAAACTACCCGTTACTTTCCTGTTACTTTCTAAACTACCACAATCCCAACCCCTCAGTTTGCCATTCCCCTTAGTCTACTCACAATTCGCTCGTTCAGCTCAAGGCCTGCGGTATCGACTCCCCCCTCCAATCCACTACTTTTGCCTTCAGTCCGCAAAGCGTCTGTGGAAACCAGGAGGGATTTCATCCAAGAGGGACCCGTCCCACTGTCTCGATTTTCTTGCAAGAATTCTATATCGGCCGCTCTCCACAGGAAACCTTGCGATTTTCTGGCTAGATGGCAGAGGGTGCTGATCTTCTGAAATACTAGAGTCTACTGGTCGATGGGTCTTTCTTCTGAACCACCCAACATGCTACCAAGTGAACCCTTATGGTCCTTTTAATTAAGGTAACACATCGTACGATGGACAAGATGCAGAATAACTTATCAATAAGAAGACCGACTCAAGAAGTTGGCAGATTGTCTGTTTTATATTCAATGATCTAAAACAGGGAGTTACAACGGACATCAACGGACGTCACACAGCATGATCTCAAAGCATTTAATAAAAAACAGAACTTTCATAGCAAAAACTTGTCATACGTGACATCATACTACGTGGCAAGCTAAGAAAACCTATGCAGGATTATGATAGGTCCAAGGCGAGTATCTAAGAATACTTTCTAGAAGGGATTGAACTGTGATTGGGTCTCTATAGTCAGGTGGGAAACTTACGCCCTCCCTTAGTGCAAGTTATCTTAAACAGTTATTAGAAACACAATACACCATTGGCTCTCAAACTATAATGCCCTTCGTTATATGCTCTCTGCAATTGGTTGGCACACTTGTACCCTTCTAGAACACTCACTTCTCTAGCAGCACATACGCTGGTACCCCAGGTTCTGGTGGTTGGACTTGACCATACCTCCCCACCTAATTAGCCCAACATCTCTCATGGCTCATGTCTTCTGCCATTCAGATTGTCTTTGAACTTGGCCTTGTAGTTGCTTTTCTCCTCTGGGAATATAAGGGATTGTGAGTATACTCTTTTAAGGTTCAGGTCTATATGCTCACTTCTGTTTCCATTCTGGACTTACGTGAAAGGAGACTGTGAATCTGCCCATTTCATAGCATTTTATTGTCTCGAATAAAGGAACTTGGCACTCACAGTGTTTGCTCTTTGCAACTTAACAAGGGATGCCTGAGAGTCTCATATTCACCGTTCTTCAAGGACTGATGACCAGTTTAGGCTGGCTTAGACTTTGACACCAGGCCAAACAGTCTTCCTAAGGTCCATCTTCGAGCCTCGGCTTATTTCTTTGCTGCGACACACAAACAGCTATCAATCCTCCTTTCTCCACGGGTTGAGCTTACTAAAATTGTGACATCGAAAGTCCAGATTCTATATACATATATATGTTTTGGTGGCACCTCCTGCAGTATATTTACTACGTATAGCCAGCTTTCATGATTACTTAGTCTACTTCCGTTATGGCATCTGTACAGTTATAAAACAGCTTGCACGTTCTGCATTGCTTCTAACACGTGCAATATTAATTCTTCACATGGAAGTCTTCTTGATTCTTTACTTTGCCATCAGATTCTATAATTTTTATGCCTTCTCAATGTGTCACGCTCATTTCTTGTGACGTCACCAGCCTCTTCCTTTTCTCACCCTTCACACTTCTTCGGGGGCCTCCCTCAGGAGACTATCATCTCTTCAGGGACACATGACATAGGGTTTTCTTAGTGGATAACTTGTCTCAAAGGCTTTTTGTGTAATATGCACCGTTACTGGCGTTGCACTTGTCACAAATTCTGGTTTCCAACATATAGGCAAAATAGGGGTGGGACTTCCTGCAAAGGCATTCAGCTGCTCCTCTACACTATCTCTTAACCTTTTCATGTATTGGGCAGGGTCTTCCCAAACTTCAAGACCAGAGTTTGCTTCAATTTTGCAAAGTCTTTCTTGTCAGCCTTTGACATTTCCATAATGGCACTACAGCCAGAATCAGGTAGTCAACTGAGCAACCATGCAATGTTGTCAGCATCCACAACTTCTTGAACTTCACATGCATACTCAAATGCAGTTAACCAATCCATGAAATCATTCTTGTCACCATACATACATAACAGATATTTTGGAAACCTTTGTTGAGAGGAGGAGCCAGACCCATTCCCATATCCCATTGGCAGCTTGTAACTTGGCAAGCTCCATCTGGGTATCCCCATCCTTCTTTTTCACTGCTTTCTCCAGTTCTACCTTAGCCATGCAGAATTCAAGCTCCTTCTGCTTAAACAGCAGCTCTTGTCTTTTGAATTCCAGTATGGCCTCAGCCTCAGAGCCAGCAAAAGAAGCATGGGGCTCTACATCATCCCTATCATCATCTATCTCCTCAATGACGGCAGGAACGGCACTTTCAGCACTGTTACTGGGAGCAGCCCCAGCACCTTCTGCACTGTCATCTGAGGGACAAGCTCTGATCTGGTTATTCCATGTTCTTTTGGGTCATCTCAGCTTTTGTGCCAGAGGCTGACAAACCTCTTTCTGAACAGATCTTCCCTGGCATTTCTGATTTGGAAGCACGAAAAGTTATGTTTGCAATTGCTTCAATGCTATAATTGAGACAGGTGGCTTAAAGTTAAATTTAAACTCAGGTCACTGTGTTTTCTGTGTACGTTTAACCTCGGTATTTCACCAGTGCACACCACTGGGTACCTCTGATCTTATCCCACTGCAGTACACCAATTTGCTAAGATTTATTTCTAAACTCTAAACTGGCGGGCAGAAGTTTAGGAGGCCACCCTGGTTTAGTGGAACAGGGAAACCTTCTAGACAAACCAGACCAATCTACGGTAGCTCGGCAGGTGGTCAAGACTAAGTCTGAGGAGGGGTGAGAGTGATTGGAAGCCCACAATGAGCACACACAGTAAAACTCCACATATTACTCTTAGACAAATGTATATAAAAAATACATTTATTATAGGCCTTTGTAACTAAAACTCAATACACCGCAGTAATAATAAAACAGTTATGACATGCACTTTTCACTATGTAACATATATACAAAATGTATTCAGCCTAATGCAGATGAAAAGGGAGAAAATAAGCTCAACCTGCAACAGAAGAGGCAAGTTCAACACAGATATGGCATTAGGCAGTTCTTCGAAGTCAGTCCCTATCCTATGCATCCAGCCCTAAGAACGCACGGTCGTGCGTAAAGTGAAAAGTGGGTTCTCTTCAGGGAGCTGTAGCTGTTCAGGAAGGGGGTTGAGGCGATAAAGTATAAAGCTCTAATCCTTGAGGAGGGTCTCCCTTGCAGGTAGAGCTGCTTTTGGAGTTTGGGAATATATCTTTTCAGGGATTTTCGTGCATAAAAACAGATGGAGCTGCCAGGGGGCCACCGGTAAGTGATGCAAGTACTAACCGACCCTCGACACAGTCCAGGCCAAACTTTGCCATTCTAGTCCAATTCGCTAGTAGGCTTCACCCCTGCAGTTAAAGGTCGCTCCGGCTCTCAGCGTCTGTGGGACGGGACAATCATCCGTGGTGGGACAGTAGCCTTTTCTCAGCTCTCAAAGAAAGGAGAAGGATAGTTCCAGTGCAACACGTCTCAGGACATGGGGGCAGGTCTGCAGGCACTTACAGTGACAGTCACCACAGCGGGGTGAAACACGGACTGCAAATGCTTGCAGTGTGGCGCACTCTCATAAATCATGAAACAGAGCAGCCAGGACAACAAGTTTTGGCAGGGGAGGGTCCAGGACCACAAGTAAGTGATTCCCAAAGTCTTGAGTCTCAACTCGGGACAGCGGCGCTCCTGTACGATACCCCATGTTTAAGCTGGTCAGTTTGGTGGATGGCCCAGGAACACTTCCGAAGAGAGTCTTTGCGAGGGCAAGCAGGAGATGCCGAGAGTAGTTAGTCCCACTACTCCAAAGGGTAAAAGCGCCCTATCAGGCCCTATTGGTACAAGACAAAGTCAGGGGTTTGATGGGACAACAGCAGAGTCAGGGTGCCAAACCTTACTGGCACTTCTTCGGCGGTTCCACAGGTCTGCTCTTTCGTTCAGCATACTTGGCTCATTCTGTAGTTCGGTGTGAACTTCAGGGGATTGGCCTGGAATGGATGCAGAGACCCTTCTCTTATCCAAGATTTGTTTCGCGCTCAAATCCGGGATAGCCAATTGAAGATCTGCTCTCTTGCATGCACGCCAGGCGTGGCCCAATTGTGGCTCCAGTCATTCAGGACTACGAGACATAGTGGCACTAGTAGTGTGGATTGGGACTAGACAGTCCCAACCCGCTTCCTGGGCACTAGCACACGTGACATGCAGGAGCTTGCAAAAGATGCAGTGCTCCCGAGAGGCTGCATGCCCAAATAAGGAATACCCAGGTCTCTCGACCTGGGTGAAGGCAAAGGGACAAAATTGCCACTGCTCTCTTCCTGGATGTTAAGTTGGCATAAGACAAGGTGTAAATGAATGTTTCAGTTATGCTGCACATTGCACTGCATTCATATTTGGTCTATGGTGCCTTTTTATATGCTTGCGTAAATTACCTATCAAAAATATCACTGCTTAATTTCGCAATACAAGTCCTGAAAACCTATTTTAATTGGGTCTATGGAATACCTAATGCAAAAAGGCCTATTTTTCAGCATTGTTAAGTTACACAAGACCAGAAGACACCAGACAAAGGGACTACACCTTAGAGACCAGACCCCAGATACCAGTTACCAGAACATACCATACCCCAGTGACCTCATGATACAGTCCAAAGACCAGACCCCAGAAAATAGAGAGAAGACCAGACCCCAGAAACTAGATCACACTATAACCCAGATACCAGACCATAGGTGCCAGGGACCAGACACTAGAGACCATACCCCTGAGATGGATCCCCAAAAACCTTAGTTCAGAAACCAGACCCCAGAGACCAGACTAGACCACACACCAGAAAATAGATGAGACCAGAACCTAGAGACCAAACTTTAAAGATTCAGGAACAGACATCAGAGACCAAAGACCACATCCAAAGTGACAAGTTATCAGAGACAAGGCCTTCAGAGACCAGATCCCCAGAGACAAAGCCAGCAGCTCAGATGTTAGACCAAGTCCCCAGAGAACAGAGTCCAGCAGAGACCATAGACTATACCCCAGAGAGCAGACATTTAGTGACCAGAACCCAAACAACCACGTAGAGACCAGACCCCATAGAGTAGGCTGCACCAGATCTTACCAGGACAGACCTGAGAGACCAGACCCCAGATTCTAGACACCAAGAGATAGGATCCCAGAAACTCGAGATCAGACCTTGTGAGAACTGATCCCTTAAACCAGGCCAAACATGGCCAGTGACCAGAACCTAGATGGCCAAACCAGACCCCATTTTAGAGACCAGGCAAGGGCACCAGAGATAAAACCAGATCAGACACCATACAGTAGAACCCGCAAAAACCAGACCAGATCAGACACTAGAGACCAAACCAAAACAGGTTTGAACAGACCTCAGCGACCAGACATCAGATCCTAGATCCTGAGGGACCAGACCACAGAGACCAGAACATAGAGACTAAATCCTATATCCCAGAGGTCAGACCCCAGGAGAACAGAGAGTATATCCCCCGAGACAAAGCCAGACCCCCCAGCCACCTGGCCAGACATGAGGGATCAGAACCCAGGGATCAGACCATAACCCCAGGGCCAGATAGACCCCATGACAACCCCAAGACCCCCATAGAATATAGACTAGACCAGCAGACACAGGATCCCAGACACCATACCCCTAGAGCCCAGAGACCAGACCCCAGACCCATTATTGACCTATGACTATACTCCCCATTTAGTCCTTTTGTATTCCCCCACATCAGCAGGTAACATTGCCTAATGCATGTTTAGCCTCTCAGAACTTGGCCTCTCCCTTCTGTATCTACACCAAACCCATGAGGAATACTAACATAACGAACCTGGGTACATCTGAACCTGAACCATCAACACCAATGGTTTCACATCTGCTGCTCCCACTATCCCATTACCAAACCTCTCTCTCTTCATTTACAGGGCCATGCCCAGCAAGGCCAACAACAATTGGCAGACAGGTGTTTTACAAGACTTTACTTGCATATTTACCCCAGGAGATGGCACTCCAGAAACCAGACCCCAGAAAACTGACACCAGTGACTCGACTCCAGCAACCGTACAGCAGTTGACCTGAATAGGCCCTAATCCAGAGACAAGACCAGATTCCAGGGACCAGACAAGATCACATCCCAGACGCTAGACCACACCTGGTTACAGAGACAAGATGATACCAGACCAGAGCCCCATAAACCAGACCCCACATACTAAGCCAGGCCAGACCTTAAAGACTATACCATTATCTAGACCAGACCACAAGGTCCAGATAAGACCCCAGAGGCTATACTTGAGTCCAAATCAGAGAGACCAACCAATACCCCAAAGACCAGACTAGACTCCAGAGTTCCAGCCAGAACTGAGACCCTAGAGAGCAGACTGAACATCAAAGATCAAACCAATCCTCAGAGATGCGGGCCACCCCCCTACAATCCTATAACCACAGCGAGGCATTCACCACTGTATGTAGCCCAACAATGCAATTGATTCCATTCAGTAATTGCCAAACACTATGGCATAACCACCATTATTATGACCAACAGGAACTATCAACATCAGTGATCCTTCCCAACCAGGGAGCATACCACCAAAATAGCTTGAGGCACAGCCACAACATCAATGGAGCACCAGCCCAAAACAGATACAAAACACCAACAACTACATCTATGCCCCATACAAGAAGGATAAATAAATAAGAATTGAAAAAAGATCAAAAAAGACAAAAGAAACCACACCCCCGCCGAACAACAGCAACCACCTACCAGAATTCACAACACCTCTAAATCACCATCAACTCCCTCTAAACGACATTATACATCTCCCACTACCTCTCCACCTACAAAACAGCTACACCAGAAAACAAACAATCCACAAAAAAGGACCCAGTGAATACTAGAGGAGACCCCAACATACCATCAAACCACCCACCCCCACACACAAAGAACCCGGCAATGGAGGAACCACTTTTAGAAAGATACATATAAGACCCAGAGTGTAAGCTTGAATTCCCTGCCACTTACCGTCCCCACATAACCAGAGATTGGAAAAAGGACCCCTCAGACAACCAAACACCTAACTACAACGACTCAGAACAGAAAAACACATTGTACAAACTAATGGAACTCCTTAATGAGTAGACGATAATATGCCCACACACCAGGTCACAAACAGGCGCCCCCCCAACAAAGAGCCGAAGGACCGATGGATAGCACACGCAATGAAATGCCAAAAATACGACAGCCCACCGAGTAGCCGTTAACCTTGATGTATTGAAACCAAATTGGAACCGCTTGCAAAAAGGCATCGATATGATTGCGGTAAGAAGATACTGTGTATGAAGATAGGACACGATCTGTTGGCTGCAAGAAGCGACCGTGTCTGAAGAAACAAAAGGCTTACAGCTTGGAACTGAAGTTGTTTCCAGGAACCTGAACGTGGGCTGTAAAACTGAAAGTTTCCACGACAGTAAGTCAAACACAGTGAAAACTGTTAACTGCAAGCAGTAAGCCAGGCGATGCCACAGGGGGCAGAATGGGGGTGGGGAGCATGGATGCACTGGCACCGTTGATAACAGTGCCGGTGCAATTACGAGTTATGCTCGCGGGTGCCACACAGCCTGCCAGGTCAGACCTGGTGGACTGCCAGGCACCCGCAAACAGAACTCGTAATTCGGCTGAGCGGTATGAACAGTGCCGGTGCCTTAGCGGCACCGTTCACACCGTAACCGCCAACATTATAATGAGGCCCTATGTCTCCAAGAAGGGAAGACTTCCATTACTAAGCTGGTCGCATCAAAGGAGACTTAAATTAGACCGAAGTGCCCTGGAGACTGTATATGTTGTGGATGAAGTAGCATCACCTAGCTTACTTGAACAACATTTGGTATTTTTTGAGGAACTTGGCAATTTGAAGAACTTCTATCACAAAATTAGGATGAAAGATGGTGCCGCTCCAGTGGTCCAAAAAGTTAGACCAGTTCCTTTGGCTATAAAAGCTGCAGTGAAAGAGGAACTGCAGAAGATGGAAGCACAAGGTGTAATAGAAAGGGTGGAATCCTCAGAATGGGTTTCTCCTTCAGTTGTTGTGCACAGCCTAATGGGAAATTAAGATTGTGTATTCACCTTAGATGTGTTAATGAGTGTGAAATTCCAGACAGGCATCCATTACCTAATATAACGGAAATGTTGGGCAAAATAATGAGTACACTAGATTTAAGATCTGCGTACCATCTGATAAAATTACACCCTACATCTAGGACATTACAGCTTTTATCACTACAGAAGGGTTATTTCAGTGTAAAAGGATGCCTTCTGGTATGATTTCTGCTGCAGCTGATTTCCAGAGGATAATGTATCAGCTAATTCATCAGATGGAAGTTGTCTTATGTTTCCAAAACAATGTACTAGTTTATGGGGCAAACCAAGAAGAACATGACAATAGGATCCATAAGGTTTTAGACATCTTTAAGGACGCAGGTTTTACCCTCAGCAAAGACAAGTGCAAACTTAATAGGTCATGTATGCAGTATTTAGGTCATGAAATATCTTACAAAGGCATCAGCCCCAAGGTGGATTTGCTAAACACCATTATAAATGTTCCCAGTCCCACTAACAAGGATAAATTGATATTGTGTTTGGGCATGGCAGAGTACTACGGAAAATGTATTCCTGATTTAGCGAGCAAAACATTCAATATGAGAGAATTGGTCAAGAAAAATGTGAGGTTTGAGTGGAGTGAGCAATGTGAATGTGAATTCAGTAAGATAAAGGTAGATCTTAATAATGCTCCCACTTTGAAATCATTCGATCCCAACAAAAGAAGCATCATTACCACAGATGCCAGCAATCATGGCCTAGGGCATGTTTTGTCTCAAGTTGAGGGAGGAGTAGAATATCCCATTGCATTTGCATCAAGGGTATTGAGAGAGGCAGAATGAAATTATTCGACCTTAGAGAAGGAATTGTTAGTAGTCAAGTGTTCTATTGGAAAATTTCAAACATTCATTTGGGATACAAAATTTGCTGTGAGATCAGATCACAAACCACTAAAAGAAATTCTCATGACCAAACGGTTGGATAAGGTTTTTTCCAGAATTAGGAAATGGGTAGCAGGGCTACAAGAGTATAATTGGCAGATAGAATATGTCCCCGGTGTCAAGAACAGGTCTGCCGACTGCCTTTCAAGGTTAACAAATGTTGGTGGTGATTTTGATGATGATAAGAATGAGGAGGAAAAAATATTAAATTTCAATCAGGAGATAGTTTCAGAGGAAGAATGGATGCAGGCAATGGCATCGGATGATGTCTTAGAGAAGGTAAAGGAACATTTGATGAATGGTGTGACAGCAATGCAATTAGGAAGGGAGATATTCCTGAAGCTGTCAGACATATAATTGATGAGATGCATATGAAAAACAATGTGGTTTTCAGAGGTGATAAAGTCTATCCTCCTGTAGGAGTAAGGAAAATAATTTTACAACTGGCACATAAAGGGCACCAGGGAATGACAAAGACTAAACAATTTGTTAGACAAGATTACGGGTGGCCCGGTATCGACCTGGAAGTGGAGAGGCTCATAGCGGAATGAAGTGAATGTGAGAATTCGGCCAAAGGGTACATCACAAGACAAGAACCAATGACGGTTATGTCTATACCTAGTATTCCATGGGAACGTGTTGGGTTGGACATTGTAGGTCCAGTGAGAAGGGACTTTGAAGTATTGTATAGTGGTCATAGACATTTTATCCAGATGGGTGGAAATTGAGTGGGTGAAAAATATATGTTCTAATGACATCATCTCATTTTTGGATGTGATTTTCAGAAGGGAAAGATATCCAACCACAATCATCACCGATAATGATGTACAGCTAGTGTAAGAAGAGATGAAATTACTTCTTAAGAATAATGGTATTGAACACAAAACTAGTTCCATATATCATCTCTAAATGAATGGATTGTTGAGATATTTAATAAAGTCATTAAGAATAGCATTAGAGGAGCTTTAGCAAGTAATGGGGACTGGAAGAAAGCTGTGGAAGATACTATTGTAACTCGAAAAGTGATGGAGAAAGCACTACAACCAAGTGGACAAAACCAACTACCAATGACAAATTCAGCTATACAAATCGGCAGTCCTGAAAGCCAAGAAAGCATACTATACTGGGAGAATCCAATCAGCAAAAAACCCACACATGTTTAGGACCAACAAGGACAGTTTAAAAAAAGCTTCTTGCAACAACAACATAGTTCTCTTACAAAGTGGAATCTGAAAAAATAATTAAAAAAATACAAAAAGGAAAAAACGCCGAAAATGGGGTGGGAAAAGAATTACAACAATGTTGATCAAGGGGAGCAGGGGTTGCAGGGGTGTCCCCCGCTCCCATTGATTGATATTCTGGGCCTTGGAGTTGCGGGGGTCAAGTAAAATAAAAAATAAAAAAAGGAAAGGACCCCGCAGTGCTGGTTCCCTTCCATATGTGCGAAGGGAACTTGCATTGCAGGCCCATAAGCGAGGAAATCTTCAACAAACTATTACAAGATACCAACATAGCTGGATCTCCCAATGACCCATAACCACTGGACATCCAACAAAACACCAGCCCTCTATATCCAGCTACTAATTAATCAACCCCTAAACACAGGAATAATACCAAAATCATTCAAATCAGTGTACATCAAACCCCTCCTAAAAGATGATCAGAGAAACAAAGATAACTATAGACTCATATCAAACCTACCATACCCAGAGAAGATCTTCAAGAACTACATGTACAAAGCACTACTCAATCATGTAGAAAGCAACAGAATGCATGACGAATCCCAGGTTGGTTGCAGACCCATCACAGGAACAGAATCAGCACTCCTCTCCATACGGAACAACCTAAAAATAAACGCGAATTACTGCACCTAAAAAGGTCCTCATGATACTGGACATATCAGCTGCCTTTGATACTATCAAACGCACAACTCTAATGAAGAGATTGGAGGAATCCAATATTCAAAACTCAGCACTACAATGCTGAAATTTTTCCTCACCAACTGAACCAAAAGAACCAACCTACCTCCATTTACATCAAACACAAAAAACATCACCTGCGGAAAAACACAAGGATCAAGCCTCTCCCCATGTCTCTTCAACATTTACATGAACCCCCTAATAAAACTCATTCAAATGCATGGACTGACTTTCCATAACTATGCAGTTGACACCAACCCATCTTCAAGATAACTACCGAGCACAACCGTGACAATGCCCTCGATAAATTTCTCACTGATATAAACACTTGGATGGCAAACAACAACCTGTCAAACAACAACCTCAAACTAAACCCAACCAAAACCCCTTTGATGAATAAGAGGGATCCTCCCTTACCTTATTTTGCCACACAGATCCTTTGCAATCATTTCCTTGGTATTATTAAGAATAGACTATGCAAAAAGTGTCTATCTAGGAATGCCTCGCCAAAAAACTGCAACGCATTGCTAGGAGTTAGTAGCAAGAGTCGGACACAATATTAACTTTTGTGTTTGAAATAACGCTTTTATTGTCAAAATAATAAGAGGGGTTGGGGGAAACCTACCTGTCCCTATGTCTATAAGGGGTTTCCCTGACTCAACAAATCTAATGAATGTCTGTGTCAGGATGTTCAACAAATAAAGCGTCCTCCGTCCTGTGTCAAAAACTCTAAACTGGCCCTTAAATGCTAAACTGAATACAAGGTGCAAATGGGTTTTCTTGAGCTATAAACATATAGCTTGTTCTTAAAGTTCCAAACATACAGTTCTAAGGTGCACAAAACGAAAGGGAACTATTGTTCCACCAGGAAACAGGGGTTCTCCCTCCCCTATGTTTCTCCTGGTTTCTTTGAATCAATCAGGTACTTCTGATGCAGCCAATAATGTTCCAATGTTTTCCAAAGAGATTAATCTATCCTTGAATATTCCTTCTTATCCACGTTGTTATTTCACCACTTTAACGAGGGGTTGGGGGAACAAGTCCACCCGTGAACCCCTTTAATCTTCATTGAATCGAAAATGTTCATGATTCTTTAAACTGTTCACTTTTTCTCTCTGTCTTGTTCATCTCTCAAGGGGTATGACTTCTCCCGTGTTGCTATTGAAAAACTTTAGCTTACTTCACTTATCTTCCTGGTTACCTCCCTGCCAGGGCTCCACTGTTTCGTTTATTCTCTTGAGACTTTGGTTCCTTAAAGTGATAAGGCTCTTCCCTTTCGTCTTAGTTTTTTTAGTTTTATCTTTGGAATTCTTTAAAGGGGCATGAATCTTCCATTGTCTGTTGCACACTTTTACATATAGTGGTATTGCTCCTTGTTCCTGATAAAAGGTGGATGAACCTTTCTGCTTTATGATTTCTCCTTGTTACCGCACGTTTACTCGCCTGCCAAGGTGTAGTCAAAGTCTTGATTGGATGTGAGTACCAGAATCACTGGTTGCCTGGTTCACTTACCTGCCTGGAAGTCTCTGCTCTTTGTTTCACTTTCTCTTTTATCCAGTTTACAACAGTATTCCAATATCGGGTCAGGGACCCTTTCTTACTTCCATCGCCTTTAGCTAGGCCTTTGCCTTTAACACTGTTCATACTTGTAATGATTTCACTGTCTTTGTGCAGGTTCTTTCTCTCAACAAGGTTTGTATCGGTAATATTTGCACTACCTTTACTTAGGCTCTTTCTCTCAACAATGTTCGTATTGGTAATACTTGCACTACCTTCACTTAAGTTTGCTCCTTTAACAATGCTCATATTGGTAATATTCACTCTGTCTTTACTAAGGCTTGTTTCTTCAACAATGTTTGTATCAGTAATATTCACTATTGGGCTCTCTTGCATAATATGCAGTATACACCATTCACTTAGATGCTCCCCAGCATCTCGCTCACTCTCTCTGGGATAACCGGTCGTAGATAGCATATTCAGCGTTCTATGTGTTTTCCCCGGGTCTGCGCTCCCGGTCCATTGACAGGTTTTGCGTCTGGCAAGTTGATTGCTTCACCTTCCTCTGACTTTGGCAGCTCCACCTGCCCCTTGTTGAAAAGCAGTGAACCTCTAATAGTCTGGCTCCTCTGTTTAACGTAGTCGATGGCCTCTGCACAGCGCTCTTCATCCTGCTTGCTTTCGGCATCGTCCACAGTGTCAGCACAAGTCAGGTGACTCTCTAGTTTCTGGATCTCTCGTTCTCCTGCATTTGGCTCACCTGCGCTGTTTTTAAATGTCCCAGCGTGGGTTTACTGTGTGCTGTCATCCTCATTACTCCATCTCTCTTCCTCGTCTCAGTACCTAAAAAGGGAGTGAGAGGGATGATGTTTTGGGCTACAAAAACATGGGAAGTCTGTGTCTATATTGCAATAGGCCATGTATGAATGTTGCAAAGGTACATGGTTGTCACCAATGTTCCCTCTAAGCTGTGCGCATGTGCGCTTGCCCAGCTTCCTTCTGGCTGCCATTCAGACAAATTTTAGCAGCACACACAGGCAATTCTCACCTATTCAAAAAGTTTTAATAAGCACAAGCCACAGCAATTACCTGAAATGTTCTCTCTTTTAAAATAAGCAACTAGTCTTGATATTCTGCTCATTTGCGATTGCAAGGGTGACCGTAAACACCTAAAATTGCTAACTGCAAAATACACACAAGAGGTTTAAAACTAATATGAAAAACTGGCTCCATGAAAAGAAGAATCTAACCAAGATATGCCTGCAAACATAAACCAAATAATGTTCCCTCCCCACCCATGACTCCTAAACTTGACTACTACACTTTCACCTTATGACTCTAACCTCTGCCCCAAGACACATTGAGATACTACTGGACAACCTTGACCCTTCCTCGCTTGGCTCTGCAAAAGATTAGCAGATGTGTAGCTACATCCACTTGTTTTATGTTTGTTGTAATATGAATAACGTTCAGGCGCCATCATTTCTGTTACTCATTGTGCCTTACCGAAAGCATCACTCACACTATATAATCGAACTGCCAGCTCAAATATCGGATACTGACTGCAAGTAAGCAGGCTACTTGGATGTTTAACCTTATCCCATACTTCTTTCTACATATGTCGCACAAGTGCTTTGAAGTGGCCCCCTTGCAGGTTAACACATTATAACACTCAAATATGAATTTGCCCTTTAAGGATGTGATGATCAGCATCTCCTACTTTAGCATTGCTATCATTACCCTATAAGTGGAGAGCAACATTGCAATATCATTTACTTTGCCTGCAAGGGATAATGGGTATGGACTATGCCTGGAATTACTCGTCCATAGTATCAGGGCACTGGATATTAAGACAGGAGAATGTTTTTTACACAATCTGCATCATTTCCAAGTGTTCAGAGTTTCCTTGGGCATAGACCTTCACTCTTTATGTGGAAACTCACTGCTTTACAAAAACGGTTTCACTGAGCCTTGTGTAATCCTACACAATGATATAAGGGTGGAGTACGTTGCAAACAATCTTGTATGCACTGCAAAATAAAATGCACATAATATGTTGAGGCACTAAATATGCCTTGCTTGAAAAGTATTGTGGGTCAGCAAATATCCCAGTGGATGTTCACTGCTACAATCCCTCACGTTTTACAGTGCTTTCTAAACTAGTATTGGAGGCTGGCACAGGGGCCTGGGAAGTGTATTGGTGAAGCAGCACAGGTCATCACTCCTTGCGTGTGATGAAAAAAGCAGCACATTTCAAAAACCAAGACAGACGTTTCGGCAGTGCACTGAAGGAAATGTGTTGCTTGTATGCTGAAGGATAGGAAATACTAGTACCAGTCTAAATGGTTCTATGAGATAATTCTGCATTTTAAAGACCAAACACAAAAAATACTTTTTCCGGCCCTTTTTATGTTGGCTTTAAAATGCCAAAATATCATATACTGCCACTGCAGGGGTTTATCCTCCTCCCACTATCTTCCGATGGTTGTCGTATTAATCGGGGGTTAATTGGGGGTTTTAACCCTCATGAATACCCTATTTCACCACCCCCTTCCCAGCATAACACACACTTACTTCTCTCACCTGGCACTCTTGCAACAAGTCCTCTGGGTCTCGCCGTGCATGTCAGCCCCTGTGTACACTTATGTGCGGCCGGGGCATGACAGTTCGATATAGGAAGACCGCTATGTGCGGACACAGAGTGGTCTTTCTAAATCAATCTTTTTTTATCCCTTGGTAAAGTGAAAACAGTTTTTTCACTTCACACCGTCTAGACAACAGCACTTTCTTTGTCTATCTATGTTCAGCTGCTGGGGGATTTTCAATATAACTATGGCCCTCATTACGAGTTTGGAGGCAGCCATGGAGCGATTAGCTTCATGGCTGCCTCCAAACCGGGCTCATTTACCGGGTTCCTGCAATGGGAACTTACCGGGTCATTCCGACACAGGAGGACCCGGTAAGTCCTCCTTGCAGGAACCATTCCCCATTCCCATTTGAGCCCGAAATAGGGCTCAAATGGGAATGGGGATGGATGTAACAATGGGCACATTATGAGTGTCCCGTTGTTACCTCCCTCTTCCCCTCGCGGGACCCGGAAAAGACGTCTGGTTTTACCAGACGTCTGATCCGGGTCCCGCAAACGGAACCTTGTAAACAGCCCTGATGGAATGAAGGGGCCAGTCCCGTACTGGCCCCCTTCATTCCGTCAGCGCAAGGGTCATAATGAGGCCCCATATGTTCTGTGTGTATCGTCTCTAGCATCTCCCTGCATCTTATTTAACCGATAACAAAGAATTACAGAAGAGGGATCCATAGTTACAGAAGAAGGTACTCAATCAGTTGTATCTCTAATGATTTGATGCCATCATTAAAGGCATATATATGTGATTTTATTCAACAGGGCTCCTTAATAAACCTCAGCAAGCTCTTGTTTAAATTTGATCTATGCTCTGGTGCGGAAGGGTGGGCAAAACTATAGACTTATTTTGTGCCCTTTGATTTCACTCCCTATGTCAGGGGTACAAGCAGGCCTCTAATCAGATTTTGCTCCCTATCTGGAGTCAAATGGTTTTTGAGGGAGTAAAAAAGTTATTAGCTTTGCTAATAGGGATACCTTCTGTGTATTAAAATATGTTCTTTCCCCTTAAAATTCCTCTTGAGATCGGGCATTAATATTATTAGATTACCTTCCTATGCTGCTGTGTTGTATGAAGGATGTTTGCTCACTTTGGGACCAGCCCTGTTTAAACCATAACACCCTCTGCCTTCCCTCTCAGGTTCAAATACTGTGCGAGACACAATGAACTAAGTCTGGAAGAAACTGAACCAGAAAATGTGCTATTCTTGTATTTATTTGATAACATGCCAATTATATATCTGAGCAGTGTTTTAGCAGAATGGAATAGCAGACAAGTTAAGCATACCTTAGACCATACGCTCCTAGAATTGTTGATCTTGGCACGATCTGTCACATCTGGGACCCAAGCCACCCTCGTGCCTGGCACCTTTTGCTATGGGACTGGCCTTGCCCCTCTCTGAAACCGGCACTGAGGTGGGATATGACTGCTAGGAACCTCTGCCCTGTAGTGGTGGCTGGTTTTCCGGTCACTTTGCAGTGTGCACTTCAGCAAACTCCCAATGGATGAGTCCCTCTCGATGAATGCAGGTATGCATTCTTATTGGGGCCTCTCTGTCAATCAATGTGATGTGATTTTCTAGACTTTTCGCATCAAAACCAAAACATGTTTTGATGGAAAAATCAATTTCTGCTCTGCACTCTTCCCCCTCCCATCTCTGGGAAGTTCCTTAGGAATGTTGTTATCAGTACTTGCAAGGTCAGGCTGTTCCGGTGGAACCCAGTGCCGGCCCAGTGTCTGTGCACTGTGATGCATTTTGTGAAAATAGATGCTGCATGCTGAATGAAATACCAGATTTGCAGTTAATCCGTTGTAGGCACAGAAGGGCTCATGTTTAACAAAGCTCACTAGGCTTGACATCTAGGTTATTAAGCCATCTATAAAGCTCTGATTTTCAGCATTTGGTACACTCTTCGAATAAGCTACGTGTCTTAACTGGCCTGCAACAAGCTATGGGCCCATAGGCCTAATATGCAATATAGTTAGCTCAGTGGGTCAACGCACCTACACCATTGCCTTTACTCTTCACACTACATTCCACCCCTTTCCGAAGTGTGGCCAAAAATGCTGGCTTAATTCCATGACTTAGAAGCATGTATAGTATGTTGTAGGCCTATCAAATGCTTCTCCAGTGCAGCCATTTTGTTATAAAGGTAAGTCACCCTGCGTAAAAACCCAATTAATATTATAGCAATTAATATTAGGACTAAAGTCAGGAACAGCAAAGGATGCAGCATTATGTTTAGCAGCTTTGTGGAAGTAGGGGACCAGCCAGTAAATGTGTCCCACCAGTGATGTGCAGTGACTGATTGCAAATCGTCAGCTGTCTTAATTAGCTGATTTTTGTCTATTATCATTTTACACTCTGCAGAAATAACTGTGGTAGCTAAAGTCCTAAAAGCATTCCAAGAGGTTTGAGCAAATTGTCTTATAGGTTGAAGCCGTGAGGTAATTATCCCATAAGGCAGGGTCCAATTAAGCGTATGAGTGAGTTCTGCATGCAAGGTGGTATGAGACCATCGGGTGAATGAGTATAAAGTTTGAGTAGTGATATCTAAGATAGTCGCAACCTGATGTACACAGAATACCCGAGGTTACCCTGCAATGTATGATTGTTAGTAAGTAATGTATGATTAGTAACTATGCCGGCCTTATGCTGATCAATTTGAAAAATGTCAGTTCCGTTAATGTGGTACTGCATCCAGGTGCACTCACCTGCTATGAGATGCATGCATGGGTCCGGGATCC
The DNA here is from genome assembly GCF_040938575.1 of Ambystoma mexicanum. Taxonomy (NCBI): domain Eukaryota; kingdom Metazoa; phylum Chordata; class Amphibia; order Caudata; family Ambystomatidae; genus Ambystoma; species Ambystoma mexicanum. Next base: position 1,136,409,386 of record NC_090932.1, on the reverse strand, counting down.
TTCCAATTTGAGGGTACATCCACCCCTGGTCCCAGGGCACGCATGTGTGACTATGGGTTGTGTAATTCCGACTATCCAGCCATTCCCCTCGTATTCGTGGAACCCACCAGGAACCATTTATTTTCATGGGTAAAATTATGAAAGGGAACCATATTTCTAAAGCATAAGCAGTTCTACTAACTTGCATCAAAGTGCATCAACTATTGTTCATGCAATCAAAAGCAAGCAGTTTAATCCATATGTCTGCCGGTAAATGCAATTCTGTGTGCCAGTGCACTGGGGACAGTCTTCCCCACTCAGAACTGAAGGCCAACACTTGTTGATTTATCAGGGTTTGCCACAAAATGCATCTGGTGTCCTTGGAGGCTTTATTTACCTGCCCTAAGGCTGACAAAATGTCTTCATAACTAAAGTTCTGCCACCTCCAATTGTTGCCATACTCTTGGAAGCATTTTTCAAAGCAGGATTTATTAATGGGCCCCACAGTGCCAGCAGTTTTATTGCAGCACTGGCATACGAACCGATAGCAGATAATTTGTTGCACATAATTTCTATATCAAAAGCATTTAAAGCTCCCGTTCCCACCCCCGCTTCCCCTGCGATTAATGTGTCTAGCCCGCTAGCTACACACAATTTAGCAATTGGCCACAAAAATGTACTCCATTTGGAGTGGCTTGGTTGAAGCGCAACTTAGCAATTGGCCACAAAAATTGACTCCATTTGGAGCAGCTTGGTTGAAACAGTGAAACATTACCTTTTGATAAATCTATTTCTAGTTCGCTAATGAGGGAAGCATGCATAATATTTCTACAATTCAAATGTTGCCTCGCTACTGGAAAATCTAGCATGCGTACTGTTTCAGTTTTCATTGATTAAAAGAACACCCTTCTCCAAGTGGCATGTCTGCCATATGCAATATTAGTTTTAGACACAAATACCATACTACCATCCGGTAGTGGCTTTTTCTCTTTACAATCGTATTTATCACATTTAGTCAAGTTATAGTCCACAAGGGCTTGGTGGTCGGAGTTTCCACAATCCGTTGGACAAAAGAAACATGACTCATCAAACAAATTGTGAGAACCATTCACAGAAACATTTGGGCCCAGAAGCTCATAAAGGCCTGAAATGTGTGTCAATGATAAAAGGTGTCCGACAATATGCCAAGTCAGCACCCTGGCAGTTCAATATGGATATTCATCTTTGTTTCTTTTCTCACCGGCTGTTGTGAGATTTTTATCATCATGCAGGACTGGAGCATTAGATGTAGTGCATGCAATTCTCAGAGTCCATGTAGCGTCCTGCATCAACCCGTTCTTTAAAGAGAAAGGGCCTCATTACGACCCTGGCGGTAAGGGGTTAACGCCAGCGTTAGCTGCGCCAACCCCTTACCGCCAATTACGAGGTCCCCTAGCGCCATGGTGCTTTTAACACCTGCTTTTAGCAGGTGTTAAAATCCATGGCGCTAAGGGACCATGGAGTTAATTACGCCACCGTAATTTACGGTGGCGTAATTAACGCCTTCCCCACTCCCATTATGCCCTATGGGGCAAAAATGGGAATGGGGAAGGGTAAATGGGGATTGGGGACTTACCGCCCCGCCTAGGTCGGAATGGGGCGGTAAGTCCGCCAACCACCATGGCGTAAACGTAGTTTACGCCATGGTGGTAAAGTCACGGCCCAGGCGGTAACTTACCGCCTGGGTCGTAATGAGGCCCAAAGTATCTGCTTGGCTGGCCAGGAGTACCCACAGCAAGATTGCACCTATTCCCATCATGTAGCATTATGTTCTCGGTGTGAGCCTAGTAGCAGGAATGTCAGAATTTTGCAATAGTGCATTATAAGTACGTCCCACCCCTTTGGTTAACACTTCCCCAGCTTCAGGTTTTTTATTCAGATGATGAACCCACTCCTTTTTTCCAGTGCTACCGAAACCACCCTCAACTCTCTGTGTAGTGTCAGGGGCTTGTTTACCTTCAACCACCTGGGGAACAACTGCTTGCTCACAAATCAACTGTGCAATGCGGTCATATTATGTTTATGGTACCTCAGATGAACCGGTGTTGTGCAAAAGCACATAAACAGTTCCCCGGTAATCGGGGTTAATCACACCTCCCAATATATCAATGCCTTTCTTTGCCAAGCTGGATCGTGCAGCAATGCTTCCATAGGTGCCAGCTGGCATCTTGATTACAATGCCCAGCGATATCGATTTGGTTTGCCCTGCTGGTTTTCCATCATCTTCAAAGGTAGACAGGTTGAGTCCAATGCTGCCTGCTGTGGCTTGTACAGGCATTGTTGCTTCTTTTTCAGTTTTCCATACGATAAGTGTTTATGTTGCTTCTACCTTTTCACTTGTCATTCTCACAAAGTGTGTCTGCTGGTTTCCCAAAGGATGATTATTCTGTTCAAACAAGGCCTGTGTCATATGCTTGGACCACCCCTTGAGAGTGTGAGTCTGGGTTAGCTTCTTTATCTGTTGTTTTAGTAATCCATTCATTCTTTCACTAAGCCCTGAGGCTTCTGGGTAATGATTTATGCGCATTGCCTATTTTATGCATTGCTCTAGAGACAAGTTTTGCACATTTTGTCCTGCAAAGTGGCTGCCTTGGTCAGATTGGATTTCATCTGGAACGCCATAGTATCGTATGAGATATTCCATTCCTTGTAAGGTAGCCCGTTAATCTGCATGATCTGCATGGGCGGCTGGATGGGCCAACAGCAAGACTGAATATGTGTCTACCATTGTCAACACATAATGCTTTCCATTTGCAGGCGGCAAAGGTCCAATATAGTCAACTTGCTAAATGCTGGCTGCTCTTTCACCTCTCTTCATAGAGCCTTGAGGCTTTCTTTCTAGTGGATAGTGCTTTACTTCACAGCATATGGGCACTAGGATGCAGCTTGTTTGGCACTGTCCATTGTGATGGCCAGTTGTCTCCTCTTAGCCCATTCATGGGTTGCCTGTTGCCCTAAATGTCCGGATGTTTGATGAGCCCATTCTGCCATTGCTTGTAGCATTTCCTTTTCTTCAGGTGTTGTCACTGGGCAAATCTTTGCCATATGATCAGCTTCATCGTTGAACAGTGCAGCAAGTGAAGTGTCAGGAGGCATGTGTGCATCGACATTCCCAATGTAGATTTTGCTTTATTCCCCTTTGCACCACATCTCTTCCCATATCTTGGGCCCTCCCCACATTGGAGTGCTTTTAATTTTCCAGCCGTCTTCTCGCCATGCCGGTGCCCAATTGGTCAGGCCTTGATATGTAGCCCAACTGTCTGTATATATGCATGTAGTCTCTGTATCTTTTACTTGTTCAATCACGGAGGCCACTGCTTGCAGCTCAGCATACTGGCTTGAACCCCCGACTCCTTCTCTCATTAGCAGCATCTCTCGATGGGGTTGGAATGCAACAGCTTGCCAGCGTCTCTGTCCTTTATCATACTTTGCAGTGCCGTCCGTAAACCAGGCCGGATTAAGTGCTTCTTCTGTGAATGTATCATAGGCTGGTGTGACTTTGAAGGGAGATTCTGGCAAGGCAACAGGGGCACTTGGTTCAGGCATTTCTTCCAAATTCACCGCTTCCAGCATTTGTTCCTGCAGCTTGGAGACCCCTGTGCGGCCAGCTTGCAAATACCACTTCCATTTGACATAAGTGGCATCTTGTGCTCTGCCACTTTTCCCACCCACAGCAGCAGCTTCACACACCCAGCCCATGAAAGGAATTTGTGTGCAAATTGCCCCTGGTTGTTCTCCTGTGATACGTTCAATTTCAACAAGAGCCCACTACATTACAGCAATTTGCTTCTCAAGCAGAGTATATTTTGTCATAGGGTCTATGAGTTTCCTCGTCCAAAAGTCTGCGGCACTCTTTTCTGTCCTTGCTTTTGCCAGAAACTCCAAACAGCAACATCACTGTAGAAAAGAACTTCCAGTTCAAAAGGATCTCTTTGTGTCAAGGGACCCAGAGTAATGTAATTCTGCAAAGCGTCTGTAGCCTGTTGAAAGACAGTCTGCTGGTCAAAGCCCCATTCAAAGTCATATTTATTCTTGGTAACTTTGTATGTTGGTTTTAAAATCAAGTTCAAATGAGGTATGTGATTTTTCCAAAATCCCATTAACCCAATGAATCTCTGTGCATCTTTTTTACTTACGGGTTGTGTCATCTGTTGTACCATTTCAATCACAGGCTCAGGAATTTTCTTTACTGAGCCAGACCAGATTGCACCCAAAAACTTCACCTCGTGAGTGGGCCCCTGTGTTTTCTTGGGATTAATAGCCCACCCACGGCTCTGCATGTGTGTGATCAGTTTTTCAGCAGCATTTTCAACATGGACTTTCTCATTGCTGGTTAGCATAATGTCATCAATATAGTGTGCTACATGTACATCATCCAATTGTAGCATTTTCAAGTCTCTAGCAATCAATCCAAGACACAGAGTGGGACTGTGCAAGTACCCCTAGGGCAATTTAGTGAATGTCAATTGTCTGTCGCTCCAAGTTAAAGCAAATTGATCCTGGGATTCAGCATCAATGTCAATGGAGAAAAAGGCATTGGCCAAGTAAATTACCACATGCCATTCACCCACTTCTTTCGTGAGTTTAATCAAGGTAACAATGTCTGGCACAGCCACAGCTAAAGGTGGCACCTTTTTGTTCAAAGCGCGAAAGTCAACAACCATCCTCCAAGCGCCGTCTGGACGGCTGTGAGGCCACATAGGGGAGTTAAAGGAACTAACTGCTGGCCTCATTATGCCAGCTTTCACTAGAGACTCAATAGTTTCACCAATCTCTGTGTCCCCTCCCGGCAACCTGTACTGTTTCATGCACACTGGCTCTGCAGGAGGAGGTAAATGCAAGGGAGTCCATTTGGCATACCCAATCAAAACAGGGTTCACAATTCTCACATGGATTATTCAGTTGCCAAAAACAAACTAAACCTAAATCTGTAGTTACACTTTTTACCAGCAACACATCCGTCCCGAGTATGTACTCGAGTATGTCAGCAATTAAAACATTGGCAGTGAAAGGCAACCCCTCGCCAATTGACACCTTTATGTTAAAGTTTTTTGTAACAGTTTCTGCCCGCCCATAACTGTTAACCAGGACTCAGGGCCAGATAATTTATTGGGATTGCCGCACAGAATTGTCACTTCAGCTCCTGCATCAAATAGGGCCAAAACTTGTTTCATTTGTCATTTAAATACAATGTGAGTGGCACAGAAGGGTGTCTGTCTCTGGGACTAGTTCTCTTTATTAACCGTACCTCAGAGACAGAGACAGCCCTTCAATCAAAGATGGGGTCAGGGGCCTCCCATTTCCCCTTTGACAAATCCGGATAAACGTTTGCCCGCACTTTGGGCTTCAACACATCTTCCCCAGGGGGTGCGCTAGGGCTAGTCTTATCCAGCCCGCACATCTGCATCTTTTTCCATTTTCCAAGCAACACAGATGTGGGTTTATCATCTATCTCTTATTTTGGTATCCCAGCTTTTAGCAGGTCAACTCACATTTGTCTGTGCATGGCTCTAATGGTGTCAGTTTTATCTTTGGATTTCGCATTTTTGCCAGATTTTGTATCTGAATCTGCACCTGCTGCAACTAAACATGCAGCGTTTTGTTCATCCAACCCTTCTAATTGCCCAAGTACCAGTGCAACCTCACCAAAAGCTTTGCCCTGTGCTGGACCTAGCAATGATAGCAATGCTCCTTTCATGTGGCCAGGAGCATTTTGCAATAATCACGCTCGCATCCCTGCTGTAAACAGTTCCATGTCAGGTCCTGCAAAATTTAAACTATACATTGCACACTTAATCCCATCTCTCTAAGCTGATCTGTAGCTTCAGGCAATGAATTCCATGCACTCCTTGTTTCCTCCATGTCCATTGGACTTGCATACAGTGTTGTTAAAGCAGTTTGAAGCCAATTAAACAATGAATGTGAACCTTGCCGTCCTAGCGCTCCTTGCTAAATCTTCCCCAACATTACATTGGTAGTAATTGAACCCATTTTCAACAACTCTTCTGGGGTCACGAAGATTCCATCACTTCCCGTATCCCAAACACGAAGCAACCATTTCAGAACCGGTTCACCTGCTCTCTGTCTGAATAACTTAGCAATGTCTAAAAGCTCTGTCTGGGTGTATTCTCAGACGATCCAAGTATTCTGAATGTTACCGTCGCCAGATTGGCCTTTTGATTTATTTGTAATTAATGGCCGCACACATTTTTTCTGAGCATCTTCCTGCTCTTCGCCTTCGGAATATTCAAGTTCCGATAATCTCACCTCTGGTGGCTCATCCCAGTCAAAGTCTGTTCTGACTCGCAGTCGCTTACATCGCCTGACCATAAATTTGGATCCCACGTATCTTTCCTAATTAATGCTCAAATCCTTATCTTTGAAGGATTACTTTTTCTCTGCTTACGCTTGTGTGTGGCGACATGCACAGCTAAAGAAGCACATCTATCTTCCTTTTGGTCAGCCCGTTTCAAGGTTATCTCTCATAATAATTTGTTGCTCTTGCAGCAGGGATATCTCATCACTTAATTTTCGAATCTGTGCATCCTTAATTAACTCTTTCTCATGCATCTTCCTTCATGCTTGCAGGAATAACCAACCCATATTTCCTGCGGCTATCTGCTCTTTCTTGCTTCTCAGAGGCGGTAAACCAGCCAAACAATCACTGATTACAGCCAGGGAAATATAATTTTCAAGCAGATCCCATGCCATCAGGGCAGAGTACCGATGCAAAATGTCTGCCACAGATGACCATGCATTTGTTACTGGCCATCCAGGAATGTGGCAGAGAACACTGCTGTCATCATTGCGTTCAACTTTCCCCTGTTTCTTCCAAAATGGCATAGTACTCACAAATCCGCCAAGCCTACACCAAAATGTTGTATGAAAGATGTTTGCTCACTTTGGGACCAGCCCTGTTTACACCATAACACCCTCTCCCTCCCCTCTCAGGTTCAAATACTATGAGAGACATGATGAACTACTCTGGAAGAAACTCAACCAAAAAATGTGCTATACTTGCATTTATTTGATAACAAGCCAATTATATATCTGAGCACTAGTTTTGCAGAATGTAATAGCAGACAAGTTAAGCATCACAAGTACATTGTTGAATACAATAGGACCTTAGATCTTACACTCCTAGAATCATTGATCTTGACACGATCTGTCACATCTAGGACCCAAGCCACCCTTGCCCCCGGCACCTTTTGCTACGGGACCAGCCTTGCCCCGCTCTGGAACCGGCACAGAGGTGGGATATGACTGCTAGGAACCTCTGCCATGGAGTGGTGGCTAGTTTTCTGGGTGCTTTGCAGTCTGCCCTTCAGCAAAACCCCAACGGATGAGTCCCTCTCGATTAATGCAGGTATGCATACTTATTGGGGCCTCTCTGTCAATCAACATGACTCGATTTTCTAGACTTTTTGCAGCAAAACCAAAACATGTTTTGATGGAAAATCAATTTCTGCTCTGCGCTCTTCGCCCTCCCATCCCAGGGAAATTCCTTAGGAATGTTGTTATCAGTACCTGCAAGGTCAGGCTGTTCCCGTGGAACCCGGTGCCGGCCCAGGGTCTGTGCACTGTGATGCCTTAAGCGAAAATAGATGCTGCATGCTGAAATACCACGTTTGAAGTTAACCCGTTGTAAGCACAGAAGGGCTCATGTTTAACATAGCTCCCTAGGCTTGACATCTAGGCGCTGCTAAAGCGTTACTAAGCCATCTATAAAGCTCTGATTATCAGCGTTTGGTACACTCTTCAAATAAGCTATGTGTCATTTTTTTTTTTATTGATTTAGCTGATTTCAATCAACTTTTTCAATTTCACAAATTTCATAAAAGGAAGAACATAATATCACACTCTTACCATCACATAAATACAAATGGTATACATTTCTAAGGAATAAAATTAATTATGATTAATGAAAAAATAAAAGGAAAAAAGGAACAAATGAACATGTTACTATTTTACATGTAATATAAACCTTAATGTAAAAATATTGCTACGTTCTGTTAGTTACACTCCTTGCATTTGTGACAATAAGAGATTGATTATTTGTCATTTGTATGCACATTATTGTCATTGTCTTGCAGATGTAAAGCATTACGAAAGTTGACCGTTGCTATTTTTAAGCTCATATTCGGAGAGCCCAAAATCATAGCCCATCTGTATTTGGGCAACACATTTACAATAGCTGGTATATGTTTCTCAAAGAGCCTATTACTCAGATCAATTAGAGCTTTGCATTCTGTAATAAGATGCTCAAGAATGTCTTTCATTAACAAGCTGGTACAAAATCTACAAAAATTATGCTCAGCACTGGTCTCTTTTCGTTGGGCCATGACATCACGCCAAATCCACAAATTCAGCCGTAGTTTCATAATAGCCAATCGTATTTGTGGTGACAGAGATTTGGACAGGTATGGTTCAAGATCTCCCATCTTCTTTTCACCAAGCAATTGCCCATTGAAATGTTTATATTGGAGACAAGATGACCGTGTGTCTATCCAATCTTGCAAAAATAACTTCTTTTTTGCTCTGTCCGGGTTCATAATCAAGGTCTCCAAAGTGACCTCTGCTGTAGCCATGATCTTATAAACGTATTTGGTCCACTTCTGAACAAAAGCATGAGTGGATAGAAGCGTATGTGATGACAGCAGTGCAAGGGCTGTCCTGATTTTGGTATAGAGAATGCATTTACGAAAGAGAGCACACAAATGCCAATGATATTTGGCTTTTAAAGATGTAAGGCCCAGCCCATACCTCAACCAAGGGCCAGAAGTAGACTGTGGAACATTTAATATTTGTCTCAAAATTTGGCCACTAATTTATTGAGATAATTTGATGTTATGATTTCTCTAGTTCTAAGCTATGTGTCTTAACTGGCCATGCAACAAGCTATGGGCCCATAGCCCTAATATGCAATATAGTTATCTCAGTGGGGCAACACACCTACGCCATTGCCTTTACTCTTTACACTACACGCTGCTCTACTGGTCACAAATTCAAAAATATATCAGTGGAGCTTTGTGGGTTGAAGCAATGATATGTGCTGTATCTTGGGTGGCAGGGATTATCAACTAGTAAGCAGGAACCACTCCAGAGCTAGATATGTACAAAAAGTAAGCTTGCTTTATTGTTCCAGTAACAGGGGGAAGGTGTAGTATCTTGTGCATAGATGTTTCTGGTAGCACGAGATATTGCACGGGGACACTGAAGGACTGGAGTGTGAGGCGGTAGCGTGATTCGAGTGGGAACGCGAGCAGTGACGTTTGGAGAGAGCGAAGGAGCCAGCAGCAGATCATCTTCATGTCCCCTTTTTCTTCCGTAGTATCTGCTTAGCGTTATAAATATTTAAACATAAAATATATATTATCACAATAAATTACTTACCTGTATGTCCCGTGTCCGCCCCTGCTTCAATGGTGACGAGGACCCACATCAGTAACCGGCCGTTGAAATGGATCTCCGGCTGGTGAAGCAGGTAGGACCGGCAGCAGCCACCTTGGCCTTCGTCTACTTCTAAGTGAAGGCGAGGTAGCAATCTGTGCGCTGCACCACCGTACATGGCCCATTTTCCTTTCGTGAAGCGTTGCCCGTGACATGCTCTGTCTTTTCAACACAAACTGTGCACGAAACACCATAAGAGGCTCTGCTAGCCCTCCTCCTCTGTTACTAGTTTGTGTATTTCCTCATAGCACAGTCCATTCCGGCTGCTTATCTGAAGGAAGCCTGCCGTGGCAGTCACGTGTGAGCGTTTCCTCTCCCTTGACAATGACGACCTCATATAAAGTAATCCTCATTGCTCCTCTTCTTCTTCATTGCGGTACACTTACAGGCATTAAGTCACCAGTTATGTTGAATATTACAGTGCATGCCTTCTCCATTATAACTACCTACAAAAATTATAGTGGATAGAAATAAGGTCAAGATAAAAAAAGGACTATGCAAAGCAATTAAAAAAAAAGAAAAACACATAAGAGGAAGACAATCCAAATGTCATGATCTCTGCTTCCAAAAGGTCAGGGTTTTCCCAACTCCCTTGGAAGCAGATCCATAACCCAGGTTCCGAGTGCCAACCAGTCCCAATTGGGACCTTTTGGACCCAGTCCTGGCGCCAGTGGCACCAGGCTCATAAATATGCCCAGTCCCAGCACTGGAAGCGCCGGGCTCATAATGCTTGGGTGGACTTACCTGCAGCAGACCATGCTGCTTACTTGCCTGCCAGTTGAGCCTCTGATCCTCTTCTGTTTGGAACTACTTTTCCTGTTGGGTGGGGCAGGAGCCACTCCCTAGATTCAGAACACTGGAACTCTTCTGGAAAGCAGGAACTCTTTTCTTACCTAGGCGTGGCTGTGGAAGGAGACACCTAAGCACTACAGGAGGCTATTTAAACCACACCCGATGGATGAATCTTGCTTTGCGTTATTCTGCATCCTCTGCAGCAGAACGCTCATCGTGTCTTCTGCATCTGATCCTGGGCCTAGGGAAAAAGGCTTACCATCCTGAATCCAGTCTTCAGCAACACCTATAAAGACAAGAAAGAACAGGTTAGCATTACGGTCTTCAGTGACAGCTCTTCACTTACCTGTTCCATCGGCTGTCACCAACGCCTCGCGCTGCATTCCGGCATCTGAAAGACAAAGGCTTACCTACTCTTCGTGCGCTCCGGAGGTCTTCACACTGCATTCCGGCATCTGAAAGACAAAAGCTTACCAACTCTTTGCACGCTCCGGAGGCCTTCGGCGCTGCATCACGCATCTGAAAGACAAAACAAGGTGCGTTTAAAGACATTGGGGAACTTTAATACTCACGTGCCATTACTCCTTTCCACATCTAACCCAGTGGGTATTCCGGCACCCTGCAGCCGCTCCGAACTTGTACCTGCAAAATAAAAAGACAGTTAGAGCGCATCGTGAAGCAGGCAACAAGCGCTTACTTACGTGCTTCCAGGCGCTTCTATTCATCACACGGGCTCCATCTTCAACTCACTTCAGCCCCTCATCCGCCATCGCCGGAACCCTGCAAAACAAGAAACATCATTACTAAAGACTTTAAAGACATTAGAATTACTCGAAACTTACCGTTCGTGCAGTAAACGACGGACAGCAGTCCTCTGAAGTCAAGAGGCCTGCTCCCCTTATCCAGTGAAGAAACTGGTTACAGCACCCTGCCCCGAGGCAGATGGAGAGCACGGCGTTCACTTACCTAAGGTGAGAGCGTTAACCTTTGGGGTTCTACAGGAGAAGAGAAAGGGAAGAAGAGAGATACATTCAATAACCCAGTTCCTTAATCCCATATTTTCTATCTGCAGACATCTTACCCTTCGAGTCAGACATACAGTGCACAGAGGTCCAGCCCAAAGAGCCAGCCGTGTGTTACACATCACCTTTGAAGATACGGTATACGCCCAGTCAAGACCGGCGCCTCTACGGGAATCAGGTGAGCGTTACACCAAACCAGTGAAGAGTGAAGTACAGAGGAGTTAACAGAGGAGCCATTGACAAGGCACTAACAGTACTGAGTCCAGGAACACGCTGTACCAATTATTGTGCAAGCTGTACACCCTGTTTCAGCAGATGACCGCTCTACACCACAAACTATGGCATTACATGAAGTTCCTGCCCCTCAGATGTTCTTACCAGAAGCGGGAGAACCAGTCCTGCCGTGGAAAAGGTAGCTCAAGTCCTTTGAACATTACACAGATGTGGTCTGTGAAGCCAATTATGCTGTTGAAAGAAAAAAATCCTTACTATTACACTGTCTTGGGCCAGCGGGACAGGAGAAATTCAAAGACATGCCAGATTTGTTAGAAGGAGAAGCGGGGGACATGAATGAATATGACAAAGCAATCAAGAAACTAGACAAGCATTATGAGAAGAAAGTTAGTATCATTCTAGAGAGGTACAAGTTTGGCAAAAGAATACAGGAACAAGGCGAGACAGTAGAAGAATATGTTACGGCCTTGAGGAAGTTGGCACGTACTTGCAAATTTAACCAACAACTAGAGGAGAGGATCAGAGACCAGTTCATGTTTGAATGTAGAAGTGGGAAAGTCAGGGAAAGGTTGTGGTCTGAAGACAATCCTTCGCTTTATGTGGTGCTTAGGTTGGCCAAAGAAGTAGAGCACACTGAGACGTGTGTACAAACTCTAGAGAATAGAATGAAAGAAATAGTAGTCAATTCTGCAATCAATACTGTGCAGACTGATTAGGATGAAATTATAGCAGCAATAAGAAGTAACAATAGAAAAGTAATGACAAATTTGAATACGTTACAGATGTAAAAGTGAGGACAGATGACAAGCAAGAGGTTGACAAGAGGACTAGCCGATTCGACTCAGGTAGGATGATGATCCCTGAGTTAGAACACCAATTCAGAGTAAGGAACATTCCGAGAGGAAGAGGAAGGATAAGAGAAAGAACATGCTATAGGTGTGGCAGTCCTTCACATTGGGCAAGCAGTAACATCTGCCCTGCATTAAAGGCGATCTGTAAGTGGTGCAGCGGAAGAGGTCACCTAGCCAAGTGCTGCAGAAGCAGCAAGAGAGATAATATAAGCATGAATTGGATCGGTGAAGAGGATATAGGAAAAGAATGTGTATTTATGGTTACTGACGAAGATGAACACATAGATAGTCCCAGAACAAAAATATCAGTGAATGGACATCCCATCACTATGATGGTAGACTCAGGTGCCAGATATACGTTGGTCCCTGAAGACGTATGGAGACGCTGTGTACCTGAGTACCTACACAAGGTTGATGTCAGACCAAAAGCGTGTGGAGGAGCCAAAATTGATCTACTCAGGTGGTTCCTTGCTACCATGAAGTTTAAAGACAGAGAAGCGGTTGGTCACATAAATGTCTCGAAGAGTGGGCAGACTTCACTACTTAGTTGGTCTCATCAGAAGTCATTGAAAGTGTGTCTGGACCCCAATGCTAGTGATGCTGTGTATTCTGTAGATGGTACCAATATAGATCACATACAAGAAATAAAAAGAGAAGTTTTCAAGGAAAATACCATAGGTTGTCTGAAAGGGTTCTCCCATCGGATTTTGCTCAAACCTGGTTCCAGACCTATTGCCCAGAAGTTGCACAATATATCACTGGCACTCAGAAATGAAGTCAAATCAGAATTGAAGAAGTTGAAAGACCAGGGTATAATCGAGAGAATAGATGCTGCGGAATGGGTATCTCCTTTGGTAGGAGTCAGGAAAAGTTCTGGGAAGGTGAGACTGTGTGTGGATATGAGGGAATTGAACAAGTGTATAATTCCTGAGAGGCATCCTTTACCCAACATTCAGGAATTAATATCGACATTAGGTGTGGCAAATGTATTTTACAACTTAGATCTCACCGCTGCCTACCATCAGATAAAGCTACATGAAGAGTCCAAACACTTAACAGCATTTATTATACCTGAAGGCCTTTATCAATAAAGGAGGATGCCATTTGGCCTGATTTCCGCAGCATCTGTCTTCCAGAGGGTGATGTACAGAATACTGGAAGGAGAAGAAGGAGTGGTATTTTTCCAGGATGATGTTCTGGTATATGCTGAGGATGAGGAAGAACATAACAAGAGGCTGTACAAAGTGCTAAACAAATTTAATCAGACTGGAATGATCCTCAGCAAAGAGAAATCGAAAATCAACAGAAAGAAAATAGAATATTTGGGCCATGTGATCTCTGGTGAAGGGATTTTACCAAAAAAGGAATTGGCAGACTCAATAAAATAGATGATTACACCAGAAAACAAGGAACAGCTCAGAACCTTCTTGGGCATGGCTGAGTATTATGCTAAGTTATCAAAGGGTTCTCAGATCACACAGTCAGTTTGAGATCCCTTTTGAAAATAAATAAGAAGTTTGATTGGGATGATACATGCGAAGATGAGTTCCGTTTCTGTTTCCGAGTGCTACGGGACCAGCCTTGCCCCGCTCTGGAACCGGCACAGAGGTGGGATATGACTGCTAGGAACCTCTGCCATGGAGTAGTGGCTAGTTTTCTGGGTGCTTTGCAGTCTGCCCTTCAGCAAAACCCCAACGGATGAGTCCCTCTCGATTAATGCAGGTATGCATACTTATTGGGGCCTCTCTGTCAATCAACATGACTCGATTTTCTAGACTTTTTGCAGCAAAACCAAAACATGTTTTGATGGAAAATCAATTTCTGCTCTGCGCTCTTCGCCCTCCCATCCCAGGGAAATTCCTTAGGAATGTTGTTATCAGTACCTGCAAGGTCAGGCTGTTCCCGTGGAACCCGGTGCCGGCCCAGGGTCTGTGCACTGTGATGCCTTAAGCGAAAATAGATGCTGCATGCTGAAATACCACGTTTGTAGTTAACCCGTTATAAGCACAGAAGGGCTCATGTTTAACATAGCTCCCTAGGCTTGACATCTAGGCGCTGCTAAAGCGTTACTAAGCCATCTATAAAGCTCTGATTATCAGCGTTTGGTACACTCTTCAAATAAGCTATGTGTCATTTTTTTTTTATTGATTTAGCTGATTTCAATCAACTTTTTCAATTTCACAAATTTCATAAAAGGAAGAACATAATATCACACTCTTACCATCACATAAATACAAAAGGTATACATTTCTAAGGAATAAAATTAATTATGATTAATGAAAAAATAAAAGGAAAAAAGGAACAAATGAACATGTTACTATTTTACATGTAATATAAACCTTAATGTAAAAATATTGCTACGTTCTGTTAGTTACACTCCTTGCATTTGTGACAATAAGAGATTGATTATTTGTCATTTGTATGCACATTATTGTCATTGTCTTGCAGATGTAAAGCATTACGAAAGTTGACCGTTGCTATTTTTAAGCTCATATTCGGAGAGCCCAAAATCATAGCCCATCTGTATTTGGGCAACACATTTACAATAGCTGGTATATGTTTCTCAAAGAGCCTATTACTCAGATCAATTAGAGCTTTGCATTCTGTAATAAGATGCTCAAGAATTTCTTTCATTAACAAGCTGGTACAAAATCTACAAAAATTATGTTCAGCACTGGTCTCTTTTCGTTGGGCCATGACATCACGCCAAATCCACAAATTCAGCCGTAGTTTCATAATAGCCAATCGTATTTGTGGTGACAGAGATTTGGACAGGTATGGTTCAAGATCTCCCATCTTCTTTTCACCAAGCAATTGCCCATTGAAATGTTTATATTGGAGACAAGATGACCGTGTGTCTATCCAATCTTGCAAAAAGAACTTCTTTTTTGCTCTGTCCGGGTTCATAATCAAGGTCTCCAAAGTGACCTCTGCTGTAGCCATTATTTTATAAACGTATTTGGTCCACTTCTGAACAAAAGCATGAGTGGATAGAAGCGTATGTGATGACAGCAGTGCAAGGGCTGTCCTGATTTTGGTATAGAGAATGCATTTACGAAAGAGAGCACACAAATGCCAATGATATTTGGCTTTTAAAGATGTAAGGCCCAGCCCATACCTCAACCAAGGGCCAGAAGTAGACTGTGGAACATTTAATATTTGTCTCAAAATTTGGCCACTAATTTATTGAGATAATTTGATGTTATGATTTCTCTAGTTCTAAGCTATGTGTCTTAACTGGCCATGCAACAAGCTATGGGCCCATAGGCCTAATATGCAATATAGTTATCTCAGTGGGGCAACACACCTACGCCATTGCCTTTACTCTTTACACTACACGCTGCTCTACTGGTCACAAATTCAAAAATATATCAGTGGAGCTTTGTGGGTTGAAGCAATGATATGTGCTGTATCTTGGGTGGCAGGGATTATCAACTAGTAAGCAGGAACCACTCCAGAGCTAGATATGTACAAAAAGTAAGCTTGCTTTATTGTTCCAGTAACAGGGGGAAGGTGTAGTATCTTGTGCATAGATGTTTCTGGTAGCACGAGATATTGCACGGGGACACTGAAGGACTGGAGTGTGAGGCGGTAGCGTGATTCGAGTGGGAACGCAAGCAGTGATGTTTGGAGAGAGCGAAGGAGCCAGCAGCAGATCATCTTCATGTCCCCTTTTTCTTCCGTAGTATCTGCTTAGCGTTATAAATATTTAAACATAAAATATATATTATCACAATAAATTACCTACCTGTATGTCCCGTGTCCGCCCCTGCTTCAATGGTGACGAGGACCCACATCAGTAACCGGCCGTTGAGATGGATCTCCGGCTGGTGAAGCAGGTAGGACCGGCAGCAGCCACCTTGGCCTTCGTCTACTTCTAAGTGAAGGCGAGGAAGCAATCTGTGCGCTGCACCACCGTACATGGCCCATTTTCCTTTCGTGAAGCGTTGCCCGTGACATGCTCTGTCTTTTCAACACAAACTGTGCACGAAACACCATAAGAGGCTGTGCTAGCCCTCCTCCTCTGTTACTAGTTTGTGTATTTCCTCATAGCACAGTCCATTCCGGCTGCTTATCCGAAGGAAGCCTGCCGTGGCAGTCACGTGTGAGCGTTTCCTCTCTCTTGACAATGACGACCTCATATAAAGTAATCCTCATTGCTCCTCTTCTTCTTCATTGCGGTACACTTACAGGCATTAAGTCACCAGTTATGTTGAATATTAAAGTGCATGCCTTCTCCATTATAACTACCTACAAAAATTATAGTGGATAGAAATAAGGTCAAGATAAAAAAAGGACTATGCAAAGCAATTAAAAAAAAAGAAAAACACATAAGAGGAAGACAATCCAAACCAGTGAAGAGTGAAGTACAGAGGAGTTAACATAGGAGCCATTGACAAGGCACTAACAGTACTGAGTCCAGGAACACGCTGTACCAATTATTGTGCAAGCTGTACACCCTGTTTCAGCAGCTGACCGCTCTACACCACAAACTATGGCATTACATGAAGTTCCTGCCCCTCAGATGTTCTTACCAGAAGCGGGAGAACCAGTCCTGCCGTGGAAAAGGTGGCTCAAGTCCTTTGAACATTACACAGATGTGGTCTGTGAAGCCAATTATGCTGTTGAAAGAAAAAAATCCTTACTATTACACTGTCTTGGGCCAGCGGGACAGGAGAAATTCAAAGACCTGCCAGATTTGTTAGAAGGAGAAGCGGGGGACATGAATGAATATGACAAAGCAATCAAGAAACTAGACAAGCATTATGAGAAGAAAGTTAGTATCATTCTAGAGAGGTACAAGTTTGGCAAAAGAATACAGGAACAAGGCGAGACAGTAGAAGAATATGTTACGGCCTTGAGGAAGTTGGCACGTACTTGCAAATTTAACCAACAACTAGAGGAGAGGATCAGAGACCAGTTCATGTTTGAATGTAGAAGTGGGAAAGTCAGGGAAAGGTTGTGGTCTGAAGACAATCCTTCGCTTTATGTGGTGCTTAGGTTAGCCAAAGAAGTAGAGCACACTGAGACGTGTGTACAAACTCTAGAGAATAGAATGAAAGAAATAGTAGTCAATTCTGCAATCAATACTGTGCAGACTGATTAGGATGGAATTATAGCAGCAATAAGAAGTAACAATAGAAAAATAATGACAAATTTGAATACGTTACAGATGTAAAAGTGAGGACAGATGACAAGCAAGAGGTTGACAAGAGGACTAGCCGATTCGACTCAGGTAGGATGATGATCCCTGAGTTAGAACACCAATTCAGAGTAAGGAACATTCCGAGAGGAAGAGGAAGGATAAGAGAAAGAACATGCTATAGGTGTGGCAGTCCTTCACATTGGGCAAGCAGTAACATCTGCCCTGCATTAAAGGCGATCTGTAAGTGGTGCAGCGGAAGAGGTCACCTAGCCAAGTGCTGCAGAAGCAGCAAGAGAGATAATATAAGCATGAATTGGATCGGTGAAGAGGATATAGGAAAAGAATGTGTATTTATGGTTACTGACGAAGATGAACACATAGATAGTCCCAGAACAAAAATATCAGTGAATGGACATCCCATCACTATGATGGTAGACTCAGGTTCCAGATATACGTTGGTCCCTGAAGACGTATGGAGACGCTGTGTACCTGAGTACCTACACAAGGTTGATGTCAGACCAAAAGCGTGTGGAGGAGCCAAAATTGATCTACTCGGGTGGTTCCTTGCTACCTTGAAGTTTAAAGACAGAGAAGCGGTTGGTCACATAAATGTCTCGAAGAGTGGGCAGACTTCACTACTTAGTTGGTCTCATCAGAAGTCATTGAAAGTGTGTCTGGACCCCAATGCTAGTGATGCTGTGTATTCTGTAGATGGTACCAATATAGATCACATACAAGAAATAAAAAGAGAAGTTTTCAAGGAAAATACCATAGGTTGTCTGAAAAGGTTCTCCCATCGGATTTTGCTCAAACCTGGTTCCAGACCTATTGCCCAGAAGTTGCACAATATATCACTAGCACTCAGAAATGAAGTCAAATCAGAATTGAAGAAGTTGAAAGACCAGGGTATAATCGAGAGAATAGATGCTGCGGAATGGGTATCTCCTTTGGTAGTAGTCAGGAAAAGTTCTGGGAAGGTGAGACTGTGTGTGGATATGAGGGAATTGAACAAGTGTATAATTCCTGAGAGGCATCCTTTACCCAACATTCAGGAATTAATATCGACATTAGGTGTGGCAAATGTATTTTACACCTTAGATCTCACCGCTGCCTACCATCAGATAAAGCTACATGAAGAGTCCAAACACTTAACAGCATTTATTATACCTGAAGGCCTTTATCAATAAAGGAGGATGCCATTTGGCCTGATTTCCGCAGCATCTGTCTTCCAGAGGGTGATGTACAGAATACTGGAAGGAGAAGAAGGAGTGGTATTTTTCCAGGATGATGTTCTGGTATATGCTGAGGATGAGGAAGAACATAACAAGAGGCTGTACAGAGTGCTAACAAAAATTTAATCAGACTGGAATGATCCTCAGCAAAGAGAAATCGAAAATCAACAGAAAGAAAATAGAATATTTGGACCATGTGATCTCTGGTGAAGGGATTCTACCAAAAAAGGAATTGGCAGACTCAATAAAATCGATGATTACACCAGAAAACAAGAAACAGCTCAGAACCTTCTTGGGCATGGCTGAGTATTATGCTAAGTTATCAAAGGGTTCTCAGATCACACAGTCAGTTTGAGATCCCTTTTGAAAATAAATAAGAAGTTTGATTGGGATGATACATGCGAAGATGAGTTCCGTTTCATCAAGGAGGTACTTGCTGTGGCACCAGCTTTGAAGAGCTATGTGAGAGGAAGGAAAACTGTTATATCAATGGACGCCAGTGAAGTAGGACTTGGAGCGGCGCTTACCCAATATCATGAAGGGGAATAATATGTGATAGCATTTGCCTCGAGACTCCTCAAAGGCCCAGAGAAAAATTATGCAACTATAGAGAAAGAAGCATTGGCAATAAAGTGGGCAACTGAGAAGTTCCGTAGTTTTGTGTGGGGAGTCAGGTTTGAAATTCATACGGATCACAAACCCTTAGTAGAAGTATTCAACACAAAGGATTTAGACAAGATCTCCAGCAGAATCAGGAGATGGGTTTCTAGGAGCCAAGAATTCAATTTTAGAGTTATCTATATTCCTGGTGCTATGAATAAGACAGCAGACTGTTTATCCTGTCTGACAAATTACAATGATGTTGGTGAAGATGCAGAGGATCAAGAGTTGATTTGTGAGTTATCTGATCAAACACTCTCCAGACAAGATTGGGAAGAGCAAATGAGCAAAGATGAGTTGTTGAAGGAAGTAATGAAGAATGTAGAAGGAGCTAAATTGAACAAGAAGCGAGTGTTAGAAGCGGGAGTGGATAAATTTTGGAACATCAAAGATGAACTATATACTCAAAGTGGTTGTCTGATGAGGGGAGATAAGCTGATCCCTCCAGGAGGTCTCAGAGAGAAGATAATTCAGCTTGGCCATGAAGGCCATCAAGGCATTGTGAAGATGAAACAGAGGATAAGAAATACCTACTGGTGGCCTTGGTGCGATCAGCAGGTGGAGGAGAAGATAAGAAGATGTATCATTTGTTCTAAGTGCGATAAAGTGTGTATGGGGGCGAGTTATCCCATGGTGTTGAGGGAAATACCTGATACTCCATGGAAGAAAATTGCCATTGATGTCTTGGGCCCTATATGGAGTGAGGGGTGTTCCACTTATTGTTTGGTAGTTACCGACATGTTAACTAGATGGGCAGAAGTTGCTTTTATGCCTCATGTCACCTCACAGAAAGTCATTGATTTTCTTGAAGAAGCATGTGGACGTGAAGGCTACCCAGAAGAACTGTTCGCAGATAATGGCTCGCAGTTCATATCCAAGACAATGGGGAAATATTTGAGTGAGAGATCTATAGTCCATAGGTTATGTGCGATCTATCATCCTCAATCCAATGGAATCGTTGAAAGATACAATCGTATTATTAAAGATGCCATTAAGTGGGCCTGGGCCAATGGGAAAGATTGGAAGTCTGTGGTGGAAGGTACAATTTTAGCTCATAGATTCACTCCACATGGCACCACAGGTGTTTCACCATTTGAAATGAGCCGAGGAAGGAAGGGAAATACTAAACTCTTCCCTGGCTGGATGAATGCAGTGATTGGAAAAGGTGTTGATTTAGACAATGTGAGGACGAACATAATGCATAAGCAAGTGTCCAATAAAAGACTACGTGATAGTAAATGTTTCAGAAAAAGGAATAAACCTTATGTGGGTTGCTAGGTGCAAGTCAATGTTCCTTTTCCATTGAGAGAGAATGGGTGTCAGTGGTCTAGACCTATCAAAGTAAGAGACGTTTTCCGGCATGCGGTCAAAACTAATGATGGCAGAGTTTGGAGCAATGAGAGAGTGATGGTTTTAGATGAGCACCATAATGATGGTGAATGGAATGTGATAGGGTGTGAGACGAGAGACTGAGATGATGATGATAGTCCTTCAAGCAGTCACAAATGTGGTGAGTGGTCCAGAGGTAGGAGTAAGAGAAACCTTGTGCAATCATATTCCTTGGCGGACTTTGCAGATATGGGTCTGGTAGAAACCAGTGGGAAGTTAAGAGGCGGAAGGAACTACAGACGCCCCAGACATTTGAAGGACTATGTGGACTTTTTATCTTTTGCTGTGTCAATCATTTGGTTGTCATTAAGGAAAGGAGATCTGTAGTATCTTGTGCATAGATGTTTCTGGTAGCACGAGATATTGCACGGGGACACTAAAGGACTGGAGCGTTAAGCGGTAGCGTGATTCGAGTGGGAACGCGAGCAGTGACGGTTGGAGAGAGCGAAGAAGCCAGCAGCAGATCATCTTCATGTCCCCTTTTTCTTCCGTAGTATCTGATAGCGTTATAAATATTTAAACATAAAATATATATTGTCACAATAAATTACTTACCTGTATGTCCTGTGTCCGCCCCTGCTTCAGAAGGTGAGTAAGGAGAGCAGGTAACAAGCTTCTACTTGTTTGGCTCTCTATCTCTTTCCCCACCAACCGTCATCCCTGGAACCTAGGTGCCACTTAGGTTGTAGACCCCTCACCACATTCCAACCTCCAATCCTCTCACACACACAGACAGCTCATCCTGCCAGGTGCTAGGCCACTACAATATGTTCATTGTTTCCCGTTTTTGTTAGGCACATTTTTTTAGGATGTAAACATGGATGGTGCATATATCTCTTATCTGTAAGGCTGGTGTTATCACTATCACAAAACAACATAATGTGGAGAGTAAGCAGAGGCACAGGAATTTTTGATCATCATATTCAGAGTTGCAGTTATTTTGTTGCAATTATCATCCTTACCCACATGTCATTAGAGGCATGTTCTCCTGGGCCTTAAATTACTTCATTAAAGTAGCACTTGAACTCCAGCCTGCATATTTTTTTGACACATTGCTTTTAGTTGCCATTAATCCATCGGCAAATGTTGTATTCTTTCTGAATTTCTTGACAGCTACATCAGTTATGACACAAGATATTTGTGGTTTGTAATACACGTGACAGAAGTGATTTTCCAGTGGCATAAAACATACATTTTTCTCTGCATAGAAGTAAGTTTGCAAGGTACTTTGGCAGATGTTGAAGTCTTGGACTGGTTGATGAGTTTTCTGTATAATCACATATGACATTTTATTTAAGCCTATGTGTTTGGATAAAGTGTCGTACGATTTGTAAACAATTGCAGTGGCTGGGAAGAAGACATTCCTTTCCAAACTCTCTTCTGTGATGGTAGTTCACTAAATATGCATGCTCACAAAGTGGTTTACCTCATTAATCAGCTGCGCACATAGATAATAATGTGCGCACAACAGCCAACCAGTTCTGCACCTAGAAAAAAATCATTAGAGAGAACATTGGTAATAAGGTGCTTATATGTAACATGAGCCACGCAACTTGACACACGTCAAAACAAGCAGTAATGGCACTACTGGACTGGAAGACACAGTATGCACTAATGGCGAGGATGGTTTCTTCCCTGACACATTAGTGGACTAGCATATTCCCTCAGGTGGAGAATGTTAGGATGTCATCAATGAAGATGCGATTGGAGAATCTCTTTTTACTTCACCACCTGTGCCCTCAATCTCAGCTCAAACGTAAAGCCAAGAATGATGGTTTCAGTCTAAGAATCCACCTCTCCCTTCCAAAAAGAACCATGATCTGTGACACAAACCTCTAGCGGTATTGAGGTAGCAGAGAGGTTAGGCTCGGTTTCATATCAAAGTTATAGGAGGTGTTAGGCACTATGGCACTAAGGACCACATGCCTTTCTCCTCTGGGATGTCATGGCCTGCCAATGAAGGCCCTGTTCCATGCTGTAGGTCAAGGTCCTTTGTATACAACACACAAGTTCTACTTCTCCACTGAGATCTTACCTACTTGCTGCATGCCAGAGAGGGAGCTCAATGAGTTATGTGCTGTGGAGGCCGGAGTAGATTCAGCCTGCAGTCTGCAAGTTTGGTTCCCGATTGGCCTATTGCCTCCCTAATCCTGCAGAGATTGATGAGTTCAGTTGAGACCTATCAAATTGGGAAATTGGGTAATAATTGGGTAATAATAATGCCTACAGCTCTAAGAAGCAGGCCGAATTTCCGATATATGAAAATGCGTTGTAATTATTACTATCCGCCTGTGCCTTAATTCTACAGTGTCATCTGTTTTTAAGCTGGGCTGCAGGGTCACAAACTTTGAGACTAACTCACTTTTTCTAAATGCAAGGCCTTCATGTGGTGGCCAAGAAGGACCATTCTGCAACAAATCATAAATTAATCTAACAGCATTTTTTGTAAATGAATGTTGCTGAAGCTGGAAGATAACTGCACACAATTAGAAGCTTTAGCATACAGACATCGGGGGGTCTTCAGCATCGTTCAGAAAACAAACTGGATTTTAATGCATTGTTGCTCTGCAACCAGCTCTCTTTGTGGCCTGACGTAGCTTTTTTCATGAACAGATCAATTAGTAGTATTTTAATTTCCTATTTCCAATGGTTTTATGAGTATTTGCATGGTGCACACAGAAAACCCTTTCTTTATATTCATATGTTTTAATATTACTAAGGATGTGTGTACAGTCACCAATTCGAAATTTCTACTGAGAAGCTGACAATTTCAACCTAATCATTGAGGAGGAAAAAGAATGCTAGCAAAGGAAATTTGTCATGATGGGGCATACTAAAATGAAAAAGGAATGGAAAAAGGGGGAGAGGTGTTTAAAAGGGGAGATACGAAGGGGGTATTTGAGCATTGGGGAGGGTGCATGGGGCAGGCGGTTGTATAGACACAAATTTAAAAAAGACTAAGAAAATAATTCTCAAAGGAAGACAAATAAAATGAAGGGTAAGTAGAGCCCATTTGCATTAAAAGGGAATTCACATGTGTGACATATGTTAAATGTTAAAGGTATTTATACAGCGCACCATCACCAACGGAATTGTTCCCCAGGCGCTCAGGCAGATCTGTAAACAAGAAGGTGGGTTAGGCTAGTCGGGTGAAGAGGGAGTAAGAAAGTGAGAGAAGTGGTGTGCTGTTGGCAGCTTCAGTTCGGGTTTTCACTGTGTGCTGAGCTTTGGTGTATCGGAACGATGCAAGACCTCATGTGCTGTTGGTGCGGTTCATGTGTTGTTTGTTTGTTGTTGCGGTGTGGTGAAGTGCGTGTGATTTGCTGAGTGAGAAGATGGTTATGTGGATTTTCGTGTGTATTAGGTATGCAGAGATTTGAGCTTAGGGTTAGTGGGTTATTTATACTAGTTCTTACAGATTGTGTTATATGTATTCAGTTGTCTTATAGGTAGGCTTGATTTCCACGTTTCTTTCTTGTCCATCTAATTGTTATGAGTGATGGCGTGGCTTGTTCCCGGCAGTGTTGTATTTGAACTTAGTGTAATGGGGCAGGGTGTGTCTAGTTCCCGCTCTCTAGTATTGGTGTTGTAAGTTAGTAGTCACCTACTCCCTTGCTATCTATTTCCGTTGGTGGTCTATTGGTGCTTGTGTGTAACTTGGGGGGCACGGTGCTATTGATAAATCGTCCTTGTCCTTCCATCCTGATCTGGCTGTGTTTATTCCATAGTTTCATCATATCATATCTGTCTCTCAGTTAGTAAATTGGTATCTAGTAGATTGTCTTCCATGGATTCTGTTTATAGACGATAGCTTAGGGGATCCGGGATCGGTTTCTTTACTTATCATCGTTTAAGGTGTGTATATGCTCTTGTAGATGTTCTTCTAATTATGAGGTGAAGAGCTAGGATTTGAGGAGTTTTCTGAATAGTATGTGATTTCTTTTGTTACGTATGTTCTTGGGTAAATCGTTCCAGGTTTTTGGTGCAAGGTGAGATAAAGAAGATCCTCTGAATTTTCTTTTGTTGTAGGGTTTCGGTTGATCTGAGAGTCGTTGTTGTGTGATGTAGGCTTAATTTGTTTCTCAAGAACTCTGCGCCTTGGTTGTGGATTGCCCTGTGCGTAATGCACATTGATTTGAACTTGATTCGCTGTTTTATTGGTAGCCAATGTAGTGTTTTAAGCACTGGTGTGATGTGTTCTCTTCGGGGGGAATTGAGAAGCAGTCTGGCCGCAGCATCTTGTATGTGTTGTAGTTTTTTTAGAAGTCGTTCATGCATACCCGTATACAGGCTTTTGGCGTAGTCTATTCTGGACATGATGAGAGCGATGACAGTAAATGTTTTGTTGGCGAATTACAGGAATGGTAGGACTCTTTTTACTGCTCGCAGGAGAAAGAAGCATTTCTTGATTAGAGAGTTTACTTGTGGCTCTAGAGTAAGTTTGTTGTCCATCAGGACTTCCAGGTTTTTTACAGTCGACGATGTAATGGTTGTCTCCTCTGTTTTTTGTGATGATCATTATTTCTGTTAGGCCTGGGTTGAGGTTGAGGTTGAGGTAGTTCAAGTTCATCCCGTTATATATTTCATGAAGGGAGTTCTCTAATGTTGTGTTTTCTTGATGAGTGTCTTGTATTTTGTAGACTATTTGTGTATCGTCAGCATAGTTGTAGCAGATGAGGCTGTGCCTTTTGATGATCTTGATTAGATGAGGCAGGTAGATGTTGAATAGTAACTGGGAGAAGGATGATCCTTGTGGTACTCCACATGGGGATTATCTTGGGTTGGATTTGAAAGGTTTCATCCATATGGTCTCTGTTCTATTTGTTAAGGATTTGATCAACAGTAGGGCGCGTGCAGTGATTCCAAGTTCTTCCAATCTCATGTTGAGGATGTCGTGGTTAACTGTGTCGAATGCCGCAGAGAGGTCTAGAAGTATTAATGCAGTACTGCTGTCTGAGTCTGCGTTTGCTTTTAGGTAATGCCATATTGAGAGTATTGACGATTCTGTTCCTCTCATTGGTCTGAAACCTACTTCTGCCTGGTCTAGTAAGCGTTACTCTTCTAAAAATTCTTGGGTTGTTCTGTATATGTACGTTTTGAGCAGGTTAGCTGGATACGGGATGTTGGAGATGGGTCTGTAATTGGAGAGGTCCTCTACATTTCCTGCTGTATCTTTCTGTAGCGGCCTGATGTATGCTGATTTGAAGGATTGTGGCACTATCCCTGTTGAGATTGAAAGCTTGAAAGACATTCCTATGGTATTCCATGGGTGTTCCTTGTTTGAGGATTGCTTTGTATATGTCCGGAGGGCAGGGATCCGCAGGAGAACCTGTTTTGTTGCTTTGATTTACCAGTTTGACGAAAGTGTCCACTGATATTTTGGGAAAGCTTCGAAGTTTATTCGGGTGTTCCTCGTGGGGGTAGGTGGGTTTCTTAGTTTGTTTGCATGGTCTGTTTTGTATGGTCTGTTGGATGGTAATGATTTTGTTTTGGAAGTGGTCTGCTAGGTCATTGCATAGTTTCTTCGATGGTATTGGCATGTTGTTGCAGCCAGGTGGATTTCTTTATTTAATTTATGATTTTAAAGAGTTCTTTTTGGGTGTTTGGTGCTTTGAAGATTCAGTTGTCGTAGTATTTCCTTTTTGCTTTTTGCATTTCCTTTTTCTATGAGCAGCTATGCTGTTGAAGCTTGATTTTTTTCCGGCTGTGGATTGTTTTGGTCCTCCATTCTAGTTCCAGTTTTTGTTTTTTTCTTTTCATGGCACTGAGCAGTGGGGTGAACCATTTTGCCGTTGCTCTTTTGCACGAAGGGGTGAAAGGTTTTCTTTGGCAATTTTGTCAATCGTTGTTGTGATTCAGTTGTGGAGTAGAGCTGTTTTTTGCCCAGGTCAGATTTGTCCATAGTTGCTGCTAGCGGTTTCCTGAGTTCCAGAAGTTCAGTTAGGTTGGAGTTTTAGATGGTTCTCCAATTTCTTTTCATGGTGATCAGTGGCTTGTCTTGTTGCTTGTTTATTGGAGTGGTCAGTGTGATTATGAAGGGGACGATGAGGGGGTCGCTCCAGAGTATTTGAATTGGTGGTGCCATGATGATGAGTTTTCTGTTGGCGAAGATTGGGTCAAGTGTATGCCCTGCCATGTGGGTTGCTCTTTTGACTAGTTGGTGTAGATTCATTGTTGCTAGTTGGCTGGCTAGAGATTTTTGTGTGGCTGTGATTTCTTCATCGAACCAGATGTTAAAGTCTCTGAGGACGATCAGATGATTGTGCTCAATGGCTAGGTTGGTGATTGCTTCCATGAATGTGTCTATGAAAAGTTGGCAGTCTGTATATCAATATGTATTTCAGGTGTGTTCTGGCATGTGCTGATAGGTGTAGGATTATGGATTCACATTTATTGATGTTTAATGGGTCTTCTAGTTTGATGACCAGGTGTTCCTTGTGGATAATTGCCAGTCCACCACCTCTTTTGGTTTTCTTGTTTGCTTGGACACATTTGAAGTTATCAGGCAGGCTGCTGTTGAGGGTGATCTTATAAATGTCATCTAGCCATGTTTCAGTTACAAATAGGATGTCGATACTTCCATCAAATAGGAGGTTGTAGATTTCAGTGGCATGTTTGGACATTGACTTGCGTTGATTAGAATGCAATGGATCTTTTTGGTGTGGTTTTGTTTATTTGTTGTTCCTTGTTTTGGTTTGTTGGTGTTCAATCGGGTGATTCTGTACTGACGCCGATTGAATGAAGATCAGCGAAGGCTGCTCCTTCATTGAAGCGGTCTGTTAGATTGATAGCTGGGTGGTTCAATCGTGGTGCTTCTCTATTGATATTGATTGGTTGAAGATCAGCGAAGGCTGCTTCTTCATTTGATCTGTCTGTCGGATTAGTTGTTGGATTGTTGACTACTAGTGCTTCTTCGTCACGTATGGTATTTTGTGGGTATCGATAGTGCCCTTCTGTTCTTGTGATTTATGGAGTGAGGGGGTTGATATCTTCCCAATCTCTTCTTGGGTACTCCCGTCTTCTTTCTGGTTGTTTGGGGGGATTCTTTGCTTGTCTCAAGATGTCAGTGTCGTTGAGGTGTTGAGGCTCTGTGGTTGTTGCGAGGTAATCTTGAGAGGAAAAAAGCCCTCCTGTCACGCTTCTCAAAATTAGGTGATGACACTAATAGTAGATTTCAAAGAGATATCTAATTTGAAGTTATCAGATTCAAGCATAGAAACGACATACAAGCCTTAATACGGTGGCGAAAGCAAAAGGTAAATCACAAACAGAAAGGTTCTTGTAGGAGTATTTTGTCCATACACTAGTGTGTGATGCTGATACTGTAGCGAAATCCAGTTGATTTCCAAAATAAAGTGCCCTTAGTTATGTTCACTAAGAGTTGAGATAGTGATCCTGGTTTCAAGTAAGGAAAAAAACCAAAAAATATTTATTTAGAGATGATTGAGGCTTAAACCGTCCTAAATTGCTGACGCTAAATCTTCAAAGTAGATTGCATATTGGCTGAAACTTTAAATTACTTAGTTACCGTCACTAAGTTCACTGGTGCTATGATGAGATCCAGTTGGTTTCCAAATGATAGAATCCTTAGTTGTGTGCACTAATATAAGATGGAGCAAAAGCAAGGTGCTTTGATAAGGTCCAGTTAGTTTCCAGGTTGTAGTATCCTTGGTTGTATATATTAGTGTGAAACAGAACAAAAGCCAAATAGTTCCTCTATGGTGAGATCCAGTTGGTTTCCAAATTATAGTATCCTTAGTTGTGTGCACTAATATAGGATGGAGCAAAAGCAAGGTGCTTTCATAAGGTCCAGTTAGTTTCCAGGTTGTAGTATCCTTGGTTGTATATATTAGTGTGAAACAGAACAAAAGCCAAATAGTTCCTCAACACGTGTTTCCCCG
The DNA here is from genome assembly GCF_040938575.1 of Ambystoma mexicanum. Lineage (NCBI taxonomy): Eukaryota > Metazoa > Chordata > Amphibia > Caudata > Ambystomatidae > Ambystoma > Ambystoma mexicanum. The sequence goes on along the minus strand of NC_090932.1, from coordinate 1,136,380,691 downwards.
CCGCTAATAAGCGGCGGTTCTTCAGGAGGGTTGTGGTATGGAGCAATAATTGTTAGAATCTGAGAGGAAGAAGGAGAGTAAAGGTCAGATGGAAGGCAGCATGGTGTCCTATGTTAAGTGACACGTTGTATCTGAATATGATGTCAAAAGTGAAAACAGAATTTATACTTACTTTTGTGTAGGGTCAATGGTGTTGATGTAAAGGTTACCACTCAGTATAATAGTGCGTAGTTTGGTCTGTAGCTCAGGTTCTATTCTGTGGAAAAATGGGTGTTTTAGAAAACCTGTCCCAATACACAGTATGACTGTATGTGTCGACTCTCAATATACAATGCTATTGTATATATTGGTTCAGGTCTAATATTTATAGAATGTTTCCATACAAGAGTGAAAATGATGGAAAAGTAAAGATCAAGCTGCAAGTGAAAACGAAAAAGTATTAGATAAAAGATGACTGAGAGTGCATGTTGTAAAGGTAGTGGAAATTACATGGACTAAGTAAAAAAAAAGGGGTAAAAAAGACTATATGTGACAGATTGAATGGAATAGTATTGCATAAATTAAAATGAGACTATTCCTGCTTATTGCTTTAATAACGTGTGTACATAGACACAAATACTTGATAGCTGACACGCAATAGCGCGGAGTCGTGGGGGCGCGATGACGTCATCGCGCAATAACCTGCGTGCGTGTGACATCATCGCGCTAGCGTCAGCCCGCGAAAATAGTATATACTCGCAAATACTGCACTTTGTCAGTACGGCAGCAGCATCCGAACGGGCAGGACCTCCATCCATTCATGGGTAAGCAACTCTTTTCAAAGCAATAAGCAGGAATAGTCTCATTTTAATTTATGCAATACTATTCCAGTCTATTTGTCACATATAGGGCCTCATTACGAGTTGCCCTGTTAAACCGGGTTCATTACCGGCATGCCGGAATGAGCGGGTCCGTGCTCGTATGAACCCGCTAATAGTGGGTGATTACGAGTGCGCGAGCACGCGCGTTCCCCCATGCCAGTAGTGGCAATACCGCCATGCTGCTAAAGGGCCTCCAACTCCCCTATACCGGCATCGCGGGACCCGCCCTTAGCGCTACCGCCTCATACCAACCCCTAAATACCGGCATGGTAATACTGGCATGGTAATACCGTGTTCGCAAAAAAACGGACCCGGAAATTACGTCATCGCGCAGGAACGGGAAATGGGCCGGTGGCCATCTTTAAAAACACAATCCATTGCCATCCTCCATAACCACCAGTCAATACTCGGAGAGCACAGTGGAAATCCATAGAGAATGTCAAAGGCTACCAGGAAGACCACCCCCCTGAGTAACACTGTTTACGCAGCGTTACTCAGATGCAGAGCTCACCATATTAGCGGACACTCTAGCTGCACATGCAGACACAATACAATCCCACAACAAGAAGCGGGAGGTGCAGCAACAAAAGAGGTAAATCTGGCAGGAGGTAGCCCGCAAGGTATCAGCCGTAGGTCCCACCCCGCGCAGTGTGAGGGACTGCAGGAAGCGGTGGGATGACCTCCGGTTGAGGGTACGCAATATCATGGCCACAAATCGGAGGGAGGCCATGGCCACAGGCGGGGATGCCCACCGCCCTGCAAAATTGATGCCCTGGGAGGAGACAGGCAGCAGATTCATCAGTCCTGAGTCCATTGAGGGATTGTGCGAGATGGAGACGGGTGCGGCATCAACTGCGGAAGGAGGTGAGTGACCCTGCAGATCCCTGTAGGGGAGACCATGACGTAGCACAAGTGAAGTGGTAGAGAGTCTAGGCAAGGCAATGCATGTCCCAACACCCACATGACCATACCCAAATACAGATGGCGGGCCAAATGCTGCCACACTGAAATGCATGCTGAGACCCATCCCTTAACCAACACACAGCCAACACACCTGGAGCTTGCCCATGTGATACTTCACACAAACCCAAAATCAATGGCATGCCACCTGCCATGCAGTGAATGCTTACATGCCCCCTCTGAATACCCTGCGTGACACACCTGTAAGACATGAAAGCATGATCAAATGAATAATGAACAGCACCGCCATTGCCATGTCACACCATCACTGATGCCCTGCATCTCTTCTACCCCCCCAGGCACGGAGGAAGAAGCAACCCCGGAGACAACTGCGAGGGCATCCACCTCACACAGTAAGAACCACCACCTCTGCTGGAGACAAGCAATCCACACCCACACCTGTCCAAGGGGAGTCCCTGGAAGCACCGCCTCCACTGGGGAAGAACTTGATGCCAGTGTGGAGCCTGAGGGAGACACCGAAGTGACATGCCTGGCCAACCCGAGCCCCATGCCCACCCTCTCGCACCAACACCTGCAGTCACCCACCTGCAGTGAAGCTGATCCCTGCCTCCGTGACTGTGACCTACCCACCTCTGAGGAGTTCAGTCCCGAAAATTCCATCCACGTGACTGCACAACCCACCACTCCAGCCCCCTCCAGAACCCTGGAGACACAATTGTCGATGGTGGAGGCCCAACAGGAGGCCATGTTAGACCTACTCCGCCAGTATATAGTGGACGGGGCAGAAACCAGGCGGGGTATTGCCACAGCAATTGCAGGGACCACAGCGGCCATCAAAGCAAACACAGCCGCTGTCAATGCATCGGCTCGCCTAATGAGGGACTGCCTGGGGGTGGTGACACAGGTGCTGACCTCAATGCTGCTTCATATGCAGCGGCCACGGCTTGCAGGAGGTGTGGAACCTGCCAGTGAATCACCTACTACCTCCACACCAGCTTCATCTGTCCCCACCAGCCCAGTGCGCCACACACGTAGGAGTGCAAGGCACACTGAAATGCAGCCTCTGGACAGGAAGAAGTCCCAGAAGTAGTGTGGGTGGACAATGGTAGTGGGACACAAGGTTGGGGGTGAAGGAGTGCATCTTGTGGAGTCTATTGGGGTGTTGGTGTTTGTTGGGGGGTCAGGGAGTTTGTTGGGGGGACTGGGAGTTTGTTGGGGGGGTCAGGGAGTTTGTGGGGGGAGTCTGGGAGGGGGGAGTGGGCACATTTTTGCTGTTGTAAAGAATACACACGTTGTGATAAGAAAAATCCATGACTGGACATTGTTATTTTTGTTGCATCCATTTAATGTGGTACGGTGTTTAGTTCCCAACTCCCAACATTCCCTGTGTGCATGTCCACATTGGTCCAGTGTCTGACTGACACACGTCTTTCATAGTCCCTGTGTTTCAGAAGTATTCCTGAATTAGTGAATGGCGTACAGCATGCCCATCCCATGCATCACGTACTGGCAGGGGGGCTACTTCACCTCCTTCTCCGTCCGTCACCTTGTACTCCTCCTCATGGCTGTTCTGCGGGTTAATCACAGGGGTGAGTAGCCACGGCCTCAAGGGATATCCTCCATCACCTGCAAGCAGATTCAAATAGGTGTGTGTCACTCTGAACTGCCACCTTCAGGGAGCACAGTCATGGCGGCAGCTATTTGGGGTGGGCATGCACATGTCCCTGTACGTGTACAAAATAGTCACCTAGATGCAATGTATACTGTAATGAGGTGTGGTACACTGGATGGGGTTTAATAGATGATGCAGTGTGTAATCATGCATGCTGAGGCAGATGTGCTGTGGTAGTGCAACAACATTTAGCCTCCAATTAATGCTGTATATTCTTTACTATGCATGGTCACACTAGCCGCATTGCCACAGTTGCCATCCTGTTCTGTCATGCATTGCTTGCCATCACCATGGTGGCCTGGTTGTGCCTCTTACTTGTTGTCATCCATATGCATTATTTGTGATATGTGGCCCAGAGATGTGTCATGTTCCGTTTGGCTGGTTCAGGTGAGGAGTGTTTAGCCCTGTATGCATTCTCCACTCACTGGCTATAGCCACCCAAGTGCACTATTCCCCCCCCCACTTTCCCACCCAGGTGCAGTAGCCCCCCCCCCCTTCTGCATCCGCACACATCAGTACCCCACAGCACGGCCATGGGACAGTTGTGCAACTCACCAAGCAGCCAGGCACGTGGTCCAGCATGTCGCTCCATGTGACAGGGTAGCGTGGAGTTGCGCAGTACCATGGCATCATGTGTGGATCCAGGAAATCGGGCGCAGCAATGGGTGATGATCTTGCTGGAGTCACATACCATTTGCACATTGATGGAGTGGTATTGCTTGCGATTGCTGTACACCGCCTCTATGGCGTGGGGGACTACCAATTCCACATGGGTGCGGTCGATGGCACCGACACAATTGGGCATGCCTGCCAGTGCATGGAAGCCTATTTTGGTTTCAGCTATCTCCTGGGCAGTCCGTGGTAGGGATATGTGGGTGCTTGCGTGCTTCAGGAGGGCATCCATCACTTGGTTCAGCATGCGTGAAAATAGTGGTTGTGAAATGCCATGCAGCTGGGCCACTGTGTGTTGGTAGGTGCCTGTGGCCAGGAAGTGTAGCACAGACACCACCTTTAGTAGTGTGGGGATGGCAGTGCGTATTCCTATGTGGCTGGCAATGTCGTTCTGTATCATGGCCACTATGGTGGCGATGGTGTCACGGTCCAACTGGTACAGGGTGTGGATCTGCTCAGGGGTTAGGTTGAATGGGATGGGTCTGGTGCGAGGGATTGGTGGCTGCCTACAAGGCACTGGTGGCTGCTCTGGTGGTAATTGCTGGGCCTGTCTCACCCTCCTTCTCCTCCTGCGTATCCTCTGTGCTGCCTGTTGTTGCTGCTGTAGTTGTTGTTGTTGCTGTAGTTGTTGCAGTATGAGCATGTCCTCCAGCGCCATGATTGCAACTGCTAGTGGTAGCATTTTGGTGTAGGAAGGGGTGTGGTGTGTAGGTGTGCTCCTTTTGTACTGGGCCGGTCTCCATTGCCTCCACCTGTGGGGGGGGAGGGTGTGGTGTGTGGGTGTGCTCAGTTTATATTGGCACAGCCTCCATTGACTCCACATGTGTGGATTGTGTGCACCTGTGGCAGCTGCCTTGTATCCTGATTGCTGTTTGCGGCTGGTCCGCGATGCCTGTATGGCCGGCATCATGCAGCCCGTGATTACCGGCTTCACGATGCTGGTATTTGCATGTCTGCGTAGGTTGTGATTCCCCCTTATTACCGGCATGCCGGTATTTGCTCCCTGAAGGGGCGCGTGTACGCGCCTATGCCGCTATTAGCGGCACCGTTATTTAGGGTGCCGCTAATACCGGGTTTGCGGGTCAGAATGCAACGGGACGGTAAACGATGCCGGTATTACCATACCGGCATCATTTTTGCCTTACCGGCATACCTCGTAATGAGGCCCATAGTCTTTTTTACTCCTTTTTTTTACTTAGTCCATGTAATTTCCCCTACCTTTACAACATGCACTCTCAGTCATCTTTTATCTAATACTTTTTCGTTTTCACTTGCAGCTTGATCTTTACTTTTCCATCATTTTCACTCTTCTATGGAAACATTCTATAAATATTAGACCTGAACCAATATATACAATAACATTGTATATTGAGAGTCGACACATACAGTCATACTGTGTATTGGGACAGGTTTTCTAAAACACCCATTTTTCCACAGAATAGAACCTGAGCTACAGACCAAACTACGCACTATTATACTGAGTGGTAACCTTTACATCAACACCATTGACCTTACACAAAAGTAAGTATAAATTCTGTTTTCACTTTTGACATCATATTCAGATACAATATGTCACTTAACATAGGACACCATGCTGCCTTCCATCTGACCTTTACTCTCCTTCTTCCTCTAAGATTCTAACAATTATTGCTCCATACCACAATCCTCCTGAAGAACCGCCGCTTTTTAGCGGCGGGGAAACACGTGTTGAGGAACTATTTGGCTTTTGTTCTGTTTCACACTAATGTATACAACCAAGGATACTACAACCTGGAAACTAACTGGACCTTATCAAAGCACCTTGCTTTTGCTCCATCTTATATTAGTGCACACAACTAAGGATACTATAATTTGGAAACCAACTGGATCTCACCATAGAGGAACTATTTGGCTTTTGTTCTGTTTCACACTAATATATACAACCAAGGATACTACAACCTGGAAACTAACTGGACCTTATGAAAGCACCTTGCTTTTGCTCCATCTTAAATTAGTGCCCACAACTAAGGATTCTATAATTTGGAAACCAACTGGATCTCATCATAGCACCAGTGAACTTAGTGACGGTAACTAAGTACATTTAAAGTTTCAGCCAATATGCAATCTACTTTGAAGATTTAGCGTCAGCAATTTAGGACAGTTTAAGCCTCAATCATCTCTAAATAAATATTTTTTCTTTTTTTTCTTTTCTTGAAACCAGGATCACTATCTCAACTCTTAGTGAACATAACTAAGGGCACTTTATTTTGGAAATCAACTGGATTTCGCTACAGTATCAGCATCACACACTAGTGTATGGACAAAATACTCCTACAAGAACCTTTCTGTTTGTGATTTACCTTTTGCTTTCGCCATCGTATTAAGGCTTGTATGTCGTTTCTATGCTTGAATCTGATAACTTCAAATTAAATATCTCTTTGAAATCTACTATTAGTGTCATCACCTAATTTTGAGAAGCGCGACAGGAGGGCTTTTTTCCTCTCACATTTTCCGAGCCCAGGCCAGCCTCTGTGGCATCCCTCAGTTGCAGCATCTCAAACTCTTTCAAGTGTCAACCTGATTAATAATATCCATCTAGAGCGCCATCACTGTTTCTAAGGCTGACCTTCTCCTCTTTCACTTGTTGCGAGGTAATGTAAGATATTAGGATTTTTCTTTTACGATGTTAGTTCTGTTGATAGTGGTATTTGGCGGGGTGTGTTCTGAATTCAAGGCTGCTTCTTTGTTTGTTTGTTTTATTATTTAAAATGCTCACCATACCAGAGGTTATCAGGGTGCAAGGACAAGGATATTTTCAGCTTACAGAGTTACGAAAAGCAGATACAAATACAGTGTAGAGTGCAGGTAGGTAGTTACGACCTGTAGTAGGGGAGACAGTGCATAATATATAAGAAGAGAGTTAGCGATTATACAATAGGTTGTATGTAAGGCAGTCTGTACAGGAAGAGGCACAGGACAAGCAATATACACACTATATACAAAATAAGCAATCTAGGCAATATGTACAGTCAATGCAACATAGTATAGCATGTGTGATGTGGAGGAGGTCAGTGGTCATTTTCCTTGATCCAGTTGATGAGGTTGGACCTAAAGCGAAGATAGGATAAATCTTCCCTTAAGGGTGGAGGGAGGGAGTTCCAATATAGGGCGGCTTTGACGGGGAAGCTGCTTCCGCCAGTGTTAGTGCGTTTAAACCTAGGCACAGTTAGGAGATTCGCATTAGCCGTTCTTGTGGGGCGGTTGGAGGACTGCTTCGTGAATCTGGCTATAAGGTATTGTGGGGCTGCATTGTGGAGACATTTGTGAGTCAGAGAAGCTGCTTTAAGAAGGATTTTATCTTTCGTGGTGAGCCAGTTGTTCTTTCTGATGTCAGAAATGTGGGCTTTCTTTGGAATACTTAGGGCTGCTCTCAGGGCATTGTTTTGTAGAATCTGGATTTTGTTAGTAATGTATTTATTACTCCCTAAGTATAGGGCATTTGTAACGCTCACCTGGTATCCATGGGGACGTCACTCAGCCGGTCCTGGCCTCTTACGACCTCGAACCCTTCCCTGGAGGCTATTCGACTGGCGACTGGGCCTGAAACACAGGATTGGTAGAGTTTAACTCCCTATTGTCTCTGTGTGCTTTAACCCCTTCCTCCCCGGGGTCCAACCCTTCCCTTTGATCCACAGCTCACCTTGTTTTCTTGGATGGTGTGCTCTCCATCCTGCTTTCAGCGCAGGGGCGCATTGATTGATGCAGCTCGTTGGTGCCTAGTTACTTCACTGGCGAGAGTCTGACTGGTAAGTATAATGAGTCTTTCAACAGTTCTCTAACTTTGTTCCTTTCCTTCTTAGATGATGGCCGGCGTCCGGGGATGGTGGCGTGCTGCTGAGATGAGTGGCGTTGAAGGTGAGTGAGAGCACGATGCGCGATGCACCCTTTTCTTATTTGTATTGAACTGAGTTCTTTTTCTGTGTCTTTTAGGTGCCGCGACGTTGTCAGCGTGGATGCCGGTTATGACGAACAAATGCGGTGAGTAAGCGTTATATGCGGCACCTCTAGATGTTTCCACACTAACATGGAGTGTCTTTTCCCCCCTCGCAGATGGATGAGAAGTTCTGGAGACACAGTTCCCCCAGAGCGGCTGGGATTCATGTAAGCGTTTGAAGCTCGTACTGTATTTTTAAAAAAATAAGCAAAGAGCTGTAGAATGATTACTAGTGCCTTTTCGCTGTTCTTTTCTTGTTCTTTAGGAAGCGGCGTGCTGGGATGGGAATGACACCGCCGAAGATGCCCGCAGAACAGAAGGAGCGTTGAATGATGGGCAGAAGGGCTGCAAGGTAAGGCTGTTCCTAACGGTGTTCTTGTTCTTGCAGGAGCTAAGCGCAGAAGAAAGATACAGGCCCACTGGAGAACGATCCGAACACGGTGAGTGCCATGCTGCAGGTGCAGAAAACACAAAGCATGCTTCTCAGCCTGGGTGTGGCTTAAATAGTCTCTGGGTATCCCAGGTGCCCCTGGGCTGAACTGCACTCTATTAACAAAGGCCAAATCCTTGTTGTAATCTCCCGTCAGCGGGATGAGGATCTGGGTATCATCAGCATAGTTTGTGTGGTGATACCCAGACCGTCTAGATCGTCAAAAAGGGGTTTTGTGAAGATGTTGTATAGGGTGGGGGATACACAAGAACCCTGTGGCACTCCGCAGGTGATGGGAATGTGGTCAGCGGCTGCTGTAGGAGAAAAGATATGTATTGTCCTGTTATCAAGGAAGGATTGGATCCATCCTATGGCTTTTTATGAGAAGTGGGTGGTGGAGTCCAGGTGGTTGCACAGGATTTTGTGGTCTACTAGATCGAACACTGCTGAGAGGTCAAGTAAGAGCAATAGTGCTGCCTTTCCACTGTCTCTCAGCAAGTCGATTTGTGCCTTTAAGTCAATCAGTGCAGTTTCGGTCCCGTGTTGGGGTCTGAAGCCTGACTGTCGTACTCCTAGTAGAAGGTTGCTTTCCAGATATTGTTGGATTTGAAGGTAAGCTACCTTGTCTACAATTTTGAAGAGGAATGGGACTGTGGTGATTGGTCGGTAGTTGGTAGGTATGTAAGGGTCTAGAGTTTGTTTTTTAAGTAGTGGGAGGACCCAAGATTGTTTCAGATTGTTAGGTATGATGCCGGAGGAGAACGAGGCGTTGATGAGTTTGGAGATGAATGGGGAGAGATCGTGCGCAGCATCCTTTATGATTTGGGCAGGGCAAGGTTCGCCTTGGCAGTTTGAAGGTTTGAGGGTGAGAATGACTTTTTCGACCTCTAAGGTGGATACTTTGGTAAAGGTGAAGCAGGGGAGAGGTTGTTGAAGGGGCAAGGAGGAGAGTTTCTTTTTTGTTTACGATCTTGGCTTGCAGGGTCGCTATCTTGTTAGACAAGGCATTCTGGATGTTGGTGAACCATATTTTGTCTTTTAGACAGTTGTCAGGGGCCTGGATAGGAGTTTCCATCTGTTTAAGGATTGTGAACAATTCTTTGGTACTTGAGTTGGCTTGTGTGATACGCGCATTGAAGGAGGATTGTTTGGCAAGAATAATTTCTTTTTTGTAGAGCGTGGCTAATTTACTGAGGTCATTTTTATTCGTGACAGACGGATCTTGTCTCCATATTTGTTCTCTTTTACGCTTTTCTAGTCTGAGTGATTTCAGGTGGGGAGAGAACCAAGTGTTCACATGTTTTTTAGGTTTGCTCTTTCTAAGTTTTAGTGGTGCTATGATGTCTAAGGAAGAGATCATTATTTTGTTATACTCATCTACCAAAGTGAAGGGATCAGTATGGTTGGGGAGCGAGTTCAGAGTGGGGAGGATAAGGGGAGTGAGTTTATCAGCAGTAATATTTATTTTATTTCTGGTGGGGATGACAGGAGCCATGCTATTATCAGGAGGTAGGGGGGGTGTAGCCTCTAAAGTGAAGGTTGTCAGGTGATGATCGGACCAGTGTTCTGGTGTTATGGATGTGATGGAAGTCTGACAGTTGTACTCTGCTGTCCAATCGAGAGTCCTTCCTTTATTATGGGTTGGAGGAGTCACTTTTTTGGGTGAAACCGAGTTCAGCAAGGGAGTCGTTAATTAACATAGCATTGTGGTCTAGAGGGTCATTGAACCCTAGGTTAATATCACCTAGGAGAAGGCATTGTGAGGAATTTTTGAGGTTGTCAGATAGGATGGTGGTTAAATCTTCTTCGAAGAAGCCTAGGGGGCCGGGGTTCTGTATATGAGGTGGATAATCACAGTTTGTTTGTCGGTAACGGATACCTTAGTTGTGAGGGATTCGCAGGAATCGAGATTTTGTGGTGTGACAAGTCTCAAAGGTAGGCTGGTTTTGGCGATTATGGCTAGGCCTCAGCCTCAGGATTTAGTTTGATCTATTCTAAGGAGTGTGTGAATCGCTAGCATAATTGATGGGCCTGCTGCTGAGTGAAGCCAGGATTCAGTGATGGTGAGGAAGTCAATTTTTTCTGACTGAAGTAGGTCGGCTATTTCGGTGGCATGGGCTACAAAAGAGCGGGCATTTATTAAGGCGCCTCTGATGCTAGTCTGAGTAATATTGGTGGGTAAAGCCTGGGTGTTATGAAGGTAATTGCGAGGGGGATTGGTATCCTGAATAGTCTGACTATTATTCAATGATATGGGCTGGGGGGAGGTGGTGGTTTTAAGGCGGGAATTATTGTTTTTGGCGTGCAGGCCCAAGTTTCTAGTCATGCTTGTTTTGAGGTGGCATAAAGATTTGGCTTAAGGTTCAAATATTTTAGGGAGTCTGGCGCAGAGTTTAAGGTTTCTCTGATGTAGGCTGCACGGTCTGATGTCTAGCATGGCTAACTGGCTGGGAGGGTTGTTATAAAGTGTTGCGATATAGGGAGTAGGCACTACCGTAGGAGTTGTGGGTGTCATGGTAAGATTCAGAGTGCAGATTAGGTTAAGGATGGTCCTCAGCAGGACAGTATAGAAGGATAGCAAATACATAGTATACACTGTTTGGGCTAGCAGCAGTGGAAGGGTAACTATGTGGTGGCAGTGAATAACCCGGGCGGGTGGACCAGTGGGTAGTGGCAGTGCTTCGGCACAGTGAAGGTATACTGGTAAGTGTGGCATGGGACTGGGCTGGTTAAGATAGTAGGGCAAGTAAGTAGGCTGGTTCAGACAGAGAATGCTAGGTCAGAGAATAGGCTGGTTTAAAAAAATAGGCAAAAATCAGACAATGGTATAGGATAAGCTATTACATGTAAGCTGGTTTAGGTTGTGACATGGTAGGCTAAAACAAAAAGAGTGAGTATTGCAGTTGTGTACAAAGGGCTAGTACAGAGTTCAAATGCAGCAGTTATACACTCAGGCTGATACAGAAAGTAGGTAGAGTGATTGAGCGTCGTAGGCTAAGGCAAAAATCAATACAGCAAATACACCCAAGTGAAGATTTCTCAGGCGGATACAGCAGTATCTGGGAAATGCACATTAGGCAACTCAATAAACAGTCTTAGGCATTGGGAAACACTGAACGGACAATATGGTAATGGATGTCAAGGTAGTAGTAATGCAAAGCAATAATGCAATAAAAAGCTTAGGTAATACTACGTAATAGGGGTTTGAGCATGAAGCAACAATAAGGCAGTGTTAACCTTAAATAATAAGCATTTGAGTTTAGAGCAGCAAACAATTTTGTAGTATTGTTACATACATATTGAATAACAGCTTTGCCTGAATGTAATCACTGTCTGGCTAGAATTGCAATGAGTGTCAAGGATAGGGTGGCAGATGCTGTTAGCTTAATGTCTCGTCGCAGTGAACCAATGTCGTTGGGAACCAAACGAAGTAGGCTGCGTGGGGGGTTTCCTGTTGATGTTCTGGGAAAGCCTCAAGGAAGCAATAGAATTACACCAGGGTGGGCTGACATCTGCAGACTCTCCAAAGTGACGAGTCACAACGGGGCACAGTGAATAACTGGTGGCCAGTATTCAGAAGGTGTACCTTTGTACAGGAGGTGTCTCAGCAATAGGGAGCTTCACAGAGCCATCGGGAACCAGGACGGAGTCGGATCACTCCTAGAGGCACAGCAGGCTGTTTCCAGGGCATGTTTAAGGTGGTGGGAGACCAGCGTTTCTCAGGGACAGGCCAGTGGACAGGCTAGGGACAGGTGCTGGACTTGGTTCCTGGGCCTTAGTGACGGTGGGCCGGCTTGCGCCTGCCGGCACTCGATAGGTGCAAAAATCGGGCAGAGCAGCCAATCAGGCATCTGGATCCCCAACCTGGGTGGGGATTAGGCTGTGGGTTGGAGATTCGATTCTGGGGCGGCCATCTTGTGAAATGCAACCTCATGAAGCACAATGGTTGGTACAGAGGTAGATCTCTGCATCAAATGAAGAAATGGCCTCGAAATTCGGAATTTTGTAAATAAATACACCTCTTGCGATCACACACTGTATAATGTGCGTTTAGGTGATTTATGGAGAGGTTCTGCCGTTTCAAGTGACGAGTTGAGGTTTAAGATACACGCTTACCAGATGAATGCGTGAATATCGGCCTCATCTCCTGGGGTGGCCGCTGCTCCAGCAGTGGACTTGGAGCTTCGGCTCCTCCAGTGGAGCCACGATTTGCTTCTACTGGGGGCCGTTAAATTTGTGTATCAGTATTAGTTCTTCCATGTTCCTGTTCTCTTTGTCGGTGTCCATTTCTGCGTTGGGCATTATGGGTCTTCAGTAGCGGGAGTTGGTCTTGGTGTAAAGTTTACAGGGAAAATGCCAGCCTGTCTTGTCTTGTGCTAGGACAGTATTTACGTTTTCCTCTTATATTGCGATGATGCCTGGGTGATATCGAGTGCGATCTGTTCATTCCGTCGGATGGGTGAGGTGTTTCTTCTTTTTATAGGAGCAGCGTCCAAGGGAATGGGGAGAACTGGGAGTGGGGCGTATGGCTCAGCTATTTGGCGCTATGGGTTAGAGATTTTGCAGGGTATGATATGATATGGTATGATATGGCATTTATAACGCACCTATACACAACTGTTTCAAGGCGCCACAAGGCGAGGGAGAAGCAACAGAGGGAAGACAAACAACGATCCTACAAGGCCAGGTATCATTCAGATCGTGCAAGTGCATGGGAAGGGAGAGGGTGGAAGTGCAGTACATGGGATAAGGACAATAACAATAAATGAAGTACGACCACCTAGTGACAAGTGCAAGGGTAAGTGCAGACATCAGCTGTCAACTGCTGGTAGTGGAACTGTAGGGATACAGGGCAGTCCCTAAGTGTGGTGGTGGCCAGGAAGGCAGTGCAGGAGTGCGACTGGTGGGGGAGGGGACCTGGGCCTGAGATCAGAGGATGGCCAGGTAACCAGTGCAGTTTCAGTTTTAGCCAGGAAGTCAGCAGGGGAGAGGAGGAGAAAAAGCAGAAGCAAAGAGAAAGGTTTTGAGGTGCTTCCGGAACCGCAGATGGTTCTCCTCAAGTTTCAGGGAGGCAAGGAGGCTGTTCCAGAGGGAGGCCCCAGCCGAGGAAAGAGATCTACTACCAACTCGTTGCTTGGAGAAGCGACTGACCCTGAGGTAGTTGGAGGCAGAAGAGCCAAGAGCTCAAGAAGGAAGATATTTAGGAAGAGAGAGAGCTGAAGGTATTGAGGCCCCAGCCCCCAGAAGGCCTTGTGGACATTGCAGAGGGTTTTGAAGGTAATCCTCGCAGCCACTGGAAGCCAGTGCAGAGATTTCAGTCCTGGAGAGATTCGATCCCTGGGCTTGAGGCCAAGGACAAGTCTCGCAGTCCTGTTCTGGATGAGTTGCAGAGGGCGGAGAGTAGAAGCAGGCAGATTTAGAAAGAGGCTGCTCCAATAGTCCAACCTGGAGAGAACCAGAGCTCTGGAGACAGTGAGCTTCTGGGGGAAGGCGAGGAAAGGAAGAAACCTCTGAGGAGGTGCAGCTGGTAGTGTGACTTCTTGGAGACGTCAGAGATGTGAGGAGAGAAGCAGAGTGTGGAGTCGAAAATTACCCTGAGGTTTTTAGTCTCACATGTGGGAGCAAGAAGGGGGCCAAGGGAGGCCAGCCAGATAGTGACAGGAAAGGAGGGAGCAGGTGTTCCGATGAAAAGAATCTCGGTCTTACCGGCATTAAGACAGAGATCATTGGCGGCACACCACTCCTGGATGGCGGACAGGCAGTCATAGATGAGAGAGGGCGAAGAGGTGGCTGACGGTAGCCTGAAGATGAGCTGGGTGTCGTCCACATAGCACTGGAAGTTGGGGCAGAGTGCAGTAATGCAGCGGGCAAGAAGTGCCAGGTATTGGTTGAACAGCCAGGGAGAGAGGTTAGACCCCTGGGGAACACCACAGGTAGAGATAGCGATGGAGGAGAGGAAGTAACCAAGTTGAACCTGCAAGTGTCGATCAGAGAGGAAAGAAGTCAGCCACGCCAGGGCCTAAACCTGTGATACCGAAGTGATCACCGAGACTTTTGAGTAGGATGGCATGGTTGTCCGTGTCAATGGCAGAAGAAGGATCAAGTAAGATGAGGACACAAGGGGTGTTGGAATCAAGGTTGGAGAGCAGGTCTTCACGGATGTTCAGTAGAGCAGTTTCCATGCTTCTGGCTGCTCTGAAGCCAGAATGATGATCATGGAGACAACCAACAGATTCAGTGTGAAGATTTAGCTGGGAGATGGCCAGCTTTTCCAAGAGTTTGCCCAGGAAAGGATTGATGGAGATGCGGCGATAGTTAGCCGGACAGGACGGGTCGGCAGAGGGTTTCTTAAGAAGAGGGTGCACAAGGGAGTGCTTCAGGGGGGAAGGGAAGACTCCAGAGGTGAAGGAGTGGTTGCAGAAGTTGGCCAAAGCAGGAGCCAGGGAGTCAATGTAGTCCTTGATAGTTTTGGAGGAGTAGGGATGGGCCTGTTTTGACAAGACTTTCATAGATCTGACTTGTCTAGTAACATCATCTGGGGAAAACAGGGGAAAGGCAGAGAAGGAGGGAGGAGAAGTGGCCGAAGAAGGGCCAGATGAAGAGCAGGGAGTAGAGGGAGGAAGGGGAGAGGAGGAAAGAGAGGACAGGATGTCCTAAGTTTTAGAGATGAAATGAGAAGCCAGTGCCGTGCAGAGGGCCTGGGCAGGGACAGGAGAGGTAGAAACTGCGGTATGATTGGCCAGTTCCTTGCAGATTTTAAAGAGTTCAGCCGAGTTGTTAGATTCCGCAGAGATGCGGGCTTGGATGTGATCTCTCTTCTTGGTGAGGACAGAGAGACGGTATTGCCTCTGGAGCATGTGGCAGGCCAGTTTGTCAGAGGATGCACATCAAGCACGCATTTCCTCTCAGCCACCCTGTATTTGTGTTTAAGGGTGACAAGGTCTGAGTCGTATCAGGAGTTGCACTTTGCTTTGGGCTTCAAGCGGATCCTTATGACAGGGGCAAGAACATTGAGCGTGTCAGATATAGCAGAGAGGAGCATGGAAAGGGCTGTGTCAGGGTGTGAGTCAGCCAAAGGGGGAGGGGGTGGCGAGAAAGTGGCGGCGAAAGCCTCAACTGACACGCGCTTCATGGGTCGGATAACCAAGAAGGTGGGTGGCAGTGATAGAGATGGCTTGGCCTGAGGGTAGAGAGGGTGAGCTGGGAGGAAAGGAGGAAGTGATCACTCCAGAAGAGAGGAGTGGTGAGAGGGATCGAAAGGGGAAGGTCAGAGGACATCAGAACATCCAGAGTGTGCCCTGCAGAGTGAGTGGAGGACAGGAAGCATCCAGGTGGATGTTGAAGTCTCCAAAAAGGATGAGTTGAGTGGTCGAGACCAGGAGGGAAGAGGAGAGGTCCACCCACTCAGAGAGGAAGGAGGAGATCTGACCAGGTGGCCGATAGATAGTAGCCACAGTAAGGAAATGGCTAGGAGAGAGAGAGAGAGAGAGAGCCTGCATACGAGGCATTCGAAAGAGGAGTAGGCCTGTGTAGCAATGACACTGCTTGGTGTTCTTGGTTGTCGGGCAGCCTAGGACTCAATTAAGGTAGGTATCGATAGAGTGCCTAGAGGTATGGAATGACAAGATAATGGGACCCTAGTTTTCACCAATGTTATAATTGAGATATTCTTTGATGTCGGGTCTCCGGGTTTTGGGATGGATCTAGGTTTGTCACGGCCCAGCAATAAATTAAGCGCCTTGATTTCTTGAAATATAGTCAACAAGGGGGAGGCCCTGGCTTCCCAGAGTGGCAGGCAGTGGTCGAGTACCAAGATATGGCACACTTGGAAAGGGAGGGAGGCCAGTGTTTCACATATGGGCAGGCGGTAAAGTAAGCGCCTACATATGCTATGCCTAGTTAGCAATAGTAGTGGCCTGTGAATCACAAAGGGCTAATGGTATTTAGGGCATTTAGGATTGCCTGACCTGGATTTTGGGTTAGAGGCCTGACTGTCAAAGAATTGCAGGCAGTACTTAGACGTCTCGATTTGACAGATCTAGACATCGAGAGAGAGGGCCAGATTTCAAACAGTAGCAGGCAGTAATTTGAACAGCTAGATTTGTGACACCTGGATAAGGGAAGGAAGGCCTATGTTTCAAAGAGGGGCAGGCAGTGGTTAAACACCTAGATTTGAGACACCCAGACGATAGGAGAAGGCCTAGGTTTCAAATAGTGGCAGGCAGTAGTCAGGACATCTACAATTAAGGCTCCTGGAGAGCGGTTGAGAGGCCTAGGCTTCAGACATTTGGAGGCGGCGCAGGCTAATATTCACAGTACTATCTCAGTGAGATATGAGCAATTCTTTAAGAGTGTGGCGCAGGCTAACATTCAAGCACTAGCTCAGTGTGGCATCCTCTAGATGTGGCTCAATGCAATACCAACAATTCTTCAAGAGCACGGCGCAAGCCAGTATAACTGAAGGATTGAAGGCCCAACTGGAAGAGGAATTTCAGAGGGATGCTTTTACTTTGAGAATAGTTCTGTTCATTTACAGGTTATCCTTGTACTGTGAATATAGTATGCTCATTCATTCTTTAGCAGTTAATGAGGTGGTGTTATGTTAGGTGGTGTTCGTAAAGCACAACTTTTGCCTTTGGAAAGGATCTTTATCTTGTGCAGACGGATGCCCGGGTGCACCAGTTAAAGCTATGGCCTTGGCAGGTTTCCAAGTGGGGCACATTGCCAATGGAGTGATAGTCTTAGTGATTTTGGTGCACCTGGGTGTGGTTGTGAGTGTGGTATGTTGTTTTAGAGTGGTATCGCTTTGGGAGACCGTCCATGAAACCTGGTGGTTAATGTTAGAGTGTATCTGCTCTTTCAAGGGGGTGGTTTTTGCAATCTACCAAGCCACCTGGTATGATGTTAGGTGGCAGGGCGAGGGTAATGTGGTGTGTTTACGGGTTGAGGGGTTCTAAAGGTGGTGAAGCTGTTAAGCCTCCTCTGAGGTCTCAGCGCAAATGTTAGTGTGTTTTAGCTTCGAGAGGGTGGTCTGGTTTCTCAACGTTCCACAACACATGAATTTCATTGCATATTGCATGAGTGAATTGTCTGGATGGATGCATGTGAGATGTTATTGTGCTTTACTTCCACAGGGACCTCATTGTATTGTCCTTGTGTGCCTAGCCCAAGAAAGATGTTCATGTTTCACGAGTGGCCTGGTACTTCAGGTGGTTAGGATTACGGCCTTCTGTGATCCTGAAGGTTTCCTTGAGTCTGTTAATGCAGAGTAGTTGGATATTTTCTATTTTATTTTATTTATAGAGCGACTTATGCCAAAGTGCTTTTACAAATTAAAAGACGGTACAAACTTTGAATAGAAAATGCAGGGTAAGCAGTAGAGGTAAGAAGCTGAAAGGGATACTAAGTAATCTTTCAGTCCGGAAAGGAGAGAGAGGGGAAGGAGACCTGTTCGATAGCTGTAAGGTGTTCCAGTGTCTTGGACCAAGAACGGAGAAGGAGCAAAAGCGAGAATGTGCACAGGGGGGATGAGGAACTGACGGAAATAAATGCAATTGAGAGTGCAGTGCACAAGAGGGAGAGTAAAACGAAACAAAGACAAGAGAGATAGGGAGGAGCCAATCAATGAAGTGAGGAAAGGGCAGAGGAAATAAAGTGATGAGGGGGTAAGCCAAGAAGAAGATGAACAGATGAATTGTAAATAGAACGCAGAGAAGCAAGCAGGTAGGTAGAAGACCCATTAACAAAGAAGAGCAGTAGGCCAGCCTGGAGTAAACAAGAGAATTGATCAGGAGCTTAGTCTTGTCAGCCCACCCGCATCGTTATGCGTGGGCCGGCCGCCGTTGCGGCCGTTACGTTAGGACGTCCGGGACGTGACGTCGGGGGAAGGGGATGGGCGGGGAGGGAGTTTGGCAGTTGCCGCGTTCACTGCAATAAAGAAGGTTCTCTGTTACCCCGGCTCCCGCGAATCATTCGCCGCGAGGCGCGCGCGCGAGGTGCGCACCTGATGTCCGTGGCCGCGCATAGGCCTGACAATGGCGACGAGGTAACACGGCCCACGTGTGCCGTAGGGAGGCCCGCAATCGTGCGGCTCGGCGCGTCGGCGCACCTCCACGACAGCTGGTAGCTGCACGCACAGACGCCCCCACGACCACAGCAGAGGTGCTGCTGAACCGGCAGACACTGCCCCACGGCCGCAAACTCTGCCCCACTGTCAAGGCAGGGTCACGGGAACGGCTCCCATAGCACCACTGCCTCATCAAGGGCAGGACCGGCAGGCACAGCTCCACAGCCACCAAAGAGGCGCTGGCACACCCCACCGATAAAGGCGCACCGGTCGGCGGCAAGCGGGTAAGATGTCGGACACGGCTAGCACACCTGCCTCTTCCACGGGAGGTGCAAGCACCGCAGCGGACGCGCCAGGGAGTGGCGACAATCAGCCCCCTCACACTGAAGCAGCGCAGGTGATTCACATGCCAAACCCCTTTGAAATCAGAGACACCTCGAACCTGGGGCCCCGCTGGACGATATGGCTCAGGGACTTCAAATTTTACACGGGGGCGATAGGACTTACCGATGACGCAAGACTAAAGAACACCCTCTTCATGGCGGTTGGGCCTGCAGTGAGAGACATAGCCGGAGAGCTACTCGACGTCGACACAGTAACCTATGGTCAACTCCACACCAAACTATCCAAATACTTCGCCCCACACACGAACGTCGACTACGAACGCCATGTATTTCACACAACCAGGCAGGAAAAGGGCGAATCCATCGACAATTTCGTGATGCGCCTGCGCATAAAACTAAAACACTGCGAATTCCATAGGTATTCAAACGAAGAAGCCCTCAGATCGCAAGTGATCGCAGGCTGCATCTCGCAAACTTTCCGCAAACAGCTCCTGCAAAAACAAAGGTCACTTGAAGAGATCCTAGCACTGGCTCGCATGGAGGCGGCCGTGGACTCACAACTAGACAACCTGGGGAAAGTCTCCATACAACAGCTAGGGGAACCCGCAGAATCCGTCAACAAACTATACACAAGCCCCAGCCAGAGCGGGAGACGCACAGAGGCCACCTGCTACAAGTGTGGGTATGAATATCCGCACGTCGGGGACTGCCCGGCCCTAGGACAACAGTGTGCAGCATGTGGTGGTATGGACCACTTCAGGGCCACGTGCAAGAACGCCCCCATGACTGCACTGGGGAAACCCCGGACTCTAGACAGATGCCGTTACAGCCGGCAAAGCCCGCCCAAACCTAGAGGAGAGAGCGACAGGAAGCCGACAAAAAGAGAGGACAGCAGCAGATCCGGCCACTACTCTAGGGACGACAGGCGCTCATCAGAGGACACGCGTCGCTCCCACAGAAGACGATATGTCCGATACATTGAAACGCGATCCCCCACCAGCAGCGACACTCCGTCATCAGGGGATGACCAAAGAAAAAAGGGCTATGTATGGGCTGTCAAGACGAATACGTCAGCCACACAGCACAGTCCCACACTCACTTTGACTGTAAATAACACGCCGGTGAAATTCCTTATAGACACCGGGGCCACGGTGAATATCATAAATGAACAAACCTATGAAGCACTAACTCCACCTCCAAAAATCAAGAAGGCTGAAATAGACATTTATCCATATGGATCCACGACGCCCCTACCGTGCAAGGGCACCATAACAGCGTGGTGC
This sequence comes from Ambystoma mexicanum, assembly GCF_040938575.1. Classification (NCBI taxonomy): domain Eukaryota; kingdom Metazoa; phylum Chordata; class Amphibia; order Caudata; family Ambystomatidae; genus Ambystoma; species Ambystoma mexicanum. Next base: position 1,136,360,470 of record NC_090932.1, on the reverse strand, counting down.
TCTCACAAGCAGCACTCCGCGAGAATCCCACTGCACATCCTCAAAACGGAAGCAGACAGTGGCTGCATCCTAAGCTTCCGGACAGCAGTGGAGATGGGCCTCGTACACATCCTCTATCAGTTGATGGTCCACAAGTACTTTGCCAAGCCGGATATAATTGAACAGACATTCCCTAAACTATTTCACGGCCTAGGAAAACTAAAACACCGGAAAGTACACTTGCACATAGACCCACTTGTCAAACCAGTAGCCCAACACTACCGTGGCATTCCATTCAACATCCAAAGACAAGTGGAAGAAGAACTGGACAAACTGATCAAGATGGACGTTATTGAACCAGTGGCGGGGCCCACCCCCTGGGTCTCACTCATTGTCCCAGTCCCCAAAAAGTCGCCGGACGCGTCCATCCGCTTGTGCGTCGACATGCGACGAGCCAATACCGCCATCGAGAGAGAGAGGCATCAGGCGCCCAGGATCACTGACATGATCCACCTTCTACACGGATCAAGAGTCTTTTCAAAACTGGACCTAACCAAAGGATATCACCAGATCGAAATCGCAGCCGAATCCAGATACATCACCACGTTCGTCACCCACCTGGGATTATTTCAGTACAAACGACTCAGCTTCGGTATCTCGTCGGCGGCCGAGATCTTCCAGGAAGAGATCCACAAAGTAATTCGACACATACCAAATTGTCTGAACTATTCAGATGACGTCCTGGTATATGGCAAAACGCAAGAAGAACACGACAGGGCGCTACACAAAGTATGTCAAGCAATGGAAGAGGCCGGCCTCACGCTAAACAAGGCAAAGTGCGAATTCTCCAAGGGGTCGCTGAGGTTCTTTGGTCACATCTTCTCGGAGAAAGGCATGAGGCCGGACCCGGAAAAAGTTGAAGCGCTAAACTCCGCCACCCCCCCCACAAACACCACGGACCTACGCTCATTCTTGGGCCTAGCCAGCTATTGCTCTAGATATCTGAAGGACTATGCAACGGTCAGCAACCCCCTTCGACTGCTCACGCGAAAGGACACGCCGTTCGTATGGTCACAGGAGTGTCAAGAGGCGTTCGAAGCCATCAGGAGCGCCATTTCACAGGCAGAAGACATGGCGTATTACGACGCTCGGCGCGACACCGAAGTGATCGTAGACGCCAGCCCGGTAGGCCTCGGTGCCATCCTGACACAAAAAGATCCGGAGGACTCGCAAAAAGCTCACATAGTTGCATACGCCAGCAGGAGCCTGACGACCACAGAACAGGCATACTCCCAGGCGGAAAAGGAAAGCCTGGCGGTAGTATGGGCCTGCGAATATTTTCACCTGTTTCTCTTCGGCAAGAGATTCACAATAGTCACGGATCACCAGGCCCTCCTGACCATCTACGGAAATCCCAAAGCCGTCATGCCACCAAGGATAGCCAGATGGGGTCTGAGGCTACAAGACTACCAATTCACGGTCAAGCACCAGCCCGGAAAGGAGGACAATCCCACTGACTATCTCTCTCGTCACCCCACGGCATCCACAGCATCTCAACCCTCTATCGCAGATGCGTACATCAACTATGTCATTCACCACCTACAGCCGCTACCCATAGGATGGGCAGAGATAACAGCGCAGTCGGAAGCCGACCCCGCATTACGCATCTTCAGACATTGCCTTCTAACGGACAAAAGAACCCTCATGAGACAGCAAGCGAAGACAGAAACAGACGCAGTCAAGGAAGAAGTCAAGGGACTAAATCTAGTGTGGGACGAATTGACAGTGGTGGAAGGCATGGTACTGTTAAAAGGGTGCAAGGTCGTCATTCCGAGAGCACTCCGGGAAAGGACGATACACCTGGCCCATGAAGGACATCGCGGGATAGCAGCCACGAAGCGGCTTCTCCGACAGAAGGTGTGGTTCCCGCAGTTCGACAACCTAGTAGAAACAATCATAGGAGGATGCCACATATGTGCACAGGTAGCTCCGCCGCCACACCCAAATCCGCTACAAATGTCACCGCTGCCCACTAAAGTATGGGAGGAACTAGCTGTGGACCTGTTCGGACCATTGAATGACGGAACTCACGTCGTGGTACTCATGGATGAACACTCGAGATACCCTGACGCCCAGCTCGTGGACAGCAGTGCAACATCGAGCGTCATCCCCGCCCTCAACCGGATGCTGTCAGCATACGGAATCCCCAAAGTGATAAAATCAGACAATGGCCCCACCTTCATAAGCCACGAGTTCCAGAAGTTTGCACGATACATGGGATTCCAACACCAAAAGATAACTCCCCGATGGCCTCAGGCAAATGGCATGGTCGAAAGATTCATGACCAACATCAAAAGAACACTACAGATTGCTCACATCCAAAACAAACCGTTCGAGCAGGCCCTCAATCAACTGCTCAGGGAGTATCGTCACACCCCACACAGCACCACGGGCATATGCCCGGCAGACCTGCTATTCCGGAGGCCAATCACCACAAGGCTACCAGAGGACCCAAGACCCAAGGGCACGACAAGCCTCGAACGCGAGGCAAGAGTCAACGACGAGAGGAACAAGGCGCAAATGAAGGAAGCAGCGGACAGAAAGAGAAGGGCGAGAGAAAATCCGATGCAGACAGGCGATGAGGTATGGGTCAGACAACCCAAACACAGGAAGGAAGAAGCGACATTCGCACCTGAACCCCTCATCATCACCCAGAAGAAAGGAACAATGGTCACAGCACAAAGAAGTGACTGCACGTCCATCACCCGAAACAGCTCGCAATTCAAGCGGGTAAAACCCCACCATGGAGAGCGGTGGGAATGGGACAGAGACAGTGACGGAGATGGCCTCTCAGAGGAACCCTACCAGGGAGACGCCGAGGAGTCAGAGACAGAAAAGGACGGCGCAACCCCGGCCAGAGACTGCTCGACACCGTCTGGGGCACGGCGCCCTCAGAGGAGTCGCATCAAGCCGCTCTGCCTGATAGAAGAAATGGGGTAAGGAGAGGGGAGCACCCCTCAGGTTAAAAAGGGGGGAGATGTCAGCCCACCCGCATCGTTATGCGTGGGCCAGCCGCCGTTGCGGCCGTTACGTTAGGACGTCCGGGACGTGACGTCGGGGAAGGGGAGGGGCGGGGAGGGAGTTCGGCAGTTGCCGCGTTCACTGCAATAAAGAAGGTTCTCTGTTACCCCGGCTCCCGCGTATCATTCGCCACGAGGCGCACGCGCGAGGTGCGCACCTGATGTCCGTGGCTGCGCATAGGCCTGACAAGTCTCATGAAAGGAGAGATAGGGGCATGCTTTCCTAATGTTAGAAAGTCGGTAGGGAAAGGAGCGGGCAATAACTTAAATATCACCAGAGAAAGAGAGAGAAGAATCGAAGAGAATACCAAGATTTCTAGCAGACCAAGAGAAAGGCCGAGTAGCCAGAGGAAAAGGTATAGGGGGGATAGCAGAAGAGGGAAAGAAAAGGTCTTCTGTTTTTGTGGGATTAAAGTGAAGATAGTTAGCCGACATCCAGTGTTGGATGCCTAGCAGTAACGAAAATAAGAAGAGAGTCAGTCAGGGATGTGAAAGAAAAGAAGATGTGTGTGTCACGAGCATAGAAATGGTGAGAGAGATAGATCAAAGGACGTGATTATAGAGGAAAGGGGGATAGTATACAGAGAGACTAGGAGGGGAGCCAAGTACAGAACCCTGGGGTAAGTCAAACTGAAGCGGGAAGACAGGAGACGCAGAGTTGGCCCAAGAGGCCGAATATGTGTGATTTGAGAGATAAAAATGAAACTAGTCAAGGGCAGAGTTGCGGAAACCCAGGTGGAAGAGAGGGGAAAGAAGAACAGAGTGATCTTCAGTGTGAAATGCTGCAGACAGACCAAGCAAGACGAGGAGGACTGTTGTTAGCGTGGTGAGAGGATAGTAAGAAATTACTGGTGTATACAGTGGTGGCTGGTGAATAATATTTTTGGAGGGGCGTAAACATTTCCCACAAATTGGCACGAGCGACCGAGTCATCAAGGGAGCCTGAACTAACCAAAGTGTACGAAGCAGGGGAGGAGGTTCTCATCATGCCAACACTCCCGCCCCTTGCCAAAAATGAGTGAAAAAGTGGGTTAAAATGTAGCATCTTACACCACACTTATTGCCGAAAATTGGGCATAAAGCTACACAGTTTACAATCGTTTTTTAAGGATAGCACACATGCAAATCCAAGGATGCACAGTCACTAACAGTACACAGGAGGATTTCCCAAATCATTTTCATGATGCCTTTGCAAAATATATATGCCACTGTTCATCCTTTGCAAGAAGACATTTCCATTCTGGCTGCGCCCTGCAATGTCAGTGGAGGTATACATCTCCGCGCTGCCAATGCCAATACATGCCAGTGCCTGCATAAATGTGCCTATATCTGCATGCTAATAACACATTTGCTTTGCCCCTAACACCAGTGAATCCCTCACAGGTAAGAATCACCAATTTTTAACCTTGACATTTCACTCTGCATAACCAGGAATGAAAGCTGCTAGTGCTGGTAGTGTTCTTCTGTAGCTTGCACACAGCAGAACAGTGCTCCTTTCATCAACATTTGAAAACTGAAAGGCTCAGTCTCTCCCACTGAGTTTTAAATGTGTATCCTACGGCGCTCTGCATTGTGCACACTGCTTAAAGGGCATCTGTAATCCTCATTGAATCACCATCTAAAGGTTCGAGGCAGTGCCTGTGGCCCCAAATAATGGTACCTCCTGACATGTTTAAATAGTAAGGGAAAAACCAGCAGCAAGGAGGACAGAGGTCTCTGGCTCCTGCTGTGGGGTTGTGGAGGTCTTTTAATTAATGTTAGCTGAGTGAGGTTTCAGTTACAGGCTGCATCATGTAAACTTGGGTCATGCTGCCACAGGCCAGATTCCACTGATTCTGCACTTTCTTTTGGTTTCTTTGAGATTCATCGGATACAAATGGACTGGCCTAAGAGACTGGCCTAACAGCTGAACATCCATGCCAAGCGGTGTTGCAGAGCACAGCACAGCTGTGGAATGCATTGATGCTTCAGACTGCCGGGCATGAATAGACCCTCCTGAGAAGTACACATTGATAATGCTACTGGCTCAAATCCCAAGGCTGCCAGAGGCTGCCTCACAGAAACAGCCTGCAGTTGCAGAATTTACTTTCTTCCCCCTGTTCGGTGAAATGCCCTGTTTTTTATGATACGTGCTGTTAATGGGTGAAGAATAGATCTAGCTAATCCATTGTACATAAGGATGAACTAGGGCTGGGCAGGGAAGAGCTGAATGTTAGCACTCCAATGCACGGGTGTGTGCTTGTATTACAGCACTTTTCACCCCACTTCTGGTCTCTTGTGTATTATTATTTGTGTCCGAGTGCCGAGTACCTGGGATGCAGGACGTGACTTGAGGGAGCTGGATAAGCACTGGTATCGGGCGGGAGGGGCAGGATGAGCCTGTAACAGAACAGATTCATGTGAACATGATGCCGGAAGGCACATCCAAATCAAATGCTAAATGCAGTCCTTGACTTGAATGATACAACGTCCTTTCATCGCCTGCCTGTTCATCCCCAGGCTTTTTAACGTGAACATTCCATCGAATGTGCTCATCGAATTTTTTAGCGGTGGGGTGGGAAAGGGCAGATAAGGGTTTGGGTTGGTGGATAATAGCAAAAACTAAGTGTGGGAGGGAGATTTGGGGGGTACCCCCCCAAAAAAACAAAAAAAAAGGGGACATTCAATGGAATGTGCATGTTAAAAAGCCTGGGGATGAACAGGCAGTCGATGAAATGACATGGAACCAACTTGAACATGGCGTGCTCACCCAGGAATGGGGAAGGACAGCAAGCTATTAAACTTGCCTTAGACACGTGGGCACGTCGAGTGGTGGAGGGAGGGCAGACTTATACAAAGCACCTGTGACACCTTCTCAATGCTTGACATGGTGACTTACAAAATATATATATATTTCTTTCCTCCAAGGGCTGCTCCGACAAGTTTCAGATTTTTTTCTTCCACTTCCTGCTACGCTACAGCTGACTGGACCCTCTTCGGCTGCATTCAGAATCCATGATTCCATACCGACTGTGTACAAGGTACTGTAAAAAAAAAAAAAAACTATACATGTGTGTAAATGGAACCGCAACAGCGCCTTGATGCCTCCGGGCTTGGTGTGCTTTTCAAATGTAAAAATAAATAAATAAAAGTACACTTATAGCTCCGAGACACAGTAAAACTAACCAACTCAGCAAGTTGGGAGGATAGCTCACGCTCAATGTCCTAGATTTGAAAGCAAAACGATTCACTTCAGCTTGGGTTCGATTCTCCCCTCCCCCATTGGGTGCACACCCCCATGCAAATCCTAATTCGCCACATCAACTAACGAAAGTGTTCGTATTATAATGAGCCACACAAGACAGAGGGACAGGTTTGGCAGGGACTGTGCAGGACCCCATTAGGGGCTGCTAGGGACAGTGATTCTGACACCAGTGGGTGTTTATAGGCAAACTGTCCTGGAAGTTGAGTGACATAGGCCTTCCAGCTGCTACTCACAACAGGGCCGCCAGCACATACAACAACCAAGTTACTAAACAGGAACTTTGCTAGGGCACCGGGGAGTCAGCTGACACAGTACTGTCGATCCACTGTGTGATCCGCCATCTCCTTCCAGTTTTCTTGGGCTAACTCAGGTTGCAGCTATGCAGTTTGATGGGGTAGTTCGAGAGGCAGTGTGCTCTAAAATCCTGCCTTGGGCCTCTTCATCTCATCATCTCTGCATGCCTTGACGGCACCTCCCCTCTAATCTCCCACGCACCCTACCCTACGGTGGGGATAGCAAGCCACCTGGCCCCACCCAAGTCTGTTTGACGGATATGATAGGAGGTGGAGTCAGGGGAGTGATCCATGCTTTGAGGATGTTCACATTTCATCTCCCCCAGGCATCTATTTGGGCCTGGTTTCAGGATTCGTTTGCTCCCCACCCGGTAATCCCAACTGACCATGTGCACTGGGGGTGCCTCTTCCTCAATAGTGCCACTGCAGCACATATCACTCTATGAACATTAGAGAGTTAACACACAATGCTTTGTGTGAATGAGAGGAAACCTTTCTTCTTGCTTCCTCCTTGTAAACCAGTTACATTTCAATAAAAAAACATGTGTGGAACCAACCATAACGCTCCTATAGACCAGCTGCCCCTGGACGTATAGGAGGACTGTCTCTTTTGAGTGGTGCGAACGGAAACCAGATTGAAAGATAGGCAAAAGAGAAGAACGATTGAGGTGAGCAGATGCTTGAACGTAGACCATACGTTCAAGAAGCTTAGATAAAAATGTGAGTAGGGAAATAGGGCGGAAGTTAGAGGAAAATGCGGGGTCAAGAGTTGCTGTTTTCCGAATGGGGCAGAATGGAGGTTTCCTTGAATTCAATTGGAAATGTAGCCGAGGTTAAGCAAGTGTTAAAAATCTGGTTTTCTATGAAAAAAGATGACAGCATAAGTAGTGGGAACAGACTGGGTAGAACCATAAAAAGTGGACGACAGAAGGAAGTGATCAGAGGAATATATTGGAGTAGCTTGTACCGGGGAGGAAAAAAAGGATGGTAGAGAAGAGAAGATCAAGTGAAGAGCCAGATCAATGTGAGGGTGGAGGTGAAATGTGTACTAGATTGTATGAGTGTAGCATAGAAAAATAAAGGGCAGAGGCATGTGTAGTTGAAAAGTGGAGATTGAAAGTACCAAGAACAATAAGAGGAAAGTCAATAGGAAGAATGGAGGACAGTAAAGAGTAGTCCAAGTCATCAAACAAAGGTGTGACTGGGCCACAAGGACGATAAATAGTGAGAACATCCAGAGACATCAGGCGAGAAAAGATAGAGCAGTAATATTCAAATGTGGAAAATAGGGGGTGATGTGTTGGGGGAGGAGGAGTCAGGATGAGTGATATAAGATATGTGCTCCTCTGACTCTTGCACCAATACCAGGAGTGTGAGACAAACTGGAACTAGATGAAAAAAGAGTAGCATGGATTGAAGAGTCTGAGGAAGAGAGCCAGGTTTCTGCGCACGAATTGCAGCTCAAGACGAAGAAAGAGATCCAGAATGGAACGGGTCTTGTGACAGAGCGACTGCGCATTCCAGAGAGTGAGATCGATAGGAGCTGAGATGAGAGGGCGGTGCTCAAAGGAACTAGGTTGGATGGGTGGAAGGAAGCTAAACATCTAGGAGCCGTCCTAGAAAAACAATGAGTAGGAATAGTGTGAATCATAGTTATACTGTGGAAAGTGGAGAGAAGAAAAAGACTTAAGATACAGGTAAAGTGTGTAGGAAAATGAGAATGGTACAGCCAGATGGAAGGGAGATCTCCATAGTAGTCCTGACTGTTGAAGGAAGATTGGCGGCAGGAAGTTGGTGAAAGTCCTTCACAGAGGCGGATGGTTTTAGGCATCGGGCGAATAAGCCAAGGAAAGAGAAATTCAAAGAGTATCATGACGATTAGAGACAGGAGGATCAAAGATGGTCACATTATAAGGTAAGAGATGAGTAGAGAAGAAAATGAAGCATCCAAAAGTTGCAGACAGAAGCAGACAGCGATGGAGGGACTTTACCCAGACTTCGCCTGAAGGCGGATAATATAGGTGCTGTGGAAACTGCTTCCTGGTGGGCTGGAGGTTGGTGGTGGGTGTGGCTTAACTTGTGGGCAGGCAGCAGGAGGGTTGCACAGGAGTGTCAGATCCCGGGCTGCTAGAATACATGCAGGCAGAATGGCAAGCTGACAGCAGTGTCAGACTCTGGCCTGATAGAACAGCAACCGCAGGTAAGAGCACATCTCCTCACTGCATGGAAGGGGCCTCAGGCTGCAGTGTTCCCACAGCAGCATCAGCAGACAGCGAAGGGGGGCCTTTGTCCAGGCTTTGCCTGAATGCAGATGAATAATCCCTTTGGAAACTGCTTCCAGTTGGGCTGGAGGATGGTGGTGGGCGTGTCTTAACTTGTTGGCGGGCAGCAGGCGGACGGTTTGTGGGCTGCTAAGCCGTGGGTAGGCAGGATTGTAGACTGATAGCAGTCCCAGCCTCTGGCCTGATAGAACACCAACCACAGGTGAGTATGTCAGCTCATGGCATGGGAGAGGCCTCAGGCTCCAGGGTTTCCACAGCAGTAGACTGTCGGGGTAATTTCCAAGGGGTCGGCAGGGCCGTCCGTGGACCTCTGGGGTTGGTGAGGACCCAACTCCTCCCGGGTCCCAAAGGAGTATGAGGCACACACAAGAGCAGAGAGTTACTGCTGTTTATTGCATAGAAAACCGACAGGGACAGGTTCGTGGGGCGTTGGTACGCAGGAACGTCTCAGTGCAAATTAGGCTTGCAGGGCTTTTTCTAGCCAGATGACGCCACAATGTGCATCACCTGGGAAAACTTGCCCCCCCAAACCTACCGCTACCCCGGATTGGCCCACCGAGTGGTAGGGTCAGTATAGGGTAGTTTAGGAGGAAATATTAGCGATGTAGAAAAGGTCACGTGGTACACTTGGGTCGTCCCTAACAGTTGCTACATCGAAATAGTTACATGGAAAGAGTTAGTGATTGGTTGTTTTATGATGTCGTCAGTGGTTAGCCCCCAGTGTTGTGATTGGTTCATTCGCAAGCCCCCAAGTCTGGGACCATTGTCGTTCCCAGCTCGCGATGTACCTGGGGCTGGCAGCAATGTGTGACTATGTGTCAGTGATGGACAATGGACAGGTCTTGCTACTGGCTGTTGGGTGCTCCTTTCCCATCGCTGCCGGTGTACAACTTGCAACCTGGGTCCCAGACGTGAGACCTCAGAGTTTCTCTAGTCCTTGGGGCTTGACATCGTATCAGGTCAGACTGGTCACGTGTTGAGAGACCGTAGCTGAGGGAGAATTACGGGGATTTGATTTGTATTTCTGCTCCGAGGGACTTTAGCAGTGGCAGGTGTAACCTTGGCGCAGAGAGCGCAGCGTGTCGATTGTAACTTCATGACCTTGGCTGTGGGGCTCTCTGTCATGGCTGTTCTGCATGATCAGCACCCTGTGGCTTCGTCTGAGCTGCTCTGGGTCTGGGGACTCTGGTTTGCGGCCTATTTTGGCCTAGTAATGGGTAGCGGCATACAGTCCATAACGCAAGGGTCACGAAGTCCGTCTTTGGGTCCTTATACACTAGTCCATATATGGGCTGTTATCCTCGGGGTGTTAGTAGCATGAAGCATCTGCAAGAGTGTACACAAGCTCTTCTGGCGTCTTGCGTTGCTGCGATGCGGTGATCGGCCTGTGTGAAAAATAAAAACAATGTATGTCTGTGAGTGTGCACGGTCCCCTAAGTCGTAGCACTGAGCGTGTTCTTCGTATAGTTTGTTGTGTGTCTGCTCCAAGTGCTTGGCAGCACGTGTGCTTCTTGGTCGTTGTGGCTATGTCGTCATGTCATCTCTAATGATGGCGGTATTGGTTCGTGATGTTTTACTCGAGCTGATCCATATGACCAGCCTCAGTTCCACCACGTGCTTTGAATGGGGTGCAGCTGGCTTGTGGAGGCGTGGCATGGCCACGGTGGATCTTGATGTCGGAGGCAGAGGCCAGAGAGTCGAACTCATCCCGATGTGGGTGCTTAGGTTCTGACGTCAATGGCCATAGTTTGTATGGGGATTGGGGGAAGGGATCATCCCATTTTCCCTCTTCATTCCCCCTCTGCTCGATTTGTCGACCACAAAATGATCCACTCTTTTATCACCTCTTACTCGCCATACCTTTGTAATTCCTGTCAGGTGCCCGTACTGGTCGACGTGATCCTCAAATGAACAGTACATGATACACATCCACCACCAGGCTTGCAGTAAACCCATTTTCCAACATAGCTTTTCGGGTTCTGTGGATTTTCAACTTTTATTGATTGCGGGTACAGGTCTGCTTCCACTATCTGTTGGCACAGTCTTTAGCGTTCCTTGATGATGGTGTCTGCATGTTTGTCATCATCAGCGGGTATTAGGACGTGCATGCCGATCATTTCCTCAGCAGTACGTTTTGACCTTGCCATCCACAGTTTTATTCCCATCAGTGAGGCCATTCCCAAGATCATGCATCCTGCAAGAACCTTGAGGCCATCCACCAACCATGATGACATTCACGACCAGAGGTATGAGAACCAACTACCGTCCTTTTTCACCTCCTTAGCTTCTTCTTCCATCTTGGCGTGCATCTTGGCCAGTTGTGATACTGCAACAGCTAGAGTGCCATTGTCTTCATCGTTTGCAGAAGTGAACTGCCAATTTTTGCGCAAACACCTCCTTCCATTGCTGTTAGAAGGTCAAGCACATACTTATTCTGAAGTGCCACCACCCTTATTGCACTTAATTCTTCTTTAATTGCATTAAATCCGTTCACTGTGGAGTTAATCATCATCATCAGCTCCCATCTGGTTATCAGTAGCCATTTTGCATTTGCATATGCTTTCACTCCTGGATGTATGATGGAGGAAAAGAACATTGCTGCTCTACTGAATAGTCTGTGCGCCGGTGGAATCTCACTCAATGCTGTTTCTGACCTTCCCCACAGGTAATTTCCTGTTAATGGTTCTCCTTGTCTTTTTACTCTTCCCAGTGTTTTGTCTGTGGTGGTGTCACGCCGTGATATGTTGTCTCCTTGCAGTAGTGATCTTCTTTTCCTTTTGTTTCCTTCATCCATCTTAGGGAAGGTCTCCAGGTTCACATGTTTCTGTGGTACCACTAGTGAGGGTACTTTGATGTGTACCAGTGTGCATACTCCATTCCACAACTGCGGTAAGCTGTTGTACGCTTTTGCTCCGCAGGCCCAATAGTGGTCCATCAGTACTGCTGTTCCCGCACCCCCCTCAGGGAGCTTAATCGTTCTTTTACACCCTTCATTTACTCCAATATCTATTTGTCACGCTCACCTGGCTCCCACAGGGGCGTCGATCCGAACTGGACAGCTGCAGTCTCCAACAATGTGACATGTAGTGCCGAGATGATCCATTCGGACTCCCTTTGGGGTCAGGATAAACCCAAGGAATTCAACTTCTGTGGCATGAAAAACGCGTTTTTCCAGTTTTGCATATAGGTTGTGCTGGCGCAATTTCTCAAGGACTGCTCGGACGTGCTTCACATGGTCAGATTCTGAAGAGGAGTATACTAGAATATCATCGATATATACGACAACACAAACGTCAATGAGTTCACGAAGGACATCGTTCATGAAGTATTGGAAGGCTGCTGGTGCATTGCACAACCCAAAAGGCATCACCTGGTATTCGAATAACCCATACTTAGTGCGGAAAGCAGTCTTTCCTTTGTCGCCCTCTTTTACACGTACCAGATGATATGCCCCCCCGGAGATCTAATTTAGTGTATATGCAAGCGTCCTTCACTTGGTCCAGTAGTTCAGGGATCAGAGGCAATGGGTATCGGTTCTTAACAGTTATCTGGTTCAATGCGCGGTAGTCTATGCACGTTCAGAGGTCACCTTCCTTTTTGGGCACGAAGAACAAAGTTGAAGATGCAGGGGATTTGGATGGGTGACTAAAGCCATTGGCAAGGTACTGGTCTAAGTATTGTCGTAGGTGAAGGTTCTCAGGCTCCGTAAGGGCATAGATCCTGCTACAAGGGGGTTGTGCACCGGGTATGAGATTTATTTGACAATCGTACCATCTGTGAGGAGATAAGGTGTTTGCCTGTTCTTTTTGGAAGGCATCCTGGAATTCTTGGTATTCTGGAGGTAGTTGCATGACTGCTGTGGTTACTGAGGCCAGGCCTGCGTTCAGATTTTTCTTTGGGTAACAGGTTTGTGCACAATCCGGGAAGGTTATTTTCTTCTCTCGACAATCAATACAAGGATTATGTGTTTCCAACCAAGGTATCCCCAGTATTATTTGGAACTGTGGGGCTTTGATTAGATCAAACACAATAGTCTCTAGATGCCCATCCTGACCCAATAGTGTCATCTCTGCGGTGGAATGAGTCACAGGCCCAGAGGCGATTTCAGTTCCATCGACTGTGGTGATGACATCTGAGGTGGTTTTTTGGCAGAGAGGTAGACTCATCCTGGTAGCCAATTCGTGGTCCACATAGTTTCCTATGGCCCTGCTATCTATGTATGCCCTTACTGCGTGCATACGCGATGACTGCCCTGGATCTACGAGGACCATTGGTATGATGAAATGCGAGGTCTGAGTATCCTTCTTCAAGTTCGGCAAGCGGACCTCTACACTTGTCGGGCGTGGTCGTTTCCCAAGTTTGACTCCATATGACTTTTATCAGCAGCTCCTACCACCTTCTTGGGTGGTTTCACAGGGCAATCCCGTAGAAAATGCCCAGAAGTTCCACAATATAGACACAATTGTATTTGCCGTCTCCTTTCGCTTTCCTTCTGGGTTAAGGGTCCTTTAATCCCTCCGATTTGCATGGGTTCTGAGCATCTGCTCCTTTGGGGTTAGCGTGGGTTTTAACCAACACCTGATTCTCAAACTTGGCTCCATCAGCCTTTCTGTTCTGAAGTCTGTGATCTAACTGGACCACTAGGTCTATATATTCAGCGCAGTCTTGAGGTGGGTTCACGACTTGAGCCAAGACATCCTTGAGTTCTCCTCGAAGCCCTCGATGAAATAACGTGATTCGTTTTACCTCAGGCCATCCAGTTTCCACTATCAACCTATTAAAGGTCGCGATGTAGGATAGAAGGTCCTGGTTACCCTGTCGTAGGGGCAAAAGTTCGTTATCCAGGGCCTGTCCTTGGGAGTGCCGGGCAAACAGTCTTTCCATGCTCGTTTGAAAGCCCTGAAAATCTCGAAGAATTGGGTCATCTGAGTAACTAGTGGAATTGACCAATCAGCTGCACTGCCACTGAGATATGACAATACAAAGGCTACCTTCGCTTGATCGTTTGGGAAGGCTCCAGGTCTGCATAAAAAGTGCAAGCGGCATTGGTTCATGAACACGGCAAACCTTTTAGGGTCCCCGGCAAAGCATTCGGGCGGAGCTAATGGAATAGTTCCTGGTAGGTTTATTTGCACAGGGTTACTCGATGAAACAAGCTGGATTCCCCCAGAGTCCTGGTAGGGGCGTTTGTCCAGCCTGGCTTTCCAGTAATTGCCTAGCAAGATCATCAGTTCGCTCCTTTGACAAAATCAGCTCTCTCCTAAGAGCATTGGTCTCTTGACGGGCGGAATGCACTTCTGCCCTCAGTTCCCCTAGTAGTTGGGCCCATTGGTCAGTTTCTGAAGTTTCCATAATGCCCGGGTGGGAATTTGTGGGTAGGCTTCGCATTCTGTTACGCTCACCTGGCTCCCACAGGGGAGTCGATCCGAACTGGACATCTGCGGTCTCCAACAATGTGACGTGTAGTGCCGAGATGATAGACTGGACTGGCCCACCAAGCTTGGTTTGCTTGGCCCGTAGGAGTATTCTTCTGTAAATGGAGCAAGCGAATTAACCACCCGTGGAGTTGAGAGTTAACCCCCACTTCCCCCTGCTGTTCTCCCCACTGATCGCCTCTAATGTCTCTTCTTAAAGTCTCACCTGATGGTTTGGAAGGATGAGCTCTCTATCCTGCATCGAGCGCAGGGGCGCGTAGATAACCAGTTGCTTCACTGGTTGAAGGAATTGGTGAGTTTCAGAACATTGTAGTTCGTAAGAGTTCAAATGTCTGACTTTCACTCTTGTCTGATTCCTTGCAGTTTGCAGCTTGACCCCAGCGAAAAGTTCCTCGTGGTAGCTGACGAAGTTCAGGTAAGGATTTATCTTATCCAACACAGTTCAATAAAATAAGGCCAGAATGTAACCTGTTGCTTTCTCCCTTATTCAGGTGCGGAGAGAAAATATGAAGTTCGGGGAATAATGCCTCTGGCGGTAAAATTAGGTAAGTCTATTGTGGTGAGAAGGATTCCCCTTGCTTGTCCCTTTGTCTCACCTTGTTGTCCTAAGTCTATGGGGGTAGTTACTATTGCCTCTGTTTATTCCCTTGGCTCACCTTTGCTGTTCCTGTGTTCCCCTTAGGTGCCGGAGTGCGGCAGGAACGTGCAGAAGGATGCAGTGGATCGTGAGAATGCTGCGAAGGCCGGTAAGTTCAGCGCGGCGCTGCAGCAGGCGAGGCGGCGCGCGTGAAATACGTCTTTCTTCCAGCTCAAAGGCGCGGTGGATCCAGAATTCAGGTAAGGATCGAAGGTATTGCTCTTGTTCTAAACTTTTCTCCTTCGGTTTTCCACCTTTTTCTAGGAGCTGCAGACTCGAGGCGGGTGTGGCAGAAGACGGGATGCAGGCTAGCAGACACGGTGAGCGTTAAGCTGCTGGATGCAGAATAACGTGAAGCATGTGCTGCTCTTCGGGCATGGTTTAAATAGCCTCCAAAGTAGTCCCATGTAAGTATTCCTCCCCAGCCCCACCCGAGTAAAAAATAGTCCCAAGGTAAAATTATCCCTTCCAAGCCTCATTTGGCTTGGAGCCCTTGCAGCATGGTCTGCATCAGGTAAGTTTGCAGCATGGTCTGCATCAGGTAAGTTCTACTCTATGAGCCTGGCGCCATAGGCCATAGGTGCCAGG
This sequence comes from Ambystoma mexicanum, assembly GCF_040938575.1. NCBI lineage: Eukaryota > Metazoa > Chordata > Amphibia > Caudata > Ambystomatidae > Ambystoma > Ambystoma mexicanum. The sequence goes on along the minus strand of NC_090932.1, from coordinate 1,136,344,932 downwards.
ACAGCACCCAAACAGGCCCTAGCAGGGGTTTTTGGGCTTGCTCAAAATAACTTGATGCCTGCTTCTGGGGTTGCTGGACCTGGTCTGGGTCCCCGGGGGTAGGCATCATGACACTATTTCCCCATCGTGCTGGTAACATAGTGTGGGTGTTACAAGGGGGATGATTGTTATGGGTTCCTCCTCTTTGTCCAGCCATGTTAGTAGTGCTGCACTCTTTGCCCATTCTTTGTCACATTTGTCATTTTCTTCTTGCACTGTCATTACTGATGATTTTGTCAACGTCAGTGGCTTGCTTCCTACTACTCCATCCTCCCATCCATTCTTCAAATACACCTTGCCATAGAACAGTAACAGCGGTCTTTCCCAGCACCCTGGTTCACCTCCTATTTCCCTTGCACTCCATTTGCATGGCAGGTAATTCAGTGTTATCTCCTTTGTTTCCCCCTTGTCTGGTCCGTCTGTCACGTACTGGAGCCCCTCTGTCAGCTGCCAATAGTTGTCAAACATCGGTAGCATTTTGTTGAAGTTGTCTTCATAGGGGTATTTTCAAATTGGATGTCCTGGTTACCTTGCAAGATAGGTATTTGGACCCTTGTTTATTAAAGGATCTCATGCATTATTGCTGTGCTTTAAACATGTGAGTTCTTTATTTTCATTGAAGATAGAGTTTTAGACATATATGTCCATTGGTGATTGTCAGCAAGGTAACTGGGACATCCAATTTGAAACTTCCCTTCAAAGAGGCATTGGGGTTGCCCCTTCCAACCTGTGACCTTGCAGAAATAAAACAAAGTCTAAGAGACCTACACAAGGAGCTTAGCACAGGAGTGTTCAATATCTAGAACCCAGATTTTCACCCTATGTCTTCATAGGGGTATGTTGATCTCGATTTCCATTTTAGTGTTGCCGTTTTCCCTTGAAATCGTCCTCGTGTTTGAAACAATGCTAAATATAAGAGGCATTCTGCTGTTGTTGCCGGAACTTCAGTTGCCACGAATGTTCTGGAGGCGCTCATGGCGTATGGGATCAGTGAGCACACATGGCAGTTGTCCTTTGTCGTATGTTTACCAATTTTACACATGTGTTTATACCACATGTTGTTAGAGACGTGTGCGGATTCTGTAAGATATATGTCCACCCAAGGGACATCAACAGAAACACTACGTTTACCTCTTTTTACGTTTTGTCCCGTGCTAATTGTACTACCTGACACAGGACTCCTTGCAGCTGGGGTACGGTAGATGTTAGTGTTGGAATTTGCTGTCACACTTAAAGCATAGTATGCCTGCCAGACAGCGGCAGTGATCAGACCAGTGGTAAAGACTATTCCGAACATCTTTATTACAGTTGCTATAACCACTGGCATTTTTATCTTACCTGTGCTGCCGTCCTGCAGCTACTTTACTTTAGACGTTATAGATGCCCGCCTTAAAATTTCTAAAAATGTGCGTTATTTTCGTTAGTATGTGTTATTCAAGCCTTGCGTATGAAGTGATCATTCAATGCCCAGGCGAAAAGCTCCTCACGCGCTTTTCTTACCTTACTATCTCTTAGGGCAGGCAAGGCTTCATGGAGGTGTGGAAATGAGCGTAATATCAGTACGAGAAAAGCGTTATAATAAATGCTTATTCTTCTTTGCTTTTTCTTCTTTGCTTTAAATACTTTGGCCTTTTTACTGAATATACAATTTGGTGTGATAATGCTTCTGGAATGTCGTCGGTTGGTAGCCTTTGAGTCTGGGCAGTGGCTAATGTTTCTTATCAGGCGTTTGCATACACAATGACAATGACAATGCGCAATACCTGCATGTGCCAGACAAAAGAGAACAGAACATGCACATGTTTACACTGTGTCGTGTATATTACAGGTGTTCTTCCCGCACTTCTTCTTTCATTAGTTGTATATGGCTTTAATTTACCTCTAATTTCCTAATTTCAATATCACTTTACTCAATCAAATTTAACTAATTCTGCTGAGGGGATTGTTTTGTGTCTGGGACCTGGTAACCATGGGATGCGTTATGGGCTGTTGTCCATTTGTGTCCCTGGGTGTTTTTATAGTCGTTGATGAGTCTCTTTCGTAGTCTGTTTTTCTTGCCGCCGAAGTGTTGGCCCTGCTGCTGTAGTGATTGGGCTCGGCCTGTGCTTTGTAGGGCTTAATGTCGTGGATATGTGTCCAAACGTCTTTGTCCACCAACTAGATAGCCCTAGGGGTTATCTTTCAACTGTGTGTGGCCCCACAAATCTAGGGGCGTTCCACTTCCTTCAATAATTTCTGAGAACCGAGTCTCCTTCTTTTACTGTCCACTTGCCAATCTGCTCCTCGCTGGCGATTGTTTCCTGTTGTGTGTTCTCTGACCGGCCCTGTGTCCGTTGGATCTGTTGAGAGATAAAAGCGGCACTAGTAACCAAGGAAGAGACATATTCGTACATTTCTTCACCAAACACAGTACTTGCTGCCTCACAGTCATACAGTGCCCTTGTGGGTGCTGTGAGGGGGAGGTGCATTTGGCGTCCAGTCACCACCTCGTGGGGTGTGAGGTGGTAATCTGAACCAGGCTTGTTTCTCAATTCAAACCAGGCCAGAGGGAGGCAATAGAGCCAACTCTTCTTGGTTGTTTGCTGTGTATTTGCTATTGCTTCTTTCAGGAGGCCATTGAGCCATTCACAGACACCATTAGCTTGTAGGTGGTATGCACAGGCGAATTTATGCTTTATCCCTAGAAAGGCAGTTATGTGCTGAAATAGTTCATTAGCAAAATGGGGCCCATTGTCTGATGTCAATGTTTCGCAGACCCCCCACCTGGGGAAAACTTCCCTTACTAGAAATGTTTCTGCCCTGCATACATCTGCATGGGAGCACGGGCCAGCCTCAATCCTCCTCGAAAATGGGCACACTACTACGATTATGTATCTGTATCCTTGACATACATTGATCATGTTGACGTAGTCAATGTGCAGGTGTAGGAAGGGTCCTTCAGGCTGGGGTATAGTACCTTTGATCACTTGCAGCATGTGACCTGCCATAAATTGTTGGCAAGTGAGGCAATTGCTAATGAAATTTGCAACGTGTAAGTTTAGCTTGGGACAGAACCAGGACTCTTTTATTTGCGCTGCAATTACTTCTTTTCCTGTATGAGTGGGGTGGTGTAGTTGGGTCAGCGCTGTTTTTAATAATGCTTAGGGCATTACAACCTTCCCTGTATTATTCTGTCTCCACAGCGCATCTGTGGGGGACATAGTGCACCCTCTTATAACCCACAGTTCCTTTTCTGCCATTGGGGCTGCTACCTGTAGTTCCAGTATCTGAGTCTCAGGGATGTGTATGTACCCATCCTTCATTATCATCTGTCTTGCCCTCCCCTTATTTTTTGTTTTTCTTGGAGGTTCCATGTCTCCCCAAAATACGCAGCATATTTTGCATGTGCATCTGCTGTTTCATTACCTTTGGATATTGGGTCTTCCCCATTTGTGTGTGCTTGACACTTCACAAGGGACACTTCAGCTGAGTTTGTTATTACTTCTATGAGTTCACCCAGGAGGAGAGCATGTTGCACTGGTGTGCTGTCTGCTCTCCTAAATCCCCTTCTGAGCCATCTTATTAGTCCTGAGTGTACCGTTGAAGTGACATATGCGCATATCAGAATATATAGTCACTCTTTTACCATTGCTTTCTTCTAAAGCTAAAATGAGGGTTGCCAATTCTGCTGCTTGTGATGAATATTGTTGTGGTAGTTTAACTCTTTTCACCGGTACATATGTCCAGTCCTCCCTCAAATTTACTACAGCTGCCCCTGTTCTTCTCACACCATCACTTTGGTCAATTGTTGATGACCCATCAATGTACAGTACCTCACCCCCCTCCAGGGTGTTTTCCTCTACCTTCTTTGTGCATGAGTAGTATTCAATTGCATGTGTACAATCATGTGTATATTCTCCTTCTGCCACTTCCTCTGCAATGAACTGCGCTGAGTTGACATTACTGCACCTTACTATCTTTAGTTCAGGTCTTGATAGGATAATCTCATGCCCTGTTGTTCTTTGGGTAGTTAGTGTGGACTTTGGTTTGTTTAGTATCGCAAAGAGGGTGTGTTCCACATACAGTGTTGTGGAGCAACCCATAGTAATTGAGGATGATTTCTCCACTGCGAAAGCTGCGGCAGCCAAATGTTCTTCGCACAGGAAGTGCCCCATCATCACTGGGTCTAACTGTGTGCTGTATAATGCTAGTGGTTTGTGCCCAATGCTTGTTTTTTGTGTTAGCACTGCCTTCATTACTGCACCATCGCAATGTGAGAATATATAGAATTCACTCTCGTAGTTAGAGGTACCCAGAGCTGGTGCCGTGGAAATGGCTTCTTTCAGTTCATTAAATGCATCAGTAATTTCTCTTGTCCAGCACAATGTCATTGCCCCCTGTGTGCCTCCTTGAGAGCCTCTAATAGGGGTCCTATGTATGTGCTGTAGTCGAAAACCCATGGTCTGCAGTAATTGCATAGACCTAAAAAATGTTGCAACTCTCTTATCTTTTGTGGCTGTGGTGTGCTCCTTATTCCTTATTGCTTGTGCTCTTTGTGGTGCTATGTTCCTTCCTTTCTGTGAAATAATCTGCCCTATGTACATGACTTGCTTCTGGCAGTACTGTAGTTTTTCCTTGTCAACTTTGTACCCTTTTTCAGCCAATACTATTAGCATTTTCACAGTCTTTCCTGCACTCTTCCTCAGTTGTGCTGCATATAAGAATATCATCTACATACTGCAATAGCGTGCTTCCTAGCTCTACATTCCCCAAGTCCATCTGTATAACTCTGTTAAAGATGGACAGTGACTCGCAGTATCCTTGGGGTAGGCTTGTGTGTTTTCATTTTATGTTGCGGTATGTGAAACTTGTCAGATCTTGTGAGTCAGGGTGTAATGGTATCGAGAAAAATGCATTTTTGAAGTCGATGACGGTGAACCATGCTGCCTATGCTGGTATATCACACAAAATTGTGGCGGGGTTTACCGCAACTGGGTATTCTGCTTCTACAATGTGGTCCAGTGGCCTTAAGTCTTGTATGAAAGATCCTCCCTTAGCCTTGCGCACTGGGTACACTGCAGTATTGCACGGTGACTCTGATGGCACTAATATCCCTCTGTCCACTAGTGCAATTATTGTCTCAGAAATCCCTTCATCTGCTTCTTTAGATAGTGTGTATTGTTTCACTCTGGGCAGCATGGCTCCCTTCTTTAGTTTTATTCGCACCCCTCCAATACTCTTTATGCACCCTACATCATAGGGACTGGTCATCCACAGTGAGGCGGGTACAGCTGCCAAGTCTTCCTCGTATAAGTTTGAGTGTGTGGGGACGGGTGCTTCTAGTGCCATCGCTATTTTCTGTGCCACCTCCTTATATGTCACCCTTAACCACACGTAGATGTTCATCTGGAACACCATCTCTCCATCACCTACTTTGTCTGAGAACAGTTCCTCATCTGACACCTGTGTTAACCTGCATCCTTCAACCAGTGATATTATTGCCCTCCATGCCTTTCCTTCTTCATCCTGGGCGTGAACTGCAATGTAGTCTTTAGTAGCTATAATGCTTTCGATGTCCACTGCTATTATTGTGCCGTCCTTCTCGCTTATGGGTGTTTCTGGCCTAAAGAGGTATGATGCTGGCCTCCTCCATACTTTACCTTCAATCCCTGGTAGCCATGCTATTGCCATATCTGTTCCATATTGGAAGACCTCCCCATCCACTGGCTCTGCTCTCGCCACTGTCTTTCCATAGTAAGCCTGAAGTATGTGTCGTGCTGTGAGCATGTGTATGCCTGGTGTTGAACTTACTATTCCTTTGTCAGTGAAGTATATAGTCATATACGATCTGCTCATGATGTCCCTCCCTAGTATGTTTACTGGTGATTGTTTTGAATACAGCAGAGGCAGGGATAGGTCCTGTTCTCCCACAGATAAGGAGATGTTATCAGTTAAGGGAACCACCCCTCAAGCCCCAGAGAATCCTTGAGTGTGCATGGCATCACCTTACAAGTTTAATTTCCCCTCCCTAATACAGGATCTAGTAGCCCCTGTGTCAACTAGGAAAGAAAATACCTTGTCACCTATCGCCACCTTTATGTGTGGTTCCTCCACAGGGTTAGGTGTTACCTGCAGGATGGGACACAACAAGGACGTCTGTGGGCTGTCCTATTGGGGATACAATGATTATCCATTTCCTGTGTAGGGGTTGTGACCCACTATTGTTAATCTCCCCATTTGTGTTTGTGGTACCAGTGTGTCTGTGTGCTGTGGTATATTTCCTTGCACTTGGGTATGCTCTTGTACTGTATGTACATGTTGTTGTAGTACGGCTGTCATTTGCTGTTGTGATTGTTGTAGAGCTTGTTGGGGTGGTACTTGCTGTGCAGGGGGGGACGCGAAATGTGGATGGTGTTGTTGTTGTTGCCTCATATTTCCTTGTTCTATGGTCGCCTCATTTATCTGTGGTAGTTGTGGTTGGTAGTAGTTTCTTGGTCCCCCGTTATAACCCTATTGCCCTTGTTCCCCCATCCTGGTTGAGTCGGCCTTGCCCTGCATGTGCGTGATACATGACCCACTAACCCACAAGCCCAGCACTTGGGTGGCTCCCTGGCCTGCCAGGGGTATCTGCCCACATTATCCAAATACCCCTGTTGCCCATATTGGGAATATCCTCGGAACCCTTCTCCTTGCTGGGGTCCTGCTGGGCCGAACCCCTTCCCTCTCGTCATCCCTTCCCTTCCTCTGTAGATGTTCACATAGCTGTTACCCATTTGCGTGTATCCTCCCCCCATGTTTGTAGCATACATGTGTTGTGCCGTGTATAGGGGTGGGGGTGGCAATTGTTGTGTCGTAGTGGGCATTTGCTGTGTTTGTGGTGTTGCTGATGTTTGTTGTTGTGCTGAGGCTTGTGCCTGTGGGGCGGGGGCGGGGCTCGTTATTAAAGCTCCTTCCGGAGCATATTTTGACAGTTTCTTTAGACCAGTTTTGCTTCGTCTGCCTTTCTATCTTCTTCTTTCTGTTTCATCTTTTCTTGCCATAACCTACAGTGGTGTACTATTGTTAATTGTATTTCTGGCCATGCTTTTGCTTCCATCCCCACCAACCTTTTCAATTGCCTTTGTACTGGTTCTGGGAGCCCCTGTATTAGTATGTGATAAAATATAGCTAACGTTTTGTCCCATGGCTTCCACGTTTCCTGGCGCCACTTCTCCTGAATCTCCTGGATGTAATTAACAGGGTCCTCGTTCTCGTGCCTCTTACGTGATGTTATTGCCCCTATGTCTGAAATGTCAGGGTATTGTACCCTTAGTGCTTGCCATAGCACGTGTCTGCAATTGGCAAAGGGGGCCCCGTCATGCGATGTGTCACTAATGGTTACCCCAGGGAACCCCGCCCTCTTCCAAATGTCATCTGCAGCGTCACCCAAAATTGAAATTAATAATCCTTTTACATCTCCAACCGCCAAGCTATGCCCTGCAGTTAGCTTCTCCATTTCGTATATCCATTTCCCGCACCTCTGCTTAGAGAGGGTAATCTACACCTAATGTCTTTGTCTGCGTGTTTCCATTGGACATACTGTGGCTTCGCCCCCCCTCTCTCCAAAAGTGGCACCAGTGTGTATTCTGTTATTTCCTCTGGCGTGCGTCTACATTGTGCAATGTGTATGTTGTCACTTTCATCCTCCATATCAGATAATTTGTCGATGTATTCAGTAAGGTGTTGTGTGAGTCGTGTGTTCCCTGTGCCCTTACGTCTTCCCCGTTTACCCGCCTGGTTTGTGTTGTGTGCTATGGCTGGTTCTTCTTTCATTCTGTGTCCTGGAAGGTCTCTAAGTCTGTTTACGTATGGAGTGTGTTGTGCTGGTGGCGTTACTGTTCGTGGTGTTTCTTCTCTCAGTGTGCTTGTGCCCGCCCCTCCTGTGTTCTGCACTCCCATAATGACTCAGTTCCTGTGCCTGTGATGTACAATTTGCTAAGTCCCTCTCCGCTCCCATCACTCTGCCCTCCGCACGAACTTTCCTCTTCCTAATCTTTACAGAATCCCTCTGAAAATGACAATTTTGCGTGGGGGGGTGCGGGTATCGTACTGTTACTGTTTCTAAGTCTATGGGCCTGATCACGACCTTGGCGGTAACCCTTAAATCCAGCGGTAGCGCTATTACCACCGGATTTAAGGTTCCACCGAATCAGGGCTTCAGCGGATTACGCCCCAGCTCTTGGCTGGCGGGAAATCCGCCAAAAATTTGCGTTATTACCGCCGGCGGGAAATCTGCCGGCAGTAAGAGCGTGAATTTTCCCCATTGAGCCCAATGGGGAATGGGGCATTCCCGAATGGGCTCAATAGGGAATGGGGACTTCCAAGTCCGCCCAACTCGTGATCCCGCGCTATTAGCGCCGGGGGCTATGGCGGTCGCGCTAATAGCCCCCGCGCTAATAGCGTTAGCGTTACCGCCGAGGACGTGATCAGGCCCTAAGTCTGTGAACTCACCTCTATCCTCTGTGTCTGCCTCCGCTTGGGGTGTGGTGGCTGCTCCGCCACCACATACGTTCAGTGCGCTTATTGTTGCTTCGTTGTTTCCTCTTTGTTCTTGGCATCCGTTTTGTTCGTTTTCATTCTCTAACCCTGGTCTTACTCTGCGCAGTTCTTTCATTATAGCACCCTTGCATCTCCTCGTATGGCGTCACTTACTTTCCCTAATACCCTTGCATCTCTATCCTTGTCACTCCTTGTCCCACCCTCTTTTGCTAATACACTTTCTATTAGTCTCCCTTCCTCGCACTTACGTGCGCTTTCTGAGAGAATCCTTTTATTCCAGAGCATCATTTCCCTGTCATTCTCTTCCTGTTCCTCTTCTTTCCTCCTAATCTCCTGTTGCTCCATGCGTGCTAGTCTTTCTGAAATTCCCCGTATGCGGTCCTCCTCCCTTTTCCTTTTTTCTTCCTCCTGGTGTTATTATTTTGTACGCACCTCCCTTTCTCCCCGCGTCTTTACATTCCCTTTCAGTTCCTTTTGCTCTAGTTGGTTAATCAGTACCTGTCGCGCCTCCTTTAATTCTGCTAATTTTGCTTCTTCAACCTCCATCTCTTCCTTCGTTATGTTTGCCCCTTCCCTTGTACTCACCTCACCTTCTCTCTGAGTGTGTCCCATCTTCTCTTTGTCTACCTTCTGCATCACTTCCTCCTCCTTGCCCAACACTGTTCCCGAAGTTTCAATAACACCTGTGATGCTATCCATTCGTCTGGTCCTATACTGGTTATGTCCAGCGGTGTTGACTTCAAGCCCTCAGAGCTTACCTTCATCCCCTTGGTGTCTACCATACTCCCTGCACCCAACCCCTTCTGATAGCTTTCTTCTTGTGCGTACGTTGGTGGGCTGTACGCAGGGTTTGAGTATCCCTCAGCTCCTGTTAGCTGTGGTTGTGTTGCTTCTCTCAATTCTCTCATTGGATACAGGCCCGCTGTCTCTTTCTTTACTTCTTTAATCGGGTGTGCCTCTCCCTCGCTCTCCTTTTTTACTTCTGTAATAGGGTATGATCTTTCTGTCTCTTCCTCACTCTCCTCAGCGCTGGGAGGGGGAGGGGCCCGGGGCGCACCAGGGGCCAGGGGCACACTACACCATACCCCTTTGCATGCCTCCTCCTTCTTAACTTCATGCAGGCTCATCATCCCTGGGCTGTATCCCTGAAACATTGCAGAGGTCAAAAACTTCTAAGTGGCTTGCTAGCTTCTTCCCCTTGTACGTGTTATGTAGGTATGCTAGCAGCAAATGTTGTGTGTTCATGTCAAAACTGTCTTTGGGCGGCCATGGGACCCTAATCCTTCATCTGTCCCTTTAGTCGACTCAATACTGTACTTCACTATCTTGTCTCTGTGTGGTAGTAGTGTCATACAAATGTGCTGGAGGGGTGTTGTTAGGGTGCTGGCTCTGTAGCCGGCCCCTATACCATAATATGTTCACATTTCGAAATATGCAAGTTCGTACACCACTGTTAACTAGCCCCTTAACTAGGGACTTCCAATTCTATGCTGTAAAGGAAAGTAGTTTTAACCTTATGATACTCTCGGGCTGCTCACTCCCTCCCTCCTTTTCACCACCTTGCTATCACTCACTGAAACCCGTGGCGCGTGAGGCCCTCTGTGTCCTCGCGTCCAACACGGCGTGCCTTTAAGCCGCCCCTCCTGGCCAGTGCAGCCGCTACTCGGCACGCTGGCGCCACTCTCCTAACTCCTCCCTGTTTCTTCTCTCCCACTCTCTCGCAGTTCCTCCCCGTACCCCTTCATTCTCACCAATCTCACCGCTGCTCTGCGCAGCCCCCTCCTCTCGAGGACGTGCCGGCGTCCTCCGTGCGTGGCCACCTGCCCCACTTCACCCCACCTTTGCCGCCGATTCCGCTGAAGAGAAGCGCAATGTCCTATGCAAACCCTATGGGTAACATCACCACTAGTACAACACATTGTGAGTATACACATTTACAACATATAATGGGCGCCAATTTCAATAATGTCGTCCCCTTAATCCCCACAGCTGTCTTCCCACCACACCCAGAGTGGAGTATTCATCAATCACTTTGATATTATAGTTGTTCTGCACCCGCTGCGTTGCCTCGCGAATGATACGCCCCCTCGCCAGGGAAGCTTAACCAGCCAAATATCTTCCGCACTGGGAAACAATCTAGCTACCTCCTGCAGGAATACGTCATCTATTCACCAAGTTAAAACACTCAATTAATAGGAACTCTCATCTACTCATCGGACTACAAAGCAGATTCATAGGAATGCCACACCACCTATACATGTGTCCACGATCTAGACCAATCAGCGTGACCTGCCAGTCAACACGTGGGAGCTTGAGGCCCCACCCAGTTTGCTCAATGACACAAGAAGGGACGGTCTACGTCCGTTCCCTACTGCGACCAACTTATCGATCACCGCTCAATTGCCAAATGTTTGTGACACTGTAAAACCACCAGCCACCCTATTCACAATCCTCCCACCACTCGCACAACATTACACTGCTGGTTGCGTGTGCCATACTCACATCGGGCTCTCGACTGCCGGTGCCACTCAGCGGGTACCCCTCTCGACCGGCACGCCGCCTTCCCTTGTCTGGACCGCACCTGGACACTCGCCAACCACAGGGGAGGACATTTCTGAAGTCGGCTCCCAACGGTAAAATCTCCGGTTGCCCAGTCCGGTCGTCTCGCAGTTCCGCGATGGTCTTGTAGTCCTTCAAGGGGGCAGCGGCAGAGGGGCTGCTTTGCTGGGCCAAATTGACACAGGCGGTCTCGCAGTGACAAATAATCTCAGCGGTGCTTCCAACTTGTCGGGGTAATTTCCCAGGGGTCGGCAGGGCCGTCCGCAGACCTCGGGGGTTGGGGAGGCCCAACTCCTCCCGGGTCCCAAAGGAGTATGAGGCACACACAAGAACAGAGAGTTACTGCTGTTTATTGCATAGAAAACAGACAGGGACAGGTTCGTGGAGCGTTGGTACCCAGGAACGTCTCAGTGCAAATTAGGCTTGCAGGCCTTTTTCTAGACAGATGACACCACAATGTGTGTCACCTGGGAAAACTTGCACCCCAAACCTACCCCGGATTGGCCCACCGAGTGGTAGGGTAAGTATAGGGTAGTATAGGAGGAAATATTAGTGGTGGAGAAAAGGACAGGTGGTACGCTTGTGTCGTCCCTAACAGTTGCTACATCGAAATAGTTACATGGAAAGAGTTAGTGATTGGTTGTGTTATGATGTCGTCAGTGGTTAGCCCCCAGTGTTGTGATTGGTTCATTCGCAAGCCTCCAAGCCTGGGACCATCGTCGTTCCCAGCTTGTGATGTACCTAGGGCTGGCAACAATGTTTGACTATGTGTTAGTGATGGACAATGGACAGGTCTTGCTACTGGCTGTTGGGTGCTCCTTTCCCATCGCTGCCGTTGTGCAACTTGTAAGTTTGTTGTTGCAACCTAGGTCCCAGACGTGAGACCCCAGAGTTTCTCTAGTCCTTGGGGCTTGGCATCGTATCAGGTCAGCCTGGTCACGTGTTGAGAGACCGTAGCTGAGGCAGAATTACAGGGATTTGATTTGTATTTCTGCTCCGAGGGCCTTTAGCAGTGGCAGGTGTAACCTTGGCGCCGAGAGCGCAGCGTGTCGATTGTAACTTTGCAACCTTGGATGTGGGGCTCTCTGTCAGGGCTGTTCTGCACGATCAGCACCCTGTGGCTTCGTCTGAGCTGCACTGGGCCTGGGGACTCTGGTTTGCGGCCTACTTTGGCTTAGTTATGGGTGGCGGCATACAGTTCATAACGCGAGGGTTGTGAGGTGCATCTTTGGGTCCTTATACGCTAGTCCATATACAGGCTGTTATCCTCTGGGTGTTAGTAGCATGAAGCGTCTGCAAGCGTGTACACGAGCTCTTCTGCATCTTGCGTTGCTGCGATGCGGTGGTCGGCCTATGTGAAAAATAACAACGATGCATGTCTGTGAGTGTGCGCGGTCACCTAAATTGTAGCACTGAGCGTGTTCTTCGTGTAGTTTGGTGTGTGTCTGATCCAAGTGCTTGGCAGCACGTGTGCTTCTTGGTCGTTGTGGCTATGTCGTCATGTCATCTCTAACGATGGCGGTATTGGTTCACGATATTTTAGTCGAGCTGATCCATATGATCGGCCTCAGCTCCACCACGTGCTTTGAATGGGGTGCGTCTGGCTTGTGGAGGTAGGGCATGGCCACGGTGGATCTTGACATCTGGGACAGAGGTCAGAGGGTCGAACTCATCCCGCTGTGGGTGCTTACGTCGTGACGTCATTGGCCATAGTTTGTATGGGGATCGGGGGAAGGGATTGCCCCATTTTCCCTCTTCAAGACAGTGGAGGAGGAACTTTGCCCGGACATCACCTGGGCTTCGCCTGAAGGCGGATGACATACTCCCAGTGGAAACTCAATCCGGGTGGGCTTTCGGCTAGTGGTGGGCGTGAATTAACTTGTGGGCAGGCAACAGGTGGGCTGCGCAGGACTGCCAGCTCCCAGGCTGCTAGGAGGCAGCTGGGCAGGATGGTAGGCTGACAACAGTCCCAGCCTCTGGCCTGATAGAGCAGCAACCACAGGTAAGAGCACACTGGCTCACAGCACAGAAGGTGCCTCAGGCTGCAGTGTTCCGAATGTAGCATTTGCAGACAGAGAAGGGGGGCCTTCGCCCAGGCTACGCCTGAAGGCGGATGGAATAGTCCCAGTGTGAACTGCTTCCGAGTGGGCTGGAGGCCGATGGGGGGCATGGCTTAACTTGTGGACGGCCAGCGGACAGGCTGAGCAGGCGTGCTGGTTCCCAGGTCACTAGGACGTGGGTAGGCAGGATGGTAGGTTGACAGCAGTCCCAGCGTCTGGCCTGATAGAACAGAAGAGCATGCTGGCTCATAGCATGGAAGGGGCCTTAGGCTGCCATGTTCCAACAGCAGCAGTGGCAGACAGCGAAGCAAGGACTTTGCCTGGACTTCATCCGGGCTTCGCCTCAAAACAGATTAAATAGTCCCTGTGGAAACTGCTTCAGGGTGGGCTGGAGGCAGAGGTGGGCATGGCTTAACATGTGGGTGGGAAGCAGGTGGGACTGCGCAGGAGTGCCAGTTCCTGGGCTGCAGGACATGGGTAGGCAGGATGGTAGGCTGACAGCAGACCCATCAGGTCCTTATACAAGAGACCAGGCCATTTTACTATAGGCCACCTTTCCGCCGTAAACGTTTGCACGGCCCAGGTCGCAATAAGAAGTATTATCCAAAACGGGAACCATGTGAATTTTGTATGTGTGTGTGTAGTTCCTTGGGTGGACATCATCTCTTGGGGTAGTCAATTTTGTTATAATTGTATGGGTTTGTCTGAAATGATGAAGAAATTGACTTTCACACAATAACTGTGCCACACGAGTCAAAAACCTGTCTGGTTATTTTAATCCTGTCATTCAGTTTGTAAGGATTTAACTTTTCAGTACAAAAGTTAAGACAGTATGCACCGTTTTTGCAAATGTTGAAATTAGACGGCTACATTAATGTACTGTTGTGAGGCATGTCGAATTCATGGCATTATGGGAATAATTAAATGTGGCATAACAATATTTTGCAGGTGGGATTGAACCAAGGAACCTTTTCTATTTAAAGACTAGAGTAAACAAGAACTGAGAGACTTATGGTAAAACAGCAATATCTACTCACGCCAACTCACAGAAGTAATATTATTAAGGCTTCCGTTTGAAGTCAATTGAACAATGGATTAATATGGGAGCAAAATATAGATAGAAATATGGAAACGGCTTAACAGTTATGTCTATAAATGGATGGAATGGTTAACAGACTTTTAATAATGATGGAGACTTTTTGTAAAATGAAAAAGCCACATAGGAAGTATTCTAATTTCTTTTTCTGTTGACTGATGTGTCTTTTCACCTGACCTCTATCATCCTCCCCTTCACCACTCCTCCATCTCTGTGATACGGATATGTTTATTTATCTCCGCTCAATCTGGTTATGACATGGAACATATATGGCTATGCACATGTGTTTTCGTTTTTTCTTTTGTTTTGAAAGTTATGTGTGATTAAGTAACACTAATTGCCCAGATTTGAAAAAGGCATAAGACGTGCCGAAACATGCGTTATCGTGAAGGGCTCTCCTACGGGAGTTGAATGACAGGATTAAAATAACCAGACACGTTTTTGACTCTTGTGGTGCAGTTATTGGCCCTCATTCCGAGTTTGGCGGTAACCACGCCGCTATTTGCAGCATGGCTGCCTCCAAACTCGTTCCGATTCCACCCTGGTGAATGGTGCAATTACAAGACCCATTCCAAGGTTGGCGGGGGTGGTAATTCCCTAATCATCAGGGCCCTTCCCCATTCCCATTTGAGCCTCCATATGGCTCAATGGGAATGAGGAAGGCGCTAATAACGGTACCGAAAATTGCGGTACCGTTATTAGCTCCAAGGTCCCTTTGCGGGTCCCGTCCTTAACGCCTGCTAAACGCAGGCGTTAAGTCAGGACCCGCAAAGGGAACTAGGAATAGGGCGGTAAGGGTTTAACGGCACAGCTCGTAATGACCCCCATTGTGTGAAAGTCAATTTCTTCATGCTTACAACAGAGGTGGGGAACTTGTACTCCGACCCTTTTCACATGTACGTGGCACAGAGTAAATGTGGTCGCAGGGCATCAGAAGTTGATATTTGCAAACCCTGCACACAAAAAACTCTGAAAGGCAGAGTTCAAAAGGGGAGGGCAAAAAGGAGTTGTACACGCTTGTATGCCCCCCCTTGCACTCCGCCGTGCAAATTAAGTAAACGCTGCATATGCATGCATGGCAGGCAGTGTTTACAATCGATTCCTATAGAATTCCACCTGCTTTTTTCTGGTTCAAAAATCCGGCGGACTCCATAGGAATCCCCAGCATGTGCAGCCAGAATGAAATACATGTCAGCGTAAATGCTGTACAGAAACTTGAAAACAAACAGTGATGTAAGATACATGCATAAAAGCGTTATGCAAGGCTTTGATGCATTTTTCGCATGTTGCGCCTCATTGAACATGAGCCCCAGGCAGTTTTCATATTCACGGTGAAGGAAAGAGTGTGCTAAATTCACACCCCCAACCCCCATACGAAATCCGCTGCAAAATAGCATGGATTGTAAAAAACAGGCAGAGGGCTTGTCTCACCTTGTTTTTTATTATCTGTCATTTTCACCCTCATTTTACATGAGGCTGTAAATCTTGATGAATTTGTATTTGTATTTGAATTTATTTTATTTATATAGCGTTTTAATCCAAAGTACTTTACAGATAAACAAGAAGAATACATCCAACATAAAAAAGTAGAAGCAAACAACAATATGTATGAATCAAACCCGTAAAACAGTAAGTAGGACAATTTACATATGAGGATGAAGAGGAAAGGAGGAGATGGGGAAGGAAGGGTAGAGGTGAGTAAGGAGAAAAGTGAGTCAGTAGGAGGAGAGACTCAGGGACAGGTAGAGGACCCAGCAACTTCATGTTAACCACCGCTCCCTATTTCAAAACTTCAAATTGGCCTCTTTCCCTCTTGAAAATAAATGTTGCCAATGCACAGCAAGGCAGCGTTAGAACCTGTCACTCTGCTGTGCTATGTCACAAATCTTCAATATGGTGCCAAATCAGCATCATATTGTTTTCAAGGCACTGAGGCTTCTCTGAAAGTTGGTGTATCACCATGTAAATGAGCTGATGGTGCTAAAGGTCTGATGGAAAGAATATAAGCAGTATGACTGACTTGTGTTTGCAATTGGCTAACTCAAATTTGTTTGAGTACATTTGAAAAAAAAGGGTTATGAGCTGGGTCCTATGGTATTTGGTTCTACAGTTTTGAGGCTTGATAAAAAAAAGATGTTGATCTGCCTATTCCTAATTTCAGTAAACGAGAAGATTGGAATTCGCAGAGCGTAGAGCGGGGACGCGTTATTAGTTACTAGTCTTGGAATTTGTCGGCGATAAAAGTTGGTCCCTTGATCTGCACAGCCTGGCCCCAAACACTCAAGGATTTAAACGGATCCCTTGAGGTCACTGGCAGGAAATGCAAGGATCTAAGAGCTGGCGTGATTTGCTCAAGCATCCCAAGCCCTTATAGCATGCGTGCCACCTCATTTTTTAATCCTCCTTAGGTGATTCATCAAGTACTTTGTAATATGTCTTTTTACAGGATGAACAGGGTTGAAGCAGGCATCCAAGCACCAGATAGTTCAAATCTAGATTCAAATGGGATTCTTTAGAAAACAAGAGCATGTTAAGTAATTCCTGAAAGTTGGCTAAATGTTTTAGTCTGAAGCTCTATGTGGACTACGCAAAAAAGCTTTTGGGGCAAGGGATGAAAATACTTGCAACATTTCGCATGCCATTAATTTTCCACCTAAAATCTGTTTTGCGCCCAATTCCTACCTAATTGCCCTGAAAACAATTAAAGGTAAGCGACGCAGAGGAGCGTCGCTCTACGCAATAAGGGATCTCATACCACGGTGGATTGAGCTAAGGTGTCACTTTAGCGATGGTTCTGGAAAGGCCGTAAAAATGTTCTGTGCAATCACTCATTAGGCTATTCGCAAATGCTGCTATGATTCTTTAGGCCTGATTTACCAAATGTTTTGTGCAATTTGCACCTGAAAAAGGCAAAATATGCACCACGCAAAAATAAACTCACCGATTAACAGATCGGCCTCTGCGCAGGTTCCCTGCCCCATGCACCATGTCCGCGATCCTTGCATGAGGTGGCTGGGACTGGCCAGTGCATCCACATATACATCCATGTCACACATGAAATACATACAGTGTAAACATCCTATGGACACATGCAACAGAATTCAACACTGGTCCCATAGTCCTGTCTCGCACCTATGCCAACCCTAGCCAGAGCACCATTGTACCCGGAATACAACATACATGATGGCAGTGTAAAACTGATGAGTGACTAAAGCTTAAACCATGCAACAAAGACAATCAACTTAAGTCATCAGGATGCACATATTGTACACTGACGGAGTCGTCTGCAGAGTCTTCTTGTCTACACAGAACTCTGTTTCCTGCTTGTTTGGAACCTGCTAATGCTATTACTTTGAGACAGCATGGACCAGTCCACTTTCTACCTTCATCAACTTCATTCTACATATACAAACCCCGCTGCGGAGTCGGATGCAGAGTCTTCTTGTCTACACAGAACCCTGTTTCCTGCTTGTTTGTTTGGAACCAGCTACTGCTATTACTGTGAGACAGCGTGGACCAGCCCACTTTCTACCTTCATCAACTTCATACTACATATACTGACCCCTGCCACAGAGTCGGTTGAGAGTTTTCTGTCTTCGTGTCCTTGTGTTCGCCGTGTTGAATGGTCACAGTACTCTTTTTATATCCCCCGAAGCTGCTGCAACACTGCAAGTTCACGAGTGCTGCTGCTTTAAAGAGAGCAAAGCAACAACGGTAAGCGGGGGATGAAAGGGAATCTATGAACATATAAATTAACAGACATCTGTTGGTGTGCTCAGAAAAAACACAGCAAGAAGGGGAGGTACGGGGCCCCATTTGTATAAGTGGCATCCCTCTGGTGCCCCACTGTGACTGCCTGTAACTGAAACTCGAGCTTGAGGCTCACAATCTGGCGACTAACCTCACCCTTATCTCTTCATTTGTCAACTATAGCACAAAGTGCATGGGATAAATTTGGAAACTTCCTGATTTTATTACCTAGCATTATCTATCATTCACTTTATAGACTCATTATTTACTCAGAGGGACAGCCAGGAACTATGGCAGTAGGATCTTGAAGTGTTCACACGCAGGTGTGAAACTGATGAGTGCGGCGCTCTACTTGACCGTAAGCGGTTGACTAAGGGCTACTACCTAGTAGGCTTTTTCTGAACGAAATTGCAAATAACTACATTAGGTAGTGCTGGGCTTGAACATCCCTCGCCTCTAATAGGAGCAAGAGGTGAGGTGCTCAAAAAAAAGAGAGGAGCTTGACTTGGAAAACAAGCCACTCTGTAATTGCGTGGTGTCACACGTGGATTCAAAACAATGAAACTACGCAGTACTTTGCTCCTCGATTCAACAAAAACACCTGAATGGGATGGGTCATATATAGATCAACTAACAGGGTCTGCTAGCCCACCAGCACCTACCACTATGCTCCCTGTCTTACATAAGTCTATCATAACAACTCATGCTCAAGACTACGTCCAAGATCATTCCCTTCAAAGAGGTGCAGGGGCACCTGAAAAAGAAATACTGCTATCATTGACACAATGCTTGAAACGTGGCTTAGAATACACAGTAACAACTAAAAACATCCAAAGGAAAATCAAAGATCACTTTGATAAAAAAAGAAATAAAAGCCTAAATGACGCTGAGGTGTCTGTTAATATCTGGCCCTCAGTACAAACAAAGATTAAGAGAGGGTATATTGCTCCTGAAGAAGAGAGTTAATCTCTCGAAACGCGTTGAGCTCTCTGTGTTATGTTAATCTAAAATTGTGTATGTTGACTAATGTTTGTAATTTTCCTTTTTTTGTAATAATTTTGAATTTTGAAACTCTGAATTTGGAATTGTGCAGAAGTGTTGAACTTTTGAATCTTGAATTCTGCACTTAAGTATTGTGCACCTGCTATGATATTACTTTATAGGCACAAATGATTTGTATGAAACTAATGCAACCATTATGCAAAACAGATTTTTGAGTATGTTTTCTTAAAAATGATTCAAGAAAGTTTTTTTCGAATGATTATATGGGGTAAGTTACATAAGTTACATTAGCTATCACTAATTCTCATTTAACAAATAGAAATAAACTAATCTTGACTGGTGACATTTACCAATACCTACAGGTGTGCAGGAGACGGGAGGACTCATGTTCCATGAGTTCTCCATTTTTCTTAGCTATCTTTCTCTGACTTTTGATACCAGAGTCTTTCTTTTTTCCCCCGCACCGTTTACCTACACTTACTACTAGTGAGCCTCACAAGCTCCAAATGTTAAAAACCTATTGACTCTAAAGAAGGATTAAACACATGGTGTGCATGTACTCTATTTTTTAATAGGTCATGGCAAATACCAAACAGTACAAATCTTTGAGCAGAACTGTGATCCTAACCCATTTCAAAAAAACTTCAAATCTCTTTCTATTAACATCAGATGTTATAAATATGTAGGATTTCTCAAAATAAAAGACTCTTACCTTGTAGAAATAGGACTCAGGTCCAAGAAGGTGCAGACAGCCATCTTGAGCACCGCAAGAGATTTAGAATGGCATGGACTAAAAGTGCACTCCGCACTCCCTATGAAAATCATCAAGGAAAAAGCTCAGCCCAGGGAAGCCCAAAAGGAGGACAGTCGAAGGAGGGGAACCAGAAGAGGCCCATACTGTCGGAAAATGGACTGACTCCGGGAACAATACTAATGAAAAAGCCTTATCCATCCTCCCTGAGTTTCTGTCCCAAGTACTCCAGAAATTGGGAATAGGTCTCCAACATCTTTAGGCACAATAGCTTTAATTTGGTTAGTTGGAATATGCGCGGTTCCACTACCTTTAAATCTAAAAAAATGAGAGAACAGATATTCAAACTATACGATGTCATACTATTTCAGTAAACCTGGTTGGTCAATCCTATTGAAATGGAGGACTATACATTCCACTGCTTATCCGCTTTAAAGAAAGCAAAAAGAAGGCCCTCACGACGTCTTCTGATGGCCCTTACAAATCATACCGTAAAAGCCATAATTCCTATTTTTAAAAACATTATAGGAATCCAGCCCTGTAAAATTCAGTTATTTGACATTCCCGATCCTGATTTAATAATTATTAATATCTATAGGAAACCCGCCTGTTCGGAACTCTAAGTTTTTCTTACAACATTGGCTTCCTTGTTGACAAAGATAAAGATAGATTATGGAGACTCTAACATAATTCTCGCCGGAGATCTAAATGCACAATGCGTCAAGATCTTGTGGGGGAAAAAGGGAAAAAGGGAAAGTCTGAGCAATTAAATACAAATAGGATGGGAAACGTTTAAATAAGATGTTGGAAGAAATTCCAAACTGTATCTGTGAGGAAAAATGTCAACTGGATACATTTATAAAATTCACAACTTTGATGAGGAGACTTGGAGAAAAAAAGGGAACTTAGGCAACAACTGCGTAAACAAGGGAAAGTAAGTTACTAAACCATCTATTTACAGAAATCCTCAAAAGATGCGTGTTTCCACCTTCATGGAAGACGGCGCTAGTGATACCATTCTTAAAAGGGGTGATTTGTTAAGTATGGCAAATTATCGCCCGATCGCCCTCCTAGACATATACAGTAAAGTTTTTATGAACCTTTTACTGAATTAACTAACATCTTGGGTAGACACTGTACAGATTCTATCCTGTCCCCAAACAGGGTTTAGACGAGAACTCTCTACTAGTCTAAATGGCCTGGTCTTAAATCTGGTAAGTGAGCATACAATGGAAAAAGGTAAGGCCCCACTAAATGGTGCATGGGTTGATTTATCTAAAGCTTTTGACCAAGTTGATGGAGAACTGCTCTGGAGTAAACTAT
Source organism: Ambystoma mexicanum (assembly GCF_040938575.1). Taxonomy (NCBI): domain Eukaryota; kingdom Metazoa; phylum Chordata; class Amphibia; order Caudata; family Ambystomatidae; genus Ambystoma; species Ambystoma mexicanum. The sequence continues at coordinate 1,136,323,835 of NC_090932.1, read as the reverse complement.
GGAACTGGGGGATCCTAGAGTTGCTGTTAGCAATGTTGATTGAACTGCACAGAGACACCTCACTGAGAATGCGGCTCAATGCTCAGGGTCATCTGTCCAAATTAATCAAAGTGGAGAGAGGAGTGAGACAAGGGTGTTTGGGGGCCCCACTCTTTTTAAACCTGCTTCTGGTGGACTTGGGCCTCTTTCTGGAGTCATCTGCCCTGGCCAGTCCAATGTTAAATGGGAGAAGGATCCATTGGCTGGCCTATTCAGATGACATTGTCTTGCTAGACAAGACAGCAAAAGGACTACAGCGCCTCTTAACCAAACTGGGAGATTACGCAAGAACAAATGGGTTGTCTATCAACCCTTAAAAAGTCCAAGATCGTAATTTTTAGGCAGCCCCAGAATGTAAGATTTATGCTTCCCCAGCCATTTATAAGGTGGAATCAGAAAGCTCAGGAAATATCTCACAGATCATCCCTCAGATGATGAAACTCAATGCAAAATATTGCAAACTCTATACTCCACTTATTAAGTTCTATATGTCAAAGGCAGTCCCAGTGATCTTATACAGCCTAGAAGCCAGGCCCTTAATCTGGAACTCAAACTGGAGTAAACTGGAAGGTTGTCTATGGACTTCCAATGTGTACTCCATCTTGGAGTCTGAGGTTCGAGTTAGGTTTAAGATGACTGGGATATTTGGCGAGTTAGAAGCTGATCGCGCTTTATCAGGAGATCATCACCGCCCAGACTCTACACTCTATGGGGACATTAAAATACATCTAGAAAATTCAGAGTATTTGAGAGTAAAAGATATCCTAAAAAGAATCAACTCAAACCTGGAAACATTAATTAATAATCCCCAGAAGGTGAAAAGGACGCTAGAACTGAGTGACTGGACTGACACAATTGCAAGATTGAGGGCTTCGGTTCCTCCAAACGAATTTTTGATGGTCGATAAAAAGTTGGGTTGTCTTTTGAGATACCTATTAAAGTTTCCTGATAGACAAGTTAGGAATCATTTCTTGAGGATAAGATTTAATATTATACACACTGGAGAAATTTTGATCAAGCGAAACCAAGGAGATGAAGCCCTCAAGCTCTGTGAAATGTGTGCTACACCAAGAAATCAATCATTAAGACACCTCCTGATGGACTATGAGGGAACTTGGTGTGTGAGATCGGCTCTATTCAGGAGATTTGTGGATCGAGAGAAGGGCTTGATCTAAGAATTTTTCTGGAACAGAATGATCTCTGGCTACGAAACCACTCTAACATCTACTGTTGTGCAAGTTCTGAAAAGCTGTAACATAGTAATTTGAAGGAATTAGTGTGAAAAATTGAAATAACTTAATCAAAGCTGAACTTTATTTATCAAATCTCTGATTTCGAGGCAGGTGGAAATGTGAATTGGGCTATGTGTGTCCTGTGGGGTCCATGATTATTTGCGTTTTATTGAGTAATTTTAAGACACATGTTGAAAGTGAAAGAAATGGATGTGCAATTATGTCACAGGCTAGGAACAAATGTAATGCTTGAAAAAAATGTCTATGAAATTGCTGTAAATGCACATCAATATTAAGGTGTTTTATGTTTTATAAAGGTTATTCTTGCAACCAAATACAAATAAATAAAAAATATATATATATACATATAGTACAATGACAGTGGCATGCATATGCATCTGTGCACCATACAATCTGGACATGTAAGTGCCATGTCCCATGCAAGCAGACACCATCCGCCTGCCATTGAATAGGTAGAAGGCATAACCTTGCCACCAGTATTGGAAGCACATCTAAACATGTGCATGTATGTGTTTGCTACAGTGTACAAACATGTGGCCATCATCATATAGCCACACTGACAAGGCAAGCAGGAGATGGATGTTGCGGCAGTACAGGCAAAAGGCATGACAACATATAGCTGGGCTTGAATGCATGGTCGATGCACACTTTGATGATCAAACGGATGAGCAAGTAGGTGAATGTCACCGGTAGGAGTATGAAATGGCGACACAGTGGCATAGGTGCAAATGTAAGGCCTGTGTGCCTAGGTGGCAGGAGACTGGGCAACTTCGATGCAAAGCCTGCAACCCACCAAACAGAGAACAAGTCCACATGTGTGGATGTGGCCATGTACAGTCAGTGGCCAGCGTAATCGCAATCCTATCCCTGTGTGGACAGGCAATGCCAAGGTGACAGTCATTCTCCCTGCAAAGGTTACAGTGAAGGTTGCATCAAGGTACCAATGCACACAGGCACCAGAGGCATGTCATGCCAATGAGTGACATGGATATCACTGGTGTGCACTTCCATGTCCAATAGAGCATGGACTTCCCGAAAGCACATGCATCCTGGTTATGCATGGCTAGGCTGTCTGCTACCAGCATAAGAACTGCAGGTGATGCCCCCCTTCAGTACACTGGCATTGCACACATCCATGCATCACTGCATGACCTGACAATTGAATGACACACATATGCATGAGCCATTGGCCGTGGAGGAGCCATCTGAGTGCATGCAACATTGACAGTACACACCACACAGACATGGCACAGATTCTGTGCATGCTGTAATGCAGCACCTGGCCAAAATGCCATGGGGACAATGCCATTCACATCTACATGGGCAAAGTGCAGTGAGGTCTACCCTAAGCAGCCAACGGCCACAATGCATGCTGCGTCAATTGGACCCCCATGCATGTGCAGCTTGGACGTCAATCCCATGAAGTGAATGCCACTCTGCAACACCAATCCACACTGCCTTCGCCAGCACAGTGCCGTCATGACCACATTCATCATTCACACATATCACTCACCTGTAGCATGTCCAAATGTGTTGATGCCTCTGATGCCAACAACCTGCTCACTTGAGATGAGGCCAGAGGCTACCACCTAAAAAGGTGTGAGTTCCTCAATATGTGGCGAACCACCACCAGTCGCCTATGAAGAGAGCACATTTGCTCCCAGCTTCTCCTTTGTACGCCTGGTCAGATCATCCATGCGATTATGCACCAGTTTCGCAGTGTACCTCTCCACCCGAGACATTCACAAGGACAGTCACCTCCTGCCACTTCTGTTTACACTGGCCTGTGTCACAGTGCTTCCAGCCCAGGGGTACATCTTCGACTTGTTTTCCTCAACAAAGTCTGTGAGGATTTGCAATTCCTCATCCCTAAATTTCCTCTTCTGGCTCACCCCCTCCTCAGTCAGTGGTGATGGTCCCTGGCTTGTAGGGGTACCAGTGGCACCTTCAGTGGCTGTGCTGGTGCATGTCTGTGGCAGTGCTGCTTCCCCAGCATGTGGTTGTTGTGCCCTCCCCCTGGCATGTTGTGGCGAGTTAGAAGCTGATTGCGCTTTATCGGGAGATCATCACCGCCCAGAACTCTACACTCTATGGGGACATTAAAATACATCTAGAAAATTCAGAGTATTTGAGAGTAAAAGATATCCTAAAAAGAATCAATTCAAACCTGGAAACATTAATTAATTATCCCCAGAAGGTGAAAAGGACGCTAGAACTGAGTGACTGGACTGACACAATTGTGAGATTGAGGGTTTCGGTTCCTCCAAACCAATTTTTGATGGTCGATAAAAAGTTGGGTTGTCTTTCGAGATACCTATTAAAGTTTCCTGATAGACAAGTTAGGAATAATTTCTTGAGGATAAGATTAAATATAATACACACTGGAGAAATTTTGATCAAGCGAAACCAAGGAGATGAAGCCCTCAAGCTCTGTGAAATATGTGCTACGCCAAGAAATCAATCATTAAGACACCTCCTGATGGACTGTGAGGGAACTTGGTGTGTGAGATCGGCTCTATTCAGGAGATTTGTGAATCGAGAGAACGGCTTGAACTCAGAATATTTCTGGAACAGAATGATCTCTGGCTACGAAACCACTCTAACATGTACTGCTGTGCAAGTTCTGAAAAGCTCACCTGTGGTGATGGTCCCTGGTTTGTAGGGGTACCAGTGGCACCTTCAGTGGCTGTGCTGGTGCATGTCTGTGGCAGTGTTGCTTCCCCAGCATGTGGTTGTTGTGCCCTCCCCCTGGCATGTTGTGGCATTGGTCCCCTCCTCTTCACTTGTCTCCCAGCTCTGCCAGTCCCCCTTCTGTCGATGTATAGATTCCACAGGATGTATTCTTGCAATTCCTGCTGTTCTGCACTTGCACCGTGTATTCTCTGCCTATGCCTGTTAAACTGATCAAGGAAGTGCTCCGCGTCCTGCGACCATTACGAATAAGCTGTGCAGATGCATCCTGCGCATGCGCCCCATATCCGTAGTAAAACGTGCATGCGCAGATTGCACTGTGTGACACGCATAACTTACGTGAGACGGCCCAGCTTGTTTTGGCATCTGGTTTTGCAAGGGTCCACAGGGAGCTTCCTGCCACCAGTTTGAGACACTTCTTGGCCTGCTATCACACTGCTGCAACCCATCTGTTGTGGACTCCTTGGCCAGTTTGCAGTTCATTGCCAGTGTGCCATATGTTCATCTACGCTACATTGCTGCCTGCTGATACTCAGTATAGGTGAGTGTGGAATTGGACATAGGACATAGGAATAGGAATAGGACATGGGCAAGGGGTGGCTCTGTGGATGCATGCTTGCTGGTGGGGGCAAGATGGTGGCACTCATGGGGAGGGTGTACTGTTGTGGGGGCGCTGTGTTTTGCATGTGGGAGCTCACACATGCAATGGTACGCATGTATTGCATGGTAACATTCGTATTTTGTGGAAGTTAGGTCATAATTGTACCCTCATGCATATGGAATCTGCTTCAGCAGATGCATCAACAGTGTTGGGAAGGGGCCTGACTTGGGTGGGCTGCAGGGCGATGTACAGCCAAAAAAAGGCCACAGCGTCCATCGAGGCGGGACCCACTGCAGAGGTGCACTTGTGTGGACGCCATAGGATTTTGCCTCTCACTCTGAGGATCTTGCAGAGGGTGAGCCCGGATCTTCATGCCCAGGTCCTTGAACTGCATGACCAGATCCAGGCATCAGGTAAGTCCACACTCTGAGTCCAATGTGGCAGAATGTGTATGCCATGTAATGGGTATGTATTTTTGGAGGATGCATTTCGATGGACACAACAATGTTGTGTGACGTTATAATGCATGCATGGTTGCACTCTGTGTGTGTCCTATGGGTGTGAGGACATTGGATGTGCCATGGTGGTCCTTGTATTTCACCGTGACCATGTGCAGTTGTATGTTGACGGCAAGGGTGCTGGGCCTTGGATGGCCATTAATTGGCATGGGTGATGGATTGTTAACATGCCATGAGGCAGTGGTAGTCTATATTGGGGAGCATGGGCTCTGCCGTGTCCACTTTACCCATGACCATTTATCATTTTCATATGTGGGGCGAGGGTCCTGGGTCACTGTAGAGTGAGGATGTTTGTGCCAAAGGTGCAATGATGTTGGCTGTGTGTCTTGGTAATATGGTCAAGTCCTCACGTATGCCCTGTGAGAAACCAAAGGACGTCTCACTTGCTAGTCCCCAGGGATCTCTCTTTCAGGTGGCCAGGGCACGGCCATCTCCTTTGGATACAGACCCTGGGGGTAGACCAGTGCGGGAGGATCACCTGGGTCAGGGATCTCAGGGGAGTGGAGGTAAGGCAACCGATGGTGAGTCGCTGTGTCCCCCCGTTCCTGTGCCTATACCCCATCCTATTTTATAGGATTCTCCAACATCCCAACTGCCTTCCTCCCTTTCTATACAAACACTGGGCCGAGGAAGAGGGATACTGAGAGTAGAGAGGCTAACACTTGCATATCCCATTGGACATATCCCATTAATAAGGTCAGGCAAAGTCAGGCACTTGACCTTAATCACATACATCTGATACTCATTAGCTCCCCCACACAGATAAAAGGCGGAACATGGAGACACACTCTGAGCAAGGTGAGACACGAGAAGGAGCAGATCTTCTGGGGCGAAGGTGAACCCACTAGGGCAGAACAACCAATTGAGGAACCAGAGCGAAGGGTAGGGAAACCCTGAAAGTCCCTGCAGCAGGCTGTTGCCTCTGGGAAACCGTGAAGGATACGCAGAGAAAGCCAACTCCCAGACAAGAAGAAGCCTGCATTGTGGGTCAAGGATGCCAGCGACCCTCCCGGGTGAATGATAGAGTTGGGGAGGCGAGGCCAAGCCTGTGGTATCAACCTTGACTCGTGAATCAAAGCCGTATAGACAAGAAAGGAATCTACACACCAGGTGAGTTCGCAAAAGACATGAAAGGCCAGTTTGTGTCAAGGAAAGATTGAAGTCGCAATGGTGTATCTCACACTTGAATGTTACGTGTATGCTGATGAGATGCAAAAGAAAGCAAACCAGTAGTAAACTCTAAAGTTGCTGATAACTGTGAAGCCAGTGATACAGAGTAGCAGAGCGGTCCGGCGAAAGGAAGTAGCCCATTCGAAAGTCTCAGCAAAATGTTTGATGTCTTGTTATAAAGCGGCAAGTGAACAAACTCTGAAATGCGCAAGCTCAAGATTAATTCCGTCGAAAGGGGAAGTTAAAAGGTGATTGATTTAGGAGAAAGATTTCTTTGAACTTTTCTGATTGTGTTATGGAACTAACACAACCAAGAGACACTGGGAAAAATACCAAAAGGGAGATATAAAGTGAAAGTTGAAGTGGTCCTACACAGGTCTATGGAAAAAGCCTTGCACATTCGAAAGTCTTTGACATCAGTGAAAGTTCCGAGCCTGACCAAGGGAGACCTGGAATATCAAATAAGATAAGGGAAGGGAACCCCTAAAGAATGTGAATAAAACTTGGGGAAGGGAAACCCAGCAAGTGCTGTGATTGCGAGGTCTGAGCCCGACAGAGGGAGACCTACGTGAATTTTTGTTGAACTGTTGAACTGTTTTGTTGAAATTACTTTTGGAAAAATTGAATAAGTGACTTCAACGTGGAAGGCCTTTTATTGATTACCTGAGCCAGAGTGTGTCACCCTGTTTACGGGAGTCGCCTTACTCCGTGCTGTCCAACTTGAGGAGGAGAGCTGACTCAGCCACCTTGATCCTTTAGGTTATAACACTGACTTTCCCTTGCATACATATTCCCCTTTACAGACTTTTTGTATAGAAGATAGAGCAGGCATTAGGTTTTGTTAGTATAGGCCATTTTGATTTGACATAGACTGACTGGGTCTGTGTTTTCTTTATTATTTGATGGTAGAGACTACACCCATCAAAGCTATACAGCAAAGTAGTTTATCCCAACCCCACGAATTGAATAAAGGTTTTGAAACTTGTAACTCTTGTGTCAGTGTCATACATGTGATACCATGTCTCCCTTACAGCCCCTTCCATTGTCCATGGTCAATGTTGTTTCCTTGGGGTGGTGAATGCTCATTTCCTGCAGATCCATGCATGCATTTGGGAGGTGGTTAGCATCTTGTATTGCATGCTCACATGTCTATCTGTACAGGGTGATCAGTTGCAGTCGTGTTGAGATTGGTCCGTGCCATATGTATGTAAGATGGCGGCATGGTACCATGCCGTCCTTTTGGACATGCACATGTGTACATACATGCTGACCTGCCTCTCCACTCTCACTTACCATCCAGTGTCACATGCAGATGAGGAAAGCAGCACTGAAGAAGAGACAATTGCAAGGTCATAATTATTGTTGTTTCCTGAAGGAGGATTCCTGTGGTTTAAGTTTGGACTATTTGCACCATGCTTTTTATTGGATGTACAATACAATACAGTTGAGTTTGTTGTTCTATCAGATTCATGTGGTTATTATTTTGTTATTGTTTTGGATATTCACTTCCTCCGACTCGTGTGTGTGTGTGTGTGTGTGCAGTCATCTTTTGTTTTGCATGTCACACTTGTCTGTTTTTGAGGATGCATGCAACATCATCATCTGGCATGTATGATTAATGGGAATGTATGTGCTGCCAGATTTTTACTTTTTGGCAATGTTGGATTTTTTACACACACCGTGGCTGCTGATGCTTGTGCTACTCACCTGATGGCAGTCCACATCTGTAGGTCTGATGAGTGTGTGCGTAAGGGTGTTTGTGGCTGTACATGTGCTTCACGTGTATGCGTGTCAACAGCACCACGTGTGCCTCTGATGTATGTGGCCATTGATTTCTTGTGAGATACATCTGTGTAGTATTTGTATCTGGCCAACCAGTGTACTAGGGTGGGTGGGGATGTGATGTACCAACGAACATTCACACTTTTGGAGATGGTGTGGCAACACATTCAGGTGGATGTGCACATGAACTTAAGTGGTGGACCGCACCCATATTTGTTCATGCGGGACATGTGGAGTCAATTTGCTCAGGAGGGATGTTATGGTGGGCCAGTACATACAGTGTGAATGTTAGTAATTGGGGTGTTGGGTATTACAAGTTGCATCAGTGATTGTGGACACTCATTTGTAGAGGGACACACACAGGTTGTAGTTTAGATGATGTTTGCTCAATGTCCATGAACAAGTTACAGTTGGGTGTTGTGGTTGCACACTGGAGGTGGTCAGTATGCCTCTGGTGCATAAAGCATCTAGTTTTCTGGTCAGGTTTGGTGGGGTTCCAAGACAGACAGTCCTGTCACATCTGGCCATGCATCTGAGAGGGACATTTGATCCTACTGGGAGCCAGAGGAGGATGGGGTGACTTGGATATTGTGACTACACTTGAAAGCACTGGGGATCAGACTGGCTGCTGCATGTTGATCCCCAGAAGAGGGACATGAGCTTTTATTGGGGGGGGCGGGCGTGTCATAAGGCGTTGTATTGTTTGACCAATTGATTTTGGGCTTATTTAATCAATTTCTATGTAAGATATATATTCTATTATGTAATGCCAACTGTTGGGTACAATCTGTTTCTATGCACAACAACTGCATGTCATATAATAGAACAGAGGCACAGTGATACAAAAAAAGTGGGGAGGTAAGAATTAGAACTCAGGTCTCAAGATTCCACAGTCAATAGGTTGACCAATAAAGCGCATAGCCACCTTGTTTCTAACATAATATGGCTCCTCCTTTCATCCTTCCAATGTGACAAGGCCTCACTGCTCACCGTTCTGTAGCACCATCCATTTCAACCATCTTGATCGTAAAAAATAAATGTTAACTGAAATTGAAATGCCTATATTTTGGTAACTATTTCCTGCCTTTTTAACGCAATCTCTTTTCAGAAACCTACTGTACTTGCCTTCAAGAAAACAAAGCAAGAGGAAGACATACTCCATTTTCCCTTTCCGAACAGAGGCACAATGTCCTTCTGTTCAACCCATTTTTGGAAAACCTGCAACATGCTTCGATGCAGAAGACATCTTTGTGCCATCACAAGAACCAGCAGAATGCCCAAGTCTCTGCTGCACATCTGTCTATTGGTGCTTGTATTTGTCATGTTTTTTCTTACCAAGATTTTCTTTTTTAACCAATATAAATCGCTTCCAAGAAGAGCCTTCCTGGCAGAAAACAAAATGGCTTCCTTAGTTGAAGCATTTTGGCAAGAGAAAATCAAGAACAGGGTTCTAAGCAATTTATCATTGAACTCTGTGGCTACTCAAACAAAACTGCCACCTACACAGGCCACTGGATTGCGGAACACAGTGGGGGCTCGCCCCTATAATAGCACTAGGCACCGCAGGGCAATCCAGTTCAGGTATATCATAAATGAAGCTGACAAATGTCGAGATGGCCACCCTTTTTTGATATTGCTTGTTCCCACTGAACCCGGTCTCGTACAAGCCAGGCAGGTCATTCGGCAAACGTGGGGAAATGAGAGCTTGGTGCCGGGCATCCGAATAGTGAGAATCTTTTTGCTGGGCATCACAACTCAACCAGAAAGTAAACTTCAGCAAGATATCTTCAAGGAGAGCAGACAGTATCATGATATTGTGCAACACGAATATTTAGACACCTACAAAAACTTGACCATTAAGACCCTGATGGGCTTGAATTGGGTAGCAACATTCTGCCCGAACACCCCCTATGTCATGAAAGCAGACTGTGATATGTTTGTCAACACCGAATATTTAATCCATCACCTTTTGCAACCCAAACTGCCTCACAGGGAAGAATTCTTCACTGGTTATTTGTTGAAAGGTTATTCACCAAATCGTGATCCAGGAAGTAAATGGTACATGCCGCAGGAGCTGTATCCCAACCAACACTACCCCGTCTTTTGTTCTGGAACTGGCTATGTTTTCTCTGGGGACCTGGCAGCGAAGATCTTCGATGTCTCTTTCAGCGTTAAACATTTGCCCCTTGAGGATGTGTATGTGGGCCTCTGTCTAAAGGTATTAAATGTAACCCCAGTGGCCCCACCCAAGGAATCAGACTTCAATCACTGGCATGTTTATTTCTCCATCTGTAATTATAGCCGCCTCATCACCTCGCATGGCTTCCAGCCTGATCAGCTCCTTAAACATTGGACTAGGCTTCAACAGGGCAAAGGCCATGCCTGTTGATCAAGGGGAAAAGATGCAGAGCCTGATTAAAGCACCATGCACAAAACAGAACCTTCAAAATCCTACAATGGAGCTCTTGAGTAGTCCCTAATCTCTTATTGAAATGAAGGGTAAGGAGGTCAGCCATTAAATGGTGAAAACGCTTCATCTAGACTTCATAGGCGAGATTGCCCTACATTTGCACTATTGGAAATGCATTGTACACATAAGGAAATGCTGTTTCCACATGCACAGTTTCATGCACGCCAGTGAACATTAATTTTCACTGCATTTGCACTACCGCTAATGCAATCGTCCATGCACAATTTGCAGTTGCGCAAATGGTCTGTATTCTTACCCCTGGGGCAGAACTAGAGTAGGTCTGCTGATGCCCAAACCCAGTTTGTGCATGTGCATCAAAATTAGCAGGAGTGCAAATTCACTGCAAATGTACAGTAATTGCACAGGCACCGATTCAGTTGTGAATGCGCAAACATGCTATAATCCCACCCGAGGAACCCGTACGACCATAGCTAAGGCTCCTCCTTCGTGGAACTGTAAAGACATGCATACCTTCTGGTCTAACTTTCAGTGTTATGTGGGTAACACTCAGCTCTCTTTCAGGCTCTCCTCAGCCTCTTTTTCTCCTTCTCTCATACCTGACTGTCTGCCGGCAATTCTGGAATGGGGTGCCTCCAACTACCTCTGCCTTAAAGCCAGTAAGACTGGGATCTCCTCATTGGGACACCTGCTCCCACCTTCCCTCTCTCACTCTGGCGGCCCACCCTGGGCCCTCTAGCTGCACCTTCCTGTGATGCTAAGAACCTTGGTGTCATCTTCGACTCCACTTTCTCCTTCTCTCCTCACATCTCTAACGTCTCTAAGAAGTCACACTATCAGCTGCACATCCTCAGAGGTATTCTTCCTTTCCTTTTTTCCCCCAGAAGCTGACTGTCTCTAGTGCCCTGCTTCTCTCTTGGCTGGACTACTGCAACAAGGCTAATGAAAATTAGACCATCCAGACCAGAGATGACAACTGATTACTCTTTCAATTTGTAATCGTTAACTATTTATTTTGCAACAACCCATATGTCAAATTACACATTAACAAATATATTCATATAAAATATGGCTCTTTGAACTTAGAAACAAACACATCCCTCCAAACAAACTTCATTCACAACTTCTTCGTGCATTCATCACATTCACAAACAATAGAAAAAATGATATTTTGTTCATATCACAATAACAATGGCAATTAAAGCATTTCTTGGTTTCACACTCGGTTAATTTACAATGTGTCCATCTGTCAACATTCAGAGGATAGAAAAACTGTTTGTCGACATGTTTCGGTTGAGTTCTTAAAGTGGTCAATAACTTCCCTTTGTGTATTATGTTCAACCTTCTTCAGGACAAGAGACGATCGCCAAATCCGCGTGGTCTCATAGACGAGTGGGGGTGTGTGTAAGGCAAAGAGGCCTAGGTCTATAAAATAAGAAAATAAGAAAAAATGTAAGGTGTCATCTCTGTTTCATAAAAACCCATTTCTTGAGTAACAGCTAACTACTAAAGCTGTGTGTGAACCGGCTCACCTCCTCTGATTTTTTCAGTGGCTGGCGTGTCGGTTCGGTGGAGTAAATCCCGGCATGAGAGATCTCTAGTAATGAGTTTCACGTCGTGCGTCCTACAGAATAAAGGACATATAAACTCGTAAGTTTATAGGAGGGGTATAGCATACTATCAAAAGGAACATTAATGAATCGGTACTCACTCAGTTGACGTAATGGGGCTCGCAAAATTGTCCGAGCTGTAGGTTCGGTCAGACTGCAGGGGAGGAGACAAAGTGTAAGTGCTTCCGAATAGTACACCCTTATGTCGCATAACTATTACCACAATATAAAGCTTGCTTTAAGAATTCTATTAGATGTCAGCTCTATAGAATAAAAACATTGTGTAATGGGCCCACAATAGGGAGCCATGAGCCTGCATATCTAAACATAAGAATGTCTACGTCCCTGCAGTGAACTCTAAACCACTCGTGGAAAATGGAAAAAATGGAGCTTACTTCTTAGGTTCTCTGGAATGAATCCCTTGGAAGAGAGTACCCGTTGCTGGTCAATCGCAGATCAAAGAGTCACGAAACTGTAACAACAGTGCATGGTTTCAGATATGGAGCCGGAAGAGCACGAACTGGCATAGACTATGTCTACTGCTGTCTACTTACTGGGTGTTGCCTCAGCTCTGTCCGTCAGTGTATGAATCTGTTGGCGCTCCTTCGCTACTGATCGCGGTGATCCGGCGTACGTTCCAAATAGCACCAAATGGACGCACAGTCGCTTTGAATTCTGGATGGTATGCGGCTGCTCGGCATTCTGGACATAGTAGTTCCCGAACACCGGCGGAAACGAAAACTGTCTCCACACGAATATGCGTCTAGTTACCGAACAAAGGTGAATGTGCCCCTGTGTGCGCTTACTGAGTGTGAAAGGGCTAAGCACTATGGGATATGTCAAAGGGCCGCATTTGTTGTTATTTAACTTAAATCATGAAACCTCTCTTCCCATGTCGCAGGGCTATGAAGAAAGGTTACAGATGAATGTGGAAGTCTGGTGCTCATCTTAGGCCACCATAGTATTATGTACTATTCAGGGCATTCCATTCCACCGAAATATTTAACCCATGGCGGACCGTATCTAGAGAATAGATCCACTTCTGTTCCAGGCGGTGTAGGGCACTGGCCATATCCCCACCTCTTAATTTAGGGCATATGGTTTGTAGTACAAACCACTTGATGTCTGTATCTTTATGGTGAAGTCTGTCAAAATGATCCACCAGAGGTTTGTCAGCTGTATGGTTTCTAATACACGAGCGGTGTTCCCCAATACGTATTTCAACCTCTCTTGTGGTTTTTCCAACGTATAGTAGATTGCACGGACATGAGATGACATAGATTGCATTTTTTGTATGGCAGTTGGTGTGATTCTTCATCGTCCATGTATTAGTCCCGTATTGAAAAGTATGTTTGGTCTCGGTAAAGGGACATACGCTGCAGTTCCCGCATTTGTAGTGTCCAATAATGGGTGGAAGTCCCCATTGGTTCAAAATTGAGTTCTCTTTGGGTTTTTCATAATACGTGTGCACCAACTTTTGTCGCAAGTTGCAATTTCGTTTGAATGCAAACATGGGTTTCTTAGATAATGTACCCGGGTTCTTGATTAAATCCCAATTCTTGTTAATGATCTTCTTGATGGCATTACTAATAGGGTTATACGTTGTGACACAGACCAATCTCTCGTGGATCTTTTTTTCTTGACTCTGTAAAATGAGAGCCCTGTTAGTATTGGCTGCTCTCTTCATGTTCCTTTTTACCAGTTGTTTCGGGTAACCCCGTGTGCCCAGTCTTTCTTTGAGTTGTGTAGCGTGTGTTTTGTAATCAACCCTATCTGTGCAATTGCGTCGAATCCTTAGAAATTGGCAGATTAAATTTCAGACTCTCCGGGTGAAAACTTGAATAATGTAATAGGGTATTCTTGTCTGTGGGTTTCCTATAAAGTGAAGTGACCAACGCATTCCCTTGTTTTCTAATCAGTAGATCTAAGAAACTGACTTGCTCATTGTTCCATTCGATGGTAAATTTTATATTGGAATCGCACGTATTGAGCCACTTGTGGAAGGTGAGTAGAGATGTATTGTCACCCCGCCATATGAGGAACACGTCGTCTATATAGCGACGCCACATCTTCAGCTGTCCATGTGGTTGTGTTCGTAGTATGTCATCGATGTTTCTTGATTCGAAGTTGGCCATGTATAAATTGGCTACATGAGGGGCAAAGGTGGCACCCATACTTACCCCTTTTTGTTGTTTGAAAAGCTGTTTTTTAAAGAGAAAGAAGTTCTCTGTCATTGCTAGTCTCGAACACTCTAGTATGAACCCTGTTGGGGGTTTATGTGGTTGACTACGTGTGTCGAGTACTTCGGCTAATACTTCTAGACATGCCATTTGAGGAATAGACGTGTATAATGCTTCCACGTCCATTGTAACCAGCAGATCTCCTGTTTCAATTGAGACATCTTGAAGAATTCGAATCATGTCCGTGGTGTCCTTAATGTATGAAGGCATTGCCAGGACAAAAGGTTTCAGGAAGAATTCGCTGTAGATGGACAGTGGTTCCAGTAAAGAATCTATCGCTGACACGATTGGCCTCCCTGGTGGATTCTCGAGGCTCTTGTGCACCTTGGGGAGTATGTAAAACGCTGCTTTTTTGGGGAATTTTTTGTTCAGAAATTTAGCCTCGTCTGAGCAGATCCATTCTTCTGTCAGGGCGTGTGTTGTAAGGCTTTTAATCTCTTCCTGTAGTCGAGCCGTAGGATCTTGGTTCAATTTTTTATATGATCACGTATCATTGAGCAGTCTCAGGCATTCTTTATCATAGTTGAGGCTGTCCATGAGGACTATCCCTCCACCTTTATCGGCCGATTTGATGGTTATATTTTCTTGGCTGCTTAGATTTCTGAGACTCACTCTTTCGTCTTTTGTCAGATTATCTGTACGATAGTTTTTCTTCTTCAGACTCGAGAGCACTTGTTGCGTCACTCGGTTCTCGAACATGATAATTTCCGGCGGACAGGTATGTGCCGGTGGATTAAAATTTGACTTTGTCTTCAGCCCAGTGATGTTAATATCTGCTGGGTCTTGGTCTTTATCCCCCATATTGATTTGATTTTGACTGGGTAAATATATTTCGAAAAAGTGTTTGAGTCTAATTTTACGGAAAAATCTCTGTAATTCTAATTCAATGCTGAAAGGATCAGCTTTGGTCACAGGGACATAAGATAATCCTCTCGCCAGAAGGCTTTTTTCTGCAGGACTCAAAATGTATGAAGAGAGATTGAAGATCGGCAAGGTATCAGGATTCACTGGTTCGAATACCATTGCCGGGTGCGTACCCCCTGTTGTTGGGGTCGTTGTCGTGGTCTTCCTCAAGAAATGGGTTTTTATGAAACAGAGATGACACCTTACATTTTTTCTTATTTTCTTATTTTATAGACCTAGGCCTCTTTGCCTTACACACACCCCCACTCGTCTATGAGACCACGCGGATTTGGCAATCGTCTCTTGTCCTGAAGAAGGTTGAACATAATACACAAAGGGAAGTTATTGACCACTTTAAGAACTCAACGAAACATGTCGACAAACAGTTTTTCTATCCTCTGAATGTTGACAGATGGACACATTGTAAATTAACCGAGTGTGAAACCAAGAAATGCTTTAATTGCCATTGTTATTGTGATATGAACAAAATATCATTTTTTCTATTGTTTGTGAATGTGATGAATGCACGAAGAAGTTGTGAATGAAGTTTGTTTGGAGGGATGTGTTTGTTTCTAAGTTCAAAGAGCCATATTTTATATGAATATATTTGTTAATGTGTAATTTGACATATGGGTTGTTGCAAAATAAATAGTTAACGATTACAAATTGAAAGAGTAATCAGTTGTCATCTCTGGTCTGGATGGTCTAATTTTCATTAGCCTTATCGTTTTGCCTGATAGACCACAGACTCAAAAGCAGGCGCCCCTTATATATATTTTGTCTGGACTACTGCAACAGCCTTGTTCTAAATCGGCCTGCCTCTACTCTTTGCCCTTTACAACTAATCCAAAACAGGGCTGCAACACTTATCCTTGGCTTCAAGCCCAGGGATCGTATTTCTCCAGCGCTTAAATCTTTACACTGGCTCCCTGTCGCTGCAAGGATCAAGTTCAAGGCCCTCTGCATCGTCCACAAGGCTTTCTGGGGCCAGGGACCACACTAGTGGAATCAGAGTTCCTTCGGAACAACTTGGACCCTGTCCTGGACAGGCTCAAGGGGGACGCCAAGTACTGACTCTCCCGATATCCATGGTGGGCAGAGAAAACTTATTTAAGATGATGATCTTACCGTGACTCCTCTATGTATTTCAGAACACTCCTGTGAAGGTGCCAGTAGGGACATTTTGCGCTATAGGGCACCTGCAGCAGGAAATTATATAGGGGGACATAATCCCAAGAATAGCGTTGAAGACGCTGACTTGATCTTCTTTGGGATGGAGGACCGGGGATCCCAAATGGGCAGCATTACTATGAGGCATCCCAGCTGATGGTAGGGAGCGTGTGGCTGTGTAGAAGGAAGGAACGGTCTCATATTGCATTGGTGTTGAGGAGGATGAGATCACTGCAGCCCTGGCAGAGACTATATGGAAGTAAGCCACCCCAGGGGATGACACAGCTGGGGCTTTGTACAGGGCAGCTGTTAGAGGAATGGGCTGGAGGAAGTGGTACCAGGGAAGCGCCCATTTGGGAGAAAGCATATTTGCCAGAGATATATAAATTGGGTAAACAAAAAAGGTGGCAGGACAAAGGGGTTAATCCTGGTGCAGAACCGGCTCGCCCCATTCCTAAACTTGCAAGAGGAATTTAGCCTACAGGCTAGGGATGGCTACAGCTACACTAGGTTGCAACATGCAATTGCCTTAGAGCAACAGGACACATGAGACATTCTCGAGAGATCCCTGACTGAGTGCAATCTTATGGAGGGAGAAATCCAAGGGAAGGCAATAACGCAATTATATCATCTGCTCAACGGGTTCACATCCAAACCCCTGCAGAAACTTGGAGAGAAATGGAAGGGGAATACAGGGGCACTGGAGGAGGAGGACTGGGTAGAAGCGCTGTGCTCACCAAGAGAGAACAACTTAAGTATGAGATTGCAATTTGATACAGTACAAGATCCTTCATAGGTCATATTACATTTGGGACCGCCTCCACCAGATGGGCAGGGCGCAGATCCCCAGTGCCTGAAATGTGGGATGGGAGTGGGCTTGTTCTTCCACATGATGTGGGAATGTACCAAAGACATCCAGGACAATTAGCGCACCAATTCCGGCCTGCCCCAAGGTGACAATCCTGCATGTCTGGGGGGATTTGGGGTTGAATGATAGAGAAAAAGACCTCATCATGACTTCCATGATGATGGGGAAAAAGGTCTTGGCAATGGATTGGGGAAACTTGACAACACCAAATATACATACATGGGTGGAGGAGATGGACTATTATGCAGAGCTGGAAAGAAGGGTGTGCAGGGAGAGGGGATGACCCCAAATGTTTTAAAAGTATGGGCCAGATGGGTGGAATTGGGATGAGATGGGGCTCAGGAGGAATCAAAGGGGGAGCTTGGGGGGACCATGACTTTGGGGTACAGGGACATCTGGGGTATAAAAGAGGGCGAGGTGGAGCAAGGGACATATGGGGGGGTATATGTGGAAGGGACTCAAGATGGGGAGGAGGGATTACCGAGGGGTAGCGCAAGGGACGACTATTTGGATTTGTTGTTTGTTTGTGTGGTTTTGATGTAATTGACCAAAAATACAATAAAATGGGTTTATAAAAAGAAAAAAAAGGTAAGGTTCTGGGTGAGAGTACCAAGGATGCCTGGAAATTACACCAAAGTCACATGTTCTCTAATTTAAGTCTCTTGTTGACAGCTCAACAGCGTCACGCAGGCCATGATGCTTTGTGTAGGTTAGGGTTCGATGGCATCAGGTTGGCTCGACGGTACTATTTTACTAAGGGGCGCACCTACCAAGTTGGCCTCTGGATGGCTCAAAATCACAATGAAATTGTGGCTATATCATCAAGTCACAAAATCAATGGTCTTGTCGACGATTTCAATCGATGACTTGATGGTGAATAGATACAGGCTCAGAGCAGGTTCATCTAAAGGAGCTCCTGCGACAGAAGTTAAACAAAGACTCAACACAGCCTGATGTTGACTTGAAATCCTAACATCTCTCCATTCTTAGATGAGATGTCTTTTTTCACAAAGAACAGGTATTTAAATCCTGACAAAGTCCAACTGTTTATCAACCTACTGATGCTATCCCACTCCATTTATGCATAATCCTAGCTTGGATTGGTGGTTACCAAGACTTTACTAGGCTCCAAAATGGATATCTCCCTTGTGGACTTAACTCCTCTTTTTTATAGCAATTCACAAATTTTAGTGCTCCTGGTGGAGTTGCTAGGCATCAGGACCTAAGCATATTCGGAGTTCCAAAATTGTGGAAATCATTGATTCCTAATCTCCCAATTTTAGCCTGCCTCCAAAAGAAAAAAAAACAGTTTATCCTATTATCCTTCCATGCCCAAATCACCTTTGGCTCCAGTGGGCGGTAGTGGGTTCAACACAGCATTTGAAATCCCTCCCTGCACATGCAAGATAAGTGTGAAACGGTTCTTTGGAAGCACAACGACATCAGAAGGGCAAGGATGATCACAGAGAAGCTACACAATTTATTGATTTATTTTATTAGGAGTGTTATACTACACAAAATGCAATTAGCAACTCAGAGCATCAAAAACAGAGAACCAAGGGATAATGGAGAGGGTAATTTAAACACTGATGAACCAAAACAGTAAAAGGGAGCAGGTGAGGAATACAAAAATATCGGCTTGTTTGAAGACAGGCTGTCCTTATGGGCTGACTTTCCAATGAATTTTAAAGAATGTGGGGGCTGGGAGCCATCCAATGCTGGAGAAACAGAGAGGAGACCACATCGCCTTCTGTATGAGGCATTGGGAGGGGTAATCATTTCTGACCCCCTAGCTGCCATGAACACAGGCCTACGAGTTAAGACATTGATGGGGTAAAGGATGGAAATGAGGGGATCCTCGTTGTCTTTAGTGTCAGAAATATTACAGCTCTCTGCAGGAACGAGGATCTCAGTGAGAGGAAAATGTGATCTAGGTGAGGGCACTGATGCTTCTAAGGAAAGAGGGGGATAGGCCATCCAGGAACTGTGTGTGCCAGGGAAGACCCCTTTGTTACTTCTTGAAATAGAGGTTGTTTCCTTGCAGTCTTAGTGCTGGTGGTAGTTCATTCCATAATTTAGGTCTGATCACTCCTAGGTTCAGACCTCATTTACTATGCTGCCGGTGTCTGGGTTCCCTGAGGAGTCCTGTGTTTTAGGATTTGAGTGATTTTAAACAGGTGGAGTGGTTCAATTCCTTGCTGATATAGGTTGGGCCTTTTTTCCCGAATGCTTTGTGTACCACAATGTTTTCAAGGTGATTCTGAACTGGATAACCCAGCCCTTTAAGATGAGTATCAATTACCCTGGAGATGGATAGGGATGCAGATTTTATTCATACATTAATAATCAAAACGACACAGGTAGTTTGGCAAAAGGATAACTGTTTTATTATCAAGTATGTAAAACAGGCATCAACAAACTTGCTCGATCCTCTTACTCAACATATTTCATTAAAAAACAGAGCTTTTATACAGAAAACTTGTCATCATTGACATTGACCTATGTAACTACAAACATCATCCTACGTGGCAGACTACAAAACATGAGTATGGGTGATAGGCTCTTACTGACCATCTAAGTACACGATCCATACTAGTCTAAAAGAGTGAGAATATGTGGCGGGTTACTTAACATCAGGTGGGGCAGCTAAGCCCTCCCCTAAAAATGACCACTATGAACGTCACTAAATGTACAATGTCCCATTGGTTACACAAACTATAGGACCCCTAACTATGCAGTTCCCTACAATTGGTTGGCACCCTAATCTTCATCAGTACTTTTCCACCTACGTCTAGCAGCATGCAGGCTGGCCCTCCAGGTGCTGTTGAGCTCATCTTAAATATTGCTTCCCACCAATTAGCATATCAATCTATCATCACCTCAGTGGTCTACTGTCAATCAGGCTTTAAAGCTCAGCCTTGAGAGTGTTCTTAGCTCTGGGAAATTCAGGGAGTGAAGGCACGCTCTGCCCTCATGCGTAGGTGTGAGCATCTTGTTCGTCCAACTTCATGCATCCACGTGACTGGAGACCATGAAATCGAGCTTCTAGTGTCTTTAAAATACTATTTTTTAATAGACCTCTGACGTCTTCCTTGTTTTGTTCATGCCTTCTGAACAGGAGTTTTGTTCTTTCACTCGATTTGTATCCAATGTCAGTTTGCTCCAGTCTGATAAGACCTTGGCTTCTTTGGCTTGTCCGACTCTGCCTTATAAGATTCATTTTGTATTACAAACTGCTTTTCAACTGCGACACACTAGAAATGAGGCCTTTTTGCTAAAGTCCAGCACTGCTATAATACGTAGTGGAAACATCCATCCTTTACTTGAACATATGCATACATATGTACTGGCGCTTGCCACAATATATTCATTATAAAGCTAGTCTCATGATTACTTTGTCTACTTGCGTTTCTTTTGCATCTGTACACGTATAAAATGACATGATATCTTCATTGTTTCTGTGGAATAAGCTTCTACACCTTGAGCCAGAGATTGCACTTATCCTTGGTGCTTTCTTGATGCCTTATAGAATATTTCTATTCTCTTGTTTCTGCATCCTTTTCTTGTATGTCACTTTAACTCTGTGTGCCATCACCATTCATCCTTGCCATTTATTTGTTCTGTTCCTCAGGAATCTTATTCAAATGCCCATCATACTGTCTTGTATGCAGGTACGGTTTCCTCAATGGGAATCTTGCTTCCAGGATTCTCCTAGGTATCTGTATGCCCAATGGCACTGCATGGTTTTCACACTCTGGCTCCCAACATATAGGCAATATGGGCAAAGTGATTGAGGTGGGGTACTTGGCTCCTCCTCTACACTCCCCCCTCTGGGTGATTCATCGACCACTCTCTCAACATCCTTCACATCCAGGCACCCACTTTTGAAAAATAATTTCTTCGGAATCCATATATTTATGACTCCCTTTAGGCATCCTGCTGATTTGACATGCTCATCTTTTTTCCATGTCATAAGTCTGCACTGTCCACCTGGACTACAATAGATCCATCTTCCTACATTCTTCTTATGATTCTTTGGATACAGGAACTTCGTCCCCTCAGGTGCATGAATACTGGCTTTCACAAGTCTTTGATTTCTTCATCTGTCAGGTCTTTGGCCTTCCATCCTAGTTCAACATCGATCATAATCTTCATCCCTATGGCTTTCTTTGCTGTCTTCCTGCATTGCGAGATTATTATCTTGATCACACAGAATCCAAGCAATATAATTACTATCAGGCCTCCAAGGAACTTAAAAATGTCTGACATCCATTGTGGAACCCAAGAGAAAGGGCTCTGAACCAGCTGTCTTCAGCAATGTCTACTACTTCGTCAATCATCTGGCCATGGAGGTTCGTCAGCATAACTATAGCCTCTGTCAAGGTTCCATTGTCGTTATGATGAGAAGGTATGAAAGTGCAACATGATTCTCAGATTTTTGCACAAACACCTCCATCCATTGCTGTGATCATGTCCAAGACATATCTGTTCTGGAGAGACATCAGTCGTATGGCTCTCATCTCCTCTCTGATTGCATTGAATCCCTTTATGGTCATATTGATTGTAACAATTCCCATCTGGTGATCTGCAGCCATTTGGTATTTGCTCCAACTTGGATACTCGGCATAAAGATTAAGGTGAACACTGAAGCTGTCTGGCTGAACAATCTATGCTCATATGGAATGGCATCAAAGGCTTCTATTGGCTTGACTGAGAAGTAGTTCTCTCTCTTTACTCTTTTCATCAGCTCCACAGATCTCTTCTTCCTCAGGTGAGCATCTGCTTTTGGAAAACTGTCAAGATACAAATCACTTTTCGGAATCACCAACGATGGAACATGAACATTCACTGGTGAGCAAAGTCCTACCCAGTTTTCTGGTAATTTTATATACACTCTGGATCCGCAGGCCCAGTAGTGATCCATTATCACTGCTGTCCCAATCTTCATTCCAGGCACATCAAAAATTCGACCACAATTCTGGTTTCTACCATTCATTTGGTGCCAGTATTTCTGAAGCACAATTTTGCACTTTCCAGTGGAACTATCTGAAAGAGTCCTCCTCCATCTTCGACCCAAGTCAGTAATTTGGGAAGTCTCGGCCATAATGGCTTGCATCCATGCTGTGCAATTCCAATAGTTGATTCAGGGTGACCAATCATCACCCAGGCTCTGCAGATAACCACTCCTTCTTCCCATCTGTCAGAGAAAGCACTGATCCCCAGATCTGCATCTGTCCTCTGTTTTCATATTGGAATTTTGTCTGCAGATTTTCCTGCACTCTCAGGTTTTTTGTTTACTTCCCATCTGATTCCAGCT
This sequence comes from Ambystoma mexicanum, assembly GCF_040938575.1. Taxonomy (NCBI): domain Eukaryota; kingdom Metazoa; phylum Chordata; class Amphibia; order Caudata; family Ambystomatidae; genus Ambystoma; species Ambystoma mexicanum. The sequence continues at coordinate 1,136,301,245 of NC_090932.1, read as the reverse complement.
CCTTTAACTGCAGGTTTTTCATATCTGATCACATGACTCTTGGTCTGTTCTTTGTTTCTTGTCTTGAAGTCTTGCACATAATCATCTTCATCTGGATCTGTCCATTCTGTTGCCCATTTGAGATAGGCATCTCATCCCATGACCTGGCCTCTTGTATGGCAAAGTGCTACGTGCGATAGACACTGTGCTGTCTGGACATCTATTTCGATGGCTATGAAAATCTTGGACTTCCCCATACTGTAAGGCAGGACTGCACACACAAAGCATCCCTCATTTGAGGTCCTTCTTCACACTTCTTCCATATGTTGATAGCATATGTTGTTTCCCAATTGTGCTGTGCTGTCCAGATAGTCATTTAGGACATAGTCTTCTTCCCTGACATCTCTCTTGGATCACATTCTTCTCTTGTGACCTTCTCTAATTACTTAATATGTCAACATAACTTCTTCCTTTTGGATCAATCATAGGAACACTCGTCAGGGGACTGAACTTTCACAAGTGTCATCTGTGTAGGAACAAGATATAAAAGTTTCTTTCTATCCTGAAATTCTTGTTTGGCTTTAGCAAAAGCTGGCCATATGGAATCTGCTATAATCTCTCCATGCGACCTTCCCCCAAAAGGTAACTTAGATTTGTCTAAATCAGGAGTAGGAACATTCAGGTGTACTTCTGTAGTAGGTTCACTATCTAACAACGCCTTTCTGTGTCTCTCCTTAAGGGTCTGTTTCTGGTGTCAAAAAATAATCTCTAGGACACTTTTGGTATGATTACGATGGTTAGTAACATTTCCCTCAGACTCAGGCAACTTATCACTTTTCTTTGAAACAGGAATACCAACATAGGGTCTTGGCTGCCTAGTAGTTGCCACGATTGTACCTTGCTTCTGCTCAGGAAGGACCTCAGGAGTCTTAGATCCACATACATCTATGTAATACGACTTACGCACTGTGAGTGAAAGCAGTATTATTATGAACAGAATGCCAGCATAAATAATACAGAGATAAGAGATTTTACAGCATCGACTTTGTACACAACATGGGCATCTCTCAGGATCCGGCATGACAATATTGCTACTAATACTACCCATCTTTATTTACTAAGGAAGGAAAAAGTACACTTTAAAACAGCATGATCACGTACTGCTTCTGGAAGCTGCTGACTCGACTCTGCAAATTGTCCTCGACCAACTGTCTGCTTACTGGATGATAAGAACAACCTCTTCTCCAGAAAGTCTCATTCAGAATGTTCTCAGTCTTCAGTTTGTCTAGATAAGCTCAACAACATACACCAGTTCCCAGTCAATGCCTCGAATCTGTCTTAGACTAGATGACATGATGAATTTCTCTCAGCATGGAACAAAAGTTCTTTCTAACTAGCAACCTCTCAATCTGTCCCTTGAAGGAAAGTTTCAATCTGATCTCAGAGTTCACTCAGAGTAGGTATTCACTTGTATGATGATGTCGCTTAAGATTTCATTTAATGCTGCATTGTTTCTTGGATCCCTTAGGAGGGTTCGAACATCGGTGTGTCTATTAACAAGCTGTGAACATTCCTCAGTCAGGTAGTAAAACAGTAGGCTGACCAGTCTGGTGCGTTATCAGCTGATAGGGGCATTTGCACTTTCCCCACTATACTCAGGAAGCTGTAGAACCTGCTCAATGATTGCTGCGAGTAATCCTCTTACGATCAGCCCATTCTTAGGATCTTGCAAGAAAACGTGAACGCTAGTAGTTTTCCCCACGATTGCAGGATATGGGCGCAAAACAAAGAGAAAAACTTCATATATGATCCGTGAAACATTGTCATTGGGAAACACCATGGGCAAATCCAAACAGGAACTCAGTGAGAAATGAATCAGGGTACTGCACCTTCTTCCAATTGTCAAATCCACGATCAAGATCTGGCATATTTATCTTCTTATCAAGGCTTAAACATGCCTCAGTCCAAAGTCAACAGCTCCTATGGCTTCAAAAACAAAGATCTTCCTTTAACTCTTTTATAGGTGACCGAAAAGAGTGTCCAGAATAAACCCATAGTCCAATAAACACTTTGTCTTTGCTTGGCAGCCTCTGTGTCCTACTTCCTCATCATGGATCTAGTCTGCACCTGCTGAGGTTCTTCCCCGATGTTTGCTTCTGATGGGTGTGGGGGTAGAGGGGTTTCTCCACCATAGATCTTCACATCTCCAAGGAAAATCCAAGCATGTTTGCCCTGAACTTTGACTGCAGACGGAATGACATCTTCTACGATGAAAGGGCAGTTGAAACGAGGTTTGTGCCACTTTCTTGAAAAATTGCGGATTAAGACCGCATCTCCGGGGAATAATTTGGGTCCACAAAGTTTTTCAATTCCACTTGTTGAAGCATCTCCTTCTGTGTTCTGTACTGCCCCAAACCCTTTTCGCTGTAGCTGACCTGAAATGACAGAGATACTTGAAGTCATACAAATAAGATAGTCACATAGCTCCATTCCTAACATTTCTGATGTTGGCTGGGCATCAATTCTAACTCTGGATGGAGGTGTGAGGGGTTTCCTCATTCGCCTCACTGTCACTATTTCATGGGGGGTGAGATGGTGGCCCGAACCTGGTTGGCTCCTCAATGCATATAATGCCAGTGATAGGCAATGCAACCACCCTTTCTTCAAAGTAAGCTTCAACTTAGCTATTTTTTCTTTAAGTAAGCCGTTGAGTCTCTCTCAGATTCCATTTCCTTGTGGATGATAAGCCGAAGAAAGCCTGTGCTTTATACCAAGCAACAAGCTAATCTGTTCAAAAGTCTGGTTTACAAAATCAGGACCATTATCTGATCTCAATACTTCACATATACCCCATCTAGAAAAAACTTCCCACACTAGGAATTTTGCTGCACAGGTAGAGTCTGGATGTGTACCCGGACCAGCCTCAATCCACTGTGAAAAAGGACAAACTACTACAATCTTGTACCTATATGCATTACATACTTGCAGCATATCAACATAGTCGATGTGCAAATGCTGAAAGGGGCCATTGGGTCTCAGAATAACTCCCCTGATTGTGTGCAATGTGTGCCCAGCAGTACATTTTGGGCAAACAATGCAATTCACTACATAAAATGCAACGTGTTCTAACAAATTTGGTACAAACCAGTCCTCTGCAATAGTTGCAGCGAGGTTCTCTCTAGTTGTGTGCGCAGGGTAGTGTAGCTGTTCCAACACCACCCTTAATAAGGCTACAGGCATCACCGGTTTACTAGTGCTGTCTTGTCACCACAATGCTTCAGAGGGGTTTAAAGAACCCCCCCTTGGACATCCACAAATCCTTCTCATCTTGAGATTTCCCCCCCCCGGACCTCTATTAATTGTGTCTTCAACAAATTACTATAGCATTCGGACACACCGATCATTGCTACCATGCTTTATTTTACACCAGGCGTATCAAATGACATAATATTTTCTGAACATGCAGCTAGTTTGGCTTCATTGTCTGCTGCTTGATTTCCAAGTGAGATAAAGTTGGTATTTGTAGTATGAGCTGCGCATTTAGGGTCTGCAACTCCTACTGGGATTTGTAGTACATTAATAAGCCTCTCCAATAAGTTGGCATGCTGCACTGGAGTGCCGTCGGCTAGGAGGTAGCCCCTCCTTTTCCAGTGGGCTAACCCTACGTGTACCGTTGACGTCACATAGGCAGAGTTGTTGTACACCGTTACTTCCTGGTCTGCATGATTCTCAAGCCTGACCATCAGTGCCACTAACTCTGCAGCCTGTGCTGAATAGTGAGACGGGAGTCGAGCACTTACCATCTTCTGAAACTCCCCATTGGCTGTGTGCTTTAAAAGAGCGACACCTGTATACCTTTGTCCATCATTTCGATCAATCCTTGAAGAACTGTCAAGAACTGTCAATAAAAACAATTTCTATTCTACACTTGTCAAAGTATTGTCTTTTATCCTACGGATTTCATCATAGAACTCTTCATAGTTCGAACAGTCATGCGCATGCCAATCCTCTGCCAGTGGAGGCTTGTACCCCAATGTGGTTCTCTGCATAAGGACTGCTGTCAAAAAAGTACCATCCATATGCGAGAATAAAGATAATTCCTCAGCATTATTAGGAATCCCTAAAACTTGAGCTGTGCAAATTGCTTTTTTCAATTAATCAAACCCTTCTTCCATCTCCTCAGTCTAGACAATGTTCTTCTGTGTTGCCTGTGCTTTCTATAAAGTCTGTAATAAAGGCCTTATACATGAGCTGTAGTGAAAGACCAATGCTCTGACATAGTTACATAATCCCAAAAATCTTTGCATATGCTTTATCGTTTGTGGCTTTACTGTTTTTAAAATAGCCTCAGCTCTTTCAGGAGTAACCTTCTTTCCTTCATGTGAAATCAACTGGCCCATATAAAACACTTCTTGTTGACAATACTGTAACATCTCTTTGTGTACTTTATATCCCTTGTCAGCAAGTGTAATCATTAGCTGAACAGAATCGCCTCTGCACTCTTCCTCTGAAGTGCTGCAAACTAAAATGTCATCTACATACTGCAACACAACACTTTCTAAATCAATATTGCTTAAATCCATCTGGAGGACTCTGTTAAAAATCGATGAAAATTCACAATACCCTTGAGGTAAACGAGTGCTTTTTAACTTAGTCTGTCTAAAGGTAAATGACGTCAAATTCTGCAAGTCTTTGTGCAATGGGATTGAGAAAAACACATTTTCAAGTCAATCACAATAAAATATTGTACCTCAAAAGGTATGTTACATAAGATTGTATCAGGATTAGGAACTAGAGGGAACTTGGCCTCTACAATCTGGCTAATCGGCCTCAAATCTTGAATTAGCCTCCAAGACCCCTTTCCCCTTTTTCACAAGATAAATCGCCGTATTACAGGGTGACTCTGACGTCGCCAAGATGCCTTGATCCCTCATGGTGGAAATTGTCATGCTTGAGGTAAAATTTCTCCTGGTTTCAATGTAATCTTCACTTCTCCAACCCCCTTCAACAGGCCTACATCAAAGGGGCCTGCAGTCCATAATGAAACTGGCACTTTTACCATATCTTCATCAAAATATTCAGGACACTTTTGTGCTATCATCATTTTCAGTGGAATCTTTCGTCTAATTGCTCTTACCCAATAGGTGATGCTCATTTCGACCACCACTTCATCATCAGATGGATGATCTCTAAACATATCCTCATCAGTGACATCAGTTAATCTGTAACCTTCTTGATGGCCATTACTGTGCACCATCACGTCTGCCCTCATCATCATTTCCATCAAGCAAAGCCATTTCGCCTTGCAGTATGGCTGCTTGCAGTTCTAAGGGAAAAACTTGTCCCTCTTCTTCATCCATAGGTATCCTTGGTCTAAATGAAAACTCATCAGGTTTTCTCATAGTTCTGCCTACTAGGCCTGGTAACCATGTCAACAGAATGCATACTCCATAATGAAAAACTCAGGTTCCAACGGAACCGCTTGCATGGTCACTTGACTTGAAAATTCCATAATATATTCACTCACGTTTATCCTGGTGTTGAACACACTATGCCTTCATCAGTAAATGAAATTGTCATATTCAACTTTGTCATTAAATCTTGACCCAATATATTGACAGGTGTCTGCCTTGAATATAGCAATGGCACCGACATGTCACACTCTCCTATAGAGACTGGTAATTCTTCAGTAAAAGGAACTCTGATTGTAGCTCCTGTGAAACCTTGAGTATTCATGGCATTGCCAGACATTGAAAATTTCCCCTCTCGTATACATGAGTGTATTGCACCCATGTTTACTAGAAACGAAAAGCTTTTGCCTCCTATACTGATGTCTACCCTCGGTTCCTTGTGAGGATTCTGCATCACGATAGTATCGAACACATCAGGTCTCCCAGTGAGCTGTTATATTGCGGATACAGCCTTATTCCTGTGCCTGTTAAAAGGATTCCCTCTCTCGACAGTGACATCCCCTATTCTAGGAGTCATTAACTGTCCTGTACCTGTATTCTTCTGAATTTGCATAGGTGAATGCTGCAACTGCCCTTGTGGCGGATTCACTACTGCCTGTTGTGTCTGAAACCCTGGCTGTATTCTCGGTGCTTGTGCCTGTTGCATTGGTTGATTCTGAGCAAACCCGTCTCCACTCTGCTGTGGATACGCAGGTGGGTTTGAAGTCCCCGCTATTGAAAATTGCCCATCCTGTACAAACCCTTGACTTCTACATACACGCACAACATACCCAGTCATTCCACATGCCCAACATCTAGGAGGAGGTCTCCTAACTTGCCCATCCTGCATATTTTGATTATCAGTATGCATGTTTTGAAACCCACTCTCATTATTCTGGAAGCTTCCCTGACTATTCTGCCAGTTCCCTTGGTTATTCTGAAAGCCTCTTCCTCTGAATCCTCCTCTACCTCATGGAGCAAATCTATTATTGCCCTGATTGAACTGTCTTTGATTATTCACCTGCAGCATATTTACATCTTGCTGTGAATTCGATCCATCTCTACTAGTTATCATTGCCCCTTCAATGGCATAGTTAGAGCATTTTTTCTGTACTAACGTAGCCTCTTCGCCTTTCCGAGAATCATCTTTCTTGCGATTCTTTTCCTGCAAGAGTCTGCAATAATGCGCAGTGGTCAGCTGAATCTCTGACCACGGTTTTGCTTCCATACCCACTAACTTCTTGAGCTGCTTCTGTACTGGGTCTGGCAGCCCTTGGCATAATATCTGAATGAACACAGGTATAGATTTTCCCTAAGCTTCGCATGTCTCCAAGGCCCAGGGCTCTTGGGAATTTTGAATGTAAACAAGCGGATCATCCCCTTCCTGCATCTTTTTTCTCATTATAGCTCCCATATTGGACATGTATGGATATAGTACTCTAAGTGCTTTCCAGACTGCTGCTCTACAGTTATTGAACAATGCTCCATCATAAGCAGTGTTAACGGTAGTAACACCAGCATACCCTGCTCTAGACCAAACATCATCGGCTCTTTCTCCAAGAATGGTGATCAGGAGACCCTCGATGGCCCCTATAGCCAATGTGTTTCCTCCCGTCATCTTCTTCAATTCATGTATCCATTTCCTAGCGCCAGAAGTTAAACTCAGGAGTTTATACCTTAAATTATCCTTGAACATCTGGGGCCATGGTATATACTGTGGTCTGGCCCCGCCTTTCTCTAGCAATGGAAACTGAAGCCCCAAACTCACTCTCATTTCTCATCGTCTGTCTGTCCACCGCAGGGACAATATTCCCACAATGCCTTCTTCTTGGCAGTGACCTTAATCTGCTCACATAACGTGACAACTCCCCCCTCTCACCATGGAGTTGGCCTTTAGGTTGGTCTGACCGTGTCAATGATTTTGATGCCCGAGATATAGGTAGGTCTAGATCCGACCATCTTACTTCCTTATCCATTGAAAAACATCCCTCAGGACCACGTAAATCACCCCTTTCTTCACCACTGAAGGTGTCTCTGTCTTCGTCTGACATTTCTTGTGCCCTACTCATATAACTTCTCTCTTCTTCATCTTTGTCCAGAGTTAGTCTATCTAAAGACAACTCCTTATGCCTTGTACTGTATGAGGCTCCCTCTGTATCGTATAATTGTGTTCTCTCAAGTGGATAATTTTTTTCCTTCCCCTGTGATTCTTTCTGAGTTCTCATGTCATGATAAACTTTATCGATTGCTTCACCAATGCTCCTAGAGTCAAACTCATCTTCAAGATTTGCTCTAGATGGACCTGGAACGAATTCCTCTATATCCTCCCATGCTACTTCTGGATCAGGATTCCTTACTTCCTTCTCCAGGCGATCAAGATCATGTGCTCTTTGTCTTATTTTATGTTCTATATCATCATCAAGCTCTCTTTGCTTCCTTGCTTCCTCCCTCGCCCTGTCTTCCTCCTTTTTCTTGATATCCCTTCTTTCGTTCGACCTCCGTTTCGCCTCATCCTTTCGTCTTTGTATTCTCTTAAGACTTAACTTCTGCTCTTCCTCTTCTATTTTCTTCCTTTCCAACCTTTCCTGCCCTTCAATTACTCTTTGTCTATTATCTCGTTTCGTGGTTCCTCTGCTCTTTCCTGTTTTTTCAATTGCTCATCCTGATATAATTGCTCCCGTCTTTGTCTATCTTTCCTTTTCACTCCTTCTTCTTTGTATCATTCCTCTCTTTCTTTATCATTTTGTCTTGCTCATATTGATCTTCCCTTTGCCTTACGTCCTTGATGCCTTTAACATCGAGTTTGAGCAAAATCTGACCACCCATCCATTCATTCTGTAAGAGTGCTAACTCATCAGTTTTATCTCTTTCTCCCTTCCATCTCTTTATTTCTCTTCCTATATCTAAGGATGTGCTTGCTCAGTCACTTCCCTACTTATCGCGCCTCTCCTTGTCCGTCAGGACCTTTAGAGATTACATCTCTCTCAGTATTTTTCTCCGGGCCCTCATCACTGCTTTGCGCAGGCAACTCATATGCCGGGTTTCTATACAATGTTGCTGCTTTAAGCTCCCTTAATGGGTATAACCCATCGTCTTTCTTACTTTTGTATTTAGTTCTGGCGGGGTGGGGGCAGCAGAGGGCTCCTCACCCACTTCTTTGCGTTCATTACGTATCCAGTCTACAGGAGGCTGCTCATCTTTCTCCTGTTGGTACATTTTCCAAATCTCTAAGCTCGCTAGTCGTTTGTCGAGCTTCTTTCCCATATATGCTGCATGCAAATATGTAGTCATATGCTGCAGGTCTGCCTTCGATAGTGACCCTCCTTGCGGCCATGGCATAAAAATGTTGCCTGTGGTTCCTTTAACCCATTCTGCACTATACTGCCTAAGGTTGGGTGGATGTTTCGGCAATTGCGTGCAAAGATGCACACGTGGAGTAACATCCTCCATCTTAGATTTGTCACTCTTGATCTATCAACACTCGTTTGCTTTTATCACAGATTTAAAAAGTACGTTTCAGAAAAATAATATAATATGAGCGTGGACCAATCGTCGCAGGCTCCAATCCCTTGAATCACGTTTTTTACTTTAATCTTGCTAAGAAACACCATCAACTTCAATTTAAAACAATCAATTAATTTATTTGACTTCACACTTCTCTTTTTGTCATCAATCTCATTTGTCTGTGACATCATCATCAATACATAAATACATGAAACAAAACAGACAAACAGACATACTCGACCGGTCACATATATTTTTCTCTTACCCCCTAAGATACTCCTACAGAGTTCAAATCAACCTCTTTAGATTTGTCTTTAACCAAATCCGTTTTCTACATCATCCGCAATCGGACTCTAGGCTCAGATTTGTTCTGTTACGTTCTTTAAAAAGCAGGCACGGGGCGTACTCTATTTATTGTTGTCTCTCCTCACGATACATCTATTGCTTGGCCGCACACAAGTCAAAATCTATTCAATATATAACACGCTTATTCTCAAGTTATTTTTACCCATCCTCCCTCCATTACTTGCTTTTCCCTTATCTTACTTCTTTTCTTCACTCATCACCCATACAATATTTTGACATCTTCCTGAGTTTTTACTCACTATTCGCATGTTTGTCTTCCGACTCTCGAGATCATACACCTCTTTTACTGCCTCTTCAACTTTCTGTCCGCTCAGCTTCTCGTAGACCGTGGGAGGGTATTCTGTGGAAACCAGGGGACCCATCACACCGTGCTTACAAGTTTAGCAACTTAAACTAACCGCCATCTATGGGGAGCTTCATGTCCCTTCTGCCGAATGGAAGAGGTTGTGCGATATTGCCGGGACTCCAAAGCTTACTTATGTCGATGGATTTTTAACCATCCTCTCCGCTACAACGTGAACTGGATAACCCAGCCCTTTAAGATGAGTTGCAATTACCCTGGAGATGGATGGGGATGCATTTTATTCATACATCAATAATCGAAACGACTTAGGTAGTTTGGAAAAAGGATAACTGTTTTAATATCAATTATCTAAAACAGGGAGTACAACGAACATCAACAAACTCGCTCGATCCTGTTACTCAACATATTTAATAAAAAACAGAGCTTTTATACAGAAAACTTGTCATCGTTGACGTTCACCTATGTAACTACCAAGGTAATCCTACGTGGCAAACTACAAAACTTATGAGTATGGGTGATAGGCTCTTACTGACCATCTAAGTATACAATCCATACTAGTCTAAAAGAGTGAGAATAAGTGATTGGTTACTTAACATCAGGTGGGGCAGCTAAGCCCTCCCCTAAAAATGACCACTATGAACATCACTAAATGTACGACGTCCCATTGGTTACACAAACTATAGGACCCCTAACTACACGGTCCCCTACAATTGGTTGGCACCCTAACCTTCATCAGTACTTTTCCACCTAGGCATAGCAACATGCAGGCTGGCCCTCCAGGTGCTGTTGAGCTTGTCTTAAACATATCTTCCCACCAATTAGCATATCAATCTATCATCACCTCAGTGGTCTACTGTCAATTAGGCTTTGAAGCTCGGGCTTGAGAGTGTTCTTAGCTCTGGGAAATTCAGGGAGTGAAGGCACGCTCTGCCTTCATGCATAGGTGTGAGCATCTTGTTCGTCCAACTTCATCCTTCCACGTGACTGGAGACCATGAAATCGAGCTTCTAGTGTCTTTAAAATACTATTTTTTAATAGACCTGTGACGTCTTCCTTGTTTTGTTCATGCCTTCTGAACAGGAATTTTGTTCTTTCACATGATTTGTATTGAATGTCAGTTTGCTCCAGTCTGATAAGACCTTGGCTTCTTTGGCTCGCCCGACTCTGCCTTCTAAGATTCATTTTGTATTACAAACTGCTTTTCAACTGCGACACACTGGAAATGAGGCCTTTTTGCTTAAGTCCAGCACTGCTATAATACGTAGTGTAAACATCTGTACTTTACTTGATCATATTCATATATATATATATATATATATAACTTGCGGTTCTTTTGCATCCGTATACATGTAAAATGACTTGATATCTTCATCATTTCTGTGGAATAAGCTTCTACACTCGAGCTTGAGATGTCACTTATCCTTGGTGCTTTCTTGATGCTTTATATTATAGAATATTTCCATTCTCTTGTTTCTGAGTTCTTTTCATGTATGTCAGTTTAACTCTGTGCGACCACACCATTCATCCTTGCCATTTAGTTGCTCCATTTCCTCAGGAATCTTATTCAAATGGCCATCATACTGTCTCGTATGCAGTTACGATTTCCTCAATGGGAATCCTGCTTCCAGGATTCTCCTAGGTATTGGTATGCCGAATGGCACTGCACAGTTTTCACACTCTGGCTCCGAACATATAGGCAATATGGGCGAAGTGGTTGAGGTGGGGGTACTTAGCTCCTCCTCTACAATTCTATGTTTGATCAGCAACCATTGCAAGCTTATCAATTCTGGAAGGAACTGTCTCACCTACTTAGGCTCCTCCTCGGTGCCCTATTTTGGACTAATTTCAATTGGTTCAGTGTGCATTTTGGGACTCCCAAGTAGATGATATTCTAATTGTTAAATTTCGACAGAATCCGTGTTGACTTTTTGTGGCAACAATCTAACAAAAGGGAGGACCTTTCATAGTCTTAAAAGCTGGAAATGTTCCTGTTTCATGACTTCTTCCTTAAAACACAGCTCAGAGATGAAAATCACCCATAACTTACGTATCGATGAAGATGGCCTGGGTGGGAGGGGTTTCCACTTCATGTAGCTATTTGAAAGGGACAATTGTGGGTTTATTTGGGCTGCAGATCCGAATTTTGGTTTTAGAGCAAATGAGGTGCAAGGGAGTTGTCGATCACCCATGCCTGGCTCTGCAACAGGTATACTGAGATGTCAAGTGTGTTTCCTTGTGGTTTACCCAGTTGGCTGAATATGTGGGAGTTGCCCACTGCAGCCCGTTACAGTTGGAAAGGGCATTTGAATGATACCAAGAGAGAGGCGAATGGTCACAGGAACGCATTGAAAAGCTGGTGGGGAGGCAGGGCTGATACTTGGGGACCCCACCCCCTGGAAGAGTATGGATTTCCAATTGGCCACCATTTTGAACAACGTTCAATGCTAAAAAAGGTGTTTTTTTTAAATAATAACACATTTTGTATTCTTCTTGTATATGTATACTCATGAGATAACATTTGTGCCTTCAGTGTGCTCTGCCATTAAGCCCATCACAACCCACAACTTCTAGTTTGCATAAGAATATTATAACGCTTGCCTTTCTTCAAAATTGGAAATGTCCTTACCCTGTTATATTAATTAAAGAAGATATTTCATATTTCAATTAAGGTAAGCAGTAATATCAATGTAATGAATGTGGGACCTTTGCTTCTTGATTGTGTTTTAAAGCAATTGTGTAAATTGATAATGGTTTATGGTGCTTTGTAAAAAAAAAAAGTTAAACCTGAAAAACATACATCGTATAAAAACACTGCAAATATTTATTTCGTATGGGAATACTTAAAAATAATTGGTATAAGAGTCCTAAGGTGTATTGCCTTTGAAATAATCAAGTTTTATCTGACTACTTTTATAGCAGCCACCAAACTAGTTATAGGTATTGAATGGTACAAATGAGTAATCATATGAATATAGCTATTTTCAGCAGTAGTAAATGTGAAACTGTTCTTTGTTTTACAAAATAAGTTCTCTTTTATTTAATAACCTGAGGATACAATACATTTGGAAGGTGATGCGGTCACCTATTTTTAGTTGACTAGAAAGTTATAACTATTTAATTGCAAAATGAAATTAAATATATGCCAATTTTGCTTAAAAAGTATTGTGGTTATACATGACTATCTATCATGGTAATAACAATTCTATTTGATTGTAAAGCCTTTGAAAGGGCTTAAATTGTGTGTTAATAAATGTTATCTGATTTCTATGATGGAATCTTTTTTGTGATCATTGAGTATATTTTAGATTGAAATAATGAATTAAAAGCACACAAACAAGAGGAAATGCAGTCTTTTTTTAGTTGATTGAAAAAACTCCCAAAGGTTGTCAATCACAACCAGGGTGAACCACTTTGAGCACAATTCCAATTGATTGTGCAGCTATCGCTTAGTCTCGGAATCATCCCTTTTCCTCCTAGGCCAGTCTCATTGCATCCCATTTCACTGCAAAGATTTTACTGCAGATCTTTAGTTGGGTTGTTGGTTTAGGTGGGGGTGTGTGGGTGGGTGGAAGAAGGGTGCGAGTGGTCTCCCCCGCATGTATTTTCTGTAAAAACAATACAGTGAAATGGAACTGGATAAAATCCCTGCACGGAAATTACATTGATCCCATGATCTCTACCATAAGCATGTGCATTGCTTGTAAAGTATATCAGAGCCTTCAGCTGCAGGGACGTCATTTCACCAAAATGGCAGAGGTAGCGGAAGTGAAATCTCACGACCCTTGACCCCTAATGACATCACAGGAAGTGATGTCATTTGACCCCACCCCGAAGTGATATCGCGGGAAGCGATGGAACACAAGTGGCATCACATAGCATTGTACACTACGAAAAATATGGTTACGATATCACTATAATGTGATGTACACTTCATACAAGAATGGATCGCCATATGTATCGTTAAGATCACTGTGTATAGGCCCATATTACCAAATTACTGTGAATGCAAGCAGACGTCCATGACCAAATGATAATGGTGTGTTATTATATAGCACTTACGCTTAAGCACTTTATATAGAAAAAATATATAACCAATATCACCCAACCTGTGTTGGTACTCATTTATCGACCTCAGAAGGATGAAAGGCTGAGTTGAGGCGTTTAAGAACAGACTAAATCAGTGACTCACCCCCTGAAGTGTGCCTGAAATGAACCTTTAATGAGTCTAGCAATTATTGTATAGAATTCCAGAAAGACACATTATTTGGTATTCCTATTCTTTCTTATTTAGGGTCAGTGTTGAAAGTGTTAGACGTGTGGCACTCCTGTTCTTATTTTTCTTCTTTTTTTAAGGGGCCTGAACAAGAAAGCCAGCCACTCCAGAACTAAAGAGCCACATGGTGCTAGCCACAGCCCAGGAGCTTGCATTAAAAAAAATATATATATATATTTTAGAGGTTGCAAGGGAGACCACAGAGGTCGCAAGGAGACCTCAGAGGTCGCAGGTACGACCTCTGGCGACCCCTAAATGACGTCCCTGCTCAGCTCTACATTCCTTTTATAGTGCTGCACATTATAGCATACAGCTGAGTCCCACAAGAAATTCAGTCCATCTGTAACATAGTCTCTACCTCATTCAATGCACTCTTTGTCTCTTCTCTTTCCACTCTTCAACTTCCAACGTCTCCACCCTAGAAATGTTTGGGTTCCGTACAGTGCCTAAGCCACTATTTCTCCTGCATGCAAAGCTGTGCACCTCTCTCATCCTTTCTGACCATGGTCTGCTGAAGAGACACCAATACATATGGCAGGAGGCACTTTACACATATAGGATAACATAACATAACATCTGGTAGTTATGCAAATTATTTGATAGCTCAAGGAATCTTGCAACACTGAAAGTCTTGTTTTTTTACATCCAGTAAATGTTAAATATAAAAGTACATTAAAAAAAACACAATGGCATTTGGCATACATCAAATACCAACATAGCATGTCACTTACATTTTTACCTATTCAACAATGCAGATTCAACATATCTGTCTCCAGCCCACCCCTTCCCTGAAATCCCCCTCCCCTCGATTAATATCAACTGCACAGATATACGTTCATGACATAGTTTCCATGATTTGGGATTATATGGCATAATTTCCAGTCAGGGTCAAAGCATGTTTTAAAGGGATCAGAAATAATGCAAGAAAACAAGACCCATTGGAAAGGTCAGTGCTGATCTAAGCAAATACACTATTTCACCATTCAAATGGTACCATTCATATACATCTAATCCCTCTGGATGTTCATAGCCCTAAAACAATATTAAACTGCCCCCCAGTTTGTGCAGAATTAGCTCCCTATTACCTCGTCTAATATTTTCTTGACACAGGCTAACACTGCCCCATTCGATGAAGTGAGGATTCCCAGCATGAAACTGGTCAAAGTGAACAGCTAATGTATAATATGAATTTTTCTAGTGCCAAAGTGATATTAAAGGAAGATAACATGGGGAAGCTGCTGCACAGTTTTTCATGTATGCATTTGAGGCTGCGTGGAGCTTTGTTGCTGTAAGGTTGCCATTATGCCTCCCTACTGCTGTGCACAGTAGGTGATATAAGTACAGGGGTGGACTGGCCTATAGGAAACTCTGGAGATTTCCCGGTGGGCCTCTGCACCCTGGGCCTCTTTTGTGTGGTGTTTTTAAATTTTATCATAGGAAAAGGATTGGGTTTGCTGAAAATGAGTCATATGGGGCCACTTTGAACATTATTTCCAGGGCCTCTTTTGGTTCCCAGTAATTATTTCCAGGGCCTCTTTTGGTTCCCAGTAATTATTTCCAGGGCCTCTTTTAGTTCCCAGTCCACCCCTGTATATGTATCCACTGTATAGACGTCAGTGATTAATTTGCTAACCCCTTGAGCCACGAGAGTAGCTCAGGTGTCAGCATTTCCTAAGCACAGTGCATATGAAGAATGTGTGTCTCTTTGGCAGGGCGCATTTTCTTACAGAAACCACCTTCACTACGTGCAAAATGGAAAAATCTCAGAACACCTTTACAAATGGGATTCTATTATCCCATGCTTTCTACAAAAAGCCAGTAAAAAAGAAAGGAAAAGGAAAAGAAAGGCAAAGGACAAAGAAGATAAAAAAAAGACAATTGTTAAATGTCAGAATAAAGGGCTGAAAAACAATTAGGCCTATCGGTACTGGTCAAAATAAGGTATGTGAAATAGGTCCAAAAAAAAAGTCGGAGAGCACTAGGGAGCGTCGGAATCATTGCGGCTCCTGTGCCTGCCAACCCTCCTGATATCCAGGGTATCACCATGGGTGCTCTGCTGGAGCTGTGAGCTGCACATCGTGGCGGGGGCAAGGCCATTCCAAACCGAAGATTCGGCATGCGTCTGGGCTCCGAGGACGTGACAGAAAGGTCTAGTGCGTTCCTTGTACAACTGAGTAGGATCTGCCAATCTGGCCTGTCACCTGTAGCTGTGTATTGTGTGCCGTTGTATCGACGAACATGATTCCGCGAAGAGGGATGGGCCCCAGGCTTGGCCTGAATGGATTGGGTGGAAGGAGAAGCACAGAAGTGCCTGGATGGACTTGCTATGGCTGGAGACGGAGGACTCATCGGACCATAGAAAATACCCGGGACCCATTTCAGCGGCGCTCCAGATCAGAGGTGCGAGAAGAAAGTAGAGGTCTCTGCATTACAAAGGAGAACTCTTTGAGGCTGCCTTATTCATTACATATTTCCTGGAGAAGGGCGCGGCAGAGTGTGAGACCCGTTCTGGGAGGCAAGCCGTATCCTAGCAATCTCGCTGGTGGAGCACCCTTATTGATCCACTCCCCACTGCGTTGTGAGACCACTTGCAGGGAGGAGGTGGGGGGTAGCATATGAACTAATGGATAGGCATGGACGACAGGGTCTGAGTTTGGTGGTGAGTCTTGGGAGATCAGGCCCAAACTGGTGGCAACGATCCTTGAGGCTGCAATAGGGTCCAGGTTTGCTACCTGTATTGTTGGATTGTACTATTTGTCGAGAAGACCCCCTTTTTTATATATACAATGTTCTCTCTGAAATAAAAGCTCTTAGGGTAGAAGTATAGTCATCGTCACTGATGCTAAAGAAGAGGCTGGAGAAGGTGGAAGATAGGGTCAAGTCATTGGAAAGCAACCAACTCTCGTCATAAGTTCTGGCGACCCAAATGGGTACTCGGATTGAGGAATTGGAGCTCAGAGAAAGTGAGAGACAGAGAGGTTCAAAGCAAGAATGATTGCATAGAGAACAAAGAGCAAAGGAACAACACCAGACTCTGTGAGATGGTGAAACATTGGGAGCCCTGGAGAGAAGGGCAGGGGCATGTTTAGGGCCCTGTTGGGTGCAGAGAAGACAAGAACTGTCATTGTTTGATAGAGTACATCTGGGTGTTGGGGCTGGCGAGGGGCCCAGATCGGTTGTGATTAAATGTCGTTACCCCAGAGATAAAGAGGATGTTTTGTGGAAAGCAAGAGAATTGAACTCCTTTGAATGGGAAGGTGCCTGGATCCGACTGTACCAGGACTTGTGAATAATACTCCCACAACTTATCAATTTCCTTCCTTCTCCTGCTACTCATACTAGCACCTCTCTGGCTCCTCCGTCACCTTCTTCTTCTGCCACCTCCCTGGCACCCTCCTCCTCCTCTCTGGCTACTATGCCACCTCCTTCTACCACCTCTGCCCACTCTCGGGCCCCTCTACCTCTTCCGAAGGGTGTACCTCAAGCCTGTACCCCACCACAGAAGTCTTTAAAATGTGGCAAACTGCTCCAGTCACTCCTCTCAACTCTCACTCTGCTGTCAAACACTCCTCTGACATCTGCCACCTCCTTGAAGAACTTGACCTGGATGTCCTCGCTCTCAGCAAGACATGGTTCACGGCCAGCTGTGACACAAGTTTTGACACTCTCCTCCCTGATGGCTACAAGATCCTCTCCAAACCCAGAACCAACCGTCTTGGAGGTGGATTAGATCTGATCTTTCCAGAGCGGGTCCCTCCTTCTGTCATTCCTACGCAGGCCAACTATTCCTTTAAATGCCTGGTCTGCAGGCTCTCTATCTCTCCTGGCCTATCTCTGACTGTGGCCACCATCTACAGGCCAACTGGCCAGGTGGCCCTCTTCCTCTCAGAGTGGACTGACCTCGTGTCTTCTCTCCTTGCCTCTACCTCTCAACTTCTCTTCCTCTGAGACCTCAACATCCACCTGGATGCATCTAATCCCTCCTGCGGCCTCTCCTGCAACCTCTGCAACACTCTTGCTCTTTCCATTCTACCCTCTGGTCCGACACACTCTGCCGGGGATACCTTGGAGATTCTCATCTCCTCAGACATCCCTCTCTCACCGCTCCTCTCTATTGGAGGGACCACTTTCTGCTCTCTTCTTAACTGAAGCTCTCTGTCCCCAAGGCTAGACCAACCCCAGCAATGCCACCTACCTTCTTGGTCATTCGGCCCATGAAGCGTGTGACTGTGGGTGCCTTTGCTGCTACTTTCTCTGCTCCTCCTACTCTTGCGGCTGACTCACACTCTGACACAGCCCTCTCTAACCTGTATCTTTCTATCTCCAACACTCTGGATGTCCTTGCCCCTGTCATGAGAAACCATCTGATGCCTACCTCCAAGTGCAACTCTTGGTATATCCCCAATCTCAATGCCCTGAATTGCAAGTGTAGGGTGGGTGAGAGGAAGTGGAGGGCATTGGGTGCATCCTCTGACAAACTGGCCTGCCGCCTGCTCCAAAGGCAACAAAGACTCTCTGTTCTGTCCGAGAGCACCCATACAAGCCCACGTCTCTGCGGCCTCTAACAACACAGCCAAACGCTTTCAAATCTGCAAGGAACTGGTCAATCCTTCTGCAGTCTCAAACATCCCTGTTCCCTCCCAGGCCCTCTGTACGGCTCTGGCTTCTAAATTCACCACTAAAAGTCAGGACATCCTGTCCTCTCTCTCCTCTTCCTCTCCCTATACCTCCTGTGGCCCACCTTTGGCCGCCTCCCCCTCTTCTCCTCCTTTCTCCTCTCTCTCTCTCAAATTACACTTTATGATGCTTCTAGAATAGTCCGATCGATGAAAGTGTCGGCCAAACAGGTGCTCCCCCTCTCCTCCAGAATCATCAAGGACCACATTGACACCCTCGCTCCAGCCTTGGCCGATTTCTGCAATCACTCTTTTGCCACTGGAAATTTCTCTTTTCTGATCAAGCACTCCCCTGGGCACCCCTTCCTTAAAAAGCCTTCTGCCGAACCTACCTGTCTGGCAAACTGCTTGAAAAGCTGCCCATCTCCAAGCTTACTCTCCACACTGAATCTGTTTGTTGTCTCCATGACCATCAGTCTGGCTTCAGAGCAGCCAGATGCATGGAAACTGCTCTCTCGAACAGCCGTGAAGCTCTGCTCACTAATTTCGATTCAAGCCTTCCTTCTGTCCTCATTCTCTTTGACCTTTCATCTGCTTTTGACACAGTCAATCACGCCATCCTGCTCAATCAACTCTGTGAGAATCTGGGCATCAAGGTTCCTGCCCTGGAGTGGTTGACTTCCTTCCTCCTGGACCGACCCTCCCAGGTCCAAGTTGAATCCCTTCTCTCCTCCACCTCTCTCTCCACATGTGGTGTTTCTCAGGGCTCTAATCTGTCACCCTGGTTCTTCAATGTCTACTTGGCCTCTTTGTCCCACCTGATCTCTACCTTCTCCAACTTTCAGTGCTATGCGTATGACACTCAGCTCTCTTTTAGGCTCCCCTTAGCCTCCTCTCCTCTCTCGCTCATTCCTGACTGTCTATCCATGATTCAGGATTGGTGCGCCTCCAACGATCTCTACCTTAATGCCAGTAAGGCGGAGATCCTTCATATTGGGACCCCTGCTCCTGCTTTCCCTTTCTCATTCTGTCCACCCTCCTTGGGCCCTCTTCCTATGCCTTCCTGTGAGGCATAAAACCTTGTTGTCACCTTGGGCTCCACTCTTTCCTTCTCTCCTTACATCATAGACCTTGTCATGAAGGCCCACTACCAGCTGCATCTCCACCGAGGTATTCTTCCTTTTCTCACTTTCCCCCAGGAGCTCACTGTCCCCAGAGCCCTGGTTCTCTCTAGGCTGGACTACTACAACAGCCTCTTTCTCAATCTGTCTTCCTCTACTCTCCACCCTCTGCAACTAAACCAGAACAGGTCTGCAAGATTTGTCCTTGGCCTCATGCACAGGGACTGTATCTCTCCAGCCCTGAAATCTCTCCACTGTCTCCAGATGGCTGCAAGGGTCAGGTTCAAGACTCTGAATCATCCACAAGGCTTTCTGGGGCCGGTGCCCGCACTTCATCCAACTCTCTCTTCCAAAACACCTTCCTTCTCAAGCTCTTTGCTCAGCCACCTCAACCTCTCTGAGGGTCAGGCACCTCTTCAGGTAGAGAGTGGGGGTTAGATCTCTCTCCTCTGCAGGTGCCTCCCTCTGGAATGGCCTCCCTTCCCCCCTCAAACTTGAGCCGAACCACCTGAAGTTCTGGAAGCAGCTCAAATCCTTCCTTTTCGCCTCAGAGTCTCGCTGGTTGCCAGGCTCCTTCATGACCAGTCGCCCCTGCACTAAATCTGGGCCTACCACGCACTTAGGGGCTGTAACTCTAACCCTACAGTCCCCTGCCTCCTTGCACTTCCCCCTCCCTTTCCCAGGCACTTCCCCCTTCTACTCCCCCCTAAACTTTGCGTTATCGCTCTTACACGATCTGAATGACAAAAGGCCTAGTAAGATCGGTTGCTTTGTCCTCCTTCTGTCTTCCCCCACTTGTCTTGTCACACCTCGAAACACATGTGTACAGGCACGTTATAAATGACCTATATCATTTCATACTTTAGCTCAAAGACCAAGGTGCAAACCGCTGATGTCCTGGTTACAGTCTGAGGCGATTGGATATCGCTGAAGGTATCCCATTCCACTACCCTTTGAACTTAGGAGGGAACAATATGATATAAAGGATGGTGGTCTGACAGAACAGCCTTTGTGGGAGCTACAGGAGGCCCAGCGACAACCCCTTACTGATGGACAATGACAGATGCGAGAAAAGTTCTAAAAGACATTTGCACAGTCCGCTGGGTAGAGCAAAATAGGAGGAGCCCAGAAATTCCAAAATATGTATTTTCCCTCGCTGAAGAAAGTGGGATGACCGTCCTGGAAGGGATCGATGATGTTCAATTCAGGGGTCCTCCTGGAACTGACCCACTTGTGGCAAATTGCAAACGGTTATATGAGGATTTATGGTGATGTGATGAAATGTGTCTACTTTTATAATGGGAAGCGTACAGGGTGTGGAGACTTGTGATTCCTAGTGGCCCGGGAATGACTGGGGTCTTAATGGCTTGGGGTTGCTTGTGCTCATTGTGTTGTGGGTCTTATTTTGTGTGGTTTGTGGGATGGGTAATCGAGCGTTGGCTGGGTATAGGGTCATGGGAGGAGGGTGGGATTTCTCTTTCTAGGCTTCAGTGTGCGGTAGTATGGTGTGCAGGTGTGGGAGCACACCATGTGCATTTGAAACAGCATAACTATTAGGAATCCTGGATTAGACTCGGGTTGGAACACTAAATGCAAAGTGATTCAAATCGACATATAAACGTTCCCTGTTACTTCGCGTATTTAAGAGACAGTGGCTGTTTGCACAAGAGACACATTTTAGGCGAGGGGAGGAGTCTCGGTTGCTTGGAAAGACCATTGGTCAGATCTTCTGGGCATTCGAGGGAGACAGGAAGAGAGGGGAAGTGGGAATCCTCCTAGCAAAATCCCTTGGACTGTGTGAGGTCAAAATTAGAAAGGAGCTTGAGGGCCAGTTACTCATGATTAAGGAATTGATGGGGAGATGTTGTATTACCCTGGTCCCTCTCTATGCCCTCAACAGCGGCCAATTGTCCTTTTTTGAGTCTTGAATGGTGATGGCAGAGCACTGGTCGGAAGGTCTCAAAATATTGGGAGGACTTGGGAGGACGTTTTAATATGATTCGAGACCCGGCTCTTGATTGGAATACAGGGATGATGGGGGTATGTAAAGTACCGAACAATAATAATGAGGCCTTCTCAGACCATATCGTAGACCACTGTTGGGTGGACCTTTGGAGGAGTAAGCATGATACACAAAGGGAGTACAGATTCTTTTCACACCACCGCTGTGACTCGTACACCAAGATCAATATGCTCCTGTTAACCGGGGAATGTCTTGGGCCTATTGTGGCTGTCCAGGTGGAAACAATAGTTTGGTCCGACCACTACATGGTGCTTGAGACTGTGGCCCTGGGTGGTAGACGGAAGGTGCACTTTAGATGGTGCTGTAATGACTCTTTTTTGGGATGAGTTTTCAGGGAGTTTATGGAAAAAGATATTTAACGTTTTTTTGTGGTGAATTATCCAGGGAAGTCCAGAGGAGGCATGTCTGGGAAGCGGCAAGTGCCTGCTTCAGGGGACACATTATCGCAGCGGATAGAAAAAGAAGAGAGAAAGGAACCTGATTGAAAGAACGCTGAAAGGCAAAATTAACAGATTTAGATCGAGTTAGCCACAGGTGGGGGGATGCCAGTGAGGCTCTCTTGTCCAGACAAGAGAAAAAGCAGGAGTTTCACTCCCTCTTGCTTGAGGAGGTTCATAGAAGCATGAAATTCACTAAACACATTTATTATGAGAAGGGGAACATGGTTGGCACCATGGTGGCAAATAGTGTGTGAACTGAGAGGAAGGACAGACGGGTGGATCAAATTGCGGATACTGGTGGTACGGTAGTCAGGTCTTCAGATAGTATTCTCCAGCGCTTCACAGAATTGTATAAAACTCTATATAGCCAAGATGAAAAAGCGTCAGAGGCCAAGGTTGAGGGTTACCTGGAGGGTCTAACACTTCCATCTCTAAGTCCTGTCTATTGTGAAGGCCTTGAGACCAAGATATCAGTGGGGGAGCTTAGGAAAGCTATCTTGTGTATGAAACCAAGAAAAGCGCCAGGTGAAGTTGTTATTTTCGTTTGGGTTTTTATACGTTTCATATTGATCTCCTTGACCTGGTCTTGGCTGCAGTTTCTAATGATATCAAGGACTAGTAAAAAGTACCCATTCTCCGAACGGGTTCTGTGGACAGACATGACAACACTCTCATCAATTTTGAAAATCAATGATCCTGTAGGTCACTGGTCCGATTCGCTTATTGCTTAATGTGCCTTGCACTCTAAAGTAAACTGCAGTGAGAATGGGCGTGTGTGGCTCAGTGACATACCCTGGAGCAGACTTTGGGATGAGGTGAGAGTTGGTCTGCTGCTGCACACTGGGACCTACTGTACTGACTCCCTACCTGTTGCCTCACCTCGGGGTGGTGCAGTTCGTTGCAGTGCTTTGCGATGCAAATGTCCCTGAAACCGTGCATTTTAGGGTTCAGGACCGACCACATTGACATTTCGCTGATTTCAGGCAACCGTCTCCTGTGTGAAGGTGCTGAAATCCAGGGAAAGGAGTGGGGCGTCCACATTTTATGTAGCCAGTCATGTCTGCGGGGTCCTAACAGGTAACTATGCAAAATTTGGTGCAGATTGGTGAAACGGTGTGGAATTGTATAAGTATCAACGCTTCTCCAAGCCACAAACCCACACATTTAGAGATTTGCTGGAATCCGGAGAAATGAGTGGGGGGTCCAAATGTCTTGTAGCTGGTCATATCCAGAGGGTCCTAACAAGTAACTATGCAGAATTTGGTGCAGAATGGTGAAACAGTGTGGAATTGTGTAAGAAACAACGCTTCTCCAAGCCATAAACAAACAAACACATTTTCACTTGTGCTGAAATCCGGGGAAAGGGGTGGGGTGTCCAAATGTCCAAATGTCATGTAACCAGTAATGTCCAGAGGGTCCTAACAGGTACCTATGCATAATTTGGTTCAGATTGGTGAAATGGGCTGGAATTGTATAATGAACAACACTTTGCCACAAACCCAGCCACCCAGACGTTTTCACTTTTATAAATACAGATGGAGGGTATATTCCACCCACATTTCTTGGAGCTCTTGTTGCAGTGATTTCGAAGGAGGGGATGGACACGACACAATGCTCTGTGTATAGACCCATTTCGATTTTAAATGATGATGCAAAAATTATCACACAGGCCCTTACGTCCAGACATGATTATGTCCTCCCACAATTCATCCACCCAGATCAAGCAGGTTTCATTAGAAATAGGCAGGGATTGGACAAGCTTTGGAAAACCATGGTTCTCCTTGCATCTTGAGAGGTCTGTCAAAAAGGAGCACTACTGTTGTCCCTTGATGACGAAAATGCATTTGATCATGCTGATTGGTCATTCATGAAGGCAGTATTGCGGAGGATAGGTATGGGCAATAGCTGGATGGAGTGGGTAGGAGGACTCTAGCCAAACCCCTCTATGAAGGTGCTGGTTAGCAGTGAGGAGTCGAGTGCCTTTGCTCTGAAAAGGGGCACTAGACAGGGGTGTCCATTTTCGTAGCTGATATATGCTTTGGTGATGGAGCTCTGGGATGCGAATGTGAGATGTGACCAGTCTATTGGAAGTGTCGAGAACCAGGAAAAGTCTTATAAATTGAGTTTGCTTGTGGACGATGCCTTATTATATGTAACTGAACCAAAGAATTCACTTACACCTCTCCTTCAGGGATTTAAGACTTACGGCAGATTGTCAGGGTTCAAGAGAAATTTGGACACATTGATGGCTTTCCTGGTGATGCCCTTACTGCGTGCTGAATTAGAGTATATTGGGGGCCTGCCCTTTGCAGTGGAAGATGGAGGATTTAGGTATCTAGGCGTGTGATTCCAAAACACCTGGATAGTATATTCAAAGCTATTTCCCCCTATGGGATAAAGTGGGACGGGACTTGGATAGATGGGGGAAAATGCCATTGTCCTGGATGGCCAGATTGAATTGTATCAAGATGACATTTTTGCCCATTTTCTTATTTCTGTTTCAGATGATACCAGCAGTGGTACCCAATGACTTTCTCCAAAAAGTCCAAAGGGCTTTGTTGCAGTTCCTTTGGAAGCAGTCAAGGCCTAGGGATGTGTATGATACAGTCATACACATGCCTAGAGAAACCATGGGAGTTGGATTCTCTTATATGTGGCGGTACTATAAGGCGGCCCAACTTCGGGTAGTGGTGGATCATCTCGACCCTCTCACGTCCAAACAATGGGCTGACCTTGAGAACGCTCTTTTGCCCCAGGTGTGTTTGGGGAGTGGTTTTGGGTCCTGCAGTCAAAAATGTCAATGTCAAAAATGTCAAGGTGAGTTGGGGAACATCTCGTTTTGGTGGTTATATAATGTCTGTGGAAGGGGGGAAGGCATATGTGATGGACTACAACATATCCTCCTCTGTTGAGCTGCTTTTGGGCTCTGCCATTGCGTGATGTTATCGAGGAGCCCCTGAGCTTTGAGGCATGGTATGAGGTGAGTCTGGGCAAGGCGGGACAAATGTGGGAAAAGGGGCTATTTTATCCCTGGCACAGTTACAGGAGTGCCTCAATATTGGAAACATCTCAGTTTTCAAATATTTACAGTTGAAAGGAGCGCACAGACTCAAGATGAGCTGATAATTTGCAGAGGAAACTAACACCCTTCGAGAAGATCATGATCCAGAGGAAGGGGGCTGGAGGTTTGCTGGCTAGCCTCTATAGGGAATTATTGCTTGCTGAACCATCCAATGAGAGCAGGGCATGGACGAGCTCGGGAAAGAACTTAGGCAGAGATATTACATATGGATAGTGGTCTCTTATGTACCGAAAAGTATCACACACCACTGTATGCCTACAATATATATGGCAGACTATTAAATTACTGCACAGGTGGCATTACTCTCTGACTAAACTGGCAAGGATATACGCTGGGGTTAACCTGAGCGGCTGGAAGTGTGGTATGGTTAAAGCAGACCACTGGCATATGTGGTGGGTATAGGAGGAGATACAGAAGTACTAGATGGACTGTATGTTCTGGTTAAAAGAGGATTATGAAATCTCTGGGATTTATTCTCTGTTGCTGGTTCTTTAGAGGGTTGAAGATGGGGAGGATGAACTCCAGGGTTTGAATCACATGTCCCACTCTCTCTCGGTGGTAACTAGGAGTTGTGTGGCACAACAATGGAAGAGGTCAACTGTGCCGTAAAAAAGGGATTGGCTCCTGAGGTTGAGAGATATATATTCCATGGAATATCTTATTGGCTGGATGAATCTAAGAATAACATCGAAGAGTGGTGGCTCCCTTTCTTTCTTTGACAAATATGGACAATAGAGTTGCTAATGTACCTATGCTTGGTGCTGCACATATGGTTTAAACCCGTATTGAACACTGGGCTTAGTTGTGGGTGGGGAAGGGGGAGGGGTGTCGGATGGTGGAAAAGGATGTCAGTGAAGGAAAGGGGCTTCAGTCTATCGTGTTTGATTGTTTTGTTTGAAATCCCACTGTTCTAGATTTGAAAATTGCAATAAACTTTAATTTTGAAAAAAGAAAAAATAGGTCAAATGGCATATAGTAAACATTAAAGGTGGAAAATGAGGTGCAATGACTACATTGACTTCACTACATCGACCTGGGTATCGTCTCAGCAGGTCCACAACACTGATGTCTGCTGTAAATCCCCAGTCATAGATTAGCCCCTTTGGTATCAACAAAACAGAAAAAACTACATGTCTAAGAATTCCCCTCCTAAACAAAACCAAATGCCGGAATCGAGCCAGGAAGTGTAATTTTAGACCTAGGAGGGAATGGACCATAAAAAGACCCAGTCAGCTCACCATGGCTAGGAAGAAGGCTGGAAAACATTTCCCCAGACCAGATGACCCAAACTATGTTAACAAAGCAACAGGAAAGGGAGTATATCTTCCATAATCCCTCTTTCCCAACAGGAAAATGCAGACCAGACTAGCAAAACTTGCGTACAGATTTGGAGAAGATGATTGAGACGACCACCATTACCCAATTAAGAACATGCACCCCTCCCCCATTTGAAATCCAGAGCAGCAGTGGGAAGCCCAGTCCTCAACAATACAGTTAATGGACTCCCAAACAGAGCCCCAATTTCCTTTCCACACTATCAGGAACACTGGTGAGGAGAGAACGCGTCTCCCTCACAATTGCCAGTACAGGAGAAACAGGATCACCTGCAGCCTTCATTAAAAGCACGCAAAAGCATACCAGCATCGCACCAAACAAAGGAGAAGCGTTTTTTCCCAATCTCCCACCCCATCTGAGTAATGCTTAATAGAAGCCCTAAGCTGTGTAACACACAAGGACACCAAAACGAATTTCAGAGAAGGACAATTCTGTGCCAGCAATAAACACAGACAGAAGTGGGATCCAAGATGGCGGCTTACCTTTTTAGAGACTTCCCCAAATAACTCAGGACTACAAAGTGCCCCGAGAGGGCATGTGACATCTCTGCCCCATCACCAGGAAGCTAGTCAGTCCAATCACTATATATAGCTCAGCGGGTTGAGCACTCGCTGCTGCGATCGTGTGTGATCTGCAGGTCAAAAGTTCTAATCGTGGCAAGGTCACCTCAGCCTTTCATCCTTCGAGGTCTCAATATGACCTCCTCAGCAATGCGGCTAGCATCCCAATGCCCATAACCGACCTTTTTGAATTCACACCTGACCTTCCCAGAGCATTTCGATCTTGCTATGGTTTCCCAATCCAAAACTTGGATGTTTGGGGGAAAGAGAAGGAGTTCTCATTGTGATAGTGATTTATTTATGTATTTACTCATATTATATATACAGTGTGGGCCAAGCCCCATGAGCGAGTGGTCACATTACAAATATCACCACATGTATAAGTACAGCAAAACAGGAAGATTATCAATAAAACACATATCAGAACAGAAATAAAAGACACGGGATTCGTCATGCATTTCATGATGCTTTTTATCACAGGCACATTACAGAATGCAAGATGATGCTACAGCGCAATAGCCACTGGCCAATTAATGACGCTGAACTGTGTGCTGTAATACATGCTGTAGAGCAGGTGATGATGCTCATGGAGGTCCAATGGCAGTACTTGTTATTAGAGTGTTACAGCTTCTGGATATGGTGGGTGCCCACCATCAGCGGACAGAATTATGTTGGTGGTTGATTTTGGTAGATCAAGCATCATCACATGCCAAAAAAACAAGCGTTGGCGAAGCCAACAGTTTGGGCTTTTGTTTAGGTATGTGACAGGCATTCGCTAGGCACTGGTACAATTCTACTACTTGGGTATAAGATTGCAATAGCTGGAAAATGATGTGATTAACTGGACATATGGCAGCAGTGCTTGGCAAATGCCTATCTAATACCTATAAATAAGCCCCAACTGCTTGCTTTCTTATTGATGGTTTTTAACAGGACTTTAGTGCAAGAGACAGAGAATAATGAAGTGGCTGAAGGCACACTTGGTTTAGAGATATTTATTACACCAGTAGCCATTTACAGCAGCAATGCAGCCATTAACTCTTAGCAGACTGCTTAAAAAAAGACAGTCAGGCTAAAGTTTTCATACCGAGCCCCCTTTGAGTAAATGTATTGTGTCTGGGCCCACCTAGGTGTTGACCCCCCTTAGCGTGCACAAAGGATGTTCATGGGGGGTCAGGGGGGGGGACAGGCTCTATAAAAAAAAAGTAGATTTTCTACTGCTTATATTTCCTTTTAAAAGCAGACATTATAATCCTTTTATATATTAAAAATAGTCATCTTAATCCTTTTTTCAAAGAGTTTGCCCTCCCCCCACCCCCCGGACATCCTTCGGGAACCCTGAGGGTGGGGGCAGTCCCCCAGTTTCAAGACCACTGGGTTAAAGTTTGATGTTTCTGCTTGATAGAGTGAGCTCATAGAGATCCCAGGAGGATGTTGTTGGGCGGGGAGGGGCAGGCAGTAGGTGGGAATGGCCATAGGGATTAGAATAGTCAAGGGCAGTCAATGAGAAGGTAAATGACCAAACAACACCCACAAGCTTTGTGCACCTTCTCACATGTGAACACCCACAAGCTGTGTGCCCTACCTACCTGTACGCCAGTACAATTGTTTTGGCTTATAGGTGACGCTTAAGTGTCACCTAATAGCCTAAACTAAACAACCCTGTTGGAAATTGAACCCCACGCAGCATCTCCACAAGGGCCCACATAACTAAAGAATGGTAGCGTGAATCCCTTTCAGCTGAGAGTAGCAAGTGATTATTGAGATCCATCTCACTGTCTAACTGTGGTGTTTCCCAGGGGTCTAAACTCTCTCCCTGGCTGTTCAACCAAATACCTGGCACCTCTTGCCCACTGTATAGCCGCTCTCTGGTCCAACTTTCAGTGCTATGCAGATGACACTCAGCTAATTTTCGGGCTTCCCTCCATCACCTCTTCTACCTCCCTCATCTTGAATTGTCTGTCTGCCATCCAGGAGTGGTGTTCCACCAATGGTCTCTGCCTTAATGCCTGTAAGGCGGAGATTCTCCTCATCGGCACACCTGCACCCTCCTTTCCTGTCACTCTACTCACATCTCTGACGTCACTAAGAAATCAAACTTCCAACTGCACCTCCTCAGAGGTATTGTTCCTTTCCTCTCCTTCCCCCAGAAGCTGTCATGCACAACAAATCAGTGGCACAACTACGCACCACACTGCCTGATACCCCGACAAACACTGCTAGACTCCCCGGATCACAGTCCGCCTCCCAAGCCATCCCTTCACCTATGGTGCGAGGGAGTCGTTATCACCAGCGGATTCGGGCCGTGCGCAGAGGCTGGCCCGGTTTGTTGCCTCGTTTCCATTGGCATCTCCTGTGGAGACTGCGTTCGTGCTGGAGCACCCGATCGCGGTTACTTCCTGGTTCCGCGACGGCTTCCCGATCACGTGCTCAAGTTTCCGCTCACGTGACTGGGAGCAGGCGCACGTAAAAGCCGGGAAGTTCGAGCTGCTCACCGCTTCACAGCTGTTTCACAACTCTGTTTGGCGCTTTCAGGATTTACGTTGTTTGCTGCATCGTATTTTTGGACTCAGGCTTACGAACCACGGATTGGCTTTCTTGCTCCATGGATACTGTCACTCGGAACTCTGCACGGATATTGGTACTCTGGACTCTTTTGCTACGCTGAACGGATTGCTTTCGGATTCCCCCTTCTGGCTTTTGATCTTCCGACCATAGGCTTTGTGATCAGTTTCAAGTCCTCTTCGCCTACGGAAGGGCTACAGGTATCAGCCGATACCCACCATCTGGGACACGGCTGCCCGGATCTTTGACGCTCCCTCGCATCTGACCCCAAGGCACCCTAGCACCATCCCGCTAGACTTAGGTAAGAAAGTTTTGCACACTCTTTCATATCAAAGTACTGTGTTTGCCTGTGCTAACCCTAACTTCCTTTTAACAGCCTCTGGGGTCCTCGGCGTCATCAGATCCGGCGAATCATCAAACCAACTGTGGCCTCAAAGCTCGCACAGGGAGTGATTTGTGGACAGAGGCCCATTTACTCTTCACTACGCGGCAAGTCACGTCAGACTGTGAAGCCGTTGCGTTGTGATGAGTATGGAGCCTGCAGCTGAGGACCCCATGGCTGCCTTGCTACAGGCACTCAGATTGCTAAGGGCGGATATGGGTGCAGCCACTGCTGCGATACACCAGAGGCTAGACTTGATCCAAAGTACACAACACCCTCTGCCCACCGATGCTGAGTTCGGGGAGGCCGCTGCCGCGGCACAACCCCCAGCTGTCCAGCCTATTGTTCCCCAGCCTCCTATTGCCCCTACAGCACCTCAGTTGCCAGTACTCATGCCCACGCCTTTTCCCTTGGCCGCCCCAGAGAGGTTCCACGGTGACCCTAGAAAGTTTTGCACCTTTTTAAACCAGTGCAAACTACACTTCCTCTGCAGACCTCAGGCTTTTCCCGACGCCACCACAAAAGCAGCGTTCACTTTGTCTCATTTGGCCGGCACCGCTGCAGCATGGGCTAACCCTTTGTTGGAAAATGACAACCCTGTCCTATACGACTTCGAGCTGCTGATCACAGAAATGTCTCGTGTTTTTGACACACGTCACAAGGCCCAGTCCCGGGACCTCGAGCTGTTAGATCTGACTCAAGGAAAGGGATCCCTCATAGAATACATTGCTCGTTTCAATCAGCTAGCTGCTGAAACGTCCTGGCCTGAACAAAAAAAGGCAGTTGTCGTCTATAGAGGGCTCAACAACACCATGAAAGACGCTATGGCTGTCGTCCCTTCCTTGCCC
This sequence comes from Ambystoma mexicanum, assembly GCF_040938575.1. Classification (NCBI taxonomy): domain Eukaryota; kingdom Metazoa; phylum Chordata; class Amphibia; order Caudata; family Ambystomatidae; genus Ambystoma; species Ambystoma mexicanum. The sequence continues at coordinate 1,136,270,397 of NC_090932.1, read as the reverse complement.
ACGACCCACACCGATTTAGTGGACCTCGCGTTACAAATTGACGCAAGGCGCTCCGAACGTTGGTTCGAAACAGGAGTTCCCAATACCAATTTGCCTTCCTCTTCCTCTGATACAGGCGTCGAGCCCATGCAGATAGGTGGTATTCGCAGCCCCATCACACAAGTAGAGAGGGACCGCAGAAGAACCGACCACGCTTGTTTCTACTGCGGCCTGAATGGCCATTTTGTAAAGTCATGTCCCAGACGCCCTAAGCTCAAGAATCCGGTTTTTCGGAATGCTCGACCCTAGACCCGGGGGCCGGCTCGAGCAGTACTTCCATTTCCCCGGACAGGTACACCAACTATTAGGCCAGTGCTTGTACAGGCCACGTTAAAATCAACACCCGATATTGTTCACGCTGTCTCGATTTACTTAGACTCAGACGCCACGGGCAACTACATTGACATTAAACTGGCCGGGTCCTTAAATCTACCTCTGATTACCAAGGTACATCCAGAGCCGGTACAGGCGGTGGATGGTACAGCACTGATTTCAGGCCCAGTCAAGCAACAGACCGCCTGGTCACCCTAACTATCCAGAACACGCATCAGGAAGTTATCTCATTCGACCTGATTACAATGCCACAGTTTGGGATCATATTGGGTCTCCCTTGGTTGCATCAACACAACCCTTTGATTGACTGGAAGTCTGGGCAGGTTCATTTCAAATCTGAAACGTGTCAGAACTATTGTCCCACCGCACCTGATGACACTGAATCACCCCCACGAGCCCTAGGGGCCATAGCGCAACTCACACTACACAAAGACGTTCCTATGGCCCTGGAGCCTCATATGGTGGGGGCTGTTGCCATTGGTTTCCCTACACAATACGGGTATTTCCATGAGGTCTTTGATAAGGGCTCCTCGGAGGTGCTCCTGCCACATCGTTCCTACGACTGCCCCATCGACCTGCTTCCTGACTCTGTGATTCCCTCAGGCCGCATATATTCCTTGTCTCCCTCGGAAGAACAAGCATTAAAGGAGTACATACAGGTAGCCTTGTAGGTCGGTCATATATGTCCCTCCACCTCACCGGCGGCTAGCCCTATTTTCTTTGTCCCCAAAAAGGAGGGCGATCTGCGTCCTTGTGTGGACTACCGCCGGCTAAATTCTATTACCATCAAGAATCGATACCCCATTCCTCTGATTAGCCTATTATTGGACAGGTTAAGCCATGCTACCATCATCACAAAACTCGATCTCCGCGGGGCCTATAACCTAGTCAGAATCCGCTCCGGAGACGAGTGGAAGACGGCCTTCTGTACTCGCTACGGATTGTTTGAATATGTGGTCATGCCCTTCGGGCTTTGTAACGCCCCTGCTACCTTCCAACGTTTCATGAATGAGATTTTTCACGACTTGTTGGATGTGTGTGTAGCAGTATACCTGGATGACATCTTGATATACTCACAGAACATGAAGGACCACATATCACACGTCCGCGAGGTACTGTCCCATCTCCGCCGACACTCTATTTCTGGGTTCCATATCACCCCTGGGGGTTTGGCAATGAACCAGTCCAAGGTCCGTGCGGTTTTGGACTGGCCGAAGCCCTGTAACATTAAGGCCCTGCAAACATTCCTTGGGTTCTCGAATTTCTACAGGCGCTTCATCCAGGATTTCTCGTCCCTTGTAGCCCCCCTTACTGCCCTGACCAGTCCCAAGTCACCTTTTGTCTGGTTGGATAAACACCAAGCTGCTTTTGACGCCCTGAAGTCAGCATTTACTACAGCCCCTTTCCTGAAGCAACCTGACCCAGAACTCCCGTTCATCATGGAGGCTGATGCTTCCTCCTTCGCCCTTGGTGCAGTCTTGTCCCAATGCTGTCCTTCTTCAGGTCAGTTACACCCGGTTGCGTTTCATTCTCGGAAGTTCTCTGCTACGGAGTTGCACTACACCGTCACGGAGAAGGAGCTGTTGGCCATCAAGGATGCCTTCCAGGTCAGGCGGCATCATCTGTTGGGGGCAAGGCACGCTGTCACTGTGTTCACCGACCACCGTAACCTCCAGGACTTGGCCTCGCTAAAGTGTATTAACAGTCGGCAGGTGCGGTGGCACTTGTTCTTCGCGGCCTTTGACTTCCAGATCAAACATCGGTCCGGTCTTCCCATGGGAAGGCGGACGCGTTGTCTCGCTCTCCGGGTGGGGTATCCTTGCCTGTTTTCCCGGAAAATCTATTAGACCAACATGTCATTTGTACTTGCACCCCTCCTCTGCCTTTGTTGGATTCCATTTGCAAATGGGTTTCACTACATCCTGATTAGGTTACCGAGTGGAATCTGGTGTTTCATGATGGGCTACCATATATCCAAAACAGATTGTGGTTACCAACAACCGACGCTCGCAATCTCGCTCTGGAATGGTCCCACGATAGCGCCATTAATGGCCATCCCGGATAAAAACATACGTTGGACCTCCTCAGACGTTGGTGGCCCTCCATGAAACACGACGTAGAAGGATACGTTAACACCTGTGCAATATGCGCCCAGTGCAAGCACCGCAGAGGGCGTCCCATGGGGCTCCTGCTTCCTTTACCCATACCCCCGAGGCCCTAGCACACGGTAACCATGGATTTCGTAACAGACCTACCCCAAACCAAGGGATTCGATAGCATTTGGGTGGTGGTCGACTCCTTTTACAAAATGTCTCATTTTATTCCCTGTTCTGGCATTCCTTCAGCCCCGGCCTTGGCCGATCTTTTCTTTAAATCGGTCTTTTGCCTCTTTGGGTTACCTACAGTTATCATCTCAGATAGGGGACCCCAGTTCACTTCCCGTTTCTGGAGAGCACTCACGGTCCTCCTAGGTATCGATTCCCGTTTTTCCTCAGCATATCATCCGGAGAATGTTGGCCAGACTGAGAGGGTGAACCAAGCCATGGAGCAGTATTTGCGTTGTCTGGTGTTGCAACACCAGCAGTCCTGGCTGGGTTTGCTACACCTTGCTGAGTTCTCCTACAACAACGCCATGCATTCCTCCACTGGCTCTTCTCCCTTTTATGTTTTGTATGGTCAACACCCTCGCACCTTGCCTATCCCAGACCTTGCACCTTCTGATAATCCTGCTGCTGCTGCCTGTGCTCGCGACTTGTCGGCCGTTCAGGCCCAAACCCTTACTCACCTTCGGGAGGACCAGGAGTTTACGAAGGCTGCAGCGGATCGGAGGAGGACAGTGGCGCCTTCCTATGTTGTGGGGGACAGGGTTTGGCTCTCTTCTCGCCATCTCAGGCTTCCTGGTTGTCGCAAGTTACTCCCTCATTTTGTGGGCCCTTATAGGATTTCCGCGGTGATCAACCCTGTGGCCTATCGCCTCTCGGTCCCTGCCTCCTGGCGCATACACCCTGTTTTCCACACCTCTTTGTTGAAACCTTGTCCGGCCCCTACCCGTCTCTGGTCTACGCCTGGCCCTGTTTCAGTGGGTGGCTCGGTGGAGTATGAGGTCTCGGGTATATTGGGTTCTCGTATGGTTCGGGGTGGTCTCCAGTACCTTGTGGACTGGGCGGGTTTTGGCCCCGAGGAGCGCTGTTGGGTCCCCGCGTGTGATGTCCATGCCCCGAGGCTTGTTTCACGTTTTCACCGGGAACACCCTTCTTGCCCACGTGGTCGTGGGCCATTGAGGGGGGGCTCTGTCATGCACAACAAATCAGTTACACAACTACGCACCACACTGCCTGATACCCCGACACACACTGCTAGACTCCCGGGTCACAGTCCGCCTCCCAAGCCATCCCTTCACCTACAGTGCGAGGAAGTCGTCATCACCGGCGGATTCGGGCAGTGCGCAGAGGCCGGCCCAGTTTGTTGCTTCGTTTCCATTGGCAACTCCCGTGGAGACTGCGTTCGGGCTGGAGCACCCGATCGCGGTTACTTCCTGGTTCCACAACGGCTTCCCGATCACGTGCTCAAGTTTCCCCTCACGTGACTGGGAGCCGGCGCACGTAAAAGCCGGGAAGTTCGAGTTTCTCACCGCTTCACAGCTGTTTCACAACTCTGTTTGGCACTTTCAGGATTTACGTTGTTTGCTGCATTGGATTTTTGGACTCAGACTTACGAACCACGGATTGGCTTTCTTGCTCCACGGATACTGTCACTCGGAACTCTGCACGGATATTGGTACTCTGGACTCTTTTGCTACGCTGAATGGATTGCTTTCGGATTTCCCCTTCTGGCTTTTGATCTTCCGACCATAGGCTTCGTGATCAGTTTCAAGTCCCCTTCGCCTACGGAAGGGCTACAGGTATCAGCCGGTACCCACCATCTGGGACACGGCTGCCCAGATCTTTGACGCTCCCTCGCATCTGACCCCAAGGCACCCTAGCACCATCCCACTAGACTTAGGTAAGAAAGTTTTGCACACTCTTTCATATCAAAGTACTGTGTTTGCCTGTGCTAACCCTAACTTCCTTTTAACAGCCTCTGGGGTCCTCGGCGTCATCAGATCCGGCGAATCATCAAACCATCTGTGGCCTCAAAGCTCGCACAGGGAGTTCCTTTACTCTGTCCCTGTGGGTGATTTGTGGACAGAGGCCCATTTACTCTTCACTACGCGGCAAGTCACGACAGAAGCTTACTGTCTCTAGAGCTCTGGTTCTCTCTAGGCTAGACTAGTGCAACAGCCTCTTTGTAAATCTGCCTGCTTCTTCTCTCCGCCCTCTGCAACTCATTCAGAACAGGATTGCAAGACTTTTCCTCGGCCTCAAGCCCTGGGATCGTATCTCTCCACCCGTGAAATCTCTTCATTGGCTCCCAGTGACTGCAAGGTCTGCCACTGTGAAACTTGAGGAGAACCATCTCTGGTTCTGGAAGCACCTCAAGAACTTCCTCTTTGCTTCTCCCTTCGCTCTTCCTCTCCCATGCTGATCTTTCTGCTTTGGCTCTGTGCACCTGGCTACCCTCTGATTTCAGGCCCAAGTCCCTGCCCACCCAGCCACACACCCGCACTGCCTCCTGGCAACCCCATGGTGGGCACAGGAAGTACCATGGGAAGTTGATAGGGAAGACAACAGAGTGTATTGTTGCCAAAAAATATTTGTATTATTAATAGACCTATGACTTAACAATCGGAACATTCATCAGTTTCTTACTAACCACTATACAAAAACCCTAATCTCCACTCTCGTGCTCAACAAACTTGACCACTGCTCAAGCCTACTTCTGGTCCTTCCTATCTAATCCTTCATTCCTCTAGTTATAAAGTCCTCAAGTTTGCTTTCCCTCACTCCCTAAAACCTACCCAGATCCTCCCTCACCTCTACGTACCGACAACATACTGGTTGGTTCTCAATGCACAACCGCTCTCTTTTCAGGTTTCTCCTAGAATAGGAAGCCATCAACGATCTTGCTCCTCAATAGCTGTCTGATTGTATATCAGTTTACTCAAATCTTATTCCCTTCGACCCTCCTTTGGACTGAGCCTCACCGTGCCATACCATTCCTGTGCTTCTTCTTGCTTCTGCTCTTTCTCCCCGTTGCCCCAGTCCGCTGGCTCATAGGAATCATCTCCCATCCTACAAAGGATGGGAGATAATTCAATGGGAGAGGTAGAGGACATGTAGTCAAGAACAGAAGAGGTAGGGTGGAGAGGTGGTGGGCAGAAGGGGGTTTAGGGAGTAAGATAGAAGAGGGCTGTGAGAGTGTCACAAAGGTTAGAGATTTAAGAGGGAAAGCAAGTGGGCAAAGTCATTAGCAGAAAGGGATGAGACCATGGATATTTTCTTGGGAGAGTTGAGCAAAGACTGGAGGGTAGATGAAAGTTTGCTAGGGTGATTGCAAAGGGAGGACATCAGGTATATGAAGTAGGAAAATGCGGCAGAGTCCAGTGCAGAGTGGGAAGCAAGGGGATTTTTGTAGGCTCGGGTATGGTAGGTGTCCAAAATTTGCACCAGCGTTGTAAGTCACAAAGCAAATTTGTTTTGAGGGTCTGAATTTCAGAGGTGATCCAAGTCTGAGGACAGGGATGGGCAGGTGGGCCTGTGCAAGCAGGAAAGTGTAGTCAAATGGAGTCATATGTGCCTAGTGAAAGTCAGAGAAAGCACCATCAATGGAAGAGGCATGAATAAGGGAATGAGAGATGAGAGACGTTCTCACATCACCGAGGCATGGGGCAAGAAAGTCCTCTGTAACTTTCCTCTTAGTCGTTGAAGAGAGGAGATGAGGAGAACAAAATGCAGGGATCGAAATGTTAAAGTGAAAAATGTAGTGAGTGGGAGGGGTCAATCGAGAGGTCAGAGGAGAAGAGTGAATTAAAGAGAAAGACAAGGTCAAGGGAGTTCACACCAGAGTGGGTAGGCTGGTCATGGAGGGAGTAGAGGGAGTGGCCAGATAGGAGGGAGTTATCTCTACAAAGGTAGTCTCCCTCAATTTTTGTTTTCAGGGGGCCAGTCTCTCAGAACGGGAGACGTTCTATCAGACAAATACAAAATTGAGAACAACTGGCTACTCCACTCTATGTCCAACCATGGCTGGCATGGTGATCTACAGAATTATTGTGATATTGGCTTTCACCTTTTAATTTAGTAAGCCATGTTCATACAACTTTCTACAAAAGACAAAGAACAAAAGGAAAAGGAACCATTCCAATCAATCAATACACACCAACAAAATCAATTCTTCAATAAGTCTACGTTAGTTTATTAAATGTTAGGACCATTTTAGACCAATTAAAACAGGGAGAGAGAACAAATCAACACTGTAAACATTAATCTTGGTACATCAACATATTCTTCTCGCTCACTTCTTAAAAAGACATATGTTTTTTATGGGGTTTGTTGCCTTTGTAGAAAACCACTATAAGCACTTCAGCGGTTTACAGATACAAGACTATATTATTTGACTAGTCTATTGTCAAGTGTCGACATGTTTCGGCCATTTTTAGGGAATGAAACACTATCCCTAGTGTCTCTACAACCAATACTTTTTACGGCCTTCTTCAGGATAGACAATTTCTTTTCAGATGGTGGACACCTCTTTTCAAATCCCCCATGCCAATATAAGCACAATCTAAAAACAAACATATATACATTTAACACATTATAAAGCAGTGGTTCCATTCCAAACCACAACTTTTTCCTTATTCTTTATCTTATTTAATTCAATGCATCACTTAATCACAAGATCTTTCAATTTTCTCACAATAATATATCCATACATCACACTAGCCTCTACTTACATCCTGGTTGGACTTGAGCTTAGTACTAGGTAAAACCTCGTTTTGGCAAAGCTTATTTCCCACTCCTGAGTATTCTCGGATCGCCTCTGAGTTTTGTTCTTTTTTCTTTTTTTTTTTCTTTCTCAAATAATTCCAGGCTCTATGGGAACCCTATTTTACATATGGAAACCCGATGTTCATTTAATTCATATTAATTTAATCCATATTAATACAGAACAGCACACCATCAAGTTACTCCTAGTGTCCTACTCCTTCTTCTATTTTTTGTCCAATCAACTTCAGTGTATATACCATATTTTCTATGTATTACACCCTTACTTAATTTATTTCTTGTGTTAAATAGTTTTAGTCGATATTCTTGTCAAGTCAATTTAATTGTGATCTTATTTTTATCTCTATCTTTACCTTTATCTCATTAATTCGCCCCATATTAAGCATATTCAGAAATAATTCATAAAAATTCAGAAAAATGAGGCCTCAGAATCGGTACACATCCGTGGTGAAAAACATTAACTTACTTAGTTTCCACTTAATATATGCCTTCACAACTGACACACATCAGAGTCTGTTCTATTCAATGCAGGGGCACGAACCATCAGCACTGTAAAACTCCCCAGCTAGGGATAGTGTTTCATTCCCTAAAAATGGCCGAAACATGTCGACACTTGACAATAGACTAGTCAAATAATATAGTCTTGTATCTGTAAACCACTGAAGTGCTTACAGTGGTTCTACAAAGGCAACAAACCCCATAAAAAAACATATGTGTTTTTAAGAAGTGAGCGAGAAGAATATGTTGATGTACCAAGATTAATGTTTACAGTGTTGATTTGTTCTCTCTCCCTGTTTTAACTGGTCTAAAATGGTCCTAACATTTAATAAACTAACGTAGACTTATTGAAGAATTGATTTTGTTGGTGTGTATGATTGATTGGAATGGTTCTTTTTCCATTTGTTCTTTGTTTTTTGTAGAAAGTTGTGTGAACATGGCTTACTAAATTAAAAGGTGAAAGCCAATATCACAATAATTCTGTAGATCACCATGCCAGCCATGGTTGTACATAGAGTGGGGTAGCCAGTTGTTCTCAATTTTGTATTTGTCAGATAGGAGGGAGTACAGTTCAAGGCAGGTAGCTGCAGATTGCGTGGAGAGATTAACGTCCCGCAGCTTGATAATGGGAATGTTTATAGGAAGTGACTCAAGGATAAGTGTCAGATCAGGGAAGAAGGAGTCCAGAGCACCAGGAGGTCGATAGAGAGTCAGAACAGTGAGAGGAGTAGGAGGGAGGAGTTGAGTAGTGGCATATTCAAAAGAGGAAGAGTTTATATCAGACGGGGTAAAGGGGCAGTGTTAAGGGATGTATTGTTATGGAACCCCACACCACTGCCCTTCCAAACAGGTTAGGGAGAGTGGCAGAAGGAATCAGAGCCAGTGTGGAGAGCTGCTAGTGTAGCAGAGTCATGTAGGGAGATCCATGTTTCTGAAATAGCAAGAAGTGAATGTTCAGGGTGATCAGAGGTGAAGTGGTCAGTGATGTAAGCAGAATTGTTGCAGAGGGATTGTGCATTCCAGAGGCCAAGTGAAAGAGTGATAGGAAGAGGGGCAGATGAACAAGTGTTGTGTGGAATGTGAGGGGAATAGATGATGTTGGAGACCATGGGACAACAGGAGCATTTTATTTGAGGCGTACATGTGCAGTGGGGAAGGAGGAAGGTGGTGAGGCCAGAGAGTGATACAGAAGTTATACCAAGTTGAGACTGAAGGCTATGAGAGAAGGGGTGAAGAAGAGCAAGTGGAAGGAGAATTGGAGCATAGTCAAGTTGCATGATGAAGGGCAGAAGAAATAGGCACGTGAAGACAATGAAGAAAGGGTGCAGTCCAAGAGAGAGGGAGGGTAACCTGGGAAGCGGAAAGGGAAACGGTGGATGGCTGGCTGAGTCTATGTTGGACTAGAATGAAAATTTAGATAACCAAAAGACAGTTAACAGCAATGTTTCCTGGTCCTGTGATGTAACAAAAGCTCTGCAGTGGAAGGATTGTCAATGGGTGAAAGATCCATATGTTTGGAATCAGAAGTCAGGTAACGATATGATATGATATGATATGATAAGTAATTGATAAAGCGCCTGTACACAAGTGTTTCTAGGCATGATAAGACAAGGGAGGGAAGACCGAGGGAGGACTAGACAAATGATCTTACTAGGCCTTGTGTCATTCGGATTGTGCAAGTGCGAGAACGAGAAGTGCATGGGGAAAGGGAGGGAGGGAAGTGCAAGGGAGAGGGGAGGGTAAAACAGGGCAGGAATGCTCTGAGTAAGTGCATCCAGGGCAGCACAGCTCTGGGAAGTGCAAGGATAACAAGTGACTGTAGGGTTACAGTTACAGCGCATAAGTGCTGTGGTAGGTCCGGAGGAAGTGCAAGGGTGACTGATCAAGAAAGAGCCTCGTACCCAGTGAATCTCTAAGGGTAGCCAAGCAACCAGTCGGTACAGCAGACAGGTAGGTCAGGTAGGCCAGCAGGGCAGGGCGAGAGAGAACCCAGAATAGAAGAGGAACGTTTTGAGCTGCTTCTGTAACTTTAGGTGGTCCAGCTCAAGTTTGAGAGGGGCAGGAACGCCATTCCCGACGGAGGCGCCTGCAGAGGAAAGAGATAAACGTCCCACTCTATGACTGGAGAAATGTCTAACCCTTAGAGAGTTGGAGATAGCTGAGCAAAGGGCTTGAGAAGGAAGGTATTTTGGAAAGAGAGCGGTGTATGTAATGCTGGCCCCGTCCCCAGATAGCCGTTGTAGACAATGCAAAGGGTCTTGAACTTGATCCTTGAAGCCACCGGGAGCCAGTGGAGAGATTTAAGGGCTGCTGAAATACAGTCCCTGGCTTAAGGCCAAGGATAAGTCTTGCAGTCCTATTCTGCGTTAGTTGCAGAGGGCTGAGAGTAGAGGAAGGCAGATTGAGAAAGAGGCTGTTACAGTAGTCCAGCCTAGAGAGAACCAGAGCTATGGGGACAGTGAGCTTCTGGGGGAAAGTGAGAAAGGGAAGAGTCCCTTTGAGGAGGTGCCGCTGGTAGTGGGACTTCTTGGCGACGTTCGAGATGTGAGGAGAGAAAGAGAGAGAGTGGAGTCGAAGATGACACCAAGGTTTTTTGCCTCGTAGGAAGGCAAAGGAAGAGGGCCCAAGGCGGGTGGCCACCGTGAGTGAGAGAAAGCAGGGGCAGGGGTCCCAATGAAAAGGATTTCAGTCTTACTGGCATTAAGGCAGAGATCGTTGGAGGCACACCAATCCTGAATCATGGATAGACAGTCAGGAATGAGCGAGAGAGTAGGGGAGGCTGAAGGGGGACTGAAGGAAAGCTGAGTGCCATCCGCATAACCGTTTAAGTTAGATAAGGAAGCGATCCGGTGGGCCATAAGGGCCAAGTAGAGGTTGAAAAACCAGGGTGAGAGGATAGAGCCCTCGGAAACGCCACAGGTAGAGAGAGAGGTGGCAGAGAGAAAGGGACCAAGTTGGACTTGTTGGGGGGCGGTACAAGAGGAAGGAGGTCAGCCACTCCAGGGCGTGATTCGTGATGCCCAGGTTCTCATGGAGTGAATTGATCAAGATGGCGTTGTTGACCATATCGAAATCAGACGAAAGATCAAGGAGGATGAGGACAGAAGGAATGCTGGAATCAAGGTTAGAGAGCAGATCTTCATGGGTGTTCAGGATAGAAGTTTCCATGCCTATGGTAGCTCTGAAGCCAGACTGATGGCCATGGAGACAACCAACAGATTCAGTGTGGAGAGTAAGCTGGGAGATGGCCAGCTTTTCCAAGAGTTTGCCCAAGAAAGGGGTGATGGAGATTGGGAAATAGTGTTCCAGGCAGGTAGGATTGGTAGATGGCTTTTGAGGAGGGGGTGCACAAGGTAGTGCTTAAGGAGAGAGGGAAAAGGTCCAGTGGCGAAAGAGTGATTACAGAAATTGGCCAAGGCTGGAGCGAGGGTGTCAATATGGTCCTTGAGGATTCTGGAGGAGCAGGGGAGCACCTGTTTGATTGAAACTTTCATAGATTAGACTTGTCTAGAAACCTTGTCAGGTGCTGTCAGAGAGAAAGAGGAGAAAGGAGGAGGAGAGGGAGAGATGGCCAAAGGGGGGCAGAGAGAGGAAGAGGAATAGGGAGAGGAAGAGGAGGTAGAGGAGAGAATGTCTGTGTTTTATCAGAGATGCGAGAGGCCAGAGCCATACAGAGGGCCTGGGAAGGAACAGGAGAAGTAGAGACTGCAAAAGGATTGGCCAGTTTCTTGCAGATTTTCAAGAGTGTGGCCATGTTGCTAGAAACTGCAGAGATGCAGGCTTGAAGGTGTGCGCTCTTCTTGGACAGGACAGAGAGTCTGTATTGCCTTTGGAGCAGGCGGCAGGCCAATTTGTCAGAGGATGCGCCCAAATCCCTACACTTCCTCTCAGCCACCCTGCACTTGCGTTTCAGGAAAGCGAGGACTGAATCATACCAAGAGTTGTACTTGGAGGTAGGCTTCAGCTGGATTCTCATGACAGTGGCATGGATGTTCAGGGTGTTGGAAATAGAAAGATGCAGATTAGAAAGGGCTTTGTCAGGGTGTGAGTCAGCTGCAGGAGTAGGAGGAGCAGAGAAGTAGAGGCAAAGGCATCCATGGACACCCACTTTATGGGCCGATTGACTGAGAAGGTCATTGGCAGTGCTGGGGGGGGGGGGCTTTGCCTGATGGATAGAGAGTTTCAGATGAGAGGAGAGTAGAAAGTAGCCACTCCAAGAGAGAGGAGTGGTGCAAGAGTTAGAGAGGGGGATGTCTGAGGTAATGAGAACATCCAAAGTATGTCCGGCAGAGTGTGTCTGGCCAGAGGGCAGAATGGAAAGAAAGAGAGTGTAGGAGAGGTTGTGGAAAAGCCCAGAGGAGAGATTAGAAGCCTCCAGGTGGATGTTGAGATTTCCAAGGAGGAGAAGTTGAGAAGTAGAGGCAAGGAGAGAATAGGAGAGGTCGGCCCATTGAGGGAGGAAGAGGGCGACCTGGCCAGGTGGCCTATAGATGGTGGCCACAGTTAGAGAGAGGCCAGGAGAGATAGAGAGCCTACAGACGAGGCATTCAAAGGTGGAGTAGGCCTGCATAGGGATGACAGAGGCCGGGTCTTACTCTATAAAGATCAGGGCTATCCACCTCCCGGGAAGATGGTTCTGGGTTCAGAGAGGATCTTGTAGCCCACGGGGTGGAGAGTGTCAAACCTCATGACAGAACTGGCCGTAAACCATGTCTCAGTGAGAGCAACGACATCTAGGTCAAGTTCATCGAGGAGGTGACAGATGTCAGAGGAGTGTTTGACAGCAGAATTGAGAGTAGCGACTTCCGTGTAGGGGTACAGGCTTGAGGTGCACCCTGCAGAGATGGTAGAGAGTCCTGAGGGTGAGCAGAGGAGGAAGATGAGGATGCCAGAGAGGTGGCGGAAGGTGTATCAGGAGAAGCAAGGAAGTTCATAAGTCACAGGAAACACCTATCAAAAAGGAGGAGATTGAGTTTGGGCTCTGAACCAAGAAGATGCGTTAAGATAGACATTAATGATGGTTTTGGAGGAGTGGAAGGGGGCCAACAAGACCTCCCACCTAGTGCCACCGTTAATGGGAGAGGAGGGGAAAGGAGAGAGAACAGAGTCCATATGAAAGGTCCCTAGGTCTGGAGAGGAGACGACAAAGAGGATGTCACTGAGAATCTGTCTGGAGGAAGCATTGGTGTAGGTATCAGCGATAGGGAGGCCTGGGTTGGAGACCAGGATGTCCCTCCTGAACATCTTCTCCAGACTTAATGAGAGGGCTAGGGTAAGAGATAGAGCAGCAGTTAGAGAAGATGGGAGGGACAGAGAGCTCCATAGGGGGTGCAAAGGAGGTAGGTGGAGGAGAAGGGGGTGAGAGAAGAGAGAGAGAGAGACGCACAGCCCTGTGGCACACAACTCAGAATGCGCAGGGGGAGGAGGAGGGGAACAAGTAACTCACAACAATGAACAGCAAGATCTAGATGGGGGCCTAGAGAAAACCAGCAACAATGCCACAGTTACAGGAATGCAAAATCACCCAGATTCGATTTTCTCAGAAGGGGGAAAAAAAGGCACGTTTTTGAGCACAGCACAATACAACACACCCAGATTAGACTTTCCAGGAAGGGGAAAAAAGGCTAGGTTTTTGAGCACAGCACACACAGATTACACTTACCTTGTCAGTCACAGCAGGTCAACGGCTGCAGGCTACGTGCTACCATGGCAGACACCGGCAGACACCACTGGAGCTGTCCTTAGCCTCTGGTCCTTGGGCGAGGGGGCTGCCAGGGCAGGAGGTGCCTTGGCTAGCCGATTTTAAGGGCCAACCAAACAATGAGAGCACAGTGGGAGGGAGGGGGGAGGAACAACAAACAAGGAAGCAACCAGGACAAAGGGGGGCAGCGGGCACACACGCGCTGCACTTACCTAATCTCAACTGACTACCTGACAACATGGATCCCAGCCTATTAGTCGACGGATATAACAAAGCTATGACTACTGCTCTTGATAGCATTTCCCCTCTAAAATTCAGGAATAGTAAACCAAAAAAATTGCCTTAACTCCTGGATCACTCTCCACCTGAAAGATTACAGAAAAGAAGATGTGAAACTGCATGGAAGCTACATCCCACTGCAGAAAACAAAATAAACCTAATCAACATCTCAACCCAATATAACAAGGATGTCTTCTTGGCCAAACAAGAAACTTACAACAACAAAATTACACAAGCTAACTCCAGCATGAAGGAGCTCTTCACTATTCTTAAAGAACTAGAGACCCCAATCCTAGCACAAGATAATTCTGTCAAAGATACATGGTGCTCTGACATCCAGCATGCATTAGTTAACAAAGTCACCAACCTTCAGAATACAATAGCCCAAAAAAAGCCTCACTAACTTCTCAGACATCCCACTACAAAATACCTCTGCCTAAGACTAAAGGCCATACCCAATTTAACTCCCCCAAAGTCTCCATCATTGAGGTTGAGAAAGTTATACTTGCTCTTAAACCTTCAAACTGCAAGTGCGACCAATGCCCAGCCCAACTAATCAAGGATGCTGCCAGAGATCTAACTCCTTTCATCGCTAAACTTATCAATGTCTCCTTTACATCTGGCACCATTCCCTGCAATCTAAAGAAATCGTGGGTACTCCCACTTCTGAAGGAACAAATACTAGACCCCACTATGCCAACCAATTACAGGCCTTTCACTACAGTGCCATTCCTACTGAAAATTCTAGATAAGGTAGCATACAAATTCAAAACTTCCTCGAGCTTAACCAACTCCTAGGTTCTCGCCAATCAGGTGTCCGGCCACAACATGGCATAGAAACAGCACTTTATTGATCTTAAGGCCCAAATACACATACTAAGAGACAAGGGAAAATTAACACTTCTCCTACTCTTGATCTTTTGGCTGCATTTGACTTGGTGGACCACGAAGTCCTATACAGCCACCTGGACTCAGAAGCCTGCTTCCCCAAAGAAGCCATAGTAGGGATACAGTCCTTCCTCAGCGATAGGACCATGAGGGTCTTCTCACCATCTGCAGCAGCAGACCCTATTGCTATTACTTGCGGAGTGCCCCAGGGATCATGTTTCTCCCCAGCTCTGTATAATATATTCACCAAGCCCCTTTTTGATGATCTTGATCATCTGAGTATCACCTACGCAAACTATGCAGATGATACCCAGCTCCTCTGACCACTCACTGGGGATTATGATATGGATTTGGCCTTGGTGAATGGAATTTACAGCATCATTCAGGCTTGGATGGCTAATCACGGCCTCTGCCTGAATGCTGATAAAACAGAGCTCATCACCCTGGGCACTGCATCTCACCTTACCAAACTTAGCCTTGACTACTCATCTTTCATCATCGATGGGAACTCGTAAAAACCATAGGTTTTTACTTAGACTCAACCCTAACATTCACCAAACAGGTAAACACTCTTGCCTCATCTACAGCATACACATGCAAATTAATAATTCCTATCATCTAACAGTTGTTTGATCCTAGCTAGAGCCCTTATTTTATCAAAACTTGATTACTGCAACACCTTATACACCTGGGCAAATAAATACATTATCAATAAAATACAGACACTCCAAAACAACGCACTTAGAGCTGCCCTAGCATTCCAAAAAAGAACATATATCTAAATTAAGAAGGAAACATAAATGGTTATCTACACAGGAGAAAATCTGCCTAAAAACAGCCTCCTTCATCCATAAATGCCTAAATAACAAGGCACCTTGCTACCTTATAGAAAGAATTTCCAGAAAGACCTCAATCAGACACACGAGATTAGCCAATTCCAACTGTCTTCAAGTGCCATGCTTCAAACTATCCACTATGAGAGGTTCCAGCTTCCCAGTCAAATCGGCACAACTGTGGAATTCCCTACCCTCCACACTAAGAATGGACCAAACTTTCACTAAATTCAGGCAGAATCTGATTAAATGGCTCATAGAGAAGGATAAGTAACCCCTTACATGCCTTACCAGTTATTATCGCATATGCACATATATATGTCTGTATGTATGTATCTATGCATCCTATATTCCATGTTGCACTGTATTCACTTTATTTATCTTATGCTATCTATGATTTGATGTAATCTCATAACTCAGCTGGCAGCTATTCTGCCCACTCCTGCCACTCCCCTCCCTTTTTAGTCCCCAGCCCACGTGGCCTACCCGAGCTAGCGTACTTCCACACAGTGAGGTTGATAGACAGAATAGCTGCCAGCTGAGTTTGAGATTCACTCTGGTTTGAAGAATGATGTGTTTTAACTAGCTGCTACACTCAGAAATAGATGGAGATATGGGTTTACTAATACCCAACTCTTCGCATTTGTTTTCTGTCTCCCTACAGGGGATGAGTGTGTTCACCAATGACATCTAATGCACAGGCAAGCTGGGTCTAGAATTCATTTCTCAACTACAACTTTGGTCCTGAAGAAGATGGCTGACTTGGAACGCCATTGAAACTGGTCGACCCTCTGGGACATGAGGACTCTCATGACCCTGATGATGTCACCAACACTTACGAAGGGACACACACAAGGCAAAATACAGTTATAACTCACGCTGAGTGAGCATTTTAGGTGCCTTATCTAGATAGGCTTTATTGATTTTAAACACTTTAGCTTGTGGAACACTACCAGTCACACTTGGTGACTCTAATACCTAAGGGTGAATTAAACCATAATTAGATATTTTCCCCGGGTGACTCGGTGCTGCATTAGCACGTTGAGCTGTTTTGGTTGACTCTAATACCCAGTTCTGTCAATTTAAACAACAGCCAGTAGGTTTAAGGAATTGGTTGTGCTCTTGCCTAGTGACAAACAGTTTTGTATTGCACTTGAAAGTTGACAATTATTCAAGACTAGGGACAGACTCTCCTGGCTATCCCTCTTAGATATTCGTTACACCACACACACCGAACAGGCTCAAACAGGAATTGCCATTTTCTCTGCTGAACCTTTGCTTTGGACGCCCGGGCGATAGGTGCCCTTCATCTAAGAGTTAAGAGCAGAAAGGAAGAGGCAGGGCTAAGAAGGTTGGTGGTGCTTAGGCCAGGTGACCTAGATCCACTTGCACCTGCTCACTAACCGCAAAGGAAAAGAGGCTGGAGGGCTGCTTTAATAGGGAAAAAGAGCGGCAAGCCAGCAAGGCACCAACAGTTTGAAGTGATTGACAGGTGGGTGGGACTTAAGCCAGGTAACCTGGATCCACTTGCATCTGCTCACCAACTGCAAAGGAAAAGAGGCTGGAGGGCTGCTTAAGTAGGGGAAAAAAGCGGCAAACCAGGAATGCACCAACAGTTTAAAAGGTGAGGTTGGCCAAGTCCTAGCTTGACGAGACATTCTGGCCTCATGCCCTTTCTGGCCCAAAACAAGCACAAACAGGAAGCTGCCCTTTGCTGCATTTGGCCCTTCGATGAGACACCCAGGGGAGACTGAACGAGGGAGGCAGTGTGCCACATGTTCCTCTGGGAGCCAATCACAGTGCTCCAGAAGGCTTCCACACTTGCAGGCAGAGTCCTGGGTGCTGTAGTCCTAGTGAGCTTTGTATTATAGACAGGACCCTCAGATGGTGCACAGGGCCCTCTGGCAAAGCAGCATGTGGGCAAGAAAAAGTTAATAAATACAATGTATTGGTAGATCTCAGTAGTGCCTCCAACCTTAAACTAATTCATTTTCTTGAAGACAGCTATCAAAGTGGATCATGAACTTTGCTAAATAACATTAGCTAAACACCACAATTAACAATGCTAGTGTTTAAATGCATATATGGTTGTGTGGAGCACTGCCAACTTTCGCAATTCAGTGGCACCACTCAACTCTTGGTAGATTTAAATGGCCAATATGAATTCTCTGCTTCACACTGAAATAGTTTACACACTTAACAATATAGATTTTTGTGATTCCATTGTAACCTTAGCTCACTCTGGGGTCATTGGAAGTAATGTTACGTGGAATTTGTATAGTGCCTGTAGCCATTATTATGGCCTCGAAGCCATGTGAGCATGAACGCCCTTTGGAAGATCATAATCTCAGTTGAGAAGTAGTCAGAGAGGTAAAATGCATGTGTGCATGTATAGCCTAATAGAATGGAGGTCGGGACTGTCTAGGACCCTAACATCAGCCCCTATTATCAGGTGCGAGGACAGGTGCTGTGTGAAGTGCTGGACTGTATTCTGTGGTTCTATGGATGGTGGTGCTCGGGCAAAGGGTGATGTCTGTTTAGGGTAGGGTATAGTCTAAATAGTGTGGATGTCAAATGTGTGGCATGATATTAAAGAGGTGAGATTCAATGTAACAACACCCATTTGGGACACTCTGAGAAGCAGAATGCAGTTGTGGCAAAATTATAAGCAGTAGCGTCATTCACAGTTACAGAATTGCAAATTGGAACACACTGGTAAGTGCTATTCAATTGTGGCAAAATACAGCAGTGGAGTGTATCACAGTAGCAAGCCTACCTTTGGAATATTCTTGGAAGAAAATGTAAGTGTGGCAAAATATGAACAGTGGCGAGATTCAAAGCAGAAATCTAAATTGGGAACCAAGTCAGGCAAAATGCAGGTGTTGCTAAAGGCAAACAGTGGCAAGATTTAGAGTAGCACTCTAATTTGGGGAACCTAGTCAGGCAAATGCAAGTGTGGCAGAATACAAACAGTGGTGGTATTTAAAGAAGAAATCTAAAAAGGGAAGCCCAGTCAGGCAAAATGCAAGTGTGGCAAAATGCAAGTGTGGCAAAAGGCAAGCAGTGGCAAGCTTCAAGCAGCAATCGAAATCGGGACACCATGTCATGCAATATGCAGGTGTTGCAAAATACAAACCATGGCGAGATCCAAAGCAGTAATCGAAATTGGGAACCAAGTCAGGCAAAATGCAAGTGTGTCAAAATACAAACGGTTGTGAGATTCAAATCTGCGGTCTAAATCAGGTGCCCTATTTAGGAAAAACGCAATTGTGTCAAAACATCAACAGTGGGGGGTTGTAGAGTAGCAATCTAATTTGGTAAACCTAGTCAGGCAACTGCAATCATGGCAAAATATAAACAGTGGCGAGATTTAAAGCAGCAATCTACAATTGAGAGCCCAAGTCCGAAAAAATACAAGTGTGGCAAATAAATTAACTGTGGCGAGGTTTAGAGTAGCAATCGAAATTGGGAAACCTAGTCTCGCAAAATGCAAATGTTGCAAAATACAGTGGTGAGATTCAAAGCTGCAATCTAAATTGGGCTGGGCGTAGTCAGGCAAAATGCATGGATTGCAAAATACAAACCATGGCGAGATTCAAAGCAGTAATCGAAATTGGGAACCAAGTCGGGCAAAATGCAAGTGTGTCAAAATACAAACAGTTGTGAGATTCAAAGCCGCGGTCTAAATCATGGTCTCTAGTTAGGAAAAATGCAAGTGTGGCAAAATACAAACAGTAGAGAAATTTAAAGCATCGATATAGAATTGGGAGCCTGTTAGGGAGAATTCTCTGTTAAGGCTAATTTCCCAAACCTAGTGAGTCCAGTCCCCCAGCAGCTTTGCTGGATTTTTGGGGTTTATTTTTTTCTCCTGCTAAGAGTGAGACACTTTTACTCCCACTCTTAGACATGATTTGAGGTGTTCCTTTGACTTTGTATGTGTTGTATTGGCTATGGGGTCTTTTACTCCATAGGGCTTCATGTGTTTTGATATATGTGTTACACAGCACCCTCCGTGCCGTAACAAAGGGGTGTCATAGTGACCCCCAAACATAGACTCCATACCCTGGGACTGACTACTGTCTCCCAGGGCATGTAAAGTCAGCATTGGCTTTACTAGTCTTAAATTATGAACAGAACCAGCACAAACCATCATAATGTGGATGCACTGGTAGGGGCAATTCGATTGCCCCTGGGTCTGTTGTTCGAGGGGGCACTGTCCCGTCCCCCTGATCGAGTTTTGGCTGGTGCAGTGGATACTACTTTTTATATTCGACCGCAAATATATTCCTATGGGATTTTCCCATTGTTCGAGGCTACCACTTTTTAACATAGCCTCAAACATACTGCCGGTTTATTAAATTAATATAAATTCACCGGTTGGGATTTTTTGCCAAAACTCAGTGCCAAAATGGCGTCCGTGTTCACTTTTGTAACTCCAACCCAAGTCGAGCCCTTTGTTCCACTTTTTGGCGGGCTTCTCCACAGAAGCCCTCCAAGTGGTGCCACTCTGTCTGGGTTTCTTAGGAGGGGTCGAGGGGGGTTTAGGCACCCTGGACTGCGTTGCCTCGGCAACCCAAGTCACACTCCACTCTGATTGGCCCAGTGGTGAGCCGCCCGGCTCACCACTTAGCATGTGTGATTGACAGCTAGGCTGAATGAATGGGGGTTTTCTGCATAAAAGCAGGGCTTTGGGGACTGGAATTTCAGAAGTTGCCACAGGACCTAAAGAATCCGAAGAGGGAGAAGCTGAGCTGACCTGCATCGACGACACCACCGGTGGAGCATTGCTGAACCGCCTCACCACTTCCCGACGACAGAGAAGATCTTCATTCCGGAGAGTCTTCTTCCTCTGAGCTGGTGGGGATAATCAGTTTGCCCTCTTTTCGCCTTCCCAGACCATCTCGTGGTCGACTCGCCTGTTCCAAGCACCCCAGCGGCCGGATAACCACGTTTTACCACTACCGCGAATAAAAGGGTAGTACCTTTTAACCGAGAAACTCTGCGGCTGGTTTCTTCCCTGGCAGTGCAACAACCATCAGCTTTCCTCTACGTCGAGACCTCCTATTTCTCTGGATGAAACCCCGACTTGCACCCGCTGCCAGGAACAACTTCCCCCGCTGGAGCGTTCTCACCATTTCAGGTACTGTGTTCCGCCTGGCCTCCCTTGCAACGGACTGTTCGAGGTGACCGGTAAATCCTTGACTCTCTATCCTGGGATGGCCTGGGGCCTGTTAACTAACTTTCTCTGAACTGATCCTACTCTTTTTTGAACCCCCTACAAAGACTTTTAAAGTGCATTCAACTGTGTGAGCCTGGGCACATTCCGCCTGGCTCTCTCCAAGAGTGGGCCTGGCCTATGAACTTCCTTGCTCTACAGTAGACTCTGCCTTTCCTGACTTGCTGTGGTTCTTCTAAAAATGTTAGTATTGTGTGCTTTCTAATTCTGCCTTTTCCCTCCCTTTTAAACTAACTTATTGGAGTGCCATCTTGAGTTAAGCGCTCACCTCTGTCTGAAAATAAGTGGTGTTTTAACTAAGACTTGTTCAATAAGTAATCAGGGATGTACATATAGTAATAGTGACTGTGCTTGGAACTTGCTTGCCATATTAGTGCTAGTGTATTTTTTAAGTGTGTCTTTAAATAAATAATTATATACTTTTATACCAAAGCTCTGGTCAGTGTTTACTTGTACTACTGTATTTTGGGTACCTGATGTGTATGCCCTATATACTGCCTAACTCTTCTTGAGAGAAGTCTGACTGCTCAGCCACAGCTACCAGGTAAATCTGTGTGGTACAGACTCCTACCAAGTGGGTTTACTGCCAACACCTGTAGTCTTAATCTTTTTGCAGTGCTCCCTTAGGGAACTGCACAGGATTCTGCCTAACGGAGCCCAAGTCTGAAAGAAATGCAGGTGTGGCAAAAAAATGAACTGTGGCGAGATTCAGGGGCCGATTCATGGAACAAAAGTGCGCCGAAAATTCCAGCGCAAGCTGGCGCAAGGTGGCGCAAGCGTGAGAAAGCAAGCACACGTGCGATTCAAGGAAGGCGCTGCGCGTGTTTTCCACTGGTTGTTCGCCATATCCGTGCGTGGCGCATGCGGGCGCACATGTCATTGCAACAACTCGAACGCCATGCGCGACATGCACAGGGACAGCGCACAACGTCCGCGCACACACCAAAAAGGGGGCGGGACACGGGGCGTAATGCGCGGAATGGGGAACAACGTGTGAAAAAGAAGGCGTAACTGGGGAAGTACTGCAGGGAACTACACGGAACGCCCACACGCACGCGAACAACTCGTATTCATGGATTTGAATACGGGAAACAAGTGCACGCTAAAAGACGTGCACAGGCGTCAACATGTCTGCCACAGGAAGGCAGGCATAAGCATCCCCACGCACAGTATAAAAGTGCGCACAAACAACAAACATGTATATACCGCTACGATGAATGCCCCATTTGTCGCAGCACTGATCGTGGGAACCGCAGGAGGAGAATAGCCAGGGCCCGCATTTTTTCCCCCGGACTAGCCTTTATGGGATGCCTGACGACCAGGTCTACGGCAGGTATAGGTTTCCACCTCGTATCATCCTAGACCTGGTCAGGGAGTGGGAGGATGACCTTACATCTCCCACCCTCTGCTCCCAAGCATTGAGCCCCTTGGAGAAGGTGCTCAATGTCCTGCATTTTCTGGCCACTGGGTCATTTCAGCGGACTACTGTCATAGTGGGGGGGGGGTCTCACAGGCCACGCAGTCACGCTGCCTACACCAGGTGTTGGCAATCATGACTGCGTGCCCTTCAGTCCGCAGGCACATATACATGCCCAGAACACCCGCAGAAAGGCAGGCCGTTGTCCAGGACTTTTACAGGGTGGCACACTTCCCCAAAGTGCTCGGTGCCATAGATTGCACCCATGTGGCCCTAGGGCCACTGAGCACATCTACCGAAATCGCAAGCACTGGCATTCCATCAATGTGCAGGTGGTATGCGTGTACACCCCAGCATGTCAAACCACAACTATCCCCTCACACCTGAAAGGTAAACACAACGCATGAACAGGCATTGATCAGAAGAATACATCATGTACATAGGATAACACAATTACAATGTCAGGGTGCCCATCACACTGTAGGGCAAGGCAACTGTCCAACAACAAAATACCCCCCCTCCCTCACATATCACCATGACCCACTGATCAACTGCGCCTGGGGTATGTAGCCTTCTTCCTTGAAGTCTACCTGGCCACAGGATCACCTTTCCCCTTTGTCTCCATCTTCCACCTTGCGTGTAAAAAGTGTCCAGCACTCTCAGAGGCCACCTCGACTTGCAAAAATACCAAATCAAAGAGATCTCAAAGCAGGCAAACACACAAGCCAAGCAAAAAGCCTGCAGGCAGAAAAATACACCAGAATAGTCTCCAGTAGATGACTTAAAGTAGCAGTACATCACAAAGCACAAGTACTAGCACAATGATGGAACAACTAAGGTAGCACAGTAAAACAATGTCACAACAGGATGTGTACCATGTTCGGTACATAATACACAATGAGGCACCATGAACTGATGTGTACTGTCACGGCTCCTGTGTACAGGAGTAGGAGTGGCACGAACCAACCACCGCCACCGTGGTCTCGGTGCCTGCAAGGTCAAACTTACACAGGCCTCTGAGACCCTGGTGGGGAAGGAGGGTCAGGGATATGTAGTCGGGGCAGGCATTGGTAATCTGGATAACCGGAATGAGGGGCAGAAGAGGGGAGTAGGATTGACAAAGGGAAGTAGGGAATGTACAAAAATATACTAATCACATTAACACATAAACAATCAGACCAAACGCGTACATCATCCACATAGTACCAAATTACTCAAATGGAAGTCAAAGAGAAACTTATCTCTGGGGTGAGTGCTGGCCTCCTGCCTGCGCACTCTCAGGTCCAGTAACAGGAATAGTTCAATGCTGCAAAGAGAGCCAGAGTTACTAATCTGTGCGTGCCCATAACACACACACACACCACCATACATGCCCCAAAGTGACAAACTACTCTACAAACAAACAATCTGGTGTGGTGCTTCGTACCCATACGTAAGATTCCCCCCGTGATGGTTCATACACAGTCAGTACAGTATGTCAGGCACCGGTGGGTGCGTGGCAAATGGAAGACCAATGTGTCAAGATTCACACAACATCCATTGTTCCCTGGGTAAGCAGCCAGACGCATTTAGCAAGGTACGACTTCAGTACAAGTCGTGTTCCAGCATAACCCAAATAAAGTAGGAAGTGCATGTGTCAATTTCAACATGAAAATGAAATGCACTGCACACGAGTCTGTCCCTCGCTGTCTGTCCCTGTGAGCTGCTTCTTTCCCTGTCTTGGAACGCTACATGGCTAATACAACTGCCTCAATGGATCATGGTGGACCGGAGGATATGTGCCAGTGCCCCTGCATGTGCCCCTGACAACTTTCCTATCAACTAGCCATTAGTCCACCAACGCATCTTAGCTGTACTGTGCGCTTCAACACCAATATCTGTCCAAGCTCACTGTCAGTGGTGCTTCTTAGCATGCATGTGCAACTGGCCTGGTGGAAGGTTTGCTGTGGTGTGTCCCCCTCGTGCTGCTCACCTTGCCTGGAGTTCCTTGGGGCACGTCAGCTTCTTTTAGATGTATGAGCGCAATCCCTGTGGCTCTGCTTGCGCACACATGCGCATGTCTGCATCACCGAACGTGTCCAGCTTCCAGACGTCCAATGGGCCATGTCGGCTAGCAAAGGTGGTCTGGAGGCTCATCCACCTGCAGAAAGGGCAGAAAACACATGATTAATGCATGAAATTCCCCTGTATGTGTCTCTTCACGCATGTCATGACTGGACCATGTCAGTAACGTGCACCAGAAATCACACCATCAGTGTGACTTTGACAGGCAAAGTGTGGTAGCCACTGTCTACAGCATGAATTGCATCAAGCACATGTACAGTAAAGATAAGAAACATACTACACAGTGTATATCAATTAATGTACACATGAATCAAGAAACCACACATCTCTCAAAAGAAGAAATGCGGTTGATAAGATGCCTAAAATCCCCACTAGGGGTGTTAACATATGTAGTACAGCAGCAGACATGCCACAGATATGACAGTCCAAAGCCCTTGTGAAATAGGCTGTAACACTGAACCATCCTTGCGAGCCCATGGATAAGGGAAGCAGGAGTGGCTTATGTGAGTCAGGACCACAAGCTCCAAACTCATACACGAGACAAGCTTGAAGGGCCCAGCTGGAACAGACAGCGGATGCTTTCAAAAGCCACAAAGCACCACACCATCACATGAAAGCACAATAGACAAGCAATTTTAAACTATAATAACTAATTACACTAACTATAAAAAACCTACATTACCTAATTAAACTAACTATAAAATCAAAAGTTAACTAACTAAACTAAAAAGGAAAATCAAAAATGGACACATACGGCCCGCGGGGGGCACCCAGGCGGTGAGAGGTACAGGGTGCTGTTTAACACCCACATGTGATGATGTTAAGGAAAAAAAAAACCTCCATGGGTTCAACGCCTGCACAGTCCGACCTATGTGGGATATACCTCGTCGTCTGAGTCTGGCTCTTCCTGAAAAGGAGGACGTGTCACAGGAGCCTGACCGCGCCTAGCCGCAGCTTGCCCCTCGTCGGCAGCAAGTCTGCCGGACAAGTGAGCCTTGTTCTGTGCTGCAATGACACGTAGGTCTGCATGCAGAACCTCCTGTGATACGCGTGCTTCCTCTTGCAAGGTAACACGTGTAACACTGAGCTCTTCCGGAAAGCATGTAACTCAGCCGAGATGGTACGCTCAAGCTGCGCAAACCTCTCCTCTGACCGCGCCCTCTGGGACATCAAGAGGACACCCAGAGTGGATCTGAGGGACTCATACTCAGCCCTCGGGCCTCCATGTGTGCCTCTGCATGAGCAGCAATTGGTTGATGAAAAGACAACATTTCAGCCTGGCGTGCCCTGTCTGAGGCTGCCATGCCCAGCCTGAGCGAGCGGGCCGTGGACTGTGCCGCCCGCTGCTGGAGAAGCACCTGGCTAGCAGAGGGGAGCACGGATTGGGCCACATGCTCCATGCTCACAGAAATGTTTTCCATGCTGCCTCCTGGCGTTCTGAACTGGCAGTCATGTCTTGCTCCCACTCAGTATACCTCGGTGGCACGCGGCCACCATGTTGCTGGGCTTGACACCTGCGGGATCCAAGGACCGGCTGTCCTCGTTGGGTTGGCACTGCCCGCGGCTGCACGACTACATGCCCCCGTCGACGTGATGGCCCAGGCCCATCAGCGACTGGTGTGGAGGGTGACCCTGCGCCCCGATCCACCACAGGCGGAGGTCCCACCACTGTCTGACCCCTCAGAGTAGGTGTCCCGGACAGAGGAGTGTCCACATCAGAATCACTCACCCCTGACATATGGACCTGATGCACATCCAACTCGACAGGGACGTCAGAATGGTCATCTGGGCTGGACTCATTGCCAGCCAAAGACAAGATGGTCTGTAGCACATGTGGGTTCTCGTGGCCTACCACCCAATGGCCCCCACTTGTGCCGGGATGCTTTAGTGATAACAACCCTGTACCTGGCATGACAACACCATCCTCTGGCTCCATTACGTCATCATCTGAAAATTAGAGAGAAAAACAGATCACTACACATGTTAGAAGCAGACAACACACACACACACACACGGACATCACACAGACAGCCAACACATGAAGCAAACAAGTCACACACAAAAGAGAACCTGCCATGCATGCCGGGTGAACTTGACATTGCTTCTGTGATTAGGCATGTAGAAGAGTGTTATACCACTCAGAAGTGGGTCGATGCAGTGCTGGACATTTGTAACTTACTCACTATCTACATGTACAAGTACTTCATGATGTGTATCAGAAAATGTGAAGGCAGTGCAAGGTCAACTTCAGGCAACACCTGCAATATGCTTGCAATGGGTTGCATGCTACAAGCAAACCACCCCTCCCCTAAGTGGAAATGCAGGGCTGCCTTGCATGGTATCAAAAGGATCACCATAGATCTGTGTATTGGCTGGCAGTGTTGACTAGCATCAATTGCATCATCTGAGTCAAGTGACAACACAGCAGATGATGATGGGACAGTAAGCAGGACACATGATGAACCCTCAGGAGTGCACCCACGTGTGAAGAAGACACTACACCAGTTGGACAGAGTCATTGGGCCTGAAACAGGCTGAGGCCTGTGACCCACACAGACTGTCACACCCTAAACATGTGTGGGACGCAGGACTGAGCCACAGTGGCCATGGAAAGGCTGATGAAATGCCATGCAATGTAGGTCACCCTGGACACGTACTACAATGATCATCCAGTCAAGGACACATTGGTACATGCATGGAATGCACATGGAGCATGAATGGGCACTCATGTCCCTGCGGAGCATCTGACATATGCACAGTCCAAGTGAGACACCCTGCATCAAGTACAAAGGATGTACCCAACAGCATATGTCTGGCAGATTGGCTGGTGGAAGTTAGCATGTAAACAGGACGCATGAACAGGCAAGTGCATTATGGCAAAATTGATGCAGACCAGTGCAAAGCTGAATTTGGGGTGCAGAGGGGGGGTGGAGGGGCAAGGGAGCATGCCTATGTGGAGTACCCGCATGCAGGCAGAGGACACATGCACGTCAGTCATGCTATGACATAGTCCCAGGGCTGAGAGGAAGGACACCCCAGGCTACATGCAGAAGGGCCAGTGAGCTGGAACATGGACCAGAGGGGCATCCTGGTGACCAGCATGCAATAGTGGTGATGCGGACAGTCCCTGTCTGCTCCACATGTCCACCATCCTGCAGAGCAGCCATGCATCAGTGAAGCATTGCATTACTTGCACATCAGAACCATGTACACATGACATGTAGTGGCATTCATGCACAACACATCACACAAGTAAAACACACATGTCCTCGACAAACATGCAGCAACACTCATTGGACTGGGCATCAAAGTCCGGCATCTCTCCCACTCCTTCGACCGATTCAGGTGGTATGAACTCCACAACGAGTGACTCGTGAGGAGTGAGTTCTTCCTCCTCAGGTGCCGGCCCACTGCCAGTCACCAGAGTCATGCTGTAATTTGAGGCACGCTTAGCCTTAGTGCTGCGTTTGAGGTCATTCCAACACTTTTTGCACTCTTGCGCCGTGCACACCTCATGGCCGAATGCACTCACATGTTCCGCAACTTGCTTCCAGTGGGTATCACGGTGGGCAGCTGTAGTTTGACAATTAGGCCCCACTAGCATGTCACGGTTGTGGTCCCGCACGTAGTCCACGAGGAAGTCCAGTTCCTGTGCACAGAAAGGCTTCTTCCTCGACGTGCAGCAGATCATGGCTGTGTGTGGGGTCCCGGCCTGTGCTGCAGATGCAACCTTTCTCCTCTTGGATGGTGGCGCAGACCCTGGCTGGCAAATGCCGCCCTGATCAGTATGGCCAGTGTCACCGGTGGATTGAGCCAAGGGAGTAGCAGGTGGAAGGACGACCGAAGGCCTGACTTGCGTCGGTGGCTGCTGGGTGCCCTGGAATGGACCCTGCGCAGCAACATCCGCTGTGGCAGGGTCATTGACCGTGACTGTCCTGGTTGGTAGATGCACAACCGGGGTGTTGTTGGCTTCATCTGCCCTGCACTTGCCAACTCCCGGGTTGTCGGGGCAGCAGATGGTATTACTGCCCCAGGGACATGTGTCTCGGTCAGGGCAGCCCTGCGAGCACCTACGGTGTTCCTCTTGACCTGTTGGAAATCTTCCATGGACTCCTCAAGTGCAAACGCACCCTGCGCTGGCAGACCCTGAGCCTGGATGGTGGTGTCCACAGCTGCACCTGCAGCTACCACTACCCTTGGGCCCGTGGCAGTCGATGAAAGTGACTGCCGGGTCACATGGGCGCCAGTGCCAGATGCAGAAGCTGCATCTCCCAGAACCGCAGGGGGTGGTGGCATGACTGCACCGACACATGGCACAACATCCTGCCGAAGTGGCGTACCCCTGCCTCTTCCCCCTCTGTGGCCACCCTGGATCCCCTGGAGTCCCCCTACTCCCTGGTCACCCCGGCCACATCCCTGACCACGCCCACCACGAGGAGTACGCCCAGCTGAGGTGCTCCTCACCTTTGGTGGCCTCCCAACCATGGCACAGATGGAGTAGTGCCAATGGGAGGTGTACACGGCAATTGTCCTGGTCAATTGGGGTGAAGGGGGTGGGATGCAAGATGTTAACAGCAACCCTGCACCTGCAAGGCTGAATGTGACCCCGGTGATGAAGTGACGGGTCACGCAACGCCTAGGCACCCCAAAACTGCTGGCACCCAGGAACACAAAAAATGCACACACGTGGGACACGCAGGCTACTATGACCTCAGAAACGGGTACGCGATACACAGGGGTATCCGCAGTGGGAAAAATAGTGTGCGCGACTCACCGTCAGACTAGCGTGTTAATGAAAAACACGCGTAGCCAATACCCCCGCCAAAAGAAGAGAAACGTCCTTGATCCGCTGTGAAGTAGTGATGGCACGCAAAACAACACGAAGTAGCAACACACACGTCTGTCTCCACAAAAGGCACGTACAACGAACTGCTGGCCCCACTTACCTTTAACCCGTGCTGAGGGAAACGCCCGCGCACGTCATGTCACTTACGCGCTTAGGCCCTTTCCTCGAATTACACACATTCCCACACGGACGTGTGGTTTTTTCACGTGCTGATCCACTATGCACCCGTGTTGAGGGAAACGCTCATGCGCGATACGTCACAGATGCGCTTACATGCTAAGGGCCTTTCCTCAAATTACGCGCTGACGTGCACTTTTTTCACGTGCCAAATCACTCCATATCAAGCTGGCCATGCGAAAACACACAGAAGACTACGCTCCTGCCCAAAAGGCCATTTTCCTGCCCCCAAGATCCCTGAGCACGCTCCCACCTGCCATCTGCTTCTGCCTGCCTGCTGCCCACGTGCCCTGCTATTTGGTGCCTGCACGTCAGCCATCTGCAGGGGTCCAGTTGCTGTGTCCACCCCTGCTGGAACAGAAGACTCCCGACTGGGATGCCATCGCTCCACAACCCAGCCCCAAGACCCAGTTGCCCACCCACACCTGCCTCGGGGGTCGCCATGTCGGGGCAAACACCATCCAAGACCACTGGCGACCCCCAGCCAGAGAGGCAGAGGGCCACCAGCTTCAGTGAGAAGGAAGTTGGTGTCCTGGTAGAGCATGTCCTGGGGCATTATGATGCCCTCTTCACACCATCATGCGCCGCAAAGGAAGGACGGGAGAGGATCTGGGAGGACGTTGTGGTTGCCATCAACGCAGAGGGGGGGCAACCCGCGACATCAAGCACGTCCGGAAGCGCTGGGAGGACTTCAGGTCCAGGACCCTCACGAAGGCCTGGCGCCTCGTGAAGGCAGAGGATGCAGAGGGGTGCCGGGTCCACCTGAGCAACATCCAGATGAGGGTCCTGGAACGCATAAGCCCAGCGCTCCACGCCCAGATCCTTCGGAGGAAGAGCCGTCTGGAGTCGAGCAGTAAGTGGCCATGCATTGCTGTGTGAAACAAGGCATGTTTCAGTGTGCTGGTAGTCAGCTACTTGCCTGTATGTGTCACATAGGCCATGTATGGATGTGTGTGCACTGGGACATCATGGTAATGCATGTGAGACCAGTAATGCGTGAACCACATGGATGGTGCATGTGTTCCAATGAGACATGGGGAGCTGAATGTGGAATGCACACATGAATGCATGCCAGTCCCTGTTCTTGGACATGGATGGGGGTTGGGGGATGGGTGCTGCTCTCATGTACATGTATGGTGTGCATGTCTGTGTGTCTGAGAAGCGTGTGTGTGACTTTGAAACGCCATGGATGCATGGCACATGTCTGTGACGATGTGTAGATTCACTCATGCAGTGTGGTCACCGTTGTATCTACTGTGTCTGTAGTGTGTGAGCCATGATGCATGACCCTCCAGTGATGTGTGTGCATGGGATCAGTATGAGCCATGATGCATGTGAGTTTTAAGGCAACATTTTTGTTAATAGAGGCCCTTGTACATGGATGCAATGTTGATTGCATGCTTGCAATGGCGGAAGACGGTGCGGAGACATCCAGGTTGGTGGTCTCCACAGAGGAGGAGGAGCCCGCTACTGAGCTGCACATGGGGCCTGGTGGGGGTAGTACCACTGGTGCAAGTGGTGCAGTCCAGGGCCAGGGTCAGGAGGCAGCACAGGTCGCCGCGGAGGGGCCTGTGCATGTCGCTGTCCCTGACCCTGTGACTACACCACCATGCACCAGCAGGGATGCCCCGTCCCAGGCCCGTCGGCAGGTAGGGGGGAGGCCCACGTCATCTGCTTCTCCACTACCTGCGGACGAGGAGTCCCATGACCGTATGGGCTCCGTCCTGATTGGTGTCGCGTTGTGCACGTGTGTCATTCGTGATGACGTGCGTGCTTCCTGGGGGGACCACGCACGCCATCACGAAGAGCTGCGTGGCAAAGTGGCACAGTTGGGAGGGGCCATGGTCGGTGGGTTCCTACAAGTGTTGCGCACTCTGGCGGGCCTCTCCTCCTCTGTAGAAACTATGCGCCAGTCGTTCTCCCTGCCGTCTTCCGGCCCAGATTCCACCAGGGCCCCTTGTGGACATGGCCTGACCAACACAGCCAGCTTGGTGGAGATCCCATTCCTGCCACAGTCGGGAGTCGGCGGTCCAGCAGAGGTGGACACCCCAACAACTGGAGACCAGCAGATGGAGGATGCGCAGGCATCATCGGACAGGGCACATGGACAGCAGCAGCAGCAGGCTCTAGGTGGGGGCGATGATGGCTCGGGGACGTGCACAGGCGTCAACATGTCTGCCACAGGAAGGCAGGCATAAGCATCCCCACGCACAGTATAAAAGTGTGCACAAACAACAAACATGTATATACCGCTACGATGAATGCCCCATTTGTCGCAGCACTGATCGTGGGACACCGCAGGAGGAGAATAGCCAAGGCCCGCATTTTTTCCCCCGGACTAGCCTTTTTGGGATGCCTGACGACCAGGTCTACGGCAGGTATAGGTTTCCACCTCGTATCATCCTAGACCTGGTCAGGGAGTGGGAGGATGACCTTACATCTCCCACCCTCTGCTCCCAAGCATTGAGCCCCTTGGAGAAGGTGCTCAATGTCCTGCATTTTCTGGCCACTGGGTCATTTCAGCGGACTACTGTCATAGTGGGGGGGGGTCTCACAGGCCACGCAGTCACGCTGCCTACACCAGGTGTTGGCAATCATGACTGCGTGCCCTTCAGTCCGCAGGCACATATACATGCCCAGAACACCCGCAGAAAGGCAGGCCGTTGTCCAGGACTTTTACAGGGTGGCACACTTCCCCAAAGTGCTCGGTGCCATAGATTGCACCCATGTGGCCCTAGGGCCACTGAGCACATCTACCGAAATCGCAAGCACTGGCATTCCATCAATGTGCAGGTGGTATGCGTGTACACCCCAGCATGTCAAACCACAACTATCCCCTCACACCTGAAAGGTAAACACAACGCATGAACAGGCATTGATCAGAAGAATACATCATGTACATAGGATAACACAATTACAATGTCAGGGTGCCCATCACACTGTAGGGCAAGGCAACTGTCCAACAACAAAATACCCCCCCTCCCTCACATATCACCATGACCCACTGATCAACTGCGCCTGGGGTATGTAGCCTTCTTCCTTGAAGTCTACCTGGCCACAGGATCACCTTTCCCCTTTGTCTCCATCTTCCACCTTGCGTGTAAAAAGTGTCCAGCACTCTCAGAGGCCACCTCGACTTGCAAAAATACCAAATCAAAGAGATCTCAAAGCAGGCAAACACACAAGCCAAGCAAAAAGCCTGCAGGCAGCAAAATACACCAGAATAGTCTCCAGTAGATGACTTAAAGTAGCAGTACATCACAAAGCACAAGTACTAGCACAATGATGGAACAACTAAGGTAGCACAGTAAAACAATGTCACAACAGGATGTGTACCATGTTCGGTACATAATACACAATGAGGCACCATGAACTGATGTGTACTGTCACGGCTCCTGTGTACAGGAGTAGGAGTGGCACGAACCAACCACCGCCACCGTGGTCTCGGTGCCTGCAAGGTCAAACTTACACAGGCCTCTGAGACCCTGGTGGGGAAGGAGGGTCAGGGATATGTAGTCGGGGCAGGCATTGGTAATCTGGATAACCGGAATGAGGGGCAGAAGAGGGGAGTAGGATTGACAAAGGGAAGTAGGGAATGTACAAAAATATACTAATCACATTAACACATAAACAATCAGACCAAATGTGTACATCATCCATATAGTACCAAATTACTCAAATGGAAGTCAAAGAGAAACGTATCTCTGGGGTGAGTGCTGGCCTCCTGCCTGCGCACTCTCAGGTCCAGTAACAGGAATAGTTCAATGCTGCAAAGAGAGCCAGAGTTACTAATCTGTGCGTGCCCATAACACACACACACACCACCATACATGCCCCAAAGTGACAAACTACTCTACAAACAAACAATCTGGTGTGGTGCTTCGTACCCATACGTAAGATTCCCCCCGTGATGGTTCATACACAGTCAGTACAGTATGTCAGGCACCGGTGGGTGCATGGCAAATGGAAGACCAATGTGTCAAGATTCACACAACATCCATTGTTCCCTGGGTAAGCAGCCAGACGCATTTAGCAAGGTACGACTTCAGTACAAGTCGTGTTCCAGCATAACCCAAATAAAGTAGGAAGTGCATGTGTCAATCTCAACATGAAAATGAAATGCACTGCACACGACTCTGTCCCTCGCTGTCTGTCCCTGTGAGCTGCTTCTTTCCCTGTCTTGGAACGCTACATGGCTAATACAACTGCCTCAATGGATCATGGTGGACCGGAGGATATGTGCCAGTGCCCCTGCATGTGCCCCTGACAACTTTCCTATCAACTAGCCATTAGTCCACCAACGCATCTTAGCTGTACTGTGCGCTTCAACACCAATATCTGTCCAAGCTCACTGTCAGTGGTGCTTCTTAGCATGCATGTGCAACTGGCCTGGTGGAAGGTTTGCTGTGGTGTGTCCCCCTCGTGCTGCTCACCTTGCCTGGAGTTCCTTGGGGCACGTCAGCTTCTTTTAGATGTATGAGCGCAATCCCTGTGGCTCTGCTTGCGCACACATGCGCATGTCTGCATCACCGAACGTGTCCAGCTTCCAGACGTCCAATGGGCCATGTCGGCTAGCAAAGGTGGTCTGGAGGCTCATCCACCTGCAGAAAGGGCAGAAAACACATGATTAATGCATGAAATTCCCCTGTATGTGTCTCTTCACGCATGTCATTACTGGACCATGTCAGTAACGTGCACCAGAAATCACACCATCAGTGTGACTTTGACAGGCAAAGTGTGGTAGCCACTGTCTACAGCATGAATTGCATCAAGCACATGTACAGTAAAGATAAGAAACATACTATAAAGTGTATATCAATTAATGTACACATGAATCAAGAAACCACACATCTCTCAAAAGAAGAAATGCGGTTGATAAGACGCCTAAAATCCCCACTAGGGGTGTTAACATATGTAGTACAGCAGCAGACATGCCACAGATATGACAGTCCAAAGCCCTTGTGAAATAGGCTGTAACACTGAACCATCCTTGCGAGCCCATGGATAAGGGAAGCAGGAGTGGCTTATGTGAGTCAGGACCACAAGCTCCAAACTCATACACGAGACAAGCTTGAAGGGCCCAGCTGGAACAGACAGTGGATGCTTTCAAAAGCCACAAAGCACCACACCATCACATGAAAGCACAATAGACAAGCAATTTTAAACTATAATAACTAATTACACTAACTATAAAAAACCTACATTACCTAATTAAACTAACTATAAAATCAAAAGTTAACTAACTAAACTAAAAAGGAAAATCAAAAATGGCCACATACGGCCCGCGGCGGGCACCCAGGCGGTGAGAGGTACAGGGTGCTGTTCAACACCCACATGTGATGATGTTAAGGAAAAAAAAACCTCCATGGGTTCAACGCCTGCACAGTCCGACCTATGTGGGATATACCTCGTCGTCTGAGTCTGGCTCTTCCTGAAAAGGAGGACGTGTCACAGGAGCCTGACCGCGCCTAGCCGCAGCTTGCCCCTCGTCGGCAGCAAGTCTGCCGGACAAGTGAGCCTTGTTCTGTGCTGCAATGACACGTAGGTCTGCATGCAGAACCTCCTGTGATACGCGTGCTTCCTCTTGCAAGGTAACACGTGTAACACTGAGCTCTTCCGGAAAGCATGTAACTCAGCCGAGATGGTACGCTCAAGCTGCGCAAACCTCTCCTCTGACCGCGCCCTCTGGGACATCAAGAGGACACCCAGAGTGGATCTGAGGGACTCATACTCAGCCCTCGGGCCTCCATGTGTGCCTCTGCATGAGCAGCAATTGGTTGATGAAAAGACAACATTTCAGCCTGGCGTGCCCTGTCTGAGGCTGCCATGCCCAGCCTGAGCGAGCGGGCCGTGGACTGTGCCGCCCGCTGTTGGAGAAGCACCAGGCTAGCAGAGGGGAGCACGGATTGGGCCACACGCTCCATGCTCACAGAAATGTTTTCCCTGCTGCCTCCTGGCGTTCTGAACTGGCAGTCATGTCTTGCTCCCACTCAGTATACCTCGGTGGCACGCAGCCACCATGTTGCTGGGCTTGACACCTGCGGGATCCAAGGACCGGCTGTCCTCGTTGGGTTGGCACTGCCCGCGGCTGCACGACTACATGCCCCCGTCGACGTGATGGCCCAGGCCCATCAGCGACTGGTGTGGAGGGTGACCCTGCGCCCCGATCCACCACAGGCGGAGGTCCCACCACTGTCTGACCCCTCAGAGCAGGTGTCGCGGACAGAGGAGTGTCCACATCAGAATCACTCACGCCTGACATATGGACCTGATGTACATCCAACTCGACAGGGACGTCAGAATGGTCATCTGGGCTGGACTCATTGCCAGCCAAAGACAAGATGGTCTGTAGCACATGTGGGTTCTCGTGGCCTACCACCCAATGGCCCCCACTTGTGCCGGGATGCTTTAGTGATAACAACCCTGTGCCTGGCATGACAACACCATCCTCTGGCTCCATTACGTCATCATCTGAAAATTAGAGAGAAAAACAGATCACTACACATGTTAGAAGCAGACAACACACACACACACACGGACATCACACAGACAGCCAACACATGAAGCAAACAAGTCACACACAAAAGAGAACCTGCCATGCATGCCGGGTGAACTTGACATTGCTTCTGTGATTAGGCATGTAGAAGAGTGTTATACCACTCAGAAGTGGGTCGATGCAGTGCTGGACATTTGTAACTTACTCACTATCTACATGTACAAGTACTTCATGATGTGTATCAGAAAATGTGAAGGCAGTGCAAGGTCAACTTCAGGCAACACCTGCAATATGCTTGCAATGGGTTGCATGCTACAAGCAAACCACCCCTCCCCTAAGTGGAAATGCAGGGCTGCCTTGCATGGTATCAAAAGGATCACCATAGACCTGTGTATTGGCTGACAGTGTTGACTAGCATCAATTGCATCATCTGAGTCAAGTGACAACACAGCAGATGATGATGGGACAGTAAGCAGGACACATGACGAACCCTCAGGAGTGCACCCACGTGTGAAGAAGACACTACACCAGTTGGACAGAGTCATTGGGCCTGAAACAGGCTGAGGCCTGTGACCCACACAGACTGTCACACCCTAAACATGTGTGGGACGCAGGACTGAGCCACAGTGGCCATGGAAAGGCTGATGAAATGACATGCAATGTAATGTAGGTCACCTTGGACACGTACTACAATGATCATCCAGTCAAGGACACATTGGTACATGCATGGAATGCACATGGAGCATGAATGGGCACTCATGTCCCTGCGGAGCATCTGACATATGCACAGTCCAAGTGAGACACCCTGCATCAAGTACAAAGGATGTACCCAACAGCATATGTCTGGCAGATTGGCTGGTGGAAGTTAGCATGTACACAGGACGCATGAACAGGCAAGTGCATTATGGCAAAATTGATGCAGACCAGTGCAAAGCTGAATTTGGGGTGCAGAGGGGGGGTGGAGGGGCAAGGGAGCATGCCTATGTGGAGTACCCGCATGCAGGCAGAGGACACATGCACGTCAGTCATGCTATGACATAGTCCCAGGGCTGAGAGGAAGGACACCCCAGGCTACATGCAGAAGGGCCAGTGAGCTGGAACATGGACCAGAGGGGCATCCTGGTGACCAGCATGCAATAGTGGTGATGCGGACAGTCCCTGTCTGCTCCACATGTCCACCATCCTGCAGAGCAGCCATGCATCAGTGAAGCATTGCATTACTTGCACATCAGAACCATGTACACATGACATGTAGTGGCATTCATGCACAACACATCACACAAGTAAAACACACATGTCCTCGACAAACATGCAGCAACACTCATTGGACTGGGCATCAAAGTCCGGCATCTCTCCCACTCCTTCGACCGATTCAGGTGGTATGAACTCCACAACGAGTGACTCGTGCGGAGTGAGTTCTTCCTCCTCAGGTGCCGGCCCACTGCCAGTCACCAGAGTCATGCTGTAATTTGAGGCACGCTTAGCCTTAGTGCTGCGTTTGAGGTCATTCCAACACTTTTTGCACTCTTGCGCCGTGCACACCTCATGGCCGAATGCACTCACATGTTCCGCAACTTGCTTCCAGTGGGTATCACGGTGGGCAGCTGTAGTTTGACAATTAGGCCCCACTAGCATGTCACGGTTGTGGTCCCGCACGTAGTCCACGAGGAAGTCCAGTTCCTGTGCACAGAAAGGCTTCTTCCGCGACGTGCAGCAGATCATGGCTGTGTGTGGGGTCCCGGCCTGTGCTGCAGATGCAACCTTTCTCCTCTTGGATGGTGGCGCAGACCCTGGCTGGCAAATGCCGCCCTGATCAGTATGGCCAGTGTCACCGGTGGATTGAGCCAAGGGAGTAGCAGGTGGAAGGACGACCGAAGGCCTGACTTGCGTCGGTGGCTGCTGGGTGGCCTGGAATGGACCCTGCGCAGCAACATCCGCTGTGGCAGGGTCATTGACCGTGACTGTCCTGGTTGGTAGATGCACAACCGGGTTGTTGGCTGCATCTGCCCTGCACTTGCCAACTCCCGGGTTGTCGGGGCAGCAGATGGTATTACTGCCCCAGGGACATGTGTCTCGGTCAGGGCAGCCCTGCGAGCACCTACGGTGTTCCTCTTGACCTGTTGGAAATCTTCCATGGACTCCTCAAGTGCAAACGCACCCTGCGCTGGCAGACCCTGAGCCTGGATGGTGGTGTCCACAGCTGCACCTGCAGCTACCACTACCCTTGGGCCCGTGGCAGTCGATGAAAGTGACTGCCGGGTCACATGGGCGCCAGTGCCAGATGCAGAAGCTGCATCTCCCAGAACCGCAGGGGGTGGTGGCATGACTGCACCGACACATGGCACAACATCCTGCCGAAGTGGCGTACCCCTGCCTCTTCCCCCTCTGCGGCCACCCTGGATCCCCTGGAGTCCCCCTACTCCCTGGTCACCCCGGCCACATCCCTGACCACGCCCACCACGAGGAGTACGCCCAGCTGAGGTGCTCCTCACCTTTGGTGGCCTCCCAACCATGGCACAGATGGAGTAGTGCCAATGGGAGGTGTACACGGCAATTGTCCTGGGCAATTGGGGTGAAGGGGGTGGGATGCAAGATGTTAACAGCAACCTTGCACCTGCAAGGCTGAATGTGACCCCGGTGATGAAGTGACGGGTCACGCAACGCCTAGGCACCCCAAAACTGCTGGCACCCAGGAACACAAAAATGCACACACGTGGGACACGCAGGCTACTATGACCTCAGAAACGGGTACGCGATACACAGGGGTATCCGCAGTGGGAAAAATAGTGTGTGCGACTCACCGTCAGACTAGCGTGATAATGAAAAACACGCGTAGCCAATACCCCCGCCAAAAGAAGAGATACGTCCTTGATCCGCTGTGAAGTAGTGATGGCACGCAAAACAACACGAAGTAGCAACACACACGTCTGTCTCCACAAAAGGCACGTACAACGAACTGCTGGCCCCACTTACCTTTAACCCGTGCTGAGGGAAACGCCCGCGCACGTCATGTCACTTACGCGCTTAGGCCCTTTCCTCGAATTACACACATTCCCACACGGACGTGTGGTTTTTTCACGTGCTGATCCACTATGCACCCGTGTTGAGGGAAACGCCCATGCGCGATACGTCACAGATGCGCTTACATGCTAAGGGCCTTTCCTCAAATTACGCGCTGACGTGCACTTTTTTCACGTGCCAAATCACTCCATATCAAGCTGGCCATGCGAAAACACACAGAAGACTACGCTCCTGCCCAAAAGGCCATTTTCCTGCCCCCAAGTCCCTGAGCACGCTCCCACCTGCCATCTGCTTCTGCCTGCCTGCTGCCCACGTGCCCTGCTATTTGGTGCCTGCACGTCAGCCATCTGCAGGGGTCCAGTTGCTGTGTCCACCCCTGCTGGAACAGAAGACTCCCGACTGGGATGCCATCGCTCCACAACCCAGCCCCAAGACCCAGTTGCCCACCCACACCTGCCTCGGGGGTCGCCATGTCGGGGCAAACACCATCCAAGACCACTGGCGACCCCCAGCCAGAGAGGCAGAGGGCCACCAGCTTCAGTGGGAAGGAAGTTGGTGTCCTGGTAGAGCATGTCCTGGGGCATTATGATGCCCTCTTCACACCATCATGCGCCGCAAAGGAAGGACGGGAGAGGATCTGGGAGGACGTTGTGGCTGCCATCAACGCGGAGGGGGGGCAACCCGCGACATCAAGCACGTCCGGAAGCGCTGGGAGGACTTCAGGTCCAGGACCCTCACGAAGGCCTGGCGCCTCGTGAAGGCAGAGGATGCAGAGGGGTGCCGGGTCCACCTGAGCAACATCCAGATGAGGGTCCTGGAACGCATAAGCCCAGCGCTCCACGCCCAGATCCTTCGGAGGAAGAGCCGTCTGGAGTCGAGCAGTAAGTGGCCATGCATTGCTGTGTGAAACAAGGCATGTTTCAGTGTGCTGGTAGTCAGCTACTTGCCTGTATGTGTCACATAGGCCATGTATGGATGTGTGTGCACTGGGACATCATGGTAATGCATGTGAGACCAGTAATGCGTGAACCACATGGATGGTGCATGTGTTCCAATGAGACATGGGGAGCTGAATGTGGAATGCACACATGAATGCATGCCAGTCCCTGTTCTTGGACATGGATGGGGGTTGGGGGATGGGTGCTGCTCTCATGTACATGTATGGTGTGCATGTCTGTGTGTCTGAGAAGCGTGTGTGTGACTTTGAAACGCCATGGATGCATGGCACATGTCCGTGACGATGTGTAGATTCACTCATGCAGTGTGGTCACCGTTGTATCTACTGTGTCTGTAGTGTATGAGCCATGATGCATGACCCTCCAGTGATGTGTGTGCATGGGATCAGTATGAGCCATGATGCATGTGAGTTTTAAGGCAACATTTTTGTTAATAGAGGCCCTTGTACATGGATGCAATGTTGATTGCATGCTTGCAATGGCGGAAGACGGTGCAGAGACATCCAGGTTGGTGGTCTCCACAGAGGAGGAGGAGCCCGCTACTGAGCTGCACATGGGGCCTGGTGGGGGTAGTACCACTGGTGCAAGTGGTGCAGTCCAGGGCCAGGAGGCAGCACAGGTTGCCGCGGAGGGGCCTGTGCATGTCGCTGTCCCTGACCCTGTGACTACACCACCATGCACCAGCAGGGATGCCCCGTCCCAGGCCCGTCGGCAGGTAGGGGGGAGGCCCACGTCATCTGCTTCTCCACTACCTGCGGACGAGGAGTCCCATGACCGTATGGGCTCCGTCCTGATTGGTGTCGCGTTGCGCACGTGTGTCATTCGTGATGACATGCGTGCTTCCTGGGGGGACCACGCACGCCATCACGAAGAGCTGCGTGGCAAAGTGGCACAGTTGGGAGGGGCCATGGTCGGTGGGTTCCTACAAGTGTCGCGCACTCTGGCGGGCCTCTCCTCCTCTGTAGAAACTATGCGCCAGTCGTTCTCCCTGCCGTCTTCCGGCCCAGATTCCACCAGGGCCCCTTGTGGACATGGCCTGACCAACACAGCCAGCTTGGTGGAGATCCCATTCCTGCCACAGTCGGGAGTCAGCGGTCCAGCAGAGGTGGACACCCCAACAACTGGAGACCAGCAGATGGAGGATGCGCAGGCATCATCGGACAGGGCACATGGACAGCAGCAGCAGGCTCTAGGTGGGGGCGATGATGGCTCGGGGCCATCAACATCAGAGGGGCAGGCATGGGCCAGAGGGCAGGAGGACCTTGGTATGGGAGTGTCTTCCGTGTGGCTGCGGTTGGGCCAGCGGATAGATGCAGCGCGGTGGCGGGAGGAAGAGGCGCGGCTCACCATGGTCAGGGCATAGTTCTCCATGCGTTCGGCGTTGAGGCGGGCTGAGTGCCTCAAGGCAACTCGCAGGGAGTTGGAACAGGCCATGAGTGCATCCCTGCGAGACCTCAGGGCCAGGGCAGAGGCCCGCCTCCGGGACATCGACATGGAGTTTGATGATGGCCTGGCCCACAACATCACAGAGTGAGCCGCAGGACTTGCCCGCCGCCATTGTATAAAGTTAGATAGTGTAAGGTTTCCTTTCTTTTTTTTTCTTTTGGGATGCTTGGACAATGCCCCACGTTTTTGTATATAGTTTTTAATTAGGTAGGGTTTTATTTAGAGGTTTCAGTTCATTTGTTGGGCTCATGGACCCTAGTTTCAATCTGTGTACTCTTGGAATGTGGCTCTTGGAAAAAAAACATTTTTGAACATCACCATGGATCAATGGATTATTT
Organism: Ambystoma mexicanum; assembly: GCF_040938575.1. Lineage (NCBI taxonomy): Eukaryota > Metazoa > Chordata > Amphibia > Caudata > Ambystomatidae > Ambystoma > Ambystoma mexicanum. The sequence continues at coordinate 1,136,228,945 of NC_090932.1, read as the reverse complement.
AATTTTGGTTTCCTTTGGATTTGCATTGGTGGAGAAGGAGTTTTGACTAACTTTATTTTGGATTACTTTGGATTGTGACATCATAATTTCCTTTTTCTTTTTTGGACATGCATTTTTTTCTTGTTTGAAATTATTTTCATGATTTGTTTCCATTTGATTAATTTTGTTCACAATACATTTTGATTTCTTACTTCCATGTGTGGTATTTACTCATTGGTTTACTGCATGTCTCAATGTGGGTTTACACAATCACTGGCACCCAGTGTGTGCGTGTGAAGGACATGTGTTGATGTGCATAGTTGACTTTGTGACAAGAACTAGGCCTTTCAGTATGGGGTGGATGGTAAACTTGATTGTGTCACAAGACTGGGGTGGCGTGCTGTGGGATTTTGGTGGACATGAGGCCCATGAATGTGCATCTTGATGACATGTTGGGTGGGGACATGAGTCGGGGCCTGCTGGCAGGTGCCCGTCAATGCTGGGGGGTTGGGGGTGCAGGGGGACATGAGTCGGGGCCTGACCGTCGATGCTGGGGGGTGGGGGTGCTGGGGGACATGAGTCGGGGCCTGCTGGCAGGTGCCTGTCAATGCTGGGGGGGTGGAGGTGCAGGGGGACATGAGTCGGGGCCTGACCGTCAATGCTGGGGGGTAGGGGTGCTGGGGGACCTGAGTCGGGGTCTGCTGGCAGGTGCCGCCAATGCTGGGGGGGTGGGGGTGCAGGGGGACATGAGTCGGGGCCTGCTGGCAGGTGCCTGTCAATGCTGGGGGGTGGGGGTGCAGGGAGACATGAGTCAGGGCCTGCTGGCAGGTGCCCGTCAATGCTGGGGTGGTGAGGTTGCAGGGGGACATGAGTCTGGGCCTGACCGTCAATGCCTGGGGGTGGGGGTGCAGGGGGACATGAGTCGGGGCCTGACAGTCAATGCTGGGGGGTGGGGGTGCTGGGGGACATGAGTTGGGGCCTGCTGGCAGGTGCCCGTCAATGCCAGGGGAGTGGGGGGTGGGGGTGCAGGGGGACATGAGTCGGGGCCTGACTGTCAATGCTGGAGGGTGGGGGTGTTGGGGGACATGAGTCGGGGCCTGCTGACAGGTGCCTGTCAATGTTGGGGGGTGAGGGTGTAGGGGGGCATGAGTCGGGGCCTGCTGGCAGGTGCCTGTCAATGCTGGGGGGGTGCAGGGGGACATGAGTCGTAGCCTGACCCACAAAGCTAAGGGGTTGGGGTGCAGGGGGACATGAGTCAGAGCCTTACCATTAATGCTGGGGGGGGTGGGGGTGCTGGGGGACATGAGTCGGGGCCTGCTGGCAGGTGCCCGTCAATGCTGGTGGGGGTGGGGGTGAAGGGGGACATGAGTCGGGGCCTGATCGTCAATGCGGGGGGTGGGTGTAACGCTCACCTGATTCCCGTAGAGGCGCCGGTCTTGACTGGGCGTATACCGTATCTGCAAAGGTGATGTGTAACACACGGCTGGCTCTTTGGGCTGGAACTCTGTGCACTGTATGTCTGACTTGAAGGGTAAGATGTCTGCAGATAGAAAATATGGGATTAAGGAACTGGGTTATTGAATGTCTCTCTCTTCTTCCCTTTCTCTTCTCCTGTAGAACCCCAAAGGTTAACGCTCTCACCTTAGGTAAGTGAACGCCGTGCTCTCCATCTGCCTCGGGGCAGGGTGCTGTAACCAGTTTCTTCACTGGATAAGGGGAGCAGGCCTCTTGACTTCAGAGGACTGCTGTCCGTCGTTTACTGCACGAACGGTAAGTTTCGAGTAATTCTAATGTCTTTAAAGTCTTTAGTAATGATGTTTCTTGTTTTGCAGGGTTCCGGCGATGGCGGATGACGGGCTGAAGTGAGTTGAAGATGGAGCCCGTGTGATGAATAGAAGCGCCTGGAAGCACGTAAGTAAGCGCTTGTTGCCTGCTTCACGATGCGCTCTAACTGTCTTTTTATTTTGCAGGTACAAGTTCGGAGCGGCTGCAGGGTGCCGGAATACCCACTGGGTTAGATGTGGAAAGGAGTAATGGCACGTGAGTATTAAAGTTCCCCAATGTCTTTAAACGCACCTTGTTTTGTCTTTCAGATGCGGGATGCAGCGCCGAAGGCCTCCGGAGCGTGCGAAGAGTTGGTAAGCTTTTGTCTTTCAGATGCCGGAATGCAGCGCGAGGAGTTGGTGACAGCCGATGGACCAGGTAAGTGAAGAGCTGTCACTGAAGACCGTAATGCTAACCTGTTTTTTCTTGTCTTTATAGGTGTTGCTGAAGACTGGATTCAGGATGGTAAGCCTTTTTCCTTAGGCCCAGGATCAGATGCAGAAGACACGATGAGCGTTCTGCTGCAGAGGATGCAGAATAACGCAAAGCAAGATTCATCCATCGGGTGTGGTTTAAATAGCCTCCTGTAGTGCTTAGGTGTCTCCTTCCACAGCCACGCCTAGGTAAGAAAAGAGTTCCTGCTTTCCAGAAGAGTTCCAGTGTTCTGAATCTAGGGAGTGGCTCCTGCCCCACCCAACAGGAAAAGTAGTTCCAAACAGAAGAGGATCAGAGGCTCAACTGGCAGGCAAGTAAGCAGCATGGTCTGCTGCAGGTAAGTCCACCCAAGCATTATGAGCCCGGCGCTTCCAGCGCTGGGACTGGGCATATTTATGAGCCTGGTGCCACTGGCGCCAGGACTTGGTCCAAAAGGTCCCAATTGGGACTGGTTGGCACTCGGAACCTGGGTTATGGATCTGCTTCCAAGGGAGTTGGGAAAACCCTGACCTTTTGGAAGCAGAGATCATGACAGTGGGGTGCTGGGGGACATGAGTCGGGGCCTGCTGGCAGGTGCCTGTCAATGCTGGGGGCGTGGGGGTGCAGGGGGATATGAGTCGGGGCCTGCTGGCAGGTGCCCGTCAATGCTGGGGGGATGGGGGTGCAGGGGGACATGAGTCGGGGCCTCACCGGCAATGCTGGGGGGGGGGGGGGTGGGGGTGCAGGGGGACATGAGTCGGTCCTCACTGGTGCATGGTGGGTGTGCTTGCTGGGGGCATGGCCAGGGTGGATGGCCTGCCTACAGGACATGACCAGGGGTGCAGGGTAGTCCCCTGTGGTGTGGGCTGGCTGCAGGGTCTGGGGAGGGGGTACATGGCACACCTAGGAGACCTGCACTACCAAATCATGTGTGAAATTACCCATGCACCACCGAAATACACATACCCCACTCGCACAGGCCTATCGCGTGTGATTCTCCACATGCACCCCCGAAATACACGTACCCGGCTCGCACAAAGCCTATCACATGTGATTCTCCATGCGCACCCCCGAAATACACGTACCCCGCTCGCACGATGCCAATCGCGTGTAAAACTTCCCGCGCACCCCCGAAATACATGTACCCCGCTCGCACAAAGCCTATCGCGTGTAAAACTTCCCGTGCACCCCTGAAATACACGTACCCCGCTAGCACAGGGCCAATCACATGTAAAACTTCCTGCGCACCCCCGAAATACACGTACCCCGCTCGCACTGGGGCAATCGCGTGTATAACTTCCCGCGCACCCCCAAAATACACGTAACCCACTCGCACAAGGCCAATCGCGTGTAAAACTTCCCGCGCACCCCCGAAATACACGTACCCCGCTTGCACAGGGCCAATCACGTGTAAAACTTCCCGCGCACCCCCGAAATACACGTACCCCACTCCCACAAGGCCTATCGCGTGTGATTCTCCATGCGCGCCCCCGAAATACACATACCCCGCTCGCACTGGGCCAATCGCGTGTTGACCTTCCCGCACACCCCTGAAAAATACACGTACCCCGCTCGCACAAGGCCAATCGCTTGTAAAAATTCCCGTGCACCTCCGAAATACACATACCGTGCTCTCACAGGGCCAATCGCGTGTTAAACTTCACGTGCACCCCCGGCGCGAGCGGGTACGTGTATTCAGAAGGGTGCGCGGGGAGTTTTACAGACATTTTCATGGTTGGGGGGCTGTATGCTGGTCCACTGGCCTCTGCGCCATGTACGAGATTTGTGCACTGTTCATGGTGCATGGGGCGTGGTTGGGGGCATAACTGGCACTGCTGCAGGGTCGCTGTGCCACTCTGCGCCACGGCTGGTTATGGATGTTGAAATCTACGAATACTCTGCGCAGAAATGGATTTTGGTGCACGCGGCTGGTGCAGACTGACGCACGCGCATACTGTGCGCCAGCCGCGTGCGCCACTTGTGCGCTGCATTCTATGAATTACCCCCTCAGAGTGGCAATCCAAATTAGGAAACCTAGTCAGGCAAATGCAAGTGTGGTAAAATACAAACAGTGGTGAGATTTAAATTATCTGGAATTAAGAAGCCTGGTCCGAAAAAATGCTAGTGTGCCAAATAAATTAACTGTGGCGAGATTTAGAGTAGGAATCGAAATTGGGAAACCTAGTCAGGCAAATTCAAGTGTAGCAAAATACAACTAATGACAAGATTTAAATCAGCAATCTGGAATTGGGAAACCTAGTCAGTCGAAATGCAAGTGTGGCAAAATACGAACAGTGGCGAGATTAAAGCAGCAATTTGGAGTTGGAAAACCCAGTCAGGCAAAATGCATGTGTGACATAATACAGACAGTGGAGGGATTCAAAGAAACACTCTAAATTGGGAAACCTAGTGAGGTAAAATTCAAGTGTGGCAAAATACAAACAGTGGCGAGATTCAAAGCTGCAATCTACATTGGGAACCAAGTCAGGCAAAATGCAAGTGTGTCAAAATACAAACAGTGGCGAGATTCAAAGCTGCAATCTACATTGGGAACCAAGTCAGGCAAAATGCAAGTGTGTCAAAATACAAACCGTGGCGAGATACAAAGCAGTAATCTAAATTGGGAACCAAGTCAGGCAAAATGCAAGTGTGGCAAAATACAAACCGTGGTGAGATTCAAAGGCATTATCTAAATTAGGAGCCCTAATCAGACAAATGCAAGTGTGCGCCAACAAACAATGGTGTCATTTAAATCAGCAATCTGGCATTGGGAATCCTAGTCAGCAAAAATGGAAGTGTGGCAAAATACAGCCAGTCACAAGATTTAAATCGGCAATCTGGAATTGGGAAACCTAGTCAGTCGATTGGGAACCAAGTCAGGCAACATGTAAGTGTGTCAAAATACAAACCGTGGCAAGATACAAAGCAGTAATCTAAATTGGGAACCATGTCAGGCAAAATGCAAGTGTGGCAAAATACAAACCGTGGTGAGATTCAAAGGCATAATATAAATTAGGAGCCCTAATCAGAAAATTGCAAGTGTGCCAACATACAAACAATGGTGTCATTTAAATCAGCAATCTGGAATTGGGAATCCTAGTCAGCAAAAATGGAAGTGTGGCAAAATACAACCAGTGACAAGATTTAAATCGGCAATCTGGAAATGAGAAACCTAGTCAGTCGAAATGCAAGTGTGGCAAAAAGCAAACAGTGGCGAGGCTTAAATTATCTGGAATTGAGAAGCCTAGCCAGGAAAAATGCAAGTGTGGCAAAATACAAACAGTGGCGAGATTTAAAGTAGCAATCTGGAATTGGGAAAACCCGTGAGGCAAAATGCAAGTGCAGCAAAAACAAACAGTGGTGAGATTCAAAGCTGCAATCTAAATTGGGAACCAAGTCAGGCAAAATGCAAGTGTGTCAAAATACAAACCGTGGTGAGATTCAAAGCTGCAATCTACATTGGGAACCAAGTCAGGCAAAATGCAAGTGTGTCAAAATACAAACAGTGGCGAGATTCAAAGCTGCAATCTACATTGGGAACCAAGTCAGGCAAAATGCAAGTGTGTCAAAATACAAACCGTGGCGAGATACAAAGCAGTAATCTAAATTGGGAACCAAGTCAGGCAAAATGCAAGTGTGGCAAAATACAAACCGTGGTGAGATTCAAAGGCATTATCTAAATTAGGAGCCCTAATCAGACAAATGCAAGTGTGCGCCAACAAACAATGGTGTCATTTAAATCAGCAATCTGGCATTGGGAATCCTAGTCAGCAAAAATGGAAGTGTGGCAAAATACAGCCAGTCACAAGATTTAAATCGGCAATCTGGAATTGGGAAACCTAGTCAGTCGATTGGGAACCAAGTCAGGCAACATGTAATAAGTGTGTCAAAATACAAACCGTGGCAAGATACAAAGCAGTAATCTAAATTGGGAACCATGTCAGGCAAAATGCAAGTGTGGCAAAATACAAACCGTGGTGAGATTCAAAGGCATAATATAAATTAGGAGCCCTAATCAGAAAATTGCAAGTGTGCCAACATACAAACAATGGTGTCATTTAAATCAGCAATCTGGAATTGGGAATCCTAGTCAGCAAAAATGGAAGTGTGGCAAAATACAACCAGTGACAAGATTTAAATCGGCAATCTGGAAATGAGAAACCTAGTCAGTCGAAATGCAAGTGTGGCAAAAAGCAAACAGTGGCGAGGCTTAAATTATCTGGAATTGAGAAGCCTAGCCAGGAAAAATGCAAGTGTGGCAAAATACAAACAGTGGCGAGATTTAAAGTAGCAATCTGGAATTGGGAAAACCCGTGAGGCAAAATGCAAGTGCAGCAAAAACAAACAGTGGTGAGATTCAAAGCTGCAATCTAAATTGGGAACCAAGTCAGGCAAAATGCAAGTGTGTCAAAATACAAACCGTGGTGAGATTCAAAGGCATAATCTAAATTAGGAGCCCTAATCAAATGCAAGTGTGGCAACATACAAGCAATGTTGAGATTTAAATCATCAGTCTGGATCCTAGTCAGGAAAAATGGAAGTGTGGCAAAATACAACCAGTGACAAGATTTAAATCAGTATTCTGGAATTGGGAAATCTAGTCAGTCAAAATGCAAGTGTGGCAAAATACAAACAGTGGCAAGATTTAAAGCAGCAATCTGGAATTGGGAAATCTAGTCAGGAAAACTGGAAGTGTGGCAAAATACAGCCAGTGACAATATTTAAATCAAATCTGGAATTGGGAAATCTAGTCAGTCGAAATAAAAGTGTGTCAATATACAAAAAGTGGGGAAATTCAAAGCTGCAATATAAATGGGTAACCAAGTCAGACAAAATGGAAGTGTGTCAAAATACAAACTGTGGTGAGATACAAAGCAGTAATTTAAACTGGGAACCAAGCCAGGCAAAAAGCAATGAGGCAAAATATAAACCGTGGTGTGATTCAAAGGCTAAATCTAAATTAGGAGCCCTAGTGAGGCAAATGCAAGTGTGGCAAAATAAAAACAGTGGCGAAATGTAAAGCATCGATCTAGAATTCGGAGCCCAAGTCCAAAAAAAATGCAAGTGTAGCAAAAAAATGAACTGTGGCGAGATTTAGAGTAGCAATCGAAATTGGGAAACCTAGTCAGGCAAATGCAAGTGTGGCAAATTACAACTAGTCACAAGATTTAAATCAGCAATCTGGAATTGGGAAACCTAGTCAGTCGAAATGCAAGTGTGGCAAAATACAAACAGTGGCGAGATTAAAGCAGCAATTTGGAATTGGAAAACCCAGTCAGGCAAAATGCATGCATGACATAATACAGACAGTGGAGGGATTCAAAGCAACACTCTAAGTTGGGAAACCTAGTCAGGTAAAATGCAAGTGTGGCAAAATACAAACAGTGGCGAAATTTAAAGCATCGATCTAGAATTGGGAGCCCAAGTCCGAAAAAAATGCAAGTGTGGCAAAAAAATGAACTGTGACGAGATGTAGGGGTCGATTCATTGAGCAAACGTGCGCCGAAAATCCCAGCGCAAGCAGGTGCAAGGTAGCGCAAGCGTGAGAAACACAGCACACGTGTGCGATGCAAGGAAGACGCTGCGCGTGCTTCCCGCTGTCCGTGCGCCCAATCCAGCCATGGCGCACGCAGGCATACACGGCGTGCGCTACGCACACAGCAAAAGCGGACATAGCGCGGCGCACAAAAACAAAGTGGGCGGAACAGTGGGCATAACACGCGGAATGGGGAATAACGCGTGAAAAAGAAGGCGTAACTGGGGAAGTACTGCAGGGAACTAAACGGAACGCCCACACGCACGCGAACAACCCGTATTCATGGATTCGAATACGGGAAACCCGCGCACGGCAAAAGACGCACACAGGCGTCAACGCGTCCCCCACACGAAGGCAGGCGGAAGCGTCCCCACGCACAGTATAAAAGTGCGCGCAAACAACAAACACGGATATACAGCTACGATGAATGCCCCATTTGTCGCAGCACTGATCGTGGGACATCGCAGGAGGAGGAGAATAGCCAGGGACACATTTTCGCACCACGGACAAGCCTTTTTGGGATGCCTGACGACCAGGTCTATGGCAGGTATAGGTTTCCACCCCACATCATCCTAGACCTGGTCAGGGAGTGGGAAGATGACCTTACATCCCCCACCCTTTGCTCCCAAGCATTGAGCCCCTTGGAGAAGCTGCTCAATGTCCTGCATTTTTTGGCCACTGGGTCATTTCAGCGGACTACTGCCATAGTGGCCACGCAGTCACGCTGCCTACACCAGGTCTTGGCAATCATGACAGCACGCCCCTCAGTCCGCAGGCACATATACATGCCCAGAACACCCGCAGAATGGCAGGCCGTTGTCCTGGATTTTTTCAGGGTGGCACACTTCCCCAAAGTGCTCGGTGCCATAGATTGCACCCATGTGGCCCTACGCCCACCTAGGGCCACTGAGCACATCTAACGAAACCGCAAGCACTGGCATTCCATCAATGTACAGGTGGTATGCGATGCAAAGGGAATCATCACCTCTGTCTATGCAAACTACCCTGGCTCCACCCATGACAGTTTCATATACAGAATGTCCACCCTGAGCCGGGCCCTGGAAGCTGGGCAGCATGGCGACCCATGGCTCCCAGGTGAGTACAAATGCCCTTGCACATGCGTGCATGTCACACACACACACACACAAATAAACAAACCCCAATAATCACAACCATATACACCTCCCCAGGGGACACTGCCTACCCTCTGAGCAACCACATGATGACGCCAATCCGGAACCCCACCACACCACCCCAGGTAAGATACAACGCTGCCCATATTGCAACCAGGGCTATAGTGGAGCGCACATTCGGAGTGCTCAAGTCACGTTTCCGCTCCCTTGACCGCTCTGGCGGGCAGCTACTCTATGCACCACCAGTAGTGTGCAGGATCATTGTGGCAGCATGTGTCCTGCACAATGTTGCAACACGGCAGGGCGTCCCGGTGGACACGGTGGTGCCCCCACATCCCCAACCACAGGCACAGGCACTGCCCATGGGAGGGGACAGGGCACGTGGCAAGGAAGCCCGGACCCAGCTTGTGGCCACATTTTTCACCTAAACTCCCACCCCTGCGGAGTGCATACAGGCCTGGCACATACCAGGTGACAATCGATGATGACAAAGAGACAGTCAACTGTCACAACCCTACCACCCTGAGATAGTTGCCATGGAAGTGCCACATTGTCTGCATCCCTAGCTACTTAAACACAAGCTATCCTGTGTGACCAAAAGGCACACATATGACATGACATGATATGGGCTATACACAAGTATTTCAAGGTGCGATGAGGCAGGGAGGGGGGAGCAAGGGAAGACAGACAATGGTACTACTAGGCCAGGTGTCATTTAGATTGTGCAAGTGCAGGGGTAGGGGGAAGGGAAAAGTGCAAGGGGAAGGGGAGGGGAGGAGTGCAGTACAGGGTAAGTAGACCAAAAAACAAATACATAGGCCAGCTGGTGGCAACTGCAAAGGTAAGTGCAGGCAGGTGCTGGGAAGGGGGGGCTGTAGGGATAGAGAGACAGTACCGCAGTGCAGGGGTTGCCAGGGAGTCAGTGCAAGTGGAGAGTGGCTGGGCCAGGTACCGAAGTTGGTGAGAGTGGCCCAGTTGCAGATCCAGTGCAGTTTCAGTGAAGGATTTTGCAAGGGAGAGGCAGAGAGAAAGCAGAAGCAAAGAGGAAGGTATTGAGGTGCTTCCCGAACCGGAGATGGTTCCCCTCAAGTTCCAGTGAGGCAGGAAGGCTGTTCCAGAGGGAGGGCCCTGCCGCGGAGAGAGATCTACCCCCAGCTAGTTGCTTCGAGAAGCGGATGACCCTGACATGCAAGGTGTGCATCACACACACCTGCAAAACAGGCCATGGCCATCACTGTTATGTCACTCAAACCCTCCCAAACCACAACATGACATGGCAAGCAATACCCATACACCAACACAGTAACAATAAGGTACACATTGCCATGTCCAAAATGTACAGTGGCATCAGACAATGATGCCTGACCTGGAATCAGATGAAATGACTGACCAACAATCTCCCACCCAAAATAAGTCATTTCCAAATGCATTACAAGAGTTGTAGACGTAACATAACAATGAATGCCTGTCTAGATGCACATTGTGCATTGCAAAATCGACACTGCAGCTTCTGTGTGCTGTGTCCTACTCCTGCAACACACTGCTCAGCGCACAGCACAGTGAACAGCCATTGTGTGTGATGCACACCCTGAGCATCACATCTAAGTGACAGACCACATCAAAAAGCAAATTAGGCATGTACAGGATCCATAATTGGTCACAGAACATGTGCTGTAGGTTCACAGTGGGCACCAGAAGGCAAACAGTGTACACATGGATATGCAAGGGTGGTAGTACATGTAGTGCATCAGAGTGTGGGTCAGCAAGGACATGCACTCAACATATGCATGTGCAATCAAGTGACCATCAGTGTTCTCTACACATCACATGTGAACATTCACCATGTGTACACCCCAGCATGTCAAACCATAACTATCCCCTCGCATCTGAAAGGTAAACACAACACATGAACAGGCATTGATCAGCAGAACACAACATGTACATAGGATACCACCATTACAATGTCAGGGTTTCCATCACACTGCAGGGCAAGGCAACTATCAACAACAACCCCCCCCCTCCCTCACAAATGACCATGACCCACTGAACAACTGCACCTGGGTCATGTAGCCTTCAACCCTCAATTCCATCTGGCCACAGGATCACCTTTACCCTTCGTCACCATCTCCCACCTTGTGTGTAAAAAGGTGCCTGCACCCTCAGAATCCACACTCATTTCCAAAATCACAAAATCCAAGGCATAAAAACGAACCAGAACACCCTCCAGTAGATGACTTGACGTAGCAGTACCTCACAAAGGCCAAGTACTACCACAATGATGCAACAACCAAGGTAGCACAGTAAAACAATGTCACAACAGGATGTGAACCATGTGTGGTACATAACATAGGATGATGCACCATGAACGGATGTGTACTGTCACAGGTCCTGAGTACAGGCGCGGGAGTGTCACGATACAACCACCCCCACCATGTCCCGGGTGCCTGCAAGGTCAAACTCACACAGGCCCCTGAGACCCTGGTGGGGAAGAAGGTTCAGGGATATGCAGTCGGGACAGGTGTTGGCACACTGGATAACTGGAATGAGTGGCAGGAGAGGGGAGGAGGAATGACACATGAAAGTAGGGAATGCACGAAAATGTACTACCTGCATGAACACATACACAATCCAAACAAACTTGGATATCATTGTCATGGCCTTCTGTAGTCCAGGCTTAGGAGTGGTATGAACCAACCACCCCCTCTAGGGTTTTGGCGCCTGCAAGTTCGGGGCTTACACAGGCATCCGCAACCCCAGCGGGGAAAGAGGGTTAGGGAACGTTTCTTGGATAGGTACGGGAAGCAGGAACACTGGGTAGAGGGTACAGGGTTCAAAATTGCATAGGATTCCGGGTGATTAGGGGGAAAAAAAATACCAAATTGAATTACACATACATCCATGCATTAATGCACCCCCCAGCAACCCTATGCAGAGCAGTTTGAAAGAAAAACAACAAGACACTTAGCTCTGGTTTTGAGTGCTGGCCTCCTGCCTGCGCACTCTCAGGTCCGGTTACAGGAGCACTGCAATGCTGCAAAGAGAGCCACAGTCAACAACCTGTACGTGCCAATTACACAAAAACACACCACCAAACATGCCCCATAGCAACAAACTACTCTACAAACAGACAATCTGGTGTAGATGCTTTGTACCCATATATAACATTACCCCTGTGATGGGTCATACACAGTCAATGCAGTAAGTCAGCCGCCGATGGGTGCGTGGCAAATGGAACACCAATGTGTCACAATTCACACAACATGCAATGTTCCCTGGGTAAGCAGACAGACCCATATAGCAAGCCATGACTTCAGAGCAAGTTGCGTACCACCATGACCGAAACAAAGTTGGCTGTGCATTTATCATAAAGTACATGGAAATGAAAGGCACTGCACCCGAGTATGTCCCTTGCTGTATGTCCCTGTGAGGTGCTCCTTTGCATGTCTCGGAAGGCTACATGGTTGATACAAGTGCCTCGATGGACCTTGGTGTACCGGAGGGTATGTGCCACTGCCCCTGCAGTTGTCCCAGACAACCTTACAATCAACAGCCATCAGTCCACCAACACATCTGAGCTGCATTGTGTGCTTCAACACCAATATTCGTCCAAGCTCACCCTCAGTGCTGTGACTAAGCCTGGATGTGCAACTCGCCTGGTGCAAGCATTGCTGTGTTGTGGCCCCCCTGTGCTGCTCACCTTGCCTGGAGTTCCTTGGAACACGTCAGCAGTTCTAGGATGTAGGTCTGCAATCCCTGTGCCTCTGCTTGTGCACACATGTGCAGGTGGGCACCAACAAACGTGTCCAGAATTCCGTCGCCCAATGGGCCATGTCTGGTGGCAAAGGTGCTCTGAAGGCTCATCCCCCTGCAGAAAGGGCATGAAACACATGATTAATGCTTCAAAGTCATCTGTGTGTGTCTCTTCAGGCATCTCATTACTTGACCATGTCAGAGAGTCACATCATAAATCACACAATCAGTCCGTCTTTCACATCCAAAGTGTGGAACACTATCTACAGCATGAATTGCAACAAGCACGTGTACAGTAAAGATAAGAAATTAATCATGAAACACCCCATCTAGCAAAAGCTGAACAGTGGACAATAACACCAAAATCATCCCCACTAGGGGTGTAAACACAAGTCACACAGCACCAGACATGCCACAGATATGACAGTCCAAAGCCCTTGTGTAAAAGTTTGTGACACCGAACCATCCTTGCGAGCCCATGAATAAGGGAGGCAGTAGTGGCATATGTGGGTCAAGGACCCCAAGCAGCAAACACATACACAAGACAAGCCGGAAGGGCCCAGCTGGAACAGACAGTGGATGCCTTCAAAAGCCACAAAGCACCGCACTGTCACATGAAAGCACAATAGACAAGCAATTTTAAACTATATTAACTAATTACACTAACTATGGAAAACCTACATTACCTAAATAAACTAACTATCAAACAGAAACTTAACTAACTAAACTAAAAGAAAAATCAAAAATGGCCACAGACAACCCGGGGGGGAGGGTAGGCACCCAGGAGGGGGAGGTACAGGGTGCTGCTCAACATCCACATGCGATGATGCTGAGCCAAAGAAAAACCTCCATGGGCTCAACGCCTGCACAGCACAACCTATGTGGGAGATAGATGGTCGTGCGAGTCTGGCTCATCCTGTAAAGGAGGACGTGGCACAGTAGCCTGGCCACGCCTAGCCGCAGCTTGCCCCTCGTCGGCAGCAAGTCTGCCGGATGGGTGAGCCTGGTTCTGTGTGGCAATGTGACGTAGGTCTGCATGCAGAACCTCACGTGATACACGTGCTTCCTCTTGCAAGGTAGCACGTGTAACATGGAGTTCCTCCTGCAAGGCCTGGCTGGACAACCGCTGCACCTCCCGGCAAGCCTGTAGCTCAGCCGAGATGGTACGCTCAAGCTGTGCAAACCTCTCCTCTGCCTGCTGCCTCTGGGACATCATAAGGACACCCAGAGTGGATCTGAGGGAAGCATACTCCTCCCTCAGGGCATCCATGTGCGCCTCTGCGTGAGCAGCAATTGCTTGACGCAGAGACGACATTTCAGCCTGCCGTGCCCTGTCTGAGGCCGCCATGCCCAGCCTGAGCGAGCGGGCCGTGGACCGTGCCGCCTGCTGCTGGAGAAGCACCTGCCTAGCAGGGGGGAGCACAGATCGGGCCACACGCTCCATGCTCTCAGCGATGTTCTCCATTGCTGCTCCCTGCCTTTCTGAATTGGCAGTCATGTCTTGCTCCCACTCAGTATACTGCGGTTGCGCGCGGCGACCGCATTGCCGGGCTTGACCCCTGTGGGACCCAAGGACCGGGGGTCCTCGCTGTGTTGGCACCGCCCGCGGCTGCACGACTACATGCCCCCGTCGACGTGATGTCCCAGGCACATCAGTGACTGGTGTGGAGGGTGACCCTGCGTCCCGATCCACCACGGGTGGAGGAACCAAGACTGTCTGATCCCTCAGTGCAGGTGTCGCAGACAGAGGAATGTCCACATCAGAATAATCACCCCTGACGCATGGACTTGATGCTCATCCAACTCAACATGGACGTCAGAGTCGTCATCAAGGTTGGACTCATAGGCAGCCAGAGACAAGATGGACTGTAGCACTTGGGGGTTTTCGTGGCCTACCACCCCAGGACCCCCACTAGTGCCGGGTTGATGTAGTGGTAACAACCCTGTGTCTGGCATGACAACACCATCCTCCGCCTCCATTGCGTCATCACCTGAAAAATAGAGAGAAAAAAGGTCACTACACATGTCAGAAGCACACAACACACACACCGACAGCAAACGCATCAGGCAGACATGTGACACACAACATATAACCTGGCATGCATGCTGGGTCAACTTTGAATTGCTTCTGTGATCAGACCTGTTGAAAGGTGGCAGTTTCCATGGAAGTGGGTCTATGCAGTGCAGAAAATGTGTACGCCACTCACTACCTACATGTACAAGGACTCCATGGTGTGTGCCAGGAAATGTGAAGGCAGTGCAATGTCAAATTCAGACATCGGGCCTCATTACGACCCAGGCGGTAAGTTACCGCCTGGGCCGTGACTTTACCACCATGGCGTAAACTACGTTTACGCCATGGTGGTTGGCGGACTTACCGCCCCATTCCGACCTTGGCAGGGCGGTAAGTCCCCAATCCCCATTTACCCTTCCCCATTCCCATTTTTGCCCCATAGGGCATAATGGGAGTGGGGAAGGCGTTAATTACACCACCGTAAATTACGGTGGCGTAATTAACTCCATGGTCCCTTAGCGCCATGGATTTTAACACCTGCTAAAAGCAGGTGTTAAAAGCGCCATGGCGCTAAGGGACCTCGTACTCAGGCGGTAAGGGTCGGCGCTGTTAACGCTGCCGTTAACCCCTTACCGCCTGGGTCGTAATGCGGCCCATCATGTGCATTGTGCATTCAATGTGTATCATATCTAGAAGCCAAGCACCCCTCCACCCCAGCACCAAAGCAGGGATGCCTAGCATGGTATCAAAAGGCTGACCATACACATGTGTATTGACAGGCAGTGTTGACTGGCTTCAACAGCTTAATGTGATTCAAGTGACAACACTGCAAATGATGCTGGGACAGGAAGTAGGACACATGATGAAAACTCTGGATTCCGCCCATGTGTGAAGAAGACACAACAACAGTTGGACAGAGTCATTGGCCATTGAACAGGCTGAGGCCTGTGAGCCACACAGATTGTCAGACCCTAAACATGTGTGCAATGCAGGACGGAGCCACAGTTGACATGGGAAGGCTGATGAGATGGCAGGCAATGTATGTAACCAAGGACTTGTATTACAGTGATCATCCAGTCAAGGACACATAGGGGCATGCGTACAATGCACATGGAGCATGAATGGGCACTCATGTCCCTGCGGGACATCTGACCTATGCACAGTACAAGTGAGATACCCTGCATCAAATACTAAAGCTGTACCACACGGCATATGTTTGGCAGATTCTACGCTGGAAGTTAGCATCTACACAGAACGCATGAACAAGAAAGTACACATTGGCAAGATTGAAGAACACCAGTGCAAAGATGGAACTGGGGTGCCGAGTGGCGGAGGAGGGGCAAGGGAGCATGCCTACATGGAGTCCCCACATGCAGGCAGAGGAGAAATGCTTGACGGAAGCATTGCATTACTTACACATCAGAACCATGTACACGTCACATGTAGTGGCAATCATGCACAACACATCCCACAAGTGAAACACACACGTCCTCAACAAACATGCATCAACACTCACTGGACTGGGCATCAAAGTCCAGCATCTCTCCCACTCCTTCGACCAATTCAGGTGGTATGAGTGCCTCATGCAGAGTGAGCTCTTCCTCCTCTGGTGCAGGCCCACCGCCAGTCACCAGAGTCACTTTGTAATTAGAGGCACGCTTAGCCTTAGTGCTGCGTTTGATGTCATTCCAACGCTTTTTGCACTCTTGCACCGTGCGCACCTCATGGCCGAATGAACTGACATGTTCCGCAACATGCTTCCAGTGGGTGTCATGTTGGGCAGCCGTAGTCTGACTATTGGCACCCACTAGCATGTCACGGCTGTGTCCCCGCACGTAGTCCATGAGGAAGTCCAGTTCCTGCTTGCAGAAAGGCTTCTTCCTCGACGTGCAGGAGGTCGTGGCTGTGTGTGGGGTCCCAGCCTGTGCTGCAGGTGCAACCTTCCTCCTCTTGGACTGTGGCGCAGACCCTGGCTTGCTAATGCCGCCCTGACCAGTATGGCCAGTTGGTTCGGTGGATTGAGCCAAGGGAGTGGCAGGTGGAGGGATGACCAAAGGCCTGACTTGTGTCAGTGGCAGCTGGGTGCCCACTAATGGACCCTGTGCAGCAACATCAGCTGTGGCAGGGTCTTTGACCGCAACGGTCCTGGTTGGCAGACTCACAACCGGGGTGCTGTTGGGTGCATCTGCCCCTGCACTTGCCAACACCCGGCTGTTCGGGGCAGCAGATGACATGACTGCCCCAGGGACAGGTGTCTTGGTCTGAGCAGCCCGGCCTGCCCCTATGGTTTCCCTCCTGGCCTGTTGGAGATCTACCAAGGGCTCCTCAAGTGCCAACGCAGCCTGCGCTGGCAGACCCTGAGCCTGGGTGGCGGTGGCCACAGCTGCACCTGCAGCTACCACTACCCTTGGGCCCGTGGCAGTCGATGGAACAGACTGCCAGGTCACACGTGTGCCAGTACCAGATGCAGAAGTTGCATACCCCGGAACCACAGGGGGTGGTGGCATGACTGCACCGACACATGGCACAACATTGTGCTCAAATGGCGCACCCCTGCCTCTTCCCCCTCTATGGCCGCCCTGGACACCCTGGAGTCCCCCTACTCCCTGGTCACCACGGCCACGACCCCGACCACACCCGCCACGAGGAGGATGCCCAGCTGAGGCGCCCCTCACCTTTGGTGGCCTCCCAACCATGGCACAGATGTAGTAGTGCCGGCACAGATGGAGTGGTGCCAAAGGGAGGTGTACACCACAATTGACCTGGGCAATTGGGGTGAAGGGGGTGGGAAGCAAGATGTTAACAGCCCCCCTGCACCTGCAAGGCTGTATGTGACCCCGGTGATGTAGTGACGGGTCACGCAACGCTCAGGCACCCCAAAACTGCAGTAAAACCGTGCACACAACCCTGCAGCCTATGTGCGTGGATTCAACCTCCCGCAGTACGCGGTGGCACCCAGTAACACGAATAACACGTACGCGTGGGACACGAAGGCTACTATGACATCGAAAATGGGTGCGATACACAGGGGCACCCGCAATTGGAAAAAGAGCGTGTGCGACTCACCGTCTGACTAGCGCGATGCAGAAAAACACACGTAGCCAATACCCCCGCCAAAAGAAGAGATACATCCTTGATAGCTGTGAAGTTGTGATGGCGCGCGAAACAACAGGAAGCAGCAACACACGTCGGTCTCCACGAAAGGCACGTACAGCGAACTGCTGGGCCCGCTCACCTTTAACCCGTGCTAAGGGAAACGCCCGCGCGCGTCACGCCACTTACGCGCATGGGCCCTTTCCTCGGATTACACGCGGACGTGCAGTTTTTCACGCGCGATGAAATGCCCATGCACGCCTGTGCGCGTCACTTCACAGGGGTGCTTGCGCTTGAGGGGCCTTCTGTCCAATGAAATTGCGTATGCGTGCAGACGCGCTTACGTGCTAAGGGCCTTTCCTCGAATTACACGCTGACGTGCAGAATTTTCACGTGCCAAATCATTCCGTATCAAGCTGGCCACGCGTAAGCACATGGGAGACCACGCTCCTGCCCAGAAGGCTGAATTACTGCCCCCCAGAGCGCCGAGCACGCTCCCACCTACCATCTGCTGCTGCCTGACTGCCTGCTGCCCACGTGCCCTGCCATTTGCTGCCTGCACATCAGCCAGGGGTGCTGTTGCTGTGACCACCCCTGCTGGAACCGAAGACTCCCGACTGGGATTCCATCGCTCCACAGCCCAGCCCCAGGACCCAGTTGCCCACCCACTCCTGCCTCTGGGGTTGTCATGTCAGGCACTGCAACATCTGGCACCACTGACAACCCCCGGCCAGAGAGGCAGAGGGGCACCAGCTTCAGTGCCAGGGAAGTTGGTGTCCTGGTGGAGCAAGTCCTGGGGCAGTATGATGCCCTCTTCGGAAGTTCCCGCGCCGACAAGGAAGGACGGACTCGGATTTGGACTGACATCGTGAATGCCATCAACGCGGAGGGGGTGGCAGTCCGCGACTTACAACATGTCAAGAAGCGCTGGGAGGACTTCAGATCCAGGACCCTGAACAAGGCCCGGCGCCTCTTGAAGGCAGCGGATGCTAAGGGGCGCCGGGGCCACTTGTCGGAAGATCAGATGAGGGTCCTGGAACGCATATCCCCAGCGCTCCACGTCCAGGTCCTTGAGAGGCAGACCCGTCTGGAGTCGAGCGGTAAGTGTACATGCATCATGATTGTGAGCTGTGCGTGTGGTGATGTTTCAGTAGTGTGCAGGTTGCACATCTGTTTGTATGGGGTCGAGTATGGGTGGGGGTGTACAGGGCCGTGAGGCTAACACATGCAAGGGCTGTAATGTGTGAGACATGGATGGTGCTTGTGTGTGTAGGCTTGCATGCCAAATGCAGTTATGTGGGCACACATGTTTGGATGAATGTGTATGAAAGTAGACATGTTTGTGATGTCACGCATGTATGTTGTTTTCAGCTGCATGTATCAGCACTGTGTACATGTGCATTTGTGTGTATTTGACAAGGGTGCAACAGTGATGCAACATGGATGCATGTGACAGCGGGATGTGGAAGCCTGATTGGCAGATGTGACATGGATGCCCATCTGAACACTGCGACACTTGGCAGAGGTGTACACATGCATGCAAGTGTGGTGGTGTGTGTACATGTGTAGTGCACTTCCTGTGTTGCATGTGATGTCTGGCTCAGCTTTGCCTGCTCATGCTGTTGTATGTGTATGGATGGTGCTGGCAGTTGCGATATGGCTGTGGTATGGCTCATGTGTGCGAGTTGAAATGACATGTGTGTTGGGGATTGTGATGGCATGTCTGAGGTTTGCCAATGCCACTCATGTACAACTGTCATGTGTGTATGTGTCCATTGTACAGTGCCCTGAAGCCTGTGTTGTATTTCTCCCTGTCTGCAGCATCAACTGATGAAGAAGGTGCTGTGGAGCACAGCGGGGGGGATCCCACCGCCAGCCGGAGACTCAAGGCCCGGCTCCCCTCCCATGTTGTGATCTCGTCGGGGAGTGAGGAGTCCGGTGCCTCGTCCCAGGCCGCAGCTGCCGGGGGGAGGTCCAAGAGGCGGAGGTTGGAGTTGAACTCCTGGGCAGCAGAAGGGGCAGCTGGGACCCCACAGGGCCCAACGGGGGAAGATGGCATGGAGTCATCCAGGTTGGTGGGGGGTTTGGTGGAGGAGGAGGCCGTGCAAGCAACAGAGACGGGGTCTGGAGGTGGGGATCCCACTGGTGCTAGTGGTGTAGTGCAGGACCAGGGACAGGAGGCAGCACAGGCCGCCGCGGAGGTGCCTGTGTGCAATCCTGTCCCTGATCCTGTCCCTGCATCATCTTGCACCAGCAGGGATGCCTACGTCCAGACCCGTTTTCATGCAGGGGATGAGCTCACGACAACTGGCCTTCCTCTGCCTGCGGACGTGGCTATCCGGGTCCCGGTTGAGCCTGTCCTGACTGGTGTGGCGTTGCGTCAACGGGCCATGCGAGGTGACCTGCAGTCTTTTCATGAGGAGACTGCACGTCATCTCGAATGGCTCGTTGACCGCGTCGGCCTACTGGGACAGGTCCCCCAGGCCGGATTCCTCCGTTTGATGGGGCTTGCTGCGACCCCCTCCTCAAATGAACCCCCTATGCGCCAGTCGTCCTCCGTGCCATCTTCCCACCCATCCGTCACCTGGGTGCCCTGTGGAGCTGCCTCTAACGGTGAGGCCAAGCTGGTGGAGGAGGCATCCCTGCCACAGTCGGGAGTCGGACGTCCAGCAGGGCTGGCCACATCAACGACTGCACCCCAGCCGGCGGAGGATGTGCAGGCAGCAGGAGGCAGTGCACGGGCAGAGGCGCAGCAGCAACGTGGTGGGAGCCATGAAGGCTTGGGGCCTTCAACATCGGAAGGGCAGGCATCGGCCGGAGGGCAGGAGGACCCAGGACAGAGAGTGTCTTCCGTGTGGCAGCGGTTGGGCCACGCCAAAGATACGGAGCGGCAGCGGGCGGAAGAGGCACGGCTCACGATGGTCAGGGCGGAGAACTCCATGCGGAGGGGCCTGAGGCGGGCCGAGTGCCTCGAGGCAATCCGCAGGGGGTTGGAGGTGGACACGTCAATGGCCCTGCAGACCCTCTGGGCCATGGAGGAGGACCGCTTCCGGGACATTGGGCAGGAGTTTGATGATGCCCTGGCCCGGGACATCAAAAGTGAGCCGCCAGACTAGCCCGCTGCCCTTGTACATAGTTATGTAGTTAGTGTTAGGTTTCCTTTGTTTTTGAATTTTTTTTGGACCTTTTGGACAATGGCCCACAATTTTGTATATAGTTTTTTTTATTATTAGTTAGTGTTGTTAGATAGGTTTCATTTCTTTTGTTGGGATAATGGACCATGGCTTGTTCATCTGTACATAGTTCACTGTTGGATTTTCTTTTTCTTTTACAATTTACCCATGGAGCAATGGCTTTCAATTATAATTTTCCATTGGATTTTCTTTTGTGGACTGTGACTTTGGACACCATTCCTTTGGATTATGATTTTTGGTTTTGCTTTTTTTCACGGACATGCTTCTTTTCATTTTTTTACATTCCCATATCTGTTTGTTTATTTTTGATTCAATTTATGTTTCCTTTAATACATATTTTTTGATCAAACTTCAATGTGTAGTATCATCTCATTGGTTTCATGCATATCATGATATGGGTTTTGAGATTCACTGACACCCATTGGGTGTATGTGAGGGACATGTGTTTGTTTCCAAACTTGCAATTGGTGTTCTATCATGTTATTGCCATTTCTAAGTGGGTGGATGCAATACTCGGTTGGGTGTTTTGCATTTGGAGGCTGACCATAGGGACCAGGGATCTAGATTGTGATGACATGTTGGCTGGGGAACATGAGTTGGGGCCTGCTGGCAGGTGCCCCACAGTGCTGGGGGGTGGGGGTGCAGGGGAACATGAGTTGGACATGAGTGGGGGCCTGCTGGCAGGTGCCCCACAGTGCTGGGGGGTGGGGGTGCAGGGGAACATGAGTTGGACATGAGTGGGGGCCTGCTGGCAGGTGCCCCACAGTGCTGGGGGGTGGGGGTGATGGGAGACATGGGTGAGGGCCTGGTGGAGGCTGCCCCTGCACTGCTGGGGGGTGGGGGTGCAGGGGAACATGAGTTGGACATGAGTGGGGGCCTGCTGGCAGGTGCCCCACAGTGCTGGGGGGTGGGGGTGATGGGAGACATGGGTGGGGGCCAGGTGGAGGCTGCCCCTGCACTGCTGGGGGGTGGGGGTGATGGGAGACATGAGTGGGGGCCTGGTGGAGGCTGCCCCTGCACTGCTGGGGGGTGGGGGTGGTGGGAGACATGGGTGGGGGCCTGGTGGAGGCTGCCCCTGGAGGCTGGGGGGTGGGGGTGATAGAGGACATGAGTGGGGGCCTGGTTGAGGCTGCCCCCGTACTGCTGGGGGGTGGGGGTGGTGGGAGACATGGGTGGGGGCCTGGTGGAGGCTGCCCCTGCACTGCTGGGGGTGGGGGTGGTGGGAGACATGAGTGGGGGCCTGGTGGAGGCTGCCCCTGGTGGCTGGGGGGTGGGGGTGATAGGGGACATGAGTGGGGGCCTGGTGGAGGCTGCCCCTGCACTGCTGGGGGGTGGGGGTGGTGGGAGACATGGGTGGGGGCCTGATGGAGGCTGCCCCTGCACTGCTCGGGGGTGGGGGTGGTGGGAGACATGGGTGGGGGCTGGTGGAGGCTGCCCCTGCACTGCTGGGGGGTGGGGGTGGTGGGAGACATGAGTGGGGGCCTGGTGGAGGCTGCCCCTGCACTGCTGGGGGGTGGGGGTGATAGGAAACATGGGTGGGGGCCTGGTGGAGGCTGCCCCTGCACTGCTGGGGGGTGGGGGTGATGGGAGACATGAGTGGGGGCCTGGTGGAGGCTGCCCCTGCACTGCTGGGGGGTGGGGGTGATAGGGGACATGGGTGGGGGCCTGGTGGAGGCTGCACCTGGTGGCTGGGGGGTGGGGGTGATAGGGGACATGAGTGGGGGCCTGGTGGAGGCTGCCCCTGCACTGCTGGGGGATGGGGGTGGTGGGAGACATGGGTGGGGGCCTGGTGGAGGCTGCTCCAGCACTGCTGGGGGGTGGGGGTGGTGGGAGACATGGGTGGGGGCCTGGTGGAGGCTGCCCCTGGTGGCTGGGGGGTGGGGGTGATAGGGGACATGAGTGGGGGCCTGGTGGAGGCTGCCCCTGCACTGCTGGGGGGTGGGGGTGGTGGGAGACATGGGCGGGGGCCTGGTGGAGGCTGCCCCTGCACTGCTGGGGGGTGGGGGTGGTGGGAGACATTGGTGGGGACCTGGTGGAGGCTGCCCCTGCACTGCTGGGGGGTGGGGGTGGTGGGAGACATAGGTGGGGGCCTGGTGGAGGCTGGCCCTGCACTGCTGGGGGGTGGGGGTGGTGAGAGACATGAGTGGGGGCATGGTGGAGGCTGCCCCTGCACTGCTGGGGGGTGGGGGTGGTGGGAGACATGGGTTGGGGCCTGGTGGAGGCTGCCCCTCGTGGCTGGGGGGTGGGGGTGATGGGAGACATGAGTGGGGGCCTGGTGGAGGCTGCCCCTGCACTGCTGGGGGGTGGGGGTGATAGGGGACATGGGTGGAGGCCTGGTGGAGGCTGCCCCTGGTGGCTGGGGGGTGGGGGTGATAGGGGACATGAGTAGGGGCCTGGTGGAGGCTGCCCCTGCACTGCTGGGGGGTGGGGGTGGTGGGAGACATGGCTGGGGGCCTGGTAGAGGCTGCCCCTGCACTGCTGGGGGTGGGGGTGGTGGGAGACATGGGTGGGGGCCTGGTGGAGGCTGCCCCTGGTGGCTGGGAGGTGGGGGTGATAGGGGACATGAGTGGGGGCCTGGTGGAGGCTGCCCCTGCACTGCTGGGGGGTGGGGGTGGTGGGAGACATGGGTGGGGGCCTGGTGGAGGCTGCCCCTGCACTGCTGGGGGGTGGGGGTGGTGGGAGACATGGGTGGGGGCCTGGTGGAGGCTGCCCCTGCACTGCTGGGGGGTGGGGGTGGTGGGAGACATGAGTGGGGGCCTGGTGGAGGCTGCCCCTGCACTGCTGGGGGGTGGGGGTGGTGGGAGACATGGGTGGGGGCCTGGTGGAGGCTGCCCCTGGTGGCTGGGGGGTGGGGGTGATGGGAGACATGAGTGGGGGCCTGGTGGAGGCTGCCCCTGCACTGCTGGGGGGTGGGGGTGATAGGGGCCATGGGTGGGGGCCTGGTGGAGGCTGCCCCTGGTGGCTGGGGGTGCAGGGGGACATGCGTTGGTGGGCAGTAGTGCAAGTTGACATGTGGGTTGGCTGGGGGGCATGGCCATGGTGGATGGGGTGCCTGCAGGACATGTGCAGGGTAGGCCCCTGTGGTGTGGGCCACCTGCAGGGGCCGTGGAGGGTGTAGAGGGAACACCTGGGAGGACCCACACGTGCAATTCACGTGTGGTGCTCCCTGCGCACCCCTGTAATACACGTACCCTGATGGAATTGCGTGTGATACTTTCCGCGCACCCCTGAAATACACGTACCCTGCTGATTTTGCGTGTGATACTTCCCGTGCACCCCTGGAATACACGTACCCTGCTGTTTTTGCGTGTGATACTTCCCGCGCACCCCTGGAATACACATACCCTGATGGAATCGCGTGTGATACTTCCCACGCACCCCTGGAATACACGTACCCTGCTGATGTCGCGTGTGAAACTTGCCGCACACCCCGAAATACACATAGCCAGGACATTCGCGTGTGGAACTTCCTGCGCACCCCTGATATACACGTACCCTGCTGATATTGCGTGTGAAACTTCCCGCGCACCCCAAGATACACGTAGCCAGGACATTCGCGTGTGGAACTTCTAGCGCACCCCTGGAATACACATAGCCTGCTGATATCGCGTGTGAAACTTCCCGCACACCCCGAAATACATGTAGCCAGGACATTTGCGTGTGGAACTTCCCACGCACCCCTGATATACACATATCCTGCTGATATCGCGTGTGAAACTTCCCGCGCACCCCAAGATACACGTAGCCAGGACATTCGCGTGTGGAACTTCCAGCGCGCCCCTGGAATACACGTACCCTGCTGATATCGCGTGTGAAACTTTCCGCGCACCCCGAAATACACGTAGCCAGGACATTCGCATGTGGAACTTCCCGCGCACCCCTGATATACACGTACCCTGCTGAATTCACGTGTGAAACTTCCCGCGCACCCCTGATGTACACGTACCCTGATGGAATCGCGTGTGGAACTTCCAGCGCACCCCTGAAATACACGTACCCAGCTGAAATGACGTGAGGTACTTCCCGCGCACCCCAGTGATACACATAGCCCACTTGCCGTGCTGGTACAGGATTAGCGCAGCCCTTAGCGCTGGATTGGGGAATATGATGGCTTTTCCCTGCGCGAAAGGCGTTCTTGGGGGCGTAACTGGCGCTGCTGCAGGGTCGCTGCGCCACTGTGCGCCACGGCTGGTTTTGGTAGCTCGAATCCATGAATACGCTGTGCGCGGAAATGGGTTTTAGCGCACGCGGCTGGGGCAGGGATTTGCACGCACACACTGTGCGCCAGCCGCGTGCGCCACTTGTGCGCTAAATTCTATGAATTACCCCCATAGAGTAGCAATCGAAATTGGGAAAGGGAGTCAGGCAAATGCAAGTGTGGCAAAATACAGCTAGTGACAACATTAAATCAGCAATCTGTAATTGGGAAACCTAGTCAGTCGAAATGCAAGTGTGGCAAAATACAAACAGTGGCAAGATTAAAACAGCAATTTGGAATTGGAAAACCCAGTCAGGCAAAATGCATGTGTGACATAGTGCAGACAGTGGAGGGATTCAAAGCAACACTCTAAGTTGGGAAACCTAGTCAGGTAAAATGCAAGTGTGACAAAATGCAAATAGTGGCGAGATTCAAAGCTGCAATCTAAATTGGAAACCAAGTCAGTCAAAATCAAGTGTGGCAAAATACAAACCGTGGTGAGATTCAAAGGCATTATCTAAATTAGGAGCCCTAATCAGACAAATGCAAGTGTGCCAACATACAAACATTGGTGTCATTTAAATCAGCAATCTGGAATTGGGAATCCTAGAAAGGAAAATTGGAAGTGTGGCAAAATACAACCAGTGACAAGATTTAAATCAGCATTCTGGAATTGGGAAATCTACTCAGTCGAAATGCAAGTGTGGCAAAATGCAAATGTGGCGAGACTTAAATTATCTGGAATTGAGAAGCCTAGCCAGGAAAATGCAAGTGTGGCAAAATACAAACAATGGCGAGATTTAAAGTAGCAATCTGGAATTGGGAAAACCTGTAAGGCAAAATGCAAGTGCAGCAAAAACAAACAGTGGCGAGATTCAAAGCTGCAATCTAGATTGGGAACCAAGTCAGGCAAAATGCAAATGTGTCAAAATACAAACCATGGTGAGATTCAAAGGCATAATCTAAATTAGGAGCCCTGATCAAATGCAAGTGTGGCAACATACAAGCAATGTTGAGATTTAAATCATCAGTCTGGATCCTAGTCAGGAAAAATGGAAGTGTGGCAAAATACAACCAGTGACAAGATTTAAATCAGTATTCTGGAATTGGGAAATCTAGTCAGTCAAAATGCAAGTGTGGCAAAATATAAACACTGGCAAGATTTAAAGCAGCAATCTGGAAATGGGAAATCTAGTCAGGAAAAATGGAAGTGTGGCAAAATACAGCCAGTGACAAGATTTAAATCAACAATCTGGAATTGGGAAATCTAGTCAGTCGAAATAAAAGTGTGTCAATATACAAAAAGTGGCGAGATTCAAAGCTGCAATATAAATGGGTAACCAAGTCAGGCAAAATGGAAGTGTGTCAAAATACAAACCGTGGTGAGATACAAAGCAGTAATTTAAACTGGGAACCAAGCCAGGCAAAAAGCAGTGTGGCAAAATATAAACCGTGGTGTGATTCAAAGGCTCAATCTAAATTGGGAGCCCTAGTGAGGCAAATGCAAGTGTGGCAAAATACAAACAGTGGCGAAATGTAAAGCATCGATCTAGAATTGGGAGCGCAAGTCCGAAAAAAATGCAAGTGTGGCAAAAAAATGAACTGTGGCGAGATTTAGAGTAGCAATCGAAATTGGGAAAGCTAGTCAGGCAAATGCAAGTGTTGCAAAATACAACTAGTCACAAGATCTAAATTAGCAATCTGGAATTGGGAAACCTAGTCAGTCAAAATGCAAGTGTGGCAAAATACAAACAGTGGCGAGATTAAAGCAGCAATTTGGAATTGGAAAACCCAGTCAGGCAAAATGCATGTGTGACATAATACAGACAGTGGAGGGATTGAAAGCAACACTCTAAGGGGGTAATTCATAGAATTCAGCGCACAAGTGGCGCATGCGGCTGGCGCACAGTGTGCGCGTGCGAATCCCTGCGCCAGCCTCGTGCGCCAAAACCCATTTCCGCGCACAGCGTATTCATGGATCCCAGCTACCAAAACCAGCCGTGGCGCACAGTGGCGCAGCGACCCTGCAGCAGCGTCAGTTACGCCCCCAAGAACGCCCTAGCGCAGGGAAAAGCCATCAAAATCCCCAATCTAGCGCAAAGGGCTGCGCCAACCCTGTACCAGCACGGCAAGCAGGCTACGTGTACCACTGGGGTGCGTGGGAAGCACCTCACGTCATTTCAGCTGGGTACATGTATTTCAGGGGTGCGCTTGAAGTTCCACACGCGATTCCATCAGGGTACGCATACATCAGGGGTGCGCGGGAATTTTCACACGTGAATTCAGCAGGGTACGTGTATATCAGGGGTGCGCGGGAAGTTCCACACACGAATGTCCTGGCTATGTGTATTTCGGGGTGTGCGGGTAGTTTCACATGCGATATCAGCAGGGTACGTGTATTCCAGGGGTGCGCGGGAAGTTCCACACGCGAATGTCCTGGCTACGTGTATTTCGGGGTGTGCGGGAAGTTCCACACACAAATCTCCTTGCTACATTTATTTCGGGGTGCGCGGGAAGTTACACACGCGAATCTCCTGGCTACGTGTATCTTGGGGTGCGTGGGAAGTTTCACACGCGAAGTCAGCAGGGTACATGTATATCAGGGGTGCGCGGGAAGTTACACACACGAATCTCCTGGCTATGTGTATCTTGGGGTGCGTGGGAAGTTTCACACGCAAAGTCAGCAGGGTACATGTATATCAGGGGTGCGCGGGAAGTTACACACGCAAATCTCCTGGCTACGTGTATTTCGGGGTGCGCGGGAAGTTTCACACGCAAATCTCCTGGCTACGTGTATCTTGGGGTGCGTGGGAAGTTTCACACGCGAAGTCAGCAGGGTACATGTATATCAGGGGTGCGCGGGATGTTCCACACGCGAATGTCCTGGCTACGTGTATTTCGGGGTGCGCGGGCAGTTTCACACGCGATATCAGCAGGGTACGTGTATTTCAGTGGTGCGCGGAAAGTATCACACGCAATTCCATCAGGGTACGTGTATTACAGGGGTGCGCGGGGAGCACCACACGTGAATTGCACATGTGGGTCCTCCCAGGTGTTCCCTCTACACCCTCCACGGCCCCTGCAGGTGGCTCACACCACAGGGGCCTACACTGCACATGTCCCGCAGGCACCCCATCCACCATGGCCATGCCCCCCAGCCAACCCACATGTCAACTTGCACTACTGCCCACCAACGCATGTCCCCCTGAACCCCCAGCCACCAGGGGCAGCCTCCACCAGGCCCCCACCCATGTCTCCCACCACCCCCTCCCCCCAGCAGTGCAGGAGCAGCCTCCACCAGGCCCCCACCCATGTCTCCCATCACCCCCACCCCCCAGCAGTGCAGGGGCACCCTCCACCAGGCCCCCACCCACGTCTCCCACCACCCCCACCATCCAGCAGTGCAGGGGCAGCCTCCACCAGGCCCCCACCCATGTCCAACTCATGTTCCCCACCACCCCCACCCTCCAGCAGTGCAGGGGCAGCCTCCACCAGGCCCCCACCTATGTCCAACTCATGTTCCCCACCACCCCCACTCCCCTGCAGTGCAGGGGCAGCCTCCACCAGGCACCCACCCATGTCTCCCATCACCCCACCCCCCCAGCATCCAGGGGCACCCTCCAACAGGCCCCCACCCATGTCTCCCACCACCCCCACCCTCCAGCAGTGCAGGGGCAGCCGCCACCAGGCCCCCACCCATGTCCAACTCATGTTCCCCACCACCCCCCAGCAGTGCAGGGGCAGCCTCCACCAGGCCCCCACCCATGTCTCCCACCACCTCCACCCCCCACCACTGTGGGGCACCTGCCAGCAGGCCCCCACCCATGTCCAACTCATGTTCCCCACCACCCCCACCCCCCAGAAGTGCAGGGGCAGACTCCACCAGGCCCCCACTGATGTCCAACTCATGTTCCCCACCACCCTCACCCACCAGCACTGTGGGGCACCTGCCAGCAGGCCCCCACCCATGTCCAACTCATGTTCCCCACCACCCCCACCCCCCAGCAGTGCAGGGGCAGCCTCCACCAGGCCCCCACCCATGTCTCCCACCACCCCCACCCCCCAGCACTGTGGGGCACCTGCCAGCAGGCCCCCACCCATGTCCAACTCATGTTCCCCACCACCCCCACCCCCAGCAGTGCAGGAGCAGCCTCCACCAGGGCCCCACCCATGTCTCCCACCACCCCCACCCCCCAGCACTATGGGGCACTTGCCAGCAGGCCCCCACCCATGTCCAACTCATGTTCCCCACCACCCCCAACCCCCAGCAGTGCAGGGGCAGCCTCCACCAGGGCCCTACCCATATCCAACTCATATTCCCCACCACCCCCAGCCCCCAGCAGTGCAGGGGCAGCCTCCAGCAGGCCCCCACCCATGTCCAACTCATGTTCCACACCATCCCCACCCTCAGCAGTGCAGGGGCAGCCTCCACCAGGCCCCACCCATGTCTCCCACCACCCCCACTCCCCAGCACTGTGCCCCCATCCATGTCCAACTCATGTTCCCCACCACCCCCACCCCCCAGCAGTGCAGGGGCATCCTCCACCAGGCCCCCACCCATGTCCAACTCATGTTCCCAACCACCCCCACCCCCCAGCAGTGCAGGGGCAGCCTCCACCAGGCCCCCACCCATGTCCAACTCATGTTCCCCACCACCCCCACCCCACAGCAGTGCAGGGGCAGCCTCCAGCAGGCCCCCACCCATGTCCAACTCATGTTCCCCACCACCCCCACCCTCCAGCAGTGCTGGGGCAGCCTCCACCAGGCCCCCACCCATGTCCAACTCAAGTTCCCCATCACCCCCACCCTCCAGCAGTGCAGGGGCAGCCTCCACCAGGCCCCCAACCATGTCTCCCACCACCCCCACCCCCCAGCACTGTGGGGCACCTGCCAGCAGGCCCCCACCCATGTCCAACTCATGTTCCCCACCACCCCCACCCCCCAGCAGTGCAGGGCAGCCTCCACCAGGCCCCCACACATGTCTCCCACCACCCCCACCCCCCAGCACTGTGGGGCACCTGCCAGCAGGCCCCCACCCATGTCCAACTCATGTTCCCTACCACCCCCACCCCTCAGCATTGTGGGGCACCTGCCAGCAGACCCCAACTCATGTTCCCCAGCCAACATGTCATCACAATCTAGATCCCTGGTCCCTATGGTCAGCCTCCAAATGCAAAACACCCACCCGAGTATTGCATCCACCCACTCAGAAATGGTAATTACATGCCAGAACACCAATTGCAAGTTTCGAAACAAACACATGTCCCTCACATACACCCAATGGGTGTCAGTGAATCTCAAAACCCATATCATGATATGCATGAAACCAATGAGATGATACTACACATTGAAGTTCGATCCAAAAATATGTATTAAAGGAAACATAAATAGATTCAAAAATAAAGAAACAGGATGGGGGCGTGGCCAACTGGCGACCGATGAAGACGTGAGCCCGTAGAGCTCCCGAAGCCGCCAGCTACATCCTGCAATATCCTGCGAATTTGGGCTAATCCAGCCCCAAAAAAGGTTCCTACAGGGTGGCGGAACCCTAGTAGGAACGATATCTGCAACTGGAGCTGATTCCGAAGCGCCAATCCCGAGATATCGGCATTTAGAAGGAGAAGCAATCGGCGCCAAACGGAAATCAAAATGGCCGACAGAGACACAATCTAGACCCACAGGCGCTGCCTCTCGTGGAAATCGAAAGAAACTCGTCTGAAATTGGGAGGGGCCCATCCAGCAGATTCGACGCCAACCATCGCTGGGGGACTCAGCCGCCCAAGCTATCAGTGCTGACCCCCCCCACTCCCCGCGGTCCTTGCTGGGACGCCCATCTATCGGAATGACCCCCGGCTTCGCCGAGGCCTGCAACAACAACGGACTTTGCGGGACCAGCACGACAGACCAAGCAGAGCGGGCGCTCCGATCCTTCGACAGCAGCAACGGCCGCTGCGGTGCCGAACGAAGCCTGGTGAGCGGTATACGGCGGAGCCGGTAAGGAGGAAGGGGAGGAGGGGAGACGCGATCCTGAGACACCGAAACTTAGCAAACGGCACCCCGGGCTTACCGTCCGCCAGCCCGCCTACGCTTCCCCGACCTCTGCCAAGAATAACGGGGGGAAACACAAGAGCAGCACCCCCCCACACACCGGACATGGGCAAAGATAGGCTTAGAAGAACTGGAACCCAGAACACAATGGAACAATACACAACGCCTGCCCCGACATCTTCCACGGCCCAGAATAGAACCGATGAATCACCAGACCCTGAGGCCGACATATCCCTTAGGGACGTGATGAATGCTATCTCCAATTCTCGATCTGCCATGGAAGTCAAAATGGATAGCATCTGTACGGAGGTCTCTCTGCTGCGCCATGACCTGCAGAAATTATCATCTCGTACAGGGGAGGCGGAGGCGCGCATATCAGTGGCAGAAGACAATGTGAGAGGCATGGGCCAGCAAATGAATGCAGCACTAGGTCGCATTAAACTACTGGAGGAGAGGGTGGAAGAGGGAGAGGGCCGATCGAGAAGAAATAATATCCGCATCCTCGGCCTGCCAGAGAAAGAAGAAGGACCCAGCATGGAGCTGTTCCTCGAACAATGGCTCGCCGATTTATTCGCTCCTAAATCTCTCTCAAACTTCTTCTCAATTGAACGGGCACACCGGATACCAACTGGCAGACCAACTCCCGGAGCACCGCCACGAGCGATAATAGCCAAGATCCTAAATTACAGAGATCGCGACGCGATACTCCACATGGCAAGGACGAATGGAGCCATGACCTATAACGGCTCCAGGATAGCCTTCTTCCCCGACTTCACCAAAGAGGTACAAAGAGCAAGGCAATCCTTTGACACTCTCAAAAAGAGATTACAAGGGCTGAATGTGAAATATGGTCTGCTATTCCCAGCCCAGCTAAAAATCTTTCATAAGGGCACTACTGTGCATTTCACTGATCCAAGAGAGGCATGGAGCTGGGCGGAACGCAACCTAGAAGGTGAATGGGGCCCATGGAGAAGACAGGAAAACCGTAGAAATAGACCCCGACCAAACAGGCCACCAAATGAGCCGCCACAGCAACCGATGGAAGAAATAGCACAGAATGCCGACGCCTAAACACAACCGACAAACATACGGAGGCACGAGCAGGAAAGAACACTACTCAGAACGGCTGGCGGCTGCGTTAAGACACATCACGCAAGCCACCCCCCCGATTGCAATCGGTATAGAACAGACCCTGCAATCACCCGCCGTGGTACCACCAACCCACGGCGGCCTAAGCAAGTTACGGACTCTTCACTACGGCACCTCCACCGCCACAGTGACAAGAGATACCCCAAGTTCAACGGTTTGATTAAGTTTGGTTGTGTGGGCGACAGATGCTTCAGTTGGGGAAGGAGTATAGGGAGGGGGGTAAGTTGGGATTTGTTCACGTTCTATGCTGGCAACAAGGAAAGCACGGCTTAGACAAGCACGCTGAAATGGGAAGACAACAGGGCAGTCCAAACACCGATAGAGCAGGACTCCTCTCGTCTAAACTGCTACCAATGGCACAGACATACGAACAAGATAAGAAATGAGTGCGAAAGGGACAGACACCAAAAAACTTAACATCATGACATGGAATGTCAATGGCCTGGGAAGCAGTATCAAGAGAAGACTAGTAACACAATACCTGAATCGAAACAACCCGGACCTAATACTGCTTACTGAGACACATTTGGCCGGCACAAGATGCCAATTTTTCAAAAGAACCAAATACCGTACAGCAATACATGCAGGTTTCTCAATGGGCTCGAGAGGTGTGCTTATATTAATACACAAAAGAATCCCTATAGAGATATCCAACATAACCCAGGACACCGGAGGGAGATTTGTCCACATAAATGGAACGCTATGGAATCAAACCATTGCCATACTGGCGGTCTATGCTCCCCCGGCGCTCACAAATACCTTACTCGACGACATCACACCGATCATAGCCAACAACACCGCGGATATACTAGTTGTAGGTGGAGACTTCAATGATGTAATGGACATTAATCTAGATCGTACACATATCAGGGGGAGAAATCCGATGATACCGACGAAATTAGCCATCTTTGCCACAGCATTGGGACTGAAGGATGCATGGAGGGATCTGCACCAGATGGAGAAACAATACTCTTTCCATTCAGGCGCGCATGCATCGTTGTCTAGACTAGACTACTTCTTCCTCCCTGGTGTAGACATACATAAAGTAACGGAGGCAACACTCCAGCCCAGGGGGATCTCGGACCACTCACCGCTGAAGATCCTACTCGAAACAGAACGACCCAGGCCTCCACTGACTTGGCGCCTGAACTCGTATTATTTAGGGTTCAAAGAGTTAGTAGAAAAGATGCAGGAAGCCACTGTCTCATATTTCGAAACAAACCAGGACTCGATAGAGGACCTAGGAACCATATGGGAGGCGTACAAAGCAACCCTGAGAGGGGTAGTACTGAGCTGGACTGCTGCACACAAAAAAGCGCACAGGAAGGAGGTTGAAGACGCTGAAACAGAGGTCAGAAACGCTGAAGTGCGATATATAAACACAGGCGCATCAGATGACAACAGAGCCCTACAAGCGACACAAAAGAAGCTGCATGATGTCACACTTACCTGTGCGAAACAGGCACACAGGACAATGCGTACCAGGCTATACGAGACTGGAGACAAGGCCGGCAAAATGCTGGCGTGGCTGGAAAAAAGAGAGGAGGGTCAACACCAGATAAGATGTATCACTACCAGGAATGCAGAACAGACCTATACCGACTCAAGCATTGCTGAAACCTTTGCAGAGTACTATGAGGCATTGTACGCTCCCCCGACGACTGCACTGGATCCCAGCATCCTGGACACACTCACCATTCCACACCTAAGCGATACGCAAAGAGCGAGTTTGGAAACAGAGATTACAGAGGAAGAACTGTCGACAGCCCTATCCCAACTCCAAAATGGGAAAACCCCAGGGCCTAACGGCTTCCCAGTGGAAGCTTGGAAAAAGATCGGCAATGAGCACATAGTACCACAGATGCATAAAATGTTCCTATATGCCAAAGGTAAAGGAATTCTGCCCCCGGATCTGAGAAAGGCCACTATAGTGGTGATACATAAGGAAGGCAAACCAGCAAACATATGCAGCTCCTACAGGCCGATCTCACTTATAAACATAGAAGCTAAGATACTGGCCAAGACACTGGCTAACAGGCTCCAGACAGTCATACACACCCTTATCCATCCAGACCAATGTGGCTTTATGCCACGGAGATCCACACGAATGAATATCCACAGGCTACATGCCGCCATTGAGAAGTCTCCATCGCTGCGGGATGCACTAGCACTCCTCGCGATTGATTTCGAAAAAGCCTTCGATTCAGTCCACTGGGAGGCCTTGTGGAGCATTATGGGTAAAATGGGGTTGGGTGAGCAATTCATAGGCTGGGTCAAGCTGCTCTACAACACACCGACAGCTGAGATAAGGGTAAACGGGTGGACATCACGTAGTATTAACCTGGGTAAAGGGACCAGGCAGGGCTGTCCCCTTTCGGCAATGCTATTTGCACTGGCAATCGAGCCCCTGGCAATAATGCTGAGAGAATCACAGTTGTGGAAGGGGTTCCGGTGGGCCCGAGATTGGGAGGATAGGGTTTCCCTCTATGCCGACGATTTACTGATCTACATGAGTGATCCACTAGTATCATACCCCATCGTCACCCAAATACTAAATAGATACGGAGCATTTAGTGGTCTACGGGTAAACTATAACAAATCCATCCTTTTTCCGATCCAAGGAACTGATACGACAGCTCTACACAATTGCCCATATAGAGTAGAAACCGAGCATTTCAGATATCTTGGGGTACAGGTTGCGACGGACCTCACGCAATATGTTCCCCAAAATCTCCATCCAATCAGAGATAGATTCGCGAATGATGTGAAACACTGGATGACCCTACCCCTCACCCTGCTAGGAAGGGCGGCAATGTTTAAAATGCTCACTCTGCCACGATTCGTGTACATCCTCCAAAACGCCCCACTGTATGTACCCAAGATAGAATTCCTAAAAATAGATGAGACTCTCAGAAAGCTCCTCTGGGGTGGAGGGCATCCACGGATCGCGCTCAAAACCCTACAACGTTCCGCATGGGAAGGAGGTATAGGACTGCCCCACCTACAAACATATTATTGGGCAGCCCAGATGCCGGTGATAAATGATATCCTGCATAACAACCCTGAACTACCACACATTAAAGCGGATAGCCAGATGAGTGCCGGGCTCACCCCATTAGAGACCCTCTACAATAGTAGGGTACGCATGATCCCCAACACGATTAGAGCACATAGAACGCAAATATGGCTAGATGCACACAAGCACCTGGGATGGGATGGGAAACTCACGCTGGCACAGCCCCTATGGCGTAACAAACGTCTGCCGGAGCTAAGTAAAATCCCAAAATGGGCGACCTGGGAATCAGCTGGGATAACAAGGCTAGCAGACATAATACAAGATGGAGCAATAATACCATTCCAGACCCTGCAGGACAAATTCAACCTACCCCCCACAGAACACTTCCATTACAGACAAATACATCACGCACTTATCACATGTGAGATCGACCCACCGAACATTCCAGATTGCACACCAATTGAGAGAAACATCGTGGTAGATCGTATCGATAATAAAATAACCTCCACAATGTACAATGCAATAGCCTCTTTCGCCACAACGGAACTTACAGATCTGAAAGCAAAATGGGAAAGAGATGTGGGACCAATACAACCGGAAGAATGGGTCAAAGCACTCATGTATCCGAGGGAAATTGCCATCTCGGCTAGAATCAGATCGATCCAACTCAAAATCCTTCACAGTGTATACTATCCGAGAGAAGCTTTACATCAATGGGGGAGAGCAACTGATCCCAACTGTCTAAGGTGCCAACAGGCGAGGGGGACCTTTTTTCACATCTTGTGGGAATGCCCACGAATCCAAATTTTCTGGCAGAAATGTTGTGACAGGTTATCGGCAGTCATCGGCCGACGAATACCCATGGACCCCAAATTGCTATTACTAGGGATGGATGACGACCTAGACATCCCCCGATATGAGAAACTCATGCTGGCAACAACCACGGGACTCATAAAGAGGAATCTGGCCCAATTGTGGGGCTCACCCTTATCCCCTCAATGTGACCAATGGATAACAGACGTGGATATCTGTGTGCAAATGGAAATGAGAATATACACTACCAGAGGGTGCCCAGGGAAAGCACGCAAGATCTGGCAAAAATGGGAAGACACGTAGGGCTCTGCGAACTCATGAATAGACTTGACAGGGAAAGCACGCAAGATCTGGCAAAAATGGGAAGACACGTAGGGATCTGCGAACCCATGAATAGACTTGATAAACGTTTGGAGTCCTGCGAAGACTCATCTGCACAATGTATAATTTGGACGCCTAGTAACCCATTTCATGAAGGACCTAAAACTCTGAAACTTGCAATGTGCATGAAGAGCTGTGCTTAGTGATTGCCTGTATGCCCGAGCGATGACTTGTTATTAACTTGTATGTATATGTTTACGTTTATAAAATAAATAAAATATGTTATTAAAAAAAAAAAAAAAAATAAAGAAACAGAAATGGGAATGTACAAAAATGAAAAGAAGCATGTCCGTGAAAAAAAGCAAAACCAAAAATCATAATCCAAAGGAAAGGTGTCCAAAGTCACAGTCCACAAAAGAAAATCCAATTGAAAATAATAATTGAAAGCCATTGCTCCATGGGTAAATTGTGAAAGAAAAAGAAAATCCAACAGTGAACTATGTACAGACGAACAAGCCAGGGTCCATTATCCCAACAAAAGAAATGAAACCTATCTAACAACACTAACTAATAAAATAAACTATATACAAAAATGTGGCCCATTGTCCAAAAGGTCCAAAATAAATCAAAAAACAAAGGAAACCTAACACTAACTACATAACTATGTACAAGGGCAGCGCGCTAGTCTGACGGCTCACTTTTGGATGTCCCGGGCCAGGGCATCATCGAACTCCTGCTCAACGTCCCGGAGGCGGTCCTCCTCCATGGCCCAGAGGGTCCGCAGGGCGGTCGACGTGTCCACCTCCAACCCCCTGCGGATTGCCTCGAGGCACTCGGCCCACCTCGGGGCCCTCCACATGGAGTTCTCCGCCCTGACCATTGTGAGCCGTTCCTCTTCCGCCCGCTGCCGCTCCGCATCTATGGCGTGGCCCAACCGCTGCCACACGGAAGACACTCTCTGTCCTGGGTCCTCCTGCCCTCCGGCCGATGCCTGCCCCTCCGATGTTGAAGGCCCCGAGCCTTCATGGCTCCCACCACGTTGCTGCTGCTGTGCCTCTGCCTGTGCACTGCCTCCTGCTGCCTGCACATCCTCCGCCGGCTGGGGTGCAGTCGTTGATGTGGCCAGCCCTGCTGGACGTCCGACTCCCGACTGTGGCAGGGATGCCTCCTCCACCAGCCTGGCCTCACCGTCAGAGGCAGCTCCACAGGGCACCCAGGTGACTGATGGGTGGGAAGATGGCACAGAGGACGACTGGCGCGTAGGGGGTTCAGTTGAGGAGGGGGTCGCAGCAAGCCCCATCAGACGGAGGAATCCGGCCTGGGTGACCTGTCCCAATAGGCTGACGTGGTCAACGAGCCATTCGAGATGACGTGCAGTCTCCTCATGAAAAGACTGCAGGTCACCTCCCATGGTCCGTTGACGCAACGCCACACCAGTCAGGACAGGCTCAACCCGGACCCGGATAGCCACGTCTGCAGGCAGAGGAAGGCCAGTTGTCATTCGCTCATCCCCTGCCTGAAAACGGGTCTGGACGTAGGCATCCCTGCTGGTGCAAGATGATGCAGGGACAGGATCAGGGATAGGATTGCACACAGGCACCTCCGCGGCGGCCTGTGCTGCCTCCTGTCCCTGGTCCTGCACTGCACCACTAGCACCAGTGGGATCCCCACCTCCAGACCCCGTCTCTGTTGCTTGCACGGCCTCCTCCTTCACCAAACCCCCCACCAACCTGGATGACTCCGTGCCATCTTCCTCTGTTGGGCCCTGTGGGGTCCCAGCTGCCCCTTCTGCTGCCGAGGAGTCCAACTCCAACCTCCGCCTCTTGGACCTCCCACCGGCAGCTGAGGCCTGGGATGCGGCACCGGACTCCTCACTCCCCGATGAGATGACAACATGGGAGGGGAGCCGGGCCGTGCGTCTCTGGCTGGCGGTGGGATCCCCGCCGCTGTGCTCCACAGCACCTTCTCTGCCCTCTTCATGAGTTGACGCTGCAGACATGGAGAAATAAAACACAGGCATCAGGGCACTGTACAATGGACACATACACACATGACAGTTGTACATGAGTGGCATTGGCAAACCTCAGACATGCCATCACAACGCCCAACACACATGTCATTTCAACTCGCACACATGAGCCATACCACAGCCATATCGCAACTGCCAGCACCATCCATACACATACAACAGCATGAGCAGGCAAAGCTGAGCCAGACATCACATGCAACACAGGAAGTGCACCACACATGTACACACACCACCACACTTGCATGCATGTGTACACCTCTGCCAAGTGTCGCAGTGTTCAGATGGGCATCCATGTCACATCTGCCAATCAGGCTTCCACATCCCGCTGTTACATGCATCCATGTTGCATCACTGTTGCACCCTTGTCAAAGACACACAAATGCACTTGTACACAGTGCTGATACATGCAGCTGAAAACAACATACATGCGTGACATTAAGAACATGTCTACTTACATACACATTCATCCAAACATGTGTGCCCACACAACTGCATTTGGCATGCAGGCCTACACACACAAGCACCATCCATGTCTCACACATTACAGCCCTCGCATGTGTTAGCCTCACGGCCCTGTACACCCCCACCCATACTCGACCCCATACAAACAGATGTGCAACCTGCACACTACTGAAACATCACCACACGCACAGCTCACAATCAGGATGCATGTACACTTACCGCTCGACTCCAGACGGGTCTGCCTCTCAAGGACCTGGACGTGGAGCGCTGGGGATATGCGTTCCAGGACCCTCATCTGATCTTCCGACAAGTGGCCCCGGCGCCCCTTGGCATCCGCTGCCTTCAAGAGGCACCTGGCCTTATTCAGGGTCCTGGACCTGAAGTCCTCCCAGCGCTTCTTGACATGTTGGAAGTTGCGGACTGCCACCCCCTCCGCGTAGATGGCAGTCACGATGTCAGTCCAGATCCAAATCCGTCCTTCCTTGTCAGCACGGGAACATCCGAAGAGGGCATCATACTGCCCCAGGACTTGCTCCACCAGGACACCAACTTCCCTGGCACTGAAGCTGGTGCCCCTCTGCCTCTCTGGCCGGGGGTTGTCAGTGTTGCCAGATGTTGCAGTGCCCGACATGACAACCCCAGAGGCAGGAGTGGGTGGGCAACTGGGTCCTGGGGCTGGGCTGTGGAGCGATGGAATCCCAGTCGGGAGTCTTCGGTTCCAGCAGGGGTGGTCACAGCAACAGCACCCCTGGCTGATGTGCAGGCAGCAAATGGCAGGGCACGTGGGTAGCAGGCAGTCAGGCAGCAGCAGATGGCAGGTGGGAGCGTGCTCAGGGCTCTGGGGGGCAGTAGTTCGGCCTTCTGGGCAGGAGCGTGGTCTTCCGTGGGCTTACGCGTGGCCAGCTTGATACGGAGTGATTTGGCACGTGAAAATTCAGCACGTCAGCGTGTAATTCGAGGAAAGGCCCTTAGCGCGTAAGCGTGTCTGCACGCATACGCAATTTCATTGGACAGAAGGCCCCTCAAGCGCAAGCTCCCCTGTGACGTGACGCGCACAGGCGTGCATGGGCATTTCAGCGCACGTGAAAAACTGCACGTCCGCGTGTAATACGAGGAAAGGGCCCATGCGCGTAAGTGACGTGACGCGCACGTGCGTTTCCCTCAGCACGGGTTAAAGGTGAGCGGGCCACGCAGTTCGCTGTACGTGCCTTTCGTGGAGACCGATGTGTGTTGCTGCTTCCTGTTGTTTCGCGCGCCATCACAACTTCACAGCTATCAAGGACGTATCTCTTCTTTTGGTGGGGGTATTGGCTACGCGTGTTTTTCTGCATCGCGCTAGTCAGACGGTGAGTCGCACACGCTCTTTTTCCCACTGCGGGTGCCCCTGCGTATCGCACCCATTTTCGATGTCATAGTAGCCTGCGTGTCCCACGCGTACGCGTTATTCGTGTTACTGGGTGCCACCGCATACTGCGGGAGGTTGAATCAATGCATGTAGGCTGCAGGGTTGCGTGCACAGTTTTACTGCAGTTTTGGGGTGCCTGAGCATTGCGTGACCCGTCACTACATCACCGGGGTCACATACAGCCTTACAGGTGCAGGGGGGCTGTTAACATCATACTTCGCACCCCCTTCACCCCAATTGCCCAGGTCAATTGTGGTGTACACCTCCCATTGGCACCACTCCATCTGTGCCGGCACTACTACATCTGTGCCATGGTTGGGAGGCCACCAAAGATGAGGGCGCCTCAGCTGGGCGTACTCCTCGTGGCGGGCGTGGTCGGGGACGTGGCCGTGGTGACCAGGGAGTAGGGGGACTCCAGGGTGTCCAGGGCGGCCACAGAGGGGGAAAAGGCAGGAGTGCGCCACTTGAGCACAATGTTGTGCCATGTGTCGGTGCAGTCATGCCACCACCCCCTGTGGTTCCGGGGGATGCAGCTTCTGCATCTGGCACTGGCGCCTGTGTGACCCGGCAGTCCCTTCCATCGACTGCCACGGGCCCAAGGGTAGTGGTAGCTGCAGGTGCAGCTGTGGCCACCGCCACCCAGGCTCAGGGTCTGCCAGCGCAGGCTGCATTGGCACTTGAGGAGACCTTGGTAGATCTCCAACAGGCCAGGGGGGAAACCATAGGGGCAGGACGGGCTGCTCAGACCAAGACTCGTGTCCCTGGGGCAGTCATGTCATCTGCTGCCCCGAACAGCCGGGTGTTAGCAAGTGCAGGGGCAGATGCATCCAACAGCACCCCGATCGTGAGTCTGCCAACCAGGACCTTTGCGGTCAATGACCCTGCCACAGCTGATGTTGCTGCGCAGGGTCCATTAGTGGGCACCCAGCTGCCACTGACACAAGTCAGGCCTTTGGTCATCCCTCCACCTGCCATTCCCTTGGCTCAATCCACCGAACCCACTGGCCATAAGGGTCAGAGAGGCATTAGCCAGCCAGGGTCTGTGCCACAGTCCAAGAGGAGGAAGGTTGCACCTGCAGCACAGGCTGGGACCCCACACACAGCCACAACCTCCTGCACGTCGAGGAAGAAGCCTTTCTGTAAGCAGGAACTGGACTTCCTCGTGGACTACGTGCAGGGCCACAGCCGTGACATGCTAGTGGGTGCCAATAGTCAGACTACGGCTGCCCAATGTGACACCCACTGGAAGAATGTTTCGGAACATGTCAGTTCATTCGGCCATGAGGTGCGCAGGGCGCAAGAGTGCAAAAAGCGTTGGAATGACATCAAACGCAGCACTAAGGCTAAGCGTGCCTCTAATTACAACTTGACTCTGGTGACTGGCGGTGGGCCTGCACCAGAGGAGGAAGAGCTCACTCCGCATGAGGCACTCGTTGCGGAGTTCATACCACCTGAATTGGTCAAAGGAGTGGGAGAGATGCTGGACTTTGATTTCCAGTCCAGTGAGTGTTGATGCGTGTTTGTTGAGGACGTGTGTGTTTCACTTGTGGGATGTGTTGTGCATGATTGCCGCTACATGTGACGTGTACATGGTTCTGATGTGTAAGTAATGCAATGCTTCTGTCATGCATGTCTCCTCTGCCTGCATGCGGGGACTCCATGTAGGCATGCTCCCTTGCCCCTCCTCCGCCACTCTGCACCCCAGTTCCACCTTTGCACTGGTGTTCTTCAATCTTTCCAATGTGTACTTTCTTGTTCATGCGTCCTGTGTAGATGCTCACTTCCAGCGTAGAATCTGCCAAACATATGCCGTGTGGTACAGCCTTAGTACTTGATGCAGGGTATCTCACTTGTACTGTGCATAGGTCAGATGTCCCGCAGGGACATGAGTGCCCATTCATGCTCCATGTGCATTGCACGCATGCCCCTATGTGTCCTTGACTGGATGATCACTGTAATACAAGTCCTTGGTTACATACATTGCCTGACATCTCATCAGCCTTCCCATGTCAACTGTGGCTCAGTCCTGCGTTGCACACATGTTTAGGGTCTGACAATCTGTGTGGCTCACAGGCCTCAGCCTGTTCAATGGCCAATGACTCAGTCCAACTGTTGTTGTGTCTTCTTCAAACATGGGCGGCATCCAGAGTTTTCATCATGTGTCCTGCTTACTGTCCCAGCATCATTTGCAGTGTTGTCACTTGAATCACATTAAGCTGTTGATGCCAGTCAACACTGCCTGTCAATACACAGGTGTATGGTCAGCCTTTTGATACCATGCTAGGCATCCCTGCTTTAGTACTGGGGTGGAGGGGTGCTTGGATTCTAGATATGGTACACATTGAATGCACAATGCACGTGATGTCTGAATTTGACATTGCACTGCCTTCACATTTCCTGGCACACACCATGGAGTCCTTGTACATGTAGGTAGTGAGTAGCGTACACATGTTCTGCACTGCATAGACCCACTTCCATGGAAACTGCCACCTTTCAACAGGTCTGATCACAGAAGCAATTCAAACTTGACCCAGCATGCATGCCAGGTTATATGTTGTGTGTCACATGTCTGCCTGATGCGTTTGCTGTCGGTGTGTGTGTGTTGTGTGCTTCTGACATGTGTAGTGACCTTTTTTCTCTCTATTTTTCAGGTGATGACGCAATGGAGGCGGAGGATGGTGTTGTCATGCCAGACACAGGGTTGTTACCACTACAACAACCCGGCACTAGTGGGGGTCGTGGGGTGGTAGGCCACGAAAACCCCCAAGTGCTACCGTCCATCTTGTCTCTGGCTGCCTATGAGTCCAGCCTTGATGCCGACTCTGACGTCCATGTTGAGTTGGATGAGCATCAAGTCCATGTGTCAGGGGTGAGTGATTCTGATGTGGACACTCCTCTGTCTGCGACACCTGCACTGAGGGATCAGACAGTCTTGGTTCCTCCGCCCGTGGTGGATCAGGACGCAGGGTCACCCTCCACACCAGTCACTGATGTGCCTGGGACATCACGTCGACGGGGGCATGTAGTCGTGCAGCCGCGGGCAGTGCCAACACAGCGAGGACCCCCGGTCCTTGGGTCCCGCAGGGGTCAAGCCTGGCAACGCGGTTGCCGCGCGCAACCGCAGTATACTGAGTGGGAGCAATACATGACTGCCAATTCCGAACGGCAAAGGGCAGCAATGGAGAACATCGCTGAGAGCATGGAGCATGTGGCCCAATCTGTGCTCCCCCCTGCTAGGCAGGTGCTTCTCCAGCAGCAGGCGGCACGGTCCACGGCCCGCTCGCTCAGGCTGGGCATGGCGGCCTCAGACAGGGCACGCCAGGCTGAAATGTCGTCTCTGCGTCAAGCAATTGCTGCTCACG
This sequence comes from Ambystoma mexicanum, assembly GCF_040938575.1. NCBI lineage: Eukaryota > Metazoa > Chordata > Amphibia > Caudata > Ambystomatidae > Ambystoma > Ambystoma mexicanum. The sequence continues at coordinate 1,136,185,205 of NC_090932.1, read as the reverse complement.
CAGAGGCGCACATGGACGCCCTGAGGGAGGAGTATGCTTCCTCAGATCCACTCTGGGTGTCGTTATGATGTCCCAGAGGCAGCAGGCAGAGGAGAGGTTTGCAGAGCTTGGGCGTACCATCTCGGCTGAGCTACAGGCTTGCCGGGAGGTGCAGCCGTTGTCCAGCCAGGCCTTGCAGGAGGAACTCCGTGTTACATGTGCTACCTTGCAAGAGGAAGCACGTGTATCACGTGAGGTTCTGCATGCAGACCTACGTCACATCGCCACACAGAACCAGGCTCACCCGTCCGGCAGACTTGCTGCCCACGAGGGGCAAGCTGCGGCTAGGCGTGGCCAGGCTACTGTGCCACGTCCTCCTTTCCAGGATGAGCCAGACTCGGATGACCATCTATCTGTAACGCTCACCTGACTCCCACAGAGGCGCTGGCCTGGTTCGCGCTGCTGTGACCTCTTCTAAGGAGATGCACAGGGTTAGGAAGACGGACTGGACCGGGCCCCCAAATCTGGCTTGTCTGGCTCGCAGAAGTATCCTCCTGTAGGCGAAAATAGGGGATTAACTGTCTGCGGGGTAATGCAATCGGCCTCTCACTTTCCCCTCTCACCCTCCTCGAAACCCTTCTGTGATTCCCCGTAGCGTCTCACCTTAGGGTCTGGAAGGACGAGCTCTCCATCCTGCTTCTGATGCAGGGGCGCGTTGGTATCCAGTTACTTCACTGGATTTTCGGATTGGTGAGAACCAAACTTGCTTGGCTTCCAGGTAAGTTTTTTGATAAGAAGTTCCCCTTGTGTCCATGCATTAATGTACTAATGCTAGTGTCTTTTTCCCCATAGGGGCCGGGGTACGGAATGCCGGGGAACAGGCACCGACCCGAGATGAGAGGTGAAATCCTTGTAGAAATCAGGTAAGTCTTTAATGAGCGTTTGTTGGTAATGACTTTTCATTCGCTCATTAACGCTGATGTCTTTTTTTCCCCTTAGGGGCCGGGGTCCGGAAATGCCAGGATGCGGCGCGGACCCGAAATGAAGAGGGAATGAATCAACAGGTAAGTCTTAACATGGAGATTTAGCTTTCCTTATTCCCTTCTCTCTCTCACCTTTTGTTCTTGCCTTTTTCTCCCTAGGCGCTGGGGCGTGACTGCGATTCCGGATGATCGCTGCTGAACATGGAGGCGCCCTGTAAAGGTGAGTGGAATGCGGCGCTGCAGCGATCGACGCGATGAGCTTTTAAATAAAAGTCTTCCTTTTCAGGATTTGTCGGCGAGATGTCTCCGGGATGCAGAATTAGCAGGTAAGGACTTTTCCTTCTTCTGTTCCCTTCTTCTTTTCCTTTGCAGGTGATCCAGGATGCTGGCAGGCGTGGCAGAAGTCAGGATGCAGGAGCAGACAGGGTGAGCGTCCAGCTGCTAGATGCAGAACAACGTTAAGCACGTGTGGCTGTTCGGGTGGGGTTTAAATAGCCTTGGAAGAAGTTCCAGGTATGTATCCTTCCTCCAATCAGGTATGTATCCTTCCCCGACCACGCCCGGATGGTAAATTAGTCCCACAGGTAAAGTAGTTCCTTTCAGGCCTCAAGGAGGCCGGGATCCTGCAGCATGGTCTGCATCAGGTAAGTGCACCCAAGCACTCCCATAATGAGCCTGGCGACTATGGCGCCAGGACTGATGTCTTTTATGAGCCTGGCGCCATAGGCGCCAGGACACTGTCCAAAGGGCCCCTATATGGGGTTACTGGGTCTTTCCTTGGGGACTGGATGTCTGCTTTCGGGGACGCAGGGCTTGAACCGGCTCCCCGGGAGCGGGCATCATGACACTATCTCCCACATAGGTCGGGTTGTGCAGGCGTTGAGCCCATGGAGGTTTTTTTTTTGGCTCAGCATCATCGCATGTGGATGTTGAGCAGCACCCTGTACCTCCCCGCTCCTGGGTGCCTCCCCTCCCCCCCGGGTCGTATGTGGCCATTTTTTATTTTTCTTTTAGCTTAGTTAGTTAAGTTTCTGTTTGATAGTTAGTTTATTTAGGTAATGTAGGTTTTCCATAGTTAGTGTAATTGGTTAATATAGTTTAAAATTGCTTGTCTATTGTGCTTTCATGTGACGGTGCGGTGCTTTGTGGCTTTTGAAGGCATCCACTGTCTGTTCCAGCTGGGCCTTTCAGGCTTGTCTTGTGTATGTGTTTGCTGCTTGGGGTCCTTGACTGACATATGCCACTCCTGCCTCCCTTATCCATGGGCTCGAAAGGATGGTTTGGTGTCACAAACTTTTACACAAGGGCTTTGGACTGTCATATCTGTGGCATGTCTGGTGCTGTGTGACTTGTGTTTACACCCCTAGTGGGGATGATTTTGGTGTTATTGTCCACTGTTAAGCTTTTGCTAGATGGGGTGTTTCATGATTAATGTGTACATTAATTTCTATGCATTGTGTAGTATGTTTCTTATCTTTACTGTACACGTGCTTGTTGCAATTCATGCTGTAGATATTGTTCCACACTTTGGATGTGAAAGACGGACTGATGGTGTGATTTATGCTGTGACTCTCTGACATGGTCAAGTAATTAGATGCCTGAAGAGACACACACAGATGACTTTGAAGCATTAATCATGTGTTTCATGCCCTTTCTGCAGGGGGATGAGCCTCCAGAGCACCTTTGCCAGCAGACATGGCCCATTGGACGACGGAATTCTGGACACGTGTGTTGGTGCCCACATGCACATGTGTGCACAAGCAGAGGCACAGGGATTGTAGACCTACATCCTAGAACTGCTGACGTGTTCCAAGGAACTCCAGGCAAGGTGAGCAGCAGAGAGGGGCCACAACACAGCAAAGCATGCACCAGGCGAGTTGCACATGCAGGCTTAGTCACAGCACTGAGGGTGAGCTTGGACGGATATTGGTGTTGAAGCACACAATGCAGCTCAGATGTGTTGGTGGACTGATGGCTGTTGATTGTAAGGTTGTCTGCGACACCTGCAGGGGCAGTGGCACATACCCTCCGGTACACCAAGGTCCATCGAGGCACTTGTATCAACCATGTAGCCTTCCGAGACATGGAAAGGGGCAGCTCACAGGGACATACAGCAAGGGACATACTCGGGTGCAGTGCATTTCATTTGCATGTACTTTATGATGAATGCACTGCCAACTTGGTTTCGGTCATGGTGGTACGCAACCTGCTCTGAAGTCATGGCTTGCTATATGGGTCTGTCTGCTTACCCAGGGAACATTGCATGTTGTGTGAATTGTGACAAATTGGTGTTCCATTTGCCACACACCCACCGGCGGCTGACTTACTGCATTGACTGTGTATGACCCGTCACAGGGGTAATGTTATATATGGGTACGAAGCATCTACACCAGATTGTCTGTTTGTAGAGTAGTTTGTTGCTATGGGGCATGTTTGGTGGTGTGTTTTTGTGTAATTGGCACATACAGGTTGTTGACTGTGGCTCTCTTTGCAGCATTGCAGTGCTCCTGTAACCGGACCTGAGAGTGCGCAGGCAGGAGGCCAGCACTCAAAACCAGAGCTAAGTGTCTTGTTTTTCTTTCAAACTGCTCTACATACTAATGCATGGATGTATGTGTGATTCAATTTGGTATGTTTTTTCCCCTAATCACTCGGAATCCTATGCAATTTTGAACCCTGTACCCTCTACCCGGTGTTCCTGCTTCCCGTACCTATCCAAGCAACGTTCCCTAACTCTCTTTCCCCGCTGGGGTTGCGGATGCCTGTGTAAGCCCCGAACTTGCAGGCGCCAAAACCCTACAAGGGGTGGTTGGTTCGTACCACTCATAAACCTGGACTACAGAAGGCCATGACAATGATGTCCAAGTTTGTTTGGATTGTGTATGTGTTCATGCAGGTAGTACACTTTCGTGCATTCCCTACTTTCATGTGTCATTCCTCCTCCCCTCTCCTGCCACTCATTCCAGTTATCCAGTGTGCCAACACCTGTCCCGACTGCATATCCCTGACCCTCCTTCCCCACCAGGGTCTCAGGGGCCTGTGTGAGTTTGACCTTGCAGGCACCCGGGACACAGTGGGGGTGGTTGTTTCATGACACTCCTGCGCCTGTTCATGGAACCTGTGACAGTACACATCAGTTCATGGTGCCTCATCCTATGTTATGTACCACACATGGTTCACATCCTGTTGTGGCATTGTTTTACTGTGCTACCTTGGTTGTTGCATCTTTGTGGTAGTACTTGGCCTTTGTGAGGTACTGCTACGTCAAGTCATCTACTGGAGGGTGTTCTGGTTTGTTTTTATGCCTTGGATTTTGTGATTTTGGAAATGTGTGGATTCTGAGGGTGCAGGCACCTTTTTACACACAAGGTGGGAGATGGTGACGAAGGGTAAAGGTGATCCTGTGGCCAGGTGGAATTGAGGGTTGAAGGCTCCATGACCCAGGTGCAGTTGTTCAGTGGGTCATGGTCATTTTTGAGGTAGGGGGGGGGTTGTTGTTGATAGTTGCCTTGCCCTGCAGTGTGATGGGAACTCTGACATTGTAATGCTGGTATCCTATGTACATGTTGTGTTCTGCTGATCAATGCCTGTTCATGTGTTGTGTTTACCTTTCAGGTGCGAGGGGATAGTTATGGTTTGACATGCTGGGGTGTACACATGGTGAATGTTCACATGTGATGTGTAGAGAACACTGATGGTCACTTGAGTGCACATGCATATGTTGAGTGCATGTCCTTGCAGACCCACACACTTGCACTCTGATGCACTACATGTACTCCCACCCTTGCATATCCACGTGTACACAGTTTGCCTTCTGGTGGCCACTGTGTCCCTGCAGCACATGTTCTGTGACCAATTATGGATTCTGTACATGCCTAATTTGCTTTTTGATGTGGTCTGTCGCTTAGATGTAATGCTCAGGGTGTGCATCACACACAATGGCTGTTCACTGTGCTGTGCGCTGAGCTAGTGTGTTGCAGGAGTAGGACACAGCACACATAAGCTGCGTTGATTTTGCAATGCACAATGTGCATGTAGACAGGCATTCATTGTTATGTTACGTCTACAACTCTTGTAATGCATTTGGAAATGACTTATTTTGGGTGGGAGGTTGTTGGTCTGTCATTTCATCTTATTCCAGGTCAGGCATCATTGTCTGATGCCACTGTACATTTTGGACATGGCAATGTGTACCTTATTGTTACTGTGTTGGTGTATGGGTATTGCTTGCCATGTCATGTTGTGGTTTGGGAGGGTTTGAGTGACATAACAGTGATGGCCATGGCCTGTTTTGCAGGTGTGTGTGATGCACACCTTGCATGTCAGGGTCATCCGCTTCTCAGAGCAACTAGCTGGGGGTAGATCTCTCTCCGGGGCAGGGCCCTCCCTCTGAAACAGCCTTCCTGCCTCACTTGAACTTGAGGGGAACCATCTCCGGTTTGGGAAGCACCTCAAGACCTTCCTCTTTGCTTCTGCTTTCTCTCTGCCTCTCCCTTGCGGAGTTCTTCAATGGAACTGCACTGGATCTGCAACTGGGCCAATCTCACCGACCTCGGTCCCTGGCCCAGCCACTCTCCACTTGCACTGCCTCCATGGCAACCCCTGCACTGCGGTACTGTCTCTCTATCCCTACAGCCCCCCCTTCCCAGCACTTGTCTGCACTTACCTTTGCAGTTGCCACCAGCTGACCTATGTATTTGTTTTTTGGTCTACTTCCCCTGTACTGCACTCCCCCCCCTCCCTTCCCCTTGCACTTTTCCCTTCCCCCTACCCTTGCGCTTGCACAATCTAAATGGCACCTGGCCTAGTAGTACCGTTGTCTGTCTTCCCTTGTTCCCAACTCGCTGCCTCATCGCACCTTGCAATACTTGTGTATAGGCCATATCATGTCATATGTTATATGTGTGCCTTTTGGTCACACAGGATAGCTTGTGTTTAAGTAGCTAGGGATGCAGATGATGTGGCACTTCCATGGCAACTATCTCAGGGTGGTAGGGTTGTGACAGTTGACTGTCTCTTTGTCATCATCGATTGCCACCTGGTATGTGCCAGGCCTGTGTGCACTCCGCAGGGGTGGGAGTTTAGGTGAAAAATGTGGCCACAAGCTGGGTCCGGGCTTCCTCGCCACGTGCCCTGTCCCCTCCTATGGGCAGCGCCTGTGCCTGTGGTTGGGGATGTGGGGGCACCACCATGTCCACCGGTACGCCCTGCCGTGTTGCAACATTGTGCAGGACACATGCTGCCACAATGATCCTGCACACTACTGGTGGTGCATAGAGTAGCTGCCCGCCAGAGCGGTCAAGGGAGCGGAAACGTGACTTGAGCACTCCGAATGTGCGCTCCACTATGGCCCTGGTTGCAATATGGGCGGCGTTGTATCTTACCTGGGGTGGTGTGGTGGGGTTCCGGATTGGCGTCATCATGTGGTTGCTCAGAGGGTAGGCACTGTCCCCTGGGGAGGTGATAATAGTTGAGATTATTAGGGTTTGGGTATTTGTCTGTGTGTGACTTGCATGCATGTGCAAGGGCATTTATACTCACCTAGGAGCCTTGTGTCGCCATGCTGCCCAGCTTCCAGGGCCCGGCTCAGGGCGGACATTCTGTATATGAAACTGTCATGGGTGGAGCCAGGGTAGTTTGCATAGACAGAAGTGATGATTCCCTTTGCATCGCATACCACCTGTACATTGATGGAATGCCAGTGCTTGCGGTTTCGGTAGATGTGATCAGTGGCCCTAAGTGGACGTAGGGCCACATGGGTGCAATCTATGGCACCGAGCACTTTGGGGAAGTGTGCCACACTGAAAAAATCCAGGACAACAGCCTGCCTTTCTGCGGGTGTTCTGGGCATGTATATGTGCCTGCGGACTGAGGGGCGCGCTGTCATGATTGCCAGTACCTGGTGTTGGCAGCGTGACTGCGTGGCCTGTGAGACCCCCCACACTATGGCAGTAGTCCGCTGAAATGACCCAGTGGCCAAAAAATGCAGGACATTGAGCACCTTCTCCAAGGGGCTCAATGCTTGGGAGCAAAGGGTGGGGAATGTAAGGTCATCTTCCCACTCCCTGACCAGGTTTAGGATGATGTGGGGTGGAAACCTATACCTGCCATAGACCTGGTCGTCAGGCATCCCAAAAAGGCTCGTCCGTGGTGCGAAAATGCGTGCCCTGGCTATTCTCCTCCTCCTGCAGTGTCCCACGATCAGTGCTGCGACAAATGGGGCATTCATCGTAGCTGTATATACGTGTTTGTTGTTTGCGCGCACTTTTATACTGTGCGCGGGGACGCTTCCGCCTGCCTTCGTGTGGCGGATGCGTTGACGCCTGTGTGCGTCTTTTGCCGTGCGCGGGTTTCCCGTATTCGGATACATGAATACGGGTTGTTCGCGTGCGTGTGGGTGTTCCGTGTAGTTCCCTGCAGTACTTCCCCAGTTACGCCTTCTTTTTCATGCGTTATTCCCCATTCCGTGTGTTACGCCCAATGTTCCGCCCACTTTGGTTGTGTGTGCCGCGCTATGTGCGCTTTTGCTGTGCGCGTAGCGCACGCCGTGTATGCCTGCGTGCGCCATGGCTGGATTGGGCGCACGGACAGCGGGAAACACACGCAGCGTCTTCCTTGAATCGCACGCGCTGCTTTTCTCACGCTTGCGCTCCCTTGCGTCTGCTTGCGCATGGATTTTCGGCGCACGTTTGTTACATGAATCGGCCCCTAAGTTGGGAAACCTAGTCAGGCAAAATGCATGTGTGACATAATACAGACAGTGGAGGGATTCAAAGCAACACTCTAAGTTGGGAAACCTAGTCAGGTAAAATGCAAGTGTGGCAAAATACAAACAGTGGCGAGATTCAAAGCTGCAATCTAAATTGGGAACCAAGTCAGTCAAAATCAAGTGTGGCAACATACAAACAGTGGTGAGATTCAAAGGCATTATCTAAATAAGGAGCCCTAATCAGACAAATGCAAGTGTGCCAACATACAAACAATGGTGTCATTTAAATCAGCAATCTGGAATTGGGAATCCTAGTCAGGAAAAATGGAAGTGTGCAAAATACAACCAGTGACAAGATTTAAATCAGCATTCTGGAATTGGGAAATCTAGTCAGGAAAAATGGAAGTGTGGCAAAAAACAGCCAGTGACAAGATTTAAATCAACAATCTGGAATTCGGAAATCTAGTCAGTCGAAATAAAAGTGTGTCAATATACAAAAAGTGGCGAGATTCAAAGCTGCAATATAAATGGGTAACCAAGTCAGGCAAAATGGAAGTGTGTCAAAATACAAACCGTGGTGAGATACAAAGCAGTAATTTAAACTCGGAACCAAGCCAGGCAAAAAGCAGTGTGGCAAAATATAAACCGTGGTGTGATTCAAAGGCTCAATCTAAATTAGGAGCCCTAGTGAGGCAAATGCAAGTGTGGCAAAATAAAAACAGTGGCGAAATGTAAAGCATCGATCTAGAATTCGGAGCCCAAGTCCGAAAAAAATGCAAGTGTGGCAAAAAAATGAACTGTGGCGAGATTTAGAGTAGCAATCGAAATTGGGAAACCTAGTCAGGCAAATGCAAGTGTGGCAAAGTACAACTAGTCACAAGATTTAAATCAGCAATCTGGAATTGGGAAACCTAGTCAGTCGAAATGCAAGTGTGGAAAAATACAAACAGTGGCAAGATTAAAGCAGCAATTTGGAATTGGAAAACCCAGTCAGGCAAAATGCATGCATGACATAATACAGACAGTGGAGGGATTCAAAGCAACACTCTAAGTTGGGAAACCTAGCCAGGTAAAATGCAAGTGTGGCAAAATACAAACAGTGGCGAAATTTAAAGCATCGATCTAGAATTGGGAGCCCAAGTCCGAAAAAAATGCAAGTGTGGCAAAAAAATGTACTGTGGAGAGATTTAGAGTAGCAATCGAAATTGGGAAACCTAGTCAGGCAAATGCAAGTGTGGCAAAATACAGCTAGTGACAAGATTAAAGCAGCAATTTGGAATTGGAAAACCCAGTGAGGCAAAATGCATGTGTGACATAATACAGACAGTGGAGGGATTCAAAGCAACACTCTAAGTTGGGAAACCTAGTAAGGTAAAATGCAAGTATGACAAAATACAAAACATGGTGAGATTCAAAGGCATTGTCTAAATTAGGATCCCTAGTCAGACAAATGCAAGTGTGACAACATACAAACATTGGTGTCATTTAAATCAGCAATCTGGAATTGGAAATCCTAGTCAGGAAAAATGGAAGTGTGGCAAAATACAACCAGTGACAAGATTTAAATCAGCATTCTGGAATTGGGAAATCTACTCAGTCGAAATGCAAGTGTGGCAAAATACAAACAGTGGCAAGATTTAAAGCAGCAATCTGGAATTGGGAAATCTAGTCAGTCAAAATAAACGTGTGTCAATATACAAAAAGTGGCGAGATTCAAAGCTGCAATATAAACTGGTAACAAAGTCAGGCAAAATGGAAGTGTGTCAAAATAAAAACCGTGGTGAGATACAAAGCAGTAATTTAAATTGGGAACCAAGCCAGACAAAAAGCAGTGTGGCAAATATTAAACCGTGGTGTGATTCAAAGACTCAATCTAAATAAGGAGCACTAGTGAGGCAAATGCAAGTGTGGAAAAATACAAACAGTGGCGAAATTTAAAGCATCGATCTACAATTGGGAGCCCAAGTCCGAAAAAAATGCAAGTGTGGCAAAAAAATGAACTGTGGCGAGATTTAGAGTAGCAATCGAAATTGGGAAACCTAGTCAGTCGAAATGCAAGTGTGGAAAAATACAAACAGTGGTGAGATTTAAAGCAGCCATTTGGAATTGAAAAACCCAGTCAGGCAAAATGCACGTGTGACAAAATACAGACAGTGGAGGGATTCAAAGCAACAATCTAAATTGGGAACCAAGTCAGGCAAAATGCAACTGTGTCAAAATACAAACAGTGGTGAGATTCAAAGCTGCAAACTAAATTGGGAACCAAGTCAGGCAAAATGCAACTGTGTCAAAATACAAACCGTGGTGAGATTCAAAGGCATAATCTAAATTAGGAGCCCTAATGAAATGCAAGGGTGGCAACATACAAACAATGTTGAGATTTAAATCATCAGTCTGAAACCTAGTCAGGAAAAATGGAATTGTTGCAAAATACAACCAGTGACAAGATTTAAAGCAGCAATCTGGAATTGGGAAACTCTGTCAGGCAAAATAAAAGTGTGTCAAAATACAAACAGTGGCGAGATTCAAAGCTGCAATCTAAATTGGTAACCAAGTCAAGCAAAATCGAAGTGTGTCAAAATACAAACCGTGGTGAGATACAAAGCAGTAATCTAAATTGGGAACCAAGTCAGGCAAAAAGCAAGTGTGGAAAAATAAAAACCGTGGTGAGATTCAAAGGCATAATCTAAATTAGGAGCCCTAATCACACAAATGTAAGTGTGGCAAAATACAAACAGTGGTGAGATTCAAAGCTGCAATCTAAATTGGGGGGCCCTAGTCAGGCAAGATGCAAGGACGGCAAAATACAAACCGTGGCGAGATTCAAAGCAGTAATCTAAACTGGAAACAAAGTCAGTAAAAATTCAAGTGTGTCAAAATATGAACAGTGGCGAGATTTAGAGTAGCAATCTAATTTGGGAAACCTAGTCAGGCAAATGCAAGTTTGGCAAAATAATAAACTGTGGTGAGATTCAAAGGCGCAATCTAAGTTAGGAGCCCTAGTCAGGCAAATGCAAGTGTGGCAACATACAAACAGTGGCGAGATTTAAAGCAGCAATCTGGAATTGGGAAAACCAGTAAGGCAAAATACAAGTGTGGCAAAATACAAACAGTGGTGAGATTCAAAGCTGCAATCTAAATTGGGAACCAAGTCAAGCAAAATGCAAATTTGTCAAAATACAAACCGTGGCGAGATTCAAAGCAGTAATCTAAATTGGGAACTAAATCAGGCAAAATGCGAGTGTGGCAAAATACAAATCGTGGTGAGATTCAAAGACATAATCTAAATTAGGAGCCCTATTCAGACAAATACAAGTGTGGCAACATACAACAGTGAGATTTAAACCAGTCACAAGATTTAAATCAGCAATCTAGAATTGGAAAACTTAGGCAAAATGCAAGTGTGACAAAATACAAACAGTGGCGAGATTTAAAGCTGCAATCTTGAATTGGGAATCCCACAAAGGCAAAATGCAAGTGTTGCAAAATACAAAGTGTGGTGAGATTCAAAGGCATAATCTAAATTAGGAGCCCTATTCAGAAAATGCAAGTGTGGCAACATACAACAGTGAGATTTAAATCATCAGTCTGGAATTGGGAATCCTAGTCAGGAAAAATGCAATTGTGACAAAATACAAACAGTGGCTAGATTTAAAGCAGCAATCTGGAATTGGGAAACCTAGTCAGTCGAAATGCAAGTGTGTTAAAATACAAACAGTGGCGATATTTAAAGCTGCAATCTGGAATTGGGAATCCCAGTCAGGTAAAATGCAAGTGTGGCAAAATACAAACAGTGGCGAGATTTAAAGCATCAATCTGGAATTGGTTGCCCAAGGACGAAAAAATTCAAGTTTATCAAAAAATTAACTGAGGCGAGTTTTGGAGTAGCAATCGAAATTGGGATCCAAGTCAGGCATAATGCAAATGCGGCAAAATACAAACCGTGGTGAGATTCAAAGGCATTATCTAAATTATGAGCCCTAATCAGACAACTGCAAGTGTGGCAAAATAAAAACAGTGGCGAGATTTAAAGCAGCAATCTGGAATTGGGAAACGTAGTCAGGCAAAATGCAAATGTGACAAAATACAGACAGTGGAGAGATTTGAAGCAACAATCTAATAGCCTTATTCACAGAAACCTTTATATTGTCAAAACCCAATTGGAAAATGATCTGTGAATTAGGCCCTAATTTGGGAAACCTAGTCAGGAAAATGCAAGTGTGGCAAAATACAAACAGTGGTGAGATTTAAAGAAGAAATCTAAAATGGGAAACCAAGTCAAGCAAAATGCAAGTGTTGCAAAATACAAACAGTGGTGGGATTTAAAGCTGCAGTCTAAATCAGTAGCCCTTGATAGGAAAAATTCAAGTATGTCAAAATATGAACAGTGTTGAGATTTAGAGTAGCCAACTAATTTGGGAAACCTAGTCAGGCAAATGCAAGTATGGCAAAATACAAACAGCGGCGAGATTTAAAGCAGCAATCTGGAATTGGGAAGCCTACTCAGTAAAAATGGAAGTGTGTCAAAATACAACCAGTGGCAAGATTTAAAGCATCAATATGGAATTGGGAAGCCTAGTCAGTAAAAATGGAAGTGTGGCAAAATACAACCAGTGGCGAGATTTAAAGCAGCAATCTGGAATTGGGAAACCTAGTCATGCAAAATGCAAGTGTGACAAAATACAGACAGTGGCTAGATTTAAAGCATCAATCTAGAATTGGAGCCCAAATACCAAAAAATGCAAGTGTGGCAAAATACAAACAGTGGCGAGATTTAAATCAGCAATCTGGAATTGGGAAATTTAGTAAAGGAAAATGCAAGTGTGGCAAAATACAAACAGTGGTGAGATTCAAAGCTGCAATCTAAATTGGGAACCAGGTCAGGCAAAATGCAAGTGTGTCAAAATACAAACTGTTGCGAGATTCAAAGCAGTAATCTAAATTGGGAACCAAGTCAGGCAAAATGCAAGTGTGGCAAAATACAAACCGTGGTGAGATTCAAAGGCATAATCTAGATTAGGAGCCCTAATCAGACAAATGCAAATGTGACAACAAACAAACAATAGTGAGATTTAAATCATAAGACTGGAATTGGGAATCCTAGTCAGGAAAAATTGAAGTGTGGCAAAATACAACCAGTGACGAAACTGAGATCAGCAATCTGGATTTGGGAAACCCAGTCATGCAAAATGCTTGTCTGACAAAATACAGACAGTGGAGAGATTCAAATCACCTAGATGCCTCCTGTCCCCCCACTGGACTCTTTCGTGACCTCTGCGACTCTCTCTCACTCTCTATTCTCCCGTCTGGGCCTACTCATTCTGCAGGGCACACTCTTGATGCTCTGATCTCTTCTGACCTTCCCCTCTCTGTCCCTCTCTCCACTGCTCTCTCCTGGAGTGATCACTTTCTCCTATCCTCCCACCTCACCCTCCCTACCCCACAGGCAAAGCCACCCTCATCATTGCCACCCACCTTCTCGGTCATCCGACCCATGAAGCGCGTGTCAGTTGCGGCTTTCGCTGCCACCTTCTCGCCCCTCCTCCCCCTTCGGCTGACTCCCACCCTGACACAGCCCTCTCCTTGCTCCACTCTGCTATATCTGATACTCTTGATATCCTTGCCCCAGTCATGAAAATCCACCTGAAGCCCAAAGCCAAATGTAACTCCTGGTATGATTCGGATCTCGTCACCCTAAAACGCAAGTGCAGGGTGGCAGAGAGGAAATGGCGTGCTTCATGTTCATCCTCTGACAAACTGGCCTGCCGCCTGCTCCAAAGGCAATACCGTCTCTCTGTTCTTACCAAGAAGAGAGCCTTTATCCAAGCCCGCATCTCTGCGGCATCTAACAACTCGGCTGAACTCTTTAAAATCTGCAAGGAGCTTGCCAACCCTGCTGCAGTCTCTACCTCTCCTGTCCCCTCCCAGGCCCTCTGCACTGCACTGGCCTCCCACTTCATCTCTAAAACTCAGGACATCCTGTCCTCACTCTCCTCCTATCACCTCCCCCCCTCTCTTCCCTGCTCTTCCTCTGGCCCTTCTGCAGCCACCCCTCCTCCCTCCTTCTCTGCCTTTCCCCTTTTTTCTGCTGACGAGGTTTCCAGACAAGTCCGATCTATGAAAGTCTCGTCTAAACAGATTCACCCCTGTTCCTCCAAAACTATCAAGGACTACATCGACTCCCTGGCTCCTGCCCTGGCTGACTTTTGCAACCACTCCTTCGCCTCTGGAGTCTTCCCATCCCCCCTCAAGCACTCCCTTGTGCACCCTCTCCTTAAGAAACCCTCTGCCGACCCCTCCTGTCCGGCTACCTATTGCCCAATCTCCATCACTCCCTTCCTGGGCAAGCTCCTGGAGAAACTGGCTATCTCCCAGCTTAACCTCCATGCTGAAGCTGTTGATAGTCTCCATGACCATCAATCTGGCTTCAGAGCGGCCAGAAGCACGGAAACTGCTCTCCTGAACATCCGTGAGGACCTGCTCTTGAACCTCGACTCCAACACTCCATGTGTTCTCATTCTGCTCGATCTCTCTTCTGCCTTTGACACTGTCAACCATGCCATCCTGCTCAACCGTCTCCATGATAACCTGGGTATCACTGGTCAGGCTCTGGCGTGGCTGACCTCTTTCCTTTCCAATCGACCCTCCCAGGTCCAACTTGGGTCCTTCCTCTCTGACATCTTTTTCTCCACCTGTGGCGTTCCCCAGGGATCTAATCTCTCTCCCTGGCTGTTCAACCAGTATCTGGCACTCCTTGCCCACCGCATCGCTGCCCTCTGCCCCAACTTTCAGTGCTATGCGGACGATACCCAGCTCATTTTCAGGCTACCCTCGGCCTCCTCCTCTCCCTCCCTCATCTCTGACTGTGTCTGCTATCCAGGAATGGTGTGCTGCCAATGACCTCTGCCTTAATGCTAGTAAGACTGAGATCCTACTCATCGGCACACCCACTCCCTCCCTCCCTGCAGCTCTCTGGCCGGCCTCTCTTGGCGCTCTTCCTGCTCCTACCTGCAAGGCAAAAAACCTCGGGTCATCTTCGACTCCACACTCTCCTTCTCTCCTCATATATCTGACGCCTCTAAGAAGTCACATTACCAGCTGCACCTCCTCAGAGGTATTCTTCCCTTCCTCTCCTTCCCCCAGAAGCTCACTGTCTTCCGAGCCCTGGTTCTCTCGAAGCTGGACTACTGTAACAGCCTCTATCTTAATCTGCCTGCCTCCACTCTCCGCCCTCTGCAACTCATCCAGAACAGAACTGCGAGACTTGTCCTTGGCCTCAAGCCCAGGGACCGTATCTCTCCAGGACTGAAATCTCTACACTGGCTCCCAGTGGCTGCGAGGATTAAGTTCAAAACCCTCTGCATTGTCCACAAGGCCTTCTGGGGCCTGGGGCCTAAATACCTTCAACTCTCTCTTCCTAAATATCTTCCTTCCCGAGCCCTACGCTCATCCGTCTCCAACTCCCTCAGGGTCAGCCGCTTCTTGAAGCAACGAGCTGGGGGTAGATCTCTCTCCGCGGCAGGGGCCTCCCTCTGGAACAGCCTTCCTGCCTCCCTGAAACTTGAGGAGAACCATCTCCGGTTCCGGAAGCACCTCAAAACCTTCCACTTCACTTCTGCTTTCTCTCTCCCTCTCCCCTGCTAAATTCTTCACCAAAACTGCACTGATTCTGCAACTGGGCCACTCTCACTGACCTCGGTCCTGGGCCCAGTCACTCTTCACTTGCACTGCCTCCCTGGCAACCCCTGCACTGCGGGACTGTCTCTGTATCACTACAGCACCCCCCCCAGCACTTGTCTGCACTTACCTTGCACTTGCCACCAGCTGGCCCTATTTATTTATTATTTTATTTCTATTCTACTTATTTGTACTGCACTCCCCCCCTCCCCCTTCTCCTTGCACTTTTTCCCTTCCCCCTACCCCTGCACTTGCGCGGTCTGAATGACACCTGGCCTAGTAGGATCGTTGTCTGTCTTCCCCTTGTTCCCCCCTCCCTGCCTCGTCGCGCCTTGAAACACTTGTGTATAGGCGCGTTACAAATGCCATATCATATCATATCATCAATCTAGAATTGGGAGCCCTACTCTGGAAAAATGCAAGTGTGGAAAAAATGAACTGTGGAAAGATTTAGAGTAGCAATCTAAATTGGGAAGCCTAGTCAGGCAAAATGCAAATGTTGCAAACGGCAAACAGTGGTAAGATTCAGAGCAACAATTTAAATTGGGAAGCATAGTCAGGCAAAATGCAAGTGTGGCAAAAGGCAAGCAGTGGCGAGCTTCAAGCAGCAATCTAAATTGCGAAACCAAGTAATAAAAAATGCAGGTGTTGCAAAATACAAACAGTGGTGAGATTTAAATCTGTAATCTAAATTGGGGGGCCCTAGTCAGGCAAAATGCAAGTGTGGCAAAATACATACAGTCATGAGATTTAAAGCAGCAATCTTAGTTGGGAAAACTAGTCAAGCAGATGCAAGTGTGGCAACATACAAACTGGGGAGATTTAAAGCAGCAATCTGGAATTGTAAAACCTAGTCATACAAGTGGGGCAAAATACAGACAGTGGCTATATTTAAAGCAGCAATCAAAGTTGGGGAACCAAGTCAGGCAAATGCAAGTGTGGCAAAATACAAACAGTGGCAATATTCAAATTTGCAATCTAAATTAGCAGCCCTAGTCAAGCAACATGCAAGTGTGGCAAAATAGAAACAGTGGTGAGATTTAAAGCAGCAATCTCGAATTAGGAAACCTAGTCAAGCAACATGCAAGTGTGGAAAAATACAAACAGTGGCGATATTTAAAGCAGCAATCTAGAATTAGGAAACCTAGTCAGGCAAAATGCAAGTGTGGTAAAATACAAACACTGACAAGATTTAAAGCGGCAATCTGGAATTGGGAAACCTAGTCAGGCAAAAGGCAAGTGTGACAAATACAAAAAGTGTTGAGATTTACAGCAGCAATCCGGAATTGGGAAGCCTTGTTAGGCAAAATGCAAGTGTGGCAAAATACAAACAGTGTTGAGATTTGAAGCAGCTATTTGAAATTGGGCAAAGTGCAAGTGTGACAACATACAAAAAGTGGCGAGATACAAGGTGGCGTTCCTTACCTGAAAGTAGCTGTAGATGGATTGCGAGGCATCTGGCAGGACTCACCAGGTTCACCAGGCGAACAGGGAGGGTAGGTGCCCTAAGAAAGGCACCCTTAGCCTGCGCCCTTCACTGGCTGCCTGGGCAAGGCTGCCCTGGGGATGGCCTTCAAATGTGGTAGTTCCAGGTCACATGACCTGGGCAACACCAATGTGATGCAGCGAGGGCAGGCAGTGGGAGTGGGAAGGGGGAGATGGCTGGAATCAGCTAGAAAGCGCTGTCAGGGTGCTAGGGGCCGAACAAGGCCCACAATGGTAACATATAAAAGCACAAGGGCTACATACGCCCTGGATCCTGTCATCCCTCACAGGCAGTGGGGAAATGGAAAGAAGTGCTCTCCATCACTGTGTCCTCTTGGTGTTCCGGGTCTCATGACCTGGGGAACATCCATGGGATGCAGTGAGGGTGGGCTTTGGGAGGGGGAAGGTGGAGCTGGCTGGAAGCAGTTGGGAATCGCAGTGAGCGTGCTAGGGGCTGTAAAAGTCCCAAAATGGCAAACACTAAAAGCAGTAGTTTTTACTTACAACCTGTATCCTCTCTTTTCTCAGAGACAGCGGGGAACTGGAAGGAAGCACTCTCTGTTATCATATTCTGTTGGTGTTCTGGGCCTCGTGACCTGGGGAAAACCAATTGGATGTCACTAGGGCAGGGAGTGGAGGTGGAGATGGAGCTGGCCGAAAGCAGCAGGGGAGCGCAGCGAGGGTTCTAGGGGCCGAAAAATGCCCAAAACAGAACAAAATAAAAGCAGAAAAGGCTACGTGTGACCTGGATCCACTCTTTTCTCACAGGCATTGGGGAAATGGAAGGAAACGCTCTGCATCACCATGCCCTCTTCCTTTTCCAGGTCTCGTGACACACTTGTGGCACACTCATCACACACACTGTGATGCAAACCTTATAGGGAATCCCCCACAGTCTGTCCCCCTTCCCCAGCCATCTTTGTCACAGAATCCCATTTGAGATTGCAGAACGACAGATAGTACAATGAAATGGCTATTCGAGATTCCTGACGGAAGCGCGCGTGGCGCAGCACCTTATTAATACTGAAAGCACTGCAGTGAGAAAGCATGCTCGCGTTACAGAAAATAATATTTCTCTAGACATTAGACAAGCGTGGCATTGGGTGCCCACAAATTACATTAATACCTGATGTTACAAGGGAACAGTTCACCCATGTTGGAGATGAGGAGCCATGATGGTTCTGCCTGAACCCAAAATTGCAGAGGGGGTACTAAAGCCCTAAGCCCATTGTTGTGGCCTAAATGGATGACAGGACGCTGTAGGGTTTCTAACAGTCTTTATTGACTGGCAACAAGTGGAGAGGTTCTAAAGCGGCCTGGTGGCGCGGGGCGCTTACTCACTGTTCAATGTGACCAAGTCCTGTGCTTCCCCAGTTGCTTCACTGTGGATGGGTTGTGCTCACCGGTGGCACGCTGTAGACTCCTAGGGCCCCCATGAAGCCTCCAGTGGCTGTGGTGTTATGCCCTAGGAGCTGTGGTGAGAGTTCTGTAACTCACTCTCCTTCTCATGTAGTCAGGAGCAGCGCTCCTGCACGACCGCTTCGGCTGGCAGGGCGCCAACTGTGAAGCGGGAACATTTTCCCGCGGAGCGTGGGCTCGCGAGATCCCGTCTCGCGAGATCTCGCGAGAACACGCTCCCGCGATCACGTGATGTCCCCACACACCTCCCCTGCTGGAAAAAAGAATGGGAGGTCACTCCATGATGAAGTCCGCATATTTCCTGGGTTTCCTTCTCTCTCTCTGGGGCCTGCCAGGATCCGGGTATGGAGCGGGATCGATGAAGTCTCCTTGGGAGGGTGCTGGTGATTCGGGTTCTCTTTGTCCAGCTCCTTGCTGTGATCCCCTGGGTGTAGTTGGGGGAAGGGAGCTTGCGAAGTCGTTGTGATGGTGCGGCTCTACGATGTCTCCACTTGGGAGGTGATCGTTCTCGTATGGCTCTTGGCAGACTTGATCCCCTCCGGTGTCTCCTGGCGAGTGTACAGTGTATTCTTTCCTGCGGTACATGGCTACCCTCTCTAGATTCCATCTCCTGCCATCGCTGGTGCAGATGTGGTTTGTCCCTCTCTCCATGACTTCTATGGGACTGCTGTATCTGGAACCTGTGGAGGTGTCCTTGTGGGGAAGTCGTATCTTCACCAGATCCCCTTTGTTGACTTGTGTGTGTCGAGCGGCTCGGCGCAAATCCCCCTGTGCTTTCATTGCTTCTTTGTTGCGCTGCATGCGGCACGTTACGTCAACCATGTCAACCTCTTCGTCGGCCCTCACTTGCTGAAGCCATGGTGGTACCAGTGAGGATGCCGCCCTTCTCCCCCTCAGCAGATGGAACGGTGAAACACCTGTGACGGCATTGGGGGTGAGACGGTGGGCTGCTACGGCTTCTTTGACCGTCTTGTATGGGTCTAGGCCCGAGGCGTGAGCCAGTTGCAGCGCCCCTTTGATGAAGCGGTTGGCCCGCTCGACTAGGCCATTTGCCTGTGGGTGATAAAGGCTTGCTTTTCGCTGTTTGATGTTGTTGAGCTTGAGAAATTTTTCCATTTCTCTGGAGACTAGTTGGACTCCGTTGTCCGTGACGAGTTCTTCGGGCAGGCCCTCCCGCTGGAATATGGCGGTGAGTGTTTCAATGACTGTTCCCGTGGTGATGTCCGGGGTGAAGTCAGCTTCCACCCATTTGGAAAAATAGTCGACCAAGACTATCCCGTATCTGTGCTCTGGGGGCATGTTGTCCAGCGGCCCTATGAAATCCAGCCCCAGTTTTCGCCACACCCCTTTGGGGACTTCGGTGGGCAGCATGGGGGCTTGCCTCACGGCTAGGCGCTTGTCGCTGTTGGAGCATTCGTGGCACCTATCGACCATCTGCCGAACGTCCTGGTCCATACCTGGCCACCAGTATGCGTCGCGTATCCTTCTTCTGGTCATGTTGCACCCTAAATGGCCCGAGTGTGCTCTGCACAGTATGACTTTGCGGATTCCGCTGGGTGGGATGATTTGATCACCTCTGAGAATGAGACCGTTCATGGCAGTGATTTCCTCGTTCACCTTCCAGTAGGGACGAAGGCCTTCGGGGATCGCTCTCTCGTTGGGCCATCCATTTCGAACCCAGGTGCTTACGTGCCTTAGAGCGTAGTCCTGCTCAAACTCTTCCTGCCAGTGGCGGTCGCTCATTTCCATGTACTCGACGTTCCTCAGGTCGCCGATGGACGCAACAACACATTCGTCTTCCAGGAATGTGGTGCCGGGGGCGCTTTGGTTGAGGAGCCTGGACATGCAGTCCGCTTGTGCGTTTTTCCAGCCCGCAATGTGTTGTATCTCATAGGTATATTCTTGGAGCTTCGCGGCGATCCTGGCCAGTCTGGGGGTGGCCGTCTTGGTGCCGCCCGGGCTCAGCATGTGAATTAGGGGCTTGTGATCGGTGATCAGCTTGAATCTTGTCCCCCATACGTATGATCTGAAGTAGTCGACGGCCCAAGCGCATGCCAACATCTCTTTCTCTACCGTAGAGTAATTCTTCTCGGATGAGGATAATGCCTTGGATGCAAACGCCACAATGTCTCCGTGTCGCCCTTTTTCTGGGTCAAGGTGGCCCCTAGGCCGTATGCGCTGGCGTCAGTGGTGATGTATGTGTCCCATTCAGGGTTGTATGGTTTAAGGCACGGCACGTGTAGAATCCTATTCTTGATTTCGCCGAAAGCCTCATCTTGTTCTGGGCCCCAAGAGTACGCTGCCCCCTTCTTCAGAAGCTCCCTCATGGGAGACGTGGTCTCAGAGAACCTGGGGACGAATTTGGCATAGTACTCAGCTAGGCCTAAGAATGAGCGTAGTTCCTATTTGGACATCGGCGCCGGTGCCTCAGTAATGGCCTCCATGAGGTTCCTCTTGGGGCTTACCCCATCACTCGAGATGCAGTACCCAAGATACTCTACTTTGTTCACCTCGAAGACACACTTTTCATGGCGTAGGTGAATGCCTTCCTCCTGAAGTCTGCTTAGGACTGACTTGAGTGCCTTGTCATGGGTCTCGTTGTCCTTGGCGTATACCAGAATGTCGTCTTGGAAGAATGAGACATTGGTGAGGCCTTTCAGTAGGGAGTTCATCATCCTCTGGAATGCGGATGCTGCGGATGATAACCCGAAAGGCATGCGGGTGTATTGGAAGGTGCCAAAAGGAGTGATGAACGCCGTCAGGGGGCGGGAGGACTTGTGTAGGGGAATCTGGTGATAGGCATCACGCATGTCCAGCTTCGAGAAAATGGCCGCCTCTTTCATCATGAGGACGATCTCATTGATGCTGGGGAGTGGGAAGCTATCCGTGATCACCTCCAAGTTCAGGCTTCTCAGGTCGATACAGATCCTGAGGTCGTTGCTGGACTTTTTCTTTACTAGTACTACCGGACTCAGCCACTCCGAGGATTCCACGGTTTCAATGGTTCCTTCTTCGACCATCTTCCTCAGGTGGGCGTCCAAAGCTGGTCTTGCGGTGGCAGGTACTGCCCTTACTTTGTGCTTGAATGGAGTGGCGTTGGGTTTCAGCCGAATTTTGTGGACGAAGTTTTTCACTTTTCCCGGTTTCTCGGAAAACAGGCTTGGAAAGATCTCCTTGTAGTTTTGCGCTGCTCCTGACGAGATCATGAGCACCTGTTCCGGAGTGCTGGGATCTAGTTTCATGCTGAGTTTGTGTTGGTCATCCCACCCCAGCACGGCTGGACCTTTGAGAGAAAAATACACTTTGGTGGTGGTAGACCTCCCCTTGATATCGATGCGGGCCTTGATGTAGCCCAACAGTTCGACCGTTGCCCCTCCAAACACGGTGGGTTTTTGCCTGGTTGATCTAATCTCCACTTTTTCTTGTCCCATCATCTCCTTGTACGTGTTGATGGGCAGAATGGTGAGGTCGGATCCCGAATCAGCCATGACGCGCGTTTCCATGCCGTCCACTTTAATGGTGCAGTGGGGCTTTTCTCTTCTGGCATGGGGGGCATTGACCATGACAACCATGGGTCTGTCCTGCAGTTCATCCTCATCGGTTGAGGTGTAGTCACCGTCGACACGGGACACAGTTTTCTCCCACCACATGCATGCTGGAGCCACGTGGCCAATGCGTCCGCACTTGGAGCACTCCTTATTCCTGGCGGGACAGTCGCGGTCGTTCGCCATGTGCTTGAGGCTGGCGCATCTGTAGCATTTTGGTGCCTCCTTTTTCCTGGGACTTTTGTCTTTGGGGCCGTCGCGGGATTTCTTGTCTCTGCGACCTCTCCATTGTAGCGCCGCCATTTCGGGCACGGGCAGGTGACTTCCCGCCTCCTTGCGTCTGCTGGAGGTTTCTTCCTCCGCCCTGGCAATCTGGATGGCTTTATCGAGGGTGACCTCCTTTTCTTGGATGAGCTTGTCCTGTACTTTCCTAGAGTTGGTGTGGACAACGAGCAGGTCGCAGATGACCTGTCATTAGGAATATTGGAGTTAGAGTTTGAGAGGATACGGTTGTTCTGTGTAGAGAAGGAAGAACTGTTTACCTTAAGAACCGTCCATATATCTTCTCTCCACTAGTACTCCATTCCTTTTTTACTTCTTCTTTGTGACTTTACAACAAAGAAGAACCTATTTTAAAAAATATTTTTTTCTGCTTCTCAAAAAAAGAATAATTGATTGTTTTCTGTTCTTTAAACAAAATTGTGAATTACAACTGTGAGTGTTTTAACAATTTCTGTTATACTTCTTTGTTATTACAACCTTTATGCTCATCAGGATTTTCTTTGTCTAAATAATAAACTTTTCAAATAACTTTCTAGAAATTTGCCCTTTTTGTTTTCAGAGAATTTCATAAAAATGCATGATACCAGAGTTTGGTACTTTTTTGAACAATTTAATCATGTTGATTTTGATACATAGCAGTAAGGGATCTACGGTGTTATTTTGGTCTTTTGTCCCCTCCTTTTCTGCTCATGGGGCAAATCCCCCCCCTCTTTCTTTGTTTGCAGATGACCTGTTCTGCATTTTCTCCGAAGGCGCAAAGAGAAGCGAGTTCCCTCATCCTCGTGATGTAGTCATCCACGGGTTCGCTCCCTTCCTGTTTGCGAGTGTAGAATCTCAACCTGTGCAGTACAATGTTCTCCTTGTTGGTGAACCTCTTCATGATACGACGAGTGGCTTCTTTGTAAACGTCGTCGTCTTCGGCGTCATCGTCGGCCGCCGGTATTTCTTTAAGGCCGGCAAAGATACGCTGACCTTCAACCCCTACCTCATTCAACAGCATCGCCCTCTTCCTGATGGGGGCATATCGCGAGCCGCCCACCGCTTCCAAGTAGGTGGAAAAAAGGGGTTCCCATTGCATCCACGGAATCGCCGGTGTCCCTGGCAAGGGGAGAAACGCAGGGGGTGGTGTGGCGCCTTGCATGGTGGGTCCGTGGGACTTCAGGTATCCTCGTTGCCAGTTATGTTGTGGCCTAAATGGATGACAGGACGCTGTAGGGTTTCTAACAGTCTTTATTGACTGGCAACAAGTGGAGAGGTTCTAAAGCGGCCTGGTGGCGCGGGGCGCTTACTCACTGTTCAATGTGACCAAGTCCTGTGCTTCCCCAGTTGCTTCACTGTGGATGGGTTGTGCTCACCGGTGGCACGCTGTAGACTCCTAGGGCCCCCATGAAGCCTCCAGTGGCTGTGGTGTTATGCCCTAGGAGCTGTGGTGAGAGTTCTGTAACTCACTCTCCTTCTCATGTAGTCAGGAGCAGCGCTCCTGCACGACCGCTTCGGCTGGCAGGGCACCAACTGTGAAGCGGGAACGTTTTCCCGCGGAGCGTGGGCTCGCGAGATCCCGTCTCGCGAGATCTCGCGAGAACACGCTCCCGCGATCACGTCAGATTCTACAGTCAGCAGGTTGGCCACTGTACCACAATGCCTAATGTTTAATAACATATCTTGCATGCCCTCTCCTTTCAGCCTCCCAAAGTAACATGCCCTCTGTTGGCCGTACTGTAACACTGTTCTATTCAATCACTGCTCAGTTATGCAAAATAATGACAATAGAATTGAACATTCATTTATTTTGGAACTTAACTATATCCTTCCTCTTGAACACAGGCTATTACAGAAAACATTCCAAAAAGGAAGAAGAATTTCTCTGATTACCGAGATAGACATTCAACATTTCCCTTGGATCAAGGCACTATTCGAAGCCTAGACCATGCTCCAATCTGGTACAGATCTTTGCCACATCATATGAAACAGATGAATACCTAAGCCTCGGTAACGCGTCCATCGCATTAGGATGGTGCTTGTATTTATTGCATTTGCCATTCTTTTTTGTTACCAATATGAATGGCTTCTAAAAAGATCCCTTATGGCGACGAACGAAATGGCCTCCTTAGTTCAAAAATATTGGCCAGAAGAGATTAAGACCAACTTTCAAAGCTATTTATCATTGAGCCCTCTCGCTGCTCAAACGGAATTGACACCTACACAGGCCACTGGATTGCAGAACACAGTAGGGGCTCACCCCAATAATAGCACTAGGCACCGCAGGGTAATCCAGTTCAGGTGTCTCATAAATGAAGCTGACAAATGCCGAGATGGCCATCCTTTTTTGATATTGCTTGTTCCCTCTGAACCCGGTCTCGTACAAGCCAGGCAGGTCATTCGGCAAACGTGGGGAAATGAGAGCTTGGTGCCTGGCATCCGAATAGTCAGAATCTTTTTGCTGGGCATCACAACTCAACCAGAAAGTAAACTTCAGCAATATATCTTCGAGGAGAGGAGACATGATATTGTGCAACACGAATATTTAGACACCTACAGAAACTTGACCATTAAAACACTCATGGGCTTGAATTGGGTAGCAACATTCTGTCCGAACACTCCCTATTTCATGAAAGCAGACTGTGATATGTTTGTCAACACTGAATACTTAATCCACTACCTCTTAAAACCCGATCAGCCTCCCAGGCACATGTACTTCACTGGTCACTTGATAGATGCTGGACCCGATCGTGATAACAGCAGTAAATGGTACATGCCGCCTGAGATGTATCCTGACCTTCTGTTCTGGAACTGGCTATGTTTTCTCTGGAGACCTGGCAGCAAAAATCTTTGCTGTCTCTTTCAGCGTTAAAAAGCTGCACCTTGAGGATGTGTACGTGGCCCTCTGTCTAAAGGCCTTAAATGTTACCCCAGAAGCTCCACCCAGGAAATCGGACTTCAATCACTGGCACATTCCTTTCTCCATCTGTCACTATAGCCGCCTCATCACCTCGCATGGCTTCCAGCCAGATGAGCTCCTTAAACATTGGACTATCTTTCAACAGGGAAAAGGTAACTGTGTGTCAATGGAATAAGATGCAGACCCTGATCAAAGCAACCTGCAGAAAACTGAACTTTCAAAGCCCTCTGGTTGAGTTCTTCTTGTGTAGATGCTGATCTAGTTTTGAAATTAAAGGGAGAGCAGCCTGGAGATCTTTGCCTCCCTGCTCACTTGGCATCTTTGAAATGATGAAAACCCTCCATTTAGACTTCAGGGGCTGGATAGCTGCAATCTGTGCAAGTAGAAATGCATTTTGCGCATGCGGAAATTGTATTTGTGCAAGCGCTGTTGTATTAGTGCCATTGAAAATGCCTTTGCAAAGCACTTGCACCAGCACTAAAGCAATTGTGTATGCACAAATGCACAGTAATCCAGCCCCTGGGGCAGCATTACAGTAAGTATGAAGATGCACGGACATAGTGTGCGCATGCACAATTGCATTGGAGGCAGCACTAATGTTTGCAAATGTATTTTGCAGTGGTGCTAATGGGATTGCATAGGCACAAACCTACCTTAAGTTCATCCTGATACCTCGTATCTAATTGGCTAGAGCTTCTCCATCAAGAAACTGTGGGAAAGGCAACAAAATACATTTGTTCTTGTTAAAGGTATTCTGTTATTTTGAATAACGTTTGATTAATAATGACCTCTATCCCAAATTAGGAAAATATTTTTTTCCCCAGAAAAATCAATTCAAGTAAGTCAACCCTAAAAACAACTATCACCAAAAAAGAAATTAACATGCAAACATTAATATAAAGTGCCGGGGTGGGAGAGCCAGGAAACTGGATATTGTAAAGGCTCCACAATAAGGCAGTAGCTAAGTAGAGAACAGCAATGAAATTGAGAGAGTTATGGTAATCGAATAAGGGTGGACATGAAGAAAACATTGAATTGTGGTGAAATCTGATTCTGGACAGAAAAGGTACAATGAGGAGTTTCTGTGTACAAGACCTGTAACACAACTGGGCTCTGTGGAGAAAAG
This sequence comes from Ambystoma mexicanum, assembly GCF_040938575.1. NCBI lineage: Eukaryota > Metazoa > Chordata > Amphibia > Caudata > Ambystomatidae > Ambystoma > Ambystoma mexicanum. Next base: position 1,136,159,101 of record NC_090932.1, on the reverse strand, counting down.
CCAAAAGGTAAAATAGGCAAACAGACGGTATCCCTCCCTCTGCTTTAGTAGGATGGGCCAAGGGCTGGATGTACTCTCCAAAATGGGTGGGTTCAGCAGCGGAAACTTCCAGAAAACAAGCATGTGCTAAATACTGAAATGAAATGAAGGGCAAAGCATTAAAAAAATCTGTTGTTATCAACCAACCCATTGGCTGCGGTCAAGCAACAAACTGTTGCTGCTCATTCCACCCTCAAACTGTGTGTTCAGGGGGACTGCAGATTTGGAGTTTTCGGGCCAAAGTATGGAACAGTCTCCGTTTGGAGATTTGGGTCCTTAAATCTCTTTGCCACTTTCGCTAGGCTTTAACACCCCACCTGCTGAAGTCATTTGGATGGGCGGTAATTACTAATGTAGATTGGTCTCCTGGTTTGGACTGACTTCATAGCAACACGTTTTTAGGCTTCTTCTCTCTTGTTGTCTCATTTCAATCTGCGCATATATACGACATAGTTCGTTCAGCGTGCTATACAAATGCTTTAAAAATTTTAAATTTAAAATTCAAGCAAAGTTCTGATAAAATAGCAGTCTTTTTTAGTTTAAGTTTTATTATTTTTTAACAGATCGTTCATGTCATATACATGAAGATAACTTGTTAAGCAGCAATTAATTTACTCTTAATATTAATAAGAAACAAGTGCACCATAGGAGAGCAGACAACATTGTCGACAGTTGAGAAATGCTGAAATAGGGATGTCATTAACGATGGTATAGATAATTATCTGCAATACAAATAAAATAGCCACGAAATGTGTTCTGTTCAATGGATTATGCCATTTGCTTTTCTGATGTATAGTATAGTAAGACAGAGGAAGCCAAACCACAAATGACAGAGACAAAACACGAGGAATAGGCAAAAACACAAGGAAAATACTTAGCATATAATAAAGTGATGCAACACACCATAAACACAACATAACTGCAAACCATAATAACCCACCCCTGCAAAGAAAAACACAGTAACACAAAATTAATAAACTTACTGTCAGTCTGAGCAACTGGCATCTGATCAATAGGAGGGTTCTTCTCAAATCCAGACAACTTATTGTAGAAGGGAAAATATGTAAATAATTATTTTCTTTTAATGTTTCACCCAAGGAGGGGAATTTTATTTTCATCTTGTTTTGTTTAGCTACTGTAGGTGGCCTTCAGGGATCTTTACTCTTAATTCTATAGTAACAAAAAAGCAAGTCGTACAGGGTGGAAAGTGGTTTGGTCAGCGATCCCTGAGTCCTATCTTAACAAGTGCATTGAGGTTAGCAACGGTGAGAGAGGAGCGTTGTCTCTTACGGTAGGATGATGATTTTTCACTTATTATTGTTGATGCAGCTGCTACGGATCCTGTCAGGAAGGCTTTGGAGCAGGATGGGTAAGTCATAGTAAGTCTAATGTTGTGATGTATTTTTCCACCTATTCCTTTTTTTCTGAATCTGGACGTGGTAATGAGCTGTTCCTTAATTGATGAAAGGTTTCCTCAAGGAAAGTATGGTTTGAAAAGTATTCTTATGTAGTCGGGGGTACAGCAGAGTAGGGCCTTGTGGATGAGGCAGAGATTTCTAAATGATATCCACTGTTCTAATGGAGACAGGAGAGATATGATCTCTTATATTTATATCATTAATGAGTTTGCTGTCTATTTTCTGGACTAAATTGACTGTTTTTCTAAAGCCCCTCATGGTCTGTGTTGGGGAGGTCGATAAAGGTCTCAATGAGAAAGAGGGTTTCAGGTTGCACGTGCCATATTGGTGACTGGGGGAACAGCGATGTTGATGCAATGTTGCAATTTAGCGTGTATCTAGTGTAGTTAATGGGAATAGGATAAGTGTTACTTTTAGTGTTACTTTGTGTTTAAGTTAATACATTTTAGATTTGCACACGTGCAGCAAGATATTTTTAAAACTTCTGATGCAAATATAAACCATTTAGGTGTGTGGTGTGCCATGTAGCACCTAAATGTTGGGCAGTGAGGAGATTTGTATGCGAGCGTGAGAATGGAGATTTGCAATGAAGAAATCGCTGTGAAGAGGATGCAGTGGTTTTGAACATACATCTTAAGACATACATACATGGGGCCTTCAGGGATATGTCTTTGGGACAGTTGGGGTACATAGTGAATATACAAATCTGTATGCTCCAAGTCATAGTTAGGAATTATGCAGGGGCAGGAGCATGGATTGGTGAGATGAACTCTGTGTGACAGGGAAAACTGGTTTAGCAAGGTTGAAGGCTGAGGAAGGGCAGCTGTGATTATATCTTATGGTTAGTTACATGCAGGCTCAGGTTTTTACGACTTGGTACTGGAAAGGAAATGCAATCTTTTGAAGTACATGGTAGCCTATTATTAATTATCCAGGGAGATCCGGCCATCTGGGTTGTGATCGAGTAATAAAGCCAGTGGAAGGGCCGCTTAAGGGCAGAGTTGACAAATGGTTTATGGGTTCTGATCAGTTTCTCAGGATGTGCCCAGAGGCCATGTGTGCTGAATTGGTAGTCATGTAGATGACTTGTGTGAAACAAGGACGTCAGCAAGTCTGGGCGGATAAGATTTTTATCGCCAATTCAAAGGGAACTTGTTTATTTCTCCCCTCCTCATATTGTTGAAGTGTCCTTGCAAATACCATGCACATCATGTTCAGGGTTAGAGGTCTGCAGCCAGCTGGACATTGCAATGAATTACTTTGTTGTGTTAATGTGTAACCATGGGAAGACATCATGACCTACCACGTAAAGATCCCAAAAAGGGGTACGCTGTAAATATGAGCTGATGTAAAGATATGTTTAAAGGAGATGGTTGTTAAATAAATGTGTCCAATGAGAACGTGAGAATGAAAGGGGATTGGATTTGTTTGTATAGGCTTGGACACTCATGTGTGGGGGGACGATTTGTAATAAAATATGTGGGAGTATTTTAACTGTTACAAAATGTATAAAATGTGTAACTTGTGTGGTTCGAGGAGCCTCGGGTTAGTTTGACTCTACAGCGTCATCTAGCTCCTCCCGGCCGTTTGTACAATAAACTTGCTTTACGGACAATCAGTCACTTGCTTCTTAAAAGGTGGGCCTACTTTGGGTTCAGGTGATCGGAGGCCCATCTGCAAGTCTTCCAATAAGTCTTGGGGCCTCATTACACGGATGGCGGTAGGGATTTACCGGTACCGGTAAAATACCGGTACCGGTAAATCCTTACCGCCTTACTACAAAGTCCCTTTGCAGGTTGGGGGATTTAACGCCTGCTTTTTGCAGGCGTTAAAATCCAACCCGCTAAGGGACCTCGGAGCTAATTACGGCACCGCAAAATTGCGGTGCCGTAATTAGCGCCTTCCCCATTCCCATAGAGCCCTATGGGGCAGAAATGGGAATGGGGAAGGGCAATGGTGGAAGGGGGATTTACCGCCCCTCCAACCTTGGAATGGGGCGGTAAATCCCCTTTCCGCCAAGGCGGTGTCGGTATTTTACCGGCATGAGCCATGGCGCTAATAGCGCCATGGCTCACCGCCTACCGTGTAATGAGGCCCTTGGAGTGTCGTTAGGTCTAGACACTGTTGGGCTATAATGAATGATGGCAGGTTTCTCAGCATGTAGGCATGGATGTTAGATTTTTTTCACAAATGGAGCTGATTTGGGATTCAAAGGATAGCAAGGAATCGAATATCGCTTTAATGGTGAGTTTGGGAAAGACCGATACATTTATAGTCTAAGGAAACCTCAGTTGTCAGTAGGGGAACCTTCCAAGCATAATGACTTCTGTATTGTCACCCTTAAAAATAAGACAGCTCTCTGCCATCCACTTGTGCGTCTGTGTAAAGGCAGTCTTTGTATAACCCTCTTAGGGCACTACAACCACTAACCCTAATCTGAGGCTCACACACCTAACAACAAAAGGGAAGCCAAAACTCTCTTAAGGTAGGTAATGTGGGCACAGCGACAAGGCTTAATTCTCAGGCAGAGGCAGTAGGCTGATACAAAAGTACAGTTAGTCGAGACACATATCTCTAGAGAGTACACTACATGGATATACTTAAAATAATCTATGCTTTATTAAGTCACGTGTAAAACATGCAGGTTTTTATACCTTTTATTGGACTAACTGAAAATACTATGCAAAGATGGAAACAAAACATTAGCTGTCGAAGTCCTACAGATTTTGTCAGGTGTTTCAGAGTGAAATGATTAGTAAAAGAAGGCCAAAGTACAGAACATTGTCAAAGCAAAGAAAAAAAAAGAACATTTTAAATGTCATTGGCTGAAGAAACATTATGCTTGGAATCTGGGTTTGGATTTACTGTCTTGTCTAGAAGACCATAACTGCCAGAGACACGGAAAATATAAGGGTTTGGAAACAGTACACATTCTGAGAGTTGCAGTTATTAAAAAGAGAAAAAATCCTTTTCACGTTACAGTTAAGTTAGGCCCAGGACGACTTAAAGTGATACTCACAGGTTTCATAAAATTACTGATGTTTTTGTAAATGGCCAATTGAAATGTTGAGTGTAAAAATGTGTTTTGAAGCATCCTTGTAATTCCAGGCCATTGTAGGTTTCCTGGCAAAATATGCTCTCACGGTTTAACTAGTGCAGTCTCAAATGTTTTCTCACCATGCCTTAAGCATTACAATTGTTTCCTCGTTTGCAAACCATGCGGCAAATGCAAAATAAATTGTGCACTGTCCATTGTTATCTCAGAATGTCTCATGAAAGGTAATGGGGGCCACCCATTTCAGCTTAGAGACCCAAGATTTCTGTTGTTGGTGTCCTGTGCCCCTCGCACATTAGGGGTCTACACAGGTATTATAGCGCGGTGGCAACACACTCGTCTTGGAAGCAAGAACATGCAGAGCAAACCAGGCTTGAATCCTGAGTCCGTGCTTAGGAACCTCTTTGCTATTAAGTGCGTTAAAAATGAATTATAATTATAATACTGTCTGACATCTGATGGTGAGAAATGGTACGAGAGGGTTGTCTTCTGACTTTGTTGATGTGATTGCATGGTTGGACCTGGACTAAAAGCTGTACATACTTTGTCATAAAACCAATATCTATGTTCAAACAGCTGTCTTTTAGGTTAATCATCTTCAGATACTTGGGCTCCCACATGCTTCGATATGTGCTATTTGTGAGACCACCTTTAAAAATCATCACCAATAGATCCTGCAATGAATGCCCATCCTGTGTGAAATGTTGACCCGCAGGTGTTTCTGTTTTGTGGGTTGAGATAGTGTATCTATGTAGGCTCATCCTTTCATGCACCTCTTTTCAGGGCTCTTAGTTCCCTTGCATGCACTGTTTGCATTGGATGAGGTATATTGCATTGGATGATTTGTAGTTGTATGTCCATTGTATCTGTAATGTTCAGTTCTATGAGGTTGTTATTACATATCCATAGCAGATGCGTTGGCATGTTTTGCATTTCCTAGAGTTGCAAAGGTATGTTCCAGGTCTTCTTTGTTCTTGATCAAGTGGAAATGTACTACTGGTCATAGACTGTGGTAGGTGTTTCGGTGAATTGTATGCAATTATGGGAGCTTATTTGAAGATGTCTCTCAGCACATTCTGCCTGCTAAAAATTGGTTGTAAGTCCTTAACAATCCTATTCAGTTGTGTTAGTTCTGGATGGTAGGCGACAACCAAAGGTATTTGTTCTGTCTCTCTGCTGTCTCATCATTAGAGAAGGTTGTCTCTGGGTATTTTCAATGTGTGATCAAATTCACTGTCAGTTTGTTTAGTGGGGTGACCCTTTTGCAGGAAGGATGTGCCAAGTGTGACAAGTTGGTTGGCGCTTGTCTTTCAGTTGGAGCCTATACATCGGTTTCAAAAGGCCAGCCTCTAAAAGACAGACTGTTTTGTGTGGCTTGTATGGAAACCTGCCCCCAGCAAGTATGTATTACTTGTCAGTAGGTTTCTTGTACACAGCTATTTCCAGATGGCCGTTCCTTCCAACCAAGATAGTTTTATCCAAGGAATCTATGGTGTTCTTGGATTATTCCATGTTGAACTTGATGCATCAGTGAAAACCATTTAGTGATTCATCAAATTGTTTAAGAGAGTCTTTGTCTTGTGTCCAAATCAAGAAGATGACATCAATGTAATGCAGGTATGTTAGTGGTTTCAGGGATTGCTGTTGTAAAAACCCCTGTTTGAGGTCCAACATGAAAAGGTTAGCATACTGGGGTGCCATTCTTGTCCACATGTCTGTCCCAGTCTTTCGTAGAGAAAATGTATTTTAATGAAGCAGAAATTGGTTTGTGTGAGTATGAATCTCATTAGATTCATGTTAGGTGTGGTTGGGGTGTCTATCTTGGAGTTAACGTTTTTCAGGATTTTCTGGCATGCTGCAATTACATCTACTTTGGAATGTTGGAATAAGGTGCATTGACATGCTATGTGACCAGGAGTACATCCAGTGGGACATCGCTTGAATCTTTCTAAGGAAGCGAGTTGTGCTCTGTACAAAGCTTTCTGTGTTCATCACCATAGGTTTTAGGATATATTCAATATATTCAGATATGGATTCTGTTAATGTATTTAGTGTGTTTACTTCAGAGATGATCGGGTGCCCCATGTTTCCTGACTTGTGGATCTTTGGGTGCAAATACAAGGCCCCAGGGGTTCGATTGTTTGATACCAGATGTTGCAGGTTTTCCTCTGTGCAACTGTGCATGGATTTAAAGATTTGTTCCAGAGCTTTTTTGTACTCAATGGTGGGTAGTGACTAAGTTTCTGGTAATAATTTGGGTCAAGAAGCTGTCTTTATGCTTCCATTTCGTATTTCTGTGTACCCATGACCACATCCATGCCACCTTTGTCAGCTGGTTTTATTATGCTTTCCTTGTTTTGTTGTATTACCTTTATCCCTTGTGGGTTTGAGGGTCTAGCTAGTCACCTATTTATTGAATATGTCAGATCTTACATTTTTCTGAAACAGTCTATGTAGGTTCAAAATGTTTAGTTAGGCCCATATGGTGGTGTCCAATTTGAGCATTTATTTGTGTCATCATAATCTGGGGCAGCCCATTGTTCACTATTTTGTTCAAAGAACTATTCTTTGAAACGCAAGTGTCACATCTAGTCATCAATTTCCCCACAGAGTTGAACTGTATCTAATTCCTAGCTGGGGAAGAAGGTCAGTCCCCTGAAAGCTACAGACTGTTCAGCATGTGTAAGTTCATGCATGGAGAGGTTTATGACTGATAGTTGATTAGCGGTGAGGTCTCCCATATGATCCTTAGTGTTGGTCTTGTTTTGTGTGAGGATCTCTATTTCAGGGGGAGGCATGACCCTTCCCATGCTACCCCCAAACAAGGCCTTGTGTCATTCCTTGTAGGTCCTGACGTTTCTTGTTCTTCTGAATTAGTAAATAATTCAAAGTATTTTGCTAGTTCTGTTTGACCTCATGTTAGGGTTGCAGTGCAGGACCATTTTTTTGTTCTCTCACCCTTGTTGTGAGCTTGTTTATCTGCATCCTCAGTCTCGTTCTCTTCGAGTAGAGGTGGTGTATGAGATGATTCCATATTTTCTCTCAACGTTTCTTGCACACATGCTAAGTGTCATCATATTATGGGAGGTCCTCGGTGGGTTTACGATCCTGAGTCCATTTGGTATCAGATTTTGGTTTTTGCATGCAGTCAAGGAAAAAATATCACTGTCCAACTGAGATTCATTTCTCCTCATTTGACAGAAGTGCCACTGTCTCTGGTGCATTTCCAGATCCAGAAGACCAATTCAACACTGTATTAGTTCCGTTTTTAAATCACACAAGATGCAGATTTTGATACCTTTTATTGGACTAAGTGAGAACACTACAAAGGTGGAAACAAAGCATTAGCTTTCGAAGTCCCAGAGACTTCTTCGCTAGATATTACAGAGTAAAATTATTAGTAAAAGAAAGCCACAGTACAGATCATTCTCAAAACGGAGAAAAAAACAGGGCATTTTAAAAATCAGTGGGTGAAAGAACAGTATCCCTGGAATGTGGGTCTGGAATTGCTGTCTTATCTACAAGACCATTAAACATCTTGGGAGCAGGGAACACATAACGGTTTGGAAAAAAGAGAAATAACAAATCCTTTTTACATTTTACTGATGTTTTTTTTAAAGGCGAATTGAAGTGTTTGGTTTGAAAACACATGATTAGGAAATAGTGTCCGTTTTTCATTTTCCTCATCTAGAGGCTAAAGATTTTTGTTTGCAGCCTTCATGTAGTGTCAGGACATTGTAATGTTCCTGACAAAATATGACCTCAAGGTTCAACGTGTGCAGTCTCAAATATTACCTCACTACCCTTCAAGCTTCACAATAATGTTCTCGCTTGCACACAGTGTGACAAACGCAAAATACATTAATCATTTTTGAACAGTGTAGTGTCCTTTGTTATTTCAGAGCTTAGACACCCAAGATTTCCACTATTGGTGCCCTGTGTCCCTCATGCATAAGGGGTCCTGAACAATAATGTCCGGTGGCTGTTGGTGAGAAATTATACAGAGGGGTGTCTTCTGGTTTTGTTGATGTGATTGCATTGCTGGATCTTGGCTGAAAGTTGGTCATGGAATGTCATAAAACCAATATCTATGTTCAGACCACTGTCTTTTAGGTTAAGCATCTTCAGGTACTTGGGCTCCCATGTCCTTCTCCATGTGGTATTTGAGAAGCCACCTTTTAAAACCATCACCAATGGATCCTGCAATGAATGCCCATTCTGTGTGAAATGTAGATCCACTGGTGTTTCTGTTTTGTGGTTTGACATGGTGTATCTATATAGTTTCATCCTTTCAGTTCTTTATAGGTCTTGTCCCCATAGTTCCCTTGCATGCAATGTTTGCATTGGATGGATATACATCATTAGATGATCTGCAGTTGCATGTGCCTTGTATCTGTATTGTTCGGTTCTGCGGGGGAACATGTAGATATTAATCAGCTCAAAATAGGTACTTAAGGTATAATGCACAATATCAAAAAGACACAGGGCCTCATTCCGAGGTGGGCGGTAAGGAGTTAACGGCGCCGGTAAGGATGCCGGTGGCGTTAACCCCTTACTGCCCTATTACGAGTCTGCTGGCGGGACCCACAAAGTGCGTCTGATAAAACCAGGTGCCCTTAGCGTGTCCCGCAAGCAGACCAGGGAGCTAACAACGGGCCCGTTATTAACGGGCTCTTTATTAGCTCCCTCCCCATTCCCATTGCGCCCTATGGGGGTTCGAATGGGGATGGGTTCCCTGAATGGGGAAATACCGGGTCCTCCTAGGTTGGAATGGCCCCGTATTTCCCCATTCAGGGTATGGGGTATGGCAGTAGCCATGGCGCTAATAGCACCATGGCTACCTCCATACTCGTAATGACCCCCACAGTATACTAAAAAAAAACAGTAAATGTGTAAAAAGATTTTTCCTAACCCCACTGTCTGGATGTGGGTCCACTGCCGCAGCTGGGCACCCAATATAAATTAAAAGGGGGTGGAGGAACAAAAGGAAAAAAAACCTCCTAACAAGCAGGTGAAGCCCCATAGAGGCCAGCACAGTTTTATACAGTCCTTTAGACACAACCCACCTTTATTGCACATGGTAGGGCTTAAACCAAAGGTCTAGGCCTACTACATATAAGTAAGGGGTAGGCAGAAAAGGGGCCTAGACATTTTCAACCAGTAAGGAAAAATATGCTTAAACTCTGTAAGGCACACTCTACATTAATGTGGACCCTCTAGTAGATAATACAGAAAATTACGTAAATGAATATATGATAATACATCATCATCATAGATAGTAGGACACATGTTCATACCACAGCCATACGTTCCCAAGAATAAATAAGATATTTTAGCAATTGTAACCTTAGTCATACCGTTCAGGGAAAGATATGTACAGTGTCAGCAAGATTAACTGCAATGTTACAAATACATTCACCATTGTAGAAAGGCATAGCATGACTTTAAATATATCATGACTTTAAATATAGATTAAAAATCACAAGACCTTTCTGGACACCAGCAGTGACCCGGAGTCAAGCAGAAGATAATGGTGGGAAATGGCCCAGTAACTAATGCCACATTGAAGGGATTGAACCAGCAGCTGTAGGAAGACAGCAGGAGTCTTCAGGAAGCCTGGACTGGACCGCCAGAGGCAGAAAAAACAAATTGGGATATGCACAAACCAATGCATTAAGCAAGTTTCGCCAAGCAAGGGTTTAAAATTGGACAACAACTGCAAGAAGTGCAGGAAACCTCCTTCAGGAGGGTGGCTCTTCTGCTGCCTCCAAGTACCAGAAATAAAGCAGCAGGAGAAATAAGCATGGACTTGGCAGTGCCTAAATACCACTCCACAAAGGGGCAGTCCAAAGGCTGGCCCACCAATCACTAAAGGGAGTTGGGGCAAAGTATCGGGTGAACAGCTATTCTGGTTGGTCGGTAGAACTGCCACTTAGCTTCAGTCACCCCCACAAGAAGTGAGTGGGAGAGCACAGGGACCTATACTGGTTTAAACCATTTAGGATCAGCTAGGAGGGTGTATTTGTGGCCTCACAAAGAGTCCACATGGTTAGAACGGCCATTTGAAGTCCACCTTTTGTTTACCATGAACAAAGGAAGTCCTCAAATGCAAAATGGTAGAGATTGGTATTTAAATAAAGACATTGGTACCCCAATGACTACCAGAAAGGTACATTGGACTACCAATTCAGTAAAATGGTGTTCATCCCTAGTGAAGCCAAAACTAAAGTGTAGAAATCACCAACCTACTCCCTCAGATCTGTGTAGGGTGATAGAATCACCCCATAAACAAAATGTGGAACCTGAGAAACACCCATGGGACTTGGTGTCTTAGCAACAACCGAATACCACATTCCTTAAGTAAGATAAAAGGATGCCAGAGGGACTTCAAGAGAATTCCTTCTTCAAACTAAAAAGGTGGTACTCTCATGCCTACTCCCCGGGTATCCTCTGCTCAGATGGCCAGGGAAGGGCCATCACCTTTGGATCTCAACCCTGGGGGTGGACAAGCGAGGGAAGATCATCTGAGTGGAGGGTCTTCAGGGATTGGGATGGAGTGCCGACAGGCAAGACATGGTTGCCCCTTTTCCTGAAACCGTCCTCCCTTACACCCCCTTTGCCTTTGTGGGCTATTGTGACCCTGTCCCCATGCAAAAACTTACACTGCACCTGCAGGCCATTAAAAGGAATTTAAAAAAACACACACCGCCCCTTGAAGAACCAGCTCACTCAGAGCTAAAGGAAAGGCATGTCCAGATAATTGGGTAATGGAAGGTCAGGCAGGCTCTACACTGACCGCACACCTGCAGCGTGGTGGGGTATTCAGCAGTGCAGAGAGCAGTAGTTGGAGACCCACTATGCCTTTCACTTGCATCACTTATTCAATGTGTGCTTTCTGCTTCTAACCTCCCCACCTCATTGGTTCCATCCCTCACCCACCTATGCGGGCCAATCATTGCCTGCCTTTCACCTACAGCTGAGTTACAAAAGAGAAAGGCTTTTCTAGAACGTTATTTGTAACAGTCTCTGATGGCATCTATGCTATTTCCATGGCCTACTAGGGGTGTGAAAATTCAAATTTCGTTCACCATGATGAGTTGCGTGTTTTTCTGAACCTCTAGTTGCCGTCTGTGCAAGGTGGGTTTTGCAAGTCTCTGTAATTTGCTGCATTTTGGGTTTCTTTCTCAGTTTGTTCCAATGCAGGTTTTCTCTATTGTCCGGAGGTGCTTTCTGGAAGTTGAAGTTCTGCCAGAGAAAAAGAGAACACTGGCCAGAAACCGTATTGGTAGGCATTGGGTGACAGAACACAGCACCAGTAGTTATATTCATGACACCCTGAGCCACTCAGAAACATTCATATATTTCCTTTGTGAAATCAATTTCCACTACTTGCTGATCTTTACTCTGCAGAAACAAATACCTAACACCTACCCGAAGAGTTGATACTTTGACAGGGGAGTTAAAATAGAAAAACATGTGCTGTCATGAATAGAGATGAATAATATATTCCAAAGATTGAGTTCCAAAAATGAAATATTGTATTATTATTATTATTATTATTATTATTATTATTATTATTATTATTATTATTATTATTATTACTATTGTTATTTTTATTATTTCTTCTTATAAAGTCATAGAGATGAAAGGTCTGTAATCCTCTATAGACTAAAGATTCCCTCCTCGAAAACACCATGTAATGCTTTCCTTAAGGTGGGAAGGAGCAGACCCATGGATGCATTTGAAGATGATGCAGATAATTATAAGAAACATTTAATTGAATATCCCTTTCAAGGAGTGCAATACAATAGCCAAAGTGACTTGTCACTAATGCTCTGACTACAACTGCACCTAATATTAAAATGGCATCCACTGTGAATGCCCTGGACCTTTACCAAAAATAAGATTGAAGCATTTAACCCGGGATGTCAACTTCACATGTTTTCCAATAAGTAGAGGAAGAAGGGGTGAGGAGGGATTTCTTGTTAATATTAGTAGGGCCTCTTCCATATTACCCTGGCTAAGATGAAGCTAAGTAGGGTCCATCAAGGAAGAGATATCATCCAGGAATCGTGAACATAGCTATATGATTTCAGTTTAGATGGGACCGTTATAGGAGGGTAAAATGAAGAGGTGTGCTTTAACTTCAAAAACAACCATTCTGAAATCATGAAAATGCTTGTAAATAGTAGTGGAACTCAGTTCCTGATAGTTCTCGTTCACCTTATTCATTAAATGGCTTTCTTTTCGTGCCTTTGTTTTGCCAGTTCCAGATTTTCTTTCAGATTCTTTGGAGAATTGTACAAACACTGAGCCATTTTGGCCCCAGTACATAGTCTACTATGAATACTGGTTTAGGGTTACCTTCCCACCCTTCTCTTACCAATCTTAGGAGACCTCTAACAGGAAGGTCAAAGAGAAGCCCAAATGGACTGAAACCTACTGCATTCTTCGGGACCTCTCTGTAGGCTAATATGAGGCATGGCATGAGAACATCCCATTTCCTCTCATTAGGGGCTTATCCAGGCCTGCTACGATGCCTTTCAGTCTCTTGGTGAAACTCACAAGCCTAGTGCCATTGTTTTGTCAGTCCACAAACCATTGCATCCAACTTGTTTTTGTACACTCAGACATTAAATTGGTATCTCTATCAGAGAAAATGGCCTCCAACCACTGGTAAGGGAACTAGGGGAGCATTTATGCGCCTCACGACTTACCGGATTCTTGGAAGGTGTGGCAGGAGCAAACACTACCTCCCACTTTAACACCCACCCGAGGCCAGTAAAAATACGCGTGCAACCTGTCAGCCCTCTTGGTTACTGCTTAGTGACCAGCCAAAGGTATGTCATGGTCACCAGCATCTCCAGGTTAGCCCTCCCCAACTATGAAATGCTGAATCCAATACTAGAGAATTGGGTTAAAGTCTTGATTTTTCTCTTATACTGTTTCCCCCTCCGTGTGGGGTTCTTCCTCCTGTTACCCAGGGACGTCATCTAGAGTCGTCAGGGGTCGCAATCTTTTTTTTTTAATGCCATGTCCTGGCCTCTGGCCTGCACCATGTGGCTCTTTGCTTCTTGAGTGGCTGGCTTTCTTGTTCAGGACTCTTAAAAAAAAAGAAAAGAAAAAAAAGAACAGGGTTTCCACAAGTCTAACACTTTCAGCAGTGACTCTGAATAAGAAAGAATAGGAATACCAAATAATGTTATGTTTCTTTCTTTAATTCTATACAATAATTGCTAGACTCATTAAAGGTTTATTTCAGGCAAACTTCAGGGGGTGAGTCACCAATTTAGTCTGTTCTTAAACACCTCAAATCAGCCTTTCTTCCTTCTGAGGTCGATAAATGAGTACCAACACAGGTTGGGTGATATTGTATGTGTATTTGTTCTATATAAAGCGCTTAAGCGTAAGTACTATATAATAACACATCATTATCGTTTGGCCATGGACGTCGGCTTGCATTCACAGCAATTTGGTAATATGGGCCGATGCACACTGATCTTAACGATGCATATGGAGATCCATTCTTGTATGAAATGCATATCATATCATAGTGATATCGTAATCATATTTTTGGTAGTGTACTTAGGAACAATGCTATCTGATGCCACTTCCTGTTGTGAAAGGTTGTGTTCCATCGCTTCCCCTGATATCACTTCCTGTGATGTCATCAGAGGTCAAGGGTCGTGTGATGTCAAGGTCGTGTGATGTCACTTCCTCTACCCCTGGCATTTTGGTGAAATGACGTCTATGCTGTTACCCCAATCCCCCTTACAGATCCTAATCCTCCACATTCTCCTCTGCAGTACAGGTGGCTCCGAACGGAACCAAGGCCAGTCTGAACTACTTAAGGAGAAGAGGGTAGACAATCACAGGAAATTCAAGTCCTTGCTTCTTGGGGGAACACCTGTACAGAGTCCAATTAATACTTATCTGTCTCACTCTGGAGGATTGCTCGGTTCCCCAAACCCAGATTTGTAAGCTGAGCCAGTGTGAAGTTGCTGGTGGCATGGCTCCAATGTGCCCTGCAAGGCCCCGGGTCAGTGAAAATATACTGGGAGCTTTAGTTAAAAAAATCAGCCTTAGGGGGAAAAAGACAGGTCACTATTTTAGATAGAAATATGACTTTTAAAACACTGCAGGAATGGAAAATCACACCATACTTCCCAGGAGGACCTTGGAAGAACTCTGGTACACTGAGGAAAGGGACGGCAAACACGCACCTTGGCGAACAGCAGTACAGCATGGGTTAGGCTGCAAGGAAAAAGATTCAGAGAGTGTGCATGAAGGATTGGAAGGCAAACTGGGTAATACCGCTGTGGGGACACGTGGCAAAGCTAGGAAACTACAATTGATATGAATCCTGAGTAATCAAGGGAAAAAAGATCTGAGACAACTTCAAAAATGCTGCCAGCATTAAGATTATTGCCAAGAGTGATCCTGGATTACTGCCTACCTTTGAATGTAAAATGACTGCCATTGTCTGGGATTGAGTGTTAGCACTGGCAACCATCTTGGAATCGAGTATTCCTCCATACTATAGAGACCAGTGTTTCATCGTTCATTGTCTGCATTTCTCATAGGTCCTCCAGGTTGTTCTCGATCTCCTGCGCCAATACATGACAGAGGGTCTCAATAAAAACACAGCACCATTTGCAGTAAAGCGATGTAGGAGTGGAACAAATATGAACAGGAGTGCAAGCGGCTGCCACACGTTATGCTACGGTAAGTGGAGGATATGTATTAGCTCATGTGTAAAAAATAAAACAGTTCAATTAGGGATAGTTAATCCACAGTAATATAAGTAAATAAATAAAACGAAAGTAATACGATATTTGTTATTTAAATACACTAATGCAGAAGGGCTTAAAATGGAGCAACATTATATACTATAGAAGGGAACATAGCCAGGGCTTGGGCACATGGACAATAAGTATCCATGCTTAACATTATGTTTGTTCTTTACAATAAGTACAACATGCAGTTGGGTTGTATTACTGAATTATTGAGCCTATAACTGGGAGAATAGGAGTGGGATTCCACCATAATAGTTATATTAAATATACAGATACACTGAGAAATTAAGAACGAGCCGGTCTGGTGGTAGACGTATTAGAAATGTAAAACATGTGGATATGGAGTTCATTCTGACAGGTTATTTATTTTGTGTATCAGGCAGGGAACCGGCACTAATGGTAACTAGGACTCTGAATGGTGTGCAATGTTGAATTGAACTAGTTCACATGTATTGATTTAATGATTTATAGATTTTGTATGTATCTATCTGCGTGCACGATATTTCATCAAAGCCCCAGAATCAGTGACAAGTGCACTGAACATTTGGATATTGTAAATAATGTTTGATGTGTTGAATAGTCAAATCACGATAGCAATTTGGAAAAATTAGAAGGAAAATTCATGATTTAAAAAATCTTAAAATGAAATTATGAAAACATGTTTTCCTCTTTTGTAAGAACTGTTTCTCGTTTAGTATTAATTGTGATGTATTGTGGATCCTATACAAACATATATTGATGGGAATTGGAATCATACCTTATTGCTGTATTTGTGTAGCTGGAACATACAAGTCATGATTGTTTTTACCTGCCTTCCGAAGACCCATGTGTGAAGTGACACTGTATGTCATGAACAAAGTCCCGAACATGTCTCTTGTGGCTTTGCAAGACTACTAGCCTTCTTCCCCTTCCTGCCTCGGAATTCCTGCACTAACTGCACAGGAGAACAAGACTACTAGCCTTCTGGCCCTTCCTGCCTCGGAATTCCTGCACTAACTGCACAGGAGAACACGACTACTAGCCTTCTGCCCCTTCCTTCCTCGGAATTCCTTCACTAACTGCACAGGAGAACACGACTACTAGCCTTCTGGCCCTTCCTGCCTCGGAATTCCTGCACTAAGTGCACAGGAGAACACGACTACTAGCCTTCTGCCCCTTCCTTCCTCGGAATTCCTTCACTAACTGCACAGGAGAAAAATACTACTAGCCTTCTGGCCCTTCCTGCCTCGGAATTCCTGCACTAACTGCACAGGAGAACAAGACTACTAGCCTTCTGGCCCTTCCTGCCTCGGAATTCCTGCACTAAGTGCACAGGAGAACACGACTACTAGCCTTCTTCCCCTTCCTGCCTCGGAATTCCTGCACTAAGTGCACAGGAGAACAAGACTACTAGCCTTCTGCCCCTTCCTTCCTCGGAATTCCTTCACTAACTGCACAGGAGAACAATACTACTAGCCTTCTGCCCCTCCCTGCCTCGCAATTCCTGCACTAACTGCACAGGAGAACAATACTACTAGCCTTCTGCCCCTTCCTGCCTCGCAATTCCTGCACTAACTGCACAGGAGAACAAGACTACTAGCCTTCTGCCGCTTCCTGCCTCGGAATTCCTAAACAAAAGCACAGGAGAACATTCTACTGAACAATCCAGGGGCTTCACCCTGATCTTGCTACTTTGTCTGCTTTCACAGAACCACTATAGTGGCACAATCCTTCTGTGTCTAACAAAAGTGAGCATTATTCGGGCCGCCAGTCATTTCTGGAAGTCACTTCAGGATTGAAGTTACAGTCCCAAGACCATGTCAGGTCCCTTTCCCTAGGGAGAAGACATCCCCAAGGCTACGGACTTCTTTCTGGCAGGAGCAGGCAGCTTGTTGGGCCCTGGCACTTGCTGGAGAGCTACAGTTTCATCCTGTCTCTTGCCATTTCTAACCGGAAGAGTCTCTAAGCAAGCAAACTCTGACTTTTCATTGCCGCTCTTGCACTGGTGATGGTTGCTTCGATTTCTGCTTCAGAAACCTCATTCCCCAACAGATATCCTACTTGAGTGGACACTTCATAACTATGTGGAGCTTGATGGTGTCTCCCATCCAACGAAACCCCACCATAGCAACTGCCCATTAGCTGGGATCCTCCAAACCAGTAACTGCATGCTCTGATCCTATCAGATTCTGCTCTGGTTTCACACACTCTCCGGATAGTGGTGATACTAGCTCCCATAACACAGAGAACTGGAGTTTTCTGATACTTCATGAGAGTAAGCTCCATGAATAGCTAGGGGTCTTCAGGGACTGGGGGACTCCTCTGGAGAACCCAACGCTGGCCCCTCTCTGGTGAAAACTACTCATGTTCAACCACGTCAAGATGGAAATTCTTCCTCTTGGAAGCCTGCACTGATTACAGCCCGCTTGAGTTTGGCCTTGTGAGTTGCATCTTTTCCTTGTCTATGGGTTACATCTCCCAAACCCAACATGACCTCTGCATGGTTAAGGGCGGTCTCTCAGTGAGACGGAGTGCATCTCCTGTTCCTGATGCCTTTGCAAATGTGTGTTCGATTTCTGATCTGTTTATTTAATGGGCTTTCTTGAAGTTGGAGCGTGGATCTGTGTCCTTGCTATCTCTGCTCATAACAGACGTCTGCACTTCTGGTTTACTTGTTCTTACTTGGGGTTTCTTTTGAATTCTAATTATTTCATATTTCTTGACTGCCTTTTCATGTTTCCAAGGGCCTGTGATATTTGTGTCCACTCAGTGTTGGGGTAATTCTGCCTCACAACTTTTAAAGTATATGCTCTTCAGCAATTAGAATATACATTTAATAAAATGTGTCAACATCATAACGAATTAGCCACCCACTTAAGTACTTTACTAATAAGTGTGAAAACTCTCCAAAAGTATGGCTGCCCCTGTTTGTGAGTTTGCATATTGTCAGCATGTCAAACAAAACGTACTATGGACTGCCACTTGCAATCGAATATGTAGGTTATTAACAGAGGCGTAGCCAGGATTGTCTAGCAAGTGGGGCCTGAAGCTAATGTAGTTGGGCCCACTGCACTGACAAAAAGATCTATAAATGCCACACAGCTCTGCTGAGCAGGCATTTACAGATTTTGGGTGGGGCTTGCTCCTCATGCCCTACCCTGTCTACGCCTCTGGCTATTAAGCAATACAGTTCAAGTGTTTAGTTTCATGCGCGTGAGTCTGTGTACATTAGAGTTGTAATCATAGTTCCAGGGTACTTTGCAATGTTCAAGATTGACAGTTTGTGTCAGTTCAAGGGAAGGTGACTGTGGGGTGCCATGAAATAAACGTACCTTGCATAACGCCGGTGTCAGAGTGATCCCTGTCGCACCCATTGCATTTTGGTGATGAGCAATTGTTGTAGTCCACGAGGACCTCACGCAGCGGCAGAAGAAAAAGGAAAGGACCGGAGTTTGCAGACTTTAGCCCCATGCGAGACAATATGGGGTAGCATACTGCAAGAACTATCATGCACTCCGGAGCTCACCATCCTTTGCCACAAGAGAGACTACGGGTGGCTTGTAAACAGGACAGGGCACAGCAACACAAGCAGAGAAAAGGACCCTGCACTGTGTTGGCATAACGAAAATATAGTAGGTGTGAGGAACATGAGGGCATCCTCACTTCTACTCCCCTGTATCTTCCTCTGAGGTGGCCAGGGAAAGGCC
The DNA here is from genome assembly GCF_040938575.1 of Ambystoma mexicanum. NCBI lineage: Eukaryota > Metazoa > Chordata > Amphibia > Caudata > Ambystomatidae > Ambystoma > Ambystoma mexicanum. Next base: position 1,136,140,107 of record NC_090932.1, on the reverse strand, counting down.
ATGGCTCTTGGATCCCAACCCTTGGGATGGATATGCAAGGGAGGATAACCTGGTTGGAGCGACCTTGGGGAGCGGGGAGAGAATGTCTTTGGATGAGACATGGTATTCCCCTTTACCTTGTCCGAATACACCCAATTCCCCCCTACTTTCGTAGGTTGTTGTCAGTCATTCCCTCTTTCTCACACACAAAATATCCCACAACCATATGCCTTTAAGACTGGGACGAACAGGAGGCGACTGGGAGTTACACACTCCCATTAATTTACCCCACTTTGGTAATGAAACAAGGTAGGGGGCGGTGGAGGAGTACTATGGCAAGAGTCAGGCATGTCCAGCTAATAGGTTTAATTATGGTAAGGCAACTTAGGACAAGGACTTGCACCTGCAACCACTTAACAGGCCACAGGTGTATAAAAGAAGAGACCACCATGGAGAAGGGGGAAACCTGCCTGGAGCACAGACGCCACTGGCAGACGTGTAGCAGGCTGTAGAGGGGCCGGCGAGAAGGATGCCCTGTGCAGCAAAAGGGTGAAGGTGATGCTGGGCCCGAGTGGGCATGAGAGGATTAAGACACCAGCTACACCCCTTTGCCTTGTGTCCACAACCAGAGCTGTGGGGCACTGAATGTTTCGGGCATTGCAGGCTACTGCTAGCTCCTCTGAGGGAAAGCAGATCTATGTTCAGCGAGCAGCGATGTTCGAAGATGGCACGCGCTGCTTGGCGGGCTCTCAAAAAGCACAAGCAGAGCAAAGGGAAGCTGGATAGAAGAAAGAAGACGTCTGGAGAAGCAGCTGCCGACCAATGAGTGGAATAAAGGGAACACTCATACCGGGGCACTCCGGGGCTGTAAACAGGCATATGTTAATGCAAAATGAACTGAAACCTATGTCAAATGGTTTGGAACTCAAATTGAGGATTGTTGAATACCGAACAAGCTGGAAAAGGTTACGAATGCTTGCAAGAGTGCAACAAGTAATGTTGAATACCGAACTAAAGGAAAGTTATGATGAACCTGTGAACAAAGTGAAAAGCAAGTAATGAGCACTTATGAATATTGTGAAAGCAATTTGGTGGAAAAGGGTGAACAGCAGAGAGTGAGTTGTGCGGAAAAAACATTGTGGCAAAGCCAAGAGACTGTCAAGGAAAATCATAAATGAGTGTTAACCAATGACACAGGTGCAGAGGGAGAAAACCTGTGTTGACAAGGAAGCCCAAAGGATACAGGGAAATAACAAAGTCCCATGGGTTATTGGTTGCGTGACCTATAATGGGTGGACTGTTTGATCTGACTTCTGTGCTTAGACTGAGTGACCCCTGCTTGGAAATAGCCAAGAATAGTGACGATAAAAAATCTGTATTTTATAACAGGTTGCTGAAGTGAGTGGGAAAAAGAGCAATCTGTCCGAACCAGTGAACAGCCTTGATGCTTACAACGTTGAACTGACAGTGTTTTTGAAAGACAAGATCATTTGGAAATGATTATAGGTTTTGAAGCTGGAAGAGCTGTTTTATTGGGGAAGGAAACCCCAAGACTGTGTGAACTGTGTAGACCTCTTGGGGGAGGGAACCCTGAGGCCTTTCGCAACTGTTTTGAACTTGGGGAAGTTGGAAAGTAAGCCAAGAGCTGGGAGAAGCTCAGAACGTTATTTGGAACACTGTTTCTTTTGTTGCTGGCAACCCTACACATTGGGCCTCATTAGGACCCTGGCGCTAAGTGTTTAACGGCGCCGTAAAAGGGTGCGGCGCCGTTAAACACTTAACGCCTTACTATGAGGTCCCTTTGCGGGACCCGACCTGAACGGCTGGTCTAGACCAGCCGTTAAAGTAGGGACCCGCAAAGGGACCTTGGTGCTAAGTACGGTACCGCAATTTGCGGTACCATACTTAGCGCCTTCCCCATTCCCATAGAGCCCTATGGGGCGAAAATGGGAATGGGGAAGGGCCATGGTTCAATGGGGAATTACCGCCCGCCAACCTTGGAATGGGGTGGTAATTCCCTATTGAACCATGGCGGACCCGTTACAACACCGGCACCAACCATGGTGCTAATAGCGCCATGCTTTAGCGCCGGTGTTGTAATGAGGGCCATTGTTTATCTTTAGTTGTGAGGGGAAGTATAGATTTTGGGCACAGACAGACTTTTGAGTTGAATTTACTGACACAGACTATACTTAGTTCTTTTGGTAGGGAAATCCCTCTTTAGCATAGAGCAAGTTAGGCCTTACTCCATCCTGACATTTAAGAAAAGAAACAATTTTTTTAGACAATTGAATCTGTTGTCTGGGCCTCATTATGAGTCAGGCGGTAACCCTGCTGGTGCTTCTGGCGGGTTGCCGCCAGACTAGCAACATTTTACCGGCACCTAGCTTTACAAGTCCCTGCGGACATTACAAGTCCCTGCGGACCGGGAAGCTAGGTGCAGGAATATGTTAGTCCCCATTCCTGTGGACCGCCATAGGACAAAAAAACAGTTCAATTAGGTATAGTTAATCCACCATAATATAAGCAAATAAATAAATTAAATAAAAATAAAGTAATAAGATGTATGCTCTTTAAATACACTAATGCAGAAGGGCTTAAAATGGAGCAACATACTATAGAAGGGAACTTAGTCAGAGCTAGGGCACATGGACAATAAGTATCTATGCTTAACCTTATGTCTGTTGTTTACAATAATTACAACATGCATTTGAGTTATATTACTAAATTGTTAAGCCTATAACTGGGGGAATAGGAGTAGGATTCACACCATAATAGTTATATTAAATACATAAATAAACTGAGAAATTAAGAACAAGGAGGTCTGGTAAAACATGTGAATATGGAGTTCATTTTGACAGATTATTTATTTTGTGCATCAGGCAGGGAATGGGTTCACAGAAGCACCGGTACTGTTGCTAATGGTGCCAGTGCTTCCATGATGACTCTTCCCACTGGGGCTGATGCGCTCGGGCAGGGCCAGACCTGTCGGGCGCAGCGCCCCCGGCAGGCAGACTCGTAGTGTGGTGGTCCGGAAACAAGGGTGCCGGTAAACTTACCAGCACCCTTGCTTCCGGACCGCCACGCTCATAATGAGGCCCTATGTGTCTTAGTCATGATGCCTTTACAAAAGCAGGAAAATGGGAGAGGAGGATCGGAAAGTGTGCAAGCACCATCTGGGGGATAATACATGTGAATTATTGAAAACACTTGGATTATTGAATTAAAATCACATAAATCAAACTACACATGCGAAAATGCACTAAACATTTTGGAAAGGTATCATTTCTTCTCTAGAACACAAAGAATGGATGAATCCATGTACGGTTATGCCACTCCGTTGAGGATTCTAATAACCACATGCAATTTCACTGGCATAATAGAAGAATCATAAAGAATCAGGGACCTGATAATGATGGGCACCTGGAACACAAAAATAAGGAACAGAATTTGGATAGACAAGGATCCATTACTGGAATGCCCCATGGAATTAGAAGAGTCAGCAAAGAGCATACAAGATGCTCAAATACCGGAGGCGGCAGTACAGGCTGTGTACTCAAACAGAAGGTCAGACACCAATACGTTTTCCGTGACCAACTACACCAGTAATAGGGGGGTGAGTCATGCAAACTATTCTGTCAAAAGAAGACCTACCTTTAGCAAGTGCAAATTGAGTAGCCATTAAACTGGAGCTAAGGAATGTCCAGCTCTGGGGGTAGAGTGCAAGCTCTGTGGAGTGGGAGGGACTTTCACCAGACAGTGTAAATCAAACAGTGTTTCTAAATTTGATGGTCGAGAAAAGCTTACTGCATACAGAAGCGCCATCAACATGATAGAAGACCAGAGAGTTACAAAATACAGAGCATGGAAGAAAAGGTATAATTACAAATCCAAGTACAGAAAAAGAGTGGACCGTGGAACATCATAAATGCCAATGGTGTAGATATTGAGATGATGGTGGATTCTGAATCGCCTTACGTGATGATATCCCCAGAACTTTATGAGGACAGTTTTGGAAAGTCTGTGAATGTATTTGTCCGTTCTGACATAAATCCAAGCGTTTATGGACAGGTTCCCATCAGCATGCTAGGGTACGAATGAGAGTGCATTCAGTACAAAGGAAGAGAAGTCGGGGGAAACTGTATGTCACATGCAAAGGTGTTTTGTGTTAGGGTGGGATCAAAAAGAGGCATTAGAGATACAGATAGGCCCAGGGAAGGAAGTTTCAGTTTTATGCATGAATGCGAATGCGCCAATGTTGAGTGAAAATGTCAAGATAACATATCATTCTGTTTTTAATGACAAATTGGATATGCTAAAGGGGTTCGTGCACAAGATAATATTGAAAAGAAGAGCAGTGCCAAAATGACACCAAGAGAGACATGTACCCGTGTTAGCCAGAGAGGCACTTAAGACGAAATTGGACAGACTGGTAACTGAAGGAGTTATTATAGTGATTGAGGCATCAGAGTGGTTGTCGCCAATCATTTTGGCAAGGAAATGAGATGGAGGTTTAATGATGTGCATTGATCTGCGTGATTTGAATGCCATTATCAGTGGACAGGCACCTACTTCTAAACATTAATGAACTTGTGACTACTATGGGACAAACAACATGGTTCTCAACTTTTGATCTATTGTCTGTGTACAATGACATTGAGCTGCATGAGTATTCCTGTCATAGCACTTCGTTTATTACACCATTTGGGGTGTATATGGTTCGCAGGATGTCATTTGGACTAGCCTTGGCAGCAGCTGTGTTCCAGCGACTCATGCAGGAATTGTTTAGCAAGTTTGCAGGAGTGAGTTATTTTCAAGATGACACATCGTTATTGGAAACATGCAGTTGATGCCAGTGAAGTGGTTGTTCGGGCTGTATTATCTCAAAGGAAGGAATAGGAATATAGACCAATAACATGTGCCTTAAGAGTTTGAAAGGATCTGGAAATAAGATATTCAGTTATTGCAAAAGTTGCTTCAACAGTATTTTGGGCTATTAAGCATTTTCTTACTCTTCTGTGGGGTTTACCTTATAACGTAAGGCCATACCATAAACCACTTGTTCATATTTTAATTACTAAGGGTTTGGGATTCATATAACCACAGATTGCCAGATGGATGCATGCCCTCCAAGATTTGTTGACAGCCAGAGAAGTGCAGTGGCTGACTGTTTATCGAGAGTACCTGTACAGGGCAAAGGAATGCCAGTAGAAGAGGAAAGGGCACAAGTAGTTTTCACGATTCAGCTGTAGGTAAGATTGAACGATGGGAAGAAAGTTAAAAGGATGCATAGTTGGCATGGATTAGTAAGGATTTGAGAGAAGGGTGGACCAAAGTTGAGAACAGTACTGAAGGCAAAAAGAATTCATTTGTGTTGGATCAGTTAGCGGAGAGTCTGTGGAGAGTTACTAGAGGTTATAGATTAGTGCTTCCAATAGCAGTCAGGAATTGGCTAGTTGAACTTGCTCATGCAGGACATTTAGGAAGAACTCTTACAAAGAAAAGGTTACAAGAGTCATACTGGTGGCCGGCTATGGCTGGAGATGAGGAGCAAATGGTTATAGACTGTGCGCAATGTGCCATTATGATAAGAGCCAAGTGCTAAGGGCACAACCAGTGCATCTTGTGGCAGTACCGGAAAGAGTCTGGTGGAAGGTAGTTTTGTACATCACGGGTAAATTTGAAGTGTTAGGCAAAGATGTCAGATATCTTCTGGTACTAGTGAAATGTACATCTAGCTGGTGTAAGGAAGATATGGCATCAATAGTAGACACAGGCACAATAGGTGCAAGTTTTGAATACCTTTATTTTGGTATTTTGGATGGGTTGAATTCCTAAATGGCCCTAACTCTACAATTGGAGTCGTCTCGACCATTAAACAAATAACAAACAAGTCCAAGGCAGTCTAGTCAAAATAAAAATGCCTATACTAAAATACCTAACCTTGCCCTCCTTCTCAAATGACAAATGTGTTAAATGAATGCAAAAGGAAAAATAGTGTCTTAAAAGAAATGTCAGAATGGCTTAGGTGACAACTCTCTTGCCCACATTCAGCAGCACAGGGTCTCGAGAGTTCCTTAAAAAGGATAGGTTGATGGTACCGTTCTATCAGTTTTGCACACTTTGGCTTACTGGTACAAGCTTTTAGCAGTTCAATCAGTTTCTTAGGCTTTGTCCGTCTTCTCATAAATACACAGTTCTATTCTTGAGTTTTACTTTCCCACAACTCAACACAGACTGCCTCGCTTTCCAATTTCACCTCTTTACTTAATCACAGTTCAGCACAGACTTCCCTCCACCGGGCTCCAGCCTATTTTTCTCTTTGTGTGGGTTCCCTTTCCCACTTTCCTTCAAATGTAACTTTCACTCCACCACAGTTCAGCACAGGATTCCCTCTACCGGGCTCGAGCCTGTCTTTCTCTTTGTGAGGATTCCCTTCCCCACGTTTTGTCCTTAAATCTTTTACTGTCGAAGACTTTCAAAACTGCAGGGATTTTATGTAGACCTCTGCATGGCCACTTCGACTTTTGTTTAAACAATTCAACAATCAACAATCTTCCCCCTCTCGCAATGCTTCTTGGTACTTGTAGTTTCTTATTCTCTTTACTTCGTCCTCTTGGCCTCTTTCAAAGTTCATATACTTTGCCCCCTCTGCGTATTCAAAGTTCACATACTTTGCTTTTCACTTATTCAACTTTCATTCGGGATTGCGGTTACTTTCTTGCCTTCGATTCCGGTTTAATACACTTTAACTCAGAATATTTCACAGAGATTTTTGAATGTGCGATTCCGCCTCACAGGACCACTCTGTTACTTTGTATACTTTCTTCCACATTCAGAAATTGTCCTTTCCATTACGCATTGTATCTGCACACGTGCAACCTTCAACTCTTGGTCACAGTTACTTTTGCTTTTAACACAAACAGGCTTTTCATGCCTTTGATAACTCACTGGTCGTGTTCATTGGGCTTCTCTCATCACAGCTTTCAAGTAGCAGCATTATCAATGCCTTCTCTGCTCCTCCCCAACACTGGCATTCACACAGCAGGGTAGTGGGCTGCTTTGAAGCATTTTGAAGGTTTCTCCTTTCCGCTCACTTGGTTTCAGGCTTGGAACGCTTACGGATTCCCAAAAGTGTGGAATTCCCGCCTGGCTCTCTCTCATTCTTTGCAACTGTCGATCAGCCCCTTAGGCTTCCAACTTCCATTGCCTGATTTGCATCACCCCTGAAAGAGCTGCTCCTTCTTGTATCCAGCCTCGCTCAGAGTGTGCCTGTGTGCATCACCTTTTATCCTGAATGGGAGTGTTAACAAGTGGCATGTGTGCGTAGTTAGGATTATGTGCCTGAATCATTGAAGGTCAGAGCCATTGCAAGTCAGTAGAGGTAATCTCCCTGGCTTCATTCCTCATCAGCCTCTGCGCAGTTGTGTTGTCAATGTGAAGTGGGGAGGAATTATGGGAGCTGTAGCTTCCCATAAAATAAGCATGGATAGGGGTTAGATGAGTTGTGGAAAAAGGGGATACCATGTCTCACCATCTGGTGCTTCTCCCCCACTCCTTTAGGACCCCCTACCCAGATGATCCTCCCTCTCTTGTCCATACCCAGGGTTGGGATCCAAAAGTGATGGCCTTTGCCTGGCCACCTGAGTATGGGATCCTCTGGGACTAGGTTGTGAAACACACTCTAATTCTTTACACTGGATAGAGGTTGCAACAGTACAAACGGTTTTGGTAGGGATGTGGGGTCAGAGAGCATTATTACAGACAATGGAGGGCAATTTATGTCATGTGAAATGTCAACTTTTCTAAACAAAAGAGAGATTGAACATCAACTCCAGTAAAACAGGTTAGTTGAGCGAATTAACAGATTCATCAAGGAGGTAGTGCAGTTGGCGTTACCTAGTAGGTAGTATTGGAGAATTGTGCTGGCGGAGGCCGTCAAAGCTCATTGACATAAGCCAAATAGCTTTACAGGGTGTGCACCTTTTGAGATGATGAGGGGTAGGAAGCCAGGGAGTAAATTAAGGCATGGCTATGTGGTGGAGTACAGACCTAGAGGAAGAAGTATGCAGAGTAAGAGAGTAACAAAGAGATTTGACAGAAAAACATAACAGTAGAGTTGGTCGGTAGTGCCAGGTTCAAGTAGGAGATGTGGTAAGGGTGAAGAGTCCCAGGTTTGTGAGAAGTGGTTTACAGTATTTTTAGCACATTTGAATGTAGTAGGGTAATCCCTAACACCTTCAAGGATATGTCAAAGTGAGTAACGGTACTGTTTGGAGCAAGCAGTGAATTGCTATTCAAGATTCACCAGAGAATGGTCTGTTGATGATGTGCCAAGTGATTTTATGAATGAATTGAATCAGAGATTAAGGATTAGACCTGCATGTGACAGGGAGGAAAGCGAGGAGTTGGGATGTGAAGGACATGAAGTGGGGAAAGAATGGGGAAAGTCCAATGTGGGCAATAAAGTAGTGGTCAACACAGTAGTTGGAGAAGCAGCTACAAATACGGCAAGGAGGTGATGCAAGGGACAGAAGATGCTGACTTTTCTGTTGATGTTACAGGACAAGATATGGGTGATGTGAAGGGTATCAGATGTTCAAAGAGGGTCCAACAGCCACCAAAGAAGTTGAACGATCATGTTTGTCGTTAAAATATTAGTTTGTTATATTTTTCCATTTTCATTGTGTTTTATTTTCTTTCACATTTTTAGAAGTTGTAACAAGGGTCTAATATGTAGGTTATTAAGCAATACAGTTGAAGTGTTAATTTTCATGTGCTGGTGATATTTTTCCATTTTCATTGTGTTTATTTCTTTCACATTTTTAGAAGTTCAAACAAGGGATGGAGGTGTGATGGAGTGCAATACATAGGTTACTAAGCAATACAGTTCAAGTGTTTATTTTCATGTGCATGAGTTGGTGTACATTAGAGTTGTAATGAAAGTTCCATGGAACCTTCCAGTGTTCAGGTTTGATCGTTCTTGTCAGTTCTAGGAAATGTGACCACGGGGTGCCATGAAATAAACTTACCTGGCATCACGCTGGTGTCCGAGTGATCCCTGTTACAACCACCACACCACGTTCTGTTTGGCATAAATGTGTCTATCCTCAAGGGTGAGCTGGATGATGTCATTTATTTATTTTCATTTTTAAAGCGCTCACACAGCCCAGGGGCATTCATTGTGTTGGTAAGTGACTCATCAAGGCCGCTTCCTGTAACAGTTAATTCACTCCTTGGCAATGTAAAGGTACTTGTTCTCCCTCATAACAATCAGAACTGTTTATCCCCAACTCATAGTGTTGGACCCCTGCTTTGGGTAACTGGAGGTGGACTTTTGGTAAGTGTTATGCTCCTTGCTGGGGGGTGACCCCGATGCACATCCCTCTCATACTCAGGATCTAACCTCTGTAGGTGAAACTCCTGCAGGATAACAATTCCTTTCTGCTTCTGCACTTCTAATGCCAGCTGATGTTTGGTAAAATCCCCACAAAAGGAAAGCTTTGTTTCCTCTGAAAGGATTGTTCAGGTCTCTGGCTAAACTGCAATGAGACCAGCCTGTGATTTAGCTGTGAGCCATTATCTACAGGAGGACTTGGTACCCAACCTTAGAGGGTGACAACCTCTTCAGAGCCATGCAATGAACTGCAAGTTTAGTAAATAAATGGCTATAACTTCGGTTTTAACCATACAACAATTTCCTTTGTCAAAATATTTTATCATCTTCATTTTACATATAATACAATTAGTGGACTGCTAGCATTCGGCCTTTAAGTAGGATTGAATTTAGGGAATAGTAGACAGTTTTGATCTGAGACCTTATAATTGCAGAAAAACACATTTGGAACATTGCAGTAAAATAGGAGAAGAATATTAGCGACATAAAATATAGTGAGCATTAAACTGGGAGTTTAGGAAGGTCCATTCTGCACTTAAAAGGTCAGTTCTATCGTCTCATGTGTATATTCATATTAATATTATTAGGGTATTTGTTGAGGATGGACTTAGCTTCGGGAGGCAATGGAGCGCTTTTCAGGTCATGGGGGGAGGACAGGGTGAGGGAAACAGGGATACAAGGAAGCAGGTAAATTGTATGTAATTGCACATTCATAGATACATGACTAGCTTTACATAGGATAACTGAAAATTACAATTATCTAATCTGTTTTGAAAAAAATGTAGGTAAGATAGAAAATCAAACGAAGTAGGCGAGAAAGCCAAGGGAAACTATGTTCAGGGCACTGAGCCGCCCATGCTGGAAGATTTCTTTTTCCAATTTCATAAACATGGTGTTAGTTGCACGTTTCTCCCTGCTGGATTTTCCGAAGTTAAAAGTTTAATGTTGCATGTACTCCCGTGGCTCAAGGGGAGACAAGTATGAATTTCAAAATAAATGTCTCTGATGTGTATCATGAACTGCTAAAATGATTTGCAACACAAAACGAACACACTTGAATTGTTAGTTAAATGTTTGAAATGTTCAATTTTGTAACACATTGGAATTGTAATAACACATTTAAAATGGTATTCATAAATTGAAATTGAGAATTAAAAGAGCAATAAAAACAATATAAAGCAAAATTGATTGTGTGGGTCACTGACAAAATCTGAGCCCAGCAAGATAAACACAAGCATTGGAAAGGTGCTGAAATAAATGTAAAATGCCTTGTAGTGTAACTTCTTGCGTATAGATGCCTGGTAGTGGATACAAGCCCATTCTAATTTGAGACAAAAACATTGCCTCCAATCCCGCATCTCAATCTCATTTGGGATTGTTCTATTCTTCTTGGTCTCCACCAGTTCCAACATCTGCCTCATGATCTTAGATTCAAAGTCTGCACATCCATTGAAATGGATACAGGTTTGCCCCCCATCATGGACGGAATACTTCTCACACAGTGTGTTGGTAATTGCGGCAACCGTTTGGTCCTTTGTGAAGAAAACCTGCGCATAGTGAATGAAATGGTTGCTGATGACGAGGATGTTCTGAATGCCAATGCCGCCCATCTCCAGACATAAGAAGTTGATGCAGACCAAGTTCATGGGTCCGGACTTTACACATCATGTATGTAATTAAAACAATGGTAATGATAATAATGACAATAATAATATGTTGTTACACAGCACATCATTCTAGACTGACTGTTACTTGATTTATCAATGTTAGAAGGATAAAAAGCTACATTTGGATCTGCCTTGGGATTGCAACTTCTGAAGTGCAGCCTGCCCTCATGTCCAATGCTACCCTAATGTCCAATGCTGTACTAGTGTATCTACCCACCCTTAACTAGACTGCAGGCTTAGCGGCGGTCTTTGAGACAATGCATCTGCTACAGGGACTGGTGTAGCCAATAGCATCAGTGCCTGACCACTTCTTGCATGTTTCGGTGCTCTGATAGCCATACTAATAAAACAATTGAATAAAACTAATTAGAGAGTACTTTTGAGGCAGTACTTGGCCCTAAACTTGGCTTTGATAGTACAGAATGCAACCTTTCATGACATGCATCTACCACGCTTTCAACCGCAGATGGTTGTCAAAACTGCTTGTTTGGTGGACTCCAGCTGCATTGGTGGTCAATGCTTTGACTAAACTCAACTTGGCAAATTAGGCTTGTCTCATCTCTTCCAGAATCAGTCCTGGCATTTCTGGTGGCTCAAGGCTGGTGAGATTAGAGTTAATGATGTGAACAGCTTCAGTGGTTACTTCCGGACAGCTGATGGTCTGTATTTGTTGTAGGTTCCATTTGTGCTGTGGCTGTGCAAAAATGTTTTTTAAGATTCGAACTTCTGTGTCAGTACCTGATTAGCTATTGCAGTGGCATGTGGTCTGTGGGACAGGACCTCTGCACCAGTGTTGGTTCTGCCTGGGTCATACTAAAATTGGAAGTCATAGACGGGCAAGGCAGCAAACTTACGGTGCCCTGTTGTGGGCAGTTTAATGAAATGAAACATATAGGTCAGAGGATAGTTTTCATTGTGGACAGTTAATTTGGAACTCAGTCATTGAACTTTTCATAGCTTCCCACTTCAACGCCAAAGATTTCAACAGTGCACTGAATGATTTTGCTCTGATACAATCAATCTCCTGGCAAAGGCAGCTGACCTATTCGTACCTGAGAAAGGGAGATTGACCAATCACAATCCACCTTTCCCAGGTGCAATTGTGCATTTACAGGCCGCACCATTGTAAATAAACAAAAGTAAAAGAAAGTGGCCACCATAAAAATAGAAAGGGCACTAAGTCCCTTTTCTGATGATGACAGCCATTTTGTAACCTGTTTTCTATGGCCGCCATCATCCAAAAAGGGACTTAGTCCCTTTTCTATTTTTGTGGCGGGCATTTTTGTAACTTTTTTTTTCTCCGACGGGAGATGTGCTTGCGCTGAGATCATGTCCCGTCGGAATGAAAAAAAAATGAAAACTATCCACACCCCAGTAATCCCAGTGTGCAAATAGCTTTCACGCCCCGACTGGGTGGCGGACATGGCATTTAACGGCCCACAGCCTAAGCTGAGGCCCTTGCTTTTCTCTGGCCTACCAAAGCTCGGGCTGGCGGGCCGTTAACAGCCATGTCCGCCGCTTTCAGGTCCCTACTGGGAGTCAGACATGATGTTTAATCAGCCCAAGCTTTGGTAGGCCAGAGAAAAAAGCGAGGGCCTCAGCTCAGGCTGCGGGCCATTTAGAGCCATGTCTGCCCCCCAGCTGAGGCATGAATGCTGCATTCTCACTGTCACTCTCCTGGTAGAGCACAGCTGCCGCTCCATCCAGATGACCATTTACTTTCAGAGTTGTGGTAAGCAAGGATAGGTGCTGTTGTAAGAGGTTGGATTAGTCTTTTAAAGGCGTGCTGGAATTGTATAGTCCTTCACTTTCAACGAGAGGCAACATTTCCTGTAATAAGTCCAAAAGCCAAATACATTTTGGAGCTCTCGCAGTGTGTTTGGTTATTGCCCATCTGTAGAGTCTGTGGCCTTGTGCATGTGATGTGCAAGATGTATTTGACTTTGTTCCTGCAGAACTGACATTTATCAAGTAACTCTTGAGGCCTTTGAGGATTAAGACAAGTTAATATATATTTATTAGTGCCACATTCTGTTTTTTGAGTGTTCACCCAATCCCAATGATGTCATCCAGGTACCCATCCAGCAATGGGTCAGTATAGTCCAACATGTCAATACCATCCTCAGTTGACTCGTCAGGTTAGAGCAAATGGAGTGAATTAATGTATGTGCTTCTGGTGATAGGCGCTGAATTATGCACCTTCTTTCAGTGTCAGTAGGTTTCCAGTCTTTAAGCTTCTGGATGGCTTGGTCAGCCAATATTTGGTATGCATGCTCCCATTCCGGCACAGGCAGGCCCCTTAAGAATGGTCTCGGCCTGGTGTAGGTACCTGGCTCAGAAGGGTCATATCTCCCATACCTCCCACAGTTCTTTCCATCAGTGACCAGGCCTGATTGTTGGCAGTGTGAGCAACTCATGGTGACAACAAGTAAGACAGACACAAGTGATCATAGTTCAAGGGTGTTTATTGAACAATGAATGCTGTATGCAGTTTGGAAAAACGCCTAATCTAAACCTAAATCTAAAACGGGAGCAAGCCTTGGGTGTGACAATCAAATGAAAAATAAGTCAGACCTAGTGGCGTTGTGTCCAAATAAAAAAGGGCCTATACTAAGAAACCTATTGCCAAAAACTCAAAACTAATACAAAAAGGGGCGTGGGATAGTTCTCAAGAAAAGAAAGAAGTGTTCTCAAATAAAATGTCAGGATGCAGTAGCATGGTTCTCCCTTCCCCACGTTTTGGACATGGGGTAAAATGGGAGCTTGGAGCACAGTACAGTCTCAGGCTTCTCCAGCACGAGACGACAGTTCCAAAGGCAGTTCTCAGTACCGTCGATGGGAAAGTCTCGTTTCCTGGGAAAGTCTCTTGCCTTTGGGCCTGACGTCTTCAAATAACACTAACAAAAGTTCCTTTTACCAAATGAAAGTTTGTTCCCAATGTTCGCTGAGTGATGGGTTCACCCCTGGGTCCCCCTCTTCTAGCAGCTGACCCTTTACAATTGTTTATCACAGTTTCACATAGGGTGATGGTTTAACCCCTGGGTTCCCCTCTTCTGGGTGCTGACCCCTCTTGACTTTAGTTCTTGGATGTGGCTTCACCGCTGAATATCCCTCGGTCGGGCTCTGACCCCTCTTGCCTTTAGCAGGATTCCATTCCCTTGGTTTCTCAATGTTTACTTTCACTGTGGGATTCACTTCCCTTTCTCTCACACTGCTTGTAGATCAAAGTCTTTCGATTGCAGAGGGATTTTGCTTGACCCTCCGTATAACCACTTTTCACCTATTTCGCTGGCCGTCCCACGGTCTTCTGGTATCTGTAGTTTCTCTCATATGGGGCTTGACCAGAGCCTCTTGAGTTAGCACCCACATGGTGCTAGTTTCCCTCTGCACCTGGCCTCCCCTTGACACTTTTTACAGTTCATTCAAAGTTAATCAGCTTTGGTTCAAAACATGCCACATTGTGATTCTCACTCAACACAGCCTGGTTTCTTATCGGTTCTCCCCTCGACTCACCAGCTGTGATGAACCGCTTGTCTGTTGGCTTCGCTGGAGTCAAGGTCGGTACCACAGGCGGGAGCTTCCCTCTCCCTCACTCCTGCTTATCAGCATAGGCTTGCCCTGTGTTCCATTGACATCTGCTGCAGGAGACTTGTGCTATTGTACACGATCTTAGGCTCTCTTCCACAAAGGTGCTGCTGGGATGAAAAGGGCAAGGTCACTTTTCTCCTCGTGACCCTCTCGATTCCTGCCGCCTTTCTCCTTCGCTTGAACTGCTGCGCTTGCTTAGCCATCTCGTCGTGCTCTCTGCCGTGCCCGCCTTCTCCGTCCTGTGCTCTCTGGCTCCACCTTTTATCTCTGTGGGAAAGGGAAAGGGCTGTCAGGTGTGTGTGAATCTGATCAATTGCCTGACTTTGCCTGACCCTTGTATTGGGACATGTCAGGTAAACAGCTGTGGTGTTAGTTTGTTGTCCTTTGTGTCATGCAAATTTATTAGAGTTAGAAAGTCGGGGCAGTGGTTTGGAATGTCCTCTGTGAGAGAATGGGGAAAGATGTAAAAGGAAGGAGGATACCGTGTCTCACTTGTCAGTGTCTCACTCCCCGAGGACCCCCATCCAAGTGATCCTCCCTCACTGGTCCACCCCCAGGAACTGGAGCCAATAGCGATAGCCGTGTCCTGGCCACCTGGCTGACAGATCCCCAGGGACCCGCTAGGGAGACACATTCAGGTTTCTCACATACCCTTCCTCCATGCAATGTAGCCACATTTGTTTCTACAGCAGAACCATGAAAGCAAATCCACCTTTCTCTGGTCTTTTCCTTTCCGGTGCTCCACCGTGAAACAATAGTGTTGTAGGTCTAGACACCATTGCATGACCCGAGGGTTGGCCTCTTTGCGTTGGCTAATCCATACTAATGGTGAATGGTTGGTAACCAGAGTGAACATCCTTCCTAATTTATAGTACCTGATATGGATAATGGCCTACTTGATGGTTAGGAACTCCAGTTCCATCATGGAGTAGTTTTTCTCACATCGGAATAACGTGTGACTTGTGTATATTATGGAGTGTTCTAGTCATTCACAGATTTGGGACAGGATGGCTCCTAACTCTGTAAGTGAGGTGTCCGTCTTTAAAGAAATAGTGTGCTCTAAAATATTATTGGCTAAAAAGATGGCCCATAATCAAAAATATATATAAAAAATATTTGTAAACAAAGTCCCTATGTAAAGTATTGAGCAAATGAGGCTCAAACTGAAAATTAGAGAAGCACTAGGAGGCATCCATGTTGTGAAATGGATGCCTCCTGTGCATGTCCTTGCGGCATTACTGAAGCAAAAGCCAGCCAGCTGTAATAAACAAAAGCTACCACTGGGTGGCTTTTGCTTCATTGGTGCCGGACACCAAAGAATGCAGGCAAGAAAGCTGCATCTGGGTAAGTGCTTATTTCTTTTTTTTAAATAATCACTATCTGTGGTTTTCTTTCTAAGTTTTCCAGGCTGGAGGAGCCCAGAAACCTTAGAAAGAAAACCACGGATTTTAAAACATTGTATATATGTTTGCGGTGGCTTCAGCTTGGAGTCCCCTGGACGTTGTTGTATTTAAAAACGCTGCGGTTTCCTTTCTAAGTTTCTCAAGCTCCTCCGAGACGGGGGAGCTCAAGAAACTTAGAAAGAAAACCCACAGCGTTTTTAACTGCAACTGCTTTGTATTTCTGCCTGGTGTGGCTTTCACTTTGAGTCTCCTGGGTCCCTAGGCAGAGCCCAGGAGACTGAAAGTGAAAGCCGCTGCAGGCAGAAACACAACAAAGGTGTGTTTTGAAATGCCACAGTGTTTCTCACTACGACAGCTTTCGCATGGAGTCTCCTGGGCTCCCCCAACCCTGAGGGAGACCAGGAGACTCCAAGCGAAAGCCGCCGCAGTGAGAAATACAACGTTGCTGTATTTGTAAATGCTGCGGTATTTACAAATACAACAATGTTGTTTTTCTGACTGCAGCGGCTTTCGCTTGGAGTCCCCTGGGCTCCCCTGAGTTGGGGGAGCCCAGGAGACTCCACGCGAAAGTCGCCACAGTCAGAAATACAACATTCTTGTATTTATGATTTCCATGGTTTTCCAACCATGGCAATCACAAATACAACCACCTTGTCTTTGTAATCGCTGCGCCTTTGCTTTTTGCCTTCATTTTACATTTTCTGTGCTTCCCTGGGCTTGGGGAGCACCGAAAATGTAAAATTAAAGTGAAGGCAGCCTCCTCAGCTCATGCAACTCTGCTCTGGCTGCAGTAAGCTGCTTGTTTAGTGCCGCCAGGGCAGAGCTGAGGTTGCTGCCTGAAATGGCAAAATGGATGCTCCCATGTAAACGTTTTGAGCCTCGTTTGCCAAGAAATTTCATTAAAAATATGTTTTAAGAATGTTTTAGATTATTGCCCATCTTTTAAGGCAATCATATTTTAGAGCGCACTATTCCTTTAACACAAACTCCTTTGAGAAGTCGACTACCTTCAGGTTTTGGTTTTGGCATAGTGTTTGCTTTAAGATATTATAGCATACCTCGTCGTCCTTGCTCCACTGAAGTTACTGGGGTTCAGCATTTTAAAGTTTATCTGTCAAACATGCCGTTTTATCCGAATAGTTGGGGATAAATCTACGGTAATAACCTATTAACCCAAGGAAAGCTCTAGAGTCTCTTTTGGTCTTGGGAGTTGGAGTATCCAAGACGGCTTTTACTTTTTCATGTTGGGGCTCTACAGTTCCGTTTCCTACCATGAAGCCAAGATATTTCACGTGGATTGGGCTAATCTGCATTTAGCTGGATCTGCAGTTTGACCAGCATTCCTAAGGACTTTCATGATGGTATAAAGATGGAAGAGATGTTCTTCCCAGTTCTTACTATAGATGACGATATTGTCAATGTAAGCTCCACAAGAGTCTGAATAGGGTTGTAGGAAGATATTCATAAGACGTTGGAACGTAGCTGTTGCACCGTGTAGGCTGAAAGGTAGGACTTTAAACTGGAATAACCCTAGGGGTGTTGAAAACACTGTTTTTTCCTTATCTGGCCCATATAATGGGACTTGCCAGTACCCTTTGGTTAAATCTAGGGTAGATAGATAGGTGGCTGTTCCTAGTTTATCAATTAGGTCATCAATGCGTGGCATGGAATATGCATCAAAGTTTGATATGGCATTGACTTGCCAGAAGTTGATGCAGAATCTCCAGGACCGGTAGAGTTTAGTGACCAACAGAATAGGAGAGGACCATGGACTTGAGAAAGGCTTGATGATATTAGCCTTCAACATTTTGTTAACTTCCTCAATCACTACCTGTTTACGCGCCTCTGGCAGACGATAAGATTTTAGGTGAACTACTTTGCATTTAGGTGTTTGAATGTAATGATAGGTACCTTTTGCTCTTCACGGTTTCTCTGAGTACTGTGTGGTAAAATATAGCCCCTGAATGTCAGAAATAAAAAGACAACGCCAGGCCAGTATTTAAGAGTGAAGCTGACTGGTGCTACCCATTGTAAAATGCCGTCCAGTACCAAAAAATACTAGTTTTTCTCAAATCCGGCCAAATGTCATGGAAAGAAATGGGTCTAGTTACACTCTATTACAATGGACAAGTGCGCAAGTGGAGATAGGCCTACTTGGAGCATTGCGATACTCATGTTATTTTAACTGTTATATTAAAGAAAGACATTACACATGGACAGAATGAAAAGTGCAGCAGAGCACATGGGAGGAAAAGAAATAGGGGTGAAATTGAAAGCTAAAAGGAGAAACAATGCATTTGCAACCCAGAACTAAAGTGAAGGACAGATTACATTCATCAGCAGGGAAGAAACCTGGTTTTATCATATAAAATGACAGCATGGACCAAGAAAGGCCTATTTCATTTGGTCTAGATTTGAATACTAATCCCTGATGTAACTATGACCTCTCTGTGGGGATAGATGGAACACATTTCTGATAATATTATATAAAGAAAAAACTGGATGTATGAACATCAGACCTAAATGTAATCTGAAATGCAACATGTGGAACATACAGTGCCAATGGGAAATATTATTCCTTTAGGACATGCAGGTAACAGGCTGTTCTTGTTTTCCTCCACTGACCTCGACCTTTGGGGGCTGGGTTCCCTAAGGACACCGGCCTGTAAGTTCTGCAAAATAGAAAGAAATACAAAGCTAGAGATTGAATTTGTGGTGAATTGTTGATAACACAAGTAACAGACACAACCTTTAAGGTCAGGTTCCCCATAAAAAGTGCATTTAACTCTGATCAAAGACCATTGGAAATCTGAATGCAAGGCTTTTTGGGGCTGGGCCTACCAAGAAGCCTACCATGGAGCGTGTCGTGCTGCGGTGCCAAGATGAAGATTTTGGTGTTCCGGAAAGTGTAAAGATGAATACTTGGTTCGCCGAAGAGATGTACAGGTAAGAACAGCTTCCCCCAGTTGGTAAGTATGCTGGCAGGAAGCAGGATGTCCAGGAAGCAGGATCTTCAAAGGTAAGTCTGACCTAAGGTGACGGTGAGCATTACGCTGCTTGCAAGTGCAGAATAACGCGAAGCGTCTGTCTTGAGGATTGGGGCAGCTTATATAGCTGAATTTCCAACATGAGATGGAGACATTTTTTGCCGGTCATACTCAAGGACAAGCTATGGACAAGGAGTTGTTGTCACACAGACAAGGGAGTCAAGATCTATTAACCTATATTGCAACCTTCAATAGTCTCATAGCCCAGACCAACTGGTCAGAAGAGAAGAGGACTACACTCTTTTACCGAGGGTTACGTGGAGAACTTAAGGATGTGTTGGTGAATCCCCCTGAGAGGTGTGCGGACTACATAGACCTGACAGTGCAACTCGATCATAGGTTGCAGAATCAGAACAAATGGATCAAGCTAGATCAGAGAGACGGTCAGTTTACATACGACCTTGTGAGAATCAGACTAAACCACATGAACAGTCTGAGCCAATGCAAATTGGTGGATTACGAAGTCCCCTTACCAAAGCAGACAGGGAAAAAAGAAGACAACAACAGCTTTGCTTAAATTGTGGACAAGCAGGTCACTTCCTCTGTGACTGTCCGGTAAAACCACCCAAGTAAACAGTTGGGACAACAGACAAAACTGATGATGAAGAAGAACAGAACTCAGGAAATGTCAATGCCCGGCAAGTGTAGGGGTCCACTTGTCGAGCATGAAAAAGGAATCCGTACACCTCACATCTAGTCCTTCCAGTGCTTTTGGTGAATCACAAGCAACCATCAAAAATACATGCTTCGGAGGCATATATTGATTGTGGAGCTGTGGGTAACTACATCGACCAAATTTGGCTCTCCGAATAGAAATTCCTCTCTGACAGAAGCAGAGATCGGAAAATGTCACTGCTGTGGACGGTTCTCAGATATCATCGAGCCCGGTGACACAATACACAGAGAAGGTCAAGCTTCTGTGTCAGGACGGGCATCAAGAGGACATTACTTTGGATTTCATCGGTGCTCCTCAGTTCCAGATGATATTGGGAATGCCCTGGCTGGAGACCCACAATCCTAGGATCGACTGGCAAAAACGAGTTCTGACATTTCCTCATGATTATGCCGACACATGTTACAAAAAAGATGACACCAATCTGAAACCGAAGAAAGGAATCGTGTTGGGCCTCATCTGCTCCTTACCGCTTGAATACCAAGATCACCAGGATGTCTTCAAAAAAGAGCAAGCCAATGTTCTGCCCCTGCAAAGACCCTACGATTGTCAAATAGATCTTGTACCCAGAGCCCAAATCCCTTGCAGCGGAATTTACGCTGTGACAGAACAGGAAAATCAGCATCTTAGAATTTACCTGGATCAGTACCTGGCAAGTGGTTTCATTCGCCCGTCCAAGTCACCTGCCTCCTTGCCCTTATTCTTCGTGCCTAAAAAGGAAGGGGGACTTAAGAACTTGCATCGACTATAGAGCCATCAATCAGATCACAGTAAAAAATCGATATCCTTTACTACTTATACCGGAGCTCCTGGATCAAGTGAAACATGCTCAAATCTACACAAAACAGGATTTAAGAGGAGCATAGCATCTTGTAAGAGTAAAAGAGGGAGACAAGCGGAAAACGGCCTTCCGCACGAAGTATGACCTCTTTGAATACCAGGTCATGCCCTTCGGGCTATGCAATGCCCCCGGGGCGTTTCAATTCTTTATGAATGATGTACTCTGTGAACTACTGGACGTTTGCACTCTTGTTTACATTGACAACATTCTTATCTACTCAAATTCCATAGAAGAACATGTAGGCCATTTCGGGGCAGTCTTAGAGAAGCTTCGACAACACCAATTGTATGCCAAGTTGGAAAAATGTTTTTTCCATGTAACCGAAGTCGAGTTTCTTGGTTTCATGCTCACACCACAAGGCGTACATATAGATACACAAAAGGTGGATGCAATTCTCCAATGGCTCTCACCAACATCCACGAAAGGAGTGCAAAGCATGCTCGGATTCGCCAACTTTTACCGTTGGTTTATACCTGGGTTTTCACAAATTGTACATCCAATTACCTCCATGTTAAAGAAAAATCAAAAAGTTCCATTGGTCGACAGAAGCTGAACAAGCCGTCCAGAAGTTGAAACTAGCATTCACTACAGCACAGTCCTTCGACACCCACGACCAGACCTACCTTACATAGTTGATACAGATGCTTCAAAAATAGCCATGGGAGCAGTATTGTCACAACGAGACCCTGAAACAGGACAACTACAACCCTTTGCATTCTGGTCCTCCAAATGTTCAACCCCCGAGTTGAACTACGCAATCACAGATAAGGAATAACTGGCAATTAAAGCAGCATTCAAGGCCTGGAGACATTACCTTCTTGGGGTGAGACATACGGTCACTGTCATCACGGACCACCGTAACTTGCAATACTTGAAAACCGCCAAAGCACAATCCTCGCGTCAACTTCGTTGGGCTCTTTTTTTCACAGAAAACAATTTTATTAACACTCATAGACCTGTAGTACGCAATGGGAAAGCAGACGCTCTATCACGCATGAGTAAAGAAAAAGAGGCTTTTACAGCATCCGACCCCGTGGCTATAATTCTTGAGGAAAGGATTCAAACCAGAATAGCTGCCACCACGTGTGTGGATGACCAAAGAACCAGTTTGTAATCCCTGATGGATCAATCAACACAACAGGAATAGCTGTTAAAAAGTGACCAGTACACCATCGAAGACAATCTACCGTATTTTCAAGGACGATTATATGTCCAAGACCAAGAACTGCAAAAGCAAATCATCACAAATTACCACGATTCATTAGTGGAAGGACACCCAACAATAGCCAAAACTCAGGCTAAGGTAAAACAAAACTACTGGTGGCCAACCTGGCGAAAAGACATCACCCAATTTATTGAATCCTATGGTGTCTGTGCACAACACAAGTCTCAGAAACAGAACCCCGCTGGTTTACTACATCCCCTAACAGTACCGCCAGCACCTTGGCATACCCTGTCCATGGACTTCATCACAGATCTTCCACCCTGCAATGGATACAACACCATATTAGTCGTTGTGGATTTATTCTCCAAAATGGTCCATTTCATCCCTCTGAAGGGACTCCCAACTGCGTCAGCTCTCGCTTCTGTGTTCCTAGAACAAATTGTTTGATTGCATGGATTTCCTTCAATATTAGTATCTGAACGTGGAACTCAATTTGTTTCTGCCTTTTGGAGAAAGTGTTGTACGATTGCCAAAATTGATCTCCGGTTGTCCACAAGCCATCACCCTCAAACTGATGGGCAAACTGAATGAACAATATCTCAGGTGTATGTTGCAACAGTCCGCTGATTCTTGGAAACATATATTCTGGATGGCTGAGTATGCATACAACTACTCAGTTCACACAACCACTGGGCAAACTCCATTCTAGACTGTGCACGGAAGACATCCGAGGACATCAGTATTTAATCCACCCGATAACCTGGAAATGCCAGCCATAACAAAACTTGCATAAAACATCACTCAGGTCCTTAAGGAGGCAACAGGGCATCTGACCAAGGCTAAGGCAAGACAAAAACTGTTTGCTGATTGACATCGGAAGGAAGCTCCCGCCTACCAGATTGGAGAAAAGGTGTGGTTAGCATCAAAATACATTCCCCTGAAGGGGCCAAGAGCTTTACGTCCAAGATACCTGGGCCCCTATACTATAAAGTTCATAATCAATCCTGTCGCCATGAAATTGGAGTCATCATCTCACATGAAAATTCACCCCATATTTCATTTCTCTCTCCTCAAACCAATGAAATCCAATACACGGCTTAGTTCTCCGCCAGAGCCCGAAGTAATAGATGGAGAACCAGAAGATGAAGTCAAATCCATCCTGGATTCCATGGTGGTTCGATCAAAATTGTATTACCTAATTGACTGGAAAGATTACGGACCTCAAGACCGAACTTGGGAACCCAGTGAACACGTCCATGCTCCGCGTTTAATCAGACAGTTGCATCTCAATAATTCCACCAAACCAGGAACGGAGGGAGAGCCACCATTGAGAGAGGGCTTGAGGGGGAGTGCTGTCATGGTCATGAAGTCAGGGGCACAGGCATGCAGGGGTCACATGCGCAGGATACCTGGGTGGACACTGTCCTGGTGCCTCTGGCTACAGACTCATGAACAAAAGTAAACAAGAACATCCATTTAACACCAAAAAGCTTTTATTATGGACATAGCACTTCAGATGCATTAACCTTGAACATTCCATCCAATAAGCAGGATGCATTAACCTTGAAAATTCCATCCGTTAAGCAGCCCCAAGTGCATTCTTGGGTGTGGCTGCTAATGGATTGCCTTTGCACGTGCTCATTCTCTAGGAATGGGAGGGTGTGGCTGGTAAGCCGGCCCTAATTGGAGTGCCTACGATCTCAGCTATATAAATTGACCCGATCCTCAAGACAGATGCTTCTCGTTATTCTGCACTTACAAGCAGCGAAATGCTCACTGTCGCCTGAGGTCAGACTTACCTTTGAAGATCCTGCTTCCTGGACATCCTGCTTCCTGCCACCATACTTACCAACCGGAGGAAGCTGTTCTTACCTATACATCTCATCGGTGAACCAAGCATTCATCTTTACACTTTCCGGAACGCTGAAATCTTCATCTTGGCACCGCAGCACAACACGCTCCATCGTCAACAGCAGCACCTGCAAGGAAAAACAGAAGACAAGGTTGGACATTGAAAAAACAGTCAGTTTAAGGTTGCCCTTCGCCATACTTCATGCTTTTCCTTAAACCATCACTTACACTTACCTGCTGTCGAACATTGCGGTAGCATCCATCTTCCATCTGGCCGCGTCTCGCGTCTCACAGCTGCATTGAGGCCGCATTTCCAAAACAGAAGAGAGACAATATTGCCGTATAAATAGGAGCAACTTATAAAGACATTAAACAGAACGAACAGCATCACAAGAGCTCAAGAAAGACTTACCAATCATAAGGAGACGCATAGTCGTAGCTGGGCTGGACTAATCCTTATCAAGCATCAGTGAAGGAACTAGATCCCATCCGACGCACCCCTGCCAGAAGTAGAAGGACGGAAAGTTTATCTTCCATAATTCACAGGTGAGCTTTATGGGCCTGCGTATGCTCACAGAAACCGTACTTAGGGGTGAAGGGTTCGAGAGGTACAACAATCACAGATTGACGCACTCACACACTCTTATCTCCACGCAGGAGCAGTATCACCATGTACCACCGCTCACAGCTTTTCTACTGAGGGAGAAGTCTGAAGGGGGCGACTCAAGTTCAGGGAGGGCTGCAACCATGCCCCAACGCCTCAGCAAAGACCAGGTGAGCGTAACAGAACATGAAACCTCTAATACCCTTTGCCTGGGCATTATGGAAACTTCAGAAACAGATCAGTTAGCCCTCTTACTAGGGGAATTACAGGCTGAAGTACATGCTTCAAGACAGGAAACCAATGCATTACGGAGGGATCTTATTGTAACTCGAGAAAGAACTGACGAATTGGCAAGACAAATACTACAAGCACATGCAGGACAGGTTCCACTGCCTGGAGTGACCGATTCTTCTCATTTTTCCACACCACAACAATCAACACTGGTTCAGGTGATTCTTCTAGGAGCAGTGCCTCTAGCCCCTCCTGAATGCTTCATCAGCGACCCAAACAAGTTTGCTGTATTTATGAACCAATGTCGCATTCATTTCTTGTGCAAACCAGGAGCCTTTCCTAATGACCAAGCCAAAGCAGCGTTTGTACTCTCGTATTTAGGAGGTAGTTCGGCAGACTGGTCTATACCTTTGGTAAATCAAGATGACTCTTTATTCCGGAACTTTGGAATTTCCAACATGAGATGGAGACATTTTCTGCCCGTCATACTCAAGGACAAGCTCTGGACAATGAGTTGTTGTCATACAGACAAGGGAGTCAAGATCTATTAACCTATATTGCAACCTTCAATAGTCTCATAGCCCAGACCAACTGGCCAGAAGAGAAGAGGACTACACTCTTTTACCGAGGGTTACGTGGAGAACTTAAGGATGTGTTGGCACAAGTGGTGAATCCCCTGAGGGGTGTGCGGACTACATAGACCTGACAGTGCAACTAGATCATAGGTTGCAGAATCAGAAAAAATGGATCAAGCTAGATCAGAGAGACGGTCAGTTTACATACGACCTTGTGAGAATCAGACTAAACCACATGAACAGTCTGAGCCAATGCAAATTGGTGGATTACGAAGTCCCCTTACCAAAGCAGACAGGGAAAAAAGAAGACAACGACAGCTTTGCTTAAATTGTGGACAAGCAGGTCACTTCCTCCGTGACTGCCCGATAAAACCACCCAAGAAAACAGTTGGGGCAACAGACAAAACTGATGATGAAGAAGAACAGAACTCGGGAAATGTCAATGCCCGGCAAGTGTAGGGGTCCACTTGTCGAGCATGAAAAAGGAATCTGTACACCTCACATCTAGTCCTTCCAGTGCTTTTGGTGAATCACAAGCAACCATCAAAAATACATGCTTCGGAGGCATATATTGATTCTGGAGCTGTGGGTAACTACATCGACCAAGATTTGGCTCTCCGAATAGGCCTTCCTCTCTGACAGAAGCAGAGATCGGAAAATGTCACTGCTGTGGACGGTTCTCAGATATCATCGAGCCCGGTGACACAATGCACAGAGAAAGTCTAGCTTCTGTGTCAGGACGGGCATCAAGAAAAAATGTTTCTGATTGAATTCCTTTCCCAAACAGTGCCTTTTTAAATCAGCAGCAAAACGATTTTCCCATTTTGCTCTCACTCCCTGCACCTTGCCTTTCAATCAAAGGGGTCATATTAAATTGAGGCCTGGACGGTGGGGGTTGCTGGGAGAAAAGTATTGTTTCAAATTAAGTCATTCCTGTGTTATCCCTGTATGGTGTTGTGAATGTTTTTCATTGGTTAAATAGAAATGTAATCGGTTGTAAATTGTGATTGCATGTTTCAACATTTCACCTGTGTTGTTTGAAGAATAGACTCATGGTTCCGATACTGGGTGTTACCACAGCATTGGTGGATGATGTCAGTCTGTTTGTCAAACCTTGATTAGTCTTAGTATACACCATCCTAGTTACTAGTCCATTGGTGACACAGGCTATTTGTTGAGGTTGTGTGCAAGACGGGTTGGAGGCTTCACCTAATTGAATCTGAAATAATAGTGCTTTAATGTGTGCCACCTTGCTTTAGGGGAAAGGAGCTCCCTGAGTTGAGTGTGACTGCATAATAAAAACCACAACAGAACACATCAGGGAATGAGACTATTACGCCCTTTAGATCTTCTCATTGTTGGCTAGATAACTCAGATGGAATTAAGTCAAAGTTATCTATGTCTTCGGGAACCAGGCAGGCTAGAACTTTGGCGTGGGTGGCTGATGGGTTTTCTATCCACTCTTTTAGGAGGTTAAAGTGGTATAAGCCACTTGGAGACAAATTTGTTTTCTGAGGTGGGTAAGAGGACTAGTACTTTCTGTCCGATAGAAAAAGATTGTAAATTGACTTTCTTGTCGTAACTGGCCTTTTGCTGGTTTGGGGCCTTTCCCATGTGAGTACAAACTAGGTCCCGGACTAGTTTCATATGTTCTCGACTTCTAGTGGTGGTTTGGGATATTGGAATAGGGGCCTACTTGCATTCTTCCCAGGTTTCCCGGAGCATGTCCAGGATATCCCTCCATTCTATTCCATAGAGTACCTCAAAGGGAAAGAACACTGTGGAAGCTTGGGGGGTTTTCCTCACTGCAAATGCCCATGGGATCATTCTGTCCGCCTCCTTCCCATCTTTGTCTACCAATTTTCGTAGAATTAGTTTGAAGGTCTTATTGAATCTTTCTACTATACCTTCAGAAGTTCGCAAGGTGTTAATATGGAGTAGCTCTTTGACTTTGGCCATAAATTGACTCATAAAATTTGAACCCCGATCTGTCAGTATTAACTTGGGAAAGCCAACCCTAGAAAAATACAGTAGGAGATGTTTCAAGATTTGCTTAGTGCTATTATTTCGCATCGGGAATGCCTCGGTGTATCAGGTAACATAATCAACGATCTCCAGGACATACTTGTTGACCAATTTAGATGTTTCAAAAGGTCCTATTATGTCAATGCCAATTTGTGAAAAGGGGACCTCTATAATTTGCAATGGGTTCAGAGGGACAGATAATGGAATGTGCGGGTTGGATTTTTGGCATATCTCGTATGTTTGTAGGAAGGTTTTGATGTCAGCGTAGATACCTGGCCAGTAAAACGTCCCACTAATATGCGCTTGGGTTTTGGCTTGGCCCAAATGTCCTCCAGTAAGATGGGAATGTGCAATCTCTAGCAAAACCTTTCGGTAACTTTTAGGTATTACCAGTTGAGTTTTTATTAACCCTTCAAGGGAGGTTTCTTTTCTATAAAGTAACCCTGGTTTTAAGAGGAAAAGGGGACTTCCCTTCTCTCTGCCTTCTTCTTCAGGAATACCTTGTATAAAAACTTCAGCAAGGACTGGATCATTTCTCTGGGCAAAGGCTAGTTTGGGATAGATGGTGGGTTCCTCTACATTCCTAAGATTCCCCAAACCCTAAATTACCACTGTCTCTTTCATCTGGTTCACTTTCTTGGAATTGAGGGAACAGAGCTCTCTCCAAAATTCCCTGTGCAATTTGGTCTCTCTGACATACCTCAAAAGGAACTTCGCCATGATTCTGTAAGAGAACCTTTATGTCTGCCTGGAAGTATAGGTCAATAACGCCTGCTAAGATGTCTATCCCGAATTTCCATCCTAAGCCAGATTTTGGGGCTAATCGGATGTAACACCCCAGAGGGCAATTCAAAACTAAAGCCATAGGAATCATTCCTCTTCTCCCAGGGGTGATAGCTTCCCTACTGCTACAGATATCAAACCCTATTGTATCCTTGGTTATAATGGAAGGATTGGAGGCTCTCTGACTAATCTTTTGAAATGGTAGGGAGATTGGAGCACAGTACAGTCTTGGGTTTCTCCTGCATGAGACAACTGTTCCAATGCAGTTCTCAGGACCGTCAATGACTAAGTCTCGTTTCCTGTGAAAGTCTCTTGCCTTCGGGCCTGACGTGTTCAAATAACAATAACAAAAGTTCCTTTAACTAGATGAAAGTTTTTTCCCAATGTTCGCTGGATGATGGGTTCACCCCTGGATCCCCTTCTTCTGGGAGCTGACCCTTCTCAATTGTTTATCACAGTTTCACGTAGGGTGATGGTTTCACCCCTGCATCCCCCTTTTCTGGGTGCTGACCCCTCTTGACTTTAGTTCTTGATTGATTCTTGTTAATTTGTTTCAATTGCGTCAAATCCCAATCCTGATACGATATGTGAGGAACTCAGGTTGACAACAAGTGAGACAGACACAAGTGATCACAGTTCAAGGTAGTTTATTGAACAATTAATGCTGTGTGCAAAGTCCTAGTGGCGTTGTGTCAAAATAAAAAGGGCCTATACTAAGAGACCTATTGCCAAAACCTCACAACTATTACAAAAAGGGGTGTGGGATAGTTGTCGAGAAAAGAAGGAAGTGTTCTCAAATAATATGTCAGAATGTGGTAGCTTGGGTCTCGCTGCCCCACGTTTTCGACACGGGTATGATGGGAGATTGGAGCACAGTACAGTCTTGGGTTTCTCCTGCATGAGACAACTGTTCCAATGCAGTTCTCAGGACCGTCAATGACTAAGTCTCGTTTCCTGTGAAAGTCTCTTGCCTTCGGGCCTGACGTGTTCAAATAACAATAACAAAAGTTCCTTTAACTAGATGAAAGTTTTTTCCCAATGTTCGCTGGATGATGGGTTCACCCCTGGATCCCCTTCTTCTGGGAGCTGACCCTTCTCAATTGTTTATCACAGTTTCACGTAGGGTGATGGTTTCACCCCTGCATCCCCCTTTTCTGGGTGCTGACCCCTCTTGACTTTAGTTCTTGAGTGTTTGCTTTCACCCCTTAATCTCCCTCGGTTGGGCTCAGACCCCTCTTGCCTTTAGCAGGATTAAATTCCCTTGGTTTCTCAATGTTTACCTTCACGGTGGGATTCACTTCCCTTTCCCCTCACACAGCTTGTAGATCAAAGTCTTTTGATTGTATGGGGATTTTGCTTGACCCTCTGTATGACCACTTTGACCTATTTCGCCAGCCCTCCTATGGCCTTCTGGTATCTGTAGTTTTTCTCATATGGTGCTCGACGAGAGTCTCTTGAGTTAACACCCACGTGGTGCCAGGTTCCCTCTGCAGCTGGTCGCCCTACCACACTTTTACAATTCATTCAAAGTTAATCAGCTTTGGTTCAAAACTTGCCACTTTGCGATTCTCACTCAACACAGCCCAGTTCTTATTGGTTCTCCCCTTGACTCAGCAGATGTGATGAACCGCTTGGCTATTGGCTTCGCTGGAGTCAAGGCCAGTACGACGGGTGTGGGAGCTTCCTTCGCTCCTGTTTATCGGCATAGGCATGCCCTGTGTACCGTTGACATCTGCTGCAGGACACTTGTGCTATTGTTCGCAGTCTCAGGCTCCATTCTACGAAATTGCTGCGGGTCTGGGACCAAAAGGGTAACGTCACTTCTCTCCTTTCCACCCTCTCGATTCCTGCCATCTTTCTCTTTCGCTTGAACTGCTGCGCTTGATTGAATCTGTGTGATTTTCCCGCAACTGAAATGTTCGAGGGAAAAATGACCGAAGATTATTTGCTCGAAATAATCTTCGGTCATTTCTCCCGTGAACATTCCTGATGTGCCCAAACACCTACCCAAACCCCCACCCACACCCCTACTCTCACCCCCAACACACCCCCATCCCCGTACTTACCTTGCCTTCTGTCTCGCTGGATTCTGAGACGCCGGTTCCCTTTCACATCCGTGATCGGGACCCGGCGCCGCAGGGTCCTTTTCTTTTTTTTCGGGCAGCTGCAGGGGTGTCCCCCGCAACCCCCGCTCACTATACTGTATAGCATCATGGGTGGGGCGTTGCGGGGGAAACAAGTTTGAGTTGTAAAATGGTGAACACCCTTGCAACCCCCGCGGCCTTTGTTGTTGTTTTTTGCCTACCCCACCAAAATATACATACCACAAAAGGTTAGAACTTTTGGTGTTCCAACTTTTGGTGCTATGCATTTTAGGTCTTTTGGTGGGGTAGGTAAATTGGATTCGGTCATTTCGACCAAATCCACTTGCTTAGCCGTCTCGTTGAGCTGCCTGTCGTGCTTTCCTTGCCCATCCTGTGCTCTCTGACTGCACCTTTTATCCCTGTGGGAAAGGGAAAGGGCCATCAGGTGTGTGTGATTTTGATCAATTGCCTGACTTTGCCTGACTGTTGTATTGGGACATGGCAGATAACGGCTCTGGTGTTAGTCTGTTGACCTTTGTGTTGTGCAAAAGTGTTAGAGTTAGAAAGGGGGGCAGTGGTTTGGAATGTCCTCCGTGAGAGGATGGGTAAAAGATGTAAAAGGAAGAAGGATAACACGTCTCACCCGTTGGTGTTCCACTGCCACTCCCCGAGGACACACCCCCATCAAGGTGCCCATCCAGGTGATCCTCCCTCACTGGTTGACCCCCAGGAACTGGATCCAACAGCGATGGCCATGTCCTGGCCACCTGGATGACAGATCCCCTCAGACTTGCTACATTCCCAGGATAATTATGTTATCCTGATAGGTGGAAAGGTTGGCAATGGAGTCAGTGACCTTCATTGCAAAGTTTGAGTTGTAAGATGGTGGACATCCCCGTAAACCCTGCAGACTTTGTTCTTCTTTTTTTTTACCTACCCCACCAAAACATACATACCACAGGAGGTTTGAACTTTTGGTGTTTAAACTTTTGGTGCTATGCATCTTAGGTCTTTTGGTGGGGTAGGTCAATTGGGTTGTAGGTCAAAGGATCGACTACAAAGGATCGAATGGTCAAAGGATCGACACAAAAGGACCGAAAACAAAAGGATCGAAAACATTTTTTTTTTGTACATTTTTTTTTTTTTGGGGGGTTCCCCCTCCAACCCCTGTTTTTGTGGTAAAACCACTTTTTTTCCCTAAACGAAAACCCCAAAAAATATATATAATGAAAAAAAATAATTCAATCCTTTTGTTTTCGGCCCTTTGTAGTCGATCCTTTGCCATTCGATCCTTTGACTGTGGATCCTTTAACTGGACACCAGTAAATTGGATTCGTCATTTCTACCAAATCCACTTGCTTAGCCGTCTCGTCGTGCTGCCTACCATGCTTTCCTTGCCCATCCTGTGCTCTCTGGCTCCACCTTTTATCCCTGTGGGGAAGGGAAAGGGCCATCAGGTGTGTGTGATTTTGATTAATTGCCTGACTTTGCCTGACTCTTGTATTGGGACATGGCAGGTAAACGGCTCTGGTGTTAGTCTGTTGTTCTTTGTGTTGTGCAAAAGTGTTAGAGTTAGAAAGAGGGGCAGTGGTTTGGAATGTCCTCTGTGAGAGGATGGGTAAAAGATGTAAAAGGAAGGAGGATACCACGTCTCACCCGTTGCTGTCCCACCCCCACTCCCCGAGGACTCCCCGTTTCCCCATCCAAGTGATCCTCCCTCACTGGTCAACCCCCAGGAACTGGATCCAACAGCGATGGCCATGTCCTGGCCACCTGGATGACAGATCCCCTTGGACTAGCTACATTCCCCAGGATAATTATGTTATCCTGATAGGTGGAGAAGTTGGCAATGGAGTCAGTGACCTTCATTGCAAATTTTGGGTTGTAAAATGCCGGTCTGTAGATCAGAAGAACAGTACGTTGCATGGCCGTTGAGCTTGATTTTGATTTGGAGGGATATGCCGTCATCTATGTCAGTTGAAGGGATCGTTGTGTTGCATGCGTGGCCTTTGTGCACCATTGTGATTCCATCTCCTCTTTGGTTTTATCTGTTGGTATGTATTAGTTTGAAGTTTTTGATATGGCTTTGTGGGCGATTGTTTTGTATTTGTCTGATAGCCATGGCTCTGTGAAGAAGAGTGCATCAATGCTGCCCTTGCTTCGGCACTCATACATTACTGTTTTGTGTTTGGCCATGGATCTTACATTGAGTAGGCAGCAGTGTAGCTTGTGTGTTTTTACTTGTTTGTTTTTGCCTATCCTTTCTTGCGTCTCGGTCGGGGTAGTGTTTGTTGGGTTTCCTTTTCCTAAGGTTCTCTCTTGGGTGAGGCTATTGCTCACTGATGTTGTGGTTAGGGCCTCTGTATCATTGCTGTGGAGGTCAATTAAATTGAAGGAAGAGTTTCTTTGTTGTGGTTCCTGGTGGAGGATTGTTTGTTTGTACGTGTGGGCTTTTTGCTAGTCTTTGGTTATGTACAAGGTGTATATGGTTAGGGATTCAAGTTTGGCTCTGATTCTTGTTGTAGTCTTACCGAAAATGTCTTTCAAGTTGCTGTGTTCTTTGTGTTGAGATGTTAGGTTGGGCGTCCTGTTGGGGTGCAGGTTTGCTTTTGTCCTAGGTTGTGGGTTGTTTGTTTTCTGTTGAGGTAGGGTCGTAGGTGGGGAGGAAGCACGAGATGTAGCCTGTATTCATTATTTTCTTGGTCTGTGTCCTTAGTCCGTCTGGTGGTGTCCGCAGGGTATTTTGGGTGTTACAAATTCTGGTAGGTGGTTTCTGTTCCCCAGGGTTCGGGTTCCCTTCCTGTTTCAGTTTTCCTTTCTTGTTTCTTGTGTCTTGTGTCTTTCTTATATCGCAGCATGTTTGTGGTCTATATCTATTGTTCTGGGGTTGGTTTTATGGTATGTTATAGGGGCAGGTCCCCTCCTGGGTGACTATCTTTACTTGGAATTAGTGGTGGGACTGGTACAGTGGTGTCAGCCTTGCTGTGGCTGTAGGTTATAGCTTCTGTTTCAGAGACAGATTTGAGTTGTGATATATTGTAGGATTTTCCAAGGGTGGGTGCCCTCCTGGATCAGTTATTTCCTGGTCTCCACTTAGATGGGTGTGCCATGACGTGCAGTTCCAGCTGCCTAGCTGTGACTGTTGTGCCTCTGGTTTGGGTTTGGGTTTGTGATATGTATATATTTGTATGTGGAGATTGCATCTTAGTCTTGGAGTCTCTCAGGGATTGTGGGCATCTGGTCACTGGGGGGTTTGTCGCTGTATGGGGGTTTGCAGTGGCAAAAGCCTCTCTGTGGTGGTTGTATTTCATCCTCAGAGTTTCTTTGTTATGTTTCCTGATCCCCTTGTGCTTTTGAATGACAAAGATTGGGTGTGAACTCCGGCTGGTTTCGTCTTTCCTTATGGGGTCCTGTATGGTTTCTGATTTGTGGTGGCATAGTTCTCTCTGAAGTGGTTGTGTCTTAGTCTCGGAGTCTCATGCGGATTGGGCTCCTCAGGTCACTGGGGTTTTAGTGGTTGTATTGTGCACAGTGGCAAAGGCCTCTTTGTGGTGGTTGGATTTTGTGGTTGTATCGGGTTCACAGTGGCAAAAGCCTCCCTGTGGTGGCCCAATACTAGCGGTCAGCTACATGTAGCCAGCCTTATGTCAGAACGGCGCTGAGGGGAGCATGTGGTGTGGTGTAACTCCGCAAAATTAAAGTCAAATGAACCCAGGCCCTGTTTATCGGTTGTTGTGGATGGAAGAGTACTGTGGAAGGAACACAATAGTATTTCAATTTCCAAATGCAACCTTACCGCTGTGGGAAAGTACTTCAGTGTGTCGCTGCAGACAGCCACATCTATACTTCCAGGGATGGGCGCATAGCAAGCTCCCAAACAGTTGAGAACCCCAGATTCCCTCCAGATTCCCAATGTGTAACTTTACAGTGCAGCAAGATTTAGAGCAAGTATCACAATGTCTAACTTTAGAGTGCGGTGAGATTAAAAGCAGTGGCAATCGCAGTGGCAATCACAGTGTCCAACTGCAAAGCACTGTAAGCTTTGAAGCGGAAGTCAGGATTTTTGGGCACCTGAGCTGTACACAATGTCTGACTTTGGACTGCAGCAAGATTTACCCCAGTGGAAATCACAATATATAAATTCATAGCGCAGAAGATTTAAAACAGTGGCAATCACAGTGTCTAACTTCAGAGGGAAGCAAGGTTTAGAGCAGATATCAAACTTCCATGGGTACCTAGGTTCAACACAGTTTCTAACTTAAGAGCGCAGTGAGATTTAAAGCAAGTGTCAAAGTGGTGGTAGCTTCACGAGGACCCTGGATTCAACAAAATGGCTAACTTCAGGATGGTGCAACTCATTAGAGCAGTAACGAGCTGCACAAAGACACAATGGCAAAGATCTGAGTGTAGCAAGTTTTATGCAGTGTCAAACTTCACAAAGAACCAGGAATCAACAAAGGACTAACTTCAACGTTTAAAGTAGTGCCAAACTGCACAAGGGTGCAATGGCAAACCTCGGAGTACAACAAGTTCTAAGCATTGGCAAGCTTCGCAAGGAACCTGGATTCAACAAACGGCTAACTTCAGAGCATAGCAAGGTTTAAAGCTGTGACAAACTGCACAGGTACACAATGGCAAACCCCAGACTGCAGCAAGTTTAAGCAGTGGCAAACTTCACAAGGAACCTGGATTCAACTAAGGGCTGACTTCAGAGCGCAGAAAGGTATGAAGCAGTTGGCAAACTTCACAAGTATTAGTATATCTCACTTTTACCTCACAAAACCGCTTAAAGGTCAACTAACACGACCCAATTAAGTTTTAATCAACGGATTTGTGGAAGAATTCTGTGTTGAACAAAGCAACACTCAGAAATGATCAAATATAGCCCAATGGCCCACCAGAGGGAGCTCCATAGTGGTATTTGTATCGAGGAAATGGGCGGCAGCCCTTGCACAGACTATGATATTGCACGATGAGCCCTCTCATAGGCTCCTCCCCCAAGAGGTGAGCGCCATAAGCACAGATGAGCAGCCAGGGAGGAACTCACCATCGAATTACGGTTTCCGGAGCACTTTGCACCATCCACTTTTTGATGAACTTCAGCTTTGGGCAAATACAAAATACCCCATATAGGTTTTGTCAGCTTATATTCATATCAATATGTCATGACAAAGACAAATATATTATGGCAGGCAGGAGAATAATGATTAGGTGGCCATCTTCGCCTGTGCCAAGCCACGCCCCCTATTATATGACTTACTATTTGAGTATAGGTCAACCTATGAAAGGTGGTTAATAATACTGCATTTAGATGAAGCATAAATGTAGGCCACTTGGAAGGCAGACAATGTACAAAGGTTGGGGCCATTTCAGGCTTGTTTCCATATTTCAGATGTCTTACCATAGGTTAACTCTGCCTGGTATGGTATGTGTTCTATGTGTTTTTCACTTTGTAAACATGATATCATACATCATAAGTGTGATAGTACTTACTATGAAGTGTTCTATATTTTGAGCCTTACTGCCTGTGTCCAATATATATATATATATATATTCACGGAAAAAAGTTGACCAGATTTATGGCATCAAAAACCTTGAAATTCAGCCAATGTGGAAAGTCATGACCAGCTTAACTCGCTGTGTTCCAAACACATGAATCCGCAGAGCAAATATTCATATTCACCACGCACTTTGATTTTCGCCTCGAATACACCCAAGTGCATTTGATCATTAGCAAAGCTAAAGACACTACCCACTCTTCTGGAGTAGTCATAGAATATTTAAACCACTAGAGGTTTCTGAAGTTACTGCACAGGGGAGGAAGGCGTTCTTGTCATATAGACATGTCCTTAGGCAACTAAATGCCAGATTTGGTCGTCTACATCCTGGTATCTTTAAAGTCACTCTTAAAGGCAATACATTGGCATTTGAGAACCCGCAGAATCTGAAGATCTGAAGCCTTTTATTAGAGTCGCGACAATAGATGATATGGACACATCAACAACTACTCACCAACCTTCAGCCTTGCCTTCTAATGGGATTATTTAATTGGTATAAATCTCATGTAATGGCAAATACTACTACATTATCTTAATGCAGAGTAGAATGTGGGATATTGGGTGTCATTTTCCCCCTTTCTTGGGTGGCTCGGTGCTCCATCTCCCACATCTGTCTGCAAGTGCGATTGTGCCTCATCCGTGGCTGCGGTTTCTGTATGGATTATATGATGAAATTTGTATTGGTGCTTTTGTTTCTTGTAAATGGTGTGATGACATTATTTTTACATCACACTGTGCAGATATCTCTTCCCCCTTCCCCCTTTGTGTTGTTTCCCTTTGATATTTGTGGTTATACTGGCTTATATAATTTATGTGGCAGCCTATTTCTGACTAATAATGCATCCTATTACTTATATTGTAGGTGTCACAATCTCTTATATAGTTTTTGCTTAGATCCAATAAATGACATTTAAATTTGTAACATGGAACATTAAAGGCATCATAACTCAATTAAAAGGCAAAATATGTTGACATACTTGAATAAGTTTAAACCCGCTGTTGTCTGTATTGAAGAAACCCATTTCTCTATACTGGAGTCCAGTAAACTAAAGAAATGGTGGGTGGGTTAGGTGATTACAAGTCAAGCTGATGGAAAGAAAACATGTGTGGCTATTCTGATTGATAAACAACTAAAATAGACAATTTTACATAGATACTCTGACATATAGGGCAGATGGGTTTTAGTTAAGATTCATATTGACTCCCAAATACTATCTATCTTGAACATATATGGCCTTGCAAACACTAACCCTGACTTTGCGATTCATGTCAAAAATACCATCATATCATCTGACCTCCTCATTCTCACTGTATGTGGAGATTTTAATAACATAATAGATACATTTTTAGACAGAAGATCCAAGTGTATTTTTAAAGAAAATAGAACAGAGGAAGGAATTTCTGCACTGCTTTATAGAACTAGGTCATGTTGATTCTTGGAGGCAAGCTCATCCTCCATTTCACTAATTTCCACACACCTCTCAATCTCACATTGATTTTATTTGTATTTCTAGAGTATTAACTCCTGCTTTAATACACTCCCATATTGAAGGTACAGTTATTTCAGACCATGCCCCGGTCATTTTTACACTTGATATGGATGAAGTTCATATGCATATGAACCGATGGAGATTTAACAACACACTGTTAGTGGACAATGAGTTTGCACAATCGTACCTTAATTTCCATCAGCAATAATTTACACATAACATAGTCAATGAATGATACATGGCCTGTTTCTTATTGAGATGCTTATAAAGCTGTATTGAGAGGTCAAATCATTTCATATGTAAGTAGGAAAAAGAAACAAAATTAAAATAGAAGTAGATTCTTTCTTTGGCAAACTAAAAAACGACAAAAAATTATAATAACAAGATGGATGAGGTATATTCTGCACCATCTTCTCACTGCACTATTAAATTAATAAAGAATGAATCAAACAAGCTTGTGGCACAATTCTGGAATATAAATCTAAAATGTATCAGACATCCAACGAGGCCGGAAAAGCACTTGCCTCAAATCTTGAAATACAGAAATCAGGACCAGAATTTCGTCTATTAGAGATGTCAATGATACAATGGCTTCTTGCAATAAAGCCATCTTAGAGATCTTCACAATATGTTACAAAAAATGATGCATGTCTGAACATAATAGTGATAATCAAGACTTCAAGTCCCTTTTCTATTCTGTGGGTAGACATTCTTACCCTCAATAGGCTTGAGTGCCCTAGAAGCACCCACATAATAAAAACAAAAAAACAAACATGAAACCCCTTGCAGGGATTAAAAGAAAAGGATTTCCGGCGCAAGAAGCTGCACTGGGGATCTGGACACGAAAAAGAAAACAGTTTGAGTAAAGTACCCTTGTGCGTGGTTGCGTGAGATTTCCTTTATGCTTGAAGGAAAGAAACAGTTACAGGCGCGACAAGAGTGCCATGGCTAATGGAAAAAACCCTCCAAGGATGTACAGGTGCTCTGCTCTGTGCCATCATCGCCACAGCCTAGACCAGTATTTGAGGCTCTCCCCTGATAAACAGGGGAGCGCCCTTGAGCACTGCCACCCCTCAGGTGGCCCACAATCAATGCTGATGGCCCCGGCATTTTAAGTTAGTGGCACTCACCACAGCAGGGAGCACCCAACGGTGTCATCCCGGCTGGGCTGTGTAAAATTGAAGGCTGACCCCTTACAGGCGGCCCACTGGGACTCCCTGGGCCACCCCTGGCAGATGTTGCCCATGTGGAGAAGTGTTGTGGTCCCCTCACTGCTGCACACAATACCGCTCTGCATCTAAAATGCCCAGCCCAGTCAATTGAAAATAGGTGACTCCCTCCTATGCTGTTGCTACTTGCTGGTCTGCTCCTAGCATAAGCATCCCAGCAATCTAAAAGATGTTGGGGTCCTCCACACACTGTTACTGCAGCTGCCTGCTGCCCACTGCCTGTAAATCAGAACTGCTGACCAGAACCATCTCAAGAGAGCGTCAAGACCAACAGGGACATTAAGGAAGAACAGCCGAAAAGACCTTGAGACAGCCCTGGCCAGGCTGTCTCAAAGGGAAGGTATTTTCTTATGTATACTTTTTTGTACAGCGCAATGTATGGACTTTTGAAACCTTTTTTCACATTTTTAAAGAACAATTTTAAAGGACTTTTTTACATTGGTGAAGGTGTTGTTAGAAATGCAGCTGCTTAGGGTCAAGTTAATTGTATATAGTGTCTTGTGATCTGCCCTTTTTAAAAATAAACTGGCTCAACAACACCAGGGGGAATGACCAGGGGGAATGACTCTCTTCCCCTGGGTACTCTCTTACTTTGGTAGCTTTGGTCTTACTTTGGTTACTTTGGCAACATCAGGGGCATGGCTCCTTCCCCTGGCTTCTCTTTTTGGTATGAGGTAATAATAGAGCCATATATATTATCGCCGTAACTAATATCGGCGGGAAAATGTTGTAGTGATATTATTTGGGTGACCATATATATGGGGACAGGAGGGAAAAAAATCATTAAAAAAATTAAGAAAAAAGTTTGGGGGTGCAGAGGTGTCCCCCGCATGTTCCATGCAATAATGTCGCCACAAAAAACTGCCTTTTTTCGGCGATATTTTTGCATGGCGAGATTTTTGTGACAACATTATTACATGGAACCCTCTTTTTCTTTCAGGCTTCTCAACAATAGAGTTCATGTAGTGATAGGGGCCTCAACACTGTTCTTCCCCTGTGGCTCAGTGGTGCACTACCCTAACAATTACTGCCACAAGGAAGATGGCTTGTAGTTTCCTTCTGTTTTGAGTGTGGGTCCCAGACCCATACCTCTATGATTCTTTGCTTTTGCAGACTTGGTTTACTCTCCTGCCAAGTACTGCCACAAGTAAGATGACTTGTCTTCTCTTCATGATATGTGCATTTAAGGTTGGGGGCCTGATCTATGCCACTATTGGGGAAACACTTCACCTTATGGTTCTCCCCGCTTCTCTCTAGGTCAGGGTTCATATCCCGCCCCTGAGTTCTAGCTCTCCCCTTTTTATATTGTAGCGTGGTGACCTAGACCCTCTGGTACCCCACTGGCCAGCCCGTTCCCTTCCGAACCTTCTGGGACTTCTCTCCTGGGCTCCTGTCTGCCTCAGTTTTTGCCTTTGCTCGGTTTGGATCTCTCCGGCTACCGCAGGCTTCTAGAGCACTACAGCGGCTGCGCAGCATTTGGCCTTCTACAGTACGCATAACCGTTATAGACCTCTTGCTTCATCTCCCCTGCGAGGATGGGTTACTGCTTCGCAAGGGTCCTTCAATGTCAGACCCGCTGGTATAGCAGAAGAAAAAACTAGAAGTAATTTGATGAATCCCCAGATGTCATCACTTCTCCCTTTCCCAAAAGGCCAGGGTGGTGAAGCCACTACCTGAAGGTCCCTCTGGGGGTGGTACTCAGCTGGAGAATCTCATGGGAAGAGACCTCCCCTCCGGGAAGAAGGGAGAGCATGTCAGGAGAAAGTGGTGTGACATCCCTCACCCAACACCGTACACACCTCCATATCTCCTAGACCGTAACACTTTTACCAATACTCCCATATACCTCAGAAATACTGAGATGAGGAAGATTAGGGATGACCAAAGGAGAGCATATCAGTTAAGTACTGGGACGAGGAGGAGGTGCAGAGCCACAGAGAATGCTCCATGTAACTTGACTGAGCATTCTAGTTATCTACTGTAAAATCAGATAAGAAGTGACAAAGGAATTTGAATGTTGCTCAGCCATCCCAGGAGGAACTGTGCCCAAGAGGAGCAGACGCCATCACCAGCGGGTCTGACATTGAAGGACCCTTGGAGAAGCAATAACCCATCCTCGCAGGGGAGATGAAGCAAGAGGTATATAACGTGTATGCGTACTGTAGAAGGCCAAATGCTGCGCAGCCGCTGTAGTGCTCTAGAAGCCTGCGGAAGCCGAGAGAGATCCAAACCGAGCAAAGGCAAACCCTGAGACAGACCGGAGCCCAGGAGAGAAGTCCTGGAAGGTACGGGAGGGAACGGGCTGGCCGGTGGGGGTAACAGAGGGTCTAGGTCACCACGCTACGATATGAAAAGGAGAGAGCTAGAACTCAGGGGCGGGATATGAACTCTGACCTAGAGAGAAGCAGGGAGAACCATAAGGTGAAGTGTTCCCCAGTAGTGACATAGATCTTGCCCCCAACCTTAAATGCACATATCATGAAGAGAAGACGAGTCATCTTCCTTGTGGCAGTACTTGGCAGGAGAGTAAACTAAGCCTGCAAAAGCAAAGAATCATAGAGGTAACGGTCTGGGACCCGCACCCAAAACAGAAGGAAACTACAAGCCATCTTCCTTGTGGCAGTAATTGGTAGGGTAGTGCACCAAGTGAGCCACAGGGGAAGAACCGGGTTGAGGTCCCTATCAATACATGAACACTATTTTTGAGACGCCTGAAAGCAAAAGAGAAGCCAGGGGAAGGGAGCCATTCCCCTGATGTTGAACCGTGCTACCAAAGTAAGAGAGTAGCCAGGAGAAGGGAGTCATTCCCCCTGCTCATTCCCCTGGTGTTGTTGAACTGTGTTACCAAAGTGAGAGAGAAGCCAGGGCAAGGGAGTAATTCCCCCTGATGTTGAACTGTGCAACCAAGAGAAAAGAAGCTTAGGGAAGTGAGTCATTCCCCCTGGTTGTATTGAACTGTGAAGGCCCGATACCAGGAGAAGGGAGTCCTCCTGGTTACCAGGACTAAGGGAGGCAAGTCCTTCCCCCTGGCTGTGTGGAACAGATAAATTAAGATACCAGGAGGAGTCACAATTATACAGACTTGCTGAGGCAGAGTGCAAGGACATAGGCAGTGTGGCTTCCAAGAAGAAGGGTTTGAACTGTACCTTTTTGTGTGCTGGAGAACAGTTTTGAACTGGGGAGGAAGCCATTCCCCTAAAAAAAACACATTTGAAAGTGAACTTTTCCAGAAGAAGGGAGGCACTCTTCTGGACCAAGAACATTTACTTTATCTCTAGTTTAGGTTCAAGTGTAAGGGAGAGAAGTAGGGGTTTGACACAGGATGGTGGACTATTTGATTTATATGAACATTCTGGCGACACCCTTAGTATTTTAGTTGAGACATGGAAACCCCTCTTAGAGATAGGGAAAGTTTGATTTTCCCGATATTTTCTCAAACAAATAAAGGTTTATATCAATCATCATGGCACTTGTGTGTCAGTCTCCTCCTGCACCCTTACAGTAAGCATACAACTAAAAGAACCGTAGACCAGCATTGCTCTGTCAGCCTTTCCTTTTGAGTGCCATTTACTGTAACCTAGTGTCTTTTCTCCTGAGGAGTATTTGGGGGAAAATCCTGCTTTAACTTTCTGCCCTTTTCCTACCTTCTCCACATTCCCAGCGGGGCTCACCTGGGTTATCTCGGACCCATGGAAGTAGGTTTCGGAGACAGGTAAGAGGCAGGCCAAGTTATAAGTTAAGGCATAAAATGTATATTGTGTGCCTGCCTACACCTGTCTCCCAATAAGGTGCGCAATATGATCCCTCTACATT
The DNA here is from genome assembly GCF_040938575.1 of Ambystoma mexicanum. NCBI lineage: Eukaryota > Metazoa > Chordata > Amphibia > Caudata > Ambystomatidae > Ambystoma > Ambystoma mexicanum. The sequence continues at coordinate 1,136,098,104 of NC_090932.1, read as the reverse complement.
TGTGGAGGTGCTGCTGATAACACCTTTGGTGTCCCTTTACCCTCCCTATACCTACCCTTTCTTCTAGTGTAGTGTAATGTAGTGTAGTGTAGTGTAAAGTTTTCTAGTGTACGGTTCCGCTTTTTTTCCAGTCAATCCAGTTTTTTTGTGCAGGTTTTGGATAGGGATTTGAATATATTGTTATAACATGGTGTTCTTGATTTTTACTGGATTTGCCACTCTATCTGACAGACCGGTACCATCCTCAAGGATCAGCTTCAGGGAGCTAGCTGGACTGAGCTGGACTGAGGGTGAGGAGATTAAGCCTGACCATTGCTTTATCATAGGTGATGTCCCTTGGAGCACACTTATACACCAGGTGCTCAAGTTGAAGGAGTCCCTCATCGGCCAGGTCAAATGCCTGGGTAAAGCCCATGGCAGAGCAGGAACCAGTAACTTGGTCCAATATGGGCCTAACGAAGTCTTCCCTGAGAAATCGCCCCTTAACATCCACAGGGAGACACTATAGCGCCATATCAATTCTGGGCATTGGAAATATGTATAGGGTTGCAGGCTAGTGCACCAGTCATACCACCTACCCTTAGCCCAAATCCTGCCTTGCTCAGTGCTGCACCCAGTCATCCTGCAGCACCTAGTGTAGGTGTCACCATGACTACACCCGTTACAACCCCTATTTTACCAGGGTCTATAGCATGCATCAGTGCTACACCAGAGGATATAGGCGTGGAACTGATTGCTTCCTCCATGGCGGATGCCTTCAAGGAAGTGTTACATGAGGCCATTGCAACACCATTTAAGCATGGCCCCTATGTGTTCGTGAGACCCTTCTCTGGGGGGAACCAACCCCAAGGGGTGAAGACGAATTCCAACTTCGAGCAGACCAGATGAACCAGGTGATACATGACTGGAGAGTTACAGAAGAGGCGTTATCTCATTGAATCTGGGTGATCTCACGTTGAGAGTCATCTAGGCGCTCCCTGCCACACATTCAGACTGAACGGCGAAGGACATCAGGTACATGCTGAATGGAGTGTTTGGAGGTGCAGGGCTGATGGTGACTACTATGCCACCTGCCTCCAACATGGTGTGTGGCTCTCAGAATATCTGGCTAGGGCCGAGCCGACTCTTCCGCTGGTTTTACAATAGAAGGTGATTGAGCCGAACAGCCAACCTGATCAGGCTGCAACAGGTCATGCGCATAACCAAATCTCTGCCGCTGTTGTAACTGCAGCTACAACTCCAAGAACGGACCCATTTACCACCACCCTTTGATGAAATGGTCCTGCAGGTGCCTACACGAGAAGGCGAGATGGAGGATGCAGTGTACAGTCTATCAAGCCAACTGATGTGTCGAGACACTGCTCCAGCGTATGACTTGCAAAACCAAGTAGAGGAGTTGCACAAAACCATCCAGCCAATGCAGGTGCTGGCCAAGACACTGCATGCAGTGATATCCAAGCCATCGGAGCATGAAACAGACTCTACACTGCCATCTCGAAAGAGAGAACACCAGCTCTTCCAGCGCACTCAAGAGCCAAGGCCGCACTAAGAGAACCAACGGTGTACCACACCACTCCAGCCCTGGCAGTTCCGCCACAGGTGTGGTCAGGAGGGCCACACCTACTGTATGTGCATGAACCCACCAGATTATATCCAAGTTGCAGCAAGGTTCCAGGCCTTGAATATGCCAACAAACGCCATGGTGGGAAACATCAGCGAGGACCAGGAAGTGGAGCACATGAATCCTCACTACTATTACTCTACAACCACCTGGAGACAAGAAACAACAAGTCTGTGCCACCAGATGAGCCCAAGGCTGCAGTGACACCAATGATGGGCAACTCATCTGGGAACCAGGATCCATCGAGAAAGGCTAGTTAATCTAAGAGGAAGATCTCCTATAATCAAATTACCAGCAAGCACTGCACCCAAGCATGATGGGCAATATCTGATGAGCTTTAGGACCACTAGCGACCATGACATTTGCCATCGTTTGATGACCGGCACAAGCACTTATGTATAGCTAGGTTAGTTTTGGATTCCTAAACAAACCTACCTAATCTTGTCTTGGGGCACAAGACCACGGTCCCTATGGTACCTACAACCGGCTGTACAATAAACCCTGGTATTTCATAAGGAGTAAGACACAATAACCACCAGTTCCTGAAGTCAAATATGTATAGCGGCTCACAGGTGACCATGATCAATGTGCCGTTCTACAGAAAACACCTGCGCATATCCCATTGCAACCCTTGGCTGGACTGAACCTCCACGGTGTGGGACACAACCCATGCAAATATCTGGGGTACATCAGGGTCAGACTGCAGTTTCCATGTGATGTAGCTGGAGTCAGTACTTCTATCAACACCCTGGCTCTTGTCTCCAGCAGTTAGCGTGAAGATCCTGCAACACTGGTGGTGATTAGAACAAATTCCTCAATGTTCAACACACTGGTGGCATGTTATCCATGCACCCCATGTGCTAACAGGCGTACACGCAGAGAGAGATCCAGTCCAGAGCTCCAGCTGATTGACCCATTGGAGATGGTCACACCACACGATTCAGGCAAATCATAATCCAGGCACATACCACAGTGATGGTTTCTGGGGAGCAACAACCAAGACGTATTGTTATGGAATCACCGGACCTTGGGGAGTTCCCAGGGTGTTTACTGATTACAGTGGACCATAGTGACAATGGATGGAACTGACCTGAAATCTATCAAGGTACCAGTTATTAATGTGACCAATAGGACCATCTGCGTACCATGATGAACCATCATCGCACAGTTCTACCTGACCACTTCTGCAGCCCCTGCGAGTTTTGCCACCAGCCCACTGGAGATTTGAATTGGATCCAAAGATCTTGGACTTTGGAGACTCCCTGATCTTGGAGAGGGACAAGGACCACTTGAGGGAGAAGCTCGCCCTCTGCATCGAGGCATTCTCCAAAATCCTGTGGGACATCTACAAGGCCCACGGCGTGGAACACCGGATCCGGGTGTCTGATGACACTCTCTTCAGCACCTGGCCGGAGGAGACCTGGAGAATGTACATTGCCAACTGGATGATCTTCTGCAGGCAGGGATTATTCAGGAGTCCAAGAGCCCATATGCTTCTCCCATTGTTGTCACCCGAAAGAAAAACAAGGATGTCTGGATGTGCATCGACTACCGTTGACTTAGCAGCTACACTATTCTGGACCAGTACACCATGCCATGAGTGGATGAGTCACTGGAGTAAGTGGTTTTCAGTCCTGAACTTGCAGAGTGGCTATTACCAGATTCCAAAGCATCTGGCGGATAGTGAGAAGATGGCTTTCATCTGTCCATTAGGATTGTATGAGTTTTTCAGGATGTCTCAGGGGATCTCTGGTGTGCCAGCAACATTTTAGCGCCTCATGGAAAAACTGTCCACAACATGAACCTCCTGGAGGTACTTGTGCATCTGAACTACATCATTGTGCTCAGGAGCATCCTTGAAGAACACAACGGAGGCTGATGAAGATGCTGGATCGCAGGGGGAGCAAGGGCTAATGGTCAGTGTGGACAAGTGCCCGTTTTTCCCAGACGAGCATCAAGTACATCAGACCCATAATATCCACCGACACCATTGTTGTGGATCCATCAAAGATGGACGTCCTTCTCACCTGGCCAACACGTCAGACCCTCAAGGAGTTACAGAGGGTCCTGGAATTTTATAACTACTAGAGGAGGTTTGTCATATGCCAACATGGCCCGACCACTTGTGGAACTCACCAAAGGATACCCACCTATCCTGGGGAGCCGGAGAAGTACCATCAACTCTGCAGACTATTTATTCCATCCACAGGACACCTTCGAGCAGTGAACTGACCGATGTCAGCAGGAATTCGAGGAGCACAAGGGAACTCTCACCGCAGCACCAGTCCTGGCCTATGCGGTTCCTCCGTTGCCTTACACCTTGCATGTGGATGCAAATCTGGAGGCATTGGGAGCTGTTCTCTACCACGACACAAACAGTGAGATGGGACTGGTCACTATCACCAGCCAAGGCCTGCACGTGGCATAGAAGTACTTCCCACTCCACGAATTGGAATTCTTGGCATTGAAGTGGGCCATTACAGAGAAGTTCCAAGATTACCTCTATGGCACCACCTTCACCGTGAGGAGAGACAACAACTCCCTTACATATGTGTTCAAGTCGGTGAAGATGGATGCTACTGGATACCGATGGATTGCTGCACAGTCCACATACAATTTCAGTTTACAATACAGACTTGGGTGCACTAACATCAATGCTGATGCCCTCTCTCAGAGGCCTCATGCTTAGCCGTATGATACAGCTGGATCCACCTCGTGGAGGGACTTGTCTTCAGCAGGCTTCAGAGCTATCTGCCAGGCTGCAAGTCAGCAGGTGCCAGACAGATCCAGGAGCATGGATTGCTTGGCATCCTCAGCTGAAGCGGTACCCGCCGTCTACTGCAACATCACCAGTCTGGAGGTATCTGAGCTACGACATTTGATCCGAGATGAGATCTGTATGTCGCAGCTAGTGGATCCTGGCATCGCTCTTTTTCTAAAAATCAAGACTACAGGAGAGGATGTGTCCAGAGACTTCTCTGATGACCCCGAGCAAGATGCAATGCTGAAGGAGTGGAAGACACCCATGCAGAAGGGTGGAACCATGTACAAGAAAAGCAGAGTTTGAGACCGGCTTCTACATCACCTAGTTTTGCCACATAGATTCCACCTAACTGTATTTTATGCACTCTGTGACCAGCACAGACATCCCGGCAGCGACAGAACCTTCAAGTTGGTTCAATCAAGGTTTTTCTGGCCCAGACTAGCAGCAAATGTCGACTATTATTGCTAGCACTGAACCAGGTGTGTCACCAGGAAGAGTAAGGCTCATCCTGCAGTCTATCTTCATCAACTGCAGAGTTCCAGGCCCATGGACCTCATCTGTATCGACTTCCTTGATTGAAAGAAAGGGATCCCTGGCATGAGAAGCTGTGCTGGGGTTCCGGAAAAAAGAAAGTTAGAGTAAAGGAGCCTCTGGAATGGTCGTGTGAGTGTTCCTTTACTCTTGAAGGAAAAGAAGTTACATGAGCGAGTAGTGGCTTAACACACAATGTGGGGACCTCCTGCGCGCCATGCTGAAGGTGCCCCCCTTCAAGCTCGGCAACAAAGCACTGGCTGCACCACACTCGGGCATGCCTGGACCACCATGCATGCATAACATGCATGATGATCATGCTGCTGGAAGGAAATGCTGCACACTGCACTAGGCGAAAGATGGGAGTAGGTGTTTTAATCAAACCTTAAATCTTTCATCTAGCTTAGAAGCAAGGGGGCTACGCCTGGCTCCTGAGTCTTGACACCCAAATGTACCAGCCAACTCTTTGTGTGACCAGTAGTATTAACCACAGTTATGATACAATAAGAAAATATGTTCATGTTGCACTGCCAGTATCCCCATGTATGAACATTCTCTTTTTGACTTTACCCTTAATGCCAGTAAAACTCTCCTGCCACAGAAGAAGAAATGTTATTCCTGCTGCAAAAATGACTTGCCCAACCCACACACCATCATAAATAAAATAAATAATAAAGAACACTTGTGTTGACTTTGCCCTCAATGCCAGTAAAACATACAATGCTACAACCATTTACGTGTTTGGCTGCACATGTGCCTCCACTCAATAAGTAGGAAGACTCATCATGTTGACTTTGCCTTAAACACCAATAAATCATGCAATGCCACAATAAGAACACATTTACCTGTTGACAGCACAAGTGCCCCAAACTTCCCCATGTAACACACATTATGTTGACCTTGCCCCTTAGGTGAGTAATAAATGTCATGCCAAAGATAATGTCCAGTCTGCCTGCCTGGTTGTGCTATAAACCCCAACCCTCCTTCATGTAATAACATTAATCAGGCTGGTTTTGACCAATAATATCAGTAAAATATGTAAGAAAACATCCATGATACAATGCCCCTTACCTGGGCCCCAGCCTTGCATGCACACATTCATACCCATTCACCCACCACCTACTCACCCATTGGCGGCTGGTGATTAAGTTAACGGGAGTGGTGAAAATATTTCCCACAAATATGCCAGAGCATAAGAGCGTAGCGAGGGAGTCCAGACCAACCAAAAGTGGTTTGGGGTGGGGAAGGGTGCCTTTTCCACGAGAAATATATTTAAATACTAGGTTAAAATGGTGCACTAGCACACTTTCAGTGAAAACTGTTTAAAAAGCTAGATAATTTGCAATAGCTTTTAACCCAAAGATCCCACAGATGCAATTCACCAACAGTGCACAGCAGCATTTCCGTAATGCCTATATGCCAGTATTAAAACATGTTCACGCTGGCTGTGCCCAAACATGTCCACTTTGGCAGCACCTATGCATATGCTAGTATTTTCCATATAAGAAAGAACATACTAATGTTTGCTTTGCACATAATGCAGATAATAACACTATAAGAAAATATGTCCAGGCTGGCTCAGCCAATATATGCCAATATCACTGAAGACATACTCCCGTTGGCTTCTCAACTCAAAATGCCATGCCACAATAAGAAAACATGGCCAAAATTGCTGCATAAAAATGTCAGTGTACCCATGTAATAAGACTTATCATGTAATAACATATCATGATTGCTTAATCATAGATGGCTCTCCAATAAAAAGGTCATGCCGCAGTAGGAAATGGCTAGACTGCCTGCACCCAAATGCCAGTCTAGCAAAGTAATAACACTTATCATGCTTGCTTTATCACACATGCCCAGTAAAACATGTCATGCCACAGTAATGAATGGATAGACTACCTGCACCCAAATGCTAGTCTAGCCAGGTAATAACATATCATGCTTGAATCTTGCTTTATCATGGATGGATGCGGTAAACATGCAGAAACCCCTCCCCACCGGCCACCAAATCCGCCCATCAGCCCACACCTGCCAAAATCAGCTCCTCAATGGCCGTCCCAGCAAAAACTCACTCACACACGCAGGGAATGTATTGGGCCAGAACAAGATGGAGCTGCTCTTTGGTAATAATGGTCTTGTCAGAGCACCATTCAGAGTAGACCCGAGGCTCAAATCCCCCTAAATTGAGGAAGCTCTCTGCACGTGTCTGCTGCGAGTATCCAGAACGCTGTGGGTTTGAAGTCTCAATACTTACAGCGATATTGCCTTCACAAACTGCATCTGAAAGATGTCCTTTGCTCACAAGGACAGCCCAAACTCAAACATTGAAACAGTACAAAGCTGTATATAATTCTCATGTTTTGTACACACTTTACTGTAATGATGACTATTCTGACAGATGAAATGAGCATAAAACCAAGTGTGCATTTCATGCTCAGTAGGAATGCACATTTTAATTACTATCACAGGCATGTTTGATAAATTGGTGGTCATTCTTATGTTCCCAAAATGCACTTTGTTTTTTCGGGAGGATAGCTTAGGGGCAACGCGTTCGCCTTGGAAACAAGATGATGCGGAGCAACACAGGTTCGATCCCAGGGTCTGTGCTTAGAAACCTCTGGGTATTAAGCACATTTTAAATAACCAATTATAATTATAATTATGCAAAGCAGCCAGCATCCAATATTTCCAACCACCCACATTATTTGACACCTAGCTCCACCCCTCAGTCCCAGTCACACATTGACAAACCTCCAAGCCCCTACCTGATCGCCCACTTGTCCATTTCCAGAACTACACTACACACAGCACACACAGGCACTCATTCACACAAAATTGGCCCTCATTCTGAGTTTGGAGGTAAGGGAAAAACGATGCCGGTAAAGGATTACCGGCATCGCTTACTGCTATGGGCTATTCTGACTAACCAGACTGCTATTAAAGGCATCGTAAAGTACTCGACCTGGGTGGGAATGGGGGGGTGCATACTCGACCTGGGTGGCAATATTGATGTGACTGCATGATGTGCACATCACCAAACACTGTGCCCCAAAGCATCAGAAATGGTACATGACACCCAAATCCCACAGTGATTAAGTAAGGTCGACACCTATTGTCAATCTGGAAAAATGAATACCCTTCATTTGAATGATAGACGTAACTTGATGGCCATGGGCCAACCGTCTTATGCACCGAATTATAGAAATATAAACTGCTATGCTTGACCGACGAGCGGCCATTTTAAATGTAGTAAGAATCGCCATTTTGCTTGTTAACCATTGCTCATTGCTTTCTGTCTAAAAACTGCTTTGCAGCTTGCAATTCTTGCGGATTCGGCTTACTCTGCTCAACTGTTAACATTGTTGTCTAAATATGAAAGGACAAGGTCGCGGGACTGAAGAGTTTGCTGAAACTCCTCATGAGTAGCCCAGAGAGGAATGCCCACTCTCCCTCTCTGTAGCCTTGGGAGGAAGCTGCAGGTCATTTAATCACTTCACAGCTGCCAGCCAGTCTTGTACGATGGTAGAATATGTTAGAATAATACAGTTAAAGGCTTGAATTATGCTTCTCTTACGGCCCCCCTTCACAAAACCCTTTAGAACGTGTCGGCTCCCAGGACACGAATAGTACCTCATAGATAGCAAAGCTTGGAATGTGGCTCTTCCCCCGTGTACAGATTGCTTCCAGGAACAGAACCACTGTGTTCTAAAAGATGCCTCCGCACTTTCTAAATTGCACATTGTTCCTAGAATAGACATCGAAAGCATTATAATCGTCATTCTCGTCGGATATGTCCATCGTCATCCCGAGTTCAAAGGAACTTAATACAGAGGGGTGTTGAACATGACTTTGCTGATTGTATGATATGCATTTTGTATATATGTAACTGATGTACGTAATTCGCTCTCTTGCATCCCTCGAGGTCTAGGAAACTCACGTCGCGGGGCGTGAGATCAGAATTGGCCAATTGATACTATCTTTTGCTTGCAATAAACCCTAGCATTGGGAATTTGAAACCTCGTGTCTGGCGCATCTTTTCGTGTATGGTCATTGCCTTGTTTCCATAGCACGAGGGACCCGTAGGGGCCCCTTTCAAGATGGCGCCCGAATAGGGACCATTCCCCACTGCCCCATCGTATACGTTGTAACGGAGTAAAGGCGGAAGAACGGCGAGGACGGGCCGGTCGAGCCGGGATCAAGAAGTGTACGGGGCGCCCTGTAGAAGAGAGGAGAGATTCCTTCCGCAGATCTGCACACATCTGATCCCTGATCGGCGTACCAGGCCAGAGGGCAAAGGAGGCGAGGGTCCCGAGACGAGGCAGAAGCCAGAGAAGCGCAGACACGACGTGGGAGAGGTTGGTTAGAACAGGCGACTTGTTTTATCAGGTGAGTCATTCCCCGATTCAAAGAGAAACCTGATTTTTGGTAGAGTGTTGATTTTGCAAACTCAAACGTCCAGGTAAAAGTGGCTAACCAAAGGGGAAGGTTAAAGAAACATGCCTGGAGTACTGTCCACTTTAGCGGGGCTTTTCAGCTGCGGTAGACAGTCCTTGGAATATGGCCAAAGTGCACCGCCTGGGGGAACGCCGGCTTATGATATGTATGCAAAATATGGTGTGGGTGCGATAATATTTTGTGAAAGGCAAACTAAAAAGCAACCCGACCATCAGTGGCCGATTAATGGTAGTTTTGAAATGGGGAGGATAGATAACCTAGAGAGGGTGCTGATTAGAAAGAAAGCGCGACCTGCAGCTTTTGAGACCGTCAAAGATTGGAGGAGGGAAGCGATGCTCCGACTAATGAGTAGAGAGAAGCATGCGCATAGGCATAAAACGAAGCTTGAGATAGCAGAAGAGAAGGAAGAGGAGGAGTGGACTGAGAGTCTAAGACTGGAAGGGAGACGGGACCAGATGAACATAGACAGAATATACCAGCAGCGGGAACTACACATAGCAGATGAATTAATGGAACATTTGTTAACTAACATGGGTCGAGGCCCAAAACCAGAATCGAAACCAAACACGCCAGCAGTGACTGCGCGGGCCCAACCAATAGCACTCATACCCCCGCCCACAGCACGAGCACTCCCACAAGCGCAGACCCCGGACACACAATTTCCCAGCACCCAGCAAGGCCCTTCACAGATGCCACCTGTGTCCCTTGTCCCATCCGCACCTTCCGCTCTAGAGGCAGATTCAGCACTATCCGCCCCTCCCGAAGTCGAGATTGAGACTGGGGAGGCGAGAGGTGGGGCTAAAGGAACAGGATTTGGACGGGTAACTCGAAGCGCGATCAGCAAAGAGAGAAAGATTGAATTACGGCAAGAGGCAGAAATGTACATAGAAGAAAATGATGAGACGGCAGCATTGGCCTCATTGTATGGGTACCGAAGAAGAGACGAGAGACAGGTAGTGTTGGAATGCATGGGGGAAATTCTGGTGGGAGAATGGAAAAAGATACTTGGGAATTTACCGCCACTGCGGTTGTTAGATTTGAATAAGTTAGCACGCAGTGAGCAAAGAGATGAGGATGTAAGAAAACATGTGCACAAACTGATTGAAGTAAAAAATGAAATGGAAGACAGATATGCTGAAATGTTTGCTACACCTGAGTATAGTAGAGAGTTTATTAAGAAAGGTAGGAAGGAGGCGTCAAGGTTGAGTATAAAATATCATGGCCGAGAGTTTTTCCAGGTGGTACAAAGAATTTGCCGGTACCGGGACAGATAGGCGATAAACAAAGATTGCAGGTATGGGTAGGGGAAACAATGCGATGGATGTCGAACAAAAGAACGTCAGTAAAAGAAGTAAGTGAGATATGTAATGGGTACCCACTGGAGATGAGAAAGGAAGCGATGCAAACGATAGTAGGGGTGTTACTGCAGCAGGTCATTGGATACAATAGAGGTAGAAGTAATGCACAAGGCCGGGGAAATTTGAATAATATGCATGGGGTGTCATTGGGATTAAATCAATGTGCGTACTGTAAGGAGGAAGGACACTGGCGAGCGCAATGCCCGCACCTACAGAATAGAGGTGGGTTTGGTCAGAGAAGGCCTCATAGAGGACATCAGGGGTCAAATGGCCCAAGCAGAAATAGCATGCAGCAGCAGCAAGGATATACCAATGGAGGTACTCAAACCCAATCATATGGCCAAAACCAAGCACAACAGAACCAGACATTGAACCAAAGTGTTTCGAACCAAAATCAGGGCGGGCAGGGCCAACAGAGAAATGATCAGAGTGGAGGACATCGAGGGGGAAATGTGAATTTTTTTGATACACAAGCAAACACGTATTATAGCAGTAGCGGTGACTACACATCGGACGATGTGTTATTTTCGCGATAGGACAGCCCACGACAGGGATCGGAACCAGTGTCTATTCCCGTGAATCAGAGAGGACCCTACGTAGAAATGAGAGTCGGGAATAAGGAGTACCGTTTCCTTGTAGATACAGGGGCACAGAAGTGTTCGATAGACCACCACTTGGTTCCGGAGATACCACTGTCGGGGCAGAAGAATGTTTCTATAGGGTTCGCAGGTACACCGGTAATTAACCCCATGTCCTAAGCTGTCCCAATTACAATAGGACCATTTATGGAGCAGAATCCATTTCTTTTGACAGAGAATTGTGGAGAGAACTTGCTAGGATTAAATTTGTTGAGAAAATTGGGGGCAGTCATACATTGTACGGCAGACGGGGTGTTCCTCACGATGTGGCCTCACGATGCACCGGTGACGGAATTCATGTCAAAAGAGTTGCCAGAAGAGTTAAGTGGAGTACCAACCTATCTGTGGGCAATGCATGATAATGATGTAGGATGCTTGAAAATAGAGCCAGCAAATATAACTCTGAAAGAAGGTGTAACACTACGACGAATTCCCCAGTATAAAATATCTCTTGAAGGTGAGAAGGGGTTTAAAAGCATTGTTACTGACCTGGTGAGATTGGGGGTGGTTGAGAAAATCGCAGGTAGCACGTGCAACAGCCCGATTCTTCCAGTTTACAAGAAAGGAGGCAATGAAGTACCCTATCGTTTCATAATTGATCTGCGCGGATAAAACAAAGTGGTAGACCCACAATTTCCTTTGGTCCCAGATGTCACAACAATACTGACAATGATACCGGCCACTGCAGAATACTTTAGTGTAGTTGATTTGAAGAACGCATTCTTTAGCATCCCAGTGGATAACAGCAGTATATATCTGTTCACGTTCACTCTAGGAGGTCGATCATTCACATTCACACGCATTCCACAAGGATATACAGAAAGCCCGAGCATTTACAGCAGAGCGCTAAAAGAGCAGCTAGACATGCTAGAACTACCCGAAGGTTGCGCACTCTTGCAGTACATAGATGACTTGTTATTAGCTGCTGACACGAAAGAGATCTGCAAAGAAAGTACTGTATTACTCTTGACACATTTAGCGACCCATGGTCATAAGGCAAGTTTGAAGAAATTCCAGTGTAATCAAAAGGAGGTGTCTTATTTGGGATACCTACTTTCGAAAGAAGGGAGAAGATTAACACCAGAACGCATAAAAAGTATTTCTAGTATGCCTATTCCAAAAACTCAAAAAGGAGTGAGAGCTGTAATAGGCATGGCCTCTTATTGTCGGCAGTGGATCAGTAATTTTGCGTTGATTGTGAAGCCGATGATAAAATTAACTAAAAAGGATGCAGTGATGCCTTTGCAGTGGGATGAGGAATGTCAGAAAGAAGAGCCAGATGGGGAGTTATTTTGCGATGGCTCTTGTTTTAAATTACCTGATGGCACATCAACGGCTGCATATGCAATTACTACCCCAAAGAGAGTTGTAGACAGCAGAAGGATCCCCTACAATTCGGCACAAGCCGCAGAAATAATAGCACTGACCCGAGTCTGTGAACTCTCTGAGAATCTGAACGTAAATATTTATACTGACAGCCAGTACGCCTTTGGCGTGGTTCACAACTTTGGCCGACTTTGGGCTGAGAGGGGTTTCTTGACATCACATGGAGCCAGGATTCAGCATGGCCCTTTGATTGTGCGATTGTTGTCTGCGCTCACGTTTCCAAAGCGCCTAGCTATAGTAAAATGCGAGGCGCATAAGAAAGTAACATGGAGAGTGGGAGAGGGAAACCCGTTTGCAGACAGGATTGCGAAGCAAACAGCCACAGATTTGGGGAATAAAATGATGACAGTACAGACTTTCTGATACCAGAGTCAGTTTTTTTCTCCCCTGCACCCTTTAAGATTGATAAGTTTTGTGAGTGTTTTTTTGGTTCCGATTATTTTGTAAAATCAACAAAATTACTTCTTACCCAAAGGTGTGCAGTCTCTCTCGCATATATACTAGTTCTTTTATTCGACTTCCACCACTGGTTCAGTTACATGCACGCACAGAGCCAGCATATACGCACTCATACACATTGCATAATTCAGTCTCACATGCCACATACACATACATACAAATATCCATCATACACATGAAAACACCCTTGCTCCTACGCACGCTTGTACACTTTAAAAAATACTTTTTTCTTACCTGCTGCTGACAGGAGGGACTCCACTCTCAGGCAGGCATCCGACTGACCTACCATAGCACCACCATGCTGACAGGAACACGTAAGCAGGTAGAACCTCCAGCTTCCTTGTTGCTGACATGCACAGGGTGGCACCTTCATTGCAAGGAAACTGTACAGGGTGGCACCTTCATTGCAAGGAAACGTTCCTGTTGCACCGCGGAATGGTCCTTCCTCCTATGGTGCAACTGGAGCGCTTCTTTTGAAAGAAATCATTTCTTTCAGAAGTTGAGTTCCGACTTCTGAAAGAAACGATTTATTTCAGAAGTTTCTGATATGATATGATATGGCATTTATAAAGCAGCTATACACAAGTGTTTCGAGGTGCGACGAGGCAAGGGAAGGGAGAGGGCACAGAAGGAGGACACAGCATTGCAGAGACTGTGGGGACCCGGCTATGGCAGTGTAAGTGAGGTGAATGCTGTGGCTAATGACAAAAAACGGATCTATGTGATTTTACTGAAGACATCTTGCTCAAGGCATGTTTTACCGAAAAAGATTTACCGATAAAATACTGATTTTAATAAAAAAAACTTTATTTGTGGGGCATCACCCCCCCTAAACGCCACATGTTCCGGTGTTTTTAACCCCCAAACCTCTCCTCACTGGTTTCATGCCCTTATCCCCCCCATATATATAATTATAAATAAATTAAGTATTTTTTGGGTCATATTTTTTGGGTAAAAAATGCTTCAAGTAAAATGTTTTCAGTAACATCACTGGATACCAAAAAATCCTGTAAGGGTTTTGACGCACTCTGCGCCTCCACCGCCACCGCCACTGCCCGGGCCTGTATTTGAGGTGCTCCCCTGACAGGCAGAGGAGCACCCTTGAGCACTGCCACCCCCCAGGTGGCCCACAATCAATGCTGCTGGCCCGAGGCATTCATAGTTACTGGCACTCCCTCAGCACGCCAGTCTGACATGGCCCAGGTGAAGTAGTGGTGTGGGCCACCCTACCCGCCACTGCTGCACACAACGCTGTTCTGTATCTGACATACACAGCTCGGCCAACTTAAAATAAGGGACACACCCTATGCTGCTGCTATCTGCTGGGTTGCAGCTCTCATAAGCAGCCCAGTCATGTAAAAGACTTTGGGGTCCTCCACACACTGTTTCTGCTGCTGGCTACTACCTGTAAATCTGAACTGCTGTCCAGAACCATCTCAAGAGAGTGTCAAGACCAACAAGAACAACAAGAACCTGGGCAGACTACGAAGTAAGGCGTTTTTATATATACTTTTTTGTACAGTACACTATATGGACTTTGTATATACTTTTTAAAGCCTTTTTAAAACATGTTTTAAAGCAGCTGCTCAGGATTAAGTTAATTGTATGAAGTGTTGTAGTGAAAAGGAAAATGCATTTTCGTGCATTTTTCCGGGTGCATTAGCACTATGCTGAGCTAACCATATCACATATTAGCTCCATTAGAGGGCTGCATTAACAGCTAAGACTAATAGCTTATTCAAAGTATGTGCTAAATGCTGAAACAGATCTTTATAGATGAATTAGTAATGTGTTGTGTTAATAGCGCCTACATTAGTAGCATAAGGAGTCACATTGAAGGTGCAGGCCTCAAAGGAAAGGAAGGTTGCATTATGCATAGAAAGGCATGGCAGAGGCCCAGGTTTAGTAGCTAATAGAGACCTGTATTTGAGTGCTTAAAGCATTATAGCGCGTGGATAGCCAGGCTTTGTAGTCAAGGCACTAACTGGCCAGCCTAGTAAAGCTTGCTCACTAGGGCTTAATTGCAATGCATATTATTTCAACTCCTCTTTTTGCTGCAGTTGCTCTGCCATGCTTGATAAACAAAGCCTCTTTCGCATGAGAAGGCATGGTACTGCCTTGCATGCACTGATAAGAAATATTCCAGCACTTTCACAGATGGAGGCTCCAAGTTGGGAGGGGAAGAGAAGGGAGCGCTTTGGAAACTTACTGAGTTGGGTTTTTTCCATCAGTCAACATCTTTTGCACAAACGTTCTGGAACAGTGTGTCATGCTGATTGACAGCACAAAGGCATAACTATGCATGCACACATGACCCAGGGGGGAGATTCATCCGTGGACTCGCTTCAAGCAAGTGCCCGGAGCATGGTGATGCCCTATGCGGCCCCAAGCACTGCGTTGTAGATGACGTGGGTCCCCAGCGCTGATAATAACATCCAAGGGACATAAGACTGTGTTTCTCTAATTATGTGTGATGTCTCTAACTTGAATTCACTCCTTTCCCAAATTGCTGCTATATTCACAGTTCTGTTATATTATGCTTTATGTCTAATAAATGCAAAATTTATGCTAAAGGTGTGATTTCTCTAGTGATGAGTTCATTGCTTGGCATGATCGGACCTGTATATGGGTAAAATAGGGTAATTTATTCTAATAAGGGCTAGTCCCGGGGGGGACAAATCCCCTTTCCAAGACAAGTTTCTTGTGATTTCTCCCTTTTTTTTAAAACATCCCTGCTGGTGTACCAGAAGACAAAAGTATGAGCAAGAATACAACTAAAAGAACTATACACCAGCATTCATTTGTGTGCATTTCTTTGTGTATGCCAGTTACTTTAACCTAGTTCAGTAGTGTTCAAACTGTGGGGCCAAAAGGATGTCCACGGGGGGGGGGGGGACACATGGTTCTTCCAAAAGTGAGCATAGCGACTGCTTTAAATAGAAAAATAGAAAACATAAGAAGGTATGGCATCTGGGGGGGGAGGTTTTCAGCCACAATATTTGCACTCAAAGGGTCTCAGCAAAAACAATTTTACTCAAGGGGGCACAGCATCAAAAAGCTTGACTACCTCTGCCCTAGTGTTGTTTTTCCTCAAGGGAATTTGGGGAAATTCCTGCCCTAACCTACTGTCTTTTCCTAGCTTGTCCACATACCCATTGGGGATAACCAGGGTGATCTTGAACCCTGGGAAGCAAGGTTTGGAGACAGATAATTGGCGGGTCAAGTGATCAGTTAAGGAATAAGATGGATATTGTGTGCCTGCCTACACCTATATCCCAATAAGGTACGTAATACGATCCCCGGCTACACACACATAAAGATGACATTCCTGAAGCTGTCCGAGAAGCACCAGGATCAGATGTTTTTTCTACCGATTTCTTTAGCCATTTAAGCCCCGAATTACCTCTCTTTCATTCTCTCTGTTGAGCCCCTGCTAGAGCTTATTAGAAGGTGTCCTTGCATCCGTGGTATAATATACATAAACTTGGAAGTAAAAGTTACAGTCTACATGGACTATATTCATTAAAAATCCAAATAACCTTAAGAAGCTACTAAAAATCAGTCAAATCGGACCCCTAAATTCATTATGTCTCAAGCATGAATTGAAATTCTCAGGCTTTAAAGGGTGTCAAAATCATATTAAATATTTGGGTATTGTGAGGTCCTCCTCTTGAAAAATCCATCAAAATCAATATTTATACTTTATAGAAATATATTAAAGACTCAATTGCCTCTTGGTCTCCACTGTATTTAACCTTTTGGTTCATACTTGAAACCATTAAAATTATGCTATCTCCTGTTTTTCTATTTTACCTGCAGATGCTCCCTCTTCCACTGCCATCTTCCTCTTTTAAAGATTTAACTTATATTTTATGTGACGTGATATTGGTTGCAAAAAGCATAAAAGAACATTTCGGGTCACATTACTTAATTGCAGATGTTACCATAAATGTATTTATTTATTGTGTTTTAATTCCATAAGGATCTTTCCAAATACAAGCTAAACGGCACCAAAACTGAAGTCTCGGTTGTGGGTACTTCTACCCCTCATGTGTTCTGGACGGCCGACTTCTGGCCCCCGTCGTTGGGCCCACTTCTTATACCCGTCTCATCAGTGAGAAACCTTGGAGTTCGTTTCTCGGCTACCCTGACCATGGATGAGCAAGTCGGAGAAATTTGCAAATCAGGTCATTTCAAACTTAGGGTTCTTCGTAAAGTCCTTCCCTTCATCCCCTCTGCCAGTCAGGCCCCGGGTGTGGTTGCCTTGGTCCTTAGCGTCCTTGACTACTGCAACTCACTTTATCTGGCGCAACCTGCCTACCTGATTGACCGGCTGCAGCTGCTTCAGAACGCTGCAGCTCGCTCCATCATCCGTCTCCCTTTTGGAGCCCACATGACCCCAGTACTGCGATAACTTCACTGGCTCCCTGTCGTTCAGCATATTTTGTTTAAGTCTATGTGCATAGTACATCGGGCATTTTACGGATTTGGAGCAGAATATCTGCAAAGAAAATTCGTTCCCTATCAGCCCTCCCGCACTCTCTGTTCTCTTACCACCCGATGGGTGGTCGTACCTTATTTTAAGCTGGCCCGTAAGGGTGGCTGTGCCTTCTCTGTCGCTGCTGCTAGAATGTGGAATGACCTTCCCCTCCCGCTACGCGACGCTACCAATCATCTTGCTTTCCAGCGAGGATTAAAAACCCTGCTTTTCTAGCTTCATTCCTTTCTGCCAGCCTCCTCAGCGGCAAGATGCCCTCGAGTGTATGTGCGCTTTAGAAGTGCTGTTAACATAACATAAAATAATACATTTATTTCAATCATACCAAATCAAATAATCTAATTTACAAATACATTTCTAAAATCACATCCTAAAAACAATACATTCAAACATTACAGAAACACTAAAAAAAACACATTAATTAAGAATCATGATCTCAGACATTTCCCATTTGTGCATTGCATTTAAACATTTAAACGTTTCAATATGTTTTCCCAAATTCTATAAAGTGCTACGTGCATTGCAAATGACTGCTTATTTAGGCAAAAAGACCTACATTCCAGAGATTTAATTGACTTGTAATTATGTGTAAATTTGCCTAAAAGAGTCATGTATACCAAGCCCAATTTGGGACATTCTGTGAACAGATGCTTGACAGTTTTCTTTTTTGATTGAATCTGGCAAATTCTACAGAATTTTCCTTCCGGGGGTAATACCCATTTCGCACTACAAACTGCTCACACCGGTAACTGGTTGGTGCGCATTTGAAGTCGAAATATATACGAACACCAGGATCTGGGCATCTCAGTAAGAAAGTTGAGGTTTCCTGCAATTATGTATAACCATATGTTATCATAAAGCATTTGTACTCAAACAGGTTAAATTTTGGTTTTCAAATTACGCTTCTGTTGATATCCATGTTTGCCTACTGGTTGAAAGGAAAATCGCTTGACAGACAAATTGGTTAATGACCTTGTGTTCATTTTCAATAAATGTTTGTATGGTTACTCTAAACTGACCCAATTAACAACAACCATACGTAAAGAATTTCTGTTCTCACATTTTGATAACCCATCTAACTCCCTTTCACCTTATCTTAGGTATAACAATAAAATCATGTTGAGTGGCCGAACACTGCTTTGGAACACCTGGCTAAACAATCCCCACAGTTTTGATGTTTTCAAGACACGATTTGCCCTCTTGCAATCTGACCTCTAGACAATATTGTAAACTGTATCAACAATCTGTTACTAGTGGAGAATAATGTATTAATCTCTGAGCAGTGAAAATAAAAATGTCTTTAGTCAGAAGCAAATTAAGAAGGGGGGTCTGGGAGTCCCTCTGCCAGACATTAGTCCTGGTTACGAGAGACTTACCCAGAGTCTTTAGCTCACTATCTTTCACAGAGAAGAAATATCCCAAACATATCAGTCTTTGTCCTGCCCTGGGGCAGTCCAGCACCGAAATGCTAGGCAATTCTCCTCTGAACAAGAGAACCAACAGAAACCCCAGACACGTATTTCGGTCTGGTTGGACCTCATCAGTAGGGTGGATCTGTGCCTCTCTAAGAATAGTGAGCAAGGGGTCCACGTCTGGATTCCCCTAGTAAGTTAGGGTGAGATGCAAAGTTACTTTAATATGCAAATTAGCTCACTATCTTTCACAGAGAAGAAATATCCCAAACATATCAGTCTTTGACTAAAGACTCTGGATAAGTCTCTCGTAACCAGGACTAATGTCTGGGCTAATGTCTGGCAGAGGGACTCCCAGGACCCCCCTTGTTAATTTGCATATTTAAGTAACTTTGGGTCTCACCCTAAGTAACTAGAGGAATCCAGACGTGGACCCCTTGCTCACTATTCTTAGAGAGGCACAGATCCACCCTACTGATGAGGTCCAACCAGACCGAAACACGTGTCTGGGGTTTCTGTTGGTACTCTTGTTCAGAGGAGAATTGCCTAGCATTTCGGTGCTGGACTGCCCCAGGGCAGGACAAAGACTGATATGTTTGGGATATTTCTTCTCTGTGAAAGATAGTGAGCTAAAGACTCTGGGTAAGTCTCTCGTAACCAGGACTAATGTCTGGCAGAGGGACTCCCAGGACCCCCCTTGTTAATTTAGTCAGAAGCAGCATTTACATTTTCAAATTTCTATCGGCTAATTATAACCAACAGAGTACAGGAAATTAAATGGCCAAGTGAAGTACAATGGGAACATGGGTGAAATATTGAACTTCAACATGATGAATGGTCTGGCATCTGGAAGAAACCAGCTAATATAACTCAAACATTATAGTTCTTCACTCACAGAGACTTCATTACTCAGTTACGAATATTTGAGAGAAAACTAACAACTGATGGAAACTGTTGGTCCTGTCATACCACTACTGGTTGATGTAAGCATATTTTTCATGACTGTGGGCCTCATCACAAGTCTGGCGGTAAACCTTAAAAGTGGCGGTAATGGAATTAGCGCTGCTAATACCGCTCCACGAGATCATGAGCTGGCCAAAAAAGATTGCCGACTGTAAAATCAGCCGATGCTATTACAGCCACAGACAGCGCTATTACACACAAGGCCAAACACAGCCGCATCACAAGTCAATTTTTGTCGATATTAGCGCTGAAAACCAGGGCTAATGCCACCGAAAACAGGGGACAGTTACCCCATCTTACAGCTGGCGGTAAATGAACAAATGTGCCTGAAATGAAGCCACAGGTGAACCCAATCCAGTCGAGAGGGCTACATAAGGCACCCTCCCACCCCAAACACTGTTTCCAACACCATGCTGCCACTAGCCACTGTGAGCTGGGACAGGCAGCTGCTCATGCTGCTCTTGGAAGTCGAGAGGCTGGTCAACCAGGCCAGGGCACAAGAAGTACAGGGGGGGGGCAGGAGGAGGAGGATAGCCTAAGCAAGGCGTACCCTGATCCCCAGGTACAGGACCTCACCTTGGACCCTCACTAACAGCCAGTGGGTCACCCTGTACCGCCTCAACATGGAGACCATAACAGAGCTGCTCACCACTATATAGGACGGCATAAGGAGCAAAACCAACATCCGGACACTAGTTTCAGCTGTGTCCCCACTGCTGAAACTAGTGTCCATCCTACAATGCCTCAGACCTGGCATCTTCAAGCACTCCATGGCCACAATGCATGCTATGGCACAGCCTACATTCTGTGCAGTGCTGGCCCAGGTGCTTGAAGCCCTCCTGCGGCAACTGCAACACTACATATATCTGCCTACCACTCCAGCCCAGTTCAATGCCATGAAGGCACAATTCTATGCCATTGCCCAAAGGCCAAATCTGATTGCTGCCCTGGACTGTCCCCATGTTGTGCTGGTGGCTCCCGCAGGCCCACAAAGAAGTGTACCAAAACTGCAAGCACTACCACTCCCTGAATGTGCAGGTTACCTGCAACCCCAACCTCATCATCACCCACTGCTGTGCCCGCTACCCTGGTTCCACCCA
Source organism: Ambystoma mexicanum (assembly GCF_040938575.1). Taxonomy (NCBI): domain Eukaryota; kingdom Metazoa; phylum Chordata; class Amphibia; order Caudata; family Ambystomatidae; genus Ambystoma; species Ambystoma mexicanum. The sequence goes on along the minus strand of NC_090932.1, from coordinate 1,136,076,916 downwards.
CAATGGCATGTTCCTAATGAACAGCACACTGCCAGGATACATGGAGAGACACAGAGGACTTCGGATCTCGATAGTGGATGAGTAGAAAGGCCAGTACACATGCGCTGCAGGTCACATGCCCAAATTGGGGAATGCCAATGACCACACAAAGGATGGCATGACGAGCAAATGGGAAATCAACACTTTACCACCTCTCGCACCAACGCCACTGTACAGACCAGGTAGCAGACTTACCTGCATGGAGAATCAGTAGTACACATACAGTATCAACCAAATACCCCTACATGACTACAGGTACCATAATGCAACATGCACCCACCAAAGCAATGCAGACAAAGGGCCAAATTGCCACATAGAACACCATCTCTGCCAGTGCCACGGAGATGCACCCATGTGCGGCCAGCCCACAATGCCCCCGTTGCCACCAGACACCGAGGGAGGGTCCATGGTCAACTCAGCATCATGCCCCATGCAGGGTGTAAATACAGAGCCACAAGACAGCCACCATGTTCGCTGCACAAGTCACACAGAGACACCTTACGTAACATATGCTGCAAGGGAACAGGGTGCCTGTGAAGAACAATCAATGCATGTCACAAGTGTCACTGCATGCACAGACATAGAATAGACGCATGCCGTGAAATGAAGGCCCATCTGCATGCACAAGTAGTCCATTAATCTGATATTGTGTAAGTCCACCCTCACGCCTTACACCGTGACTAATGCCTGTGCCTCCTCTTATGCAGGTGACTCCGGATACTCACAGCTGACCTTGCTAATGACCCCTGTGCGTGTTCAACAAACACTGCAAGAGAATGCTTACAACCATGCTCACAGCAGGACCTGTGTGTATATGAAGCATACCTTTGGCCTCCTGAAGGCACGTTTCTGCTGTCTCGACCATACCAGTGGAGCCTTGATGTACGCTCCAGAGAAGGTTGGCAAAATTGCGCTTGTGTGTGCAATGTTATACAATATCTACCTAAAGAGAAATGTACCGCTACCCCCTGACGTGAACAAGCCAACCCCAGAGGATGAGGATGCCAGGCCTGTGGCAGAGGCAAATGCACACATTGCCAGAGATGATGTGAGGGATGGGAGAATGGCAGGCCAGGGACTGATAGACAATTTCTTTTGACACTGTCACATGGCACAAGCCATGCACCACTGTGTGACACCACCCTAATCAATAAACACGACAATTACACAATCAGGAATGTCTTTGCATTGATGATTCGAAATAGTTTCATGGAATGAAGTGCCCCAGCTATCCCCCTCACACCTCCCAACACATTATCCCCCTCCTACCACCAACTCCCCATCACACTATCCACTCTGCCTCCTCCCACGACCAAATCCCCATCACATTATCCCCCCTCCCCCTCTCACCACCAACTCCCCATCATACTATCCACCCTCCCCCGTACCACCACCAATCCGCCATCGCACTATCCCCCCTCCCACTACCAACTCCTCAGCATGGCCACTCAAGGAAACAGTGTCCCAGAGTCTTTCAAAACCCCCCCATGCAGACCTCTGGTGATCTTGGCCACAGAACGTGGTCTGACTGTCGCCTGTGGGTGTAGATGATATGGATGGGATGGTGCCTGTCCTCAGGTATTGCTGCTGTTGCACCTCATTGCTCTGGTGGATGGCCTTTGCCAGTGCAGAGATGTCTTCCGTCATCTCCCTGAGACGTTGGGCGTACAATGTATGGGCTGATATGTTTGCTCTCATCTCAGACTTGTTCTGTGCCATGGCACGCACAACCCTGCAGGTAGCTCCCTGGATGCTGTCCCTGATGGCCTGCAGGTGTGTGGTGTCGGGGCATCCAATCTCCTCCATCTCCTACTGCCTGGGCTACATGTCCTCGAGACTCCGCAACACCATGCTGCGTGTTCAAGTGTGCTGTCTTGTGGAGGGGCTCTGCACTCACCCAGGCCTGTATGCAGGGGAGGTATATGTGGGAGTATCCACATCCGACTCTGGTGTCCATGCACGCTGGCGGCGAGGAGGGCTCTCTGGGGAGTGTTGGCGCTGGCGGTGTGAAGGGCTTTCTGGGGAGTGTGGCCCATTAGCCAGTGATGGCACCGGACTGGTGTGCCCCTGTAGCTCCTCAGTTGCCCTGACACCAGGTGTGGCATCAGCGTCTGTGCCTGCGGCTGCGGGTATGGGTGCAGTGTGCCCAGCACTGCTCCTGGTGGCCTGTGGTGTGGGTGTTGCCTTGGCCCTGCCCTGGTGCGGAGTTACGTGCTGGGACATCTTGTCATGATCTCTGCTTCCAAAAGATCAGGACTTGCCCGACTCCCTTGGAAGCAGACCCATAACCCCGGTTCCGAGTGCCAGCCAGTCCCAATTGGGACCTTTTGGAGCCTGTCCTGGCGCCAGTGGCACCAGGCTCATAAAGATGCCCAGTCCCAGCGCTGGAAGCGCCGGGCTCATAATGCTTGGGTGGACTTACCTGCAGCAGACCATGCTGCTTTCTTACCTGCCAGTTGAACCCCTGATCCTCTTCTGTTTGGGACTACTTTTCCTGTTGGGTCGGGCAGGAGCCACTCCCTAGGTTCAGAACACTGGAACTCTTCTGGAAAGCAGGAACTCTTTTCTTACCTAGGCGTGGCTGTGGAAGGAGACACCTAAGCACTACAGGAGGCTATTTAAACCACACCCGATGGATGAATCTTGCTTTGCGTTATTCTGCATTCTCTGCAGCAGAACGCTCATCGTGTCTTCTGCTTCTGATCCTGGGCCCAAGGGAACAAAGGCTTACCATCCTGGAATCCAGTCTTCAGCAGCACCTGTAAAGACAAAGAAAGAACAGGTTAGCACTACGGTCTTCAGTGGCAGCGCATCTCTTACCTGGTCCATCGGCTGTCACCAATGCCTCGCGCTGCATTCCGGCATCTGAAAGACAAAGGCTTACCTACTCTTCGCATGCTCCGGAGGTCTTCGCACTGCATTCCGGCATCTGAAAGACAAAAGCTTACCAGCTCTTCACACGCTCCGGAGGCCTTCGGCGCTGCATCCCGCATCTGAAAGACAAAAGAAGGTGTGTTTAAAGACATTGGGCAACTTTATTACTCACGTGCCATTACTCCTTCCCACGCCGAATCCAGTGGGTATTCCAGCACCCTTCAGCTTCTCTAAAGCTCCGAACTTGTACCTGCAAGATAAAAGGGACAGTTAGTGCGCATCGTGAAGCAGGCTACAAGCGCTTACTTACGTGCTTCCAGGCGCTTCTATTCCTCACGTGGGTTTGATCCTCAACTCTCATCAGCCCGCCATCCGCCATCGCCGGAACCCTGCAAAACAAGAGATATCATTACAAAAGACTTTTAAGACATTTGAAGTGCCCAGAACTTACCGTTCGTGCAGTTAACGACGGACAGCAGTCCTCAGAGGTCAAGAGGCCTGCACCCTTATCCAGTGAAGAAACTGGTTACGGCACCCTGCCCCGAGGCAGATGGAGAGCTCGGCGTTCACTTACCTAAGGTGAGGGCGTTAACCTTTGGGGTTCTACAGGAGAAGAGAAAGGGAAGAGGAGAGAGGCACCAAATAAACCCAGTTCATTAATCCCATATTTTCTATCTGCAGACATCTTACTCTTTAAGTCAGACATACAGTGCACAGAGGTCCAGCCCAAAGAGCCAACCGTGTGATACAGATCACCTTTGAAGATACGGCATTCACCCAGTCAAGACCGGTGCCTCTGCGGGAATCAGGTGAGCGTTACAGAACCCAAAGCCTACCGCAAAACTCCCACCCAGGCGCTATGGAAACCTCGGATACCGACCAGCTAGCCCAGTTACTTGGGGAACTAAGAGCAGAAGTGCATGCAGCCCGTCAGGAAACAAATGCTCTAAGACGGGAACTGATTATTTCCAAGGAGCGAACAGACGATCTCGCTAGACAATTGCTACAGTCACAAGCCGGACAAACTCTGTTACCCGCATCAGGGGCAAATCTTCCTTCAACATCCTCTACGAACCCAGTGCAGATCAACCTACCTGGGAATATACCTCTGGCTCCGCCCGAACGATTTTCTGGTGACCCAAAGAGGTTTGCAGTATTTATTAATCAGTGCCGGTTGCAATTCTTATGCCGGCCAGCAGCCTTTCCAACTGATCAAGCTAAGGTAGCTTTCGTGCTTTCGTACCTTAGTGGCAATGCGGCAGACTGGTCGATCACTCTAGTTAATCAAGATGATCCGGTTCTCCATGATTTTGAAGCTTTTCAGCTCAGTATGTAAAAACTGTTTGCAAGACATTCACAGGGGCAGGCCTTGGACAATGAGCTCCTTTCATTGCGACAGGGTAATCAAGACCTTTTGGCTTATATTGCGTCTTTCAACAGACTGATAGTGGAAACTCGATGGCCTGAAGACAAAACGATTACGCTGTTTTATAGAGGTCTACGTGGAGAGCTCAAAGATGTGTTAGCCCAAGTAGTGAATCCCCCGCAAGACTGTTCGGACTATATTGACTTAGTCGTTCAAATTGACCACAGACTGCAGAACAGGAAGGCCGATCGTTCCAAGTTTGATGCTCGAGTATATTCCAAACCACCAACTCCTACCAAAGGAGTAGACTCCGGGGAACCCATGCAAATAGGGGGCCTGAAAGGACCACTAACACAAAAGGAGCGGGAAAGGAGAAAACAGCTGCAATTATGCCTCTATTGCGGAAACTCGGGGCACTTTCTTCGAGACTGTCCGGTGAAACCAGCCAAGAAGGCAGTAGGAGCTGCAGTTACCAGGGTCACAAACTCTGAGCAGGGAAACGACCTCGCCCGACAAGAATAGAGGTCCTCTTGCCGAGCGTAAAAACCAGTTCCGTGACCTCGCATTTCGTGATACCTATGGTCCTCATTAGCCCTGAACATCCGGATCGATTACATGCGATTGAAGCTTACGTCGACAGCAGTGCCATCGGCAATTATGTGGATCATGAAATGGTTTTGAGGATGAATCTGACTCTTTGTCCAAAGGCTGTAAAGGATGTCATTACTACGGTGGATGGTACGGAGATAGCCTCCAGACCAGTAACGCATACCACCCAAGAAGTGATGCTAGTAAGTCAAGATGGACACCATGAGAAGATCGTGTTCGATGTGATCAAGGCCCCTCAGTTCCAGATTATTCTAGGAATTCCTTGGTTAGAGAAGCACAATCCTCAGATCGATTGGCGAGCAAGAACGGTTCAGTTTCCAGAATGTGTCTCTACTTGTCACCCTCGACCTGGTGTTGCACTGGCAGCAATTTCCTCGGAGGCTCCCCAGTTACCTCCTGAATACCTAGAATTCCAAGATGTTTTCCGGAAGGATCAGGCTAACTCTCTACCTCCTCATAGGTCTTATGACTGCCAGATAGACCTGATACCTGGATCTACTCATCCTTGTAGTAGAATTTATGCCCTCACCGAGCCTGAGAATCTTCACCTCCGACAATACCTGGATCAATACCTAGCGAATGGGTTTATTCGTCCTTCCAAGTCCCCTGCTTCCTCAGCTTTGTTCTTCGTTCCAAAAAAAGAAGGAGACCTTAGAACTTGTATAGATTATCGTGCCCTGAACCAGATCACTGTTAAGAATAGATATCCGTTACCTTTGATCCCTGAACTCCTGAACCAAGTCAGAAAAGCATGCATATATACAAAGCTGGATTTTAGAGGAGCCTACCACTTGGTACGAGTAAAAGAGGGCGATGAATGGAAGACGGCCTTCCGCACCAAGTATGGGCTATTTGAATATCAGGTCATGCCCTTCGGACTTTGCAATGCCCCGGCCGCCTTTCAATATTTTATGAACAATGTCCTCAGAGAGCTCATAGATGTGTGTGTTGTTGTTTACATTGACGACATCCTCGTTTATTCTTCATCGGAAACTGAACATCGGAAACACGTGAAAATGGTCCTCGAGAGATTGCGTCAACACAAACTTTTCGCTAAGTTGGAAAAATGCGTTTTCAACGTGACTGAAGTTGAATTCTTGGGATTCATATTATCACCTAGCGGAGTGCGTATGGAATCAAAGAAGGTCGATGCAATTCTCAAATGGCCATCGCCATCCTCCGTAAAAGGTGTTCAAAGCATGTTAGGCTTCGCTAACCGCAGGTTTATCCCCGAATTCTCTCGAATAGTCCAGCCCATCACCGCCTTGTTAAAGAAAAACAAACGTTTTGAATGGTCTACCGAGGCAGAACAAGCTTTCCAGAATTTGAAGACTAGATTTATCTCTGCACCGATCTTAAAACATCCTCGCCCAGAACTCCCCTACATCGTTGAAACTGATGCTTTGAGCCTTGCCATGGGGGCAGTTCTATCACAAAAGGACCCAGTAACCAATCAGTTGCATCCCGTGGCATTTTGGTCCCGCAAATTCTCGCCTCCTGAAATCAATTACACTATTACTGATAAGGAACTTCTAGCTATCAAGTCCGCCTTTAAGGCTTGGCGGCATTATCTTCTGGGGGCCCGACACACCGTTACTGTGATTACAGATCACCGAAACCTGCAATATTTGAAAACCGCAAAAGCTCAATCCTCTAGGCAACTCCGTTGGGCACTATTCTTTGCTGAGTTTGACTTCATAATGACCTATCGACCTGGTACAAAAAACGGTAAAGCTGATGCCTTTTCTCGGATGGGAGTGGAAGAACATTTGATCAATCCTAAAACTGTACCTATCATTCCAGAACAAAGAATTCTAGGTGTAATCGCCACACAATCCATAGAGGAAGTTAAGGATAAAGCCAGGCTACTGGTAACTCCAGCAGACATACAGAATTGGCATCTGCAGGGAAAGGACTTTACGGTGAAGGACAACCTATTATATTTCCAAGAACGGTTATACCTGCCCAGCACAGATTTACAGAAAAAGGTAATCTCTTGTTATCACGATTCTTTAATGGAAGGACATCCCGGTATGACCAAGACCTCGGAAAAGATCAAGCGCTACTTCTGGTGGCCGTCTTGGAAAAAAGATATCAGAGACTTTATAATGTCCTGTGGAGTATGCACCCAAAACAAGAGTCAAAAGGAAAAACCAGCCGGCCTCTTACGCCCTATTGACATCCCGCCTCGCCCTTGGCATACGCTTTCTATGGACTTCATCACCGATCTACCTCCATGCTCCGGATACAATATGATCCTAGTAATCGTGGACCTATTCTCCAAGATGGCGCATTTCATTCCACTCAAAGGCTTACCAACAGCAGCAACTCTGGCCCGAGAATTTCTCGAAAACATCGTCCGACTGCACGGTTTTCCTTCAGTTCTAATTTCGGATCGAGGTAGTCAATTTATTTTTCATTTTTGGTGAAGTTGCTGTCGGTCGGCTCAAATTGATGTGAGACTTTCGACCAGCCACCACCCTCAAACCGACGGACAAACCGAGAGGACCAATCAAACTCTGGAACAGTATTTGCGCTGCATGCTACAACAAACTGAAAAAACTTGGAAAGATATCCTTTGGATAGCCGAATATGCCTACAATAACTCTGTCCACTCGGGAACTGGGAAGACCCCGTTTTTTCTTTTATACGGTAGTCACCCTCAAACCTCGGAGTTGGATCCACTCCAAGATCTTGGAACACCAGCAGTAGACCACCTGCATTCTACAATCACCCAAGCCTTTAAGGAAGCCGTTTCTCACCTTCAAAGGGCTAAAGAACAATACAAGAAAGGAGCAGACCAAAATCGGAAGGAAGCCCCCCAATATCAAGTAGGAGATCAAGTCTGGTTATCCACCAAATATCTACCTCTAAAAGGACCACGCACATTCAACCCAAGATACCTGGGTCCCTATTCCATCACTACCATAGTAAATCCAGTAGCGGTCAAGTTGGACTTGCCCCCTCACATGACGATACATCCGGTCTTCCACGTCTCTCTATTAAAACCCGTGCAACCTCAAACCCGACTAACTACATCTCCAAAACCTATTCTAGTTGATGGAGAACTCGAGTTTGAAGTCAAAAGCATCCTGGATTCCAAGATCTCCAAATCTAAACTATTTTACCTGATTGACTGGAAAGGCTACGGTCCCCAAGAAAGATCCTGGGAACCTGCAGAATATGTCCACGCGCCTCGTCTAATCAAAAGATTTCATCGAACATTTCCTAACAAGCCCAAACCCCCGGAGAAGCCCGGTTTGGGAGGGGCCTTGAGGGGGGTGCTGTCATGATCTCTGCTTCCAAAAGATCAGGACTTGCCCGACTCCCTTGGAAGCAGACCCATAACCCCGGTTCCGAGTGCCAGCCAGTCCCAATTGGGACCTTTTGGACCCTGCCCTGGCGCCAGTGGCACCAGGCTCATAAAGATGCCCAGTCCCAGCGCTGGAAGCGCCGGGCTCATAATGCTTGGGTGGACTTACCTGCAGCAGACCATGCTGCTTACTTACCTGCCAGTTGAACCCCTGATCCTCTTCTGTTTGGGAGTACTTTTCCTGTTGGGTGGGGCAGAAGCCACTCCCTAGGTTCAGAACACTGGAACTCTTCTGGAAAGCAGGAACTCTTTTCTTACCTAGGCGTGGCTGTGGAAGGAGACACCTAAGCACTACAGGAGGCTATTTAAACCACATCCGATGGATGAATCTTGCTTTGCGTTATTCTGCATTCTCTGCAGCAGAACGCTCATCGTGTCTTCTGCTTCTGATCCTGGGCCTAAGGGAACAAAGGCTTACCATCCTGGAATCCAGTCTTCAGCAGCACCTGTAAAGACAAAGAAAGAACAGGTTAGCACTACGGTCTTCAGTGGCAGCGCATCTCTTACCTGGTCCATCGGCTGTCACCAACGCCTCGCGCTGCATTCCGGCATCTGAAAGACAAAGGCTTACCTACTCTTCGCATGCTCCGGAGGTCTTCGCATTGCATTCCGGCATCTGAAAGACAAAAGCTTACCAGCTCTTCGCACGCTCCGGAGGCCTTCGGCGCTGCATCCCGCATCTGAAAGACAAAAGAAGGTGCGTTTAAAGACATTGGGCAACTTTATTACTCACGTGCCATTACTCCTTCCCACGCCGTATCCAGTGGGTATTCCAGCACCCTTCAGCTTCTCTAAAGCTCCGAACTTGTACCTGCAAGATAAAAGGGACAGTTAGTGCGCATCGTGAAGCAGGCTACAAGCGCTTACTTACGTGCTTCCAGGCGCTTCTATTCCTCACGCGGGTTCGATCCTCAACTCTCATCAGCCCGCCATCCGCCATCGCCGAAACCCTGCAAAACAAGAGATATCATTACAAAAGACTTTTAAGACATTTGAAGTGCCCAGAACTTACCGTTCGTGCAGTTAACGACGGACAGCAGTCCTCTGAGGTCAAGAGGCCTGCACCCTTATCCAGTGAAGAAACTGGTTACGGCACCCTGCCCCAAGGCAGATGGAGAGCTCAGCGTTCACTTACCTAAGGTGAGGGCGTTAACCTTTGGGGTTCTACAGGAGAAGAGAAAGGGAAGAGGAGAGAGGCACCCAATAAACCCAGTTCATTAATCCCCTATTTTATATCTGCAGACATCTTACTCTTCGAGTCAGACATACAGTGCACAGAGGTCCAGCCCAAAGAGCCAACCGTGTGTTACACATCACCTTTGAAGATACGGCATTCACCCAGTCAAGACCCGCGCCTCTGCGGGAATCAGGTGAGCGTTACACATCTGCCTTGCTGTGGCCTGTGTGGGCTTTTGCGGGGTGGTGTTGGCAGACCTTGAGGGCCTTGTAGCGGCACTCCCTGATGGGCCTGAATCCTCCTTCTCCTCCTTCTCCTGTGATGCCTCTGGCAATGCATGAGTACCTATAGGGAACATAGGAAATGTTTTCAGGTATGTTTCACCCATGTGTGTTGGCTTGCAAGGCACAATTGCTATGGTCCAGAGTGTGAACCACACGTAAGGGCAAATGGGCATGGTTGGTAATGGGAGGATGCATGTGAGCCCAGCGTCATCGGGTTGCTTATTTATTTTATTTTATTTAATTTATTGTTTGCTTGTTAGGCGCTTATACAGTAGTAAAATACTGTTTCAAAGTGCCCACAGGGCAAGGGGAGGGAATAAAGGAGTGCAATACATTACAGACAAGATATTTAATAAGAGCAGTGGTGGAAAAGGAAGGAGGACAAACGTACTCTGCTTTGAGAGTATTTGGAACGTGCAAGTGTAGGAAGGAAGAGGAAAGAGGGTGTAAGTGGATGTGTAACCTGTGGCCTGTTTGTCTATGGCCTGTGTGTGGGTAGGCCAGGGTGTCCATGCTGGGGCAGCGTACATCTGCCATGCATGCTTGCTTTCCTTCATGGTCCCACATCCCTTCCCCGGGTGGCACTCACCTGGGGAATGTGGAGGTGCCTTAGCCCATGGCACTGTCATGGCTCTATGGGGCACTGCTATGAAGCCAGCAGTGCTGCATGATGGTGCACATTGAGGGGCAGGCTGGGCACATGACGGTGTGTGGGATGTGTACTTCCCTGGATCTTATCTGCCATGCCAACGTAGGGCAGGACTTCTGGGGCCGTAACATGTGGGTGTGACTGTTGCACAGTGTTGTGGTCGCTCATGCTCCTCAATCCCGCTGCAACTGGGTGCGCCAGTACGGGTGTGGTACCCATGGCAGTAGGTTTTGAAGAGGGAAAGTCGAAATCGGCCCATGCTCCCCCACCTGCAAAATACTCAAACAGAAAGAAGAACCGACGACAATATGGCTGTTTGTATAGGCTTGCACCAACTCCCACTGCTCCCCGCTTGACAAATACGTTGAAAGGTAGCCACTCCGTCAACCATACAGCCCAGGATCACCAGCGACACTGACTACAATGTATGAGGAGACACCAGACATCGTCAGGGACAATTCAATTGACAGCCTCAAATAAAGCGCTCAGAAGAAGTGCTACAAGTCATTAGAAATACCACGACATAGCAGTGTTAGACATGAAGCACACATGCCATCCACACATCGGGACACAATCACAGACCCAGCTACATGAAGAACATATGCATGCAGTTCTATGAGTTAGAGGACAGAGATATATAGATGCCGTCTCCTTGTTTATTATTTTGTCATTAGCTTGCAACAGCAACATTGAAACCGCAAGGAAGCAAGAGGTCTTGTTTAGGCTTGCAGATACTTAGATGCAACTAATCCTATGGAACTGCAGGAGCACCTTAGGGACCTGACAGGACCATAAAACAGTAACCTATGGACACTATGACAATATGACGCAGTACAAGCCGCACCATAGCTTAGGAAAATACAATAGGCCACAACTGTCTCAGTAAAAGCTTAAAGAGCAGAAATTCAGAGCGAACAGGAGAAAGGAACCATGCGGGATTGGGACCCTGCCAAGACCACTAAGGCTAGCAACATTCCTTTCCCTGAACTCAAGTAAAACCAGCCAAAAAAATACAAATAATCCCCCCCCAGACTCAGACTAATTCAGAGAAGAAGAGCGCAGGCACAGGGCCTCTGGACATGTGACTGGCCGAGTTGATGTTGAACCGAAACTAGCAGCTGGGAAACAGAACGGTCCCACGAGCAAGACAATGGCCTGTAACAAAGTTGATATACAAGAATGGATTGCCATATGTAGCGTTAAGATCAGTGTGTATATGCCCATATTACCAAATTATTGTGAACGCAAGCAGACGTCCATGACCAAATGATAATGATGTGTTATTATATAGCACTTATGCTTAAGCGCTTTATATAGAAAAAATATACACCCAATATCACCCAACCTGTGTTGGCACTCATTTATCGACCTCAGAAGGATGAAAGGCTGAGTTGAGGTGTTTAAGAACAGACTAAATCAGTGACTCACCCCCTGAAGTGTGCCTGAAATAAACCTTAAATGAGTCTAGCAATTATTGTATAGAATTCCATTAAGACACATTATTTGGTATTCCAAATCTTTCTTATTTAGGGTCAGAGCTGAAAGTGTTAGACTTGTGTCACTCCTTTTCTTCTTTTTCTTCTTTTTTTTAAGGGGCTTTAACAAGAAAGCCAGCCACGTCAGAAATAAAGAGCCACATGGTGCTGGCCACAGCCAATGAGCTTGCATTACAAAAAAAAATATATATATACTTTTGTTTTTCTTTTTTTCTTTTTTTTTTCTTTTTTTTTTCTAGAGGTCGCAAGGATGAGCACAGAGGTCGCAAAGGAGAGCTCAGAGGTCGCAGTTGCGACCTCTGGCGTTCCCTAAATGACATCCCTGACTGGAGCAGAGGAAGAAATCCCTTTTCTATGTTTACGGCATATTCGATCTTCAAGGTAGCACAGGGTCCAGGGAGTAATTTAGGCTTGTGTCTTGGAAGCACGGATTACAGAAGTATGTAAATAAGGTATTCCTGTAAATTGGGCATTTTATCTTGGGACAAAGAGGGTGGTATTCCCATGATGGTTAGCTGGAGCTATCCTAGATTGCGGAAGGTGTATTGACTGGTTAAGTCTTCTGGAGAGAGGCATTTCACATGTTAGGCGATGCGACGGGTGCAGTTAAATCACAAGAAAGTAGAAGTATACTCTTCCTTGTAGAGGTGGGAAGACATCTGTGGGGTTTTGTGTGGGATTGGGAGCAACAGGTTATTGTTTTACGTATGCGCAAATTGTCTATCTTCTTGAGATTTAGCCTGGTGATGTCACCCTTAAGTTGGTGCATAGGAAAGAGAGTTTTGACGGTGAGGAGCTAGTTCTGTAGTGTTGGGATTGGCAGAGAGGTGAACGAGTGGTGGTGCGTGGAAGGCGCATGCGCAGAATTGTGGTGAAGTGCTGAGCAAGGTGGCGAGTGTGAAGGAGGGGCGGTGCGTGGAACTGCTGTGTTCAGTGCAGAGCAACGAGGCTCATAGCAATTGGAACTATATAACCATTGCATTTTAGTCTTTAGCCCCTGAACAGCGGACTTTCGAAATCCTCGACTTGAGGTCAGGTAAAAGAATAATATATCCAATGTATCAAGCACAGAGGGAGGGAAAACACCCCTCCAGCACTTGTGTAAGAGTTTGCCACCGAATAAAGACAAAATTGTAAAATATAGTGTACAGTGGTTGAAGAACACTGAAGGAAAGATAAAAAGGCCTTGGCTGCCCAGAAGCAGTTTCTCCAGGGACATGCAGCAATCACTACTGACATATCTACAGGGTGCCTATAAGGGGAAGAAACTGGCCAAGTGCATAGCTATATTCGAGCTGTGTCGAATATTCTAGGAGGGAGGAGAGGGAGACACATATGGATGATGAACCAGCAGGAGGCGAAGGTAGAGGGGTCTGGAGGAGAAATGGGAAAGGGATAAGGAGGTAAGGTTAGAGCGCGAGGTCACAGAAGGAGAACAGAAGAGAAGCTAGAACAGGAAGAAAGGGAACAGAGACCGGAGGAGGAGAAGGATCTTATGGAAAAGGAGGGAACGGAAAGGACAGAAATGGAACTCAAGGAGGGAAGAGAGAGAGAGGAGGGAGAGACAGGTAAGGGTACAGGAATTGGCAGAAAGGAGGAAGGAGATAATAGAGCAAGAAAAATGCAAGTTTTCAGAAAGGGAACAGAGGAAGTTGTAGTTGGATAGGGTGGTGAGGGAACGGGCACGAAAGGAGGAGGATGAACGAGTGATAAGGGTGGCCAGTGAGAAGGTTGCACTGGAATGGGAAAGGAAAAGGCCAGAGGGAGAAAGATGAGTAGAACCAGACAGCACGGATATACCTGTGAGAAGCACGGGGAAAGGGCGCTGCACGCCAAGGATTATGGAAGGGGGAGTGCAAGTATAATTTGGTGGACATTGATCTTGAATTAGAACATAACATAGATTTAACATCGAAGAAATTGAATTTCTCCAATGACTTCTGTAGTGACATGGGTCCGACAATGACAACAGACATAGCGGCGACAAGAGGGGGAACACAGCAATCTCACAAGGACAGGTGAAGGGGCATCATGGGGAGTGCAGGTCTTACGGACAAAGTGAGGGAGGGACCAATCTGGAAGAATGCACACAGCAAGCGACCGACAGGTGCCCACACAGAACCCATACATTAAAAAACTAAGAAATCTTCCAGGATGCAGGAGGGAGGAGACAGCACTGACGCACTCCTGAGGACGACTTTCCAGAGCACATGACGAAAGCAAGTGAGTACCCACACTAGAGCCAGTGGAAATTTGCACAGACATTGAGGACGGGAGGGGGCCTATTCAAATCAGACAGTATAGAAGGATGCTGGAAGAGTGGGCAGCCTACTCACAGATGCCTCTATTGGAGAGGGAAGGGACAAGGCCTCAGTATGTGCCACGGGAACACACTGACAAGGAAAAGGTTAAGTGCAGGTTACCCTCACTGAGTGTGGGAGCTGAGAAATGGATTTATGAAATGGAGGAATAGACAGCGGGGCACAGGGTAGCAGTGGGTGATGTCAAAGGATTGTTGGTTTCAATTTTGGGGGACACAGCTGATGACATATAGAAGAGGGTGCGGTTCTCAGGGGTGATGATACAACACACAGCACAGAACGGATCGCCATTCACAAATTGCAGAGCAGCAGAGTGGCAAGCATTACAGACACAATACCCAGACACGTCAAACAACAGGGCTATAATGTCACGCAAAATGCATGACGACGAGGTTCCTGTTCAATATATTCATGAGATTCAAGAGCTTTGGCGCCTTGAAACTCAAGAGCTGTGGGACTAAACAATAGCAATCTTTGATCATATCTTAGTGCAAGGACTACCAGACCCGGTACAGAAGAGCTTCAAGAAATTGGTGGAATGGAGGTGAAGGGAAGGCCAGAGATACAGCTCATAATAGTACATCATTGTAGGTTGTGTCAGGAGAAGGTCAAGCAGAAAGCAGAATAGAGGAAGGCAGACGAGGCTAAGTTTGTTCAGAAGAAATTTTCAAAATATGCCATGGAAGGGGGAATCATAACTAGCCCCACCCCGCAGGCAGAAGCACCAGCACCACAGCACCAGTATCAACAATCACAACAGTACGCACCACCCATGGGAGGAGGATACATGGGGCAGGGCATGTTCCACCCAGGGTTCAGAGGAAGGCAAGGTTTTCAGCGGGCCGTGGCTTCAGGCCACAAACACACCAGCAAGGCAGGTTCCGAGGGTACAGACTACAGATGCAGCAAGAACCAGGAGATTTCCAGGGGGTTTCCCAGGCCAAGGGAGGGAGCCACTCCAGTGCTGGACCTGCGGGCAGCTAGGACACATCTCAAAAGCATGCAGATTTAGAGGGACACAACAGAACTGGGGAGATTAGGGACAGCTGAACTATAAAAGGGGACAAGACGATTATTATCATGCCCAAGGTCCACAACAAAAGGGGCAGGTACAGAACACCCAACAGCAGATACCACAAGCACAAACACAGGTGCCAACATCATCACAGGGTCAGGCACAAGCACCCCAAATGGCAGCGCCTCTACCCCAGTATTTGCAAGCAACACACCCCAGAGGAATCACAAAACAGCTAGTAAAAATACAGGACTGTGGCACCATGGAACCCATGGACGTAGTGACAACAGTACCAGTGAGACATGTGGGAGGGGTCACCATGGTGGGAAACCCTTTCACCGGGAACAGATTATCCATGTATCCATAGTTGGACAGCCCACAGACAAACTTGTTGTGTCCCATCTGGTCGGTCACATCCAAACTTGCAGAGGAACCTCGCATAGGGGTGGCGATAGGTGACAAAACATTTTCCTTTCTTGTTGACACTAGGACGACTATGTCATGTATTCGGGAAGGGACATTTGCACTGTCAGGCAATGCCATGAACATACAAGGATTCTCTGGGGCTCAGGAAGTGGTTCCTTTCACTGATAACATCTCACTATCTATAGGAGATCACAACTTATTTTTACCTTTGCTCTACTCTCAACAGGCACTGGAAACATATTGGACACGACATAATGAGCAGACTAAACATGACCATTTCATTCACAGACAAGGGCATAGTGTGCTCTATACGAGGCATACACATGTTGGATGCAAGACAGATTGTGCAAGCATATTGTGGGAGTACAGTGCAGAGGGGAGTGGCATTGGACCCACAGATGTTCCAGTATGGGACAGACGTCGCAATTGCATGGATGTTAGGTATCGCAGAGAAGGTATGGAGAGTGCCAGGCAAATACCTATTCAGACCAGAGACACCACTCGATGAGCAAAAGGGAACAATAGTGCCCATAGACATTGAGGCAGTTTTGACTAGAGAGGACTGGATTGCAGTGCACGCTACAGATGACAAAGGGAAGGCGTGGAGAGCAATAATTGCAGTGGCAGAAGGATGCAGACTAACAACAGTGACAGATCAGGAGCTCTTTGGGGAAGAGCGATTGGAGATGGAGATGGTGTTTGAAATGAGTGTACGATTCTGGTTACAGATCCGTTACAGAGAAGTACCACAGAGAATGGCAATGGCGCTGGAATCGCCGCATACATTCTGGGAGGAGGACATGGCCAAGGTACCCGACAGTTTAAGGACCACAAGTCCCTATGATGTGGGGTGGATAAAAAGCATAGGGGGAATGAAGATAAAATTAAAACCAGGAGCAATCCTGACAAGAGTAAAAAAATATCCCCTAACCAAGGAAGCAGATGAGGACATCTGTAAGACAATTAGCACCCTCATTGAAAGAGGCATTCTGGTCTCCATGCAACAGCGGTATACCATGTACGTAAGGCGAACAGTGGGTCATGGCATTTCATTCAGGATTTACACCCTCTTAACCACATTGTAGAGGCAGAGTATCCAGTAGCAGCAAACCCGGCAACAATTATGTGCAGCATTCCAGCGGAAGCCACCTGTTTCATAGTGATTAATTTAAAAAATGTGTTCTTCTCAGTGCCACTACACCCAGACTCACAAGATTTGACCAGCTTTATGTACTGCACCTAGATGTGGAAACACTCTTGGCTCCCAGAGGGGTACTGCAAGTCACTATCCATCTTTAACAGAGTGATCCAGATGGATTTGGGCAACATAGAGACAGTGAGCACAGTCCTACAATACGTAGATGACATCCTGATTTGCAGCAAGACTGAGAAGGAATGGTGGACAGAATCAGTAAACATCCTGACAGTGCTAGCTGACAAGGGCTACGAGGTGGACAAAGCCAAACTCCAGTACTGTCAAAAGGAGGTACTGTACATTGGGCAATTGATATCCAAAGACGGTAGGCATATTGCCCCAAAGAAAGCCCATACAATACATAACACACCACAACCTAAGACAGTGAGGGAAATTCAGCAATTCCTGAGGTTGTGTAACTATTGTAGAGCGTGGGTTTTTGACTATAGTACATACACCAGACCACTCCTGACTGCCCTGAAAGAGGCCCAGAGAGGACCAGAGACACTGACCTGGACCACAGAGATGGCTGAAGCATCTGAGGTACTGAAAGAAGAAATATGTACAGCTCCAGCGTTAGGGACCCCAGACTACAAAAGGGAGTTTTTTCTTGTTTTCACACACTGAGGGTGTAGTGATGAAGGCAGTTCTGACACAAAAAACAATCATGGTCCATAGCCAATCGCTTACTACAGTGGACAGCTCGACCCAGTAATGAGAGGACATTACCAATGTGAACAATCATTTGCTGCTGCCGCATTTGCAGTAGAGCGGGCCTCAACAGTGACAATGGGGTACACCACCACCCTTTACGTGGAGCACCCCCTGTTTTCCATACTGCAAAACCAAAAAGCACATTGACCACACAGAGAGCATTAGAGTATGAGATCATACTATCCAAGCCAGGGTGAGGACCTGCGGTCTGACAATGGCCCTCACTTCGCCAATGAAATATTCCAACACATCACGACCCTGTTAGGGATAAAACAAGTATTGGGGTGTGTGAATGCCTCAATGGCCTCCTGAAGGAGAGCATTTCCAAAACTCAACAGAGCACCAAGAAAAACTAGCTTCATTGCTTACTTCTGGCACTATTTGAATTGTGCAACAAGCCGGGGTCTGACCAGCATTTAATTCCCCACAAGGTAGTGACAGGATATCGCATTGATCTTCCCCTGGCTCCTCCCACTAGAGCATTGAAAGACTCTGAAAACACTGCTGATATATTGGGTCAGGAAATGTATGATTATGTCACTTAACTGGTTTCTAGCACTTCTTTTATCTCTCGCCAGATACATCTGACACAGGCCTGAAGACGAGCACATAAATTCAGATGACACAGATGCAGAAACTACAAAAGAACATTTAGTGCAAGTAGGGGACTTAGTTCTCTTGAAAAATTTCACAAGGCACTGGAATGCATCCAGATTTACGGGACCTCATGTATTGGAGGCCGTTACCGATCGAGCTGTTCGATTGGAAGGAAAATCTATATGGAATCACCTCCAAAACATCAAGCCCTACAAAGCAGTGGCCTTGCCTAGCATCACAACTGCAGAGATCAACAGGGCCAATGCTGCGACTAGCAACGGACAGCAAGAAAGCACAAATACACCTGAATTAGAGAGTACTGGTCACCCCATGGTCCTGTGCTCCCAAGCAGCTGAGGTAGCAACCATAACACTTGTGCAAATTGACCAGTGAAAAATATTGTTCTTTCCCCTGTTCACCTGCAGACTGTGGAATTGTTACTCGAACGCCCTTGCACATTTGACAGCTGAAACACTGTTTAACATTTCTCTTATCTCGCACATGCAGGTTGGTGCATTTGTTGTTTAGAACTGTGTAGGGAAATAGCCTGATGTTAGCTCCCATTGACCACTCTGAAGCATTGTCCAACCAATTTGTACACTCTATAAGGAGAACCAGACATTTTAGAGCTTGATCCCCCGAAGTATATTTCCAAGCATTAATAGAGTACTTGACACAAGCATACCCGCAACTTGACACAGTGCATACCCTGTTCTGTCCACATTGAGAGACCCATCCATAAGAAAGGTCCGGGAGGAAGTGTTTGTCTTTGCTATAAATTACTACTTAGTTTGCGGAGCTTGAGTGTACTGACAAACACTAAAACAATAACGCTTTTCTTACCAATTTCAGGTGGGCGCCTTTAGCACCTCATCAGCTGCACGGACTGGGCAACATAAGTGGTCATAATGGAAAAAATTAACTTTATTTTAACACTTGTGTGTTTTCTGATTTCCACTGAAATATTGGGTACCTTTCTAAGGCAGCTCTACTTTGCGATGCATGCTACCGCTAGGACCCCTACTAATCTTCCCTTGACTCAAGCAGCAAAAACGACCATGCAATGGGAAACTGAAAAACTGCTGATACGGTAAGGCGAGGTAAGTGCAGTGTTGATACAGACATGAAGGGAGTTGATACGTATATCACAGACACCACACGAGTAACAAACAACATATGATACAAACACATGTCCAAAATTGGTAGAGATACCACCGGGGGGAGCTGTTATGTCTGCTCCTTGATCCCCTAAACCATGAGTGCCTTCAGAATGTTCATTGCGACAGAAATACCTGTAGCAAGGGCACAATGCCTGAAGTACCTCGCAATAGTCCAGTCGCAAGGCCGGTTCCAAGAGAAGGCTGCAACACTGACATGGATGTCCAAGGGACCTTCCCATGAAGATAATTTCATTAAAAATGGAGACATGATGAACAATTACTGGCAGCTTGATGAAGGATTGCAGTACATAACTGATGGACCAGAGGAGGGAGGAACAAAGACTGTCACACTCAAGGAACTGCCATGTCCATGGATGAGAATAAAGGAGACAGGGGGAGTGCCCAGCTGCTGGGAGAGACCACAAATACTGTTCTATGGACGTGCATACACTAACCATGGCTGGGAAAATGGAGCAGTGGGAAGCAAGGAGCTGACCCTAGCGAATTCACCAGTGAGCAATGTAAAAGAAGAAAACGATAAATGTTTGAAGGAGTGGGACAGGAGTGCATGATTGGTGACGTGGGTGGAAAACGAAGCTGGGCCAACACCAATAATTCCCCTCAAGACTCTGGCTCTGTGTTATCAACACAACGGCAATGAAGAGGTCGGTAAAAATATAGGATCCCAAAGGACTAAGATTCCGGCAATGGGAGCAGGAACAGCGGTGCTGATGGATTGCTATTGGGCTTGCGGATCTAAAGCATGCGAGAAATTGCCACCAGATTGGGGACAAATATGCTCCGTAGTGCACATCAACATTCCCTCAGTAGAAGTACCCAAGAAAGATGTGAAGATCGATGACTTCCTGAAGATAGAAACAACAAAAGAAGGAAGATATCAATAGAGGGAGAAACACCTGCCCAAATACAAATGACGGATGAACAAGGAAAACTGAAAAGAGTAAAAAGAGGGAATTAGTTCTCAGGCAAATCAGAAGCAGCATTGGATGAAGTACCAGCACACCACAGACTGTTCAGCAGAACACAAATGTTGTTCAACCCCCCTGATACTTGGAATACAGAGAAACACTAATGCCAAGTGGTTGCAGTTCGCTCGCTGGGAGTTGATGGTAACCATAAATTCGACAGTGAATGGGTTCAACGCCATAATGGAAGAGCACAGGGCAATAAGATTGGTGGTGCTCCAGAATGGATATATGTTCTGGATCGCCTCACAGCCATGGAAGGAGAAGTTTGTGCAAAAATTGGGAGTTCCTGTTGCACATTCATTCCTACCAACAACGAACATAACGGAACTCTCTCAGATGCAGTTGCACAATTGGCCTAGATGCATGCAAAAATGGAAGATGAAGCACGTGGAACAGGGAAGGACCAGAGCTGGCTAGCGTATCTTCGGTCATGGATGCCATCATGGTTGGTAGACAGACTGAAGGTGATAGTTGGAGCACTGGCACTAGGAGCAGCATAGCTGTGTGGGATCAAGATTTGTATTGGAAAATGCAAGAAAATGGCAGAAGAAGCCATAGGATGCAAATTCTCATGGATGCGAATATAGGAGGAGCAATGGATGACATTGTGAAGCAAAGAAACAGACTAAGAGAGAAGGTAAACATGAGTGACCTGTTTCTGGCAGGAATAGAGGTAGACAATCCACATAACCCAAGGAGGAATGAAGAGAAATGGGTTTGGTGCAAGCCTGGAGGAGGGCGCGCCTACATGTACTGGTCATTAGATGATCATGTGAACTATTATGGCACTCTTGGAGGAATAACGAAGATATGATGATTGAAAGAAGAAGAACAGTTTTATTGTGATGTGGGTGATAAGTCGACCAGAGGGGGGACAGAAGAGGGAAGTTCAAAATAGGCCACTGCTCCCCCACCCGCGAAAAATACTCAAACAGGAAGAAGAACCTACAACAAT
This sequence comes from Ambystoma mexicanum, assembly GCF_040938575.1. NCBI lineage: Eukaryota > Metazoa > Chordata > Amphibia > Caudata > Ambystomatidae > Ambystoma > Ambystoma mexicanum. Next base: position 1,136,055,677 of record NC_090932.1, on the reverse strand, counting down.
ATGGCCGCTAGTATGGGTTTGCACCAACTCCCACTGCTCCCCCCCTTGACAAATATGCTAAAAGGTACCCACTCCGTCAAACAGAAAGCCCAGGACCAGCACCAACACTGCCTAGAGTGGATGAGGAGTCACCAGACATCGTCAGAGACACTTCAATTGACAGCCTCGAATAAAGCGCTCAGAAGACGTGCTCCAAGTCGTTAGAGACACCACAACATAGCAGCGTTAGACATGAAACACATATGCCATCCGCACATCATGACTCAATCATACACCCAGCTACACGAAGAACACATGCGTACAGTTCAATGAGTTAGAGGACAGAGCTATATACATGCCGTCTCCATGTTTATTATTTTGCCATTAGCTTGCCGCAGCAATATTGAAACCGCAAGAAAGCAAGAGATCCTGTATAAGATTGCAGATACGTAGATGCAACTAATCCTATGGAACTGTTGGAGCAGCCGATGGACCGGATAGAACCATAAAACACTAACCTATGGACACTATGACAATATGAAGCAGTAGAAACCATGCTATAGCTTAGGAAATTACAGTAGGCCAGAATCATCTCTGTAAAAGCTTATTCAGAGCTAACAGGAGAAAGCAACCATGCGGGATTGGGCCGCCGCCAAGGCCACCAAGGCAAGTGACATTCCTTTCTTTGAACTCAAGTAACACCAGCCGAGAAAATACGAATAATCCCCCACAAACTCAGACTAATTGAGAGCGCAGAAACACGGCCTCTGGACATGTGACTGGCTGAGCTGATGAGGAACCAAAACTAGCAGCTGGAAACAGACCGGACCCAGGAGCCAGACAATGGCCTGCAAAAAAGTTGATACAACAAGAACCTCAATGTTGTACAGCGAGAGCTAGCACTCTCATAGTCTATGGTGCTCACACACACACACATTTATGTGCAGACACATAATTGCTCTTATTACCTTGAACAGGTAGACTCCGAAATGAGAACCGACTTGGGTCCCAGGCATGGGGCCAGCAGCTCTACCCAATCATCAGGTCCACATACTGCAACATTGTAGACATAGCTATTTTTGGGGAGGGTCCAGGCCTGACACCTGACATGGAAGGGTCAGTTAACTAACTGATATTGGGGCTGCTATAGGGGAACAACCACTCAACACCCAATCAGAGGATGTGATAGGTTTGCTGGAGAGGGGCCCATGTTGTGACGTCAGTGTAATGTGGATTTGCTTAAAAACTGGCCTGCGTGCCAAAGATCATTGAGAAGTTCCAGAAGCTTTATCCTTGTACGGATCCCTGTTCGTTTTGGCTGTAATAAAACCACAGTTGACCTTGCCATCTATGTGGACCTGCGTTCCTTTTGGGAAGGGAAGGAGTTAGGCCTTCCATGAGTTCTGAGTCCATGAACTCCTAGCACCCCTCGACCTGCCTAAGAGGTCTTACATGACAGTTTGCTTGCCTGACCTTCACGCTGCTGTGTGGCTCGGGGTGACTCTGGTGACATGCTCCAGGGCTGAAGTGGAGGGTGGCGGTTGTGTCATTCAGTCAATCTGCCGTGTTGGCTTGCTCGCTTCTGGGTCTGCTAACTTGTGTCCCTGTCCACTTGGGCACCTCCTGCCTCCTGGGCATCTCCTGCCTCTGCACTCCAGACTTCCTCTATCCCTTCAATGTTCAGCAATGTGCTGCATTTCTCCTCCCAGGCGGTAAGGACCAGTGGCTCTACAGTGCCTCCTCCAGTTGGCAGGGACTCCTGCCAGTGATGGGACAGCAGTCCCCGCACCCTGACACTCAGGTCGTTCCACTGCTTGCGGCAGTCGTCTCCGTCATGGGGTACGCTGGATACTTCTGTCACCCTCTGGGAGATGGAAGACCATATGGCTGTCCAGCGCTGTCCAGTGGTCTTGAGTTGGCGACTGCCATAGAGTTCATCACAGTATGAGATTACTTCATCTGTGAGTACAAGCTCACCCTTGCTGAATTTGGGTTTTCAAAGGCATTTTTTAGCCACCTTGCCTCTTATCCTCTCCTGAGACATTTTTGCTGCTTACCAGGACTGGGTGGCTGCAAGAAGTGAAGATTTAATGGATTGTGTTCTTCCTAATTTGGCTGCCGCAATGCTTCACATTCCTGCGGTGACGCAATTTCCGCTGGTGCTATAAGCGCCACCACTAATATCACCGGGATTGGCAGCGGTAGTGCTATTAGCACCGCTTTCTCTGCGGTAGCCCTTATTTCAGCGCAGTTACCACCTGGCACAAATGCTTTAGCCTTGGGGTCAGGGGCGCGCTCACGCCATGTTGTGATGCAGTGCTAATTCCGCTGCACGACCCAGCTGTAACGCTATTACCGCCCGCCGGTAATTGCACTGGATTACCGCTGGACTTGTCATGATGCCCTGTATCTTTATTAAACATGTCTGGATACTAGTGTGAACCCCTTTAAATCATATCTTCAATGTTGATGATCCCCTCAACTTTTCCAATATTTTAGTAGAACGTATTGGGCCTCATTACAAGGTTGGCGCTCCGGTAATAACGCCACAGGTAAGGCAATACCGGCATCCATTACCGGGCCGTTGTATCATGACCATAGATGCCGGTACTACCGGCATCGACAAGTACCCGCTGTGGCCGTGCACCACCGTACCGGCATGCGGGCATGCGTGTGGGTCTTGTGCCCATAATACCGGCATCCCGCAACGAAGGGGACACCACGAGTCGCACGGACATGTAAATACTGGCATCGAGATGCCGGTAAGAAGTGCCACCATGATGCCGGCAATACCAGCATCGCGGACCACCCGTGAACAGCAAACTGCTGTGTAACCAAGTGCCACAGGTGCACACAATCAGCACAGGTGGAGGCAATGGAGTCAGGGCCAGCACAAAAGGAGCACACCCACACACCACACCTCTTTCCAAGCCAAAATGCTACCACTTGCACTTGCCATACTGGGGCTGGAGGACATGCCTGCACTGCTACTTCTTGAGCAGGCAGTACAACAGGGAACACAGAGGAGACGCAGGAGGAGAAGGAGGGTGAGACTGGCCCAGCAAATCCCACCAGTGCAGGTAGTTGTTCCCCTCAGACAGCCATCAATTCCACGCATAAGGGCGAATCCGTTTGACTTAACCCCAGCACAGATCCACACCCTGTACTGGCTGTACAGGGACACCCTCACCAACATAGTGGAATTAATACAGGATGACTTGGTCAGCCTGATCAACATCCGCACAGCCATCCCCCCTCTGCTGAAGGTGGCATCAGTGCTCCACTTCCTGGCCACAGGTACTTACCAACACACAGTGGGCCAAATGTACGGCATGTCACAATCATGCTTCTCTGTTTTGTTAAACCAAGTGCTGGATGCACTACTGAAGCACGCAAGTGCCTACATATCCCTACCAAGGACACCTCAGGAGGCAAATGCCACCAAAATAGCATTCCATGCACTGGCAGGCATGCCCAATGTAATTGGTGCCCTTGACTGCACCCACGTAGAGTTGGTAGTCCCACATGCGTGGAGGTGGTGTACCGAAATCGGAAGATATACCACTCCATCAATGTGCTGGTGGTGTGTGATGCCAGCCAGATAATAACACATTGCTGTGCCAGATACCCAGGATCCATGCATGATGCCATGGTGCTGCGGAACTCCTCACTACCCCGCTACATGGAAGGAGACGTCGTACGAAGTGGCTGGCTGTTGGGTGAGTCTGCCCCCTGGGCCATGGGAGGAGAGGGATGGGGGGCTACATGCATATGCAAGGGGAATGCCCTCTGGGCCATGGGAGGAGAGGGATGGAAGTATCTTGAGTCATCCGCCGACACACATCCATCACATGTGCGTACATAATGCCCCTAGCCAAGATGCATCGAGGGGCCTGGTGGTTTAAATGCCTAGGACCCTAGGTCATGTATGTCACCCAAGGATTGGCATGCGCTGTGCAGGGCTGATAGTCATGTGGATGTGGCTGCCATGGACGAGATTGTGCATATGAACTTGAATGATTTACAGGCTGAGCACATATAGCAACTGATCATTATCCTTACACATGCGTCCTTCTGCCCCCATGTAGGTGATGCTGGATATCCTCTGAAGGCGTGGCTACTCACCCCTGTCAGGATTCTGCAGAACAGGCACGAGGAGGACTTCAATCGTGCACATACACGTACGCGTGTGGTCATTGAGCAGACGTTTGGCCTTTTGAAGGCGCGGTTTCGCTGCATCAGCAGGTCAGGAGGGGCACTCATATACAGGCCTGAGAAGGTGGCCAAGATCATCACGGTATGTAAAATGCTGCATAACATGTGCATCCAGCTGAACGTCCTCCTGCCACCTGACGTGGAGCTGCCACCACCGGATGAAGTAGAAGGAGAGGAAGGAGTAGATGTTGGACATAGCCCAGGATGCGATACACGTGAGGGTCGCACAGTGTGGCAATTGGTCATAAACCAATCATTCTGATGTACTTGCATGCAGAGGGTCCCATGTATTGGGAACTGTGGGCACTGGCTGTGTGGGTATATGGGCACAGTTCACTGTGAAGCAATAAATTGACAAACAACAAATCAGCAATGTCTACTCATGTGATGTTTGCTACACAACAGGTGTATTAGTTAGATTTTTTGTACAACATAATTCAACAATCCACACCCTCAAAACCCCCCACCCCCTGCCACACCCCCATGCTATCCCCACACCCCCTAAGACCCACAGTACTACACACTGCACCCACCACCACCCTCCACCTTCCCCCTAACACCCAAAGTCAACAATGGCACAACATGTGTCTGCATGTATTCGTAAGGAGAATCTGCAGGGTGGCCCTGCTACTGTGGAGCCCCCTTCGGAGGTGGGGGTTGGATATATGAGTGCTGTGTACTTCGCAGGGACCTGCGCACCGGGCTGGTCTATCTGGAACTCGCTGGCGTGGTCGATGTGGATGAGCCAAATGGTTGTGACAAATGGTTGTGACCCCAAAGCCGGAGTTTGCCGCTGCTCCATGCTGTCAGCAATCCTGGTGAGGATCTGACCCAAGGCATTGAAGCCATCGCGCACTTGCTGTGCACTTGAGTTGATGGCCTGGATTACGGCCGCAGTGCTGTCCTGGATGACATGGTGTGTTGTCTCCCCTTCAGCAAGGTTCTGCTTGACATAGCCTTGTATCACCTCCTGCCGGGCCCCCATCCCGGACAGACGTCCCTCAAGGTTCCATATGGCAGTGTGGGTCATGGTTGGTGGGTTATGTGGTGGCACTGCATGCATTATGGGGCTGTGCATTGCCGGAGACCACTCACCATGGCTGCCCTGGTCGATGAATCCCGCCAAGGTGTGTCCTGTGGGGTGACCTGCGGGCTTGGTGTTCGAACTATAGGCTCTGATTGGACAAGTCCTGCATTGCCGTCATTGTCAGAGTCAGCTTCCTCATCGACACTATGCTGTGCCGATGCAGCCATCTCCCCAATTGTGCTTGCAGCAGCAGACTGTGTGCCATCGTCCATGACAGATGTGTCCTTGGCCTGTGTCGATTGTGTGTCCAGAGGTGCGGGGGCAGGTGTCTGCTCGTCCAGTGTGGGTCCCAGTGTGGCTGGTATGGCACTGGTTGTTGTCCCGCATGCCGCTCGTCCCATCCTTGGGCCACTTGAAGTAAATGGTCCTGTGCCATCACCTTGCATCCTTGCCATTTTGGCTGGTGTTGTGCATTGTGCACTCCCATGTGCTTCTTCGCTGTCTGCATCCGTACCTGTGGGGGACAGAGAGTGGCAGGGCATCAGTGATGGTGGTGCTTGCATCATGCAGGCGTTAGTCTTTGAGCACGTGGCGCCAGGTGATCAGTTGCATGCCTGGCTTTGTAGCGGACTGGGTACATGCAAGGTTGGAGGGTGCAGTTTGGAATCGTACAGGTGTTCACATGTACACCATGGTGGCTGCTGTTGGGCCTTGATGTGTGTTGGGAGTGACATGCTGTGTGACACGTGCAGGTCATCTCTATGTCGGGTGTGTATTTGTGTATGGGCGCATCATGCAGCATGCATTGGGATGTGATAGTGGTGGGCCCAGCATGTGTATATGGATATGTGTAGGTGTGCATGATGGGCCATGTATTGGCTGGCATTGCTGTCACATTTGGAGGGCAATGAAGTTGATTAGTTGTTGTGTGTTTGTAGGGACACTCACCTTCATCTGCCGATGTTGGCATGCCAAACTCAGCTCCACCGACTCCTTCCATTGACTCCACATCTATGACTGAGCTGCAGGTCTCCTCCCATCTGGCAAATTTCACTGGTGAGTGTGGTCCTCCTCCTGTTGCCAGCCCCTGGCTCCGATTGGCCGACAAGATGTTCCGGACTCTCAGCCTGAGGTCATCCGATTGTTTTTTGCAATCACGCACTGTGAGTGAGATGGTGCCGACTGCACTTACTTTCCGGGATACTTCTTCCCAGATGGCCTTCTTCTTCAGCTGGGCAGGACGCCTAAGGTCGCTGCAGAACACCACATCAGCAATCGCCACTAAGGTGTCAGCTAACACGTTCAGCTCCTCGTCCGTGAACTATGGTTTGCGCAGGCGGCCGCCTAAGCATTTCCAGTTCCGGCGCGATGACGTTACTTCCGGGTCTGGTAATGACGGGCCCGTTTTTAGGACTATGTTAATACTGGTACCGCTATTTGGGGGTTGAGGAGGCCGGAGCCGTTATGTGCGAATTCGTTGGTGCCGCTATCTGGGGGTTTGAGGGTCGTTACCGGCATGCCGGTACGGCTGTTACCAGTATGTAGGGGTGCGCGTGCTCGCACACTCTTAATGACCCGCTGTTTGCGGGTTCCAGCCAAGACGGACATGTTATTACCGGCATGCCGGTAATGAGGGATTTTTAGCGCCAATCTCGTAATGAGGCCCATTGTCTTTTAATTCCATGGTTATCGATCATTCATTCATTTTATATGATTTATATACGTTTGATCACATTAAATTGGAAAAATGTTTAAAAAAATAACAATATCTGGCTGGTGCAATAATATTTACAATGTCCATAGAATGGAAAAATGTATCGCTTGTAATCCATTTCCTTTTGCTAAATATGAATCAAAATGGAATGTGTACATTAATTACTTAACAAATAACTAGGATGTTGCTTTTATTCCACTCTTCCTTTCCTTATTACGTAAGGCGATTGTACGTATTTTTGTCTAAATTAACATTATGAATGAATATCCGTATGCTGCTCAGGTGCACTTTACACTCCCCAGTATGTATTGACTTTTTCCCATATCTGTTTTGTCAATTACCTTTGTTTTTTTTAATAGATTTATATATGTTTCTATAGACATGTATTTTAAAAGATATTTGTCTATATTTTCTCTGTTCTTATATTTCAATTTCTTGAATTAGCTAGGTCCTTAATTTATAAATTTAGTCTGAATGTGATGCTTACGGATCTTTGCATGTTCAATGCTAAAAAGTATCTATTTATAGATCCTGTCTAAACTTATCTTCATTTGTATGTATATACCTATTCAGACCTTTGTGCATTTTATGATTGCATTATCATATGAGATGTTCATTACAATAAAATCAGTTAACATAAAAAGTAATTCATATAACATGTGACATTGGTCATAAACTGATATAGGTGACGTGGTCTCGATTGCGGGATATTGGCTGAGCAGGCAGCAGGCTGAAGTAAGAGCTCCCTGCCTCCCTGATCTAAGATATTATAAAGATACAATGCATTCAAAGAAAAAGATTGATTCCCTTGAAAACCCTGCTTCCACGAAGACCAAGGCTGACATGGAGGAGACTCCAAGCATCCAGGACCTTTATATGTTGCTGCTAAAGGTATCCCAAGATGTGGGAGAAATGAGAGCTGACTTGAATGGTAAATTGGCTAATCTGGAAAACATGGTTGGAAACCTGGGAAAAGACTCTGCTGGCTTTTCATCAGAGATTTCCGGAAGCTATAAGGCCTATAATGATATGAGGAAGGACATGGAGGATCTATGACTTAGAATCTTGTTGCTGGACTTAAAATCCAGAAACCATAAACATGGACTCATGGGTCTCCCAGAGGAAGTGACTGCAGATGGAAATTTGGAAAATACTTCAATCAAAATGTTATCAGAGTCATTTGGCCAAGGGATTCTCTCACAAGGTGACTTGGATTATGCCTTCAGAGTGGGGAAACTGATTAGTGCTAAACCAAGACAAATTTTGATGGTGTTGAACAAAATAAGTGCTAAAGAAAAAGTTCTTAGCGTAGCCAGAAATAAAGGTCAGGCAACATACAATACTTCTAAACTGGCAATTTTTCCAGACTACCCTAAGGACCTGCTGGAGAAAAGGAAATATTTTCAGTAGGTCAAGAAGTTGGCAAAAGATAGGGAGATAAAGGCTATCCTGGTCACGCCTGCAGTTCTGAAATTATATTTCCCATCTGGTTTGAAATCAACTGAGGACCCGGAAGAAGCAAAAAAAATTATCTTAGATTATTAAAGCTCTAGAACCAGTAAGTAGGATAGCTTCAACCTGGGGATCTTGTGTGTGCTGTTGTAAGTTGGTATGTATGGGTGTGATTACACAGTTGGGACCTTAGGGAAATGCTGGGCTTCATTTAATAATTTAGTATATTAATTTCCCATAGTTAGTTTGATTTATAATAAGTTTTATGATATTGTTATACAGTGGCCGTTCAACGTGTTGGAACGTTTATGTTTGAATGTGGGCTGAGGTATTTTGAAAGCGAGAAGGATCTAGGTCCATTCCTCTGTTTTCGCTTTGCTGCTGTAACATGATGACAGCGTAACATGTTACGTGCTGTCGTTTTTACGGTGGGCGGGTAGGTCTGTGTTGATGGGGAGAAAGGATAAATACGGAACGCTGAAGAGTTTTATCCCGAGGGGCTTGTTGACGGAGCCTTAGTTAGAGCCGCAATGGAATGATTATGCGGATGTGGAGCGGAACGGAATGAGGTGAGTGCGTCCTGACTAACATTGGTTCCGTGTCGTTCTGGAAATTAACACGCTGTGGTTGTATTTAATATTATATTGTGCAGTTTTTTTTTTTTTACCTTCACATTATACTCATTGTCTAGGGAAACACATACTCGAACATGTTGTGACTCTAACAGCCATGATTCCTTTATAGACTCACTTAGGCACAAAGTTTAAGTTTAATGTATCCCGAGGGCATTGTTGTCCATATTGCAGGTGGGGTCGGTGTGTTACTGGGATTGTGCCGAGGCCTTTATGTTCTGTTTTTGTGAGGTTCATTATTAAAGCCTTTGGTTGCCGAGGAAACATTAGTATAATTCAAAAGGCTTAACATTGACGCTTCTACGCTCCCTCTTCACGAAATATAATAGGAGATGCTTGTGCTGGCAATTAAGCCATGGAGAATATGTTCTTGTGTTATGATTTGTAGTTATTATATCATGCTACGGTTGAATAGAGGGATTTAATTAAAACAACCATCATTGGGACTTCCCCTATATCTGTGTTTAAGGTGTTGTGATTATAAGGCTGGGCTTTTGGTTATATGGTATTGTCTTGGGCTTTTGTGGATCAGTGTCTGGGTATTGAGTTACGCTGTGTATGAAGGGATATATGCCTGGTAGAAGTGTTGTATGCAGTGGATGAGCAGACATTTTCTGCATATATGTAATATGTCATTGGTGAGATCAGTTGTTTCCCACATTTACATAGAATAGGCATCATTTGTTAAAGTACTTTATCCACCAGGTATTGCCTAGGTGGTACCATCATCTGGCTACACTAAGGTGTTTATGCCTAAGTTCATATCACATAGGTAGTGACAAGGTTCTTACTACGGGTACGTGCTTTCATGCCTTCAATACCCTGGGCTCTCATTTGATACTAGTTTTTCGCATCATAGGTCCAGGTACCCCCATCGTTTGTCCAAGTTCTGACAGGGTCTCCAAGGCGTTTTCATCTTATAACCAGACAAAGACATCATGTATTGGGTACTCGATACATATTGTGGCAATTAACTTTACATGCCATGTCGTTTACTTGTTGGCCACCAGAATCACATGGAATATAGTCCACAGCGTTTATAGGATAATCCCCCAGGAATCCGATTTCATCTTCCTCAGCAATATGCTTCAAAGCAAAGGACTCACTCCTAACTCTAACCCTCCAATTCATACCAGTATTCATTAACTTCTAACATCTAACGTTGGATTGGCTTAGGTCTCTCTCATCCTCATACATTGCTTTTGTTCCGTTAGCCATTGGCTGCTTGTTTGCCTTCTTTTTTATCAGTTGCCCATCAACATGCTGATTTTACTAAGGTACACTCAGTACTTGTTTAGCATCTTTGCGAAGGAAGGGCTAGATTAATGTGGAGTGCATCATTCGATTGAAAAAATTATATTTATTTCTGGACCAAAGGATCAGAGATATTGGTTGGTCCTATTTGGAGATGCCTTAGAGTTATTAATGGGGCATACCCCCCTTTTTTAATGATAGTTGTAACTTGTGTTACATACACATTTGATAGTCTGTGATTGGGGGAGTCAAAATTCATTGGATATGGGGTGGAAGGTCATTAAATAATTAATCATTCCCAGCTATTTCAAGATCCAAACTCCAGTTTGAGACTCTAAAATATGTGGACTCTTTTGGGTTTAATGAATCTTGCTTAAGGGATATTAATATCTTGAGGCTGTTACCCCACGTTTGTTTGGAGGTTTATACCTTAAGAAGCATCATTTCTTAGATAACACATATATATGTCTCACAGGTGCAGGGTTGGAAGCACAAAATTGGTTTTCTACTTTCATAATTAGGGCTATAGTATGTTTAGTTCAATTTGTTGGTTTAAATGTTATAGGGAGGTGATGCTCTTCATTAGGGAGGCGAACACAGTTTAGTTACTTGTTCTATTCTCAGCTCAGCTCCGTCTTGTGTTATGTTTTTTTAGGTTAGGTTTAATTCCTTCAAGTGTTTTATTAGTCTTTTTGATGTGGACTTTTTTGTTAGGGTTTTTCAGGTTTTAATGATTTTAAGGGGTCCAGTCCTCATAGGATTAGCATAGCAGTACAGGTTAATTTGTCAAAGGATTTGGTGCGAGTGGTGTATTGGAACATTAATGGGTTGAACAATCCTGTTAACCCCTTAAGTGCCAAGGACGAGATAACTCGTCCTTGACATTCCCAGGCTATGTGAGGCTCACTGCCAGGGGGCTGGATTACCTTCAATTTCACATTGGCGTGCGTAATGCACGCCGGCGTGAAAGTGAAAGTAATGTTCACCAAGGCAGCCATTTCGGGCTGCCGCAGTGAAAATGAAAGGTGAGTCTCCACCTTTCTCCCCCTCGATCTCCAGCTGTATTTCAAGCCGGACATCGAGGGAGGTGTCGTTGGAAAGGGGAGATTCTCCCCTTTCTTATGACATCTTCTTTGAAAGCATTGCTGGGCGTGGATCGGATGCAGAGTGTTAGGGAGAATTCTCTGTTTAGGCTGAATTTCCTAACCTAGTGAGTCCCCCAGCAGCTTTGCTGGATTTTTGGGGTTTATTTTTTCCTCCTGCCAAGAGTGAGACTCTTTTACCCTCACTCTCGGGCATGACTTGAGAGTGTTTCTGTGACTTGCTATGTGCTTATGGGCTATGGGGTATTTTTTCCCCATAGGCTATCATTGATTTTTAAATGTGTGTTACACAGCACCCTCAGTGTAGTAACACAGGGGTGTCCTAGAGACCCCCAAACATAGACTCCACACCCTGGGACTGACTACTGTCTCCCTGGGTCTGTAAAGTCACCATTGACTTTACTAGTCTTAACTTAGGAACTTAACCAGTACAAACCATCATACTGTGGAAGTACTGGTAGGGGCAATTAGATTGCCCCTGGGTCTGTTGTCGAGGGGGTACTGTCCCGTCCCCCCTCGCCGAGTTTCTGGCTGGTGGCAGTGGATACCACGGAAATATTCCACCGGAATATTTCCCAATGGGATTTCCCATTGATTTTAATGCACCACTTTTTGGTGCAATGTTAAAGATACCGCCGGTTTATTTATTTAATATAAATTCACCGGTTGGGATTTTTTACCAGAACTCGCCGCCAAAATGGCGTCTAGGTTCACTTCAGTAACCCTGAACCCGAGTCGAGCCTTTGTTCCACTTTTGGCGGGCTTCTGCACAGAAGCCCTCCAAAGTGGTGCCATTCTGTCTGGGTACCACAGGGGGTGTGGGAGGGGGTTTAGGCACCCTGGACAGAGTTGACTTGCCAACTCATGTCGCACTCTGGTGTGATTGGCCCAAGTGGTGAGCCACCCCGCTCACCACTTAGCATGTTTGAGTGACAGCTAGACTGTATGAATGGGGGTTTGCTGCATAAAAGCAGGGTTTTTGGGACTGGTTCTTGAGAAGTCGCCACAGGACCTAAGAAGCCGAAGAGGGAGAAGCCGAGCCGACCTGCCAAGACGACACCACCGGTGGAGCCCTGCGGAACCGTCTCACCACTTTTCCCGACGACAGAGGAGATCTCCCGCCTGGAGAGTCTTCTTCCCTTGACTGGTGGGGACAACCAGTTTCTGCCTTCTTTTCGCCGCCCTGAAGCATCTTGTGGCCGCCTTGCTTGTGCCAAGCACCCCGGAAACCGGGATACCACTTTTTACATCAACCGCGAAAGAGGGGTAACATCCTTTTAACCGGAAAAACTCGACGGCTGGTTTCTTCCCTGGTAGTGCAACGACCTTCAGCTTTCCTCCACGACGAGATCGTCTCCTCCTCTGGACGACGCCGTGACTTGCACCCACTACCAGGAACAACTGCCCCCGCTGGAGGATCCTTTCCATTTTAAAGGTACCGTGTTCCGCCCGGCTTCCCTTGCCACCGATTGTATGGGGTAGATTTAGCCCTCGGCTCTCGACCCTGGGTAAGCCTGGGACACCCTAACTAAACTTTTCTAAACTTGGAAAAACCTTTTCTACTCACCTGTAAAGACTTTTGACATTGTGTGATCTTGGGCATCTTTTTGCCTGGCTTTCCCTAGAGTGGGCCTGGCAACCGAACTTCCTTGCTCCTCAATAGACTGCCTTTCTACACTCACTGTGAATCTCTGAAAAGTGTTTTGCCTTGCTGTTTTCACTTCTTTTGCCTTTTCCCTCCCTTTTTAACTAACTTGTTGGAGTGCCATCTAACGTTAAGCGCTCACCTCTGTTTGGAAATAAGTGGTGTTAACTTAGACTTGTCCAACAAATAACTAGGGATGTACAAATAAGTAGTAGTGATTGGGTTTTGACTTACTTACCTTTTCTGTGCTAGTGTAATTTATGAGTGTGTCTTTTAAATAAATAATTATATACTTTTACACCTAGCTCTGGTCAGTGTTTGCTTGTACTACTGTGCCTCTGTACCTATTATGTATGCTCTATATACTGCCTAACTCTTCTTGAGGGAAGTCTGACTGCTCAGCCACAGCTACCAGGTAAATCTGGGTGGTACAGACTGCTACCAAGTGTGTTTACTGCCAAACACCTGTAGTCTTAAATCGTTTGCAGTGGTCCCAGAGGGAACTGCACAGGTTTCTGTCTAACACTGGTGTACAGCGGTGGGATTTGTATTGAGTATACACTTTAGTGTACTTTTGAGATACCTTAGTGCAACTAACCACAAAGCTTAAGCACAAAAAGAAAAAGTCATTTTCTAACCTGTCTACTATAGAAAGTTATAGTCAAGAGTCCCTTGCTACAAAAACTGCTGATTGTCTAAGACTTCTCTGTAAGCATAAGAATCTCATGACTAAAAGAAAGGAAATAGAGCTAATAGAAAGGTTGTTAAAGAACCAAAGTCTGGATGATGGTTCAGAGGAACCTAACACTCCAGCAAATGTAGAGAACAGCAATGATATTGATAGTGAACAAATTATTGATGATCTTGGATCAGAACCAGAAGAGGAAGATGAAACTATTGTAGATGTTCCCTCTAGGCCTCTGTCTGCTCTACCAGCTGTACCTACTGGGCCTTTGCCAGGTCCCACATTTGGTCCTCAGTACTATGAACTGGAGAAAATGAAACTTGAATTAGAGTACAAGAAACTTAATGCTCAAACTGACAAAGAACTAAGGCTAAGAGAAATGGAGCTCAAGTATGAGCTAGAAATGAAGAAATTGTCTGTTGAGAATGCTTCTGTCTCTGGCTCCTCTAGAAGTTCCAGTCCTAAAAGACCCTGGATGCCTAAAGAATTGATTGGTATGTATGAGCCTAAGTTGGATGTGTTGGATTGGTTGTCTATGTTTGAGTATAATCATGGGCTCCAGAACATCACAGGTAATGAGTTACTCCCCTGGTTGTTCTCTAGGCTTCCCCCTGTTGCGACTGATGCAGTAATGGAGTTGGGGGAGGAGGATAGGAAAGAGTATGAATGTGTGAAACTAGCTTTGATAGCTAGGTTTGGGAAGACTCCTTCCCAGTATTTTAAGAGGTTTAGAAGCCTCAAAAAGCATGATGGTACCCCTTGGGCTACCTGGGTGTGTGAAGGGTTGAAAATCTTAGAGGGATGGATTAAGGGTTACTAAGTGAACACTTATGAAGGAATGAGAAATCTTGTAATGATGGAGTCAATTTATGATGCCTGCTCTCCTGAGCTCAGACAGCACTTGGCTGATTCACGGGAATTAGATCCTAGAAAGCTAGCTAAGGCTGCTGACTTATGGGTTGCCAACAGGGCTACTCACAAGGATTCTGGGGTAACTCAGAAGAAGGATGAGGGGAGGCAGCCTAATAATTCCAATTCCAAAGAGGGCCCCAAACCACACCATAAGGGTAAGCCACCTGGGAAACCACACCAGAGTAGTAGACCTTCGGGTGCCAAACCAGAAGGAGGTCAGAACAAGCCTCCATTCCAAAGGGCCTTTGGATCCTGTTATGTTTGTAAGGCTACTGACCATGTAAAAGGAGATCCCAGATGTAAGCGTAAACCTTCAGGGGTCCAGCTTGTCTCCTTAGCCTACGCTCCAGAGGAGGAAGTCCCTATGGCAAGTGGAAACTTTCTACTACTGGCTGATGAACCCACTGGAGTCTCAGCCAGTGTTTCTTTAGTCTCTCTGGGGTTGTGGGAACAACAGAATTTAGATGTCTATAATTCTATCCCAGATAATACTAAAGAGTATTATAAGGACAGTGTCCACGTGAATGGTCAGGAGACTCCTGCCATCAGGGACACTGGGGCCAGCATAACTGTGTGGATGAATCATTTATCAAGGCAGAGGATGTTGCTAAGGCACCCAAATGCCTCACCAAGTTAGCTGGAGGGCCTGTGCAGATGTGTCCCCAGTTACCAGTTCTCATCCAGTGTAATGATATGGCTGTGAAGATACCTGTCAGTATACAATGTGAAGTACCAGGAAGGGGTCTGTTGGGTAATGACCTGAAAGCTCTTGGAGTTGTGTCACATACCCCCAGACCTCCTAGTAAAAGGTTACAGGAGCTCACCAAACCTGCAAGAGAGAAAACCCTGCGAGGTTTATCTCAGGAATTGATGACAGAAATCACTCCTCTTCCACTGGAGCAACTTACTGCAGTAACTACCAGATCAGGAGCAAAGGGGCAACCCAAGACTCCTAGAAAAAAACCTATGCAAGCACTCCAGTGCTTCCAACAAGGACTTCCCCGAGGTTTTCCAAAGCTACACCTGTAACTCCACCTCCAGCTGAGGCTGAGAGGGAGGTACAACCCTGTCTGGTTGAACTAGACTCTGAAGAGGAGCTAGTAGGAGGCCCAGAACTTATTGGAGACCTAGACCCGGCTGACCATCCTGAGCTGCAGTCTTTACTGGCACAAGATGGACCCAGCAGGTCAGCTTTTCGTAAGGGACAAAGAGAATGTCCAACTCTGGAGGGCCTTCGCCAACAGGCAGCTTCTCAGGCTGATGGGCAAGAGCTTGGGAAGTATAGGTTACACTGGGAAGATGGCCTCTTCTACAGTGAACCAACTGAATCTGAACCTGGAGCCTACCAACGCCTGGTAGTGCCCCAAGAGAACAGACAACAGTTCTTGCAACTAGCCCACGAGATTCCTTTGGCTGGTCACTTGAGTTTCAAGAAGACCAAGGAAAGGCTCTCTCTCTACTTTTATTGGCCAAAGATGGGGGCTGAAGTAGATAGATATTGCAGGAGCTGCCACACCTGCCAGACTTCTGGTAGGGTTGGTTCCATGAATGTGGCATCCTTTAGTGCCTCTCCCAGTTGTTGGAGTCCCATTTGAGAGGGTAGGGATTGACATTGTTGGTCCCCTTGATCCCCCAACCTCCTCAGGCAACAGGTTTATCCTTGTTGTAGTAGACCATGCTACTAGGTACCCTGAGGCAATTCCTATGAGGACTGTTACAGCTCTGGCTGTAGCTAAGGCCCTCCTTGGTATTTTTACCAGGGTTGGGTTTCCTAAGGAGGTGAGTTCTGACAGGGGGTCAAATTTTATGTCCCGCTACATGAAAGCCATGTGGAAAACCTGCGGAGTTACCTACAAGTTCTCAACCGCATACCACCCTCAGACAAACGGGTTGGTAGAAATGTTTAACAGAACCATGAAGAGCATGATAGGTGCTTTAGAAGAACCCCTTAAAAAGAAGTGGGACCTTCTACTGCCATGCCTTCTCTTTGCTTATAGAGAAGTCCCTCAGGAGGGAGTAGGTTACTCTCCCTTTGAACTTCTCTATGGCCATCCAGTCAGAGGCCCCTTGGCCCTGATTAAGGAGGGGTTGGAGAGTGCTCCTTCCCCCAAGGCAGTCAGAGTGACTGACTATGTGATAGGTCTCCGAAGGAGAATGTCACACATGATGGCAGAAGCAAGTGACAACTTGAAAGCTGGGCAAGCTCTGATCAAACATTGGCATGATCAGAAGGCTAACATGGTTGGGTTTACTCAAGACCAGCTAGTTCTAGTTATGCTTCCAACAAGGCAGAGGGCCTTGCAAGACAAATGGATGGGACCCTTCAAGGTTGTGGGAAAACTTGGAGAGGTCAACTATCTGGTGGATCTGGGCAAACCCAGGGAAGCTCCCAGAGTCTTCCACACCAACCGCCTCAAAGCCTATGTCTCTAGACCAGAAGTAGGAGCCTTGCTTCTAGCTTCATCAGAAGAGGAGGAGGAGAGTGAAGCTCTACCTGACCTCCTGAGAGGCTTACCTTTGGACGAAAAGGTTGAAGGAGTTAATCTCTCTTCAGATCTGACCCCTGAGCAACAGGAAGAGTGCAAAGCTATGTTAAATCAGTTTGCCCCCCTGTTCTCACTTTCACCAGGCTTGACCCCTTGGGGACAGCATGATATACTCACTGGTGACTGTCTGCCAGTCAAAAGCAGAGGATACAGAATGTCAGAACATGTCAGAACCCACATCAAAGGTGAGGTCAAGAAGATGCTTGATCTCGGGGTAATAGAGCCCTCTACTAGTCCATGGTCTAGCCCAGTGGTGTTAGTACCAAAGGCAGGATCCAAAGAGTTGAGATTCTGCGTGGACTATAGAGCTCTTAATGCAGTCACCAAGACAGATGCCCACCCTTTGCCAAGGACAGATGAGTTGGTGGATAAACTTGGTGCAGCCAAGTACCTCAGCACACTGGACCTTACGTCAGGCTATTGGAAAATAGCCCTGACAGACCATGCCAAGGAGAAAACTGCATTTTCTACCCCAGTTGGCCTATACCAATTCAAGGTTATGCCTTTTGGACTAATAAATGCACCTGCAACATTCCAGAGGATGGTGAACCAAGTTCTAGCTGGGATGGAGGACTTCTGCATGGCATACTTGGATGACATTGCAGTCTTCAGCTACTCCTGGGAGGACCATGTGAACCACTTAGGACATGTTTTGCAGGCTCTTGAGCAGGCCAATCTGACCATAAAGGCAAGCAAATGCCAAATTGGACAGAGTAAAGTGGTCTACCTTGGACATGAGGTAGGAGGTGGTGAGATAAGGCCTTTGCTCGGCAAGATTGAAGCTGTGCAAAATTGGACAACACCTACTACTCAGACCCAGGTGAGAGCCTCACTGGGTACTACAGGAATTTCATTGAGAACTATGGGACCATAGCTTCTCCTCTGAATGTGATATCCTCTCCAAAATTCCCTAAGAAGGTCAAATGGAATGAGGAATGCAATCAGGCCTTTGAAAACCTGAAGAAAGCTCTTTGCCAAGCTCCAGTACTCCGAGCTCCTCACTACCACCAAACTTTCATTGTACAAACTGATGCTTCCAATGTAGGTATAGGTGCAGTTCTTAGCCAACTGGATGAGAAGGGTAGGGAACACCCCATTTGCTTCATCAGTAGAAAACTGAAGGATCCTGAAACAAGGTGGGCAACAATAGAAAGAGAATGCTTTGCTATTGTGTGGGCACTGAAGAAGTTTAGGCCATACTTGTATGGTTCTACTTTTGTCATTCAGACTGACCACCAACCCTTGAGATGGTTAATGCAAATGAAAGGGGAAAATCCAAAACTATTGAGATGGTCAATCTGCCTCCAGGGGTTTGATTTCACCATGGAGCACAGGTCAGGGTGTCACCATCAAAATGCTGATGGACTCTCTAGGATGTATGCCATCGACTAGAGGTATGAGGTTCATCCAGGAGTGGATTAAATCCTCCTGTCCCTTAGTTTGGGGGTGGCGAGTGTTAGGGAGAATGCTCTGTTTAGGCTGAATTTCCTAACCTAGTGAGTCCCCCAGCAGCTTTGCTGGATTTTTGGGGTTTATTTTTTTCTCCTGCCAAGAGTGAGACTCTTTTACCCTCACTCTTGGGCATGACTGGAGAGTGTTTCTGTGACTTGCTATGTGCTTATGGGCTATGGGTTTTTTTTTCCCCATAGGCTATCATTGGTTTTTAAATGTCTGTTACACAGCACCCTCATTGCAGTAACACATGGGTGTCCTAGAGACCCCCAAACATAGACTCCACACCCTGGGACTGACTACTGTCTCCCTGGGTCTGTAAAGTCACCATTGACTTTACTAGTCTTAACTTAGGAACTTAACCAGTACAAACCATCATACTGTGGAAGTACTGGTAGGGGCAATTAGATTGCCCCTGGGTCTGTTGTCGAGGGGGTACTGTCCTGTCCCCCCTCGCCGAGTTTCTGGCTGGTGGCAGTGGATACCACGGAAATATTCCACCGGAATATTTCCCAATGGGATTTCCCATTGATTTTAATGCACCACTTTTTGGTGCAATGTTAAAGATACTGGCGGTTTATTTATTTAATATAAATTCACCGGTTGGGATTTTTTGCCAGAACTCGCCGCCAAAATGGCGTCTAGGTTCACTTCAGTAACCCTGAACCCGAGTCGAGCCTTTGTTCCACTTTTGGCGGGCTTCTGCACAGAAGCCCTCCAAAGTGGTGCCATTCTGTCTGGGTACCACAGAGGGTGTGGGAGGGGGCTTAGGCACCCTGGACTGAGTTGCCTTGCCAACTCATGTCGTCACTCTGGTGTGATTGGCCCAAGTGGTGAGCCACCCCGCTCACCACTTAGCATGTTTGAGTGACAGCTAGGCTGTATGAATGGGGGTTTGCTGCATAAAAGAAGGGTTTTTGGGACTGGTTCTTGAGAAGTCGCCACAGGACCTAAGAAGCCGAAGAGGGAGAAGCCGAGCCGACCTGCCAAGATGACACCACCGGCGGAGCCCTGCGGAACCGTCTCACGACTTTTCCCGACGACAGAGGAGATCTCCCGCCTGGAGAGTCTTCTTCCCTTGACTGGTGGGGACAACCAGTTTCTGCCTTCTTTTCGCCGCCCTGAAGCATCTCGTGGCCGTCTTGCCTGTGCCAAGCACCCCGGCAACCGGGATACCACTTTTTACCTCAACCGCGAAAGAGGGGTAACATCCTTTTAACCGGAAAAACTCCACGGCTGGTTTCTTCCCTGGTAGTGCAACGACCTTCAGCTTTCCTCCACGACGAGATCTTCTCCTCCTCTGGACGACGCCGCGACTTGCACCCACTACCAGGAACAACTGCCCCCGCTGGAGGATCCTTTCCATTTTATAGGTACCGTGTTCCGCCCGGCTTCCCTTGCCACCGATTGTACGGGGTAGATTTAGCCCTCGGCTCCCGACCCTGGGTAAGCCTGGGACACCCTAACTAAACTTTTCTAAACTTGGAAAAACCTTTTCTACTCACCTGTAACGACTTTTGACATTGTGTGATCTTGGGCATCTTTTCGCCTGGCTTTCCCTAGAGTGGGCCTGGCAACCAAACTTCCTTGCTCCTCAATAGACTGCCTTTCTACACTCACTGTGAATCTCTGAAAAGTGTTTTGCCTTGCTGTTTTCACTTCTTTTGCCTTTTCCCTCCCTTTTTAACTAACTTGTTGGAGTGCCATCTAACGTTAAGCGTTCACCTCTGTTTGGAAATAAGTGGTGTTAACTTAGACTTGTCCAACAAATAACTCGGGATGGACATATAAGTAATAGTGACTGGGTTTTGACTTACTTAACTTTTCTGTGCTAGTGTAATTTATGAGTGTGTCTTTTAAATAAATAATTATATACTTTTACACCTAGCTCTGGTCAGTGTTTGCTTGTACTACTGTGCCTCTGTACCTATTATGTATGCTCTGTATACTGCCTAACTCTTCTTGAGGGAAGTCTGACTGCTCAGCCACAGCTACCAGGTAAATCTGGGTGGTACAGACTGCTACCAAGTGGGTTTACTGCCAAACACCTGTAGTCTTAAATCTTTTGCAGTGGTCCCAGAGGGAACTGCACAGGTTTCTGTCTAACACAGAGCGCTCGATCCGCGCCCAGCTATGCCCACTAGACACCAGAGATCTGTCTGAGAAGCGTGGGGAGGTGGGGGCTACTTACAGTAAGCAGCCCTCTCCCCCTGGCCCCCAAAGCATGGGGGCACATATGTGCAGAACCCTGGGGGCAGATGGCTGATCATCTACCCCCAGGGAAGGGGGCAAAATAAAAAAATAAAAAATAATAAGAAATGCAACAGGGAGGGGGGGGCACTAGACACCAGGGATTTTTTTTAACCACTGAAAGGGCGGTGGCCCTCTCCCTCCCACACCAAGTGGTAAGGGGGGCCACCCCTTATAGCCCTCCCTGGGGGCAGATTTCTGCCCCTAGGTAGCAGTACATGAGGTGCCCCCCCATCCAATTGGAGGGGGGAGGGCCACCGGGAATAAGTGTGCAGGCCCCCAAAGGATGGTGCCTGCAGGTTAGGGCACCCCTGGGGGCAGATGGCTGATCATCTGCCCCAGGGAAGGGGGCAAAAAAAAAAATGTAAAGAAAAAAATAAACAGAGATTTGGGTGGGGGTGGGGGAGCCACTAGCCACCAGGTATTTATTTTGCGGAAAAATGGGGTGGCCCTCTCCCCTTCACCCCAAGGGGAAATGGGGGCACCCCTTGTACCCCTCCCTGGGGGCAGATATCTGCTCCTAGGAAGGGGCATCTGACCCCAGGGAGGGCTGCATGAGAAGCCCCGCTCTAATCTGCCGCCAGGGAGGGCTGATTGAGATGGCCCCCCTTTCATTTGGTGTGGGGGGGAGAGGGCCACCCCTTTTTACATTGGAAAATTCCCCAGAGGTTTAGGGTGCCCCTCGGCCCGCCCTAAAGTGTAGTGTACCATTTTCTATTTTTTACATTGTTTACCAAACTTGCCTTGGCGCAGAGTGTGATGCTGGAAATGCATCGGAGGGACAGGGCCTCCATATCCTTGTCCTTTACTGCTTTTTATCATGTGTTCTGTCATGTGGGACTCCTGGCGGTGCAGCTCTCTTTTGGTTTGGTGTACAGACCCATGGGGTACCCATGGGTGGGGGTACAACCCTGTGCCCCTAGTGTATGTTTTTGGGGCCCTGTGGGTGGCCCACAGAGCAAGGTATGGGCTTGTGGCAGCTCCATGCTGAATTTGACAGGTGCCCTGAGTAGCCTCCATTTTGGGATACCCAGGCCCTGCCATTGGAATCAGTTGATTCCTGATAGGAAACAAGATGGCCCCTGTGGCCTCTTGCTTTCTATTGCCTGTTACCTTGTTTTCTCAAAGTCCTGGAAAGCCCTGACTCTGTCCCTTTCCCCTGTCTGGCTGTTGGGTGGAAGTTCCATATATGGTGTTGTTGTGAAGTCCAGGCCAGACTGGCTGGATCCTTCCCAGTTGACTGTATGGTGTGGGTACACCCTGTGGGTGGGACCTGGGTGAATGGAGTGTGTGACGAATATACACTTTTTGTTGTGGATGTCTAGTTTCTGGCGTTTGACGCAAGGACTGAGACAGCCCTGCCCGAAACTGGTATGAATGCAGTGTGGCGTGTTCAATGGCTGGGTACTTGTCCCAATACACATAACTTGTTGTGAGTGTCTGGAGAGAAGTGAATGGCCTAAATGCACTATGCACCTGATTGGCTGCCTGCATGAATGCCCTTCTGACCGATTGGTTGCCTGAGTGTGACCCAGCAGAATGAATGGGAGATCAACTAGTATATCTGGGGGCCTCTCACTGCTAGAATTTGTGTTCAGAAGCTGAAGAGATACTGGAGTTGAAACTGAAGCTTAACCTTGAAGCCCTTCTGGAAGAGAAGTCTTGCTGCTGCTCTACTTCACCAATCTGAGAGCTGCTGTGTCTCCAAGGACTGACCCAGAGAGGACCTGGTTAGGCACCCTCTTCCCGAGTTATTAGGGACCATCGTGCACCAGCTGATCTCTGCCAAAGATCCCTGGTAGACAGACCTACGACATCTTGCCAACTGGAGACGGGGACCGCCACGGAATCACAAGGAGAAGCGCCCGGACACTGTCGTCCATCACCGTCGCTGACCGCCATCGACACCCTAGGCCCAAATCTGTAGGTTGCCCACATGAACAAAATGTGCTGTGCCGAAAGACTTGGGGTTACCAGTGGGTTACCCTTTTCCTTTTGCGCGCCGGTAGGTGCACCCACACATGTGAGGTACCGTTTTCGTCGGGACACCAGTGGGAACGCGGGAAGGTATGGCATCTGTTGTTGCCGTCGTGTTTCGGTGAGTGGACAGAGGGAAATGTCTCTGAAATTGGCTGGAAACAAAGAGGTACCACTCGGGTGAGCCGAGTGAAATGTGTGGAAATTGGGGTTCTTTTCCCACATTTCGGATTTTGCCGGGCTTTCTGGGTAATACATTCTGGGCCGATTTGCGCAAGTCAGACCTCTGCGGATTCCCACGGGTGTCCTCTTTTGGGAAATGCATGCGGTTCCCTGTTTTCCTTGGTGGCTCAGACATCCTATGCCCATATCTGTATGGTGCGCACTTCCACGAAATTCATCAAATTCTGCTGTCGGAAAAGAATTGGAGTTATCTGCCTTTTTGGCTCTCCCCTTTGCCCCTAGGTAGGAGCACCCACACATGTGAGGTACAATTTTTGTCGGGACACCTGTGGGAACGCGGGAAGGTAGGCCATGTGTTGTTGGAGGCATGTTTCGATGGGTGAGCCAAGTGAAATATGTGGAAATTGGGTTTTTTTCGCCACATTTCAGACTTTGCCGCGTTTTCTGGGTAATAAATTCTGGGCCGATTTGCGCAAGTCAGACCTCTGCGGATTCCCACGGGTGTCCTAATTTTGGAAATGCATGGGGTTCCCAGTTTTCCTTGGTGGCTTGGACACCCCAGGCCTAAATCTGTATGGTGTGCACTTCCACGAAATTCATCAAATTCAGCTGTCGAAAAAGACTTGGGGTTAGCCGCGTTTTTGGCTCTCCCCCCCGGGTAGGTGCACCCACACATATGAGGTACGTTTTTGTTGCGACACCTGTGGGAACGCGGGAAAGGTAAGCCAGGTGTTGTTGGCAGCATGTTTTGGTGGGTGAGCCGAGTGAAAAGTGCCGAAATTGGGGGAGGGTTTCGCCACATTTCGGATTTTGCCGGGCTTTCTGGGTAATAAATTCTGGGCCGATTTGCGCAAGTCAGACCTCTGCAGATTCCAATGGGTATCTTCTTTTCGGAAATGCATGGGTTGTCCTTGGTGGCTTGGACACCCTAGGCCCAAATCTGTATGTTGTGCACTTCCACGAAATTCATCAAATTCTGCTGTCGGAAAAGACTTGGGGTTAGCCGTGTTTTTTGGCTCTCCCCTTGTGCCCCGGGTAGGTGCACGCACACATGTGAGGTACCGTTTTCATCGGGACACCTGTTGGAACGCGGGAAGGTAGGCCATGTGTTGTTGGTGGTGTGTTTCGGTGGGTGAACCGAGTGAAATGTGCGGAAATTGTTTTTTTTATTGCCCATTTCGGAATTTGCCAGGCTTTCCGGGTAATATATTCTGGGCTGATTTGCGCAAGTCATACCTCTGCGGATTCCCCCGGGTGTCCTCTTTTCGGAAATGCATGGGGTTCACTGTCTTCCTTGGTGGCTTGGACACCCTAGGCCCATATCTGTAAGGTGCGCCCTTCAACTAATTCAGCAAATTCTGCTGTCGGAAAAGACTTGGGGTTAGCCGCATTTTTACCTCTCCCCGTTGCCCCTGGGTAGGTACACCCACACATGTGAGGTACCATTTTCGTCGGGTCACAGGTGGGAATGCGGGAAGGTTGGCCATGTGTTGTTGGCAGCGTGTTTCGGTGGGTGAGCCGAGTGAAATGTGAGGAAATTGGGTTTTTTTCGCCACATTTTGGACTTTGCTGGGCTTTCTGGGTAATAATTCTGGGCCGATTTGCGAAAGTCAAACCTCTGCGGATTCCCAAGGGTGTCCTCTTTTTGGAAATGCATGGGGTTCCCAGTTGTCCTTGGTGGCTTGGACACCCTAGGCCCAAATCTGTATGGTGTGCACTTCCACGAAATTCATCAAATTCAGCTGTCGGAAAAGACTTGGGGTTAGCTGCCTTTTTGGCTCTCCTCTTTGCCCCCAGGTAGGTGCAGCCACAAATGTGAGGTACCGTTTCCATCGGGAAACCTGTGGAAACGTGGGAAGGTGGGCCATGTGTTGTTGGTGGCGTGTTTCGGTGCGTGAGCCGAGCGAAATGTGCGGTAATTGGGAGTTTTTTGCCACATTTTGGAATTTGCCGGGCTTTCTGGGTAATACATTCTGGCTCAATTTGCGCAAGCCAGTCCTCTGCGGATTCCCACGGGTGTCCTCTTTTCAGAAATGCCTGGGGTTCCCTGTTTTCCTTGGTGGCTTGGACACCTTAGGTCCAAATCTTTATGGTGTGCACTTCCACGAAATTCATCCACTTCAGCTGTCGGAAAAGGCTTGGGCTTAGCTGCGTTTTTGGCTCTCCCCCCGGGTAGGTGCACCCACACATATGAGGTACGTTTTTGTCACGACACCTGTGGGAACGCGGGAAAGGTAAGCCAGGTGTTGTTGGCGGCGTGTTTTGGTGGGTGAGTCGAGTGAAAAGTGCCGAAATTGGGGGAGGGTTTCGCCACATTTCGGATTTTGCCGGGCTTTCTGGGTAATAAATTCTGGGCCGATTTGCGCAAGTCAGACCTCTGCAGATTCCCATGGGTATCTTCTTTTCGGAAATGCATGGGTTGTCCTTGGTGGCTTGGACACCCTAGGCCCATATCTGTATGGTGCGCCCTTCCACTAATTCAGCAAATTCTGCTGTCTGAAAAGACTTGAGGTTAGCCGCATTTTTTGGCTCTCCCCTTGTGCCCCGGGTAGGTGCACCCACACATGTGAGGTACCGTTTTCATCGGGACACCTGTGGGAACGTGGGAAGGTAGGCCATGTGTTGTTGGTGGTGTGTTTTGGTGGGTGAAACGAGTGAAATGTGCGGAAATTGTTTTTTTTATTGCCCATTTCGGAATTTGCTAGGCTTTCTGGGTAATATATTCTGGGCTGATTTGCGCAAGTCATACCTCTGCGGATTCCCCCGGGTGTCCTCTTTTCGGAAATGCATGGGGTTCACTGTCTTCCTTGGTGGCTTGGACACCCTAAGCCCATATCTGTATGGTGCGCCCTTCCACTAATTCAGCAAATTCTGCTGTCGGAAAAGACTTGGGGTTAGCCGCATTTTTGCCTCTCCCCGTTGCCCCTGGGTAGGTACACCCACACATGTGAGGTACCGTTTTCGTCGGGTCACAGGTGGGAATGCGGGAAGGTTGGCCATGTGTTGTTGGCAGCGTGTTTCGGTGGGTGAGCCGAGTGCAATGTGAGGAAATTGTTTTTTTTTCGCCACATTTTGGACTTTGCTGGGCTTTCTGGGTAATAATTCTGGGCCGATATGCGCAAGTCAGACCTCTGCGTATTCCCAAGGGTGTCCTCTTTTTGGAAATGCATGGGGTTCCCAGTTGTCCTTGGTGGCTTGGACACCCTAGGCCCAAATTTGTATGGTGTACACTTCCATGAAATTCATCAAATTCAGCTGTCGGAAAAGACTTGGGGTTAGCTGCCTTTTTGGCTCTCCTCTTTGCCCCCAGGTAGGGGCAGCCACAAATGTGAGGTACCGTTTCCATCGGGAAACCTGTGGGAACGTGGGAAGGTAGGCCATGTGTTGTTGGTGGCGTGTTTCGGTGCGTGAGCCGAGCGAAATGTGCGGTAATTGGGAGTTTTTTGCCACATTTTGGAATTTGCCAGGCTTTCTGGGTAATACATTCTGGCCCAATTTGCGCAAGTCAGTCCTCTACGGATTCCCACGGGTGTCCTCTGTTCAGAAATGCATGGGGTTCCCTGTTTTCCTTGGTGGCTTGGACACCTTAGGTCCAAATCTGTATGGTGTGCACTTCCACGAAATTCATCCACTTCAGCTGTCGGAAAAGACTTGGGGTTAGCTGCGTTTTTGGCTCTCCCCTTGGCTCCTGCATAGGTGCACCCACACATGTGAGGTACCGTTTTCGTCGGGACACCAGTGTGAACGCAGGAACGTAGGCCATGTGTTGTTGGCGGCGTGTTTCGGTGGGTGAGCCGAGTGAAATGTGTGGAAATTGGGGGTTTTTTCGCCACATTTCGCACTTGGCTGGGCTTTCTGGGTAATAAATTCCTGGCCGATTTGCACAAATAAGACCTCTGCGGATTTCCACGGTGTCTTCGTTTCGGAAATGCATGGGTTCCCTGTTTTCCTTGGTGGCTTGGACACCTTAGGTCCAAATCTGTATGGTGCGCCCTTCCATGAAATTCATAAAATTCTGCTGCCGGAAAAGACTTGGGGTTAGCTACATTTTTGGCTATCCCCTTGTCCCCCGGGTAGGTGCACCCACACATGTGAGGTACAGTTTTCATCGGGACACCTGTGGGAATGGGGGAAGGTTGGCCATGTGTTGTTGGCAGTGTGTTTCGGTGGGTGAGCCGAGTGAAATGTGCGGAATATTTTTTTGTTGCCACATTTCGGAATTTGCCGGGCTTTCTGGGTAATCAATTCTGGGCCGATTTGCGCTAGCCAGTCTTCTGCGGATTCCCACGGGTCTCCTCTTTTTGGAAATGCATGGGGTTCCCTGATTTCCTTGGTGGCTCGGACACCCTAGGACCATATCTGTATGGTGCGCCCTTCCACGAAATTCATCAAATTCTGATGTCGGAAAAGACTTGGGGTTAGACGCATTTTTGCCTCTCCCCTTTGCCCCGGTGTTAAGACGGATTTCTGAACTCTGTCCTGGTGGCGCAGAGGTTCAGAAGGCCAACCTAATTACTTGGAACAGGGTAACCTCTGGACAAGCCAGACCAATCAAGGTAGCGATCGCGGCGGTCAAGACTAGGTCTCAAGAGGGGTGAGGGTGACTGAAAGCCCGCAATGAGCACACAAAGCAAGAGCGCTTACAAACTACTCCAAACAGTTGTTTATATCAAAAATAGATACACATTTATTATAAGGCCTTGAAACTAATAACCACAGTAAAAGCAGCAATATACAACGATATTAAACCAACACATACACTATCCACCCAATATATATACAGAATACACAGTTTCACAGCATTAGCAGCACGAAATATGTTATCCACCTGCAGGGGAAGGAAAACAGGCAGTGCGAACCAATGCGTGTGATATGTCCGCCTTCTGAGGCCCCTAACTAGATGGTAGTCCAATCCCTACGAAGAGTGGAGCCTAGCGCTCAAAAGTACCTGCACACGCCGGTGCCAATGGGCAGAAGGTGAAGCTCTTCGGAGGACGTTGAACAGCTCTGTAGGGAGCTCTAATGAAGGAGAACACGGTCCGCGACTCTAGCGCAGCCTCCACTGTGAGGCAGAAGCAGGGCGCGAGTACGGACAAGGGGTGCTGTATTCACAGCGGGGAAAAGCAAGGGGCACTGCAGGAGGGCGACCAGATCCTAGCTAATCTACTCACCGGTCCCCGAAGCAAGCAGGCCCGAGCT
Organism: Ambystoma mexicanum; assembly: GCF_040938575.1. NCBI lineage: Eukaryota > Metazoa > Chordata > Amphibia > Caudata > Ambystomatidae > Ambystoma > Ambystoma mexicanum. Next base: position 1,136,027,452 of record NC_090932.1, on the reverse strand, counting down.
TCTCCTCGATAGATGCAGCTTCTGGCAGGTTCTGAAGAGCAGGGAACGTCTCGTCGTCGTGCAGAGTAAAAAGACGTCCCGATCGAAGAAACAAGCACAGTTTTGTCGCCACAGCAGGGCAACGGAACGGCCGGGTGTATTCAAGCCAAACGAGCACCGCTCACCTCTAGCTTAGGACTGCTAAGCAAACGAAGCGTGTGAGCATGCCCCGGACTCAGAATACCACCCAACCTGTCAGCGATTACAGAGCAGACCTCCTTAGTAAGCTGGTCAGTCAACTGGATGGCCCAGAGACACTTCCGAAGGCTTACAGCAGGAGTTGATGAAGGTGCCGGGAATAGCTGGTCCTGCTATTCCAATAGGTCGAAGCGCCAGTACAGGCCTTCTTGTTCGATCTTAGGTGGAAAGGGCTTCACCGGACGACAGCAATGAGGAGCAGAAGTTCTTCAGGGGGTCACCAGTGATTCCTCGGTCCAGCCTCGTGTTCGCAGGATACTTGGCTCCTGTATCCCTGGGTTCGTAAGAACTCAGGAGATCGACATGGTAGTGGTGTTTCCAGCTCCCTCTTATCCACGGTTCCCTTCGCGCCAAAACGGAGGGGAGCCAATGGGAGATCCGCTCATCAACACACATACCATACGTGGACCAATCACGGACCACAGTGGTCCCAGGCATTCACACCACCCTAGACTCTCTGGCACCCAGGATGTGTATTGGGACCAGACAGCCCAGCCCACATCCTGGGGGCACTCAAACGACATGTAGAAGCCCGCGAAAGCAACCGTGTTTCGCGGGAAACTACATGCCCAAATAAGGAAGGCCCCGGGTCGCCTGACCCGGGGGAAGGTAAAGGGAGCAAGACGGACAGTGGACGAGACAAAGGAGCCTCGTGGTCCGGCCATTTTGAGTAGCCGGGCCACCCTTTTGTGTTCGCGGCAAAAAGGTGCTCAGAACGGCAAAAGGAGCTCAAAATAAACCAAATGATCGCTGCCACCAGCCCAGTCCCTGAATGACTTGCACCGATCCAAAAACCATCCTACAAGAGTGTCTAGGGTCTGTAGAAGGCTAGAGACCCAAGAGAGCTGTAACTTAGCTTACAGTGCCCTCTTGTGTCGTGTTGCACTAAAATGGCGACACGATAAAAGAAACTACGGGAAACAGCGTTCCCCGGTACTGACTGTCTTAAGGGCATGTCAGTTTCCCCGTAAGAAAGGAGCGAAAGCCCAGAGGAGTACAGCAGAAGGCTGCACTTCTCTGGCAAAGTCAAGAAAACAGGTTGAAAACAATAGCAAAAAGTTTAGGGGTTGCCACATGGAAGGAAAGTTCCCTACAATAACGAAATCTTTCCTAACACTCGCCCCTCCCAGACTATGGACAGGGGGAACTAATCCACCCCTGGATGAGTCTCTTGTTCAGGTCGGTAAAACATTCTGGACAACCCATCAGCATTGCTATGTTGGACACCTGGCCTATGCTCAATAGTGAAGTCGAAGCCTTGTAGACTTATGGACCACCTAAGCAACTTTGGATTCTCCCCCTTCATGTTCATTAGCCACTTTAACGGCTTATGGTCAGTCTGCACAGTGAAGTGGGTCCCATAGAGGTAGGGCCGCAGCTTCCTTAGGGCCCACACAACAGAGAAACATTCTTTCTCTACCGTGGACCATCTGAGCTCTCTGTCCTTAAGCTGGCGACTAATAAAACCGATAGGGTGTTCCTTACCCTTCTCATCTACTTGTGATAGTACAGCTCCTATCCCAGTGTCAGAGGCATCCGTCTGCACGATAAAAGGTCTTTGATAATCAGGGGCCCTGAGCACAGGGGCCTGGCACAAGGAGTCTTTCAAGCCATTGAAGGCCTTCTCACACTCGTCAGTCCAAGTTTCCTTCTTGGGTTTCTTCGGAGTTGTGAGGGCAGTCAGAGGAGCAGCTATGGTGCCATAGTCTGCCACAAAATTGCGGTAATAACCCGTGAGTCCTAAGAAGGCTCTCACTTGGGTTTGCGTAGTGGGGGTAGGCCAGTCTTGTACCGCTGGTACCTTACTGGATAGAGGCTGTCTCCTCCCTCCACCTACTTCATGTCCAAGGCAAACCACTGAGCCTTGTCCATTTTGGTGAGGGGCCACTCGGACACCCTCAAAAGAGCTTTCTGAAGGACTGCTTTGGAACAGGTCAGGGAGAGGTTCAGACTCCTCTTCCTCAACGTCTGAAGCCAATAGCAGTGCTGCGATTTCGCCGCTTGGGACGAAAGCCTTCAGCCTATTCACGTGAAACACTTTTAGAGCCTGTCCAGGCCTTCCAAGGTCCACTGAATAGCTAACCTCACCCAGGGGCTCCACCACTGGGTAAGGGCCTGACCATTTGTCCTGTAAAGCTCGAGGCCTTATGGGATTCACGATCAGGACTTGCTGGCCATGTGTAAAGTTGATGAGGGAAGCTTTCTGGTCGTACCAATGTTTCACCAGCGCTTGCCCTGCCTTCAATTTAGCACTAGCCAAGCCCATCAGAAGTACCATCCGTTTTCTGAGCCCTAGCACATAATCAACTACATTGGTAGTAACAGGGGGAGTGGGCATCTCCCATCCCTCCTTGACAATGGCTAAGGGTCCCCGTACGGGATGACCGAACAGAAGTTCGAAGGGGCTGAAGCCAACACCCTCCTGTGGTACCTCTCGGTAGGCAAACAGCAAGCATGAAACAAGAAGATCCCATTTTCTTCTCTGAGGCTCCTCCAGAGCCCCAATCATGCTTTTTAACGTCCTGTTAAGACGCCCCCCCAGACCATCGGTCTGGGGGCGGTATGCAGAAGAGAACCTGTAGGTGACCCCACATTCTTTCCACATAGCCTGCCTATACTTCGACATAAAGTTGCTGCCATCATCCGGCACAACTTCTTTAGGGAAGCCAACCCTAGTAAACATGCCGAGTAAAGCTTCTGCAACTGGCTTGGCAGTTACAGTTGTAAATGGGACGGCCTCAGGATACCTGGTTGCATGGTCGACCAGCACCAGGATAAACCTATTGCCTGAGGATGTTTGCGGGTCAAGGGGACCAACGATGTCGATCCCTACCCTTTCAAATGGTACCCCCACAACTGGGAGCGGTACCAACGGAGCTTGGATTGTCGCGCCAACCTTACCAGACAACTGGCAGGCGGCACAACTCCTGCAGTGACTTTCTACTTGCTCCCCCATCTTGGGCCAGTAGAAGTGCATGGATAACCTTTGCTCGGTCCTCCTCATACCAAGGTGACCAGCAAGGGGAACGACATGCGCCAACTGCAGGAGGAAGGGCCTAACAGCAAGGGAAACCACCAACCTCCTATGGTCTCCTTCTGTAGACTCTGTGGGCTCACTATAAGGGAGTCCACCTTCCTGGTAAATCCTTTGCAACCCAGGAGGTTCACCCTCAAGCTGGGAGCAGGCCTGTCTCCTTAGGCCTTCCAGAGATGGGCACTCACGTTGGCCCTTACTGAAGTCGTCCCTATCAGGACCTCCTTCAACTAACAAGTCTTTTAGTTCAGGATGGTCGTTGGGGTCGAACACTTCAGGCATCGCCACCTCCTCGTCAGGCTCGGGCGATTGACCAACTCCCTCCACCGCAGTGGTAGGTGAGTTCGGGGGAATATTCTCTTTCCCCCGTCGGGACTTGTTGACTCCTTTCGCCTTGGGTTTCCCCTTCGGCTGGGGCGGCGTATTGGACTTGGCCAATGCTGCCCGTGCTTGAGACCGTGTGTAGGGTCTTTCGGCAGTGTCTCCTACGAGCCCTAGAGCTCTGAGATCATTGCCCAACAAGACCTTTCCCGGGACGTTTCTCTGAATGCTCACTGGAATCCTAACTGCTGTACCATTTAAAGTTAGATTAACAGGGATCACGGGAAACATACGGAGGGGGCCGTCAGCCAACTTAGTGGGCATCAGAGTAGCTCTGGCAACTTCCTCTGAGTCTACCAAGGTAGAATCCACTACAGTTCGACTGCACCCACTATCCCTAAGAGCTGGAGTATCCACTCCATTGATCAGCACACTGTCTTTAAAGTAGTGCTTGGTATTATCCGGAATCCTAGCATACGCCTCTGCGACTTTAGGCTCCCAGGAACCCAGGGACACTAAAACTACCTCAGCCTCTATTCCGCTGGGAAATGAGTCTGAGGAGAAGGATGCTCCTGTAATCTCTTCTTCCTCGTAGGAGGAGAAGGCCAGATTAGCGGAGTGGACCCCCAAAGGTCTAACCTTACAACGGGGATCCCCCTTCACATGGTCAGTTGCTCCACAAGAAAAACAAGCCCCATTGGGTCTGTTTACGTAGGGAGGCTTATTATAACCAGAGTTCTGTTTCGGAGGCGAACCTCCACTACCCTGTGAGTTCTCGGATGGCTTACCCTTATTTTTCTTTTTGTGGCCCTTATGGGAAGAAGATTTAGCAGATTCCCCACCCTCCATATCTTTGGACTTTTTCCCTTCCTCCTGCTTACCAGGATGAGTTTTGTCCTTATGGGACACTCGATGTGACACCCATAAGTCTGCTGCAATGGCCAGCTTCTTAGGATCTATCTCCTTCGAATCGGCCAAATGCTGCTTAAGCTCCGGGGAAGAAGAAGCAAAAATGTGTTCCAGCATGACCAGATTGATCATGCCTTCGAAGGTAGAAACCTTATAACCTTCAACCCAGCCAGTCAAGTTTTTCAGGGACTCAGCTACATACGACACCCAAGTACCACCTTCCTTTTTCTTATACTCTCTAAACCTTTTCAAATATTGGGTCGGAGTCTTCCCAAACTTTAAAATGAGAGTCTGCTTCAACATTGCAAAATCAGCGCGCTCAGCCTTCGACATTTCCATAATGGCACTGCAACCAGAATGGGGCAGTCTGCTGAGTAACCATGCAATCTTATCCGCATTATCAACCTCTTGAACCTCGCATGCATACTCAAACGCATTTAACCAGTCCATAATGTCATTTCGTTCCTCATACACACTGAGCAGATCTTTTGGAAACCGTGGATGAGAGGAAGCCCCAGAACCATGTCCAGGACCCTTGGACCCATTTGCGAACTGAAGCTTGGCCAGTTCCAACTGGTGATCCCTGTCTTTTTGTTTTTCTGCCTGGTCGATTTTCAGTTTGGCTATGCTGAATTCAAGCTCCTGCTGCCTAAACCGCAGCTCTTGCTTCTTGAATTCAAGCATAGCCTCCCCATCAACACTGGCAGAGGAAACGTTAGACATTACATCCTCCCTGTCCTCGTGGTCGTGATGGATCAGTGCAGCGGCAGAACCGTCGGTTCTGCCAGTGAGAGCAGCCCCACCACCTTCTGCACTGTCCTCGGAAGTTATAGCGTCAAGCTGCGCTTCTTGCCACGCCACGATTCTCTGGATCATTTCCAATTTAGTGCCTTGAGAGGAAACCCCTCTCTCCGCACACATCTTCTTCAATGTTTCAGATTTCGAAGCATTTAAGGTTAATAAAGTATTCGTTTCCATACTGTTGATAGGACTATGGCCTTTTTAACGTTATATTCAATACTTTACTGCGTGTCCTGGTTGGAATAACCTGAAATGCCTTAGTTCGAGCGCAACACTGGATACCTTCAGTCGTATCCCACCGCTGTACACCAATTTGTTAAGACGGATTTCTGAACTCTGTCCTGGTGGCGCAGAGGTTCAGAAGGCCAACCTAATTACTTGGAACAGGGTAACCTCTGGACAAGCCAGACCAATCAAGGTAGCGATCGCGGCGGTCAAGACTAGGTCTCAAGAGGGGTGAGGGTGACTGAAAGCCCGCAATGAGCACACAAAGCAAGAGCGCTTACAAACTACTCCAAACAGTTGTTTATATCAAAAATAGATACACATTTATTATAAGGCCTTGAAACTAATAACCACAGTAAAAGCAGCAATATACAACGATATTAAACCAACACATACACTATCCACCCAATATATATACAGAATACACAGTTTCACAGCATTAGCAGCACGAAATATGTTATCCACCTGCAGGGGAAGGAAAACAGGCAGTGCGAACCAATGCGTGTGATATGTCCGCCTTCTGAGGCCCCTAACTAGATGGTAGTCCAATCCCTACGAAGAGTGGAGCCTAGCGCTCAAAAGTACCTGCACACGCCGGTGCCAATGGGCAGAAGGTGAAGCTCTTCGGAGGACGTTGAACAGCTCTGTAGGGAGCTCTAATGAAGGAGAACACGGTCCGCGACTCTAGCGCAGCCTCCACTGTGAGGCAGAAGCAGGGCGCGAGTACGGACAAGGGGTGCTGTATTCACAGCGGGGAAAAGCAAGGGGCACTGCAGGAGGGCGACCAGATCCTAGCTAATCTACTCACCGGTCCCCGAAGCAAGCAGGCCCGAGCTTCTCCTCGATAGATGCAGCTTCTGGCAGGTTCTGAAGAGCAGGGAACGTCTCGTCGTCGTGCAGAGTAAAAAGACGTCCCGATCGAAGAAACAAGCACAGTTTTGTCGCCACAGCAGGGCAACGGAACGGCCGGGTGTATTCAAGCCAAACGAGCACCGCTCACCTCTAGCTTAGGACTGCTAAGCAAACGAAGCGTGTGAGCATGCCCCGGACTCAGAATACCACCCAACCTGTCAGCGATTACAGAGCAGACCTCCTTAGTAAGCTGGTCAGTCAACTGGATGGCCCAGAGACACTTCCGAAGGCTTACAGCAGGAGTTGATGAAGGTGCCGGGAATAGCTGGTCCTGCTATTCCAATAGGTCGAAGCGCCAGTACAGGCCTTCTTGTTCGATCTTAGGTGGAAAGGGCTTCACCGGACGACAGCAATGAGGAGCAGAAGTTCTTCAGGGGGTCACCAGTGATTCCTCGGTCCAGCCTCGTGTTCGCAGGATACTTGGCTCCTGTATCCCTGGGTTCGTAAGAACTCAGGAGATCGACATGGTAGTGGTGTTTCCAGCTCCCTCTTATCCACGGTTCCCTTCGCGCCAAAACGGAGGGGAGCCAATGGGAGATCCGCTCATCAACACACATACCATACGTGGACCAATCACGGACCACAGTGGTCCCAGGCATTCACACCACCCTAGACTCTCTGGCACCCAGGATGTGTATTGGGACCAGACAGCCCAGCCCACATCCTGGGGGCACTCAAACGACATGTAGAAGCCCGCGAAAGCAACCGTGTTTCGCGGGAAACTACATGCCCAAATAAGGAAGGCCCCGGGTCGCCTGACCCGGGGGAAGGTAAAGGGAGCAAGACGGACAGTGGACGAGACAAAGGAGCCTCGTGGTCCGGCCATTTTGAGTAGCCGGGCCACCCTTTTGTGTTCGCGGCAAAAAGGTGCTCAGAACGGCAAAAGGAGCTCAAAATAAACCAAATGATCGCTGCCACCAGCCCAGTCCCTGAATGACTTGCACCGATCCAAAAACCATCCTACAAGAGTGTCTAGGGTCTGTAGAAGGCTAGAGACCCAAGAGAGCTGTAACTTAGCTTACAGTGCCCTCTTGTGTCGTGTTGCACTAAAATGGCGACACGATAAAAGAAACTACGGGAAACAGCGTTCCCCGGTACTGACTGTCTTAAGGGCATGTCAGTTTCCCCGTAAGAAAGGAGCGAAAGCCCAGAGGAGTACAGCAGAAGGCTGCACTTCTCTGGCAAAGTCAAGAAAACAGGTTGAAAACAATAGCAAAAAGTTTAGGGGTTGCCACATGGAAGGAAAGTTCCCTACAATAACGAAATCTTTCCTAACACCCGGGTAGGTACAGCCACACATGTGAGGTACCATTTTCGTCGGTACACAGGTGGGAACGTGGGAAGGTTGGCCATGTGTTGTTTGTGGCGTGTTTCGGTGGGTGAGCTGAGTGAAATGTGTGGAAATTGTTGTTTTTTTGCCACATTTCAGACTTGGCCGGGCTTTCTGGGTAATTAATTCTGGACCGATTTGCGCAAAAAATACCTCTGAGGATTCCCCCGGGGGTCTTCTTTTTGGAAATGCATGGGGTCCCTGTTTTCCTTAGTGGCTCGGACACCCTTGGCCCATATCTGTATGGTGCGCCCTCGCACGAAATTCATCAAATTCTGCCATCGGAAAAGACTTGGGGTTAGCCGCATTTTTGGCTCTCCCTTTGTCCCCCGGGTAGGTATACCCACACATGTGAGGTACCGTTTTCGTTGGTACACCGGTGGGAATGCGTGAAGGTTGGCCATGTGATGTTTGTGGCGTGTTTCGTGGGTGAGCCGAGTGAAATATGCCGAAATTGTTTTTTTTTCTGCCACATTGTGGATTTTGGCTGGCTTTCTGGGTAATAAATTCTGGGCCGATTTGCGCAAGTCAGACCTCTGCGATTCCCACAGGTGTCCTTTTTTCAGAAATGCATGGGGTTCCGTGTTTTCCTTGGTGGCTTGGACACATTAGGCCCAAATCTGTATGGTGTGCACTTCCACGAAATTCATCAAATTCAGCTGTCGCAAAAGACTTGGGGTTAGCTGCGTTTTTGGCTCTCCCCCCAGGCAGGTGCACCCATACATGTGAGGTACCGTTTTTGTCGCGACACCTGTGGGAACACCTGAATGTAGGCCATGAGTTGTTGGCGGCGTGTTTCGGTGGGTGAGCCAAGCGAAATGTGCGGAAATTGGGGTTTTTTTCACCACAATTCGGACTTGGCCGGGCTTTCTGGGTAATAAATTCTGGGCCGATTTGCGCAAAAAAGACCTCTGCAGATAGATTCTCACAGGTATCTTCTTTTCGGCAATGCATGGGGTTTCCTGTTTTCCTTGGTGGTTCGGACACCCTAGGCCCATATCTGTATGGTGCGCTCTTCCACGAAATTCATCAAATTCTGCTGGCGGAAAAGACTTGGCGTTAGCCGCATTTTTGGCTCTCCCCTGTCCCACGGGTAGGTGGGTGAGCTGAGCGAAATGTACGGAAATTGGGGGTTTTTTCGCCACATTTCGGACTTGGCCGGGCTTTCTGGGTAATAAATTGTTGGCCGATTTGCGCAAAAAAGACCTCTGCGGATTCACACATGTCATGATCTCTGCTTCCAAAAGATCAGGACTTGCCCGACTCCCTTGGAAGCAGACCCATAACCCCGGTTCCGAGTGCCAGCCAGTCCCAATTGGGACCTTTTGGACCCTGTCCTGGCGCCAGTGGCACCAGGCACATAAAGATGCCCAGTACCAGCGCTGGAAGCGCCGGGCTCATAATGCTTGGGTGGACTTACCTGCAGCAGACCATGCTGCTTACTTACCTGCCAGTTGAGCCCCTGATCCTCTTCTGTTTGGGCCTACTTCTCCTGTTGGGTGGGGCAGGAGCCACTCCCTAGGTTCAGAACACTGGAACTCTTCTGGAAAGCAGGAACTCTTTTCTTACCTAGGCGAGGCTGTGGAAGGAGACACCTAAGCACTACAGGAGGCTATTTAAATCACACCCGATGGATGAATCTTGCTTTGCGTTATTCTGCATTCTCTGCAGCAGAACGCTCATCGTGTCTTCTGCTTCTGATCCTGAGCCTAAGGGAACAAAGGCTTACCATCCTGGAATCCAGTCTTCAGCAGCACCTGTAAAGACAAAGAAAGAACAGGTTAGCACTACGGTCTTCAGTGGCAGCGTATCTCTTACCTGGTCCATCGGCTGTTACCAACGCCTCGCGCTGCATTCCGGCATCTGAAAGACAAAGGCTTACCTACTCTTCGTATGCTCCGGAGGTCTTCGCAATGCATTCCGGCATCTGAAAGACAAAAGCTTACCAGCTCTTCACACGCTCCGGAGGCCTTCGGCGCTGCATCCCGCATCTGAAAGACAAAAGAAGGTGCGTTCAAAGACATTGGGCAACTTATTTACTCACGTGCCATTACTCCTTCCCACGCCGAATCCAGTGGGTATTCCAGCACCCTTCAGCTTCTCTAAAGCTCCGAACTTGTACCTGCAAGATAAAAGGGACAGTTAGTGCGCATCGTGAAGCAGGCTACAAGCGCTTACTTACGTGCTTCCAGGCGCTTCTATTCCTCACGCGGGTTCGATCCTCAACTCTCATCAGCCCGCCATCCGCCATCGTCGGAACCCTGCAAAACAGGAGATATCATTACAAAAGACTTTTAAGACATTTGAAGTGCCCAGAACTTACCATTCGTGCAGTTAACGACGGACAGCAGTCCTCTGAGGTCAAGAGGCCTGCACCCTTATCCAGTGAAGAAACTGGTTACGGCACCCTGCCCCGAGGCAGATGGAGAGTTCGGCGTTCACTTACCTAAGGTGAGGGCGTTAACCTTTGGGGTTCTACAGGAGAAGAGAAAGGGAAGAGGAGAGAGGCACCCAATAACCCCAGTTCATTAATCCCATATTTTCTATCTGCAGACATCTTACTCTTCGAGTCAGACATACAGTGCACAGAGGTCCAGCCCAAAGAGCCAACCGTGTGTTACACATCACCTTTGAAGATACGGCATTCACCCAGTCAAGACTGGCGCCTCTGCGGGAATCAGGTGAGCGTTACATCACAGGTATCTTCTTTTCGGCAATGCATGGGGTTTCCTGTTTTCCTCGGTGGTTCGGACACCCTAGGCCCATATCTGTATGGTGCGCCCTTCCACGAAATTCATCAAATTCTACCGTCGGAAAAGACTTGGGGTTAGCCGCATTTTTGGCTCTCCCTTTGTCCCCCGGGTAGGTATACCCACACATGTGAGGTACCGTTTTCGTTGGTACACCGGTGGGAATGCGTGAAGGTTGGCCATGTGATGTTTGTGGCGTGTTTCGTGGGTGAGCCGAGTGAAATATGCCGAAATTGTTTTTTTTTCTGCCACATTGTGGATTTTGGCTGGCTTTCTGGGTAATAAATTCTGGGCCGATTTGCGCAAGTCAGACCTCTGCGATTCCCACAGGTGTCCTTTTTTCAGAAATGCATGGGGTTCCGTGTTTTCCTTGGTGGCTTGGACACATTAGGCCCAAATCTGTATGGTGTGCACTTCCACGAAATTCATCAAATTCAGCTGTCGCAAAAGACTTGGGGTTAGCTGCGTTTTTGGCTCTCCCCCCAGGCAGGTGCACCCATACATGTGAGGTACCGTTTTTGTCGCGACACCTGTGGGAACACCTGAATGTAGGCCATGAGTTGTTGGCGGCGTGTTTCGGTGGGTGAGCCAAGCGAAATGTGCGGAAATTGGGGTTTTTTTCACCACAATTCGGACTTGGCCGGGCTTTCTGGGTAATAAATTCTGGGCCGATTTGCGCAAAAAAGACCTCTGCAGATAGATTCTCACAGGTATCTTCTTTTCGGCAATGCATGGGGTTTCCTGTTTTCCTTGGTGGTTCGGACACCCTAGGCCCATATCTGTATGGTGCGCTCTTCCACGAAATTCATCAAATTCTGCTGGCGGAAAAGACTTGGCGTTAGCCGCATTTTTGGCTCTCCCCTGTCCCACGGGTAGGTGGGTGAGCTGAGCGAAATGTACGGAAATTGGGGGTTTTTTCGCCACATTTCGGACTTGGCCGGGCTTTCTGGGTAATAAATTGTGGGCCGATTTGCGCAAAAAAGACCTCTGCGGATTCACACATGTCATGATCTCTGCTTCCAAAAGATCAGGACTTGCCCGACTCCCTTGGAAGCAGACCCATAACCCCGGTTCCGAGTGCCAGCCAGTCCCAATTGGGACCTTTTGGACCCTGTCCTGGCGCCAGTGGCACCAGGCACATAAAGATGCCCAGTACCAGCGCTGGAAGCGCCGGGCTCATAATGCTTGGGTGGACTTACCTGCAGCAGACCATGCTGCTTACTTACCTGCCAGTTGAGCCCCTGATCCTCTTCTGTTTGGGCCTACTTCTCCTGTTGGGTGGGGCAGGAGCCACTCCCTAGGTTCAGAACACTGGAACTCTTCTGGAAAGCAGGAACTCTTTTCTTACCTAGGCGAGGCTGTGGAAGGAGACACCTAAGCACTACAGGAGGCTATTTAAATCACACCCGATGGATGAATCTTGCTTTGCGTTATTCTGCATTCTCTGCAGCAGAACGCTCATCGTGTCTTCTGCTTCTGATCCTGAGCCTAAGGGAACAAAGGCTTACCATCCTGGAATCCAGTCTTCAGCAGCACCTGTAAAGACAAAGAAAGAACAGGTTAGCACTACGGTCTTCAGTGGCAGCGTATCTCTTACCTGGTCCATCGGCTGTTACCAACGCCTCGCGCTGCATTCCGGCATCTGAAAGACAAAGGCTTACCTACTCTTCGTATGCTCCGGAGGTCTTCGCAATGCATTCCGGCATCTGAAAGACAAAAGCTTACCAGCTCTTCACACGCTCCGGAGGCCTTCGGCGCTGCATCCCGCATCTGAAAGACAAAAGAAGGTGCGTTCAAAGACATTGGGCAACTTATTTACTCACGTGCCATTACTCCTTCCCACGCCGAATCCAGTGGGTATTCCAGCACCCTTCAGCTTCTCTAAAGCTCCGAACTTGTACCTGCAAGATAAAAGGGACAGTTAGTGCGCATCGTGAAGCAGGCTACAAGCGCTTACTTACGTGCTTCCAGGCGCTTCTATTCCTCACGCGGGTTCGATCCTCAACTCTCATCAGCCCGCCATCCGCCATCGTCGGAACCCTGCAAAACAGGAGATATCATTACAAAAGACTTTTAAGACATTTGAAGTGCCCAGAACTTACCATTCGTGCAGTTAACGACGGACAGCAGTCCTCTGAGGTCAAGAGGCCTGCACCCTTATCCAGTGAAGAAACTGGTTACGGCACCCTGCCCCGAGGCAGATGGAGAGTTCGGCGTTCACTTACCTAAGGTGAGGGCGTTAACCTTTGGGGTTCTACAGGAGAAGAGAAAGGGAAGAGGAGAGAGGCACCCAATAACCCCAGTTCATTAATCCCATATTTTCTATCTGCAGACATCTTACTCTTCGAGTCAGACATACAGTGCACAGAGGTCCAGCCCAAAGAGCCAACCGTGTGTTACACATCACCTTTGAAGATACGGCATTCACCCAGTCAAGACTGGCGCCTCTGCGGGAATCAGGTGAGCGTTACATCACAGGTATCTTCTTTTCGGCAATGCATGGGGTTTCCTGTTTTCCTCGGTGGTTCGGACACCCTAGGCCCATATCTGTATGGTGCGCCCTTCCACGAAATTCATCAAATTCTACCGTCGGAAAAGACTTGGCGTTAGCCTCATTTTTGGCTCTCCCCTGTCCCACGGGTAGGTGCATGTGAACCAATCTCCCTGGTATTCATACGGAGCTTGGTTCGCGTGACCCAGTAACCGTTGGAGGCGCTTAGTAGTGGACGGGCATGGTGGGTCCCTTCAGAGAATGGCCTGGTGGAGAGAGTAAACCGTCTTTTGAAAGAAGGTTTGCAATTTGCCATGAGGGCTAGGCAGCCATGGAAGCAGCTGTTAGAGATAATGACATGGAATTATCTCACTACCCCGCATTCAGTGACAAAGGTATCACCATTTGTTTCTCTTAAAGGAAGGGAACCTGGAACAAAACTGTGTCCAGGTTGGTTGGGAGTAGCGGTTGGTTGGGAGTAGCGGGAGTAGTTCATGTAGATAGAAAACGGATAATGAAATGTATCAGGGAGAGCCAAGAGAGAAACAAATTGTGTTTTGATGCACGGGAGAAAGTGAAAGAGTGTGAGTGGAAAGTAGGAGATATGATATACGTAAAGAATCCCAGACTAGTGAACAAATGTTTGGACAGCAAGTTTATGGGTCCAAAAAGGTCTCTGCAGTAAGGAAGAGTGTGGTTATATTGGAAGGAGGAGAGGTCTGGTCCAAAGGGAGAATTGCGAAAGCATATTGGGAGGATAAGAGAGTAGAAAATAATGAGTCTAATAATGACAGCAGAAAGAAAAGAGATGAGCAGAGGGGAAGCATTCAAGGTGGGAGTGAGAGTGAACAAGGTGGAAGTGCTCATGACAGTTCTGATGGAAGTGTTCTAGTTGAGAACGAGAATGTGGTTGATAGAGATGTTGATGGAAGTTCCGGTACTTATCAGCGATCCAGGTCAAAACCGGTGTGGATGAAAGACTATGGGCCTCATTCCGAGTACGGCGCTAACCAATGGCGCTATTAACGCCTTGGTTGACGCCGTACCCGGACCGGCAGCGCCTTGGTGGTTGGCGGAATTACCGCCCCATTCCAAGGTTGGCGGGGCGGTAATTCCCCAATCCCCATTTACCCTTCCCCATTCCCATTCTTGCCCCATAGGGCATAATGGGAGTGGGGAAGGCGTCAATTACGCCACCGTAAATTACGGTGGCGTAATTAACATCAAGGTCCCTTAGCGCCATGGTATTTAACGCCTGCTAAAAGCAGGTGTTAAAAGCACCATGGCGCTAAGGGAACTCGGAGTATGGCGGTAAGGGATTACCGCCACCGCTCTCGTTAGCGGTGGCCGCTATCCCTTACCGCCATACTCGGAATGAGGCCCTATACATCTTATTGATAGGATGTGTCACTCGTGCTTAATTTGTAATTTGTAGTGTTGACAGAGTTTACTTGGATTACCATGATAAAAGCTTAAGAGTTAAATGTTTAATATGCACTTTTATCCGTTATATTGTAGGGGAAATATAAACTTTAGCCTCACCAATTCAAATTGAGAATTTTCTTGTTTTCGTTAAGGAGGGAGGTGTGTAGAGATTCTCCTTTATGGAATGTGGGGCACACAAACCAATCTCCCTGGTAGTCATACAGAGCTTGGTTCGCGTGACCCAGTAACCGTTGGAGGCGCTTAGTAGTGGACGGGCACGGCGGGCCCCTTCAGATAATAAACTTACTTGTGTCCACTTCACCTGGCCTCCGCCTCTCTTTACAGTGCACCTACACATGTGAGGTACCGTTTTCAACGGGACACCTGTGGGAACGGGAGAAGGTTGGCCATGGGTTGTTGGCAGTGTGTTTCGGTGGGTGACTGAGTGAAATGTGCGGAAATTGTTTTTTTTTTGCCACATTTCGGAATTTGCCAGGCTTTCTGGGTAATAAATTCTGGGCCGATTTGCGCAAGTCAGACCTCTGCGGATTCCAACGGGTGTCTTATTTTTGGAAATGCATGGGGTTCCCAGTTTTCCTTGGTGGCTTGGACACCCTTGGCCCAAATCTGTATGGTGTGCACACATGTGATGTACCGTTTTCATCATGACACCTAGGCCCATATCTGTATGGTGCACCCTTCCACGAAATTCATCAAATTCTGCTGTTGGAAAAGACTTGGGGTTAGCCGCATTTTTGGCTCTCCCCTTGTCGCCCGGGTAGGTGCACTCACACATGTGAGGTACCGTTTTCATCGGGACACCTGTGGGAACGGGGGAAGGTTGGCCATGTGTTGTTGGCCGTGTGTTTCGGTGGATGAGCAGAGTGAAATGTGCGGATATTGGGGTTTTTTTTGCCACATTTCAGAATTTGCTGAGCTTTCTGGGTAATAAATTCCTGGCCAATTTGCGCTAGTCAGACCTCTGTGGATTCCCACGGGTGTCCTCTTTTTGTAAATGCATGGGGTTCCCAGTTTTCCTTGGTGGCTTGGACACCCTAGGCCCAAATCTGTAGGGTGTGCACTTCCACGAAATTCATTAAATTCAGCTGTTGGAAAAGACTTGGGGTTAGACAAGTTTTTGGCTCTCCCTCCCGGGTAGGTGCACCCACTTGAAGTACCCTTTTCGTCATGACACCTGTGGGAACGCGGGAAGGTAGGCCATGTGTTGTTGGCGGCATGTTTTGGTGGGTGAGCCGAGCTAAATGTGCGGAAATTGGGGTTTTTTTCACCACATTTCAGACTTGGCCGGGCTTTTTGAGTAATACATTCTGGGCCGATTTGCGCAAAAAAGACCTCTGCGGATTCCCACGGATGTCTTCTTTTCGGAAATGCATGGGGTTCCCTGTTTTCCTTGGTGGCTCGGATACCCTAGGCCCATATCTGTATGGTGCACCCTTCCACGAAATTCATCAAATTCTGCTGTCGGAAAAGACTTGGGGTTAGCCGCATTTTTGGCTCTCCCCTTGTCGCCCGGGTAGGTGCACCCACACATGTGAGGTACCGTTTTCATCGGGACACCTGTGGAAACGGGGGAAGGTTGGCCATGTGTTGTTGGCGGTGTGTTTCGGTGGATGAGCACAGTGAAATGTGTGGAAATTGGGGTTTTTTTTGCCACATTTCGGAATTTGCTGAGCTTTCTGGGTAATAAATTCCTGGCCGATTTGCGCTAGTCAGACCTCTGCGGATTCCCACAGGTGTCGTCTTTTGGAAATACATGGGGTTCCCTGTTTTCCTTGGTGGCTTGGACTCCCTAGGCCCATAACTGTATGGTATGACCTTCCATGAAATTCATCAAATTCTGCTGTCGGAAAAGACCTGGGGTTAGACGCATTTATTGCCTCTCCCCTTTGCCCCGGGTATGTACACCCACACATGTGAGGTACCATTTTCGTCGGTACACCAGTGGGAACATGGGAAGGTTGGCCATGTGTTGTTTGTGGCGTGTTTCGGTGGTTGAGCCGATTAAAATGTGTGGAAATTGGGGGTTTTTTTGCCACATTTTGGACTTTGGCTGGCTTTCTGGGTAATAAATTCTGGGCCGATTTGCGCAAGTCAGACCTCTGTGGATTCCAACGTGTGTCCTCTTTTTGGGAATGCATGGGGTTCCCAGTTTTCCTTGGTGGCTTGGACACCCTAGTGTATGGTGTGCACTTCCACGAAATTCATCAAATTCAGCTGTTGGAAAAGACTTGGGGTTAGCCGCGTTTTTGGCTCTCCCTCCCGGGTAGGTGCACCCACAACTGTGAGGTACCGTTTTTGCCATGACACCTGTGGGAACGCGGGAAGGTAGGCCATGTTTTGTTGGCGGTGTGTTTCGGTGGGTGAGCCGAGTGAAATGTGCAGAAATTGGAGTTTTTTTGCCAAATTTTTGACTTTGTCGGCGTTTCTGGGTAATAAATTATGGGCCGATCTGCACAAGTCAGACCTCTGCCGATTCCAACAGATGTCCTCTTTTCGGAAATGCATGGGGTTCCCTGTTTTCCTTGGTGGCTCGGACACCCTAGGCCCTTCCACGAAATTCATCAAATTCTGCTGTCGGAAAAGACTTGGGGTTAGCTGCCTTTTTGGATCTCCCCTTTGCCCCCAGGTAGGTGCAGCCACACATGTGAGGTACCGTTTTCATCAGGACACCTGTGGGAACGCAGGAAGGTGGGTGAGCCGAGTGAAATGTGTTGAAGTTGTTTTTTTTTCCCACATTTCGAAGTTTGCTGGGATTTCTGGGTAAATAAATCTGGGCCGATTTGCGCTGGTCACACCTCTGCGGATTCCCACGGGTGTCCTCTTTTTCGAAAATGCATGGGGTTCCCTGTTTTCCTTGGTGGCTCGGACACCCTAGGCCCATATCTCTATGGTGCGCCCTTCCACGAAATTCATCAAATTCTGCTGTCGGAAAATACTTGGAGTTAGCTGCCTTTTTGGCTCTCCCCTTTGCCCCCAGGCAGGTGCAGCCACACTTGTGAGGTACCGTTTTCGTCGGGACACCTGTGGGAACGCGGAAAGGTAGGCTATGTGTTGTTGGCGGTGTGTTTCAGTGCATGAGCCGAGTGAAATGTGCGGAAATTGATTGGGGTTTTTTTGCCACATTTTGGATTTTGCCAGGCTTTCTGGGTAATACATTCTGGGCCGATCTGCGCAAGTCAGACCTCTGCGGATTCCCACGGATGTCCTCTTTTCGGAAATGCATGGGGTTGACTGTTTTCCTTGGTGACTCGGACACCCTAGGCCCATATCTCTATGGTGCACCCTTCCACGAAATTCATCAAATTCTGCTGTCGAAAAAGACTTGGGATTAGCTGCCTTTTTTTGGATCTCGCCTTTGCCCCAGATAGGTGCAGCCACACATGTGAGGTACCATTTTCATTGGGACATCTGTGGCAACGTGGGAAGGTAGGCCATGTGTTTTTGGCGTTGTGTTTCGGTGTGTGAGCCGAGTGAAATGTGTGGAAATTGGGGTTTTTTGCCACATTTCCGAGTTTGCTGGGATTTCTGTGTAATAAATTCTGGGCCGATTTGCGCTAGTCAGACCTCTGCCGATTCCCACGGGTGTCCTCTTTTCGGAAATGCATGAGGTTCCCTGTTTTCCTTGGTGGCTCGGACACCCTAGGCCAGCGGTATTCAAACGGTGGGACGCGACCCCCCAGGGGTCCGTGGGTTCATGCTTGGGGGGCCCTGAGAGCTCAGCAGGAAATGTAAAAAAAAAAAAAAAAAACTTTTTTTTTTTTTTTAGATTGGAAGAAATGGCCTGGGGTGGCTCACATGGTCAGCATGAAACTGTCTCAGGCAACAATGAAATAGTGGGCCACAGTTGAAAATGGATATTCATTCCTTTAGTCACAGACTGGGCCTCATTACAACTATGGTGGTACGGTAACAACGGTGCCGGTAAGCTACCGGCACCGTTGCTACCGTACCGCCATAGTACAAGTTGTGCTCGTGGGTGCCTGACAGCCCGCCAGGTCTGACCTGGCAGGCCATATGGCACCCGCGAGCACAGCTCATCGGATGCACCGGCACCGTTATTAATCGGCATCCGAGCTCCCCATTCCCATTGAGCCCTATGGGTCTGAAATGGGAATGGGGATCTACCGGTACCGGCACCCGTGAAAGGGCAATTATCAGGTCTGCCTAGCTCAGCATGACCCGGTAATCGCCCATTCCGGCACAGCTACCGCCAGGGTTGTAATGAGGCCCATTGTTTCAATAGTACCCAATGTAAAATGTAAGTAAATTGTGATATATTCAGCAACAATGGCCATAATTACTAACTGCACAATAAAGTAACTCATCAAACTGGTCCACATTGGCCAAAATGGTGGCCCATTATGACTGCCCCACACTAGCATTTTACATTTGTGGTACAGGCATTGCCCTAGAGGCCAGTCCGAGCCTGGCGGCTCATCCATAATAGCGAGGGGGCGCCCACCCAGTGGCCCCCTCATCCATTATGGAGGAGCTAAGGAGCCAGCCCAGTGAAACAGTGAGCACTCCCTCAGCTGCTTTTTCCAGCCGATGGAGTGCTCCTGGGCTGGCTGAACTGTCAAAGGGAAACAGTGTTTCCCTTTGACAGTTCAGTTTAGTTCCCCAGCCGCACATGCTCACTGAGCCATGCAAGTGCTGGGGCGTTTTGCTTCGCCAGCATTGCATAGCTCATTGGAAATGCTGGCTGGGGCACTGCATGTCTGTATGACCAAGGGGGAGCTCCTGCCTGTCATGCCTGCCCCCTGCGCCCCCCAGCACCAATTGCAAATTGTTTGGTTATTTACCTATTTTTTTGTTAAAAGTATGCTCTACAATGCAGCATTTTAACCCATTATTTTAAAAAAAAATTCACAGGGAGAAACCCCCCCGACACCCCCTTTATTGGTTCGGGCTTTCTCACTATGCTCGGTCGCTATGGCATTTTTTGGGGAAATAAGTTATGCCCCTCCACTTAAAAAAATCACCAGCCGCCACTGGCCCTCAGACTGTGTTGGGAACGGGATGGGGGAACCCAGGGACTATGGTGGGAGCACAATGGGTGGGAGCACAATGGGCGGGTACCATGGGATAGTAGTGGGAGCAGAGTGGGGAGAGCCCAGGGTGTGTGATGGGGTGGGGAGAGACTAGGGACTGGGTAAGAGTGGGATGAGGGAGCCCAGCGACTGTGATGGGAGCAGGTGACGGCGTGCAATACATACGGTCCATTGGTGTTTCTGGGGGGTCCCGGCCTGCCCAAATTTTGCTCAGGAGGGCCCCGGCTAAAAAAGTTTGAAGACCGCTGCCCTAGGCCCATATCTCTATGGTGCGCCCTTCCACGAAATTCATCAAATTCTGCTGTCGGAAAAGACTTGGAGTTAGCCGCATTTTTGGCTCTCCCCTTTGCTCCTAGGTAGGTGGACCCACACATGTGAGATACAATTTTTGTCAGGACACCTGTGGGAACGCGGGAAGGTTGGCCATGTGTTGTTGGTGGCGTGTTTCGGTGGGCGAGCCGAGTGAAATGTGCGGAAATTAATTGGGTTTTTATTGCCACATTTCGGACTTTGGCTGGCTTTCTGGGTAATAAAGTCTGGCCCCATTTGCGCAAGTCAGACCTCTGCGGATTCCCACCGGTTTCATCTTTTTGGAAATGCATGGGGTTCCCAGTTTTCCTTGGTGGCTTGGACACCCTAGGATCATATCTGTATGGTGCGCCCTTCCACGAAATTCATCAAATTCTGATGTCGGAAAAGACTTGGGGTTAGACGCATTTTTGCCTCTCCCCTTTGCCCCGGGTAGGTACACCCACACATGTGAGGTACCATTTTCGTCGGTACACAGGTGGGAACGTGGGAAGGTTGGCCATGTGTTGTTTGTGGCGTGTTTCGGTGGGTGAGCTGAGTGAAATGTGTGGAAATTGTTGTTTTTTTGCCACATTTCAGACTTGGCTGGGCTTTCTGGGTAATTAATTCTGGACCGATTTGCGCAAAAAATACCTCTGAGGATTCCCCCGGGGGTCTTCTTTTTGGAAATGCATGGGGTCCCTGTTTTCCTTAGTGGCTCGGACACCCTTGGCCCATATCTGTATGGTGCGCCCTCGCACGAAATTCATCAAATTCTGCCATCGGAAAAGACTTGGGGTTAGCCGCATTTTTGGCTCTCCCTTTGTCCCCCGGGTAGGTATACCCACACATGTGAGGTACCGTTTTCGTTGGTACACCGGTGGGAATGCGTGAAGGTTGGCCATGTGATGTTTGTGGCGTGTTTCGTGGGTGAGCCGAGTGAAATATGCCGAAATTGTTTTTTTTTCTGCCACATTGTGGATTTTGGCTGGCTTTCTGGGTAATAAATTCTGGGCCGATTTGCGCAAGTCAGACCTCTGCGATTCCCACAGGTGTCCTTTTTTCAGAAATGCATGGGGTTCCGTGTTTTCCTTGGTGGCTTGGACACATTAGGCCCAAATCTGTATGGTGTGCACTTCCACGAAATTCATCAAATTCAGCTGTCGCAAAAGACTTGGGGTTAGCTGCGTTTTTTTTGGCTCTCCCCCCAGGTAGGTGCACCCATACATGTGAGGTACCGTTTTTGTCGCGACACCTGTGGGAACACCTGAATGTAGGCCATGAGTTGTTGGCGGCGTGTTTCGGTGGGTGAGCCAAGCGAAATGTGCGGAAATTGGGGTTTTTTTCACCACAATTCGGACTTGGCCGGGCTTTCTGGGTAATAAATTCTGGGCCGATTTGCGCAAAAAAGACCTCTGCAGATAGATTCTCACAGGTATCTTCTTTTCGGCAATGCATGGGGTTTCCTGTTTTCCTTGGTGGTTCGGACACCCTAGGCCCATATCTGTATGGTGCGCCCTTCCACGAAATTCATCAAATTCTGCTGTCGGAAAAGACTTGGCGTTAGCCGCATTTTTGGCTCTCCCCTGTCCCACGGGTAGGTGGGTGAGCTGAGCGAAATGTACGGAAATTGGGGGTTTTTTCGCCACATTTCGGACTTGGCCGGGCTTTCTGGGTAATAAATTGTGGGCCGATTTGCGCAAAAAAGACCTCTGCGGATTCTCACATGTCATGATCTCTGCTTCCAAAAGATCAGGACTTGCCCGACTCCCTTGGAAGCAGACCCATAACCCCGGTTCCGAGTGCCAGCCAGTCCCAATTGGGACCTTTTGGACCCTGTCCTGGCGCCAGTGGCACCAGGCACATAAAGATGCCCAGTACCAGCGCTGGAAGCGCCAGGCTCATAATGCTTGGGTGGACTTACCTGCAGCAGACCATGCTGCTTACTTACCTGCCAGTTGAGCCCCTGATCCTCTTCTGTTTGGGTCTACTTCTCCTGTTGGGTGGGGCAGGAGCCACTCCCTAGGTTCAGAACACTGGAACTCTTCTGGAAAGCAGGAACTCTTTTCTTACCTAGGCGAGGCTGTGGAAGGAGACACCTAAGCACTACAGGAGGCTATTTAAATCACACCCGATGGATGAATCTTGCTTTGCGTTATTCTGCATTCTCTGCAGCAGAACGCTCATCGTGTCTTCTGCTTCTGATCCTGGGCCTAAGGGAACAAAGGCTTACCATCCTGGAATCCAGTCTTCAGCAGCACCTGTAAAGACAAAGAAAGAACAGGTTAGCACTACGGTCTTCAGTGGCAGCGTATCTCTTACCTGGTCCATCGGCTGTTACCAACGCCTCGCGCTGCATTCCGGCATCTGAAAGACAAAGGCTTACCTACTCTTCGTATGCTCCGGAGGTCTTCGCAATGCATTCCGGCATCTGAAAGACAAAAGCTTACCAGCTCTTCACACGCTCCGGAGGCCTTCGGCGCTGCATCCCGCATCTGAAAGACAAAAGAAGGTGCG
This sequence comes from Ambystoma mexicanum, assembly GCF_040938575.1. Taxonomy (NCBI): domain Eukaryota; kingdom Metazoa; phylum Chordata; class Amphibia; order Caudata; family Ambystomatidae; genus Ambystoma; species Ambystoma mexicanum. The sequence continues at coordinate 1,136,005,140 of NC_090932.1, read as the reverse complement.
TTCAAAGACATTGGGCAACTTATTTACTCACGTGCCATTACTCCTTCCCACGCCGAATCCAGTGGGTATTCCAGCACCCTTCAGCTTCTCTAAAGCTCCGAACTTGTACCTGCAAGATAAAAGGGACAGTTAGTGCGCATCGTGAAGCAGGCTACAAGCGCTTACTTACGTGCTTCCAGGCGCTTCTATTCCTCACGCGGGTTCGATCCTCAACTCTCATCAGCCCGCCATCCGCCATCGTCGGAACCCTGCAAAACAGGAGATATCATTACAAAAGACTTTTAAGACATTTGAAGTGCCCAGAACTTACCGTTCGTGCAGTTAACGACGGACAGCAGTCCTCTGAGGTCAAGAGGCCTGCACCCTTATCCAGTGAAGAAACTGGTTACGGCACCCTGCCCCGAGGCAGATGGAGAGTTCGGCGTTCACTTACCTAAGGTGAGGGCGTTAACCTTTGGGGTTCTACAGGAGAAGAGAAAGGGAAGAGGAGAGAGGCACCCAATAACCCCAGTTCATTAATCCCATATTTTCTATCTGCAGACATCTTACTCTTCGAGTCAGACATACAGTGCACAGAGGTCCAGCCCAAAGAGCCAACCGTGTGTTACACATCACCTTTGAAGATACGGCATTCACCCAGTCAAGACCGGCGCCTCTGCGGGAATCAGGTGAGCGTTACATCACAGGTATCTTCTTTTCGGCAATGCATGGGGTTTCCTGTTTTCCTCGGTGGTTCGGACACCCTAGGCCCATATCTGTATGGTGCGCCCTTCCACGAAATTCATCAAATTCTACCGTCGGAAAAGACTTGGCGTTAGCCTCATTTTTGGCTCTCCCCTGTCCCACGGGTAGGTGCATGTGAACCAATCTCCCTGGTATTCATACGGAGCTTGGTTCGCGTGACCCAGTAACCGTTGGAGGCGCTTAGTAGTGGACGGGCATGGTGGGCCCCTTCAGAGAATGGCCTGGTGGAGAGAGTAAACCGTCTTTTGAAAGAAGGTTTGCAATTTGCCATGAGGGCTAGGCAGCCATGGAAGCAGCTGTTAGAGATAATGACATGGAATTATCTCACTACCCCACATTCAGTGACAAAGGTATCACCATTTGTTTCTCTTAAAGGAAGGGAACCTGGAACAAAACTGTGTCCAGGTTGGTTGGGAGTAGCGGTTGGTTGGGAGTAGCGGGAGTAGTTCATGTAGATAGAAAACGGATAATGAAATGTATCAGGGAGAGCCAAGAGAGAAACAAATTGTGTTTTGATGCACGGGAGAAAGTGAAAGAGTGTGAGTGGAAAGTAGGAGATATGATATACGTAAAGAATCCCAGACTAGTGAACAAATATTTGGACAGCAGGTTTATGGGTCCAAAAAGGTCTCTGCAGTAAGGAAGAGTGTGGTTATATTGGAAGGAGGAGAGGTCTGGTCCAAAGGGAGAATTGCGAAAGCATATTGGGAGGATAAGAGAGTAGAAAATAATGAGTCTAATAATGACAGCAGAAAGAAAAGAGATGAGGAGAGGGGAAGCATTCAAGGTGGGAGTGAGAGTGAACAAGGTGGAAGTGCTCATGACAGTTCTGATGGAAGTGTTCTAGTTGAGAACGAGAATGTGGTTGATAGAGATGTTGATGGAAGTTCCGGTACTTATCAGCGATCCAGGTCAAAACCGGTGTGGATGAAAGACTATACATCTTATTGATAGGATGTGTCACTCGTGCTTAATTTGTAATTTGTAGTGTTGACAGAGTTTACTTGGATTACCATGATAAAAGCTTAAGAGTTAAATGTTTAATATGCACTTTTATCCGTTATATTGTAGGGGAAATATAAACTTTAGCCTCACCAATTCAAATTGAGAATTTTCTTGTTTTCGTTAAGGAGGGAGGTGTGTAGAGATTCTCCTTTATGGAATGTGGGGCACACAAACCAATCTCCCTGGTAGTCATACAGAGCTTGGTTCGCGTGACCCAGTAACCGTTGGAGGCGCTTAGTAGTGGACGGGCACGGCGGGCCCCTTCAGATAATAAACTTACTTGTGTCCACTTCACCTGGCCTCCGCCTCTCTTTACAGTGCACCTACACATGTGAGGTACCGTTTTCAACGGGACACCTGTGGGAACGGGAGAAGGTTGGCCATGGGTTGTTGGCAGTGTGTTTCGGTGGGTGACTGAGTGAAATGTGCGGAAATTGTTTTTTTTTTGCCACATTTCGGAATTTGCCAGGCTTTCTGGGTAATAAATTCTGGGCCGATTTGCGCAAGTCAGACCTCTGCGGATTCCTACGGGTGTCTTATTTTTGGAAATGCATGGGGTTCCCAGTTTTCCTTGGTGGCTTGGACACCCTTGGCCCAAATCTGTATGGTGTGCACACATGTGATGTACCGTTTTCATCATGACACCTAGGCCCATATCTGTATGGTGCACCCTTCCACGAAATTCATCAAATTCTGCTGTTGGAAAAGACTTGGGGTTAGCCGCATTTTTGGCTCTCCCCTTGTCGCCCGGGTAGGTGCACTCACACATGTGAGGTACCGTTTTCATCGGGACACCTGTGGGAACAGGGGAAGGTTGGCCATGTGTTGTTGGCCGTGTGTTTCGGTGGATGAGCAGAGTGAAATGTGCGGATATTGGGGTTTTTTTTGCCACATTTCAGAATTTGCTGAGCTTTCTGGGTAATAAATTCCTGGCCAATTTGCGCTAGTCAGACCTCTGTGGATTCCCACGGGTGTCCTCTTTTTGTAAATGCATGGGGTTCCCAGTTTTCCTTGGTGGCTTGGACACCCTAGGCCCAAATCTGTAGGGTGTGCACTTCCACGAAATTCATTAAATTCAGCTGTTGGAAAAGACTTGGGGTTAGACAAGTTTTTGGCTCTCCCTCCCGGGTAGGTGCACCCACTTGAAGTACCCTTTTCGTCATGACACCTGTGGGAACGCGGGAAGGTAGGCCATGTGTTGTTGGCGGCATGTTTTGGTGGGTGAGCCGAGCTAAATGTGCGGAAATTGGGGTTTTTTTCACCACATTTCAGACTTGGCCGGGCTTTTTGAGTAATACATTCTGGGCCGATTTGCGCAAAAAAGACCTCTGCGGATTCCCACGGATGTCTTCTTTTCGGAAATGCATGGGGTTCCCTGTTTTCCTTGGTGGCTCGGATACCCTAGGCCCATATCTGTATGGTGCACCCTTCCACGAAATTCATCAAATTCTGCTGTCGGAAAAGACTTGGGGTTAGCCGCATTTTTGGCTCTCCCCTTGTCGCCCGGGTAGGTGCACCCACACATGTGAGGTACCGTTTTCATTGGGACACCTGTGGAAACGGGGGAAGGTTGGCCATGTGTTGTTGGCGGTGTGTTTCGGTGGATGAGCACAGTGAAATGTGTGGAAATTGGGGGTTTTTTTTGCCACATTTCGGAATTTGCTGAGCTTTCTGGGTAATAAATTCCTGGCCGATTTGCGCTAGTCAGACCTCTGTGGATTCCCACAGGTGTCGTCTTTTGGAAATACATGGGGTTCCCTGTTTTCCTTGGTGGCTTGGACTCCCTAGGCCCATAACTGTATGGTATGCCCTTCCATGAAATTCATCAAATTCTGCTGTCGGAAAAGACCTGGGGTTAGACGCATTTATTGCCTCTCCCCTTTGCCCCGGGTATGTACACCCACACATGTGAGGTACCATTTTCGTCGGTACACCGGTGGGAACATGGGAAGGTTGGCCATGTGTTGTTTGTGGCGTGTTTCGGTGGTTGAGCCGATTAAAATGTGTGGAAATTGGGGGTTTTTTTGCCACATTTTGGACTTTGGCTGGCTTTCTGGGTAATAAATTCTGGGCCGATTTGCGCAAGTCAGACCTCTGTGGATTCCAACGTGTGTCCTCTTTTTGGGAATGCATGGGGTTCCCAGTTTTCCTTGGTGGCTTGGACACCCTAGTGTATGGTGTGCACTTCCACGAAATTCATCAAATTCAGCTGTTGGAAAAGACTTGGGGTTAGCCGCGTTTTTGGCTCTCCCTCCCGGGTAGGTGCACCCACAACTGTGAGGTACCGTTTTTGCCATGACACCTGTGGGAACGCGGGAAGGTAGGCCATGTTTTGTTGGCGGTGTGTTTCGGTGGGTGAGCCGAGTGAAATGTGCAGAAATTGGAGTTTTTTTGCCAAATTTTTGACTTTGTCGGTGTTTCTGGGTAATAAATTATGGGCCGATCTGCACAAGTCAGACCTCTGCCGATTCCAACAGATGTCCTCTTTTCGGAAATGCATGGGGTTCCCTGTTTTCCTTGGTGGCTCGGACACCCTAGGCCCATATCTCTATGGTGCGCCCTTCCACGAAATTCATCAAATTCTGCTGTCGGAAAAGACTTGGGGTTAGCTGCCTTTTTGGATCTCCCCTTTGCCCCCAGGTAGGTGCAGCCACACATGTGAGGTACCGTTTTCATCAGGACACCTGTGGGAACGCGGGAAGGTGGGTGAGCCGAGTGAAATGTGTTGAAATTGTTTTTTTTTCCCACATTTCGAAGTTTGCTGGGATTTCTGGGTAAATAAATCTGGGCCGATTTGCGCTGGTCACACCTCTGCGGATTCCCACGGGTGTCCTCTTTTTCGAAAATGCATGGGGTTCCCTGTTTTCCTTGGTGGCTCGGACACCCTAGGCCCATATCTCTATGGTGCGCCCTTCCACGAAATTCATCAAATTCTGCTGTCGGAAAATACTTGGAGTTAGCTGCCTTTTTGGCTCTCCCCTTTGCCCCCAGGCAGGTGCAGCCACACTTGTGAGGTACCGTTTTCGTCGGGACACCTGTGGGAACGCGGAAAGGTAGGCTTTGTGTTGTTGGCGGTGTGTTTCAGTGCATGAGCCGAGTGAAATGTGCGGAAATTGATTGGGTTTTTTTTGCCACATTTTGGATTTTGCCAGGCTTTCTGGGTAATACATTCTGGGCCGATCTGCGCAAGTCAGACCTCTGCGGATTCCCACGGATGTCCTCTTTTCGGAAATGCATGGGGTTGACTGTTTTCCTTGGTGACTCGGACACCCTAGGCCCATATCTCTATGGTGCACCCTTCCACGAAATTCATCAAATTCTGCTGTCGAAAAAGACTTGGGATTAGCTGCCTTTTTTTGGATCTCGCCTTTGCCCCAGATAGGTGCAGCCACACATGTGAGGTACCATTTTCATTGGGACATCTGTGGCAACGTGGGAAGGTAGGCCATGTGTTTTTGGCGTTGTGTTTCGGTGTGTGAGCCGAGTGAAATGTGTGGAAATTGGGGGTTTTTGCCACATTTCCGAGTTTGCTGGGATTTCTGTGTAATAAATTCTGGGCCGATTTGCGCTAGTCAGACCTCTGCCGATTCCCACGGGTGACCTCTTTTCGGAAATGCATGAGGTTCCCTGTTTTCCTTGGTGGCTCGGACACCCTAGGCCAGCGGTATTCAAACGGTGGGACGCGACCCCCCAGGGGTCCGTGGGTTCATGCTTGGGGGGCCCTGAGAGCTCAGCAGGAAATGTAAAAAAAAAAAAAAAAAACATTTTTCTTTTTTTTTTAGATTGGAAGAAATGGCCTGGGGTGGCTCACATGGTCAGCATGAAACTGTCTCAGGCAACAATGAAATAGTGGGCCACAGTTGAAAATGGATATTCATTCCTTTAGTCACAGACTGGGCCTCATTACAACTATGGTGGTACGGTAACAACGGTGCCGGTAAGCTACCGGCACCGTTGCTACCGTACCGCCATAGTACAAGTTGTGCTCGTGGGTGCCTGACAGCCCGCCAGGTCTGACCTGGCAGGCCATATGGCACCCGCGAGCACAGCTCATCGGATGCACCGGCACCGTTATTAATCGGCATCCGAGCTCCCCATTCCCATTGAGCCCTATGGGTCTGAAATGGGAATGGGGATCTACCGTACCGGCATCCGTGAAAGGGCAATTATCAGGTCTGCCTAGCTCGGCATGACCCGGTAATTGCCCATTCCGGCACAGCTACCGCCAGGGTTGTAATGAGGCCCATTGTTTCAATAGTACCCAATGTAAAATGTAAGTAAATTGTGATATATTCAGCAACAATGGCCATAATTACTAACTGCACAATAAAGTAACTCATCAAACTGGTCCACATTGGCCAAAATGGTGGCCCATTATGACTGCCCCACACTAGCATTTTACATTTGTGGTACAGGCATTGCCCTAGAGGCCAGTCCGAGCCTGGCGGCTCATCCATAATAGCGAGGGGGCGCCCACCCAGTGGCCCCCTCATCCATTATGGAGGAGCTAAGGAGCCAGCCCAGTGAAACAGTGAGCACTCCCTCAGCTGCTTTTTCCAGCCGATGGAGTGCTCCTGGGCTGGCTGAACTGTCAAAGGGAAACAGTGTTTCCCTTTGACAGTTCAGTTTAGTTCCCCAGCCGCACATGCTCACTGAGCCATGCAAGTGCTGGGGCGTTTTGCTTCGCCAGCATTGCATAGCTCATTGGAAATGCTGGCTGGGGCACTGCATGTCTGTATGACCAAGGGGGAGCTCCTGCCTGTCATGCCTGCCCCCTGCACCCCCCAGCACCAATTGCAAATTGTTTGGTTATTTACCTATTTTTTTGTTAAAAGTATGCTCTACAATGCAGCATTTTAACCCATTATTTAAAAAAAAAATTCACAGGGAGAAACCCCCCCGACACCCCCTTTATTGGTTCGGGCTTTCTCACTATGCTCGGTCGCTATGGCATTTTTTGGGGAAATAAGTTATGCCCCTCCACTTAAAAAAATCACCAGCCGCCACTGGCCCTCAGACTGTGTTGGGAACGGGATGGGGGAACCCAGGGACTATGGTGGGAGCACAATGGGTGGGAGCACAATGGGCGGGTACCATGGGATAGTAGTGGGAGCAGAGTGGGGAGAGCCCAGGGTGTGTGATGGGGTGGGGAGAGACTAGGGACTGGGTAAGAGTGGGATGAGGGAGCCCAGCGACTGTGATGGGAGCAGGTGACGGCGTGCAATACATACGGTCCATTGGTGTTTCTGGGGGGTCCCGGCCTGCCCAAATTTTGCTCAGGAGGGCCCCGGCTAAAAAAGTTTGAAGACCGCTGCCCTAGGCCCATATCTCTATGGTGCGCCCTTCCACGAAATTCATCAAATTCTGCTGTCGGAAAAGACTTGGAGTTAGCTGCATTTTTGGCTCTCCCCTTTGCTCCTAGGTAGGTGGACCCACACATGTGAGATACAATTTTTGTCAGGACACCTGTGGGAACGCGGGAAGGTTGGCCATGTGTTGTTGGTGGCGTGTTTCGGTGGGTGAGCCGAGTGAAATGTGCGGAAATTAATTGGGTTTTTATTGCCACATTTCGGACTTTGGCTGGCTTTCTGGGTAATAAAGTCTGGCCCCATTTGCGCAAGTCAGACCTCTGCGGATTCCCACCGGTGTCATCTTTTTGGAAATGCATGGGGTTCCCAGTTTTCCTTGGTGGCTCGGACACCCTAGGACCATATCTGTATGGTGCGCCCTTCCACGAAATTCATCAAATTCTGATGTCGGAAAAGACTTGGGGTTAGACGCATTTTTGCCTCTCCCCTTTGCCCCGGGTAGGTACACCCACACATGTGAGGTACCATTTTCGTCGGTACACAGGTGGGAACGTGGGAAGGTTGGCCATGTGTTGTTTGTGGCGTGTTTCGGTGGGTGAGCTGAGTGAAATGTGTGGAAATTGTTGTTTTTTTGCCACATTTCAGACTTGGCCGGGCTTTCTGGGTAATTAATTCTGGACCGATTTGCGCAAAAAATACCTCTGAGGATTCCCCCGGGGGTCTTCTTTTTGGAAATGCATGGGGTCCCTGTTTTCCTTAGTGGCTCGGACACCCTTGGCCCATATCTGTATGGTGCGCCCTCGCACGAAATTCATCAAATTCTGCCATCGGAAAAGACTTGGGGTTAGCCGCATTTTTGGCTCTCCCTTTGTCCCCCGGGTAGGTATACCCACACATGTGAGGTACCGTTTTCGTTGGTACACCGGTGGGAATGCGTGAAGGTTGGCCATGTGATGTTTGTGGCGTGTTTCGTGGGTGAGCCGAGTGAAATATGCCGAAATTGTTTTTTTTTCTGCCACATTGTGGATTTTGGCTGGCTTTCTGGGTAATAAATTCTGGGCCGATTTGCGCAAGTCAGACCTCTGCGATTCCCACAGGTGTCCTTTTTTCAGAAATGCATGGGGTTCCATGTTTTCCTTGGTGGCTTGGACACATTAGGCCCAAATCTGTATGGTGTGCACTTCCACGAAATTCATCAAATTCAGCTGTCGCAAAAGACTTGGGGTTAGCTGCGTTTTTGGCTCTCCCCCCAGGTAGGTGCACCCATACATGTGAGGTACCGTTTTTGTCGCGACACCTGTGGGAACACCTGAATGTAGGCCATGAGTTGTTGGCGGCGTGTTTCGGTGGGTGAGCCAAGCGAAATGTGCGGAAATTGGGTTTTTTTTCACCACAATTCGGACTTGGACGGGCTTTCTGGGTAATAAATTCTGGGCCGATTTGCGCAAAAAAGACCTCTGCAGATAGATTCTCACAGGTATCTTCTTTTCGGCAATGCATGGGGTTTCCTGTTTTCCTTGGTGGTTCGGACACCCTAGGCCCATATCTGTATGGTGCGCCCTTCCACGAAATTCATCAAATTCTGCTGGCGGAAAAGACTTGGCGTTAGCCGCATTTTTGGCTCTCCCCTGTCCCACGGGTAGGTGGGTGAGCTGAGCGAAATGTACGGAAATTGGGGGTTTTTTCGCCACATTTCGGACTTGGCCGGGCTTTCTGGGTAATAAATTGTGGGCCGATTTGCGCAAAAAAGACCTATGCGGATTCTCACATGTCATGATCTCTGCTTCCAAAAGATCAGGACTTGCCCGACTCCCTTGGAAGCAGACCCATAACCCCGGTTCCGAGTGCCAGCCAGTCCCAATTGGGACCTTTTGGACCCAGTCCTGGCGCCAGTGGCACCAGGCACATAAAGATGCCCAGTACCAGCGCTGGAAGCACCGGGCTCATAATGCTTGGGTGGACTTACCTGCAGCAGACCATGCTGCTTACTTACCTGCCAGTTGAGCCCCTGATCCTCTTCTGTTTGGGTCTACTTCTCCTGTTGGGTGGGGCATGAGCCACTCCCTAGGTTCAGAACACTGGAACTCTTCTGGAAAGCAGGAACTCTTTTCTTACCTAGGCGAGGCTGTGGAAGGAGACACCTAAGCACTACAGGAGGCTATTTAAATCACACCCGATGGATGAATCTTGCTTTGCGTTATTCTGCATTCTCTGCAGCAGAACGCTCATCGTGTCTTCTGCTTCTGATCCTGGGCCTAAGGGAACAAAGGCTTACCATCCTGGAATCCAGTCTTCAGCAGCACCTGTAAAGACAAAGAAAGAACAGGTTAGCACTACGGTCTTCAGTGGCAGCGTATCTCTTACCTGGTCCATCGGCTGTTACCAACGCCTCGCGCTGCATTCCGGCATCTGAAAGACAAAGGCTTACCTACTCTTCGTATGCTCCGGAGGTCTTCGCAATGCATTCCGGCATCTGAAAGACAAAAGCTTACCAGCTCTTCACACGCTCCGGAGGCCTTCGGCGCTGCATCCCGCATCTGAAAGACAAAAGAAGGTGCGTTCAAAGACATTGGGCAACTTATTTACTCACGTGCCATTACTCCTTCCCACGCCGAATCCAGTGGGTATTCCAGCACCCTTCAGCTTCTCTAAAGCTCCGAACTTGTACCTGCAAGATAAAAGGGACAGTTAGTGCGCATCGTGAAGCAGGCTACAAGCGCTTACTTACGTGCTTCCAGGCGCTTCTATTCCTCACGCGGGTTCGATCCTCAACTCTCATCAGCCCGCCATCCGCCATCGTCGGAACCCTGCAAAACAGGAGATATCATTACAAAAGACTTTTAAGACATTTGAAGTGCCCAGAACTTACCGTTCGTGCAGTTAACGACGGACAGCAGTCCTCTGAGGTCAAGAGGCCTGCACCCTTATCCAGTGAAGAAACTGGTTACGGCACCCTGCCCCGAGGCAGATGGAGAGTTCGCCGTTCACTTACCTAAGGTGAGGGCGTTAACCTTTGGGGTTCTACAGGAGAAGAGAAAGGGAAGAGGAGAGAGGCACCCAATAACCCCAGTTCATTAATCCCATATTTTCTATCTGCAGACATCTTACTCTTCGAGTCAGACATACAGTGCACAGAGGTCCAGCCCAAAGAGCCAACCGTGTGTTACACATCACCTTTGAAGATACGGCATTCACCCAGTCAAGACCGGCGCCTCTGCGGGAATCAGGTGAGCGTTACATCACAGGTATCTTCTTTTCGGCAATGCATGGGGTTTCCTGTTTTCCTCGGTGGTTCGGACACCCTAGGCCCATATCTGTATGGTGCGCCCTTCCACGAAATTCATCAAATTCTACCGTCGGAAAAGACTTGGCGTTAGCCTCATTTTTGGCTCTCCCCTGTCCCACGGGTAGGTGCATGTGAACCAATCTCCCTGGTATTCATACGGAGCTTGGTTCGCGTGACCCAGTAACCGTTGGAGGCGCTTAGTAGTGGACGGGCATGGTGGGCCCCTTCAGAGAATGGCCTGGTGGAGAGAGTAAACCGTCTTTTGAAAGAAGGTTTGCAATTTGCCATGAGGGCTAGGCAGCCATGGAAGCAGCTGTTAGAGATAATGACATGGAATTATCTCACTACCCCGCATTCAGTGACAAAGGTATCACCATTTGTTTCTCTTAAAGGAAGGGAACCTGGAACAAAACTGTGTCCAGGTTGGTTGGGAGTAGCGGTTGGTTGGGAGTAGCGGGAGTAGTTCATGTAGATAGAAAACGGATAATGAAATGTATCAGGGAGAGCCAAGAGAGAAACAAATTGTGTTTTGATGCATGGGAGAAAGTGAAAGAGTGTGAGTGGAAAGTAGGAGATATGATATACGTAAAGAATCCCAGACTAGTGAACAAATGTTTGGACAGCAAGTTTATGGGTCCAAAAAGGTCTCTGCAGTAAGGAAGAGTGTGGTTATATTGGAAGGAGGAGAGGTCTGGTCCAAAGGGAGAATTGCGAAAGCATATTGGGAGGATAAGAGAGTAGAAAATAATGAGTCTAATAATGACAGCAGAAAGAAAAGAGATGAGGAGAGGGGAAGCATTCAAGGTGGGAGCGAGAGTGAACAAGGTGGAAGTGCTCATGACAGTTCTGATGGAAGTGTTCTAGTTGAGAACGAGAATGTGGTTGATAGAGATGTTGATGGAAGTTCCGGTACTTATCAGCGATCCAGGTCAAAACCGGTGTGGATGAAAGACTATACATCTTATTGATAGGATGTGTCACTCGTGCTTAATTTGTAATTTGTAGTGTTGACAGAGTTTACTTGGATTACCATGATAAAAGCTTAAGAGTTAAATGTTTAATATGCACTTTTATCCGTTATATTGTAGGGGAAATATAAACTTTAGCCTCACCAATTCAAATTGAGAATTTTCTTGTTTTCGTTAAGGAGGGAGGTGTGTAGAGATTCTCCTTTATGGAATGTGGGGCACACAAACCAATCTCCCTGGTAGTCATACAGAGCTTGGTTCGCGTGACCCAGTAACCGTTGGAGGCGCTTAGTAGTGGACGGGCACGGCGGGCCCCTTCAGATAATAAACTTACTTGTGTCCACTTCACCTGGCCTCCGCCTCTCTTTACAGTGCACCTACACATGTGAGGTACCGTTTTCAACGGGACACCTGTGGGAACGGGAGAAGGTTGGCCATGGGTTGTTGGCAGTGTGTTTCGGTGGGTGACTGAGTGAAATGTGCGGAAATTGTTTTTTTTTTGCCACATTTCGGAATTTGCCAGGCTTTCTGGGTAATAAATTCTGGGCCGATTTGCGCAAGTCAGACCTCTGCGGATTCCTACGGGTGTCTTATTTTTGGAAATGCATGGGGTTCCCAGTTTTCCTTGGTGGCTTGGACACCCTTGGCCCAAATCTGTATGGTGTGCACACATGTGATGTACCGTTTTCATCATGACACCTAGGCCCATATCTGTATGGTGCACCCTTCCACGAAATTCATCAAATTCTGCTGTTGGAAAAGACTTGGGGTTAGCCGCATTTTTGGCTCTCCCCTTGTCGCCCGGGTAGGTGCACTCACACATGTGAGGTACCGTTTTCATCGGGACACCTGTGGGAACGGGGGAAGGTTGGCCATGTGTTGTTGGCCGTGTGTTTCGGTGGATGAGCAGAGTGAAATGTGCGGATATTGGGGTTTTTTTTGCCACATTTCAGAATTTGCTGAGCTTTCTGGGTAATAAATTCCTGGCCAATTTGCGCTAGTCAGACCTCTGTGGATTCCCACGGGTGTCCTCTTTTTGTAAATGCATGGGGTTCCCAATTTTCCTTGGTGGCTTGGACACCCTAGGCCCAAATCTGTAGGGTGTGCACTTCCACGAAATTCATTAAATTCAGCTGTTGGAAAAGACTTGGGGTTAGACAAGTTTTTGGCTCTCCCTCCCGGGTAGGTGCACCCACTTGAAGTACCCTTTTCGTCATGACACCTGTGGGAACGCGGGAAGGTAGGCCATGTGTTGTTGGCGGCATGTTTTGGTGGGTGAGCCGAGCTAAATGTGCGGAAATTGGGGTTTTTTTCACCACATTTCAGACTTGGCCGGGCTTTTTGAGTAATACATTCTGGGCCGATTTGCGCAAAAAAGACCTCTGCGGATTCCCACGGATGTCTTCTTTTCGGAAATGCATGGGGTTCCCTGTTTTCCTTGGTGGCTCGGATACCCTAGGCCCATATCTGTATGGTGCACCCTTCCACGAAATTCATCAAATTCTGCTGTCGGAAAAGACTTGGGGTTAGCCGCATTTTTGGCTCTCCCCTTGTCGCCCGGGTAGGTGCACCCACACATGTGAGGTACCGTTTTCATCGGGACACCTGTGGAAACGGGGGAAGGTTGGCCATGTGTTGTTGGCGGTGTGTTTCGGTGGATGAGCACAGTGAAATGTGTGGAAATTGGGGGGTTTTTTTGCCACATTTCGGAATTTGCTGAGCTTTCTGGGTAATAAATTCCTGGCCGATTTGCGCTAGTCAGACCTCTGTGGATTCCCACAGGTGTCGTCTTTTGGAAATACATGGGGTTCCCTGTTTTCCTTGGTGGCTTGGACTCCCTAGGCCCATAACTGTATGGTATGCCCTTCCATGAAATTCATCAAATTCTGCTGTCGGAAAAGACCTGGGGTTAGACGCATTTATTGCCTCTCCCCTTTGCCCCGGGTATGTACACCCACACATGTGAGGTACCATTTTCGTCGGTACACCGGTGGGAACATGGGAAGGTTGGCCATGTGTTGTTTGTGGCGTGTTTCGGTGGTTGAGCCGATTAAAATGTGTGGAAATTGGGGGGTTTTTTGCCACATTTTGGACTTTGGCTGGCTTTCTGGGTAATAAATTCTGGGCCGATTTGCGCAAGTCAGACCTCTGTGGATTCCAACGTGTGTCCTCTTTTTGGGAATGCATGGGGTTCCCAGTTTTCCTTGGTGGCTTGGACACCCTAGTGTATGGTGTGCACTTCCACGAAATTCGTCAAATTCAGCTGTTGGAAAAGACTTGGGGTTAGCCGCGTTTTTGGCTCTCCCTCCCGGGTAGGTGCACCCACAACTGTGAGGTACCGTTTTTGCCATGACACCTGTGGGAACGCGGGAAGGTAGGCCATGTTTTGTTGGCGGTGTGTTTCGGTGGGTGAGCCGAGTGAAATGTGCAGAAATTGGAGTTTTTTGCCAAATTTTTGACTTTGTCGGCGTTTCTGGGTAATAAATTATGGGCCGATCTGCACAAGTCAGACCTCTGCCGATTCCAACAGATGTCCTCTTTTCGGAAATGCATGGGGTTCCCTGTTTTCCTTGGTGGCTCGGACACCCTAGGCCCTTCCACGAAATTCATCAAATTCTGCTGTCGGAAAAGACTTGGGGTTAGCTGCCTTTTTGGATCTCCCCTTTGCCCCCAGGTAGGTGCAGCCACACATGTGAGGTACCGTTTTCATCAGGACACCTGTGGGAACGCAGGAAGGTGGGTGAGCCGAGTGAAATGTGTTGAAATTGTTTTTTTTTCCCACATTTCGAAGTTTGCTGGGATTTCTGGGTAAATAAATCTGGGCCGATTTGCGCTGGTCACACCTCTGCGGATTCCCACGGGTGTCCTCTTTTTCGAAAATGCATGGGGTTCCCTGTTTTCCTTGGTGGCTCGGACACCCTAGGCCCATATCTCTATGGTGCGCCCTTCCACGAAATTCATCAAATTCTGCTGTCGGAAAATACTTGGAGTTAGCTGCCTTTTTGGCTCTCCCCTTTGCCCCCAGGCAGGTGCAGCCACACTTGTGAGGTACCGTTTTCGTCGGGACACCTGTGGGAACGCGGAAAGGTAGGCTATGTGTTGTTGGCGGTGTGTTTCAGTGCATGAGCCGAGTGAAATGTGCGGAAATTGATTGGGTTTTTTTTGCCACATTTTGGATTTTGCCAGGCTTTCTGGGTAATACATTCTGGGCCGATCTGCGCAAGTCAGACCTCTGCGGATTCCCACGGATGTCCTCTTTTCGGAAATGCATGGGGTTGACTGTTTTCCTTGGTGACTCGGACACCCTAGGCCCATATCTCTATGGTGCACCCTTCCACGAAATTCATCAAATTCTGCTGTCGAAAAAGACTTGGGATTAGCTGCCTTTTTTTGGATCTCGCCTTTGCCCCAGATAGGTGCAGCCACACATGTGAGGTACCATTTTCATTGGGACATCTGTGGCAACGTGGGAAGGTAGGCCATGTGTTTTTGGCGTTGTGTTTCGGTGTGTGAGCCGAGTGAAATGTGTGGAAATTGGGGGTTTTTGCCACATTTCCGAGTTTGCTGGGATTTCTGTGTAATAAATTCTGGGCCGATTTGCGCTAGTCAGACCTCTGCCGATTCCCACGGGTGTCCTCTTTTCGGAAATGCATGAGGTTCCCTGTTTTCCTTGGTGGCTCGGACACCCTAGGCCAGCGGTATTCAAACGGTGGGACGCGACCCCCCAGGGGTCCGTGGGTTCATGCTTGGGGGGCCCTGAGAGCTTGTAGTGATACACGAAATTGCAACCTTGCCAATCAGGGCTTTAGATGACAGCATTAGCCGCTGAAAGCCAATAGTGTATTCAAAGTATGTGCTAAAAATGCTGACAGTAGTCTGTTGTAGCACTTCCATTATGCAGTAGTGAGCTACAAGGAATATGCAGGCCTAGTATGAGATAGGTCAAATTAAGCATTGTTGATAGACAGGCAGGGAGGGCCCCTAGCCATGTAGCTAATAGGTTTTTGGAGTGTTTGGAACATCATGGCACCTATATAGCGCTTAGATAGCCAGTCTTAAGCGCTATAAACACTAAGCTATGAGTGCATGCCTTTTAGAGCTTGCAGATGGGGTTAATACATCCCTGCTTCCCTTAGAATATTCAGCCTCACTAACGTTAGCCCTGGCTCCAAGCTAATCTTCCTTTTCTCTGGGAAGGTACTGATAAGACATTCCTCAGCCAGCGCAGATGGGAACAAGGGAGGGGGTAGGAGCGAGCAGGGAGCATCTCAGAGAGAGCTGGGTTTTTTCCATGAACCAGCCTCACAGAGAAAGTTCTGGAACTATGCGTCATGGTGACTGACAGCAAGAGAGTATAAAGTATCCATGCACACATGGGATCAGGGGGAGATCGCCTGTGGACTTGATTCGTGTACAGTCAGGTGCCCGGAAATTGGCTCTCACGGTGTCCTCCAGCCTTGTTTTTCTATGAGAAACCCAGGTCTCCCAGGGCTGAGATTAAGGGACGTAAGACTGTGTTTCTCTATGTTTCTCTATATTTCTCTATGTTTCTCTATGTTTATCTAAGTTCCATGTTTCACTATATTTTGCATTGCTCTTTGTTTTATGCTTTGTAATATTCTCTAACTTGAATCCCAAATGTATATGAAATTCACTGCTTAGAATAAATATGCTAATAACACTTTGAGGGTGTCATTTGTCACTAGCATGAGATCACTGCTCAGCACAATAGAACCTGTATTTTGGGCTGAATTGGGTATTTTTGCTCTCAAAGGGCTGGCCCCGAGGAAGATTTTGCCCAATATCAAGACATTTGGTGGCAGCTTTGTGGGATTTGTGAAGAGCAGTGCCATGACATGACAAATGGTGTGAGAGAACACAGTGTAGAGTGGGGAGCAGGCTGTCGCATTTCCTTGATGGTCTCACTGCAGCTCTGAGACTTCAAAAGGCAGCAATGTTGTGTCGGTTTGCCGTGGCCGATAGCTTGTGTGGTTAAGACTCCCTTCAGTAAATCAGTCGTGACTGACTTATTGCATGGGATTGGTGCCAGGGAGTACAAGGCAATAAACGAGCGGGAAATGGCTTTGTTTAAAGCACTCCGATGAATGGTTAAGAAAGATGTATGCTCAATTAGAAAAGAATTTTATCATGTGGTTTCCCAAGTTTAAAGTTGTAATTTGGAATGCATAGTGAGACGGAGCTCTCATCTCTATTCTGTCATGAGGGCAGGGAAAAAAAAAAATAATTGCAGGGATTTGACATGCAAATTGTGAATAGTGATTTAACCATTGACTCAGCCCCAGTGTGCTAGCGAGTGGGGGCTGTAATGTTCGGAGGCGAAGGTTCGTCTTTTTTGATATATGCTTTTGAAGGGTTGGCATTCCTGAATAATGAGGAAGGGGAATGAGCCATGCTTAGGAGAATGAGTAACATCTGTGCTGAGAGCCTAAAGAGTTTTTTCTTTCTTTTGGCAACTGTAAAATTCCATGTGCTAATGGTGGCAAATTCTGTTTAAAGGAAACACACTAAAATGGTTATATTGCATTTTAGGCTGTGCCATGCTTTTATTGGGTGAGAGACTCACTTAAAAGGAAAGTGAGTGAATGTTATTTGGATTTTCGATTTTTGTGTACTGATTTGAAATTGCAGAACCAGCTTGCAATGGTTGGGGGGAAAAACAATTTATATTTTTCTAAATTGCCCCTGGAGTATTTTTGACTGTCCCCATGCTATGCCATGGATTTGTGCTGTTGCCTTATAAGTGATGTATGCTTTGAAAATAGTGACCTGTTGACTGTGATACATGGGGAAAAATGTTGTTGACACATTAAACAGCCCACAAGCAATAGAGTGTGGGTTGTTCTTGCAGAAAAAAAAAAACGTGCAGGGAGCTGCACTAAATATGGCATTTTTATTTTTTAAATGCACTGAACTGAGTGGTTATAGTTTGGCAATGGTACAACAGAATGAAACATCTGTGTGTGATAAGATAGCACAAAGATTTAATGGGTTGTGAGTTCTCTTGAAAGATCGCACATTACAAGAAAAAAAAGACGCTTTGACATTTTGCAAAATTACATGGAGTAGAAAAATGACAAGAAAAGTGCCGCTTTTGAAAAACAAGAGTCTTGCTGTGTGTGCAGAGCTTGTGCCTTGAAGCTGTCTTGGGCGAGGTGCGTGAAGGCAAACAAAAGCAGAAACAGTACAAGAAAGAGTTAATCTGGATGAATTGTCTGAAACGAGTGAAGCCGCCACAGTATAAGAGTTATAGGCAAAAGAGATAAGCTGCGTGCTAATGGCGCTGCCAGGTGCACACGAAAGATAAACATGCCTGCATTCCTGAGGAAGGGGGAGCAAAAACAGAGAGCTGTTCAAAAAGTAAAGAATTTGCCCAGTAAACTGTGGTACGGAGCAAAGGCTTCATGCAAGATGGCAGACGGGCACATCACATCTGAACATTTACCTATGCATCTGTGAATGGGCCAAGAAAAGACAGCTGCCCATTCCAACAGACATTACTGTGCAAACCGCATTCCCATGTGATGTGATGTGAAGTGAAGTAAAGCGCTATTGCTGTGCAAGCTGCATTCCAATGCTCCATGTGATGTGAACTGAAGTAAAGCGCTGTGCACTGGAGAAGAAACCTCTAGGCGCTTTGAGAAGAGAAAATACACATCTGGCAAACTGCAAGCTACATTGCCAGGGATGGAGTAACTGACAAAGACATTATGGCCTTCCAGATGGAAGCAAAACTGACAAAAGTGCTTAGCCGTTTTGCAAGAGACAACATGCAGAGCGGGGCTTTGAAGTACAACATGAACACTGCACATTAGCCATGATCCAGAAGCCACACGGCTTAGTGCAAGAATGAATGATTTGTTGAAGCAACAAAAGAAACTGACTCAGACTATCGCACTCAAAGGAGTGGTTCAAAAACAGCAAACGCCCTTTGAAAAAATGACAAGTGAAAAAACCAGAGACTTGAAAAGACACTGCTAAGAAAAGAAAGATAAATAAACAAAGCTGCTTGTACAACTGTAAGCGGTATTGGACTGAAAGACTTTACCTTTGAAAAATGGAGTGATGCCAGCAGGGCAACCTAAACCAAGATCATGGGACACTGGAAGCAAGTTGGCGCCTGGCATTTGTGATCGCTTTGGTGAAAAAGAAAAGCATTGTGCGACCTGGGTACTTACTATATGGCTTTGTAAAAGCACAGATCAGTCTGAGGTACCATTGACCAGCTATGATTGCATTGCACAAATGAGTTTGTGATTAGGCAGTTACACCCCGTATGGTTGAGTGTAAATAAGCCCCCAGAAACATGCAGAAAGGTGATAAATAATTGCAGTAGCAATGACAAAGTGTGTAGTTACCTGATGAGACTTTTTGAAGATGGGGGTGGTATTATGGGAAGGGGTGGATAACGCTGATATTGAAGTTTTGATGACATCCTAACATTTCTGTTTGTATTTTGCCTAGGCAAAGCACGACAAGACATTTCATAATATAGGAAGTTAATGTGCAGTTTGTGGGTGACACTGATCAAAGAAGGGTCAGACGCATTCTCAGAGAAAGCGAGCCACTGCGACATGCTATTTCAACTTTAACGTGCCCTGCACCGCACTCAATGCTGTAACCTGCGAATAGTGTCCAACAGAGTAATAACTTTTGCTGAACTGGCACGGTGCAGACTTGGCTAATTATCAAGTATTTGATGCTACACATTTAAATGACATGTTTTGCCCTTTCTTGTTTAAAGGACTATGGACAATGAATTGTGGACTGTAACATCAGGCACCACATACAGCTGTGTGACACAGCAATTGAATGCTAACACATTGAAAAATGGTTTTTAAATGCACTGTTGAGATGAATATGAAAAAACCAAATGGTTTTACTCTTCCAACTGAATGGCTTTAACCAGAGATGTTTTGTTTTTTGAAAAAAAAATATTCTACATTGCACGTAGGCAGGAGAATGATTTATGAACTGTTGGGGCAGCAGAATTATGCAAGCAGGAGCGTAATTTATTTTGAGATAAGATGGGTGCGCACATCAAAGTCACCTGTGCGTAGGTTAAGATTCTTAATTGAAGTAATGCTGCCAAGTGTGTGAGCTATAATTTGAAATGGTAATCTTTGAAACACTGGATACTTTTACAGCCAGCTTAAGGCAGGTAAATGAAACCATGACTGACTTGATGTTTGATTTTATGACACAGAGTGTGACACGGTTTTTTGTTAAACCAACCAGTTTCATGTTTTTGTGGGGACAGCTGTCTCCAGCACACTAATGCAAAGAGTCACCTTTTGATTGTAAACATTTGGAATAATTCTTTGGAAAAGCGCTGCAAATGAGTATCCACATGGAATTGCTAGAGTACTGGCCTGGCACATTGTCAGGCATCTTTTGTCACTGAATGGATACCATTTGTTTAATTTGTCTAATGTGATGTTTTTCTGACCAAGAACTGCAGCGAGTGTTCTCGCCAAGATCTTATGAACTATAACTTGACTAAATGAATTTTTTCCATGGTGTGATGAAACAGCCACTGCCGGATAGTAGTATGGTGTTTGTGGCTAAAGTTATTATTGTATATGGTAGATATCCCACTTGAAGAAGGGTATTCTCCAAGTCACAGAAGGTAGACACTGTGAACCTGTTAGATTTTCCAGTAGTAAGACAACATGTAAATTGTAGACTGGTAATGCACACCTTCATTATTACAGTGCTACACTTAGACATAGATTTATCATGAGGCAATGTTTCCTTAGTACTACCAAGCTGCTACAAATGGAGTCCATTTCTATGGCCCATCACTAGAGTGCGCGTAGCTAGGGAGCTAGATTCATTAATTGCAGGAGCTTTATATGCTTGTGACATAGAAACTGTGCACAATAAGCTAGCCACTATGGGTTCTGATGCCAGCTCTGCTATAGAACTTCTGGCCTAGTGGGGCCCATTGATATGCCCAGCACTGCTACAAGTATTGACAGCCAATTGAAGATGACAGAATTTTAGACATGAAGACATTTTTGTCTGCCATAGGGCAGGTCAACAAGACTGCTAAATACACACGATGCATTGTATGGCAAACATTGTTAAATCAGCAGGTGTTGGCTTTTTACTGGGTGGGGGCAACCATCCTCCACACACTGGCACGCAGAGCTACAGTTACCAGCATACATATGGATTGAATTGCTTGCTTTTTGATTGCATGAATAACACATGCCATGCTTTGATGTAAATTAGTAGAATTGTTTTTATTTAGACAACCTGGTGCCCATGGGTTCACCTTGTTCACGAAATTAGATGGTTTCTGGTTGGGTTCCACCTACCTGGGGGAAGTGTCTAGTCACACAGCCCATAGTCACGCTTGAATGCCCTGGGATCAGGGGGAGGGTAGGCCCTTAGGGTGAAAGGCTGCCAGGTTTTAGAATTGGTAACCATACATAAATGCAATAGTGCATTATAGATTAGACTACACTGGATTGCCTTGACATTTTAACTGCATGCTGCTTTTTAACTGACAATCAGTTATACAAAATTGATTTAGGTATTTTTTGTGTAGGCCAGGTTTTGGCTAGAGTAAATGTCCATGTTCACTTGGCATAGGTATTTTTGTGTAGGCCAGGTTTTGGCAAGGGTATATGTCACTGTTCACTTTGTGTACATTTTTGTTTAGGTAGTGCTTTACCTTGCATGCCACGCTAACTAACCGCTATAAGATAGTTTGCTTAAACCTCTTGCAAAGCCCCAAGGTCTTTATCACTGCACTAAATACTATATTGATAGGTATTAGTCAGCATTTGTCGCACAAACGTTGAATAGGGGTGGAATGTAGTGATACACGAAATTGCAACCTTGCCAATCAGGGCTTTAGATGACAGCATTAGCCGCTGAAAGCCAATAGTGTATTCAAAGTATGTGCTAAAAATGCTGACAGTAGTCTGTTGTAGCACTTCCATTATGCAGTAGTGAGCTACAAGGAATATGCAGGCCTAGTATGAGATAGGTCAAATTAAGCATTGTTGATAGACAGGCAGGGAGGGCCCCTAGCCATGTAGCTAATAGGTTTTTGGAGTGTTTGGAACATCATGGCACCTATATAGCGCTTAGATAGCCAGTCTTAAGCGCTATAAACACTAAGCTATGAGTGCATGCCTTTTAGAGCTTGCAGATGGGGTTAATACATCCCTGCTTCCCTTAGAATATTCAGCCTCACTAACGTTAGCCCTGGCTCCAAGCTAATCTTCCTTTTCTCTGGGAAGGTACTGATAAGACATTCCTCAGCCAGCGCAGATGGGAACAAGGGAGGGGGTAGGAGCGAGCAGGGAGCATCTCAGAGAGAGCTGGGTTTTTTCCATGAACCAGCCTCACAGAGAAAGTTCTGGAACTATGCGTCATGGTGACTGACAGCAAGAGAGTATAAAGTATCCATGCACACATGGGATCAGGGGGAGATCGCCTGTGGACTTGATTCGTGTACAGTCAGGTGCCCGGAATTGGCTCTCACGGTGTCCTCCAGCCTTGTTTTTCTATGAGAAACCCAGGTCTCCCAGGGCTGAGATTAAGGGACGTAAGACTGTGTTTCTCTATGTTTCTCTATATTTCTCTATGTTTCTCTATGTTTATCTAAGTTCCATGTTTCACTATATTTTGCATTGCTCTTTGTTTTATGCTTTGTAATATTCTCTAACTTGAATCCCAAATGTATATGAAATTCACTGCTTAGAATAAATATGCTAATAACACTTTGAGGGTGTCATTTGTCACTAGCATGAGATCACTGCTCAGCACAATAGAACCTGTATTTTGGGCTGAATTGGGTATTTTTGCTCTCAAAGGGCTGGCCCCGAGGAAGATTTTGCCCAATATCAAGACAGAGCTCAGCAGGAAATGTAAAAAAAAAAAAAAAAAACATTTTTCTTTTTTTTTTAGATTGGAAGAAATGGCCTGGGGTGGCTCACATGGTCAGCATGAAACTGTCTCAGGCAACAATGAAATAGTGGGCCACAGTTGAAAATGGATATTCATTCCTTTAGTCACAGACTGGGCCTCATTACAACTATGGTGGTACGGTAACAACGGTGCCGGTAAGCTACCGGCACCGTTGCTACCGTACCGCCATAGTACAAGTTGTGCTCGTGGGTGCCTGACAGCCCGCCAGGTCTGACCTGGCAGGCCATATGGCACCCGCGAGCACAGCTCATCGGATGCACCGGCACCGTTATTAATCGGCATCCGAGCTCCCCATTCCCATTGAGCCCTATGGGTCTGAAATGGGAATGGGGATCTACCGGTACCGGCACCCGTGAAAGGGCAATTATCAGGTCTGCCTAGCTCAGCATGACCCGGTAATCGCCCATTCCGGCACAGCTACCGCCAGGGTTGTAATGAGGCCCATTGTTTCAATAGTACCCAATGTAAAATGTAAGTAAATTGTGATATATTCAGCAACAATGGCCATAATTACTAACTGCACAATAAAGTAACTCATCAAACTGGTCCACATTGGCCAAAATGGTGGCCCATTATGACTGCCCCACACTAGCATTTTACATTTGTGGTACATGCATTGCCCTAGAGGCCAGTCCGAGCCTGGCGGCTCATCCATAATAGCGAGGGGGCGCCCACCCAGTGGCCCCCTCATCCATTATGGAGGAGCTAAGGAGCCAGCCCAGTGAAACAGTGAGCACTCCCTCAGCTGCTTTTTCCAGCCGATGGAGTGCTCCTGGGCTGGCTGAACTGTCTAAGGGAAACAGTGTTTCCCTTTGACAGTTCAGTTTAGTTCCCCAGCCGCACATGCTCACTGAGCCATGCAAGTGCTGGGGCGTTTTGCTTCGCCAGCATTGCATAGCTCATTGGAAATGCTGGCTGGGGCACTGCATGTCTGTATGACCAAGGGGGAGCTCCTGCCTGTCATGCCTGCCCCCTGCGCCCCCCAGCACCAATTGCAAATTGTTTGGTTATTTACCTATTTTTTTGTTAAAAGTATGCTCTACAATGCAGCATTTTAACCCATTGTTTAAAAAAAAAATTCACAGGGAGAAACCCCCCCGACACCCCCTTTATTGGTTCGGGCTTTCTCACTATGCTCAGTCGCTATGGCATTTTTTGGGGAAATAAGTTATGCCCCTCCACTTAAAAAAATCACCAGCCGCCACTGGCCCTCAGACTGTGTTGGGAACGGGATGGGGGAACCCAGGGACTATGGTGGGAGCACAATGGGTGGGAGCACAATGGGCGGGTACCATGGGATAGTAGTGGGAGCAGAGTGGGGAGAGCCCAGGGTGTGTGATGGGGTGGGGAGAGACTAGGGACTGGGTAAGAGTGGGATGAGGGAGCCCAGCGACTGTGATGGGAGCAGGTGACGGCGTGCAATACATACGGTCCATTGGTGTTTCTGGGGGGTCCCGGCCTGCCCAAATTTTGCTCAGGAGGGCCCCGGCCAAAAAAGTTTGAAGACCACTGCCCTAGGCCCATATCTCTATGGTGCGCCCTTCCACGAAATTCATCAAATTCTGCTGTCGGAAAAGACTTGGGGTTAGCCGCCTTTTTGGCTCTCCCCTTTGCCCCTAGGTAGGTGCACCCACACATGTGAGGTACAATTTTTGTCGGGACACCTGTGGGAACGCGGGAAGGTTGGCCATGTGTTGTTGGTGGCGTGTTTTGGTGGGTGAGCCGAGTGAAATGTGCGGAAATTAATTGGGTTTTTATTGCCACATTTTGGACTTTGGCTGGCTTTCTGGGTAATAAAGTCTGGCCCCATTTGCGCAAGTCAGACCTCTGCGGATTCCCACCGGTGTCATCTTTTTGGAAATGTATGGGGTTCCCAGTTTTCCTTGGTGGCTTGGACACCCTAAGCCCAAATCTGTATGGTGTGCACTTCCACGAAATTCATCAAATTCAGCTGTCAGAAAAGACTTGGGGTTAGCCGCGTTTTTGGCTCTCCCATTGGCCCCCGCATAGGTGCACTCACACACGTGAGGTACCGTTTTCGTCGGGACACCAGTGTGAACGCAGGAACGTAGGCCATGTGTTGTTGGCAGTGTGTTTCTGTGGGTTTCGATCCATTTGCTGCTGCCCTTTGTCACACAACCCTTTCATTTCCCAAATGTGACCTACATTTAGTTGCTGCTTTAGGCACCATGCACTTTTGTAAACTGCACAAGTCACCTACCCTTGAAAAGGTCTACCTGTGGTCTTTCAAAAAATGTATGCTTGCCCTTCCTCGCCACATTGGTTTTCCTGATTTACTCATGCTAAATATGTCTGTTCAGGCTGTAAGCATAAAACTCCTGCAAACCATGGCCCCAATTCTTGGCTTGTGGTATTGCTTTTTTTGTGAAACATTGCAAAAAATGTATTATTTCCTAACTGCAAGAGTAGGGGAATGTAGCGGAGCATTGTTTTTCTCAAAATGCATAGAAGCCATTGCCGTACCAGGCCAACCATGTCCACCACATACCTTTTTTTCTGTAATTTTCCTGCCTTTTCCCAGAATTATGGAATTTTCCCCAACCTAGTTGTTGCCTGATCTGCGCAAATCACCCCTTTCTAAACTTGGAATTTTGTCTACTTTTCAGAAATGTATGCCTTCTGTCCTCTAATTTGGCTTTCCTACCTTTTTCTTCGATTCCGTCCACGCATGCCCAATTTCCAAAAATGGCCAAAATCGCCTACCTCTCACAAAACGGTTGATAACCACATCAAAATACCACTTGTATATTGTTCTTGAAAGTCAGGAAATTGGGGAATTCTGCACAGCAAACCATTTGTTCCTAGCTCTTACAAGGAAAAAACCACAGGCTTCTTTGTACATCATTTTATTGGCATTTTTTGCAAAAAACCCAAAATGTTCGCCCCTTTTGCTGATTTTCTTTCACCTCCCTACAGCAACCTAGGATTCCTGGGTGGAGTTACAACCGCCTACATGTGAGAAAAAAATGTTACAAGGCATTGAATGGCGACATACCGAAATCACCAAAAAAGGCCTTGGCACTGGGGGAAAAACCCATGGCACTTAAAGGGTTAAAAGAAAGAAGGTTCTTACACACGTGAAACACCTAAAGGCAGATATAATCCTACTATAGAAGACTCACTTGTTGAGTGATGCGGCAATTTAGTTCGAAAGATGTTGGGAAGGGCAGATGCTTCATTCAACTTATAGTTCAAGCTCAAGAGGTTTGTCGGCCTTGTTTAAAAAGAATTTCCAAGGGAGAATTGTTAGTTCCAAGTCAGATAAGGAGGGTCGCTGGTTGCTGACCACATTCCAGATACAGGACTGGGAATTCACTGTTTGTAATGTATATGCTTCGAACATAAACAGTGGTGTTTTCTTTCATGGTCTAGGATGCAAGCTATTGGATGTGGGGGGGGGGGGGATTTGTTGATTTGCAGTGATTTTAACCTGGTGGTTGACCCAGCTCTAGATAGGAGCTGCAAAATGGGCAGGAATGGAAGGAAAAAGGATAGGGACTCCCTACACATCTTTATGGATGATTTTGGATTGTCTGATGTTTGGAGGTTGAACCGCAGGGAATATACCTTTCATTCAAGCGCTCATAACATATACTCTCTTTTAGACTTCATGTTGACATCTGGTGTGGTAACTCAGAATGTAGAGAATTGTGAAATCAACTCCATTGTGATTTATGAACACGCTCCCATTACATTGGATCTGTCTCTCAACTATGCATCCGTCAGATCTACGGTTTGGAAATTCAATACTATGTTTCTGAAGGAGGAAGGTTTGAAAAAGATGTTGATAAAAGAGGCTGAGGGATATATTGAAACAAACTTGAATGGGGATGTGTGGTCCAGCATCGCATGGGAGGCTTTCAAGTGTGTGATGCAGGGTGTGGCAATGAAGTTATCCGGGATTAGAAAAAGGAGAAGTGTTGAGGAAGCTGAAAAATTTAAAACTTCTATTAAAACTCCGGTGAAGGAACTAATGTGTAGTTTTGATGCAGAGAAATTGACCAAGTTGCTGAAAATGAAATAACGACCTGAATAAGATTCTGAGTGAGAGAGCAGAATTCATGATTTTTAGATCCAAATGCAAGTACTATGAATGGGGTGAAAAGTGTAGCAGACTTTTGGCCAATAGGTTGAAACAGAGGGATGCAAACAGAACAATTAAAGCTATTAAGGGCAGACATGGTGTGACCAGAGACCCAGCTGAAATAAATGACATTTTTAAAAGCTTCTATGCGGACTTGTATATGTTGATTCAGACCAGTCTGATTTAATGAATTTTCTTAGATCAAATGGAGGTCGTATGAGAAGTCTGCAGCGTTAATACCTGGTAAAATGGGTATTTCATCCATCTGGTTGAACCCGGATATCAAGTTGAACAATAAAACCTTGTTCTGGCCAACATGTTTTTCTACAGGGATTGTTAGTGTCGAGGACCTTTTTGAAGGAATGAATTGGAAAACATTTAGAGATTTGAAACTGGAGTTTGATCTATCATTGTGTACATATGTCGAATACCAAAAATTGAAGAGAGCAGTGAACATCCCATCTTTGATCAATTCTGATTTGCCATTAATTGTTTGTAAGATTGGCAAAAATGAACACTCAGCATCCAAAATGTATAATTTGCCAAACAGTTTCGCAGATGGGAATGTTAGACTCCAAGAGAAATGGTGTGGTTATCTGAAGGAAGAGATGACTTCGGATAGATGGAGTGACCCATGTGGAAATATAAAATAAATGTCCCTGAATGTTGTAGAAAGATCCCGGCAGGTTATGATCCTTAATATATGGTTCTGGACACCTGTGAAGATGAAGGAACAGAACTTATCAGTGACAGACAGTTGTTGGGGATGTGGTCACTTTCGTGGCACTATGGAACATATGCTGTGGGAGTGTCAAAAGGTGAGGAAATTCTGATTAGACATTACTTCCATGATGAATAAGGTTATCAATGATAATCTGGATTTTGACTTTGAAACACTAATCCTGGGTGAAACCGCCATGCTGGACCCCTTGAAGAAACATCAAATCACATGGATTTTACATGGAGCCATGTTGGCAAAGAAGCTAATCCTACGAAATTGGAAATCAAATGTTTACCCATCGAAAAACAATTGGATGGAGGAGATGTATCGCACAAGCAATATAAATGTGATATATTCAGTGCAAGGGAAGAGGCGTACTTTTGATAAGATATAAAAAAGCCTTTTTAGATGCGGATTAGATCGGACTTTGCATCCTGTGTCAAGTTAACCTGTGTACAGATAAGTAGCCATGCATGTTTTTATCTCTTATTGTAATGTTTGGTACTGTTACTC
Source organism: Ambystoma mexicanum (assembly GCF_040938575.1). Taxonomy (NCBI): domain Eukaryota; kingdom Metazoa; phylum Chordata; class Amphibia; order Caudata; family Ambystomatidae; genus Ambystoma; species Ambystoma mexicanum. Next base: position 1,135,977,524 of record NC_090932.1, on the reverse strand, counting down.
ATATCCTTTGTGATTAGATGTTTTCTAATGTTTTCTTGGTGAATGCATTCAGGACCATGTTTTAATTGCTTTTGGTTATTCGTTGTTGTTTTCTTCCTTCTCCCCCCCCCTTTTTTGTGGTGTAGATATTTAAGAATTGTCTCTATTTCAATATTATGAGGTCTTAAAATTCAACACGCATAAGGGTACACCAGATATGACTGAAAACCTTCCAAATATACTGGGAGTCATAAATGCATGTGTACATCAATTGTCGAATGACTCGTACAAGGAATACCCTAACAGGTTCAAGGGTTCACAGGTGAAATATTGAGGAAACCAAAAGAAGGATGATCAATATAGTTGGTGAGCAGGGTTTGCTTCACCCTGAGTTTTTGATGTCACAAGGCCGTCATAGTAAACCTCTGCTGGGGAACTCCTCAAATACCGGCTCCACATTCCTCTCGTCAGGCCTGATGCCAACCTCTCCATAAGTTATCATTTCCAATCTCCGGAAAGTCACAAAACTCCACAAACAGGTGTAATTCACCTCCCATTTTTCTTTCCAATATGCAGTGGTTACATTCAACACAAGGGTGGGTAATATGCGCAATCATTTTCCACTCGGATGTCTCCCAGGCCCATCCGTGCGAAAAGCAAAGCCTTCGGCAAGAATGTAAACTTTAAAACATAATAAATATAGGTCTTAAATATCACAAACCACAATTTATTTCTCCAAAATGTGAGCACTCAAGGGCAGTCAACATGTGTCTAAAGCAAGGTTGTCCAACTCCAGGTCTGGAGGGCCGGATCCATGTCGGGTTTTCAGGATACCCCTCATTAATATTCATTAGATGCATTTGCATACAATGACAGTGAAATACTTTTTAAGACAAGCACAAAGGTCACATGCCAATGCCTGGTCTTTTCTAAGAGGAAGGGTTGCACATGATTCTATAATAATTATTTTTATGTTTCTGAGTGAGGTTGTCTGATATGGGGGTATTTTGCAGTTCTAACCACACTCTCTCACATTCCTCATATGACATGGGGAAGCCACATTCCATATTTCATTCACCCCGAGCTGCTGGATTTCTGACCCCTGCTCCCTTCCTGCCCCTCAGTCTATACAGAACAGGTGATATATATCGCCACCAACATCTTCATCTTCCTTAGCCTACTGACTCTCTATTTCAGCTAGGCCCATTGCCTCAACTTCCTTTATTAAAGCCTTTCAGGAAGCACAAAGTGTAATATAGCTAAAGAAGTCCTTCGAAGGCAGGCTATTGTGTAGAGAAAAAGTAAGGTTTACCATCATTAATTTACTGGCTCATGCCAAAAGCCCCCATTCTGCCCAAGATTTTCAGGGCACCTGCCTCCCACCAATAAGAACATCTTTATTACCAGTTTCAAAATAATTTGCTTATTGCCAGCATACACAATCTCAAAATAGCTTTTTGTGTGTCTGCACTGCTTCCACCTCCACTCATAGTTTAATATTTATTAAATATTTCCATGTGAAGCATAGGAAAGTGGACTATGCTACCCACTTTCTTTATGCCCCCCCTCCCCACATAACCCTGCTTAATAATAAAGGACTCATGATACTTGTGAAGATAGAAAATGTGGCACCTTCCCATGACATTTTTGCCACCCTGAGTATGACTTCTACAAACCCTCCGTCTCTTAACACGCCAAAGGAACTTGAAGAAGGCTGTAGCTTAGAAAACTCCTCAAAAAACATATAGGGCCTCTGGATTCAATTGAGATAACCCAGTCACACCCAGGATATTGGGGAGTAGCCTTCAGTTTGGTGTGGAGAACCTCCCCTTCCCAAAACCAGTCTGGTTCATGTGCATCCTAGAAGGCAGTACTGTTTCCAGTCTCACGGCTAGGATTGTTTGCTATATCTTAAGGGGATATGCCTGTAGTTATTGGGCAGAGTGATATCTTCTCTCTGCTTTGGTAAGATCTTCATGACATTGTTTGGCAAAGGATCAGACATCCACACTTGCTTCTACAAAGGTCTTATATGCTTGAGCAAATTAAGGGCTACAATATTAATGTTTGAAGAAAACAAACTCTATGGGCTCCAAATTAGCGCTCTGTCAAAAATGAATCTTCCCTCATCATCTGCTGCTGTAAAATGGGAGATGGGCATCCAAAAAAGGCCTCCCCATCCACTACCTTGAACTTTACACAATCCTACCTCATGAGATGTGTCATCTGTAACAATGCAGAAGAAGCGTGTAGTTTTCGCACATGTGCCTTTAACTTCTGTATCTGAATTTGATTCCCAAATCCTTTAGCATTCCAAGAAATACAATTCACCATAAGTCATTTGTGCACATGAATCTATCATAGCACACCCATCAGTAGACTTCAGCTGTCCTTTGCTGAAATAATTTCATAACCTATTGAAGATGCCTATATTTAAGTAACCAGCTACCAAAATCGGCTAAATGACTTTCTAAGATGGCCGCCGCTATTTAGGATACACCAGCACTTGAACTGCCTGCTACTAGAAGCCCGCTTCCAGTTCGATAGGATTGGCCAGCTGAGAGCGAAATGCTAACTGAACATGGGAGCCGGCTGATGATGCTAGCCCCAGCAAAGGCCCACAGATAAGACCACCCGAGAGGACCCCTGTCCGGCCTTGTCAGGCCTCTGGAGGCCTCCTGTACCCTGCACTGACAATGTGTTATGCTTCACAACTCCCCACTATGCATTCTATACAACTATGCATGTCCAACCACCTGCCTGAACACGACTCCCCCCTCCCCCCGACACCCTTCCTTCCTCACGCAGCTCTAATTCCACACAACAAAGCTGTCGACACCTCAGAAAGCATTAGCACTGTGCCTTCCAATCTTGCCCAGCATGCCATGAAACCCTGTTGTGGCTGTACCAGGTGCCAGCGGCTTTCCACGTCCACCAAATGCTCTTCATGGCGCCTCTTGATCCCTCTGCCATCCCACATAAGGAATGCTCAACTCTGCTCACGGAGTACCCACCACCACCCTGCATCGCTCCTCAAGCATCTTCAAAAACATAGCAACTCTTGCATCCGTGCACTCCCGATACGCTCATCTACTTCCATCTCTAATGTTGCTCTAGCCCTTGCTACTGCTAACTTAGAGCTGTACCCTAACCAGCCTAATGTGATCACCATTAACTATGACTGTCTGGAGTGACATTTAACATTTGCTAACATGCATAATGGCACGGATCTGCCAGTTGTTGATTACCTGATCAGGCCCATTCGGCACTCTTCAAATGAACAGCTGCCTTTGGCTTCTTTCTTGCCTGATGCTAATATACTGATCATGTCGACTGCCTCTCATGCATTGACTATGCCCTTTGCTGCTGCTTCACCCACTATGAATGTGCTGTCCAGGCCTGTTACCGCTAATGTATTGACTATGTCCATTGCTGCTGCTTTTCTCACTGCAAATGTGTTGACCAGCCCTACTGCCACTAATGTATTGACTATGCCCATTGCTGCTGCTTCACCCACTACCAATGGGTTGACCAGGCCTATTGCCGCTAATGTATTGACTATGATCATTGCTGCTGCATCACCCACTACCAATGTGTTGACCAGGCCCATTGCTGCTGCTTCTCCATCTACGGATGTGTTGACCAGCCCTACTGCCGCTAATGTATTGACTATGCCCATTGCTGCTGCTTCATCCACTACCAATGGGTTGACCAGGCCATTGCAGCTAATGTATTGACTATGCCCATTGCTGTTGCTTCACCCACTACTAATGCACTGAAAAGTCCCACTGCTCTTGATTTGCTGGCTTACAATACCACAAGGCATATCCTGCCTGCCTCCAAGGCAAAACCACCCAAGGCTTGGGTGATGTCCCCCACGAGTCAGATTTAAAGGGATTTGATTCTACCCATGATTAGAGTCAACCATGTTAAAGCTCACCCAATTCAACTAAATGTCCACTTTGCCAGATGCATCATTGCTTTTTTTAAGTCATGTTTGTTCTATGAGTAACCCCACATCTTATGTCCTGTTGTTTTGTTTTATGTCTGCACTGCTATGCCTGTGATTATGCGCTCAGTATAAATCAACATAACATAATATACAAATAAATATGAATAAATAAATACATAAATACATTATTCTCCCATTCAGTTATATTCCACTGTTTTGGATCATGACCAGTGAATTTTAGGGGTTTCAGTGATTATAACGAAAATAAAATAAGAAAATGGTGGGAAATCTCCCAGAACATGAAAAATGCATTTAGTAATCAGCATTACAAAAGTTCAAGTTTTGATACTTTTATCGGACTCTCTGAAAATATTATGCTGATATGGAGTAATGCAAGTTTTGATTTTTAGATTTGGGAGGCCCCATTTGCAGGGAGTTACAGCCCTCCAGCTGAGAGCCCATTAAAGCTCTGATTATAGTGCCCAGGTGATCAGGGCACAGAGTGAATAGATTTGATGAGATAACTGCAGATAAAAGCAAGAGTTGCTGGTATTTGAATTAACTTTGGCATGCACTGGAGAACACTGGGACCGAAAAGGAATTAACCGTGAAAAAATGAAACAGGATTTTGGGGGTAAACGAGGAGACAAAATAAAGATAAAATGGTTAGTATTCAAACCAGGAAATATATAGTTCATGACCTAATCTGGGAGACCACTCTCTGAAGTTGATGAAGGTCAAAGGAGGTAACACTTGAGAATTTTAAAAGTATTTGAGTTTCATTAGTAGAGCAAAGGAACTCTATGTTGAATTTACTTCACGATCACATCACAATTCATGAAAGGTATTCACTTGGAGAATAAATAGCAGAGGGGTAAGAATAAAGCCCTGTCGAATACCATATTTTGAAGAAAGAAAATCAGATTAAAACCCTTCTACTGAGAGACAATTAGAGCGGTTTGAAAAAAAGATTCAAACCAGGTCAGTGAGGTGTCAGAAACCCTAGCCCCTGCACGCAGCCTTTATATTACTATCCAGTGGTCTGGGGTGTCAAAAGACACAGAGAGGTCTAACAGTACTACAAGTTTAAGTGACAGTTCATGGGTGTCTAAGTTCCAGAGTAACTGCTCCCTAATATCTAATAGGGAGGTTTCTGTACTGTAGAAACGTCAGAAACCTGAAACCAATTAGCTGAGCCGTAACACGGAGGAACGAGACAGCGAGATGTTTGAAACAGGGCTGTCCTCTAGCTGCTACACTATTTACTCTCTATATATCGGACATCCCAGAATCACAAAGAGAGGTATATGCTTTTCCACCCCTGTTGAACGGCACCCCTGTTCCATGGCGGATCTACGCTGACAATCCTGTCCTATTGGACAACACCCAAACAGGGCTGTAAAGACGACTAGACAGATTTACCAACTACGTCGAAACTAACAACTTGCCGATTAACATCGAAAAAACGCAGGTCATGATGTTTTCAGTGATGCAGAGTCATAAACGGAAACCACTTGCAGTATTTCTGCATGGGTGTCGACTCACCCAGGTCAAGATCTACAAATATCTGGGTATCCATCTCAACTCTAGCATTTGTGAACAAGACTGGGAAGTAATCTTGCGAGCGAAAACTTTATCATTAGCCTGTCAGGGACTGATTTTAAACAACCAATATGGGAAAGTTTCCATGCGTCCTCTCCAATCTTTTTACCGTCAGAAAGTGATCCCTATGCTTAGTTATTGAGCAAAGGCCATCTAAAATGTATCCAATTACATCTGGAACAAATTGGAAAGACTTTTCTGGCAAAAAGTGCTGGCCTTACCCAAATCATTCCCGATACACAGAATACTTTTTGAGATGGGTCTCCAATCTATTCACTATTTAATTCTGTGGAAATCTCTGAACCTATATCGAAAGACAGTAGTTGATGATGATATCCCTGCAATCAAGATCTTGAGACTAAATCCAGCTAGCTTAAACAACTCCATGTTAAATAAATGGAAAATCAGATGTGTAGAATGGATTAAGCTGTTGGAGAGTTCAGTGGAGACACTAAAAAAATAATCCCATGGCTATAAAAAAGAAAATCCAAAACGAGTAGATACAAACCCAGAATTTGAAATCTGCATATCAGATGTCTATCAACTGTCCATCTGAAGCACGGAAATTAAACCAGCTGCCCCCATACCTCTGACTTCTTCAATATCCAAAGCTCTGTGACCTATTTATGCGATTCAGACTTAAAGGCATGGTCTAGTAAAAATGTTTATTGTCCCTATGGGTCGGCCATGTTTTTTTAAGCCCAAGTGGCTTGATTTTAGAAAACTTTCCTATGGACCTTACCCGAGTTTCCGTCCATTAAACGCACGTGAAAACAAGCACGAGGGAGCTGTTACGCTCACCTGACTCCCACGGAGGCGCAGGTCTGGTTTGGAGTGTTGTTGCTTCTTCTATGGTGAAGCGCAGGACCCAGAAGATGGACTGGACCGGACCTTCGAATCTGGCTTGTCTGGCTCGCAGGAATATCTTTCTGTATGTGAAAAGGGAGTATTAACAATCTGTGGGAGAAAGTATAAGCCTCCCGCTCCCTACTCACCCCTCTACAAAACCCTCCTGCGACCCCCACGTGAAGTCTCACCTTAGGGTTTGAAAGGTTGTGCTCTCCATCCTGCTTCTCATGCAGGGGCGCGTTGTATCCAGTTACTTCACTGGGATTTTGATTGTAGAGGGTTCAAGTTTTGTTTTCCCGGTATAGTACTGTAAGGATTCTGTTAATGAGTATGATTCCGCAATAATAATTGTTCGTTGTCTCTTTTTCAGGTGCGGAAACTATTCCGAGAAGAGCTGTGGAACCGAAGAATGAGACTCTGGTGAGCTTGATGAGAGTTCTCTCAGTGTCCTTGTATCAATGCGCTCACTAACGCTGATGTCTTTTTTCCCCATAGGGGCCGGGGTCCGGAAATGCCTGGATGCGGCACCGACCCGAAACAAAGCTCAATCCAGAAGAAATCAGGTAAGTCTTTAATGGGCGTTTGGGTAATGTCTTTTCATGCGCCCACTAACGCTGATGTCTTTTTTCCCCATAGGGGCCGGGGTCCGGAAATGCCTGGATGCGGCACCGACCCGAAACAAAGATCAATCCAGAAGAAATCAGGTAAGTCTTTAATGGGCGTTGGGTAACATCTTTTCATGCGCCCACTAACGCTGAGGTCTCTTTTTCCCCTCAGGGGCCGGGGTCCGGAAATGCCAGGATGCGGCACCGACCCGAAATGAAGTTGGAATAACCCAACAGGTAAGCTTTGTAATGGAAATTAAGGTTTCCTTGTTTTCTTTTCCCTCTCACCTTTATTCTTGTCTTTTTCTCCCTAGGTGCGGTGATGTGGCTGCGAGTCCAGATGTCGCCGTAGAACGTGGTGGTACCTTGTACAGGTGAGTGAGATGCGGCGCTGCATCGATCGATGCAATGTGCTTTTAAATGGATGTCTTCCTTTTCAGGACCGTCGGGAGATGTCTCCGGAATGCGGATTTAGCAGGTAAGGTCTCTTCTTTACCCTTTTCTCTTCTCTTCTCTCTTTGCAGGTGTTCCAGGATGCTGGCAGGAGTGGCAGAAGACAGAATGCAGGAGCAAACACGGTGAGCGTCCAGCTGCTAGATGCAGAACAACGCGAAGCGTGAGTTGCTGCTTGGGCGTGGCTTAAATAGCCTTCAAAGTAGTTCCAGGTATGTATCCTTCCTCTCAGGTATGTATTCCTCCCCTGACCACACCCGTGTGGTTAAGTAGTTCCAAAGATAAAGTAGTCCCATTCAGGCCTCAGAAGGCCTGGATGTTGCAGCATGGTCTGCATCAGGTAAGTTAACACTAACCACCTTTAACACAAAGTCCCCTTTTATGAGCCTGGCGCCTATGGCGCCAGGACTGTGGCCCGATATGAGCCTGGCGCCAAAGGCGCCAGGACTGAGTCCAAAGAGCCCCTACTTGAGGCTGTTGTGACTTCCCTTGAAGACATGATGTCTGCCTCTGGGGTAGCTGGGTCTTGTCTGGCACCTTGGAGGTAGGCATCATGACAGTTCCCCCTCCCAAGGCCCCACCCAAGGTTGTCCTTTCCGGGGGTTTCGGCTTGCTTGGGAATTTTCGGTGGAATCTTTGCACTAATCGCGGGACGTGTACATGGTCACTTGGTTCCCAAGATCTTTCCTGAGGTCCGTACCCCTTCCAATCAACTAGATAGAAGAGTTTTGATTTTAACATTTTGGAATCCAATATGTCCTTAACTTCAAATTCTAATTCCCCATCGATTTGAATTGGCTCAGGTGGTTTGCTTAGTCTGGTTCCAGGCTGCACCGGTTTTAACAGTGATGCATGAAAAACGGGATGAATTTGCATGTTGGCTGGTAGATCGAGTTTAAAGACCACCGGGTTAATTATAGCTTTGATGGGATAGGGTCCAATGTATCTGGGATTAAAAGTCTGCGGTCCTTTGAGAGGCAAATGCTTGGTTGCCAGCCACACCTGGTCTCCAATCTGGTACGAAGGTGCTTCACTCCGATGTAGATCAGCATTTTCTTTGTATTTTTTCTTGGCTTGTTGCAAATGAGTTGTGGCTTCCTTGAAGGCTCGGGTTATAGTAGAATGCAAATGATCAACTGCTGGCATTTCCAGGTTTTGAGGAGGGTCTAGGTCTGAGGTTCTAGGATGATGACCATACAAGGTGTAAAAAGGGGTTTGTCCTGTTCCAGAATGTACAGAATTGTTATATGCATACTCTGCGATCCATAGAATATCTTTCCAGCTGTTTTCAGATTGATGCAACATGCACCGAAGATATTGTTCAAGGGTTTGGTTAGTCCTCTCGGTTTGACCATCGGTCTCGGGGTGGTGACTAGTGGATAAGCGTACATCAATTTGTGCCAGTTGGCAACATTTCCTCCAAAAATGGGAAATGAATTGGCTTCCTTGGTCTGAGATTAATATGGATGGAAAACCATGCATACGAACTATGTTTTCCAGAAATTCCTTGGCCAAGATGGAGGCTGAAGGTACCCCTTTTAAAGGGATAAAGTGGGCCATCTTGGAGAACAGATCCACGATTACCAAGATAGTGTTATATCCATAGCAAGGAGGCAGGTCGGTAATAAAGTCCATTGGCAAGGTGTCCCAAGGGGCTGGTGGAATATCCAAGGGTTGTAGGAGACCGGCTGGTCTCTTCTTTTGACCTTTATTTTGGGCGCAAACTCCGCAAGACATCACAAAAGATTTTATGTCTTTTCTCCAGGATGGCCACCAGAATTCTCGTTTGATCTTTTCCTCAGTTTTTGCGATACCAGGATGTGCTTCCATTAATGTTTCATGATAGTGAGCAATGACCAATTCTTGCAGTTCTTTGTTGGGCAGAAATAACCGCCCCTGGAAGTACGGTAAATCGTTATTAACGGAAAAAGTGTGACCCCTTTTGAGTCCATTCTTGCAAGGCTGTGGAATTTAAAAGTTGTTTAACTCGAGTTTGAACGTCCTCTATAGTTTGTAAAGAGGTCAAGCCTAAAATTCTTTGTTTGGGTATAATTGGTACTGGTTCTAAGTTTGAATTTGTTTCATCCATTCCAATCCGGGATAAAGCGTCCGCTTTGCCATTCTTGCAACCAGGGCGGTAGGTGATTATGAAATCAAATTCTGCAAAGAATAAAGCCCATCGGAGTTCGCGGGATGATTGGGCTTTGGCCGTTTTTAGATATTGCAAATTCCTGTGATCTGTAATCACCGTAATGGTGTGTCTCGGCTCCGAGGAGGTAATGACGGCAAGCCTTGAAGGCGGACTTAATAGCTAGTAGTTCTTTGTCGGTGATTGCGTAATTGATTTCAGGAGCCGTGAATTTCCTGGACCAAAAGGCTACAGGGTGCATCTGGTTAGTTTCTGGATCCCTTTGAGACAAGACAGCACCCATGACCAAACTGGAAGCGTCGGTTTCAACAATGTAAGGGAGATCTGGGCGTGGATGCTTCAATACAGGGGCGGAGGTGAATTTGGTCTTTAGGTCTTGAAAGGCCTGTTCTGCCTCAGGAGTCCATTCGAAACGTTTATTGTTCCGTAAGAGGGCTGTTATTGGTTGAACCACTCGAGAAAATTCCGGGATGAATCTTCGATAGAAATTGGCAAAGCCAAGCATACTCTGAACCCCCTTAACAGAGTTAGGAGATGGCCATTTGAGGATGGCGTCCACCTTTCGCGAGTCCATTTGGACTCCTTTAAGTGTCAGGATGAATCCGAGAAACTCGACCTCTGTGGTATGAAAAACGCATTTTTCGAGTTTCGCAAACAGGTTGTGCTGGCGCAATTTCTCAAGAACTGCCTTGACATGTTTTCTGTGTTTGGATTCCAAGGAGGAGTATACCAGGATGTAATCGATATATACGATGACACAAACATCGATAAGTTCCCGAAGAACATCATTCATAAAGTATTGAAAGGCGGCAGGTGCGTTGCATAATCCGAAGGGCATCACCTGATATTCAAAGAGCCCATATTTGGTGCGGAAAGCAGTCTTCCATTCGTCGCCTTCTTTTATACGTACCAGGTGATAAGCTCCTTGGAGATCTAACTTGGTGCATATACAAGCATCTTTTACCTGGTCAAGAAGTTCAGGGATCAGAGGCAGAGGATAAGAATTCTTAATCGTTATTTGATTTAGGACGCGGTAGTCAATACATGTTCTAAGGTCGCCTTCTTTTTTCGGCACGAAGAACAGAGCTGAGTAAACAGGAGACTTTGACGGGCGAGAAAACCGTTGGCAAGATACTGATCTAAATACTGACGCAAATGAACGTTCTCAGGTTCAGTAAGAGCATAAATCCTACTACAGGGTGGTTGAGCATTGGGTACCAGGTCGATTGACAATCGTACGACCGGTGGGGAGGTAACATGTTCGCCTGTTCTTTTTGAAAAACGTCTTGGAATTCTTGGTATTCAACCGGTAGTTGTATCGTGGTGGAAGTTACTGTGGCCAGACCCATATCTGGATTTCTTGGATAACAAGTCAGTTCACAATCAGGAAAGGTTATTCTCTTTGCTCGCCAGTCAATTCGAGGATTATGTGTTTCTAACCAAGGGATTCCTAGAATTACTTGAAATTGTGGGGCCTTGATTACATCGAACACAATTGCTTCCCGATGTCCATCCTGTCCCACTAGTGTCATTTCTGTAGAGGAATGTGTTACCGGCCCTGAGGCTATTTCGGTTCCATCTACTGTAGTAATGACATCCTTGTTAACTTTCGGACGGAGAAGAAGATTAATCCTGGAGGCCAATTCACGATCTACGTAGTTTCCAATAGCTCCACTGTCGATGTATGCTTTCATAGCATGCAACCGCTGAGACTGTTTCGGGTCCACGAGCACTATTGGCATGACAAAATGCGAGGTCAAAGAGTCTGTTTTCAAGCTCGGCAAGCGGACTTCTACGCTTGTCGGGCTTGACCGTTTCCCGAATCAGGTTCTATTAAATTGTTGTACGTGGCTCCAACCACCTTCTTAGGTGGCTTTACCGGGCAGTCTCGTAGAAAGTGACCAGAAGCCCCGCAATAGAGACATAGTTGCTTTTGCCGTCTTCTCTCTCGTTCCTTCTGCGTCAATGGTCCTTTAACACCGCCGATCTGCATAGGTTCTGAAACGTCGGTACTCTTAGGGTTAGCGTGAGTTTTGATCAGCACTCGAGTTTCGGACTTGGACCGATCTGCTTTTCTAGTTTGCAGTCTGTGGTCAAGTATGACCACTAAGTCTATGTATTGTGCGCAGGCTTGAGGTGGATTTACTATTTGAGCTAGAACATCCTTAAATTCTCTGCGCAGGCCTCGATGAAATAGTGTGATCCTTTTATTTTCGGGCCACCCCGTTTCTACAACCAGCCTATTAAAGGTGGCAATATATGATAAGAGATCTTGGTTACCTTGTCGTAAGGATAGTAGTTTGTTGTCAAGGGCCTGTCCCTGAGAGTGTCGAGCGAATAATCTTTCCATGCTCGCCTGGAAGCTTTGAAAATCCTGGAGAATTGGGTCATCCTGACTTACCAACGGAACAGACCAATCGGCAGCACAGCCACTGAGATAAGATAATACAAAGGCTACCTTGGTTTGATCATTAGGGAAGGCCCCAGGTCTGCATAGAAAGTGTAGGCGACATTGGTTCATAAAAACGGCATATTTCTTGGGGTCCCCCGCAAAACGTTCAGGCGGTGCCAAAGGCATGTTTCCAGGTAGATTGATTTGTAACGGGTTATTTGAAACCATTGACGAGGCATTACCCCCAGAACTAGGTAAAGGAGTTTGTCCTGCTTGACCCTGCAACAATCGTTTGGCCAGGTCATCAGTTCTTTCCTTGGATAAGATTAATTCTCTTTTGAGAGCATTAGTTTCCTGGCGGTGGAGTGTACTTCTGCCCTTAATTCCCCCAAAAGCTGAGCCAGCTGGTCTGTCTCGGAAGTTTCCATAGCGCCCGGGGGGGAAATTGTAGGTAGGCTTTGCGTTCTGTTACGCTCACCTGACTCCCACGGAGGCGCAGGTCTGGTTTGGAGTGTTGTTGCTTCTTCTATGGTGAAGCGCAGGTCCCGGAAGATGGACTGGACCGGACCTTCGAATCTGGCTTGTCTGGCTCGCAGGAATATCTTTCTGTATGTGAAAAGGGAGTATTAACAATCTGCGGGAGAAAGTATAAGCCTCCCGCTCCCTTCTCACCCCTCTACGAAACCCTCCTGCGACCCCCACTTGAAGTCTCACCTTAGGGTTTGAAAGGTTGAGCTCTCCATCCTTCTTCTCATGCAGGGGTGCGTTGTATCCAGTTACTTCACTGGGATTTTGATTGTAGAGGGTTCAAGTTTTGTTTTCCCGGTATAGTACCGTAAGGATTCTGTTAATGAGTATGATTCCGCAATAATAATTGTTCGTTGTCTCTTTTTCAGGTGCGGAAACTATTCCGAGAAGAGCTGTGGAACCGAAGAATGAGACTCTGGTGAGCTTGATGAGAGTTCTCTCGGTGTCCTTGTATCAATGCGCTCACTAACGCTGATGTCTTTTTTCCCCATAGGGGCCGGGGTCCGGAAATGCCTGGATGCGGCACCGACCCGAAACAAAGATCAATCCAGAAGAAATCAGGTAAGTCTTTAATGGGCGTTGGGTAACGTCTTTTCATGCGCCTACTAACGCTGAGGTCTCTTTTTCCCCTTAGGGGCCGGGTTCCGGAAATGCCAGGATGCAGCACCGACCCGAAATGAAGTTGGAATAACCCAACAGGTAAGCTTTCTAATGGAAATTAAGGTTTCCTTGTTTTCTTTCCCCTCTCACCTTTATTCTTGTCTTTTTCTCCCTAGGCGCGGTGATGTGGCTGCGAGTCCAGATGTCGCCGTAGAAAGTGGCGGTACCTTGTACAGGTGAGTGAGATGCGGCGCTGCAGCGATCGATGCAATGTGCTTTTAAATGGATGTCTTCCTTTTCAGGAAAGTCGGCGAGATGTCTCCGGAATGCGGATTTAGCAGGTAAGGACTCTTCTTTACCCTTTTCTCTTTTCTTCTCTCTTTGCAGGTGTTCCAGGATGCTGGCAGGAGTGGCAGAAGACAGAATGCAGGAGCAAACACGGTGAGCGTCCAGCTGCTAGATGCAGAACAACGCGAAGCGTGAGTTGCTGCTTGGGCGTGGCTTAAATAGCCTTCAAAGTAGTTCCAGGTATGTATCCTTCCTCTCAGGTATGTATTCCTCCCCTGACCATACCCGTGTGGTTAAGTAGTTCCAAAGATAAAGTAGTCCCATTCAGGCCTCAGAAGGCCTGGATGTTGCAGCATGGTCTGCATCAGGTAAGTTAAAACTAAGCACCTTTAACACAAAGTCCCCTTTTATGAGCCTGGCGTCTATGGCGCCAGGACTGTGGCCCGATATGAGCCTCGCGCCAAAGGCGCCAGGACTGAGTCCAAAGAGCCCCTACTTGAGGCTGTTGTGACTTCCCTTGAAGACATGATGTCTGCCTCTGGGGTAGCTGGGTCTTGTCTGGCACCTTGGAGGTAGGCATCATGACAGGAGCTGCCATTTTCTGATAATCCTATCTTTTCCCCCATCGCCCTGGCTGACCTGCTTTTGCGGCACTAAATCAAATCCCCCGCCCCTGAGCCTGTCATCAGCAGACTCGTACCGCCCCTTTCCCAACGCCAAAGCACGTCTTGTGTCAACATTCGCTGCGCTTCAGCTAATGACGTGTCGCCATGGAAATGGCAGGACGCCTCTTTCCTCAATAAGTATAAACAGACCGTTTCACAACACACAGCAGCAGATTTTCGATTCCATTCCTCTCTCTGTGTTACTTTGAGTATTCTGTGACTCGTTTCAGTGCTCTGGTCAGCTACCTTCGCCGCTTGTAGCCCGTGTGAACAGATACCAGTACCACCGCTATAAATTATTTTAGTTTGTTTAACACACAATGGCTACAATAATGCCCTACATGTACAAGCCCGAGTATACCGAGGAGGAACTACTGGAAAGGGAAGCACGCGAAAACGATGGGGATTCGGACGGCAGTTGGCAGGACGAATCAACAGATGAAGAGCCTGGGCCTAGTCGAATGGACGGTGTTTCCACATGGTGCACATGCAATCGGTGCGAGCTAATGCCAACTGAGGACGAGAACTGCTGCTGCCGAGAAAACTCAGGATGCCTGGCCTACATTTCGGAAGGCGAGCCACACCCGCAATGCATCACCGAGCTGCCAGACTTCAGGGCAGCCTGCCTCACACGGGCTGTGTTGAGAATAATGATGGTGCTTATGCATGAACTTCGCGCAACTGTTCGCCCTCGTAATTCGAGTAACGAGTAAGTATACTCTGCTTGTCATGCCACTCCTATTTCATGTTCTTCTACTATATCCAAAATTACATCTACATATCATTGTAACGCATGTAAGTCGTTCAATAGTGTGCATTGTCTAGATAGCATTTGTCCGTGCAGAATGCCATTAGTTACAAGAATTGTCATTGACAACAAACGTTTATTAAACTTATCTTGGTCATTTAAAAACAGTTTGTTTCATTCCTTTTCACAGGTGGTACAGGCTGGTGGCCTATCGTTCCTTTACATGGTGGCTCCACGGGAGGCTTGGACACTGCGTTCGAAGAGTGATACCCGCATGTGCCGTTCGTGCCATTAGAGAAACGTTCCCGAGTGACAGCGGTCAGTACAGGGGATTTTCTCTCGCTGTGCTGCAACCTGACCTGTATAATCTTTAAAGTCTTGTATTTTTGTGTCATGAAAATAAGATACAAAATAAAACCACATATATTTTAACAACGGTTGTTTCGATTTTTTAAATGAATCAAGTGTGTCTCCATTCAAGGATGGACGTCAGACATCTGTGCTCCGAATGGGTGAAAGTCTGGTCGCTATGAAGCAGGGTGGTCACAATCTATCTAAGCTAACATAACATATTCTCGATAATGCATGCACTAAATAACACTTGTTCAAAGTCTTTCAGTAGGTTATGTCTCTATAAAAGTCACACATATATCTATACTAACAATTACCATTGGATTATACAGGCCTTAGGGTCTTGACCACTATAATACACCGGTTGAAGTGTGGGTCTGTGCTCACAAGAATCTCCGGTATGTGGCATTTGTTATTGATAAGCAACGATATACAATCATTGATATAAAGGCGATATACTATATATTGATATAAAGGCGGTTCGCACCAGTGGATGCGCGCTGGCATGGGGGGCTGTCAGGGGCGCGAAAGGCCAAGGTGCCAAACAGCATGTACACTTCAAAAGGTATCCCACGCCAAGGGGCCATCGGTCACATGGCCTCCTCAGACCCCGTGTCTCCAGCCAGGCCTTCGCTTCAAGCAGGCCGCCCCCCTGCAATCCACATAAGTGTGTCTCCATTCAGCAGTCTTCCTGTGCCTTATCTGCACGCCCCAGGCCCATCCATCCCACCCACCCTCTATCAAAGGCAGTTTGCGCCAGTGGATGTCCGCTGGCATGGGGGGCTGTCAGGGGCGCGAAAGGCCGAGGTGCCAAACTACATGTACACTTCAAAAGGTATCCCACGCCAAGGGGCCATCGGTCACATGGCCTCCTCAGACCCCGTGTCTCCAGCCAGGCCTCCCCTTAAAGCAGGCCGCCCCCCTAAGACCACGACATACATACGTCATTCATTCACAAACACACCCCTGTTTCTAATACTTTATAAACCACTTGATATGCCTCATGAGAACATCTTTGTGCTTTGCAAGTCAACTCCTGAACGTGTTACCTGGCAACCAATGAGATCTATGCTAATCTGCTCGTCGTCGTGCTATCCGTGAACTTCTGTGACCGCTTAGAGCAAACCCATCAGTGTGCTACCTGTGGCCACCCACCTATTCTCCTGCAACATACTGCTCTGCTTGCTGAATCCAACTGTTTGTTGGTCAAGGTAAGGCCATGTATCCTAGTCATATTTTGCAGATTTTTAAATTACTATCTATTTGCGAGTAGAGTACACACAATAGTGCTATGTTCATTGGTCTCATTGCTATTGACTTGAGTTTCCATTGCTATGCTATCAATAGATCTATTTATTTTCATCTGTGTCTATTGTCATCGAATTGCATCCTTCGGGGGTCCAGTCTATAATGTAAGCATGTTTCATTCTCGTGCAAGACAGAACATCCAAGGGACGAGTCACATGTTCAGATTTTAGAAACATCATTTATACATTTCTGCAACTTATGCAAATACTAAGCCGCACATAATGAACTGGTATAGTTCCTGCGACCAAAACAAACCTTGCATTCATCATTGTATGATTCATTTACTTTTGTATCAAATCTTTATTCTTGAAGATTGTATAATAATGTTGATATTTACTTTTCAGATTTATCAACAATGCCTGCCTGTTCGATTAGCGGTTGCCCTTCGAAGACCCATGCGAAATCTGAAGGCACTACAATGGATGTATTCCCGAAAACTGTTGATCGAATAAGAGAATGGGTCAATCTTTGCGGATATCCACTGGATGAGCTGGAAAGTAGAGTCCAACAAGTCTTACAGGACAAGAGGGGTGATCGATACCGCATCTGCAGCCGGCACTTTTCCTTGGACATGTACACAACATCTTGGGTAACAAAGAAGAATATACGGCGAACGACACGGAAATTGCTCGAAAACGCTATTCCCATTCTATTCGTCCACATTCCGCCACCGGTGAGTCAAGTGTCCGGATTTAGCTTTAGGCCTTGCGGTAGTGTGTAGGTAGCCGAACGGATTAATTGATATTGTAGGTGTTCTATCCCTTGTAATAATTTCCATATTGATATGAGTGTATAGTTTTTTGAATAATGACATTTATCAATATATTCTTTTTAGATTTCATAACCCACAAACGCAATGTATATATATGGGAACAGGGAACTGTGCTGTATTGAGCATTTTTCAAGTATTCTGTCGCCTTACATGGCTATTTTTAATATTGGCATTTCATTATCAATCATTAATTTACCTTTACAACTTCTTGACTATCCCTTGAATCTGAAGCAAGAACATTCTACATCCTTGACGTGATCGCAGTTATCAACCACTTCTAGCGCGTATCAGGTAATCTTACTAGGCTAATCCGCTACAGACTTGTTTTATGCATGTCAAGTAATCGTTTTATTTTATCGTGTAATTATTTTACCGAATGTTTGGTTAGTGCTTTCCAATTGATATACACCTTAGTTATCGTCCACTGGTGTTTGGTTTCAGTTATAATTAGTGTTATCCGTACTAATGCAAGTACTGTCTTTCAGGGAGATGCTGAAGCGTCCGCCACATCTACAACATTTCTAGATATTCTTCACCAGCAGGAGGTATGGATACTGACAGCTCCATCGAGCGTCATCATCAGAGCTGGAATTCTTGTCGTTTGATTGTTCTACACAATGTTTCATTCGTGGTTAGCCGTTGATATGTACCTGCGCTGTCGACCCCAGGTGTGTGTTATGTTTTCACTATTGTAATCCTCACTAATGCAAGTACTATGTTTCAGGCAGTTGATGGAGTGTCAACCCCTGCACTTGATGCTTGATGCAGAGCCTGACATTCAAGTAATTCCAGGGGAAGTGGAAGCGGGACCATGCGTATACGAATCGGCGCAACAGCTTTCGGAAGTGCGCACTACATTTGCAACATCCATAGATATTCTTCAGCAGCACGAGGTATGGATAATGACAGCTCCATCATGCGTGATCATATAAGGTGATTCCATTTGCTATACTTTCTTCCCTATTAACGCAAGTGCTGTGTTTCAGGGAGACGACAGAGCTTCCACCGCAATCACAACATCTCATTTAGATGATGCAGATGTAAAGGAATCAGAGAAATAAGTCAATGAAATGTGATCATATTTCGATTTTCCTTGATTCTTTTGGACAATGCATCATTTGTGGTTATCTCTTTATATGTACCTGTGCCGTCGACCCCAAGTGTGTGTTGTGTTTCCAATATTGAAAAGCATACTAATGCAAGTACTGTGTTTCAGTGAGATGCGGATGCCTCCTCTCCAATACAACCATTCATGGCAGTCCATGCAGAGCCAGAGGTATGGATACTGACAGTTCCATCGAAATAGATCATCACTGGTCGAATACTTGTCGTTTGATTGTTGCACACAATGTTTAAATCGTGTTTGGCTATTGAGATGTACCTGTGTGTTCGTCCTCACGTGTGTTTTATGCTAACAATATTTTGATACATAGTAATGAAAGTAGTATGTTTCAGGGAGACGATGGAACCTCATTCCGTGCTGTCTATGCGGACACAGAAAATATAGTCGTTGCAGCGCAAGGGGAAGGGAGCACATGCGGAAACAAATCAGAGCTACAGCGTGCAGATATTGAAGGTCGAGTCAAAAAAGTTGCAAAGAAAAAAAAAACAAAAAAAGGTTAGTTACAAACAGTTCATAACTTTAAAAAAATGTTTGTGCTGGGGACTATTTTATGTTTTTTTCCACTCAATTCTACTACACTCCATTTGTGTTTAAACTGAACATCCCTTTTCCAATCTCTCCTCCAGTTACCCGTGGGTGTCAGAACTATGCATACACAGACAGTGAAGCGAATGAGAGATGTGGCTTGCCAGACCGTGTACACTATGGAGGAATTATTAATTGAGGCGAGGCGTGTTCAGGCTCGAGATGCTCATGTCCAATGGCCAGAACATGAATTAACTGTGTTTGGAGACTACAGCAAAGTTGCATTGGACCATAGCTACAGTGCGACCGCACCACCACAAGAAGATGTTATTGAATGTATTGAAGATAGCTCTGAAGTAGTTTCAGATCAATTCACACAATCTACACCCGCCAAAAATTTGCCACCAAAAAACCTGTCGACATTGTTGTGTTCTCCCATCAATGTTGAAGTAATAGATGTCGAAATGACAGAGAATGAACCAGCCGCAGCATCCATAGACGCATCAGAACTTGATATCAGCAATATTACTTTCCAATGTGTTGAAATCTCCACAAAGTCACAGGCCGAAACAACGTTGACGCAGGATGACAATCTAATGAAAGAGAGCAAATACATTGTATTCGACAGTTGTTTGATGGAAATTATAAGTATGCTGAAATGTGTGCATTCCATTAGAGGGAAAGTATGTGGGAAGCCATTGATTAATGTGACTTGTCAAATAAAAGGCAGTAACGTCAAAATAAATGCCGCCTGTAAATTAAATCATAGGTTTTCATGGTCTGCACAACCGATGGTGGGGAAACTCCCAGCAGGCAATCTACTGTGTGCAGCTGCATCACTTTTTAGTGGCTCCAGTTTTAGAAAGTTAGAGGCTTTCTTTCAGTTTGTGGGACTCCATTTCATTTCCAAAGCGCTGTACTACATATACCAACGTGATTATCTGTTTCCGGCCATTAGTGATGCTTAGAAAATTGAACAATTGTCTCTTGCAAGTACATTCGAAGGCAAACGATTCAGGCTAGCCGGCGATGGACAGTGCGACAGCCCTGGATTTTCTGCCAATTACTGCAACTACCACTTTCAGGACATGGGTAGTAAGAAAATTGTGAGTTCGGTGGTCGTGCAGGTAACACAATGTACATCGTCAGTGGCCATGGAGAAACTAGGATTTATAAAATTGGTGGAATATCTACAATCAAGGGGAATGCACATCGACCTCATAGCCACAGATAGACACGTTTCAATTGCCAAGACAATGAGAGAGCAGTTCCCACATATTAAACATCAATTTGACGTATGGCATCTTGCTAAATCAATCAATAAGAAAATCTCGGCCAAAAAAAAGGTTTTGAAAGTATTTTGCAGTGGTCACATTCTATCACCAACCATCTTTGGTGGAGCTCAAAAACTTGTGAAGGGTCAGTGGAAATACTACTTGAAAAATTGCGGTCACTGATGCACCACTGTACCAACGTTCACCGCTGGACAGCAAATCAACATTTCCACCAATGTGAACATGGCCCTTTGTCCCCAGAGGAGGCACGGAAGAAGAAGTGGTTGATTCCATCTTCACTGACACACAAAGCCATTGAGAAGATTGTTTTCGACAAAACTCTATCAAGAGATTTTAGAGGACTGACAGAATTCTGTCACACAGGAGATTTGGAGGTGTTCCACAATATGTGCCTAAAGTACAGGCCAAAGCGCTTGCATTTTAGCTTTCGGGGCATGAAATATCGCACTCTACTAGAGGTCTTGGCCCATAACAGCAATGTCGGACGTGAACAATCTAGGACTAGGGGTAAAGTAAGGATGCCTCGCTACACTAAGGTGTTTTCAAAACGAAGTAAGCAATGGATGATCAAACCAGTCCATGATGAAATGCAGTTCGACTTTGTGAAAGGCCTTGTTGTTGCTGTGTTAGAGAAGCACAGATATGGAATTTTGGACGTTTCTGTGCAGAGCAGTGATCCATTGCCACCGAACATTGCGACTGTGCCATGCCCACCCGAAGCACAGCTGATTGTGAAGTACAAATCCCGGTTTAAATAATTGCAATACGATTGTCTTTTTGTAAATAAATGTTATTGTACAGTGTACCTGTAAACCTAACCCCTACCTTCACCATCATGGGTGGCGAACAAGCTGGGTGTCATCTTTGAATTCTCTCTATTCACCTCATATATGTGTATGTATATATTTTTCTCATGTCTCATCTCATGTAAATGTAAATGCTGCGCACTGTTAACGGAGGGGAGGCTTACGTATTGCAAATAATAAAACAAACAAACAAACAATAAATCTCACTTTTAACTCAACTCCTGTGGTACTTTATACTTTCCCTGACCTTCCGCCAAAAATTAAATGTCTCAATTTGGGCTGCAAAGCTCGCAGACAACGGGGACAAAATTGGGGCACTTAGAACGCGCCAGCCAAGCGGGCCGTGGCATTTGGGAGAGAAGCCAGTTCGCATTTGCACATTGAGGCGCACTACATAGACGGATTCTAAACTTCAAGTTCTCACAGATGCCTATACTACATGATGTTGCAAATAAAGAATGCGAAGGACAGCGGCTTTGATTTTCAGCTCGCGCCCAGATGAGGCCCACAAGTCGCACTGGAAGTATAAGGGTCTATTGTTTTTTGACCTTGAAACAGGGACCATGCGGAAAGAACTACATTTGAAGGGGGTGCGCAATAACGTAAGAGACGATAAGGCAGAAAATTCAGAAACTAGACCGAGTTTCATTTTAGTTCAGTATACGAAAAATCGTTGTCAAGAGCACGGTCCGTTTTACAGACTGCATTACGAAGAGACACAATGGAAATTTCAAATATAATGTAAGTAAATCTTTACACGCTTTTATACCGGAATGAAGATTTAATGAATGGATGCATGAATAAATGAATGAATGAAGAGCTAGGAAAAGCAAGTAAAACGTGTTCGTAGTGGGCACATGGGCATGCTGGTCCACTGGTGTCACCGATCTCGGTCCTTGGCCCAGCCACTTTTCCCTGCACTGCCTACCTGCACTATGAGACTGTCTCTGTATCCTTCAGCTCCTTCTCCCGGCATTTACCTTGCACTTGCCACCAGTCGGCCCTATTATTTAATTTGTATTCAACTAACCATGTACAGCCCTTCCCCATGCGCGATCAGAACGACACCTGGCCTAGTAGGACCGTTGTCTGTCTGCCCTTGTTCCCCACCTGCCTCGTCGTGCCTAGAAACACTTGAGTATAGACGCGTTACAAATGCCATATCATATATCATATCATTCCTCACGCATGTAGACTAACTGTTGTTTATCATTGTGTGTTGGCCTCGATTTATTTCGTTACTTTTCACATTGATTTTAGAGCCGAACATACTCCATTGAACTATCCTTGCAAGCAAATAGTTTCTGATCGGCTGTAATAAATAAAATAAGTAATATTAATGAAGATCGGCTGGCGAGACTAATTATAATTTTTTTGTTTTTATAACAGGTATTTGCTCCCCTTCTGCTACTGCCATCGGTTTGAGACACCAGCAGATGGCTTTTACAGTAGACACCTGCAGCTTCGTGTGAACAACTGGAGCACACTGACAATTTTATGGGACGATCGCAAAGGGCCCACATGCCCTTATGCTGTACTAGTGGCTAGAAGCAACATATCAACCTTTACGATGGACTAGTGCCTAGTTGATGGAACAGCCTTGTGGTTCACCGTGCTTCCAAAGTGCTTCTTTTAACGAAAAGCAACACCCTGTGTACCATGGCGGATACAGATAAAAGAAAATAAATAGCTTTCGGAGTTCATATGGCAATTGCTGAATATTCTCTAAACATTTAATGTAAAATAAATGTACTTTACCAAATGTACCGTGTTGCTGTTTGATTTTAAAGTACAGTTTCATATTCCGAATTGTGGCGCGCTGTGTTGTGAGATGGTCTGTGTTGGTTTCCGGGTTCTGTGTGGAGTCGCGTAGAAGACAACTGGGCGCGTTTGCCTACGCAGCAAAGTAACGTCACGGAGAGAGCCGGGGAATATGAATGTTTTGATAATGTCAGGCTCAGGGGCGGGGGATTTAATTTAGTGCCGCAAAAGCAGGTCAGCCAGGGCGATGGGGGAAAAGATAGGATTATCAGAAAATGGCGGCTCCCTGGTGCTTGTTTTCGCGTGCGTTTAATGGACGAAAACTCAGGTAAGGTCCATAGGAAAGTTTTCTAAAATCGAGCCACTTAGGCTTAAAAAAACATGGCCGACCCGTAGGGACAATAACCATTTTTACTAGACCATGCCTTTAACTTACTTCCCACATGGAAAAGTTTGGGCTATATGAAACAATTGGTAGATTTGCCAAATACCTGCCGCTTCTGCCATGATCCTCTGCAGGTAGAAACACATCACTTAATGATGAAATGTGAAGCCCTAACAGAAATGAGGCGCACATACACTGAGCCTCTATCTCCAGCAACCATTGTCCTCACTCAGGAAGCAAGATGGAATTCCATTCTACTGGGGGAGGAACGGACAGTGATCTTTGCAGTCCTTCAGTTCTGGCTTGCACTTTCGAACTCTATGGTCTAGTTTGGGTAAAAGAGAAGTGATCATCCTGCTTGAGCCTAAATTGTTCTGATGATGATGTTCTTAAACATGAAAAAAGTTTGTAAAAAAAACTAATTTCATTAATAAAAAATAAAAAAAGATTCTCCAGATGTCTGAGGAACACAGTCGTTCAAAAAGGAATGATGGCAATTAACCTGTGGTTATTGGGTTGATCTGGTTTAATGGTGTTTTTTCAGCATAGGTATAATACACAATTTCTTTAAAGATGGGGAACTGATGCCCGAATCAAATGAGCAGGTTCTCAATGAGGTTAAAATGGAAGGATGAGGTTGCATTCAATCATGAATAACATGCAGTGGAAGCTAGTTGCCCGCATAAGAAGAAGGGTTCAGTGAGTTCACTAAGAGCCTGGGGAGATATATTACTAAATGAAAATAAAGACAAAAAATTAATGACATTTACAGTATTTGGTGTGGTAGTGTGGGCTGCTGCATTGGGTTGTCGCTGGCATATTTTGGAGTTTGTTGCAGGGACTGGTGAGGAGCAGAGGCTGGTAGAGGCAATGGTGAGAACGAGGTGAACAGCTGGAGGAGGGGTGATGTTTGGAAAAGGTGATGAAGTTTTTAGGGAGAGAGTAACAGCAGAAGGAAGAGGTGGGGAGGGTTATCTGTGATCTTACTGACCACAATTACAGAGTGGTACATTCCATCACAGACAAAACACAGAAAAACACAGAATTATTTTATTTTTTCTATTTTGGGGGGAGGGCACATGTTAAGATGGATTTCTAAGCTCTGACCTGGTGGGGAGAGGTTTAGGAGGCCACCCTAGTTTAGTGAAACGGGGGATCCTTTTGGATAAGCCAGACCAATGTAGGTAGCTTGGCGGGCGGTCAATACTGAATCTCAGGAGGGGCGAGAGTGGTCGGAGTCCCATAATGAGCACACACAGTAACGAACCACAAATTGCTCTTAGAAAAGTGTATATCAAAACTATCTATACATTTATTGTCGGCCAGACCAATTGACAAAAGTAAACATTAGTTATATAACAGTTACCACACACATACTATACTAAGTAATATATATACAATAAGTTTCCTAATGCGACAAAGGAGTAAACACAGCCACAACCTGTAAAGAGAAGGGTGAGTTAACACGCTAGGAGCATTAGACAATTCTTCGGAGTCAGCCCCTAACTTTTGAATCCAGCCCTAAGGAGTGGAGAGCCTTGTGCTCAACAGTAAAGTTGTGCGTAAAAATGCACGATCACGCAGGTAGAGCAAAAAGCGGGTCTTCTAGGGAGAGCTGTAGCAAGTCAGGAAGGGGCTTGAGGCAATGAAGAATTGGTTCCCACTATTCGAGTAGAGGCTTCCCTTGGTGGCAGAGTAGTTTTCAAAAGGTGAGAATAGCTAGGGAACGCAGGGTAACCCAGCAAAAAGTGAATACCTTTTCAGGGGTATTTGTGCGTAAATGAGATCGGCTGTGCCTGGGGATTGCCGGTAAAAGATGCAAGCATTCACCGACTCTCGGCACTGTCCAGACCAATCTTTGACAGTTTAGTCGAGGTCTCTAGTAGGTTTGAGTCCTGCAGTTCCGCAGCGTTCTGGCTCTTAGCGGCTGCGGGATAAAATGATTGTCAGTGATAGGACAGTTGCCTTTTCTCAGCTTCTGAAGGAGATACAAAGAAGGATCTGGTGCAGCAGGCTTCAGGGCACAGGAGAGCAGGTCGGCAAGACACCTACAGCAACCATCACCAACAGGTAATGACAGAGGAATCACAGACGCATGTGCCATTACGCACTCTCCCTATTTAGCAACTAGAGGACCCAGGCCAACAAAATTTGGCATAATAAGGCAAGCGATGTTCCAAGTGTAGGGTTTCAACTTGAGATGGCAGCGATTCTGCAGTATACCCTGAGGTAGAGCTGGACAGTTCACTGGATGGCCCAGGATCACTTCTGAAAGTACTTGTTTTCGGTGGGTAAGCAAGGGGCTCTGAGATTATTCGTTCCGAGTACTCTGGCAGGCCTTCTTGATCGATGAAGAAAACAGGGGTCCGACGGGACAGCAGAGGGCGAAGAGTGCCAAAACCTTCTAATGTGTCTCCGGCGGTATCACAAGTCCATTTCTTCATGCAGAATGCTTGGCTCCTTCTGTAGTTTGGGTAGAACTCAGGTGATCCACCTGGAATGGATGCAAAGTCCCTTCTCTTATCCAAGATTAGCTTTGCGCCGAAATTGAGGACTTCCAATCGAAGATCTGCTCTCATGCAGGCATCCCAGTCATGGACCAATCATGGCCTACAGTGGTCCCAGTCATTCAGGCACTTCAGACATCCTGGCACCAGTAGTGTGGATTGGGACCAGACAGTCCCAACCCTCTTCCTGGGCACACACACATGACATGCAGAAGCCTGCGAAAGAGATCAGTTTTCGTGGGAGGCTGCATGACCAAATAAGGAAAGCTCAGGTAATTCGACCTGGCTGAAGGCAAGGGACACAATGGCCATGGGACAGAATGAAAGACTTTGAGGCTCGGCCATTTAACGACCTGGCCACAGACTTGAACCAAACACAGTAAACACGATGTGATGCAGTAAAAAGAAGTAAAACACTAATAAAAAGTAACTGCTGCCACTAGTTTGTCCCAGGCACACTCGTACAATCACCAAAAAATCCTTAAACAGTATCTAGGGCCATAAAACAAAAAGGACCCCAGTGCACAGTACTGGAAGGTACATTGAGCACTGTAAAAAAGTTACCAAGAATTGGCAACATAGTCAAAGACTAAGGGAAACATAGTTTCCCAGTACTGACAGTTTGAAGAATGTGTCAGTTTCCCCATAACAAGTGAGCAAAAGGCTGTGCTCCACTCGCAAAAGTCAGGATAGAATAGTAAACAAAAGCAAAAGGTTTGGAGGGGTCCACAAATGGACAGAAAATTAAACATTGATGAAATCTTTCCTAACATCCCGCCAAAGCCCTTTTTTTAACCTTTTAATGCCAGCCCAACCCCATCCCAACCCACTTTAACCTCCAAGCCCACTACCCTTTATTTATTTAATTCATGGTGCCACCTTTTTTCAGTGTGTTTGTCCACTCAAAAATGTACCACTCTGTTTGGAGCTATCGTGAGGAGTTGGAGGAGCCAGAAGTGGTGAAGGGCTGAAGAGGGAAGAAGTAACAAGAGGAAAATAGGCTGTGAGTGATAAGGAGAAAGTAACATCTGGAGGAGGTACACAGAATTAGGACGAGGTGATAAAATATGAGGAGGAGAGAATGAAGACGTTGGGTTGGCCCATGCCAGATGGAAGAGATGGAATGATGCACAAGACTCGGGCAGGGTGAGCAGAGCATTGGCGACCCTAGAGTCAAGGCAATAGGGGAGCTACCTGGAAGGAAGGAAGAAAGAAACAGCATCTCAAGAGAGAGTGCTAAGCAGAGACTGGCTCCAATTCATGGAACTTGGGAAGCTTGATTACTATCTGAGGTTGATCGAGGGGACATGGAAGTCCATATCCAAGGGGTCCCAAAGAAGGGTGCCAGTCTTGGGATTGATGGGGACACTTTTGCTAGCTAGCTCTGGTATGGGATTTGATCTTCTCGATAGTAGGCCAATGAGTACCAAACGCCCTAGGATGAGAGGGTGAGGGACCTGGTTTTGTCTATCCATAGGATTCTTTTTGTTTGGCACTTTGTTGTGTAAATAAAAGACTGAAAACATACTTCCAGAGTCCAGTCATTTGTGCAATCCACTCTGCCCTCGAACACAAGTGTGAAGACTGAGAAGAATGTGAGGAGAGGGAGTGCAGAATGAGAACTGACGAGTTGGAGAATAACTGAGAAGTGAGAAGGGAAAGGTGGGAGAAAGGGGGTGGAGTGAGGAGGAGAAATTAGGTCATCCTAAAACGGATGCCTTTCCAATGAGAGATTCCAAAACCTTTCTCCCATGTTTTGTGTCAAACACATCTGCATTAGCCAGTGCTTTCAGTGGGATGCGAAATCGGGGGCGAGGGGTCTAAAAAAAGTGGGGTTGCCGAAATTTTGTGTTTGGCTTAAATAGTGAGGTGCATGGCCTAAAGCTGGTTCCACCCGATCCTAGGAAAACACCACAAGACCCTGCAGAAATCTACTTTGAGTCAGTCAGCATGGACTGAGATGGTGTTGATTGCATACAGTCTGCATATTGCAAATTAATGTATCTGGGGATTAATGCTATTTTGCTTTGCTTCACAGTAAGTGTTACTATCATTAGTGTACATACACAAAAATAGCAACCTAGGCATCGCGGACCACCCGCAAACAGCAATCAGCAATCAAGCCAACTGCCACAGGTGCACACAATCACCACAGGTGGAGTCAATGGAGGCTGGGCCAGTATTAAATGAGCACACCCACACACCACACCCCTTCCAACACCAAAATGCTACCACTAGCTGTTGCAATCACGGCGCTGGAGGACATGCCTAACTGCTACAACTACAGCAACAACACCAACTACAACAACAACTACAGCAGCATCAACAGGCAGCACAGAGGAGATGCAGGAGGAGAAGGAGGGTGAGACAGGCCCAGCAATTAAAACCAGCGCAGCCCCCAGACAGTCCCTCATGAACACAGCCAACGCATTCACTGCATCTGTGTTCGCTGCGATGGCCGCTGTGGTCCCCGCAATGGAAGTTACAATGCCCCTCTTTGTCTCCTCCCCATTGGCAATATACTGCAGCAGGAGTTCCAGCATTGCCTCCTGTCGTGCCTCCACCTTCGACAGGCGTGCCGCCAGGGTGTTGGTGGGAGCTGGAGTGGTGGAAGCTGGAGTGCTTGGAGCTGGAGTGGTTGGAGCTGGAGTGGTGGATGGTGCATGCATGGAGCCTACATTCTGGGTTCTGTCCTCCTCGAAGGGGCACAGGTCCGAATCCCTTAGGTCAGAGTCATGGAGGCAGGGATCATCACTGCTGTAGGGCTCCATATGGGGTGGGGGGTGGTCAGGGGGCTTGGGGTGGGTGTAGATGTCACTACTCTGACTCCCTCGGGGTCCACATTGGCATCCAAAACGTCCTCGGTGGTGGGTGGCGTAGGAAGGGACACCCCTCTGACTATTGTGGGTGTGTGCTGCTGGTCCGGATGTGTGTCGGGCACACTGGCAGCAGGTGTTGTTGTCTGGCTTTCCACCTGGTCAGGCACACTGCCTGTGGGTCTGGCCTGTATGTCTGGCTGGGGGGTGGTGGTGGCGGTGGCCCTTGTTTTATGGCGTGATGTAGATGCCCTTGCGGACCTCTCCTGACTGGCATCTTCCTCATCTGTACCTGGGGGTTAGAAGAGATGCAGGTCATCAGTGATGGTGTCACATGCCAGCGGCATACAATTGTGCTGTTCAATATTCATACATTCATGCATCCATGTCTTACAGGTGTGTGACACTTACTGTTCTGAGGGGGCATATTGGCAATCACTGCATGGCAGGTGCATGACGTTGATATGGGGTTTGTGTGATGGGTTACATGGGCACAGTCCTGGTGTGTTGCCCGTGTGTTGGTTATGGGAATGGGACTCAGCATGCATTTCTGTGTGGCAGGGTTTGGACCACAATCTGGACTTGGATATGTTGATGTGGGTGTAGGGACATGCATTGCCTTGCCTAGTCTCACTTCCATGTCAATTGTGCTACATCATGGTTTCCCCTACAGGGATGTGCAGGGTCACTCACCTCCTTCTGGGGATGATGCCGCACCCATCTCCATCTCTCCAAATCCCTCAATCGACTCAGGATCGATGAATGTGCTGGCAGTCTCCTCCCAGGGCATCAGCTTTGCAGGTGAGTGGGGACCCCCGCCTGTCGCCATGGCCGCCCTCCTGTTGCTTGACAGGATGTTTCTCACCCTCAAGTGGAGGTCGTCCCACCTCTTGCGGCAGTCACGCACAGTACGTGGGGTGGTCCCCACGTCTGACACCTTCCGGGCAACTTCCTGCCAGATTTCCTTTTTCCTCATCTAGGCATCATGCTTCATGTCATTGGGCCTCATTACGACCCTGGCGGAAATCGGAAAACGATGGCGGAAATGCAATACCGCCATCGAATAGCGCTCGGTGCGACTATGACCCGTCACCGCAAAGTACGAAGCCATTAGCGACACCGTAGTGAACGCCAACGCTAACTGCACCAAGTACGCGCGCGCGCGCCATGCCAAACCGTAAATACCACCATGGCGCAAGGGTACGCGAATTCCGACCCTAGCGGACATGTACCTAACGCCATCAAGCATGGCGGAAAGTACCATTCCGCCATGGTGAGAAGTACGGCATCGCGAATCAACCGTAAACGGCCCCACTGAGTGCCTGTACACCGCTCCCTGCCCACAAAGTACAACTCCCCGTAGGTGCAATGAAGTCACAATGCAACCAGTGAAAAGTACAAGTCACCCATGCATGCCAACGAACAAAAGAATCACAAGAGGGGCCAATGGGAGCTGCAGGGCACAGATGGCACGAATACAGAAGCCATTCCAATGGACATGACCACAGTCCCCCCCCCAGAAACGCACGCAAACACAGGCACCTGTGACCAGCAATATTCCGAAAATCACAACATTCCACCAGTCCACCTGGCTGACCGGCATCTGTTACACAAAACCCAATCCCCCGCCCCTGAGCATGACAACATTCAAACAGTCATATTGGCAGCCCCCATCCCTGACCTCACTGGGCTCCGTAGGCAAACGCGCCCAGCACAGTACCACGCAACTAAACTCCGAAGCTGGAACCCAATGCAGATCTCCTCACAATACATCGCTCCCCAAATAGGAATATGCCACATCACTCGCAAAGAAGAACGCTACACGGCCCATATCAGAATAGAAATTTAATGCACAACAAAATCACCAAGCCCATACAGCCATTAGTCCATGAACTCCAAAACACATATCACCATTGTGGGCTGCATCCGCAAGGAATGACCAGCTACTACTTGTGTGACGCCCTGTTCCATCATGGTACACAGAGCCACATTCACGTACGAAAAGGCAACATGGAAGCGCACAGAACCGCAGGGCCGTCCCAATGGGGAGGCACTAGTCCAGCTGAAAGGCCGAAATGTTGCTCCGAGCCACTAGTACTGCGTAAGGGCATGTGGCCCATTGGCGATCGTCCCATAAGATCGTAATGCTGCTCCACTGATTAACACGAAGCAGCAGGTGTCGGGAGTAAAAGCCATCTGCAGGAGTGGCATACAGATGGCAGCGGCAAAAAGGGAGGAGATACCTGTCAACCAAAAGAAAAGAAAAAGAACAGAATGGCCATCAGAACTACATTCGAACAACTCACTTCAATGATCACACTAAATCCACAGCCATATGCATGCTAGCCCACTCCAAAGGATCATCACCACCCCAAAACCACTTGCGACTCATAACCATCTATATCGAGGTGTAAACACCATCACAAACGAGTGTACCTGTGCATGCGTCTGTCAAACCAGATTCCATCAGATGGGAATGTTAACGTGCATGGACACAAGTGTCTGAAGGCGCGTCGAGACAGGGAGGGCTCAACAAGGCCAGATAGACGATGGTCCCACTATGGCAGCCCTGCATCACATAGCGCAGGGGAGGCGGATAGATTCCAAGAAGCCCTGTACATGGCAAACCCTGTATCAAATCACCTGCCCATGCATCCATTCATCATTCCCTCATCCCGGTATAAAAACGCCTGAATATTTACTCACATAACATTAGAAATTTCCATTGAGTCTGTGCGTTATGCAGCCTGCAAAATCGACAGTGCCCCAGCCCGTAATTCCACTGTTGTGAAGTAACATGTATTTGGGAACGTCCGGCCTCATCGCCCACGTCGCTATTGCGCATCCCAAACTATTCATATCAATCATTGCATCCTCGCCATGGCCCCTGTCTCAAGGACATTGAACAGTAGAACGTTATATTTGCAGTCAGACCTGTGGGCATCTCCTCGCCGCTAGCTGAAAACCGAAAGCGCCGCCCTTCGAATTCCTCATTTGCAACATCACGTCGAAAAGGCATCTGTGGCCGTTTGAAATCACAAATTAATCCATCTAGTGCGGCTGTGTGTGAAAATGGCAACTGCCTTCACCCACTAATGGGACGCCCCGCCCATCGTTGCAACTCGGTACAGTGATGCATGAGGGCCCACCGTTACTCGAGTACTACGTTCCACTGACCCATCACAAGTCTGTTCGCGACTGCAAAGATTGTATGTGAAACAATGGGACCATAGCCGAATATACATATCAACAAATGTTACACGGCCATCGGGTACAAATACATGATTGCAATAGCAAGATGCCATTCCTCGAATTGCAGCGTTGTGTGCGGGACGTGCTCGCCCAAAGGGGAGAGCAGCTTGCACAGGTGGAATGAATCACCACAGGTGGAGGCCATACAGCCTGAAAACACATAAATTGCACACCCAGTCTCCTCCCACAACCACACCCACTCCGAAATGCTACCGGCAGGACTCGCGATGTTGGCCCTGGGGGACCTGATAGCACTGCAAGTACTCCAACTCCAAGAAGAAGACGAACACCAACTACAACCGGCCGCACGGAGGAGACGCAGGAGGAGGAGGAGGCCAAGGCAGGGCCAGCAAGGGCCGCCAGCACAGCCACTACCACCACGCAGGCAGCCCGCAATCCCATGCCTCCGAGCACATCCGTTCAACCTCACTGATGAGCAGATCCACACCCTCTACCGTTTGGACCGGGACACCATAGCCGCCATTGTGGACATGACACACGCTGACCTTGTCAGCATGATAGATAGCCCAACCGCCATCCCACCCCTACTGAAGGTGGTGTCTGTACTCCACTTCCTGGCCACAGGCACCTACCAGCACACAGTCGGACAGTTGCATGGCATTTCTCAGCCACTGTTCTCACGGACACTATTGCAAGTGCTCGATGCCCTCCTGCAGCACGCAGACGACTACATCTCTCTACCACGCTCGGAGCAGGAAATTACCAACACAAAAGTGGGATTCCATGCACTTGCCGGCATACCGGGTTGCATTGGTGCCATCGACTGCACCCATGTGGAATTGGTCGTCCCACATGCCATGGAGGCCCAGTACCGCAACCGAAAACAATTTCATTCCCTGAATGTACAAATGGTGTGTGACTCCAACAGGATCATTACACATTGTTGTGCCAGATTCCCTGGATCAACCCATGATTCTATGGTCTTGAGGAACTCTACTATACCACGCTACATGGAGCGACACGCAGGGAACAGATCCTGACTACTCGGTGAGTCTCATTTCATGCATGATGATGTGGGGTATGTGATGCGGCAATGACCTGGCAGGAAGGGGGTGGGGGGTGTGCAATGGCATTCCACATCATACGTTTATCGTTCACATACAGGTGATGCTGGGTATCCACTGAAGAGATGGCTCCTCACACCAGTCCGGAACCCACGGGACCAGCATGAGGAGGACTACAACCATGCCCACTCACGTACCCGTGTAGTCATTGAACAGGCATTCGGCCTACTGAAGACTCGTTTCCGCTGCCTCAGCAGTTCTGGCGGGGCACTCCTGTACCGCCATGAGAAGGTTGCAAAGATGGTCATGGCATGTGTCATGCTCCACAACATGTGCGTACGTAGAAATGTGCCCATGCCCCCTGACGCAGAACAGAACTGCAAGCACCTGATGATGGTCATGATGAGGGTGGGGATGTGGCAGCACCTCAAGGAGTCTGCGAGGCACCGGAGGGCCGTGACATTCGTCAGCATCTCATTGATGCATGCTTCTAGCACTCACGCCTGGTGGCTGATACATGGACACGGGACTCGTGGCACTGTGTGTGTCTGGTACATGCACAATATGGACTGTACGCCTATGATGGCCTAGTACACAAAGATCATTGTCCACACATCTCATTGGTTGATCGTGCACTGTTTATGGCATATGTGATATCATGTTGAACACCCTATCGACCCGCCACCCAAGTGAGCCCAACACACCCCCTCCACCCTCCTACCTCCCCCCCGAACACCAGTGTCCAAAGATGCTCATTGTCAGTGGGCTGTCGCTATTGCAAGCCCCCTCTGCGGGTATCAGGGGCACCCCTGCCTGTGGAGTGCAGGTTCCTCCCAGATCTACGTTGGGGGCTGCCCTGGACGGAACTTGCAACGGATGATGTCTCTGCCTGCTCACGTCCATGCATGTCCCTAAGGGTTTGTGAGAGCTCAGTCAGCACACGGCACACTGCGGCAAGTTCGGCACATACGTCTTTGGACGTCGCATGCAGTTCCCCCCTCAGGCTCTCGGTGCTTCTCTCCATTTGGGCTCTCAGGCTCTCGGTGCTACTCTCCATTTGTGCCCTTAGTGTCTCTGTACTTCTCTCCATTTCTGCCCTGAGTGTCTCAGTTGATGTTTCTATGTCTGCGCCCACATTCATCGGCATGGTCCTTGAGGAGCGTGGCCAGTTGCTGCTGTTGCACGATTAACTGGTCGAGGGACTGTTGCCTCTGCTGGGCCATGGCCATTTGCGGGGGTGTCACAGAGGGGCTGTTGACCTCATGTTGCCTTGCCACAGGGCTTGTGGGGGATGGCCAGTCGTCGTCTTGTGGGTGCCCCTGCGTGGTATCCTCATGTTGTACGGGATGGGACAGACAGGGGGAATGGGACAGGTCATGGATGGATCTGACTTCGACATCCCCGTCTTCTGTGTCGGAGCATGCTGCCATCAATGGGGTGTCACCTATGGTGCTGCTGCCACCAGAGGCAGTGCCTTCTGTGGCATCCGTTGGGGGGACCTGTGGTGGTGGTGTTGTGGGCATGCTGGCTGCTGGGGTGCCTGTTGATGTTCCCTCCTCTGTGCTGCCACCTGATGTGTGCATCTGCCGTGTCTTGATGCCGTGCAGCTGAGGTGGAGGGTCTTTGGCCGTTGGTCTTGGCCCTCTTTGCAGGTGTGCTGGTAGGGGTGTCCTGATGCTCGTCGTTTGGATTGGACCCTGTGGTGGAGTAAAGGAGGGCGAGGGTTATTAATGGGTCTGTGGGTATTGGAATGGCATTGTATCACATGCATTGGGGTGGTACCTGAGGGTGATTTGGGTCGGGCCTTGGAGGTGCTTTCATTTGTGTGTGGAGTGAGGGTGCAGTTGTTTGGCAGCCTGCAGTTAGGGTGTGCCTGCTGCACGTGTAGTGGGTGTTTTAGGGGTTTTTAATTATTTATGTATTTATTGTGAGTTTTAAAGTGCGCTATCAGGGCGATGTGTGTGGACGTTCTCCTGGACATGTGTTTCTGTTGCACTATGTGGACACATGGTACTTCACATGATTGGACATTGTGGATTTAGCATTGTTTTATCTGGCCCACCTACCTGAATCTTCGGATGTCTGCACTCCTTTCTCCATCCCTCCGACTCCCTCTATGCTCTCCATTCTGATGGTGGAGGCACAGATTTCTTCCCAGGGGGTCAACTTGATGGGTGATTCAGGACCTCCCCCAGTGGCTGTGGCAATGTTGCGGTTGGCAGAGAGTATGCTGCGGACGCGTATCCGCAGGTCGTCCCATCGCTTTCTGCATTGCTGTGGGTTGCGGGGTGCGGTCCCCACCGCACTTACCCGCTGTGCCACCAGAGCCCATATGGCCTTCTTGTTCGCAAGTGCCGTCCTGGTCATTTGCGTGGAGAAGACGACGGCAGCATTCTCCTGGAGGGTCTCTGTTAGCACGGTGAGTTCCTCACGGGAGAAGTGGACCTGCCGCTTGCGGTTGCACGCTTTCTTCGCTACTTTTCCCATTTTTCTTGGTTTCGCTAGGGTGGATGACGGGTTGGGGTGTGTCTCGGGGTAGTGTTTTTAGTGGTTGTGTGGTTTTTGTGGTTTTATAGGTGTACGGCGGGATGTTTCCCGTTCCGGGCCCATGTTTTTACTTCCGTTTCCGTATATTTACGGTCGCCGTACTTTCCGGTAGGCGCACACTGCGGTGTCCGCTGTGATGGGTGGCGGTATTGCACCTAGGGCGCCGTACGGCGGCGGTGTGGGCCGTTTTGGGGTCATTTCCGCCATCGCGGACTTTGCACTTCCGCCATGCCGTGGTGCTCGTGCCCATGGGTCGGAATGGGCCGCACTTTGCTCCTTCGTGCAATGGCGAAACGCTATTTACGCTGTGGCGGTCCGGTCAGTCACTTTCCGCCAGGGTCGTAATGAGGGCCATTGGCTTTCATTATTTTTTTTTATTTTTTTTATTTTTTTATTAGCACGTTGGTTTACAAAACTGAAAACCTTTGGCTATTTTGTTACTATACATGTTACATCTCTATGCAACATATTCAGTAAAAGCAAAAGGAGAAAGGGTACAAGAAGAGGAGATAATAAAGAGAAAAAAAGAAGAAAGAAAAAAGGAAGAGAGCTCAGAACCTTGCTAAATTAGTAGAGTCTGTCCCAATTTTGTTACAGAATGGCACATACTGAGTCTATATAGTAAATATCTTATTCTTTTCCGGTGCTGTTCTTCCTCATGTTTCTGGATTTGCAATTATTCATCGCTGTTTAGATTCCACAGAAATATTTTCAAGCTTCTTGAATGTCACAATGATACATTTTGTAACTGGCAAAATAATTTGCCTTTTCGTCCCTTGGAGCAGGATTTCCCACCAAGTATTTATCTCTCTTAGTCGGTAATCTCTCCAGATTTCATCCAGGTATATGCGTCTTTCATTTGTTAGTTCCAAACATTCCAATGTTAGATGTTTCATTGTCTCAATTGCTGTGGGATCTTTGCATAATCGACAAAACTTGGGTTCGTTTTTAACTCTTCTTCTATAGGGGTTGTCTCTACATGGAAGGAGGTTGAGACGGAAACGTAGGTAAATAGACCTCAGATACCAATTTGGAAAAAGCGTTATATACTTTGGCAGTCGATTTAATTTGTAAGGATTTGCCCAGAA
This sequence comes from Ambystoma mexicanum, assembly GCF_040938575.1. Classification (NCBI taxonomy): domain Eukaryota; kingdom Metazoa; phylum Chordata; class Amphibia; order Caudata; family Ambystomatidae; genus Ambystoma; species Ambystoma mexicanum. The sequence goes on along the minus strand of NC_090932.1, from coordinate 1,135,941,153 downwards.
ATCATTGTATCCATGGTATTTTGATGTTTCCTCTTGCGTTTTTTAGCGTCCAATTAAATTTTTTGGTTCCTGGTGTTCTGCCAATTTTGCCCAGTTTCAAGATTCTTGATTTCTCCGGGTTGATTGTCATGTTGTTTTCGTCCACATATTTTTGAAGCGATGCCAGCTGATGTTGTAATCCTACAGGTGTCTGTTCAATCAGCACTATATCATCACCATAGATGAGCCTGCCGACTGTTATTCCCGCTATCTTGGGGGGGAAGTGTCTTACTGCTGAGAATACTTCATCTATGTCGGATGTAAAGAGGTTGTATAACTCTGGTGCTAATGGGTATCCTTGTTTTAGGCCGATGTTTGTAGGTATGTTCTCTGAGAGTAGGCCTTGTTTGTTCAATCTGACTTTGATTGAGGTGTCTTCATAAAGATCTTTAATGTTTTCTAGGATCACTTCCGGGCAATTCCAATCAGCCAATTTTTTCCAAAGGGCAGGTCTTTTTACTGTGTCAAAAGCCTTGGATAGGTCGATGAACGCCACGTAGCATCTTAATTTATTTCACATAGTTCTAATTTTGAATAAGTTTAGTATGATAGTATTCAATGATGTTCCTCTTCCTTTTACAAAGCCAGATTACCATTGATCTCTATGGCCGGGGTCGATTCACTCCATGTCGTTAATGCTTTTAGCAGTATGGAGGCGAAGATCTTACCCGCTATATCTAATAGTGCTATAGGCCTGTAATTTACTGGCTTAGTTCTCAGCCCTTTCTTAAAGATAGGGACAACTATACTCTCTTTCCAGAACACAGGGACCCTTCCCGAGAGCAGAATGTATTTGTAGATCGTGTAGGACTTTCAACCATTGTTCTGGGTCACTTTTTAGGGCTACGTTTGTCCGCTCGTCAGGGCCTGGCGCTCTCGAGTTTTTAAGTTTCCTAATAAGGATTTCAATTGTATCACAATTGATGTCCAAGGAATCCAGGCTTGCACTTCTCTTTTGCATTCTATTTCCTGTTTTCAAATCTTTGCTTTGCATCTGGGTATAGTGTATTTTCCATTGTGTTCCCGAGACACAGTTTATTGTTAGCCCATCTTGCGGAGTATCCATTTCGTTAATCATGTGTCTGCAGTATTTCTGTTTTGCATCGTCATCAACATTCGTTGGGAGTCTTGGTTTAGCATAGTTTTTTTGTGCATTGCCAACCAGTTGTGATATTTTTGTTTAATTTTGCGGCATTCCAAGGTTGCCACTAAACAGTTTTCTTTGTGAAGTTGTCTCAGATTTGTTCTTAGTTCTCTTTTTTTCACCACTATTGCTCTATCGTATACGCGCCTATACGAGATTATCGGTCTGTTGACCCCTGCTTTGTGAGAGGTTTCAAAGATTTTAAGTAGCGGGACGTAATGGATTGTTGGCAGAGGTGTTTGCTGGTGAAGTTCTGAAATTATGTTCCAAAGATCCGCGTTTAGAATCTGAATTTTAGAGTTTTGTATTTTTAATCTGTTTCTTCCCTGGTTTATTGTAAATTTGTGTGAATAGTAGGCTAATTTAGTTGTATTTTTAGGTGTGAAGTTCAAACATGTTAATTTCACTGGGTTATGGTCACTTGCCTAAGTGGATTTGACTTCTAGATTTTTGACGTAGTCTGAGATGTTGTATGAAACTGCGATGTAATCTAAGATAGCTGTAGATTTTTGTCCTTGCCAGGTAGCTTTCGGCAGTATATCTCCGGGTATAATTCCGTTTAGGATTATGCAATCTTGTGATTCCATCGCTAATCTCCATGCTACTCCCCTTTTCTGTTTGGATGTCAAATTGATTATTTCTTCCTGTGATTTATTGTTATTTTTGTCTATGCATATGCAGTTTAGATCTCCCACAATTATTATAAAGGAATTTGCCCATTTTTCTCTCTGCTCGTCGAGTAGGTCAGTGATAGTTTGTGGGAGGATGTTGATCTTTTCTTTCCCTGGCGGCCAATATATATTGATTAGGATTAAAATGTGAATTTTTTTTTGTCTCTGGCATTTTTGGCAGCTGGATTACCACCATCAAGATATAAGAAGAGGGCTTCTCGCAGGACAATATCGTCCAATTAAGATCGTTTTTAATTGCTGTGATTAGCCCTGCCGTAGGCCTTCCTTTGATGCCTTTTATTGCAGGGTTGATGTAGACTTGATAGCCTTCTATCACAGGTATTTGTCTTAGCCATGTTTCTTGTAGACATATTACTTTAGGGTTTTCCTTTCCAAGTTCGTTTTTTGTACACAAGTGACTAAACCCTCTTGTGTTTCAAGTAATCAGAGACCAATCTTTTCCATAAACTGCTTCTTGGCATTATTGTTCTTGCATTCTTTCGGCTGCTAGGTTAGCCAGCCATTTCCATTTTGCTTGGTCTTCATCTACTTCAGACTTATGGTTGGTCTGAAGGACTGATTTTTTGTGGTTGTCATATGCCTCTTGGAATTGTGTTTTTCTTTTGCATTCCCCGTGCTCCTTTTCGGATTCCTTTTCTTCCGACTGCATTTTTTCACATAGGTCAAATCCCATGCCGTGCAAAGTTGTTATTTCCGCCAAAAACAATTGATAGACAATTTCGGAATCAATATGGATAAACACCCTGTCCATGTGTTTCTTGTTGGGAAACTCAATTAGAGCCATAACGCTGGAATTAACAAGGCTAAGGGCTGGAATACGATGCAGTAGTCGCATTATGTTGGCATGATTTAATATCTAGCCATTGCTTAGGTGGAAAGTTCTTTCCAAGGATAGGTCTCAACCCCTTTTTGATTGTCTTTCTGGGGATTAAAGAATGTCCTGCTGTCTGGAGAGTTGGTCTTCACTGTCTCGGGTAGGGTGTGTTTTACAGTTTGCCTCACTCTCCTTACAAGAGGCTATAGGGATATCTCTTGTTGGTTGCCCTCCTAAATGCAATGATAGATTACTTCCTGTATTCTTCAGGGCCTTATTAGTTGTCTCATCATTGTGGAAGTTTGGGACTTGCTTGTTACTGTTATTTAGTTCTCTTGGCTTGTTTTTACGCATTTGTTACTCAGGTTCTGTTTGGGGTTCTTTTTGTTCAATTTTAAGTTTGAGATGCTTAATTTTGTTTTCCCTTGTAGTTTCACTGGTGTTGCATCTTCTTCAGTAGTGGACTCATCTGTCTCTTCTTGATCATTCTCGATATCAGACAGCTCTTCTGAGGCGATTTCCGCTTCAGATGTTTGGTCCTCTTCAGAGATTGAATAAGTGGATAGATTCATTAAGTCTATCACCAATTGGGCCTCAACTGCATCTTCTTCTAGTTGGCCAGTTTTTTCCTGGTCCTCTTCGTTTTTTTAATGTTTATTTTCGACTGTTTTATTCGTTTTCATTGTAACAGCTTCTTTTGGAGCTGTTAAGTTTTTGATGAAGGATTTATTTTTGTTTGATTTTATTATTCTCTGTACTGTTTGGTTTTTTGGTTTTTTCCCAGGCTGCGTGTGATTATTACGCCTTCCTTGCGACTGTGTGTTCTTTGCAGTCAGTTATTTTAGTGGCACCTGTTGTTTTGTTTTCCATAGGCTTTCGTTTCTTTAGAAATATTTCGCAAACTTTAGGCTCTTGTGGTACGTTTGTGATAGAATCCTCGGTTAGTCCGGGATCTTTTACATGTTCATCATCGGTTATTTGAGTCAAATCTTTTCTACTTTTATTTTTGTTATCGGTGGGTTGCAAACAGTCGTTTGAACCGGACTTGGTCTGACTGTTGTTTTGGGGTTGGTCAGACTCTTTCTTATTGGCTGTACAGTTCTTTGAGAGCTTCTTTATTTTTTGAGATGCTTCCATGATTTTTTTTACGTTCTTGTTTCCAGCCTCCCGTTTCTTTTTTCCTTTTGGGGTAATCGAGTATGGTTGCCTATTGTGTTCTTCTTCAATTCGGTCCTCTCGTCTGTTGTCCACCGGGTTGATGTTACTAATGGGCGATGGCCGTATCGTTGATATCTCTAGAGATTGGTTCGGTTCAACAAATTTGGCACTAATATAAAGTTTTTTTGCTATTATGTTGTCGGGTGTTTCCATTATGTTACCCGGTTCTTCAGTAGCTTTCGACTTATCATTTGCATCTGAGGAGGAGTCAAGGCTCCATGTTACCTCTTCTTTTCCCGTGGCCTTCCATCGGTTTCTCTTTTCTTCCATTATTGGATCCAAGATTGATTGTAGTATTTGAGAAATGCGGGGCTCAACATTGTTCATATTAGTTTGTAGAGCCGTGATGAAGCCTTCTACGAATATCATCTTTGAATGAACCATAGCCAGCAAGGTTGTATGGTCTTTTAGGGTATCCGATGCGTCTTCGTGTAGCTTCATAAAAGGAACTAAAATTAAGGACAACGTAGATATCAAGAGAAAGTTATCTGTTTGCTGGAGTGTTTGGTATGCATCCGCTTTACTGCAGAGTTCTTTGTCTTTTAGGTTTTGCTCTGACGTTCTTGGGGGAGCAGTTGAGAGTGGCTCTTTAAGTTTAATTCCGTCGTTTTGCTGTATTTGCGTTGATTGGTTTGTTTGCATCCCGATATTCTTTCTCTGATCTTGTGTTGAGTTCTCAGACTCAGTTGTTTGTGTGGATGCGTCTCCCTTTTCTATGGGTCTTTCCATCATCATGGATTTCTCCAATAGTAGTGCATCTGAAATTTCCAAGGTCCGCATCCTTTCTCTTTGTTTCTCGTGAAAGGCAGTACAACTCTTGGAATCCTTGTTAATAAGCGTTACTTGTTGTCCGAAGTAGGCACAAGCGGGTCCCCAGTTTTGATTGAATGATAATTTTTGGGGTTTCCAGATGTTCTTCTCTCTTCCAATATAGGTTATAGTTCTCAATTTGGCCCTTCCGCCACTGGAGTGTTGTTGTTGCGGCAAGGGTCTTTGTCCAATAATGTTTGTTCAGGTAATTTCGTGCAGCCTTTTGCTATATGTCTTTTAGTCGGACTCGTGGCCATGTATGCCATTTTTTGAGTGGGTTTGCTCACATGTGTAGTACTTCCCCCCACTTCAGCCCCTTCTTTGTCACTATCATCCGCCGTTGGCTTCTTCAATTGTGACTGCCATTTTGGCTATGTCTTTCAGTGAGGGAAGTGGGGGCCCGTTTCTGGGCGTCTCTTCCAAGTTTGACATGTTAGGAGTTTGATTTTTTAGGTAGCATTGGTGTCCTTTATTTGTTGGTGTTATTGTCCTTATAAGGTGTCTCCTTTCATTTACGCCTTGTTCCAAGGTTGGTGTGTTACAGATGACAATTATTGGATTAAGAGGGAGAGGATTGCTTGTTTGCATCTCTGCTAGCTGTGGTACTGATGAATTTATAGGCCATGCTTCAGTACACTCCGTATTTACATCGTTGCAGCACGTGCCTGTCAGATCGTTCAGCAGGCTATGGAGATGTACTTCTGTGTCCAGTAAATTTGCTTCTTTGTCATCAGGGAGTAGGCGATCAGCCCCTAAGATCTCTACTTGTTGTGTCTTATTCGCGGAGCCATTTAGTAGCATGTGTGGAGATGTCAAGAGCATTTGTTGATCGTTTCCCTCGTTGTGACATTCCGTCATTTTTGGAAGGTTTAGGTCAACCAACAGCTCCAGTTTTATCTTTTCATCTTTAGTAAAGTAGCCGGGATCAATCTCTTATACGCTCCCTTACACGTTTCAAACAAAAAGAAATTATGAGGCAAGGGAGTATTCTGTCAGTCCTGAGACAGAATTGTTCTGCAATGCTCCTATTGTACGAGTCGATTTAATTGCGCCCACTATTTTGGTGTGCAGCAACTTGTTCTCAAGCCGGGCGGGTCAAAGGATTAATCCTGCAGTCCCTGTGCGGCGACACCAATATAGTGACGTATAAACAACTTACGCGGTTTAGTTTGTTTGAAAATCAAAGTTCCTTACCTGTTTGATTGTAGATAAGGATAAAAATCAGACGTTATCCCCCAACGCCCCGCACCTAGCAAACAGCCAAACAGCACAGCAGTGAATCCAGCACCCTCTACTCGCGCGGGCTCAATGCCGCAAGGGCGGCTGGGGTGCACTTTTAAAGAACCACTTCCTGGTGGGTGGGGCTAGCTGAACGGGATCAATTCCGAAGGAAAACAGGCAGTTCCAGCAGCGAGTATGTTTGTTTGTTTGTTTGTTTATTTATTTATATAGCACTCCGGACCCGGGAGTAAAAGGGCGCTTAGTACAAGTAGGTTACAAGGCACAGTGCATGGTAATTAACAATGATACTTTAGCAAAGGTTATATACAGAATATACAGACAGTGGAAGTAAATACATACAGTAATGACATAATTGAGGCATGTACAATATATACAGATTGTAGCTAGGTCTAGCTTAGGGTTGACTTTTTGTCAGTAGCCACCCAATGGCAAGTTTCCTGAAAGACTGGAAGGAATTGGACGACTTGATGTTAAGTGGCAGGGTGTTCCAGAGTTGGGAGGCGAGGACAGTGAAGCTCGAGCCTCCGGCTCTTTTAGAAATAAATCTGGGCACCGTGAGACATAAGGTGTTGGAGGATCTGGTGGTTCTGATGGACGGTTTCATGGTGAATTTGTTGTTAAAGTAGGGAGGGGCTAGGTGGTTGAGGGCTTTGTAAGTGAGAGTTTTTAGATCAATTTTTTGTTGAATGGTGAGCCATTTGCATGTGATTCTGGTGGCAGAGATATGCTCTCGCTTAGGGATGTTTAGTGCTGCTCGTAGCGCATTATTTTGAAGAACCTGGAGTTTACTGATTATTGCTTGGTTGGCACCTAGGTAGAGGCTGTTACAGTAGTCTAACTTAGATTGTATGAGAGCTCTAGCTAGCATAAGGCAGCTATTAGTGGAGGGAAATGGTCTGCAGGCTCTAATCAGTTTTCCTGTATAAGCGGTAGCTGAGGCAGTCACGTTGACTTGTTTAGTGAGGTTGATATTGGCATTGAGATAAAAGCCAAGTGTTTTCACATTTCTGGCGACAGAGATGGTGTTGCCATCGATGATGATGTTGGAGTAGTTTGGGCTCAGTTTTTGTAGATTGTTCGGTGAACCGACAAGGAGCAGTTCAGTCTTCTCGTCATTCAGGCAGAGGCCATGTGTGGCCATCCATGCCTGAATGACGGAGAAGATTTCATTGATCCTGGTGACATCAGTATTGTAATTGGCGGAGATGGTGAGGAGTATCTGGGTGTCATCCGCGTAGTTTGTGTAGATGACACCCAGATGATCGAATTTATCAAAGAGAGGCTTTGTAAAGATATTGTATAGGGTGGAGGAAACACATGAGCCTTGTGGGACACCACAAGTGATGGGGATGGGGTCTGCTGCTGCCACATGGGAAAAAACCCTCATGGATCTGTTGGCCAAGAAGGACTGTATCCACGTGATGGCAGAGGAGGAGAAATGGGCGGCAGAGGAGAGGTGGTTACAGAGTATTTTATGGTCGACCAGGTCAAAGGCTGCTAAGAGATATAGGAGTAGGATGGCAGCCTTGCCTTTATCTTTAATATTATCAATCTGACTTTTGAGGTCAACAAGGGCAGTTTCTGTTCCATGTTGAGGTCGAAAGCCAGATTGACGTAATCCAAGTAGTTGGTTGGACTCTAAGTAATTCTGAATTTGCAGGTAAGCAACTCTATCAAGGATTTTTAGCAGGAAGGGGGCAGTGGTGATAGGCCTGTAATTAGTAGGAATGGCTGGGTCCAGGGTCTGTTTTTTTAGAAGAGGGAGGACCCAAGACTGTCTCAAATTGTTGGGTACTGAGTTAGTGGAGAATGATACGTTTATAAACTTGGAAATTAATGGGGAGAGGTCTCTTGCTGCATATTTTATAATCTGTGCGGGGCAGCTGTCCTCTTTGCAGTTTGACGGTTTGAGAGAAGTTATAATTTTTTGCACTTCTAGTGCGGATACCTTTTTGAAGATGGAGCCGTGGTTAGTATTAGAGGTAGTGGGTAAACTAGGGGTGGAGGGGTTACTATTGGAAAGTTGTAGTCTTTTGTTTTCAATTTTCGTTTGCAGGCCAGTGATTTTATTCGCAAGGGCATCTTGGATGCTCGTGCACCATAGTTGGTCCTTCACGGACATGTCCGTCGGAGGAATAGGGTTTTCTAGCTCCTTCAGGATGGTGAATAGTTCTTTAGCACTGGAACTTGCATTACTTATTCTTACATTGTAGGCTTCCTTTTTTGTGCGAATTATTTCTATTTTATAGAGGGAGGATGCATTTGTGAGATTGATTTTGTGTTCCTCTGATGGATTCGTTTTCCAAAGGGTTTCCAATTTAGTTTTCTTATTTCTTAGTATTTTAAGTTCAGGTGTGTACCAAGAGTTAAGATGAGCTCTGGGTTTACCTTTACGTAGTTTTAGTGGGGCTACAGTGTCAATAGCTTTAGTCATAGCTTCATTGTAGGTGTCTACTAGTAGGTTGAGGTCTGATGTGTCGGGGATCATGTTAAGGGTGGGTAGAACCAGTGGAATGAGGGCTTCCATGGTAATGTTGCGTTTGTTTCTAGTCAGACATGCTGGTGCAGGGGAGCACTGTATGTGGTGTGGGTTATTAATGCTAATGTTAAATAATAGTAGGAGATGGTCGGCCCATATAAGTGGTTGGGGGTCCTTGCAGATGATATTGCACTTGTGGGCAGCAACCAGTCTAAGGTTCTGCTTTTCTGATGGGTAGGTAGAGTGTTGAGTTGAGTGTAGTTGTGTTCGCAGAGGGCATTAGCGAGGGAGGATGCAGGGATGTCGTGAGGATCATTGTATCCCAGGTTAAAGTCACCTAGAATAATATTTTGTGAGAGAGGTTTAGATTTCTCTGCTATGAGGGAGGTTAAATCTTCCTCGAAGGTACCTGTGGGGCCAGAGGGTCTGTATATTAGTTCCAGGGTGATAGTGTTCTTAGGGGTAGTTTGTATTTTAATGGAAAGGTGTTTGAATGATTTTAGTGGAGGGGAGGTAACAGATCTAATGTCAAGCGAGGATTTGAATATGAGAGCTACACCTCCTCCGCAAGCATTAGGTCTATCGGCCCTGAGGATGGAGTAGTTATCAGGAACCGCAAGGGTTAGATAGGGACCTGCTGCAGCATGAAGCCAAGTTTCTGTGGTGGCGAGGAAGTCAAGATCTGCTGAGCGGATGATGTCGGCAATTTCAGTGGGGTGAGCACAAGAGATCTGACATTAAGTAAGGCTCCTTTGAGTGACACAGTGTTTGCATTGGTATTTTTTTTGGTGTCTTTAGTCGTAGGAGTAGTGGGCATTTTGCTAGGTAAGGTGAGAGGTCTGCAGCCTAGTCTGTTGTTACGGGTAATGAGGTTGGGGTTGGCTGCGGGGCTATGTTTTGGTATTTTGAATGAGTTCTGGTTAGTGTCAGAGTAGACATATTTAGTGAGGTCAGAGAGGTTAGGTGGTGAGTTACCTGGAGTGACGCTAATTTTAGCGGTGTGGTCTGTAGGGGCACTGTGGGGGAAAGGAGGCAGGGTGGGCAGGAAGGCAGTGGGGCAGGGAATGGGGTGGTGTCTAGGACAGCCAAGCTTGGCAGGGCCATTGCTGAATGGGATGTAGCTATTTGCACTACCTGGCGTGAGATTAGGCATGACACAGAAGGGGAACATGATGAGGATGAGCCAGGCTGGCATAATTCAGAGGCAAAGTTGGGAAGTGACGGTAAAGGGAGGCTAGATGATGTTGGCTGAGCTTGTGCATGTAAGCCCCCAGGACAGTTACAGGCGGTTGGGTGGGTACAGCTTGGTTTACAGGACGGGTTAAGTTATGCTAGTAGTCTAGCAAGTAACTACTTCCGGTGTGCAGGTGGCATGCACAGATGGGCAAGTTTCCTTTTGTTGGAATAGTGCAGGTAGTAGGCTGGATTTAGCTTAGCTAGTGTAGTGTACTATGGGCTAGTGTGATTTAGCAGAACACAAACAACTAGATACAAGTTTGATACAAACTGTCAAAATAGCTTATAACTGGACCAGTCACCAAGTTAGTTAGAGTAATTTTCAATGCAGGCAAGTTGAAACATGAGGGCATTCGTGCGTGCTAGGTCTAGGTCGTGCAGCAGCTAGATTCAAATTTTGTACAGACTAGCAAAAAAACTAGCTCATAAATGGAACAATCACCAAGCTAGTTATAATAACAGCTAGATTCGAGTTTTGTACAGACTGGCAAAATAGCTTATAAATGGAACAATCACCAAGCTAGTTATAATAACAGCTAGATTTGAGTTTTGTACAGACTGGCAAAATAACTTATAAATGGAACCAAGCTAGTTAGATTCATTTTCAATGCAGGCAAGTTGATACGGGAAGGCATTCGTGCGTACTAAGTCTGCGTGTTGCAGGCATATGGAACAGGGTAGCATGAACATATGAAGATGTGAGCATAAGTGCTGGTACGTGGCGATAGACACGGGCCAGTTTCTTAAGCGATTATGTTTACATCTTGGTATGTACGAATAGTGCAGTGAGCATGAAGGGGCAGGGACAGTCATGGAGTACGAAGCATTTCTCAGGAAATGTACCTTGTGACGAAGTTTCCGGGCAGAGTGACCGGCCGACGGCTGGCAAGGCATGGACAGGCAGGGACAGGTCAGAGGCCTTAGTGCAGGCCTTGGTGCTGTGGCCGGCTACGCCTCCCGGCTTGCCGATAGGCTGCTGGTTAAAGGTGGATGGGCCGATGGGCAAGTCTCAGGCTCGGATGTGCCTGTTTCAGGAAGTATGTTGGTCCGTTAGAGACGGTCGGCCATCTTGGAGTAGCGGCCGCGGATTGATGAAAAATGCAGTTATCACAGACACAGCAAGATGATTGCATACGATCGCGGGCTGTGCAGCAGCTGGTTACTGTAAGTATATTACAGGCAGATTAATGTGATCAAGGGGACACTTTCAGATGGTATTCTGCAACTTGCAGATCGCGTGTCATGATCTCTGCTTCCAAAAGATCAGGACTTGCCCGACTCCCTTGGAAGCAGACCCATAACCCCGGTTCCGAGTGCCAGCCAGTCCCAATTGGGACCTTTTGGACCCTGTCCTGGCGCCAGTGGCACCAGGCTAATAAAGATGCCCAGTCCCAGCGCTGGAAGCGCCGGGCTCATAATGCTTGGGTGGACTTACCTGCAGCAGACCATGCTGCTTACTTACCTGCCAGTTGAACCCCTGATCCTCTTCTGTTTGGGACTACTTTTCCTGTTGGGTGGGGCAGGAGCCACTCCCTAGGTTCAGAACACTGGAACTCTTCTGGAAAGCAGGAACTCTTCTCTTACCTAGGCGTGGCTGTGGAAGGAGACACCTAAGCACTACAGGAGGCTATTTAAACCACACCCGATGGATGAATCTTGCTTTGCGTTATTCTGCATTCTCTGCAGCAGAAAGCTCATTGTGTCTTCTGCTTCTGACCCTGGGCCTAAGGGAACAAAGGCTTACCATCCTGGAATCCAGTCTTCAGCAGCATCTGTAAAGACAAAGAAAGAACAGGTTAGCACTACGGTCTTCAGTGGCAGCGCATCTCTTACCTGGTCCATCGGCTGTCACCAACACCTCGCGCTGCATTCCGGTATCTGAAAGACAAAGGCTTACCTACTCTTCGCAGGCTCCGGAGGTCTTCGCACTGCATTCCGGCATCTGAAAGACAAAAGCTTACCAGCTCTTCGCACGCTCCGGAGGCCTTCGGTGCTGCATCCCGCATCTGAAAGACAAAAGAAGGTGCGTTTAAAGACATTGGGCAACTTTATTACTCACGTGCCATTACTCCTTCCCACGCCGAATCCAGTGGGTATTCCAGCACCCTTCAGCTTCTCTAAAGCTCCGAACTTGTACCTGCAAGATAAAAGGGACAGTTAGTGCGCATCGTGAAGCAGGCTACAAGCGCTTACTTACGTGCTTCCAGGCACTTCTATTCCTCACGCGGGTTCGATCCTCAACTCTCATCAGCCCGCCATCCGCCACGCCATCGCTGGAACCCTGCAAAACAAGGGATATCATTACAAAAGACTTTTAAGACATTTGAAGTGCCCAGAACTTACAGTTCGTGCAGTTGACGACGGACAGCAGTCCTCTGAGGTCAAGAGGCCTGCACCCTTATCCAGTGAAGAAACTGGTTACGGCACCCTGCCCCGAGGCAGATGGAGAGTTCGGCGTTCACTTACCTAAGACATCTTACTCTTCGAGTCAGACATACAGCGCACAGAGGTCCAGCCCAAAGAGCCAACCGTGTGTTACACATCACCTTTGAAGATACAGCATTCACCCAGTCAAGACCAGCGCCTCTGCGGGAATCAGGTGAGCGTTACAGAACGCAAAGCCTACCGCAAAACTCCCACCCAGGCGCTATGGAAACCTCGGATACCGACCAGCTAGCCCAGTTACTTGGGAAACTAAGAGCAGAAGTGCATGCAGCCCGTCAGGAAACGAATGCTCTAAGAAGGGAACTGATTATTTCCAAGGAGCGAACAGACGATCTCGCTAGACAATTGCTACAGTCACAAGCCGGACAAACTCTGTTACCCGCATCAGGGGCAAATCTTCCTTCAACATCCTTTACGAACCCAGTGCAGATCAACCCACCTGGGAATGTACCTCTGGCTCCGCCCGAACGATTTTCTGGTGACCCAAAGAGGTTTGCAGTATTTATTAATCAGTGCCGGTTGCACTTCTTATTCCGGCCAGCAGCCTTTCCAACTGATCAAGCTAAGGTAGCTTTCGTGCTTTCGTACCTTAGTGGCAATGCGGCAGACTGGTCGATCCCTCTAGTTAATCAAGATGATCCGGTTCTCCATGATTTTCAATCTTTTCAGCTCAGTATGGAAAAACTGTTTGCAAGACATTCACAGGGGCAGGCCTTGGACAATGAGCTCCTTTCATTGCGACAGGGTAATCAAGACCTTTTGGCTTATATTGCGTCTTTCAACAGACTGATAGTGGAAACTCGATGGCCTGAGGACAAAAGGATTACGCTGTTTTATAGAGGTCTACGTGGAGAGCTCAAAGATGTGTTAGCCCAAGTAGTGAATCCCCCGCAAGACTGTTCGGACTATATTGACTTAGTCGTTCAAATTGGCCACAGACTGCAGAACAGGAAGGCCGATCGTTCCAAGTTTGATGCTCCAGTATTTTCCAAACCACCAACTCCTACCAAAGGAGTAGACTCCGGGGAACCCATGCAAATAGGGGGCCTGAAAGGACCACTAACACAAAAGGAGCGGGAAAGGAGAAAACAGCTGCAATTATGCCTCTATTGCGGAAACTCGGGGCACTTTCTTCGAGACTGTCCGGTGAAACCAGCCAAGAAGGCAGTAGGAGCTGCAGTTACCAGGGTCACAAACTCTGAGCAGGGAAACGACCTCGCCCGACAAGAATAGAGGTCCTCTTGCCGAGCGTTAAAACCAGTTCCGTGACCTCGCATTTCGTGATACCTATGGTCCTCATTAGCCCTGAACATCCGGATCGATTACAGGCGATTGAAGCTTACGTCGACAGCGGTGCCATCGGCAATTATGTGGATCATGAAATGGTTTTGAGGATGAATCTGACTCTTTGTCCAAAGGCTGTAAAGGACGTCATTACTACGGTGGATGGTACGGAGATAGCATCCGGACCAGTAACGCATACTACCCAAGAAGTGACGCTAGTAAGTCAAGATGGACACCATGAGAAGATCGTGTTCGATGTGATCAAGGCCCCTCAGTTCCAGATTATTCTAGGAATTCCTTGGTTAGAGAAGCACAATCCTCAGATCGATTGGCGAGCAAGAACGGTTCAGTTTCCAGAATGTGTCTCTACTTGTCACCCTCGACCTGGTGTTGCACTGGCAGCAATTTCCTCGGAGGCTCCCCAGTTACCTCCTGAATACCTAGAATTCCAAGATGTTTTCCGGAAGGATCAGGCTAACTCTCTACCTCCTCATAGGTCTTATGACTGCCAGATAGACCTGATACCTGGATCTACTCCTCCTTGTAGTAGAATTTATGCCCTCACCGAGCCTGAGAATCTTCACCTCCGACAATACCTGGATCAATACCTAGCGAATGGGTTTATTCGTCCTTCCAAGTCCCCTGCTTCCTCAGCTTTGTTCTTCGTTCCAAAAAAAGAAGGGGACCTTAGAACTTGTATAGATTATCGCGCCCTGAACCAGATCACCGTTAAGAATAGATATCCGTTACCTTTGATCCCTGAACTCCTGGACCAAGTCAGAAAAGCATGCATATATACAAAGTTGGATCTTAGAGGAGCCTACCACTTGGTACGAGTAAAAGAGGGCGATGAATGGAAGACGGCCTTCCGCACCAAGTATGGGCTATTTGAATATCAGGTCATGCCCTTCGGACTTTGCAATGCCCCGGCCGCCTTTCAATATTTTATGAACGATGTCCTCAGAGAGCTCATAGATGTGTGTGTTGTTGTTTACATTGACGACATCCTCGTTTATTCTTCATCAGAAACTGAACATCGGAAACACGTGAAAATGGTCCTCGAGAGATTGCGTCAACACAAACTTTTCGCTAAGTTGGAAAAATGTGTTTTCAACGTGACTGAAGTTGAATTCTTGGGATTCATATTATCACCTAGCGGAGTGCGTATGGATTCAAAGAAGGTCGATGCAATTCTCAAATGGCCATCGCCATCCTCCGTAAAAGGTGTTCAAAGCATGTTAGGCTTCGCTAACTTTTACCGCAGGTTTATCCACGAATTCTCTCGAATAGTCCAGCCCATCACCGCCTTGTTAAAGAAAAACAAACGTTTTGAATGGTCTACCGAGGCGGAACAAGCTTTCCAGAATTTGAAGACTAGATTTATCTCTGCACCGATCTTAAAACATCCTCGCCCAGAACTTCCCTACATCGTTGAAACTGATGCTTCGAGCCTTGCCATGGGGGCAGTTCTATCACAAAAGGACCCAGTCACCAATCAGTTGCATCCCTTGGCATTTTGGTCCCGCAAATTCTCGCCTCCTGAAATCAATTACACTATTACTGATAAGGAACTTCTAGCTATCAAGTCCGCCTTTAAGGCTTGGCGGCATTATCTTCTGGGGGCCCGACACACCGTTACTGTGATTACAGATCACCGAAACCTGCAATATTTGAAAACCGCAAAAGCTCAATCCTCTAGGCAACTCCGTTGGGCACTATTCTTTGCCGAGTTTGACTTCATAATTACCTATCAACCTGGTACAAAAAACGGTAAAGCTGATGCCCTTTCTCGGATGGGAGTGGAAGAACATTTGATCAATCCTAAACCTGTACCTATCATTCCCGAACAAAGAATTCTAGGTGTAATCGCCACACAATCCATAGAGGAAGTTAAGGATAAAGCCAGGCTACTGGTAACTCCAGCAGACATACAGAATTGGCATCTGCAGGGAAAGGACTTTACGGTGAAGGACAACCTATTATATTTCCAAGAACGGTTATACCTGCCCAGCACAGATTTACAGAAAAAGGTAATCTCTTGTTATCACGATTCTTTAATGGAAGGACATCCCGGTATGATCAAGACCTCGGAAAAGATCAAGCGCTACTTCTGGTGGCTGTCTTGGAAAAAAGATATCAGAGACTTTATAATGTCCTGTGGAGTATGCGCCCAAAACAAGAGTCAAAAGGAAAAACCAGCCGGCCTCTTACGCCCTATTGACATCCCGCCTCGCCCTTGGCATACGCTTTCTATGGACTTCATCACCCATCTACCTCCATGCTCCGGATACAATACGATCCTAGTAATCGTGGACCTATTCTCCAAGATGGCGCATTTCATTCCACTCAAAGGCTTACCAACAGCAGCAACTCTGGCCCGAGAATGTCTCGAAAACATTGTCCGACTGCACGGTTTTCCTTCAGTTCTAATTTCGGATCGAGGTAGTCAATTTATTTCTCATTTTTGGCGAAGTTGCTGTCGGTCGGCTCAAATTGATGTGAGACTTTCGACCAGCCACCACCCTCAAACCGACGGACAAACCGAGAGGACCAATCAAACTCTGGAACAGTATTTGCGCTGCATGCTACAACAAACTGAAAAAACTTGGAAAGATATCCTTTGGATAGCCGAATATGCCTACAATAACTCTGTCCACTCGGGAACTGGGAAGACCCCGTTTTTTCTTTTATACGGTAGTCACCCTCGAACCTCGGAGTTAGATCCACTCCAAGATCTTGGAACACCAGTGGTAGACCACCTGCATTCTACAATCACCCAAGCCTTTAAGGAAGCCGTTTCTCACCTTCAAAGGGCTAAAGAACAATACAAGAAAGGAGCAGACCAACATCAGAAGGAAGCCCCCCAATATCAAGTAGGAGATCAAGTCTGGTTATCCACCAAATATCTACCTCTAAAAGGACCACGCACATTCAACCCAAGATACCTTGGTCCCTATTCTATCACTACCATAGTAAATCCAGTAGTGGTAAAGTTGGACTTGCCCCCTCACATGAAGATACATCCGGTCTTCCACGTCTCTCTATTAAAACCCGTGCAACCTCAAACCCGACTAACTACATCTCCAAAACCTAATCTAGTTGATGGAGAACTCGAGTTTGAAGTCAAAAGCATCCTGGATTCCAAGATCTCCAAATCTAAACTATTTTACCTGATTGACTGGAAAGGCTACGGTCCCCAAGAAAGATCCTGGGAACCTGCAGAATATTTCCACGCGCCTCGTCTAATCAAAAGATTTCATCGAACATTTCCTAACAAGCCCAAACCCCTGGAGAAGCCCGGTTTGGGAGGGGCCTTGAGGGGGGGTGCTGTCATGATCTCTGCTTCCAAAAGATCAGGACTTGCCCGACTCCCTTGGAAGCAGACCCATAACCCCGGTTCCGAGTGCCAGCCAGTCCCAATTGGGACCTTTTGGACCCTGTCCTGGCGCCAGTGGCACCAGGCTCATAAAGATGCCCAGTCCCAGCGCTGGAAGCGCCGGGCTCATAATGCTTGGGTGGACTTACCTGCAGCAGACCACGCTGCTTACTTACCTGCCAGTTGAACCCCTGATCCTCTTCTGTTTGGGACTACGTTTCCTGTTGGGTGGGGCAGGAGCCACTCCCTAGGTTCAGAACACTGGAACTCTTCTGGAAAGCAGGAACTCTTTTCTTACCTAGGCGTGGCTGTGGAAGGAGACACCTAAGCACTACAGGAGGCTATTTAAACCACACCCGATGGATGAATCTTGCTTTGCGTTATTCTGCATTCTCTGCAGCAGAACGCTCATCGTGTCTTCTGCTTCTGATCCTGGGCCTAAGGGAACAAAGGCTTACCATCCTGGAATCCAGTCTTCAGCAGCACCTGTAAAGATAAAGAAAGAACAGGTTAGCACTACGGTCTTCAGTGGCAGCGCATCTCTTACCTGGTCCATCGGCTGTCACCAACGCCTCGCGCTGCATTCCGGCATCTGAAAGACAAAGGCTTACCTACTCTTCGCAGGCTCCGGAGGTCTTCGCACTGCATTCCGGCATCTGAAAGACAAAAGCTTACCAGCTCTTCGCACGCTCCGGAGGCCTTCGGCGCTGCATCCCGCATCTGAAAGACAAAAGAAGGTGCGTTTAAAGACATTGGGCAACTTTATTACTCACATGCCATTACTCCTTCCCACGCCGAATCCAGTGGGTATTCCAGCACCCTTCAGCTTCTCTAAAGCTCCGAACTTGTACCTGCAAGATAAAAGGGACAGTTAGTGCGCATCGTGAAGCAGGCTACAAGCGCTTACTTACGTGCTTCCAGGCGCTTCTATTCCTCACGCGGGTTCGATCCTCAACTCTCATCAGCCCGCCATCCGCCATCGCCGGAACCCTGCAAAACAAGGGATATCATTACAAAAGACTTTTAAGACATTTGAAGTGCCCAGAACTTACCGTTCGTGCAGTTAATGACGGACAGCAGTCCTCTGAGGTCAAGAGGCCTGCACCCTTATCCAGTGAAGAAACCGGTTACGGCACCCTGCCCCGAGGCAGATGGAGAGTTCGGCGTTCACTTACCTAAGACATCTTACTCTTCGAGTCAGACATACAGCGCACAGAGGTCCAGCCCAAAGAGCCAACCGTGTGTTACACATCACCTTTGAAGATACGGCATTCACCTAGTCAAGACCGGCGCCTCTGCGGGAATCAGGTGAGCGTTACATCGCGTGGGAGAAGAGCTCGGGGCCCTACCTCAGGTGTGGGAGAAGCACCTGCTTCACTCCCGGTCGGCGACGCACTGCTCCAGCAGTGGGTGGGAGGGCTCCTGCTCCCTCTGTACCTGCTGTTTAGTGGTCCATAGGAAGGGACAGGTCAGAGGCCTTAGTGCAGGCCTTGGTGCTGTGGCAGTTTCTTTCCTGTTTGCTCAGGTTTGCTCAGGTATGTTAATAAAAAAGCTGGGCGACGTTTTGTGAGCGTTAAAAAACAAAAAAAAAACAGACGGCTCAATTAGGCCAGTGAGTCTGGTGTACCCAGGCAATACACACGGCCAAACAGCACAGCAGTGAATCCAGCGCCCTCTACTCACGCGGGCTCAATTATGTCTGCATGTGCAGCCAGAGTGACCGCCAGCATATTTAGCTCTGCGTCAGAGAAATGCTGTTTCCGCTGCCGGTGGGTCGTCTTCCGGGTGGCCTTGGACATCCTCAGGGTTTTTCAACACAGCACAACACGAAAAGACTGGTGGTTTTAGAGGATTGCAATGGATTGTGTTTTTAAAGATGGCCGCCGGCCAATTTCCCGTTCTGACGCGATGACATTATTTCCGGGTCTGGTTTTACGAGCCCGGTATTAGCATGTTGGTATTAACGGGTCGGTATTTAGGGGTTCCTCCTAGGTGGTGCCGGTATCGGCGGGTCCCGTGATGCCGCTATCTGGGGGGTGGAGGGCCTTTTGCGGCATGCCGGTATGGCCATTACCGGCATGGGCGCTCACGCACTCGTAATCACCCGCTATTAGCGGCATCATACGAGCACGGACCCACTCTTACCTGCATGCCGGTAATGACCCCGTTTTTACTGTGCTACTCGTAATGAGGCCCAAACTCTCGCAATGACCCGCCCTTATTACCGTGACCTAAACACACTTTGAACTCAGGGAGGCGAGTAGGAGGGGAAAAAGGGGAATCGCATGGGCTTCTTGTAGGAGACGTGAAAGGAAACCCAGGCAGCACCACTCTGAAAGCGCGCACAATGAACATTAGCACCCTGGGCCAATCAGGATGCTCAGAACGTGGGCTGCATTGTATGGTGCAAGCCTGTGTTCCAAGAAGCCTGCATAGCCAGTGCCCCCTTCCTTTCCTAATCACCTCTTAGCACCTGTCTAGGTCCCTAAGCGGGTGCTAAGAAACATATATTTGTTGTGCGGTCTGACTCCACACACTGCTGTCCCTGAAGTCTGTTTTCAATGTTGATTACATTAGTTATCAACATTGAAAGTGGACTTCATGGGACAACACTGCGCGGCATCGGACCTCGCAGCAAAGGTAGGTTTCCTTTTCTTTTTTTATTTAAATAAAGACGCCATTTGCACCTGTGTAGGGAACTATACGGGTGGTAATGGCATTATGCACCTCTGCGGCTGGCTGATCATGTCTGCAACGCACCGCCTCCCTCGTTAAGGGACCCTCGCTTCTCTCGGGGCATTTCACCTCAGTAACACATGGGCTGCTTATGAGTGAAAGGGGCCCCGGCAGCACCCTGGCTTGGCAACAGTTATTGGAGACTTCTGGTTCTCTGCCTCGGCTAGCCGCAGCCTTTTTAAAGCACGGGTATTAGCTCCTGTTCACCTCTAAGGAAAAGGCACAGAAAGATTTAGCGGAACCATATCTGGAGTGGAAAAGTTTGGGGGCTGGAGTCAAAGCAATATAGATTCCTAAAAAACTGTCCAAGGACTTCACATTCATCCTCTGGGTGCTCCCCTCCCAAACACATGGATACATTTCAATGTCACACCAGAGAATCAGGCCTCGACTGGGTCGAGCGCTGCTGGTAGGGGAGTATCAGCCTCAAGGCAAAGCAAGGAGTAGCATTAATTCGATAAAACAGTTCAGCTACATATTTTCTGGCGGAAACACAAGCACATCTATGAACGTGCTAGGAATTTCATATATAAATCCGTGTGGCAACTCGATGCAGGAAGCTGGCACAGTCTGCCAGCGTCTTTACTTTTAATTAAGTCCAAAGAAATAATTAAAACACTGCTGGCTATCACAACACAACTCTGGCACTGCTGTGCATATTTATTGAGTATGAATACAGGTAAACGTATGAAGTGTAAGCCATAAAACACAAACCACGTTAAGTGTCGTCCGGTTTTATAGCAACTTAGGTTACCCACGAGATTGCCCAGTGAGGAAAAAAGTAATCGGTTGAAGTGCTGAATTTTCTTTAACACCAGCACAATGCATTTCTTTCTCGGAGAAGCTCAGGAGTTTTTCCTTGAAATAGGATCAAAGGTGTTGCCTGCTTCGTTGTAATGCTAAACATCACCAAAAAGTGCACTTTATGATTTAATAACTAATTCAAATATATCTACATGATTTTGCCAATCCAAAAATATCAAATCGCAAAATCCTGCTGCACGGCGATCACATAGATCACGTTAGCAGGCTTCCCGCATACCCTACGGCTCCCCCTGCTTACCTTTTGGCGGCATACACAGAAGTGTGCCGCTGACTCTCCTCTTTCCCTGCGGCATCAGTTCCCTCCCACTAACGTGGGTCGCAGCTGACGCCAAAGGGTCCCCTTTTCTTTTTTCTTATTTATATTCTTTTCATTATTGTCCCCTGCTTTCAATGGCATGGAATCGGGGGACACCCACGCAACCCCGAAGCCCATAATCACGAACATGGGGAGCGGGAGACACCACTGCAACCCTCTCTCCCCATGTTCGTCATTATGGGCTTCGATTTTTTGTTGCAAGCCGAATGCGCAGTAATTGCGCATTCAGCTTTTTTCCCCAATATTTTCGGGGAATACTCTTGAAATTATTACCATTTACGTCAGTTCATCAAATGGAGAAGAAAGTGCAGGTAGTGACTAGCTGCGTGTGCAGAAAGTGTGTTTTCTATGGTGTTTTACCTGTATTCTCTTGTTCACAGTCTCTTTTTTACATTTTGCATTTTTGCAGGTCTTTTGTTTGCCTTTTCACTCCGTCTCAGCCTCTTTTCTCTCCCCGCTCCACATCTTCCTCCCTCTGCACATCCCTCTCCTTTACCCCTCATATCACTCTCTCTATCATCCAATGATCAGGAGTGGAACCTAAGAAAAGAAGAGCCGGTACATAGATTGACGCAAATAACACCTCCACATGAGATTAAACTGTCTATTGTATGCGACCCATGTAGAACCTAGCCGGGGGTTCTGTCTTGGCTCTAAGAGCCAAACTTGTACTGAGCTGTCAACTGACATAAAATGGTGTGACCTAACTCCACAACCCCCACAGCTCAAGACCTATACATGCTGCCCTGTCCCCACAACACAAAATCCATAACTGCTGTGCTGCCTCCCCACGCCACAGCGCAAGTCCATACCTGGTGCCCTACCCCCCAAAACTCAAAACCCGTACCTGGAACCAGCGGTTGCTAGGGGGGGCTAAGAGGGATAATAGCCCCGGTTCTTTTGGTTGTAGCCCCGGATAGAAGCTCAGGGGCTACAAACAAAAGGATATAGCTAGCCCAGACATCAACTTAGCCCCTGCTCTTTTCCAGATCTAGCAACACCCGTGCCTGGAACCCTGCCTTCTTAAACCTCACAACAAATAAAAAATCCTAGCGCCCAGCGTCCTCAACCCCTTTACAAAACAAAACCTATACCTGGTGTTGGGGTGATTATCCTGAAGTCGGCAGAGCCGTCCGCGGACCTCCGGGCTGGGAGGCCCCAACTCCTCCTGTGTTCCCAAAAATGAGTATGAGACACAAACAAGAAGCAAGGCTAAAACTGCGGTTATTGCAACGGCAGGGACGGGTTTCTCGTACGGATTCGAGAAAGCGCAAAAGTCACTCTCAGAGGGACTCGCAAGCCCTTTTCACTACAATATGAAGCGCTACCTGCGTCACCTGAGAAAGTTAGCACAAAAACCTATTGCCACTCAGGATTGGCTCTCCAAGTGGTAGCGTTAGTATGGTTATCATATAGAGAAAGTTGTTATTGGAAGGGACCAGATCAGCTGGAATACTTTGGCTGTCCCTAGCATTTGTTACTTCAGAATTGCAACAAGGGGGCCCTTGGTGATTGGCTATAAGAAACGGCGTCAGTAGTGAGTCCCCCTGTGTTCTGATTGGTTCTCCCGCGAGCCCCCAAGCCTGGGACCATCGTCGTTCCCAGCTCGCAGTGTACCTGTCATTAGCAACAATGTGCAACTATGTGTTTTGTGCAAACAACGGAAGGTCTGCTCATAGGTTCATAGGCGAGTCGTTCCCATCGCTGTAGATGTCCATCTTGCCGCTTCGTTGTTGCAACCTGTGAGACCCTGGCTGCTTCTCTGTCTCGTAGACTTGGCACCTTGTCAGTTCGGCTTGGTCACGTGTGGAGAGACCGTGGCTAGAGCAGAATTGTGAGCATTTGAATTTAGTATTTTGTGTCTGGAGGCTTAGCATTTGCAGGTATAACCTTGGCGCTGAGCTTTTGGCATGCGAGTTGAAACATCGTGGCCTTGGCTGTGGGCCCTCGTAAGGGACTTGTTCTGCCTGATCAACACTTGTATTCCGTTCTGAAGGGGTTTTTGTTTGCAAGGCTCCAACCTGGGGACTCTTGCTCGCGGCCTACTCGGGCTCAGTTCATGGGACCCGGGTGCTCGTGGAGTGACAAATCATCATATGCAACGCTAAGTATACGTGTTAGCGTCTTTTAGAGATAGGTGGCAAGGAAGCATCAGCAAGCATATACACGATCTCTTCAGGCGTCTTGCGTTTCTGCGGTGCTGTAGAAGGCCTATGTGAAAAATAAAAAAGATGTGCGTCCGTGAGTGTGACGGTCCGCTACATCATAATACTGAGTATGTTCTTCGTGTAGGTTGGTGTGTGAGTGACCAGTGTGCATGGTGGCATGTGTGCTTTTGTCTGTTGGCTATGTCGTCATGGCATCTCTAACAATGTGGATACTTGTAGTCATTGCTCTAGTCGAGTTCATCCATGCCGCAGGTATCATCTTGAGCCATGGGGCCCGGTGTTGATCTTATAGGTGGGCATACTCCTCTTATGTGTAAGGTCTTGAACCAAGGTATTTTGTCATCTGGCAAATAGGCGAACTCATCTCGTGGGGGGTGTCTGGGCCGTGATCCCCTAAGCCATGGTCTGGATGAGATTGGGGGGAGGGTGTTATCCCATTCTCCCACTTCAGTTCCCCCTCTGGTCGACTTGTCGACCACAAACTCATCCTTCTCCTTATCTCCTTTTACTCTCCATACTTTAGTTATTCCAGCCAAGTGTCCATAATGGTTCACATGATCTTCAAAAGACCAATACATATATATGCAGGTGCCTCCAGGTTTGCAGTATACCCATCTCCCTACATAGCTCCTCAGGTTTCTTGGGTTCTCCACTTTCAGGGATAATGGATCCTTGTGGTTGTCGATAATTTGTTTGTGCAGCCCCTCTCTTTCCTTTATTATTGCATCCGTCTGTAGTGCGTCATCTGCTGGTAGTAAGGCGTGCATGCCAGCCATCTCCATCATTTCATCCACTGTGCGAGTTCTTCTTGCTCTCCAAAACTTTATCATATTCAACAGAGCTGTACTCAATATTATTACTCCTACAAGTAATTTTAGCCCATCTGATAGCCATGAAGGCATCCATGACCACAGAAAGAAAAACCAGCTGTCGTCCTTCTTTACTCCCTTACTCTCTTCTTCCATCTTTGAGTGCATCAGGGCTAGTTGGGATACTGCTTCGGTAAGTGTTCCTTTGTCCGCATCATTAGCAGGAATGAATGTGCAGCATGATTGTCCAATTTTCACGCAAACCCCTCCTTCCATTGCCGTGAGGAGATCCAGCACATATCTATTCTGTAGCGCTACCATTCCCACTGCTCGCAGCTCTTCCTTTATTGCGTTAAATCCATTGACAGTTGAATTTATTGTCATCATCAGCTCCCACCGTGTTATCTGAAGCCATTTCGCATTTGCATATGCATGTAGTCCTGGATGTATTATTAATGAGAAAAACATTGCTGCTCTACTAAATAATCTGTGCTCTGGTGGAAAGGAGGTGAGTGCTGTTTCTGATCGTCACCACAGATAGTTCCTGTAAGCGCTTCCCCTTGTCTCTTTGCTCTTGATAATACATTATTGTTGTTGTTCTCATTACCTACTGTAACCTTCAATGACCTCTTCCTTCTTTTGTTCCCTTCGTCCATCTTGGGGAAGTTGGCCAAGTTGACATGTTTTTGAGGCACACCTAGTGATGGCACGTTGATGTGTACCATAGAACATACTTCATTCCAAGAGGAGGGCAGTGTATGATATGCCTTGTCACTGCAGGCCCAATAGTGATCCATTATTACCGCTGTGCCAGCACCCCCCTCAGGCAACTCCACTATGTGTTTACAGTTGTACCCTACATCCACATCTCCTCTGTGTTGGTAGCATAGTGTGGGTGCAGATAGTGATAGTATTCTTACTGGGTCTTCATCCTTCTCCATCCACGTTAATATTGGTACAAACATAACCCATGTTGTCCAACATCTGTCATTGTGTTCCTGTATGGTGGTAGTGTTTTCTCTCGTTATCATGTTGCTCCCAACTACTCCTATCTGCCACTCATCGTTCATATATACTTTTCCAGTATCACTATAAGGGGCCTTTCCCAGCACCCTTGTTCTCCAGGTGTTTCAGTCGCATACCAACCGCATGGCAGGTAGTCCAGTGTAACCTTCTTCATTTCTCCTTTGTCGGGCCGTCAGTGATGTACCTAAAGGCTTCAGTATGTAGGCTTCTCTTGTGGTAGGCCGAGTATGTTTTGAGGAAATTATTTTCGTATGGATACGTGTCCCTCGTCTTCCATTCTATTCTCACCACCGTCCCTTGGAATCGTCTTCTTGTCTGGAATAGTGCTAAATATATCAAGCATGACATCGTTTTTGCTGGTACTTCTGTAGCAACAAATGTTCCTGATGCACTCATGGCATACAGGATCAATGAGCAAACGTAGCAGTTGTCTTCCGTTGTTTGCTTAACTTTAGTCATGTGCTTATACCACATGTTGTTTGAGACATGTGCTGAGTCTGTAAGCGATGTGTTAATTTCCTTCTCTTTTATGTATGTGCTGCATTTAACTCTACTACCCTCACCTCTAGTGCTACTTGTACCACCTAATACTGTACCTGTTGCAGTTGTGGGAGGGGGTATGTTAGTCTTAGGTGCAGCCATAATATTCAAAGCATAGGTGTTCTGCCATACAGAGGCAGCCAATAAACCAGTGATTACCAACACACCTAATAAATGTTTTACAGTCACTAATCTCACCGGCATTTTGCTCTTACCTTTGCTGCGGTCCTGCAGATTATTCTTGCGACGGTAAAGTTGCCTGCCTGAAAATTCTGTAGGTATGCGTTGTTATGGTTAGTATTGTTAATTAAGCACTCCCTATCAGGTAATCATTCATTGCCCTTGGCGAAAAGCTGTTCCCACATTAATCTTAGGGACCTATCCCTCAGAGCTGGTAGGTGCTCATGAAGATGGGGAAATGATTGCTCTATAGCCAAAACAAATGCTGTGTAATACACACGTACCATCCTTCTTTTCAGATATTTTGGTCTCCTTATGTGGTATACAAATTGGTGTGATAGGGCTTCAGGGTTATTATCATCTGCGGGCAGCATTTACTCCTGGGCAGAACACCACGTTAGTTATTTAACTTTCTAGACAATACAGTAATATGCGGTAGCTGCATGTACGAGAGAAAAAGAAAAAGATATAATAAATAGTGGTGTATGCAACATTCTACTTCATCATTTAATGTCCTTTACTCAATGGTGTGATGGGCAGGGTGGGGCTGAGCAAGGTTTTCTTTCGTTTGGGACCTTGTAACCATGAGATGGGCTAGGGTGATTTTTCGAAGTCCGTTATGATGTCCCTGGCTGAGGGTAGATCGGGGATAGAGTCACAATTATCCTCTTTGGCTGTTGCTGTGTGGTTGTCCACCGATGGTGCTGCTCATGATGTCGTCTGCACAGTGGCCCTATTGTCAACGCGTGGTTGCAGATGTAGGGCCTAATGTCGTGAAGATGAGTCCACGTGTTTTTACTTGCCAACTTTACTGCTCGAGGAGCTACAGCCTCTACCAATTGTGGCCCCGTGAAGCGGGGTTCATTCCACTTACGATTGAAGTTTCCGGAGGAGAACACTGTCACCCTCCGTAATTTTACACAGTCCTCGCTGTTCTTGTTCTTTGGCTGATTCTTCACGTTGGGTGTTCTTCGACCCGCCCCGCGTGCGCTCGAACTCTTGAGAGATAAAGGCGACACTAGTAATCAAGGAAGACACATATTGATGCATTTCGTCACCAAAAACATTTGCAGAACTTTCGTTGTCAGTTAGTCCCCTTGATGCGGGCGTTAAAGGGAGACGCATTTGACAACCAGTGACCACCTCGTGGGGGGTGAGGTGGTGGGCGGAACCTGGTCTATTTCTCATCTCAAATAGTGCCAAGGGGAGGCAGTACAACCAGCTCTTCTTGGTTGTCTGCTGAATCTTTGCTATCTCGTCCTTTAGGAGGCCATTCAGGCGTTCGCACATGCCATTTAATTGCGGGTGATATGCACATTCAAATTTGTGCTTTATTCCCAGAAGGGCAGTGATGTGCTGGAATAGGTTGTTTGCAAAGTGCGGGCTGTTGTCTGACCGGAGCACTTCACATACGCCCCACCTAGGGAAGACCTATCTCACTAAAAACTTGGCAGCTCTGAAAGCGTCTGCGTGTGTGCAGGGCCCAGCTTCGACCCACCTTGAGAAGGGGCATACTACTACTATCATGTACCTGTGTCCTTGACATACATTGATCATGTCAACGTAGTCAATGTGAAGGTGTAGGAAGGATCCTTCTGGTCGGGGTATAGTACCTTTTAAGGTGGGAGTTTAAATCGGGACAAAACTAGTTTTCCTTAATTTGTGCGGTGCTCATCTCCTTTCCTGTATGTGTTGGATAATGTAGCTGAGTAAGTGCAGTTGTTAACAGCGCTAGTGGCATAACTACTCTTCCAGTGTTATTCTGTCGCCATAAGGTAGTAAGTAGTAGTGCACCCTCTTTTTACCCACAGTACCTTTTCTGCCATTGGTGCGGATGCCTGCAACTCCATAATCTGTGCTGTGGGGAGATGTGTGTACCCATCCTTCATCAACATTTGTCTTGCCTTCGATCTCCCCCTCCCTCTCGCTGATTCTGGGGAAGTCCACAATTCACCAAAATATGCAGCATGTTTTGCGTGTGTGTCTGCTACTTCATTACCCTTTGAGATATAGTCATCACCATTGGTGTGTGCCTGGCACTTAACCAATGCCACTTCTTGGGGATCGTTTATTACTTTTATGAGTTCGGCTAGTAGGAGGGCATACCATCTGCTCTCCTAAAACCCCTTCTTTGTCATTTAATTAATCCTGAGTGTACTGTTGATGTTACATATGCACTATCGGACTATATGGTGACCTTTTTATCCAAACTTTCTTTCAGCACCAGAATCAGTGCCACTAATTCTGCTTCTTGGGCTGAATAATGCTGTGGCAGTTGGACACATTTGACCGGGACATACAGCAAATCTTCTGTCATTTTGACCACTGCTGCTCCCGTCCTCCTTACTCCATCTGTCTGGTCAATAGTTGAGGACCCGTCGATATACATTATCTCACCCTCTTTTAGTGCCTCCTCCTCAACCTCCTTGTACAGGAGTATATTTCAGTGGTTTGTGTGCAATCATGGGCATAATCACCTTCTTCAATTACTTCCGCTAGGAATCTGGCTGGATTTACAGTGCTGCACCTAACAATGGTCAATTCTGGTCTAGATAAAAATTATTTCATAACCTGAGGCCCTTTGTATGGTCAACGTAGATTTGGGTTTGTTCAAAATTGCGAACAGTGCGTGCTTCACAAATAGTGTACTGGGGCACCCCATTGTTATTGATGATGATTTTTCCACCGCGAATGCGGCTGCTGCGAGACCTTGTTCACAAGGAAAGTGACCTAACATTACAGGGTCCAAGTGACCACTGTAAAATGCTATTGGTTTGTGTCCCATGCTTGTTTTCTGAGTCAGTACTGCCTTCATTACTGCTGAGTCGCAATGTGAAAAAATGAAAAATTGGTGCTCATAGTTTGGGGTGGCCAGCACGGGTGCTGAGGATATGGCATTCTTCAGCTCATCAAACCCCTCTATCATTTCTCTTGTCCATTTCAACTTTCTGTCCCCCTGCTGTGCTTCCATCAGTGCTTCAAGTTGGGGTCCAATGTATGAACTGTAATCAAAAACCCATGCTCTGCAATAATTACATAAACCCAGGAACTGTTGCAGTTCTCGCACCGTTTGTGGCTGTTGTGTGTTCTTTATCGCTTGCGCTTTCTGTGGTGCTATGTGTCTACCATGCTGGGAAATTAGTTGGCCAGTATATAGTACTTGTTCCTGGCAGTACTGTAACTTTTCTTTGTCCACTTTGTACCCCTTTTCAGCCAACACTGTGAGCATTTTTATTGAATCTTCCCTGCATCTCTCCTCAGTGGTGCTGCAAATCATTATGTCATCGACATACTGCAGCACTGTGCTTTCCATTTCAATGTTTCCTATGTCCATCTGTATCACCCTGTGGAAAATTGAGGGTGACTCACAGTACCCTTGGGGTAACCTGGTATGTTTCCACTTTATGTTCCTATATGTGAAACTCGTGAGATCCTGTGCGTCTGGGTGCAGAGGTATGGACAAAAAGGCATTTTTGAGGTCAATTACGGTGAACCGTGATGCCTCATCTGGTATTCCACATAGTATTGTAGCCGGGTTTGCTGCTATAGGGTACTCTGCCTCTAATATGTGGTTCAAGGGTCTAAGGTCCTGGATGAAATGCCACAACCCTCCCTTTGCTTTGTGCACTGGGTAGACAGCCGTGTTGCATGTTGATTCTGATGGTACCAATATGCCATTATTTATCAGGGCTGATATCGTCTCATATATGCCCTCATCTGCCTCTTTTGATAATGGGTACTGGTTGACTCTAGGTAGGAATGCTCCCTTCTTCAATGTATTCTTACTCCCCCAATGCTCTTTATGCAGCCCACGTCATATGGACTGGTGGTCCACAAGGATGCTGGAACCTTTGCCTGTCTTCCTTTATAAAATGGTACTGGGGTAAATGTGGGCGCTTCAAGTGCCATGGCCATTTTTAGCGCCACTTGCTTCTATGTCACCTTCAGTCAAATGTCAACACCATCACCCCTTCTCCCTTGTCATCTGAGAAAAGCTCTTCGTCAGACACCTGCGTAAGTCTGCACCCCTCAGCCAATGCTATTTCTGTTCTCCATGCCCTGCCCTCCCTGTCTTGGGCATGAGCTGAGATGTAATCTGAAGTTGCTATGATGCTTTCGATGCTTACTGAAATCACCTTCCCCTCTTGTTCATCTGCTGGTGTCTCTGGCCTGAATAAGTATGCAGCTGGTCTCCTCCAAACCTTGCCATCAATCCCTGGCATCCATGCGAATGCCATATCTGTTCCGTACTGGAACATTTCTCCGTCAACTGGCTCAGCTCGAGCTACTGTTTTACCACAGTAAGCTTGCAATATTTGCCGTGCTGTGAGCATGTTTATTCCTGGTGTGGAGCAAATTATGCCATTCTCCGTGAAGGATATAGTCATATTCAATCTGCTCATAATGTCCCTCCCAAGTATGTTTATCGGCGACTCCCTTGAGTATAGAAGCAGGACAGACATTTCATTCTCTCCTATAGATAAGGAGATGTGATCAGTAAAGGGAACCAACCCTCGAGCCCCAGAGAATCCTTGAGTGTGCATGGCTTCACCTGACATCTTAAATTTACCCTCCCTTATGCATGACCTGGTTGTCCCGGTGTCAAGAAGGAAGGAAAACTTTTTGTCACCTATCGTTACCTGTATGCGTGGTTCCTCCGCACAATTGGGTGTTACCGACAGGATGGGACACATCAAGGACATCTGTGGGCTGGCCTATTGTGCGTATAATGACATACCACCCCCGGTGTAGGGGTGTGTCCTAATATCGTCACTCTACCCAACTGTGTTTGTGGTAGTGGTGTGTCAGTGGTTGATACCTTACTGTCCTGTATTGGGGTTGGATGTGGTGCTGGTTGCATCTGATGTTGTTGTGTCACTACCATCTGTTGCTGTGGTGGTGCGTGACCCTGTGTCTGTGGTTGTGGTGCAACGTATTGCACTTGTTGTTGTGTGGCATTCTGTTGCGTCCCCTGTTTTGGTACAACTGTTGCTCCCCCACATGTCCTTGTTGTCCCTGCTCTGCCCATACTATGGGCCTTACTCTACATGTGCGTGACATATGTCCTACCATTCCGCAGACCCAACATACTGGTGGTTCCCTGGCCTGCCATGGGAAATTGCCTGTATTATCTTGGTACACTGGCTGCCCATTGGGGTAGTGACCTCGGAGCCCTCCCACCTGCTGCTACGTGGGCTGGGTATATCCCCTCCCTCTCATCATACCGCCCCTTCCCCAAAAGGTGTTGTAATATCCATTTCCTGGTTGCACGTACCACCCCCCAGCAGTTGCTTTGTATAATGTGGGCTGCGAAACCTGCTGTGGTATTGTTTGCAATGGTTGTGGTAATTGGGCAATTTGTTGTTGTCTTGTGTCCGGTGCTATCACTGCTGGCACGCGTGTCTGCGCTACCGCTGCTGGTGATGTATTTAAGGCACCTTCCATTGAATATTTGGTTAGTTTCTTCTGCACTAATTTTGCTTCCTCTGCCTTCCTATCTTCTTCCTTTTGCTTCATCTTTTCTTGCCATATTCTACAGTGGTGTATTATCGTTAGTTGTATCTCCGGCCATGGCTTTGCTTCTATTCCCACTACCTTCCTCAGTTGTCTTTGTACCGCCTCCGGGAGCCCCTGTGCTAGTATGTGATAGAAGATGGCTGGTGTTTTATCCCACTGCCCCCGAGTTTCCAAGCGCCACTTCTCCTGAATCTCCTGGATGTAATCAACAGGATCTTCATTCTCATGCATTTTACGTGAGGTGATAGCTCCTATGTCTGATGTGTCTGGGTACTGGACCCTCAGGGCCTGCCATAGTGCATGCCTACAGTTGGCAAATGGTGCCCCATCATGTGACGTGTCTGTAGTAGTAAATCCGGGAAAGCCCGCCCTTTTCCAGATGTCATCTGCTGCATCCCCAGTATTGATATAAATAGCCCCTTCACATCACCCACTGCTAACTTTTGCCCCGCAGTGGGTTTCTCCATTTCACATATCCACTTCCCCGCTCCCCCGCTTAATGATGGGAGTCTAGATTTTATGTTTTCCTTATCAGCATGCTTCCAGGGAACATAATGCGGTCTTACCCCTCCCCTTTCCAAAAGTGGCATTAAATTGTAACCTTTCTGTTCCCCCCGTAACGTGCAGGTAGTGTCAGCGTACTCATCTTCGTTCTCTGTGTCGGGAGGCTCTGTTATATCTATTTTACCAGTACTCGTCATATTCTCTTCCTCAGTCTTCCTCCCTTTCCTATTGCTGTCTTGTTTCATCGCAGGTGTGTGTGGTCGTTCTTCCTGCCTGCGTCGAGGGAGATCCCAAAGCCTGCCGATGTATGGCGAGTGTTCGGGCGTGGGTGGGCATGGTGGACGTGTTAGCGCAGATGTTGCTGCTGGCGTTGTTCTTCCTGCTACCTCTCTTACCTGTTCTTTACCTGTCCTTTCCTCTTCCCCATGTCCATGGCGATTCGCCGTTTGCGCATGTGAGGTACAATTTATCTAAACTTTCCCTATTGCCGCTGCTTCCTCTTTTTCCAATACCTTCATCTTCTTAACTGCAGAACCCGTCCAACAGTGACAACCCCCATTCTGTTCTTTTCCCTCCCACCGTCACTGTTTTTAAATCTATTAAATCCATCCCTCTCTCTTCGCCCTGTGTCGAGGTTGTGGGCACCTCCACGTCCTGGCGGGTGTATGTTCTCACTCCGCGGCCCATCTTCTTACCTTCACTCTCCTTCTCCTCCCATTCCTTTATCTCTCCCCCAATTTCCTCTCTCTTCTTTTTTAGTTCCTCCATTACCTCACTACTTACCCTTGCTAATATCCTTTCTTCCTCTTCCTTTCTTTCCCTTTTTTCCCACTCCCATTGTAATATGCTTTCTATTACTTTACCCTCTTCATATTTCCGGGTGCTTTCAGATAATATTTTCTTCTTCCACATCTCCATTTCTTTTTCCCTCTCTTCCTCTATTCTTTTCACGTCACGCTGCTCTGCACGGGACGTCCTTTCTGTTACTGCTTTCATCCTCTCCACCTCCCTCTTCTTCTTCTCCTCCGCACGTTCTTTCATCCTCTCCCGCTTGTCCCTAGCTTCCTTCTTTTCTTTCCTTCTTCCCCATGTCTCTTGCTCGAACTGCCTAATCAGTGCACTCCGCACCTCCCTCAATTCTGCCAACCTGTCCTCCAACATTTCCTCCTCCTCCTGTGACAATTCTCTTTCCTTCGCCTTACTCACCTCGTCCACTACCTGTGCACCGTCCTCATCATCCTTGTACGCTCTTCTTACCGCATTCTCTTCTTCTCTAGTTAGTGACCCCAGCAACTTTAAAAGCACCTGCGCAGTTACCCATTCGTCAGGTCCTATGTTCGCGATGTACTTTCCCGCCATCTCTGTGGAACTTGAACCCACTGTGCTCGTTACCTCCCCCCTCTGGTAAATACATGTAGTGGTATATGGTGGAGGGCTATAAATGGGGTTTGAGTACTCCTCAGCTGCCGTCAACTGCTGCCTCGCTGCTTCTCGTAACTCTGTCACTGGATATAACCCACCGTCCTCCTTCTTTAGCATCTTCGCTAAAGGCTTTTCTTCTATCCTTTCTTTCTTCACCTCCACCTCACGTGTGGTGTCAGGCCCTTCGCCCTCCCCTTTGTTCTTCTCATTGTTCTGCGTATTGCGAACCGCTGCACCCGCGCTCCCTTCTTCTTCCTTAACTCCTTTGTCCTCCCTTGTTTCCTTACTCCCCTTCTCTTCTATGGTCCCTTCCACGTTCCTGGCCTGGACCCCTGGAACATCCTCCACAAGTTAAACATCTCTACATGATGAGCTAACTTCTTCCCCTTGTACGTGTTGTGTATGTGTGTCCGTAGCATGTGCTGAACATATGGGTCAAAACTGCCATTAGGTGGCCATGGTGTCGTCATTTTGTTGTCCGTTCCTTGTGTCCATGCAATGCTGTATTTGATAAGTTTCTCCCTATGTGGTGCTAACGTCTTACAGATATGTTGGAGGGGGGTAGTTAGAGTGTCCCCCCACCCTATGGATCCTAACTCGCAAGACATGGTTGTACTTTATGTTAACACTTTGCAATTGCAACCTTCTTTACCTGGCCCCGTAATTTGGGGACTTCTGATCGTCCGCTGAAAAGAAGCAATTAAGTTCACAAATATAAAGTTCTCTCTATCCGTTCCTTTGATATCACTTCTATGGCCCCCTTTGGCTGCGGTACACGAAGCCCACTGCGGCTGCGTGCCCTGTGTGACGTGCTTGTAGAGCCGTCCCACCTTCACTCTCCACTTTTTGACCACCACGCTCAACGTGACCGGCGTTCTCCCTGCACGGCCACTTCTCCCCCTCTCGCTCCTTCCTTATTGAGGGGTGCCAGCACTCCCCGCGCACGTCCTCCCCACCTCTTCTATTCCGCCCCTCTCCCTGTTGTTTAACTCTCGGTCACCTCCTGGGCAACCCGAGCGAAACACCAGGCAGCCGCGGTGTCCTATGCTATCCTACAGGTGACGTCATCAACCTTGTAGCCTATTACCGGTAAGAACTTTTACACTATTAAAACACACAATGTACTTTATCTCTTTGACCCTGTCACCCCCACAGCTGTCTTCTTGTTATGCCTGGAACAAGGGAATCGAGAATACGACTCTTATAATCGGACTGAGCATGCAGTGTCGCCTCGCGTGTGATACGCCCCTCACCTGGTGAGCTTAACCAACCTATTATCTTCCGCACTCGGCAGCACTCTAGCTACCTCCTACAGGGAAACGTCTTCTACCTAACGAGCTTCAACACTCAATTAGTAGGTATCCACATCTACTCATTGACCTAAAACGCTAATTCATAGGAAATCCACACCCCTTCCATACGTGTGCGCTCGATCCAAACAAATCAGTGCCTTCTAATCACCTTCCTCCGCGATGCAGTGGGAGACGGCCCTCGTGCCTGCCTTCACCACTTCTCGTCCACCTGTCGTCACTTAGTATTTAAATCCTTAGCACACACCATAAATACCCCCGCCACTCTTTTCGCAAGTGCTCCCCCCTTCCTTACAACATTACATTGCTTGTTAGGTGTGCCATACTCACCAAGTTCCCTTGATGCGGGCCGCTCGACCGCGTGCACCCCTCCAAGTGGCTCGCAACCTCCCCTCGTCTGGACTCGTCCTGACACTCGCCAACCGCGGGCGGGATACTTCTCAATCGGCACCCAAGGGACAATATCCAGATTGCACCATCCGGTCTTCTTGCAGACGATGGTCCTGTAGTCCTCAAAAGGGGGCAGCAGCAGAGGGGGCCGTGCTGCCGGGCCGCCTTGTAACGAGAGGCCTTGGAATAAAACCCAAGGGGATAGATCTCAACAGATCTCAGCAGTGCCTCCAATGTGTCGGGGTGATTATCCTGAAGTCGGCAGAGCCGTCCGCGTACCTCTGGGCTGGGAGGCCCCAACTCCTCCCGTGTCCCCAAAAATAAGTATGAGACACACACAAGAAGCAAGGCTAAGACTGCGGTTTATTGCAATGGCAGGGACGGGTTTCTCGTATGCATTTGAGAAAGCGCAAAAGTCACTCTGCGAGGGACTCGCAGGCCCTTTTTACTACAGTATGACGCACTACCTGCGTCACCTGAGAAAGTTAGCGCAAAAACCTATCGCCACTCAGGATTGGCTCTCCGAGTGGTAGGGTTAGTATGGTTATCATATAGAGAAAGTTGTTATTGGAAGGGACCAGATCAGGTGGTATACTTGGGCTGTCCCTAGCATTTGTGAATTGCAACAAGGGGACCCTTGGTGATTGGCTATAAGAAACGGCATCAGTAGTGAGTCCCCCTGTGTTCTGATTGGTTCTCCCGCAAGCCCCCAAGCGTGGGACCATCGGCGTTCCCATCTCACGGTCTACCTGTCATTAGCAACAATGTGCAACTATGTGTTTTGTGCAAACAATGGGCAGGTCTGCTCATAGGCTCATAGGCGAGTCGTTCCCGTCGCTGTAGGTGTCCATCTTGCCACTTCGTTGTTGCAACCTGTGAGATCCTGGCTGCTTCTCTGTCTCGTAGACTTGGTACCTTGTCATTTCGGCTTGGTCACCTGTGGAGAGACCGTGGCTGGAGCAGAATTATGAGCATTTGATTTTAGTATTCTGTGTCTGGAGGCTTAGCATTTGCAGGTATAACCCTGGCACTGGGCTTTCGGCATGCGAGCTGCATCATCGTGGCCTAGGCTGTGGGCCCTCGTTAGGGGCTTGTTCTGCCTGATCAGCACTTGTATTTCGTTCTGAAGGGGTTTTCGTTGGTAAGGCTCCAACCTGGGGTCTCTTGCTCGCGGCCTACTCCGGCTCAGTTCATGGGTCCCGGGTGGTCGTGGAGTGACAAATCATCATATGCAATGCTAAGTATACGTGACAGCATCTTGTAGAGATAGGTGGCAAGGAAGCATCAGCAAGCATATGCACAATCTCTTCATCCGTCTTGCGTTTCTGCGGTGCTGTAAAAGGCCTATGTGAAAATAAAAAAGATGCGTGTCCGTGAGTGTGACGGTCCACTACGTCATAATGCTGAGTATGTTCTTCGTGTAGGTTGGTGTGTGAGTGACCAGTGTGCATGGTGGCACGTTTGCTTTTGTCTGTTGGCTATGTCGTCATGGCATCTCTAACAATGTGGATACTTGTAGTCATTGCTCTAGTCGAGTTCATCCATGCCGCAGGTATCATTGAGCCATGGGGCCTGGTGTTGATCTTACAGGTGGGCATACTCCTCTTATGTGTAAGTTCTTGAACCAAGGTATTTTGTTGTCCGGCAAATAGGCAAACTCATCTCGTGGGGGGTGTTTGGGCCGTGATCCCCTAGGCCATGGTCTGGATGAGATTGGAGGGGAGGGTGTTATCCCATTCTCCCACTTCACTGGCATACTGCCTCCCCACAACACAGAACCCATACATGGAATCCTGCACCCCGCCCCATTGCAACGCAATACCCATAACTTGTGTAACAATTTTGAATGCTACAGTACAGTGAAATAGAAATAATTAACCAGGTCACACACTTTTATTAAGGGCTGAAGATGGGATTTGAGACCAGTCTGCACTTTTGACACTTCACCATATACATTTTAAGCTCCAGTTGATACACATATGTGTAAATGCATGGATTTAGGGGATTAAATAATGCTGTATTTATCAGGTTTTATGACAGCTGTGAAAGGTGGAATTAACCTCTGTGTAGTGGAGGTAAAATGCCCTAACCCCACTGTAGAGATATTGGCTATGGCCAGGCAATCAGAAGGCCTATCAGCTCAAGGGTGCCTGGTTTTGTGTAACCTCTACTGGAACCCAAAGGGGGTTAAAGACCAGGACTTTATTTACGGTCTCCTTGATACGCTGATGGATTGTTGTGAGTCCTTCCAGGATTCTCTATAATAGTCTCTGGTGAGTTTAACATCGCCGGCTTAGAAGAGATAACCAACTTTAAAAAAAGGTGTGGGGCAGCAAGACAGCAATCCCTAGGAAAAAGAATAGCATTATGGGGGAGGGTGCGTCTAGCATGAATTTGCATATGTCAAATGGAAAAATAGAAGGGGATATTCCTAGCAGCGTGACCCGAAAACATGGTAACATGAGGGCGGTTTTGGAGGTTCCATGTGTTAAAATCGCGGCATAAATGGCAGTGGACACAAAACATTGCGCCAAAAAGGCTGTGGTTTTGCTGCTGCAATACATGTAAAGGATGCGGGGGACACCCCTGCAATCCCTGGACCCATTATACAATTTAAGCCCCTGCTTCCCTTAAATGGTGTAATGGGGTCAAACCACAGCATTTTTGCTGCAAATTTTTGTACAGGCAATATTTTTGCAAATGACATGGTTGACTAGTGATAGCCCTCCAGCTTTCGCATATAGTCTACACTTGGACATTGCCCAAGGTCCCCACAGCCTCCGTATGTCTGCACAAAGTATTCTCAAACTCAGGCAAAAGTTAACAAGTAAAGCTCATGATCCTGCATTTTATTGACTACTCTTGTTCCTAAATGATTTTGTTTCTACTAATGGGGTAAGCACATTGAGAACGCCTATAAACAAGGCTGTCCTTTATCGCCAGCGCTCTTTAACCTTTCCATATCAGATATTCCTCTGGCTCTGGAGAAGCTTCGCTCATTCCTGCCAAGGTTGAAGAGAAGATCGTGGGCCATCTGCTCTTCGCCGATGATCTGGTCTTGATTGACTAGACACCGGTAGGCCCACAGCGTAAGCTGGAAGCATTGTAATTCTTTTTAGTTGAAAACCGTTTGAAGATCAATGTCTTTAAGACAAAGATTCTGATATTGGAAAGGTCACAAGGCAACAACCTTGAGACATTTGTGTTATTAGAGGAGCGCAAATAGATATAGTGCATTAAGTTACCTATTTGGGAATGTTATTTAACTCTAGTATGAACGGGCAGCAAATATTTTGCAGCTGAGGACAAAAACTAAAAATTTGGCTGCGAACGGTTCAATCATTCTTGAAAGGTACTGTCACTTTTCCATAGAGCCACTAGCCACTTATTACAAAATGCAAACAGTGGCCATTCTGACCTGTGGGTCTGAAGCCTTTTTTGCATCAGCATTCTCTGTATGGTTAGAGTTAGAGGGTTTATTCTGGAGGAGAACTTTGCATTTACCACAAGGGACTCCGATGCACGCCATAAGATAAGACCTAGTACTCATATCATTGTATGCTGGGGTGGCATGGAAGTGCCTCTCTTTATATAGGAAATGTATAGTGACCCCTTCGGTTACAGCCTTCAAAGTCCTAAAGATAACTTTAGCTTCCCCTGCGGAATCGATACTAAGCGAATGGAGAATAGGTTGCCAAAAGAATATTGAAAGATTTGGGTATAACAGAGGACATTCTGTACAAAAACCCAAACGCTGCAAAACTCAAACTTTGGAGGAGAGATTGGGAGGAAACTGTGAACCAAAGATCAGAATTGAAGTCAAATCGGGACTCATAAATGGAAAATAGATCAGACAATACTCTCCCAAAATATCTTAGAGAATTCCTTTGTGGTTTTTATAGAACACAGTTCTTACGCTTTCGTTTAAATTTGTATTTGACTAAAGAGATTTTAATATTTAGAAGACATTGGGGTGGAGCAGACCCAAGTTGTAGGTATTGTAATATATGTAATATGGAAGGCATTGAAACGTTGCCTCATATGTTGTTGTCTTGCAAGAGCATGACTGGCAACCGTACACAGCATTTGGGGAAAGTCTTTGAAAAATGTAAAATGTATAGTTTAGATGACTGGTGGATGTTGTTTTATATGGGAGAAAATATAAAAATGGTAATAGCACTGATTCATTTTTTTAAGGTTGTTCCGGGTTGATAACAATGTTGAATCTTGAGACCAAAACCAACTGACATACATACAATACTGTACTGCCTTTTGTATTGATGTAGAGTGAACATACGTTTTGATATGGTTCAGCCAATCTTGAAATATTTATATTAGTTTCATTGCTGTGTCATACATAGAGAATAAGCAAAAACAACTCAAATATCCTCAACATTAACTCTCGCCCCCTCCTCGCCCTGCCCCGTCCCCCACCAGAAGTGAGATCTATCTCTTCCTTAGTTCTGGTACTGTTAGGTTCACATTATGTCCAAGATTCTGATCTTATGCAGGCACCATTGTGCCATATAGTCACTTTGTAAGTAGGTTAATACTGTACTCCATTCCTGTTTGAATGCATCCTGATCCCCCTGGATCTTATATGTTACCCATTCGAGTGCTACAAAAGTTCAAGACTTTTTGCAACCATTCCTGGATCATTGGTGCTGTTCGTAGGTACCACACTTGTGCTATCACAAGCCATGCTGCTATCAGCAGGTTCATCAATCCTTGCTTCTATATCTTTGTAGGTGTTTTGGATCCCAGATCCCAGATATCACACATCCATATCTTGTCCATATCTTGTCCCCCATTAATTCTACTCGCTGGTACATTTCTTGTATTTGGCTCCTTCCCTCCACCCAGAATGGTTATAGCTCTGGGCATTTCCCCCCAGATGTGTAGCCAATCTTCCACCACCTTGCACCCCCCTCAACACTGATCTGATGCTTGGGGAAACATTGCATGGATCCTTTGTGGGGTATAGTGCTATTGCATGAGCACTTTGATCCACATTTCCTTTACCTGAATGGAGCGAGTTATTTTTGGGATTGTTCCCCACAGGTAATCCCACTGTCTTCTTGAGATATTCTCCACCAGTGTTTTCCCCCATTTCCTCATGTAATTCCAATGAAAGGTACTCCTCTTGATCAATCAAGAACCTACAGCGCTTCGAGACCAGGCTTTTTGAGCCTGTATGAGTGGTTATATATTGTTCAAAGGGTGTCAGTTGTCTTGTAGCTGTCTCCTTAATAGCTGGGGTATTTAACCAGTGTTTCAGTTGGTTATATTTAAATCTGTCGCGCTCTGTCAAGACTATGTCATGGACACATTCTTCTAACGATCTGATGGTCTGTTCCTGGTACGTATCCGTATCTTTTGGCAACCCACTTTTCCCTACTTTCTGAATGCCCCCTTTTCCATCCCAGGTTGGAATTCTGGGTTCCTAAACATTGGGTAGAATGGAGATGGCTTCACGGTTGGTGCCCCCCGTTCGATTGCTGAGTCGCATGCTTCCACCCCTGCCCCAAGTATCTCACTGATCCTAACATTTGGATGCCTATTGCGTGTATTCAGCCACATAAAACCTGGGAGGAAGGATCCTGATATCGCTCTGTCTTGCGTACCCATATTTCATTTTGATCCCCGGCTAGTCATTCCCTCAGGACCTGCAGCTGGTCCGCCTCATAATTTCTATAAAAGAGAGGGAAAGCAAGGCCCCCCTCTCCTTTGGAGCTGTAAGTGTGGTCATTGCTATCTTGGGGGGTCTTTTTTTCCAAATGTCCGTCGAAATGGCCTTATAAAGAGATCGAAAGT
Organism: Ambystoma mexicanum; assembly: GCF_040938575.1. Lineage (NCBI taxonomy): Eukaryota > Metazoa > Chordata > Amphibia > Caudata > Ambystomatidae > Ambystoma > Ambystoma mexicanum. Next base: position 1,135,900,817 of record NC_090932.1, on the reverse strand, counting down.
TAGTTTTTGGGATACTGATGGATAGTGCCTGAAAGTAATATAAACATTTTGGTAATACCACAATTTTTGCTGTCGTCATTCTCCCCCACCATGTGATTGTAAGAGGATTCAATTTCGTGAGGTCAGCCCATATTTTGTCTAGGATCTGCAGGTAGTGTGCTCCATACACTTGCCCTATCTTTTTTGTGAAGATTATGCCTACACAAGTTATACTTTTCTGCCTGTTCTGGTTGCATTCCTGCCCCAACCAATCCATCACTTCAGAATCCACCGTTAGGTTCAGGATTTCCGATTTTTGCCTATTTATTTTTAGCCTCGATATCACCCCAAATGTTTCTGATTCTTTCATTAATATCGGTAAAGTGCGTTCCGGGTCTGCAAAGGCTAGTAGCATTTCATCAGCTATTGCTTTTTGTGCCTCTCCCGCCATTTCTATTCCCCTCAGTCGTTCCAGTTCACAAATCCTAACCATTAGGGGTTCTAGGTAAATAGCATATAGCAGCGGGGATAGGGGGCAGCCTTGTTTAATATGACCATCCTAATGTTACTTTTCCTGAGACTACTACATTGAGGGTTATGCGTATTGTCGGTGAATTATAGTTAGCCTGCACCATACGTAGAAATCTTTTACTGAATCCCATATGTTTTAAAGCGTGCAATAGCAGGGATCATTAAACCTTGACAAATGCTTTTTCTGCATCTAATGATTCAAATATTGCAGGATTTTGTGTTATTCCCGTCTTCTCTATTAGGTGGAAGATTCTGCAAGTATTGTCAAATGTTTTTGTTGATGGTATGAAGCCCGATTTGTCCTGCACTATTAATTTCGGTAATATATGAGTTAATCTTTCTACCAGTATTTTGGTATATAACTTTGCGTCCAGGTTTATTAGCGCTATTGGGCGATATGCTCCTCGCAATGTTGGGTCATTGCCCTGTTTTTGGAACACTACCAATTTTGTTTCATTAATTGAGGGCGCAATGGCCCCCTTTGTTTTAAATGTGTTGAATAGTTTTGTGAGGATAGGGGTCAGTATGTACCTAAATACTTTATAAAAACTTGCTGCGTATCCATCCGGCCTCGGCCTTGTTTCTTGCTAGATCCTTAATGGATTTCTGTACCTCTTGTTTCCCTTATTTCCTCATCAAGATGTGCCCTTTCTTCTTCCCATATCTGTGGGAGAGGGAGTTTCACTAGATATTCCTCCTGTTTAATTTCCGATGTGTTATCTGTTGTGTATAGCGCCTGATAGTGTTCTCTGAAGATTTCCCGCATATCCTCATTTGTCGTCTTGTCCTGCCCTTGGCTATTTCGAAGTTTTATAATTGTCTGGATCCCTTTATTTTCCTTTAGTTGTCTTGCTAGTTGTCTATCTGCTTTCTTGGCTTTAACATACTGCCATTCCTTCAGGTATAGTAGTGCGTTCTCTGCCCTATTCATTGTGAGAGTCTCCAGTTGTCCCTCGATGTGTCTCAATGCCTTCTTAAGCTTTTTATTCAGATGTTTTAATATCCCCCCAGCATGTATTTTAGTTTCCCCTCCAGTTCTTCTTCCCACTGCCATCTCTGTTTATCCCTCCCTGCCTTAATTTGCCCACTCATCACCACCTTAAAAGTGTCCCATACCATTTCCTGTAGTATGTCCCCTGTTTTATTGTCTCTAAAATATTGCTCAATCTTTTCACCGATAGATTCCATCCGTACCAGGTTGTGTAGGAGGTCTGTGGGGAACTTCCATTTCAATAGCCCCTCCTTCCTGTTTGCGATTGTAACGTTCATCCATATTGGGGCATGGTCTAACAGAGTGATAGCTCCTAGCGCTATATCTCTTATTTTCCCCAGAAGCCCTGTAGAGGTCCAAATATAATCTATCTGCGACATGGGGGAGTAGACATGCGAGTAATGGGTGAACACCCTGTTCCGCCCTCTTTCTGCCCTCCAAAAATTGTGGAGGGCCAGTGTGGCCATCTTCCGCCATTATGCTTTGGATGTGGCTTGTGCTCCTTGTACTGTGCTCCCGCTCCTATCCTGTCTGGGAACCTACGCCATGTTGAAATCTCCTGCTAAAACAATTTAACCTTTAGCAAAGCTCTCTAACTTCAACAGGACTTCCCTCAGGAATCCATCCTGTCCCACATTTGGGGCACATATCGACTCCAGTTTCACCATTTGGCCTCCAATACCTGCATTTAGAAATATGTATCTTCCCTCTTTGTCTGCTATGGAGTCTTTTACTATTGTGTAGTGCAATCAACACCCCTAAGAGAGCACAGGTCTGATAGCAGCAGCGATCAAGCCATTGACCCTGGAGCGTGCATGCTGAAAAACATGCACATATAGAGAGCAACATGCAGTAATTCATTTTTGCATATCAATGCAATGGACCAACAACACAAACTCTTGTGATGGACCTGCTCAGCAGTCCCGTCCTAATTACCATGAACTAAGCACACTTTGTGCTCGGGGAGACAAGTAGGAGGAGGAAACAGAGAATTGCACGGGCTTCGCATTGGGCTTCTCGTGAGAGACGTGACAGGAAGCTCAGGGAGCAGAACTCGGAAAGCGCACATAGAGAGCATTAGTACCATAGGCGGGGGCACTGGCTAATTGGGATGCTCAGCTCGGAATGGCGGATGTATTGTATGGTACAAGCCTGCATTCCCGAGCAGCCTGCATAGGCAGCGCCTCCTTTCTTAGCCGCTCCCCTTCCCCCACACCTTTTAGCACAGGTGTAGTTCTCTACACAGGTGCTAATGGTGTCTTTTTTTTTCTTTGTTAAAGAAAGTTTCCTTTGTAGCATGGCCCATCTTTGCACAGTGCTGTCCCTGAAGTCTGTTTTCAATGTGGATGACATCTGTCATCCACATTGAAAAGGGACTTCATGGGAAAACACTGCAAAGGTATGCTTTGTTTTTTTGAAAAAAGACACCATTTGCACCCATGTTCAGAACTACACTGGTGCTAATGGTGATTTGCCCGTCAGTGGAGGGCCGACCCTGTCAGTAACAGAATCGCCACCCTCGTTAAGGGATCCTTGCTTGTCTTGGGCCCTTAACTTGGGCGGCGGGCTCTTACCGACAGGGCCTGCCTGTCACCTCAATAACATAGCCCTCATGGGCTGCCTATGGGCAAAAGGGAGCCCCAAACAGGGACCTGGCTCGGGAATATTTATTGGAGACTCCCACTTCTCTGCCTCGGCTAGCCACAGCCTTTTAAAAGCACTGGTATTAGCTCCTGTTGACCTCTAAGGAAAAGGCACAGAACGATTTAGAGAAACCCAGAACAAGGTTATCCATATATGGGGTGAAAAAGTGCTGTAGTCAAAGCAATATAGATTCCTGAAAAACTGTTGAAGGTCTCCACACTCATCCTCCAGGTGCTGCAAAGGCAAACACATGGATGAATTTCAAACACCACACCAAAGAACCAGGCCTCCGACCTGGGTCGAGCTGCTGATACGGAAGTAGCATTCTCAAGGCAAGCTAGCAGCACCTTTGGGACTCCTGATCTTCATGCAAATGAATGGAACAATGATGGCAAAAAGGGCCCTCGAGGACACAACCCAAGCAACCTAACACTTCAAAAAGCTTAAATGGGACCCTCGGGTAAACAACAAGGCTCCTATAGCTATAGCTTGCACTAAGAGCAATGAGGGTCTTGCCACTGACACCTTAGATGACTACTCTGATTCCCCGGATAGAGAACATATGTACACTATACCTAGCGGTGACACTGGAGAAACTCATGTCACATTGTTAACTGCATCATCAACTGCTGTCCTTTCTCAGAGATTGAGAGACAAACAAAAAGCTGTGTCAAGGCCAACAGTTTGGGCTTCAAGTGCAAAGGCTGATGGTAAAGCTGGATATAAGGGAGCCTAAAGAGTTCCCATGAAGAAGAGTTTTGGGCTTGCAGAGGCATGAATTGGTGGGAATGGCCATAGTGAATAGCATGGCCATGGGTAGTTAATGGGTGGGCTCATAACCAACCAACACCTATAAATGGTGTGTCCTTACTCATATGCCATTCCTCTGTGTCCCTGCTCATATGCCATTTCTCCCTATCTGTACTCACATTAAACAGGTTAGGCGTATAGATGTTGCAATTGCAAGTCGGAAATGTCGGGTGATTGTAGGTCAAAATTAGTAGTTTACAGAGGAATTACCAAAAATAGAGTATAAAAAAGAATACAACAGCAGGACCTAATAATGAATGGGGCAAGTCACAACCCCAGTTGTTTCGCTTCCACTTTATGTGTGTGTTCTCTGATGTACACAAGAAAGGTAGTAGACCAAATGGCACATTTCCTGGTATTTACAAGGGAGAAAATGGGTGAATTATATTCAACCGCCTCGCCAAACGGTCGCTAAAAGCTTAACCGCAGGTATGACACAGTGGCTGAAGGTTAGGACCACGGTACCTGCTAATTATATTTTAATATTCAGTAGTGGTTGAGCGACTAGTGGGCATAAGCAGCCAGTACATTTACTTTGGTTGTGCCCTCCACACAATCAGCTGTGTGTTCTTCACACTACATATGTCTAATGCAGCATTTAAAGTGGTAATCACTAAAAAAGCATCTTGCTCCAAGGTATGAAATAATTCAACAAACTATTAGCAGCAATAAAACCAAACAATGCACGCGACAAACGTTACTTGATAAACTGACAGAGGAGGGACAGAGGGGGGAAGTATGTTACAGGTAGTGCTGTAGGGACCAGATCGCACTCAACCCTGCCGTGCAGTCAGGTGGGAGGCTTTGTGTCTGTTTATGCAGGCGTCTGAATATGAGAAGAGTTCCCTTGTGGCGTGTTTTGTGCAGTGCAAACTTCCACCCCCCCGCCTCCTTCACATAGTTGTCAAGCCACACGACTGCGCCAAACTCTTACAAGATCAAGAGAGACGATGCTAGGTGAAACAGAACGTGAGCGACAACCCCATGAGGACAGAACAACAGCAAACATGCCTAACACTACTAACAACCTTACCCATGCAGAAAGGGCATAGGGTGCGGGCGTAGTTTGCAAGTAATCTGAAAGGACTAGGTTGCAGCAACTACAAACTGGGATACAAGGGGTGGCCAAATACAAAGATGGAAACACGAAGAGTAGCTGACTTACCATAATGACATACATGAGACAGCCTTATCATGCTGAAACTTTATCACCGAAAGGAAGACAACCTTCTCTAAATCATGAAGGAGACACAATAGGAGTGTGCATTTCTCCTAACAAAAAGGCTTCTAACCAACCCCAAAAACTACTAAAACCCCCACCACTCCTCACACACCTCTCACACTCTTACCAAACATAACCACACCTCTTCAAACCTCAGCAACCGCACGCACTTCATCACACTGCAACAACAAACACACCACACAGACCCCCACACAATAGCACACGAAGGACGACGGACTCAGAAATGAATACCACACCAATATGCTCGGTGAACAGTGTGAATCGAACTGAAGCTGCCAACAATACTTCACAACTCCCTTGCTCCTCTCCAAACTTTGTACTACTAACACTCCTAACCTACCCCCCTTCTGTTTCAGATCCGCCAGAGCACCAGGGGACCACTCCGGTGGTGATAGTGCGCGGTGCAAATACCTTTTAACATTAACACAGTGACATGCTGTACATCTGCTATTAATGCTGCTGTGTGAGATGAAGGGCACATATATAGTCCAGTCTAGAGAAGGTAAAATGTAGGGAATAAAACACTTACTTTGAGTCATGTGATGTTTTGTGAATTACCCCCGGGCATACAAAGCAATGCCCAGGTATGCTTTCAAGATAACTCCCCAAGTCCACCAGAAAAACCATATCATAATGTGTATTGTACCCAGTGAAATGAACTCACGGTAGCCAGCAGTGTGCCTGAGTGCCCACCCGAAACTTGCAGTCCCACCCCTCCACCAAGGAAAGCACCCAGGGTCCAGCAGGATGGGAAGTTACTTACAGAGCTCGCCCAGGGATGTTCTTGGCATCAACTGCTAATATCCACCAGAGGCGCCTCTAAATGATGCAGAAATCCCACTAGGTTGCCTTCATATCTGTGTCAGACACTAAGGTAAGAGGCGTCGGCACGCACAATGCTCGTCCAAAGATATAGCATTTGCAACCTCTAATTAAACAAGCCTGGAGTTTAGAAGGGGAATTGGGGAGAAGCAGTGTCTGTGTTTGGGGTGGGGGATGGAGGGACACCTAGTGCTCTCCCAGTTTACACAGGGCGGGCAGGTGCCTCCGGGCTAATGACCTGGTCGGCTCATGCTGCGGCTAAGAAATAGGGCCACAGCATACTTACAAGACAAAATCCATTATTACAGCCATGAGCTGCCACAAACAGGGTGCCAACAAGATTCTATAAACTTCACATGTGGCTTCTTGAAAATGATTGTTTCCTTTTGTGCAAAGAATTTTATGAATAGGTAAATCCATCAAGCACATAGTAAGTTAATTCAAATAATACAATTTTCTGCTACAGTTTGGGACACATTTTTTCACCACAGCAGAATTCTTCTTTTATGAGACAATCTTATTTCACTAGTGAGATTTGTGTTTTTATTTCGCTACTTTCCCTTTTTGTTCATACTTTAATATGATAATTAAACAACCTTTCAAGATGGCTGCTAGTGTCAGCTTGTTTCCAGAGAGCTTGGTTAGAGACAGTTATCCAAGATGCCCACGACCATGGGAGAGCCCAGACCCAACAGAGTTCCCGAGATGGGCAGGAATGAGTGGGATTAGCCATAGGGATTAACATGGCTATGGGCAGGGAATGGGAGGAATCAATAACCAAACAACACCAAAATACACTGTGTCCCTCCTCAAATGTTATTGGGTTGTGCCCCTTGTCACAAGCCCTTAATTCTATGAACACATGAATCCGTATTTGAATGCAATAGTTTGGGCTATTATAGGTGTTGCAAGCGACACTTAATAGCCCAAACAAATTAAAATGAATTGAGCTTTTAGATTACGTTTCATGCCAGAGACCAGCCTGTAAACACAAGAACAGGATTTGAACCTGTGACGCTTTACATCACCCCTGAGCTGTCCTAGTACAACATCAGTCACTGAAATGTTATGCCGCTGTTCCAGTAGCTACAGCGCAGGAAATGGGCCCAAACAAGACATAGCGGTGCTCCTGCAATACAAGTCTTGCCGGACTGCTGCATTATCACTCAGACATGCAACCCGTGCTTCAACAAGTAGGCTTTTTTCACTGCCAAGTCTTCTGATAGCAGTCGGCTCATTGAAGCACGGTTTGCTTGTGTATGTGAGAATCCAGCTCCAGACAGGATCCTCCCTGGAACCCCAGTTATTACATGCACTAGTAAGCCATGTTTCAACAGACACGTTTAGTAGACTCTGCATGGGAAACTGAATACAGAAACAGCCAAAGTCTCACATGTGTGGCAGCTATCCAAACTGGTATATGTGGCTTGTATTGTACATTTTTTCAAATGGCGACTAGTGTGACCAATCAAAATTACAGAGCCCAACTTCATTATTCACGCAAAAATGTGTCGTACTGAATCACTATGAAACATTGTACTTGAGAGACCCCGGCCGGCCCATAGAGTCGGGGTTTGCTCTGCAGTACTTTAAGATGAGATAGCTGCACCTTGAGATGGATGGGGGTGCCGGTTTTCTTCCTCCAACACCAATCAATAAGGACAACTCAATGGTTTGGCAAAGGGGAGTCTGTTTAATGACAAGTACAAAAAATGGGGAAACATGGAAATCAACAGTGATGAGATAGTCTGTCTCACTTCAACTCCATCGAACTTCATACAAAACATAATTTTTATACTAAAAACGCATCATAATCTGACATGTAACACTCAAAAGTTAACATGCAATTCTATTGGTTAGGAAAATGTAACTTTAATATAGGTGCTATATCTGCAGTGCTTAAAGTGGGCCGGGGCCTGCCGGGGCTGGGCCCCGGCAGTCTCCAAAAAGTGGGACTGAGCCGGGGCCCTGCCGGGGCCCCGTCCTACCGCAACATTGGCGGGATGCATTATCCAATCGCGGCCGCAGCCGCGACGGGATGATGCGCCTGCAATGAAGTCAGGCAAGCTGACAGAAGTGGCAGCCAGCCACAGCGACGCTGTGACTGGCTGCCACTTCCGTCAGTCATAGTAACTGCATCTGGTGACCCCTCGCGTGAGAGGTCACCAGAGGCAGTTACTGTCCCTTTGTTTCCCCAGGTCGCCGAGGCGTCTTTAACCCTCGGCGAACCTGGGGATTCCTCGACATATTTCGAGGTTTATAAAAGATGGCTTTGAAAGTACACATTTCAAGCCATCTTTTATAAAGCTTTGCCGACGGACAATTTTGTCCATAGTCAAAGCTTTATAAAAGATGGCTTGAATTGTGTACTTTCAAAGCCATCTTTTATAAACCTGAAATGTTTAAAAAAAGATGGCCTGAAAACTAGGCAAACCGTAGGGTAAGCACACAAATATATATAAATGTTATATATTTGTGTGCGTACCTTACTATGGTTTGTGTACTTTGCAAGCCATCTTTTATAAACGTAGAACTATGTTACATATTTCTATGTTTAGAAAAGATGGCTTGCATAGTACACAAACCATAGTAAGGTACGCACACAAATATATAACATTTATATTTTTGTGTGTGTATGCCCTACGATTTGCGTACTTTTTAGGCCACGCCCCTCCCACAAGCCACGCCCCCAAATGAGGGCCCCCCTCGATTTCTTACCCCACTTAAAGCCCTGTATATCTGTATATGGTAACAGAGAGAGGGGATTGGGTAAACACTGTCAGGTGGGCATCTAAGCCCTTCCTTCAAAAATGACTACTGTAGACATCTCTAAAAGTAAGACATCTCATTGGTTCTACTAACTATAGGGCCCTAGATCACTTGGTCCATTGTGATTGGGTTGGCATCAACCCCATGCATAAATCTCAACTTTGCTTAGCAACACGCAGAATGGTCAACCAGGTGCAGGGTTTCCCCAATTCACCCTGCCTTCCTTCAATCAATCATCACTTTATGGGCTATGTGTCAATTAGTTCACTGTGGTTGGCCTTGAAACTGCATCTTCTTTTCTCGAAACAGTTCTGGTATCTCTGTCTGGGTGGATTCCAAGCATAGGTGTGAAACTGTGCCTCTTCTCGCTCGGCTGGTCACGTGCTAGCACACCATGGATTTACCTTGTTTCTTTCAATTTGTGCATTTGATTTTCGTTTCACCTTGCCACCTGCCTTCGCCTTCTTATCTCATTCCTCCAGTGGCAGGATATTCTGTTCTTAGCTTCAATTAAAAGTAGCTACTGTTCAGAGCTTCTATTGATATGACCTTGGCTTCCCCGGCACAAGCTCCCCCTGCCGAGTTTTGATTCTGCCTTTTTCCTCATGTTACTAGAATATGAAACTCCTTGCGTTTGGCCTATAATAACCTGGGTAGGTTCTGCTTTTCATGCAAAGTGGACTCGCACTTATATAACATGCTTCGTTTTGAGGTAGATTGTGTATAAAGGCCCTTGCCGCTCTATTCTTCTACTTAGCATAGCAAGCCACACTGTTTTCTTAGCTTTCTTACAGTAACAAGCATATGTACAGGCCGTTAGCTGGTTGAATATCTTCATCCTGTTTACAGTTTAGGCTTCTTTGCCTTTTATCAAGGTTCTCTTCTTTTAGTTTCACAATATCTTTAATCATGGCATCTCGTCTCTTTGTGTTATCCTTGGGTCATCATATCGCCTACGGGTGCGTTAGTCCAGACTCTCGTGACGTCACAATTCGTCTTCCATTAAGGATTATTTGGTTTCTTCCTGTACAGTCGTTAAGCAATCTTCATTTCATTTTATTTGCTGGTAGGGTTTTCTTAATGGATACCTTACTGTCCATCATTGTCTGGTTATTGGTACTTCAATAGGTATTGTTCTTCTGATAGGTACTGGGCAGAGCCCTACTGCGGCTCTCTGCTGGTTTATCTGCTTATCATACGTCACATATTTTGGTGTGAATGTTCTTGGTACTTCAAAATGGGCGACTGGAGTACAGGCCATATTTGGGACCTTCTCTACACTCCCCCCTCTGGTCGATTCATCAACCACTTCCTTCTTTGGAGGCCATATTTGAGACCTTCTCTACACTCCCCCCTCTGGTCGATTCATCGACCACTTCCTTCTTTGGATTCATCTTACTTGGTTCTTCTGTGCTCATCTTCACTTCGTTGTCTGGGTTCATCCCTTCTACATATTCTCGGTCTGTACATGATGGTTTGAAGAAGTGTCTCTTTGGAGTCCATATTTTTATTATTCCCCTCAGGCTTCCTGCTGTCCTTAAATGTTCATCTTTGTTCCATGTCATCAGCTGACATTGTCCATTTGGGCTGCAATAAATCCATCTTGCCACATAATTTCTGCGTTTCCTGGGGTAAAGAAACTTTGAACCTTCTGGCGCATGCATGCTGGTCTTCAATGAGTCTCTTATTTCTTCATTAGTCAGATCCCTGGGCTTCCATCCTGGTTTGACATCAATCATGATTTTCATCCCTATGGCTTTCTTTGCAGTTTTCTGGCGTTGCAAGATTATTATCTTGATAACGCAAAATCCTAGTAATATCATCACTAGCAGGGCTCCCAAGAATTTGAATGTATCCACCATCCACTGTGGAACCCATGAAAATAGTGATTCAAACCAGCTGTCATCATCAACTTCGTCGGTTTCATTGATCATCTGGTTCTGCAGATTTGTCAGCATATCTATAGCTTCTGTTAAAGTTCCATTTTCCTCGTTGTGAAAAGGTATAAATGTGCAACGTGATTCTTCTATTTTTGCACAAACTCCTCCATCCATATCTGTGATCATGTCAAGTACATATCTGTTCTGGAGAGTCATCAGTCGGACGGCTCTTAACTCTTCCTTGATTGCATTGAATCCTTTTATTGTTGTGTTGATGGTTTGCAGTAACTCCCATCTGGTTATCTGCAACCATTTAGTATTTACTCCAACTTGGATTTGTGGCATGAAAATCGTTGTGAACACTGATGAGGTGAGGCTGAACAGCCTGTGTTCATAAAGGATTGCATGAAATGCTTCTTCTGATTTTGCGGCAAAGTAGTTCTCTTTCTTCATTCTGGTTATCAGTTCCACAGATCTCTTCTTCCTCAGGTGAGCATCTGCTTTCGGGAAACTGTCAATGTTCAGGTCGATTTTCGGGATTACTAATGCTGGAATGTGGAAATTCACAATCGTGCATATGCCTCCCCAGTTTTTTGGCAGTCTGATGTATGCTTTGGATTCACATGCCCAATAATGATCCATGATCACTGCAGTTCCGTGAACCATTCCTGGAGCATCAAAAACGCGTCCACAGTTTTGATTCTCCCCCATTTTCCTTGTGCCATTGTTCGTGAAACATAGTTTCACACTTTCTAGTGGCACTATCTGCAGGGGTTCTCCTCTGTCTTTGACCCATGTTAGTAGTTTTGTAAGTTTAGGCCATAGTGGTTTTCACAGTCTTTGTGAGTTCTCAACTGCTTCCTTGCAGGTTCCGAGGACCATCCATGATCTGCAGATCACTAATCCTTTCTCCCATCCGTCTGGTGAAAGCACTGTTGCCCAAATCTGCATTTGGCCTGTGTTTTTTCAAATTCAAGCTTCCTCTGGAGTTTTTCATTGGACATTTCGAAACTCGGGTTTACCTCCCATGTTAGTCCTGTTCCTTTAACTCCAGGCTTCTCGTACCTGATCACATGATTCCTAGTATGAGCTCTGTTTCTCGTTTCAATGGGCCTCATTACGAGAATGGAGGTAATGAAAAAAGGAAGGCGGAATGGTAATAGAGGCATCGTTAACGGGTCCGGGTCATTATGACCCGACAACCCGCCAATAACGGCACCTCCCGCACTGTGCCCCCTCATACCGGTATGGGCACGTACACGCACCCCTTCGGGGAGCAAATACCGGGATGGCGGTAATTGGAGGACATCACAACCCACGTAGGCATGCAAATACCGGCATCCCGAAGGCAGTAATTAGGAGCTGCACGATGGTGGCCATACAGGCATCGCGGACCACCCGTAAACAGCAATCAGCAATCAAGGCAACTGCCACAGGTGCACACAATCACCACAGGTGGACTCAATGGAGTCTGGCCCAGTATAAAAGGAGTACACCCACACACCACACCCCTTCCTACACCAAAATGCTACCACTAGCTGTTGCAATGATGGTGCTGGAGGGCATGCCTATACTGCTACAACTGCAGCAACAACAGCAGCAACAACAGGCAGCACAGAGGAGACGCAGGAGGAGAAGGAGGGTGAGACTGGCCAAGCAATTACCACCAGTGCAGCCAGTAGTTCCTCATAGGCAGCCGCCAATCCCTCGCATCAGACCCAGTCCATTCAATCTAACCCCTGGGCAGATCCACACCCTGTTCTATATATTTTTTTTTATTTAAAAGTTGTTTATTTGTTTTTAGTCAAGATCCAAAAGACATCGGGCCTCATTCCGAGTACGGCGCTAACCAATGGCGCTATTAACGCCTTGGTTGACGCCGTACCCGGACCGGCAGCACCTTGGTGGATGGCGGAATTACCGCCCCATTCCAAGGTTGGCGGGGCGGTAATTCCCCATTCACCAAGGCTCTTCCCCATTCCCAAATGAGCCCCCATAGGGCTTAATGGGAATGGGGAAGATGCAAATAACGGTGACCGTTCATTACGGTCACCGTTATTGGCTTGGAGGCCCCTTTGCGCCCTCGACTTTAACACCTGCACAAAGCAGGCGTTAAGGGCGAGGGCGCAAAGGGAACTCGGAGTATGGCGGTAAGGGATCACCGCCACCGGTCTCGTTACCAGTGACCGCTATCCCTTACCGCCATACTCGGAATGAGGCCCATCAAGAGCTCTACAAATATTTCGTGTTTACACTCGTATCCTTTGTAATATTGACACGTTACAATTCACAAATTAAAAGAAAAATCAAGTACAATCACCTATTACAAACAACACAAGCTTCATATCAACATGACAATGCAGCTACAAAAAGTCATAAAAGAGAGGCTCCATAGACCTACAATAACGTACTCACTAAAAACAATGGTCCATTAAACCAAGACTGAACATCTACATACAAGTGTGAGAAACAATACGTTAGCATTACTTTTTTAACTATCAAGTGTTCGACTGTGGAATTGAGTCAATTCAAATTCGATGGTCTTTACTAGTCGTGTAGTTTGAATTATCGAGGCGTTTGTCGTACCCCACATGCTTTTAATCCAAATCCATTCCCTCCCTTCAATCGTATTTGCATCTACAAACGCTTCTATCATTCTACAGCGCGCATTTTCAAAATAAATGCAGTAAAGGAAGAGATGTTTAAGGGACTCTACTGTTTGCTTGCAAAAGCGACATCTTTCACAAGTATCATCTGCAGCTTGCTTAAACCAATGCTTTTGTCTAACCTGTGTATGTAACAAATCAAATCTAAACAGATTCAAAAACAAATCAAACAAAAGTTTGACGAATCTTGGGGCAAGGACATAGAGTTAAATACGCCATTCGTGGTACTTGTTTGTGCACAAACTTATAGTATTCTGCAAAAGAAGAGTAACTAGCAATGTTCGTGCAAGTGTCCACCCAATCAGATTGAAACAATTTTTTTTTAATCTTTTGCTGAAAGAGTTCAAGATCCTCACATGGTAGATTGATCTTTTCCATAATCCCTAACATGCGTTTTTTTAATTGCAATATGGAGAGTGGATTATTATTCAACGTCATAGTATGTAAATCTATGTATAATGAATTTCTTGGCGGATATAAAATTTTCGCAATGTTCACAAGTAGTCTCCAATTGTATTTGGCGGATAAGGAGTTCAATACCAATTCATGTCTAACGATCGCGTTTGGCATGGATGAGGGTAGACCAAGGGTGTATTTCCACTTCTGCCCCTGCAATTGATCTAATATCGGGCCCAAATCGCAAAGATATAACTCTACACCATACAGCAATATTGCCTCTACTTTTTTTAGATAAAATTCTAGCAGAGGTATCAATGAGAATTTGCAGATCTTATATTGGAGCACCTTCATTTGACATTTCAAAGTAGTTGCCTTAATGGTAAGCACTTCCTTAATTCTTTTGAAAGACATGTTTTTTGTTAGAATAAGTCCGAGATAGGGAAGTTCCATTGCTGTCGTAATCAGGGCATCATCAAGTCTCCATGTGAAATGACGCACTTTTTTTTTGTTCGCAAAAACAATTATGTTAGATTTTTGGGGATTCACCCACAAATTATGAGTTCCACAATAACCCAAAAAGCTTTCTAGTTTTTGTTGAAGCCCAGCCTGTGTGCGGTCGAAGAGCAAAATGTCGTCCGCATATGCAAGCCATGACAAGGAAAACGATACAATACGAATCGGAAATGATTTCTCCTTGTCCCAAATCTCATCGATTCCTGCAAGATATATTTTGAAAAGAATCGCTGCGAGATTACAGCCTTGTGTCACCCCTATGCAAGAAGGTATTGCCTGAGTAAGAGAGCCCAACCAATCTATTCTTACTTTAAAGTTTGTTTGGTAGAGTAGCATTTCTATCAGTATAATGAGATATTGTAGTATTTTAGCTCTTTGAGGTTTTTCCCATAACTTCCCTCTAACCACGCAGTCAAACGCTGCTTTTAGATCTAAGGACGCCACAAAGATAGGTGTACTATAAGAGCTTGTAGCGTGAGCAATAATATGGGCCAAGATGCTTGCATTAAATGGCGTTCCCATCCCTTTACGGAAACCAACTTGAGAGGAAGACAGAATATTAGTGCTTGCAGCAAAGCTTTCAAGCTGTTGAAGAATTAGTGCAGCAAAGATTTTGGCTGCCACGTCAATAATTGCTATTGGTCTGAAGTTATTGGGATCCAAGATTCTGCATTTTTTATGAATAGGGATGATGATTGACGTGAGCCAAGAACATGGAATTTCTTTAGAGCGAAATATCTCTTGATAGACACTGTGAAACATAGCAGACCAAAACAGTGGATCATCCTTAATTAAGCATGGTGGAAGGCCATCCGGCCCCAGACATTTGGAGCTTTTGAGCCTATAAATTGCAGCACATCTATCATTCCTGTTCCAAGGACAGCAATCTGGAATTAACTGAGAGTCAGGAGGGTGTTCATACGCCAAGAATTCAACAGGCAGCGCAAATTTTTCGAGAAAGAATGAATACCATGTTGTGCTGTCGATGCAAGATTCGAAATCTCGAGGCACCTCTTTTTCGAGAGATCTTATCGTTTTCGAGGTTTCTTTGTTTTTCCTGTTACATAACAGATTAACAATTCTTTGATTTTGTTGAATTTTCTTTAAGATGCGTAGCTCTTTAAGAGCATTTTTGTAAATCAACACTATTTTTTTTTTCTGTAAGCGATATTCGCTCTGGGCCATGCCGAGCCTGGATTTTGTTATTTTACGTAGATCTAGAGTTTTCTTTCTTTTTAGACCAGCAATGACAGCACAGAATGGTCTACCTTCTCCCTCCCTCCTATTCTTCGTGACTCCGGATGTACACAACTTTGCTAGATGTGCAGCAATCATCCTACAGTTCCAATTTATAATTATTGAGTTATCAATATTATTTCCACTGTAGGTTTTCCAGAGGTCTCTATTTACCAGGGCCGTTAGCATCCTACATGTTTTCAAAGACCAATTAATAGAGAGCGTTGGTCTGTCACATTGAATGAGAGCCAATTGAGATGAGGGTAAACAGCGTGTAAAATAGTTTGCTATGGATGATATAACAATGGAATGATCCCCAAATACAATTTTAGAGGATTTAACTGGGGCAAGTCTGCCCGACAACTCTTTAGATGCAAACATGTGATCAATCCATGACTGCCTATTACCTCTTTTCCACGTAAATGTTCCATGAGATGCTGACACTGAAACTATAAAGATATTCCAAGCTTCAAAGAATTTGTTCCACGTATCTCCTTTACTAATAGAACCCTACAAGTAAGGAGAGTTAGCATTTCTATTACTGTTATAGGCAGCACATACTGCATTGAAGTCTCCTCCAATAACTATTTCCGCAAGAGGTGCTTTAGAAATGTCATCGGTGAGAGTCTCACCAAAAAGCTCACATGCTTCTTCTATGCTAAGTTGCGACGGATTCCAATAAAGAGAGATCAAGAGTAGGCGACCATGTAGATTCACATCCAAGCAAATATTGCATATAATAAATAGATCAGTATGATATATGTTATTAATAATAAAATGTAAAGTGGTATCGATCAAAATCATCAGGCCCCCAGAGCGTCTACCTTCTGTGCCTTTCTTTGCATGATGAGAACATACAGTGAATCCCTCAATTTCCACATTATTAAGCGCCATAGTTTCCTGCACAAGGAGAATGTTTGGAGCCTGCTCTAAATGGAGATTTTCTCTCCATTTTAAAAGCTTACCTATGCCACAACAATTCCATGACATGATGACTAACTCATCATTTTATGACGTATTTACAGGTGAAATTGTATTAACAACTGTTTTCACCAAAGGTTCTAGCCATTTCAGCCCGTTAAGGGCATTTGTGAGGGCGGTGAGCTGTTCCATCATGACATTTTGGGAATTCTTTTGTCCCGGGTTGGAGGCGTTAGGTTCAGAGGCCACTACCGGTGGTGGGTGTTGGAATTCCATGAACTCCATAGCTGTTTTTATGTGATCAAACCCCACCATTTCTAGCCCTAGAAACACTAGGTCGCTGCGATGCTCCCAGATCAGTTTGGCAATAATTGGTGATATCATATTTGATAACATTCTGTTGTTATTCGATGCAGGTAGACGAATCCATTCTATATCATTTGTCACTACACTTCTTAAAGATGGAATTTTATGAAGTAAGTTCATGAGAAATGATCGATTAATGCGGACCATGCCGTTAATCTTAGGATCACTTCTCCAGCCGATGATATTTTGCATTTCTCCCGGTATGTTGTGAAATTGCAAAATGATCTGAGAGACTTGCTCTTCTCTAGATAGCTCTTGTGTTTTGTTTTCAGTCTCCTCCTTATCTTCTCCTTTGAAGGTACCCCCATCCCCCTGCGACTGAACTATCAAGAGGGTACATGGTTCCGGGTTGTTATTCACGTTGCATGGCTTTTGCAGTGGATGCTTCACTTCCTCGAGCGATGAGACACATGGTATAAATTGCAATTGCTTGTGATCATTCTTCTGGGCGTGTGGCATTTGTCTCTCTAGTTTGTTTCCTCCATTTTTGATAGCTGCTTCCACTGTTGCGTTGCCTTTTACATTCACGTCAAAGTCGTGCGCGATCGTTCTCTCAGAATCTTTGCCAATCACCGTTGACTTTGAGTATTCTGTGCAGCCATTATTACATTTGCTTTTGGCATTTCGCAACAGGCTATCGGATTTTTTCGAAGACATGTTTTTAAAGAACGCTGTTACCTGTGATTGGATCATATTTTCACTGATAGGCTGTAGATCTGCTTCCTTTGTCATTGATTTCTCTCCCACTACACACTTTTGAATAGGAGACTTCAGCGTAGTCTTTTTTTTTTAGGTGAGTTAGGCTTTACTGGCGAGCTAATTACCTGAACCTTTGTAGGTCTAATTTGCAGTGCAGTCTTACTTTCGTCATTTAATTCATTTAAATTCAGATTTTGTTCTACCGGCCCTGGAGATGTTATTGTTTTGGTCTCTCTCAGCACTTACAGAGTGCCCCTTATTTTTGTGTCTTCTTTTCAATGCTTTCAAATTATTTCTTTTGGCTCATCGAGATACAAAATAGAGTTTTTCTTGAGCATTGCTGTGACCCTGCGCAATTTCATTGAGATTTTCTTTTTCAATCAGCTTTATCAAAGTCGAAGGACTGTCTGGTGAGCTGACAGGCAGGCTTACCTTCAATGCAATTTCTCCATGTTCCGAGAGCGTTTTCTCTAGCTTCTCATTCGCTTTGGCTTGAAGCAGAATTGATTCGATTTGACAGAGTCTGTCGTGTTGGAGTTTTGCAATTTCCAAATAGTCCATATTGTCGCAAGTTACGATATTGGCTTTTTGGGTTCCACTGTTATCTTTACGCTGAAGTATTTGTGTGGAAGTTATCGGAATTCCATTGGACAGAAACTGATCATCTGAAGTCTGAGAAGCAGCATTTTTGTTTTTCACAGGATGAGTGGAATGGAGCAAATCCTTTTTTACTATTGAGGCTGCTCTGTTATGACATTCTGAATGGTATACATGGCATGTTTCTTGTGCTAACATATAACACTCAATTTTTGAGAGTTGAGCCTTATTATTTGCAAGCTCCTTTTTCATCTCTTGTAATAAGAGATGTGAATATTCATGGCCGCGATCGAGCAAGTTTAAGACTCTCGTGAAGATAGGTAAGTCATTACATTTTTGCTTTATACCTTCTTCATCAATTATGTCTTGAGATAAGGGCACATCGGGGACATTTGAAAAGTTAACTATAGGTATAGACGTGTTAAAGGGTCTCTGTTCCATTGTATTTTTCTGCATATTGCTAATGTCTGCTACGTTCTTAGCTGGCGAGCTGGTTACAGAAGTTTGGCTAACAAGATTAGCAATGTTTCCCCTGTCGGGACTAATTAGTCCGACAGGCAACTCACTAGGTTTGTGAAAGTGTACATGCTCTCTCCATGGCCCGTGAGTGGACACCGGTGTTGAGGGTCCCAAGGAAAGCCTAACTCTTTTATCGAGGTCGGACATAATCACCGGCGCCAGCATAGAAATATCCGAAATAGGCAAGTATTTGTTACCATGGATGTCAGCAATGATTTTTTGCACTTCACTTGTGTGTTCATCATCCGCGAATGGATCATTAGTGATGTTTTCATTCGCTGCTTTTATGGAACAGACTTCTTTAATGTCCGATGCCACCAAGTGGCTTTCAGGTGCCAGGTTCATTCCCAGAGTGTCCCTCAATTCGTCCGAATGAAGAGACATCGACCAGAATGATGTCTTCCCATTCAACGAAGGAGCGGGACTAATATATATTTTTTTTTTGTTTGCGTTTTTTGGGGATTCCAACGTGGGAAGAAATTTTGAATGGCACTCCTTCCTCTTTTTCCCATTTCTCAATGTGGAATCCATAATTCGTGTGTAGTAACCCCTAACACACATTCAACAATATCTTGTGGGCCACGCTGAAGTCAAGACTCTCACTCCCTATGAGGGTAGAACACTTAACTTGCCAAATCTAAAGACAAGCTTCCTAAATTACACTAGGGCAGAGCCCCTCTACTTACAAGCCAAGCTGCCCCACCGATAGATGCGGCACCACACACCCACTCACACACCGCGAACAGCAAACAGCACTTTGCTGTACTTCCCGGTGCGCGCTAGTGCCCCGGGTCTTATGGGAGCCTAGACCACGTCACGGAGATGAAGGGGAGGGGCTGCTTACAACGTTAACACCCTAATATAAGCAGCGTTGTAAACAGTTGCAGTGGTCCATTCAATGGATAGAAACTACAAAAACATTAGCGTGTGCGTGACCTTTCACAGCACAGCATTCTACGTCTGCAGAATGCAGACGTCTGCAACGTAAACACAATGTGCGAAAAGGACACTAAGGTCTAACAGGTGCTCACGCACACAAGTTCATGCAAAAGTCACCTTGGTCTCCACTTCCGAGTCAGGCAAAGAGTGCCCCGTTCAAAGACGTCCTCCAGACGCGTCGCCAGGCAAAAATCCTCCTCGGCAACCACGGCGAAGTCGAGACTCAGCTCCAGCAGAGTATCCTCCCAGCAAACAGCACTTCGCTGTACTTCCCGGTGATCCACACCCTGTACCGGTTGGACCGGGACACCATCACCACCATAGTAGTGGACATGATACACAATGACATTATCAGCCTGATAGAAATATGCACTGCCATCCCCCCACTACTAAAGGTGGTGTCTGTGCTCCACTTCCTGGCCACAGGCACCTACCAGCAGACAGTGGGCAAGCTGCATGGCATTTTGCAACCACTATTTTCATGCATGCTGAACCAAGTACTGGATGAACTCCTGAAGCACCCTAGCACCCACATAGCCCTACCACGGACTGCCCAGGAGATAGCAGACACCAAAGTAGGCTTCCATGCACTGGCAGGCATGCCCAATTGTGTTGGTGCCCTGGACTGCACCCATGTAGAATTGGTATTCCCCCATGCCGTAGAGGCGGTGTACCTTAATCGCAAGCAATACCACTCCACCAATGTGCAGACGGTATGTGACTCCAGCAAGATCATCACACATTGCTGCGCGAGATTTCCCGGATCAACACATGATGCCATGGTGCTGTGTAACTCCACACTACCCCGCCACATGGAGTGACATGCTGGACCACATGCCTGGCTGCTTGGTGAGTTGCCTGAGTGGGCCATGGCAGTACATCGGGGTATGGATGTGTTGCGGTGCATACCCCACCTGGGTGGGATGGGGGATGCATACCCCACCTGGGTGGGATTGAAGGGGGTGCATACCCCACCTGGGTGGGAATGGACGGTGAGTGGAGAATGCACGCAGAGCTAATGACACCTGACCTGAACCTCCCAACTCCAACATGACACATCATTGGCACACATCTGACCATTAACGCATATCAATGACCACATGTGAGACGCACAACCTAACCACCATGTGAATGTCAAGCAATGCATGAATGAACAGGATCACTACTGTGCCAATGTGGCTAGTGTGACCATGCACAGTGTAGAATACACAGCATAAATTGGAGGCCAAACATTGTCATACAACCACAGTACATCCGCCTAAGCATACATTATTTCACCCTGCATCTTCTATTGATGCCATCCAGACTACCACACCTCACAGCAGTACAGTATGCATCTAGATAACATTTGTGCATACGTACAGGGACACGTGCATGTCCACACCAAATAGCTACGGGCATGACTGTGCTTCCTGAAGGTGGCAGCTCAGAGTGACACACACCTATTTGTATTTGCTTGCAGGTGATGGAGGACCTCCCTTGAGGCTGTGGCTACTTACCCCTGTGCGGAACCCGCAGAACAGCCATGAAGAGGAGTACAATCGGGTTCACACCCATACCCGTGTTGTGAATGAGCAGACCTTTGGCCTGTTGAAGGCGCAGTTCCGCTGCCTAAGCAGGTCTGGTGGAGCACTCCTTTATAGGCCTGAGAAGATGGCAAAGATCACCATGGCCTGTGTCATGCTGCACAACATGTGTGACCGGAGAAATGTACCACTGCCACCTGACATTGACATGTATTAACCGGGTGAGGATGATGAGGATGGAGACAGAGGTGAAGCAGCACCCCTGCCAGTACGTGATGCACAGGATGGCCATGCAGTGCGCCAATCACTGATTCACGAATACTTCTGAACCACAGGGACTATGATAGACATGTGTCAGTGACACACTGAGTCCATGTGGACATGCACACAGGGAATGTTGGGAGTTGGGCACTAAACACCGTCATACATTAAATGGATACACACGAAATGAACAATGTCCAGGAATTGAATGTTTTTTCTCACAACGGGTGTATTGGTTCAAACTGCAAAAATTTAACTACCCGCCCCCAAACCCTCAGTGAACTCCCAAACCTCCCCCAGTAAACTACAACCCCCCCCCCAGTGAACTCCCAAACCCCCCGGTAAACTACTACCCCCCCAGTGAACTCCCAAACCCCCCAATTAACTCCCCCAAATGCTCCCATTCACCCCCAATACCATGTGAGGCACTCACATTGTCCTCTCACACTATTTGCGGGACTTCTTGCTTTGTGGGGGCAGTATTTCAGTGTGCCTCGCACTCCTTCTCGTAGGACGCACAGGGCTGGTGGGGGCAGAGGAAGCAGGTGTGGTGGCTGATGAGGAGTCGGTGGGCATTTCCACACCTGCTGCAAGTCGTGGCCGCTGCATGTGCAGCAGGATTGATGTCAGTACCTGTGTGATGGCCCCCAGACAGTCTCTCATCAGCACTGCTAAGGCATTGACTGTGGCTGTGTTGGCTGTAATGGCAGCTGTGGTCCCCTCTATGGCTGTGGCTATCTCCCATCTGGTGTCCTAGCCATCCGCTATGTATTGCCGCAGGAGCTCCAACATCGACTCCTGTCGGGCCTCCACCCTCGCCAGCTGTGACTCAAGGCTGTTGGTGGGAGCAGGAGTGGTGGGTGGTGCTGTCACGGGGCCTGCATAATCAGTGCTGTCCTCGGGGAAAGGGCTCAGGTCGGAATCGTGCAGGCAGGGATCAGCACTGCTGTAGGTGGGTGAGGGCTGAGTTTGGGGCGGGGGTGTCGACAAGGGGCTTGGAGTGCCTGGACCTGCCACATCCGTGACTCCTTCCTGGTCCACATTGTCCTCCAAGTCATCTTCGATGGTGGCCAGTGCTTCTAGGGCCTCCCCTTCCACTGGTGTCGGTGTGGGCAGCTGGGTGTCGATGGTGTCAGGCACACTGGCTGTAGGTGTTGCCAGCTGGGTGACGACAGTGTTAGGCGCACTGGCTGTAGGTGTGGGCTGCGAAGCTGCCCCAGAGGTGGTGGTGTCAGTTGACCTTTTCTGTGGCCGGGACGTGGATGCCCTCGTGGTGGTGTCCTGGCTGGCATCTTCTCCATCGGTGCCTGGGGGAGGTAGAAGAGATGCAGAGCATCAGTGATGGTGTTACATGCCAGATGCATACTATGGTGCTGTGCAGTATTTCATTAATCATGCATTCATGTCTTACAGGTGTGTGACACAGGTTAGTCTGAGGGGGCATTTTGGCATTTGCTGCATGGCAGGTGGCATGCCGTTGTATTGGGGTTTGTGTGTATTGCATGGGCACGGTCCATGTGTGTTGGCTGTGTGTTGGTTATGGGATTGGCACTCTGCATGCATTTATGTCTGGCAGGGTTTGGCCCTCCATCTGGACTTGGATATGTTCATGTGGGTGTTGGGACATGCATTGCCTTGCCTAGACTCTCTTCCACATCACTTGTGCTACGTCATGGTTTCCCCTACAGGGTTCTGCAGGGTCACTCACCTCTTTCTGGTGATGTTGCCACACCCATCTCCATCTCCCCAAATCCCTCGATGGACTCCGGATTTATGAAGGTGCTCACCGTCTCCTCCCAGGTGGTCACTTTGGCAGGAGAGTGGGGACCCCCGCTTGTGGCCATGGCCTCCCTCCTGTTGCTTGCAAGAATGTTACAGACCCTGAGGCGGAGGTCATCCCACCTCTTCCTGCAATCCTTGACACTCTGTGGGGTGGTTCCAACAGCAGAGACCTTGCGACTACCTCCTGCCAGATGTCCTTCTTCCGCTGCTGCACCTCACACTTCAGTTTCTGTGATTTGATGACATCAGCATGTGCGGCAAGGGTGTCCGCAAGCATGTTTAATTCAGCATCTGAAAAGCGCTGTTTCTGCAGGTGGGGGCTGGTCTTCCGGGTTGCCTTAGACATAATTAAAGTATTGCCACTGAGCTCTCCTGGAAACAACTGGTGGTTTGGGAGGATTGCAATGGATTGTGTTTTTAAAGGTGGCCGCCGGCGCATTTCCTGTTCAGACGCGATGATGTTACTTCCGGGTCTGGTATTACGAGCCCGGTATTAGCATGTTGTTATTACCGGGTCGGGATTAAAGGGTTCCTCTAGGCGGTGGCGGTATCAGCGGGTGCCGTGATGGCGCTATAAGGGGGTTTGAGGGCCTTTAGCGGCATGCCGGTATGGCCATTACTGGCATGGGGGTTCGGGCGTACTCGCACACTCGTAATCACCTGCTATTAGCGGCGTCATATGAGCACAGACCCGCTCGTACCTCCATGCCAGTAATAAGCCCGCTTTTACTGCGCTACTCGTAATGAGGCCCAATGTCTTGAACATAATCATCTTCATCGGGATAAGCTGTTTCTGTTGCCCATATTAGGGAAGCTTCACTTCCCATAAACTGGCCTCTAGTTTTGCACATGGCTACTATCTGGACATGAATTTATACAGCCACGAAGATCTTGGATTTCCCCATGCTGTACGCTAGGAGTGCGCAGACGAAGCATTCCCCTTCGGAATTTCGTCTTCCAACTTCCTTCATGTGCTGGTACCAAATGTTGTTTCCTAGGTGTGCTGTGCTATCCAGGTAATCGTTCGGTTCATTGTCATCTTCATGCATGCTTCTCTTGATTCTTAAGGTTTTCATGTTGTTTGCTATTACTACATCTCTGAATGCATCTGTGTGGCTTTTTCTTGCTGGAGGGTTCTCAGGTATCCTGGTCCATGGTGCAGGCCTTCTCATCTGCGCCATTTGAGTGGACAGGAGTCTGGCAGCTCTATCTTTTTTTTCATACATCTTTTTCCTGCTGATGGAAGTGCCCATACCCACCACCCTGGCACTGGTCCGGTATATGGCTGTACAGTGGAACTGGTACTTGTCCCTTGTGTTGGAAAGTATATGCTGGGTACTGCAGTCTCTGCGGTTTTGTTTTTCCATTCCTCATGCAGTTTCCTTACTCTGGCTATGTACGGGAATATTAAGTCCACTAACATTTGTGTCCTTGCAGAGAGTTTTTCTGAGGCCGCTTTCTTAAGGGTTTCTGATATGACTGCTTCTGTAGGCTTTTCTTTTAACTCTTCTTGTTTTCTCATGACAGCTTCTGTGACATTTCTTATGGCAGGCAGTCTCTTCCTTTCTGCTGCTTTTGTTTGTGGTTCTGCAGTCATTGATGCTAGGCCTGTTTCGTGTACATTCAGTGTTTGTGTGCATGTAGTTGTCAGTCATTTTTCTTCATTCATTTCATGCCGACCCTGTCTCCGGCTTTCCTGCTCATTCGTTACCACAAGTGTGGGTGTATCGTTGCTAATTACATCCATTGCAAGTTCATTCACTCCACCATCAGATCTTCTAGGGACTGGAATGACTATTTAAGGTCTGAGTGCTTTTGTGGGTTTCATGCGTACATCATCTGATGGGTGTACTGAAATTGGAACGCTTTGTGCACCAATATAGAATGCAGTTCTAATTGTTAATGACAGTAAAATAATGATGAACATGATACATAGGTACATGATAGTCTTGTATGTCAGGTGGCAGCATTTTCTTCCAGAGAAGCAGGGATGCCTCTCTTCTTGTGGGAGGACCAGGTTGCTGCTCTGGACCCCCATCTCGATCATTAGCCAAAGGTTGATGTTATTATTTCCTTATCTAATATCGTCTTTCAAGTTCTGAGTTTATGAGTGTCTGGTGCTCAAAAGGTGTTCCCCTCCCCCTTCTTGCAAGTGACAATTGTCTCTTATTTCAGGATACAGTTCTTTTGCTAAACTATGGAAATGAAATCAAATTAAGTAATACTTCAGTATGTCCCTTTACTGTGCATGTTCAAAGTAGGTGAGCTCCCATTCCACCCCCCGAATCTGCTTCAGTCCTGAGGACATGCTGGACATTAGACAGTATGAAATAGGGAAAAATAACAAATGGAGCTCTCGACTCTGCTTCCTCGATCTGTCCCTCGGCAGAGATTTTCACAATCTCCTCCTAAGGATTTGATGGAGTTTTGATTAGAGCTATAATACCATGTAAGAGCATGTTCAGCTGAGAACACTTCACTGGATCTCCGAGAAATGTAAGTACATCAACATTGATTGGTCTTCCCACTAGCTCTGGAAAGTTCTCGATTAGGTGAAAGAAGACATTGTATGGCAACCTGCTGTCTTCTGGTGACAGGGACATCTTTTCTCTCTTCTTTGGGATTCAGGATCATATGTTTTTTCCTTGATGTAAACAATGTCTGCACTGTCCATTTGCATGGAGTGCGACCAAAATGATGGTCTTATCTAAAAGATGGTTTAAATGTTCAGTGTTTGCTGGGTCTCGGAGAAATGTACAGGTGTCTGTCATCTTTCCGACAATGGTTGGACAGTCTTCAATTATGCAAAGGAATACTGTGATAATAAACTCATTTATTTTTTCCTTTGTCTGGAACATTTGCCTGTTTATCCCTGTACTCAGGGAGTATAATGAATTGTTCGGCAATGACAGTAAGCAGTTGTCTTATTATTTTTTCGTTTTCAGGATCTTGAAGAAAGTCTGTGACACTTGTGAGCCTTCCTACTAATGACGGGTATGATCTTAGAACTAGGTTGATATAGGTGACCACGTCTTTGGTGATATCTCTATTGTGGGACACCATAAGTGGTTCCAAATAGGGTCTCAGTGTGGAAGGAATCAGGGTACTGTATCTTCTTCCAATTTATGTGACCTCGATCAAATTTTGCCATAGGTTTCTAATTAAGGCTTCAGCGTGCCTCAGTCCAAAGTTCGAAATCAACAGACTATGTTGTGGCTTACACGTGCAATGTTCTTCTTCACCCTGCAACTAGGATGCACAGAGTGTCCGTTTTTTATGTCCTTAACCCCTTTTTGCTTAGAGGAATGTCCAAAAGAAGCCACAACCTCTTTACTTTCCTGGTCATGCGTCCTTCTTCCTCGTCATGGATCTCGTCTGCACGTGCTGTGGTTCTTCCCCGCTGCTCATTGATTCCTCTCATTGGGGTGTAGGCAGGGGGCCTTCTCCGATGTAGGGTTTCATATCACCGAGAACAATCCATGCTCTCCTGCCCTGTAGCTTCACAGCGGACAGAGTGCAGTCCTCTATGATAAAAGGACCGTTGAATCTTGGTTCATCCCACCTTTTCCTTGTATGGTTTCTCACCAAGACTGCATCTCCAGGGAAGACGAGTGGAACACGTAGACCTTGAACTGAGTCTGGTGTAGTGTCTCCTTCTGTGTTCTGTGCTGCGCTGCACCCTTTTCGTCGTCGCTGCAGCTGGTCTGAAATTACAGTAAGGCAAGATGTCATATAGTTCAGATAGTTTTGCATTTCAGACCCTAAAACCTCTCCTGTTGACTGGGCATCACATCTAGCTCTATCTCTGGGTTTTAGGGGAGTTCTCATTCTTCTTCCTGTGGCTATCTCGTGTGGTGTAAAATGATTGTCGGAGCCAGGTTGGTTTCGAAGAGCGTACAGTGCCAGTGGAAGGCAGTGCAACCATCCCCTCTTTAGAGTAAGCTTCAACCTGGCTATTCTCTCCTTCAACAAGCCGTTGAGCTTCTCACAGATTCCATTACCTTGTGGATGATACGCCGACGAGAACCTGTGCTTTATACCAAGCAGCACGCAAATCTGCTCGAACACTCCATTAACAAAATGAGGGCCATTATCTGATCTCATGACTTCACACACCCCCCATCTGGGGAACACTTCCCTCACAAAAAATGTGGCTGCACATGTAGAGTCTGGGTGTGTACATGGACCTGCCTCTATTCATCTAGAGAATGGACACATCACAACAATTAAGTATCTGTGCCCGTTGCATACTTGAATCATGTCGACGTAATCATCATGCAAGTGCTGAAAACGCCCATTTGGCCTGGGGATGACTCCTCTCATAACCTTTAGTGTGTGCCCAGCGGTGAATTGCTGCCAGATTATGCAGTTCACCATAAAGAATGCAACATGCTCAGCTAAATTCGGTATGAACCAGTCTTCCGCGAGCGTTGCTGGTAGATTCTCTTTTGTCATATGCGCTGGGTAATGTAACTGCTCCAGCGCTATTTTTAATAGGGCTACAGGCATTACTGGTTTACCAGTGCTGTCTTGTCTCCACAAGCTGTCAGAGGGGTTTAAAGAACATCCTCAATGTTTCCACAAGTTTTTCTCTTCCTGTGGTATCTCCCCTTGGATCTCCATTAATTGTGTGTGCCCAAGATCGTTATAGGCTTCAGATGTTGTTCGTGCAACCATCATCCTTTCATTAGTGCATGCCACTTCAACTTCTACTTCCATAATCGTCTCACTTTTGGATGCCATACGCTGGCTTCTGTGACTGCTGCTTGGTTCCCGTGTGAGACAAAATCTGTCCCCTTGGTGTGGGCAGCGCATTTCATGACTGCTATGCCCACTGGGAGCTGTAGTGCCTTAATCAGCATGTCCAATAAGGCTGCGTGCTGCACTGGTGTGCTGTCCGCTCGGAGGTAGCCCCTCCTTTTCCAGCGCGCTAAGCCTGCATGCACTGTTGACGTCACATAGGCGGAGTCACTGTACACCGTTAATTCCTGGTTTGCGTGATTCTCAATGGTGAGTATCAGCGCCAATAATTCTGCAGCCTGTGCTGAATAATGAGATGGTATTCGTGCACTAAGAAGCACTTGAAATTCTCCATTTGCTGTGTGTTTCATCACAGCAACTCCTGTATATCTTTGCCCGTCATTTTGATGGATTCTCGAAGACCCGTCAATGAAGACGATCACTCTTCCTGCCAAGGCATTTTCTTTCATCCTGGGGATTTCATCATAGAACTCTTCATAATTCGCACAGTCATGTATCGGCTCTCCCTTAGTGACTGGCTCTGCGATGAAGATATCTGTGTTTACTATCTTACATCAGACTATTTTAACCGATGGGTTTGATATGATCACTTCATAAGCTGAAGCATTCTGAGATGTCAATGTGCCCTTTGATTTCTCTAGAATGGCAAATAATGAGTGCTTGACATACAACGTTATGGAGCATCCCATCACAATGGTTGTAGCCTTCTCTATGGCAAACGCTGCAGCATCTAACCTTTGTTCGCATGGGAAGGTGTCTCTCATTACTGGGTCCAGATTCCCACTGTAGTATGCTAGGGGCTTGTACCCCATGGAGGTTCTTTGAGCGAGCACTGCCATCATGACGCTGCCATTTGTGTGTGGAAACAGGTCAAATTCCTCTGCATAGTTGGGAATTCCGAGAACTGGAGCTGTACAAATCATTCTCTTGTGTTCAGCAAACCCTTTCTCCATGGCTTCAGACCATTCAATCTTTTCTTTTATCACTTGGGCCTTCTTTAGGGCCTGAAGTAAAGGCTTAGTATAAGAGCTGTAATCGAAAACCCATGCCCTAATATAGTTGCACAGGTCTAGAAAGCTCTGCATTTGCTTTATCGTGTGTGGCTTGGCCATGTTCAATGTGGCTTCAGCTTTTTCTGGGCTCACTTTCTTTCCTTCATGTGAGATCAGCTGTCCTATGTACAGCACTTCTTGTTGACAATATTGTAACTTTTCCTTGTCAACTTTATATCCTTTCTCAGCCAGTATAGTCAATAGCTGAACAGAATCGTGTCTGCATTGCTCTTCTGTTGTTCTGCAGATTAACATGTCATCCACGTACTGCAGGATGACACTTTCTAATGCAATATTGCTTAAGTCCATCTGCAGGACTCTGTTGAAAATAGACGGAGAAACTCACAGTACCCCTGTGGCAGCCTCGTGCGCTTCAGATGCATTTGTCTGAATGTGAATGACGTCAGATCTTGTGAGTCACGGTGCAATGGGATTGAGAAAAATGCATTTTTCAAGTCAATGGGCCTCATTCCGAGTACGGCGCTAACCAATGGCGCTATTAACGCCTTGGTTGACGCCGTACCCGGACCGGCAGCGCCTTGGTGGTTGGCGGAATTACCGCCCCATTCCAAGGTTGGCGGGGCGGTAATTCCCCAATCCCCATTTACCCTTCCCCATTCCCATTCTTGCCCCATAGGGCATAATGGGAGTGGGGAAGGCGTCAATTACGCCACCGTAAATTACGGTGGCGTAATTAACATCAAGGTCCCTTAGCGCCATGGTATTTAACGCCTGCTAAAAGCAGGTGTTAAAAGCACCATGGCGCTAAGGGAACTCGGAGTATGGCGGTAAGGGATTACCGCCACCGCTCTCGTTAGCGGTGGCCGCTATCCCTTACCGCCATGCTCGGAATGAGGCCCAATCACTTTGAAATATTTTGCCTCAATGGGTATATTACATAGAATTGTAGACGGGTTAGGGACTAAAGGGAACTCGGCCCCAACAATATCATTTATTGGGCGTAAATCCTGAATTAAACGCCAAGACCCTCCCTTTGATTTTTTGACAGGATACACTGACGTATTACATGGTGACTCTGACTCACTAAGATGCCCTGGCCCATCATGGCAGAATTGTCTTAGAAATCCCTTCATCTGCCTCTCTGGACATGGGAAATTGTCGGGCTCTTGGTAGAATTGCTCCTGGTTTCAATTTAATCCTTATTTCTCCACCCCCTTCAAGAGGCCTACGTCATAGGGTCCAGTAGTCCACACTGAGTCAGGCATTTTTTCTATATTGTCATCAAAATATTCAGGATGTTTTAGTACCAACATCATTTTCTGAGGTACCTCTTTTTTAATCATCTTTACCAGAAAGGTGAGGCTTACCTCTACCATTGTCTCTCCCATTTCTGCTTGTTCTTCAAACAGCTCATCATCGGTGACATCAGTCAAACGGTATCCTTCTTCGATGGCGATAATCGCGCACCATTGTCTGCCTTCATCATTGTAACCGTCAACCAATACCACTTTCCCTCGCACTGCAGCTGCATGTATCATCAAGGGAAATACTTGTCCCTCCTCCTCAGGCATCGGTATTCTTGGTCTGAATAAGAACTCATCAGGGGTTCTCATAATTTTGTCTGCAAGGCCTGGCAATCCCACCATAAGCACATGCATGCCATATGCGAACATTTCTGGCTCTAATGGTATAGCCCTCATGGCTATGTGTCCTGAGTATGTTCTAATCATTTCACATACATTTGGGTAGTGCATTCCTGGAGTGGAGCATACTATGCCCTCCTCCGTGAACGAAATTGTCATGTTCAACTTTGTCATTAAGTCTCGACCCAAAATGTTTACTGGGGTCTGGCGTGAATACTATAAAGATACATTCATTTCGCACACTCCTATGGAGACTGGGAGTGCGTTTGTAAAGGGAACTCGACTGTGAGCTCCTGTAAAACTCTGAGTATCTATGGCCTCGCCGGACAAGGAAAACTTGCCTTCACGTATGCACGAGCATGTTGCACCCGTGTCCACTAGGAAGGAATATTCTTTACCACCTATAACGACATCCACCCTAAGTTCCCTGAGAGGGTCTGGTGTCACTGATAGGATAGAGCACATCAGGGTTCCCAGTGAACTGTCCTAGTTCATATACATGTTTGGCCCACTTTGCACTTGTGGATTTTCTCCATTCCCATTGTTACTTCCCCTTCCAGGGTTCTAAGTCTGCCCTGTGCTCATTGTGTGTGACACTTGCAACGGCGCCTGTTGGGTTTGTCTTTGTGGAAAACTGCCCATGCTCTGAGGTTGCACTCCTTGTTGCGCTCCTGGCACTTGTTGTTGCACCGTGTGATTCTGTGCAACGCTCTGTTGTAAAACTGCAGGTGGATTCGCCGTGCCTGCTCCCATTCCTTGGCCGTTCTGCATCATGCCTTGATTTCTGCATGTCCGCGCCAAGTGCCCTGTCATTCCACTTAGCCAACATACTGGTGGTGGTCGGATTACTTGCCCATTCGACATATCTGGGTTTCCATTTTGCACGTTTTGAAAGCTTCCTTGATTATTTTGGAAGCCTCCCTGATTGCTCTACCATCCTCCTCCCCTAAATCCTCTTCCCCGTGGGTAAAACCCTACGTTATCCTGATTATTCTGTTGTGGACTAGCCACCTGCTGCATGCTTTGTTCAGCTGCGCTAGTTAGCATGGCTCCTTCAAGAGCATACTTTGATAGTTTCTTCTGCACCAATTTTGCTTCCTCACCCTTTCGAGTTGCTTCCTTTTTGCGATTCTTTTCCTGCAGCAGTCTACAATAATGTGCGATAGTTAACTGTATTTCAGCCCAAGGTTTAGCCTCAACTCCTTCAGTTGTCTCTGCACTGGTTCTGGCAAGCCTTGGCACAATATATGATAAAACACAGGTATTGATTTCGTCCAAGATTCATGTGTTTCGAGTACCCACGCGTCTTAGAAATTCTGTATATAAATTACCGGATCCACAGAATCCTTCATTTTTCGAGTCATTATAACTCCCATATCAGAAGTATCTTGGTAAAGTACTCGTAGCCCTTTCCATACTGCTGCTCTACAATTGTTAAATGGCACTCTGTGATGCACGGTATTAATTGTGGTTATCCCAGGGTAGCCTGCTCGTGCCCACACATCGTGTGCTCTCTCTCCAAGTATGGCAATTAGGAGACCCTTAATGTCCCCTATAGCTAACGTGTTTCCTCCTGTCATTTTTTCTAACTCATGTATTCACTTTCCGGCTCCCGATGTCAGCATTGGAAGCTTTTTTTCAAGTTTTCTCGATCCATGTGTGGCCATGGAATATATTATGGTCTTACTCCCCCTTCTCTTGTAGTGGAAATTGGAATGCATAGCCCTCTTTTTCTTCTCTCATTGTTCTTCTGTCTAATGCAGGGGTAATATTCCTGCATCACCGTCTACCTGGCAATGTCCTTAGTCTGTCTACATAGGGCGATGAAGACACCCCCCTCTGACCATGAGATACTCCTTCATGTCAGCCAGACTGCCTGGCTGACTCTGATGCCCTCGGTGCAGACTTGCTAGTGTCTGACCATTGTATCCCTTTTTCCCTTGGGAGTCGTCTTTCGCTTTGTTCCTCTTCCTCATTCTCCTTGCGCTCCTCCCTTTTGGAGTCGGGCATTGTTTCTCCCCAATTCACACAACTTCACGTATCCTCTTTGTTCCTACTTATTTCTAGCCTATCCAGGGATAAGTCTCTATTTCCACTACTTCTGGAGACATCCTCAGTGCCGTACAGCTGAGTGCTCTCCAGGCGCTCGTCTTCCCCCTCCCCTTGGGGTATTTGTTCTAGCCCCATTTCATCATATATTTTATCGATCATTTTTCTAATGTTTCTGGTGGCGAAGTCATCTTCACTATTAGCCCTAGACGTACCTGGTACGGAATCGTACGCAGGAAAGATTTCTTCAATGTCTACAACTGGATCAGTTTTTTAACTTCCCTCTCCAAATATTCAAGATCACGTACTCTCTGTCTTCGCTTACGTTCGATATCGTCATCAAATTCTTTGCGCTTCCTCACCTCTTCTCTAACCCTATCTTCTTCCTTTCTCTTTTCATTTCTACATTCATCTGCCCTCCGTATTTCCTCATCTCTTCATCTTCTTATTCTTTTCTCACGTATCCTCTGCTCTTCTTCTAACCTTTGCTGTTTCTGTCTGTCTTGATCGTAGGCTGCTCTTGGGTTGCGATCGAGCTGTTTTTCATGCTCCTCGCGATATAGCTGTTCTCGCCCTGGTCTGTCTTTCCTTTTTATCCTTTTGTCTCTTAACTCCTTCTCTTTCTCCTTCCTCTGTGTCTCATCTAACCTCTCCTTTTTCATTGCGTCATCAATGCCTTTCCCATTGAGTTTCAATAGAATTTGTCCCCCCATCCATTCGTCTTTTGCGAATGCTATCTCATCAGTCCTGTCTTTGCTCCCTTTCCATCTCTTCCCTTCTCTCTCCTTGTAGAGATGCACTTGTCTGTGCTCGATCTTTCCTTTCATCATTGCGCCTCCCCTTGTCCCTTGGGACTGCAGAAATAAAGTTCTTGTCCTTATCTTTCCCTTGATTTTCATCACTACCATGTGTAGGTGACTCATATGCGGGGTTGCTGTACCCCGTGGCAGCTTTAAGTTCCCTCAACGGGTATAATCCCTCGTCCTTACTTCCTTCAATTTTCATTTCAAGCGGGGCAGGTGGCGCAGTAAGTGTCTCACCCTCTCTGAGCATACATTAAGCATCCAATCTGCATTAAGCAAAAACATCTTGTGGGCAGTAACTTTAACCCACTCAGTGCTATATTTCTTTAGCTTGAGTGCATGTTTTGGCAATTGCTTGCATAAGTTTGCTAATGGAGTTATGTCTTCCAAGCTTAAATCTGTTCCCTTCCCTCTTATATAACACTCGTCAATGCTTTTGTGTGGTTTAAAAAGCTTCTAACAATATGAGCGAGCACCAAACACTGCAAGCTCCAATCCAAACTTTCAACAAAAGTTTTATATCACCGATTTGTTCAGAAAACATCAATTCATGTGTGATTCTGTCTCAGCTATCAAATCGCAAACTTTTTGAATAAGTTCTCACAAAAAAATATTTTACATATGATGTCACAACAAAACATGTTAGACAGACACTTGACAGACTAGACGGACACCAGCTAGACACAGATATCTCTACCTCTAATCATCACCCCTTCATGGAGTGTAAACATACCCCTGTCATGACGTCTTTAAACGTTGTGGTAGCCTAGTCGTTCCCCATTATGTGGGACTCTGGGTACACGTTTCTTCTAGCCGTTATATTTAAAGCATAGGAATAAGGCGAATCCTCTCACTTCTCGGGTGTCTGCCCCGGTAACCTCTCTCTTCTCGAGTATCTACCCCGGTAACCTCTCCCTTCTCGGGTGTCTTCCCAGGTAACCTTTATTTATTATACAGTTTTCTCTACTTCTAACTATTTGTTTTCCCTCCTCCCTCCGTTACCTTTTTTCCTTTACTTTTTTCTAAGGCATGCACTGTTTGCGAGAGCACTCCATTTTTTCTTCACTCACCATTCGCGTCGTTCCTCTCTGGACCCTCGGGATCACTGCCTTTGTTACCGCCTTCTTCAGCTTTTCGCCTGATCAGCTGCCCGTAGGAATGGGAAGGGATGTGGGGGAAAACAGGTCCCTTCAGGTCCTGACTGCAGTCTCTTGTTTACACTACCATTGTCTATGGGGAGCTTCACGGTCTAATCAGCCGAATGGCAAAGGACTCGTGAAATTGCCGAAAACCTAGAGTTACTTTATGTTGACGGTCAATAGGTGTCTTATTTTAATCAATAATGGATAGTCGATAAACTATCCGATCTTGCTACCAAGTGTACTTGAGAGACCCGCGGCCGCCCCATAGAGTCGGGTTTGCTCTGCAGTACTTTAAGACGAGATAGCTGCACCTTGAGATGGGTGGGGGTGCCGGTTTTCTTACTCCAACACCAATCGATAAGGACAAAACAATGGTTTGGCAAAGGGGAGTCTGTTTAATGACAAGTACAAAAAACGGGGAAACATGGGAAATCAACAGTGATGTGATAGCCCATCTCGCTTCAACTCACTCTAACTTCATACAAAACATAATTTTGATACTAAAACGCGTCATAATCTGACGTGTAACACTCAAAAGTTAACATGCAATTCTATTGGTTGGGAAAAGGTAACTTTAATATAGGTGCTATATCTGTCTCTGGTAACAGAGTGAGGGGATTGGGTAAACACTGTCAGGTGGGCTTCTAAGCCCTTCCTTCAAAAATGACTACTGTAGACGTCACTAAATGTACGACGTCTCATTGGTTCTACTAACCATAGAACGCTAGATTACTTGGTCCATTGTGATTGGGTTGGCATCAACCCCATGCAGAAATCTCCACTTTGCTTAGCAGCACACAGAATGGTTAACCAGGTGCAGGGTGTCCCCCCAATTCACCATGCCTTCCTTCAATCAATCATCACTTTATGCATTATGAGGCAATTAGTTTACTGTGGTTGGCCTCGAAACTGCATCTTCTTGTCTCGAAAAAGTTTTGATATCTCTATCTGGGCAGATGCCAAGCATAGGTGTGAAAATGTGCCTCTTCTCGCTCGCCTGGTCACGTGCTAGCACACCATGGATTTACCTCATTTCTTTCAATTTGTGCATTTGATTTTCGTTTCACCCTGCCACCTGCCTTCGCCTTCTTATCTCATTCCTTAAGTGGCAGGACATTCTGTTCTTAGCTTCAATTAAAAGTAGCTACTGTTCAGAGATTCTATTGATATGACCTTGGCTGCCGAGTTTCGATTCAGCCTTTTTCCTCATGTTACTAGAATATGAAACTCCTTGCGTTTGGCCTATAATAACCTGGTTAGGTTCTGCTTTTCATGCAAAGTGGACTCGCACTTATATAACATGCTTCGTTTTGAGGTAGATTGTGTATAATGGTGCTTGCCGCTCTATTCTTCTACTTAGCATAGCAAGCCGCACTGTTTTCTTAGCTTTCTTGCAGTTACAAGTATATGTACAGGCGTTAGCTGGTTGAATACCTTCATCCTGCTTACAGTTTAAGCTTCTTTGCCTTTTATCAACATTCTCTTCTTTCAGTTTCACGATATCTTTAATCATGGCATTTTGTCTCTTTGTGTTATCCTTGGGTCATCATATCATCTACGGGTGCATCAGTCCAGACCCTCGTGACATCACCATTCGTCTTCCATTAAGGATTTTTTTGGTTTCTTCCTGTATAGTACTTAAGCAATCTTCATTTCGTTTCATTTGCTGGTAGGGTTTTGTTAATGGATACCTTACTGTCCATGGTTGTCTGGTTATTGGTACTTCAATAGGTATTTTTCTTCTGATAAGTGCTGGGCAGAGCCCTACTGCGGCTCTCTGCTGGTTTATCTGCTCATCATAAGTCACATATTTCGGTGTGAATGTTCCTGGTACTTCAAAATGGGCGACTGGAGTGCAGAATATATTTGGGAACTTCTCTGAAAAAATGTTTAAAATTTAAAATTGTGGACATTTTTATGTTCCCATAATGCTCTTTACTCTTACGCAAATCCCCAAGATTGAGCACTGCAAGTCTTTGTCCCTCGGCGGTACTCACCAGGTAACTGGACCACCAACACATATCAAGGCAGGTTTACAGACCCCCAATAAAGGTCTTGCCCTGCTGTGGAGCAGGCGACCGATGCATGGGGTGACCAGATTATTTTTTTAAAAAGGGAGATGCCATCGGCATAGAAGTAGTACTAAAATAAATACAAATAAAACAGTAGTCCTACTTCTATGTTGCTGGCCTGTTGCGGGGTGCGGGGAGGGGGTGTGCTCACAGGCATGCTCTGCTCATTGGAGGAGAGCACCGGGGAGGGGGGAGGAAATGAAAGGCATTTCACGCACCCATTCGTGTAGGAAGAGTCGCACCAGGACCCGATTTCGGGATTTCAAAATCAGGACACGGCAAAAACTGGGACCGTAGTCACCCACCCTTGCAAAACTCGGGACGCGGTTTGTAAAATTAAAAAGACCCCAGGACGGAGGGCGATTTCCCCAGACTGTCCCGGGAAAACCAGGACGTCTCGTCACCCTACCGATACAGGAGTTTCAACTCCTGTCTCCATATCCTGTGTCTGTGTCTGGTGCCAATCCAAAGGTGTTCTCTACACACAACACTCAAAATACAACCCGCCCACACACAAGCTCTTTATTGAAAGACGCCACACCTGATTGAAACATAAAGCACCTGCTCAACATCATGCAAAGTCTGTGGGTATCGAAATGTTGCTTCCCCCATAAGATTTTACATACCAATTATATGACAGGGGAATAGCTCAATTGGTTAAGCACTCCCTTTAGACACGGGGCAACCTGTAGTTTCCAAGTTATAATGCTAGCAGGGCAACTCAACCCTTGATCCTTCCGAGGCTGATATATCAGATGCCATCAACCTGGGTAATACTAACACGGAGGGACGGTGTTAGGACCTTTTCTGTTTTTCTAATGAAAAGGGCTGCAGGACTGTTGAGGGCGTGGGGTGGGGGCAGAGGAGCTGTCTGTCTTTGGCAGTCTTATGGCCCACAGCAGCGCGCAGGTTGCAGGCTGCCTTTTCTGGAGTCCTGAGGGCTGCCACCTCCGCTGCAACTTTCTTATCACTCCGTTGCATTTTCATTTAGGTTTCCTCAGCCTTAGGCCATTCCTGTACAAGAGCGATGAATAGCCTTTCACCTGGCACTAAGTGTTTCAGCCCCCTGCTGGCTGCCTCGCTACTTTTGTTTACTTCATTATCTTTTAAAAAGCCTATGGGTGCCTCTAAATGTTTATCCCAGCTGAAACACCGCGCCACCGCCACACCCCCAACATCATGTTGAAATGGGCCCCAGCCCTAACACACCTTCAGCCAGCCGATAACAATTATTAGTAAGCAGCGAGGACGCAATCAGAATGAAAGAGCCATTCTGATTGGCCCTCGTCGAGTCATTACCAGGCCGGGAATCCCTCTGTCGGGATTCTCCGGCCTTTGTCCCCGGCAGGGTGTGTGGCAGCCCCTCAGCCAATGAGTATGGTCGAAGCAGGGCCATCCCGCTGTGGCGTTTCAGGACAAAAAAAAAACTTTTAGTGCCCAGGTCACGCAGTTATTGTGGGCCGGGGTACTAATAGCTATATACCCCTCGCAGCAGGGGCATTACCGACTCTGATAATGCCCTGGGGCCTTCGTTAAGGCCCTTGCTTCGCTCCAGCCTATAACTATGGGCCCCTGGGCATTACCTGAGTCGGCAATGCCCCCACCGTCGGGGCATATTGCTTCATTATTACCGTGGGTAGAACTATATGAAATATAACATGAAGCCTATATGAGACCATTGATATTGTTATCATCCCCAGCTCCTTAATTCGGCAGGACCATATACTTATAATTGACGGGATGGTAACATTCTTTTGAGACAAATTTACTTTTATGAATCCAATATCTCTATCTAGTGGTCATAAGAGGAAAATGGTACGTTGATCATGACCTTTGGGATTAATGTATTGTAGGTTTACAATACTCCCACTGTTCATGAACCGCTTTGTCATGCTGCTTGACCACTGACTTGTTCTTTTTTAAACCATGATTGTAGCAGTCACACAACTGTTAGATGTCACCTGTGTTTCACTTTTGATTTTGCGCGCAGTATCATTGTCGTATTGTTAGGTGCATCTGGTTGAGTGAACATTCTACGGTTGTCAGTTAGGAGCTAGAGCTCAGCCTAAGTGGGGGGCACCGGTGTATTCACCTTGTGAGTAGCTCAAGGACCGCACTATGGTCCAATGCAGTACCTACATGTGTCTTTGTGTACCAGAATAAAGAGAACCTGACAGTCCTGCATGCAGCGTGCCACCTACACACCTCTCTGCGTCCCCATATTTTGGATGAGTTAACCTGGGGTCAGTGGCAGTTTGCCATTCCTCCTCTATGCAGACTGGTGCTAAGCTGCACTCATACTGAGAGGCCTGGCGGTGGGCCAGAGCAGCCTTGATGAAGACTAGTAAATGGACTGCTTACTCAGGCAACGTCTGCCACATTGACAAGTGTGCACGGGCATCAGCAGACCGGCAGCACCACTAGTGTTTGGCATGATTAGAGATTTGGGGTCCCTGTGAATGTATCATCAGTGCTGAGAATTAACACCATTTACTGCGGAATTCACCTGCATTATGCATACATATATCCCGAGTCTACATTGGACGACGTCACGGCAAGACCATTTTTGCAGAAGCCGCCTGATGGTATCGTTGGCATCCCACACTCCAGGGGTGGGGGGCATGTGGTGCAGCATGAGACAGTTATGTCCTTAAGTGATGTGCGCAACAGGAGTATGATTGGCAATAGATCGTGTAGATACTTGGGCCCATTCTGGGCCGTGAAGAATCTCTGCATTTTGGTTTGGAGAGGATCCTCTGCAACCGCCCCCCCCCCCCGTGTTAGAACAGAAACCTACCAACACCAGATGAATTCATGCCAGGAAGGGTAACTATTGAGTCACTGACGACACCCCTGCCCCTTCGCCCTACCGGCCATGTTGTACCCTATCCTCTACAGTGCAGCCAGGTTTGCTCTCTATAATCCTCCTTATCACCTTCACCCCTTCTGGCCGATTGATTACACAGGAAATCCCCCAACCTATAGGTCCCCTGAGGTGGGGGCATGTCACTTTGCCTGACATGTCACTGAAGAAATGGCGCAGGCACAAGGGCAGTAGCGAGGATAGTTGTGTTTTCATGTGTCACAAAAGGTTGAATATTACAGAGTAATCTGTTAATTAATCCACAACATGAGCGAGTCTGGACAACATGCTGGTTCATGGTTAACTCTGCATCCAGAATAACAACCAGGGTCTTTACATTTTTATCTACAGGAATAATAGTGCCTGAGATGGAAAAGCTCTTACATTCCTGAGGTAGGTTTTTAAGTTTAGAACTGGAAGCTTCAATCAAGAGTTCTGTGTTCTTGGTTTTTAACACCAGAGAGTTAGTAGCCATCCAGGCATTAATTGCCGAGTATTTGGAATTGAGTTTGGCCAGATGCTGGGAATAGGATCCTGAGATTTTCATAACGACCGGGGTATCATCAGCATAATTAGTGTACTGGACACCCATGTCGTCCAATAGTCTCAAAAAGGGGATTATGTAAATATTGAACAGGGAAGGATAGAGACATGACCCTTGTGGGAAACTACAAGTAATTGGAGTGGGCCTCACCAACAGACACTCTGGCGTTACACGGACCAAGAAAGGAGGAAATCCACTGAGACGCCTAAGGAGAACAATCTACAACAGTACAGAGTCTGTCCTTTAGTAATGTGTGATCCACAGAATCGCAGAGGAGAGATCCAAAAGCATCAAAATTGCTGGTTGTCCGAGATCAGCAATGTTCAATAAGGTCACCTTAAGGTCTAACATGGCCGTCTCAGTGCCATGCCCCCTTCTAAAACCTGACTGATGATCAACAAGAATGTTATTTTGTTCAATAAAGTTCTGGAACTGAGTATATGCCACCTTATCGAGAATCTTGAGAAGAAAAGCAACATTTGTTATTGGATGGTGGTCGTCAGCAGAGAAAGGATCAAGATTGCCCTTTTTTAAAAGAGGGGTGATTCAGTCCGCTTTGAGAAATAACAGAACAGATCCCCCAGCAAATGAAAGGTTAATGAATATGGTAACCCAGGGGCAAAGCACATTGATGCAGCTAATAAAAAAACTGGAGGGACATGCATCATCCAGGCACAAAGTAGGCTTTATACTGGAGACAGTTTGTAAAATACTGGTTTCAGAACAAGGGGCAAATGTAAAGCGAGGAAGAGTAGCTTTGGAGGGACAGGGGTCAAAAGTTACAGAGTTAGAATAATCCCTATTATAACAGGCGTCCCTAGTAGACTGGATGCAGCTTTGATGAGAGTTGACCTTATTAATAAAGGCATAATGAATAGTTTGACACCAGTCGTTATTTTTACTGGAGCCGGCATAGAGCACGGCTTGCCCTTGAATTCACTAAAATAGCAAATAGTTCCTTAGAGCTGGATTTGGCATGCACAATCCTGTCATTATAGAGAGAAGATTTGGCAGTGATAAAAGCTTCTTTGAATTGCTTGACCAGAGATGTTTAAATGGCCAAGGTGGTGGGTGTAGGGTTCTTGCGCCAACAACGTTCAGCGGTCCGTTTCTTAAGTCTGACGTGGATTAGGGTATCATCCAACCACCACTTATTGATAGTTTCACTCTTCACAAACTGATTTCTTAGAGGTGCTATCTGATTAATATCCCCCTCAATGGTATTTGTAATGTGAAGGGCTAACTCATTGGCCTTTACAAAGTCCTCCAGGGCACCAAGTTTACGCTGAAGTACAACGGAACATTTTCAGAAGTTAAAGACTTCCAGTTTCGTGAGAAACAAGGAATCTCGGGTTCGTGTCAAGTCTAGCCGGAGGCCCTGGTAGGTTAATATGGAACAAAATCAGATGATGATCGGACCATATGCAAGGAGAAATAATGAGGTTAGCTAGCATGAGATTGTGTACAAGAAGCCAGTCAAGGCTATGCCCAGCAACATTTGTAGAGCTTAACAACCTTTGGGAGCCAATGGCATCCAGAGCACATAATAGAGAGAGACAGTAGCAGCGTCGGTTGGGGCGTCAAACCAATAGTTAAAATCGCCCATCACCAAAACAGGGGATTGGGTCTTAGTGAAGTTATTTAACAAATTTTAAAACTGTTCCTCAAATGAAGGCAGAATCCTGGGAGGTCTATAGATGATGATAATGCCAATCGAAGTATTATCTGATATTTTACATTTCACCATAAGGGATTCACAGTCAACAGGTGATTCATGAGGAATTAGGTGATACTGAAGTGATTTAAAAAAAACATAAAGCTACTCCACCGCCTTTACAGATGAAACGATCAGCACGGAGGCGGGAGGAGTTTTTTGGAACGGCAAGTAATGCTTCCGAAGGAGGGGCTTCAGTGATCCACGATTCAGTAATCGCAAGTAAATCGGGGCTTGAAGTCATTAAAAGGTCCACAATCTCTAATCCATGAGAACAGAGAGAACAAGTATTGAGCAGAGCGACTTGAAGAAAGGGGCAACAATAGCAGGAGAAATATGAGAAACAGGGGCCGATGGGCATTGAAAACATTTTTCCCCCTCAATGTTGTTAGTATTGCAGGATTCAACCAAATTAAGACTGGGGAGATGCAATGGGCCAGAGGCGGTAATCACAATGGAAAACTGATACTTGGCACACAGATAAGCTGTGTCAGACACTTAGGGCCTCATTACACGGTAGGCGGTAAGGGTTTACCGGTACCGGTATTTTACTGGTGCCGGTAAACCGTTACCGCCTTACTACAAGGTTCCTTTGCGGGTTGGAGAATTTAACGCCTGCTTTTTGCAGGCGTTAAAAACCAACCCGCAAAGGGACCAGGGAGCTAATTACAGTGGGCCTCATTACGACCCTGGCGCTAATCGCCCGTCATTACCGCCATGGCGTAATGAGCGTTTACGCCGTGAGTCGATGGCGTAAAGAGCGCCACATTACGACCCATCGCGCACGAGCATTACGCCATGGCGGTAATGCAATTAACGCCATGGCGTAAAAGGCCCCTACCGCCATCGTTGAGTGAGCAAGGTGCCCTTCCGCCAGCGTAAGTAGCGTCCACCGTAGTTTGCGGCCACCGTAATTAGCGGCGGCCGTAAATTACGTTGGCCGTAAAAGGCCAAACCGGAAATAGCGTCATCGCGCCGGAACGGGAAGCATCCCGTCGGCCATCTTTAAAAACACAATCCATTGCCATCCTACCAAACAACACCAGACCCAACCCTGACACCTGTCCCAACCAAACAACCACCCATCCAACTCCCTGAAAATGCCGAAATGCGTCAAAAAAGCATGTGACCGCCAGCGCCAGGAGCGATTCAGCCGGGAGGAACTCTGCATGCTTGCAGAGACCCTGCAGGACAACGCAGGTGTTGTGTTCTCCCCTGAAATGACCAGGACAGCAATCGGGAAGAAGAAGGCCATCTGGGCCCTGGTGGCTGAGCGCGTCAGCGCGGTGGGGACCGTACCCCGCACCCCACAGCAGTGCCGGAAGCGCTGGGATGACCTGCGCATACGGGTCAGAGCGGTCATCTCAGCAAACCGCAACCTTGCCCAGGGAACCGGTGGAGGGTCGGAATCCCCCCTGAAACTCCAACCGTGGGAGGAGATCTGTGCTACCACCATCGGCATGGAGTCCATCGAAGGTGTTGGAGGGATGGAAAGGGGAGCCCCGACATCAGGCGATGAAGGTAGGTGCCTCTGACAAGACATGCCACAGTCACAGCAGTCCAATCATGTGTAGCACAAGGTTGCCCTAGAGTGTAAATGCAACACATATCAATACTGGCCATAGCCACATGCGAGCACCACCCTGCATACACTGCTGGCACCCGCATACCTGCGTCCACACACCACACTAGAAGGAGACACCCTGCATGGCACTGCCTGTAATCTGCCTCATCCACTGGCCAAAATAATGTCAACCATTGTCATTCCAAAGTCCGTAGACCCATCAATAACGGCCTCCCACCTTTGCTCCACCACAGGCACTGAATCACACCCAGAGGACCAGGACACCCCTGCGCCGAAGAGGGCGAAGTCCAACATCAACGTCCCTGCACCCTCAACCTCAGCTGCAGTGAGGCAGACCCCACGACAAGCAGGTCCCACTGCAGGCATACTGGAGGTCCCACCGGCAAGCACCCCTGTCGGCAGCAGGCCAGCAGCAGCTGCTCCACCTCCATCGACATTGCCTGCCACAGAAGGCAGGGGGTCAGCGGCCAGCAGCAACATCGGGTAGACAGCTGCAACAGCTGCATGTTCTGACTCGGACATGGAGCAGGAGGTCAGAAGCCCCACTGACCAACTACATTCCCCCTGTTTCTCTGACGCCAGCCCCCATGAGGGTGACACACAGGGGCACACTGAGGCAGAGGAGTGGCCTTCCACCCCATGCCCTGTCCACACTCCACAGGAGGGGAGCAGCCCCTCCATCACTCCACCTGCACTGGCCATGGGCCAGCACGGCCAGCACTCCCTAGAGGAGATCACTCAACGGCAGCATCAGCTGTCGGCAAAGCTGGATGAGCATGCCGCAGAATGTGTGGGGGCTGGGCCCAGCATTGAACAGGCCACGGAGACCCTAAGGGCCGAAGTGGCGCAGAGCACTGC
The DNA here is from genome assembly GCF_040938575.1 of Ambystoma mexicanum. Classification (NCBI taxonomy): domain Eukaryota; kingdom Metazoa; phylum Chordata; class Amphibia; order Caudata; family Ambystomatidae; genus Ambystoma; species Ambystoma mexicanum. The sequence goes on along the minus strand of NC_090932.1, from coordinate 1,135,856,677 downwards.
CACCCTGAGAGATGCCATGCAGGCCATGTCAAGGGACATCTGTGCCGAACTTGCGGGCTTGCGTCGTGCGGTCACTGACCTCAACCACACACTACAGGAGCAGCATGCACAGGGGCAGCCAGGGACATCCTCCACTGCCAGTTCTGTGCAGAGCAGCCCCGTGCGACGGTCCGGACGCAACCTGCGCTCCACAGCCAGGGGTGCCCCGGGGGCCGGGAGAGGGGCCTTGTGAGGGACTGTGGACACTGTCACAGGCATCTGTGGACACCTACATGGGGTGTGTTGGGGTGTGCAGGGGGGAGGGGGGAGGGGGTGTGTTGGGGTGTGCAGGGGGGAGGTGGGAGGGGGTGTGTTGGGGTGTGCAGGGGGGAGGTGGGAGGGGGTGTGTTGGGGTGTGCAGGGGGGAGGTGGGAGGGGGTGTGTTGGGGTGTGCAGGGGGGAGGTGGGAGGGGGTGTGTTGGGGTGTGCAGGGGGGAGGTGGGAGGGGGTGTGTTGGGGTGTGCAGGGGGGAGGTGGGAGGGGGTGTGTTGGGGTGTGCAGGGGGGAGGTGGGAGGGGGTGTGTTGGGGTGTGCAGGGGGGAGGTGGGAGGGGGTGTGTTGGGGTGTGCAGGGGGGAGGTGGGAGGGGGTGTGTTGGGGTGTGCAGGGGGGAGGTGGGAGGGGGTGTGTTGGGGTGTGCAGGGGGGAGGTGGGAGGGGGTGTGTTGGGGTGTGCAGGGGGGAGGTGGGAGGGGGTGTGTTGGGGTGTGCAGGGGGGAGGTGGGAGGGGTAGTGACACGACAGTTTGTTTTACCAATACACTTTTTTCTTTCCTAAAAAGTAATGTGTGGACATTTTCATTGCGTATGTGTGCTTTATTGGTGTACAGTCCACAGTGTCCATGTACCAGAGTGCCCCAAGTGCAGTCTCCATGCGATGAACACCAGCCGTGTGTGCTAGAAGCAGTGGTCGATGCTACTTCGGCGCATGGCAGGCCCCTCCTGTGCATCGCCTCCTCCATGTGGTGGCGCCCCATCTGCACCCTCCTCATCCTCATCGTCAGGTGGTTGCAGTTCTGCGTCAGGGGGCAGGGGCACATTCCGTCTGACGCACATGTTGTGCAGCATGACACATGCCATGACGATCTTTGCCACCTTCTCATGGCCATACAGGAGTGGCCCACCAGACCTGCTGAGGCTTCGGAACCGTGCCTTCAGGAGGCCGAATGTCTGCTCTATGGCCACACGAGTACGTGTATGTGCATGTTTGGAGTCCTCCTCGTGCTGGTTCTGCGGGTTCCGGACTGGTGTGAGGAGCCACCTCTTCAGGGGATAGGCTGCATCACCTGTATGTAGGCGAGAATGATTGTGTCAGTCATGTTGTCTGATCAGGAACATGGTGTTCAACCCTGGCTGGCATCGAACTGTTACCTTGGCTAACTTCTACATGCACTAATTGATTCACACAATGCAACCAGTATATGCTCATTGCTGCCATGGCCTGTTTTGCATGCCATCACCCTATGCATGCAGTGGGGTTGTGTGCATTGTGGGTGCCCTTCCTCTGTCTCCGTTCTCTGTGTTACTCACAGCCAGGTGGAGTATGCATCATCCCCCCCCCTTTCTGCCAGGTGGAGTATGCATTGGTACGTCATTCCCATGCCCACTTCCATGACATTGCACTCACCGAGTAGCCAGGATTTTGGGCCTGCATGTCGCTCCATGTAGCGTGGTATTGTGGAGTTCCTCAGGACCATAGAATCATGGGTTGATCCGGGGAATCTGGCACAACAATGTGTGATGATCATGTTGGAGTCACAGACCATTTGCACGTTGATTGAGTGGAACTGTTTCCGGTTGCGGTACGGTACCTCCATGGCACGTGGAACCACCAATTCCACATGGGTGCAGTCGATGGCACCAATGCATCCAGGTATGCCGGCTAGTGCATGGATACCCACTTTGGTGTTTGCTATCTCCTGGCCAGTCCGTTGTATTGAGATGTGGTCGTCTGTGTGCTTGAGGAGGGCATCGAGCGCTTGGATGAGTGTTCGTGAGAATAATGGTTGTGAAATGCCATGCAGGTGCCCCACTGTGTGCTGGTAGGTGCCTGTGGCCAGGAAGTGGAGTACAGCCACTACCTTCAGTAGGGGGGGGATGGCGGTTGGACTTGCTATCATGCTGACGATGTCGTCGTGCGTCATGTCTACGATGGCAGTGATGGTGTCCCGGTCCAAACGGTACAGGGTGTGGATCTGCTCAGCAGTGAGGTTGTTTGGATTGGCTCTGATGCGTGGGATTGGGGGCTGCCTGCGTGGTGGCACTGGCTGTGCTGGTGGGGCTTGCTGGCCCTGCCTTGCCCTCCTTCTCCTCCTGCGTCTCCTCTGTGCTGCCTGTTGTTGTTGTTGCTGTTGTAGTAGCACATGCATTGCTACCAGGTCCTCCAGCCCCAACATTGCTAGTCGTATTGGCATCATTGTGGAGTGTGACTGGGTGTGGTTAGGGGTGGGGTGTGCTCTTTTTGTACTCCCCTGAGTCTGTATTGCCTTCACCTGTGCTGTTTCTGTGCACCTGTGGCAGCTGCATACACTTGACATGGCCCTTTACGGTTGGTTCGCGATGGCGTTATTTGCACCATGGCGGTAAGGTACTTAGCGGCCTCGGTGATGGCGCTAGGTGCATGTCCGCTTGGGTCGGCATTCGCGTACCTTTCCGCCATGGCGCTAAGTACGGTGTGGGCGGTCGCGTGCGCGCACCCTTGGCGCAGTTAGCGGCAGCGTTAACTACGATGCCGCTATTGGCATCGTAGTTTACGGTCACGAGTCATGATCGGACCTGGCGGAAAACGATGGCGGTAACCAGTTACCGCCATCGTTTTTCACTTAGCGCCAGGGTCGTAATGAGGCCCAGTACCGCAATTTGCGGTACCGTAATTAGCACCTTCCCCATTCCCATCATGACCTATGGGGCAAAAATGGGAATGGGGAAGGGCAATGGGGGAAGGGGGAATTACTGCCCCACCAACCTTGGAATAGGGCGGTAATTCCCCTTTCCACCAAGGCAGTGCCGGTATTTTACCGGCATGGACCAAGGTGCTAATAGCACCTTGGTCCACCGCTGTCCGTGTAATGAGGCCCTATATCATTACAGTCGAGTTGTGGAGTTAGAATGCAGCAATCAGATGCGGCAGACTCGCTGGGGCAGGGCGTAAGCAGGCGAGCCAATTGCGGAACATCATAACATTGAGCCGCGAATCTAGCTTTCATGTTCTTTTGGATACTAAAAATGAACTCAGTCCGAGATATTGGGGGAGACGCGACGAGATACAAGGTCAACAGGTCATGCAAACGTACTGAGAAGCCCCTAAGAGTCAGGAAACAAGTGCAGCACACACGACATGCACCAGACACAAACCGGCACTAACCGGTTTAGTCACATCAGCGCAGTTGCGTCTGGAGCTGGACTATGAGGTGCACAGAAACTACAGTGTTTCTGGGTAATGTAGTCCTAGAGCGTCAGTGAGTGACTAACAACATGCTGATTCAAATTGCTCTAGGACAGTGGATGCGGCACGGCACACAAATATTCTAAGACAACGCCAGACGGGCTGAAAATTAATTGCAAAGCAAATATTGAAAGTTATCTGACTTGATATTTGTGCAAACAACAATAGCATTAAGTTGACGGATGTAGTACAAGCAGTACAAGTACATTTCTTGAAGCAGTACAAGAAAGGGTAAGAAGTATCACAGAGTGAAAGTAGATAAAAACGGGTCACGTATCTAAAAGCACAATCCATCAAGAAAGCCTCAGAGGGACTGGGGTTAAATAATCATCTTTAATGAAGTTGACATTTTTAGCTTTCTCTAAAACTGTAATTTGTGTAAAAATATGTGTTAGCAACATCAGAATGAATTCCTTATTAATTAAATTGTCTGCTCCTCATTCATTAATTTTGTCTTTTCTTTATTTGCAGAATAACTGGAGCACTTTGGTGTGTCTCATTTCATTTGTATGCACAAAAGAAGCATTGGCAGAGCAACACTTTTGGCTTTTGTGTAGTTATTGGATAGACATTCTCAAGGCCTTGTCACAATGGTAGTACCTGATCATTTGATGAAAGCAGCTGGAACATAATGTTGGTACGTGGACATTTCATGCACTACCTAGCTGTTGCATACACAAGAGTCAAACCTGTTGGTTTTGGCAATGCTTGTTTTTAAAAGGACTTCAGTGCAAGGAACAGATGCAAGACACACTTAGTGTTTTTAAATCAATTAGCCAAAGGCACACTTGGTTAGGACACTTTTATTACATCATGAGCGGGTTTACAGATGCAATTAAGCTATTACCTTGCAGAATAGCTCTTAGAAATAACACTGGCATCCCTTTAAAAGCACAGAGCTAACTCAGAGAGACAACAGGGTATGTGGTTTGGGTGGGTGGGGCAGGTAGTGGGTGGGATTGCCTATGGCCATGCTAGACCTTAAAGGCAGTCAGTGGGAAGATAAGCAACCAAACAACACCCACAGCTGTGTGTCCCTCCTCACATCCCATTGTTCCCTATCTTCACTTCCCAAGCTATAAGGTTTGGTATGGAGTTTACAGCACAATTCAGCAGCCAAAACTAAAAAAAAGGGCCTTGTGCTGCTTTTGTGACATCAGTGTGTGGTGAAAAGTTTGGGAATTATAAATGTTATGTACTCCTCTTTCATATCACTGCATTTTAATATTTGTGCAGATTCTGCAAACTGCCATGTTTAAACAACTGTTTCTTGCTTGTGCGAAGCAAGGCTTTAGACTTACAGGGCATGAATTTGTAATAAAGGCGGTTCGCTTAGTGGGTAGGCACGCTCGCCTTTACATCTCTCGCATCTGACGTGTTTCCCTTTTGGCATGTGTAAGCGTATTTTAGGCTCTCGCTTTCCTTGGGAAATCAGCGTTAGTAGATGGAAGTCATCATATTATATGCATTCTCACCTGCCTCATAGCGTGGATGAATCTTTAAGGAGTATATTGACCTTCACCGAATATAGCACATTATGCATTCCTCCCTGATAAGGCTAACATGAAAGAGCTCAGCTGGCATCAAGGATTTGTATAATGAGGCATTGTTCCTTGCCAGCAACGTTATTGCCATATGATTCCTTGCCCTGTCGGGACCACCCCTTCCAATGAAATGCATGTGTTCCTTTGGGTATAAGCGAACTGCGCAAGGAGGTAGGGGTGTCTTACTTGCGCCAAAGTCTTATGCTGCAGTGCAGAGGTTGGATTTAAGTTTACACCTCTGTTCTAAATTCCACATGATTAAGGTAAGCCTGTCACTTGGTGGCAGGGATCTGAAAATATAAGCCATGCCTCATGTGGTATTGTAGACCCTGCTTTTTCACACCTGGACATGGACAGATTCCACGGGAACCACCCATCATCCGGACCAGTTTATCAGGAAGGGGCGATATGCAACCTGCAAATAAAAGTGATGTTAAGAGGAGTCCTTACCTGTTCCCTTCAAATGGGACACAGTCACCAATGTGGATTTTTCTTTTAGGGATCCTAAAGGGGACCCCATTATTTTTTTAACTCAACATTATAACACTATAACATTACCCACCCTAAACCCTTCTTCTCTGTTCCCTGTGTGATTTCCCTATAAGGATCTGCCTTGCAGCCCACCCTCCTTTATGGGAGTCAAAGATAGACCCCAAGGGTGAATTGATGTAATAGACCCCCTACGTCCTTCCTGACACCATTGACTGTGGTCAAGAGATGGCGCGTGGAGGCACTTTGGTCGACTAGGTGGCTTATGTAAGGCCGCCACTCCCCCTTCCCTGTATCATCCGGGAACTCCCTAACACGTCTTTATTTAACTCCCTGCTTTATCTAAACTTCTTATCAATACCATTACAGTTACATGCCTACCATAAACATATATACATAAATAACTCACAGTTACATATGTAAATAAACAAAAGGGGACATTATATAACATGGGGGTGGCTGCTCCAGTTAGCCATCCCTTTTCAGTACCTGTTGTGCTGTCCTGATTATGGTAGATGGGGTCTGGATGGGGTCTCCCCCTGCACTGTCCTTATCCTTGTGGTGCCCCGTCTGTCACATGGGGCACCACCTCACCTCATGAGCTATGCCAAAGAAATCTCCCTTTAAGGCAGTCCCATTTGCCACATGTAGGTCCAGTAGAAGATTAGTGGTTGCTGTAGGGCATGGCGGTGAGTACACTGCCGTGCCCCACAGCAGCCACTGATCTCGTTTGGTGTCCCGTGCCCTGAGGGATTGCCAACAACATAGCCACACCTGTGGTGCCTGTGATATTCTTTGTGGAGGCCCAGCCCTGTGATGCTGGTGATCTTTTTGCCAGCCATGTGCCCATGAGAGCCACTACATTCACTGCTATATCCCAGTATGCTCAGCACTGCCTTGACTGTACCATCCATCCCCTATAGTGCCCCTATAATGGGCTGGATGGTACAGTCCAGGTAAGGCTGCCCAATAAGTAAAAACATACACAACATTAAATATACATTTTCTGTCTACACCTTGGTGCCTCTGTCTTTCTTTCTATATTTCCCTAAGGGGATAAGGATGTTGACCATTTTAGCTGGGACCAAATTGAGCCAGGGGCTACAATCTGGTGGTGAATGTTTTACATAATTATTAAGAGCCACATATGATTTATGTCTTACATGTGTCAGCACTGTGAGTCTAGCTCAGCTACGGAAGGATTATATGCATTCTGGCCAGACAGCCTGCCCCTGCCAGCCTTGCAGGACAAGAGGATGAATGGCTATGCCTTTCCTTTGATCCTTTGTGAAGCCGGGTAACACCTCTCTCCAGCCCAGGAAGCCCTCACCAGGGGTTGTATTGGGAAATAGGAATCAAAGAGCACACCCTACACAAAACGACTAGCCTCACATAAGGGTGTTGCATATATAAGGGCCTTTGATGCTATGGGCCAGGGAAGGTGGCCAGTTAGTGTGGACAGATGCAGCTCTGTACAAGTGGGGAATTGTCCCACCATCTTGTCTCTTTCTCTTCAGCTCTCTTTACTTTTTGTCTCCTCAATGTCCTTTAGCACAAAGCACTTTGGGTATGATCTGAGAAGGCAAAGACAACTTGTCATAAGGCCAGGGATTGGACTCCATAAAGCAGGCTTTCTTTTGTCCAATCACCTTTGCACTTGTGCCTATAAAAGAGAGGGTCTCCCACTCCTTTCTTTCATTCATCTCTGGACATCCACACTTCAAAAAGGAGTTGTTTGATCCTATTGGGAAAGCATTGATTTTCAAAGTCCTCCAGTTGTGAGGCAAAGGCAGGTGATACAGGGGAGAGGTAAGATCTGCTCCCTAACAATTATCAGGACACATTGTGGGTGACATGCTGCTAGAGCAATGTGATGCTGGAAATGCATCGGAGGGACAGGGCCTCCGTATCCTTGTCCTTTACTGCTTTTTATCATGTTCTGTCGTGTTTTCCGCGCAGGAGTTCGTGTGGCACTCCTGGCGGTGCAGCTCTCTCTCTTGGTTTGGTGAACAGACGCATGGGATACCCTTATTGCACCCATGGGTAGGGGTGCAACCCTGTGCCCCTAGTGTATGTTTTTGGGCACCTGTGGGTGGCCCACAGAGCAGGGTACGAACTGGTGGCAGCTCCGTGCTGAAATGACTGGTGCCCTGAGCGTCCTCCATTTTGGGATGCCCAGACCCTGTCATTGGAATCGGTAGATTACTGATGGAGACAAAATGGCCCCCATGGCCTCTTGCCTTCCATTGCCTGTTACCTTGATCTTCTCGAAGTCCCGGGAAGCCCTGCCTCTGTCCCTTCTCCCTGACTGGCTGTTGGGTGGAAGTTCCATATATGGTAGTGTGGGGAAGTGCTGATCAGACTGGCTGGAGCCTTCCCAACGACCGTATGTTGTGGGTACACCTGTGGGTGGGACCTGGGTGAATGGAGTGTGTGACGAATACGCATTCTATATTGTGGGTGTCTAGTATCTGGTGGTTAACACAATGACTGAGACAGCCCTGCCCGAAAACGGTATGAATGCAGTATGAAGTGTTGAATGGCTCGGTACTTGTCCCAATACACATAACTTGTTGTGAGTGTCTGGAGAGAAATGAATGGCCTGAATGCACTGTGTGCCTGATTGGTTGCCTGCCGCATGAATGCCCTTTGTAGTGATTGGATGCTTCAATGTGACCCAGCGGAATGAATGGGAGATCAACAGTATATCTGGGGACCTCTCACTGCTAGGAATCGTGTTCAGAAGTGTTCAGAGCTGAAGTCCAAACTACGAAGAGTAATTGGAGTGAAACTGACGCTTGACCTTGAAGCCCTGCTGGAAGAGAAGAGTTGCTGTTGCTCTCCTTCGCAATCTGAAAGCTGCTGTGTCTCCAAGGACTGACCCAGAGAGGACCTGTTAAGACGCCCTCTTTCGGAGCTATGAGGGACCATCGTGCACCAGCAGATCTTTGCCAAAGCTCCCTGGTAGACCGACCTTCGACAGGCTGCCGACCCGATACGGGGACTGCTGCGGAACTCCAAAGAGAAGCACCCGAACTGTTGTCCGCCACTGTCGACGACCACCGTCACCGACTGGAGCCGTCGTGCTCCAGTTTGCCTAAGAACTTCATTGATCCAAGGACGCTCTCATCAGCATTGTTCCCGCTGTAACCTGCTGGAGAAGGCCTGACCGTAGACGAGCCGAGGAGCCTCCACCGGTGGGTTTCCCGCCACCCAAAGGCCACAGAGACGCCGACGACTTGACGCCTTGGTGGCCACAGTTCTTGAAACTCTTTGCGGTCCAGAACTATCGACACCGAGGTGCCCCGCATGCCTCTTCCTTGCAGGACGTTTACGCTTCCCCGTCAACGAACACCGCTAGAAACGACATGGCCACTTCACCGTCGTAGCTCGACCTGTTCTCCGTCGGACGTTCGACGACCCATGACTCCAGCCTGAAAGGGAGGACACTCAAGAAGAGCTGTCGATTCCCAGACGTGAAACGCTACAACGCCAAGGTACTTTGGGGTTGCAGAACTATTGGAAAGTCTAGTGGGAACAATATATGGACTGGGCTTGTATCTTTCTTCTACAGGTTGCCCAGGTGGGGGGATCTCCACACAGAACAGTGTCTAGTGGTAGGGGCCAGTATTCTGCCAATGGTTCAACCATCTTGCTTTCCTTCCTCTCTCTACTGTTGGTTTGCTCTTTATTCTGATCTGTGTGTCGTTCTGCCCATATGCATTTTAATGAGATCTAATAACGCTAGTGGTACCACTTTAGAAACTGTATATATTTACCATTGCTGATTTTCAGAGTACAAAGTGAGTTATTGTGATATTGTATATACCTTTGAACATTAATTATATAAAGACTGTGTTGTAACTGATACAGTGTGTGGACATTCCTTTGTGGGTTCTTGGGCACTACACTGTACTTAAGAACCAGCCCGCATCACCTCCTGAGAAGCTAGGCCTTGATTACTCGACCACGTACCAATAATAGAGAATCTTGGCTGAGGTCCTCTGTGCCTCTCCTCTACCATATAGAGAGCGTAAGTGCAGACACCCCCCACAGGTGTCTTTACAAGCAAGACCTGCCTCTCTGCCAGCTATACCAGTACACAGGACCTCACTGGATGTGATGGGATCCTGCAGGTGTTTGGTAGCCTCCCCTGTGTATGGAAGAATGGAAACTAGGACCTATCTTGTCACTGAGCCCCTTTTTTTAGGACTCAAAGTAACCTGAGAACCAGATCAGCTAGGATTCTTGTCTTTACATTGTCAAATGGCTTTGAGATATGTTTCAAGCACAGATTGACACATTTGAACTACCAAGACCCTCCGGCCTTACTTTTGGCACTCTCCAAGTCTTCAACCTACTCACATAGTCCCAAGAAGCTTGGTTCGTCACTGTTGCACTACCAAGAACGGTGAGATGGTATTTTTAACTGCAAACTGCCCCTCTGGTCCAACTTTGGGCCCTAGAGATTGCTTAGGTCACATTTGATCCCTTGTGCTTGCAAAAGATAGATCCTTTTATGAACATTGCAGTTTTTGATTGTCTTTCACCTGTTTCTTTTCCTCGAGTGCTGCATCTTTCTAGCATTGCATTTTCTGTGTTCTTTCCATAGGGATGTTTTTGTGTAGTGTTGTTCTATTTATTTTTGCCTGTTGTGCTTTTAATTAAAGTATATATATTTGTATAGAAGCTTTATTGAACAATACCATTATTTTGGACTGTTGTACTTAGCTGTTTAGGTGGCTACTGTTTCACTTTCACACCCCTCTTGAGAGTATAGCCTACCTCCGGCCCACGTTACCACAAAAGGCGAATGAGTTATAACTCTTGACTGTGCCTGTTTCACCTTTATGTTTGGGATCACTGTTAATTTATAGAAGTGTGAGGGCTGAGTAGGCGGTTTAGCCACTACTCATCCCTGTACCTCTGCGAGACAGAAGTCATTTCACCACACACACTATACAATGTCATAATGTGTTATTTTTTTTATATCAAAATGTGCAGTGACTAGTTTGCATCAGACAACCAAGTGGCAAGCCCATCCCTGGATTGCAAGTGTGTTCTTTTGTCATCTCACCCGGGATTGTTATTTCACTTCAGAGCCGGTCCAAGACATGGGCAGTCAGTGCGGCTGGCCAGGGACTAGCAGGCATAGAGGCCCTGCACGCACCAGCTGCCTACCTTAAGCATATAAACGAATATTGTTTTCAAAAGGGGCTGTCCTGCCTCCATTACCGAGGCTCCCTTTTTGTGTGTACTAGTGAGGCAAAGTGTCACCTCTCAACCTACTCCTGCAACGCTCCTGAGACAAATACCTCCCCTTTCAACAACCCACCAGATGCTGCAGGCCCCTGTATGTGCCGATTAGCACTTATTTTCTTCAAACAGGGCATTTAAACTGGGAGTGATTTACAATTGATGGCCAATTTAAAAGACCATTGTTTTTGACAAGGCATTCTTAAGGTTTCTGTGTGAAGAACTGCAAAAGGACATTTTTATTTTGAAACTACACGCAACGCACTAGTTAGCTGCCTAAAATCAGTGCCCTCCTCCAGGACAATGAAATGTATCGCACAACATAATTTTAAATGATCTGGCTTATTTTCACATGTTCATATTTAACACACCAAAAATACTTTATTTTAGGTAGAATGTAGCATTTTCCTTACATGAAACATGCCTTTGTCAAACATTGAACCACAAACAGGCAACCTTTTCACACACTGGCCTCATTACAAGCATGGCGGTCCGGGAACTACGGTACCGGTAAGCATGCCGGTATCGTAGTTCCCAGACCACCATACTACGTGCTTTGCTCACGGGTGCCATTTCACCCGCCAGGTTTTTCCTGGCGGGTGTAACGGCACCCGTGAGCAGAGCATGTCGGATGCACCGGCACAACTCTGTATGTGCCGGTGCATCCGACCTCCCAATCCCCATTCAGCCCTTTGGGGCAGAATGGGGATCGGGAGGCCCTTGATTCCGGCACCCGCAAATGGGCAATTACCGGGTCCGCCAAGCTCGGCATGACCTGGTTCTTGCCCTTTCGTGGGTGCCGGAAAAAATGCAACTCCGGCGGCAGCCGTGCCATTAGTAAGGGCACGGCTACCGCCAGAGTTGTAAAGAGGCCCATTTTTGTGATGAGTCTTTAAATCGTGAAAGTACATTTTAAAAATCCACAGGCCTTTTTTGCCTTCTGCTGAATTGCATTCTGGTATTTCTAGTCTTCCCTTCAAGGTGAGGTGAATAATGCCATATTTGTAAACTTTTTGTCTAGGATATTTCTATAAGGATTTGTAAATTTGTACCAGTACTTTACTATGGTTTGTGTTCTTTTTCAAATTATCTTTATAAAACAGTATTGTTGAAAGCCAAACGTGGGGGTGATAAAGGATGCGAGGCATGAATATTTGCCCAGGTTGTGAAGGGAGCGGTTATAGGACTGGAGGGTTTTTTTTTTTCTGGTTCTGGCCCTGTGCTGATTTTCCAGGCAAAAGTCGAGGATACATGTGGGTGGCAGTTTATGCCCACTTTTTTCAGAGGACAGACACAACTCCTGTTGGGTGTTTTTGAGGCCGGTATTAAAAGAAAAAGTTTGCTTGCTCAAGTGTTCGGCTACTAGTAATTCACCCCAGGTTTTCATGTTTCCAGTGCAGACGCTTACCAACAAGACAGCATAAAAGTAAGGTACACGTCATCTCGATTTTGTTTTCCTTGGAATATTTCATGATAAATTGTTGGGTTTAAAAGCTGGGGAGCTTTTATACTTTTCCAGCATAATTGTGGGAAATGTTCCTCCCTCAGATTATTTTTCCAGGTTGATTAATTTTTTTTGAAAGTCCAGTTCCCATTTGTCTTGTGCACTTTCTTCTAAGGGTAAAGGTCAATTCAGAAAATGTGCACATTTCACTTTAAGATATGTTCACTTACTATTAATGAGGAGCAGCTTTTGATTTTTGCTACAGGGGCAGGGATTTCCACACAGAGTGACACAAGGCATCTGTACCAATCTCCAGGCAGAAACAACACATTTTACAGCAGATTTTGTAGCAGGTACAGGAAAAAGCCTAATGATTTACAGGAAGTTCTGAACATATAACATTTCAGCAACAGTTCCCTAACCTGCTGAGTTGTCTTTGCAGCATTCTCCTGTAGGACCCCCTGCTACTCTACCACCCGCAAAACAGATTTGGTCTGCCCACCCCTTCCAACAGGCAGGTGTTCCATTAATAAGGCTCCCTACCCAGTGATTTAGATGAGCACGGCAAGGACAACGGGTGCAATTGTGTCCTCTGCACCCATGTACTTAGCACCTATGCATAGATTATTTGGCCCCCCCATCCCACCCCACTTTATTTTAAGACTTGTTCCCTGTAATAATTTTGCTGATAGAACTATCGCACTATAAGGCAATATTGAAATAGATACAACTTCCTCTGATTGCCCAGGACCAATCCCTGCCCGGACATGACATCTTTGGAACTTGCTTGGAGGTTTTTTTTTACAGCAGGAATAATCGTTATCTGTAGCTTCTGAAATACAAATGTATTGCTAGTTTGGACAATATGGCCAAATATATGAACAATAAAAAAACTATTGGGAAACGCCTGGAAAAACAGCAGTAAAATTCAGTTAGCAAAACACAATCACCATATTTTTGCAATGCCTTCCAGAGTCAGATGGTGTTTTTAAACAAAAGTTTCAAAAATACCTTTTACAAACAATATTTCTACCAATTACATCTGGGAAAAGATATGTTCAAGTGCCTGAATTGCATATTGGTCTCAAATCCTGGTTTCTCTACTTAACCAAAGTGTGTGCTCCCGGCCAAATTCTTTTATCGCACTATGCCTTATCTTCCAAAATTAAAAGCCTATTTAAGGTATTCAGATCACACTCTCTGCTACTTAAAAAAAACAGTCTCACTACTGATATTTCCACATAGGTAAATATTAATAGTGATACTTCATATACTGAACCTCACAGTTTATTTCTCTTCTGCCTTACTCATGGCAAAGTGTTTTTAATTTGACTTCCCATGATACCATTGCGTATTGAAGACTCATTATATAATATCATTTTCTGTAATATTAGCGATGTCACTGTTTATGCAAATAAAGGGGGCTCCTGTGGACCCTGTTGTCAGAACTTTTGCCCGGGGGTGATGTTGGTGCCTTTAAGGCAGAGACAGCTTCCAGGCGGAAGCGGGAACGGGAGAAGGAAGGGGAGGAGATAAAGGAAAGAAGTTCAGTTGGTATTTCCTTGTTAAATAAAGAAGACGTACACAGTCTCCCTCTGGGGTTGCGTCCTTTATTTGAATGGCGAGAAGGCTTTCCTCTGCGCACCAGAGTCCATAGCAGTGGCCAGTGATCCCACTGCGCCCAACCAGTCCCTGTGAGGTGATCCCGCCCAGACGGCGACGAACCCGCGGCACGCCCGCATCTCCAGGGCCAGACGCCGCCTCACTCCAGAGGCGATCCCGACCACAGTTTCAATGGGCCCGATCCCACAGCACGGCTGAGTGTCAGACATTTGATCGGAGCACATGGAGATGTGGCATTCTGCCACACAGCCACACGGCAGTCCACCAGTGGCCACGCGAATAGAGACACGTGGCAGCAGAACATGCCACGTCCATGGCAGCACAAGTCATACAGTAAGTGCAAGCAGCCCTCCTCCTGTCCATAAACATACGGCAATCCCGTCAGGACCTTCCACACCAGTTATCTGCGTCCACCTCACGGCCAGCACACCAAAGTCCCAAAGGAAAAAAGAAGATGTTTTTGTAACAATGCACAACAGTAATTGAACGAAACAAATCACGCCCAAGGGCGAAGCAATCGAAAGGCATCATGACAAGAGGGACAACACAGCCCTCCACCCCAACAATCGCCTATGGCCCCCACAATTCACGCAAGGAGGCACACCTTCAGTGAAGGGCGATCACTGCATCCTCACACCAGTGCCTCCACCCCCCCGGTACTGCCATGAACAGCGGTCGGCAGAAGCGCTTTCGCAGACATTGACACACAACGTCCCCTAACAATGCAGGCCCACCAGATGAGGCATGTAGCTAGCTTCTGGGTGCGACCCAGGCCATAATCCTATGTCCCATCAACATGAGTGACCCAGGAACACTTCCTCCTGCCCCTACATCCAAGGCAGCCCTGCCACAGAAGCCACTCGGATTCACCATGACTCCCCAGGCTGATAAGGGCCCCAGGTGGATTGAATGGATCGTAGGTTTTAACCACTGTGTGAAGGCAACTGGTGGAGAGAAATCCCCCAATCTACACAACATGTTCATCAATCTGGTGGGCGGAGAGATAAAAACTATTATCGAGACCATTCTCCCGGAGGACCAAGCTGATTTCCCCACGTTGACCGTCTCCCTCAACAGAAAACTAGTTATTGAACCAAACAGATATTTATTCAACCAATGCACGCAGAGAACAGAGAAAAATGTTGACAAATTCATCACCCGCCTCCGGGTGAAGAGACCCATTGCCAGTTCCACGCATTCTCCACTGATGAAGTAATACGACTGCGTGTGATAGAAGGTTGCTTATCACCTACCCTCAGGAAGCAGTTACTGAAGAAACCCCTCTCCATTGACGAAGTAAGCAAGATGGCGAGAATCTTTGAGAGAGTGGACGCGCAAGCAGCCTCCATAATGGGAAGCCCCACTGTGAAACACGAGAAGGGAGAAACCATTGCTGCCGTCCAGTCAAAACCCCAATGACCCATGGACAGAGGACCCATGCCTAACAGATCCCCTAACCAATTGGGCCCCAGGACACAGAGACAATGTTATCGGTGTGGAATGAATTTCCCACTTTCAGGGACGTGCCCTGTACTATCGCAAAGATGCGCCAACTGCGGCAGCGAAGGCCACTTTCTGTCGGTCTACACGGAGGGGAGATCCTGCCCCACTCGAGGGATGAACCCACAGCTGCAGAACAGAACATAGCGGCGGGCTCCCCAGGCCCCAGCCGACCAAAGCAGACCCTACTACCAAGGACAATGATGATACGTCAGAGCTGTAGAAGAACTCTACCAGCAAGACTATGACCATGGCTACAACCAATATAACCATTACTCCCAGGTTGGGGATGAATATGATGAGCCTCCGAATACACATCTGGACTACGGTGAATACTAACAGACCACTCAATATCATGGAGGAGGAGACTAGGACCAGAACTGTCTGGATGAATATGTCAATCTCATGCAGGACGATCAGGAAGCAAAGGAAGCACCCAGAATAGCGGTCAATCTAGGAAACAAACAGTTCTTCTTTTTAGTTAACTCAGGGGCAACAGTTAACATAATCGGGGAACAAGAATTCCTGCAGATGCCCGAGAGACCAGAGCTCGAAAAGACCAGCTTGAGGATTTTAGCACTACCCCTATACTCAATCAGATGATTCAAGAAACGACTGATGCTCAATGGACGAACGCTGGATACCACCTTTCATGTTATCTGAAGCCCGACAAAAGGTTGCTGCCTCCTTAGTGACCACACAGCATGTTGTCTGGGCCTCATTGATATCTAGTTCCGAGAGGGCGAAGTGATCCAATCATCCGCATTTTCTGAAAACAACAGAGAGCGGGCATATGCAATCAACGCTAACCAAAAAGGACCACATTACATCACAAAGGAGAGTATCCTAGCCAAGTTCCCACACCGATGCAAAGGGTTAGGAAGACTCAAGGGTGCACCCGTCAAACTGCATATTGATGAATCGGTCTGACCAATTCCCCAACACCCGTGGAGAGTAGGGTTCCACCTGCAAGAAGCCGCCTTAAAAGAACTCGACCAGCTACTCAACAACGGCATCATTGAGCCAGCGACCGGTCCTACTCCGTGGGTATCCCCACTAGTCATCGTACCAAAGGAAGGAGGGCGCCTACACCTCTGTGTAGACATGAGGATGGCCAAGACTGCCATACAAAGGGAACGTCACCCTGGCCCATGCATTAAGGACATGATAGTACTGCTAAACAAATTGACAATGTTCTCAAAACTTGATCTCATTCAAGGGTACCACCAGCTCGAACTGCACAGAGAATCAAGGAGCAGCACTACCTTCCCCACCCACAAAAGGTTGTTCCGTTACAGACGCCTACATTTCAGCATCTCATCTGCTGCAGAAATATTCCAGGAGGCCATAAAACAGATAATTAGACCAATCAGGGGTTCATTAAACTACAGTGATGACATCCTCGTGTTCGGCACATCACAGGAGGAACATGAAACAGCACTGCTAGCGAGGTGTGCAGCACTACACAAGGCTGGCCTAACGCTCAACCTGGATAAGTGTAGATTCAGCAAAAGCAAACAAAAGGTTTTTTGGACATATTTTCTCTGATGAGGGCATGACACCAGACCCAGAAAAAGTCAGCACAATCACCAACCTACAGGAACCGATGCCGGCAGCAGATGTGCAATCATTCTTTGGAATGGCCGGATATTGTGCACGATACATTCCCCACTCCGCCTTGCTCACTGAACCTCTGAGGAGGTTGCTGCAGGTAGCATTTGATTCCATCAAAGAGGCCCTAGCTGAGGCTCGCCGCCTAACCTTCGATCCCATGTGGCACACCGAAATAACCGTTGACACCAGCCAAGTAGGATATGGCACCATCCTGGCGCAGATGAGTGGCGCTGATACACACCACAGACAAATTGTCGCATACGCGAGTCATGCCCTATCAGCAACAGAGTAGGCATACTCGCAAGCCGAGAAAGCGAGCCTGGCAGCGGTATAGGCCTGCAAACATTTCCACAATTTCATCATTGGAAAGAACTGTACTCTAATCACAGACCATCAGGTACTGCTCTCACTCTTTGGCAACCCGCACACGAAGATGCCACCCAGAATAGAAAGATGGGGTATTAGGCTTCAGGAGTACGATTACACCATCATACACAGGACGGGGGAGATCAAAACCTGGCAGACTACCCATCCCGCCACCCAGCCAGGGTGCTGACCACCCGCCAGGGTGAGGCAGAATACATCAACTATGTGGCTGTCAACGCCCTGCCATCGGCAATCTCGCTGGAAGCAATCGCGGCGGCTTCCTCAGCCGACCCGTCCATAGCGCTAGCCATCAGCCTGACCAGCAACAATAAATGGAAGGACTACCGGCGTGCGGTCCAAAACTACTCGGGGTGAGCAAAGAAGAAATTGCAAGACTATCGAGAGTGCACATGGAGTTAGCAGTCAAAGACCACTCCACTCTTCTGAGAGGGTGCAGACTAATCATTCCCGTGAAACTCACCGCCGAGGTCATCAGAACGGCACATGAAGGACACTGGGGAGCCAACAACAAGAAGAGGGAGCTGAGGTATCACGTATGGTTTCCATTCTTGGACTCACTTGTAGACAGCTGGGTGAAGAACTGCCTGCTGTGTCAATGCACGGTGCAAGCAGAAGCTCCCATCCCGATGCAGCCCACACTCACACCGGACCACCTGTGGGACAGAGTAGCAGTTGATTTCTACTGTCCGTTGGAATCTGGTAAATACCTCCTACTATTCATCCATGAGTATTCAAGATTTCATATCATCAAGTGCACGATAACAACAGCGTACCCCCAAGGGGCCACGATATTTGACGAGGTACTCAGAGAAAGGGACATCCCACAATACATCAAATCCGACAACAGCCCACCATTCAACAGCTATGAGTTTGCGGCGTTCACAAAGCATATGGGCTTCATACACCAAAGGATCACCCCCAGATGGCCACAAGCAAACGGAATGGCCGAACGGATCATGGCATCCAAAAGACAGTCCAAGGAACTCACATAGAAGGCACAAACCCACACCAAGCTCTTTGCAGACTATTATGCGACTACCACAACACGCTCCATGAAGCTACCAATAAGACACCCGCCAAGCTAATTATGTGCTATCAAATCCATACGCGCATTGTAAGAAAGGCCAGTGGGCACGAAGAGGAAGATATTGAGATCATAAAGAGGGACACCTGAAGAAAGAGCGAACCAAGGTAGACACGGACATGAGAAGGAGGGCAATACTGAAGGATCTCCAAATCGGAGACAAAGTTCTCGTCCGGCAAGCCATGACAAAGAAAAGATACTCTCAGAACCCACTGAACGTGGTCGCCATCAAAGGGACCATGGTGACAGCCCAGAATGCTGAACGTGCAATCACAAGGAACAGTTCACAGTTTAAACACTTCATCAAAATAGAGGACCCTGAGCTACCCCCGCCGGAACCAGATCCCAAACCCCGAGAGTCATGGGGTGACACGTGGACCCCACCCGTGGAGGATCGACATCTGATGCAAGATGCGCTGGACCCTCAAGAGCCCTCAGGATACTGTGAGAGGGATACATGGCCCCAGCGCGTAACTTGAAGACCTGCACGCCTGGTGGAAGAGTGTTGACCCGGTTGTCAGAAAATTTGCCAGGGGATGATGTTGGAGATCTCTGGTCCTTTCAGGCAGAGACAGCTTCCAGGTGGGAAGCGGGAGCGGGAGAAGGAAGGGGAGGAGTTAAGGGGAAGAAGTTCAGTTGGTATTTGCGTGTTAAATAAAGAAGACATGCACAGTTTGCCTCCAGTGTTACATCCTTTATTTGAATGCGCATCCCTCGCAACAGATCCCCACACAACATTTGCCGCCAACGGCTCGCAAATCCTTGGGCGGTCTCTGTTTCACTTAGCTTCTCGCCACACTCTTCACCCTCCCCTACATTTAATGGCACAGGTTGGACTCTGTGGAATACAGGGCAGAGTGGCGGACCTTGCCCCTCAGGCCGCAGACTGTCTAGCAGGGATTCATCTGTAGAGGGGTTTCAGGGCTCAGCCCTGGAGCTTATTGCTGAGCCCCAGAACGTATTGTCTCAGACTCAGATTGATTATGAAGTAATGAAAGCCAAAGCATCCATCACCAGCAGCAGCAGCGGGTGTGGCAGCAATGGTGGGGACCTGCCCGCCTGCAGTGTCACAAGCGTTTTAGAAAATACTTGGGCCCCGGCACTTATTTTCTTACAAATTAAGCACTGGCTAACCACTGTTGCTCTAAAGGCATCCTGCAGGGCTTGTTCTGAAAAGTGTGATTTACTCCACGATGGGGTAGCCTTTCCCTGAATCCAGACACAGCTCTGTGAAGCGGCCTCTAGTCGCACATTCTGCCTCCTTCAGAGCACCTCTCCTTCCCCTTTCCACTCTGCCTCTCCGTGCACCGCGCCCACACCCCTCCCTCTCTCTATAAACACCCCATCACGCTGGCTCTCCACTCTTTTCCCGCGCACCTGGCACATCAGCGAGACATCCCTCTCTGCACCTGAGTCCCTCGAGAGGCCAGAGAGGTGATCTGTGGATGGAGAGGCTGCCCCTGACTGGCCCAGCTGACCTCTAGGCAACCCTGGTTCTCGCCTGTGCTGTTCCTGGATGAGGAAGGGCCTGTGTTTATTGATGCCGACAGCAGGATCCGTTCCTTGCCTTTACCATTTCGGACAAACAACGTTTAATCTTGCTTTCTTCAGGTCTCTTTGTGAATGCGCTGCCTGGGGGCAAAGTTTGAGCAATTCGGTCTACGGAAGAGCGTTTTATCAAATGGAGAGTGCAGCCGTGAGTGCATTTCCCGAGTCCAGGGTGGCACTTTCATGAGTGACTCTCTGACTGAACATTATGAGGAATTGAACGGACTAGAAGGAATTCCTGGGCACGTGGTCCGCATGCACACAGCAAGAGTTGGAAAGGAGACCCCTGCAAGGTACACAATATACATATTGATTTCAAAGTCAGGAATATAAAAGCAGTGCTTTGAGTGCACACGAAATCAAGGCAGGGTGAGGGGGCGATACCTGGTAACGCGTTGTGAAACAATACTTCCGGGCAGGTCTATTAAGGGTCTTGCCAGCTTCAGATTCGCAAGTAGCTAAGAAACCTAGAAAAACTTGTGGTAAATGAAATTAGAAGAGTGGCCTAACAGACTTTGTGACTCATTACAAGTTCGGTGCTACCGACATACCACAAACGGATTTACAGTTACTGCCCCTTGGTCCTGCGATATTACAAGTGGTGGCAGGTGGTGTAATTCCCCATTTGAATTTCGGCGTAATGACCACTGGCAGTAATTCTGCTGATTTTTTGGGCAGTAAAGTGGTGGATTTTCCTCCAGTTCTTAGCTGGGTGGAAATCCCCCACCTCACCACCAAAGTTGTAGTACAGCGGTGCGGTAATGCTGTGGTAACGTTAGCACTTTTTTTTCTCACAGTCGTACTTGTAATGTGGCCCAATGTCAAGTATATACAATTAATTTTGAAAGGTGTGTTAAAAATAAATAATGTGCAGTAAAAAAATCTACTACATTACACATTTTAAAAAAAAATGTCAATGCAGGTTTCAGTTCCTCAGTTCTTTTGAAGGAAATTCATGATTCTTAAGCATTATTTTTTTAAAATCCCAATGAAAAATCTTCAATATGACTGAATGGTGATTTGATATTTATATAGCGCTTTCGCCAAAACGATGTACATAGAACATATTTACGTACAATTATCACCCACAAACAACGTTTAATCTTGATTTCTTCCGGTATCTTCCGTGAATGCGCTGCCTATTAAGTCGTTGTTTGCTAAACTTAATTTGTAGCACTTTGTTTGCTCGCTGCATGTTCTGTAGAAATCTATATCTAGGAAGCACCTTGTACTGCCTTGATAACCTCCAAAACAATCTGTGGGACTACATGTACCAGTGTGCTCCACGTTGGTTTTTACACCTGGTCAGGCACATGAGTGCTGCTGTAGGGAAGCCGGTCTGTGCCAGTTTTTGTCCGGGCGTGCCGACGTGTCAGCGTTTCGGCAAGAGCCTATTTGCACTGTTTGGTGCCAGCAGTAGAAAGGTAGTGTTTTTCTTTGTATGTTTAATAATTACATCATGCCATATAAAATGATCGTTGACAGACTTTATTTGGCTAACTGTAGTTGCATTTTAGACCTTTACAAAATGCTTTACTGTCAGCACTGGGAAGTGATCCCTGTTTTACACAGCACACACAGTACAGAGAAATAATGTTTGTAATTATTTAACTGTAATCTCCCTCAGCTTTACGTACAATGAGAGCAATTTGTAATACCAGCAAATTTCGATATTCTATTCTCATTCTATCAATACCTTTCTGTATCTCCTATTTATGCTGTGTATGTGCTATGTACCTGTATCCCCATGTTATCTGTATCACATATTTACCCTATCCATCCTGTCGCTTTATATACGTATGCTGCTATGTACACCCCCTGTCCTGCTCTCGTGCTTGGTCGTAGGCACTTTACTTATAACCACCATATCACACTACTACGCTTACTCTCTCCTATGCACTATCATTCAACTAGAACACAGCTATGCTATGACACAATCGACCTCGCTGTTATCATACTAACATTACCTGACAAACACCTCATCATCGTAATAAAACTCAGCTAGCTGAACGGTTGTATACGAATTGATCGTTTTACAACTGCTCGAATGACAATTGACCTTTTCACAATTGACCGAATTGTGAAGGTCAATTGTACCATATATGTGGGGGGAAACCCCCCACAACCCCCCACCCAACGCCAAACCCCCCAAAACCCATATATATATATAAATATATATTACCAAACCTATATATATATATATATATATATATATATATATATATATATATATATATATATATATATATATATTCGGTCAATTGTGAAAAGGTCAATTGTGACCCTTTAAATTCGGTCAATTGTTCATTCGAACAATTGTAAACAACCAATTTGGGTAATACCGGCTGAACACATACCGGCTAGCTTAGGCATCTCCTCAGGCCTAACGCAGCCACAACTCAGTCTGGGTGTCCACCCTCCAGACAAAACACATCCAACTGATATCCTCAGCACCACACCTACTGCTAGGAAGCGCCTATCATGCAACAACCACACCAGCTGCACACATGTCCGGTGCGCCCACGCACCATACGACACTCTCTCTCTCTACTGACTTGAACTGCGGTTCCCGAGGGCGTTCAACCTAACAGCGCTTTGAGGTCATACCAATGATACCTAAGGGGCTATGCAAATGCCAAGTAACATAACATAACATTATACTTATTCTGTTTTGCTGACTACTTTTTTGATTATCCATTTGCCATTTGCTGTCATGGCATCCGTGAGTTAAGCTCATCCCCTTGCTTTAATTGGTGATATGCTAGCTAATTTGAAAGGGTCTACCTCACATGAGACAGTCGTACTGTATACTAGGCCCCAGAGCTGCTCATTGCAGTGTAGGGTGCCACAGGGTTCTTGCCTCTCACGGACATTATATAACATACACACCCGTCCCTTGTTTGATCTTTTGGATTGTCATGGTGTAAGCTATACCAGTTATGCTGACAATACCCAGATCATCCTCAAACTTAAGGGTGATTATGTCTGGGACTCTGAGGCTATTAATCAGATCTACACAACAATACAATCTTGGATGGCTGTCAGTTCACTTGCCCTGTATGACAATGAGACAGAACTCCTGATCTTGGGTCAGGTCCTCGGCTGAAAACACTGGAGCCTTGTTATACACAGTTTCTGATTGCTGACTGTGCTATCTCAGTGGCTTTCTTGGTCAAGGCGTTAGGTGTGTATCTGGGTTTCCAACTTTCTATGCAAAAAACATACACTTCATCTGAGGTCTACCTGTGCATATGTTCTCAAATTGTTTAGACAGATTAGATCTTACCTATCTGAACAAAACAATTACTATTGGCCAGTGTCCTAGTCAATTTCAAACTGGGTTATTTTAACAGTCTATTTGCAGGCACCTCTACCACCAATTTGCAAAAGCTCCAGACCGCCCAGAATGGGGCAGTGAGGGCCATTCGGGGAATTAGTAGGAGTGATCATATTGCATCTGCTAGAGTAGCACTCCACTGGCTACCAGTCAAGCTGCCCATAAAAAGCTCACCATGACCCATAAATGTAGATCTGGCAATGCACCTCAATATCTTTGTGACCAACTGAAGGTGGCTCCCATTAGGAGACTACTCTGTTATAATGGAGATAATAAGCTCCTTCAGCCACGCGTCAAACTTCAGAAGTTTGTGGGCCCGAGGTTTGATGTATGGGCTCTTCGTGTCTGGAACGGTTTGCTGGTAGCATGTTGTAACATACCATAACATGTTGCAACAATCAAACAATGTACTCTCTTTATGATACTTTGGCTTTCTTCATTGATAAAACAATTAATGTATCTCCCAATGTCTAACTCGGAGCAGGATGATTCAGTACAAGCTTTTAGGCGCTGGCCGTTTCGGTGCAGTGCTTTGGCCGCACTGTTCCATTGCCCGTGGCTAGCAGGGTGGATGGGCCTGCCAGTGCCATATGTTCCCTGAAGACATTTTAATCCTAAACACTAATAAATCTAGTGGTTAGGATGACAACATATACTCAACAAACACACAGCGCTCAGTAAAAAGAAATATTGGCAAAACCAATAGTTCTGACGTTTATAGTTTATTACAGTGTACATTTAGCATGGAGGGAAGCAATGAAGAATGACAACATAGAGAGGAAGACATGATGGCATGGGAGGGAATAAAAGGCAATGCTGGGGATTGACGACATGAGAAAGAATAAAAAAATCCACTAGATGAAAGTACAACATTTGAAGGAAGGTGTGACAGCTCAAATGTGGGAAGGAGTGACAGGGCAAATAGGGGTGAAGCAACAGCACAAGTTGGGAGGTGTGACAGCACTAGGGGGGAAGGAGTGACAGCCAAGGGGAGTGGCAAAACAGCTCATGGGGAGGCACGACAGCGCTAGGGGGAAGAAGTGACAACACAAGCGGAAGGAGGGACAGCTCAAGGGGTAAGTAGGGAGCGCACAAGGAGGAGGGACAGCACAAGGAGCGGAAGAGGGTGTGAGGAATTCGACCATCCGCAATGGAGTGTCTGCATGCACATGGGCATTTTTGAAATTTTATATGAAATTGAATGAAGGTATATCAACCTCTGGAAAATGTGTGGGGCTAATCCGCACACATTTTCCTATGCTCACTGAACAACATACATATTGACCTGTGTACTCTGGGTCGACACAGCCTACAGGCGCAGTCCTCCCTGTCATATTTAGTTGGGATCTGACAGGTGGACTACACGATGCATCTCAGAAGGGGGAGGGCTAAAACCTTCCTCCTGCCATGGCCAGCCTAATTAATTATCAAAGGCTCTCTGGATCTGACATTTTCGTTTATTGACCCTCTGCAGATGGTTGCAGCAATTAACATAGTTAAAGGGGTATTTCAGTCAGAAATTGTATTGGCCCAATCAATTGGCATGTATTTTAGCGCATACATCGATCGTTCTTAAAAACATTTTCAATGCAAATTGCCTGAATTTTTCTCACTTGAACACATGCAAAAACGACAGGTCGTGTGTTGCCATGTTGTGCGAATATGATCCGTTGATCCATCACGCTAAGTTCAAGTGCCCTCTATGCACTAATTCAGATCAACCGCCCCTAACGCTGACATCACTATGCGCTCACTATGAGCTCCACCTATTTTAATTATGCTAGTGGGCAGCGTAGCCAAACGTACCCTGTCATCACCAATGTCATAACATTATCTAATGCAGAACTAGGAACATAAACACCCACATCCCCAACAGATGCAAAACCTTTGTTTCTTTTCACAAAAATGATGAAACTTTGGGCCTCATTACACGGACGGCGGTGGACCAAGGTGCTATTAGCACCTTGGTCCATGCCGGTAAAATACCGGCACCGCCTTGGTGGAAAGGGGAATTACCACCCTATTCCAAGGTTGGTGGGGCGGTAATTCCCCCTTCCCCCATTGCCCTTCCCCATTTTTGCCCCATAGGGCATAATGGGAATGGGGAAGGTGCTAATTACGGCACCGCAAATTGCGGTACCGTAACGGGTTGGTTTTTAAGGCCTGCAAAAAGCAGGCGTTAAATTCTCCAACCCGCAAAGGGACCTCATAGTAAGGCGGTAAGGGTTTACCGGTACCGGTAAAATACCGGTACCGGTAAACCCTTACCACCTACCGTGTAATGAGGCCCTTTATTTTGAAGAAAAAAGCAATGGCCGGGAGCATAACAAGCAGGGGAGCCGTCTTATTAATTTCCTGTGGGTGCCCAAATATTGGAAGTGACATCACCGGCAATTATGACCGCATTTGCACGTAGTTGCCAACTTGGTGCAAAGGGGATTGTGGGCGCATAACAGAGGAAACATTGGCTAGCATGTACTGCATATACTAAAGCCAAATAAGGAGGTTTAAGCCTTCCAGTTGCATTCCAGTAAGCCATCACTGCCCCTACTCCACCCCGCTATAATCATCCAGCTTGTCGTGATCTACATCATACCCTTCATACCGCAGCATGAACATCACCCCAAAGGTGGTCTAAATGCCCAAGCTATAGCAGATTTTTCGACCGTATTGCTGTACCAGAAGGACCCTCTGGAAGTTGGTCACTGTAGTCCAAGAGACACTACTACCCCTGAGAACCAGGCAGACTTACTATTGGACAGCAATATCGTTTTGGGTCCACCTTCTGTGTGAATATCTATATTATGATTTTGATCCATTTGTTGTGTTTTTGATTATCATTAGATGCCATCAGTATATTTGCTACAGTTTCAGTAAACCATTGCATTGTAGTGGCTTTTATAGTCAAATAGAAACACATTAAAAATACTCACTTTTGTTTGGTATTTATGTAGATTAACTTGTAAAGGTAATGTATGAGCATTAGGAATGGTATAATCAAATACAGAGTTCACTTATTGCTGATATTAGCAAGTAAGTACCCGGCATCCTACTATTCTATTTACTTGGAAAATATTTAAACTACCAAGCAAGATGTGTGTGGTGCCACTGCATAACTATTTCTATATTTGTCTGATGCAACTCCTAAAACTCCATTAAAATCGTTGGCATCTGGGACAATGTAGGTTAACACATATCCTTTTAACTGATGTACTGTCCTCTAAGGAGGGGTCACCCTCTGGGGGATCCCACTTTCCCTGTCCCCTATGGGATGTAAGGCATAGCAGGCTCACCGCCCTATTCCCACCGGGGAGGGCGGATGGCTCTACCTTGGGGAGAGGCGACGAATTCCCTGGATTCACCACAGCTCCTTGTGCCTAGAGTTCATAAAAACACTACACACCATATTGGGATCTAAACTTTGGAACAGTCTTCCAAATCCTTTACAGTCCATAAGGAGGGTAAAAACATTTGTGTTTTATCAGTATCTGTACAGTTATCTCGCTTTGCCAGTTCTTATTTCCATGAGCGATGAATTTTAATGTTAGGGCTTTGAATTTCTTTATGATGCTTGATTATTGTAATCAGTACCTGAAAACAACATGCATGCTACTGTTTTAATACAGTGAAAAAACAATGCTTCTGGGTAGTAAAAAAAAGTAACAGTATATGCTGTTTGAGTTATTTCTGGCATAACAAACCAGCACGGATGGACTAGAAGAAAATGAATACATGAAAAAGGTTATAGGCACACAAAACATTTATCACAATGGCAAAGCAAGCATGAAGCTGGAGACCATTTAGGGTCTGTGGTAGGAGCAGGCATGATAACATGCAGCTATGATGGTGCTGCTTTTTCCTTGGTCTTTGGGTTCCCCCTCGACAGACAGCTCTGGCATTGCCAGTTGGCGTACACTCTGGATGTAAGTGTAATGCTTTTGGAACTCCAGAAATTAGCCGATTTCTTTGAAACAGTACCCTTTTACTAACTGAGTGCTTGTTTAATACTTTATTAAGCTTATGAAATACATTGTTACCCCAAAACCTTCATGTTACCTTGAGTCAAACTCTTCTCCACGCATTCCAGGCAGGCTTTATATTTCTTTGAACAATGGAATCTGTGATGTTTTACATGCTTGATGTCATGGCCATGCTCCAGTACTGCAGTTAGGTCAGAGTTCTCATTTTACTTGACCTCTCCATGGCTTTCGATATGACCAACCATGCCATCCTCTTTTGACTGTGAAGTTGTGGAATGCTCTCCCACCTCAAATTTGAGAGCTGTCTGACCACCTCCATTTTCTTAAGGCCTTAAAGACATTCCTTAATGTTCACATCTCTCGGTTAGGGGATCTTCGGCAGTCCTGCTCCTCAGTGGCCAGATATCTTCGGGCCTTAGTTTCGGGCATTCTCCCCCACACCCTTTACCTACACTTACTACTAGTGAGCCTCATGATCTCCAAATGTTAAAAACCTATTGACTCTAAAGAAGGATTAAACACATGGTGTGCATGTACTCTATTTTTTAATAGTTCATGGCAAATACCAAACAGTACAAATCTTTGAGCAGAACTGTGATCCTAACCCATTTCAAAAAAACTTCAAATCTCTTTCTATTATCATCAGAGGTTATAATTATGTAAGATTTCCCAAAATAAAAGACTCTTACCTTGCAGAAACAGGACTCAAGTCAAAGAAGGCGCAGGTGGCCATCTTGAGTACCGCAAGAGATTTAGAAAGGCATGGACTAAAAGTTCACTCCGCACTCCCGATGAAAATCATCAAGGAAAACGCTCAGCCCAGGGAAGGCCAAAAGGAGGACAGTCAAAGGAGGGGAGGGGAACCAGAAGAGGCCCATACTGTCGGAAAATGGACTGACTCCGGGAACAATACTAATGAAAAAGCCTTATACATCCTCCCTGAGATTCTGTCCCAAGTACTCCAGAAATTGGGAATAGGTGAATGGAGTGTGTGACGAATACGCATTCTATATTGTGGGTGTCTAGTATCTGGTGGTTAACACAATGACTGAGACAGCCCTGCCCGAAAACGGTATGAATGCAGTATGAAGTGTTGAATGGCTCGGTACTTGTCCCAATACACATAACTTGTTGTGAGTGTCTGGAGAGAAATGAATGGCCTGAATGCACTGTGTGCCTGATTGGTTGCCTGCCGCATGAATGCCCTTTGTAGTGATTGGATGCTTCAATGTGACCCAGCGGAATGAATGGGAGATCAACAGTATATCTGGGGACCTCTCACTGCTAGGAATCGTGTTCAGAAGTGTTCAGAGCTGAAGTCCAAACTATGAAGAGTAATTGGAGTGAAACTGACGCTTGACCTTGAAGCCCTGCTGGAAGAGAAGAGTTGCTGTTGCTCTCCTTCGCAATCTGAAAGCTGCTGTGTCTCCAAGGACTGACCCAGAGAGGACCTGTTAAGACGCCCTCTTTCGGAGCTATGAGGGACCATCGTGCACCAGCAGATCTTTGCCAAAGCTCCCTGGTAGACCGACCTTCGACAGGCTGCCGACCCGATACGGGGACTGCTGCGGAACTCCAAAGAGAAGCACCCGGACTGTTGTCCGCCACTGTCGACGACCACCGTCACCGACTGGAGCCGTCGTGCTCCAGTTTGCCTAAGAACTTCATTGATCCAAGGACGCTCTCATCAGCATTGTTCCCGCTGTAACCTGCTGGAGAAGGCCTGACCGTAGACGAGCCGAGGAGCCTCCACCGGTGGGTTTCCCGCCACCCAAAGGCCACAGAGACGCCGACGACTTGACGCCTTGGTGGCCACAGTTCTTGAAACTCTTTGCGGTCCAGAACTATCGACACCGAGGTGCCCCGCATGCCTCTTCCTTGCAGGACGTTTACGCTTCCCCGTCAACGAACACCGCTAGAAACGACATGGCCACTTCACCGTCGTAGCTCGACCTGTTCTCCGTCGGACGTTCGACGACCCATGACTCCAGCCTGAAAGGGAGGACACTCAAGAAGAGCTGTCGATTCCCAGACGTGAAACGCTACAACGCCAAGGTACTTTGGGGTTGCAGAACTATTGGAAAGTCTAGTGGGAACAATATATGGACTGGGATTGTATCTTTCTTCTACAGGTTGCCCAGGTGGGGGGATCTCCACACAGAACAGTGTCTAGTGGTAGGGGCCAGTATTCTGCCAATGGTTCAACCATCTTGCTTTCCTTCCTCTCTCTACTGTTGGTTTGCTCTTTATTCTGATCTGTGTGTCGTTCTGCCCATATGCATTTTAATGAGATCTAATAACGCTAGTGGTACCACTTTAGAAACTGTATATATTTACCATTGCTGATTTTCAGAGTACAAAGTGAGTTATTGTGATATTGTATATACCTTTGAACATTAATTATATAAAGACTGTGTTGTAACTGATACAGTGTGTGGACATTCCTTTGTGGGTTCTTGGGGACTACACTGTACTTAAGAACCAGCCCGCATCACCTCCTGAGAAGCTAGGCCTTGATTACTCGACCACGTACCAATAATAGAGAATCTTGGCTGAGGTCCTCTGTGCCTCTCCTCTACCATATAGAGAGCGTAAGTGCAGACACCCCCCACAGGTGTCTTTACAAGCAAGACCTGCCTCTCTGCCAGCTATACCAGTACACAGGACCTCACTGGATGTGATGGGATCCTGCAGGTGTTTGGTAGCCTCCCCTGTGTATGGAAGAATGGAAACTAGGACCTATCTTGTCACTGAGCCCCTTTTTTTAGGACTCAAAGTAACCTGAGAACCAGATCAGCTAGGATTCTTGTCTTTACATTGTCAAATGGCTTTGAGATATGTTTCAAGCACAGATTGACACATTTGAACTACCAAGACCCTCCGGCCTTACTTTTGGCACTCTCCAAGTCTTCAACCTACTCACATAGTCCCAAGAAGCTTGGTTCGTCACTGTTGCACTACCAAGAACGGTGAGATGGTATTTTTAACTGCAAACTGCCCCTCTGGTCCAACTTTGGGCCCTAGAGATTGCTTAGGTCACATTTGATCCCTTGTGCTTGCAAAAGATAGATCCTTTTATGAACATTGCAGTTTTTGATTGTCTTTCACCTGTTTCTTTTCCTCGAGTGCTGCATCTTTCTAGCATTGCATTTTCTGTGTTCTTTCCATAGGGATGTTTTTGTGTAGTGTTGTTCTATTTATTTTTGCCTGTTGTGCTTTTAATTAAAGTATATATATTTGTATAGAAGCTTTATTGAACAATACCATTATTTTGGACTGTTGTACTTAGCTGTTTAGGTGGCTACTGTTTCACTTTCACACCCCTCTTGAGAGTATAGCCTACCTCCGGCCCACGTTACCACAAAAGGCGAATGAGTTATAACTCTTGACTGTGCCTGTTTCACCTTTATGTTTGGGATCACTGTTAATTTATAGAAGTGTGAGGGCTGAGTAGGCGGTTTAGCCACTACTCATCCCTGTACCTCTGCGAGACAGAAGTCATTTCACCACACACACTATACAATGTCATAATGTGTTATTTTTTTATATCAAAATGTGCAGTGACTAGTTTGCATCAGACAACCAAGTGGCAAGCCCATCCCTGGATTGCAAGTGTGTTCTTTTGTCATCTCACCCGGGATTGTTATTTCACTTCAGAGCCGGTCCAAGACATGGGCAGTCAGTGCGGCTGGCCAGGGACTAGCAGGCATAGAGGCCCTGCACGCACCAGCTGCCTACCTTAAGCATATAAACGAATATTGTTTTCAAAAGGGGCTGTCCTGCCTCCATTACCGAGGCTCCCTTTTTGTGTGTACTAGTGAGGCAAAGTGTCACCTCTCAACCTACTCCTGCAACGCTCCTGAGACAAATACCTCCCCTTTCAACAACCCACCAGATGCTGCAGGCCCCTGTATGTGCCGATTAGCACTTATTTTCTTCAAACAGGGCATTTAAACTGGGAGTGATTTACAATTGATGGCCAATTTAAAAGACCATTGTTTTTGACAAGGCATTCTTAAAGTTTCTGTGTGAAGAACTGCAAAAGGACATTTTTATTTTGAAACTACACGCAACGCACTAGTTAGCTGCCTAAAATCAGTGCCCTCCTCCAGGACAATGAAATGTATCGCACAACATAATTTTAAATGATCTGGCTTATTTTCACATGTTCATATTTAACACACCAAAAATACTTTATTTTAGGTAGAATGTAGCATTTTCCTTACATGAAACATGCCTTTGTCAAACATTGAACCACAAACAGGCAACCTTTTCACACACTGGCCTCATTACAAGCATGGCGGTCCGGGAACTACGGTACCGGTAAGCATGCCGGTATCGTAGTTCCCAGACCACCATACTACGTGCTTTGCTCACGGGTGCCATTTCACCCGCCAGGTTTTTCCTGGCGGGTGTAACGGCACCCGTGAGCAGAGCATGTCGGATGCACCGGCACAACTCTGTATGTGCCGGTGCATCCGACCTCCCAATCCCCATTCAGCCCTTTGGGGCAGAATGGGGATCGGGAGGCCCTTGATTCCGGCACCCGCAAATGGGCAATTACCGGGTCCGCCAAGCTCGGCATGACCTGGTTCTTGCCCTTTCGTGGGTGCCGGAAAAAATGCAACTCCGGCGGCAGCCGTGCCATTAGTAAGGGCACGGCTACCGCCAGAGTTGTAAAGAGGCCCATTTTTGTGATGAGTCTTTAAATCGTGAAAGTACATTTTAAAAATCCACAGGCCTTTTTTGCCTTCTGCTGAATTGCATTCTGGTATTTCTAGTCTTCCCTTCAAGGTGAGGTGAATAATGCCATATTTGTAAACTTTTTGTCTAGGATATTTCTATAAGGATTTGTAAATTTGTACCAGTACTTTACTATGGTTTGTGTTCTTTTTCAAATTATCTTTATAAAACAGTATTGTTGAAAGCCAAACGTGGGGGTGATAAAGGATGCGAGGCATGAATATTTGCCCAGGTTGTGAAGGGAGCGGTTATAGGACTGGAGGGTTTTTTTTTTTCTGGTTCTGGCCCTGTGCTGATTTTCCAGGCAAAAGTCGAGGATACATGTGGGTGGCAGTTTATGCCCACTTTTTTCAGAGGACAGACACAACTCCTGTTGGGTGTTTTTGAGGCCGGTATTAAAAGAAAAAGTTTGCTTGCTCAAGTGTTCGGCTACTAGTAATTCACCCCAGGTTTTCATGTTTCCAGTGCAGACGCTTACCAACAAGACAGCATAAAAGTAAGGTACACGTCATCTCGATTTTGTTTTCCTTGGAATATTTCATGATAAATTGTTGGGTTTAAAAGCTGGGGAGCTTTTATACTTTTCCAGCATAATTGTGGGAAATGTTCCTCCCTCAGATTATTTTTCCAGGTTGATTAATTTTTTTTGAAAGTCCAGTTCCCATTTGTCTTGTGCACTTTCTTCTAAGGGTAAAGGTCAATTCAGAAAATGTGCACATTTCACTTTAAGATATGTTCACTTACTATTAATGAGGAGCAGCTTTTGATTTTTGCTACAGGGGCAGGGATTTCCACACAGAGTGACACAAGGCATCTGTACCAATCTCCAGGCAGAAACAACACATTTTACAGCAGATTTT
Source organism: Ambystoma mexicanum (assembly GCF_040938575.1). Classification (NCBI taxonomy): domain Eukaryota; kingdom Metazoa; phylum Chordata; class Amphibia; order Caudata; family Ambystomatidae; genus Ambystoma; species Ambystoma mexicanum. The sequence continues at coordinate 1,135,823,787 of NC_090932.1, read as the reverse complement.
GTAGCAGGTACAGGAAAAAGCCTAATGATTTACAGGAAGTTCTGAACATATAACATTTCAGCAACAGTTCCCTAACCTGCTGAGTTGTCTTTGCAGCATTCTCCTGTAGGACCCCCTGCTACTCTACCACCCGCAAAACAGATTTGGTCTGCCCACCCCTTCCAACAGGCAGGTGTTCCATTAATAAGGCTCCCTACCCAGTGATTTAGATGAGCACGGCAAGGACAACGGGTGCAATTGTGTCCTCTGCACCCATGTACTTAGCACCTATGCATAGATTATTTGGCCCCCCCATCCCACCCCACTTTATTTTAAGACTTGTTCCCTGTAATAATTTTGCTGATAGAACTATCGCACTATAAGGCAATATTGAAATAGATACAACTTCCTCTGATTGCCCAGGACCAATCCCTGCCCGGACATGACATCTTTGGAACTTGCTTGGAGGTTTTTTTTTACAGCAGGAATAATCGTTATCTGTAGCTTCTGAAATACAAATGTATTGCTAGTTTGGACAATATGGCCAAATATATGAACAATAAAAAAACTATTGGGAAACGCCTGGAAAAACAGCAGTAAAATTCAGTTAGCAAAACACAATCACCATATTTTTGCAATGCCTTCCAGAGTCAGATGGTGTTTTTAAACAAAAGTTTCAAAAATACCTTTTACAAACAATATTTCTACCAATTACATCTGGGAAAAGATATGTTCAAGTGCCTGAATTGCATATTGGTCTCAAATCCTGGTTTCTCTACTTAACCAAAGTGTGTGCTCCCGGCCAAATTCTTTTATCGCACTATGCCTTATCTTCCAAAATTAAAAGCCTATTTAAGGTATTCAGATCACACTCTCTGCTACTTAAAAAAAACAGTCTCACTACTGATATTTCCACATAGGTAAATATTAATAGTGATACTTCATATACTGAACCTCACAGTTTATTTCTCTTCTGCCTTACTCATGGCAAAGTGTTTTTAATTTGACTTCCCATGATACCATTGCGTATTGAAGACTCATTATATAATATCATTTTCTGTAATATTAGCGATGTCACTGTTTATGCAAATAAAGGGGGCTCCTGTGGACCCTGTTGTCAGAACTTTTGCCCGGGGGTGATGTTGGTGCCTTTAAGGCAGAGACAGCTTCCAGGCGGAAGCGGGAACGGGAGAAGGAAGGGGAGGAGATAAAGGAAAGAAGTTCAGTTGGTATTTCCTTGTTAAATAAAGAAGACGTACACAGTCTCCCTCTGGGGTTGCGTCCTTTATTTGAATGGCGAGAAGGCTTTCCTCTGCGCACCAGAGTCCATAGCAGTGGCCAGTGATCCCACTGCGCCCAACCAGTCCCTGTGAGGTGATCCCGCCCAGACGGCGACGAACCCGCGGCACGCCCGCATCTCCAGGGCCAGACGCCGCCTCACTCCAGAGGCGATCCCGACCACAGTTTCAATGGGCCCGATCCCACAGCACGGCTGAGTGTCAGACATTTGATCGGAGCACATGGAGATGTGGCATTCTGCCACACAGCCACACGGCAGTCCACCAGTGGCCACGCGAATAGAGACACGTGGCAGCAGAACATGCCACGTCCATGGCAGCACAAGTCATACAGTAAGTGCAAGCAGCCCTCCTCCTGTCCATAAACATACGGCAATCCCGTCAGGACCTTCCACACCAGTTATCTGCGTCCACCTCACGGCCAGCACACCAAAGTCCCAAAGGAAAAAAGAAGATGTTTTTGTAACAATGCACAACAGTAATTGAACGAAACAAATCACGCCCAAGGGCGAAGCAATCGAAAGGCATCATGACAAGAGGGACAACACAGCCCTCCACCCCAACAATCGCCTATGGCCCCCACAATTCACGCAAGGAGGCACACCTTCAGTGAAGGGCGATCACTGCATCCTCACACCAGTGCCTCCACCCCCCCGGTACTGCCATGAACAGCGGTCGGCAGAAGCGCTTTCGCAGACATTGACACACAACGTCCCCTAACAATGCAGGCCCACCAGATGAGGCATGTAGCTAGCTTCTGGGTGCGACCCAGGCCATAATCCTATGTCCCATCAACATGAGTGACCCAGGAACACTTCCTCCTGCCCCTACATCCAAGGCAGCCCTGCCACAGAAGCCACTCGGATTCACCATGACTCCCCAGGCTGATAAGGGCCCCAGGTGGATTGAATGGATCGTAGGTTTTAACCACTGTGTGAAGGCAACTGGTGGAGAGAAATCCCCCAATCTACACAACATGTTCATCAATCTGGTGGGCGGAGAGATAAAAACTATTATCGAGACCATTCTCCCGGAGGACCAAGCTGATTTCCCCACGTTGACCGTCTCCCTCAACAGAAAACTAGTTATTGAACCAAACAGATATTTATTCAACCAATGCACGCAGAGAACAGAGAAAAATGTTGACAAATTCATCACCCGCCTCCGGGTGAAGAGACCCATTGCCAGTTCCACGCATTCTCCACTGATGAAGTAATACGACTGCGTGTGATAGAAGGTTGCTTATCACCTACCCTCAGGAAGCAGTTACTGAAGAAACCCCTCTCCATTGACGAAGTAAGCAAGATGGCGAGAATCTTTGAGAGAGTGGACGCGCAAGCAGCCTCCATAATGGGAAGCCCCACTGTGAAACACGAGAAGGGAGAAACCATTGCTGCCGTCCAGTCAAAACCCCAATGACCCATGGACAGAGGACCCATGCCTAACAGATCCCCTAACCAATTGGGCCCCAGGACACAGAGACAATGTTATCGGTGTGGAATGAATTTCCCACTTTCAGGGACGTGCCCTGTACTATCGCAAAGATGCGCCAACTGCGGCAGCGAAGGCCACTTTCTGTCGGTCTACACGGAGGGGAGATCCTGCCCCACTCGAGGGATGAACCCACAGCTGCAGAACAGAACATAGCGGCGGGCTCCCCAGGCCCCAGCCGACCAAAGCAGACCCTACTACCAAGGACAATGATGATACGTCAGAGCTGTAGAAGAACTCTACCAGCAAGACTATGACCATGGCTACAACCAATATAACCATTACTCCCAGGTTGGGGATGAATATGATGAGCCTCCGAATACACATCTGGACTACGGTGAATACTAACAGACCACTCAATATCATGGAGGAGGAGACTAGGACCAGAACTGTCTGGATGAATATGTCAATCTCATGCAGGACGATCAGGAAGCAAAGGAAGCACCCAGAATAGCGGTCAATCTAGGAAACAAACAGTTCTTCTTTTTAGTTAACTCAGGGGCAACAGTTAACATAATCGGGGAACAAGAATTCCTGCAGATGCCCGAGAGACCAGAGCTCGAAAAGACCAGCTTGAGGATTTTAGCACTACCCCTATACTCAATCAGATGATTCAAGAAACGACTGATGCTCAATGGACGAACGCTGGATACCACCTTTCATGTTATCTGAAGCCCGACAAAAGGTTGCTGCCTCCTTAGTGACCACACAGCATGTTGTCTGGGCCTCATTGATATCTAGTTCCGAGAGGGCGAAGTGATCCAATCATCCGCATTTTCTGAAAACAACAGAGAGCGGGCATATGCAATCAACGCTAACCAAAAAGGACCACATTACATCACAAAGGAGAGTATCCTAGCCAAGTTCCCACACCGATGCAAAGGGTTAGGAAGACTCAAGGGTGCACCCGTCAAACTGCATATTGATGAATCGGTCTGACCAATTCCCCAACACCCGTGGAGAGTAGGGTTCCACCTGCAAGAAGCCGCCTTAAAAGAACTCGACCAGCTACTCAACAACGGCATCATTGAGCCAGCGACCGGTCCTACTCCGTGGGTATCCCCACTAGTCATCGTACCAAAGGAAGGAGGGCGCCTACACCTCTGTGTAGACATGAGGATGGCCAAGACTGCCATACAAAGGGAACGTCACCCTGGCCCATGCATTAAGGACATGATAGTACTGCTAAACAAATTGACAATGTTCTCAAAACTTGATCTCATTCAAGGGTACCACCAGCTCGAACTGCACAGAGAATCAAGGAGCAGCACTACCTTCCCCACCCACAAAAGGTTGTTCCGTTACAGACGCCTACATTTCAGCATCTCATCTGCTGCAGAAATATTCCAGGAGGCCATAAAACAGATAATTAGACCAATCAGGGGTTCATTAAACTACAGTGATGACATCCTCGTGTTCGGCACATCACAGGAGGAACATGAAACAGCACTGCTAGCGAGGTGTGCAGCACTACACAAGGCTGGCCTAACGCTCAACCTGGATAAGTGTAGATTCAGCAAAAGCAAACAAAAGGTTTTTTGGACATATTTTCTCTGATGAGGGCATGACACCAGACCCAGAAAAAGTCAGCACAATCACCAACCTACAGGAACCGATGCCGGCAGCAGATGTGCAATCATTCTTTGGAATGGCCGGATATTGTGCACGATACATTCCCCACTCCGCCTTGCTCACTGAACCTCTGAGGAGGTTGCTGCAGGTAGCATTTGATTCCATCAAAGAGGCCCTAGCTGAGGCTCGCCGCCTAACCTTCGATCCCATGTGGCACACCGAAATAACCGTTGACACCAGCCAAGTAGGATATGGCACCATCCTGGCGCAGATGAGTGGCGCTGATACACACCACAGACAAATTGTCGCATACGCGAGTCATGCCCTATCAGCAACAGAGTAGGCATACTCGCAAGCCGAGAAAGCGAGCCTGGCAGCGGTATAGGCCTGCAAACATTTCCACAATTTCATCATTGGAAAGAACTGTACTCTAATCACAGACCATCAGGTACTGCTCTCACTCTTTGGCAACCCGCACACGAAGATGCCACCCAGAATAGAAAGATGGGGTATTAGGCTTCAGGAGTACGATTACACCATCATACACAGGACGGGGGAGATCAAAACCTGGCAGACTACCCATCCCGCCACCCAGCCAGGGTGCTGACCACCCGCCAGGGTGAGGCAGAATACATCAACTATGTGGCTGTCAACGCCCTGCCATCGGCAATCTCGCTGGAAGCAATCGCGGCGGCTTCCTCAGCCGACCCGTCCATAGCGCTAGCCATCAGCCTGACCAGCAACAATAAATGGAAGGACTACCGGCGTGCGGTCCAAAACTACTCGGGGTGAGCAAAGAAGAAATTGCAAGACTATCGAGAGTGCACATGGAGTTAGCAGTCAAAGACCACTCCACTCTTCTGAGAGGGTGCAGACTAATCATTCCCGTGAAACTCACCGCCGAGGTCATCAGAACGGCACATGAAGGACACTGGGGAGCCAACAACAAGAAGAGGGAGCTGAGGTATCACGTATGGTTTCCATTCTTGGACTCACTTGTAGACAGCTGGGTGAAGAACTGCCTGCTGTGTCAATGCACGGTGCAAGCAGAAGCTCCCATCCCGATGCAGCCCACACTCACACCGGACCACCTGTGGGACAGAGTAGCAGTTGATTTCTACTGTCCGTTGGAATCTGGTAAATACCTCCTACTATTCATCCATGAGTATTCAAGATTTCATATCATCAAGTGCACGATAACAACAGCGTACCCCCAAGGGGCCACGATATTTGACGAGGTACTCAGAGAAAGGGACATCCCACAATACATCAAATCCGACAACAGCCCACCATTCAACAGCTATGAGTTTGCGGCGTTCACAAAGCATATGGGCTTCATACACCAAAGGATCACCCCCAGATGGCCACAAGCAAACGGAATGGCCGAACGGATCATGGCATCCAAAAGACAGTCCAAGGAACTCACATAGAAGGCACAAACCCACACCAAGCTCTTTGCAGACTATTATGCGACTACCACAACACGCTCCATGAAGCTACCAATAAGACACCCGCCAAGCTAATTATGTGCTATCAAATCCATACGCGCATTGTAAGAAAGGCCAGTGGGCACGAAGAGGAAGATATTGAGATCATAAAGAGGGACACCTGAAGAAAGAGCGAACCAAGGTAGACACGGACATGAGAAGGAGGGCAATACTGAAGGATCTCCAAATCGGAGACAAAGTTCTCGTCCGGCAAGCCATGACAAAGAAAAGATACTCTCAGAACCCACTGAACGTGGTCGCCATCAAAGGGACCATGGTGACAGCCCAGAATGCTGAACGTGCAATCACAAGGAACAGTTCACAGTTTAAACACTTCATCAAAATAGAGGACCCTGAGCTACCCCCGCCGGAACCAGATCCCAAACCCCGAGAGTCATGGGGTGACACGTGGACCCCACCCGTGGAGGATCGACATCTGATGCAAGATGCGCTGGACCCTCAAGAGCCCTCAGGATACTGTGAGAGGGATACATGGCCCCAGCGCGTAACTTGAAGACCTGCACGCCTGGTGGAAGAGTGTTGACCCGGTTGTCAGAAAATTTGCCAGGGGATGATGTTGGAGATCTCTGGTCCTTTCAGGCAGAGACAGCTTCCAGGTGGGAAGCGGGAGCGGGAGAAGGAAGGGGAGGAGTTAAGGGGAAGAAGTTCAGTTGGTATTTGCGTGTTAAATAAAGAAGACATGCACAGTTTGCCTCCAGTGTTACATCCTTTATTTGAATGCGCATCCCTCGCAACAGATCCCCACACAACATTTGCCGCCAACGGCTCGCAAATCCTTGGGCGGTCTCTGTTTCACTTAGCTTCTCGCCACACTCTTCACCCTCCCCTACATTTAATGGCACAGGTTGGACTCTGTGGAATACAGGGCAGAGTGGCGGACCTTGCCCCTCAGGCCGCAGACTGTCTAGCAGGGATTCATCTGTAGAGGGGTTTCAGGGCTCAGCCCTGGAGCTTATTGCTGAGCCCCAGAACGTATTGTCTCAGACTCAGATTGATTATGAAGTAATGAAAGCCAAAGCATCCATCACCAGCAGCAGCAGCGGGTGTGGCAGCAATGGTGGGGACCTGCCCGCCTGCAGTGTCACAAGCGTTTTAGAAAATACTTGGGCCCCGGCACTTATTTTCTTACAAATTAAGCACTGGCTAACCACTGTTGCTCTAAAGGCATCCTGCAGGGCTTGTTCTGAAAAGTGTGATTTACTCCACGATGGGGTAGCCTTTCCCTGAATCCAGACACAGCTCTGTGAAGCGGCCTCTAGTCGCACATTCTGCCTCCTTCAGAGCACCTCTCCTTCCCCTTTCCACTCTGCCTCTCCGTGCACCGCGCCCACACCCCTCCCTCTCTCTATAAACACCCCATCACGCTGGCTCTCCACTCTTTTCCCGCGCACCTGGCACATCAGCGAGACATCCCTCTCTGCACCTGAGTCCCTCGAGAGGCCAGAGAGGTGATCTGTGGATGGAGAGGCTGCCCCTGACTGGCCCAGCTGACCTCTAGGCAACCCTGGTTCTCGCCTGTGCTGTTCCTGGATGAGGAAGGGCCTGTGTTTATTGATGCCGACAGCAGGATCCGTTCCTTGCCTTTACCATTTTAAATCGGACAAACAACGTTTAATCTTGCTTTCTTCAGGTCTCTTTGTGAATGCGCTGCCTGGGGGCAAAGTTTGAGCAATTCGGTCTACGGAAGAGCGTTTTATCAAATGGAGAGTGCAGCCGTGAGTGCATTTCCCGAGTCCAGGGTGGCACTTTCATGAGTGACTCTCTGACTGAACATTATGAGGAATTGAACGGACTAGAAGGAATTCCTGGGCACGTGGTCCGCATGCACACAGCAAGAGTTGGAAAGGAGACCCCTGCAAGGTACACAATATACATATTGATTTCAAAGTCAGGAATATAAAAGCAGTGCTTTGAGTGCACACGAAATCAAGGCAGGGTGAGGGGGCGATACCTGGTAACGCGTTGTGAAACAATACTTCCGGGCAGGTCTATTAAGGGTCTTGCCAGCTTCAGATTCGCAAGTAGCTAAGAAACCTAGAAAAACTTGTGGTAAATGAAATTAGAAGAGTGGCCTAACAGACTTTGTGACTCATTACAAGTTCGGTGCTACCGACATACCACAAACGGATTTACAGTTACTGCCCCTTGGTCCTGCGATATTACAAGTGGTGGCAGGTGGTGTAATTCCCCATTTGAATTTCGGCGTAATGACCACTGGCAGTAATTCTGCTGATTTTTTGGGCAGTAAAGTGGTGGATTTTCCTCCAGTTCTTAGCTGGGTGGAAATCCCCCACCTCACCACCAAAGTTGTAGTACAGCGGTGCGGTAATGCTGTGGTAACGTTAGCACTTTTTTTTCTCACAGTCGTACTTGTAATGTGGCCCAATGTCAAGTATATACAATTAATTTTGAAAGGTGTGTTAAAAATAAATAATGTGCAGTAAAAAAATCTACTACATTACACATTTTAAAAAAAAATGTCAATGCAGGTTTCAGTTCCTCAGTTCTTTTGAAGGAAATTCATGATTCTTAAGCATTATTTTTTTAAAATCCCAATGAAAAATCTTCAATATGACTGAATGGTGATTTGATATTTATATAGCGCTTTCGCCAAAACGATGTACATAGAACATATTTACGTACAATTATCACCCACAAACAACGTTTAATCTTGATTTCTTCCGGTATCTTCCGTGAATGCGCTGCCTATTAAGTCGTTGTTTGCTAAACTTAATTTTTAGCACTTTGTTTGCTCGCTGCATGTTCTGTAGAAATCTATATCTAGGAAGCACCTTGTACTGCCTTGATAACCTCCAAAACAATCTGTGGGACTACATGTCCCAGTGTGCTCCACGTTGGTTTTTACACCTGGTCAGGCACATGAGTGCTGCTGTAGGGAAGCCGGTCTGTGCCAGTTTTTGTCCGGGCGTGCCGACGTGTCAGCGTTTCGGCAAGAGCCTATTTGCACTGTTTGGTGCCAGCAGTAGAAAGGTATTGTTTTTCTTTGTATGTTTAATAATTACATCATGCCATATAAAATGATCGTTGACAGACTTTATTTGGCTAACTGTAGTTGCATTTTAGACCTTTACAAAATGCTTTACTGTCAGCACTGGGAAGTGATCCCTGTTTTACACAGCACACACAGTACAGAGAAATAATGTTTGTAATTATTTAACTGTAATCTCCCTCAGCTTTACGTACAATGAGAGCAATTTGTAATACCAGCAAATTTCGATATTCTATTCTCATTCTATCAATACCTTTCTGTATCTCCTGTTTATGCTGTGTATGTGCTATGTACCTGTATCCCCATGTTATCTGTATCACATATTTACCCTATCCATCCTGTCGCTTTATATACGTATGCTGCTATGTACACCCCCTGTCCTGCTCTCGTGCTTGGTCGTAGGCACTTTACTTATAACCACCATATCACACTACTACGCTTACTCTCTCCTATGCACTATCATTCAACTAGAACACAGCTATGCTATGACACAATCGACCTCGCTGTTATCATACTAACATTACCTGACAAACACCTCATCATCGTAATAAAACTCAGCTAGCTGAACGGTTGTATACGAATTGATCGTTTTACAACTGCTCGAATGACAATTGACCTTTTCACAATTGACCGAATTGTGAAGGTCAATTGTACCATATATGTGGGGGGAAACCCCCCACAACCCCCCACCCAACGCCAAACCCCCCAAAACCCATATATATATATAAATATATATTACCAAACCTATATATATATATATATATATATATATATATATATATATATATATATATATATATATATATATATATTCGGTCAATTGTGAAAAGGTCAATTGTGACCCTTTAAATTCGGTCAATTGTTCATTCGAACAATTGTAAACAACCAATTTGGGTAATACCGGCTGAACACATACCGGCTAGCTTAGGCATCTCCTCAGGCCTAACGCAGCCACAACTCAGTCTGGGTGTCCACCCTCCAGACCAAACACATCCAACTGATATCCTCAGCACCACACCTACTGCTAGGAAGCGCCTATCATGCAACAACCACACCAGCTGCACACATGTCCGGTGCGCCCACGCACCATACGACACTCTCTCTCTCTACTGACTTGAACTGCGGTTCCCGAGGGCGTTCAACCTAACAGCGCTTTGAGGTCATACCAATGATACCTAAGGGGCTATGCAAATGCCAAGTAACATAACATAACATTATACTTATTCTGTTTTGCTGACTACTTTTTTGATTATCCATTTGCCATTTGCTGTCATGGCATCCGTGAGTTAAGCTCATCCCCTTGCTTTAATTGGTGATATGCTAGCTAATTTGAAAGGGTCTACCTCACATGAGACAGTCGTACTGTATACTAGGCCCCAGAGCTGCTCATTGCAGTGTAGGGTGCCACAGGGTTCTTGCCTCTCACGGACATTATATAACATACACACCCGTCCCTTGTTTGATCTTTTGGATTGTCATGGTGTAAGCTATACCAGTTATGCTGACAATACCCAGATCATCCTCAAACTTAAGGGTGATTATGTCTGGGACTCTGAGGCTATTAATCAGATCTACACAACAATACAATCTTGGATGGCTGTCAGTTCACTTGCCCTGTATGACAATGAGACAGAACTCCTGATCTTGGGTCAGGTCCTCGGCTGAAAACACTGGAGCCTTGTTATACACAGTTTCTGATTGCTGACTGTGCTATCTCAGTGGCTTTCTTGGTCAAGGCGTTAGGTGTGTATCTGGGTTTCCAACTTTCTATGCAAAAAACATACACTTCATCTGAGGTCTACCTGTGCATATGTTCTCAAATTGTTTAGACAGATTAGATCTTACCTATCTGAACAAAACAATTACTATTGGCCAGTGTCCTAGTCAATTTCAAACTGGGTTATTTTAACAGTCTATTTGCAGGCACCTCTACCACCAATTTGCAAAAGCTCCAGACCGCCCAGAATGGGGCAGTGAGGGCCATTCGGGGAATTAGTAGGAGTGATCATATTGCATCTGCTAGAGTAGCACTCCACTGGCTACCAGTCAAGCTGCCCATAAAAAGCTCACCATGACCCATAAATGTAGATCTGGCAATGCACCTCAATATCTTTGTGACCAACTGAAGGTGGCTCCCATTAGGAGACTACTCTGTTATAATGGAGATAATAAGCTCCTTCAGCCACGCGTCAAACTTCAGAAGTTTGTGGGCCCGAGGTTTGATGTATGGGCTCTTCGTGTCTGGAACGGTTTGCTGGTAGCATGTTGTAACATACCATAACATGTTGCAACAATCAAACAATGTACTCTCTTTATGATACTTTGGCTTTCTTCATTGATAAAACAATTAATGTATCTCCCAATGTCTAACTCGGAGCAGGATGATTCAGTACAAGCTTTTAGGCGCTGGCCGTTTCGGTGCAGTGCTTTGGCCGCACTGTTCCGTTGCCCGTGGCTAGCAGGGTGGATGGGCCTGCCAGTGCCATATGTTCCCTGAAGACATTTTAATCCTAAACACTAATAAATCTAGTGGTTAGGATGACAACATATACTCAACAAACACACAGCGCTCAGTAAAAAGAAATATTGGCAAAACCAATAGTTCTGACGTTTATAGTTTATTACAGTGTACATTTAGCATGGAGGGAAGCAATGAAGAATGACAACATAGAGAGGAAGACATGATGGCATGGGAGGGAATAAAAGGCAATGCTGGGGATTGACGACATGAGAAAGAATAAAAAAATCCACTAGATGAAAGTACAACATTTGAAGGAAGGTGTGACAGCTCAAATGTGGGAAGGAGTGACAGGGCAAATAGGGGTGAAGCAACAGCACAAGTTGGGAGGTGTGACAGCACTAGGGGGGAAGGAGTGACAGCCAAGGGGAGTGGCAAAACAGCTCATGGGGAGGCACGACAGCGCTAGGGGGAAGAAGTGACAACACAAGCGGAAGGAGGGACAGCTCAAGGGGTAAGTAGGGAGCGCACAAGGAGGAGGGACAGCACAAGGAGCGGAAGAGGGTGTGAGGAATTCGACCATCCGCAATGGAGTGTCTGCACGCACATGGGCATTTTTGAAATTTTATATGAAATTGAATGAAGGTATATCAACCTCTGGAAAATGTGTGGGGCTAATCCGCACACATTTTCCTATGCTCACTGAACAACATACATATTGACCTGTGTACTCTGGGTCGACACAGCCTACAGGCGCAGTCCTCCCTGTCATATTTAGTTGGGATCTGACAGGTGGACTACACGATGCATCTCAGAAGGGGGAGGGCTAAAACCTTCCTCCTGCCATGGCCAGCCTAATTAATTATCAAAGGCTCTCTGGATCTGACATTTTCGTTTATTGACCCTCTGCAGATGGTTGCAGCAATTAACATAGTTAAAGGGGTATTTCAGTCAGAAATTGTATTGGCCCAATCAATTGGCATGTATTTTAGCGCATACATCGATCGTTCTTAAAAACATTTTCAATGCAAATTGCCTGAATTTTTCTCACTTGAACACATGCAAAAACGACAGGTCGTGTGTTGCCATGTTGTGCGAATATGATCCGTTGATCCATCACGCTAAGTTCAAGTGCCCTCTATGCACTAATTCAGATCAACCGCCCCTAACGCTGACATCACTATGCGCTCACTATGAGCTCCACCTATTTTAATTATGCTAGTGGGCAGCGTAGCCAAACGTACCCTGTCATCACCAATGTCATAACATTATCTAATGCAGAACTAGGAACATAAACACCCACATCCCCAACAGATGCAAAACCTTTGTTTCTTTTCACAAAAATGATGAAACTTTGGGCCTCATTACACGGACGGCGGTGGACCAAGGTGCTATTAGCACCTTGGTCCATGCCGGTAAAATACCGGCACCGCCTTGGTGGAAAGGGAAATTACCACCCTATTCCAAGGTTGGTGGGGCGGTAATTCCCCCTTCCCCCATTGCCCTTCCCCATTTTTGCCCCATAGGGCATAATGGGAATGGGGAAGGTGCTAATTACGGCACCGCAAATTGCGGTACCGTAACGGGTTGGTTTTTAATGCCTGCAAAAAGCAGGCGTTAAATTCTCCAACCCGCAAAGGGACCTCATAGTAAGGCGGTAAGGGTTTACCGGTACCGGTAAAATACCGGTACCGGTAAACCCTTACCACCTACCGTGTAATGAGGCCCTTTATTTTGAAGAAAAAAGCAATGGCCGGGAGCATAACAAGCAGGGGAGCCGTCTTATTAATTTCCTGTGGGTGCCCAAATATTGGAAGTGACATCACCGGCAATTATGACCGCATTTGCACGTAGTTGCCAACTTGGTGCAAAGGGGATTGTGGGCGCATAACAGAGGAAACCTTGGCTAGCATGTACTGCATATACTAAAGCCAAATAAGGAGGTTTAAGCCTTCCAGTTGCATTCCAGTAAGCCATCACTGCCCCTACTCCACCCCGCTATAATCATCCAGCTTGTCGTGATCTACATCATACCCTTCATACCGCAGCATGAACATCACCCCAAAGGTGGTCTAAATGCCCAAGCTATAGCAGATTTTTCGACCGTATTGCTGTACCAGAAGGACCCTCTGGAAGTTGGTCACTGTAGTCCAAGAGACACTACTACCCCTGAGAACCAGGCAGACTTACTATTGGACAGCAATATCGTTTTGGGTCCACCTTCTGTGTGAATATCTATATTATGATTTTGATCCATTTGTTGTGTTTTTGATTATCATTAGATGCCATCAGTATATTTGCTACAGTTTCAGTAAACCATTGCATTGTAGTGGCTTTTATAGTCAAATAGAAACACATTAAAAATACTCACTTTTGTTTGGTATTTATGTAGATTAACTTGTAAAGGTAATGTATGAGCATTAGGAATGGTATAATCAAATACAGAGTTCACTTATTGCTGATATTAGCAAGTAAGTACCCGGCATCCTACTATTCTATTTACTTGGAAAATATTTAAACTACCAAGCAAGATGTGTGTGGTGCCACTGCATGACTATTTCTATATTTGTCTGATGCAACTCCTAAAACTCCATTAAAATCGTTGGCATCTGGGACAATGTAGGTTAACACATATCCTTTTAACTGATGTACTGTCCTCTAAGGAGGGGTCACCCTCTGGGGGATCCCACTTTCCCTGTCCCCTATGGGATGTAAGGCATAGCAGGCTCACCGCCCTATTCCCACCGGGGAGGGCGGATGGCTCTACCTTGGGGAGAGGCGACGAATTCCCTGGATTCACCACAGCTCCTTGTGCCTAGAGTTCATAAAAACACTACACACCATATTGGGATCTAAACTTTGGAACAGTCTTCCAAATCCTTTACAGTCCATAAGGAGGGTAAAAACATTTGTGTTTTATCAGTATCTGTACAGTTATCTCGCTTTGCCAGTTCTTATTTCCATGAGCGATGAATTTTAATGTTAGGGCTTTGAATTTCTTTATGATGCTTGATTATTGTAATCAGTACCTGAAAACAACATGCATGCTACTGTTTTAATACAGTGAAAAAACAATGCTTCTGGGTAGTAAAAAAAAAGTAACAGTATATGCTGTTTGAGTTATTTCTGGCATAACAAACCAGCACGGATGGACTAGAAGAAAATGAATACATGAAAAAGGTTATAGGCACACAAAACATTTATCACAATGGCAAAGCAAGCATGAAGCTGGAGACCATTTAGGGTCTGTGGTAGGAGCAGGCATGATAACATGCAGCTATGATGGTGCTGCTTTTTCCTTGGTCTTTGGGTTCCCCCTCGACAGACAGCTCTGGCATTGCCAGTTGGCGTACACTCTGGATGTAAGTGTAATGCTTTTGGAACTCCAGAAATTAGCCGATTTCTTTGAAACAGTACCCTTTTACTAACTGAGTGCTTGTTTAATACTTTATTAAGCTTATGAAATACATTGTTACCCCAAAACCTTCATGTTACCTTGAGTCAAACTCTTCTCCACGCATTCCAGGCAGGCTTTATATTTCTTTGAACAACGGAATCTGTGATGTTTTACATGCTTGATGTCATGGCCATGCTCCAGTACTGCAGTTAGGTCAGAGTTCTCATTTTACTTGACCTCTCCATGGCTTTCGATATGACCAACCATGCCATCCTCTTTTGACTGTGAAGTTGTGGAATGCTCTCCCACCTCAAATTTGAGAGCTGTCTGACCACCTCCATTTTCTTAAGGCCTTAAAGACATTCCTTAATGTTCACATCTCTCGGTTAGGGGATCTTCGGCAGTCCTGCTCCTCAGTGGCCAGATATCTTCGGGCCTTAGTTTCGGGCATTCTCCCCCACACCCTTTACCTACACTTACTACTAGTGAGCCTCATGATCTCCAAATGTTAAAAACCTATTGACTCTAAAGAAGGATTAAACACATGGTGTGCATGTACTCTATTTTTTAATAGTTCATGGCAAATACCAAACAGTACAAATCTTTGAGCAGAACTGTGATCCTAACCCATTTCAAAAAAACTTCAAATCTCTTTCTATTATCATCAGAGGTTATAATTATGTAAGATTTCCCAAAATAAAAGACTCTTACCTTGCAGAAACAGGACTCAAGTCAAAGAAGGCGCAGGTGGCCATCTTGAGTACCGCAAGAGATTTAGAAAGGCATGGACTAAAAGTTCACTCCGCACTCCCGATGAAAATCATCAAGGAAAACGCTCAGCCCAGGGAAGGCCAAAAGGAGGACAGTCAAAGGAGGGGAGGGGAACCAGAAGAGGCCCATACTGTCGGAAAATGGACTGACTCCGGGAACAATACTAATGAAAAAGCCTTATACATCCTCCCTGAGATTCTGTCCCAAGTACTCCAGAAATTGGGAATAGGTCTCCAACATCCTTAGGCACAATAGTTTAATTTGGTTAGTTGGAATATGCGCAGTTCCACTACCTTTAAATATAAAAAAATGAGAGAACAGATATTCGAACTCTACAATGTCATACTATTTCAGGAAACCTGGTTGGTCAATCCTATTGAAATTCAGGGCTATACATTCCACTGCTTATCCACTTTACAGAAAGCAAAAGGAAGGCCCTCAGGACGTCTTCTGATGGCCCTTAAAAATCATAACGTAAAAGCCATAATTTCTATTTTTAACAACATTATAGGAATCCAGCCCTGTAAAATTCGGTTAACATTTGACATTCCAGATCCTGATTTAATAATTATTAATATCTATTGGAAACCCGCCTGTTCGGAACTCCAAGTTTTTCTAACAACATTGGCTTCCTTGTTGACAAAGATAAAGATAGATTATGGAGACTCTAACATAATTCTCACTGGAGACCTAAATGCAGAATGTGTCAAGTCACTAAGTGGGAAGGATACCCCCCCAAAAAAGGGCGCATCTGGTTGGACTTTCTGGATTCATGGAGTCTGAAAATGTTGACGGGAGTGCTGGGGGGATGTTAGCCCCATCTCTACCTGGCACCGTGATAAATCATCCAATTAGATTATTAGATTATATATTTTTTCACAAGGTTTCCTCTCCAAACAAACCATCTTGGAAATTAACCATGATGGAGAGAGTGATCACTCACAATTAGAGTTGTCATTCCCTGACCTGTCAGTTACATCATCTGCTATACATGAGATCTCGTGGGGAAAAAGGGGAAAGTCCGAGCAATTAAATACAAGTAGGATGGGAAATTTTTAAATAAGATGTTGGAAGAAATTCCAAACTGTATCTGGGAGGAAAAATGTCAACTGGATACATTTATAAAATTCACAGCTTTGATGAGGAGACTTGGAGAAGAAAAGGGAATTTAGGCAACTCCGTAAACTAGGGAAAGTAAGTTATTAAACCATCTATTTACAGAAATCCTCATAAGACGCTTGTTTCCACCTTCATGGAAGACAGCGCTATTGATAACATTCTTCAAGGGGGGTGATCGGTTAAATCTGGCAAATTATCGCCCGATCGCCCTCCTAGATATACAGTAAAGTTTTTATGAACCTTTTACTGAATGAACTTACATCTTGGGTAGACACTGCACAGATTCTATCCCGTCACCAAACAGGGTTTAGACGAGAACTCTCTACTAGTCTAAATGGCCTGGTCTTAAATCTGGTAAGTGAGTATACAGTAGACAAAGGTGAGGCCCCGCTAGATGGGGCATGGGTTGATTTATATAAAGCTTTCGACCGAGTCGATAGAGAACTGCTCTGGAGTAAACTATGGAACCGGGGGATCCTAGAGTTGCTGTTAGCAATGTTGATTGAACTGCACAGAGACACCTCTCTGAGAATGCTGCTCGATGCTCAGGGTCATCTGTCCGAATTAATCAAAGTGGAGAGAGGAGTGATACAAGAGTGTTTGGGGGCCCCACTCTTTTTTAACTTGTTTCTGGTGGACTTGGGCGTCTTTCTGGAGTCATCTGCCCTGGCCAATCCAATGTTATATGGGAGAAGGATCCATTGGCTGACCTATTCAGATGGCATTGTCTTGCTAGACAAGACAGCAATAGGTCTACGGTGCCTCTTGACCAAACTGGGAGAATACACATGCACAAATGGTTTGTCTATCAACCCTTAAAAAGTCCAAGATCGTAATTTCTAGGCACCCCCAGAAAAAGATCTGTTTTGCAAGATGGGTTCTGGAGGGTCAAATTATCCCACGGGTGGATGAACTCACATATTTGGGATGTAAGATTTATGCTTCCCCAGCCATTTATAAAGTGGAGTCGGAAAGCTCAGGAAATATCTCGCAGATCATACCTCAGATGATGAAACTCAATGCAAAATATTGCAAACTCTATACTCCACTTGATTAAGATCTATATGTCAAAGGCAGTCCCAGTGATTTTATATAGCCTAGAAGCCAGGCCCTTAATCTGGAACTCAAACTGGAGTAAACTGGAAGGTTCTCTATGGACTTCCAATGTGTACTCCATCTTGGAGTCTGAGGTTGGAGTTAGGTTTAAGATCACTGGGATGTTTGGTGAATTAGAAGCTGATCGCGCTTTATCGGGAGATCATCACCACCCAGAACTCTACACTCTATGGGGACATTAAAATACATCTTGAAAATTCAGAGTATTTGAGAGTAAAAGATATCCTGATAAGGATCAATTCAAACCTGGAAACATTAATTAACAATCCCAAGAAGGTGAAAAGGACGCTAGAACTGATTGACTGGACTGACACAACTGCGAGATTGAGGGCTTTGGCTCCTCCAAACCAATTTTTGATGGTCGATAAAAAGTTGGGTTGTCTTTCGAAATACCTATTAAAGTTTCCTGATAGACAAGTTAGGAATAATTTCTTGAGGATAAGATTAAATATAATACACACTGGAGAAATTTTGATCAAGCGAAAACAAGGAGATGGAGCCCTCAAGCTCTGTGAAATATGTGCTACGCCAAGATATCAATCATTAGGACACCTCCTGATGGACTGTAAGGGAACGTGGTGTGTGAGGTCAGCTCTATTCAGGAGATTTATGGATCGGGAGAAGGGCTTGATCTCAGAATTTTTCTGGAACAGAATGATCTCTGGCTACAAAACCACTCTAACATCTACTGTTGTGCAAGTTCTGAAAAGCTGTAACATAGTTATTTGAAGGAATTAGGGCCTCATTACACGGAAGGCGGTAATGGTTAACGGCCACCGTTAATGGTAACGGTGACCGTTAACCATTACCGCATTACTACGAGGTCCCTTAGCGGGTTGGTGCTTTAACGCCTGCTTTTTGCAGGCGTTAAAAACCAACCCGCTAAGGGACCTCGGAGCTAATTACGGCACCGCAAAATTGCGGTGCCGTAATTAGCACCTTCCCCATTCCCATAGAGCCCTATGGGGCAGAAATGGGAATGGGGAAGGGCAATGGCGGAAGGCGGATTTACCGCCCCACCAACCTTGGAATGGGGCGGTAAATCCCCTTTCCGCCAAGGCGGTGACGGTATTTTACCGGCATGAGCCATGGCGCTAATAGCGCCATGGCTCACCGCCTTCCGTGTAATGAGGCCCTTAGTGTGAAAAATTGAAATAACCTAATCAAAGCTGAACTTTATTTATCAAATCTCTGATTTCGAGGCAGGTGGAAATGAGAATTGGGCTATGTGTGTCCTGTGGGGTCCATGATTATTTGCGTTTTATGAAGTAATTTTAAGACACTTGTTGAAAGTGAAAGAAATGGATGTGCAATTATGTCACAGGCTAGGAACAAATGTAATGCTTGAAAAAAATGTCTATGAAATTGCTGTAAATGCACATCGATATTAAGGTGTTTTATATTTTGTAAAGTTTCTTCTTGCAACCAAATACAAATGAATAAAACAAGGCAAGCAGGAGATGGATGTTGTGGCAGTAAAGGAAAAAGGCATGACAACATATAGCTGGGCTTGAATGCGTAGTCAATGCACACTTTGATGATCACACGGACGAGCAAGTAGGTGAATGTCAACGGTGGGAGTATGAAATGGCGACACAGTGGCATAGGTGCAAATGTAAGGCCGGTGTGCCAAGGTGGCAGGAGACTGGGCAACTTCGATGCAAAGCCTGCAACCCACCAAACAGAGAACAAGTCCACATGTGTGGATGTGGCCATGTACAGTCAGTGGCCAGCGTAATCACAATCCTATCCCTGTGTGGACAGGCAATGCCAAGGTGACAGTCATTCTCCCTGCAAAGGTTACAGTCAAGGTTGCATCAAGATACCAGTGCACACAGGCACCAGAGGCATGTCATACCAATGAGTGACATGGATGTCACTGGTGTGCACTTCCATGTCTAATAGAGCATGGATTTGCGAATGCACATGCATACTCGTTATACATTTCTAGGCTGTGTGCTACCAGCATAAGGACTGCAGGTTATGGCCCCCTTCAGTACACTGGCATTGCACACATCCCTACATCACTGCATGACCTGACAATTGAATGACACACATATGCATGAGCTATTGGCAGTGGAGGAGTCATGTGAGTGCATGCAACATTGACAGTACACACCATACAGATATGGCACAGATGCCGTGCATGCTGTAATGCAGCACCTGCACGCAATGCCCTGGGGAGAATGCCATACACATCTGCACGTGCAAGGTGCAGTGAGGTCTACCCTAAGCAGCCAACGGCCACAATGCATCCTGCGTCAATTGGACCCCCATGCATGTGCAGCTTGGACGTCAATCCCATGATGTGAATGCCACTCTGCAACACTAATCCACACCGCCTTCGCCAGGCATATTCATGACCACATTCATCATTCACATATATCACTCACCTGTAGCATGTTCAAATGTGTTGATGCCTCCGATGCCAACAATCTGCTCACTTGAGATGAGGCCAGAGGCTACCTCCTCAAAAGGAGTGAGCTCCTGAATATGTGGTGAACCACCACCAGTCGCCTATGAAGAGAGCACATTTGCTCCCAGCTTCTCCTTTGTACGCCTCGTCAGATCATCCATGCGATTATGCACCAGTTTCGCAGTGTACCTCTCCACCCGAGACATTCACAAGGACAGTCACCTCCTGCCACTTCTGTTTACATTGGCCTGTGTCACGGTGCTTCCAGCCCAGGGGTACATCTTGGAGTTGTTTTCCTCAACAAAGTCTGTGAGGATTTGCAATTCCTCATCCGTAAATTTCCTCTTCTGGCTCACCCCCTCCTCAGTCAGTGGTGATGGTCCCTGGCTTGTAGGGGTACCAGTGGCACCTTCAGTGGCTGTGCTGGTGCATGTCTGTGGCAGTGCTGCTTCCCCAGCATGTGGTTGTTGTGCCCTCCCCCTGGCATGTTGTGGCATTGGTCCCCTCCTTTTCACTTGTCTCCCAGCTCTGCCAGTCCCCCTTCTGTCGATGTCTAGATTCCACAGGATGTATTCTTGCAATTCCTGCTGTTCTCCACTTGCACCGTGTATTCTCTGCCTACGCCCGTAAAACTGATCAAGGAAGTGCTCTGCATCCTGCAACCATTACGAATAAGCTGTGCAGATGCACCCTGCGCATGCGCCCCATATTCGTAGTAAGCCGTGCATGCGCAGATTGCACTGCGTTACACGCATAATTTACGTGAGACGGCCCAGCTTGTTTTGGCATCTGGATTTGCAAGGGTCCACAGGGAGCTTCCTGCCACCGGTTTGAGACACTTCTTGGCCTGCTATCACACTGCTGCAACCCATCTGTTGTGGACTCCTTGGCAAGTTTGCAGTTCATTGCCAGTGTGCCATATGTTCATCTAATTTACATTGCTGCCTGCTGATACTCAGTACAGGTGAGTGGGGAACAGGACATGGGCAAGGGGTGGCTCTGTGGATGCATGCTTGCTGGTGGGTGCCAGATGGTGGCACTCATGGGGAGGGTGTACTGTTGTGGGGGGGTGCTGTGTTTTGCATGTGCGAGCTCACAGATGCAATGATACACACGTATTGCATGGTAACTATCGCAATTTGTGGAAGTTAGGTCATAATTGTACCCTCATGCATATGGAATCTGCTTCAGCAGATGCATCAACAGTGTTGGGAAGGGGCCTGACTTGGGTGGGCTGCAGGGTGATGTACAGCTCGTCAATGTTGAGGGTGTGGCCTTGCAAACACCGGAAAACATTAAAAAGAGATGAACGACATGAGGATCCGGCACCAAAAAAAGGCCACAGCCTCCATCAAGGTGGGACCCACTGCAAAGGTGCACTTGTGTGGACACCATAGGATTTTGCCTCTCCCTCTGAGGATCTTGCAGAGGGTAGCCCGGATCTTCATGTCCAGGTCCTCGAACTGCATGAACAGATCCAGGCATCAGGTGAGTCCACACTCTGAGTCCAATGTGGCAGAATGTGTATGCCACGTGATGGGTATGTATTTTGGGAGGACGCATTTCGATTGACACAACAATGTTTTGTGACGTTATAATGCATGCATGGTTGCACTCTGTGCGTGTCCTATGGGTGTGAGGACATTGGATGTGCCATGGTGGTCCTTGTATTTCACCGTGACCATGTGCAGTTGTATGTTGACGGCAAGGGTGCTGGGCCTTGGATGCCCATTAATTGGCATGGGTCATGGATTGTTAACTTGCCATGAGGCAGTGGTAGTCTATAGTGGGGAGCATGGGCTCTGCCGTGTCCACTTTACCCATTACCATTTATCATCTTCATATGTGGAGCGAGTGTCCTGGGTCAGTGTAGAGTGAGGATGTTTGTGTCAATGGTGCAATGATGTTGTTGGCTGTGTGTCTTGGTAATATGCTCAAGTCCTCACGTATGCCCTGTGAGAAACCAAAGGGTGTCTCACTTGCTAGTCCCCAGGGATCTCTCTTTCAGGTGGCCAGGGCATGGCCATCTCCTTTGGATACAGACCCTGGGGGTAGACCAGTGCGGGAGGATCACCTGGGTCAGGGATCTCAGGGGAGTGGAGGTAAGGCAATCGATGATGAGACGCTGTGTCCCCCCCCGTTCCCATGCCCATACCCATCCTATTTTATAGGATTCTCCAACATTCCAACTGCCATCCTCCCTTTCTACACAAACACTGGGCTGAGGAAGAGGGCATATGCTAGTGTTAGCCTCTTTACTCTCAAAGAGGCTAACACTTGCATATCCCATTGGACATATCCCATTAATAAGGTCAGGCAAAGTCAGGCACTTGACCTTAATCACATACAACTGATACTCATTAGCTCCCCCCACACAGATAAAAGGCGGAACGTGGAGACTCACTCTGAGCAAGGTGAGATACGAGAAGGAGCAGATCTTCTGGGGCAAAGGCGAACCCACTGGGGCAGAACGACCAATTGAGGAACCAGAGCGAAGGGTAGGGGAACCCTGAAAGTCCCTGCAGGAGGTTGTTGCCTCCGGGAAACCATGAAGGATACGCGGAGAAAGCCAACTCCCAGACAAGAAGAAGCCTGCATTATTGGTCAACGACACCAGCGACCCTCCCGGGTGAACGATAGAGTTGGGGAGGCGAGGCCACGCCTGTCGTATCAACCTTGACTCGTGAATCAAAGCCGCAGAGACAAGAAAGGAATGCACGCACCGGGTGAGTTTGCGAAAGACATGAAAGGCCAGTTTGTGTCAAGGAAAGATTGAAGTCGCAACAGTGTATCTCACACTTGAATGTTGCGTGTATGCTGATGAGATGCAAAAGAAAGCAAACCAGTAGTAAACTCTAAAGTTGCTGATAACTGTGAAGCCAGTGATACAGAGTAGCGGAGCGGTCCGGTGAAAGGAAGTAGCCCATTCGAAAGTCTCAGCAAAATGTTTGATGTCTTGTTATAAAGCGGCAAGTGAACAAACTCTGAAATGCGCAAGGTCAAGATTAATTCCGTCGAAAGGGACAGTTAAAAGATGATTGCTTTAAGAGAAAGATCTCTTTGAACTTTGCTGATAGTGTTATGGAACTACCACAACCAAGAGACACTGGGAAAAATACTATAAGGGAGAGATAAAGTGAAAGTTGAAGTGGTCCTACGCAGGTCTATGGAAAAAGCCTTGCACATTCGAAAGTTTTTGACATCAGTGAAAGTTCCGAGCCCGACCAAGGGAGACCTGGAATATCAAATAAGATAGGGGAAGGGAACCCCTAATGAATGTGAATAAAGCTTGGGGAAGGGAACCCCTGCAAGTGCTGTGATTGCGAGGTCTGAGCCCGAAAGAGGAAGACATACGTGAACTTTTGTTGAACTGTCAAACTGTTTTGTTGAAATTACTTTTGGAAAACTGGAATAAGTGACTTTAACGTGGAAGGCCTTTTATTGATTACATGAGCCAGAGTGTGTCATCCTGTTTACAGGGGCCGCCTTACTCCATGCTGTCCAACTTGAGGTGGAGAGCTGATTCAGCCACCTTGATCCTTTAGGTTATAACACTAACTTTCCTTTTCATACATATTCCCCTTTACACACTTTTTCTATAGGAGATAGAGTAGGCATTAGGTTTTGTTAGTATAGTCCATTTTCATTTGACATAGACTGACTGGGACTGTGTTTTCTTTATTATTTGACGGTAAAGACTACACCCATCAAAGCTATAGAGCAAAGTAGGAGTTTATCCCAACCCCATGAATTGAATAAAGGTTTTGAAATTTGTAACTCTTGTGTCAGTGTCATACATGTGATACCATATCACCCTTACAGCCCCATCCATGTTATGTTTCCAGTTGTCCATGGTGAATGTTGTTCCCTTGGGGTGGTCAATGCTCATTCCCTGCAGATCCATGCATGCATTTGGGAGATGGTTGGCATCTTGTATAGCATGCTCACATGTCTATCTGTACAGGGTGATCAGTTGCAGTCGTGCTGAGATTGGTCCGTGCCGCCTGTATGTAAGATGGCGGCATGGTACCATGCCGTCCTTTGGACATGCACATGTGTACACACATGCTGACCTGCCACTCCATTCTCACTTACCATCCAGTGTCACATGCAGATGAGGAAAGCAGCACTGAGGAAGAGACAGTTGCAAGGTCAAGTGATTTGCAGAGGATGCGTAGACCACAGCAACAGTTCCCGTCATTCACCCGTCATCTGAGGGACAGGTAGCTTTTGATGGTACATCCTCTGATGGCAATGGGGATGACATGAGGGACGTTGCCATGGACCTGGAGGGTGAGTCCTCAGGGACTGAGGTGAATGGAGATTCTGCCATGCCACAGAGTTGCCATTTGTGAAGTTAGGTTCAGGTGTGGTGGAGGGTGCGGTTGAGGACCTGGCCATGATGTCTGGTGGGGGTGCAACATTCAATGTGCAGCCTGGGGACATTTACCTGGAACAGGACGTTGTGCAGGACACATCTATTGGATCACCTACTCACAGTGTCCCCGGGCCATAGTCTACAGGCCTGCTCACATGTGTTGATGCAACCACACAAACTATCCTGGCAGTGAGTGCTAGTAATAATTTCGGGCTGTGGACGGCAGGTGGCTGCACTGGAGTCCCTGGATGTGGTCCGTGGCCAACTTGTCAGCCATCACGGGCAGGTGTGCCACATCCGGTTGCAGAGGGCTGGTGCACTGCTGGCTGTGGTAAACATGGTCCAGGCATCACAGGTGACACCCACCTTCGCTGCAACTGTGCCCCAGGCACCCACACGTGTGCCCTCCATGCTACCAGCACCACCAGCTCCTCTGCCCACTTACACCCATTTGCTGGTCTTGTGCCTGCCTCACGGTCAGTGGGGCTGCAAGTGAATATGTAGGCCGTACCTGTGGAACCACGCTCTGGTATGTCTGTCAGCCAAGATCAGGTGTGCAAGTGGACATGGCACTTGACAAAAGTGGTGGCCAAGTACTCCCCTCCAGGAGTCGGTTGCCTCTCGAGAGGTAGACTCAGCGCCAGAGGCGGGCTGCCAGGCCGCAGGAGCAGTTGCGGGAGCAGAGGCAGGCACTCCAATGGCTTCCTGCATGGAGGGCAGGGCTGTCATTCTTGGTCTGGCAGGGCAGGCAGGTTGCAAGTCAAGGTATTCATGTGGCAATGACATTCCAACTGCAACGCATGCAGCAGCAGGAGGAAGTGAGGCTGCATGCTATGGAGGAGGCAGCTGCCAGGGACAGGGCTGCGGCACGTGCAAGGTTGGAGGGATTACGTGCTGACATTTTGGTAGGAGGGCATGAGGGCTGCCCAGGCAATTGAGTAGGCTACTCATGAGACCCTGCAGGCCTTCACAGTCAGCACAGAGGCACACATAAAGCAGGCGGAGACAGACACCAATGCAGCATTGCAGCTTGAGTTGTCAGGGTTCGGATTGCAGCAGAGACAGTTTTATTTTGTTTTCGGGGGTGGGTGGGGGGTTGGGCATCATTATTGTTGTTTCCTGAAGGAGGATTCCTGTGGTTTAAGTTTGGACCATTTGCCCCATGCTTTTTATTGGATTTACAATACAATACAGTTGAGTTTGTTGTTCTATCAGATTCATGTGGTTATCATTTTGTTATTGTTTTGGATATTCACTTCCTATGACTCTTGTGTGTGTGTGTATGTGTGTGTGTGCAGTCATCTTTTGTATTGCATGTCATACTTGTCTGTTTTTGAGGATGCATGCAACATCATCATCTGGCATGTATGATAATGGGAATGTATGTGCTGACGTATTTGTACTTTTTGGCAATGATGGATTTTTTACCCACACCGTGGCTGCTGATGCTTGTGCTACTCACCAGATGGCAGTCCCACATCTGTAGGTCTGATGGGTGTGTGCGTAAGGGTGTTCGTGGCTGTACATGTGCTTCACGTGTATGCGTCTCAACAGCACCATGTGTGCCTCTGATGTATGTGGCCATTAATTTCTTGTGAGACGCATCTGTGTAGTATTTGTATCTGGCCAACCAGTGTACTAGGGTGGGTGGGGATGTGATGTACCAACACTCACACTTCTGAAGATGGTGTGGCAGCACATTCAGGTGGATGTGCAAATGAATTTAGGTGGTGGACCGCACCCATATTTCTTCATTGCGGGACATGTGGAGTCAATTTGCTAAGGAGGGGTGTTATGGTGGACCAGTACATACAGTGTGAACGTTAGTAATTGGGGTGGTGGTTATTACAAGTTGCATCAGTGATTGTGGACACTAATCTGTAGAGGGGCACACAAAGGTTGTAGTTTAGATGATGTTTGCTCAATGTCCTTGAACAGGTTACAGTTGGGTGTTGTGGTTGCACACTGGAGGTGGTCAGTATGCCTCTGGTGCATGGAGCGTCTAGTTTTCTGGTCAGATTTGGTAGGGTTCCAAGATAGACAGTCGTGTCACGTCTGGCCATGCATCTGAGAGGGACATTTGATCCTATTGGGAGCCAGAGGAGAATGGGGTGACTTGGATACTGTGACCACACTTGAAAGCACTGGTGATCAGACTGGCTGTTTCATGTTGATCCCCAGAAGAGGCACATGAGCTTTTATTGGGGGGAGGGCGTGTCAGAAGGAGTTGTATTGTGACCAATTGATTTTGGGCTTATTTAATCCATTTCTATGTACGATATATATTGTACTATGTAATGCCTGCTGTTGGGTACAATCTGTTTCTATGCACAACAACTGCATGTCATATAAGAGAACAGAGGCACATTGATACAAAAACAAGTGGGGAGGTAAGAATTAGAACTCAGGTCTCAAGATTCCACAGTCAATAGGTTGACCAATAAAGCGCATAGCCACCTTGTTTCTAACATAATATGGCTCCTCCTTTCATCCTTCCAATGTGACAAGGCCTCACTGCTCACCGTTCTGTAGCACCGTCCATTTCAACCATCTTGATCGTAAAAAATAAATGTTAACTGAAATTGAAATGTCTGTATTTTGGTAACTATTTCCTGCCTCTTTAACGCAATCTCTTTTCAGAAGCCTACTGTACTTGCCTTCAAGAAAACAAAGCAAGAGGAAGACACACTCCACCTTCCCTCCGAACAGAGGCACAATGTCCTTTGTTCACCCCGTTTTTGGAAACCCTGCAACATGCTTCAATGCAAAAGACATCTTTGTGCCATCACAAGAAGCAGCAGAATGCCCACGTCTCCGCTGCACATCTGTCTAATGGTGCTTGTATTTGTCATGTTTTTTCTTAACAAGCTTTTCGTTTTTAACCATTATAAATAGGGAGTCCAGTTTTCGGTGATTACCGATTTTCTTGATATCTAGACCCTGTTAGGACTCGAGGGACTCCGATAAACCATGGTAAATCAGGATTTGAAGCTGTGATGTCTTGTATTCAAGACAGAAGCATTGCCAGTGAGCTATCATGGCAGCTCTATGAAACACTTGGATTTAGTGCCTTAAATGATTATGCATCATTGCCACCTTCTGGCTGAATGGCGAATTGCATTTTGCAACCTGCCTTCAGTATCTGAGGTAAGTCATGCCCTTGGCTCCCAAGTAGCTCCCCAACCAGCAGAGGAGCCAGATGTGGGGACGGCAGTTACTGCCTCTGCCAGAGGCAGTTACAGGCCTTCGCCACGGCCGTGTTTTTTTATTTATTTGGACAATGTCCTTCGGGTACGTGGACCCGATTAATTAATTTATTTCCGCAATGTTGGTGGGAACCAACACTGCAGAAATAAATAAATTAATCGGGTCCACGGACCCGAAGAACGTTGTCCAAATAAATAAATAAACACAGCGGTGGCCGAGAAGCAGGAGGAGAGCTGGACTGTTACTGCCTCTGGTGCCCCCTCCAAGAGGGCACCAGAGGCAGTTACAGTAGGGTGACCAGACGTCCTGGTTTTCCCGTCCCACGAGTTTTTTTTCATTTTAGAAACCCCATCCGGGGTTTCCATGGTTGGTGACTATGGTAATTAAAGTTGTAATTATTTTTCACAATGTTGGAGGATTGGCTCCAACTCCCAACCTTTCAGGTGCAGCAACACTTACTAACTGTGCTACAGAGACTGGCTTGGAAATAATTGTAAAGCTGGCCATGTATTATCAGTTATAGCAAGCGCTTGTTTTGAATTAACATGCCAAGATTCAGAGACAAAACTGCACTAATGAGATCATATATAGTTTATAAAAAGGAGAAGAGCTGGAAATATGATTGGGTGGTGGTTGTGGGGACGTATTGGGGGAGGGGTGGTCATTGGTGGGCTGCAATGTAGTAGTCCCTCTTTTATGTTGTTGGTTGTCCCGGTTTTCATTTTGGAAATCTGGTCACCCTAAGTTACAGGCCTTCGCCACGGCCTGGTTTATTTATTTATTTGGACGGGTCTGTGGACCTGACAAACGTTGTCCAAATTAATAAATAAACCATGCCGTGGACAGAGGCAAGTCATGCCCTTGGCCCCCGATAGCTCCCCCACCAGCAGAGGAGCGGGATGTGGGGAGGGCGGTTACTGCCACTGGTGCCCAGCGGCAGTTACAGGCCTCAGCCACGGCCTTGTTTTTTAAAATTTATTTGGACAATGTTCTTCGGGTCCGTGCACCCGATTAATTATTTATTTCCGCAATGTTGACCCGAAAAACATTGTCCAAATAAATTAGAAAACAAGGCCGTGTCAGATGAGCAGAACTGGGCAGGACCTTAGAACATCTCACATTGAGAGATTACCCTACATGCATGCAATGAAGCAATAAAATTACATTTCTGTGTTTACACCTGGAAAAACAGTTGTCCACGATTTTTTGAAAAGGCAAATGGGAAAACACTGAAACACAGATTCCGAAATCTTTTAAAAACACTGGAAAAACACCCCTGTAAGTAAAAAAAAATAAACCCCTAAAACAGGAAACCCTAATTATAAATCGCTTCCAAGAAGAGCCTTTCTGGCAGAAAACAAAATGGCTTCCTTCGTTGAAGCATTTTGCCAAGAAAAAATCAAGAGCAGCATTCTAAGCAATTTATCATTGAACACTGTGGCTACTCAAACAAAACTGCCACCTACACAGGCCACTGGATTGCGGAACACAGTGGGGGCTCACCCCTGTAATAGCACTAGGCACCGCAGGGCAATCAAGTTCAGGTATATCATAAATGAAGCTGACAAATTTCGAGTGGCCATCATTTTTTGATCTTGCTTGTTCCCACTGAACCCGGTCTTGGACAAGCCAGGCAGGTTCGGCAAACGTGGGGAAATGAGAGCTTGGTGCCCGGCATCCGAATAGTCAGAATCTTTTTGCTGGGCATCACAACTCAACCAGAAAGTAAACTTCAGCAAGATATCTTTGTTGAAAGTAGACAGTATCAAGATATTGTGCACCACGAATATTTAGACACCCACAAAAACTTGACCATTAAGACCCTGATGGGCTTGAATTGGGTAGCATTCTATCCGAACACCCCCTATGTCATGAAAGCAGACTGTGATATTTTTGTCAACACCGAATATTTAATCCATCACCTTTTGCAACCCAAACTGCCTCACAGGGAAGAATTCTTCACCGGTTATTTGTTGAAAGGTTATTCACCAAATCGTGATTGAGGAAGTAAATGGTACATGCCGGAGGAGCTGTATCTCAACCAACACTACTCCGTCTTCTGTTCAGGAACTGGCTATGTTTTCTCTGGGGACCTGGCAGTGAAGATCTTCGATGTCTCTTTCAGCGTTAAACATTTGCCCCTTGGGGATGTGTATGTGGGCCTCTGTCTAAAGGCATTAAATGTAACCCCTGTGGCCCCACCCAAGGAATCAGACTTCAATCACTGGCATGTTTATTTCTCCATCTGTAATTATAGCCGTCTCATCACCTCGCATGACTTCCAGCCTGATCATCTCCTTAAACATTGGACTAGGCTTCAACAGGGCAAAGGCAATGCCTGTTGATCAAGGGGAAAAGATGCAGACCCTGATTAAAGCACCATGCACAAAACAGAAGCTTCAAAATCCTGCGATGGGGCTCTTGAGTAGACCCTAATCTCTTATTGAAATGAAGGGTAAGGAGGTCATTCATTAAATGGTGAAAACGCTTCATCTAGACTTCATAGGCCAGATTGCCCTACATTTGCACTATTGGAAATGCATTGTACACATAAGGAAATGCTGTTTCCACATGCACAGCTTCATGCCCGCCAGTGAACATTAATTTGCACTGCACGTGCACTAGCGCTAATGCAATCGTCCATGCACAATTTGCAGTTGTGCAAATGTTCTGTATTCTTACCCCTGGGGCAGAACTAGAGTATGGGGGTCATTATGACCCGAGCGGTAACCATGGCGCTAGTAGCGCCATGGTTGTCGCCGGTATTTTACCAATTCCTCCATGGTGAATGGCGGAATTACCGCCCCATTCCAAGGTTGGCGGGGCGGTAATTCCCCATTCACCATTGGCCCTTCCCCATACCCATTTTTGCCCCCCTAGGGCTCAATGGAAATGGATAAGGCGGCAGTTACGGTACCGCAAATTGCGGTACCGTAAATACCTCCAAGGTCCCTTGCGGGTCCAATCCTTAACGGCTGGTAAAAACCAGCTGTTAAGGTAGGGACCCGCAAAGGGACCTCGTAATTAGGCGGTAAGGGGTTAACGGCGCCGCCACCTTTTCCGGCACCGTTAACCCCTTACCGCATGGGTCATAATGAGGCCCTATGTCTGCTAATGCCCAAACCCAGTTTGTGCATATGCATCAAAATTAGCAGGAGTGCAAATTCACTGCAAATGTACAGTGTTTGCACAGGCACCAATTCAATTGTGAATGCGCAAACATACCATAATCCCACCCGAGGAACCAAAACGACCATAGCTAAAGCTCCTCCTTCGTGGAACTGTAAAGACACACATACCAAAAACAGAGGTGATGGCTAGAAGGTTTAGAATGAATCTTAACCACTGGCATTGCTCTGGGCAACCCTCCAGACCATCGTTCTTCGCCTGCCAAGCCATTACAGAAGGGGAAAGACCATATGCAAATCAGGCTTGGTCCCACCCCAAAAGGGGCAGTCCAGCCCGAACTGCTAGGTCACATCCCTTCTGCACAAGACCACAAGCAGCCCCAAACATGTTTCGGCCTTGTTGGGCCTCATCAGCGAGGAGTAGCTTGGGTCTCTAGGCCCAGCAGGCACGGAACCCACGTCTGGGCATACCCGTCCCACTCGGGGTGACAAAGCAAAAACAAAGAGGTGATGGCTGGAAGGTTTAGAACGAATCTTAACCACTGGCATTGCTCTGGGCAACCCTCCAGACCATCGTTCTTTACCTGCCAAGCCACTAAAGAAGAGGAAAGACCATATGGAAATCAGGCTTGGTCCCACCCCAAAAGGGGCAGTCCAGCCCGAACTGCTAGGTCACATCCCTTCTGCACGAGACCACAAGCATCCCCAAACATGTTTCGGCCTTGTTGGGCCTCATCAGCGAGGAGTAGCTTGGGTCTCTAGGCCCAGCAGGCACGGAACCCACATCTGGGCATACCCGTCCCACTCGGGGTGACAAAGCAAAAACAAAGAGGTGGTGGCTGGAAGGTTTAGAATGAATCTTAACCACTGGCATTGCTCTGGGCAACCCTCCAGACCACCGTTCTTCGCCTGCCAAGCCATTACAGAAGGGGAAAGACCATATGCAAATCAGGCTTGGCCCCACCCCAAAAGGGGCAGTCCAGCCCAAACTGCTAGGCCACATCCCTTCTGCACGAGACCACAAGCATCCCCAAACATGTTTCGCCCTTGTTGGGGCTCATCAGTGAGGAGTAGCTTGGGTCTCTAGGCCCAGCAGCCACGGGACCCACGTCTGGGCATACCCGTCCCACTCCGGGTGACAAAGCAAAAACAAAGAGGTGATGGCTGGAAGGTTTAGAATGAATCTTAACCACTGGAAATGCTCTGGGCAACCCTCCAGACCACCGTTCTTCGCCTGCCAAGCCATTACAGAAGGGGAAAGACCATATGCAAATCAGGCTTGGCCCCACCCCAAAAGGGGCAGTCCAGCCCAAACTGCCAGGTCACATCCCTTCTGCACGAGAACACAAGCATTCCCAAACATGTTTCGGCCTTGTTGGGCCTCATCAGCGAGGAGTAGCTTGGGTCTCTAGGCCCAGCAGGCACGGGACCCACGTCTGGGCATACCCGGCCCACTCGGGGTGACAAAGCAAAAACAAAGAGGTGATGGCTGGAAGGTTTAGAATGAATCTTAACCACTGGCATTGCTCTGGACAACCCTCCAGACCATAATTCTTCGCCTGCCAAGCCATTACAGAAGGGGAAAGACCATATGCAAATCAGGCTTGGTCCCACCCCAAAAGGGGCAGACCAGCCCGAACTGCTAGGTCACATCCCTGCTGCACGAGACCACAAGCATCCCCAAACATGTTTCGGCCTTGTTGGGCCTCATCAGTGAGGAGTAGCTTGAGTCCCTAGGCCCAGCAGGCACGGGACCCACTTCTGGGCATACCCGTCCCACTCGGGGTGACAAAGCAAAAACAAAGAGGTGATGGCTGGAAGGTTTAGAATAAATCTTAACCACTGGCGTTGCTCTGGGCAACCCTCCAGACCATCGTTCTTCGCCTGCCAAGCCATTACAGAAGGGAAAAGACCATATGGAAATCAGGCTTGGTCCCACCCCAAAAGGGGCAGTCCAGCCCGAACTGCTAGGTCACATCCCTTCTGTGGGACCAAGCCTGATTTGCATATGGTTTTTCCCCTTTTGTAATGGCTTGGCAGGCGAAGAACGATGGTCTGGAGGGTTGCCCAGAGGAATGCCAGAGGTCAAGATTTATTCTAAACCTTCCAGCCATCAACTCTTTTGTTTTGCTAAAGACACACATACCTTCTGGTCTAACTGTCAGTGTTATGCGGGTGACACTGAGCTCTCTTTCAGGCTCCCCGCAGCCTCTTTTGCTCCTTCTCTCATACCTGACTGTCCGCAATTCTGGAATGGTGTGCCTCCAACTATCTCTGCCTTAATGCCAGTAAGACTGAGATCTCCTTATTGGGACACCTGCTCCCACCTTCCCTCTCTCACTGTGGCGGCCCACCCTGGGCCCTCTACCTGCACCTTCCCGTGAGGCTAAGAACCTTGGTGTCATCTTCGACTCCACTTTCTCCTTCTCTCCTCATATCTCTGACGTCTCTAAGAAGTCACACTATCAGCTGCACCTCCTCAGAGGTATTCTTCCTTTCCTCTCCTTCCCCGAGAAGCGCACTGTTTCTAGCACCCTGGTTCTCTCTAGGCTGGACTACTGTAACAGCCTCTTTCTAAATCGGACTGCCTCTACTCTTTGCCTTTTATAACTAATCCAGAACAGGGCTTCAAGCCCAGGGATCATATTTCTCCAGCACTTCAATCTTTACACTGGCTCCCTGTTGCTGCAAGGATCAAATTCAAGGCCCTCTGCATCGTCCACAAGGCTTTCTGGGGACAGGGACCACACTAGTAGAATCAGAGTTCCTTCAGAACAACTTGGACCCTCTCCTGGACAGGCTCAAGGGGGACGGCAAGTACTGGGCGACTCTTCCGATATCAATGGTGGGCAGAGAAAACTTTAAGATGATGGTTTTAATGCGACTCCGCTATGTATTTCAGAACACCTCCGTGAAGGTGCCAGTAGGGACATTTTGCGCTATCGAGAACCTGCAGAGGGAAATTATATAGGGGAACATAATCCTGAGAATAGCGCTGAAGATGCTGACTTGATCTGTTTGGGTTGGAGGATTGGGGATCCCAAATGGGCAGCATTACTATGAGGCGTCCCAGCTGATGGTAGGGAGCGGGTGGCTGTTTAGAGGGAGGGATCTGTCATATTGCGTTGGTGTTGAGGAGGATGGGATCACTGCAGCCCTGGCATAGACTATATGGAAGTAAGCCACCCCAGGGGATGACACAGCTGGGGCTTTGTGCACTCAATTCTTGCAGAGCAGCTGTTAGATGAATGGGGTGGGGGAAGTGGTACCAGGGAAGCACCCATTTGGGAGAAAGCATATTTGCCAGAGATATATAAATTGGGGAAAAAGAAAAGGTGGCAGGACAAAGGGGTTAATCCTGGTGCAGAACCGACTCGCCACATTCCTAAACTTGCAAGAGGAATTTAGCCTACAGGCTAGGGATGGCTACAGCTACACTAGGTTGCAACATGCAATGGCCTTAGAGCAGGACACATGAGACATTCTCGAGAGATCCCTGACTGAGTACAATCTTATGGAGGGAGAAATCCAAGGGAAGGCAATAACGCAATTATATCAGATGCTCAACGGGTTTACATCCAAGGACCTGCAGAAACTTAGAGAGAAATGGGAGGGGAATACAGGGCACTGGAGGAGGAGGACTGGGAGAAGCGCTGTGCTCACCAAGAGAGGCCAATTTAAGTATGAGATTGCAATTTGATACAGTACAAGATCCTTCATAGGTCATATTACATTTGGGACCACCTCCACCAGATGGGCAGGGCGCGGATCCCCAGTGCCTGAAATGTGGGATGGGAGTGGGCTTGTTCTTCCACATGATGTGGGAGTGTACCAAAGGGCAAGCTTACTGGGGTCGGGTCTGAGACAGACATCCAGGGCAATTAGCACACCAATTCCGGCCTGCCCCAAGGTGACAATCCTGCATGTCTGGGGGGATTCAGGGTTCAATAATAGAGAAAAAGACCTCATCATGACTTCCATGATGAAGGGGAAAAATGTCTTGGCAATGGACTGGGGCAACTCGACAACACCAAATATACATACATGGGTGGAGTGGATGGATTATTATGCAGAGCTGGAAAGAAGGGTGTACAGGGAGAGGGGATGCCCCCAAATGTTTTAAAAGATATGGTCCAGATGGGTGGAATTTGGATGAGATGGGGCTAGGGAGGAATCAAAGGGGAAGCGTGGGGGGACCATGACTTTGGGGTACAGGGGCATCTGGGGTGTAAACGAGGGTGAGGTGGGGCAAGGGACATATGGGGGGGTCTATGTGAAGGGGACTCAAGATGGGGAGGAGGAATTACAGAGGGGTAGCGCAAGGGAAGACTATTTGGGTTTTTTGTTTGTTTGTGTGGTTTTGATGCAATTGACCAAAAATACAATAAAAAGGGTTTATAAAAAAAAAGAAAAAAAAGTTAAGGCTCTAGGTGGGAGCACCAAGGATGCCTGGAAATTACACCAAAGTCACATGTTCTCTAATGTAAGTCTCTTGTTGATAGCTCAACAGCGTCAAGCAGGCCATGATGCTTTGTGTAGGTTCAAGCTATGGTTCGATGGCACCAGGTTGGTTCGACGGTACTATTTTCCTAAGGGGCGCACCTTCCAAGTTGGCCTCTGGATGCGTCAAAATCACAATGAAATTGTGGCTATATCATCAAGTCACAAAATCGATCGTCTCGTCGACGATTTAAATCGATAACTTGATGGTGAATAGATACAGGCTCAGAGCAGGTGCCTCTAGAGAAAGGAGCCAGCACAATGGTGATTTTTATTGTGGTGGAATGGGCAAAGAATCATGCTTAACTCAGTTTTCAGTGTCGGTTTGAATAGGCCAGTACATGTTTTTTTTTTACATAAAGGAGCTCCTGTGACAGAAGTTAAACAAAGACTCAACACAGCCTGATGTTGACTTGAAATCCTAACATCTCTCGATCCTTAGATGAGATGTCTTTTTTCACAAAGAACAGGTCTTTAAATCCTGACAAAGTCCAACAGTTTAACAACCTACTAGTGCTATCCCACTCCATTTATGCATTAATCCTAGCAGGGATTGGTGGTTACCAAGACTTTACTCGGCTCCAAAAGGGATATCTCCCTTCTGGACTTTACTCCTCTTTTTGTAGCAGTTTACAAATTGTAGTGCTCCTGGTGGAGTTGCTAGGCATCAGGACCTTAGCATATTCGGAGTTCCAAAATTGTAGAAATCATTGATTTCTAATCTCCCAATTTTAGCCTGCCTCCAAAAGAAAAAAAAACAGTTTATCCTATTATCCTTCCATGCCCAAATCACCTTTGGCTGAAGAGGCTCCAGTGGGCGGTAGTGGGTTCAACACAGCATTTGAAATCCCTCCCTGGACATGCAAGATAAGTGTGAAACGGTTCTTTGGAAGCACAACGACATCAGCAAGGCAAGGATGATCACAGAGAAGCTACACAATTTGTTGATTTATTTTATTGGGAGTGTTATACTGCACAAAATGCAATTAGCAAGCTCTGAGCACCAAAAACGGAGAAACAAGGGATAATGGAGAGGGTAATTTAAACAGTGATGAACCAAAACAGTAAAGGGGAGCAGGTGAGGAATTACAAATGTTGGCTTGTTTGAAGGCAGGCTGTCCTTATGGGCTGACTTTCCAATGAATTTTAAAGAATGTGGGGGCTGAGAGCCATCCAATGCTGGAGAAACAGAGAGGAGACAACATCGCCTTCTGTATGAGGTGTTGGGAGGGGTAATCATTTCTGACCCCCTAGCCGCCATGAACACAGGCCTACGAGTTAAGGTATTGACGGGGTAAAGGATGGAAATGAGGAATCCTCGTTGTCTTTAGTGTCAGAAATGTTACAGCTGTCTGCAATACAGCTCTCTGCAGGAACGAGGATCTCAGTGAGAGGAAAATGTGATCTAGGTGAGGGCACTGATGTTTCTAAGGAAAGAGGGGGATAGGCCATCCAGGAACTGTGTGTGCCAGGGAAGACCCCTTTGTTCCTTCTTGAAATAGAGGTTGTTTCCTTGCAGTCTAAGTGTTGGTGGTAGTTCATTCCATAACTTAGGTCTGATCACTCGTAGGTTCATACCTCATTTACTATGCTGCTGGTGTCTGGGTTCCCCGAGGAGTCCTGTGTTTTAGGATTTGAGTGATTTTAAACAGGTGGAGTGGCTCAATTCCTTGCTGATATAGGCTGGGCCTTTTTTCCGAATGCTTTGTGTACCACAAACAATGTTTTCAAGGTGATTCTGAACTGGATAACCCAGCCCTTTAAGATGAGTATCAATTACCCTGGAGATGGATAGGGATGCAGATTTTATTCATACATCAATAACCAAAACGACTCAGGTAGTTTGGCAAAAGGATAACTGTTTTATTATCAATTATCTAAAACAGGCAATACAACGAACATCAACAAACTCGCTCGATCCTCTTACTCAGCATATTTCATAAAAAACATAGCTTTTATACAGATAACTCGTCATCATTGACGTTGACCTATGTAACTACGAACGTCATCTTATGTGGCAGACTATACAACATATGAGTATGGGTGATAGGCTCTTACTGACCATCTAAGTATACAATCCATACTAGTCTAAAAGAGTGAGAATATGTGATTGGTTACTTAACATCAGGTGGGGCAGCTAAACCCTCCCCTAAAAATGACCACTATGAATGCCACTAAATGCACAATGTCCCTTTGGTTACACAAACTATAGGATCCCTAACTATGCGGTCCCCTGCAATTGGGTGGCACCCTCACCTTCGTCAGTACTTTTCCACCTACGTCTAGCAGCATGCCGGCTGGCCCTCCAGGTGCTGGTGAGCTTGTCTTAAACATAGCTTCCTTCCAATTAGAATATCAATCTATCATCACCTCAGTGGTCTACTGTCAATTAGGCTTTAAAGCTCGGCCTTGAGAGTGTTCTTAGCTCTGGGAAATTCAGGGAGTGAAGGCACGCTCTGCCCTCACGCATAGGTGTGAGCATCTTGTTTGTCCAACTTCATGCTTCCACGTGACTGGAGACCATGAAATCGAGCTTCTAGTGTCTTTAAAATACTACTTTTTAATAGACCTCTGACGACTTCCTTGTTTTGTTCATGCTGTCATGATGCCTACCCCCGGGCATCTGGACCAAGCCCATCCGCCCCGGAAGCAGGCATCCAGACATTTAGTAAAACCTCAGAAGCCCCGGCTAGGGGCTATCTGGGTTCAGTCCTGGCACCTTAGGCGCCAGGCTCATAGTAGGAATCAGTCCTGGCGCCTAAGGCGCCAGGCTCATAGTCATCACTTACCTCAGGCAGACCATGCTGCACATGCATCCAGGCCAACGTGAGACCTGGAAGGGACTATTTTTCTGCAAGGACTATTTTTTTACTCGGGTGTGGTTCTAGGGACTTCTTACCTGGGACTACTTTTGAGGCTATTTAAACCACACCCGATCTACAACACACGCTTCACGTTATTCTGCATTCTG
This sequence comes from Ambystoma mexicanum, assembly GCF_040938575.1. Lineage (NCBI taxonomy): Eukaryota > Metazoa > Chordata > Amphibia > Caudata > Ambystomatidae > Ambystoma > Ambystoma mexicanum. The sequence goes on along the minus strand of NC_090932.1, from coordinate 1,135,785,468 downwards.
CAACGTAACGCTCACCGTGCCTGCGAACCTGCATCCAGTCTTCTGCCACGCCCGCCTCGCATCCGGAGCTCCTAGAAGAAAGGTGCAAATAGGAGAAGAGGTTAGGTTACGGACATTAATCTGATTCCTTACCTGATTCAGGATCTTGCACCATTCCGAGCCTGAAGGGACATACTTCGACACGCTTCGCAGCTGCAGCGCCGCTCCATTCTCACCAGTCCACAGTATCTTCGACTCAGCGCTGCCTCCATCATTTTCTTCGGCGATCCTCAACACCTGGGGGAAAAAGACAAAGGAATAGCGAGGTGAGCCTAGAGAGACTACAAAGACAATCATTTTACCACAAGGCTTACCTGATTTACCACCGGAGGCATTATCCTTCAATACGCTGCATCTTCTTATGCTGCATCTATGAAAGAAGGACAAAACAACAAGTCAAACTCACGCAACTTTACCGGATAGTGTTGGGTAATACAGACTCTTACCTGAATGCCACCAGCAACCTCCAGACAGTATTTGTTGCCGCAAAATCACCAAGGGGTACAAGAGTGAGCATTGGACATATTGAACTCTTTAAACTTGGTAAACTCCGGAGTTAATAATCTTCCAGAACTCCAATACCCCAAACTAGTGAAGTAACTGGTATCTACGCGCCCCTGCAAGCCACACAGGATGGAGAGCTCATCCATTAAAAACATAAGGTGAGGACACTAACAGGCCGATTCATGGAATAAATGTGCGCCGAAAATTCCGGCGCAGAGGGGCCTATACGTGCGCTGCGCCGAAAAATAGCGAAAAGCGCAGGGAAACCAGCGCACGTCGATTCATGGAAGTCCGTGCGTAAGAAAAGCATAGGACGTGCGCTGAAAAAGTGCGCGGCGCACGCCGGCGCACAGGTCAACCAACGGCGTGCGCCACGGCCACTGCGCTATCACTCCGAGCGCAGCGCACAGCTCTAAAGTAGGCGGAACACAGGGCGGGACACTCGGAATGGGGAATAAAATGGGGCACAACACTCGGAATAGGGAAGAATGTGGGCGGCACGGGGAAGTACAGGAGGCAAGTGCGCGGAACGCCCACACGCTCTCCGGCAACACGTATTCATGGATTCGAACAGGGCAAAACAGCGCTCGATCAAACCAGCGCACAGGCCCAAAAACGTACGCCACAAGTAAGCAGGCGGTAGCGTCCCGACGCACTTAACGAAAGTGCGCCAAAACCTGCGCCAACAAATACCACCCACATACAGCAATGGGCCATACCGTGACCCCAAAGGACAAATGAGGTGCAAAGGTGTACGCCATTAACACGGACACCCACTGTTCAAAAATTCGCGCGTGTGTGTACAACGGGTTGCGCGAGAAGTCACTCGCGCGATTGCCCTGGGTACGTGTATCCCGGGGTGCGGGGAAGTCCCACACGCGATTGCCCTGGCCACGTCGATATCAGGGGTGCGTGTGAAGTTCCACACGCGAAAAGCCAGGGTACGTCAATTACAGGGGTGCGCGGGAAGTTTCACACGCGAAAAGCTAGGCTACGGGAATTCCAGGGGTGCGCGTGAAATCCTACACGCGAAAAACTAGGGTACGTCATTTACAGGGGTGCGCGGGAAGTTTCACACGCGGCTCTGCTGGGTGGGTCCTCACAGGTGTTCCATTCACACCCTCCACGTCCCCTGCATGCAACCCACACCACAGGGGACTACCCTGCACACCTGCTCATGCCTCCCACCACCCCCACCCCCCCGCAGTCAGGGGCACCTGCCAGAAGGCCCCCACCCATGTCTACCACCACCCCCACCCCCCCGCAGTCAGGGGCACCTTCCAGCAGGCCCCCACCCATGTCTACCACCACCCCCACCCCCCCAGCAGTCAGGGGCACCTGCCAGCAGGCCCCCACCCATGTCTACCACCACCCCACCCCCCCAGCAGTCAGGGGCACCTGCCAGAAGGCCCCCACCCATGTCTACCACCACCCCCACCCCCCCGCAGTCAGGGGCACCTTCCAGAAGGCCCCCACCCATGTCTACCACAACCCCCACCCCCCCGCAGTCAGGGGCACCTTCCAGCAGGCCCCCACCCATGTCTACCACCACCCCCACCCCCCCGCAGTCAGGGGCATCTTCCAGCAGGCCCCCACCCATGTCTACCACCACCCCCACCCCCCCAGCAGTCAGGGGCACCTTCCAGCAGGCCCCCACCCATGTCTACCACCACCCCCACCCCCCCAGCAGTCAGGGGCACCTGCCAGAAGGCCCCCACCCACGTCTACCACCACCCCCACCCCCCCAGCAGTCAGGGGCACCTGCCAGAAGGACCCCACCCACGTCTACCACCACCCCCACCCCCCCCGCAGTCAGGGGCACCTGCCAGAAGGCCCCCACCCATGTCTACCACCACCCCCACCCCCCCCGCAGTCAGGGGCACCTGCCAGAAGGCCCCCACCCATGTCTACCACCACCCCCACCCCCCCCCCGCAGTCAGGGGCACCTTCCAGCAGGCCCCACCCATGTCTACCACCACCCCCACCCCCCCCCGCAGTAAGGGGCACCTTCCAGCAGGCCCCCACCCATGTCTACCACCACCCCCACCCCCCCAGCAGTCAGGGGCACCTTCCAGCAGGCCCCCACCCATGTCTACCACCACCCCCACCCCCCCAGCAGTCAGGGGCACCTGCCAGAAGGCCCCCACCCATGTCTACCACCACCCCCACCCCCCCGCAGTCAGGGGCACCTGCCAGAAGGCCCCCACCCATGTCTACCACCACCCCCACCCCCCCAGCAGTCAGGGGCACCTTCCAGCAGGCCCCCACCCCTGTCTACCACCACCCCCACCCCCCCAGCAGTCAGGGGCACCTTCCAGCAGGCCCCCACCCATGTCTACCACCACCCCCACCCCCCCAGCAGTCAGGGGCACCTTCCAGCAGGCCCCCACCCATGTCTACCACCACCCCCACCCCCCCCCCGCAGTCAGGGGCACCTGCCAGAAGGCCCCCACCCATGTCTACCACCCCCCCCCGCAGTCAGGGGCACCTACCAGAAGGCCCCCACCCATGTACCATCCATGTCCACCTTCACCTGGGTCACAACCCCACACAATCATGACCGTAATGGACAGTCTGCCCTGCAAGAATTCCCAAACAACTATCCCATCCACCCACATATCAAACACAATGACATGTGACACACCCAATGTAAATCATATGAATGAACACATGTCTGTCACACACAGATGTTGCAAGTGAATGTCCAAACACCCCACATGTCATGCATGAAAGCAATGAGATGATACAACACATTGAAGGATCAAATGAAAATGTATTAAAAATAAACAAGGATGGTAAAAATAAAAAATAACAATAAACATGCAATGCAAACTAAATTATAAAAAAGCACAACCAAAAAAATCAGGAACACTAATTAACAAAAATAAAGTAAAATAGGGGTCCAAAGTCAAAGTCCAAAATTAAATCCAAGTACAAATGAAAGAAGAAACACATTGCCTCATGTGAAAAATTCAAACAAATATTAACATCCCTCAAACTATCAACATGATGATCCGGGTCCATGAGCCCTAATAAATGAAACCTAACTATTTACACTAAGTAAGAAAATGTCTATATACAAAAATGTGGTGCATTGTCCTTTGGCAACCAAATAATAACATTAAAACAAAGGAAACCTAACTACAACTAAACTACAGAACTATATACAAAGGCGGCGGGCAAGTCCTGCGGCTCACTGATTGTTGTTCCGGGCCAGGGCATCATCGAACTCCCGCTCGATGTCCCGGAGGCGGCCCCGTTCCACAGCCCCGAGGGTCCGCAGGGACGCCGATGTACCCACCTCCAACTCCCTGCGGATGGCCTCGAGGCACTCGGCCCGCCTCAGGGCCCTCCGCATGGAGTTCTCCGCCCTGACCATAGCGAGCCGCGCCTCTTCCGCCCGCCGCCGCTCCGCATCTATGGCATGGCCCAACCGCTGCCACACGGAAGACACTTGACGTTCAGGGTCCTCCTGCCCTCCGGCTGATGCCTGCCCCTCTGATGGTGATGGCCCCGAGCCATCAAGGCTCCCACCTTCTTCCTCCTGCTGCTGACGTGCTGGTGCCGGTGCCCTGACACCTGCTGCCTGCACATCCTCCATTGTTTGGGGTGCTGTTGTTGCGGTGGCCACCCCTGCTGGACTCACGACTCCCGACTGGGGCAGGGATGTGTCCTCCACCAGCCTGGCCCCATCGTCAGAGGCAGCTCCACAGGGCACCCAGGTGACAGGTGGGTAGGAAGATGGCACGGAGGACGACTGGCGCATAGGGGGTTCAGGTGAGGAGGGGGTCGGAACAAGGCCCAGTGTATGGAGGAACACAGCCTGGTCTCCCTGAGAATGGGTCCGGACGTGGGCAACCCTGCTGGTGCAAGATGATGCAGACACAGGACCGGGGACAGGATTACACACAGGCACCTCCGTGGCGGCCTGTGCTGCCTCCTGTCCCTGCCCCTGTGCTGCACCACTAGCACCAGTGGAATGCCCACCTCCAGACCCCATCTCAGTCCCTTGCACGGCCTCCTCCTCCACCAAACCCACCACCAACCTGGATGACTCCCTGCCATCTTCCGCCGCGGAACCCTGTGGGGTCTCAGCTGCCCCTTCTGCTGCCGAGGAGTCCAACTTCCTCCTGCGCCTCCTGGACCTCCCCTCGGCAGCTGCGACCTGGGACACAGCACCGGACTCCTCACTCCCCGACGAGATGACAACAGGGGAGGGGAGCCGGGCCTTGCGTCTCCGGCTGGCGGTGGCATCCCTGCTGCTGTGCTCCACAGCACCTTCTCCGCCCTCCACATCAGATGACGCTGCAGGCAGGGAGAGACAGGAGACAGGCATCAGGACACTGTACAATTGACTCACACACATAACAGTTGTACAAGAGTGGCATTGTCATACTCCAGACCTGGCATCACAATCCCCAACACACTTGTCTCCTCAACGCACACACATGAGTCATTCAACAGCCATATTGCTACAGCCCGCTACATACATTCACATACAGCAGCATGAGCAGACAAAGGTGAGCCACACATCACATGATACACACGGACTCAAATACACATGCACACATGCAAAGCACACATCCAAGCATGTGTACCACTCCGCAAACTGTCAGTCATGAGATGAACATCCATGTCACATTTGCAATTCACTCTCCAACATGACAGTGTCACCTGCATCCATGTAGCAACACTGTTGCACCCTTCACAACTACACACACGCACACGCTGCAGACTAATGCACCTGGAATCAACATCCATGTGTCACACCACAAGCATGCCAACTCACATGCACAGTCAAACACATGTGCCCACACACAAGCATTTGCACTGCAAGCACACACACACACACATGCACCATCCTTGTCTCACACATCACAGGCACACATGTGCTTGTCTCACAGCCCTGCAAACACACATTTATACATGGCCACACAAAGACATGTGCAACATGCACACTCCTGGCACACCACCACACACACAGCTTACAATCAGTATGCATGTACACTCACCGCTCGACTCCAGACGGGTCTGCCTCCCAAGGACCTGGACATGGAGCGCTGGGGATATGCGTTCCAGGACCCGAAGTTCATCTTGCGACAAGTGGCCCCGCCGCCCCTTGGCATCCACTGCCTTCACGAGGCGCCGGGCCTTGTTCAGGGTCCTGGACCTGTAGTCCTCCCAGCGCTTCTTGACTTGATGGAATTCTCGGACTGCCACCCCCTCTGCGTTGATGGCAGTCACAATGTCCGTCCAGATCCTGGTCCGTCCTTCCTTGTCGAGGCGCATCCGTCCGTAGAGGGCATCATACTGCCCCAGGACTCGCTCCACCAGGACACCAACTTCGGTGGCACTGAAGCTGGTGCCCCTCTGCCTCCCTGGCCGGGGGTTGCCAGTCGTGCCAGATGTTGTGCTCCCTGACATGGCAACCCCAGAGGCAGGAGTGGGTGGCCAACTGGGTCCTGGGGCTGGGCTGTGGAGCGATGGTACGGCTGTCGGGAGTCTTTGGTTCCAGCAGGGGTGGTCACAGCAACTGCACCCCTGGCTGATGTGCAGGCAGCAAACAGCAGGGCACGTGGGCAGCAGGCAGTCAGGCAGCAGCAGATGGCAGGTGGGAGCGTGCTCGGGGCTCTGGGGGGCAGGATTCCGGCCTTAGGGGCAGGAGCGTGGTCTTCCGTGTGTGAACGCGTGGCCAGCTTGATACGGACGCACGGGTGTTTCCCAACCCACGTGAAAAAAATACACGTGCCACGCGAGCGCGTCAGCACGCGTACCCGATTTCATTGGTCCAAAGGCACACAGCGAGTAATCGCATATTCAACAGCGCGCGTGAAAAATGCCCGGTTACCATTTACATCTGAATACAATTACAATATTAATAACGTACATTTAACCTGGTAAACCTCGAGCATGTAGTCACACACGCTCGGCCACAACACGTGCAAAATTACAACAGGCAATACGGAAAGACGTACGCCTGCAGGAAGCAGGCGTACGTGACCCGGCACGTCTAAATATTCACGTGAAAACATCCTACAAGCTCAGTGCAAAGATGAACATACCGTTCCTAGCAGCAGTGGCTGTGGGTTACCAAAGGAGGAGGAGGAGGAGAGTCAGGGCCAGAATTTTCTCACCCAGAACCAGCCTATTCGGGATGCCTGATGACCAGGTGTATGGGAGGTACAGGTTTCCAGCACACATCATACTGGACCTGGTCAGTGAGTGGGAGGATGACCTCACATCACCCACCCTGTGCTCCCAAGCACTCAGCCCCCTGCAGAAGGTCCTGAATGTACTGCACTTCTTGGGCACTGGATCTTTTCAGCGGACAAGTGCCATAGTGGGTGGTGTGTCACAGGCCACGCAGTCACGCTGTCTACACCAGGTCTTGAACATCATCACTGCACGGCCATCAGTCCCCAGGCACATATATCTCCCCAGGACTCCTGCAGAAAGGCGGGCGTGCATCCAGGAATTCTATGGTGTGGCTCAATTCCCCAAAGTGCTTGGTGCAATTGACTGCACCCATGTGGCTCTACGTCCCCCCAGGGCAACAGAGCACATCTATAGAAACCGCAAGCACTGGCATTCCATCAACGTGCAAGTTGTATGCAATGCCAAGGGAATCATCACATCAGTATATGCCAACTATCCCGGGTCCACCCACGACAGCTTCATCTACAGAATGTCTACCCTAAGCCGGGACCTAGAGGCTGGCCGGCATGGAGATACATGGCTGCTTGGTGAGCATGAATGCCACTGCACATGCATGCATGTCAGATACAGGGTCATGTCACAACACCACTAATGATACCCATCACCACCTCCGCAGGGGACAGTGCCTACCCTATCAGCCCCCACATGATGACCCCAATCCGGAACCCCACCACGCCACCCGAGGTAAGGTACAACACAGCCCACATTGCAACACGGGGCATAGTGGAGCGCACATTCGGAGTGCTGAAGTCACGCTTTCGCTCCCTTGACCGTTCTGGCGGGCAGCTGTTATATGCTCCCCCACTAGTGTGCAGGATCATAGTGGCAGCATGTGTCCTGCACAACGTTGCAACACGCCGGGGCCTGCCCGTGGACATGGTGGTGCCCCCACATCCACAACCACATGCACGCCCGCTGCGCATGGGAGGGGAAAGGGCACGGGGGGAGGCAGCCCGTACGCAACTGGTGGCCAACTTCTTCACCTAGGAATCACAGTGCTGGCTAGTGCACACTGCTCTGGCACATACCATCTGACGATCAATGATGACACTACCTGACAATGTCACAAAATTTCTTGGCAATAAACTGTCAGAAACACATCAGCCTGAGATTGTTAACATGGAAGTGTCACTATGTGTGCACCCCTACCTACACATACACCAGCAATGCATAACTATGAAAAGACACAACTCCATTCATCAAAAATGCATTGGCACAGGCGAATTGCTACATGACAACATTGCCATGTCACCCAATCCCTTCACAGTCCCGCCACAGAGGACACCATGTCATGGTATGTGAGAGCAAACAAACTGACCCTCACAACATGACACCGGTGTCACAAATTGCAGTGCCCCAAATGGAACATAGCCGCACTTGAACAGCTAACCGTGATGGAGGCACTACTACACACCTGTGTAAGAGTCATTTCAATCAAATTACACACCAACCCACCCTGAAGCCCACCAAAACAAGACACAATGCATGTAATCAATGGTAGTCTCAATACCTGATTGTGCTGGTATGTCCTCACCGTCCAGATGTACAGTGATGGCGCCACGCAAAAGTGTCACTGCACATCTACCGACATGTAGTCTGACTCCAGAGAGTATGCCCGTGTGAAGAACTGTGTGAAATACCTGCAAAACATGAGTAACATATGTAAGTTGAGGCACATATCAAACCATCATGCATAGTTAGGTGCAACAACAATGTACACTATGAATGTCTACACAGTATTGACTATGGACTGCCCAACAGCTCATGGGAGTCCAATGTCACCGTGTAATTTGCTGTCACTTGGGCACACCCTTTGCAAGCCCATGGAAACGGAAGCAGGAGGGGTGTGGATGCCAGGTACCCAAGCATCGAAACCAAACTCAGGACAAGCCTGCATGTGCCCAGCCACAATACAGTGTATGCCCAGGTACCCACACAAGGCAACACACTTGAAAAAGAAAAATATGATAAGAAAAAATGGCCATGAAAGGGCCGGCGGGGAGGGGGGGCCACCTATGAGGTCCGAGGACAGGATGCACGCCACAATCCACCTGTGTGGATCATGGGAAGTAAAAACACCCCATAGGCTCGTGGCCCACAAGGCTACTCTGTTGTGGGAGATGAGTCGCTATCGCTCTGGCCAGACCCTGCAGCTGACTCAGGAGGTGGGGGAGCTGCCTCAGAAGATGGTGTGACAATGGGAGGCAGCCCACGCAAAGCCCGAGTTTGCTCCTCCATGGCTGCAAGCAGGCGGGTCTGGAAGGTCTGGTTCTGGATTATAATCATGCGGAGGTCCCCATGCAGCAACTTCCGGGATGACCTGACCTCCGCACGAGTTGCCTGCATCTCGGCCGAGAGCGTCCGTGTCAGACGCTCCAGCTGCTCCTCTGTCCTTCTATGGGATGAAGCCTCAAGCTCTGACAGGGTCGACCTGAGGTGATGGAATTCTTCCCTCAGGCCTTCCCTGTGGCGCTGGGACTCCATGGAAAGTGATTCCCGCAGAGTCGCCAGTCCTGCCCGCCTGTCCATGTTGGACGCCAACATGTCCTCCCTGTGTGCCTGGCAGATGGACTCTGTAGCCTGCTCCAGTCGCTCCATCAGCCTTTCTGGGGGGACAATGGAAGTGGCCACCCTATCCATGGCCTGTGCAATCATCTCGGATGATGCTGCCTGTTGGGTGGCCATACCGTAGATGGATTGCTCCCAAGCGGTATTGCCAGGTGGCATACGGCCACCACGTTGGCGGGCACCACACCTGCCTGGGGCAAGGCGGACTGCGCCTTGCTGTGCCGGCAAAGCCTCAGGCTGCAGGACTGCATTCCCTCTCTGATCTGCAGCCCCAGGAACAGGATCAGAGATTGTGTGGTGTGGCCCTGCATCCGTAACCACCGGAGGCTGAGCTGCCGACACTGACATCCCCATTGAGGGCAATAACCCGGCTGCAGGTGGGTCGGACAGAGGAGATTCTCTCCCAAGAACACTCACCCGCGACTGCACATAGGTGTCATCCTCCGAGTCTACACCTGAATACTGCTCGGGGGAGGAACCCCCAGAGACACCCCTCGACAGCACGACCTGCAGCACTTGTGGGTTTTCACCCACAAACACACCACGTCCCTCACTTGTGGAAGGTCGGCCCGGGTTGCCCTCCTGGGACGGCTCCACCACCACATCCCCAGCATCAACAAGTGCGTCGTCCCCTGCAAAGACATGAAAAAGAGAAATGGAAACAGGCATTAGCACCATGGCATACAACAAGGGCTGATGAACAACAGAGCCAGTAGTTCAATGACACATGTCCCACATGACTGGGAAACCTCCTATGCATTCACCATCACTGGGTCTGGAGGGGAGGCTCAGGGCACACAATGATGACACAGAGAATGGAGAGCAACGCCTGCTCCCCATGCTGCCTAGCACTGGCATCACACATTGGCCGGTGATTGCCATGTCAAATGCACATGCCATCACACACATGGCATGTGACATAGCCACCAAGTGAAGAGGGAGAGGAGGGCAACTAATTTGGATTTTGGCCACTCTGGTCCTGACATTGCTTCATCACATCAAGAAGTTAACATGTTGGACATGGATCTGCTAGTCCCAATTGGCCACGATGCACAGTGCCTTGTCAACATTAACAAAATGCAGTAAACAATGAGATTCCACCTCCCCATCACCTGTAATGGAATCATATAGCATTCGTGAAGCACCTGTACAGAAATGTATGAAGGTACAGCGGAGCACTGAGGGGTGGTGGGGCAGAAGGGGATGCCATTCAACAATCCTACTGGTGCTGGTGTCATTCATGTAACGCAAGTGCAGAGGTGGGTGGCACAATGAAGTGCAAGGGGAAGTTGCGGCTGGAAGTGCTGTACAAGGTAAGTAGGACTTAACGTCGAGGGCAGATGGTGGTAGGCGCAGACAAGTGCTGGGGGGGTGGCCTATAGGGGTACAGAGACAGTCATGCAGTGCTGTGGGCTCGGAGGGGACAGGGGAGGTACACACTGCATCTGGCTCGGCAAGGTCCTTGCAGATTTCAATGTGTCCTGCAGAGTTGTCAGATGCCGCAGATATGTGCCCTTGGATTGGGGCTCTCATCTTGGTGAGAAGGGTGAGACGCTATTGCCTTTGGAGCAGGCGGCAGGCCAGTTTGCCAGAGCATGAGCATGATGCAGACCATTTCCTCTCTGCCACCCGGCACCTGTGTTTTGGGTTCACAAGATCCGAGTCATGCCAGGAGTCAGCATTGGCATGGGGCTTCAGGCGGATTGTCATGACCGTGGCAAAGACATCCAGTGTACCTGACATAGAGTGGAGCATGGAGTGGGCCCTGTCAGGATGGGAGTGAGCCTAAGGGGGAGCTGGATGGGGGGGAGATTTTGGCAGCATAAGCCTCGACTGACACACACTTCATGGGTTGGAATACCAAGAAGGTGTGTGACAGTGGTGAGGGTGGCTTTGCCTGTGGGGTGGTGAGGGTGAGGTGGGAGGAGAGGAGAAAGTGATCACTCCAGGAGAGAGGAGTGCAGAGAGGGATGGAGAGGGGAAGGTCAGATGAGATCAGAGCATCAAGAGTGTGCCCTGCAGAATGAGTAGGGACAGACGGGAGTTTAGAGGGTGATAGGGAGTTGCTGAGGTCACGGAAAAGTCACGTGGGGGGGGCAACAAGCATGCAGGTGGATGCGTACATCACCAAGGAAGAGGATTTCAGTGTCTGGGGACATGAGTGAGGAGGAGAGGTGAGGCCACTCAGAAAGGAAGTAGTACATTTGACCAGTTTTCCGATACACAGTACGCACAGTTTGTGAATGTCGAGGTGAGATGGAGAGAGAAGTCACACAAGCCATTCCAGAGGGGAGTAGGTCTACGTAGGAGTGACAGTGGCAGGAATACCCTCAGGGAAGGCAAGGGCACACCCCCCCCCCCTGCACAGTAGTGCCGGGCCAAGGAGAGGATCTCCTGAACTTCAGGTAGGAGTGTGTCAAAGATGCAGACAGAGCTGGCCGTCAGACATGTTTCCATGAGACCAAGGATGTCAAGGTGCATTACCTCATGTAAGTGACATATATTGGAGGAATGCCTGATGCAGCGGCAGAGTAAGGAGTGTAAATGTGGAGGAGGTTGACAGCCTTGTAGGACTTACGGGGAGTGCTACAGATCAGAGGTGCAGCATGTGTAGGAGTTGGAGTGGGAGGCGGAGAAGGATCATGGGAGGGTGCAGGGAGGCAGTGCAGGATAGATGAGGAGAGAGGAGGGGGGACAGCAGGAGAGGAAAGGAAGTTGATGAGATGTGGGTAGCATTTGTCAAGGAGAATAAGGTTGGCCTGAGGTCCTTGGACTGAGATGCTCCCATTACCATACACATCAATTGCGGCCTCTGAGGATTGGAAGGAGGCCAAGAGTACACCCCAACGGGTCACACCATTGATGGTGGAAGAGGAGCAAGGAGAGAGGACTGGGACCATGTGAAGGGTCCATGGGACAGGCAAAGGCATGTATGAGCAGATGTCAGTGAGAGTTAACCTTGAGTAGGCTCAGATGTACTTGTCAGCAATAGGGTGGGTCGCATTGGAGGGCAGGGTGCCCTCATTTGACTGTTTGCAAGCAGGTGTCGTGAGTAGGGCACGATGGTCTGAACAGTAGAAGTCAGGGAAGATAGACCATGAAGAGCAGCATGGAGTGTGAGGGAATGGGGCTTGAAACCAGACGGAACAAGAGCACACAGGTAGGAGGTGGGTGTCAAGGCAAATTCCAGAGTATGACAGCATGTTGAGTGCCATGTATATACAGAGGACGCATTAGCATGTGGTATCATTGCATGTCAGGCATGTGACGATGGAACTTGAATGGCTGGGGGAAAGTGTAGGAATGGTATGTAAGACATAAGATGAATAGACAGGGGAGAATGAGCAACAATGTCGTGACAAAATGACAATTCAAGGGGAACTTCCATGGTGTAGGGCCATATGTGCACTGTTGGCAGTAGGGATAGTGGTGTGGGCACATGGTGTTGCACTGAACATACTGGATGAGGCACATGGGTGACACTATCAACTCTGCCACACACCCCCTTGACAGGCACCCAACATGAAGGCTTCGCACACACACCATGCACATGGATATAACACACATGCATGTGCACTCACCGGATGATGCCTCGTAATCAGGGAGATCTCCCACACCTTGGAGTTGTCCCTCGGTGACGTAGGATCCAGCTACGGACTCGTGTGGTGTGAGTTCTATTTCCTGTGCTGGGGACCCACCTCCAGTCACCAAGGTTGCGGCATGACTTGAGGCCAGCTTATCCTTTGCCCTGCGCTTAAGGTCATTCCAGCGCTTCTGGCAATCACTAGCTGTGCGCCTCACTACTCCAAGGGCACTTATTTTGTCAGCAATGGTCTGCCAGTGTGCCTGGCGTCTGGCATGTGTGGTCTTGGACCCTGCAACGATGACCATTTCCCTATCATGGTCTGACACATACTGAACAAGTGCATTCAGTTCGGCGTCTGTGAAGCTGGGCTTCCTTGATGGGCCGGACTGTGCAGCCGTGCCTGGGGCATCAGCCTGTGCCGGACGTGCACTCTTCCTCTTCCGCTTGGAAGGGGGTGGGGATCCAGAGTGTCCTACGCCGCTGTGGACACTAGGGGCAGGAGCCGTGGTGGACTCAGTACTGGGTGTGTGGGATTGCACACTCAGCCTGGGGGTAGAGGGATAGGGTCAGGCCTGATCTGAGGTGCATGAACTAGGACCGACACAGTCTTGGCAGGGTGTATGAGAGGTGGGGTGGATGGAGCCACACCCTGCCCACGGGGGGCAGCAGATGACCTATCTGGCATAGATGCGCGTGTCCTGATGACACCAATGTGCACCGGTGCACGTGCAGTGGACCTGCTGACCTGGATGTCAGCGATGGAGTCACCCTCGGACAGGTCTGGTGCCACAATGGGCTGGTCCAACAAGGGCTGATCAGGGTTGGTATCAGCCACATGACCCTCAACCTGGGGGGGGGGGGCATGGGTGTCCCTGACTGGTCCTCCAGACTGGGGGGGACAGGGGCACCCTGCAAGTCACAACCACGTCCCCTAGTGGATCCTCCACGGCCACCACGTGTGGCTCGGCCACCTTTGCCACCCTTACGGCTTGCACGCCTCCCAACCATGGCACTGATGTTATTGTGCGTATGGGAGTGGGTGTGCACAATTGTCCTGGGCAATTGGGTGTCAAAGGGGTTGGGTACCAGATGGTATTCGTACCCTAGTGCAGTGGCAAGGCTATATGACACCCCTGGGGAAAGATGACGGGTCACGCAACGCACAGGCACCCCAAAAAAGTTAAGGAACGTGCATGATACCCCTCCTAGACCACGTGTGCGTATAAAAAACCCTGCACTACGCTGTGGCATCCAGTAACACAAGAATGAACGTATGCGTGTCACACGCAGCCTAGATTGACCTCTGAAGAGGTACGTGACACACGGGGCAAGCACAGATGATAGATGCGTGCGCAACTCACCGTCTGCCAGGGAGAAATGCGTCAAAAAGACGCGCGTGTGCGCGTTGGCAACACCCCCGCCAAAAGAAGAATGGGACGCTGTCTGAGGAGACAGGACAACAGTAGAAGGGAACGCTGTGTGAGGAAACAGGCCCAGGAAAAAGAGCAAAAGAGAAAAAGCTGTCAGAGGTAACAGGGAGTACGACCTTTGAACGCTGTGAAGTAAATCGCGTGTCAACTGACAAGAAGTACAGAATACACCAACTCGCTCTCCACGAAAAGCACGTACAAGGAAATGGCGTTCTACATGTACCTTTTATGCAGGCCCACAGGTCCTGCGTCACTTCCGCGTGTAGGCGCTGAAGGGCCAGCCTCCAATCACACGCATTGACACTGGCTTGTGTTTCTTTCACGCGTGTTGGGAAACGGCCGTGCGTTATAGACGCGCTTACGCGCCTGGCCCTTTGGACCAATCACGCGTGTTGGGAAACACCCGTGCGTCATAGGCGCGCTTACGCGCCTGGCCCTTTGGACCAATGAAATCGGGTACGCGTGCTGACGCGCTCGCGCGGCACGTGTATTTTTTTCACGTGGGTTGGGAAACACCCGTGCGTCATAGGCGCGCTTACGCGCCTGGCCCTTTGGACCAATGAAATCGGGTACGCGTGCTGACGCGCTCGCGCGGCACGTGTATTTTTTTCACGTGGGTTGGGAAACACCCGTGCGTCATAGGCGCGCTTACGCGCCTGGCCCTTTGGACCAATGAAATCGCGTACGCGTGCTGACGTGCTTACGCGCTGAGGGCCTTTCCTCGGATTCCACGCAGACGTGCATGATTTTCACGTGCCAATTCACTCCGTATCAAGCTGGCCACGCGTTCACACACGGAAGACCACGCTCCTGCCCAGAAGGCCGAGTTACTGCCCCCCAGTACCCCGAGCAGCCTCCCACGTGCCATCTGCTGCTGCCTGCCTGCCTGCCTGCCTGCTGCCACCGTGCCCTGCCATTTGGTGCCTGCACATCAGCCATCTGCAGGCGTACAGTTGCTGTGTCCACCCCTGCTGGAACTGAAGACTCCCGACTGGAAGAACACCACTCCACAGCCCAGCCCCAGGACCAAGTTGCCCACCCACTCCTGCCTCTGGGGTTGCCATGTCGGGCACTGAAACATCTGGCACCACTGGCAACCCCCAGCCAGAGAGGCAGAGGGGCCCCAGCTTCAGTGTCACCGAGGTTGGGGTCCTGGTGGAGCGAGTCCTGGGGCAGTATGATGCCCTCTTCGGAAGTAGCCGCGCCAACTATGAAGGACGGACTCGGATCTGGGACGACATCGTGACTGCCATCAACGCGGAGGGGGTGGCAGTCCGCGACAACCCACATGTCAGGAAGCGTTGGGAGGACTGCAGGTCCAGGACCCTCTCAAAGGCCCGGCGCCTCGTGGAGGGGGGCCGGGGCCACATGAGTTCGATCCAAATGAGGGTCCTGGCACGCATACACCCAGCGCTCCACTCCCAGGTCCTTGAGAGGGAGACCCGTCTGGAGTTGAGCGGTAAGTGTGCAGGCATTGCTGTGTGAGACAGTGCATGTTGCAGTGTGCTGGTTGTGTGATGCTGTATGTGTGGAATAGGCCTTGTAGGCATGTATGTATGCAGTGTTGTCATGGCGATGCATGTGCGACCAGTAATTTGTGGATCACATGGTTGTTGTATGTGTTGCTATGCAACCTGAGGAGGCCTATGCAGATTGGACACATGTGAGCATGCAAGTGTATGTTCGTGGACATGGGTGTGGGTGAGCGATGGATGCTGATGCCAGGTACATGTATGGTGTCGAGGTCGGTGTGCTTGACCTGCATGTCTGTGACTTTTGAATGGCATGGATGCATGACACATGTCTGTGACACTGTACAGATTCACTGATGCTGCCTAATCATCCTTGTATCCACTGTGTTTGTGATGTACGAGGCCACATGGATGTGACAGAGGTGAAGTGTGTGCGTGTGATTTGCATGACCAATGATGCATGTGAGTTCCATGACATCGTACTTTAGAAGAGTGCAGTGGACATGTATGTTGATGTGCATGCCATGGACCATGGGTGTTGCGTGTGTGTATTGCCTGACCCATGTGTTGTGGAGGGACATGATAGAAGTGTACTTTACCATTGCCAGTCATCTGATATTGCTTCCTGTGTAGGGGACCATTGTACAGTGCCCTGATGCTTGTGTTCTATGTCTCCCTCTATGCAGCGGCTATTGATGGAGAGGGCGGAGACGGCGCTGTGGAGGTAGACGGCGGGGATGCCCCCACGGCTGCGGCGGAAGGGGTGGGTGAGCCCCCACAGGGGCCAGCTACAGCGGAAGAGGGCAAGGAGCCATCCAGGTTGGTGGTTTCTACAGAGGAGGAGGCGGCCGAGACTGAGGCACACCTGAGGCCTGGTGGGGGCATCCCTGCTGGTGCAAGTGGTGCAGTCCAGGGCCAGGGGCAGGAGGCAGCACAGGTCGCCGTGGAGGTGCCTGTGCATGTCGCTGTCCCTGACCCTGTGAGTGCACCACCATGCACCAGCATGGATGCCCCGTCCCAGGCCCGTCCGCAGGTGGAGGGGGTGTCTATGTCATCTGACTCCCCTCCACCTGCGGACGAGGGGACCCGTGGGCGCATGGAAAAGGTCCTGATTGGGGTCGCGTTGCGCACGGGGGTCATTCGTGATGCCGTGCGTGCTTCCCGGGAGGAGCACGCACATCATCACGAAGAGCACCGTGCCGACGTGGCCCAGTTGGGATCTGCCATTGGCGCGGGTTTTCTGCAGGTGATGGCCAATGTGTCGGGCATCTCCTCCTCTGTGGAAAGTATGCGCCGGTCGTTCTCCTTGCCGTCTTCCGGCCCAGTTGACACCAGGGCCCCCTGTGGACCTGCCCCGACCAATGCAGCTGGCTCAGTGGGGATCCCATCCCTGCCACAGTCGGGAGTCGGTGGTCCAGCTGGTGTGGACACCATGGCAACTGGACCCCTGCAGGTGGAGGATGTGCCGGCATCATCAGTCAGGGCACGTGCACGACGGCGTCGGTGGATACCATCAGCCTGGATGCCGTCGTGCTGGCAGAGGCAGTGGCTGCAGAGGCAGCGGCAGCGACGTGGGAGGCGTCATGGCTCGGGGCCATCAACATTGGAGGGGCAGCCATCGGCTGGAGGGCAGGAGGACCCTGGACAGAATGTGTCTTCCGTGTGGCAGCGGTTAGGCCACGCAATAGATGCGGAGAGGCGGCGGGCAGAAGAGGGGCGGCTCGCTATGGTCAGGGCGGTGGACTCCATGCAGAGGGCCCTGAGGCGTGCCGAGTGCCTCGAGGAGATCCGCAGGGGCTTGGAGGTAGACACTGCGTCAGCCCTGCGGGCCCTCGGGGCCATTGAGGAGGAACGCCTCGGGGAGATAGAAAGGGAGTTCGATGATGCCCTGGCCCATAACATCTCTCAGTGAGCCGCAGGACTGGCCCGCCGCCTTTGTATATAGTTATGTAGATAGTAGGTTTCCTTTATTTTTATTTATTATTTGGGTTGATTGGACAATGGCCCACGTTTTTTGTATATAGTTAGCATTAGTTAGGTTTTGGGTAGGTTTCATTTTATGGTTTTTAGGGATATTGGACCCGGACAATCATCTTTGTACATAGTTTGTGGATATTTTCGATTTTATTATTTGGGCCATGGGGCAATGTGTTTGTTTTTGATTTCCATTTTGATTGACTTTGCACCCGTTCTTTTGGATTTCACCTTTCATTAGATTTTTTTTTTTTTTTACCTGTTACTTTGTGTATTCATTTAGGTGTTTCTTTTTTTTTCCTTCTTACATTTTAATACATTGTTCTTTTGATTCTATTGTGTGGACTTCTCTCATTGGTTTGTTGACTGTCACAATCTGGGTTTTCACAGTCATGTGTTGCCATTGTGTGAGTCTGACGGACTTGGACTCATGCGCATACTGCTCATTGGTTATGTATCATGTAATGGGTATTTGATTTTTGAATGGATGTGTACCTTGGATGTGTGTATGGACTGGGGTGACATGGGGTGGGATGTGGTTGCCCATGGGATCCTGGGATCTGTATTGTGATTTCCTATTGGTAGGGGAACATCTGTGTGGGCCTGGTGGAGGGTGCCCCATGACTGCTGGGGGGTGGGGTTGGTGGGAGACATGAGTGGGACATAAGTGGGGGCCTGCTGGCAGGTGCCCCACAGTGCTGGGGGGTGGGGGTGGTGGGAGGCATGAGTGGGACATGGGTGGGGGCCTGGTGGAGGGTGCCCCATGACTGCTGGGGGGTGGGGTTGGTGGGAGACATGAGTGGGACATAAGTGGGGGCCTGCTGGCAGGTGCCCCACAGTGCTGGGGGGTGGGTGTGGTGGGAGGCATGAGTGGGACATGAGTGGGGGCCTGCTGGCAGGTGCCCCACAGTGCTGGGGGGTGGGTGTGGTGGGAGGCATGAGTGGGACATAAGTGGGGGCCTGCTGGCAGGTGCCCCACAGTGCTGGGGGGTGGGTGTGGTGGGAGGCATGAGTGGGACATAAGTGGGGGCCTGCTGGCAGGTGCCCCACAGTGCTGGGGGGTGGGGGTGGTGGGAGGCATGAGTGGGACATGGGTGGGGGCCTGGTGGAGGGTGCCCCATGACTGCTGGGGGGTGGGGTTGGTGGGAGACATGAGTGGGACATAAGTGGGGGCCTGCTGGCAGGTGCCCCACAGTGCTGGGGGGTGGGTGTGGTGGGAGGCATGAGTGGGACATGAGTGGGGGCCTGCTGGCAGGTGCCCCACAGTGCTGGGGGGTGGGTGTGGTGGGAGGCATGAGTGGGACATAAGTGGGGGCCTGCTGGCAGGTGCCCCACAGTGCTGGGGGGTGGGTGTGGTGGGAGGCATGAGTGGGACATAAGTGGGGGCCTGCTGGCAGGTGCCCCACAGTGCTGGGGGGTGGGTGTGGTGGGAGGCATGAGTGGGACATAAGTGGGGGCCTGCTGGCAGGTGCCCCACAGTGCTGGGGGGTGGGTGTGGTGGGAGGCATGAGTGGGACATAAGTGGGGGCCTGCTGGCAGGTGCCCCACAGTGCTGGGGGGTGGGTGTGGTGGGAGGCATGAGTGGGACATAAGTGGGGGCCTGCTGGCAGGTGCCCCACAGTGCTGGGGGGTGGGTGTGGTGGGAGGCATGAGTGGGACATAAGTGGGGGCCTGCTGGCAGGTGCCCCACAGTGCTGGGGGGTGGGTGTGGTGGGAGGCATGAGTGGGACATAAGTGGGGGCCTGCTGGCAGGTGCCCCACAGTGCTGGGGGGTGGGGGTGGTGGGAGGCATGAGTGGGACATAGGTGGGGGCCTGGTGGAGGGTGCCCCATGACTGCTGGGGGGTGGGAGTCATGAGCAGGTGTGCAGGGTAATCCCCTGTGGTGTGGACTGCATGCAGGGGACGTGGAGGCTGTACAGGGAAGACCTGTGAAGACCCAACGATCGGAGTAGCGTGTTCAACTATCCACGCCCCCCTGAAATGGACGTAGCCTGGGATTTCGCGTGTGAAACGTTCCCGCGCACCCCTGAAATGGAAGTAGCCTGGGATTTCGCGTGTGAAACTTCCCCGCGCACCCCTGTAATGGACGTACCCTGGCTTTTCGTGTGTGAAACTTCCCGCGAACCCCTGTAATGGACGTACCCTGGCTTTTCGCGTGTGGGACTTCCCGCGCACCCCTGGTATTCCCCTAGCCTAGCTTTTCGTGTGTGAAACTTCACGCGCACCCCTGTAATGGACGTACCCTGGCTTTTCGCGTGTGGGACTTCCCGCGCACCCCTGCAATTCCCGTAGCCTAGCTTTTCGCATGTGAAACTTCACGCGCACCCCTGTAATGGACGTACCCTGGCTTTTCGCGTGTGGGACTTCCCGCGCACCCCTGCAATTCCCGTAGCCTAGCTTTTCACGTGTGAAACTTCACGCGCACCCCTGTAATGGATGTACCCTGGCTTTTCGCGTGTGGGACTTCCCGCGCACCCCTGGTATTCCCCTAGCCTAGCTTTTCGCGTGTGAAACTTCCCGCGCACCCCTGAAATGGAAGTAGCCTGGGATTTCGCGTGTGAAACGTTCCCGCGCACCCCTGAAATGGAAGTAGCCTGGGATTTCGCGTGTGAAACTTCCCCGCGCACCCCTGTAATGGACGTACCCTGGCTTTTCGCGTGTGGGACTTCCCGCGCACCCCTGGAATTCCCGTAGCCTAGCTTTTCGCGTGTGAAACTTCCCGCGAACCCCTGTAATGGACGTACCCTGGCTTTTCGCGTGTGGGACTTCCCGCGCACCCCTGCAATTCCCGTAGCCTAGCTTTTCGCGTGTGAAACTTCACGCGCACCCCTGTAATGGACGTACCCTGGCTTTTCGCGTGTGGGACTTCCCGCGCACCCCTGCAATTCCCGTAGCCTAGCTTTTCGCGTGTGAAACTTCCCGCGCACCGCTGTAATGGACGTACCCTGGCTTTTCGCGTGTGGGACTTCCCGCGCACCCCTGCAATTCCCGTAGCCTAGCTTTTCGCGTGTGAAACGTTCCCGCGCACCCCTGAAATGGAAGTAGCCTGGGATTTCGCGTGTGAAACTTCCCCGCGCACCCCTGAAATGGACGTACCCTGGCTTTTCGCGTGTGGGACTTCCCGCGCACCCCTGGAATTCCCGTAGCCTAGCTTTTCGCGTGTGAAACTTCCCGCGAACCCCTGTAATGGACGTACCCTGGCTTTTCGCGTGTGGGACTTCCCGCGCACCCCTGCAATTCCCGTAGCCTAGCTTTTCGCGTGTGAAACTTCACGCGCACCCCTGTAATGGACGTACCCTGGCTTTTCGCGTGTGGGACTTCCCGCGCACCCCTGGTATTCCCCTAGCCTAGCTTTTCGCGTGTGAAACTTCACGCGCACCCCTGTAATGGACGTACCCTGGCTTTTCGCGTGTGGGACTTCCCGCGCACCCCTGGAATTCCCATAGCCTAGCTTTTCGCGTGTGAAACTTCCCGCGCACCCCTGAAATGGAAGTAGCCTAGCTTTTCGCGTGTGAAACTTCCCGCGCACCCCTGAAATGGACGTAGCCTGGGATTTGACGTGTGAAACTTCCCGCGCACCCTTGAAAATCGCATGGGCCGCTTGCCGTGATGGTCCAGGGTTAGCGCAGCCCCTTGCGCTGGTTTGTGATTTTTATGAGATTTCCCAGCGCAAGGGGCGTTCCTGGGGGCGTAACTGGCGCTGCAGCGAGTCGCTGCGCCACTGTGCGCCACGGCTGCCTGGGGAAGCTAAAATCCATGAATACGCTGTGCGCCGGATTCGGTTTTGGCGCACGCGGCTGGCGCAGACTATCGCACGCGCACGCTGTGCGCCAGCCGCGTGCGCTACTTGTGCGCTGAATTCTATGAATTACCCTGTAAGTGGGAATATCGGAGGTGGCCAGCAGGGAGAGTGGGAGCAGTGGGGAGGGGTCTGCACTCAAATCCACAGAACTAAATCCCTTTCTCCATCTACAGGAGAATATTCCTAAGAGTCAGGAACACGAGACTAGGCGGGTCCGTCCAGACAGCCATCTTTCCCCTACGCTTCATGTTGGTGGAGGCCGCTGCTGTCCGGGTTCGATTGACGCCCCTGTGGGAACCAGGTGAGCGTAACACATGCCTTCTGAACAGGAGTTTTGTTCTTTCACCCAATTTGTATCCAATGTCAGTTTGCTCCACTCTTATAAGACATTGTCTTCTTTGGCTCGTCCGACTCTACCTTATAAAATTCATTTTGTATTACAAACTGCTTTTCAACTTCGACACACTAGAAATTAGGCCTTTTTGCTAAGGTCCAGCACTGCTATAATACGTAGTGGAAACATCCGTCCTTTACTTGATCATATGCATACATATGAATTGGCACTTGCCGCAATCTATTCATTATAAAGCTAGTCTCATGATTACTTTGTCTACTTGCGTTTCTTTTGCATCTGTACACGTATAAAATGACTTGATATCTTCATCGTTTCTGAGGCATAAGCTTCTACACCTCGAGCCAAGATGGCACTTATCCTTGGTGCTTTCTTGATGCCTTATAGAATATTTCCATTCTATTGTCTCTGCATCCTTTTCATGTATGTCAGTTTAACTCTGTGTGATGTCACCATTCATCCTTACCATTTATTTGCTCTGTTTCCTCAGGAATATTAATCAAATGCCCATCATACTGTCTCGTATGCAGGTACGGTTTCCTCAGTGGGAATCTTCCTTCCAGGATTCTCCTAGGTATTGGTATGCCCAATGGCACTGCATGGTTTTTACACTCTGGCTCCCAACATATCGGCAATATGGGCAAGTGGTTGAGGTGGGGGTACTTGGCTACTCCTCTACACTCCCCCCTCTGGGTGATTCATCGACCACTCTCTCAACATCCTTCACATCCAGGCATCCACTTCTGAAAAATAATTTCTTCGGAATCCATATATATATGACTCCCTTTAGGCATCCTGCTGATTTGACAAGCTCATCTTTTTTCCATGTCATGAGTCTGCACTGTCCACCTGGACTATAATAGATCCATCTTCCTACATTCTTCTTATGATTCTTTGGATACAGGAACTTCGTCCCCTCAGGTGCATGGATATTGGCTTTCACAAGTCTCTGATTTCTTCATCTGTCAGGTCTTTGGCCTTCCATCCTAGTTCAACATTGATCATAATCTTCATCCCTATGGCTTTCTTTGCTGTCTTCTTGCATTGTGAGATTATTATCTTGATCACACAGAATCCAAGCAATATTATTACTATCAGTGCTCCAATCAACTTGAAAATGTCTGCCATCCATTGTGGAACCCAAGAGAAGGGGCTCCGAACCAGCTGTCATCAGCAATATCTTCTACTTCGTCTATCATCTGGCCATGGAGGTTCGTCAGCATACCTATGGCCTCCGTCAAGGTTCCATTCTCGTTATGATGAGAAGGTATGGAAGTGCAACATGAGTCTCAGATTTTTGCACAAACACCTCCATCCATTGCTGTGATCATGTCCAAGACATATCTGTTCTGGGGAGTCATCAGTCGTATGGCTCTCATCTCCTCTCTGATTGCATTGAATCCCTTTATGGTCGTATTGATTGTCTGTAGCAATTCCCATCTGGTGATCTGCAGCCATTTGGTATTTGCTCCAACTTGGATACTCGGCATAAAGATTTAGGTGAAAACTGAAGCTGTCTGGCTGAACAATCTATGCTCATATGGAATGGTAGCAAAGGCTTCTATTGGTTTGGATGAGAAGGAGTTCTCCTTCTTTACTCTTTTCATGAGCTCCACAGTTCTCTTCTTCCTCAGGTGAGTATCGGCTTTTGGAAAACTGTCAAGATTCAAATCACTTTTTGGAATCACCAACGATGGAACATGAACAATCACTGGTGAGCAAAGTCCTCCCCAGTTTTCTGGCAACTTTATATATGCTCTGGATCCGCAGGCCCAGTAGTGATCCATTATCACTGCTGTCCCAATCTTAATTCCCGGCACATCAAAAATTCGACCATAATTATGGTTTCTCCCATTCTTTTGGTGCCATTATTTCTGAAGCACAATTTTGCACTTTCCAGTGGAACTATCTGAAAGAGTCCTCCTCCATCTTCGACCCAAGTCAGCAATTTGGCAAGTCTCGGCCATAATGGCTTGCATCCATGCTGCACAATGCCAATAGTTGATTCAGGGCGACCAATTATCACCCAGGCTCTGCAGATAACCACTCCTTCTTCCCATTCTTCAGAGAAAGCACTGATACCCAGATCTGCATCTGTCCTCTGTTTTCATATTTGAATTTTGTCTGCAGATTTTCCTGCACTCTCTGGTTTTTTGTTTACTTCCCATCTGATTCCAGCTCTTTTAACCCAGGTTTTTCATATCTGATCACATGATTCTTGGTCTGTCCTTTGTCTCTTGTCTTGGAGTCTTGCACATAATCATCTTCATCTGGATCTGTCCATTCAGTTGCCCATTTGAGATAGGCATCTTGTCCCAGGAACTGGCCTCTAGTATGGCAAAGTGCTATGTGTGATAGACAATGTGCTATCTGGACATCTATTTTGATGGCTATGAAAATATTGGATTTCCCCTACTGTAAGGCAGGAGTTCACAGACAAAGCATCCTTCCTTTGAGGTCCTTCTTCACACTTCCTTCATATGTTGATACCATATGATGTTTCCCAAATGTGCTGTGCTATCCAGATAATCATTTAGGACATAGTCTTCTTCCCTTTCATCTCTCTTGGATCACATTCTTCTCTTGTGACCTTCTATAATTACTTAGTATGTCAACATTAATTCTTCCTTTTGATTCAAATCACGGAACACTTGCCAGGGGACTGAGTACTTTCATAAGTGTCATCTGTGTAGGAGCAAGATATAAAAGTTTCTTTCTATCCCGAAATTCTTGTTTGGCTTTGGCAAAAGCTGGCCATATGGAATCTGCTATAATCTCTGCATGCGACCTTCCCCCAAAAGGTAACTTACATTTGTCTAACTCAGGAATAGGAACATTCAGGCGTACTTGACTGTAGTAGGTTCACTATCTAACAACCCCTTTTTTTGTCTCTCCTCTAGAGTCTGCTTCTGGTGTTCAAAAATAATCTCTAGGACACTTTTGGTATGATTACGATGATTAGTAACATTTCCCTCAGAATCAGCAACTTATCACCTTTCTTTGAAACAGGAATACCTACATAGGGTCTCGGCTGCCTAGTAGTTGCCACGATTGTACCTTGCTTCTGCTCAGGAAGATCCTCAAGAGTCTTAGATCCACGTACATCTATGTAATACGACTTACGCACTGTGAGTGAAAGCAGTATTATTATGAACAGAATGCCAGCATAAATAATACAGAGATAAGAGATTTTACAGCATTGACTTTGTACACAACATGGGCGTCTCTCAGGATCTGGCATGACAATATTCCTACCAATACTACCCATCTTTATTTACTAAGGAAGTAAAAAGTAAACTTTAATACAGCATCATCACATACTGCTTCTGGAAGCTGCTGACTCGACTCGGCAAATTGTCCTCGACCACCTGCCTGCTTACTGAATGATAAGAACAACCTCTTCTCCAGAAAGTCTCATTCAGAATGTTCTACATCTTCAGTTTGTCTAGATAAGCTCAACAACATACACCAGTTCCCAGTCGATGCCTAAAATCTGTCTTAGACCAGATGACATGATGAGTTTCTTTCAGCATGGAATAAACGTTTTTTCTAACTAGCAACCTCTCAATCTGTCCCTCGAAGAAAAGTTTCAGTCTGATCTCAGAGTTCGCTCAGAGTAGGTATTCACTTGTATGATGATGGCTCTTAAGATTTCATTTAATGCTGCATTGTTTCTCAGATCCCTCAGGAAGGTTCGAACATCGGTGTGTCTTATAACAAGCTGCGAGCATTCTTCAATAAGGTAGTAAAACATTAGGATGACCAGTCTGTGTGTGTTATCAGCTGAAAGGGGCATTTGCACTTTCCTCACTATACTCAGGAAGCTGTAGAACTTGCTCAATGATTGCTGTGAGTAATATTCTTATGATCGGCCCATTCTTAGGATCTTGCAAGAAAACGTGATCACTAGTAGTTCTCCCCACGATTGCAGGATATGTGCGCAAAACAAAGAGAAAAACTTCAAATATGATCCGTGAAACATCGTCATTGGGAAACACCATGGGCAAATCCAAACAGGAACTCAGTGAGAAATGAATCAGGGTACTGCACCCTCTTCCAATTGTCAAATCCACAATCAAGATCTGGCATATTTATCTTCTTATCAAGGCTTAAACATGCCTCAGTCCAAAGTCAACAAGCTCTTATGGCTTCTAGAACAAAGATCTTCCTTTAACTCTTTTATAGGTGACCAGAATCAACCCATAGTCCATTCTTCCTCATCATAGATCTAGTCTGCACATGCTGAGGTTCTTCCCCGATGTTTGCTTCCGATGGGTGTGGGGGTAGAGGGGTTTCTCCACCATAGATCTTCACATCACCAAGGAAAATCCAAGCATGTCTGCCATGAACTTTGACTGCAGACTGCATGACGTCTTCAACGATGAAAGGGCAGTTGAAACGAGGTTCGTGCCACTTTCTTGAAAAATTGTGGATTAAGACTGCGTCTCCGGGGAATAATTTGGGTCCACAAAGTTTTTCAATTCCACTTGTTGAAGCATCTCCTTCTGTGTTCTGTTCTGCCCCAAACTCTTTTCGCTGTAGCTGACCTGAAATTACAGAGATATTTAAAGTCATACAAATAAGATAGTCACGTAGCTCCATTCCTAACATTTCTGATGTTGGCTGGGGATCACTTCTAACTCTGGATGGAGGTGTGAGAGGTGTCCTAATTCGCCACACTGTCACTATTTCACAGAGGGTGAGATGGTGGTCCGAATCTGGTTGGTTCCTCAATGTATATAATGCCAGTGATAGGCAATGCAACCACCCTTTCTTCAAAGTAAGCTTCAACTTAGCTATTTTTTCTTTAAGTAAGCTGTTGACCCACTTGCAGATCCCATTTCCTTGTTGATGATAAGCCGAAGATAACCTGTGCTTTATACCAAGCAACAAGCTAATCTGTTCAAACGTCTGGTTTACAAAATCAGGACCATTATCTCATCTCAATACTTCACATATACCCCAACTAGAAAAAAACTTCCTGCACTAAGAATTTTTATGCACAGGTAGAGTCTGGGTGTGTACCCGGACCAGCCTCAATCCACCGTGAAAAAGGACAAACTACTACAATCATGTACCTATTTCCATTACATACATGCAGCATATCAACATAGTTGATGTGCAAATGCTGAAAGGGGCCATTGGATCTCGGGATAACTCCCCTGACTCCCCTGATTGTGCGCAATGGGTGCCCAGCAGTACATTTTGGGCAAACGATGCAATTCACTACATAAAATGCAACGTGTTCTAACAAATTTGGTACAAACCAGTCCTCTGCAATAGTTGCAGTGAGGTTCTCTCTAGTTGTGTCCGCAGGGTAGTGTAGATGTTCCAACGCCACCCTTAATAAGGCTACAGGCTACAGGCATC
Source organism: Ambystoma mexicanum (assembly GCF_040938575.1). Taxonomy (NCBI): domain Eukaryota; kingdom Metazoa; phylum Chordata; class Amphibia; order Caudata; family Ambystomatidae; genus Ambystoma; species Ambystoma mexicanum. The sequence goes on along the minus strand of NC_090932.1, from coordinate 1,135,758,154 downwards.
ACCGGTTTACCAGTGCTGTCTTGTCACCACAATGCTTCAGAGGGGTTTAAAGAACACCCTCTTCACGTCCACAAATCCTTCTCATCTTGAGTTACTTCCTCCTGGACCTCTATTGTGTCTTCGACAAATTTACCATTCGGACATACCCATCATTGCTACCATGCTTTGATTTACACCAGGCGTATCAAATGGCATAACATTTTTGAACATGCAGCTAGTTTGGCTTCATCGTCTGCTGCTTGATTTCCAAGTGAGATAAAGTCTGTCTTTGTAGTATGAGGTGCGCATTTAACGACTGCAACTCCTACTGGGATTTGTAGTGCCTTAATAAGCCTGTCCAATAAGGTGGCATGCTGCACTGGAGTGCCGTCGGCTAGGAGGTAGCCCCTCCTTTTCCGATGGGCTAACCCTGTGTGCACCGTTGACGTCACATAGGCAGAGTTGCTGTACACTGTTACTTCCTGGTCTGCATGATTCTCAAGCGTGACCATCAGTGCCACAAACTCTGCAACCTATGCTGAATAGTAAGACGGTAGTCAAGCACTTACCATCTTCTGAAACTCCCCATTGGCTGTGTGCTTTAACACAGCGGCACCTATATACCTTTGTCCATCATTTTGATTGATCCTTGAAGAACTGTCAATAAAAATAATTTCTACACTTGTCAAAGCATTGTCTTTTATCCTAGGTATTTCATCATAGAACTCTTCATAGTTTGAACAGTCATGCACATACCCATCCTCTGCCAGTGGTTCAGCTATAAACATGGCAGGATTCACTATTTTATAACAAACTATTTTAATCGCTGAATTCAATATGACCACCTTATAGGCAGAAGCCCTTTGAGAGGTCAACGTTCCTCTGGGTTTCTCCAAAATGGCAAATAATTCATGCTCAACAAATAACATCATAGAGCATTCCATTACTATGCTTGCAGCCTTCTCTATGGCGAACGCGGCGGCTGCCAAAGATTGTTCGCACGTAAGGTGAACTCTCATTACTGGGTCTAAAATCCCACTGTAATATGCAAGGGGCTTGTACCCCAATGTGGTTCTCTGCGTAAGGACTGCGGTCATAAAAGTACCACCCATATGCGAGAATAAAAACATTCCTCAGCATAATTAGGAATCCCTAAAACATGAGCTGTGCAAATTGCTTTTTTCAATTCATCATACCCTTCTTCTATCTCCTCAGTCCAGACAATGTTCTCCTGTGTTGCCTGTGCTTTCTATAAAGCCTGTAATAAAGGCCTCATATATGAGCTGTAGTCAAAGACCAATGCTCTGACATAGTTACATTATCCCCAAAATCTTTGCATATGCTTTATCGTTTGTGGCTTTACTGTTTTTAAAATAGCCTCAGCTCTTTCAGGAGTAACCTTCTTTCCTTCATGTGAAATCAACTGGCCCATATACAACACTTCTAGTTGACAATACTGTAACTTCTCTTTGTCAACTTTATATCCATTGTCAGCAAGTGTAATCATTAGCTGAACAGAATCGCCTCTGCACTCTTCCTCTGAAGTGCTGCAAACTAAAATGTTGTCTACATACTGCAACACAACACTTTCTAAATCAATATTGCTTATGTCCATCTGGAGGACTCTGTTAAAAATCGATGGAAACTCACAATACCCTTGAGGTAAACGAGTGCTTTTTAACTTAGTCTGTCTAAAGGTAAATGACATCAAATCATGCGAGTCTTTGTGCAATGGGATTGAGAAAAACACATTTTTCAAGTCAATCACAATAAAATATTGTACCTCAACAAGTATGTTACAAAATATTGTAGCAGGATTAGGAACTAGAAGGAACTCAGCCTCTAAAATCTGCCTCAAATCTTGAATTAGTCCCCAAGACCCTCCCTCACAGGATAAATCGCCACAATACAGGGTGACTCTGACGTCACCAAGATGCCTTTATCCATCATGGTGGAAATTGTCATGCTTGAGGTAAAATTTCTCCTGGTTTCAATGTAATCTTCACTTCTCCAACCCCCTTCAACAGGCCTACATCATAGGAGCCTGTAGTCCATAATGAAACTGGCACTTTTGCCATATTTGCATCAAAATATTCAGGACACGTTTGTGCTATCATCGTTTTCAGTGGAACCTTTCGTCTAATTGCTCTTACCCAATAAGTGATGCCCATTTCGAACACCACTTCGTCATCAGATGGATGATCTCTAAACATATCCTCATCAGTGACGTCAGTTAATCTCTAACATTCCCGATGGCGATTACTGTGCACCATCGTCTGCCCTCATCATCATTTCCATCAATCAAAGCCATTTCACCTTGCAGTATGGCTGCTTGCAGTTCTAAGGGAAAAACTTGTCCCTCTTCTTCATCCACAGGTATCCTTGGTCTAAATAAACACTCATCAGGTTTTCTCATAGTTCTGCCTACTAGGCTTGGTAACCATGTCAACAGAATGCGTACTCCATAATGAAAAGCTTCAGGTTCCAACGGAACTGCTCGCATTGGTCACTTGACCTGCAAATGCCATAATATATTCACTCACGTTTAAATAATGCATTCCTGGTGTTGAACACAGTATGCCTTCATCAGTAAATGAAATTGTCATATTCAACTTTGTCAATAAATCTTGACCCAATATATTGATAGGTGTCTGCCTTGAATATAGCAATGGCACCGACATGTCACACTCTCCTATAGAGACTGGTAATTCTTCAGTAAAAGGATCTCTGCTTGTAGCTCCTGTGAAACCTTGAGTATTCATGGCATTGCCAGACATTGAAAATGTCCCCTCTCGTATACTTAAGTGTGTTGCACACTTGTCTACTAGAAACAAAAAGCTTTTGCCTCCTATACTACCTCAGTTCCTCATGAGGATTCGGCATCACGGATAGTATCGAACACATCAGGTCTCCCACTGTGCTGTTCTATTGCCTTATTCCTGTGCCTGTTAAAAGGATTCCCTCTCTCGACAGTGACATCCCCTATTGTAGGAGTCATTAACTGTCCTGTACCTGTATTTTGCTGAATTTGCATAGGTGATTGCTGTGACTGCCCTTGTGACGGATTTCACTGCTGCCTGCTGTGTCTGAAACCCTTGCTGTATTCTCTGCACTTGTGCCTGTTGCCTTGGTTGATTCGGAGCAAACCCGTCTCCATTCTGCTGTGGATACGCAGGCGGGTTTGAAATTCCCCATCCTGTACAAACCCTTGACTTCTACATACACGCACAACATGCCCCGTCATTCCACATGCCCAACATCTAGGAGGAGGTCTCCTAACCATCCCATCCTACATATTTTGATTATCAGTCTGCATGTTTTGAAACCCACCCTCATTATTCTGGAAGCTTCCCTGACTATTCTGCCAGTTCCCTTGGTTATTCTGAAAGCCTCTTCCTCTGAATCCTCTGGATCCTCCTCTCCCTCGTGGAGCGAATCCATTATTGCCCTGATTGAACTGCCTTTGATTATTCATCTGCAGCATATTTACCTCTCGCTGTGAATTCGATCCATCTCTACTAGTTATCATTGCCCCTTCAATGGCATATGTAGACAATTTTTTCTGTACTAACTTAGCCTATTCACCTTTCCAGGCTTCATCTTTCTTGCGATTCTTTTCCTGCAAGAGTCTGCAATAATGCACGGTGGTCAGCTGAATCTCTGACCACGGTTTTGCTTCCATACCCACTAACTTCTTGAGCTGCTTCTGTACCGGGTCTGGCAGCCCTTGGCATAATATCTTATAGAACAAAGGTATAGATTTTCCCCAAGCTTCGCATGTCTCCAAGGCCCAGTGCTCTTGGAAATTTTGAATGTAAACAAGCGGATCATCCCCTTCCTGCATCTTTTTTCTCATTATAGCTCCCATATCAGACATGTCTGGATATAGTACTCTAAGTGCTTTCCAGACTGCTGCTCTACAGTTATTGAACGGTGCTCCATCATGAGCAGTGTTAACCGTAGTAACACCCACAAACCCTGCTCTAGACCAAACATCATCAGCTGTTTCTCCAAGAATGGCGATCAGGAGACCCTCAATGTCCCCTATTGCCAATGTGTTTCCTCCCGTCATCTTCTCCAATTCATGTATCCATTTCCTAGCGCCAGAAGTTAAACTCAGGAGTTTACACCTTAAATTTTCCTTGTACATTTGGGGCCACGGTATATACTGTGGTCTGGCCCCGCCTTTCTCTAGCAATGGAAACAGTGAAGCCCCAAACTCGCTCTCATTTCTCATCGTCTGTCTGTTCACCGCAGTGACAATATTGCCTCATTGCCTTCTTCCTGGCAGTGACCTTAATCTGCTCACATAAGGTGGCAACTCCCCCCTCTAACAATGGTGTTGCCCTTTAGGTCGGTCTGACCGCGTCAGTGATTCTGACGCCTGAGATATTGTTAGGTCTAGATCTAGTATCCCTGCATAGGCGCTTAAAATAGAAAAAGACACCCGTACGTAACGTTGGAAATCACGTGATGGATTGGTCACGTGATATGAAAGATGAGTATAAAATGAGGAAGTTGGGGCCAAGTAAAAGATATGCGACCGGCGGAAGCACACCAGACGAGAAGGAAGACGGGAGAACTCAGGTAAGGCACATTAGGCATTAATAGATAAGAAACTAAATAGTGAATTAAGAAAAATGCGAATTGAAGGGGGAAGAATATGACAATTTGACACGTTTTGTCCATACTGCCCCGTTAGACCTTTGGTTTTGTTGTTTGTATTACAGCTAAAGTGCTGTTTGACGATGACGTACCAGTAGATGTGAAACACGTTGTTCCCAGGAAAAGCTATGAGCCAATACCCCGAGCACTGCGGATCTATTTAAAAGCAGTGATAACAAACCGTCCCTCAATGGGTAAGCCTTTCAGTGCAAGTCTGAGCTTTTAATCTGTTGAGAGTAGTATCATTAACAATAACCTAAGAAATGTATAAATAACAACTACTGAAAAAAGACATATCCGAATCCTGATCTGTACACATGACCCTTGTAGATTAAGGAAGATGAGGATATTGGGAACAATCGGATGAAGTCGAGCAAACTTTAAAATAGTGTGTCGAACTAGCAGAAAAATAACGGAAAATCACATATTGGCTACATAGGTAAGACCAGTATAATACAGTCTCTAGGATTGAAACATAACTATTGTAACCTAGGCCAAAATCTTTCTCCACCTTAGAATGGTGTGTTTGCTTGCTATTTGTCATAGACTTATGCAGTAATGGCGCATCTGAATGGCTAAAACCATCAAGGGATGACTTGGTACAACAGAAGCAGAACTATAAGACGCCTGTGTACTAAAGAAAAATAGAACTCGTCACGGGGTCAAAGTGGGATACTAAGGTAAAAAGAGATCTGACCATAATAAAGGGTGTCTCACTAAGGTGACATTAAGAAGAGATTAAAAAAGGTCATTTGGGATAAGATCGATCTCAGAGGAAAGCATAGCTGAAATAAACGGCATGTAAAATTAGACACAGAGACAAGAATGTGTCATGTGAATAATTCATGTGAAACCTGTGAATACTACCAAGTGGAGTGGCAACACTAAAAGATAACAAGGAGGAGTTGTTAAGTAAATAGTTCCCTCCTGCTATGATGTTAAGCATAGCTAGTTGTATCTAATGATAAGTACAACCAGGATATGTCGAACATTAAAAGTCGATTGTCCTTTACTTGTTTTCCCACAGATTTCCCCTCGGTGTCTGAGCTGGAAGAAAGGAACTAAGGGAGGGATAAGAAGCTCATCCCCTAATGATTCTAAGAAGATATCATTGTATTGCACATTGCATTTGAATGTGGTTCTACCCCTGATGAATTTCCTAATAGTAGTGACAATAGTCTAAGGAAAGAAACATGTTGGGAGTGTTTGTTGATGCAGTACTAACTTAGCCTATTCACCTTTCCAGGCTTCATCTTTCTTGCGATTCTTTTCCTGCAAGAGTCTGCAATAATGCACGGTGGTCAGCTGAATCTCTGACCACGGTTTTGCTTCCATACCCACTAACTTCTTGAGCTGCTTCTGTACCGGGTCTGGCAGCCCTTGGCATAATATCTGATAGAACAAAGGTATAGATTTTCCCCAAGCTTCCCATGTCTCCAAGGCCCAGTGCTCTTGGAAATTTTGAATGTAAACAAGCGGATCATCCCCTTCCTGCATCTTTTTTCTCATTATAGCTCCCATATCAGACATGTCTGGATATAGTACTCTAAGTGCTTTCCAGACTGCTGCTCTACAGTTATTGAACGGTGCTCCATCATGAGCAGTGTTAACCGTAGTAACACCCGCATACCCTGCTCTAGACCAAACATCATCAGCTGTTTCTCCAAGAATGGCGATCAGGAGACCCTCAATGTCCCCTATTGCCAATGTGTTTCCTCCTGTCATCTTCTCCAATTCATGTATCCATTTCCTAGCGCCAGAAGTTAAACTCAGGAGTTTACACCTTAAATTTTCCTTGTACATTTGGGGCCACGGTATATACTGTGGTCTGGCCCCGCCTTTCTCTAGCAATAGAAACAGTGAAGCCCCAAACTCGCTCTCATTTCTCATCGTCTGTCTGTCCACCGCAGTGACAATATTCCCTCATTGCCTGCTTCCTGGCAGTGACCTTAATCTGCTCACATAAGGTGGCAACTCCCCCCTCTAACCATGGTGTTGCCTTTTAGGTTGGTCTGACCGCGTCAGTGATTCTGACGCCTGAGATATTGTTAGGTCTAGATCTAGTATCCCTGCATAGGCGCTTAAAATAGAAAAAGACACCCGTACGTAACATTGGAAATCACGTGATGGATTGGTCACATGATATGAAAGATGAGTAGAAAATGAGGAAGTTGGGGCCAAGTAAAAGATACGCGACCGGCGGAAGCACACCAGACGAGAAGGAAGACGGGAGAACTCAGGTAAGGCACATTAGGCATTAATAGATAAGAAACTAAATAGTGAATTAAGAAAAATGCGAATTGAAGGGGGAAGAATATGACAATTTGACACGTTTTGTCCATACTGCCCCGTTAGACCTTTGGTTTTGTTGTTTGTATTACAGCTAAAGTGCTGTTGGACGATGACGTACCAGTAGATGTGAAACACGTTGTTCCCAGGAAAAGCTATGAGCCAATACCCCGAGCACTGCGGATCTATTTAAAAGCAGTAATAACAAACCGTCCCTCAATGGGTAAGCCTTTCAGTGCAAGTCTGAGCTTTTAATCTGTTGAGAGTAGTATCATTAACAATAACCTAAGAAATGCATAAATAACAACTACTGAAAAAAGACATATCCGAATCCTGATCTGTACACATGACCCTTGTAGATTAAGGAAGATGAGGATATTGGGAACAATCGGATGAAGTCGAGCAAACTTTAAAATAGTGTGTCGAACTAGCAGAAAAATAACGGAAAATCACATATTGGCTACATAGGTAAGACCAGTATAATACAGTCTCTAGGATTGAAACATAACTATTGTAACCTAGGCCAAAATCTTTCTCCACCTTAGAATGGTGTGTTTGCTTGCTATTTTTCATAGACTTATGCAGTAATGGCGCATCTGAATAGCTAAAACCATCAAGGGATGACTTGGTACAACAGAAGCAGAACTATAAGACGCCTGTGTACTAAAGAAAAATAGAACTCGTCACGGGGTCAAAGTGGGATACTAAGGTAAAAAGAGATCTGACCATAATAAAGGGTGTCTCACTAAGGTGACATTAAGAAGAGATTAAAAAAGGTGATTTGGGATAAGATCGATCTCAGAGGAGAGCATAGCTTAAATAAATGGCATGTAAAATTAGACACAGAGACAAGAATGTGTCATGTGAATAACTGATGTGAAACCTGTGAATACTACCAAGTGGAGTGGCGACACTAAAAGATAACAAGGAGGAGTTGTTAAGTAAATAGTTCCCTCCTGCTATGATGTTAAGCATAGCTAGTTGTGTCTAATGATAAGTACAACCAGGATATGTCAAACATTAAAAGTCGATTGTCCTTTACTTGTTTTCCCAAAGATTTCCACTCGGTGTCTGAGCTGGAAGAAAGGAACTAAGGGAGGGATAAGAAGCGGATCCCCTAATGATTCTAAGAAGATATCATTGTATTGCACATTGCAATTGAATGTGGTTCTACCCCTGATGAATTTTCTAATAGTAGTGACAATAGTCTAAGGAAAGAAACATGTTGGGAGTGTTTGTTGATGCAGTATGAAAGTTTTGAATGAGTGAGTAAAGACTGATGGGTGATAGTTAAAAAGGACTAGGGTGGACCGGCTCAATTGGAGAAGGCTCTGACCACATATCCATACTGAAAATGAATTTAAAGAGATAATGAAAAAAAAACATTGATGATTTAATAGACCACAATATATTGCTGTAGTGCACTATGAATTGGTTGAACCTGTTTTATATTGAGGTATGCATGTTTGAAATATAACTGTATGCTTTTTTCTACGATGTTTTTTACATGATGTTTTATATGAAAAAAATATAATAAATTGATATTGTTGAGATTTGAAATGGGTATGTGAAGATTTAATGGTGTATAACACATACAGGAAAAAGACACAAATGGAATAATGGGAAAACAAGTGACCCGGTGAATACATTATATTGTACCAAATTGTAGAGGGCTGTTCATACGTGGTCTAGAGAAATATTTCCTCTAGTCTCTCGGGTGTTTGCAGTAGGTCTAGATCCGACCATCTTCCTTATCCATTGAAAAACATCCCTCAGGTCCACGTAAATCACCCCTTTCTTCCCCACTGAAGGTGTCTCTGTCTTCGTCTGACATTTGTTGTACCCAACTCGTATAACTTCTCTCTTCTTCATCTTTGTCCAGAGTTAGTCTATATAAAGACAACTCCTTATGCCTCGTACTGCATAAGGGTCCATCTGTATCGTAAAGTTGTGTGCTCTCAAGTCGATCATTTTTTTCCCTTCCCCTGTGATTCTTTCTGAGTTTCATGTCAAAATAAACTTCATTGATTGCTTCCCCAATGCTCCTAGAGTCAAACTCGTCTTCAAGATTTGCTCTAGATGGACCTGGTAATAACTTTTATTCGGGGAAGAATTCCTCTATATCCTCCCATGCTACTTTTGGATCAGGATTCCTTACTTTCTTCTCCAGGTGATCAAGATCATGTGCTCTTTGTCTTCTTTTACGTTCTATATCATCATCAAGCTCTCTTTGCTTCCTTGCTTCCTCCCTCACCCTGTCTTCCTCCTTTTTCTTGATATCCCTTCTTTCGTTCAACTTCTGTGTCTCCTCATCCTTTCGTCTTTGTATTCTCTTACACCTTAACTTCTGCTCTTCCTCTTCTATTTTCTTCCTTTCCAACCTTTCCTGCCCTTCGATTACTCTTTGCCTATTATCTCATTTCGTTGTTCCTCTGCTCTTTCCTGTTTTTTCAATTGCTCATCCTGATATAACTGCTCTTGTCTTTGTCTATCTTTCCTTTTCACTCTTTCTTTGTATCGTTCCTCTCTTTCTTAATCCTTTTTATCTTGCTCGTCTTGATCTTCCCTTTGCATTACATCCTTGATCCCTTTAACATCGAGTTTGAGCAAAATCTGACAACCCATCCATTCGTTCTGTAAGGGTGCTAACTCATCAGTTTTATCTCTTTCTCCCTTCCATCGCTTTATTTCTCTTCCTATATCTAAGGATGTCCTTTCTCGGTCACTTCTCTACTTATCGCGTCTTTCCTTGTCCGTCGGGACCTTTAGAGATTGCATCTCTCTCAGTATTTTTCTCCAGACCCTAGTCACTGCTTTGCACAGGCAACTCATATGCTGGGTTTCTATACCCTGTTGTTGCTTTAAGCTCCCTTAATTGGTATAACCCATCGTCTTTCTTACTTTTGCCATTTAGTTCTGGCGGGGTGGGGGCAGCAGAGGGCTCCTCACCCACCTCTTTGCATTCATTATGTATCCAGTCTACAGGAGGCTGTTCATCTTTCTCCTGTTGGTACTTTTTCCAAAGCTCTAAGCTTGCTAGTCGTTTGTCGAGCTTTTTTCCTGTATATGCTGCATGAAAATATGTCATCATATGCTGCAGGTCTGCCTTCGATAGTGACCCTCCTTGCGGCCATGGCATAAAAATGTTGCCTGCGGTTCCTTAAACCCTTTCTGCACTATACTGCTTAAGCTTGGGTGCATGTTTTGGCAATTGCTTGCAAAGATGCACACATGGAGTAACATCCTCCATCTTAGATTTGTCACTCTTGATCTATCAACACTCGTTTGCTTTTATCACAGATTTAAAAAGTATGTTTCAGAAAAATAATATAATATGAGCGTGCTGAGGAGTGGGGTTTGACTGATGGGCCCATAGATCAGTGCGCACCCTCTAGTACCTGTAAGACAAGATAGCTGCACCATGTGAGGACTGGGGGTGCAGGATTCACTTCCTCCAACACGACTCAATAATGAGGACTCATTTTCCAAAGCTCTAAGCTTGCTGGTCGTTTGTCGAGTAATTTGGCAAAGGGAAGTCCGTTTAATGACAAGTACATCAAACAGAAAAACAAATGGAAATCAGCAGCATTGCGATCACCTGTCTCGCTCCAACTTCCTCAAACTTCAGTCAAACAGCCATTCTTATAGGCAAAACTCGTCATTACTGACGTCTAATTCTAGAAAACTCGACATGCAATGTAATTGGTTAGGAAGGGTAACTTAAGTATAGGTGCTATATCTGTATATGATAATAGAGCATGCGGATTGGATAATTCTTATCAGGTGGGCGTCTACGCCCATCCCACTACATCACACGTGAGAGACGTCGTTACAAGTACGACATCTCATTGGTTCTACGATATATAGGACCCTAGATAACTTGGTCCATTGTGATTGGGCAGGTTACATCCCTAGACATAAATCCCCATTTTAATTAGCAGCATGCAGAATGGACACCCAGGTGCCTGGTGCCCCAGGATTCACCCTGCCTCCTTTCCATCAATCAATGTTTTAGGGCGATGTGTCAATTAGTTGGCTGGGTGTGGCCTCAAAACTGTAGCCTCTTATCAGGAAAAGTTATGGCATCCTCTGGTCCTGGATGACATCAGGCGGTGGTACCTCTTCCCGCCTGGCTGATCACTTGTTAGTTCGCCATGAAACTGCTTCAGTTTCCAGCTTTTAGTGTATTTAATTCTGTTTTGGCCTTCATGGGGCAGGCTGGTATGCTCTGAAGTTTGCGTCTTGTTAGCTGACGCTCTCCTCCCTTCCTCTGGATGACCTCGATTTCCTAGGCATGAGCCGATCTTTGTTGAGTTTCGATTCCGCTCCTTCCCCTGCCTCTGTCTGGGTTACGAAACTTGGCCTGCAGGCCTCTGGCAGCCTGGGTACATTTCTGCTTTTACAAAATGGAGTCGCACTTGCATAATGTGTCTTATTGAGGTAGATATATAGTTGGTGCTTGCCGCTCTAATATACTAAGCATTGCAAGCAGTATCGTTTCTTTAGCCTCTTGCGTTCCAAGCCTATTTACACACGTTTAACTGGTTGGTTGCTTCCATCTTGTCTCGTAACGTTTCCTGACGTTTTAACATTGTTTCTTCTCTGTCTCCATTACATTTATTTTCGTAGTTACTCGCACTGGCGTGCTTGTCTTCGATAGCCGCTTTTGTTCATGCACGAGCCTGTTCAGGCCCTTGTGTCATTTCCACTGGCCTTCCATTAAGGCTCTTTGGGTCTCTTCATGGACCGTCTGTAGGTACTCTTCATTTCGTATCAGCAGCTGGTACAGCTGTCTGATAGGGTATCATGCTGCCCAGGGTTGTCTGGTTATGGGCGCTTCAACAGGTATGGATCTTCTGATGTATACTGGGCAGAGTCCCAGTGCAGCTCTTTGTTGATTCATCTGCTCCTCATACGTTACATACCTTGGCGATTTCACTCCTGGTACCTCGAAATGAGGGGATGGGATGCAGGCCATGTCTGGGACCTCCTCTACAATCGCCCCTCTGGTTGGTTCATCGACTACTTCTGCAACCTCTTTTGTATTTATTTTGATTCTTCGATGTCATGTTCATCGTCTTCAGGGTTTGTACATGATGGTGTGAATGTGTGCGTCTTTGGAATCCATATTTTTATCACTCCTTTCAAGCTCCCTGGTGTTTTCACATGTACGTCTTTGTTCCATGTCATTAGCTGACATTGTCCATTTGGACTGCAGTAGATCCATTTTCCTTTATATCTTCTTCGTTTCTTAGGATACGTGAACTTTGTTCCTTCTGGTGCAAATTTGCTGGCTTTCACGAAGTCTCTTATTTCTTCATCAGTTAGGTCTCTGGGCTTCCATCCTTGTTCGACATCAACCACTATTTTCATCCCTATGGCTTTCTTCGTAGTTTTCTGGCAGTGTGCAATGATTATCTTGATAACACAGGATCCTAGCAATACCATTGTTAGTAGGGCTCCCAGAAACTTGAATATATCTGCCATCCATTGTGGGACCCACGAGAATAGGTCTCCAAACCAGCTGTCATCATCCACTTTATCACTTTCATCGATTATCTGGTTTTTCAAGTTTGTCAACATACTTATGGCCTCTGTTAAGGTTCCGTTTTCTTCATCGTGTGATGGTACAAATGTGCAACACGATTCTCCGATTTTTGCACAAACACCTCCATCCATTGTTGTGATCATGTCAAGCACATATCCGTTTTGGAGGGTCATCAGTCTGATCGCTCTCAGTTCTTCTTTGATCGCATTAAATCCTTTTATAGTGGTATTGATGGTCTGCAATAACTCCCATCTGGTTATCTGCAACCATTTAGCATTCACTCCAATTTGGATGTGTGGCAAGAGCATCGTGGTGAACACTGTTGAGGTGAGGGTGAACAGCCTGTGTTCCTACAGGATTGCATGGGACGCCTCTTCCGATTTGGCAGAGAAGTAATTTTCTCTCTTCATTCTGGACATCAGTTCCACAGACCTCCTTTTCCTCAGATGAGCATCTGCTTTCGGGAAACTGCCCAACTTCAGGTCATTCTTAGGAATCACTAGCGTGGGAACGTGGACGTTCACCAGTGTGCATATGCCTCCCCAGTTCTTCGGCAGCCTTATGTATGCCTTGGACCCACACGCCCAGTGATGGTCCATTATGACTGCAGTTCCTTGTGTCATCCCTGGGGCTTCATATATTTGTCTGCAGTTTTGATTCTCTCCCATCTTTCTTGTGCCATTACTTCTGAAGCATAGTTTTGGGCTTTCCAGGGATACTATTTGCAGGGGTCCTCCTCTGTCTTTGACCCATGTTAACCGCTTCACTTTTTGGCCATAGAGGTTTGCATAACCTCTGCAAATTCTCTATTGCTTCTCGGCATGCTCCAAAGACCATCCAAGCTCGGCAGATTACTACTCCTTCTTCCCATCCATCTGGGGAAACCACTGTTCCCTAAATCTGCGTTTGGCCTGTGTTCTTCCAGATTTGAGCTTCGTCTGCAGCTTTTCCTTGAACGTTCAGTCTTGGGTTTATTTCCCATCTTATCCCTGATCCTTTGACGCCAGGGTTCTCGTACCTGATCACGTGATTCCTTGTGTGCGCCCTGTTTCTTGTTTTAATGTTCTGGACGTAGCCGTCTTCGTCTGGGTAGTCCTTTTCGTTGGCCCATATCAACAAGCCGTCTCTTCCCATACATTGTCCTCTGGTGTTGCACATTGCTACATGTGACATACAGTGTGCTGTGGGTACATCAATTTCTACAGCCACGAAGATATTGGATTTGCCCATGCTGTACGGCAGGAGAGCAGAGACGAAGCATTCTCCTTCTGACTGACTTCGTCCTACTTCCTTCATATGCTGGTACCATATCTTGTTTCCGAGATGGGCTGTGCTGTCCAGGTAATCGCTAAGTTCATTGTTATCTTCGTGAGGGCTTCTCTTGATTCTCAACGTTTTTCTATAGTTTGCTATGACTATGTCTCTGAATGCGCCTGTGCTGCTTTTCCACTCTGGGTGTCTCGGTGGAGCAGGGTCCTTTGGCTGCATCGCTGTGGTAGGAAAAGGTTTTTCATTTCTCTTCCTTTCCTTTTGTAAATTTTCATCGAGGTTCTCTGGCCGCCATTGGCTCACCAACTCCCCACGTGTGGCTGTGTCGTAGATATGGTGCTTGTTAGCAGTGTTCGAGCTGACGTGCTTGTAATTACAGTCTCTGTAGTTCTATTTTTCAGCTCCTCGTGCAGTTTCTTTGCTCTGACTATGAATGGGAACAAATAATCTATCAGTGCTTGCATTTTCTCTGTGAGTTCCTTTGTGGCTACTTCTGTTCTTTTGAGGGATTTTGCTATGCCTTCTCTCTTGGGTTTCTCACTTGACTTCTCTTGGTTACTTCCACTATTTTCTGGAACTGATTGTTCCGCAGGCTTTCTCCCCATCTCTGCAGCCTTCGTTGGAGGCCCTGTAGCCATTGACACTTGCCCTTGTCTGTGTGCATCCTGTGTGTGGATGCGTGCAGTGGTCAGTGCCGCGTTTTCATTCATTCCGTGCTGACCCCTTCTCCAGCTTTTCTTTTCATTTGTTACCTCAAATGTGTCTAAATTACTGCTAATTACATTTAATTTTAGTTCGTTCATTTTACCATCAGGTTTTCTTGGTACTGGAGTGACTATATAGGGTCTGGGTCCTTTCATAGGCCCTAGACATTCATTATCTGGTGGATGCACTGAAATTGGGACACTTTGTGCACCAATAAAGAAAGCAGTTCTGATTGTTAATGACAGAAAAACAATAATAATTACTATACATATGCATATTATCGTTCGGAAAGACAATTTACAACATTTTCTTCCAGGGAAGTGGGGGCGCCCTCCTGTTGGGGGTAAAACTAGGTTACTACTTTGAGCCCCCATTTCAAACGAGTTCATAGTCAGTTATTTATTCCTTCTCTTGCTCTGTTCTCGTAGCTCAAGAGTTCATTACTACTAAAGTGACAAGTGCTTTACAAATGTGCCCCCTCTTGTGTGTCCTGTCGGTGATCTCTGGGTATGCAATACAGTTCCTTTTAGACTATGGAAAAGGGTTAGGCTAGCAACCTTGGTACATCACATTCATAATGCATATTTATAGTAGGTAAGGTCTCAGTGCACTCCTCGAATTTGCTTTGGTCCTGAGGACACGCTGGAACCTGTTCAATGCGAATGAATGAAAAGATGGAACTGGTAAAAATCAGACAAAAATAAAATGTAAAAAAAAAAAAAAAGGAAAAGTAGAGGGAAAGTACAAAGACAAAATAGGATGGTGTAGTTCTTGTCTTTGCTCTCCCCGATCTGTCCTGCGGCTTAGTGGTTGAAGATCTGTGTCTCTATCCTCGATCTGTCCCACAGCGAAAGTCTTACTGGAATCTCCTAAGGTACTCTCGCTGGAAGTTGGATAGCTCCACCTGGAGCATTATGCCGTGGAGGAGTGTGCCCATGTGTGGGGCGTTGGCTGGATCTCTAAGGAAGGTGATGACGTCAACATCTGCAGGCCTCCCCACCATTTCCGGATAGTCTGTGACTAGTCTAAGCAGGACGTTGTGCGCCAGCCGGGTGTCTTCGGGTGATAGGGACATTTGTCCTGTTTTGGCTGGGTCCTGGTCATTAGTTTTTCTTTTGATTTGCACAGTCTCTGCACCTTCCTGTTTCGTGGACTACCACAAGGTGATTTAGTTTAGTCCACAGCTGGTTCAACTGAGCTAGGTTTCTTGGGTCTCTGATGAAAATGCGTATGTCAGTTGTTCTCCCGACAAGTCCTGGGCATTTCTCGATTATTTGAAAGAACAAATGAAATGTGAGTTCATCAATGTCTACTGGCGGTGGAAGCATTTGTGCCTCTTTGCTGTGCTCGGGTAGCTCGGCGAAGGCTTCCGTGATGACAGTCAGCAGTTGCCAAATTATCTTTTTGTTTGCAGGATCTTGAATAAAGTCTGTGACACTGGTCTCTCTCCCTATGAGTGACAGGTATGACAGCACCACCAATTGAAAATACGTAAGCACATCCCACTTGAGGCTTCTGCTAGGAGATACCATGAGTTCTGTGAAAAAAGTCCTGAGGGTGGTTGCTTCAGGATACTGTGTGACACTCTCAGAAAATATTTTATTTGCAGTCTATCAGAGTCTTGATTCTTTGTACTACTTGGGCATGATGTGCTTTCAAAAGTTTGTTTTATCAATGTTGTTGTGGCTTTGGATGTGCTTCTCTTTACCCTGCAAGTAGGATGCACAGAGTGTTCGTTTTATGTCCTTTATTATCTTTCACTGGTTTGCGAAAAAAGGCTTGTTTAAAAGCCACAATTTAAAACTGAGTTCTTTTCGCCTTTATTTCGCTGCTCATGCGTCCTTCTTCCTCATCATGGATCTTGTCTGCAAGTGCTGAGGTTCTTCCCCGTTGTCTGCGGTTTCTCCGTGGTTAGATGTAGCTTGGGGGCTCTCTCCTATATAAGGTTTATTGTCATTTATGAAGATCCATGCCCTTCTGCCCTGGAGCTTGATGGTGGAAGGGGTGCAGTCCTCTACGATGAAAGGGCCATTGAATCGTGGCTCATCCAACCTCTTCCTGGTAAAGTTCCTTACGAGCACATTGTCACCAGGGAAGACGAGGGGCACATGTAGACTTTGCGTGGTGTCTTCTTCAGCACTTCCTGATGTGTTTTGTGCTGCGCTGTCCCCTTTTCGCCATTGCTGCAGCTGGCCTGAAATGACAGAGGCGCTGGATTTCATACAGTTAAGGTACTCCTGCATCTCTGTTCCCAGAACCTCTCTAGTCTGCTGGGCATCACATCTAGATCTATCTCAGGGGGTAAGAGGGGTCCTCATCCTTCTGCCTGTGACTATCTTGTGCGGCGTGAGATGATGGTCGGAGCCTGGTCGGTTCCGAAGTGCATACAATGCCAGTGGTAGACAGTGCAACCATCCCTTTTTTAATGTGAGCTTCAACTTGGCTATCCCCTCCTTTAACAGTTAGTTGAGCCGTTCACATATCCCATTCCCCTCCGGGTGATACGCCGACGAGAACTTGTGCTTTATACCAAGCAACAAGCTAATCTGTTCAAAAACTGAATTTACAAAGTGGGCCCCATTATCTGATCTCATTACCTCACACACCCCCCATCTAGGGAACACTTCCCTCACCAGAAACTTGGCAGCACAGGTAGCATCGGGGTGTGTACAGGGACCTGCTTCTATCCATCTAGAGAATGGACACACCACCACAATTAAATACCTGTACCCATTGCACACTTGAATCATATCGACATAATCGATGTGTAAGTGCTGAAATGGTCCATTTGGCCTGGGGATAACTCCTCTCACTACTTTTAATGTGTGCCCAGCGGTGAATTGCTGGAAGATTATGCAGCTCACCATGAAAAATGCAACATGCTCTGCTAAATTTGCTGTGAACCAGTCTTCTTCGAGCGTTGCAGCTAAACTTTCTTTCGACATGTGGATGGGGTAGTGCAGTTGTTCTGATGCTACCTTTAGCAGGGCGACAGGCATTACTGGTTTACCAGTGCTGTATTGCCTCCACAACCCGTCAGAGGGGTTTAAGGAACACCCTCGATGCTTCCACACATTTTTCTCCTCTAGAGGTGCCTCCCTTGGAGTTCCATTAGCTGAATCTGCCCCATGTTACTATAGGCCTCAGGTGTGGCTCATGCTTCCATCATCCTCTCATGGGTACGTGCCACCTCCACGTCCATGATTGTTTCATTTTTGGATGCCATGCGCTTGGCTTCCGTGTCTGCTTCATGGTTTCCATGTGACGCGAAATCTGTCCCCTTGCTGTGGGCGGCGCATTTCACGACCGCTATGCCCACTGGGGGCTGTAGTGCTTTCATCAACCTGACCAATAAGACTGCGTGTCGGTGGTAGCCCCTCCTTTTCCAGCGTGCTAGACCTGCATGTACTGTGGACGTCACATAGGCGGAGTGACTGTACACAGTTACTTCCTGGTCTGCATGATTCTCAATGGCGAGTATCAGCGGCAATAGTTCTGCAGCTTGCGCAGAGTAGTGAGAGGGTATTCGCGCACTGACAAGTACTTGGAACTCTCCGTTTGCTAGGTGTTTTACCAGGGCCACGCCTGTATATCTTTGTCTGTCTTCTTGATCAATTCTCGAAGAACTGTCAATGAACACGATTTCGCCACCTGCCAGGGCATTTTCCTTTACCCTGGGGATTTCATCATAGAATTCCTCATAATTCGCACAGTCATGTATAGGTTCTCCCTCAGTGACAGGCTCAGCTATGAATGTGGCTGGGTTCACAGTTTTACATCGCACTATTTTGATCGATGGGTTAGAGATAATTACTTCATATGCGGATGCCCTCTGAGATGTCAGCATGCCCTTTGGCTTTTCTAATATGGCGAATAACGAGTGCTCGATGTACAATGTCATGGAGCACCCAATCACAATGGATGACGCCTTTTCAATGGCAAATGCGGCAGCAGCTAGATTTTGTTTGCAGGGGAAGTGGCCTTTCATGACCGGGTCCAGAGTCCCGCTGTAATACGCAAGGGGCTTGTACCTCAGTGAGGTTCACTGACTAAGTACTGCCGTCATAAAATTGCCATCGGTATGTGAGAACAGGTAGAATTCCTCTGCATAATTAAGAATCCCGAGAACTGGGGCCGTACAAAGTGCCCCCTTAAATTCTGCAAACCCTTTCTCCATTGCCTCAGTCCATTCAATTTATCCTTTTGTTGCCTGGGCTTTCTTCAAAGCCTGAAGCAAGGGCTTGGTATATGAGCTATAGTCGAAAACCCATGCTCAGACATAATTGCACAGGCCTAAGAAGCTTTGCATTTGTTTTATCGTGAGTGGTTTAGTCGTGTTCATGATAGCTTCAGCCCTTTCTGGGGTTACCTTTTTCCCTTCTTGTGAGATTAGCTGGCCTATGTACAGCACCTCTCGCTGACAGTATCGTAACTTTTCCTTATCAACTTTATATCCTTTCTCAGCCAGGATAGTCAGTAGCTGGACACAGTCACGCCTGCATTGTTCCTCAGTGATGCTGCAGATCAGAATGTCATCCACATACTGCAAAACAACACTGTCTACTGCAATATTGCTTAGGTCCATCTGCAGGACTCTGTTGAAAATGGATGGAGACTCACAGTACCCCTGTGGCAACCTCGTGCTTTTCACGCATATTTGTCTGAAAGAAAATGACGTGAGGTCTGAAGAGAGTCACGGTGCAACGGGATTGAGAAAAACTGATTTTTCAAGTCAATCACCATGAAATATTTTGCCTCAGTGGGTATGTTGCATAGAATTGTGGATGGATTAGGGACTAGAGGGAATTCGGCTTCAACCATATCGTTTAATGCTCTTAAATCTTGGATTAAACGCCAAGACCCTCCCTTTGATTTCTTGACAGGGTAAATAACAGTGTTGCAAGGTGATTCTGACACCACTAGAATGCCCTGCTCCATCATGGCGGAAATTGTCTTCGCGATTTTTTCATCTGCCTCTCTCGACATAGGAAATTGTTGTGCTCTTGGTAAAATTGCTCCTGGTTTCAGTTTAATTTTCACTTCATCTGCCCCCCTCAGGAGGCCTACATCATAGGGCCCTGTAGTCCATACCGCGGCAGGCATTTGGGCCATTTCGTCATCAAAGTATTCTGGACGTATCAGCGCCAACATCATTCTCTGTGGCACCTCCCGTGTGATCATTTTGACCCAAAATATAAGACTTACTTCCACCCTTGTCTCTTCTATGTCAGGGTGTTCTTCGAACGAATTGTCATCGGTGATGTCAGTTACTCGATACCCTTCTTCCATGGCGATAATCTCACACCATTGTCTGCCTTCGTCATCATATCCTTCGACCAATACCACTTTCACTCGCACTGCGGCAGATTGTATCATTAAGGGAAATACTTGTCCCTCCTCTTCTTGCATAGGTATTCTGGGTCTGAATGGAAACTCATCAGGTGTCCTCATAGTTCTATCTGCGAGGCCTGGCAATCCCGCCATGGGCACCCGCACCCCATATGCGAAGACTTCTGGCTCTAACGGTATAGCTCTCATGGCTATGCATCCTGAGTATGCTCTGATCATTTCGCACACGTTCGAAAATTGCATTCCTGGAGTGGAGCACACTATACCGTACTCAGTAAACGAGATTCTCATATTCAACTTAGTCATTAAGTCCCGACCCAGGATGTTTACTGGGGTCTGACGTGAATATAATAAGGGTTCATTCATTTCGCGCTCTCCCACAGAGACTTGGAGTGCGTCTGTAAAGGGAACTCTATTGTGAGCTCCTGTGAAACTCCGAGTATCTATGGCCTCGCCAGACAAGGAAAACTTGCCTTTTCGTATGCACAAGCGCATCGCACCCGTGTCAACTAAGAAGGAATATTCTTTACCCCCTATGACGACATTCACCCTAGGTTCCCTATTTGGGTCTGGTGTCACTGATAGGATAGAACACATCAGAGTCCCCCGTGAGCTGTCCTATTTCATATATAAGTTCGGCCCACTTTATACTTGCTGATTTCCCCAGCCCCAGGGTTGACTCCCCCTCCTGAGCTAGTGCCCTGTGACATTTGCCGTGGTGCCTGCTGGGATTGTCCCTGCGGTACGTTCCCCATGTGCGGGGGTTGAACGACATGCTGTGCACCTTGCTGCAAGCCTGGTGCCTGCTGCTGCACTGTGTGATTTTGTGCACTGCCCTGCTTCGGGATGGCAGGCTGATTCACCATGCCTGCCCCCATCCCTTGGCTATTTTGCCACATGCCTTGCCTTCTGCACACGCACGCCACATGTCCTGTCATTCCACACAGCCAACACACTGGCGGTGGTCGGGCCATCTGTCCATCTGGCGTAGCTGGACTGCCCATCTTCGTGTTCTGAAAGCCACTTTGATTATTCTGAAAGCCTCCCTGGTTACCTCGAAACCCACCTTGATTACTCTGCCATCCTCTTCCTCCAAAACCCCTTCCCCTCGGGTAAAATCCCATGCTACCTTCGTTATTCTGCGCTGGGTTAATCACCTGCTGTGCGCGTGGTTCAGCTGGGCTTGTCAGCATGGCTCCCTCGAGAGCATACTTTGAGAGTTTCTTTTGCACCAGCTTTGCCTCCTCACCCTTACGGGTTGCTTCCTTTTTCCGATTCTTTTCTTGCAGCAATCTACAGTAACGTGCAATTGTCAACTGTATTTCAGCCCATGGTTTAGCTTCTATTCCTACCAATTTCTTGAGCTGTTTTTTGCACTGGCTCAGGCAACCTTTGGCATAATATATGGTAGAATACAGGGATAGATTTCGTCCAAGACTCATGCTTTTCGAGCACCAACGCATCTTGAAAATTCTGGATATGAACCAACAGATCCTCTAACTCTTTCATTTTCCGAGTCATTATAGCCCCCATATCAGAAGTGTCTGGATATAGCGTTTGCAGCGCATTCCACCTTGCCCGTTTCCATACATCATCTGCTCTTTCACCAAGTATGGCAATTAGGAGGCCCTTAATGTCCCCTAGAGCTAAGGTGACACCCCTGTCATTTTCTCTAACTCATGTATCCACTTCCCGGCTCCCGATGTCAGCATTGGAAGCTTATTTTTTAAGTTCTCTCGGTCCATGTGTGGCCATGGAATATATTGTGGTCTTGCTCCCCCCTTTTCTAGTAACGGGAATTGTAATACACAGTCTTGCTTTTCTTTCCCCATAGCTCTCCGGTCTATCGCTGGGGCTGCATTTCCGCCTTGCTGTCTCCCTGGCAATGCCCTTAATCTATCTGCATAGTTAGGTGATGACGCCCCCCTCTGACCGTGGGGTGTTCCTTCATGTCGGCCGGACTGCGCGGCAGACTTCAGTGTCCTACTTGTGGAACAGCTAGCGTCTGACCATCATACCCCTCGGTCCCCTGGGAGCCGTTTTTCACACCGCCCCCCTTCCTCATGTGCCACATCCTCCATTTCCCCACCGGAGTCAGATTCTGAATACTCCCAGTTTACACAACTCCTTGCATCCTCTTCGTTCTGCCCAATCTCCAGCCTGTCTAGGGACAGTCCCCAGCTCCCACTACTTCGGATGACATCCTCAGTGTCATATAGCTGAGTGCTCTCTAAGCGCTCATCTTCCCTTCCCCCATTGGATATCTGTTCTAACCCCATCTCGTATATTTTATCAATCGTTTCCCCGATGCTTCTGGTGTCGAAGTCATCTTCAATATTTGCCCCACTTATACCTGGTACCGCATCGCTTGCAGGAAAGAATTATTCTATGTCTTTCCATTCTACTGTAGGATTGGGTTTTAGGACTTCCCGCTCCAAATATTCAAGATCTTGTGCCCTTTGTCTGTGTTTATGATCTATTTCCTTGTCTATTTCCTTGCGCTTCCTTGCTTCTTCTCTAGCCTTATCGACTTCCCTCATCCGTTCATTTCTACGTTCCTTTGCTGTTATAATCTCTTCACCTTCTTTTCTCTTCACTCTCTTCTCACGTACCCTTTGCTCTTCTTCCAACCTTTGCTTATTCTGTTTGTACTGGTCATAGGCTGCCTTCTGTTTTTGTCGAGCTGTTTTTCTTGCTCTTCGCGATATAGTTGTTCTCTCCTCAGCCTATCCTTTCTTCTTATCCTTTCGCCCCTCATTTCCTTCTCCTTTTCTTTCTCCCTTCTTTGCGCTTCATCAGGCCTTTCTCTCGGCCTTACATCATCACTTCCCTTCCCATCTAATTTCAATAATATCTGTCCTCCCATCCATTCGTCTTTTGCGAATGCTATCTCATTGCTTCCTTTCCACTCCTTTCCCTCTCTCTCTTTATCGATAGGTGCACTAGTCTGTGCCTGGTCCTTTCTTCCATCATCACGTCTCTCCTTGTCCCTCAGGACTGCGGAGGCCAGATTAATTTCCTGCTCCTTCTCTTTGATTTCG
Organism: Ambystoma mexicanum; assembly: GCF_040938575.1. NCBI lineage: Eukaryota > Metazoa > Chordata > Amphibia > Caudata > Ambystomatidae > Ambystoma > Ambystoma mexicanum. The sequence continues at coordinate 1,135,735,309 of NC_090932.1, read as the reverse complement.
TCACTACTGTATGTAGGTGACTCATATGCAGGGTTACTATACCCCGTGGCTGCCTTGAGTTCTCTTAGCGGGTAAAGTCCCTCTGACTTACTTCCCTTGATGACTGGCTCAGGCGGGGCTGATGACGCGGTATGCGTCTCACCCCCCTCCGTACATACGTTTAATATCCAGTCTGCGGGTGGTTCTTCCTCCTTCGTCTGCTCGAACATTTTCCAAAGTCCGAGAACTGCGAGGCGTTTCTCTAACTTCTTGCCGGTATATATCGCATGTAGGAAAGTCGTCATATGCTGTAAAACAGCCTTAGAAAGGGACCCATTCTGGGGCCAAGGCAAAAACATCTTGTGGGCGGTACCCTTAACCCACTCTGTGCTATACTTCTTGAGTTTTGGTGCATGCTTGGGTAGCTGGTTGCACAAATGTGCAAGTGGAGTAGCTTCCTCCATTCTTGATTTCGTCACCAACAATATTTATACAGTTTTTTATCCTTCCAATAGTATGAGTGAGCACCAAATACGCAAGCTCCAATCCAATCTTTTCCCGCCAAAATGTACACTATCAATTTGCTCAGAAAACCATAAATTCACTGGCAATTCCCTCTTAGTTACAGAATCGCGTAAAGCCAAATTACATTTCAAACAATCAATAATACAATTATTTTACATTCAATGTACAACAGAACACATATGACAGACACTTGACAGACTAGACGGACACCAGCTGGTCATACATATACCTGCCTTCTAATCAATACCCCGTCATGGAGTTTAAACAAACTCCCTAAGAGCCGTCTTTAAACGTCACCGTAGTCTAATTGTCCCCCCTCTGTGGGCTCTGAGTTCACGTTTCTTCTGACCGCTGTATTAAAGCACAGGAATAAGGCAAATCCTTACGCTTTTATCTCAGGTGCCCTCCTGGTATCCTCTCGTTTTTCTCTCGGGTTCCCCCCCCGGTAAACCTTCATTTTTATCTCGGGTGTCCCCCCAGTAATCACTTTTTATCTTATACTCGAGTCATTAACCCCTTATATATATACAGTCTTCCCTACTTTTAACTATTTTATTTTTTCTCTGCCACCCACCGTTACCTTTCCCTCACTTGCTCTAATGCCTACAAGACATTTGCCAAAGTAACAAGTTTATTGTTTCACTCACCGCTCGCATCTTTTCCTCTCTGGAACTTCGGGATCACCGCCCCTTCCTCTTCCAGCCTTTTAAGGTTTTTTCAACCGATTGGCTGCCCGTGGGAATGAGAAGGTTTATGCTTGGAAAGGCGGGTTCCTTCAGACCCACTGCAGATTTTTTATGGACTTACACTATCATTGTCCACAGTGAGCTTCTCAGTCTACTCAGCCAGAATGACGAAATGACTTGTGATATTGCCGAAGGCCCAGAGTTACTTCGTGCCGTCGGTCTATGGGTGTCTTATAACTATATTAATCAATAATCAATGGCCGAAAACCTTCCTCTGCTACCAAGTGTACTGAGGAGCGGGGTTTCACTGACGGGCCTATAGATCAGTGTGCACCCTCTAGAACCTGTAAGACAAGATAGCTGCACCATGTGAGGACTGGGGGTGCAGGATTCCCTTAATCCAACATGACTCAATTATGAGGACTCATTTTCCAAAGCTCTAAGCTTGCTAGTCATTTGTCGAGCTTTTTTCCTGTATATGCTGTATGCAAATATGTCATCATATGCTGCAGGTCTTCCTTCGATAGTGACCCTCCTTGGGGCCATGGCATGAAAATGTTGCCTGCGGTTCCTTTAACCCATTCTGCACTATATTGCTTAAGCTTGGGTGCATATTTTGGCAATTGCTTGCAAAGATGCACAAGTGGAGTAACATCCTCCATGTTAGATTGGTCACTCTTGATCTGTCAACACTCGTTTGCTTTTATCACAGATTTAAAAAGTATGTTTCAGAAAAATAATATAATATGAGTGTACTGAGGAGCGGGGTTTGACTGACGGGCCCATAGATCAGTGCGCACCCTATAGTACCTGTAAGACAAGATAGCTGCACCATGTGAGGACTGGGGGTGCAGGATTCACTTACTCCAACACGACTCAATAATGAGGACTCATTTTCCAAAGCTGGTCGTTTGTCGAGTAATTTGGCAAAGGGAAGTCTGTTTAATGACAAGTACATCAAACAGAGAAACAAATGGAAAACAGCAGCATTGCAATCACCTGTCTCGCTCCAACTTCCTCGAACTTCAGTCAAACAGCCATTGTTACAGGCAAAACTCATCATTACTGACGTCTAATTCTAAAAAACTCGACATGCAATGTATTTGGTTAGGAAGGGTAACTTAAGTATAGGCGCTATATCTGTATATGATACTAGAGCATGCAGATTGGATAATTCTTATCGGGTGGGTGTCTATGCCCATCCCACTACATCACACATGATAGATGTCATTACAAGTATGACGTCTCATTGGTTATACGATATATAGGACCCTAGATAACTTGGTCCATTGTGATTGGGCAGGTTACACCCCTAGACATAAATACCCATTTTAATTAGCAGCATGCAGAATGGACACCCAGGTGCCTGGTGCCCCAGGATTCACCCTGCCTCCTTTCCATCAATCAATGTTTTAGGGTGATGTGTCAATTAGTTGGCTGGGTATGGCCTCGAAACTGTAGCCTCTTATCAGGAAAAGTTATGGCATCCTCGGGTCCTGGATGACATCAGGCGGTAGTACCTCTTCCCGTGTGGCTGGTCACATGTTAGTTCACCATGAATCTGCTTCAGTTTCCAGCTTTTAGTTTATTTATTCTGGTTCGGCCTTGCCACCTGTATGGGCCCCCTTATCTTGACCTTCATGGGGCAGGCTGGTATTCCCTGAAGTTTGCGTCTTGTTAGCTGACGCTCTCCTCCCTTCCTCTGGATGACCGCGATTTCCTAGGCATGAGTCGCTCTTTGTTGAGTTTCGGTTCCGCTCCTTCTCCTGCCTCTGGCTGGGTTACGAAACTTGGCCTGTCAGGCCTCTGGCAGCCTGGGTACATTTCTGCTTTTACAAAAGGGAGTCGCACTTGCATAATGTGTCTTATTGAGGTAGATATATAGTTGGCGCTTGCCGCTCTAATCTTCTACTAAGCATTGCAAGCAGTATCGTTTCTTTAGCCTCTTGCGTTCCAAGACTATTTACACACGTTTAACTGGTCGGTTGCTTCCATCTTGTCTCGTAGCAACGTTTCCTTACATTTTAACATTGTTTCTTCTCTGTGTCCATTACATTTATTTTCGTAGATACTCGCACTGGCGTGCTTGTCTTCGATAGCCGCTTTTGTTCATTCACGAGTCTGTTCAGGCCCTTGTGTCATTTCCACTGGCCTTCCATTAGGGCTCTTTGGGTCTCTTCATGGACCGTCTGTAGGTACTCTTCATTTTCTATCAGCAGCTGGTACGGCTGTCTGACAGGGTACCGTGCTGCCCAGGGTTGTCTGGTTATGGGCACTTGAACAGGTATGGATCTTCTGATGTATACTGGGCAGAGTCCCAATGCAGCTCTTTGTTGATTCATTTGCTCCTCATACGTCACATACCTTGGTGAGTACGCTCCTGGTACCTCGAAATGAGGGGATGGAGTGTAGGCCATGTCTGGGACCTCCTCTACATGAGCGTGCGCCAATCGTCACAGGCTCCAATGCCTTAAAAACATTTTTTACTTTAATCTTGCTAAGAAACACAATCAACTTCAAATTAAAACAATTAAATTAACAATTAATTATTTCACTTCACACTTCTCTTTTTGTCACCAATCTCATTTTTCTATGACATCATCATCAATACATAAATACATGAAACAAAACAGACAAACAGACATACTCGACCGGTCACATATATTTTTCTCTTACCCCCTAAAATACTCCTACAGAGTTCAAATCAACCTCTTTAGATTCGTCTTTAACCAAATCCGTTTTCTACATCATCCGCTACGGGACTCTAGGTTCAGATTTCTTCTGTTACGTTCTTTAAAAAGCAGGCACAGGGCATACTATATTTATCCTGGTCTCTCCTCACAATACTTATATTGCTTGGCCACACACAAGTCAAAATCTATTCAATATTAACACGCTTATTCTCAAGTTATGTTTACCCAGCCTCCCTCCATTACTCGCTTTTCCCTTATCTTACTTCTTTTCTTCACTCATCACCCATACATCATTTTGCCATCTTCCTCAGTTTTTACTCACCATTCGCATGTTTGTCTTCCGACTCTCGGGATCATACGCCTCTTTTACTGCCTCTTCAACTTTCTGTCCGCTCAGCTTCTCGTAGACCATGGGAGGGGATTCTGTGGAAACCAGAGGATCCATCACACAGTGTTTGCAAGTCTAGCAACTTAAACTAACCACTATCTACGGGGAGCTTCACATCCCTTCAGCCGAATGGAAGAGGTTGTGCGATATTGCCAGGACTCCAAAGCTTACTTATGTCGAAGGATTTTTAACAATCCTTTCCGCTACCATGTGAACTGGATAACCCAGCCCTTTAAGATCAGTAGCAATTACCCTGGAGATGGATGGGGATGCATTTTATTCATACATCAATAATCGAAATGACTCAGGTAGTTTGGCAAAAGGATAACTGTTTCAATATCAATTATCTAAAACAGGGAGTACAACGAACATCAACAAACTCGCTCGATCCTGTTACTCAACATATTTAATAAAAAACAGAGCTTTTATACAGAAAACTTGTCATCATTGACGTTAACCTACGTAACTACCAACATCATCCTACATGGCAAACTATAAAACTTATGAGTATGGGTGATAGGCTCTTACTGACCATCTAAGTATACGATCCATACTAGTCTAAAAGAGTGAGAGTATGTGATTGGTTACTTAACATCAGGTGGGGCAGTTAAGCCCTCCCCTAAAAATGACCACTATGAACATCACTAAATGTACGACGTCCCATTGCTTACACAAACTATAGGACCCCTAACTACACGGTCCCCTACAATTGGTTGGCACCCTAACCTTCGTCAGTACTTTTCCACCTACCTCTAGCAGCATGGAGGCTGGCCCTCCAGGGGCTGGTGAGCTCGTCTTAAACATAGCTTCCCACCAATTAGCATATCAATCTATCATCACCTCAGTGGTCTACTGTCAATTAGGCTTTGAAGCTCAGGCTTGAGAGCGTTCTTAGCTCTGGGAAATTCAGGGAGTGAAGGCACGCTCTGCCCTCATGCGTAAGTGTGAGCATCTTGTTCGTCCAATTTCATCCTTCCACGTGACTGGAGACCATGAAATCGAGCTTCTAGTGTCTTTAAAATACTATTTTTTAATAGACCTGTGAAGTCTTCCTAGATTTGTTCATGCATTCTGAACAGGAGTTTTGTTCTTTAACACGATTTGTATCCAATGTCAGTTTGCTCCAGTCTGATAAGACCTTGGCTTGTTTGGCTTGTCCGACTCTGCCTTGTAAGATTAATTTTGTATTACAAAATGCTTTTCAACTGTGACACACTATCAATGAGGCCTTTTTGCTAAAGTCCAGCACTGCTATAATACCTAGTGGAAACATCTATCTTTTACTTGATCATATACATATATATATATATATATATATATATATATATATATATATATATATATATATATATATATATATATTGGCACTTACTGCAATCTATTCATTATAAAGCTAGCCTCATGATTACTTTGTCTACTTGCGTTTCTTTTGCATCTGTACACGTGTAAAATGACTTGATATCTTCATCTTTTCTGTGGCATAAGCTTCTACACCTCGAGCTTGAGATGTCACTTATCCTCAGTGCTTTCTTGATGCCTTATAGAATATTTCCATTCTCTTGTCTCTGCGTCCTTTTCATGTATGTCAGTTTAACTCTGTGTGACGTCACTATTCATCCTTGCCATTTATTTGCTCTGTTTCCTCAGGAATCTTAATCAAATGCCCATCATACTGTCTCGTATGCAGGTACGGTTTCCTCAGTCGGAATCTTCCTTCCAGGATTCTCCTAGGTATTGGTATGCCCAATGGCACTGCATGGTTTTTACTCTCTGGCTCCCAACATATAGGCAATATGGGAAAAGTGGTTGAGGTGGGGGTACTTGGCTCCTCCTCTACACCCCCCCCATCCTTCACATCCACTTCTGAAAAATAATTTATTCGGAATATATATATATATGACTCCCTTTAGGCATCCTGCTGATTTGACATGCTCATCTTTTTTCCATGTCATGAGTCTGCACTGTCCACCTGGACTATAATAGATCCATCTTCATACATTCTTCTTATGATTCTTTGGATACAGGATCTTCGTCCCCTCAGGTGCATGGATACTGGCTTTCACAAGTCTCTGATTTCTTCATCTGTCAGGTCTTTGGCCTTCCATCCTAGTTCAACATCGATGATAATCTTCATCCCTATGGCTTTCTTTGCTGTCTTCTTGCACTGTGAGTTTTTTATCTTGATCACAGAGAATCCAAGCAATATTATTACTATCAGGGCTCCAAGGAACTTGAAAATGGCTGCCATCCATTGTGGAACCCAAGAGAAAGGGCTCCGAACCAGCTGTCATCAGCAATGTCTTCTACTTCGTCTATCATCTGGCCATGGAGGTTTGTCAGCATACCTATGGCCTCTGTCAAGGTTCCATTCTCGTTATGATGAGAAGGTATGAAAGTGCAACATGATTCTCAGATTTTTGCACAAACATCTCCATCCATTGCTATGATCATGTCCAAGACATATCTGTTCTGGAGAATCATCAGTCGTATGGCTCTCATCTCCTCTCTGATTGCATTGAATCTCTTTATGGTCGTATTGATTGTCTGTAGCAATTCCCATCTGGTGATCTGCAGCCATTTGGTATTTGCTCCAACTTGGATACTCGGCATAAAGATTAAGGTGACTACTGAAGCTGTCTGGCTGAACAATCTATGCTCATATGGAATGGTATCAAAGGCTTCTATTGGCTTGGCTGAGAAGTAGTTCTCTCTCTTTAATCTTTTCATCAGCTCCACAGATCTCTTCTTCCTCAGGTGAGCATCGGCTTTTGGAAAACTGTCAAGATTCAAATCACTTTTCGGATCACCAATGCTGGAACATGAACATTCACTGGTGAGCAAAGCCCTCCCCAGTTTTCTGGCAACTTTATATACGCTCTGGATCCGCATGCTCAGTAGTGATCCATTATCACTGCTGTCCCAATCTTCATTCCCGGCACATAAAATATTCGACCATAATTCTGATTTCTCCCATTCTTTTGGTGCCATTATTTCTGAAGCACAATTTTGCACTTTCCAATGGAACTATCTGAAAGAGTCCTCCTCCATCTTCGACCCAAGTCAGTAATTTGGCAAGTCTCGGCCATAATGGCTTGCATCCATGCTGTACAATGCCAATAGTTGATTCAGGGCGACCAATTATCACCCAGGCTCTGCAGATAACCACTCCTTCTTCCCATCCTTCAGAGAAAGCACTGATACTCAGATCTGCATCTGTCCTCTGTTTTCATATTTGAATTGTGTCTGCAGATTTTCCTGCACTCTCAGGTTTTTTGTTTACTTCCCATCTGATTCCAGCTCCTTTAACGCCAGGTTTTTCATATCTGATCACATGATTCTTGGTCTGTTCTTTGTCTCTTGTCTTGGAGTCTTGCACATAATCATCTGTCCATTCAGTGATAGACAATGGGCCTCATTACCCGGTAGGCGGTAACCATGGCGCTATTAGGGCCATGATGGCCGCCGGTATTTTACTGTGTTCGCCTTGGTGGATGGCGGAATTACCGCCCTACTCCAAGGTGAGCGGGGGCGGTAATTCCCCATTCACCAACGCCGTTCCCCATTCCCATTTTTGCCCCCATAGGGCATAATGGGAATGGGGAAGGTGCTAATTACGGTACCGCAAATTGCGGTACCGTAATTAGCACCAAGGTCCCTTTGCGGGTTCATTTTTTAACGTCTTCTAAAAGCAGGCGTTAAAGTACCAACCCGCAAAGGGACCTCGTAATAAGGCGGTAAGGGTTAACGGTCGCATTACTGGTGACCGTTAACCCTTACCTCCTTCGATGTAATGAGGCCCAATGTGCTGTCTGGACATCTATTTCGATGGCTATGAAAATCTTGGACTTCCCCATACTGTAAGGCAGGAGTTCACTCACAAAGCATCTCTCCTTTGAGGTTCTGTTATGCTCACCTGACTCCCACGGAGGCGCTGGCCTGGTTCGCGCTGCTGTGACCTCTTCTAAGGTGATGCGCAGGGTTTGGAAGACGGACTGGACCGGGCCCCCAAATCTGGCTTGTCTGGCTCGCAGAAGTATCCTTCTGTGGGCCAAAATAGGGGATTAACTGTCTGCGGGGTAATGCAATCGGCCTCCCACTTTCCCCTCTCACCCTCCTCGAAACCCTTCTGTGATTTCTCGTAGCGTCTCACCTTAGGGTCTGGAAGGACGAGCTCTCCATCCTGCTTCTGATGCAGGGGCGCGTTGGTATCCAGTTACTTCACTGGATTTTCGGATTGGTGAGAACCAAACTTGCTTGGCTTCCAGGTAAGTTTTTTGATAAGGGGTTCCCCTTGTGTCCATGCATTAATGTACTAATGCTAGTGTCTTTTTCCCCATAGGGGCCGGGGTACGGAATGCCGGGGAACAGGAACCGACCCGAGATGAGAGGTGAAATCCTTGTAGAAATCAGGTAAGTCTTTAATGAGTGTTTTTTGGTAATGTCTGTTCATTCGCTCATTAACGCTGATGTCTCTTTTTCCCCTTAGGGGCCGGGGCCCGGAAATGCCAGAATGCGGCGCGGACCCGAAATGAAGAGGGAATGAATCAACAGGTAAGTCTTAACATGGAGATTTAGCTTTCCTTATTCCCTTCTCTCTCTCACCTTTTGTTCTGGTCTTTTTCTCCCTAGGCGCTGGGGCGTGACTGCGAATCCGGATGATCGCTGCTGAACATGGAGGCGCTCTGTAAAGGTGAGTGGAATGCGGCGCTGCAGCGATCGACGCGATGAGCTTTTAAATTAAAGTCTTCCTTTTCAGGATTGTCGGCGAGATGTCTCCGGGATGCGGATTTAGCAGGTAAGGACTTTTCCTTCTTCTGTTCTCTTCTTCTCTTCCTTTGCAGGTAATCCAGGATGCTGGCAGGCATGGCAGAAGTCAGGATGCAGGAGCAGACACGGTGAGCGTCCAGCTGCTAGATGCAGAACAACGCGAAGCACGTGTGGCTGTTCGGGTGGGGTTTAAATAGCCTTGGAAGAAGTTCCAGGTATGTATCCTTCCTCCAATCAGGTATGTATCCTTCCCCGACCACGCCCGGATGGTAAATTAGTCCCACAGGTAAAGTAGTTCCTTTCAGGCCTCAAGGAGGCCGGGATCCTGCAGCATGGTCTGCATCAGGTAAGTGCAACCAAGCACTCCCATAATGAGCCTGGCGCCTATGGCGCCAGGACTGATGTCTTTTATGAGCCTGGCGCCATAGGCGCCAGGACACTGTCCAAAGGGTCCCTATATGGGGTTGCTGGGTCCTTCCTTGGGGACTGGATGTCCGCTTTCGGGGACGCAGGGATTCAACCGGCTCCCCGGGAGCGGGCATCATGACAGCACTCCCCCCCAAGGCTCCTCCCAAGGTTGTTCCCTCCGGGGGTTTTGGTTTGTCTGGGAAGAGACGGTGGAATTTCCTGACTAATCGAGGTGCATGCACATGGTCGCTGGGTTCCCACGACCTCTCCTGAGGTCCGTACCCCTTCCAATCAATTAGGTAGAACAGTTTTGACCTAAACATTTTTGAGTCTAAAATGTTCTTCACTTCGAATTCGGGCTCCCCATCTATTAGAATAGGTTCTGGAGGTTTGAGTAGTCGGGTTCCGGGTACCACTGGTTTCAGAAGTGACACATGAAAAACAGAGTGAATTTGCATACTAGCTGGTAAATCAAGTTTAACAGCCACTGGGTTAATTATTGCCGTAATAGAATAAGGTCCCAGATATTTTGGGTTAAAAGTTTGAGGCCCTTTGTGTGGTAAATGCCTGGTAGCTAACCACACTTGATCCCCAATCTGATACGGAGGTGCTTCACTCCGATGTAGATCAGCATTCTCCTTGTATTTTCTCTTGGCTTGTTGTAAATGCGTAGTTGCCTCTTTGAAGGCTTGGGTAATTGTAGAATGCAGATGTTCTACTGCAGGCATTCCGAGGTTCTGAGGTGAGTCAAGGTTTGAGGTTCGAGGGTGATGCCCAAACAAAGTATAAAAAGGACTGTGGCCAGTTCCAGAGTGTACCGAATTATTATATGCGTATTCGGCTATCCAAAGAATGTCTTTCCAGTTGCTTTCAGATTGCTGTAACATACACCGTAAGTACTGTTCAAGGGTCTGATTTGTCCTCTCGGTCTGACCATCTGTCTGAGGGTGGTGACTGGTCGATAATCTTACGTCGATCTGCGCCATTTGACAACATTTGCGCCAGAAGTGGGAAATGAATTGGCTTCCCCGGTCAGAGATTGGTATAGATGGGAATCCATGTAGCCGAACAATATTTTCGAGGAATTCTGTCCTAGCCAAATCCTTTGGCTAGGACAGAAGCTGAAGGTAAACCTTTCAAAGGAATAAAGTGGGCCATTTTGGAAAACAAATCCACAATTACCAGAATAGTATTGTACCCCGAACAAGGAGGCAGGTCCGTAATAAAATCCATTGATAGGGTGTGCCAGGGTGCTGGTGGTATGTCTAGAGGTTGAAGGAGACCGGCTGGTCTTTTCTTTTGACTTTTATTTTGGGCGCAAACACCACAGGACATCACAAAAGATTTAACATCTTTTCGCCAAGAGGGCCACCAAAATTGTCGTTTCACCTTTTCCTCTGTCTTGGCAATACCGGGGTGTCCCTCTATTAATGTATCATGATAACCGGAAATAACTAGTTTGTGTAATTCCTTATGTGGCAGGAATAAGCATCCTTGGAAATAAGGTAAACCATTATCTATGGTAAAGTCTGATCCCTTTTGTATCCATTCCTGTAAGGTTGTAGGGTCCAGGAGTTGTTTCACTCTGGCTTGAATGTCTTCAAGCGTTTGTAACAAAGTCATGCCTAGAATCCTCTGTTCGGGAATTATTGGTACTGGTTCTGAGTTTGTATCAGATTCTCCCATTCCAATTCGGGATAAGGCGTCTGCTTTGCCATTCTTGCAGCCAGGTCGATAGGTAATCACGAAATCAAATCCAGCGAAAAACAAAGCCCATCGGAGCTGCCGTGATGACTGAGCCTTGGCGGTTTTCAAATACTGTAAATTCCGGTGATCAGTGATCACTGTGATGGTATGTCGAGCGCCAAGCAGATAATGCCGCCAGGCTTTAAAAGCCGACTTAATGGCTAACAGTTCTTTGTCTGTGAATGCATAATTAACCTCGGGTGCCGAGAATTTTCTGGACCAAAATGCTATGGGATGCATTTGGTTGGTTTCGGGATCTCTTTGGGACAGGACAGCTCCCATGGCTAGGCTGGATGCGTCAGTCTCGACGACATAAGGGAGATCTGGACGCGGGTGTTTCAATATAGGTGCGGAGGTAAACTTAGCTTTTAAATCCTGAAAGGCCTGCTCGGCTTCTTCAGACCATTCAAAACGTTTATTTTTCCTCAAGAGTGCAGTAATGGGTTGTACCACGCGTGAAAATTCCGGGATAAACCTGCGATAGAAATTGGCAAAGCCGAGCATGCTTTGAACCCCTTTTACAGAGCTAGGTGATGTCCATTTGAGGATGGCATCCACTTTTCTTGAGTCCATTCGGACTCCTTTGGGTGTCAGGATGAAACCTAGAAACTCGACTTCTGTGGTATGGAAAACACATTTCTCCAATTTAGCAAATAGTTTGTGTTGGCGCAGTTTTTCAAGTACTGCCCTGACGTGTTTTCTGTGATCAGATTCCGAAGATGAGTACACCAGAATGTCATCGATATATACGACAACACAAACATCGATGAGTTCCCAAAGGACATCATTCATGAAGTATTGGAAGGCAGCCGGCGCGTTACACAATCCGAAAGGCATCACCTGGTACTCGTATAATCCGTATTTAGTACGGAAGGCAGTTTTCCATTCATCTCCTTCTTTAACTCGTACCAGATGATAAGCCCCCCGGAGATCTAACTTGGTGTATATGCAAGCGTCCTTCACCTGGTCAAGGAGTTCAGGGATCAGAGGCAGAGGATAACGGTTTTTAACCGTTATCTGGTTCAATGCGCGGTAATCGATACAAGTTTTAAGGTCGCCTTCTTTTTTGGGCACGAAGAACAAAGCTGAGGATGCTGGGGACTTTTACGGGCGAATAAAACCATTAGCTAGGTATTGATCCAAATATTGTCTCAAATGCAGATTCTCAGGTTCGGTAAGGGCATAAATCCTGCTACAAGGGGGTTGTGCACCGGGCACCAGATCGATTTGGCAATCGTACGATCTGTGAGGAGGTAACGTGTTGGCTTGATCCTTTTGAAAGACGTCCTGAAAGTCTTGGTATTCCGGAGGTAGTTGCATGGAGGCAGAGGTTACAGATGCTAGATTAGCATCTCAGGTTTTCTGGGTAGCAGGTTTGTGTACAATCCGGGAAGGTTATTCTCTTAGCTCGCCAATCAATTTGAGGATTATGTGTCTCTAACCAAGGGATTCCAAGAATAACCTGAAACTGTGGAGCCTTGATTACATCAAACACAACACCCTCCCGATGGCCGTCGGGACCAATAAGAGTCACCTCAGTAGTGGAATGTGTTACCGGTCCAGAGGCAATTTTAGTTCCATCGACTGTGGTGATGACATCTTTGCTGGTTTTAGGACGGAGAGGGAGGTTAATCCTAGAGACCAATTCACGATCCACATAGTTTCCGATAGTCCCACTATCGATGTATGCCTTTATTGCATGCAACCGCTTAGGCTGTTCTGGATCTACGAGAACCATTGGCACAATGAAATGCGAGGTATGAGAGTTAGTTTTCAAGCTCGGCAAGCAGACCCCTACACTTGTCGGGCGGTGTCGTTTCCCGAAAAAGAGACTTCATGGTTTTTATCAGCGGCTACTACCGCCTTTCGGGGCGGTTTTGCCGGGCAATTTCGTAGAAAGTGTCCAGAATTCCCACAATAAAGACATAATTTTAACTGCCGCCTCCTTTCACGTTCCTTTTGAGTTAAGGGTCCTTTAACCCCTCCAATTTGCATACGCTCAGAGACATCAACTCCCTTGGGATTAGCATGGGTCTTGACCAACACCCGGGTCTCAAACCTGGACCGATCTGCTTTTCTGTTTTGAAGTCTGTGATCCAATTGGACCACTAAGTCTATATACTCTGTGCATTCTTGGGGCGGATTTACAACTTGGGCCAAGACATCTTTAAGTTCTCCGCGAAGGCCTCGATAAAACAACGTGACTCTTTTATCCTCTGGCCATCCCGTTTCCACAATTAGTCTATTAAAGGTTGCAATATAGGATAGGTGGTCCTGATTGCCCTGTCGCAGGGATAGAAGTTCGTCATCCAGAGCCTGCCCCTGAGAGTGTCGAGCAAATAACCTTTCCATGCTTGCTTGAAACCTTTGAAAATCACGGAGAATCGGGTCATCTTGAGTAACCAGTGGAACTGACCAATCGGCAGCACAGCCGCTGAAATATGACAATACAAAGGCTACCTTGGTCTGATCATTAGGGAAGGCCCCAGGTCTGCATAGGAAGTGCAAACGACACTGATTCATGAATACGGCGAATCGTTTGGGGTCCCCAGCAAAGCACTCGGGTGGGGCCAGCGGCATGTTTCCAGGTAGATTAATCTGCACAGGGTTACTGGAAACCACAGGAGCGGGGTTCCCTCCGGAACCGGGTAGAGGAGTTTGCCCAGCTTGACCTCGCAAAAGCTGTCTGGCCAGGTCATCAGTTCTTTCCTTTGATATTATTAATTCCCTCCTGAGGGCATTAGTCTCTTGACGAGCGGCATGTACTTCGGCCCGTAATTCCCCCAGTAATTGGGCCAACTGATCAGTCTCAGAACTTTCCATAGCGCCTGGGTGGGAATTTGTAGGAAGGCTTTGCGTTCTGTTACGCTCACCTGACTCCCACGGAGGCGCTGGCCTGGTTCGCGCTGCTTTGACGTCTTCTAAGGTGATGCGCATGGTTCGGAAGACGGACTGGACCGGGCCCCCAAATCTGGCTTGCCTGGCTCGCAGAAGTATCCTTCTGTAGGCGAAAATAGTGGATTAACTGTCTGCGGGGTAATGCAATCGGCCTCCCACTTTCCCCTCTCACCCTCCTCGAAACCCTTCTGTGATTTCTCGTAGCGTCTCACCTTAGGGTCTGGAAGGACGAGCTCTCCATCCTGCTTCTGATGCAGGGGCGCGTTGGTATCCAGTTACTTCACTGGATTTTCATATTGTGAGAAACAAACTTGCTTGGCTTCCAGGTAAGTTTTTTGATAAGAGGTTCCCCTTGTGTCCATGCATTAATGTACTAATGCTAGTGTCTTTTTCCCCATAGGGGCCGGGGTACGGAATGCCGGGGAACAGGCACCGACCCGAGATGAGAGGTGAAATCCTTGTAGAAACCAGGTAAGTCTTTAATGAGCGTTTTTTGGTAATGTCTTTTCATTCGCTCATTAACGCTGATGTCTCTTTTTCCCCTTAGGGGCCGGGGTCCGGAAATGCCAGGATGCGGCGCGGACCCAAAATGAAGAGGGAATGAATCAACAGGTAAGTCTTAACATGGAGATTTAGCTTTCCTTATTGCCTTCTCTCTCTCACCTTTTGTTCTGGTCTTTTTCTCCCTAAGCGCTGGGGCGTGACTGCGAATCCGGATGATCGCTGCTGAACATGGAGGCGCCCTGTAAAGGTGAGTGGAATGCGGCGCTGCAGCGATCGACGTGATGAGCTTTTAAATTAAAGTCTTCCTTTTCAGGATTGTCGGCGAGATGTCTCCGGGATGCGGATTTAGCAGGTAAGGACTTTTCTTTCTTCTGTTCTCTTCTTCTCTTCCTTTGCAGGTGATCCAGGATGCTGGCAGGCGTGGCAGAAGTCAGGATGCAGGAGCAGACACGGTGAGCGTCCAGCTGCTAGATGCAGAACAACGCGAAGCACGTGTGGCTGTTCGGGTGGGGTTTAAATAGCCTTGAAAGAAGTTCCAGATATGTATCCTTCCTCCAATCAGGTATGTATCCTTCCCCGACCACGCCCGGATGGTAAATTAGTCCCACAGGTAAAGTAGTTCCTTTCAGGCCTCAAGGAGGCCTGGATCCTGCAGCATGGTCTGCATCAGGTAAGTGCACCCAAGCATTCCCATAATGAGCCTGGCGCCTATGGCGCCAGGACTGATGTCTTTTATGAGCCTGGCGCCATAGGCGCCAGGATACTGTCCAAAGGGCCCCTATATGGGGTTGCTGGGTCCTTCCTTGGGGACTGGATGTCCGCTTTCGGGGATGCAGGGCTTGAACCGGCTCCCCGGGAGCGGGCATCATGACAGGATTCTCTTCACACTTTCTTCATATGTTGATACCATATGATGTTTCCCAAGTGTGCTGTGCTGTCCAGATAATCATTTAGGACATGGTCTTCTTCCCTTTCATCTCTCTTGGATCACATTCTTCTCTTGTGACCTTCTATAATTACATAGTATGTCAACATTAATTCTTCCTTTTGATTCAATCATAGGAACACTTGTCAGGGGACTGAGTACTTTCACAAGTGTCATCTGTGTAGGAGCAAGATATAAAAGTTTCTTTCTATCTCGAAATTCTTGTTTGGCTTTGGCAAAAGCTGGCCATATGGAATCTGCTATAACCTCTGCTTGCGACCTTCCCCCAAAAGGTAACTTACATTTGTCTAACTCAGGAGTAGGAACATTCAGGCATACTTGACTGTAGTAGGTTCACTATCTAACAACCCCTTTCTTTGTCTCTCTTGTAGGGTCTGTTTCTGGTGTCCAAAAATAATCTCTAGGACACTTTTGGTATGATTACGATGATTAGTAATATTTCCCTCAGAATCAGGCAACTTATCACCTTTCTTTGAAACAGGAATACCTACATAGGATCTCGGCTGCCTAGTAGTTGCCACGATTGTACCTTGCTTCTGCTCAGGAAGATCCTCAGGAGTCTTAGATCCATGTACTTCTATGTAATACGACTTACGCACTGTGAGTGAAAGCAGTATTATTATGAACAGAATGCCAGCATAAATAATACAGAGATAAGATATTTTACAGCATCGACTTTGTACACAACATGGGCGTCTCTCAGGATCCGGCATTACAATTTTGCTACTAATACTACCCATCTTTATTTACTAAGGAAGGAAAAAGTAACCTTTAATACAGCATCATCACATACTGCTTCTGGAAGCTGCTGACTTGACTCGGCAAATTGTCCTCGACCAACTGTCTGCTTACTGGATGATAAGAACAACCTCTTCTCCAGAAAGTCTCATTCAGAATGTTCTATGTCTTCAGTTTGTCTAGATAAGCTCAACAACATAGACCAGTTCCCAGTCGATGCCTCAAATCTGTCTTAGACCAGATGACATGATGAATTTCTTTCAGCATGGAACAAAAGTTTTTTCTAACTAGCAACCTCTCAATCTGTCCCTCGAAGGAAAGTTTCAATCTGATCTGAGAGTTCGCTCGGAGTAGGTATTCACTTGTATGATGATGTCTCTTAAGATTTCATTTAATGCTGCATTGTTTCTCGGATCCCTCAGGAAGGTTTGAACATTGGTGTGTCTATTAACAAGCTGCGAGCATTCTTCAATCAGGTAGTAAAACACTAGGCTGACCAGTCGGTTTGTGTTATCAGCTGATAGGGGCATTTGCACTTTCCCCACTATACTCAGGAAGCTGTAGAACATGCTCAATGATTGCTGTGAGTAATCTTCTTATGATCGTCCCAGTCTTAGGATCTTGCAAGAAAACGTGAACGCTAGTAGTTCTCCCCACGATTGCAGGATATGTGCGCAAAACAATGAGAAAAACTTCAAATATGATCCGTGAAACATTGTCATTGGGAAACACCATGGGCAAATCCAAACAGGAACTCAGTGAGAAATGAATCAGGGTACTGCACCCTCTTTCAAATCCACGATCAAGATCTGGCATATTTATCTTCTTATCAAGGCTTAAACATGCCTCAGTCCAAAGTCAACAAGCTCTTATGGCTTCAAGAACAAATATCTTCCTTTAACTCTTTTATAGGTAACCAGAATCAACCCATAGTCCAACAAACACTTTGTCTTTACTTGGCAGCTTCTGCGTCCTTCTTCCTCATCATAGATCTAGTCTGCACGTGCTGAGGTTCTTCCCCGATGTTTGCTTCCGATAGGTGTGGGGGTAGAGGGGTTTCTCCACCATAGATCTTCACATCACCCAGGAAAATCGAAGCATGTCTGCCCTGAACTTTGACTGCAGACTGCATGACGTCTTCTACGATGAAAGGGCAGTTGAAACGAGGTTCGTGCCACTTTCTTGAAAAATTGCGGATTAAGACCGCGTCTGCAGGGAATAATTTGGGTCCACAAAGTTTTTCAATTCCACTTGTTGAAGCATCTCCTTCTGTGTTCTGTACTGCCCCAAACCCTTTTCGCTGTAGCTGACCTGAAATGACAGAGATACTTGAAGTCATACAAATAAGATAGTCACATAGCTCCATTCCTAACATTTCTGATGTTGGCTGGGCATCACTTCTAACTCTGGATGGAGGTGTGAGAGGTGTCCGCATTCGCCTCACTGTCACTATTTCATGGGGGGTGAGATGGTGGTCCGAATCTGGTTGGTTCCTCAATGCATATAATGCCAGTGATAGGCAATGCAACCACCCTTTCTTCAAAGTAAGCTTCAACTTAGCTATTTTTTCTTTAAGTAAGCCGTTGAGCCTCTTGCAGATCCCATTTCCTTGTGGATGATAAGCCGAAGACAACCTGTGCTTTATACCAAGCAACAAGTTAATCTGTTCAAAAGTCTGGTTTACAAAATCAGGACCATTCTCTGATCTCAATACTTCACATATACCCCATCTAGAAAAAAACTTCCTGCAAGTATTTTGCTGCACAGGTAAAGTCTGGGTGTGTACCCGGACCAGCCTCAATCCACCGTGAAAACGGACAAACTACTACAATCATTTACCTATATCCATTACATACTTGCAGTATATCAACATAGTCGATGTGCAAATGCTGAAAGGGGCCATTGGGTCTCGGGATAACTCCCCTGATTGTGCACAATGTGTGCCCAGCAGTACATTTTGGGCAAACAATGCAATTCACTACATAAAATGCAACGTGTTCTAACATATTTGGTATGAACCAGTCCTCTGCAATAGTTGCAGTGAGGTTCTCTCTAGTTGTATGTGCAGGGTAGTGTAGCTGTTCCAACGCCACCCTTAATAAGGCTGCAGGCATCAGCGGTGTACCAGTGCTGTCTTGTCACCACAATGCTTCAGAGGGGTTTAAAGAACACCCTCTTCACGTCCACAAATCCTTTTCATCTTGAGATGCTTCCTCCTGGACCTCTATTAATTGTGTCTTCAACAAATTTAGCATTCGGACACACCCATCATTGCTACCATGCTTTCATTTACACCAGATGTATGAAATGACATAACATTTTCTGAACATGCAGCTAGTTTGGCTTCATCGTCTGCTGCTTGATTTCCAAGTGAGATAAAGTCTGTCTTTGTAGTATGAGCTGCGCATTTAACGACTGCAACTCCTACTGGGATTTGTAGTGCCTTAATAAGCCTGTCCAATAAGGTGGCATGCTGCACCGGAGTGCCGTCGGCTAGGAGGTAGCCCCTCCTTTTCCAATGGGCTAACCCTGCGTGCACCGTTGACGTCACATAGGCAGAGTTGCTGTACACTGTTACTTCCTGGTCTGCATGATTCTCAAGCGTGACCATCAGTGCCATAAACTCTGCAACCTATGCTGAATAGTGAGACGGTACTCGAGCACTTACCATCTTCTGAAACTCCCCATTGGCTGTGAGCTTTAACACAGTGGCACCTATATACCATTGTCCATCATTTTGATTGATCCTTGAAGAACTGTCAATAAAAACAATTTCTACACTTGTCAAAGCATTGTCTTTTATCCTAGAGATTTCATCATAGAACACTTCATAGTTTGAACAGTCATGTGCATGCCCATCCTCTGCTTGTGGTTCAGCTGTAAACATGGCAGGATTCACTATTTTATAACAAACTATTTTAATCGCTGAATTCGATATGACCACCTTATAGGCAGAAGCCCTTTGGGAAGTCAACGTTCCTTTGGGTTTCTCCAAAATGGCAAATAACACATGTTCAACAAATAACATCATAGAGCATTCCATCACTATGCTTGTAGCCTTCTCTATGGCGAACGCGGCGGCTGCCAAAGATTGTTCGCACGTAAAGTGAACTCTCATTACTGGGTCTAAAAACCCACTGTATTATGCAAGGGGCTTGTACCCCAATGTGGTTCTCTGCTTAAGGACTGCTTTCATAAAAGTACCACCCATATGCGAGAATAAAAAGAATTCCTCAGCATAATTAGGAATCCCTAAAACTTGAGCTGTACAAATTGCTTTTTTCAATTCATCATACCCTTCTTCCATCTCCTCAGTCCAGACAATGTTCTCCTATGTTGCCTGTGCTTTCTATAAAGCCTGTAATAAAGGCCTCATATATGAGCTGTAGTCAAAGACCAATGCTCTGACATAGTTATATAATCCCCAAAATCTTTGCATATGCTTTATCGTTTGTTGCTTTACTGTTTTTAAAATAGCCTCAGCTCTTTCAGGAGTAACCTTCTTTCCTTCATGTGAAATCAACTGGCCCATATACAACACTTCTTGTTGACAATACTGTAACTTCTCTTTGCAACTTTATATCCCTTGTCAGCAAGTGTAATCATTAGCTGAACCAAATTGCCTCTGCACTCTTCCTCTGAAGTGCTGGAAACTAAAATGTCGTCTACGTACTGCAACACAACACTTTCTAAATCAATATTGCTTAAGTCCATCAGGAGGACTCTGTTAAAAATCGATGGAAACTCACAATACCCTTGAGGTAAACGAGTGCTTTTTAACTTAGTCTGTCTAAAGGTAAATGATGTCAAATCCTGCGAGTCTTTGTGCAAATGGGATTGAGAAAAACACATTTTTCAAGTCAATCACAATAAAATATTGTACCTCAACAGGTATGTTACAAATGATTGTAGCAGGATTAGGAACTAGAGGGAACTCGGCCTCTAAAATCTGGTTAATCGGCCTCAAATCTTGAATTAGCCACCAAGACCCTCCCTCACAGGATAAATCGCCATATTACAGGGTGACTCTGACGTCACCAAGATGCCTTGATCCATCATTGTGGAAATTGTCATGCTTGAGGTAAAATTTCTCCTGGTTTCAATGTAATCTTCACTTCTCCAACCCCCTTCAACAGGCCTGCATCAAAGGAGCCTGTAGTCCATAATGAAACTGGCACTTTTGCCATATTTTCATCAAAATATTCAGGACACTTTTGTGCTATCATCCTTTTCAGTGGAACCTTTCGTCTAATTGCTCTTACCCAATAAGTGATGCTCATTTCGAACACCACTTCATCATCAGATGGATGATCTCTAAACATATCCTCATCAGTGATGTCAGTTAATCTGTAACCTTCCCGATGGTGATTACTGTGCACCATTGTCTGCCCTCATCATCATTTCCATCAATCAAAGTCATTTCACCTTGCAGTATTGCTGCTTGCAGTTCTAAGGGAAAAACTTGTCCCTCTTCTTCATCCATAGGTATCTTAGGTCTAAATAAAAACTCATCAGGTTTTCTCATAGTTCTGCCTACTAGGCTTGGTAACCATGTCAACAGAATGCGTACTCCATAATGAAAAACTTCAGGTTCCAACAGAACTGCTCGCATGGTCACTTGACTTGCAAATGCCATAATATATTCACTCATGTTTAAATAATGCATTCCTGGTGTTCAACACACTATGCCTTCATCAGTAAATGAAATTGTCATATTCAACTTTGTCAATAAATCTTGACCCAATTTATTGACAGGTGTCTGCCTTGAATATAGCAATGGCACCGACATGTCACACTCTCCTGTAGAGACTGGTAATTCTTCAGTAAAAGGATCTCTGCTTGTAGCTCATGTGAAACCTTGAGTATTCATGGCATTGCCAGACATTGAAAATGTCCCCTCTTGTATACATGAGTGTGTTGCACCCTTGTCTACTAGAAACGAAAAGCAGAGCAAAAGGAAAAAAGATCCAGGACAGTGCGCCCAATAAGGTGCAAAAGGTATTTATTAATAAAATAGCCAAGGGCTATTTTATTAATAAAAACGTTTTGCATCTTATTGGGCACACTGTCCTGGATCTTTTTTCCTTTTGCTCTGATTGTTTATGACGGGTTCTCCCCGGCTTCCCGACCATCCAGTGACCTGCGACCTTATCTGAACTTACTATCAAGACTGAAGGGACCTGTTGTCCCTCTATCCATACCTTTATAACTAATTAGAAAGACTTGCTCAATTTGTTTACAAAATTTTTGAGTCGCCAACCAGACCAGCTGTACCCATAAGCCTGGGCCATATTTGATGACTTAGAAACAAAAAGCCTTTGCCTCCTATTCTGACATCTACCCTCAGTTTCTCACGAGGATTCGGCATCACGGATAGTATCGAACACATCAGGTCTCCCAGTGAGCTGTTCTATTGCCTTATTCCTGTGCCTGTTAAAATGATTCCCTCTCTCGACACTGACATCCCCTATTCTAGGAGTCATTAACTGTCCTGTACCTGTATTTTGCTGAATTTGCATAGGTGAATGCTGCGACTGCCCTTGTGGCGGATTCACTGCTGCCTGTTGTGTCTGAAACCCTTGCGCTTGTGCCTGTTGCATTGGTTGATTCTGAGCAAACCCGTCTCCACTCTGCTGTGGATACGCAGGCGGGTTTGAAGTCCCCCCTCTTGGAAATTCCCCATCCTGTACAAACCCTTGACTTCTACATACACACACAAAATGCCCTGTCATTCCACATGCCCGTCATCTAGGAGGAGGTCTCCTAACCTGCCCATCCTGCATATTTTTATTATCAGTCTGCATGTTTTGAAACCCACCCTCATTATTCTGGAAGCTTCCCTGACTATTCTGCCAGTTCCCTTGGTTATTCTGAAAGCCTCTTCCTCTGAATCCTCTGAATCCTCCTCTCCCTCGTGGAGCGAATCCATTATTGCCCTGATTGAACTGTCTTTGATTATTCACCTGCAGCATATTTACCTCTTGCTGAGAATTCGATCCATCTCTACTAGTTATCATTGCCCCTTCAATGGCATAATTAGACAATTTTTTCTGTACTAACTTAGCCTCTTTGCCTTTCCGAGCATCATCTTTCTTGCAATTCTTTTCCTGCAAGAGTCTGCAATAATGCACGATGGTCAGCTGAATTTCTGACCACGGTTTTGCTTCCATACCCACTAACCTCTTGAGCTGCTTCTGTACTGGGTCTGGCAGCCCTTGGCATAATATCTGATAGAACACAGGTATAGATTTTCCCCAAGCTTCGCATGTCTCCAAGGACAGTGCTCTTGGAAATTTTGAATGTAAACAAGCGGATCATCCCCTTCCTGCATCTTTTTTCTCTTTATAGCTCCCATATCGGACATGTCTGGATATAGTACTCTAAGTGCTTTCCAGACTGCTGCTCTACAGTTATTGAACGGTGCTCCATCATGAGCAGTGTTAACCGTAGTAACACCTGCATACCCTGCTCTAGACCAAACATCATCAGCTCTTTCTCCAAGAATGGCGATCAGGAGACCCTCAATGTCCCCTGTAGCCAATGTGTTTCCTCCCGTCATCTTCAGAAAAAAACGTACATATACCACTAGCTACCCACCTCTAACACACCGAAGGAAGGCTACTTGTCAGAAATTAACCTCACAGTAGGAATTTCATAGGATTATATCTCCCACCAAAGACAGAGTGATGTATTTAGCATATGTTAATCATTATATCAAACACAAGGAAACGTCCTTGCCCTGAACAGTCTGTGTTATATTAATTAAAGAAGATATTTCATCTTTCAATTGAGGTAAGCAGTAATATCAATGTAATGAATGTGGGATATTTGCTTCTTGATTGTGTTTTAAAACAATTGTGTAAATTGATAATGGTTTATGCAAAACAAAGGGGGGGTCTGGGAATCTCTCTACCAGCACGAACACAGCCCAATGACCTGTTCTTGGGTGAATAACCCCTGGGAGGGACTCTACCAAGTCTTTAGCTCACTGTCCCTTTCACAGAGAAGAAATTTCCCCGCATATCAGCCTTTGTCCTGCCCAGGGGCATGGTTTATGTTGCTTTGTTGGTAAAAAAAAAAAGTTAAACCTGAAAAACTGCAAATATTTATTTCGTATGGGAATACTTAAAAATAATTGGTATAAGAGTCCTAAGGTGTATTGCCTTTGAAATTATTAAGTTTGATCTGACTACTTTTATAGCAGCCAAGAATCCAGTGATAGGTATTGAATGGTACAAATGAGTAATCATATGAAGATAGCTGTTTTCAGCAGTAGTAAATCTGAAACTGTTCTTTGTTTTACACAATATGTTCTCTTTTATCTAATAACTTGAGGATACAATACATTTGGAAGGTGATGTGGTCACCTATTTTTAGTTGACTAGAAAGTTATAACTATTTAATTGCAAATTGAAATGAAATAAATGCCAATTGTGCTTAAATGTATTGTGGTTATACATGACTATCTATCATGGTAATATCAATTCCATTTTATTGTAAAGCCTTTGAAAGGGCTTAAATTGTGTGTTAATGAATGTTATCTGATTTCTATGATGGAATCTTTTTTGTGATCATTGAGTATTGTAAATAATATCATTTAGATTGAAATATTGAATTAAAAGCACACAAACAAGAGGAGATGTAGTCTTTTTTTATTTGATTGAAAAACTCCCAAAGGTTGTCAATCACCACCAGGGTGAACCACTTTGAGCACAATTCCAATTGATTGTGCAGCTATCGCTTAGTCTCAGAATCACCCCTTTTCCTCCTAGGCCAGTTTCATTGTATCCCATTTCACTGCAAAGATTTTACTGCAGATCTGTAGTTGGATGTTGGTTTAGGTGGGGGTGTGTGGGAGAGTGGAAGATAGGTGCGAGTGGTCTCCCCCGCATGTATTTTCTGTAAAAACAATACAGTGAAATGGAACTGGATAAAATCCCTGCACTGAAATTACATTGATCCCATGATCTCTACCATAAGCATGTGTATTGCTTGTAAAGTATATCAGAACCCTCAGCTGCAGGGACGTCATTTCACCAAAATGTCAGGGGTAGTGGAAGTGACACCACAGGACCTTTTACCCCCAGATGACATCACAGGAAGTGATGTCATTTGACCCCACCCCGAAGTGATATCGCGGGAAGCGATGGGACACAGCCTTTCACCCATTGACAAAACAGGGAGTGGCGTCACATAGCAGTGTAAACTACGAAAAATATGGTTACGATATCAATACATTGTGATGTACATTCCATACAAGAATGGATCGCCATATGTATCATTAAGATCACTGTGTATAGGCCCATATTACCAAATTACTGTGAATGCAAGCAGACGTCCATGACCAAATGATAATGATGTGTTATTATATACCACTTACGCTTAAGCGCTTTATATAGAAAAAATATACACCCAATATCACCCAACCTGTGTTGGTACTCATTTATCGACCTTAGAAGAATGAAAGGCTGAGTTGAGTCGTTTAAGAACAGACTAAATCAGTGACTCACCCCCGAAGTGTGCCTGAAATAAACCTTTAATGAGCCTAGCAATTATTGTATAGAATTCCAGAAAGACACATTATTTGGTATTCCTATTCTTTCTTATTTAGGGTCAGTGCTGAAAGTGTTAGACGTGTGGCACTCCTGTTCTTATTTTTCTTCTTTTTTAAGGGGCCTGAACAAGAAAGCCAGCCATCCAGAAGTAAAGAGCCACATGGTGATGGCCACAGCCCAGGAGCTTGCATTACAAAAAAAATAAAAAATAAAAATGTATATTTATATATTTTAGAGGTGCGACCTCTGGTGACCACTAAATGACGTCCCTGCTCAGCTCTAACTTCCTTTTATAGTGCTGCACATTATAGCATACAGCTGAGTCTCACAAGAAATTCAGTCCAGCTGTAACATAGTCTCTACCTCCAATGCACTCTTTGCCTCTTCTCTTTCCACTCCTCAACTTCCAACGTCTCGACGCTAGACATGTCTGGGTTCCGTACAGTGCCTAAGCCACTATTTCTCCTGCATGCAAAGCTGCACCCCTCTCTCTCATCCTTTCAGACCATGGTCTGCTGAAGAGACACCATTACATATGGCAGGAGGCGCTATACATATAGGATAACATAACATCTGGTAGTTATGCAAATTATTTGATAGCTCAAGGAATCTTGCAAGGCTGAAAGTCTTGTTTCTTTGCATCCAGTAAATGTTAAATATAAAAAGTACATAAAAAAACCACAATGGCATTTGGCATACATCAAATACCAACACAGCATGTCACTTACATTTTTACCTATTCAACAATGCAGATTCAACAGTCCTGTCTCTAGCCCACTCCTCTCCCCAGATCCACCTCCCCTCGATTAATATCAACTGCACAGATATACGTTCATGACATAGTTTCCATGATTTGGGAATATATGGCATAGTTCCCAGTCAGGGGCAAAGCATGTTTTAAAAGGATCATAAATAATGCATGAAAACAAGACCCAATGGAAAGGTCAGTGCTGATCTAAGCAAATACACTATTTCACCATTCAAATGGCGCCACTCATATATACATCTAACCCCTCTTGATGTTCATAGGGCTAAAACAATATTAAACTGGCCCCCAGTTTGTGCAGAATTAGCTCCCTATTATCACGTCTAATATTTTCCTGATACAGGCTAAGACTGCCCCATTCGATAAAGTGATGATTCCTAGCATGAAACTGGACAAGGTGAACAGCAAATGTATAATATGAATTTTTCTAGTGCCAAAGCGATATTAAAGGAAGATAACATGGGGAAGCTGCTGCACAGTTTTTCATGTATGCATTTGAGGCTACGTGGAGCTTTGTTGCTGTAATGTTGCCATTATGCCTCCCTGCTGCTCTGCACAGTAGGTGATATAAGTATCCACTCTACAGACGTCAGTGATTAATTTGCTAACCCCTTGAGCCACGAGAGTAACTCAGGTGTCAGCATTCCCTAAGCACAGTGCATGTGGAGAATGCTTGTCTCTTTGGCAGGGCGCACTTTCTTACAGAAACCACCTCCGCTATGTGCAAAATGGAAAAACCTCAGAACACCTTTACAAATGGGATTCTATTATCCCATGCTCTCTGCAAAAAGCCAGTAAAAAAGAAAGGAAAAGGAAGAGGAAGGCAAAGAAGATAGAAAAAGGCAATTGTTAAATGTCAGAATAAAGGGCTGAAAAACAATTAGGCCTATTGGTACTGGTCACGAGATACTTGAAGTCATACAAATAAGATAGTCACATAGCTCCATTCCTAACATTTCTGATGTTGGCTGGGCATCACTTCTAACTCTGGATGGAGGTGTGAGAGGTGTCCGCATTCGCCTCACTGTCACTATTTCATGGGGGGTGAGATGGTGGTCCGAATCTGGTTGGTTCCTCAATGCATATAATGCCAGTGATAGGCAATGCAACCACCCTTTCTTCAAAGTAAGCTTCAACTTAGCTATTTTTTCTTTAAGTAAGCCGTTGAGCCTCTTGCAGATCCCATTTCCTTGTGGATGATAAGCCGAAGACAACCTGTGCTTTATACCAAGCAACAAGTTAATCTGTTCAAAAGTCTGGTTTACAAAATCAAGACCATTCTCTGATCTCAATACTTCACATATACCCCATCTAGAAAAAAACTTCCTGCAAGAATTTTGCTGCACAGGTAAAGTCTGGGTGTGTACCTGGACCAGCCTCAATCCACCGTGAAAACGGACAAACTACTACAATCATTTACCTATATCTATTACATACTTGCAGTATATCAACATAGTCGATGTGCAAATGCTGAAAGGGGCCATTGGGTCTCGGGATAACTCCCCTGATTGTGTGCAATGTGTGCCCAGCAGTACATTTTGGGCAAACAATGCAATTCACTACATAAAATGCAACGTGTTCTAACATATTTGGTATGAACCAGTCCTCTGCAATAGTTGCAGTGAGGTTCTCTCTAGTTGTATGTGCAGGGTAGTGTAGCTGTTCCAACGCCACCCTTAATAAGGCTGCAGGCATCAGCGGTGTACCAGTGCTGTCTTGTCACCACAATGCTTCAGAGGGGTTTAAAGAACACCCTCTTCACGTCCACAAATCCTTTTCATCTTGAGATGCTTCCTCCTGGACCTCTATTAATTGTGTCTTCAACAAATTTAGCATTCGGACACACCCATCATTGCTACCATGCTTTCATTTACACCAGATGTATGAAATGACATAACATTTTCTGAACATGCAGCTAGTTTGGCTTCATCGTCTGCTGCTTGATTTCCAAGTGAGATAAAGTCTGTCTTTGTAGTATGAGCTGCGCATTTAACGACTGCAACTCCTACTGGGATTTGTAGTGCCTTAATAAGCCTGTCCAATAAGGTGGCATGCTGCACTGGAGTGCCGTCGGCTAGGAGGTAGCCCCTCCTTTTCCAATGGGCTAACCCTGCGTGCACCGTTGACGTCACATAGGCAGAGTTGCTGTACACTGTTACTTCCTGGTCTGTAGATTCTCAAGCGTGACCATCAGTGCCATAAACTCTGCAACCTATGCTGAATAGTGAGACGGTAGTCAAGCACTTACCATCTTCTGAAACTCCCCATTGGCTGTGAGCTTTAACACAGTGGCACCTATATACCATTGTCCATCATTTTGATTGATCCTTGAAGAACTGTCAATAAAAACAATTTCTACACTTGTCAAAGCATTGTCTTTTATCCTAGAGATTTCATCATAGAACACTTCATAGTTTGAACAGTCATGTGCATGCCCATCCTCTGCTTGTGGTTCAGCTGTAAACATGGCAGGATTCACTATTTTATAACAAACTATTTTAATCACTGAATTCGATATGACCACCTTATAGGCAGAAGCCCTTTGGGAAGTCAACGTTCCTTTGGGTTTCTCCAAAATGGCAAATAACACATGTTCAACAAATAACATCATAGAGCATTCCATCACTATGCTTGTAGCCTTCTCTATGGCGAACGCGGCGGCTGCCAAAGATTGTTCGCACGTAAAGTGAACTCTCATTACTGGGTCTAAAAACCCACTCTATTATGCAAGGGGCTTGTACCCCAATGTGGTTCTCTGCTTAAGGACTGCTTTCATAAAAGTACCACCCATATGCGAGAATAAAAAGAATTCCTCAGCATAATTAGGAATCCCTAAAACTTGAGCTGTGCAAATTGCTTTTTTCAATTCATCATACCCTTCTTCCATCTCCTCAGTCCAGACAACGTTCTCCTATGTTACCTGTGCTTTCTATAAAGCCTGTAATAAAGGCCTCATATATGAGCTGTAGTCAAAGACCAATGCTCTGACATAGTTACATAATCCCCAAAATCTTTGCATATGCTTTATCGTTTGTTGCTTTACTGTTTTTAAAATAGCCTCAGCTCTTTCAGGAGTAACCTTCTTTCCTTCATGTGAAATCAACTGGCCCATATAAAACACTTCTTGTTGACAATACTGTAACTTCTCTTTGCAACTTTATATCCCTTGTCAGTAAGTGTAATCATTAGCTGAACCAAATTGCCTCTGCACTCTTCCTCTGAAGTGCTGGAAACTAAAATGTCGTCTACGTACTGCAACACAACACTTTCTAAATCAATATTGCTTAAGTCCATCAGGAGGACTCTATTAAAAATCGATGGAAACTCACAATACCCTTGAGGTAAACGAGTGCTTTTTAACTTAGTCTGTCTAAAGGTAAATGACGTCAAATCCTGCGAGTCTTTGTGCAATGGGATTGAGAAAAACACATTTTTCAAGTCAATCACAATAAAATATTGTACCTCAACAGGTATGTTACAAATGATTGTAGCAGGATTAGGAACTAGAGGGAACTCGGCCTCTAAAATCTGGTTAATCGGCCTCAAATCTTGAATTAGCCACCAAGACCCTCCCTCACAGGATAAATCGCCGTATTACAGGGTGACTCTGACGTCACCAAGATGCCTTGATCCATCATTGTGGAAATTGTCATGCTTGAGGTAAAATTTCTCCTGGTTTCAATGTAATCTTCACTTCTCCAACCCCCTTCAACAGGCCTGCATCAAAGGAGCCTGTAGTCCATAATGAAACTGGCACTTTTGCCATATTTTCATCAAAATATTCAGGACACTTTTGTGCTATCATCCTTTTCAGTGGAACCTTTCGTCTAATTGCTCTTACCCAATAAGTGATGCTCATTTCGAACACCACTTCATCATCAGATGGATGATCTCTAAACATATCCTCATCAGTGATGTCAGTTAATCTGTAACCTTCCCGATGGTGATTACTGTGCACCATTGTCTGCCCTCATCATCATTTCCATCAATCAAAGCCATTTCACCTTGCAGTATTGCTGCTTGCAGTTCTAAGGGAAAAACGTGTCCCTCTTCTTCATCCATAGGTATCTTAGGTCTAAATAAAAACTCATCAGGTTTTCTCATAGTTCTGCCTACTAGGCTTGGTAACCATGTCAACAGAATGCGTACTCCATAATGAAAGACTTCAGGTTCCAACGGAACTGCTCGCATGGTCACTTGACTTGCAAATGCCATAATATATTCACTCATGTTTAAATAATGCATTCCTGGTGTTCAACACACTATGCCTTCATCAGTAAATGAAATTGTCATATTCAACTTTGTCAATAAATCTTGACCCAATTTATTGACAGGTGTCTGCCTTGAATATAGCAATGGCACCGACATGTCACACTCTCCTGTAGAGACTGGTAATTCTTCAGTAAAAGGATCTCTGCTTGTAGCTCATGTGAAACCTTGAGTATTCATGGCATTGCCAGACATTGAAAATGTCCCCTCTTGTATACATGAGTGTGTTGCACCCTTGTCTACTAGAAACGAAAAGCAGAGCAAAAGGAAAAAAGATCCAGGACAGTGCGCCCAATAAGGTGCAAAAGGTATTTATTAATAAAATAGCCAAGGGCTATTTTATTAATAAAAATGTTTTGCATCTTATTGGGCACACTGTCCTGGATCTTTTTTCCTTTTGCTCTGATTGTTTATGACGGGTTCTCCCCGGCTTCCCGTCCATCCAGTGACCTGCGACCTTATCTGAACTTACTATCAAGACTGAAGGGACCTGTTGTCCCTCTATCCATACCTTTATAACTAATTGGAAAGACTTGCTCAATTTTTCTACAAAATGTTTGAGTCGCCAACCAGACCAGCTGTACCCATAAGCCTGGGCCATATTTGATGACTTAGAAACAAAAAGCCTTTGCCTCCTATACTGACATCTACCCTCAGTTTCTCACGAGGATTCGGCATCACGGATAGTATCGAACACATCAGGTCTCCCAGTGAGCTGTTCTATTGCCTTATTCCTGTGCCTGTTAAAAGGATTCCCTCTCTCGACAGTGACATCCCCTATTCTAGGAGTCATTAACTGTCCTGTACCTGTATTTTGCTGAATTTGCATAGGTGAATGCTGCGACTGCCCTTGTGGCGGATTCACTGCTGCCTGTTGTGTCTGAAACCCTTGCTGTATTCTTGGCGCTTGTGCCTGTTGCATTGGTTGATTCTGAGCAAACCCGTCTCCACTCTGCTGTGGATACGCAGGCGGGTTTGAAGTCCCCCCTCTTGGAAATTCCCCATCCTGTACATCCCTTGACTTCTACATACACACACAAAATGCCCTGTCATTCCACATGCCCAACATCTAGGAGGAGGTCTCCTAACCTGCCCATCCTGCATATTTTTATTATCAGTCTGCATGTTTTGAAACCCACCCTCATTATTCTGGAAGCTTCCCTGACTATTCTGCCAGTTCCCTTGGTTATTATGAAAGCCTCTTCCTCTGAATCCTCTGAATCCTCCTCTCCCTCGTGGAGCGAATCCATTATTGCCCTGATTGAACTGTCTTTGATTATTCACCTGCAGCATATTTACCTCTTGCTGAGAATTCGATCCATCTCTACTAGTTATCATTGCCCCTTCAATGGCATAATTAGACAATTTTTTCTGTACTAACTTAGCCTCTTTGCCTTTCCGAGCATCCTCTTTCTTGCAATTCTTTTCCTGCAAGAGTCTGCAATAATGCACGATGGTCAGCTGAATCTCTGACCACGGTTTTGCTTCCATACCCACTAACCTCTTGAGCTGCTTCTGTACTGGGTCTGGCAGCCCTTGGCATAATATCTGATACAACACAGGTATAGATTTTCCCCAAGCTTCGCATGTCTCCAAGGACAGTGCTCTTGGAAATTTTGAATGTAAACAAGTGGATCATCCCCTTCCTGCATCTTTTTTCTCTTTATAGCTCCCATATCGGACATGTCTGGATATAGTACTCTAAGTGCTTTCCAGACTGCTGCTCTACAGTTATTGAACGGTGCTCCATCATGAGCAGTGTTAACCGTAGTAACACCTGCATACCCTGCTCTAGACCAAACATCATCAGCTCTTTCTCCAAGAATGGCGATCAGGAGACCCTCAATGTCCCCTGTAGCCAATGTGTTTCCTCCCGTCATCTTCAGAAAAAAACGTACATATACCACTAGCTACCCACCTCTAACACACCGAAGGAAGGCTACTTGTCAGAAATTAACCTCACAGTAGGAATTTCATAGGATTATATCTCCCACCAAAGACAGAGTGATGTATTTAGCATATGTTAATCATTATATCAAACACAAGGAAACGTCCTTGCCCTGAACAGTCTGTGTTATATTAATTAAAGAAGATATTTCATCTTTCAATTGAGGTAAGCAGTAATATCAATGTAATGAATGTGGGATCTTTGCTTCTTGATTGTGTTTTAAAACAATTGTGTAAATTGATAATGGTTTATGCAAAACAAAGGGGGGGTCTGGGAATCTCTCTACCAGCACGAACACAGCCCAATGACCTGTTCTTGGGTGAATAACCCCTGGGAGGGACTCTACCAAGTCTTTAGCTCACTGTCCCTTTCACAGAGAAGAAATGTCCCCGCATATCAGCCTTTGTCCTGCCCAGGGGCATGGTTTATGTTGCTTTGTTTGTAAAAAAAAAAAGTTAAACCTGAAAAACTGCAAATATTTATTTCGTATGGGAATACTTAAAAATAATTGGTATAAGAGTCCTAAGGTGTATTGCCTTTGAAATTATTAAGTTTGATCTGACTACTTTTATAGCAGCCAAGAATCCAGTGATAGGTATTGAATGGTACAAATGAGTAATCATATGAAGATAGCTGTTTTCAGCAGTAGTAAATCTGAAACTGTTCTTTGTTTTACACAATATGTTCTCTTTTATCTACTAACTTGAGGATACAATACATTTGGAAGGTGATGTGGTCACCTATTTTTAGTTGACTAGAAAGTTATAACTATTTAATTGCAAATTGAAATGAAATAAATGCCAATTGTGCTTAAATGTATTGTGGTTATACATGACTATCTATCATGGTAATATCAATTCCATTTTATTGTAAAGCCTTTGAAAGGGCTTAAATTGTGTGTTAATGAATGTTATCTGATTTCTATGATGGAATCTTTTTTGTGATCATTGAGTATTGTAAATAATATCATTTAGATTGAAATATTGAATTAAAAGCACACAAACAAGAGGAGATGTAGTCTTTTTTTATTTGATTGAAAAACTCCCAAAGGTTGTCAATCACCACCAGGGTGAACCACTTTGAGCACAATTCCAATTGATTGTGCAGCTATCGCTTAGTTTCAGAATCACCCCTTTTCCTCCTAGGCCAGTTTCATTGTATCCCATTTCACTGCAAAGATTTTACTGCAGATCTGTAGTTGGATGTTGGTTTAGGTGGGGGTGTGTGGGAGAGTGGAAGATAGGTGCGAGTGGTCTCCCCCGCATGTATTTTCTGTAAAAACAATACAGTGAAATGGAACTGGATAAAATCCCTGCACTGAAATTACATTGATCCCATGATCTCTACCATAAGCATGTGTATTGCTTGTAAAGTATATCAGAACCCTCAGCTGCAGGGACGTCATTTCACCAAAATGTCAGGGGTAGTGGAAGTGACACCACAGGACCTTTTACCCCCAGATGACATCACAGGAAGTGATGTCATTTGACCCCACCCCGAAGTGATATCGCGGGAAGCGATGGGACACAGCCTTTCACCCATTGACAAAACAGGGAGTGGCATCACATAGCAGTGTACACTACGAAAAATATGGTTACGATATCAATACATTGTGATGTACATTCCATACAAGAATGGATCGCCATATGTATCATTAAGATCACTGTGTATAGGCCCATATTACCAAATTACTGTGAATGCAAGCAGACGTCCATGACCAAATGATAATGATGTGTTATTATATACCACTTACGCTTAAGCGCTTTATATAGAAAAAATATACACCCAATATCACCCAACCTGTGTTGGTACTCATTTATCGACCTTAGAAGAATGAAAGGCTGAGTTGAGTCGTTTAAGAACAGACTAAATCAGTGACTCACCCCCGAAGTGTGCCTGAAATAAACCTTTAATGAGTCTAGCAATTATTGTATAGAATTCCAGAAAGACACATTATTTGGTATTCCTATTCTTTCTTATTTAGGGTCAGTGCTGAAAGTGTTAGACGTGTGGCACTCCTGTTCTTATTTTTCTTCTTTTTTAAGGGGCCTGAACAAGAAAGCCAGCCATCCAGAAGTAAAGAGCCACATGGTGCTGGCCACAGCCCAGGAGCTTGCATTACAAAAAAAATAAAAAATAAAAATGTATATTTATATATTTTAGAGGTGCGACCTCTGGTGACCACTAAATGACGTCCCTGCTCAGCTCTAACTTCCTTTTATAGTGCTGCACATTATAGCATACAGCTGAGTCTCACAAGAAATTCAGTCCAGCTGTAACATAGTCTCTACCTCCAATGCACTCTTTGCCTCTTCTCTTTCCACTCCTCAACTTCCAACGTCTCGACGCTAGACATGTCTGGGTTCCGTACAGTGCCTAAGCCACTATTTCTCCTGCATGCAAAGCTGCGCCCCTCTCTCTCATCCTTTCAGACCATGGTCTGCTGAAGAGACACCATTACATATGGCAGGAGGCGCTATACACATATAGGATAACATAACATCTGGTAGTTATGCAAATTATTTGATAGCTCAAGGAATCTTGCAAGGCTGAAAGTCTTGTTTCTTTGCATCCAGTAAATGTTAAATATAAAAAGTACATAAAAAAAACCACAATGGCATTTGGCATACATCAAATACCAACACAGCATGTCACTTACATTTTTACCTATTCAACAATGCAGATTCAACAGTCCTGTCTCTAGCCCACTCCTCTCCCCAGATCCCCCTCCCCTCGATTAATATCAACTGCACAGATATACGTTCATGACATAGTTTCCATGATTTGGGAATATATGGCATAGTTCCCAGTCAGGGGCAAAGCATGTTTTAAAAGGATCATAAATAATGCATGAAAACAAGACCCAATGGAAAGGTCAGTGCTGATCTAAGCAAATACACTATTTCACCATTCAAATGGCGCCACTCATATATACATCTAACCCCTCTGGATGTTCATAGGGCTAAAACAATATTAAACTGGCCCCCAGTTTGTGCAGAATTAGCTCCCTATTATCACGTCGAATATTTTCCTGATACAGGCTAAGACTGCCCCATTCGATAAAGTGATGATTCCTAGCATGAAACTGGACAAGGTGAACAGCAAATGTATAATATGAATTTTTCTAGTGCCAAAGCGATATTAAAGGAAGATAACATGGGGAAGCTGCTGCACAGTTTTTCATGTATGCATTTGAGGCTACGTGGAGCTTTGTTGCTGTAAGGTTGCCATTATGCCTCCCTGCTGCTGTGCACAGTAGGTGATATAAGTATCCACTCTACAGACGTCAGTGATTAATTTGCTAACCCCTTGAGCCACGAGAGTAACTCAGGTGTCAGCATTCCCTAAGCACAGTGCATGTGGAGAATGCTTGTCTCTTTGGCAGGGCGCACTTTCTTACAGAAACCACCTCCGCTACGTGCAAAATGGAAAAACCTCAGAACACCTTTACAAATGGGATTCTATTATCCCATGCTCTCTGCAAAAAGCCAGTAAAAAAGAAAGGAAAAGGAAAAGGAAGGCAAAGAAGATAGAAAAAGGCAATTGTTAAATGTCAGAATAAAGGGCTGAAAAACAATTAGGCCTATTGGTACTGGTCAAAATAAGGCATGTGAAATAGGTTAAAAAAAAGTCTGAGAGCTCTAGGGAGCGTCGGAATCATTGCGGCTCCTGTGCCTGCCAACCCTCCTGAGGTCCAGGGAATCACCATGGGTGCTCTGCTGGAGCTGTGAGCTGCACGTCGGGGCGGGGGCGAGGCCCTTCCAAACCGGAGATTCAGCATGCGTCTGAGCTCCGAGGACGTGATAGAAAGGCCTAGTGCGGTCCTCGTCCGAGTAGGATCTGCAGCAATCTGGCCTGTCACCTGTAGCTGTGTATGATGTGCTGTCGTATTGACGAACATGATTCCGCGAGGAGGGACGGGCCCCAGGCTTGGCCTGAAATGGTTTCCGGTGGAAGGGGAAGCAAAGAAGTGCCTGGATGCTCTAGCTATGGTTGGAGACGGTGCTCTCATCTGATCATAGAAAATACCTGGGACCCATTTCAGCGGCGCATCAGATCAGAGGTGCGAGAAGAATGTAGGGGTCTCTGCATTACGAAGGACTGTTTGAGGCTGCCTTATTCAGTAGATATTGCCTGGAGAAGGGCGCAGCAGAGTGGGAGGCCCGTTGAGGCAAGCCGTATCCTAGCAATCTCGCTGGTGGATTACCCTTATTCATCCTCCCTTCCACTGCATTGTGAGACCGCTTGCAGGGAGGAGGTGGGGGGTAGCATGGGAACTAATGGATGGGCATGGAAGACAGGGTCTGAGTTTGGTGGTGCGTCTTGGGAGATCAGGCCCAAACTAGTGGCAACGATCCTTGAGGTTACGATAGGGTCCAGGTTTGCTACCTGTATTGTTGGATTGTACTATTTGTCGAGAAGACCCCCTTTTTTATATATACAATGTTCTCTCTGAAATAAAAGCTCTTAGGGTAGAAGTATAGTCATCGTCACTGATGCTAAACGAGAGGCTGGAGAAGGTGGAAGATAGGGTCGAGGCATTGGAAAGTAACCAACTCTCGTCAGAAGTTCTGGCGACCCAAATGGGTGCTCGGATTGAGGAATTGGAGCTCAGAGAAAGAGAGCGACAGAGATGTTCAAAGCAGGATTGATGGCATAGAGAACAAAGAGCAAAGGAACCACACCAGACTCTGTGAGATGGTGAAACATTGGGAGCCCTGGAGAGAAGGGCAGGGGCATGTTTAGGGCCCTGTTGGGTGCAGAGAAGACAAGAACTGTCATGTTTGATAGAATACATCTGGGTACTGGGGCTGGCGAGGGGCCCAGATCGGTTGTGATTAAATGTCATCACCCCAGAGATAAAGAGGATGTTTTGTGGAAAGCAAGAGAATTGAACTTCTTTGAATCGGAAGGTGCCTGGATCCGACTACCAGGACTTGTGACTAATACTCCCACATCTTATCAATTCCCTTCCTTCTCCTGCTACTCATACTAGCACCTCTCTGGATCCTCCACCACCTTCTTCTTCTGCCGCCTCTCTGGCACCCTCCTCCTCCTCTCTGGCTACTATGCCACCTCCTTCTACTACCTCTGCCCACTCTCAGGCCTGTCTACCTCTTCCGAAGGCTGTACCTCACGCCTGTACTCCACCACAGAAGTCTTTCAAATGTGGAAAACTGCTCCACGTCACTCCTCTCAACTCTCACTCTGCCTGCTGTCAAACACTCCTCTGACATCTGCCACCTCCTCGAAGAACTTGGCCTGGATGTCCTCGCTCTCATCGAGACATGGTTCACGGCC
Organism: Ambystoma mexicanum; assembly: GCF_040938575.1. Lineage (NCBI taxonomy): Eukaryota > Metazoa > Chordata > Amphibia > Caudata > Ambystomatidae > Ambystoma > Ambystoma mexicanum. Next base: position 1,135,698,192 of record NC_090932.1, on the reverse strand, counting down.
AGCTCTGTCACGAGTTTTGACACTCTCCTCCCTGATGGCTACAAGATCCTCTCCGAACCCAGAACCAACCGTCCTGGAAGTGGAGTAGCTCTGATCTTTCCAGAGTGGGTCCCTCCTTCTGTCATTCCTACACAGGCCTACTCCTTCTTTAAATGCCTGGTCTGCAGGCTCTCTATCTCTCCTGGCCTCTCTCTGACTGTGGCCACCATCTACAGGCCACCTGGCCAGGTCGCCCTCTTCCACTCAGAGTGGGCTGACCTCTCCTCTTCTCTCCTTGTAACTACCTCTCAACTTCTCCTCCCTGTAGACCTCAACATCCACCTGGAGGCTTCTAATCCCTCCTACGGGCTCTCCCGCAACCTCTGCAACACTCTCGCTCTTTCCATTCTACCCTCTGGTCCGACACACTCTGCTGGGGATACCTTGGAGGTTCTGATCTCCTCAGACATCCCCCTCTCACCACTCCTTTCTTTTGGACTGACCACTTTCTGCTCTCATTTTACCTGAAGCGCTCTGTCCCCCAGGCTAGACCAACCCCAGCAATGCCACCTACCTTCTTGGTCATTCGGCCCATGAAGCGTGTGACTGTGGGTGCCTTTGCTGCTACTTTCTCTGCTCCTCCTACTCTTGCGGCTGACTCACACTCTGACACATCACTCTCTAACCTGCATCTTTCTATCACCAACACTCTGGATGTCCTTGCCCCTGTCATGAGAAACCATCTGATGCCTACCTCCAAGTGCAACTCTTGGTATGACCCCAACCTCACTGCCCTGAATCGCAAGTGTAGGGTGGCTGAAAGGAAGTGGAGGGCATTGGGTGCATCCTCTGACAAACTGGCCTGCTCCAAAGGCAATACAGACTCTCTGTTCTGTCCAAGAAGAGAGCACCCATACAAGCCCACGTCTCTGCGGCCTCTAACAACACAGCCAAACTCTTTCAAATCTGCAAGGAACTGGTCAATCCTTCTGCAGTCTCCAACATCCCTGTTCCCCCCCAGGCCCTCTGTACTGCTCTGACTTCTCAATTCACCACTAAAACTCAGGAAATCCTGTCCTCTCTCTCCTCTTCCTCTCCCTATACCTCTTGTGGCCCACTTTTGGAAGCCACCCCCTCTCCTCCTCCTTTCTCCTCTTTCTCTCAGACTACACTTTATGATGCTTCTAGTCAAGTCCGATCTATGAAAGTGTCAGCCAAACAGGTGCTCCCCGGCTCCTCCAGAATCATCAAGGACCACATTGACACCCTCGCACCAGCCTCGGCCAATTTCTGCAATCACTCTTTTGCCACTGGAACTTTCTCCTCTCTGCTCAATCACTCCCCTGGGCACCCCCTCCTTAAAAAGCCTTCTGCCGAACGTACATGTCTGGCAATCTGCTTGAAAAGCTGGCCATCTCCAAGCTTACTCTCCACACTGAATCTGTTGGTTGTCTCCATGACCATCAGTCTGGCTTCAGAGCAGCCAGATGCACAGAAACTGCTCTCCCGAACACCCGTGAAGATCTGCTCACTAATTTCTATTCAAGCCTTCCTTCTGTCCACATTCTCTTAGACCTTTCATCTGCTTTTGACACAGTCAATCACGTCATCCTGATCAATCAACTCTGTGAGAATCTAGGCATCACAGATCATGCCCTGGAGTGGTTGACCTCTTTCCGCCTGGACCGACCCTCCCAGGTCCAACTTGAGTCCCTTCTTTCCTCCACCTCTCTCTCCACATGTGGTGTTCCTCATGGCTCTAATCTCTCACCCTGGCTCTTCAATGTCTACTTGGCCTCTTTGCCCACCTGATCTCTACCTTCTCCTCTAACTTTCAGTGCTATGCGTATGACACTCAGCTCTCTTTTAGGCTCCCCTTAGCCTCCTCTCCTCTCTCGCTCATTCCTGGCTGTCTATCCACGATTCAGGATTGGTGTGCCTCCAACGATCTCTGCCTTAATGCAAGTAAGACGGAGATCCTTCACATTGGGACCCCTGCTCCTGCTTTCCCTTTCTCACTCTGGCCGCCCTCCTTGGGCCCTCTTCCTATGCCTTCCTTTGAGGCAAAAAACCTTGGTGTCACCTTTGACTCCACTCTCTCCTTCTCTCCTCACATCATAGACCTTGACAAGAAGGCCCACTACCAGCTGCATCTCTTCCGAGGTATTCTTCCTTTTCTCACTTTCCCCCAGAAGCTCACTGTCCCCAGAGCCCTTGTTCTCTCTAGGCTGGACTACTGCAACAGCCTCTCTCTCAATCTGTCTTCCTCTACTCTCCGCCCTCTGAAACTAATCCAGAACAAGTCTGCAAGATTTGTCCTTGGCCTCATGCACAGGGACTGTATCTCTCCAGCCCTGAAATCTCTCCACTGTCTCGCGATGGCTGCAAGGGTCACGTTCAAGACTCTGAATCGTCCACAAGGCTTTCTGGGGCCGGTGGCCCTCGGTGGTAGACGGAAGGTGCACTTTAGATGGCGCTGTAATTACTCTGTTTTGGGATGAGTTTTCAGGGAGTTTATGGAAAAATTACACCGCCCCCCCTTTGTTTTGTGTTCCAAATGAAAGCACTGCATACACCAAACTGAAATATCTTCACAATGCTATATGTTTGTTGATGAAACCCATAGAAACAGGTGGCTTACAAAGATAACATTAACATAATGGCCAAGTGCTTCAAACCAAACAGGTTTATTGTTTAAGTATACAACATTACATTATAAAGCGCCACTAGAAGCAGGGGTGGGGGCCAGGTAGTAGGTAACAAGTAAGTGAAGTTTAAGTCAAGCTTTGAAGAGAGCTGCAGTTGAGCTGGATTTGATTGTCATGAGCCAGCAGACTGGGGCAAGAGGAAGAAAGAGCAGGAGCAAGAGGAAGCACAGGGATGGTATGGCACGGTGAGGCTGAGTCCAAAGGAGGGCCGAAGGGAATAAGATTTTGAGTAAACTGACATTCAATCAGACAGCTATTGAGGAGCAAGATCGTTGATAGCTTCCTATACTAGGAGAAATACTATCAGTCGGTAGAGGTGAGGGAGGATCTGGGTAGATTATAGGCAGTGTGGGAAAGCAAACTTGAGGACTTTATAACTGGAGGAATGAAAGAATAGATAGGAAGGCCCAGAAGTAGGCTTGAGCAGTGGTCAAGTTTGCTGAGCACGAGAGTGGAGATTAGGGTTTTTGTAGAGTCGGTAGTAAGAAACTGATGAATGTTCCGATTGTTAAGTCATAGGTCTATTAAATAGGACCCCAAGATTGCGAGCTTTGGTTCGGGGAGCAAGAAGGTCAGACAGGAAGGAGATAGGCAAGGGGAGGGGAGGAATGGCATAGGAAGTCGGGAGAAAGATGACTTCCATTTTTGAAGAGTTTAGCATGAAGCAGCAGAGAGCCATTCAGTGACGATTTGCAGTGAGTCCGTTCATAATCTGTTCTGTGATGGCTGGGGTGAAAGAGGGAAATAATACAAATATTCGAGTGTCTTCAGCAAAAAATAAGGTGATAGTGAAAGCCAAAGGATGAGATAAGGTTCAAGTACTGATCCTTGGTCGATGCTGACAGGAAGGGGGGTTGGGTCAGAGGTTTGGGAGTTCCAACACATTTGAAAGGATCAATCTTCCAGGTAGGAGGTAATCCAGGCAAGAGCTGATTTGCAAAACCCAAGGTCCTGGAGAGTGATGAGGAGAGAGGAGGTGTTCACAGTGTCAAAAAAGGCAGAAAGGTCCAAAATAATAAGTATAGCAGAGAGTGTGGAGTGAAGCGCTTTAGAGAGCAAGTTGGAGACATGCATGAGTGCAGTCACAGTGGAATGCTTACTATAAAAGCTAGATTGAAGTCTATCTCCAAAGCTATTATCCTCACAAAATGTAGTGGTATGGTTGAAGACAACCTGCCCAAAGACTTTTGAATAATGGAGAAGGGGAGAAACTAGACAATAGTTTGCTGGAACATTTGAGTCAAGAGAGGGTTTCTTCAATAGGAGTAAAACAGTTGCAGATTTGAGGGAGGCAGGGAAGAGACCATTGGAGAGAGGGAGAGGTTAAAGAGCTCAGAGAGATAAAGGCAAGTGATTGAGACTAAGGGCCTCATCACGAGTTGGGCTGTATTCCCGGCTGTAATACTGCCGACTGTAATAGCCCTAACACCGACCCGCCCAGTGGTATTACCACCGGATCACAGGTTGAGGCTTAACGGTAAATCCCCATTCCTGATTGGGTCCATTGGAAAAAGCTGGAGGTAAAACAGCCGATTTAGCGCCCAACTCGTGATAGGGCCAGCCCTTAAATGCGGCGGTAATACCATTACCACCACATTTAAGGGCTATAGCCCAACTAGTGATGAGGCCCTAAGTCTTTGGCCATTTGGGGGGAAAAGGGTTGATAGGAGCTCAAGATGGGTTGGTACTGCGAAGGATGGGAGATAATTCAATGGGAGAGGTTATAGGACATGTAGTCAAGAACAGAAGAGGTAGGTTGGCGAGGTGGTGGGCAGAAGGAGGTTTAGGGGGGAAGAGGGCTATGAGAGTGTCACAAATGTTAGAGATTTAAGAGGGGAAAAAAGTGGGCAAAGTCATTAGCAGAAAGGGAGGAGGCAATGGATATTTTCTTGGGAGGGTTTAGCAAAGACTGGAGGGTAGATGAAAGTTTGCTAGGGTGATTGCAAAGTGAGGACATTAGGTATGTGAAGTGGGAAAATGTGGCAGAGTCCAGTGCAGAGATTAGGGAAGCAAAGGGAACTTAGGATTCAATGATGACCAATATTTGAAAGCAGCAGCCCTACACCTAGCACTCAAAGACATGAACTTCAAACAACTTGTTGATGCACCCACACATAGTAAGGGCAGAACCCTTGATTGGATTCTCACTCTTAATACCAAATTTACCATAGGCCCAATCACTCCACTTAGCTGGACAGACCATTTCTGTGTAGAATTCACTCTCATGAGTGATGACCCCTGCCCTCCTAAGGCCATAGTAATGGATACCTTTGAAAGCAGAAACCCCCGCAAGCTCACCGTAGAGAACTTTGACCCGACCCTAAACAAAACACTAGTAACTCATTCAATCGTCAGCAACGATCACACTGACATTGCTGATTACTACCACAAATGCCTCTCCATCACTATCAATGAAGTGGCTCCTATCACAACTAAAATGTGACGTGCTAACAAAATAACGCATTTCTGGTTTAATGAAGAACTAGTCACCCTAAGAAGGACTAAACGCTCTCTTGAGCATGCGTATAGTAAACACCCCACTCCTGACTTGGCCAAAGCCTTTAAGGATGCAAACAAAATATACAAAACAGCCATCATCTCTCACAAAGCCAATTCCTACAACACCTGTATCAGTAACGCAACTTCAGACACCAAAGAACTCTTCTCTATACTTAGAGAACTAGAAAATCCCTTACCAACACTTACATCCACCAACTACAGTAAAGAATAGTGTACTACAATATAAGATGCACTTGCCTCCAAAATGTCCCTGCTACAGAATAAAATAACTACCAAAAGATTGCTCTTAGCAGATAAAAATCCCCCTACCCGTAACCCCCTCACTACCACTATCGATAACCCCAAATCTTTATTCTATTTCACCCCTGTCACCCAAGAACTATCTCCAAGTTAAAAGCCTCCAATTGCAAAGGAGATATGGTCCCAGCCAATCTAGTCTAAGCATGTGCCTCCACCTTGACTCCCAGCATCACTAAATTTGTCAACTCCTCCTTCAATTCCAATACAGTAACAGTAGACCTCAAAGAAGCCTGGGTTACCCCACTTCTAAAAAAACCTAGTCTGGACCCTACCATCCGGACCAATTATCGTCCCATAACCACGGTCCCATTCTTACTCAAAATCATTGACAAATTAGCCTATAATCAAATTCAAGTACACATGGAACAGCACCAGCTCCTCGGTACCAGACAATCAGGCTTTAGGCCCAACCATAGCATGGAAACAGCGCTCTTGGACCTTAAAATCCAGATGGATGCAATTAGAGATTCAGGGAAACTATAAATCCTCCTGCTGTTAGATCTCTCCGCAGCATTTGCCCTCGTAGACCATGATAAACTATGTACCTCACTTGCTCAGGATTTCAGCTTTTCCTACAATGCCACTGCATGGGTGAAATCCTTTTTAGCTGATCGCACTTCCAGAGTGTTCATAGGAAAAGAAGCTGCCAACCCCATTTCAGTTCCCATCGGAGTGCCCCAAGGATCATGCCTCTCCCCCACACTTTACAATGCCTACACTAAACTCCTCTTCTCAGCACTAGACGATATGGGTGTCATCTACACCAATTTGCGGATGACACCCAGATCCTCATACCACTCACAGGCAACTATGACCAGGATACTGTTACCATCAACAAAATATATGTCATCATCCAGAACTGGATGTCACTAAATAGTCTCTCTCTTAACGACGAGGACACTGAAGTTCTCATTGTAGGATACCCAGCTAAAATTGCGGCTCTCTATCCGGATTACTCTTCTATCAAAATCCATGGTACTCTTATTCCAGTGTTGAAGCAAGTGAAAACATTAGGTGTCCACCTCGATGCTAGTCTCACTACGATCAAGCATAGTAACACACTCGCCTCTTCCACGGCTTACACCTCCAAACTTATTGCTCTCAGCCGTCAATTTCTGACCCCCTCTAACTGCCTCACGTTGGCCAGGGCCCTAGTATTGTCATAATTGGACTATTGCAATGTGCTACTATTAGGCACGTCCGATACTAACAACACTAAATTGCAACTTTTACAAAACAAAGTCCTGAGGGCAGCACTAGGAATAAAAAAACCAGACCACATTACTAAAACAAGGAAGGACGTTCACTGGCTTCCCATCAAAGCTAGAATTATCTTCAAAACACTTGGCATCGCGCACAAATGCCACACCAAAAAAGGCCCAAAATACCTCAGCACCATTCTCCAGCTAAAAGAACCCACTAGATCACTAAGATCCAATAATAACTACCTACCCGCTCGCTACAAAATTACCAGAGCAGGGGGCAGCAGCCTCCTTGTTTTAGCTCCTAAACATTGGAACACCCTCCCTATCAATATCAAAAAAGAACCCTCCTTCCCGGGTTATAAGAAATTGCTAAGAACTTGGTTATTTAACCAATATTAGCATAGGGGGCCTTGCTAATGTAAACATTCCAGTGAAATCTGTAAAAATTGTAAACTGTTGTTCCTATTATTATCTGCTATGTACTATGTCGACATCTGTTCATAATTTCGGTATTTTGTAATAATGTATGACTAATGCTTAAGCCTTCATGTAACCACGCCGTGATACCCGAGGGTCTGGGCGTGTAACAAATAACAAAAAAAAACAAAACAAAAAAAGGGGATTTTTGTAGGCTACGGGTATGGTAGGTGTCCAAAATTTGCACCAGCATTGTAAGTCATGAAGCAAATTTGTTTTGAGGGTCTGAATTTCAGAGGTGATCCAAGTCTGAGGACAGGGATGGGCAGGTGGGCCTGTGCAAGCAGGATAGTGTAGTCAAATGGAGTCATACGTGCCTAGTGAAAGTCAGAGAAAGCACCATCAATGGGAGAGGCATGAATAAGGGAATGGGAGACGAGAGAAGTCCTCACATCACTGAGGCTCGGGGCAAGAAAGTCCTCCGTAACTATCCTCTTAGTCGTTGAAGAGAGGAGATGAGGAGAACAAAATGGAGGGACCGAGATGTTAAAGTGAAAAATGTAGTCAGTGAGAGGGGTAAATCAAGAGGTCAGAGGAGAAGAGTGAATTAGAGAGAAAGACAAGGTCAAGGAGTGGGCCACCAGAGTGGGTAGGCTGGTCATGGAGGGAGTGGAGGGAGTGGCCAGATAGGAGGGAGTGCAGTTCAAGGCAGGTAGCTGCAGATTGCGTGGAAAGATTAACGTCCCCCAGCATGGCAATGGGGATGTTTATAGGAAGTGACTCAAGGAGAAGTGTCAGATCAGGGAAGAAGGAGATCAGAGCACCAGGAGGTCGATAGAGAGTCAGAACAATGAGAGGAGTAGGAGGGAGGAGTTGAGCAGTGGCATATTCAAAAGAGGAAGAGTTTATGTCAGATGGGGTAAAGGGGCAGTGTTAAGGGATGGATTGATATGGAACCCAACACCACTGCCGTTCCGAACAGGTTAGGGAGAGTGGCAGAAAGAATCAGAATAAGTTCAGAGTGCTGCTAGTGTAGCAGAGTCATGTCGGGAGATCCAGGTTTCTGAAAAAGTGAATGTTCGGGGTGATAAGAGGTGAAGTGGTCAGTGATGTAAGCAGACTTGTTGCAGAGGGATTGTGCGTTCCAGAGGCCAAGTGAAAGAGTGATAGGAAGAGGGGCAGATGAACAGGTGTGTTGTGGTAGGTCAGGGGAATAGATGATGTTGGACAGCATGGGAGAACAGGAGCATCTTATTTGAGGGGTACATGTGCAGTGGGGAAGGAGCAAGGTGGTGAGGCTAGAGAGTGATGCAGAAGTTACACCAAGTTGAGACTGAAGGCTATGAGAGAAGGGGTGTAGAAGAGCGAGAGAAAGGAGAATTGGAGCATAGACAAGTTGCATGATGAAGGGTAGAAGAAATAGGCATGTGAAGACAATGAAGAAAGGGTGCAATGCAAGAGAGAGGGAGGGTAACCTGGGAAGTGGGAAGGGAAGGGGTGGATGCTGGCTGAGTCTATGTTGGGCTAGAATGGAAATATAGATAACCAAAAGACAGTTAACAGCAATGTTTCCTGGTCCTGTGAAGTAACAAAAGCTCTGCAGTGGAAGGATTGTCAATGGGTGAAAGATCCATATGTTTGGAATCACAAGTCAGGTAACAATATGATATGATATGATGAGATAAGTAATTTATAACGCGCCTGTACACAAGTGTTTCTAGGTATGATAAGACAAGGGAGGGAAGACCGAGAGAGGACAAGACAAATTATCTTACTAGGCCTTGTGTCATTCAGATTGTACAAGCGCGAGAACGAGAAGTGCAAGGGGAATGAGAGGGTGGGAAGTGCAAGGGAGAGGGGAGGGAAAAACAGGGCAGCAATGTTCTGAGTAAGTGCAGCCAGGGCAGCGCGCCTCTGGGTAGTGCAAGGAGAACAAGGGACTGTAGGGTTACAGTTACAGCGCCTAAGTGCATGGTAGGCCCAGAGGCAGTGCAAGGGTGACTGAACAAGAAAGAGCCCAGTACCAGTGAAACTCTAAGGGTAATCAAGCAACCAGTTGGCACAGCAGACAGGAAGGTCAGGTAGGTCAGCAGGGCAGGGCGAGAGAGAACCCAGAGGAGAAGAAGAACATTTTGAGCTGCTTCCGTAACTTTAGGTGATCCAGCTCAAGTTTGAGAGCGGCAGGAACGCCATTCCAGAGGGAGGTATCTGCAGAGGAAAGAGATATACCCCCCACTCTATGACTGGAGAAGTGTCTAACCCTTAGAGAGTTGGAGGTAGCTGAGCAAAGGGCTTGAGAAAGAAGGTATTTTGGAAGAGAGCGTTTTATGTAGTGCTGGCCCCGTCCCCAGATAGCCATGTAGACAATGCAAAGGGTCTTGAACTTGATCCTTGCAGCCACTGGGTGCCTTTGGAGAGATGTAAGGGCTGCAGAGATACGGCCCCTGGGCTTGAGGCCAAGGATAAGTCTTGCAGTCCTGTTCTGGGTTAGTTGCAGAGGGCCGAGAGAAGAGGAAGGCAGATTGAGAAAGAGGCTGTTACAGTAGTCCAGCCTAGAGAGAACCAGGGTTATGGGGACAGTGAGCTACTGGGGGAAAGTGAGAAATGGAAGAGTCCCTTTGAGGAGGTCCCTCTGGTAGCAGGACTTCTTGGCGATGTCCGAGATGTGAGGAGAGAAAGAGAGAGTGGAGTCGAAGATGACACCAAGGTTTTTTGCCTCACAGGAAGGCAAAGGAAGGGGGCCCAAGGCGGGTGGCCAGAGTGAGAGAGGGGCAGGGGTACCAATGAAAATGATTTCAGTCTTACTGGCATTAAGGCAGAGATCGTTGGAGGCACAACAATCCTGGATAGACAGTCAGGAATGAGCGAGAGAGTAGGGGAGGCTGAGGGGGGACTGAAGGAAAGCTAACTTCCATCCGCATAACCATGAAAGTTAGAGGAGAAGGTAGAGATCTGGTGGACCATAGGGGCCAAGTAGAGGTTGAAAAACCAGGGTGAGAGGATAGAGCCCTGGGGAACGCCACAGGTAGAGATAGAGGTGGCAGAGAGAAAGGGACCAAGTTGGACCTGTGAGAGGCAGTGCAAGAGGAAGGAGGTCAGCCACTCCAGGGCCTGATCCGTGATGCCCAGGTTCTCATGGAGTGAATTGATCAGGATGGCGTGGTTGACCATGTCGAAAGCAGACGAAAGATCAAGGAGGATGAGGACAGAAGGAATGCTGGAATCAAGGTTAGAGAGCAGATCTTCACGGGTGGTCAGGAGAGAAGCCAGACTGATGGCCATGGAGACAACCAACAGATTCAGTGTGGAGAGTAAGCTGGGAGATGGCCAGCTTTTCAAAGAGTTTGCCCAAGAAAGGGGTGATGGAGATTGGGAAATAGTTTGCTGGGTAGGTAGGATTGGTAGATGGCTTTTTGAGGAGGGGGTGCACAAGGTAGTGCTTAAGGAGAGAGGGGAACGTTCCAGTGGCAAAAGAGTGATTACAGAAATTGTCCAAGGCTGGAGCGAGGGTGTCAATATGGTCCTTTAGGGTTCTGAAGGAGCAGGGGAGCACCTGTTTGATTGAAACTTTCATAGATTGGACTTGTCTAGAAACCTTGTCAGGTGTTGTCAGAGAGAAAGAGGAGAAAGGAGGAGGAGAGGGAGAGATGGCCAAATGGGGGCCGAGAGAGGAAGAGGAATAGGGAGAGTAAGAGGAGGTAGAGGAGAGGATGTCTGTGTTTTATCAGAGATGTGAGAGGCCAGAGCCATACAGAGGGCCTGGGAAGGAACAGGAGAGGTAGAGACTGCAACAGGATTGGCCAGTTTCTTGGAGATTTTCAAGAGTGTGGACATGTTGTTAGAAACTGCAGAGATGCAGGCTTGAATGGGTGCACTCTTCTTGGACAGGTCAGAGAGTCTGTATTGCCTTTGGAGCAGGCGGCAGGCCAGTTTGTCAGAGTATGCACCCGAAGCCCTACACTTCCTCTCAGCCACCCTGCACTTGTGTTTCAAGACAGCGAGGATGGAATCATACCAAGAGTTGCACTTGGAGGTAGGCTTCAGCTGGATTCTCATGACAGTGGCATGGATGTTCAAGGTGTTGGAGATAGAAAGATGCAGGTTAGAGAGGGCTTTGTCAGGGTGTGAGTCAGCCGCAGAAGTAAGAGGAGCAGAGAAAGTAGAGGCAAAGGCATCCACAGACACACGCTTCATGGGCCCCTTGACTGATAAGGTGGTTGGCAGTGCCGGGGGTGGAGGGCTTTGCCTGAGGGATAGAGAGTTTCAGATGAGAGGAGAGTAGAAAGTGGCCAGTCCAAGAGAGAGGAGTTGTGAGAGGGTTAGAGAGGGGGATGTCTGAGGTAATGAGAACATCCAAAGTATGTCTGGCAGAGTGTGTCCGGCCAGAGGGCAGAATGGAAAGAAAGAGAGTGTAGGAGAGGTTGTGGAAAAGCCCAGAGGAGGGATTAGAAGCCTCCAGGTGGATGTTGAGATTTCCGAGGAGGAGAGGTTGAGAAGTAGAGGCAAGGAGAGAATAGGAGAGTTCGGCCCATTGAGGAAGGAAGAAGGCGACCTGGCCAGGTGGCCTGTAGATGGTGGCCAGAGTTAGAGAGAGGCCAGGAGAGATAGAGAGTTTTTTATTGCACTTGAAAGTTGACAATTATTCAAGACTCGGGACAGACTCTCCTGGATATCCCTCTTAGATAGGCGTTACACCACATACACTGAACAGGCCCAAACAGGAATTGCCCTTTTCTCCGCTGGATCTTAGCTTCGGACACCCGGGCGAGAGATGCCCTTCATCTAAGAGCAAAAAGGAAGAGGCAGGGCTAAGAAGGTTGGTGGTGCTTAGGCCAGGTGACCTAGATCCACTTGCACCTGCTCACTAACCACAAAGGAAATGAGGCTGGAGGGCTGTTTTAGTAGGGCAAAAGAGCGTCAAACCAGGAAGTCAGCAACAGTTTAAAAGGTGAGGTTGGCCAAGTCCTAGCTTGACAAGACGTACTGGCCCGATGCCTTTTCTGTCCCAAAACAGGCACAAACAGGGAGCTGCTCTTTGCTGCATTTGGCCCTTCGATGCAGACACCCAGGGGAGACTGAACGAGGGAGGCAGTGTGACACATGTCACTCTGGGAGACAATCACAGTGCTCTAGAATGCTTCCACACTTGCAGGCAGAGTGCTGGGTGCTGTAGTCCCAGTGAGCTTTATATTGTAGACAGGACCCTCAGATGGTGCACAGGGTCCTCTGGCAAAGCACCATGTAAATAAATACAATGTATTGGTAGATCTCAGTAGTGCCTCCGACCTTAAACTAATGAATTTTCTTGAAGACAGCTTTCAAAGTGGATCATGAACTTTGCTAAATAACATTAGCTAATCACCACAATTAACAATGCTAGTGTTTAAATGCTGATATGTTTGTGTGGAGCACTGCCGACTTATTTATTTATTTATTAGTATTTATAGAGCGCACAACAGCCCTTAGGGATCGTGGCGTTGTTACAGAGGTACTTGCAGGTTACATATGATAGCAAACCGTGTTTACAGAAAAACATGCACAAAAGATACATATGAAATACAAAGTAAGAATTAGTTACAAGATTGGGGTAAACAGAGTAAGCGTACCAAAAAACTTAGTTACAATGTCAGAGTGATCGGACATTTCTAGGGGGGTGGCAGGGAGAGGAAGGGGAGAGGTTGGCTAGTTGAACAGAGTAATTTTTAGAGATTTGCGAAAGGAGGTTAGCGAGGGTTTCGCTCTAAGAGCATTGGGAAGGGCATTCCATAGTTTCGGAGCAATGAATGGGAAGCTGATACCACCTGTGTGTGCTCGTTTGATGGTGGGAACGTGGAGTTGGTTGGCATGGTGACCTCTTTTGGGGCGGGCAGATACATTCTTGATAATGGTGTCTGCCAGGTAGGATGTGACAGTGTGATTGATGCATTTATGTGTTAGAGTGAGTACTTTGAAGTTGATCCTATCCTTGACCGGGAGCCAGTGCGCATCTTGCCTGGCTTGTGTTATCTGGTCCCTTTTGGGGATGCTGAGGGCTGCACAGAGTGCATTGTTTTGTACTATTTGGAGTTTGTGTAGATTTTGGTTCGAGGTGCTGGGAAGGAGGGTGTTACAATAGTCTAGCTTAGCTCCTATCGTGGCTCGGGCAATGCATAGGCAATTTTGGGCAGTGAGAAATGGGTTTATGGCATTTATAAGTTTGGTGGTGTGGTCAGAGGCATAGGCAATGGCGTTAACCTGACTATTCATTGAGAGTGAAGAGTCCAGAAAGACTCCAAGAGATTTTACGTCATTGGATACAGGTATGTTGGAGTTGTCAATGGTAAAGTTTCCATATTTTTTCTCCAGTTTATGGAGTATTTGTTTTGGACCTAGGAGAATGATCTCCGTTTTGTCCCTATTTAGGCAGAGGCCGTTTATTGCCATCCAAGTTTGGATGGTGGTGTAGGCTTGTAGGCGGGCACCTGCGTCCTGATCATAGGAACCAGTGAGGGGTAAGAGTACTTGTGTGTCGTCAGCATAGTTCGTGTAGGTTATGTCGAGCGAGTCAAGTTTGTGGAAGAGTGGCTTTGTGAATAGGTTGTAAAGAGTAGGCGCAGTGCAAGACCCTTGAGGCACTCCGCAGCGGATGGTCATGGGTGGAGCATTTGCATTGTCAGAGTATCCTTTCATGGCTCTTCCCTCTAAAAAGGAAGTAATCCAGGAGGTCGCTCCTTTCAAGAAGTGAGCTGCGTTGAAGAGGTGGGAGGTCAAGATATTGTGATCTACAAGAGCAAACGCAGCGAAGAGATCAAGGAGTAGCAAGAGTGCTGGTTTGCCCTTGTCCATTATTTTGGTGATTTGGTTTTTTAAGTCTAGGAGGGCGGTTTCTGTGCCAATGGCGGTTGCAGAAGCCAGATTGTCGTTTGCCTAGGATGGCGTGGGACTTGAGGTAGTGTTGAATTTGGGAGTGGGCGGCTTTCTCGAGGAATTTGAGGAGGAAGGGGACAGTGGTGATAGGTTGGTAGTTGTTGGGGCAGGTAGGGTTAGGGAGGTTTTTTTATGAGGGGACGGACCCATGCTTCTTTTAGGCTTTGGGGAACAGTACCTGTGAAGAAGGATGCATTGATAAATGCTGTGATAATAGGTGTTAGGGCCTTGATGCATTGTTTAATAATGGCTGGAGGGCAGATGTCTCCTTTGCAAGTGGACGGTTTGATGTGTTGGAGAAGGTCTGCTACTTCTGTTTCTGTGACTTCACTGAAGGTGAAAAGCAGGGTGTTGGGGCGAGGCGCAGGGGAAGTGGGGGAGGGAGTGTTGTCTTAATACGGCAGCGCATTGTGCTGGGAGTGGATTTTTTCTAGAAGAAGCTTGATTTTATTAAGAAGGGCTGCCTGGATACTGGTGCACCATGCTTCGTCTTTGTTGATTTCATCTGGGCCGATTGTGGGAGTGATAAGATCTTTGAAGACCGAGAACATTTCCTTGGATTTGGAGTTGGCTGAGGAGAGTCTACAGTTGAGGGCTTCAGATTTAGCTTTAAATATAGCTTTTTGTAATTCAAGGCTATGTCTTTATATTCTGACAGGGTGGAGGGGCTGGGTGACCTTTGCCAGTTAGATAGGGCTAGGTGTTTGTTGGTGCGAAGGGTAGATAGTTCTTCTGTGAACCAGAAGTTGGTGTGCATGGATTTTCTTTCCTTCTTTTCTTCCAATGGGGCAATGGAGTCAATGGCCTTGGTGAGAATGTTTGAATAGCTGTCAGCTAGTAGGGAGGGGCTGTTGGCAAATGGGGGTTTAAGTTCTGGTATGTCTAGAAGAGGGAGGAGATTGATTTTAGAGAGTTTTTTTGGAACTTCTTACTTTAGCTGCGGGGGCGTGTTATAGTACTTTTGGGGAAGGTCTGGCAGGAATAGTGAACTGTATACCGTGTCTGTCCAGGGGTGTGGCGTGATGTTGGTGATGGTGGATGAGCAGTTGTGGTCAGCGATCCAGTCAAAGGTACGGCCTTTGTTGTGAGTTGGCTCAGTGATTTTGTGTGTGAACCCTAGGTCTGAGAGTTCTTTGGCCAATGAGGCAGCAGCCCTGTCCTTGGGATCGTGTAGGCCAAGGTTAAGGTCTCTGAGTAGGATGGTTTTGGTGGAGCTTTTTAGGTTGTTCCTATGGTATGGAGGAGGTGTTTTTGAAAGACTGGTGTAGTACCAGGTGGTCTGTAGGTGATCAAAATGTTTATGGTGTAAGAGGGAGATAATGAAAGTTTGACGTTGAGGAGGTCAGCGTTGTTGTCACAATGTTGGTTGCTGAATCTTATGTGGAGTGACTCCTTAGAGGTCAGGGCTACGCCTCCTCCTTTGGAGATCTTACGATCCTGTCTCAGGATTGTGTATCCTTTTACGAGGGCTAGTGAGATGGCTGGGACTGAGGCTTCGTGGAGCCAGGTTTCTTTGATGGCCAGTAGGTCCAGGTCAAGGGTGGTGATGAGGTTGTTGATCTCGAGTGCGTGCGCAGGGAGAAAGCGTGCGTTGATGAGAGCACATTTGAGTGCAGGGATGGGAGGGCATTTTTCGGTGGGTAGGACCGGAGGTGGGATGGCGGAGAGGGTAGATGAAGATGGAAAGGTGGATTTGGTGCTGGGGCAAGTGCAAGGCAGGGCAGATGAGAGTGGTGAGTGGGTGTGGAGTAACAGTGGGTTACAGCCAGTAGGCCATAGGGCTGGTGTGTGGGTGCACAAGCTGAGACAGTGGTTCCTGAGAGAGGTGGGAGTAGGTACACACATGGATGAAGACTCGGATCTGTGCGAGCTCTGAGCCTGTAGTCTGACTTGTGCAATTCAGTGGCACTACTTAACTCTTGGTAGATTTCCGTTTTACCGGCATTAAGAAGAAGCCAGTTGGAGGACATCCACCCCTTAACGTCTTGCAAGCATCGTTCAACCGTCCGAAACGTCTCCTCCACATTCCCTATTTTTATGAGCACCTAAGTATCATCCACGTGGGAATAGAATTATACTTCGTGCTTCCTCAGTATGTCCATCAATGGGCAAAGGTACAAATTAAAAAGAGGGGGAAGAGTGAGGATCCCTTCGGGACTCCACACTCCCGTGGGAGGGCGCTAGAGAAAAACCTGCCCAATCTGACCCATTGTTGTCGGTCTGACAAAAAGGACTCAAACCAATTGAGTGCCAATTGAGTGCCTGTTCAGAGATGTTTTTCTGTTCTCCCCGAGGCGTTCAAGTAAGATATGGTGATCCTCAAGGAGATCATACCACACAGTCATCAATGCAGATTCGGTCCCAAAACCCAGTCGGAAGCCAGACTGAAGTGGGTGCAATATGGATTCCCTGTCCACATAATCAAGTAGATCATTGTTCCTAGCTAGCTTGGGGTTATTAGCAGACCCTGTCAGGAGTGAAAGAAAGAAAGAAAGAAAGAAAGAAAGAAAGAAAGAAAGAAAGAAAGAAAGAAAGAAAGAAAGAAAGAAAGAAAAAAGAAAAAAAGAAAGAAAAAAAGAAAGAAAGAAAGAAAGAAAGAAAGAAAGAAAGAAAGAAAGAAAGAAAGAAAGAAAGAAAGAAAGAAAGAAAGAAAGAAAGAAAGAAAGAAAGACGCTGTTTTTGGCTCAAGCCCAGAAGGAATACCCTTGACAGGTGGGTGAGAATAACTTCAGTCTGACAAGCACTGAAGCACGAGGGGAATCCTTCTGATAATAGCTGTCCATATCCTCTAAGGTAAAGCGGGAATAGTAAGTACTTTCTGGTAGGTGTGTGTTGCATCTGCATACTGGAGCTACAGAGGTTAATATTATCCGAATCATGAATCATCCTATGCAGGGAGCGGGATGCTCAATGCCAGGTACTGTTTAGGACTTCTAGTTAAACTCTTAGTGGATATTAGGTTTTATTGGAGATTAATTAACTCTGGCATTTGTTTTTGGTCAGGCCAAGCCCCTTGGCACATCTTTTGTTGTACCTTCATCCTGACTCCATTTGCTGGGTTTCCTCCTTAGTATGAATTGAATGCTGTATGTTTTCATCCCATTTACCTTCTAGCAGAAGGCAGACCCACGTTATTGACTGGAATGTCAAAACTCGGAGAAGGGAAATAGGGATACACTATGGTTGTAAGGAGGAGAAGCTTGCAGAAAGTCTGAGAAGGTTACTTACCCTTGAACTGTTGTTTGTATTCACTCTCTACATTACACTGTAATCATAGCGCGCTGGTTCCTCAGACCCCATAGGCCATTATCCAACCCCTCCTGTGTATTTGATAAAGGTCTTAATCCAAGACCCTGGTGTTCTGTTGATCCCCAGGATATGGCTGTGTCTTTGAGGTTTCTGTCATATCCCTGGGTCTCATATCCCCCAGGGATACCTCCATTTCTTCAAAATAAACCAGAGAATTATTGCAATTCTGCAATAAGTTCCTCTTTGGAGGTTAGTGAACCTGCTAGAGACTTTTTTGTCGGAACTATGTGCATGAAGAATGAACTGATATTTTTTGGTGTCGGGTGCCATTTTTTGTGGTGGTGCATATCGAGCTTTAACATTTTTAAGGTTCTGTGTAATAATGTCCCTGCAAAAATGTCGCCTGGCAAAAAAGTTGGCAAAAAATTGCCGTTTTTTTGGAGGGACATTATTACATTGAACATGCAGGGGACACCTCTGCAACCCCCACTCCCTGTCACCCTCCCATTCACCCCTTGCCACAACCTTTTCCCGGCGACATTATGTATGGCGACCATATATATGGGGAAAATATTACCTGATACCTAAATCTCTGGCTTTTTTACATTCTTGGAATCTTGTTTTCTCCAGTAAAGTTCCCAGAATACAAAGGAAAAAAAATACAAGACTAGAGCTATTCACATGTGATCTGTCTGGACTGCATCTCAATGAAATCCTTTACTTACCGACAAATATGAAGGTCAGACATGCCATTTTCTCACCCACATTTCTCCCAAATGAGTCAGAAAATGGCCTGGTCCTTATAGTTCAACCCTGCACTATATTTTCTAGTCCTAGCAAATGTTTTTTTTATGGAAACCATGTATGTGAATTGCGCACACATAAAAAATACATTAATGCGATAGGACCCAGGATGGTTGGAACAGTGCTGGTGTGACTCTTCATTCACTCATGATGTAAAGGGGAGAACGTACCAGACGTGGGTCAAACCAGGCTTAAGTCTTCACTGGCTTGCCCATCTGGCATTGACAAGGGGAAGCAGCCAAAAGAGGGAATAGTGTTCCTCGTGCCATTGTGATGGCAGTGCAGCCCCCTAGCAGTGCAATGAGCACAAAGCCATCGCAGGGTCCACATTGGCGTCCCTAAGCAATGCAAAGCTTTGCTGCTGTGACAAGGCCAGGCGACTCTGCATGAATGCATGCCTTAAAAGACAAGGGGCCAGCTCTGCCAGCTATTGGCCCCACATGTCGGTCAAGTTGCACAGCGAGTAGAGCGCTCGTGTGCAGAGCCTGCTAATGCAGGTTCGAATCCCGGCAGGGCCAAACCCAGCCTTTCATCCTTCTGAGGTCGAAAAATGAGCACCACACACGGTGGATAATAATAAGCAGCGCTCAGATACTGGAGGGTTCGTAGTGCTATATAAATGCGAAATTATTATTATTATTATGTACTGTCAGCCTCCACAAGGAGCAGCAAGATTACGGCAGGGGCCTGGTGGCCAATCCTTGTAGAGCAAAGTCCCAATTAACGCCATTATGGAACCTGTAACATCACCATTCTTTACTGCCAAGAACAGCGCCTAGATGCCTTCGGGCTTGGTGCACTATATAAATTGCAGAAATAAATATATAAATAAATAAACGAGGGCAAGAGAAATGATGCCCATTAACACCTCATGGCATATAAACCAGTTCCTGAATTAACAGCATGTAAAACAAATAGACAAAGCAAGCCTTCAAATGAAGGATCTCCCCGCAGCACTTAATGTATAAACATGATGGTCAATAGATTGATGGGCCAGATTCTCAAACCATATTCCCCACTTGCATGTGCGACTGCATTTTGAATGAATCCTAACTGGTGAATGGAGAAACCTGCAGGCATGAATTCCTTTGTGAATGCAATTGGACTCTTACCCACTATGTACATGTTCTAGGCGTGCTGGGGGGCAGGGGGGGGTGGAGGGGGTTGCATCCCATAATGCATCTCCTATTCACAAAGCGATGCGCCTCTGGAAAGGTCCTATTTGCAGCATCTGCCCCTATGTCTGGTATGCTCTGTCCAAGGCTAAGCGCAGGAGAATGCATAAAGCAGACGCAGGCATGTTCAAATGTCTGCCAGCCTTGCACTGACTGGAATGTAGGACAAGAGGGGTTGTGCACTTTCTTGTACACGTCTACTTCCGAAACAGGGGAGTACATGTAAAACCAGCATTTCAGGATACAGGCCGTTTAAGACCTGGGGTCCCCTGTCATGAATGCTCGGCGGACGTCGGCTCCCAGTCCTCGATCCACATCGCGACAGGGAACCAATGAATTACTAAGTGTTGTGTGCACTGTGGACACTGGTATGTGCAAGGGGGGCATGTTGGGCGGGGCTTCGAGCCTTTTAGGCTCTCAATCCAATCCTTCTGCTCAAGGGTCTTTTTTCAGAAGAAGAGGAACTGTGTGCAGATACTTGAAGGCGCAGGATATGAGGGGCAGTTTGTTTGTTGCATGCTGTGGCCAACATTTTTTATGAATTGTGGACATTTTTCCAAAATGACAACCATATTTCGTGATTTAAACTTAAAACAACACATGAAAATCAAAGACAGGTCCTTATCTGTGGAGGAACATAAAGAAAATGCTACGTTCCTATTTTGGGGAGGCTATCTGCCTCATTTTAAATGGGGCAGAATCAGGGCGTAAAAGCAAGGAGTACTGCTTTTACACCTTAATTTTCCTCTCTGCTCCATTTTCCTGCAGTGACAAAATGAAGCTCATGTTCCATAGTGGCATAATGTGAAAGAAAGGTGTAAAAAGCTTTTACGCCTTTCATTCACGCCACGCCATTTTGTTCATTTGTATGGCAGGGACGAGGGTTGGAACGCAACTTGAGTTTCCGCCACCCCATTCCTCTCTGCCATACAAATGCCATACAAAAGTTGTTTAATTGTAATTGTAAACGCTGCCTACCACTCTGACATGGCGGAGTGCAAATGTACAGGGCAAAAGGTAGCGCATGATTTGGAAGCGGGAGCCTCACCGCTGCCAAATTACGATTTAGAGCAAAATGAGCTCCAATGGAGGAGCAGCAGAGAGTGGTGATAACATTTCCGACGTGCATTCCCCTTCTGTTTTGCATAGCTCTGTACCTTTTGTACCTCCATATTGGGTGAAAACACTCAATTTTGGTTTTGACGGGTAACAGCCCATTGACAAATATGAATGTGTAAGCGGCATGCCGTGTGAGTGACTTAATTAATTGGTGACACGTCTTCCCCGGTGCCTCTTATAGGGGAGGCCATGATCAGGAGAATGGGAGTAGGGACTGCCACAGTGGCACGTGTGTGCCTCTGTGAATCAGGGACACTCTTGCAACTGTGGCAGTCTCTCGTCTAAATAGCCCCACACCCGCTTCACAGCAGTGCACAGGAATGCTTGTTATCTTCCAGAAGAAAATGAAAGACCTTCTTTTGTTAGAATTTGTTAATTCCAATCTCCGACTTGATGACATTCTTTTAGCACTACTGTTTCCGGCTTTTCTTTATTCCAATATTACATTTCTCCCACATTTTTGGCTACAAGTATCTAGGTGTTTGTGCTTATATATCTGCTAGGTCGTTAGCACACTACAAATGACCTTATTTCTTTTACTTAAGTGTGGCAAAGTGGCCTGTCAAAGAGCTTCTCTGTGATGTGTCTTATTATCCTTTTAGAACTAAATATTGTTGTATCTTGGAAAGCCCTGCATAGTTCATTAATATTCTATAACGTAATTATGCAATGTATATATTTTTTAAATTGCTTGTATATGCAAACAAATTAAACAAACATATTTATATTTGTTTTAACTAGGTGATTTGGTAAAGAAAAACCATTTACACCATACATTTAAAAAGGAATAACATTAAAACATATACAACTTTTCATCACAATTCATCCTGTGCAAAAAAAACATCATTACAGTTCTTTGATCACTTCGCATCTTCTCAGGGTCACCTCATAAAAGTAGCTTTTCATTTAAGATATCTATTCTCCAGTAAAACCCAAACATAAGAAACGGCAGCAATGGTACATTCCCCTGAAACAATCATAGACCAAAACTGATCTGACACAATACTTTCCATATTGTGAACTATATGTCTAAACGCTTTACAATATATTGCCTCCATCTCATTACAAGAGGTAAATAGATGTCTAATGGTTGCCACCTCTAACTGGCAACATCTACAGATCCTTTCTGACCATGGGATCTTTTCCCTGGATCCCAAAGAGCAGCAGTGGACAACTGGTCAAAGCGCAGTCTCATCAGAAGGCGTCTTATTTTTCCATTTCTTGTAACAACAATATATTTAAAGGGATCTTTTGAAGGGAAACCTTGTAATACATACTGTTTAAAAAGCTTCTTTTCAACTACTTTTCTAATGTTGTTACAGCAATTTATAAGAGGCTCTAGGCTTGCATTTATCTCATCAAAAAATAGGTGTATCTCCTTGAGCCAGGTGGTGCATATTTTTCCACCCATGTCCGACAGAAATACCTCATTAAAATGTCAAATCAAATATGCCAGATCTTTATTAGTCCCTAACATTTTTAAATACCATTTACCTCACGTTATCTGCCCCTTGCTGAGCAAGGATGTTATGCCCAGTTCCAAGCATATAGCTTCATGTGGGGTAGGTTTCGACAAACCCAACGCAGATCTCCAGGGAGTACTCCAATTCATTTAACCACAGTACTTCCTTCCCTTGTAAAATTTCAAGGCCATCAAGCGCGCTTGGCACAGCACTTGTTATATCCATTTTTAGAAGGTGCTCTATTGCATAACCACATCCTTTGGAAACAAAACAAACATATGGCTAAATTGTAATGCCGGTTTTATCTTTATGTTTGGTAAATTCTGTATCTGGTACCAGTTCAATTGTTGTACCCTGGGCATCCTGTCATCAATCACATTGCTTTGTAGGGTTATTCTGATTACCTCGCAAATACAGCTGCTTTAATACCTATCCCTCGCCGACCTCAGGTAAGTATCTCCTATCTGGTAACTGCAGGTACCTGTTCGGTATGAGAAGACATTTTCTTGCAACACACTTGATCGAAAACGTAAGAATAACTGGATCTTTTTACGACTACGTCATCAGCTCCAACAGTTTGCTTCTAAAGAGAGGAACTGTGTGGTCTAAAAAAGTAATGCTCTAAACCCTGCACTAACTGAGTCTCTAACACTTTCTTCGAACTTTCAAAACCTGGGACATTCTAAGATGGCCGCCTTCCTGGTGACTAAAAGGTTTTTCTAGATTTCAGTTCTATTTTCTCTTAAACATCATTATTTATCTGCTGGCCAGGATTTGCCCAGTACATCTTGATGTAGCGCAGTGAATATTTAGAGGAACAAGCTATTTTATGTTCACCATCAATCCTTCTTTCAAAACGTAAAATTGTCCTGCTTCTTTCTTGAAAATAAATGGCAGCCAATTCTTTTCAAGATGGCATTAGAAGCCTGTTCCTGTTATGTACAGGGGGTTTTGCAGCCTGACCCATGAAACGCCAGGCATCAAAGCACTGTGCATTAGAATTGGAGATTAAAATTAAGCGTGTTCATTTGAATGCTGAATTGTTACTGATCCCAATAAAAACAAGTTTATCAGGTTATCCTTAATTTCACTCCACATACCCTCAATAAACTCAAGCAAAAAGGGGCGGCCAATGGTGGATCCGTTGAATCAGAGGATTGGCAGGAGGCGTTAATGTCTCCACACAAAATAGCAATTCTGCCTGGTTCAGGCTGATACAGCTAAAGATCCTGCGTATACTATGCCTGTGACATGTTGTTCAATTGGGGATGTGCCGCATATCCTGCCTGTCTTAGCTGCCATATTACAACTCGCACTTATTATATGGTCTGGCACTGTCCTATTCTTTGAAAATTCTGCTTGGGAATCCTAAAACGGACATTAGCTACATTGGACCAGACAATCCCTGGTAATCCATGCTTGTTGGGTGTGTGGGGTGAAATTACTGACTCCCACTGTGAAAAACTTTTTATATCAAATGCACTTATCGTAGCTAAATGAAACATAGCAATGAAATGGGGTATTGTCAATGCCCCCACACTTGATCATTGGGAAAGAGATCTTGATAAATGTATGTCTATGGAGGAAGGAATATAGAGATGCCCTGGTCGTACCAAGAAGTATGTAAAGATTTGGCAGAAGCAGGAACCAACGTCAACTAGACAATCTACAATTTACGTTGTGATACATCATGAACTGAGCGCGTGTTTGTCCTTGAATGTTGGGTCCTTTACTGTTAACTCTTCTATTGTATTGTTTAACGTCTAATGTTTTCCTTGCCTGTTTTCTTATTCGGAACCGAATAAAAAAAGAGTAATACAAAAATTACGCTTGTTAGGAAATAAGAATGTTATAGTACATTTCTGAAAGTTAGTTTTAGATTATTAAGTGTGTGGCTCCATAAAGCCTTTTGGGGAGAGGGCCGAAAATTCCTGAAATGTTGTGCACCTTGTTACATTTGCAACCGAAATCTTCTCTACACCCAATCCTATCTAATTGCTATGGAAACAATTGTGAGTAGCGACAGTGAGGAAGGCCATTCAGCATTCAGGTTCCAGCACAATGGATCAAGGTAGTGGTATCATGGTAGCAACAAAATCACCATCAATTCTCGATATACTCTAAAAGATTTCTGGCTGTCACTCATTGGGCAGCTGGCTCAGGAATCTACTACCATCGGCTCACCAGATGTTTTGAACTACACTGCTCATTATCCCTCACCATTGACTATGCTGTCTAGGATTGATGGGATTTGTAGTCCGAAACGAATGGAGTGCCAAGGTTTGCAGATCCTATTAGAAGTTACTGCTAAGGCTCTGTCTCTAATCTGCTAAGGGACCGGGGCCTATCACTAACTGTGCTTCTTCAAAATATACAAATGACGCTGATCAATGCCACTGATGTATATCCACTGTTTGGGAAAGTGGGATACAATTGGATTAGAAAAAGAAAAATGCCAAGGCATGACTGCACATGGAACAGCAATACCACTGAGGTGGTGCACCAAATACAGGTGGCTGAGCCTTCAGAAGCCATGAGTATGCATGATCTGCTATAAAAACTGGCCAAAAAAGAAGTGTGCTTCTCTAATGTACCAGAAGAGCATTTAATATGGGATGGTCCCAACTTCACATGCCTTGGCTACACATTTACGACTGATCTATATTACAAACACATACATGGGAAAAAGACATTGCATGGCAGAGATATACCTCTGGTGCACAGAGCGTTTAGTTTTCAGGTCAGGTTGGGAGGGGTTCCACGATAGACTGTCATGGTGTATATGCCTTGCAGATGAGTGGAAAATCTGATCGCCAGAGGAGGTTCCTGTAGACTAGGATGTTGGGGCTACCCTGCCAAGCTCTGGGGGTCACCGGCTGCAGAAAGCTGATCCACAGAATTTGCTAGACCAATATCTGCGTACATTCGTAGTTGCTTTATTAATAGCTACTACTGGTCACGACCAGTCCCCAAGCACACCAAATGGGAACAGAGGCACATGGAAGAAATGTGTCCAGAATTTGGCAAAGAGGGGAGGTCAGAATTAGAAGTCAGGTCTCCAGATTCTACAGTCAGCAGGTTGGCCTCTGTACCACAATGCCTGCTGTTTAATAACATATCTTGCATGCCCTCTCCTTTCAGCCTCCCAAAGTAACATGACCTCTGTTGGATGTACTGTAACACTGTTCTTTTCAATCACTGCTCAGTTATGCAAAATAATGACAATGGAATTGAACATTCATTTATTTTGGTACCTAACTATATCCTTACTCTTGAACACAGGCTATTCCAGAAAACATTCCAAAGCGGAAAACAAGGAAGAAGAATTTCTCTGATTAGAGAGATTGAAATTCAACATTTCCCTTGGATCAAGGCACTATTCGAAGCCTAGAACATGCTACAACGTGGTATAGATCTTTGCCACATCACAAGAAACAGATGGATACCTAAGCCTCGGTTACACGTCCATCGCATTGGGATGGTGCTTGCCTTTTTTGCTATTGCCTTTCTTGTTTATTACCAATATGAATGGCTTCTAAAAATATCACCTATGGCGACGTACAAAATGGCCTCCTTAGTTCAGGAATATTTGCCAGAAGAGATTAAGACCAACTTTCGAAGCAATTTATCATTGGGCCCTCTGGCTGCTCCAACAGAATTGCCACCTGCACAGGACACTGGTTTGCGGAACACAGTGGGGGCTCACCACATTAATAGCACTAGGAGCCCAACGTCAATCCAGTTCAGGTTTATAATAAATGAAGCTGACAAATGTCGAGATGGCCTTCCTTTTTTGATATGGCTTGTTCCCTCTGAACCCAGTCTCGTACAAGCCAGGCAGGTTATTCGGCAAACATGGGGAAATGAGAGCTTGGTGCCCGGCATCCGAATAGTCAGAATCTTTTTGCTGGGCATCACAACTCAACCAGAAAGCAAACTTCAGCAAGATATCTTCGAGGAGAGCAGACAGTATCATGATATTGTGCAACACGAATATTTAGACACCTACAAAAACTTGACCATTAAGACACTCATGGGTTTGAATTGGGTAGCAACATTCTGTCCGAACACCACGTATGTCATGAAAGCAGACTGTGATGTGTTTGTCAACACTGAATACTTAATCCACTACCTCTTAAAACCCGATCAGCCTCCCAGGCACATGTACTTCACTGGTTGCTTGATAAATGCTGGACCCGTGCGTGATAGCAGCAGTAAATGGTACATACCACCTGAGATTTATCCTGACCGCAGGTACCCCACCTTCTGTTCTGGAACTGGCTATGTTTTCTCTGGCGACCTGGCAGCAAAAATCTTTGCTGTCTCTTTCAGCGTTAAAAAGCTGCACCTTGAGGATGTGTATGTGGCCCTCTGTCTAAAGGCCTTAAATGTTACCCCAGAAGCTCCACCCAGGAAATCGGACTTCAATAGCTGGCGCATTGCTTTCTCCATCTGTCACTATAGCCGCCTCATCACCTCGCATGGCTTCCAGCCAGATGAGCTCCTTAAATATTGGACTATCTTTCAACAGGGAAAAGGTGACTGTGTGTCAATGGAATAAGATGCAGACCCTGATCAAAGCAACCTGCAGAAAACCGAACCTTCAAAACCCTCTGGTTGAGTTCTTCCTGTGTAGATGCTGATCTAGTTTTGAAATTAAAGGGAGAGCAACCTGGAGATCTTTGCCTCCCAGGTCACTTGGCATCTTTGAAATGATGAAAACCCTCCATTTAGACTTCAGGGGCTGGATAACTGAAATTCGTGCAAGCAGAAATGCATTTTGCGCATGCCGAAATTGTATTTGCGCAAGCGCTGTTGTATTAGTGCCATTGAAAATGCCTTTGCAAAGCACTTGCACCAGCGCTAAAGCAATTGTGTATGCACAAATGCACAGTAATCCAGCCCCTGGGGCAGCATTACAGTAAGTATGAAGATGCACGGACATAGTGTGTGCATGCACAATTGCATTGGAGGCAGCACTAATGTTGTGCAAATGTATTTTGCAGTGGTGCTAATGGGATTGCATAGGCACAAACCTACCTTAAATTCATCCCGATACCTCAAGTGGCTGGAGCTTCTCCATCAAGAAACTGTGGGAAAGGCAGCAAGATGGAAGTGTGATATATGTGTTCTTGTTAAAGGTATTCAGTTATTTTGAATGACATTCGATTAATAATGACCTCTATCCCAGAAAAATCAATTCATGTAAAGTAAGACAACCCTAAAAACAACTATCACCAAATAAGAAACTAACATACAAAAAATGAATATAAAGTGCTCGGGTGGGAGAACTAGGAAACGGAATATTGTAAGGCTCGACAATAAGGCAGTAGCTAAGTAGAGAACAGCAATGAAATTGAGAGAGTTATGGTAATCGAATAAGGGTGGACACGAAGAAAAGATGGAATTGTGGTGAAATCTGATTCTGGACAGAAAAGGTACAATGGGGAGTTTCTGTGTACAATACCCAGACCTATAACACAACTGGGCTCTGAGGAGAAAAGCCCAAGAGGTAAAATAGGCAAACAGACGGTATTCCTCCCTCTGCTTTAGTAGGATGGGCCAAGGGCTGGATGTACTCTCCAAAATGGGTGGGTTCAGCAGCGGAAACTTCCAGAAAACAAGCATGTGCTAAATACTGAAATGAAATGAATGGCAAAGCATTAAAAAAAATCTGTTGTTATCAACCAACCCGTAGGCTGTGGTCAAACAACAAACTGTTGCTGCTCATTCCCCCCTCAAACTGTGTGTTCAGGGGGGACTGCAGATTTGGAGTTTACGGGCCAAAGCTATGGAACAGTCTCTGTTTGGAGATTTGGGTCCTTAAATCTCTTTGCCACTTTCGCTAGGCTTTAAAACCCCACCTGTTGAAGTAATTTGGACAGGCGGGAATTACTAATGTAGATTGGTCTCCTGGTTTGGACTGACTTCCTAGCAACACGTTTTTCGGCTTCTTCTCTCGTGTTGTCTCATTTCAATCCGCGCCTATATACAATTTAGTTCGTTCAGCGCGCTATACAAATGCTTACAAATTGTTAATGTTAAATTCAAGCAAAGTTCTGATAAAATAGCAGTCTTTTTTAGTTTAAGTTTTATTGTTTTTTAACAGATCGTCCAGTTCACATAGCTGAAGATAACATTTTAAACAACAATTTATTTACTCTTAATATTAATAAGAAACAAGTGCACCATAGGAGAGCAGACAACATTGTTGACAGTTAAGAAACGCTGAAATAAGAAGGTCATTAACGATGGTATAGATTATTAGGTGCAATACAAATAAAATAGCCATGAAATGTGTTCTGTTCAATGGATTATGCCATCTGCTTTTCTGATGTATAATATAGTAAGGCAGAGGAAGCCAAGCCACACATGACAGAGACAAAACACGAGGAATAGGGAAAAACACAAGGAAAATACTTAGCATATAAAAAAGTGATGAAACACACCATAAACACAACATAACTGAAAACCATAACAACCCACTCCTGCAAATGAAAACACAGTAACACAAACTGAATAAACTTACTGTCAGTCTGAGCAAATGGCATCTGATCAATAGGAGGGTTCTTCTCAAATCCAGGCAACTTGTTGTAGAAGGGAAAAATATACAAATATATATTTTATTTTAATGAATCGCCCAAGGAGGGTAATTTTATTTTCATCTTGTTTAGTTTAGCTACTGTAGGTGGCCTTCAGGGATCTTTGCACTTAATTCTATGGTACCAAAAAAGCAAGTCGTAGAGGGTGGAAAGTGGTTTGGTCAGGGATCCTGAGTCCTATCTTTACAAGTGCATTGAGGTTAGCAAAGGTGAGAAGGAGCGTGGTCTCTTATGGTAGGGTGATGATTTTTCACTTATTATTGTTGATGCAGCTGCTGCGGATCCTGTCAGGAAGGCTTGGGAGCAGGTTGGGAATTTCATAGTAAGTCTGATGTTGTGGATTATTTTTCCACCTATTCCTTTTTTTCTGAATCTGGAAGTGGTAATGAGCTGTTTCTTAACTGATGAAAGATTTTGTGAAGAAAAGTATGGTTTGAAAAGTGTTCTTATGTAGTCAGGGGTACAGCAGAGTAGGGCCTTGTGGATGAGGCAGAGATTTCTAAATTATATCCACTGTTCTAATGGAGACAGGAGAGATATGATCTCTTATATTTACATCATTAATGAGTTTGGTGTCTATTTTCTGGACTAAATTGACAGTTTTTCTAAAGCCCCTTACGGTCTGTGTTTGGGTGGTCGATAAAGGTCCCAATGAGAAAGAGGGGTTCAGGTTTCACGTGCCATATTGGTGACTGGGGGAACAGCGATGTTGATGCGATGTTGTGATTTAGCGTGTATCTAGTGTAGTTAATGGCAATAGGATAAGTGTTAATTTTAGTGTTACTTTGTGTTTAAGTTAATACATTTTAGATTTGCAGACGTGCAGCAAGATATTGTTAAAACTGCTGATGAAAATATAAACAATGTTGGTGTGTGGTGTGCCACGTAGCACCTAAAAGTTGGGCAGTGAAGAGATTTGTGTGCAAGCACGAGAAAGGAGATTTCAATGAAGAAATTGCTGTGAAGAGGATGCAGTGGTTTTGAACCTACATCTAAAGACATACATACATGGGGCCTTGAGGGGCATGTCTTTGGGACAGTTGGGGTACATAGTGAATATACAAATCCACATGCCGCAAGTCCTCTGATAGTTAGGGATTATATAGGGCCAGGAGCATGGATTGGTGAGATGAACTGTGTGATGGCGAAAACTGGTTACCAAGGTTGAAGGCTGAGGAAGGGCAGCTGTGATAATATGTTATGGTTAGTTACAGGCAGGCTCAGGTTTTTACGTCTTGGTACTGGAAAGGAAATGCAATCTTTTGAATTACATGGGAGCCTAGTAGGAATTATCCACGGAGGTCCGGCCATCTGGCTTGTGATCGAGTAATAAGCCCATTGCAAGGGCCGCTTAAGGGCACAGTTGCAAAATGGTTCATGGGTTTCGATCAGTTTCTCAGGATGTGCCCAGAGGCTATGTGTGCTGAATTGGTAGTCATGTAGATGACGTGTGTGAAACAAGGATGCCAGCAAGTCTGGGTGGATAAGATATTTATCGCCAATTCAAAGGGAACTTGTCTATTTCTCCCCTCCTCATATCGTTGAAGTGTCCTTGCAAAGACCATGCGCATCATGTTCAGGGTTAGAGGTCTGCAGCCAGCTGGAGCTTGCAATTAAATATTTTATTGTGTGAATGTGTAACCATGGGAAGACATCATGACCTACCACGTAAAGATCCCAAAAAGGGGTATGCTGTAAATATGAGCTGATGTGAAGATATTTTTAAAGGGGATGGTAGTTAAATAAATGTGTCCAATGAGAACGTGAGCATGAAAGGAGATTGTATTTGTTTGTATAGGCGTGGACACTCATGTGTGGGTGGGATGATTTGTAATAAAATATGTGGGAGTATTTTAACTGTTACAAAATGTATAAAATGTGTAACTTGTGTGGTTCGAGGAGACTCGGGTTAGTTTGACTCTACAGCGTCATCTATCTCCTCCCGGCCGTTTGTACAATAAACTTGCTTTACGGACAATTGGTCACTTGCTTCTTAAGAGGTGGGCCTACTTTGGGTTAAGGTGATCAGAGGCCCATCTGCAAATCTGCCAATAAGCCTTGGAGTGTCATTAGGTCTAGGCACTGTTGGGCTATAATGAATGGTGGCAGGTTTCTCAGCATGTAGGCATGGATGTTAGATTCCTTTTATAAATCGAGCTGATTTGGGATTCAAAGGATAACAAGGAATCGAATATGGCTTTAATGGTGGGTTTGGGAAAGACCAATACATTTTTAGGCTAAGGAAACCTCAGCTGTCAGTAAGTGGACCTTCCAAGCATAATGACTTCTGTATTGTCACCCTTAAAAATAAGACAGCTCTCTGCCATCCACGTGTGTGCCTGTGTAAAGGCTGTCTTTGTACAACCCTCTTAGGGCACTACAACCACTAACCCTAATATGAGGCTCACACACCTAACAACAAAAGGGAAGCCAAACCTCTCTTAAGGTAGGTAATGTGGACACAACAACAAGGCTTAAATCTCAGGCAGGGCCAGTAGGCTGATACAAAAGTACAATTAGTCCAGACACATATCTCTAGAGAGTACACTACATGGATATGTTAAAATAATCTATGCTTTATTACGTCACGCATACAGCATGCATGTTTTTATACCTTTTATTGGACTAACTGAAAATACTATGCAAAGATGGAAACAAAGCATTAGCTTTCAAAGTCCTACAGATTTCGTCAGGTGTTTGAGAGTGAAATGATTAGTAAAAGAAGGCCAAAGTACAGAACATTCTCAAAGCGAAGAAAAAAAAGGAACATTTTAAACGTCATTGGCTGAAGAAACAGTATGCTCGGAATGTGGGATTGGATTTACTGTCTTGTCTGGAAGACCATAACAACTGGCAGAGACACAGAACATATAAGGGTTTGGAAACAGTACACATTCTGAGAGTTTCAGTTATTAAAAAGAGAAAAAATACTTTTCACGTTGCAGTTAAGTTAGGCCCAGGGCGACTTAAAGTGATATTCACAGGTTTCATAAAATTACTGATATTTTTGTAAAAGTCAAATTGAAATGTGGAGCGTAAAAATGTGTTTTGAAGCATCCTTGTAATTCCAGGCCATTGTAGGTTTCCTGGCAAAATATGCTCTCACGGTTTAACTGGTGCAGTCTCAAATGTTTTCTCACCATGCCTCAAGCATCACGATTGTTTCCTCGCTTGCAAACCACGTGGCAGATGCAAAAAACATTTCCCTTTTTTGAACTGTGCACTGTCCGCTGTTATCTCAGAATGTCTGATGCATGGTAATGGGGGCCACTCATTTCAGCTTAGAGACCCAAGATTTCTGTTGTTGGTGTCCTGTGCCCCTCACACATTAGGGGTCTTGACACAGTTAGTATAGCTCAGTGGCAACACGCTTGTCTTGGAAGCAAGATGACACAGAGCAAACCAGGCTTGAATACTGAGTCCGTGCTTAGAAACCTCTTTGCTAGTAAGTGCACTAAAAAATAAATTATAATTATAACAGTGTCTGACATCTGATGGTGAGAAATGGTACTGGAGGGTTGTCTTCTGACTTTGTTGATATGATTGCATGGTTCGACCTGGACTGAAAGCTGTCCATAGTGTGTCATAAAATCAATATCTATGTTCAGACAGCTGTCTTTTAGGTTAAGCATCTTCAGGTTCTTGGGCTCCCGCATCCTTCCGTATGTGGTATTTGTGAGACCACCTTTTAAAATCATCACCGATAGATCCTGCAATGAATGTCCATCCTGTGTGAAATGTTGACCCGCAGGTGTTTCTGTTTTGTGGGTTGAGATAGTGTATCTATGTAGGCTCATCCTTTCATGCAGCTCTTTGCAGGGCTCACCCACATAATTCCCTTGCATGCACTGTTTTCATTGGATGAGGTATATTGCATTGGATGATTTGTAGTTTTATGTCCATTGTATCTGTATTGTTCGGTTCTATGAGGTTGTTATTGCAGATCCAGTGCAGATGTGTTGGCATGTTTTGCATTTCCTGGCGTTGCAAGGGTATGTTCCAGGTCTTCTTTGTTCTTGATCTTGTGGAAATATACTACTGGTCATAGACTGTGGTAGGTGTTTCGGTTGATTGTTTGCAATTAGGGAAGCTTCTTTGAAGATGTCTCTCAGCACATTCTGCCTGCTAAAAATTGGTTGTAAATCCTTAACAATCCTATTCAGTTGTGTTAGTGCTGGATGATAGGCGACAACCAAAGGTATTTGCTCTGTCTCTCTGCTGTCTCTTCATTAGAGAAGGTTGTCTCTGGGTATTTTCAATGCATGATCAAATTCACTGACAGTTTGTTTAGCGGGGTGACCCTTTTGCAGGAAGGATGTGCCATGTGTGGCAAGTTGGTTGACCCTTGTCTTTCGGTTGGAGCGTATGCATTGGTATCAAAAGGCCAGTCTGTAAAAGACAGACAGATTTGTGTGGCTTGGATGCAAACTTGCCCCCAGCAAGTATTTATTCCTTGTCAGTAGGTTTTTTGTACACAGCTGTTTCCAGATGGCTGTTCCTTCCAACCAAGATAGTTTTATCCAAGAAATGTATGGTGTTCCATGTTGAACTTGATGCATCAGTGAAAACCATTTAGTGATTCATCAAATTGTTTAAGAGAGTCTTTTCCTTGTGTCCAAATCAAGAAGATGTCATCAATGTAATGCAGGTATGTTAGTGGCTTCAGGGATTGCTGTTGCAAAAAACCCTGTTCGAGGTCCACCATGAAAAGGTTAGCATACTGGGGTGCCATTCTTATGCCCATGGCTGTCCCAGTCTTTTGTAGGAAGTGCCTTTTATTGAAGCAGAAATTGCTATGTGTGAGTATGAATCTCAGATCCATTCTGTGTTCATCATCCTAGGTTTTAGGATGTATTCAATATATCCAGATATGGATTCTGTTAATGTATTTAGTGTATTTACTTCAGAGATGAACGGGTGCCCCAGGTTTCCTGACTTGTGGATCTTTGGATGCAAATACAGGCCCCAGGGCTTCGATTGCTTGGTGTCTGTTGTTGGAGGTTTTCCGCTGTGCAACTTTGCATGGATTTAAAGATTTGTTCTAGAGATTTTTTGTACTCAATGGAGGGTTGTGACTAAGTTCCTGGTAATAATTTGGGTCAGGAAGTTGTCTGTATGCTTCCATTTTGTATTTCTGTGTACCCATGACCACATCCATGCCACCTTTGTCAGCTGGTTTTATTATGCTTTCCTTGTATTGTTGTATTACTCTTCTCTCTTGTGGGTTTGAGGGTCTATCTAGTCACCTGTTTGTTGAGTATGTCAGATTTTACATGCTTTCTGAAACAGTCGATGTAGGTTCAAAATGTTTAGTAAGGCCCATATGGCGGTGTCCAGTTTGAGCACTTTCTTGTCTCATCATAATCTGGGGCAGCCCTTTGTTCACTGTTTTGTTCATAGAATATTCTTTGAAACACAAGTGTCAAATCTAGTCATCAATTTCCCCACAGATTTGAATTGTATCTAGTTCCTAGCTGGGGCAGAGGGTCAGTCCCTTGAAAGCTACAGACTGTTCAGCATGTGTACGTTCATGCATGGAGAGGTTTATGACTGATAGTTGATTAGTGGTGAGGTCTCCCATGGGGTCCTTAGTGTTGGTCTTGTTTTGTGTGAGGGTCTCTGTTTCGGGGGGAGGCATGACCCTTCCATGCCCATCCCCAAACAATACCTTGTGTCATTCCGTGTAGGTCCTCGAGTTTCATGTTCTTCTGAATTAGTAAATAATTCAAAGTCTTTTACTAGTTCTGTTTGAGCTCATGTTGGGGTTGCAGTGCTGGACCATTTATTTGTTCTCTCACCCTTGTTGTGAGCTTGTTTATCTGCATCCTTAGTTTCGTTCTCTTCGAGTAGAGGTGGTGTATGAGATTATTCCATATTTTCTCTGAATGTTTCCTGCACACCTGCTAAGTGTGTACCATATTATGGGAGGTCCTCGGTGAGTTTACGATCCTGAGTCCATTTGGTATCAGATTTTGGTTTTTGCATGCAGTCTAGGAAAAAATATCACTGTCCAGCTGGGATTCCTTTCACCTCATTTGACAGAAGTGCCACTGTCTTTGGCGCATTTCCATATCCATTTTGAAGACCAATTCAATACTGTATTAGTTCTGTTTTAAAATCACACAAGATGCAGATTTTGATACCTTTTATTGGACTAAGTGAGAACACTACAAAGATGGAAACAAAGCATTAGCGTTTGAAGTCCCAGAGACTTCTTTGCTAGATGGTACAGAGTAAAATTATTAGTAAAAGAAAGCCAAAGTACAGATCATTCTCAAAACGAAGAAAAAAACAGAACATTTTAAATATCAGTGGGTGGAGGAACAGTATCCCTGGAATGTGGGTCTGGAATTGCTGTCTTATCTACAAGACCATTAAACATCTTGGGAACAGGGAACACATAACGGTTTGGAAACAAAAGAAATAACAAATCCTTTTTACATTTTACTGATGTTATTTTAAAAGGCGAATTGAAGTGTTAGGTTTGAAAACACATGATTAGGAAATAGTGTCAGTTTTTCATTTTCCTCATATAGAGGCTAAAGATTTTTGTTTGCAGCCTTCATGTAGTGCCAAGACATTGGGCCTCATTACACGTTGTGCGGTAATGGAATACCGGTACCGGTAAAGTTTTACCGGTACCGTTAATTCCCTAAGCAAATCACGACCCGGACCCACCGCTATCTGCGCACCCGTTAATTACGGTGCCACTAATAGCGGCAAGGGCGCGGGCGCGCAACCCCCAGGCCGGAATTAGCGCCATGGCGCTAATACCAGGCCATCACAAGCCATGCGGACATGGTATTAGCGGCATGTAAAACACCCAAAAACCCCTTACCGGCATGGCGCTAATAACGGCATCGAAAAGCACCCGTTAAGAGACCTGAGCAGTGTACCCATCAACTACAGGTGGACACAATCAGCACAGGTGCATGCAATGGAGACAGGCAGCACAAAAGAGCACACCACACCCCTACCCACACCCCTTCCCACACCAAGATGGCCCCAATAGCAGCAGCATGACATGACAGCCTTGACTACATGATAGCAGTGCAGCACCAACAACAACAGGCCACACCAGAGGTGACCCGTAACAGGTACCCATTCCTCACACCATACAGGCAATGCCAGCGATCCACTGAGGAGGTGGCTCCCAACCCCTGTACGGAACCCACACAACCAGCAGGAAGAGGACAACAATATTGCACATCCCCGTACCTGCGTTGTGATAGAGCTGGCAGTCAGACTTCCAATGACAGTGCTCCGCTGCCTAAGCAGCCTGTGTGAGGCACTCCTGTACAGCCGTGTCAAAGTGGCAAAGATAACCAAGCCATGTGTAGAGCACCAAAAATGTGCAAATGACGGAATGTGCCAATGCCACCTGAAATTGACATGCAACCACCAGAAGAGCATGATGGGGATGTGGATGAGTACGGGTGGAATGCCCCGGCAGGACATGCAAGAGGCAATGCCAAGAGGGCACAACGATGTGCGTCAGCATCTGATTCTGAAATCCCATCAGGCACAAAGGTGAAAAAGCATGGACGGAGATGGATATTGTTGCCCTGGTGCATGTTTGGAGTACCATAAAGGACCCTGTCCGAGATAAATGACACATACGCAATGATGGAGACCACGCTTGGGTTTCAACTTCAGAACAACTGTGTATTGAACAGAATGTGATAATAAATGCAACACCCCAAAACACCCAAATGCACCCTTACCCCCCTCCCCCCAAACACCCAAATGCACCCTTACCCACCTCCCCCCCAAACACCCAAATGCACCCTTACCCCCTTCCCCCCCAAAACACCCAGGTGAGTCTCATGGTGTCTATAATGTTTCCTGCACCACATGTGCCACCTGGTCCTTGGTGGAGCTAAGCATCAGGGCCCCCACCGACATCGGGTTGCTGTGATGCGGGGCGCCTCAGGTTGCGCGGTGAGCGGCGCAGGGGGCTGGTCTGCTGGGAACTTGCTGAGGAGGAGGTTCCCGGTCGATCCTGTGTTGGGGGTTGGTGATGCTGCTCCATGATGTCCCCAATACGTAGAATGGCCTGGCGGAGTTGGCCCATCTCCTGGCATATCCTGTCAGTGCAGGCCTCCATGGCCTCCTTTGTTTGTCCAGCATATTTTTGGAGGTCATCACTTAGACGGACTGTCTCGGCCACATGCTGGGCGACCAGCGCAGTCATGTCTTCCTGCCTCCGGCTGTTGGTTGCAAGGTCTTCCAGGGTGGTAGATGCCGCTGGGCTGGACGGCGCGCCCTGGTCCATGCACCCCGCATCCGGTGAGGACAGCTGAGGGCTCCATGCACCTTCTACAGTGAGGGTGTCATGTTCTCCCTGGGTAGCAGATCCGGACGTTGCCCTCGGACTCACCTCAATGGACCATGTTGGGCTGGGGTCATGGATGAGTTGTAGGACGTCAATTGCGTCCTCCTCGTCACTGGCCGGTGCGGTGGCTGCTGCCTCCCCAGTGGAGCTGGTGGCTGCGGAGTGCGTGCCCTCCGTGCTCATCTCAGCAGTGATGGGGCACACTTGCGTGGGTTCGGCTACAACAGGAGCCGTGCCCTCAGGCTGTGATGCAATGGTGCTCCTGCTGCCCTTGGCCCTCTGCAGATGGACTGTCCTCCCACTTTCACTGGAGGT
This sequence comes from Ambystoma mexicanum, assembly GCF_040938575.1. Taxonomy (NCBI): domain Eukaryota; kingdom Metazoa; phylum Chordata; class Amphibia; order Caudata; family Ambystomatidae; genus Ambystoma; species Ambystoma mexicanum. Next base: position 1,135,661,095 of record NC_090932.1, on the reverse strand, counting down.
GGTGGCGGTGTCACCCCTCTCATGCATTCTGGCTTTTTTGGCTGCTGGGGAGTACGTGCTGCGGTGCTTGTCTCTCCAGTGTCTGTCGGTGATCCTGTGGAGGACATGAATAGGGTACATCATCATTAATGGGTCTAGGTGCCTCATGCAGAATGTTCACGTCATGCTGCTCTATGCATTGGGGCCTATTCATCAGTGATTCTTGTCATGGGGATGTCGGGTTGGTCATGCATAGATGGGTCAGTATTGCACGTGTATATGGTGATGCATGCATGTATGTGTGTGGCAGGACCAATGGCCTGGTCATCGACACGTGTTTGGGGTACCCCCTCACCCTTCACTGTGCATTGTTTGACGTATTCACTCACCTCCATCAGATGAGATGGCCACACCATGCTCCATGTCTCCGACCCCCTCTATGGCTTCGACTCCGATGGTGGAGGCACATGTCTCCTCCCACTCCTTCATCTTCAGAGGTGATTCTGCGCCTCCTCCTGTGGCCATTGCAAGGTTGCGGTTGACTGAAAGGATATTCCGCACACGTAGCCGGAGGTCGTCCCACCTCTTGCGGCAGTCCTTCACGCTGCGGGTGGTAGTGCCCACTGCACTTACTTTGCGGGCTACTTCGTCCCAGATGTCCTTTTTCTTGATGATCGCCGCCCGGCGCATATCATTGGCGAATACGACCTCCGCATTGGCTGCAAGTGTGCTAGTCAGCATAATGAGCTCCTCTGGTGTGAATTTCTCTTTCCGCTGTCGGTCAGAGGATTTTTTCGGGGCCTTTGACATCTTCAGGCAGTCCTGGATGGTTTTTGGTCAGAGTTCTCCGGTAAGATGTCCTGGATGCAGAGGATGGCACTGGATTGTGTTTTTAAAGATGGCCACCGTTCTCTTTCCCGTTCCTGTGCGATGACGCTAATTCCGGTTCCGCTTTTTTACGGTGTCCGCTATTAGCATGTTGCGTGAGGGAGGAGGTGCTATCAGCACTGTGGTCGAGGCCGGTAATGGGCATTTTGTGGACTTTTGCGGCATGGCGGTAATGACATTTACGGCATGGCGCTATGCTCGTGTCCGCGAACTCGTAATGGGCCGCTATTAGCGGTCTTTAGCGAGGGCGGACATGCTAATAGCGCCAGGCCGTAAAATTCCGATTTTTACCGCACAACGTGTAATGAGGCCCATTGTAAAGTTCCTGACAAAATATGACTTCAAGGTTCAACTTGTGCAGTCTCAAATATTACCTCACTACGCTTCAAGCTTCCCAAAAATTTTCTCGCGTGCACACTATGTGGCAAATGCAAACTATATTAATGATTTTTGAACAGTGCAGTGTCCCTTGTTATTTCAGAGCTTAGACACCCAAGATTTCCACTGTTGGTGTCCTGGGTCCCTCATGCATAAGGGTTCCTGAACAACAATGTCCGATGGCTGTTGGTGAGAAATTATACTCAGGGGTGTCTTCTGGCTTTGTTGATGTGATTACATTGCTGGATCTTGGCCCAAAGTTGGTCATGGAATGTCATAAAATCAATATCTATGTTCAGACAACTGCCTTTTAGGTTAAGCATCTTCGGGTACTTGGGCTCCCATGTCCTTCTCCATGTGGTATTTGAGAATCCACCTTTTAAAACCATCACCAATAGATCCTGCAATGAATGCCCATCCTGTGTGAAATGTAGATCCACTGGTGTTTCTGTTTTGTGGTTTGAGATGGTGTATCTATGTAGTTTCATCCTTTCACTCAATTCTTTGCAGGTCTCGTCCCCATAGTTCCCTTGCATGCAATGTTTGCATTGGATGGATATACACCATTAGATGATCTGCAGTTGCATGTCCCTTGTATCTGTATTGTTCGGTTCTGCGGGGGAACATGTAGATATTAATCAGCTCAAAATAGGTACGTAAGGTATAATGCACAATATCAAAAAGACACAATATACTAAAAAAACAGTTAGGCCCTCATTACAACTCAGGCGGTAAGGGGTTTACGGCGCCGACCCTTACCGCCTGAGTACGAGGTCCCTTAGCGCCATGGCGGATTTAACACCTGCTTTTAGCAGGTGTTAAAATCCATGGCGCTAAGGGACCATGGAGTTAATTACGCCACCGTAATTTACGGTGGCGTAATTAACGCCTTCCCCACTCCCATTATGCCCTATGGGGCAAAAATGGGAATGGGGAAGGGTAAATGGGGATTGGGGACTTACCGCCCCGCCAAGGTCGGAATGGGGCGGTAAGTCCGCCAACCACCATGGCGTAAACATAGTTTACGTAACTTACCGCCTGGGTCGTAATAAGGCCCTAAATGTGTAAAAAGGATTTTCCTAACCCCACTGTCTAGATGTGGGTCCACTGCTGCAGCTAGGCACCCAATATAATTAAAAGGGGGTGGTGGAACAAAAGAACAAAAAAACCTAACAAGCATGTGAAGCCACATATAGGACAGCACAGTTTTATACAGTCCTTTAGACACAACCCACCTTTATAGCACATGCCAGGGCTTAAACCAAAGGTCTAGACCTACTACATATAAGTAAGGGGTAGGCAGAAAAGGGCCTAGACATTTTTAACCAGAAAGGAAAAATATTCTTAAACTCTGTAAGGCGCACTCTATATTAATGTGGACCCTCTAGTAGATAATATAGAAAATTACATAAATGAATATATGATAATACATCATTATCATAGACAGTAGGACACATGTTCATACTGCAGCCATATGTTCCCGAGAATAAATAAGACATTTTAGCAATCGTTACCTTAGTCATACATTTCAGGGAAAAATATGTACAGTGTCAGCAAGATTAACTGCAATGTTACAAATACATTCACCATTGTAGAAAGGCATAGCATGACTTTAAATATAGATTAAAAATCACAAGACCCTTCTGGACACCAGCAGTGACCCGGAGTCAAGCAGAAGATAATGGTGGGAAGTGATCCAGTAACTAATCCCAGAGTGAAGGGCTTGAACCAGCAGCTGTGGGAAGACAGCAGGAGTCTTCAGGAAGCCTGGACTGGACCGCCAGAGGCAAAACCCCCAAATCGGGATATGCACAAGCCACTGCATTCAGCAAGTTTCGCCAAGTGAGGGTTTTAAACTGGCCAAAAACTGAAAGAAGTGCAGGAAACCTCCTTCTGGAGGGTGGCTGATCTGCTGCTTCCAAGTACCAGAAATAAAGCAGCAGGAGAAATAAGCAGGGACTTGGCAGTGCCAAAATACCACTCCAAAGGGGCACTCCAAAGGCCGGCCCACCAATCACTAAAGGGAGCTGGGGCAAAGGATCGGGTGAACAACTATTCTGGTTGGTCAGTAGAACTGCCACTTAGTTTTAGCCACCCCCACAAGAAGTGATTGGGAGAGCACAGGGGCCTATGCTGGTCTAAACCAGTTAGGATCAATATGGAGGATGTAATTGTGGCCTCACAAAGAGTCCACATGGTTAGAACGGCCATTTGAAGTCCACCTTTTGTTTACCTTGAACAAAGGAAGTCATCAAATGCAAAATGGTAGAGATTGGTATTTAAATAAAAACATTGGTACCCCAATGGTTACCAAACAGGTACTTTGGGCTACCAATGCAGTAAAATGGCGTTCATCCATGGTGAAGCTAAAACTGAAGTGTAGATTTCACCAACCTACTCCCACAGATCTGTGTAGGGTGATAGAATCACTGCATGACCAAAATGTGGAACCTGAGAAACACCCCTGGGACTTGGTGTCTTAGCAACAACCCAATACCAGATTCCTTAAGTAAGATAAAAGGATGCCAGAGGGACTTCAAGAGAATTCCTTCTTGGAACTAAAAAGGAGCCAGTGATAAAAAAAAGGGAAAAAGCAAACAATTGAGGGGCTCTAAAAAGTGGCCATAGAATCTGAGATATACATAATGGAATGGCTTTTGTGTGAAACCTGGTGGTACTCCCATGCCTACTCCCCAGGTATCCTCTGCTCAGATGGCCAGGGAAGGGCCATCGCCTTTGGGTCTCAACCCTGGGGGTGGATAAGCGAGGGAGGGTCTTCAGGGATTGGGATGGGGTGCCGAAAGGCAAGACATGATTTCCCCCTTTTCCTGAAACCGTCCTCCCTTGCACCCCCTTTGCCTTTGTGGGCTATTGTGACCCTATCCCCATGCAAAAACCTACACTGCAGTTGCAGGCCATTAAAAGGAATAAAAAAAGACACAGTGCCCCTTTAAGATCCAACTCACTCAGAGCAAAAGGAAAGCCATTTCCAGATAATTGGTTAAAGGAAGGTCAGGCAGGCTCTACACTGACCACACACCTGCATCCTGGTGGGGTATTCAGCAGTGCAGAGAGCAGTAGTTGGAGACCCACTATGCCTTTCACTTGCATCACTTATTTACTGTGTGCTTTCTGCTTCTAACCTCCTCACCTCATTGGTTCCATCCCTCACCCACCTTTGCGGGCCAATCAGTGCCTGCCTTTCCCCTACAGCTGAGTTACACAAGTGAAAGGCTTTTCTAGAACGTTTTTTGTAACAGTCTCTGATGGCATCTATGCTAGGGCATGCTAGGGGTGTGAAAATTCTAATTTCGTTCACCATGGTGAGTTGCATGCTTTTCTGAACCTCTAGTTGCCGTCTGTGCATGATTGGTTTTGCAAGTCTGTGTAATTTGCTGCATTTTGGGTTTCTTTCTCATTTTGTTCCACTCCAGGTTTTCTCTATGGTCCCGAGGAGCTTTCTGGAAGTTGAAGTTCTCCCAGAGAAAAAGAGAACACTGGCCAGAAACCGTATTGGTAGGCATTGGGTGACAGAAAGCAGCACCAGTAGTTATATTCATGACACCCTTACCCACTCACAAACATTCAAATATTGCCTTTGTGAAATCAATTTCCACTACTTGCTGATCTTTACTCTGCAGAAACAAATACTGACCCAAAGAGTTGATACTTTGACAGGGGAGTTAAAATAGAAAAACATGTGCTGTCATGAATGGAGATGAATACTATATTCCAAATCTTGAGTCTCAAGAATGAAATATTTTATTATTATTATTATTATTATTATTATTATTATTATTATTATTATTACTCCTATTGTTGTTATTATTTTTATTATTTCTTCTTATAAAGTCATAGAGATGAAAAGTCTGTAATCCTCTATAGACCAAAGATTCCCTCCTCGAAAACACCATGTAATGCTATCCTTAAGGTGGGAAGGAGCAGAGCCATGGATGCATTTGAAGATGATGCAGATAATTATAAGAAACATTGGGCCTCATTACACGGTAGGCGTTAAGGGAAAAGCGATGCCGGTAAAGGATTACCGGTATCGCTAACAGCTCCTGCCAATTACGACCTGTCTATCCGCCATTAGCGGCACCGTTAAGAACGGTGCCACTAATAGCGGCAAGCTCACGGGCGCGCGACCCCTCATGACGGCATTAGCCGCATGGCGGAAATAGGAGTCCATCACAAGGCATGCGGACATGCTAATAGCGGCATGGAGTAGGCCCAAAAAGCCCATACCGGCAAGGCGGAAATACAGGCATCGCAAACCACCCGTTAAGGGACATGTGCAGTGTTCCCAACTGCCACAGGTGGCCACAATCAGCACAGGTGGAGGCAATGGAGACTGGGGCAGCACAAAAGGAGCACACTACACCCCTTCCCACACCCATTCACACACCAAGATGATTGCAATACTAGCAGCATTACATGGGCTGGAGGACATGATTGCATTGGAGCACCAACAACAACAGGCAGCACAGAGGAGACGCAGGAGGAGGAGGAGGAGGGCGAGACAGGCCCAGCAAGCCCCACCAGTGCGCCTAGTCATACCACAGAGGCAGCCACCAATCCCCAGGTTTAGAGCCAGTCCATTCAACCTAACCCCTGAGCAGATACTCACCCTGTACCGTCTGGACCGGATACCATCACCACCATTGTGGACATGATACACAACGACATTGTGAGCCTCATAGACATCCGTACTGCCATCCCCCCTCTACTGAAGGTGGTAACTGTGCACCACTTTTTGGTCACAGGCACCTACTAGCATACGGTAGGTCAGATGCATGGCATATCACAACCAGTATTCTCACGCACGCTGAACCAGGTGCTCGATGCCCTCCTGAAGCACACAAGTGAACACATATCCCTGCCACGGACTGCCCAGGAGATCTCCAACACCAAAGTTGGCTTCGATTCACTGGCAGGCATCCCAAGTTGCATCAGGGCCATCGACTGTACCCATATGGAACTGGTGGTCCCACATGCCAATGAGGCAGTCTACCGAAACAGAAAGCAATACCACTCCATCAATGTCCAAATGGTATGTGACTCTAACAAGATCATCACACATTGCTGTGCCCGATATCCCGGATCAACCCATGATTCAATGTCCTGCGGAACCCGACAATACCACGCTACATGGAGTGACATGCTGGACAACGTTCGTGGATACTTGGTGAGTAGCAGGGCAAGTGTGATGTGGATTGTGAGTGGGTGGGGGGAGAGATGCATACTCCAACTGGGTGTGAGTGGGGGGGGAGAGATGCATACTCCAACTGGGTGTGAGTGGGGGGGGAGAGATGCATACTCCATCTGGGTGTGAGTGGGGGGGAGAGATGCATACTCCAACTGGGTGTGAACTGTTTTCAGGAGAAAAATGGACATACAGATTTACACCACTGTCCACCGAGGCAGCCCACAACGGACCTGACACAACAAAGAAATTAATCCATTACGCCAAACATGCCATATCCATCCACATGCACATTGCACATCATACAATTCCCTCTATAACACAAACCAGCAACATGCATGCAAAATGCACATTGGAAATGTATGCTGAACAACATCACAATGGATATGCGCACTTGAGTGAATAGAAATGGATCTCCTGTAGCCATTGTAGTGATCCACACCCGTACACCACTACTGAATTGCCATTTCACTGCATGGGGACATCAACTACGGAATGGCAGTACACTAGCAGTGTGGTACAAACGTTGCCAGGGCCAAGAAACAAGAATGACTTGACCTCACCAATAACTGCCGTAGGCATGCATGGTGCATGTCCACTTGCAAGGACTACCTCACCTTCCCACATCGCAGTTACTCTGATTGCAATGCATGCTTGGATTTGTGGATGTCATTCACAATGCTATTTTGATTGGTGTGATATGTACAAGTTCCACTTGATGTAAACACTTACACATACCCATTGTTGCACCCATGCAGGTGATGCTGGCTATCCCCTGAAGAGGTGGCTCCTTACCCCTGAACGGAACCCACAGAACAGGCACGAAGAGGAATACAATCGTGCACATACCCGTACCAGCGTGGTAATTGAGCAGACATTTAGCCTTTTGAAAACATGGTTCCGGTGCCTCAGCAGGTCGGGCGGGGAACTCCTGTACGGCCATGAGAAGGTGGCCAAGATCACCATGGCATGTGTCAAGCTGCACAATTTGTGTATCAGACGGAATGTGCCAATGCCCCCTGACATTGAACTGCAAACCCCTGCTGAGGATGATGATGGTGTCATGGCTCGTTGATGCCGCCGCTCTCTTTGGCAACGCTGGAGGTTGCGAGCATTGTCTATTTTTCCTTCTTCCAACATGGCTCCTCTTACTCTGGGTAGGGGTGCAGCGTTTCCGCGTTTGGAAGTCAGTCGTCCTCTGACGTCATCACGTTGTTCCGGGGATTCCAGATATGGTCCAGTGGATCCAAAGCTCAGCGCGTCGCTTCTCTCCCCAGACGCTACGTGAGTTCGCAGCTAGGGTGCATGTTACCTACATCCTTGTTTCTACTTACCTTTTCCTTCTATTAATTCCCACAGCCTTATGTCTATATCCTGCCATTTATTCCCGTCATCCAAGGCCCTTCAAGAATCTTCGTTAGGCTCTTCCTCCCGACACACTGGGTACTTCTCCACCCCTTTTTCATCTGATTTAACTACTTGTCTGTCCCTCGGCTCATATCCTGTTTGTTTATTTAGAGTCCAGACATTTTCGGGATCCCGCGGCTAGAACCTGTGAGTTCCTTCCCGTATTGAAGAGCGGCAAACAAGGGACGAATTGATCCATCCAGCTACACATCCATTCCAGCAGGGTTTTATTCCCCAGGAGGGTTTCCCTGGGATCCCTCGCACAACCCCTTCTTTCCCTTTTAAGGGGAGGTGTCAGGGTTTTCAAGGGACTCCCCAAGTGCCTCGTTGATTGCTGCACAAAACAGGTTAGGTTTGAATCATTAAAGATGGGGATGAGGATGGAGGAGACGGGGCTGCAGGTCATGCAGGTGGCGATGCCCAGGAGGGACGTGCTGTGCGCCAGCATCTGATCGACCAAATTTTCTAAATCCCATGGTAGAACTTTGTTGAATGGATGTGGGTATTTGGCCACTGGGTTATGTGTTTAAGTGCACACTGGGCGCTGTCCACCAATAAAGCACACATACACAATGATAAGGTCCACTCCAGTGATTTATCTTGTCACCAGGTGTGTTTAATGTATTATTAGTTAAAGAAGTGCATGGACCCACCTACGCAAACACCCTTTCCCCACTCCCCCCACAACACTCCCAAAACACCCTTTCCCCCCTCCCCTACAACACTCCCAAAACACCCTTTCCCCCAACCCCCCACAACACCCCCATGAATGGCTTGTACAACAGTGCTGCTTAGCTGTACATGTGTCAGCAACATCTGGCTGGCCCTAGTTCCCATCCCCACTGCCACCGTTGGGGGGTTGAGAGGTCGTGTGCCGTATAGCCTGCAACGACCTGCGCCGGGGGCTGATCTGCCTTGAGCTGGCAGAGGAGGAGGTGCACGGTTGTTCCGGGGCCGGTGGGGGGTTCTGTCTGTTCATTGCGTCTGCTATGCGTGTGAGGACCTGCCTCACAAGTGACATTTCATCACATAGCCGGTTGGTGCTGGCTTCCATGGACTGTCTGTTGTCCCTTGCATGCTCCCTGCACTCCTCCCTCAAAGGTGCTGCCTCATCCACATGCTGGCCAACCAGCGCAGTGATGTCCTCCTGCCGCTGTCTGATGATGGCCATGTCATGGGCACTGTGTCTTGCTCGTGGAGTGGGTGGCGCACCTTGTTCTATTGGTCCAGCATCAGGTGATGACACCGGTGGACTTCAGCACCCTACCACTATTTCCTCACCAGACTGGGCATGGCTGCTGGAATGCGATGTGGGGCGTGGGCTCGGTTCTTTTGACTGCTGGGGGCTGGGTGTGTGTTGTTGTATGGCCAAGTCACAAGTGTCCTCCACATCGGACATGGGTGCTGTGGCTGCTGCCTCGCCGATGGAACTATTGGCAGCAGACAGTGTCCCTTCCGTGGGTGGATCATGCGTGGGGGGATTACTACAGTGGGTGCTGCAATTGGGTCTGGCGTAGGTTCACGTCTTGGTGACGTGGGGGGCTTGGTGGGTTTGGCCCTCTGCGGGAGTGCACTCTTCCCTGCGCTCCTCGACGTGGTGGCGATGTTGCCTGACTCCTTTCCCCTGGGATGTTTCTTGGCGGGGGGAGCCTGCGACGCAGTGTCCTGCTCATCGCTGTCACTTTGTGAGCCTGTGGGGGACAAAGAGGGGGATGGCATTGGTGATTGGTAAACGTGCTTCATGCAGATGTTGTTGTTCATGCTGTTCTTTGCATTCGGACTTCATGTTTGGGCATACAGGTCATAAGACTGTTGGGTGGGTCATTCATGCATGAGTCTGGGTGACACGTGTCTGTGGTGATGCATGCATGTGTGTGTGTTGGGATGTGAATCGCATATGGGCAGGGTTGTGTGCATGTATGTTTGATGGCCACATCCATGAGATGATTAAGGGCTCACATTTGGGGAGGTACCTCATCTTTCACAGTGCAATGTTTGGTGGGGACACTCACCTCCATCTGACGATGTGGGAACACCATGCTCCATTTCGCCGAATCCCTCGATAGATTCAACCCCTATGGTGCTTGCACAGGTCTCCTCCCACTCCATCAGTTTAATTGAGGATCCTCCACCGCCTCCTGTGCCCATGGCCAGGTTCCGGTTGGCAGCCAGGATGCTGCGTACACGGAGGCGGAGATCGTACCACCGCTTCCTGCAATCTTTCACAGTACGGGGGGGTGGTGCCCACCGCACTGACTTTACGGGCCACCTCTGCCCAGATCACCTTTTTTTTTATTAGGGTGACACGCCGCATGTCATTTGCGAACACCACCTCTGCGTTGGCAGAAAGCGTGTCAGTGAGCATTGTGAGCTCTTCATTAGTGAAACGCTCCTTGCGCTGCCGCTCTGCTCCTTTTTTAATTGCCTTAGACATTGTCAGTGGGTCTCTGAAGGATTTTGTAAAGCTCTGGTGTGGATGCAGGTCCTGGGGGCAGAGGATGGCAATGGATTGTGTTTTTAAAGATGGCTGCCGTGCTATTTCCCGTTCGTGTGCGATGACGCTACTTCCGGTTCCGCTTATTTACGGTGACCTCTAATAACGGTCATTGTTAATGCCGTGTTGTTGGAGGGCGGAGGTGCTATCAGCGCTTTCTTCGGTACCGCTAAGGGCCTTTACGGGGTCTTTAATGGCATGGCGGTAGGGTCCTTACCGGCATGGCGCTAAGCTCGTGCCCGCGTACTCGTAATGCCACGTAATTAGCGGCCTACTTCCTACACGGACACGTTATTAACGCCATGCCGGTAAGGGACGTAACTTACCGCATAACATGTAATGAGGCCCATTTTCTGGTGTCTCCTAATACTTTTAATTGAAGTATCCCTTTCAAGGCGTGCAATACAATAGTCAAAGTGACTAGTCACTAATGCTCTGACTACAACTGCACCTAATATTAAAACAGCATCCCCTGTGAATGCCCTGGATCTTTACCAAAAATAACATCGAAGCATTTAACCTGGGATGTCAACTTGACATGTTTTCCAATAAGTAGAGGAAGAGGGGGTGAGGAGGGATTTCTTGTTAATATTAGTAGGGCCTCTTCCATATTACCCTGGCTAAAATGAAGCTAAGTAGGGTCCATCAAGGAAGAGATATCATCCAGGCATCGTGAACATATGTATGTGATTTCAGTTTAGATGGGAACGTTATAGGAGGGTAAAATGAAGAGGTGTGCCTTAACTTCAAAAAGAACCATTCTGAAATCATGAAAATGGTTGTAAATAGTAGTGGAACTCAGTTCCTGATAGTTCTCGTTCATTTTATTCATTAAACGGCTTTCTTTTCGTGTCTTTGTTTTACCAGTTCCTGATTTGCTTTCAGATTCTTTGGAAAATTGTACATACACTGAGCCATTTTGGCCCCAGTACATAGTCTACTATGAATACTGGTTTAGGGTTACCTTCCCACCCTTCTCTTACCAATCTTAAGAGGTCAAAGAGAAGCTCAAATGGACCGAAACCTACTGCATTCTTCGGGACCTCTCTGTAGGCTAATATGAGGCATGGCATGAGAACATCCCATTTCCTCTCATTAGGGGCTTATCCAGGCCTGCTACGATGCCTTTCAGTCTCTTGGTGAACCTCACAAGCCTAGTGCCATTGTTTTGTCAGTCCATAAACCATTGCATCCAACATTGTTTTGTACACACAGACATTAAATTGGTATCTCTATCAGAGAAAATGGCCTCCCAACCACTGGTAAGGGAACTAGGGGAGCATTTATGCGCCTCACGACTTACCGGATTCTTGGAAGGTGTGGCAGGAGCAAACACTCTCTCCCACTTTAACACCCACCCGAGGCCAGTAAAAATAAGCGTGCAACCTGTGAGCCCTCTTGGTTACTGCTTAGTGACCAGCCACAGGCATGTCATGGTCACCAGCATCTCCAGGTTAGCCCTCCCCAACTATGAAAAGCTGAATCCAATACTAGAGAATTGGGTTAAAGTCTTGATTTTTCTCTTATACTGTTTCCCCCTCCGTGTGGGGTTCTTTCACCTGTTATCCAGGGACGTCATCTAGGGGTCGTCAGGGGTCGCAAACTTTTTTTTTTTAATGCCATGTCTTGGCCTGTGGCCTGCACCATGTGGCTCTTTGCTTCTTGAGTGGCTGGCTTTCTTGTTCAGGATTCTTCAAAAAAAAGAAAAGAAAAAAAGAACAGGGTTTCCACAAGTCTAACACTTTCAGCAGTGACCCTGAATAAGAAAGAATAGGAATACCAAAAATTGTTATGTTTCTTTCTTTAATTCTATACAATAATTTCTAGACTCATTAAAGGTTTATTTGAGGCAAAATTCAGGGGGTGAGTCACCAATTTAGTCTGTTCTTAAACATCTCAAATCAGCCTTTCTTCCTTCTGAGGTCGATGAATGAGTACCAACACAGGTTGGGTGATATTGTATGTATATTGGTTCTATATAAAGCGCTAAGGCGTAAGTACTATATAACAACACATCATTATCGTTTGGCCATGGACGTCTGCTTGCATTCACAGTAATTTGGTAATATGGGCCTATGCACACTGATCTTAACGATGCATATGGAGATCCATTCTTGTATGAAATGCATATCAGATTATAGTGATAGCGTGATCATATCATTCGTAGTTTACTTAGGAACAATGCTATCTGATGCCACTTCCTGTTGTGAAAGGTCGTGTTCCATCGCTTCCCCTGATATCACTTCCTGTGATGTCATCAAAGGTCAAGGGTCGTGTGATGTCACTTCCGCTACCCCTGGCATTTTGGTGAAATGACGTCTATGCTGTTACGCCAACCCCCCTTACAGATGCTAATCCTCCACGTTCTCCTCTGCAGTACAGGTGGCCCGGAACGGAACCAAGGCCAGTCTGAACTACCTAAGGAGAAGAGGGTAGACAATCACAGGAAATTCAAGTCCTTGCTCCGTGGGGGAACACCTGTACAGAGTCCAATTAATACTTATCTGTCTCACTCTGGAGGATTGCTCAGTTCCCCAAACCCAGATTTGTAAACTGAGCCAGTGTGGAGTTGCTGGTGGCATGGCCCCAATGTGCCCTGCAAGGCCCCGGGTCAGTGTAAATATAATGGGAGCTTTAGTTAAAAAAATCAGCCTTAGGGGGAAAAAGACAGGTCACTATTTTAGATAGAAATATGACTTTTATAACCCTGCAGGAATGGAAAATCACACCATTCTTCCCAAGAGGACCTTGGAAGAACTCTGGTACACTGAGGAAAGGGTCAGCAAACAGGTACCTTGGCGAACAGCAGTAAAGCATGGGTTAGGCTGCAAGGAAAAAGATTCAGAGAGTGTGCAGGAAGGATTGGAAGGCAAGCTGGGTAATACTGCTGTGGGGACACGTGCCAAAGCTAGGAAACTACAATTGATATGAATCCTGATTAATCAAGGGAAAAAAGATCTGAGACAACTTAAAAAATGCTGCCAGCATTAAAGGAATGGTTCGGTCAGAAATATTTATTGGCCCTACGGGTCGGCCATGTGTTTTTAAGCCTAAGTCGCTCGATATTAGAAAAATTTCCTATGGACCTTACACGAGTTTTCGTCCATTAAATGCACGCGAAAACAGGCAGCAGGGCGCAGCCATTTTGTGATAATCCTATCACTTGCCCCATCGCCCTGGGTGACCTGCTTTTGCGGCACTAAATCATATCCCCTGCCCCTGAGCCTGTCATCAGCAAACGCGTACCGCCCATTTCACAACGCCAAAGCACGTCTCGTGTCAACATTCGCTGCGCTTCATGGAAATGGAAGGACGCCTCTTTACTCAATAAGTATAAACAGACCGTTTGACAACACACAGCAGCAGATTTTCGATTCCATTCCTCTCTCTGTGTTACTTTGAGTATTCTGTGACTCGTTTCTGTGCTCTGGTCAGCTACCTTTGCCGCTTGTAGCCTGTGTGAACACCTGTACCATCGCTATAAATTATTTTAGTTTGTTTACCACACAATGGCTACAATAATGCCCTACATGTACGAGCCCGAGTATACCGAGGAGGATTTACTGGAAAGGGAAACATGCGAAAACGATGGGGCTTCGGACGGCAGTTGGCAGGATGAATCAACGGATGAAGACACTGGACCTAGTCGCATGGACGGTGTTTGCACCTGGTGCACATGCAATCAGTGCGAGCTAATGCCAACCGAGGACGAGAACTGCTACTGCTGTGAAAACTCGGGATGCGTGGCCTACATTTCGGAAGGTGAGCCACGGCCGCAACGCATCACCGAGCTGCCAGACTTCAGGGCAGCCTGCCTTACACGGTCCGTGTTGAGGATAATGATGGTGCTTATGCACGAACTTCGCGCAACTGTTCGTCCTCGTAATCCGAGTAACAAGTAAGTATACTCTGGTTGTGATGCCGCTACTATTTCATGGTCGTCTCCTATATTCAAAATTACATCTACATTTCATTGTAACGCATGAAAGACCCTGCTGCCTGTTTTCGCGTGCGTTTAATGGATGAAAACTCGGGTCAGGTCCATAGGAATTTTTTCTAATATTGAGCGACTGAGGCTTAAAAACACATGGCCGACCAGTAGGGCCAATAAACATTTCTGACCGAACCATTCCTTTAAGATTATTGCCGAGGGTGGTCTTATATTACTGCCTACCTTTGAATGTAAGATGACTGCCATGGCCTGGGAGAACTTCCGAGTTTCCTGAGTTTGATTTTTAGCACTGGCAACCATCTTGGAATCGAGTATTCCTCCATACTATAGATACCAGTGTTTCCTCGTTCATAGTCTGCATTTCTCATAGGTCCTCCAGGTTGTTCTCGATCTCCTGCGCCAATACATGACAGAGGGTCTCAATAAAAACACAGCACCATTTGCAGTAAAGGGATGTAGGAGTGGAACAAATATGAACAGGAGTGCAAGCGGCTGCCACACGTTACTCTACGGTAAGTGGAGGATATATATTAGCTCATGTATAAAAAAATAAATTTCAATTAGGGATAGTTAATCCACAGTAATATAAGTAAATAAATAAATAAATAAATAAAATAAAACTAAAGTAATAAGATATTTGTTCTTTAAATACACTAATGCAGAAGGGCTTAAAATGGAGAAACATTATATACTATAGAAGGGAACATAGCCAGGGCTTGGGCACATGGACAATAAGTATCCATGCTTAACATTATGTTTGTTCTTTACAATAAGTACAACATGCAGTTGGGTTGTATTACTGAATTATTGAGCTTATAACTGGGAGAATAGGAGTGGGATTCCACCAAAAATAGTTATATTAAATATACAGGTACACTGAGAAATTAAGAAAGAGCCGGTCTGGTGGTAGACGTATTAGAAATGTAAAACATGTGGATATGGAGGTCGTTCTGACAAATTATTTATTTTGTGTATCAGGCAGGGAACCAGCACTAATGGTAAGTAGGACTATGAATGGTGTGCAATGTTGAATTGAACTAGTTCACATGTATTGATTTAATGATTTATAGATTTTGTATGTATCTATCTGCTTGCACGATATATTTCATCAAAGCCCCAGAATCAGTGACAAATGCACTGAACATTTGTATATTGTAAATAATGTTTGATGTGTTGAATAGTCAAATCATGATAGCAATTTGGAAACATTAGAAGGAAAATTCATGATTTAAAAAATCTGAAAATGAAATTATGAAAACATGTTTTCCTCTTTTGTAAGAACTGTTTCTCGTTTAGGATTAATTGTGACGTCTTGGGGATCCTATACAAATATATATTGATGGGAATTGGAATCATACGTTATTGCTGTATTTGTGTAGCTGGAACATACAAGTCATGATTGTTTTTACTTGCCTTCCGAAGACCCCTGTGTGAAGGGACACTGTATGTCATGAACAAAGTCCCGAACATGTCTCTTGTGGCTTTGCAAGACTACTAGCCTTCTTCCTCTTCCTGCCTCGGAATTCCTTCACTAACTGCACAGGAGAACAAGACTACTAGCCTTCTGCCCCTTCCTGCCTCGGAATTCCTGCACTAACTGCACAGGAGAACAAGACTACTAGCCTTCTGCCCCTTCCTTCCTTGGAATTCCTTCACTAACTGCACAGGAGAACAAGACTACTAGCCTTCTGCCCCTTCCGGCCTCGGAATTCCTTCACTAACTGCACAGGCGAACAAGACTACTAGCCTTCTGGCCCTTCCTGCCTCGGAATTCCTGCGCACTAACTGCACAGGAGAACATTCTAACGGTAGACTATGAACAATTCAGGGGCTTCACCCTAATCTTGCTACTTTGTCTGCTTTCACAGAACCACTATAGTGGCACAATCCTTCTGTGTCTAACAAAAGTGAGCATTATTCGGGCCTCCAGCTGACTGCAACACAGTCATTTCTGGACGTCACTTCAGGACTGAAGTTACAGTCCCCAAGACCATCTCAGGTCCCTTTCCCTAAGGAGCAGACATCTCCAAGGCTACTGACTTCTTTCTGGCAGGAGCAGGCAGCTTGGCGGGCCCTGGCACTTGCTGGAGAGCTACAGTTTCATCCTGTCTCTTGCCATTTCTAACTGGAAGAGTCTCTAAACAAGCAAACCCTGACTTTTCGTCGCTGCTCTTGAACTGGTGATGGTTGCTTCGATTTCTGCTTCAGAAACCTCATTTGCCTACAGATATCCTACTTGATTGGACACTTTGATAACTATGTGGAGCTTGCAGGTGTCTCCCATCCAACGAAACCCCAGCATAGCAACTGCCCATTAGCTGGGATCCTCCAAACCAGTAACTGCATGCTCTGATCCTATCAGATTCTGCTCTGGTTTCACACACTCTCCGGATAGTGGTGATACTAGCTCCCATAACACAGAGAACTGGAGTTTTCTGATACTTCATGAGAGTAAGCTCCATGAATAGCTAGGGGTTTTCAGGGACTGGGGGACTCCTCTGGAGAACCCAACGCTGGCCCCTCTCTGGTGAAAACTACTCATGTTCAACCACGTCAAGATGGAAATTCTTCCTCTTGGAAGCCTGCACTGATTACAGCCCGCTTGAGTTTGGCCTTGTGAGTTGCATCTTTTCCTTGTCTATGGGTTACATCTCCCAAACCCAACATGACCTCTGCATGGTTAAGGGCGGTCTCTCAGTGAGACGGAGTGCATCTCCTGTTCCTGATGCCTTTGCAAATGTGTGTTCGATTTCTGATCTGTTTATTTAATGGTCTTTCTTGAAGTTGGAGCGTGGATCTGTGTCCTTGCTCCCTCTGCTCTTAACAGACGTCTGCACTTCTGGTTTACTTGTTCTTACTTGGGGTTTCTTTTGAATTCTAATTATTTCATATTTCTTGACTGCCTTTTCATGTTTCCAAGGGCCTGTGATATTCATGTCCACTCAGTGTTGGGGTAATTCTGCCTCACAACTTTTAAAGTATATGCTCTTCAGCAATTAGAATATACATTTAATAACATGTGTCAACATCATAACGAATTAGCCACCCACTTAAGTACTTTATTTATAAGTGTGAAAACGCTCCAAAAGTATGGCTGCCCCTGTTTGTGAGTTTTCTAAAACTGTTCACGTATTGTCAGCATGTCAAACAAAACGTACTATGGACTGCCACTTGCAATGGAATATGTAGGTTATTAAGCAATACAGTTCAAGTGTTTAGTTTCATGCCCGTGAGTCTGTGTACATTAGAGTTGTAATCATAGTTCCATGGTACTTTGCAATGTTCAAGATTGACAGTTTGTGTCAGTTCAAGGGAAGGTGACTGTGGGGTGCCATGAAATAAACTTACCTTGCATAACGCCGGTGTCCGAGTGATCCCTGTCGCACCCATTGCATTTTGGTGATGAGCAATTGTTGTAGTCCACGAAGAAGGAGGACCTCACGCAGCGGCAGAAGAAAAAGAAAAGGACCGGAGTTTGCAGACTTTAGCCCCATGCGAGACAATATGGGGTAGCATACCGCAAGAACTATCATGCACTCCGGAGCTCACCATCCTTTGCCACAAGAGAGACTACGGGTGGCTTGTAAACAGGACAGGGCACAGCAACACAAGCAGAGAAAAGGACCCTGGACTGTGTTGGCATAACGAAAATATAGTAGGTGTGAGGAACATGAGGGCATCCTCACTTCTAATCCCCTGGATCGTCCTCTCAGGTGGCCAGGGAAAGGCCATGGCTCTTGGATCCCAACCCTTGGGGTGGATATGCAAGGGAGGATAACCTGGTTGGAGCGACCTTGGGGAGTGGGGAGAGGATGTCTTTGGGTGAGACATGGTATTCCCCTTTCCCTTGTCAGAATAGACCGTATCCCCCCGACTTTCGTAGGTTGTTGTCAGTCATTCCCTCTTTCTCACACACAAAATATCCCACAACCATATGCCTTTAAGACTGGGACTAACAGGAGGCGACTGGGAGTTATACACACTCCCATTCATTTACCCCACTTTGGTAATGAAACAAGATAGGGGGCTGTGGAGGAGTACTATGGCAAGAGGCAGGCATGTCCAGTTAATAGGTTTAATTATGTTAAGGCAACTGAGGACAATGACAGGCACCTACAACCACTTAACAGGCCACAGGTGTATAAAAGGAGAGACTGCCATGGAGAAGGGGGGAAACCTGCCTGGAGCACAGGATGCCACTGGCAGACGTGTAGCATGCTGTAGAGAGGCCGGCGAGAAGGATGCTGTGTGCAGCAAAAGGGTGAAGGTCATGCTGGGCCCGAGTGGACCATGAGAGGATTAAGACACCAGCTGCACCCCTTTGCCTTCTGTCCACAACCAGAGCTGTGGGGCACTAAATGTTTCGGGCACTGCAGGCTGCTACTAGCTCCTCTGAGGGAAAGCAGAGCTATGTGCAGCGAGCCGCAGTGAACAAAGTGAAAAGCAAGTAATGAGCACTTATGAAGATTGTGAAAGCAATTTGGTGGAAAATGGTGAACACCAGAGAGTGAGTTGTGTGGAAAACACATTGTGGCAAAGCCAAGAGACTGCCAAGGAAAAACATAAATGAGTGTTAACCTGTGTTGACAAGGAAGCCCAAAGGATACAGGGATATAACAAAGTCCCATGGGTTATCGGTTGCGTGACCTATAATGGGTGGACCGTGTGATCTGACTTCTGCGCCTAGACTGAGTGACCCCTGCTTGGAAATAGCCAAGAATAGTGAAGATAAAAAAGCTGTATTTTATAACAGGTTGCTGAAGTGAGTGAGAAAGAGAGCAATCTGTCCGAACCAGTGAACAGCCTTGGTGCTTACAAAGTTGAACTGACAGTGTTTTTGAAAGACAAGAGATTTGAACTGATTATAGGTTTTGAAGCTGGAAGAGCTGACTTCTTGGGGAAGGAAACCCCAAGACTGTTCGAACTGTGTAGACCTCTTGGGGGAGGGAACCCTGAGGCCTTTCGCAACTGTTTTGAACTTGGGGAAGTTGGAAAGTAAGCCAGGAGCTGGAAGAATCTCAGAACGTTATTTGGAACACTGTTTCTTTTGTTGCTGGCAACCCTACACATCGTTTATCTTTAGTTGTGAGGGGAAGTATAGGTTTTGGACACAGACAGACTTTTGAGTTGAACTTACTGCCACAGACTATACTTAGTTTCTTTTGGTAGGGAAATCCCTCCTTAGCATAGAGCAAGTTAGGCCTTACTCCATCCTGACATTTAAGAAAAGAAACAATTTTTTTAGACAATTGAATCTGTTGTCTGGGCCTCATTATCAGTCCGGCGGTAACCCTGCTGGTGCTTCTGGTGGGTTGCCGCCAGACTAGTAACATTTTACCGGCACCTAGCTTCCCGGTGCCACTGGGACATTACAAGTCCCGGCGGACCGGGAAGCTAGGTGCAGGAATATGTTAGTCCCCATTCCCGTGGACCGCCATAGGACAAAAAAAACAGTTCAATTAGGTATAGTTAATCCACCGTAATATAAGTAAATAGATGACTTAAATAAAAAATAAAGTAATAAGATGTATGCTCTTTAAATACACTAATGCAGAAGGGCTTAAAGTGGAGCAACATACTATAGAAGGGAACATAGTCAGGACTAGGGCACATGGACAATAAGCATTTATGCTTAACCTTATGTCTGTTGTTTACAATAATTTCACCATGCATTTGGGTTATATTACTAAATTGTTAAGCCTATAACTGGGAGAATAGGAGTAGGATTCACACCATAATAGGTATATTAAATACATAAATAAACTGAGAAATTAAACACAAGGAGGTCTGGTCGTAGACCTATTAGAAATGTAAAACCTGTGGATATGGAGTTGATTTTGACAGATTATTTATTTTGTGCATCAGGCAGGGAATGGGTTCACAGAATCACCGGCACTGTTGCTAATGGTGCCAGTGCTTCCATGATGACTCTTCCCACTGGGGCTGATGCGCCCGGGAAGGCCCCCCCGGCAGTCAGACTCATAGTATGGTGGTCAGGAAACAAGGGTGCCGGTAAGCTTACCGATACCCTTGTTTCCAGACTGCCACGCTCATAATGAGGCCCTATGTGTCTTAGTCATGATGCCTTTACAAAAGCAGGAAAATGGGAGAGGAGGATCAGAAAGTGTGCAAGCACCATCTGGCGGATAATGCATGTGAATTATTGAAAACACTTGGATTATTGAATTAAAATCACATAAAGCAAACTGCACATGCGAAAACGCACTAAATATTTTGGAAAGGTATAATTTCTTCTCTAGAACACAAAGATTGGATGGGTCCATGGACGGTTATGCCACTCCGTTGAGGATTCTAATAACCACATGCAATTTCACTGGCATAATAGAAGAATACATCTGGGACCTGATAATGATGGGTACCTGGAACACAAAAATAAGGAAGAGAATTTGGATAGACAAGGATCCATTACTGGAAAATGCCCCATAAAATTGGAAGAGTCAGCAAAGAGCATACAAATGGTGGATGACAATGATGCTCAAATACCGGAGGTGGCAGTACAGGCTGTGTACTCAAACAGAAGGTCAGACACCAATAAGTTTTCCGTGACCAACTACACCAGTAATAGGGGGGACAGTCATGCAAACTATTCTGTCAAAGGAAGACCTACCTGTAGCAAGTGCAGATTGAGTAGCCATGAAACTGGAGCTAAGGAATGTCCAGCTCTGGGGTAGAGTGCAAGCTCTGTGGAGCGGGAGGGACTTTCACCAGACAGTGTAAATCAAACAGTGTTTCTAAATTTGATGGTCGGGATCAGCATACTGCATACAGAAGCAGCATCAAAACGATAGAAGACCTAGAGAGTTACAAAATACAGAGCTTGGAAGAAAATGTATGATTAATCCAAGTACAGAAAAAGAGTGGACTGTGGGACATCATGAATGCCAATAGTGTAGATATTGAGATGATGGTGGATTCTGAATCGCCTTACATGATGACATCCCCAGAACTTTATGAGGACAGTTTTGGAAAATCTGTGAATGTACTCATCCGTTCTGACATAAATCCAAGCGTTTATGGACAAGTTCCCATCAGCATGCTAGGGTACGAATGAGCGTGCATTCAGTACAAAGGCGGAGAAGTCGGGGGAAACTGTATGTCACATGCAAAGGTGTTTTGTGTTAGGGTGGGATCAAAAAGAGGCATTAGAGATACAGATAGGCCCAGGGAAGGAAGTTTCCATTGTATGCATGAATGCGAATGCGCCATTGTTGAGTGAAAATCTCAAGATAACATATCATTCTGTTTTTAATGACAAATTGTATATGCTAAAGGGGTTCCTGCACAAGATAATATTGAAAAGAAGAGCAGTGCCAAAAGGACACAAAGAGAGACATGTACCCGTGTTAGCCAGAGGGGCACTTAAGACAAAATTGGACAGACTGGTAACTGAAGGAGCTATTAGAGTGATTGAGGCATCAGAGTGGTTGTCACCAATCATTTTGGCAAGGAAACGAGATGGAGGGTTAATGATGTGCATTGATCTGCGTGATTTGAATACCATTATTAGTGGACAGGCACCTACTTCTAAACATTAATGAACTTGTGGCTAGTATGGGACAAGCAACATGGTTCTCAACTTATGATCTATTGTCTGTGTACAATGAAATTGAGCTGCATGAGTATTCCTGTCATAGCACTTCGTTTATTACACCATTTGGGGTGTACATGGTTTGCAGGATGTCATTTGGAGTAGCCTTGGCAGCAGCTGTGTTCCAGCGACTCATGCAGGAATTGTTTAGCAAGTTTGCAGGAGTGAGATATTTTCAAGATGACACATCGGTATTGGAAACATGTGGTTGATGCCAGTGAAGTGGTTGTTCGGGCTGTATTATCTCAAAGGAAGGAATAGGAATATAGACCAATAACATGTGCCTTAAGAGTTTTAAAGGATCTGGAAATAAGATATTCAGTTATTGAAAAAGTTGCTTCAACAGTATTTTGGGCTATCAAACATTTTCTTACTCTTCTGTGTGGTTTACCTTATGACCTAAGACCATACCATAAACCACTTGTTCATATTTTAACTACTAAGGGTTTGGGATTCATATAACCACAGATTGCCAGATGGATGCATGCCCTCCAAGATTATAACTTTGTTGATAGCCAGAGACATGCATTGGCTGACTGTTTATCAAGAGTACCTGTACAGGACAAAGGAATGCCAGTAGAAGAGGAAAGGGCACATGTAGTTTTCAGGATTCAGCTGTAGGTAAGATTGAATGATGGGAAGAAAGTTAAAAGGATGCATTGTTGGCATGGGTTAGTAAGCGTTTGAGAGAAGGGTGGACCAAAGTTGAGAACAGTACTGAAGGCAAAAAGTATGCATTTGTTTTGGATGAGTTAGCGGAGAGTCTGTGGGGAGTTACTAGAAGTTATAGATTAGTGCCTCCAGTAGCAGTCAGGAATTGGCTAGTTGAACATTTAGGAAGAACTCTTACAAAGAAAAGGTTACAAGAGTCATACTGGTGGCCGGCTATAGCCGGCGATGTGGAGCAAATGGTTATAGACTTGCGCAATGTGCCATTATGATAAGAGCCAAGTGGTGAGGGCACAACCAGTGCATCTTGTGGCAGTACCGGAAAGAGTCTGGTGGAAGGTAGATTTTTACATCACGGGTAAATTTGAAGTGTTAGGCGAAGATGTCAGATATCTTCTGGTACTAGTGGAATATACATCTAGCTGGTGTAAGGAAAGTATGGCATCAATAGTAGACACGGGCACAATAGATGCAAGTTTCGAACATCTTTATTTTGGTATTTCGGATGGGTTGAATTCCTAAATGGCCCTAACTCTACAATGGAAGTCGTCTCGACCATTAAACAAATAGCAAACAAGTCCAAGTCAGTCTAGTCAAAATAAAAAGGCCTATACTAAAAAACCTAACCTTGCCCTCCTTCTCAAATGACAAATGTGTTAAATGAATGCAAAAGAAAAAATAGTGTCTTAAAAGAAATGTCAGAATGGCTTAGGTGACAACTCCCTTGCCCACATTCAGCAGCACAGGGTCTCGAGAGTTCCTTAAAAAGGATAGGTGGATGGCACAGTTCTATCAGTTTTGCACACTTTGGTTTACTGGAACAAGCTTTTAGCAGTTCAGTTTCTTAGGCTTTGTCCGTCTTCTCATAAATACACAGTTCTATTCTTGAGTTTTACTTTGCCACAACTCAACACAGACTGGCTCGCTTTTCAATTTCACCTCTTTACTTAATCACAGTTCAGAACAGACTTCCCTCCACCAGGCTCAAGCCTATTTTTCTCTTTTTGTGGGTTCCCTTTCCCACTTTCCTTCAAATGTAACTTTCACTCCACCACATTTCAGCACAGGATTCCCTTCACCGGGCTCGAGCCTGTCTTTCTCTTTGTGAGGATTCCCTTCCCCACGTTTTGTCCTTAAATCTTTTACTGTCGAAGACTTTCAAAACTGCAAGGATTTTATGTAGACCTCTGCATGGCCACTTCGACCTTTGTTTAAACAATTCAACAATCAACAATCTTCCCCCTCTCGCAATGCTTCTTGGTACTTGTAGTTTCTTATTCTCTTTACGTTGTCCTCTTAGCCTCTTTCAAAGTTCATATACTTTGCCCCCTCTGCGTATTCAAAGTTCACATACTTTGCTTTTCACTTATTCAACTTTCATTCGGGATTGCGGTTACTTTCTTGCCTTCGATTCCGGTTTAATACACTTTAACTCAGAATATTTCACAGAGATTTTTGAATGTGCGATTCCGCCTCACAGGACCACTCTGTTACTTTGTATACTTTCTTCCACATTCAGAAATTGTCCTTTCCATTACGCATTGTATCCGCACACGTGCAACCTTCAACTCTTGGTCACAGTTACTTTTGCTTTTAACACAAACAGGCTTTTCATGCCTTTGATAACTCACTGGTCGTGTTCATTGGGCTTCTCTCATTACAGCTTTCATGTAGCAGCATTATCAATGCCTTCTCTGCTCCTCCCCAACAATGTCATTCACACAGGAGGGTAGTGGGCTGCTTTGAAGTATCTTGAAGGTTTCTCCTTTCCGCTCACTCGGTTTCAGGCTTGGAACGCTACGGATTCCCAAAAGTGTGGAATTCCCGCCTGGCTCTCTCTCATTCTTTGCAACTGTCGATCAGCCCCTTGGGCTTCCAACTTCCATTGCCTGATTTGCATCACCCTTGGAAGAGCTGCTCCTTCTTGTATCCAGCCTCGCTTAGAGTGTGCCTGTGTGCGCCACCTTTTATCCTGAATGGGAGTGTTAACAAGTGGCAGGTGTGCATAGTCAGGATTATGTGCCTGAATCATTAAAGGTCAGAGCCATTGCAAGTCAGTAGAGATAATCTTCCTGGCTTCATTCCTCATCAGCCTCTGCGCAGTAGTGTTGTCAATGTGAAGTGGAGGGAATTATGGGAGCTGTAGTTTCCCATAAAATAAGCATGGATAGGGGTTAGATGGGTTGTGGAAAAAGGGGGATACCATGTCTCACCATGT
The DNA here is from genome assembly GCF_040938575.1 of Ambystoma mexicanum. Taxonomy (NCBI): domain Eukaryota; kingdom Metazoa; phylum Chordata; class Amphibia; order Caudata; family Ambystomatidae; genus Ambystoma; species Ambystoma mexicanum. Next base: position 1,135,636,295 of record NC_090932.1, on the reverse strand, counting down.
GGTGCTTATCCCCCACTCCCTGAGGACCACCTACCCAGGTGATCCTACCTCTCTTGTCCATCCCCAGGGTTTGTATCCAAAAGTGATACCCTTTCCCTGGCCACTTGAGTATGGGATCCTCGGGGACTAGGTTGTGAAACACACGCTAATTCTTTACACTGGATAGAGGTTGCAACAGTACAAACGGTTTTTGATAGGGATGTGGTGTCAGAGAGCATTATTACAGACAATGGGGGGCAATTTATGTCATGTGAAATGTCAACTTTTCTAAACAAAAGAGAGATTGAACATCATAGAACTGGTCTATACAACCCCAGTGCTAACAGGTTAGTTGAGCGAATTATCAGATTCATCAAGGAGGTGGTGCAGTTGGCGTTACCTAGTAGGTAGTGTTGGAGAATTGTGCTGGCGGAGGCCGTCAAAGCTCATCGACATAAGCCAAACAGCTTTACAGGGTGTGCACCTTTTGAGATGATGAGGGGTAGGAAGCCAGGGAGTAAATTAAGGCATGGCTAGGTGGTGGAGTACAGACCTAGAGGAAGAAGTATGCAGAGAAAGAGAGTAACAAAGAGATTTGACAGAAAAACTTAACAGTAGAGTTGGTAGGTAGTGCCAGGTTCAAGTAGGAGATGTGGTAAGGGTGAAGAGTCCCAGGTTTGTGAGACATGGTTTACAGTATTTTCAGCACATTTGAATGTAGTAGGGTAATCGCTGCGACCTTCAAGGATATGTCAAAGTGAGTGACGGTACTGTTTGGAGCAAGCAGTGAATTGCTATTCAAGATTCATCAGGAAATGGTCTGTTGATGATGTTCCAAGTGATTTTATGAATTAATTGAATCAGAGATTAAGGGGTAGACCTGCATGCGACAGGGAGGAAAGCAAGGAGTTGGGATGTGAAGTGGGGAAAGAATGGGGAAAGGCTGATGTGGGCAATAAAGTAGTGGTCAACAAAGTAGTTGGAGAAGCAGCTACAAATACAGCAAGGAGGTGACGCAAGGGACAGAAGATGCTGACTTTTCTGTTGATGTTACAGGACATGATATGGGTGATGTGAAGGGTATCGGATGTTCAAAGAGGGTCCAGCAGCTACCAAAGAAGTTGAACGATTATGTTTGTCGTTAAAATATTAGTTTGTTATATTTTTCCATTTTCATTGTGTTTTATTTTCTTTCACATTTTTAGAAGTTGTAACAAGGGTCTAATATGTAGGTTATTAAGCAATACATTTGAAGTGTTAAGTTCCATGTGCTAGTTATATTTTTCCATTTTCATTGTGTTTATTTCTTTCACATTTTTAGAAGTTCAAACAAGGGATGGAGGTGTGTTGCAGTGTAATACGTAGGTTACTAAGCAATACAGTTCAAGTGTTTATTTTCATGTGCATGGGTTGGTGTAGATTAGAGTTGTAATGAAAGTTCCATGGAACCTTCCAGTGTTCAGGTTTGATCGTTCTTGTCAGCTCTAGAAAATGTGACCACGGGGTGCCATGAAATAAACGTACCTGCCATCACGCTGGTGTCCGAGTGATCCCTGTTAAACCCACCACACCACGTTTTGTTTGGCATAAATGGGTCTATCCTCAAGGGTCAGCTGGATGATGTCATAGTGCATTGTGTTGGTAAGTGACTCATCAGGGCCACTTCCTGTAACAGTTAATTCACTCCTGGGCAATGTAAAGCTACTTGTTCTCCCTCATAACAATCAGAACTGTTTCTCCCCAATTCATAGTGTTGGACCAGCACTTTGGGTAACTGAAGGTGACCTCAGTGGACTCTTTCTTGGTAAGTGTTATGCTCCTTACTGGGGGGTGATCCCCATGCACATCCCTCTCATACTCAAGTTCTTACCTCTGTAGGTGAAACTCCTGCAGGATCACAATCTTTTTCTGCTTCTGCACTTCTAATGCCAGCTGATGTTTGGTAGGATCCCCACAAAAGGCAAGCTTTGTTTCCTCTGAAAGGATTGTTCAGGTCTCTGGCTAAACTGCAATGAGACCAGCCTGTGATTTAGCTGTGAGCCAATATCTACAGGAGGCATTGGTACCCAACCTTAGAGGGTGACAACCTCTTCAGAGCCATGCAATGAACTGCACGTTTAGTAAATAAATGGCTATAACTTCGGTTTTAACCATACAACAATTTCCTTTGTCAAAATATTTTATCATCTTCATTTTACATATAATACAATTAGTGGACTGCTAGCATTCGGCCTTTAAGTAGGATTGAATTTAGGGAATAGTAGACAGTTTTGATCTGAGACCTTAGAATTGCAGAAAAACACATTTGGAACATTGCAGACTTTCCTGATTAATATTCAGTTTCCCTGGATCCTATTCTTTGAAACTGATAAGGCTAGAGGTGCCAATAGACATCTAGATAGTATCAGATCCCCACCCCTACTTCCAATTGGCTCTTAAAGGAAAATAACATGAGGTAGCTGCTAAAAGGTTCTGCATGGGCACACTATCTAGAAGGTAGCCATCTTGTCTCCCAGATATCTGTGTGTCTTTGGACTGTGCACAGCATAAGTATGCATTTATTTACTATGCAGATGATAGTAACTAAGTTACTTATTTCCGGAGCCAAAAGCGAGCTCGGATGTAACATTTTATACCACTTTTTAACCACAGAACATGTCAATAAGTGTGTTGCATGCCGCAGCAAACTTTCTTGATGAAAACACCTTCACTTTGTTCAAAATTGAAAATGCTCATTGAGTACACCTTTAAAGATGACATTCGCTTACACACCCAGCAAAAACAAGGGCAACAGAAAGAGAAAGTCAAAATAGGCAACACATGTTCAAAATAAAGGGGAACAAATTGGTCATAATTGAAGACATAATTATGCATGTAAAATAGGAGAAGAATATTAGCGACATAAAATATAGTGAGCATTAAACTGGGAGTTTAGGAAGGTCCATTCTGCACTTAAAAGGTCAGTTCTATCGTCTATTGTGTATTATTAATATTAATATTATTAGGGTATTTGTTGAGGATGGGCTTAGCTTCGGGAGGCAATGGAGCGCTTTTCAGGTCATGGGGGGAGGACAGGGTGAGGGAAACAGAGATACAAGGAAGCAGGTAAATTGTATGTAATTGCAAATTCATAGATACATGACTAGCTTTACATAGATAACTGAAAAATACAACTATCTTATCTGTTTTGAAAAAAATGTAGGTAAGATAGAAAATCAAACGAAGTAGGCGAGAAAGCCAAGGGACACTATGTTCAGGGCACTGAGCCTCCCATGCTGGAAGATTTATTTTTCCAATTTCATAAACATGGTGTTAGTTGCACTTTCTCCCTGCTGGATTTTCCGAAGTTAAAAGTTTAATGTTGCATGTACTCCCATGGCTCAAGGTGAGACAATTATGAATTTTAAAATAAATGTCTCCAATGTGTATCATTCACTGCTAAAATGATTTGCAACACAAAACGAACACACTTGAATTGTTAGTTAAATGTTTGAAATGTTCAATTTTTTAACACACTGGAATTGTAATAACACATTTAGAAATGGTATTCATAAATTGAAATTGAGAATTAAAAGAGCAATAAAAACAATATAAAGCAAAATTGATTGTGTGGGTCACTGACAAAATCTGAGCCCAGCAAGACAAACACAAGCATTGGAAAGGTGCTGAAATAAATGTAAAATGCCTTGTAGTATAACTTCTTGCGTATAGATGCCTGGTAGTGGATACAAGCCATTCTAATTTGAGACAAAATCATTGCTTCCAATCCCGCATTTCGATCACATTTGGGATTGTTCTATTCTTCTTGGTCTCCACCAGTTCCAACATCTGCCTCATGATCTTAGATTCAAAGTCTGCACATCCGTAGAAATGGGTACAGGTTTGCCCCCCATCATGGATGGAACACTTCTCACACAGTGTGTTGGTAATTGCGGCAACCGTTTGGTCCTTTGTGAAGAAAACCTGCGCATAGTGAATGAAATGGTTGCTGATGACGAGGATGTTCTGATTGTCAATGCCGTCCGTCTCCAGATGTAAGAAGTTGATGCAGACCAAGTTCATGGGTCCGGACTTTACACATCATGTATGTATTTAAAACAATGTTAATGATAATAATGATGATAATAATATATTCTTACACAGCATATCATGCTAGACTGACTGTTACTTGATTTACCAATGTTGGAAGGAAAAAAAGCTAAATTTGGATCTGCCTTGGGATTGCAACTTCTGAAGTGCAGCCTGCCCTCATGTCCAAAGCTGCCCTCATGTCCAATGCTGTACTAGTGTATCTACCCACCCTTAACTAGACTGCAGGCTTAGCGGCGGTCTTTGAGACAATGCATCTGCTACAGGGACTGTTATAGCCAATAGCATCGGTCCCTGACCACTTCTTACATTTTTCGGTGCTCTGATAGCCATACTAATAAAACAATTGAATAAAACTAATTAGAGAGTACTTTTGAGGCAGTACTTGGCCCTAAAGTTGGCTTTGATAGTACAGAATACAACCTTTCATGACATGCATCTTCCACGCTTTGAACCGCAGATGGTTGTCAAAACTGGTTCATTTGTTTGGTGGATTCCAGCTGCATTGGTGATCAACGCTTTGACTAAACTCAGCTTGGCAAATTAGGCTTGTCTCATCTCTTCCAGAATCAGTCCTGGCATTTCTGGTGGCTCAAAACTGGTGAGATTAGAGTTAATGATGTGAACAGCTTCAGTGGTTACTTCCGGACAGCCGATGGTCTGTATTTGTTTTAGGTTCTATTTGTGCTGTGGCTGTGCAAAAATGTTTTTTAAGATTAGAACTTCTGTGTCAGTACCTTATTAGCTATTGCAGTGGCATGTGCTCTGTGGGACAGGACCTCTGCACCAGTGTTGGTTCTGCCTGGGTGATACTAAAATTGGAAGTCATAGACGGGCAAGGCAGCAAACCTACGGTGCCCTGTTGTGGCCAGTTTTATGAAATGAAACATTTAGGTCAGAGGATAGTTTTCATTGTGGACAGTTAATTTGTAACTCAGTCATTGAACTTTTCATAGCTTCCCACTTCAACGCCAAACATTTCAACAGTGCACTGAATGATTTTGCTCTGATGCAATCAATCCCCTGGCAAAGGAAGCTGACCTATTCACATCTGAGAACGGGAGATTGACCAATAACAATCCGCCTTTCCAAGGTGCAATTGTGCATTCACAGCCCGCACTATTGTAAATAAATAAAAGTAAAAGAAAATGGCCACTATAAAAATAGAAAGGGGACTAAGTCCCTTTTTAGATGATGGCAGCCATTTTGTAACCTGTTTTCCATGGCCGCCATCATCCCAAAAAGGACCCAGTCCCTTTTCTATTTTTATGGCAGGCATTTTTGTAACTTTTTTTTTCTCCGATGGGAGATGTGCTTGCGCTGAGCTAATTTCTCGTCGGAAGGAAACAAAATGAAAACTATCTGCACCCCGGCAATCCCGGGGTGCGAATAGCTTTCACACCCCGACTGGGAGGCGAACATGGCGTTTAACGGCCCGCAGCCTGAGGTGAGGCCCTCGCTTTTCTCCAGCCTACCAAAGATCGGGCTGGCTGGCCGTTAACAGCCATGTCTGCCCCCCAGCTGGAGCATGAATGCTGCATTCTCACTGTCACTCTCCTGGTAGAGCACAGCTGCTGCTCCATCCAGATGACCATTTACTTTCCGAGTTGTGGTAAGCAAGGAGAGGTGCTGTTGTGAGAGGTTGGATTAGTCTTTTAAAGGCTTGCTGGCATTGTATAGTCTTTCAATATCAACGAGAGGCAACATTTCCTGTAATAATTGCAAAAGTCAAATACATTTTGGAGCTCTCTCAGTGTGTTTGGTTACTGCCCATCTGTAGAGTCTGTGGACTTTGGAAGAGTCTATCGCAAAGCCCCTGGTGCATGTGATGTGTAAGATGTATTTGACTTTGTTCCTGCAGAACTGACCTTTATCAAGTGACCCTTGAGGCCTTTGGGGATTAAGACAAGCTAATATTTTTAAAAGTGCAACATTCTGTTCTTTGGGTGTTCACCCAAACACAATGATCTCATCCAGGTACCAGTCCAGCAATGGGTCAGTAGTGGTAAACACATAGTCCAACATGTCTGTACCATCTTCAGTTGACTCGTTAGGTTAGAGCAAATGGAGTGAATTAATGTATGCGCTGCTGGTGATAGGTGCTGAATTATGCACCTTCTTTCAGTGTCAGAAGGTTTCCAGTCTTTAAACATCTGGATGGCTTGGTCAGCCAATATTTGGTATGCATGTATAGGCATGTTATAAATATCAATAACAAAAGTTCCTTTAAACAAATGAGAGTTTGTTCCCAATGTTCGCTAGGTGATGGGTTCACCCCTGGGTCCCCCTCTTCTGGGAGCGGACCCTTCTCAATTGTTTAGCACAGTTTTATGTAGGGTGATGGTTTCACCACTGGGACCCCCTCTTCTGGGCCCTGACACCTCTTGTCTTCAGTTCTTGGGTGTTTGCTTTCACCCCTGGATCTCCCTCGGTCGGGCTCAGTCCCCTCTTGCCTTTAGCGGGATTCAATTCCTTTGGTTTTTCAATGTTTACTTTCACTGTGGGATTCACTTCCCTTTCTCTCACACTGCTTGTAGATCAAAGTCTTTCAATTGTACAGGGATTTTACTTGACCCTCTGTATGACCACGTTGACCTATTTCGCCAGCCCTCCTACGGCCTTCTGGTATCTGTAGTTTCTCTCATATGTGGCTCAACCAGAGTCTCTTGAGTTAGCACCACTTGTTGCCAGTTTCCCTCTGCAACTGGTCTCCGCTTCACACTTTTTACAGTTCATTCAAGCGAATTCAAAACTTGCCATTTTAAAATTCTCCCTCAACACAGCCCGGTTCTTATCGGTTCTCTCCTCGACTCACCAGATGTGATGAACCGCTTGGCTGTTAGCTTCGCTGGAGTCAAAGCCGGTACCACTGGTGCGGGAGCTTCCCTCGCTCCTCCTTATCGGCACAGGCTTGCCCGGTGTACCGTTCATATCTGCTGCAGGACACTTGTGCTATTGTTTGCAGTCTTAGGCTCTCTTCCACGAAGGTGCTGCAGGTCTGGGACGAAAAGGGCAATGTCCCTTCTCTCCTCACCACCCTCTCGATTCCTGCTTCCTTTCTCCTTCGCTTGAACTGCTGTCTACCATGCTCGCCTTGCCCGACCTGTGCTCTCTGGCTCCACCTTTAAGCTCAGTGGGGAAGGGAAAGGGCCGTCAGATGTGTGTGATTCTGATCAATTGCCTAACTTTGCCTGACCCTTGTATTGGGACATGTCAGGTAAACAGCTCCGGTGTTAGTCCATTGTCCTTTCTGTTGTGCAAAAGTGTTAAAGTTAGAAAGGGGGGGCAGTGGTTTGGAATATCCTCAGTGAGAGGATGGGGAAAAGATGTTAAAGGAAGGGGGATACTGCGTTTCACCCGTCGGTGTCCCACTCCCACTGTGGGAGGACCCCCCCATCCAGGTGAACCCCCCTGCTGGTCCACCCCCAGGAACTGGATCCAACAGCGATGGCCGTGTCCTGGCCACCCGGATGACCCTGGGGACTAGCTAGGGAGACACCTTTAGGTTTCTCACAGCAGTCTGCACCTGCGTGTAGCTTTTTGACTTGTTCCTGTGTAGTGGTCAATGCAATCCATTTCCCATTTCACCTGAACTACAGAACTCCAGAGAACAGTGCAGAATTGTGAGACTTGTGGTCTGCCGGGTAAGTAATGTTGGTGGAGGACTGGGTTAATTGCCTAGAAAAGACCATTTATCAAATTAGAGGGACAGGGTCTGTATTTTGTCCTGTACATGTTGGCTTTTATAACCTCAACCTTTTGTCACTTATCACCCAGGTGAAACAGCTGGACCCCATACTTGTCTTACAGTGCTGCGCCATACAGTGTTCCCAAACTTTGTCCAGGGAGAAAGGGGCTACGCTTACTCTATTGGAGACTCTGACTGCTCGCTGGCATGTGCCCCCTGACATTTCTCGGGCATCCGGGACTAACTCCAAAAACCTGTACCGTAACCTTTTGATAATCATCTTAGTTCCGGTCTTGTCGTATGTGCTGCCGCTCCACTATGGAGACAGAGCTTCCAGGGTAGGCTCTGTGGGAATCGTGATGTTCCTGTCCATGAAAAAGCTGATGTTTCTCTCTTTCATTGGAGGCTAGAGCCCAGAATCTTCCTATGTCAGGAGTGGGTAGATAAGGCCGTATCTTTGGCAGTGGTCTCCAGCGTAGTTTGTTCACTTCCCGTTCTAGACTGCTGACCTGCTGTTTTAGGGTGTCTAGTTCATGGATAGTTACCCAGGTGTGCCATTGCAGGGGCTGACTCACCCTCACTCCTCTCTACCTCCAACATCCTGCTCTCTTTCATCACTTCCTTTAGTGTGGTGGATTGACACTTCTACCTTTGAGTTTTTGTTGCCACAACACCACTGCACATAGCTTAGATAGTATCATGACCTGTGGCAGTTGATAATAATTGCTTTCGACAGCAGCATGTCCCTCCTTCCTATGCATCAATGGGTCAGTATTGCCAAAGACATGATCCAACCTGCTGATGCCATCTGCAGTTGACCCGTCATATTAGAGCAATTGGAGTAGATTAATTTAAGCTATGCTCATGATAGGCTCTGAATTATGCACCTCCTTCTTTCAGTGTCAGTACGTTTCCAGTATTTCAGCATCTGGAAGGCTTGGTCAGCCAACATTTGGTATGCGTGCTCCCATTTCCCCACAGACAGGTCTCTTGAGAATGGTCTCGGTCTGGTGTAGGTACCAGATTCACTGGGTGTGGTGAGGGCCTAATTCATGGGTGCCGGAAGCCATCAGTGAGAGTAGTCAAAGTTGAATATTGGTTAGCCACAGCAAGAGTCTCTATGTTTGGCAGTGGGTACAATGGCCAAATTAGGAAAACCTTTTTTAGCTCCGCTCCTTTTACTTCTTTTGGGAGGGCACTTTGGTTGAAGTCACTAGCTCCATGGCAGAGCATCTGCCATGGTCATGTGGAATGGATGGCAGCTCTTACAAAACCTTTTATGGTGCCTATGATAGCAGAGGTCAGATTTAGTAGGTGAAACAAGCTCACTATGGGCTGGTGGGAAAAATGTGTGGTGTGGCATCCCAGTCATAATCGGTACAAAGCCAAGATTGTCTTGTGGCTGCGGTATATAGACAACCTTTTTAATATCTGGGATGGCACAAGCGTGGAGTGGTTGGCGTTTGTAAAATTACTTAATGTTAATGATTTAAATCTCAAATTCACCCAGAGTCACAGCAAGACCGACATCATATTTCTAGATGTTCGGGTAGCAGTGTGTCAGGCTGGTTTAATTACAGAACTACACAGAAAACCAACCAGTTCAAACATCCCCCTCCATGCCAAAAGTAATCATCCCACAGCCCTAAAATGGAGCATCCCATATGGAGAATTTGTCTGCATACGACATAATTGTTCTAGAATTGAGACCTTTGATACTGAATGCGCACAAATGGCCAAAAAATTCCAACACCATGGATATCCTAAGAGGGTATTAGAAAGAGCTTTCTATAAAGCTAGAGACATGGATCGTTCCTCGCTCCTGGTAGACAATACTGTCTTGCTGCACACCACTGACATGAGCAATGCCAGATTAATTCTGACTTTTGGTAAAGAAGCGTTGAACATACGCCAGGTTATGCAGAGACATTGGCATGTCTTACAATTAGATGAACACTTGAACACACTGCTGGGCGAAAGAGTGAATATAACATTTCGAAGATCTAATAATTCACTAAAAGACATTTTGGTAACCAGTTTTATGAATCCGGCTATTGGTACATTAGATAACACCTGGCTAAAAACAAAGATAACAGGCTTTCATAAATGTCAAAAATGTAAGGCGTGCCAATATGCCATAAACACTGCTAGTTACCATCATCCTATTTTGGATCAAAAAATTGACATCAAGCATCGCATCACGTATGAGACTGAATTTGTCGTGTATGTTTTAAGCTGCCCTTGCCAAAAATGGTATGTGGGGAGCACAATAGGCAAACTAAAATTACTAGTGCTCCAACACATACGATCGATAATAAACGCTGATCCCACCTACCCCATGGCATTACATTTTCAAATTGAACATGGAGGGAAAATAGATGGTTTCTCTTATTTTGGCATAGATACAGTTTTGAAATCTCTGAGGGGAGGCAACAGGGAGCTTTTGCTAAGACAGTTCGAAACCAGGAGTATTTTAGACCTCGAAACTAAGAAACCTAGAGGTCATAACCTCGATGAGGAACTTTTTGGCTACCTGAGAACCCACACTTCCTTTTTCCTCTTCATTTTCTTCGTTCTGTCCTTTTCCTCTTTTTCTCTCTTTTTCTGGTCTCTATACACATTGTTTCTTATTGTTGATGGTCTTGTACCATACAGTGATATGAGTTTTATACTGTCTAGTGCATATACCCCCTTTTTTTGCTACCGGTGACCGTTAACCCTTACCGCCTTATTACGAGGTCCCTTTGCGGGTTGGTACTTTAACGCCTGCTTTTTGCAGGCTTTAAAAAACGAACCCGCAAAGGGACGTTGGTGCTAATTACGGTACCGCAATTTGCGGTACCGTAATTAGCGCCTTGCCCATTCCCATTATGCCCTATGGGGCAAAAATGGGAATGGGGAAGGGCCTTAGTGAATGGGGATTTACCACCCCCGCTCACCTTGGAGTAGGGCGGTAATTCCGCCATCCACCAAGGCGGACACGGTAAAATACCGGCGGCAACCATGGCGCTATTAGCGCCATGGTTACCGCCTACCGTGTAATGAGGCCCATTGTATAACCCCTAGGGTGGCTCTTCCCATGTGAGTTTTTGCCTTTGATAATGTTTTTTACAAATTCTGAGTGAGGCAATTTTTACTCACATTACACAATATAGGCCTTCTCTGTTTTTCACAACATTTCTTATAATTATTGTCTTTTTGTAGAAGTGGGTAATTTAGATTTTTTAACACAAAGGTTTTTGGACTTATGCTCATTATGCTCTATGAAAGTAGTTATATGGCTAAACCTGTAGGTCATTTGTCTATGATCCAATAATGTTTTCCCCCCTTTTTGCTTATGCAGAACTTTTCGATGCAAAATGAATATGGCTATCCGTGACATTTACTCTTTGGGTGCACTAGACACTTTATGGAAATTCTCATTGTGCGCACTATGCACTTTCAGGCACTATGCACTTTATGATGTTACATGATATTGCTGCTTTGCATATTTGCACATGCCAGATGTTTTTCTTCTGATGTACTGCATCTGACCCAACTCTCCAGCACATTTGAATATATGCATATAACATTGCCACAATTTGTTGTATGCAAATGGGATTATCATGTCCAGTCAACAGGCCGTTCCTTTGTAAACATCTTATGAGGACACTAGGTATTTTATCTATATTATGAGACAACTGTACACTAAAGTCTCTTTTCTAGAGCCTGTTATAATTATTCACACTCGTGGTATGTACTGGCTCATAAATAAAGATGCGCGTCATTTACACGCTCTGTCGACCTGAGGACTGGCCATGCCTTTCCACCTTGGATTGAATTTGTATGCATAATTGGCAATGTTATTCCACTTTGGATTTAACTTGCATGCATTAATACACATTTTGTGTTCCATCCCGTGCTGGGAGTGCACACTTTTTGTTCTGCTACAAAATGGTTGACCTATTCTACAAGAGAATGTAGAGTTTGCACTGTTGTACATTCTACACACAACCATAGAGTGCCATGTACATAATGTTGTCCATCATTTGTGTTTGCTTACCTACGTGACCAAGCGGTCAGAATATCGCGAAACACGTCGTTTTTACAGGTTCTTTACCTTTTCTTATCGCACCTCAATATATTAAAATATGCTGTTGCTGGGACCAAATGTGCCATGATTGTTCTTTTTTGCTGCAAGGACATTTCATCCTCGGCTGCTCTGGGAGTGCAGTCCATCCCACGTACGTAGTACGGGGAACTGTTAAATATATATATATATATATATATATATATATTACACGGCCACGCTAGTGGCCGTGTAGTTATGGTTAAGTTGCTGTTTCCATAGGAAGAGCACTTTTTGGGTGGCTTATAACTCTGCTCTCCCTGGACGAATCCTCACCAAACTTTGCAAAAAAAGTATATGGGCCACTCTGAACTTTGGCAAAGTTTGGTGATGTTTGGTCCAGGGGGGGAAAAGTTATGGGGGGGGTCCCAAAACGTCTTTTTTTCCCATAGACTGAATGGGGGAAAAAGTTTGCGCACGTCTACAGCCCAAACGGCTGGACGGATTTTCACCAAATTTGCGGCAGGAGCTTGGTCCCGAAAGCGTGCTTTTGTAAATGTGGTGCCAATTCATCCACTACTTTTCTTTAAAACGACTAAAAAGTATGTCTCAAAAAATTAGTGATATCTATGTCCGCTCCGCGGACACACTTCCCCGTCCGCTCCGCGGACACACTTCCCTGTTCGCTCCGCGGACAAGATACCGATTGGCTAATCCGTAGCGTCATGTTCGTGGACATGTGGCGCATTCACTGATTGGGTGTTGAACATCGTGAAGTGCGTCAGTTTCTGTTGCTGTGCCCGCCATGTTTTATTCATGCTTTGGTGTATGCGGACATCGCCGGTAACACATATAAAACAACACAACAATGCACTTGTTAAACTTATGAAAAATTGTATCGGAAGGTGAGGGTTAATGAGGGTGGGATGTGTTGTGGAGCAGGAAGGCAAAAAGTGCTGTTTTCTTGTCATCTAAGTCATTTGGTAAATAGCGTCGTACAGTTTGAAATCTGAGGCAGCCACCTGCAGTGTTTGATGGAAAGAGCAGGTTTGCAAGTGTATGGGAGCACCACTTCTCATGAATGCGTTGATACATGTTGTTGAAAAGTAAGAATGTATTTTCATTCTGGGCGAAGGTCACTTGCTTTGCTTTTGTGGTTGCGAGCTCAGTAGGCCCACGCATCTGACTGTACCCTTAAGGGTCAATTCTTTTTTGACCTTGAGCGAAAGGCAAAAATTCAGTAAGAATGCAGGGAGTGCAAGTTTGGGAAAAATACCATTTGATAAGGTTATGTATTCAAAACGTTTGTTAAAACACATGTAATATCAGTTGAAGAAGATTCTTTGCTGCAAGTACTTCGCTGTCTGGGTTGTAACGAAGACAATGGAGACGGTAAATATCATGTAAGTTTACTTTTGCCCGCTCTACACCGGAACGAGTTTTAATTTGTTTTTACCACAACAGTAATTTTGGCATTATAACTGAGGTACTATCTTTCTATGTAGCTGTCAATTTTTTTTAAACGTTATGGAGAATACAGAATCTCACCCTTTGTAGGCTATCATTAGGTTCACCCATGTGCCACGCTATTATTTCTTTAAAATCTCATGAATGACCACATCGATTTGTGTATCAGTTTCCACGTTCTTTTTGGTTTTTTTTGCAATTGTTTGGTAAAGGTTGGGCATTGATACGTATTTTCTGTTACGTTTTCCGAACAGCTACATTCTGCCGTTTTGTGATTGCCATGGATTCCAGCTGCCAAGTGATGGGTTATTTGGACGCCAAATGCATGTACTTCTGACCGGCTACCTAACCGTGACTGTATTGTGGGACGACCGGTCCGGCCCCATTTGTCCATACGCTGGAGTGGCCATTAGGAGTAACATAACATCTTTTATGGTGGTGTAGTCCAAAGTTCATGCCGACATTTTGGAAATCACTGTGCGACCGAAGCGGTTGCTTTATCCAAAGCGAATACTTTGTGTATGCGAAAAGATCAACGTGTGCCTCATGATTAACATTTTCGATGACGACGGAACAAACAGTTACTATTTCATTGCAAATGGAAATAGTCCGATGGTCTCGGGCAGTTTATTGTGAAATTAAAGTACATTACAAATTTTAAAATTGTTAATGTTTTCCTTTAGAAAACAGTTTATTATTTCATAATGAAAGTGCTACGTTCTACGTCGCTGTGTGTTCATTTGCAGGTTCTGTGTCACGGCATGTAGGTGCTTACGGGCGGATTTGGCTACCCTGGAGAGGAACGACATCCAGAAAGGTGTTGAATATCACTAGGGTTGGTTATGTGACGAGATGTGGGAGTGTTTTCGTGTTACACAAGTTTCGTAATGTAGTTAAAAAACGTCGCGGTATACGTTTATTGACTGAGGGGTAGGCTGCAGCCATGGGGACTGTGCAGAATGTCGGGGTCATGGTATAAGGTCATAATCCGCACAATGTGGCTACTGGTCATGACCAGAAGGGAGAAAAGATAGGATTACAGTGGCCATGTCCACCTGGGACTGGCTTTGTGGTAAAGTTGTTCGACATTACCAGACATTTGAAAGGGAGGAAAAAAGTGCTGGTGGTAATATGTTAACAGCATTTCCTTTGTACTATTTGTAGGCTGCCATGGAAAACGAAGAGGGGCCATGTATGGAACAACCACCTTTCCTTTCTATGGTGGCCATGTTGGAAAAGGATTTTGTTTTGTATGCAATTTCTTTTTTTACTATTCTTAAACTGTGAAAGTTAGTTCTTAGAGGAACATTTAATTTGTTTACGGATGGCTTTTTTTTTTGGAAGGACAGCTAAGAAGGAAAGTTGCCGACGGAAATGAGCAAAGAGGCACCAAACAGTAATATGGGGGGCTAGGCGTACGGGGGGAAATGTAGTGCGTGTGCTCTTTCTAAGGTATGGCCAATATTACTCATGCTCCATCATTACAGCAGTGCTGCTGTTTTTTGGGGAGGAGGGATGGCCTTAGCTCATGTTGTTTTCATATAAATAGTATTTTTGCTAAAAGTATGTACTGTGTGCTACATTGTTAATGGCTCACTACGAATAGGTGTTGGAGCTGTGCAAGGGAAATGTTCAAGGTGGCAGTTCCTACATCAGTAAAAAATGTACTTCCACACTGTCCATGCGGGATAGATCTTATTGTTAAGTGTGTACGGATTCTCGGACACATCACTGTGCTCTGCGCCAGTATATGGTCATGTGCTGGGCCGGCCTTAGGGGCAGCCACACCCTGGCCGAATTGGCGCCCCCTCCTACCCGTGCGCCCCTGGTCAACAGGGCCCGTGGGTACGGGGTGTATTTTTTTTATTTTTATTTTTTCAATCTCCTCGCTCCGGCAAGGAGGTAATTCTATTAATAGGGTGCATTAGCACTCTATTGTTCCTAAATGTGCTCCGCTGCCGCGGACACATTGACCAACAATGAGCTGCCTGCCGCCACTATGCCAGCTCGGGGGAGCCATTGAAAGACTCCTCCGAGCTTGCGTGGGGCTAACGGTCCCTTTTATTGGTTACGGCGCCTGCGGCAGAGGGGCGCATTTGGTGTCAATCGGGTGCTAAGCACCCGATTGAGCACCCGATTGACATTGAATGCACCCGCCTTCTGTGCCTTCTACCGCTACACCAGCTTCGTGGAGCCCTTGAAAGAGTCCCCTGAGCTGGCATGGCGGGGGGCTAATGGCGCTCTGGGGAGTGTGGCGCCCCGGCCGGTCGGCCGGCTGGCCCCCCCTAAGGCCTGTTCTGTTCATGTGGCATTCTCCGCAAGGTGTGCAATAAAGTCAGATGTTACTTTACATTATGGTTACGTGCCACTACTAGAAACCGATCAAATTTAGTAAAAAAACTTTATTAAAGGGACGTTATGGTTAAGTTACGCAACTAAAAACCTATTAAATTCTGTACAAAAATGTTTTTTTACTGGGACGTTATGGTTCAACGTAAAACCGAAAAACCCTTGAAATTCGCCAGTTATGGTAAGCTAAGCAACCATAACTCGCACCACCACCGTGCACTGCTAAGACAAACACCCAGGACATCAAACATGACATCACAAATGTCACTGATGACATTTGGATACCCCTTGTTTCCTTTACTGACAGATCTAGGCCACATGATTTTCTACAGTAACAGTCAGGAATTAAAAAATGAAAAGGTACTATATTTGTAGACTTATCCTTCAAGTATGTTCTTACAGTAATTCCCTTACGGTCCAGTGAAATAATGCATAGGGTAAGTAGCAGCTTTGCAACAGAGCAATCATATCTCTGCATAAAGGTAATCAGTTAGGTTATGAACACTTTCTGCTACTACTGCTCCTTTTTTCCTTAGTTCAATTTCCATGTATATACTCATATTTGTATGTGTTGTTGTCTCTTTGTGTTTTGTCTGTAATAATGCAATTATGTTGTAAGTGGATTTTATTACCTACTTATTACATGTTTCACTGTACGCAAAACTCTAATAAGAAAGCAGTTATCATTTCATTATTCAACAAGTCAATATTATGAATAGTGCACCTTCATCATGTATGCTACACAGAAGAGCTATGTTTCTGCATGACTAGCTTAGTATACTGGATAGAACTTCGTAATGGAATGGTTTTTGTATCAATGCATTGCTTATTGCACTAATTACTCATGATATTTATTCCAATGACCCTTGACACTTTTTTATCCATATTATAATAAGAATCCCTTGTACAGACTTTTCATGAAAAGTAAATGCACATGTGATGTCATCAGTGATGTCATCAATGACATTTGTGATGTCATGTTTGATGTCCTGGGTGTTAGTCTTAGCAGTGCACGGTGGTGGTGCGAGTTATGGTTGCTTAGCTTACCATAACTGGCGAATTTCAAGGGTTTTTCGGTTTTACGTTGAACCATAACGTCCCGGTAACAACGTTTTTTTCAGAGAATTTAATAGGTTTTTAGTGGCACAACTTAACCATAACGTCCCTTTTAATAAAGTTTTTTTTACTGATATATATCTATATATATATCTCCCAAAAAAGTTTTGCTTATTGCCACTGTAGACTTGATCAAACAATAGCTTTCTTAGCAAAACCAAACTTACAAAGCACTCAATCCAAATATTTCAGTGCAAATAGCTTATATTAAAAACATCATCATTAATATATTGACCAGCATGGACTTAAAAAAGTATATATATATATATATATATATATATATATATATAGCACTTTAGCACTAGCACTTTAGCAAATAATGTTTTTTTACTTATATAGAACTACATAATGCCATACCATTACCTAGTACCTCTATATTTCAGCCTGATGGTTTTGTTTATGGATTTGGAAAAATTGAATTTCATCTATGTATATACCAGTACATACAGCGTCACTAGGACGTCTAGTACACATTTTTTCCATCGCTCGATAAATTATGTTGGCAACATTGAAACTTAGATTTTATAAATTATTATAAAACCTTCACAGAATCCAGATTGAATATATTAGATATCTTTTTGTGAAACTTACCGGTGCTGGAACGAATCTTATCCATGTAGATACTGTGATATACTTGCACTTTGCACTTTTAAAGATGGCCAACTGTAAAAACAGCATCTTTATAAATCACCTTTTCTGTGTCTGTTGGAGTGTCATGGGTTAAAAGAGCTCCCACAAGAGGGCAGGGTTACTTTGAGCAAGCCACAGGAGTGTGGCGAAACGCGTCAGTTAGCCTCCTTGCTACTGGGAAGCCGCTTTTTACTGCAATAATTCTTAAATAAAGCCTGAACTTTTAAAGCAAATTTTTGCTGTGCAGTCGTTTGCTGTTGGTTCCACACGATTGAATTTGTCGGTGAGCAACTATTGCTGGATACTCTTGGATTTCGTAACTGGATGGGAGTGCAGCTTCTAAAGAAACAAGACTCTGCGGTCTTTGTTTGCTTTCATTTTATATATATAATATATAAATATATATATATATATATATATATATATATATATATATATATATATATATATATATATGCCGCACTTTAGTTAAGTAGAGTGTTGAGTTCCATAGGAAACTGTAGGGGAGGACTGGCCGCGAGGCCCTCCTCACCTGCAGCCTTCTCCCCAGGTGAGGACCATGACTCGGTGGCCGTCCCCTCATGCCACCCGGGCCCAGGTGGAGGAGGGTTCACCCACCGACGACATTGCCCACACGTATCCGTTCCCTGCATATACCAAAATTCAGTTAGGCCTAGAAGCCATTTTGTCTAGCAAACATGGCGTGAGTTCAGCACACTGTAACGAGGCCCCCACCTTTGGAGGGCCTTTCATGCATCTCTGCCGCCGCAGTAGCCCTGGTAGATCCGCTGCGAGCGCGTTCCCATGAGAAAGTCGGGTATGAGCTAACCCGAGATGTTAACACTGTAACATTTCATCGTTCACAATGTAATATTGCACCCCGCACGACCTGGTCCGCGAGGCCAGGGTGACGGGAAAAAAGCTGAAGCATCACTATCTGAAGAAAGTAGAAAATAATTCAAGTATTGGTATTAACGAACTACCTCTGTTTAAACAGATCCTGTAAACTGTGAATAAACTATAAAGATGCAACGTTACATGATACCACCCCAGACTAGTGCTGCTATAACCACAGAGAAAGATGTCGACCAAATGTGTAGCCTTTATCTGTATAAGTGTTCTTACAATTTTATGTAGAAACCTGAACTCATATATGTTTTCTTAATCACCTAAAGCAGCGAGCATTAATCTCTGTAGGCCATAACCTAGAACTACCTCGTGTAACGTTTAATGTACATAAAATAATCACACCATGTAGTAAATATAATGTTAGGTAATGAAAAGGTACTCGGACCGACTGTATTAAAGAAATGTGTAACGAAATTGAAATATATATGTGTGTTTAAATAACATTAAAATAAGGCGGAACATTATAAAAGTTCTGCATTCAAAAGTTAGCAACGCACGAGGAAAAAACCTTTGTGAATATATGCAAGGCCATTCTCCCTCCCACCCTACCAAGCCTGCCAGATAAAGAAGCTAAGGCATGTGCCGCGCTCCCTCACCTCCCCCAACCAAGCTGGAGCCGCTTCAGAGAGTCAGAGGCCCCGGTACCGCACCCAAGGCCACAGCCCGCCACCTGTGTTATTTACAGCACGGTAATAAACCCACGTTCGAATCTACTGATCTACCAGCACCCTCTCGTAAATCCCACAACCCCCCTAGACCACCCCAAGAATCATGACGACCCCCATCACTGGGACAAGACACAGAGACCCATTTATATAATAACTTCTAACGCGGCAGACAGACATATATCATTCGGCCCAGGCCCCAGAGCCCAGCCCCTCGACCTAAAATACCGGTCAATGGGACACAGGTAAATCTCACCCCAACCGACAACCACCGGACCTCTCACGAGGTGCATTCCTCATGTGTTGCGTTTATTTTATAAGACAAACTGCTGAGCGATTTATTTATGAGCTTAGATGTCGTTTCTTGAATAACTGCAGTATGCATGGCCTAGGGCAAACGAGTCAGGAAAGGTATTCATCTTTGTCACAGGCTGCCCCAGCATACCAACACCGCTCGGATGACCTCAAGCTGGCCTGCCAGGCCCAACCCAACCCACGAGGCTGACCAGTGACGTCCTCACGCCAAGACCAACCACGCTGCAGCAACACCTATAGTTAGTCGACGCCACCCAATCCCAATTAACTTGTGCCCCCTATAGTGTGTAGGTTCTGATGACGTTTTTTGTATTAGAAATACGCCTGTCTTTGCTATTGTCAGACAGAGCGCTCTCGGAGGTTGCAGAGTTCTTTGCATGCCCTATTCTTTGGATAAACTCCCACTTACGCTCACCCGCACTCTGTCTTGGTCTTATTCCCACTACGGGAGAGTCCCTTATTGTCTCTCATTGCGGGGAGGATCGTGCTGAAATTGGGGGCGCTTCCTTTCAGTGGTGACCCCGATAGCGTGATATCTCCAAATTATTTTTCCTAACTCCTTTTTAACGACCCCCTTGTAGCACGAGAATCTCCGGTCGAGAAGGGATACGCACGGTGAGCCGGCTCCGGGAGGCTGCCCGCCAACGGCGACCGGCACAATAAGAAGTGCGCACTCAATGAGAAAGGGTACGGGATCCCGATTGGAAAAAAATCCCCTTTGAGTGCCGCTCGCCGGAGCCAGGGGCTGACCGTTGAGTTACCGGTGACACCGCCTGGACGGACCCAGTTTCGGAGACTATCGGTTCAAGACGGGCACGTGAGTACTGAGTGCGAGCGATCGTAAAGGGGAAGGGAGGGGAAATTGTGAACAGAAGAACGGGGACAGGTAGAGGAGAAGAATAACGGGGGTCTACTAAAGACGGGTCTTGAAACTTTCTTTATCTTTTCTTTGCATATGGCCATTAGGAGTAAGAAATAAGTGAAGTGGTAGAAGTGACGGAAACCTAGCTCCGAAAGGGGGTGGAAGGCGGCGCCGCATAGTGCTATCTAAACTAGTACTGGGAATATATGAAGAAGTAAGGAATAAGTTATTGGTGTCTGGCAAAGGGAGACACCGGGAATATTTTTTAGTGATTGCTACTCTCTCTATTTTTCTTTTTTCCATTCCACGGGGCAGGGGGAGAAAGCGTAAAGGGTATAAGGTAAATATACTTGTAGAAGAACTATAAAACAGGGAGCACATTTGTAGGAGTGGGGATTAAGTAGTGGCACGTACAGACGTGAACATAGTAACCTTAGCAGAAAAACAGGGACAGCTGGCCAGGGAGGAAAGGGAGGAAAAAAAAAAAAAAAAAAAGACGAGGTGTGAGTGGAAAAGCATTGTGAAGGGTGCGCGCACCGTGTGAGTGTTGGAGACGAACGGTTGACCACGAGGTGGCGCCAGAGAGTGTTGACCATAACTGGTATTTGATCAGTTGCGAGTGAAATCACATGAGAGTGTATGGGAATGGGAAGGAGATGAGCTATGGTAAGTGAGAAAGGATTTGCGCAGTGAATAAAATTGGGTGATAATTTTTGAGACGTCCGCTCTTGTCTGTGCCATACAGGTATACATACACATATCTACACCTAACTAAAAGTAAAAAAGGTGGACACGGCTGTGTTAGTGATTTAGAATATGGGGGCCGAAACTCCCTTGTCACATATTTGTAAGAGCTTACCGGGATACGCTGAACGAATAAATAAATATCACGATCAATGGGTAACAGAATTGAAAGGGGAGGGTCTGCCCCAGATTTGGCCCGAGGGAGGGTCTTTTGACAAAAGCGTTCTTGATATGGTACGAGCATGCATTAGCCTCAAGTATAAGGGGAAACAATGGCAAAATAGGAAGGAGATATTAGACCTCTGGAGATCTTTTGAGGAAGTACCCCCACCCAAAGCTCCGGCACCAAATAGTGATCTACCTTCCACCACAGATAATCCACTGATGATTCCAAGAGAGGAAAAGGAACAGCTAAGTACGGAACAACCTACGGAGGTGATTAGTTTGTACCCGATATTACCTAAACCAGCCCCCGCAGCAGGGTATAGCGACCCTACTTATGTGCCTCCCCCCACAACTGGTACACTACAAAGACCAACAGCCCCCCCGCCATACGAAAGCACCAGAGAGCGCGCCCAGGGAAGCACACAGAGGGTGGATATAGAGAAGCTAACAAGTGACTTAGAGTCGAGGCTTACTGTGGCAAGGGATGAACTCTCAAGAATAAAAGACATATGTGAGCGCACGGCGTGCGCCCCTATACAATCAGGACGCACGTCTAGAGCGTCGAGCGAAAGTAGACACATTGAGGAAGGATGGAAAAAGGGGGAAATACTGTTCAGAATTGAGGAAGAGCCGACACGAATAATAGAGATAGGAGCAGTAGAAGGGAGCATTGGTGATGTATCACGAGAGAGAGGGGTCAGAGAGGACTTGTTATGTGATGTCAGAGGAGGGTTGGATGAGAGTGATAGGTTGAGTATGGCAGTAGGAGGGGAAAGCGAGGAGGTGGACGGTGCATGTTCGCTAGGGACTATAGACGACGAATGGATGGGACGACTAAGAAATAGGGTGGGGAAGATGGCGTCATTGGAGTCAGCAGCGACTAAGGAAAGGGAGGGTGCAACCGCAAAAGGGAAGCTACAACTTCCATTGATACACAGAGGGGGGGGGAGACCAAACTATATACCATGGGCTCAGATGGATAAGGCTAATTTAATGAAATTATTGCCCCAGCTGTCAGGAGGGGCGAGCAAGTGGATATATGCATTTGAGAAACATACCGCCGGCATACCGTTGGCAGTAGGCGATGTGAAAAGCCTACTAGTAACCGCAGTAGGAGATCAAGCGGACAGAGTATGGGCTAAGGCTGGTTTCCCGGCAGTGACGTTAGACTGTGATCGCCATGATGGGGCTTCCTTCAATACAGTACGAGCAAGGGTGTGGGACGCACTGCGGGAGACATTCCCAGATACCCCTGATTTACAGTCAGTAATGCAATGTACAATGAATGACGGGGAGGATGCTATGGATTACATTCTCCGGGTGCAGGAGATGTGGAGAGCGGAAACGGGCACGCCCTGGCACCAATCCACATCTCTATTTTATTTTATCATTAAGAGAGGGCTCCCAAAAGAGGTGCAGAAGGCACTCGATAAAATAGCGGGCGTCGAGGCAAAGGGGTGGCCAGAGATCCAAAGTATAATAGTGCACCATTGCAAAAGGATCAAAGAGAGAGAGAGGGAAGTAGCACAGAAAAGGTTGGCAGACGAGGCAAAGTTGGTACAATCAAAACTGGTGAAGGTTGCAGCAGCGGTAGCAGGGCTCCCACTCATGAGGGAGGGAGACGAAGGAGAGGAGGGGCAAATAGCAATACAAGGAAGAATAGCAGCAAATTGGACAGGACAAGGACAACGACAGTGGACTGAGCAGGAGCAGAACGGAGGTCCAACGTGGCAAGAGTGGGCCCCAAGAGGGGGAAGAGGTGGGTACAGGGGCCGAAGAGGAGGACAAGGGTATGGGGGAATGGGAGGAAATGGGTGGCAGGGTCCCAGAGGTCCACAGGGGAGCTGCTGGAATTGTGGGAGATGGGGGCACTACTCAAGAGAGTGCAGGAGCAGACAAAACAACGGGTTCCAGGAGACAGAGCAGTACGGTCACCCCCACCCAGGAAGCCCCTACGGCCTCCCCATGGGACAATACCAGCAACCAGAAAATGTAGGACAAAGAAGTAACGCACAACTACACGGACATCAGTACAGAACACAAAACCACCCACAGAATAATGACAATATGCAATACACGCCAGGTAACACTTTCGCCACAGTAGCAAACGGAGCGCCTGCTCCCGCACCTTACAGCGGGGTGTCAGTAGTTTCGGGGAACATTTTTGATCAAGGGGGGGCAATGAGACACCCCGCATAGGACAGCCCACAGAGAGCACTTGCGTGTCCAGTACTATCTACGACCCACAATGCATCAGAGGAACCATTGATAGGAGCGCAGATAGGAGACAAGCAGTTCATATTCATGGTGGATTCGGGAGCGGAGAAATCATGCATTAGAGAGGGCCGGTTCCCGTTATCTAATAGAACGTTAGAGACGCAGGGGTTCTCTGGGGCTGTAATTGAAGTTCCTTACACAGAGGCATTGGATGTGACAGTGGGGGGTAAAACAGTGAAAGCACCCTTACTGTACTATGAACACTCTCCCATTAATTTGCTGGGGAGAGATCTCTTAAGCAAACTAAATATGACAATATCATTCACAGGGAGCGGTATCGTATGTTCGACGCCAGGCATATGCCCCCTCCGCATATTAGCAGTAATACACGGCCACACAATCATGCAAGAGATCAGAGGGTTACCAAGAAACGAGGAGATGTTTGTTGAGGGCATGAGAACATTGGCTCTCATAGTACCAGAACTAAAAAGGATGGATTGGAGGATTCCAGCCGAATTCCTTTTCCGCCCCATAGCAAGCCCCGACACTGCTCCCGGGTCAGTGCTATCGTTGGACTTACACGCAGTACACGTGTCAGCAAACAGAATATGTGTGATTGGCGTGGACATGGAAGGATGTGAGTGGCGGACAGTACTGTGTACAAATGCAAATATCCCACTGAGGGAGCTCTCGGACGAGGAGCTATTTTCTGACACTGAGACAGATGGCGAAATAGTGATGGAACTAGCAATGCCGTGCGACATTGTAGTTACAGCCAGAAAAACTCAAGTTGAATTAATGGCAGTAGTAGGAGCACCACATGCATTTTTTGATGACGACATGAGGTTAGTACCCACTAACATATGGACAAATGGCCCCCATGATGTGGGGTTATTACATGGGGTTCAGCCTGTGGTAATAAAACTGAAACAGGGAGCAATTCTACCCCAGGTAAAACAATATCCATTGTCACGCGAAGCAGAAGAAGGGATCAGAGAGACACTAGATGCACTGCTAGCACAAGGAATAATAGTGCCCTCAAACTCCCCATGCAACACATGCATCTACCCGATTAAAAAGGCGAAGGGAGGTTCATGGAGGATGATACAAGATTTACGCCCACTCAATGATGTGATTCAGAAGGAGTTCCCTTTAGTCCCGAACCCGGCGACAATACTGTGCAACATTCCGAAAACGGCATCCCACTTCACAGTTATTGACTTAAAAAATGCATTTTTCTCGATTCCCTTAGCAGAAGAGAGCAGGTACTTAACAGCGTTTACACTAGGGGGGAGGAGGTTCGAACACTGCAGACTACCACAAGGATATTGCGAGAGCCCAAGCATATTCAACAGGGTACTACATGAAGATCTGGGGAATTTGTCTGTAGAAAGCACAGTGATTCAGTACGTTGATGATTTATTGGTTTGTGCACAAACTGAGGAAGAGTGTAGAAAGGATTCAATAACACTCCTGACATTATTGGCCAATAAAGGGTACAAGGTGGACAAGGGGAAGTTACAATACTGTCTGACAGAGGTTCTATACTTGGGACAGCTGATATCAAAGGATGGCAAGCGGATCATACCAGACAGGGCACAGGCGATTAGAACAGTTGGGGAGCCCAAAACAGTAAAAGAGATGCAGAAATTTCTGGGTATGTGCAACTATTGCCGAGCATGGATATTGGATTATGCAGCGTACACAAGGCCCTTGTTACAGGCACTAAAAGAGGCACAGCAGGAAAACAAACACATAGAATGGACAGAAGAGATGAACACAGCATTTAACTCACTAAAAGAGCTGATATCAAGCGCTCCAGTACTGGCAAACCCAGATTATGGGCGCGAATTCTTCTTATTTTCACACTGCAAAGGAACACTGATGACAGCAGTACTGACACAAAAGACATCGTTAGGGCACAAACCACTGGCTTACTATAGTGGCACCCTAGACGCAGTAATGCCAGGTCATTTCGCGTGCGAGCAATCCCTAGCTGCAGCCGCGTTCGCAATTGAGAAAAGTGCCACGATAGTGATGGGCTGTCCTGTGACACTGTTTGTGGAACACTCACTCTTTGCAATATTAGAGCGATCAAAGAGCACATTGACGACACAACGAGCCACAGCATATGAAATAATACTGTCCAGCGCAAACATCCATATAGTAAGATGTAAAACAGTGAACCCGGCCACATTCCTCACAGAGGCGTGCACCGTAGAGGACATGCAGAACCATAACTGCGCTACGTACACAGGTGACGAAGGTCAGGATCAAGTGATTTTTGAGAATGCCCTGAACGAGGGAGAGGTGTATTTCGTGGACGGGTCAGCATCAATAGACATGGAGACAGGAGAGAAACATGTGGGTATGGCAGTTGTACGATTAGAGGAAGATGAATACGAGACACTAGTGCAACACCGCCTCCCATCACACTATTCAGCCCAAGCAGCAGAACTAATAGCGCTAATAGAAGCATTGCATGCCGCCAAGGGGTGCGCAGTGACAATATATACCGACTCAGCATACATGACAACAACAGTACACGGCGGGTTGGCACGGTGGGGGCGGAGAGGGTTTCGACGAGCAGATGGAACACCGGTTCAGCATGCAGAATTATTGAAGGAACTGATTGAGGCCCTGCAAGACCCCACGGCAGTGGCCATCGTAAAATGCCAAGCCCACACCACAAATACAGATTTTATATCTTTGGGGAACGCGGCAGCAGACGCCGCTGCCAAAGAAGCTTCGTATTTACAGAAAGGTGAAGTAGGAGAGTACATGTTGCACCACACAGCAAGCCAAGAGGTCCCCACAGGATACAACATGATGCCCACACAGGAAATAATAGAGCTGCAAGAGGGAGCTAGTGCAGAAGAAAAATTGCTGTGGACTAAGAGGGGATGCAGCAAATCGCCGACTGATTTATTGTGGCGACAAAAAAGTTCAGGAAAAGCGGTAATGCCAGTTACATTGTTAGAAATAGCATTTCAACAACTACACTTTCCCGCACATAACGCAAAGCAACACATAATGGCGGACATACAAGAAGATTGGTTTGCACCTTGCCTCCATGAACACATCACAAGGCTAGTTTTAGAATGCACGACATGTCAGATTTACAACTCAGGTATGACATTGCGCACACTAAGAGGAACGATACCAAAACCAAATGGCCCATTCAGAGAGCTCCACATTGATTATGTAGACATGGGAGAAAGATGTAACGGGGCTCGCTACATGATTGTGGTTGTATGTCCATTTTCGAGGTGGGTGGAGGCAGGCCCCTGTGCGCGCCCTGATGCGAAGGGCGCCGCGAAGTTCCTAGTGCGGGAAGTATTCCCGCGCTGGGGGATTTGCGAAGTTATTCGCTCAGACAACGGCACGCATTTTGTTAATGAACTATTCAAGGAAGTGACTACGCTATTGGGAATAAAACACAAATTATGTTCGATTTATCATCCTCAAAGTAATGGCGTAGTGGAAAAGATGAACGGTCTGTTAAAAAGCAGATTGTCAAAACTGTGTTTTTCCCTTAAAAAGACCTGGATGTACTGCCTGCCTTTGGCCCTGTTTGAGTTACGAAATCAGCCAAGTAAAGACCACCATTTGCCCCCGCATGAGATCGTCACGGGAAGGAGAATGCACACAGCGCATTCGCCTCTCCGTGAACGTTCTGATGCACACAGAAGTGCAGCGATATTGGGAGAGGAGTTCACAGAGTATTTGAAAAAACTGACACGGGCAGCGCGCGTAATTGCAAAGCAACTAGCCCCCCCCTCTACAAGAGAGGAGGGGAACACAACAGAAACAGAGACACTGCCTGAAAAACCATTACAACTAATGCCTGGTGACCTTATATATGTCAGAAGTTTTGTGCGAAGGTGGAATGCGCCACGTTTCCATGGCCCTTATGAGGTAGTGTTTTGCACACCCACAGCAGTAAAGGTGAAGGGCCTACGATACTGGGTGCATTTGACAGACGTACGCAGAGCATATAGCGCCGTGGAAAGTGAGGTGCAGGACGAGGCACAGGCAACTGCGGACAATGAAGTTGTGCAGAATGAATGATGGGAATTTTGTGTGCATTAAGTGATGAACATTGAACGCGACTGGCGCACGACAAGTGTACTGAAATAAATATGTACATATATATATATAATTTTTTACAACTTTTGAAGGTTTTTGTGGGGTTTTTTTTTGGTTTTGGAGAAGTTTTTTCTCTCGACTTTCCTTTTTATATATGAAATAATGAACGGATAGTAATGATTGTAAAGTTACCTTGTCTGTGGACACACCCCCTCCCTCACCCACTCCCATACTTTGTCAAAATAATGTCACAACGTTAAAAATGTTTACATGCTTGTACTTAATGCACTTTTATGTTTCAAACAGGATTTACTATGGCATCGAATGGGCAGCCTGCAACTAATAGATTTGTTAGATTTAGAGAAATGTTAGTAGATAGATTGACATATTCATACGAATGTGGTTTATCAATGTGTGTTATTGTGTTCTTCATCTCAATATTTTGCCTGGTGACATATTGGTTCGTAGCGTTCATCTCTACCGAGATGAACGAGGGGGGAGGGGGGAGTAACACCACCCTTGCCCCTGGCACGAATTCAATTACAAGTATGAATGCTGGAGAAGGTGATTTTTTGGTCTGGGATGGGTCACACTTTGTATGGGGTTACTATACTGCACCACCCACTGCTGCCCTGTCACAATCAAGAAATAAAGATATGGAAAATGACACAATGTCCCTACCTGAAATATATAACAGCCCCACTACCCTTCCCGCCCCGATACAAAACAGCGATTTGTTGTTTATTGAGGAAAATGGAAAAGTAATTACGATGACAGAACACAAGTTCCTATATGAGGAATTGGAAAAGGGGGGTGGGAATGAGAAAGGGGGGCCTATTATTTCACCTATCGAAAGTAAAAGGTATAGGAGGGGGGAGAAAAGTAGGCGAAGAAGAGAGACAAGTAGGAGGGGGTATGATGAGTATTATGGGTTAGGATTAGACAAGATGGAAGACCCACGACACCCCCACCAAGCAAATAAATGGTATGCAGATATGAGTACAACAGCTAAACAGACAACCAATGAAAGCTGTTATGTCTGTTCGCTCATCCCCCATGCATCAGGCACACCCAAAGTGTTGTTGCCAAGAGAATTGCCCATTGTGGATGCCCAATGTCTCCTTCATCTCACGCTGTGTAGAATAAAGAACACCTTCCAAGCACACGATGTCTCTTTCAAAATGATACAAGACAACAAAACGTGCTATTCAAGAGCGTCTGGAGTGGTCTGTCTTAAAGAACCTTTCTTTGCAATACAAGGGACGCTGTTTTCCGAAAACAAATGGAAAGATGAAGAAGTACTGTGCAAAGCGGAAGCACTGAAAGGTGTCCAACCAGACAAGCTGCGGTGGATGGAAAAAACGTGCTTACCAATATGGAAAGAACACATCTCCAAACTAACATGGGTAACAGCGATGGAGAAACCCTTCAAGCTACAAAGTGAAATACAAAACGAACTATGTTTCAAGGGAGAAGGAAAAGTGGCAATGGGCACGAATAAAAACTGTAACAAAACTCTCACCATCCCAGACATAAAAAAAGGAACAGCAGCACTAATGGACACATACTGGGTGTGCGGGAATCAGGCTTACTTGCACCTTCCCCAGGCATGGAGTGGCAGTTGCTCAATGGCCACTTTGCATTCGGCCCTAATGGTGATTCCAGAAAGTCATGTCGACGAAAATAAAAGGACGCAAGGAAACGTGAACCAGGATGTGACTCCTCCCACTTTAAAAGCGCACCTCTATGTCCTGTCCTCCGGAGGGAAAGAAGAGGAGCTATCACGGAACAAGCGAGCATCGAACTACATATCACAAGCATCATCGGATTTATTGGCACAGATCCCAGACAGGTATCGCCTGTTCAGCTCCGTGGAAACATTTTTTGCCTCACTAGTTTCAAGTGTCCAAGCAAGAGCAAATGCAAAATGGCTCCAGATCACACGGTGGGAACTGATTCAGCTGGCCAATGACACTGAAGAAGGGTTCAACATAATAAAGGTGGAACTACGAGCTCTGCGACTAATGACCATGCAGAACAGGTATGTTCTGGACCTGTTAACAGCGATCGATGGAGGTGTTTGCCGAAAAATAGGAAGTGCGTGCTGCACGTTCGTACCTTCTGAAGACGCAGAAAATGGGTCCCTGTCCCACGTCATTGAAGCAGTACATAACCTGGGAGAGAAGATGAAGATGGAAGGTGGGGCTAAAGATAGCTCATGGTTCGACAATATCTTCTCCTGGGTTCCCTCATGGCTTGGAATGGCAATGAAGTTCTTGATACCAGTTGTGGTGGTCCTCCTCGTGGTGTTCTGCCTGTGCCAGGTGGGCCTCCGATGTTGTGCTAACGCAGTCCCTAACGGTGCAATGATGATGGTGACAATGGGCAACTCTGGTGGTACAATTAAGGCGACACAAGAAGTACATGTACAGACAGGAATAGAAAACACTCCCAGGTACCAGTTAGTGCCTATGTACCGTGATAAGTACATAGTAGATAAACTATGGCACACCACTATCAAAGAACCACGAGACGTGGAACTGGAATGGTATGAGGAGGTCTGGGTAGACTTGGAAGAAACTGGTGACTGTATATATTTAACATGTACACCAGATGAGTATGCTAGAAGAGGTGAGAGCTTGAGGGGGGTATGCAGAGCCTGGATGCCTAGAAAAGGAACACCTGCATGGGATGACGCAGTGATAGAGGAACAAGAATGTAGAAGATTAGAAGAGCTAAAGAATTCGTTACTTTAGTAACGAAAGGGGGGAAATGTAGGGGAGGACTGGCCGCGAGGCCCTCCTCACCTGCAGCCTTCTCCCCAGGTGAGGACCATGACTCGGTGGCCGTCCCCTCATGCCACCCGGGCCCAGGTGGAGGAGGGTTCACCCACCGACGACATTGCCCACACGTATCCGTTCCCTGCATATACCAAAATTCAGTTAGGCCTAGAAGCCATTTTGTCTAGCAAACATGGCGTGAGTTCAGCACACTGTAACGAGGCCCCCACCTTTGGAGGGCCTTTCATGCATCTCTGCCGCCGCAGTAGCCCTGGTAGATCCGCTGCGAGCGCGTTCCCATGAGAAAGTCGGGTATGAGCTAACCCGAGATGTTAACACTGTAACATTTCATCGTTCACAATGTAATATTGCACCCCGCACGACCTGGTCCGCGAGGCCAGGGTGACGGGAAAAAAGCTGAAGCATCACTATCTGAAGAAAGTAGAAAATAATTCAAGTATTGGTATTAACGAACTACCTCTGTTTAAACAGATCCTGTAAACTGTGAATAAACTATAAAGATGCAACGTTACATGATACCACCCCAGGTCTGGACTAGTGCTGCTATAACCACAGAGAAAGATGTCGACCAAATGTGTAGCCTTTATCTGTATAAGTGTTCTTACAATTTTATGTAGAAACCTGAACTCATATATGTTTTCTTAATCACCTAAAGCAGCGAGCATTAATCTCTGTAGGCCATAACCTAGAACTACCTCGTGTAACGTTTAATGTACATAAAATAATCACACCATGTAGTAAATATAATGTTAGGTAATGAAAAGGTACTCGGACCGACTGTATTAAAGAAATGTGTAACGAAATTGAAATATATATGTGTGTTTAAATAACATTAAAATAAGGCGGAACATTATAAAAGTTCTGCATTCAAAAGTTAGCAACGCACGAGGAAAAAACCTTTGTGAATATATGCAAGGCCATTCTCCCTCCCACCCTACCAAGCCTGCCAGATAAAGAAGCTAAGGCATGTGCCGCGCTCCCTCACCTCCCCCAACCAAGCTGGAGCCGCTTCAGAGAGTCAGAGGCCCCGGTACCGCACCCAAGGCCACAGCCCGCCACCTGTGTTATTTACAGCACGGTAATAAACCCACGTTCGAATCTACTGATCTACCAGCACCCTCTCGTAAATCCCACAACCCCCCTAGACCACCCCAAGAATCATGACGACCCCCATCACTGGGACAAGACACAGAGACCCATTTATATAATAACTTCTAACGCGGCAGACAGACATATATCATTCGGCCCAGGCCCCAGAGCCCAGCCCCTCGACCTAAAATACCGGTCAATGGGACACAGGTAAATCTCACCCCAACCGACAACCACCGGACCTCTCACGAGGTGCATTCCTCATGTGTTGCGTTTATTTTATAAGACAAACTGCTGAGCGATTTATTTATGAGCTTAGATGTCGTTTCTTGAATA
Organism: Ambystoma mexicanum; assembly: GCF_040938575.1. NCBI lineage: Eukaryota > Metazoa > Chordata > Amphibia > Caudata > Ambystomatidae > Ambystoma > Ambystoma mexicanum. The sequence continues at coordinate 1,135,604,737 of NC_090932.1, read as the reverse complement.
ACTGCAGTATGCATGGCCTAGGGCAAACGAGTCAGGAAAGGTATTCATCTTTGTCACAGGCTGCCCCAGCATACCAACACCGCTCGGATGACCTCAAGCTGGCCTGCCAGGCCCAACCCAACCCACGAGGCTGACCAGTGACGTCCTCACGCCAAGACCAACCACGCTGCAGCAACACCTATAGTTAGTCGACGCCACCCAATCCCAATTAACTTGTGCCCCCTATAGTGTGTAGGTTCTGATGACGTTTTTTGTATTAGAAATACGCCTGTCTTTGCTATTGTCAGACAGAGCGCTCTCGGAGGTTGCAGAGTTCTTTGCATGCCCTATTCTTTGGATAAACTCCCACTTACGCTCACCCGCACTCTGTCTTGGTCTTATTCCCACTACGGGAGAGTCCCTTATTGTCTCTCATTGCGGGGAGGATCGTGCTGAAATTGGGGGCGCTTCCTTTCAAAACCCAAAAAATGAATTGCTAATAACTTTTGACTTGTCCGATGGGTTTGGCAGAAAGTTTGCAAACATAATTGTACAAATGACTCCCTCCTCCGACTGCACATTTTGGGAAAGATCCTTTAAAAATATAGAAGTTATTAAGAAAACCAAAAAGCACAGTTTTGACCTAGTCCCCTTTCATTTTCCCATAGAGCAAACAGTAAAATATTTGCACAGGCGCACAGCCAAAACTGCTGGACGGAATTGGATCAGTTACAAAACAACTTGGGCATGAAGCGTTGACTTGATTTTCCGGAGGAGGGTGGGATATGGGGAGGGTCAAGGGTTATTGTGTACAGTAGTGTTTTATATATTTGACGGAGAAAGGGATGCCCCTTTCTCCCAAAATTATAGTTATATCTCCCATTGTGCTTTGCAGCAGAGAGGCTTTTCAGAAATGAAAAAGCCACCATTTTGTTTGATGCAAGAGATAACCGCGGTTATACCCACTGCTACTCGAAAATGAAAAGGCAGAAAAATGCCATTTGGAGGAGGAAAAACAACGCAATGGCATCAGGCTAGCGGTGGGGAGTGGGGATTGGGGGAAAGAGGACACCATGTGAAATTGGGGAGTTGGAGAGGGGTGGGGAACCAGGTTAAGAGTACAAAGGTTTTTGTGTAGCAGCGGTTATTCAGTGAGAAAACAAGATTGAGAATGAAAGTGCATCACACAGAACAGGGTTGGGGGCATGGGAGAGGGCTAGGGCAACATGAGTTTAGGGGAACATGCCAGGTGGAGAGGGGCACCTTGTGAAGGACTGGGTGATCAGGGAAAAGAATGTTGTTATTGCGTGCCTACAGATAACCGTGGGTATCTGTAGTACATTACTATTATAGCGGCGGTTATGGAGAAAAAGTTTTAAAAAAATGTAATAATAAAAAAAAGTATTTGGCCAGCTACTTTGAGGTGGGGAGGTGAAGAGAGGGTACCCCGCTGGTAATTCTGGTGGGGTACCGGCAACCTGGCCCTACCATTTCCTCCGCCCGATATCCCGGTATTACTGGGATATTATGGGGGAGACAACGGTAAGCTCCCATTCCCATAGGACTCCATAGGATGGGACGCCTGAATCACTGGCACCAGTATTACCAGTACCAGTGATTCAGGCATTTATTTGCCAGTAGTGTGGTGATCTACCGGTAGGTCAGGCCTGCCAGGAGATCCGTGGCCCCTACCGGCAGACTTGTGTTCTGACTGTCTGAAAAAAATGCTGGTGCCGGAATTACCGGAATTTTTTCCAGACCAGCAAAATTATAATTAGGGCCAATGCGTTTCTTTACTGGGAGCCAGGATAGGCTTCTCAGAGCTGGGTAGAAGTGGTCTCTTCTGTTTAGTTTCAGGAGTATCCTTGCTGCAGTATTTTGGATGTGTTGGAGTTTTTTAGTGAGACATTCTGGCATAACAAGGTAGAGGCTGTTCGCATAGTAGATTCTTGATAATACCACTGAGATAATTGCAAGGGTTCTGTGTGGAAGGGATAGGTAGGGGAATCCCTCTAATTAGTTGCAGTAGGTCGAAGCATTTTTTGTGCGATTGCATTGACTTGTGGTTCTAGTGAGAGACCATCGTCCATGAGTATTCCCAGGTTTCTTACCAGAGCAGATGCTTCCAGTTGGGTTCTCTGGTGGCCAGTTCAGTTGTGTTTCTGTTGCGTTATCCTCTGGGGGGGGATCATTATTTCTGATTTGGGCGGGTTTAGTTTGAGATTGTTGGTTGTCATGCAGATGTATATGTCAGTGAGGCATTTGTTGAGTGTGTTGTTTGGGTCTTCGGTTTAGGATATCTTGAAGATGAGTTAGGTATCATCTGTGTAGTTGTAGGCAGTCAGTCCTTGGGGTTGAATGAGTTTCATTTGGGGGGACATATATATGTTTAAGGGCAGGGTGTGGGAGAGGTTAGAACCTTGTGGTACTCTGCATGAGATGTTTTTGGTGTTACAATTAAATGGTGGTAGGTAGGTTCTTTCAGTTCGGATGGCGAGGAAAGATTTTAGAAATTGTAGAGCAGAGTCTTTTACGCTGCATTCCTCCAGTCTCTTGATTAGTGTGGTGTGTTTGATTGTGTTGAAGGTGGCTGATATGTCCAGTGGTACAAGGGCTGCTCGGGTGCTTTTTTCTACATTTATTTTCAGGTCGTCCCATATGGATAGAAGTGCTGATTCAATTCCTCTTATGGGTCTGAAGCTGATTTGCGAGTGGTTGAGTATTCCGTTCATTTCGACGTGGTTGAGTAGGATTTTGTAGACTTGGTTCTACAATAGCCAGACAGGTTATATCCGAAATGGGTCTATAGCTGGTGGGATCTTATGCACTTCCTGTTTCGTTTTTAGGAGAGGCTTGATGTATGCTGAGTTGAAGGTTTAGGTACTATTCCTGTGTTTAGGGATAGGTTCATCAGTAGCTTAAAGTAAAATGCTGGGGTGCTGTGGTTGAGGATTTCTTTGTAGATGGATCACTGGGGGATCTGGTGATTTTTGGGTCTTTTATCAGTGTGGTGAAAACTTCTTCATCTTCTTCGGTCAGTTGTTGCTGCGGTTGGTGGTGTGCTTGTCCCGTATTTGTGTTTATTGTTGCATAGCTTGTACCAATGGTCTGTTGTATTGATCATTTTTTTGTTCGTAGGTGGTTGGTGATATTGACACAATATTGATTGTGATGGTATGACGCCTTTGTTGCAAGTTGTTGGGTTTTTGATTTCTTTGATGGTTTGAATTGTTGTTTTTGTGGGTTTGTTGCCCGTTGGATTCTTGTGGCGTAGTATGTTTTTTAAGGACTGCTTATTTGTACAGTTATAATTGGTATTTATTTTTTGTCCAGTTGTTTGTAATGGTTTTTCCATTGTTTCTGCAGTTTTATTTTCTGAGTTTTCTCTGTTCTTCTATGAACCATCGTGCTGCCATTTCTTTTTTTACAGTGGCTTTAAAAGGTGTGCGAATTGGTCTAGGGCCTCTGTTGTCCAGCCGTGAAGTATTTTTTTCCGCTGAGTCAGGTGTCATTCTGTTTAGCTGGGAGATGTTTGGTTTGGTTGTTAGGTATTCCAGATCAAGATTCTTTCAGTTTCCTTTGTTAGTGGTGTGCAGTATTGTGTTTCCAGGCAATATGCGGGTTGGGAGTTTAATGGTGAATGGGATCAAGTGGTGATCACTCCATATGACCGGTACCAGTGGGGCGGTGGGCGAGAGGTTGTCTCTGCATAAAAAATTCCATCTAAGGTGTATCCAGCACTATGGTTGGATCCGTTCACTATTTGCTTGAAGTGGAGTGTTTCCAGAGCTGAGGGAGTTTGCTGTTTGTTTGTTTTTTTGTTTGTTTGTTTGTTTATTTTATTTGTATGGCACACCAAACCCAAGGGTATCTGAGCGCACAAAGGTGACAAGTATACTTTAAGCTTGAAGTTACAAGGATTTGCAGGTCAGGTATGCATAGGTAAACTGTTAGAATATACATAAGGTTCCAAGGTAGAGATACAAAATAATACATTTACATGAATCCATTCGAATATGTACAGGTACAGCAGAGGGTGGTGAAAGGCAATAAGTAGTCACACAGTTGGCAGGAGGTGGTGTCGAAGGTTGCAACGCCAAGATCAAGTCACTGGTCATTAGTTCTGAGCCAGTTTAATGTAGTACGCCTAACTGGTGGAAGGATTGGTCCACTCTCAAGGAATAGGGAAGTGTGTTACATGTGCTCTGCCAACACGGGAAAGCTGCTTCCTCCAGATTTTTTTTGTTTGAATCTGGGGATTACCAGAGAAAAGGAGTTGACTGTTCTGGACGGACGTAGGGTGGATTTTTTAACACTTCTATCGGCAAGGTACGGTGGTGCAGCATTGTTGAGGCATTTGTGTGTTAATGAGACCGTTTTAAGCAGAATTCTGTCATTGATGCAAAGGCATTTGATCTGTCTCCTTAGCTCCGAAATATGCTCCCTCCTGGGTATGCCCAAAGCGGTTCTAAGAGCATTGTTCTGGAGAATTTGGATTTTATTAACAATGTACTTACTTGCACCCAGGTACAAGGCATTACAGTAGTCCAACTTTGAGAGGATGAGGGCATTGGTTAGTATAATGCAACTTTCTTTGGATAGGAATGACTTGCAGGCCCTAATTAGTTTACAAGTGTAGGCCGTGGACAAGGCCATAGCATTAACTTGTTTGCTTAGGGTTAGGGCAGAATCTAGGTAAAAAACCTAAAGTTTTTACTTCTTTTACAACTTTAATGTTTTTCCCATCAATGTTAAATGATGAGTATTTAGTGCTGAGTTTGTTCAAGTTGGCAGGCGTGGCAAGTATCAGGAGCTCCCTTTTTATCATCATTCAGACAAAGGCCATGGGCGGCCATCCATGCTTGAATGATTAAATAAATTTGATTCACTAAGCCCATGTCCTTGTCATAGTCTCCCGAGAGAGGTATGAGGATCTGGGTGTGATCTGCATAATTAGAGTAAATGACATCCAGATGGTCCAAATTGTCGAACAAAGGCTTAGTGAATATATTGTACATTGTTGGAGAGACACAGGATCCTTGTGGTATGCCACAGGTTATTTGGATCGAGTCTGAGGCCGCTGATGGAGAGAAGACTCTCATGGTCCTGTTATTCAGAAAGGATTGGATCCAAGCTATGGCGTCCTGAGAAAAGTGGGCTGCTGATGCGAGGTGTTTACAAAGTACTTTGTGGTCCACCAAGTCAAAGGCAGCAGACAGATCCAGGAGAAGTAGCAAGGCTGTTTTCCCTTTGTCCTTCAGTTCATCGATCTGGGTTTTTAAGCCCGACTGTCGGACACCTAGGAGAAGATTGGTATCTAGATAGTCCTGTACCTGAAGGTATGCTACTTTGTCTAATATTTTAAGTAGGAAGGGTACAGTTGTGATCGGCCTATAGTTTGTGGGGATGGTGGGTTCCAGAGATTGTTTTTTTAATTATCTGAGCCGGACAGCTATCACCCTGACATTTAGAGGGTTTAAGCGAGGCAATCATTTTTCTACCTCAAGCGTGGAGACTTGCGAGAATCTGAATTGTTGCGGCAGTTTTGTGGAATGAGCTGGCATTGTGGCGAGCATATCTAAGTTAGGTAAGTTTGCTTTTTGTCAGCGATCTTGTTCTGGAATAAGGCAATTTTATTTGATAAGGCGTTCTGTATATTACTGCACCAGAGTTTATCCTTCACAGAGTTGTCTTTAGGAGGGATAGGGACTTCCAATTTTCTTAGAATCACAAATTGTTCCTTTGTACTTGAACTGGCTTTATTGATCCTCTCCTTATAGGTTTCCTGTTTAGTTTGTACTATTTCTTTTTTGTAAGTAGCAGAGCTATTGATCAGATTAGTTTTGTTTTCCTCAAAGGGTAGGTCTCTCAAGGCGACTTCCAATTTTCTTTTTCCTGCTCTAAGGTATTTAAATTGTCGTGTGAACCAGGAGTACAAATGAGCTCTAGGTTTACGTTTCTGCATTTTTAGTGGGGCAATTATGTTTAAGGCTTTGCTCATAGTGGCATTGTAAGCATCTACTAGAGCGACTGGATGAGAGGAGTCCAATAGCGAGTTTAGGGTCGGGATAATGTGGGGTAAAATCTTATCCACCGTGATGTTTCTTTTGTTCCTTGTGAGGAGTGGCAGAGCTATTAAGTTAACTTTGGTCGTCGTCGGGCTATTGGCAACTAAGGTAAATGATAGCAAGAAGTGATCCGTCCAAGATTGTGGGGTAGTGAATGTAATCGAGATCTCGCAATTTAGGCTGGCCACCCAGTCTAGGGTTCTACCTTTGACATGGGTAGGCTGGGTCACTCTTTGGGTAAGACTAAATTCAGTGAGCACATTGGACATAAATAGAGCTTGTTAGTCCTTGAGATTTTTGAAGCCGAGGTTGAAGTCCCCCAACAGTAGAATTTGGGATAAATCTTTAGTATTGTCAGATAGTATTTTGGAGATATCCTCCTCAAATGAACCAATGGGTCTGGGTGGTCTGTATACTAGTTGGATAGTTAAGGTACGTGAGTTAGATATGGGTAATTTAGCAGTGAGAAGTTCCCAAGATTTAACTGCTTGTGAAGGGGCTATTCTTATAGCTAGGTTGGATTTAGCGATGAGGGCAATGCCTCCGCCTCTAGAGTCAACTCTGTCTGCTCTTATGATGTTATACTTGTCGGGTACTGCTAGTAGCAGGGCCGGACCTGCAACTGCGTGTAACCATGACTCGGTAAAAGCTAGGAAGTCAAGGTTATCTACTGTAACCAGGTCCGCAATATCAGAGGCTTGCGCCACCAGAGATATGGTGTTAATTAAGGCAGCCTTAATATTTCGAGTGTTGTTATTTGTCTGAAGGACAGTCGGTTTGCCTTGCATTACTTTTTTATTCGAGGTGTGGTTTGGTTTAGGACTCAGAGTGGTATGGGTAGCACTATTGTTGTTTCTAGGGATGGTTTTGGCATTGAGGTTGTTCATTTTGGTAGTGAGCCGTATGTTAGCTAGGGTACTGGACCTGGTCAGTGCCTCGTAGAGTTGCAATAGTCTGGCGCAAAGTCTGTTATTTCTAGTGGGAGAGGAACAGGGTTTACTAGAATAGCTTAAGGTATGGTTTGTCACTAGGAGAGTGGGTAGGAGGTTGTTCATAACACTAGGCAGATGTACTAGGAGAGGTGTTATGTCTGACTGGCACAAAGGTAGGAATTTCGTAGGCTTAATGGATAGTGAATGACAGTAAATTTTAAGTTGGGGCAAGAAAAGGGTGGGTTTGATCTCCCAGGTGGGATGCTTAACATTTGCCATGGTCAAGAATTGCTGTCCTATAAGGTGAGTACCTGAAATTGTAGCCTGTTGAAGCACAGCTAGCACTGCACACAATTGTATTGCTAGCAAGTCTATGAAGGCATACGTCATTTAAATAAAAGGCCACAGTAGTGGGGACGATGAGAGAGGAATGGGAACCTTCAAGGGGCCAAAATTCTATAGCGACTTATGGACATAGTACAGTAACGTGGATAGGAGCACAATGCTGATAGAGTCCCATGGTGCAATGCAGTGGAAGGCCCACTTGGCTAAAAGCGTAGGTTATCGCCAGTACCCATGGAGTATCCTGACCTGGACAGCACCAAGCAAATGAAAGTACACCACAAGATAGCCTAGAAGGGATTATGTGCACTTGACACGTGGCAAGGCAAGGATCATTCTAGAATTAGCAGGATTACAACACTCATGTAATGCAGCCAACAACAACAGTGCTAGGTACGTTCTATAGAGCTGCCGGCAGTTATATTAAGCATAAGCAGTTGTGAGTTACAGGCAAACAATGTTAAACATAAGCAGTTGTGGGTTACTATCAAACAGCAGGTAGTAAGTTCGATTCATAGGCTATTTGGTAATTATACATAGCATGGCAGTTGTAAGTAACAACCAAACAGCTGGTGATAGATTTGTCCAAGAGAGTTACTGGCATTTACAGGTAAATAATTACAAGTCACAGCAATATAACAACGGGAGAAGTCATAAGCGATAGGTGGGGCGTCGACTGTCTGTGTCACAGTCCGTGTCACGGTCGAACCGAGACAACGCCTGAGACAGGCGCAATGCAGTTATGCGTAGACAGAATGGTTTGTTTGTTCGATTGCATGGACGGAAGAGCTGCATACAGGGGATACGCTGAACAAAGTACGGTCCACGCAAGTAGTGGAGAGGTATGTATTTAAGGTGTCGCAGATTAGCAAGGAATGTCAGAACGCATAGATGAACTAGTTGGGTGCAGAAAATGACTAAATGCGGTATAAACAAAGAGGGAAGTGCTTACCGCCGGCCCTGTTACTTAGACGTCGCACCAGCCATAAAACCATCAGGCAGAAATTAAATTTGGGCAGGCATAGTAGCAGCAGATGCACCATGTAGCAGGAGGGACAGGACAGGAAATTGGGCAGAGTGCCAGGGCGTGGGCGACTGGCACCTCTGGACAGGCTCGGGACAGGAGCCTTGTTAGCCAGGCCTTAGGAGTTGGGCCGGCTTCTCGCCTGCCGGCAAATGGGCACGCAGTGAAGTGGAAAAGGTAGGCTGGCGTGCTTGAAAAGGTAGGCTGGCTGCAAAGGATATGAGGCAGCTAGAGAAACAGGACGGCCATTTTCAAGATCGAAACCCTTGTGTTTTCATTTTCTCTTATGAACCAGATGTTTACATTCCCCAGGATAATTATGTTATCCTGATAGGTGGAAAGGTTGGCAATAGAGACAGTGAACTTCATTGCAAAGTTTGGGTTTGTAAGATGGTGGTCTGTAGATCAGATGGAACAGTAGGTGGGCTTGGTAGTTGAGCTTGATTTTGATTAGGAGGCATAAGCCGTCATCTATGTCAGTTGAAGGGAGTGGTGTGGTGCATATGTGGCCTTTGTGCACCATTGTGATGCCACCTCCTCTTTGGTTTTATTTGTTGGTGTGTATTAGTGTGAAGTTGTTCGGTATGGCTTTGTGGGTGATTGTTTTGTATTTGTCTGATAGCCATGTCTCTGTGAAGAAGAGTGCGTCGGTGCTGCCCTTGCTTTGGCACTCATACATTTCTGTTTTGTGTTTTGCCACGGATCTTACATTGAGTAGGCAGCAGTGTAGTTTGTATGTTTTTACTTGTTTGTTGTTGCCTATCCTTTGTTGCGTCTCAGTCAGGGTAGTGTTTGTTGGGTTTCCTTTTCCTGAGGTTCTCTCTTGGATGAGGCTGTTGCTCACTGGTATTGTCGTTGGGGCCTCTGTATCTTTGTTGTAGAGGTCACTTAAATAGAAGGAAGGGTTTTCTTTGTTCTGGTTTGTGGTGGAGGATTGTTTGTTTGTACATGTGGGCTTTTTGCTAGTCTTTGGTTATGTAAGGGGTGTATATGGTTAGGGATTCAAGTTGGGCTCTGATTCTTTTTGGAGTCTTTCCGAAAATGTCTTTCAAGTTGCTGTTTTCTTTGTGTTGAGATGTTAGGTTGGGCATCCTGATGGGTTCAAGCTTTGCTTTTGTCCTTGCTTGTGGGTTGCTTGTAAGTTGTTTGTTTTCTGTTGAGGTAGGGTCGTAGGTGGAGAGGTAGCGCGAGATGTACTCTATGTTAGTTCTTTTCTTGGTCCGTGTCCTTAGTCCGTCTGGTGGTGTCCGCAGGGGATTTTGGGGTGTTATGAATTCTGGTAGGTGGTTTCTGTTCCCCGGGGTTGGGGTGTGTTTCCTTCCTGTTTCAGTTTTTCTTCCTTGTTTCTTTGTCTTTCTTATATGGTGGCATGTTGTCCCTCGGCGGAATAATTCACTGGAATCTCCTCAGATACTCTCTCTGAAAGTTGGATAGTTCCACTTGCAGCATGATACCATGGAGGAGCGTTCCCATCTGTGCAACGTTAGCTGGATCCCTGGTGAATGTGAGGACGTCAACCTCGATAGGTCTCCCCACCATTTCTGGAAAGTCAGTGACTAGTCGAAACAGGACGTTATGCGCCAGTCGGCTGTCTTCGGGTGACAGGGACATTTGTCCTGCCTTGCTGGGTTCAGGATTATAGGCCCTTCCCTTGACGTGAACAATCCTTGCACTTTTGTGACGCGTGGAGCGCCACTAAGTAACTAAGTTTGTTCCACAGCTGGCTCAAATGTTCAGAGTTTGCTGGATCTCGAATAAAAGTGAGGGTGTCTGTGGTTCTTCCGACAATACCTGGGCACTCCTCTATGATGCGAAAGAAAAGCGTATTGATGAGTTCATCTATAATCGCCTGTGGTGGAAGCATTTGTGTCCTTATCGCTGTATTCAGGCAGTACAATGAAGTCTTCCGCGATGACGGTAAGTAGTTGCAAGATTACTTTCTTGTTGGCAGGATCTTGGATAAAGTCTGTGACACTGGTGACCCTCCCTACCAGTGACGGATATGATACCAATACAAAATGGAAGTAATTAAGCACGTCCTTTGTGATGTCTCTACTGGAGGACACCATAAGTGCTGCCAAACAAAGTCTTGATATTGGATGATTCAGGATACTGTATTTTTGCTCTTAAAGTAAAAGTCCTTGATCACTGTTAAGAGTCTTGTTTCTCAATAATGCTTAAGTGTGGCTTAGTTTACAAGTTTGTGTCAACAAACGTGTTGTGGCTTACATGCGCAATTTTCTTCTTCACCCTGCAACTAGGATGCACAGAGTGTCCGTTTTATGTCCTTATCCCCTTTTTGCTTAGAGGAAATGTCCAATTTAAGCCACACCTTGCACAACGGTTCTTTTTGTCTTGGCTTTGCTTCTCATGCATCCTTCTTCCTCGTCATGGATCTCGTCTGCACGTGCTGTGGTTCTTCCCCGTTGTCTGTAGTTTCTTCACGGTGGGGTGCAGCTAGAGGGCTTTCTCTGATATAGGGCTTAATGTCATTGAGAAAAATCCACGCTCTCCTACCCTGCAGTTTCACATCTGAAGGAGTGCAGTCCTCCACGATGAAAGGACCATTGAATCTCGGCTCGTCCCACTTTCTCCTCGTATGGTTTTTCACCAACATAGCATCTCCTGGGAAGATAAGTGACCTTGACCTTGAACTGCGTCTGTTTCAGTGTCTCCTACTGCGTTTTGTGCTGCGCTGCACCCTTTTCGTCGTCGCTGCAGTTGGTCTGAAATTACAGTAAGGCTGGATGTCATGCAGTTCAGATATTCTTGCATTTCGGTTCCCAGGACCTGTTGGGTTGTCTGTGCATCACATCTAGCTCTGTCTCGAGGGGTTAGGGGAGTATTCATTCTTCTTCCTGTGACTATCTCGTGCGGCGTAAGATGATGGTCGGAGCCTGGTTAGTTGCAAAGAGCATACAATGCCAATGGAAGGCAGTGCAACCATCCCCTCTTTAGAGTAAGCTTCAACTTGGCTATCCTTTCCTTTAACAAGGCGTTGAGCATCTCACAAATACCATTACCTTCCGGATGATACGCCGACGAGAACTTGTGCTTTATACCAAGCAACAAGCTAATCTGTTCAAAGACTGCATTTACAAAATGAGCCCCATTATCTGATCTCATCCCTTCACACACCCCCCATCTAGGGAACACTTCCCTCACTAGGAATTTGGCCGCACAGGTAGAGTCTGGGTGTGTACATGGACCTGCTTCTATCAATCTAGAGAATGGACACCCCACTACAATTAAGTATCTCTACCTGTTACACACTTGAATCATGTCGACATAGTCGATATGTAAGTGCTGAAAAGGCCCGTTTGGCCGGAGGATGACTCCTCTCACTACTTTTAACGTGTGCCCAGCGGTGAATTACTGGCAGATTATGTAGTTCACCATAAAGAATGCAACATGCTCTGCTAAATTCGGTATAAACCAGTCTTCTGCGAGCGTTGCTGCTAGATTCTCTTTTGACATGTGTAATGGGCAATGCAATCGCTCCAATGCTATTTTTAGTAGGGCTACAGGCATTACTGGTTTACCAGTGCTGATTTGCCACCACAATCAGTCAGAGGGGTTTAAAGAACACCCTCGACGTTTCCACAGGTTCTTCTTGTCCTGCAGTGCCTCCCCTTGAAGCTCCATTAGTTGCGTCTGCCTCAGATTATTATAGGCTTCCGGTGTGGTACGTGCCACCATCATTCTCTCATGGGTGCACGCCACTTCCACTTCCATTTCCATGATCATCTCACTTTTGGAGGCCATACGCTTGGCTGTCGTGTCTTCTGCATGGTTTGCGTGTGACACGAAATGTGTCCCTTTGCTGTGGGCGGCGCATTTCATGACTGCTATGCCCACTGGGAGCTGTAGTGCCTTAATCAGCCTGTCCAATAAGGCTGCATGCTGTACCTGCGTGCCGTCTGCTCGGAGGTAGCCCCTCCTTTTGCAGAATGCTAGTCCTGGGTGCACTGTGGACATAGGCAGAGTCACTGTACACTGTTACTTCCTGGTCTGTGTGATTCTCAATGGCGAGTATCAACGCCAATAATTCTGCAGCCTGTGCTGAATAATGAGATGGTATTCGTGCACTGACGAGCACTCGAAATTCTCTGTTTGCTATGTGTTTCATTACGGCAACGCCTGTATATCTTTGTCTGTATTCTTGGTCGATTCTCGAAGATCCGTCAATAAAAACGATCTCTCCTCCCGCCGGGTCATTTTCTTTCACCCTGGGGATTTCATCATAGAATTCTTCATAGTTTGCACAGTCATGTGTCGGCTCTCCTTCAGTGACTGGCTCAGCTATGAATGTAGTTCACTGTTTTACATCGAAGTATTTTGATCGATGGATTAGATATAATCACTTCATAGGCAGAAGCTCTTTGAGATGTCAATGTGCCCTTTGGTTTCTCTAAAATGGCGAATGTTGAGTGCTCGACGTGTAACGTCATAGAACATCCCATCACAATGGTTGTCGATTTCTCTATGGCGAACGCTGCAGCAGCTAAGCTTAGTTCGCGTGGGAAGTGGCCTCTCATTACTGGGTCCAAGTTCCCACTGTAATATGCCAGGGGCTTGTACCCCAACGAGGTTCTTTGAGCGAGCACTGCCGTCATAACGCTGCCCTCTGTGTGCGAGAACAGGTAGAATTCCTCTGCATAATTAGGAATCCCGAGGACTGGAGCCATGCAAATCGTTCTCTTGAGTTCTGCAAACCCCTTTTCTATTGCCTCAGTCCATTCAATCTTTTCCTTCGTCACCTGGGCCTTCTTCAGGTCCTGGAGCAAGGGCTTGGTATACGAACTGTAATCGAATATCCATGCTCTAACATATTTGCAAAGGCCTAGAAAGCTCTGCATTTGTTTTATCGTGAGTGGCTTAGCCGTGTTCATGATGGCTTCAGCCCTTTCTGGGGTCACATTTTTACCTTCATGTGAAATGAGCTGGCCTAAGTACAGCACCTCCTGTTGACAGTATTGTAGCTGTTCCTTGTCAACCTTATATCTCTTGTCAGCCAGTATAGTCATTAGCTTAACAGAATCGCGCATTGTTCTTCTGTGGTGCTGCAGATTAAGATGTCGTCCACGTACTACAAGACGACACTTTCTAGTGCAATATTGCTTAGGTCCATCTGTAGGACTCTGTTGAAAATGGACAGGGACTCACAGTACCCATGTGGCAACCTCGTGCTTTTCAGATGCATTTGTCTGAATGTGAATGACGTCAGATCTTGAGAGTCACGGTGCAACAGGATTGAAAAAAAGGCATTTTTCAAGTCAATCACTGTGAAATATTTTGCCTCAATGGGTATGTTACATAGGATTGTAGGTGGATTAGGGACTAGAGGGAACTCGGCTTCGACAATATTGTTTAATGCTCTTAAATTTGGATTAAACACCAAGACCCTCCCTTTGATTTATTGACGGGATAAATCACTGTATTACAGGGTGACTGTGATGTCACCAAGATGCCCTTGTCCATCATGGCAGAAACTGTCTTCGCGATCCCTTCATCCGCCTCTCTGGACATGGGATATTGCCGCGCTCTCGGTAAAATGTCTCCTGGTTTCTGTTTAATTTTCACTTCTTCCACCCCCTTCAGGAGGCCTACATCATATGGTCCTGTAGTCCATACTGAGACAGGCACCTGGGCCATGTCATCATCAAAGTATTCCGGATGTATCAGCACCAACATCATTCTCTGAGGCACTTCTCTTTTGATCATTTTTACCCAAAATATGAGATTCACTTCCACCCTTGTCTCGTCTGAGTCTGGTTGTTCTTCAAACTGATCGTCATCGGTGACGTCAGTCACTCGATACCCTTCTTCAATGGCGATAATCGCGCTCCATTGTCTGCCTTCATCGTCGTATCCGTCGACCAATGCTACTCTCCCTCGCACGGCTGCAGCATGTATCATCAAGGGAAATACTTGTCCCTCCTCTTCATGCATAGGTATTCTTGGTCTGAATAGAAACTCATCAGGGGTTCTCATAGCTCTATCTGCGAGGCCTGGTAATCCTACCATAAGCACACGCATGCCATATGCGAAAACGTCTGGCTCCAGCGGTATAGCTCTCATGGCTATGTGCCCTGAATATGCTCTAATCATTTCGCACACGTTTTAATAATGCATTCCTGGAGTGGAGCATACCATGCCCTCCTCCGTGAATGAGATTGTCATGTTCAATTTTGTCATTAAGTCTCGACTCAAAATGTTTACTGGGGTCTGACGTGAATACAACAAAGGTACATTCATCTTGCACTCTCCTACGGAGACTGGGAGTGGGTCTATAAAGGGAACTCGACTGTGGGCTCCTGTAAAATCCTGAGTATCAATGGCCTCGCCGAACAAGGAAAACTTGCCTTCACGTATGCACGAGTGTGTTGCACCTGTGTCAAATAAGAAGGAATATTCTTTACCCCCTATGACGACATTCACCCTTGGTTCCCTATTAGGGTCTGGTGTCACTGATAGGATAGAGCACATCAGGGTTCCCAGTGAGCTGTCCTAGTTAATATAGAAGTTCGGTCCACTGTACACTTGTGGATTCTCTCCATTCCCTGGGTTGCCTCCCCTTCCAGAGTTTGTGCCCTGAGACATTTGCGGTGGTGCCTGTTGAAATTGCCCTTGTGGCAAATTCCCCCTGTTCTGGGGTTGAACCCCTTGTTGGGCACCTTGCTGCATGCCTGCTGCTTGCTGTTGGACTGTGTGATTCTGTGCACCGCCCTGTAGCGAGATTGTAGGTGGATTCGTCGTGCCTGCTCCCATTTCTTGGCCATTTTGCCACGCGCCTTGACTTCTGCACGTGCGCGCTAAATGCCCCGTCATTCCACACAGCCAACATACTGGTGGTGGTCAGATTATTTGTCCGTTTGACATATCTGGGCGGCCTGTTTCCACGTTTTGAAAGCCTCCTTTATTGCTTTGGAACCCTCCTTGATTGCTCTGCCATCCTCTTCCTCTAAATCCTCTTCCCCTTGGGTACTGTCCTACGTTACCCTGGTTGTTCTGCTGTGGATTAGCCACCTGTTGCATGTTCTGTTCAGCTGGGTTAGTTAGCATGGCTCCTTCAAGAGCATACTTTGATGATTTATTTTGCACCAGCTTTGCTTCCTCACCTTTTCGAGTTGCCTCCTTTTTCCGATTCTTTTCTTGCAACAATCTACAGTAATGTGCGATAGTTAACTGTATTTCAGCCCAAGGTTTAGCCTCAACCCCTACCAATTTCTTGAGCTGTATCTGCACTGGTTCTGGCAACCCTTGGCACAATATGTGGTAAAACACTGGTATAGATTTCATCCAAGATTCATGCATTTCGAGCACCCACGGGTCTTGGAAATTCTGGAAATAAATCAACGGATCTTCTGACTCCTTCATTTTTCGAGTCATTACAGCTCCCATATCGGAAGTGTCCGGGTATAGCACTCGTAGCGCTTTTCATACTGCTGCTCTCCAATTATTAAATGGCGCTCCGTCGTATGCAGTGTTAATTATGGTTACACCAGGTATCCTGCCCGTGTCCACACATCGTCTGCTCTCTCACCAAGTATGGCGATCAGGAGACCTTTAATGTCTCCTATAGCTAACGTGACACACCCTGTCATTTTTTCTAACTCGTGTATCCACTTCCCGGCTCCCGATGTCAGCATTGGAAGCTTGTTTTTCAGGTTCTCTTGATCCATGTGTGGCCATGTAATATATTGCAGTCTTGCTCCCCCCTTTTCCAATAGTGAAAATTGGAATGCGCAGCCTTCTTTCTCTTCCCCCATAGCTCTCCTATCTATCGCTGGGGTAACATTCTCACGTCGCCGCCTGCCTGGCAATGTCCTCAACCTGTCTACATAGGCGGGTGCTGACACCCCCCCTCTGACCATGGGGTGTTCCTTCATGCTGGTCAGACTGCGCGGCAGACTCTGATGTCCTCGGTGCGGACTCGCTAGTGTTTGACCATTGTACCCCTTTGTCCCTTGGGAGCCGCTTTTCGTGCCGTCTCCCTTCTTTATTTGTCTCGCACTCCGTCTCCTCTCCGGAGTCGGACATTGATTGTTCCCAATTAACGTAACTCCTTGTGTCATCATCGTTTTTGCTGATTTCTAGTCTGTCCAGGGACAGTCTCCTGCTCCGACTACTTCGGGTGACATCCTCGGTGTCATCCAGCTGAGTGCTTTCCAAGCGCTCGTCTTCCCTTTCCCTTTGGGATGTTTGTTCTAACCCCATTTCATCATATATTTTATCGATCGTTTCCCTGATGCTTCTGGTGTCGAAGTCATCTTCAATATTTGCCCCAATCGTGCCTGGTACTGAGTTGTACGCTGGAAAGAATTCTTCATTGTCTTCCCATTCTACAACAGGATCGGGTTTTTTAACTTCCTGCTCCAGATACTCGAGATCGCTTGCCCTCTGTGTACGCTTGTGTTCAATATCGTCATCAATTCTTTGCACTTCCTCGCCTCGCCTCTTCTCTGACCTTATCTTCTTCCCTTCTCCTTTCATTTCTACGTTCATCTGCCCTTCAAACTTCTTCATCTTTTCATCTCCTTATCCTATTTTCACGTACCCTTTGCTCTTCTTCCAACCTTAGGCTGCTTTCTGTTTGTGATCGAGCTGCTTTTCTTGCTCCTCGCGATATAGCTGTTCTCGCCTCAGCCTATCTTTCCTTCTTATCCTTTCGTCCCTTAATTCATTTTCCTTCTCCTTCGCCCTTCTCTGTGCCTCTCTCTGTGCCTCATCTGACTTCTCTCTAGGTCTCACATCATCACTTCCTTTTCCATCGAGTTTCAACAATATCTATCCTCCCATCCATTCGTCATTTGCGACTGCTATCTCATCAGTTCTGCTTTCACCTCCTTTCCATTTCTTTCCCTCTCTCTCTTTATCAAGAGATGCACTAATCTGTGCCTGATCCTTCCTCTCATCATCGCGTCTCTCCTTGTCCCTCGGGACTGCAGAGGTAAGACTCTTATCCTGATCCTTCCCTTTATTTTCGTCACTACTGTACGTAGGTGACTCACATGCGGGGTTGCTATACCTCGTGGCTGCCTTAAGCTCTCTTAATGGGTAGAGTCCCTCATGCCTCCTTCCCTCGGTTTCTGTTTCAGGTGGGGCAGGTGGCGCGGTAGGCATCTCACCCCCCTCCGTGCATACATGTAATATCCAGTTTGCATGTGGCTCTTCCTCCTTCAACTGTTCGAACATTTTCCAAAGTTCTAGAACAGCAAGGCATTTATCTAGTTTCTTGCCTGTATATGTTGCATGCAAGTAAGTCCTCATATACTGTAAGACGGCTTTAGATGAAGACCCATTGTGTGGCAACGGCATAAACATCTTGTGGGCGGTTCCCTTAACCCACTCAGTGCTGCATTTCTTAAGCTTTGGTGCTTGTTTCAGTAGTTGTTTACATAAGTGTGCTAATTGAGTAATGTCTTCGATGCTTAAATCTGTTTCTAACAATACTTCAATACTTTCATGCAACTTCAACACTCCCAACAATATGAGCGAGCACCAAATACTGCAAGCTCCAATCCAATTTTTTCCCGCCAAAACTTTTGTATTACCAATTTACTCAAGAACATAAATTTGTGTGCGATTCCCTCTCAACTATAGAATCGCATAAAAACCCTACTTAGTTTCAAACAACAAAGAGACAAAATTCCTTACATGTGACATACAACAGAACACATACAACAGACACTTGACAGACTAGACAGACACCAGCTGGACACAAATATCTCTGCCTCTAATTCTCACCCCAACATGGAGTTTAAATGAACTCCGTTCACGCTTCTTTAAACGTGGTGGTAGCCTAATCGTCCCCCATTATGTGGGCTCTGAGTTCACGTTTCTTCTGACCGCTATATTAAAGCGCAGGAATAAGGCGTATCCTCTCTCTTTATCTCAGGTGTCCGCCCTGGTATCCTCTCTCTCCTCAGGTGTCCGCCCTGGTAATCTGTTTCTTCTCGGGTGTCTACCCCGGTATCCTCTCTCTTCTCGGGTGTCTACCCCGGTAACCACTATCTATTCAATTATTCTTGAGTCATTATGTCCTTATATATATACAGTCTTCTCTACTTCTGACTACTTTGTTTTTCCCATCTCCCTCCGTTACCTTTTCCCTTACTTGTTCTAATGCCTATGACATTTGCCAAAACATTCAATTTTTGTTTCACTCACCGCCCACATCGTTCCTCTCTGGACCCTCGGGATCACCGCCTCCGTTACCACCTCCTTCAGTCTTTCGCTTGATCCGCTGCCTGTAGGAATGGAAGGTTTTATGTTTTTTAAAATGTGTCCCTTCAAACCCACTGCAGTTTTGGATACATTTAAACTTCATTGTCCACGAGAAGCTTCACAGTCTACTCGGCCAAATGGCAAAGGACTCGTGATATTGCCAAAGACCTAGAGTTACTTCGTGTCGACGGTCAATAGGTGTCTTATTTTAATCAATAATCAATAACTGATGATCAAAACCATCCTCTGCTACCAAGATTACAGAAGGGCGGAGCAACCTCTGACGGCCCATGGGATTATAGCTCACCCTCGAGTACTTTAAGACGAGATAGCTGCACCTTGGGGTGGATGGGGTGTGGGATTCTCTTACTCCAACACCAATCAATAAGGACAACTCAATGGTTTGGCAAAGGGAAGTCCGTTTAATGACAAGTACAAAAAACGGGGAAACAATAGGAAATCAACAGTGATGCGATCGCCCGTCTTGCTTCAACTTCCAAATTCTTCATTCAGACAGTAATAGTTATAGCAAATTCTCATCATCATTGACGTGTGACACTCGAAAGTTTGTCACGCAATTCTATTGGTTAAAAAGATAACTTAAGTATAAGTACTATATCTGTATATGGTAATGGAGAGTGAGGATTGGATAACTCTTATCGGGTGGCCGTCTAAGCCCATCCCTCTACATCACTTGTGCTAGACGTCTCTAAAAGTACGACGTCTCATTGGTTCTACTAGCTATAGGACCCTTGATTATTTGGTCCCTGTGATTGGGTTGGTGACACCCCTAGGCATAAATCCCCACTTTAATTAGCAGCATGCAGAATGGTCACCCAGATCCGGTATGCCCCAAGATTCACCCTGCCTCCCTTCTATCAATTAGTACCTTCAGGGCTATGTGTCCATTAGTTGGCTGCGGTTGGCCTTGAAACTGTAGCTTCTTATCAGGAAAAGTTATGGCATCCTCTGGTTTTGGGTGATATCAGACGTTGGTACCTCTTCACGCCTGGCTGGTCACGTGTTAGTCCACCGTGAATCTGCTTCATTTTCCTTCTATTTTCGTGTTTGATTCTCCCTTCGGCCTTGCCACCTGCCTGGGCCTCCTTATCTCGACCTTCATGGGGCAGGCTGCTATGCTCTTAAGTTTTGATTCTTCGAAGTTGCCGCTCTCCTCCCTTCCTTGGGTTGACCTCGAATTCCCAGGCATGAGCTGCTTCTTGCTAAGTTTCGATTCCGCTCTTTCGTCTGGCTTTGTGCTGGTATGTGAATCCTGGCCTGTTTGACCCCTACCATCCTGGGCTTAATTCTGCTTTTATAAAATGGAGTCGCACTTGTATAATGTGCTTCATTGAGGTAGATATATAGTTGGCGCTTACCGCTCTATTCTTCTACTAAGCCTAGCAAGCCGGACTGTTTTCTTAGCTTCTTGTGTTCCAAGCCTATTTACAGGCGTCAGCTAGTTACATATTTTCGGCCTACTTCATGGTTACGTTTCTTTAAATTTCAACATCGTTCCTTCTTCTAAGTCCATTACATCATTATTCCTTACATTTCGTCTTTGCGTGTCATCTTTTGATTGTTGTTTCGTTCATCTGTACGTCTGTCCGGGCCCTTGTGTTGTCACCATTCGCCTTCAATTAAGGCCCTTTGGGTCTCTTCGGGGACAGTTTGTAAGTAGTCTTCATTTCGTGTCAGCTTCTCGTACGGTTGTCTCAATAGGTACTGTGCTGTCCATGGTTGTCTGGTTATTGGCACTTCAACAGGTATTGCTCTTCTGATGGGCACTGGGCAGAGCCGGAGTGCTGCTCTCTGTTGGTTTATTTGCTCCTCATACGTCACATATCTCGGTGAGTATGTTCCAGGTATTTCAAAATGGGTGGCTGGAGTGCAGGCCATATCTGGGACCTCCTTTACACAGGTATCCTGACAATCATTTCATTGCACTGGATGAGAGCTGGTAACTGGGGAGGCATCTGCGCAGCCCCTCCAGCTAACTTGGAGGGTGCCTTAGCAACATCCTCCCCCTTGAAAAAAGATTCATCCACCACAGTTATGCTGGCTCCAGTGTCTCTAATGGCAGGGGTGTCCTGACCATTTACTGGGACATTGTCTTTATAATACTCTTTAGTATTATTTGGGATAGAATTATACACATCTAAATTCTGTTGTTCCCACAACCCCAAGGATACTAAAGATACACTAGCTGAGAATCGGATGGGATCTTCGGCTAGTAGTTGAAAGTTTCCACTGGCCATTTGTACTTCCTCCTCTGGAGCGAAGGCTAAGGAGACAGTGTGGACCCCTGAGGGTTTACCCTTACATCTGGGATCCCCTTTCACATGGTCAGTTGAACCACAAAGATAACATTTTCCAAATGTCTTTATGAATGGTGGCTTGTTCTGACCTCCTTCTGGTCTGGGACCAGAAGGTACACTAGCCTGATTCGGTTTCCCTTGTGGCTTACCCTTAAAGTTTTGTTTGTGGCCCTCTTTGGATTTGGAATTATTTTAATTCTCTTTGTTGTCTTTCTTAGGCTGTTTTCCCTCATCCTTTTTCTGAGTGACCCCAGAATCCTTGTGAGTAGCCCTGTTGGCAACCCACAAGTCAGCAGCCTTAGCTAGTTTCTTGGGATCTATTTCCTTTGAATCAGCCATGTGCTGTCTGTGCTCAGGAGAGCAGGCATCATAGATAGACTCCAACATGACAAGATTTTTCATTCCTTCATAAGTGTTCACTCTGTAACCCTTAATCCATCCCTCTAAGTTTTTCAAACACTCACTCACCCAGGTAGCCCAAGGGGTACCATCATGCTTTTTGAGGGTCCTAAACCTCTTAAGGTACTGGGAAGAGATCTTCCCAAATTTAGCTATCAAAGCTAGCTTCACACATTCATAATACATCCTATCCACCTCCCCCAACTCCATTACCACATCAGATGCAACAGGGGGGAGCCTAGAGAATAACCAGGGGCTCAACTGATTCCCTGTGATTTCCTGGAGCCCATGATTGTATTCAAACATAGCTAACCAATCTAACACATCCAATTTAGGTTCATACATACCCACAATCTCTTTAGGCATCCGGTTTCTCTTTGGACTGGAAGATCTAGAGGATTTGGGGAGAGAAGCATTTTCCAAAGACAATTTCTTCATCTGTAGCTCATGATTGAGCTCCATTTCTTTGAGCCTTAGTTCTTAATGTTTCTGTTCAGTTTGGACACTAATTCTTTTGAATTCAAGTTCAAACCTCATTTTTTCTAGTGAGATAAATTCAGGACTTAATGTGGGACCTGACAATGGTCCAGTAGCCAGAGCTTGAGGCCTTAGAGCAGGCAAAGGGCCAGAGGGGGTTACATTGTCAGCCTCCTCTTCCTCATCTGTTTCAACAATAACATCTTCAACATGATCATCCTCAAGGTTTGCTACATTTGCTGGAGGAGTAGGCACTACAGCACTACTCTCCAGACTTTGGTTTTCTAACAATCTTTCTATCAACTCTGATTTCTTGCCTTTGACAGGAAGACTTTTCTGTCTGCACAGATCCCTTAAATAATCAGCAGTATTTACAAGGAGGGTCTTCTGCCTATAGCTTTCCATCTTTGACTTTTTAAAATTACCTTTTTAGTGATTGTTAAGCCTTGTGGTTATTTGAACCAATGTACTAGCAGCACTCTAAAATGTAAATCCAATACTTTTATCCTCATCGCTGTACACTAGTGTTAGGCAGAATCCTATGCAGTTCCCTTAGGGAGCACTACAGAAGATTAAAACTACAGGCATATGCAATAAATCTGCTTTGGTATCAGTCCGCACCACAAAGATTTAGTTGGTAGCTGTGGCTAAGCAGTCAGACTTATCTCAAGAGGGAGATGAGCAGTATTCAGGGATTACACAATAGGACTACAATACTATGGAACAAGAAAACACTGACCAAAGCTTTGTATCAAAAATAATAAATATATTTATTTTTCACACTCTTAAGTTCACACACAAATCACTATCATTAAAGTAAGTTAAAACAGTCAGGATAAGTATACACAACTCCCTAATTAAATTGTAGACAAGTTTGAGCAAGAGTGAAAACTGAGCAAAACGGCACAGTGTAAACCAAGCAGAAATGGCACTCTATCAATTTCTTCAGAGGGAGGGAAAGGACAAGTCATACAGGGTTAGACTCCTAAACACACCAGCAACACTTCCCAGTTGGACTGTGAACAAGTTAGGCAAGGCAATACTTTAGTATAAGCAATACTTTGGTGAAAACTGAGCAAAATGGCACTTCAGCAATATAGAAAGGGGAAGGAAAGGTGGTTATAAGAGTTTAGGTGCACCAACACATTTCTTAGTGAGAAACAATCTAGAGAAGGCAGTTGTAACAGATTTAGTCAGAGTCAAGAGGCCGGTGCCAGAGTCAATGGTACAAGGCAAGTGCCCAGGATCAAACTGTTCTAGTAGCTGCAGTCAAGTCTTTGTTTAACGAGTTGAAAAAGGTGGTTGAAGATGTAAAAAGATAATGTTAGGCGAAAGGGCGGCCAACCTAGAAGGTAAGTAAAGGATTTAAAACACCTTTAGCAGTACCCAATGAAACAGGAGGCCTGGCGGAACAATGTACCTTGAAAGCGGAAGAGGCTCCTGCGGTGGCGGTAGTTCCTGGCAGTTCCTGCAGTTCGGGAGATCCAGCAGAGAAAGAGAGGCTCTCGTCATGAAGGAAGGTTCGAGTTACTGCACTGCCCAGGGATGAAGCCAGCCGCGGTGATGCCAAGACGAATAAAAGGTACGCTCCTTTAAATCGCGTTTGTGGTGGACGGGTGCCTGGCTATCCAGTCTCCTAGTGCTTGGCACTGGCGATTCGACCAAGGCAGGTCCTGGAAGGTGATTGGCAAACTGGTTGGCCCCACCAGCTCAAGGGAAGAAGACTCTTGCAGGTGAAGATCTTCTCAAGTCGTCGGAGAAAAGTAGTGAGGATCTGCAGCAGGGCTTCACCGGTGGTTCAGTCATTGCAGATGTCTTCAGCTTCTCTCCTCTTCGGGTTTCTTAGTTCCAGTGCCGACGTCTTGTCCTCCAGTCCTCAGAGCCCTGCTTTTATGCAGAAAACCCCCCATTCATACAGCCTAGCTGTCACTCACACAGTGGGGTGGCTATTCTGGCGGGATACCCCCCGAGCCTATCAGGGCAGAGTGCAACTTGGGTTGCCTAGGTAACCCTGTCCAGGGTGCTTATTCCCCCTCCCACACATCCTGTCTACCCCAGACTCAGTGGCGCCGAAAGGAGGGCTTCTGTGCGGAAGCCCGCCAAAAGGACGAACAAAGGATCCCCGACCCGGGTTAAGATTTCAGAGAAAGACACGAGAAAGAAATATTAACAAAGATCTGGCAATAAAAACCTACCGGAGTAAAGTTAATATTAAAATAAACCGGCGGTATGTTAGAGGCTGTCAGTAAAAGTGGTAGCCTCGAACAATGAGAAAATCCCATAGGGAAATATTTGCGGTCGAATATTTACAGTAGTAACCACTGCCACCAGCCAGAAACTTTGGAGAGAGGGACTGGACGGTACCCCCTCGAAAATGAACACTAGGGAAAAACTATTAACCCTTTCCAGTACTTCCATAGTAAGATGGTTTGTACTGGTTTTGTTCATAATTACTGACTAGTAAAGTCAATGGGGACTTTACATGCCCTGGGAGACAGTAGTCAGTCCCAGGGTATGGAGTCTATGTTTGGGGGTCACTAGGACACCCCTGTGTTACTGCACTGAGGGTGCTGTGTAGCACACATGTAAAAAGATGATACCTATGAGGGTGAGAAAAACCCCATAGACCATACGTACACAAAATAGCCTAAAACACACATCAGCAACATGTCTAAGAGTGGAAAAAAGAGTCTCACTCTCAGCAGGACAAAAATATAAATCCAGCAGAGTTGCTGGGGGACTCTATAAGTAAGGGAAATTAGCCTTAGAAGAGAATTCTCCCTAACACTAACTAATATATATACAATAAGTTTCCTAATGCGACAAAGGCGTAAACACAGCCACAACCTGTAAAGAGAAGGGTGAGTTAACACACTAGGAGCATTAGACAATTCTTCGGAGTCAGTCCCTAACTTTTGAATCCAGCCCTAATGAGGGGGGAGTCTTGTGCTCAACAGCACAGTTGTGCGTAAAAATGCACGATCGCACAGGTAGAACAAAAAGCGGGTCTTCTACGGAGAGATGTAGCAAGTCAGGAAGGGGCTTGAGGCAATGAAGAACTGGTTCCCACTATTCGAGTAGAGTCTGCCCTTGGTGGCAGAGTAGTTTTGAAAAGGTGAGAATAGCTAGGGAGCGCAGGCTAACCCAGCCAAAAGTGAATACCTTTTCAGGGTATTTGTGCGTAAATGAGATCGGCTGTGCCTGGGGACTGCCGGTAAAAGATGCAAGCATTCACCGACCCTCGGCACTGTCCAGACCAATCTTTGCCAGTTTAGTCGAGGTCCCTAGTAGGTTGGAGTCCTGCAGGTTCACAGAGCTCTGGCTCTCAGCGGCTGCGGGATAAAATGATTGTCAGTGATAGGACAGTTGCCTTTTCTCAGCTTCTGAAGGAGATACAAAGAAAGTTCCGGTGCAGCAGGCTTCAGGGCACAGGAGAGCAGGTCAGCAAGACACCTACAGCAACCATCACCAACAGGTAATGACAGAGGAATCACAGATGCATGCGCCATTACGCACTCTCCCTATTCAGGAACTAGAGGAGCTAGGCCAAAGACATTTGGCGTAATAGGGCATGGGACCACAGGCAAGCGATGTTCCAAGTGTAGGGGTTCAACTTGAGATGGCAGCGATTCTGCAGTATACCCTGATGTAGAGCTGGACAGTTCACTGGATGGCCCAGGAACACTTCTGAAAGGGCTTGTTTGGTGGGTAAGCAAGGGGCGCTGAGATTATTCATTCCCAGTACTCTGGCAGGCCTTCTTGATCAATGAAGAAAACAGGGGTCCGACAGGACAGCAGAGGGCGAAGGGTGCCAAAACCTTCTAATGTGTCTCCAGCGGTATCACAAGTCCATTTCTTCATGCAGAATGCTTGGCTCCTTCTGCAGTTTGGGTAGAACTCAGGTGATCGACCTGGAATGGATGTGAAGTTCCTTCTCTTATCCAAGATTAGCTTTGCGCCAAAATTGAGGACTTCCGATCGAAGATCTGCTCTCATGCAGGCATCCCAGTCATGGACCAATCATGGCCTGCAGTGGTCCCAGTCATTCAGGCCCTCCAGACATCATAGCACCAGTAGTGTGGATTGGGACCAGACAGTCCCAACCCGCTTCCTTGGCACACACACATGACATGCAGAAGCCTGCAAAAGAGATCAGTTTTCGCGGGAGGCTGCATGCTCAAATAAGGAAAGTTCAGGTTACTCAACCTGCCTGAAGGCAAGGGACACAATGGCCATGGGACAGAATGAAAGACTTTGATGCTCGGCCACTTTATGACCTGGCCACAGTCTTGAACCAAACACGGTAAACGCGATGTGATGCAGTAAAAAGAAGTAAAACACTAATAAAAAGTAACTGCTACCACTAGGTTATCCCAGGCACACTCGTACAATCACCAGAAAATCCTTCAACAGTATCTAGGACCATGGAACAAAAAGGACCCCAGCGCACAGTACTGGAAGGTACATTGAGAACTGTAAAAAAGTTACCAAGAATTAGCAACATAGTCGAAGACTAATGGAAACATAGTTTCCCAGTACTGACAGTTTGAAGGATGTGTCAGTTTCCCCATAACAAGTGAGCAAAAGCCCAGCGGAGCACAGCTAAAGGCTGTGCTCCACTCGCAAAAGTCAGGATAGGATAGCCAAACAAAAGCAAAAGGTTTGGGGGGTCCACAAATGGACGGAAAATTACACATTGATGAAATCTTTCCTGACATCCCCCCAAATCTCCTTTTTTAAACTTTTAATGCCACCCCAACCCCATCCTAACCCACTTTAACCTCTTAGCCCACTACCCTTTATTTATTTAATTCATGTTGCCACCTTTTTTCGGTGTGTTTGTCCGTTCTAAAATGTACCACTCTGTTTGTTTGCAATTAAATTACTGGAAACGGTGAGGATCTGGAGGAGGTGGTGTTTGGAGGAGGAGGTGAATGCTCGACAAAGGGGGAACATGAGAAGGAGTTGAAGAGTTGGAGGGTGTAGTGGTGTCAGAAGTGGTGAAGGGCTGAAGAGGGAAGAAGTAACAAGAGGAAAAGAGGCTGCGAGTGATAAGGAGAAAGTAACATCTGGAGGATGTACACGGAATTAGGACGAGGTGATAAAATATGAGGAGGAGAGAATGAAGAAGCTGGGTTGGCGCATGCCAGATGGAAGAGATGGAATGATGCACAAGACTCGGGCAGGGTGAGCAGAGCATTGGAGACCCTAGAAGCAAGGGAATAGGGGCGCTACCTGGAAGGAAGAAACAGGATCTCAGGAGAGAGTGCTAAGCAGAGACTGGCTCCAATTCATGGAACTTGGGAAGCTTGATTACTATCTGAGGTTGATCGAGGGGACATGGAAGTCCATATCCAAGGGGTCCCAAAGAAGGGTACCAGTCTTCGGATTGATTGGGACACTTTTGCTAGCTAGCCCTGGTATGGGATTTGATCTTCTCGATAGTAGGCCAATGAGTACCAAACGCCCTAGGATGAGAGGGTGAGGGACCTGGTTTTGTCTATCCATAGGATTCTTTTTGTTTGGCACTTTGTTGTGTAAATAAAAGACTGAAAACATACTTCCAGAGTCCAGTCATTACTGCATTCCACTCTGCCCCCGATCACACGTGTGAAGACTGAGAAGAATGTGAGGAGAGGGAGTGCAGAATGAGAACTGACGAGTTGGAGAATAACTGAGAAGGGAAAGGTGGGAGAAAGGGGATAGAGTGAGGAGGAGAAATTAGGTCATCCTGAAACGGATGCCTTTCCAATGAGAGATTCCAAAACATTTCTCCCATGTTTTGTGTCAAACACATCTGCATTAGCCAGTGCTTTCAGTGGGAGGCGAAATCGGGGGCGAGGGGTCTCAAAAAAGTGGGGTTGCCTAAATTTTGGGTTTGGCCTAAATAGTGATTGGCATGGCCTAAAAGGGGGCTCCACCCGACTCAATGAAAACACCACAAGACCCTGCAGAAATCTACTTTGAGTCAGTCAGCATGGACTGAGATGGTGTCGATTGCATCCAGTCTGCATATTGCAAATTAATTTATCTGGGGATTAATGCTATTTTGCTCTGCTTCAAAGTAAGTGTTACTATCATTAGTGTACATACACAAAAATAGCAACCTCAGACAGAGGAATGGCTGAGTTCGGCATACCAGCATTAGGACTATGATATGGTATATTAACACAGATCACTGCAGCATGTACTACACACACTGAGCTTTCTTCATTACCACAGTGGCACTCGAACATTTCAGTATGTATTTCAACTGTAATCATACCATTTGATTACCATATTCCCCAGAGAAAGATAACACTCCTGCACAAGTTGTACTAAAGTGAATGCCCAAAGCAGAGGAACTACAGTGACCCCGGAATGCATTATTCCATCAGTTAATCAGATCCGAACAAACATTTTTGCCTGTCAATGCAGAGGACCAAAAGGCAAATTCCCGCGATGCCCCGCCCTTATTACCGTGACCTAAACACAATTTGAACTCAGGGACGCGAGTAGGAGGGGAAACAGGGGAATCACATGGGCTTCTTGTAGGAGACGTGAAAGGAAACCCAGGCAGCATCACTCTGAAAGCACGCACAACGAACATTAGCACCCTGGGCCAATCAGGATGCTCAGAACGTGGGCTGTATTGTATGGTACAAGCCTGTTTTCCAAGCAGCCTGCATAGCCAGTGCCCCCTTCCTTTCCTAATCACCTCTTAGCACCTGTGTAGTTCCTGAAGCGGGTGCTAAGAAACGTACCTTTGCTGCGTGGCCTGACTCCACACACTGCTGTCCCCGAAGTCTATTTTCAATGTTGATTACATCAGTCATCAACATTGAAAATGGACTTCATGGGACAACACTGCGCGGCACCGGTCCCGCAGCAAAGGTAGGTTTCCTTTTCTTTTTTTAAATAAAGACGCCATTTGCACCTGTGTAGGGAACTATACGGGTGGTAATGGCGTTATGCCCCTCTGCGGCTGGCTGACCCTGTCTGCAACGCACCGCCTCCCTCGTTAAGGGACCCTCTCTCGCGGCATTTCCCCTCAATATCACATGAGCTGCTAATGAGTGAAATGGGGCCCGGTGTTGTATGCTATCCTGAGGGCCATGATAGATTGAGGGAGGCAGTGTTCGGCAATCTTCTGAGTCACGCCCACTTGATGGCTACAGCCATACATGCAGCCCGAAATGAAAAGCTAATGTCATAGCCCGCCTACAGCCCGCCCTCCAACATCTCTATTCAGGGATTGGCCAGAGCTACCAGGAGGGCGTTGTTTCAGGGCCTTCACTCTGTCATGGGAAGCCGAATATCATACAGTATGGTATAATATACGGCTTCCCATGTTGGGGTTTTTTGAATACTGTGCAAAGTCTAGGAGCCTAGCATTCGCTCAGTTGTACATTTGCGCACATGTTATTATTTTAAATGGTATAAGAAAGGTTGTACTGTTACAGTAGATGAGGCACTTAAACATGTTTTATGGCATAATTAACCTTTCTATATTTTATTCCAACATCACACTACAGTCAAAATAAGAAAGGTTGTACTGTGACAGCAGATAGGGCGCACAAGTTATTATTTTAAATGGTATAATAATAAGAAAGGTTGTACTGTTACAGTAGATGGAGCGCTTAAAAATGTTTTATGGCATAATTAACCTTTCTATATTTGATTCCAACATCAAAGCACGAGGAATCACTGCAGGAGCCTCTCTTAAGGATAAAGGGGGAGGTGGGGCTCAGTCACACAACTCTGTCATAATACAGGGGGGTGCACGGTAGGGTCTCCCTTCAGCATGTGTTATTGGGAAGGGAAGTCAACAGTATTTTACGTAATTGGTGTTAAGCTACCTGTTCACCTGCGGCTTTGTAAACTGTGCACACTATCACACACTGCTGCAAGGGACTGGTATGGGCTGCACTATGTCATGGATACAACACCACTGGGTTAATGAGGCTCAAGCCCCCTACCTAACGTTTGGGCTGTTTGTCTGGGGATGAAATGCAGACTAGTGAGAGTCTTTGTAATTCCTTTCCTTTTTTCCTCAGCAGTGCTGTTCTTCGGCCTGCATTCAGCCATCACACACTACAATGGGGCATTTCCAACCGAAAGATCCCCTTCCCCTTACAGCTACAACTATCAATTCTGTCTCTGCTTCCAAGACAGATCTATGTGATTACTGTGCCCCAATTACTATGACCCCCAAAATGTTGACTTTTTTATTTCAACCCCATTTTCACCTCATATATATGCTGGGAGAGACACCATCAATCCCCCTACATGTATTATGGTAATTCGCTTCCCCTGTCTCCCTGGGGTTAACTCACAATGACACAAGTCGTCATCCTGTTTTACGTTTAATCTGGTCCCTACCAATGTATCGGCACCACCTATCTCCTCCCTTAACACCCCCATACCTTTTCATTGTTGGGGTGCATGATATCATGGCCTGAACGCAACTATGGTAATTCACAAAACCTGTAACACACATCCTGTTTTATGTTTACTCTGGTCCCAAATGATGTAGAGGCACCACCTAGCCTTTCCCTGGATACCTCCATACCCTTTGATTGTGGGGGTGCAAGATATCATGGCCTGAATGCACTTATGGTAATTTTGCATCCCATGCCTCCCTGGGGTTAGCTCACACTAACAAAAGTGGTCATCCTGTTTTATGTTTAATCTGGTCCCAAATGAAGTAGATGTACCATCTAGCCCCTCTCTGGACACCACATAACTTTTGATTGTGGGGGGTGCAAGATATCATGGCCTGATTGCACCTATGGTAATTTGCATCCCCTATTTCTCTTGGGGTAATTCACACTAACACAAGTGGTCATCCTGTTTTATGTATAATCTGGTCCCAACCAATGTAGAGGCACCATCTACCCCCTCCCGGAACACCCCCATACCTTTCGATTGTGGGGGGTGCAAGATATCATAGCCTGAACACACCTATGGTAGTTCGCATCCCCTACCTCCCTGGGGTAAACTCACACTAGCGCATGTGGTCATCCTGTTTTATGTTTAATCTGGTCCCAACCAATGTAGAGGCACCATCTACCCCCTCCCGGAACACCCCCATACCTTTTGATTGTGGGGGGTGCACGATATCATGGCCTGAACACACCTATGGTAATTTGCATCCCCTATTTCTCTTGGGGCTATTCACACTAGTGCAAGTGGTCATCCTGTTTTATGTTTAATCTTGTCCGAATCAATGTAGATGCACCATCTAACACCTCCTTGGAGACCCCCGTGCCTTTTGATTGTCGGGGGTGCAAGATATCATGGCCTGAACACACCTATGGTAATTCGCATCCCCTACCTCCCTGGGGTTAACTCACACTGACGCAAGTGGTCATCCTGTTTTATGTTTAATCTGGTCCCAACCAATGTAGAGGCACCATCTACCCTCTCCCGGAACACACCATACCTTTTGATTGTGGGGGGTGCAAGATATCATGGCCTGAGCCCACCTATGGTAATTTGCATCCCCTACCTCCCTGAGGTAAACTCACACTAGTGCATGTGGTCATCCTGTTTTGTGCTCACTCTGGTCCTAACCATGTAGATGCAGCATCTAACCCCTCCCGGAACACCCCCATACATTTTCATTGTGGGGGGTGCAAGATATCATGGCCTGAAAGCATTTGCATCCCCTACCCTGCTGGGGTTAACTCACACTAACGCAAGTGGTCATACTGTTTTATGTTTAATCTTGTCCCAATCAATGTAGATGCACCATCTAACACCTCCCTGAGACCCCCATGCCTTTTGATTGTGGCGGGTGCAAGATATCATGGCCTGAATGCACCTATGGTAATTTGCATCCCCTATTTCTCTTGGGGTAATTCACACTAGCGCAAGTGGTCATCATGTTTTATGTTTACTCTGGTCCTAACCAATGTAGAGGCATCACCTAACCCCTCCCTGGACACCCCCATACTTTCTTTTTATTGTGGGGGGTGCAAGATGTCATGGCCTGAACACACCTATGGTAAATCACATCCCCTACCTCCCTGGGGTAAACTCACACTAGCGCACGTGGTCATCCTGTTTTATGTTTAATCTGGTCCCAATCAATGTAGATGCACCATCTAACCCCTCCCTGGAGACCATCATGCATTTTTATTGTGGGGGGTGCAAGATATCATGGCCTGAACACACCTATGGTAATTCGCATCCCCTACCTCCCCGGGGTTAACTCACACTGACGCAAGTGGTCATCCTGTTTTATGTTTAATCTGGTCCCAACCAATGTAGAGGCACCATCTACCCCCTCCCGGAACACCCCCATACCTTTTGATTGTGGGGGGTGCAAGATATCATGGCCTGAACAGACCTACGGTAATTCGCATCCCCTACCTCCCTGGGGTAAACTCACACTGACACAAGTGGTCAACCTGTTTTATGTTTAATCTGTTCCCAATCAATGTAGATGCACAATCTAACCCCTCCCTGGACGCCCGGATACCTTTTGATAGTGGGGGTGCAAGATATCATGGCCCAAACACACCTATTGCAAATTTAATTCTATCCGCCGCTCCCCACAGGAAACCCTGTGATCTTCTCGCTAATGGCAGACGATGCCCGATCGTCCGAAACTCTGGAGACAAACTAGTTTGGATCTTTTTCAACCATCCGCACTGCTACCATGTGAGCATATGGCTCTTTAGTAACGTGCGTGCAATGGATGGGGTTGCAGAATAATTCTGAGTCCAAATAATGGAACCAACTCGGGAAGATGGCAAAGGTAGTGTTTTATTAACAATTATCCAAAACAGGGATGTTACAACGGACATCAACGGACGTCTGCTCAGGCTCTTTACGATTTTCTCATAAAAACATCCTTATATGCAAAGAATACGTCAGACGTGATATCATACTGCATGGCAAATAGGAAACCTATCAAAGGCTGTGATAGGTTTAAGGGGAACAACTAAGTATACATTGCATAGGGACTAGGATTGGGATTTGCTGCCCACTGTCAGGTGGAAAACTTATGCCTACCTCTTAAAACTTGTAAAGTACACAGTTTATCATTGGTCTTCAAACTATAAGGCCCTTCACTATATGGACCTCTACAATTGGTTCGCACGCTTGTGCCATGTCTGGAACATTCGGTTCACTTAGCAGCACGTAAACTCAAACCCAGGTGCCAGGAGGTGGACTGGACATTACCTCCCCACCCAATTAGCCCAGCATATCTCATCAACCATGGCTTCTGCCATGAAGATTGTTTTAGAAATTGGCCTTGCAAAGTATCCTTGTCTGTGGGAATATATG
This sequence comes from Ambystoma mexicanum, assembly GCF_040938575.1. NCBI lineage: Eukaryota > Metazoa > Chordata > Amphibia > Caudata > Ambystomatidae > Ambystoma > Ambystoma mexicanum. The sequence continues at coordinate 1,135,571,691 of NC_090932.1, read as the reverse complement.
GGAGTGCAGGCTCTCACTATCGTTGTTCTAGGACTCGAAGCTGAACTCTATTTCCTTCCTAGGCTCACATGACAGGAGACCATGAATTGGCCCATTTTGCAGCAGCCAACATGACCTCTGACCCTTTCAGTACAACTCACACAAAGGGAACTGATGTATGTGTTATTATTGTGTTACAATGCAATAATACTAGTATGCCCGTGGCACTAAATCATAGATATGTACTGCAAATCATTTAAAATTCCAATCCAAAGCATATGTGATTGTGCACTTCTAACAGGCAGGGGACCTGGGTAATTGGCGTGCAGGCCAATGGTGGTATGTGGGTGGGAGCATATCTATTCTCTGTCTTTGCATCAGGTGGTGTGGGTTTTCTTGACTGTGTTTGTGCTTCTTTTTGTCACTTTGGTTGGGTGCATTCTGGTACATGTAGTGATTTTCGTATTGGTGTACGGAATGGATGTTGTTACACATGCACTGGATCATTTTCTTCAATTGAGGCACACATGTCAAGCCCTTGCACTCACGCATGCTATTACTGTGTTGCACCTTGATTTCCCCCTCTACACTTGCACGTTCAATGCACTCACTAGAAATAGTAGGTTTGTCTCCCCTTACCTTTTTTTATCATTACTTGTTGTACTATTGTAGCAATTATTGATCCTTGCTCTAATTCATGGTCTACCTTCCCCTTTACCCACCCTGTCTGCCCTCTGTGCGCTTTCAGGGTGTTTTGCTAATTGCATGAGCGCAGAATATTTGAACAACAAATATAATGCATACACTGCGCACAGCCACTGCTGATCGGTGTTATACATGCCCATAATTCAACAGTGCACATGCCCTTGTAGTTACATTCACCCAGCATCCAGTTACACAGTCCACTGTGACGTGCCATGTACCCAGGCAGCGTGGAGTTGCGCAGCACCGTGGAGTCGTGGGTTGAACCAGGACATCTGGCACAGCAGTGGGTGATGAGGTGGCGGGCATCACACACCATCTGCATGTTCAGTGAGTGATAGTTTTCTGTTCCGGTAGACTGCCTCCACAGCATGCCTGGCCACCAGCTCCACATGTGTTCCGTCCAATACACCTATGATATAATATGGGATTTATAACGCGCCTATACACAAGTGTTTCAAGACGCGATGAGGCAAGGGAGGGGAAACAAAGGGAAGACAAAGACAATGGTCTTACTAGGCCAGGTGACATTGATATGCGCAAGTGCAGGGGAGGGGGGAAAGGGAAAAGTGCGGGGGAGGAGGTGGCTGTGCAATACATAGGATCAACAGTAAAAAATAAATTAAATTAAAAAAAGGTAAAAGTGCAGCCAGCTTGTGGCAAGTGCAGGGGTAAGTGCAGACATCAAGTGTCAAGAGCTTGTAGGGGAATGTAGGGATACAGAAACAGCCACCCAAGTGCAGCTGTTGCTTGGGAGGCAGTGCAGGTGTGCAACTGGCGGGGGAGGGGACCTGGGCCCGAGATCAGAGGGTAACCAAGTGACCAATGCAATTTCAGTCAGGAGTTCAGCAGGGGAAAGTGGGAGAAAAGAATCAAAGAGGAAGGTCTTGAGGTCCTTCCGGAACCAGAGATCGTTCTCCCCAAGTTTCAGGGAGGCTGTTCCAGAGGGAGGCCCCAGCCGAAGAAAGAGATTTACCACAAACTCGTTGCTTGGAGAAGCGACTGACCCTGAGGGAGTTCGAGGCAGATGAGCGAAGAGCTCGACAAGGAAGATATTTAGGAAGAGAGAGTTGAAGGTATTGAGGCCCCAAGCCTCAGAAGGCCGTGTGGACAATGCAGAGGGTTTTCAACTTAATCCTCGCAGCCACTGGGAGCCATTGCAGAGATTTCAGTCCTCGAGAGATACGATCCCTGGGCTTGAGGCCAAAGACAAGTCTTGCCGTCCTGTTCTGGATGAGTTGCAGAGGGCGCAGAGTAGAAGCAGGCAGATTAAGAAAGAGGCAGTAGTGCAGCCTAGAGAGAACCAGAGCTCTAGAGACAGTGAACTTCTGGAGGAAGGAGAGGAAAGGAAGAATACCTCTGAGGAGGTGCAGCTGGTAGTGTGACTTCTTAGAGATGTCAGATATGTCCGGAGAGAAGGAGAGTGGGGAGTCGAAGATGACCCCGAGGTTTTTAGCCTCACAGGTGGGAGCAGAAAGAGGGCCAAGAGAGGATGGCCAGAGAGCGACAGTAAAGGAGGGAGCAGGTGTGCCGATGAGGAGAATCTCCGTCTTACTGGCATTAAGGCAGATGTCGTTGGCGACGCACCACACCTGGATAGCGGACAGTCAGTCAGAGATGAGAAAGGGAGAAGAGGTGGCAGAAGGGAGCCTGACATGAGTGTCATCCACATAGCACTGAAAGTTTGGGCAGAGAGCAGCAATGCGGTGGGCAAGAAGTGCCAGGTATTAATTGAACAGCCAGGGTGAGAGGTTAGACCCCTGGGGAACACCACAGGTAGAGATAGAGGAGAGCAAGGTTCCTAGTTGGACCTGGGAGTGTCGATCGGAGAGGAGAGAGGTCAGCCAAGCCAGGGCCTGATCAGTGATACAGAGGTTATCACGGAGACAGTTGAGCAGGATGGCATGGTTGACCATGTCAAAGGCAGAAGAGAGATCCAGTCATGCCTGCAAGGGCATGGAAGGCAATTTTAGTGGCATTGACCTGGTCAGCAGTCTTGGGTAGGATGATGTGGTCTCCAACCTGAAACAGGACATGCGAAAAACAGGGTTGCAATATCCCATGCAGTTCACCCACAGTGTGTTGGTATTGTTATGTACGTAGCACGTACCACACTGAGTGCGCATGCGCGGCCTCACAAGCCGGCGCATGCGCGGTTGAAAATAAAGGCGGCGCCCGGCAGTTGGAGCCGGAGCGCCGGAGCAATCAGACGTCTCCGGGTCTGTTCCTGCGCGGCGTTGCAGCGCGCAGGGCCCATACGCCGGAGGGGCCCGCCTGACATCTGCGGCCCCCCCCATCACCACACTGGCGACGAGGTGGAGCCACGGCCCACTCCCGTGCCCGGCTGCAACGCTGTGAGAAAGTCCGCCGCGTCACAGACTGACGACGCACCGGCGGCCATTTTTTTTTTTTTTTTCTCTTCCTCTTCGACCCGCGATCGTGGTTGCGGCCCAACAGGGTGCTCGTGCGCCACTCGCCGACGGCGTCGGCAGAGGGAATAAAAAAAAAAAAGGGAAAAAACACAGGAAGTGAATTTTTGGAATGCCCACAGTCTTGCTGGCGCAAGGCTGTGGCACATAAGAAGAAAGAAGTGGATTTTGCTCCCACCACTACCACAAGGCCGCATCTACCACCTGTGAGTACCCAGCAGTAGAAATGGGTGACGGCGCAGACGATGAGGGCGCAGCAGCCCCGATTCCCCGCAGAGCCCGCAGCTCCCTGGCCCCCATGCCTGAGTTTGATGCCACTGGACCCCCTTCCAAGCTAGGACCGAAGTGGCTGTTGTGGGTCAAAAGACTGGACATGTTCTTTAGGGCAGCTGGAGTCAACGACGATGATGAAAAGATTGCGACCATGATCTATTCAGCAGGCGCAGAAGTCCACAAGATCTACGACTCCCTGACCATCCCCGTAGTCACTTACGACGCTGTCAAGCAGGCACTCAAGGACCACTTCTTACCCATGGCCAATGTGGACTTTGACAGATTCGTCATGGGCGCTGAAAAACAGTTAGATGATGAGTCCCTAGACAAATTCTGCGCCCGCCTGAGACACCTGGCGACCTCGTGCAGATGGGCCGACGAGGAGGAGATGGTCCGCAACCAACTACTGCAGGGGTGCAGCTCCAGTAAACTTCGGAGGCAAGTGTTGAGGGAGCCTGGCCTAACCCTCCAGCAAATTCTGGACCTGGGCAGAGCCCATGAACTGGCAGAGGCCAGAGGCGCGAAAATGGACGCTGCCTCGCGACCAGGACAAAACGAAGACGCTTTTGCAGTAGGACGGTCGGCTGCGAATAGGTCGAGATGGGCGCCGAGAAAACCCGACACTGCGTCCACGCCAAGCACCGCCACATCGTGCTCGAACTGTGGGTACGACCTCCCCCACAGCGGTGACTGCCCAGCCAAGTCAAGAACATGCGCCCGGTGCGGCATACCGGGTCACTTTGCCAGAACGTGCCGTGCGGCTGCCCCTGTCACAACGGCGAGAGGACCGGAGAGAGTGGGGCGAAGCAGTTCCCGCAGAGTGAGGGGCATCTCCTCCATTGATCAAGGCCTGCAGGACCTAGACCTCGCAGAAGAAGAAGAGGAGGAGGAGGAAGAAGTCTTCTTCATCTCCAGCATCGCGAGATGTTCCAGCACGAGACGCCAACCCAAGTGCACCGTCGACATCAAGGGCACTCCCACCCCCATCCTCATCGACACCGGAGCCTCAGTCTGCGTGCTGGCCACCAAACACTACGTAGCCCTGCCGGGCCCACCAGAACTGTCGACATCAACAGCGAGGATATATGCGTTTGGTGGCGACACCCCCTTACCCATCCAAGGTGCATTTGTCGCCCCAGTATCCCATGGACAGAACTCCATCAAGGCAAGATTCTTCGTCACCGACGTCAGCCCCCACTCGCTGCTGAGCTGCGCTGCGTCAGAAGCGCTTGACATCGTGCATTTCACATTTGGGGTATACCATGCAGATCTAAAGAGCCTGCTACACAAGTTCGCGAGTCTCTTCAAGGGCATCGGCAAACTGAACGCAGACCCCATTCGCCTGCACATCGACAAATCCGTAAGGCCGACTGCCCTCAAACACCGCAGAATTCCATTCCACCTGAGGGCACAAGTAGAAGCAGAACTGCAACAGCTAATGGACCGAGGTATCATTGAACGGGTAGAAGGGCCCACCCCGTGGGTTTCGCCCATCGTAGTGGCCCCGAAGCCGAAGCAACCAGGGGCTGTGCGCATCTGCGTAGACATGAGGCTACCTAATGCGGCCATTAAAAGAGAGCGCCACCTCACGCCCACCCTGGACGATATCGTCGGCGAACTCCAAGGCGCCAAGGTCTTCTCCAAACTGGACCTCAGATCCGGCTATCATCAACTAGAACTGCACCCCGAGTCGAGGTACATTACTACGTTCACGACGCACGAAGGCTTGTACCAATACAAGAGACTCAACTTCGGGATCTCATCCGCGGCTGAGGTCTTCCAGAACGCCATAAGAGGAGCGCTGTCCGGCCTGAGGGGTGTCATTAACATGTCCGATGACATTCTGGTCTTCGCCAAGTCAGAGAGTGAACACCTTAAAAGGCTAGAACGCACGTTTGAGAGACTCCAGGCGGTAGGTCTTACACTACACCAAGAAAAATGCGAATTCCTGAAAGATCGGCTGGAATTCTTTGGGTTCACCTTCCATGCGAACGGCATCTCACCCGATCCCGGCAAGGTAAAAGACATAAGAGACGCGCCTCCGCCCACATCTCCTGCAGAAGTTCGGAGCTTCCTGGGGATGGTCAATTACTGCGGCAGATTCATCAAAGACCTAGCCTCCCTATCGGAACCATTGAGGGCACTCACCAGAAATGACGTACCATGGCAATGGACAGCGGCAGAACAAAGATCATTCAACGCCATCAAAGAGGCCCTGTCGGAGCAGGAGACGATGGCCTACTTCCACCCCAGCCGAGAATCAGAGATCGTAGTTGACGCCAGCCCCGTTGGACTAGGGGCAGTCCTCTTGCAGGCCGATGAACTGGGAGCGATGAGACCCATTGCCTATGCTAGCAAGGCCCTCACCGACACGGAAAGGCGCTACTCGCAAATCGAGAGAGAGGCCCTTGCCATCCTGTGGGGATGCAAACACTTCAGGATATATATCCTCGGCAAACCCGTGGTCACTGACCATAAACCCCTGATTCCAATCCTGTCCGGCACTTCCTCAAAGCCGCCTCCCCGGATTGAAAGATGGATGCTATCACTCATCGAATACAGCGTCAAGCTGGTGTACCGCCCAGGCACCCACAACCCCGCAGATTACCTGTCTCGCCACCCCGGCACGAGGGACGCCCAGAATCCGGTAGAATTATCCGACGCGGGGGACGCTGTGCACCTCGTCGTGGAATCAGCCCTGCCAGTGGCCCTGTCGAGGGAGAACATCGCAGATGACTCAAACTCTGACGAGGCATTCTTGCGAGTAAAAAGAGCGGTTGCCACAGGAGAATGGCGAGACGTCCTCCTGAACAACGCCAGAAGAAACCCAGAGACGCAGAGAGACCTGCAACTGTTGTGGAAGGCTCGACACGAGCTCTCGGTGTCCACGGACGGCCTGCTACTGCGGGGAAATCAGATCGTGATCCCCAGGTCCCTGGTCACGAGGGTTCTCCAACTAGCCCACACAGGACACCAAGGCATGGCTAAAATGAAAGCGCGCCTGAGGCTGAAAGTCTGGTTCCCCGACCTGGAACACCGGGTGACTGAGTTCGTAAAGGCCTGCATCCCGTGCCAAGCCGCGAGTCCGGCAGAAAAGGGCCCGCCCATCCAAGCCATGCTACGGAGCGACGTGCCGTGGGGTACCGTCCACGCAGACTTCGGCTCGACCGGCAGAGGCCTACACTTCGTAGTGGTTACGGACCAGTGGTCAAGGTACCCGGAGGTGGAACTGGTAGAATCCACCGCCAGCGATCACACCATCCTGGCCATGGACAAAATTTTCGCCACCCACGGCTTCCCGCTCGAGATCTGTTCGGACAACGGCGCTCCGTTCCAAGGGCAGCGCTTTGCCAGATACTGCGCAGAACGAGGCATCAAGCACCGTAAAGTTACCCCATTGTGGCCAAGAGCCAATGGAGAGGTTGAACGTTTCATGCGGACACTCAACAAAATCTTTCGCATCTCCGTCAATGGAGGGGAAGACCTGCGCCATAATCTGATCGAATTCCTCCGTGAGTACCGGTCCACCCCACATCAGTCCACCGGGATCGCACCCGCCGAAGCACTATTCAAGCGCATACCCAGAGGGTTGATACCAGAAGCGGGAGAGCGACGCCCAGGGGTGATTGATGACACACAAGTGGCGGCGGACAGGGCCGCGAGGAACGAGAAGGAGACAATGAGGCGGAGGCTGCCGGAAAAAGAGATAGCGGTAGGAGACACCGTCCTAGTCCGGAACAGGAAACCATAGGGGAAACTCTCAATGACATATGAAACACACCCGATGGGAGTTACCCACGTCAAGGGGTCCATGGTCACGGCGGCGAACGCGCGCGGGACAGTGACCAGAAATGTGTCTTTCTTCAAACGCATAGGACCTGCAACCTCTGAAGAAGAACCGGACCCTGGCCAAAGGCAGGCGGCGGAAGAACCACCGGAGAACGTCGACACGCCCAGAGGCCCTGCGGAGCCAGAGAATGTCGAAAGAGGACCGCCCAGGTACCCCCGCAGAGAGGGGCGACGCCCTCCACAAAGGTTCCAAGACTTTATTATGGACTCAGCGACCTGAGCAACGAAAGTCTGTTAAGTATATAATGTTTGAGCCACGTTGGCCCCATGTTTAATGTTTTGTTGTTTAAGGGAAAAAAGGAGGGATGTTATGTACGTAGCACGTACCACACTGAGTGCGCATGCGCGGCCTCACAAGCCGGCGCATGCGCGGTTGAAAATAAAGGCGGCGCCCGGCAGTTGGAGCCGGAGCGCCGGAGCAATCAGACGTCTCCGGGTCTGTTCCTGCGCGGCGTTGCAGCGCGCAGGGCCCATACGCCGGAGGGGCCCGCCTGACATCTGCGGCCCCCCCCATCACCACAGGTATGTGCCCGTGGCTATGAAGTGTAGCACAGACACTACCTTGAGCAAGTGGGGGGTATGGCTGTACGGATATGGATCAGGCTGACCAAGTCGTCATGGATCAGGTTCGCTATGGAAGTGATGTGTCCTTGTCTAGCCGGTTCAGGGTGTGGATCTGGCTTTGGCTCAGGTTGACAGGTGTGGCCCTTATGCATGGAATTGGTGGCTGCTTCAGCTTCCTGCAGCGTATTTCATTCCCTTCACAGGGGGGGATTCCAAGGAGCGCAGACCAAGAGTTGCCACCAACAGATTGTGGTTGCTGCAGTCCAGAGGTAGGTGCACAAAACACAAGAATTCCCAACAAGTAAATCTGGAGAAAAGCGCTTGGGTTCTACTAGGGTCTCTGTTTTTGTTAAAAACTCCTTCTCCATTTGGCACAGGCTTGAAAAGTCTGCATGCAGAATTTCATTTGGAGCTCCCTGGTTTTGGTTAACTAATAAGCCCAATTTATGCGGTTCTTGCAGGTTCTCAATGTTCTCAAAAGCAAAGAAAGTAATTATCTTTGCATACAACGCTGTCACAGTTCCTGCGATTGGTGTCCTGGGCCCTTATGCATCCTCGGGCCCTGATCTCCCACAGCAATCTGCCAAGCTCCTGTCTCTCCACAGCACTTGCATCTGCACACGAGGTTCGCACTCCTGCGGCCCCAGTCCGTGTAGCACTCAACATGCCTAGCACTTCATTGGTGGCTCACCCATGAGCTCGGACTCCCCAGCACTTAAATCCCTTTTCCCTCTTCCTTGCTGCACTTGCACATTCTGAATACTCACAGGACATAGTAGGTTTGTTCTTTTTACCTCCCCCTGCTCTTAAATACTGTGGTTTTTTTTATTGTATTTCCCACCCTTGCTCCCTCCCTGCCCTGTGGGCGCTTTGAAACAGTATTTTCTTACTGTATAAACACCTAACAGTCAAACAATAAATAAATATGTCACTGTCACAGTGACAGTTAATGAGGCAAGTCTCTTAGCACGGGTAAGACAAGCCTGTTTGGCTGCCATGGCGTTACTCAGCAATTTTGGAGTCGATACTGTAAGGGGTGTGGAAAGCTTGGTCTTCCCCCTATTCCCGGGGAATTTTCTTTACAGGTGGCCAGAGAAGGGCCATCACTGTTGGATCCCGACCCAGGGGGTGGACGAGCGAGGGAGGAGCACCAGGGTGGAGGGTGCTTTGGGATTGGGGAGGGATTCCCTGAGGGCGAGACATGGTGCACCCTTTTTTCCAATGGCCCCCTAACCGACATTCCCTGCTAATACATGACCGCAGACTTTTCCCTTTGACAAAACTCCCCGCTCTGCTAGAACACAGCGAAAACCAACCGAGGCACTTTTTCATTTCTATCCATGTCCAATTAAGAAGGACAGGTAAGGTCAGGCACTGAATACAGAACAAGCACACCTGAGAACTGTTAGCATACCACATGTGTATAAAAGGAGTGAGCCAAAGAAACAGAATGAGTGAGCTGGGGCCTGAGCTACAGGAGTCTGAGTACGAGAGCACAGGCGAACTGAGATGCCCAGAGAACCCGAGACCTGCTGAGAGTGAACTGAGGGCCGATACGCTGGGAGCCTATGGTGTAAAAGGGCTAACTAAAGCGTGGCAAGGGAGCCGGATCTTCAAGGAGCCAGGAGGGGGTTGAGTGCAACACTGTTCTCCAGAGTGAAGTCTGTGATGGGTGTTCGTTTTCTTGGGCCAGCTAGGCCATCTGGGCCTGAGGAATACTGGACTGGGTGTTGTCAAAAGGCTCTGATACCCCAATACACCAACCTGTTGTGAACTAAAAAAAGTCTTGTGAATTAATGAGAAGTAGCAGACTTGCTGAGGAGAGGTGACACATAGGAATTGTTGCCTAAATGAACTTTGAACTTGTGCGACCAGAACTGTTACTTTGTAAAAGGAACTATATGCAGTGCTTTTGAAAGCCAAGGGGCGCACGCTGAATCCCAAGTTGCTCAAGACCTGGGGAAGGGAGCTTTGGACCAGCTCCACTACTATCCTGACATTTACTTTGAAGCCCCCTTCTTATTTAGTCCAATCCGATGCACATTATTGTATTAAAGAGTGTGAGGGCAAGCATAGGTTTCACACAGACACTTTTTGTTTTGACTAACTTGACTGACTTTGGACTTATATTTTAGTTGATGGTCGAGACTACTCCCATTATAGACGTAGGGCTAGTAAGCAGTCTCCAAACCCCTTTCTTTACAAAATAAATGTTTTCATAAACTTGTGTCTGTGTTTCTGTCATGATACCATGCCTGTCTCACAGAGGTCAGAAATGAAAACCAGGCACAACGTTTCTTTTTTAAAACAATTTTAATAAATGTTTCCAAACAAAATAACATACAGACTTTATTAATAGCTTCCGATGATACGTCACATTGTTGTCTGTTCAACCACCCCTCACCCTTCCTCCCTCCCCTCTGCCTATTACACTTGCAATGTCTACCAAGGTATATAGCTGCTTGCTTGAACTTCTCTCCATATATCTATTCCCCCCTTTGTGTGTTGGTGCGGGTGTCTGAGTCTGAGTGTCTTCCTGTGCAGAGGGCATCAATTCCTTTATCATATGTTTCCAGGCCGTTAAGTCCCTGTCCTGCTCTTCCTGATGTGGACGCCTCTTGCCACACCGTTGTTTCTGCCAGTGACCATTTCAGGAGGTCCCTCAACCACAAACGTATGACTGGGCCACTGTGTGCTTTCCACCCCATTGCAATCCTATGCTTCGCCAAGATGTACGCTAGATCTCTCAATTTGCTGATGTGTCTTGCCTGCTTTGGTCTCTGAAACATACCCAGCAGGCACGCCCCTGGGGAAACCGAGTCTGACGATAGGCCAATCCTGGTTAAGGTCTGGGCCACTTCATCCCAAAATCTGTGTATTTCCTCGCAGGCCCAGAACATATGTACCAGATCTGCATTGATCAGGCCACATTTCGGACAAGTTTGTTCTGTTGCCTTACTAAATTTTTCGATTTCCTTCGGAGTTAAATATGCTCTGTGTGTAACATATAATTGGATCAACTATTTTCGCATTTCTGGATACTTTCTTATGATACCTCATGGTTCTACTCCAGGCTGCGTCCGACAGTGGCTCTTGCAAGTCTGTTTCCCAGCCCTGCCTAATCTGTATCGAAACCAGACACAAAGTTGTCATGTTTTTGGTTAAAGACTTGTATTTAAAGGAAAATGGGTGTGGAAAATCCCTCGCTGGCCCTATTCTAAAGAGGAGTTTCCCTACCTAAAGATCACAAACTGTCTGTGTCATGGTGTCAGAAACTAAAAAGCTGTCCTTGTTTCCAAAACGTCCTATCCTGACTCTCACACTATAAACAAAATAACAAAGTGAGAAAGGAAATGTCTTCAACCTGATATTGGCAAAAAGAGTTAATGAATGAAAATTAAAATGGCGCCAGCAAAAATGTTCTCCAAGGTGAAAAGAACTTTGATCCAGAAGGTGGTTTCCTTCCCCTGGATTCTTAAATGGGATGGCAATGTCTCTTTACTGACAGTTCATTTGTGTCTTTCCTTGATTAACAATACTCCTGTTGGGCAACATGTTCTGTAACCGACTTTCTTTAACACAAGTTTCTAATTTGTCTAACAAACACTGCCCTTCTTTAGCATTTCTTGTAGCTTTGCAAATCGCCTGGTATACTCCCCTGCCAGGACTCTTTATGCACTTCCAACTGTCTGGTATAGTCCCCTGCCAGGACTCCACTTGTGTTTCAATTGCCTGGTATCCTTCCCTTGCCAGGACTTCTAATGTGTTTTCAAGTGCCTAGTATCCTTTTCTTGCCAGAACCTCTTATGGGATCTAGTGATTATTGCAGCGTGGCAAGTTTCAAATCCGAAAATTCTAAATTCGAAAACTGCATGTTGCAATAATCACATAGATCGCCCTTGCCAGCATTCCCGCTACCCACCAACCCTAAACCCCTATGTAAGGGGGAATCACTTACCTTTTTTACTTACCTGCGTCTGTTTCTTCCCTCTGCATGAGCTCTGCCTCCCCATTGTGGGGCGGAACTTCTGCTGCAGGGTTTTACTTTGTTTTTCCTCCGCTTTCCTTGTTAGGGAAGTGGGGGACACCCACGCAATACCCTGCCCTTTGTTCGACATTATGGGAATTTGTTATTTTTCCCATGCCAAATGTGCCTTAACCACGCATTCAGCATTTCCTTTCGGTATTTTTTGCCAAAAGGCTTCTTATGTGTTTTTACAGTTCCTCAGTATCACCAAAACTGCATATTTCGTTCTTGGCTCGGTATATCTGTCTGCTTCAATGTTCATTCAAACTTTGCCCTACACTTGCATCTCATGCATTCATATCTTATTGGGGTTTGGATCCGTACTTTGCCTTTTCTGCTTTCAAACAATCTTCTTGTGGTTTCTGTATTGGCAATCTCATAACATTCAAAATGTCATTGGTGCGGTCGCCGGAATGCCCCAGGGTCCCCACTTGCTTTGGGCTGACTCACCGGTTCCCTACGGCATCTCTGGTCTTGTTCAGGCTTCTGCTTGTTCTCTGCAGCGTCTCCGGTCTTGTTAGATTTTTCTGTGGCATGGCCCCCCCACTTGCTTCCGACTCTGGGCTGTGCAGACGTCCTTCCGGCTTCCTTCACGGCTCCACTGTCACACACCTGCTTCCCTTCAGGTCCCAGTACGGAGCACGCTGCCTCTTTGAGCTGCCAAGCACCCAGGAACTCTCTTGCGTCTCCACAGCACACCCTGCTCGTGAACTGCATCCCTCCTTCTGTCCTGGGGGCCAACCAACACTACTCCGCCACACCAGTTAGTGTCTCCAGCATTCACAAGCCTCTGTGGAAGGTCTCACGCCTTCTCCTGAACTGCCACACACCATTGTGCAGTTGCCATCTTTAAATGTCACACACAGGTGTTTCGTTAAACTAGTATGTACATTGAGCTTCAGGCTCCTGTTACCTTGTACCAACTCCTTCATCATCCTCGTCTCAGTACTTAGGTGATTATGGGAGTTGAAGTCCATGGTTGTGATTGGATGTACAGTATTTGGATAGTCTCTCAATGGTTTTACACGAAAGAGCGGTGCACCAGAGGCAAAAGAGGCAAAAGGGGTTTGTTGGAGCTTTTATTCTTCAGGTCATAGGTCATAAGTGGGAGTTTGACATCAAGAATATTGGGAAGAGGTTTCTTTACTTCCTCTACAAGGTGGAACAAACAGATGGCAATAGGCCATTAAGGTCTTGGGCATTAGAGGGTATTTCTATTGGGAAAAACCCACGTCTCCAATTAAGTCATGATATCTCCCTGGTAGTTGTCTCCTCACATGTGATCCTCCTTCATATAGCAGCCCCCAGGGTCAGGATCAGGTAGCCGCTGCCATCCCCTGGCTACATTTGAGGTGTACACCGCCGGGTAAACAGTGATGACTCCATCTGAATCATAACAATAAGCATTGCCCGTTTGGTGCTTGGATAGGATCCAGGTTGCCCAGACTTGAGTCGTTAGCGCAGGTAAGGCAAGCCAGTTTGGCTGCCACGTTCTTGCTTGTTAGTATTGGAGTCAAAACACTTTCCCTGTTTAGTGCTTGGGGAGAATCCAGGTTGTCCAGATCTGGGTCATTAAGCTTCAAGTCTCTAATTACAGAGTCCTTGCTAGACAGAGTTCCTAACGTCTTGCTTCTAAAATCATATGATCATGGCATAATATAATTGTCTGGGCACGCATTCACCACAATTTTGGTCCAGCGCTGACTCTCATCTACTGGCTGCTTCTCGCTAAGGACTGCAGCAGCCTGCACTCTAACGCACTCCAGCACAGGACTCAGCGCTACAAGAGGTTTTCAAAGGATGGTGCGACTCCAAAACCAGCCCTCCAGCAACCAGGTCCCAGGGAAACAGTCACAATACTGCAGTAGACTGCACTCGAGCGCACTCCCAGAAATAATCTGGATTAGATTGGCTTCCCCTCTTCATTGTAATTGGCCAGCCCTCTCACAGTATACTATTCCTAGTGTTGGCCACCCATAGTTTACAGGCCAGCATTATGTTCCCTTTATTCACTTGGGTGCAGTAATATTGTCAGGTTCTCATATCCATGCCAGCTGGGCTTTTGGCTTAGATATGGCTATTCTACAATCTCTTAAAGCTTTCAGTGATGTTTATGTTCCTGTTCTTTTTGTTGTTCCTCTTCTTCCAGGAAAGGTTTAAGTGCCTTGCTTTTTTTTTCCTTCATAACTCTTTTTCCTTAATCCCTTCTACCTCATATTCAGTTCTTTTTGACCTTGGAATAGTTGTTTAATGTGGTGAGAATGTCTGTGTTGATTTCTTTCTAAAATGTGGAACTGGTTTAGGCACTGTATGGATTAGCAACGTTGGGTGGCATGGTTGATGTTTGGAGAGGTTTTTTTCTTTTGATCTTTGCTGTCTTTAAAGGTGGGTAAGAGCCAAAGGTGATATTCTCTATTTCTGTAGCAGACCGTGAACCAATAATAAGATTCTATCCAAAATAAAAAAGATGCGTATTGGTACAAATTTACAACCATTTGCTTCTTAAATATCTATTGTGAAACATGTTTAAAAGTTATGGAGGGGTGTGTGGCTTAGGAGGCCCACACACGGATGCCTCCTTAACAGTCTCCGGACATCGCCGGGCCTTCAGTGTTAATGGCGCCGTCATAAGTGTCGCCAGAGCCTAGAAATCCTCACTCTGGCTAGGTGAAGCCTCAAGGCATGCAGGGACCGAGTTTCGGCACCCGCAGCCCTCGCTGGACAGGGTTGGGAATCCTGGAATCAGCGGAGCGGGGACCACACCAACTCCAACATGGCGCCTGCAACCCTTGCTCGCCATAAACTGAGCAACTGACCCTCTTCTCCAGGGTAGAGATGCGTGGGTCTGGGACTGTAACTTGCACTAAGCTGTCTGACCCGAGCTTTTCCTTTGGGGTACCTGTTGTTTTTTCTCTGCATCTTTCTCCTCTCTTCCTTTGGGAGCTGCCTTGAATTACATGCTTTCTGCCCAGCTGGTGAGTGCTCTGGCAGTTGGAGGCTTCCCGCGAGGACTTGCCAGATGCCTGACTCATTGCTTGATGCATACGGAGCATCTCCTTGAGGGCTTTGGTTGGTCCTAGGTGTGTGGTGCCTGGGTGTGCGGTGACTCTTACTACATGGGTGATAGTGGTATCTGTTGGAGTCCGTGTGCATGGATTACATGCTGCCTTATCTCTCTTCACAAGCATTGTAGTTAAGAGCCCTCAATCCCTGTGCACAGATCACATACTGCCTGATCTTTCTTTATTGGTGCTGGGGCTACCTGCGGTCCCTGGATTTGTTACCTGGAGGCTGCGATGGCAAAGAGGGTAAATACCCCTACAGATGGTGATATTGCGTGCTTGGTACATGCCTGTGAACGACCTAAGAAGATTGACAACGCTGTCCTGCTGGTGCAGTGTCCCCAGGCGAGGGGAGAGGACATGGCCCTACCAGCTACCAAACCGGATCTGGCTAACCTGCTGAGGGAACTGAAGCGGGCACTCCAAAACAGTGTTGCCGAGCTCTCCTCTAAAGTTGTGACAATTGACAAACGTGTGACGGAGGCAGAACAGTGTATTAGGGACATTGGGGACTCTTTCTAAGCAAACCTTGGAATCTTGCGATGCTTCCCAATGCCTTCCGAGGTGTGAGGCCCTGGAACACAAGCAGGAGGACATCGACAATCATTCACGACGTAACAATGTCAGGCTACGCAGCATACCTAGATCTGTAAGTGACTCAGATTTGCTGAATTAGGTCTGCACCCTCTTCCGGTCTCCCCTCTGACTGTCTGAGGATGCCAAGGTGGAACTGGACCATACCCATAGTCCTTGAGGGTCTCTCTGGGACCGATCAAGCCAGCCACCTGATGTTCTCAGTAGAGTCAATTTCCTCACGTTTAAGCAGCGCATCATGGAAGCAGCACGTGCAGACCAGCCTTCACTTTTCGGGGTGCCGACCTTCAGATATCCCAGGATCTGGTGACTTTCACAATCCAGAGGCGTAGGATGCTTTGTCCACTTACTGTGTGGCTCAGGGAGGATGGTATTCACTACAGATGGGGCTTCTCCACTGCTCTGTTCTTCACTTTGGAGGGGAAACATTGGTCAATAACATCACATCAGGATGCTTAGGATTTACTGTCATCATGGCCATCTGGCCCTCATGAGGTTGGGTCCCTAAAACACAGAGGGGATTGTGGTCAAGAGCTGGTAAGGCGCGAAACCCTGGGGGCCCCTCGGGAGTAAAATGAAGGTGATTGACCCCACGCAGGTGAAGTAGTGCTGGATGCTTTTTTTTTTTACTTATCTCTATAGGTTCTGGTTGAAATTGAAATTGATATTTTATTTCTATCGCGCTCATACACAAGTGTTTCAGAGCGCGACAAGGCAAGGGAAGGGGAACAGAGGAGAAACAAAAACAACGATCTTACTAGGCCCAGTGACATTGAGAACGCGCAAGTGCATGGGAGAGGGAGAAGTGCATGGAAGGGGGATCAAAAGGAGAGTGCGGAGCAAGGAGGAAAAAACATAAATAATAATAAATAAATTAATTAATAAATAAAAAGGCAACAAACAGAGGGAGTGCAGCCAGCAAGTGGCAGTGCTGGGTTTAAGGCAGCAGGCTGGGTAGGTCTGATAAGTGCAGGAAGAACAAAACAAAGGGGTAGGGGCTGTATGGGTATAGATACAGAACCCAGTGCAAGGGGTGGCTTGGAGGCAGTGCATGCGGGTGGCAAGAGGAGCAGGTACCTGGGCCCGGAAGAAAGAGGGTGGCCAGGTGCATGGTGCCGAGGGAGAGTAGAATCAGCCGGGGAGAGGGGGGGGCAAAGGCAGAAGCAAAGAGGAAGGTCTTGAGGTGCTTCCGAAACCGGAGATGGTTCTCCACAAGTTTCCTCAAGATGGTTCTCCTCACTTTAACTGTTTGGACGATCTAGACTCTGTGAGCGGATGGACTTGGCAATGGCATGTATATTCTCTCTATTGATTTGCAACTGTGTTTTGGTCTGGCGACAGCAGGCAATAGCCCCGGTCTGTGATAATAGTTCCTTTTCTGAACCGTTTTTATTTTTATACAAGTCTTTCTTGTTGGTGGGTGTGGGATGGTCTTTTTTGGAAGGGTTCTCGTAATTGTTGCGGTAAAATTGGATGTGGGATGGTAAGAGTCATGATCAGTTTACTACTTGTAGAGTGTGACACCTGCTTATTTTAAGCTTATCTCTTATTTCCACTTACCACTGAGGTCGTGTTAGCGGACTCCCCGTTGGGCCAGAGTTAAAGTACTCGCTCTTAATGTGCACGGATTGAACTCCCCCTTAAATCTGTGTTGCAGAGATTGAGGGACCAGGAATGTTCCATAGCCTTGTTACAGGAGACACACCTGTGTCACACTGATTTTCGTAGACTGCGCAATAGACACTTTGCTAAACAATATCTTGCCTATTTCAGTACTAATAAAGGTGGAACAGGGATCGTATTCTCCCGGGGAATTCTCTTAGTTGAGTTGGGAGGGAAGAATGACCCGGGGGGGTCAGTTTATAGGGGTCAAGGGCTTGTTAGGCGGTCATCTGTTTACTGTCATAGCTCTTTATTCCGCCAGTGAGAAGCAGGGTGGATTCCTGGTGGACTTTCTGTCGGAAAGGACTGCTTTTGCAGATGGACAAATGATCTTGGTGGTGGTGGTAGGGGGATTATAATGTAGTACCTGACCCCATGATTAATCACACCCACCCTCTGCTACAGACTTTAAACTGGCCCAGTCTTTAATTAAAGTTCTGAAGAAAATGAATCTGGTTTACTTGTGGAGGCTATTGCACAAGGGAGAACTTCACAACACACATTTTACACGTATATAGGACTTTCTCAAGGATCAATCTCTGGCTCATATCTCCCTTTCTCCAGCATGGGGTCTGGCATGGATTCACATGCTCGTGAATATTCCCCGTTGTCAGGCCGGGAATCCTCGGTAAAAGAATAAACTGTTTGACTTGCACTTACAAACTGTCTTTCTTCTATACACCAAACACTGAGCTCTGGGTCATACTGCCCCCAGCCAATGACCGCCCTCTCCCTAAGCCCCTCCACTGGCAGCCATCTTCACATTTTTACCGCACGTTCAAGTGTTGGGAGTCCTCGTGTTGTGCTCAGAGAGCTTTTCTACGTTTTTGCGCTTTTTCGATAAAAAGTTTCTATTTTTGTCAAATAGAGCCTGTGTGTACTTTCGTTCCTTTGACCGGCAAGCAGGGATCCGTTTGTCGGCGTCTTTCAACGCCCCTTAAGGGCAATAATCATAGAGAGTTTTATGGAAGATTCCAGAACGCCATTGGGCCTACATCGCACTCCGGACCATGTCGGAAGAGAAGAAAGAAGGAGGCTCCCTCTTCAAGCTCTGCTCCAGCTGCGGATTGAGGAACTTGTTTGTGGAGGACAAACACTCTCAGTGCCTCTACTGTCTCCATCCGGACCACAGCAAAGCATATTGTGAAATCTGCCTTGGGTTCTCCAAGTGAACCATCAAGGACAGTCACAGTAGGTTGGCGGCATGGCTTAATGCCAAGGCCTCTACCCTGTGCGGCAAGCAGGGGCATGCCTTACACAGGACCGGCCGGTCCAAAGAGCTGGCTTCTAAGTCCTTTGAGGGTGCTCGATCCGCGGGGGCCCAAGACAAGGCCAAGTACCGCAAGTCTGTTTCCGTCTGGGTTTCCGCACAAGTGGGTCCCACGATACGCAGCGCACGTTCATCTTCGCCATCTGCCTCCATCGCCAGTCATCGCTCCAGCTCCTCCTCGAAGGGGAAATCGGTTAACCCAGGGAAGCTGCGGGAAAAGCCGGAGAAGACCAAGGCGCAGGGAAAGGTGTCCGACCTGTCCCTGAAGGCCCAGGTGGTCCAGACTAAGTCATCCTTGAGGATCGAGCTGGTGGCGGCCGCCCTCTCGAAGGCAAAAGGGGCTGACCTGGTCCAGCGAGTGGGAAAAGATCTCTACCGACCGATGGGTGCTGGACGCTCCCACCCACGGACACTCTCTAGAGTTCCAGCAGAAGTGTCCACGGATACCACTGGTGGCCCGGCAGGAGCAGCAAATCCCTCCGCTCCTGTGGGAAGTACGGGCCATATTAAAAAAGGGGGCTATAGAGCTGGTTCCAATGTGACTGCGGGCTCTGCAGTCTACTGCAGATACTTCTTGGTAAAGAAGACTGGGGGCTGGAGGCCCATTCTAGAACTGTGGCGCCTTAACAAATACCTCAAGTCCCAAAAATTCATGATGGTCATGTTGCAGCACGTGCTCGGCCAACTGGAGGAAGGGGACTTCTTGTCGTCGCTGGATCTGGAGGATGCATACTTCCACATCCCCATTCACGAGAAGCATCGGAAGGTCCTGTGCTTCGTAGTACAGGGAAGGCACTACCAGTTCAAGGCCCTTCCCTTCAGACTGAATTCGGCACCCAGGGTGTTCACAAAAGTGCATGGCACCAGTGGCGGCCCATCTGCGCCTACAAGGGATACATGTGTACACGTACCTTGATGACTGACTCATCCGCGCCAAGTCCAGGGAAGTAGCAGTTCAACACAAGGAGAGGACCGTCCAGCTGCTGACAGATCTGGGGTTCTCCGTCAACTATCGAAAATCCTGCTTGATACTATCGCAGAACGTGCTATTTCTGGGGGGCAGGCTCAACTTGGTCTCCTGCCTGACCGCCCCCTTGGAAGAGAGGGTAGTGGCCATGCTGGGCAAGGTGCAATGGCTGTTGACACTGAAGACTGCCATGGTGCGGACCATCAAGTCAGATGGGGCATGCTTGTATTCAGTGTTCTCCAAATAAAACTATAAAAATTCTCTTTGGGTATCGACCTCCTGGCCCAGCACAGGCTTTCCTGGAGAAATTAGAATTATTTCTGGCAGACACGGGGAATAAGCATGACGAGCTGTTATGTTTGGGGGACTTCAATATATGGGCTGAGGAGGTGACATCTGGGGATGGGGGAGAATTAAAGGAGACCCTGGAAGCCCATGCTTTGGAACTTCTAGCATCATCCCCCTCACATTGCCAGGACCATTGTCTTGATGTCCTGCTATATCGAGGGAAGATAATTTGTTATGTTGAGACAATCGCAATATCATGGAGAGACCACTATGCCATAGTATTTGAACTGAGAATGCATAAGAAAACTCTGGAAGTGCACACGGAAAATTGGATGGGGCAGTTCCGCAAGCTGAAAGATTTATTGAAAATCTCAGGGGAAACTCTGATACATGCTTTGGCACAGATTGAAGAGGCTCTTCCATGTGAGGAGTTCTTCAATAAAGGCATGTAAATCATGGCTATGCTATGTAATGTACAGGCCCCTCTCCAACAAAACAAAGCCATGTAACCCCTGGTTTTCGCCAGATTTGGCCAAGAAAAGGGTACAGGTGAGATCTTTAGAGAAAAAAATTGAGAAGATATCGTACAGAGAGCATTTTAGAACAGGTCAAGAGCGCCTGAAGAGAATATGGAAAAGCCATTTTTGATGCCAAAGCTAAATTTATAACGGGAAAAATTGACAAAGTCATGAACAGGCCACAGGAATTGTACGCTGCAAATCCTGGGTGTGCGTCAGCAGCACCTGAATCATCACAAGCACAGGCGGATGCTTTTAATAATTACTTTATAAATAAAATAGAGCTAATACAAGGAAAGATTATGGAAATTAAACCATTACATCCCCAAGAGGATCTGGAAGTAACAGAGGAGATTAGCCCAGAATGCATATCTCATGATGAAGACACTGGGGCGGATCAGATGCTATTTATGTTTACGTAAGTATCTGAGGAAAGGGTCTGCACCTTGCTCTCTGAATTGAAGGCTACTAATGATGTACTCTTTTATTCCATCTTCAGTAGCTAAACTAATAGCTCCAGATATTACCCCATTTATCACAAAATTTGTTAACAAATCTCTTACATCAGGGGTAGTACCGATGATTCCGAAGAAATCTGTGGTCACGCCACTGCTAAAAAAAACTAATTTAGACCCTAAGAATTTCCAGAATTACAGGCCAATGACAGGATTGTCATGGCCATTGAGAATTCTGGAAAACATTGTGACAGCTCAGCTGCAGGAACATCTGGATCAGGAGAATCTGCAATCTGGCTTCCGACCAGGTTTTGGGACGGAGATGGCGTTGCTGACGGTCTGGGACGATCTATTGGAGACGGCGGATCAGGGGGGCGTGTCCCTGTTGGTCATGTTGGACCTTTCCGCCGTCTTTGATACGGTTGTCCATGGGACCCTGCTGAAACGTCTGAGAGAAGTGGGTGGAGTAGGGAAACAAGCTCTTCAATGGTTTGAATCTTTTCTCTCTAGAAGAGAACAAAGAGTAGGATTTGGAGATTTCTTGTTAGACTCAGGATTACAAAGCTGTGGAGTCCCGCAGGGATCGTCCCTTGTCACAGGTTTCCCCCTTTCTCACCTGCTTTCGCTGCTTGATGGAATCCAGAGGAGTTTTCTTCCATGCGGATCGGGTCTTGTACAAGCCTGCTCTGCCGTCTTCGGCTTCCAGTGTTCGTTCAGCTTTAATGTCCGGGAAAAAATGAGGAAACTCCAGGAAGATCAGGAAAGGAGAAGTGCACTCGGAGGCGGTTGTACGGAATCCGGGAAGAAGGCTAAATAGGAGGAGGGAGGATAGAAGGGAAAGCGGAGGGTCCAGGAATCAGGAAACTACAGAGTTCCGCAAGGCGAACTTCGGAGCACACGTCTAGCCACAGCAACAGTAGCGTTGAGACGCGCGGGGCCGCGGGGCATGGCCATTTTATAGAACATGCTGCCTCGGACGTAAAGACTGGTAGGCAGCGTTCTGTGTGTACGGTCATGTTGGAAGTAGTACAGAGTGTAAGCCCCGACGCGTCAAGGACCAGGAGGTCCAGAAGGGGCATGTCCGATGGTTCATGACATCCCTCTCCCCACTGCTTTTTAATTTATATGTTAAACTACTCATGGACATTCTGAGAAAGCACGCAATACAGTTTCACTCATACGCAGGTGTTCTTGAGGATACAGAATCTAGAGGAGACGTACGAAATAGTTGACCGGTGCCTACAAGAAATACAGGCTTGGATGTGTGTGATCCAGCTACTGCTGAATGCCAGCAAAACAGAAGTGACTCTATTCGCTTCAAAGCACAATCTGCAGAGAGAGCATTTACACTCCCTATGTTTCCTGGGGACACAGCTGAATTTCTCCAAGAAAATAAAAAATGTAGGCTGTGTCTGGGAGGATAACATGGGAAGTGGAGTTCAGGTTAGTGCGAAGGTACAAGCAGCTTTCCACTCACTACGCCTATTGAAACATATCCTACCATTCATTGCGAATGAGGACAGAGCGGTAGTCATTGGCACTCTGGTCAACTCGAGGTTAGACTATGGAAATGTATTGCTGTCGGGTATACCAGCCTATCAGTTGCGAAGACTGCAGGCGGCCCAAAATGCAGCGGTTAGGCTGGCGTATAGGTAAAAAATCAGCTCCAACCTCTAACTTAAGAAGAGCCCTACATTGGCTGGCAGTAAAGGAGATAATTGAGTTTAAGGTACTCTGCTTGGTTTATAGGTGTGTTGACAAGACAGGAACAAGATATCTATCAGATAAAATCAGGAGACATGTTCCTACCCGACAATTGCGCTCAGCAGATCAAAATCTGCTTCATATACACCACACCAGGTATTTGAGCAAAGGGGACCGCAGATTAGGCGTCTACGGTCCAAGAGCATGGAATAAACTACCCAGAGAAATCTGTGAGATTAAAACCTTTCCGGCATTCCGGAAGGCCATGAAGACCTATCTGTTTTGTTAGAACTCTCCTAGACCTTAACTGGTGTATTTCCATCTCATATGATTAAGTGGATTAAGACATGGGCCTCATTACGAGTGTGGAGGTAGCCATGCCGCTTTTAGCGGCATGGCTACCGCCATACCGGGTACCGGGTTCCTGGAATGGGGAAATACCGGCCCATTCCGACCTTGGAGGGCCCGGTATTCCTCCATTCCAATAACCCGGACCCGGTACATCCCCATTCCCATTTGAGCCCCCATAGGGCTCAATGCGTTAGGGAGTATGCTAACCACGGGCCCGTTAATGATGGGCCTGTTGTAAGCATCCTGGTCTGCTAGCGGGTCCCACTAAGGACACCTGGTTTTACCAGACGTCCTTAGCGGGACTCACGAGCAGACCTCGTAATGAGGCGGTAGAGGGTTAACGGCGCCGGCAGCTCTACCAACGCCGTTAACCTGTTCCGACTCTGCAGGTTGCGGATAGGATCCCTTCAGGAATTCCTGGACGCTTGGTGGATCCAGGTGTCTGGAAACTTTGCAGACACGATTGTTCTCGACGAGGAGTTCAGTCGAGCGATAAGGTGGTGGGGCGTGTGCTCCAGCATTGCCGGGGCACGGATTTCCAGAGCCCCCCATACCAAGAGACAGTCATCACAGACGCGTCCCTGGAGGGCTGGGGAGCCCACACCGCATGTCTCCACGCCAGAGGCCTGTGGCTACCATAGGAGAGGGCTCTCCACATCAATGTCCTGGAGCTGAGGGCAGTGTTCTGGGTCCTCAAGTCGTTCCTTCTGTCACTCGAGGGCAAGGTGGTGAGGGTCTTCACGCACAATACCACCACGATGTTCTACATCAGGAAGCAAGGAGGTACCAGATAGCCGGCACTCTCCAGAGAGGCGCAGGACTTGTGGTACTGGGCCGTCAGCCAAGAGATGTTCCTCATTCCTTTTCACCTGGCTGGAGTCAAGAACACCATCACCGACTCCCTCAGCAGGGAGCTCCCTCTTGCCACGAGTGGGAACTTCGACATGATCAAGTGAACAGCCTCTTCCTCAAATGAGGCAGACCCCAGATCGATCTGTTTGCGACAGCGATGAATTCCAAATGCCAGAGATTTGCCAGAAGGTTCCACCAGCCGAGGAGCATGGGGGACGCGTTTTCCTTTCTGTGGGAAGCCCTGTTCTGCCGGCATTCCCCTTCCCCGTTGCCTCTCCTGCTGCGAGTCCTCAATCAACTCAAACGGTTTCGATGCAAGATAATCTTCATCGCCCGGCGTGGCCGACTCAGATTTGGTACCCGGATCTTCTCAGCCTCTCAGTGTTACCCCCGGTCAAGCTGCCAGTGGTTTGGATCTGCTCGCCAGAGAAGGAAGCGCAATCCTACATCACGACACAGGATCGCTGAACCTGAAGGCTTGGCTCCTGCAGCCTTAGGGTTTGGAGTGTATGAGCTGCCGGCGGACTGCAGGGAGGTCCTTACCAGGGCCAGAGCGTCGTCGACTCTTCATTGCTACGGGCACAAGTGCAAACATTTTGCAACGTGGTGCCGGACGCAGAAGACCAACCCTCTGAATATCTCAGCTCTGCAGATTCTTCCGTACTTGTACTTGGTCAAGGCAGGGCAGACGCACGCCTATATCAAGGTGCTTCTGGCGGCTATCTCCCGCTGCACCAGGTCTCCAGGACGGTCTTCTCTTTGGTCCCACCGTCTAGTCAAGGAGTTCCTCAAATGACTGTTTCGATCATTACCGCCGGTGAAGGCCCCTACCCCGGCGTGTGAACTCAACGTGGTGCTGACGAGGATCATGGGGGCTCCCTTCAAGCATATGCATCAGGCCCCTCTCAAGTTCCTTTCGTGGAAGACAGCTTTTCTCGTGGCCATCACCTCTGCCAGGAGGGTAGGTGAGATCCAGGTCCTTTCCTGCGAACAGCCTTAGCTGACTTTTCACAACACAACGGTGGTGCTGCGGATGCACCCCTCGTTCATGCCAAAGGTTCTGTCGGAATTCCACCTCAACAAGCCTTTGGTGTTGCCTGTGTTTTTTCCAAAACCTTTGTTGCCGGCTAAAAGGACTTTGCACTGGCTGGATGTGGCTTGTGCGCTGAAGTTCTATGTGGCACGCACAAAGTGTTTCCGGAAGACATCTCAACCATTCATGAACTTTGGTCCTGTGAACCATGGGAAGGCCTTGTCCAAGGCTTCCATCTCCAGGTGTCTCTCCGGCTGCATCACACACTGTCACTGGTTGTCAAACCAACCGCTGCCCGGCCGTCCGAGAGCCCATTCTACCAGAGCGATCGCTGCGCCGATGGCGTTCCTATCTGGTGTGCCCCTGCTGGACATCTGCAGGGCTGCTACGTGGAGTTCCACGCACACCTTCACAAGATTCTACTGCGTCCACAGGGATTCCAGAGAGAGTCTAGGGTTGGCCAAGCAGTGCTTCGCAACCTGTTTGCTTGAAGGTGAGCCTGTTCCAGAGGGAAGAGTATTTGCTTCTGTTGAGCCTTGCCACCTCCTGTGGTTGTGTAATGTTGTACTGCTAAGTATTCTTTATTCATGAGCATGTGAATCCATGCCAGACCCCATGCTGAAGAAGGAACAAGTTGCTTACCTGCAACTATTGTTCTCCAGCATGGGTCTGGCATGGATTCACATGCAAACCCTCCCTCCTGCCCCTCTGTGGCTCTTCTTGGTCATACTGCCACTTTATGGGCTATTAAATCTGAAGATGGCTGCCAGGGGAGGGGCTTAGGGAGAAGGGCAGTCATTGGCTGGGGGCAGTATGACCCAGAGCTCAGTGATTGGTTTATCGGAGAAAGACAGTTTGTAAGTGAAAGTGAAACTGTTTTTTCTTTTTGATTCTCGGCCTGACGACAGGGAATATTCATGAGCATGTGAATCCATGCCAGACCCATTCTGGAGAACAATAGTTACAGGTAAGTGACTTGTTCCTTCTGATTCCGTTTGTATCAGAGGTACTCATTGCTACCCATGTACTCTCAGATCATGCAGCAGTTGAGTGTACACTTTCAGTTGATAGGTTGTCCCCCGTTAGCAGGCCCCCATGGAAGCTGCACGACCCGGCCCTCTCAGATATGGTGTTGAAAGGACTCCATAACTAAGGCAATAACTGATTTCTTTAGGGAAAATAGCACTGATACCGTTCCAACTGCCAAGGTATGCGACCCTATGAAGGCAGTGATTAGATGGGAAATGATTGCTCACACGACTGCTTGCACTTATAGGAATAGAACTGGCACAATGGTGGATGGAGGTATGGGACATCTTGGTTGACGAAAAAGTTACAGCATGTGTAAAACAATGCGCTACCTTGGTATCTAGATTTCTGGCTCCCATTTGTTGACTATTACCAGAATTTTCCCTCCCTAACTTTTAAACCGTCTCTACTTTCAAACTATTCCCTGATGTGATGTTCTTGGTGTGGTACTTTGTTATTTTAACAGGGTTATGCATTTTCGCATTAGCGCCTCGGTGTTGGGATGGCTTGTTGGACCCGGGAATGTTGTGCATTATGCATTCATCCATATTTTACTGTCTATGTATGTCTCGCATCCTTGTTTGAATAAAAGGTTTGGGAAAAAAGTTATAGAATTTTGCTTTTATACTTAACAGATACTTCATTGTTCTGATATTGTGAAATGTGTAGGCTTAATTGAGCTGCAACAAGAATGCTGTGTGACTTGACTAGTTTATATTTGTGTATGATTTTGTATTATCTGGGGAGATGGTTTATATTTATGGCCTATATTGTTTGTCTAATTGCGCATAGGAGACTTTTAAATATTCATGTTCATGTGCAAGGTTTGTTGGAAACCAAAGCACAAATGGAAAAATAAATAAAAAAGAATGCTAATCCATGCACTGGGAGAAATTGTTAACCCTGAGGTGCAGGCCCGTTTCTTGGCCCGGGCGAGGCGGGCAGTTGCCCGGGGCGCAACCGCCAGGGGGGTTCGCAATTACCCCGCTATCCTGGAGCCTCTGGAGGGGATAAAATTCCCCAGTTTGTGGGGCGGCGCATTGCCGTGGGGAAAGTTCTGTGGGTCAGGTACTGGCGCTGCCCCTTCCGACTGTAATGTCACAAGTACTACGTAACAATACAGAAGTCAGAGGCTTCCTCTGACCACTTTTGCGCCACTTGGGGTGGGGGCATAAGCACAACAATTAAAACACTTCAGGTCCCCCTGCAGCTAAAACCAGCCCCTCCCATCACAATGCAAGCAGGAAACTGCTAATGGTGGGCCATTAGTCACTGAATGGTTTTGTGCTGACATTGTGTTGGGAGGGGAGGTAGTGTGGGGCGTGGGCGTGCACTGTAGGCAGCTTTGCCTCTCCCAAAATAATAGTTTAAAGCAGCGCTATTTCTTTCATGCTGCTTCTTTTCCAAACT
Source organism: Ambystoma mexicanum (assembly GCF_040938575.1). Lineage (NCBI taxonomy): Eukaryota > Metazoa > Chordata > Amphibia > Caudata > Ambystomatidae > Ambystoma > Ambystoma mexicanum. Next base: position 1,135,544,673 of record NC_090932.1, on the reverse strand, counting down.
TGATATCAATTCCACTTTAAACCACTTCCATGGCACTGGTGATGAGTTACTTCATTATGCTGATAATAGTTTTGATCAGTGTTGCTGAGTAAATATTCTTTAAGCCATGACCCGGTTCATTTATTTATTTATGCAATGTTTGTCGGGTACATGGACACAGATTATTTATTTATGCAATGTTTGTCGGATACCTGTATCCGAGAAACATTGCATAAATAAATAGGTACCCGACAAACATTGCATGAATAAATAAATAATCCGGTTCCATGTCTCCTTATAACAAATATTGTTTTGACTCCAGCCCCCGAACTTTTCCACTCCAGATATGGTTCCACTAAATCTTTCTGTGCCTTTTCCTTAGAGGTGAACAGGAGCTAATACCGTGCTTTAAAAAGGCTGCGGCTAGCCGAGGCAGAGAACCAGAAGTCTCCAATAACTGTTCCCAAGCCAGGGTGCTGCCGGTGTTGTATGCTATCCTGCCTCCCATGGTAGCTTGTGGGAGGCAGTGTTCGGCAATCTTCGGAGTCACGCCCACTTGATGGCTACAGCCATACATGCAGCCCGAAATGAAAAGCTAATGTGATAGCCCGCCCTCCTACATCTCTGTTTCCTGGGAGTGGCCAGTGATCTGCGTAGCTCCACCCCTGTCGTAGAGTGCCCGTGTCCATCATTTAAGCAGTTCTCATATGTTCTTCTTTTGTAGCGGCCGCATTGTTGCCATGTCCGCTTATTATAAGTGACTTTGGGCTTGTTTTTGCCCAAAGTCGCTTATAATATTAGCAGGTTGCTTGTCGCGGTTTTTGTCAGCGTTTTTCCTTAATTGTGTGCTTATTGTTCCGCTTGCTTGCCAGTCTGTCTGACTTGGCCCCATTTACAAAAAAGAAAAATGAATATGAAAGGCGAACATGCCGTCCTGCCGTAAGCAGTTATGCACACGCTGTGAGGCTCGGGCTGATTGCCTTTCTGATGTGAAGCCCCATGCAGCGTCCTGGACCGGGCTGTCTGCAGCCCCTTAACGACCTGCAAGTACTCCTTTCTTTTGCATTGATGGGCTCTTTCAATATGAGAGACCCTTTGAAGACGCATTACCTAGCCAAGAGGTAAACACGGGGTATTTACAGCAACATGTAGTTTAGTCATGATGGAAACAAGCATAGACAATGACAATAGTTTAGGGTTTTGTGTAGGCATGGGAAAGGCCCTTGGTAGGCACTGCTGTCTTTAGTTGTATGAACGGCACCAGGTGCAAAATGGTGCAAGTACCAGGGCATCTAATGGCAGTGCCTGGCAAATGCCTGATAAGTTTGCAAAAGCCAAAAACTGTTAACATGACTTCACTGAAGGACACACACAGTGCTTTTAACTTGATTGGCTGAACGCAGACCAGGTTAAGACATTTCTATTACACCAGTAGCATTTACAGCTCAAATTAAGTCAGCATTGAGTGCAAAGTTTAATGTTAAGGCTTGATTAAAGAGAGCTCAAAGAGTTCCCATGAGAAGGTGTTTTGGGCGGGGAGGGGCAAGAACAGGGTTGGGGATTAGCATAGCAATGAACTGTCAATGGGTGGGCTAGTGATTTACTAGAGGAGCAAGTTATAAGGGAGCCAATGACCAGAGGGGTGATGGACTATATGAACCAAGGACCAGAGGAGAGCAATCAACCAGGTTTCCCAATACCAGAAGGACGACAGTGGGGGGGCCATGTCACGCTTATCACCATGAGCTAGTCCTGGATTTTCACTTTGCATACTGGTCCTTGTAGGCCCATACTTATAATGGGAAGAAGTAAAATACCAGTCCTAACATTTAATAGGAAATGCCTCGACTGGCTCAGTGTCATGAAGTACATGGTGCTACTTGGCAGGTACCTGCAATGGAGCCAAGGACCAGAGGGGAGCGACGAATCAAGGACCAGAGCAACCAAGGATCCAAAAAGCCAATAATGTTGCTTTTATAAGTCGCACACATACAAAAAATTTAAATAGACACCAATTGTTAGAAAATAACAATTTTAATAAATGCTTTTTGTTAACATATGTTTGAGCTCTCTGTATGTATTCTTTGCGTTATAGTTATTTTTCAACTTCTGAGACCTTTCCACCTTATTTTAGAGGTGCGCTTGTTTTTGCAGCTTATTTGGTTGGGAGTCAGCTTGTTTTAAAGGAACATTCATCTTATTTTTTCCTTCTGACCTGGCAACACTGAGCGGCCGTGGAGAGAAGACGGGGAGACTGGGAAAGAGGGGGTTTGAAGAAATTAAGTTGCATGGAGTAGAACCGAGCTCTACACTGCGGGACTGTGGTGGGAATACAGGAGCTCGAGGCACACACGGGACTGAGCAGGAACAAAGGAGGGACCCTTCTGCACCGACACATAACAAAAGCACAGTATTTGAAAGGCTACCGAGGATTACAAAAGCCCTGTACAGTGGTTTAATTGCTGGGATCAAAAAATAATAAAAATCACATAAATGAAAAACATTTTGACTTTTCTGTTTCATGACACCAACGTAACATTGTTTACTCCCCCATGTACGTAGACACATCAACACGGAAGAATGCCATATTAAGAGAGGGCTAATCACCATATTGCTGAAACGAAGCACCTGAATGTTTTATGGAAATGCTTAACTCAAGGTGGTCTGTTTAGGTGGCTTTGTGCATGGACAACATTGTGTGATGAATGTCAACTTAACTATTTCATAACTTGTGTGTTTTATCAGTGTTCTATAGCCAAAACATTAATGTAAAGAAATATTATACCAAGCAAAAGGAATGTTTAGCGATCAATGGTTTCACACCTGTCTGCATCAGGCGTGCCTGTAAATAAGTGAACACAAGGTAGGCTGCAGTCTTGTGGCAGGATGGATGCCATACTCCCACTTGTCATGAATCCTCCTTGCATGTTAATTCCACTCTCTTTAACACAGAGAATGGTCATCATGGTTTCCACAGTTATGTTGCCTGTTTGAAAACCATTATAACGCACTTCAGCAGGGCAGTTTCTAATCCATTTGGTGCCCAGAGCGAAACACTAGGAATACACCCCCCCACATCCCATCCTGTGCGCCAACCCCACCGCAACCCGCGCGCCAACCCCACCGCACCCCACGCGCCAACCCCAATGCACCCCGCGCGCCAGCCCCACCGCACCCCGCGCGCCACCCCCACCGCACCCCGTGCTCCAGCCCCACCGCACCCCGCGCGCCAGCCCCACTGCATCGCACCCCACCCCACTCCCAAACTACACCATTAAGGGACTCCTACCCAAAGTCAAACAGTCCGTTACACAAAGAATGAATTGCCATTTGCAACAGTGGGCCACTTTTTCATTGGTGCCCAAGACAATTGTATGCTCTAGTCCCACTTAGGCTGCAGATAATGAGGACTGAGCACACCAAGAGAACATGAATATGGCACAGGATGCAGTATATGCAACCAACAAAGAACACAAGATGCTGAAGGGGGTTTGGAGGCAACCTAAGCCAAAAGGGCAATGACAAGGAGACACCCGAACACAATAAACAATCACTTTAAAATTCTTTCAATGGGAATCAAGTGTATGCTTTGATACAGTAAAGTCTGACTGTTGACTTGTTATAAGGAGACATGGAACCGGATTATTTATTTATTCATGCAATGTTTGTCGGGTACCTATTTATTTATGCAATGTTTGTCGGATACAGGTATCCGACAAACATTGCATAAATAAATAATCTGTGTCCATGTACCCGACAAACATTGCATAAATAAATAAATGAACCGGGTCATGGCTTAAAGAATATTTACTCAGCAACACTGATCAAAACTATTATCAGCATAATGAAGTAACTCATCACCAGTGCCATGGAAGTGGTTTAAAGTGGAATTGATATCAAGTTTGGAAAAGAAGCAGCATGAAAGAAATAGCGCTGCTTTAAACTATTATTTTGGGAGAGGCAAAGCTGCCTACAGTGCACACCCATGCCCCACACTACCTCCCCTCCCAACACAATGTCGGCACAAAACCATTCAGTGACTAATGGCCCACCATTATCAGTTTCCTGCTTGCATTGTGATGGGAGGGGCTGGTTTTAGCTGCAGGGGGAATTGAAGTGTTTTAATTGTTGTGCTTATGCCCCCACCCCAAGTGGCGCAAAAGTGGTCAGAGGAAGCCTCTGACTTCTGTAATGTTACGTAGTACTTGTGACATTACAGTCGGAAGGGGCAGCGCGAGTACCTGACCCACAGAACTTTCCCCACGGCAATGCGCCGCCCCACAAACTGGGGAATTTTATCCCCTCCAGAGGCTCCAGGATAGCGGGGTAATTGCGAACCCCCCTGGCGGTTGCGCCCCAGGCAACTGCCCGCCTCGCCCGGGCCAAGAAACGGGCCTGCACCTCAGGGTTAACAATTTCTCCCAGTGCATGGATTAGCATTCTTTTTTATTTACTTTTCCATTTGTGCTTTGGTTTCCAACAAACCTTGCACATGAACATGAATATTTAAAAGTCTCCTATGCACAATTAGACAAACAATATAGGGCATAAATATAAACCATCTCCCCAGATAATACAAAATCATACACAAATATAAACTAGTCAAGTCACACAGCATTCTTGTTGCAGCTCAATTAAGCCTACACATTTCACAATATCAGAACAATGAAGTATCTGTTAAGTATAAAAGCAAAATTCTATAACTTTTTTCCCAAACCTTTTATTCAAACAAGGATGCGAGACATACATAGACAGTAAAATATGGCTGAATGCATAATGCACAACATTCCCATGTCCAACAAGCCATCCCAACACCGAGGCGCTAATGCGAAAATGCATAACCCTGTTAAAATAACAAAGTACCACACCAAGAACATCACATCAGGGAATAGTTTGAAAGTAGAGACGGTTTAAAAGTTAGGGAGGGAAAATTCTGGTAATAGTCAACAAATGGGAGCCAGAAATCTAGATACCAAGGCAGCGCATTGTTTTACACATGCTGTCCCATACCTCCATCCACCATTGTGCCAATACTGGCCCCATAGGAGCCTTCCACGATCGTGCTATTGATATTTTAGTTGCTAAAAATTGGTGTGTCGCTGATTGTGCTCTGCAACCCGATTTAGGGTACACATCTTCCACTGAGCGACGCGATAGGCCAACTAGTGGAGCCAGGGGTAAGTCCACTGCAGTTCTCTCTTTAATGTGAGACAGTACAGCAACCCAAAAAGTGTGGATCACATGACAGGACCACCACATATGAAAGTAGCTTCCCGAGGCCGCAACCCCTCCAGCAAGCCACATTCAAAGCAGCATTGATTTTATGTAAAGTTAGCAGAGGCCGGTACCATCTGTAGCAAAGTTTATGCATACATTCTCTATTGGTTACACATCTAGAGGAGGCGTGGTTTCTAGCCCAGATCTCTTCCCATAAATCCTCGACAGGAGGTCCCACATCCGCTTTCCAAATGGCAATGTAGGAGGATCTGACGGTTAGTAAGTTGCCTCCCAAAAGTTTATAAAAGCACGAGATTCTACCCCCATCTATGCCATACTGTTGGGTACATTCCAATACTCTCACCTTCGCGGGTCACCTGGCTCCTCACAGTTGTGAAATCCAGTGCGGAATATGACCATATCTAAATCGTTCGCCTTCGGTTAGTGAGAATTGAGCCTTACATTCAGACACGAGAGAGGAGATCCCTCCTGGTACAGCTGATGCAAGCTATGCAGACCCCCATTATGCCAATTTGAAAAACTATTCCCTATGAATCCTGGGGAGAATTCTGCATTACCAAAGACTGGATAGCACGGTCTGAAACCCGATTCACCCACTTCTTCATAAAAGCCACGTGCCAGTAATACAGCAAGATCTTTGTCGAGCTCAAGTGTGTGTCAGATCGGGGAGTTTAGAATTGTCGATAAAGGGTAAGAAAGATAACCGGCAGGAGGAGTTGGCTTGTTCAAGAGCTACCCATCTGGGAGGGGACCTCCAAGCCAAAATGTGTGTAGCCCGAGCAGCCACATAATACCTGAGAAGGTCCAGAGCCGCCATTGCTCCCCTCCGGGCAACGCTTAAAACCTCAGCTTTTGGAACTCTAGGCTTTTTGCCCACCCAGATAAATTGTAGGACGCTACGCTGCAGCATACGTACTTCAAGGTTGGGTATCTTAACTAGCAAGGCTTGACAAAGATACAAGAATCTGGGTAAAAGATTCATTTTTACTGCAGCGATTCGTCCCATCAGTGATATTTCCTGCTTACGCCAACGTTTAAGATCTTCGGCAAGATCCTTAAGCAACCCTGGGAAGTTGACCCAATATACATCCTGCGGGGAAACAGGAATCCTCACCCCCAGGTACTCAATAGTGTCAGATGCCCACGGAATTCGACAGGTGGATCTCGCAGCGGCAATGACTTGTTTGGGCAATTGCACACTTATGGCAAGGATTTCTAGTAATTGACAGAGAAGCCAGTTCAAATCATCTTAATTCAGACATGACAGCCTCAAGGGAGGTTGGTATATTAGTTAACATGAGCAAGACATCATCGGCATAAAGCGCATTTTGTGTTGCACCCAAGCTACCTCAGTCCCTGTGATCTCCGAGTTGTCTCTGATCCTTTGCGCAAATGTCTCCATTACAAGAGCAAAAATCAAAGGAGACAGTGGACAACCCTGCTTAGTTCCATGAGCGATAGGGAGAGGGGCAATTAACCCTTATTCGAGTAAAAGCTCAATGGTAGTTAGCCAACGGGCCAAATCCAAAAGCAAGCAGAACCTCACAAAGGTAGGGCCAGTGCACTCTGTCGAATGCTTTAGTAGCATCCAGTGTGAGTACTCCCAGGGCAAGACTATCCCCTCCTGGCTAGGTCAAGGATATCCAAGACTCATCTGATGTTGTCTTGTGTGCTTCGCTTTGGAATAAACCCAGCCTGATCCGGATTTATCAGTTGGGGTAGAACCGTCCCCAACCTCGAGGCCAACACCTTACAGTACAACCTGGCATCCGGGTTCAAAGAAATTGGCCTGTACGGGTGACAATCCTGTGTGGGATTCCCCAGCTTAAGTATTAAAATTGTAGTTGACTCCATCGAAGGAGTAACCCTCCCTAAATTCCGGGAACAAGTTGAATAAATTAGTCAAAGGTTTGAGTAGTTGTGGTTGAAAAATCGTATAAACGATGCTGAGAAACCATCCGGACTAGGGGTCCTGTGTTTAAGGGAAACTGTACTGACTCTTCTTTTCTTAGATTCTACTTCTGATCACTGGATGATCAGAGAGAGAGTGATATGTGGGGTAGAGGAGAGGGATGTACAGAGGGAGGAAGATGTGGAGCGGGAGAGAGAAAAGAGGCTGAGACAGAGTGAAAAGGCAAACAAAAGACCTGGAAGAATGCAAAGTGTAAAAAGAGACTGTAAACAAGAGAACACAGGTAAAACACCACAGAAAACACACTTATTTACACAGATCATTTCTGCACACGCAGCTAGTCACTACCTGCACTTTCGTCTCCATTTGAAGCACTGACGTAAATGGTAATATTTTCAAGAGTATTCCCCGAAAATATTGGGAAAAAAGCTGAATGCGCAATTACTGCTCATTCGGCTTGCAACCAAAAATCAAAGCCCATAATGACGAACATGGGGAGAGGGGGTTACAGGGGTGTCTCCCGCTCCCCGGGTGTCCCCCGATTCCATCCCATTGAAAGCGGGGGATAAAAATGAAAAAAAAGAAAAGGGGACCCTTTGGCGTCAGCTGCGACCCACGTTAGTGGGAGGGAACTGATGCCGCAGGGACAGAGGAGTCAGTGGCACACTTCTGTGTATGCCACCTAAAGGTAAGTAGGAGGAGGCGTAGGGTATGCGGAAAGCCTGCTAACGTGATCTATATGATCACTGTGCAGCAGGATTTTGCGACTCGATATTATTGGATTCGCAAAATCAAGTAGATATGTTTGAAGTAGTTAAATCATAAAGTCCACCTTTTGGTGATGTTTAGCTTTACAGCGAAGCAGGCAACACCTTTGATCCTATCTCAAGGAAAAACTCCTGAGCTTCTCCGAAAAAGAAATGCATTGTGCTGGTGTTAAAGTAAATTCAGCACTTCAACCGATTACTTTTTTCCTCACTGGGCAATCTCGTGGGTAACCTAAGTTGCTATGAAACCGGACGATACTTAACGTGATTTGTGTTTTATGGATTACACTTCATACGTTTACCTGTATTCATACTGCAATAAATATGCACAGCAGTGCCAGAGTTGTGTTGTGATAGCCAGCAGTGTTTTAATTATTTCTTTGGACTTAATTAAAAGGAAAGAAGCTGACAGGCTGTGCCAGCTTCCTGCATCGAGTTGCCACACGGATTTATATATGAAATTCCTAGCATGTTCATAGATGCGCTTGTGTTTCCACCAGAAAATATGTAGCTGAACTGTTTTATCGAATTAAGTCTACTCCTTGCTTTGCCTTGAGGCTGATACTCCCCTACCAGCAGCGCTCGACGGTCGAGGCCTGGTTCTTTAGTGTGACATTGAAATGTATCCATGTGTTTGGGAGGGGAGCCCCCGGAGGATGAATATGAAGTCCATGAACAGTTTTTCAGGGATCTACATACTTGCCAACATTCAGTAACCAAAAATATGTAGTATTTTTCAAGCGCAAAAATAATAATTTGCGTAACAATGACATCACAGGAAATTACAAAACACATTGTTGGCACCATTGAAGCATTCTAAAATACACAATTCATCAAACAGCACAACATGGAAAGATGTTCAAATGTTAAAAATGTATAATTCGGAATGGTAAGTTAACACCAAATCCAATTACACAGAAAGTAATCACACAGAGCTAGTAGGCAACATTTGCCACAGCTCTGTAGCAGGAGCCTAGGCAATACAGATGTATTCCTGCTATGCAAGTTGATCACGGATTGACATGGTGACTGATACCCCCCTGAGTCTGATAGGCAGCTACTGTGTGATGGTGGTAGGCTCTGCCACATGCCTTCACTGGTGGTTCACCTAAGGGTTGTCCCGGCAAGAGTGCAGGACAGAGTCATGTAGCTGCAGTGCTTTAAGTGGGGTAAGAAATTGAGGGGGGGCCCTCGTTTGGAGGCGTGGCCTCCATTGTGGGCGTGGCCTAAATGTGCACAAATCATAGTAAGGTGCGCAAACAAATATATAAATGTATTTGAGCATTTATATATTTGTTTGCGTACTACTATGGTTTGTGTATTTTTCAAGCCTTCTTTTATATTCATAGCAATGTTACATATTTCTATGTTTATAAAAGGTGGCTTGAAAGTGCACACACCATAGTAAGTTACGCACACTTGTGTGCTTACCTTACTATGGTTTGTGTACTATTCAAGCTGCCTTTTATAAACATAGACATTTGTAACATATGTCTATGTTTATAAAAGACGTCTTGAAACGTAGGCATCTTTTATAAAGCGTTGAGGACGGACAAAACCCAAGGTGGCTTTGTCCGTCGACAAAGCTTTATAAAAGTTGCTTTGAATTGTGTACGATACAAGCCATCTGTTATAAGCATAGAAATATTTCTACGCGTATAAAAGATGGCTTAAACGTACACAGTTGAAGGCATCTTTTATAAAGCCTTGCCAAAGGAGAAAGGCGCCTCGGGCTCAGTGATCTCTGCTCAGAGCACTGACCCCGAGGCGTCTTTCACTCTCTGCGAACCCGCGGGCTCCGTGATCTAATCTACATATTAGATCATGGAGCCCGCGGGTTCGCTGAGGGTCAGTGACCTGGCGAGGGGAACTAAGGGACTGTAGCTTCCTCTGATGGCCCCTCAGATGAGGGGTCATCAGAGAAAGTTACAGAGACTGACGGAAGTGCCAGCCAGTCACAGCGACGCTGTGGCTGGCTGGCACTTCTGTCAGCTTGCGTGACGTTTAACTGGCGGGCGCATCTCTCGTTGCGGCTGCGGCCGCGGCGGGATAATGCGTCCTGCCATGGCGTGGTGGGGCTGGGGGGCCCCGGCAGGGCCCCGGCTCAGCCTCACTTTTTGGAGACTGCCGGGGCCCGGCCCGGCAGGCCCCGGCCCACTTAAAGCACTGTGTAGCTGTCAGGTCAGTGGATTGGTCTGAGCCCAATAAAAGTGATCACCTACCAGTCCACTGTATAGACAGACTCATTAATGTGTTGCATGCTTTGCCCTGGAGCCTGCCTTAGAGTCACATAAAATACTTGCCACTGTAAAAAGCAGTAGGATCTGTCACTGAAATCTGTAGGCGGTAGGGCTGCTTAAAAAGCAGTAGCCTACTGCCTAAATCTGTAGGGTTGGCAAGTATGCAAGTCAACAGTCAGACTTTACTGTATCAAAGCATACACTTGATTCCCATTGAAAGAATTTTAAAGTGATTGTTTATTGTGTTCGGGTGTCTCCTTGTCATTGCCCTTTTGGCTTAGGTTGCCTCCAAACCCCCTTCAGCATCTTGTGTTCTTTGTTGGTTGCATATACTGCATCCTGTGCCATATTCATGTTCTCTTGGTGTGCTCAGTCCTCATTATCTGCAGCCTAAGTGGGACTAGAGCATACAATTGTCTTGGGCACCAATGAAAAAGTGGCCCACTGTTGCAAATGGCAATTCATTCCTTGTGTAACAGACTGTTTGACTTTGGGTAGGAGTCCCTTAATGGTGTAGTTTGGGAGTGGGGTGGGGTGCGATGCAGTGGGGCTGGCGCGCGGGGTGCGGTGGGGCTGGCGCGCGGGGTGCGGTGGGGCTGGCGCGCGGGTTGCGTTTGGGTTGGCGCGTGGGGTGCGGTGGGGTTGGCACGCGGGTTGCGGTGGGATTGGCGCACAGGATGGGATGTGGGGGGGTGTATTCCTAGTGTTTCGCTCTGGGCACCAAATGGATTAGAAACTGCCCTGCTGAAGTGCGTTATAATGGTTTTCAAACAGGCAACATAACTGTGGAAACCATGATGACCATTCTCTGTGATAAAGAGAGTGGAATTAACATGCAAGGAGGATTCATGACAAGTGGGAGTATGGCATCCATCCTGCCACAAGACTGCAGCCTACCTTGTGTTCACTTATTTACACGCACGCCTGATGCAGACAGGTGTGAAACCATTGTTCGCTAAACACTCCTTTTGCTTGGTATAATATTTCTTTACATTAATGTTTTGGCTATAGAACAGTGATAAAACACACAAGTTATGAAATAGTTAAGTTGACATTCATCACACAATGTTGTCCATGCACGAAGCCACCTAAACAGACCATCTTGAGTTAAGCATTTCCATAAAACATTCAGGTGCTTCGTTTCAGTAATATGGTGATTAGTCCTCTCTTAATATGGCATTCTTCCGTGTTGATGTGTCTACGTACATGGGGGAGTAAACAATGTTACGTTGGTGTCATGAAACAGAAAAGTCAAAATGTTTTTCATTTATGTGATTTTTATTATTTTTTGATCCCAGCAATTAAACCACTGTACAGGGCTTTTGTAATCCTCGGTAGCCTTTCAAATACTGTGCTTTCGTTATGTGTCGGTGCAGAAGGGTCCCTCCTTTGTTCCTGCTCAGTCCCGTGTGTGCCTCGAGCTCCTGTATTCCCACTACAGCCCCGCAGTGTAGAGCTCGGTTCTACTCCATGCAACTTAATTTCTTCAAACCCCCTCTTTCCCAGTCTCCCCGTCCTCTCTCCACGGCCGCTCAGTGTTGCCAGGTCAGAAGGAAAACACAAGCTGAATGTTCCTTTAAAACAAGCTGACTCCCAACCAAATAAGCTGCAAAAACAAGCGCACCTCTAAAATAAGGTGGAAAGGTCTCAGAAGTTGAAAAATAACTATAACGCAAAGAATACATACAGAGAGCTCAAACATATGTTAACAAAAAGCATTTATTAAAATTGTTATTTTCTAACAATTGGTGTCTATTTAAATTTTTTGTATGTGTGCGACTTATAAAAGCAACATTATTGGCTTTTTGGATCCTTGGTTGCTCTGGTCCTTGATTCGTCGCTCCCCTCTGGTCCTTGGCTCCATTGCAGGTACCTGCCAAGTAGCCCCATGTACTTCATGACACTGAGCCAGTCGAGGCATTTCCTATTAAATGCTAGGACTGGTATTTTACTTCTTCCCATTATAAGTATGGGCCTACAAGGACCAGTATGCAAAGTGAAAATCCAGGACTAGCTCATGGTGATAAGCGTGACATGGCCCCCCCACTGTCGTCCTTCTGGTATTGGGAAACCTGGTTGATTGCTCTCCTCTGGTCCTTGGTTCATATAGTCCATCACCCCTCTGGTCATTGGCTCCCTTATAACTTGCTCCTCTAGTAAATCACTAGCCCACCCATTGACAGTTCATTGCTATGCTAATCCCCAACCCTGTTCTTGCCCCTCCCCGCCCAAAACACCTTCTCATGGGAACTCTTTGAGCTCTCTTTAATCAAGCCTTAACATTAAACTTTGCACTCAATGCTGACTTAATTTGAGCTGTAAATGCTACTGGTGTAATAGAAATGTCTTAACCTGGTCTGCATTCAGCCAATCAAGTTAAAAGCACTGTGTGTGTCCTTCAGTGAAGTCATGTTAACAGTTTTTGGCTTTTGCAAACTTATCAGGCATTTGCCAGGCACTGCCATTAGATGCCCTGGTACTTGCACCATTTTGCACCTAGTGCCGTTCATACAACTAAAGACAGCAGTGCCTACCAAGGGCCTTTCCCATGCCTACACAAAACCCTAAACTATTGTCATTGTCTTTGCTTGTTTCCATCATGACTAAACTACATGTTGCTGTAAATACCCCGTGTTTACCTCTTGGCTAGGTAATGCGTCTTCAAAGGGTCTCTCATATTGAAAGAGCCCATCAATGCAAAAGAAAAGAGTACTTGCAGGTCGTTAAGGGGCTGCAGACAGCCCGGTCCAGGACGCTGCATGGGGCTTCACATCAGAAAGGCAATCAGCCCGAGCCTCACAGCGTGTGCATAACTGCTTACGGCAGGACGGCATGTTCGCCTTTCATATTCATTTTTCTTTTTTGTAAATGGGGCCAAGTCAGACAGACTGGCAAGCAAGCGGAACAATAAGCACACAATTAAGGAAAAACGCTGACAAAAACCGCGACAAGCAACCTGCTAATATTATAAGCGACTTTGGGCAAAAACAAGCCCAAAGTCACTTATAATAAGCGGACATGGCAACAATGCGGCCGCTACAAAAGAAGAACATATGAGAACTGCTTAAATGATGGACACGGGCACTCTACGACAGGGGTGGAGCTACGCAGATCACTGGCCACTCCCAGGAAACAGAGATGTAGGAGGGCGGGCTATCACATTAGCTTTTCATTTCGGGCTGCATGTATGGCTGTAGCCATCAAGTGGGCGTGACTCCGAAGATTGCCGAACACTGCCTCCCACAAGCTACCATGGGAGGCAGGATAGCATACAACACCGGCAGCACCCTGGCTTGGGAACAGTTATTGGAGACTTCTGGTTCTCTGCCTCGGCTAGCCGCAGCCTTTTTAAAGCACAGTATTAGCTCCTGTTCACCTCTAAGGAAAAGGCACAGAAAGATTTAGTGGAACCATATCTGGAGTGGAAAAGTTCGGGGGCTGGAGTCAAAACAAGATCCCTGAAAAACTGTTCAAGGACTTCACATTCATCCTCTGGGTGCTCCCCTCCCAAACACATGGATACATTTCAATGTCACACTAAAGAACCAGGCCTCGACGGTCGAGCGCTGCTGGTAGGGGAGTATCAGCCTCAAGGCAAAGCAAGGAGTAGACTTAATTCGATAAAACAGTTCAGCTACATATTTTCTGGTGGAAACACAAGCGCATCTATGAACATGCTAGGAATTTCATATATAAATCCGTGTGGCAACTCGATGCAGGAAGCTGGCACAGCCTGTCAGCTTCTTTCCTTTTAATTAAGTCCGAAGAAATAATTAAAACACTGCTGGCTATCACAACACAACTCTGGCACTGCTGTGCATATTTATTGCAGTATGAATACAGGTAAACGTATGAAGTGTAATCCATAAAACACAAACCACGTTAAGTGTCGTCCGGTTTTATAGCAACTTAGGTTACCCACGAGATTGCCCAGTGAGGAAAAAAGTAATCGGTTGAAGTGCTGCATTTACTTTAACACCAGCACAATGCATTTCATTTTCGGAGAAGCTCAGGAGTTTTTCCTTGAGATAGGATGAAAGGTGTTGCCTGCTTCGCTGTAAAGCTAAACATCACCAAAAGGTGGACTTTATGATTTAACTACTTCAAACATATCTACTTGATTTTGCGAATCCAATAATATCGAGTCTCAAAATCCTGCTGCACAGTGATCACATAGATCACGTTAGCAGGCTTTCCGCATACCCTACGCCTCCGCCTACTTACTTTTAGGCGGCATACACAGAAGTGTGCCACTGACTCTCCTCTGTCCCTGCGGCATCAGTTCCCTCCCACTAACGTGGGTCGCAGCTGACGCCAAAGGGTCCCCTTTTCTTTTTTTTTCATTTTTATCCCCCGCTTTCAATGGGATGGAATCGGGGGACACCCGGGGAGCGGGAGACACCCCTGTAACCCCCTCTCCCCATGTTCGTCATTATGGGCTTTGATTTTTGGTTGCAAGCCGAATGAGCAGTAATTGCACATTCAGCTTTTTTCCCAATATTTTCGGGGAATACTCTTGAAAATATTACCATTTACGTCAGTGCTTCAAATGGAGACGAAAGTGCAGGTAGTGACTAGCTGCGTGTGCAGAAATGATCTGTGTAAATAAGTGTGTTTTCTGTGGTGTTTTACCTGTGTTCTCTTGTTTACAGTCTCTTTTTACACTTTGCATTCTTCCAGGTCTTTTGTTTGCCTTTTCACTCTGTCTCAGCCTCTTTTCTCTCTCCCGCTCCACATCTTCCTCCCTCTGTACATCCCTCTCCTCTACCCCACATATCACTCTCTCTCTGATCATCCAGTGATCAGAAGTAGAATCTAAGAAAAGAAGAGTCAGTACAGTTTCTCTTAAACACAGGACCCCTAGTCCGGATGGTTTCTCAGCATCGTTTATACGATTTTTCAACCACAACTACTCAAACCTTTGACTAATTTATTCAACTTGTTCCCGGAATTTAGGGAGGGTTACTCCTTCGATGGAGTCAACTACAATTTTAATACTTAAGCTGGGGAATCCCACACAGGATTGTCACCCGTACAGGCCAATTTCTTTGAACCTGGATGCCAAGTTGTACTGTAAGGTGTTGGCCTCGAGGTTGGGGACGGTTCTACCCCAACTGATAAATCCGGATCAGGCTGGGTTTATTCCAAAGCGAAGCACACAAGACAACATCAGATGAGTCTTGGATATCCTTGACCTAGCCAGGAGGGGATAGTCTTGCCCTGGGAGTACTCACACTGGATGCTACTAAAGCATTCGACAGAGTGCACTGGCCCTACCTTTGTGAGGTTCTGCTTGCTTTTGGATTTGGCCCGTTGGCTAACTACCATTGAGCTTTTACTCGAATAAGGGTTAATTGCCCCTCTCCCTATCGCTCATGGAACTAAGCAGGGTTGTCCACTGTCTCCTTTGATTTTTGCTCTTGTAATGGAGACATTTGCGCAAAGGATCAGAGACAACTCGGAGATCACAGGGACTGAGGTAGCTTGGGTGCAACACAAAATGCCGCTTTATGCCGATGATGTCTTGCTCATGTTAACTAATATACCAACCTCCCTTGAGGCTGTCATGTCTGAATTAAGATGATTTGAACTGGCTTCTCTGTCAATTACTAGAAATCCTTGCCATAAGTGTGCAATTGCCCAAACAAGTCATTGCCGCTGCGAGATCCACCTGTCGAATTTCGTGGGCATCTGACACTATTGAGTACCTGGGGGTGAGGATTCCTGTTTCCCCGCAGGATGTATATTGGGTCAACTTCCCAGGGTTGCTTAAGGATCTTGCCGAAGATCTTAAACGTTGGAGTAAGCAGGAAATATCACTGATGGGACGAATCGCTGCAGTAAAAATGAATCTTTTACCCAGATTCTTGTATCTTTGCCAAGCCTTGCTAGTTAAGATACCCAACCTTGAAGTACGTATGCTGCAGCGTAGCGTCCTACAATTTATCTGGGTGGGCAAAAAGCCTAGAGTTCCAAAAGCTGAGGTTTTAAGCGATGCCCAGAGGGGAGCAATGGCGGCTCTGGACCTTCTCAGGTATTATGTGGCTGCTCGGGTTACACACATTTTGGCTTGGAGGTCCCCTCCCAGATGGGTAGCTCTTGAGCAAGCCAACTCCTCCTGCCGGTTATCTTTCTTACCCTTCATCGACAATACTAAACTCCCCGATCTGACACACACTTGAGCTCGACAAAGATCTTGCTGTATTACTGGCACGTGGCTTTTATGAAGAAGTGGGTGAATCGGGTTTCAGACCGTGCTCTCCAGTCTTTGGTAATGCAGAATTCTCCCCAGGATTCTTAGGGAATAGTTTTTCAAATTGGCATAATGGGGGTCTGCATAGCTTGCATCAGCTGTACCAGGAGGGATCTCCTCTCTCGTGTCTGAATGTAAGGCTCAATTCTCACTAACCGAAGGCGAACGATTTAGATATGGTCATATTCCGCACTGGATTTCACAACTGTGAGGAGCCAGGTGACCCGCGAAGGTGAGAGTATTGGAATGTACCCAACAGTATGGCATAGATGGGGGTAGAATCTCGTGCTTTTATAAACTTTTGGGAGGCAACTTACTAACCGTCAGATCCTCCTACATTGCCATTTGGAAAGCGGATGTGGGACCTCCTGTCGAGGATTTATGGGAAGAGATCTGGGCTAGAAACCACGCCTCCTCTAGATGTGTAACCAATAGAGAATGTATGCATAAACTTTGCTACAGATGGTACCGGCCTCTGCTAACTTTTCATAAAATCAATGCTGCTTTGAATTCAGCTTGCTGGAGGGGTTGCGGCCTCGGTAAGCTACTTTCATATGTGGTGGTCCTGTCATGTGATCCACACTTTTTGGGTTGCTGTACTGTCTCACATTAAGGAGAGAACTGCAGTGGACTTACCCCAGGCTCCACTATTTGGTCTATCGCGTCGCTCAGTGGAAGATGTGTACCCTAAATCGGGTTGCAGAGCACAATCAGCGACACACCAATTTTTAGCAACTAAAATATCAATAGCACGATCGTGGAAGGCTCCTATGGGGCCAGTATTGGCACAATGGTGGATGGAGGTATGGGACATCTTGGTTGACGAAAAAGTTACAGCATGTGTAAAACAATGCGCTGCCTTGGTATCTAGATTTCTGGCTCCCATTTGTTGACTATTACCAGAATTTTCCCTCCCTAACTTTTAAACCGTCTCTACTTTCAAACTATTCCCTGATGTGATGTTCTTGGTGTGGTACTTTGTTATTTTAACAGGGTTATGCATTTTCGCATTAGCGCCTCGGTGTTGGGATGGCTTGTTGGACCCGGGAATGTTGTGCATTATGCATTCAGCCATATTTTACTGTCTATGTATGTCTCGCATCCTTGTTTGAATAAAAGGTTTGGGAAAAATGTTATAGAATTTTGCTTTTATACTTAACAGATACTTCATTGTTCTGATATTGTGAAATGCGTAGGCTTAATTAAGCTGCAACAAGAATGCTGTGTGACTTGACTAGTTTATATTTGTGTATGATTTTGTATTATCTGGGGAGATGGTTTATATTTATGGCCTATATTGTTTGTCTAATTGTGCATAGGAGACTTTTAAATATTCATGTTCATGTGCAAGGTTTGTTGGAAACCAAAGCACAAATGGAAAAGTAAATAAAAAAGAATGCTAATCCATGCACTGGGAGAAATTGTTAACCCTGAGGTGCAGGCCCGTTTCTTGGCCCGGGCGAGGCGGGCAGTTGCCCGGGGCGCAACCGCCAGGGGGGTTCGCAATTACCCCGCTATCCTGGAGCCTCTGGAGGGGATAAAATTCCCCAGTTTGTGGGGCGGCGCATTGCCGTGGGGAAAGTTCTGTGGGTCAGGTACTGGCGCTGCCCCTTCCGACTGTAATGTCACAAGTACTACGTAACATTACAGAAGTCAGAGGCTTCCTCTGATCACTTTTGCGCCACTTGGGGTGGGGGCATAAGCACAACAATTAAAACACTTCAGGTCCCCCTGCAGCTAAAACCAGCCCCTCCCATCACAATGCAAGCAGGAAACTGATAATGGTGGGCCATTAGTCACTGAATGGTTTTGTGCCGACATTGTGTTGGGAGGGGAGGTAGTGTGGGGCATGGGTGTGCACTGTAGGCAGCTTTGCCTCTCCCAAAATAATAGTTTAAAGCAGCGCTATTTCTTTCATGCTGCTTCTTTTCCAAACTTGATATCAATTCCACTTTAAACCACTTCCATGGCACTGGTGATGAGTTACTTCATTATGCTGATAATAGTTTTGATCAGTGTTGCTGAGTAAATATTCTTTAAGCCATGACCCGGTTCATTTATTTATTTATGCAATGTTTGTCGGGTACATGGACACAGATTATTTATTTATGCAATGTTTGTCGGATACCTGTATCCGACAAACATTGCATAAATAAATAGGTACCCGACAAACATTGCATGAATAAATAAATAATCCGGTTCCATGTCTCCTTATAACAAGTCAACAGTCAGACTTTACTGTATCAAAGCATACACTTGATTCCCATTGAAAGAATTTTAAAGTGATTGTTTATTGTGTTCGGGTGTCTCCTTGTCATTGCCCTTTTGGCTTAGGTTGCCTCCAAACCCCCTTCAGCATCTTGTGTTCTTTGTTGGTTGCATATACTGCATCCTGTGCCATATTCATGTTCTCTTGGTGTGCTCAATCCTCATTATCTGCAGCCTAAGTGGGACTAGAGCATACAATTGTCTTGGGCACCAATGAAAAAGTGGCCCACTGTTGCAAATGGCAATTCATTCTTTGTGTAACGGACTGTTTGACTTTGGGTAGGAGTCCCTTAATGGTGTAGTTTGGGAGTGGGGTGGGGTGCGATGCAGTGGGGCTGGCGCGCGGGGTGCGGTGGGGCTGGAGCACGGGGTGCGGTGGGGGTGGCGCGCGGGGTGCGGTGGGGCTGGCGCGCGGGGTGCGTTGGGGTTGGCGCGTGGGGTGCGGTGGGGTTGGCGCGCGGGTTGCGGTGGGGTTGGCGCACAGGATGGGATGTGGGGGGGTGTATTCCTAGTGTTTCGCTCTGGGCACCAAATGGATTAGAAACTGCCCTGCTGAAGTGCGTTATAATGGTTTTCAAACAGGCAACATAACTGTGGAAACCATGATGACCATTCTCTGTGTTAAAGAGAGTGGAATTAACATGCAAGGAGGATTCATGACAAGTGGGAGTATGGCATCCATCCTGCCACAAGACTGCAGCCTACCTTGTGTTCACTTATTTACAGGCACGCCTGATGCAGACAGGTGTGAAACCATTGATCGCTAAACATTCCTTTTGCTTGGTATAATATTTCTTTACATTAATGTTTTGGCTATAGAACACTGATAAAACACACAAGTTATGAAATAGTTAAGTTGACATTCATCACGCAATGTTGTCCATGCACGAAGCCACCTAAACAGACCACCTTGAGTTAAGCATTTCCATAAAACATTCAGGTGCTTCGTTTCAGCAATATGGTGATTAGCCCTCTCTTAATATGGCATTCTTCCGTGTTGATGTGTCTACGTACATGGGGGAGTAAACAATGTTACGTTGGTGTCATGAAACAGAAAAGTCAAAATGTTTTTAATTTATGTGATTTTTATTATTTTTTGATCCCAGCAATTAAACCACTGTACAGGGCTTTTGTAATCCTCGGTAGCCTTTCAAATACTGTGCTTTCGTTATGTGTCGGTGCAGAAGGGTCCCTCCTTTGTTCCTGCTCAGTCCCGTGTGTGCCTCGAGCTCCTGTATTCCCACCACAGTCCCGCAGTGTAGAGCTCGGTTCTACTCCATGCAACTTAATTTCTTCAAACCCCCTCTTTCCCAGTCTCCCCGTCCTCTCTCCACGGCCGCTCAGTGTTGCCAGGTCAGATGGAAAAAATAAGATGAATGTTCCTTTAAAACAAGCTGACTCCAAACCAAATAAGCTGCAAAAACAAGCGCACCTCTAAAATAAGGTGGAAAGGTCTCAGAAGTTGAAAAATAACTATAACGCAAAGAATACATACAGAGAGCTCAAACATATCTTAACAAAAAGCATTTATTAAAATTGTTATTTTCTAACAATTGGTGTCTATTTAAATTTTTTGTATGTGTGCGACTTATAAAAGCAACATTATTGGCTTTTTGGATCCTTGGTTGCTCTGGTCCTTGATTCGTCGCTCCCCTCTGGTCCTTGGCTCCATTGCAGGTACCTGCCAAGTAGCCCCATGTACTTCATGACACTGAGCCAGTCGAGGCATTTCCTATTAAATGCTAGGACTGGTATTTTACTTCTTCCCATTATAAGTATGGGCCTACAAGGACCAGTATGCAAAGTGAAAATCCAGGACTAGCTCATGGTGATAAGCGTGACATGGCCCCCCCACTGTCGTCCTTCTGGTATTGGGAAACCTGGTTGATTGCTCTCCTCTGGTCCTTGGTTCATATAGCCCATCACCCCTGTGGTCATTGGCTCCCTTATAACTTGCTCCTCTAGTAAATCACTAGCCCACCCATTGACAGTTCATTGCTATGCTAATCCCCAACCCTGTTCTTGCCCCTCCCCGCCCAAAACACCTTCTCATGGGAACTCTTTGAGCTCTCTTTAATCAAGCCTTAACATTAAACTTTGCACTCAATGCTGACTTAATTTGAGCTGTAAATGCTACTGGTGTAATAGAAATGTCTTAACCTGGTCTGCGTTCAGCCAATCAAGTTAAAAGCACTGTGTGTGTCCTTCAGTGAAGTCATGTTAACAGTTTTTGGCTTTTGCAAACTTATCAGGCATTTGCCAGGCACTGCCATTAGATGCCCTGGTACTTGCACCATTTTGCACCTGGTGCCGTTCATACAACTAAAGACAGCAGTGCCTACCAAGGGCCTTTCCCATGCCTACACAAAACCCTAAACTATTGTCATTGTCTATGCTTGTTTCCATCATGACTAAACTACATGTTGCTGTAAATACCCCGTGTTTACCTCTTGGCTAGGTAATGCGTCTTCAAAGGGTCTCTCATATTGAAAGAGCCCATCAATGCAAAAGAAAGGAGTACTTGCAGGTCGTTAAGGGGCTGCAGACAGCCCGGTCCAGGACGCTGCATGGGGCTTCACATCAGAAAGGCAATCAGCCCGAGCCTCACAGCGTGTGCATAACTGCTTACGGCAGGACGGCATGTTCGCCTTTCATATTCATTTTTCTTTTTTGTAAATGGGGCCAAGTCAGACAGACTGGCAAGCAAGCGGAACACAATTAAGGAAAAACGCTGACAAAAACCGTGACAAGCAACCTGCTAATATTATAAGCGACTTTGGGCAAAAACAAGCCCAAAGTCACTTATAATAAGCGGACATGGCAACAATGCGGCCGCTACAAAAGAAGAACATATGAGAACTGCTTAAATGATGGACACGGGCACTCTACGACAGGGGTGGAGCTACGCAGATCACTGGCCACTCCCAGGAACAGAGATGTAGGAGGGCGGGCTTTCACATTAGCTTTTCATTTCGGGCTGCATGTATGGCTGTAGCCATCAAGTGGGCGTGACTCCGAAGATTGCCGAACACTGCCTCCCACAAGCTACCATGGGAGGCAGGATAGCATACAACACCGGCAGCACCCTGGCTTGGGAACAGTTATTGGAGACTTCTGGTTCTCTGCCTCGGCTAGCCGCAGCCTTTTTAAAGCACGGTATTAGCTCCTGTTCACCTCTAAGGAAAAGGCACAGAAAGATTTAGTGGAACCATATCTGGAGTGGAAAAGTTCGGGGGCTGGAGTCAAAACAAAGATCCCTGAAAAACTGTTCAAGGACTTCATATTCATCCTCCGGGGGCTCCCCTCCCAAACACATGGATACATTTCAATGTCACACTAAAGAACCAGGCCTCGACCGTCGAGCGCTGCTGGTAGGGGAGTATCAGCCTCAAGGCAAAGCAAGGAGTAGACTTAATTCGATAAAACAGTTCAGCTACATATTTTCTGGTGGAAACACAAGCGCATCTATGAACATGCTAGGAATTTCATATATAAATCCGTGTGGCAACTCGATGCAGGAAGCTGGCACAGCCTGTCAGCTTCTTTCCTTTTAATTAAGTCCAAAGAAATAATTAAAACACTGCTGGCTATCACAACACAACTCTGGCACTGCTGTGCATATTTATTGCAGTATGAATACAGGTAAACGTATGAAGTGTAATCCATAAAACACAAAACACGTTAAGTATCGTCCGGTTTCATAGCAACTTAGGTTACCCACGAGATTGCCCAGTGAGGAAAAAAGTAATCGGTTGAAGTGCTGAATTTACTTTAACACCAGCACAATGCATTTCTTTTTCGGAGAAGCTCAGGAGTTTTTCCTTGAGATAGGATCAAAGGTGTTGCCTGCTTCGCTGTAAAGCTAAACATCACCAAAAGGTGGACTTTATGATTTAACTACTTCAAACATATCTACTTGATTTTGCGAATCCAATAATATCGAGTCGCAAAATCCTGCTGCACAGTGATCATATAGATCACGTTAGCAGGCTTTCCGCATACCCTACGCCTCCTCCTACTTACCTTTAGGTGGCATACACAGAAGTGTGCCACTGACTCCTCTGTCCCTGCGGCATCAGTTCCCTCCCACTAACGTGGGTCGCAGCTGACGCCAAAGGGTCCCCTTTTCTTTTTTTTCATTTTTATCCCCCGCTTTCAATGGGATGGAATCGGGGGACACCCGGGGAGCGGGAGACACCCCTGTAACCCCCTCTCCCCATGTTTGTCATTATGGGCTTTGATTTTTGGTTGCAAGCCGAATGAGCAGTAATTGCGCATTCAGCTTTTTTCCCAATATTTTCGGGGAATACTCTTGAAAATATTACCATTTACGTCAGTGCTTCAAATGGAGACGAAAGTGCAGGTAGTGACTAGCTGCGTGTGCAGAAATGATCTGTGTAAATAAGTGTGTTTTCTGTGGTGTTTTACCTGTGTTCTCTTGTTTACAGTCTCTTTTTACACTTTGCATTCTTCCAGGTCTTTTGTTTGCCTTTTCACTCTGTCTCAGCCTCTTTTCTCTCTCCCGCTCCACATCTTCCTCCCTCTGTACATCCCTCTCCTCTACCCCACATATCACTCTCTCTCTGATCATCCAGTGATCAGAAGTAGAATCTAAGAAAAGAAGAGTCAGTACAGTTTCCCTTAAACACAGGACCCCTAGTCCGGATGGTTTCTCAGCATCGTTTATACGATTTTTCAACCACAACTACTCAAACCTTTGACTAATTTATTCAACTTGTTCCCGGAATTTAGGGAGGGTTACTCCTTCGATGGAGTCAACTACAATTTTAATACTTAAGCTGGGGAATCCCACACAGGATTGTCACCCGTACAGGCCAATTTCTTTGAACCCAGATGCCAGGTTGTACTGTAAGGTGTTGGCCTCGAGGTTGGGGACGGTTCTACCCCAACTGATAAATCCGGATCAGGCTGGGTTTATTCCAAAGCGAAGCACACAAGACAACATCAGATGAGTCTTGGATATCCTTGACCTAGCCAGGAGGGGATAGTCTTGCCCTGGGAGTACTCACACTGGATGCTACTAAAGCATTCGACAGAGTGCACTGGCCCTACCTTTGTGAGGTTCTGCTTGCTTTTGGATTTGGCCCGTTGGCTAACTACCATTGAGCTTTTACTCGAATAAGGGTTAATTGCCCCTCTCCCTATCGCCCATGGAACTAAGCAGGGTTGTCCACTGTCTCCTTTGATTTTTGCTCTTGTAATGGAGACATTTGCGCAAAGGATCAGAGACAACTCGGAGATCACAGGGACTGAGGTAGCTTGGGTGCAACACAAAATGCGCTTTATGCCGATGATGTCTTGCTCATGTTAACTAATATACCAACCTCCCTTGAGGCTGTCATGTCTGAATTAAGATGATTTGAACTGGCTTCTCTGTCAATTACTAGAAATCCTTGCCATAAGTGTGCAATTGCCCAAACAAGTCATTGCCGCTGCGAGATCCACCTGTCGAATTCCGTGGGCATCTGACACTATTGAGTACCTGGGGGTGAGGATTCCTGTTTCCCCGCAGGATGTATATTGGGTCAACTTCCCAGGGTTGCTTAAGGATCTTGCCGAAGATCTTAAACGTTGGCGTAAGCAGGAAATATCACTGATGGGACGAATCGCTGCAGTAAAAATGAATCTTTTACCCAGATTCTTGTATCTTTGTCAAGCCTTGCTAGTTAAGATACCCAACCTTGAAGTACGTATGCTGCAGCGTAGCGTCCTACAATTTATCTGGGTGGGCAAAAAGCCTAGAGTTCCAAAAGCTGAGGTTTTAAGCGTTGCCCGGAGGGGAGCAATGGCGGCTCTGGACCTTCTCAGGTATTATGTGGCTGCTCGGGCTACACACATTTTGGCTTGGAGGTCCCCTCCCAGATGGGTAGCTCTTGAACAAGCCAACTCCTCCTCCCGGTTATCTTTCTTACCCTTTATCGACAATTCTAAACTCCCCGATCTGACACACACTTGAGCTCGACAAAGATCTTGCTGTATTACTGGCACGTGGCTTTTATGAAGAAGTGGGTGAATCGGGTTTCAGACCGTGCTATCCAGTCTTTGGTAATGCAGAATTCTCCCCAGGATTCATAGGGAATAGTTTTTCAAATTGGCATAATGGGGGTCTGCATAGCTTGCATCAGCTGTACCAGGAGGGATCTCCTCTCTCGTGTCTGAATGTAAGGCTCAATTCTCACTAACCGAAGGCGAACGATTTAGATATGGTCATATTCCGCACTGGATTTCACAACTGTGAGGAGCCAGGTGACCCGCGAAGGTGAGAGTATTGGAATGTACCCAACAGTATGGCATAGATGGGGGTAGAATCTCGTGCTTTTATAAACTTTTGGGAGGCAACTTACTAACCGTCAGATCCTCCTACATTGCCATTTGGAAAGCGGATGTGGGACCTCCTGTCGAGGATTTATGGGAAGAGATCTGGGCTAGAAACCACGCCTCCTCTAGATGTGTAACCAATAGAGAATGTATGCATAAACTTTGCTACAGATGGTACCGGCCTCTGCTAACTTTACATAAAATCAATGCTGCTTTGAATGTGGCTTGCTGGAGGGGTTGCGGCCTCGGGAAGCTACTTTCATATGTGGTGGTCCTGTCATGTGATCCACACTTTTTGGGTTGCTGTACTGTCTCACATTAAAGAGAGAACTGCAGTGGACTTACCCCTGGCTCCACTAGTTGGCCTATCGCGTCGCTCAGTGGAAGATGTGTACCCTAAATCGGGTTGCAGAGCACAATCAGCGACACACCAATTTTTAGCAACTAAAATATCAATAGCACGATCGTGGAAGGCTCCTATGGGGCCAGTATTGGCACAATGGTGGATGGAGGTATGGGACAGCATGTGTAAAACAATGCGCTGCCTTGGTATCTAGATTTCTGGCTCCCATTTGTTGACTATTACCAGAATTTTCCCTCCCTAACTTTTAAACCGTCTCTACTTTCAAACTATTCCCTGATGTGATGTTCTTGGTGTGGTACTTTGTTATTTTAACAGGGTTATGCATTTTCGCATTAGCGCCTCGGTGTTGGGATGGCTTGTTGGACATGGGAATGTTGTGCATTATGCATTCAGCCATATTTTACTGTCTATGTATGTCTCGCATCCTTGTTTGAATAAAAGGTTTGGGAAAAAAGTTATAGAATTTTGCTTTTATACTTAACAGATACTTCATTGTTCTGATATTGTGAAATGTGTAGGCTTAATTGAGCTGCAACAAGAATGCTGTGTGACTTGACTAGTTTATATTTGTGTATGATTTTGTATTATCTGGGGAGATGGTTTATATTTATGCCCTATATTGTTTGTCTAATTGTGCATAGGAGACTTTTAAATATTCATGTTCATGTGCAAGGTTTGTTGGAAACCAAAGCACAAATGGAAAAGTAAATAAAAAAGAATGCTAATCCATGCACTGGGAGAAATTGTTAACCCTGAGGTGCAGGCCCGTTTCTTGGCCCGGGCGAGGCGGGCAGTTGCCCGGGGCGCAACCGCCAGGGGGGTTCGCAATTACCCCGCTATCCTGGAGCCTCTGGAGGGGATAAAATTCCCCAGTTTGTGGGGCGGCGCATTGCCGTGGGGAAAGTTCTGTGGGTCAGGTACTGGCGCTGCCCCTTCCGACTGTAATGTCACAAGTACTACGTAACATTACAGAAGTCAGAGGCTTCCTCTGATCACTTTTGCGCCACTTGGGGTGGGGGCATAAGCACAACAATTAAAACACTTCAGGTCCCCCTGCAGCTAAAACCAGCCCCTCCCATCACAATGCAAGCAGGAAACTGATAATGGTGGGCCATTAGTCACTGAATGGTTTTGTGCCGACATTGTGTTGGGAGGGGAGGTAGTGTGGGGCATGGGTGTGCACTGTAGGCAGCTTTGCCTCTCCCAAAATAATAGTTTAAAGCAGCGCTATTTCTTTCATGCTGCTTCTTTTCCAAACTTGATATCAATTCCACTTTAAACCACTTCCATGGCACTGGTGATGAGTTACTTCATTATGCTGATAATAGTTTTGATCAGTGTTGCTGAGTAAATATTCTTTAAGCCATGACCCGGTTCATTTATTTATTTATGCAATGTTTGTCGGGTACATGGACACAGATTATTTATTTATGCAATGTTTGTCGGATACCTGTATCCGACAAACATTGCATAAATAAATAGGTACCCGACAAACATTGCATGAATAAATAAATAATCCGGTTCCATGTCTCCTTATAACAAGTCAACAGTCAGATTTTACTGTATCAAAGCATACACTTGATTCCCATTGAAAGAATTTTAAAGTGATTGTTTATTGTGTTCGGGTGTCTCCTTGTCATTGCCCTTTTGGCTTAGGTTGCCTCCAAACCCCCTTCAGCATCTTGTGTTCTTTGTTGGTTGCATATACTGCATCCTGTGCCATATTCATGTTCTCTTGGTGTGCTCAGTCCTCATTATCTGCAGCCTAAGTGGGACTAGAGCATACAATTGTCTTGGGCACCAATGAAAAAGTGGCCCACTGTTGCAAATGGCAATTCATTCTTTGTGTAACGGACTGTTTGACTTTGGGTAGGAGTCCCTTAATGGTGTAGTTTGGGAGTGGGGTGGGGTGCGATGCAGTGGGGCTGGCGCGCGGGGTGCGGTGGGGCTGGAGCACGGGGTGCGGTGGGGGTGGCGCCCGGGGTGCGGTGGGGCTGGCGCGCGGGGTGCATTGGGGTTGGCGCGTGGGGTGCGGTGGGGTTGGCGCGCGGGTTGCGGTGGGGTTGGCGCACAGGATGGGATGTGGGGGGGTGTATTCCTAGTGTTTCGCTCTGGGCACAAAATGGATTAGAAACTGCCCTGCTGAAGTGCGTTATAATGGTTTTCAAACAGGCAACATAACTGTGGAAACCATGATGACCATTCTCTGTGTTAAAGAGAGTGGAATTAACATGCAAGGAGGATTCATGACAAGTGGGAGTATGGCATCCATCCTGCCACAAGACTGCAGCCTACCTTGTGTTCACTTATTTACAGGCACGCCTGATGCAGACAGGTGTGAAACCATTGATCGCTAAACATTCCTTTTGCTTGGTATAATATTTCTTTACATTAATGTTTTGGCTATAGAACACTGATAAAACACACAAGTTATGAAATAGTTAAGTTGACATTCATCACACAATGTTGTCCATGCACGAAGCCACCTAAACAGACCACCTTGAGTTAAGCATTTCCATAAAACATTCAGGTGCTTCGTTTCAGCAATATGGTGATTAGCCCTCTCTTAATATGGCATTCTTCCGTGTTGATGTGTCTACGTACATGGGGGAGTAAACAATGTTACGTTGGTGTCATGAAACAGAAAAGTCAAAATGTTTTTCATTTATGTGATTTTTATTATTTTTTGATCCCAGCAATTAAACCACTGTACAGGGCTTTTGTAATCCTCGGTAGCCTTTCAAATACTGTGCTTTTGTTATGTGTCGGTGCAGAAGGGTCCCTCCTTTGTTCCTGCTCAGTCCCGTGTGTGCCTCGAGCTCCTGTATTCCCACCACAGTCCCGCAGTGTAGAGCTCGGTTCTACTCCATGCAACTTAATTTCTTCAAACCCCCTCTTTCCCAGTCTCCCCGTCTTCTCTCCACGGCCGCTCAGTGTTGCCAGGTCAGAAGGAAAAAATAAGATGAATGTTCCTTTAAAACAAGCTGACTCCCAACCAAATAAGCTGCAAAAACAAGCGCACCTCTAAAATAAGGTGGAAAGGTCTCAGAAGTTGAAAAATAACTATAACGCAAAGAATACATACAGAGAGCTCAAACATATGTTAACAAAAAGCATTTATTAAAATTGTTATTTTCTAACAATTGGTGTCTATTTAAATTTTTTGTATGTGTGCGACTTATAAAAGCAACATTATTGGCTTTTTGGATCCTTGGTTGCTCTGGTCCTTGATTCGTCGCTCCCCTCTGGTCCTTGGCTCCATTGCAGGTACCTGCCAAGTAGCCCCATGTACTTCATGACACTGAGCCAGTCGAGGCATTTCCTATTAAATGCTAGGACTGGTATTTTACTTCTTCCCATTATAAGTATGGGCCTACAAGGACCAGTATGCAAAGTGAAAATCCAGGACTAGCTCATGGTGATAAGCGTGACATGGCCCCCCCACTGTCGTCCTTCTGGTATTGGGAAACCTGGTTGATTGCTCTCCTCTGGTCCTTGGTTCATATAGTCCATCACCCCTCTGGTCATTGGCTCCCTTATAACTTGCTCCTCTAGTAAATCACTAGCCCACCCATTGACAGTTCATTGCTATGCTAATCCCCAACCCTGTTCTTGCCCCTCCCCGCCCAAAACACCTTCTCATGGGAACTCTTTGAGCTCTCTTTAATCAAGCCTTAACATTAAACTTTGCACTCAATGCTGACTTAATTTGAGCTGTAAATGCTACTGGTGTAATAGAAATGTCTTAACCTGGTCTGCGTTCAGCCAATCAAGTTAAAAGCACTGTGTGTGTCCTTCAGTGAAGTCATGTTAACAGTTTTTGGCTTTTGCAAACTTATCAGGCATTTGCCAGGCACTGCCATTAGATGCCCTGGTACTTGCACCATTTTGCACCTGGTGCCGTTCATACAACTAAAGACAGCAGTGCCTACCAAGGGCCTTTCCCATGCCTACACAAAACCCTAAACTATTGTCATTGTCTATGCTTGTTTCCATCATGACTAAACTACATGTTGCTGTAAATACCCCGTGTTTACCTCTTGGCTAGGTAATGCGTCTTCAAAGGGTCTCTCATATTGAAAGAGCCCATCAATGCAAAAGAAAGGAGTACTTGCAGGTCGTTAAGGGGCTGCAGACAGCCCGGTCCAGGACGCTGCATGGGGCTTCACATCAGAAAGGCAATTAGCCCGAGCCTCACAGCGTGTGCATAACTGCTTACGGCAGGACGGCATGTTCGCCTTTCATATTCATTTTTCTTTTTTGTAAATGGGGCCAAGTCAGACAGACTGGCAAGCAAGCGGAACAATAAGCACACAATTAAGGAAAAACACTGACAAAAACCGCGACAAGCAACCTGCTAATATTATAAGCGACTTTGGGCAAAAACAAGCCCAAAGTCACTTATAATAAGCGGACATGGCAACAATGCGGCCGCTACAAAAGAAGAACATATGAGAACTGCTTAAATGATGGAACGGGCACTCTACGACAGGGGTGGAGCTACGCAGATCACTGGCCACTCCCAGGAAACAGAGATGTAGGAGGGCGGGCTATCACATTAGCTTTTCATTTCGGGCTGCATGTATGGCTGTAGCCATCAAGTGGGCGTGACTCCGAAGATTGCCGAACACTGCCTCCCACAAGCTACCATGGGAGGCAGGATAGCATACAACACCGGCAGCACCCTGGCTTGGGAACAGTTATTGGAGACTTCTGGTTCTCTGCCTCGGCTAGCCGCAGCCTTTTTAAAGCACGGTATTAGCTCCTGTTCACCTCTAAGGAAAAGGCACAGAAAGATTTAGTGGAACCATATCTGGAGTGGAAAAGTTCGGGGGCTGGAGTCAAAACAATATAGATCCATACTTGCCAACCCTACAGATTTAGGCAGTAGGCTACTGCTTTTTAAGCAGCCCTACCGCCTACAGATTTCAGTGACAGATCCTACTGCTTTTTACAGTGGCAAGTATTTTATGTGACTCTAAGGCAGGCTCCAGGGCAAAGCATGCAACACATTAATGAGTCTGTCTATATAGTGGACTGGTAGGTGATCACTTTTATTGGGCTCAGACCAATCCACTGACCTGACAGCTACATGACTCTGTCCTGCACTCTTGCCGGGACAACCCTTAGGTGAACCACCAGTGAAGGCATGTGGCAGAGCCTACCACCATCACACAGTAGCTGCCTATCAGACTGAGGGGGGTTTCAGTCACCATGTCAATCCGTGATCAACTTGCATAGCAGGAATACATCTGTATTGCCTAGGCTCCTGCTACAGAGCTGTGGCAAATGTTGCCTACCAGCTCTGTGTGATTACTTTCTGTGTAATTGGATTTGGTGTTAACTTACCATTCCGAATTATACATTTTTAACATTTGAACATCTTTCCATGTTGTGCTGTTTGATGAATTGTGTATTTTAGACTGCTTCAATGGTGCCAACAATGTGTTTTGTAATTTCCTGTGATGTCATTGTTACGCAAATTATTATTTTTGCGCTTGAAAAATCCTACATATTTTTGGTTACTGAATGTTGGCAAGTATGTAGATCCCTGAAAAACTGTTCAAGGACTTCACATTCATCCTCCGGGTGCTCCCCTCCCAAACACATGGATACATTTCAATGTCACACTAAAGAACCAGGCCTCGACCGTCGAGCGCTGCTGGTAGGGGAGTATCAGCCTCAAGGCAAAGCAAGGAGTAGACTTAATTCGATAAAACAGTTCAGCTACATATTTTCTGGTGGAAACACAAGCGCATCTATGAACATGCTAGGAATTTCATATATAAATCCGTGTGGCAACTCGATGCAGGAAGCTGGCACAGCCTGTCAGCTTCTTTCCTTTTAATTAAGTCCAAAGAAATAATTAAAACACTGCTGGCTATCACAACACAACTCTGGCACTGCTGTGCATATTTATTGCAGTATGAATACAGGTAAACGTATGAAGTGTAAGCCATAAAACACAAATCACGTTAAGTATCGTCCGGTTTCATAGCAACTTAGGTTACCCACGAGATTGCCCAGTGAGGAAAAAAGTAATCGGTTGAAGTGCTGAATTTACTTTAACACCAGCACAATGCATTTCTTTTTCGGAGAAGCTCAGGAGTTTTTCCTTGAGATAGGATCAAAGGTGTTGCCTGCTTCGCTGTAAAGCTAAACATCACCAAAAGGTGGACTTTATGATTTAACTACTTCAAACATATCTACTTGATTTTGCGAATCCAATAATATCGAGTCGCAAAATCCTGCTGCACAGTGATCATATAGATCACGTTAGAAGGCTTTCCGCATACCCTACGCCTCCTCCTACTTACCTTTAGGCGGCATACACAGAAGTGTGCCACTGACTCCTCTGTCCCTGCGGCATCAGTTCCCTCCCACTAACGTGGGTCGCAGCTGACGCCAAAGGGTCCCCTTTTCTTTTTTTTTCATTTTTATCCCCCGCTTTCAATGGGATGGAATCGGGGGACACCCGGGGAGCGGGAGACACCCCTGTGACCCCCTCTCCCCATGTTCGTCATTATGGGCTTTGATTTTTGGTTGCAAGCCGAATGAGCAGTAATTGCGCATTCAGCTTTTTTCCCAATATTTTCGGGGAATACTCTTGAAAATATTACCATTTACGTCAGTGCTTCAAATGGAGACGAAAGTGCAGGTAGTGACTAGCTGCGTGTGCAGAAATGATCTGTGTAAATAAGTGTGTTTTCTGTGGTGTTTTACCTGTGTTCTCTTGTTTACAGTCTCTTTTTACACTTTGCATTCTTCCAGGTCTTTTGTTTGCCTTTTCACTCTGTCTCAGCCTCTTTTCTCTCTCCCGCTCCACATCTTCCTCCCTCTGTACATCCCTCTCCTCTACCCCACATATCACTCTCTCTCTGATCATCCAGTGATCAGAAGTAGAATCTAAGAAAAGAAGAGTCAGTACATAGATTGGCGCAAATAACACCTCCACATGAGATTAAACTGTCCATTGTATGCGACCCTTGTAGGACCGAGCCGGGGGTTCTGACTTGGCTCTAAGAGCCAAACTTGTACTGAGCCGTCAACTGACACAAAATGGTGTGCCCTAACTCCACAACCCCCACAGCACAAGACCTATACATGCTGCCCTGTCCCCACAACACAAAATCCATAACTGCTGCGCTGCTGCACCACACCACAGTCCATACCTGGTGCCCTGCCCCCCAAAACTCAAAACTGGTACCTGGAACCCTGCTTTTCTAAACCTCACAACTAACAAAAAAGCCTAGCGCTCGGCCTCCTCACCCCCCTCACAACACAAAACCTATACCTGGTGTACTGCCTCCCCACGACACAGAGCCCATTCATAGAATCCTGCCACCTCGCTCCATTGCAACCCACTACCCATAACTGGCGTAACAATTATGAAAGCCACAGCACAGTGAAATTAAATGATTTGAACAGATCACACACTTTTATTAAGGCCTGAAGATGGTATCTGAGACCAGTCAGCAATTTTGCCACTTCACCATATATATTTTAAGCTCCAACTGATACACATATGTCTAAATGGATGGATTTAAGGGAGCAAAGAATGCTGATTTATCGGATGGCCTCTGGATCGTCTACCCATGGCGCCATACGTGCTATTCGATCTCTGCTGAAGGAGCGGGCATTGTGCTCGCCAAGGACCTTCCTGTCTACAATATGCATACTGGTTTGTGTATACGGGACAAAGTTGTGTGCCACCCTGTGGTGTAAATTGGCCTCTGGACTGTGTATTCCCACCTCTGGCTCCACTAGATATTTGCTGCAATAACACTCTAGTCTTCAACTCTCCCTTCTTATTTTCCACCTTCTCTTTCTCTGTATTAACCCTGTTTTCATAATACTGAGCCATGAGTAACACTTCAGATTGTGATTTCGCTTGCCATGCACTCTCAGAAGTCATAATCTGTGATTGGATTTCAGGCAACAATCCACGCACAAATTTGTCAACAAACAACCTCTTTCCTGGCTCTGTACTTAAATCTTGACTGCTAAAATCCAAAAATACTTGCTCAAATCTGTTAAAATACTCTGTTGCACCCTCTGACTTCCCTTGCATGGAAGCTGTGAGCTTATCCCATATAATTCTCTTTTCAGGTACCAGAGTTTTTAATTTAGTCACTATTCTATCAGGCAACATCAGTATCACCTGTGCCGGTTTCTCGCCGGCTTTCCTTCCCCATCTGCTTGTACTAAGGCATCCCATGTATCACCCACCCCTGCCTGATCATCTATAGTTCTAATCTGCTTCCATAAGTCAGCAGGAAGGATCACAGGAAACCACAAATCTATATCACGCAGCATGAAAACTGACAAATACAATACAGATTCTATTTCTTTGTTAAATCCTGGTGGATTCTTCCTAATATCTGGAATTGATTACCTAATGGTATTCACTTCCTGTCTAGAAAACACAACATGGACAAACTGTGAGATATAATGTGCTGCAATAGTAGTGGCAGGTGTTCCTGCTACGGCATCAGCAGGCATCTCGACTTTTGGAACAAATGTCGGAGGAACCTCCGTCATCGACAATTGTAAAGAAGGCAAATCTGAACGTCTATTAAGTAGTAAGGCCAAATCAAGTGACAAAGAAGTCAATTCAGTATCGGGCAAAAACGCTCTTTTATAAATAACCATCAATTCTGCGCGACAACATACCTTTTGTCATGACCCCTGCCCCTGGCCCTAATAGGCAAGACATCAGGGCTAGGCTATGACCCTCCATCATGGCCTTAAAGGCCTTGCCATAGACATTCATCCAAAACTCTTCTGGAGTCAGTCCTGGCGCCTTTGGTGCCAGGCTCATATATAAAGTAAGGAAGACTTGAGAACTGGACTTGGCAATGGACTTTTGTACTATATGGATGCCCCTGCATAGCTCAGTTTCAATGAACCGTGTTATGCGGTCTAGTGTTTTAGGTGTGGTCAAGCCTAGGGATACATGGGGGCTATATAAGCCACGCCCGGGCAGAGAAACACGCTTCGCATTACTCTGCGCTCTGCAGCGTGACGCTCACCACGTTCTGCTCGGATCTTCGCCTGCCTTCCCGGAGCCGCGTACCTGAAAGAACAAGAACACCATCAGTATAACACTTACCTGTGAGTGAATCCTGCTCGCCATCCATCGCTCTTTTGGTCCAGAGAACACAGCATCTCGGCGACGTCCCCTCGACGTTCGAAAACGCTGCAACCTGAGAAGAAGAGAACGAAACAGCATTAGTAAGCGTTTATATTCCAATTCCCGAAAACAGCTAAAACAATCGCACGCTTACCTGGGTTTGAGTCGCTCTTGGTCAACATCCATTCCGAGCTATAACAACAACCTGCAAAAGAGAGGAAACACAGATTAGCACACGAAAAGTCAAGAAGGCGCTGCGTGCTACGCATTACTCACTGCTCACTATTTTCTCAGCCAGCATCCATTCTGGGACATTGCAGTGGCCTGCAAGAAAGAGAGAAAGACAGGTCAGCACAAGAAAAGGCAGATAGCGCAGCGCATTGCGCTTTTAATGCTAAGCCCCTTGCAGCACGACATCACTAATGAGCTCTTCCTGCACCTAGAGGAAGAAGGAGAGACATTAGCAGGGGCAGTTGGAAAGAAAAGGACAAACTGCAAAAACACGCAAACTTACCTTGATGGACTGGAGTCACAGCAGGTCTGGACTCTTAGGGCCCGCACCAGTGAAGCAACTAGGTTGCGGCATGCCCACACCAACAACGCACCCCTGCACCAAGAGGCAGGACGGAGAGCGCATCATACAAGAAAGCAAGGTGAGGAGAGAACTAAGGGGAAAGTTGGGTCCACAAGGGAGGTGGGATCCAAGCAACAAGAGACAGTAAGATTAAACCCGAAATTCCTGTATTTCAGGCCCGATCCTCGGCCGAATAGAGTCCAAGGCAGGGGTTCAAGATCGCAAGTGGTCCAGTCAGGCTGAGTGGCGTCCCCGTGGATATCAGGTGAGCGTTACAGAACGCAAAGCCTTAAAAAAACGTAATCCACCTGGGCGTTATGGAAACGTCAGAAACCGACCAGTTAGCTCAAATGCTGGGGCAGTTACATTCTGAGGTGCATACAGCCAGACAGGAGACCAACGCCCTACGGAGGGAATTGATAGTTGCTAAGGAACGCACTGACGACCTGAGTAGGCAACTCCTCCAGTCACAGGCGGGACAAGCTCCAGTACCTGGGAACGTCTCATCAGTGCCAACACCATCAACCAATCTGGTACAGAAAACCCTTCCTGGAGCAGTTCCTTTGGCCCCACCTGAACGATTCACGGGAGACGACAAGAAGTATGCAACATTTATGAACCAATGACGCCTCCATTTCCTTTGTAGGCCTGGGGCCTTCCCTAACGACCAGTCACGGGTTGCTTTTGTGCTATATTATTTGAGTGGCAGTGCTGCAGACTGGTCTGTACCCTTTGTTAGTCAGGATGATCCTCTGCTACATGACTTCAGGGGTGGAGATGGAAAAGCTCTTCACTCGTCGTACCCATGGACAGGCACTAGACAACAAACTTTTGTCCCTTCGTCAAGGAATCCAAGACTTATTAACATATATAGCAACCTTCAACAGGCTTGTGGTCGAAACAGGGTGGCCTGAGGGGAAGAGAACTACGTTATTCCACCGGGGCCTACGGTGGGAGCTAAAAGATGTTCTTGTCCAAGTGGTCGATCCACCAAAAGACTGTGCAGAGTTCATGAATCTTGTTGTTCAGCTAGATCATAGGTTGCAAGACCAAAGAGCAGATCGGAGTAGACTGGACACCCGCCCTATGTACATATGATCAAAGGACAATGCCCCACGAGCAACAGAAAGTTTGGTGGAACCAATGCAAATAGGAGGGGTAAGGACCGCTTTACCAAGGCTGAAAGGGACAAGAGAAGGCAGCTGATACAAGACCAAACTCATAGAACTCAAGAAAAATCACTACAATGAACTAATCAGCACGGCCTCCAATTCCACTGCTAAACTTTTCCAGATCCTTAAAGCCATTGATGAACCCAAGGCCCTCACCTCGTCATTTCAACCAACAGAACAAGACTGTGAGAATGTTCAAATGGCTTTCCACAACAAAATCATCAAGGCTAGAGAAACCATCCTAAATTGCCAGAACAGCAATCCTACTATCCCGGAAAAACCATGTGAGATCAAATCTGGATCACAACATCCTAAGTTCCAATTCACGCTAATATTACTGGACGAGATGAAGAAAACTCTCTCGAGTATTAGATGCACCTCATGTATGGAAAATGTGTTGTCACCCAAACTAATACTTGAAAATACTGATATCTTTGCTCCTTTTCTTAGAACGATGGTAAATGCGTCCTTTAGGGACCGAATTGTACCTACCATAATTAAAACAGTTACTGTTAGACCTCTACCTAAGAAACCAGAACTAGACCAAAAAGATCCTGCCAATTTAAGACCAATAACAAATTGCAATTTCTTATTAAAAATACTAGATAAAATTGCCATTGAACAGCTCCAAGAATGTGTGGATAGTAATGATCTCCTGCACCCCCAACAGTCGGGCTTCAGGACTAGTCACAGCACTGAATCTGCATTTCTAGATCTGCAGACTGAAATGCTGGGTATCATCGACAAGGTTAAAACAGGTCTACTGATTTTATTAGACCTCTCGGCAGCCTTTGATCTGCTTGATCATAAGAGGCTCCGAGAGGCCTTGGAACTTTCAGGAAACTGCTCACAAGAAGCAACTGAGTGGGTGTCTTCTTTTCTACAAGATAGACAATCCAGGATCATCTGGGGCAATCACGCTTCTCAAACCAAACCAGTGGATTGTGGAGTCCCACAGGGATCTACCTTCTCCCCACTGTTATTCAACCTATATATGCGTTGCCTATGTACCTATGTACCATACTGACCCAACTCGGCATATTCTTTACCAACTTCGCCGACAACACTCAATTAGTCTTCGAATTGAGTGGAGACTACAGGCTAGAGAGCGAAAAATTATCATCTATATATAACATCATTGAAGGTTGGATGAAGGCCAATTGGATGTGCCTTAATGGTACCAAAACAGAGTTAATGATCTTTGGTTCTCCATATGCCAGGAAAAATCTGAGCCCATCATTTTCCTCATTTGATATCAAAAACACACAAATAGCAATATCCGAAAAGGTGAAGACGCTTGGTGTCTACCTGCAGGCCTCACTGGGAGCAGAGGCCCACACATCCTAGCTGAAAAGAAACTGCCAATACCACCAAAAACTTCTCAAAAAAATCAGACCCTTACTTAATCAGAAAAACAGTACAACCATAGCTAGAGCCACGATACTTTCTCGACTAGACTATGGCAACTCCTTACTTCTGGGCGCTAATAACAAATGCCTGAAGCAATGCCAAGTGATTCAGAACAATGCCATTAGGGCTATCATGGGCAAATCACGAAGGGAGCATATTAAAAGTGATAGAAGAGACTTTCAATGGCTGGCTATTGAGGAGAGAATCATATTCAAGTCCCTCACACTAGTCCATAGATCCCTTTATGGCGAAGCCCCTGTATGCTTAAAAAAGCAATTCAAATAGCACAAACCAAACAGAAACCTGAGATCGTCTAATAAAGGCCTTCTGCAAACAATTCCAGCAAAAAAGGCGAAAAGTCTAGGTAAGGCCTTCACGAGCAGGAGTGTTCTTAAATGGAACGAACTACCTGCGACTTTGAGGCTGGAAACAAACTATCTACTCTTCAGAAAGCAACTAAAGACTTTCTTATTCAAATAATTCTCGGCTAGGTTCCCATAAACCTTTGTACTCTGCCTGACGTAACTTACATGTGTGGTCCTGCCACTGTCCTGTACTCTGTCTCCTCATGTCCTGTCTTATTGGAATGCGCTCCGATGCCCGCGGGCTGCAACGCCATATAAACAAATAAATAAATAAAAATAGAACCATAAAGAATCGCTACCCCCTACCACTTATTCCGGAATTGTTAGATCAAGTGAAAGACACCCAAATCTACACTGAATTGGACCATAGAGGAGCGTACCATCTTGTTCGAGTGAAAAAGGGTGACGAATGGAAGACCGCCTTTCATACCAAATATGGCCTATTCGAATACCAGGTAATGCCCTTTGGGCGTTGGAACGCTCCCACTGCATTTCAGTACTTCATGAACAATGTCTTGAGAGAACTAATCGACGTCTGTGCCCTAGTCTATATTGACGATATATTAGTATGTTCAGCTTCAAAACAGGACCACGTTAAGCATGTCCGCTCCGTTCTTACAAAACTCTGCCAACATCAACTCTATGCCAAACTCGAGAAATGCTCATTTCATGTCACCGAAGCGGAGTTCCTTGGTTTCGTCCTCACCCCAAAAGGAATCGGAATGGATGTGCACAAAGTCGATGCCATTCTAAACTGGCCGTCGCCAAGTTCGTTCATAGGAATCCAGAGCATGTTGGGTTTTGCAAACTTCTACCGCCGATTCATCCTGGGGTTTTCTCAAATAGTGCATCCGATCACATCACTATTAAGAAAAAGAAATAAGCAATTCCAATGGACAGAAGAAGCAGAAAAGGCCTTCCAAGAACTCAAATCGAGGTTCACTTCTGCCCCGATCCTACGACATCCTCGCCCAGATCTTCCTTACGTGTTAGAAACGGACGCCTCAAGCATGACAATGCGAGCTGTTCTCTCGCGAAGGGACCCAAAAACCGGTCAATTGCACCCTATAGACTTCTGGTCACGTAAATTCTCACCACCTGAACTCAATTACGCTATCACGGATAAAGAGCTTCTAGCCATCAAGTCAGCCTTTAAGGCCTGGCGACATTATCTCCTAGGTGCCAGGCATACAATCACTGTAATAATTGACCATCCAAATCTACAATATATAAAAACAGCGAAGGCTCAATCCTCACGGCAACTAAGCTGGGCCCTTTTCTTCACGGAGTATGATTAAGGGATCACATTTTGACCAGGGGTCAAAAACGGAAAGCCCGATGCCCTTTCCCATATGGGTATTCATGAACAGGTATACACGACCCCCGATCCAGTCACCATTATTCCAAGTGACAAGCTCCTGGGCATTACGACAACAATGACTCAGAATGAACTACAAGAAGAGATCCAAAGCGTGATGAGTCCTGAGCTGTTATAAGAGTGGAATACACGAGGAGAACACTATACAATTAAGGACCAACTACCATATTTCAGGAACTGTTTATTCTTGCCAAAAAAAAGAACTACAGGAACATTTCATCTCTGGGTATCACAACTCTTTAATTGAGGGTCACCCTGGAATTGCTAAGACTCTAGCCAAGGTAAAACGAAGCTACTGATGGCCCACGTGGCATAAGGACGTTATTCAATTCATCCTATCCTGCCGCGTGTCTGCGCAAAATAAGTCATCAAAGCAAAAACCAGCTGGATTCCTTAGATCATTGGAAATTCTGCTGGTGCCCTGGCATACATTATCTCTCGACTTCATCACCGATTTACCGATTTACCACCCAGTCAAGGATTCAATACAATTCTAGTGGTCGTAGACTTATTTTTCAAAAATGGCACACTTCCTTCCGTTTAAAGGTCTCCCAAAGGCATCTAGCCTGGCAAAGGTATTTCTTGAACATATCGTACGGCTCCATGGGTTTCCTTCGGTACTGATCTCAGACCGAGGTACCCAATTTGTGTCCAACTTCTGGAGGAAATGCTGTTCCATGGCCCAAATCGATATCCAACTATCCACTAGCCACCATCCCTAAACGGATGGCCAAACAGAAAGAATGAACCAAACACTCGAGCAATACCTACGCAAGTGGAAGAAAGTTGGAAGGACTTGCTGTGGATAGCTGAATACGCCTATAATAATTCTTTACACACCAGTACGGGCAGACTCCTTTTTATACAATATATGGCAGACATCCATGCACTTCCGAACTAGATGTTCCTACTACCCTGGAAATGCCAGCCATTAAGACCTTACACACAATTATCTCTCAGACCTTCAAAAGGCAGTCGAACATTTACACCAAGCTAAGAACCGCCAAAAGAAATACGCTGACCAGCGTCGTGGAAAGGCTCCCAATTACCAGGTTGGAGGCGAAGTCTGGTTGGCATCGAAACATGTGCCTATAAAAGGAACCCGGACATTTCCCCCACGATATTTAGGTTCTTTTACCATCGAATCTGTAATAAATCCAATAGCAGTTAAACTGGTCTTACCATCCAA
Organism: Ambystoma mexicanum; assembly: GCF_040938575.1. Lineage (NCBI taxonomy): Eukaryota > Metazoa > Chordata > Amphibia > Caudata > Ambystomatidae > Ambystoma > Ambystoma mexicanum. The sequence goes on along the minus strand of NC_090932.1, from coordinate 1,135,504,092 downwards.
CATGCAAATCCACCCTGTGTTCCAGGTATCCCTTCTGAAACCTGTCCAACCTGGAACTCGTGTTATAACACCACCCAAACCAGTAATGATCAATGGAGAACCGGAATTTGAGGTTAAGGACATTCTGGACTCAAAGTATGTCAGATCTAAACTATATTATCTAGTAGACTGGAAAGGGTATGGCCCGCAGGACAGAACATGGAAACCTTGCGATTATATCGATGCACCATGTTTGATAAGGCGGTTCCATCAAAATCATCCCACCAAGCCACGACCAGACAGAGGAACTACCCTGAAGGGGGTTTTGGGGGGGAGTGCTGTCATGACCCCTGCCCCTGGCCCTAATAAGCAAGAAATCGGGGCTAGGCTACGACCCTCCATCATGGCCTTAAAGGCCTTGCCATCTCATCCAAGACTCTCCTTGAGTCAGTCCTGGCTCTTTTGGCGTCAGGCTCATATATAAACTAAGGAAGACTTGAGAAATGGACTTGGCAATGGACTTTTGTACAATATGGATGCCCCTGCATAGCTCAGTTCAATGAACCGTGCTATGCGGTCTAGTGTTTTAGGTGTGGTCAGGCCTAGGGATACCTGGGATACCTGGGGGCTATATAAGCCACGCCCTGGCAGATAAACACGCTTCCTGTTACTCTGCGCCCTGCAGCGTGACGCTCACCACGTTCTGCTCGGATCTTCGCCTGCCTTCCCGGAGCCGCGTACCTGAAAGAACAAGACCACCATCAGTATAACACTTACCTGTGATTGAATCCTGCTCGCCATCCATCGCTCTTTGGTCCAGAGAACACATCATCTCGGCGACGTCCCCTCGATCTTCGAAAATGCTGCAACCTGAGAAGAAGGGAACGAAACAGCATTAGTAAGTGTTTATATTCCAATTCCGAAAACAGCTAAAACAATCGCACGCTTACCAGGGTTCGAGTCGCTCTTGGTCAACATCCATTCCGGGCCATAACAACGACCTGCAAAAGAGAGGAAACACAGATTAGCACACGAAAAGTCAAGAAGGCACTGCGTGCTACGCATTACTCACCGCTCACTATTTTCTCAGCCAGCATCCATTCTGGGACTTTGCAGCGGCCTGCAAGAAAGAGAGAAAGACAGGTTAGCACACGAAAGGGCAGATAGCACCACGCATCGCACTTTCCCTTCCCATCTCATGCTTAGCCCCAAGCAGCACGACATCACTAATGAGCTCTTCCTGCACCTAGAGGAAGAAGGAGAAACATTAACAGGGGCAATTGGAAAGAAAAGGACAAACTGCAAAAACCAGCAAACTTACCCTGATGGACTGGAGTCACAGCAGGTCTGGACTCTTAGGGCCCGCACCAGTGAAGCAACTAGGTTGCGGCATGCCCACACCAACAACGCACCCCTGCACCAAGAGGCAGGACGGAGAGCGCATCATACAAGAAAGCAAGGTGAGGAGAGAACTAAGGGGAAAGTTGGGTCCACAAGGGAGGTAGGATCCAAGCAACAAGAGACAGTAAGATTAAACCTGAAATTCCTTTATTTCAGACCCGATCCTTGGCCGGACAGAGTCCAAGGGAGGGGTTTGAGATCGCAAGTGGTCCAGTCAGGCTGAGTGGCGTCCCTGTGGATATCAGGTGAGCGTTACACTTGTTTCTTCATATATTCATCCTGTAAATACTCAACCATCACCTGTAACACTTTTCTTTGCATTGCCGGAGCATACTGACTAAACGTGTCATGCACTTCAATGGGAGAAATTGAAACATCTGAAATCCATCTAAGAGCTTCTCTTGTGCAAATGTGCATTTCTTCACTCAATGGTTTCAATGGAGGAAGAAATTGCTTCTGCACATATGAAGCCTGCCATCCATTTTCATCCATCTCATCTTTATGTAACCGATCTAGCTCCCTTTTAAACTCAAATACCTTCGCTACATGCTCATATACTGTCGCTGCAGTGTCCCTTGAGCGGGCAAGGACATTCAAATCCTGTAACCCCCGTGGGACATTCATGTCTGTCAAATCACTCCATATATCAACTAAATACGTTCCCATCCGTTCTATCAAAATATTCTGTTCAGTTATACCCCCATGGTCAGAAATTGCAACTAAAGCAGCCGATTCATCACCCTCTTCTATGTACTTCTCAGCCCACATATACAATTATTTTTTTCTGTGTTTAGTTACTGTGCCACACGTCACTATTCTTGAATCAGCTCCCGCCCCTTCAACCACTACAGGTGGAGCAGAACCACCTGGCAAAGAGAGTTCATACAAATCTCGTTCAGTAGGCAGTGGAGGAAATACCGCTGCCGGTGCAGACGGAACTATGTGGACGGCAATGTTGGCACGGGTGCAGGTGCAGGAGGAGGAACAACAACGGGAGGAAAAGGAACAAGAACGGGAGGAGGCACATAAGGAGGTGGTGCAGTTGAAACAGTTCTACGCTCATTCAATAATTTATTAATTAACTCGTCTGATGTAGGAAAATCCTGAGATGGGTATGTCTTTTGCAAATCTGGTTGAAAAGGCCTGTCCATACCTCTAATAGATTCTGACTGTTTCTGATGGTCATGCAACAATGCTTTCTCAGCATTTGTCATGTGCCTAGACACATGCTTTTCTCTACTTTTGAGTTGCTGCCTAGCTTCCTTCCTCCAATCTCTAACTGCATCAAATGCTGCAGGCCTAGCCTTTTTTGTCAACAATACAGATTCTAAATGCTCTAGGCGGGCAATTCCAAAACTACCATAAACTGGCCACTGAAGTTCGGGAACATGTGTGGTCTGTCTGTGCCAAATAGCATTGAATAAGATAACTCCCAGGCCGTACTTAAAATACATGTGATAAGCCGGCGACCCTTCGGGTGGCGCCAGTTGGCCATGTTCCAAAGAATGTCTTCCCCTGCGGAAAAATACCGCGAAGCAGGATGACAGTTTCCCAGGCATAGTTAAATAACAATCATACCTGGCGACGGTGGCCAGTCATAATTTCGAAAAAAATGTCGACAGACAAAAATGTCGACAAAAAAATGTAGAAAAAAAAAATGTCGACTTTCGTTTTTTTTAATTATATATTTATTTTAGGGGTTCGGGAGTTAAAAAAAAGGGAACAATTAAAAAAAAAAAAAAGGGGGGGTTAGGGGGGAACCCCCCCCCATTTAAAAAAAAAATGCATTGAAAAAAAAGTCGACATTTTTTTTTTCGACATTTATTTTTCGAAATTTTGACTTTCGACATTTTTGTTGTCGAAATTATCACTATAAACCCCTGGCGACGTTTGTATTTGCAAACACAACACTTTCAACCAAACAAATATCGGGACTTTTAGGAATCTGGGCACGACTCACCTGATTTCAACCAACAAAGGTCCATTGGACATCAAATCGTCGTGGCTGGCGTTTTCGTCAAACAAGCCTCGATACGGGGACCTTCGTCGTGATGCCCTCTAAATGCTGCCCACCGTCCAGGGATCAGGCGTGCAGTACTGCGGCGGAATCGCCTCTCACCTTGCAGGCCGGTGGCCTCGTCTTTGTCCTAGCGATGTGGCATCAATCTTGAGGGTCCCTGTTCGGGTGCCATCTGAAAGATTAGAGACTATCAAGGCTTACTACTGCATAATAGAAATACGCCAGTCATGAGGTCAAAGTTACAATTGTACTTTATTGACAAACAGCTGTTTGGTTCTCAACACCATGCAGTGTGTGCAAGCAGACACTATGAGATGAGAGAGTCCTGAACATTCCACAAATGCACATATTTATACAAATTCTTCACAGCCATGGGCACATCGGCCAGCCCCTCTTCATGTAATACATAAACTAGGGTTTGTGACCTAACTACATAACTAATTCATGCTTAAACATCTTTGCATAGTTTGCTGTTTTTCATCAAACAATTCATATAATTTCCAAATACAAGACACAGGGGGTCATTCCGAGCTTGGTGCTAAGGGAACAACAATGCCGGTAAAGGAATACCGGCATCGATTACCGCTTCGGCTATTCTGACCAGCCCGACCGCTATTAGCGGCATCGTAAAGTACGATGCCGTTAATAGCGGTCTGGGCGCGTGCATGCGACCCACCATGCCGGCATTAGCGGCATACCGTAAACTGGAGTAGATCACAAGTGAAGCGGACATGCAAATAACGACTTCATGAAGGCGGAAAAAGTGGTTACCGGCATGTTGTAAATACTGGCATCGCAGACCTGCCATAAAATGCCCTGAGCAGTGTTCACAACTGCCACAGGTGCACACAATCAGCACAGGTGGAGGCAATGGAGTCTGGCACAGTACAAAAGGAGCACACCCACACACCACACCCCTCCCACACCAAGATGATTCCAATAGTAGTAGCATTACTGGAGCTGGAGGACATCCTTGCATTGCCACAACATCATCAACAACAACAACAACAGCCGCCACCACAGAGGAGAAGGAGGGTGAGACAGGGCCAGCATGCCCAACCAGTCCAGCCACCGTTACCACGCCGGCAGCCCCCAATCCCTCGCATCAGAGCCAGTCCTTTCAACCTAACCCCTGAGCAGATCCACACCCTGTACCGTCTGGACCGGGACACCATCACCACCATAGTGGACCTGATACACGACGACATAGTGAGCCTCATTGAAATACGCACCGCCATCCCCCCTTTACTGAAGGTGGTGTCTGTGCTCCACTTCCTTGCCACAGGCACCTACCAGCACACAGTGGGGCACATGCATGGCATATCACAACCCTCATTTTCCCGGATACTGACCCAAGTGCTGGATGCCCTCCTCAAGCACACAAGGGACTACATATCCCTACCACGGACTCCCCAGGAGATATTTGATACAAAAGTTGGCTTCCATGCACTGGCAGGCATGCAAAATTGTGTAGCTGCCCTCGACTGCACCCACGTGGAGTTGGTGGTCCTGCATGCCATGGAGGTGGTGTACCGCAACCGCAAGCAATACCACTCCATCAATGTGCAGATGGTATGCGACGCCAGCAAGATCATCACACATTGTTGTGCCCGATATCCCGGATCAACTCATGACTCTATGGTCCTGCGGAACTCCACGCTACCACGCTTCATGGAGCGACATGCTGGACGATGTGCCTGGCTACTTGGTAAGTTGCAGGACTGGCACATGGCATTGAAATGGGGGGAGAGATGCACACACCACCATGCTACCAATGTTGATGTGACTGCACGATTTGCACATCACTGAACACTGTGCCCCAAAGCATCACAAACGGTATATGACACCCAAATCCCATAAGAATGAAGTAAGGTCGACAGCTATCACTACATGACTGACAGGAAACCACCCCACATCCCACAACACATGCACCACTGATCTGCCGCCCTCACCCTCCCTAACACCATCCAGCACCATGCAGTGCACATGCACTATGTTGCTGTCTCCAGCAAATCACCACACAGGACAAGCATCCCTGAGAGTGCATTGAACGGAACCAACTAGGGAATCCACTGTCTGTCACAGGGCCACCACACCCACAGGAGTGCTGCATGTCACCATGGTAATGAACAGCGCTGATTGGCCAATATTGCACAGACTACTGCCAACGCTCCCTCTAAGTAAATCTCACAGAACACAACACATCACAAATTTGACACGAACACAGCTTCATGCGTACACGATGCATGTGCAAAAAGATGTCAGTGCACACCATGTATGATCTTGAAGATGCAACCCACACCATTATTCCATGGCACAGGACACATTGAGGGACTGAAGATGGCGTTAATACATCCAGGGACATGTGCATGTGGTGTGGGATGTTTTCACCCATGCATCCAAGCCCTACAAACATCGCTGGCAGCAGAAACATTAGAGTGGCCACTGGAAAGCATGCTGCTCACTCGAAACCATTCAAAAATGTGCAGAAATAAATCTGAAAGATAGGCTGCCATCCACTTTTGCCTATGTTAGTGAGCACAGGAGGTCGCTGCCTAAAACCACCATTGGGCTACACACACAGTAGCCTGAAACCACTTGGGAATAGCAATACTGATTGCCAAATGCAACCCGGAGCTGTTTGGGAATTCATTTTCTTGATTGTAAAAATTGCTAAAATCATGGCTCACAAAACCACCAAAAGGATACAACTTCTTGTTGGGTATTCTACATTACTCTACTGCAAGAATCCACATCAGTACAGTGTCAGCAAGAATCATACATATATTATTAGGACAAAATCCCATGTTAAAGACATTTGATTTAAAGACAGCTGTCAAAAATGGGTGCAATACCGGTGCTCGCCACTGACAGGTGCTGGCAATTCCTAATCCTGACAGGAGACCTGTATTGCAGAAGCTAAACCTGCCAAAGCAGAGGAGTCTATCAAAATGCCAAATAGAGTGCCACACATTGGGCCTCATTACGACCCTGGCGCTAAGTGTTTAACGGCGCCGTAAAAGGCTGCGGCGCCATTAAACACTGAGCGCCTGATTATGAGGTCCCTTTGCGGGACCCGACCTTAACGGCTGGTTTTACCAGCCGTTAAAGTAGGGACCCGCAAAGGGACCTTGGTGCTAAGTACGGTACCGCAATTTGCGGTACCGTACTTAGCGCCTTCCCCATTCCCATTGAGCCCTATGGGGCCAAAATGGGAATGGGGAAGGGCCATGGAGGAAGGGGGAATTACCGCCCCGCCAACCTTGTAATGGGGTGGTAATTCCCCCTTTCTCCATGGCGGATACCGGCATGGACCATGGTGCTATTAGCACCATGGTCCTCCGCCTTGGTCGTAATGAGGCCCATTGATTTAATGTGGAAAAGGACTTGATTAAAGATATGTTGCTTATTTTCACTTTATAATGTTATATATTTTTTTTCACAAGGAACTCTATTGAAATTGACTAGAAGGCAATCTGATTTAGCTAAGACTTCAAAAGGCTTGCTTTTCTATGAGAATCCTTCACACCTACTCTTCTCAGGCCTCTACACCAGAAGGCAGGAAATCGCATGGTCCTGTTAATCAGATGGAGAGTGGCACCCTGGACTGATGCTCTGCTGGCAGGAAAAACAAGACAATAGACTTTTTCAATTGAATAGAATATGCTGATTTTGGGTGTAACTGTCAACACTGCTCTGCGAAAAACACCTCTGAGTCAGAGCCAAGCTTCTGGGGGCGGAGATAAACCAATGGGTGAATTCAATTGAGAGCAAATATATGTTTTATAAAATTGCAATTTACAAACTGTTCCAAGCTGACAGAAATGTACAACTTTGAGAGTCTTAAAATGAAAAATGCACTCACAGTTCAAGACTAAATTGGTGTCATGATGCCTACCCCCAGAGCACCAGGCCAGGCCCAGCACCCCCGGAAGCAGGCATCATGCCCTCGGGTAAAAGCCCAGCGGCCCCTTATAGGGGCTCTTTGGACATCAGTCCTGGCGCCATAGGCGCCAGGATCATAAAGGGAGGTGTTTTGCGCACTTACCTGATGCAGACCATGCTGCACGCTTCAGGCCTCCCTGAGACCTGAAAGGGACTATTTTTTCAAAGGGACTATTTTTTCACTCGGGCGTGGCCAGGGAAGGATACATACCTAGTTGGGGAAGGATACATATCGGGGACTTCTTTGGAGGCTATTTAAGCCACGCCCAGACAGCAGCTCATGCTTCGCGTTGTTCTGCTTCCTGCAGCTTAACGCTCACCGTGTTTGCTCCTGCTCCTGAACTCCAGCCACGCCCGCCTCGAACCTGGAAGACCTGCAAGGAAGGAAGAGAAGAGAAAGGTGAAAACCAAGGACTATTTCAAACTTCTTACCTGCATCCGGAATCTTCTCGCCAGCATCCCTGAAGAAAGACTTCCATTTAAAAGCATTGCGTTGCTCACTGCAGCACCACGCTTCACTCACCTGTCCTCGAGACATCTCCCGGTTCCATCGCAGCTGTCAGCATCGGACGCCACATCTCTGCACCTAGGGGAGAGAGGAAGAAACAAAAGGTGAGCAGAAGGAACACAGAAGGAAAGCCTGATTAACAGCCATAATACTTACCGGCTTTTCTTCCACATTTCGGGTCGGCGCCGCCCCGTTGGCAGGTACCGTACCCCGGCCCCTATGGGGAAAGGACAAGAGACATTTCTGGGGAATGATAAGGACATTTAGAGGGATCGCCCTCATCACTACTCACCTCGGCAGTTTAACCCCTCGACGCATCGCCTTCATTCTGCACCTGAAATAAAGGACAGATCACAGGTTAGAAAGACAACATAAAGGGGGTCTCACTTGAACTTTGAACTTTCATACTTACGGCGCATCGCTCAGGAAAGTCAAGTGGATTTTGCCAGCGCCATTCTGAAAACCAGTGAAGTAACTGGACGAACACGCGCCCCTGCACCAGAAGCAGGATGGAGAGTTCATCCTTCCAAACCATAAGGTGAGCTTAAACCGGGGTTTGGAGGAAGTTAGAGAGGAACGAAGGGGGAAGGGGGGAAGGGGGGAGCTAGCACACTATTCTGCAGACTGTTAATCCCCTTTCTCATCTGCAGAAGGATATTCCTAGGGGCCAGGCAAGCACGATTTGGAGGTCCTGTCCAATCGGTGTTCCGGGTCCTGCGCATCACGCTAGAAGAGGCCACAGCAATCCAGACTAGACCAGCGCCCCCGTGGGAACCAGGTGAGCATTACAGTTGGACGCCGTGGGATGTTCTGAGGCCAAGCCCCGTAATTATTAATATTGTGGATGCAGTGTTTATGCTAGAAACCTAAGAACTTCCAGTAATATGCTCAGAGAGGGTGTGTACCTCTGTGTAAGATTTGGTGCAAAACCAATATTGCGAAACCTACTAAAATCGCAAATAAGTTGTCATTTCTGAACCCAAGCTCTTAGAAAGATCTGGGTGGAACAGAGACCTGTCTTAATTTATCTGTGATGTGTACATGTATTCTCAACAACTTGTGTATCTGGGAAACATGTTTGGTTATGAAAAATTGTTTTTCTAAATAAAAGCAAAGGGGAGGGACTTCAGCCAAGCCATAAACATAGCATCGCTCTGACTCATTCTGACTCACTACTCCTTTCTCCAGTCAGAGGACAGTAAATCCTTTAACCTATCAGGACCCTGAGAGGGTTGGGCATAGAAAGTCAGCCTCCACACCCCCTTTGGAAACACATAAAAAGAACCACTGAGACCCAGATAGGCACACTCATTTTTCCATTACTCATCGATTCCTGCGCAGCACTCTGCCCGACCATATCCAGACAAGGACTCCAGACTCCTGAGGCTCCAGTTTCCAGACAGACTCCAGAACCAAAACTCTAGAACCCAAACTATAGAACCTTGCAGAAGCAGTGGCCTAATCCACAAGATGAACTCTTCTCAGCAGGCCTCAGAATCCAGCAACCTAACTAAACTATTCAACAGCCGGGCGAGCTGTTTTGCTTCTGGCTCGAACCCTGTGCCAGAACCAGATGCAGACCCAGAAAGCAGAGCTGTATCCAGAACCCGTCAGACCAAGACCAGACCGCTGTGCAGTGCCGATAGCAGACCAGAGGCCACGCGGTGAGCAGAACCACTGCCAGAGACCATCCGGTGGCGAGAGTGCAGTCCAAGGCCCATTCCAGTCCAAAACTAGGAGTGAGTATCCAGCCTAGAACTGTACAGAACCAATCTCTTAGTCTAAAGTGATCTTATCCCTTCCATTTCAACCTATTCAGAACTGCATTTAGAATTTTGTGTCCATCCTGTGATTTCAAATCTGTAAAAGCGTCATCTGTCATTCTGAAAATCTACCTCCACAAAAACGTCCGTATCTTTTGAACCGCACGTCCTAGAAGCGAGTATACGCACGTGGAAAAAGTGCTGCAAATTAAAAATTAGCTCCATTTCACCACCTGTCAAAATTGCTGTCTTTTGCTTGCAACTGCTGAATTCGTTTTCAATCTGATAATCATTCATGAATCATTGCTAGTGTTAACCTGTACCAATCTAAAGTAACTATCACCTACCCTGAATCTCCTTTAGTGAATTAAAAAGCATTTAGCATATTTCCTCATCCATTGCAACCACATTTCAAAGCATTTGGCCTGTGTTTTAAAATCATACCTGTTTTCTCTAAGCTTGCTGGGGGGAACTGGGATTGAACTGCATTTTTACTTGTATTCTTGAAACCTGTGGGTCCTCATTTCCATCCCTTCCTATTGCATAAGGGGGGAGTGAGTCGTCACAAGGGAAAACGTGATCATATTATCTCTTGTTGAAACCATATCGAGCTTATTTCTGTGTTGCATTCTTTCCCATCTTGCATTTCCTTGAAACCATACAAAGTATTCTCTGCTACCTTATTCTTTCTATACTAACTCCTAAGTGATTAAAGAATTGTGCTATTGTAATATTATCCATTGTTGATCGCTATTATATTCATAAGTGTGCTATCAAATATTAATTTATTCATAAAAGTGTGGTACATATATTGCAAAACAAACTTACTTCTTGGCTCAGTGAGGTCAGGGGGATTCAAAGAGAGGGGCGTTATATAAGGGTTTATCATCCAGATTCAAAGAATTCGACATAAAAATATATTAATAAGGGCTTCCATTGGGCACCCCAGACTAGGCATTGACTTAGTTGGATTGCTGGATTGAAGTCACTTACAGAGAGGGGGCTCGTAGCCGGGGATTCTGGATTAGAACTACCACTTGTGCAGCTTAATACAGTGTGCTAACTGATAGGATACATAAATCCTGTTGGATCACCACGCTGTGTTACGCTGTAAAAGCACCCCTCAAAAGGGAACACTCTCAGGAAACGGTCTGTTTTGCAAAATAAAATAATAAACTTCTGTAAATCAGGAAGGAAATCAATTTCCAGAATGACGCCATTGGTAGATATCAAGATAGCTAGGGAGCACCTGTTGCATAAGTTATTTGTGAGAGGTGAATGGACTGAGCAGGGCCAGGATGTGTGGTTGCAGGCAATCACACAACAGGTCACTGCAACTGGGTTAGATACCTGGAGAGATCAGGGCCCCTTACACGTGGCCCTGAGTGAACTATACATGGCCCCTAAGGCCAAAGATGAGCACGACAAGATGGTCAGGATAGCGGCATATTTATATTTACATATGGAAGCCATACACGACAAATGTGCTGAAGGCCAAGATCTGGCAAGTAGGCAACTGTTGGCATTAGAGAAGGCCATATCTGATCTGGACTCTTCTGAGCAGAGGCTGCAGAGGAGCCAGGAGTCAGAAAATGATAGTAGACAGTATATCATTAAAATAGAAGAGGGATATGGGTATCCTGCAACAGGAAAGGGCAGACCAGGATACCAGAATTCTGGCCTTGCAGAAGGAGCATCAAGAAGGTTTGGACTCCCTACTGCAGAGCCAGAAAAAGCTGGAGCAACAGATAGAATTCAACAGGGCATGCACAAAGCAGGTAGCCACCCTGCAAAGCCAATTGGATAAAGAAAAAGAGGAGAGCAATACATTGATTTTGAAAGACCTGGATACCCAGGCAGAGTTTGATGAAGAGCGCCAGAAAGCTGGTGCCCTTCAAAGGCAGAGGGACGACCTGGAGGCACAGAGGCAGGCTCTTGCTCAGGAAAGGGACACCTTAGGCCAGGAAGTCTGCCACTTAAAAAGGAAAATGGAAGAAAATCACCTGGCCCTCCAGGGACTGGGTGACCTCCAAAAAGAGCATCAGAACTTGTTAGAGCACACCAGGGGGGTGGAAGATGCTCTGGCAAGAAAGGAGCAGGCCAGTAGGGATGGGACTCAGGAGGTACCCTCCTGCAGCAAAGACTGGCCCAGTACTCCAGGACCAACCAGGAAGCACAGAGAGAGAATGAGGCTCTCTGCCATCACAATGAAAGGCTCCAGCAACAGGTAGCCATGCAGGAGAGACTGATAGAGTCTAGTAAGGCCTTGATTTCAGAACTGAAAGCACAGGCTCCTGCAGGGCAACAGGGAGCAGGGGCTGATAGAGATGAGGTTCGCTGGGAAAGGGAAACACCTGACCATAACCTCAGGAGCCCTAGTACCAGAGGCCTCCATCTCTCCCAGTTCCTGGACTCTGCCATCCCCATGTTCCCTGGCGCACATGAGCCCAGGGCCCCGGGGATGGCAGATTAATATCCAGCCAAAAGTATGGGGCTCATAGGCCAGTACCTCCCAGGAATGGATGGGCGGGCATCCGGGTATGGGCACCCAAGTACAGTACAGTTTAGTGGGGAACCCCAGGAGAGTAGGCCAACTAAGGGCATCCTGAAAACCTCTGCCCAGTTAGGTCAGTGGGGGGGGGGTAACCCATCAAATACGGGCAGCAAGGAGGAATCTGAAGACTCCTCTAAGCGTCCCAGGACCCAAGAGACTAGGTCCCCACATTCCGCCAGCCATTCCCAGGCTTGCAGAGTCCGGGAAAACCTGGAAGATCCGACGGGCACCTCTGGGAGCAGTGCTTCTGAGTCAGAGGATGAATGGACCAGGGTTACCCGAACCAAGAAGGCCAATAAGGCAAAAAGGACCTCGCTTAAGGACCCCTTAAAACAGATTATGGCAATAAGGAGTGTCATCACCCCTTATCACAAGAACGCCAAGTATTCTGTTTGGGAACACTTGGAGCTCTTTGAGCAAATGATGGAGACTTTCCATTTGAAAGACAGCAGTCGCTGCATTCAGTATGTAAAATGGACATTCTCCCCAGAATACTCAAGTTTCTTTGCGGGGCTGGAGGACCAAAACCATTCAAGATGGTCCACATATAGGGCGGCCATCTTAAAGCACTTTTCTGTTCATAGGAATCTCCAAGAGGCTCGCAAGGCAGCCTACAATTTGCAATGTGGGGAGGATCAGGCCCCACAAGAATTTGTGCAGGAGTTGAAGCGTGCCTTTGCGCAGACTACCAAAAGGGTGCGCACAGATAGCAAAGAATTTGTTAACACTTTTTTCCATGCCTCACCCAAATACATCATGACCCAGCTAGTGAGAGATTTTCATGAGAAAAGGTCACTAGACTGGGTCATTGAACAGGCCACCCGAATCTATGAAGTGCAGAAGCCCATAGAAAATAAAAGTAATGCTCTGAAAAACCCCAAACCGACCAGCACCCCTGCTGCTGCTAAGGTGGCAGAGGTAAAGGTTGCCCCCATTTTAGATTTGGAGATGGGGGGGCCTAAAAACTTGCCTGCACAGAATAATTCCAAGCCCAGAGGGCCCTTGGGCCAGTCACAGACAGGGAGTCAAGGAGGTAGTCCCACAAATGGGGTCCCTCACTCCCCTGAATATGTAAGTCCCAGCTACAAGGGAAACCGACCCATCCTGGGTTATGTGTGGACTCCTCCAGCCCAAGGGGGGGGGGATCCGGCCAAGCACCTAACCCAGGGAACTTCCCTCCTAACTTCCCACAGGAGGGCAGAAATTCACCAAATCCTGGGCAGAACTTTTTTCCCAGGTATCCACCCAACTTCCAACCCCAAAATCATACATCCTTCTTTCCCCAATTCCCTGAGTCCAGACCACCTAATCCGGGAGAGGGGAGACCAAGGGTGGAGGGGTACCTAAATCTTCCCAACCCGGGGTACTACCAGAGAAGGGATAGCTACCCTTCCCGGGATCAGCCCAGGGGAGAAATCAGAACCCCGTATCAACCTGAGCGGGTTTCACAGTTAGAGCGCCAGGTCCAAAATATGGCACAGGATCTGGGTCGCATGCTGGGGGCTCAGCAGAACCCCCAGATGAGCATGCCGGCGCAGAATGCCCCAAACTCTGGACCTGGTGCTCCAGAACAATGACAGGGGCAGCACCCCGATGACCCACCGGTTCCCAGGGAGGAGGCACAAGGGGAAGGGGGATGTAAAGCCTCGGAGGAAGCTTCCTTCCCCACTTGTGAACAGCCCCTGGAATCTCAGGAACCGGAAACCAAATCTCCTACCCCTGAAAGTCTGCCACCCAAGGAGCAGAGAGGAGGTAGGAGAAACAAAGGACCCAAACAGACCCACTTTGAGGAGGAGGTACAGATCTTCCAATTTGAGGGAGAGGGATCCTCAGAGGATCCTGGGAAAAGGATCTTCTCCTTCAGAGATGGGGGAACTCCTCCCAAAGAAAAATGGGTCCCAAGGGATTCACATCCAGACTGGGTAGATGTGGGGACTGAGCTACCGCCGCCCATCATCTCATCCCAGAACCAACAGCATCAAAATCCCCTGGTTCAAACCCATTCTGGTGACTGCCTCCAAAAAGGGGGGGCGGCCCAGAACCGGAACCAGGGGAACCCAAGACTTCTCCTATCTCTAGTTGCCAACTTTTTCTTTCAGATTCCCAAGACTCTCCACAGAATTTTGCCCAAATCCCTTCTCTTTCAATGTCCAAAACCAGAAAATTAGCCCACCAGTTGTCAAAAAATGTGCATTATCTGTGCCCCCTTGAGGAGAAGGAGGGAAGATACTATGCCCCGGTACAAGTACAGGGGCAGGATACAATTTTGGCACTGGTGGACACTGGATCCCAAGCTACCCTTCTGTCCAAAAAGGCCTTTGATGAACTGAATTCAGGGAGGGGGGAGAATTACCAAATTCCTCTCACCTCTCTTCCTGGACAACTTCAGAACTTTGACGGGAAGGAAATTCCCGTCGAGGGGACTGCAGATTTGGACATTAAAATTGGGCGACACAAGGGGAAACACCCGGTCATAGTAGTGACTCCAGAGGGCACCCCTTGTTTACTAGGGAATGACCTCCTGGGAAGGTTGTCACCCCTAATAGATAAATAAGGTCCTCTGGACCCAGACTAGCTGAACAATAAAATTAAAACAGAGTGTCAACCATGTTAGTTTAAACGGCACGTGCCACATGGTTGAACAAAAATCTGACCAAGTAGAATTTCACTTCCAGAACAACCAAATTCCAGATGTGACAGTAATAGCAGTAGGACAACAGACTGGTGATGGGGGGTCCTCTCTATTTCTGAAAATCAACCTTCCTTCCAGTTTGAGGTGGTATTCCACACTGGAAGGAAACACTCTGAAATTCTATACCAATCCACAATCAGACATTCCCACTCCAGTAGTCCAGAAGGAGGTGAAATCAGCTCAGAGCCTGGCTGATATTCAGCAAATTTGAGAGCAGTTGTTCATCCCTGTTCAGTTAAATGATGGGAAGGACTCTGTTCTCGCCCGAGTGTGTGTGTGAACAACGGTAAGAGCTTCATCAGCGAAGCCATGTTACACCAACTCCCAAAAGATCCAGCCATTCCCACATTCAAACTGATAGACAAATGGGAAATTGATCTGGAAACACTCAATTCCAAACATCTCCTGCCAAGCAGGTGTATGCTCAAAATCTCCATTGGCAACAAGAGCATAATCCATAATTGTTGGGTCGTGCGAGACATCACTGCCGCCTTTTACTTAGGCAGTGACATTCTCAATCGCTTTGCCATTAGTTTGGACCTAATAAAATTCAAAGCTTGGTCCCGATTAGCGGATAATCCCATGGGCTTTGATGATCCAGAGAAAGCATTTTGGTCAGCTCAATTGCTACCTTATGCAGTTGAAATTCAGATTAAAGAGGAAGTCACCATGCCAGAAAGGACCCGACAATTCTCCCTGGAAGTGAAAGTTAAAAGAGTACAAAAATTGAAAAACCCTGATGCTTATATTCATCAAAATGCTTCTCTCCAACAGCAAGGGTTGGGGGTAAACCCAACACCATTAGTCAATATAGAACATGACACCATTCCAATAGAGGTGGATAACAGCAACTTAAAGAGTATCACTCTAGCCGCAGGCACCATTATTGGAATGGTGGTTGATGACCGACATTTTCCATTGATTTAGGAAATGAACTGTTAGGACCAATCCCCAAGGATTGTTTTGACAGTGACAGTGAAGACCATACAACACCAGACCGGATCTTTACCCGGCATGGGAGGAACTTCCTGGTGTACACTTCCTGCCCTTATGGTAAGGAAGATGTGACTTGTGACTTCAGAGGGGATGAGGTAATTTTCCAGGTCCATGAGGGCTGCCTTTCCCACCTGAAGCCTCCAGTCCAAATCAGCACTCTGACCAGGGACTTCTCCACCCAGCTGGAGGAGGCCGCTGAGATAGCGAAACCAAATGTCTTTCCAGGCTTCAGGCAGATGGTTGAAGAGAGAGTCAACCTAGCTGATGCCTGTGTGACTCTGGAGCAGAAGCAAAAGTTGAAACATGTTTTCTTGGATTTTCAAGATCTCTTTGCGGTGGACTCATATGACTGTGGTTGCACCGACATCCACACAACAACAATTCCCACGGACCCTGGCATGACTCCAGTGTTTGTGAAGCAATATCGCTTGCCTCTCGCATCCATGGAGTCCCTTACTGAAATAATTAAGAACCTTGAGTCCCGGGGGATAATCCGTCCAGTACACAGCACCTTCAATAATCCGGTGCTGAGAATATTGAAGCCAAACGGCCAGTGGAGACTCTGCACAGATCCAGGGGTCACAGGTATTCACTGCAATAGACCTGACCAATGGATACTGGACTGTGCCTGTCAGTAGAGAGGACCAATACAAGCTGGCTTTTACCTTTGGGGGCCAGCAGTACACATGGACCCTGACTCCCTTCGGATACCTCAACTCCGGCAATGAATTCAACATTTTCCTACACAAGGCCATGCCCGACCTGAGTGCAAGGGGTAACCTGGCTTATGTAGATGATGTCCATATCAAAAGTTCATCTGTGGAGGAACACATAGCGGAGATCCGTTATGTTCTGACACAGTTGAGGGCCGCCGGAGCAAAACTTTCCTTTCAGAAAGCACAGTGGTGTAGAACCCGTGTTTATTTCTTGGGGCATGAGATTACTCCTCAGGGTCTCTGTCCCCAGGAAAAGAAAGTGGAAGCACTTCAGAAACTGAAAGACCCCACAACTCTGCGGGAACTGAGGAGCCTCCTTGGACTGACGTTTTACAGCAGAAAGTTCATTGAGGGCTACGCAGAGATCACTAGACCCCTGATTCATCTCTTGAAGGGGGGGTCAAGTGGGAATGGGGTCCAGAACAATCCGAGGCAGTAAGACAGCTCAAAAGAAGCCTCTCACAAGCGCCTTGCCTAGCTTACCGTGACAGAAACAAGCAGTTTTTCTTAGAGACAGGGTTCTCTAATACATGCTTGACTGCAGTATTATATCAAAAGCATGACAAGGTCAATAAAGTAATCTCCTATGCGAGTAAAACTTTATCCTCTGTGGAGGAAAAATTCAACGATTGTGAGAAGGCACTCCCGGCAACAGTGTGGGCATTGAAGAATTACTGCCTGTTTATCCAGGGGGAACACATCATAGTGGAGACTCCACACCAGCCTCTGCAATATCTCCAAAGTGACAGAATCCGGGCCGGAAATGTGAGTAATTCCCGAATTACTTCCTGGATTCTGTCAATGCAAGGCTTTCCTGTGGAGGTCAGATATGGCCAAAACAAGAAGAGTCCCCTCGCGCAAGGTTTGGCTGACTTGCATGATTGTGCCAGAGAAAACTGTCTCGAGGACGAAAGTCTAAAAACCAAGGACAACATGGAGGCATACCTTAATTCCCCACACAAAGTCTTTGAAGAAGACAAGTGTGAGGGAATGCCCACTGTCTATGTGGATGGATGCTCTTACCATGTTGACAACAACGGGGAGAAAGAACTTGTGGCCGGCGTAGGGAATGCATGGGTGAATGAGTCCCCAGAACCCTCCGCTGGGTACAAGATTGGTCCCCGAAGTAGTCAGGTGGCAGAGTTGAAGGCTGTGCATCAAGCCATCCTCACTACTGTCCAACGTCAACTCCACGAACTGGTCATAATCACAGATTCGGATTATGTAGGGAACGGGTTCGTGGAGCACCTGGTTAATTGGAAAACCAGAGGCATGCTATGTGCTAATAACAAACCCTTGAAACATGGGAAGTTAATCCAAAATATTGATGATCTGGTCACCTCGAATGGGATGACCATCTACTGGAAAAAGATCAAGGGTCATTCCAAAGTAGAGGGACCAGACAAAACTGGAAATGACTTAGCTGATCAGCTGGCCAAAACCGGGGCCATCCAAGGGGATCTAATAAAAATTGAGTCCCTGTTGGGGGAAATCCAGGTCACTGCTATCACTAGGTCCCAGACAAATGCTCACAATAATCTTTAGACTGCACAATGGAGTAAGGAGACCCCAGATGCTGATTTGATCACGGCCCAGAAGGGGGATCCAATAATTGGTAAGTTTTACCAACACATTGAGGACCCTGAGAACTTTCACCTGACGGATACCGATTACATTGGGAAAGAGGACCTCAGAGTGTTGATGAAATGTCCAAAAATGTTCCGAATCCAAGACCGTTTGTTGGTAAGGAAATCCCAAGCTGGTCATGATCAGTGGGTGGTTCCTACCTCATTCCAAAGCCTGATGTTAAGTCACGCCCATGATGCGGCCACAGCCGATCATAGGGGGTTTCAGACAACACTTGAAATCTTAAGAGAGGTTGCATACTGGCCACACATGGGACAGGACCTCTACCAATACTTGAAGGGGTGTCTTATGTGTGCACAATTTCAGCCAACATCCCTCACACACCGTGCGCCTCTCCAAAAGAGGAGGATGACACTGCCATGGTCAGATTTGCAAGTCGACTACATAGGGCCCGTGACTCGCTCCTCTAAGGGGAATAAGTACATGTTGACGGTGACATGCTTATTTACTAAATGGATGGAATGTCTCCCGGCCCCAAACTGCAAGGCAGAAACAGCAGCTGCCCTGATGATCAATCACATCTTTTCGCGTTTTGGACTACCGAAAAGGATTGAGTCAGACAGAGGTAGCCATTTCACCAGCGAAGTAATGACAAAGATGTGGGAGATACTGGGGGTTAAAAGGAAGCTACACATTGCTTACCGGCCAGCCTCTTCGGGTGCAGTAGAACATTACAACAAAACCATTGTGAGCATCTTAAAAAAGTTTGTGGCAGATTCTGGGCCAAGTTGGGATATCCGATTACCTCTTGTCCTAATGGCCATCAGGTCTACCCCTTCATCTGCAAATAAAAATGTCACCATTTGAGTTGATGACTGGACGCAGGATGGTGCTTCCCCAGCATCTGTTATACAGGACCCAAGAGCAGACATTGATCAATGCCTCCACAACTCATGATTATGTTGAGAATTTAAGAAAACCCCTTCAACATGATTTTGCCTATGCTCAGCGAAATCTAGAGAGATCAGCCGATAGCATGAAGACCCACTATGACCTGAAGACCACCAGAAAGGAATACAATGTAGGAGACCAGGTTTATCTGTACAATTTCCAAAGGAACCAGGCCAAAGAGCGGAAGTTTCTGCCTACCAGGAAGGGACCTTTTGAAATAGTAGACAAGATCTCACCAGTCGCCTACAAGATCCGCATCCCCAAAGGCAGTTTGGCGGAAGAGGAAGACAAGTGGGTCCATATTAATCAGCTAAAGTGTTGCCATCCCAGGCACACTCTGCAGCAACTGGAGCAGTCCTCTGGAACCCCAGAGGGGGCCACTCCAGAACAATAAAATGTCCAACCCTAAAATATCCCACACATAGTCCATAAAATACAATGATAAGAATGCAAATGTCTCCTGATTTATAAAATGTATATGCCCACCCCACTACATTAATAGTGGTGGGGAAATGTCTACGAACATGTTTCTGCCGCTTTTGCTTTGTCATCCTAGGAGAGATAAACCATGGGGTCTGACCAAGGAGGACGACCCGGGGACCGGGAGCAAAGATCCGAGGGGCCCGGAGTACCGCCCAATACTCCCATCAGGACCGGCGAGGAGAACCAATCGATCCACCCTGATGGAGGAAAAGATGCTGAACTTTGCCATCTGCGGAATCAGAAGAAGATGAGGCTAACATCCCAGTCTTGCGAGTTCCATTGATGGAAAATCAAGGCCATCGCAAGAGGGGGGCTTGTGGGATGTTTTCACCCACGCATCCAAGCCCTACAAACATCGCTGGCAGCAGAAACATTAGAGTGGCCACTGGAAAGCATGCTGCTCGCTCAAAACCATCCAAAAATGTGCAGAAAAAAATCTGAAAGATAGGCTTCTATCCACTTTTGCCTATGTTAGTGAGCACAGGAGGTCACTGCCTAAAACCACGATTGGGCTACACACACAGTAGCCTGAAACCTTCCTTCCAAACCATAAGGTGAGCTTAAACCGGGGTTTGGAGGAAGTTAGAGAGGAACGAAGGGGGAAGGGGGGAAGGGGGGAGCTAGCACACTATTCTGCAGACTGTTAATCCCCTTTCTCATCTGCAGAAGGACATTTGATTTAAAGACAGCTGTCAAAAGTGGGTGCAATACCGGTGCTCGCCACTGACAGGTGCTGACGATTCCTAATCCTGACAGGAGACCTGTATTGCAGAAGCTAAACCTGCCAAAGCAGAGGAGTCTATCAAAATGCCATATAGAGTGCCACACATTGATTTAATGTGGAAAAAGACTTGATTAAAGATATGTTGCTTATTTTCAGTTAATAATGTTATATATTATTTTCACAAGGAACTCTATTGAAATTGACTAGAAGACAATCTGATTTAGCTAAGACTTCAAAAGGCTTGCTTTTCTATGAGAATCCTTCACACCTACTCTTCTCAGGCCTCTACACCAGAAGGCAGGAAATCGCATGCTCCTGTTAATCAGATGGAGAGTGGCACCCTGGACTGATGCTCTGCTGGCAGGAAAAACAAGACAATAGACTTTTTCAATTGAATAGAATATGCTGATTTTGGGTGTAACTGTCAACACTGCTCTGGGAAAAACAAGACATGTGACCTCTGAGTCAGAGCCAGGCTTCTGGGGGCGGAGATAAACCAATGGGTGAATTCAATTGAGAGCAAATATATGTTTTATAAAATTGCAATTTACAAAGTGTTCCAAGGTGACAGAAATGTACAACTTTGAGAGTCTTAAAATGAAAAATGCACTCACAGTTCAAGACTAAGTCGGACGCCGTGGGATGTTCTGAGGCCAAGTCCCGTAATTATTAATATTGTGGATGCAGTGTTTATGCTAGAAACCTAAGAACTTCCAGTAATATGCTCAGAGAGGGTGTGTACCTCTGTGTAAGAATTGGTGCAAAACCAATATTGCGAAACCTACTAAAATCGCGAATAAGTTGTCATTTCTGAACCCAAGCTCTTAGAAAGATCTGGGTTGAACAGAGACCTGTCTTAATTAATCTGTGATGTATACATGTATTCTCAACAACTTGTGTATCTGGGAAACATGTTTGGTTATGAAAAATTGTTTTTCTAAATAAAAGCAAAGGGGAGGGACTTCAGCCAAGCCATAAACATAGCATCACTCTGACTCATTCTGACTCACTACTCCTTTCTCCAGTCAGAGAACAGTAAATCCTTTAACCTATCAGGACCCTCAGAGGGTTGGCATAGAAAGTCAGCCTCCACACCCCCTTTGGAAACACATAAAAAGAACCACTGAGACCCAGATAGGCACACTCATTTTTCCACTACTCATCGATTCCTGCGCGGCACTCTGCCCGACCATATCCAGACAAGGACTCCAGACTCCTGAGGCTCCAGATTCCAGACAGACTCCAGAACCAAAACTCTAGAACCCAAACTATAGAACCTTGAAGAAGCAGAGGCCTAATCCACAAGCTGAACTCTTCTCAGCAGGCCTCAGAATCCAGCAACCTAACTAAACTATTCAACAGCCGGACGAGCTGTTTTGCTTCTGGCTTGAACCCTGTGCCTGAACCAGATCCAGACCCAGAAAGCAGAGCTGTATCCAGAACCCGTCAGACCCAGACCAGACCGCTGTGCAGTGCCGATAGCAGACCAGAGGCCACGCGGTGAACAGAACCAGTGCCAGAGACCGTCCGGTGGCGAGAGTGCAGTCCAAGGCCCATTCCAGTCCAAAACTAGGAGTGAGTATCCTGCCTAGAACTGTACAGAACCAATCTCTTAGTCTAAAGTGATCTTATCCCATCCATTTCAACCTATTCAGAACTGCATTTAGAATTTTGTGTCCATCCTGTGATTTCAAATCTGTAAAAGTGTCATCTGTCATTCTGAAAATCTACCTCCACAAAAACGTCCGTATCTTTTGAACCGCAAGTTTTTCCGTAATCGCGATATACGCACGCGGAAAAAGTGCTGCGAATTGAAAATTAGATCCATTTCACCACCTGTCAAAATTGCTGTGTTTTGCTTGCAACTGCTGAATTCGTTTTCAATCTGATAATCATTCATGAATCATTGCTAGTGCTGACCTGTAGCAATCTAAAGTAACTATCACCTACCCTGAATCTCCTTTAGTGAATTAAAAAGCATTTAGCATATTTCCTCATCCATTGCAACCACAATTCAAAGCATTTGGCCTGTGTTTTAAAATCATACCTGTTTTCTCTAAGCTTGCTGGGTGGAACTGGGATTGAACTGCATTATTACTTGTATTCTTGAAACCTGTGTATCCTCATTTCCATCCCTTCCTATTGCATAAGGGGGGAGTGACTCATCACAAGGGAAAAAGTGTATCTCTTGTTGAAACCATATTGAGCTTATTTCTGTGTTGCATTCTTTCCCAGCTTGCATTTCCTTGAAACCATACAAAGTATTCTCTGCTACCTTATTCTTTCTATACCAACTCCTAAGTGATTAAAGAATTGTGCTATTGTAATATTATCCATTTCTGATCACTATTATATTCATAAGTGTGCTATCAAATATTAATTTATTCATAAAAGTGTGGTATATATTGTTTTATTCCTCAAATAAATCTTTTAATTTGCAAAATAAACATACTTCTTGGCTCAGTGAGGTCAGGGGGATTCAAAGAGAGGGGCGTTATATAAGGGTTTATCATCCAGATTCAAAGAATTCGACATAAAAATATATTAATAAGGGCTTCCATTGGCCATCCCAGACTAG
This sequence comes from Ambystoma mexicanum, assembly GCF_040938575.1. Lineage (NCBI taxonomy): Eukaryota > Metazoa > Chordata > Amphibia > Caudata > Ambystomatidae > Ambystoma > Ambystoma mexicanum. The sequence goes on along the minus strand of NC_090932.1, from coordinate 1,135,481,195 downwards.
GCATTGACTTAGTTGGATTGCTGGATTGAAGTCACTTACAGAGGGCAACGATAATCTGCAGGCATGTGTGACCAGTACAGCTGTCCATCATGATACACCTAACATTTACCTTTCATTGCCTCTCATGCAGGTAATAGTGCTATCCCATGAAGCCGTGGCTCCTCACCCCTGTCAGAAACCCACAGCACCGGCATGAGGAGGACTACAATCGTTCCCATAGCCGCACCTGTGTGGTCATCGAGCAGACCTTTGGCCTGTTGAAGGCACGATTTCGCTGCCTCAGCCGGTCGGGTGGGGCACTCCTCTACAGGCATGAGAAGGTGGCGAAGATCATCATGACATGTAACATGCTGCACAATATGTGTATCCGCTGGAACGTGCCCCTGCCCCCTGACATTGAACTGCTACCACCTGATGAAGATGAAGGGGATGAAGACGATGTGGCTGGATATCATCTTGGTACCGATGCACAGGAGGGACGTGCTGTGCGCCAGTCAGTGATAGCACAATATTTCTGACACACATGGCAGCAGAGGGTGACATGATGGTTGGACAGAGGGCACTGGGTATGGGGGTACATTTACACAATGTTCTGTAAATGAATAAATGACACATGCGCAATGATGAATGTCCACTCAGGTCTTGTTTTTCACACAACGGGTGTATTAAATGTAACAATGTAAACGTAAGTGCAAAATCCCTCCACCACCCTCACCCCCTCCGACTCCCCCCACAACTCCCCCACACACCCTCACCCTCCCCCATCTCGCAATGTTCTGTAAATGAATAAATGACACATGCGCAATGATGAATGTCCACTCAGGTCTTGTTTTTCACACAACGGGTGTATTAAATGTAACAATGTAAACGTAAGTGCAAAATCCCTCCACCACCCTCACCCCCTCCGACTCCCCCCACAACTCCCCCACACACCCTCACCCTCCCCCCAAAACTCCCCCACACACCCTCACCCTCTCCCCCTCCCCCACAATTCTCCCACACATGTCCCATTGAGTCTCCAAAGCCTACATGAGGCTGCCCTGACGATTAATTGCCACTCCCTGGTCCAGGGGGCGGCATGTCTTGCCGGCGCAGGGTACGTGCCGACCTGCGGAGCGGGCTTTTTTGTGTAGAAGTGGAGGAAGATGGTGTGGCCGCCTGCTGTGATTGTGTAGCGGGATGCCCTGCCTCCATGGCATCCGCTATGCGGCCTAACACCTGCCGGAGGGCCGAGACCTCCTCGCAGAGGCGGCTGGTTTTGTCAGCGAATGATTGGGCCAGGGAGGCAGTGTTGTCTGTGATGGACCTGCCTAGAGCAGCTAAGTCCTGACGCCACTCCTGTCTGGCCAGTCTGTTGTCCTGGATGAACTCCTGCACAAGGGCAGTAAGCAGGTCAGACCGCTGCGGCCCTGCGGGTACACCTGGGCAGGTAGTCGGCCACTGGCTGTCCTGCCCAGCCTGCTCAGCCTCCCTAGTCGTAGAAATCGGACTGAAGTCTCCCTCCGTCTGCTCATGACCAGACTGCTCCGGGGTGGTGGCGTGCTCTGTATCGAGAGACGATACTTGGGGGGATGCCGGTGGATTTGGGGTATGGACCACTTCCAGAACATCGTCCTCCATGGGCACCCATATGTCGTCCTGTGTGTCCTCCACAGCGAGGGGTGCCGTGGCTGCCACCTCCCCAGCCAAACTTGACTCCTCGGATTATGGTGCCTCGCATGAAACATCAGGACGGCCAATGGGTGGTGGTGGTGGTGATTTGCCCTCTACGAGTCTTGGTGGCACCGGTGTAATGGGTACCTGGGGTGGCTTGCCCGTTGGTATACGGCGCCCCCTGGGTTGTCCCCTCGAGGTCGAAGGGCAGTTGTTGTCATCCCGGGACCTCTTCCGGGGTGTGGCCTGTGCAGGGGTTGCGTCCTGGCCATCGCTGTCATGGTCAGTGTCTGTGGGGGTAGAAGAGAGGAACGGCATGAGTGATGTTATGATAGGCATCATACATACATTAGGACAATTGCTCATCCACACAATTGGAGGTAATAGGCATTTGTGTTTAGATGAGCACGTTCTTTGAATCATGGGTGGTTTATGCAGGTATACGTCGGCATCACTCATGTTGCCCAAGAGCAGTGCTATATGACATGCATAGTATTTTGGCCATGCACGCTGTGTGACTCATGGCTCCTGGCATTTACTTCTTTGTGTGGTATGTGTCATGTACGATATTGCCTTGCACCAGGCATCTGCATGTGTCTGTAATGCGTCAGCCTACTTTGCTGGGAGTGTGTGTGTGTGTGTGGGACCATGGCTTGACTCTTTGAACTGACATATTGATTGACTTTCATCAGATTTGCCATTGCAATGTTTACTTTGGACACTCACCTCCATCGCCCGATGTCGTGGCGCCACACTCCATCTCGCCAACATCTTCGATGCCTTCCATCCCTATCATGCTGGCGCAGATGTCCTCCCATGGGGTGAGCTTGATCGGGGAACTGGGACCTCCTCCTGTTCCCATGGCCTGGCTGCGGTTCACTGAGAGGATGTTTCGCACCCTCAGTCGCAGGTCGTCCCAGCGCTTGCGACAGTCTGTATTCATGCGTGGGGTGTTCCCCACAGCACTGACCTTCTGGGCAACAAGTGCCCAGGTCTCTTTCTTCTTAAGTACTGCCTCTCTCTTCATGTTATTTGAGAACACTATTGCAGCAGGCTCCTGCAGTGTGTCTACCAGCATCTGCAGCTCATCCTCATTGAACCTTTCTTTCTGCTGGCGGGCAGCTCCCTTCTTTAGGGCCTTGGGCATGGTGGTGTTAGAGGTGGATCTTTTCCAAAAATCAGCAGAGTGCCAGGGGCCTGTGTGGTGAGGATGGCAATGGATTGTGTTTTTAAAGATGGCCACCGTGCTCCTTCCCGTTCCTGTGCGATGACGCTACTTCCGGTTCCGCGGTGACCGTAAATAGTGGTGACCGTTATTAGCGGTCACCGCTAATGCCGCATTAGACAATGTCGGTAGTGTTATCTGCGCTATGCTTGATGCCGCTAAGGGCATTTTGGGTGCCTTTAACGGCATGGCGCAAATGACCTTACCGGCATGGCGTAAAGCTTGTGCCGCGAAGTCAGAATAGTCCTCTATTAGCGGACTGGTGAGAGCCCAGACACGCTATTTACGCCATGCCAGTAAGGAACGTTACTTACCTCCAAACTCAGAATGAGGGCCACAAAGGTAACATTCCTCATTTTACTCGCTTATATTTGTCTACCATTTGTTCTTGAGCTTAAAGTCAGTTAGTTTCAAGGAGAGAAAACAAGGATTTCTTCAGAAGAGCATGTTTAGCCATTCATTATTTTACTTTGCTGTTTGAACAGGGAAGGCACTGTTGGGACAGATTGCATCTAAATTACTTATTAGTACAGCTTTTGTTTAGCTCCAAGGTTCTTCAGTGTAGGATAAACAATCCACCTTAGCAGCTTCAACATTCTTATCTATGTTAACATCATAAAGCAGCACAAAGTTTATTTTGCTCTGTTGAAGCCGAAAACACACATTCTGAACATGGAACAGAAAGCATGAGGCAATCAAAATGGTGGACAACTCCAAATGGCGGCATAGTCAGCCTGTTTAAGGTTCATTCAATGCAATATTACAGTGCAATGCTAATGTGCTTAGGCCAATATTTACTATCAGGCGGTATTATGTCAAATATATTTCCACATATTATATTCTGGAGGGGGTTTAATATGTGGAATCCATTGAACATCTAGGATCTGATGATCACTTTCTGTGTTAGATATTACTTTGAAAGATGAGACTTGTCTGTTAGCATTGGTGGAAATGAAAACATAGTCAATTGTTGAGGATGCTGCCCCCCTGGACCAGGTGGGAGCTGGTGGAGTATCTTGTGTACTTCTGCCATTGAGCATAATGAAATCTCTTAATTGCATGAGTGCTAGCCATTTGGCCTCTCTCTTGCTAGATTGTGTGGTGTTTGATGAAGGGCAGTTGGTGTTGAGATCACCAGCAATGATAATAGTATGAACTTGGGGATCTAGGAGTCAGATCTAGCATAGCTTCTATGTGACTGAGGAATGTATCATCTTTAATGGCAATGGGGTTCCAGTATATATTCAGGATTGCTGACCTAGGATGCAGTGGATGTGTTTTAATTGCTCTCAATAGACCTGTTGATGGACGGCCTCTGACCGCTTTAGCTGCTGGCACCCATGCAAACTGGTGGTCTGGCCACATTGGTTGTGTGGTGAGCCAGGTTTCTTGAAGTAGAACGATGTCGTAAGTTTTGAGAATATTAGTTTTGGGAATGAGGAGATGGGAGAATCCTCAAGTGTTCCAAGCTTCTAAGGTGCATGTGTGTAGAGGCTGTTTAATATCATTCTAGGGCTTGGTTAAACAGTTGGAATCCTGATTTACTTTGGATAACCGTGTCCATCTTGATTTGGTTGCAGAGGAGGTGGACGTTTGGTCTGTTGTAATGCTTGATTATTTTCACACTTGCACTGACAACCTCCCCTAGAGTCTATTTGCTGATCACTTTATATCTGTGGAGGTGGTTGTTATTGGATTTGCAAGCGCAGGCCATGTCATTTTAGCTCATCTCTATGTTGCCATACTATGTTTTTAACAATTCTAGAGGGGATGATTAGTTCTACTATATCATAGTTATCAGAATCAATATATTTGATTGCTTCAATGTCGGCTGTGCCTATATGTTCTAGGCCAGGAGTGGATTGAAAAATGGTTAATAGTGACGTGTGACGTTCTGTTCGGATAAGGATCCGATCGAAGTCTATCTAGCATTGTTATCACTAGACTATGGCAGTCTAAGATAGAAGGGTCTGTCAGAGGTAAAAGAGTTCCGCCTGATACAGGAGCGTCATTTGTAGTGTGTGCATGTATAATAAAGGGTTGTTCTAGGTAATGGGAGTGAGGCATGAGTGGTCCTTGGTGTTGTGGTCTCTTGCATGCGGATAGATTCAACTCACTTAAATCATTGCGTTTCTGTGCTAGGGTTTTGAAATTCAGATATTCGACATCTAGATTTATCCCAAGAGACTGCTTAGTTCCATGCCGAGTTGCCTGTGGGTAATGTAGGCTCTGATGGACAATTTCAGCTATGGGAAGAGAAGTAGTCGAATAAACTGAAAGATTCATTAGTTCAGCATTGGTGAAAGCTGAAACTGATGGATCCTCATTCACAGGATATACACAGTTCTTGTCAACATTCACATTTGCATTTCTATCAACATTACCTTGAGTTGAAGCCAAGGAACACAATGGAGGGAGAGCAGTAGGTTGAGGTGGAGCCTGCAAGTTCTGGTTTTGGAGGTTTTCTTCACCCAAATCAGCAGCTGTCGGATCATTGTGATTTCTCGGCAAAGTTAGATTTTCGATGAATTTCTTTGTTTTAGATTTTTCTTGTTTTGCGCCAGTTGGTTTTTTTGGCTTCTTATGCAACTCATTTGTTAACACGCAGATGCCTTTCCCAGATTTATTTTTTTCGTTGTTGTTTTGGTTGAAACAGATCAAACATTGGGGTTTCAACGTTATTAGGTTCCACAGGGTCTAGAACAGTGGGCTTCAAACTTTTTATGCAAAAGCCCCCCTGAGCAAAAAATAAATAGTTTGGGACCCCTGTGTTGGTGTTTTTTTTTTTATATAGATGGCTGCAGAATGCGTGGTGCCATAATTTTGAAGGGATATGTTGCATGGTATACTTGGGTTTTGAATCTTCTATCGGTTTGGGAAATCTTGTTTTCTGAGGTTGGAAGTAACACAAGTACATTTTGGCCAATGGATAAGGATCAGGTAACTGCCTTCTTGTCATATAGGGTTTTCTGATGTTCATGGGCTTTAATCGGGTGTTCAAGAACTATACCTCTCACTAAATTCATGTGTTCCTTAATATGCTGTGCGGTTTGTGGCAGTGGTAGGATGGATTCCTCCCTCTCCTCACAGGTTTTACGCAACATGTCTAAGACATCTCTGGGTTTTCTCCCATGCAACAGTTCGAAAGGCGAAAACCCTAGGGAAGATTGTGGGGCCTTTCGGGTGGCAAAGAAAACCTAGGTAATCATGGCATTCATGTTTTTAGCATTGGCTTCAACCAGCTTTTTTTAACACGCTTTTAAGTGTTTTTTTGAAGCGTTTCACTAGCACTAGGCCATCCATTTGGGGGTGATATACAGAGGTGCTTAGTGTCTTTATTTGTAATATTTGTTTCACCTCACCCATGATCTTGCTCATAAAGGTGGTCCCTTGGTCAGTTAGAATTTCCTTCGGGAACCCTACCCCGGGATACAAAAGGGATGAGATGCTTAACAATTTACTGCAAGGTGTTGTTACACATAGGGAAGGCATTAGGATAGCAGGTGGCATAATCTACTATGACCACAATGTATTTGTTTCCCATTTTCAACATTTCTAAGGGTCTTACATTGTCCATCCCAATATGGAAAAATTGAACATTTATAAGCGGTAAGAGTTGTAAAGGGGCTGGAGGAGGAGTATGAGGAGCATCATTTGATATGAGGCGCACATGGATATAAAGTTCTTTACATCTGCGTATACCCTACGCCAATAGAAGCGACTTATCACCTGTCCTTTGGTTTTGGCTTTACCAAGGTGTCCAGAGGTAAGGTGAGCATGAACAATATCTAAAACTACTCTTCTATGACTGCTATGGACTACTATTTGGGATCTGGGCTGACCATAACTATTAGTGCCTCCTCTATATAATAGTCCCTGTTTGATGAAAGAAATAGTGCGCCCGTAATCCTACCCTCCTGTTAAGGTATAACCTCAAGAAAAGCATCTGCAAAGATGGGGTTGTTGCGTTGAGCAAACGCTAGGTCTGGGTTCATTTCTGAAGTTTCTTCTCGCCTACAAGGTGGGGGTTTGGGTTCTTTATCTGCTTCCCCAAAGCCTTTTGTTCCCCTCTCAGTTGAATCTGTTTCTGCTATTTCTTGGAATTCGGGGAATAAAACATTTTCAAGAATGCCCTGAGCAATCTTCTCTCCCAACTCTCACATGATAGTCATTCTTACTATTATTTAGTCTGGGTCTATCACCCCCCCACCATTACATCTAGGTCAAATGTCCAGGCCAGCCCTGATTTGGACATAAGCCTGATATAGGAACCCTGGGGAGAAGAGGACTAACCCTGTTGGGAGCAACTCTTGTTCACCGGCTTTAATGACAAGATCAAGGCTGCTCGAGAGATCGAAGCCAATTGATGCTGGAGTGGCAATAGTGGGATTCGATGCTCGGTATATGTGTTTCGTGAATTCTAGGGTCTCCCGGTTTTTATCAACTGGGTGAGACCCACCACTGACAACATATGTAAGGGTGTAGAAGTAAGAGATCAACTCAATGGTGGCATGTTAATTGCTATAAACCTTTATTAATGAAATGAGGGTTGGGGAAAACCTGACTATCCCTAATAATAAGAGGGGGTTCCCTGCCTCAAAGAATAATCTAAGGAGTCTGTCTGGATGTCCAAAGAAAACAAAGTCCACCATCAAACCTGTCTCCTGCCCATACACTAGGAACTAAAACTAAGGTTCAAGTTGATCTTCATTGGCCAAAAGAATGTCTTTCTTCTTCTGGACTTTGTTTTTAAAAGTTCCTTCCCAGCTCATAAAACCAAGTTCAAATGGTGCAAAAACAAACTTCCAAAGGATGTGCAACCGTGTGCAAAAAGGATGCTGGGTTCTCACAAGACCAAGAGAATGTCTCCCTTCTCTTGGCTTTCCAAAATGTTCCCAAACACCAGGGGGAATGACGCCCTTCCCCTGATTTCTCTTCAGCGTCTTCAAAGTGCAAAGAGAGTATCTCCCTTTCTTGGCTTGGTTAATGTTCGCAAACACCAGGGGGATGCATTCCTTCCCCTTGTTTCAGCTTCTCTCACAGTCAATCTGGTTCACTAACCTGCCAGGTACTGTGAATATGAACATGCACAATAATTTAATACTCATGTGGGTGCTAGTCCCAGACTTGCCTTTCTAACATATTTTCTGTTTGCTGCAATACTTGGTATACTCCCCTGCCAAGTATCATAAAGTGATTTTGGATATGTTAAAGTTCTCTCACCTCTATCAGGGTCCCAGACACTGTGTTCTGGGTTTTGCTCACCCTTCTGGGGTCTCCACCAATTTCTTGGGGCCCCTGAGCTGCCGCGACAACCAGCATACCTTTTTCCCCAGTCTGCGGTGGTCTTGAGTCGTCCTGGCCATCTGCAGACTGCTGTGGGGCTTCCCCGACCTTCGTGGTTGTTCTGCGGTCTGCGGTGGCTACACAGTGGAAATCTCCTTCTGGGGAACGTGACGTTTCCCTCTCGCGTTCTCCAGTCTGTTGCAACACCAATAGTTTCTTCTCCCAGGTTTGTGGAACGGTCCTTCCGCTCGGTACCCGCTCTGCTTCTGCTTGGCCCCGCCTCAGCATCTTAGTCAGCCTTCTTCCTTCTCTCAGGTTTCAGTTTGCTCTTGCAGCTCCTCCAGGGAGAGCTCAATGCCATTTCAGACCATGGAGTGTTTAGTTGAACACTGAAAGGCTACTCACAGGTGCTGGGCATGGCATTATATATTATCCACACTGCTGGAACTATTGACAAACATATCAAAAGGTCTGCAGGTTATCTGCCTTCTTGCTCCCCGACACCTGTTGGGGGCTTTCTTCACTTTTTGCAAATGGCAACTAATCCCATGAAACCTAGATGAAGACCCAGAGGGTCAAAACACATTTGGCTGTGTTTTGCAGAACATTGTGTAGGGGCATAGTACACGCAACCTTTATGATTTGAAAGTCAGTGCAGTGTGACAGGGTTTATCTAAATTGGTCGATTCCCAGTCCTACCGCTGTTTTTATATTCCTTTGTACTTCAGATCGTCCAAATTGACTAGACTTGCACAGTATTCCATATTCTTCCGCACCTCTTCTTCATCTCACTTTCCCGGTCACAGTATTCACATGGGCAGTCAGTGTACTCCCTCGTCTCAGTGTAAGGTAAGGATTTGATATTTTCTACCTAACAATAATACATAGAGGAGGGAGGGACTGGGTTGCCCTTAATAGGGTAAGAGGGTAAGGGCGTGAATAATGGGGTATTTACATACTGTGTTCTCCCTGTAACATCGTCCCTCATCCCATGAGGTATTTCCCCACCCATGTGATCTTCCCGCTGTGCACCACCCCCAGGGTGAATACTGGACTGTGGCCACACCACCCTGGCCCCATGGTAGGGGTCCTCCCCCATGGGAGGAACACGATTTAAGGACTTGTCACAGTGCTTTGACTGTAAAGACTTGCCTGACTGTACCATGTTTCCCAACCATGGGGGACATATTGACCACTGGGACTGGGGACAATGGGCAGGTCTCCCCTGCCAACAAGAATGGACTTACCTTTTAAAGGTTCTAAAAAGGAATTAAAAAAAGACAAGACAGTTGGAAGTGATAGAAGGAGGAATAAAAGAATAAACAAATACGCCAGAAAGAAGAGAAACAGGAGAAGGAGAGGGAAAAGAGAAGAGAGAAGAGGGATGTTGCTTCCTTGGGGGGCTGTGGCCTCAAGAGGCCACTCAGGGCTTTGAGAGTGTGGTTGACTGGGCTGTGTATGTCAGCTGCAGTCCGTTCTCCTCTAAGCCCTGGGATGCATGGCAGAGCAGACCGGATGAAGTTAGACCCCCAGCCTTGGGCCGGGATGAGAGAGCTCGGACCCAGAACTGGGGCTCAGTCTGTGTTCATACGACCCAACCAGGGTCCAGACGGGATAAGCCGGTGGAGTGATATGCCTGGGTCACATGAGGGGTGCAAACCAGGTGAACATGCGCCCCCACCCTTGGATTGCGTCAGTGCAGCTAGCTCAAGTAAGAGGTGTGGCCGGTGAGGTTACGGTCTGCCGGGGGCCCGTTATCCCAACGGCACCAGCTGTGTGAGCAGGGCTGCCACGGAGGAAAGTGATCCAGGGCACAGTCACGGAGGAAGGGTTGGGCTTCACTAGCCCTGACAGACAGTTAAAAGAAACACCACAGAGGAAATGTTGATGCAAGCACCGCCACAGAGGAAAGTGGGCTTCTTTTGCCCTCATTTTTAGTATCAGCACTGCCATGGAGGAAATTAGGGCTGGCATTTTCAGTTAAACCCCGAACTAGAGGGGAGCAAAACATGGCAGCCACCCGCGGCAGAGCGGGGGTGTACAGATTTAACAGAGGAACAAGGACATAAATCATGGACTCTATGAAAAGGTTCTGTACTTTGGGGGTTATATGTATAACAAGACTGTGGAGGACTTGGACTGACAAGTAAAGACAGACTGCAGCTGCCAAGTTTATTAATATTAATAAAATGAAAAGTATAGGGGATAAAGGGGAAATATTGGATTGAGAGGATGGGAGCCCAAGGGAAAGAGGGATCAGGCACTTGTTTAAGGTTTGTATGTAGTGGGGTTTGTTTAGAAGGGTATCCTTTACTCTTAGGAATAAAAAAAACAATGATTGGACAAAACTGAAAGGGGCAGAGAGAGAAGGGAAGAAAGGTTACGCTTTATCTATGTTTTATAATATAAATGACTGCAAGTGTTAAAAAAAAAACTTCCAATGTATTGTGCATTATTCAATATCAGGAACCTAGGATCGGGGGCCATCTCATGTACTAACATTTCTAATTGCAGGTTGCTCCGCACCTCACATTACCAGCTGGACTGGGATGGCGGGGTGGTTCCAGTGTGACCCAGTGCTGGCCTGGGGTAAGTAAAACCAGGGACTACAACTAAGTGTGATATTCCGGGTGCACCCAACACCTCCAGTGGGTCTCTCACAAAACCATGAAGTTTTCAACCGTTTGTTTTGTTCCACAAAGTTTTTTTACATGGCCTGAAGGGTGCAAAATCTACAAACCTAGTTGAGCTGAGAGATAGGCACCCCTGGTGGGATCATAACATGTCTTAGAAGGGCTGGCAGTTGCACAGGAGCCCGCTCCATCCACCGGTGTGGTGGTACATTGGGTAGCGACCAGACCAACTTTGACCCCTGTGGCTCGCACTCCTCACATAGAAGGATGGTGAGTTCTGACGACAACTCACTGATGAGGCCCAACAAGGCCGAAACATGTCTGGGGATGCTTGTGGTCTTGTGCAGAAGGGATGTGACCTAGCAGTTCGGGCTGGACTGCCCCTTTGAGGTGGGACCAAGCCTGATTTGCATATGGTCTTTCCCCTTCTGTAATGGCCTGGCAGGCGAAAAACGGTGGTCTGGAGGGTTGCCCAGAGCAATGCCAGTGGTTAAGATTCATTCTAAAATTTCCAGCCATCACCTCTTTGTTTTTGCTTTGTCACCCCGAGTGGGACGGGTATGCCCAGACATGGATCCTGTGCCTGCTGGACCTAGAGACCCAAGCTACTCCTCACTGATGAGGCCCAACAAGGCCGAAACATGTTTGGGGATGCTTGTGGTCTCGTGCAGAAGGGATGTGACCTAGCAGTTCGGGCTGGAACGCCCCTTTGAGGTGGGACCAAGCCTGATTTTCATATGGTCTTTTCCCTTCTATAATGGCTTGGCAGGCGAAGAACGATGGTCTGGAGGGTTGCCCTGAGCAATGCCAGTGGTTAAGATTCATTCTACACCTTCCAGCCATCACCTCTTTGTTTTTGCTTTGAGTTATGACAACTCACCACACTCCCCTCCCCTTTCTTTATGGCTCTCCCTTAGATTTCTCACCAGAAGCCTGCTCAAATAGTTCACAAGGCCCTTGTCTTTTTCTTCAAGGTGTTGTACTTTAAAGATATAGGGTTGTAGCACCATGAATCAGGACATTATTTAGCATGTGCCTTTAAGTTGCACAAGCCACACCAGGGGGGCTTGATTGGTAATCAAGGTGAATGGCCTCCGTTTTAGGTAGTATTTTAGGCCTCAATGACTCATTTGATGGCTAGATCTTCAAGCTCAATAGTGGCATAGTTATTTTCCCTCTGGTGCAACTTCCGATGGGTGTACCAGTTGCGTGTTCCTTGTCATATATTTCAGTCAGGGTGCTCCCAAGCCCACCTTAGAGGCATCGGTCTGGAGAATAAAAGGTTTGTAAAAGTTTGGCACCCGTAAATGGGGTGAATGACATTGACGCTCTTTTATGTGGTCAAAAGCATCCTGATTATCCTTCCCCGATGTCAGCTTTGCGGGTTGGTTTTTCTTTAACAGCAGTTATTTCCCTTTTCCTTATGACTCCCACCTTCTTTTCTTGAGGTTGAATCAGCTGCTTGCCTGGCAAAAAGAAAATCAACATATTTTATGCTATTCTGGGCTAATTGGTATTATGTTGGATTGTGACTCCAAGGGCCTGTGCTACCACATGCTGATGGTGCATATGTTCGGCCCATGGGTTAATGTATATAATTATATCATCTAACTAGGCACCCAAAGAAGATCAATATGGCTTTTTAAGATTATATCTATCTGTCGCTGGAACATGGAAAAGCTCAATGTAGCTCAATGGGCAAGACAGGGGATTGGTATAAACCATCAGGTGTACAAAAAAAACAGTTTTTCGTTGTTGGCCAGTGCTAATGGGATTTGCCAATAGTCTTTCTCTAGGGCTAGGCAGCGCAGATAGCATTACTCCAGAGGCTCAGGGACTTTCAGCACGGAGGAGGGGAGAATTGGAAAGTGCATTCACCGCCACCAAAGACACCGGAAGACAGGGTGTGAAGAGTTGACAGATGCAATTCTCCTTATTGGAAAAGGGAGGGGGGGTGACCTCAATACATACCAGTGCAACAGATTGACAAAGACAACTTGAGGTGTAAGTTACCTTTTGTTCACCGCGAGTGTTGGGAAATGGATATACGAGATAGAAAGACTAAGCATGCACAACAATAGCGGTGGGGGACATAAAAAGTTTACTTCCGGCAATTCTCTGGGAGTTTTCCGATGATGTATGGAAAAGGGCTGGCTACCCAGGAGTATCCGCCCAGAACACGGCACACAATGGTTTGCCATTTAACAACTGCCGAGCGGCCTTGAGGAACGTTCTACGGGTGCAGTATCCAGACACTTCAGACATAAACACAATCATGGGATGCAAAATGAGGGAAGACGGAGACCCCTTGCAGTATATTCAAGCCATTCAAGAGAAATGGAGACTTGAAATGCAAGAACTGTTGGACAAGACAGTGGTATTTATTTCACAATATATTATATCAAGGGTTGCTGGAGCAGGTGCAAAAGCAGCTCAAGAAGTTAGTGGGGATGGAGCGAAACCGTGGTCAGAAATTCAACTGACTTTAGTACACTATTGTCGGCGAATGCAAGAAAAGGCGACGAAAAAGAACAAGGAAAGGAAGCAAGAAGAGGCAAAGTTAGTTCAGAAGAAGGTTTCCAAGTATGCAATGGAAGTTGCAATGCTGACAAGCGTGGAAGGACTGAGTACACCGCATGTGCAGCATGAACCGCCGCCCGCGGGGGGAGATTTTTATGGGGCGGGGCGATGCGCATCATCGGTTCAGAGGGAGAGGGGGCCATCCAGGGGCCCAGGGTACAGGCACCCCATACAATAAGGCGCAGACCGCAGAGGGATTTTCAGGAGCATACCCTAAACCAATGAGGGAACCACCCCAGTGCTGGGTGTGTCGACAGATAGTGTGATAAACAAAGAAGTGTCCACGCTGCAAACAAATTAATATGTTGTACACATTACAATTATTTTTAAAGATTCATATTGTGCAAAAAAAGTCATGGAGAGTATCTCAAATTTTCATAATACAGTTTTTATACATGCAAAAAAAAGAATGTTTGTATTGTAATCTGGCAGATTCAAGGCATGATTATTAATTAATCGTGCTTCTATCTTCAGGGTATTATTAATTATACCCAGGAGTACCTCATAACTTGGATTGTAAATAATCAATGTATGACTCCTATTTTTTTTATCCAATCCTGGCTTTTTCTTTCCTTGTCATTTGTGTCATTGTATTATTTTTGAATTAATCACTGTTTTGATTCAGTATTTGTCTCAACATCTATTTTACGCAGATCTACTTTTTGTGTTTTGTCTGTATGCTTTAATAATACAAAAATACACACATTTTATTGCAGATATAAAAACAGTATTATGAACATTTGAGATACTTTCCGTGACTTTTTTTGCACGATATGAATCTTTAAAAATAATTGTAATGTGTACAACATATTAAGTTGTTTGCAGCGTGGACAGTTCTTTTTTTATCATAGTGGGCCTCATCACGACTTTGGCGGTAACCCTTAAATCCGGCGGTAGCGCTATTACCGCCGGATTTAAGGGTTCGCCAAATCAGGACTTCGGCGGATTTCGCCCCAGCTCTGAGCTGGGAGGCAATCCGCCGAAAATTCGCGCTATTACCGCCGGCGGTAAATCCGCCGGCGGTAAGAGTGCGAATTTTCCCCATTGAGCCCAATGGGGAATGGGGCATTCCCGAATGGGCTCAATGGGGAATGGGGATTTACTTTACCGCCGTACTCGTGATCTATTAGCGCCGGGGAGTTCGGGGGTAGGGCTAATACTGCCGGCGTTACCGCCCAAGTCGTGATGAGGCCCAGTATCTTGACCCCAACCACGCATGCCCACAAGGGGCTTCCGTAATGGAAGTAGTATTAGTGTGGCCAGATAGGCCACATATCCAGGGTATGTAGAAGCAGAGGGGGGATGCAATATCAGCCCACATATCCGGGAGAACAGACCGAGTACTATGCTCAGGACCAAACACAACAGGTGCAGACCTCGAGCGCATACTGCAGGCATACCAACCCATGACACAGACACCCAAGATCCAGGTGCCCGCACAGCCATACCTACTGGCACAATCTGCATCGCAGTTGCAGAATGGTACACAATCACTGTACACGACACAGCAGCACGATGGGACATTACCATGCACAGACTCTATGGGAATGACTCCCTTCAGAAATTGGAGGGGCAACTGTGGTAGGGGGCAACCCATTCACAGGGAACGGAATATCCTTATACCCACAATAGGACAGCCCACAGAGAGACCTGATGTGTTCCATCCTATCGATTACACCCAATCCAGCAGAGGAACCACGTATGGGGTGATGACAGGTGACAAGACTTTTTCTGTTCTCGTAGATACTGGGGCAACTATGTCCTGTATCAGGGAGGGAAGGTATCCAATGTCAGGCGATGCCATGAATGCACAGGGATTTTCTGGGGCGATGGATTTGGTTCCTTTTACAGATGACCTTACACTCTCTGTAGAGGGGCATGACTTAGCTTTACCGTTATTGTATTCACGACAGACACCAGTAAACATAATCGGGAGAGACATTATGAGCAAACTCAACATGATCATCTCATTCACTGACCAAGGGATAGTGTGTTCCACACCGGGGATTCACTTCCTAAACGTGAGGGAAATTATTCAAGCCTACTGCAGACGCACAGTACAGAGGGTGGTGTCAGTAGATGAAGAGTTATTCCGATATGGAGCTGAAGTAATAATAGCATGGCTCCCAGGGATCCACGGAAAACTATGGTGCCTACCAAATGAGAACAAATTCAGAACAGAACTGCCACTAGACGAGAAAGAGGGGATGGTGATCTCACTAGAATTAGAGGCAGTGATAGTAGGGGAAGACAGAATAACACTACACGGGACAGACGACACTAGACAAGCATGGAGGACAGTGATTGCAGTGGCAGAGGGGAACAGGCTGACTACCGTCACTGATGAAGAGTTGTTTAAAGACAACTGCTCAGATCACGAGGTAGTGTTCGACATGAGCATTACATATTGGGTGAAGATTCACTACAGAGAAGCACCGCAGAGAATGGCGATGATGCTGCAAGCACTGCCATCATTTCTCCAAGAGGACTTGGCCAAGTGCCCCAGTGTCTTATTGACCAAAAGTGCCAAGAGCAAAGCAATACCCTCTGTCAAGGGAGGTAGATGAGGGCATTTATGAAACATAGTGGCCCTAGTTAAGCAAGGCATTTTAGTACCATAAGAATCATTGTGTAACATGGCAGTGTACCCTGTGAAAAAGGCAACAGGGGGGTTGTGGTATTTTATACCAGACTTATGCCCTTTGAACCATATTGTCGAGGCAGAGTTTCCTTTAGTTCTGAATCCAGTGACAATTTTGTGTAGCATTCCTACGGAAGTTACCCATTTCATGGGTATAGATTTGAAGAATGCCTTCTTCTCTATACCACTCCATCCAGACTCACAAGATTTGACTTCATTCCTATACAGAAATAAAAAGTGGAAACACAAGGGTTCTTTGAGTCCCCGTCTATATTTAACAGGGTTCCTCCAGATGGATTTTGGCAACGTACAGTTAGAAAGTGTTGTTATACAATGCATAGACGACATCCTGATTTGCAGCAAAACAGAAGCACAGTGTAGAAAAGACTTTGTGCACATGTTGACTCAGGGATGTCATTTCTCCAAAATGTCAGGGGTAGTGAAAGTGACATCACATGACCCTTGACCTCCTGATGACCCCACCCCCAAGTGACATCACAGGAAGTGATGTAATTTCAACCCCCTCAACGTGACATCTCAGTAAGTGGCACCATAAAGCACCACCCCTCAGTACACTAAGAAAAATATGGTTACAGTAACACTGTAGTGTGACATACATTTCATACAAGAATGGATCATGAAATGAAGCAGTGTGTCAAGGCCTATCTTACCACAGGAAGTGTATGAACCCAAATCCCCTCTTTATGTGGATCCGCTCTGTTATTTCAACATGATTACAGAGCGATATCGCATTCTGGGGGGACAGAGGCAGGTAGGCGGATATAGGGATAAGGGATAAGGGAAAGCCAAGACTAGAAGGGGAGAGGGAGAATAGTTCACCAGAGAACATGTGTTCTTATAGGTGATGGCATGAACAGTCTTCAATGATTTTGGCACTTCTGATATGACAAGTTACTTTCAGGATTACCTCTCAGTAGGATGCATTCTTTTGTACTGTTTGGAGTTATGGACTTCATTATTCCTGCACAAAACAGCCAGACGTCTTAATTGGGTTTCATTAGTTCATTGACTAATACTGCTACCTGTTTCATGTACACATCCTAGCATACAAGGTCTGCAGAAGTTTAGTGTTTTACAAAACCTGATTACCACCATTGAAAACCTATTACTCCACTTGTGGAGGGCTTCTGCATTGCCATTCTAGTGCTGCATCCTTACTCAAAAGCTGAAAAGGAAAGTACTTGGAGTACTCTGCTTGCAAACCTGCTGAGCACACATTTGAAGGAAGGGTAGGTATTATAGTCACATCCGTAAAAGAGAGCTCAAGACTCCATCTTCTTCCTTGTGCTCTCGTGAGGCTTCTGGTGTAGCACTTGTTCTTGTGTGATTTAGGCTGCAAACAGAATAGTTAAGAAACTGTGAAAGATGTACAGTGCATTACTGGGTGATACCAACGTCAGTACTAAAAGCCTCATGACTTATGTTCCCATACTTTATGGAAAACAAATCCTGGCTGCATTTTGTATCACTCCCACACTCACCAACACCCTTTATATGCCTACGTTTCTGTTCCTACATGTTCATTATCCTCTACACCCCGTAGCTCTCCATAGAAGCACACATTCCAACAAGTATCACTATTGTATAGATTATTGGGTAATGCCCAACAGTTGCTCTTCCTTCAATGTTCTGATCATAAGACTTAAAATGTAGTGTTTTACCAGATTGAGCAGAACAATGGCTTGACAGACTTGTCTGTTGCTGCTGTTTCATTGGTTTCATTGGTAAAAGAGTTGTGCTGTGGAACAAATGGTGCACGCCTTTCTTCATGTAAGGCGAAGATTCTGACTGGAAGGCAGGCTGTTGCTTAGTTGACCGGAAACCACAGAGGAGGGCTGTGAGTGTTCACTGGCAACAGATCAAGACACAGACCTCTGGTAGTGGAGTTGCCATCACCTATAAGAACACATGTTCTCTGGTGAACTATTCTCCCTCTCCCCTTCTAGTCTTGGCTTTCCCTTATCCCCCTTAGACCTCTGGTAGTGGAGTTGCAGGTATTTGGCAGAGTAGAGACTGCCAGTATGCCAGGTGCTGTTTTGATGTCATAGAACACTGTCTGTGATGCTGATGGTGCCTGGCTGGTTTTAACAGAAGACACTACTGGGTGTCTCCCATCGTTGCTTGGTTGACTACAAATCAAGAAGGTGCTGGCAGCGTGGCAGGTGCTATTTTGAAGACAGAACTCTAACTGTGGGGCAGCTGGTGACTGGCTTACAAGGAAGATGCTGTTCAGATGGTTGTTCATTGATTCATTGACTGGAAATCAAGAAGAGTCAGGTGGGATAGCAAATGTTTACATGACACAAGACCCTGGCTGTGGTGAAGCTCATGGCTGACTTGGCAAGAAGATGCTGATGGAGGCCACTCAAATTCGAAGAGAATGGCAGTTTGGCAGATGCTTTGGGCTGTTCTACTTCTAGTGCCTGTCTGCCTTCCCAGGAAAATACTGATTGAATGTCTTGATTTTGCTTGGAATGAAAATCAGTAGGGGCTCGACAGTGTGGCAGATGCTGCCATTTCCAGGGCACACATGGCTGGCTGCAAGTCTATATGGTGCATTTCTTACTTGGGATTGTTCTGTTGTAATGGTCCATTGTTGCTTAGCTCACTGGTAAACAATAGAATGCTGACAGAACTCAACAGCATAGCAGACAGTGTTTTGGAGGTAGACAAAGAAACTGGTTGCAATGCATCAGCGATGTAGCATGGCTGACTTCATGATAAGAAGAGACTGGTAATGCAGGATGGTGGCAGATGGTTTTGAAGACTGTGGTGCTGATTAGGTCTGCTTGACTTGAAAAGTAGGCCGTAACTGGAAATGTGAGCTATAACCAACCACTGTCAAAAATAATGATTTATCTTTGCAGAGGATACCTCATGTGCCACATGTCAACAAATCTGTCAATGACATCACTCAAATGTATCTCATCAATCTCCATAGGTTCACATGCCATTATCAACAAATCACTAAGTCTCTTGTCTCTACATCTATTTCGCAAATAGTTTTTAACTCTTTTCAAACACGAGAAGAACCTCTTATTTGTTGCAGTTGTAATTGGCAATGCAAGGACCAGATCCAACAGGTTTAGGACCTCAGAAAATCCTGTGGATGATGTATGGAGATAGTACCGGACAGAGTGAATACCTGCCATAGTCTTGTCAGATAAAAGGTCCTCGCAGTGGCAAGGACTGAATGCAATCCAACATAATTTGCTTGGGCCCTAGGTAGTGCTCAGCAAGAATATCTGCAGATGAGGTGTCCAAGAAATGTGTAGCCCTTGGATTGAACAGGCTCGCAGCCTTTATAAGCCCTGTGTTATCTGTAAAACGAGCATCCAACTCACTTACAAACCTATCTAAGGTGGTGAAAAACACCTCTTGCTTTAACCGTTCAGTCTGTGGCATTCGATCCTCAGAGTGCTCATAATGTCCAGGCCTCTTCCCCACAGTAGTACCAACAACGTATTCTGTTATTTTGCTGCTCAGTTGGTGCTGCCTTAATGGTAAAGCTCTTCGGTCGTGGTCTTCAACTGTTTCAATAGCACAGTTTTCTGCCAATCCTGTCGCTTCATTGACGATTTGCGTCCAATGGCATTCTTGCCGAAGGTTGACGAGGTCAGTTCTTGTGGCTTTACTTAGTTCACTCGCATTTGGCAAATCAAGATCCTTTCTCTGAAGTTCTTCGGATAACTTATGAATCTTTTGCAGAATCGCTACCATTCTTAGCAAAGTCAGCAAAAACTCAAAGCCTTGAATATTTCAGAGAAGTCCTCTGGCTTCTGAACTAGACAGCTTGTCACGTTGTTGTGTTTCTATTGCATTGAGAACAACAACGGTCTCAAATCGAACCTGCATTCTTTTAACAGTAGCATACCAATAAAACCATCTAGTCCCAGCAAGTCTGTCTAATTTGTATACTTGCAGACCACTTTGTTTTTGAGCTTTTACAAAGAGATTTTGTCGAGGAGAACTTTGTGAAATGAATACATAAACAGGCTGCAAAGTTGAGAAAAAATCTTTTACTGTTTGTATTTTAGTGATAGTTTGCACTAACGCAAGGTTTAGACAATGTGCATGACCGTGAATATAAATAGACTGTGCAGTAATTTGTTTGATTTTGGCTTGCACTCCAATGAAACGGCCACTCATAACAGATGCCTCATCATAGGATTGTGACACACACTTATTCCAGTCTGGGCCAGCTCTGCTTATAGAATCATCAATGGATGCAGCTAAATTGGAGGTATCCAACTTCTCCATGAATGTTCCCATCTTTATCTACAAAGCTCAGTTGTTATTTATGTTAAATGTCTTTGGTTTTGTCAACTAACACTTTTCACTTTTCTAACAATATTCTATGTACAAGATTTGCCACAACTGAGATCATGTCATTTTGAAATTCAGGTGATGTGTAGTGCCCATGTCTTCTAGCCATTTTGGCTTTAAGATGGTCATTATTATTAGAAATCATACCCAATATTTCAATTGTTTTCCTTATTGTGAAAATCTTGTGATTCATCTGTGGCTCGGAATGCAAGCCCTTGACGACCCAAGAGAGATACAACCTTTAGTAAATGCTGCACATGTTGACGATTCTCTTCAATCTCTTGGTCTCCAACCTTTTGTAGCTTGGAAACAACAGACTATTGGGGGTCTGTAGGTTGTTGTACGTGCTTAAAGTCTGTGCAAGCTACAACCGAAGATGTATGCTTCTCAGAAGCTGAGTGTTTCTTTAAAACAAAAGCTAAATTTTCCCATTTACTGAAGCCAATGTCAACAAATGGAACATTGCCACGTGCACGTCCCCTTCCTCTGGAAGAATCAAAATGTCTGCATGCAAAGTAGTATACTTTATCTTTCAGAACTGAATACTCCAGCCACGCATACGTTTTATGGTCTCCATTAAACAAATTGGAAGCAGTTCAGGGTATCTAAGAGGTTTTGGCTGTACATGTTCACTGTATTGATTTGGTGACAGATCAGTCACCACACTGTCATCTAAATTGGGAGCTGGAGATCTTCTCTGAATCCCCTGCTCCGCTTGATGCATCTGCACACGCTCATCACTCTGCAACCAAGAGCTGCCTGTGCTCTCCCCGACGAATGAAATGTCGGGAGAGCAAACAGAGGGGGGATCCTCAAACATGCCAACATGGGATAGAACAATCCTCAATATCAGGATTGAAAGAGCATTCAGCGTTATCTAGGAAAGATGAAGTATTGCTTAGGTCGGCATCATGTGAAACCATCACGCCAATGTCTGCACCTGAACAAGAGACTTCAGTGTCCACTACAAATGAAGGAGAAGCTATGTCAGCCGAGGAGGGAGGAGCTCCAAGCAAAGTGTCAGCATGTGAAGATCTCAGACCAATGTCGGCACATGTAGATGTTGATGCAATGTCTGCACCTGAAGAAGCAGCTCTGCTGCCAGCAGTTGATGTGCTGGCCAATGGTTGGACAACATGTACAGCTGTGCTTGAACTGCCACTCGAGGTATCATCAGAAGACAACCTCTTTCACTTGCTTGAATCAGAGTCTGTTGTAGTGTCAGCTCTCTTGTACATAGATCAAGGATTGACCTTTCTTTTGGATTCTCTGGTTTTCCAGTAGGTGTAGACATGTTCGTTCTTTTAGTAGTGCTATATCAGAAGCTATTATTCAAGCAAATGATGGAAGGGTGTCCTCACTTGTTTTGTTCTTCACTCTTCTTTGTGAGACCACTTTTGCTGCATATCAAATAAGAGGAGACAAATCTGAAATATACTGTTTTAACATTTATAAATATATATATCCCTAAAAATAAGCTGATACTCCCCAAAAATAAAGAAAGCGATTCAAAATACTCATAATGAAAAATAGGAAACAAACACAGTGGACCTTGAGCCCTTGCTTTCACGCACACAGTTACAAGGAAATGTTTGGAGAGCAAGTGCACATAGTACCACAGGAGGAAAGTACTAATATTACTGCCCAATCGAAAGAAATGCACATGTATCTTTAAGTGTATGAATAACTTGATTCAATGGAAGAAACACAGCAATCCTTAGTGTTGGAACAACTAGGACAAGGCTGCAATGCATAAATAGATAAGGACTAACACAACATTAGCATATTGTAACGCTCACCTGACTCCCACGGGGGCGCTGGCCTGGTTCGCGCTGCTGTGACCTCGTCTAAGGTGATGCGCAGGGTTCGGAAGACGGACTGGATCGGGCCCCAGATCTGGCTTGTCTGACTCGCAGAATTATCCTTCTGTAGGTGAGAATAGGGGGTTAACTGTCTGCAGGGTAATGCAATCGGCCTCCCACTTACCCCTCTCACCCTCCTCAAAACCCTTCTGTGCTTCCCCGTAGCGTCTCACCTTAGGGTCTGGAAGGACGAGCTCTCCATCCTGCTTCTGATGCAGGGGCACGTTGGTATCCAGTTACGTCACTGGATTTTTGGATGGGTGAGAACCAAACTTGCTTGGCTTCCAGGTAAGTTTTTCTATAAGTGGTTCCCCTTGTGTCCATGCATTAATGTTCTAATGCTAGTGTCTTTTTCCCCATAGGGGCCGGGGTACGGAATGCCGGGGAACAGGCACCGACCCGAGGTGAGCGGTGAAATCCTTGTGGAAATCAGGTAAGTCTTTAATGAGTGTTTTGGTAATGTCTTTTCATTCACTCATTAACGCTGATGTCTTTTTCCCCTTAGGGGCTGGGGTCTGAAAATGCCTGGATGCGGCGCGGACCCGAAATGAAAAGGGAATGACCCAACAGGTAAGTCTTGACATGGAGTTTTAGCTTCCCTTTTCCCTTCTTTCTCTCACCTTTGTTCTTGTCTTTTTCTCCCTAGGCGCGGGGGCGCGACTGCGAATCCGGATGGTCGCTGCTGAACATGGAGGCGCCCTGTAAAGGTGAGTAGAATGCGGCACTGCAGCGATCGAAGCGATGTGCTTTTAAAAATAAATGTCTTCCTTTTCAGGATTGTCGGCGAAATGTCTCTGGGATGCAGATTTAGCAGGTGAGGCCTTTTCCTTCTTCTGTTCTCTTGTTCCCTTCCTTTGCAGGTGATTCAGGATGCTGGCAGGTGTGGCAGAAGTCAAGATGCAGGAGCAGACACGGTGAGCGTCCAGCTGCTAGATGCAGAACAACGCGAAGCACGTGTGGCTGATCGGGTGTGGTTTAAATAGCCTTGGAAGAAGTTCCCAGAATGTGTCCTTCCTCCAATCAGGTATGTATCCTTCCCCGACCGCGCCCGGTCGGTAAATGAGTCCCACAGGTAAAGTAGTTCCTTTCAGGCCTCAAGGAGGCCGGGGTTCTGCAGCATGGTCTGCATCAGGTAAGTGCACCCAAACACTTTCATAATGAGCCTGGCGCCTATGGCGCCAGGACTGACGTTTTCTATGAGCCTGGCGCCATAAGCGCCAGGACGCTGTCCAAAGGGCCCCTATAAGGGGTTGCTGGGACCTTCCCCGGGGACTTGATGTCCGCTTTTGGGGACGCAGGGCCTGAGCCGGCTCCCCGGGAGCGGGCATCGTGACACATATGCATCAATTTTCAATACAATGCTTCATGTTCATTTACCCCCCACAGTGGTCACAGATAATGCTGGATGTCAGCTGCACAATGGTGGCACTGTTTACCGAAGTCTGAGAACACAGAAAGGAACTCCCACAAGGAGATGCAGGTCTGTTAGATGCAGGCCTGAAAATAAAAACAAACTATTACAATGGAAGAATCATTGTGCAACACCAAACCATATTCATTTTTCATAGGACTTTAGAGTTGTGGTGTAAAAGAGAGGTATGGGGGCTTGCCTCCATTAAAAACGCCGCAAACATGTATAGTAAAATGTCCACAGCGGTCAGTTCTTACCAGATCCTTTGTCACAGGCACAGTGGTGCGACTAAATGATTGCCGAACTAGCAATCCATTATTATTGGTATACCATTTTTCCTCCAGTGAGGGAGGGAGATCAGCACACACAAGTAAAAACATCAGCGTACGGTCTGCGGAAGGGTTTAGGATGAATGATTTGGTTGGGTTTCTAGCATATCAGGGTATCCAGATCCCCTGACCCAAACCTCTGAACATTTTAAACATGCTGGTAATTGGACTTTTGTCAGACAGACCTGGAATGTTAAGACTTCCTCACCCGATATATTCACGGGAGGCGGGAGTCCACGCGGCATTGTGTTATCCTGATCAGATTGTGGACTGCATCAAGCCAGCAAACTATCTATAGTCTTTTTTCAGTATTCTTCTGTGTGCTCTACTCGATGCACCCCCTACTTTAACAACACAATCTGCATTGTTTATTCAGCCTCGGGTTCCGACAATTCTTTAAACCCAAACAGGCAGAGCGGGAAGGAGAGGCCCCCGCACCCCCTCAACTAAACTTCTGCGATTCATCAGCCTCCCGTGCTGAGACCCCCCAGTGCCAACCCCCAGCCGGTCCCATGGCCATGTGAGGAGTACAGATTCTCACCACCACCAGTGAACATGCCCTTTGTACATAACGTCCCATCCTCTCCAGTAAGGCATGTGTACATTTCATTGAGGAAGTGCATTACTTTCACGGACAAAAACAATATTGAAATCATTTGCACTTGTCACCCAATTAGTACATGGCTTTTAAGTTACTTAGCTTGGTCATCGCCCACACAATGGGTGCTGACAGAGAACCTTGAAGAGTCCTTTTGAATGATTTCTTGGCAGAAAAAATACAAAGTGTCATAACCTGGGCATTTGTCCATTAGTTAGGCCAGTGTATCACCCATTTCCCATTCTTGCCAGCCCCTTTCCTTTCCCCTCTAGTAAGGTGCTGAATGAGACATTTTCTTTTGGTTTGGCGTAACAAGGCCGCAGATTTATTTTCACACATATACAACCACAGCAAACAGATCTTGAAAATAGTTCGAAAGATGTAGCGACTGCTCCTTGTCCTGCTTCCCCCTTTTTATCCATGTCCATTGCAGGCCCAACTCCCCCAAGACCTTCGAGTCTGAGAACCGCCTGCCCCTGCAGGTATTTGCGGACTGGGGGAGCGCCGTTTGTTGGAGGGAAGCTGAGCCCCAATTGCTACCGCCAGACACCCCCGCCGTTTAGGCTCCGAGGACGCGCTGTCCAGACTGGGCGAAGCCCCTTCCGGTTTTGCAATGGCTCATTCGGAGTCTTTCTCTTCTCATTGGTCGCCACAACACCGCACTGTCGTCCTGCGACAACGACGTCCAGGCTCTGCCGTAGCTGTAGGGTGGGTGGGTGGGAAAACGAAATCCTCTCCTGGTTGACGGGCGCCCGGCTGCTGGAAGAGCTGCAAGTGCTCCTGTGCCGGGCGCCCGCTGCATATGAAGCCCTTGCTCCTCCCCTTTCCATTGTTGCCCTTCGCGGGCTTACTGTTGCGCTTGGCGCTCTTTTGGACTCTTGCCGCCCTCTCCCCTGCCCCCGAGGGGGGGAGGGGGGACGAGAGAGCGGAACGAGGAAGGCCCCTGCCCCGGTTATCGGGGTGCCTCCTCCATTTTCTTTCGGTATTTCCGTCGTCACCTTCATAACCTGGGCATTTGTCCATTAGTTAGGCCAGTGTATCACCCATTTCTCATTCTTGCCAGCCCCTTTCCTTTCCCCTCTAGTAAGGTGCTGAATGAGACATTTTCTTTTGGTTTGGCGTAACAAGGCCGCAGATTTATTTTCACACATATACAACCACAGCAAACAGATCTTGAAAATAGTTCGAAAGATGTAGCGACTGCTCCTTGTCCTGCTTCCCCCTTTTTATCCATGTCCATTGCAGGCCCAACTCCCCCAAGACCTTCGAGTCTGAGAACCGCCTGCCCCTGCAGGTATTTGCGGACTGGGGGAGCGCCGTTTGTTGGAGGGAAGCTGAGCCCCAATTGCTACCGCCAGACACCCCCGCCGTTTAGGCTCCCAGGAGGCGCTGTCCAGACTGGGCGAAGGCCCTTTCCGTTTTGCAATGGCTCATTCGGAGTCTTTCTCTTCTCATTGGTCGCCACAACACCGCCACGCCAAAGGTGGGTTACCGCCCACCGTGGCTCCCCCTTTTCCTATTTTGTAGTTCTAGCAGTTCTGAGTACACCTTGCTGCCCAGTGCAACTCCGTCTATCCTCCTTTGACCAGGGATTTCACCTTTGCCGGTTGTGCCTGATCTAGGGATACTTCAGTCCCTTCCATCTTTCCGTCATACCTTGACCTGCTCTTGCACAACCGGCTCCCGGTTCGACCACCGCTTTGAGGCCAACTGCCTCCCCTTTCTTCCAACCATCCCTTGGTAGCCCCAACTCTCTCAACCCTCCGTGCCTGCTATCCCCCTGCCCCTGCAGGTGTTTCTGGGCTGAGAGAGCGCCATTTGTTCGAAGAAGCGGAGCCCTGGTTGCCACCACCAGACGCCCCTGCCGTTTTAGGCTCCCAAGGGGCGCTGGCCCGACTCCGTTTCTTGCATAGTCCAACCATCTCCTTTGTAGACACCGCTCTCTCAACCCTCCATGCCTGATACCCACCTGCCCCTGCAGGTGTTTTGGACTGAGAGAGCGCAATTTGCTCGAGGAAGCGGAGCCCTCGCTGCCCCCACCCGATGCCCCTGCCGTTTTAGGCTCCCAAGAGGCGCCGGTCTGACTCCGTTCCTTGCCCAACCGTCTCCTTCGTGGACACAACTCTCTGAACCCTCCGTTCCTGATACCACCTTGCCCCTGCAGATGTTTTTGGGCTGAGAGAGCGCCATTTGTTCGAGCAAGCGGAGCCCTCGTTGCCACCACCATACGCCCCTGCTGTTTCAGGCTCCCAAGGGGCGCTGGTCTGACTCTGTTCCTTGCCTTGTCCAACCATCTCCTTCGTAGACACGACTCTCTCAACCCTCCGTGCCTGATACCACCTTGCCCCTGCAGATGTTTTTGGGCTGAGAGAACACCATTTGTTCGAGGAAGCGGAGCCCACGTTGCCACACCAGACACCCCTGCCTGTATTTGAACAGAAAACAATTTGTTATCCACCCAATGCAGACATGAGGCATACTGTGGACACTTTTTTTTTTTTTTTTTTTTGGACTTGTAGGCTGTGTCCCAAAAGCATTGCCTTGTGGATAGGTACCTTCCCCCATACATAAATGCATTTGTCAGCTGAGTGAATAATTGACCACCCTGTCATCTCCGGGAAATCTTGGTTGGTGCAATCGCTACCTGTCCGTATGGATCATCTCCCCCAAGTAATGCCTCCTGGAAAACCCTTTCGAATGGCTCCTGAAAACCAACCAGCCTATTATCCCTCGACATTTCTCATAACTACTAGGTACTCCCATATCTAAACAACTTCAGGCCATGCTACAGCCTTCTGCCGAATTGCATTCTGGTATTTGTAGTCTCGTTATCCAGAAGTGGGGCTTATTTGTATCCATACAACCTATACTATTAGCCATAATTTTATTATCCACCCGCAATGTTTCCGCTAATCTTTCAGTAATTGTGCCTCTTAAAAGAATGTTAAGTCCTGTGGCACGCTATCCTGTCCTAAAGACGTAGAAACCCACTTTAAGAAACCATTACTCGGTCCAGATGCATCCTAACATTTTTCTTGGATGTTGCATAAAAGTCCAGACACGCGAGTTCCGCACGTTGCTGTGCTATGGCAAATGTACTTAACTTTTCACCTCCCGCGGGAGGGACCAGTGACTCACTACGCGCAGCAGTGCCCCCCCACGCAACAGTACCCGGGGCTGTCCCCCCAAATGCCTAGGCCATATGCCCCCCTGCCGTAAAGCCAAGGCGATCAACCCAGGAGATATGCACGCACCCATCTCTCAAACCCAACAGTTTTGGGCTGTGTATAAGCCTAAGGGATACGCCTGGAACAATCCCATGGCCATGCACCCTTCTTGCACCTGCTACCATCGATGGCTAGTAAATACCCCAATATTCCATGGCCATGCACGTACACCTGTTACCATCAATGTACAGTAATACCACGGGAAACCATATCCCATGGCCATGAACTTACACCATGTTTGCACCTACTAACATCAATGGTCAGAAAATCCCTATTCGTAGAAAGTATTCCCTATTATTCGTGTGGACGTTACTGGAAACCAACTCTGATTACTTTTGTTTTTTGGAAAAACCAATCACATGCATGTGTAATGAAAGAAAATTTCTTCACTGTAAAGCCGCCATTTTTCCATTTCCAAAACCCCTTTTTTTTTTTTTTATATATTTTTTTTTTTTAACAATAGAGAGCACCTTGACCTATGCGTAGCAGCTGCATGAAAGCCGCCTTATTTAGAAATGCACGTGGCAAATGCCTAAACGCATTCTGGGACTTATAGTCTTGCAGGTATACAGGAACTAAACCCCGGCCAGGGGCATGACTGCGTCTGCCATAAATTGAATCTACTGAATAAAAAGCCAATCTGATACCAATCCTGTGCCCAACTACCATTCCCATAATGCACCAAAATGGGCTCGAAACATTAAACGCAAACTCCTAAACACGGCCACTGACCCCCTTTCATTTCCGCCCGCAAGTATTGCAGCAATTCTTTAAAGCTGCGGCCGTACCTGGACCTCACTTGTAAAGGCACAACATTGCCACACCAACCTTAGGGGTTGTCCGTTCCTTATGCAATCACAGCCTCCAACCATACCAGCGAACACTGTGCCTATACCATACTGTGCATTGCCAATTGACCCTAAGCGAACCATCGTAAGTGAAAAGCTAGCCATTTTTCGTCCCAAATGCACATCACACCTGCCTATACCGATGTAAGTAGTGAACTGGCCAGTTATATTACAACCACAATATCTTTGGTGGTCCCCTGAGCTACTGAAACATGTGGGGAGGGGCCACCCCTTCACGCAAAATTGCGCCTTAAAAAACACTTGCGTACCGGTGCATTACAACTGCCCTATCATAACATAAGGGGGCGACACGCCTGCCAGTACTGCCCTAGCTCGCTGCTGCCACAGAGCGAATAGTAAAATGCCTCATTGTTAACTTAAACTCGGTAATCCCTGGAGCTGCAAAGTTGCCCCTGAAACGCCTTGTGTATAGGGATGTTGCAGTTGCCCTATCCTAACCTAAGGTGTGGCATAAAGTTGAGAAACACTGCCCCCTCATACCTGCACCTGGGTTGCGAATTCCCCCGCACTTTGCTATTACGTCCCTGCTAAACTTCTTAGCCCACATTTGTGCCCATGTCGCACCATCATGTAACTCAGTCCTACCATCTTGCCTCGTGGAGCTCCGACACCCGACACCAGAGTCCAGCCATAATGCTTATAACACCATTTCGTCCTCACTGCCTCGTGATGCACCCCCTAACGTTGGAAAGAGGCATGCCATAATCCTTGTAGCGCAACTGTGTGCTACCTGCCTCGTGGCGCTCCCACACTTAATGTAAGGCGTCATTCAATACTGTTTATAGTGCCATTTTGTAATCCCTGCCCAGTGGCACTCCCCCATCCCTTGGGAAGAGTCGTATCTGCTTGTCCCGCCGTTGCAAACGTCAGATCTTTCCTTTTCGTACCGACCGTTTGAATAGTTCCCTAGGTGGCGTTTAACAGTAACATGTGTCGTAAATTGTGCAATTTAAAGACTACCGTACAGTAACTGGTCAAAACTGCTAGGCGCACAGTGAAGTAACACACCATAGCAGCTTATTCGCATTGTCACTTTCGTGACGCCCCTCACCGTGCCTGCAATACTAAACCAGTTGACCACTACTACTACTGCCCGCACAACCGCAATGGAAGAATACATGCCCGCATTTCTACAACATCTTAGTATTTGTGTATGAAATATGCTAGGTTACTCATAACGCGCTTAATACCCAGAGGTTTCTATGCGCGGACCGAACCTGGAGTGCTTCGTACCGTCGTGCTTCCAAGGTGAGCACGTTACCCTTTGAGCTATCCTCCACCTTATAAAGTTAGAATGCCGCCTTAAAACCAAAATGCCACGAACCACCGCCGGTGGGACCCGACCCACGACCCCTGATTTAGGAGGACAGTTTCTTATCCATTAGGCCACCGGGACCACTCGTGTCTGACAACCCACCCAGTGCTGTGCTAACAGAAACCACCCGCCTGTTCTGCGTGTTGCGGACAACCTCCGATCCCAACTTCAACATTCCCACAAATGTGTCACCTGGGTGGGCATAAGATCAGTACCCCCGTCCGACCACCTAAGGTGCCTTATGTAATTTACACCGCAAGTTCTGCTGCAGCGCTTATTAATGTGCGAAATCGGACCACTATTCCCACAATTATTCCTTAGTTGTATACTCCTACTTAGTTCCGCAACGGTTGCCCTAACGCAGCTTCGCCCGACTGAGATGTTGGACTGAACACCCTGCATGAACAGTTGAGGCCTATTTATTAGGTTTGCTGTGTTGCAGCACAAAAGTCAATCGGGCTCACCGCCATACGACCCAACTAGGACCCAAATAATGAAGAGGCCATACAAACCGCTGACGCTGCACCTGGAAACATAACAATGGGTAACTCGAGTTGGTAGTACCCATATAAGCAACACGGAGAGAGCTAAAGCTGCTTTGTAGAAGCAAAGAGTAATGAGGGCAGCCTGCTTATGCTCTATGTGCCAGCGAAGAGAACAGATACTTTACGAAGCGTTTCTCCTCGAGTGGATGTTCCCATTGCCAAACGTTTCTAAAATTCTAGCCCTTTTCCTCTGAACACAGGAACACTTTTCTGATTTATCTCAGTAACACAGGGGTTGTGAACTGAGGAGACCGATCGTCACGGCATTAACCCCATATGCGCCCGCCGCCGCTTCAAAAGCGCTAAAACCTTAAAACCCTGCGACAACCCACCTAACCTCGATCGCCGACCAGCTCCCTTATTCTCCTATTAATACGGAGAGCGCACCCAGCTACTTCAGAAGCGACAACAGCGCATATATGGTGCTATATCCACCCCGATCCTTACCCGACGCATACTCCTTGCTGGAACACCATCCACTCCTTCACTGGAAATCGCCCCAACATCGGAACTCTTCATCTTTCTGGATCGAAAAAAAAAGCACTCAAGCAGCCACAGCATCACGGGATCACAGAATCACAAACAGCAACAAATCCAAAACGAAATCCTCTCCTGGTTGACAGGCGCCCGGCTGCTGGAAGAGCTGCAAGTGCTCCTGTGCCGGGCGCCCGCTGCATATGAAGCCCTTGCTCCTCCCCTTTCCATTGTTGCCCTTCGCGGGCTTACTGTTGCGCTTGGCGCTCTTTTGGACTCTTGCCGCCCTCTCCCCTGCCCCCGAGGGGGGGACGAGAGAGCGGAACGAGGAAGGCCCCTGCCCCGGTTATCGGGGTGCCTCCTCCATTTTCTTTCGGTATTTCCGTCGTCACCTTCAGACATGCGTTCTTTGTTTTTACAATGTGAGCCTCATATCAGCGATAATCTTGCTTCAAAGCAGCAAGTAGGTCAGAGCATTTATTGTCACTGGAGAGTGTTGGTGAGTTACCCTGCTCTTGATTGATAATCATGAAAACGCAAATAATGTATGCAATAAGAACTTAAACCATGCTAACAGGTACAGAGCAGGGGGCGACTCCTCAGAAACGAATAACAATCATAACTCTAGGGACCGTGAGTCCGAGAAACAGCTCGACACACAAGCTCTGCTTAACCCGCTTGAAAATATGCCTGTAACTTGCACGCCGTGAGTAATAACGTTGCCAGAAAGCCTTAGGCCAGATTTGCAGGCATGCTCAACGCAATATATAGAGGTAAACACTGATAAGATGCCTGCTTTCTGCAACAAAAACAAGTACAACATACTTTTCTAAATCTGCTCCCTTAATGAGCTGCAGGGTGAGGCTCGGCAGTGGAAAAGAGCACGCGCAGCTACAGAAATATTGGACACCCAGATGCGGACATGCTAGCTTGAGCACTTTTAATTGACAACTCGGTTAAGCACCATCATTTTCTGTTGTCATCAACTTAAGATCTAACATTCAGAATCAGAACTTTCCAGAGGTGTTTCCCGATGATGATCAGAGGATTCACATGAAGCTGTCATTTTGAGACCCGTCATTTAGGAGTGTGTGGCCAGTGGTATATAACGAAAGGCCCGGGCAGCCACGTCGATAGCACAAGGAAACGTGCTCCCTTTGCAACAGGAGACTCCCAGGCGTCATGGGTTTGGTGCTCTCTCTCTCTGTCTCTCGCTCTACTCTACCACTTATCTCTGCTCCCATCTAGGCGTTTTTGAGCCCGTTAAAGGTTATTCTCTACAAAACCTGCCTTGATTGATGGTCATCATTTCCCAAAGAGTTCATTAAGGGGTATGTAGTCTTCTTTCGATGCTCAGCTTTTAGAGACCATTTTGTACGTACCCCTGCAATACCTTTCTGCAACACACGTATTTTAACATTTATATTTTTTTTCCTTTGTTTTAACAATGCACGCAGGGATACATTCTTTTCAAACCATTCAAACGTGGCACTCTGCGTTCAATGTTTCGAGGGTGCATTTATTACCATTTAATTAGAAATGTTAGTTTCAGCTTTCATTATTTCAGCATTAGTGGGAAGAGGAAGTGGGCCTTTCCTCTCCCAAATCTTTGGTACTGGGATAGCATTTGCAGTGTATGCGCGGGTTCATAAGTTAGCTACATGAGCAGTGGCATACCAAGCAGGAGTTAAGGGGGGGCAAGCTGCCCCCCCCCCAAGAGGCTCTTTTGAGAGCCTGACTGGGACATTTGTCAGTGGGACACCACTCCCGTTTGCCACCTCAATGAGGGCTCCCAACGGGAAAGGTGTCCCGCTGGCAGGACAGTGGGCCTCATTACAAGGTAAGTGGTCACCCGCCAGTGCTACCAGCGGGTTGCCGCCGACCTCTTAACTCTGTTCCGGTACCGGATATCTTGGTGCCAGTGGGACATTACAAATCTGGGTAGCCTATGATGCAAGGCGGCGGAAAGTGTAAGTCCCCATTCCAGTGGAGTCCAACAGGACTCCACTGGAATGGGGACATGGAAGCACTGGCATCGTTGCTAACAGTGCCTGTGCTTCGGTGACAACCATGCCTGCAGGGGCTGGTGCTCCTGGCAGGTCAGACCTGCTGGGTGCACCGGCCCCTGCAGGCATACTCATAGTCTGGCGGGCCGGAAAGGGTGCAGGTACGTTGCTACCGGCACCCTTATTTCCAAGACCGCCAGACTTGGAATGAGGTCCAATGTGTGCTGAGCAATTCCTGCTCAGCAGGCTCATTGTCCTGGAAGCAGGACACCTTACAATTTCTGAACGGGAGAGGTGTCCCACTGCAGGACAATGTCCCAATATGCTCTGGGCTTCAGAGGGGCTCTCACGTTGCTCTGTGTCAGAGCATTTCATTGTGAGCCATTAGGCACTGATGGGAGGGGGGCTATTAGCAGGGACTTTTGTCTCTTTAGAAATTGGAATGGGAGGGAGTGATCAAAAGTGAGAAGGGTGCATAATGCTGAATGCTTTATGAAATAACTATAGCTTTAAAACCCAAGGGGGATTTGTTAGGCTCTCACTTATCTGCATGATGCTATTGTGACTTTAGATGCAGGATGGGGAGAATACAACTAAAGCCATACTCTTGTTGCTCAACATACTTCTATGACAATGTATATAGTGTATAGTTAGTTTACTATGAAAGGATAGTTTATTATGTAATGTGGTTTCCTTCCAAGGCATTGCTATAAATAAAGTATTATTTAAGCACGTGAAATGCAAAGCAAACCCTTAATAAATATCTATATCAACTTAACCTGGGAAGATGCTCAGCTGCTTAAATTGTCCACATGCCGGTTCACCATTTAACCAAAGTGTGTGATCCTGGGCAAATCAGTTAATCGCGCTGTGTCTAATCTGCAGCTCTGTACGTGATTCACTTCATAGTTTATCTTAATATATCATGCTGTTATTTGAAAAAAAGCCTAATGACTATTGAGTTACACCATATATAATAATAGTGCAACTTAGGTAATTTGCACCACAAAGTTATTTGTCACTTGGCTTGCTTTCTTTGACAACTTATTCAAAAGTCTCTTCCACGTTGCCTCCAAGTATCAAAGACTGATAATGGTCCTTGCGATATCCTTTTCTGTGAAGTTATTTCTGTTGGCGCAATCCATATGCAAATTAGGAGGTTTGTGTGTATTTTGCCCCAGAACGCCTGGACAGATCTCTAATAGATGAGTTTCGAACTGTTTCCTGCATCTGTAATTATTCTGCAGTTTAATTTTTTTTAGTCATGTGTTAAAGTGCCATCTGCCACTAATGTTACTAAAAAATGTAGATTGGGGCAGGTGGTTTGGGGGCGCGAATGAGACCGTATGGAATTGCGCATACTGCGTTTGGATGGGAAAGTAGCAGGACTTACTTTTTTCGTGGCACGTGGCTCGCCCCCAACCCACTCTTGCAATGCTGGATACTCCCCTGCACATGATACCTTAAACAAACAAATACATTAACATTATTCTTTTTTTGTTTGTCTGTACAAACCTTGCCTTGTTGGCTGGGCTTCCGGCGGTGCCGCACGACGTCGATGACCCAGACCAGAGGAGTCGGAGTGACTTGTTGATTTGGGGCGGGCTGGCGGCTGGAATCTAAGGGAGCGTGAAGCATGCCAGGTGTCGACGAGGAAACCCAAAATGGAGGAGGCACCCCGATAACCCGTGCGGTGTCCTCCTCCAAAAGCGCCCTCCCCCTCTCCTCAGAGGGGGGGAGGCAGAGCGCGGCAAAAGGCAAGAAAAGCCCGCGAAGGGTGGAGCGCGGCAAAGGAACGAAAAAGCCCGCGAAGCGGGACAATGAAAAAGGGAGGAGTTACCCCCTTTAAAGCAGGCGGGTCCCCTCTGCAGAACTCATTCACCCCTGGCAGTGGGACCCGCTTGCCACCGGGGAACTTGTTTTCTGTTTCCGGGGCTTCGTTCGTGGACTACAAAGGACGTCGGCGGGGAGAAGAGGCCAGCGGCGGCAGCCCAGCAGCGGAAGCAGCCCTCGCCGGGCTAGGCGTTACGGGGAGAAAGCCGGGAAGAGCGACGGCAGCCCAGCAGCGGAAGCACCGGGAAGAGGAAGCCAGCGGCCAGCGGCGGCAGCGCAGAGGGAGAACTCAGCGACGGGGGAACAGCTGCTGAGAGAGGAGCCAGGCAAGCGATCGGCGGGGGAGCAGCGAAGGAGGCCACAGCTACTTGCGAAAGGGAGACACGCCGGTCCAGGGAAGAACCAAGAGGCGGGCCGGCAAAAGGGAGCGAAGGTCGGTGCTCCCCACAAGGAAACCACAGCTCGACGAACGAGCGGGCCCGGAAGTGGAGCGGCGGGGAAGCAGCGAAGGAGGCCGCGGCCGCTCGCAAGGGAGCGCGCGGCTGAGCACGGAGGATTAGTACAGTGGGAGGCAGGTCGGAGCACTGAGAGGCCACGGATCAGGGAGCGAGCGGGCCCGCCCACGGCAAGGCACCCCACGTGGCCGGGAACCAAGGACGAGCAGCAGGCCCCAACTAGTCGGGCTGGACACGGCGGCGCAAGCAATCAAGGTTGCGGGCCAACAGAGGAAAGGGAACGTCAGCAACAATAATGGACATTGCTGCATTTTTGAGCATGGCCAAACAGGCTGCAGCAAAACATGGGCCCAAGTGGTTGGAGGTCTTGGCGAACCAACAGGAAGGGGAAGGCACAAGCCAGGGGCCTAGCTCCCCAGTGCTTTTCCCAGACAATGACGAGACACAGGAGCTGGGAGAAGAAGAACAAGTCGGGGAGGAGGAAGAGCCGGCTGGAAAGAGGAGGAGGATTCAAACACAGCGAGCCAAGGCGAGCAAGGAACAGGCAACAAGGAAGCCCAAGACCGTGGGGGCAGAGAACAAGGGACGGGCACAAGAGGTTGCAGCCAGTCCGGCACCTGCACCTGTGGCGCCACCAAGGGAAACAGGTCCACCCAGCACGCTTGTGACCGTACCGGTGGCTGCAAGGGAGGAAGGGCCAACATCCCTGGAGGCGGTTAAAGGTATGCTAATACAATGTATGCAGGCTTGGGGTAGCGGGGGTGCGGGGCAGGTGCTAAGCGGGAATGTAAATGCATTTAATCAATTGAGCGCCGGCACAGCAATGGGGCAACAGCCAATGGGGGCTTGGGGACCAGGGGGCCTGGGGGCAAGGGGATTCCAGGCAGGGAATCAGAGTGTTAATGGGTTGCCAGGGGGGGCGAGCCGGGAACCATGGGGGGCGAACCAGTGGTCCGGGGCCTGGGTGAACTCCCCGTTTGCAAGTGGGGTGGCACAACAGGGGTACGGGCCAACGGCCATGCACAATGGGAATGCCTTAGGTCTGAATGGACAGGGGCAGGGGCCTCAGGGTGCACAATCTACGGCGGGGTGCAGTCCTAGCCCCTTGGGGGGGCACAGCCTAACTGCAGCACAAGGGGAAGGGCCAATGACAGGGGTGGCACAAGCACCAACTGGGTGGGGGCCAGGCCCTGCGGGGGCAGGAACACCGCAGGGGGGAGGGCCCGTGGCAGGAGCCAGTCAGGCACCAGCCTGGTGGGGCCAAGGGGTGGCAGGGACAGGCACAACCCCGGGGCCTAGCAGTAATGGAGGTCTAGAAGGGATGTGGGGGCCCACGATGACACAGTATGGGAGGACAATGCCAGGGTTTGGTCCAGTAAGGGTGGCAGTGAACTCCTTGTCATGGCATATTCCATTGTCGGTAAAAGAGAGGGTGTGGAGAAAAGAATTTATTGATATTCTGGATTTTGTGGGGATGGAACCTCTGGGTAACGGGTTGAAAGAGCTATCACAAAAGGAGAAAGAGAAGAGGGATAAGGAGCAACCAAAAACAGAGGCGTCCATTCACAATTGGCTGAAATCTTTTAAGGTTTACACATCAATTATGATTGAAAAATATCCGCAAGATGCGTCATCAATGTTGGCATATGAACAGTATATCCATGACCTGTATTTGAAGCATGGGGGGGATGGATGGTTGCAATATGACCGAGCGTTTCATCTAAAAATGCAGGTGTGGCCAGCTTTGTCTTGGGATGAAATGGACGTGGGCGGTTTTTTAGACAAGATGATCCAGCCTGGGGCGGGGGGTGAGAAATCCCCGGGGGAGAAACCCCAAGTTTGGAAGGGTAGGGGTGGATACACCAAACAGGGGAGGGCGTCCTTTCGCGGGCACTCCTCCTGGAACAGTAGAACCAGCTACCAGGGGGAGCAAGCAGAATGCTGGAGGGTCAATTCTGAGGAAGGCTGCCCCTTTGGGAAGACATGCAGATTCAAACACCCCCGAGGGGGGAGGGCCAAGGAACACAACTCCTCAACCAGCGAGGGGAAACGTAAGAACAGCCCCAAACCAAATGAGAAAGTTAAGAGGGATTGATTGGTGTAACAGTATGTCCAGGCCAATGCTGCATTTGTGTAATAATACCATTAAAGAGAGGCTGCCAACTCCGGTCAAATTGCAAGCGATGACTCCTTGGTTGAATATGTATCATAACAACAAAGATGCCAGACTTTTATGGGAAGGATTCAGATGGGGCTTTAAGATACCATGTGCAGGAGTAAAGAAAGGAGTGGAGGCGGCTAACCTCAGGTCAGCATTGGCAATGCCGGAGGTAGTGGCAGCCAAAGTCGCCAAAGAAATCAGGTTGGGGAGGGTGGCAGGCCATTTCCTTAAACCCCCGCTGAAGGACCTGGTAGTATCCCCGTTAGGGCTGGTGCCTAAGAAGGAGGTTGGACAGTACCGGCTGATTCACCACCTCTCCTTCCCCGAGGGAGACTCAGTCAATGATGGGATCGATGGGGAGCTGTGCAAAGTACAGTATTCCTCCTTTGAAGATGCGGTGGATGTGATAAGGTAGGCAGGGGAAGGAGCAGTCTTGGGGAAGGCAGATATTGAGTCTGCATTCCGGTTACTACCAATCCACAAAGACAGCCAACGTTTGTTTGGGTTCAAAGTTCAAGACAAGTACTATTTTGATAGATGTCTGCCGATGGGTTGTGCCATTTCTTGTGCGTATTTTGAGGCATTTAGCAGCTTTCTAGAATTTACGGTCAAGCACGAGTGCAAGGAGGGGGCAGTGGTACATTACCTGGATGATTTCCTGTTTGTGGGGAAGAAGGGGTCAGATGAGTGTAGGGCTCTCATGGGCACATTCCAAAGATTGACAAGGGTGATGGGGGTTCCGTTAGCAGGGGACAAGACAGTGGGACCAGTGACTTGTCTATCATTCCTGGGAATCGAAATTGATACTTCAAAGGGGGAGTGCAGGCTCCCTCCGGAGAAGGTGCACAAACTGAAGGTAATCATCCAGGGACTAAAAGGGAAGAAGAAGGCTACTCTGAAGGAACTCCAGGTTTTGGCCGGCAACCTTAACTTTGCAGGAAAGGTTATCCCAGTAGGCAGAGTGTTTGCCAGGAAGATTGAACTGAAAACAGTGGGGTTGCAACATGCTAATCAACACGTACGGTTGGGGTTGGAGGTTCAGGAAGACCTTGACATGTGGGACAAGTTTCTGGATCATTTCAACGGGGTTCGATTATGGAGACAGGAGAGGGAAAAGGATGACAGGTTCAGGCTAGTCACAGATTCATCCGGGGCTCTGGGATTCGGGGCAATCTTGGGCACCAAATGGTGCGGCATGGCCTGGCCAGAGGAATGGCACCGGGCAGGGGTCACCAAAGACAGCACGCTGTTAGAACTCTTTCCCATTGTAGTTGCATTCAGATTGTGGGGGGAACAACTGAAAGACAGCAGAGTCGTGCTATGGTCTGACAACTTGGCAGTAGTCCAGGTCATTAATCAGGGTACCGCTAGCAACTCCAGGGTACTACGGTTGTTAAGGGGGCTCTACAAATGCATGCTGCAACTCAACATTGAAGTGCAAGCTAGGCACATTCCAGGGGTACAGAACACAGCGGCTGATGCTCTCTCTCGTTTACAGTTGGAAAAATTTCGAAGGAATTGCCCGGGAGCAGACAAGTCGATGGCCACGTTCAAGGCACAGTGGTGGGGCATGATTGGGGCGATCTGAGCGCACTGATCCAAACGGCGCTCGCCCCGGGTACCACGAGCAGATACAAGGCATGCTGGGAGCGCTATTTGCAATTCAAGCAGGAGGTGTTGGCTGGCATCGAAGGGGAGCAACCTGTAAGGGCCTTCTTGGGGTGGGGTTGGCGCGAAGGAAAGTCCAGTTCATGGATGGCTTACCACCTGGCAGCCATCGCCCACCACTGCAAACTCGAGGGGGAGAGGGATCCCATCAAGGATCACTACATTGTCACGGCCATGAAGGGTTGGGCGAAACAAGAAGCACATAAGGTTGACGTTAGGAGGCCCATAGACGTGGCCAAACTCCAAAGGATCGTGGCACATTTGCAGGAGGTGTGCCGGGGAGGGTTCGAGGTGGCCCTTTTTAAAGCAGCATTCACACTGGCGTTTTTTGGGGCCTTCAGAATTAGTGAATTAGTACCGGAAAACAAAGAGGCAAAAGGGGTCGGGTTTGTGAGGGTAAAGGATGTCCAGGTCACAGGGATGCAGCTGTCAGTATGGGTGAGACGGTCTAAAACAGATCAAGGAGGCAGAGGGTGCATGGTAACCCTCCAAGCCATCGCGAGCGACCCTATTTGCCCAGTCAGGGCGATGGCCGAGTTCCTAAAAGTGAGGCCTCCCTCAAGAGAGGAGGCACCGCTGCTCATCCACCACGAGGGGTTGGCTTTAAGCCGCTTTCAATTCAGACGGGTAATGGAAATGGCTCTGGAGGGGATTGGGGAGACCAAAGGTGTCTTCGGGACACACTCATTCAGGATTGGAGCAGCCACTTCTGCCGCGGTAATGGGGATGAGCGAAGGGAGGATCAAACAGATTGGCAGATGGAAGTCAGGGTGTTTTAAGAGATATATCAGGCCTGAAAAAATTTAACTTAACGTGCCACCTTCTCTCCCTCCCAGCGGCAGCCCCGAGAGAACAACGGACGGTCTGGGTGATAGGGCACTCATTTGTGTCAAGGGCAGGGGCATGCTGGTCGGCTGAACATGAGGAGTTGACGGACGGCAGGTTTCGAATGGAGTGGCACGGGAAACCAGGCATGAGGTGGGCTCAGCTGCAGGGGCAGGTGCACAGGCTGCTGGCAAAGCAGCAGAGACCGGAGCTGCTGATCATACACCTGGGGGGGAACGATCTGACGAGCTTAGGGAGAGGGGCTCTGATGCGGGCGATGATGGCCTCCTTACAGGAGCTGGCAGGTCAACTGGGGGACACGGAAATCATCTGGTCCGAGTTAATCCCGAGGCAGGTATGGCGGGGGGCGGACAATCATGCAGCCGTTGAGAGGTCCAGAAGAAAACTGAACGGCGCTATGGCCAGATTCTGTAAGGGGAGGGGCTTTGGCCAGATCAGGCACGGCTTAATCAATTTAAAATCGCCCGAGTATTTCCTGAGGGACGGGGTGCATTTGTCCCCACAGGGGTTGGATTTGTTTTTCTGGAACATTTGCTCGCATTTGTCAGACTTGTAAGCAAGGAGGCAAGGGGGAGCCACAGCGGGCGGTAACCCGCGGGTGGCGTGGCGGTGTTTGGGCAACCAAACACAAGAGACAGACTCCGGAAGAGCCAGGAGAAAGCGGGAAGGGTCTTCGCCCTTTCCAGACCCAGCGCCCCTTGGGAGCCTAACACGGCGGGGGCGTCTGGGGGGGAACAACAAGGGCTCAGCTTCCCCCAAAGAAACGGCACTCTCCCCACCCAAGGTTACCTGCAGGGGCAGGCGAGGCTCAGGCAAAAGGGCTGGGAGAGTTGGGCCTATAAGGACTTTTTGGAAAGCAAGGGGGAAGCAGGTTTTCGGACACGGAGCAGTCGCCGCATCTTACAAAGTATCTCCACTAATGTGTGCAGTGTGTTTTATGACCTGTGGAGAATAAATCTGCGGCCTTTTATGCCAAAAAACCAAGCAAGGCTCATGTAACACTTTTCTGGGGGGAAAAAAGGGGGTGTGAGTATTGCTGAATAATGGGTCCAGAATGGACAGATGCACGGGTTATGCCAGGTGTCGACGAGGAAACCCAAAATGGAGGAGGCACCCCGATAACCCGTGCGGTGTCCTCCTCCAAAAGCGCCCTCCCCCTCTCCTCAGAGGGGAGGCAGAGCGCGGCAAAAGGCAAGAAAAGCCCGCGAAGGGTGGAGCGCGGCAAAGGAACGAAAAAGCCCGCGAAGCGGGACAATGAAAAAGGGAGGAGTTACCCCCTTTAAAGCAGGCGGGTCCCCTCTGCAGAACTCATTCACCCCTGGCAGTGGGACCCGCTTGCCACCGAGGAACTTGTTTTCCACCCACCCACCCTACAAACAAGAACAAGCAGGAGGCCTGATCGTCGACGTCGCAGGACGACAGGCGGTGTGGCGGTGTTTGGGCAACCAAACACAAGAGACAGACTCCGGAAGAGCCAGGAGAAAGCGGGAAGGGTC
Source organism: Ambystoma mexicanum (assembly GCF_040938575.1). Classification (NCBI taxonomy): domain Eukaryota; kingdom Metazoa; phylum Chordata; class Amphibia; order Caudata; family Ambystomatidae; genus Ambystoma; species Ambystoma mexicanum. Next base: position 1,135,439,735 of record NC_090932.1, on the reverse strand, counting down.
TTCGCCCTTTCCAGACCCAGCGCCCCTTGGGAGCCTAACACGGCGGGGGCGTCTGGGGGGGAACAACAAGGGCTCAGCTTCCCCCAAAGAAACGGCACTCTCCCCGCCCAAGGTTACCTGCAGGGGCAGGCGAGGCTCAGGCAAAAGGGCTGGGAGAGTTGGGCCTATAAGGACTTTTTGGAAAGCAAGGGGGAAGCAGGTTTTCGGACACGGAGCAGTCGCCGCATCTTACAAAGTATCTCCACTAATGTGTGCAGTGTGTTTTATGACCTGTGGAGAATAAATCTGCGGCCTTTTATGCCAAAAAACCAAGCAAGGCTCATGTAACACTTTTCTGGGGGGAAAAAAGGGGGTTTGAGTATTGCTGAATAATGGGTCCAGAATGGACAGATGCACAGGTTATGCCCCACCCATCTCTAGTCTACAGGCCAGGTGTATGTCAAGAGCTGGTCCAGATCTGCCCTAGAATGATGCTGGTCCCGCAGCACCCCAAACCACTGTACTGTAACCACTTTTTTTTAAACCCTGATTGTAGCAATCACACCACTGTTAGATGTGACCTGTGTTTCAGTTTTGATGTCGCGCGCAGTGTCTTTGTCGGAATGTTAGGTGCATCTTGTTGAGTGAACATTCTATGGTTGTTAGTTGGGAGCTAGAGCTCAGCCTGGGTGGGGGGCACCGTGTATTCACCTTGTGAGTAGCTCAAGAATCGCACTATGGTCCAACACAGTACCTCCAGGTGTCTTTGTGTACCAGAAGAAAGAGAACCTGACAGTCCTGCGTGCAGCGTGCCACCCACACACCTCTTTGTGCCCCCATATTTGGGATGAGTTAACCAGGGGCAGTTGTGGCCTGCCATTCCTTCTCTATGCAGACTGGAGCTAAGCTGTTCTCAAACTGAGAGGCCTGGCGGTGGGCCAGAGCAGCCTCGATGAAGACTAGTAAATGGACTGCTTACTCAGACAACGTCCGCCACACTGACGCATGTGCGCCGGCATCAGCAGGCCAGCAGCACCACTAGTGTTTGGCATGATTAGAGATTGGGGGGTCCCTGTGCATGCGTCATCAGTGCTGAGAATTCACACCATTTACTGCGGAATTCACCTGCATTTATTTTATTTATTTATTTTATTTGCATCTTTAAAGCGCACAACTGCCCTCGGCCATCGTGGCGCTGTTACAGAAAGCTCACTTGACAAAGGTAAGGTATGATGACACATACATTGCTTGTGTTCCATTATGCATACACATATCCCGAGTCTACACGGGACGACGTCACGGCAAGAACATTTTTGCAGAAGCCACAGGATGGTATCATTGGCATCACACACTCCAGGGGGGCTGACTGTGGTGCAACGCGAGACTGTTAAGTCCTTGAGTGATGGTTTGGAGAGGATCCTCTGCAGTCAACCCCCCCCCCCCGTGTTAGCACAGAAACCTACCATCACCAGATGAATTGATGTCAGGAAGGATAACTATTGAGTCACTGACAACACGCCCTCTCCTTCGCCCTACCGGCCATGTTGTACCCTATCCAGTACAGTGCAGCCAGGCTTGCTCTCTATAATCACCTTAACACCTTCTGGAAGATTGATTACACAGGAAATCCCCCAACCTATTGGTCCCCTGAGGTGGGGGCATGTCACTTTGCCTGACATGTCACTGAAGAAAGGCCACATTAAGACGTGACTAAAAGCAGGCATTGAGACAGCGCAGGAGCACATAGTTCAGATTCGGATCTTCAAAAGTACAGATGAGGACCTAGAGATGTGAAGGGCCAGATGACCAGAGGGCAGAAGAAAAAGGACTGCTTTGTGAAGGACTATAAAATGGTACACTACTCAAAAGACCCCCGAGAGTGAGATATTTCCATTGTAAAATGAGGCTGCCGTCACTATCCTGGTGGTTCCTCAAACGAGGAGAACCTGCTGAGGAAGGGCACCCAAGGAGAGGGCCCGCATCAGAAAGGAAGGTTGGGGGAGGAGGAGTGAATGCAACTAGGATGGTGACCACAACACAAGAGGTTAAACAAGATCATGTTTAGAAGAGAAACCATTCCAGAAAATCAGGGGAGAATTACTGGAAATGGAGGCACCACGAGGAGGCATGGAAAGTCTGTCAACGGGATATATAAACAGTTTGCTTTTGCTGGCAGTGAAGGATGCTGTCTTTCAGTGCTACCATTGCCTGGAACATTCCTTCCGCACACTCTGTCCTTCAGCCATTCTCAACCTCAGTGCCCCTCAAGCTTCCGTGCCATTTACTTTCTGGGTCAGTTTGTTTCCTTGATTGGTGGGAGCCTCACCCCTTGGAACACAGTCTCACAGGTCGGGAGTATAATTATGAAGTTAGATTGGTTATTGCTTGCTGTGATGAAATATAACCAAGCTAACTTAGTGACTACCGACCCACTCCGCTCCCGGCCGGCACTGCCTTGTTGGGTACACGCCTGGTCATGGGGCTCTGCCGGCCTCCACCTGCTAGCCCTGCTGCCTCTGTCATGCTCCATAAATGCAGCACACTGCACTGCACACACACAACATCGTCGACCCGGACCCATTGACAGTAAGTCGGATTGGAGTCCTCAGTTGGGCCGCCGGCCCCCCCCCACCCCTGGGGCTCCGGCTCACTCTCATGGGTCCGGGCCAGCAGCAGCAATAGTAAAGGAAGCGCACTGGAGAGCGGGTCGTGGAGGAGTATATTAAGTTAGCTTGGTATCGATAACCAAGCTAACTTCATACACTCGAGAGTCCCGACCTGCTCCTTCTCTGCCGGCCGCTCCCAGATATCGATCATATCGATCGATTCGTCCGACCCCGATGGCTGCCACCCCACCACACAATTAGTTGGAACATTACACGGCAGCCAGGCGGGCTTGGGCTCCCGCTGGACCACGCTACTACATGATGCCGGCCGGACAGACAGCGACCCGACCCTCCGGCGGCGGTCGGCTCCCCAGCTTAAAAAGTGACTTTGACTTTCACTTTACAGTTAGTTACTTACAGTTTTCTCTGAGCCGGGGGCAGCACTGCAGCTCAGGCTGGTCCAGGACTCGACGGAGGCCTGGGGTGCTCATGCTCCATGATGCATGAGGACACCGAAACATGTGCTTCCTGACTGAGATGGCACAAAATGGAGGATCCCAGGCACATGGCTAGCTGGCTGTAGCCATGCCCCCTGCATTCCGATTGGAGGAAATGCAGGGGTCGCAAGAGATTGACAGGAGTCACCAGCCAATCGGCAGGGGTCACTCTTGCGACCCCTGGCGACCCCTGAATTACGTCCCTGTGCTGACTGTATTAGCAGAAAAGGGGTACAAGGTAGACAAGGCCAAACTACAATATTGCCAGTAAGAGGTATTATGCATTGGGCAACGCATCTCACAAGAGGGACAGAAGGTGACACCACAGAGGGCAGAGGTAATTCGTAAGACCCCAAAACCCACGACCATAAGACAAATGCAGCAAATTCTAGGCCTCTGTAATTACTGCAGGACATGGGTGTTTGACTACAGCAGATACACCAGACCCTTGTTGAGCACACTGAAAGAAACACAAAGAGGGGGCGGCACATTACAATGGACAGAAGAAATGACCGAGGCATTCGATGAGCTGAAGGTAGCAATATGCACGGCTCCAGTGTTAGGAATCCCAGTTTTGGGGTTTTGGCTGCATTGATGCAGAGGGATTTGGATGGATGATTGCATAGAGGGATTCCGTGCTAGGGAAAGGCTGGATGTAGTGCTAGAGATGTGCTGAGCTGACTGATATATCGAGGTGCTGTAGTTGATATCTCAGAGGGGCGAAGTGTTAGATAAATGCTGACTGCAATGCTAGAGAGGTGCTGCTGCAACACCAACGGGGGGAATGGCTGTGTGATAACTTAGTGTGCTGCAGTGTTAGAGAGTTGCTGGCTGCTGGACTGGATGATAGCTTGCTGTGCTACAGTGACAGAGAGATGCTACTGCCGTGCAAGAAAGATGCAGTGCTGGATGTGTGCTGGGCTGGGTGATACCTAGAGGGTCTGAGGTCCTAGATGGGTGCTGGCTGCAGTGCTAGAGAGGTGCTTTGCTGGATGGTAGCTCAGAGGGCTGCAGTGTTTGAGAGGTGCCAGGCTGACTGATACCTAGAGGTGCTGCGGTCCTAGATGGGTGTTGGCTGCAGGGCTAGAAAGGTGCTTTGCTGGATGGTAGCTCAGACAGTTGCAGTGCTTGAGAGGTGCCAGGCTGACTGATACCTAGAGGTGCTGCGGTCCTAGATGGGTGCTGGCTGCAGTGCTAGAGAGGTGCTTTGCTGGATGGTAGCACAGAGGGCTGCAGTGCTTGAGAGGTGCCAGGCTGACTCAGACCTAGAGGTCCTGTGGTGCTAGAGGGGTGCTGGCTGCAATGCTAGAGAGGTGCTGCTGGTCTAGATGATGTCTCAGAGGGCTGCAGGGCTAGAGAGATGCTGGCTGCAATGCTGGAGAAGTACTGGCTGCCGTGCTAGAGAGGGGCTGGTCTGGATGATAGCTCAGAGGGCCATAGCGCTAGCGAGGGGCTGAGCTAATAGCTTTTCTTTTATCAAAATAGTGTCATTTTAATTAACATCCGTTTGACCGGGTGGTGTAGTCGTCTTAAAGTCGTGCATGCCTCCATTTTTTAATTATATCTTATAACAAATATTATCTTTTCCTTCTGTTTACTCGCGCCGAAACATCTTTATTTAGGTTTTATTAAAAGTAATAACTTTACATTTCATTGCTTCCCTCGTGAACATATTTAATTATATTGTATTAAAAGTAATAACTTAACATTTCATTGCCAAAACATCTTTAATTATAGTTAATTAAAAATAATAACTATACATTTCATTGCCTCACGCCGAAACATACTGGCGCCATAACATCCCAGCGCAGAAATGGGCGCGCCCAAACGGGATGTGCGATTTATCGTCTGCGCCAAAATAGCAGGCGCCGAACTGGTCGCGCCAAAATGTCCTGCTTTGCACAACGACAAAGCAGCATTGTATTTATGGCACTCGTTTGCCATCTACTGGTTTCAAATAGAAATTAAATAATGCTCCCGTGGTTCTGTGTCGTCCATAATTTAAGAGAACAGGCTGCTTGGGATTGGGGCGCAATACCATCCGTTATTTGTCCTCGTTCCAAGCAACCTGATCTGACAGCAGGCATTGCCCGGGTGCTCATTTGTTAAATGCCCCTTGATGTTGAAGTACAGACACACATTTTTTTTTCAGACGCCCCTTCTCAGCTTCTGAAAGTACAAACAATTAGGTTCTGCTCCTCTACATCAGATGACTTTGGCATTCCAAAAGTCAAATTGGACTTGACCACTGCAGTCTTCCCCGATTTCGCCTTCTTCGACCTTGCAAGGGTACCAAGCTGAACCAACTCAACTCAACTGATCTTTCAAACGGGTCTGGGGAAAACACTCTTATCAATTCATATTTTGACTCATCTAAATAACAGAGAACATTATATTCTTTCGAGCTACTGCCTGAACATAATGACATAACGACATAGAAAAGCAAAGCACCCATGCCGCCCCACTCTGGCAACAGAATGCCAGAGAGACTATGCAACTATGGAAACGCACCGGAAGCTGAGAGCAGAGGCAAGACAATGCCGCGCAGGGCAGGCTCCAGATCAACAGAGCAAACTGTGACCGATCAGAAACAAAATGGCGGTGTGAAAAATAAAATGAACCAGACAGGCATAAATAACTTCCATGACCCTGCTTGGCCCCTCACCATATTTGGCATTTGAAGAAGCAGAGGCGTGAGGGAGGGTAAAGGGGGGCTCTAGCCCGGGTCTCTTGGTTGAAGCACTGAATAGAAGCTCAGGTGCTACAACCAAAAGGCTAGCTAGCCCCGAGTCCTGACAGTCCCAACATTAGCGTAGCCGTAAATCTTTGGCATACCTAGCAACACCCCTGCGAAGAAGTACACCCCTGGGACACTATCACATTCCCCCAGAGGACATCAGGTAGGGAATCGTCAAGCTCACATTAACACCCTTTACGGTCCCCACTCTTGAAGGCGCACACCCAACAACGCACGTAATATCCAATAGACCAAATAATGAGGACGCTCCCCTTCTGGTGAATAAGGTTCTGAGATAAATTGCAAGTATAACAAACGTTATATAAGCACAATAGCAAGCGAAGAACTCTGCTGCCCGAGAGCGCTCTGCCAAACAGTACACGGGCAGCACATTATAAGTGCAAGACGCATCATCAGTGATGTAAGGCTATAGGTACAAAATTCTACAATACAATTTGTGAAATGGAATGATACATTATGCTTCCATAAAGGCTGACCACATTGGATTGGCTGCTGCTCGGGTGTCGCTTCGGTGGCACGTGGGTCAGCCGGGCTCATCTTCGTGGTGAAGGTCATGGTACAACAAGACATATTTCTATCTAGCTAAACTAAACAATAGGAGCTGATAATGAAAGAGTAATGACACACATAAAATCTTACATGAATCGGGGTGATTGGGTCACATGAGCTAGTTTATAGGCATTCCAACCCCTACCCTCCACAATGCTTTTGATGCTGCATGCCTCACACCCAGGTGCTCACCTCAAGGTTTGATCTCCCATCTGTCTTAATAATACCTGCGCACTTGTGTTGATTCAAAACAATATACTGCTGTGCCGGGTTCGAAGTTCACTGGGGTTTCTGGTGTGGTCGGGGAGAGGCCAGGTCAGATAGGTATTTGTATGAAAAGGAGTTGGAGGGTCAGTGTTAGTTGGCTGTGGTCTGGCTTGGTGGGGGTCGAGGGGGCACTGGCAGTTTAGTGGAGATGGATGGGTTCTGGTGCAGAGGCCTGCTCTGATCTCACGCTCTGCGGAATGGGCACTGTGATGATATGAAGTTATGCTGTTTGCAACAAATGAATCACCAGGCTTCCATCGGAACAGGGCTTGAGCGGAGCTAGCAGGACAGGAAGGGGTGGCGGAGCTGTGGGCTGTCTGTGCAGGTGCTGGGGATGGGAGAGCTGCTCTTTGCAGTGGATGATTTCTGGGCCTAGTAAAAGATGGCGTCTATCATGGAACAAGATGGAGTCTTAGGGCAAGTCTATGGGTTGTGTTATGCATGCATGTATCTATGTTACATCGCATTGCAGGGCACTTCTACATGGTATGTTAGCTCGGGAATTGTGAGGGGGTGGAAATGGACCACCCCCTTCCCAACATTCCCCCCTTTCATTACACCTAAAGTAATGAATACTCCCCACCGTTACTTATGCCGCCTTCTGCCTTTTTTACTGCTTCATCCCAGGCAGAAGTACCTTTTATGGGCACCCATGCTCTACAAAAAATTTTCAGACTCTCCCCACGTCTAGCATATTCTTCAGGAGTGCAGGTCATGTAAATACAATTTCCATCCCCATCCAGATCTACCCACACCTCCTTATAATTCTCAAGATCTAATGGTTTCTTAATTGTTCTGTGATACAAGTTGTCTACTTCATCCCCTGTATTGTATATTGCGACCATATGATATTTGGGCTCATTGTTTTTGCTAGTTTGCACCTGGGCCTCTTCAGTGTTTATATTTTTCATTTTAGTTACGCTCTGGTTGCCGATTGTCACCATCATCATTGCACTGTTGGGCACTGCTTTTGAGCAACACCTCAACCCTAATTGGCACACACAGAAAAATATCAGGAAAAAGATGATAATGGGAACCAACATCTTGACAGCCATTCCAAGCCACGAAGATACCCAACTGAATGCCATGGTGAACCAGCTGTCATCCTCGATACGCCTTCCTTCATTCTCACTCCGAGTTCATGCACTGCTGCTATGACGTGTGATAATGCCCCATTTTCAGCATCAATAGAAGGCACGAATGTACAACAGGAACTTCTTATTTTCTTGCAAACACCTCTTTCCATTGCAGTTAGAAGGTCCTGAACATAACGATTTTGCATTGTCATTAGTCGGAGAGCTCAAAGTTCTACCTTGATGACATTGAATCCTTCTTCAGTGTCGTTGGCTAGCTGGATGAGCTCCCACCTCACGATGTGGAGCCATTTGGCATTTGCTCTTGTCTGGATACTTGGCACAAGTGATGCAAACAATGTCTCTGCTGAGCTGAACAGTTTGTATTGATCCGGTATTTCTGAAAGGAGGTTGGAGGATTCTTGTGATATGTAGTTCAAGTGTCTCTTTCTTCGCTGTAAGCTGTCAGGTTTTTCTTCTTCAGTGAATATTTTATAGATGAGGGGTTGCTCTTCTGTTGGACGTGGTGCCTGTGGTTCGTTGTGATGCACCGCTCCCCCCTTTTACATGCTCTTCAGGTATCACCAGCAGTGCAGAATGTATCGTTGTCAGGGAACAGTAGCCTCTCCAGGATGGCGGGAGATGCATTTATGCCTGATTGCCACATACCCAATAAAAGTCCATTAAAACAGCTGTGCCTTTTCAAACATGAGGAATAGTGAGTGTCTTGTTGCAGTGTCTGTTGGACCCCATAGGAGTCTTTCCTTCAACATAGAAGCATAGTTCATATCTGTCATCTTGTCGGACCTTGATGGATTTTTCAAAGGCTGTGACCCATGTCACTTTCGAGACAAGTTTTGTCCATGTTTGAGCGCAGGTTTGATCCATCCAGTTTAGTTGATAATCTGACCATCCTCGTAATGCTTCTGCCTTGCACATGTAAGTTGACTGCAGTCTCTTGTTGTCAACGAAGCTTGTGCCTTCGATTGCCAGGACCGGTTCCTTCAGACAGTCTGGACCTTTGCAAATTTTTTTGTCCGGTGGCTGGAGTTGTAATTTTACAGTGCATGCCTGAAATGAACTCTTAATGTGACATAGTGCCAGATGAAGAAGACATTGGGCTTCAACTATAGGGACTTCTTGAGGTACTAGAATTTTCAGTGTACCAGAGGCATGGGGAACTAAGGATCACACATAACAGCTACCATTGGTAGTTATTTTGCCACTTGTACTCATGTCAGAATACCAACTATTAGATTGGCCGGTATGGTGAAGATCATCAATAGTATCTAGTCCTAAGCCATGATAGGCATCATACTGGTGCTTGTTGGCCTCTCTTTTATTCCTTCGTTAATGTAAAGGGGATTGCTTTTCTTTGGTGAAAACCTTGCACATATCATTAATACTACAGAGTGACCCTTGAACATTTGCAGGTAGTTCACTGTACATGGGAAAAATGTCAACATTTGCATCAATATTACTTTTCAATGCTTCTTGTTGGTGCATTTCTGGGGTAATGTAGTAAGGAAGTCTTGCAGTAAAGAGTGGGGTTTGCGGTACATACTCGAGTTCACTAGGGGATAAGGTAGTTTCAATGGCAGGTTGTGGTTAATCTAGTGAAATTGTAAACATAGACTCTGTTGGTAGTATGGCATTTGTCTCTTGCCATTGGCTGGTATTGTCAATTCATGGGCAATTCAGAAAAAGGGCTCAATATGGTAACATTTTTGTGCAGCGTTGTTAGATTATGGGGTACCTTGTTACCATTTCTCCATATTACCCCCAGACCCCTTCTTTTATATGGGCCACCAGATAAAAGATCCCGCCCAATATGCTCCCAATATTAAAATCATCAAGGTAAATAATACAGCAATGAAATTCAGTGCACACTGCAAGCTACAGGGAGGCATTCTACTGTTTCCATTCCTACTGCAAACTGACTCATCATCTGCATTTGCTGTTTGTTCCAACATCATGGCACCTAAGAGATAAATAAAAAGCCGGAAGGGGGTTAATATATACGCAGATGGGACAAGTCGTAAATATTAGAAACTTGTGAGTGAGGTACTGTCAGCAGTGAACATGTAAGAGATAGGTAGGAGCGGGGAGTAGTATAATATTCAATTTATCATTCTATTTACATGTTACATGTTCCTTTTTCTTTCGTTATATTTTTAAGGTTATTGGAAGAAAGAGAGAGATATAGTGTGAAAGAAGAACAGTATTGAATGTGAGAAAACCTCATATATATATATATATATATATATATATATATATATATATATATATATATATATATATATATATATATCACTACAAAAAAAACTTTGTTGAGGGGACGTTATGGTTAGGTTGCCCTACGAAAAACCTGTGCACTTCACTAAAAAATGTTCGCCCTCCCCATTATGGTTCAAATTAAAAATGAAAAACCCCTGAAATTTGCCAGTTATGGCAGACTGAGCCCCCTTACTTGCCATCACCATATATATATGGCAGGGAACGAAAACAAAGGGGCTAAACATGTGATGTCGTCAGTGATGTCATCAGTGACATTTGAGATGACATCTTTCATGTTGTGGGTGTTAGTGTTAGCAGTGCACAGTGGTGATGACAAGTAAGGGGGCTCAGTCTGCCATAACTGGCGAATTTCAGGGGTTTTTCGTTTTTAATTTGAACCATAATGGGGAGGGCGAACATTTGTTTTTAGTGAAGTGCACAGGTTTTTCGTAGGGCAACTTAACCATAATGTCCCCTCAACAAAGTTTTTTTTGTAGTGAATTTTACAGGTTTTTGGGAGGGCAACGTAGCCATAACGTCCCTGTAGCAAAGTTTTTTTTAACTGAATGCCATAGGTTTTTAGTAGTGTAAATGCATCATAACAGTACTTTACCAAAAGATTTCTACTACATTTATCAGGGTTCTAATAGTAACACATAAGCATACTACTGTAAAGGAACATTTGAAGTAACTGCCCACCTTTCGAAGAATTCCACATTATCATATGCTGGCGCACTGCATGGGGGCATGTTCCAAAAGTCATACACACCACAATGACATGTGTAACTGGTTGATAGTGCGAAAGTACATTGGGTATTCTTGTAGGAACTTGTAACTGCAAAATGTCCGGCGCAGAACTCCACAATGCAAGTGTGCAACACAATATAAACAAAAGTTCATACCGACGTATCTGGATCATTAACCCCCATTCCTCCCCAAAGAGTGGGGGTTGAATGCCATTAGCAATCGAGATTTTACAGCAGTAATCCGTGGTACCAAGAAAGAGGATTTTTTGTCTTCAACCGGAACGCCTCTGGCGTTCCCGGCTAAAGAAAACAAATCCTTTTTCAAGATGGCCACCATAGAAAGGGAAGACGGGTGTTGGATAGAAAGCCTTCTTCGCTTTCCATTGCAGGCTGCAGAAAGCAAAAATGAAACTGTGTGACCGTAATGGCAGCACCACATTTGTGTTCCTTGAGAAATGTGTGGTTATGAGCAAGATCTTTAACAGGAAGGCAGTCCCTGGTGGACATGGCAACCTCAATGCAATGTTTTGTCCCTTCCAGTAAAGACCAGTAGCCACATCCCCGGCATTGTGGCCACTAACCATACATAGAGGCTACCCCTCAGAGACGGAAGCTGTACCGTTGATTTGTTATGTATATGATGACAGGAAGCTTTTCGGTCGTTGTCAATGACCTTTACATACATGTGTTGTACATGTAGTAATTTTTTTCTGTAAAAATGTGCGTAAAAAAACGTAAAGGAGTAGTGTACTTACGTTGACATAAAATCCCAAACAAACTCTGTGATGGGAAGCGCAATGACGTCAGAAATACTGGAAGCAACACCATTACCACTCATCTTTCGACACATAATTTCGTAAGTGGCACAGGTCGAAAGGTGTGAAGATATGTGTATTGGGAGGGTGTAACCATGTATTATTTTACAAACATTTCTGTTCATAGGGCATCTGGGTGACAGAAATCGGCCTGACGGTGACAGAAATCGGCCTGACGGCACTAAAGCATATGAGATGGGCCTGACCCTCCCGTAGCCAATGCAAGTGGTATGCAGTACCTTTCTCCATAACGTTCCTTGGCAGCTTAAACAAATGCGTCCATATGGACGTACGTGCCGTGATGTAGCACCTACAAAAGAACACATTACGACTTGCAACGTAGCATGCCACATTGTGAAAACAGAGAGTAAATTTGTAAAGAAAGCACTAACATTTAAGAATTAGTACAGTAGTTTTATTTCACAATAAACTGAGCGAAATCATCGCCCTATGCAATTAGTAAAGTAGTTTTGTTTCACAATGAACTGTGCAAAATGATCGCCCTAGTCACATTTTCATAGAAGTATTAGGTTTGTCTCTTTGGTCGACAATGAAAATGTTAAAGGCCACGTTGTTTTTTTTCACACACGAAAGTAAGCGTTTCCGGCAAAGTAGTCGGTTTCCTCCCACATTGATGTGCAAAACGACGTCAACCGCTGTGATCTACACCACCAGAAAGGATGGAATGTTACTTCTTATGGCAACAGAAGGGTAAGGACACAGAGGGCCGACACGATCATCCCAGTGAATTATGACGCTCAGACAACCAGTGATGAACAGTTGCATTTGACGGTTAAAAAAGTCGTCACTCGGCAGCTGTAATCCGTAACAATCACAATAGGGAAGGAAGTATCTGAGGGGGAAAGGGGAAATAAGACATTTATGAATACGCAAACTTTGGATAAACCAAAGTTGTAATACATAACATTTTCAGTAAAAATTTAATTCAATAGGAGGAAATATAGTGGGACCCTATGGACGGCGACAATGTGCAATGTTCATAATGGGGAAAAAAAATCTAACGGCACAGAAAGCTGGAACGTCATTATTAATAATAAAATTTTTGTTTGGAAGTAGCTGAGCGGTGGAAGGGGAAATAAAACGTGTATCACTACACAACCTCTGTACAAAACAAAATTGTAACAAATACTTTTTTAATTAAATATTATTTTAATTTGGGGAAATGTAGTGGCACCCTACAAACGGCGACAATGTGCAATGTCCATAATGGGCAAAAAAATTGCAACGGCACATAAAACGTATTATAATTTTTTTTTTTACAAAGTGAAAAAATAACGTCAATTCGGTATATAGGCGGCAAAAATACACTTACATGATGTGGACCGCTGCCATTGTGTTTGCTGCAGTCAGACAGTAGTGTATGTGGAAGAGTTGGTCTTCGGGAACTAATTTTGCATGGTCGGTGCAAACGTTTTTGAAGCATAACCTTATCAAACGATATGTTTTTCAAACTGTTACTCCCTACATTCTTTCTACTCTTTCCCTGTAACTCAAGGTTCAAAAACAAGGGACACTTATCGTTGTCGACAAATATGCGGCCGTACTGAGCTCGTATTGAAAAGAGAAAATGCAGTGGCCTTCACTCCGAATGCAAATACATTCTCATTTTGCAACAACATATCAGCGGCTATTCATGAGAACCGCTACTCCCGTACATGTGCAGAAGGGCTGTGTGTACGAAATAGTGCAGGTGGCTGGCTCAGATTTCAAACAGTAGGACGCCAGCCTGACCGCAGTAATGTTGTTTATGTATTGTGAAATGGACGCAGTAAGTTCATTTCGTACAATGAGTAGCAAGTTCCACTGTACCGTATGACAGTGCTAACAAGAATACTTCAATGTTTGACTTTCGACTACCACGTCTCAATAACGCTCACCTTTCGAAACAGTGTTCCATAAGTGTAACAAGTGCCTTGGTGTCTTCTTCGTTTAGGTATGTTAGCGGCGATGTTCGCGTTCAACAGAAAACGAAGTAAACATGGCGGACGTATCGAAAGATTACGATGCACTTCACGCTGTGCCACAACCAATCGGTGAAAGCGCAACATGGTCGCGGGCAGCACGCCACGGAATAGCCAATTGCAATCTTGTCCACGGAGCGAACAGGGAAGTGTGACCGCGGAAAGGACATAGATATCACTAATTTTTACAGACATACTTTTTGATTGTTTTTAAGGTAACTACTGGATGGATTGTCACAAAATTTACAAAAGCACGCTTTCGCGCCCAAGCCCCTGTCGCAAATTTGGTGCAAATCCGTCCAGCGGTTTGGCCTGTAGCCATGCGCAAAGTTTTCCCCCATTCAGTTTATGGGGAAAAAAGACGTTTTGGGACCCCCCCTATAACTTTGCCCCACCTGTACCAAACATCACCAAACTTTGCAAAAATATTCAGGGTGGGCCATATACTTTTTTTTTTGCAAAGTTTGGTGAGGATTCGTCCAAGTGGAGCGGAGTTATAAGCCGCCCAAAAAGTGCTCTTCCTATGTGTGGCTGTGTATATATATATATAGACATTTTCTTCAATCATTTTACGCTATTTATTTCCTGTTTTATTTACACTCACTTATTGCTTTCTCATTTATTTTTAGGGTACTGCAATGTTTGTTTGCTCTTCATTGATTGTTTTGGGCACTACACTGTTGTGTGCCTTTCTTATATCAGATAGGTAAATCCAGTAGCGTAGTCCCTTAACTTTTACTGCCGAAGGCTTACAATAGATCACCTCGTAGGGGCCATGGAACCTAGGTGAGTTCCATTTGCGCACAAAACGTCTTACGTACACTAATTGGCCAGGCATTAATGGTTGTTCTGGGCTGTCTGCCACAGGAGTGGTTGTCTCTGTTTCATTTTCTCTGGTGAATGGGGGTGCCATTTGTTTTGCATGCTCCTGACAGCTCGTGTTAATTGGGTAAGGTATTCTCCGAACTCCTCTCCTAATACCGTTGCTGTTCTGTGTGTGTCTGACATTCTCTGCACTGGAGACAAAGGCGTTTGCATGCGTCAGCCAGTTACTATCTCGTGGGGGGACAAATGGTTGCTTTTGGAGCTGAAACAAGGCCAAAGGCAAGCAATAGATCCAATTTTTCTTTAGTGAGTGACACAGTTTAGATAATCTTCTCTTCAGTAAGCTGTTTATTTTCTCGACCATCCTGTTCGCTTGCAGTTGGTAAATGGAGCACATTTTATGGTTTATTCCCAATAACAAGGTCACCTCTTTGAATAAATCATTTACGAAATGCATTCCATTGTCAGATCGTATTACATCACATATTCCCCATCGAGGAAATACTTCCCTGACAAGTAATTTTACAGCACACTTTGCCTCTTGATGGGCACATGGTCCTGCTTCTACCCACCTTGAAAAGGGGCATAATATTGCAATCAAATATCTGGCTCCGTTGCATCTCTCTCCCATGTCTGCATAATCAATGTGCAGTTCACAGAAGGGCCCTACAGGGCGGGGCAGTTTTCCTCACAGTGTTCTCAGAGTCATTCCTGAATTGTACATTTGGCATGTCATGCATTCTATGACCATTTTGTCAAGATGCTCCTGAAGGTTTGGGATAAACCAATCCTCCTGGAGATCAGCCGCAATGTGTTGTTTGTAGGTATGTGCTGGGAAGTGCAATTGCTCGAAGGCCATGATTAGTAATTCAAAAGGCATTACAACCTTGCCTGTGTTATTTTGCCTCCACAGTAAATCTGTTGGCACCCTCTTTTAATCCATAGCTCTTGTTCTGTGGCTGGTGCTTTCTTTTGTAGTTCAATAATCTGTGCTATTGGTAAAGAGCTGTAACCTTCCACTTTGGGTGTTTCCTTTTTATTTATCAGTACACATTCTGTGATAGGTGCTAGTGGTAGCTATGCTGCCTCTTTGTCGGCTGTGTCTGCTGCAGTGTTTCCTAATGATATTTCATCATTATTGTGAGTATGGGCTTGGCATTCCACCAGGGCCCCTACACAAGGTTGTGCGAGAGCTTCGATCAATCTGTTTAATAAGTCTGCATGTTATACTGGGGACCCACCTGTCCTCCTAAATCCCCTTCTTCTCCACCTGGACAATCCAGCATGTACTTTGGTGGTCACGTAAGCTGAATCAGAGTAAATTGTTACTGCACATCCTTTGGCTGCATGTAATGCTTCAATTAGAGTCACTAGCTCTGCGACTTGGGCAGAGAAATGCATTGGTAATCGTTTCTTCACTAGCACTTTGTACTCTCCTTCTTCCAACCTTACTACTGCTGCCCAACATGTTTTTCTCCTGTTTCTGGACAAATGGACGCTGAACCGTCTACAAAATACACTTCTCCTTCATCTTACGCATTTTCCCTGGCTTTTGGTATGTCATCTCCTACTCCTTCGTATGTTGAGCAGTCGTGTTCTTGCATATCTTGTACTGTGCATGGTTCAGTAATGAAGGCAGCTGGGTTTACTGTTTCGCAGTGTAGTACGTGGACATTAGGACTGGAAATTATTATCTCATATGCTGAAGCTCTTTGGGTAGCGTGTGTGGATTTGGACCTTTCGAGGATGGCAAACAGGGAGTGCTCCGCATATAAAGTGACAGATGAACACATGATAATGGTGGAGCTCTTTTCCTTTGTGAGGCGGCAGCTGCAAGGGCTTGTTCGCACGCGAAAAGGCCCTGCATTACCGAATCAAGAGTGCCGCTGTAATATGGTGTGGTTTGTGGCTCATAGAAGATTTCTGTGTTAACACTGTGGTCATTAATGTCCCATTGGAATTTGAGAATAAATAAAATTTTCTATCATAGTTGGGGGTTGCTAAAACTGGTGCAGTACTTATTAATTCTTTGAGATTTTCAAAAGCTGTTTGCATTTCTGTTGTCCAGCCTATGTGTTTTTTCTCCTTTTGCGCTACTTTGAGCCCTTTTAAGAGCGGCTTTGTGTAGGCTGCACAATCAAGTATCCAGGCTCTACAGTAATTGCAAATTCTGAGGAATTTCTGCATGTCCTTTACAGTATAAGGTCTGGCTGAGGGACACACTGCGGCTGCCCTGTTGGGTATTGTTCTCTTGCCATCTTTGGAGATCAATTGGCCCAAGTACAGAACCTCAGTCAGACAATACTTTAGCTTTTTACTGTCTACCTTGTTCCCCTTGTGGGCGAGTAACTGTAGCAAAGCTATCCAGTCCCTTCGCCAGCTCTTTTCACTGTCACTGCAAACCAGTAGATCATCTACGTATTGAATGATGCTACTCAGGACTTTAATATTGCCAAGGTCTTCATGTAAAATCCTATTGAATATGCTAGGACTCTCACAGTATCCCTGGGGCAATCTGCGGTGTTCGTACCTTCTTCCCCTAGATTAAAGGCCGTGAGGTTTTGGGAATCTGGGTGAAGGGGCACTGAGAAGAAGGCGTTTTTGAGGTCTAACACAGTAAAGTGGGTGGCCTCTTTTGGAATACAGCACAAAATTGACACCGGATTAGGAACAAGTGGGAACTCCTTTTGCACTATATCGTTAAGTGGGCGGAGGTCCTGGACCATACGCCACAACCCCCCTATTGCTTTCTTAATCAGATACACTGCCATATTGCATGGAGAATTTGAGGGGACAATGATGCCTTGTTGTAAGAGGGTCTGTATTGTTTCCTGAATCCCTTCCTCTGCGTCTAGGGACAAGGGGTACTGCTTAACTCTGGGGAATATGGCCCCCGCTTTCAGGGTTATTTTTACAGGGGTCACTTTTCTCAAAAGCCCTACATCATGTGGGTTAGTGGTCCATACGTGTGGGGGTACTTGTTGCATGTCTGTGTCGTAGTAGGAGCGTGGTGCACTGAGGGCTGCCATGAGGGGGTTCAGCACTTTATGGTATTGTACCATTACTTCACACTGGATTCCAAGATTATTTCCCTATCCTGGTCGTCATCAGTGAACAGTTCCTCATTTGTTAACCCTCTTAATGGTACATTGGGGTCAATTCACAGCACTGTGCGCCACTCGCAACCTTGCATGTCCGTTCCTATTAGCACTATTCTTTTCACAGACACCTGCACTCCTTCTAAGTCTAATGTCAGTATTGTGCCAGCTACTATCTCAGGTGCCGCTAGAGGGTGAAACACGAAATCTGATGGTACTCTCCATTCTTTTCTAGTGAGCTCAGTTACTGCCTTAGTCAACACTCAAATCCCATAAATAAACATGTCAGGGTTCACAGGTACTCCTCTCACCCTTATTTCGTTTGCTATTGCATTTATTAAGAGCATTGCTCTAATAGGACATATGCCTGAAGTAGAAAAGACAATCCCTCGTTCAGTGAATGATAGCGTCATGTTCAACTTACTGAGCAAATCTCGTCTTAACAATTGACAGGTGAGCTTTCATAATATAGTAAGGGTGTCTGAATTGTTCTCCCCCCTATTTTGACATCCAGCTCTTATGTGAAAGAAACTGTCACTACAGCCCCAGAGAATCCCTGCGTTTCGAGATTCTTGTCTGAGTGAGATCACCTACACAAAAACATGATTTTTCCGCCCCGAGACCACCATAAAGATGAACTGTTTGTTCCCTATCTCTGCCCCCACCAGTGGTTCCTCTTCTGGCCTTAAGGTAGTGGATAGGACTGGACACGCAAGTGCTCTCTGTGGGCTGTCCTAATCAGGGCGAGTGTCTGTTCCGGGGCAAGAAAAAATATTGTCATTTAGCACACAAGCTCCTTGATATGGTGCCGGCGCTCCATTTGCAGTGGTGGCAAATGGGTTGTAATGCCGATGGGCCATTTGGTTAGGGGTGCTTTGCCGTGATTGTCAGAGGGTGTTATAACTTGGTATGGGTCTGCTATTCGGTTGATCGTCTTGTTCGTAATTACCTTGGGGAAGGCAGTATGGGCTGCCCGGGTGTGGGTGTCTGTATTGTGGTTGATTGCTGTATCCCTGGTTGTACTGATAATTGCCTCCTGGCCTGCTGCGGCATTCCCTTGCAAAATGGCCCCACCGCCTGCAGGACCAACATTGTCCGGGCCCACCCCCTCATTGTCCTTGCCCTCCATACCCTCTTCCTCTTTGTCCCCGGAACCCACCTCATCCTCTTGCTGGTCTTCCTTGCCACTGGGGTGCCATGTACTGTTTTTCCCCTCCCCACTGCTCCTGCCCGTTGTCTGCC
This sequence comes from Ambystoma mexicanum, assembly GCF_040938575.1. Taxonomy (NCBI): domain Eukaryota; kingdom Metazoa; phylum Chordata; class Amphibia; order Caudata; family Ambystomatidae; genus Ambystoma; species Ambystoma mexicanum. The sequence continues at coordinate 1,135,421,021 of NC_090932.1, read as the reverse complement.
CACATTGCAGCCATTCTAGCCTGTGCAGCCACTGAGGAACCTCCCTCTTCTCCTGTCGAATCTGCTGGGGCTGCTGCTGTTACTGCTGCGACCTTCACTAGTTTACTTTGTGCTAGTTTTAATTCATCGGCTAATCTCCTCTGTGCAATTTCTTTCTCCCTTTCTTTGATCCTCCTACAATGATGTATAATGATGCTCTGTATTTCAGGCCATCCCATGGCTTCTAACCCAGCCATTTTTATCAAGGGCCTTCTTTACCTCCTTCGGGAGGCTTGTTTAATTATGAAGCAAAATAGGGAGGTGTTTTGATCCCATGCCGTGTCTGACTCTGCCCTCCACATTTCCTGCACCCCAATCCCCTATTGCCAAGGGCACACTCGCAGTACTCTTTTCAAAGGCATAGATCCATTTTCCTGCACCCGCCGTAAGCAGGGGGAGATATTTAAGAAGGTTGTTTTTGTCCATCTGTGCCCAGGGAACATAATGAGGTCTCCCTGCTCTCTTGTGTATCAATGGCATTTGCAATTTTGATTTTGTCTTTCCTGTACTTCCCTTCACTGCCTTCTTCGGCAAGGTTATCCTCCCCATTTTATTTCTGAGCCTCTCTTCCAATGACTCGCTCCTCCTGGGGGATGCCCACCGCACCTGCTGTATCTCTCTCTCTCCTACTACTCCTTCCTCAACTTCAGCAAAATCACTCCAGTACTCCTCATCCCTGACCAAAGCTACTGTGTTATACCACACACATTCTGTCTCCCCCTCCCTATCCACTTGTACAGCTCGTATGGGTGCATTGTCAATCCAGAATAAAAAGTCTCCCGCCTTCCATTCACCCTCAGGGACCGGTGATGTTCCCCCTGTTAGATGTCCCCCCTCTACTCCTCGTGTTCCCTCACATACAGCCCATAACCGAGCCAGTTCTGTTCGGGTTGTGTTTAACACTACTTCTAGATCCTGTGTGTTCGCTATGATGTTAACTGGAGCAGTTATGGTGGATGGATCATATGGAGGGGGCGGCGCTGTGCCTGGGGCACTGGCACTAGAGGTCCCAGATCGATATATTGGATCTGCATACCCCTCTGCGGCCCTTGTCATTAGAGGATATATTTTTTTAGGTTCATCTTTCCCCTTTTCTTCAATGACTTCTTTTTCCCCACTCTCCACCACTACCCCCTTCCTCTTTCTTTCCTTTGGGCTTGCTACGGGCGTTTCCTTGAACATCTTCCATAAGTCCAATATCTCCCTTCTATTTTGGAGTTACCTTCCTTTGTATTTTGCAGTCAAATAAGTGGACAAATGCTCTAGAGTCCCCTTATCAAAAGATCCCTCTTCTGGCCAGGCCTGAGACAATCCCTCTCCCTTTGTTTCGTTCACCCATTGCTCATGGTATTTTTTAATTTGATTACTGTACAAGGGGAGCTGCTTACAAATATGGGACAGAGGAGTGTACGTCCCCATCTCCCCAGATATTCCACCTTCTTATGGCAACTCGCTTCACTACTGACAAACAACCCAGTTATTTTGCGTCATTCTCGCTATGCTTTTATCTTTCTTCTAAGGACACTTGACAAACCTTGATCTTTCCCTCTTAAGCGTTGTAACACAAATACATTGAACAGTAAAAAACATATAACATGACATATTAATGACAACAAAACTTAGAATAGATAAACAAAAAATCATATATCCCCCTTCCCTCTTAGAGCTAACTCTTGTTCACACTTTCTCTCTCCAAACTCACATCCCTTCGCCCCTTCTGGGCCTACCTCCACAGTTGTAAGAAAAGATGCTAAGAGAATACCCTAAAACAACAACCGCTATTTGTTCTCGAGCCGTCTGCTTATGTGGGCTCCTACTGTATTATTTCTTCACTTCTTTAACCGCACTGGTCGGGACAGTGCACTACGACATCGTCTTCCACCCCCTTTCGGAGCTAGGTTCCCGTATCTCCTGTATTCCATTTCTTTTACTCCTTTAATCTCAACAAAAACCTAATGCCCATGAAAAAGAAAAAGCACTTTTTTCAAAGGAAAATAGTCACTCATACACATTCAGTCATTGCGTGTTCCTCTCAGTCACACTGCTCTATATTCCTGTTAGCTTGTTAGAATTGCAATTTATACTCACGTGCCTGTGTTCTTCAAAGAGCCTTCATTCACGGTCTATCCACAACCTCTGGGCCTCCCCCTTCTTGCTGCACCCAGCTCAGGCGAGCAGCGTGGTATTCGCAAAGCCGGAACCCACAGAAAACCTTCTCTTTGCGCGTTTTGGGGACTGGTCAGCCGTGGGTGGGGGCGGCTTTATAGGAGAGGCCCTGGATCTCGCCTCAGGTATGGCGAGTCAAGGACAATCACGTCATTGAGGTCACCAAGTGAAGGCACACACACCCAACAATGCACATAATATCCAATAGATCAAATAATGAGGATGCTCCCCTTCTGGGGAATAAGGTTCTGAGATAAAGTGCAAGTATAATAAACTTTATATAAGAATAATGGCGAGCAAAGAACTATGCTGCCCGACAGTACACAAGTGCAAGACGCGTCATCAGTGATGTAAGGCTATAGGAACAAAGGTCTAGAATACAATTGGTGAAATGGAATGATACATTATGCTTCCATGAGGGCTGACCACATTGGATTGGCTGCTGCTGCTCGGGTGTCGCTCCGGTGGCACGTGGGTCAGCTGGGTTCATCTTCGTGATGAAGGTCAGGGTACAACAAGACACATTTCTTTCTAGCTAAACTGAACAACAGGAGCTGATAATGAAAGAGTAATGGCACACATAAAATCTTACATGAATCGGGGTGATTGGGTCACATGAGCTAATTTATAGGCATTCCAACACCTACCATCCACAGTGCTTTTGATGCTGCGTGCTCCACACCCAGGTGCTCACCTCAAGGTTTGATCTCCCATCTGTCTTACTGATACCTGCGCACATGTGTTGATTCAAGACAATATACTGCTGTGCAGGGTTAGAAGTTCACTGGGGGTTCTGGTGTGGTCGGGGAGAGGCCAGGTCAGATAGGTATCTCTATGAAAAGGAGTTGGAGGGTCAGTGTTTGTTGGCTGTGGTCTGGCTGGGTGGGTGTCGAGCAGGCACATGCAATTTAGTGGAGAGGGATGGATTCTGGTGCAGAGGCCTGCTCTGATCTCACGCACTGCAGAATGGGCACTGTGAGGATATGATGTTATGCTGTTTGCAACAAATGAATTGCCGGGCTTCCGTGGGAACAGGGCTTGAGAGGAGCTGGCAGGACAGGAGGGGGTGGCGGAGCTCTGGGGTGTCTGTGTAGGCGCTGGGGACGGGAGAGCTACTCTTTGTAGGGGGATGATTTCCGGGCCTAGTAAAAAATGGCGTCTGTCGTGGAACAAGATGGAGTCTAAGGGCAAGTCTATGGGTTGTGTTATGCGTGCATGTGTCTATGTTACATTGCGCTGCAGGACACTTGTACATGGTATTTTAGCTCGTGAATGGTGAGGGGGTGGAAATGGACCATCCCCTTCCCATCACTCTCAAGCTGCAAACTCCTCTGTCAGGTCCTGCAATTGGTCCATCCCGAAAGAAAAAAAACTCCACCATCACAAGCGGTGTTGCGCTCACCTGGTTCCCACGGGGCCGTCGACCGGAACTGGGCCGTTGTTACTTCCACCAGCGTGACGTGTAGCGCCGAGATGACTGACTGGACTGGCCCGCTCAGCCTAGTTTGTCTGGCTCGCAAGAATATTCTTCTGCAAAGGAGAAGAGGAATTAACCACCCGTGGAATTGAGTGTCAACCCACCTTCCCCACTCCCGTTGTCTTCCCACTGATCACTCTTGATGTCCCCTCCTTAGTCTCACCTGATGGTTTGGAAGGATGAGCTCTCCATCCTGCGTCGACCGCAGGGGCGCGTTGATGACCAGTTACTTCACTGGCATAGAGGAATTGGTGAGTTCCAGTATTGACTCTAAAGTCCAATTGTTCATAAGAGTTCAAATGTCTGCTCTTCACTCTGTCCGATTCCTAGCAAGTTGCCGATTAATCCACTCGAAGATTTCCAAATGGCACTCGGTAAGATTCAGGTAAGTCTATTGTGTTTTTCCCCTTAGGGGCCGGGGTACGGCGATGAAGCAGAGTTGACTGTGCCGACCCGAGATGAGGTGAGACCTCCGTGGTAAATCAGGTAAGTTTTGTGGGGGGTAACTGATATTGTCCTTGCTTTCTCCCCTTAGGGGCCGGGGTACGGCGATGAAGCAGAGTTGACTGCGCCGACCCGAAATGAGGTGAGTACCTCCCGCGGTAAATCAGGTAAATCCTTGGAGGTAGCTTGTATGGCCTTAGAGAGTCCCCTTGCTCACCTTGCTGTCTTTGTCTCCTTAGTTGTCGGAGGGCGGCCGCGAGATGGAGAGAGCGTGATGGAATGATGAAGTACCGCCAAGCAGGTGAGTTCAGCGCGACGCCGTAGGAATGCGAAGCAATGCTTCAAAGACTTCTGTCTTTCAGTTCCGTGGCGAAATGGATCAGGATCCAGGTAAGGATTAAAGTTAAAACTCCTGTTCTAACCTTTATCCTTTTTGTCTTCTTGTTTCAGGAGTTCCAGGACTGAAGCAGGCGTGGCTGAAGACTGGAGCTGCTGAAAACACGATGAGCGTTACGCTGCAGCAAGCAGAATAACGCGAAGCACGTGTGGCTGTCCGGGCGTGGTTTAAATAGCCTTGGAAGAAGATGCAGGTAAGTATTCTTCCACAGCCCCACCCAAGTAACAAAATAGTCCCTTCAGTAAAATAGTCCCTCCTAAGCCTCATTTGGCTTGAGTCTTCGAGCAGCATGGTCTGCCTCAGGTCAGTATGCAGCATGGTCTGCTTCAGGTAAGTTATCAATAATGAGCCTGGTACCCATGGCGCCAGGACTGACTTTATCTTTATGAGCCTGGCGCCATAGGCGCCAGGACTGTACCCAAACAGCCCCTAACTGGGGCTTTTGGGCATGCTCCAAGTGGCATGATGCCTGCTTCCGGGGCTGCTGGGTCTGGTCTGGTCTTCCGGGGGCAGGCATCATGACAGCGGTCAGGTTCCGCAGGTTCGAGTTATCATAATCGCTTGTCATGTGCCAACCTTCCAGCTCAAGACAATGCCCCCAGACGAGAGGGAAGGGGGCATTGATGAGAGGCGTGCTCAATGATCAAGGCATGCTGAAGCAGATTTGTTCAGGAGCATTTCCCATGGCAAATGTCCGAAACATCAAAGGTCACACAGGAATCGATACTAAGGCAATGCAGAGCCTCGGACAGAAGAACCGCACCTTGGAAACCAAGGAAGTAGAGCCTACCGAAGGGCTGGGCCCGCCAACATGAACGGGTGGCAGGCAGCGGATGGAGGAAATCAGGAGCTTAGATGAAGATTAAGCATGTTAGTGGAGCTGTAGAGACAAGGCAACACTATTAGGGTCAGGTCCCACAACAAGAGCAATCCCTCCTTCAATCCTGAGCCCGGTGGAACATCAATGTCTCAGCACCTCCCTAGGTGGGAGGGTCCGACTGGTAGCAACACCAACTGGAAGTAGAGCAGGGTTACCAGCTGGAGACCTTCTGGTTCTGGAAGAGTTTCTTTCCAGGACTGTAAAAAGCAGGGTATTGGAAATACAGGGAAGAGAGGGAACATCAAAGAGATGAAATAACTACCCTGGAAGAGATGCGCTGAGGGTGAGACCTCCTGGAAGGAGCACCATTGATAGTAGAGGTCTAGTAGAAGTAAGGAGAAATCCCACATTGAAACTCACAAACTTGCACATAGAGACTCACAAATGGATTGATTTGGAAATAGATGAGGAAGCACCCTACAGGGCCACAATAATGACTCGGCTGCCATATATGTTAGAAGCGGCCAGGCTTCTGCCAAACTGCAGGCCCAAAAGGCAGAATAATCAGATGGGACTTGGTGGGAAGCAGTGGCGCCCCGCTTATACCAGGAGCACCTGCCACGAAAGCAACAAAAAAGCAGGAGGTGACAAACCAGGATCGTGGTGGGGTGGCAAGCCTCGGGCAATGGGAACAAGTCTGTGGAGCTGCACGCAGGCTAGCATTCCAGGGCCGCTTCACAGTCATCACGTGACTGGAACCGAGCAGAAAGTCATCAAACTTCCTGTAATGTAAAAAGGTGCCACCGTCCCACTTAAGCAAGCATTAACAAATTTAAAGCTTCAGGCGCTACCTTCAATTGCCCCTATTGCTGCAATCAAGGCCCCATTTTGCCATGCCGATACCTATGTCACTGGCAACCTCCTGAGACTTGCACATGTGCACGCCAAACTGACCCTGACAACCTGTTCCAATAGCCTTGTCCAGATGCCCCATATGTGATGCTTCAGATGACTTGCCAACACTCCAGGCCAGAATTGACACCCAGCCTTAACATGGAAAAGAGGGTTGCCATGAAACAATGCAAGTCACACATTGTTAGGAAAGATTTCATGATTGTATGTAATTTTCCCTCCATGTGTCAACCCCCAAACTTTTTGCTGCTGTTTTACACCCTGATCTAGACTTTGCCAGAGAAGCGCAGCCTTCTGTCGCACTCCTCTGGGCTTTCGCTCAATTCTTATGGGGAAACTGGCATGCCCTTAAGACAGTCAGTACTGGGAGACTTTGTTTCCCTTAGTCCTTTCCCCATGTTGCAGCCTTTGTGCAACATGAAACAAGAGTGCACTGTAACTTACTTTACCACGCTCTTGGGTCTCTAGTCATTCCAAAGGCCCTAAATCTCTCGCAGGACTTATTATGAACTGTGCAAGTGTGTCACGGACAGGACTGGTGGCAGCTATTGTTTCTCTTGAACCCTTTTTCGCCATGTTATCCGCGCTTACCGCGTTTGGCACAAATGAGTGGCCTGGCTCCAAAATGGCCAGGCCACGAGGTTCTTTGTCCTGTCCTCTGACCGTCTTGCCCCTTCACCTTCCCCAGGTCGAGCCGACTCGGGTCCATCCTTATTTGGTCATGCAGTTTCCCACGAAACCCAAAGCTTTTGCGGGCTTCTGCATGCCTTGTGTGTGCCTCCAGGATGTGGGCTGGGATGTCTGTTCCCAATACACATCCTGGGTGCCAGAGAGTCTGGAGTGTCCTGAATGCCTGGGACCACCGTGGTCCGTGATAGGTTCAAGTATGGTGTGATTGTTTGTGAGCAGATCTCCCATTGGGTCCTCTCCGTTTTTGCGCAAAGGGAACTTTGGATAAGAGGAGGCTGAAAACACCACTACCATGTCGATCTCCTGAGCTCACACCGAACAAGGGATAAGGAGCCAAGTATCCTGCAACAAGAAGCTGAGTCGAGGAACCGCTGGTGACCCGCTGAAGGTTTGGCACCCTGAACTGCTGCCCCTCTGCATCTGATCATCCTAGAAGGTCTGCGAAGGCGCTTCGACCCATTGGAATAGTGGGATCAACTGTTCCCAGCGCCTTCATCAAACCCTGCAAGTAAGCCTCTTCGGAAGTGTCCCTGGGCCAACCAGTGGGCTGACCAGCTTATGCAGGACGCTTTGCTCTGTCACCGCCGCCGTTTTGGGGAAGCCCTCGAAACTTGGTCTACTGCTTGCTCTGCGTCCATGGCACCCTTACACCGAATTTCATACACTTGGCATTCCCAGGTCTGAAGTGAGACGAGTGCGCCCAGACCAGAGTAAACGTGGTTGCCGTGTTGCCCTGCTGCGGTAACAACCTGTGCACGTCCGCTGCATTTGGGACACCCTCGACCCTGCATCCTGCTACACAGAATCTACACGGTGTTGAGATGTCCTCATCATCGCAGCTGAACCTGCCAGCAACGTGAACTGAACTGGAGAAGTCTGGGTCTGCCTGCGTCGGGGACAGGTGAGTAGTCCATATCCCAACCGGTGGCCCCTCGCGCAGGAGCCCGTTTCTTTTCTACCACTGTTGCAATATAGCGACTCTATCCTGCACTCTCACCCTGCCTCTGCCCACAAGTGGAGGCCTTACTTGAGTAGTGGGGACTTGTTCTGCATCGCTTCAATCACCTTCCTGAACTGCCTGAGACCCTTGAAGAGACCCTACTTTATCCATTGGCACCAGCGCGTGCAGGTACTTTTGAGCATAAGGCTCCTCTCTTCGTAGTGCTCGTACTTCCTCCTAGTTAGGTCTATTTCTGATGTCGAACTGGATCTAATGATTACTTGCACTGCCTGTTTTCCTCCCCATCTAGGTGGTCTACATATTACGTGCTCATAACTCCTTAGACCCCTCGGTCTTGTATATATATTGTATTGATTGTGATGTGTTGGTTTACTTGAGTATTATTGTGATTCTTTGCTATGGTCGATGTTACAAAGGCCTTGTAATAAATGTGTCTATATTTTTAATATAACACCTGTCTGGAGTAATTTGTAAGTGTCCTTGCTTTGTGTGCTCATTGAGGTCTTTCAGTCACCCTCACCCCTCTTGAGACTTAGTCTTGACCGCCACCATCGCTACCCTGATTGGTCTGGCTTGTCCAGAGGTTACCCTGTTCCAAGAAACTAGGCTGGCCTTCTGAACCTCTGCCCCTCCAGGTCCGAGTTCAGAAATCCATTTTAACAACCATCTGGAGAGTATTGTGGGGTATCACAATATTCTAGACTAACTTCTTCTTTTTCTGTAACCAACAATCCAACACTAATAATGCATATATATCTACACTGCCCTAAGCCAAAACTAAAATGAGCTTCTGTGGGTAAAGCATTATCTTGAAAACCTCTATATAAGGATGCAGGACCGCTGATTAGAGATCTACAACATTTCCCATGTGCAAAGAGCATGGCATAGCGAGTTAAAGAAACTCTCCACCCTTCTGTATGAGGGGCCAAGACACGGGGGACTGGGTCGGTCAGGCTCCTACCCAGTGTGCCGCTAAGAGGGTGAAAAGAGGGGATTCCCTGGCCTGGCCTCCCCCTCAGAGACATGCTGCCTTATTACACGTTTGGTGGTAATTCAGCTGTTAATCCTCTGAATTACTGTGAAAATCATTTACTGTTACCGCCACTTGGCTCTGTAGGTTTACCAGGGGATTGATTACGAGTGGTGGGAGGGCAGTGTTATTCCCCATTTCTGGAGTCCATAGGACTCAGTGGGGATTTTGGAAGATTTACTGCAAGTGATAATTCTACCACTGTAAATATAATGTTTTCTTTTAGGAAAAGTGGAGTATTTACCTCCAGCTTTTTGCTGAATGTGAATCTTCTCCTTTTTCTCCAAACTCGGTGTGATAGAAAATGGCAGTATTTCCATTGATGCCAAAGAATGTGCTGTTAACAGAATGACTGACACTTTTTTTTTACAGCACCACTGAACCCAAAATGAGTCTCATGGTTTCCCTTTGAAGCAGTAAGAATAAACTTTCTTTGTAAAGAGAATTCGGAACTACAGTTTCCAGCATATCCTAGGAGAGTCCAACTTCAATAATGAAGAACATGGCACATTTACATTTGTCTTGAATAATAATATTGGAATTAGGTGCGTACCGCAATTTGGATTCGAGTGAGTATTCGGCTGAATTCCTGCTAAAAATGAGATATTCGGCTTCGGCCGAATACTTAATTAATTTTCACTGGAAGCCAAATAGTTTCCCTTACAAAATACATTAAGCACTACTTTGACTCTGCCTGGATTCATTCAGGAATGTCATGTTAATTCTTTCAAAGAACCATTACACAAATTCTCCTGTCACTTTTTGATTGAGTACAGACAGAGCAGAGGTGTGAAAGTGCCATGTCTCAGCCCTTCCTGTGCTGGACAGACTTTCATTTGGTGGTTTGCTGGGGAGGGGTGAGCAAGAGAAAAACTCTCTATTTTGAATGTGCAATGAGATGTCTCTGGTCTCCCCTGTATTTTGCAGTTGGAAACCATTGAGCTGAAACAATACTTTACAAAGTCACTATTGGAACATTGGGCCTCATTCCGAGTATGGCGGTAAGGGGTTTACGGCGGCGTAAACAGCGCCGACCCTTACCGCCTGATTCCGAGGTCCCTTAGCGCCATGGAGGTTTTAACACCTGCTTTTAGCAGGTGTTAAAATCCATGGCGCTAAGGGACCTTGATGTTAATTACACCACCGTAATTTACGGTGGCGTAATTAACGCCTTCCCCACTCCCATTATGCCCTATGGGGCAAAAATGGGAATGGGGAAGGGTAAATGGGGATTGGGGACTTACCGCCCCGCCAACCTCGGAATGGGGCGGTAAGTCCGCCAACCACCATGGCGTAAACATAGTTAAAGGTAAAGGTGGTAAAGGTGGTAAAGGTACGACCCAGGCAGTAACTTACCGCCTGGGTCATAATGAGGCCCATTGTCTTTTTCTTTAGGGGCTTATTGATTAGCTGATGACCTGTGTGAGTAGTCTGAAAGTTACAGGTTCCAATCCCACCAATCCCCAATCCAAGTAGTATAATTGAGTGGGTTTGTTTAACTGCTGCAGATATCCCAGGAAGTTCCAAACCCACAGTAAAATAGCTCAGGCAGTAGTGTGCCTGCAGCAAAGAACTTTATTCAGCCCGCAGGGCAAGGTTATGCATGAAGTAAGATGGCTCAGTGGCAGTGGGCCTAAGGCATAGATGTGCTTGTAATATTGAAACATAGGTTTCAATTCCTGGCCTCCAACTGTCTCATGCTTCCCAAATGAGTCCCTTTGAATTGGGTAAGAGTGACAGATGTTACTTTAGAATGTGGCTATCCAATAGATTGGGAGTTTAACAGCAAAATATTTTTTACCAAAGTGCCTCACTCTGTGGCAGCACAAATATTCCTGCCCACATTAGAGAGTTCAAAAAGAGGGATAATTGTGAAATAAAATGGGGAGATACAAGTTTACAATTTAGAAATATTGGACCAAGGGCCTCATTACGAGTTTGGAGGTAGCCATGCCCTTAATAAGCTGCCTCCAAACTCGGGTCCGGGTTCCCTGAATGGGGAAATACCGGGCCATTCCGACCTTGGAGGGCCCGGTATTTCCCCATTCAGGGAACCCGGACCCAGACCATCCCCATTCCCATTTGAGCCCCCATAGGGCTCAATGGGAATGAGGAGCATGCTAACAACGGGCCTGTTAATGACGGGCCCGTTGTTAGCATGCTGGCCCCCTCGCAAGACCCGCAAAGGACGTCTAGTAAAACCAGACATCCAGAGCGAGTCCCGCGAGCGACCTCGTAACGGGGCGCTAAGGGGTTAACGGCGCCAGCACCTTTACCCTTTACCGGCACCCTTAACCCCTTACCGCCCCTCTCGTAATGAGGCCCTAAATGCATGTACAAGTGAATCAAATAAGTAAAATAAACATGCACATGCCAAAGATGGGAAAATCAGCACTGTCCCTTCCCTATGGGATGATCTGAGAACCATGGAGGACTCAACATGCCCTTTATATTTTTAGTTGGCATCTTTCACCTTGGCCCAAATCCCCACACACACATACCCCACCCGAAACACAAAGACAAATACTATCTATTAATGAAAAGACATCTTTCAAATGTCTCATCGCCTCTCAGTAGCGCTTCAGCAGTCAGCAGGGTGCTATTTGATGTAATGACTCCTTTGGTGTTTCAGTGCCTTGTTGCAGCCAGAAGGCTGAAAATCGGGAGTCCCGAAAGGAACATTTGAAATTACAAACAGACACATCCCAGTCTCCCCTCACAGTGATTGCATACTATACTTTAGGACAAGTCTTAGTTTCTTAGGCCCTGCCCAACAAGCGACAGCTATGAATGCACAAACATACAAAGTGTGCTGTTATTTAACTGATAAATTTGTTATAATTTGTTCCTTTCATGGTTTACAAAAACATCTCCTGTAGACAACAAAGACAAGAAATGCAAAAAATAATGATGTACATATTTTAAAGTGTATTTTTAATTTACAACGTGTTTCTCTTGTCTACATAACTTTATGCTATAAAATGGCAACTATTCAGCTCTGTATTTGGCTCCGACTGAATACTTAAATCTACTCTTCGGTACAACCCCAATTGGAATGCCAACAAACACCCACCATAAAGCTTGTGGGAGTTGCATCCCCGCCATACCACTTTAACTAGAATGCACCCAAAGAAAGAGCGAACCACTGAAGTTCTCGGAATGCTGACTGTGGAAATAAAAATAAACTGCAAGAAACTCATTAACCTGAATGCTCGCAGTCACTTGAAAGAGCGGGCTTCACTTGCTGCAAGTCTGCTGAACACTGTGGAATGCTGTGGAAGTGCACCAACGCTGGTTTGTGAATTCAACATGGTGCCAAGGGCTGCACCCCTGTTTAAAGGCCTGAGTGGACTGTTAAGCAGTTTAAACAGCATTTAAATCCCAACCAATACCTAAAGGGAACCAATAAAGAACTCATGATTCAAAATCCACACCATGAGAGGAAAGACCATTTAGGGTGGATAAAACAAAACCCACAAGTGAAAAAGCAATCCTAGGAATTCACCCTCCAGTCACACAAAAGAAGAGGCAAAATGCCAGTCAGAGAAGAAGATCAGAAGGAAGCAAACAGTCTTTGAAACGCTGCCAGGAAACAGGTGGAGAACACTATATGGGATTAGGTAGCACACTTGTTATTGCACAACAGAAACTCCTGAAAGTGCCTAGCAGAGGTGCATACAGAAGAACTGAATCTTTGTTGAAGATAGGACCTTGTGAAAAGTCCTAGCCACAAAGTTTGATACTACAGAAAAGGCCTGAAGGTGAGGTGCTTCCTTGAGAAGCCCAAGAATAGGAACCTCTCGCCGGAGGATGATATAATCTGTCTGAACAGGATCCCGATTGGGGAACAGGGGGTGAGGAATACCAGTTACTAACAAGAGTGTTGTATTGAGAGAAGCCAAGGTGGAGTAGCCTTGATCTTTCCTGAGTGGATCCCTGTTTCCATTATTCCCACTCAGGTCTACTCCTCTTTTGAATGCCTGGCCTGCAGGCTCTCTCTCTACCCTGTCACCTCTCTTACTCTGGCAACTCTCTATCGCCCGCCGGGCCAGTCCACCCTCTTCCTCTTGGAATGGGCTGACCTGGCCTATTCTCTCCTCTATTCCTCTTCCCAACTCCTCCTGCTGGGGGATCTTAACCTCCATCTCGACTTTCCGGACTCCTCAGGACCTTTCCGCAACCTGTGTGACTCCCTTTCTCTTTCCAATCTACCCTGTGGTCCAACGCACACTGCTGCCCACACCTTGGATGCTCTCATCTCCACAGACATCCCACTCTCTATTCCTCTCACTACCTCACTCTCATGGACTGATCATTCTCTTCTCTCTTCTGACTTGAAGCTCTCTTCTCCTTTAACAATTTCATGCCCTGCACCACCTCCCGACATCAAGGATGAATAAAAGGATTAAATACTATGATAAATTCCACTCTGGAATGTTGAGAGTCTTATAAAGGGAGATTCTGTTTGGATCCCCCATCTCGGGCTACTGAGTTTTTTAAATGGACAACAGGAATTATTTCTGTAGTGGAGGGACAGTAACTCTCCTCTTTTCATTTAGAGAAGTGGCACATCATCGCAGACCTAGGGATAGCACCCCCTGACAAGGATAGGGCGTGCTTCTTTCTAGGGTCAGTGTTAGTTGTTTTACAGCTCGATTAAATCCACACTAATTTGCAGTGTTTCTCCATGCATTTCTTGTGTGTTTCATATACTCTCTGTATATGATGATGGAGAAGGCAATTATGTTGTTAATAGCCTAGCTTTCCCTGACTGTTATAACGAAAATCAGGAGTAGCCAGAAAATACCAGAGAAATGTTTGCCTCTTCTTCCAAGAAGAAAAAATACTTACATAGTTGTGACCCTACTAAACAGCCATCAAGGCTATTGTAATGCCTTCGAGGGTGGCCTTGCTATGTCACGCGTCACCAAATTACAAATGGCCCACCCAAAACATGGATCTGAAGCTGCTGCAAGCCTGAGAAAGCTTGCACGTGTTTACCCAACATGGAAGGAGATCTACTGGACTTCCATTAAACAATGCATGATACAATGTGATGCATCATAGCGTTAAATCCATCTAACCCCTCCATGCATTATCAGTTTTACCCATTCCCATACTACTAACCGAGCTTCCTGGTTGTGAAGCAATCTATTGCTCATAATTCCCAAAACAAGATGAAGAACCAAAGTAGATAGTAGGCTCATTGTTGCTGGACCTAAACTCTAGAATTCCCTCCACATAACATTGTATCATATGGCTATATTAATACCTGTAGGACTAAGCATATTGCATTGCTGTTCCAGACCTCAGATATCAGTTCACCAGCTTCAGGGGTGCAATAAACACTGAGACACAACTAACGATGCAAAAGAGCCCTAGAAATGCCTTTATTCACTCACTCACTCACTCCCACAACGGACATCATAATCAAAGATCGCGGTCTCATGGTGTTTATTTTCCCATCATTTCCGTCTTTATTCATCATGCACATTTACTTTGTGCCCATTATTTCTGTATGTATACACATTTATTATTTGTCATGTACAATGATAAATTGCTACCAGTTTTGTTCTGTGTTTTTTAAAATGAAAACAAATGCTTTATTAAAACACCGCACAGAACACACATGGAACTGGGTTATTCCACTTCAATGTCAGCTCCATTTTTACCATAACAAATGGTTGCTCCTGTGATTGCTGCTGGTCTAACATATATGCTGTCAACATATTTAAATACTTTTAATACTATTTTTCATACAACGCTCACACTCTGGCAGCCTGCAATGCGATGGACCTGCGATCATGTTTGACAGCCTAGGGAAGCAAGCAGAAAGACCCACTTTTCCATTTTTACAAAGAAATGCAGACAGCAAGCAAATTGATCCTCGTCTGTAGTTATGTGGGAAAATCATTAAAAATGGAAAACAGGGAGCCTTAATCATAATCAACGCTTGCAAAGATACATCAATTCTAAAGCCTGGCCAGGTGCTAGGGGCCAGAAAGCAAGACTAAAGAGCCCGAGCCAAAGGTAAGAGCGAGTAAGGAGCGATGAAGGCCCATAGGTCATAGCACCCCCCACCCCCCACCCCAGCACTGGGCTTTAAGGCTACAATGACAGGTCGTGGGGGGGGGGGGCTCACCCCTTATTTTATTCCCTATCATACAAACTTCATTGTGTGAAGGAGGAAAAATGGAGTGGAAGGAAAAAACAAAATATTCTCGGGGATGGCTCCTGAGAAACAGACGATTGGTTGCCTCAAGAGAAGGGTCCTTATTAATTTTAATGACAGATCCAAGACGAACGAATGGAGACATGCTGGTGACAGAGGCTGTGGTTGGAAAGTTGCTGATACAGCTAACAGGGGAAGCTTGAGCTCAAGGATCAGGAGGCACCTAGAGTGATTCCGACATCCATCAGGGTCATTGACATATCAGGACCTACTGTGCCATTATTGCCCAGAAGCTCTGCATTCGCTCTGTTGGTCAGGATCCCATGGTTTCACTCCAGATGCTCATTAAGTATAAGGAGGTGTGTGTGTGTGTGCGTGCGTGCGTGCGTGAGAGAGAGAGGGATAGAGAGATAGGGAGAAAGAGAGAGAGAGAGAGCGAGCGAGAGAGAGGCCCATCTCCTCACAAAACCACTAATTTTAAGAAAAAAAGCAAGAGTTTGTATCTTGAGCCATAACAGTTTTCTAAAAACACAAAATGAACATATGTTCCAGGACACTTGTTGCAGTCACTCTCAGTGGTTATCTGGATCCGGAATTGAAAGTTGCAAAACCATAGTGAATGGGGAAATAACAAGAAAGGGCATTAACTTAATTAGTTGCAAAATGTACTTTAATGTAATATTCCACAGTCCCCACTCACAGTGGTGGGGACTACACTAAAGGGCTGGGGGTGATGTTGACACAGCAGTTCAAGGTTTGGACTAGCGAAGGAAGGCGATTATCGAGGGCAATCATGTAGTTGGTTATAGCCGGACCGAGCATGGTTTCTGTGGTGAAGAGCAAGGAGGGTGAAGAAATAAAAGTGAGAGGTGGTGCGGGGTGGATATGGGGATGCAAAGGATGAGGAGGCCCTAGGAGCAAAGGCCACAAGCCAGGAGAAAAGTAGGAGGTGGTCAGCCAGTCAGTGGAGTGTGAAAAGAATAGACTTTTCCCGTCTATTCTACTGTTCTGCTCTCCTCTTTGGCCTCCATGTCTCTTATCTTGCTCCCCTCAAATCCCTCTATCACTCTTCTATCCATTCTATTTGCTTTCTCTCCCCTCTTGATTCCATCTCTTCTTCGCTCTCTTCTCTTGGCTGGCTTCCCTTTCATTCTCAACTTAAATTCAACTTTCTCTGCCTTGTTTTAAAATCTCTTCACGACCTTGTCCCTCCCTACCTCTCCACCCTCCTCTCTTTCTATACTCCCTCTCGTCCTCTACGTTCTGCTGACCTATTCCTCCTCTCTGTTCCTCCACCACCCTGTGCCCCTTCCCGCTTCCATTCCTTTCAGCTCCTCGCCCCCCTACATTGGAACTCCCTACCTCTCCATATCCGTTCTATCTCCTCCTACCCCTCCTTCCGCTCCTCCTTAAAATCTCATCTTCTTCATCCTCCTTTCTGACCCTCATTTCACTCCATTCTTACTTTCCTCCATTTCTCTCATTCCTTGTCCTCCGCTAACTGTTGTCCATAATGTTATTGATTGTTTGATTCTAGTTTGATATTCATGCTTCGATTGTAATTTTGTTGTTGTAATGTAAAGCGCTTTGGTGTAAAGCGCTATATAAAAATTAATAAATACAAATACAAATACAAAAGGGAGTCATTTTCCATGGATAAATAACCCGTGCCAAGGGTGGTGGAGATCTGGGTGAGGAACAGGGAGTTTGCAGAGGGCGTGTGTAGAAAAGGTTAGTACTTTGTCCAAAAGTGCATAGGAGAAGGGCGATCCTACAGGTAAACTTTACATTTTTCTATCACACTCACCATTCATATTGTGGTAGAGGACAGCCAACAAACTTGCCACTGAATGCAGCAAGCAAACGACAGGAAAGAAATGCACGGAGGCAGAAGACTGACAACACTTGGCCCCAAACTATGCAGTAGCCTTTCACAAGATCAGAGGCTCCTAAAAGACAATTACAAGTTCAGCCATAGCCCTGCAGATAAGGGGTGTATCGGCCCTTTGTACACCTTAAAAATAGGCAAGTACTGCCAGAAAATAGAAATTGGGAGTAAAAATGCTCCCAACAAAAAATAGGAGACAGGCACATAAAACCTTGCCTCCCTGCTTTCCCTCACATAGCTCCATGGATATGTTTGAACCAGTTGTGCAAGGAATACAACTGGAAGAAACTACTATTATTACTTCCTAATCAGAAGACGTAATCATGCAATGTTTAATGTACATGAATAACTATGTGCAAAGAAATAATTATCACAAAAACATTGCCGTTTTCCAGTTAAAACCTCGTTGTACCCACTTATTAAATACTCCCATTGGGAATTGGGCTTACATTTTTGCTCCCTAAAAAATCATTTTACTCCCAACTTTAAAAAATACGGAGCACAATGCTCCAACCTCCCAATCATATCTGGAGACTGAGTTCAGGAAAGATGTAGAAAACACACTCTTTGTGAAAGCTTTGCCCAAGACAATTTAAGGGAAATGGCTTCCTGGGAATATCTAAGGCCATACTGAAGACAAACTCATCAAAGCAATGAAATGCAACCAACTTGACTGAACTTAGAAATGTGCCTATTTCCATCCTCTTTTGTACTCTGGTCTCTGCCTCTGTGTTCTCTGCCTCTGTGGTCTCTGCCTCTGTGTTCCTATTGCACTTGGAGGCGTTGTTTCGCTTGATTTGCAGTGTGTTAAAAACACTAACTAAAGTAAATATGAGGCTGCTGGAGTAATGATCGAATCTGCAATTGCACAGATGTTTACCAGGTTGAAACTGACAACTCTGGCCTTGGAAGTGAAATATTGGGGAAAAGTAATGTTGCTGTGAAAGAAGACCACCAGGTTGTGATCCATGGGAGGTGAGAGTTAAGAGACTAAGTGGAAAGGATAAAGGATAGGTGAAAAGGGGAGGCACTACAGAGGCGCGGGGACAGCGCACTTCAGTTGGTGGAGTTGAGTATCACACATGATAGTGCAAGCTAGTGTCAACTTGTGGATAGTCTATTGCCGATGCAAGACACGTGTTCTGGGGAGTAGGGGTGTGGTGGGGGGATGGTTGTGGGAATGAGAAGATTTTAGTATCCTCTGCAATAGGTGAAGAGAGAACCCGAAGGAATAAATGGGTTTCCCAGAAGAGGTGTAAAGAGTGTGGAGGAGGGGACCAAGGACCAACCATTTAGGGTCTCCTGCCAGGAGTTGATGTGGCAGCAGAGGTGCTGTAGATCCAGCAAATGGAGAAGGTATGGTCTCCTCGGTAGAAAGGACTCCAAGCAACCCAAGCAAGGGCGGGTGTCATGGAAGTCTGGAGGAGAGGGTAACGATCTGTAGCATTAAAGAACGGAGACGTGAGCCAAGGTGAAAGAGTAGGAGACATGGGCGATCCCCATGTGCGTGAAGTGTCTGCTATGGAACACCGATTGGAGAGGGTGGGAGCGTTAGATTCCAGGTATGCAGTAATGTGCTTGAGACCAATAACTAGCTGGCCTGTTGCGGTCAGTAGAGGGTTCCCTTAGGTCAGATCCCTTCCATAAAAAGACAGGAAAGGGGCGCGTGGGAAGTGGCAGGTTGCATAGTGAAAATACGCAGGGGGAGATCAAGGGGTCCCAGTTCCCTGACTGCCTTCAGTGCGGAGGAGTGAATACGGCCAAAGTATAAGAGCGGCAAACTAGCGCATGCGAGCAGGTTCAGTCAGGATGGTGCGAGCAAAGTATGATTGAGGGGATAGAGTGGGTGGGGTTTGTTTGGGTAATGAGGTGTAGGAGAATGAGGAAAATGAGGGCAGAGAGGGACACACATATCTCGAATACCTTGGTCGGGGGGAGGGGAGGCGAAGCAGGGAAAGTCTTTTTCAGAAACTGAGGAGGAAAGGGATTGCCTTATGGGTGGGTATGCATGGGTTAAAGGGGTTTTTAAAGATTGGGGGAATGGTTGTGTATGGAACTGCTGAGGCCAGTATACTAGAGAGATTTGGCAGAGTACAGAGGAGAAGAGTGACCGCAGGGAAGGATCTATTGTAAGACGTGAAGTGAGAAAAGTGTGGTGTTTCCATCTGTGGCGCAGGTGGCAAACCAAAGAAGCCCTCGGATGCTGGATGGCTGTGGAGATCCAGAGTTGAGGGTACGAGTGAGATGGAGTGCATGTTTGAGAAGCAGAGTGGTGCTAAAGGAAGATGCAAGTGGCATGTTGAAACCTTGAGAGGTCTGCTCAATGGAGTCAGCGAGACATGAATAGCGAGGTTGGCGAGTGGAGGGCTCATGAATTCAGGTTTGAATTTTGAATTTACGAATGGTGATGGTTAAAGGAGGAGAGCAGAGAAGGTGATTTGAAGGATGGAGTGGTCAGAAGGACAAGATTGGTTGTTGAAGGGAATAGGAGAGGAAGATTAGGTCGAGTGAACTGCCGTGGATGTGGGCCGGTTGATTACAGAGGAGGAACAGAGTCTGGAGAGGATGGAGTCCAGCTGGAGCCTATATGATAGACAGTGGACTGGATAATGCCCATCAAAATTACACGGCTAAGCGGCACTAGATCGAAAGAGAAAAAGCTAAGCAGGCTAGCTAAAAAACACAAAACTTCACTTATTTTAACAGAAAGTGCAAGAAAAGCATTGATAAGTCACCAGCAGGGGTTTTTATATAGACATTTTTCAGACTTTCACTCTCTGACAACTATTGACATCATAAGCGCAGATAGTGCCATCATTCCCTCTGCAACTACCATCAAAGCATGGTTATTGCAATCATATACCAGTTTTGCCATCAAAAGCCCAGGTACTCACACCATCGCCAAGTTCTTTCTCCCATTAACCAGGGACTCACATGACAGCAAGGTATTGCCATCAAATTCCAGGTGCTCACTCCATTACCAAGCGTTTCATAAAATAGCCAGATGTTCATGTCATTGAGCTGGTATTGTGGGGCGGGTTGGGATAGTAAAACTCTTTCAGCATGATCGCTTCACAACTCGGGCCTTTATACTGCGAGGACATACCCTGCCTTCCCTCTCGCTGAGGTAACAGGCACCCCCTACATTGCATGCTGTGCGTGTCATCTTGCAACTCACAAAATTGCATGCAAAATGAATGCTTGAAATTGCATTACCTGGTCGAGCAATTCTTATCATTCCAGTGTCATGTACATGGAAACAGTTGACCATTGCTGGCTGTGCCACCAATAAAGCAAAACTAAAAGAAAGGGAATTGTTAGTAACGGTGGACGAAGGACTCAGCAGCTACTGGTAGATCACCGGAAGTGTTGTGACATGCTGGACTTGTTACAGCGTCACTCCTCTTTTTGAGAGAGGAAGTCATAAAATGTCATGCCTGGAAATGTGTTAGTCCATTTTTTGTGAAGTCATCTTTTCAGTACTGCAAAAAAGCAGATCACCAGTCACTTTTTTACCCCCTAAAAATTGGCAAATACGCCCAACAAAAATCCTGGAGCATACGTAGTCTACAAAAAAACAGGAAAGAAGTGACACATGGAAGTCTGCTCACAACGCCCCCCCCCTACACTGCTCCACAGCTGTGTTTGGGTCACTGCAACCAGCAGGGCAGTGCCGCTTGACGATGCTCCGCTATCATTGCTGCCTGATCTGCAGAGGAACATTAAGGGAAGCATGCATCTCTTCATTTGCATCAATTACTAAGTGTAGAAAGTATGAATTAGAAAGGATATCTGTTTTACAGTTAATACACTTTTACTTGCTACGAAATAGGTTAAGTAGATTACTTTTTTGACTCCATAAAAATTCATTTTACTCCCTTAACTATGGCCTGTACTGTAAACTACCTGACTTGTACCCGTTTCTATATGAAACTTGTAAACTGAAAATCCCCTGTAATGCGCCCAGATACGTTCGGGTTTGGAGCGCTATATAAATAAATAAACAAACCTTTTTAAAAAATAGTGAGCAAAATACTCATGCTTCAAAATTTGATGTGGCGCGCCTGTTTCCACGCCTATAAGTTTCTGAGCATATGCCTTCTTGTGACACATAAACAGTCTATAGAAGGCATGTGTCATTCTCCAGCCTTCCGTTTCTGAAAACTGAGAACAAAATGCAAGACGAAGTAGCAAAGGGCATTTATAAAAAGTCCCATTCTTGCCATAAGGAGTGGGGGCAGGGAATCCAGGAGATGTGTAAGGAAAATAAAATACCATCAGCATGTCTGAGGCTCCACAACAGGAAGTTTTATATTTAATGTATTCATTTCTAAAGCCCTCTTAGCCCGGAGGCATCAAGGCGCTGTTACAAACCAGTTACACATACATAGACATCAAGAGTTCAAGCTAAACGGCAAAGTCTTAGCATACTGCCATGTGCAGTAGTTATGCCCATTGCAGTCTATGAAGGTTTATGACTTCCTGGTTCCTCTTTTGTGTGTCTTTTATGGACTTAAAACATCGAAAAGACGATTAACTGAAGTAGTTGTCAGTGCTGCAGAACGGGACATATATCCTCATTCTCTTTCCTCCCTCACATCCTGGACCTTGGAGTCATCTTCAACTCCTCTATCTCTTTCCTCCCTCACATACTGCACCTTACCAAGAAGGCCTGTTATCAACTCCACCTCCTCAGAGGCATCCTTCCTTTTCTCAATTTTCCCCAGAATCTCAATGTATCTAGAGCTCTGGTACTCTCTAGGCTGGGCGACTGCAACAGCCTCTTCCTTAATATACCCTCTTCCTCTCTCTGCCCCCTCCATCTTATCCAAAATAGGGCTGCAAGACTTATCATTGGCCCAGGTACTGTATCTCTCCAGCCCTAAAATCTCTCCACTGGCTCCTGGTTGCTGCAAAGATCGAATTCAAATCCCTCTGCATCATCCATAAGGCTGCCTGTGGCCGGGGACCACGCTATATAACAACTTGCTCTCACTAAATACTCTCTCTCCAGATCTTTAGGCTCCTCTGGCACCAACTCTCTGCGTGTCAAGCGCTCCTCTAAGCAGTGAATGAGTGGCTGATATCTTTCCTCGGTTGGCTCCCTTCTCTGGAACAGCCTACCCTCCAACTTGAGCTGGATCACCTCAAATTCCAGATGCGCCTCAAGACTTTCCTCTTCACCTCCTCCTGCCCCACTCCCGTGCTATACCCCACAGTCGCTGAGATTGGTGGCCTGGGCCATTATTTGTTCTCCTGGGTCCTGGCCTTTCACCCAATCGCCTTCAGCTTCCTCCTGCTCCCAGCACTTGCCCTTGGGCAGCCACCGGCCTGTGCTTCCCTCACAGGACTGCACTTATTTTATTGGCAAAAGGCCACTCATTACCATGTGGCCTCTGTCAGGTACTTACTGGTGCCCAGTAACTGACACTGTGGTACTTACCCCCTCCTGGTAAATCCCAGCACTTACCCCCTTCCCTTGTCCCTCTCTCTCTTTTGCACTTGCACGCAGTCGTGGACTAACTTATCAGACGTTCTGCCATCGGCAGAATGAAAATGAAGTTGTGAATGGCCTTGGGCCATTTTTATGAGCCACCATGGGGCCTGTTTTCGTGTCATTAATATCCATAGGTACGGTTTTGACTTAATAAGAAGTCAGTCACTCATGTTGCCTGTGGGCTGCCGTGGTTCATGGATGGATTCATCATGTCATGCTTACATTCATCAAAGAAAGTAACACTTAATTCCTAAGTGTTCACTTTGCTTTGATGAATGCAACACAAAAGCATGAGGCTGTGCTGCTGGCAGGGCCCAGGCAGGCACAACCAGCCATCCGTGAGCATGCACCACCAGCCAGGAGACAGAAGCGCTCAGGCTGCGCTCTCTCTCTGTCTCATCACATCATCAAGAACAAATGTGGGGAGTGGGTGGGTCGTGAGCAGCCTGAGACTGAGCTCATGCCTTGGTGCACGTGTTCGCTTTTTCAGGCCTGCCTGGGGTGGGGGAAGGGGGCTGTCACATAGCTGCTGCCACCTGCCTGACTCCTGAGCCTCGATGGTCTTTGGCCTGTGTGTGACTGGCTGTTGCACCAGCCGGTAGCCAATCATGAAGCATGACACATCATCATGCGCATTAATGTACTGGTGGTGTGGCCACCACACCCCAACACATGCTGGGGACTCAGATTTAGAGGAAGCCGGAAGACGTGTTGAGGGAGCGCTGTGAGTGTGAGTAGGCCTAGGCACCAGGCACGGACAAGGATGAGGAAATTCAAACTGCCTGGCCCAGCCCAAGGAGACTGTCTCTGGACACAGAATGTGTGCATTTGGGCCAGCGCGCTAAGCCAGTAAGCAAAGTAAGTAATTAAGTAAAAACATAATATTGAAGGGGCTGATGGGCCCACAGTGGGTTTGACGGGAGTCAGAATGCCGAAAGTGAAGTGTGATTGTACTGTGGTTGGTGAACTGTCTTCAGTCAGAGTCAGTGAGACAGGAGGGAGGAATGTGAAAGGGGAGGATGGGGAAGGCCATAAGGCATGTTGCACTGACTTGTGTAATTCCTCACTCTGAACCAGCCACCAGAAATATTGTGTAAGCGACTAGGAAGGAAACCAATGCAGGGACATGGCATGTTATCAGTTGAGATGTTCACCATGAAGCAGTTTGCTGCTACGCACTGGCACTGCGAAGTCTATCAGTACCTTCGGATTTAGGTAATTATGTGATGTGGAAAGAACGATTATGGCCGAGTGGGGCGCAACTCGAAGTTTGTGAACATGGGCTTGCTATTTGTTCAGGGCTTGTGTGCATCACAGAGAGGCAGCAGGCACTTATGCGATTTCCTGGAAGTGTTTGACGATTCTGGGAGAGTGTGGCTTGACGCTTGAGGTGGTCTGATAAGAGCATGGTTTGTTGTTGCTGTGATTGAGGAAGCAGAGTCTCCCCAAGCCTGTGCGGTTTAAAACCCACCACAACCAATTATGCCTCCCAATGTGCAGATCAGGCACAGTCGATCTGGCCATGGGGAATGCAGGGGCCCACTTTGTAGGTTTGGAGGCCCTGTGTTTCTTGAGCTGTTTCGTCATTACTCGGTCACACACTGCAGCTCATTTAGGGACAGTGTACCTGGCTACTAGGAGCCTATCCAGAAGTTTGATTCGTGGGCAGACGGGAGAATTCTCCACGGCCAAATACATGTGTGATGCTGCCCTTTAATCGACCATTCGTAAAACAAGGATGAGTGTAAATGTTCTGCAAGGAGGTCTGACTACTCTATGAACAGAATCAGACTCACACAGGGTCGCTTTTTTCCCACTTCACTGAGATGCAAGGGTTCCAGGCCTTCTGCCTCAGCCTTGCGATCCACTGTAATCCGACATTACATTCCAAGACTACTTCCCCCACAATGCATTAGGTTTTGAAATGACTGCCCACAAGCAGATACAATGAGGTCACTGTGACACAGAGCCATTTGGTTGGAACAGTTACAAACCAAATTAATTTGTTCAAAAAAGGTGTAGATTCGAATAGTAAATCATAACACATTGTAAAAAACGTCCCTAGCGGCAGCGTGTTGCATAAGGCGGATTTTCTTAATTTTAAGACCGGCATTTTCTGCTGGATGATGCAGGTAGAACTTTAAGATTTTGTCCACCTTTAATGGTTCCAAAAGAAATTTCCCTGGCCCCTCATAGCACTATTACTTTATGTTTTACACCAGCATTCTTTGCTGCATACATGTTGGTAGGTTCAGCAACAGGTGAGCATCAACTACTTTAATATCTAACTAAGCACGCATTACTGTATAATTTCCGTAAGGACATCAAAATTCCCAATCCTCCATGACGCTGGCCAGATGGCTTTGCAACCCACGCCAATAAGCAATGCATTTATTTCACCTGCTCCCAGGGGCAAGGTGCAGCTGGCAAAAGGCCCCAATTAATGGAAAATAGCCATGTCCTAATCCCAAATGTGTTCCTGCTCTTTCAAAAATGTTAGACCTTCCTTCTACCATAAACCCTCACTTCAACTTGCAAACACTGAGAAACTGCACCATCGATAGTGACGTGCAGCATGTGATTAGGGTCACCTTTATCCAGTCTTGCCTCTTTACCCTCCTGTCTGTCAGCAGTTGGTGGTATAGTCCATTTCAGCTAGCATGCCACATTCACGCATGGCATGCCACCATGCTGGGGAAGAATGGTGCTGCAATCCAAAATTGTGGGTCATACACAGCAGTGTACCTCCAAGGGTTAGTGCAAGTGGTGTCATCCTCCACGCCTGGCAACACTGTTTTTTCATAAACCGAACAATAAATAATACGTTTTGTAGGGCTGTGTGGGAGTGCAGGGTTTACAACACATTAGCATTTACTCTTGTAAAATCCTCCTCATTATGTGTATGTATGAATGCTCTAAACACATGCTAACAACTTTTTCTTGCTTCAGGAATGTGGTTGCTGGTCTACCTTTGAACGCACATGGAGTCTACTCACTTCTTCCAACTCGTCTACACCGCCCACCCCAAGCAATCACTGTATTACTCTTAGCACCTTGAAATGGGATGCTTCTCCCTGTGGTGCATTAGGAAACACCACAAGATTTTTAGAAAACTATAGAGAATATACTGACACACTTGGTGGCATGTTTACTGAACTTTCCTGCAGCACCCTTGGTAGTATATAGAATACACAGATGGCATATTTGTCTGAACACTCTTATCCAGGGTTACACTGGATGGAGATACAATTGTCTAACTTGCAGTTCCCCCTTGTACATTCTTGTATATCCATGGGAGCTAGCAAGGAACTTATTGCAATTACCCTCTTCAGGTTGCCCGAATGTATCCAGTGACTCGCAAGATAATCTGTGTGGCGGGTCTGCTCCGCTGGCACAATTACAATGTTTTAGAGGATCAAGGACTGCAGATGTATTTGTAAACTGAGAGAAGAATAAACCTATTTAACTAGAACCCCCACGATCGCACCAAGATTTGTGCTCAATGTAGAGAAACGCGAGATGTAAAATCTTATGTGTGTGTTGAGAGATCTTGAGTGCCACATGTAGAGCACCCGCTGAAAAGAAAGCAAATGTACAGATATGTGTACAGCATAGCAGGTGGCGTGGCATCTGTGAAAACACCCCCTGCCGATATTGCGGAAAGTATGTAAATATTGCCCATTTACAAAGGATCAATGTCAGTTTACATTCTTTATTTTTTTAATCTTTCATTCCCTTTGGTTAAAGTATATTTCCTCTCCCCATTTCTCTTTGGCAGAAGGATAATGCAACAGATACTCTCAGTGAAAATGCCAAAAGTGGCAGTGAGCATACAAGTTTGGCTGTCCCCATGAACCGAATGGTGAAATAGCTGCCTCATAGAAACAGATTTGCTGATTGACAGAACGTCAGCAGCTCCCTACCAGTTGCTGAATTATCGAGGTGGTTTAGGTGCTGTAGTCAGAGCAATGTGTGTATAATGTCCGGATCAGGGAGGTTTTAAGACAATCAGGGAGACTTGGCGTTCAGGAGTATTTGAGTTGTCTGTTTTACACACAGAGTGAAGTTTGTCATGTCTTTCATAATCCGGTACATGACTGAAGACTAATGACTGAAAGGTTTTCAGTAAATCAAAAAACACTGTGAAAGCTCTGGCCAACTCTCCAGACCATCCTTTTTAGCTTTGACTATTAGGTGGCGCTAAGGCACGACCTATACGCCACAACTATTACATTCGAGTACAGGGAGGGAGAGATGGCATGCGAGGAGGAACACAAAGCTTGTAGATGTTGTTTCGATACTTACCCAATACCCAACCATTAATTGGCATGGCCAAGCTAATCCTTACAACTAATCCCACTCACTTACTGCCCCTCCCCACCCAAAACATATCCTCCTGGGAACACATTGAATTAGCTTTATCAAGTCTTACAATCAAAGTTAATGCTCAAAGGACCTGCTAGTTTTTTTCAATGCAGTATTCCGGGAGTGAATGGCTTTATTGGAGTTGTAAATGCGCTACTGTAATAAGAAATGTCTTAACCAGGTCTACCTTCAGCCACTCGATTTATAAGCTCTATGCATGTACTTCACTGAAGTCCTGTTAAAAACAAGCATTGGCAAAGCAAAGTATTAGTCATTTGCCAGGCACTGCTATCATATGCACAGCTACTTACACCATTTTGCAGCTGCTACGATTTATGGCCACCTACAGCCACGGCTGTGCCTTGCAAATGCATTTCCCATGCCTAATAACAAAAGCCCAAACTGTTGGCTGCGTGCCTGTATGAAGAAATGGAAATTCCGACATGACTGTGGTGGTATGCGGCGTTCCTGCTTTTAATTAGCTCACTGTTTACCAGCGATAGATGACTGTCTGCTTATTACTGGTGGAACTGGGGACACCCTGTGCTGCTTCCTAAAAGGAGCATACTGTGTCTGTGTGAGTGTGAGCGGTTGAATATTCCGGCATGGTAGGAGGGAGCTCTGTATGCCAGGCTGTGATGCCTCTGTTTGAAACAGACTAGATCCTGATGGCAATAGTGCACCCCTCCCGGAAGAGGGTGGCAACCCCCTTCTTGCAGCCAAAGTTGAGTTGCTTGCTACCAAAGTTTATTCTATTGTAATGCATGCACTTAGTGATGGAAGTAAACACCAGACCTGGCCTCTGTTTTGCCTTAACTCCAAGCAAGCAAATAACATCTCAGAAATGCATCTTTCTTCCCTGCCAGTTTGTGCTGGAAAGTGTTGTGCCAGACTTAACCTATATTGTGCCGCTGCCCCCCCGTGTCCTCCTCCACCACCCATCCCCCTGGTAATGTGCCTTCGGCTGATCATTACGCCGAAGTAACCCTTCCTGAGTAGCATCTTCTGTAAAGTGGTGAATTGACATGATTCACGGATGATGGTTTGAGGACTACTCATTTTGAGGCGCGGAGCGGGCTACTTTTTGGTTAGGTGCCTTCCCTATTTATTCTTGTCCCAGTCCCGCCCTGCGTGCACGCTCTGAATGCTCACAAGGCCTAGTAGGACTGCCTCTATCTTGCCCATCATTGTTTTTCCAATTTGCCTATGTCCCATGCTCCCTCCCCTTGCCCTGTTTGCGCTTTGAAACACAATTCCTTGACTAATAAGCGCCTTACAAATGCACAATAAATGAATAGAATAAATAAAAAAATATTAGGGCAGTAAAGAAAAACAGAATGCATTTTGAAGATAAATGTGGCTATTCAGAAGGTAAAAAGAGATCATTTTCTCGCCCTTGAATGCAGTAGACAGTTGTAAAAAGAGCAAAAACCTTTGACTACTTCCCAAAAAATGGTGCATATTTGTATTTCTTGAAATAGCTTTCTCATGCCCTAAAAGTGGATCAACATTGCTACACATAAGCTGCTGAAACATGGTGTTCCTCTACAAAACATCACATATGTGTTAGTGGAAGTTATTCATCAATGTGTCAGGAGAGACTTTAAAACTACAAAAAAGGTAGCAGGCGCCCCTCTCTCGAAAGAACACGGCATGATAACATGTTCAGTGGGTTTTTAACCACTTTGAGAGTTCACATCCATCTGCTTTTTGATCAATGTACCTTTCACAGATGGGAAATATTAATTTGCATATCAGTCTTTGTCCCGCCCACATGGGAAGTCCAGCACCGAAATGCTATGGCAATTCTCTTCTGAAAAAGAGTACCATGGACTGGCTGGACTGCCCATGTGGGCGGGGCAAAGACTGATATGCAAATTGATATTTCCCATCTGTGAAAGTTACAGTGAGCGAAAAGCGTGTATTGCAAACTCTCATCTCAGAACAGGTTATCATGCCATGTTCTTTCTGGAGAGGAGCGCCGTCTACCTTTTTTGAGACTTTAAAACTATTCTGTTCAAAGAGGCTTTCAAATATAGTTGTACAGCGACTGTACTCTCCAAGCAGGGCTGCACTGGCCTACAGAGAACTCTAAAGAGTTCCCGGTAGGCCTCTGCACACTGGGCCTCTTTTGTGCGGTATTTCCAAATGTTCTCATATGAAAAGGATTGGGCTTGCTGAAAACGTGCAATGCGTGGCCACTTTGAACATTCTATCCATGGCCTCTCCTGGTTCCCAGTCCACCCTATCTCCAAGCCTCTGATAAAAGTCCAGGCCTAGACACCCAATTTAATTTACACTCTCCAAAATAAACAGCATCAAAATCAACAATCACCTGGGGGGTGAGGAGGGGGGATTTGGGGGGGGGGGGGAGAAAAGTGCACCAGACTGAAAATACCACCTGAGACCTGACGTCAATCTGATCTGACTTCAAGGAACACTGCAGCGAAGCCCAAGTATCTGTCAGGACTATGGCAACATTGGAGGTGAAGAAGGAGAAGAGTTGTAATGCCCTCCCATTCTGATGTGGTTTATAAAGCTATAAAGCACAAGGCTAGCTGGGAAGCAATGGAATGCTGTACATAAGGACAATGGCTCCTTATGCACTCTGGTCTAGTCGCCTGAGAGGAAGGACGATGGCTCCTTATGCACTCTGGTCTAGTCGCCAAAGAGGAAGGATGATGGCACCTTATGCATTCTGGTCTAGTCACCTAAGAAGAAGGACGATGGCTCCTTATGCACTCTGGTCTGGTTGCCTAAGAGGAAGGACGATGGCTCCTTATGCACTCTGGTCTAGTCGCCTAAGAGGAAGGACGATGGCGCCTTATGCACTCTGGTCTAGTCGCCTAAGAGGAAGGACGATGGCTCCTTATGCACTCTGGTCTAGTCGCCTAAGAGGAAGGACGATGGCTCCTTATGCACTCTGGTCTAGTCGCCTAAGAGGAAGGACGATGGCTCCTTATGCACTCTGGTCTAGTCGCCTAAGAGGAAGCATGATGACTCCTTATGCACTCTGGTTTGGTTGCCTAAGAGGAAGGACGATGGCTCCTTATGCACTCTGGTCTAGTCGCCTAAGAGGAAGGACGATGGCTCCTTATGCACTCTGGTCTAGTCGCCTAAGAGGAAGGACGATGGCGCCTTATGCACTCTGGTCTAGTTGCCTAAGAGGAAGGACGATGGCTCCTTATGCACTCTGGTCTAGTCGCTTAAGAGGAAGGATGATGGCTCCTTATGCACTCTGGTCTAGTCGCCTAAGAGGAAGAACGATGGATGCTATGGCAATTATCTTCTGAACAAGAGTACCATGGACTGGCTGGGCTGCCCATGTGGGCGGGTCAAAGACTGATATGCAAATTGATATTTCCCATCTGTGAAAGGTACAGTGAGCGAAAAGCGTGTGCTGCAAACTCTCATCTCAGAACAGGTTATCATGCCATGTTCTTTCTGGAGAGGAGCGTCTGCTACCTTTTTTGAAATACTTGCAAGGAACTTGGGGTTGGTCACCCTGAGTTACCTGGGGGCAACCAGACGTGGACTCCCTTCTCACTGTGCTCATAGAGGCACAGCTTCACCTCACTGATGAGGCCCAACAAGGCTGAAACATGTGTATGGGGTTGCTGTTGGTACTCTTCTTCAGAGAATGGAATTGCCATAGCATTTTGGTGCTGGACTGCCCATGTGGCTGGGACAAAGACTGATATGCAAATGGATATTTCCCATCTGTGAAAGGTACAGTGAGCAAAAAGCGTGGGCTGCAAACTCTCATCTCAGAACAGGTTATCATGCATTGTTCTTTCTGGAGAGGAGAGCCTGCTACCGTTTTTGAAATATTTGCAAGGAACTTGGGGTTGGTCACCCTTGTAAGGAACTTGGGGTTGGTCACCCTGAGTTACCTGGGGGCAACCAGATGTGGACTCCCTGCTCAATGTGCTCAGAGAGGCACAGCTTCACCTCACTGATGAGGCCCAACAAGGCTGAAACACGTATATGGGGTTGCTGTTGGTACTCTTGTTCAGAGAGGAATTGCCATAGCATTTTGGTGCTGTACTGCCCATGTGGCCGGAACAAAGACTGATATGCAAATGGATATTTCTCATCTGTGAAAGTTACAGTGAGCAAAAAGCGTGTGCTGCAAACACTCCTCTCAGAACAGGTTATCATGCCATGTTCTTTCTAGAGAAGAGCACCTGCTATACCTTTTTTGAAATATTTGCAAGGAACTTGGGGTTGGTCACCCTGAGTTAGCTGGGGCAACCAGACATGGACTCCCTGCTCACTGTGCTCAGAGAGGCACATCTTCACCTAACTGATGAGGCCCAACAAGGCTGAAACACGTGTATGGGGTTGCTGTTGGTACTCTTGTTCAGAGAGGAATTGCCATAGCATTTCGGTGCTGGACTGCCCATGTGGACAGGACAAAGACTGATATGCAAATGGGTATTTCCCATCTGTGAAAGATACAGTGAGCAAAAAGCGTGTGCTGCAAACTCTCATCTCAGAACATGTTATCATGCCATGTTCTTTCTGGAGAGGAGTGCCTTCTACCTTTTTTGAGACTTTAAAACTATTCTGTTCAAAGAGGCTTTCAAATATAGTTGTACAGCGACTGTACTCTCCAAAAAGGACTGCACTGGCCTACCGGGAACTCCAAAGAGTTCCCGGTAGGCCTCTGCACACTGGGCCTCTTTTGTGCAGTATTTCCAAATGTTCTCATATGAAAAGGATTGGGCTTGCTGAAAACGTGCAATGCGTGGCCACTTTGAACATTCTATCCATGGCCTATCCTGGTTCCCAGTCCACCCTATCTCCAAGCCTCTGATAAAAGTCCAGGCCTAGACACCCAATTTAATTTACACTCTCCAAAATACACAGCATCAAAATCAATCACCTGGGGGGTGAGGAGGGGGGGGTTGGGGGGGGGGAAGAAAAGTGCACCAGACTGAAAATACCACCTGAGACCTGACGTCAATCTGATCTGACTTCAAGGAACACTGCAGCGAAGCCCAAGTATCTGTCAGGACTATGGCAACATTGGAGGTGAAGAAGGGGAATAGTTGTAATGCCCTCCCATTCTGATGTGGTTTATAAAGCACAAGGCTAGCTGGGAAGCAATGGAATGCTGTACATAAGGGCAATGGCTCCTTATGCACTCTGGTCTAGTCGCCTGAGAGGAAGGACGATGGCTCCTTAAGCACTCTGGTCTAGTCGCCTAAGAGGAAGGATGATGGCGCCTTATGCATTCTGGTCTAGTCGCCTAAGAAGAAGGACGATGGCTCCTTATGCAATCTGGTCTGGTCGCCTAAGAGGAAGGACGATGGCTCCTTATGCACTCTGGTCTAGTCGCCTAAGAGGAAGGACGATGGCGCCTTATGCACTCTGGTCTAGTCGCCTAAGAGGAAGGACGATGGCTCCTTATGCACTCTGGTCTAGTCGCCTAAGAGGAAGGACGATGGCTCCTTATGCACTCTGGTTTAGTCGCCTAAGAGGAAGGACGATGGATCCTTATGCACTCTGGTCTAGTCGCCTAAGAGGAAGCATGATGGCTCCTTATGCACTCTGGTCTAGTCGCCTAAGAGGAAGGACGATGGCTCCTTATGCACTCTGGTCTAGTCGCCTAAGAGGAAGGACGATGGCTCCTTATGCACTCTGGTCTAGTCGCCTAAGAGGAAGGACAATGGCTCCTTATGCACTCTGGTCTAGTCGCCTAAGAGGAAGAACGATGGATCCTTATGCACTCTGGTCTAGTCGCCTAAGAGGAAGGACGATGGCTCCTTATGCACTCTGGTCCAGTCGACTAAGAGGAAGCACAATGGATCCTTATGCACTCTGGTCCAGTCGCCTAAGAGGAAGGACGATGGATCCTTATGCACTCTGGTCTAGTCGCGTAAGAGAAAGGAAGTACACATTGTTAGTAATGGGAGGTTTGACATCAGGGAGGGTGTGGGGAGGGTGAAAGAAGACCGACGGAATAGTTTGACACTTTGGGCAGAGCTAGAGAGGCCTTTTTTTATTCAGAGCGTTTTTTCTTTCTGTGGCAATGTGCGGGATTACCACAGGTAAATCCTGAGATTGAAGCGGGAATTGTGTTGCATCGCGGGAATAAACAGGGCAACATGATCTTAGCAGAGGATCGGGGGCACACTGACTGTAGCAGGAAGGTGGGGAGAACAACAAAGGAGGGGAGAACATGTGGACTTGGAGGTAGGCTGTGGAAGACATTTTCATTTTAAGGCAGTTTTGTTTTATGTGGGAATTAAAAGACGTTGCATCGTTGCATGAACCAGTCTCAGTGGAAGAGAAGTCCGCACAATGGTTTTCACTTTTATCCCAGGGTGTTTTACCCCAATTGATGCAAAGTGGCTGGGCCCATGAACAAAGGCCATGGACAGTGGGACATGGTTATTTACTACTAAATATGATAAGGGCTATGACCACAACCTGTGGCCACTTGCCATGGCCATTGGGCCAGAGCTATGTGCTACTACAGTTGGGCTAAGATATAGCATCGCAAATCCCTTGAAATTCAGTGAGAAAATATGAGTCAAGAGTCAGTTAATGTGAAACTATTCAACGCAATGAAAACCATGAAATTTGGCAGGTATGGGAAGTGAGGATAAATTTAACTCAGAGTCCCCCTATTGTTCAGCCTATTAATTTTTTTTGTTTTTGTTGTTTCAAAGTATTTCGTTTTTGTTTGTTTTGTTTTTTGCTCTTTGTATTTCTCTTTGATCTTTGTGTTATTGTGTGTTAATGCCCTGATGCCTATGGGCTAATTTGGTGCTATGCAAATTACAAAATAAATACAAATAAAATAAACTCGTACATGATTTCACAGATACAAGAGTTGTCACTAGAAGACTACGCTTTCCAGTAGCCAAAACGTGAGTTTCCCTTGAAGTGCTGGACTGGGAGGCTAGCTCAGAAGCAACGGCCCTTGTCTTTGAAAGAAGACAATGGGAAGTAGCACGGGTTTGAACCACGCTCAGAGGCTCTGGAATGAAGTGCGATATAAAAAAGGTTTCGATTTTTTTCTTTCTAAGCCCGAGAATCACAAATCTCAGATGCCCCAAATGCCCACTTTCCATTAATTGAAAATAAAGGTTGAATGACCTAATTAACACAAATCCACAGGTTTTACTTGAAACACTTGCAGGTGTTTTGCAAATGTAGATGCACTGCCACAGGATCGAGGATCTGTGCTGGCAAGAAAAGGATCATGAAAAGGGGGTGGAAACTAGAAGGGTAATAAATGGGTAGCCAAACGCAGAGCCAACAACTAAAATCTACCACCCAGAGGCACAAAGAGGAACCATCTGTGAGGATCAGCTGCTGATGCCATCATTGTCTTTTAAGACTTATTCAAATTATGTTTCTGCATATTTCAAACCTAGCGAAATTCAGGCAATCTTTCTGCAGATGAAGAAACCAGCTTCTGTGCCGGAAATTACTTCTTGAAAGGCCCTTGGCTGTAAACCATAGAGACAGAAGAACAGCCCTACCCATCAAGCACAGTGCTGATAATTATTGTAAGCAAACTCTGCCCCAGGCAACAACACATTCCCATTGGACTGTGCAAACTCTACACAGCATTGCGACTTTCTCCATCATGTAGGCCAAGCTCCAGGTCAGGGCATTAGACTGTGGCAGAGACCCAGAAGAAAGAGCTCACTCGGCGCCCAAGGTCACACATGCAGCCGCTGGAAATTAGGTGCTCGGGCTGCGCCAAACTTTTCTTCTTAAAGACCCCAAAAACGTCCAAAGCATAATACGAATTCTGGATAAATTGGCGACAGAAATTGTCAAATCCCATGAAATAGTGAGCTTTTTGGACTGAAGATAGAACAAGTCCCTGAACCGCAGCTGCTAACTTCTCAGGACTAATTCCTTTGCTGATAAACTACGCCCCTAGGTATTCTACTGAATCCTTCTCAAACTCACACTTTTCAGATTTTGTGGAAGGTTTCCCACCAGCAATCTTTCCAATGTGGAACAACGTTATGTGCTGCTACAAAGAATTTGAAAAAAACAAACTATCATCCTAAAAAATAACCAAAAGCTGGCTGATCACATTAGAAAAGAATGCACTCAACCTTTGAAAAATCCAAAGGGGCAACATGTAACCCAAAGCTCAACACATTCTGCTCATAAAACCGTCTCCAAAATGCAGTCTTCCAATCATCACCTGTCCTTATACTTAACTGGCAAAACACACCTCGAATATTGTGAAACACAACACTGTCTGGAAATGTCCTGTAGGTTTACAACAAAGTGCTGTACTGGGAACTGAGGCGGGGACCTCACTGTCCACTGGAGGCTTCTGGGAGTGAAAGGGGGCGGGGCACGGGGCGACAGGTGGGGCAGCTTACCTGCATCCATTCCGGGGGCAAGGTATATAATCGTGGCAGGCCCAGGCAGCCGCCTCTTTCTTTCCCTCCGCCGGCCCGCGCCTTTACATGGGCATCTACGAGTGCACCCCTAGGAGAACTCACAGGATAGCCACCCAGGGACCCCCCCAAGCTGTGCAATCGGGGTTCTAGAGAAGCTATGATGTGGATCCCCTCCTGGGCCACCCAACAGTTATCACGCATAAAAAGGCACCAGCATATTCACCCCCTTTCCAAAGGTCGACTACCAGCCCTCTCTCATTTGCAGTCAGAAAACTTCCTCCCCCTCCATTGCAATCCATTGAGAACACAGAGGAAATAAAAGGCATCTCGCACTTTTAAAATGCCTGCTGTTGAGATGTAGTCTTCTCTTATGTCACTGGCCTGGAGTGCTTGATGTCAGAATTTTGATGCATGAATGCAGCTCAGGAGAATGTTGGGTGGATCTGTGAGTGGATATTCCAAGTGTGTCAGCTGGGGGCCTGAGCTGGAGTATGAAGGATGGCCATTGGCTCTGCTCTGTAACTATGTCCTGTCTTCTGTCTACTGTGCCACTGTATATACATACAAGAGAAACTGGATTGATGTACATTTGTACTTATGTAAATAAAGCTACCTGGAAGAAACTGAATGACTCCACAGCAGGTCTGTGTCTCGAGTCTCAGCTTTATTACCACCAAATATACATTATAACACCCGCCCTCGGGACACATTGTCCTCCTGTAATAACAGTGCCTGTGTGACGGAACACAAGGGTAAAAGAGAGGCAAGGTTGCAGTCCCCAAGTAGCCTGTAACCCGAAGACAGCCACATGGTCTACATGGGCCACGGTCTGCTACACCGCCAATGGGGAACATTGTTAGCATGGGAACAGCTGAAAGAGGACACCCTCAGACATCCAGCCTGTTGTATTTTCTTCAGAAATCAGTTCTAAACCGGGAGAGTAAAGCCGGAACGAGCTACAACATTCACTCCCGTCACACGAACAATGGGCGTTGCAAAGTTACTCCCAGCCCTGTCAGTTCGGAGCTCCCCTCGAAAAAAAAAACACCCATACGCTCTTTCTCGTTCAGCCTCAAAAGCTGAATGAGGTCCCAAAATAGCAGAACAGCAACAAAGTGGCGAGTCTTCATCAGATAACATAGCTGCCACGTTTCCCAGTTCCATGGTAGCAGACATCTCCAGCAAGGCCCATTGGGGAAAAGGTCATCTGGTTGGAGGTGGACGGTGTCTTTGGGGTAATGATCAGATGGGAATTAAGAGTGATATCTATTCTGGTACTATAATGGGGCTGTGGGCTACTAAAGGGAAAGGGGCTATGGAGAAGCCAAAAGGATCACTTTGGGGGAAGAATAGTATGGAATGAGTGAATGCACTGTATCAAAAATCAATCCTAGGCTATCAATTAGAATAAAAGAACATGTGTCATACAAGCTCAGTTTCGAATTATTTGGCTTTTACATAATTCAAAATTGACCACTAGATGGCGGTCTGTCACCTTGAATAATCAGAATTGATGGTCTCACTTCAGTGATCCTCAGAAATGTGAGCAATTACAAAACAGTAAATAGCTAAGGATTGCGTTTTGGTACAGTGGAGTAGGCTGCACCGTGATATGTTAATAATTAGTTTATAGGGCAAAAAATGAGGAACGATGTTCGGGGAGGAATGGTTTTTGACCCACACTGCCTTTGAAGGGTGTTTTGGAACCGATATAATCTCATACAACCATCATGAATGACCCCTCGCGGGAATGGGTCTGCCAGCAGGCCGGGAAGGAACAGCAGAATGGGCTTTGCGTCCACGCACAAGCCGGCACCTAAACCTACCACCGAGGGTTGGACATTGGTGGAGCCCTTTGAACAGCGCAGGACCCCTTGAGCCACTCCCCTTTGTGATTAGAATATCCCCAGGAACTTTATGTTGGGCACTAAAGTGGTCCATACTTGGAAATGACTATTCATTCCTTTTGTAACACTGTATGAATAGTACCCAAGGGGGGAGGTTTTTTTGGCTAAAATGTGATGTAAATTGTGCCTTTTAGAGAATATTCAGCAACACTGGTCAAAACTATCAGCCACAGAGTGAAGTAGTTCATCAAACTGGCCCACATTGGCCACACAAGTGGCACACTTTGACCCAAAAAAAGGGCCCATACCAGCATTTTGCATTTTTTCGGTTCGGCCTAAGGCCTATTGCCCTATAGGCCAGTCCGAGCCTTCCTGTGGGGCGTTTAAGGTAACTTTCAATGTAACCCTTTTATTATTTTGGCTGCAAAGTGTACATTTTCATCTAATACACCATTCAAACGACTACTCTGGTGTGTGTCCAGTCTGTGGCCCAGACATGTAACCTGAGAATTTCCTTAAAGCAGGGATCTGCAACCTTTGGTTCTCCAGATGTTTTAGACTACAACTCCCACCATCCCTAACCTGCATAGTCAATAGCCAGATATCATAGGAATTGTAGTCCGAAACATGTGAGCCACTAATCTCTAAACATTATTTAATTGTGATCCCACCTACTCTTGGATTTGTCCAATGTCATTGCTATCCATTTAGCCTGTCTGCTTAATACTCCAATAACTCTAATCCTATTCCTTCCCATACCTTGAGCCATCATTCTTGGAATGCTTTGACTGCCCTTAAGATTTTGTGAGGAGCCCACCTGCCTGATAAGGGGACCACCAGGAAGGTGACTCAGAGGGCCGGGTTAAATCCTGATCAAGTGGTTGTGGGGCCTGGGAAGATATGGGTAAGGCCCCCCTGCTAATTTTACCCTACTTGCCAGTACAGGGCAGTGGACCATCACATTGCCAAAGCACAGACCAGTTACAAAGGTACAGTCCTTTCCTACCTCACTGGCTGATCGGAGCAGATAACTCCTCAAAGCTTGGACCCGAAACAAAATCCCTGCTGTACTCCACAGGTAAGCGAGAGAGTCTCTCCTTACCACACAGCAGAGCCTAAGCCCTGACCCAGCTCGATCCACAGCCCCCGTACTTGAAAGAAAGACTTCCCCTTTAAGGGAAACCGTTCCGTTATCATTGACGAGGGTGGCGCGTAAAGCAATACTATTGGCGGTTCACCTGGCATTTCAAAGAAGTTATCTTCACAAGTTTGTTGATGGCCTCCTGAACGGATACAGCTTCGGTGCAAGTCCAGCACCAGGTGTACCCAGAGAAATAAGCTGTCCCAGTTCTCACTCAATTAACTCTTACAGTTGAAAACCCTCAGGAGAAGACCCTCCAAGTTAGGGCGGGTGGAGGGCAGGATAAGTACAGCAGGCTGCAATGGTTGAGGGTGGGTTGCAGCAGCAGATTGCGGCTACCAGTTAGAGGAGTCTAGAGTGTGACACGAGGACTGTGAAAGATTGGAGGTTGTTGAGGTGAGAGGGGGCGAAGTAGCCAGGAGGAGGTGATAGGAGATTGGAGGAGGTGATAATATCAGGAGCAGGTGGTAGGAGATTGGAGGAGGTGATAATATCAGGAGCAGGTGGTGAGAGATCGGAGGATGTGGTAACTTAAAAAGGAGGTGGCCACTGCAGGTGGAGGAGGGGGTTGAGACTCAAAGAAGGAGCCAAAAGGGAATGAGGTTGCATGACTTTGGAGGAGGGGGTACCACCATGAGAGGGCAGTGGCCCTAAAAAAGAGGTTGCAGCAGCATAAGGATGTAGTGACAGAGACAGCAAGAATAGGAGCAGTACGGCAGGACAGGCCAGCCCTGGGTGGTGCTGGATGATGGGAGTAGAAACGAGACTGGGTCAGGAAAGTTACCATCATATCACAGAGGCAGCACCAAAAAGGCCTCCTGGATACAACTCTGACTTTGGAGAGTTATGTTATGTTATGGGAATTTCTAAAGCGCATGGTCACCCTAAGGTATCTTGGCTCTAGAGGGCAAGGTGCACAGATATATCCGGGACACTACACCGCCTAAAACAGGTATGATTTTACGGCTTTTCTAAAGGCCAGATGGTTGGGTAATATTTTTTATAGCTAACGGAAGCTCATTCCATAGTAGAGCAGCTGCTATGGAAAAGGCTCGACCTCCAATCTGCACACTTCGGAAGGAAGGCACACACAGCCGATCGGCTGAGGCAGAGAGCAAGCAATGATTAGAACAGTAGCGGGTCAACTTAGCTCGTAGAAATTCCACGCCATGGTCATGCAGCGCCCGATGGACGATACATAGCGCTTTGAACTTGATGCGTTTGGTCACCTGGAGCCAGTGAAGGGCTCGAAGCACCGGTGAGATGTGGGTCCCATAGGGCGTACCTGTTGCCACGCGAGCTGCAAGGTTTTGTAGACGTTGCAGTCGCTGAACCAGACCCTTCGGCTTCGCCAGGTATAGAGAATTACAGTAGTCCAGCTGGGATAGCACCAAAGCTGCCACCACTGGCGGACAGAGAGGGGCAGAGATCGTAGGAAGCACTTTCTTTAATACTTTGATCTGAAAATGGCCGGCTTGGCAGACGGCTGCCACTTGGCTATCAATAGATAGAGAAGCAGACAGGACTACACCCAGATTTGTTACCTTCACTGCCAGAGCAGGGAGGGGGCCAAGAGAGGAAACCCAGAGTCAAGGATCAGGAGGACAACCCACCAACACCTCAGTCTCGTCTCTGTTCAATTTTACCCAGTTGTGGTTCATCCAATCCCCCACGGCCGCCAGGCACCTCTGTAGGCACGACGACAACTCAGTCTTATCAAGATCTAAATGGATCAGGATCTGGGTGTCGTTGGCATAAGAGTAGCACCTGACGCCGAAGGAGCGGATGAGACACACAAGCGCCCAGATGTAAATATTAAAAAGAATAGGAGACAAGGAAGAACCCTGCGGCACCCCACAACGGAGATGACAGGTGGCAGAAATAAAAGGGGGCATAGAGAGAGTCTGCCTGCGGTCTGCCAGGAACAACGCGAACCAGGCTAGCCCCTGCCCAGATATACCCATCTGGACAAGACGGGACAACAGAAGGGGGTGGTCGACAGTGTCAAATGCTGCTGACAGATCGAACAAAATCAGGGCACACACGCCACCTGCGTCCACCAGCCTGGCCATATCATCCTGGATGGAGACCAGGGCACTCTCAGTGCCCCTGCCAGGCCTAAAGCCAGACTGAGCAGGGTCCAACAGGTGAGAGGATTCAAGGAACATTGAAAGTAAAGGGGACACCAAGGACTCCAGGAGCTTTGTGAGGAAGAAGAGAAGAGAAGAGAGATGGGGCGGAAATTAGACAGAACAGAAGGGTCCAGTGATGGCTTCTTCAGGAGAGGGATAACCCTAGCATCTTAAAGCTCAGACTGAACCAGCCCTGACTGGCAAGAATTGTTGATAGCTACCGTGATCACCGTCAGAAGATCCGGGGAGATCTTTTTCATAACAGCCAGTGGGACTGCATCAGAGGGTGAGCAAGATTTAATCTTTTGAATGGCAGCCAGCACCATCTCTTCAAAGAACCTCAGAAAGGACAACCACCTCATAGGACCAACTGGGTCCATCGGTCCAGATGAATTGTTCTCACTAATAAAAGGAGTGTTCGCCGCAATGGAGATGTTTGAACGAATTGTCTTGATCTTGGTGATAAAGTATTGTGATAAAGCGTCACACAATTCCTGGGTGGGTGTGACATTAGGAGACTGTTTGGCTGATGAGGAGACAGATTTGACTGCCACAAAGAGAGCCTTTGGTTGGCATAGTGAAGACTCCATTTTCTTGGTTAGATACAGTGTTTTAGCTGCTTTAATAGCTCGTGAATAAGCTGCCGAGCAGATTTTATACTGTACTCTAAGGGTAGGATCATAGGCTTTGCGCCATTTGCGCTCTGCCTGTCCCAATTTAAGCCATGTAGCCTTCAATAGGTCAGAAAACCCTGGCTCGGATGGCAATCTGCGAGGTTGAATAAGTCGCAATGGAGCCACCACATCTGCTGCCTCGTGCAGTGCCTGGGAGAGTAAAGAGAGAGAGGCACCAGAAGCCATCTTGCAATTGGCAGTGACCGAGGAAACCATGCCTTGAGTATCTGCAGAGTGCCACGAGCGCTGCCAGATTCTGCCCGAAGGGATCTTACACTGAAGATCTGCTGTTTCAAACAAAGATGTTACCAGAAGATGGTCTGTCCACAGTATGGGTTCAACTGACTGCAAGGTCAGTAGAGTCTTTCTTGCAAAAATCAGATCTAATGTGTTACCTAACTTGTGCGTAGGTTCTATCAGATGTTGATGCAAGTCCAGATCTGACAGACTATTAAGGAAAATGCTCAGGGCAGAGGGCCTGGGATGGTTGCATTTCAGGTTGAAATCCACAAGTACCACCAGATGCGTATATTGCACTTGGAGATCTGCCAATAAGTCTGTGAAAGGCTCAAGAAAGTTCCCCTGTGGGCCAGGGGGGCGATAGATGAGCAAAAAATAACATATGAACGTAGGTGAACTAACACATCTAAAAAGTATAGCCTCGGTGGCCACACAGTGGGGACAGCTAAGCTGCATGACCGTAAACTCAGACCTGGCTATGACTGCGATCCCTCCCCCATCCTGGGGTGACTGTTGGTCCAGATGAATAATCCGGTACTCAGGGGTGATAGCCTGGACAAGGGCTGGCGCTGAGCTTGCCTGGAGCCATGTCTCCATGACGCATAGCAAGGCTGGGCGGCGATCTGCTAAAAGATAGCTAATTTCATCTGAATGTGGCGGTAAGGAGCGGGTGTTTAATAACAGCAGAGACAGAGGGGAGGTATTCACCCCATCAATTGGACGTTGCTGTGAAGAGGCTGTCCTAACATGAAATGCATTACTGCTCCAACCGGGCGGGAATACCATACATGTGGGGGCAAGCGCCATCAGACGCCTCCTAGAATAGTGTATGCACTCATCCTCAGCACGGACGGGCACAGACGGGTTTGCCTTAAGCGCGTCTTTGGCGCACTGGCGGCATGCCCGCTACACCCGTCTGATGCACGGGCGACCAGTGCAACACATAAAGGGAATAGCGAGGGGAGTGAGGTAAGGACCTGCCCCTCACTGAAAGCGAAAGGGGACTGACTGCGCGAGCGGCTCCCAAAGAGTAGAAAAACAGTAAAATGTAAAATCACATAATCACATTTAGCCGACACTCATAACAATAATGGCAGCAATAGTTTAAGGCAAGAGTAGCTTTATAGTGGTAGCTCTAGCGAGCAACCTCACCTCTCCGAGAGTGGGCAGGGTTACTAGAAACTCATGTGTCCAACTCCAACTTTCGGTGTACCTACAGGTGCTGGAGGTGGTGCAGCAGGAACTAGAGGAGCAGTGTCCAGCAGCAGACTCTGGACGTCATCCCTGGATGGACTCTGTGCTGGACATACATGCCTATGGGACCCAAGAAAGGTCATATCTAGATCGATTCCAAGGAATAGTGCCAACTTTAGGGGTGAAAGGAGGTGGCCCCCTGAAAGAGGAGTGTTGCCTTTAAGGCTTTCATGTGTTGCTTGATTTTTGTGTTGAACCTTCTACCATGTAAAATAAACAGACTAGAAACTCAATCTTCTAAGTCCAGTCATTTGTGCATCTCACAAGACCTTTGTGACAATATGTAGATCCTAATTTGTACAAGAAAGCCTGGAAGTCTTGGCAGTGAAAGGGTTAAGAAGGTATCTATCAATGCACTCACTGAGATGATATCTCATTCATGAAAGTGCTCGATGTTTACTGTTGATACTCAGGTAGATGCACAGAGGCATGGGGTAGACCATCTTCCTTTTACTTTTCCAAATCCAATCTTGCTAGGGATTATTAATCTGCCTACTGCCCCTGGTGTAGGAGTGAGTCCGCTTCATAGGAATGCACACCCTGAGCATCGGCAAGACCTGCCAGCTGGCACTCTTTGATTTTAGCGGCTTTCCACAACGTTAGCCTTAAGGTGCCAATTGAAATCGTATCCACCAGCGTGATTGGTCGGTATAGCGTTCTTTCATCGATGGGTGACATTTCAATGGGTTTTTTTCCGAGTACATTTTACCAAAAAAAGAATCGAAATATATAGGGGCGGGGCGTTGGAAAAGTATATATAACGGGTGGGGGTAGTCGGGAATAGGTAAAAAAACAATAGGCGACGGGGTGCTTGTGGGGGAAACCTACCAAAAATCAAAAAGAATCAATTTCGATGAGTGTTTTTAGTAAAAAAATACACAGAAAAAAAACCATCGAAATTTCACCAATCGATGAAATGACATAGAACCGATTGGTCAAGGCCTGCAATAGGACTAGAAGGATAGCTATGGGGCAATATATTTGTCTTGGAAGCAAGACAACGAAGAGCAACACAGGTTTGGTCTCCGATATTAAGCGTGTTATAAAAGATTATTACTTCATTAAATGGGGTTGGCAGAGATCTCCATATTACAAGATTCAAAACAATATGTGCAAGTTTGTCCATCCAGGTCAGACCCCCTTCTGTTGTGATGTGGTGTCCCTCAGGACCCATTCCTGTCTCCCATGCCTGGTGGTACCTGCATAAAGCTGCTGGTGGACTTGATTAATGGGACAGACTCTCGATGAACCAGTAGGCTGATGACACACAACTGTAATCTGTGGCAGATGTCCATGCCCTGAGAGACTGTAGCAGTGCCATTGATGACTAAATGATTTTACTCTCTCTGCAACAGAGTTATTCAATGTCCTCTTCCTGCACTTCCTCTCCCGTTCACGATTGCCAATCTCCCCTCTCTCCTTTTGTTCTGACTCTTACCCACTTGTCCTCTATAAAATGTTTGGGTTTTACTCCCGATTCCATATTAATGCCAATTGTCATAGTTCTCTCTCTACTAGATACTGTTATTTATTCCTAAAGAAATTAAACCTTTCCTTTCCTTCTTTGATTTGCGGACCTCTGTTCAAGTTATAGTGTCAGCCCGACTTGATTGTGGCAGAACAGGTTTGATAGGTCTTCCCGCATCTTCTCTGGCTCCAGTAAAAAATATTCTCCATTCTGCAGGTGGAAATGTGACCACATGAGCCCTCTTCACTGCTTCCCATCGGCCCTTTTATCAAGATCTGCTGCATGACCTACACGGCGATGCGGGTAGGTCATGCAGCTCCCAAGCAACCTGGGCCTAGTAAGATCATTGTTTTTGTTCTGCCCTGTTCCCCCTCCCCCCTTGCCTTGTCCTGCTCTGAAACACTTGTGAATGAGCGCGATAGAAATCAAATATCAATATCAATATCAATAACCAAGCTAG
This sequence comes from Ambystoma mexicanum, assembly GCF_040938575.1. Classification (NCBI taxonomy): domain Eukaryota; kingdom Metazoa; phylum Chordata; class Amphibia; order Caudata; family Ambystomatidae; genus Ambystoma; species Ambystoma mexicanum. The sequence goes on along the minus strand of NC_090932.1, from coordinate 1,135,376,560 downwards.
AAGATCAGGCTAAGACATAGTGAAGAGCCAAGGTTCTGCCATTCTCGGGTTGCAGCCCATGCTTTATCCGAGGCTGCACTGTGGGTCTTGCTTTCATTAGTCACTTCAATCTGCCTTCTTGCTCCCTTGATTGTGTTGTATGAAGCTTTGACAACTCACCAGTGTAATGTATTCCTAAAATGCTGCACGATTTTGTTTCAACTTTTTATTTGAAATGATCTCCCTCCCATCTTGATGGTATGCATGTTGGTGTATTATAAATATGCTTATGTTTCAACCCCTGTAAAGACTGTTTTATCCACTCTAACAAGGCCCTGTGCCTGGTTCTGGGGACCACAAAGGGGGTTGACTCAATATGCTTGCATAATGAGTCAACCTGTGGCCTCCCTGTGCCAGTGGATGATAGGCCTAGTGTGGGCATAGGGAGGACCCCCTGGTCACCTTCAGCTTGTCCTCTTCGCGTGGTAGGGGGCTATCATAAAAAAAACCTTGCTGTGGACCCCAACTCCAAACAATGCAGTGGGAAGGTCTTGCCCATGCAGCAGCAGAACCAATGGCACTTCAGCTTTAGCATGCAGCAGGACTCCCACTTCATATCAAGAGAGCGTAACCGGTCCACGCCGCCTCCTGCTGCAGAATCAAGCAGTTACTGTCAGATCAAGGAGGAGGAAGTGCATGAAGGAGGGTTAGGGGATTAGGACTCAGGAGCACAGCCAGCATCAAGGATCCTTGGGGCAGGTTCATCTCTGGAGTACCTTTGTTGATGTTTTAGGTAGGTGATCTCCAAAATGGCTTGGGCCCTCTCCAGTTATACACACGCCATTGGTCAAGGGACATCACAGCCCTCCAATCACTATCCGTGCACCTCTCAATGATGTGACCGTCATCTGAAGTAGACCGGAACGGGAAATTATATATATAACAATATGAGTCGTTTGTGTAACGTAAGTATATTTATTGAATGCTACATTTACTACATAAACAAGTTACATGTATGAAAGGAGGAGGGAAGCTGCTAACTGTAAAGGGAGCTGGACAGTTGTCGTTTGATTGCAGCCCTCTCTTCTAGAACTCTATAGACACCTGGATTCCAAGCGTTATGATCCTACATACTATGATGTAGTCAGGCATGTCCCATAGAGATCAGGCAGCTCCAATTAGAAGGTTATAATACTACACATCTCCTTCCCTTTCTATTGTTCACAAACTATGTACATAGACTGACGGAAAATTGTTCTAGCTGGTTCATGTAAATTCCACATAGTCTTCCATCCTTTTCGGCAAACGATAAGATCTGCCGGATCTGGACATGCCTCCATCATATCTGGAGGTAGTTGGCAAGGAAAATTGGGTTTGTTCAGATTTGCTATCACATTTCTTCTTAACAGTACTATAACAATCACTCTTCACCCCACCGTTCACATTTCTAGAAATTCTAACATTCCTGTCCGTCCTCTGCCCTACATTTCTCTTTTCTTTCTCGTTAAGAACCTTACTCTCACACATCCAAATTCTTTCCACATTCCATATCCTTTTATCCTCTGTTCTGACAGCATGGCGAAAAGCCTCTATTACCTTAATGGGTTTGGACCATTTGCATGGTCCACTTCTTAGAGCAGGAGGAAGTAACACCTTGACCAACTTACCAACAGCCGTAGACATATCATATTTGTTGTTATATACCTTCTTATCATAATTTACCTTGTTCCTCTTTTGCATTTCCCTAATTTTTTTCTTTGCATTTACTAGATCTTTCTCTATTTCCTTACTCTCTTTGATAAGCCAAATGGGAGCTAATTTGGTGTTTGCTTTCCTTCCCCTACTATGCTCAAAGGGAGAAATACCTGTACTGGTATGGGGTGTAAAACGATGTGCAATTACTTTCTCCCTGACAGCATCTTCCCAGTCCATCCCATTGGCCCAAGCCATCCTGATGGTTTCTTTCAAGATTTTATTAAAACGTTCCACTAATCCATTAGTTTGGGGATGGTAAATGGAGCTGGTCTTATGCTCAATGGCAAATTTTTTACAGAAGTCTGCCACTTCTTTAGACTTAAATTGAGTACCGTTGTCGGAAAGAATACTTCCTGGATACCCTTCCCTCTCACATATATTTGATAAAAATTCAACCACAGTTTTGCCCGTGACACTGGAGGTAATTAAAATCTCTACCCACCTGGTGAGGAGGTCTATAACTACCAAACAATATTTTTGTACACCTTTACAACATATGGGACCTAAAACATCCATACTTATATCCCTCCAAGCACTATTGGGAATGTCGGTGATAACCATTGGTTGCCTGGAACCCACACACTTTTTCTCATCATCACAACAAAGGATACATTCCCTAATATATCGTTCGATCTGCAGATCGCAGCCAGGCCACCAATAGTCATTCCTAATTCTTTGTTTGGTCTTTATTACTCCTTGATGACCCTCATGTCCTAGTTCTATAATCTTTGAACGCAGATCCGTTGGAGGAATGACTTTATCTCCTCTCATCATAAAATCCCCGTGTACATGAAGTTCATCTGCAACAGGCCAAAAAACACTTAAGTTGGCTTCTTCAAATTTAGATTTCTTCATACACTCATGACTTTGAATTAAATTTTTCAATTTCTTGATGTTATGATCATTTGATTCGGCATGATCCCAATCATCCTTTGATATGGAAGAAGTTTCCACGCAGAAGACAACTTCCATGTCTTCATCTTCATCGACCACCTCAGAAATGTTGGTTAAGCGAGATAGGCAATCAGCAGACACATTCTTTATTCCTGGAACATATGTCACAGTGTATTTGAACTCTTGCAGCATCATGACCCATCTTCTCATCCTGTTGGAAACTTTATTAAGACCTTTTGACATGAATACTTGAGTTAAGGGCTTATGATCAGTTCGAAACTCAACCTGGTTTCCCCATATGAAGCTTCTAAACTTGTCAGCTGCCCACTTGATGGCTAAAGCTTCCTTCTCTATAGTGGCATATGAAATCTCTGCTCCCTTGAGTAATCTCGATGCAAAAGCAATTATAGCTTCATGCCCATCCTTCTCTTGGGACAACACCGCCCCTAGGCCAACGTTGCTGGCATCCGTAGTGATGATAATCTTGTCACTGGTACTAAAATTCTTTAATGCAGGAGCAGAATTTATCGCATTCTTTATACAATTGAATTCATCTTCACATTCTTCATTCCATTCAAACAGTTTCTTCTTAAGTGCCTCTCGTAATGGAACAGTATGGATAGCAAAATCCTTGACGAATTTAGAATAGTACTCAGCCATGCCAATAAATGTACGAATCTCATCCTTGTTACTCGGCCTCGGCATTTCCACAATGGCGTTGACTAATTGTGATTTCGGAAAAATTCCTTCTGCTGTCATTTTATGTCCCAAATATTCAATTTCTGTGCAATTTATCTTGCATTTGTCCTTGCTTAAAGTCATGCCTGCATCGCATAATTTTTTACATACATGTAATAGTCTCTCGTCATGTAGTTCTTGAGTGATGGCATGAATCAATATATCATCTTGAAAACAAATTACACCTTTGGTATCTTTGAACATCCCATGCATCACCTTCTGGAACACTGATGCTGCTGACACTAATCCGAACGGCATTTTTTTAAATTGATACAAACCATCAGGAGTTATGAACGCAGTCAATTTCCTTGAACTTGTGTGAAGTTTGATTTGATGGTAAGCAGATGATAAGTCAAGAGTTGAAAATATTTTAGAAGGTCCAATGGTAGACACAATTTCTTGTATGTTTGGTAACGGATGCCGATCAGGTATGACACATTTGTTTAACTGACGTAGGTCAACGCAAATTCTAAGTTTTCCAGATTTTTTCCGTATCACAACAAGTGGTGAAACCCATTCACTGGCATCAATACTTTCTATGATTCCATCTTCTTCCATTTTCCTTATTTCCTTACTGACTTCCTCTCGTACAGCTAACGGAATGTTTCTTAATCTTTGAGCTATAGGTGTTTGGTCTGGTTTGAGTAATATCTGATGGGTATACCCTTGCAGACATCCTATTTTATCTCGGAAAACCTTTAGCAAACCAGCTTTACCTATAACATTGCCACCATTACTCGATTCAGAATTGCTACCACTTATAGACAAAACTGATTCCGAGCTGGTGGAATCCACTTTCACTCGTAATTTACTCTGGTGGGTCCAACTGAGCAGGGCAGTTTTCCCTTCACCAGTGATGTATATCTTGCCTTTGGCAACTCTGTTCTTAAATTTCAACTTTCCCCAATGCCAACCAATGACATTGATCTTTACACCTCCATATGCTCTTGGATTGATATCTGTCTCATGTAAAAACTCATGTTTATTTTTGTTCCAAAACTGTCTTGGCAGAAGCATATATTTTGCACCAGTATCAACCATCATACATACTTCATTTCCGTCAATAGACACCATGGCCCTGGGACTTTCCAACACTTCTTCATCGTCATCATCATCAGTTATGGTGCATACACAATCTTCTTGAATTTCTCTCTCACTGCGATCACTATCAGAATTGTCTCCTATCCAGTTCATGGCATTGTCACGTGATCTGCAACATTTAGAGAAGTGACCCTTCCCTTTGCACTTGCTACAAATGATCTTTAATGCTGGACAGTCCGGGTCATCCGCCCAATGATTCACATTTCCGCATCTATAACACCTTCCTTGGCGTTTTCTTCCCACTTTCCTTGATTGATTCTCTGGATTGTTTTTTTTAGAAACTTCGTATGATGGCCCTTTTTGACTATATTTGCTTGACCCTTTGTCCATCTTCGACAAATTGTATTGTTTTGTGACAGGTCTCCTTTTAATGATATCATTGTTGATCATGGAAATTGACTCCTCATCAAGGGTATCATGCGTTTTACTATTGGTGCTTCCTATCTTTACTTGTTTCATCTTATTTTCTAATTCTTTAACACACTCTTCAGTGTGTTCTACTTCTTTTGCCACTCGGAGAACAATGTCAAGAGAAGGATCACTTTCCGACCACAGTCTTTCCCTCACTTTGCTACTGCGACACTCTAACATAAATTGGTCTCTGAGTCTCTCATCCAGTTGCTCATTGAAATTGCATGACTTTGCTAATTTCCTCAAAGCAGTGACAAACTTTTCCACACTTTCTCCCTCCTCCTGTGTGCGTTTGCCAAACTTGTAACGTTCTAAGATTATGCTCACTTTCTTTTCAAAGTGTTTGTCAATTTTTTTTACAGCTCGCTGGTATTCATTTAGGTCCACACTCTCCTCTTCTGATAATTCTGGAAGTGTTTCATACTTTTCTTGTCCAACCGGACCTAAACAGTGCAAGAGTAATGATTTCCTCTTTTCTGCGCCACAATTGGGACCACAAATCACACCTGCATAATGTTCAAAGGATTTTATCCACCTCTTCCAAGGCAAGGCAGGTTCATCAGTGCTGGGCATAAAGAAAGCAGGCGGAGGCACACTGCTAAACGCCATGACAACTTGGTTGAAATCAGTGCAAGCTCACAATCTGCAAAAAAAATTGTATGTGGGGCACAGTAATGTCCAGAAAACGTGATGTACTCAGCTCATCCTATATAATACCTATCATTGTGCATGTATTTATTTGGATTGAGTAATTGTGTTCAACCACCTCCTGTCAGTAGAGAAATGGCTCCTCAGTATCATTTACAGGGTTAATATTCACTTGTGTAGTGCTCAACATCAACGATTCCTTGAACTTGTAATGTAAGCTCCAGCGAGTAATATGCCCCTGATGATGACGTCGGTACTTTATTTGCTTCCAATGCACAGGTTTGCATTGGAGAAAGCGAACACAAAAAAAACAGCGTACTGTCCCTTTAATGACTCCTTCCTTCTTCGGTACGTTCAACGCATGCGCGAACTCAGATGAACAGTGTCCACGGAGGAAACCGAAGGAAAGGCTGAGGCAGTCTGGTAACGTATAACGCGGCCCAGCACATCGATCGAGTTTCACATAAAGGAAAGGCTGGCACAACGTGGTAATGTGCAGCGCAGCCCAGCACCTCAATCGAGTTCCTGATATGCCTTAATGAGGCGATTGGGACGCAGCGCTAGGATGATGCGTTGGGGCGAAATGCCGATCGTTACCTTCAGGATCTGGAAGACGGAGCCGCTGCTACACTCGGGCATGAGCGGAGCAGCTCCGTATACATGGATGAAGTACGAATCCCATCCTCGTCGCCAATGAAGTAGACCGGAACGGGAAATTATATATATAACAATATGAGTCGTTTGTGTAACGTAAGTATATTTATTGAATGCTACATTTACTACATAAACAAGTTACATGTATGAAAGGAGGAGGGAAGCTGCTAACTGTAAAGGGAGCTGGACAGTTGTTGTTTGATTGCAGCCCTCTCTTCTAGAACTCTATAGACACCTGGATTCCAAGCGTTATGATCCTACATACTATGATGTAGTCAGGCATGTCCCATAGAGATCAGGCAGCTCCAATTAGAAGGTTATAATACTACATCATCCAATCAGGATGAGCCAGCCATACTCCCCTTTCACGGGGACACCCACATGGAACCCCATACATCCTAAACCAGATTCCATCCTCTCAGAGATGCCTGCGTGAGCTCTGCTGACAGCTTACATGGGCAGAAAATCCAAAATGGCTGTTCCTTGTGGTTAAAACACACAAAGAAGGACCACCAAAAAGAATTGCCAGATCGGATCACAGGAATATAAAATGCCTTGGTAGACACTTTGCTCCTGCTCAGGGAGCAAGTGGCTGCCAACATGGTAAAAAAAAAAGCTACTGAGTGTTATAGCCACCAGCCTATAAACCAACATCCTTTCTGAGTGTGAAAAAGAAAACAGGGACAACATGGGGTACCCTGAGAGCACCCCTGCCTACGTAGCCTTATTGGCTACCAAGGGCAGGGCGTCAAAGATGAATATTTGCCTTCAACTAGGCATTCAGAAAAAACAAAATTTAAACACCACAAAACCAGCATAAACATCACAGACTAATTTAGCAAAAGGACCCCAAACATTGGATTTCTGGTTTAACAACATCGGTTTATGATTAAAGCAGGAAGCTGAGTGGGAAGGTGACAAGTTTCTTCATCTAATTTCAGTACTGAGGCCCCGGGCATCCTTATGCCCTTTGTGAAGCTCTGGTGACCTGCTGTAATTGGGAGTCATGTACAACAAGGTATTGCTTCAAAAGGGAAAGACTGCCTGATACGAACAGTTAAATGCCATTAAGAGAAGACTAGTTCCTGTAATGAATTAACCCTGCATGCTTTGGCCAACAGAGATTTCCCTGGACATGCTGATCCAGGCGTAAACCGATGCATCATTTCATAAAACAAACATATGTGCCCACTCCAATGAGCAGCCTCTGTGCCTTGATGCTCACAGTCTCATCCTGCGCAATATGCTCCTGTGAATATATCTGCTCTACTTCATTTGCATACTACCTATGCTAATAAGGTTGCACATGGAAATATTACTCATTAGGTACTGACAGAATAAATGCATGAGTAAATATCTTATGTCTGTAAATATGTGTAATATGATTTATGCCGTTGTTTTCTATGGTTGCCTGTGGTAACCCTGTAATGTGCATCACCTGCTCTCCAGCGCCCAGATACGTACGGGTCTGGCTCGCGCTACAAATGCTAAATAAATAAAAAATAAATATTAAGTCAACCGGAGCTTACTAAAAGGATTATGTGTCCCTTGCACTGTAAAGCACAGTGAGCAAGATATATCTGTAATCACTATAAGAAATAGAAGCATTATAATAAAAGCTGGCCATTAATCTGAGCCTACCAGTGTCTCCACAGGCCCAATCCATTTAGAATGGCCACAACAGGCGATCAAACGACTGACTTTTGTTGAGTATTCCTACGATCATGCCATAATTCATGGGGGAGTTTGCACTGCATTTCATTATATCCCAACTGCTGTGCCGAGGTGCCGAGGTGCCGAGGTGCCGAGGTGCCGAGGTGCCTCGGAAAATACATGGGCGTGTACCCGGAGCCACCGACACTTCATGTCTCTCAGTGCTCATCCAGCCTCAAAGTGAGTACTTGCCATCCCTGCAAGAGAGAAGTGGGCCTGGTGAGAGGCGTAGCCGTACTGATGATACGCACGGGAGGAGCTGGCTATCCTTGTCAGCCCCACTCCTCTACTGTGTCAGGTGGCACAACTGACTGTGAGGATTCATGTATTTGCCCCTGAAAGAGAAAGCATCAACATCCCAGTCAGGCCTTCTGCTGAAAGAGCCTCCATTCAAGAGTGCCCTGATAAGGCCATAACGCCGGAGAATGTGAACCTTAAGGTGAAGATCCATCTGGCATCCAGTGAGATGCACAAAATCTGAGCTCTGATCCCCACCGTAGCTGTATTCGAAGACGAAATGCTGATGAATCCTGGATTTTGAAGCAGAGCCAAATAAACCCTACTATCAGAAGAGAAAGCAAGTCAGCTGAAGCTGCCAGCGGCGTCGCAGAGTACAAGTGCGATTATGATTCTGATGGGTCGTGTCCTTCCAGCCGCAGTGGTTCCAGGTTGGCAAATGTTCTGATGGGCAGTAGACTCAGTGTTCAGTCCAACCAAACATAAGACGAGGTGTGGAAGAAGAATTCACCAGAGCCTTGAGACAGTACATGGACCAGTATTGAGGTTCAAAGATTGTCTCATTCAATGATGATGTTCCTTTGGTTCCAGATTTACTGGAGGAACCAGTGAAGGTGTAAAAGCAAAAAGAGAATATCGAGGCTGAGTACCACAAAAGGAAATACACCAAATGTGGGTTTACAAAGATACACAGATCTTTATTCTACAACGGAACAGTTTTCAAAGAAACAAAGTATCGGATAGCTATCAGGCCCTCAGTTCATCACAGCGAACACCAGCCCATTCGGTGTGAGAAGTGAGTGGGGTTGTACATCAGAACATTCACTCTTTTATACAATTCTAACATGATGTCCAGCCCATCTACAGGTTAATCATTCCTAGGGCTAGGGGTTCATGCCGCATTCACTTCTAATTTATTCATATATAGGCATATGGATTATTCCTAGTATATTCACAAATAGGTCACAATGGCAGCAGCGTATTCTTTGGATTTAACACTAAGCCTTCATACATGTTTTATACAATACAAGTGTTCACATTCGGTATTTAACCAGCATTGTGCTTAACATATGCTCATGGATTAGTATCATTGGCACAAGTAATCCTCGATCTACAGGTCAACGAAGGACAAGGTCTCCTTACATGACCCTGACATTTGGCCTACGGGCAGTTTTAGCATTAACTTGTATGCAGAGGTCAAGACGGCCATGTTACAAACAGAAGAACACTATCCACCATTTTAGAACACAGGGTGACTTTGGAGTGAGAATCAAAATGGCGGATAAACCTAAGATGGCGGCTAAATCGATCTAAGGTCAGAACCTTGCAACGTGGATTTCATCGTAGAGCGACTAGGCTTAAGCCAATATATACAATAAAGGAGGCACGATATAATATCCCGTTCGACAAACCCTCCTTTTGGCCTAAGCCAAGCGGTAAACTGCTTCTAGTCACTCTACGAGTAACTCCACGTCTCAATGTCCATACATCTTGAATCACTATCTCAGATGTCAATTGCCATTAGATCAGTTAGATTTCTTTCAGCACATATCCATTGGAGTTCTTGTCTGGGGCGTATACTTTATGTCCTAATGTACCCATCGCCTGTGCGCAACATCCTCCTAACATCGAACACATACCAGGAAGACATTGTATACAACAGCAAAGAAACAACAGAATACCTAAAATGATCAGCAAGACCGAAAGTAGTTTCCATGCCCAAGATCGCAAGAAGTCCCAGAACCAAGCACTAACATCCCAGATTCCCTTGGGAACGTGCACTTCTGAACTTAGGACATGCAGATTCTGTATTGCCTTGAAGATGGTTGGGGCGGAAACTGGATGAAAAAACAGCAGGCAGACCCCACTAATTTACATACTCCACCACGTTCAGCCAGGATGACATCTAATGCCATCCGGTTCTGAAGTACTACTAACCTTATTGCTTTCTTTTCTATAGTTATATTATAGAGTATGTCAGTGGTCCGGTTGATGGTCCTCTCAAGTACTCTCGCTAGTCTCCTGATATCTTCAGAGGTCATTATTTGTCCCCAAAATGTCACAAAGGATTTAGCTACATCTCCTAGAACTTGTGCTGAAGTGTCACCATTCTCGTCTTGCCGCGGACAAGCCTTTGAAATTTCTACAGTACTAGAAATGAATACCCCGGGTAACAGAATCCCTAGGTAACAAGTTCCCTGCCAATCCCTGGGTAACCATGGAAATGCTACATTACCGCAAACAAAGTAGACAGGTTTGCCTACATACAAAGGTCTGTCCTCGCTAGTCAAATTCGCAACATTGGCGCAACCTTTAAAATCACCCATTAACTGACTACCATTCCTTTGTATGCAGAAAGAATCTGAATCGGGGCTATGATTAACAGTGTAGGAAAGAGGCGTGGCATCCTTATGGCCTCTAGGAGCCATCTTGAAAGAGATCAAAGTTTGAAAAGGACGAAACAGTCTATCAGAAGGACTAATTGAAAAAACGTTAAGCTTACTCCTATTTGTGAAAAGCGAGCATCCCAGGGGCGTCAGAACACTTTTTTCAAACTTGTCCAAATTAGTCCCATAGAAGTTCCACGAGATGCTATCATTCCATCAGCCAAAGAATAGTGCTCTAAGAGAAGCATAGCATGCAGTTGTCAAAGGTAAAGGATGGATATACCAACCTAGCCCCTTATCCCCATGTTGTGGTAAATGTGAACAGACCCAACAATTAGATTTGTTAAAAATGGCATGTGTAGCATTCATGATGAGTAATAGTGTGTTGTTGTGATAATTCTGTCTGTGCTGAGAGTCTCTAGGAGATAAAGTGTGCAGATGCATGAAAGGAGTAGAAACAGTAGGTACATTTTCAGTAGGCAACAAATTCTCAAACAGATGTACTTCTTCTAGATACCAGAAACCTAAGACAATGATTATTATAAAACCAATTAACTTTATCACAAGACAGCAATACGTTTTCGGGACCCACATATTAGATTGTCAATTTTCGCAGCTGGTCACACGTTCTCTTATCAGTTCTGTACGAGCGGAAGCGGTTGCAGGCATTGTAGTCTTGAAACGAAAGCGCCAATGTTATTTGCTGGCGACCTCCTGGCCGAGCGTTTTCTTAGTCCTTCCACAAACCCTAGCCAACAGAATTCCCTTCTGTACAAATGATCAGGCCAAAAAGGCAAGCACTTTGATGATTTCCCTCGATGGCACAGCCGAGCCGTGCAGTAAGTCTATTTCCTCGGACGCAGATCGTACCTTGTGATTCCTGGTACTGAGTGATCTGTGAACAACGTGTTGTCACTTACCGCTGGAAGCGACGAATCCAAAGCAGGATCTGATACAAGATCCGGAACAAATTCAAAAGCAAAACTGTTGGAGAATGTGGAGACGAAGTGGCTGTTTCCCCAGGCCTCACAGGCTCAGGGAGAGTCTCCGATGCACTCTCGATGCTGGTTGCTGCTTCGTGATCATTGGTTACAGCATTGGTGAGGGGTTCTGTATCTTCTGTATTGTATGGCACTGGGTGTGGAATCCTTTTGGTATGCGACGCGTGAATCCAATCCTTCCGGCCTGCTACCCGCACCGCAGTCTGTGTGACCAGCAAAACTTGGAAGGGGCCCCACCAACGAGGTGCGAGGCAAGAAGATCGCTCAAACGATTTCACGAGGATCCACTCTCCCGGTCGTATGCTGTGACCGGGACCTTCGTACCATACAGGTAAGGCCTCTCGCACCTGGTGATAAATCAAATACAAGTTTTTAGTTAACTGGCCACAGTAATCAGAGAGAAGTACATTTTCAACATCTCGTAAAGAGCGAGACTTCGGAACATTCCAAATATTGGCTGGCCTACCCACAACCACCTCAAAGGGAGAGAGCCCCCAGTCTTAGTTTGAGGGGTTGCTCTCATAGCTAACAACACGATCAGTAAGGAGTCCGGCCATTTTAGTTTGGTGCCGGCACATGTCTTAGCGGGCTTGTTCTTGATGATGCCGTTGTGTCTTTCCACTAATCCACTAATCCAGCACTCTGAGCATGTCTAGCCGAATGGAACCGTTTATCGATCTGTAATCCCGCGCATATCTGCAGAATTACAGCAGCGATAAAGTGTGGACCATTGTCCTACCAGATGACTCTTGGTAACCCAAACCTTGGAAAATATTCCTTTAACATAGTTTTTGCCGTGGTCATAACTGTGGCATCTTTGACAGGAAAAGCCTCAACCCATTTGCTAAAAGCACAGATGACGACTAATACATACTTGAAATTGTTGCAATGCTCCATCTCAATAAAATCAAAATGAATAACTTCAAAGGGGACAGAGGTGGACCACATCAGGCACAATCGGAAATTGTGGAGCAGCGATCTTATTGATGGCATGTAAATCAATTATGAAACGAAAAGGAATTACATTATCGCCTTTTTTGTACACGGGCAAAATCGGACTATTGAACAAACTACCTGCAATTTTCTCAATCACCCCTCGATGCACAAAATCGGAGATGATGCATTTCAAAACTTGCTCAGCATCGACCGAAATCTTATACTGTGGAATACGTGGCAGCTTTACTCCATGTTTCAAGATAATCTTAACAGGTTCAATTTGCAAGACACCGACGTCATTATCATCAATAGCCCTCAAACACTCCGGAACATCACTAAATTCCAGCGGCAAAGGTCTGGTCAAGAATTGAGAGACAGAAAGTTGCTGTGGTGAAATCGTCAAACGCACTCCACCAGAAGAACAATGAATTACCGTATTTAATTCCTTCAACAGATTCAACCCCAACAAATTCTCTCCACAATTCGTAGTCAAAAGGAATGGACAGTGGTCCATAAATGGACCCAAAGAAATAGGTACCAGTGAAAAAACCAGACAGACAACTGGTGTGCCAGAAAACCCTACAGAAACATTGGTTTGCCCTGACAGTGGACTGTTTGGAACCCGTGAATGGTCAATGAAACACTTCTGTGCCCCGGTATCTATCAAGAATAGATGTTTCCTATTTCCCACTAACATTTCAACGTAGGGACCTTTCTGATTAACGGGAATAGGCGTTGGTTCCAAACCCTGCTTCGGGCAATCCTAATGGAACAGAATGTCGTCAAAAGGAAGTTCTTCAGAGAGGTAAGCAGCAGAAGGATGATCAAAAATGTTTCTATTATCCGCACTAGGTGCCTGATTGTCCTGCAAAAAAGGTTGCTGTGAATCCTGCGAAAACTGACCTCTACCAGGACCCCCTACACCTGGGCGACCTCTGGATCGTCTACCCATATTTCCAAATGTGTTATTTGACCTCTGCTGGAGGATCGGGCATTGTGCACGCCAATGACCCTCTTGTCTGCAATAAGCACACTGGTTAATGTTTACAGGACCCAAGGGCGCATTTCCTTGTGGAACGTACTGACCTCTAAATAGCGAATTACTCCCTCTAGGGCCTCTAACAATTTTCTGCAATAGAACTTTCGCCTTTAAGTCTCATTTTCTCTTTTCAACTCTTTCTTTTTCGTTATTGACCCGATTCTCATAGTACTGAGCCATGTGCAATACTTCTGACTGAGACTTCACTTGCCAAGCACTCTCGGAGGACATAATTTGCGACTGGATGTCAGGTAGCAATCCACCCACAAATTTGTCCACAGATAATCTTTTCCCAGACTCTGTGCCTAAATCTTGTCCACTGAAATCTGAAAATACCTGTTCGAACCGATTAAAGAACTCGGTAGCACCCTCAGACTTCCCTTGGACACAGGCAGTAAGCGTGTCCCAAATAATTCTCTTTTCAGAAATTATAGTTTTCAATTTCGTAACTATTCTGTCAGGCAAAGTTAGTATTACCTGAGGCGGTCTTTTGCCAGCTGGCCTTTCTCCATCAAGTGTAACCATGTTAGTCCATGTATCTCCTAGCCCTGGTACATAATCTACTGTTCTAATCTGCTTCCACAAGTCAACAGGCAGGAGTACGGGAAATAACAAATCGATATCACTTACGGTGAATACAGAGGATTGCAAAACAGACTCTATTTCTTTGTAGAAACCTGTCGGGTTCTTTCTAATGTCGGGAATAGATTGTTTGATGGTGTTCACTTCCTGTCTCGAGAACGGGACGTGAACGAACTGCGACACATAATGTGCAGGGATATCCTGGGCAGGTGTACTTGCTGCAGCATTAGCAGGAATCTCTACTTTTGGGACAAATGTCGGAGGAACCTCTCTCATAGGCAACTGAGAAGTAGGCAACTCCGAACGCTTAATAAGCAACAGAGCCAAATGGAGCGCTAAAGCAGCCGAAGAAATGTGAAACAAAAAAGCTCTCTTATAAATACTCAATAACTCTGCGGGACAACAAATCTTTCTTTTTACACACTCATCCTGTAGGTACTCTACCATTACCTGTATCACTTTCCTCTGCATTTCTAGCATATATTGACTATACCTGTCATATACTTTTACGGGAGTTATCGACATATCTGAGATCCATCTAATCGCATCTTTCGTACAAAATTCGAGTTTCCTCAGTTATCGATTTCCGATACGGAAGGAACAGTTTCTGTACGAACATAACGTCCAAACTATCACCATCTTCATCTTCATTCCGTAACCTTTCCAGCTCCCTTCTATATTCAAGAACTCTCTCTCAACATGCTCTTGTACTTTCTCCGCAGTATCTCTAGAAAACGCTAAAGTATTCAGATCCCTCAATCCTTGTGGGAGATCTATGTCATTCAGCCTGTTCCACATTACACATAAGTGAATTCCTAATCCTTCAATAAAAACGTTTTTCTCAGGAAAATTGTCTATATTAGAAAGTGTGGCAAAAACATTAGCTTGTTCACCCTTCTCCATGCAATGCTTAGCCCATGCAGTTAACTCACATTTTCTCTCTGGAGACACAGTATTACAAGTTACAACCCTCGATCCTGCGCCCCGATCTACTACAAGCGTTGTAGAACCACTTGGAAGAGGGAGAGTAGGCAAGTTTTGAACATCAGAGAACAGAGGTGCTATTACTGGTACAGCAGGCAAAGGTGGAGGAACGGGTGGGGGAGCAACGACAAGAGGAGGAACAACGACTGGAGGAAGAGGAACAGCAGGAGGAACAATAGGAGGAGGAATTACAGCAGGAACATTCGGAGGTGGCGCAGTGGCACCTGACCTTCGCTCATTTAACAGTTTATCGATAAGTTCATCAGAAACATGAAAGTCTTTAGAAGGATAGATTTTCTGGATACCAAGTGAGAAAGCCCTATCCATATTCCTAACTGACTCAGATTGTTTATTTTGGTCATACAGCAATGCTTTTTCGGCATTTGTCATATGGCGGCGCGCATGCTTTTCTCTACTCTTAAGCTGCTGCAAAGCTTCTTTCTTCCAATTCCGTAATACATCGAATGCTGCAGGTCTAGCCTTTTTCTTCAATAATATAGATTCTAAGTATTCAATACAAGGGATTTCGAAACTACCATTGATTGGCTACTGAAATTCGGAAGCATGTCTAGTCTGTCTGTGCCAAATATCATTAAATACTATACTACAAATGCCGTGCTTACAGTACATAGCACACGCCGGCGACCCCTCCATTGGTGCCGGTCGGCCAAATTCCAAAGATTGACTGTCCTTGCAGAATAATGCCCTGAAGCAGGCAGACAATTTCCCAGGCATATCAGAATACTGGTGTTACCTGGTCAGTAATTGTACTTGCAAGAACAATGCGCCAAAACAAATTATCAGGATACTTAAGAATTGGGTCATGACTCACCTGATCAAATCCTAAGGAGGACCGATCGAATTACCAAATTTTCTAACAAAGATTACCTCGTGTTTGGTGATTTCGGCAAATCTGCCCGCCTCGATATATGGACCCTCGTCAAGATGCCGACTCGGACCACGTGCTCACCGTCCAGGGATCGGATCGTGCAGCGCTGCTGAGGTATCGCTTCTCATCCAAGAAAGGGGCCCCCTTTACACCATCCGATCCCGGTCCGATCGCCGTGTCAACCTTCAACGAGCTGGCATCAATCTTGAGGGTCCCTATTCGGTCGCCATCTGTAAAAGCAAAATGAGAATATCGAGGCTGAGTCCCACAAAAGGAAATACACCAAACACGGGTTTACAAAGATTCACAGATCTTTATTCTACAATTGAACAGTTTTCAAAGAAACAAAGTATCGGATAGCTATCAGGTCCTCAGTTCATCACAGTGAATACCAGCCCGTTCGGTGTGAGAAGTGAGTGGGGCTGTACAGCAGAACATTCACTCTTTTATATAATTCTAACATGATGTCCAGCCCATCTACAGGTTAATCATTCCTAGGGCTAGAGGTTCGTGCCGCGTTCACTTCTAATTTATTCATCTATAGGCATATGGATTATTCCTAGTATATTCACAAATAGGTCACAATGGCAGCAGTGTATTCTTTGGATTTAACACTAAGACTTCGTACATGTTTTATACAATATAGTCAAACAAGTGTTCACATTCAGTATTTAAACAGCAATGTGCTTAACATATGCCCGTGGATTAGTATCGTTGGCACAAGTAATCCTCGATCTACAGGTCAACGTAGGACAAGGTTTCCTTACATGACCCTAACATTTGGCCTACGGGAAGTTTAAGCATTAACTTGTATGCAGAGGTTAAGACGGCCAAGTTACAAACAGAAGAACACTGTCCACCATTTTAGAACACAGGATGACTTTGGAGTGAGATTCAAAATGGCGGATCAACCTAAGATGGCGGCTAAATCGATCTAAGGTCAGAACCTTGCAACGCGGATTTCTTCGTAGAGCAACTGGGCTTAGGCCAATATATACAATACAGGAGGCACGATATATCCCGTTCGACAAAGGAAGTCCACACACTTCCTGGGCCATCAGAGGAAGAGGCAGAGCAGCAAATTGCTGAAGTAAGAGAATTCTTCGGGCCTTCCACCATCGGGACTGCGCCCAAGAAGATATTTAAGAAGAATTTTAAGTCAGCTGTGCAGCCCCTCTGGGGTTCGCAATGTTTTCTTGAGATCTGTATGATCCTCTGCCATTTGCTATTACTGCTGCCACTACATAACAAGCCATCTACATTGTTTCTGTTTGTTTGTTTGTTTTGTTTTATTATTTATAATGCGCACCGGACCCAAAGGTATCAGGGCGCAGAAAGAGACAAGATTATTTTCAGCTTAGGTTACAGAGCTGTACACGAATATACAACAAGAAAAAAGTCAGCATGTCCCATACAGTCAGGAGGTCAAAAACATTTAGATATTATATACAGGCATTTAGATATTATATACAGGCAGAAATAGGGACGAAACTCACATCAGAATATTGCAAAAAACATTTAGATATTATATACAGGAAGAAATAGGGACGAAGCTAGCCAACAGGGTATTGCGAAGAGCAACTGTATACAATGCAGGATTCAGGGTAGAGCTGGCGGGCGGCACCCTATGTTTTTAAGGGTCATTTTCTTCAATCCAGTTGATGATATTGGGGGTCATTACAAGGTGGCAGGTAAGGTGCCGGTAATCCCCTACCACCCAATTCCGAGGTCCCTTAGCGGGAACCGTAAGGGACGTGTGGTCGGACCACACGTTCTTTACGGGTGCCGCTAAGGGACCAGGGCGCTAATAACGGGCTTGCAAGTCGCAAGCCCGTTATTAGCACCCTCCCCATTCCCAATTGAGCCCTATAGGGGCTCAAATGGGAATGGGGAATGGCATGTTCAATGGGGATTTACCGGTCCCGCCAGGGTCGGACTACACCAGTAAGTCCCCATTGAACTACACTGGTGCCGGACCCGTTATTGGTGGCAGTCATGGCGCAAATAGCGCCATGACTACCACTAATCTCGGAATGAGGCCCATTGTGTCTGAAGTGCGGGTATGTCTGGTTTGCCCTCAGGGAGGGGGGTAGGGAGTTCCACAGTTGTGCCGCTTTAACTGGGAAACTACAACCTCCAGCTTTGGTGAGTTTAAACCTAGGTACTGTCAGGCAATTAGAATCGGCAGTTCTAGTTGGCCGATTGGATGATTGTCTATTGAATCTTTCTATAAGATAGCTTGGGGCGGCGTTATTTAGGCACTTATGTGTTAGTGAGGCAGTTTTTAGCAAGATATTGTCGTTGGTAGTGAGACAGTTATTCAGTCTCCTTGTCTCTGATATATGTTCTTTTTTTTCCTATACCCAACGCTGTTCTAAGGGCGTTGTTTTGGAGAATCTGACCTTTCTTAATGATATACTTCTTAGCCTCCAGGTATAGGGAGATACAGTAGTTCAATTTGGAAAGAATGAGGGCTCTGGCCAAGATGGTGCAGCTGTTCATAGAGAGGAATGGCTTGGCAGCTCTAATTAGTTTACAGGTGTAAGCTGTGGCGTAGGCCATGGAGTTGACCTGTTTGGTAAAAGAAAGGGTGGTGTCTAAATAGACACCTAAGGTTTTTACTTCTTTGGCAACTTGTATGGTATTGCCATTGATGTTAAAGGTGGAGTATTTGTGTGCAAGTTTATTAAGATTGGGGGTGGCACCGAGGATGGTGAGCTCAGTTTTGTCATCTCCCGTAAGTGGTATGAGGATATGGGTATCATTTGCATACTTAGTGTAGGTGATACCAAGACCGTCAAGATCATCGAAAAGGGGTTTAGTGAATATGTTATACATTGTGGTTGAGACACATGAACCCTGTGGCACTCCACAGGTGATGGGAATGGGGTTGTCAGATGCTGATGGTGAAAAGGCACGCATGGTCCTATTATTCAGGAAGGATTGTATCCAGCTGTCAAGGATGGCACTCTGTCAAGAGTGGCGCAGGGCCCCCAGGTAGGGTTTGGGTGGCTGTGCTGATGTAAGGTGACAGATCAGTAAACACACAGCAGGAAACACATCAAGAAAGAAAAGTAGGCAACTGTAGTTGCGAACAGAAAAGGGCGGGAAATACAAAGATACAAACAAACTGGATTCCCTCTTGGGGTGTATGCAGATATGGAAAAAGAATATTCCACGGACCTTTGGAAACTCCAGGCTTCTGCACGGATTACTATTACAGAGGCCCACTCTGTCTGCTCATGGCTGGGAACACCAGCTGTGGGTGTCTGTTAAACAGAAAACACGACAAGGGAAGGGGCAGAGGTTGCCTGCTGGAAACCAACAGTCAAGCTCTGTACAAAGGATCAACATAAGACACAAGAGAGACAAGAACAGAAATAACCAGGGACAAGGAAGTCTAAGAGAAATCTAGCTGAAGGGAATGAAGGAAGAAACAGGACAATAGAAATGGGTAAACTAAAGGGGAGGACAGAGGAGACAAGGAAGAGAAGGACAGGGATCAAGAACAAGGGGTTGCAAACAAGGAAGAGAGCAAGGGAGCAGCAGCCAGGAAAGAGGGGGGCTGCAAACAAGGAAGCAGGGCTGCAGTACCAAATGGTACAAGGTACAGAAAAACTGTAGTGGATTGCATAGGACTGTAGTAGGCTGCTAGGCAGAGAGTCCAGAGGAGCAGGACTGAGAGCTGTAGTGGGCGGCAGACGGAGAGCCCAGAGGAGTAGGGCAGCAAGGAGCGAACCCAAAGGAACGAACCCAAAGGAACAGGGCGTAGAGACAGAGAGACCCGAGGGTCAGGGTTGAAAGCAGAAGAGAGTAGCAGGCTGCAAGGCAGGGAGCCCAATGGAGCAGAGCAGCAAGGAGCGACCTCAGAGGAGCCGAGCAGCGAGGCAGGGAGCCCGGAAGGCTATGGCTGTAGGCAGCGGAGTGTAACAGGCTGCAAGGCAGGAAGCCCAGAGGAGCAGGGCTGTGAGGCAGGGAGCCCAAAAGGCTAGGGCTGTAGGCAGCAGGGTGTAGCAGGCTGCAAGGCAGGAAGCCCAGAGGAGCAGGGCTGTGAGGCAGGGAGCCCAAAAGGCTAGGGCTGTAGGCAGCAGGGTGTAGCAGGCTGCAAGGCAGGAAGCCCAGAGGAGCAGGGCTGTGAGGCAGGGAGCCCAAAAGGCTAGGACTGTAGGCAGCAGGGTGTAGCAGGCTGCAAGGCCGGAAGCCCAGAGGAGCAGGGCTGTGAGGCAGGGAGCCCAAAAGGCTAGGGCTGTAGGCAGCAGGGTGTAGCAGGCTGCAAGGCAGGAAGCCCAGAAAGAGCACTGGAACAAAAGCAGGAAAATGCAGCAGCAGGAACAGCATACAAATTCGAGACAAAAGGCAAAAAGGGGCTGGGAGGACTCTTGATGCAAGAGACTGAACTCCTGCAGGCAGCTGCTCAAATACCGCCCTGCCCTGTACTGCGGCAGGCTAATTGGCAGCACCTGGAGCAGCACACCTGAATACAATCTGCCACCTCCCTCTCTGGTCCTGAGATGGTGGAAGCAGCACTGATCCCTGGGGCTTCTGGGGATTGTGGTTCCAATGCTGACGAATGGGAATGGCCAGGAATTGATAGCTGTAGCAAGGTGCATTGTGGTACATGTAGTTAGTTGAGTTATATAAGAAGGCACCAAAGTCACGCAAATGGGAATTAAGTACCAAAGTGTGAATAGGGGTTGTTCCAAGAGTATTCTGAAGAAAAATGAATAACAAATAGTCCATGATGGTTGCCAATGTGTGCGCCCATGGCACTGGCATGACACCAGCCTATGGCCTTTTGAGAGAAGTGTGCGGCCGAGTGCAGGTGGGTACAGAAGACTTTGTGGTCCACCAAATCGAACGCAGCCGATAGATCAAGTAAAAGTAGCAAGGCAATCTTTCTATTGTCCTTGAGTGCATCGATTTGGGCCTTAAGGTCTAGCAGCACTGTTTCAGTCCAGTGTTGGGGCCTGAAACCTGACTGATGGACTCTTAATAATTGGTTCTGTTCTAAGTACTTCTGTATTTGGAGGTATGCTACCCTATCTAAGATTTTAAGCAGGAAGTACTCTGGTAATTGGCCTGTAGCTAATGGGTATGGTTGAATTTAGTGATTGTTTTTTGAGGAGTTGGAGTATCCAGGTCTCCTTTAGGTGGCTGGGGATAGTGCCAGTGGAGAAAGATGTGTTAATTAACTTTGATATGAAAGGTGATAGGTCTCTGGCAGCATCTTTAATAATTTGAGCTGGGCTTTTGTCACCTTGGCAGTTTGAGGGTTTGAGGGTGAAGATGACTTTTTCAACTTCAAGGATTGAAACTTTAGGGAAGCTGAAACAGATTGCAGGTTTGTGTGAGGAATACTGTGTTGTGGGTTGTGAGATAGAATTAGGAAGGTTAGCTTTTTTGTTAGCAATCTTATCCTGGAGTGAGGCTACTTTGTTAGATAGCGCTTTTTGAATATTGGTGCACCAATTTATGTCCTTGACACAATTGTCTGGCACAGGGATCAGGGTGTCAAGTTCTTTTAGGATTACAAAGAGTTATTTTATGCTTTAGATAGCTTGTAAGAGTCTCTTGTTGTAGGCGTCTTGTTTGGCAAGGAGTATTTATTTCTTGTAGAGGGAAGATTTGTTACTAAGGTTGGACCTATTGTCGTCAGAGGGTAGCTGCCTCCATGTAGCTTTGCATGTTCTTTTTTCCATGCTCAGTGTTTTGAGGTATGGGGAGAACCAGGTATTCAAATGCATTTTGGGGTTGCTCTTTCTCAGTTTTTGTGGGGCAATAAAATCTAGGGCTTTGGGCATTATCTTGTTGTATTCATTGACTAGGATAGTGGGATCAGTGGAATCTGGTAGAGCGTTGAGTGTCAGTAGTATTAGAGGTAATAATTTATCAACTGTAATGTTTTTTTTATTCCTAGTTGGTATAAAGGGGGCCAATGGGTTGTTTTTGGTAGTCAACGTTTTAGCTTCTAGTGAGAATGCTAGGAGGTGGTGGTCTGTCCATAACTGAGGGGTGATGGATGTGATGGAGGCACTGCAATTATAGTCTGCCACCCAATCAAGAGTTCTTCCTTTGATGTGGGTGGGAAGAATCACTCTTTGAGTAAAGCCTAGTTCAGTGAGAGCGCCAGTGATTGTTACTGCTTGCTGGTCTTTAGGGTCTTTAAACCCCAGATTAAAATCCCCTAACAAGAGTACTTGTGAGGTATTTTTTAGGTTATCAGAAAGAATGGTGTTTAAGTCCTCCTCAAACGACCCAATGGGGCCTGTGGGTCTGTATATTAAGTTGATGGTTAGAGTTTGGGATCCAGATATAGGTAGTTTAGCAGTCAGTGATTCGCAAGATTTAGCATCAGATGAAGGTGCTAGTCTCATGGCTAGGTTGGACTTAGCTATTAGAGATATGCCTCCTCCACGAGCCTCTGTTCTATCTGCTCTGAGTATTGTGTAGTCCTCAGGGACTGCAAGCATGAGGGCGGGGCCGGCTGCGGTATGAAGCCAAGATTCAGTGACAGCAAGGAAATAAAATGTTCCTGCTGCATAACGTCAGCTATCTCTGTGGCGTGAGCCACTAAAGATTGAGCATTTATCAAAGCCCCCTTGATGTACGGAGCATTATTCCCTGACACTGGTTTCGTGGGAGCTGGTTCTTTATTTCATTCTCAGGTAGTGCCTTATATGGCTTGTCCTGAGGGTCAATTTCATTCTTGGGTAACGGAGGAGTGAGATGATTCGTGTTTAAAGGTGTGTTGGTATGTTTAGTTAGTGGGCATTATTTCCTAGTATTTATGTTGATCATAGACCTGGCGAGAGGTTCGAATAGTTTAGGTAGTCTGGAACGGAGTCTAAAGTTTCAAGAGGAGGTGCTGCATGCTCTATTAGTTTTGCGTGGTCTCTGAATGTGAGCATTGAGAGTTGGCGGTTGTACTTGCCTCAAGTTGCTAGGTACTAGTATGGTCAATAGGTCATCCATAAATGCTGATAGATTAGCTATTGTGGTTGAGTTCAGTGAAGGTGGGGTGTGTGGGCCTAAAGTGCTAGTCACTGATATCAGAGCTAGAATAGCCCTCAGTAGAACTGTATATAGGCCTGTCACATACATAGTGCACTTGATGTCAGTAGCTGTATGTACTTTACATATATGGGCATGATGTATACGTGTCAGTAGTCGGTGGCATACATAGTGTGGTGCGTACTAAGTACAGTATAGTAGGATTGGCTGTTGTAGTAGGTCAGGAGAGGGTACTGAGGGGTAGGATCTGCTAACAATATGTGAGATGCAGACAGTGGTGGATCAGTTTAATTGATAATGGGGCAGTGAGTGATCAAGCCAAATCTGACTCGGCAAGCCATAAGCAATCAAAGCTATCTGAAATAGTAAGCAAATTGATTTTGCTATCCATAGGGGGAGACATCACAGACTGAAATAGTAGGCTAAGTCGATTTTGCTGCCAATAGGGTAGGATAACACAGTCTGAAATGGTAGGCTAATTCGATTTTGCTACCAATAGGGTAGGATAACACAGTCGGAAATAGCAGCCTGATTCGATTTTGCTACCAATTAGGGTAGGATAACACAGTGTGAAATGGTAGGCTGAATAATTTTTGCTAACCATAGTGTGAAGCACAGACAAATAGCAACACTCTTTTTCTTTGCAGGCATTAAGCATGGAATAATGTGTGGGCAAGATCTAATTCAGTTTTGCTAAACTAGCAGATTAATGCTATGCAATCATATAGTGGGCTGATTTCACAATTAAAAAATAGTGGGTGCGGTACTGAAAGATATATAGGGCCTCATTACGACCCTGGCGCTAAACCATGGTGCTACTAGCACCATGGTCCATGCCGGGGTCCGCCATGGTGAATGGCGGAATTACCGCCCCATTCCAAGGTTGGCGGGGCGGTAATTCCCCATTCACCATGGGCCCTTCCCGATTCCCATTTTTGGCCCATAGGGCTCAATGGGAATGGGGAAGGCGCTAATTACGGTACCGTAAATTACGGTGCCGTAATTAACTCCTAGGTCCCCTTGCGGGTTGGTTTTTTTAACGCCTGCTAAAAGCAGGCATTAAAGTGCAACCCGCAAAGGGACCTCATAATCAGGCGTTAAGGGTTTAACGGCGCCGACACCTTTTACGGCACCGTTAACCCTTTAACGCCTGGGTTGTAATGAGACCCATACTGTCTATTATGACAAGCTAGCTGAGTTTTGCTACCACGAGGGTAGAATGCAGGCGAGTACAAGGCTAGTGAGGTAATTGGAAAATCAATATGCGCTCAGTACGTCAAATGTTTGTGTGCGGTCGAGCGACGTCTACTGCTGAGGTAGCACATATGGTAATGTGAGGCGGCTGCTAACCAGCTCCATTACCAGTCGTCCACGCAGTACACAAAGAGGGGGAGAAGGCGTTGGATAGAGGGACAGTTAGTGGTGGTTAATGGCAGTAGATACAGTATCGATCATAGTCTAGAGATACAGGACTGGATGCTTACCCCAAAGTGAGGCAGGGGAGTCTCCTTGCAGCTCCGATGCAGCATAGACAGGCAGGAGACAGGCGCTTGCCTTAAGAGGTGGTCCTTGCGAGGGTCGGGCTGGCTGTCGCCATCCGGCAACAGCTTCCTTGTTTTCAGAGGAGGAAGGCCCAATCAAAACATGCAGCGTAGTTTGTACAGTTGCTGGATTTCGTTGGTCAAGTGCACAAAACAGCTCATTGCACACAGAGATAACAGCGATCTACAAACCGGGTGCTATGGGGCTGGTCTCAGTGCCGTGAGATGTAGAATAATCATGGAAAAGGGGCATAAATCACCCTTGTGAGGCGGCAATCACGCGTATGTGGCACACTTCTTCTGAAGTTGCCTCTGGATGGCGGATAGGCTCCTGTCCTCCCTAGTACACATCTGGGCTGCTTCTGGGGTAGGAGACAGGCGCTGGCCTTAAGAGGCGGGCCTTGCGAGGGTCGGGCCGCCAGCTGCCTTCCGGCTGCGGCTTCCTTGTTTTCAGAGGAGGAAGGCCCAATGTGGTTCTGTATTCTGAAGAACAGGCCTTGAATAGCTTGGAGAAGACACAGCTCCACAGACAAGACCACATGTCAAAGATGCACTCCAGAAGGGTGCTGAAGTCGCGCATGCATCGCCCTGTTGGATTTTGCCCAGTAGGTGCCTCAGACCAGAAAAGGGGGCCAGATTCATGAGAGGAAATCAAGCTGAACGAGGGATCAATCAGTGGGTTACCCATCTGTGGGTTCCAGCTACCCCCTGGATTCCAGAAAGGGATATGCAGAATGTGGAGTAAGGGAGAGCTAAGGTGCGATAACGAATGATACCATGTCGGACTTTGTACAAGAATGGACTGCAGTTCTTCTCCATGAGGATTGCATCTCTATGCGTCTGTAGAATGTATCCTCTATCCTCCAACGCTTCCATATCATGCCTCCCTCAATCACTCCCAGGAACCCAGTTTGTTTCCTAGTCAGCTGATAATCAGTCAGACCCCACTATGTCAATTGGTATGTTTATTAACTAAATGGATAGCAAATGTTCTCCCCGCAGCTATCATAGCTCACGCAACCTCAAATCTTGGTATGTTGAAATATGCAGAGGGTGGGATGGGAGGGGGGAGTTGGGATGGGAGTTTATACTGAAAATACTGACATTCATGCTTGTTTTGATGTTTTGCTGGCGGGCTCTTCTCTTGCATCCTGCCTTATATGTAAATTGTCAATAAAAAAATATTTTTGTTTAAAAAAGAGAGAGCTAAGGGTCCAGGACCATGTCAAGCATTCCCTGCTGAGAAAGCAAGGTAACCAAACCCCATCAGATGGCGAGATGAGCTGCAATTGACTACAATGGTTATCAAAATTACCCTGGCCGGTGCTAATGAAAAGGACAGTGAAAACAAGTACATGCATGTTTGTCTACCAAAGGGGTCGGGTTAGAAGCATCATGAGGTAATGGTGTATGCATGTCCTTAATAGCTGGCAAAGATGAAAAATGATCTCCAAAGTTAAATGAAGGTATTTTAGTTCAATGTGGTCTGAGGACACCAGACCCACTGCAATTTATGCCAGCATGAAGGACAAATTGTATGGAAAGAAGACATAGCAATGCTATATTGATGTTAGCTATGCTTTATTAATGTTTTAGAGTGGCATGACAACTATGTACCCACTTGTATCTGTTTATAAAATGAGCTGGTGAAAAAGGTATCTAGTCATTGCATCGAATATAAAGCATTGAATGCCAAAAGCATCGAAACAAATACATCGGGAAAAAAAGCATCGAATGCATTTTTTTCAAAGGTAAAGGTTTATTTTAATTATAATGGGTTTTGAGGGGTAAAAAAATGGGGATTGAGGAGGGACCCCCCATAAAAAAATGAGAAAAAAAAAATGCATTCAATGCTTTTTTTTCGTTGCTTTTTTTTAGATGCACTTCAATGTGTTGCATTCAATGCAATCACTAGAGTAATGTTGATGAACATTAAAGGGAACATGCTTAACAAGGCCAGTTAAATGCAGCGTGTCAAAACCTGAGAAATGGGAAATACAAGCAATGAATAATGTCTCATGGGGCAGAGACCAAACTGTCATGGCGCTCACATGAACACCTCGGCGTGTCCTGTGTGGGGGTGGCAATGGCAGAGCAAGGGGAATCATTACTGACAAGGCAAGGTGGTTCTGATATCTGCTTCTGCCATAATGTACAATGTCAATGGAAAAGAAAAGAATCAAAGGAAAAGGAGATAAAACGTGGGCTAAATGTTACCCCTTTGCAAAGAAGCAAATGAATAGCGTCTAATTATTGAAAGCTTGCCGGGCTAGGCAGTGTACTCCTGTGATTTTTCCCCTAGGTTGTGCCCCCACTGTATTTAAGCTCTACAAGGGGATTTTACTTCTAGATTGGGTATGGCATTCTTACGCCGACACCCGTTTTTACGACAGAGGTTTTGCCGCAGGAGTTTTTAGGAAAAATCTCATCACATTTTTTTGGGGGGCAGGGGGCAAATAGGGGGTTGGGGGGAACAGAATTAATAAAAAATAGTAAAATGAAATTGCTTTGTGGTGTGAACGCCCCAAAAATTATTTTAAAAAAAAGTTGTGCCGTTTTTCGTAAAAGCCCCCGCAGCAAAACACCCGTTGTAAAAACAGGTGAAATAACATGGAACCCTAGATTGTGTCCTACTGTATTTCTGGTCCTCACAGTGGGTGTACTCCTAGGTTGTAGTCCACTGCGATTTTATTGCTAGGTTGCGCCCCTTTATGCTTTTAAGCCAAGATTGCTCCTCACTGCATTTCTGCCCATCATTTAGAACCTCCTCCTATGTTGTTCTCCTCAGTGTCTCTACTCCACATTTTCATTTTGCACTTAGGTTTGTACCCCAATGAGATTTTACTTCTAAGTTGTGCCCTGCTTTATTCCTCATCCCTACTCTGATTTTACTCCTGGGTCATTCTGCACAGTATTTCTGTTCCCCAATGTGCTTTTGCTTCTAGGCTGTGCCATACCGACAACTCAGGTATAAGTATTCTAGGTTGTGCGCCACTTTATTTCTTCTTTCTGTAATTTTACTTCTAGGTTGTGCGCCACTTTATTTCTTCTTTCTGTAATTTTACTTCTAGGTTGTGCGCCACTCTTTATTTGCTCCTAGGTCATACCCTGCTCTATTTCCGGCTCGCCATCTTGATGTTAATGTTAAAGGATATTTGTACCGCGCACTAGCACCACCAGAGTGGTCCCCTGGCACTCTTGATGGTACTCCTAGGTTGTGAGCTACTGTATTTCTGCTCTCCATTGCTATTTTTCGCCAGGAATTTGCTCCGCCGTGGTTTTGCTCCTGAGCTGGGGCCTGTTTTGTTCCTGCTGCCTACTGTCTGTTGGCCCCTAGGCTGGGCCCCTTTGGTGACTCAGGTAAGCCAAAGCTGCATTTTCTACATTCTTTTCTCGCGCACAGCCTAATCTGATGCACAATGTGACTAGTGTTAATATTGTATTTTCTTTCAGGTGGCACGCCTGTAGCTAACCACGCAATGTTTGCCTGTGCTATGCCTCAGAGCAATGTTATGCAATTGTACAGAACACAGGCACACATTACAGAACGTACGTGCTGTATAACCATATTAGTTCACTAAAGTTTATTTCTATCATACCAATGTTTTTTTAGTATTGGGGTATATGCCTTTTGCTCTCTCCTAATCTAGCATATGTGCTAAATAACCCTTTGATCCATGACATTCACCCCTAGCAGGAGGACTGGCTCATCATTAGTGTGGCCAAGTAGGAATGTCACCTGGATGGATTAGCACTGTCAGACCTGACATTTGCATAGCTGCCACGTTTCCTAGTTAAATACGGAATCTTTGAGCCAGTCCTGTTTTTTTCACACTGCATGATGGGACTTGTAGGCCCACCCTTGCAATGGGAAAAAACGAAACTACAACTTCCAGCATGCAATTGGAAGCAAAACCCGGGATTGGTTTGAGGTGACATGCATGGAAGTGGGAAACTTGGCAGGGAGGCAGTTGGCCTCGCAGACCCAGATTAATAATTCTGGGTTTTGTAGAGGCGCAGGTGGGCACCTTCTCCCTGGTCTCCGCCCCCTTAGCACCGTTTTATTGGAATGACAGACGATGATCCACAATGGGGAGCCCATGCATAAATCCTTGCAATATTCCTGTACAACACATAGTATACGAGAGATGATATGTACTCAGCCAACCATTTAGAGTGTACCCACAAGCTAACATAATGGAGGAAAGTTACCAAGAAGGATGCTCTTTGCCGAGCTGTCGAAATGCAGCCATGAACAGAATGGATGTACATTAAAAGAAAGTCTGATGACAGAAAAAGAATGTCATAAAGAATATGTAAGAACCTATGCCGAAATGATATGAAAATACTTAAGAATGATGATGTAACTGAAGAAATAAAAGAAACATGTATTCAATGATACAGTAATCATGAACATAAAGAAGAATGAAGTGACTCACTGATCAATAACTGTAAACACGCCAAAATGCAAGGTAGAAAGAACATATAGAAGTTTCCTTGTGAGAGGTATACATTCAACGTTTAGGATGAACATTAGAAGAAGATGGACGATGGCTTATGTCAATCAACCCAGCTACCTCAAAACACAAGACGAGGATCTTAAAGTGAAAAGATGTTGAAGAAGTGGTGTTTCCCTTGCAAACTAGAGGCGTACATTGGCCTTGGAGCAAGGATGCTATTTCAAGAGATGAAGGCAAAGTATGAAGGGAGTCCAACGAGCAGACCATGTGCGAAGAACATATTTCCTAAGATTAGGAGGAACAAGAACATTTACGGATATCAAGTATTGGACAATTAAAAGTGCACAAAGTTTATATGGGATAGAGTGAGCAAGTCTCTAAAGACCAAGAGAAGCAACGGCACCCATTATAAATTGAATCAAATCATGTTGAATACACTATTGAAATGGACACATTCGTGGTCTTGTGACACGTGACAAAGATTTTGCAAACAAGGGCTGTTCATTAGGTTTGAAGCTAATGGTGTACCCACACTCCCTTGAATGTTCCAGGACAGTGTAGACTGGCAAGGTCAGCCTTCAAACAGAGGACACTGGCATGAGGCCTACAGATAAGAGAGGGTAGACTAATTGGGAAAACAAGGGTGAGCTGACGTATCTCCAAGAACCTGGGTATAGTTTCGATGTACGTTCTGCTATAGAGCCGAATGTCCAATGTTAGATTTGGGTTGCCAACCAATTAAAAAAGCCTGCCATGCACTTTTACATACAATGTTAAAAGTATTATTCTTCTGCCATATTCTTTGCTGTAATCAGTATTATACATATTGTAGGAGTAGCTCAGGGCGTGTCCTACAGACAAGTGGCCGACAATGGAAAATTAATATTTATGCATTCTATATGTAGACATGTTCCCCTAATCCAATCCCACCCCTCAATAGGTTTTTGTAATATGGCACGTAGGATGACGTCACAGATGACGCATCCAGCATTATATAAACAAAGTATTATCGAAAAGACGTAATCCTGCATGAATCAACTTGATTAATGTTTATGCACCCTGCTTTTCTTCATTGAGATAAAAGCAGTATTTTACCATCTCCTTTGAGTCTGTCCGTTTATTTGGTTTGAGAAATGTAATTGGTAATTCCACCTAGCACAAAGACGGTTCAAGGTGCTAGAGCACAGTTTTTTAGGGGACTGTTAGAAATGTATCTTGCAAATAAGCAACTTCAAGGAATAGATTTCAATCATTTATATGTCAGAGAGGAGGGACGGAACGTAATATCCACTGCCTCCCTTCCTCTCCGCTGAATATAATTCCCTCCATCTCATCATCTTTCTGCATAGATCCATTATCAATTCCTACACACGCACCCCTACTAAACCAATCACTAACCCTCACACTCAAGCACTTTCTATCTTTCCAAATTGCTTGTTTGATAAAGTCTGCTTCCACTTCCCTGCTCCTCTTCCCTTTGCCCTTTTCTATTCCTCCTTAGAAACAGTCTGGTTACACATGGTGAGGGTACAAATAGTAACCCGCCAGAGAAGCCTCTGTGCTGTAAGACCACTAGGGTATTGTGCTAGCGATTAGCACAGAATGAAAGCTTAAAACATAACATATTTTACATACCTGGTTTATGGGTGTAATTTTCATTGTAGGCTTTGTGTGTATAGAAATCTGCTAATGCAGGGCACCTTGTTTGTTTTATTCGGATGGCCCCCTAGGAATGAATAATGGTTCTAGAAGGGAAGGAAGTGTTTGACACTAGGAAAGAGTTTACTCACAATCTATCCCACAGTGGAGATACCAAGCAAACAGCACATTGAATAGCACTGAACTTCGGGTCAATGGGCTGCTGGCGCATGAAAAATGAACTTTCCATGCTGCAGTTCATGCTTGAAGATTGCTTCTGCTCCACGCCCACTATGTATGAGAACTGTGGTGTGCACCTGGCTACACTAGGAGGCAGATCAGAGGAAGACCAGAATAAAAGTGCTGCTGTCCGCCTCCTGATGTCTGTCACGAGGTCAGGTGTGGAGTGGGGGGACTGCATTAAAAACCCAGACAAGAGACTTCCCAAATTGAGGGACCACTACTCCCCCCCAATCCCCCTTTGTGGGGAGGGAGCTCCATGCCATAGTTTGCTCTCTCTCCAAAGACTTAGGGACAGGAAGTCCCTGACTGTGCAGTATACCTCCCAAGAGAAAGGTGTAGTCTCCAGCAGGGAGACTAGAGTCTCTTACATTACTACTTGGACTTCACAGATGAGAGGGACTGACAAAGGCTGAAGTAGGAATGACTCATTGCCTTGGCAGATACATTATATGTATTGCCCACAGCCCTACACTGCGAGTAACAAGCATTGCCTCTGTACGTAATGACGGTTAATAAAGGATTTCATGTTTTTACTTACAAGATCTCCTACAAGAGATCTAAGGCTGCTAATGTCCTGTCTTTAAAGAAGAAATGCTGTGATCTCTCATAAGAGATCCCTACTGTTGCTACTGTTCTTCCATCACTAAGGGGTGGGCTCCAGATCTCCTGCTGAGGTCCACAGTGACCCGTCTGCTCGGAGACTCAGTACTGAACGGGTAATCCATAAAGGTTAATCTACATAAGAGTGTAATGGTTTCTGTCCCACAGGCAGTTGGGATCAGCCTAAAATGGTAATGGGAGTACTGTGGCTCAATATGATAGAACTGGCATTGAAAGCCCATTGCATGACGACTCTAGCACTAATGTAAAGGTAGACTGGAAAACCCCAGCCCAAGTGGAACAGTCAGGCTGGGAAGTCCTGTGCCCAGTGAGGCAAATAGTCAAGTTAAATGGCAAAGGCCTGTTTTTATTAACAATCCATATGAAACAGGGACAGCATACAAGCAATAGGGACGCACATAAAACAACAGTTTATAAATCCAAAATATGTCACGATTGACATCATATCATAATCTTGGTTACAAAAACCTACAGGCGCTTGGAATTGGTTAGGGGAATTATCTTTATATGGCATGCATAGGTGTTAGTTTGTCTTGATTGACTAAGAATTAGGCGTGACCATGAGCCTCGTATCTCCACCTTGTTTGAGGCTGTGAACATAGACCCTTGATCATCAGTCATTCATGTCAACATTCACCCTAGACTGTGCCTCAGCACTAAAAGGCAGACCTTCCTAGGTTTATGTACTCATCAACATGATTCAACATATACAGCCAGGAATTGTAAAGTTCTTGCACTCAAAGAGATACCACTCTGACGCATTACTCTGAATCATACACTTGACACAGGATTTATCATGTTAATGCATTTAATATGACACCCTATCTCCTGAGAGTCCTTATGTTCATTAAACAAGCCAAAGCCAGATATGACATAACATAACATTACACCTATGAACACAATCGCCATGTGGGCAAAGAGCATGTTTGAATAGATAAATAATAGAACAAGTGGTGGTTTTAGTTTAACAGCAAGTTTAACCTTTATGTCTCAGGTAGCTATGCTACAGTATACTACATGTCATCAGTATAAATGCACTGAGCAAGCTCCCACCCGTCACTCATGTTTAGAGCAGAGTGTGCTTCAAATGAAACAGCTCCTTCTTGGGTTTCTGAGATCTGCTTAACTGGGCCCGGCTGTCTCTTACCTATCTGCTGCTGCTCTGCTCTAGACTACTCTGCTCTGCACTCCTCCCCAGCCCCGCAGGCCTCAATGCCCTGGCAAGTCTGCTGCTGTTTCCCTTATATGTATGAAGAAACATGGTTTCCCTGCCCATGTGCGTTCGTCATATCCGCAACCTGGAACAGTCAACCCTAGGGCTGAGTATGTAACTGTGTTCGCTGAAGTAGGTCTCCTATGTAAAACTACATTAGGTGGATTTTCGCACCTCTCAGTGAATGCCTCCACTGCACTTTATGGCATTAGCGGAGCTCTGCATCCTACATCTATTGTGAAGAGACATCTCTCTCACTTGTTACTTAGTACTTTGTATGGCATTCCATGGGCCTTAACTGGGCACATGTAAGCAATGTGTCTGTTTGCGAATCCTTATCAGATATAACACTTTCCCTTGTAAAGTCCACCATCTGCTTCTCAGAAAACACCTAATGGTGTGAAGTCAACGCTCATGCCTACTGGTGAGCAGTTACAACATGCACCTATCTGTTGATTGTGGTTTGCTCATCTGCCAGAACCGGGAAGCACCACTTCCTGGACCTCAGTGAGCCCACAAACATGTTTCAGCTATCAATGGCCGCAGGCCGCATGAAAATTAGACTTGTTTTCATGTCAAGTTTCTTCATTGGCTATGATTATCTGATG
The DNA here is from genome assembly GCF_040938575.1 of Ambystoma mexicanum. NCBI lineage: Eukaryota > Metazoa > Chordata > Amphibia > Caudata > Ambystomatidae > Ambystoma > Ambystoma mexicanum. The sequence goes on along the minus strand of NC_090932.1, from coordinate 1,135,343,277 downwards.
GCCCCACCTCGGACCATCCCTAAATTGATAAAGGTGAAAAAGACATTGTCATGACAACTCATAATTGGCTACTGCAACAGTTACAAACCGTTAATTTCGAGAGCTGTGATTGGCTGGCATTGGTCTCACCAACCTTGGAAATTTGGCAGGTCAGACTAGTGGTAAGGTGAGCGGCATTGGGGAGATGTGTCTTCCAAGTAAGAAACCATCTCTGATTTCCTAGGCCACACGCCAGGGTATCTAGCTTTGAACTTGGCCTTGTTCAGTGTTCCTTGTTCTGGGAACCTGCAGGCAGTTGAGACAGGTGTCTCTCTGGAGCTTAATAAATAGACACTGTTCAATCATAGGTCAAGTGTGAGAAGACCACGTTTTGAATTATTGTGCTTGACTTTTATTAGGATTTTAGCTCATATTAATAATATTAATATGGGTGTCTTTACCCTCTTTGTCCAATGGAGACTTGTTCAAGCAGCTCTTCCTTCAATGTTATCCTCTAATTATAGACAATTGGCACTGGGTAGCTGTTTATTCTTGTACCTAATCTAAGAAGAATACGTTTGACACTTGGGAATAATTATCTTCTTTTCTCTTCTGAGCTATCGAAACCTCCCTTTTCGCAGTAACCGTGGAGTGGGCTGTGCAGCTACTGTTTGGCCTGCATGGGTCTGTGTTTTCAGCTAATTCAGCACACCTAATCTCCCTGCAGATTCGAGGCTTCGTCAATGCGTCCCATTCACTGTAATGTGATTGCGCCGTTCATGTTCTCCAAAATGGCCACTTGTTACTGTTGCATTTCTACATTTAGAAAGTTTATGTATACTTCGTTCATCTTGCGTTTCAGCATTTACATTGATTATACTGTTTCAAGTGTCTATCAGTGCTGGTAACATTCTTCAGGTCTAAATGCACTTTTGACCTAATGTCTGTGTATCTTCATGGTGAGTGCATATCTGCTTCATATCTAGTGTGCCTAGATTTGCCAGTTTGGCAGTGATGTCACTTGTTCTCACCATCTTCAGTTACAGCATGTTCATATCTTCTTCAGCTTCCAGATGAATTTTTTCTTCAATCGCTCCATGGTAAGGTCGGTACGGTTGCCTTAGTGAATAATGTCTCTCTTACTTGCGGTATAAAGGCGGGGAAGGGAATGACATGCTCCTCTTATTTCTACGATATAGAGGTGGAGCAGGGGGTACAGTGGTTGAAGTATACGAAAAGAAGTAGTGGAACTATGTTCCCTACTGGCCTCTACCTGCTCTCGACAAACCCCATTGCCACACCTCCTACCTCGCACAATAAAAAACCCCAAACACACGTGCCTGCTGTTTAAGGGAATGCTTAGTACAGTGCACTGAAAGTGGAAGTTTCAACTTCTTCCTACATCTTTATTTTAAAACAAAACCATTCTGGAACGGTTTCTTTTTAAAATAAAAGTATAGGAAAAGTAAAATGTAATTTTAAAAAGTAGAGGAGCACGGCTCCCGCCCACTTCGACCACTGAGTGGGGACGCTGTGAATGATGCATTCGTTTGCCTCTCAACACTAACATATAATGTGTTGGTGTGATGTTTATCCGCCCTTCTTAGTATTATTGTATTTATTTGGGCACTTGTACAGCACAGCATATAGCACCAATGTGGCCCAGACAAACCTTGTGTGTGGGGTGGCACAGACCAAGCTGCCTTGCTGTGACCCCAGTTGGCTGGCCTCTTGGCCAGTGAGGCAGGCCTGTTCTAAGAAGCCCTCCCGGGCTCTGTATGTCTGGCGCAGCCTACAAGGTGCAGAGCGGGGAAGTCCAGGAACTAACCTCCCAGGCTGGCTCAACAGCTAGTCTGGGTGAAGAGGAAGAAGGAGGTAAGTCCCGGGCTGCTCCACTAGGCATCCCTAGTGAAGGAAAGCCCTGGCTGCCTTGCAGGGCATCCCGGGCGAAGGCCAGCGGCTTGTCCCCTGCTTCTCGAGATCCATTGCTGAGGGGGCAGGCCAAGAAGACCCAAAAGGCTCTGTGCATGCTGGAGGGAAAGCGGCTGCATCCCCATTGCCAAGGGGCTGCTGCATGCAGTCAAGATGGCCACAGAAGCGGTGGTGAAAGCAGCAGTGTCCCCAGGGCACAGGGGATGCCACCTGAAGTCAAAATGGTGGCAAGGGGCGCACACGTGACATGGGGGTCACCCTCACACCAACATGGCCACCCGAAGATTTAAATTAATCCGTGGGTGCGTTGGTGAGATTGGGTGGGCCCCCCAGATTATGGGGCCCACCCACAAGATGAAAAAGTGATGCAGGAGCGGCGATGTGGGCTGCATGGTCAGTGTGGGGTGTCCCATGTGGTGGACGGGTCCACCCTGAAGAAAGAAGAGGGGCCAGGCCCCCCATCTAGCTGATATACAAAAAGAGATGTTCTTCCAAGTGATTAGTTCAAAATCTATTTAGTCTGTTTAAAGCAATTGAGATTATTAGGTGACGGGTTATCTGTTTTGATTCAATCAAGCATTTTAATTAATTTGAGCATGATTCTCAATTCTCATTGTGCATAGTTTTTACACAATCTTATGAACATAGTTAAAAAAAAGGCTTGCATACCAACGGTTTACAAACGTGCTAGAGCAAAAGGATATACATTATTACACAAAACAAGCAGCTTAACACAAAATATCTAACATTTGCAACATTCATTTCACGAGTAGTCCAGGGTCGACGCAGAATAGCTGCATTTCGGCGTGAGTAAATGAACCGCCTTCATCAGAACAGGACTCCCTGGTGGACAGAGAGAGAATAAAACAATATCATAAGTGTACTGGAGAGTATCCAGTGGGTGGAAGTATCACCGAATGTAGTCAGAGGTATCCATAGGGTGGCCCCTATTGTAAAACTCACACAAAAGAAGTTTCTTTCACAACCAAAGGAATGGTCTACAGTAGGTAGATTCCTCAGCCTGGGTTATTTTATACAATTGTTTCGTACTAGGCCATCATCTGCAAAATACAACCCAGATACAGAGCATGTCCGGCCAAGGAGCCGATCCCTGCATCCTAAATGGCCCCATCTAGGCAGCAGGAGAATGCCTCAGAGAGGCCCCATGGAAAGCACATACCTCTGGAAATGAGCAGTGCCACATGAGAAGTACATACATATGCGGGCACAGCAGTCTTGAGTAGTGGGGGGCAGGTCCCCTTTTAAATGATCACGGAATCTGTAAAAATGGAATCAAGAGAAACTGAAGGTAAAAGAGAGAAGATGAAAGCCTCTCTATTTCCAAATCGAGTAACATCTAGTCAGGCACAATGGATTAGATTTACTTACCAGGTGCCAGTCATATTGCAAGAGCATGCAGAAGTCGCGTGCGCTCAGGAGGCAGAGATCGCTGCCTGGGAGCATACACTATATAAACAACTGGACTCAAGGCCATGGGCGCTGTCATCGCATCAGCATCAGGTGGCTACTTAAAAGTTAAGTAGGGGCAGGGCGTGAAGTATATATAAGGACTATAAGTCGAAAAAGGGGGTAGGAGGAGGTACCTTGGTGTGAGGTTGCAGCTTAGTGTGGCTGCCTGCCTGAGGCCACCTACTGATTTGGAACCACCCACAGATGCCATCCACTGGCTTCAAACTCCATGTGAGTAGTTTCTAAGTTCATGTAAGAGGTCTGTTGCATCTGACTCATCGTAAGGGTCCCCGTAACCCCTCCAAGGAAGCGTGAGCTGATGTAGCAGGGCTTCACTTAGTAGGTGCTCAGGGCAGGGGAATCATAGGGTAGAAGAGGGAAAAGGTTAAACGCATGTGTATTTTTTATAAATAAAATAGGGTCCCTGTTGAGATCACTATAAAATTCACTCTGGTTTCTGTGTCCATTGGTAATCTAAGAACTCAGGCTGTAGCCTATTTCTTGCTAACAGTGATTTCATTTGGCAGGTGTGGTGGCCCCACCCACCCGGTGAGGTGGGGGGCAGGAGGGGGGGTTCCTTGGGAACTGTCCCTGGTCTGGGATGTGGGAGTCTACACCTTTACCTGGGCCTGGGCCAGATAACAGGGGCTACCCTCACCACCTCCAGAGTGGGGGACCCCAAGGGCAGGCATACAGTTAATTTTCTAGAGTGGTTCAACTCAATCAGAGCCAGTCATATCACTGGAATGGGTCTCTGAAATGTGCAACCCTCTTATTTAGTGTCACAGCACTGCTTGCGTGTCACAGACAGGACTGGTACTCGGCAGAAGGGAACTTATTGCATTTTATTTTCCTGCCTTACTAACACACCTAAGTCACACCAGAATACCTCTATTCATGTATGAAACAGTGCCTCGATTTCCCCCATTTCTTGCGTGGTTCAAGAAACCCAATCGTAGAAATTGAAATATGTATGTAATGTGGAATGAGGCCCTATAACTTAGGAAATAGACTTTACGGTGGCAATTCAAGTGATTTCAAAAGAAGGGAACATAACCATCACACTAACAAATGTTATGTTAGCGTTGGGAGGCAAATGTTCTCCCAAGTAGCCTCCCTTTGACACCATCTCCCTCGATCATTGGATCACTCTATTGGCATCCCTCCAAAGGTCTCTCAGAAAGAGCTTCACCCGAATGACCTTGAACCCTCAATTTAGGAAATCCATTGAGGGTGGTAGAGTCTTCGCGGTTCTGCCCCGCTGACTATTTCACTCCTCCCCCTGAACCACTCACACATATTAAACATTACTTCTCATTCTGTAAGCGACCTTTTCAATCAATAGCATCAGGTTGTCACTGAGCACAACCTGCAGGTTGCAACCTGAGTGTCATGGGGCCAAACCATGGAGGTAGTGTGCTTAGTAAATATCCTTAACATAGCAAGATATTCACTTACCCCTGTGTGCAATGTTGCTATTTATGTGCGCGTGGCTGGCCTACACCAGTTCCAGGATATACTGGGACACTAAAGTATGATGCTTGCAGGACAGCTCAGTGGGCTGGAGGCGCATACTGATATCTGTGCTTCCCTCGGGTCACAGTTTTGCATCCTAGTAGGATATCTCAGTGGGTAAATGCTCCTGTTACAAAGAACGTTAAGTCACCTAGGCTAGGACTTTCCTAACCTATGCGTAGGGCAAAATGTGTGACCCAGAACTAGACTGGAGAGCTCCGCCTTAAGTTGCCCGCCTCTCCTATGAGTAAACCTGGATGAGCAGTCACGACTTCACGGGCTCAGCGTGGAAAAAGGGAAGGTCCACGCAATATATTTAGCATAAATATATTCTTTATCTAAAAATGCGCAGAGATGAAAAAGGCGCCATGTAACAGGTAAGTAACGGGTTATTAGTAGAATAAGTAACTTTTGAGTGCAGAAATCTGACTTCTGTTGAGTTCGCTCAAATCGTTATTGGTTCAGATCTTGAGTCCACAACCAGGTGCCAAGTTTTTCAAACTGAACTAGCGGGAAGCAAAATGTTATCCAACTGTGGGCTCGATCATGAGTGGGGCGGTAGCTCTTGAATGCGTCAGTAACAGTGCTACTGCCGCATTGAAAGGGTACAACCAATCACGAGCCTGGCGTGTTTACCCCCCAGCTTAGACCTGGGATGAACATGCCAGAAAAATGCCAATTTTCGGTGCAAGCAGTATTACCTCACGGTAATTGCACCAAAAATTCTCCATTGGGTCCATAGGGTTGGGGACTAACAGTTAGCACCCAACCCGTGATCTGGCGGTAATACCGCCAGACTGGTGGGCACTAATGCTAATACAGTTGGGCGGTATTCCACCCGGGATATCGCCCAACTAAAAGGAAAGGGTTTTCAGAATGAGCTCAAGTCAGAGTTTAGAAACTGACTTGCACCCAATGTTAACTAACAGGCATATGCCAAAGGAAAAAGCCTTGCGATTATAGGGAAAAGTTGGTGTCAAACTTTCCAGAGCCAGCACAATTCACTTTTTAACAAAAAAGGTGCAGAGTGTTCAGGTGAGGATGACCGAAGGGCCCAGGACGAAGCTCTGAACCTGAAGCTGGTGCTTTGTGTACCTAGCGTGGTAGTCGAGGATGCAGTCCCAGTAGTGAATTAATGCTAGCTGTGCTGCGCCGGCAGCTGAGCGTGGGAACCCTGATGTCCCAGGAGGTGAGGTCTGTGCCTTTGCAGGCCGTGGACTCTGCTTACTGCCACTGTTTCAGGGTAGTTGGTGCACAGCTGTCAGATGAGCCGTGCATGCTCCAGTACGTGAATAACCCAGCGGGACCTGGAGTGTCAGGGGAAGCTAGCACGCATTCAGTTCCCTCTGGGTCACTGAAGCAGTCTGAGATTCCGCTGAAGCCAGCAGTACTTCACCTTAGTTTACCGAGTTCAGGGCATTCCCCCCACCAGAGCCACCTCCTTCATCTTCCTCTGTTAGGTTTTCTTTTAGGTGGTTATGGACTCGCCTCAGGGATTGACAAAAGGTAAGGACCAGAATGATCTATCTTACATTACTCTTGGGAGGAGAAAGGGCCTTCAGCTTCCAATCACATTCACTGCACATTTCAAACTTTGGCAGCCAGCCAATCAGTGATGTTTCTACATTCAGACCACAAAAGTGATGGGTGGAAGGTTTCGAATGAATCTAAACCACTGGCAATTGCTCTGGGCAACCTTCCACACCACCGTTTTTTAGCCCGTCTGCGCCATTGCAAAAGGGGACCAGCCATGTGCAAATCAGTCAGCAGCTGCCGCCACCGAAAGGTAGCAGCCCAGCCCGAACTGCTAGGCCAGGTCCCCTCTGCACAGAAAACCAAGCAACCCCAGACATGTTTCGGCTTTGTTGGACCGCCTCAGTGAGGTGCAGCCTGGTTCCCTGTGGCGCAGCGAGCAAGGGACCCACGTCTGGGCATACCCTCTCTTACTTCATACCCTACCTTCAGTAGCGGCAGCTGCTGACTGATTTGCACATGGCTGGTCCCCTTTTGCAATGGCGCAGACGGGCTAATAAACAGTGGTGTGGAAGGTTGCCCAGAGCAATTGCCAGTGGTTTAGATTCATTCGAAACCTTCCACCCATCACTTTTGTGGTCAGTTTCTACATTCAGACCTTCCCAGCCTTTTTCCAGGATGGACACACAAGATGTGGGTTCAAACTTGAATCCCAGACATCCGATTCACAGGGTGGGACAGAGCTGGCCATGGCTTCTGAGATGAAGTCAGACCCTTACCTTTGCACGCAAAGCCGGTGGATTCTGGCCCACTCAGGAACCCCAGCCTACGAGGGCAATCTAGCCAGAGCTAGGAGCTGTCTGAGGGTAGCAAAGATTCAACCTGCAGAGAGCCACCCCATCTTCAGGGAAAGACCCTGCAATAGGTGGCATACTCTTCAACTCTAAAGGGAGAGTTGTATACCCTTATGTGTCAATCACCCCATTCCTAGGGCTTATATGCAAGTCTAAGGTAATGCAGAAGGCCACAATGGTAGTGTCTCAGGAGACTCAGGGGGGTCACTAGTGATTAAAGCCTCTGAGTGATGAGCGGCAGAGAACGGCGTCATCCAAGAGGAGTGCATCATCTTCTAGGAAATTTATAACAGCAACAACACAGTGGTACTGTGCTAGCCAGTGCAGGTTCCCATGGAATGAGCAGGAAAGCACCCGCTGCAGGCATGTGCCAGTGAGGAAATGTGAGTAGCAGGCAGCGACGCATGCTGCTAGGATTCCGAGAGTGAGTGTGAGCCTGACTCGGTGACGGTGAGACTATTAGACTATGCTCCCAGTCCCTGCCTCCTGCTGCGAGTCCTGCAACGCCGATGCCCGTCAAGACTGGACTCACTCGACGTGTCTGGAAGAGTGTGACCAGAACAATTATCACCAACTACCAGCTGCACCTCCACGGTCCTCAGGAATTCTTCCTTTTTGTCCCTGCTCACTTAACCGCCTCGTGTTGCAACCACTCATTTCCCTGCTCTCTGGTTTAGACGCTAGCGATCCTGTGTCCTTTCTCTTCCTCTCACCTGCCTTCTCTCTTCCCGCTGCCTTCTTCCTTTATGTCATTGCGTTTTGGTACATAATTCTGGAAGGTTTCGAACAACTCTACTTGTCCCTGCTCAATGAACCACCTCGTGTTGCAACCACTCGCTTCCCTGCTCTCTGGTTTAGAGGCTAGTGAACCTGTGTCCTTTCCCTTCCTCTCATCTGCCTTCTCTATTCCCGCTGCGTTCTTCCTTCATGTCATCACATTTTGGTAAATAATTCTGGAAGGTTTCTAACAACTCTAGCTGTCCCAGCTCACTAAACTGCCTCGTGTTGCAACCACTTGCTTCCCTGCTCTCTGGTTTAGACGCTAGTGATCCTGTGTCCATTCCCTTCCTTTCAACTGCCTTCTCTCTTCCCGCTGCCTTCTTCCTTCATGTCATCACGTTTTGGTAAATAATTCTGGAAGGTTTCTAACAACTCTACAGCCACATTATGCATTTAGTTTCTGTGCTTTTTAGAAATTCGAATCCTGATGTATTTCTAACAATTCCTGTTGTTAGAAACACACAAGGCAGGATCAAAATGTATTGAAACTGAAGGAAAAAAACAGGTACAAAACACGCCGAAATGCTCAAAATACATTCAAAAGTCACAATCCAGCCTGTAAACTAGAAGGAAAGATTACCACCTCTTGATAGGCCAAGAGATGAAAAAAAGAGCTCCAACAGATGCATAAGTGCTCAGAAATTCAGAATGCATTGAAAAATCCATTATTCAAGATACAGCCTGTAAGATATTAGTGAGGAACAAAACGTATTGAAACGTATCAAGGACCAACAAAAACAGCTCCGATATACACACTTACCTTGCATTTTGGTAAATGCGAATTCTGGTGGATTCACATTTTGCAATGGGTTTCCATGCTTTGCTACTTCGAATCCTGACATATTGAACAACTTTCTTCTCCCACACAAGGCAGGATCAAAATGTACTGCTGTTTACAGGCTTTTTCACTGATGAAATCGTCAATGCATTTTAAGCTTTTCTAAGTATTTTGGACCTTATATTTACCATCCGTTGATCCATTCAACACGTGTGCATACTCCCTTGTAGTTTTCAGGCTGGATTTGAATGATGACATTTTCAATGCATTTTGAGCGTCATGTGTATGTGTTCTTCGGAGCTACTTTGTCCCTCTCTCCTTCTATGTGTCTAAAGGCTAGTTTTTCACTGATGACTCTTTGAATGCATTTTGAGCACTAGGTCTTGATCTGGAGCTGTTTTTTCCTCCCACTGAATCTTTCAATACATTTTTATCCTGCCTTGTGTTTAGAGGCTGGATCTTGAATGATGACATTTTCAAAGCATTTTGAGCATTTATGTGTGTTTCAGAGCTAGGATTTCCTTGTTGCACCTCTCAACACAAACTGGTTTTTACTTCTGTTGAAACTGAATACATTTTGATCCTGCCTTTCAACGAAAGAAACAACCTGGATGGGCTGACAAAATGCTGCCACTCCATTACTGAATGGCCCCAGTATGCATGCACACCCCTAGAATTTCAGAAACACCTGCATGCACACAATTTCATGGAACACATGTGGCATGGTGCGTGCCAGCAGAAGTGTGTGGCTGCTACATGAGTGCAGCACTGCTAACAGAACTGTGTTCACCTCATGGTCTGTGTGCAGGAGTTGTGAGTACAAGCATAGGTGAGTGAGCACACATGGAAGTGTGAGTTAGTTATTGGATTTATTAGGAGCACTGCTGCTATTTGCATGTTCTATTGGGTGTTCTGGGAAATGTAAGGGAACATGGTTGGCTTTCGTTAGTACTCACAGCATGAAACAGTGCAAGATTGCTTTGATGCTGTATTGATGCATGCAGGCTCTAGTATATTTGTATGTGTTTTGTGTCAAGGATACTTGATGTATTTGTATTGAGAGATGCGCTTTATGCTTCGCTAGAGCGAGGTTGGTGGACTCATGCTGTGTTTTACAAACAAGTGGAAGTAGTGTCGTGTTCAGATAGTCTGTAACTGGAAGGTAGTCCAAGCTGGTACTGAATTTCCATGTGTGATCGGTTTGGTGAGTCAATGTAATTTGATATTCAGTTATATACTACAGCAGTTGCCTCTGTAGTATATAACTGAATACTTTGCTTCCACGTGTCCGAAGTGTGGAATATGTTTTCTGTGGCCTAGTTCTCCAGTCTGCAGATTAGTGGAACAGAGAATAGGAGGAGAGGATGGATGGAGAGGGAACAGATTTTTGACAAGCCTGAGAGATGTGCAGTGTTAGGCAAGTGTCCGGTGTTGGAAAGCTAGCAATGTGCATGTTCCAAAACTTCATAAATAAATATGTTGTGCTGTGCGAATCTAACATTGTGCTTCAAATGTCAAAGGAACTTTGAAGACTTGAAACAGTGAAGCGCATGTGCCAGAGCTAATTTACGATTACTTGCTGCAGCTGAACCTCACACAGGAAAGTGGACAACGTACACAGCATAATAAGTGAGTAAACTTGATTAACAGAATGGCATATATGTTGCAATCGTCTTTTGTCCGATCCTGTGTGTACTGATGTTTTTGGTTGGAATTATTACTGTTTTTATTTCCCTCGCTGCCCACACCACCTTCTCCTGGGAACTGTTTGTGCTCGCTTTATTCAAACCTTACCAATAAACTTTGCACTCAAGTGCCTGTCAGTGTTTTTTGAAAGCAGCTGCAAACCCGCTACCGGTGTAATAAAAATGATGTACCCAGGTCTACCTTCAGCCAATCGATTTATAAGCACTATGCATGTCCTTCACTGAAGTTCTGTTAAAAACATGCATTGGCAAAGCCAACAATTTCAGCTTGTTTATCAATATCAGGCATTCACCAGCAGTGCTATTATATGGCCATAATGCTGAGGTATATCAATGATATATGTGATTTAATACATACTGCTATTTTAATTTTGCAAAAAGTCGAGTTCTTTGACTAAACAAACTATAAATAAATAAAAAAAGAAAAGTCCCAAGGTGTCCCCTGCCCCCCTCCCCAGATTTTATGGGTCTCCTACTCCCCTGAGCGTATTAGTCACTTGATTCTTTGTTTGACAAAGTGGACAGTGCCCAATCAGCTTGCAGGAACAGATGGACAGCAGTTTTCCGATCAGCCCCCCCTTTTTCCCCCCACACAGTCCACTGTAAGTCCTGGAAGTTGCAGTGTTTGCCCACAAATTTTCCAAATAAATGCGTAGTCAGGCACGCAAATCCAATAGTTTAGGTTTTGCCTGCGCTTCATTTGTCAGAAGACAACCATCAGTCTAGTTCCAGCTGCAGAGTCGTAACACCCGTTTCATTTTTGCTCCCAAACTTCGCCTCTCATTGCATGCTGCCACCACAATCCATGGAAGAAAAAGGTAAGCTGAAGCCGTATTTTTTGTTTGTTTTGCCGAGCTCTGCATTTATACTGTACACCAAGGTCTGTCTGCACGGTCTGGCATGGGCCCAACTGGCAGAGCTGTAACTCCTTCAGACATTTGTTCTGTCCGGGTGAGTTTACATTTCACCTTCATAGTGCCATTTATGTGTGTGCTAAGCGTGGAGCTTCCTTTTTTATTTTTTAAACCTATGCAGTGTTATAATAGAGCACTCTCTCCAGCCAGATATAGCCATTATCTTAAAGAACTACTTGTTTAACCACATTCAAGTTTTATGGCTGAATACCCACTTATGTCCTCTTTTCAGGCCAGTGAAAATCTACTACTGGATCCTGCAGTTCACTATCTATCCCTTTCAAGAAAATGAAAAGAACTCTACTAAAACATCTAGTTTGATCAATATTACCAAGAATTGGTGAGTGGACAAATAGGCACAAAACATTTTATAATTTATTTTTTGAAGCAATGATTTGATTTCTACTTATCTGTTTTCTAAATAGAATTTACTTTCAGTGATATTTTGAGTATTTCTAAAACTCTCAACCATGGAATGCATAATTCCATGGTTGAGATTAATAGATTACCTTTTCCTTTATTATTAAGTTACACTGTTAATTTGCCTTTTTTACAGAAACTCTCCTGATGATCGCTTTTGATTCTCAAAAAGGGTGAAACACGTGTAGAGAGAACCTGAAAGCCTCTGTGTAGTAAAAACATGTTCAACTATCTTCATCCACAAGTGGGGAAATTATTATTATGGCTCTCACCAACTAAAGCTGAATACTTATCTATTGGAGTGGCGCAATTGACTCTCGCAGAGTGAGAAATTGTGTACTGTCTCTATAGAATTTAGGTGGCAAGTGACTTTTTATGGCTGGCTAGTAACTTGCAATATGAAATGTTTACCCCTCAATCTTATTGCACCACATGTTGTGAGTTTAGTCTGTATGTTTTTGACTTTTTCATTTCCCAATCTTCACCTATTCTGTTCTCCTTGGCCCACTTTTATTTTCACTCCAGACTACGGTCTGGCTGCCACCCTGGGAAAGATCACAATTCATCTCCACTCAGACAAGGCACACTACTTTAAGGCTACTGCAGCAGTGACATGCGCACTATGAAAAACTAACAACATTAGAAGAATGAGTCGAAGAGAGGAGGATCGGATACAACATGGGGTTCAGGTTATGGAAGAGGTTGGGTTTATAACAGGGATGATCACGCAATGATATCATATGGCATTATATTCAAGTGGGAGAATGGGACAAAAGACTCCCACCAATCCCCTCACGCCCCTGGCCTAGAGGATCGCGGCCCAGACACCGGCCACGAGAGGAGTTTGCCTATCTACCAGACAACCAAATACCCTGGTACAGGAACATACGGATGTGCCCACCAGCCTGCCCACCAGCCTGCCCTGCCCAAGCCGACACCTGCGGCATGGATGAACTCGACTGAACCATTCAACAGTAAATAAACACATTGTTAGAGAAGTCATGACGACCTAGCCAACGGTCAGAACACCCGTGCAAACATGCACACTGGACACTCCCACACCAATCCACATGAAGAACATATTTAGTGCTAAGACGTAGGTGACGGACACACCCACTGACGAGCATCTTTATTATTTTTCACATAGGTTTTTCAAAATGCAGAAACGCAAGACGCACAACGAACTCATCTAAAATGCTTGCTGACGCTTCTCCTAACCCATGCATTGCAATGAGAAATATAACGAAGACATGATACTGGGGATAAAGCAATATGATACCGTAACTTAAAGTGCCGTGCATCAAACATCCCCACCTATGCACCAGGCCCAAGTAGGCCGCAAGCAAGAGCCTCCACGAACATTGAACGAGCAAGAGTACAATTGCTGACCCTGCAGAATGAACCCGGCGAGAACAGACAGCCAAGGGAACAATGTTGCAAACTCGCATGCCACAGGCCGAAGCCAAGGTCACACCTGCAAACTAAGCCAGACACACAGTGGAAAATGCAACATTAAATGTGCAGAATTCTGCCTCAACCACGGTCTCTCCTCACGTGACCAAGCGGAACCTGACAGGGTGCCAGACCCAGGAGGGAGGAGGTGCCTGGGTCCCACGTTTTGAGACGCAGGCAGCAACAATCAAGCGACTCAATGGACACCTGCGGCGGTGGGAGTAGTCTGCTCTCAAGCATATGAACAAATCCACGCATTGTCTGCACAAACACATAGTTACATTTTAATGCAAATGACAGGTGCACCGCGAGCTGGGAACAACGATGGTCCCAGGCTGGGGGGCTCACGAGTGGACCAATCAGAACATGGGGCACTTATCACTGACGCCATTAACATTAGCCAATCATCGGGGGTCTTTGTGTAACAATTTTCATGTATCTAATAGAAGGGACAACCCAAGTATACCACCTGACTGACCCTTAACCACTAACAGCGTTCTCTATACGTATGCTATACTAACCCTATCACTCGAGGAACCAATCCAGAGTGACAATAGGTTTTTTGCTAACTTTCCCAGGTGACGCAAGTAGCGCGTCATACTGAGGTAAAAAGGGCCTGCGAGCCCCACGAATTTCGAGAGAGTCAGGACGGACGCGTACGATCCTTGACCCATCCCTGCCGTTGTTTAATAAACAGCAGAACCACCTTGCTTCTTGCGTGTGCCTCATACTCATTTTTTGGGATACGCGGGAGGAGTTGGGGCCTCCCTGCCCGGGGGTCTGCGGACGGCTCAGCAGACCCTGGGAGAATTTCCCCCCGACAAGTTGGAGGCACTGCTGAGATCTGTTTAAGATCTGCTTTTATTTTTCCGAGTGCTCTCGTTGCGAGGAGGCCCGGCGGCACGGCCCCCTCTGCCGCTGCCCCCCTTTGAGGACTACAGGACCATCGCGGAACTGCGAGAAGACCGGACAGCGCAATCCGGATATTGGCCTATGGGAGCCGGTTGAGAAGTATCCCGCCTGCGGTTGGCGAGTGTCCAGACGTGGTCCAGACGAGGGGAGGTGGCGAGCCGCTTGGAGGGGTGCACGCAGTCGAGCGGCCCCGCATCAAGACAACTTGGTGAGTATGCCACACCCAACAAGCAATGTGAAATTGTAAGGGAGGGGGAGGGAATAGAATACGGGAGGTGGGAGTTGTTACACAGGTGCGCGGCGAAGGTTTGATAAATTAGTGTTGACGGTGAAGTGAATGGTAGCTGGACAAGTGCGAGAGCTGTCCGCTACGTTACGGAAGAGGAGGGGGCGGAGCACGAAAACATCACGTGCGGCCGCTCGTAGACACTGATTGGCCTAGGTCACGACCACCTGTAAGGGTGTGTGTGTGTGCGGTTTCCTACGAATTGGTGATTATTGATCAATGAGTAGATGAGGATCCCTATTGTTCGAGCAGGAAACTCGATAGATAGATGACGTTTCCCTGTAGGCGGTAGCTAGCTGGTTGCCTAATACGGAAGATAATTGGCTGGTTAAGCCCTCCTGTCGAGGGGCGTATCACACGCGAGGCGACGCAGCGTGCGCAGTCTGATTATATTGTTGATTACCTTGTTCCAGGTGTGACAAGAGGACAGCTGTGGGGTTAACGGGGGTAGATTGCAAGCGTATTTCGTACTTTTAAAAACATGTAAAGAACTTACCAGTAGTTTTGGAAGAGATCGGTGACGTCACCAGTAGGGCTTTCATAGGATGTCTCGAACACAAGGCATTTTTTGGAGAGTGGTGGGGAAGAGAATAATGGTAAAGGAGTGGAGACGAAGATAAACGGTAACGAGTAGATCGGGACAAAGGCGAAGAGGGGGACGTGGCCGCGCACGGAGAACGCCGGCCACGACACGTGAAGAAAGAGGAGGAGGGGTAAAACAAAGTGGGACGGCTGTATAAGAACGTCACACAGGGCATGCAGCCGCAGGGGGCTACGTGCGCCTCGGCCGTAGGGGGCCGTAAAGGTGTTCGGTGAAGGAAGACAAGAAAGAAAAGAATATACAAATGCAAATGCTATATCTTACTAATTTTCTTTAGCGGACGATCGCAAGTCCCCAAAATTACGGGGCCAGGTAAAGATATGAGATTGTATAGTGTACACTGTTAGCAAGATAACCGCTACCATATAGGGGTAGGATAACAAGTAAAGTGCTACTATGTCATACGGGACTGAATCGGGAGAGTGGGGGAACACCCTCACTACCCCGCTACAGCATATATGTAAAACACTGTCATCCCATAGGGAGAAACTGATCAAATACAGTATAGAATGGACACAGGGGACGGACAACAAAATGACGACACCATGGCCGCCTAATGGCAGTTTCGATCCATATACCCAACATTCACTATTAACCCATCTGCATAACACATACAAGGGGAAGAAGTTGACACACCACGTGGAGGTGTTTAACTTATGGAGGATGTTCCAAGGGTCCCGACCAGTACCAAACGGAATGTTCACTATGGGGGAAACAACGGAAGAGAAGAAGATTAAGGAGGAAGAAGAGAATGGGGAAAAAGAGAGTAAAGGCACACAGAACACGGGGAACGGACAAGAGGGAGGAGAAAAGAGTAACAACCTAAACGAAAAGGAAATAAAAAAGGAACAGAGCGACGATATGCCCCTAGCGAAGGTAGTGAAAAAGGAGGGAGGGGGGTTATATCCTTTAACAGAACTACGAGAAATAGTAAGAGAACAATTAAGGGCGGCTGAGGGGTACTCGAACCCGGCATACAGCCCGCCACCATATACAGCTACAGGTGGCCACACGGGAGGGGAGCAGACTAGTACGACGGGATCAGCTCGTATGAAGATGCCCGCAGGGGAGGGGAGGACTAGCGAAGAACAGATCGCGGCAACAGGACATGATGAGTGGGTAGCTGCGCAGGTATTATTAAAATTACGAGGTTCATTAACAGGAGAAGAGAAGGAGGTAGTAAGGAAAATGGACGAGGATAATACCAGAAAGAGTGAAATGAAAGGGGAAGAGGGAAAAAGAAAGGAGGAAGAGCTGTTACGACAAAAGGAAGAGATTTTTGAGGAACGATTAGCAGAATTAAGGGATGAGCAGAATGCACTGATCAAGCAGCTTGAGAGAGAGGAAAGAGAGAGAGCACGGGAAAGGAAAGAAAGTAAGAATGAGTTGGAAAACATGAGGGAACGAACTGAGGAGCGAAAGAGAGAAGCCGAAAGGGTAAAGGCAGTAGCAGAAAGAGTATCAAGAGCGGCACTGCGTGACAAGAAAAGAGAGGAAGAAGAGAAAGAAAAAGAAATGGAAATACGGAAGCGGAGAATACTATCAGAAACAACAAAGAAATACGAAGAAGGGAGAATGATAGAGAGCACATTAGAGCGAGAAAGAGAAAAATGGGAAAAGAAGAGAGAAGAGGAAAGGATATTGGAAAAGATGAGTAGTGAAGTAATGGAGGAATTAATAAAGAAAAGAGAGGAAATTGGTAGAGAAATAGCGGAGAAAAAAGAAGGGGAAAGAGAAGATAGGAGAGGGGAGAGTGAAGTAAGGAGGTATGTACGCAGAGACACAGAAGTAGCAACAACATCAGCACAAAGGGGAGCAATTGGTAAAGAAGAAACGGGAGGAACGGATCTAATAGACTTAAAAACAGTAACGATTAGGGGGAAAAAGACAGATTGGGGGTTGTCACTCCTGGATGACTTTTGTAGTGAAGAAGAAGAAGGAATGGAGAAGGAAGGAAGAAATAGTGAAAGGGAAAGCCTAGATAAATTCTACATCACCCGGACAAATAGAGAATCACCATGGGCCTGCAGGAGAAAGGAAGAACTGGAGGGAAGTGAGGGGGAAGAGCAAGGAATGGCGGGAAGGCAGACACGCGCAGCTACACCCTCATCATCCCGTCCAAAATGCTCCACCACCCCACACTCATCCCGTGCAACATGCCCACCTACACCCGCACCCGCCCCTCACGAACTCACACCCTATGCAGGCAGGCTTAGAGATCTCCCGGGACGCAGGCAGGAAGAACGAATACACACGCCCACATCAAATAAAGGAAATGATAAAAGAAGGGGTAGAGATGGAGGAGAAACAGTTACGAGCAGGGGAAATATGGACACAATTGACGATGTAGACGACACGGAAGAAGAGGAGGGGTACACGGACTCGACTTTGGGGAACCCAGGGGGTAAAACAGGACACAACTTAATGCCACTTCTGGAGAGGGGAGGGGTTAGACCACAATACGTCCCTTGGAAGCATGCAGACAAGGAAAATATAATGTGCAGGCTCCCATCATTAAGTGGAGGTGCGGGAAAATGGATATATGAAATGGAAAAACATACCGCAGGACAGAAACTGGCAGTAGGGGATGTAAAGGGCCTTCTAATATCAATATTGGGGGATGCAGCAGATGACATCTGGAAGAGAGCAGGCTTCCCCGGGGTAACAATAACAAACACATCACACGATGGGGCACCATTCGCAAACTGCAGACATGCATTATGGCAAGCGCTGAGGGTACAGTACCCAGACGCATCAGACATAGGAGCAATTACATCACGCAAGATGCGTGAGAACGAAGATCCTGTTGATTATATCCAGGAAATTCAAGAGAAGTGGCGTATGGAAACTAGAGAACAATGGGACAAAACACCAGCAATATTCTATCATATACTAATACAAGGGCTCCCAGAAGCAGTGCAGAAACAACTGAAGATGGTAGTAGGGATGGAAGCAAAAGCATGGCCAGAAATACAACTGACGATAGTACATCATTGTAGGACATGGCAAGAAAAGATGAAACAAAAGGAAGAGGATAGAAAAGCGGAAGAGGCTAAATTGGTACAGAAAAAACTTACTAAATACACGATGGAAGGTGCACTAATAACTACACCTACAACAATAACTCAAAACCCCACACAAGTAGTGGCTGCACAAGATCCCTCCCAAATACAATCCTCACAGATTGTAGCACAACAGCTGCCACCACCCCAACCATACACGACTAACATGGGAGGAGGATACTCAACCCCAGGAGCTGGATATTATAATTATAACAGGGGAAGGGGAGGAATGATGAGGGGGAGGGGATACGGCTATAACACAGAACAGCAAGGGGGAAGATTCAGAAATTTCTACCCCACCGGGCAGCCAGTATACCAGGACAATTCAGGGAGCTTTCCATGGCAGACCAGGGAACCACAGGTATGTTGGATTTGCGGATTACTAGGGCACATGTCACGCACATGTAGAATGCGACCCGGTACACCAGCATGGGGAGAACAGGGACAACAAGGGCCTACAAGGGAACAGCAGGGCATCCAACAACAGCAGGCACTGCAACCGGGAAATGTGCAACAACAACTAGTAACACAACAACAGCCACAGACATATTCGCTACCACAACAACAGGTAGCGATAACACAACAACCTCAATTGCAGCAAGTACAGCAACCTGCCCAAATTCAAGACCATAAAATAACCTCTACCAATACACAACTACAGCAAACACAACTGGGAAGGGTGACGGTCCTGGGACACAACCCTTACACAGGAAGTGGTCAATCATTATACCCTCAATAGGACAGCCCACAGACGGTCTTGGTGTGTCCCATCCTGTCGGTAACACCTAATAGTGCGGAGGAACCATGCATAGAGGTAACGATAGGTGACAAAAAATTATCATTCCTTGTTGACACCGGGGCGACCCGGTCTTGCATAAGGGAAGGTAAATTTAAGATGTCAGGTGAGGCTATGAACACCCAAGGATTCTCTGGGGCTAGGGGGTTGGTTCCCTTTACTGATAGCATTCGCTTATCGATAGGGGATTATGACATGTCCGTCCCGCTTTTATATTCAAGGGACTCACCAGTAAACATACTTGGGAGAGACATAATGAGCAGGTTGAATATGACGATCTCCTTTACGGAGGACGGCATAATTTGTTCGACTCCTGGAATAAACATGCTCACTGCACGGCAAATTATGCAAGCATACTGTGGACAGACAGTGATTAGGGCTGAGCCAGTAGATGGCGAACTGTTCCAGTACGGAACAGACATGGCATTCGCATGGATGCCAGGAATAGAAGGAAAGATCTGGAGGAGGCCAACAGCCTATTTGTTTAGACCAGAAACACCAGCCAATGAACCAGAAGGAAAGGTGATTTCAGTGAGCATGGAGAGCATTATAGAAACTGCTGATTATATCGCAGTACATGCCCAAGACAGGGAAGGAAGAGCATGGAGGGCAGTGATAGCCCTAGCTGAGGGATGCAGGCTCACCCAGGTGTCAGACGAGGAGCTCTTTTCAGAAGAAAAGGAAGAAGGTGAAATGGTATTTATGATGAGTGTAGATATATGGCTAAGAGTGACATACAAACAAGTGGCACAGAAAATTGCAATGGCACTTGAAGCACCCACATCCACCCCAGTTCCCTTCTTTGAGGAAGATATGGCAAAAGTCCCAACATCATTATGGACTACTAGTCCCTATGAAGTGGGGTGCATAAAGAGTATAGGGGGAGTAAAAATAAAATTGAAAAAAGGTGCAATACTCCCTAGAGTAAAGCAATACCCACTATCAAAAGAGGCAGATGAGGGCATATATGAAACAATAACGGCCCATATAAATAATGGCATATTGGTACCATCAGAATCACCATGTAACACAGCCGTATATCCAGTGCGTAAAGATAAAGGAGGGTCTTGGCTTTTCATCCAGGACCTCAGACCCTTGAACAACATAGTGGAAGCAGAATACCCCATAGCAGCAAACCCGGCCACAATATTGTGTGGCATTCCAGCAGAGGCATCACGATTTACAGTGATTGACCTCAAAAATGCCTTTTTCTCAATACCCCTGCACCCAGATTCACAAGATCTGACAAGCTTCACATACAGAAACACAAAATGGAAACACACCAGATTGCCACAAGGGTACTGCGAATCACCCTCAATTTTCAACAGAGTAATACAGATGGACTTGGGAAACATTGAATTGGAAAGCACAGTGTTGCAGTATCTTGACGATATAATAATATGCAGCACAAACGAAAAAAAATGCAGAGAGGACTCATTGAAGATGCTGACAATATTGGCTGAAAAGGGTTACAAGGTAGACAAAGAAAAGTTACAGTACTGTCAGGAACAGGTACTATACATTGGTCAGCTCATATCCCAATACGGAAGAAAGATTGCACCACAAAGAGCACAGGCCATATCAAAAACGCCATTGCCACAAACAGTGAGGGAACTGCAGCAGTTCCTGGGACTGTGCAACTACTGTAGAGCATGGGTATTTGATTACAGCTCATAAATTGGACCCCTACTTGAGGCATTAAGAGAAGCTAACAAAGGGGAGAAAAAATTGGGGTGGACAATGGAAATGAAAGAGGCCTTTGATGAACTGAAAGAAGCAATATCAACTGCTCCGGTACTGGCCACCCCAGATTATGAACGACAATTCTTTATATTTTCACATTGCGACTCAGCAGTAATGAAAGCAGTGTTGGTCCAAAAAACAAGCATGGGTTACAAACCAGTAGCATTTTACAGCGGTCACTTGGATCCTGTAATGTTAGGACATTTCCCTTGCGAACAGGGTCTCGCTGCAGCTGCCTTCGCGGTAGAGAAAGCATCATCAATTACAATGGGGTGCCCAATCACACTATTTGTGGAACATGCACTATTTGCAATATTGAACAAGCCTAAGTCCACACTAACCACGCAGAGGGCCTCAGGTTATGAGATCATCTTATCTAGACCAGAATTATCAATTGTTAGATGCAGCACAGTTAATCCTGTAAGGTTTATAGCGGAAGTCATTGAGGAAGGCGACTATGCACATGATTGTACGCAGACTACTGAAATGTACTCATGTACTAGAAAAGTTGAAGAGGATGCGCTGAATGGAGGAGAGCTCTTGTTCATTGATGGGTCATCAACAATAGACCAAAGTGATGGGATAAGGAGAACTGGGGCAGCAGTGGTATAAATGACAGAGGAATTGGTGTGTGTGGCGGTGAAATGCGTACAATTACCACAACATTACTCTGCTCAAGCAGCAGAATTGGTTGCACTGATCTTGGCATTGAAGGAAAGCTTTGACAAAAAAGTGACTATATATTCCGACAGCGCATATGTCACGTCTACTGTCCACTCAGGATTGTCCAAATGGAGGAGAAGAGGGTTTAGGAGAGCTGACGGCACCCCAGTGCAACATGCTCTCTTATTAGCTGAATTAATTGAAGTAATAAATGACCCCCAAGAATTAGCTTTGGTCAAATGTACCGCACACACTAATGGAGAAGATCATATCTCAAGAGGAAATGCAGCAGCAGACGCACATGCGAAGTATGCTGCATATTTTGGTGAGATATGGAACCCCCCAGAGTCAGAGAGAGGGAGAGGGAGGGGGATAGCTAAAGAGATGTTGATGAGAGAGGGGTACACCCATCTCCCAGCCACACAGATAATGGAGTTACAAGCGGCTGCACCAATCGCAGAAAAAGAAATATGGGTAAAAAGAGGATGTACAATGTCGCCAACTGACGCACTATGGCGTCAGGGTAACACTGGAAAGATGGTAATGCCATTGGCACTATTGAACACCGCCCTGAGCCAACTCCACCACCCAGCCCACACAGGCAAGGAAGATATTGCAGCACAAATTAGGGAAGATTGGTTCTGTCCCGAGTTAAATTCCCATGTGACAAATTTTATCAGCAATTGTCTCACATGTCAACAGTTTACGGCCGGTCACACACTGAAAGTGATAAAAGGTACTATACCCCAGCCAGAGGGACCCTTCCTGCACATCCATATTGATTACGTTGATATGATCAACGTATGTCAAGGAAATAGGTACATGATTGTAGTGGTATGCCCATTCTCCAGGTGGATTGAGGCAGGACCCTGCTCACATCAAGATGCATTTAGAGCAGCTAAATTTCTGGTGAGGGAGGTTTTCCCCAGGTGGGGAGTGTGCGAGGTACTGCGGTCGGATAACGGCCCGCATTTCGCTAATGAAATGTTCCAGCACATCACATCCTTACTGAACATCAAGCATAAATTTGCATGTGCATATCACCCACAGGCCAACGGTATATGCGAACGCCTGAATGGCCTACTGAAGGAGGCAATTGCAAAGATACAGCAAACAACAAAGAAGAGTTGGTTGTATTGCCTTCCGCTAGCTCTATTTGAGCTGAGGAATAGACCAGGCTCCGACCACCACCTCATTCCTCACGAGGTGTTGACCGGACCTCAAATGCGCCTTCCTCTAACGCCAACATCAAGAGCATTCACAGACTATGAAAACACTGCAACTGTTCTTGGTGGTGAAATGTACCAATATGTGTCTTCTTTGATTACTAGTGTAGTGTTTGTGTCTCAACAGCTCGAGCGCACGCGGTGCGGGTCTAAGAGTGATCAACAAGAAGACGCGGACAAAGGATTGGAAAAGGAAAAACTGTGCAAAATTGCTAAAGGTGACCACGTGCTACTGCGCAATTTCAATAGAAAGTGGAACAGCCCACGCTTCACTGGCCCCCACCTGGTAGAGGAGGTATCTACGAGAGCAGTAAAGTTGCAGGATAAACGTGCTTGGAATCACCTACACGATGTGAAGATCTGCAAACTCCAGACCCGCCCTAGCGTCACCGACAGGGCCATTGGAAGAACAGTGACAGCGTCACCCACGGAGAAAGAGACTTCTACCACAGCTGACGACCTCAGCGTCTCCATACCCGGCCACCCCCCAGAATCCCCAGAGACAACTACTGAAATAGAAACGGGTAATTCCCATACCGCCCACACCATGGTCACACGATCAAAGAGTAAAGAGACTTCTGCCAGTTGAGCCCCAAACCCTCTGCCCACAAACCTCCTACCCACTACAGCCACCACCCAATTGAAGGACATTGTCTTGCACATATACACATGTAAACACTTGAATGTTCTCTTTTTCTTTCTCGCACATGCAGGTACCGCGTATTATTGTATTGCTGAGAAAACAGATAACTAACAAAGTCCATTGCCCAGGAGTAGATGCTACCCTCAGATGATAATTACCCTGAAGCCCTATCACACCAATTTGTCTATCACATAAAAAGGCCAAAGTACCTAAAAAGAAGGAGGGTACGTGTCTACTACACAGCATTTATCTTGGCCATAGAACAATCAATGCCCCATCTTCACCAACACTTGCCTGCACTAAGAGACAGATCGCTTAGATTGGCGTGGGAACAGCTCTTCGCCTGGGCACTGAACGACTACTTGATAGGGAGAGCTTGAAAACAACAACTAACACTAATAACAAGCTTATTGAGAATTTTCAGGCGGGCAACTTTAACGTCGCAAGAATAAGCTGCCGGACTGCAGCAAGGTAAGAGCAAAATGCCGGTGAGACTAGCTTCTGTAATAAAGATGATAGGGATTTTGATGATCACTGGGTTTTTGGCTGCCTCTGTATGGCAGAAAAGTTATGCTATCAATATTTTGGTTGTACCCAAACCTAATGTACCCCCACGCACGGCTGCAACAGGTGTTACGTCAGGTGGTACTAGCAAGCCTCCACATAAGGGAAATAGAGTTAAACGCAGCACATACTCAGATAATAAAGGTATTGATAATTACATAACAGATTCAGCACACGTCTCAAACAACATGTGGTACCAACACATGACCCAAATAGGTAAGCAGACAACAGAAGACAGCTGCTACGTCTGCTCATTGATCCCATACGCCATGAGCGCTTCTCGAACATTCGTTGCCACGGAAATAGATGAAAAGACAGCACAATGTATAATATACCTGGCACTGTTCCAAACGAGAGGGAGATTTCAAGGGGCGGTGGTGAGACTGGTGTGGAAAATGCGAGACACGTATCCATATGAAAACAACTTCCTCAAGACTTATTTGAGTTACCACAAAAGCAGTTTGCATGCTGAAGCATTCAGATACATGACAAGTGGTCCTGAAAAGGGAGAAACAAAGAAAGTAACACTACAATACCTACCATGTGACTGGTATGCCACTGAAGTTCCTGGTACACAAGGATGTTGGGAAAGACCACTGGTAACAATAACAGGGAAGGTGTACATGGACAACAAATGGGACATAGGAGTGATTGGCAGCAACATGGTAACAAGAGAAAATATTACAACTATTGATGAACACAATAACAGATGTTGGACGATTTGGGGCAAGTACGTACCCATGATGACGTGGATGGAGAAGGATGAAGTCCCAATGAGCATACTGCCGCTGTCTGCACCTAAGATATGCTACCAACATAGAGGAGAAGTGGACGTGGGATACAACACCAACTGTGCAAGCGTGATAGAATTGCCTGAGGGGGGAGCAGGAACAGCAGTATTAATGGACCATTACTGGGCCTGCGGAAACAAGGCATACCACACACAGCCCCCTCTGTGGAATGGTATATGCACAATAGTACACGTTAATGTACCATCACTAGTGGTGCCCCAGAAGCATGTGAACATGGCGAACTTCCCTAAAATGGATGAAGGAAACAAGAGGAAGAAGAGATCTGTAAAACCTCAGAAGGGGTCAGAGAACGAAAACAACAACAACAACAATGTCCTGAATAGAAAGAAGAGACAAGGAGAACCTCTGACAGGAAATTACCTATGGGGAAGGTCGGAAACAGCACTCACTTCAATCCCACCAGAACACAGACTATTCAGCAGAGCAGCAATGTTCTTCTCGTCTATAATACATCCGGGACTACAAGCTTACGCAAACGCAAAATGGCTCCAGATAACTCGATGGGAGCTAATGATGACAATTAATTCTACAGTAAATGGATTCAACGCAATAAAAGAGGAACTGCGAGCAGTGAGGATGGTAGCACTACAGAACAGATATGTATTAGATCTCCTTACAGCAATGGAAGGAGGAGTTTGCGCAAAGATAGGACAATCATGCTGCACATTTATTCCTGCTAACGATGCTGACAATGGTACACTGACAGAAGCAGTATCACAACTGGCCCAGATGCACTCCAAAATGATGGAAGAAAGTAAAGGAGTGAAGAAGGATGACAGCTGGTTTTCAATGTTATGGTCATGGATGCCATCTTGGCTGTTGGACGGACTGAAGATTATAGTTGGATGCATAATACTGGCTGGAGCTGCACTGATCATAATAAGATTTTGGAAGGCCCGGAAGGCACGCACTACAGACGAAATGATCGAAATGGTTGGTATGCACCCCTTGATGCTGACAGATGATGGCCAGCACACAGACACAATAATAAAAGAAAGAGAAAAACTGCGCAAACAGATCATCACCAACCACCTGGACCCACCATCTGTGAAGCTCGAAAACCCAAGAAACCCAAGGAACTACATAGGGAAATGGGTATACTGCACACCTGGAGGAACCTGTGTATATATGTATTGGTCATTTGAAGACGATGTCAACCACTATGGACACTTGGGGGGAGTAACTAAAATATGGAGAGTAAGAGGAGATAAGGAAAAAGATATGTTTGTGGTCGACAAGTCGACCAGAGGGGGGACTGAAGTGGGATAATGGGACAAAAGACTCCCACCAATCCCCTCACGCCCCTGGCCTAGAGGATCGCGGCCCAGACACCCGCCACAAGAGGAGTTTGCCTATCTACCAGACGACCAAATACCCTGGTACAGGAACATACGGATGTGCCCACCAGCCTGCCCACCAGCCTGCCCTGCCCAAGCCGACACCTGCGGCATGGATGAACTCGACTGAACCATTCAACTGTAAATAAACACATCGTTAGAGATGCCATGACGACTTAGCCTACGGTCAGAACACCCGTGCAAACATGCACACTGGACACTCCCACACCAATACACACGGAGAACATATTCAGTGCTATGACGTAGGTGACGGACACACCCACTGACGCGCATCTTTATTATTTTTCACATAGGTTTTTCAAAATGCAGAAACGCAAGACACACAAAGAATTCATCTAAAATGCTTGCTGACGCTTCTCCTAACCCATGCATTGCAATGAGAAATATAACGAAGACATGATACTGGGGATAAAGCAATATGATACCGTAACTTAAAGTGCCGTGCATCAAACATCCCCACCTATGCACCAGGCCCAAATAAGCCGCAAGCAAGAGCCTCCACGAACATTGAACGAGCAAGAGTACAATTGCTGACCCTGCAGAATGAGCCCGGCGAGAACGGACAGCCAAGGGAACAATGTTGCAAACTCGCATGCCACAGGCCGAAGCCAAGGTCACACCTGCAAACTAAGCCAGACACACAGTGGAAAATGCAACATTAAATGTGCAGAATTCTGCCTCAACCACGGTCTCTCCTCACGTGACCAAGCCGAACCTGACAGGGTGCCAGACCCAGGAGGGAGGAGGCGCCTGGGTCCCACGTTTTGAGACGCAGGCAGCAACAATGAAGCGACTCAATGGACACCTGTGGCGGTGGGAGTAGTCTGCTCTCAAGCATATGAACAAATCCACGCATTGTCTGCACAAACACATAGTTACATTTTGTTGCAAATGACAGGTGCACAGCGAGCTGGGAACAACGATGGTCCCAGGCTGGGGGGCTCGCGAGTGGACCAATCAGAACATGGGGCACTTATCACTGACGCCATTAACATTAGCCAATCATCAGGGGTCTTCGTGTAACAATTTTCATGTATCTAATAGAAGGGACAACCCAAGTATACCACCTGACTGACCCTTAACCACTAACAGTGTTCTCTATACGTATGCTATACTAACCCTACCACTCGAGGAACCAATCCAGAGTGACAATAGGTTTTTGCTAACTTTCCCAGGTGACGCAAGTAGCGCGTCATACTGAGGTAAAAAGGGCCTGCGAGCCCCACGAATTTTGAGAGAGTCAGGACGGACGCGTACGATCCTTGGCCCATCCCTGCCGTTGTTTAATAAACAGCAGAACCACCTTGCTTCTTGCGTGTGCCTCATACTCATTTTTTGGGATACGCGGGAGGAGTTGGGGCCTCCCTGCCCGGGGGTCCGCGGACGGCCCAGCAGACCCCGGGAGAATTTCCCCCCGACAAGTTGGAGGCACTGCTGAGATCTGTTTAAGATCTGCTTTTATTTTTCCGAGTGCTTTCGTTGCGAGGAGGCCCGGCGGCGCGGCCCCCTCTGCCGCTGCCCCCTTTTGAGGACTACAGGACGATCGCGGAACTGCGCGCAGACCGGACAGCGCAATCCGGATATTGGCCTTCGGGAGCCGGTTGAGAAATATTCCACCCGCGGTTGGCGAGTGTCCAGACGTGGTCCAGACGAGGGGAGGTGGCGAGCCGCTTGGAGGGGTGCACGCAGTCGAGCGGCCCCGCATCAAGAGAACTTGGTGAGTATGCCACGCCCAACAAGCAATGTGAAATTGTAAGGGAGGGGGAGGGAATAGAATACGGGAGGTGGGAGGTGTTACACAGGTGCGCGGCGAAGGTTTGATAAATTAGTGTTGACGGTGAAGTGAATGGTAGCTGGACAAGTGCGAGAGCTGTCCGCTACGTTAAGGAAGAGGAGGTGGCGGAGCACGAAAACATCACGTGCGGCCGCTCATAGACACTGATTGGCCTAGGTCGCAACCACTTGTAAGGGTGTGTGTGTGTGCGGTTTCCTACGAATTGGTGATTATTGATCAATGAGTAGATGAGGATCCCTATTGTTCGAGCAGAAAACTCGATAGATAGATGACGTTTCCCTGTAGGCGGTAGCTAGCTGGTTGCCTAATACGGAAGATAATTGGCTGGTTAAGCCCTCCTGTCGAGGGGCGTATCACACGCGAGGCGACGCAGTGTGCGCAGTCTGATTATATTGTTGATTACCTTGTTTCAGGCGTGACAAGAGGACAGCTGTGGGGTTAACGGGGGTAGATTGCAAGCGAATTTCGTACTTTTAAAAACATGTAAAGAACTTACCAGTAGTTTTGGAAGAGATCGGTGACGTCACCAGTAGGGCTTTCATAGGATATCTCGAACACAAGGCATTTTTTGGAGAGTGGTGGGGAAGAGAATAATGGTAAAGGAGTGGAGACGAAGATAAACGGTAACGAGTAGATCGGGACAAAGTGGGACGGCTGTATAAGAACATCACACAGGGCACGCAGCCGCAGGGGGCTACGTGCGCCTCGGCCGTAGGGGGCCGTAAAGGTGTTCGGTGAAGGAAGACAAGAAAGAGAAGAATATACAAATGCAAATGCTATATCTTACTATTTTCTTTAGCGGACGATCGCAAGTCCCCAAAATTACGGGGCCAGGTAAACATCTGAGATTGTATAGTGTACACTGTTAGCAAGATAACCGCTACCATATAGGGGTAGGATAACAAGTAAAGTGCTACTATGTCATACGGGACTGGATCGGGAGAGTGGGGGAACACCCTCACTACCCCGCTACAGCATATATGTAAAACACTGTCACCCCATAGGGAGAAACTGATCAAATACAGTATAGAATGGACACAGGGGACGGACAACAAAATGACGACACCATGGCCGCCTAATGGCAGTTTCGATCCATATACCCAACATTCACTATTAACCCATCTGCATAACACATACAAGGGGAAGAAGTTGACACACCACGTGGAGGTGTTTAACTTATGGAGGATGTTCCACGGGTCCCGACCAGGACCAAACGGAATGTTCACTATGGGGGAAACAACGGAAGAGAAGAAGATGAAGGAGGAAGAAGAGAATGGGGAAAAAGAGAGTGAAGGCACACAGAACACGGGGAACGGACAAGAGGGAGGAGAAAAGAGTAACAACCTAAACGAAAAGGAAATAAAAAAGGAACAGAGCGACGATATGCCCCTAGCAAAGGTAGTGAAAAAGGAGGGAGGGGGGTTATATCCTTTAACAGAACTACGAGAAATAGAACAATTAAGGGCGGCTTAGGGGTACTCGAACCCGGCATACAGCCCGCCACCATATGCAGCTACAGGTGGCCACAC
Source organism: Ambystoma mexicanum (assembly GCF_040938575.1). Taxonomy (NCBI): domain Eukaryota; kingdom Metazoa; phylum Chordata; class Amphibia; order Caudata; family Ambystomatidae; genus Ambystoma; species Ambystoma mexicanum. The sequence goes on along the minus strand of NC_090932.1, from coordinate 1,135,314,014 downwards.
GGGAGGGGAGCAGACTAGTACGACGGGATCAGCTCGTACGAAGATGCCCGCAGGGGAGGGGAGGACTGGCGAAGAACAGATCGCGGCAATAGGACATGATGAGTGGGTAGCTGCGCAGGTATTATTAAAATTACGAGGTTCATTAACAGGAGAAGAGAAGGAGGTAGTAAGGAAAATGGACGAGGATAATACCAGAAAGAGTGAAATGAAAGGGGAAGAGGGAAAAAGAAAGGAGAAAGAGCTGTTACGACAAAAGGAAGAGATTTTGGAGGAACGGTTAGCAGAATTAAGGGATGAGCAGAATGCACTGATCAAGCAGCTTGTGAGAGAGGAAAGAGAGGGAGCACGGGAAAGGAAAGAAAGTAACAATGAGTTGGAAAAAATGAGGGAATGAACTGAGGAGCGAAAGAGAGAAGCCAAAAGGGTAAAGGCAGTAGCAGAAAGAGTATCAAGAGCGGCACTGCGTGACAAGAAAAGAGAGGAAGAAGAGAAAGAAAAAGAAATGGAAATATGGAAGAGGAGAATACTATCAGAAACAACAAAGAAATACGAAGAAGGGAGAATGATAGAGAGCATATTAGAGCGGGAAAGAGAAAGATGGGAAAAGAAGAGAGAAGAGGAAAGGATATTGGAAAAGATGAGTAGTGAAGTAATGGAGGAATTAATAAAGAAAAGAGAGGAAATTGGTAGAGAAATAGCGGAGAAAAAAGAAGGGGAAAGAGGAGATAGGAGAGGGGAGAGTGAAGTAAGGAGGTATGTACACAGAGACACAGAAGTAGCAACAACATCAGCACAAAGGGGAGCAATTGGTAAAGAAGAAACGGGAGGAACGGATCTAATAGACTTAAAAACAGTAACGATTAGGGGGAAAAAGACAGATTGTGGGTTGTCACTCCTGGATGACTTTTGTAGTGAGGAAGAAGAAGGAATGGAGAAGGAAGGAAGAAATAGTGAAAGGGAAAGCCTAGATAAATTTTATATCACCCGGACAAATAGAGAATCACCATGGGCCTGCAGGAGAAAGGAAGAACTGGAGGGAAGTGAGGGGGAAGAGCAAGGAATGGCGGGAAGCAGACACGCGCAGCTACACCCTCATCATCCCGTCCAAAATGCTCCACCACCGCACACTCATCCCGTGCAACATGCCCACCTACACCCGCACCCGCCCCTCACAAAATCACACCCTATGCAGGCAGGCTTAGAGATCTCCCGGGACGCAGGTAGGAAGAACGAATACACACGCCCACATCAAATAAAGGAAATGATTAAAGAAGGGGTAGAGATGGAGGAGAAACAGTTACGAGCAGGTGAAATATGGACCCAATTGACGATGTAGACGACACGGAAGAAGAGGAGGGGTACACAGACTCGACTTTGGGGAACCCAGGGGGTAAAACAGGACACAACTTAATGCCACTTCTGGAGAGGGGAGGGGTTAGACCACAATACGTCCCTTGGAAGCATGCAGACAAGGAAAATATAAAGTGCAGGCTCCCATCATTAAGTGGAGGTGCGGAAAAATGGATATATGAAATGGAAAAACATACCGCAGGACAGAAACTGGCAGTAGGGGATGTAAAGGGCCTTCTAATATCAATATTGGGGGATGCAGCAGATGACATCTGGAAGAGAGCAGGCTTCCCCGGGGTAACAATAACAAACACATCACACAATGGGGCACCATTCGCAAACTGCAGACATGCATTATGGCAAGCGCTGAGGGTACAGTACCCAGACACATCAGACATAGGAGCAATTACATCACGCAAGATGCGTGAGAACGAAGATCCTGTTGATTATATCCAGGAAATTCAAGAGAAGTGACGTATGGAAACTAGAGAACAATGAGACAAAACACCAGCAATATTCTATCATATACTAATACAAGGGCTCCCAGAAGCAGTGCAGAAACAACTGAAGAAGGTAGTAGGGATGGAAGCAAAAGCATGGCCAGAAATACAACTGACGATAGTACATCATTGTAGGACATGGCAAGAAAAGATGAAACAAAAGGAAGAGGATAGAAAAGCGGAAGAGGTTAAATTGGTACAGAAAAAACTTACTAAATACACGATGGAAGGTGCACTAATAACTACACCTACAACAATGACTCAAAACCCCACACAAGTAGTGGCTTCACAAGATCCCTCCCAGATACAATCATCATAGATTGTAGCACAACAGCTGCCACCACCCCAACCATACACGACTAACATGGGAGGAGGCTACTCAACGCCAGGAGCTGGATATTATAATTATAACAGGGGAGGGGGAAGAATGGTGAGGGGGAGGGGATACGGCTATAACACAGAACAGCAAGGGGGAGGATTCAGAAATTTCTACCCCACCGGGCAGCCAGTATACCAGGACAATTCAGGGAGCTTTCCATGGCAGACCAGGGAACCACCGGTATGTTGGATTTGCGGATTACTAGGGCACATGTCACGCACATGTAGAATGCGACCCGGTACACCAGCATGGGGAGAACAGGGACAACAAGGGCCTACAAGGGAACAGCAGGGCATCCAACAACAGCAGGCACTGCAACCGGGAAATGTGCAACAACAACTAATAACACAACAACAGCCACAGACATATTCACTACCACAACAACAGGTAGCGATAACACAACAACCTCAAGTGCAGCAAGTACAGCAACCTGCCCAAATTCAATACCATAAAATAACCTCTACCAATACACAACTACAGCAAACACAACTGGGAAGGTTGATGGTCCTGGGACGCAACCCTTACACAGGAAGTGGTCAATCATTATACCCTCAATAGGACAGCCCACAGACGGCCTTGGTGTGTCCCATCCTGTCGGTAACACCTAATAGTGCGGAGGAACCATGCATAGAGGTAACGATAGGTGACAAAAATTATCATTCCTTGTTGACACCGGGGCGACCCGGTCTTGCATAAGGGAAGGTAAATTTAAGATGTCAGGTGAGGCCATGAACACCCAAGGATTCTCTGGGGCTAGGGGGTTGGTTCCCTTTACTGATAGCATTCCCTTATCGATAGGGGATTATGACATGTCCGTCCCACTTTTATATTCAAGGGACTCACCAGTAAACATACTTGGGAGAGACATAATGAGCAGGTTGAATATGACGATCTCCTTTACGGAGGACGGCATAATTTGTTCGACTCCTGGAATAAACATGCTCACTGCACAGCAAATTATGCAAGCATACTGTGGACAGACAGTGATTAGGGCTGAGCCAGTAGATGGCGAACTATTCCAGTACGGAACAGACATGGCATTCGCATTGGATGCCAGGAATAGAAGGAAAGATCTGGAGGAGGCCAACAGCCTATTTGTTTAGACCAGAAACACCAGCCAATGAACCAGAAGGAAAGGTGATTTCAGTGAGCATGGAGAGCATTATAGCAACTGCTGATTATATCGCAGTACATGCCCAAGACAGGGAAGGAAGAGCATGGAGGGCAGTGATAGCCCTAGCTGAGGGATGCAGGCTCACCCAGGTGTCAGACGAGGAGCTCTTTTCAGAAGAAAAGGAAGAAGGTGAAATGGTATTTATGATGAGTGTAGATATATGGCTAAGAGTAACATACAAACAAGTGGCACAGAAAATTGCAATGGCACTTGAAGCACCCACATCCACCCCAGTTCCCTTCTTTGAGGAAGATATGGAAAAAGTCCCAACATCATTATGGACTACTAGTCCCTATGACGTGGGGTGCATAAAGAGTATAGGGGGAGTAAGAATAAAATTGAAAAAAGGTGCAATACTCCCTAGAGTAAAGCAATACCCACTATCAAAAGAGGCAGATGAGGGCATATATGAAACAATAACGGCCCTTATAAATAATGGCATATTGGTACCATCAGAATCACCATGTAACACAGCCGTATATCCAGTGCGTAAAGCTAAAGGAGGGTCTTGGCGTTTCATCCAGGACCTCAGACCCTTGAACAACATAGTGGAAGCAGAATACCCCATAGCAGCAAACCCGGCCACAATATTGTGTGGAATTCCAGCAGAGGCATCACGATTTACAGTGATTGACCTCAAAAATGCCTTTTTCTCAATACCCCTGCACCCAGATTCACAAGATCTGACAAGCTTCACGTACAGAAACACAAAATGGAAACACACCAGATTGCCACAAGGGTACTGCGAGTCACCCTCAATTTTCAACAGAGTAATACAGATGGACTTGGGAAACATTGAATTGGAAAGCACAGTGTTGCAGTATGTTGACGATATAATAATTTGCAGCACAAACGAAATAAAATGCAGAGAGGACTCATTGAAGATGCTGACAGTATTGGCTGAAAAGGGTTACAAGGTAGACAAAGAAAAGTTACAGTACTGTCAGGAACAGGTACTATACATTGGTCAGCTCATATCCCAATACGGAAGAAGGATTGCACCACAAAGAGCACAGGCCATATCAAAAACGCCATTGCCACAAACAGTGAGGGAACTGCAGCAGTTCCTGGGACTGTGCAACTACTGTAGAGCATGGGTATTTCATTACAGCTCATAAATTGGACCCCTACTTGAGGCATTAAGAGAAGCTAACAAAGGGGAGAAAAAATTGGGGTGGACAATGGAAATGAAAGAGGCCTTTGATGAACTGAAAGAAGCAATATCAACTGCTCCGGTACTGGCCACCCCAGATTATGAACGACAATTCTTTATATTTTCACATTGCGACTCAGCAGTAATGAAAGCAGTGTTGGCTCAAAAAACAAGCATGGGTTACAAACCAGTAGCATTTTACAGCGGTCACTTGGATCCTGTAATGTTAGGACATATCCCTTGCGAACAAGGTCTCGCTGCAGCTGCCTTCGCGGTAGAGAAAGCATCATCAATTACAATGGGGTGCCCAACCACACTATTTGTGGAACATGCACTATTTGCAATATTGAACAAGCCTAAGTCCACACTAACCACGCAGAGGGTGTCAGGTTATGAGATCATCCTATCTAGACCAGAATTATCAATTGTTAGATGCAGCACAGTTAATCCTGCAAGGTTTATAGCGGAAGTCATTGAGGAAGGCGACTATGCACATGATTGTACGCAGACTACCGAAATGTACTCATGTACTAGAAAAGTTGAAGACGATGCGCTGAATGGAGGAGAGCTCTTGTTCATTGATGGGTCATCAACAATAGACCAAACTGATGGGATAAGGAGAACTGGGGCAGCAGTGGTATAAATGACAGAGGAATTGGTGTGTGTGGCAGTGAAATGCGTACAATTACCACAACATTACTCTGCTCAAGCAGCAGAATTGGTTGCACTGATCTTGGCATTGAAGGAAAGCTTTGACAAAAAAGTGACTATATATTCCGACAGCGCATATGTCACCTCTACAGTCCACTCAGGATTGTCCAAATGGAGGAGAAGAGGGTTTAGGAGAGCTGACGGCACCCCAGTACAATATGCTCTCTTATTAGCTGAATTAATTGAAGTAATAAATGACCCCCAAGAATTAGCTTTGGTCAAATGTACCGCACACACTAATGGAGAAGATCATATCTCAAAAGGAAATGCAGCAGCAGACGCACATGCGAAGTGGGCTGCATATTTTGGTGAGATATGGAACCCCCCAGAGTCAGAGAGAGGGAGAGGGAGGGGGATAGCTAAAGAGATGTTGATGAGAGAGGGGTACACCCATCTCCCAGCCAGACAGATAATGGAGTTACAAGCGGCTGCACCAATGGCAGAAAAAGAAATATGGGTAAAAAGAGGATGTACAATGTCGCCAACTGACGCACTATGGCGTCAGGGTAACACTGGAAAGATGGTAATGCCATTGGCACTATTGAACACCGCCCTGAGCCAACTCCACCACCCAGCCCACACAGGCAAGGAAGTTATTGCAGCACGAATTAGGGAAGATTGGTTCTGTCCCGAGTTAAATTCCCATGTGACAAATTTTATCAGCAATTGTCTCACATGTCAACAGTTTACGGCCGGTCACACACTGAAAGTGAAAAAAGGTACTATACCCCGGCCAGAGGGACCCTTCCTGCACATCCATATTGATTATGTTGATATGATCAATGTATGTCAAGGAAATAGGTACATGATTGTAGTGGTATGCCCATTCTCCAGGTGGATTGAGGCAGGACCCTGCTCACATCCAGATGCATTTAGAGCAGCTAAATTTCTGGTGAGGGAGGTTTTCCCCAGGTGGGGAGTGTGCGAGGTACTGCGGTCGGAAAACGGCCCACATTTCGCTAATGAAATGTTCCAGCACATCACATCCTTACTGAACATCAAGCATAAATTTGCATGTGCATATCACCCACAGGCCAACGGTATATGCGAACGCCTGAATGGCCTACTGAAGGAGGCAACTGCAAAGATACAGCAAACAACAAAGAAGAGTTTGTTGTATTGCCTTCCGCTAGCTCTATTTGAGCTGAGGAATAGACCAGGCTCCGACCACCACCTCACTCCTCACGAGGTGGTGACCGGACGTCAAATGCGCCTTCCTCTAACGCCAACATCAAGAGCATTCACAGACTATGAAAACACTGCAACTGTTCTTGGTGATGAAATGTACCAATATGTGTCTTCTTTGATTACTAGTGTAGTGTTTGTGTCTCAACAGCTCGAGCGCACGCGGGGCAGGTCTAAGAGTGATCAACAAGAAGACACGGACAAAGTATTGGAAAAGGAAAAACTGTGCAAAATTGCTAAAGGTGACCACGTGCTACTGCGCAATTTCAATAGAAAGTGGAACAGCCCACGCTTCACTGGCCCCCACCTGGTAGAGGATGTATCTACGAGAGCAGTAAAGTTGCAGGATAAACGTGCTTGGAATCACCTACACGACGTGAAGATCTGCAAACTCCAGACCCGCCCCAGCGTCACCGACAGGGCCATTGGAAGAACAGCGATAGTGTCACCCACGGAGAAAGAGACATCTACCACAGCTGACGACCTCAGCGTCTCCATACCCTGCCACCCCCCAGAATCCCCAGAGACAACTACTGAAATAGAAACGGGTAATTCCCATACCGCCCACACCATGGTCACACGATCAAAGAGTAAAGAGACTTCTGCCAGTTGAGCCCCAAACCCTCTGCCCACAAACCTCCTACCCACTACAGCCACCACCCAATTGAAGGACATTGTCTTGCACATATACACATGTAAACACTTGAATGTTCTCTTTTTCTTTCTCGCACATGCAGGTACCGCGTATTATTGTATTGCTGAGAAAACAGATAACTAACAAAGTCCATTGCCCAGGAGTAGATGCTACCCTCAGATGATAATTACCCTGAAGCCCTATCACACCAATTTGTCTATCACATAAAAAGGCCAAAGTACCTAAAAAGAAGGAGGGTATGTGTCTACTACACAGCATTTATCTTGGCCATAGAACAATCAATGCCCCATCTTCACCAACACTTGCCTGAGAGACAGATCGCTTAGATTGGCGTGGGAACAGCTCTTCGCCTGGGCACTGAACGACTACTTGATAGGGAGAGCTTGAAAACAACAACTAACACTAATAACAAGCTTATTGAGAATTTTCAGGCGGGCAACTTTAACGTCGCAAGAATAAGCTGCCGGACTGCAGCAAGGTAAGAGCAAAATGCCGGTGAGACTAGCTTCTGTAATAAAGATGATAGGGATTTTGATGATCACTGGGTTTTTGGCTGCCTCTGTATGGCAGAAAAGTTATGCTATCAATATTTTGGCTGTACCCAAACCTAATGTACCCCCACCCACGGCTGAAACAGGTGTTACGTCAGGTGGTACTAGCAAGCCTCAACATAAGGGAAATAGAGTTAAACGCAGCACATACTCAGATAATAAAGGTATTGATAGTTACATAACAGATTCAGCACAAGTCTCGAACAACATGTGTTACCAACACATGACCCAAATAGGTAAGCAGACAACAGAAGACAGCTGCTACGTCTGCTCATTGATCCCATACGCCATGAGCGCTTCTCGAACATTCGTTGCCACGGAAATAGATGAAAAGACAGCACAATGTATAATATAGCTGGCACTGTTCCAAACGAGAGGGAGATTTCAAGGGACGGTGGTGAGACTGGTGTGGAAAACGCGAGACACGTATCCATACGAAAACAACTTCCTCAAGACTTATTTGAGTTACCACAAAAGCATTTTGCATGCTGAAGCATTCAGATACATGACAGGTGGTCCTGAAAAGGGAGAAACAAAGAAAGTAACACTACAATACCTACCATGTGACTGGTACGCCACTGAAGTTCCTGGTACACAAGGATGTTGGGAAAGACCACTGGTAACAATAACAGGGAAGGTGTACATGGACAACAAATGGGACATAGGAGTGATTGGCAGCAACATGGTAACAAGAGAAAATATTACAACTATTGATGAACACAATAACAGATGTTGGACGATTTGGGGCAAGTACGTACCCATGATGACGTGGATGGAGAAGGATGAAGTCCCAATGAGCATACTGCCGCTGTCAGCACCTAAGATATGCTACCAACATAGAGGAGAAGTGGACGTGGGATACAACACCAACTGTGCAAGCGTGATAGAATTACCTGAGGGGGGAGCAGGGACAGCAGTATTAATGGACCATTACTGGGCCTGCGGAAACAAGGCATACCACACACTGCCCCCTCTGTGGAATGGTATATGCACAATGGTACACGTTAATGTACCATCACTAGTGGTGCCCCAGAAGTATGTGAACATGGCGAACTTCCCTAAAATGGATGAAGGAAACAAGAGGAAGAAGAGATCTGTAAAACCTCAGAAGGGGTCAGAGAACGAAAACAACAACAACAAAAATGTCCTGAATAGAAAGAAGGGACAAGGAGAACCTCTGACAGGAAATTACCTATGGGGAAGGTCGGAAACAGCACTCACTTCAATCCCACCAGAACACAGACTATTCAGCAGAGCAGCAATGTTCTTCTCGTCAATAATACATCCGGGACTACAAGCTTACGCAAACGCAAAATGTCTCCAGATAACTCGATGGGAGCTAATGATGACAATTAATTCTACAGTAAATGGATTCAACGCAATAAAAGAGGAACTGCGAGCAGTGAGGATGGTAGCACTACAGAACAGATATGTATTGGATCTCCTTACAGCAATGGAAGGAGGAGTTTGCGCAAAGATAGGACAATCATGCTGCACATTTATTCCTGCTAACGATGCTGACAATGGTACACTGACAGAAGCAGTATCACAACTGGCCCAGATGCACTCCAAAATGATGGAAGAAAGTAAAGGAGTGAAGAAGGATGACAGCTGGTTTTCAATGTTATGGTCATGGATGCCATCTCGGCTGTCAGACGGACTGAAGATTATATTTGGATGCATAATACTGGATGGCGCTGCACTGATCATAATAAGATTTTGGAAGGCCCGGAAGGCACGCACTACAGACGAAATTATCGAAATGGTTGGTATGCACCCCTTGATGCCGACAGATGATGGCCAGCACACAGACACAATAATAAAAGAAAGAGAAAAACTGCGCAAACAGATCATCCCCAACCACCTGGACCCACCATCTGTGAAGCTCGAAAACCCAAGAAACCCAAGGAGCTACATAGGGAAATGGGTATACTGCACACCTGGAGGAACCTGTGTATATATGTATTGGTCATTTGAAGACCATGTCAACCACTATGGACACTTGGGGGGAGTAACTAAAATATGGAGAGTAAGAGGAGATAAGGAAAAAGATATGTTTGTGGTCGACAAGTCGACCAGAGGGGGGACTGAAGTGGGAGAATGGGACAAAAGACTCCCACCAATCCCCTCACGCCCCTGGCCTAGAGGATCGCGGCCCAGACACCCACCACGAGAGGAGTTTTCCGATCTACCAGACGACCAAATACCCTGGTACAGGAACATACGTATGTGCCCACCAGCCTGCCCACCAGCCTGCCCTGCCCAAGCCGACACCTGCGGCATGGATGAACTCGACTGAACCATTCAACAGTAAATAAACACATCGTTAGAGATGCCATGACGACCTAGCCAACGGTCAGAACATCCGTGCAAACATGCACACTGGATACTCCTACACCAATACACACGGAGAACATATTCAGTGCTATGACGTAGGTGACGGACACACCCACTGACGCGCATCTTTATTATTTTTCACATAGGTTTTTCAAAATGCAGAAACGCAAGACGCACAAAGAACTCATCTAAAATGCTTGCTGACGCTTCTCCTAACCCATGCATTGCAATGAGAAATATAACGAAGACATGATACTGGGGATAAAGCAATATGATACCGTAACTTAAAGTGCCGTGCATCAAACATCCCCACCTATGCACCAGGCCCAACTAGGCCGCAAGCAAGAGCCTCCACGAACATTGAACGAGAAAGAGTACAATTGCTGACCCTGCAGAATGAGCCCGGCGAGAACGGACAGCCAAGGGAACAATGTTGCAAACTCGCATGCCACAGGCCGAAGCCAAGGTCACACCTGCAAACTAAGCCAGACACACAGTGGAAAATGCAACATTAAATGTGCAGAATTCTGCCTCAACCACGGTCTCTCCTCACGTGACCAAGCCGAACCTGACAGGGTGCCAGACCCAGGAGGGAGGAGGCGCCTGGGTCCCATGTTTTGAGACGCAGGCAGCAACAATGAAGCGACTCAATGGACACCTGCGGCGGTGGGAGTAGTCTGCTCTCAAGCATATGAACAAATCCACGCATTGTCTGCACAAACACATAGTTACATTTTGTTGCAAATGACAGGTGCACCGCGAGCTGGGAACAACGATGGTCCCAGGCTGGGGGGCTCGCGAGTGGACCAATCAGAACATGGGGCACTTATCACTGATGCCATTAACATTAGCCAATCATCAGGGGTCTTCGTGTAACAATTTTCATGTATCTAATAGAAGGGACAACCCAAGTATACCACCTGACTGACCCTTAACCACTAACAGCGTTCTCTATACGTATGCTATACTAACCCTACCACTCGAGGAACCAATCCAGAGTGACGATAGGTTTTTTGCTAACTTTCCCAGGTGACGCAAGTAGCGTGTCATACTGAGGTAAAAAGGGCCTGCGAGCCCCACGAATTTCGAGAGAGTCAGGACGGACGCGTACGATCCTTGACCCATCCCTGCCGTTGTTTAATAAACAGCAGAACCACCTTGCTTCTTGCGTGTGCCTCATACTCATTTTTTGGGATACGCGGGAGGAGTTGGGGCCTCCCTGCCCGGGGGTCCGCGGACGGCCCAGCAAACCCCGGGACAATTTCCCCCCGACAATATCATATTGTATATATATATTATATCATAATATCAATATTCCTTATCTGCCAAAACTGTGACATCTATTTTTGTCCTTATGATCTTCTACAGCGCAAACTTTTTGACTGACTTTCTGTAATTTAATTTGTTTGCAAATTATAAGGGTCCCTAACCTTTAGACCAAGAAATTGTATAAATAGCTAAACCAGTGAGCAACATTTTTATTTTTTATTTACATTTTCCTCTTTGAAATTGTTAGTGCGGAAGTCAAAGAATCCTAATAGGATCGATTGAAATGCGAGACCCTGTTAGCCCTGTGAGTTAGGAAGTGTAAACAGGACAGACAGACATTGGTTGGTTACATAGGAAACAGTACCAATATGAGCTTGCTGCAGTGGATCCAGAAGGGCGCTGGTCAGGCTACAAAAAGGAAGCCGATGGAGGCCTATTGCATCGAGGACACTGATTCATCTGTTTGCCACACTGCCCGTGCATGTTCTGTGGAGGCAAGCCCAAATCTGCAAAGCAGTTCCTGTGCTGCTACAAAGATCTGTGTGGACAAACTTGACTGTTGGAGTACTGAGCAAATGCAGTACTTCTGTAATACATTTGCATGGCTTATTATCAGAGACAAAATACTTGGTTGCTCAGCATGCATGTCAATGAGGTCATTGGGTGCAAACAAATCACAAGGTTTAAGAGTAGCAGTAGACTGGCTGGAATGTACATTCACGCACTATGGAGAAGACAAAAATAAGCAGCAAGTTTCACTGCGAAAAAGAATTCGGGAGCATGAATGCTCTGTGGCCCATTTTACTGAAGAACAAGTTGCACATGACTCTGAAAGAAACAATTGAAAAACATGCTGTTGCTGAACAGGAAACGTCATGACGTGTGTTTCGCACTGCCTATAAAGTAGGGAAATACGGTAGGCCATAGCTAGAAATGATGGTTGATGTGGATGTACAAGAGCTAAATGGATTGAACACAGCAGAGTTCTACACCCAACCATTCCTGTGCTGATATCATAGACCACATTGCAGCTGAAATGAGAAAACGACTTGCAAAGGACATATTACAAAATAAACAAAATATATTAATTGATGAGTCCACTAATTTTAGTGGAAAGTCGGTGCTTGTACTATGGCTTGCGTACTCATCCTGCTTGATCTCTCTTCTGCCTTTGATACTGTCAACCATGCCATCCTGCTCAACCGTCTCTGTGATAACCTAGGTATCACTGGTCAGGCTCTGGCGTGGCTGACTTCTTTCCTCTCCGACTGACCCTCACAGGTCCAACTTGGTTCCTTCCTCTCTGCTATCTGTTTCTCTACCTGTGGTGTCCCCCAGGGGTATAACCTCTCTCCCTGGCTGTTCAACCAATACCTGGCACTCCTGGCCCACCGCATCGCTGCTCTCTGCCCCAACTTTCAGTGCTACATGGATGACACTCAGCTCATCTTCAGGCTGCCCTCGGCCTCCTCCTCTACTACCCTCATCTCTGACTGTCTGTCTGCTATCCAGGAGTGGTGTGCCACCAATGACCTCTGCCTTAATGCCAGTAAGACTGATATTCTCCTCATCGGCACACCTGCTCCCTCCTTTCCTGTAGCTCTCTGGCTGGCCTCTCTTGGCCCCCTTCCTGCTCCCACCTGCAAGGCTAAAAATCCCGGGGTCATCTTTGACTCTACACTCTCCTTCTCTCCTCACATCTCTGACGTCTCTAAGAAGTCAAACTACCAGCTGCACCCCCTCAGATGTATTCTTCCTTTCCTCTCCTTCCCCCAGAAGCTCATTGTCACCAGAGCTCTGGTTCTCTCCAGGCTGGACTATTGTAACAGCCTCTTTCTAAATCTGCCTGCTTCTACTCTCCGCCCTCTGCAACTTATCCAGAACAGGACTGCAAGACTTGTCCTTGGCCTCAAGCCCAGGGATCGTATCCCTCCAGGACTGAAATCTCTGCACTGGCTCCCATTGGCTGCGAGTATTAAGTTCAAAACCCTCTGCATCGTCCACAAGGCCTTCTGGGGCCTGGGGCCTCAATACCTTCAACTCTCTCTTCCTAAATACCTTCCTTCTCGAGCTCTTCGCTCATTTTCCTCCAATTCCCTCAGGGTCAGTTGCTTCTCCAAGCAACGAGTTGGTGGTAGATCTATTTCTTTGGCTGGGTCCTCCTCTGGAACTTGAGGAGAATCATCTTCGGTTCCAGAAGCACCTCAAAACCTTTCTCTTTGCGTCTGCCTTTTATCCTTCTGTCCCTTGCTGATTTCCTGGCTGACACTGAAACTGCCCTGGTTACCTGGCCACCTTCTGATCTCGGGCCCAGGTCCCCTCCTCCGCCAGTCGCAGTCCTGCACTGCCTTCCTGGCAACCCCCGCACTTGGTTACTGTTTTCTGTATCCCTATGGTCCCACCTCCAGCACTTGACATCGGACGTCTGCACTTACCCTTTCACTTGCCACCTGCTGGCCGTACTTTTACTTATTGTTTATTTGTCTTATCCCATGTACTTCACTGTCATCTCCCCCTTCCCCCTGCACTTCTCCTTCCCTTTCCCATGCACTTGCGCGATCTGAATTACACCTGGCCTAGTAAGATTGTTGTCTGTCTTCCATCTGTTCCCCCTTGCTTGCCTCGTCGTGCCTTGTGTATAGGCGCGTTATAAATGCCATAACATATCATATCATATCATGGCTGCGTGCTGCAGTTACTAATGATTCTGATGTGAAGACTTTTTATTTTGACTTCTGCCCAAATCTCTTCTCTCGCCATGTCCAAAACCAGAAAGTTAGCCCACCAGTTGTCCAAAAATGTGCATTATCTGCGCCCTCTTGAGGAGAAGGAGGGAAGATATGATGCCCCGGTTCAAGTACAGGGGCAGGGTACAATTTCGGCACTGGTGGACATTGGATCCCCAGCTACCCTTCTGTCCAAAAGGGCCTTTGATGAACTAAATGCAGGAAGGGGGGAGAATTACCGTATTCCTCTCACCTCTCTTCCTGGACAACTGCAGAACTTTGACGGGAAGGAAATTCCTGTCGAGGGGACTGCAGATTTGGATATCAAAATTAGGCGACACAAGGTGAAACACCCGGTCATAGTAGTGACTCCAGAGGGCACCCCTTGTTTACTAGGGAATGACCTCCTGAGAAGGTTGTCACCCCTAATAGATTGCGTAAACAAGGTCCTCTGGACCCAGACTAGCCGACCAATAAAATTAAAACAGAGTGTCAACCATGTTAGTTTAAACGGCACCTGCCACATGGTTGAACAAAAATCTGACCAAGTAGAATTTCACTTCCAGAACAACCAAATTCCAGACGTGACAGTAATAGCAGTAGGACAACAGACTGGTGATGGGGGGTCCTCTCTATTTCTGAAAATCAACCTTCCTTCCAGTTTAAGGTGGTATTCCACACTGGAAGGAAACACTGTGAAATTCTTTACCAAGCCACAATCAGACACTCCCACTCCTATAGTCCAGAAAGATGTGAAATCAGCTCAGAGCCTGGCTGATATTCAGAAAATTGGAGAGCAGTTGTTCATCCCTGTTCAGTTAAATAATGGGAAGGACTCTGTTCTCGCTCGAGTGTGTGTGAACAAAGGGAAGAGCTTCATCAGCGAAGCCATGTTCCGCCAACTCCCAAAAGATCCAGCCATTCCCACATTCAAACTGATAGACGAATGGGAAATGGACCTGGAAGCACCCAATTCCAAACATCTCCTGCCAAGCAGGTGTATGCTCAAAATCTCCATTGGCAACAAGAGCATAGTCCATAATTTTTGGGTCGTGCGAGTCTTCACTGCCGCCTTTTACTTAGGCAGTGACATTCTCAATCGCTTTGCCATTAATTTGGACCTAATAAACTTCAAAGGTTGGTCCCGATTAGCAGATAATCCCATGGGCTTTGATGATCCAGAAAAAGCATTTAGGTTAGCTCAATTGCTACCTTATGCAGTTGAAATTCAGATTAAAGAGGAAGTCACCATCCCAGAAAGGACCCGACAATTCTCCCTGGAAGTGAAAGTTAAAAGAGGACAAAAATTGAAAAACCCTGATGCTTATATTCATCTAAATGCTTCTCTCCAACAGCAAGGGTTAGGGGCAAACCCAACACCATTAGTCAACATAGAACATGACACCATTCCAATAGAGGTGCATAACAGCGACTTAAAGAGTATTACTCTAGCCGCAGGCACCATTATTGGAATGGCGGTTGATGACCGACATTTCTCCGTTGATTTAGGAAATTAACTGTTAGGACCAATCCCCAAGGACTGTTTTGACAGTGACAGTGAGGACAATACAACACCAGACAGGATTTTCACCCGGCATGGGGGGAACTTCCTGGTGTACTCTTCTTGCCCTTATGGTAAGGAAGATGTGACTTGTGACTTCAGAGGGGATGAGGTGATTTTCCAGGTCCATGAGGGCTGCCTTTCCCACCTAAAGCCTCCGGTCCAAATCAGCACTCTGACCAGGGACTTCTCCGCCAGAAGTCTTTCCAGGCTTCAGGCAGATGGTGGAAGAGAGGGTCAACCTAGCTGACGCCTGCGTGACTCTGGAACAGAAGCAAAAGTTGAAACAAGTTTTCTTGGATTTCCAAGATCTCTTTGCGGTAGACTCATATGACTATGGTCGCACCGACATCCACACCACAACAATTCCCACGGACCCTGGAATTACTCCAGTGTTTGTGAAGCAATATCGTTTGCCTCTCGCATCCATGGAGTCCCTTACTGAAATAATTAAGAACCTTGAGTCCCGGGGAATAAGCCAAACGGCCAGTGGAGACTCTGCGCTGACCTTAGGGAGCTCAGCAAACTGGTCCATACTTCCCGATGGCCTCTGCCCTACATTGACCAAGGGCTGTCCCAGATCCAGGGGTCACAGGTATTCACAGCAATAGACCTGACCAATGGATACTGGACTGTGCCTGTCAGTAGGGAGGACCAATACAAACTGGCTTTTACCTTTGGGGGCCAGCAGTACACATGGACTCGGACTCCCTTCGGATACCTCAACTCCGGCAATGAATTCAATATTTTCCTACACAAGGCCATGCCCGACCTGGGTGCGAGGGGTAACCTGGCTTATGTAGATGATGTCCTCATCAAAAGTTCATCTGTGGAAGATCACAGAGCGGAGATCCGTTATGTTCTGACACAGTAAAGGGCCGCCGGAGCAAAACTTTCCTTCCAGAAAGCACAGTGGTGTAGAACCCATGTTAATTTCTTGGGGCATGAGATTACTCCTCAGGGTCTCTGTCCCCAAGAAAAGAAAGTGGAAGCACTTCAGAAACTGAAAGACCCCACAACTCTGCGGGAACTAAGGAGCCTCCTTGGACTGACTAATTACAGCAGAAAGTTCATTGAAGGCTACGCAGAGATCACTAGACCCCTGATTCATCTCTTGAAGGGGGGTCAAGTGGGAATGGGGTCCAGAACAATCCGAGGCAGTAAGACAACTCAAAAGAAGCCTCTCACAAGCGCCTTGCCTAGCTTACCCTGTCAGAAACAAGGAGTTCTTCCTGGAGACAGGGTTCTATAATACGTGCTTGACGGCAGTATTATACCAAAAGCATGACAAGGTCAATAAAGTAATATCCTATGCGAGCAAAACTTTATCCTCTGTGGAGGAAAAATTCAACGATTGTGAGAAGGCACTCCTGGCAACGGTGTGGGCATTGAATAATTACAGCCCGTTTATCCAGGGGGAACACATCATAGTGGAGACTCCACACCAGCCTCTGCAATATCTCCAAAGTGACAGAATCTGGGCCGGAAATGTGAGTAATTCCCGAATTACTTCCTGGATTCTGTCAATGCAAGGCTTTCCTGTAGAGGTCAGATATGGCCAAAGCAAGAAGAGTCCCCTCGCGCAAGGTGTGGCTGACTTGCATGATTGTGCCAGAGAAAACTGTCTCGAGGATGAAAGTCTAAAAATCAAGGACAACATGGAGGCATACCTTAATTCCCCACACAAAGTCTTTGAAGAAGACAAGTGTGAGGGAATGCCCACTGTCTATGTGGATGGATGCTCGTACCATGTTGACAACAATGGGGAGAAAGAACTGGTGGCCGGCGTAGGGAATGCATTGGTGAGTGAATCCCCAGAACCCTCCGCTGGATAAAAAATTGGTCCCCGAAGTAGTCAGGTGGCAGAATTGATGGCTGTGCATCAGGCCATCCTCACTGCTGTCCAACATCAACTCCACGAACTGGTTATAATCACAGATTCGGATTATGTACGGAACAGGTTCGTGGAGCACCTGGTTAATTGGAAAACCAGAGGCATGTTATGTGCTAATAACAAACCCCTGAAACATGGGAAGCTAATCCAAAATATTGATGATCTGGTCACATCGAATGGGATGACCATCTACTGGAAAAAGATCAAGGGTCATTCCAAAGTAGAGGGACCAGACAAAACTGGAAATGACTTAGCTGATCAGCTGGCCAGAACCGGGGCCATCCAAGGGGATCATATAGAAATAGAGTCCCTGTTGGGGGAAATCCAGGTCACTGCTATCACTAGGTCACAGACAAATGCTCACAATGATCTTTCAACTGCACAATGGAGTAAGTAGACCCCTGATGCTGATTTGATTACAGCTCAGAAGGGGGATCCAATAATTGGTAAGTTTTACCAACTCATTGAGGACCCTGAGAACTTTCCCCTGACGGATACTGATTACATTGACAAGAGGACCTAAGAGTGTTGATGAAATGTCCAAAAATGTTCCGAATCCAAGACGGTTTGTTGGTAAGGAAATCCCAAGCTGGCCATGATCAGTGGGTGGTTCCTACCTCATTCTGAAGCCTGATGTTAAGTCACGCCCATGATGCGGCCACCGCCGGTCATAGGGGGTTTCATACAACAATTGAAATCTTAAGAGAGGTTGCAAACTGGCCACACATGGGCCAGGACCTCGACCAATACTTGAAGGGGTGTCTTGTGTGTGCACAATTTCAGCCATCATCCCTCACGCACCGTGCACCTCTCCAAAAGAGGGGGATGACACTGCCATGGTCAGATTTGCAAATCGACTTTGTAGGCCCTGTAATTCGCTCGTCTAGAGGAAACAAGTACATGTTGACCGTTACATGCTACCAAGTGGGTGGAATGTCTCCCGGCCCCAAACTGCAAGGCAGAAACAGCAGCTGCCCTGATGATTAACCACATCTTTTCCCGTTTTGGTCTACCTCAAAGGATTGAGTCAGACATAGGTAGCCATTTCACCAGCGAGGTAATGACAAAGATGTGGGAGATACTGGGGGTCAAAAGGAAGTTACATATTGCTTACCGGCCAGCTTCCTCTGGGGCAGTAGAACGCTACAATCGAACCATTGTGAGCATATTAAAAAGGTTTGTGGCAGATTCTGGGCCAATTTGGGATATCCGATTACCTCTGGTCCTAATGGCCATCAGATCTACCCCTTCATCTGCAACTAAAATGTCACCATTTGAGTTGATGACTGGACGCAAGATGGTGCTTCCTCGGCATTTGCTCTACAGGACCCAAGAGCAGACGTTGATAAATGCCTCCACAACTCATGAGTATGTGGAGAATTTAAGGAAACACCTTCAACATGCTTTTGCCTATGCTCAGCGGAATCTAGAAAGATCAGCTGATAGCATGAAAACCACATACGAGGTGGGGGACTGGGTCTATCTATACAATTTCCAAAGGAACCAGGCCAAACAGCGAAAATTTTTGCCTAAATGGAAGGGACCGTTTGAAATTATAGACAAAATCTCCCCTGTGGCCTACAAGATATGCATCCCCAAAGGCGGTTTGGCAGAGGGGGGAAGACAAGTGGGTCCATATAAATCAGTTAAAGTGTTGCCATCCCAGGCACACTCTGCAGCAACTGGAGGAGTCCTCTGCAATACCAGAGGGGGCCGCTCCAGAGTAATTCAGTTCCAACCCAAAATATCCCACATATAGTCTCTAAAATATTATGACGCTTGTAAGCTACTGCCTCTGAATTATATCTTGTTTTTCAAAATTGGAATGCTATGTCTATTAAAGTATAAAATGTATATGTCGCCCCACTATATCAATAGTGGGGGAGAAATGTCTATGAATAGGTATTGCCGCTTTCCTTTGTCGTCCTAGGAGAAAGAAAACCTGGAGACTGGCCAAGGAGGACGCCCAGGGACCGGGAGCAAAGATCCGAGGGGCCCGGGGTACCGCCCAATATTCCCATCAGGACCGGCGAGGAGGACCGATCGATCCAACTGGGTGGAGGAAAAGATGCTTAACTGTGCCATCTATAGAATTGGAAGACGATAATGTGGACATACCAGCGCAAAGGCTCAAAACCTCCTTTGCACCCGACTTCCCCTCGACTTGAATCAAAGCGTAGTCGGGCGGGGGGGTTTGTGAAGGGTCTTGACTCATGCTGAATCAATAGACTGGGTAGATGTGGGGATGAGCTGTTGCCGCCCATCATTCCATCCCAGAGTCCAGGAGAACAGCGCAGTGCTGAATCAATAGACTGGGTAGATGTGGGGATGAGCTGTCGCCGCCCATCATTCCATCCCAGAGTCCAGGAGAATCGCGCAGTTGTGTGCATACCAAAAGCGCCAGGGGTGAAAGGTGGTGCCAAAGGAAAAATAGCAGCACCTGTCAGAGCAAAAGCGCTTTTAAATCACCTCTGTTTCTTTGAGGGCAAGCTCCAAATGTCAAGTTCAAACATTGCAAGATAGCTAATAGCGGAGACCTTTGTTCAAAAATCCGTTTTACTGATGTCAAAAGTTGCTGAAATCATGGGCAAAAGACCACTCTAAAGATTCAACCTTCTTGTGGGGGGGGTTCCACATAACCACTTTAATGTAAGGAAGCCTATCAAAACAATAGCAAAAATCTCCTGTCAAATTCAAGACAAATCCCAAAAATGGATGCAGTACCGACAAATTCCACAAGGCGGCGCTAGCGGTCTAAACTTTGACAGGAGAACGGAGTTCAGTAGCTGACAAAGGGACCTGAGTCAACTGGACTTCAAAGGCTGTTGGTTAATTAAAAATCAGCCACCTGCTGTTCCCAGGAGGCAGGCTGATTCCATTAACAGCTTCAAGAGGCTGGGAAACCTCTCACATCAGAGATTCACACCAGGAGGCAGGATATCACATGACTCTGCTATTGTGAGGGGGTAGACTGCCTGGCAGCTTGCTGGAGCCCACACAAAAGACTCTTCCCCTTGAATGGGGTATGTTAATTTTGAGTGTTTCCTGTCAACAGCCCTCTGCCAGCAAGGAGAGACATGTGATCACTGTCATCCCCAAACTTCTGGGGGTGGACTCAAACACTGAAAGACATTGAATTGAAGGCAAAGATATGTTTCATAAAAATACTGATAACTCTTTGTAACCAGATGACAGAAATGTGCAATTTGGGGATCCTTAAAATGAAAACTGTGCCTACAATTCAAGACCAAACTGCAATGTGTGTGATGTTCTGGGGCAAAACCCTGCTATTTATCAATATTCCAGACACTGTGTTTATGCTAGAGACATGGAAAGTTACTGGGATACATGTGGAAGGGTGGTGTACCTTTGTATAATTTTTGATGAAAATCCCATATTGCAAAACCAACCAAAACGTACAAAATGTTGTCATTTCTGAATCCCAGGTCGCAGGAACATGGGGCTTGAACAGGGACCTGTCTTAATTCATCTGCAATGTGTACATGTAATTTCAACAAATTGTGTATCTGGGAAATATGTATTTGGATCAGAAATAGATTTGTGTGTAAAGATGACAGGGGAGTGTTCTTTCTGGAGGCCATAAAAATGACATCACTCTGACACACTATCCCTTCCCAAATCAGGGACCAAAGAATCTATTGACCTATCAAATCAAGAGAGGGGCAGGCTTAGTGATGCTACGTACACACCCACTTTCAAAACACATAAAAGGAACATTGAAACCCAGGTAGAGGATTCAATTCCATTTTCTGCGGGACGCTCTGCTGGGAGACTCCAGACTTCACACCCATCAATCTCCAGAGACCAGAACTTTACTTCAGAACCTAAAGCAAGGGCCTAAACCCACAAACTGAGAACTCTTCTCAGCAGGCCTCAGCATTCTTAAAATCATTTACAAACTATTCCACAGCCAGGCGAGCTGTTTGAATCTTTGCCAAGAACTTTTAACAGAAGAGCAGTATCCAGAACCAGAGACCGCTAGCAGAACCACCCGCCGAGCAGAGGGAACCGGTGCCTGACAGACCAGCAAAGCAGAGCTGACCCAGATGCTGTGAGCAGAACCGCCCGAAGTCCAGTCCAGTTGACCCGATCCGTGACGAGGCCCAGTCCTTCTAAAAATTAGGAGTGAGTATCCGCCAGAACTGTGCAGAACCCAATCTCTTAGTTAAAATAATCTAATTCAAACTATTTTAACCTAAGTAGAACTGCCTCCTAGAAATCGTGTCATCTGTCATTTTAAAGCTGCGAGCTGTCATCTGTCATTCTGAAGCTGCAAGCTGTCACCTGTCATTTTGAGTTTTACTTTAAATCCGAAAATCTACCTTTATTAAATCGTCCGTATCTCTTGAACCGTTTGGGCTAGGAACGACATTTTAAAGCTGGGATTCTAGGCTTTCCAACAAACCTAGAACCGACTTGCTACTCTTTATAGTGCCTTCGTAATCGCGAGACACGCACTCGCGAAATTTACCGCGATTTGCGATTTGGCCCGATTTCTTCATCTGTAAAAATCAGCAGCTTTTTGCTCCTCTTTGCTAAAATTCGTTTGCAATCTGCTAATCATTCATAGAGTACTGTTAAAGTGATCCTGAACTAATATAAAGTAGCCATCACCTACCCTGAACCTCTAGAGGGAATTAAAAGCAATTGTAGCACCTTTTCACTTCCTTGCAAACCACATTAAAGTAATTCGCCTGTGTTTCAAACTTCTACCTGTTTTCCTCTAAGCTTGCTGGGGGGGAAGTGAATTTCGTATTGTATTTGATTGCATTCCTGAGAACTGTGTGCTCCTCCTTCCATTTCTTACATTGCATGGGGGGGGTCAATTGCCAGAGAAAAAGTGATTATATTATCTTTTGCTAAAATCATATCAAGTTATTTCTGTACTGCATTTCATTCCTCATTGCTTTTCCCTTGAAACCACAAAAGTATTTTCGCTGCCTTATCCATCCTATAGCAACTCCTCATTGATTGTAAAGAGGTGTGCTCGTCTCAGATTACCCATTGTTGATCAACATTATATTCATAAGTGTGATATCTATTATTAATTTATTATAAAAGTGTGATGATATATATATATATATATTGTTTAATTTTCCCAATAAACCTTTTAAATTTGCAAAACAAATCTACTTCTTGGCTCAGTGGGGTCAGGGGGATTCTAAGAGAGGGGTGTTATACAAGGGTTCATCATCCAGATTATAACTTGCCATAAAAACATATAAACAAGGGCTTCCCTTGGGCATCCCAGACAAGGCACTGACTTAGTGGGATTGCTTGATTGGAGTCACTTACAGCCCTCATTCCATGTATGGAGGTAGTCATGGCGCTCTTTGCGCCATGACCACATCCCATACCGGTACCGACTCCGACCTGGTTCAATGGGGACTTACCGGTCCATTCCGACCCTGGAGGGACCGGTAAATACCCCTATAGGGCTCAATGGGAATGAGGAGGGAGCTAATAACGGTACCGCAATTTGCGGTACCGTTATTTGCTCCCTGATCCCTTTGCGACTCCCGCTAAGGGCGCCTTGTAAAACCAGGTGCCCATAGTGGGACCCGCTAAGGGACCTCGGAATAGGGTGCAAAGAGATTACCGGGACTTGTGTCCTTACCGGTGCCAGTAATCCCTTTGCGCCCAACTCAGAATGAGGCCCGTAATCTTTTCATCTCCGGAGAAATCTGTTTTTTACAAAAGGGTCATAGGTGGATATACCTTGAGCTACACTGACCGCATCCTTCGTGATGGGAGAGAGCAGAACCATTGGAGCACCTTTCCACCGACTCCAAATCACTTCAGGTTCTCCAACACTATTGGATGATGCTCTGTGTCAAAAACCTCAGTAAGATCCAAAAGGATCAGAGCTCTGTCGCAGAGGACATTATGCTCCACAAAGGAGTTTAGTTCTTTGAGTACAATTAATTCCTCATTTTTGTAGCATCGTGAGATGCCACCGTCATCAGGACGGACCAATGGAAGCTAAGGGTCACGGCCCCGAAATGATGCGTGCGCATTCACGCGTAAATAAAGTTAGTCTGCTGCAATGCATCCTGTTGTCCGGTTGTTTGTGTTGTTGCTGACGCCGCGCCAGGCCCTGCGCAACCCTCACCTTCACACACAACATCACACTGGTGACGAGATATGAACCCGACCGGCTGCTTGTGATAGCGGTTCACACACAGTATCCCTCAGCATTCCGAAATGGAAACGGATGCTGCACAGGAGTGAAGGAAGGGACTGGCAAGGCTTTGAGGCCCACGGGTGAGTGCTCAGAGCCCACAACAGCACCCCACACGGCCTGAAAGACCCACCAATGCCCAGGGTGACTAGGGGAGCACCTAAAGAAGGGAGAACTTGTGCGCAGCAGGCAAGACAGCCTCAGAGAAGGTGCATCAGCCTGCCAGCATCACAGAAGGGCCATTTATTTTCACGTAGCATCACAAGCATAGCGACGAAGGACAGAAGACACCATGTCAGACCAGGATCAGAACGTAGCCGCACCTGCCCACGAACAGGAGCAAAAAGGGAGAGATGCATTCCCCGTCCCGTCAATCCTGCCCTTTGACACAGTAGATACCACCAGCCTGGGCCCACGATGGACTAGTTGGATGAAAGAGTTTGACGCTTACCTGGACGCAGTATGCCTACATGAAGACAGATGTATCATTGGTTTACTCACTGTTACTGCAGGTCCGGAGGTGCGTGACATCATTTTTTAATTACCTGAAGATGTAGAGTACAAGTATGACAACCTTAAAAAGATACTAAAGGTACACTTTGCCACGCACCGAAATGTGGACTATGAAAGGCATATCTTTCACACCACCACTCAACTAAAATGGGAGTGCAAGGACAAATTTGTCACACGGTTAAGAACGAGAGTGAGACACTGACTGCGTATTCCATTTAGACAATAACGAGGAGGCCATAAAATCCCAAGTGATCGCAGGCTGTGAATCGCTAGTGTTAAAGAAGAAATTGCTACAGGTGCCACATTCCTTGGCCGAAATACTCGTGTTGGCGAGAACGTCATCCGCCCTAGACCTGCAAATCTCCACACTGAGCAAGACACACATCAAAGCGCCTGTCAATAAAGAAGAGGAATCAATAAGATAACATCACAGCTAACAGCGTCTCATGACACAAGACAAGAAAAACGACAGTGTTTTCGGTGCAGATACGGCCTTCCTCATGAGGGATCATGCCCAGCCATCAGTCAGACATGTGGGGCCTGCGGAGGAGAAGATCACTATCGTGCAATGTGCCGGAATCCGAAAACAATGAGGACATCTTCCACAGATCAAGGCCTGCACAGACATTGGTCCCGTCCTGATATCACAGGGAAGAAAGAACAAGAGATCCTTAAAGGAAATACCACAAGGAGAGATGGCACACAAGAGAAAAGCACTGAAAATCCCCAGTGGGTCATCATAAGGGGAGAAGAAGAATTCACAGATTATACACATCTACACCCTCCACCAGTGAATCAAGTCACAATCCAGCACGGACACCCAAAATCAGGAGTTTGAATTCTTAGTGGATTTAGGAGCAACCATCATGCCATGCCCGAGTCAGAATACCTGAAACTCAAGAGAAAAACAAGATTACGTAAGGCTCAAGTGGAGCGTATGGAGCCAAAGAAGCACTGCCCTGTCTGGGCACCTTCATAACATCATGCCTACACAAAGACAAGAAAGACAATGTAATGATTCACCTCCTGGCTATGGAGCCCACGAGCAGCTATATATTAAGTTTCAAATTCGCAGTTCAAATGAGCCTCATCCACATTGTCTACCGACCGTGGCGAAAGTGGAAGCAAGCTTTCCAGTTTCTTCAAGGGTATTGGAAAACTCAAAGGACGAAAAATATCTTTACACATCGACCCCACGGTGAAACCTGTAGCACAACATTTTAGGGGGATTCCGTTCAACATTCAGCACCAAGTTGAGAAGGAGCTACTGGCGCTGTTGGAAGGGGACATCGTAGAGCATACGAGTGGACCCACTCCATAGAAAAAGTGAAGACGGTCAGATCAGATTGTGCGCCGACATGAGGGTGCCAAACTAGGCGATTCTTCGAGAACACCACCAAACACCCTGCATCACTAAAATGATGCACCTCCTCAACGGCACCACTGTATTTTCCCACCTTGATTTGAACAAGGGCTGTCACCAGATAGAGCTCAGCAAGGAGTTGCACTACATAACAACCTTCACTACGCACGTGGGACTCTTCGGATATAAACATCTGAGTTTTCGGAATCTCATCAGCGGCCAAAATATTTCAAGAAGAAATACGCAGACTCATCAGACATATACCACATTGCATCAACTATAGTGATGACATTCTGGTTTTTGGAAATTCGCAAGAAACACATGACGCCACCCTAATGAAGGTATGCGCCACTCTGAGTATCGCCAACCTCACACTAAACAGAAGAAGAGAAATGTGACTTTAACAAATGTACACTAAAATTCTTCCGACAAATTTTCTTGCAAAAGGGAATCCAACCTGACCCCCACAAAATAAAAGCACTGACGGAGGCCCAGAGACCTGGAACCATAGCTCAAGTGTGATCCTTCCTGGGTCTAGCAAGTTATTGCACTAGATATCTCCCAGACTTCACCACCACCAGCGCATCCCTGAGAGCACTCACGAAACAAGATGCCAAATTTGAATGGCACCGGCGCAACAAGAAAGTTTTGATGCCGTACGGAGGGCCATGATGGCAGCCGTATGTATGTCCTATTTTGATCCAAATTTTCAGACGAAACTCACTGTAGATGCTAGCCCCGTAGGACTCAGGACAATCCTAGCCCATCATTCCAGGAGTGAGTATGCCAAAAGAAAGATAGCGTCCTATGCCAGCAAAAGCCTAACGGATACGGAGTAAAGGTACTCGCAAGCTGAAAAGGAGGCCCTAGCGGTGGTGTGGGCTTGCGAACATTTTCACTTGTTCGTGTATGGAAAGCCATTCACAATAATTACAGACCACCAGGCACTTGTCACGATATATAGCAAATCAATGGCACAAATGCCACCAAAATTTGCATGATTGGGAGTCTGTCTCCAAGAATGCAAATACTCAATAGTATACAAACCTGGAAAAGATGAAAATCTAGCAGACATCTTCTCTCGACATCCGCTCACTGGCGGTACATCCTCACGTGATATGGCGGATGGATATATTAAATACATAATTCACCACGCAATGCCACACGCGATCGCAACGACAGAACTCGCAAAACACACAGCCGAAGATGCCAAGCTGGCATTAGTGACTTCCTGTATTGGGAACAGAAGATGGAAATCAGGGCAAGAAGCCCTTCATTCAAGCCCAGTGCTGGACAAGCGGCTATTCAATACATTGGCAAAGGCGAAAGAAGAACTATCCATCTCGCTGTTATCTCTAATACTAAAGGGAGACAGAATAATAATACCAGAAACCCTCCATCAGAAAGTGATAGAAATAGCACATGAGGGTCATCGTGGAGTCGTCTCCACCAAACACATGTTGCAGAGCAAGGTATGGTTCCCAGGAATGGACAGACTCATAGAAAGAATGCTAAAATCCTGCCACATCTGCCTCAGTTTGCAGACCACGGTGTTCCCGAAGCTACTACGCATGTCAGAGCTCCCTGAGGAAGTATGGGAAGAAGTGGCAATAGACTTTTTAGGACCCTTAAGATCAGGGGAATACGTGCTGATAGCGCTGGATGGACACTCCCGCAACCCCGAGACTGAAATTGTGGCATCCACAGGTTCCACCACGCTGATACCAGAACTTGATCGCATTTTCTAAGCATTTGGAGTACCAAAGGTTGTTAAATACGACAACGGGCCACCATTCACAAGCAAGGATTTCCAGAACTTTGCAAACTACCTAGGATTCAGACACAAAAAAATCACACCCCTGTGGACCCCCGTGAATGGAGTGGTAGAGCGCTTTATGGCCAATATTAAAATGGCAGTCCGCATTACAACCATTACACAAACGCCCACCGAACAAGAACTCTGCCAACTACTAAGAGACTTCCGGAACACGCTGCATGACTCCACAGGGAAATGTCCAGCAGAACTCATGTTTGGGCGCCCGTCAAGTCAAGAGTACCACAGGAGGTTCAGGAAAGGGTAATAGACAAAGAGATGACAAGGACAAGGGAAAGAGATAACCAAGCAAAAAAAAGAATGAAGGACTACGCGGACCGGAGAAGAAGGACATGAGAGGCCAACATACTGCCAGGGGAACATGTATTAGTAAAGCAAACAAAGATCCACAAGGACCTGCCACCATTTGATACCAGACCTATGAAAGTCTCTCACATCAAGGGAGCCATAATCACGGCAGAAAGAGATGGATGGGTCATAACAAGAAACAGCTAGTTCTTCAGAAAAGCCAGCGAGAACACCATCCAAGCATACAGGCAAGGGAATGAAGATGAAGAAGAAGATGAAGAAGAAAGACAAAGGGAGTCAGGATACTCGGTGGATGAAGATGAGTCAGACAGAGAAGAACATAATAACATGGAAGAACACGTAGATGGGAGGGCTGCGTCTCCTTGACAAGGAAGGCCGTGTCGCATCATCAGAAAACCTCAACGCTGGATTGAAGAAATGGGGTAGGACTGTAATTATTTTGGTGGGAGATGTAGTATCGCGAGATGCCACTGTCATCAGGATGGACCAATGGAAATCAAGGGTCACAGCAGCCCCGAAATGATGCGAGCACATTCACACAAAAGTTAGTCTGCTGCAACGCATCCTGGTATCCGGTTGTTTGTGTTGTGCGCTGCCACCACGCTAGGCCCTGCGCAACCCCCACCTTCACACACAACATCACAATTTTATGAAGTAAAGGAAGAGGGGAAACATGTAAAATGATTGAGTATATTTATTAAGGTAGTGTCTATTCGCAAGGACGAAGGATAAATAGAACACATTCTTCCCAATTTATAAGGACAAGAGGGTCCGTTTAAATTGTGCAGAATGTATGCTATTTGCCTTTTTTCCTTGTAAATAGCACATACTCTGTACAATTTACACGGACAAAGATGGTAGTTCTGAGAAACGGACCATGTCAATTCCCACCTACTCCTCTTAACGTGACTTTGGGCATGTTTCTTTCCCTAGCATGCACGTAGCGTTGCACGTCATCTTGCCCCGTCTAATTTTCGTGAGCGGGAAGACTTTGGTTGCCAGGCTGCAAGAGCAATCAGAATCTGCGTGGTCTTGTGTGGCTGAGATTAAAATGGGATTTTTTTTCTGGACGTGGAAGGTATGGAAGGCTAAGAAAAGGAAAAGTGTAGGGACACTGGATGGTGGTATTTAACTGATCAAAGGGTGCAGCCCCACCCCCCTGCCGTTCCCTCATGCCACATAAAACAATTTACACTCAATGTTTAACGTAATCTCTGCCGTTGAAACGAAGCATTGTTATGCTTCGGAACAGTTTTTTTGCTCTGTACGCGGGTAACCGGCCCTGTATAAATTGTTGTCACATTATTGTATCACCATGGGTGGGTTTCTACCCCTTCCTTCAAGACTGCATTTTTTTCTACAAATCCTTGCTAACATGCATCCAAAGCAAATGGGTTGTTACGTAGTACTACAGTTCCCAGAATGCTTTATCGGGTTGCATAAAAGCCCAGAACTGGGGATATGACGTCTTGCCAAGTCACCTGGGCACTTAATCCTCGGACCTCTGACTACAAGTACCATAGTGCAATATGATGCGAGACGTAAAGCTGGAAATGCTCGATTATTCCATTCCTCAACCAGACAAATCTGCAAACCCCCTATAGTTTTCACAACACAGAAGTCATCCTTTCACATAATTATCCGTACAGTGAATAACGTGTGCAGGTACATGTACATTTTAAACAAAATCTTTTCAAGTCAACAACGTAGGCACATCCAAGACTGGCCAGTCTTATGAGGTGCAGACCCTTACTTTGCAATGTGCACGGACCGAGGGGCTTTAAAATGGTATTGAGCTCTTCCCCGTGACCTGCATTGCCCCTCCTTGGGCATTCTGTGCATATGCAGAATTCCTTTACTGTAAAACGACCCCCTTTCCTGGCCGAGCATGTGTACCATAACGTGTAGTTAAGTGCCACTCCCGCCCACATCTGCACCCCTGGATGTCTCCCACCCCTAGACAGGGCCCCCCAAAAGAACACAGGAGGGCATTTCAGCAGCAATTAATCCCACCTGTTCTTACACCAGCACTTGTTGCCATGGGGAACCCGTCTCACAGGCACAGAAAAATAGGGGGACACGCGAACTACCACAGGAGGAACGAAAACCAAGCCTGGTTCAACAGCCTTCCACACTCCCACAGCCACACAATGCATGATGTGGAGTCTACACTGCCCAGGTGTGCTGCACACTTGCTCTGATCATTAAAGGAATAGTGTGCTCAAAAATATTATTGTCCCGAGCGTTCGGACATGTGTCTTTAAGCATGCGTTGATCGATCATACAAACATTTCCTATGCACCTTACCGTAGTTTTCCTCACTTTTACACATGCGAAATCAGGCAGCAGTGCGTGGCCATCTTGTGCTAATATTATCCGTTGCCGCATCGCCCTAACGTGAACTGCCCTGGCGGCACTAAATCATCTCCCCCGCCCCTGAAGCTGACATCAATAGACGCATACGGCCATTTCACAACGCCATTGCACGTCTCGTGTCAACGTTCTCTGCGCTCCAGCTAATGACGTGTCTCCATGGAAATGGCAGGATGCCTCTTTCCTCAATCATCAGGTAACATCAGAGTTGCTTTTTCAATCGTTTCACTGTCTTTTTTTGTGTATCCTGTGGCTCGTTTCTGCTCTGTTTAGATATCTTCGTTGCTCGTAGCCCATGCAAACAGATACTACTACTATCATTACTATCTATTTTAATTTTGTCACATAATGGCAACAACACAGCCCTACCAGTAGGAGCCGGAGTATTCTGAGTCAGAATTACTCGAAAGAGAAAGATACGGAATTGATGGGGCTTCGGACGACAGTTGGGAGGACGAATCACCAGATTAAGAGCCTGAGCCCAGTCGCATGGACGACGTCTCCACCTGGTGTACCTGCAATCAGTGCAAGGTAATGCCAACCGAGGAGGAGAACTTCTGCTGCTCCCGAGAAAACTCTGGATGCTTCGCCTACATATCGGAAGACGAGACACGGCCGCAATGCGTTACCGAGCTGCATGACTTCAGGGCAGCCTGTCTCACGCGGTCCGTGTTGAGTATTATGATGGTGCTTATGCACGAACTTCGCTCACCAGTTCGCCCCTGCAATCCAAGTAACGAGTAAGTGTACTCTAGATGTGATGTCACTTAGGCCACTAACATTTCATGTTTGTCTCCTATATTGTCGTAACTTTGATCTATCACTGCCAAATGAATGTAGTTTTGCAATTCTATACATCACTCACGATTTGGGGAAATCATAGTGGTCATCTTATGTGTCTTTCACGTACAACCAAGAAACAATATTTCTCTGTGTCCCAAATGTAAGGGAATGCAGTTGTTCACTTTTGTAATGTGTCTACACTTTAAAGCCCAAGTTGATTGATCCGTGAAGTAACAATTGTTCTGGCAACAATGCCATAGGATTCAAGATTGCATTTTCAACTAAGGTTTGATACACTTATCTTGTTCATTTAAATACAGTTTGTATCTTTCTCTTCCACAGGTGGTACAGGCTTGTGGCCTATCGTTCGTTTACATGGTGGCTTCATGGGAGGCTTGGCAAACACGTTTTCCAAGTAATAGTTTGAGTAATACCCGCCTGTGTCGTTGGTGCCATTAAAGACACATTCCCCAGTGACAGCGCTCAGTACATGGGATTTTCCCACACTGTGCTGCACCCCAAAGTACATAATGTGTAGTACATTTGTGCCATCAACATCAGCAACAAAATAAAACACAACTGAACTTTTATGAATGGTTGTTTCAATTTCTCAGTGAATCAAGGACATGCTCAGTGTCCTGGCAGGGCTGACTGGGTGGGAACGGCCAATGTGCCAAACACCATGTACACTTCAAAGGTATCTTACACGCAGGGGCCATTGTTCACATGGCCTCCCCAGACCCTGTGTCTCCAGGCAGGCTCCCCTGAAGTAGACCGTGCCCCTGCAATCCACATAAGTCTGTCTCTCCCTTCAGCACTGTTCTGGGCCTTGTCTGCACTCCCTATGCCCATCCATCTCCCCTCCATTATTAACGGCAGTTCGCACCAGTGGATGTGCGCTGCCAAAGGAGGCTGGCAGGGGTGGGAACGGCCAAGGTGCCATGCCACCCCCCTGTTATCCATAGAAGACCACGCCATTTACACATCACTCATTCACATACACACCCATTTTTCTAATTCTTTATAAACCCCTTGATATTTATCATGACAACATCTGTGAGCACTACAAGTCAACTCGTGATCGTGCTACCTGAGAACATATGTGACAACTGAAAGTCAGCTTGTCATCGTGCTACCTGTGAACATCTCTGAGCACTGGAAGTAAACCCATGATCGTGCTACCTGTTCTCCTACTACTAAATACCCTGCTTGCTGAATCTGTTTGTTGGTCAAGGTAAGGGCAGGTCACCCAATCATATCTTCTTGATCTCTAAATTTCTATCTATTTCGAACGAATGTACCCAGCGGTGTAATGTTCATTCATCTCATTGCCATTACCATTGACTTGTACTTAATTTGTTCTGTTCTCGATATATAGCAGTTGTCATCAGTGTCAATTGGGATAGAATTGCATCCTTCGCGGACCGTGTCTATAAACATGTTTCCTTTTCATGCATGAAAGTACATTCAACAGACGAGTAACACGTTACGATTTGCGTCACATCAATCAATTCTGTATGAAAGTTATCCTAGTGTATAGTCGACTACGCTACACAGGATTTGCTTCTGTGACAATAACAAACATTGCATAGAAAAATGTATGATATAATTCCATCTTTCTCACGCATTCGTGCAAAATTATTTTTTAACGATGTGGCCTTTTTTTAACAGTTTTTTCAACAATGCCAGTGTGTATGTTACGGTTGCCGTTCTAAGACACATACCAAACCCAAGTGCACAATAATGCATATATTCCAGAGGAATATAGATCTAGTAAGAGAATGGGTCAGATATTGCGGATTTGTGCCGGACGAGCTTGAAAGTAGAGCCCAGAGTCGCTTGGGGGACTTGAGGGGCGATTGATTCTGCATCTGCAGCCTGATATGTACAACCAATCGCAGTACACAAAGAAGCATCGACTCAGAACATCACGAAAATTGCTTCCAAATGCAATTCCAACTCTATTCATGCACTCTGCCTCAAGTGAGTCACGGTACATGAATTAGCTGTAGGCCTTGGGGTACTGAACAGGTAACTACATGAACGGATTGGTGCTTTCGGTGTTAATATTTCTTACTAAAGTTTGCATATTTACCATTGTTTTATAACTATACCCCATTTTGCTAGACATCTGTCGCTGGTTTTAGGAGCATCATAGAAAATTATTTATGAACACAGAAAACTATGCTATAGTGCCCTTCGAAATAAGCATAATCTTTTCATAATCGGTTGCTTCACATGTCAATTCTTTTAGGTGAGAATATTGACTGAAGCACAGACTATCGGCAGTGACGACATCACCGACACGTTCAGTAAACCAATGGTGAGCCACACAGACTTGATGAAGTTCATATTCTTGAGAGTAGGATCTTCCCACATATCTAATGCAAATCTATTTTCCCTTTACCACTTCGTGACAATGCACTGAAAATAAAGGAGCAAGATTCTGCATCCATTTCTTTTCCGGAGTCAACAACAACTTCGAGCGCCTATCAGGTATTTTTATTTCGCTTTTTAATTACACAAATGTATTATGAATGGAATTTTAAATGATATGAAATAGTTTACGTATCCTGTAGTTTGTTTACATAATCTTTCATTTGTGGGTTTCTATTTATATGTAACATTGTCTGCATCCTATTGTCTCTGTTCAATTTCACTGTTTTATCCATACTAAAACAAGTACTGTGTTACAGGGGGATGCTGGTACTTTGACGACAATTACATCATCCTTTAGAGTTGGTCCAGAGTATGAAGTATGCGTAATGACAGTTCCCTTGAATGAAAGAAAGTAAATCCTATATCGGATACTATTAGACAGTGACAGTCATATAAACCTGCAGTATTTCAAACTCTTTACAATTCAGTTTTAACGTTATCATTTCTACTCTAATGCAGAATACAATGCAAAATGCCTGAGTGTAACATTGCAATCAGTAGGTTTTGCACAGTGATCTCTGATCGAGTGCACTTGCCATCAATATGGTGAAATTTGAAATGTCTATTTTGACTAAATGACATACACTGTTTACGAGGGTATGTATGTAAGCGATGTGTACGTTGAAAGATTTTGAGTTCAAATATGATTGACTTTGTTTTTTTTAATGAATATTCTATTCAAGGAAAGTGTACAAGGTCGGGAATTAGAAGAGGAGGCACATGGATCAGAGGTGGTGGACCAGCTCGATGGTGCGGTCGTTACAGTGAAGAGCACGGTTTCACTGAAAATCAAGAAAACAGGGTATCTTACAAACATTTTATGAAAATTCATTGATCTGAACGGAGATTCTGTGTTACGCCGAGAGAATGGAAATGCCGAATATTATGTAAGATTTACTGTAGACGATTTTATAGATGAACGAGTCAACGTTTCATTTTCTGACCGTTATTGCTGGCTTACATTGTAATGGGTTGTGGATTGTGACATATTGCAATGACACACAAAAATAACTAATAAGCTAATATTCTGTTAAAATGCCGTCTATGTGTTCTTTGAATTCTTCCATCAGCTTCCGCATCCGATTGCGAGCTAAACATTCTCCATAGCACTAACCTTTCAAGCACATCATAGACTCCAACTTTCCACGATGTTTTCTCTGTGTTTCCATTGTTTTACGTTTGTGTTCATCATTAGTTTCCACACGGTGCAGAATTAATGGGTAAATTGATAAATTAGAATAAAGAATGGCTACTGAGACACATTTCTGTTATGTTTTATACACAGCTACATCCTGCTTTTCTGCGAATGTCATCGATTCTAGATACCAATTGATGGCTTCTTTAGCCGGCAGCTGCAGATACACTTAAATGGCTGGATTAAAATGACGCTGTTTTGGGACGATCGCCCCGGGCCAATATGCCCTTTTGCGGTACCACGTGTTAGGAAAGATTTTATTTTTGTGTAATATTCCCTCCAGTTGTACACCCCTAAACTTTTTGCTGCTGTTTAGACACCTGTTAGGGAGAATTCTCTGTTTAGGCTGAATTTCCTAAGCTAGTGAGTCCCCCAGCAGCTTTGCTGGATTTCTGGAGTTTGTTTTTTTCCATCCTGCCAAGAGTGAGACTCTTTTCTCCCACTCTTGGACATGAATGTGTGTAATTCCTTTGAATGTCAATGTGTTCTATGGGCTATGGGGTCTTTTACTCCATAGGGCTCATATGTTTTGCTATGTGTGTTACACTGCACCCTTCGTGACGTAACACTGGGGCGTCCTAGCGGACCTCCATCATAGACTCCATACCCGGGGACTGACTACTGTCTCCCTGGGCATGTAAAGCCACCATTGGCTTTACTAGACCTAAATTTACTAACAGAACTAGTACAAACCATCCTATTGTGGATGTGCTAGTAGGGGTAATTCGGTTACTCCTGTGTCTGTTATTCGAGGGGGCACTGTCCCGTCCTCCCTCGTCGAGTTTTGGCTGGTGGCAGTGGAAACTACTTGTTATATTCGACCCCGAATATAACCCTACGGGATTCTTCCCATTGTTGGAGATTAATACCGTTTTCCCGTTAATCTCTAACATACCACCGGTTTGCTTATCTTAAATAAGTCTATCGGATGGTATTTTCTGCCAGAACTCGGTTTTTAAAATGGCGTCTGTGTTCGTCTCTGTGACTCCTAAACCAAAGGTTAAGCCCTTTGTTCCACTTTTGGCGGGCTTCTGTACAGAGACCCTCCAAAGTGGTGCCATTCTGTCTGGGTTACCACAGGGGTGTGGGAGGGGGTTTAGGCACCCTGGACTGAGTTGCCTTGCCAACTCCAGTCGCACTCTGGTGTGATTGGCCAAAGTGGTGAGCCACCCCGCTCACCACTTAGCGTGTTTTGATTGACAGCTAGGCTGAATGAATGGGGGTTGTCTGCATAAAAGCAGGGCTTTTGGGACTGGATCTTCAGAAGTGGCCACAGGACCTAAGAATCCGACGAGGGTAAAGCTGAACCGACTCACCACTTCCCGACGACAGAGGAGATCTCCCTGCCGGAGAGTCTCTTCCCCTGACTGGTGGGAACAACCAGTCGCCTTTGCTTTTTCTTCGCTCCAGGACGCAGTGGTCGAATTGCCCCGTGCAGAGCACCCCAGCAACTGGATAGCCACTACCCCTGTACCGCGACCAAAAGGTGGTGCCTTGTGACGGAGCACTCCGCGGCTGGTCTCTTCCCTGGTGGTGCAACGATCTTCAACTTTCCTTTGACGACGAGATCATCTCTTCTCTTGGCAAAGACCCGACGTGCATCCACCACCAGGAACAACTGCCCCCGCCGGAGCTGTTTCTCCACAAACAAGGTACCGTGTCCACCTGGCTTCCCTTTCTGCCGGATAGAGTGAGGTGTCTTAATCCTCGCCTTTCCATTGGGTCGCCTTCAAGGTTTCTTAAACTTTCTGTTCTGAACTGGTCCAATCTTTCCATAACAATTTGCGATAAAGACTCGAAGCGCATTTCCACTGAGACACTTTTTGGGACATATCGCCTTGCCTCTCTCCGAGTGGGCCTGGCCTCTGAACTTTGTGATCTGCAGTAGACCCTGCCTTACTTGCCTTGCATTTGTCCGTAAAGTATTGGTACCGAGTTGATTTCATAACCTGCCTTATTTTTCTCTCCCGAATACTAGAGTGCCATCTAGGTTAAAGCATACACCTCTGTCTGCAAATAAGTGATGCCGTTGAACCTAGACTTGTCGAACTATTGTTAGGGGGATTGATCTTTTTCTTCGTATAAGTAATTGTGATTGAAGTTGTTTGCCGTATTAGTGCCAGAGTGTTTTCCATAGATATGTTGTTATAAATAAATACCTTTATATCTTTACACCGAAGCCTTGTTCCGTGTTTGCTTGTTCTACTGTGTAGATTGCCCTATTTTGTATACTCCACATACTGTCTAACTCTTCTTGAGGGAAGTCTGACTGCTCAGTCACAGCTACCAAGGGAATCTGTGTGGTACAGACTGCTACCAAGTGGGTTTACTGCCAAACACCTGTAGTCCTAAATCTTTTGCAGTGGTCCCAGAGGGAACTGCACAGGTTTCCGCCTAGCACTGGTATACAGCGGTGGGATTTGTATCGAGTATAGTTTAGAGTGCTTTTCGACACTTTAGGATAACTGACCACAAAGTTTAGCACTAAAAAGCAACTTTCAAAAACATGTATACTATGGAAGCTTACAGTCAAGAATCCTTGTCAGGTGAAAATACTGAGAGTTTACGAGCTCTCTGTAGGCAAGAGAATCTTTCTGTAAGAGGCAAGAAGTTAGAACTGATAGCGAGATTGCTGGAAAACCAAAGTCTGGGTACTGGTTCAGAGGAACCAACTTCTCCAGCAGATGTAGATAACAGTGATGGTGTTGATCGAAATCGTAATTCTGACGATAGTGATGAAGAGGCTGAAGAGGAAGGAGAGGCTAACGAAACTGTCTCCCCTGCTCCTCTACCTGCCTTACCAGCTGTACCTACGGGGCCCATACCAGGTCCCACATGTAACCCTGCTTATTTTGAACTTGAAAAATGAAGCTCGAATTAGACTACAAACGGTTCTTGGCTCAATCTGAAAGAAACCAAGAGCTTGAGTTCAGACGGATGAATGCCCAGGCTGAGCAGAAGCAAGCTGAGTTAAGGCTCAGGGAAATAGAACTTAATCACGAGTTAGAGATGAAAATGTTGTCTGTGGAAAATGCTTCTCTCTCCTCTGGTTCCTCTAGGAGCTCCAGTCCCAAAAGACCCCGGATGCCGAAGGAATTAGTGGGTATGTATGAACCGAGATTGCATGTGTTGGATTTTAAAACTGTTTGAGTACAATCATGGGCTCCAGGACATCACCGGGAATGATTTACTTCCCTGGTTGTTCTCTAGGCTCCCCCCTGTTGCGACTGATGTGGTAATGGAGTTGGGGGAGGCGGATAAGAAAGATTACGAAAGTGTGAAACTAGCTTTGATAGCTAGATTCGGGAAGACCCCTTCCCAGTATGTTAGGAGGTTTAGAACCCTCAAAAACATCATTGTACCCCTTGGGCTACCTGGGTGAGTGAAGGGTTGAAAAACTTAGAGGGATGGATTAAGGGTTACAAAGTGAACACTTATGAGGGTATGAAGAATCTTTTTATGTTAGAGTCGATTTATGATGCCTGTTCTCCTGAGCTCAGACAGCACTTGTCTGATTCGAAGGAATTGGATTCCCGGAAGCTGGCTAAGGCTGCTGACTTATGGGTTGCCAACAGGGCTACTCATAAGGATTCTGGCGCAACTCAGAAAAAGGATGAGGGAAAACAGCCTAAAAAAGACTCAAAAGAGAATTTGAATAACTCAAATTCCAAAGAGGGCCCCAAACAAAACCAGAAGGGTAAGCCACAAGGAAAACCGCAGCAGAATAGTGTGTCTTCTGGTGCCAAACCGGAAGGAGGGCAGAACAAGCCACCATTCCAGAAAGCATTCGGTAAATGCTTTGTTTGTGGCTCGACTGACCACGTGAAAGGAGATCCCATATGTAAGGGTAAACCTTCAGGGGTCCAGCTTGTCTCCTTAGCCTTCGCTCCAGAGGAGGAAGTCCAAATGGCAAGTGGAAACTTTCTACTGCTAGCTGATGAACCCATTGGCGTCTCAGCCAGCGTTTCTTTAGTATCTCTGGGGTTGTGGGAACAACAGAATTTAGATGTCTATAATTCTATCCCCGATAATACTAAAGAGTATTATAAGGACAGTGTCCAGGTGAATGGTCAGGAGACTCCTGCCATTAGGGACACTGGAGCCAGCATAACTGTGGTGGATAAATTGTTTTTACTGGCTGAGGATGTTGCTAAGGCACCCAAACGCCTCACCAAGTTAGCTGGAGGGCCTGTGCAGATGCTTCCCCAATTACCAGTTCTCATCCAGTGTAACGACATGACTGGGAAGATACCTGTCAGCATACATACACAGTGAGGTAGCAGGACGCGTACTGTTGGGTAACGATTTGAAAACTCTCGGAGTTGTATCGCATACTCCTAGTAAACGGTTACAGGAGCTAACCAGACCTGCAAGAGAGAGGACCATGCGCGGTACTCTCCCGGAGATGATGAAGAAAGAAATCACTCCTGCTCCACTGGAATTGTCGGCCGCTACCTCGAAGAAATCAGAAGCGAAAGGGAAACCTAAGACTTCTATCCCGAAACCAGCAGCCAGCATTTCGGTGCAGCCAACAAAGACTTCCCCGCGGTTTTCCAAAGTTACACCTGTAACTCCACCTCTAGCTGAGTCTGAGATGGAGGTACAACCCTGTGTGGTAGAATTAGACTCTGACGAAGAGCTAATGGAAGGCCAGGAACTCATTGGACATCTGGATCCTGTTGACCATCCTGAGCTGCAGTCTTTACTGGCAGAAGGTGGACCCAGCAGGGCAGACTTCAGTAAGGGACAGAGAGAATGTCCAACTCTGGAAGGTCTTCGCCACCAGGCAGAAGTTCAGGCTGAAGGGCAAGAGCCTGGGAAATACAGGTTGCACTGGGAAGATGGCCTCTTCTACAGTGAACCGACCGAGTCTGCACCTGGAGACTACAAGCGGCTTGTAGTTCCCCAAGAGAACAGACCACCGTTCTTGCAGTTAGCCCACGAGATTCCTTTGGCTGGTCACTTGAGTTTCAAGAAGACTAAGGAAAGGCTCTCTCTCTACTTCTATTGGCCAAAGATGGGGGCCGAAGTAGAAAAACACTGCAGGAGCTGCCACACCTGCCAGACCTCTGGTAAGGTTGGCTCCAAGAATGTGGCACATTTAGTGCCTCTCCCAGTTGCGGGAGTCCCATTTGAGAGAGTAGGGATTGACATTGTTGGTCCCCTTGATCCTCCAACCTCCTCAGGCAACAGGTTTATACTTGTTGTAGTAGACCATGCTACTAGGTATCCTGAGGCAATTCCTATGAGGACTTTTACAGCTCCGGCTGTGGCTAAGGCCCTCCTTGGTATTTTTACCAGGGTCGGGTTTCCTAAGTAAGTAATCTCTGACAGGGGGTCAAACTTTATGTCCCACTACATGAAGGCCATGTGGAAAACCAGTGGAGTTACTTACAAGTTCTCAACAGCTTACCACCCACAAACCAATGGGTTGGTAGAACGGTTCAACCGAACCATGAAGAGCATGATAGGTGCTTTAGAGGAACGCCTTAAGCGTAAGTGGGACCTTCTACTGCCATGCCTTCTCTTTGCTTATAGAGAAGTCCCTCAGGAGGGAGTAGGTTATTCTCCCTTCGAACTTCTCTATGGTCATCCCGTCAGAGGTCCATTGGCCCTGATTAAGGAGGGGTTGGAGAGTGCTCCTTCCCCCAAGCCAGTAAGAGTGACTGACTACGTGATAGGTCTCCGGAGGAGAATGTCACACATGATGACAGAAGCAAGCGATAACTTGAAAGCTGGACAAGCATTGGTCAAGCACTGGCACGATCAAAAGGCTAACATGGTTGAGTTCGCTCAAGACCAGCTCATTCTCGTTATGATCCCAACAAGGCAGAGGGCCTTGCAAGACAAATGGATGGGACCCTTCAGAGTTGTGGGTAAACTCGAAGAGGTCAACTATCTGGTGGACTTGGGCAATCCCAAGGAGGCTCCGACCGTCTTCCACACCAACCGACTCAAAGCGTATGTCTCCCGACCTGATGTAGGAGCGTTGCTTCTAGCATCATCCGAAGAAGAAGAAGAGAGTGAAGCTCTTCCGGATCTCCTCAGAGGCTTACCTTTAGACGAAAAAATTGAAGGAGTAAATCTCTCCTCCAATCTGACACCCGAGCAACGAGAAGAGTGCAGATCTATGTTAAATCAGTTTGCCTTTCTGTTCTCGCTCTCACCAGGCTTGACCCCTTGGGGCCAGCATGACATACTCACTCGTGATTGTCTGCCAGTCAAAAGCAGAGGATACCGAATGTCAGAACACGTACAAACCCACATCAAAGGTGAGGTCAGTGTCCATGGTCTAGCCCAGTTGTGTTAGTACCAAAGGCTGGATCTAAAGAGCATAGATTCTGCGTGGATTATAGAGCTCTTAATGCAGTCACCAAGACTGATGCCCACCCTTTGCCAAGAACAGATGAGTTGGTGGATAAACTTGGCGCCACCAAGTTCCTCAGCACATTTGACTTGACGTCAGGCTATTGGCAAATAGCCCTGACAGACCATGCCAAGGAGAAAACTGCATTTTCTACCCCCGTTGGCTTATACCAGTTTAAGGTAATGCCTTTCGGATTGAAGAATGCACATGCTACGTTTCAACGGATGGTAAACCAGGTTCTGAATGGGATGGCGGACTTCTGCATGGCATACTTGGATGAAATAGCAGTGTTCAGCAATTCTTGGGAAGAACATGTAACCCACCTGAGAGATGTTTTGCAGGCTCTTGGACGAGCCAATCTGACCATAAAGGCGAGTAAATGCCAAATTGGACAGAGTAAGGTAGTCTATCTTGGACATGAGGTAGGAGGTGGAGAAATAAGGCCTTTGCTCAGTAAGATTGAAGCTGTGCAAAATTGGACAACACCTACTACTCAAACCCAAGTGAGAGCCTTCCTAGGCCTCACTGGGTATTACAGGAATTTCATCGAGAACTATGGGACCATGTCATCTCCTCGCCCAAATTTCCTAAAAAGGTTAGATGGAACGAGGAGTGCAATCAGGCTTTTGAAAACCTGAAAAAGGCTCTTTGCCAAGCCCCAGTACTCAGAGCTCCTGATTACCGCCAACACTTCATTGTGCAGACAGATGCTTCAAATGTAGGAATAGGTGCCGTACTCAGTCAACTGGATGGGAAAGGTAGGGAGCACCCCGTTTGCTTCATCAGCCGCAAGCTGAAGGATCCTGAAACAAGGTGGGCAACAATCGAAAGAGAGTGCTTTGCTATCGTGTGGGCTCTGAAGAAGTTTAGGCCGTACCTGTATGGTTCTACTTTTGTCATTCAGACTGACCACCAACCCTTGAGATGGTTAATGCAAATGAAAGGGATAAACCCGAAACTATTGAGATGGTTGATCTGCCTGCAAGGGTTTGATTTCACCATTGAGCACAGGTCAGGGTGTCACCACCCAAATGCTGATGGTCTCTCTAGGATCTATGTCATCGACTAGAGGTATGAGATTCATCCAGGAGTGGATTAAATCCTCCTGTCCCTTAGTCTGGGGGGGGGCGAGTGTTAGGGAGAATTCTCTGTTTAGGCTGAATTTCCTAACCTAGTGAGTCCCCCAGCAGCTTTGCTGGATTTCTGGAGTTTGTTTTTTTCCATCCTGCCAAGAGTGAGACTCTTTTCTCCCACTCTTGGACATGAATGTGTGTAATTCCTTTGAATGTCAATGTGTTCTATGGGCTATGGGTTCTTTTACTCCATAGGGTCTCATATGTTTTGCTATGTGTGTTACACTGCACCCTCCGTGCCGTAACACTGGGGCATCCTAGCGGACCTCCATCATAGACTCCATACCCGGGGACTGACTACTGTCTCCCCGGGCATGTAAAGTCACCATTGGCTTTACTAGACCTAAATTTACTAACAGAACTAGTACAAACCACCCTATTGTGGACGTCTAGTAGGGGTAATTTGATTACTCCTGGGTCTGTTATTCGAGGGGGCACTGTCCCGTCCCCCCTCGTCGAGTTTTGGCTGGTGGCAGTGGAAACTACTTGTTATATTCGACCCCGAATATAACCCTATGGGATTCTTCCCATTGTTGGAGATTCATACCTTTTTCCCGTTAATCTCTAACATACCACCGGTTTACTTATCTTAAATAAGTCTATCGGATGGTATTTTCTGCCAGAACTCGGTTTTTAAAATGGCGTCTGTATTCGTCTCTCTGTGACTCCTAAACCAAAGGTTGAGCCCTTTGTTCCACTTTTGGCGGGCTTCTGTACAGAGACCCTCCAAAGTGGTGCCATTCTGTCTGGGTTACCACAGGGATGTGGGAGGGGGTTTAGGCACCCTGGACTGAGTTGCCTTGCCAACTCCAGTCGCACTCTGGTGTGATTGGCCCAAGTGGTGAGCCACCCGCTCACCACTTAGCGTGTTTTGATTGACAGCTAGGCTGAATGAATGGGGGTTGTCTGCATAAAAGCAGGGCTTTTGGGACTGGATCTTCAGAAGTCGCCACAGGACCTAAGAATCCAACGAGGGTAAAGCTGAACCGACTCACCACTTCCCGACGACAGAGGAGATCTCCCTGCCGGAGAGTCTCTTCCCCTGACTGGTGGGAACAACCAGTCGCCTTTGCTTTTTCTTCGCTCCAGGACGCAGTGGTCGAATTGCCTGTGCAGAGCACCCCGGCAACCGGATAGCCACTACCCCTGTACCGCGACCAAAAGGTGGTGCCTTGTGACGGAGCACTCCGCGGCTGGTCTCTTCCCTGGTGGTGCAACGATCTTCAACTTTCCTTCGACAACGAGATCATCTCTTCTCTTGGCAAAGACCCGACGTGCATCCACCACCAGGAACAACTGCCCCCGCCGGAGCTGTTTCTCCACAAACAAGGTACCGTGTCCGCCTGGCTTCCCTTTCTGCCGGATAGAGTGAGGTGTCTTAATCCTCGCCTTTCCATTGGGTCGCCTTCAAGCTTTCTTAAACTTTCTGTTCTGAACTGGTCCAATCTTTCCATAACAATTTGCGATAAAGACTAGTAGCGCATTTCCACGGAGACACTTTTTGGGACATATCGCCTTGCCTCTCTCCGAGTGGGCCTGGCCTCTGAACTTTGTGATCTGCAGTAGATCCTGCGTTACTTGCCTTGCATTTGTCCGTAAAGTATTGGTACCAAGTTGATTTCATAACCTGCCTTATTTTTCTCTCCCGAATACTAGAGTGCCATCTAGGTTAAAGCATACACCTCTGTCTGCAAATAAGTGATGCCAGTGAACCTAGACTTGTCGAACTATTGTTAGGGGGATTGATCTTTTTCTTCGTATAAGTAATTGTGATTGAAGTTGTTTGCCGTATTAGTGCCAGAGTGTTTTCCATAGATATGTTTGTTATAAATAAATACCTTAATATCTTTACACCGAAGCCTTGTTCCGTGTTTGCTTGTTCTACTGTGTAGATTGCCCTATTTTGTATACTCCACATACTGTCTAACTCTTCTTGAGGGAAGTCTGACTGCTCAGTCACAGCTACCAAGTGAATCTGTGTGGTACAGACTGCTACCAAGTGGGTTTACTGCCAAACACCTGTAGTCCTAAATCTTTTGCAGTGGTCCCAGAGGGAACTGCACAGGTTTCCGCCTAACAACACCATAGACTAACTTTGCCAGAGAAGCACAGCCTTCAGCTGCACTCCTCTGGGCTTTCACTCACTTTAGATGGGGAAATTGACATGCCCTTAAGACAGTCAGTACTGGGAGACTTTGTTTCCCTTAGTCCTTTTCCAATGCTGCAACTTTTGTGCAACATGTAACAAGTACACACTGTACCTTATAGTACAGTGTGCTTGGGTCTCATTGTCTATTATAAGGACCCTTATCGTTTCACATTATTTTTAACCCTTTACTTCCATGTTAACCGCATTAACCGCGTTTGGCACGAATAGGTGGCCTGGCTCCAAAATGGCCATGCCACAATGTTCTTTGTCCAGTCCTTTGGCCATCTTGCTCCTTTGCCTTCCCCAGGTTGAGCTGACCCAGGTCAGACCTTATTTGGAAATGCAGTTTCCCGCGAAATCCCAAACTTTCGCGGGCTTCTGCATGCCTTGGGTGTGTGCCTCCAGGATGTGGGCTGGGTTGTCTGCCCCCAATACACATCCTGGGTGCCAGAGAGTCTGGAGTGCTGTGAAGGAATGGGGTCACCGTGGTCCATGATTGGTCCACGTATGGAGTGTGTGTTTGTGAGAAGAACTCCCATTGGGTCCTCGTCGTTTTGGTGCAAAGGGAACTTTGGATAAGAGGTGGCCAAAAACACCCACACCATGTCGATCTCTGGAGTT
Source organism: Ambystoma mexicanum (assembly GCF_040938575.1). NCBI lineage: Eukaryota > Metazoa > Chordata > Amphibia > Caudata > Ambystomatidae > Ambystoma > Ambystoma mexicanum. The sequence continues at coordinate 1,135,269,288 of NC_090932.1, read as the reverse complement.
CTCACTGAACGAAGGATAGGATCCAAGTATCCTGAAACTACGATGCCGAGTCGAGGAACTGCTGGTGACCCGCTGGAAGGTTTGGCACCCTGAGCCCGCTGTCGTCCCGTGGGACCCCTCTGCATCTGATCGTCCTAGAAGGTCTGCGAAGACGCTTTGACCCATTGGAATAGTGGGACCAACTACTCTCTGCACCTTCATCAAAACCTGCAAGTAAGCTTTCTCGCAAGTGTCCCTGGGCCAACCAGTGGACTGACCAGCTTACCCAGTTGCTTTGCTCTGTCACCGCTGCCGTTTTGAGGAGGCCCTCAAAACTTGGTATACTGCTAACTCTATGTCCACGGCACCCTCACACCAAATTTCGTATACTTGGCATTCCCTGGTCTGAAGTGAGACGAGTGCGCCAGGACCGGAGCATATGCAGTTACTGTGTTGCCCTGCCGAGACAACAACCCTTGTGAGTGCGCTGCATTTGTGACCCTTTTGCCCCTGAAGCCTGCTGCAGTGAAAACAGGTTGATTCATCCACCCAGAGCGGAGAAATTGCCACTTTTCCATTTGGGAATCCTCACTGTATCTCACTGTATCTCAGGAACTGAAAGCCGCAGAGACATCCTTTTTGTCACATTCGAACCTGCAAGCGAAGTGGACTGAACTGGCGAAGTTTGGGTCCGAGAGTGCCTGGGACCGGTGAGTACCTCTAACACTAACTGGCGACCCCTAGCACCAAGGCCCCCTTTTACGCACAAGTGGCCCTCGATGGTGCCTCTCCTTTCCACTGCTAGTGCGAACTAGCGACTCCATGCCTCTGCCTTCAAGTGGAGGTCCTCCCTGAATAGTGGGAATTTATTCTTCATCGCCTCATCCACCTCCCTGAGCTGCTAGAGACCCTTGAAGAGACCCTGTTTTGCCCATTGGAACAACCACATGCACTTGCATTGCCTGTACGTTTGAGCACAAGGCTCCTCTATTCGTAAGGATTGGACAGCCACTTAGTTCGTTGTGTTGCTGATGTCAAAGGGGCTTAAAGACTACCTGCACTGCCTGTTTCCTTCCCATCTAGGTTGTCGACATTGTTCACGAGGAATGGAAATTACTGACTGGCCCATTGGCCAGTACTCAACCCCGAGAACTTTTAATACTAGATAGCTGCACCATCTGAGGACAGGCTGCAGGATTCACATACTCCAGCACATCTAAAAAATCAGGACTCAATAAATTGGCAAAGGGAAGTCTGTTTAATAATACATACATCAGCATATGGAAACCAGCAGCATCGCGAACACCTGTCTCGCTCCGACTTCCTCGAGTTTCAGCCGAACAGCCATTTTTACAGGCTAAACTCGTCATCATTGACGTCTAATTCTACAAAAAATCATCACGCAATATAATTGGTTGGGAAAGGTTGCTTAAGTATAGGTGTTATATCTATATATGACAATAGAGCATGCGGATTGCTTAACTCTTATCTGGTGGGCGTTTACGCCCATCCCTCTATATCACACATGATTGACGTCACCATAAGTACGACGTCCTATTGGTTTCAGTATCTATAGGACTCCAGATAACTTGGTCCATTGTGATTGGGCAGGTTCCACCCCTAAACATAAATCTCCACTTTAATTAGCAGCAAGCAGGTTGGACACCCAGGTGCCTAGTGTCCCAAGATTCACCCTGGCTCCCTTCCATCAATCAGTGGTTTTAGGGCGATGTGTCAATTAGTTGGCTAAGGAAGGCTTCGAAACTGTAGTCTCTTATCAGGGAAAGTTATGGCACCACTCGGATCTCGGTGACATCAGACGTTGGTACATCTTTGCGCCTGGCTGGTCACGTGTTGGTTCATCGTGAATCTGCTTCAGTTTCCAGCTTTTCGTGTATTTAATTCTGCTTTGGCCCTGCCACCTGCCTGGGCCTCTCTTATCTTGACCTTCACAGGCGAGCTGGTATGCTCTGGAGTTTCAATTCTCCTTAGCTGACGCTCGCCTCCCTCTCTTGGGTTGACCTTGATTTCCCAGGCCTGAGCCGTCCTTTGGTGAGTTTCGATTCCGCTCTTTCCCCTGGCTCGGGCTTGGGTATGAGATCCGACCAGTTAGGCCTTGGCCGCCTGGGCATACTTCTGCTTTTACAAAATGGAGTCGCACGTGTACATTGTGCCTTATTGAGGTAAATATATGGTTGGCGCTTGCCGCTCTATCTTCTACTAAGCATTGCAAGCAGTATCGATTTCTTAGCATCTTGCATTTCAAGCCTATTTACACACGTTTACCAGGTCGATTGCTTCCATCTTGTCACGTAGCACCGTTTCATCACGTTTTAACATTGTCTCTTCTCTGCGTCCATTACATTTATTTTCGTAGTTACTCGCACTGGCGTGCTTGTCTTTTCTCATGCGTTAGCCTGTCCAGGCCCTCTTCTCATCATCGTTTGCCTTCCATCAGGGCTCTTTGTGTCTCCTATGGACAGTTTGTAAATACTCATTGTTTCGCATCAGCAGCTGGTATGGTTGTCTGATTGGGTACCGTGCTGCTCTGGGCTGTCTGCTTATCGGTATTTCAACAGGTACTGATCTTCTAATGTACACTGGGCAGAGGCCCAATGCGGCTCTCTGTTGGTTCAGTTGCTCCTCATACGTCACATACCCTGGCGAGTATTTTACTGGCAACTCGCAATGGGGGGAAAGGGTGCAGGCCATATCTGGAACCTCCTCTACACTCCCCCCTCTGGTCGGTTCATCAACCACTTCTGCTTCCCTCTTTATATTTAGTTTCTTTGTTTCTTCAATGTCTTGTTCATCATCTTCTGGGTTTGCACAAGATGGCGTGAATGTATCCAATTTTGGTGTCCATATCTTTATCACCCCCTTCAAGCTTCCTGCTGTTTTCACATGCTCATCTTTGTTCCAGGTCATCAGCTGGCATTGTCCATTTGGACTACAATAAATCCATTTTCCTTCATACCTTCTTCGTTTCTTGGGATAAGTGAATTTTGTTCCCTCTGGTGCAAATTCACTGGCCTTCACGAAGTCCTTTATCTCTTCGTCTGTCTGGTCTCTGGGCTTCCAACCCGGCTCGATATCGACCATAATTTTCATCCCAATGGCTTTCTTTGCAGTTTTCTGGCACTGTGTGATGATTATCTTGATAACACAGAACCCTACCAGCACCATAGCTAGTAAGGCTCCCAGAAACTTGAATATGTCAGCCATCCATTGCGGGACCCAGGAGAATAAGTTCCCAAACCAGCTGTCATCGTCCACTTCATCTGTTTCCTCGGTCATCTTGTTCTTTAGGCTTGTCAGCATGTCTATGGCCTCGGTGAGGGTTCCATTTTCCTCATCGTGCGACGGTATAAATGTGCAACATGATTCTCCGATTTTTGCACAAACACCTCCATCCATCGCTGTAATCATGTCAAGCACATATCTATTCTGGAGAGTCGTCAGTCTGATTGCTCTGAGCTCTTCTTTGATCGCATTGAATCCTTTTATAGTGGTATTGATAGTCTGCAATAACTCCCATCTGGTTATCTGCAACCATTTAGCATTCACTCCAACTTGGATGTGGGGCAAGAGTAGTGTTGTGAATACTGTTGAGCTGAGGCTGAACAGCCTGTGTTCGTACGGAATTGCATGGAATACCTCTTCTGATTTGGGAGAAAAGTAATTTTCCCTCTTCATCCTGGATACCAGTTCCACAGATCTCCTTCTTCTTAAATGACAATCTGCTTTCGGGAAACTGTCCAAATTCAGTTCATTTTTTGGTATCACCAGTGCAGGAACATGGACGTTCACCAGTGTGCATATGCCTCCCCAGTTATGCCTTGGATCCACATGCCCAATAATGGTCCATCAGGACTGCAGTTCCTTGAAACATCCCTGGGGCTTCATATATTCGCCCGCAGTTTTGATTCTCCCCCATTTTCCTTGTGCCATTACTTCTGAAGCACAGTTTTGGGTTTTCCAGTGGTACTATTTGCAGGGGTCCTCCTCTGTCTTCGACCCATGTCAGCAATTTTACCAATCTTTGCCACAATGGTTTGCAGAGTCTTTGTGAATTTTCTATTGCCTCTTGGCAGGCTCCAAGGACCATCCAGGCTCGGCAGATCACGACCCCTTCTTCCCATCCGTTTGGGGACACTACTGACCCCCAGATCTGCATTTGGCCTCGGTTCTTCCAGATTTGAGCTTCTTCGGCTGTTTTCCCTTGGACATTCAGTCACAGGTTTATTTCCCATCTTATTCCTGATCCTTTGACGTCAGGGTTCTCATATCTAATCACATGATTCTTGGTGTGCGCCCTGTTTCTTGTTTTGATGTCCTGAACAAAACCGTCTTCATCAGGGAAATCCTTTTCGTTGGCCCATATCAGGGAGGCGTCTCTCCCCATAAACTGCCCTCTAGTGTTGCACATTGCTACGTGTGACATGCAGTGTGCAGTGGGGACATCAACTTCTATCGCTACAAAGATTTTGGACTTGCCCATGCTGTATGGCAGGAGTGCACAGATGAAACATTCCCCTTCTGATTGCCTCCTTCCAACTTCCTTCATGTGTTGGTACCAAATGTTGTTTCTTAGATGGGCTGTACTGTCCAAGTAATCGTTTAGTTCGTCGTCGGTTTCATATGGGCTTCTCTTGATTCTTAACGTTTTTCTGTAATTGGCTATCACTATGTCCCTGAATGCGTCTGTACTGCTCTTCCGTTCGGGTAGGCTTTTGGGTATTATCCCTGGTGGGGCAGTTTTCATCTCCTGCCCTGCAGTAATAGGGGGAAGTTTTGCGTTTCTTTTCCTTCACTCATGCATTCTTTTGTAGACCTCCTCCCACCACCATTGGCTCGTCATTTTCCCAATGCGTGGCGGCATTGTAGGCCTGATGCTTATTTCTGGCGTTGGAGCAGGCGTGCTCCTTATTACAGTTTCTGTGGTTTTCTTGCTTAGCTCCTAATGTAGCTTCTTTGCTCTAAGTATGAGCTGGAACACATACTCAACCAATGCATCTGTTTTCTCAGTAAGTTCTTTCGTGGCTTCTTCCGGTTCTTTGAGGGATTCTGTCATGCCCCCTCTGCTTGGGTTCTCGCCTGGCTCCTCTTGTTTATTTCCCCTATTTTCTGGAGCCGGTCGTTCCTTAGGCCGTTTTTCTTTTACTGTTGATTTGGTCTGAGGTTACGTAGCCATTGACACTTGCCCTTGTTCGTGTGCATTCAGTGTGTGGGTGCATGCCGTGGACAGTGCTATGTTATCATTCATTCTGAGCTTACCCTGTCTCCAGCTTTTCTCATCATTCATAACCGCAACCGTGTAGCTGTCACTATTTATTACATTCAATTTCAGTTTGTTTGCTTTACCACCAGCTTTTCTTGGAACAGGGATGACAATATATGGTCTGGGTGCTTTTGTGGGTCCCAGATATTCGTTATCTGGTGGATGCACAGACAATGGGACACTCCGTGCACCAATAAAAAATGCAGTTCTGATAGTTAGAGACAAAAACACAATAATAATCACTATGCATATACATATAATGGCTTTAAACAATAGCTTGCAGCATCTTCTCCCAGGGAAGCAGGGGCGCCCCTCCGCGGGTAGCAAAACTAGGTTACTGTTCGGGGCCCCCATGCCGATCAAGTCCATAGTCAATAGTTTATTTCCTTTCTTACTTTGATCTCGTTGCTCAAAAGGGTTCAGCAAATACTAAAGTGAAAAGTATTATTCAAATGTCCCCTTTAAGGATCTAACCAGTCGTCTCGAGATATGCAGCGCAACACCGTTTAGCTAGACTATGGAGAAAGGTTAGACTACGATCTTTATCATATCATTTTCATTTTGCATTTCTATAATAAACACAGTCCCAGGGCACTCCTCCAATTCACCTTGGCCCTGAGGACATGCAGGAATCTGTTCGCAATCGCACCATGAAGAGATGGATTCGCTGCAAATCACGCAAAAATAAAATGTCAAAAAATAAAAATAAACGTGAACATATAAGAAGGAAGGAAAAAATAAGAAAGATGTTGAAAATGGAAACCACGATGGTGAAATTCTCATGTCCGTTCCTTCCAATTGGTTGTTCGTTGGCACGTTGAAGAATAGTGTCTCTCTCCTCAATCTGCGCCAGGGCAGAAAGATGATGAAATATAGAAGAAAAATACAGGAAATAAACATAAAAATAAAAATAAAATACGAACACGAAGTGGTTATCCTTGTTTCCGCTCTTCTCAATCTATCCTATGTTAGCAGAATGGAGAACTTTGTCCTTGTTTTATTACTCTGTGCTCGGCGGAAGGATGATGAAAAGTTTTATCGTGGATCTCCCCCCCTCTAAGGCGCTCCTCAGCAATGGATGCCGATAATTGCTTCTCAGCTGCGAGAAGATAGCTCTCAGGAGCCTGTTGAGTTGTGCGTTCTTGTTGGGTCGCTGAGGAAGGACGGCACGTCGACAGTGATGGGTCTACCCACTAGTTCTGGAAAGTTCTCAATGAGGTGGAAGAAGACTCGGAATGCGTATCTGCTGTCTTCTGGTGTCAACGACATTCGCTCTTACTTTCTGGCCTCTAGATCACAGGCCCGCCTTTTTTTTTTTCTCAGCAGTTTTTGTACTTCCCTCGATCTGTCCCTTGGCGAACAGTCTCACAGGAATCTCCTTAGGAACTCTCGCTGGAATTTGGACAGTTCCACTTGGAGCATAATCCCGTGGAGAAGAGTCTTCATGTGTAGGAAATTGACTGGATCTCTGAGGAAAGTGACAACATCAACATCAGCAGGCCTTCCCACCATTTCTGTATAGTCTGTGACTAGTCTAATCAGGACATTGTGGGCTAGCTGCGTGTCTGCAGTGGACAGGGACATTTGTTTTGTTTTGCTGGGTCCCGATCACAAGTCTTTTTTTTTGTCATGAGCAGTTTTTGCACTACCCTGCTGCGTGGATTGCTACCACATGGTTCAGTTTATACCACAAAAAGTCCTTGTTTCGGGGATCTCTGATGAAAGTCAGCGTATCTGTGGTTCTCCTGCCAAGTCCTGGGCACTCCTCTATGATTCAGAAGAATAATGTATACGTTATTTCATCAATGATCACTTGGGGTGGGAGCATTAGTCTCTTGTTCACTGTGCTCGGGCAACTCGGCGAAGACATCTGTGATGACAGTCAGCAGTTGTCTGATTACCTTCTTATTTTCTGGATCTAGAATGTATTCTGTGACACTCGTTCCTCTCCCTATAAGTGACGGATATGTTATGAGCACGAGCTGAAGGTAGGTGAGTACATCCCACTTGAGACTTCTGCCGGGATGTACCATAAGTTCTGTGCACAAAGTCTTGGTACTGAATGCTTTAGGATAACGTTTTTTGGTTCTCAGAAATGTCTTATTCTACTACTTATCAGAGTCTTAGAGTTCATGTTAAATGCTTCGTATGGTTCAACGTGTTCGAGTTATCAGTGTCACTGTGGTTCCAGGATATATGATTCTCCTTTTACCCTGCATCTTTGGCTGCACAGAGTGTTTGTTTGTTTGCTTGGTTTTGTCTTTTTTTTTTTTTTTGCATTAAGGAAAAGTTCAGTGTGGACACGATTTTCACAAACGGGCTCTTTTCTTTTCTTCTCTGCTCATGCGTCCTTCTTCCTCGCCATAGATCTTGTCTGCACGTGCTGAGGTCCTTCCCTGTTGTCTGTAGATTCCTCGGAGGTGGATGCAGTAGGAGTGCTCTCCCCTATAAACGGTTTGATGTTGTTTAGGAAGATCCAGGCTCTTCTGCCCTCGGCTCGTCCCATTTTTTCCTTGTAAAATTCCGTATGAGGACGCTGTTGCCAGGGAAGACAAGGGGCGCACGAAGGCTGTGAGCTGCACCTGCATCAGCACTGTCTGTTGTGGTTTGTGCTGTGCTGTTCCCTTTACGCCGTCGCTGCAGCTCGCCTGAAATGATAGTGTTGCTGGATGTGAGACAGTCAAGGTAATTCTTCATCTCTGCTCCCAGAACCTCCCTAGCAGGCTGGGCATCAAATCTAGCTCTGTCTCGGGGGGTAAGAGGGGTCCTCATCCTTCTACCAGTAACAATTTCGTGCGGCGTAAGATGATGGTCGGAGCCTGGTTGGTTCCGAAGAGCATACAATGCCAGTGGTAGACAGTGCAGCCACCCTTTCTTTAATGTGAGCTTTAATTTAGCTATTCTCTCTTTTAACAGGCCGTTGAGCCACTCATATACTCCATTTCCCTCTGGGTGATACGCCGACGAGAACGTGTGCTGTATATCAAGCAACAAGCTAATCTGCTCAAACACTGTGTTTACAAAATGGGGCTCATTATCTGATCTCATTACCTCACACACCCCCCACCTAGGGAAGACTTCCTTCACCAGAAATTTTGCGGCACAGGCTGCATCGGGGCGTGTACAGGGACCTGCTTCTATCCATCTTGAGAAAGGATACACCACCACAATTAAATACCTGTACCCATTACACACCTGAATCATATCGACATAATCAATATGTAGGTGCTGGAACGGTCCATTAGGTCTGGGAATGATTCCTCTCACTACTTTTAATGTATGCCCAGCGGTGAATTGCTGACAAATTATGCAGTTGACTATAAAAAATGCAACATGCTCTGCTAAATTCAGCGTGAACCAGTCTTCTGCGAGCGTTGCAGCAAGAATTTCTTTTGACATGTGTAGGGGGTATTGGAGCTGCTCTAACGCTACCTTTAGAAGGGTGACAGGCATTACTGGTTTACCAGTGCTGTCTTGCCTCCACAATCCGTCAGAGGGGTTTAAAGAACACCCTCGATGCTACCATAAATTGTTCTCCTCCTGAGGTGCCTCCTCTTGGAGCTCCATTAACTGAGTCTGCCCCATATTGCTATAGGCTTCTGGTGTGGCTCGTGCTACCATCATTCGTTCATGGGTACGTGCCACCTCCACGTCCATGATTGTTTCATTCTTGGATGCCATGCGCTTGGCTTCCGTGTGCCCTTCCTGGTTTCCACGTAACAAGAAATCTGTCCCCTTGGTGTGAGCGGCGCATTTCACGACCGCTATGCACACTGGGAGCTGTAGTGCTTTTATAAGCCTATCCAGTAAGGCTGCATGTTGCACTGGCTTGCCGTCTGCTCGGAGGCAACCCCTCCTTTTCCATCGTGCTAAATCTGCGTGCACGGTGGAAGTCACATAGGCAGAGTCACTGTACACCGTTACTTCCTGATCTGCATGATTTTCAATGGTGAGTATCAGTGCCACCAGTTCTGCAGCTTGGGTTGAATAGTGAGAGGGTATTCATGCACTGACGAGTACCTGAAACTCTCCAACCGCCAGGTGTTTCACCACAGCTACGCCTGTATACCTTTGTCCGTCTTCTTGGTCGATTCTAGAAGACCCGTCAAGGAAGATGACCTCGCCACTTAGCAGGGCGTTTTCCTTTAACCTTGGGATTTCATCGTAGAATTCTTCATAGTTTGCACAATCATGGACTGGTTCACCCTCGGTTACTGGTTCTATTATGAACATTGCAGGGTTCACCATTTTACATCGAACAATTTTGATCGATGGATTAGAGATGAATACCTCATAGGCGGATGCTCTCTGTGATGTCAATGTGCCTTTTGGCTTTTCCAGTATGGCGAATAGTGAGTGCTCGACATACAATGTCATGGAGCACCCCATCACATTGGAAGACGCCTTCTCGATGGCAAACACGGCGGCGGCCAGATTTTGTTCGCATGGGAAGTGGCCCCTCATAACCGGGTCCAGACTCCCGCTGTAATACGCTAGAGGTTTACACCCCAGCGATGTTCACTGAGCAAGTACTGCCGTCATAAAATTGCCATCGGTATGTGAGATTAGATAGAATTCTTCTGTATAATTAGGGATCCCAAGAACTTGCCCCTTTGAGTTCTGAAAAACCCTTTTCCATTGACTCAGTCCACCCGATTTCTTCCTTTGTCGCTTGGGCCTTCTTCAGGGCCTGAAGCAAGGGCTTGGTGTACGAGCTGTAGTCAAAGACCCAAGCTCGGACATAATTGCACAGGTCTAAAAAGCTTTGCATTTGCTTGATCGTGCGTGGCTTAGCCATGTTCATGATGGCTTCAGCCCTTTCTGGGGTTATCCTTTTCCCTTCATGATAGATTAGTTGCCCTATGTACAGCACTTCCTGCTGACGTATTGCAACTTTTCCTTGTCAACCTTTTACCCCTTCTCAGCTAGTATCGTTAGTAGCTGGACAGAGTCACTCCTGCATTGCTCTTCAGTGGTGCTGCAGATCAGAATGTCATCTACATACTGCAAAACAACACTGTCTACCGCAATATTGCTTAGGTCCATTTGCAGGACTCTGTTAAAAATGGATGGGGACTCACAATACCCTTGTGGCAGCCTCATGCTTTTCAGGCGCATTTGCCTGAACGTGAACGATGTCAAGTCTTGTGAGTCACGGTGCAACGGAATTGAGAAAAATGCATTTTTCAAATCGATCACCGTGAAATATTTTGCCTCAGTGGGTATGTTACACAAAATTGTAGACGGGTTAGGGACTAGAGGGAACTCGGCTTCGACAATGTCATTCAATGCCCTTAAATCCTGGATTAAAAGCCAAGACCCGCCCTTCGATTTCTTGACGGGATAGATCACCGTGTTACATGGTGATTCTGACGTCACTAGGATGCCCTGTTCCATCATGGCGGAAATTGTCTTCGCAATCCCCTCATCCGCTTCTCTGGACATGGAATACTGTCGTGCCCTTGGTAGGATCACTCCTGGCTTTAGTTTGATTTTCACCTCTCCCGCCCCCTTCATGAGTCCTACATCATAATGCCCTGTTGTCCATACTGCGACAGGCACCTGGGCCATGTCCTCCTCGAAGTATTCTGAATGTACCAGCGCCAACATCATTCTCTGTGGCACTTCTCGTTTGATCATTTTGACCCAGAATATGAGACTTACTTCCACTCTTGTCTCTTCTAAGTCAGGGTGTTCTTCGAACAGATCGTCATCCGTGACGTCAGTCACTCAATACCCTTCTTCAATGGCGATAACAGCGCACCATTGCCTTCCTTCGTCATCATATCCTTCTACCAGGACCACCTTCCCCTTTACTGCGGCAGATTGTATTTCCAAGGGAAATATTTGTCCCGCTTCCTCATGCATGGGTATTCTTGGCCAAATAGAAATTCGTCAGGGGTTCTCATAGGTTTGTCTGCGAGGCCTGGCAATCCCGCCATAAGCACTTGTACGCCATATGCGAAAACATCTGACTCCAGCGTTATAGCTCTCATGGCTGCACGTCCAGAGTATGCTCTGATCATTTCTCACACATTAGAATAGTGCATTCCTTGCGTGGAGCACACTATACCATCCTCAGTAAACGAGATTGTCATATTCAACTTTGTCATCAAATCTCGACCCATGATGTTTACTGGGGACTGACGTGAGTACAATAAGGGCACATTCATTTCACGCTCTCCCACTGAGACTGGGAGTGTGTCCGTAAAGGGAACTCTGCTATGAGCTCCAGTGAAACTCTGAGTATCTATAGCCTCGCTGGACAAGGAAAACTTGCCTACTCGTATGCACGAACGCGTTGCACCCGTGTCAACTAAGAAGGAATATTCTTTACCACCCTATGGTGACATTTACCCTGGTTTCCCTATTAGGGTCTGGTGTCACCGATAGGATAGAGCACATCAGAGTTTCATGTGAGCTGTAGTATTTTATGTATAGGTTTGGCCCACTGTAAGTTTGTGGAATACCCCCATTCCCGGGTTGGTTCCCCCTTCATTGTTCATTCCTTGTGACACTGGCGGTGGTGCCTGTTGGGGCTGCCCCTGTTGCAAGTTCCCCATGTTTGAGGGTTGAAACCCTTGTTGTGCACCTTGCTGCAAGCTTGCTGCCTGCGTCTGTACTATGTGGCCCTGCGCACTGCCTTGTTGCGGGGCAGCAGGCTGATTCACCATACCTGCTCCCATTCCTTGGCCATTTTGCCACATGCCTTGGTTTCTGCACATGCGCGCCACATGTCCTGTCATTCTACACAGCCAGCATACTGGCGGTGGTCGGACCATCTGCCCATCCGGCATGGCTTGACCGTTCATCTGTTCATTCTGAAATCCGCCTTGGTTATTTTGAAAACCTCCCTGATTACCATGAAAACCTCCCTGGCCACTTTGCCATCCTCTTCCTCTAAATCCTCTACCCCTCCGGTAATATCCCGTATTAGCTTGGTTATTTACTTGCTGCGTGCTGGGCTCGGCTGGGCTGGTCAACATGGCTCCCTTGAGAGTATACTTCGAGAGCTTCTTTTGCACCAGCTTCACCTCCTCCCCCTTACGGGTTGCTTCCTTTTTTCGGTTCTTTTCTTGTAACAATCTGCAGTAGTGTGCAATTGTCAATTGAATTTTGGCCCACAGTTTGGCTCCGATCCCTACCAATTTCTTGAGCTGTTTTTGCACCGGTTCAGGCAACCCTTGACACAGTATGTGGTAGAAGACAGGGATAGACTTTGACCAAGACTCATGCGTTTCGAGCACCCACGCGTCTTGAATATTTTGGATATAAATCAACGGATCATCTGACTCTTTCATTTTCCGAGTCATTATAGCTCCCATGTTTGATGTGTCTGGGTATAGCGTTCGCAGTGCTTTCCACACTGCTGCTCTACAATTATGAAACGGTGCTCCATCATGGGTAGTGTTAGTTATCGTTACCCTTGGATACCCAGCCCGTTTCCACACATCGTCAGCCCTTTCATCAGGAGGCCCTTGATATCCCCTATAGCTAAGGTGACTCCACCGGTCATCTTTTCTAACTCGTGTATCCATTTCCCATCCCCCGATGTCAGCATTGGAAGCTTATTTTTTAAGTTTTCTCGGTCCATGTGTGGCCATGGAATGTATTGTGGCCTCACTCTCCCTTTTTCTAGCAGCAGGAATTGAAAGGCACAATCTTCCTTTTCTTTTCCCCACTCTTCCTGACTACTGCGGGGCACAATTACCATCTTACCGTCTACCCGGCAGTGCCCTTAATCTGCCTGTATAGGTGGATGCTGGCGTCACCTTTGCCATGTGCCTTGGTAGGCTTCGATGTCCTAGGTTCAGATTCACTGGTGTCGGACCATTGTACCCCTTGGCCTCGAGGGAGCGGCTTTTCACATCGTCTCCCTTCCTCCTGTGCCTCGTCCTCTGTATCCCCACCGGAGTCCGATCCTGAGTAATCCCAGTTTACGCAACTCCTTGCATCCTCTTCCTTTTGCCTGATCTCCAGTCTATCAAGGGACAGTCCCCTGCTCCCACTACCTTGGGTGGTATCCTCAGTGTCATATAGCTGAGTGCTCTCTAAGCGCTCATCTTCCCTTCCCCCTTGGTGGGCTACCTCTAGTCCCATCTCATCATATATTTTATCAATCGTTTCCCCGATGCTTTTGGTATCGAAGTCATTGTCAATATTTATCCCGCTTGTACCTGGTACCGCGTCGCTTGCAGGAAATAATTCTTCTATGTCTTCCCACTCTACTGTAGGATTGGGTTTAACAACTACCCGCTCCAAATACTCAAGATCTCGTGCCCTATGTCTGCGTTTTCGTTCCAATTCCTCATCTATCTCCTTTCGTTTTTTCGCTTCTTCTCTAGCCTTATCTACTTCTCTCATTCGTTCATTTCTACGTTCCTTTGCCCTTCTACTCTCCTCGTCTTCCCGCGTTTTCACCTTCCTTTCGTGCATTCTCCTTTCTTCCTCCAACTTTAACATGTTCAGCCTGTATTTTTCATAGGCTGCATACTGTGTGCGACCGAGCGGTATTCCTTGCTCTTCACGATATAGTTGTTCTCGCCTCATTCTATCCTTCTTTCTCGTCCTTTCATCCCTTGCTTCTTTCTCCTTTCTTTGCTCTTCATCGTGTCTTCCTCTCACCCACACATCATCATTACCCTTTTCATCTAGCTTTGATAGTATCTGTCCTCCCATCCATTCGTCTTGCGCAAAGGCTGTCTCATCACTTCCTTTCTGCTTCTTTCCCTCTTTCTCTCTTTATCGAGAGGTGCACTAGCCTGTGCCTGATCCTTACTACTATCGCCGCACCTCTCCTTGTCCCTCGGGACTGTGGAGGCCAAATCAATTTCCTGCTCCTGTTCTTTAGTTTAGTCACTACTACATGTAGGTGACTCATATGCGGGATTACTGTACCCTGTGGCTGCTTTGAGTTCTCGTAACAGGTAAAGACCCTCTGATTTGCTTCCCTCAATGACTAATTCGGGCGGGGCTGGTGGCGCAGAAGGCGTCTCACCCCCCTCCGTACATACATTTAATATCCAGTCTGCAGGTGGTTCTTCTTCCTTCGTTTGCTCAAACATCTTCCAAAGCTTGAGAACAGCAAGGTGTTTCTCAAGCTTCTTGCCAGTATCTGTGGCATGTAGGAAGGTTGTCATGTGCAGTAAAACAGCCTTAGACAATGACCCATTCTGGGGCCAAGGCATAAACATCTTATTGGCAGTACCCTTAACCCACTCCTTGCTATATTTCTTCAATTTTGTTGCATGCTTGGGCAGTTGCTTGAACAAGTGCGCAAGTGGGGTAACCTCTTCCATTCTCTTAACTCCGACACCAACAATATTTACACAATCTTTTAATCTTCCCATCTTCCATTCTCTTAACTCCGACACCAACAATATTTACACAATCTTTTAATCTTCCCACTAGTATGAGCGAGCACCACAACCGCAAGCTCCAATCCACTTCTTCCTGCCAAAATGTATACTATCAATTAATTCAAAGGAAACCATCAATTCACTGACGTTTCCCTCTTAGTTACAGAATCGCATAAGGCCCAAATGCATTTCAATCAATCACCAATACAATTGTTGAACATTTAACATGCAGTAGGACACATATGACGGACACTTGACAGACTAGACAGACACCAGCTGCTCATACATGTACCTGCCTTCTAATTAATACCCCACCATGGGATTTGAACGAACCCTGTTAATTCCGTCTTTAAACGTAATTGTAGCCTAAATTGTCCCCCCTCTGTGGGCTCTGGGTTCACGTTCCTTCTGACCACTCTTTAAAGCGCAGGAACAAGGCAAATTCTCGTTTTTCTCTCAGGTGTCCCCCCCGGTATTCTCTTACGTTTTAGCTCAGGTGCCCCCCTGGTATTCTCTTACGTTTTGGCTCAGGTGCCCCCCTGGTATTCTTTTACGTTTTGGCACAGGTGCCCCCCTGGTATTCCTCTTTATATATGTTTTTCTTTTTATACTCGAGTCATTAACCCTTTAAATATATAGCATCTTCTCTACCTCTAGCTACTTTATTTTTCTCCGCCACCCTCCGTTACCTTTCTCCTACTTGCTCTAATGCCTATGGGACATTTGCCAAGGTAACGCGTTTCATTGTTTCACTCACCGATCGCCTCTTTTCCTCTCTGGAACTTCAGGATCACCGCCCCTTCCTCTTCCCGCTTTTAACATTTTCGTCCGATCCGCTGCCCGTGGGAATGAGAAGAGTTACGCTTCGAAAGGCGGGTTCCTTCAGACCCACTGCAGATTTTTTCGGGAAATTTTACTCTATCATTGTCCACGGGGAACTTCTCAGCCTACGCAGCCGGAATGGCGAAAGGACTTGTGATGTAACCGAAGGCCCAGAGTTACTTTGTGCCGTCGGTCTAAGGGTGTCTTATAACTATATCAATCGATTATCAATAATCGATGGCCAAAACCATCCTCACGCTACCAAGTGTTCACGAGGAGAGGAAATTAGACGGGCCCATTGGTCAGTACTCAACCCCCGAGAACTTGTAATACTAGATAGCTGCACCATGTGAGGACAGGGTGCAGGATTCACATACTTCAGCACATCTCAAAAATCAGGACTCTATAAATTGGCAAAGGGAAGTCCGTTTAATAATACATACATCAGCATATGGAAATCAGCAGCATTGCGAACACCTGTCTCGCTCCGACTTCCTCGAGCTTCAGCCGAACAGCTGTTTTTACAGGCTAAACTCATCATCATTGACGTCTAATTCTACAAAAAATCATCACGCAATATAATTGCTTGGGAAAGGTAACTTAAGTATAGGTGTTATATCTATATATGACAATGGAGCATGCAGATTGCTTAACTCTTATCTGGTGGGCGTCTACGCCCATCCCTCTATATCACACGTGATTGAAGTCACCATAAGTACGACGTCCTATTGGTTACAATATCTATAGGACTCCAGATAACTTGGTCCATTGTGATTGGGCAGGTTACACCCCTAAACATAAATCTCCACTTTAATTAGCAGCAAGCAGGCTGGACACCTAGGTGCCTAGTGTCCCAAGATTCACCCTGGCTCCCTTCCATCAATCAGTGGTTTTAGGGCGATGTGTCAATTAGTTGGCTAAGGAAGGCCTCGAAACTGTAGTCTCTTATCAGGGAAAGTTATGGCACCCCTCGGATCTGGGTGACATCAGACGGTGGTACATCTTCGCGCCTGGCTGGTCACGTGTTGGTTCACCGTGAATCTGCTTCAGTTTCCAGCTTTTCGTGTATTTAATTCTGCTTCGGCCCTGCCACCTGCCGGGGCCTCTCTTATCTTGACCTTCACAGGCGAGCTGGTATGCTCTGGAGTTTCGATTCTTCTTAGCTGACGCTCGCCTCCCTCTCTTGGGTTGACCTCGATTTCCCAGGCCCGAGCCGTCCTTTGTTGAGTTTCGATTCTGCTCTTTCCCCTGGCTCGGGCTTGGGTATGAGACCCGACCAGTTAGGCCTTGACCGCCTGGGCATACTTTTGCTTTCACAAAATGGAGTTGCACGTGTACATTGTGCCTTATTGAGGTAGATATATGGTTGGCGATTGCCGCTCTATCTTCTGCTAAGCATTGCAAGCAGTATCGATTTCTTAGCATCTTGCATTTCAAGCCTATTTACATACGTTTACCAGGTCGGTTGCTTCCATCTTGTCACGTAGCACCGTTTCCTCACGTTTTAACTTTGTCTCTTCTCTGCATCCATTACATTTATTTTTGTAGTTACTCGCACTGGCGTGCTTGTCTTTTCTCATGCGTTAGCCTGTCCAGGCCCTCTTCTCATCATCGTTTGCCTTCCATCAGGGCTCTTTGTGTCTTCTCATGGACAGTCTGTAAATACTCATTGTTTCGCATCAGCAGCTGGTATGGTTGTCTGATTGGGTACCGTGCTGCTCTGGGCTGTCTGCTTATCAGTATTTCAACAGGTACTGATCTTCTAATGTACACTGGGCAGAGGCCCAATGCGGCTCTCTGTTGGTTCAGTTGCTCCTCATACGTCACATACCTTGGCGAGTATTTTACTGGCAACTCACAATGGGGGGCAGGGGTGCTGGCCATATCTGGGACCTCCTCTACAACATATTTCGTGCAGTTAACCCTTTCAACCCCAATGGTCTTGTATATATATTGTATTGCTTGTGTTGTGTTAGTTTACTTAGTATTGCTGTGATTCTTTTGCTATGGTCTGAGTTACAAAGGCCTTTTAATTAATGGGTTTATATTGTTGATATAACACCTGTCTGAGAGTCATTTGTAAGTGTCCTTGCCCTATGTGCTCATTGAGGTCTTTCAGTCACCCTCACCCCTCCTGAGACTCAGTCTTGACCGCCTGCCATAGCTACCTTGATTGGTCTTGCTTGTCCAGAGGTTACTCTGTTCCAAGAAAGTAGGCTGGCCTCTGAACCTCTGCCCACCAGGTCAGAGTTCAGAAATCCATCTTAACACCAGTGATAAGGAGCAACCTAACATCGTTTACGGTGGCCTAGCACCATGCTGATGGCAAAGCCTTGCGATTCATGGTGCGTCCAATGAGCTTCTTATACCCAAAGGAACACCGTGTGACTCACGATAAACATTTGTGGATCGAGAACAAAGAAAGAAATTACCAATGTGGTTGAATATGGAAATCGGCGTATGTTCTCGGAGCGTTTATTGTGAAATAAAAGCACATTATAAATTGCAGAGTATTGCGGTTTCCTTTAAAAATGGTGTTTTGTATTGAAAATTGGGACGCGCTGTGTTGTGAGAGGATGTGTGTTGATATTCCGGGTTCTGCGTCAACTGACGTCAACACGTAGGTGATGACTGGGCGCGTTTGGCTACGCAGCCCAGTAACGTCATGGAGATAGGCGGAGAATATCGCTAGGAATGGTGATGTCAGCTTCAGGGGCGGGGGATGTGATTTAGTGTCGCTAGGGCAGTTCACCTTAGGGTGATGTGGCAACGTATAAGATTAGCACAAGAGGGCCGCGCCCTGCTGCCTGATTTTGCATGTGTAAAAGTGAGGAAAACTACGGTAAGGTGCATAGGAAATGTTTGTACGATCGATCAACGTATGCTTAAAAACACATGCCCGAATGCTCGGGACAATAATATTTTTGAGCGCACTATTCCTTTAATGTCTCAGAGTAAACCAGATGGGATTTAACACTCACTGCAGGGGGTCCCACGAAGGAGGCTGTCTGCATTAGAGTATGGGTAAAGGGAGGGGTCAACCTTCTTCTGGTTGATAAATAATTATATTTAAATGTCATATGGCAGTGTGAGCTCTGGTGGCTGTGATCCACGCAGGATTTTCCGACCCACCATCTCACCCCGCACTTCTCTTTGCACAATGAGCTGTGTGCTTAAGCCCAACTTTGATGTATTCTGTAATTCATTTAACTGTGAATGCCTCTTATGAAAAGATTTCTCGAGCATGCACATGTAAAGAAGGTGTGTTTAACGACCTCCCTTGCAAAATAAATGGCATCACACTACTGTATTATAGTTAAATTTGACAAACTTGCATCTGGTATCGTAAACTCACATTGGCAGGGTAATTAGCGACTCCTTTTTTTTCCAGTGGTTCATGTGTTTCCGTGCTAGCAATGTGGATTTTCAAAAGGACAGTGCCAACACACCTGAGCAAGGCTTTATACGGCTGCACTGGTGCTGCAGGAAGGCAGCCCTTTCAGGCAGTGTTAGTCACAAGTAACTGAGCTCAGCTCTCCCAAGAGTCATCACACACTTCAGATGGGTCTTCGTGCAACCCCCTCCAAAGTTTCCTTTGCCTGGGTGGCACCTTACACATTCCCCCACCAAATATAGTTACGACGTGTCCCCAATGTCATGTATGACACCTTCAGTCAGTCTTGGTTTTTGTAGGATGTGTAGTATACTTATGTATGGGCCTATAAGTCCCCGAATGCAAAGTCAAGACTGGCTCAAGGTGTGATGCAGGACATGGTGCCACTTGGCAGTTATGTCCCCATTGCTGTGCGAAGTGGGAACCTTATTTGCAGGTCCTTCCTTCTACTCCCAACCCCGCCCCACACACACACTTTCTCAGATTTAGAGTCTAATTATACCTTGTGGGATGCACACTTTGTGCTTTTCCACCAGACCCAGTTGCATTTCAAATAGTCCATCTCTGCACCGTAAGGTGTACTTCATACTAGTTGGTAAAGTGTAGCCACACGCACCCATGTGAGTCAGTCTGCCAGAACTGGTCCATCCGAAGTAGGTGCCAGCTATCTTACCTTTATTATGAATGAACTAAGGTTTTTTAAAGCAGATATGGGCAATCCCAGAGTGCCTCAAAGCAGTGGCGCCACCGGTGGCACCCAATGCAGTAAATCATAGTGTCACCACCCCTCCATCCTCCCACCCCCCCCGGGAGCGTGTGACACCATGAGTTACCGCACCAGGTTTCACCAACCCTAGTGATGCCACTGCAAAGGGGGCTTATAAAACATAATTTAGAGATCTGATTTAAAGAGAAATTTAACGTTTGATGTGACTGTGTTTGAGATGGGTACGATGGTGGTTTTAGGGGGGTCGGTTGGGGCTACCTTTGTGTGGTTCGGGAGAGGCACATGGGCATCTTGGTGTGGGTCTGCAACGGGGATGGGGCATCTTGCTACGTGGAAGGATGATGGGGCATTATGGTAGGGGTCTAGGGGGAGGGATGAGAGCATCCTGGTGGGGTCTGAATAGGAGGATGGGGCATATTGGTGGGGTCTGAATGGGGGGATGGGGCATGAGTGTGTACAAGAGGGCGCAGAGTCCTCTGACGGGCCCATAGGTCAGAGCACACACTCTAGTACCTATAAAACAAGATAGCTGCACCTTGAGGAAGTTGGGGTGCAGGATTCACATACTCCAACACAATTCAATAAGGACAACTCAAGGATATGGCAATGAGACTGTTAAGTACATAAGGGAGTATTTCATGCCACTGCTGGCATAGAGCACACCTATCCGCTGTGGTCAAGTTCCCTCACTCAACCAACCCCCCAGCATTACACAGAGCTCATTTTATAGCAAAATGTGAGGGAGCAATCTGCCCCCACCTTTTCCTGCACAGTCTTAGACAACTTCATCGTTAAACATTAGCTCATTGGGCAATTATTTTTAATTGGACTAACCCTTCAGAATGAAATACGCTCTAGCATGTATTCCTGACTCTTCTTCGGTGCTCTGTTCAATTTATAATTGCTGCACCTGGATTTTTCAGATAAGGTTTCAGACACGGCCTAATAAAAAGTCTAGGTTCTGCCCATTCGTCAACATTCTGACAGCTTATTACCCTTGAATGTCTCGGCTTTAAATGATCTCATTCTACACTTTCTGCTCATTTTAGCCACATTTTCAGCACATGCATTTTCATTAAAGTCATTTAGCCCAGGCGATTTTCTGTCTATGTACAGAAAATGTTATTGTCCATTCTGTGCCTTGCCACCTTACTATATCATGGTAATGACATGTTTCTACCTTATAAATACAATGCTTTTTTGAATACTTGTATATACTAACATTATGAATACCAATTGCACATAATTACAACATCATATTAGTCTGTATGACTTTCTCTGCTTAGGTTTAAGTGGGGGGGGCCTCCACTTCATTCAGCTGCTGATTCAATATATATTTAATTTGGGTCCTCCATTACACTTCCCCTCTTGAAAGTTCAGTTTTTTGTAAAACAACAACTTTAAACCATATTCGATGTCCATTCTCCTTAATATTTATCTAAACACATCTTAACACAATCTTATAATTTAGCACATACTAACATATTGTCATTCTTAAAACAAACATGTGTGTGTCTTCTCCTTCCATGTAAGCCCTACTTCCTGTAATTGTGTGCCTTTAATCTAACTGTATGCCTGGGACGATTCACAGCCATTGTGAGACTCGAGAGGTTTGGTCAAGCTTTGAGGTAACCCATTAGCCAATTGTCTCTTCGTATGTCACACCTTGTCTGCAACTCCCACCCCAACAAAGTACAATCTCTCCTTGATCATCTTCTCCTGCCCATGAATATCATTTCACTTTGTCCTTCCCTCTTGTCTACACTCTTTCATTTTCTGTATCTTCCATTTTATTTGTCTTTCGTTTGGCGTTAGTGGACCATCTGTGTCCTGTCGCCTTTTCCTTTCCATTGTGCTGTTTTCACAGTCGGTCTCCAAAGTTCTTTTGATGCTTAGACCAGAAGTCCATTGTTTTTTCTTTTCACAAGAAGTTCACCATTTTCCAGAGTGTTTCTCTTTTAAAAGGGTTCATTGTTCAATAGGTCCATAAGAGAGGATGGTTCAGCATGGGGATGCAGGGTTGGGGGAGTCTTTTTGCAGACGCAATTCAGCGTCGGGCTTTCATTGGGTTTCTCTACAACCTCCCTCTCTCCTCATGCGGTTCAATGTTAATTTCCCAAGGCATACAGGACCCTCGACGTGTACCTCTAATAAAAAACGGAATGAGTTTCTTTTGTAAAATAAACAGGTCTCTACTATTTAACACATTTCCTACCAACCCATTTCCTTAAAACCTCTTTTCGCATTGGCTCTTTTACCTTATTTCCTAAAAATTGCGACATTCCCTCTTATTTGACACCCTGCCTCCGAGACAAGCTACAAAACATTGTATTTTAAACATTTCCCTTTTGTGGGTCATTTTCACACCATAACTAAAATACCCCCCATTCCTAGCTCTGTGTCAGCTGGCTTAGAAAATGATTTTTGTTTTCGACAACACACAATATATCACGTCCTTCATGGGACACATTTTCCCCTTCCGGGTGCCACATGCAACCCTAAGGAGACAAATCAATTAAAGAAAGATCTCTTCTTCTTTCCTGGTCTTCTAGGCACGTCCGTAGTAGATGACAGAAACGTCCTTGGGGATCCCCGTTGTCTGTAGAAAGTCAAAATAAAGACAAAAGTCATTCAGGCATTGGCAAGGGGTCAGGTTTTCTGCCTGACTTTAACCCCCTTCCTCCCTTTCAGTTATCAAAAATACTCTCTGGGTCATTCTCCCCTATTCGTCGGTGCTCATAAGCAACTATTTTCCAACCACCCCGCGGGGATACTTAGTTTCGGCTGGGTTCTTTGGTCAGCTTAGTTTCATTCCTCCAGGTTAGCAGTAAATACTTGCTGGTTAGCTGCACATGCTTCCTCAGCTTAGCAGTAAGTTCTTGCTGGTTAGCTGCACATACTTCTTCAGCTCAGCAGCCATTCTTCCTATTCTTTTTTTTTCGTTAGTTGGACCATGGTCTATGCTTGTGCTTTGTGTTCATCCTAGCGAGATAAAACAGAGGCGTTTCGCTGCACACCGTCCCTGTCTAACTTGATCTAGCCTACCCCTGTCTTCTAAGACTATGGCACCATTTCCTACTATGTGCCTCCACCTTTATTGTTCCCTTTAATGTTTACCTATTCTTATGCCTGCATACCTCTATCATATCAATCCTTTTGACATTATGAACACGAAAAATTATTACTCACCTTCAATTTTACTTCTGTTTTCTGTGGTTGTCTGAAATGGCCATATTGTCATCTATTTCTCTACTCTTTCCGCACCTGATTATACCTATCTTGGGAAAAACAGCTAACTTGTGAAGACCTTGTGTCTCTTACTACCTTTTTCCTGTTACTCACCTGGATCCTCTTACCTTTAGTGTTGATCAAATGCCTTTTGGCGTGAACTAGTACTTACCTTTTTCTTTTTCTCCCTAGTTTAAGGCCATGCAGACCGTTTCTTGTGCTTTCACACAAGAGGTCCATAGCTTGTCTGTAAAATAAATCAAAATTGTTACTGGCATTCACAAGTTATTTTGCTTACTTCACCATATTTACTTAAAATGGCTTGTGTGAGTTTCCTTCGTTTAATTGACCCAATTTTATCAGCCATACTCCTTTCCTTGGTCTTCATGGTCTCCTGATGTTTTTTATTGCCCAAAGCTCCTTTTTTCTGTTAGCCAGGAAACCTCATAAGTGCTATATGTTTTCCACTTTTTGCTTTTTTTTCGCTTTATGCTTTTGAGTGTATCCCTTATCATTTTATTCATTTGCCCAATTGTTCCCATTTCTCAATTTTCCCTTTATTCATTTTTTATTCAAGATAACCACTCATTTTCAGTATTCCCTGATTTATTTATTTATTTGTTTATTTATTTCTGTGACCAATCCTTTTGCACTTCCTCGCCTCTTTCTCTGACCCTACCTTCTTCCTTTTCCCTTTATTTCTACGCTCATCTTTCCTTTGAACTTCCTCATCCCTTCTTTCACGTACCTTTTGCTTTTCTTCTAACCTCTGCTGTTTCTGTCTATCTCGTTCATAGGCTGTTCTCTGGTTTGTGATCAAGCTGCTTTTCTTGCTCTTTGCGATACAGCTGTTCTCGCCTTAGCCTAACTTTCCTTCTTATCATTCCGTCCCTTAACTCCTTCTCTTTCTTCTTCCTCTGTGCCTCATCTAACTTCTCTTTAGGTCTCCCCTCATCACTTCCTTTCCCATCAAGTTTCAATGAGATTTGTCCTCCCATCCATTTGTCCTTTGTAAATGCTATCTCATCAGTTCTGTCTTCACTTCCTTTCCTCTTCTTTCTCTCTCTCCCCTTATTGAGAGATGCACTTGTCTGTGCCTGATCCCTCCTTTATTAATGCATCATCGCATCTCCCCTTGACCCTTGGGGCTAGGGATGCGAAATTCTTGTCCTTATCCTTCCCTTGATTTTTGTTACTACTGTCTGTAGGCGACTCATAAGTGGGGTTGCTATACCCTGTGGCTGCTTTTAGCTCTCTTTAATGGGTAGAGTCCCTCAGGCTTACTTCCCTCGGTTCCTGTTTCAGGCGGGGCAGGCGTCGCTGCAGGTGTCCCACCCCCCTCAGTGCATATATATATATTTTTTGGTTTTATTATTATAATTTTTTTTCCAAGCTGCTGGAGGCTCTTCCTCCTTTCCTTGTTCTTATATTTTTACAATTTGAGAACAGCATAGCATTTTCTAACTTATTTGCTTTTATCTGTGGCATGCAGGTAAGTTGTCATGCGTTGTAAAATGGCTTTAGGTGAAGACTTAAGTTGTAGCCGCGGTATAAACATCTTGTTGGCGGTACCTTTAACCCACTCCTCCACTTGGAGTAATGGATTCCTGGCTTAACTCTGTTTCTAATGATATACTTATGTGAGTCCAACACTCCCATTACTACGAGCGAGCACCAAATAATGTGAGCTCCAATCCAGTCTCTTCGCACCAAATTATTTATACTGCCAATTCACTCAAGAACATCAATCTGTGTGCGATTCCCTCTCAACTATGGAATCGCATTAAACCTTTACTTGATTTCAACCAACAAGGAGACACAATTCCTTACATTTGACATACAACAGGATATGTATAACAGACACTTGACAGACTACACAAACACCAGCTGGACACACATATACCTGCCTTCTAATTAATACCCCGACATGGGGTGTAAACGAACCCCATTTGTGCCATCTTTAATCATCGCCGTAGCCCAGTCATCCCCTATTATGTGGGCTCTGGGTTCACGTTTCTTCAGACCACTCTTTAAAGCGCAGGAACAAGGTGAATCCTTACGTTTTTATCTCAGGTACCACCTGGTAATCCTTACGTTTTTATCTCAGGTGCCCCCCTGGTAATCCTTACGTTTTTATCTCAGGTGCCCCCCTGGTAATCCTTACGTTTTTCTCTCGGGTGCCCCCCCCGGAATCCTTACGTTTTTCTCTCGGGTGCCCCCCCGGAACCCTTACATTTTTCTCTCGTGTGCCCCACCGGAGTTCTTATGTTTTTCTCTCGGGTGCCCCCCGGAATTCTTACTTGAACCACTACTGTGCTTCATGATTCTTATTTCATTCTGCTTGCTCTTTTATTTATTTTTTCTTATTTCCCTATTTTATGGCTGCCTTTATGTTCCTGGAGGCCATCTGTTTCTACCTCGTGTCTGCAAATGTTCATAATTCGCAGCCTGCGCCTGAATTTCTAAAAATATGTCATTATTTCTCCGCCAGGTCATACCGCTGGCTATATTCATTATGCTGCAAAAATACTGAACATTTTTTACTTCTCACTCACCCAATCTCATTGGCCTTCTGCCGCGTTCATGCCTTCGAAATTGCTTGTGTTTAACTAAGGCATGCCCTAAATAATCATGCTTTCCTTGGTAACCTCAACACTGTCATCATGCTTTCACGGTTTGTCATTCAAGTCTTTCTTCATTCATCTAATTCCTACGATACCAGAATTTCAACCGTCCATCTCAAACCAAAAGTTTTTCCCTATTTAATAAAAATGTTCTCCACTCGGGCTGACAAGGCCTCAAAATTGTAAACTACCACCCCTGGTATTACTCCATGCAGACTGTCCTGCCAGTCACGGTGGAATACCTAGAAAAATCCTTTAGGAGCACCCCAAAAACCCCCTTTACTACATATGTGCTATCCCCAAAATCCCCCAAAAGCAGGTCACAGATGATCCAGTAACCTCCTTTAATTTCAGGGGGCATTCTAAGTCAAAAATGATAGAACGCATGAATGGCACTGGACCATTCAGCTACAGGGCAGTGCCTGCTCCTGCCTGCACGTTGATTTAAAACCCCATGTAAAATCACTTGCTCCTCAACTCATGAAGTTTATCACTACCTCTTTTAATTCTAACACTACTTCTGTAGCTGTAAAATAACCCTTGCTCATGCCATGCCAGGTTACATGCTACACTCTGTTTGTTGCATTTTATCGTTAGAGTGCCATTGCAGGGATGTCGTTTTGGGGGTCGCCAGGGGTCGTGGCTGCAGTCCCCGATGTATCCCTTGTTGCCCCGCGGTCTCCTTTGCTACCCTAAAATAAAAAATGTTTAAAACCTTTCCTACAGATATGTCATCAGAGGTCACGGGTCACGAGATGTCACTTCCGCTAACTCTATCCTTTTGGTGGGATGACGTCCCTGTGTCATTACTTCCCTTTCAATATCATATATGCTAATGCCTCCTGCCCTTTCCTTTCCCTGCCATGCTTAAAAAAAAAAACCCCTGCTCATTCATTTCTCGTGTCCTTATCAGTGTTAAAATTGTATTATTAAACTGCCATCCTTGCCGGCATCTCAGAAATATGACAAATCCAGGCCTAATTATGAGTCTAAACAGCCTGGAATCCACTGAAATGTCGGCAATGGTTTTTTCCCAGCTCACGGACATCTGGACTGGACTAATGTGAAGGCATTAACAAATAATGCATACAAATACAATTTTCTAAAATAAAGCACCTATCAACACCCCCAAAGGCAGTTCACATAAACTGGGAACACTGTGCCTCTGCCATACAACGCACATGCACAATAGACTTAACTAAAAGTCCACATATCAGAAATACAAAGCAATATCTGAGCCAAGGTGTCTGCAACCAAAGGGTATGAAAGCCACATATCCAAACAGCACACCACTGAGTGACATGTATGAGGCTGGTGGCATTCACAGATATGCACAGAAACAGACTCTGCCCTTTAAAGGATCTCTGCTAGCCCAGAAAGGGGTTGAGAGCGAGGAGACAGCTAAATTAGACTATGACCTCCATTCTCTAGCTCCTTCAAAGCCATGCATGCTATAGCAAGCAACATTCATACATTGACTGCCATATTCCATTTGCCTAAGTTGCTGGCAGTCCTGCATGTATGTGCCACTGGGACTGCTGGAACACTGACCCAGCCAATATCTTCTGTGATGCTCAGCCAGGGTCAGGTTGCCTACTTGCACCAGGCTTCTTGCCACCCCACAATATAAAGAAATAGAAATGGAGCTAAGCCCTGTTTCATTGTCACCACTGATTCCCTATTGGGTGTGCAGGATGGTCATACACAGCCTTCAATTCCCCTCCCCATGCAAGGATTAAAATCCCAGTTTAACAAGTTGATTAGGCGCGCTCACCCTGCAACCTTAGTGTTAAAATTCACCACTACTGCTAGCATTCTGTTTCCATACAGCACTTAACAATCCATACACACATACACACGCGTCGCTGCAGGGCCTACCTAGGTGAGAAGCTTTTCCGACATGCAATGCGAGAGGCAAGCATTTCTTAAATTCTGCGCTGCCCCCCAGTGCTCTTGCTCATGGACTCCTTGTTACCCACTGCTGTCCCCATTAACCAAAGGGGCTAATGCCACAGGACTAAACTCCCCCGTCTTGTCCCCAAATCATGGAATGCTTTTCTAGTGAACTTGGCACAGAACCATCCCTTCTCATTTCTCGCAAAATTCTCAACCCTGCTTTGGTTACCTATCTCTATCAGTTCCCCCAGCAGTGTCTGTACTTATCGCCCTTTTGCTAAATTAACCACTATGCTGTGTTTTACTTAATATACTCTATCCAGTGTGAGATTAACATGCAGCTCATTTATAGTAACTACAATATATATCTATTTGTCCTACAACCACAGGTGATGCTTCATCACGCAGCCCCTAGTGTATGCCTTTTACTGTAATCTGCAAGCCCCTTCCCAACACCACAATGCCTACGGGCTTCTGCATGCTCCATGCTACTAGGAATCGCTCATTCCTTGCCAGATGTCAGTAGACCCCAGAGACGTTTTTATTGGAGGGCTCATGGGGTGGCTGCCCAGGGCCCCCCACGATGCTGCCTTGTCTAAAGCAAGATTCCAGTTTACATTAGGCTTAAATAGCACATGCCAGGAAAATGTTATTGCATGCTGCTGAGGCTCCAAACCCATTGTCTGTCGATTTTGACAAGTACATTCTGCCTTGTTCAATTAAAACCTGCAATGCCTTTCGTTTTCATTGTGGAATACATAGTTTGATTAAATACTATGGAATACATAGTTTCTGACTATTGCCTAGACTATTGACTAGCCCAGTAGCGAAGTTAGGACCTCTGAATAGTTGCTTTACCCTTATCCTAGTCCACTGTGCCCTAATCGAGGGACCGCCTACTGTGCCAGCCTTAGGATCTTGTGCTCTCAACCCACTTATCTATACGACATATTATATAGTAATACATCCTCAACTCTAGCAGAATGCATTTTAGCACAACCCTATTAACATACGCCCCACTGCTGTTATTACAGCTTATACTGGCAACTATGGACCAATTTAAACATGCACCCTGTCCTACTCTCCACAGAAACCCTAGGCTTCGCGCTAGACTCTCCACCCTCTACGAACCACAGTCACCTAGCAACCCCTATTTGAATCGCCGTACCATACCCAAAAACCACACTAGGAGCTCAACGCAACCTAAACCACAATTACCTGCCAGCACCTTAATGAAAGAACCCATCCCGGTTACTTCTAACACCAACTGTCTACCTAAAACAATCTCCATAACAGGAGCACTGATCAATGCTAGATCAGTCGTGGCCCACGCCACTGAAATAGCTGACCTCCTTACCTTAGATAACCTTGACCTCCTAGCAGTCACAGAAACCTGGCTACATGACGCAGCAGGTCCAGCCCTCTCCCTAGCAATACCCAAAGAGTACCAACTACTAAGACTAGACCACCCTAATGTCAGAGGTGGTGGATTAGCCATCATTGCCAAATCCAACCTGAATGTAAGGTTAACAACACTGCCCACCTTAAAATCCTGTGAACTCCTGGCCGCTAAATTACCAATATCCCCATGCCAAACCCTAACTATCTCATTTGCAGGCCATCAGGGCCCCTAGGGCCTTTCGAAGAGGAATTATCCAGCCTCTTAGCAGGCAACACAAAAAAGTCATCCCAGACAATGATCCTTGGCGACCTTAACCTAGGGCTTAATGACCCAAATGACAAGCAAGCGCAAACAATCGCTACCATGCTTGAAGGGCATGGCCTCACCCAAAAAGTCCTCACCCCCACCCACGACAAAGGGAGAATACTAGACTGGGTAGCCACCTCCAACTGCCCTACTACTATCACTAAAATTACACCCCAGCCTTGGACTGACCACTTCCTCATCAATTTCTACTTAACACTTAACAAGATGTCCAGAATTGAAAAAACAATGGCACCATCTGTTCCCACTAGATCCAGAAAAAACATCACACCAGACAATATCCTAGCCCTGCTCCTCCCAACCATCAATGCCTTACCATTTGATTCTGACCCAGACACCATGGTTAAAATATACAACAACACCATGGCCATAGACATGGACACCATCGCCCCACTGAAAAACTGTAAAGGTAAACAACAATCCCACCTTAATACTTGGTTCACCCCCCCCCCATCTAAAAGAACTGAGACTGGGAAAAAGGAAGCTTGAAACTGTATCGCAACACTCTCCTACAGCTGAAAATAAACTTAAACTGAAATTGTGTGCTACACATTATAAAAAAAGCAATCATCCAAGCTAAAAAAGAAGTCTATAACGACCACATTTCCAAAGCATGCTCCAATACAAAGGAACTATTCGCAATCTTGCGAGAACTCGAATCCCCCATATCACCACCTGATAACGTACCCAAAGACAAGCAGTTGTGTACAAATATCTAAAATGCCCTCGCTAATAAAGTAAAAACACTACAAACAAAAATTGCTATAAAAAAAGCCTTGCTCCCTCTTAGTGAAATTCCCAGCACGCCCACGCCCACGCTCAAACCTAGCCTAACACCCTTCAAATTCTCTAAGGTTTCCACACATGAAACTGAAAAAATCATTGCCTCACTAAAACCATCCAATTGCAAAGGCGATTACTGCCCAGCCCAGATAATCAAGGATGCCGCTAGAGACCTTGCCCCCTTCGTCACTAAACTCATCAATGCCTCCTTCTCATCTAGCACCGTCCCAAGTAGCTTAAAAGAGTCCTGGGTTCTCCCCCTGCTTAAAAAATAAACCTTAGACCCCTCCATCCCCACCAACTATAGGCCCATCACTACTGTCCCTTTCCTCCTGAAGATAATTGACAGAGTAGCCTATCTCCAAATCCAAAAATACCTAGAGACCAACCAACTCCTCGGCACTCGTCAATCGGGCTTCAGACCGCAACACGGCACTGAGACTGCCCTTATAGATCTCAAAGCCCAAATTGACGAGCTCAACAATAAAGGAAACACAGCTATGCTACTCCTCCTTGATCTGTCGGCGGCTTTTGACCTAGTGGACCACGCAGTACTCTGCAAACACCTAGCGTCAGCCACCCACTTCTCAAGTGAAGCTATAGCCTGGATCCAATCCTTTCTCGACAACAGAAGCATGCGAGTCTTCTCCACCTTAGACTCTGCAGACCCTATCCAGACAACATGTGGAGTCCCACAGGGCTCTTGTGTCTCGCCAATGATGTATAATATCTTTACTAAACCTCTATTCAACAAATTGGACAGACTGGGTGTCACCTACACAAATTATGCAGACGACACCCAGATCCTCATCCCCCTTTCGGGCAATTTCACTACGGATACAGCTTTAGTAAACACAATTTACACCCTCATTCAGGCATGGATGGCAACCCATGGCCTCTGCCTGAATGATGAAAAAACAGAGATCCTCATTCTAGGCTCACCCAACAACCTAAAAAAACTTGATTCCAACTACAGCTCCTTCAATATCAATGGCAATATAATCCCTGTCGCCAAAGAGGTGAAAACCCTCGGTTTCTATTTGGACTCCACTTTGTCCCTAAGGAAACAAGTGAACTCCCTGCCCTCATCCACATCCTATACCTGTAAACTTATTAAAGCATGCAGACCCTTCCTCTCACCAGCTAGCTGCATTATCCTAGCCAATGCACTAATCCTCTCAAAACTGGATTACTGCAATGCACTTTATGCAGGCACAAATAAATACATCATTAATAAACTTCAAACCCTACAAAACAACGCGCTCAGAACTGCCCTGAACCTCCCAGCTAGAGAGCACATCTCAAATGTGCGGAGAAAATACAACTGGCTAAAAATTAGCGATAGGACACCTTCAAAATTGTCACACTAACATTCAAATGTCTGAACAATGCAGCCCCCCCATACCTTAGGGATAGAATAATAAGAAAAACCACTGCACGACCAACCAGAACAGCCAACTCTTTCTGCCTCCAAACCCCTAGATTCCGACTAAAAAAAACAGGAGGTAATAGCTTCCCTGTGCAAGCAGCCCAGTACTGGAACGCCCTACCAGTTGAACTAAGAAGGGACCAGCCCTACAACAGCTTCAGGCACCATACCCGCACCTGGCTTCGACGCAATGACCTCTGAAACCGGTGACCCTGAGCATTGTGACCTGATGACACACATACCCCTACACTCTTACATGTAAAATGCACAAAATGTATTTACTGTATATAATTTGTTACTTTTCCACCCTTACATGTAAAGAATGTACATAATGTAATTACTGTATACAAATTATGTTACCAACAACCTGTAATATGCAACCTGTAACCAAGTTCTAAGCATTCTTGTTATTCTGTGCGCCCAGCTACCCAAGGGTTTTCGGGCGCCCTATAAACAAACAAACAAACAAACAAACAAACAAACAGGACCTTTGTAGCTTTACTTCCCCTCTGTGAGAATGTTGCTGATCGTGTGCATTAGTCAAAGTTGAAATCCATATTCATCCACGAGGTTCAGAAGTTGTCTCAGTGTGTTAAGCACTTATTGTAGGGATATGTGTTCATGTGAAGGATCAGAAGGGCACATTCCAGTGAGGCTGGCTGAACCGTTTTTAAATCTGAAGTTCACAAATATACCTGCACAATTACTTGGGTTTGCAGCACAAGCGGAGCGATTAGCAGCGCTGTTCCTGCACCAGGTAGGGGTTAAAATTAGTTTGCTCAGCTGGGCATTCTTAAAACCTAAGCAATCCCTTAAAAGATGTGCATAGAATTTCTGTCCAAGCGGCAAACAAGTATGCAAATTCGAGAATGTGCAGCAAAAGTGTTCATGCTTGTATCCTGGCTATGCCAGCAGACGGCACAGTGATCCTGGTCAAATCATATAGGATCCCTTGCATTACTGTGCTGTTATCTGCAAGGTTTTACCTACTTGCATGCTGGAACTTCCCTTGATAATTGAGAACTGACGCTAAAATCATTCCCAAGTTGTGTAGCCCCCGTCTGTAATATTTTGGGTTTTACAACTGTCAGGTTTGGGAATACGGGTTGCATACTCTTGCAAGTCAGTTTTATAACATTAGGTTGTTTTAGTTCATGTTGAGAGCTGGAAGAGAAAGTGCTCAACTGCTTGGAATTGCAATATTGGCACAAATCCCAGCTTCACCCCTTAAACGCTGTGTGATCCTGGGCAGATCATTTAATCTTTTATACATTTTAAATGCTTGTCTTAAATGCTGCATGGCTGCATAGTATGTCTCACAGAGAGTAAGGCCTCTAGGCAATATTGAATGTTCCCACACAGATGCCTCTCATAAGCCTGGTGGAACGCAAACAGGCTATCAGAAAACTAATGTATTTCTTTGCCAAAACTCATTGGCACCACGCAAAGATGTCTTTTTGCCCATGCCTGTTCATACTTATCAGAATGCATCACTCTTGTTGGCCCTACGGGCCCTTCTTGTCAGTCCTATATATATATATATATATGCCTTTAACATTCACAACTGGGCTGTTCTACCATGGAACTCACTAATTTTGTATGTAAAGCACCTTATTTTCCAAAAAATACATGCAATGTGTAAGACGCATTCACTCGAGCATTTTCCGGATCACTAAAAAAGGCTAACAATTACATCGGCTGTTAGCCTGTCTTTTTTTCAAACAGCTTTGCAAGGCAGGGTCATTTGCCGGGCAGTGTTTATCTCAAAAACTGTCTTTGCACATTCCTTTCTTGACAAATCACTGCTCACTTTCGTGGGCCATGAAGCAAGCATGTTTTTATTTCTCTTGTCGCGCTCTTAACGCACAAGAACAGCACTTCCCCAAATCACTACAACTCCATCATTCGTAGCACAATTTATCAGTTATTTTGTCTTCTACGAGGACATCACAAATTTAACTCCATAGCTGCTGGTTTGAAACAAAATATGTTTGCTTAAAGTGTACCAGCTGTTTTGCACTTTTCAAAAGCTGTTTAACTCTTTTTGGGCTGCAATCACCACAAATGTGTGTGCTTTAAACTATAATATCTGATCACCTATTTTAATGCAATTTTTCGCAATTTCAAAACCTTGGCTTGACGCCAATTTTTTAATTTAGCTTAAAGTATCATTTTTATACTAGTTCCAATATTTTTACAGTTCACATTCAGTTATGCCCTAAGATAAATCACATGATCAGCCGTAACATACAACAATTAGACAACATAACGTGACATGTCAAAAATCAGACACAATCTGGTCGGCTGCATGCAAGCCCCTCATGAATATTTTACTCGTTATTGATTTTTAAATACAGTTAATGTTTTTGGTTTGTTCCCAAATCTTGACTGCCATTATTCTTTTTCTCCGTGTCCCTGTCTCTATCGGAGAGGGCAGCTTTCACTCACCTTTTGTTCTCCCGCCGAACCTTGCAATCACTGCCTTCTTGAGGTTTTCATCTGGGCCGCTGCCCGTAGAGATGGGAATAGAGATGTCTGTAAGCGCGGGCCCATTCAGGTCCCGACTGCAGTCTCAATTATACTACCATTATCTACGGGGATCTTCACAGTTTACTAAGCCCGAAATGGCAAAGGACTCATGATATTGCCGAAGACCTAGATTTACTTTGTGTCAACGGCCATTAGGTGACTTGCTTTAATCAATAATTGATGGTCAACAACCGTCCTCTGCTACCAAATGTATACGAGGGCGCAGAGTCCTCTGACGGGCCCATAGGTCAGAGCACACCCTCCACTACCTATAAAATAAGATAGCTGCACCTTGAGGAGGTTGGGATGCAGGATTCACATACTCCAACACAATTCAATAAGGACAACTCAAAGATATGGCAAAGAGACTGTTAAGTACATTAGAGTTTATTTCATGGCACTGCTGGCACAGAGCACACCTATCCGCTGTGGTCAAGTTCCCTCACTCAACCAACCCTCCAGCATTACACAGAGCTCCTTTTATAGCAAAAGGTGAGGGAGCAATCTGCCCCCACCTTTTCCTGCACAGTCTTAGACAACTTCATTGTTAAACATTAGCTCATTGGGCAATTATTTTTAATTGGACTAACCCTTCAGAATGAAATGCACTCTAGCATGCATTCCTGACTCTTCTTCGGTGCTCTGTTCAATTTATAATTGCTGCAGCTGGATTTTTCAGATAAGGTCTCAGACACGGCCTAATTAAAAGTCTAGGTTCTGCCCATTCGTCAACATTCTGACAACTTACTACCCTTGAATGTCTCGGCTTTAAATTATCTCATTCTACACTTTCTGCTCATTTTAGCCACATTTTCAGTACATGCATTTTCATTAAAGGCATTTAGTCCATGCGATTTTCTGTCTATGTACAGAAAATGTTACTGTCCATCTGTGCCTTGCCACCTTACTACATCATGGTAATGACATGTTTTTACCTTATAAATACAATGCTTTTTTGAATACTTGTATATACTAACATTATGAATACCAATTTCACAAACTTACAACATCATTTTAGTCCGTATGACTTTCTCTGCTTAGGTTTAAGTGGGGGGGCTCCACTTCATTCAGCTGCTGATTCAATATATATTTAATTTGGGTCCTCCATTACAAGTGTGATCTGGAGGGAGGGATGGGGTATATTGGTGTGGATCAGAAGGGAGGAATGGGGCATCTGGGTGTAGATCTGGAGGGAGAGATGGGGCATCTGGGTGTGGATCTGGAGGTAGGGATGGGGCATCTGGGTGTGGATCAGAAGGGAGGAATGGGGCATCTGGGTGTGGTTCTCGAGGGAATAATAAGGCACCTGGTTGTGGATCTAGAGGGAGGGATGGGGCTCTGGTTGTGGATCATGATGTGGGGATGGAGTATCCGGGTATGGATCAAAAGGGAGGGATGGGATTTCTGGGTGTGGCTCTGGAGGGAGGGATGGGGTATCTGGGTGTGGATTTGGAGAGAGGGGAGGGGCACCTGGGTGTTGATCTGGAGGGAGGGATGGGGCATCTGGGTGTGGGTCTGGAAGGAGGGATGGGACATCTGGGTGTGGATCTGGAATGAAGGATGGGACACCTGGGTGTGGTTCTGGAGGGAAGGAAGAAGGGACCTGGTTGTGGATCAAGAGGGAGGTATGGAGCTCTGAGTGTGGATCAAAAGGGAGCAATGGGGCATCTTGGTGTGGCTATGGATGGAGGGGTGGGATATGGGTGTAGATCTGGAGGGGGGGATGGAGATCTGGATGTGGATCAGGAGGGAGGGATGGGGCATGTGTGTGTGGATTTGGAGAGAGGGATGGGGCATCTGGGTGTGGATCTCGAGGGAGGGATGGGGCACCGGGGTATGGATATTGAAGAGAGGGACGGGGGCACTTTGGTATGTATCTGGACAGAGGGATGGGGCATTTGGGTGTGGATCAGCAGGTCGCGATGGGCATTTGGGTGTGGATCTGGATGGAGGGATGGGGCATCTGGTTGTGGATCTGGAGGGAGGGATGGGGCTCTGGATGTGGATCAGTAGGTAGGGATGGGGCATCTGGATGTGGCTTGGGAGGGATAGGGCATCTGGGTGTGGATCTGGAGCGAGGGATGGGGCACCTGGGTGTGGATCTGGAGGTAGAGATGGGGCATCTGGGTGTGGCTCTGCAGGGAGGGAAGATGGCACCTGGGTGTGGATCTGGAGGGATGGGTGGGGGCTCCTTGGTTTGGATCTGGAGGGAGGGATGGGGCATGTGGTGTGGATCTGGAGTGAAGGATGGGGGCACGTGGATGTGGAAATTCAATGTAGGGGTGGGGTACCTCATTGTGCATTTGGAGTGAGGGATGGAGCTGTTGTTGTGGTTCAGGAGGGAGAGATGGGGCATCTGGGTGTCGATCTGGAGGGAGGGATGGAGCTGTGGTTGTGGATCAGGAGGGAGGGATGGGGCATCTGGGTGTGGATCTGGTGGGAGGTGTGGGGCATCTGGGTGTGGATCTGGTGGGAGGTGTGGGGCATCTGGGTATGGCTCTGGAGGGAGGGATGGATCATCAGGGTTTGAATCTGGAGCGATGGATGGAGCTTCTAGGCTTGGACCTGCATCTTATTCCCCACTAGTATGGTCATCCCTTCCTTACCATTGGAACAGTTTGCTTAAATCTGAGTATGGTAAATTTTCCATGCTAACCTATGAGGGTAGCAGGGTGCTAGTGACAGGGTTAGTTTGGCTGCCACATAATGTGCCTTCCAGAAAATAGACCCAGTTGATCCTGCACGTCTATTACTCCCTGCAAGTCTATTGACCCTTCCTTCAAAGCATAGAGGAAAGGTGTGTTTGGGGGCCAAAACGGATCTCCAGAACGGAAACAGAGGCCTTTTGGGCTAGGAAGTGAAACCCAAGCAATGCCCAGCGACATGGCAGCCAGACTGACTCGCAGTTTTCTCAAACATGCAATACCTTAGCCCTGAAGGCAGCCTCAAATAATGACAACCATGGGATTCTAACTGCCAGAAAGAACTAAAAGGGGAAGGGCCAGTCCATGTACCGGAACAACCATGAAATGAATTTTGTTTGCTAGCCCACAGTTTTCTCTACCTTGGAGAAATGACACTACGCGCTTACCTGAAAGGTTTTAAGCAGGAAAGAATGCTAGGAATGCACATTCCAATGCTTGCCACATGACATGGTGCCTGCCGAAAAGGGGTAATCACGGAATAACGCAACGACTCTGCTATGGCTGAAGGTAAATCCAAGATGGCGCTCCAATCACATTTGAAGCTTTCCAGCCCATCATTAATTTTAATAGAAGCTATCAGTTAAGGAACAAATGCTAGACTTGGACCAATGGGAGGAGTTAAGGCCTGACAAGGGAATAACCAATCTTAGAGAAGCATTCAAGGCCACATAGTGAATAAAAATGTTAGAAACAGCAACAGGTCCCATGGCTATAAAAGAGCCTTGTGAACTTCAGCCTGGGTTCTGGACCCGGAGGAGGCGGATGTATGCGTGAAGTGTCCCTTGATACAAGTGGGAAATGCTGAGGAGAGGGACCCAGGGGAGCCTTCTAACTGGAAGAAGACCGCACCAGAGAGGAGATCCCTGAAGCATGCTTCCTGGAAGAAGGTGGGCCAAAGCTGTAGGCTTTGGTAGAAGAGGAAGGTGGCACTTCGAAAAAAGGCTTACCAGAGGGGTACTAAAGCACCTCTCAACTCCTTGGCAGAGCTGAGGAGCCAAAGCCTGAGGCTTTCCACCAGAGACCCCTGAGGAAAGCTAGGAGGATCCAGGACATGGCAGAAAGACAAGAACGGTATTGGCTGCTCGAAAGGGACCCATAATTAGGGTAGGAGAAATACTCAGCACATTCCAAGTGGCGTGTGAAACCCAAGGGCTGGGAAGAGATCTTTTGTGAATTCTCAGACTATGAGTACCTGCTACTCGAACCTCCCAAGAGAAACAATCCTGTTTTGTTGCAGTAGAATAGGGACAGACTTTAAGGAATAGTTTATGTACTATTTGGTTTGTGCCAAAGCATTGGACTTCAGGTTATTAGCTTAGAGAAATCAGAAGGCTACTGATTTTTACAATTTAGGGTCGATACTTTAGCTGTTTTCTATTCAACCCTTTGGGGTTTTCTTTATTAGAAATAGGATGTCCCTCAAAGGGCGAAAACTTATTAAAATAAGTTTGGACTTTTATGTTTTAACACAAGAGGACCATCTTGTGCTGAGAGATCACAATTTAGTGTATGCCAGCATGATGAAGTATTATTCCAAGTCGCTCCTTAGTTGTATAGTTTCCCCTAGAACCTGTTAGGCATTTATCAAACCCTAACCAATTTGTAATTGAAATAAAGATACAGTTTGAAACACTTTTTGAGCATGATGTGTATCATTGCCTCAAGCTACTCACAGGAGGATGTTTTGTCCTATTCATACAACACCATACCCCTCTAGGGATCAAAATAAGTATTTGGAGAGTGTGCCAGGCCAGTAGGCTGGCATTGGCAAGAGGGGATGGAACCCCTCTCAGCCAGGGGGAAGGAGGGAAGCTTATCAGGGAGAAAGTCAAAGCCAGTCCTAACCCTGAGGTGGACATTAGCAGCTGAAGGGGTGCCAGTTCCTACCCCAATGGCAGTTCGATGTATTGCAGTACCCAATTGTCTCACACCATCCTCCTGTACAGAATGCGCCAGAGTTTGTTTTCTCTCTTTCACAGAGACACCATGAGCTCTCTATGTGAAGATTATTTCAAATTCAACGTGAATAATTTGCATAATGCTTGTGACAAAATCACCCCAATAAAAAACCAGACCAAAAAAAAGACAATTAAAAAATGGTTCTCTAATTCCCATTGTGTCCTTAAAACTGATTATCAGAAAAAAGAGAAACAGTGGCAAAAAAACAAAGACCAAGTTTCTTGCCTCACGGCTAAAACGGCCCTCACGGACTACAAGAAAGCCATTTATTTCTGCTAAATCTATCTAGTTTTCTATCGGACAATATTAAGCAGGCTGTGGATAAACCCAAAGAATTGTTTGAGGTTAAAAAGACATTTTGTAATCCTCAATGCACATCCACCTTACAACTGGCCAATGAGTTCAACAAATTCTTCCGGAATAAAGTTGTTCGATTAGAGACAATATTGCTAACTTTCCAGCAGGCCATAAAAGCCTCCTTTCTGACCAAACCATAGCGGCTACTCAGCCAAAGGAGAGCTTGGTGTTCTCGCCAGTATCTGCAGAGGTGATTCTTTCAATACTGTGCTCACTGAAACCTACTGACTTTACCTATGACTCTCTCCCAGACTGCCTTGCACGTCACCAGGCTAGCACCCTCACTGAATTCATTTGTTGCTTTGTTAACATGTCCATCACTCGAGGGATTGTTCCCCAGGAGCTGGAAGCTTCTATCCTAACACTGTTACTAAATAAAACCTCTTTGAACCACCATGTGTTGCAGAACTACCGTTCCACAGCTGGCCCTTCTTGGCCCGCAAAGATACTTGGAAAGATAGTTACACTCAGCTGCAAAATTTAATTGAAACTAACCAACTCCTAAATTCTTTCCAGTCTAGATTCAGGACCTTCCATGGAACAGAAACAGCCTTGTTGACAGTCTGGGATGAAATCCTGAAATCTGCCGATGAAGGTGGCCTTACTATGTGGGTGCTGCTTGAATTATTGGCAGCATTCAACACAGCAGACTTTGAAATATTGCTATCCAGACTCTCCAGTGACGCCCACATTTCTCATAACTCCTTAAAATGGTTCAGATCATTTTCATCCAATAGGACTCAGCAGGTTAAGATTGGACAATGCTACTCTAGTTCCACACCCATCACTTGTGGGGTTCCACAGGGCTCAGCCTTGTCCCCAACTCTATTTAATTTATTTATCCAACCGCTCATGGGGATTTTTTCAAAATGTAAGTTAAACTACCACTCGTATATGGAGGATGCACAGATTTACGTACGTGTAACCAACTCCCCTGACTCACGGCAGTCCATTACGGACTGGAGCGAGTTCAAAAGTTAAAAACTGGATGCAGGCAAATAAATTACAACTATGGTTATCCTTTTGGGCCCTAAAATCGCCCTCAGCACCCAATCCAAGCTGTATCCTTGCCATTTGCTGTTTGATCTCCTGACATCGTTTGCTACCTGGGGTGTATCTAGCAAATCTTGTCTTCGACCATCGTGTAGGGGAAACCATCAAGGCCATCTATTTTCACCTTAGTCTACTACAGCCTATTCTTCCTTTCATGCCAGAACCACACTGACCCATAGTGGTGGGTTCTTTGATTAATTCTAAGTTGGACTATTGCAACAACATTTTGGCCGGGATCTCAGTAAATCAACTCACACGGCCTCAAAAAGCACAAAATGCTCCTGTGAGGCTCCTTTTTGACATCCAAAAGGTTTTCATCAGTTTCTCCATATCGGAGGAATTTGCACTAGTTACCAGTACAGCAAAGAATCACTTTCAAGATTCTTTGTCTTGTTTTCAAATGCCTTAATGGACACGGCCCTGCATATCTTATGGCTAAAAAAACTCCTTAGTGTCCATCTCGCACCTTGCGATCCTTGGATCAATATCACCTAGCAGTTCCCGCCTCCCACTTCATACGCAGAGGGGACAGGTGCTTTTCAGTGGTGGGCTCTCGGCTATGGAATTCGCTGCCCACTAAACTCAGACCGACATATTCTCACCTGGCATTTAGTAAATGCCTGAAACCCCACCTTTTCAGTAACCTTTAAGAATCCATGCTTATGTACTACTTACATTATCTTATTTATACGACCTGCAGAAGCAGTGTAGTCTGCCCGGTTCTTCTGTAAGCCAAGTTATGCACTTGACAAATAACTCAACTGTGAAAGGACAGAGTAGAACCAATCACCCGAAGGTTGGCAGCAGCCCACAAGCAAGCATAGTCTCCCAGATAGAGCCACCGCGCAGGAGAGAGAGACGTAATGGGGCCACAGAGCTAGCAGGACCGCACAGCAAGCATCGGTCTGGCCCAGAAGACCGGCAGGGGCCAAGCCTGCAAAGTAATCCAAACCCATGACCACCAAAGACATGGACGGGGGCAGATACCCTACACAAAGACTGGGGGAATATCTGCTGAGGCACCCGTGACATGAACTTGAACAGGATGAAACTGGAGTCGCCATTGCTGGAGTTTCACAAACCTGTGCAAAGAAAAGGAGTGGACTTAGCCAGTTATTTGGAGCCTATATTCCTGTAACCCCACCCAGGAGGGGAAAACAGGGCCAGATTGGTTAGGGCAAAGAACCAATTGGAGGAGGAGGAACATAAGAGTGGCAGGACGTGGTGGATTATTTGGGTGGGGTCAGGGGAGGTGGAACAAGAGACCAACAGGAGGAAGGAGCGGCAGACTAGGGAGGTGATTTCTGGAGAAATTATTATTTCCCAGCCCTTTTAGGCCTCCCTGGGTGGCATTCGGAAGACGGTCTGGTCTCTCCCACGTGCACTCAGGAACCAAGATGCTCTTTGC
This sequence comes from Ambystoma mexicanum, assembly GCF_040938575.1. NCBI lineage: Eukaryota > Metazoa > Chordata > Amphibia > Caudata > Ambystomatidae > Ambystoma > Ambystoma mexicanum. Next base: position 1,135,228,029 of record NC_090932.1, on the reverse strand, counting down.
TTTCCAGTGCTAACTGTTTCCTGTTACTGTTGTGCAGGTGGAGCTGGAGAGCTTCCCTAAAGATAGCGTTGGGACCGGGACAACAGGAAAGAAAGATGTGTTTTTATGCATTTGTATCTAAGTGAGTGTTTGTTGAATGCGTGTATGTGTGTGTGTGCCAGAGACCGAGACTGCCTCTGATTGTTCGGGGAAACCAACTGGGGTTGCCCCATGCGCAATCAGTTCTCTGATTGAGAGTGGGGAAGGGAAAGGGGCTGCCTGCTTTCCCCATTCACAATCAGCCTCTGATTATATGTGGAAGTGAGGGCTAGCAAATGTGGCCTTTCTGCACACTCTGTGGTGCTTTACCAGTCTGAACTCTCTTCCTTTGAATCCCATACGAAAAAGTGGAGTTCCACATGACTCCTCCTGATATGTAAGCATTCATTGGTGACAAGAAGGTAATTAAAAAACCTTTATTTTCTATAGTACTCTGGTGAGGTGGCCATTTTACCATGATTTACCTGGACTGGGGGGATCCTTCAAACACTAACCTTGCCTTTGCTTGCGCTGTGTGTCTGGCATGGCCTAATTCTGGGAGAAATCCGAAAGACTGTCTTTAGCAGCCTTTTATGATTCTTCAGGCTGAGGGACCTGGCAAACCTAAAGAAGTGCCTGATCTCTTACCCAGGCCTAACTTGGAGGGTTTGCTAAAATATACACCACTGCCACCTTTACTGGATATGGGGCGGGCTTAGCCAGCCCTTCCCGAAGAGACTTTTTTGGAAGGTGCGTAGCTGCTTCTCCACCACACATCTCTAGCTATCTCGAGCCAACAGACACCACACCGCTCCTGCAAGAACCTCTCCTACGGACTCATTGGAAGAAAACATCACAACCATGAACGCCACGTCCGACCCATTGGAGAACGTAAACATTCATCTTAGTGTATACAACCACTCTACAGGGCTTCTAACAGCTTTAGCACAGAGCGTGTACAATTATTTTTGGAAAATAAAGTTGTCCAACTATTTTTATTGGATTATAGGGTATCATGACAATTTTTATTTTAAACATTTTGTGACCTGAATGGAGAGAATTCAGAATAACCATTGCATTAAATGTTTACAACATAACATTTTTGAATCTGTTCCTCACATTATGAAAGCAATTTAATAATTAAATAAGTCTGATTTACTGTTCTTAGCAATATGTGTTTGGTAAACAAGAATTGTAGATCACAAACACCTCTAGGTAAATTATCCATGTAATGCCTTAATAATGAACTGGAAACAAATATTTTTGTTGGCATATTTATTTTAACCAAGCATTAATAGAGAAACATATTAGAATTTCAACAAATATAAATATTGTACATGTTTTCTACTGGGGAGTTTGAGCTCGTCACAAAGTAGTGGGAACACAGCTGCAAGTGGCACCATCTATCTGTGTGAAAGATTGTTTATAAGAGTTACTTTATTTTAAGCTTAGTGCTGTTGTGGTGTAAAATGATGCATACAGTGGCTCCTCAGGGACGTCATTTAGGGGTCGCCAGAGGTCGCAACAGTGACCTCTGAGGTCTCCCTTGCGACCTCTAAAAAAAAATGTTTTTTTTTTTCGTTATGCAAGCTCCTGGGCTGTGGCCAGCACCATGTGGCTCTTTACTTCTGGTGTGGCTGGCTTTCTTGTTAAGCCCCCTTAAAAATAAGAACAGGAGTGCCACAAGTCTAACACTTTCACACTGACCCTAAATAAGAAAGACTAGGAATACCAAAAAATGTGTCTTTCTGGAATTCTATGCAATAATTGCTAGACTTATTCAAGCACAGGCACACTTCAGGGGGTGAGTCACTGATTTAGTCTGTTCTTAAATGCCTCAACTCAGCATGTCATCCTTCTGAGGTTGATAAATGAGTACCAACACAGGTTGGGTGACATTGGGTGCATATTCTTTCTATATAAAGCGCTGAAGTGTAAGTGCTATACAATAACACATCATTACCATTTGGTTATGGAATGTCTGCTAGCATTCACTGTAAATTGGTAATATTGGCCTATATACACTGATCTTAACGATACATATGGTGATCCATTCTTGTATGAAATGTACATCACATTATAGTGATATCGTAACCATATTTTTCAAAGTGTAGAATGCTATATGATGCCACTTCCTGTTTTGTGAACGGGTGAAATGTCGTGTTCCATCACTTCCCGCGATATCACTTCAGGGTGGGGTCAAATTACATCACTTCCGGTGATGTAATCAGGGGTCAAGGGTCGTGTGATGTCACTTCCGCTACCCTTTGCATTTTGGTGAAATGACGTCCCTGTGGCTCCTCACACACTATGTTGCCTCTGAAATGTTAAGTTACGTCTGTCATTGCATTAATAAAATAAGATAAAATATTACATTAATCAGAAGTGGCCACCAAAGCATTAGCATATTGAGATGAGGGTGTTTCATGAAATTATATAACACATTTCTGATGCAATGTTCCACGAGAATTTTGGCGCACCTGATAAAGTAAAACAAAACTGATGACGTGAATACTAACAGTGTGGCAGCATGTGTTTTTGAAATACATTTCACCTAGCCTATGAAACTGCCAATCACACTATAAAACCATGTTACACTCTCATTTGACTAGTTTTATAATGCCCCATGTATAATGATACTTGAGAATTTGCACTATTGACCCTTCATCATGGAAAATTGCAAAAAGAAACTATACTATTTATCAGGGCTCGGGTTACTGCTGATGATCTCGCTTCTAAGACCATCTCTGGGCTGTTTCCATCGTGTCCTGGTAAATAGCAGAATATTCTTTGCTTTCAATGTGTCCTTGTAAATGTTAGCAAAACAACATTATTCAGCAGGACAATGGGCACTGCTGACATGCTCCTCTCTAACACGATTGCTGAGTTGCTTTGATGGTGCCCTTTCAAAGAGTAGAATTGTGCATTATTTACTCTTTATCCTGGCAAATAGTATGCATTTTCCACTATTTACCCTTCATCCTGACAAATAGTAGACATTTTGCATTATTTACCCTTCGTCCTGGCAAATAGAACTTCTGTAATTTTTACCCTACATCCAATTGTCCTTGCAAGTAGTAGAAATTCAGCACTATTTACCCTTCATCCCATCGTCCTTGCAAATAGTAGACATGTTGCACTGTTTATCCTTTGTCCTTGAAGACAGTACACATTTTGCACAATTTACCCTTCGTCCTGGCAAATAGTACACATGTTGCATTATTTGTCCTTTGTCCTGGCTAATAGTAGAACTTCTGCACTATTTACCCTTCATCCCATTATCCTTGCAAATAATAGAGATTCTGCACTATTTAGCCTTCAGCCCTTCGTCCTTGCAAATAGTACACATTTAGAATTTTTTCGCCTTCAACCGGGCAAATAGTAGAATTTCTGCACTATTTACCCTTCTTCCTATCATACTTGCAAGTAGTAGAAATGTTACACTATTTACCTTCATCCCGTTGTGAATGCAAATAGAAGAAATGATGCGCTATTTCCCCTTCATCCTTGCAAATAGTAGGAATTCTGCACTATATAACCTTTGTCCTGGCAAATGGTACATATTGCTTGCACTATTTACCCTTCATCCTGGCAGATAGTAGAATTTCTGCACTATTTACCCTTCTTCCCATCATCCTTGCAAGTAGTAGAAATGTAACAATATTTACCTTCATCCCATCGTGAATGCAAATAGTAGAAATGATGCGCTATTTCCCCTTCATCCTTGCAAATAGTAGGAATTCTGCACTATATAACCTTTGTCCTGGCAAATGGTACATATTGCTTGCACTATTTACCCTTCATCCTGGCAAATAGTGGAATGTCTGCACTATTTTCCCTTTATCCCATCATCCTGGCAAATAGTAGAAATTCTGCACTATTTAACATGTGTCCTGGCAAATAGTACATATTCTTGGCACTATTTATCCTTCGTCCTTCCGAATAGACCTTACCTTATGAATACCATCTCTGCCGCAATCCTATATGAACTTGGAGAATGACCTTAGTTCAGAATTGTGGCAGAGTATAGTTTTTCCGTGTTTGTTTTCTGGGCCCGCTGCTGCAGCGTCTGGGCCGCCCATCACTCAGCATTTTCATTAATTTCCTTCCAAAACAAATGCTGGCAGGCCTGGTTGCCAGCACCTCTCATTCCACACTGGTTGCGTCCCTGCTATTACAGAACTGTGTGCCACACTGCTCTGCCAATGCCCCTCCATGCAGCAGCCTTTGTTATTAAATTACTGGTTGCGCACAGAGCGTTCTGCTAGCGGCCCTTACTGCCTTAGTCCTGCTCTGTCGCAGAACACCAATTGATCCCAATACCAAGACGCCACCAGGGTTTTCAGTGGGATAACAATATAGGAGGGTGGTTCACCCTGGCCTTCAACTGAAATCTGCCTTTACAGAGGGTAGCGACTGGTGGATATGGGGACCGTCCCCTGCAGTGAGTTGGGGTGTAACCTGTTCTTGCTTCACCTACACCTAGCACTCTGAAGAGAACACTTTTAAGTGTGACACGAGACAAAACATTTCATACATGAATTCAATGACATGACAGAATATTCATTTAGTGACGTGGCTTTAAAAGCAAAAGTACAACAAGAGGCAAACAGACTCACTTGGTATGCGCATCCCCCTGCCTTATACAAGCACAGGAACAGTTAGTCTCCACCTCTGTCTCTGCTCAAAGCACGTTTACTTTTAAGAGCAGGGCGGCTGGAAGTGTGTCACACTGAGGAGTGAGACTGAGGACTAACCAAGGCTGACAATCTTTTTGGTAAAAATACATTTTCTTCCATTTCTTTTATTTTGAGAAGAATATGTTTCTGCTTAACTAGTTCTTGCCACACACCAATTGGTTCTTCGTCCAGCTCTTTAAGCTAAGCTGATGTTCTCTCGCAGTCTGCACACTATGGGAAATAGTAAACGTGTGCAGGCACTTTATACATTTTGAGCTTTGAGGGTAGACACACACCTGTGTGCCTGGCGAGGCTTGACTTTTAGTTTCAAATCATGATTGGCTCGAGTGAAATGTTTTGTTGCACTGGGGCTTGATTAGACAATGCGTGGAGTAACTACAAACACCAGAATGCAATGCTTTGGGAGCTTAACTACCAGGACTGAGTATCTGGCACTGGGCATGCCATAACTCGATATGTCTTTAATGTCCCCTTCTGGGATAGACGTGTGTGTGCGTTATCCTCTCCTAATCTTAGTCCTTCTTGATACAGTCTGCATGTTGTGGTGAGCATGATGCTAACACAAGTTGCATTCCCACAACAACAACACAAAATAACACTAAGCACAGAAACCAATCGGTGGTTTTTAGTTTTACGAAATGGTTTACTTTACAACTGAGGATGGAATACAGCGTTAGCAAGAGGAACACAGGATGTTTCGGTGACTGTTACTTGTGCGTTTCTTCTTGCACAAACAACAGTGTGCCACTAGGCTGTGTACACCGACTGTGTCTGCAATGGGACATCACGGCTGTAGATGATTCTTCCCCTGACGTTTAAAGCATAAACGAGGAGTAGCAGACCCTGGCTCGTTCTCATTAAAGCCTCGCGACGCCCAGGGATGGCGGCGACTCTGGGAAAGACACAAAGAAAATGAAATAAAGGTACACATTTTAAACCACCTCTGACTCGGAGTACCTTTATTGAGGCTCTGACCTTAGTTATGGGGCAATGTAAAACAGTCCTTTGATACTGGAACATTCAGCTGAATGGTTCTAATCTGCTCTGTTACAGCATCCTTCAAGGTTTTGACTTTATCTACTCTTCTTTCTGTTCTGTCACAGTTTTCATCTAAATGTCATTGCTAAAAAATTGTTTTACAATTTGAATGCAATAAATAAATTAAAAAATTAAAAACAGTTGATGTATGGGGTGTGTGCCTGTCAGGTGTTTCGAAGCTTAGCAGAGGTTATACATGACCCACATAATGCATTTAAAATTAAGTTGTTTTTAGGAAAACGTTTTTATTAAGCCAGGGACACTTAGCCAGGTGTGTAATTTGTTTAAGGCTTATGCTCTTGACAGCCATGAAAAAGGTTGCAGTGTATGATCATTTTTCACTGGGAATGACTTTGTAGATCATGCGTCTCGAAACAAAAGTGCACCCTTCTAGGTCACAACTCCTGTCTTGCTTTCTGCCTTCCATCAACGCCTACTTTAGTGCAGTTGTAGCTGATTGGTTACAGCCGGTGGGGCTCAGTTTGACTGCCTCAGGCCAGTGATTCAGCACGTGTCATGCTGTAGCTCGAGGTTTGGTAAACCATGTGGCATAGTGCTGGTAGTTTGTTGATGCTACAGTAGTCTAGGCAGGAGTATAGGCCAGGGCTTTCAGTGTGCTAGGACTAGCCTTGGTGGAGCCCGGGACTCTCCTAAAAATGCTCTTGAGCCAGGGCTCTGTCCCCAGCTAGCTTCCATTGCATACCCCATTTTGCATTTATTTTTTCGCGCAGTGCACACGCACTCATTACTGTGACCCCCAGGAGCTTGACTTGTGACTACACTTTAAGATATGTGCCACATGCCGGGTCTCACCATTGCAGGCCCTGGTTGGAAATGTGCTAAAATTCTTGGGTGTATCTGGCTTGTGCCTTATTTTTGTCTGTCTTTTAAGTGCAACGCACTCTCCTTATCTCACCTTTCATCTTAGGAACGGCCTGTAAAACCAATACATTTTTAGTCTGTTGACCCTTTTTTTTTTAAAAAGATATCTTGAGGAGAAAAAGACCCCAAATCCACCTGGATTGCTTCAGGCTCCATCGCTATGCTTGGCCGATATGGCATTTCAGGAAAAAATATTTAGCCCCCACCCCCACAGTTAAAAAAATTCACCAGCTGCCACTGCCTCTGGGGAGAAGTGGGGAAAACTGGTGAATCATCACATACCCTTCCTCTAATGGTTTCGGCTTCACCATCTCCATGTAAGGGAAATCGAGATAGAAAGTCAACATTCCCATGTTCCTTGCCTTTTCTATACTCAACCATGAAACAAAAAGGCTGAAGGTCTACGAACCAGCGCATTATCCTGGAGTTTGTATCCTTTCTTAAACTAATCCAGGTTAGAGGAGAATGGTCAGTCACTAATTTGAATTTACGACCGATCAAATAATACCATAAGTAAGGGCCACCAGTTCAATGCTGGTGTAGTTTTTCTCCCGAGGAAAATGATGATAGTTATATACAAAACCAGATGTTCCACGCCATCAAATTCCTGGGAAAGTACAGCCCCCAAACCGACCTTGGATGCATCGGTCTGTACTGCAAATTCTTTGTTGAAATTAGGGACCTTAAACACAGACTCACTACAGAGGATGCGTTTTAAAGAGTCAAAGATGGCCTGATCTTCTTCCATGCAACTTTTGGGGCTCTGCATTTTTCAATTTATCGTCTAAGCAGGATGTTATAGCCTAATAGTTGGGTATAAATCCTCTATAATATCCTGTGAGCACCAACAATGGCTTTAGATCTCTGTTTGATTTCGGGGGAGGCATCTCCTGAACCGCCTTGACCTTTTCAAGTTGGGGTTGCACCAGATAATTCCCCACAAAGAACCCCAAGCACTTCACAGCTGACTGTGCCGAATGTCCTTTATTTGGGTTGGCAGTCATACCGGCTTGTCTAAGGGCTTGTATGACTTCATATAAATGGAACACGTGATCCTCCCAGGTTTGACTGTGGATCAATATATCATCAAGGTATGCGCCACAGAAGTGATAAAAGAGCCACAATGTCTTGTCCATCAGTCGCTGAAATGTTGCGGGTGCCCATTTAAATTGGAATAATCCCTGGGGAGTGGAGAAAGTGGTCTTCTCCTTACCGGCGGGATTCAATGGCATCTGCCAATACCAGTCTTTCAATCACATCGTCAATCCGTGACATCCGATAATTGTCAAACTTGGATATGGCATTCATGTTTTCTGAAGTCTATATAAAATCTGCACAACTGATTTGGCTTGGAAACAAGGACTATTGGCGAATGCCATGGACTTTACAATGGCTCTATTTTGTCCACATCTAACATATTCTCCACCTGCTGGAGAATTTCCTCTTTTCTCACCTCTGTGATCCTATAGGGCTTTAGGTTAATTACCTTTCCGGGAATGTGTACGAATATAATGTAGGAACCCTGTGACCCATCCAGGAATTGGTCTATTAAGTCTAGGATGTCTTGTTGTTGGTGAGGGGGCAAGTCCTCCTTCCTCGCCTTCGAGAGGTTCACATGATAGAACTGGGTTTTGGACTTTCACTCAAGTTGAGCCACCTTAAAATTGCATGGACCAGTTCTTTCTAATATTTCACATGGCCCATACCATCGTGAGAGTATCTTGTGCACGGAGGTGGGCAAAAGTACAAGTACTTTTTGACCTACAGAGAATGATCTCTGTACTGCTTTCTGATCACAGTGAGCCTTTTGGTTTTCCTGTGTACGTCCCAAATATTTCTGTATTAATGCTCATGCAATAGCCATATGTTCTTTTAGGCATTGTGCTGTTTGTGACATGGGGATAGCAGTCTCTTCCCTTTCTTCGCAAGTCTCCCGGAGCTGGTCTAAGACGTTGCTTGGGTCAAGTCCATGAAGGAGTTCAAAAGGGGAGAAACCAAATGAAGCCTGTGGGGATTTCCCAATGGCAAAAACAGCCCATGCTATCATTTAACCCAATTACCTCCATCCGCTTCCACCAACTTTTGAGGATGTTCTACAATGTTTGGTTAAAACATTCCACCAAACCATCTGTGCCTGGATGGTATACAGAAATGTGTAAAGTCTTAATCTGTAGGATTTGTTTAACGTCTGCCATCGATTTGGACATAAATGTACTGCCCCGATCTATTAGAAATTCTTTCAGAAATCCCACCTGGGATAAGAAAGGTTTCAAATGTTTAAGAATTTGTTGGAACGTGTTGTTCTTTAAAGGAAATGCTTATGGATACTGGGTAGTGTAATCTAGGATTACCAGGATTCCAAGGCTCCAATGATATGATATGATGGCATTTATAATGTGCCTGTACACAAGTGTATCTAGGTGCGACACAACAAGGAGGGGGAAACAGAAGGAGGACAAAACAACGATCTTACTAGGTCTCATGTCATTCAGATCGCGCAAGTACAGGGAAGTGGTAGGGGAGAAGCGCTGAGGGGGAGGAGGGGAAGGAGAGGCGCAGGTAACTCAAAAGTGCAGCCAGTGGGTGACTAAGTGCATGTAACTCAAGGAGCAGCCAACGGGTGGCTCATAAGTGCAGAAAGAAGGGACTGTATGGTTGCAGATACAGACCACAAGTGCTGGGGGAGCCGGGAGGCAGTGCAGAGTGTAACTGGACATGCAGGAGCCTGGGCCCAAGTTCAGAGGGTAGCCAGGTGACCAGTGAGTTAAGCAGTCGGGACATCAGCAGGGGAGAGAAAGAGAGAAAGTGGAAGCAAAGAGGAAGGTCTTGAGTTGCTTCTGGAACCGGAGGTGGTTCTGCTCAAGTTTTAGAGAGGCAGGGAGACTAGTCCAGAGAGAGGCCCCAGCCGAGGATAGAGATCTGCTCCCAACTCTCTGCTTGGAAAAGCGACTGACCCTCAAACAGTTCGAGGTGGATGAGCTGAGAGCTCGAGAAGGAAGATATTTAGGAAAATAGAGCTGGAGATAGTATGGTCCCAGGCCCCAGAAAGCCTTGTGGACGATGCAGGGGTCTTGAGCTTGATCCTTGCTACCACTGGGAGCCAGTGAAGAGATTTCAAAGCTGAAAAGATATGATCCCTGGGCTTGAGGCCAAGGACAAGTCTCACAGTCCTGTTCTGGATAAGTTGTAGAGGTCGGAGAGTAGAGGCAGGAAGATACAGAAAGAGGCTGTTGCAATAGTCCAGCCTAGTGAGGACCAGAGCTCTGGAGACAGTGAGCTTCTGGGGGAAAGTGAGGAAAGGAAGAATACCTCTGCTGAGGTGCAGCTGATAGTTTGACTTCTTAGAGATGTCAGAGATGTGAGGAGAGAAGGAGAGGGTGAAGTCAAAGATGACCCCAAGGTTCTTAGCCTCACAGGTAGGAGCAGGAAGAGGGCCCAAAGTGGCCGGCCAGAGAGAGAGAGAGAGGAAAGGAGGGAGCTGGTGTACACTGTCCATCCCAGTTCTCGAAAAAGGTACCTTGATGATAGGAAGATGTTGTAATGGTGCTGGTTGTATTATATGTGCAGCTGTCTTTTGGCACAGGGCACAAGTAGTGACAGAGTTCCTAATGTCGGCATGTACTCCGAACCAGTAGAACTGTGGTATAATCTGGCATTGTGTCTTTGCTGTACATACATGTCTTGATGTTAAATGTGCATGTGCCATTCTAGAACGATTCTTCTGTGGCTTCGAGGAACCACTATCTGAGTTCTAGATATCCCTTCTGGTGTAGTGTCCCCTTGATACAAGAGGCCTTGTTTAAGGAAAAAAGGACCCCCGTGTGATCTCCCTTCATCTTCAGAGATGACCTGAAAATGCCTCTGAGAGCATTGAATCATGTTGCTGTGCGAAAGCCAGATCTGGGATGACCTCTGTTTCTTCCCTGGTTGACTTACTTATTAGAGGGGGTGTTTCATCAGGCGGATTTTTGTCAGCCTCTCAAAAACCCCTAGTGCCCCTTTTCATCAGTTCTTGTTCCTGAACCTCTATGGGTTTTGGAAGGAACGTACACTCTAGGATTGCCAGGGCAATTTTTTAACCAATATTCACATGATAAGTCTGTTTCCAATGATTGTGAAGCAATATTTTTATATCACCCTGATAACCTGGGTCTATCACCCTTGCCTTTACATCAAAGCCATATCTCCATGCGAGGCCTGACTTGGATACCAGGCGGATGTATGTGCCCTTTGGAGGAGAGAAAATTAATCCAGTAGGGACTAATTGCCGTTCTTCTACCTCTATGGTAACATCAATGCTACTATGTAAATCAAATCCAATGGATTCAGTAGTGGCAACAGTGGGGCTGGAAGCTATTTCACTTAGTTTGGAATATTTAAGGATCACCCAAGTTATATCAAATGGTCCCGATCCCACTCTGACACCATACATGATGGTGTAGAAGAAGGAGAATGACAAAGAAGGGTCATCTTGGGGCTATAACCTTGTATTAAATCAATAACAAACCCGTCTATCCCTACTTCTAAGGGACTTGCCCTGCCTCAACCTAGGAAAACCTTGGCGAGTTGTCAGAATGTCTGTCAAATTCAAATGTTCTTCCTCCTCTGTCAGAAATCACTAATCTAACCCTAACACTGCAAACATATGTCTTTAACTAGAATTAAATGTGTGTTTCCTTCTCCAGGGGAATTACTCCTTCAATGTTCCAACATAAAGGACCAGGGGAATGACTCCCTTCTCCTGGCCCTTCTATAAAAGTTCTTCAAAGTGGTCTTCGAGCACTTCTGCAGAAAACCTTGATTCGTCTATTTAACTCCTTCTAGGGAGTAGAGAAACTCTTAGCCTTGTCTGGCTTCCGATTAACACTCTGAATATCTCCACCAGGCTTTCATATCTATCCACTGGCTCCTATGTTGTCTTGAGGGATTTGTTTTGCAAAGCTCTTGGGATTTCCAGGAAGATTACTCATGTTCCAATTTGCATGAGCAGTGGGATTGGGTGGACCACTGTAACAAGGGAGAGGACTCCTGATACACTCTGCTTGAGCAGTGGTAATGGCCTGGCCACTGCAATGAGGGAGATGACCCCTGATGCATTCTGCTTGAGCAGTGGTGTTGACTTTGCCACTGTGACGAGGGAGATGACTCCAGATACACTCTGCTTGAGCAGTGACATTGACTTGGCCACTCTGATGGGGGAGATGACTCCCGATGCACTCTGGCTTCTTGGTTTGGCTTCCCTGCCCCCTCCTATTCTTCCTGCCATTCCTGTTAACTTGTTCTCTGGTGGGACATGGCTCCAGTTATTTTCAGGGTCTTGGGTTCCTTCCTTTGAGATTTCCAACACCTGCACGGCTCTGTGGCAGGCTTCAGCTGGTGGTCCCAGCACTGTTTCCAGACCTCACGGTCCACCTTTCTGTGGTCGTGACACCACATCGACTGCTTCTTCCTTCTGGCAAATCGGCTTCCAACTGGCTCCTGGGACTTTGTAGATGCATCCTGTGCTTTGCAGCCTCTGCTTGGAGGAACAACTTCCCTGTGTCTGGTCCTCCCATTTTGAATCTCCCGGGCAGGACTTGCATGCTGCTGGCTTCCACACTTCGACTTCTCTAGTCTGTTCTTACTGTCTATTTTGTATTGTTGACTCTGCCCACGACATAACTTCAACACCATCTTGGAAAGTCTCTTTGGCACTCTTCATGCTTCCAGTGAGCCACCTTGTTGCAGTACTTGGTTGGTTTTACATATGGCTTCCCATTGCCTTCTTTGTCCCAGTATGTTTTAAATTTGTCACATTCATGGCTTTATAAAAACACGTTTCCTTTATCGATGGTGGGAGAAAAGGGTGACCATGAGGGTAGGGGTTGTAGGGAGGCTTTTCCCCAATGGGACATCCTCATCCCCAGGAAGGGAGTCCCTACCCATGAGGTCCTCCTGCATTTTACCATCAATATGTGGACTATTGGGTAGCAGCCCCACCTCCATAGCCTCATAGGAAAGTGCTCTCCTCTGGGGAGAAGTGACGAGACCTGGTGAATTATCACAGTTCCTAGATGTATTTATTTATGTTGGTGAAAGAAGGTAGAAAATGTTTAGTTTCTTGTTTTACCTCAGTAGAGGGTTTGTCTGAGACATATTCTGGAATTGACAGCTGCTTTCAGCCTTGGAAATATTTACGTTTCCTATTAAGTTTTATTTGCATCCCATTTTAAAAAGCAATGGATCAGGTGGCTGCTCGCTCCACTCTTAATAAAACTGAATTTTTGCTTCGCACAAAGGGAAAGGAGGATCTCCTTTCCTTGCAGAACACGGTTTCCTACCCTGGGGCGATATTTGGCGGCACGGACATGGGATAATGACACCAGTTCATACAAAGGAGAACCTCCTTTTTTTGCTGCTGGCAAATACTGTGACTGGAGGGGCAGTAGCCCCCTACTATGGCCCGGCGATAACCATTCAAAGCGGAGGTAACCGAATTAGCGCTGACAATACTGCTCTGCCGGATCATGAGCCAGTGCAAATACCGGCGACTGTAAAATCAGCTGGTGCTATTACAGTCGGCCACACGAGGTGCAAACGCAGCCCGATCACAAATCCATGTCCGGTGCTATTAGTACAGAAAACCGGGGCTAATACTGGCGAAAACACACCGCAGTTACTGCCAGCTACCAGCTGGAGGCAAATTAACACAGGTGCCTGAAATTAAGCCACAGGTGATCCCAATACATCCCAGAGGGCTACAAAAGGCACACCCCTACCCTAAACTATGTTTCCAACACCATGGTGTTACCAGCCACTGTGAGCTGGCACAGGCAGCTACACATGCTGTGCTTGGAGGTAGAGAGACTGGACAACCAGGACAGGGCACAGAGAGTACAGGGAGGTGGGCAGGGAGAGGAGGAGAGCCCAAGCAAGGCATGCCCCAGTCCCCAGGATCAAGCCTCACCTTGGACCCTCACTGACAACCAGTTGGTCACCCTGTACCGCCCACGTTCTGTGCAGTGCTGGCCAAGGTGCTTGAAGCCTTCCTGCGGAAAGTGCAACGCCACATGTCATTGCCCACCACCCTATCACAGGTCAATGCCATGAAGGCACAGTTCTATGCCGTTGCTCAAATGCCAAATGTGATAGCTGCCCTGGACTGTGCCCATGTTGCACTGGTGGCCCCCCAGGCCCATGAAGCAGTGTTCCGAAACCGCAAGCACTACCGCTACCTGATTGTGCAGGTGACCTGCAACCACTAACTCATCATCAAGCACTACTGTGCCCGCTACCCTGGTTCCCGCTACCCTGGTTCCACCCATGATGCCATGGTCATACAGAACAGCCCACTGTCAGGATACAAGGAGAGGCACAGAGGAACACGGATTCTGGATAGTGGATGAGTATGAATGCTAGCACACATGTGCTGCATGTCACATGCCAAAAGGGGGTGGGAGGTGCGATTGACCACACAAAGGATGGCATGACAAGTAAATGTGAAATCCACACTCTACCACCCCGCACAGCAACCTCACAGTACATACTAGGAAGCATGCACATGTTGGATATACCTGCATGGAGAAGCAGTAGTACACACCCAATATCAATCAATTACACCAGCATGACTACAGGTACCAAAATGCAACATGCACCCACCAAAGCAATGCAGAGAAATTGCTAAATTGCCACACAGAAGCACATCCCTGCCTGTGCCATAGCCATGCACCCATGTGAGGCCAGCCCACAATGCCCACCCATAGCCACCAGAAGCCCAGGGATGGTCCATGGGGACCCCAGCATGCCACATGCACGGTATAAAGACACAGCCACATGACAGCCACCATGTCCGCAGCGCATGTCACTGTCAGACACCGTACGTAACATATGCTGCAGGGAAAAGGGTGCATGTAAAGCACAAGCAATGTATGGCATGAGTGACACAGCATGCACAGACATATAATAGACACATGCCGTGAAATGAAGGCCCATCTGCATGCACAAGTAGTCCATTGATCTGATATTGTGTAAGTCCACCTTACAAAGTGACTAATGCCTGTGCCTCCACCCATGCAGGTGACTCTAGATACCCACAGCTGCCCTGAATAATGACCCCTGTGCGTGATCCATAAACACCTGAAGAAAATGCCTACAACCACGCTCACAGCCGGACCCGTGTGTGCATTGAGCGCACCTTTGGCCTCCTGAAGGCATGTTTCTGCTGCTTCAACCATACCAGTGGAGCTCTGATGTACGCTCCAGACAAAGTCAGCAAAATTGTGCTTGTGTTGCACAATATCTGCATGAAGAGAAATGTGCCCCTAACCCCTGACGTGGACATGATACCCCCAGAGGATGAGGATACAGTGCCTGTGGTTGAGGCAAATGCACGCATTGCCATAGATGACAGGGATGGGAGAATGGCACGCCAGGGACTGATGGATAATTTCCTTTGACACTTTCACATGGCACAAGCCATGCACCACTGTGTGACACCACTGAATCAATAAACACGACTAAGACATAAACATTCTTCAATGCAAGGACATTCATGATTAAGTTTTTTATGGAATTAAGTGCCCCAACAATCCCCCCACCCCTCCCACTACCAACTCCCCAGCACACTATCCCCCTCCTACTCCTACTCACAAGCACACTACCCCCCTCCGACCACCAAATCCCCAGCACCCTATCCCCCTCTGCCCTTCCCCCACCAACACCTCAGAACAGTGTCCCCCTCCCATCACCAACTCCCCAGCACACTAATCCCACCCGCCCTCCCACCACCAACTCCACAGCACACTATCCACCATCCCACCAACTCCCCAGCATGCTTACTCCCCTCCCCCACCAACTCCCCAGCATGGTCACTCATGGCGCCCAGTGTCCCGGAGTCATTCACAGTCGGGCCTCTTCTCACCCTGCCTGCCCCAGGTGACTTTGAGTGAAGAAGGCGCAGGGACTTTTCTTGCAGCATTCCCTTCTGTGACCCCTCCATGGGTGTTGTGGAGGTGGACGGTATGGAGCCTGTCACCAGGTCCTGCTGCTGCTGCAACTCACTGCCCTGGCGGATGGCTTCCGCTAGGGCAGAGACACCCTGCATCATCACTCTGACACATTGTGCATAAAGTGTCAGGGTGGAGGTGTTGGCAGTCATCTCAGCCCTGTTCCGCACCATTTGCTGCACAAACCTGACAGTGGCCCCCTGGATACCTGATGGCCTGCAGGTGGGCTGATTGAGTGTGCCCAATGGCCTCCATCTCCGGCTGTCTGCGCTCCATGTCATCCAGCCTTTGCACACCACATTGCGAGACGGACTATGTGTTCGGGGAGGGGGGCTCTGCACTGGGCCAGGGCTGAATGCGGGTGAGCCATAGGATGGAGTGTCCTCATCTGGCTCTGGTGTTGCATTGCGGTGTCAGCGTGGAGAGCTTCCTGTGGCGGGTAGGCCTTGGCCATGTGTAGACTATGGGCTGGTGTCCCCCTGTGGCTCCTCAGGGGCACTGGCAGCAGGTGTTGGCTCTGTGTCTGCGCATATGGCTGCAGGTTGGGTGCATCTTGGCCTGCACTGTTCCAGGTGGCTGCTGGTGTTTACTCAGGGCCTGCGGTGCCAACGGCAAGCTTGGCATTGCTGGCTGCAGGCGTTGCACGGCGGTCCGTGCGCCTAGGCGACGAACATGTGTGCCTTCATGGGGTGGTGGTAGCAGACCTTGAAGGCCTTGTTTTGCCACTAGCTGATGGGCCTGCAACATCCTCCCCCAAGAACTCTGGTGATGTGCGAGTGCCTGTAGGGGACATAGGAAATGTCGTCAGGTATGGTTCACCCATGTGTGTTGACATGCAAGACACAATTTCAATGGTACAGAGTGTGACCACACACATATGGGTCAATGGGCATGGTTGGCCTCGGGAGGATGCATGGATGCATGTGGGACCACCATCATTGGGTTTCATGTGGCAATGGGTGTGAGACCCAGGGCCTGTTGGTCATTTGCCTGTGTTTGTGTAGGGCAGGGTGTTCATGCTGGGTCGGCTTATGTCTGACATGCATGCTTGTGGACCTTCATGACCCCACATCCCCTACCCGGGTGACATTGACATGGTGGGGTTGTGGGAGTGGATTGTTCCATGGCACTGTCATGGCTCCATGGGGCACTGCTGCGCTGCCAGCAGGGCTGTGCTGTGGTGCACAGTGATTGGCAGGCTGGGCAAAGGTCTGTGTGTGGGACATGCACTTCCCTGTGGCCTGTCTTCCATGTCCTCATGGGTTAGGTCTACCGGGGCAGCTTCTTGGTGGGGTGGCTGTTGCATGGTGTCATGGTCATTCACGCACCTCAATCTCGCTGGCACAGGGTGTGACAGTAGTGGTGTGATGTGCATGGCATTTGTTTGGTTCACTTGCCGGTCTTTCCCACTGCTGTGATGCTAAGGGGTGCCCTTGGTGCCATGCCCCATGGCTGCTGTGGAGGGTGGCTGATGTGCCACCCCGTCACTTTGACCTGTCGGCATGTTCAGCTTCGGGGTTTGCTGACTTGTGTCCCTGTCCACTGGGGCTTCTTATGCTGGGTTGTCATTTGTGCATGCATTTGTTGGGGGGGTCACTCACTTCCTGCCTCCTGGCTGCTGGCTCCCACCTCTACACTGGTAACTCCCTCTATCCCCTCGAGGTCCAGCACCGTGCTGCATTGCTCTTCCCAGACGGTGAGGGCCAGTGGCTCGACAGTGCCTCCTCCTGTCGCCAGGGACTCACAGCGGTGTTGGTACAGTAGGCGCTCCACCTCTTGCGGCAGTCCTCATCATCACAGGGTACAGTGGCAACTGCTGACACGTTCTCGGCAATGGTTTTCCAGATTGCTGTCTGCTGCTGGCCACTGGTCTTCCTCGGTCTGCTTCCGTACAGTTTCTTACAGTGGGCCACCAACTCATCTGTGAGGACAAGCTCCCCCTCCCTAAATGTTGGCTTTCTCAGGCAATGTTCAGCCCCCTTTCTTCGTAGCCTCTGCAGTGACATATTTGAAGACTGGCAGGACCAAATGGCTGCATGTTGTGGAGATATTCAATGGATTGTGCTTTTCAAAATGGCTGCCATGATGCTTCCCGTTCCAGCGATGACGCAATTTCCACCGGCGCTAATAGCGCTGGGTTTGCCAGCGGTAGCGCTATTAGTGCTGCTACCTTGGCGGTAGCCCTTATTTCAGCGCAATTACTGCCGGGCGCTGATAGCGTTACTGTCGGTGTCGTGGCACATGCATGCCAGGTTGTGACACAGCATTAATTGCACTGCACAACCGGGTGGTAACGCTATTTGTGCCCGCTAATGTGCGGATTTACAACCGAACTTGTGATGAGGCCCTTAATACCGTTAATGTGATTGGGGTAGCCC
Source organism: Ambystoma mexicanum (assembly GCF_040938575.1). Classification (NCBI taxonomy): domain Eukaryota; kingdom Metazoa; phylum Chordata; class Amphibia; order Caudata; family Ambystomatidae; genus Ambystoma; species Ambystoma mexicanum. The sequence goes on along the minus strand of NC_090932.1, from coordinate 1,135,210,029 downwards.
GTAGAGAATATGTCAAGAGTATTAATACATTACCTTCCTCCGTATGATCTCTCTCCTCTCCCATCCTGCTGATGGTGAGGCTGGATCTTGGGGTTACTGAGTAGCTGTCAGTTTTACATGAGTACATGAATGTTGGCATGTATCCCTTTCACAGAATCCCGTTTCTTCTTTTAACAAACTGTTTTAGACCCATGTCCTCCAGAGCTTGTCATTGTTTGCCCATGCTCCGTTTCCCATGAGGGAATGCATTTATTGCACCTTACAGGTGCTCTATTTATTGTGGGGCAAGTTAATAATATGTCATTTCTCAGGGGTTGACCTGGGGTTTGTGGACTCCCTTCATGGTTAGTTTTACAGAAGCTTTACCTGCTTGGTATTGCTCTTCGTGGCATTCCTAACACAAGCATTTTGTTAAGTACACAAATTTCTAGTGACAGCATGAAGATATCATCACAGAAATTCTTTTTGTCCCTTTAATTCTCAGAGAGCAGTACGTAGTTGATCTTTCCCTCTAATAGAGTTATGCATGCCCTCAGGGGGCAGGTTAACTTCAAGGGACGTCACCAAGGGTGCCTAGTTGTCCAGTGCTCAGTAGGAGTATTTCATTCATTTGTTTAAACAGTTCCCAGGAAGGATCTTGGTGGCTGATGTGCTTTTCTATCCCCTTTGAGAGGGGTTCTCTTATAGGCCGATTTTCCATTTGCTCTGGTGCTGCCAAACACAAACATATGTAGTTGTTTGCTATCATCTCCTGACAATGGTGATGAGGTGCATGCTGGAATAGAATATAGTTTTACCCCCCTTTTGCAGTTTCCTCATCCGTAGCAATCCAAAGGGTCGGTGGCGTGGCACAAACTTGTGAATGTTTACTCATACACTTCACTCTCCCCAACCCGTCAATCCTCTCAATTCCGCTACCCTTTACAGTGTTTCTGGAGACACCGACGTAATAATCAGATAATGATTCCCGCCCAGAAGGGCATGAAAATGTTAGACATTACATACGTGCTGTTTAGTGGCCGATGTTAACTTAATTCCAAACATGTCCTTGTCGTATGATACAGAACACACTCCTCACATGTGGCAGGTGAAAGTATTTTCGTATGCTTAAACTTGCATTATATGGCATAATATGAAGCCCCCGGTCTTGATTTAGAATGGCTAATCCCCCTCACTATCAGGAGTGAGGGTTTAGATTCTATTAAAAACACAGTGGCCAGTATTATTCCTCCCTCCCTGGTGTTAGTAACAACATCTTAATTCCATTGGGGGTGTTCTGGTGGAAGAGGGAGTATTATTAAGACGGTTTCTTGAGTCAAGACCCTTGTCAAAGGTTTATGTATGTTCCCTCTTCTGGGATTTACATTTTCAAGAGAGCATAGCTCGGCTCATTTCAAAGTTTTCACATTTCTTTCTCCGCTTTCGTTAAGTCAAATTTGGCTTTCCCTTTGTAATATACCCCAGGTCCCTGGATGGTGGAAAAATCACAAGGACGCAAATAATAATTATCTCAAATCCCTTCCACCCCCTTCTCCTTTCTCCCCTTAAGTCGATCTGCCATGTCCAAGTGTCGGTCCTCTCCCAGATATCACGTTTCCCTGTTCCTTACAGTCCAAGACTTGCAAATCCTTCGCATTTCTCAAAATGATACAGTGGACTTTCCACCACTGTGCCCTGTCTCTGGGGTGCAGTAGGAGAACAAAGAAGGAACCATTACCAATGGAATTTGGTGGACATAGTCCAGAGGAGAGTTAGCCAAAAGATTAGGATACATGTGATCTGAGCTATGATGTTATACGTATTAAGCTATGGAAGCACTAGAGCATTAGGGATCAAAAGTTAATGAAAGATCAAAGATTCCTGATGTTTTCCTTGTGCTCAGGTTAGTATGGTCAGGAAATGTTGGATGATAGGTTACAGATACATCAGATTTAGATTCAGTCTCATTCCCAAATGTTTATTCTCCTAAAGGATGTGCCCAATTATCTCAAATTTCCATTAGTGGTTTCCCTCTCCCAAGAGGTTCTGTATCAATAATAGACTTATATAGAGCTCTTCCCATTTTCAAATCGGGAATGGTGGTTAGCTAGACACATTTTGGCATAAGTAAAATTGTTTCCCTGTATCCCAATATGCTTCTGGGTTAATTAACTACTTCATCTTACTGTTTCCTTAAGGACTCTGCTTTAGGGTGCTGCACATCTGGGTAAGTCACGGAGGTTCCCTGCTAGGCCTCTTGATGAGCATACTATCCTGAGAGGTTTGCTGCTGGCTTTGACGCTTCAAACACTACTCGTGTGAATACCATCACAAATCAAATAACACCCTATTTATCCTGTATTTTAACAGTTGTTATATTGCTCTCTGGACAGTGGTAAATAGGGTAAAGACCCTTTTCTCAGAAACTAGCAAATAAGTAAAGGACTAAACCATTCCCAAATTCGGTAAGCAGACAGACAAAGGTTGCTTGGATTTGAGGTATTGCATGGGAAAGTATCCTTCCTTCAAGAAAGAACAAGTCAACCCCTTTGGCTGTGATGCTTCTTAAACTCTCCCCACCTTTTTAGTTGGGTTTCATCTTGATGCAGGGGGTGGTTTGCCCATTAAGTTATATAGTACTGTGGCACTGACATCTTTCTTGCAGAAGACTTGTATAGTTGGGTCACGCTTTCAAGTACTGCCTTCTTTACAACCAATGTTTAATATCATGCATCTCTGTTTGTTTTCACACTGCTCCACAGTATGTCCACATTTTCCTTTATAATCTGTGCTTGTCAGATATGTTGTACCATCTTTCTTACAAGTAGAACAATAATCAACTACTACTATTCCTCTGAGTCTTTTCACAGTGGAGATGTAACTTGCAGGGCCATTTAAAGATCATTTCAGTTAACAATAGGAAGGTATTCTATTCTTAGCGTTGCATGACTGGTCTCCCACTTCTGAGGGCTTTGATGAATTGTAATTTTTCCTTCCCTTAATCGGTTACTCACTTTCTTATAAGGAAACCCCACAGTACTAATGTGAATTGGAGTGTGGGAGGTTACGATAATGGAACTGTTTGTATCCTTTGAACCTCGCACTCACTTTTCTTTGTTTTTTCCTATTTTCAGTTAATGGCAGATGAGATGGATCTACTTTGGGAAGTTCTTACGGCAGAGTGTGAATTTATTTTGCCCTCCTAGCCCTGTTTTAATGGGAAGTTCAAGTTGTTTTTGAGCACTAAAGAAGAGGAAGGACTGTAGGACTTTCTATGTGGTGGATCCTTCTCTGATTGGCTGTTCTGGAGGTCATGACCCTGGCCCCTTAAGGAGCTTCCATTGCAGATTTCTCCTATCGGACTGTAAATGTTACACATGACAACGTTTTTAAAAAGTTATTTTTCTTTGCTACTTGGCGAGTAAATAAAGAAGGTGATGCATGATACCCACCTCCATGTCTTCAATAGAATCTAAACCCCCACTCACGATAGTGAAAGGGTGTGCTACCCAACTTCAATGAAAACTGAAGCAAGAGGTAGATAAGCACCGGCTTTACTGTTTTTTCAATTTCCATGGCTCCAGGCTTTCTTGAAACAATTGTGTATAGGTGCATTATAAATGCCATATCATATCATATATCATAACCACTTCAACCGTCCACCTCACCCCCAACACTCCACACCTGCATTCTCCATTCCACAAGTTCCAAAGAAATCTAAATACATATTGAAACACAAAACACACTGCTTCCACCAATTAACAGAAATAAATAATACTTTCTTGCTACTATATATGTTTAACAATTTCTGGCGGCAAAGAAATACCCCAACATTTCAACTGTAATCCTACTAAAACCTAAACATTTGAGATAAAAAGAACCACGAGTAAATGTTCATTACATTTTACTTTGCACAAACATGTTTCATCACATAATCTCTTAACCATACTGGAGGTATCCTCAGCCTCCTTTTCACTCCCCACGTTTCCCTATGTTCCCTACGGTCACTACTCTCATCAACTTCCATGTGATCACTCTATCATTCCTTATAATGCTTGACCCATAATCTTCCATCCTTTCGTCCGTATACAACCAATATTTGTATCCTATCTCCTTTCTCTCTTCACCTTCACGAAACATCATTCCAAATCCACTTCGTCAATCTGTCTGTGTTCTTTGCAAGTACTTCTTTAGTCCTCATATGATCTGAAAATGTTGATCCTACGTGATCAAGAAAGGTATGGCACCTTAGGCAGTGTCATACCTTTCTTGATCCTTGCCAAATCTCTTTGTAGGAGGCCTAACCTGGCATCACCCTCATCTCTCATGCTTTCTTGTTGTCTGACCCTTTTTCTGAACTCTTGAATCCATTTAACCATGCTGGGTTTAATATAGTATTAGGTTCTCTCCCTCACATAATCTTGAATAGTGACTGACATTCTAATGCTCCAAAACCTCTCCGCAATACCTTAAACTACTGCCAAATTATTTCTGATTGCTTGCTCTATTGTTTCAACCAATACCCTGTTGTATCTTTCTGCTAAAACATTCGTCTGCGGGTGATAATTTGACAGAAACGTCCACAAAATTCCTACTTTCTGAGCCATACCTTCTCATTTCTTCACTTCTAAAATGTACTCCAATATAGCGGATTATTTTCCTAGGGTACTTCTCGCTCTGAAAAACGTGCTCCAAGAATGTTATGACCTCACTGGTACGCACATTCCGCACACATTTTGCATCAAACCATTTAGAGCCACAGTCAACCATCATGATACGAAACTTCTTCTCCAATCTTAACAAACTGTAAAGTCCCATAATGCCTATATCTCCTTGCTCGCAAACCTTATCAGTGCGCTGAATCTGTATCACCTCTGGCTTTTTTATCTTGCAACTCTTTTTCTGAATTCTTGCAAGGCCAACAATTTCTCACAAGCCTCTCCACTCTTATGTCCATGCTTTGCCATCAATATTTTTCCCTCAACTTTTGTTTCTAATCCGTAGATTTTGGATGTGTTTAGTGTGCCAAGTCCATTAACTCTTCCCTCACTTTCTCAGGTGGTATTAACTTTTCTCCCCTGACCAACAGATTGTCTTCCAAAGAGTATTCTTTCACTTCCCAAAATGGTAATGTCTCCCTTCCTCAACTCACACTTCGCTGGCCACCCACCAGCGGTGTACCTCATGCCACTCTGTAAAACCTTGTCACATTTCAATTCCTCCTCCCACCTTTCTCTTGTTATTGTATTCAGCGCAATAGCCACTACTTATTCTTCATCATCCTCTACTATTGCGTCCGTTTTTATTGTCAAGCTCGAAAGAAAATCTGCTATTCCATTCTTTACTCCTGGTACACATCTGATAGTCATAATCTTGGAGCGTGATGCTTAATTTGGCTAACCTTGGGGTCGCTTTACACATCCCTCTTACTGTCAATAGCTCTACCAATGGTTTGTGATCCATGTGAATCATAAACTTGTTGCCCCGTAAATATTTATGAAAATAATTGATGCCCCACACACATGGCAGTAATTCTCTCTCAATAACAGAATATCTTGCTTCAATACCAGTCACTGCCCTGGATGTAAGACATATAGTTTTCTCATTACCATTTGCAATTTGTGATATGACTGCCCCTAACCTAACACTGCTAGCATCCACGGGCCCACAAGTGCCACCTTTAATAACTTTCATCGCCGCTAAGCATTCTTCGCTCCAGACAAACTTGCACTCTTTCTTGAACAATTTCCTAATTGATTCTGTTAAACATGCAAAATTCTTCACAAAAGTATTGTAGTTTTCAGCCATCCCCAAAAACGATCTTACTTCATCCTTGTTTGTGGGATCTGGTGCATTTATTTTATATTTTCCATGGCATCTTTGGGGTCTGTAGCCCTTGCTGTTCACTCAGGGGCCGATTCATGGAACAAACGAGTGCCGAAAATCTATGCGCAAGCAGGCGCAAGTAGGCGCAAGCAGGCGCAAGCGCGAAAAAACAGGCGCACGCGCACACGTGCGATTCATGGAAGTCCCTGCGCGTATTTACCTCGGGATGTGCGCCAAACCCGTGATTGGCGCACACGTCACTGAAACATCCCGAACGGCGTGCGCGACGCGCACAGTGGAAGCGCACAACCTCGGCGCACACACCAAAAAGGGGGCGGAACACAGGGCGTAACGCGCAGAATGGGGAACAACGCGCGAAAATAAGGGTGTAACTTGGATGTACTGCTGGGAAGCAGACCGAACGCCCACACACACGCGAACCACACGTATTCATGGAATCGAATAGGGCAAAGCCGCGCACGGCCAAAGACACGAGCAGGCCTAAACACGTCCGCCACACGAAGGCAGGCGGTAGCGTCCCTGCGCATCACAAAAGAGCCATTATACAGCAATGATGAATGTCCCATACTGCTATTGTGCCTGGGGTTCGCGTGAAGTTTTTCACGTGATCGGGCTACGTGTATTACAGGGGTTCGCGTGAAGTTTTTCACGCGATCGGGCCTGGGGGAAAGGGCTACGTGTATTTCAGGGGTTCGCGTCGGGCTACGTGTATTTCATGGGTTCGCATTAAGTTTTTCACGCGATCAGGCCTGGGGGAGCGGGCTACGTGTATTTCAGGGGTTCATGTGAAGTTTTTCACGCGATCGGGCCTGGGGGAGCGGGCTACGTGTATTTCATGGGTTCGCATGAAGTTTTTCACGCGATCAGGCCTGGGGGAGCGGGCTACGTGTATTTCAGGGGTTCATGTGAAGTTTTTCACGCGATCGGGCCTGGGGGAGCGGGCTACGTGTAATACAGGGGTTCGCGGGATTCGCGGGAAGTTTCACACGCGATCGGCCTGGGGGAGCGGGCTACCACTCACCGTCTGCCTTGCATGTAGAAGAACGCGTAGCCAACACCCGCTGTGAAGTAATAGCGTGTGAACCCCAACGGCTGGAAAACACACGCACCGCACCCCACGAAAAGCACATACAGAACAATGTAAAGGCACGTGGGATCTACAAGCCCTACCAGGGAAACGCCCGTGCGCAAAACGTCACAGACACGCTTACGCGCTAAGGGCCTTTGGTCCAATGAAATCGTGTATGCGTGCTGACGCGCTTATGCGCTAAGGGCCTTTCCTCGAATTACACGCAGACGTGCAAGATTTTCACGTGCCAAATCACTCTGTATCAAGCTGGCCATGCGTAAGCACACGGAAGACCACGCTCCTGCCCAAAAGGCCGAATTACTGCCCCCCAGAGCCCCGAGCAGCCTCCCACGAGCCATCTGCTGATGCCTGCCTGCCTGCCTGCTGCCACCGTGCTCTGCCATTTGGTGCCTGCACATCAGCCATCTGCAGGGGTCCATTTGCTGTGTCCACCCCTGCTGGAACAGAAGACTCCCCACTGGGATACCATCGCTCCACAGCCCAGCCACAGGACCCAGTTGCTCACCCACTCCTGCCTCTGGGGTTGCCATGTCGGGCACTGCAACATCTGGCACCACTGGCAACCCCCGGCCAGAGAGGCAGAGGGGCACCAGCTTCACTGCCACCGAAGTTGGTGTCCTGGTGGAGCAAGTCTTGGGGCAGTATGATGCCCTCTTCGGAAGTAATCGCGCCAACAAGAAGGACGGACTCGGATCTGGACGAACATCGTGACTGCCATCAAGAAGCGCTGTGATGACTGCAGGTCCAGGACCCTATTGAAGGCCCGGCGCCTTGTGGAGGGGGGCCGGGGCCACATGAGTACCATCCAGATGAGGGTCCTGGAACGCGTAGGCCCAGCGCTCCACGCCCAGATCCTTGAGAGGCAGACCCGTCTGGAGTTGAGCGGTAAGTGGCCAAGCATTGCTGTGTGAGACAGGGCATGTCGCAGTGTGCTGGTTGTCTGATACTTGCCTGTATGTGTGACATAGGCCATGTATGCATGTGTGTGTGCAGGGACGTCATGCATGTGAGACCAGTAATGTGTGAACCACACGGTTGGTGCATGTGTTCAAATGCAACATGGGTTGCCCTATGCGGAATGGCCACATGAAAGCATGCCAGTCTCTGTTCCTGGACATGGGTGGGGGTGAGGGATGGGTGCTGATGCCATGTACATGTATGCTGTCCATGTCTGTGTGTCTGACCTGCGTGTCTGTGACTTGTGAATGCCAGGGATGCATGACACGTCTGTCGCAATGTTCAGGTTCACTGATGCAGCCTAGTCATCCTTGTATCCACTGTGTATGTGGTGTACGAGGCCAGATGGATGAAACTAGGGTGAAGTGTGTGCATGTGATAGGCATGGCCCATGATGCATGTGAGTTACAAAACAACATTGTATGTTTCAAGAATCCCTTGGACATGTATGCTAATGTCCATAGCATGCGCCATGCCTGTTACTGCATGTGTTTTACCTGCACTGACCCATGTGTTGTGGAGGGACATGATGGAAGTGATCTTTGACAGTGCCACTCATCTGCTGTTGCTTCCTGTCTAGGGGACCATTGTACAGTACCCTGATGCTTGTGTTCTATGTCTTCCTCTACACAGCGCCAAGTGAAGAAGAGGGTGGAGACGGTGCTGTGGAGCAAAGCGGCGGGGATGCCCCCACGGCTGCAGCGGAAGGGGTGGGTGAGCCCCCACAGGGGCTTGCAACGGCAGAAGACGGGGTGGAGCCATCCAGGTTGGTGGTTTCCACAGAGGAGGAGGAGGCCGCTACTGAGGAGCACATGGGGCCTGGTGGGGGCATCCCTGCTGGTGCAAGTGTTGCAGTCCAGGGGCAGGGGCAGGAGGCAGCACAGGTCGCCGTGGAGGGGCCTGTGCATGTCACTGTCCCTGACACTGTGACTGCACCACCATGCACCAGCAGGGATGCCCCATCCCAGGCCTGTCCGCAGGTAGGGGGGATGTCCATGTCATCTGACTCCCCTCCACCTGGGGATGAGGGGACACCTGGCCGTATGGAGAAGGTCCTGATTGGTGTCGCGTTGCGCACAGGTGCAATTCGTGATGATGTGCGTGCTTCCCGGGAGAAGCATGCACGTCATCACGGAGAGCACCGTGCCGACGTGGCCCAGTTGGGATCGGCCATGGTCAGGGGTTTCCTACATGTGTCGGCCAATCTGGCGACCCTCTCCTCCTCTGTGGAGACTATGCACCAGTCGTTCTCCATGCCGTCTTCCGGCCCAGATGCCACCAGGGCCCCCTGTGGACCTGCCCCGACCAATGCAGCCAACTCGGTGGGGATCCCACCCTGCCACAGTCGGGAGTCAGAGGTCCAGCAGGGGTGGACACACCAGCAACTGGGCCCCAGCAGATGGAGGATGTGACGGCATCATCGGGCAGGGCACGTGCACGACGGCGTGGGTGGATTCCATCAGCCTGGATGCCGTCGTGCTGGCACAGGCAGTTGCGTCGGAGGCAGCGGCAGGCTCGACGTGGGAGGCATCATGGCTCGGGGCCATCAACATCAGGGGTGCAGGCATCGGCCGGAGGGCAGGAGAACACTGGCATGGGAGTGGCTTCCATGTGGGAGCAGTTGGGCCAGCATATAGGTGCGGAGCGGCAGCGGGCAGAGGAGGAACGGCTCACAATGGTCAGGGCGGAGAACTCCATGCGGAGGGCGCTGAGGCGGGCTGAGTGCCTCGAGGGTCTTCACAGGGAGTTGGAGCTGGACACTGCTTTATCCCTGCGAGACCTCGGGGCCAGGGAACATGCCCGCCTCCAAGCCATTGAACAGGAGTTCGATGATGCCCTGGCCCATGACAACATCCAGTGAGCCGTTGGACTAGCCCGCTGCCCTTGTAAATAGTCATGTAGTTAGTGTTAGGTTTCCTTTGTTTTTGCATTTTTTTTGGACCTTTTGGACAATGGGCCACATTTTTGTATATAGTTTTTTTTTATTAGGTAGTGTTGTTAGATAGGTTTCATTTCTTTTGTTGGGATCATGGACCCTGGCTTGTTCATCTGTACATAGTTCACTGTTGGATTTTCTTTTAATTTTACAATTTACCCATGAAGCAATGGCTTTCAATTATAATTTCCCATTGGATTTTCTTTTGTGGACTGTGACTTTGGACACCATTCCTTTGGATTATGATTTTTGGTTTTGCATTTTTTCACGGACATGCTTCTTTTTATTTTTTTACATTCCCATTTCTGTTTGTTTATTTTTGATTCAATTCATGTTTCCTTTAATGCATATTTTTTTATCAAACTTCAATGTGTAGTATCATCTCATTGGTTTCATGCATATCATGATATGGGTTTTGAGATTCACTGACACCCATTGGGTGTATGTGAGGGACATGTGTTCGTTTCCAAACTTGCAATTGGTGTTCTATCATGTTATTGCCATTTCTAAGTGGGTGGATGCAGTACTCGGGTGGGTGTTTTGCATTTGGAGGCTGACCATAGGGACCAGGGATCTAGATTGTGATGACATGTTGGCTGGGGAACATGAGTTGGGGCCTGGTGGAGGGTGCACCACAGTGCTGGGGGGTGGGGGTGCAGGGGAACATGAGTTGGGGCCTGGTGGAGGGTGCACAACAATGCTGAGGGGTGGGGGTGCAGGGGAACATGAGTTGGACATGAGTGGGGGCCTGCTGGCAGATGCCCCACAGTGCTGGGGGGTGGGGATGCAGGGGAACATGAGTTGGGGCCTGCTGGCAGGTGCCCCACAGTGCTGGGGGGTGGGGGTGCAGGGGAACATGAGTTGGACATGAGTGGGGCCTGCTGGCAGGTGCCCCACAGTGCTGGGGGGTGGGGGTGCAGGGGAACATGAGTTGGGGCCTGGTGGAGGGTGCACCACAGTGCTGGGGGATGGAGGTGCAGGGGAACATGATTTGTACATGAGTGGGGGCCTGCTGGCAGGTGCCCCACAGTGCTGGGGGGTGGGGGTGCAGGGGAACATGAGTTGGGGCCTGGTGGAGGGTGCACCACAGTGCTGGGGGGTGGGGGTGATGGGAGACATGAGTTGGACATGAGTGGGGGCCTGCTGGCAGGTGCCCCACAGTGCTGGGGGGTGGAGGTGCAGGGGAACATGAGTTGGACATGAGTGGGGGCCTGCTGGCAGGTGCCCCACAGTGCTGGGGGGTGGGGGTGCAGGGGAACATGAGTTGGGGCCTGGTGGAGGGTGCCCCACAGTGCTGGGGGGTGGGGGTGCAAGGGAACATGAGTTGGGGCCTGGTGGAGGGTGCACCACAGTGCTGGGGGGTGGGGGTGATGGGAGACATGAGTTGGACATGAGAGGGGGCCTGCTGGCAGGTGCCCCACAGTGCTGGGGGGTGGGGGTGCAGGGGAACATGAGTTGGACATGAGTGGGGGCCTGCTGGCAGGTGCCCCACAGTGCTGGGGGGTGGGGGTGCAGGGGAACATGAGTTGGGGCCTGGTGGAGGGTGCACCACAGTGCTGGGGGGTAGGGGTGCAGGGGAACATGAGTTGGACATGAGTGGGGGCCTGCTGGCAGGTGTCCCACAGTGCTGGGGGGTGGGGGTGCAGGGGAACATGAGTTGGGGCCTGGTGGAGGGTGCACCACAGTGCTGGGGGGTGGGGGTGATGGGAGACATGAGTTGGACATGAGTAGGGGCCTGCTGACAGATGCCCCACAGTGCTGGGGGGTGAGGGTGCAGGGGAACATGGGTTGGACATGAGTGGGGGCCTGCTGGCAGGTGCCCCACAGTGCTGGGGGGTGGGGGTGCAGGGGAACATGAGTGGGGGCCTGGTGGAGGGTGCACCACAGTGCTGGGGGGTGGGGGTGATGGGAGACATGAGTTGGACATGAGTGGGGGCCTGCTGGCAGGTGCCCCACAGTGCTGGGGGGTGGGGGTGCAGGGGAACATGAATTGGACATGAGTGGGGGCCTGCTGGCAGGTGCCCCACAGTGCTGGGGGGTGGGGGTGCAGGGGAACATGAGTGGGGGCCTGGTGGAGGGTGCACCACAGTGCTGGGGTTGGGGGTGCAGGGGAACATGAGTTGGATATGAGTGGGGGCCTGCTGGCAGGTGCCCCACAGTGCTGGGGGGGTGCAGGGGAACATGAGTGGGGGCCTGCTGGCAGGTGCCCCACAGTGCTGGGGGGTGGGGGTGCAGGGGAACATGAGTTGAGGCCTGTTGGAGGGTGCCCCACAGTGCTGGGGGGTGGGGGTACAGGGGGACGAGTGGGGGTGCAGGCTAGTCCCCCGTGGTGTGGGCTGCCTGCAGGGGCCGTGGAGGTTGTGGAGCGAACACCTGGGAGGACCCACATGGCCAATTCACGTGTAGTACTCCACGGAACCCCTGAAATACACGTACCCTGCTGATGTCGCGTGTTAAACTTCCCGTGCACCCCGAAATACACGTAGCCAGGACATTCGCGTGTGGAACTTCCCGAGCACCCCTGATATACACGTACCCTGCTGATATCGCGTGTGAAACTTCCCGCGCACCCCAAGATACACGTAGCCAGGACATTTGCGTGTGGAACTTCCAGCGCACCCCTGGAATACACGTACCCTGCTGATATTGCGTGTGAAACTTCCCGCGCATCCCGAAAAACACGTACCCAGGACATTCGCGTGTGGAACTTCCAGCGCAGCCCTGGAATACACATACCCTGCTGATATTGCGTGTGAAACTTCCCGCGCACCCCGAAATACACGTACCCAGGACATTCGCGTGTGGAACTTCCCGCGCACCCCTGATATACACGTACCCTGCTGATACCGCGTGTGAAACTTCCCGCGCACCCCAAGATACACGTAGCCAGGACATTCGCGTGTGGAACTTCCAGTGCACCCCTGGAATACACGTACCCTGTTGATATCGCGTGTGAAACTTCCCGCGCACCCCGAAATACACGTACCCAGGACATTCGCATGTGGAACTTCCCGCGCACCCCTGATATACACTACCCTGCTGATATCGCGTGTGAAACTTCCCGCGCACCCCGAAATACACGCACCCAGGACATTCGCGTGTGGAACTTCCCGCGCACCCCTGATATACACGTACCCTGCTGATATCGCGTGTGAAACTTCCCACGCACCCCAAGATACACGTAGCCAGGACATTCGCGTGTGGAACTTCCAGCGCACCCCTGAAATACACGTACCCAGCTGAAATGCTGTGAGGTACTTCCCGCGCACCCCAGTCATACACGTAGCCCGCTTGCCGTGCTGGTACAGGGTTAGCGCAGCCCTTTGCACTAGATTGGGGATTTTGATGGCTTTTCCTTGCGCAAGAGGCGTTCTTGGGGGCGTAACTGGCGCTCCTGCAGGGTCGCTGCGCCACGGCTGGTTTTGGTAGCTGGAATCCATGAATACGCTGTGCGCAGAAATGGATTTTAGCGCACGCGGCTGGCGCAGGGATTCGCACGCGCACACTGTGCGCCAGCCGCGTGCGCCACTTGTGCGCTAAATTCTATGAATTACCCCCTCAATGTCCTAAATATTCAACTTCCTTTTCCCTAAATTTACATTTGCTCTTTTCAACTTTCAAACCTTTCGCTAGCAATCTGTCGAGCACCATTTTCAGCCTGTAATCGTGCTCTTTGTTCCCTTTTCCATGAATAATAATATAATCTTGATACACCATAGTTCCATTCAAACCCTTAAAAAATGATGTAATCGCTCTCTGGAACACTGCCACTGCAGGTGTCAGTGCAAATGGCATTCTTTGATAATGATACATTATGAAAGCTGGCAAGTCTCTGCAATCAGCGGTCAATTGTATCTGATGATAAGCACTTGAAAAGTCTAATGTTGTAAATAAATCCGCCCCTTGTATGCAATTCATTCCAGATATTATCGGCAAGGACAATTTGTCAATCTGTATGTTCTTGTTTAAATCCCTCAAATCTATGCAAATCCTCAGTTTACCATTCTTTTTTATTGCCACTACTATAGGGCTTAACCACTGAGATTATTCAATCTTCTCAATTACTTTGTCTTTCTCCAATCTCTCTCATTCTTCTTCTACTTTGTTTACCAATGCGAAAGGAATAGGTTGTGCTTTCTCATGGACAACTTGTACTGCATCAGACTTCTATATAATTATGTGGGGATGTCCCTTTAGTAAACCCAACGCTTTTTGGAATACTTCTGCAAACTCTTTGCACTCACAAAGGTCACCATGATCTTCTGTGTTTTTGACACATAGAACTGGCTCATACTTGAAAGTATCTAACCTTATTTTAAAGCTGCTTGGTCTTTCCATCCTAGCACAGTTACTCCTTTCCTTGCAGCATATATCTTCACTTCTGCCATTCTGCCTTTGAACTGAGCCATGCTCCTCATCCAACCAATTATATCAATCCTTGATCCTTCAAATCCTCCATGATTCTTTGACAGATACATGTAATGTCGCCCTAAATCCTTTACACTTTAAATCTTCCCACTTGTTCTTCGTAATGATTGTGTACTGCAAACAACTGCCATGGCCTTCAGTTTCCAATTTTCAACAATTATTTCGCAGCTCATGTATTTTAGAAGCTGATTGCCATTGTTGTTGCCATCTTCTCCTTATACTACTACCACTCGTTCCTCTTCTGAGTCTGAATCATCCCGTACCATCGACACTCTCTTTTTATTTCTGCATACTATTACAAAATGACCCCTATCTTACACCAGGTCCTCATTTGTCCTATTGCTGTAGTTCGCATAGGGTCGGACTCTAGCACATCTGAAACATTTGCCCTTTTCCCTTTCTTCTCCTTATAATATCTTATTCTTACTGACTTTTTGTGGTCCGTATTTTCTTGTTCTCTGTGTGTTTGCATTCTATCTTCTTCTTTGCCATCTTCTTTATCTATGTTTAACGTACTCTTTCTTTTTTCAGATCACATTTACTCTTGCTTGAGCTCCATTATCATTTTCTTTGTTATTTGCTGCTTGTACTTGTTGCATTTCCTTCTTTTGGAGTTTCATTTCTTTCTAGCACAATTGTCTGCTCAATTTTCTTTGCTATCGGTATGGTGTTTTGCAGTGATGTGTCACCGCACATCCACAGCTGCTCTCGAACAGAACAATCTTAAGTATTTATTTTATTTATTTAATTTGATTGTGACTCCGTTTTTTTCAAACTTTTCACAAATACAGACCCATACCTAAAACCATCAATTACATGAACAATTCATCCTGTCACATCTTAACACATGAACACATAAAAATATTTAAAACAGTGGCCATTCCAGACACATCTTACTGCGAAAGCACATAAACATGCTGAGACTCAGTGTCACTCTTATATAAAAATCAATAAAATCCTAACAAATGGACTTAACTTAAAATATTAATTATGGGCCTCATCACGAGCTTGCTGGTCCGGATACAACGGTACCGGTAAGCATTCCGGTACCGTTGTATCCGGACCGGCAAACTCTGAGTTATGTTCGTGGGTGCCTTTCATTCTGCCAGGTCTGACCTGGCGGAATGAAAGGCACCCGCGAGCACAACATGTCGGATGCACCGGCACCGCTATAAACAGTGCTGTGCATCCGACCTCCCCATTCCCATTGAGCCCTATGCGGCTCAAATGGGAATGGGGAATCATTTTTTCTCCAGGAATGGGCAAATGCCGGGTCCGGCAATGCCGTAATAACTGGGAAATTGCCCATTTCTGGCCGTTGGAAAAAAATGAATACCGGCGGCAGCAATGCCTGTATTACAGTCACGGCTACCGCCAGCCTCAGAATGAGGCCTAAAAATGTCTTTTTGACCTTCTTGCAAAATAGACAAAAATAAATGATACATGCTTCATGTTCTCCACTCATAAATATAGACCAATTTTCATCCATTGTTAACCCCTCCCTAAGGCCCGTCTGAATAGGTACTAAGCGTCTCACTTTTATTAATGACACCTGGCCTAGTAGGATCATTGTCTGTCCTCCCTTTGTTCCCCTCCCTTGCCTCGTTGCGCCTTGAAACACTTGTGTATAGGTGCGTTATAAATGCCATATCATATCATATCAATGATTGACAGTCTGCCAGTAGATGTTTCACTGTCTCCAGAGTATTTTCGCCACACAGGTGACACACCTTCAATTCCCTTATGTTCTGGGTCCAAGCCCCGACAATTTTGCGCATTAGTACCGTATTAAACTTTATTTTCAAATAATCCCAGATCAGGAAATTCCCAATAAATTGACATATGAAGGTTTACCAAACCTCTCCTGAATATAACAGATACATTCTGATGCATGATTATGTGTTGACAAATTTACTGTCAATTGCTCCCTGGCGCCATCTGCCAGGGCAAATTTCAATTTGGTCTTATATTTTTTTAGGGTCATGCCTGGGAAGTCCTCTGTGATAGTCTGTACCTGCCGACTTACAACAGCCTTTAGCTTAATGATGTGGCTTTGAAGCATTAGCTGAGATCTGGAAATAAGCACCTCATAAATCAGAGCATGTGAGGATGTCACAGGGGCCCTGCCTAATTTCCAAAGGGGGACTGTGCAAGCCAGTTGAACCTTTTGGATAACGGGCAGAATGCAAAATTCCAGAAAGACCATTTCGGTAGATGTGCATGCAGGAAGTCGTAACAAGCGCTTCAGAATGGTGTGTTGTTAAGCCACCTCTTCCCAGTTTGATAGAGCCCAGGCCACAGCCCCATGCAAAATAACACAATTGACCTTAGTCTGGTATAGCTGAATAAGGGTAGCAATAGAATGCCCCCCACCCTTATTAGCAAAAGCCCAATATGTCCCACAATCAGCAGTACTCGAGCTCGTATTTAGTCTAGATGCATATTGCCACAAAGTTTACTGTCCAAACGTATTCCAAGATATGTATAGGAATAAACCTCTTCTACCAATGCCCCGTCTAACTCACAGCATATCTTTTTTGGGCATATTTTGCAAAAATTGAAGACCATTATTTTAGTTTTGGAGCCATTTACCACCAGTGAATTGAGATTCAAATACTTCTTTAGGTTATTCAATTTGACTTGTAGGCCACCGCGAGGTCAAAGATAACCAGGTCGTCAGCGTAACCAAGCCAATGTAGGACCATGGATCACAATTTAGGGGGCATGGCTGACATATCTTCAAGAGCAGTCCCCAGATCACTCAAGTAAAGGTTAAATAACATTGGCGCTAGTTTACATCCTTGTTTCAGGCCTACATTGGTGTTAATCCTCCTCATTAGGAAGCAAACAACTTCTGAACCACAGACTCACCATCTCGGAGTATGGTTCTGCTCCTGCAGAAGTTTGTGCAGATGGTTCTCATCAGTCTTTCAGACCTGCTAACTTAAGGAGTCTGCATGTGAGAAAATCTAATATGCTGACACCCAAAGATGATATTACCAAAGTGCTCGTCATGGACAGCAGAAACTTCATTATTACTAATATTACGAAACCCCTGCAAAGTGAACCACGAGATGCTTTGTGCAATAGAATTATTGCCTGGCTTTGTGCAAGAACTGTGTCTGCGGTGGTTCGCTGCTCCACCCTGAAGTTCTTGCACAGGATTGAAATGAACAATTGGTGTACCATGGGGAATATGGACGGTATCCTGGTGGGGTGTGGAGCCAGTACACTGCCTCTTTTTCTCAGACTATGCAAATACTTTCGACTCTTCGAACCTTGGTTTAGTAGTTTCACTTGGTCAGGCTGCATGGATAGAGAATTGAGGGGTCACTAACGGGTCTTTCCTCTTATATATCTTCTACCTTCCCAGACTGTGTCCTTATGAAAGGGTTTGTTTCCCTTCTTCCTTTTTTTTGCTTGGTTGTGGATTTGTTTTTTGCTGGTTTGTTATATTGTTCTGTAAGCGCTTTGAGGCCTGTGGACATTGGGCGCTCTTCAAGAATTTAAATAAATAAATAATACAGGGGTGGGGGGTGACGTCCCTGTTGAGTTAGTCTGACCAGGACCCTTGTTTGGTCATGGAGCAGGATGATCATCTTAAGGAGGCCCGGAGGAATACCCCAACCTTGGAGCTTGCTCCACAATCGTACCTGGTCCACAGTGTCAAATGCAGCGCTTTAGTCTACGTAGGCCACGTAAACGGGGATCCTTCTAATCTCACAGGCCTGTTGAATTGATAAGGGCTAAATAATAACCGTGGGGCAGTAACCACTCCGGAACCCGGTTTGGTTAAAAGGTATAATGTTATTAAATTCAGCCCATTCTTCAAGTTCTTTCAAAAAGATTCCCACAAATATTTTCGCTGGAGCATCCAACATAGCTAGAAGCCGATAATTTCGAGGGTCCTCATAGCTGCCTTTCTTTCAGATAGGTACTAAGACACTACCATGCCAGGAGGTCAGAATGGATTGGGTAACCTCGATCTTAGTATGTATTATTATCTGATCTCTTGGTCGCTAGGTCAGCTCCAAATCGACATGACAATGCAATTTATTTATTTTGTATTTTTTTTAAACTTTTGTTTATTGCGAGAGCAGTTTCACATCAAGACAGTTCACATAAACAGTGCAATACGACATGAACATAATTCCAGTACTCATATACATATGATAGTCAGGCATACATCACAGTTCAAGGCAACGAGGTAGGCGTTACATCTGTGTCAGGCATCAAATTACACAGGTATAGGCATAGCAGCGACCATATATCTTTAGGGCGGCAGGGTGTCGGGATTGACAGTACAAAGAGTTCCTCATCGTTGTTTACCATGCTTTTATCAGGCGTTAAGGACGGGACCCGCAATGGGACTTTAGAGCTAATAACGGTACCGTAATTTACGGTACCGTTATTAGCGCCGTCCCCATTCCCATTGAGCCCTGTGGGGGCTCAATGGGAATGGGGAAGGGCCCTGGTGGATGGGGAATTACCGGTCCCTCCAACCTTGGAATGGACCGGTAATTACTCCATTCACCAGGGCGGAATCGGAATGTGTTTGGAAGCAGCCATGCCGCAAATAGCGGCGTGGTTACCTCCAAACTCGGAATGAGGCCCTGCGTCTTTAATGCTGCATTGCAACGCTCCGTTCTGGTTGGTGATTTTCTCTGTGCGTGACTTTCAGACATGCAGAAAAGGTCTTTACACTAATTCGCTCCACCAGCATCTTTTCCTTCGCTCGTGTGCCCCAGACAACCGCGCAAGTGCTCCCCTATGCCTCGCAAGTGCTCCCCTATGCCTCGCAGGTGCTATACACGGCTTATCCGGGGTCCCGGAACCCCTTGGTGCATGCCCCACCAGGCCAGTCGTCCTACTAGTTGCTGTGGGGCCGAAAGATGGCGCATGAATTCCTGGCACTAAACCAACTGTGTGGTGAAGTCTACGAACCACCGTAACTTTGCGATTCCTCATCACCAAATTGTGGTGACCTCTTCAATGATAACGGGAGCCAAACATAAGAAAGCACCAGATTTATTGTTCAAAAGTCAGCGATCAACCTCCACCCTGGGCAAATCTCTCCCAATCGCCGGGCCACTACAACCTGCAATACCACCCCAAGCAGCTTTTCCAAACTGCAGGCCACAAAGGGGGGCGTTGAGGGGGGTAACTTCCCAAAACAAAAGAAATGAGCAGGACTGCAGCCCCAGACTCTAGGCTTGCCAGGAGAATGGGGGAAGAAGCCCTGCCCATAATCCTTGCTGTGCAAGTCCCTCCACAAAGGCTGCACTGTGCAGGAAACGCTTCAGCATACACGGACTGAGTAGGACCCAGCCACGCCAGCTCAGTATGCACAACACTTCCCAGGTAGGACATGGAAGCAGGCCCTGCCAAATTCTCCAGCCCCGTAATCCCATCCACACCTGCAGCGCGGCCGTGGAATACTCTCCTCTTCCACACACTCCGTCACCATAATGGAAAGAAAACCAGTTCTCTTACCTGTGCCTGAGCGTGGGATGACTTCCTGTCCCGGATAGTTGGCTGCACATACTCCAGGCAGCACCAGCCCAATCAGGGGCCCCAGGAGAAAGGTTTCACCACAACCGGGTGTTAAATATATGCAGGGTGGGATTGGCCCCTCAGCCTCTCGGCCCTTGGCCGGGCCGAAATCGTCCCTTTGACAAAATAAAAAAAGAAACATGCAACAGCATAATTCATCAAAGCAAGGTAACACATGTTACCTTGCTTTGATGATTGATTTGCATGCATGATGCAAATTTAAAGCACTCACAATGTCATTTACGTTTCAAAATAATTACCATCTGCAGGAATGCATGCCATGTCTCATCCTTCTACTGCTATATATGGACATATGAAGTTTCTATTTTGCTGCAAAAGGCCGATTGTCTTTCTGCTCGCCATGCTATATTATCCACTTAAAACACAAAGACAATGTTCACACACGTTTTTTTTAAATGTTTGTCTTTTTGCGTAAATACATGTTGCTGTGATTACATTAAATGAGTGTTCTAACCATAATGATCTTAGCTTGTAGTGGTATTTTTTTTTTTATTGCACAATGTATCAGAACTGGTGTACTAGTTTTGTAGCTAATAAAGGTAAAAGCCACATTTATTTAAAACTTGAATTTTGAAACTTAAACAAATCCTCTTGGTTTTAGAAATGTTCCAAAATATTTAAAATCTTTTCTCCATTATCTCAAAAGTGTGTAGGTATTGTTTTTAATTACCCACATGTTGTTGTTGCCTTATCACATGTTATAGCAGATTTGTCCTGTGAGTGTCCTGCTTTCCCTATTTTGCCAACCTCTGAAGCCTGAAAGTAGATGCAATCAGGCTTGACATGCGGCCAACTTTGCACCACACCTGCAGATGAACTTAACTGATCTGCTGTTAAATCTCAGTTACCAGTTTAATGGTATTCACTACAGAATAATTGCTCATTTTACTATAGCCGATATGATAGCTCAGTGGGTTGACCGCTTGCTGCTGCGATGTGTGTGTGATCTGCAGGTTCGAGTACCAGAAAGGCCATCTCAGCCTTTCATCCTTCTTAGTTTGATAAATGAGTACCAGCACAGGTTGGGTGATATTGTATGGATATTTGTTCTGTAAAAAAAGAGCTTAAGCGTAAATGCTATACAATAACATATTATCATTTGGCCTTGGACGTCTGCTTGCATTCACAGTAATTTGACAATATGGATCTGTACACACAGATATTAATGATACATATGGTGATCCATTCTTGTATGAAATGTATATCACATTAGTGAAATCATAACCGTATTTTTTGTAGTGTACTTAGGAACAATGCTATTTGATGCCACTTCCTGTTTTGTAAAGGGGTGAAATGTCATGTGTCATCACTTCCTGGGATGTTACTTTTGGGTGGGGTCAAATGACATCACTTGCACCCAGGTTATCACAGAGACAATTGAGCAGGATGGCATGGTTGACCGTGTCAAAGGCAGAAGAGAGGTCAAGTAAGATGAGGACAGAGGGGAGATTAGAATAACGGTTAGAGAGCAGTTCTTCACAGATGTTCAGGAGAGAAGTTTCCGTGCTTCTGGGTGCTCTGAAGCCAAACTGATGGTCATGGAGACAACCAACAGATTCAGAGTGAAGATTAAGCTAGGAGATGGCCAGCTTTCCCAGGAGTTCAGGAAAGGAGTGATAGAGATTGGGCGATATTTAGCGGGGCAGGAGGGGTCGGCTGAGGTTTTCTTGAGCAGAGGGTGCACAAGAGAGTGCTTCAGGGGGGGAACAGAAGGCTCCAGTGGTGAAGGAGTGGTTGCAGGAATCAGCCAGGACAGGAGCGAGGGTGTCAATGTGGTCCTTGATGGTTTTGGAAGAACAGGGAAGAACCTGTTTTGAAGAGACCTTCATAGATCAGACTTGTCTAGAAACCTTGTCAGGGGAGAACAGAGGAAAGGAAGATAAAGAGGGAGCAGAGGTGGCCACATGGAGGCCGGAGGTAGAGGAGAGAGTAGAGGGAGGAGGAGAGGATGAGAGGACGAGAGGGTGGGCAGAGTGTCCTGAGTTTTAGAAATGAAATGAGAGGCCAGGGATGTGCAGAGGGCCTGGGAGGGGTCAGGAGTGGTAGAAACCGCTTCAGTATAGGCCAGCTCCTTGCAGATTTTGAAGAGATCGGCTGAGTTGTTAGATGCTGCAGAGACGCTGGTAGGCAGTTGTTAAGTAGGATTTCTGAACTCTGACCTGGAGGGGCAGAGGTTCAGAAGGCCAACCTAGTTTCTTGGAACTGGGTAACCTCTGGACAATCCAGACCAATCAGGGTAGCTATGTCAGGCGGTCAAGACTAAGTCTCAAGAGGTGTGAGGGTGACTGAAAGACCTCAATGAGCACACAAAGCAAGGACACTTACAAATTACTCCAGACAGGTGTTATATTAAAAATATAGACACATTTATTACAAGGCCTTTGTAACATAGACCATAGCAGAGAATCACAGTAACACTAAAGTAAACCAATACACCACAATCAATACAATATATATACAAGTCCAATGCGGTATAAGGGGTTAAAAGCACGAAATATGTAGACCACCTAGATGGGGAGGAAAACAGGAAGTGCAAGTAATCTTTAGACCCAGTTCATCATGAAGAATATCCCTAACTAAGAGGCATTCCAAGCCCTATGAATAGAGAGGAGCCTTATGCTCAATAGTACATGCACACGCTTGTGCCAATGGACAAAATAGTGTCTCTTCAAGGGTCTCTAGCAGCTCAGGAAGGTGGAAGCAGGACCTCCACTTGGGGGCAGAGGCAGTTTGAGAGTGCGGGATGGAGTCGCTATTTCGCAATAGCTGTGGAAAGGCAAGGGGCCCTCAGGGGCCACTTCATGTGTAAAAATGGGCTCCTGCACTAGGGGCCACCGGTTGGGGTAAGGACTACTCACCGGTCCCCGATGCAGGCATACCCATACTTCGCCAGTACAGTCCACTTCGCTGGCAGGTTCTAGTGCGACAATCTGGACGTCTCAACACTGTGTAGTTTCCGAGATACAGCGGGGATTCCCAAATGGGACAGTGGCGATTTCTCCACTCCGGGTGGAGGAATCAGCCCAATTCCACTGCAGCAGGCTTCAGGGTCAAGGGGGTGACAAATGCAGCGAAATTGCACAGGTCGTTGCCACAGCAGGGCAACCCGGTAACCACGTTTACTCCGGTCCGGGCGCACTCGTCTCACTTCAGACCTGGGAATGCCAAGTGTACAAAATTCGGTGTGGGGGTGGCGTGGACACAGAGCAAGCAGTATACCAAGTTTCGAGGACCTCCTCGAAACAGCAGCGGTAACAGAGCAAACATCCCGTGTAAGCTGGTCAGCCCACTGGTTGACCCAGGGACACTTCCGAAGAGGCTTACTTGCAGGGTTTGTTGAAGGTGCCGAGAATAGTTGATCCCACTCTTCCAATGGGTCAAAGCTTCTTTGCAGCCCTTTCCAGGACGATCAGATGCAGAGGGGTCCCACGGGACGACAACGGGCTCAGGGTGCCAAACCTTCCAGCGGGTAACCAGCGGTTCCCTGACTCGGCTTCAAGTTGCAGGATACTTGGCTCCATATCCTTTGTTCGGTGTGAAACCAGGAGATCGACATGGTAGTGATGTTTTCAGCCTCCTCTTATCCAAAGTTCCCTTCGTACCAAAATGGAGAGGACCCAATGGGAGATATGCTCACAAACACTCACTCCATACAAGGACCAATCACGGACCACAGTGGTCTCAGGCATTCAGGACACTCCAGACTCTCTGGCACCCAGGATGTGTATTGGGAACAGACATCCCAGCCCACATCCTGGAGGCACACACACAAGACATGCAGAAGCCCACGAAAGCATTGGGTTTCGCGGGAAAGCGCATGACCAAATAAGGACTGACCCGGGTCGACTCAACCTGGGGAAGGTGAAGGGGCAAGATGGCCAAAGGACAGGACAAAGAACCTTGTGGTATGGCTATTTTGGAGCCAGGCCACCTATCCGTGCCAAACGTGGTAAGCGCGGTTAACATGGCAAGAAAGGGTTAAAAATATAAGAAAATGATAGCTGCCACCAGTCCTGTCCATGACACATCTGCACAGTTCATAAAAAGTCCAGCGAGAGTTTGTATGGCCTTTGGAATGACTAGAGTCCCATGTGTGCTGTAAGGTAAGTTACATTGCACACTTGTTACATGTTGCACAAAAGTTGCAACATGAGGAAAGGACTAAGGGAAACAAAGTCTCCCAGTACTGACTGTCTTAACGGCATGTCAGTTTCCCCATAAAAAGTGAGCAAAAGCCCAGAGGAGTGCAGCTGAGGGCTGTGCTTCTCTGGCAAAGTTTAGTTCAGGGTGTTTAAACATTATCAAAAAATGTGGGGCTTGACACATGGAGTGAACATTATATACACATATGAAATCTTTCCTAACACTCGCCCTTCCCAGACTAAGGACAGGGGGAACTAATCCACCCCTGGATGAGTTTCTTGTTCAGGCCAGTTAAACATTCTGGACAACTCGTCAGCATTTCTATGTTGGACACCTGGCCTATGCTCAATAGTGAAGTCAAAGCCTTGCAGACTTATGGACCACATAGGCAACTTTGGATTCACTCCCATCATGTTCATTAGCCACTTTAAGGGCTTATGGTCAGTTTGCACAGTGAAGTGGGTCCCATAGAGGTAGGGCCTCTGCTTCCTAAGGGCCGACACAACAGAAACACATTATTTCTCTACTGTGGACCATCTGAGCTATCTGTCCTTAAACTGGCGACTAATGAAACCAATTGGGTGTTCCTTACTCTTCTCATCTACTTGTGATAGTACAGCTCCTATCCCAGTGTCAGAGGCATCTGTCTGCACAATAAAAGGTCTTTGGTAATCAGGGGCCCTAAGCACAGGGGCCTGGCACAAGGAGTCTTTTAAGCCATGGAAAGCCTTCTCACACTCTTCAGTCCAAGTTACCTTCTTGGGTTTCTTTGGAGTTGTGAGAGCAGTCAGAGGGGCAGCTATGGTGCCATAGTCGGCCATTACATTTCTGTAGTACGAAGTGAGTCCTAGGAAAACTCTCACTTGGGTCTGTGTAGTGAGGGTAGGCCAGTCTTGTACTGCTTGTACTTTAGTGGGTAGAGGCTGTATCCTCCCTCCACCTACGTCATGTCCAAGGTAGACCACTAATCCTTGTCCAATCTGGCACTTACTGGCATTTATGGTCAAGTGGGCCTTCTGAAGAGCCTGTAACAAAATCCCTCGGTCTTTCACATGGTCTTCCCAGGTGGCACTGAAAACTGTTATATCATCCAGATATGCAAGACCGAATTCATCCAACCCATTCAACACATGATTCACAAGCCTCTGGAAAGTGGCAGGTGCATTCTTCAACCCAAAAGGCATTACCCTAACTTGTGAAAGGCCCTCTGGAGTTGAGAAAGCTGTCTTCTCCTTGGCATGTTCTGCAAGGGCTATTTGCCAATAGCCTGCAGTGAGGTCTAACGTGCTGAGGTACTTGGAGGCACCCAAGGTATCCACCAGCTCATCTGTTCTAGTCAAGGGGTGTGCCTCTGTCTTGGTGACAGCATTCAGAGCCCTGTAATCCACACATAATCTCAATTCAGAAGTACCTGCTTTTGGAACCAAAACAACAGGGCTGGACCAAGGACTACTGGAGGGTTCAATCACCCCCAAGATCCAACATTTTTTGACCTTGGTCTTAATGTAAGACCTTACTTTGTCTGACATCCTGTATCCCCTACATTTGGTAGGTACACTGTCTCCTGTGTCTATGTTATGTTTGCACCAAGGTGTCAAACCAGGAGACTGTGAAAACAGGGAGGAAAATTGCCTAAGCAAAATTTTCATCTCAGCCTGCTGATCAGAAGTCAGGTGAGGGGCCACTCGGACACCCTCAATGGAGCTATCTGAAGGACTGTTTTTGAATAGGTCAGGAAGAGGTTCAGACTCCTCTTCCTCAACATCTGAAGCCAATAGCAGTGCTGAAATTTGAACTCTTGGGGTGAAAGCCTTCAGCCTATTCACATGGAACACTTTTGGAGCCTGTCCAGGCCTTACAAGGTCCACTAAATAGTTGACCTCACCCAGTGACTCCAACACTATGTAAGGGCCTGCCCATTTATCCTGTAAAGCTCTAGGCCTTATGGGATTCATGATCAGAACTTTCTGACCAGGTGTGAAGTTGATTAGGGAAGCTTTCTGGTCATACCAATGTTTCACCAGAGCTTGTCCTGCCTTCAACCTGTCACTAGCCAGACCCATCAGGAGTACCATCCTTTTTCTGAGCCCTAGCACATAGTCTACTATGTTGGTAGTAATGGGGGGAGTGGGCATCTCCCATCCCTCCTTGACTATGGCTAAGGGTCCCCTTACAAGGTGACCAAAACAGAAGTTCAAAGGAGCTGAAGCCAACACCCTCTTGTGGTACCCCTCTGTAGGCAAACAGTAATCATGGTAAAAGAAGATCCAATTTTCTTCTTTGAGGTTCTTCCAGAGCCCCAATCATACTTTTCAAGGTCCTGTTAAACCTTTCTACCAGACCATTGGTCTGGGGGTGGTATGCGGAAGAAAACTTATAGGTGACCCCACATTCCTTCCACATAGCCTGCATATACTTTGACATAAAGTTGCTGCCTCTGTCAGACACAACTTCTTTAGGGAAGCCAACCCTAGTAAAGATGCCAAGTAAAGCTTTTGCAACTGACTTGGCAGTCACAGTTTTTAATGGGATGGACTCAGGATACCTTGTGGCATGGTCGACCAGCACCAGGATAAACATATTGCCTGAGGATGTTTGGGGATCAAGGGGACCAACAATGTCGCTCCGTACCCTCTCAAATGGTACCCCCACAACTGGAAGTGGTACCAATGGAGCTTGGATTGTTGAGCCACTCTTACCAGATAACTGGCAGGAGGCACAACTCCTGCAGTGACTTTCTACTTGCACTCCCATCTTGGGCCAGTAGAAGTGCATGGATAACCTTTGCTTAGTCCTCTTAATTCCAAGGTGACCAGCAAGGGGCACTTCATGCGCCAGCTGCAGGAGGAAGGGTCTTACAGCAAGGGGAACCACCAACTTCCTATGGTCTCCTTCTGTAGACTCTGTAGGCTCACTATACAGGAGCCCACCTTCCCAATAAATCCGATGCTTCCCAGGAGGTTCACCCTCAAACTGGGAGCAGGCCTGTCTCCTTAGGCCTTCCAGAAATGGGAACTCACGTTGGCCTTTACTGAATTCTTCCCTGTCAGGACCACCTTCTACTAACAAATCTTTTAGTTCAGGATGGTCATTGGGGTCAAATACTTCAGGCATCACCACCTCCATGTCAGGTCCTGGTGATTGACCAACTACCTCCACCTCAGTGGTTGGTGAGTTAGGGGGAATATTTTCCTCCCCTCTTTTTGATTTTCTTACTCCTTTAGCCTTGGGTTTCCCCTTTGGCTGGGGCAGGGCATTGGTCTTGGCCAGTGCTGCCCTTGTTTGAGACCTTGTGCAGGGTCTGTCAGCAGTGTCTCCCACAAGCCCTAAAGCTCTGAGATCATTACCCAACAAGACATTTCCTTGGAGACCTCTCTGTATGCTTACTGGAATCCTGACTGCTGTACCATTTATAGTAATATTTACACGTATTGCTGGGAACATGAGAGGTGGGCTATCAGCCAACTTAGTGGGCATCAGAGTAGCTCTGGCAACTTCCTCTGGGTATACCAAGGTAGAATCCACTACAGTTCTTCTGCACCCAGTATCCCTAAGCACTGGAGTATCTACTCCACTGATCAGCACACAGTCTTTAAAGTACTGCTTGGTGTTATCTGGAATCCTAGCATAAGCCTCTGAGACTTTAGGCTCCCAGGAACCCAGGGAAACTAAAACTACCTCAGCTTCTATCCCACTGGGGAAGGAGTCTGAGGAGAAGGATGCTCCTGTAATCTCTTCTTCCTCACAGGAGGAGAAGGCAAGATCAGCAGAGTGGACCCCCAAGGTTTTTACCTTACATCTGGGATCCCCCTTCACGTGGTCAGTTGCTGCACAAGCAAAACAAGATCCATTGGGTCTGTTTACATAGGGAGGTTTACTATAACCATAGTTCTGTTTTGGAGGCTGTCCTCCACTACTCTGCAAGTTCTCTTGTGTCTTACCCTTATGTTTCTTGTTGTGGCCCTTATGGGAGGAAGATTTATCAGTTTCCTCACCCTCTTTTATCTTTGGACTTTTTCTAATCCTCCTGTTTACCAGGATGAGTCTTGTCCTTATGGGACACTCTACGTGACACCCACAAATCTGCTGCAATGGCTAGCTTCTTAGTATCTATCACCTTTGAATCTGCCAAATGCTGCTTAAGCTCAGGGGAAGAAGATGCAAAAATGTGTTCCAGCATGACAAGACTTATCATGCCTTCAAAGATAGAGACCTTATAACCTTCAACCCAGCCAGTCAAGTTTTTTAAGGATTCAGTTACATAAGATACACAAGTACCACCTTCTTTCTTCTTGTACATCTGAATCTTTTTAAGTATTGGGCAGGAGTCTTTCCAAACTTTAAGATGAGAGTCTGCTTCAACATTGCAAAATCTGCTCTCTCAGCTTTTGACATTTCCATAATGGCACTGCAGCCAAAATGGGGCAGTCTGCTAAGTAATCAGGCAATTTTATCAGCATTGTCAACTTGTTGAACTTCACATGCATACTCAAATGTATTCAGCCAGTCCATAATGTCATTCCTTTCCTCATACACACTGAGCAGATCTTTTGGAAACCTTGGATGAAAGAAGGCCCCAGACCCATGTCCAGAACCCTTGGACCCATTGGCAACTTGAAGCTTGGCCAGTTCCAACTGGTGATCCCTGTCTTTTTGTTTTTCTGGCTGCTCTATCTTTAGTTTGGCCATATTGAACTCAAGCTCCTTCTACCTAAACAGCAGCTCTTGCTTCTTGAATTCAAGTATGGCCTCCCCATCAGCACCGGCAGAGGAAACATTCGACATTACATCCTCCATGTCCTCATGGTTGCGGTGGATGAGTACAGCGGCAGAACCATCGGTTCTACCAGTGAGAGCAGCCCCACCTCCTTCTGCACTGTCCCCAGGAGCTATAGCTCTAAGCTGAGCTTCTTGCCAGTCCATGATTCGTTGGATCCTTTCTACTTTTGTGCCTTGAGAGGAGACACCTCTCTCAGCACACATCTTTCTCAAGGTGTCGGATTTAGAAGCATTTAAAGTTAACAAGGTACTTGTTTCCATACTGTTAGACAGGACTATGGCCTTTAAAAAGTTATACTAAACAATTCACTATGTGTCCTGGTAGAAATAACTTGAAATGCCTTCACTAGTGTGCAACACTGGATACCTTCAGTCCCATCCCACCGCTGCTACCAATTTGTTAAGAAGGATTTCTGAACTCTGACCTGGAGGGGCAGAGGTTCAGAAGGCCAAGCTAGTTTCTTGGAACAGGGTAACCTCTGGACAAGCCAGACCAATCAGGGCAGCTATGGCAGGCGGTCAAGACTAAGTCTCAAGAGGGGTGAGGATGACTGAAAGACCTCAACGAGCACACAAAGCAAGGACACTTACAAATTATTCCAGACAGGTGTTATATTAAAAATATAGACACATTTATTACAAGGCCTTTGTAACATAGACCATAGCAAAGAATCACAGTAACACTAAAGTAAACCAATACATCACAATCAATACAATATATATACAAGACCAATGAGATCTAAGGGGTTAAAAGCACGAAATATGTAGACCGCCTAGATGGGGAGGAAAACAGGCAATGCAAGTAATCTTTAGACCCAGTTCATCATCAAGAATACACCTAACTAAGAGGCAGTCCAAGCCCTACGAAGAGAGGAGCCTTATGCTCAATAGTACATGCACGCGCTTGTGCCAATGGGCAAAATAGGGTCTCTTCAAGGGTCTCTAGAATCTCAGGAAGGTGGATAAGGTGAAGAAGAACAAGTTCCCACTATTCAAGCAGGACCTCCACTTGGGGACAGAGGCAGTTTGAGAGTGCGGGATGGAGTCGCTATTTCGCAATAGCGGTGGAAAGGCAAGGGGCTCTCAGGGGCCACTTTGTGCGTAAAAATGGGCTCCTGCGCTAGGGGCCACCAGTTGGGGTAAGGACTACTCACTGGTTCCTGACGCAGGCAGACCCAAACTTCACAGTACAGTCCACTTCGCTAGCAGGTTCGAGTGCGACAATCAGGATGTCTCGACACTGTGTAGTTTCCGAGATACAGCAGGGAATCCCAAACGGGACAGTGGTGATTTCTCCGCTCCGGGTGGAGGAATCAGCCCAATTCCACTGCAGCAGGCTTCAGGGTCAAGGGGGTCACAAATGCAGCAAACTTGCGCAGGTTGTTGCCACAGCAGGGCAACACAGTAACCGCGTTTACTCCGGTCCGGGCGCACTCGTCTCACTTCAGACCTGGGAACGCCAAGTGTATGAAATTCGGTGAGAGGGTGCAGTAGACACAGAGCAAGCAGTATACCAAGTTTCGAGGGCCTCCTCGAAAAAGCGGCGGGAAACAGAGCAAACATCCCGTGTAAGCTGGTCAGCCCACTGGTTGACCCAGGGACACTTCCGAAGAGGCTTACCTGCAGGGTTTGTTGAAGGTGCCGAGAATAGTTGATCCCACTATGTCAATGGATCGAAGCATCTTCGCAGACCTTCTAGGACAATCAGATGCAGAGGGGTTCCACGGGACGACAGCGGGCTCAGGGTGCCAAACCTTCCAGCGGGTCACCAGTGGTTCCTTGACTCTGCTTCTTGTTGCAGGATACTTGGATCCTTATCCTTTGTTCATGTGAATTTAGGCGATCGACATGGTAGTGGTGTTTTCAGCCTCCTCTTATCCAAAGTTCCCTTTGCGCCAAAACAGAGAGGACCCAATGGGAGATCTGCTCACAAACACTCACTCGATACATGGACCAATCACGACCACAGTGGTCCCAGGCATTCAGGACACTCCAGACTCTCTGGCACCCAGGATGTGTATTGGGAACAGACATCCCAGCCCACATCCTGGAGGCACACACACAAGACATGCAGAAGCCCACGAAAGCATTGAGTTTCGCAGGAAAGTGCATGACCAAATAAGGACTGACCCGGGTCGACTCGACCTGGGGAAGGTGAAGGGGTAAGATGGTTAAAAGACAGGACAAAGAACCTCGTGGCATGGGCATTTTGGAGCCAGGCCACCTATTCGTGCCAAATACAGTAAGCGCGGTTAACATGGCAAGAAAGTTTTCAAAATATAAGAAAACGATAGCTGCCACCAGTCCTGTGATGACACATCTGCACAGTTCATAAAAAGTCCAGCAAGAGTTTCTAGGGCGTTTGGAATGACCAGAGACCCAAGTGTGCTGTAAGGTAAGTTACATTGCACACTTGTTACATGTTGCACAAAAGTTGCAACATGAGGAAAGGACTAAGGGAAACAAAGTCTCCCAGTACTGACTTTCTTAAGGGCATGTCAGTTTC
The DNA here is from genome assembly GCF_040938575.1 of Ambystoma mexicanum. NCBI lineage: Eukaryota > Metazoa > Chordata > Amphibia > Caudata > Ambystomatidae > Ambystoma > Ambystoma mexicanum. The sequence continues at coordinate 1,135,178,790 of NC_090932.1, read as the reverse complement.
CCAATAAAAAGTGAGCGAAAGCCCAGAGGAGTGCAGCTGAGGGCTGTGCTTCTCTGGCAAAGTTTAGTTCAGCGTGTTTAAACAGCAGCAAAAAGTTTGGGGGTTGACATATGGAGGGAAAATTACATACAAATATGAAATTTTTCCTAACAGCAGTTTGTAGGAGGGTGTTTTGAAGAGTATTTGAAGCAGTGTGGTGTGAAACATAAAAGGACAGCGGTTTACCATCCCGAAGAAAAAGGAGCTGTGTAGAGAGTAAACAACGCACAAATCCAAATATCCTTTCCAAAACATTCTCCTTACTCACAGTTCTACAACATACTTCTCATGACACTACTCCATCCTGTGTCATGCACCCAGTATCAGTTACCTCCTCATCAACACCTTCAACCCAGACAAATGATCCGCCAAGATATTTCTGAACCTGCATTCTGGTAACTCATCTAGCAACTCTCCTCGACACCTTGTCCAACCCCTTGTCCTCACAAATCACCCTAAAAGGCTTATGATCAATTTTTATGGTGATCTCTGCCCCCCACACAATTTTCTCTGCCCCCCTCTTAACATCCTTGACGCATGAGTGATAATATGTTCCTCCCCTACTTGTGCCAACACAGCACCTATCCCACAATCACTCACATCTACTGTAATAACACACTTTTTTCATGTACTAAACTTGGCAAGAGGCCTCTCCAAGTGAATTTTACTTTTAATTTGCACAAATTCCTCCTCACACGCCATTCTCCACGCAATTTCTACTCCCTTTTCAACAAATTTCTCATCTTGGCCAAATTTATGCACACATTTCTGGTAAAATTCATGCATGCCTAAGAAAGATCTCAGCTCAACCTTGTCTCTTGGCGAAAGTACCTGTTTTATTCCATCAATCAAATTACTCATGGGTCTTAAGCCTTCCACAGAGATCTTGTGCCCTAAATACTCTACGACACCCTTCTTGAGAGCACACTTTTCTGCTCTCAGTGTAACACCTGTTTCTTTGAAAACATCCAACACTTTCCTCAATGTTTTCTCATGTTCCTCTAAGTTCTCTCCACTCACCAAGATATCATCTTTAAAACAATTTACTCCCTTTATTCCCTTCAACAAAATGTCCATCAACTTTTGAAAGACTGAAGATGCAGAAACTAGCCCAAATGGCATGTGACAAAACTGAAATTCACCTTCGTGGGTGATGAAAGCAGTGAACCTCTTTGATAGTGTCACTAATGTCGGTTATATCTTCTTCTTCGGATGAAATTGCAGATTCTCCCCCTTCCCCCAACTCCTCACCTTCCACTTTCTGCTTGATCTTCCCGTCCTTACGTCTTGGAGGCTTCTCTTTTTTCTTGTGAAGATAAGGACGCCCTCGATAGGATGCCACTGTGCCACTATAATAGGGGGAACGGGGGTTATCCTACCGAGAGCGCCTCACAGTGGGTAAAAAGCCGGAAGGCACAAAAAACCCCTAGAAGTAGTATTTCAGGTGGATGATCAAAGAAGGTAAGTGCGCTGATGGAAGAACATTCCGGTAAGCAGGCATGGGTCTGGTAGGCAGAGGTTCCAAATAGGTACAAGGGAATGAGCACAGGCAGTCCGGTAAGCAGGCACGGGTCTGGTAGACGGAGGTTCCAAATATGTACAAGGCATTGAGCACAGGCAGTCCGGTAAGCAGGCAAGGTCTGGTAGACGGAGGTTCCAAATAGGTACAAGGGTTGAGCACAGGCAGTCCGGTAAGCAGGCACGGGTCTGGTAGGTGGAGGTTCCAAATGGGTATAAGGGAATGGAAAGAAGGACAAAAAAAGGAAGGAAGGAAAAAGGGAGAAAAGGGAAGAGGCAAGCAGGGGCAAAGAAAAGGGAAAGGAGAAAGAAAGGAAAATCAAGGACAAGGCACTGCGCAAGGCAGGGAAAACAAAAGGGTGGAACACTGCTGTGTGGGAACAGCGAAAACGAAAGGCAGAAAGGCAGGAATTCACCAGTAACGGGAGCGGCTGCAACACAGGAGGGAACCCGGAAATGTTGCAACGCGTATGCGACCCGGAAGTGGAGTGCTTTATACTTCCGGGTCCCGATCGCATACAACGACTAGAGCGGTGCATGGAAAAGACAAGGAGTGAAATGCTACGGCGGGCAGAACCGCCAGCGATTCCACACACGCCATCCCCGCCGCGACATGACAGATAGTTCATCTATTCTATTTGATGGTAAGCCGACGCCATGTCAAGCTTTGTCTCCATGACACACTTGTTGAGTTCCCGCAAATCCACACAGAGTCCTAGCTCCACGTTGGGCTTCTTCACCATCACCAACGGAGATACACAATCAACACTTCCTGCTTTCTCTATCACACCAGATGCTTTCAATTTCTCCAGTTCTATCTTTACTCCTTCTCTAATCATCAGGGGAACTAAACACAATTTTGAAGCAATTGGGATGCTTCCTTCTTTGAGCCCCATCTTGTGTTTCATACCTTTCACACGCCCAATACTTTTGGAAAATACATTCAGGTATGATTCAACTACATCTGCAGAGCCTCCTATATGCAGCACCTGTTCAACAGTGTTGGGATCAAGCCTTATGCCCATATTTTCTGCTCCCATCATCATAGAAGTGTCTCACAACACTTAGTGACATAAATCTTCCCACATGCTTCTGTGCCTTTAAAATGTAGCTTTGCACTGGCCACCAGGGGGTTCACGGATGACCAGCTCCTCCGTTTGAGCTCCGTACAGAGGTCCTATAAAGTGGATGGAGCCCCCCCCGGGAAGGAAACTGCGTGGATCTGACACAAGGTGCCTTGAACACAGTGGGAAGAAATCCGACGCAAATACGAGCTGTTTTCACTGAGATATGCGTAGGTGAAACCCTGCTGTACGTCTGGGCAACGGGCCATCAACAAGGAAGCCCTACACTGCGTTGCAGCCTGACCGTTCCACGGTCCGATCCGGTGAAACTTGCCCGTTTGAGACGTGTCTATCGTTGGTGGCACCCCTACAGCGACCACCCTTTATAATCGGAGTGCGTAGGGTCCCGTACCCCCCCAGCCCTTGATACGGACATAGTGGGCCCGACCCAGGATACTACGTGAAGACATGTGACCATGACGGCGACTGCCCAACGAGCTCCAAACTGACATCCTCATTCCCAAGTGGCCTCCGCGCCTACCTCCGCCAACAGCGACATCCATTGTTCGGAGAGGAAGAACAAGGATGACACGGGGAGCACCCAAAGACCCCACCGGACACAAGTTACCAACGGACCCAAAGCTCCCCCCTCTTCCGGGAGCAACGGGCAAACGACCGGGCGGTACCTCCCACTGACGGGAGAAATTAAAACTCCCCTGCTGTCTCTCCTTGCTGGAGACCCCCCTCGTCGCGGATCTTGGACTGTGCTGTGCCTCTGTACACCTCCGGAGCGCAGCCTGCCCCATACAGCCCGCTCAGCACAGCGGCCTTCCCGAAAACGTCGATGCAACTATTCATACAACAGTTCCCAGAAAGCAACATCAGTGGTCTGACCTAGGGCATATTAGGAATAACCAGATACAACATCACGGATCCTGAAGTGCGACGGCCCCCCATAGTCAACCTTGCAACTACATAGAAAAACTGTAGCATCAGAAGAACATGTACACTACCCCCAGTGCCCACACAAGGATAAAACTGCACTGCTAAACTGCTCAGACATGCGCCTGGCCACGGCTTGGTGCACAGCAGGGGACCCCCAGCCCCATTGAATTTAGCACTCCAGAACCCACTCGGCACAGAGCAGCAATAGCGCCCTGGCACACATAAGATCCTTTGAAGAGCCAAATGAAATCAAAGGGCACTGCAACTTTCTATTGGAAACGAAAGGGGCTGAGACACCCAGAGGCGATGTAGAGATTGCCCTAACCTCAAGGACCACCTCGAGCCCATCTTGTGAACGCTGCTTGGCCTACAATCCTGGAATCACTCTGAATACACCTGATCCCATAGTGGCACTGTGCAGTCGTGTTCAAGCGGCCCAGAAACACTTTTGAGGTAAAGCATTAAGGTAGGGGAACCTGCAGACATCCAATAGAGGATAACTCCCACAAATACTTAGCGTCAACACGGTGGAACTCTGGGAATAACATCCCTACACCCCTCAAATTTGTCGCACACACTTCTACAGCTGAAAACCCATGAGAGAAAGCCCTAGATGTGAAACACCATCCCCTGGGAAGTGCGGGCAGACCATCACTGCTACAAGAGACCAGCAAGAGAGGCGCCGCTGTTGAACAATACTAACTGCGGATTCTATGAAAACCAGAAACAACCCAGCATCCAGGACGATTCTAGCTGGTCCCTCGCAGGGCCGCTAATCAGAGGGTTGGGCCAGTGTTGAACAGAGCGTGTGCCCTCCTCAAAACTTGCGCGAAGCATTGACTACATTCCTCCTCACCCTCACTCTCCACAAACCATCGGAACCCACACCCTACCCACAACCGACGAACAATCACTGTGGAAGACGCCTGGGAATTTCGGGCTGTTTGTTCCCTCATTGCAGGAAGTGCTATGGCAAAGAATAGTTCACCTCATCGGCCTTGAACTCCAACCTCAACTGAGAAGGTTGGGCCCCATCTTTGTTCTTGGGGTGTGTGCCCTCTTCTCCCTGCGCGGAAACGCAGAGATTGACTTGGTCACTAACCACCTTGCCACATCTTGACAAACATCACCCTTCGCAGCGTCTTGAGCCTTGTGCACATGGACGTTAGAGAGAAGCTAGCATCCTACAAGTTCTCTCCCCACCGCACTCATAACATTCCTCCTCTTGTCGCTACAGTGACATCTCCGGGACCCGAAGCAGTCGCAACCAAAGCAGATGTAGCTGATCTGCTGACCGAAATGAGAAGCATGAGAACTAACATAGGTGGAAAAAAGAGAAAATAACTCACAGATTCGACAAAATGGAAGAGAGATAGGAGGAAGTCGTTGCACAACCAGAGTTGCATGACCACATTGGAATCCCAAATGGATCTGAGGATTGCTGATATTGAGGGAAGAGAGGAGGAATTTTGCTTAAAAGTCGCCAAGTTGGAGATACGGCAGTGACGCAACAATATAGCCGTTTTTGGCGTTGCAGAGAAAGAAGGAGAAACTGAGCTTGACCTGAAAAGAACTATGCATACACTGATGAAATTGCTAGTCGAGGATGATTCGTAGATGAACCGAAAATGTACCGCATTCACAGGGCCGGAGGTAGGGCGGGTGGCCCACGAACAGTGCTGGCTTGTTCCATAACTATGCAGACAGAGCTTGGGTCCTTGAGAAGGCCAGACGCAGACCACAGATTTCATTGGACGCAGCAAATATCTCCATCTATCAAGATCTGTCCTCCCTTACACTGGCTATGAGGAGGAAATGTCTACCCCTCACCAAATTGTTGAAAGAAAAGGGTGTCCGATACCGTTGGGGGTACCCCTACTCGCTCTCATTCGAATGGGAAGGGAACACAATAAAGCTGACATCTGAGAAAGACATCTGCAGTTGCGCAGCAGACCTAGTGGGAGATCAGGAGGATGGAGCAGTCCCTAATGGAAGAAGAAATTAAGACGGAGAGTGACGGATCAATGGACCGAGGCGAAGGAAGATATCGGGTTCTAGAAAGTTTAGGAGGATGAACGCATCCCAAGACATGGAACAATGAACTCCTTGGCACAAAATGCTTTCATCACTAAGGTGTGGGCCCGGCGACGGGCTCCCGCATGAAAGTCACTTGGGACCGAGAAACGGGTGAACAAAGTTGGGTCACCAAAGAAAATGAAAAGGATCCATATACTTGCGGTATCGAGCACAGGGAGGGGGGCAGAGGGGGCTCACTGTTATTTAAGTTGTTATGTTCTAGGACCGCAAGTTGTATGGTTCCCACTAGTGGTCCGAGACTGACTGAGTGAGGATAACCCAGCTAGATCGGACACCGCAAGGGGAGGGTGGAGGGCCGGAGAGAGTGAGGGAGCAGGGAGAATGAGACCGGCACTCACATTAAAACATGCAGATTCGTTATTGGTAGGCTGAAAATTGGATTACTGGGACCCCTAGATGAACACCCAGACTGCAGATATAGCCACGACAATAGACAACCAGATAGGTAAATCCGGTTTCCTTATGGCTGGCACTCTCAATGTAAAGGGTCTTAATTACCCCACTAAGCAGTCCCTGGTCACTCGAGAATTCAGAAGGGCCAACCTAGATGTACTCTTCCTTCAAGAGACCAGATACACATGGGGGAGGAACGTAGGGTCCTTTATTCCAGGGCGGGACTTGAATATTGGGATTCAGGCCCCTTGCTAAAAGCAGGAGTCAGTATTCTAATGCGAAAGGGACTCAACTTTGAGGTTTCAAAGGTCTGGTTAGACGTAGACGGGAGGGCCATTGTACTGGTGGGTAAGATGCATAACACCACTCTCACTCTTGCTTCACTATACGCGCCCAACACTGGACAATCCCGCTTCCTTAAGCGTATGGTTCCACCGATTATGCTAGAAGCTGCTGGACAGGTCATTTTGGGCGGTGATTTCAATATGTGGGCCGCCCCTACACTAGATAGACTGGCTGGCAACCCAGAAGCGAATGAACCACCTGATGGCGGCCGGGCTGAGGTGGCTAATATGATGGACCTATACAGATTAAGAGACATATGGCGGTACTTCCAGCCCAATCACATGGGATACACCTTCTACTCCGCACCACACTCCAGATTCACAAGAATAGACTATATATACACCTCGCCACTGGGCTGTGTGAGGCCGCAGCTGCCTCAGAGATCACTCCGATCTCCTGGTCGGATCACGATATGGTCACTACTGACATAGGTCTCCTGGCACTTCCACAAAAAAATTCGAAATGGCGATGTAATGAGTTGCAATGAAAGTACCCCGTCTCTCGTGAACAGTTAGCTAAAGAGATTACAGAATACTTTAAAACGAATGACACAGGAGAGGTGCCTAAAAACGTGGTGTGGGACCGGGGAAGGCAACATGGAGGGGCCTCCTGATTAGGGAGGGGGCTGAAAACTAAAGAGAGAGAACTCTGATAGAAAATAGACTTAGGGGGGAATTGCACAGCTGGAGGCTGAAGCGCAGAGTGATAAGGAGGAGAGAAGGGAGAGAATTGCCGAAGTGGTTCAAAAGAGAGAGGAACTCCAGCAACTTAAAGAGGGACTAGTCATACATAAGCTCCAATTTCTCAAACAAAAACACTTTAAGACCAATGCACTCCTGGCCACTAGGTTGCGGGGACAATGAGCGGAACAATGGGTTGCAGCTATCGAAGGAGGTAGTGATCTCCAGCCAAGAAACTCCAAGAACATCCCTGAGGCCTTTGATGATTTTTAGGAGCATCTCTACAGATCTGAATCCACACAGAGTAAGGTAGATATAGACCGTTATATGAACGGTATAAACATGCCCGAATTCTCCCGAGACAAGATGGAGATGTTAGTCTCCTATAAATTCTGACGAAGTGGAGAGAGCGGTTAAGAGGCTACCAATGGGGAAAGCACCTGGGAATGATGGGTATACCGATGGGTTCTATAAGACTTTTCTTACACCTCTCCTCCCCTTTATGGTTGACCTATTCAACGATATCCCTCAAACAGGATTAGCACCCGAGTCATTCTCGCAAGCATTCATTTCTGTGATTCCAAACAATGCGGGTCATACCGCCCCATCTCCCTCCTCAACATCGACGTGAAAATGTACACACGTGTACTGGCGGCTAGGTTGGAGACCCATATGCCCTTTTTGATACACCCCGATCAGGTCGGAAATATTTTAGTGCGCCAAGGTGCTGACACAATGCGGAAGACTCTCCACTTAATACATGAGTTTAAGAACACGTTGAATGACCCCTTGCTACTGTCTATTGATGCTGGGAAAGCGTTTGACAGAGTAGAGTGGGACTTCTTGGAGGCAGTGTTACGCAAAGTAGGGCTCAGCCCGACGTTCAGAAAAGGGGTCAAAGCAGTGTACATTTCCCCCCAAGCATTAATCATAGTAAATTCAGCATACTCTAGATGGTTCTCTCTCGGGAGGGGCACGAGAAAGGGCTGCCCCCTCTCGGTAATACGGTTCGCTCTTTCACTAGAACCCCTCGCCCAGACACTCAGAGCGGATTGCCAGATGGAAGGTCTGTGGGTAGATGGAAAAAAATACAAACTAGCCCTTTATGCCGATGGCATCCTACTCCATGTCCAGAATCCTATGTCCCCAATGCCCCGCGCTATCCAATTGATCGAAGCTTATGGGTCACAGTCGGGGTTTAAAATCAATAGGTCCAAATCCATACTCTTCCCACTGCACGAGCCCACCCCTGACTCCTTCAAGAGACTCTCTCAGCTGGGTCTGGTGATGGGAGGAACGACACTACGCTACCTAGGGATCAATCTAACGAGGAACTTAGATGATATGTATAATGTGAACTTCCCCCACGTTGCCTCATTTCAGGCGGACTTGGCAAAATGGCGAACTCTCACAATTTCTTGGATGGGGCGCCTGAACGCCATCAAAACGATTTCTGTATCCATTCCAGGCTCTCCCCTTGAAAATCCCAGAGGCGTTCTTTCGAGAGGTGAAAAGTGCCATATTACGATTCCTGTGGCAGGGGAAGAAACCAAGAATACCGTATGAAGTACTCATAATGCCCAAAGAAAAGGGGGGAGGGGTAGGTCTCCCAGATGTCAAATGATATTACCAAGCAGTCCAGTTAGGTTTACTGATTCCTCATTTTAGGGAAAGAAAAGATCTGGACTTGATCCACCTAGATAACTACAACCTAGCCCCTGCCACGGTCTCGGAATGGCTATGGGTTCCTAGGGCTAAACTTCTGCGGACTCGGAGACCACCCCATAGTTGGTACGATATGGGACATATGGAAGGAAGGGGCGGACATGAAGGTTGTCACTGTCATGATGCCTTCCCCCGGGCATCAGGACCAAGGCCCTCAGCTCTGGGAGCAGGCATCCAGACATTTGTTTAAACCTCAGCAGCCCCGGCTAGGGGCTGTCTGGGTTCAGTCCTGGTGCCTTAGGCACCAGGCTCATCATAGAAATCAGTCCTGGCGCCATAGGCACCAGGCTCATAGACTTTACTTACCTGATGCAGACCATGCTGCAAAAGAGTCCAAGCCTACATGAGGCCTGGATGGGACTATTTTTTACACAAGCCTTTAAGGAAGCCACAGAACATTTGAAACAAGCAAAAGAGAAATACAAGAAAAATGCTGATCAACATAGAAGTGAAACTCCACAATACCAGATTGGGGATCAAGTTTGGCTGGCTTCAAAACATATACCTCTGAAGGGAACTCAGACTTTTAATCCTAGATATTTGGGACCTTACACCATTAAGGCCATTATCAACCCGGTGGCCGTCAAATTGGAATTACCCTCTAATATGCAAATTCATCCTGTCTTTCATGTTTCACTTCTAAAACCAGTTCAACCAGGGACAAGATTAGCCAAACCACCTGACCTCATCTTGATAGATGGAGAACCTGAATTCGAGGTAGAAAATCTCCTGGTCTCCAAGATGATTAAATCAAAACCTTTTTATTTGATCGATTGGAAGGGCTACGGACCACAAGAAAGATCATGGGAGCCTAGCAACCACGTTCATGCACGTCGGTTGGTGAAAAGATTCCATCGGAACTTCCCAGACAAACCGGGGCCTGGGGGAAGAACAACTTTAGGAGGGGCCTGGGGGGGGGGGGGGTGCTGTCACGATGCCTACCCCCGGAAATCAGGACCAAGGCCCTCAGCTCTGGGAGCAGGCATCCAGACATTTGTTTAAACCTCAGCAGCCCCGGCTAGGGGCTGTCTGGGTTCAGTCCTGGTGCCTTAGGCGCCAGGCTCATCATAGAAATCCGTCCTGGCGCCATAGGCGCCAGGCTCATAGGGTTTACTTACCTGATGCAGACCATGCTGCAAAAGAGTCCAAGCCTACATGAGGCCTGGATGGGACTATTTTGTTACAGGGACTATTTTTTACTCTGGCGTGGCTCTAGGGAACTTCTTACCTGGAACTACTTTGGAGGCTATTTAAACTACACCCGAACAGCAGCACATGCTTCGCGTTATTCTGCATCCAGCAGCGTACCGCTCACCGTGCCTGCAGTCAGCATCCAGTCTTCTGCCTCAGCCGCGTGCCTGCAGCCAGCATCCAGTCTTCTGCCACGCCCGCCTTGAATCCAGAGCTCCTAGAATAAAGAAGAAGAAAAGGACAAGGTTAGAAAACGAACTTATTTCAAATTCCTCACCTAATTCCGGAACCATTTCATCTCCGGACCTGAAAGTACATCAGTCCTGCATGCGTCGCTTCACCAGCTCCAGCACGGCGCCATACTCACCAGTTCTCACAGCATCTTTTGATCCGGCACTGTCTCCATCATTGCTTCACCGTAATCCGGCACCTAGGGGACACAAGAAAAAACAAGGTGAGCCAAGGGAATCAACAAATACAACCTCTTACCACCATAGACTTACCTGATTTACCAGCGGCGGTATTATTCCATAACTCTCCACATTTTCATATGCCGCATCTGTAAAGAGGGAGAAAAACAACACGTTAACGCATGCAATAGTTACCGTACAGCGTTGGGTAACACAGACTCTTACCTGAGCAGCAGCTACGAGACCTTCTTCTCACAAACTCAGTTGAAACTTAAGGAAGGAAGGGGACAAGAGTGAACATCGGGCACATTGAACTCTTTGAACTTGATACTTACCAATCCCGCCAGGGACTTCAGAGTCAATACTTACCGGAACTCTCCCAACGCCTTCAAACCAGTGAAGTAACTGGTATCTACGTGCCCCTGCAAGACACGCAGGATGGAGAGCTCATCTTTTACGAACATAAGGTGAGGTTACTAAGTGGATATCGGAGGTGATTAGTGGGGGAGAGCGAGAACAGTTGGGAGGCCATCACTAAAACCCAGAGGTGGTTAATCCCTGTCTCCACTTGCAGGAAAATACTTCTTCGGGTCCAGCAGACAAGACTAGTCATCTCTGCACTACGCATCACGTTGAAGGAGACCGCAGCTGTCCGGGTCCGATCGACACCCCTGTGGGGTCCAGGTGAGCGTAACAGAATGCAAAGCCTCTCTACAAATACCCACACGGGTGTTATGGAAACCTCGGAAACCGACCAACTGGCCCAATTATTGGGGGAACTTAGGGCGGAAGTACATGCCACTCACAAAGAGACTAATGCCCTCAGGAGAGAACTGATTGTCTCAAAGGAGCGCACAGATGATCTGGCTAGGCAACTACTGCAAAACCAAGCTAGGCAAACGCCCCTACCTGGATATGGGGGAAACCCAACCCCCGTTTCATCAAGCAATCCTGTGCAAGTGGTTTTACCAGGAAATATTCCGTTAGCTCCACCCGAACGCTTTGCTGGGGACCCCAAAAGGTTTGCCGTGTTCATGAACAAATGCCGCTTACACTTTTTATGCAGACCGGGAGCCTTTCCAAATGACCAAGCCAAGGTAGCCTTTGTATTGTCATATCTTAGTGGCAGCGCAGCGGATTGGTCCATTCCATTAGTCAACCAGGATGATCCTCTTCTCCGGGATTTTCAGAGTTTTCAAAGGAGCATGGAAAAACTATTCGCCAGACACTCACAGGGTCAAGCCCTGGACAACAAACTTTTATCCTTAAGACAAGGTAACCAGAATCTGCTAACCTATATTGCACCCTTCAATAGGTTGGTGGTGGAAACCGGGTGGCCGGAGGAAAAACGAATTACATTGTTTCATCGTGGACTTCGGGGAGAACTCAAAGATGTCTTGGCTCAAGTTGTGAACCCACCTCAGGATTGCACAGAATGTATAGACTTGGTCGAGCTAGACCACCGACTTCAGAACCGAAAGACTGATTGAGCTACGTTCGAAAACCGGGTATTGGTTAAACCCAATGTTGCCCCCAAAGGAACAGATGCATCGAACCTTTGCAGATCGGGGGGGGTTGAAGGACCCTTAACTCAAAAGGAAAGAGAAAGAAGACGACAGATGCAGTTGTGTCTGTACTGCGGAACCTCAGGACATTTTCTACGGGATTGCCCTACAAAACCTCCCAAGAAGGTGGTAGGAGTTGCTGATAAAAGCCACATAGAGCCTGATTCGGGAAACGACCACGCCCGACACGCGTAGAGGTCCACTCTCCGAGCTTAAAGAAAGACACTCAGACCTCGCATCTGATCATCCCAATGGTCCTACTTAATCCCAGGCAGCCATCACGTATGCACACAGTAAGGGCATACATAGATAGCGGGGCCGTAGGAAACTATATGGACCACAAATTGGTGTCAACGATGAATCTACCTCTTTGCAAAGACCACTTCGGATGTCATCACCACAGTTGATGGAACTGAGATTGCCTCGGGGCATGTAAATCATTCCACTACAGAGATGACACTGTTGAGTCAAGATGGGCATCGAGAGACTATTGTGTTTGATCTAATCAAAGCCCCACAGTTCCAGATAATACTGGGGATGCCATGGTTGGAAACACATAATCCTTGTATAGATTGGCGAGAGAAGAGAATAACCTTCCCGGATTGTGCACACACCTGTTACCCGGAGAAAACTTTGAACAAAGGCCTGGCTACAGTCGTTAACCCAATCGTGCAGTTACCTCAGGAATATCAAGAATTTCAGGATGTTTTTCAAAAAGAACAGGCCAATATATGACCTCCTCACAGATCATACCATTGTCAAATCAACCTCCTACCAGGTGCACAACCCCCATGCAGTAGAATCTACGCCCTCACGGAACCTGAAAATCGCCACCTACGGCAATACTTGGACCAATACCTTGCTAATGGCTTTATTCGTCCTTCCAGGTCTCCTGCATCCTCAGCTTTATTCTTCGTGCCAAAAAAGGAAGGTGACCTTAGAACGTGCATAGATTACCGTGCATTAAATCAGATTACGGTAAAAAACCGATACCCATTGCCTCTGATCCCCGAATTACTAGACCAAGTAAAGGATGCTTGTATCTACACTAAGTTAGATCTCTGAGGGGCATATCATCTGGTACGTGTCAAGAAAGGCGACGAATGGAAGACTGCCTTTCGCACCAAGTACGGATTATTCGAATATCAGGTGATGCCCTTCGGGTTGTGCAATGCACCAGCAGCCTTCCAGTATTTTATGAACGATGTCCTTCGTGAACTCATTGACGTCTGTGTCGTCGTATACATAGATGATATTCTAGTGTACTCCTCCTCAGAATCAGACCATGTTAAGCACGTGCGTGCAGTCCTTGAGAAACTACGCCAGCACAAGTTATATGCAAAATTGGAAAAATGTGTTTTTCTTGCTACGGAAGTTGAATTTCTTGGATTTATCCCGACTCCAAAAGGAGTCCGAATGGACTCTCGAAAGGTGGACGCAATTCTCAAGTGGCCATCACCCAGTTCAGTCAAAGGGGTACAAAGCATGCTCGGATTTGCTAGTTTCTACCGCAGATTCATTCCGGACTTCTCCCATGTTGTACACCCCATCACAGCACTTTTGCGAAAAAACAAACGCTTCTTGTGGACCGAAGAGGCTGAAAAGGCCTTCCAAGAGCTGAAAGCGAAATTCACATGAGCACCTGTCTTAAAGCATCCACGCCCTGAGCTTCCATACATAGTAGAAACTGATGCATCCAATTTAGCCAATGGAGCTGTCCTGTCCCAGAAGGATCCTGAGACCGGTCAACTTCACCCAGGAGCATTTTGGTCCAGAAAGTTCTCAGCACCTGAGTTAAACTATGCAGTTACCGATAAAGAGCTATTAGCCATCAAATCCGCCTTTAAGGCTTGGCGGCACTATCTTCTTGGTGCCAGGCATACTATTACCGTAATAACCGATCACTGGAACCTCCAGTATTTAAAAACAGCCAAAGCCCAATCATCGCACCAACTTCGATGGGTATTGTTCTTTGCCGAATTCGATTTCGTGATCACTTATCGACCAGGCTGCAAAAATGGCAAAGCAGATGCCTTATCCCGAATAGGAATGGGAGAAGCATATGCAAACCCGGAACCGGTGCCAATAATTCCCGAGCAAATAATTATTGGTATAACTACTCTACAGACACTAGAAGATATTCATTCAAAAATCCGACAACTCTTCGATCCAGCAACCCTGCAGGACTGGGTAAAGAAAGGCCCGGACTACTCAGTCATCAATGACCTACCTTACTATCAAGGACGACTATTTCTACCTCACAAGGAAATACAAGAACTAGTCATCTCCAATTACCATGACACCCTGATGGAAGGGCGCCCAGGTATCACAAAAACTGAAGCGAAAATTAAGAGACAGTTCTGGTGGCCCACTTGGCGAAAAGATGTAAAGTCATTTGTGATGTCTTGTGGCATTTGCGCCCAAAACAAAAGCCAGAAGAAAAAAACCTACTGGTCTTTTACAACCTTTGGCTATTCCACCTACACCATGACACACCTTGTCTTTAGACTTTATTACAGTCCTACCTCCATGTAATGGATTTAACACCATCCTAGCTATTGTGGATCTTTTTTCCAAGATGGCCCACTTTATTCCTTTAAAGGGGTTACCTTCTGCTTCGATTCTGGCCAAGGAGTTCCTCGAAAACATTGTTCGATTACACAGATTCCCTTCCGTATTGGTTTCTGACCGAGGTAGTCAATTTATCTCGCATTTTTGGAAGAAATGTTGTCAACTAGCACAAATCGACGTGAGGCTATCAACAAGTCACCATCCCCAGACCGATGGTCAGACGGAAAGGACCAACCAGACCCTTGAACAGTACCTACGCTGCATGCTACACCAGACCGAAAGCAATTGGAAAGATATTTTATGGATTTCCGAGTACGCATACAATAACTCTGTACATTCAGGAACCGGACAAAGCCCTTTTTATACCATATATGGACATCACCTTCGAACCTCAGAACTCAGAAATGTCCGCAGTTAGTCATTTGCACTCTACTATTACACAAGCCTTTAAGGAAGCCACAGAACATTTGAAACAAGCAAAAGAGAAATACAAGAAAAATGCTGATCAACATAGAAGTGAAACTCCACAATACCAGATTGGGGATCAAGTTTGGCTGGCTTCAAAACATATACCTCTGAAGGGAACTCAGACTTTTAATCCTAGATATTTGGGACCTTACACCATTAAGGCCATTATCAACCCGGTGGCCGTCAAATTGGAATTACCCTCTAATATGCAAATTCATCCTGTCTTTCATGTTTCACTTCTAAAACCAGTTCAACCAGGGACAAGATTAGCCAAACCACCTGACCTCATCTTGATAGATGGAGAACCTGAATTCGAGGTAGAAAATATCCTGGTCTCCAAGATGATTAAATCAAAACCTTTTTATTTGATCGATTGGAAGGGCTACGGACCACAAGAAAGATCATGGGAGCCTAGCAACCACGTTCATGCACGTCGGTTGGTGAAAAGATTCCATCGGAACTTCCCAGACAAACCGGGGCCTGGGGGAAGAACAACTTTAGGAGGGGCCTTGGGGGGGGGGGGGTGCTGTCACGATGCCTACCCCCGGAAATCAGGACCAAGGCCCTCAGCTCTGGGAGCAGGCATCCAGACATTTGTTTAAACCTCAGCAGCCCCGGCTAGGGGCTGTCTGGGTTCAGTCCTGGTGCCTTAGGCGCCAGGCTCATCATAGAAATCCGTCCTGGTGCCATAGGCGCCAGGCTCATAGACTTTACTTACCTGATGCAGACCATGCTGCAAAAGAGTCCAAGCCTACATGAGGCCTGGATGGGACTATTTTGTTACAGGGACTATTTTTTACTCGGGCGTGGCTCTAGGGAACTTCTTACCTGGAACTACTTTGGAGGCTATTTAAACCACACCCGAACAGCAGTACATACTTCGCGTTATTCTGCATCCAGCAGCGTGACGCTCACCGTGCCGGCAGCCAGCATCCAGTCTTCTGCCACGCCCGCATGCCTGCTGTCAGCATCCAGTCTTTTGCCATGCCCGCCTCGAATCCGGAGCTCCTAGAATAAAGAAGAAGAAAAGGACAAGGTTAGAAAATGAACTTATTTCAAATTCCTCACCTAATTCCGGAACCATTTCATCTCCGCACCTGGAATGTACATCAGTCCTGCACGCGTCGCTTCGCCAGTTCCAGCACGGCGCCATACTCACCCGTTCTCACAGCATCTTTCGATCCGGCACTGTCTCCATCATTTCTTCGCCGTAATCCGGCACCTAGGGGACACAAGAAAAAACAAGGTGAGCCAAGGCAATCAACAAATACAACCTTTTACCACCATAGACTTACCTGATTTACCACCGGCGGTATTATCCCATAACTCTCCACATTTTCATATGCCGCATCTGTAAAGAGGGAGAAACATGTTAACGCATGCAATAGTTACCGGACAGCGTTGGGTAACACAGACTCTTACCTGAACGCCAGCAGCAGCTACGAGACCTTCTTCTCACAAACTCAGTTGCAACTTAAGGAAGGAAGGGGACAAGAGTGAGCATTGGGCACATTGAACTCTTTGAACTTGATACTTACCAATCCCGCCAGGGACTTCAGAGTCAATACTTACCGGAACTCTCCCAACGCCTTCAAACCAGTGAAGTAACTGGTATCTACGCGCCCCTGCAAGACACGCAGGATGGAGAGCTCATCTTCTACGAACATAAGGTGAGGTTACTAAGTGAATATCGGAAGTGATTAGTGGGGGAGAGCGAGAACAGTTGGGAGGCCATCACTAAAACCCACAGGTGCTTAATCCCTGTCTTCACTTGCAGGAAAATACTTCTTCGGGTCCAGCAGACAAGACTAGGCGGGCCAGTCCAGACAGTCATCTCTGCACGACGCATCACGTTGAAGGAGACCGCAGCTGTCCGGGTCCGATCGACACCCCTGTGGGGTCCAGGTGAGCGTAACAGTCACAACGTGGCCGTTCCCCTAAGCCACATATGGACCCCAGGAATCGCGAGGAGATTCCGGACCACCCACTATATTAATCCTGGCTTGAGGCGGTCCTGGAGAGGGTAGGGCAGCTGTGGAAGGGCAGGATTTCTCGGAGGATCCAGGAACTTGAAGAGGCCCTCCAAATACGCCTGATCCCGGTTTTCCTCTATCTAAGGCTTAAGGGTGTTCTGTCGAGAAAAGAATGGCGAGTGAAAATACAAAGGGAACTCACGCCATTTGAAAAGCTACTTGATACGGTGACCGAAACTAAGGGCTTGATCAAGAGTATGTATAGGGCACTACTAGATAACGGGTTCAGGTCGGTCTCTAAGCTCAAACATAGGTGGGAACTAGATTTTGGGCATGAACTAGAAGAACGCACATGGGCAAAGATATGCAAGGCACCCTCGCAGGTATAGATTGCTGCACAATACAAATTACATGCTATTAAGTTGCTGCATAGGTGGCAATACGACCCCTACAGATTGTCCAAAATGTTTCAGACGGCTAACCCAATATGTTGGCGATTATGTGGAGAAAGGGCTAATTATTGGCTCATGTGGTGGGAATGTCCCCGGGTCCAGGTGTACTGGAGCGAAGTTTTGGGATGGATCGGACAGATTGATGGAATCTCCCGGGAGGTGACGCCTCTCCTCATATTGTTTGGTTTAGAAGAAGGTGATGATGGAATGATGAGAGCAAGTGGAATTGTGGCCCCCTCACTACTCGCCACACATGCCTGCCTGGTGATCAGGTGGAAGGCGCAACAACTTCCTTGCAAGTCTTAGCGGATCGGGGTAGCCAAAAATATATATGTAATGCAAAGGATCACTGTAGCCCTCCACGAAAGAACTGCCCAACATGAAGTGCTGTGGAATGACTTTGTAAACATGTATGTCCC
The DNA here is from genome assembly GCF_040938575.1 of Ambystoma mexicanum. NCBI lineage: Eukaryota > Metazoa > Chordata > Amphibia > Caudata > Ambystomatidae > Ambystoma > Ambystoma mexicanum. The sequence goes on along the minus strand of NC_090932.1, from coordinate 1,135,160,935 downwards.
TGGCCCGCAAAGAGCCCTGCACAAGACAATGACAGCCCTGGCGAAAGGTAATAACGCACTCTAACATTAACGCGATGTGCAAGCCTGGCGATCCATGTGCTAACCTATTGCTAAGATCGAGACTCTGAGCAGATAAATTGGACGAACACGTTCGAAAAGTGATCCCCATTAGAAGCAAGTATGAATGTATAATATAGTGACTGTAGTGTGCTGATAACCTGTCGTGGGGGGAAGGGAAGAAGGGGGATGAATAGAAGTTATTTTGTTGGTTATGTATCCATTAGAAGAAGAGAGGAAGGAGAAATAACATGTGGTTTTAATTTGATACAAATGCCAAAGTATGTTGTATAATCTTTCTGTTTAATATCCAATACAAACAAATTTGAAAAAAAATGGTAGCTTTGCAATAAAATACGCCATAACAACAATTTTTCCCAGGTTATAACCACCTGGTTTGATTTTGGGAGGCAGCAACTCCCACCCACCTCCGTCATGAACACATCCCATGACATCAATTAACTCTTTGCTCCAGAATCTGCGATCATTCTCACATAACTTCCATTTACTTCAACATCTGCAAATGGACTCTCACAATCCTGAACACCACTACACTTCATCATATTAAATGAAATTACTTCCACTTGATCTTCATACTCATCCCCAGGGGATTTCTGCTCTTCCTCCGTCACGTATAGCACTTTACGTCCTGCACACATTGAAAGGTTTTTACAACAATTTGCATAATGGCCCCATCTTTTACATTTAGAACATGTTACTTTCCTTCCTGGACATGCAGGGGACACTTGCACACCTAAAACACAAACGAACCGCAGTTTTCTGCCCTTTAAACTAGTATCAGGGGGTTCTTGGACATGCTGACCATTTTCCTTGTTCTTTTTTTTCTTCCCTTTAACCATTTCCCCCACCCTTAATACTTCAGGTACGGGCATTTTGTTGTCCTTCTTTGCCAATTTAGCTGCGCACGACATTGAGTGTTCAACTCTTTTTGCGATACAAATAACTTCATTGTTACTTGGCTTGTCCTTGAGCCACAATTCCTCTCTTATCTTGTTATTGCTACAGTAAATCATAAATTGATCCCTTATATACTCATATAACCTGTCCCCAAATGTGCAGGATAGAGAGATGGCGAAGCGCTGTCAAATACCCCTCTACCGATTCCCCATCTTCCTGCACTCTCACTCCAAAGTTATATCTCTCCAAAATTGGGCTTGTTTTCAGACTAAAATGAATGTCCAGTTTCAGCAGGGCAGCATCAAATTCATTTCAAACAGACTCATCATTCCCCTGGTTCAATTCCGGTAAAGTTTCATATATGCATTGCCCTTCGCACCCCAAAAAATGCATCAAAAGTGAGACTTTGCAGTCTGTAGAAATGGTATTCACACAAGCAGCCCTCACATAGTGTAGGAATCCCTTCTTCCATTGTGCCCACTTTATCTTTGCAGGACCAGGACAAGCCATGAATGTAGGGGTACCCGCAGGACCTGGACAAGCCATGAATGTATGGGTACCCGGGACTCCTGGCATTGCCATGCCGCTTTATGACACTTTCTTGAAATATTAAATTGGACAATTGTGTTTCTGTACATCCACCTCTGTATAACTCAACTTTATACAGTATATGCCTGCAGTAGATGCAGCAACGGGATGTTGGGCGAGGAACACATTTTATTAAAACGAAGCGTCTCCCTGTTGTGTCTCCAGGGAAGTGCTTGAAGTCTCAGTGATATTGGTGATTCAGACGCTTTGCTATGCAGCTGTCCTCCTGAAGTGTATCATAATGAAATGCTCAGAAACATGGTCACCTTGGCAACCTATCCAAACAAGATGGCTGTCACACGATTTCCACACAGGGCAAGCTTGTCTTCAATGAGGCCCGGGCGGCGGTAACCTTGGTTGCAAACAAACTTGATGTGCGTCGTTAAGGGAGCTTTCCTTCAATGAGGCCTGCGCAGCGTTGGCCCTGGTTGCTATGGAATGTGATGCGCAACCTACACATGCCCCTGGTGAGTCCTATAGACCCCTTCTTTCTCTTCAATGTGGAGTGCGTATGCTACTACACTCCCTTTTCCTTCACCTCGATCCTTAATGTGGGGAGATGCAGAAAGATGCACTGCACTCTCACCTTCCTGGCCAGTGAGGTGCCTCGCTGCTTCTCGCTGTTTCTCTTGCTCACAACCACTCAGGCCGCAGCACAGGTGGCAAAGTGCTGGCCTAGTGGGCAGGGTTGGCTTCCCCGCACTGTTTCAGCAATACATCGCTGCCAAGGAGATCCTCCCGAGCATTGGAAGTATAGACGACCATGGGATGGATCCCGCTCTGGTCCTGACCCTGCTCGGTGCTGCTGGTATGGTTCACCTTCGTCGCCAGTGAAATCAAGATGCAGCTCAGCTGTGGTAGGAGGAATTCTTCTTGTTTATTGCTAATACAATGATAACACCTAACAGCCCCCTGCACTGCTCAGCTCTTCCTCCAACTGCCAACTGATTTAGTTCCAATATAACCATTCTAACATGAATCCTAGCTCCCAACGTTCCATGACCCCAGGCTGCATAAATACACTGGAGGGATGCACGAAAAAACAAATAGCCATTAGGTGTTAGCATCACATCCTACATTATATTTGGAGGTGGCTTTGATTAACGCCAGATCCCGGTTTAAAGCCAGTTCCGTTGCACATTTTCATTTATTGGTTTCCGGATATTTTTTAAATGAGGTGGGCAAACAGAGAGCCGAGGATGGGAGGCGGGGTTGGTAATATTGCAAGGTCCTCCTTGGAGTTACTTAATTTCCAACCAACCTGGGACACAACTTCCCAAAATATCTCCTGTATTTTACACATTTCTCCTAATGACTTGTATCATCTAATTCTTTTCTATAAACCGCATTGCCCTGCCAGTTCTTTTTTACAGGGCCTTTATACTTATCTTGGAACAGAAGCACTACATCCCTCAAATATAATTATCCTGGGTGATTTTAATATATGGTGCAATGAATCCAACAATTTGGAAAAGATCCAGCTCAAGGATATTCTGCAATCTCATGGCCTTTGGCTGTTATCTGAGCTGGCGACTCATATAGGCCTCCACGGTTTGGGGATAGTAATATTCAGAGGGAAAACTCTGTGCCATTAGGCGACTAGACCAGTAACATGGTCCGATCACTATGTGGTAACCTTTTTTATCCCAATGGGACAGATCCAACATGGAAAGATCTCAGCTGCCAAAGTTCAATTGGCACACAGCAAAAATAAAATGGACACCATTACAATTGCCCAATTACTCAATGGTCTGACCGCTCCCTCACCTAACGTAAAATGTTCTCATTTATATCAAACACTTATGTCTTGTCTACAGAATAACTGATTGACCTGATCTTTGCCTCTTTGGACCTGGTAAGTTTTCACACGGACTACCCGATTGCCTGGTCCAACCATTTAGTCATCCCTTTTTCCATCAAGGCTCTCCCGGCCCTTCCGGTGACCACTTTACCTCGTCCTCCCACTCGCCGCTGGAACATGGTTAGTCGGCCCACCATTATTCGTAATATTACTGAACATCTTCCTACTTTGACGTCTCTTCTTTGACCTCGGCATTCATTGCAGTGGCTGACCCTCTAGCTCCTCTCCACCCAGCCAAACCTTGCAGTCGCCTCTCTCAACCCTGGTTTTCTGCCTCTCTTGTTGAGTTATGCTCACCGCAACGACAGGCTGAACGCAAATGGAGATCTGATTATTCTCCATGTGCTCTGACTCCTTTCGGTGGCGCCACTGCCATCATCTGGCCATTTTCAAGGCTAAGCGTGCTCATCTTACCTCCTCTATTGAAGCAGCCTTTAACACCCCAAAGATTTTGTTACAAACAGTGCGGGCTCTGTCCACTCTTCCACCTGACAATGCCATTCTGCCTTCTAAGTCTCTGTGCTGCTCTTTATCATCTTTTTACCAGGAAAAAATGTCTCTTATCCATCAGAAGATCCTTGCTGCTCAGCGCTTGTACTCTCTATCTCCTTGTTCTGATCAGGCTACCTGTCCTTCTACTATGGTCGCAGTTTTCGGTCTTTTCGGAGGCAGATTTCAGTGCTGCTACATTGCGCCTCAAATCAGCCTCCCCAGCTGACCCTGTTCCTCTTTGGGTCATTAAGGAAATGATTCCTCAGATCGCCTGACTTGTTTCCTCTTTGGTAAATTTCTCTCTGTCTTCTGGTGTTGTCCCTGACTTTCTTAAAGATGCGCTGTCATTCCTCTTCTTAAAAAGCCCAGCCTGGACCCTTCTCTTCCTGCAACTTTCATCCCATTTCTTTTCTTTCATACCCCATGAAACTGGAAGGAATCTCTTATTAGGCCTCTGATAGCCTCCTTTTTGGAAAACTCTGGTTCCCTTGACCCGTTTCAATATGGTTTTAGGCCTGGTCAAGGCACTGAATATGTTCTAATATCAGTGGTGGACCATCTCACGGAGATCGCTGATCAGGGGGGTTGGGTGCCCTCCTCCTCCTGGAACTTTCTGCGGTGTTCAACACCATCGCCGACAGCATCCTCATCCAGGGGCTTTCTCAATTAGGTATCTCTGACACAGTCCTTTCTTTCCTCTGGGATTGTTCCCAGTCTCTGTTTTTATCTCCCTTAACCTCTTCTGCTCTTCCTCTTCTCTGTAGAGTCCCTCAAAGCTCAGCATTTTCCCCTTTAATCTTTAATTTCTACATTCGCCAACTCATCCTGCTGGTTCAGTCTTTTGGCTTTCGCTGTTATTCTTATGGGGACGATACCCAGATCCTGATGCGGCTGGATTTGGCCTCGTCTGACACCGCCTGCCGTTGCCGGTCCTGTCTGTCAGCAATTCATTCTTGGATGGTCGGCAATTGGCTCGGTCTTAATGGGGACAAAACTGAGGTACGCCTGTTTGGTCCTCAAAGGGATGCCTCTCTTTGGTCCACGGCCTTCTGGCCTCCGGAGTTAGGTCCTCTGCCCATTCCTGCACACGTCGTCAAAACCCTCAGGGTTAAGCGGTCCTCCTCTCTTTCACTTCTTCCCTAGGTGAGTGCAGTCTGTCAGGCTGTACATTTCAAACTTCGTATTCTCTGTAAAGTTCTTCCTTTCTCCCGGCTCCCCTTCACTCTACGGTTGTTTCATCTCTTGTGTCTGGTTCCCTTGATTACTATAATTCCCGGTACTTAGCTCAGCCCAAATGTCTGCTTCAACATCTTCAGAACTCTGTGGCACGCTTGGCTCAGGGGGCCCCTCGGTTTTCCTCAGCCTTATCCGCTCTGAAAACTCTGCATTGGTTACCCATTGCTAGCAGGGTCAGTTTTAAATCCTTGTGTATCGTCCAACATGCTTTTCACAAGAATGGATCTGTTTATCTTCAAGCTAAATTCCCTCATCATATTCCCTCTTGTTCTCTTTGCTCAGCTTCTGCCTTTGTCATTTCTGTCCCCTGTATCCGACATGCCCTCTTTGGAGGTCGCTCTATTTCGCTCTGTGCTGCTCAGCTATGGAACATGCTTCCCCTCCCGCTGTGTCGGGTACAGGACCATCTTGCCTTCTGCTGTCAACTCAAGACTCTACTCGGATTAACTCTGGTGTGTCCTTTCTTCTTCTTCCCTTTCTGGTTTGAGAAATGATAAATGTATAAAGCCTCCTTTATATTTATATTGGCCTAAGCCTAGTCGCTCTACGAGGAAAACCGTGTTGCAAAGTTCCGATTTTGGTTCGACTTTGCCGCCATTTTAAGATTCATCCACCATTTTGATTTCTACTCGTATGTTCCTTCATTCTAAAATGGTGGACTATGTTTTCAACTTGCAACTAGGCTTCCTGACCTTTGAGTTCTGTTAATGTTTAGACTGTCCAAGAGCCGACTGTTTTGACTGAGTAATGAGGCCTTGTACTCCAATCGAACTGTTATTTAAGTGTTGTCTGCGCTCACAAGACTCATCCGTGAATACACATTGAGGACAATTTAGAACAAACCTCGAGCGTTGATACAGGCCGAACTACATTGTGTAGGAATATAGAATAAGGCTTACTGTAGGATTTGAGAACATACATCGCCATTGTACCTTCATGGAAATGCAAACCTATGTAATCCTTTGCATATTATTGTATAAGCTGAATGTGAACTAGGCTCAAACTCTAGACCACGAATTATTAACGTGAAGAGAGGCTGGACAATATTACACGAAATTGTATAAAAGTACGAACGTTTAGACGTCCAGTACTCTCTCACCTCTCTCTGTCGGTCTGGTACACATTGCTGGGTGTTGAGAGCCAGATAGCTATCTGTGTTACTTTGTAAAACTGTACAGTAATAAAAGATCTGTGAATCTTTCTAGCCCGTGATTGGTGTATTTCCTTTGTGGTACTAAGCCTCGATATTTTCTCGTTCTTTCAGATGGCGCCCGAATAGGGACCCTCAAGATTGATGCCACCTCGTTGAAGAGTTGACACGGTTATCGGACCGGGATCAGACAGTGAGAAAGGGGGCCCCTTCTTGGATGAGACGCGACACATCAACAGTACTGCACGACCCGATCCCTGGATGGTGAGCTCGCGGTCCGAGATGGCATCTTGATGAGGGTCCATATATCGAGGCGGGCAGTTTTGCCAAAATCACCAACCACGAGGGTCCTTTGTTGTCCTTAGTAATCCGATCGGACCTCCCTTAGTCCTTTGAATCAGGTGAGTCGTGCCTCGATTCCTAAGTATCCTGATATTTGATTTGTAGTATTGTCCTCGCGCGTACAATTGTTGCCAGGTAACCCCAGTAATCTGATATGCCTGGGAAATTGTCTGCCTGTTTCAGGGAGTTATTCCGCAGAGAAAGACAATCTTTGGAATTTGCCCGTCCGGCACCACAGGAGGGGTCACCGGCATGTCTATGTACTGTAAGTACGGCATTGGTAGCATAGTATTTAATGATATTTGGCACAGACAAACTAGACATTCCTCCGAACTTCAGTGGCTAATCAATGGTAGCTTTGAGATTTCCCGTATAGAGTATTTAGAATCTATATTGTTAAAGAAGAAAGCTAGATCTGCAGCATTCGATGTAATACAAAATTGGAAAAAAGAAGCTATGCAGCAATTTAAAAGTAAAGAGAAACATACACGTCGACATATGTCGAATGCCGAAAAGGCATTATTATATGATCAACAGAAACAGTCAGAGTCTGATAGAAACATGGATAGGGCTTTTCAACTTGGCATACAGAAAATATATCCGTCTAAAGATTTCCATGAATCAGATGAACTAATGGATAAACTCTTAAAAGAACGTAGGCTTGGTGCTACTGCACCTCCTCCTTATGTACTTATTCCTGTTGCTTTAACTCTTCCTGCTGTCGTTCCTCCTCTCGCAGCAATTCCTGCTCTTCCTATCGTTCCTCCTATTGTTCCTCCGCCGCCAGTTGTTGCTCCGTTTCCCATTGCTGTTCCTCCACCTGTACCTTCACCTTTGCCAGCTGTTGTGGTTCCAGTAGATTTGTCATTGCCACCAGTAGTAGTGTCTTCACTGCCTGTTGTACAGGATGTATCTATTTATTTATTTATTTATTTATTTACATTTATAGAGCGCACTGCAGCCCATAGACATCGAGGCGCTATTACATGAAGGCGTAAGCAGCAAGATTGTGTAAACATAGGAAACAAAGGTACTTAGTTACAGAGAGAGGAGCGGAACATGGTTACAAATGATGTTCGTGAGCCTGTAGATATAAAGGCAGGAAGGTTTAGACAAACAGCCTGGTTTTTAAGGCTTTTCGGAAGGCTAGGTGAGAGTCAATCCCCCTGAGGAGCGAAGGTAGGGCATTCCAATGTGAGGCTGCTAGGGCTGAGAAGCTCGAACCGCCCGCACGTACTCTACAGGTTTTGGGAGTAGAAATCAGGTTGGTGTAGGCAGATCTGGTGGGCCTGGCCGAGGAGGGTCGTGAAATTCTCTGGGCAAGGTAGGGGGGAGCAAGGTCATGGAGGCATTTATGGGTGAGGGAGAGGATTTTAAAGATGATCCTCTGCCTAATGGGCAGCCAGTGGACCTGCCTCCTAAGGTCAGAAATGTGGTCTTTCCTGGAAAAACCTGTAGCGGCCCTGAGGGCGTTGTTCTGGGCAAGCTGGAGTTTGGCCATGTTTTTTCCGGAGGTCCCACCAAGGAGTGCGTTGCAGTAGTCCAACCTAGATCCTATGATGGCCCTAGCAATAGTGAGGCCATTTTGTGAGGATAGGAAGGGTCTTGCTGCGTAGATGAGTTTGGAGTAGTATGCTGAAGAGGAGGCTATGGCATTGACATGCTTATCCATGGTGAGATTAGAGTCGAGGTAGACTCCAAGAGTCTTGACTGATTGGGATACCGCAATCGGTATGTTGTCGATGGTAAAAGAGGTGTATTGTTTGTCAAGGTTGCCTAGTATGGTTGGTGACCCAATAAGTAAAAGCTCAGTCTTCTCGCTATTGAGACAAAGCCAATTGTCAGCCATCCAGGCTTGGATGGTGGCGTAGATGGAGTTGAGGGTGTTTTTGTCCAGCTCATAGTCACCTGTAAGCGGGATGAGTACTTGGGTGTCATCCGCATAATTCGTGTATGAGATGCCCATAGAATCAAGGAGATTGAAGAGAGGACGTGTGAACAGGTTGTAGAGGGTGGGTGCTATGCAGGAACCCTGGGGCACCCCACATTTGATGTGACTAGGAGATGCACATGCTGAGTCCGAGAAGACTTTCATGGCCCTTTCCTGTAGGAATGAGGTGATCCATGCGCATGCTTTTGGGGAGAAGTTGGCTGCTATAGAGAGATGGTGGCAGAGTGTGTTGTGATCAACGAGGTCGAATGCTGCTGATAGATCAAGGAGGAGCAGGAGTGCTGGTTTGCCTGCGTCACGAATGTCATCCATTTGATTTTTTAGGTCAAGTAGGGCTGTTTCCGTCCCATGACGAGGTCTGAAACCAGACTGTCGAAGGCCGAGAAGGCGGTGCTCTTCGATGAATTTTTGGACTTGATGGTAGGCCGCTTTGTCCAGAATTTTCAATAGAAAGGGGACAGTAGTGATGGGTCTGTAGTTCCCTGGTACTGATGGGTCAAGTGAGGGCTTTTTGAGGAGCGGACGGACCCAGGCTTCCTTAAGGTCAGTTGGAACATGGCCAGACTGAAAGGATGCATTTATGAAGGCTGTGAGGAAGGGGGCCAGGGTGGGACCGCAGTCTTTGACTAGCTGTGCAGGGCATACATCGCCTTTACAATTAGATGGTTTGATGGTCTTTAAGAGCGTGATGACCTCAGATTCAGTGATGTCTTTGAAGTCGAAGGGCGGGCAGGAGTGGGCTTTGGTCTCTTTGCTGGTGTTAGTGTTCTGGTTGGCGATAAGGAGGGTCATAGCTTTTTGGTGTGCCTGAATTTTAGTTTGCAGGGTATTTAGTTTATTAAACATGGCGGTTTGGATGTCATTACACCATTTTTCATCTTTCTGGATGGTGGATGGTGAGGTGGATGGAGTTTCAAGTTCCCTGAAGATGGTGAAGATTTCTTTGGTAGTAGATTTGGCGTTGGCAATCCTATTGTTGAAGGAGTTAGCTTTAGCGAAAATAATAGCTGTTTTGTAGTCCTTGGAAATAGTCTTAAAGGAGGATTTGGTAGCATCGTTAGGTTTATTTCTCCAGGCTGAGAGGGCAGCTCGTTTCTTGGACCGAAGCTGAAGAAGCTCTTGGGAGAACCATGTGTTGGTATGCTTGGCTTTCTTAGATTTTCTGAGAGTGCGAGGGGCGACGGCGTCAACCGCATTGGTGATTGTCAGTTTGAAGGCGTTGGCAAGGGTGTCAGGGTCAGTTGAAAAGGGGGCTTGGAGAGCCGGTACCTCAAGGAAGGGCGTGATCCTTTCTACAGTTAGTAAGCGGGAGCTTCTTGCGAGAGCTGCGGGAAGTGGGATGGTGGGTTTAGGGGGCCCTTTAGAAGTGTCCAGGTCAAATTGGATGTGATGGTGGTCTGTCCACGGGACAGGAGAGTTACCAGTGATTAGCACTACACTTTCTTTTCCAAGTGGTTCTGCTCCACTTGTAGTTGATAGAGGAGCGAGTGGTGAATCAAAAATCATAACTCGTAATACAGTTTCTAAAGAGAGAAAGAGAGACTTGAATGCATGGTCTAGACAATGTATAGAGAAGGTGTACAATCTGATGTCTTAGCTACACTCTCTAATCTAGAAAGTCTTCCTGAACAAAATGTCTTTATTGAAGGGATGGGAATACATTTAACCATAATGTGGAATAGATTGAAGGATGTCGATATCCCACAAGGGTTGAGGGATTTGAATGTTTTAGCTTATTCAAGAGATACTGTGGAGAAAGTATATGAGCACGTCGAGATGGTTTTTGAGTTTACAAGGGAGTTAGAAAGGTTACAGAATGATGAAATAGATGGTAATGGTTTGTATACTTTTTATGTACAGAAACGGTGCCTTCCTCTTTGTAAGTCGATGAGTGAAGAAACACGAATTTGGATAAAAGATGCACGTAGATGGATTTCAGATATGTTGATATCTCCCGTAGAAGTATATGACACATACAGTCAGTATACTCCAGAAATGCAGAGGAAAGTGATACAGGTAATGGTAGAATACCTACAGGATGAATGTATAAAAAGAAAGATGTGTTGTCCCGCAGAATTATTGAATACCTATAAGAGAGCTTTTTCATCTGACATTACTTCCGCCGCTCTAGCGCTCGATTTAGCTCTGTTGCTTAGTAAGCGTTCGGAGTTGCCTGTTTCTCAGTTGCCTATGAGAGAGGTTCATCCGACATTTGTCGCTAAAGTTGAGGTTCCGGCTAATGCCGCAACAGGCATTGCCACCTATGATATTGATGCACATTATGTATCACAGTTTGTTCACGTCCCATTCTCAAGACAGGAAGTGAATACCATTAGACAATCCATTCCAGATATTAGGAAAAATCCGACAGCGTTTTACAAGGAAATCAAATCTGTCTTACAATCGTCAGTTTTTACTCTGGGTGACATAAACTTGTTGTTTTCTGTGCTCCTACCTGCTGATCTATGGAAACAAATTAGAACTGTGGATGATGCAGCAGGGTTGGGCGACACATGGGATAGCTTAGTTAGGCAAGATAGAGAAAGGAAAGCTGGTGAAAGACCACCACAGGCGATACTGACTTTGCCAGATAGAATAGTAGCAAAACTGAAGACCTTAATTCCTGAGAGAAGGATTGTTTGGGACAAACTCACTGCTTGTACCCAAGGAAAATCTGAAGGTGCTACCGAATTCTTTAATCGGTTTGAACAAGTATTCTCAGATTTTAGTGGACAGGATTTAAGCACTGAGTCCAGAAAAAGATTATTTGTGGACAAATTTGTGCGTGGATTGTTGCCTGATATCCAGTCACAAATTAGGACTTCCGAGAGTGCTTGGCAAGCTAAATCACAGTCCGAAGTGTTGGATATGGCTCAGTATTACGAGAATAGAGTTAATAATGAGAAAGAAAGGATTGAAAAGAAGAAAGGAGATTTGAAAACTAAGGTATTGCTGCAACAGATAGTTAGAGGGCCTAGCGGGAGTAGTACACAGTTTCGAGGACAGTATGTTCCGTAAGGTAATGTGCCGTTGGGTCCTGTACACGCAAACCAATGTGCTTATTGCAGACAAGAGGGTCATTGGTGAGAACAATGCCTGATCCTCCAGTAGAGGTCGAATAACACATTTGGTATCATGGGTAGACGACCCAGAGGCCGCCCTGGCGTAGGGGGTCTTGGTAGCAGCCAGTTTGCTCAAAATTCCCAGTCTTTTTCGCAAGATAATCAGCAATCTAATGTAGATCGCAGAAATACTTTCGATAAACCTTCTACTGCCTATCTTTCTGAGGATCTTACCTTTGATGATATATTGTTCTGTTAGGACAGCCCGAAGCAGGGTCTGGAACCAATGCCTATTCTCGTTAATCAGAAAGGTCACTATGTTGAAATGATGGTGGGAAATAGGAAACATCTATTTTTGATAGATACAGGAGCACAGAAGTGTTCCATTGATCATTCACGGGTTCCAGACATTCCACTGTCAGGGCAGGCTAATGTTTCTGTAGGGTTTTCTGGTACGCCAGTGGTTAGTCCGGTTTCTTTGCCGGTACTGATCTCACTGGGTCCATTTACGGATCACTGTCTGTTTCTTTTGACAACGAAGTGTGGAGAGAATTTGTTGGAGATGAATCTGTTGAAGGAATTAAATGGGGTAATCCATTGTTCTTCGGATGGAGTGCGTTTGAAGATTTCAGCACAACAATTCCTTGCCTCGCAGTTCCTGACTAGACTTTTGCCACTGGAATTTAGTGAAGTTCCGGAGTGTGTGTGGGCAATTGATGACAATGTTGTTGGTATTTTACAAATTGAGCCTGTTAAAATCGTTTTGAAACCAAGAGTTAAGTTGCCACTAATTCCACAGTATAAGATTTCAGTTGATGGTGAGCAAGCTTTGAAGTGTATAGTTTCTGATTTTGTACATTGTGGGGTAATTGAGGAAATTGCAGGTAGTTTTTACAATAGTCCAATTTTACTTTTGTATAAGAAAGGGTATAATGCAATTCCTTTCCGTTTCATTGTCGATTTACGCGCTATCAACAAGATTGTGCTCCATAATTTCCAATTGTACCTGGTTTAACGATGATACTGACGATGATACCAGCGTCTGCTACTCATTTTAGTGTTGTGGATCTTAAGAATGCCTTCTTTAGCATTCCTATACACGAGGATAGTAGATATCTGTTCGCGTTCACCCTAGGGGGACACTTGTTTACATTCACCCATGCGCCACAAGGGTACACCCAGAGTCCGAGCATTTACAGTAGGGCTTTGAAAGAACAGCTCGATACACTTGAGTTGCCTACTACTTGTCCATTACTACAGTATGTCGATGATCTTCTCTTAGCTGCAGATTCAGAAAGTGCTTGTAAGGAAGGCAATGTGTTATTGCTTATTCATCTAGCAAGACATGGATATAAAGCTTCACTGAAAAAATGTCGATATTGTCGACAGGAGGTCACCTATTTAGGCTATCTCCGGTCAAAGGAGGGAAGAAGATTGACAACTGAACGAATTAAAATCATTTCTAGCATGTCTGTCCCAAATACACAGAAGGAAGTCAGAGCCTTGATAGGAATGGCTTCTTACTGTAGACAGTGAATCCCAAACTTTTTGTTAGTGATCAAACCAATGTTGACATTGACAAAGAAGGGCATTTCTTTGCCACTACCGTGGAAATTGGAACACCAGAAAGCTTTTGATCTGCTCAAGACTGCACTGTGTTCAGCACCAGTTTTGGGCACACCAAATTATGAAAAGGGCTTAGAGTTGTATGTGCTTTGGCTGTGTTAACACAGGAACATGGGGGGGGAAGAATAGGCTGTGCGGTTACTTTTCCTCCACCCTTGATCCTGTTGCATGCACTTTGCCGAGATGTCTGAGAGCTGTTGCTGCTGCGTCTGTAAAACAGAACGAGGGTATGGTCCTAGGCCATGCTTTAAATTTGTTGGTAACTCACTCTGTAGATGTTCTATTAAATAGAATGCAAACACAACACCCTACTTCCGCACAATTAACGAGATATGAATTGATCTTGTTTGCACCGTATATTCAAATTAAAAGATGTTGTGTATCAAATCCGGCTGAACTGTTACCTCTTCCGCAAGATATTGCTTGCAGTGATGAAATGTCACTTGACTGCCTTTATACTACAGAACAAGAAACTAAAGGCAGGATTGATTTGAAAGATACACCTCTGAACGATCCTCAAGGGGAGCCATTTTGTGATGGCTCCTGCTTCAACCTTCCGGATGGTACATCCACTGCTGCTTATGCCATCACTACACTAAGCACGATTGTGGAAAACAAAGAAAATTTAGCATAACTCTGCGCAGGTCGCAGAGGTTATTGCACTAACTAGAGCTTGTGAACTTTCCGAAGGGCTTAGAGTGAATATATATACTGATAGCCAGTATGCTTTTGGGGTGGTTCACAACTTTGGTAGATTATGGTGCTGAACGAGGTTTCTTGACCTCACATGGTACGTAAATTCAATATGGCACCTTGATCAGTTACTCTCAGCGCTCACGCTTCCCACTCAATTAGCAATTATGAAGTGCGCAGCACATCAGAAAATTGTAAATGATGGAGGAAAAGGGAACGCTTTTGCTGACCAGATAGCCAAACAGACTGCTACTGACTTCTACTCAGATATATATATATTACAAGGGAAGCCACAAACACTTGTACTATGGCTGAAGGGATTGATTCCATAAAAAATATTCAAACAGATGCCACTCTAGAGGAAACTAAACAATGGCCTGAGGGTTTGGCAAGCTTGAATGAAGAAGGGTGTTGGGTGGATATTTCGAAGGGAAAATGGATGTTACCAAATGCGTATGTTACTGCAATGGTTCCAATGGCCCATGGTCCCACTCATATATGTGCTAGAAAGATCTGCAAAATGTTAGAACTGGTCTGGGAAAATGTTAACATCACAAGAACTACTGAGCGTTTTGTCCAGAGTTGTATGGTTGTCTACAGCAGAATGTGGGGAAAGGTACATCGACATCAAGGAGTCGTTTTGGTCCACCTTCTGTTCCTTTTGAGGTAATTCACTTTGATTTCAATGAAATGGAGCGCTGTAACAATTTTAAATACGTTTTGGTAGTCATTTGTGCTTTTAGTAAATGGGTTGAAGCCTTCCCTGTGAAAGATGCCACAGCAATGACAACGGTGAAAACCATGCTTAAGGAATATTTCCCTAGGTTTGACCTGCCGAGGGTCATCTGGTCGGATAATGGTCCACATTTTATCGCTGCTGTTATTCTGCAAGTATGCACGGGATTACAGATCGATAAACGGTTCCATTCGGCTAGACATGCTCAAAGTGCTGGACTTGTAGAACATCACAATGGTATTTGGATAAATAAAATAGCCAAGGTTTGCGCCGGCAGTAATCTGAAATGGCTGGACGCCTTACCTATAGCACTATTATCCATGCGAACAACCCCACAAACTAGAACTGGACTCTCCCCCTATGAGATCATAATGGGGAGGCCAGCTAATATTTGGAACCTCCCCAAGCCTAAGTACCTAAAGCATGTAAAACATGTACTTCTTTCTGAATACTGTGATCGGTTAACTCAAAATCTATATTTGATATATCAACAGGTGCGAGAAGCCCTCCCAGTTAAATATGAGGGGCCAGGTCACAGGATCCGACCCGGCGACTGGGTGCTCATGAAGTCATTTGAAAAAGCATCCAGTCTTGTACCGCGCTGGAGAGGACCTTTCCAGGTCCTGTTGGCCACACAGACTGCCGTACGGGGAAACGACACTGCATCCACGCTACGCATGTCAAGAGGATACCTTTCCCTTTGCCACATGACGGAGACGGTAAGAAGAAATCTACTTGCACTGTTCCCAACGATCAATCAGTCTTGAAAAGCAACAAGGGTGTTTCGGAGACACTTCTTGAGCCCGCGGGGCTGGGTAGGCTGCTGCTTTGTCTCTGAACTCTTCTGCAGATCCTTCTGCACCCTTGCACGATTCTGTTACCATTTCATCACTTCCATCAGGAAGCAATGACACACTGTTCGCAGATCACACGGTACCAGGAGTCAAAAGGTACAATCTGAGCCCACGGCACTAGACTTACTGCACAGCACAGCTGTGCCCACAGGAAACGATTGTTGAACGTGTCCTTTGCCACTTTTGTGCTGAAGTATAAACGAGTGCTGGGGACTGGGAAGGACTATCTTCAATCAGGAAACCATGTGATCAGGAGATCACCAGCAAACGGACTACGGAGTTTTCGCAGGAACTTTTCGAGAAAAAACTTTGAGGAACAATACCTGTCGTTATCTCTACTCATGCGCAACAATCAAATAATCGTATGGCCAACAAAGACATTGGACGATCAAATACATGGTCCGTGAGGACATATTGTTTTCTCGTAATTGTGTTAACCAGTCTTACAGTATTGATTGCTTTTGGGTTTTGGTGTATAGTAGGAGTACGCCCACTTGAAACATTTTTGCCTACTGAGAATGTTCCTACTTTGTCTACACCTTTCATGCACTTGCACACTCTATCTCCTAGGGACTCCCGACACAGCAAAGCTATCACAACCAAACACTTCTGCTAATAATGAATGCAACTCATGCGATTCTGAATACAACGAACCTTTGGATCTGTTCGCATTTGCCACAACATGGGGAAAAGAGTTGAGTTGGCATATTCATCCTTTGCCTTTAACTACTGCATGTTATGCCTCTCTAAGGGGGCAATTATTTGGTCAATGGAATGATAGCATCTCAGGGAACTTTGACGGGACTAATTTGAATGAATTTGAATGGCGAGTCCTGACGCCCCTGGATGCTCACTTTTTGCAAATAGGAGCAAGCTTAATATTGCTTCTATTAGGCCTTCCGATAGACTATCTCGACCTTTCCAATCTTTGATTTCTTTCAAGATGGCTCCTGTAGGCAACCGAGATGCCATGCCATCTTCTTATACTATCAATCCTAGCCCCACCGCTATCTCTTTCTGCATACAAAGGAATGGTACTCAGTCAATGAGCGATTTCAAAGGTTGTACCAATGTTGCAAACTTGACCAGGGAGGACAGACCTTTGTATGTAGGTGAGCCTGTCTACTTTGTTTGCGGTAATGAAGCCTATCCGTGGCTACCTAGGGATTGGTAGGGAACTTGTTATTTGGGTATCCTGCTACCGAGGGGTATATGTAGCTAGTACCACCAAGATCTCTAGGGCTCGTCCAAGGCGGGACGAGAACAGTGATACTTCTTCACAAGTCTTGGGTGATGTAGCAAAATCCTTTGGGGACAGATTGTGAATTCCTAGGATATTAGGAGACTAGCGAGAGTACTGGAGAGGACCATCAACCGGACCACTGACATACTCTACAATATGACTCTAGAACAAAAAGCAATTAGATTAGTGGCTCTTCAGAACCGGATGGTGTTAGACGTCATCCTGGCCGAGCGTGGTGGAGTATGCAAGTTGGTGGGGTCCGCTTGCTGTGTTTTCGTACCTGACTCCTCCCCGACCATATTTAAGGCAATACAAAATCTGCACGTCCTAAGCTCAGAAGTGCACGTTCCCGAGGGAAACTGGGATCTTAATACTTGGTTCTGGGACTCTTTACGGTCATGGGGATGGAAGCTTCTTTCAGTTTTAATGGTAATCCTTGGCATTGTACTGTTCTGTTGTTGTTGCATACAATGTCTTCCTGCCATATGTTCAATGTTAGGGAGATGTTGCGCATAAACAATAGTAACACTAGGACCGAAAGTGCACACGCCTGAGAAGATGACTAATGTATTTGTGATGAAGGATATTACTGTGAAAGATCTAATGGCGATTGATATATCTGATGAATATGATTCAGGATGTATAGACATTGAAATGTGGAGTTGCGAGTAAAGCGACTATTTTTAGTAAAGCTCTTGGCTTAGGCCAAAAGGAGAGTTTGTGAAACGGTAAATGTATAGTGCCTCCTTTATATTTATATTGGCCTAAGCCTAGTCGCTATACGAGGAAAACCGCGTTGCAAAGTTCAGATTTTGGGTTGACTTCGCCGCCATATTAAAATTCATCTGCCATTTTGATTACTACTTGTATGGTCCTTCGTTCTAAAATGGTGGATTATGTTTTCAACTTGCAACTAAGCTTCCTGACCTTTGAGTTCTGTTAATGTTTAGAGTTTCCAAGAGCAGACGCTTTTGACTGAGTAATGAGGCCTTGTACTCCAATTGAACTGTTGTTTAAGTGTTGTCTGCGCTCACAAGACCCATCTGTGGATACACATTGAGGACAATGTATAACAAACCTCGAGCGTAGACACAGGCCAAACTACATTGTGTAGGAATATAGAATAAGGCTTACTGCAGGATTTGAGAACATACATCACCATTCTACCTTCATGGAAATGCAAACCTATGCAATCCTTTGCATATTATTGTATAAGCTGAATGTGAACTAGGTACGAACTCTAGACCACAAATTATTAATGTGAAGAGAGGCTGAACAATATTACATGAAATTGTATAAAAGTACAAATGTTTAGACATCCAGCACTCTCTCGCCTCTCTCTGTCGGTCTGGTACACATTGCTGGGTGTTGAGAGCCAGATAGCTATCTGTGTTACTTTGTAAAACTGTACAGTAATAAAAGATCTGTGAATCTTTCTAGCCCGTGATTGGTGTGTTTCCTTTGTGGTACTAAGCCTCGATATTTTCTCGTTGTTTCAGGTTGACCTAGTACTCTCTTTGCCTAGCGCCTTGATGCCCTTGCTGGTGAATCCTGCGCTTTGCAAATGTCTTAACATAACATAACATAAAATATACTCTTGTCCCCATAAAAAGCAGCCACAAACCCTGAAGCAGGAATAATCAATGGAATAATGAACCATTAAGAACTTTGAAAAAAGGGTATCATAGAAAAGAAAAGCTATGGTTAAGGTCTAGGACATCTGCAAATCGCTTAGAGCCAAGAATAGCACTAAAAGGCTATAAGAAGAGTATTGTTTCAGCTAAAGCCTCATGTCTTCAAAGACAGATTGATCTTGCTCAGAATTGACCAAAATCTCGATTTGCAACCGTAAAACATTTTACATCTCTGGCATGCACTATCTCTCGGCTTCCCCCTTCCTTGGCTTTGGTAAATGAATTTAATGTCTTTTTTACAGATACAATTGATCAGATTAGGGCAAAAATTGATTCTCAGCTTTCAGCCCATGAAGGGATTATGTTAAATAGTAAGACAAGTGTGAAGGAAGACTTGAGGTGTCTCATGTTTGTATTTACTCATGTGGATCTGGAAACAGTTTCTAATCTTCTGCTTAAACTAGAGCCTACAAATCATAACTACAACTCCATTCGGGCTTATTTAGCTAAGCGGCATGCGGCGGCCCTATGCGTGCCTTTTCTATCCACTCTAATTGCATCCTTAAAACAGGGACACTTTCCAATGGATTAAGAAAAAAATCAAACCTTACGCCTCTTCTGAAGAAAAATACATTGGACCGTACCAATCGGGATTTAGGCCAGGACATGGCACTGAAACAGCACTTGTGTCAGACTGGGATGATATCTTGAAGGCTGCCGATGAGGGTGAAATTAGCATGCAGGTCATGCAGGACCTATCAGCGGCCTTTGATACAGTTAATTTTGAGATTTTGATCTAAAAGACTCTCCACTGTGGCTCAGGTGTCCAAAGAATCTTTGACTTGGTTTACATCCTTCTTAACCAATCGAATACAGTATGTTAAAATAGGCCCACATACCTCTGACTCCTTGCCTGTTAAAATGTGGAGTGCCCCAGGGTTCCTCCCTGTCCCCTCTCTGCTATTTAATGCCTATATTTGCCCTTTGCTGGATATTTTCTCAGCGTTTGGTCTACATTACCACTCATACGCCGACAATTCTCAAATCTACGTTCGGTTAAAAGAACTTGTTGAAGCCATGGACAGAGTGTTATCCTGTGAAAAATACAATTAAAAGTTGGATGCTGGACAACAAACTCCAACTAAATCCACCTAAAACTGAGATCATGATATTTGGGTCAAAGAAAAAACTTGTTAACATCTTACAGTGTGTCTCTTGCCCTGCACCTTTTGAGGTCCCAACAACATTGCCATCCAAGGAAAAAAAACTTGGCAGACAAACATAAACTGTATTTGCCGGTAAGCGAAATTATCAAATCTGTCTACTTCTATCTTAAATTGTTGAAACCCTTAATACCACTTATTTCAGATGAAGATCCCTGAATGGTAGTCATTGCACTGTTCAACTCTAGGTTAGACTATTGCAATGCTTTACTCTTGGGTATCCCAAAGGGCCAAATACAGCGGTTGCATGTTGCCCAAAATGCTGCTGTTAGGCTTGTATACTCACTGCCTAGACGCTCGGCCATTTCTCTATTTCGAAAGAATCTCCATTGGTTACCGGTACAGCAGAGGATCCTGTTTAAGGCGCTCTACTTAAAGGCATGGTTTAGTAAAAATGTTTATTGTCCCTACGGGTCGGCCATGTTTTTTTAAGCCTAAGTGGCTCGATTTTAGAAAACTTTCCTATGGATCTTACCCGAGTTTTCGTCCATAAAACACACGCGAAAACAAGCACCAGGGAGCCGCGATTTTCTGATAATCCTATCTTTTCCCCGATCGCCCTGGCTGACCTGCTTTTGCGGCACTAAATCAATTCCCCCGCCCCTGAGCCTGTCATCAGCAGACTCGTACCGCCCATTTCCCAACGCCAAAGCACATCTCGTGTCAACATTCGCTGCGCTTCAGCTAATGACGTGTTGCCATGGAAACGGCAGGACGCCTCTCTCCTCAATAAGTATAAACAGACCGTTTCACAACACACAGCAGACGATTTCCGATTCCATTCCTCTCTCTGGGTTACTTTGAGTATTCTGTGACTCGTTTCAGTGCTCTGGTCAGCTACCTTCGCCGCTTGTAGCCCGTGTGAACAGATACCAGTACCACCGCTATAAATTATTTTAGTTTAACACACAATGGCTACAATAATGCCCTACATGTACGAGCCAGAGTACATTCCTTCATGGGTCTGCCCCTACATATCTTTCCTCAAAGACTTTCTCCTACTACCCAGATCCTCAGGACAACATCTTTTGGTGGTTCCATCAGGATTCGTCTTGTGGGGTGATAGAGATGCTTTTCTTGTGCAGGTCCCATATTATACTATCTGCGTCAGATGCAATTTGTTTAGCTTGATTTCTATGGATCTGTGAGATACAAATGTACAAATCAAATCAATCTGCAAGTTCTCTGCCTTTGGGCTGCGAGTCAGGTAGGTGTCCCAAGGGCCACACTTGGACCTTTGTCTTCAGTGTCATATTCATCTGGGGCTCCACTGTTCACAAGTGAATGAAATATATGTAGCGATTCGTCTCCTTATTCAAAAGACGGTGTGATCTCATTTTTCTGAGGGTTGTGACATCTCTGCAGTCCATCAGCATTTCACATTTTTTGAGTCATATGGCCCATCTGGTACCAACTGACGATGGGTCAGAGTATGAGTCAAACAGGGGCAATAGCGTTCCTAACCTGCTATGGTTTTGCATCGCAGTTGAGGGGTCAAAACTGGCAGCTAACCTGTTTGAGGCTGGTGTGCTTGTGATCCAACTGTGGTCTGGGGGACTGCTCATTCCTGGTGTGGCCATCATGTTTCTGTGAGTTTCGTTAGTCTTTTCTTCCCAGTTATCCAGCACGCTGGGTGTTCTTGTATATTACTGGCTTTCACTGCCTGTCTGAATGGGGGAAAAAAGTTTGTATTTATTATCTAAGAAAATTGTTCCTCTTGGTGTGGCGGGGATCCTGTCTCGTCGCCAATGTTCTGTCCACCATCATGGACTTCTAGGATGCTCCAGTATCATAAGAGCCTTGGGAATGACAGCTTGCAGGGCCTGGCACTGTGCAGCAAAGGAGGAAGCCTGAGACAGAAGATATGTATGTGGCTCGTGCTGCTCGGCCAGTGTCCCAGGGTCACACCGTATTTATTACCTATGTCACCGCCCGTGTGCAATCACGTGTGGTGTGGGGACGAGGACATAACATTTACCTCCTGTGGAGGAGTGCAACAATCTGGATTGAAACGGTGTTCCTGTCGATGTAGGCTGGACCTCAAAAGTACAGTGACGAGGAAGATGTAGGCTGGACCTCAAAAGTACAGTGACGAGGAAGAGGGAAGTGGAGGTAATGTATGGTTGTCGATTATACTGTGCATATTAGGGAAAGGTTTAACCTAATTCCAAATGTAGCCCCAACTACTTACTTCAAACCAACGCCCCTCCTCCCCTGTCACCTGCAAACCATGTGAGGTGCGCTTCTACGGCTTGCCAGCTTCTAAACACACACGAGAAAGTTAGCCAAGTTTCAGAGGGACTCGTAAACCTTGAAGCACCTGCTGTCTCCCCGCCCACATTCTTTCCCCGTTCTGCCCACCTGCTTCGTCAGGTGCGTTCAGTTCCTTGTCTAGCGATCCCGGATCCAGGAGAGAGTGGGGCACAACGAGAGGAGGGGCGCTAGTCAACAGACCTGTTTCGCGTGAGTTCCAGGCCGAGAGCGCAGACGTTTGGCCCCACTTTGGCACCTAACTCACCGGACTTTTGGATCTGTTGGGGTGATGCCCTCTACAACCACGGGCCAGCGTGTATACTGTGTGGTTTAAGGACTCGCTGATTCTGACGGCAGCCGAAACGCACCGCCTGGCGGGCACTAAATAGGTCCCAGGTCGAGGAGAAGTGAACGTTCTGCTGCCGGAAGAATGGTAAGGAAGGCAAAAGCAGCAGGCACGAGTGGGACTAACTGTAAACCGTCGATATTCAGCAGAGTTCTGAATAGTTTATCATGTGTTCGGCGGGGCGGCATGCGAAGCTGGGTGTCTTGTTTGTTTTGTTAATAAGTCCGTATACAGTATGTTATCACTCCTCCATAAGCGTATTCATGTCTATGTTACGTCCAGCAAATTTCACTAGCCCAGCCCTTTTATGTAAAACCTGCAGATAGGGAGAGGGCGTAATGTGGATGGAAGAATCGAGGGGGAAGAGTGGGGGGGGGAGCAATAAAGGGTGTAGGGGAGCCAGAGAGAGTAGGTACGGTCACTCAGTGCTTTAAGCAGGGTAGGAAATTGGGGCGGGGGCTCATTTGGGGTGGGGCTTCCATGATGGACGTGGCCTGAAAAGTACACAAACCATAGTAAGGTATGCAAACAAATATATACATGTATGTAATCATTTATATATTTATATGCGTAACTTACTATGGTTTGTGTACTTAAAGATGGCTTGAAAAGTACACAAACCACAGTAAGCTACGTGAACAAATATATAAATGCTTGCATTTGTATATTTGTGTGAGTACCTTACTATGGTTTGTGTAATTTCAAGCCATCTTTTATAAACATAGAAATACCAACATATTTCTTTGTTTATAAAAGTTGGCTTGAAAAGTACACAATTCAAGCCATCTCTAAGCCTGAGGCGTCTTGGTCCGTAGACAACGCTTTACAAAAGATGGCTTGAATTGTGTACTTTTCAAGCCATCTTTTATAAACATAGAAATACGCTTATTTCTATGTTTATAAAAGATGGCTTGAAAAGTACACAATTCAAGTCAACTTTTGTAAGACTTTGCCAACTGACAAAGACATCTCAGGCTTGGTGATCTGTGCGCTGCAGAACAGATTAGATCGCTGAGCCTGAGGCGTCTTTGACCCTCAGCGAACCAGGAGGCTCTGTGAAGTTACAGTGACTGACAGAAGTGCCATCCAGCCACAGCGCTCTTGGAACTGCAACTTCCAGTTTGAGCAACGCTGTGGCTGGCTGGCACTTCTGACAGTCACAGCTTGCCTGACTTGGCAGTGCATCTCCCGTCGCGGCTACGGCTGTGGTGGTGATAAATAATGCGCCCCACCGTGGCGTGGTGGGACCAGGGGGTTCTGGCAGGGCCCTGGCTCAGCCTCACTTTTTGGAGACTGTCAGGGTGCAGAGAGAAGGGTTAGGGTTGAGTAAAGAAAGAGGGGTAGGATGGGTGGTGGTGTAAAGCCCTATATTTCTTCTGGGTTCTGTCACTTCCTGAAGTTATGTCATGGTCAATACATACTCTAATAATAAAATCCATCAACCATTTGGATGCCGGCTCCTATTTGCACATATGATCATTTTCGGTCATCATATTCTCCTGCCCGTCTAGGAAAGCAACACTACTTCCAGAAGTGCAAAAGCACATACTCGGTTCATAAAAGCAGTCATTGCAAATATTTTATAGTCTGCATCCACCGTTGACGAACACAGAGAAATGGTCCCATGGTACTTTTGCACAGGGGATGGCAGAAAGCAAGCATGTATTTAACATCCATGGAAGGTTCTAGTGGGCCTGATCCTGGACATGTTTTTTCTTTCAATGTACCCATGCCTAGCCATTCACATACTGTCCCATTTGCCCTCAACTCTACTTTGGGTCCTAGAAACAGGAAGACAAACTCGAAATGTGCACACTACCCTTTCTAATGGGCCAGCGTGATCCGGTATTGAAAGGCTGCTATATGAACAAAACTTTGCACCATTTCCGTGACGTTGCATCAGTGCAAATGTCTCGGGTATTATACAATTGTACTGCCCAGTTAATAAATAATTCCTTAATGTTATAAATAACTCCTTGTAACAGCTACAGAGTGGTGCAGCAAAGTCATTGCGCGGCGTCACACGGCACAGTGGTCCATCAAGAAGCACCTGATGGCGCGGTGCATAGCCAGCGTGGGTGTCGGCCTGGGGAAAATTACTACCTATGACCTCATGGCATGGAGGGCACCCTGCGCAGCTATCACCATGGGGCACAGCACACCAAAAATGTCTTCAATTTCTACAAAACACGCAAAGTGGATGCCGCAACACTTTCTCCCCTCCTGGAACCAACTCTTGTGCAAGGAGGACAGTGCAACGTTTCAAAGGAGAATGGGATATGATGCGCAAGTGTGCAAGAGAATGAGAAAGAAGGAGAATAGAGCAAGGGAAGAAATTATTGCGGGAGGGTGCTATCGATGATGAGCAAGAGGAAACATGAGTGAAAAAGGATGAGCGGGTAAGAAACAAAGCAATTGTGTGAGAGGAAGGATGGGAGGGGTGGGTTAGTGGTTGTAGAGAGAGTTGGGTTGAGGTAGAGAGAGTTGGGTAGGTTTGGTGGGGGTACAGAGAATGGCAGTAGGGTGGGTGAATGGGGTAGAGAGTGGGGGTACAGAGAAGGGGAAGTGAGAATAGACGTAGGGTGTGTGGGGTAGAGAGAGAGGGGTAGAGAGTGGTGGTATGGTGGGTGGGTAGAGTAGAGGTAGAGTAGATCAGCTGGGGTAGAGAGAGTGGTGGTAGGGTTGTTAGGTGGGGTTAGAGAGAGTGGGCCTATTGTGGGTTAGAGAGAGTGGGGGTGGGGTGGAGAGAGTGGGGGTAGGCTGAGTGAGTGAAGTGTTGGTGGTGTTAGGGTTGGTGGGTGGGTGAGATATGTGATGTAGCACCAGATATGTCCAGCTCTAGAAAGGACCAGGAATTGTGGCAACGTGGCAATGCATAAAAACATGTTATGGGTGCTAGAAGTTCCAGAGCTGATGTATAAAAGGCAAGCCCTTTGAGAGAGTGGCACTGCTGAGGGTTCAAGAGGGGCACAGGAAAGGAGAGGTTCCTCTTCCTACGTACAATGTGTTGGAGGAGGTTGCCACTGGTCCCCGCCAATGCGGGGCTCTGACTGGTGCAGCCTGGAGCCCATCTGTTTCCTGTACACAGGAACAACGCTCTTGTGCACTGCACATCAGCTCCCAGGATCAAAATCAGAACCGCTGTACTATCAGGGACACAGTGCAAGAGCGGTGAGAAAACACACCTGTACACCATGCAACTTCATCCGAGATCTGTTTGCCCAGGTGAGGTTCTACTAGCTTGCACCCAGTCCCGTTCCTCATATCTATAGCACACAGTATTTAATTTGTGCCGGTTTTTGCTGGTGGGCAACACCAGCACACTTTTTTTTTTTTTTGTTTTTGTTTTTTTGCACCGGAACACTATTTGATTCAGGCTGCGGGCCGGGGAGTGTAATTGTTTTGTTTGTTCAGAGTTCTAATGTTCTTCAATCTGATCTCTATCTTGTGCGTGCTCTGCAGGCCATGGCTGGGCTGGGCCTGGCCCTACAGCAATCAAACCAGCCAATGGAAAACTAATATTCTGTTGTTACCATGCAGTATTTGCTCAATTATGCATAGTAACACAGAATATACAGTTTTCATTGGCTGTTTCTCTGGCCCAATGAAATTACATTGTGAGTGTGAGGTGGGTCACATGGGTGCTGTTGTTGCAACTTGCATGCAGCGCAGTGCCACCTTCTCTTCACGAGTTGCTGTGTTAGGGCATGCCGAGTCTGCGATGAGTGGTGTCGTGTGAGAGAGGCAGCCTCAGTCTGTAGCTCAGCACGTGTGGTGCCGTGCCCGTGAGGCCTAGTTTGCGCTTCCCTCTCGGCCTCAGCAGTCACAAGTAGTCAGCCCTTATTTTTTGTTTTGGCCGGTCCAGCAGCCTCGACCTGAGGAGAGAGACTCAGTCCCCGGCTCCCCGAACTCCAAAGAAAGCAGGAGAACCTGGTAAGCGTAAGCCTGAGGTGAACTCGTGAAGAGGTGTGAACGCTTAATGGTGTGTGAAGTGATTTTGAGATTGTGCCGGCCGTCCAACTCCAAAGAAAGCGGGAAGCATCCTGACAGGCATTCATCAGGCAGTGAATGCCCAGCGACCGCCTAGCAGGCGACGGCATGACACAGATTCGTCGAGCAAGGGGGGCAGTCAGTCCCTGTCGCCGACTGGCGTGGCCTGGCTAGTAGTGGTTTATGCTGTAAACTTTTCTATTCAGTGGGAATGAGTTTGGCTTTGGTTGATGCAGTGTTAGGCTGCCTTGGAACATGATTTGCCCTCGTTGTTGGTATCGGTTTTGAGTAAGTATTCAGATTTGGTGATGGGAATGCTAAGCTTGCTTGCTTTGAGGTGTGTTTTGAGGATTGTGAGATTTGTGGGTGGAGGTTTAGCCGTTGTGCTAGTTGCTTGAATTTGAAGATGGGTACTTCCTTGGATTGGAGCTCTTTGTTTGCACAAGGGAGCAGAAGATTTGGGTTGGAGCTTTTTTTAGTGGGGCGGAGTGTGTGTGTGTCTTGTACGGGGGTGAGTCTAGGGTTAAGATTGTCGAGAAGTGTGTGTGCATTGTGGGATGAGAGTGCTTGCTTGCACAGTTTCGAATGGGAGGTTTTTGAAGTCTATGATGGTGTGGGTGTTTGTGGGTGCTAGAAGCATGGTGTTCGTTCTCGAGTTTGAGATGGTCCGGGGTCCTGCGCGGTGTGTGGGTGGCTGTGCTAAATGAGAAACATAAGGTTCAATGCAGAAGATATTCCAATAGTATTTCTTTCATGGTCTTGGGGTTGAAATACCCAGGAAACGTGTTACCAGTGTCTGCAATAGTGGGGGAGGCTGTAAGGCCAGTGATCTCCCTGCTGTAACCTAAGGTCAGAAGATGAGGTAAAGTGATTGGGTAGAGTTGGCATTTGCAGTATTTGAAACATGCGAGAGTATGACGAATGTGGAATGTTTTCATAGACCATGGTACCGCACTACACATGTCAGCGAGAGATGAATGATGATGATGTATGTTTACCATTGGTGATGCCCTGGTAGGTGCGGGTCATGTCTCTGTGATGCAAATGATGTCTAGGGTGATGCAGTTGGATATGTAGGCTGAGTGTTTACGTGCTGACCAACATACACTATGAAGCATGAGTAAGGTAGGTGTAGTGCAGAGGGTGGGAGGATGGGCGTATGAATCGTATGCAGTGAATGATGTACATGCGGAGGCAATCTTCCCCATGCGCATCATGGGTGGTGGCCGTGCAAGCCTTCCTCGCACCAAACTAGAGTACTGCTGCTGTCTGTACTGTACATCTCTTGTGTGTGTGCATGGAGGACGCTTTCACTACTGCTGTCTGTGTTGTGCTTCTTCTGTGTCCGTGGAAAGCGTGTCCTGAGGGGCCCCTTTCCGTATCCTGTGTTCAAGTGAAGCTTGTACTGCCGATGCACTCCGTTCTGGGCCTGTGTTGTTGAAAGCACCTTGCCTGGTTGTTGCCTGTTGTCTTCCCGTTGTGTGTGTCGAGAAGCTTAAGTAGATGCCGGTGCTGTACCCGCTATGTGCCCATGAAAGCTTTCACTGCTAATGCCCATGCTCTATCGAGTGTACAAGTGACCCAGGGGCTTCTGCTGCTGGTTCTGTGCCAGTTTTTCTGTCAGAGGGGTGTGCTTGCAGTGGTGCAGTCTCCCGCTACCCCCCTGCTTGTGGTTGATGCTTGCACCGATGTTGTATGCTACAGGTCTATGTGTTGACCTTGCATATTCTGTCCGTGCTCTGTGTGTCGGAATGGAATGAATGTTGTGATGCAGCTGCCAGTATTGCACCTGTTCTTGGCATCTAAAACCAACTTGAACTGGTGAGTTTGTATTTGTTCTGTATCTTGGGATAAAAATAATGGTGCCTTATCTGTTGCTTATGTGGAGAAGCTAGTCCTCTTTCTATGTTTTCCCCTGACGTAATCTGCTGTGGACTGGATGGTAGTGAGGGGTATCTTGCGCAGAGCTGTCTGTGTTAGTCCTGTTGTGGGTGCAAGTAGTGTGTGCTGCTACTCCGCGCTGTGTCGGTTCTGTTTTTTGCCTGAAGTGTGCACTGCTGTTGCACATTCTATAGTGTGTGTGTGCATGAAGAAAGGTTATACTGTTCCTGCTCATGCTGTGCCTGTTCTCTGTGTAATAACCTGGGCATTTGTCCAATAGCTATGCCGTTGTATCCAACATTACTCATTTTGTCAGCCCCTTTCGTTTCCCCTCCAGTAAGGTGCTGCATGAGACATTTCCTTTGATTTGGCATAACAAGGCCGCAGATTTATTTTTACATATACATAACCACTGCAAACAGGTATTAAAAATTAGTTCCAAAAGGTGTGGCGACTGCTCCTCGTCCTGCTTCCCCCTTTACCTCCATATTGTTTGCAGGCACAACTCCCCCAAGGCCTTCGAGTCTGAGAAATCGCCTGCCCCTGCAGGTCTTTGCGGACTGGGGGAGCGCCGTTTGTTGGGGGGAAGTTGAGCTCCAATTGCTACCGCCAGACACCCCCGCCGTTTAGGCTCCCAGGAGGCGCTGTCTAGAATGGGCGAATCCCCTTCCGGTTTAGCAATGGCTCATTCGGAGTCTTTGTCTTATCATAGGTTGCCACAACCCGCCTGTCCATCCTGCGACATCGACGTCCAGGCTCTGTCATAACTGTAGGGTGGGAGGGTGGGAAAACGAAGTCCTCCACTTTTGGCGGGCGCCCGGTTGCTGGAAGAGCTGCAAGTGTCCCTGCGCCGGGCGCCCGCCGCTTTTATGTCCCAAGCCCCGCCTCCTTCCTTTGTTGCCCTTCGCGGGCTTTCCCGGGCTCTTGTCGCCCTCTCCTCTGGCTCCTTTGTCGCCCTCTCCCCTGCCCCTGGGGGGGAGGGGCAAGAGAGCGTCAAGGAGGAAGGCCCCTGCCCCGGTTATCGGGGTGCCTCCTCCACTTGCTGCGCTCTCCGTTCGTCACCTTCATAAAACCTGCATTGCTTATCTGTTCCTCATGTCAATTATTTGAAGTGTACTAAACCAGCCAATCAGGAGGCCAAGAGCACAGGCGAATCGCCATTAAAGGCCCATGTTCGACCCTGGCTACCAGCGCCCCTCGTGCAGGTCCAGCGTCTTGGCACAATGCCACACTGGCACTAACGCAGCCCTTGCACCCACGCCCAGTCCCTCTTGTACCATTGGGTTGCCTCACATGGTGGCCCGCTGCCCACCCCCTCCTCACCAGCCTTGTCGCCCTTCCTCGTTTCAAGATGGCTTCCATTGAAATAGTGAAGAAACTCACACCTGAGATCCCTTTCCCATGTTCAGCAACATTTTAGTTTTTGTTTTAAGGTAAACTGGCAAACATGGTAGGCAGAGCCGAATTGTCCTTAAAAAAAGAAATTAGTTCCCGGATGTTTTCCAGTGTGTACGACTTGCAGCTTGGACCAGCTCGCTGTTATCGGCTCTGTAGGCCCTATTTTATTTCCCCATTGAAGCCGTATTACAAAAGCTGGACGCCGCCTTTCTGTTGACCTTTACATTGTATCCCACGTACGTCCACGTTTTTCACGTTATCTGTTATTTCCAGTTCATTGCATTTGGTTATGAAGGGTTTTGTTTACAATTAGCATGAATAAACGTATAACCATTCCGTGTATCCCTTTCAAAATTCTAATAGTGTTGCAGAAGCAACAAGGTACTTATGGGTGTATTGCATTTTACACAGAACTGTTGACCGTGAACGAGCATCCAATTTGACAAAGAAATAGGTCGGCTGTATTGGGACTTACTTTAATGGCCATTAACATGTAAAGACATAATGTGCTGGAAAAGTTTTTTTTCCATTTGATTTTGTGTAGACCCTATGATAAAGTCCCCCGTGGGGTCCCAGGGAACCCTGAGGAAATGCTGGTAACGCCCCCACTGACCCCTGCACCAAGTTAGTGATGTTTGGCCTGGGGCGGCGGAATGGGCGATGGGGATCACCCGGCCACCCTTTCTTGGTCCCCGTCGCTTATCATAAACAATCGCAGTGCCCCAATGCGGACCATTGCTGGGGATTTTGACCCCCACCACTCCTCAAGTCAGCTAGGGATGGTCACTTGTGGTTGCCTTGACCCTCCCCAGCCCCTTAGTAAGACCATGTAGGCCAGCGACAAGGCACCCTCTCCCCAACCAAGGGAGGTGAGCGCTCTCTCTAAGCAGACCCAAAAGCTGGAAAGTGCATGCACCTGTCCCTTTATTGGGAGTCTGTTAAATTCACCCAGCGTTGATAGTGAGGGTTCTAATATTGTTCTATGGGGGCCCGCAGCATCAGATGTTATAACTTTAAAGGGACATGCAGTGAACCAGGGACCCAGCTTGAAGTTTTCCGAGGCAGATGATATATAAAACAGATGTTATCAGGGGATTGTCTTCTGGCAGAGCATTCCCTCAGACAGGGGACATTGTTGTAGTTTCACAAAATGCACACTCACAAACTAGGAGGGGCAGGGGCCTCTAGTTTGGCAGTGCCTTTGGAGGAGATCGGTGAACCAGAGGCTTGAGAGCTGTGAGTGGTGGTCAACATGGAGAGTAGGAAGAGTTGGTGAAAGCGAAGGGGGAAGGAGGAAGTGGAAACATCAGAAGTACTTTAATGTAGGAGATCTTGTATAGGGCCCTACTGCCACCCTTGATGGCATTGCTGCACATGTCTATGTAATAAAAAAAATAAAAAGGGGAGTCAATATTGAGACCATGGGGTGTTGATGGGTGCAGGTTAGAAGTACTCAGTTCCTGTATGCAAATCATTCTATGAGCTTGGTGGAGAGACTTTGCAGTATGTTATCCATCGGGAAGAGCCCAAGATCAGATAGACTAAAATGCTTTGGGTCTAGTAAGCCACTGATGTTGGAGTGTGTGATCGGGCTAAAGAAGAGATCTTCGTTGTGGCTCGATTAGTGCTGTTGTGCTAACAGCTAGGCCTGTGGTGGCACTATGGGGCGGGGGGATTTGTGTGTTTAGTTTATGATGGTAAGAGATGTTCAAATGGATTCAAATAGTTGGGGAAAGAGGGTGTAGGCCTTACAATTCAGAACAACCTGCAACTCTGCACTTCTACCACTGGCCTCTTTTAGACCGGTTCCATTTCACTTAAGCTCCTCTTTGTTCCTTGAGCTACACAATAATGGTTATGGGAGGCAAAAACATTTGGCTCAGCACAAGGGCTGCCTGAAATTTGAAATCCAGAGGCAGCCGTTTTACCTTCCTTAGTAGTTGTTTGGCAGGCTGAGAGATGCCTCAAGCCTCATTCTTAACATGCTGCCCATTGGGGTTGGCACAAGGCATTGGTCAGGTGTTCATAAGGGCAAGAGCCAGTATCCCTGCTTGCTTCTCCATCAACCATGCAGTCTCGCACAATGCCGAAAACCCTTCTCCCACCGCCACAGGCCAAAATGAAATACCTCTGCCCTGAACAGCCACAACTCGCCAGGTGTTGAGGCCACTCCAGGGTTTCGGAGTGATGCTGCAACATTGCACGGTGTTCTTCATGATGAAAAGAAGAGCAGAATATGAAGGTCGAGTGCTGCACAAAGCTGGGTACACCATCACTTGTCTGAAAGGCTTTGTCGTGGCTGCAGGGAAGGGAAGAGAAGCATGCTGGGGTGAGAACATGTTGTTTGGGATGGGGGATAACATGCACTGTCCAAGAACATGTCATGTAGCCCCTACCGGCTCTCCTGGTCCTGGGTCTGCTTGGCCCCCTATGGCTTACCCAGGTCGCCATAATGCACTTTAACCTATAGCATGGGTCTGACCTGTACTGACGTATTGCTCCTTTTCATACAGCACAGGAGAGAGCTGGGCGGAAATCCTCCTGACCTTTCACTTGAGCCCTCGGCTCCTTGTATTTCCTTTCTCCGCAAGAGTCCTGCTATCAGCAGGAAGATCTGTTGTGTGTATGAAACAGGTCACTCTGATCCTGCCATCTGTCCCAACAGTCCTTATAATGTGTGCTGAGAAAGTGATCTGCCGCTTGGGAGGGAGAATTGTAGAGACCTCCAGGGAGGCAGGAGATGACTACCAGTGACCACTCAATTCAAGAGAAGGACGAACTGCCTAGGCGCCTCTGAGGGAGGGGCAGAAAATCCTTTAGCGCGGCATGTGCTGATAGTGACAACGCTTGGGAGTGAGAATTTTTACAGAAGCAGGAAACGGACAAACTTTCCCGGTGCCCTGGGTGACGCTGCGGTTCAGGGTGCAGCAGGGAATTCCTTCCCAGAGCTTGTGCTGTTCTTTGGTGAGACAGTGATCAGGGATGTAGGAGATAACTACGAGTGACAGTCCTTCTCTTCATTAGAGTGAACTGCGCTGTACGGACAATATCTCTGGAGCACAGGAACCATATAGAGGACTGGGGAGGGGTGCTTCTTGTGGTCATTTTAAACCAGCTGCAGCACTTGCTGTGTGCACCGGTCACGCCAGAATATCATGAGGCCAATTGAGGGTTATATTGATATGATAGGTTATTTATAATGCGCGTAATACCCAGAGGTTTCTAAGCACGGACTCGGTGATCGAACCTGTGTCGCTCGCTCCGTGTCGTCTTGCTTCCAAGGCGAGCACGTTGCCGCTAAGCTATCCTCCCAGGACCGCTCTTATCCTGAGATGCATGCAGTACAACTACATAAGAAATGGAGCACTATGATTGTGCATCCAGGCTTTCAGAGGAGGCTGCACTGTCAATTCCATCCACTGTTGAAGGGGGCAAATGGCCGATTTCATGCAATGAAGATCGGGACAAGACAACACACAGCGCCCTTGAACGGCATGCTGAAATTGAATGTTCCAAGGCTCTGTCTCTTCCACCCCTATGTACTGAAGAGGAGTGTGACGAAAATGAAGATGTGTGGCATGACATGAATGATGATCAAGATACAGATTACGATCCGTCAGAGTCCGGACAATGTTTATTGCTGATGGAAAGCGGTGACACTAGCGACACCGGGCCAGTGGCAGTTGCTGTCCAATGTGTGCTCTCTGCTGCAACGTTTTGAGGAGGCAAACACGAACCCAAAATAAAAGAACACAAATATTCTAATTTAAAAGAAAGTAAATAAAATTAAACATTTAAAAAATAATTTTTAAAACGTAAGATTGACGGCAACAATATTAAGTAATCTAATGTTTCAGTGGAGTTGGCCGACCACATAGACGAGGAGTTGCCGGGTAAGATATTTATTAGTAAGTATAGAAATTCAGGCTATTCGCTCATATGTGTTAATATTCTCCCCTGTAGCGGCTTCATAGCCTGTCTCAAGGCTTCTCTTAACCTAAGGTATTCCTCCTGCTCATCTCCTTGGTGTTGTAACAGGCCCACCACTGGCCTGCTTCTTTCTCTAGGCTCTGCTCTCTCTGGAATCATAAAAACAAGTGACCACCTTTACTCGCCTTCTGTTCTTACTTATAGCCATTTGTTTACCCATCATCCACTACCTGTTACAAACTTTAAATCGTTTAGACCCTCCACAATATGTCATGGCCACCCTCCCCTCCTTCCCTGTTGCCGCTGCTATGAGCCCGAATTCTCCCGGCACGCACGCCTCTCTTTGGCCATGTTGTGGCTCCCCGGCATCACAGGTACTCAGAGACTGGGTCACAGACTCTCTCCCTCAATACCCCACATCCTCTCAGCACATCCCTTGAGTCCAGTACGCCTGTTCCGGTCTCAGTTGCTCGATGCCATCCCCAGCATCACCATCCCTCTGGTATCATCCCGCGGCCTTCTCCCTCGCTGCTGCGTGTACCCAGGGCATACTGCTTGGGTTTAGCACACCCGTTCTGGCCTCCGGTTCCCGACACCTCTCCGGAATGGAGGGAAGAACCTCTGTTATGATGGAGGTCCTTGTGATGGGGGAGGGTTGCAGAAGAGCCCCCATGAGGGTTTGGGCTGGGTTTGTCGACTTCTAAGGGCACAGTCTCACAGTTAAGTTTCTGGCTGGTGAATCACATAATTTATGAAGACAAAGCCAACTTAAAAAAAAAGTGTTTTATGGCTTTTTTAAAAGTCATCAAATCTGAGATGCAACATGTTTCTGAAGGCAGAGAATTCCAGAGTTTTGTAGCAGCTAAGAAGGCTTTGCTTGAACATGTGGCCTTCCTGAAGTGACCAGGGATATGGATATCTGCTCTCTTGTTCACCCGCTGCCCCAGTTTGAACTAAGATGAGAGAGCAGGACCTATGACCCTCTACCACCCCCACTCCCTTTGTGCAATTTTGGTCTCCCACCTTGATCAACTTCAAGCGCAGGCCGCACTTGTTCCCCTTCCCTGGTTCTGCCTCTCCGCCCCCTGGTTACACCCCCTGCGTGATTGGGTAAAACATGGGTCACATGACCCAGAAGGGAGCCCCAGAAGGGAGCCCCCAAATCCATCCTCCTAGGGCGTCCTTGCCCAGGCAAGGCTGCCCATAAGGGCACAAGCTAAGAGTGCCTTCTTGTTCACCTGGCGCCCTAGTCCTACATCGTTTCCTGGTCATGACATCTGCAACAATCGGGTAAGGGATGATGACTCCCTTCTGCTCAGGGTTTGTGCTGTTACACTGCTTATACACCATTTGCTCCCAAGTCTGTAACCTATTCTACACAGTGTTTTGTACTGTCCCTCGCCTATGCCTACAGAATAATCTGGTACCTCCCAGGAAACGCATTGCCTTATCTCTTTGAGGCACACTAATTATCACATTCTGGGTGCCCTTTGTAAACACATGGCACTGCTCTGTACTGTGCCCTAACAAGCACCCAATGTATCCCAACCTAGAAACTAATGATAGTGCATTGAATTATTCTATATTGTATCCCATTGTGTTTGCCTACCTAGGAACATCTTTGTAAATGCATTGTTCTATACTAATATGTATGATGTCCACAACTAGATATTCCTGACAAAAAAAACATGCATTATTGTATTCGTTCATTCTGTTTCACATCTAGATCTATCCAATATTTATCCATCATCTCTGAATTATTCACTGTTGTGTTTGCGTGAAGATGTCCCAGCAAAGGCCAATCATATTGTCTTACTGTGCTCTGTCGTATTTCGCAAATGGAATCTCAAAACCCCACTAGCAACCTCACATACTGACCACCACTAGGGGTGGACTGGCCTATAGGGAACTCTGGAGATTTGGCCTCTGCACCCTGGGCCTCTTTTGTGTGTCATTTCCAAATTTTCCCATAGGAAAAGGGTTGAGCTTTCTGAAAATGTGGGGCCGCTTTGAAAATTATTTACAGGGCCTCTTTTGTTTCCCAGTCCACCACTGACCACCACGCCAACACAAATGGCTAGAGAAAACCTTCCCCTAAACACTCCAAAACCGTACATATCTTGAATCGCCGCGCAGACCTCACCAGCTGACTCAACACCCTTGCAACAAGTTAAGTACCAGACATCACCCATATGGAAACAATATGCCTCATATGCACACAGCAAACCCCACCTAGAAAGCACACCCACACCGACGCCAGTTGCTCCTGGTTCTACACGCACAAACATCTAAGCACAATGCTTTGTCTTTTCCCTCTTCTCCCCTAGCAACCCAACCCACACAACCCTCTTCTGATCCGCCTGAGTGCCTGGAGACCATGAAAATGGCAGCGGTACGCAGTATAAATCCAGATAACTTCTGGTTCAGCATTCACCTCCAGCCATGAGAAGCGCTTGAGCCAAATAAAATGGTTGTGATAGCACAAGTATCTTGAACGTGATAGAGCAGAGTTTGAACTGTGCTCAAAACGTAAGATGCAGTGGAGTTTTTCCAAGGTAGGATTCATATGGTCGCATTTATATACTGCCATCAATAAGCGAGGTGCAGTAGGAAAGATCATAAAGGTACCTTGGTTGATGCAGGCAAGCCATTAAAGATAGCGTTGCTGCCAGGCAGATGTGAGATGACTAAAGCCTAAACTGTCTGCTGTCGCAAGGTTGCACCTGGGACCAAGATGACTGCCAAGAACAGGTGTCTCTTGTTTATGAGGATTTAATTACAAAGTTCAGCAAATCAAAAAAGCAGAGTCCTCCTGTGCCGAATGCCTCTCATACAAATTGCAGACACTTTGGCCCCTTCAACCTGATAAGCAAAAGACTCTGTTCAATTTTCTGCACCTCTCCTTGTATTGTGATCTCAAGGGTGACCTGATCCCTTATTCATCTTAGCTTGATGCAGGCTTTTTGGGGACCAGTACCCCTTGGCTCTATCTATTGTATATTCCTGCAAGCAGATGGGTTAGTGGACATAGTCGGTAGGGAGAGCTATAAATGTTTATCTGGCTGAATTCTATTCTAGTCTCTTCATTCCCATGTCTAGCTGTAAACTCCCTGACCCCAATTTGCACCTCCACCTACTGCCTCGTCCTGCTTATGGCCAACCGGGCTTGCTGGAACTTATCTGTTCTTGCTCTCGTGCTCGTCTCTTTCCTGACTGTCTGATGTTTCTGTTTATCTGTCTCTGACCCTGTCTGTCTCTGTGCTCGGCCCCTGTCTGCCTCTGTGCATGCCACTCCTTGTCACTACCCAATTCTAGATCCTCCTGTACCCTTTTCGTCCACTCAACTCTTTGGGTTCCTCTCATGATACCTTCCTTTGATATTATAACCGCCTCTTACAACCCCTTAGTTCTTACCAACTCCTCCGGCTCCCCTTTGCCCTCAGAAAATGTAACCACCTGTCTGTTCTTCACCTTTGATGGTCATCACATCCTCCTTCAACTTACTCTTCACCGCCTCCTTCTGTCTGCTCTACTACTCCTCGGTTGTCCCCGCTTCAACTGTTCATCTCCCACCACTCTTTCTGCTCACTAACCTCCGATGATGTTACCTTCTCTTCCTTGACCATTCTTTTCTATTACCACCTCTTCTCGCTGTCAACCACTGCCACTCCTCTACTCTCTTCCGTCATGCCTGGGTTTGTTTCTTCTACTGCTTTCTAGTCTCCAACCACAATTCCCCTGCTCCTGCAAACTCTATTGCCTGACTAGAGTCTTTTTTTATTTTTATTTTTTTATTTGCTTTAGTTGACAAGCAACTTTACAAATACATACATAAGATTAAAAGTGATTTTCACAACTTAGAGTTTTTCCAGAATTAAAATATACAACAAACGGAGAACACAGCCATGTACAATCATGAGAAGAAATGAAACAGTAGTAAAGGTGATTATGGGGCATGTAGAATATAGAATTTATCCAAAACTCATTACAATGTGTGCAGGCCAAGTACATTGGGACAAACTAATTGAATCATGTAGGGTCAGATAGTGCGACGATTCCAATTGTAGTTTTAAAAGCATGATTTCTAATGGTTCATCAAAGGATTTGCTCCGGTTGCAGGTTTTAGTCTGATCTTTAGTCTTGTTAAATATCTGACTGTTGCTAAATTTCGCTATATATTTTCAGCTTGAAAGGTCATAATACAGATAGTCAATGAGAAACTTGTGGAAATATTCTTGCCTTAATAGAGTTAACTTTTTACATTCTATGAGAAGATGTTCCAATGTTTCAGGCGTGTTAAGCAATTTACAAAAGCGGCACATCTTTTTTGGTTTATCTTTGGATCTTGATGCCAGTACTTCGTTTGTAGGCCACAGGTCGAAGCATAGTCGCATGATTTGTGTGCAGCATTCTTGATCTGGGAATTTGACCAGATATGTCCGTATTTGATTTGCTGTTTTTAAAATAAAGTGTCCAGTAGAGAAGATCTTATATTTATTGCATTCCTCCCAGCATGTTAGAGGGGATTGGTGGTTTGATCCCAGTATATTGGCTAGAGATGGTATCATGATGTCTTTGAATTTGTCTTTGTTAGTGCATTTATTGAATAGCATTATGGCATTCCATGCTACAATCCCTTTCATTGAAAGGAGGCCCAGTTCATATCATATACTATTTGGATCGGAACACTTGATGGTATTGGTAGGATGGACTTCCAAAAGAGACCTTCGAGGTAATTCCAGTTCGGATGATTTTCCTGTAGTTTGGTATGAGCTCTGTAGGTTACACTTGGAATGACCTTTTCTTTATAGTATTTGATTAGTGGTAAGTATGAGTAAGTCCCATATTTCTTATGGATACGTTTTGCTTGGGAGCATAGAGATTGCATCTTGTATTTCACAGTGTGTTTATATGGGAGTTCTCCTTTGTTGTCATTCATGTTAATACATAGGTATTTATAATCACTAATTATTTCCACTTTTTGTATTCCAATTGTCCAGTTAAAGAATCGATATTTATTTGATCGGTGGTTAGGCAGTAGCCCTTAAGCTGTTTGATTTACTTGTATTGATGGATAGTTTGTTTTCAAGTGTGAATTGTCTTAGTCCCTCCAGTTGTCTCTAGAGCCCTATTGGTGTTTGATCAAATAGTACTAGGTTGTCCGCATATAGTAAATGTGAATTTCGGTAGGTGCCAGGTTTTGGTGGAAAAGCTGTTACAGAGTGGATTTGTTTATTTCTTGGATGCAGGAATTAAAAAGGATTGCTGCCAGGACACATCCTTGTTTCAGACCTCTAGCTGTCGAGAATATTTTTTGTTAGGAGTCCATCTTGAGTTTGTTTTACTTGAATAGCGGAAGTCGTATATAATTGGTGTAATGCTTGAAGAATATAATTCGGCATCCTGCATCTAGGAGCTTTTTCCACAGGGCATCTCTGGATATTGAATCGAAAGCCTGCTGGAAATCGATGAATGCCATATACAATGGTTGGCTGGAAGTCCATGCTTGATTTTCTTTTATTTTTTTAAGGCTGTTATGACTAGTACATTAATTGCTGTTCCAAGTCCTGCTACAAAGCCAGATTGATGGGGGATCTATCAATTTCTTTGTACTTATCCAGTTATTTAGGTCTTTTAATAGTAATCTTGTGAAGACTTTTCCTGGTGTATTGAGTAATGCAATTGGTCTGTAGTTGTCGGAGAATTCCGATTGCCTTTTTAAAAAAAATTGGATTAATATAGAGTGCTTCCATGTTTTCAGGATTCTGCCTGTTCTTCTTACTTCACTGAATATTTCGCAAAGGACTGCGGCCCATTCTTCAGGATGTTCCTTTAGTGTTGCATTTGAGAGGTCGTCTGGGCCTGGAGCTAGAGATACACGTAATTATTTTTATTTGAGTCAAGATAGTCAAATTGTAGGGGGTTAAGGGCAGACTGTAGTTGGTATATTGGTTGGCTTGAATGATGGATCTGCAAAAAGATTTGAAAACTGTTTTGCCCATGTGTCTTCTGGTATTCTATTTAGAAGTAGTGATGATGTTCCGGTGTTTGAGGATTCATTTAGAAGTTTCCATATTCTTGCACTAGATTTTAATGCAAGGGCTGATATAGTTTGTTCATTTGCCTTTTGTCAGTTCAGTGCTTTGTAATTTTTTATAAAATGTTTGTACTTGGTGCAGATATTTGAAGGTTTTTCTTTAAGATCTTTTACATTAGAATGATTTATCTACTTTGTTTTCCGTCTCATGTTTGCTCTAGCATTTTTAATAATTGGGTCGAAGGAATATTTGTGTTGAAAGATTGGGCTTGAGCATGGATGCATAGTCTTGTTGAAGAACATAAGAGCTTGAGTATAGGTTTGGTCTAATTCATCAGTTCCTGAGGTGATTCTGGCTGTCAGCTTATCTAGTATCTGGTTTAATTTTGGTATTGTCCATTTCATTTCGTTATGATACTCTCTTATTTTGCTTATTGGTGTGTTGTACTTTTTCTGATTTGAGTAGACATAGTGCCAGTTAATGGCTAGGATATTGTGATCACAATGAGAGGTTGGAATTGATTGATCAAAGTTATCACTTTAGATTAAATAAAGACGTAGTCGATTACTGCCGTTGAGTGATTTCTCTTCCATGTAGGATTAGGAGGGCATTCTCTCTCTAATGTTTCAAAATGTTCATCTCCCACCACTCTTTCTGCACATTAACCTCTTCTCATGTTACCTTCTCTTCCTTGAGCATGCTTTGCTATTACCACCTCTTTTTGCTGTCAACCACTGTCACTCCTCTACTCTCTTCCATCTTGCCTGAGTTTGTCTCTTCTACTCCTTTCCAGTCTGCAAGCACACTCAGCTTTCAGCAAACTCTAATTTGTGATCCTTCAAGGCCATTTCTACATTCCCATGAGCCCTAGGTACATTGCTTTTTAGATGGTATTGCAACTTCATTCAATACCTCAAACGCTTGCTATCTTTGACAAATGTATCAAACCTTTTTCCTTAAAGAGATAGCGTTCCCTTTCAGTGTCATTAATTTAGGCCTGTCATTTTTGAAAGGGTTTGTCCAGATCACTCTGTAATGGTTCCCAATGTGTTTGAAAAGGCCATCAGCCACAGGCTGCCTTGCTGAACTAGGGTATTGGTCTCGAACTGATTTACCCTGAGCTGTCGCACTGTGATCGACCCCTGCCTTGTGACGGGGACCAAGGTGAGATGACTCGGTTATTCTTCTTGTATCCTCCCTCCAGTCCAAAAATGCAGTGATGATGGTGTGGAACAAAGTAAAATAAATTGTTTTACTGAATCTCTCTCCCCATCTCTCTTTCTCTCTATGTCCCCTTCCTCTCCCAAGGTATGTTTTACTAAGCTTTGGTCACTGCTCGGGTCACTAAATTGTCCTTTGGAATTACTGTTTACCCTTCACCATAATACTATGGCATGTGTTATGAGTGGGGCCGATGGCTAGTGTACAGACTATTTTAAGGTGAACTCTGGTGTCCATCAGGGATGCACATGAGCTACCCTGCTATTTTTTCTTTACATAAACAATCTGTAAGATGTCTTATTTCAAATAATGGCTGACTTTCCTAAACTAGGAACTATTAAACTACCAACTGTCCTGCCCTATGCGGATGATACTTCTCTATTAGCCCATACTGGCCGAGCACTTGAGGTCCTGATCGCAGCGTATACCGACTTTATGGCTGAAAGCACCCTCCTAGTCAATGCAACAAAATCTGCTGTGATGGTCTGTCAACTTGGGCCTAGAATAGAAAAGCAAGTGTCCCCACCATGCTTAGCAAAACCAATGAGATCACCATGTTTGTGCATAAGATTATCTAGGCATACTATTTGCCACTAGCCTCATATTACTAAGCAGGTAACTCGGTTCAATCGAGCTCAGGGAGCAGTCAACAAATTCAGATGATCTCTTAAAATGTAACCCCTTAATTCTATTCTACAAGTTTATAAGTGTGAAGGTCTTGCAGTTGCCATCTATGGCTCTCATCTATGGGGGATCATGAATGCCAAAACTTTCAAGTAGTGGAAAATGATTTCACAAAGAGAGTCCTTTTATTACCTCGATCGTTCTCCAATTCTGGAGCACATCTTGGATTGGGTTTGGATTTCTTGTTTGATAATGGTTGTACTGCTGATTTATCATTGGCTTCGCTTATGGTGCACTCCAAAAGCACAATTATCGCAAGCAATTATTTCTGCTATAATGGCCAAAGATGGCACGAATGCAATCCCCTGACTAAAGCATGTCAAGGTCTATTTGGGGGAAATAAATTTAATGTATTTAACACTTTCTAGATTGGGATCAGCTTTAATAACTAAGGGCTATCTCCAAGACCAGCGAAAGGCATATGAAATTAATAAAGCCTTCAGTCAAAACCATATAATAATTTGTTCTGGGTTGATTGAAAATGACTTGGTCTGGGGAACAAGCCGACTGAAAGAATCCCAATAACTTGGGCTCACTTTAATTGCTTTTCTCTGAGAGCAATCATGACAATTTGGCCTTCTAGCCCCACTGAGAAGCATTGCTCCTTCTGTGTTATGCATGAAGAAGACGGACTTCATTTTGTCATTTTGACTTTCTTGGCTGGTGCTGAGGTCACGGAGGACCACCACCTCACACCCTTAGATCGTCCAACAGAGTAAGACAACACACAGGATAAACCGGTGGACCCCATGGTGCTTTAGCCATTCTCTTTCTATTTGTTCTCAGAAACTCTCCCTCTCAATTCATGGCTGTACTAGAGTTCTTATCCCCTGCTCTCTTGTCTCCCCCTTAACTCTAGCCCTCCACTGGGAAACTCCATCAGCTTGGGAGTCACCCTCTTAACCCGGATCTTGAAGATCTTAGTTTCATTGGCCTTTCCCCCAAGAGTTGCTCCCTTTTCCTCTTTCTTATAGTCTCCTCCACCCTATCCAATTGTTTACGTGCAACCTTTTCTCTGTCTCTCCATCTCCACACTCGTGCCTTACCCTCTCCTCTGTCACGGATACGCTCCTATCGTACTATATGACAGACGTTTTGGCTAGGGCTGATGGGAGATGTAGTCCAAAACATCTGGCGAGCCAAAGGTTTCAGACCCCTGCACTATATCATGATAACAAAGACTAGTGTAGGGGGCAGGAGTGAAGGGGTGTCCTTCATATGCTCCCATCAAATGATATGCAATGGGAGCAAAGGCCTGACGTATGGGTCATACAAGTAGCTTCTTGTCAAACGCATCTCAAACCCTACTCCGTTCTTTGTGTCTCCTAGTATGACACCTGCTCTTCAGTTACAAAGCCTTCCGATCTGACATTCTTGATGTTGTTTAGCCAAGACATTTTACAAATGGGCTTTCATCATGAGTGTTCTGGGTATTTCAGAAATCTTTCTCCAACCCCTACAGCAAAGAAATTGTTGAGGAAATAAAAAATGTAAGCTTTAACCAACTACTAAAAACAGAGTTTCCACGTGGGTTGGTAAAGGGAAATTGAGGCGTGTTGTGAGGGAAGCGCCTGCACCCTTAAGGGCTAAGGTGGAAGGCTGTAGTAGGTGGAAGAGGAGGAGCCTCAGGGAGGAAGAAACGGCAGTAAAAATAAGTTATTGGTTGAAGTAAGACGGTGGTACGTGTCCTCTGTAACTACTTCCGTAGGCCTAATGGCACAACCGGGCGAGAGGAAGAATAGATTTGAAAACTATTATTTTTTTTTATTCGCAACGTCGATGGACAGGTAGCCATTAAATGGAGGCAAGACAAGGTGAAATGTTAACAGAGGGATGAAGACCAAACAGCGACCTAAACTCACAGTGCAGGATAGAGCGGAGAGGAAACAATTCGGGAGAACCCTCCCGTCGCTTCAGATTGCTCCACTGATGAACTCTTGTCAAACTTGCTATTGCAATCCTCCAATCGATTTATGGGGGCAACATCACTTATAAACGTTGTAATGTAATCAGTGTTCTAACCTCCTTCCATTGTATCCTCCTGCATGGCCATAACACTGTGAGGCAGCTGAAAGGCAGCACATAGGATTTAAATAAACAAATCAACACCAATCGAGGCTTCACACCCACATATAACGACCATATTAAATAAATAAAGGAGGCTGCGCTTGAAGGTGCGACGTTCAAAGACAGAAAGAGGGTAGTCGGTAAAGCAATCGGTCTTAACTGTTCACAGATATTTGGTTTCAGCACCAAGGGACCAAGTGGTTGTAAATCACTGAACCACAATGTACCTGGTGCTTGTGAT
This sequence comes from Ambystoma mexicanum, assembly GCF_040938575.1. NCBI lineage: Eukaryota > Metazoa > Chordata > Amphibia > Caudata > Ambystomatidae > Ambystoma > Ambystoma mexicanum. The sequence goes on along the minus strand of NC_090932.1, from coordinate 1,135,117,220 downwards.
GATCTTGATGCTCGACGGATTCGAGTTGGTTCCAGGACGCTTTTCAGCTCCTGCAACAGAGTTCAAGATGGGAGATAGCTGCGGATATCCGGCAGCAGGCAGTTCAGCAAGCAAGGCTGGAGGGACAGCTGCAGGCTGGCCTACACTGCGGCTTGGGATCAAGAATTGTCTCTGTGCTGGTTGGCGGATCATGCTGGTCGAGGCGACTCAGACGGCTTTAGTGACTGCAGCGTGATGACAGTCAGTAGTGCAGCCGGTCGTGGTTTGAGGGCTCGAATGCCTCAAAAATGGCCGTAAAAGATGGATGCTGGTTGGTGCTTGTTGTGGCACTCCTAGCTTCTTCGCAGTGCTTGTGTCATCCTTTAAGGCGGCCGGCCCATATCTGAGGAGAGTGTTTGCAGGCAATGGCCCTGTACCTTGTTAAGAGACTCTCAGGCACTTCCCACCTAGGAAGCTTGCTGGCAGAACCTATCGGGGCACGATGTGTGCTGGCTGGGTATCTGTTCTGGAGCTGCTGGATGGCTTCTCTGAGTCCGGTATCCCCCTTTGTTCCCTGGGAGATGTTATGGGGAGGGATCTTGCTTCCCTCTTGGAAATCCTGGCCTTCCTTCACTGACAGAAGCTGTAAGGAAGAATGTACCTTCAGCCAGGGTCCAAATGAGTCCTTCTTACTCCTTTCAAAGTCATCATATGATCTGCTAAGTGAGGGGCTCAGCCCTCTTTTATAGCTGAATGGGCCCCAGATATTGGTGCAGGCTGAGCCTACCTTAATGAACCAATCCTGGGACCCGACCAACAATCTTCTGTTATGTGTGAGGTCATAACCAGAGTGCTTTGCAACAGCAAAGGTAAGGGGTGACAACATGTACTAATAAGTCCGAACCCATCTTATCTGTTGTGGATCAAACTGTCTTTCTGTTTAATTGAGCTCTCTGTGACTCCTGATCAAAGCTCTGTTCTCCCTTGAAGTTTGAGGTGTGAACAGAGTTTCTGTCTACCTCAAATCACATACTACTTCCCTCTGAAAGGGGGTCTCCCTGCAGGGGTTGCCTACTGTAAACAGTTTCCCCAGACATGACTTTCACTGCCCTTCAGACAGAGGTGTGGGAGCTAACTTCAAGCTGACAAAATACATATCAAAAATGTGTTGGGGTTTCCTGCCCTTTGTTAGTTCTGTGAACAGGCCTCTTCGCAGGCCTGGTTCATTTAACTGTCATAAGTATGCGCTACCATCACACATTACTTACCAATAGGCAGGGCGGATCCATGGAGCCTTTGATATTTTAACTAAGCTGGCCATGGTGTTGCCTTCCCCATTCTAGAAATGCTTTGAAGTACCCGTAACTGTCACATTCCAGCTGAACATGACAGGAGGACTGCGCCACTATGCTGTGTCCAACAGTGCACACTTGACTATGTGTCTGTTGTGCAGTGAGCATTGGGAAATGTGTGCGGATTAGCCACACACATTTCCCGCAGGTGCATGTACCAACATTCAATTCCTTTGAAAGAAATATCACAACAGGCCAGTCGAGTGCACACTCCACGTGTGGATGGTCGAATTCCTCACAGAAACCTTTACTGAATGTGTTGTGTAGTGTGAGAGACCGATCCAAAGAGTGAGAGTCCCGCCCATTGATTGAGAATGCACACACGCCAAGGCTGTCCTCTGTGGAGTGAGAATAGCTCCGAATGCACCTCACTGTGTTCCGAGATGCGAGTCTTCCACCCAATGTGTGGCACTGTGCACTATGGTATGAGTGATAACATGAACCATGGTGGGCTATTGCCATGGAGAGTCCCGCAATGTTTAAAGTCATGGTCCATTGATTGAGACTGTGCTCGAATGGGTTCAACACGTACACAATAAGGGATTAGATGGAATGAGTGAGATTCTTTTTTTCTGAGGTGTAACTCTCATTCATTGGCAATGAGTATATGTCCACAGAGGTGAAACCGAAGCCCTCAATGTGTGCGAAAGAGATTGTGTGTGAGACTGGTATTGAGTCCGTCTTTGTTCTGAGTCGTGAGATGCACACCTGATGGGCAGTTTGCTCAAAGGTGAGAGAGAGAGACTTGCACCCTTTCATTGGGGTTCCTCATATAGGTGCGTGTCTCACCCTCCGTGACACTGTGCTCCAGGGTGTGAAACTCGCACCTAGTAAGTGTGACTGTGGCACAAAATGTGAGTCAACTGAGTGGCTATGTTCTGAAGTGTGATATCCTCCCACCCAAAGACCTAAACAGTCATTCAAGGTGGCAGCGAGGGGGGCTGGACTCCAGATTGTGAGATGCATAATGAAGAAGTGATTCTGAGCTCCAAGGTTCCAAACTCAGAACCAATGAGTGAGACTATGTGGTTGTGAGGTGATGGGACACAAGATAATTTTTGGACCTTGTCCGTGAGAAACCTGGCCTTAATTTGGAACACTAAGGACAGGCCCAACATAGGGCCTGATTCACAGAGCGTTTTCCAATGGGATTGTGGGATTATAAAACGCTTCTGTGAATCAGGCCAATAGTGTTCTGTTTCTGACTGAGGTCCAGGAACCTTCATCATGAAACTTCCTTTTAGAAGTTACTTTTTTCGTTTCTGGGCAACATCATTGAACTCGTTGCCTTTATTTTCTTTGGCCCTTAGACCTATACATCTATAACAATGTTAATTGGTGTCCCATCACATTCTCCTTTCTTTTTTTGGCATAGTACTTAAAACATGTATCCTGGTCTGTACTTTTTTCTTGTTTTCCTTTTTAAATGTAGGGTTTTTTGTAACATTAGACAAGTTAAAACGAATTATATTTTGATAAATCTTTGTAGTCCTTCTTTGATTTTTTTTTATTTTTATTTTTTTTGTTGGTACATTTTTCTTAGTATGACAAAATAGTGAAACATTCTTTTTGAGAAAACATGTAACATCTATGTATTGCTCATGCTGTGTACATTTTGTGGACTTGATGTTTAGTATATTTGCGCTGTGTCTATCATTGCTCTCTCCTTTATTTTCAATTATTATGGACATAAATCTATTGGAGATAAGTTGAATGTGTACTATTGGGTTAAACGGTAGGCCACCCACCACATCAGTAGGCACTAAAGAACGAGCAGTGCTGGCTTGAACAGTAGATTTCAAATGAGATATGCATGGGAATGCTGATTGAACACTTTCAGTATGAAGGTAGCCTTAAGTCTGTGTTTAGGTCATTTATTGTGTTAGAGACAATATCATCTCTGCTATCGCTCACAGTCCTCATAACCACATATCCAGCCATGACTAGTCCCCACATGTTCTTTGCTCCTCTTTCCAATGGGTGGGGTCAAATGGGTTCCCAGCCAAGGCCCCCGTATTTCTTCTGGGTCCGACAGTGGGCTGTGGATGGCAAAGCAGCAGTAAGTGGAAGTGGCTGACTTGATACAGGGGTGATTCCCCTGTGCTGATGCCTGCGTCTTGAGGCATTATCAAAGTGTCACAGGTTGCAGTGTCCACTGCTGCCACTGCCTGCCAGATTGGGCTGTTCCCTCCAGAGGCAGTTGGTGTACCCTCTCCGGAGGGCCTGAGGGAGGGTGTCTGGAGGCGAGGGGGATGGGTGAGCAAACCTGGGTAGAGTGGAGGAGGGGCAGGTGGATTTGATAACAGGTCTGGTCCGCAGGTAATCATTTTGTCCAGGGCTATTATGGAGGGGGAGGGGCTCTCAAGCAGGGCATGGGTCGGAGGATCTCATCTCCCTGTGAGACCTATCATGAGGAAAACATTTCGTTCCTCTTTGCCCCCCTGATGACCGGCACCTGTCCTGGATCCCCCTGAAAGACTTAAACATGAAAACCTCCACGTCTGCAGTCAATCCTTTAAACCAGTAATTCCAACATAATCCAGCTCCAGGAAATGCTGCCTTTCCCCATTTGCCTGACTTTGAGTCCTGTTCATCACACTAAATGATACACAGGTAAGCATTTCAGTTGTTGTTTTGTAAAGAATGTGTAACGGTTTATTGAGAAGCCACCCTCAATGCAGGGAGTTTTCCCTCCCCACTCAAGTGGTGACACAACAAACTGTTTAACAGATTATTTTTTAGGTCTATCTCAGACACATATCATTTCCCTTGGATCCCTCTCCCCTTAGCCCCCAATGAGCCAAGAACAAGGCCTGTGTACGGAAAATATATTGGTATTTATTGAAATTAAAAGTAATAAAAAGGAGCACGAAAATATCAAAAAAACACTTTATCCGTGGCATAACACAATCAACTTCTCTCAGCATAATTAATCTCAAAAGTGAGTTACAAAGAACACAATCACAATTCGTAACTTTCTGCAGATTTCACTTCACAAAATAATTACACTGATCAATAACAAAGTCTCTTATGTAATGTGCGATTTTGATTTTTCTGCAGGCTTACAAGGGTAGCAGTAGGATTTAAAGATTGGAAAAAAATACATATGGCAATCATAATTTTGCACACACTTTAAACACAGAGTGATTTATCGCTTTGTTTTTCAAACCTCCCATTGCTTTGGTCTATGTTGGGAAGTCATACAGAAAAATTGGAATGCTTTGGGGAATTCTGGATTTCAGACCCCCCTTACTGAAAGGCATGTGTGTTGGGCAAGATGAATAAAAAGGTTGGACTGATTTAAGAACAAAGACACCCTCTTCCTTAAAGAAGTCGGGGTCAGCTGGACAGCAAGGATTCCTCAATTTATAGGCCATAGCTTTCTCGAATTTTAACACAATTCACCCTGTAGTGTTCTGCCAAATGGGGTATTAATTAAATTAATATTTTTGGTTAAATGGGCTAAGGATCTACACAGTTTTGCCCTCCCCCACCCACTATAAAGGGAAGGTGTTCAAGGCAAGCAGAGTACCCCACCGTTTGGTTTCCCAGGGCTCAGTTCTACTTGCATAGCAAGCCTCTGTTTAAGGTTCAGGAAAGCCAGCTTCATCTCGGGACACTCTGGAAAGATAGGGCAGTGCTCTGGTCATTCCACTCTCAAAGATGGCCTCCCGCTTGCCACCATAGGACGCAGGCAGCTTTGAGACCGTCCTAGAAATAGACCGCTCCACCCAGATGCACTCTCAGCAATCACCTCTGGTGTCTGCTTACAGATGTCAGATGGTAAGTTTCAGCACCCTTCCTGATGGAGGTCTGTCTCTTGTCTGTCTGATCATCTCCTCCATTTTCTGTCTCTGTCCTAGTGCAGTTCCCCTTATATAGCAGCAATTACATCACCAATTTTAATATCTTGGGGAAGTACCCTGCAATAATTCCTGCCACGAGGATTGGACAGTTACCCTTCTCTCTCCTCCCAAACCCAGCCTCCAAGTCCGGATTGGTTTATGGGTCTGCAGCATCATATGTCAATTTCCATTTGTCATCATCCTTTGTTCTCCGTCCAACTTTTTGGCAAAAACTAGTTATGTATCACAACTTCATAATTTTACTAGCAAATGCCAGACTAAACATATTTTATATTTCAGCTAATCAGGGGGAATTGGATAAGCCGACCACCAAATCTGTATCATGTAGCACGGCTATGTGGCACCGTGCTGCCATGTCCATAAAAAGTACAACAGTTATGAATATGTCCGTTATTAAGCATATCCTTAATTTCAATTTCCACCCACTCACCAAGTTCAGATCAGCTACAAACCTAGTTTAACTGGCCCTTACAGTTCCCTGAGTCACAGGAAGATGAATTGTATATCCCCAAAATCGCCTGGAAATTACATAGAAAATGGTACATAGATGAAATCCATCCGCCTTATGATGGCTGAGAAAAAGGCCTAAATTATGATGGTCCTTTTTAAATGAATTATGAATCTTCATGTGGGACAAATGGTCCTGCTCCTGCTTCCAGCCATTTGCTTTCACTGGGTCAGCCTCTGCCTTTATCAGTCTCCTTTGTGTTGGAAGCTTGTTCTTTGAGGGGATTGCCCCCATTTTCACACATATTAGTCATGCTCCAGCCAAGGGTAACTTTTGCTTTCAGTGCCAGCAGGTCTGGAGAACATTGCATTTCGATGCCTTTAGCAAGACATTTTTAATGTAGTTGGTCATTAGATGGGAGATGTCACATCCAGGCTGGGAGTGGAAGTTTTCCTGGTGAGGTTTTGCCCACAGCCAGCAAAAGGGTCTGCCTTGGGCTGACATTTTTTCATGAAGACAAAGTGGCTCTTCAAATGTCACTGGAGGTTTGTGGGTGAAACATAATATACATTGCCATTTGTCAAATCACACATCATGTTTTGTTTCCCTGACATTTTTCTGTGAGCAGTGATTTTTTTTTCTTCACTTTTACTTTTTCAAACCGTTTTTATTTGCGCACACGTGCAGGCCGTTTTTTGTTTTAAATGTTTAAAAATCCGGTTTTCCTTGTGACGGGGATCTTTCATTCCTCCTTCTTTTTGTAAATTAAAATGCTGCTTATCCATTGGTAATGACATGTAGGCCCATTTCCACATGGCTCTTTAATTTTACTTGAAAAACAAAACAAAGGCCAGGCCATTTTTGTTTCATTGTTTAAAATCTTGCTATTCATGTGAAAGGGACTTCTGTTTGGGGCATAACATATATAACACAAGTATAGCATAACATGCTTTGAACAATCCTTTTCCCATTTTACTGTGTGCAGCAGTAGCTCCCATTACGTTTATATGTTGGACTGGGGCACTGTTTTCCAAAATGTTGTTTGTTAGTTTGACATGTTCCAATACATGGACACATTTAAACAGCACAAACAAATACATCCAATGCTTTTGTTTATATGCACGCTACAAGGGTGACGCATAGAGCTACGTGGTGGCATACTTTCTCATATGCAATGCATACTCTGACACTACCAATCAGACTTTTATATAGCAGTCCATGCTATGGACTGAACCACTATAACAAAGGTTCACTAGACTTAGACTGAGGGTCATGGATTGTGACAGGGTAAATGTGACATTTGCTCCCAGAATGAGTTGTATCGTGACAGCAGGCCTCTGCACTTGCCACATGGAATTAGCGAGTGATACCTGCCTCTTGGCGAGTAAGAAATGGTGGGCTGTGAGTGTGTGCATGTGGACCACTGAAGGGCCAAGGGGCCTTTTATGCTGGATTGTAGTTTGCAACTTGGACATTTTTACCCCTTGTGACCTCATGCAAAATGAAAACCCAAGATATTACGCCTGACGTGAGATGCGGCACTGCATTTGCGGGCACCCCAGCAGCTTGAGTCTGTAATGTCAAAAGGCTGAAGAATGAGCAAAGGATTATACTCCCGTTAACTGTGCACCTGAAAAAGTAGCAACCAGCGAGCAAAGATCACAGGCAGGCTCTGATTCCTCAAGAAGAAGCAACACCGCGAAAAGTGAAATTGTGCTCATGGAATACTCGATGGCACTCTCACCTAACTGTGTCGGGAGAGTTACATCTTGGAACATACAACATCATATGTCTCCAGGAGACCTGGCTATTACAACCACCGACTTTAGAGGACTCTCAAATTGCCATGGCACCAGCAGCAAAAGGTAATCTTGCCCGCCCTTCAACAGGCCTCTTGATTGCATGTTGTAACGGCTGCAGGCTTTCCATGGGAAAAACGCTGATCGCAAATCTGTCGATATTGGCAGTTACTGCTACTTGGGATCAAAATAAGACTGAATGTGACGCATTAAACACAGTAGTGATTGTTAATACTTACTGGAACCCAGCTGCCATCAAAGCCGAAGAATTCATCTCGTTAGGTGAGCAGGTGATCGATGAGTCCATGGCTACGCTAATGGTGACCTTCCTACTTATCTGTGGGGATTTCAATGCAGTATGCCGTCCAGCGATGGGCAATCGAGACAAACTCAAGAAACCTCCGGCAGAACAGCGAGGGAAAGCCTGACTTGACCTGACCCAGTCAAGCGACCTTCCCAACTTAGATGATGTCTTCATACAAACTAACAGACCACCAACATGGGAACTTGCTGATTCGGTTGCCCCAATCGATTATATTTTCGTTTCTCAGCCTTTGCTGACACTAATGACCTCCTTCGAAGTTCGGCGAACAATTGCCAGTGATCATAACTTGCTGGCAAATCCCTGGCAAGCAGAATAACAGGATGAGCACACAAGTCGCGACCAACTCGCAAGGATCGCGCATTAAATTGAGCGCAAAGGCAATCCAAGAACTGACGGCAAAATACAAGACGAATGGGCAATATGAGGTAGAGAAATCGGTTGACTATCAACACTTACTATCGGCATATAAACAAAATTTGCCAAGACAGAAGTGTCCATGCATCCCAAAAAATCACGCCTACAACAAAGAGCTTGTAGACAAGAGACGTGAATTCAGAAGAGACCAGAGGATGGCAAAAAAGCTGACAATGCCAAATGCATGCACGAAGATCAAAGAAATCACATGAGCGTACAAGGCATGGGTGAGATGTCACCGGGACAAGCTATACCAACAGGATGCAGAGGACATTGTCAAAACATTAAGCACATACCATACAAGAGACTTTTGGACTCTGATGAAATCCATTGATGCGCCATTGGAAGATCCAGTGCCCAATAACATCAGACAGCAGACCTGGGAAACACGCTTCGACGCAGTATTCAAATCTGTCAGGCCCGAGTGCAGAGAAGATGTGCAACATAGTAACATGAAGTGGATCAACCTCAAACAGCGAGAACATCAAGGAAGTAATTATGAAGCTCAAAAACTCCAGGGCTCCGGGACCCGACGGAATCACCAACTTTGAGCTCAAAGCGCATCCCGATGGAATGTGCTGCCATGTTAAGCATAATTTTTCGTCGATGTGCAGAATCAAGGTCACTTCCACCATCATGCACCACTGCAGTGATTCCGATTTACAAATAAGGGAACAGAAATTACCCCCATAACTTCCGACCCATAGCCCCCCTTGACGCTATGGGAAAGGTGTTTGGGTCTTTACTGCTAAAAAAATGTCAAACTTGGGCCGCCTCTGCAAACTGCAATGACCATCTGCAAACTGGAATTAAAAAAAAAAATGCAGGGACTGCAGGCAACATTCTCCTGCTCAGCATCCTGAAAAGCAAGGCTTTACAACACGGTCATCGCCTCTTTGTTGTCTTAGTCGACTTCACTCAGGCGTTTGATCGCGTCGAAAGACCTCGACTTTGGCAGAAACTCCTAGACTGGAAGTGCCCCAAAGAAATCTTGGCTCCAATACACGCTCTACATTTTAGTTCGCCTCAGCCGACAAAGGGATCTATCGGCAGAAATTCCAATCACACGTGGAGTCAGACAGAGATGTCCCTTGGCTTCAGCTCTATTCTTGGCCTATGTAGGAGATTTCCAAAGACTGAGGCGGTGGTATGTGCATTTCCTCCAAAAATCGGAAACACCTCAATTTCACAGCTACTGTACGCCGATGATCTTGCATTATTCGATCAAACACCCATCGGCCTACAACGGCAATTAAATAATCTACTCCTGTACACAAAAGAAAACTTTCTTGATCAACAAAGAAAAAACGAAAGTGATGATCCTGCAAAAATCTACCAGGAAAGCTGATGGAAAAAAATGTTTTTGGGGAGAAACAAAAGTAGATACAGTTGAAACATTTAAATACTTGGGAATCATGCTGGACAGTTCCAAAAATGCAATGCAAGTCGCCTTATATGGAAAGATCAAAAAGTTAGTGGCCCGGGCAAAAGCCATAGACGGAAAATGTACTCCTTGATCCCGACAATTAACTTTTACAAAATGAAGGTGGTGCTGGCCGTGACGTATGGATCCGAGGCCATGCCAACCATTCCAAGGGACTTATCGTCTGAAGATCTGTCCTAGGGTTGCCGCAGTCAACGTCTGGAGTGGTGATCAGACTCAAATTGAGCCTACTATCACTTGAATGCACTGTCAGATGCAGTTCGATAATGCTGTGTAGGATGGCTGACGGCAACCCAATTTACAAAATGATCAACAAAGAAATGCAGGATGACGGCTGTGATCTGTTAACAAATTGGCAAAAGGAAAATTAACTTTTACTGGACTCAATTGCTTCTGAAGAAGAGCTCATTTGAAATCCATGCAGAGTCCTCTGTAAAATCAAAGACCTAGATTGGGCAAAGACGACAGAAACGGCGGCCAAAAAGCTCAACGAATTGCTAAATTACATAAAGAAATTTCCCAACAGGGTGGCTCGAAATATGATACTAAGAGCGAGATTAAACCTGCTACAAACAAATGAAATTCTAGACATTAGAGGCCGTTCTCTAACACCAACCTGCCGCTTTTGCCAAGAGTCATCGCCCCCCCGCCCAAGAAACCATTTGACACCTTTTGATGGTATGTTCAGGGACGCGATCGATTAGAGCAAGATACCTAACCAACTTAAGAGGAACAGGCTCATAGATGGTGACAGAACCAGTTGGCAAATCGCAACAGCAAAAATGCTTGAACATATTGTGAACAACTTGCTTCAATGGAAACCACCTCCTCTGAAGGCGACACGGTCACAAATAAGTAATAAAACATCATCCACGCTGCCGTAAAGCAGTACCCAATCATGGTTTAGACGAGCTTCGACTATAATATTGTAAAAATCTCATGGTGATCAAACAATAAAAAAGATTCCTTTGAAAAAAAGGAGTTAACGGAGTCAGAGTAGAGCAGAAAATAACTGAACTTTTTACATGATACTCAACACACACTATGCACATGAACAGTCATAACCCCATCCCCTGGACTTCAGTGATGGCGTTTAAATTGAGCCTGTAAAAATGGTTGCAATTCCACAGTTTTAATGGAATACCACACATGAGTGTTGAGGGAATGAAGGGTCAGGGAAATGTGCCCTTCCTTCCCTTGAGTGTTTCCCATACTAAACCAAACCAGTAAAAATTAAGCAATGAGATCCATATGCTAATCGTTTTCTGGGAAAGTCTGCACCTTTTATTTTAAGATTCCTAAACCCCCAGGGAAGAGAACCATGATATCTGTACATCCCTGTGAGTAGTGCACTCCACATTAGTTGCTCCTGGCCTCAGCCTATTGCGATTTCTTTTCTTTTTTTTTTTTAAGGTGCTTTTTGGTGGCATATCCCACCAAAATATCACCAGAACAATTGCTACAAGATAGGGGTTCCAAGAAGCAGTCTATGTGGTTGGCATGACAACTGGAAATGCTGTGGCATACAATTCCCAATGCACAAAGTGTTCATTCCTGTTGTACTACGCAGATGTAATCCAATAGGGGGTTGTTTAAGGTATTTTCGACCAATCTGGAGTACTGTCACATGTTTGTGGGACTTGCAATGGGAGCCGCCGAGTGATCTCTGGGAGACAGAGACTGAGCGGTGTAGACGGGGACACCAGAATCCATGGGGCCCAGGCCCACTGCGCTTCGGAGCATGCAGCCCCTCTGCCTGAGGGAGGTCTCCTAGCTTTCTCTTCGCTACTCTTCACTGTTACGGAGCTTGCCACAGCGATCGCAGGGCACTTCTTCCGGCACCGAGAGCAGGAGTCCGAAACGATTCATCATGTTTGTGCACTAGTACATTGATTGTTTGCAATAAGCGTGTGCACTGTGCAGTAGGGCATGCTAATGCTTTGAAGGCACATGTGCTGTACTATAAATGGGAGTAAAATGAGTCGCTTCCATGGAGATCATTGTGCTGTAAATGCTCAGTGGGGGCTGGAGTGTCGATTCTCTCGGGCGATTGAGTTTGTCAAAACATTGTCGTCTCCTCTATCGATGTCATCTGCACATTTCCCAGCATGGAGATTTGCACTGCGGTCATTTACACTAACACCAGCAAAGCAGGTGCAACAGTCCATAGAACTTGTATTGGATGTAGTAATGACCAGGGGTTGATGGAAGTCTGTGATTTAGTTTGCTAGCAATTTCGTAGAAATTGACACAACATTTGTGTGAGATTCACGTCTTTGGCTCGATTTCGCTCCGTCTGAAATGTCACGTTTCCCACAATTTTGCAGCAATTGGCACCGCCGATATTGCTGCAAAATTGCAAAAATGCAGCAATCATGCTTGCGGATGAACACGAAATTTCAGGTTTTGCACAGGTGCAAATGCCCGCGCAAAATGCCTTTTCTCATTAAAAGGTAAATGTAAGGTGAAATTCACTTTGCTGCTCGAAACTTTGCCCACCCGCAGCAGAGGGGCAGCTTAGTGTGTGTTTTGGTTTCATGGTATCTAACCAGAGAGCATAGGGTAGCCCCAGAGCTTGATCACCAGCAACATCTTCACCAGGCGGCACCAGAGCTGCTGGTCTTCACCTTCCCGCAATTCTGACTACCTCGATTCTGACTTCTGCACGAGGCTAGAGGTCGATTTGGCTTATGGAGTGTGTGCGCCAATGACGCTGCTTCCCTATGACCCTGCCGAGCCGGACACATTCAGAGCGATGCACACACATGCCTCTATTGTCTATTGGGGTGGATTTGTAAAAGAACCCTGAAATGTTTAAACATAATGGTAAATGCACAGTTTAAGAGACTTTGGTATTTGGCTATTCACTACATTTATGAATCGTCAACTTTAAAACTAAGGGGTTGCGTTTCTCTCTAAAAAAACAAAAGTGCCATCTGTTTAATACAAACGGTTAATTAAATCTTATATAATTTGGTTAAACCCCTGAATCTTGTATTTTTCTCTACACGTGGTAAGAGATCATTTCTTGCTGTTTAGCACTTGATTCCAACAGAAATTAGCAGTGCTTATCAACCTTTTACTCACAGTAAATTAAATTACATGTCAAAAAGTCTAAATAAATGTACAAGTGATATTCCCATGTCAAGTGGGTGATGTTCAGCCAGTCCGCGCCTTAACTCGCAAACGTGCAAGCCAATATTTATAATGCAAAAGGTAAAACTGCAAGTGCCAGAATGCACCATTCTCTCTACCCTTTCCCACGCACCCTACCCCCATTCTCTCTACCCCACCCACCCTACCTCCACTTTCTCTAACACCTCCAACCCTACCCCCACTATCTCTTCCTTCGCTCGCTACCTCCACTCTCTCTACCCCCAGTAAACCAACACCAACTCTCTCTACCCCACGCAGCCTCGTCCACTCTACCTACTCTCACCCATCCACCCTGCCCCCAATCTCTACCAAAATCTCTCTACAACCCACTCACTCACCCACCTCACCCTACTCTACCCGCCCCTCCTCCTTCCTCTGACACACTGACTTTATTTCTTAGCCTCTCACTCTCATCCTTTCTCACTCGTGTTTCCTCTTGCTCATCATCGATGGCACCCTCCTGCAATCGTTTCCTCCCTTCCACTATTCTCCTTCCTTCTCATTCTTTTGCACACCCGCGCCCCTTATCACATCCTCGTTAGAAACTTTACACTCTCCTCCTCGTACCCTGGTACCTATAAATGCAAATAACGGCTGTAAACGACCAAAACTGTTGGCATTGCTAATGCTTGTTTTTCTACTGTGAGAGACGTCGGAAAAATAAACTGCAATATTACCCTTTGACCCGCCCCCCCCCCCAGGGAGCCAGCACGTGAATCATGAGTTTATATTTATAGAGTTCCTTCACCAGGTTTCAGAGCCAAACAATCTGAGCCGCTGTACATCTTTCAACATCAAGAATGGGAAACTGGCAGCAAAAATCACTGCAATACAAACCATTTTGTCTGTGAGGCATCTTCAATGGATATAAAATGGTGACCCAACCATTAAAGCCCCAGGCTTCAACCACAGTAACTATTTCGAGGTAATCTACTTCGAAGTAATTACTTCGAAATTACTTTGAATAATACAGGTATTTGTGGGTTTTAGGGGGTGGGGATGGGTTTGGTGTAGGGGTAGTAATGAAGGGGAAAGGAAGGCATGGGGGACCCCAATATAAAAAAAACGAAATTAAAAAAAACAATCGTAGTAACATTTCCAAGTAATTATCTCAAAGTAATTACTGTCAGTGAAATGACATGGAACCTCCACAGCTACATTCAGCTTTGACTAAATCAACTTGTTGGCACCATAGTGTTCAGAAGGATGTTCACGCACACAACCTAATTAAGAGATTGCAAGAACCTTTTAAGATTTGAATCTTCTCAACCCACTAACATGAGTCAACTCCACAACCGCAATTACGAGGATTACGTCCTTGAAGATAGTAGTTTAACAAGCGGTTAAATCAACGATTGATCAATATGAACGTTTTGCTATCTGCTATTTGCTATCTGCTACCCCTCTACAGGAGCCTGTTACAAACGCAATTCGGAGTTAGTTGCATACTCCTCCTTCAAATGACAACACAATTCCCTGAACTGTACGAGAAAGGCAGAGCTGGTTTACACCCTGCTTTTACACATTGTGGATTACCAAGTCTTGTAAAACGACCCCTAAAGTGTTTTCGCAAGTACCAGCGTTAGAGTCTCGTGCCTTTAAAGAACAGTCCGAAAAGGGTTTGTTGGGATTTCCCTGAGCCAGTTCAATGGACAATTGCCTTTTTATTGCCACTTCAGTTGCGACTTCCTGTACTTCCGTCTTGGAGTCTGTGGAGACTTGACTCCATGGCTGCCTGGATAAACATACCGTGAAGGCTTCAGAGGACTGTGAGAGAGGCCAGATACTTGCTGTGATTGGATTTAATCACCAAGTAGGTTTTGACAAGGCCAGAGCCCAGAAACTAGCTTTCACCCACGCTTAAAGTCCTCCGTTATGGTGCTGATAGAGACGTAGCTTTTGGGTTTCAAGAACACACGAGAAGGTATACATCAGATCTGTTCTGACAGTCTTCAGGTCAGACTCTGAAGGGAGGAAGTCCCTGGGAGGAGAGCTGACCAGAGTGGCTGGTGGAGGACTTCCAAGTGAAACGCCATTTTGTTTCAGAAATTGATTTAGCTGACCCCATTTACGCACTCCATCAGGTAAAGAGGGGATCCTACCTCTGGGCACTGGACAGTGAACTCTTTCTGCAGCTCCTGGGACAGGCACATTTTGCATTTGTGTATTTTATATGGCAGAAACCTAGCCTGAGAGCAACAGAGCAATGTCCAAGAACTCAAGGAAGAGGAGGGCGGTTTACAGTAGTTCCGGTGTTGTGGTAGAACCGGGGACAGAGATACCAAAGTCATGCCTAGGAATTCCCTAAAGAACACAGTTTTCAGTTGTTTACTAAACTGCAGGAGCTTTGGAGCAGTCCTGATGGCAACTGGGATGGTATTCCAGTATGCCAGGGCATATCAGGAGAAAAGGCTTCTTCCAGGACTTTTCCCTGCAGGCTAGTTTAGTTTCCATCCTATCAATGGTCTGGCTCCTAGAGGAGTGTGTATCACGTGAGATGTTCAAGTTTGTCCACAAGGTAGGTGGGTATCTGTTGCCTGGTAGGTGATACAGGCACATTTTAAAAAAGGATCTGGGCAGTGATATGAAGCCAGTGAAGGTTACACAGCATGGGGATGATGAGGTTGAATTGTTTTAGCACTGGTGATGAGACAGGTTGCAGCTTGATGAACCCCTTTAAGGAGAGGCAGGTTTACTGTGAGTAGCGTGGTGAGTTAGGGTGTTATCCCCATCAATGTGTGCAGTCATGGGAGCCTGTATCACGATCCATAAGTCCTGGGCAGGGAGGGGGAAGGGCTTCATTAAGCTGAGCAGCAGGATCTGCTAAAATGCTGTGTGTGCATTTCTGTTGATTTACAGTTGAAAGAAGATGTTGCTGTCCACTATGAACCAGAGGAAACCAGGTGCATCTCATTCAGCCATCTTTGGATGGCTTCATGTCTGGAGAGGTGGCGAGGAGCATGCATTCCGTTTTGGTCTGGCTGAGGTTCAGGTATGCTCTTGCCTTCCATATGTGAATGGTGGCAAGGCATTTCTGGGGGCGAGTGATGTTCTGGGATACCTTTAAGGCACAACTGTTTGTCGTCTGTATACTGGTGTAGTGCAGTACCTGGATCATTAAGGAGTAATTGCAGTGCTTCCAATTATAGATTAAAGATCTCCTGGGGGATGGTTGGGCCATGTGGACCTCTGCAGGTAACCGGGCGGAGGTCAGATCTGAAGGTTCCGATCTGGACAGCTTGGTATCTGTCCAAGATGTATGTGGAAAATCAGTTAAGCACTTTTTCCACAAACCCTGTCTTTGTGGGATGATGATAATGGTCCACCACATCTAAGGTGATGGATCGGGCCAAGAGTCTCCTTTGTGCATAATCTGGAGAGATCATTGATGACCTGGATTGTGGCTGCATCGATGCTGCATTTGGGATGGTATCCATTTTATTTTATTTATTGAGCATTTGTATGGTGCCTATACAGCAGAAAGTGTTTCCAGGTGCCACAAGACAAAAAGGAGGGGTGCGGGGGGGACAGAGGAGAAACAACAATATCGGTCCTACCGGGCCTTGAGACATTCGGATCGTGCAAGTGCAATATCCGGTAGTCCTGGAGCAATGCTTACTGGTTCATCTGCTTGTGAAGTTGATTTGCCACTACATTCTCAATCATTTTACCAATTAATGAAAGGCTGGTGACTGGTTGGTAGTTGGCAAGGTCTTCTGGATCCACTGTGGGTTTCTTAAGGAGTGAGAAGGTCAGTCATTTTTTGAGAAGCTTGGGAAATGTCCTGTTGGTGGGCAGCATTAACCATGATGGAGAGCAATGAGAGCATGGCAGGGTGATGGGATGTAGGATAGCAATGGCATAAGAGGTTGGCTTCCATGGTGTGCGCTTGTCTGCAACATCCTTTTTATCTGAGGCGAGTGAAGTCACTCAAGGGTGGGGCGGCCTGGGGTGGGATGAATAGCGGTGGTACAGGTGATTTTGGAGGCATTGATGCAATGTCTTAATTGTGCCCATTTTACTAAAGAAGAAACCACTGTTGATGTTGCATTTCTTGAAGGACTGTGGTATTTCTTAGTCTGGAAAGGGGTTTGTGCAATGTTTGACTGTTGCGAAGAGGACTTTAACCATATTGGAAGCTGCCGCAATTGTTGAGTATTAAGAGGCTTTGGTTTCGTTTCCAGGGACCAGCATGTAAAATGACGTGTTGAGCATAAGGCTTTTAGGGGTGAGGCAGTCTTCTGGTTTGCACATTTTTCTCCACAGTTTTTACGCGCTCTGATCGTGAATTTACTTTCAGCTAATTCCTGGGTGTACCATGGGTCAGAGAGTTTGACTCTGGCGTGGTGTATTTCTCTTAAGTGACATATGTGAATCAGCTCCTGTGCATCTTTCTCAGGTTCTCTTGCACTAGACCATAGTGTAGTGATGGTAAATTATCTCAGCACTAAAAAAAGTGGAGGTGTGGCCTTTGATGAAGCTCATCAGACAAGATGATCAATAAGCATTTGGGGTCTTGTTCAGGGTGACCTATTTGGTTAACAATGTTATTGTAATTTTGGAGAAGGGCTGTGCAGACTGCTTTAATGTCTGGCATTGACACGGCTATTGGTGAGGATGTTCGGCAACTGTCTTCTATTCTTCTATTTTTCTATTCTGAGTTTGATATTGTCATTTTATAAGAGCAAAAGCTTCTGTGTCTGCAAGCTTCTTGAAGGAGATAAGTGTTCTTCACCTGGTCCGGGTCTGATATTCCTTTGGATATCCTCGTCTGTGGTTTTGTTTGTGAAATCGATTTCCTTTCCAGCAGTTTCATTTTTGCACACTAGCTTGCCTTAATTAAATCCTGATTCCTGACATTGGCACAATCTTATGAGATATGTTAATTCTATCATGGACCACTTCTTGACAGCTTTACACTCGGATGTAGATTTTTTTTTTCTCTTGGCCAGGGCCACTATGTGTGAAAAGCTCTAGGAGCAGAGGTACGTCTGATGAAATTAAAGAAAACAAGGTCTTTTATTACACCTTCAGTGGTGCAGAACCCACAGGAACCTGATCTCCAGCGGTTGTCATTTTCAAGATGAGAAGTTTATACCCAAGGTTGGTCATTTGACCTATAATCAGGAAGTGGTCGGAGCAGCAATATTGATGTCCCCAACTCTGAACCTTGATGCATGAGTTGAAGAATGCAGATTGTGTGGCCAACTATGTATTCTGAGCAGTGACTGAGGCTGCTTGCCATATATGATAGTATCATGGTCCAAAGAAATGCTAGGTCTCTACCCTTTCTGATGATAATGGAACTGTCTGCATCATTTTTACAATGCTTTGCTTCCTCTTCGGTTGGAAAGGCACAAGTCAGTGGCCCAGGTTTCTGAGTTGGCTCTTGAATGGTTTTCACTATTCATACAAGACTTTGCATTTTTGTTGATTGTGGGTTAACTTGCATCATGCGTGTTCCAAGTCTGCCATGAGAGGTTCTCCAGTGCTGCCTTATACTGCCTTATACTGCTTCTTCTTTTTAATATCTATCTTAAACTTCAAAAGAACATCAGTGTTTTCAACCTTATTCTCATAGCTCACAGATGTAGCTGTGCTGTCAGGGAAACTCAGGATAGCCTTTTCTCGGTGGCAAAGGTCTTGAATTAATTGCAGATTGGCAGGACACAAGTTATCTGAAAAGAAAAGCCAGAAAGACGGATCCTCATTTTTTCAACTCTGATTAATAAACCTACTTCCAAGTCCTGTAGCGTTACCTGGCACAGACCCAATCTTTGCCAGAAAGGTTAAACACTCGGGGATCCTTTTAAAAAGAGGATCTTTGTCTCAATGCCTTAATGGAAGCAGTAGTGCACAGTGATTCATGATTGGTTTGGAAATTGTAAAGTGTGACATATGCCCAAGGGTAGGTACTGGGAGTCAAAACAGAGCAGCCGGGGATCAGAACAAGTGGGTTTTAAGAGATCTACTGAAGTGGAGATGGTCCTCGATAACACAGAGGGAAGGAGGGAGAGAATTCCACTGTCTGGCAGCTGGGATGGAAAAGGTCCGGCTACCAATCCGAGTATACGGAGCCCGAGGGACAGCAACTAAGCACAAATGAGTCGACTGCAGTGCTCGAACGGGGGCATAGTGAGCACATTTCTAGTGTATTACTCCCGGTGGACAAGACAGATGCACAAAAGAAATCTTGTCGACAGGGAGCCAGTATAGGTGGCACAAAATGGGAGTGACATGAGAAAAACAGAGAGCGGAGTTGGCTGCCGAATTTAGGAGAACCTGGAGTCGATGAATCGGACAAGCCGGTTGCCCCAAGTACAGGGTGTTGCAGTAGTCCACCAAGGCAGACCGCACCAAGGAGGCTACAACTAGAGCCATGAACTGAAGAGAAGAACCTTACTTAAGTTTTTTTAACGGCAAGTGGCACTGTTAGCATACCGCACCAATCTGCTTGACCCACAGGTCTTTCACCATAGCGATGGGGGCAGGTAAAGGTCCAAGAGAAGGAGTCCAGAAAGCAGTGGCGGGGGGTGGCGAGGCTACCACCAACACCTCAGTTTTGCTACCATTAAGCATGAGCCAATTACTACTCATCCAATCCCCCTTGGCTGCCAAACATGCTCTAAAGCAAGAGGTCATCTCCTCAGAGGAAAGTCGAGGCACACAATTATTTGGGTGGCATAGGAGTAACCAAGGAAACCGTGGAAGGCGATGAGTTTGGTCAGAGGCAGAATGTAGATGTTAAACAAAATGGGTGAGATGGCAGACCCTTGGGGGAACATCACAAGTGAGAGGGGCAGGGACAGACCAAAAGGGAGGGAGAAGAAGAGACTGAGTCTGGTTATAGAGAAATTAGGCAAGGATGGTTCGAGCGTTGCCTGCCAGGGTAAGGCGCTGCAACAGGACTGAGTGGTTAACCGTGACAAAGGTGGTGGAGAGATCAAGTAAAATGAGGGCTCCCTCACCGCCCTAGTCCTGGAGGTGCGTGGGATCATCCACAGTGGCAACAAGCACTCCCTCTGTCCCGTGCCCAGGGTGAAAACCAGACTGAGGGACATCAAAGGAGGAGGAGCTTTCCAAAACAGAATTCGGACACTGAACCACCAGGGATTCAAGACGTTTAGCCAAAAAGGGTAGATGAGAAATAGGGCAGAAATTGGCTAAGATAGAAGGATCCAGTGAGCGTTTTTTCAAAAGGGCAATGACCAACTTGTGTTTAAGTCTGACTGGGATAGGGCCTGTGCTGAAAGAAGGATTAATGGCCTGGGTGATGAGAAGAGCAATGGAAGACACAATATCCTTCAGCACAGAGGTATTGCATCAGTAGGAGAAGCAGACCTAAGCTTGGGCGTAGCTTTCCTAATGTCCTGAGCAGAGAAAGGTAGAAAAAAGGTAATCATACCATAATGTCACCACGATTGTGGAGATGTTACTAACTGCGCTTGAGCGTGGTTCAAAAATCCTGACCACCATTAAGGTAACCATGCAGCGCGGAGGTTGCAGGGGTGTCCCCCGCTCTCCTCGGGTGCAGTAACAGGGGTGGAGGGCTTCAGGGGTGTCCCCAGCTTACCATTACGGTAAGCGGTGGATAAGATAACAAAAAAAAGGACCCTGTAGCATCAGCACCACCCCATGTAAATGGGAGGAGCTGACGCTGCTGGGGTACAAGAATTATGGCGTGCACACAGATATGTGCTGCAGTAAAGGTAAGTGGGGGGTCGGGGTGAGGTTTTGGGGATTGCAGGCTGGGGCAGGCGGACAGAAGTGATCTATCTGATCACTGCACCATGCCGTAATTGCTGTCTACATTTTCGTCAGTGCAGGTACAAGCGGCGCAGTGATGACATAGATCCGAAAAAAGGACCAGAGTTCACCAGGTTTCATAGCATGAGAGGTAGGAGTACTCTGCTCCAGTTGCAGACCAGAAGGGCATATCTGTTTGCGGTTGGTGTAAATTTTTTCCACAAAGAAGAGGGCTTATGAGTCACATAGGGCCTGAGACAGGGCCACAGTCAAGGAGGAATAGAGGACAGAGAGCTTACAATACTGTACATCTCTCTAGGCCGATTAAGGGAGCCCTCGATTTGAAAAGAAAATAGGTACATTTAGCTTCACTGACAGCCTTAAAGTATAAAGAGGTCTGCCGCCGTAGGAGACTGTCTTGGGGGCTATAGATGGAACGCGATCTCTGCTCGGCTTGCCTCCTCTTAAGGCACAGTGCTCGAAGGGAGTCATCAAACCAAGGCTCCGACCAACGAGCTCAGGATCTTGAGCACTTAAGAGGGGTGAGGGAATCAGCCGCGGCCAAACGGGCCCAAGAAACGCAGTCCAGATCTACGTATAGGTGAGCATCACAGTGAGAAAGCAGAGAGGTGGCAATATCAACAGGGGAGACAGTGCGCCACCTGTGGCAGTCTACCAAGGGAATTTTGTGTCTGGCAATAGGAGAAGAAAGTTTCCACACAAGCGAAATCAAAAAGTGATCAGAGCAGGTCACAGAGCAGTGAGCAAAGGTGGTGATACATAACTCAGATGCACAAATGAAATCTAGAGTGTTGCCCAAAATGTGAGTGGGGCAGTGGGGATGAGCCAGATCAAGCATGGCGGAGATAATGCCGTTTCCAGGGGCGTTGGGTGACTCATTAGGCTTAAGATTGAAATCGCCCAATACCTAGAGGTTAGAGAAACTGAGTTGCAGGTCAAAGACCAATTCAATGAATGATACAGGAAACTTAAGGTCAGAGCTGGGGGGGGAGGGGGGTTGGGGGGGATAAACAAGCAGAATGTGGACTGAAGCAGTGGGGGAAAGGACGAGGCGAACCAGAATGGCAAGAAGTGTACCAGTAAACTTGGACTTCAATATAATGGCAACTCCTCCCCCCGCCACCGTCCCCCACACCCCAGTGTAGGGATAACCGATCCGAGCGGAGACCAGTGATTGTGTTTCCACTATAAATGCTCCAAAGCTTGCCGCCCTACATGCTGTGTTGATTCAGTTTAAACTAGATGACATGTAGGCATATGTTGCCAAATTTTGATTCTTCCTATGCTAACCAGTTTTGGTAGGGACGGTTTACAGTTAGTTATTGTTGTATTAGCTTGATTTTGTATTTACATTTCGATTCTGTATCAATGTATATCTTTTAATATTTTTAAAAAACAAAAAATAGTCCATCGGCGCCCCTCTTTGAGAACGAACACAGCTAACTGACCTGTACTTTGGGAAGGTACCCACTCAAGAGTCTGCAGCCACACTTTAGCTCTCTGTACCTTTCACAGATGCTATGGCAATTCCCTTCTGAACAAGAGGCACAGCTCCACCTCACCGATGAGTCCCAACAAGGCTGAAACACGTGTATGGGGTTGCTTTTGGTACTCTTGTTCAGAGAGGAATTGCCATAGCATGTCGGTGTTGGACTGCCCATGTGGGCGAGACAAAGACTGATATGCAAATGGATATTTCCCATTTGTGAAAGGTGCAGTGAGCTAAAGTGTGGCTGCGGACTGTCGAGTGGGTACCTTCCCAAAGAACAGGTCAATGGGCCGTGTTCCTTCTCGTAGAGGGGCGCCTATGGACTATTTTTTGATCTTTTAATATTTGTATGTTATTTTTATACAGTGCTCTGTTCACGCTTTTAAAGAATCTATACATAAAAAATAGATTTTATAAGTCGCAAACAACAATTGGCTTAGACGTTCCCCCCACGGGCATCCTGTGAGTCCACCTTCAAGATTTTGTACTTGACTTTGAATTGCCTGCCTGGCTTGATATGCCCTGATTTTGCTAACAGGGCCCATTACACGTCCCTCTGTGTGCACTACATCGGCCCTTGAAGGGAAGCCAGTAACTCAATTATCCTACAAAAACAGTGTCAACAAATCTGTTTTGAAATCTAGGGAATATCTATTGCAGGCACAAATATTACATGATCAAAAATTGCAATGTTCAAAAGAAAAAGATTTAAAACATTCAGCTTCAAGAACATTACCACTGCACATCATATCCTTGAACCACACAATTTAACATTCCACAGATGGGTGATTCAGCCTGCTGCCATCGGACCCACTGTGAGACCACTGCCAAGTTCTTTATCCAACCATGTCGGGCGGGGGCAGTTTTCTTTGGTACCCTATGTCCCCAAGGCCTCTTTTTTCATCAATTTTGAGCTTGTGTGTCCCCTTCCCCAGAGCTCAGACCAGCTTCTCCCACACATGCCCTCCCAGCCGGAATGTCAGAAGTGATTGAGCAGCACCCAAAGGCATATGGTTTGGCTGATACCCCTTCGGTCCCCATCTGGGAGGAACATTTTCCCACAGCATCTGAATGACCGTGACACCGACATTTCCTTCAACCCAGGCCATCGCCTGCTACCTTAACTGAGGATCATCCAGCCTTACCTGCAAGGTAGGGGTTGATAACAAAAGACACGGATGCAAGGAGAGATCCAGGACCCACACTTGAGAGGATATCGAGGACCTGCAATTCCTATATCTGGCTAGCTTTGTGCTGAAATAACTGACGCAATGGATGGAAAGTTCCCAGAGCCTCCGTTTATTGCAAATAGGTTTTAGAAGAGGAATGAGAGCTTCCTCGATTAGCCTCATTCTTTCACTAATTTTATTAAGAGAGAAAATTGGCAGCAAGAAACCTCTGTATCTGGCTAGCCTGAACATGTCATCAGCGTTTCATAGGGTGGGTCGTCGTAGATCATGGGCTAAATTGAGTAATTTGAGTATACTGGATGGATTATGGCTTTTACGCCCCAATGGCGGGGGTGGTCATGGCCGTTCCCGTGAAAACAATCCACCAGCCCCCCACGGGGTTCATCCAAGGTGCGAATGGCTTTATTTTTTTCCGCCGGAGATTGGCTGCTGTAAGCGATGCGAATCTCCGAAGATGGCTGCCGCCATAAGGAAAAGGGACAGTCTCTTTTCCATTTCTATGGCATCCAGAGCGGGAGGTACAGCGGACAAGTCGGAAGGGAGAGAGGGTGTGGGGAAGTGTTTGGGATTGCTTTGGGGTTGTGGGGAGGCAACAAGGAGAGGCTCCATTTTGCCTCCCCACATTACAAAAAAATGTATTAAAGATTGTGCCACCCGGGGAAGGGTCTCGGGTGGCTGGAACAGCGGGCAGGGAATGATTATTCTCACCCGCTGTTCCAGCCACCTGATTGGCTGTGTGTCTTTCCCCAGTTGCGAATACTAAGTATGATCCTATTGTTCCATTCTAACAATAAATTGAAGGTAAGATTGAATTCAGAGGGTTTAATATCTCGGGACATAGGGGTAAAATCTGGCTTAAGACACGGCTGTGTTTTTGCCCCCACGGTTTTCAATTTATATAAATCGGATCTAGTGCTGGCATTTATAGAGGTTTCCTATTTTCCACCAAAAATGGGGTGCTTGGAAATACGTTGGATGGCCAATGCAGATTATTTTATTTTTCTGGATGCTTCCACTCTAGGATTGCACAGAAGGCTGATTTGCATGGAAGATTATGCTGCAAAAGAATCTGCTAATCAATCCAACTAAATCGCATATTATGGTACACAAGAAAAGGGCTAATGTTAAACTCTGTGGTTGGTACATCAATGGTGAGAAGATTGCAGAGGTTAATAGCATAACTTATTTGGGGTTTATCTTTGCAACCAAAAGGTAGCTTTTTCTTTTAAAGGAGAAATTGGAAGTGAAAATGTAGGCTTTTATTCTACAAATTAAGCCAATCCAAAGAAAATTCAGTTTGTATTCCTTGTTACCTTTTGATCGAATTTTACCGGGCCAAAGTCACTCCTCGATTTGTATGGTCTTGAGTTGCTTCCCAGTAATATTAGAAAATGGCTAAATAGCTCAGGGGAGAATGTGGGGTTCTATATTAAACTTGTTCTTGGCGGTGCCCATCGGGGTAATTCGTATCAAACGAGCACTTGTGTCTTGGTGGCACCTATATAAAGTAAACAAACTGCAATTATATTTTAAAATTAGAGGAGTTAAAGGCTATAAACTTGGGGAAGACATTCAGAGAAGAAACCGATACATCCCTAAATGAGTTTATGAAGGTTTGTGCTGAATCTTTCAGAGCAGCAGCTGTAAAGCCAGATTGGAAGGAATCAGTAATAATTAAACAGTTAAAAGACTGGGATCATATTGAGAACTTTGGACACCCTGCAGAAGCTGAAGCTCTATAGGGAGTCTATACATAAGGCAGTGTAGTTCAGAGTGGTACAGTACCTCAGCCCTATGCATGTACGTTCCCCTCGAGGAATTTTAGGACATGGCTTTTACACTTTAAATTAAACTGCCTCCGTTCATTGGAGGTGGTAGGACCTCGCCTAGGCCCGTTAGCCTCTAACAGGATTTGCAGACTGTGCAAGAGGGCTGAGACCTTGCAACATTTAATTATACAATGTGAGGCTTTAATACCAAGAGGCTTGTTTTATTTTAATCATTTGATACACTCTCCCTCGGCTGCCCTGTCAGAGAATTTGTTCAGACAGTTGCTGTCTACCAAGTATATATCTTTATCGATTGCTTTGTTTGCATTTCTAAAAGGAATCTTTGCAAGGTTAGGTGATATCTGTACTCAAACCAAATTGCTCTTAAGTCTGGATAATTGATTTTACTGAACATTAGTATTGAGAAGATGTTGAGGAATTGTGTTGGATTTTTAATAATGTTCGACAGTCTGAGTGTTGGAAATGTTTTCAACTATATGATATTTATGGCTTTAAATGTTTTATGCACTGAATTCGCGAAAGGTTTTTATGTAAAACCAAAACACAATAAACATAATAATAATAATAGCTAAATGTAGACCTTCTGCACCTCATCACCCCGGGACCTGAAATCACACCTGTGCTTTCAGCACAGAGCCTCGCCCCAGAACTAAGGAATCGGGAGGGTTTTGGGCAAGCACAGAGGGAGCCGGCAAGTGATGAATAGTGGCCGTGTATGGGTAAAGAGGCTGCTCCCTCCTGGCTATTGGCCCTTCTCCAGCCACACCCTCCAGGTGAGGGCCCACTTTTTTTTCATTTTAGCGATCCTAATCGGCTTGTTCTCGCCAATCTCGCATGCAGGGGTTTCAGGACTGCAAAATTACTGTAGTATGCCCTATCCAGAACCTGTATAGGGAAAATAAAGTACTTTATTTTTAAAAAATGTATTTTTTATTTGAAATACATTTTTGTTACAACATTTTAATTAATGTACCAATTCCATAAGATACAACCAAGGTACCACTGTAAATCCTTCCTTTGGGGATAACGTCTGATAACTAAGTTTTCTTGGGAAAATCTTGACTATGAATGCCACCACTGCTAGCGCAAATGTGCTTTTCCCCCATGCATTAAGGTTGCCCACCAGTCCTCTGCATCAAGCGAGGGAAATTTCGACAAGTGGTGACCTAGTATCTTCGTTCGCTCCTTGGTTAAACCAGAACAATGGATCAGAAGATGCATTACTGTGTCAACACCTTTACAAAAATGACACCCATTTTGGTCCGATTTTGATCTTATTGCTATTATCTCATTAGTAGGGAAGAGGTTCAGTCGTATTAATAGGAGCTGGTCTCAATGGAAACGACTGGGAATTTTTACCAAGTATCCTGGAAGCAGTTTCAGTTTTCTTCCTTCCTTCCGATAAAGTACTTTTAGGGTTGTATTCACCAGGAAACCAACCAGTTCCTGCTGAAAACAAAGCCTGAAACTGGCCTGTGTCCATGCCCATTCCCAACCCCTTTTTACATGGTTAGGAAAGCAATCTGATCCTTTTTGGCATTTTTAATGCCAATCGGTATAACTGTCTTTGGCTGAAGATGAGTCTCTGTATAGGTGACCGCTCTTCCATCTTCTGGGGCAAAGAATGAGGGAAGCAGGTGGAAATCTGTTGCTAACTATCTGCAGATTCACCCTCCCACTGGCAGCCTGTAGCATAGTGGGGGTTTAAGCATTCTGTGGAGTATTTACCTTCTCTTGTATTTTACTTTCATTTTAGGGTGACCAGCACCTGCAGAAGCTCCAGCAGGAAGTCGACGAGATTGGTAGCTTAATGGTGGGCACCGTCCAGCAGGTGAACGACAGGAGCGAGCAGGTGCCCGACATGATGGATCGATTGCAGAACCTTAATGAGGATGTGAGTTCACAGGATGGGTTGCAGCGACTTGCCATGTGCTTAACTGTGTGTCCCCCTTCTACTTGAGAGTATCCCCCACCATCATGTAATATGTATGGCCAGAGGTAGTCTACATCCCATCATTGCTTTTAGCTCAGGGTTAGTGGAAACCCAGAATTTCCATACCCCAAAAATTCTAAGTCTACCAGTACTAGAATTAGAGCAGCTGCCTTATTGTCTTGTTGGATTACACTTTATTTTTCCTCTCTACACACCTGTAGTTGCTGTTTCTTTCATGGGAAGAATGTCCAAACATGTGCTTGCCTGTTAGCTCGGGTGTTCTATGCACATTTAAAAACATAAGATCTGGGGTACCCCCTAATATGTAACCCATTTTATGATTTGGGACGGTTCCAAATACATGCAGTCTTTTGGGGCTAGAGGGACCCTTTAAATTAATATGCTGTCTCTTGCCAAGGAGTCTGTACACAGAGATACTACTTGGACTTCGCAAAGTGTATTCATGAACATTATCATGCCTTCTGTGTGGATTTTCCCAAAATGTATGCAGGTCCCTATGGCAGTTCCTAAATATACATGACTCTCTGCTTTAAATATGACCCATGCAGTAATGTGTTCAGAGAGTTCATACCCTGACACTTCTTGCTTCCAGGCATATAGCTCTCTTCTCTGCACTTCACCCTATATAAATGGCATCATCGGGTATTGGGTGAAAGAAAGTTTAACCCTTGACGGGCCTGTGCCCCGGAAGTGTTCAGGGTGGGTAAAGCCTCTGCTCATTCCAGGGTAAATACCTCTGTCACTGTAGTCAATATTCGACTCCCCAGATGTTTCGGTCTACAACTCCCGTCAGCCCTAGCCATTATAGTCAATGTTGAGGGATCATGAAAGTCGTAGGTCAGATCATCCTGCGGCCCACTGCTTGCATAGCCCTAGGGTGCTATAGTCATGGATTCTGCAATAATGCAGAACTCGGCATCTGCTTCTACCACTGGAGTAGTAGACTTTTTCAGGTACTTGCTGGAAAATGATCCAGTATTTATTTGGCAGTCCGTGGGTGCTGGCTTGTGGGTTTGTTTTAAAGTTTCGGTCTAAGCCTGCTTCCCCCCACTCATTTGTATTTGTGTATTTGGTTCGCAGCACTGC
Organism: Ambystoma mexicanum; assembly: GCF_040938575.1. Lineage (NCBI taxonomy): Eukaryota > Metazoa > Chordata > Amphibia > Caudata > Ambystomatidae > Ambystoma > Ambystoma mexicanum. Next base: position 1,135,089,161 of record NC_090932.1, on the reverse strand, counting down.
GTCCCGGGACCCTCTATGCATACACCTGAAACCATGAATTTGAATTGTCCTTTTACCGTCCTGTTAGAGTAGGTTACAACCTCTCCTACTGGAAGATTTTCTGTCTGCTCATCATCACGTCCTTTACATATCATAATTAGTGCCCTGTTAGCCAATCACTCCCAAGGAGTTGGCCATTATTAAATTGCCATTCAACTATATATTGCAATTTGATTTCATTGACTTCTTTACCGGCCCTTGAATTCTATCCAGAGATTGTTTTTTATTGTGGGCTATTAGGTGGCCCACTTACAAGTCGAAACTATTGAATAAGAGTGCAGATAGGGAGAAATGGCATATGATGAGGGACGCACAGCTTGTAGTTGTTTGGTTATTTGCCCACCCATTGATCCATTATCCAGTCTCACCCACTTCTCACCCCTCCCTGCCAAAAACCCCTCCTCGTGGGAACTCTTTGAGCCCACTTTAATCAACCATTCCCATCAAACTTTGCACTCAAGCCTGCCAGTGTTTTTCAAAGCAGTCTTCTGAGAGTCAACGACTTAATTGGAGTTGTAAACACTCTTATATGCAATAAAAAATGTCTTAACCAGGTTTGCCTTCAGCCATTCTATTTATAAGCACTCTGTGCATCCTTCAATGAAGGCCTATTAAAAACAAGCATTGGCAAAACCAACAGTTTTTGCTTGCCAGGCACTGCTATTGGATGCCAAGGTATTTGCACCATCAATGGGCAGTTAATGCCCCTACGACAGTGTCTGGCACGCTCCTTTCCCATCCCTACACAAAAGCCTAAACTGTTGGCATTGCCAATGCCTGTTTAATGTATCGTCAAATGTTTCACACATTTGAGTACCTGCTAACTGGTGTCATTTCAGTGAAAACCTACTAAAAATGCGAAAAAGGCAAAATTAATACAACCACAATTCTCTTTAAATGCCTGCATGTTTAGATGGTTTTTCTGTTGTTGTAACTATTACATTTTTGCCAAAATCTTCAAATTATGCAGCAAAGGGTGGATCACCTGACTACACCACATGTGCAGTGGAATTCTGTCATCTCTGTACCCACCTCGAGCATTTGCTCTCCTTTTCTTCCCATATTCCCGAAAGAACCTGTATCCAGCGGCCAGCCAAACTAAACTGTATTGGGAAATCTATCCATCCATCGCCCCTATGTTTAGATAACCCTCTTCTTCTGTTATGTGGACCCGCCCCGCAGGTACTAATGATCCTCCTTTTTTATGTGATCGCTGAATCCAGAACAGTATGCAGGAAGTCGGGGTGTCTGGGGGACAGTCCTGACATTGGAGGTCAGAAACGTAGCAGCCCTTCCCTTCTCCTTCCAGTTCATCCGCGTTTGGGAGGGGTCGGTCTAGGCAGGGGGTTGGAAAAGCAACGGCCCTTCCCATCACCTTCCGCTTTAGGTTTGTTAAAATGATTTGTGTGTTCCCATGGGATGATTCAGGGGAGGTGTTGTGCATTGGCTTTTGGGTGTCCCTGTGAACACCACATATCCTAATATGTTGCAATGCAGGGGTAGCCTGAGGCAGGTAGATGGAGAGACAAATGGCTAGATGTGTAGCTCGATTGACATCCGAGAAGAGGCAAACCTACCTCTAGTCCAAATGTCCCTGAGCATAACCACTGTGCCACATCTCCCCATGGCCAGCCACTAGGCCACATATCCATGAATGTGACTCGCTTCCTTAAATCTCCCCATGCCCAGACACCAAGCCACATATCCATCAATGTGACTTTCTTCCTCAACTCTCCCCATGCTCAGCCACCAGGTCACATATCCATGAATGTGACTCGATTCCTTGAATCTCCCCATGCCCAGCCACCAGGTCACATATCCTTGAATGTGACTTTTCCTTAAATCTCCCGATGCCCAGCCACCAAGCCACATATCCATGAATGTGACTCACTTCCTTAAATCTCCCCATGCCCAGCCACCAGGTCACATATCCATGAATGTGACTCACTTCCTTAAATCTCCCCATGCCCAGCCACCAAGCCACATATCCATGAATGTGACTCACTTCCTTAAATCTCCCCATGCCCAGCCACCAGGTCACATATCCATGAATGTGACTCACTTCCTTAAATCTCTCCATGCCCAGCTCCCCATGCTCATCCACCAGGTCACATATCCATGAATGTGACTCGCTTCCTTGAATCTCCCCATGCCCAGCCACCAGGCCACATATCCATGAATGTGACACGCTTCCTTAAATCTCCCCATGCCCAACCACCAAGCCACATATCCATGAATGTGACTCGCTTTGCTATATCTCCCCATGCCCAGCCACCAGGTCACATATCCACGAATGTGACTCGCTTCCCTATATCTCCACATGCTCAGCCACCAGGTCACATATCCATGAATGTGACTCACTTCCTTATCTCCCCATGCCCAGCCACCAGGTCACATATCCATGAATGTGACTTGCGTCCTTATATCTCCCCATGCCCAGCCACCAGGCCAAATATCCATGAATGTGACTAGCTTCCTTAAATCTCCCCATGCCCAGCACCAGGCCACATATCCATGAATGTGACTTGCTTCCTTAAATCTCCCCATGCCCAGCCACCAGGTCCCATATCCATGAATGTGACTCGCTTCATTATATCTCCCCATGTCCAGCCACCAGGTCACATATCCATGAATGTGACTCACTTCCTTGTATCTCCCCATGCCCAGCCACCAGGTCACATATCCATGAATGTGACTCGCTTCCTTATATCTCCCCATGCCCAGCCACCAGGCCACATATCCATGAATGTGACTCGCTTCCTTATATCTCCCCATACCCAGCACCAGGTCACATATCCATGAATGTGATTCGATTCATTATATCTCTGCATGCCCAGCCACCAGGTCACATATCCATGAATGTGACTCGCTTCCTTAAATCTCCCCATGCCCAGCCACCAGGTCGTATATCCATGAATGTGATTCGCTTCCTTATATCTCCACATGCCTAACCACGAGGTTAAACCATTTGTTTAACTACTAATCCACATCTCCTCATGCTGGACTACTAGGACACATAATGTAATCCTGGGACTGCGATTACATCACCTCATGCTTCACAGACAGCAGACCTGCTACTAGACACAATCAGTAGTGCACATATCCACACATCTAGTGGCTAGCCCACCTGCACTTAATACTCTGCTAAATGCCCCCATGCTTATCCAAGGCTGCATACGCCCGAATGTAATTGCCAGGCCTCATCACTGCATGCTTCACCTCAAGTCCACATGTTCCTCTATGCAAGTACTAGGCCACATCTCCTCACTGCTAACCCCTAGGACACACTTCCTCTTGCTCAGACACCGGGCCGCATCTAGCCAGGCTTTCACCCTGATCCACGTGCACTAGAGTGTAAACATTAGGCCACAGCTCATGTACCCAACCACAAGGTCACATGCTGCTGAATGTGGCCACCAAGTCCCCTCTCCCCATGCTCAACCACCAGGCCACGTGCCCCAGAGTGTAACCACTAGGTCCTATCACCTGGCCAGAGGCCTCTAAACGGAACCACTAGGCCGTATCTCTAGGATAACTGCTCGCCGACCTTTCCCTGAACCTAACCAATAGGCCACATTGAGTTCAATTGACCATTCTACGTTCCTGTGGGAAACCGTGTCTGGGTAGTTGGCAGAGGGTGATCGGACACACAGTGATTCCGTTGTTACGTTATATTTTGCAGTATTTGAAAAGCACAACCTTCACAACTTCCATGGCTTCTTGGCATATGCGTTGGTACGAGTTTGCTCATTTGTGCGTTTCCTAGGAGTTGTCTCTATGGCACAGGGTAGCTGGCGTTGGGCTTTCCATGTATCCTTGGTGTCGGCATAAGTTTTGTTTGTGTTACCTAGGAATAGTTTAATTGCTCTTTCCCTTCTCCCTGGCAAAGAAAGGTTTTCCCCGATACTGTTAAAATGACCCTTCCAATAGCTTGCTGCCAGGAGGGTGCAGATGGTGGTGGGAGTTTTGTGATACTTTAGCATTCACCAAAAGATGTTTGGTAACAGGAACAAATGTTTCATTTCAAAATGCTGAGCATTTTCTTTTTCTCTTTCCAACTAGTGTGAGGTTCACTTCCAGACGACGCGGGATCCAGCGGTGTCCAAGACGCGCAGCTCCACCACCACCACCGGCACCAGCACCAGGTCCAAGATCATCATAGGCACCTGCATTGCTGCGGGATTGATCCTCATCATTCTCATATGCGTTCTGTCCATCAACGGCACGGGGGCAGAGTCTGAGGGAATGGAGGCGGGGAATGAGAGGCATGCTAATCTCAGTACACCCGCACCCTGAAGAGCAAAGACTGGTGCCGCCGCAAGCTCTCATGTATGTCTGGAACAGAGGTGATCATTGGCTTTCATTTCCAGACATCTCATAATGTAGCAGGTCTGATGACCAGAGCATTGTCCTCTGGATAAATTAAGGCTCTGCACCAGAAAATGCCATAGGTACAAACACAAGGTTTGTCTCTTGTCTCCTGATTTAGAATCATAACTGTGCTGAACATCCCTTTACTCATTCCCTAGTGTAGTGCCGTTACTAGCCAAACATTCCTTTAGGGCTCCAGGCATTGCCTGTTGTAGAGCTTGAAGTTGTCTAAACATTGCCTTACTATGTGTCTCCACAGATCACCTGATGCTGGGTCTCGAGTTAGCTGAATGTGACTTTCTATTTCCAGGCATTGCCTGATGTACTGCCTTGAGGTCTTCAGGCATTCTCTGCTGTAGTGCCTCTAGTTAGACAGGCATTCCTGTGGGGCTCCAGGCATTGCCTGATGTACTGCCTTGAAGTCTACAGGCCTTCTCTGTTGTAGTGCCTCTAGTTAGACAGGCATTCCTTTAGGGCTCCAGGCATTGCCCGATGGTAGTGTCTGAACATTTCTGTAGGGCAATGGACATAACTGGATGTATAGCTTTGAGTTAGGCGAGCATTCCTTTAGCTCTCCAGACTACTGTGTGCAGTGCCTTTACTTAGCCGATCATTCCTTTGTCAGGCATCGCCAGGTGTCCAGATTTATGTTGCTCGAACATTACTTTACTCTGTCTCCACACATCACCCTATGGAGGTTCTTGAGTCAGTTGAACGTTCCCTTATGTCCCCACATGGCTCCTATTGGGCAGTCTCGCTTGTCCGAAGCATGTCTGTGTATCCAGGCTTCTGCTGCTGTGCCAGGTCACGAATACAAGCATAGACTTCAATCTCCTGACTTCTCCTGAGGGGGTGAAAAACAGAGATTTTGATTTTGGGAAGAGCAATTGGAGGGGTAACGTTAAATGTGTTGCAATGCAGTGATGCAGCATTGGGATGTGTACAGGGTGTGTGTCCAACTCGAGAGTGGCAGCCCCGTGACAGTGAGCAGAAAAACCATCACATCAGGCTCCAGAGAGGCAGTGCTGAAGTAACAGCAACCTATGACTCGTAGGTGCAGAGATAGTAACACAAGATAAGCCCCAATCATGAGAAACAGAGTCTGAGATAGTAACACTAGACATGACCCAGTAAAGAGAGGCAGGCCAGAGAGAGTAACACTAGATATATTACAACAAGGGGGGCAGCGACTGCAGTAATAATAATAATACATAAATCGCAGTAAAAGAAGCCAGGCATGGCATAGAAGCAGTGGATATATCATGTGACGGGAGGCAGCGACTGCAATAATAATAATAATAATAATAATAATAATAATACATAAATCGCAGTAAAAGAAGCCAGGCATGGCATAGAAGCAGTGGATATATCATGTGACGGGAGGCAGCGACTGCAATAATAATAATACATAAATCGCAGTAAAAGGAGCCAGGCATGGCATAGAAGCACTGGATATATCACGTGACGGGAAGCAGCGACTGCAATAATAATAATAATAATAATACGTAAATCGCAGTAAAAGAAGCCAGGCATGGCATAGAAGCAGTGGATATATCACGTGACGGGAAGCAGCGACTGCAATAATAATAATTCATAAACCACAGTAAAAGGAGCCAGGCATGGCATAGAAGCAGTGGATATATCACGTGACGGGAAGCAGCGACTGCAATAATAATAATTCATAAACCACTGTAAAAGGAGCCAGGCATGGCATAGAAGCAGTGGATATATCACGTGACGGGAAGCAGCGACTGCAATAATAATAATTCATAAACCACAGTAAAAGGAGCCAGGCATGGCCTAGAAGCAGTAGATATATCACGTGACGGGAAGCAGCGACTGCAATAATAATAATTCATAAACCACAGTAAAAGGAGCCAGGCATGGCATAGAAGCAGTGGATATATCACGTGACGGCAGGCAAACCGGATATAGTTATTATGGAACTCATGACGAAAGGAAGCCTGAGATGGCAAACAATGGCTATATTTGTATTATTGTATAGAAAATCTTCATGCATGCAATTGGGATACAAGGTCCCCGTTTGCTGTGTCCATCCTAGATAGAAGTCCTCCGTCATGCTTCAAAGACTCCGTCGTTTCATTGCGAATGTTAAAACTAGGGCCAGTGAACCTAGCCCATTTCCAAAAAAATGGACGGTTTGTATACAATCATACTCTGCATTTGCAAACCGATATACAAACAGCATGAAGTAGCAAGCAAATCATCACACAACTGAATTAAGAGGCCACTGAGGACAAAATAGCAGACATTGCATCCGGAGAGCCTCTCAACACTCTGCAAGATTATCACCATAGGAAGTCAACAAAAGGACTCCTTCAGGATGGCTTCCTCTCGGGTGTTGCTTGGAGCACAGAAGAAGGGCGTAATGCGACCACCCTCCTCCTCCTCCACATATCCGGAAAGGTTTCCACCAAAGCAGGAGTAGCCAGGCTTCAGAATTTCCCCATCGATCCCCCTTCAGCATGTTCCCCCACAGCAGCGCGAACAGTAACCTTTCCAACGTATTGAGTTGATCAAGAGATATAGACACAGTTCAAGGCACAGAACAGCCACCTCCCTTCTGCCTCACTTGTCTGGACATGCTTAGTCGCCATGACGGATTTCAGCATACACCATCCTTGAAGTCAACCTTGACAGTGAGCACACTGCTCTGTTTTTTACGAATTGACATCCATATTGGGCTCCTCTTCCCCCGTCGGGGGGCAGTTATGCAATGCACAATGGTGGTTCTTGCTCTGAGAACAAAGAAAATGATGAAACTTCTCAGCTGAGGGGAGACTCACATGGAACAGAAAGTTGTTGGCACTGCCAACATAACTCAAGTTGTCTCAGATCCACAGACAGGACTCGGAGATGACGTTGTCTCTTTGGCTTTTTTGCACAAGTCATACACTCTCCATTCACCAGTATCACATCCGAGTGCCCAGGCCCACCAAGACCTTCCTTCCTTCAAGAAATTCTAAAGATCCAATGAGTAGACACAGACACACACAGTAAAAGTACAGCCTAGTGATAAAAAGCTACCAACTCAGCCTCGTGGTGCAGACCAAAGGACCAGAATCCACCATCACTAGTTGGCAATGACAACAAAACAGGAGTTTCAGGCTCCGACAGTAACAATATCACAGGCTGGCTATAGCAACGTGAGGGCAATTGCAAGCAAGAATGCGATATGTCCTGTAGGACTGCTCCCCTCCATGCCACTTTTAAGTAAGCTGGTAGAGAGCGGTCGACTCTCAGAATCTGCTGCGGATCCAAAAGGGTTAGGAATGTCGGGGAACATTGAGAGTCAGTGGTAATGTTTGGTGAAGTGCTATGATGTCCAACTATCTGCAATTCAGCTAACAACACCGCTTTTACAGAGAGAGAGAGTAATTTCCTGTGCTAAACCAGGTACTAGACATAGGCCCAAGTATTTGTATTTTATTTGTAATTAATTAAGACTATGGTGTCATTTCAAACAGAAATCCGTCCTAGGAAAGGGTGCCTGTATACAAGACCATTGTTGCATTGCATGACGTTTACCGAGTGGTGAAGGGGTAATAGGAACATAAATGAAGGACAGGAAGTAGAGGGCCTTAAAAACAATCCAGCACATATTTTCTGTCCTCGCGTTCGCTTCACAGCTATTTTTATTATTGGGGTATTTGTTGAGCACAGACCTGGCTTCGGGAGGGGGAACCACATGGTGTGGGGAGCAGAGAAACAAGAGAGTGGGGAGTTAACAACAAAGAAGGGGGAAGATGAGCAGTTTGTCAGCAAGGAATCTACAAGCAAGCAGGGGAGGAAACAGTGGGGGTCAGATCACCTTGTCTCGGGCAGGGTGGGGCGTTTAGGGTGTCTGGGTCTAGGTGGAAGTGGAGGGTCTTGACCTCCTTCATGAACTGTGGAACAGCTGAAGATTGACGAGGGATACTTCTGGGCTTGGCCACCCTCTTCGGAGGGATGGGTGTACGCAGAGTAGCACAGAGATGGAAATGATCGAGCATGGAAGCTTTTCCAACCCAACTTTATTCCCCAGTCTTTGGACAGGATGATCCTGCTGCTGCTACCGAGGGCATTGTTATGGCATGAATGGTTAAGACCTGCAGTGTTTTAAATAACTTCTATTTTAAACCGCCTCCTAATTTTGAGTTGGGGTCTCATTGGATATTTACTGCATGCAGTACAAAGAGAATACTCGATAGGGTCATTCATATTTACTAACTGCAGTGCTTTCCTATTTCCCCCCATGCAGTCCCAACTTTTAATTTGGCAGTATTTTCGAATGGGAGGTACTTAAATACTGCATGATATCATAAGTTATTTATAACACGCTTACTACCCTGAGGTTTCTAAGCGCAGACCCGGGGATCGAAACCTGTGTTGCTCTGTGTCGTCTTGCTTCCAAGGTGAGCACGTTGCCCCTGAGCTATCATCCCGAGACATGTGTCAGCATTCCTGCCATCCTCACAATGAGGCTTAACGTGGGGTTACTTCAACAAATGTGAGAAGCGCACAACTTGGTATAGTTGTCAATTGGCCAATTCCAAATGGCAGATCAACTCTATATTACGGTAAGAGGCGGTTGTCTGAAAGGAATCCTGGAACAGAACAGGCAAGCAGGACGGGAAGAAGCGAGCAGAAAGAATTGCAATCTGGAACCTCGCCTGGCATCTGCCCATCTTTCAAAAGTGTTTCTTGCTGGTGGACGTCCCCCAACCAGAGTAGGCAGGGCTTTGGCTGCAGATCCTATTAGAGTCTCATTTCAGCCTATGATGTCCCAATGTTAACTCTGCAAAAATACAGTTTGCACCGCTTCCCAATGGAACCTGGATTCGTCCACATTAAATGTAGACTCTGCATGCACTTGATGTTCTAGCGAGAAGGTGGACCTGAAGCACCTTTTAAGGGAGATTGATGGTCTTGTGCGTAATGCAGTGCAATGGAGTCATATTAGAAGACATAGCCCACTTCTTGGGTCTTTGTCCACTGCCCATAATGTGCTAACATGAGAAACTCTTACTCCGCATTGCCTTTGCAAGTAACTTGGGGAATGCTTGCTTCAGAGAAATGGCCTTCCGCAAAGCCATCAAGACATTTTTATTCGCCTGATCCCAGACTATATGCATGCAATGTTTTTACAATGTCTGATCGCACTATATGTATGCAATGTTTCTACTATGGCTGACTCACACCTCATGTAACTAAGTTCATTTCCCTGTAACAGAGCCTTGGCGCATTTGGGCTGTTAGTGCCATTTATAAATTTAAATAAATAAATAGAATGAGTGCAGCCTGCCATCACAAGTTCAAATACCATAGGGGAAGATTCAGATTTTCAGCCTTCCAAATCCAATACATGAAGTACTATCTGGTTGAGTAATGATAACCAGTTTTAGTGCAGCACAGGGGCGTTGCTAGGGGGGGGGGCTAAGGGGGCTATAGCCCCCGATCTTTTGGTTGTAGCCCCGGATAGAATCTCAGGAGCTACAGCCAAAAGACTAGCTAGCCCCCAATCCCAACAGTACTGACATCAGCTTAGCCCCGGGTCTTTTCCAGACCTAGCAACTCCCCTGGTGCAGCACTATGATGCAAGAGGAATGTTGTTGTTATTATCACAGAAACGCTTACAGTATTTTCCATATAAATATATATTAATTCTGCATTTTTCCTGTTTCCCCTAATCAATGTGAAGATGTGATATGTTGAATTCTGAGTAATATATAGTCTTTGTGAATTGTATTTGTCTTGCTTTTCTTTCCCTGGATATTTAATGAATAAATCTGGTTTGTTTAAAGTTTTTTAAATGTCCTACTATTCTTGAGATCGCAATTTTGTAACAAATTGTCAGAGGTTTATGAGACATTTAACCTCATAACGCGTTGGCCGGTCTGGAAATAAAGTGCTGGTAACAACGTATACCGGCACCTTTCCGAACCAGCCAACTTCAAGTCTGCCGGTAGGGGCTCTGATCTACCGATAGGCCTGCAGGTAGATCAGGCCCCTCCCTAGAGGCTGCTGAATGCCTGAATCACCAGCACCGTTACTAACGGTGTCAGTGATTCGGGCAACCCCGTCCTATTGGACTCCATGGAATGGGGAGTTACCGGCGTCTCCACTACTCCTAATATCCCAGTATAACCAGGATGTCAGGCGGCAGAGATGTTAAGGTCATTCCCCGGTATCCCGCGGAAATTCCGGCGGGATACTGGGGAAAACATTAAATAAAAAGATGGCATTAGAAAAGTCTACCTTTTTAAAATGTGGGGTCCTGTAGATAATCCGGAAATTAGATTTAGCTAGGTTTTACACGGATCAGGGTAGTAGCTGTGTTTGTAACAGTTTTCTTATTTAAATGTTTTTTTTTTTTATTATGAATGAGCAATCATGGCTTTAAATACATTTATTAAATTGAATGAAACCGTTTGCTGAGCTATACGTTTCCGGTAATCCAGTTGAAAAGAAATATCTAAAACCTCAGTTTATGATCCCCATTGTTATTATTTGGCCACATCATGGTGGTATAGCTTGGGATGGTGGAAAGAGGACACAGAGTCGGTGCGGTTTGAATAGCAAGGTCCTAGGTGTGTCTTGATGCGGGTGCAACAAATGCTTGACCATTCAAGCCGGATTTGTTGAAGAAGCAGTTTGTGAGCAGGTTTCTGGATTAGGAGCACGAGTTTCTCGAGGGGCCGTATGGATGGAATTTAGAAAGCAGGAGGTAGGGCCTTTTCTGAAATCGGAGAAATATTTCATACGTGGGGATTTTAATTTAATCCGCTTACGTACAGGAAGCCGATGTTGAGCTGATGGTTTGAGATGACCTAATAGCCTGAACTTATAGTTGCAGTATGCTTTTATTTTTCTCCATGTGGCTGCATGTTAGGAAGGTTTTCTGCTGGGAATAGTTACACTGCAGACACAGTCCATGGGCCTCATTACGAGTCTGGCGGTAACCGTGCCGGAAAAACTGGCAGGCTACCGCCAGACCCGTATTACAATTCTGCCTCCGTGATTTCCGGAATCACTGGGGCATTATGACCCAATCGACCCGGGAATTCCGGAGGCGGAATTCTGTAAGTCCCCATTCCGACTCCATTGGGATGGGGACAATGGAAACACTGGTTCCGTCTATGACGCAGCCGGTGTTTCAATTTGCGCCTGCAGGCGGGTGGCATTACTCCCGCCAGGTCAGACCTGACGGGAGTGACACCTTCCTTCTGCAGGACTCTGAATCAGACGATCCGGAAAGAACAGTGGTGGCGTTTTTACCGCCACCGTTCTTTCCGGACCGGCAGGGTCGTAATGAGGCCCAATATCTTTTTTCACCAAGTTGTCGAGGTGGGGAATCTGAGCCCATCGGTTCCTCTATAAGAGCTTGATTTTGGTAAGATTGGGAGGGGGGCTTGTTTATAGGAGCTTGGAAGAAAGTAAAAGGGGAATATCCCAGCAGATCGGTATCAATGTGCTCACCGCATTATCTTTCTGGCCCTATACTTTGCCACCAGTTCTTATTAAAAAGGGCCTTTTGTTGTTTTCCCTCATGATACAGTCACTAGATTTCCCCTTAAAAGTGAAGCTGGGCCATGTGTTTTCTTACTGATTCCAGTGTAACAAAACATTGACCAATAGATAAAGATGACAGAGTACGCTTTTTTCTGTTTCAATAATTCAGAGATTGATTTTAATTCATCATATGTCAATACAATACAAAGTTAATATCTAAAAAAGAAGCTCATAACTTTTAAGCCATCATTCATACTCTTTCTCACTAATTCATACACATAGGCTCTAGAGTGTTTTCAAGGAACGGAGTCTTGGTTTCACCATGTCATAAAACGCAATACAAATGTGAACTTAAACCCATTCTCATTTTAGGTGTGTCCCTCTTTATCTATTACACAAGACTTTTAACAGTTGACACGAGTTTCGGTTGATATTGAGTAGGGCTTCACAGCTCGTGCCCTTCGAATCTGCCAACCTTCATCAGGACAGAGGTCAACTATCCACTATTAGTTGCCTCGTAGGAGGATGGGGTGAGCAATATAATCTCTGTTATACAAGTGTTGGAAGTGAGTGTTCGATATTCTAGGATGGATCCCATGTGGGCTGTGTCCGGAAATGCATCAAAAAGTTGGTATTCTAATAAAGTGATTTAGTCGTCACGAAATCTTCTGGGAATGTCAATGTAGGGTCAACATCCAAGTCATGGATCTTCAGATGCCGAGGTAACTATTGGCTGTTAATCTTGTGTATCCAGGGACAGATTGTAGCCCAGATAAGTAATGATATTAGTTTCTTGTCTGCTTACGAATTGCAGTAGCTCTGACTAGATTACATGAATTCCTCGGTCTCACAGTCACGTCCACAACGATACGAGAGCTCGTACCATTCGAGGAATTCATGTAATCTAGTCACAGCTACTGCAATTTGTATGTATAAAATTATTGATCAAGCCTAATATTCAATGAACTGCAGTATCATTGCAGCTTTTGCTTGTCACATCTAAGTCCCGCAAACATACTCCGGCTTCGGTTTCAGAAAGTAGCAAGCCGCAGTTTAGACTTTAGGGAATAAAGACTTGTGTCCATCCAACTTGTCTGTGCACATCTCAAGTCCACTTGATGTATTACTTGGTTTAAATGAATATGTTGATTCTAGTACGGCTTACTGTCAAATCAGGTGGAAGGTAAGGAGTAATATGGGTTGTGTAAAGTTTGATGCTATGCACGCAGACCTCCCCTGAATTTGTAGCTCGGATACAGGTTCGTTATGTAAGGTAACGTAGCAAATGTTGACCATGTGCTGCTATAAGGAACGCCAATGTACATCTTTGCCACCATAGTCATCTAATCAATCTAACTTCTGATCTATTAAAAAGAAGCAAGCCGTTTTATCTTTTGACCGATTTAATAACCTGTTGGCATATTTCAGCCAGGGACATAATTTTACCAAAATGCCAGGGCTAGCGGAGGTGACATCACATGACACCTTGACCCCTGATGACATCATGCAATGTTATTTCATTTCACCCCATCCCCCAAGTGACATCACAGGAAGTGATGGCACACAACCTTCAGATGTGTCTAAGACCCGTGTGTCCAGGTGCACTCATTTCAGCCAGATATAAGAACTGAGGCACAGAGGGAGGCGTGATTTGTCCACAATGACACATTTGGGGAATTTTCCAGATTCGACATGTGGCCTATATGTAAAACATACATAATGCCGTACTTGTAACAGGGTAACCGAAATCTCTAACGCAGGCTACAGCTTGTGTATGAAACATCTATAGATCAATGGACACAGAAGTTCTTATTATCTGTGGCATTGATGTGTTAAACAAGTTTTTTAAAAAAGCACTGAACTGGGCAGCCGTGCGCTGTCTGTTTACCCAGGAGCAAAATGCTGCATGAGCAAGGCCTGAAAATTAAATCGTTGACTAGGATTTAGTATCAGCAAAATTCCCTGGTTATAAATCTATCTACGAGTCATCTACCACTGAGATAGAATAAACCTATTGTGTGGGTGTAAACTGAGGCCATCTGTCTCTGTGTGTATTTATCTTTAAATTATGTGACAAGCAACCACATGTTGTCCACCATAACCCACAGCCGGACAGAACACCTTAACGTCCTAGGTTTTGATACATGACACTTCTTCAATGTTTTTTAATGGGGTGAGGTGTAGGAGGGGCTGCACTTCCCTCAAGAGTGGGGTTCAATGCGTCTACGATTTTCAGAGCTCTATGTCCAAGGTAAATTATACCCCGCCCAGAACCGGCCTGAACTGGAGAACTTCCAGCCCTTTAAGACGGGTCAGCAATACATTTGAGAGGAATGGGGATGCAGAGGTTACCCAAACATCAATAAATGAAACGACTCAGGAAGTTGGCAAAAAGATAACTGTTTTAATATCAATTATCTAAAACGGGGAGTACAACGAACGTCATCGGACGTATTATAGTAAGGTCACAACGAACTTCATAAAAAGCACACCTTTATACTAAAATCCCGTGTCAGATGGCGTACAACCTGCATATTACTAACATCATCCTACGTGGCAAACTACAAAAACCTACTGAAGAGAGTGATAGGGTCTAAGGGAACAACCAAGTATAAAATCCATACTCATCTAATGGGTGTGAGAAAGGTGATAGGTTTCTTAACATCAGGTGGGGCAACTAAGCCCTTCCCTCCAAATAGGTCACTATGAACGTCACTAAATATACAACGTCCTATTGGCTACAAAATTATATGACCCCCCAATCATGCAATCCTCTATAATTAGTTGGCTACTAACCTCCGTCAGCATCCTTCAGCCCACGCTAGCCGCACGCAGGCCAGACTGCCAGGTGATGGTGAGTTAGTCTTAAATATCCGCTTCCCACGAATTGGAACATCATCCATCATCACCTCAGTGGTTGGTTGTCAATTAGAGCCTGTGAACTTGTCCTTGGGATTGTTCTTTTGCTCACGAAGATACAGGTGAGTAGAGGCGTGTTCTGCCCTCGTATGTAGGTGCGACCATCCTGCTTGTCCAACTTCTTCTCCCCACCTGACTGGAGACCACGAAATTGAGCTTTCAGTGTATTAAAAATACTATTTTCCAATGAGCCTCTGATGTCTTTTTTGTTCTCTCCTAGCTTCTGAACAGGAGGTTCATTCCTTCACAAGATTGGAACTCATTTCTGTTCTCAGCCGAATACGACCTTGGCTTCTTGGCTCGTTCAACCTCGCCTTTCTGAAATTCGCTTGTAATTCATTTGTTTTCTAACTGTGCCATGCTGCAAAAAGTGGCCTTTTTCCTTTAGCTCAGCTCTGCTTATAGTTCATAATGGGATCATCCATTCTTTACTCATTCCTATGTATCCATACATTGTCGCTTGCCGCAATCTATTCACTATAAAGCTAGCCTCATGAAAACTTCATCTGCTTGCGTTACTTTGCGTGTGTACACGTGTGAACTGGCTTAATATCTTCATCGTTTCTTCAGCATAAGCCTCTTCATCTTGAGCCCAAGATGTTGCTTATCTTTGGTACTTTCTTGATGCCTTATGGAATATCCGCATTCTCTCATCTCTGCATCTCTTCTATGTACGTCAGCTCGACTCTCACATGATGTCACCAATCTGCTTTGTCAGTCAGACGTCCGGCTTCTTCAGGGAATTTGTTTAAACGGCCATCATACTGTCTTGAATGCAGGTATGGTTTTCTCAACAGGAACCTTGCCTCCAGGATTTCCTTTGGCATCTGTCGTGTCAATGGTTCTGCATAGGTCAAATACTCTTTTTTCCAACATATAGGCATTCTGGGTAAAGTGGTTGAGGTGGGGGTACTTAGCTCCTTCTCTATAGGCCAGTGAATGAAGCTTCCATAAAGCTCTTTCCAAGAAGGTGTTTGAGTGGGGAGGGGTGGGTCAGTCCATGGATCTCTCCATTCTGAGACTGTGTCCAGCGTTTATTTTCTTAAACAGTGTTGCACCAGAGCAGGGTCCTGGACGAGTTTGCAGCCCCTCTCAATCATTCACATCACACTTGAATGAGTTCATGGTGAGCAGAGCTTAATCAGTGGGGTAGCTCCTTAACAAAACACAGGGCACGCCACACCCCGGGCGGGCCCGGACCACCACGTGTGCACAATGTCCATGATGATTGTGCCGCTGCAGGGGCATGCACTACTCCAAGTGAAAGAAGTAAATACGTTTTTTGTTCAAAGCTTAAATGTTTCATGTACAAAGAAGGGGCGGTGCCTGGTCCACAAATATACCAGCCACCGGTGGTGTTTAATGAGTTGTTTTATTGGAGGGTGTAAATATTTGCCAAAAAGCATGTGATTGCAACTAAGCATAGCGAGGGGGCCCGAACTAACGAAAATGGGTTTGAGGGGTCTCGGAGGGAAGGGGGGGGATTCATCCCCCTCCCATGAGAAAATGTTTTCAATAAGGGGTTGAAATGGTGCATTACACAGCATACTTCTGAAAATGTGGGTAAAAGGCCAGACACTTTACAATCGGTTGTTTAGGACTTGTAAAAAAAAGTACAATAGATGCAAGCCACTAAATGTGCACAAGCACATTTCTCAATGTATTGTCATGCCAGTCCCTTTAATATATGCCAGTATAAAAAACATTTTAATACTGGCTGTGCCCATACATTTCCATGCTGGCTCCACCAACATATGCTATGTTCGCTTTGAGATGTTTTTTGATAGTATCATTACTGGCACTAGACACAGAGCTGGCTCTGCCAATATATGCCAGAACTCCTATGTGAGAAGGGGTTGGAGCTGAACGTGACATGTGACACGTGCCACATGTCCCAGTCAGTTCCAACCCCTACTCAGCGCAGCAAGCCCCGGACCAGCCTTCACCCTGATAGGTGAGGACTGGGCTGGGTCCCCCCAGATCCGGTATTGCGGGGTGCCCGCACTGCAGGGGCTCCAACTAATCCAGTACACAGGAGCTTCTGTTTAGAACATTTTTTTTAATGTAGTGGTAGCAAGGGAGATTGCAGGGATAGCAAGGGAGACCACAGGGGTCTGTTGTGGCTGGTTATCGGGTTTGAATGTGCTGTGGTTGCGCTCACAGCCATTCGGGTCAAAGGGTGTGTGCTGTCTCTGTGATTTTAGAGAAATGACACCATCGTAAAGATCGTGATAGGGGTGTTTATTTGAGCTTGCCACTGGAAAGGATTACCTAGCAGTTATGAAAGATTGTTTAATATTACTCTGTCCCATATTGCATCAGGTGCTGCAGACGTTCTTCTTTTTTTGTTTTACAAAGGTAGCGGGCGCCCCTCTCTCGCAAGAACAGACATGATAATCTGTTCAGTGGTTATTAACCACTTGAGAGTTCGCAGCCACTGCCTTTACTCACTGTGCCTTTCACAGATGGGGAAATATCCATTTGCATATCAGTCTTTGTCCTGCCCAGGGGCAGTCCAGCACCGAAATACAATGGCAATTCCAATCTGAACGAGAGTACCACCAGCAACCCCATACACGTGTTTCACCCTTGTTGGGGATCATCAGTGAGGTGAAGCTGATGCCTCTCTAAGCACAGTGAGAGGGAGACCACGTCTGGTTGCCCCCAGGAGACCTAGGGTTACCAATCCCAGGTTCCTCAAAAATTGTTTTACAAAGGTAGCGGGCGCCCCTCTCTCGCAAGAACAGACATGATAATCTGTTCAGTAGTTATTAACCACTTGAGAGTTCGCAGCCACTGCCTTTACTCACTGTGCCTTTCACAGATGGGGAAATATCCATTTGCATATCAGTCTTTGTCCTGCCCAGGGGCAGTCCAGCACCGAAATACAATGGCAATTCCAATCTGAACGAGAGTACCACCAGCAACCCCATACACGTGTTTCACCCTTGTTGGGGATCATCAGTGAGGTGAAGCTGATGCCTCTCTAAGCACAGTGAGAGGGAGACCACGTCTGGTTGCCCCCAGGAGACCTAGGGTTACCAATCCCAGGTTCCTCAAAAATTGTTTTACAAAGGTAGCGGGCGCCCCTCTCTCGCAAGAACAGACATGATAATCTGTTCAGTGGTTATTAACCACTTGAGAGTTCGCAGCCACTGCCTTTACTCACTGTGCCTTTCACAGATGGGGAAATATCCATTTGCATATCAGTCTTTGTCCTGCCCAGGGGCAGTCCAGCACCGAAATACAATGGCAATTCCAATCTGAACGAGAGTACCACCAGCAACCCCATACACGTGTTTCACCCTTGTTGGGGATCATCAGTGAGGTGAAGCTGATGCCTCTCTAAGCACAGTGAGAACAGGTTATCATGTCTGTTCTTGCGAGAGAGGGGCGCCCGCTACCTTTGTAAAACTATTTGTTAAGGAACCTGGGATTGGTAACCCTAGGTCTCCTGGGGGCAACCAGACGTGGTCTCCCTCTCACTGTGCTTAGAGAGGCATCAGCTTCACCTCACTGATGATCCCCAACAAGGGTGAAACACGTGTATGGGGTTGCTGGCGGTACTCTCGTTCAGATTGGAATTGCCATTGTATTTCGGTGCTGGACTGCTCCTGGGCAGGACAAAGACTGATATGCAAATGGATATTTCCCATCTGTGAAAGGCACAGTGAGTAAAAGCAGTGGCTGCGAACTCTCAAGTGGTTAATAACCACTGAACAGGTTATCATGTCTGTTCTTGCGAGAGAGGGGCGCCCGCTACCTTTGTAAAACTATTTGTTAAGGAACCTGGGATTGGTAACCCTAGGTCTCCTGGGGGCAACCAGACGTGGTCTCCCTCTCACTGTGCTTAGAGAGGCATCAGCTTCACCTCACTGATGATCCCCAACAAGGGTGAAACACGTGTATGGGGTTGCTGGCGGTACTCTCGTTCAGATTGGAATTGCCATTGTATTTCGGTGCTGGACTGCTCCTGGGCAGGACAAAGACTGATATGCAAATGGATATTTCCCATCTGTGAAAGGCACAGTGAGTAAAACCAGTGGCTGCGAACTCTCAAGTGGTTAATAACCACTGAACAGGTTATCATGTCTGTTCTTGCGAGAGAGGGGCGCCCGCTACCTTTGTAAAACTATTTGTTAAGGAACCTGGGATTGGTAACCCTAGGTCTCCTGGGGGCAACCAGACGTGGTCTCCCTCTCACTGTGCTTAGAGAGGCATCAGCTTCACCTCACTGATGATCCCCAACAAGGGTGAAACACGTGTATGGGGTTGCTGGCGGTACTCTCGTTCAGATTGGAATTGCCATTGTATTTCGGTGCTGGACTGCTCCTGGGCAGGACAAAGACTGATATGCAAATGGATATTTCCCATCTGTGAAAGGCACAGTGAGTAAAAGCAGTGGCTGCGAACTCTCAAGTGGTTAATAACCACTGAACAGGTTATCATGTCTGTTCTTGCGAGAGAGGGGCGCCCGCTACCTTTGTAAAACTATTTGTTAAGGAACCTGGGATTGGTAACCCTAGGTCTCCTGGGGGCAACCAGACGTGGTCTCCCTCTCACTGTGCTTAGAGAGGCATCAGCTTCACCTCACTGATGATCCCCAACAAGGGTGAAACACGTGTATGGGGTTGCTGGCGGTACTCTCGTTCAGATTGGAATTGCCATTGTATTTCGGTGCTGGACTGCTCCTGGGCAGGACAAAGACTGATATGCAAATGGATATTTCCCATCTGTGAAAGGCACAGTGAGTAAAAGCAGTGGCTGCGAACTCTCAAGTGGTTAATAACCACTGAACAGGTTATCATGTCTGTTCTTGCGAGAGAGGGGCGCCCGCTACCTTTGTAAAACTATTTGTTAAGGAACCTGGGATTGGTAACCCTAGGTCTCCTGGGGGCAACCAGACGTGGTCTCCCTCTCACTGTGCTTAGAGAGGCATCAGCTTCACCTCACTGATGATCCCCAACAAGGGTGAAACACGTGTATGGGGTTGCTGGCGGTACTCTCGTTCAGATTGGAATTGCCATTGTATTTCGGTGCTGGACTGCTCCTGGGCAGGACAAAGACTGATATGCAAATGGATATTTCCCATCTGTGAAAGGCACAGTGAGTAAAAGCAGTGGCTGCGAACTCTCAAGTGGTTAATAACCACTGAACAGGTTATCATGTCTGTTCTTGCGAGAGAGGGGCGCCCGCTACCTTTGTAAAACTATTTGTTAAGGAACCTGGGATTGGTAACCCTAGGTCTCCTGGGGGCAACCAGACGTGGTCTCCCTCTCACTGTGCTTAGAGAGGCATCAGCTTCACCTCACTGATGATCCCCAACAAGGGTGAAACACGTGTATGGGGTTGCTGGCGGTACTCTCGTTCAGATTGGAATTGCCATTGTATTTCGGTGCTGGACTGCTCCTGGGCAGGACAAAGACTGATATGCAAATGGATATTTCCCATCTGTGAAAGGCACAGTGAGTAAAAGCAGTGGCTGCGAACTCTCAAGTGGTTAATAACCACTGAACAGGTTATCATGTCTGTTCTTGCGAGAGAGGGGCGCCCGCTACCTTTGTAAAACTATTTGTTAAGGAACCTGGGATTGGTAACCCTAGGTCTCCTGGGGGCAACCAGACGTGGTCTCCCTCTCACTGTGCTTAGAGAGGCATCAGCTTCACCTCACTGATGATCCCCAACAAGGGTGAAACACGTGTATGTGGTTGCTGGCGGTACTCTCGTTCAGATTGGAATTGCCATTGTATTTCGGTGCTGGACTGCTCCTGGGCAGGACAAAGACTGATATGCAAATGGATATTTCCCATCTGTGAAAGGCACAGTGAGTAAAAGCAGTGGCTGCGAACTCTCAAGTGGTTAATAACCACTGAACAGGTTATCATGTCTGTTCTTGCGAGAGAGGGGCGCCCGCTACCTTTGTAAAAGTTCTTCTTTTTTTGACTTGGCTGAAGATGGAAAGGCCACACACATGGAAAAGGAAAAGGGGGTTAATGGTTGCCCCCCTGACTGGGATGGCTTGCCAAATCATGGGACCTGTCCTAGATCTACCCGTAAGTAAAATGCAAACTTACCATCATGGTCACAGAACTGTCTGATTAACCCTATCAAGTCTGAAGAGCATCGGATTGGAAATTAACTTGCGAGAGGGAACATTTCAAATGCCTCTTGCCAAATCCATTCAGATGCTCCCCTGCCTGTTGGCGAGTTCTTCTTCGGGACTGTTCAGAAAAAGCATGTGTTTTATAGCTCTAATTAGCATTGACAAAGCCGACAGTTTGGCACTTTAGCCTGGACTAAGCCCAATGGACGCACAGAACGCACCTCACAGTACTATGCTGCCATTATAAGATGCTAGCCTAAAACCTTGTACAGAGCTCTGCTTCTCTCCAGCTAGGTCCACAATAAAATAATGAATATCATTGTGTGTCGGTATGCAATACGCATTTGTGGGGGAAGTCTGGGACTGATAACTGTTGTAATATGATATTGAGTAGGCACTGTAAACTGCCATGTTTAAACACTGGTTCTTGCCCATGCGAGGTGAGTCTTTAGGCTTTACTGTGCATGTCTTTGCAATGAAGGCTCTTTGCCTAGTGTTCAGGAATGCTCACCTTCACATCTCTCGCTTCTGACGTGTTTCCCTTTTGGCATATGTAAGTGTGTTTTAGGCTCCCACGTTCTTATGAAAAGCGGCTTTAGCACACGGAAGGCGTCATACTGTAAGAGCCTGCCTAAAAGCATGTGTGCATCTTTGAGGAGTATGTTCAACTTCAAATATATCATGTTATACTGGCATCCCTGATGACACTATGTGACAGCAGAGCTGGTATCCATAGACTTGCATAGAGGGGCTTTGTTCCCTGCTTGCAACATTGTTTCAGTAGAATTATTTGCCCAGTCTGGACCTCCCCTTCCATTGAAATGTATGTGTTCCTTTGTGTATAAGAGAACGCTGCATTGAAGTAGGGGGGGGGCTCTCATTTGCGCCAAAGTCGCGTTCTGTCATTGGGTTTGTTTTGTTCTGTTTACTGTAAATGACATATCTGTGTGTTATCCATAAGAGTGTGGGATAACTGTACTTTGTGGCTGTATGTGTGTTCAATACTTCAGTCGGCTGACTCTGCCACTGCCCCATCATTCTTTTGAAAGTGTTGCCTGTAACCCCTGTATTGTCTTAGCTTAGATTGATCACAGGTTATGCACATTTCTGCAGAGTGGGAAAAGTGTGTACTTTGCAGGTTCAAATCCCAGAAGCCTGTAGTCCGCTCTTTGGACTTCCAAATTTAATTCATTGAGTCAGGGCTTTGTGTGGGCCAGGGCTAGTTAGGGCTCAGCCCCTGCAGTCTCTAAATATTGCACTTATGCTGGGCTCTCGAACGGACTTTCCCGACCAGATGTCTTCCTTGCAGTAATGTAAATACAAGGCCGAGTTACAATACTGCTCTTCACCAGTAGATGTCACTATCGGTCATGTTTACAAATACAACTTAAGTTAAATATATTTTTAATTGGGTTCATTTCAAACAGGTTTGATTATTGTAACGCCTTTCAAAGCATTATCATTACAATGATGTTGATTACTGCATAAGAATCACAGATTTCTTTCAAACGAACTATTGGATTGCATCTTGCAGTGACCTATTTTGATTTGAAGTTCTATTTTACATATGAATATATTTATTTTGGTCATATTTCTAAGCACATTTATTATATTGATTATATATTTTAAAGTCGAATTTTTAATTGCATGTGTGACAGCTTGATTGGGTCTGTTAGGTACCTCTTAATTGCGTATACCCCACCTGTTTTGAAGGCTTTGGGATTTAAGGGTGCCCCAAACCTTTGTAAGCCTGACCCCCAAATATTTGCACCATGGCGCAACCACAGCCCGCCCCCAAACCACTCGTCTGATCCCAATTAAAGCACTGAATTGAGCACTGTTGCATTGGGTACAACACCAGCTATTATTACAGTGCCTCGAAGCGGGAGGAACGCAGCATCAAGCGCAATGTATAGTACTGACATTTTAACAAAGTCCTATTTTGTCAGCCTAAATAAATTAGTAAAGGTTCGAATCGTGCAAAATTGTCATGTCAAGGAGTCCGGCCCTTTAGCGTTGTTCTCCCCTTTCTTATAGGCTGAGTAGTGTGGGCTCGCTTTGCTCCTCTTAGCAGATCCCTACCTAAATAATAAATCACAGACCAATTATGTGTATGGAAAAGTTGTAGGCCGTAGGCATTTTATTTTCTTACAGAAAATACAACACAACAAAAATCATTACACTGCCATATGCTTTTGGGCACCTTGTGTCCAGTCCCGAAGGTACCCAAGGCTCCTCCTGAGTCCTTGTTATCCCTAGGCCTTCGTTCCTGGGCACATGCCACCTACGACATGCCTTGGACCGTGTACCGAAAGAGTACTCAGCGTTCCCACTTGTGCCTGCTCCTTTTTTTTTGGACCGTGTACCGAAAGAGTACTCGGCGTACCGGCTCCTGCCTGCACCCCTCTTCTTCAGTTATTTTTGTAGGGTGGGTTGGGTGGCAAACGTTTTTCCTTCCCCTTATCCAGGCACTAAGAGCCTACCCGAGAGAGGTGAGCTCTTACCTGGTTTGTGCCGCCTCTCCTTCTCCTGGCTTACTTATACACCCCCGGCCTTTTGTTCCTTCTTGGGGGCAGCCGGGTTACCCCCCTGCCACCTTGCTGTTATATTTCGCACCTTCCCAGGTGCTGCTTCCTGCCCTTTCCTGGGCTTTTGTTTCTTGTGGCGCAGTTCGGACGTCCCTCCCTACGCTTTTGCGCCGTTTTCCCCCACCCCGCGCCTAAACTCCCAGACCCTCTATTGTCCCTCATTTCATGCGTCCCGGGCCTGGGGCATTATCCACCGCAATGGTGCTCGGTTTGTTGCCATCTGGACAATGGAACTCTGGCGCAACTGACGTGAAACTGACGCTATTTAAGATCTATGATCCTGCAAGATCCCTATGAAAACTCGCTGTATTATCACTTTACTGCATCAAATGTTCTGCACAGAGCTAACTGCATGGACCATTAAATGCTGAAACAAATTGTACCACATGTCAGCACTGCAGATCTAGTACTGAGAATGTGACACACAGGTCCTTAAAATGTGAATGTTTATAATACCCACTTCAATGGTAGTCATGAAAGCTGAGACGGTTGAACCATGAACGCCGGCCATATTTCTGGCTGCCATAGATTAAGCTGCCTGCGAGGGGGATGTTTCCCTGTGTAGTACTGCTCGCTTCAGTGGTACTACTTTCATCACTCTCAAAATTATCATCATTTGACTAAGACCCAGTGCACATGCGCTAGTACCTGCCTTGATCTTACAGGGCATCACTGATGTGTCAATGCCTTGGTTGTAGGGAAAATGATTGCGGGACAGCCCATTATTTGGAGCAGTGGTTGTGTTCAGGCAAGGAAAGCTATATAATGGAGTCTATGATTGGTGATCTGAAAATAATCAATTAATAGTCCCAAAAGCGGTCCAGTGAATCCTTCTCAGGTGTCGTTGCAAAGTCAAAGAAGTGGTGGGAGAACCCTCCTTTTAAAAGCAAAAACCTGCAGGTGACTTTACAAAAGCTAGCCTACCTTAGTGGCCCAATCAAGTGGATTTTGCCGTTCTGACATCCCACCCAAAGTGCTTTACTCTAGAGTAAGTGGAGGGGACAGGAAGGAGAGAGAGGCAGAATGAGACGCAATGATGGCAGTCTCCTTCCACTGAACAGATCGCTCCCGACTACTCTAACCCTGCCCCTCCCCTTCTCATTAGACTAAAAAGCCTTTAGAAATGCAGCACCCTGCTGTGAGGCTACTCTGTATGAATGGGTGTGCTCCTATGATGCTGGCTCCAGGGCAGCTGCCTGCTGTTCCGCAGACCTTGGAGGAGGGTTACCTGCCCTCACAAAGAGATCAACAAAGAGGTATGGCCATTCAATTTCCTGTCCTGTCCGACTCAACCCCTCTGACCTGAATACACATCACCTTCCAGAGCTGAGCTTGGCTCACCGGAGTTGATAGATGTGATATCAAATTGGATGTGGCTGTAATATTTGAGAATACCATCTACCAAACCCTAACCCAGGTATGGCTTCTATTTAAAGATGTTTCTGCCACCAGGACGTAGACCCATAATTTATAGAGTTTTGGAACAAGGGTGCATCGCTTAAATGCACCCTGTCCACTGCCAGGGCTTGACGGTCACTGCAGCTGTCACATGGGCACCTATGACCTATGAACCTCCTCTGTGCCACTGGTAGAGCACGCGGCAAATCAGGCTACTGATGCAGCAGGACACGGGTACTCGCCATGCTTTTGGCATGGAGCTTATGAAAGGGGAAACTGTTCAGCAGATTACTCTTTCAAAGATGGAATTACCTGCATAATTGTATTAATTTAATAAAAATCAAAAAAGCCAGGGCTCCTACATCCTTGCCAAAAGGGAGGCGATGGGCCTGACATTAAACCTACATGAGAGGTGTATTATAGATGGTGCTTTGAGGCTTAGACGTGTCATTACCTCTACACGTGTAACTACCAGTGAAAGAATTAAACAAAAAATATTGATACCCCTGAAACGGGATAGGAGTATGTATCGCATGGATGCTAGAAATTGGCCTCGGCACTCTGCGGAAGGCAACTGTGTGGGCTCAGATAGCATCATGGCACATAGATGGCAATAAATAAACCGGGCTTGAGGAGCTATTTATAAAATATCACATTTCACAGAAAAATATTGTGTGGCCTAACATGGCCTTTCTGTTAATTTCATCCTGGGGCTGCCATTAAACCCCAAAATCCGTGCAACACATTTAATCTCATATTCCCTAACCTGTCAAAATTGTCAGTACCTAAACATATCAAAATTGTTAGCCCTTGAGTGATTTCGTTCTCAACATATGCTCTTCAAAAAAGCCTCGCTCATGTTTTTACTGGCTCTACTGTTGCTTCATATGTAATAGGAGTGATCATTGAAATATTACATACCAGAGCCATTTGTTTCCTTGCAATCTAATGGCAACACCTCTTGAGATCTGTGTCCTGCGTTTCATTTTTCCCTTCAAATACCCCTTGTTTTTTTTTTTTAATCTGATTCCAGCAAGGATGAAGAAGGTAAAGGAGCTCAAAAGCAATGCCAGACATCTTTTGAATTCTGTAAGACCGCAAACCAAGCTATGGGGTTGCGAGTGCGATGAAAGGAGAGCACAACGAGATAATTTGCATTCCATAGCATCTTTGGTCAAAGCTGCCTGTGCCCAGGGCCGCAAAATTGATTAAGATGGCCCTGCCAACAGGATAGATGGTCAAGATTTGAGCTGCATCACAGCTGCTCCAATCAGGTTGTTAGTGATCTTATTATTGGAAGAATAACCATCCTACCCTTGTAGCTAAGCAGACTTGTGTAGCTCCTGTTCTCCTGAGGTTCGACAATTTACAATCAAGACATTATTTTAAGTAGAGGTCAAACAAGGGATATAATGCAGACATCCAATCATTCCAAGGCTACTCTGACCCCAAAGGTGAAATGTCCAATCTTTCCTTTCCTTTATGCTTTTCTGGAGTTTCTATTAATAGGTGAGCAGGGCATAAAACACGCGCTATTGCATCGCATCAGAATTTGCAATATCCAGAGTTGTGTTTTATTTACTTAATCATGTTGCTCTAACTGTGACATGATTTCAACTGCACAATTATTTCTGGTAAGAGAACAGGCAGGCAAATCCATTCCATGGGTCACCGGCACTGTAATGCTCCGTTTCTAGCTGCTGAGGTGAGTGGGCATCCCCAGTGCTGTGAAATTTGCAGGGACACCCCAAGTGATGACTTCGCTGATAGAACCGGTCTAACTTACAACTCATTTGCATGCTAAGATCAAACAAACATTTTTAAGGCATTGTGCCCTTGTGCTTGGGTCATGAGTGTGGGGCTGTGTGCTAATGTCTCCCGAGGCAGAGATTGGGCACCCACATGAAAACAGAAGGTTCTGGACCGCAGACTGGAATTGGGACCCCAACGTGTAGTTGGCATTGCCTGCCTGACCTCCCATGCTCAGACACTGCTAAGATTTTCTCAGATTTCGGAACAGTGTTGTTCCAGTGTGAACAAGAGCATGTGAGTGTCCCACCAGACCTGTATGCGTACCCTCCAGGAGTGTGGTGCCAAGGTGTACAAGCTGTCTCACAGATTCCATTTCCTCATGTGAGGAGCCTGCTGTCATTAAATAGAAGACTACTGTTCTTGTTTGTACCATAACACAGGAATCTTGTGGTATCTGAATTATAACGTGTTCATGCTCTGATAAGAAAGTCTGCTTGAGCCTGCCCGCCTCCAGTTCACACTGATCCCTCACAGATCAATACACTGGGCAATGGCAGTCCAAGGGCTGCTTGCTTTTGTCAAACCCCCCTCAGTGTGTACAACAAGGGGAGACGGAAGATTCACAGTGTTTGATCTGAAACTGTGGAACTCGATTCCAAGAGAAATGAGGACACTCGATCAGTCTATCAGTTTCACAAGGCCTTGAAGACGTTTCTGTTTAGATAGGGTCTTTGCTAGATTAGCGTCTTTTTCTGTGCGCCGGTTGTGGACCTTTGTTATGCTTTGCTTAAATTTAGTGTTTCAGCTGTGCCACTATATGATTTGGTCCGTCATGTGCCCTATATAAATATAACAATACAAATACAGTTGTCGTTTGTAGTGTGCCACAACTTGCTGTTTTGGATTCTTGGGGAGCAGGCACAGCTGTTGCAGGAACATGGTCATACATTGCAGGGCAGTTTCTAGTCCAGTTGGTGCCCAGGGTGAAACACTAGGAATGCACCCCCCCCCCCACACACCCTATCCTGTGCACCAACCCCACTGCATCCTGCGCGCCAACCCCACTGCACCCCGCGTGCCACTCCCAAACTGCACCGTTAAGGGACTCCTAGCCAAAGTCAAACAGTCACACAAGGAAGGAATTGCCATTTGCAACGGTGGGCCACTTTTTCATTGGTGCCCAAAACAATTGTATGCCCCAGTCCCACTTAGGCTGCAGATAATGAGGAATGGGCACACTAAGAGACCTTGAATATGGCATAGGATGCAGTATATACAACCAACAAACACAAGATTCTGAAGGGGGTTTGGAGGCAACCTAAGCCAAAAGGGCAATGACAAGGAGACACCTGAACCCAATAAACAATCACTTTAAAATTCTTTGAATGGGAATCGAGTGTATGCTTTGATACAGTAAAGTCTGACTGTTGACTTCTTATAAGGATACATGGACCCGGATTATTTATTTATTATGCAATGATTGTCGAATACAGGTATCTGACAAACCTTGCATAAATAAATACATAAATTATCTGTATCCATGTACCCGACAAACATTGCATAAATAAATAAACCGGGTAGTGGCTTAAAGAATATTTACTCAGCAACACTGGTCAAAACTATTATCAGCATAATGAAGTAACGTCGCTTTAAATTATTATTTTGGGAGAGGCAAAGCTGCCTACAATGTACGCCCACTCCCCACACTCCACTGTACCTCCTCTCCCATCACAATGCCAGCACAAAACCATTCAGTGAATAATGGTCCCCCAATAGTAGTTTCCTGCCGGCATTGTGATGGGAGGGGCTGGTCTTAGCTGCAGGGGGACCTGAAGTGTTTTAATTGTTGTGCTTATCCCCCACCCCACCCAAGTGGTGGGAAAGTGGTCAGAGGGACACTCTGACTTTAATGTCACGTAGTACAGTTTTTTCCCCACGGCAATGCGCCGCCCCACAATTTCCTCCCCTCCAGAGGCTCCAGGGACCGGGGCAATCGCGCCCCCTGGGGCTATTGCACCCCAGGCAGTTGCCTGCCTCGCCCCCAGACCATGAAATGGGCCTGATAAACCACAGTGAAAGGTCAATCTTGGTGCATGTAACCAATGTCATGCCTGGGTGCATAAATTGGCTCTTGCCATTTCTTTGCACACCAACAGCATTTCTCCAGCTCAGAGGTGAGTCCTATGAGGCCTGGTCCGTGGTGGAAACAGTGCATTTTAGGGAACGTTTTTGACAACAAATTGTAAACATTTTATAGATATTAAAGGCTCCTCGCAACATGTCCCAGCTCAGCAATAGTTGCTCCACCGGCAATGCAGCATTGGCTCTCAAGTGTTTCTCTGTTCTTTGATTAAAGTTTGCACTTTATGGCTGCTCTTATTTCCTGGAGTTACATCATCATTGCTTCTATGGCTTGCTCTGTCCTCTATTCCGCGTGGGCCGAGGATAGGCTGTGCTCCTAAGAGGGGTGTGAATGTGATGCAGTAGTGAACCCAACATCAAAGCAGAACAGTACAGACTAAAGGCAAAGTCCAATCGAGTTCCTATAAAATAAATATACTTTAATCAAACACCATCTGCAAGATAACTACAAAACCCACCCTTTTGGAAAGACAGAGAAAATACAACAGACTGAAGAAAGTAGCACTCTGAGCATGAATACAGGAGCGATGGGCAAATTACTAACCATGAAAAGGATATGTCATTGGGTGAAAGAAGGTACAGTAGTGACTTAACCAGTTTCTAGAGCTAAAGTGGACAGTTAGTGATCAAAAGAACCTTGTTTCTGTTCTTTGGTGGGTTGACGTTGTCATTACCTGGTGCTGAATGTTTATGCAAGTGGACCAAGCTCAGTTCGGGTACGTTGGATTGTGTGGGTCCAAGCAGCAAGCGGGCATCAAGCAGGGGTGAAAGCGGTCACTCTGTGTGGACGAAGGAGGGCTCTCAGCGATGCAGGTTGGGGTGGTCCCAGGATCTCTTCGTAGTTGGACCAGGCTTAGTCAGGACTTAGACACTGGAATGGGTCAGTGTGTGATGCTCCAGCGGTTCAAGTCAGTGGCTGACAGTCGTCGAAATGGTGATCTTAGTGACGTCGATTTGCGGGTTGGTGAGGTAGCCATTCAAGGGCAAGCCGGGTCGATCCATGGTTGTAACCCCTGGCCAAAGTTGCGTGTGACTCTCCAGCAGTTTGAATTGGGTCCCGGCGTCAAGCAGTGGATTCAGGCCTAGCAAGTGACTGGCTCAGCTAGGGGATGATGCAACGTTGAGCTGGTGCGAAGTGCAGGCAATAGTTCAGATTGGTGGAGAAGCACAAAATCTAGCTACAGCGACTTCCCTCTCGTTCAAGGTGCAGTGACTTTGGTGCGACTGGTTCAGTGTGATAGAATGGGGAGCTTCAGCTGGTCTGGTCCTCCGGTCGCTGTGAAGCCCACTCAGAGGGACTCAAGTGCAGGATGGTTCCGTTCAGGGTATGCTCTCCCAGTTTTAGGTGATCATGGTGCAGAGTGCCAGATCCTAGTCCACAGCAAAGGTAACCCCCAGTGTGCCCGGGGAAGTGCGTAGTAGGGGGCAGAGCACTCCTCTGCCTTGGATTGCTCCTTCTTCACCTCAGTCTGAGGGCATTGAAAAGTAAAACTGTCCCAAAAGCGGTCCAGTGAATCCTTCTCAGGTGTCGTTGCAAAGTCAAAGAAGTGGTGGGAGAACCCTCCTTTTAAAAGCAAAAACCTGCAGGTGACTTTACAAAAGCTAGCCTACCTTAGTGGCCCAATCAAGTGGATTTTGCCGTTCTGACATCCCACCCAAAGTTCTTTACTCTAGAGTAAGTGGAGGGGACAGGAAGGAGAGAGAGGCAGAATGAGACGCAATGATGGCAGTCTCCTTCCACTGAACAGATCGCTCCCGACTACTCTAACCCTGCCCCTCCCCTTCTCATTAGACTAAAAAGCCTTTAGAAATGCAGCACCCTGCTGTGAGGCTACTCTGTATGAATGGGTGTGCTCCTATGATGCTGGCTCCAGGGCAGCTGCCTGCTGTTCCGCAGACCTTGGAGGAGGGTTACCTGCCCTCACAAAGAGATCAACAAAGAGGCATGGCCATTCAATTTCCTGTCCTGTCCGACTCAACCCCTCTGACCTGAATACACATCACCTTCCAGAGCTGAGCTTGGCTCACCGGAGTTGATAGATGTGATATCAAATTGGATGTGGCTGTAATATTTGAGAATACCATCTACCATACCCTAACCCAGGTATGGCTTCTATTTAAAGATGTTTCTGCCACCAGGACGTAGACCCATAATTTATAGAGTTTTGGAACAAGGGTGCATCACTTAAATGCACCCTGTCCACTGCCAGGGCTTGACGGTCACTGCAGCTGTCACATGGGCACCTGTGACCTATGAACTTCCTCTGTGCCACTGGTAGAGCACGCGGCAAATCAGGCTACTGATGCAGCAGGACACGGGTACTCGCCATGCTTTTGGCATGGAGCTTATGAAAGGGGAAACTGTTCAGCAGATTACTCTTTCAAAGATGGAATTACCTGCATAATTGTATTAATTTAATAAAAATCAAAAAAGCCAGGGCTCCTACATCCTTGCCAAAAGGGAGGCGATGGGCCTGACATTAAACCTACATGAGAGGTGTATTATAGATGGTGCTTTGAGGCTTAGACGTGTCATTACCTCTACACGTGTAACTACCAGTGAAAAAATTAAACAAAAAATATTGATACCCCTGAAACGGGATAGGAGTATGTATCACATGGATGCTAGAAATTGGCCTCGGCACTCTGCGGAAGGCAACTGTGTGGGCTCAGATAGCATCATGGCACATAGATGGCAATAAATAAACAGGGCTTGAGGAGCTATTTATAAAATATCACATTTCACAGAAAAATATTGTGTGGCCTAACATGGCCTTTCTGTTAATTTCATCCTGGGGCTGCCATTAAACCCCAAAATCCGTGCAACACATTTAATCTCATATTCCCTAACCTGTCAAAATTGGCAGTACCTAAACATTTCAAAATTGTTAGCCCTTGAGTGATTTCGTTCTCAACATATGCTCTTCAAAAAAGCCTCGCTCATGTTTTTACTGGCTCTACTGTTGCTTCATATGTAATAAGAGTGATCATTGAAATATTACATACCAGAGCCATTTGTTTCCTTGCAATCTAATGGCAACACCTCTTGAGATCTGTGTCCTGCGTTTCATTTTTCCCTTCAAATACCCCTTGTTTTTTTTTTTTTTAATCTGATTCCAGCAAGGATGAAGAAGGTAAAGGAGCTCAAAAGCAATGCCAGACATCTTTTGAATTCTGTAAGACCGCAAACCAAGCTATGGGGTTACGAGTGCGATGAAAGGAGAGCACAACGAGATAATTTGCATTCCATAGCATCTTTGGTCAAAGCTGCCTGTGCCCAGGGCCGCAAAATTGATTAAGATGGCCCTGCCAACAGGATAGATGGTCAAGATTTGAGCTGCATCACAGCTGCTCCAATCAGGATGTTAGTGATCTTATTATTGGAAGAATAACCATCCTACCCTTGTAGCTAAGCAGACTTGTGTAGCTCCTGTTCTCCTGAGGTTCGACAATTTACAATCAAGACATTATTTTAAGTAGAGGTCAAACAAGGGATATAATGCAGACATCCAATCATTCCAAGGCTTCTCTGACCCCAAAGGTGAAATGTCCAATCTTTCCTTTCCTTTATGCTTTTCTGGAGTTTCTATTAATAGGTGAGCAGGGCATAAAACACGCGCTATTGCATCGCATCAGAATTTGCAATATCCACAGAGTTGTGTTTTATTTACTTAATCATGTTGCTCTAACTGTGACATGATTTCAACTGCACAATTATTTCTGGTAAGAGAACAGGCAGGCAAATCCATTCCATGGGTCACCGGCACTGTAATGCTCCGTTTCTAGCTGCTGAGGTGAGTGGGCATCCCCAGTGCTGTGAAATTTGCAGGGACACACCAAGTGATGACTTCGCTGATAGAACCGGTCTAACTTACAACTCATTTGCATGCTAAGATCAAACAAACATTTTTAAGGCATTGTGCCCTTGTGCTTGGGTCATGAGTGTGGGGCTGTGTGCTAATGTCTCCCGAGGCAGAGATTGGGCACCCACATGAAAACAGAAGGCTCTGGACCGCAGGCTGGAATTGGGACCCCAACGTGTAGTTGGCATTGCCTGCCTAACCTCCCATGCTCAGACACTGCTAAGATTTTCTCAGATTTCGGAACAGTGTTGTTCCAGTGTGAACAAGAGCATGCGAGTGTCCCACCAGACCTGTATGCGTACCCTCCAGGAGTGTGGTGCCAAGGTGTACAAGCTGTCTCACAGATTCCATTTCCTCATGTGAGGAGCCTGCTGTCATTAAATAGAAGACTACTGTTCTTGTTTGTACCATAACACAGGCAATCTTGTGGTATCTGAATTATAACGTTGTCTGCTTGAGCCTGCCCGCCTCCAGTTCACACTGATCCCTCACAGATCAATGCACTGGGCAATGGCAGTCTAAGGGCTGCTTGCTTTTGTCAATCCCCCCTCAGTGTGTACAACAAGGGGAGACGGAAGATTCACAGTGTTTGGTCTGAAACTGTGGAACTCGATTCCCAGAGAAATGAGGACACTCGATCACTCTATCAGTTTCACAAGGCCTTGAAGACGTTTCTGTTTAGATAGGGTCTTTGCTAGATTAGCGTCTTTTTCTGTGCGCCGGTTGTGGACCTTTGTTATGCTTTGCTTAAATTTAGTGTTTCAGCTGTGCCACTATATGATTTGGTCCGTCATGTGCCCTATATAAATATAACAATACAAATACAGTTGTCGTTTGTAGTGTGCCACAACTTGCTGTTTTGGATTCTTGGGGAGCAAGCACAGCTGTTGCAGGAACATGGTCATACATTGCAGGGCAGTTTCTAGTCCAGTTGGTGCCCAGGGCGAAACACTAGGAATGCACCCCCCCCCACACCCTATCCTGCGCACCAACCCCACTGCATCCTGCGCGCCAACCCCACTGCACCCCGCGTGCCACTCCCAAACTGCACCGTTAAGGGACTCCTAGCCAAAGTCAAACAGTCACACAAGGAATGAATTGCCATTTGCAACGGTGGGCCACTTTTTCATTGGTGCCCAAGACAATTGTATGCCCCAGTCCCACTTAGGCTGCAGATAATGAGGAATGGGCT
Source organism: Ambystoma mexicanum (assembly GCF_040938575.1). Classification (NCBI taxonomy): domain Eukaryota; kingdom Metazoa; phylum Chordata; class Amphibia; order Caudata; family Ambystomatidae; genus Ambystoma; species Ambystoma mexicanum. Next base: position 1,135,055,283 of record NC_090932.1, on the reverse strand, counting down.
CACTAAGAGACCTTGAATATGGCATAGGATGCAGTATATGCAACCAACAAAGAACACAAGATTCTGAAGGGGGGACGGAAGTCTTAAAAAAAAAAAAAAAAAAAAGATTCTGAAGGGGGTTTGGAGGCAACCTAAGCCAAAAGGGCAATGACAAGGAGACACCTGAACCCAATAAACAATCACTTTAAAATTCTTTGAATGGGAATCGAGTGTATGCTTTGATACAGTAAAGTCTGACTGTTGACTTCTTATAAGGATACATGGACCCGGATTATTTATTTATTATGCAATGATTGTCGAATACAGGTATCTGACAAACCTTGCATAAATAAATACATAAATTATCCGTATCCATGTACCCGACAAACATTGCATAAATAAATAAACCGGGTAGTGCCTTAAAGAATATTTACTCAGCAACACTGGTCAAAACTATTATCAGCATAATGAAGTAACGTTGCTTTAAATTATTATTTTGGGAGAGGCAAAGCTGCCTACAATGTACGCCCACTCCCCACACTCCACTGTACCTCCCCTCCCATCAAAATGCCAGCACAAAACCATTCAGTGATTAATGGTCCCCCATTAGCAGTTTCCTGCCGGCATTGTGATGGGAGGGGCTGGTCTTAGCTGCAGGGGGACCTGAAGTGTTTTAATTGTTGTGCTTATCCCCCACCCAAGTGGTGGGAAAGTGGTCAGAGGGACACTCTGACTTTAATGTCACGTAGTACAGTTTTTTCCCCACGGCAATGCGCCGCCCCACAAACTGGGGTATTTCCTCCCCTCCAGAGGCTCCAGGGACCGGGGCAATCGCGCCCCCCTGGGGCTATTGCACCCCAGGCAGTTGCCTGCCTCGCCCAGACCATGAAATGGGCCTGATAAACCACAGTGAAAGGTCAATCTTGGTGCATGTAACCAATGTCATGCCTGGGTGCATAAATTGGCTCTTGCCATTTCTTTGCACACCAACAGCATTTCTCCAGCTCAGAGGTGAGTCCTATGAGGCCTGGTCCGTGGTGGAAACAGTGCATTTTAGGGAACGTTTTTGACAACAAATTGTAAACATTTTATAGATATTAAAGGCTCCTCACAACATGTCCAGCTCAGCAATAGTTGCTCCACCTGGTGGCCTGATTTGGCCTTTCCAGCTTCCTGCATCAGAAACTGGACGCTCCAGCATGGTGGCCTCATTCGGGATGTACAGTGACTGGAAACTGTAAAGATTGATACAGTGACCAAGTGAGTTTTCTGCCCCCGAGGCGTATAACGCATTGGGCTCCTTGGCTTTAGCCCCCCCTCGCCTCCTCCCTTCCAGAATTCTGGGGGGACCTGCTGGTCTTGCGCAGGACAACACATACAGCAGATAAACTGTGTCCTGGGTTGCACGTCCTGCGCCTTAACAGCCTCGTAATCGCATCCTTTGGTTATTCGCCGCACCTTCCTCGTTCATGAGTGCTTATAAATGTGGCACCATGATGGGGCATTAATCGTACACGGCTCCAGTTACCTGCCAAATCTTTCTGCTTTCAAAACAAATACAAGATGTGTTTCCATCTGTCTAATCATGCAAAAAAAGGGTTTGCTTTTATTGTGGATAGTCAAATGTTCTTAACATCATTGCTTAACAGCAACACGGAAGTTTGTGACAAAAACACTCTATACCAAAAGGACCCATACCTGCCTACATTTGAAAATCAAAATTCCTGAGATGTATGCCTCGCCTACAACCACACAAGACTCCGCCCATTTGGCTCCCTCCACACGCCCCACCCACCTGTCAGTGGAATGCCCTCATTGTTGTTAAGAGAACTTTTTCGGAAAGGAAATTAACTATTATCTAGAACAGCTTAAAGTTTGCCAACTGAAACGCGAGTGGGCAAAATAAAGCACGCCAATTTCTTCACACCTTCTACTTCTTTCACCTCATAAAAAGAACACCAAAATTCCTGAGATTCCAGGGTCTTTCCCAGAGACCCAGAGAAATTGTAAAAATACCGGAGTCTCCTTGAAAAATCCGGAGGTTAGGCAAGTATGAGTGGACCTTATTGCACAATTTATTTTAGTGTTTGTCGTTAAGTGCTGAAAGTACTATGGTGAAAAACAGGAGATTTAAAAGTCTCGCGTTATTTTGCATTTTAGGACTTGTAGTTTTCAATGCATGACGTTGAAACTAAAGCTACAATTATATTTTTTTGACATGTTTCTTTTGATGGAAAAAACAAAAATAAGATGACTAAATGCTCCTCTCTCTTGTATAGTAAGAAATTAAATCGGATCTGTCCAAAGATTTATGTCGAAGAAAGTTGTACACTAAATTAATTTTGCATATTCAGTGAAAATGTAATTTACATATTCATCTGTTCCAAGTACTGGCCTCGGTGCAAGGTTTCTATAAGGATTTCCATATGGGGTTTACCCTTTTGCCCTGCGTACTCTGAACCTTTGGGGAAAATCTTAAACCCATGATTTAACTCTGACCAAGCAAGACATCCACCATATCAGGCAATACCTAGGGACGTACGTACGAGTGTAGCAAAAAGGAATTGCTTCCAAACACATGTCTGCTCCCCTATCAGGTAATTGCGAGAGCTACTGCTAGCCAAAATTGCCTTAGGCTTTGGCAGTGAGTGGAATCTTTATTTAGGGAAATATGTCCAAGAAAGCAGGCTGACCAGCACCACTGCTCCTTGGCAAGTGGCAGTGCTACCTCTGGTTGAGAAAACACACACATGTGCGAGAAATGTAATTGGATGAGCATAAGACCTGGTCCCAAAAGAATCTCAAGGCAAACCGCATAATGCATGGAAACCAGAAAATGAAATACAGCCGCATCAAGCTAGTGGCCATACAAGGCGACTCAGAACACGAAGAGCTGCTTTGGCAGCTGAAGGCCCAAAGCCAATAGTGTCAAAAGCAGCACTAGCACCTGATCTCTACGGAGCCAGAGTCATGATCTTAGGGGCCTGTATAGGTGCCCATGTTTAAATGCATGTGGCGTGTTAGGGAGAATTCTCATATATGGCTAATTTCCCTTACCTAGTGAGTCCCTCAGCCGCTTTGCTGGATTTCTAAGATTTATTTTTTTCCACCTGGTAAGAGTGAGAGCCCTTTTTCCCACTCTTACATGTGTGTTGCTGTGTGTGTTTAACATTTTTGTGTTCATAGACTGTGGAGCCTCACCTACTCCACAGGCATCATCTTTTTACTGTGTGTTACACAGCACCTTCAGTGCAGTGACACAGGGTTGTCTTTTAGACTTCCCACTCAGACTCCATTTTCTGGGGCTGACTACTGTCCCCCAGAACATGTAAAGTTGCCATTAACTTTACTAGTTTCTTTTAAAAACCACAGACCCAGTACAAACCATCTTACATGGGGTACTGGAAAGGGTTACTACTTATCCCTTTTTGACTGTTTCTCTTGGAGCAGTGTTTTGCTCCCTTTCCATTAAGACTTGGCTGGTGGCAGAGGTAACTACCCTTATTTTTTCTACCGCGGTTATCTTAAATAACCATGGTATTGTTTTAGGCTATCTTGGTAGCCTCGAACTTAAATCCGCTTGACCATATTGTTTTTACTATTTCTCCAGCTGGGTTTAGTCGCCATTTCTTTTTGGAAAAGTCTTCCTCGTGTTCGTCTCTACGCGCCAAACCAGGTTTGGTTCCTTTGTTCACTGTCTTTTCGCAGGCTTCTGCACAGAAGCCCTCCTTTAGGCACCTGAAAGTCTGGGTAGGCAGGATGTGAGGGAGGGGTTTTAGGACCCCTGCCATGGGTTCCCTTGGTAACCCAAGTCGCACTCCTGTTTGATTGGCTGGGTGTCTGTCCCACCAGGACAGCCACCCTGCTTTGTGATTGATAGCCAGGCTGTGTAAATGGGGGAAAACTGCATAAATAGCAGGTCTCTGGGTCTGGAAGAGCAGAGTCGCCACTGGAACTGGAGAACTGAAGAGGAGCTGACAGAAGAGGACCCCTACAAGAACTGGATCGCCCGGTGAAGCCCTGCTGCAGGTCCGACTCTTCAGACTCCAACGACAGAGAGGATCTTCCAAGAATCTTCTTCCATGAGCTGGTGGGACCAACCAGTTCACCCAAACTCCAAGCCAGGACCCCCTCTTCTGGTCGAATTCGCTGTACAGACTACAGTGGGCCGGATAGCCAGGAAGGTCGGACTCTGCTTGGGTTTTAAGGTGCACACGTTTTATTTGTTACTTTGCTCTGCTGCTGGTTTCTTCCCTGGGTAGTGCATGACCCTCCAGTCTTCCTACTTCCCCTCAGTCCGACAGTCGCTTCAGAAACCGTGAGGTTGCAGGAACTACCAGGAACGTCCGCCGCAGCTACAGCTTCTTCTCCATTTAAGGTACTCTTCAACATCCGTTTGTTCGTTTTGTCCTGCCGCGGAGGAAGGGTGTGAAACCTTTCGCCAATCCGAGGGCTTGTCCTTCTCTTCTCTTTAAGCTAACTTTTCTGCCGATCAACTTCGTTCTGAACTTTTGGCAAAGACTTAACCGCGAACTACCCTGAACTGTGTGATCTTGAGCAAAAGACTTTTGTCCTATTGACTTTGGCCGTAAGCCTATTTTACTTGATCCTATCATTGTAGTTCCTCTTTCTAGATTGCCCTGATTACTTACCTGTTGGTACTGCTTCTTCCAGCCTAACCTTGTCTTTCCCTCCCTTTTTAATTAACAGAGTACCCTTTTGCTTCCACTTCATTATGTCAGCTTAACTTGTCTGTCAACTATTGGGAGTGGTGTGATGTATTAAGAGTATGCTGTTTGAACTGCTTCACTTTAATGAAATGTTACACAACTGAAAAGTAAATAAATGTATATTCTTTTACTTGGAAACCTTGAGTCAGTGTTTGTTTGAATCATAGTAACTGCTGTCCTTTGTGTAACTATTTGATACTGCTCACTTGCTCGTGAGATAAGTCTGGCTGCTCGGTCATTGCTACCACTTTACTGTGTAGTACAGGCTTGTACCAAAGGTGAATTTGTGCTGCCACTTGTAGTCCTAATTGTGTGTAATGTAATTCTGCCTAACATGGCACATCCAGCAATGTGCACAAAATGCTGGGACAGAAGTGCCAATTGTTTAGGTTCCGTGCAGGGGAAAAATGATGCCAAGAATCAGCCTTTTGCAGGAATAATACAATAGTTGTGTATCTGAGAACTACTGCTTCACACCACACCGCACACTGTCCATTGCTTGGGGGGTTCTAAGATAGTGCTTGCCTCCATCTTGCAGCAGTTGCTGTCTGCCACTCAAGTGAAACCGTAAATATAACAACAAAAACAGCATATTGTTTTAGGAGAGTATAATGATTAACTGCACAGCATACAATGTGCCTATATATACACAGAATTTTTAACTCCATTATGTAAACGTCACGTTTAAAAGCAACTTTCGGAATTGAAAGACTGGGTCTGTAATACCCATAAACACACAGACACACAGACACACACACAAACACAGCACTCCTCACCCCCTTCACAGAGGTAACTGTCACTCGTAACTATTTTAGCAGTCACTGACCTCTTTCCTAACACTGTCACTGATCAGTTCATCAACATGCAGCTTATTCATTTTGCCCGGTATTAGAGAACAGTATCGTGCTCTAGCCCCTAGAAGCGTCTTTTGTGCTAGATGGAATTGCAAATAATGATCTCAGACCAAATAATCGGAAAGACTCGAGGAATATGGCAAAGTACTGCTTTATTATGAGTATCCGCTTGAAGCCCAAAGTGAAGTGCAACTCTTGGTACGACTCAGACCTCGTCACCCTTAAACACAAGTGTAGGGTGGCTGAAGGGAAATGGCATGCTTCTGGTACATAAACTGACAAACTGGCCTGACGCCTGCTCCAAAGGCAATACCGGCTCTCTCTCCGCACCAAGAAAGCCCACATCAAAGCCCGCGTCTCTGCGGCATCTAACAACTCAGCCAAACTCTTTAAAATCTGCAAGGAGCTGGCCAATCCTGTTGCAGTCTCTACCTCTCCTGTCCCCTCCCAGACCCTCTGCACGGCCCTGGCTTCTCATTTCATCTCCAAAACTCAGGACATCCTTTCCTCTCTCTTCCTCTCCTCCTCTCTCTACTTCCTGCTCTTCCTCTGGCTCTTCTTCAGCCACCTCTCCTCCCTCCACTGCTTTTCCCCTGTTCTCCTCAGACAAGGTTTCTAGACAAGTCCAATCTATGAAAATCTCATCAAAACAGGTTCACCCCTGTTCCTCCAAAACCATCAAAGACCACGTTGACACCCTGGTTCCTCCTCTGGCTGACTTCTGCAACCACCCCTTCACCAATGGAGTCTTCACCTCCCCCCTGAAGCACTCCCTTGTGCACCTTCTTCTTCAGAAACCCACAGTCGACCCTTCCTGCCCGGCTAACTATCGTCCAATCTCCATCACTCCGTTTCTGGGCAAACTCCTGGAAAAACTTGCCATCTCCCAGCTTAATCTTCACTCTGAATCTGTTGGTTGTCTCATTGACCATCAGTCTGGCTTCAGAGCTGCCAGAAGCACGGAAACTGCTCTCCTGAACCCTGCTCTCCAACCTCGATCCCAACACCCCCTGTGTCCTCATCTTACTTGATCTCTCTTCTGCCTTTGACAAGGTCAACCATGCCATCCTGCTCAACCATCTTTGTGATGACCTGGGCATCACTGATCAGGCCCTGTATTGGCTGACCATCCTCTTCGATCGACCCTCCCAGACCCAACTTGCGTCCTTCCTCCCCTCTATCTCTACGTGTGGTGTTCCCCATTGGTCTAACCTCTCTCCCTGGCTGTTCTACCAACACCTGGCACTTCTTGCACACCGAATTGCCGCTCTCTGCCCCAACTTTCAGTGCTATGCAGATGACACTCAGCTAATTTTCAGGCTCCCTTAAAGGCACCTCTACTCCTTCTCTCATCTCCGACTGTGTCTCCGCCATCCAGGAGTGGTGCGCTGCCAATGATCTCTGACTTAATGCCAGTAAGACTGTGATTCTCCTCATGGGCACACCTGCACCCTCCTTTCCTGTCACTCTATGGCCAGCCTCTCTTGGCCCTATTCCTGCTTCCACCTGTGAGGCTAAAAACTTTGGGGTCATCTTCGACTCCACATTTTCCTTCTCTCCTCACATCTCTGACGTCTCTAAGAAGTCACACTACCAGCTGCACATCCTCAGAGGTATTCTTCCTTTCCTCTCCTTCACCCAGAAGTTCACTGTCTCCAGAGCTCTGGTTCTCTCTAGGCTGGACTACTGCAACAGCTTCTTTCTAAATCTGCCGGGCTCTCCTCTCCGCCCTCTGTAACTCATCCAAAACAGAACTGCAAGACTTGTCCTTGGCCTCAAGCCCAGGGATCGTATCTCTCCAGGACTGAAATCTCTGCACTGGCTCCCGTGGTGGCGAGGATTAAGTTCAAAACCCTCAACATTGTCCACAAGGCCTTCTGGGACTTGGGACCTCAATACCTTCAACTCTCTCTTCCTAAATATCTTTCTTCTCGAGCTCTTCTCTCATCCGCCCCCAACTCCCTCAGGGTTAGTCGCTTTTCCAAGCAGCAAGTTACTGGTAGAGCTCTCTTGTATACTGGGGCCTCCCTCTGGAACATCCTCCCTACCTCTCTGAAACTTGAGGAGAACCATCTTCAGTTCCAGAAGCACCTCAACACCTTCCTCTTTGCTTCTGCTTTCTCTCCTCCTCTTACCTGCTGATCTCCTGGCTGAATCTGAAATTACACTGGTTACCTGGCTACCCTCTGATTTTGGGCCCAGGTCCCCCTCGCAAGTCACACACCAGCACAGGCCCCCTGGCAACTCTTGCACTCTGGGGCTGTTTCTGTATCTCTACAGCCTCCACTAGCACTTGACACTTGATGTCTGCACATACCCTTGCACTTGCCACCAACTGACCACACTTTTATTTATTCTCTTTATTTATTTCACTGTTATGCTATGTACTGCACTGCCCCCTCCCCTTTCCCCCTTGCACTTTTCCCCTTCCCCCCCCTACACTGCACTTGTGCGATCTCAATTTCACCTGGCCTAGTAGGATTGTTGTCTCGGTCTTCCCTCTGTTTCCCCTCCCTTGCCTCGTTGCGCCTTGAAACACTTGTGTATAGGCGTGTTATAAATGCCACATCATATCATATAACCAATAATTGCTAGAATTTATTTTGCTGGGTTTCCTAGCGTGAACTTTGCTACCATCAAAATATAGATGGTTGGTTGGGTCAGGCATTATTGCTGGGGGTCATGGGAGGGGGGAGTGGTAGGCGGCTGCAGGGGTCTCCCACCACTTTCTGTGGTAAAACTAATGGAGGCTTTTTATTTGAGCAACAAACATGCATCCAATGCACCTGCTTCCACTGTGCATGACCCATAACATTATGCACATACCAGTGCAGGATGCATCTTTTTGTGACACGGGGAGGAGTCTCATGGGAGGGCAAATAATTCAAGGTCATTGGTAGCAGGTGAATATTTTTAGTGACTGGCCATTAACATTTCCTGCTCCCATGATGGCCCCATTGCAGAGGGGGAGCACTAAGTAATGTAGGTGTGACTGGAGGGGGATCGCACTATGTGGAAACAAATGAAATAATGTATTGAAATTGGGTACTTTACAGCACAATTCTTGAGAAAACATGGTAGAAAGCCATACAATTTAGGACTGGTTCTCTATAATAACATTAAGTGCTGTGATTGAAAGGTCTGAGCCCGACGAGGGAGTCCTTTGAACATTTTGTTTTGAGAGGTCCAAGCCTGACCAAGGGAGACCTGCATGAACTTTTGTTGAACTGTGAAAGAACTTTTGAAAGCTGCAATACGTGACTTTAATGTGGAAGGACAAGCAGGCCTCGATCCACGTTTTGAACTGCCTTTGTTTTGAGAACTTGAGCCAGAGTGTGTCATCCTGTCTAGGGGCCACCTTTCGCCTTGTTGTCCAATGCGGGGAGGAGAGCTCACTCAGTCACATTGGTTCTTTATATTTTAACACTGATTTTCCTTTGCATACATATTCCCCTTTACACACTTTTTGTATAAGAGATAGGGCAGGCATTTGGTTTTGTTAGTATAGGCAATTTTTGATTTCACAGAGACTGACTAGGGCTGTGTTTTCTGTATTATTTTATGCTAGAGACTACTCCCATCATAGCTATAGGGCAAAACAGGAGATTTTCCCAAACCCTGAAAATTGAATAAAGGTTTTACAAATTGTACCTATTGTGTCAGTGTCATACTTGTGATACCATGCCTCCCTTACAGTACCTTTTGAGACATACATTTAAGAGACTCCATCTTAGCTGTCAAATAATCGTGCATCTCTTTTCCTAACACAATAGCGGCACTCTCCCATCAGTATGAGCCTGTGCTGAAGGAGCAATGGGCATGGGCATTCTGCGTCTGTCACCAGCGTATGGGGAGTCAGGTGATTGTCAGAGCCTGGCTTATTACTTAAGGCAAATAATGCCAATGGAAGGAAATGCAAACAATTCCTCTTTAGGGTCTCTATTAGTTTGGCAATCCGTTCTTTCAAGAGGCCATTGAGGCACTTACAAACACTATTGGCTTGTGGGTGATAGGCGGATAAGAATGTGTGCCTTATCCCCAAGAGGATAGCGATGTGCTTGAAGGTCTCATTTACAAAATGTGGTCTATTGTCGGAATGCAACACATTGCACACTACTCACCTTGGGAATACCTCTCGTACAAGGAGCTTTGCTGCACATGTGGTATCAGGGTGTGTCCATGTACCAGCTTTGATCCATTGAGAAAAGGGACATAAAACTACTAACATGGTACCTGTGGGCATTACAAATTTGGGTTATGTCTACATAGTCAATTGGTAGATGCTGGAATGGTCCTGTTCTGAGAGTGTGCCCACAGTAAACCTCCGACAGATTAAACAATGATAAAATTAGAAACATACTCTGCCAGATTAGGGATGAACCAGTCCTCTGAAATCAGCACTTCAAGACATTCTCTGTATGTGTGTGCTGGGTAGTGCAACTGTTCTAAAGCTACTGTAAGCATCACTCTGGGCATAACAGGTTTTCTGGTGCTGTCCTGCCACCACATTGCATCTGCGGGAGACAATGAGCATCCCCTCCTTTTCCATAATTCCTGCTCTTCTGGTGGTACCCACCCCTGTAATTCAACAATTTGTGAGATGGGTGGTGTGTTAAAACCCTCTTTCATCACCATGTTGCATGCAAGTGTGCTGTTAATTCTGCAAAATATGCTTCTCTTTTTGCTTGTAAGTCAGCGGCTTCCTTACGATGAGAAATTAAATCCACACCTCTGGTGTGCTCTGCGCACTTCACAACGACGATGGCCAATGGCAGTTCGAGTGCGTCTATGAGCAGGTCTACAATGGGTGCATGCTGTACTGGTGTGCAATCTGCATTCAGGAAGCCCCTCCTTTTCCAACGTGACAGTCCTGTGTGAACTGTTAATGTCAGTAGACAGAGTCAGAATACACCATCAACACCTCATCTGCATGCGCTTCGAGCTGGTTGTGCTGAGAATTGCGCTGGCAAACTCGCACTGGTCACCAGCTCAAAACTGTCATTCAATCTTGCTTTCACTACTGCTGTCCCACTCTGCCCTTTGCCCAAGCTCTGATCGATGGACGAATACCAGGATCGTCAACCCCTCCTAGTGCATTCTTTTCAACATGGGGAACGTCATCATGGTATTCATCATAGTTATGTTATTTGGCATTTATATTGCACTCTATATATCATTGGTAGGATCTCAAAGCGCTGGTAGGTTGAACGCCCTCGGGTACCGCAGTCCAGGTCAGTAGAGAGAAAAAGTGTTGCAGGGTGCGTCGGAGCACAAGTTGTGTGTACAACTGATGTAATAGCCTGATGGTAGCTGCATCCTAGCATTAGGTGTGGTGGTGGAGATATCAGTTGAATGTGTGCAGTCTGGTGGGAGGACACCCAGACTGGGTACTGGCTGCGTTAGGCCTGTAGGACGCTTATGTGAGCAGCTAGGTCAGTTTGTCATGGGATATATATATATATAGCTGCGTTTTATTAGAATGTTGAGGTGTTCATGGGGTAGTGTTCGTATGTGAACAGCTAGGCCGAATATATCGAGGGGTATAGCTGTACTCTAGTTGAGTGTATAGTAGAGAGTAAGCATAGTGATATGATATGATGGCTCATCCATAAAGCGCTTGAGACCAGGCAGGTTAACAGGAGAGCAGGGGTACACAGCGACACACGGGGATACAGTGACAGAGGGCTGGGCTTACAGCGACAGCACAGGGGGAGCCAGAGGGATAAATAGCAACATCATGGGGAACAAGAAGGCAGGGTACACAGTGACACATGGGCATGGAGGACACAAAGTGATATAACGGTACTAGAGGGTATGTGAAAACATAAAAATTGATATGAGGCTGGGAAGCCCAAAGGAAACACACCAACACAGGTTACAAAGGACATACAAAGTGCTTTATTAAAAAAAGCTACAACAGTTACCAAAGTCAATTGGCAAACGGATAGCTATTCGGCTCTCAGAGTAACGAACTTCAACGAAGGTTCGATGCATTAGTAGAGAGACCGTACATTGGAATACTTGGGCTTTTATATTCTTTATCCAGCCCTGGCCAACCCCCTCGCGGGTTAACCATTCTTGGGACCAGGCCTAGGGTTCCTTGCCAGGTCAATCCCATAATGTATGCATTTTGATCAGTTCCGCTGATACAGTTGTTCATTTACACATAGGTCAGGGATAGGACAAGGTCTTAGTTCGCAACCCCGACAAGTGGCCGGCAGGCATATTACTTATTCATGTGTGCGGAGGTCACAATGGCCAGAATCTCACTCAGAATGTCATTCGGCCTCCATTTTGATGTTCAGGGTGACTTCCACATTACAAGAGAACCTAAAATGGCGGCTAAATCCAAGATGGCGACTTACACAACTTTTCATTAAGGTCAAGACCTTGCCGTGGAGTCTATTTACATGATATTGTAGACAACTTGGCGTAGGCCAACACACATTCAAATACTGCGATAGGAGGCATAATATCATTTCAATTCCAACAGACCCTGCTTTTGGCCTATGCCAAATGCTAATATCATTCCTAATACTTTTGCAAATAACTCCATGCGTTGTCATCCATACATCCCGAATCATTGTCTGTAATATCTATAGCCATTAGGTCGTTCATCAGAATCTCTTGTAACACGAACTCTTTAGATGCTGTATCTGGGGCATATATTCTACGCCCTATTGTGCTCACTGCTTGGGCACAACATACCCCTAGCATTCCACATATACTTGGAAGACATTGAAAACAGCAACAAAGGAATAGCAGGATCCCCAAAATAACTAGAATAACAGAAAGCACCTTCCAACCCCAAGATCGTAAAGAATCCCAGAACCAGGTGCTAAGATTCCAATCTCCTACAGGGATATGTACTTCAGAACTAAGAGTATGCAAGTTCTGTATTGCTTTAAAAATTGTCGGCGAGGAATCTGGTACGAAATCACAGCAAGCGGACCCCACTAATTTGCATACTCCACCTCGTTCTGCCAGAATGACATATAATGCCATCCGATTTTGGAGTGCTACCAATCTTATTGCTTTTTGTTCTAAGGTCATATTGTAGAGTATGTCCGTGGTCCGGTTGATCGTTCTCTCCAGTACCCTTGCTAATCCCCTAATGTTCTCAGCGTTTGTTATTTGTCCCCAAAAGGGCACAACTGATTTCGCTATATCTCCCAATACTTGCCCAGGGGTATCTCTGTTCTTGTCCCGCCGTGGGGGAGCCTTAGAAACCTCCAATGTACTAGCTATAAATACCCCGGGTAACAGTATTCCTAAATAACAGGTTCCCTCCCAATCCTTGGGCAACCAGGGAAATGCTAAACTACCACAAACAAAATAAACGGGCCCCCCTACATACAGAGGCCTGTTTTCTCCAGTCAAATTTACAATGTTCTTACAACCTTCAAAATCTCCCATTGGCCGAGTGCCATTTCTTTGTACACAAAAGGGGACTGAGTCAGGGCTATGATTTATAGAATAAGGAGGAGGTACGGTGTCCTTGTTGCCTATCGGAGCCATTTTAAAGGAAATTAGAGTTTGAAAAGGAAGAGATAGTTTATCAGACGGCCTAATAGAAGCGACATTGGGTTTACTTCTATTTGCAAAAAGCGAGCATCCCAGGGGAGTTGATTCACGTTTCTCAAAATCATTCAAATTAGTTCCATCAAAGTTCCCTGAGATGCTATCATTCCAACGGCCAAAGAATAGTGCTCTAAGAGAGGCATAGCAAGCAGTAGTTAAAGGTAAAGGATGAATATACCATCCCAGTCCCTTGTTCCCATGTTGCGGTAAATGAGTACAAATCCAACAGTTACTCTTATTAAAAATGTCATGAGTTGCATTCATTACTATCATTAGAGTGTTATTATGATACTTTTGTCTATGTTGGGACTCTCTAGGGGACAGAGTGTGAAGGTGTACAGAGGGAGTCAAAGCAGTTGGTACAATCTCGGTCGGTAGTAAAGGTTTTAGAGGATAGATTTCTTCAAAATACCAAAGTCCTACAGCAGTAGTTGCAAAAATAACAATTATCATTATCAAAACACAGCAGTACGTTTTTGGGGCCCAGGCGCATTGTTCATTGTCCAAGTTGGTCACCCCCTTATTCACAAGTCCAGTGCGGGGAGCAGCAGTGGAGGTGGCAGGCATTGTAGTTCCTCAATCGACGACCCCAATGTTCGTTGCTGGCGACGCTACGGTCGCGCGATTTCTTAGTCCTTCCCAACCCTAGCCAGCAGAATCCCTTTTGTTCAACAGAACTTTCTTATACAAAAGAAAACTTCCAATCACTTTCCTTTTCCAGATGCATGAAAAACCCGTGCCGTAGTTCTATTTTCTTCGTCGAAGGTTGTACCTGGTGGTACCCAAGATTGTTTGGTCCGAAAATAAAGTGTCGTCACTTCCTGAGGGAAGCGACGTGTCGGAGGCGACGGAAGTCGCAGAGCTTGAAACAGTATTTTCCGGAAGTGATTTTTCAAGAGTGCGGAGACGAAATGGACTGTTCCCCAAGCTCCTCGGGCTCAGAGAAATTCTCTGACGCACTCACAGCGCTGTTTGCTACTCCAGGATCAGAGATTGTAGCATCAGCGAGGGGTTCTGCTTCTTCTGTAACGTGTGGCGTCGGGTGAGGAAGTTTCTTGACATGCGTCGCGTGGATCCAGTGCTTCTTTCCAGCCACCCGCACTGCTGTCCAGGTGACCAACAGCACCTGGTAGGGTCCCCGCCAGCGAGGAGCGAGACAGGAAGACCTTTCGTAGGCCTTTCATTAGGACCCAACTTCCAGGCTGTATATCGTGTCCTGGGCCCGTGAACCGTACAGGTAAAGCTGAGTGCACCTGGTGATAAATGAAATACAGGTTTTTAGTTAACTGGTTACAGTAGTCTACAAGCAATACATTTTCCACCTCTCTCAGGGCTTTAGGTTTTGGGAGACCCCAAATGTTAGCAGGTCTCCCCATCACTACCTCAAATGGAGAAAGCTCAGTCTTAGTTTGAGGTGTGGTACGCATAGCCAATAATACAATAGGTAAGGCATCTGGCCATTTAAGTTTGGTATCGGCACATGTTTTCGCAAGCTTATTCTTTAAGATACCATTGTGTCTTTCCACCAACCCAGCACTCTGAGGATGTCTAGCTGAGTGAAATCGTTTCTCAATACGTAAGGCTGTGCATATCTGCAAAATTACTGCTGCAACAAAATGAGGACCATTATCCGACCAAATTACCCTCGGAAGCCCAAATCGAGGAAAAAATTCTTTTACCATAATCTTTGCAGTGGTCATGGCGGTAGCATCTTTAACGGGGAAAGCCTCGACCCATTTACTGAAGGCACAAATAATTACAAGAACATATTTCAAATTGTTACACCGTTCCATCTCAATAAAATCAAAGTGAATGACCTCGAAGGGAACAGAAGGGGGCCCAAAGCTTCCCCTTAGAGTTACTGTCCCCTTACCCACATTGTGCTGAAAGCAGATCATACAATTTCGGACATGATGTCTGGCAGTCTCCGGAATCTTGTTATTCACCTAAACTTGTTGTAACATTTTCGTGTTCTGCTGAGCACACACATGTGTAGGACCATGTGCCATCGTAACCATTGCCAGTACGTATGAATCAGGGAGCAACCATTTTCCTTCAGATGTATCCACCCAACACCCATCATCATCTAGTTTCCCCATTCCTTCAGCCCACCTTTTAGATTCTTCTACTGTGGCATCAGTTTGAATATCTCGCACAGACCCAATACCTTCATCCATTATATAAGCATCTCTCATTTCCCTCAAAGCATACATGTCCGTGCTAAGGTCTGTGGCCGTTTGTCTGGCTATCGGGTCCGCAAAAGCGTTCCCTTTCCCCACATCATCTATGACCTTACGATGTGCTGCACATTTCATGATCGCTAACTGTTTAGGGAGTGAGAGTGCCGAGAGTAATTGCACTATCAAGGGGCCATGCTGGATCTTGGTCCCATGTGAGGTCAGGAACCCTCTTTCCGACCAGAGCCTTCCAAAGTTGTGAGCCACCCCAAAGGCGTACTGGCTATCAGTATATATATTTACTATACGCCCTTGGGAGAGTTCACAAGCTCGGGTCAATGCTATAATCTCTGCGGCCTGCGCAGAGTTATGTGAAATTCTCTTAGTTTCAACACCTTTACTCAATGTAGTAACTGCATAAGCAGCTGTAGATGTACCATCTGAAAGTTTGAAGCAGGAGCCATCACAAAACAGCTCCCCTTCTGCATTGTCCAAAGGAGTATCTATAAGATCTATCCTGCCCTTCGTTTCTTGTTCAGTGGTATACAGGCAGTAATGTAATTCTTCGTCACCGCAAACAGTGTTTTGCGGGAAAGGTAAAAGTTCAGCCGGATTAAGAACACAACACCTCTTAATTTGAATGTGAGGGGCAAACAGAATTAATTCATACCTTGTTAACCGCGCAGAGGTGAGGTGTTGCGTTTGGGTTTTATTCAATAGGATATCTACAGAGTGAGGTACCATCAAAATCAAATCATGGCCTAGGACCATTCCCTCACTCTGTTTTACAGACGCGGCAGCAGCAGCGACAGCTCGCAAACATCTTGGCAAAGCGCATGCGACAGGATCAAGGGCGGAGGAGTAGTAGCCGCACGGCCTATTCTTCCCTCCGTGTTCCTGTGTTAACACAGCCAAAGCACATCCATCACATTCATGCACAAACAACACAAAGGCCTTGTCATAATTTGGAGTACCCAGAAACGGTGCAGAGCATAACGCGGTTTTGAGAAGCTCAAATGATCGTTGATGTTCCGATTTCCATGGCAGTGGCAGAGAAATGCCCTTCTTCGTCAAAGCCAACATCGGTTTTATCACTAGCGAAAAGTTCGGGATCCACAACCTACAGTAAGAAGCCATACCTATTAAGGCTCTGACTTCCTTCTGTGTATTTGGAACAGACATGCCAGAAATGTGTTTTATTCTTTCAGGTGTCAATCTTCTCCCCTCCTTTGACAGGAGGTAGCCTAAATAGGCGACCTCCTGACAACAATATTGAACTTTTTTGAGCGAACCTTTATGACCATTTTTAGCTAAATGAACAAGCAACAGTACAGTGCCTTCTTTACAAGCACTCTCAGAGTCTGCAGCCAAAAGCAAATCATCAACATATTGAAGCAGCGTACAAGTAGGTGGCAATTCAAGGGTGTTGAGCTGCTCTTTCAAAGCTCTACTATAAATGCTTGGACTTTCAGTATACCTTTGAGGTGCCCTGGTAAATGTAAATGAGCGTCCCCCCAAGGTGAACGCAAACAAATATCTACTTTCCTTATGTATAGGAATGCTAAAGAAAGCGTTTTTTAAATCCACAACGCTGAAGTGCGTAGCCGTAGCAGGGATCATTGTCAATATCGTCGTCACATCAGGCACAATTGGAAATTGTGGGGCGACAACTCTGTTAATAGCACGAAGAACAATCATGAACCGGTATGGAATTGCATTGGCGCCTTTCTTATATACAGGCAAGATCGGACTGTTACACAGACTACCTGTAATCTCCTCGATCACCCCACGATGCACAAAATCGGAGACAATGCATTTCAAAGCACGCTCGCCCTCAACTGATATTTTATACTGTGGAATGCGTGGTAGTTTCACTCCATGTTTCAAAACTATTTTAACGGGCTCAATCTGTAATACCCCGACATCATTGTTGTCAACCGCCCATAAACATTCCGGGACAATGCTAAACTCAGGAGGTAAAGGTCGAATCAGGAACTGAGAATTAGGAAGTTGCTGTGGTGAAACCGTCAGCCGTACTCCATCAGAAGAACAATGAATTACTGCGTTCAATTTCTTTAACAAATTCAACCCCAGCAAATTCTCTCCACAGTTCGAAGTGAGAAGAAAAGGGCAATGGTCCGTAAAGGGACCCAAAGAAACAGACACCGGTGAAGAAACCGGACAGACAATTGGTATACCAGAAAACCCTACGGAAACATTTGTTTGCCCTGACAGTGGAATGTTTGGAACCCGGGAATGATCAATGGAGCACTTCTGTGCTCCAGTGTCTATCAAAAACTGGTGTTTCCTATTCCCTACTAATAATTCAACGTAGGGGCCTTTCTGATTAACGGGAATAGGTGAAGGTTCCAAACCCTGCTTCGGGCAATCCTAATGAAATACAGCCTTGTCAGAAGGAAGCTCTTCAGAAAGGTAGGCAGCAGAAGGGTGATCAAATATGTTCCTCGTGTCCACACTCGAGGTCTGAATTTTCCCGTGAAAAAGGTTGCTGAGGATCTTGTAAAAACTGACCTCTATCAGGGCCCCCTGATGCAGGGCGGCCCCTAGGTTGTCTACCCATACTCCCAAACGCACTGCTTGACCTTTGTCGAAGGACAGGGCACTGTGCTCGCCAATGACCTTCCTGGCGGCAATAAGCACATTGATTAATATTCACAGGACCCAAAGGAGCATTTCCTTTTGGGACATACTGACCTCTGGTCTGTGTCGAGCCTCCTCTGGGGTTTCTAACAATTTGTTGTAATAATACTTTGGTTTTCAAATCTCCTTCCCTCTTTTCAATTTTGTCCTTCTCATTATTAACACGGTTCTCATAATACTGAGCCATGTGTAAAACCTCAGATTGAGATTTTGTCTGCCAAGCGCTCTCAGAGGACATAATCTGTGACTGGATGTCGGGCAACAATCCGCGTACAAATTTGTCCACAAACAACCTTTTCCCAGACTCTGTACCCAAATCCTGTCCACTGAAATCAGAAAATACCTGCTCGAATCGGTTAAAGAATTTGGTGGCGCCTTCAGTTTTTCCTTGAACACAGGCTGGAAGCTTGTCCCAAATAATTCTTTTCTCTGGAATTATAGTTTTTAATTTTGCGACAATTCTATCAGGCAAAGTAAGTATTACCTGTGGTGGTTTCTCACCTGCTGGTCTTTCCCCATCAATCCTAATCATATTAGCCCATGTATCTCCCAACCCTGGCACATCGTCTACTGTCCGAACCTGTTTCCATACATCTACGGGTAGGAGTACAGGAAATAGCAAGTCAATATCACTCAAGATGAACACAGAGGACTGCAAGACGGACTATATTTCTTTGTAAAACCCCGTCGGGTTTTTCCTGATATCGGGAACTGTTTGTCTAATAGTGTTCACTTCCTGTCGTGAAAACGGGACGTGAACAAATTGTGATACATAATGTGCAGGGATATCCACAGCGGGGGCACCAGTCCCAGCGTCGGCGGGGATCTCAACTTTTGGGACAAAGGTCGGAGGAACCTCTCTCATAGGCAAATGAGATATAGGTACCTCCGGCCGCTTACTAAGCAACAGAGCCAGGTCGAGCGCTAAGGCAGCTGAAGAAGTGTCGGGCGAAAAAGCCCTTTTACAAATCCCCAATAATTCTATGGGGCAACTAACCTTCTTTCTTACACATCCTTCTTGCAGGTACTGTACCATTACCTGAATTACCTTTCTTTGCATTTCTACTGTATACTGACAATACGTGTCATATACTTCATCTGGCGGAATCGATGAATCCGAGATCCATCGAATCGCATCTTTGGTACAAATTCGTATTTCCTCAGGTGCCGATCTACGGCAGGGAAGGAACCGTTTCTGTACATATATTCTATCGTCTTTGTCATCCTCATCTCGTGACGTTTCAAAGTCTTTCCTATACTCAAACAATTTTTCAACATGCCCATATACTTTCTGCTCTGTGTCCCTCGAAAGTGCCAAAGCATTCAGAGCTCTCACTCCTTGTGGAAGATCCGAATTTTGTAATCTACCCCACATCACACATAAATGAGTCCCCAAACCTTCGATAAAAACATTTTTCTCGGGAAAACTATTCAAATTAGATAATGTGGAAAAAACATTAACTTGATCACCTTTCTCCATACAGTGCTTAGCCCATGCAAACAATTCCTGTTTCTTATCTGCAGAAACAGTATTACGAGTGACGATCTTTGATCCTGCACCTGGATCAACTTCAGTCAATACGGGGCCACTCGAGAGCGGAGGTGCAGGTAAATTTAATAAAGGTGCAACTATCGGTGCAGAAGGAAGGGGCGGTGCGATAGGTGGAGGAACAACAACTAGAGGACTAGGAACAATAGGTTGTACAGGGGGAACAGGAATAACAGCAGGAACAACAGCAGGAATGGGCAGAGCGCCCAAAATAGGAACATACGGAGGTGGCGCAGAGGCACCAGGCCTGCGTTCGTTTAACAATTTCTCAATAAATTCTTCGGAAACATGGAAATCTTTAGAGGGGTACATTTTCTGGATTCCAAGTGAAAAAGCCCTATCCATATTTTTAACTGATTCTGAATGTTTTTCTTTATCATACAACAACGCTTTTTCGGTGTTTGTTTTATGACGGCATGCATGTTTGTCCCTACTTTTAAGCTGCTGTAAGGCTTCATTTTTCCAATTCTGTAAAACATCAAAGGCTGCAGGTCTAGCCTTCTTTTTTAGCAAGACTGATTCTAGGTATTCAATACGGGGGATCTCAAAACTGCCGTTGCTTGGCCACTGAAATTCGGAGGCATGTCTGGTCTGTCTGTGCCAAATACCATTAAATACTATACTACCAATGCCATACTTACAGTACATGCCGGCGACCCCTCCTGTGGTGCCGGGCGGCTAAATTCCAAAGATTGTCGATCGCTGCGGAACAGAGCCCTAAAGCAGCTAGACAATTTCCCAGGCATTTCACAAAAAATTGGTGTTACCTGGTCAATAATTGTGTCTGCAGATACAATACGCCAAATTCAAATTGTCAGGGTTAAATTAAGAGCCGGGTCACGATTGCACCTGACCAAACCTAAGGAGGACCGTACGGTTTATCAAAGAACTTACCTAACGAATTTTACCTTGTGTTTGGTGGTTTCGACAAATCTGCCCGCCTCAAAAATGGACCCTCGTCAAGATGCCGTGTCCGACCACACGACTATCGTCCAGGGATCGGATCGTGCAGCGCTGCCGAGGTATCGCGTCTCGTTCGGTCGGGCCCGCAGAATCACACCGTCCGATCCCGGTTCGATAGTCTGCGTCAACCTTCAATGATCCGGCATCAATCTTGAGGGTCCCTATTCGGGCGCCAACTGTGAAAACATAAAAATTGATATGAGGCTGGGAAGCCCAAAGGAAACACACCAACACAGGTTACAAAGGACATACAAAGTGCTTTATTAAAAAAAGCTACAACAGTTACCAAAGTCAATTGACAAACGGATAGCTATTCGGCTCTCAGAGTAACGTAACGAACTTCAACGAAGGTTCGATGCATTAGTAGAGAGACCGTACATTGGAATACTTGGGCTTTTATATTCTTTATCCAGCCCTGGCCAACCCCCTCGCGGGTTAACCATTCTTGGGACCAGGCCTATGGTTCCTTACCAGGTCAATCCCATAATGTATGCATTTTGATCAGTTCCGCTGATACAGTTGTTCATTTACACATAGGTCAGGGATAGGACAAGGTCTTAGTTTGCGACCCCGACAAGTGGCCTGCAGGCATATTACTTATTCGTGTGTGCGGAGGTCACAACGGCCAGAATCTCACTCAGAATGTCATTCGGCCTCCATTTTGATGTTCAGGGTGACTTCCACATTACAAGAGAACCTAAAATGGCGGCTAAATCCAAGATGGCGACTTACACAACTTTTCATTGAGGTCAAGACCTTGCCGCGGAGTCTATTTACATGATATTTTAGACAACTTGGCGTAGGCCAACACACATTCAAATACTGCGATAGGAGGCATAATATCATTTCAATTCCAACAGGTAGGGCAGCACAGACGGATACATAGCAACATCACGGGAACAGGAGGGCAGGGTACACAGCGACACATGGATACACAGCAACAGAGGGCTGGGTTTACAGCGACAGGGCGGGGGTGGCAGAGGGATACATAGCGACATCATGGGCAACAGAAGGCAGGGTACACAGCTACACACGGGCACAGTGGGGCATGCAGCAACATCATGGGGGCTACAGGGGAGGGCATTATAGAGGGATATATAGCGACATCGCAGGAACAGAAGGGCACGTGTACACAGCGACACACAGGGCACAAAGGTTCCAGAGTGACATCACAAGGCCACTATATGGGTTGGGGCACAGCAGCTTAATGGGAATTGGCGATCCCACAGAGTTATGAGCCAAGGAGATCATTATTCAGTGTTCAGGATACAGGTGTCTATAGCCAGATCAATGTGCATATTCATTGATGTCATGGTTGGTAGTCCCATTGTGGATTTAGTCATTGGGTTGTTGGAAGTTCAGTTGCATCATTAAGGTTGTGGTTGGTGTTATGGAAAGAGACACGTTTTTAGTACTTTGCAGAATTACATATAAACTTGGGTGTGTCGAATGTGTGATGGAAGCGAGTTCCACAGAGTTGGTTAGTGCAACCGTGCACGTGATCTCCCTCCTCCACAGGTTCTACTACTCTACAATTGAAGGATTTCATATAATCATCTCGTAACCAGATGCTCTCCGTGTGGTCAATGAGCTTTTGGGTTTCTCAAGGATGGCGAATAAAGCATGTTCAACATATAGTGTGACTGAATAGGCCATTGTTAAAGTGGCTGACTTTACAATTGCAAAGTTTGCAGCAGGTAACGCTTGTTCACATGGGTAGTGGCCTCGCATTACTGGATCTAACAGTCCTCTGTAAAATGCTAAGGGTTTATGCCCCATGCTAGTTTTCTGAATGAGGACAGCCGCCATCACTACTCTGTTTGAAGGGGAAAACAGAATAAAGTCTTCATTATAATCAGGGATTCCTCATACTGGAGCTGTTCTAATTGAAATGTTCAACTCATCAAAGGCCTCTCATGTCACCTGTCAAGGCTATGTCAATGTTGTCTTTCTACGCTTCTTTCAATTTTCTTAAGTGGTCTGACGTGTACTGTAATCGAAGAACCACACTCTACAGTAATTGCGAAAGGCCTAGGAACTGCTGTAATTCTTGCACTGTCTCTAGCCTGTGTGTTAGCTAGTTTGATATTAGCTGACCTATATCTATATGACCTCTTCCTGGCAATATTACATCCTATTTTTTTTCCACGTTTTACCCTTTCTCTGCCAGTACTGTCATCAATTTCACGGAGTCTCTCCTGCGCTCTTCCTTCGTGGTGCTGCACACCAAGATGTCATCCACGTGGATGACTGCACTGTCCAGTTGTATGTTTCCTAAGTACATGTTTAACACTCGGTTGAAGACCAAGGGTGATTCACAGTACCCATGAGGTATGTTGTACGCAAATGCCATGGTAAGTAAATGTGGTCAGGTACTCTGACACAGGATGCAAGGGAATTGAAAAAAATGCATTCTTTAAATCAATCACTGTAAAATATTTGTCTGTTGATGGGATATTGCATAATATCATGGCTGGATTTGGCACTAATGGGACTTCTACCTCAACAATATTGTTCAGGGGGGGAAGATTCTGTATAAATGTCAAAGACCCCACTGTTGCTTTTTTCATTGGGTACACCACTCTGTTACACGTGGATTCTGAAGGCCCTAATGTTCCCTGTAGCATCAAGGCAGCACATTTTTCATATATGCCCTCATCCTCTTCCTTTGACATGGGATACTGTCACACTTGTGGTAAAATAACCCCTTTCTTTAGTTTAATGTTCGCTGCCTCTACTCCTTTTAATACCCAAAATCATATGGATTTCGGATCTATAGCGAGCTCAGCATGTGCACCAAATCTCCTCCCAAAATGGGCTGTACCTTCTTTACCAATGATATTCTCTCTGGGATTTCCCTGTGCTCAATTTTTAGCTGATAGGTGAGACAAATGCGAAACATCACTTCCATCATCTGGAGTACTCATCTATGAATGGTTCTTTATCTGCCACATCAGATAGCCTATGCACCTCGTCAAGCACTGTTACTGTATTCCAATATACTCTGTCGTCATCTGTACCATGAAAAATCACACTGTCTTCCCTTAATATTGCTGCCTCCAGCTCCATCTCAATTGTTTGCCCTTCCTCCGCGCCCATGGGTACTTCTGGGCAAAATAAAAACTCTGCTGGTAACCTCAATATTTTGTCCTGTATTGTTGGCAGCTATGTTAGTAGTATGTGTACTCCATATAGGAATACTTCTGGGGTGAGTGTCAACTCCCTCTGTGCTTTCTGAACATAAAATGATGTTATAAATTCTTGTGCATTTACATAAAGGATGCCTGGGTTGGAACATATTATCCCCTGTTGAGTAAATGATATTGGAATGTTTAATTCACTCCTCAAGTGTCTTCCCAATATATTTACTGGTCTCTAGCAGGAATATAACAATGGCATAGCCAAGTCATGTTCTCCTATGCTCATAGGTAAACTGTCTGTAAATGGAAATGTTGTCGCCCCAAAAAAATCGCTGTGCGTCCATCAATATAACTGACATGGAAAGTTTTTCCTCTATCGAGCAGCTCCGGTATGTACTGAAAATAAGAATGTCTTGTCACCTATGGTCACCCCGACCCGAGGTTCCTGTTGTGGGTCTGGTGTAACAGATATGATGGGACACATTAAGTCTGTCTGTGGGCTGTCCTATTGTGGGTACATATTCAGCCCTGTCCCGGTGAAAGGATTCCTTCCCACTACTGTCACACCCCCTATTCTAGGCATTGGTGCCTGTAGCAATATGTTTGTGGCCCATGGTTTCACTGTGTTCTGCTGTGTTGGTGCCACTGCCGGTGACTGAAATGGAGCTTGTTGTGTCTGCATGGGTACTTACGGGGGGTCAGTACGACCCGGGCGCAAAGGGATACCGGGCACCGGTAATGACACCGGTGCCGGTAATCCCTTTGTGCCCAATTCCGAGGTCCCATTGCGGGTCCTTCCTTAACGCCTGGTTTTAGCAGGCGGTAAGGACGGGAGCCGCAAAGGGATACCGGGGTCAATAACGGTACCGCAATTTGCAGTACCGTTATTGCCGCCTTCCACCTTCCCAATGAGCCCTATGGGGGCTCAAATGGAAATGGGAAATGGCATTTCAAATGGGGACTTACCGGTCCCGCAAAGGGCGGAATGGAGCAGTAAGTCCCCGTACCACCACATCGGTGGCGGTACTGGTATTGGTGCTAGTCATGGCGCTAATAGCGCCATGACTAGCACCAAACTCGGAATGAGGGCCACTGTGTTTGAAGTGTCATCCCCAGTTGCGTCTGCTACATTTGCAGTACTTATGCCTGATACTGCATGTAATCTTGGGAATAATATGCTGGTGGCTCTGTGTTATGTTTAGGGGGATATGTTGGCCCCCTTCTTGTATTTATTGGCTGCCAATTCTGTTTCATCCATCCTCTACTTCTGCATATGCGTGTAATGTGCCCCATTTTCCTGCGTGCCCAACAATGCTGTTGCGGTGGTCCCCCCAAATTGTGGTTGCCCCCCATTAACCACCTCCTTGCTGAGCTGGGAACCCAAACCCTCTTCCCAGGGGGTAATAGTTATACTCCCCCCCCCCCCTCCCTGAAAAGTTCCCATTTGCGCCTGGCTGCGCCTGCTGTACCTCCTGCACAGCACAGTTTTCTCCCACGTTTGTCCTTTCATTGTTAATTTTGACAATTCCTTTTGCACCATCTTTGCTTCCTCTATCTTCCTTTCCTCAACTTTCTTTCTCTCATTCTCTTGTTTCAATCTACAATGATGAACAATATTCAATTGTTTATCGGCCATGGTTTTGATTCTATTGACACAATTTTCTTTAATTGCCTCTGTACTTCTTCGGGAAGTCCTTGGCTCAAAATATGGTACATAATTGTGATATTTTTGTCCGAGAGTCCATAGTTTCTAGTCTAGATTTCTCTTGAATGTATGGTATGTATTATGTGGGATCTTCCTCAGGTCCCATTTTCTGTGTCATGATTGCCCCCATGTCTAATGTGTCTGGATATTGTATTCTCAATGCCCTCCAAAACTTTGCTCTGCAGTTATTAAAATGTGCCTCATCATCCCATGTGTTTTGGGTTGTCACTCTAGGATACCACCCCTGCTTCCAAATGTCTTCCTAATGTTCACCTAATATAGCAGCAAACCAACACTTTGTCGCATACTGCTAGAGTCATCCCAGCTGTCATTCTCTCCAACTCGTATATCCACTTTCCTGCTCCCACTGTGAGTGTTGGTAGGTTATTAATACAGTTATTTATCTGTAGCCATGGTATGTATTATGCTAGTCCCCCCTTTCTCTAATAAGGGGAATTGGTTCAGCCCTGTGCCCAGTTCCACAAAGCTGCACCCATTGTCTTTGTCACCACGTCTATCATACTCACTTTCTTCTGTCTGGGTAGATTTCTCAATCTAGTCACACATGGTGTCCTTTCTTCTGAACTGTCTGAGTATGCCTTCTGGAGCTGTGAATATTCAACGTATTCAGACCTCATTTCTGGCTCACCCATTTCTGCCCACGCTACCCCTCCTCCTATCTGGGTACATGTGGATGAGGCTCATGCCAGTTTCCCCTCACTTCCTCCATCTTCTTCATCTTCAAACATCATATCATAATTTTCTTGGTCCTCCCTCTCTTCAAAATCTAATCTCCTAAGGATATTGGTTCTATATATTCCATTCATCACGTCTTCCTTTACATTCCTGCCTTCCTCTGATTGTCCTGTTCTCCACCTTTCTATTGCCCAATACCCTCCTTTCTGTACCTGTCTAAACTCTAACTTCTCCTTCTCGTAATGCCATCTTCCTCCTGATCCAACCCTGTATGCCTGCGCATAATGGCATCAACTTCTTTGCAGAGTTTCTCTGAGCTCCTTTCTTGTTCCCTGTCTTCATCTCTCTGCTTCTCTTTCCTTTGATCCTTACTTTTCCCGTCATCCTGTCTCTGTTCTTTCTCTCTGTGCCCCTTAAAAATATCCTCCACTTCCTTTGATGCCTCTCCCTACCCCTTTCCCATCTTGCTTTTTCCTTTTCTTCCTGTTTTTCTTTCTTTTCTCTATGATCTGTGTAGTACCCTCACCTTCTCTCTTCCTGCCTCTTGTTCCCTTTCCCTCTATCTCTTCATTGTCCCTTTTTTTATTTTCCCTTTATTGACTCCTGAGCTCGCCCTCTCTTCTACTTTATTCTTATCTCTTCTACTTTCTCTTTTCTTTCCCTAACTCCCTTTGCCTTCTATTTGCACTCATCGATCAATGCCCTTGCTTGCTGATGCCTTTGCACCCAGCTTCAGCATTATTTGTCCTCCCACCCATTCATTTGATGATATGGCTGTCTCCATATTATCTTTTTGCCTGTCTCTCTCTTTCTAAACCTGTGCTTCTGTCAGCCTCGTGACACTGCACTGTAACGTGCAGTGCTCATCATACTCCACCTGTGTGGACACTGGTGTCACATCTGTTCCTCCGTGGGGGCTTTGGAGGCGATGGACCTTCTACCCTTAGTGGACCGTTATGTCTATCCTGAACACTCTGCAACACGCTAGTTGCTTGCAACATGGCCACCGCTTGAAGTATTATATTCATTCATGATTTATCCTGCGGCACGTTGCAACCCTCCGGTCACCCTTGGGGGTAAGATGCTGTGCTAGGTCCTTGACCTGTGCCTTTTCCTGTGCGTTCTTTCTACTGTTTTGCCATTTCTGTGCCCTCTCTAGCAGGGCATTACACTCTCTGCTGTCCTACCTGTGTGTTTCCCGAGTGGGGTTTCCCAGTCCATGTGCATCGGCCTCTCTCTGGTTTCACTGGGTCTCCCTGCATTTTTCTCGCCCTTCTACTCCCCTATCCCATCTCATTCGGGTCCTGGCTCTCTTCCCTCCCGTTCTCTTGGATTCCTGCTCCCGAATTCTACAATTTGGTTTCCAGCTTGTGTATGCAAGCTGATTAGCGTACGTCTGTTAACTGTCCCCAGTTCTGTGCCTGATATAGCTGAACATCACGTTTTTCCCTGCAAGGACTCCCTTCAACCTCTTTACTCACTTCAGAATTCCGGAGTCCTCGGAGCAGCCTTCACTGCACGAAATCCATCAGCATCCATTGTATACCACCAGATCTTGCAGACTTTGCTGATGTTTTTCATGACAAGGTTCCCCACGATCTCCCGCCTCACTGTCCAGAAGATTGTGCTATAGAACTCACCCCAGAGGCATTGGTTCCATTCGGCGCATGTACCCTCTCTCCATGCCTGAAAAGAAGGCGCTGAGGGAGTACCTGGATTCCAATTTTCAGAATGGACTTATTCAACCTTTCCATTCCCCCGCAGGAGCTTCATTGTTCTTCATGCCTAAGAGGGACACGCAGGAGCTCAGACCTTGCATCGACTACAGGGGACTTAACAGGTTCACTGTTTGTGACCGCTACCCTATGCTCCTTAGCAGAAACATCCTGGAGGCTGTTGAAGGAGTCACGATATTCTCAAAACTGGACCTACGCCAGCCTTCCATCTTCTTCGCGTTAGAAAGGGAGATGAATGGAAGATGGACTTCAGGACCCCTTTCCGACATTTTGAGAATCGAGTGATGCCGTTTGGGCTTGTCAATGCCCCTGCTGTCTTCCAAAGGTTCCATGTGTTAATATCCCTGCAAAAATATCGCCATACAAGAATGGTGCTCTTTTTTTCCAGCTATATTCACCCATGGAACCAACCCCCATATTTTTTTTAAGGGAGTGGGGGGACAACACTGCAACCCATGCCCCCATTTACCCGATAAATTATCCCCACAAATAATGTTGCCTATGGCCTTTTCCAGTGATCATATATATGGTGATATTATTTGTGGGGATAATATTACCTGATACCATTCCAAAAGTTTATGGACAGGCTTTTCTCTGATTTGTTGTTCCACTCGGTGATCCTTTATCTCGATGAATTTCTAATCTTTTCACCCTCTTACCAAGAACACAAAGAACACCTCAGGAAAGTCTTAACACGACTGTGAAACCTCCAGCTCCTAGTAAAGCCGGAGAAGTGTCTGTTCAGAGTCACAACTGTACCCTATTTGGGATACATTTTGTCTGGGAAAGGGATTGAGATGGATGACAACAAGATCTCAGCTATTCTCAAGTGGCCTGCTCCAGCGTCAATGTTTTAGAGCATCCTATGCAAGCATCTGGGCATACTGAGAGCTGTCTTCAGATTACCACCCGCAAACCAACAGACAGACTGAATGGCTAAACGGCACAATGGAACAATTATTAAGGTGCTTCATCAACTCGCAACAAGACAACTGGGTGGAGCTATTGCCTACGGCGGAATTCTCTTATAACAATAGCATACACTCAGCCACCAAACCTAGCCTTGCTTTTGCACCTATGGTCTTCATCCCTGCAGTTTACCAACCTATATTTCTCCCTCATCTAAGATCCCTTTGATTGACATCTTGTTATCAGAGATCGCAAACGCCCACAAGATCGCATACCAGAACATAGAAGAATGCAAGAGGAAAGACAAACAACGATCAGACTTGCATTGCAAAGAAGTACCTGACTGGAAAGTGGGAACCAAGGTCTGGTTGTCCACCAGGTTTTTGCCGAAATGGGTCCGCCCGTCTAAGCTTTCACGCCGGTACATAGGGCCTTATGAAATCTCATCCAAGATCAATCCAGTGGCCTTCAAACTTAAGTTGCCAATGTCCCTCAGTCACCTGCATCCAGTGTTCCATTGTTCACTTCTTCGTTCTTGGGTACCAGATCCCTTCCTGCAACACCAAAAGAAGCATCCGGTGCAAGCCACATCAAACACCAAGGAATATGAAGTAGCACAGATCTGTGACACACAGTATTGCTGGGGCAGATTTGAGTATCTGATGCAGTGGAAGGGCTATCCGCCTTCCGAAAACTCTTCGGAACCTACAGCCTTTATACAAGCCCCTCTTTTGCTTACAAGGTTCCATAGGCTACACCCAGGGAAACCTGGAACCACCAGCTACAGAAGGGGACATACTGTCAAATCTGTTCCTCTGTGGCGGCTATGGAGGTGATGGACATTTTACCCTTAATGGGTCGTTATGTCTATCCCGAATGCGCTGCAACACGCTAGTTGCTTTCAACATGGCTGCCGCTTGAAGTATTATATGTCGTTCAGGATCTATCCTGCGGCATGTTGCAATCCTCCGGTGAGCCTTAGGGGTAAGACACTGTGCTAGGTCCTTGGCCTGTGCCTTCTCCCATGCTTACTTTCTACTATTTTGCCATCTTCTGTGCTCTTTCTCGTAGGGTGTAACAATCTCTGCTGTCCTTTCTGTGTGTTTTCCGAGTGGGGTTTCCCAGTCCTTGTGCATCGCCTCTCTCTGGTTTCGCTGGGCCTCCTTGCTTTCACCCTTACTCTCCTAGCCCGTCTCATTGGAGTCCTGGCTCTCCTCCCTCCCGTTCTCTTGGATTCCTACTCCTGAATTCGACAATTGGGTTTCCTACCCGTGTATGCAAACTCATTAGCATACGTCTGTTAACTGTCCTCAGTTCTGTGTCTGATATAGCTGATCATCACATTTTGCTCTGCAAGGACTCAGTTCAGCCTCCTTACTCACCTCAGAATTCCAGAGTCCTCGGAGCAGCCTTCTCTGCATGGAATCCTTACAGGGGTTTTTCTGCCTATCCAGGCTTTTCCCCTGTCGGTCTGTTTCGGGGTAGGGGCCGCTAATCCGCCCGTTTAGCAGGTAGACATAGTGGCTTGCCCCTGTGACAGGCCTTACCTATTCAAGGAAAAGAAGACCAGTAAGAAGAAGGGTAAAAAAGGAAGGACAAAGGGAACCTCCTATTCAAGTCCAGAAGAAACAGGTGAGGAGTTGGGGGTCCTCCCAGACTCTGGAACCAATCTTGACAACTGGTTGTTGCTTACTTTTCTCTCCACTGACATGGTCTTCACTGCTATATGCGGGAGGTGCATATGCAGGGTTAGTATATCCTGCTGCTGCTTTCAATATGTGTAATGGGTATAATCTCTGTGCAGTCGGGACTGTTCCCCACTCTGGGGAAGAGGAGAACAGCTTTGGGTGTCATACACCCCATGTCATGCCGATTGAGCATCCATTCTTTCATATCGGGTTTTACTATGTCCTCTGAATACATTTTCTCAATAATTAGAATGTCTAATCTGTTTCATAACTGTTTTCAATTACACGCAGCATGTAAATATGTCCACATGTGTGGTAGTACTGTCTTTGAGTGAGTGCCTTCTTGCGGCCAGCGCATGAACATTTGCCTGCCGTATCTTTAACCCATTCGGTATGGTACTTGAGAATCTTGTCCTTGTACGGGGGAAAGGATTTGCATTAGTGAATAATCGGGGTATCCCCCATTGTAATATATTACGAAACAATTTACTGATTCTTACCAATTTTAGTTTAATTCTCTTACCCCTTTTTTCTTTCTTAAACCCCCTCCCCACAATACTTTTTCACAGTCAAAAACTTCTGCATCTCTCTCTGAGACCATGCCTCCTTTGTCACCCAATCCTTTTTAGCGGCACCACAAAAACATCCCTCACTCTTGGAGCAGCCACACCTCGCTGCCCTTCACTCCTTCAGAGTGGCACCACAAATGCTGTTCACGCTCTGAGCATCCCCACCTTGCTGCTCCCGCACCGGACCACACCCTTCAGTCCACACCATTGGTTTTCGTCCTCCACAAATACACAAAAGGTCCACTTCTACAAGGCAACTTAACTATCTTACAACATAGGGCTGGCACCATCAATCCATACACAATAAAGTACAACACGGCCATCATTCTGTCCGCCATGAGGTAGCCGTCTCTATTATTTCTTCCCCGTAATAAGGCCCCGTGATCTTTCCTGGTTCTTACCAGAAGCTAACTGTGATCTTTTTCCTCAAACTTTAATTCTTCACAATCCCTCAATATATAAATAAATCCAATCCCCCTGTTTTGCCGTGCCTATGTCATACTTGCATCCACAGATATGCTGAAGGTCTTCGATATCGAGTCTTCCCCCTCAGCCTGCGATCCTCCACGCCCTATGGGGTGGCCTGCAGGGACCGGGCAGGACTTTCACCAAGGGGGCTCCTGTCGACCCTTCTCTGTTGCACGTACTCCCGCTCTCAATAGATTACCCCTGAAAGTCCTGGGGGGACGGTGTGGGAACTTCTCGACAATCCAACAAAACTTATCCAACCCGATCCTCTGCTACCAGCTGTTAAGGTGGGCCCAAACTCCCTGGCTATGCCAGAGGTACTGGAGTCAAACAAAAATAGACTCAAAGACGAGATAGACAAAGGGCAAGGCAAAACCCAGCTTTGTTATCATCCAAATGAAGGAGGGACATCATACAAGAATAACATTATCGAGGTTCTCGTCAAGTACATACAAACAACACTTTTAAGAACATTGGATCCTACATCATCACAATTTTACAATACCTACTGGACTGGGGATTGCTTAAGGAACGTGGCTACACATGAATCATATAGGGATTGTACAGTTAATGTGATAAATTATATCTGATGGCTCCACCTGTAGACCACCCTCATTTTGATAAAGGTAAAACTACATTATCTATTCATTAAGGGAATAGATGGCCTTTGACTCAATGGGCGGCATGACACTACGAAGTTTAATTGGTTGTCATCTTACTAACCAACCTTGGTCACTTGACAGGTCATCAAGATATGAGCCAGACAGGATGTAGGGGGAGAGAAGCCCTTGGACTGTCCATTGTTAAATTAAAGAAGTTACCATTCCTCCTTTGCAGGCCATGAGACTGAGCAATTACTTTGCACTTGACCTTGCAAGGCGGTTTATGTATGTGTGTATTTTTAGGGAGACTTGAATGTGGACTATCTTGTGCTGGCAGCTAATGAATAGTCAGTAATCTTCACTTAGGAGTCGCGTGTTGTAAGACCATCAATAAAATTGAATTAACTCCTATTTATTGGGATTATAGTTAATTCTAACACGTGCGTTGTGTTTTCTGCTTCCACCAGGGACACTCTTGAGTTAATCTTCATGGAGCTTGTTGGCTTACTATTCTAGTGCACCTGGCAAACAAAGGACGGTTGTATTCACATAAACTTTTAATGATGTTGGGAGTATCCTGCTTGCGTTCCGGGAACTGCTATCTCGTACCTTTTTGCTCTGCTGTTCTCATACTCACTATCTCACTGTAACATTGGCTCTAATTGCTAGCTAGCATCAGAGCTCTGCACAGCTCTGTATATCTGTGGATTCGGCGTTTCGAGTTCTTTTGAATTCTTGAGGCCTGGGCTTATTTAAAAGTATGCTTCAGCATCCATTTTAAAGAAGATGGCTTGCCTTGTACACTCTGGTTTTTATGTTAGGGCGCTATACTCTCATGTCGTTCATGTTGCATTCAACATATACATTGGTAATGTTAGTGTTGTTCATCTCTTGTGGTTGCTATGTTAATATTTTTCACGTATAAATGCATATTTGAACTAGTGTACGTGTTCTTCGTGTGGAGTACATATCTACTTCGTGTCTAGTGTGTGTGCCTGCTAATGTTGGAACATTAGCTTGGGTCTGCCCCTCCTTAAAAAACCTTCCCTCGATCCCTCCTCACCCAACAACTACTGACCGATCACCACCGTCCCCTTCCTGCTAAAAATCCTTGATAAAGCCGCCCACAACCAGATCCAGCGCTTCCTTGAGACCAACTCCATCCTTGGCAAAAGACAATCCGGATTCCGCAAAGGCCATGCCACTGAAACTGCCCTCCTTGACCTGAAAAACCAAATCACTAAAATAATGGATGAAGGGAAACCAGCCCTCCTACTACTATTAGACCTCTTGGCAGCATTTGACCTCGTCGATCACAAAACTCTCACCATTCACCTCACAAATGCAGCTCACTTCTCTAAACTAGCCACCTCGTGGATAACCTCATTTCTTGAAGGCAGAGCCATGAAAGTCTTCTCAGACTCTGCCGCCCCCACAACCATCCACTGTGGTATTCCCCAGGGATCCTGCACCGCCCCCACCCTCTATAATCTGTTCACCAAGCCCCTCTTCGACAGACTTGAATCCCTCGGCATAGCTTACACAAACTATGCCGACGACACACAAGTCCTTCTCCCCCTCTCTGGCGCATACGACCAGGACTCAGCAGCACTCGCACAAATATATGCCACCATCCAAGCCTCGATGGCAGCCAACGGACTCAGCCTCAACGGAGAAAACACTGAAATTATTATCCTTGGCCCAAATTAAACACTAAATAAACTAGACCAAAAATACAGCAACTTCCTCATTGACAACACCATTATCACAGCATCCTCATCAGTCAAAGCCCTCGGAGTATACCTTGACACCACTCTATCCATGAATAGAGAGATTAGCGCCATCGCCTCCTCCCACACCACTAAACTTATGACCACCATTAGATCATTCCTCTCTAGCCAAAACTGCCTCTCTGTTGCCGAGCCACCATTGGAGCTAAGCTAGACTACTGTAACGCCCTCCTTGCAGGCACCTCAGCTAAAAAAAATAAACCGGCTTCAAACTATCCAGAACAACGCGCTCAGAGCGGCACTCAACATTCTCAAAAAAGACCACATCACACAAGCAAGAAGAGACTCCCACTGGCTCCCGGTTAAGGAAAGAATTACCTTCAAGACCCTCACCTTAGCTCACAAATGTCTCAACCTTAATGCCCTCCCCTTACGTATCTGAAACCATCAATAGGGATACCTCTACATGACCTAAAAGAACACACCACCCAAACAAACTGGTCGTACCGCCCATGAAGAGAGCCAAAGCAGGTGGCTTGGACTTCCCCCACATAGCTCCCAAACTGTGGAACGCTCTGCCCAACACTCTTTGAGAGGTAACCTCTCTCACCACCTTCCGCAAAAACCTCAAAACCACTCCCTTCAACTGACATTCCATCCCACTCCCTGTTGCCACCGCGCTCACCCTGTACCACACTGTTACCAAGTATGGATAACACGCCAGACTGTATTTACCCTTGTATGCATTTGTACATCTCTGTAACTGTTATACCACTGTAACCAGTCATGCTTGCTGTAACAGCGCCACGATCCCTAAGGGCTGATGAGCAAATGATTTGATGATTACAAATGTTAATAAATAAATGCTCTTGCCATCTTCAGCTTATACTGTCTTTGGAATTGTAGTTGTTTATTTGGAAAGCGCTTATACACAAGTGAAGTGCTACAAAGCGCTTCAAGTCGGGAAGGGAAAAGGGGAATACCGAGTCATTCTTTGTCCTTGAAGTTTCTCAATGATCGAATAAAAATTTACTGGCATACTAGGCCTGACGGCCTTACTGCTGGCACAAGAGCATGAAAAGAAGGAAGTCGAGAAAGAGGGGAGTAGAGGGAGAAGAACATATAATCCATAAGCTACCGTACTAAGCCAAAGACGTATCAGATAGTGCAAGTGCATGGCAAAGAGTGAGGTGATATGGCAGGGGGGCAAGGAATAAAACATACAGAAACAAAAAGCCACTGTTCTAAGCCTGGTGAACTAGGCCTAGTGCATTCTAAGTAATGTAAGTGCGCAGACAGGAAGTGTAAGGGTAGGGGAGGGGAACAAGCGCACCCAGTCCAACAGGGCCCTGGGTTAAGTTGATTGAGGTTACCCTTCTCTTGGAACGAATTCCAGAAGTGCAGTAGTGTTGAGCAGAGTGCAGAATCCCCGATGCAAGTACAAGGACTGGCAGCGGAGCCTGTGGCCTTTGTGACTCTGGAGGTGCACCAGGTGACCAGTCAGCAGAAATGGAGTGGAGTTAGGGAAGAGAAGGAGGAGGTAAGTAGGTGAGAATAGAAAGGAGGTTAGCAAGAAAGAGAAAGCAGAAGAGTAGAGGAAGGTCGTGAGGAGTTTCAGGCACTTGAGGAGATCAGGTTCAAGACAGACAGGGGTAGGGAGGTAGTTCCAGAGGAAAGCACCTGCAGGAGATAAAGATCTACCACTAAATCTCTGTTTGGAAAATCTGCTCCGAGTTGGAAGAGGATGAGCGGAGGACTCTAGAAGCATAGTTTTTAGGGAGAGAGAGTTGTAGATAGAGCGGGCCACGGAAAGCATTGTGGACTATACAGAGGGTCTTGAGCTTGAACCTTGCAGCCACAGGGATCCAGTGGAGGGATTTCAGCACCGGAAAGAAGTTGTCCCTGGGCTTGAGGACAAGGATAAGTCTTGTGGTTCTGTTCTGGATGAGTTGGAGAGGTTGGAGAGTACAAGTAAGAAGATTGAGAAAGATGACCCCTGGATTGTTAGCCTCACTAGTAGGTGAGGGCGGAGAGCCAAGGGAGGCCAGCCAGAGTGAAAGTGGGAAAGTGGGAGCACGGGTCCCAACGAGGACAATCTCTGTCTTGCTGGCATTAAGGCAGAGATCGTTCACAGCACACCAAGACTGAACTGCGGACAGACAGTCGAGAATAAACTCGGAGTAGGAGGAGGGGGCTGAGGGTAGCCTGAAAGAGAGCTGCGTGTCATTTGCATAATACTGAAAGTTGGTGGTGAAGGCAGACATCTTCCAGGCCAGAGGGGCCATGTATACATTGAAGAAGCAGGGGGATAGGTTAGATCCCTGGGTGACACCAGAAGTAGAGAGAGTGGTAGCGGAGAGAAAAGACCCAAGTTCCACCTGGGAAGGACAGTAAGGAGGCAAGACATGCCAGGGCCTGATCTGTGATGCCCAGGGTATCACAGAGATGAGAGATCAGGATGTTTTGGTTTACGGTATCAAAAGCAGAAGAGAGGTCAATAAGAGGGAACAAAGAGGGAGAGTTAGAGTAATTTGAGAGCAGGTCTTCACGGGTGTTCAGGAGAGCAGTTTCCGTGCCTCTGGGGGCTTTAAAGCCAGACTGATGATCATGGAGACAACCAACAGATTCAGTATGGAGGGTAAACTGAGAGATAGCCAACTTCTTCAGGAGTTTTCCCAGGAATGGAGTGATAGAGTTCAGGCATTCATTTTCCAGAATAGAAGGGTCGGCAGAAGGTTCTGTCTTGTTGTACCTGCTTGGGATGAGGTTGGTACGGTTATCTTAGCCAGTAACGCTTCTCACCTGTGCGATACTTGTTCGGGGACAGGGCAGAAGCTATGGGTGACGTATACATCTGCCTCCTGACACTGTTATGCCACTGGGTTCTACTATACCACAAATGCTGGGTTTTTCCCCACGCAAATATCTCTGCCTGACGTCTGGCATCCTAGTCCCCAACAGGTAAACCCTGCACAACAATCCCTGCAATTATTTCTGAAGCTTTATGATCCATAAGCATTTACCCTGAGTGGCAAAATGGACACCAGCATTTGAGAACACCCAAGAGCAAGATGTTGGGTTTTCCCTATATTTTTGAGAGGTATTTTAGGGGGCAGGATTACACGGAATGCACGGATTGACATTTTTGGGAGCTATTAAGCGCCTGCTTTTAGCATGGACATGCTGTTAGCTGCTTGAGGTCAACTGGTGTCATACCAATATACCTCTGTGACATGTACTCTGTGTTTGGGAATCTAGAGAATTAGGGCATCTAATCTAAAAGACATTTAAAGCGTAACTGGTATGGGCAAAATGTTGCTGTTTCGGTGAAAGTTAGATTTGCGGCACTGTGCAATTGCTCCTTTTCCAAGTGTTGGACAAAACATTAGCTTGCATCTCGTGTGGAATAGTCGAGGCACAGCTACTCCTCTTTCCCAGGGGAAGCTCCTGCTTACTGGCAGATGCATGGTATCCAAGAGCTGCTTTTTGCTTCTGCTCCTCAAACCTTTATTTTGATGCATGGCCTGGAAAGACAATACCAGGGAGCCTTCCGGATAGAAGTGCAGAGTCCATGTGCGCACGGCATATTCAAGATGATGTTTCACGACAAGTGGTGATACGTCTTACTGATGTGCAGAACGTCTACACGCAAAGCTGGTACCTTGCAGCATTAGTTGGCAACCTAAAATCATCAGAGTGCTCTGCATGCTGGGATACCAACTAAGGGTATTGTGTGGGTTTATAGTGATACAGTTACAAAATGCACGCCTGTGTGTGCGATAGGTGCCAGGAGAGAGAGTTTTACGTCTCTTGGCACCCTGATGAAATTGTTCTTTGTGGATAGAGGTGTGCCTGGCACGGCGTGCCCTCTTAAAACATTGTGTTTGCTTTTCTAGATCATTCGATAGGGTTTGCTGACTTGCTAATTAGCCAAAGCCGCAAGTCGATGATTATCTAATAACTTGGCTGGCCATATTTGGCTCACTGATGAGAACTTCCGGCATTTGCTCAGATACCTTCCTGGTGAAACAGCAAGAATTCACTGACCGTGGGCATACTGACGTGGGTATTTACTGAAGTTTGAGCACTGCAGCTAGCTCGTGTCCTCAGGTTGTCAAATGCTCATTGTATCTGTATCATTATTGGGTGACATAGAATGATGCAGTCAAATGATAGATGTCTAATTGTTTTCAGCCATGGACCCCTCAAAACCACCTGTGAAACTGGCCGTAGCTTTGGGGTGGCAGAATAAATATGGGCCAGGTAAAACATGGCTAGACATCTGTGAGGGGGAACCCCACATGAGTCCAAGATGTACACTTTGTGCAGAGTGTCAAGCAGATTTGCTCTTGACGAGGCTCATCGATTTCTGGTGTCAATGTCTCCCTGTTGAAAGCTGCCACACTTTGCAAGGACCTAGAAACGGGGCAGCACAGAAGAGCAGAACACCTGAAGAAAATGTGGGGGTTTAGGCATTTAACGACACACTTCAATTTGTAAGCGAATAAAGATATCATTTCTTACGGCTGAACTTGTTTAGCTGCAACTGGTAAGCTGCTTTTTGCAGGCTATGATTTTCTGATTTCTATTTATTGCAATAGGGAGACATTTGGCTCCAGCAGACTAGCCTGATTGTGCAAGCTAATTAAAATCCTTTATATGATAGCAAAGGGGGTCTTCCTATTAAAAAGCTTACACCGTTAGCTCAACAGAAGTGACATGGTGTGGACCTCGGCTCCAAATATATGAATTCTCTTATATGAAGCAAATTTTTGAATTGGGCGCAACACTGTGGAAGAAGTATTTAATGTCATTAAAACTGCTGATACTTTTTCGGGTTTAATGAACGGTAGCATACATAGTAGAAAAGTGAAGTCGAAACTGAGTTTGTAAACACATAAAACAATGAAGTGGAGGTGTCTTAGTCATGGTCACTGTGAAGGACTGCAAATACTTCTATTGGAAGTTCTTACTGAAACAGGGCTGTCCTTCCAAGAATTGGTGGGCTTTGGGGCTATATTAGGGCATCTGTAATTTGGGGACTAAACTACCTCGCCACCCAGAAATGCAAGTGCAGGGTGGCTGACAGGAAGTGGAGTGCTTCAGACACATCCTCTGACAAACTGGGCTGCTGCCTGCTCAAGTCAATACAGACTCTCTGTCCTGTCCAAGAAGAGAGTTCACATCCAAGCCTGTGTCTCCGTGGACTCTAACAATACAGCCAAACTCTTTAAAATCTGCAAGGAGCTGGCCAATCCCTATTCAGTCTCCACCTTTCCTGTTCCCTCCCAGGCCGTCTGTACTACTCTGGCTTTTCACGTCACCACTAAAACACAGGACATCCTGTCCTCGTTCTCCTCTCCCTCTCGCTCTACCTCCCTCTGCCACCCCCTTTGGCTGCCTCTCCCTCTCCTCCTTCTCTCTGACTACACCTGATGATGTTTCTAGACAAGTCTGATCCATGAAAGTGCAGTCCAAACAGGTGCTCCCCTGCTACTCAAGAACCATCAAGGACAACATTGATATACTTGCTCCAGTCTTAGCCGATTTCTGCAATCACTCTTTCGCCACTGGATTCTACCCCTCTCTCCTCAAGCACTCACTTGTGCACCCCTCCTTAAAAATCCTTCTACCTGTCCGGCAAACTATCACCCAATCTCCATCACTTCTTTCCTGGGCAAGCTCCTGGAAAAGCTGGCCATTTCCCAGCTTACTCTCCACACTGAGGCCCATATTCTCATCAAGGTGTTAAGTACCGAAAAGGACGTTAAAATCATTAACAACCTTTTCAGTACTTAAGACCTAGTCTGAAGGTGGCGCATTCTTCCGAAGTCGGAAGGAATGCACCACTTTCAAAATACATGTGGCGGTTGCTAGGATGGGTTGGAAACCAGCCTAGCAACTGCCACTTTCGTAAATAGGCTTTTTGGAAGGCTATTCTTTTGGCACTTCGCCAGTTTAATATGTATGCTAAACTAGCGCACATATATGGTACCCTTTTGGTGGCATTAAACTGGAGGAGTGCCACAAGAAGCCTTGTTTGGTGTAAATGAGTGTTCATATACACCCGTGTGTTGTATATGAACACTTTCATGTACACCAAAGCGAGCAGCTTCAACGTTGCTGCAACGTTGAAGCTGCTTGCTTTGGTGTACATGAGTGTTCATATACAACACACGGGTGTATCTGAACACTTTCATTTACACCAAAACGAGCAGCTTCAATGTTTCATCCTGCATCCTGCAATGTTGAAGCTGCTCGCTTTGGTGTAAATGAAAGTTTTCATATACACTGCAAGGGTGTATATGAACACTTTCCTATACACCAAAGTAAGCAGCTTCAACATCCTGCAATGTTGAAGCTGCTCACTTTGGTGTATAGGAACGTGTTCATACACACCTGTGTTCTCGGAAGCATTTTTGTAAAATAACGAATATATCGTTATTTTACAAATATGCTGCTGAGATTGGATTGCGCCCGTTACAACTAAAATCAGATACAATCCACATAGTACACTGTCATGCTCTACAAGGACGCCGAGGCCCACTTGAGAATACTAGTGGAGCCTTGGCGGCCTCTTTTGGCGCAGTGAATCGTGCTGTTTGGCACCTTCACTCCGCCAAGTTGAGAATAGGGGCCTGAATCTATTGGTTGTCTCCATTACCATCAGTCTGGCTTCAGAGCAGCCAGAGGCACAGAAACTGGTCTCCTGCACACCCGTGAAGACCTGCTACCTAACCTTCAGTCAGGCCTTCCTTCTGTCCTCATCTGTCTGTCTGCTGCTTTTGACACGGTCCATCACCCATCCTGATCAATCGACTCTGTGAGAACCTGGGCATCACCGATCAGGCCCTGGAGTGGTGACCTCCTTCTTCCAGGACCGACCCTCCCAGGTCCAACTTGGGTCGTTTGCACCACCTCTCTCTCCACACGGGGTGTTCCTCAGGGCTCTACCCTCTCACCCTGGCTCTTCAATGTCTACTTGGCCCCTTTGGCCCATCTGATCTCTACCTTCTCCAACTTTCAGTGTTATGAGGATGACACTCAGCTCTCTTTCAGGATTGGTATGATTTGACCGTGGCATAATTGTTTGCGGCGGAATTGACCGTTGTCAATTTTGCTGCGAGCCCAATTTTGCTGTAGCCAAAATCAACAAATCCATGCCCCCCTTGCGCCCCCTGAAATACATCACCACCCTCACCCCACTTAACTTTCAGTGTATGCTTTCATCCTGACCCTGCAGCGTCAGTTCCGTCCTTGCAGCGTCGGTCAGAACTGACACCGCAACGTCCCTTTCTCTGTTTTTTCTTTTTTTAAATGTATTTTTAAAGTCCCCGCTTCCAATGTCCTGGAAGCAGGGACACCCCTGCAACCCCCGTTCCCATTGTAGCAAGCAAGGGGAGGGGGGACACCCCTGCAACCTCTGTTCCCTTTGTTCACTATAATGGAACCATATGGACTAGTTGACCGAATGTTTAGTTGTACAATCATTCTGTACAGCCTAAATCCGGTCAACTAGGCCATACAGTAAAATACTTTTGGACAAATTGGCCAATTCCCTCTTTCAGGATCCCCTCAGCCTCTTCTCCTCTCTCGCTCTTTCATGTCTATCTGCGATTCAGGATTGGTGCACCTTCAACGATCTCTGTCTTAATGCCAGTAAGACAGAGATCCTTCTCATTGGGACCTCTGCTCCCTCTTTCCCTCTCTCACTCTGGCCGCCCTCCTTGGGCCCTCTTCCTTTGCCTTTCTTTGTGGCAAAAAACCTTGGTGTCATCTTCGATTCCACTCTCTCCTCACATCACAGACCTTTCCAAGAAGGCCCACTACCAGCTGCACCTCATCAGAGGTATTCTTTCTTTTCTAACTTTCCCCCAGAAGCTCACTGGCTCAGAGCCCTGGTTCTCTCTAGGCTGGACTACTACAATAGCCCGCACTACATTCGACTTTCTCTTCAAAAATACATTTTTTTGCGAGTCCTTCGCTTAGCCACCTCCAGCTCTCTGATGCTCAGAAACTTCTCCAGGTGGAGAGCAGGGGTAGATCTCTCTCCTCTGCAGGTGCCTCCCTCTGGAATGGCCTCCCTGCCCCATTTAAATGTGAAACGGACCACCTAAAGTTCCAGAAGCAGCTAAAGACCTTCCTTTTCTCCTCTGCGTTTACTCTGTCCCTCCCCTGCTGACCTACCTGTCTGCGGCACCGATTGGTTGCCTGGCTACCCTCAGAGTCTCGCTGGGTTCCAGGCTCCTCCGCGATCACTCCCCCCTGCACTGCCTCTGGGTCTACCGTGCACTTAGGGGATGTAACTGTAACCCCTACATTCCCCTGCCTCCTTGCACCTACCCAGAGTCGTGCTGTCCTGGCTGCACTTACTCAGAGCATTGCTGCCCTGATTGCACTTCCTTCTTCCCTCTCCCTGGCACTTCCCCCCTCCCTTTCCCCCCTGCACTTTACGTTGGTGCACTTGCACGAGCTGAATGACACAAGGCCCAGTAAGATTGTTTGTCTTGTTCTTGCCTCTGTTCTTCCCCCTTGTATTGTTGGGCCTAGAAACACTTGTGTATAGGCGCGTTATAAATGACATATCATATCATACCTCTTGCAGCTTTGGCTGGTATCTTTATTGTATTGTATTTATTGTATTGACAAAGAACAGGGTGCAGTTTTGAACAGAAATGGCTGTAAATGTAGGCAAACACTGAGCAGAGTCAGTGCTAGGGTGAGGTGGCTTTACATAAGATCATAATTTCATTGAGGTACATATATCGGGTGGTGAAGGGGTAAGAGTGGGAACACGTACCAAGGACAGGTACTGGAGGTCAAAAACAATATTTGAAACTTTGACAATCTGAGGTCAGTATGGACTCCTTTACAAATTAAAGGGTTCTTGAGGACAGAATGAAGGCCGGGTGAGACAGGAAGTTAGTTTAGATAGAAGAAGCACCCATTCCCTTCTATTCTTCCATCGGTAGCAGATGGAATTTGTCACATTTTGCAGATTTTCACTGAAGAGGTGGCTTTAATGCCTGGAGGTGTACATTCCTTAGCAGTGGGGAAATCGGATAAGTAGAAGGCAGCCTAGATGGGTGGGGCACTGAAAGGTTGTGAAGAAGCGAGACACAGAGTTCCAGAGGGAGAGTACAGTGAGATGCAGTGATCAAGATCCATGGTTGAGGACACTGACTGGTGGGGGTAAAGGATCGGGTAGAGTACTGATCATTGAAGGGAGTCTGCAGTGCAGAGTTGAATTCTGTAAAGGCAAGCTCAATGGGTTGGGCAAATCGAGGCAGGATGGCTTGGAGCGAGGTGTTGACTTAGTCGAGGCGGGAGACAATGGAATTTGGCTTGAGGTTTTGGTTTGGTGACAGATGAGTGAGAGCGGCAGGAGAGTGGGGTAGGAACAGATATGGTGAAGTGACCAAAAGAGTGGTGAAAGGCGGAGGGGTCATTTGTGGAAGCAGAGGAGGCTAGGGTGAAAGATGGGAATATGAGATCAAGAGAGTTTCCATTGGATAAGGCTGGAAGATATATAGGTTGACAAGTCATGTTGTCAGAGTGGAGTCAGGTTGGAGCTGTTGGGATTTGGACATATTGGATGAGGTTGAGGTTACCCGTTATGACAGCAGATACATCAGCTTATAACATTTTGAGTAAGAGGTCAAGATCAGAGATGAAGAAGCTGAGTGTGCCTGGTGAGTGGTGGCTGAGGATAGAAAAAAGGTTGGGAGTGAGGAACTGGACGGAGATACACTCAGAGGAGGGAGTGAAATCAGATGTGGGTGGGGGCGGCAGTGCTGATGTGTATCCAAGTATGAGGTCAGTAGAGGGAGCTGAAGTAGACCAGAACTAGCACCTACCAAGCCCTAACAGGGCAAAACAGACATTGGCCTTAGATTGGATACCGTTTTCAGGGATGCCTGGTGCTAGGTGACGGACAGGTGGCAAATTATCAGGCTGGATAATCCGTATTACCCACTGCTGGTGAATAACAGTTTGGCCGAATATTTTTTGAGGCATCCTTTTGCAATTTTTTGGCTCCACAAATATAGATGGTTAGTTTGGGAAAGGTATGTGGGGGAGGGGGGTTTCTAGCCCTGTATTTATGCTGTTAAACATGTGAAATGACATTTGGAATCGGAAGTCTACCTGGTCTAAAATGGCGCCCAACAGGACAGGGATAGATGGGTAATTAGTTCTTTAAAAGAGAGGTGGGAGGCCTCTTGTAGATCACCATTCCTGGGATACGCGAGCACTTCTGAGATTTATTTATTTTAATTTTTGTAACGCGCCAACATGCCAGTGGGCCTCAGGGTGCACAAAGAACAAGAACAAGACAAAGACAAACAAGCATAAGAGGCAGATGGAGAAGCGAGTCAGGAGATTATTCCAGGTTAAATAAGTGAGTCTTTACGGCACGTTTGAACGCTGTATAGCTCTGAATCTGCCGTATACCAGCTGGAAGCGTGTTCCATAAAAGGGGACCCTGAGCATCCAGTGTAGTACCTCCAAATTTGGCTGTCCTAAATGTAGGATAATTGAGAGTGACCGCAGAAGAAGAGCGAAGGTTCCTCACGTTAGGTTTGATGCCTATACGGGATGACAGATAGGTTGGGCCGCTGAGACTGAGGCATTTATGGGTCGTATTGCGGGGAGGAGGGGTCCATTGTATCTCTCATTTTACATTTGCAGTGAAGGATGCATTAGACGAGACCTAATTTAGTGATGTGCCCAACATACTAATGCAATTGTTTCATTAGTATTAAAAAAAAATCCCCAAACGGTTGCATGACTTGCATGCAATGGTATAAGCCATGGAACAATCTGTTCAGAAACCAAAAAGGGCTCATGGAACATGTTGGGGGCAACATAAGTTACTTGCTACTCAGGCTGCAAATACATTTTTCTCTATTGTTTGATCATATTTAGAGAGTGTGGCAGTTTATCCCAAATCATGACCAGTGTGACAAGGTCAGTAATCTGAACTTGTCAAGGGGTTTATCCAGGACCCTGCTCAGGCTACTAGGGTAGAAGCCGGAGCCATTCCTACCCCAGAGTGGGAAGGCCCCCGTTCCCATCCCCTTCACAGGTGCCTGTATGGTTCTTGGCAGTATCACTTGGAATCAC
Organism: Ambystoma mexicanum; assembly: GCF_040938575.1. Lineage (NCBI taxonomy): Eukaryota > Metazoa > Chordata > Amphibia > Caudata > Ambystomatidae > Ambystoma > Ambystoma mexicanum. The sequence goes on along the minus strand of NC_090932.1, from coordinate 1,135,010,422 downwards.
CACCTCATACGACGAGCAGGCTGGCCAAGGAGGGGGGGGGGAGAGGGAGGGGGGGAGAGAGAGAAAGAGGGGGGGAGAGAGGGGGGGAGAGAGAGAGAGAGAGAGAGAGAGAGAGAGAGAGAGAGAGAGAGAGAGAGAGAGAGAGATAGATATGCTCCCCATATATTGCAAAAGCTAATGACTTGCTTGGTCTGAATATAGAAATGGGCATAAGGGAAGAATCAGAAATAGGGCAGCCGACACTTATTCACGTGTCCAGTGGATGTAGTTCAGAGTAGCACATCCCAGGCAGAAGCAGAGACGACACTATTCAGGCCTGGACTGTTAGCTCTAGTACCATAAACCCAAGGACTGGGTCGCTGGCTGACCTATGGCCCACCTCTGGAATGAATGTGTAGTATCAGACGAGCTATGGTATGCTACTGTTGTCACAAGATAGGGAAATGGGGGGGAAAGTCAAGCAACACAAACAACAGGAGGAGAATCTGTCTTGAGACCAGGGACAATAGAAAATCCAAATTCTGCGTTTGGTCAGACTGGCAGATCGACAAGAAGTTTATGTAGTATATGGTTTGGATGAATGCCTATGGGAATTATGGTTTTGCATACTACACATAAGAAAATCTTTCGTGTGTCTGTTGTAAAAAGAACAGTGCCAGCATGTGACACACAAGAAAGTGTTCAGGTCTTTTGCATGTGGGGATAATGGTCCTCTCCTGGTTCTTCACAAAACCATACAGTCTCAATGCTACAGAACCAGCTGCTTCTTGGCCTACAGTGTCATGGACGTGGCTCCTAGCTGCTTCTTGGCGTACAGTCTCATGGATGTGGCTCCCAGCTGCTTCCTGGCATACAGTGTCATGGATGTGGCTCCCAGCTGCCTCTTGGCGGACAGTCCCATGGATGTGGCTCCCAGCTGCTTCTTGGTATACAGTCCCACGGATGTGGCTCCCAGCTGCTTCTTGGCATACAGTGCCATGGATGTGGCTCCCAGCTGCCTCCTGGCGCACAGTCCCATGGGTGTGGCTCCCAGCTGCCTCCTGGCGCACAGTCCCATGGATGTGGCCCCCAGCTGCCTCTTGGCGTACAGTGTCATGGATGTGGCTCCCAGCTGCCTCTTGGCATACAGTGTCATGGATGTGGCTCCCAGCTGCCTCTTGGCGTACAGTATTATGGATGTGGCTCCCAGCTGCCTCTTGGCGTACAGTCCATTGTCATGGATGTGGCTCCCAGCTGCTTCTTGGCATACAGTGTCATGGATGTGGCTCCCAGCTGCCTCTTGGCGTACAGTCCCATAGATGTGGCTCCCAGCTGCTTCTTGGCGTACAGTCTCATGGGTGTGGCTCCCAGCTGCCTCTTGGCATACAGTCTCATGGATGAGGCTCCCAGCTGCCTCTTGGCATACAGTCTCATGGATGAGGCTCCCAGCTGCCTCTTGGCGTACAGTCTCAGGGATGTGGCTCCCAGCTGCTTCTTGGTATACAGTCCCATGGATGTGGCTCCCAGCTGCTTCTTGGCATACAGTCTCAGGGATGTGGCTCCCAGCTGCTTCTTGGCGCACAGTCCCATGGATGTGGCTCCCAGCTGCCTCCTGGCGCACAGTCCCATGGATGTGGCTCCCAGCTGCCTCCTGGTGTACAGTCCCATGGATGTGGCTCCCAGCTGCCTCTTGGCGTACAGTCTCAGGGATGTGGCTACCAGCTGCCTCTTGGCGTACAGTCTCAGGGATGTGGCTACCAGCTGCTTCTTGACGTACAGTCTCATGGATGTGGCTCCCAGCTGCCTCTTGGCGTACAGTCTCAGGGATGTGGCTCCCAGCTGCTTCTTGGCGTACAGTCCCATGGATGTGGCTCCCAGCTGCTTCTTGGCGTACAGTCCCATGGATGTGGCTCCCAGCTGCCTCTTTGTTTAGATCTCAGTCCTAGGGATACCTCACTTAGCACTTCCAGGGTTGAAGCATCCTGCTTGATATTTGCAGTCCACGCAAGACGGATGGTGCCTGGTGCAGTGATCCAGGGTTACATTGCCCTAGTTCACTGAAGGATTGGGTTGTCCTTTGCTGGCCTTCCACCTTAACCTCTTTCCCCCTGGTCTTCTTTCTTAATATAAGGGACATTGCGCCTTTCCCAGTATCAGGGTTTCTTTACCACTCTTTCCTCTGAGGGTCATAATGTCCCTCTCACTCAGGAGGGGTGGAATGCTCTCCCGTCCTCTCTCTTAAGGTTTACAGAGTCCTTCTCACTGTGTAGGAATGTGTTACCAGGCACACTGAGAGTGGAACTGAGTTCAGTATGTCCAGGGTACTCGGCTCCTGAGGACTCTACACCAGTTAACTCACGTTTGTGAGGCTAGCCTTCCATGAGCTTCCAGAGTTCTCCACACGTATCTCCCTCTGAGCTGCAGGTAGGTAGGTAAATACTTTATTCGGCGTTCACCATTTACAGACAGTTAAAATGAAACATATGAACACATGTGCAAATACACAATTCAGAATAAAATACGTGTAGGTGTGCGCTTCTTTTAAAAATATGGATGATGAGTTTAAATAGATTCAACTTTACAAATAGGACCTCGTTCAAGTTGTCTTCCAAGACGCTTAAAAGAAGCAGCAACATATCCACAAATATCGGATTCAGAACCACTGTCCTTGCAAGACAAAATGAACGACATGGCCTCGACAACTGATCTGACATTGTTACGAATACAATGGCTGCGCAGTTATTGCCTCCTTAAATTCAATAATGTATCATAGATCAGCAAAAAGTGGGGTAAATCCTCAGTGGCCCCACTGCCACAGGAGCAGTACCTGTTCTCAAAAAACTAGGACATGCAAACCCTTAATGCTAAGATGCTACGTCTGACCATTGCCATGATGCCCCTTTGGAAGGGCAATCCTATTGTACTTATTAAGGTACTCATAGAAGTTGAGCTGCGTGCAACAGCTAGATATCTCAATGAGCTGAACTCTTTGATTCCACTCATAGTCTAGGCTTTCCTTTGCAGCTGTTGCTTGTTTGGAGCACCCGCCCTGAGCTGCATGAAATCTCTACCTGACTTGGCGCATAAGGCAGCACACTTCATAAAGCGAGGAGAATTGACCTGGGGGCTCTTCGACTCAATTTCCTGCATCGCATTCCTAACATTGGGGTTTCCTGAGGACGGTGAAGTTAATTTCCGAACTAATTCCAGAAATCTCAATTCTACTCGCAAACTGATACTGGGAATACCCACTTCCAATCGGAGTGACACCCCTGGGGCACCCGGGCCCAGACCCAGTAGCTTCCTCAAAAAGACATGCTGAATACAATCCAAAGTTAAACAATTCACATTGCCCCATATTTTACAGCTGTACAAACAAGCCGAGTAGACTTTGGCCCTGATAACCTGGATGCATTTGACAAATGTGTGGCCACCGAAACCTATAGTAAAACCTAGTCAGGCCACCCCAGGCCTGTCTGAAGCCTATTTTACACCAAACAAAAATGCAGAGTCCAGGAACAATTACCTGAAAACACAATAGCAGTAGGTACTTACTACTTCAATCTTCATAGGGAGAGTACTCCCCAGATAAGCTTGGAAGCTGTTACTCCTGCAATGCCCACTCTCCTCTAATCTTTCAGACCTCTCCGTTTCCTCTGTGGTCTAGGCTCCTGCTCTTTTCACTCTGCACTCTGGGTTGTTGTTGACGCTTCTGCTTTCACGCCAACCCCCGTTCCCCCGTTGGCCTCTGTTTTCTTTTATAGGCCCTGCCTTCTGTCATGCTTTCCCTTCCCTTTGGGAATTGGCTAAATATGGTAGCTCTTTGTAATATCCCCTGGTACTCTTCAAACTCAAGTTTGAAGCCCCCTCTCTGGTCTGTTTGGCCAGAGCTGATAAAATGACTGGTGGACGCTGTTTTCTAGGATGAAGTCCCACCTTTCCTCCAACTATGTCCACTGTTACCTCGGCTGTGGCATTCCTGCAGCAATCCAGACTCTTGAGGTGCTACACGAGTATCCATGTCTCTCTCTGGCGCTGCTCTCCACTGTCCAGCGAGGTTTCTGGGGAGGGTAAGCATCTTGTCTCATTTGTGAGCAGGCATCTCTGAAACTTCCTCTTCTTCTTCAGACCCATCAGTTCTCCAATTTGGCTCCAGAGTAGCTCGAGAGAATGTGGCTCTTACCTGCCGATGGTTAGGGCCTCTCATATGCTTTGAGGTTTTTTCACTTTGATCTCCTCTCTCTCATTCAGTTACCATTTTCCAGGGAACTCTGACATTGGGTCTTCAAGCACTGGCTGCACGCCTGCCCTACAATACTTGTGCTCATGGTCCGAGCATGTTAGTTGGGCTTTCGCCTTTGTTCCCTCTCCAATCTAGATCTAGGTGTATATATTGTGATGAATCCTTGGATGTCGTCACTTCTCCCTGTGAGGGAGCCCCTTCCCATGAGGCCAGGGAGGTGAGTCCGCTACCCGATAGTCCCTCTGGGGGTGCTACCCTGCGGGGAGGATCTCATGGAGAGAGACTCCGTCCTCTAGGGACAAGTACAAACATCTAAGGGAGATGCGGTATTACAACCCCACTCCACATCTTACACACCTCCTTACACTAGGAACCCAATTGACCGATCTGCAGTGCAAGAACGCAAGAAGCAGAACAAGATGTTGGAGGAACATGCGGCCGATGGAGAAGAACAGGCAGAGTTCCAAAAGGTACATGAGCTGTCTGGATCGGGAAAAGCGGCCAAAGAAACCTCAAACCCGTGGTCTGGGACCCAGATATACAAAGGAGAATAGCCTAAGCAATTGGCCATATGATTACCTGGCAGGAGAGTGAACCCTCTGTATATCAGGAGCAAAATACAGAGGAGAAAACAGAGTTGGGGACCTGCAATTTGAGGAGGAGATCCTCACTAGCCATCTTCTTTGTGGCAGTACCTGACAGGTGAGTGTACGAGGTCTGCCGAGACAAAGTCTTAAAGTAACCCAGGTCTGGGACCTGCACCAACAAGTTATATATGAGAAAGGCCAGGGAAAGGGAGTTGTGAACTGTGAAAGTAAAGCCATGAAAGGCCAGGAGAAGTGTGTCATCCCCTGTGGTGTTGTGAACTGTGAAAATAAAGTCAAGAAAGGCCATAGGGGGGAGGCATTCCCCTGGCTTGGTGTGGTAAACACTGAGAGTCGGACATCAGGGGAAAGAAGTCATTCTCCTGGTAATTGACCTTACAAGAAGGATCAAACCAGTGATCCAGGGGAAAGGAGTCATTCCCCCTGAAGGAAAGAAATAGTGAACTTTTGATGCAGTGTTAAAGGACCAGCAACCTTCTGTTTGTGAAACATTAAAACCAAGGGGAAGGAGTCATTCTCACTGGTGAGGAATTTGCAAGCAGAGCTGTGCCAGCCAGTCCAGGAGGAGAGAGTCATTCTCCTGGACTAAGAACATTGGCACAATCTTTGGTTTAGTTGTACGTGTAAGGAACAGAGATAGGGATGTTTGACACAGGGCGGCGGACTCTTTTTTGTTGTAACGACATCCTGACAGAAACATTAAGCATCCTGACAGAAACATTAACACTTTTAGTTGAGGTAAGGAACCCCCTCCTAGATTTAGAGAAAGGCAAGTTTTCTCTTTATTTTGATCTTAAATAAATGTCTTTAGCAATCACTGTGTCACCAGTGTGTCGGTCTTCTCCTTCTGCACCCTTGCAATATATTTAAATATATATATATATATATATATATATATATATATATATATATATATATATATATATATATATATATATATATATATATAGTTATGATAATAGGGGGTTGACAGGCTCATCAGGAATAGACATGAAGTCCCTTCGATCTGGACAGAGGCCCTGGGACCCATACACCAAATACAGGAAGCTTGTGGCTCTGACTGTGTAGCTCTGGGAGGCCGTCTAGCCTGGGTGACAATGAAACTCCAAGCATCAGCGGAAAAGGGGACGGTCTGAGTTAGACACTGTTCCACTAGGCTGCAAAGGTGTATCACTCGAAGCTGGGGTGTTCGGCTTAAGTCAGCTCAGAAGGCGTTGGCCAGGTTTGAGCGGATCACAAACCAGGTTGGCGGCTCAACCCTCAAGCTGGTCCGCGTTGTTTATGTTATAGCATTCTACTGCTCTTGGATTGGTTCATTAGTATGTGGCATGCCAGTGAGTCTGGTTTTCTTTAGGCCACTAAGAGTGGATTTGCTGGTAGCCAGGTCAAAGAGCTACATGAATTTGAAATCCGTAAAGAAGAAATGTATGGTGTCTCTGTAATTATCTACGTTTTGGTTGGGCAGATGAGTTTGGTGTGAGCTTTTCATCTGTGCCCATAAAGACTCCAGCCAGAAGAGTGTGGCAGAGGAGAGGCAGTAGTGTGCCCATACAGCCGCTCTGGGGGCGGGAGTACTGCAGCTGCATGGTAAGCATTAACCACAGTGCTCCGATTTTTAGTGACGATAAGTGAAAATATGTTGGACGGCTATGTAGTCCTGGCCTTATCTTGTGTCCCGGGAAGCCTAGTGTTGCCCCGAGTCCAGATTCCCTGAAAAGCAGGACTCATATACTCTGGTGGCGCGTGTTCATAGCCGGGAATGCATTGGAGCCCCTCCCTTCATGCCTCTCAATAAACTAATGATAACCTTGATAAACCTTTTGCAGTTGGGGAGAATAGCTTTGTCTATTGAGCATGACTACTTCACTGGCTGGCGCTTCTGCCACAGGTGCTCCCCACATTGAGGGAAACAAATAGATGGACCTCTGGACCCCTCATCAGGATTTTGGGGGTTACAGATACATGGGTCCTCATGGCTTTGAAATGAGTGCCTGTGGTGTGTTGCGCCAACATAGCAGGAAACTGCAGATTTTGAGTGTTGTGGAATGTCCCTGGTGACATAGCAGTGTTGCTTAAAAAGTACTGTGGTCCAACTTTTGATGCAACTAGCAGTTGTCTTTGTTCGGGGCCCATTAGAGATCCTTCCGTTATTCAGGCTGTCGGGGGCATGTGGTGTTGCATACTGTTCTGAGAGAGTAGTGCCTGGACCTGCTATCATTCATGTTAGCTGTCCATAGGGAGATAGGTTAGCTACAGGGGTTTGTAGGTTGGTGATTGCGATGCTGTGTGTGCGCATACTTGAATGCCATGTTCTCTTGTGTGGATTTGCTTGGAATGCTATTGTACTATATTGTAGGTTGTGGTGCATTTCTCCATATATTGATACTCTTGTCGTGAGGCGTCCCATGGAAAGTTTTTGATATGACACGGGTTCGAATCCCGGGTCAGCGTTATAAAAAATATATATATATAATTAGGTCATGGCCAATTATGCATGAATTTAGGATTCAGATTTGGTGCGTCAGTGGTGATTGCAACTGTCCTACACATCTCTGAAAAATGCTATGTATGCTAGACAGTTTAGGGGCCTAGTGCTACTAACCCTTGATGTGCCTTTGCACATTCTATACCTGTTGTCTTATTTTCTTCTGACCTATCTGCATGTGACTGATTGTAGTTGAGGGTGTTGTGGGGAAATGTGAGGAAGGGACCTTGCGGTCTTGAACACTTGGACCTGTTAATGACATTCACAGATCCCTGAACCTTCGGTAAACCAGAAAGTAACATTCCCAGGTGATCTCACCCCCACCCATTTTGAAAAATACAACATTCAACTACCACACCTCACAGAATTCCAGTCCGTGTCGGAGGAAAACCTGGACTGGATCCGAGACCAGTCCATGAACTTCTAAATCTGTGGTCAACTGCAGTTCTAGATGATAGAGGACTGTGGACAGACTTTAATCTAGTTCCTAATGTTAGGAGAGACGTGAGAGAACAGGATTCGAGCTCAGATATCTGGGCCTGGCTAACAAACCACTGAGAAAAACCGCATCTTCCATAATCCCATTACAAATCTGAGGACAGGAACAATATTAGGAAGACCAACCCACCTCACAGAATTATGTTCTAACTCCCCCAGAGGACAGACCAATGGAACTGGCATCCCTCCCCCACTGTGAAAACCAGAGTGGCAGAACAAAATGCTGGTTCCCTATCTAAGATCAATGGAAAAAGAGACACAAGACCATGGTTCTATGTCTTATGTTTGCTTTTTGTAGGTCGCCTAACAAAAAGACTGATTTTTTCCATCCGTTTTTAGGCGGCCTACAAAATGTGAAAAGACAAGGTTGCTTCGTCATCCCTCAACCCCACTCTGGTGGGATTTGTTTGAAATCGGGGGAGTTTCACTGCCTGAAACCGCCTCCCTCAGCCCCCCTCAGCCCTAGCCCCTCACTCCCTACCCAAGACTCCCCTAAACCAGACAAACACAGACACACAACACACAACACAAACTCACACTTACCCATTCTCTCCCATAGCTGCTCTCAGCGAGGGCTGCCAGTCCGAAGACTTGGGTTTCCTTATGAGGTCTGGGTCGAACATGTTAGCAATCTATGTGTCCTCTGGCTCCAAGTTCTTGTCTTTCTTGTGCCTCTTACTGCTGGGCTTTGCCCAGTCTTCCTCTGCCTTATTATCTTACTCCTGCGAGGAATTCTCAGCCTCTTGTGACTCTTCCTCTGAGTCAGGCTCAAGCTCACCCATATTATTTTCCCCTGGTGTGGGGGTTCGGTGGCATGGCACTGCCGATCTCAGGACAAATGCTTTCCTTAGTTTGCTGAAGGAATCGGCTGCCTCTGAGACCTCAATGCCTGCCCCGTACTGGTGGCCCGGAGGGGCAGTAGAAGAGTCTTTCCTCTTCTGGACCTCGTTACCCCCAGCGATCCTGCATTGTCACAGGCTTTTGTGGACTTGCCGACCTTCTCCGGCCTGGTGCCCCATTTCTGGCTCAGCAATGTCTCCAGTGTGACCAGTCTCTCCTGTAAGGGTACGACCCCTTGAGCCATGGCATCAGCTAAAGAACTCCCCAACACCTCCTTAAAACTGAATGTCAGGTCTTGAGCTTGCTTCTCTTCCTTCCAGTTGTAGTTAGACATGTTGAGGTATAGGCTATAGTGCCAAGTGTCTAGCTTGCAAACTTATGTGCACATCGCTGTTCCTTAGGATGCCTGATGTGATGTGACTGCCCCTGGTGTGTCTGCTTACTGCTCCCAGCTCCTGAGAACTGTCGCGTTCTTTTGCCTTCAAATAACTTTAATCACTAGGGGATCTCACATAGTGCTTATGTACGCACTGCCCGAAGGAATATCTTGTCACTTGTGCAACGCTGGATATGAAGGAGGAGCCCCGCCTACCCAAGCGTGAGGCCTCACTCTTCTAAGCCTCCTGTGCCCTGCTGCCGGGCAGAGGCCACGCCCTCCCGGTGGAAGGGGCCCGGCGGGAGCCCAGGCTGTCTGGCAGAGGACTCAACCCCGGGGAGTGAGGGAGTCCATTCGAGAGGCCGACGCTCTCGTGCGTTGGCTCGCTGTAATGGTGGTGGAGGCCCCGCTTCCACAGGGAGGGAGCTTGGCGGGACTCTGCGCTCTTCTGCACTGGCCCAGCACTGCTCTCTTCGACCTTGCAGAGGCGAGGTGGAGCTTCTAGAGGGCGCTCTTCACTTCCTCTTCACTGCTTCGAAACCCGGACGTGCTTGTCATTAAGCATGGGACCTGGCAGCAGTGAGGGTCTAGCCTCTACCTTGTCTTTCCCGACGAGGGTCAGCTCCGCTACTCAGTCCAAACAACTGCTCAATCAACCGTTCGACAATAATAATACTACGCTTGCGCTGTTAAGTAGCCACACTGCTTTTTTCTACTCATCTGTACACAACCTACACATTTCTAGGCTATAATGCTCTACAGTGAAAAAGCTGAATGTTCTGTCGCAAGGCCTAGGAGATCGGAGATGGTAACTTATTTGGAACATGCAGCACCTTTGGGGTCATTCCCGCTACCTTGAATAGTTGCACTTGGCCTGGTAACTGTCCAAAACTCCACAGCTGATAAGACCCTTGCTGTCCAATCCATAACCACCTTCCAAGCTAAGCTTGCACTATGTTGCACTGGCCAATCACCTTACCCTAGCCTGAAAGTTTGTATTCGCAACACATAGAGGTGGTCTCAAGAGGAGGCACCAGATATGGCTTGCCCAATAATCGCACTAAACCTTATAGAATGCATATGCATATATTGTTCACCTCGCTAACCAATCCCTTCCCCAGTTAGGTTTTTGGAGGTAATCCCATTTTTGTGACTTCATGGGTTAACAAAACTGGAGGACAGGCGCCTGGAGAGTGAGAGCGCTTAGAGAATGTTGCATTGTTCATGCTGCAATACCTGTCTGTGAATTCTTAATAAAAACAGTGAACCTAGTACTATGGCTGGGCCTTCCTTTCTTGTGACAGGGGGTTTCCAGGGCCTAGTTCCTCTTGCATGTAAACAGGGAGACTGATAATAGATATGATATGATATGGTATTTATAACACGCCTATACACAAGTGTTTCAAGGCGCAATGAGGCAAGGGAGGGGAAACAAAGGGAGTTCAAGACAATGATCTTACTAGGCCTAGTGACATTGAGATCACGCATGTTTAGGGGAGAGGCAAGGGGAAAAGTGCCAGGGGAAGGGGAGGAGGAGCAAGTGCATGACACAGGATCAAAACATCAAAGAACAAGTAGTGCGGCCAGCAGGTGGCAGTGCAAGGTTAGGTGCAGGCAACAAGTGTCTGATAAGTGGTGGTAGGGGACTGTAGGGATGCAGATACAGACCCAAGTGCAAGGTTGCAGGAGGCAGTGCAGGGGTGCAACTGGGAGGGGAGGGACCTGGGCCAGTGGTTCAGAGGGTAGCCAGGTGACCAGTGCAATGTAAAACAGGAGATCAGCAGGGAAGAGGAAGAGAGAAGGCAGAAGCAATGAGGAAAGTATTGAGATGCTTCGGGAACCTGAGATGGTTCTGCTCAGGTTTCGGAGAGGATGTTCCAGAGAGAGGAGCTAGCCGAAGAGAGAGAGAGAGAGATCTGCCTCCAACTCGTTGCTTGGAAAAGCAACTGAACCTCAAGAAGGTGGAGGAGCGAAGAGTTTGAGTAAGATGATACTTCTGAAGGGAAAGATGGAGGATTTGTGGTCCCAGGCCACAAAAGGCCTTGTGGACAATGCAGAGGGTCATGGACTTGATCCTTGAAGCCACTGAGAGCCAAAAGAGAGATTTCAGGGCTGGAGAGATACAATCCCTGGGCTTGAGGCCAAGGACAAGTCTTGCAGTCTTGTTCTGGATGAGTTGCAGAGGACAGAGAGTAGAGTCAGGCAGATTTAAAAAGAGGCTGTTGCAGTAGTCATGCCTAGAGAGAACCAGAGTTAAGGGGAGCGAGAGCTTCTGGGGGAAGGGGAGGAAAGGAAGAATACCTCTGAGGAGTTTCAGTTGGTAGTTTGACTTCTTGGAGATGTCAGAGATGTGAGGAGAGAAGGAAAGTGTGGAGTCGAAGGTGACCACAAGGTTCTTAGCCTAACAGGTGGGAGCAGGAAGAGGGCCAGCGGAGGACAGCCAGGAAGTGGCAGGAAAGGAAGGTGCAGGTGTGCCGATGAGGAGGATCTCTGTCTTAATGGCATTCAAGCAGAGATCGTTGCTGGCACATCACTCCTGGATTGCGGACAGACAATCTGGATGAGAGAAGGAGCAAAGGAGGCAGAGGGGAGCCTGAAAGCGAGCTGAATGTCGTCCGCATAACACTGGAAGTTGGAGCAGGGAGCAGCAATGCAGTGGGCGAGAGGTGCCAGGTATTGGTTGAACAACCAGGGGTTAGACCCATGGGGCACACCACAGGTGAAGATGGAGTAGAGGAAGGATTCAAGTTGGACCTGGGAGGGTCAGTCTGAGAGGAAAGAAGTCAGCCAGGCCAGAGCCTGATCAGTGGTCCCAGGTTATCACTGTGCCGGTTGAGCTGAATGGCATGGGGACCATGTCAAAGGCAGAACAGAGCTCAAGTAGGATGAGGAGGGGAGATTAGCATCAAAGTTAGAGAGCAGGTCTTCACAGATGTTCAGGAGAGCAGTTTCCATGCTTTCGGCTGCTCTGAAGCCAGACTGATGGTCATGGAGACAACCAACAGATTCAGTGTGAAGATTGAGCTGGGAGATGGCCAGCTTTTCCAGGAGTTTGCTCAGGAAAGGAGTGGAGGAGATTGGGCGATAATTAGCTGGATGGGAGGGGTCGGCTGAGGGTTTTTGGAGAAGGGGGTGCACAAGAGTGCTTCAGAGGGGAAGGGAAGGTTCCACTGGTGAAAGAGTGGTTGCAGAAGTTGGCCAAGGCTGGAGCAAGGATGTCAATGTGGTCCTTAATGGTTTTGGAGGAATAGTTCCCTTGCCACTATTACAGGATAGAAGGAGGAGTGTGGAAGAGCTAAAGGAGAATATGGAGGTGGTAAAGAGTAATACTAGGAAGGTCATGAAGGCAGTAAAGGAGACTAAGATGGTGACATGGAGGAACATGAGTAGGAGAGATTAGGTGGGTAACCAGTGTGAAGAGAAGGCTGGCAGAGACACTTGGAGAGAAGAGGTGGAAGAGTGGGTTCAATAGGAGGGTGAATATGGTAAATGTACAAGAAGAGGAGGGGTGTTTTGAAGAGACCAGGTGGAGAGCTGAGAAGGGGAAGAAAGCTAGTGAGAAAGAGGCAGACATACCTTAAGACTACAAGGTGTACGTGGAGGCAGGGTGGAGTGATGATTATGGGATTATGAGTCAAAGAGCGGAATTACGAGAGAATAGGAGGTGCAAGAAATGTCCCCTTAGGCACAAGATTGTTGCTACTCATTGAGTAGGTAGATGATGGGGTTTTGAGGATTAGTCAGAGGACCACCACATAGGGAGGAAAGAAGGCACCCTTATAAAGAAGCTTCACCTACAGAGAAGCTGAGGTGACCAGTCTTGCGGTGTAAACTCTGGGATGTAATCACACCTCACTGAGCACTAGCTCTCACCACTGCCTAGGCCTAATGGGAAGGTGCATGCAGGGCCCCAATACCCAGGAAAAGGAGTCATCCTGGGGAAGCAGAGGCATGAATCCACAGAAGAAGGAATCAGAAAAAGAAGTCCAGGGTCACTTAAACCCAGCCAAGACTAAGATTAACGGAGAAAGAGGCATTTGTTTGGCTCTAGGTACTTTTTCCTGCATTGAAAGACATCTGTTAGATTCCAGGGACATTTATTTGAACTTAGAGGCTGTACTATTGACCCCCTCGAGATGCCAAGCACTGCCTAATAGCTATAACTAAAAATGGCATTGATCACAGCCAAGGGCTCTCAGCCAAGACTCCCCAGCTGCAAAACCTGCTGCTTGCTTTTCATCAGCCTATCTTCACTCCTCTGAAAAAGAAGAGCGTGTTCTCACATAATCAAAACATGGCACTTTGCAGTAGATTTCGATGTACCACTACCAAGGTTAGCGCTGTCCTCTAACTCACAAGGTCATGGTAACAAGCACTTCCTCTGATGTGCGTTATGTATTGTAACAGCATGGAGTAATGCATTCAGCGGCTGCTTTAGAAGGGCTTTGTGTGTATTTACTGTTATAAGGACACGCTAGGGTCCACAGCTTTTTAGGAATATTGCAGTCTAACATTTATAAAATCAAAGGATGGTAGTGCCTATCATTCTAGTCGAAGCTGTGGCTAGGTGCCGTCTTCATTTTAAAATGCATGCCATCCCTATGTCTAGATGTGTAGGCGCTATATTGTATTGTGCATGATAGGTAGGATAAATAGACCCTAAACCTCTGGGTCTCAGCAACACTGCAACACTTTGGGCCTCATTATAAGTCTGCCGGTAAGAAATCCGATTTTCCAGCATGCCGGTGCCACTGTGTCAGGCAACCCGTGATGCCGGAATCTTCAGCGGATTATGTGTTGGTGTGCACCCCCCAAAAACGACAACACCATTGTCCTGGATGCCGGTGACTCCGAATTCGGCAACACAGTCCCAAAGCCATCGGCACCGGTAACAGTGGTACCACAAATACCGTGATTCGGAAACAGTGATCGCCGGAACAGGAAATCGGCCGGCGTCCATTACAAAAACACAATCCATTGCAATCCTGAAAGCATAGGCGACATTCACCACTGCTGACCACAGAAACTCCACCTTTACCATGTCATCAAGAATCTGTGAGACCAGGAGGCACAATCCAGGCTTCAGTGAGGCAGAACTTAACATGTTATCCAACACCATAGTCCAGCATGCTGCAGAGCTCTTCACAAACGACCAGAGCAGGCAGGCTTAGCTGCGCAAGAAGAGCATCTGGGAGGAGTTTACCCAGAAAGTTTCTGCAGTCGGCACAACCCCCTGCACAATGTGAGACTGCCACAAGAGGTGGGACGATCTGCACTTCCGGGTGCGCAACCTCCTCTCCCCAATGCGCCTGTTGCTCTGGGAGCGGACGTGCAGCAGTGTGCTGCACCTCAAAGCCCTCAAAGGGGTCAGTTCTGAAGAAGCCAGAGCCAGGACACCTGAAGAGGCTAATGAGTACACATAACCTCAATGTAATGTCAACCTCCCTGTCCACCCTACACCCACTACTGTAGCAATATATGACAAGTGCATCGTCCACAACACCAATAAAGCTCCTCCAAGAGACCAGCAACCCGGGTGCATACACCGACATACACCCTCCCCCAAAACATCACTCATATTACAAATACACCTAGAACACAGCACAGTCACCCTGCACTGCCAACAGAACATGCTTCTGCTTCCACTCAGACACACATCCCCCGGTCACAGCTTAATGCATGTGCACCCGCTGTTCTTCCCCTGGCAAAAAGTCACATCGGTGCTAAGCCCCTTATCCACCCACAAATGACCAGCGTCAGACACAAAGGAAACATGTGACTCTTTCGTCCCATTCAGCACGACACATGAGCAGAAATGGCCACCTATCCTTGTCAGTGCTACAGGCAGCAGGCACATGGCGAACCCATCCATGGCCCACCCCTCCCCAAACCAGCATCCCACAGCGTGATGCCCACACCTCTAACACCATACACAGCAATTGTCAGTACACCACAACAGTATCTCCCGCACACCAACCTACCATATATGGACATCACACATCCATCCACACAGTACGCATGACACAAGCATGTGTGCTCCATGCCATGTACCCTACCGTGTCCCTGATACAGCACAGGCACAAACAAGAAAATGCATGAATCTCTGCTCCATCAATCCACACTGTTCACTGACAACCTGCCTTTCTGACTCCCTCAGGCACATCATCCGTCTTCGAAGAGGCCCATCCAAGCACCTCAAGGGGCACCAGCCGTTGACACCGCCAGACCCAAGGGATCACCACCACCTCCACCCAGGACACCACAGCCTCAACAGGCACAACTGCCTCTGCCACCCCCGCTGCATCCTTTGAGCCACCACTGGTCGCACAAGCTTCAGCCATTGAGCCACCACTGGTCGCATGGTCGCACAATCTCCAGCCATTGAGCCATCACTGGTCGCACAAGCCCCAGCCATTGGGCCACCATCGGTCGCACAAGCTGCACCCACCCGGGCAGCCCCAGCTGCAGCAGTACCACCACCCCCGCAGCCACATGCATGTGCACATGTATCCAGTGTAGAGGAGATAGCAGACAACCCCATTGTGAGGGAAATTGATGGCAGACTCAGCCGCATGGAACAACGCCAGGATGCCTTCATTGCCCTGCTGCAGCAGCACCTCCAGGAGACGCAGCTGATGTGGGAGAGCATCCAGGCTATTGGATGTTGTAATGCCTGTACACTTGGCCGTTGTACACAAGCCATTGTACAGATATCCAGGAGGGTACTGGAGGGCAACAGTGTAATGTCTTCAATAGCTGAGACAATCGCTATGTTCCTCCAGGCCTTCCTAGACTGACGGCCCACAGACTCCCTCACGCACTATGCTCCAGTACAACGCCTGCTAGTTCCGTGCAGAGAAGCCCATGGCGGGGTTCAATGTGGCTGTCCAACTCGGCACACAGCCGCATGTGACCCGAAAAGGGGACGTAAATAGGCCCAGGACACACATGTGCCCCGTCTGTGACTTGTGCAAGTCATCCTTGCAGAACATGACAGGAGTTGTGTAGAGACAGTTGGGGAGGGGGAGTGAGGAGGGATAGTTGGTGAGTGGGGAGGGATAGTTGGGGAGGGGGAGTGGTGAGGGAATAGTTTTGGCAGAGATTGGTATTCCACATTTGTAAATAATTTCATTATACACATTACAGTTGGTGTAGCATTGGACTCATGACTGGACATTGTTTTTTTTGTAAATTATGTATTTACTTTGCAGTGCCATGTGCATTGGCTCATCTGTGCCACATGCGTGTGTGAAGTGCTCAAAAATAGTGGTAAATCCGATCATCGCATGCAACACAGCCATCCATGCACCCCTGCGATGTGCCAATGGTAGTTCATCATCACTGTCATCTTCCTCCGCCTCTGGTGGGTGCATGTTTATGTCAGGGGCCAGTGGGTTGTTGCACCTGAAACACATGTTATGCAACATGGCAGAGGCCAGGACTATCTTGCCCACCTTCACCGGGCTGTACATAAGTGCGCCCCCCGATCTGCTCAGGCGGCGGAACCTTGTCTTTAACAGGCCAAATGACTGCTCTATTGTACGAGTACGGATGTGAGCACGGTTGTAACCCTGCTCGTGCTGGTTCTGTGGTTGCCTCACGGGGGTCAAAAGCCATGGCATCAGGGGATATCCAGCATCACCTGCACAGGAGTGACAGAAAGGGTAGAAGGTCATTGTTTTGGCTGTTCCATGTTGGTACAGTATGTATAACTAAGCAATGCAACTGTACACATGCTAACTGCTGGTAACGTAGCATATGTCATAGTTGTACATGGTAACATGCACATTGTCAGTGTGAATGGATTTCCATGCATTGTATGGACCATTTTGTGTAGCATCTGGATCATATTAGGGATTTATGTCTGCAGTCATCAATGAAAAGGTAATGGCACATTCTAAATGCAATTGTGGCTTGTACGGGTATAAGCGTGCTGGTGCAATCACCAAGTGGCAATGTTTCCCGGCTTGCAAAATAGTATTTGGACTGACACAGCTGGTGTGCCAGACACAGCAGTCCCTGCCGGTGGCCTCAGACCTGGTAGGCAGGTCTGACACAGGTAAGGATGTATATCTGAGTTGCAATGTGTGTTAATGTATTTTTGATCATGCTTGCATTCTGATGTACATGATGTGATGCATGGGAGTGGTTGTACAGCATCAAAGATTATGGCAAAATGATGGATGTCAATATATTCACAGAGAGCTACCATACGAGGAATTGAATGGAGAGGGAAAGCAATGACTGCAGTATGATTCCCAACAAGCCAATACGCCTTGGCAATATGAGTGGTGATTCTGTGGTTTGTTGTCGCTTTTCCATTGCTCATTCACACCCACCTTGACATGTGACCCTTTCGTGTCAACACACACAAATTAGAGTGGTGTGTGTTCTTATTGTTTTTCAATTCTGCAGTCCTGCGCTGAGCATATCACACATTCATAAACATGTCTGGCTGCATTTTTGAGAATAAGGTAACATGCATGTGTGTATATGCACTTGAAACAGGCAGGGGAGCTGGCTACCTCGTGTGAGAAATGCTAGTGGGGGTAAGGAGGTGGAGTATTGTGATGCTGAAGAATGATTAGTTCGTGCAGCAGGTGGTGTGGGTTGTGCTGAGTGTGTTTGTGCAGGGTTTAGGGACATTGGTGTGATGCATTCTGTTACATGTAGTGGTTTTGATGTTGGAGTACAGATTTGATGCTGTTATGCATGTGCATGTCCCGTTTGGACAATTGACACACGTCGGTCAAGGACTAGAACTCTGGCATGATATTTCTGTGTTGGACATTGCATTGCACACATGCACTGCAGATAGTTGTTGTACATCCCAACATTCAACAGTGCACATGCTTTTGTAGATACACTTACCCAACAGCCAGGAACACTATGGTGTATCCTGCCCCTGCTCCCCCCTTCAACAGTGCACATGCTTTGTTAAATACACTCGACCAACAGCCAGGAACACTATGGTGTATCCTGCCCCCACCCCCTTTCAACAGTGCACATGCTTTGGTAGATACACTCACCCAACAGCCAGGTACACTATGGTGTATCCTGCACCCCCTTCAACAGTACACATGCTTTGGTAGATACACACACCCAACAGCCAGGTACGCTCTCCGCTGTGACGAGCCATGTACCCTGGCAGTGAGGAGTTCCACAGCACCATGGAGTCGTTGGTTTGACCATGGAATCGGGCACAGCAGTGGGTGATGAAGTGGCAGGCATCACACACCATCTGCACATTGAGTGAGTGGTAGAGTTTTCGGTACCTGTACAATGCCTCATTGGCATGCCTGGCCACCAATTCCACGTGTGCAGTCCAATGCACCCATCACATTGGGAATGCCTAAAAGGGCATGGAATGCAATTTTCATGGCATTGACCTCGTCAGCCGTTCTCGCTAGGCCTATGTGATCTGCCACATGCCTCAGGAGTGCATCAATGACCTGGATCAGGACACACAAGAAACAGGGTTGCAATAGCCCATGCAGTGCATCCACAGTGAGTTGGTAAGTGCCCGTGGCTAGGAGGTGTAGCACAGACACTACTTTGAGCAAGGGGGTGATGGTTGTATGGATTTGTATGAAGCTTACCAGGTCATCATGGATCATGTCCACTATGGATGTGATGGTCTCGCTGTCTAGCCGGTACAGGGTGTGGATCTGTGTTGGGCTCAGGTTGCAGAGGGGGCTCTTATGCGTGGTATAGGTGGCTGCCTGCGGGCTGCAACCTGCTGGACATTGTTGTTTTGCAGAGCCATGATGGCCCTCCTTCTCCCGCTGCGCCACCCCCACATCCTCTGCCTCCCTGCCTCTTCAAGTAGTAGGCCGGCATGCAGGGTCTACAGCTCCAGTATTGCTACTGCTAACATTGTAGTGTTGGAAGGGGTGTGGGAGTGGTCCTTTTGTACTTTTACAGTGTTCATTGAGGCCACCTGTGCTGATTTTGGCCACCTGTGGCCTGTTACTACACACCTAACTCTAGTTAACGCCTGGTATGCAGTACTGGTGTTTTCTGGTGTGGAAATCACAGTGCTACCGCCATGTCCATGCCGGTGTTTCTGTGTTATGTGGTATTCAGAATGTGCACGTACTAACGCCATGCCAGTGTCTCAAACACGGCAGACACGTTTTGCCACAGATTCCAGTCATGGTGTTTACGGTTACGGTAGGTTGCTTGCGGTGGCGGTGTAGCGGCATCACAACTCAGAGTAGGCTGGACCGGAAAAGGATGCCGGTACGGAGTGTCTGGCACCGCTATTTCTGGACCGGCATACTTGTAATGAGGCCCTATGTTTTTCTGTAAAATCATTTAATCTCAAAGGTTATTACGTAGAAAGTCAAAATGTAACCGCTACTGTGCATGCATCACATGACCAGAAAGGTTCAATACATTACCTGTTTAAATGTACGAATTCTATCTTGTTGAAAAGGTTTCTTCAGTACGATGTAATGTCACTGTCCAGTTCAACAGTCAAGACTTGAATGCCAATGTTTTGTTCACATTTGTCTATGATCTCACTTGGAACCTAGCTGGCATTTTCAGCATTCATCACATCGGTGTGGGCTGACGTAGCGAACATCTGTGCATCTTCTTTTTCTTGGCACCGTGCGGCCACCGCAGTTTGTGGTATATCGTCTGTCTTTCCAAAGGACTCTATGAGGCCTTGTTTACCATCATCTGTGCTTAAAGCCATTGCCAAGTCTGCATGTCGCCCAGCGATTGCAAGGGCCTAATAGGTCATTTCTTGTTCTTTCTAACTCTGAGTCAGCTGTTCATGTTGACACAGGGACGGGTCAGGGGGTGAAAGCTCGTCGCAACATGATGTTGTTGTTGCTGTAGGCAAATGCTTCTCCAAACGGCCCAAGGATAGATTATTAATGTTTTATCAACCTTTATTACAAAACCCGCATTTGGCGATTCCACCGGCCCCCCCCCCCGATTGGTAGATATTTCAGGCGATAGATGTAGCATGATATGATATGATATTTTATTTGTATCGTGCTTGTACACAAGTGTTTCAGAGCGAGACTAGGCAAGGGAGGGGAACAAGTGAGAACACAACATGAAAACGATCTTACTAGGCCAAGTGACATTGAGAACGCGCAAGTGCATGGGAAAGGGAAACGGAAAAAAGTGCATGGAAGAGGGAGAGTGGAAAGTGCAGAGCGAGGAGCGCAGATAAATAAAATAAATAGAAAATGGAGGCAAACTGTGGTAGTGCAGCCAGCAAGTCTCAAGTGCTGTGTTTAAGGCAGCAGAGTGGGTAAGTCTGAATAAGTGCAAAAAAGAAGAAAAATGGGGGGTGGGGGGCCCTATGGGTACAGATACAGTCCCCAGTGCAAGGGGTGGCCAGGAGGCAGTGCAGGAAGGTGGCAGGGTGAGCAGGTACCTGGGCCCAGGGGACAGAGGGTGGCCAGGTGCACAGTGCCAAGAGAGCAGATCAGCAGGGGAGAAGGGGATCGAAGGCAGAAGCAAAGAGGAAGGTTTTGAGGTGCTTCCGGAACCAGAGATGGTTCTCCTCAAGTTTTAGAGTGGCAGGGAGGCTGTTCCAGAGGGAGGCCCCAGCCGAAGATAGAGATCTACCCCCAGCTTGTTGCTTTGAAAAACGATTGACCCGGAGGGAGTTGGAGGTAGAGGAGTGAAGAGCTCGAGAGGAGAGGTATTTGCAGAGGGATAGCTGAAGGTATTTTGGACCCAGGCCCCAGAAAGCCTTGTGGACAATGCAGAGGGTTTTGAATGTAATCCTTTCATCCACTGATAGCCAATGGAGAGATTTCAGAGCTGGAGCGATACGATCCCAGTGCTTGAGGCCAAGGACAAGTCTCGCAGAACCTGGCCAGCGAGGATGCACACCATTTCGCACCCGGAAAAGTGACATGGCAGGATTTCTAATGGAGCACCCGCGTGGCGCCTCTTCAGTGGGCCCGGAGAAGTTCTCAGGAGCGGAAAAGCCTTCCACGGAAGGGCGGCCAGTAGCCTTGATGGCGGCAGGTGCCACCGAGGCTTGGGAGGCCTGGAACCTGCAGTTCCAGTGAACGTACCCTGAACCCCAAGATGCTACAGAAAGACTGGTTGGTCAAGCTTCCATGGAGGCAGCCAGACCGTAGCATAATGTGATTTCATCCAGGATCTGGCTCGTAATGCATAGTCTGTCTTCTAGTGCTACAATCTTGACTTTGACTGTCTGAATGGTGCTGCATGAGGAGAATTTTTTGGTAGTATGTAGGCGTTTTTGAAAATATTTTACAATTGCATACGCCCCTGAATTGCTCTTACTGCACGTAAAACTTGGATTTGGTTGCATCTCTCATTTTGTCAATATCTCTTGTTGATCAAACATTTGAAGTGATTTCGAGTTTTGAGCATAATGAGCCTCATTAAGAGTTGGGTGTTGCGGCAAACAAGTGGCGGTAATTCTGTTGCCACCTATATTTTGTCTGCAAATGAATTACCACCGTTGTTAACCCACAGTGCCAAATTCCAAGTTTGGAAGAAAAGTGGAGGATTCACATCCAGCAAAAAGGTAAATCCTCCCTCCACTTTGTCTCCAAAAATCAGCATATTTACTGCAACAGAATTACTACTTGCAGTAAATCTGCTAAAATCCCCCTGGAGTCCTATGGACTTCAAAATTTGGAACTAACATCGCCTACCACCACATCTAATCCCGTGGTAAACCTATGAACTAAATGGAGGTAACAGTAAACAATTTGGCAGTAATTCAGCAGATTTAACGCTAAACTCCTAATGAAGCCCAATGTACTTTTGCATAATATTGGGTATCATGTGTTTCTTGCTTGTCTTCAGTAGCTCATAGCTTAAAATGTTCTGCTGACGTGATTGTCTGAGGGTGGCCTGTAATGTGACAGGCCTCATTCTTCTGCCATCTGCCAGTGAAATATTTAATTTTTTTTAAAAGTCGTTGCTCTGCTTTTGCTGACACGTTGCATGTATGTTATGGTCTTGTGAAAACATGTGTTTAAAATAACATTAATGTTAGTCACATGTCATTTTCTGTGGTTAAAACGGTTTTGTATGCATCTATTGAAAATAACTGTATATTTAAAATAATTTTAGTATATTAAGGTCAGGCCACTGGGAAACCCTCTCAGCCTTGGGTGGGAGGCCTACCATGGAGGAATCCAGGGACCGTCCTAACCCAGAGGGGGACTGTAACAGTTGGGGGGGCCCAAATTCCTATCCCCTCCACGTATACCAAATTTCCTCACCCCATGCCTATGACCCCAAATGCGGGTTTTCTCTTTTCATCCCAGAAAAAGCACAGAGTCTGAAGAAGACCACCCATGAGATGAAGAGCCAGCAACGCCCCACAAAAACACATTGGCGCACTCCAACAGCGAGAGCGAGCTAACAGGAGGAGAGGCATGGAGGGGAAGCAATAGAGGCAGTAGCTGGAGCTCCCACGTTGGCAATCACCAGAGCTGTGCTAGCCTCCATTTGCCCACTGAGGAGACCATGGCGGATCCCCTAGACCACCAGGGGCCTGCAATACTCCCTCAACAGAAAATTGGCCTTACCTTAGGGACGGCCATGTCACGAACTGGAACACTGTACAAAAGAAATTGTTGTTTTGCAGCGGCCCCGCATGGGAAAAGGGGTGGAGCTGAAGGCACTATACATAGACTCTGCTATATGTAACACCTCCCCAGCTGGGAAGAAATGGCCAGATTGGCCAGGGACAGCAGACCAAGCAGAGAATTTGGAGAGGGTTAAAAGAGACCACAGGAAGCAGTGCGGTGTGGTTTGTTCGGGCGAGGTCAGAGGAGGAGGAGGGGGCAGACCAAGAGACAAGAAAGAGAAAGGACAGTGAATATGATTATGGAGCTGATTTTTGGAGAAGGCGAGGCATTGTTTAGCGAGTGTAAGTGGACGCTGCTTTGTGAGTGTGCGTAAAAGAGAGACAAATGTTTTTAGGAGGAGTACATGGAATTAATGTGAAGCGCTTGAGTGAGTGAAAGGATGATGTTTTCATAGAAGATAGTGAGGAGTGGTAGTGGAGAGGAGGGAATATCAGTGGGGAGTGCGTAGTGGTATTGTGGAGGAAGGAATAATGTCAGTGAGTGGAGGCAAGACTTGGAAGGAGTGGGAGACATTGTAGGGACAGCAGAGGCAAATGCAAGGGATAGTGAATGTGGGTGGAGTTGAGGGAAGGAGAGTAGTAAAAAGGGAACATGAGGAAGTGAGAGGAAGAGGAGTAGATGGGTTTGATAGGAAGGAGACTAAATCAGACAGTGTCTGGAAGGCACAATCCAATATCCCCTTTTAGATTACTATCCCCTGATATTGTGAGTTGAGTCTAGGATTTCCCTGAGGGAGATTAGATAGATAATTTTTCTGCCTTTGATCACCTCTAGTATTAGCCAAGACCTAGATGGTAGGAGTCAATATTTGCTATATACTAACCTGGGGAGTAGAGACACCTGGGCTGGGATTGGCACTTTCTAGACAAGGTAGAGATGGGCAACCCTATGGCCATGAAAATTAAAATTAAAGCCCTTGCACTATCTTTGAGATTCAGAGTATTCTTTGAGTCATCTGTGACATGTGGTGTCATCGTAGGACCCTATACACATCGATGCAGAGGTCACCTACTGCCATCCAAAATGTTAAGGCTAGTGTCACCGACAAAGAAGGCCTGAGTACCTGCGTGATAACCCCAGGAGCAGCAGTTGTGATTTAAATGGGGACACAAAAGTCACCATCTCTCCACGAGGGGAGGCCATGATTTGGACCAGTTTACATATGGAGACACCAGAGGAAACCTACAGAAGAGTTGCCCCAAAGCCTGGGTTGGCCCACAAGTATTCTATTGAGGTTGGAACAGGACCTATGGCAGAAAATACTAAGGGGAAGTAAAGGTAATCATGTTAAGCCTCATCAACATTTATTTTATTTATTTATTACATTTATGGATGCCCAGACCCTGGGGTGTCACAGCATTGGTACAGTGAATTAGTAAAGGAGATTCATATAGTTCTCGTCATATTTGTTAAACAACCAGGTTTTTACCACTTTTTTAAGGGTTGTATAGGACTGTTTGTTTCTGATATGCAGTGGTAACGGGTTCCAGACGGTAGGTCCTGGGACACGAAAGCTGACCCCACCTGATCTCTTCTTTCAAAGCGCAGGACCAGTAGTGTGGTACTGGAAGCATATTTTAGTGTGCACAAATGATGTTTAGTGGAGATGCCATTGTTCAGGTATTTGAACGCTTCCTTGTGGTTGCAGCGGTGTGCAGTAGTCAGTGTTTTGAAGTTGATATATTGCTTATATTGTGAAAACGGGCCAACCCATAGCTCAGCTTATATGTGAGAAGATCCTGGTCCTGGAGATCAGAGTTGGAAATACTGGAACCCACTGAAGGAGCCAAAGCAGTATTTGGAGAAATGACAGAGGTGCATGAAGGAAGAACCCATTCCGAGGGCTCAAGGGAACTGCCTCAATTTAGTTTGTCAAAGCCCAGAGAGCCGATCTGCTTCTAGATCAGGCTCAGAAGAACGTGGTATCATAAACTGAGATAGGTGAATTCTGAAAACGCAACACTTTATTGACAAGAATGGACTCTTGGATGGAGTCGATGTTATTCCAAGAGGAAAAGGCACCAACTATGACCAAATATTGGTGCCGAAGAGATTCCAGAATTAGAGGAAACCCATATGGCCTGAGGTATATGCCGAGATCAAACAGTTTTGCGTCTGCTGTCTGATCTGTCAAAAAACCTATCCAGATGAAGTACCGTGAGCACCCCTGCAGACATAGCCAATTATAGAGGTCCCTTTCCTCAGGATTGGCATGGACATAGTTGGCCCTTTGGAACCTTCCAAATCGGGGAATATACATATTGTGGTGATTGTCGACTGTGACCCGATATCCTGAAGCATTTCCTTTGAAAAAGCAACAACATGAAAGGAAACCCTTCTTTACGCAACAACATGAAAGGAAACCCTTCTTTACTCAAGTGGGTTTCCTATCTGAAATCCTCACAGACCAGGCAAGTAGTTTCACGTCAAAACTGATGAGCGAAATAAAGGTGTTGATGAATATTGATTCTCTCTGGACATCTTCATTTAACCCAAGCTTATCAAAGTTATCCAGATACCTCCTGCAGAACTATTTCGTCATTAAACTAACTATTTCTCCCAACCAAACGGTTACAGTTCACCTCATCTATAGGCCCCCAGGTCCTATCTCATCATTTATTGAGGATATATCTTCTACCCTTGCTTCCAACAACAAGCCTAACTCGCAAATCCTCCTTCTTGGTGATTTCAATTTAGGATACCAATATGTGAACGATTCTAAAGCTGCTGACCTCGTAAACACTCTAACAGCCTATGGCCTCACACAACACATCAATGTGCCCAGACACATCAAAGGTCGTACCCTTGACTGGGTTGCTGACCTGAACTGCACTCTTAACTTGATTGCAGTAACTCCCTGCCTTTGGTCCGACCACCATAAAATAGTCTTTGAAATTGACTCCTCTCTTCAAACCTCGAAACCTATTCTTGCCCCGTCCATCAAAACGCGAAACAAGAAGGATATTACGACGGAGAAACTTCTCCCATTATTCTTCCCATACTCAATACATTGCTGTTCACTTGCTCAGATCCCACTGTTCTAGTGGATACATACAATCAGGCCATGCTAAAAGCGCTCAACATCATTGCACCGCTAAAGCTGCGTAAACAAAAACCCTGTTTTCATCTCAACTCATGGTTCACTCCACAACTCGGAGACCTATTTAAAGAAAAAAGAAAGTCTGAGTCTCATTGGAAAAATATACCATCTCTAATTAACAAAAACAACCTAACCTTCACCTCCTCCACTTATAAAGCTGCTCTCCTCACAGCCAAAAAAGACGTTTACAACAAACGTATCCTGCAGGCACAATCTAACATTAAGGAACTCTTCAAGATCCTAAAAGAACTAGAGTCCCCTGTACCCCCATTGGACACTTGCATCCCTGACACCGCCTGGTGTACCAACATCCAGAAAGCACTTCTAGATAAAATCGCCACACTTCAAACTAAAATTAATGCTAAAAGAAGTAACATCTTGAACTCTGCCCTGAACTCACCTTCATTCAACCTCTCCACCCCTGAACATACTTGTAAACCATTCAGCTTCTCACCTCTTACTATTGAGAAAGTTGCAAATATCATAAGGAAGCTCAAGCCCTCAAACTGTCAAGGTGGCACATGTCCTGCTCCTATTATCAAGGAGGCAGTTTACAACCTTGTGCCTTTTATCACCACCTTCATAAACGCTTCTTTCAAATCTGGTATTGTCCCGGACAACCTCAAGGATGCCTGGGTCATTCCACTAATCAAATAACCCACTCTTGACCCAAGTAACCCGTCTAACTACAGGCCCATTACCACTGTGCCATATTTACTGAAAATTTTGGACCGTGCTGCCTACCTACAAATTCAGGATTACCTTGAATTGAACCAACTACTGGGACTCCGTCAATCTGGCTTCCGTCCTAGACATGGAACAGAAACTGTCCTGATTGATTTAAAAACTCAAATTGAGGCCCTACAAGACAAGGGGAAGTTGCCACTCCCCCTTCTCCTTGATCTTTCAGCAGCTTTTGATGTGGTAGAACATAACATTCTATGTTACCATCTCAAAACTGCTGCTCATGTCTCTGACGAAGCCTCGTCTTGGATCAGTTCCTTCCTGGCTAACAGAACCATGAGGGTTTTTTCGCCATTGGCTTGGGCTGAACCAGCACCTGTCCCTTGTGGAGTGCCACAAGGGTCCTCTGTCTCCTCCACATTATACAATATGTTTACAACGCCACTTTTCGAGATACTTGACTATCGGGGTGTCTCCTATACCAATTACGCCGACGACACCCAGATACTAATTCCATTCACAGGCGACCATATCTCTGATGCCAAAGCACTCAATGAAGTCTACTCAGTCATCCAGGCCTGGATGGCACATCATGCGCTCTGCCTTTACGATGAAAAAACTGAGTTGCTGATCCTCGGCTCGCACGCCAAACTGGCTAAACTAGACTTTGCCTATAATTCATTTACTATCGATGGTAACATCATTAAAGTGTCTAACATAACAAAAACTCTTGGTGTTTTACCTTGACTCAACACTTTCTCTCACCACACAAGCAAATGCGGTGGCGTCTGCATCGGCTTATACTTGCAAACTCATCACAGCTTGCAGACCTTTTCTGACAACCGAAAACTGCATCATACTTGCCAGAATCATGGCAAAAATTGACTATTGCAATGCCTTATATTTAGGGACTCGCCAAAGAAACATTGACAAGCTACAAGTTACCCAGAATAATGCTATCAGGGCTGCC
Source organism: Ambystoma mexicanum (assembly GCF_040938575.1). Classification (NCBI taxonomy): domain Eukaryota; kingdom Metazoa; phylum Chordata; class Amphibia; order Caudata; family Ambystomatidae; genus Ambystoma; species Ambystoma mexicanum. The sequence goes on along the minus strand of NC_090932.1, from coordinate 1,134,983,032 downwards.
CTTAACTTACCTAGGAGATCTCACATTTCTGATACTAGACGCAATTTACACTGGCTCCCTGTCGCGCGCAGAATATCGCTCAAAACTCTATCCTTAGCCTATAAGGCCCAGAACAACCTGGCACCCGACTCCCTAGCCAATCGCTTCATGCGTCACTCTGCTAACAGACCCTTGAGGTCTGCCTATGTGCACACACTGTCTATCCCCAGCTTGAAGCTGCAGACAGCAGGGGGAGCAAGCTTCCGAATCCTCTCTGCCAAACTATGGAACACAATACCTACCACATTGAGAACAGAACCGACTTTCAACGCATTCAAGAACAAAATCAAACTTTGGCTCTTCGAACTTGATGCTTCCTTCTCATCCATGTAACTTACCCCCTGCTATTACCTCAGGCTTTACCCGAGGCCTGCCATACTCTGCACCTATCTCTGTAACCCTCGTCTTTCTCAAGTGTTTTTTTGTGGTATGCTCATGCAATACCATCTGTAATGACTATAGCGACTATTGTAATGATGCACTTGTTTGTACTTAACATGTATTCCTGCCTTTGCTATTCAGTTTTGTTAAGACTTGCCTCCCATCTGGGAAACCTGCGAACTTGTATGTAACCATTGACTTGCAAAATATGCACCCAGATGCCCCAGACTGATGGCCTAAAAGAACAGTTTAATTAAACTCTCTAATCAACCCTCAGGAAGCTGGTCACTGAAGATGGAAAATTGGGATGATTTAATCCCGTGGACCCTGTTTTCAGTCTAGAAAATGACTCAGTCATCTTCTGGCTTCTCACCGTTTCAGTTGGTCTATGTCAGAAACTCTCATGATGTACTGGACATCATAAGGGAAGAATGGTAGGGACCCAAGAGCCGACAGAGTAGTGGCCCTCCCGTGGTAAGAAACACCTGCAAATACACGGAGACGGTGCGCCAATTGGTAAAAACCTATCTACAAAAAGCTTAGACCACACAAGACAAATCATACAACATAGAAGCCAGATTACGCACCTTTCACGTGGGAGATAAGGTAATGGTCTTGCTTCCAACCACACAGAACAAACTACTAGCAGGCTGGAATGGCCCGTATGTAATTACTGAAGTGGTTTTACCCCTAATATACAAGGTATAGCAAGGAGAGTGATGAGAATCATCCATGCTGTACCATATCAATAAAGTCAAGCACTGGAAAGAAAACAGTAACGCGCAGCTACTACTGTAATATGCCAACAAGATGAATGAAACACTTTTACTTGTCGAAGCCCATGTGGGGTAACTGCACCAATGGTGCCATCCACGATCAAACACCAAGAATTAGCCCAGATGATTGACGGCTACCCAGACATTTTCTTCCCGAAGCCCGGACAAGTGCAGAGAGTAGTCTACAAGATTCAAACTCTTCCCAAAAGGGTGGTACGGCTCAAGCCCTATAGGATACCAGAGGCCAGAAAGCAAATAGTCTGTGAAGAACTGAAAAAGATGCTTGAGCTGGGGGTCATTGAGAAGTCATACAGTGAGTGGTCCTGACCAGTTGTCCTTGTCCCAAAGCTCGGTAACACATGCCCCTTTGCATTGATTTCTGCCCGCTCAATGAGATCAAAGAAGTTCAATGCATATCCGATGCCATGGATAGACGAGCTGGTGGAGACATTGGGCGAAGCACGATTTTTTTCAACACTTGCCCGGACAAAGGCTTACTGGCAAGCACCCATGGATGAAGAAGTCAAAACCAAGACCTAATTTTCCACTCCTGGAGGTCTGTTTCAGTTCAGTCATGCAGTTTGGTCTTCATGGAGCCCAAGCAGCATTCCAGAAACTGATGGACTGAGACTTGGATTCCTTCTGCTCCTTCACTGGGACCATCTCGATGATATTGTCATCCACAGTCCCTCCTGGAAAGAGCAACTACACAACATGACTGTCTGTGAACAGACTCAGAAAGCCCACCTAACAACAAACCCGGGGAAGTGTCACCTGGCACAGTCCAGTATCAAGTACCTACGGTTCTAAGTTGGAAACAGACTGGTCTTGCCACAGAAAGTCAAGGATTAAGCAGTGAAAAAGATTCTAGGCTAATTACAGAAAAGGATCAAAGAGCTTTTCTTGGACTAGTTAGCTACTATCAGCGGTACATGCCAAACTTCTCAGAGAAGACTGAGCCCTTGACAGACCGATTGAGGAAGAGCCACTCACATGTTGTCCAGTGGAACATCACTGTCCAGGTTGCCTTCAATCAACTCAAGGAAGCCCTATGATATTGACCATGCCAGACTTCTCCTAAGAGTGAATTCTCCAAGCTGATGCTTCCACTATTTGCCTTGGAACTCGTCTGTTTCAAATACAGGAAGAGTGGAGAAATACATTATTTACATCAGCAGAGAATGTTTTGCCAGGGAAAATAACTATTCCATAGGGAATTAGCGTGCTTAGCCATCAAAATGGGCTGGGTTATGCCTACAATACCATCTCATAGGCTGGCAATTTAAATTCGTGACAGATCATGCCAACTTTATTTGGATGACAACTAATCTAATAGTTTGGATGGCATCTAAAAATTATAGGATTTGTATCATTATGGATACAAATCCTCTAATTTGTAGGTGGATCTTGGCCCTATGCCATATTATTTTAAAGTGGAACATCAGGCTGGGTTTGACTTCCTTCCTAGGTATACTCAGTCAGCTAGTGGACAGGGAGAGGGGAGGACTCAGTAGAAAGAGTGGAGGTGTGTGGCAAGGTCAGTCCCCTGACCTTGTCAAGAGGACATGGGAACCCTCTCAGCCTGGGACGGGAAGCCTACCAGGGAGGAATCCAGATCCTGTCCTTCTACAGAAGGGGACTGTAGCAGTTGGGAGGGCCAACATTCCTATCCCTTCCCCATATACCAGTTTGTTTATGTGCAGTACCAAATTGCATCGCCTGATGCCAACGACCCCAAATGCTGCCCATGTTTTCTCTTTTCATCTTTGAAAAGCCAAAGTGTCTGAATAAGAACACCCACGGGACAAAGAGCAAGCAGTGCCCCCATTGAAGAATATTGGAGCGCTACGGCACTGAGAGAGAGTTAATGGAAGGAGAGACAGAGACTTGGCTTCCCTGGCATCAGGTCTATGCAAGCGGTGTAAAAGCAACACTACAGGATGGGAAGCAGCAGAGGAAGATGCCAAAGCTCCTACACTGCAGTCACTGGAGCCTCGCACTGCACACCAGCCCAGTCTGCCCACTTAGGAGACCAGGATGTATCCCCTAGACCACCAGGCACCTGCAATAACCCTCCCCAACCAAAAATTTAAATTTATTTAGGGATCGGCCAGACCCCCCAAGACGAATTGGGACAGTGTAAACACGCAATTGTTGGTCTGCGCCGGGCCTGCATGGGAAAGGGGGCAATATATTGGAGACTCGAGCCGAGCTATTATTCAGATGGTCCTGGATGCCTGTGATGAAGCCTTCAACGAACATCATTTAAGAGTGCATCATCGCAATGATTGTCATTTAATCTTTCAGTTGATTATCTATATTTACGTATAGCTTCATAAACGGGGACATAGTTGTTGCTAAGGCCACACTTGTATTAGTATCAAGGCCTTGTGGAACCTGAGGGCAGTCAGATGTCTTGGGGCGAGCTGGAATGCTTTCCTGCATTGGGTCAGTGAGTGTAGCGCAGTTGATTAACTTCAGTGGATAGTCGGTCGATTCATCCTGGCTTGGAATAATTCTTGCTCTCTTATTGAGCTGATTAGGCTTCATCTTGCGGTTTGCTCAGCTTATTCATCATCTCAATATTTTAATGCCCTGTAGTATAGACTTGATGTAATTCCGGACGACTAGCTGTAGCCGGACTCCTGTGAAGCGGGCAGGCTAGGTCAGCTGCACATGCCTCTAGGGAATTTTTCATCTCATTGGCAATTCTTTGCTGAACTTTCTCCACAGAGCCTGACCTACATAAAGGTTTTGTTTCTGTGATGGTGTCGGCTAGTTGGTTATCCTCCGATGGTCCAGGATCGGGAAGGGCCCTAGTGTCCTCTTTCATGAGGTTTGTACCTTTAGAAGGAACAATTCTCAAATCCATTGACAAAGTGCTCTCCACGAGGGCCGGGTCAGACACTTCACCCGAAAATTTCAGAGATTCTTTAAGTCCCTTTGCAGGTGATTTCTTGTGGTTTGTGATTCCATGGTGGTGGACAAGTCCTCCATACTAGGACGAGTGAAGTCCAGATAATGCGCACAATCGTCTATCAGTTGCCAAGATGCTTCAGTTATTTGTGTGGGTGATATTTCCAGATTTTTCGCACGTATTGGGGAAACAGGGAACATTGTCTCTTTCTTAGATTGACATTTTTGAGAGGATGTGGATTTTGTGAGCTTGTCCGCAAGCTATTCTGAAACATCTTCTGTGTTGTCTGTCTCTTCTGGGTGATGTTGTGTGCTGTAACAATGATCCATGGTTACTTTCCATGAGTCACTGGTGACATTCAATTAATATTCCAGCCACTGGACATCTGCATCGTGAATTTTGAGAGGACCACGCTGACCCTCAAAATGTAGCCACTCCAAAGTGACATTGGTTTGGCAAGTGACATTTTTAGTTTGTGTTGTTATCGGACTCTTCTTCCTAGGACTCTAAACGAGGGAATGAAATCATGCTTAATGTATAGCACACATACAGAATATATGAATTACGACCTCACATTGTAATATCAATATAATGACTTCTAAACAACATTTTTTTAAAAAACCTGTTTATTTACCCTTGTTTTCCTAATTTGCCTTTAAGCTGTCAATTTGGAATCTCAAGACCAAGCTGAAAAACAGCATTTTGAAAATGTATAAACCATGCAATTTGCTCTTCCACTTCAAGAATCATAGCTACATATCTACAAATATAACCAAATTCCCCTATAGAAACCATTAAAACATATTAAATATTACATTAAAGGTAAAATGGATAATAACTAATAGTTGATAGTATCTTATGCATACCTCTGGTTCATGTGTCTCTTCAATTTCAACCCTTCAGTGGTGCATTCTTTGTACAAAACAAATTTAACAAAAATGGTTCAATTGTTCTGCAATTTAATGTTAAAATCTTTGACCTCACAAAGTACAGCTTGAGAAAGTTGACTCAATGATTGTCAACCTTACAATATCAGTTAAACTTTTTAAAAAGGTATGTTTAATCGTTGGATTACAATTTTTGCATTATTATTAACAAAACGTCGAACACTGTGTAGATGTAACATTTTTAAAAGACATATTTGAAATTGTACCTGATAAACTTCTGAGATGTCGCACGAGTTGGTGTGAGATCATCATGCAAAACTCAGTGAGTAAATTTAGGCAGCTAATGTTTATGAACTAAAACATACACCATTCATATAGTGAAAGGGTCTATGTTATTCAGTAACAAAGTACGTTTTTGTGAAGGTTTGCTTTCATTGTTGCATGTATCTTTGAGATAAATATATCAAGGTTGTTGATTGAATGCTTTGCAGTTTGCTGACAGTATTGCAAATTCTCAAAATAAATAACACTGATCTTAAAGTTAAACAAGATATTGTTAATCAACAACTATTAATATAATTCAATGAATGCTCACTTCTCATACCTCATCCTCCAGAACCGTTGCAGTAGAATAGTATGTTGTTGAAGTTCCAGCATCTCCCTATATCAAAGTAATTGTAACAATAAGGATGTCAAAATCAACAAAAAAAAATGACATGCAAAAGATGGTCGATATTGACAAACAAGCCTACATGCCACTTTGTATCAAAAGCTAATTTTATAGATAACAATAATCAATATGTTTAAAGTTGAACTTGACCATATAAATATTTTGTGAAGTTGCATCTGAAGGATTAGTATAACAAAAATTACTTGAAAGGTGAGTGTGATTATTGTTGACTATGGAATAGTGACTAATGTAGAATCTTGGCCCTTTAATCAATGTATATATTCATAACAGTGTTCAATAGAAAATGTGCGTTAGTATTATAATTTAGATCACATCAAAAGCTACAAAATAAGTTTATGTACAAGTCACTTGGCCTCACCATTTAGATCTTGGACTTGCCTGTGGTTTCCTTCATGGTAACCGTCTGTACTTCCATTAGTTTGCTCTACGTAAAGACAGACAATGTAATTAACTCATTTATCAAAATGGCATATTTTTAAAGGACGCAACATAAGTGTTTGGGAAGGTTCCCATTGCAATGAACTATTAGTGTATCCCTAAAGTAGGGATACACAAAGTAATCTAAAGTGAAATATGTATAAACCACAGTACATTGTGTCACGAAGGAAACTTGTGTAATAAAATATCGATGGAAATATTCCCCAAAAACTCAAAACCGTTCATTATCTACCTGTTCACAGACTAGTTCAATATATTGAGTGAACATTTAGAAGACATATTATGCAGACAATTTTTGAAAATAGTAAAATTTCAGCATCCACTACTCACCTGGGTCAGCGTGTGCTGAAATTCAGTTGGAACTGACTGCATTAGGAAGTAATTTGCAAAGGAGTTGGGGGAATTGTTTTTTAGTGTACGTTGATGGTTTGTACATATCTTCTGAAAAGTGCATGCTGCCCATGAGGAATTGATTGCCCCGCACATCATCCAAGACCTCCTTGGCTCTGCTATCAATCTCAGACTCTGGAAATCCACAGTTCAACAGCCAAGTTCTTATTAAATTTCAATCCTTTGGAAATACATGCCTGACTGTACTATGACTTTTGGCATGGCTGATATTAGGGCAATGCAAAATGATACATGAAGGCATTGTTCGATTGTCCCTATGATCTGTGAAACAAAATATAAATAAATGTGACTATTACAAAAGTCTCACAGTGTGTAAATCAGAAATCACATTGCTTTGATATTAAAAAAAACATTTACATTATAAAAAATGCCACCTAAAGCAAACATGCATTGAAAACATGCACTGCAAAAGATTACATTTGGAAACCATACTCTGTAATGGTATGTGCTAATTCCAGACATAACATTACGTAAGACGGTTGATAATTGTGAAGACCTTATGAATAAATTAAAATGAGAATAGGGTGTACATTCAGTATAAAGAAATAGAAGGTGGCTGAGGAGCGAACGCTGACACTATAGAAACCAATAGTAGTAGGTGACTAACCGTTTCTTAGAAGAACAGATGAGCTGATTCAGCAAGCAAGGTAATAAGTGGATAGAAGACTTACAGAAGTGGGTGTGTATGTGAATGTCTGACGTGTTCGTTTACACCCACCAGATCTCTATGAAAATGTTTGACCTCCTCAATCCTGCCAGTGCAGCCCCCTTACGAGTGCACGGCCACAGGTGCGAAATGCCAATGATAGCAGAGGGGGGATGGATGTGGATGAGGGGAGCGCAATAGTCCCGGAACATAGTCAAAGGACACAGAGATATGTACATTGCAGGGACAGGGTCTTCAAAGGGGAGTCTGGAGCCACTGGGCCTGGGGTGGCCATGCAGCCATTGGTCTCCATGCCAAAGAACCCCTTTGAGGTGTCCATGGTATTCGGCACCTGGAGTGTTCCCATGCACCCAGTCCCCTTGCGAGTGAACGGCAGCAGGTGCCAAATGCCATTCATAGTGGAAGGGTGATGGATGTGGATGAGGGGAGCGCAATAGTCCCGGAACATAGTCAAAGGACACAGAGATATGTACATTGCAGGGACAGGGTCTTAAAAGGGGAGTCTGGAGCCACTGGGCCTGGGGTGGCCATGCAGCCATTGGTCTCCATGCCAAAGAACCCCTTTGAGGTGTCCATGGTATTCGGCACCTGGAGTGTTCCCATGAACCCAGTCCCCTTGCGAGTGCACGGCAACAGGTGCCAAATGCCATTCATAGTGGAAGGGTGATGGATGTGGATGAGGGGAGCTCAATAGGCCCAGAACATAGTCAAAGGACACAGAGATATGTAGATTGAAGGGACGTGGTCTTCGAAGGGGTGTCTGGAGATACCGGGTCTGGGGTGGCCATGCAGCCAATAGTCCCTATGCCAAAGAACCCCTTTGAGGGGTACATGGTATTCCGCACCTTCAGTGTTCCCATGCACCCAGTCACCTTGCAAGCCGATGGCTACCGAAGAGAAATGCCATTGATAGTTCAGGGGGGGTGGATGTGGATGAGGGGAGCGCAATAGGCCAGTAAACCTTTTAAGGCACACCGATCTTTCATGATCCTCTTAGATGTTTGCAAATGTTGTGGACTTACAAGAGTTGTCTAACAACCTTTCATATTAACTCTTATTTTCTTTTTTTTTAATTTACTTTGGTGAAGTGGATGGCAATGACAAACAACAAATTGTACTACCGTGGTTGAGCTATTTTCTGTATAAATCCCCGGTATTGTAGCCAGACACTTGGGAATTTCTCATGAATGGCTCGAACCACACAGGCAGGTTTCCCTCGTGGAACGCTGAACCCCAGTCTTCCATGAATCCATGATGTAAACGCACGATAGGCCACAAGCCCGTACCACCTGTGTAAGAGATACAGACATAGTTTACTTGAATTAACCAAATAATTGCATTTATTTTTTCAGTACTTTTTAAAATGGAAGGCATTGTTATGCTCTAAAAAGTACCTTTTCATTCAAAGTACTGACAGTACTTGTGATTTCAAATAGGGACCAATTAGAAATGTGAATGCCCATTCCAGCAAAAAAAGTTTAGGAGATAGAGGAATATTGTTTTTAACTTCCAAGTGAAAGAAATATAATTGTTTGGACGTTAAATCTAATGATGAATACTTTGGTTTGAGATTAGAAAGAGAAATGCATTCATTTCACAGTATAATTCTTTCATTAGTGATCCATTGAAGTTTTAATGATGATGGAGAACAAATTATATTGTTAGCCGTCTCGGTTGTCAAACACACAACATATATAGAGTAAACATACTCATTCCTTGGATTACGACGGCGCACTGTCGCTCGAAGTTCATGCATAAGGACCATCATCATTCGCAACACAGATCTTGTAAGACAAGCTGCCCTGAAGTCATGTAGATCGGTAACGCATAGTGGTGGTGTCTCTTCTTCGGCAATGTAGGCCAAGCATCCAGAGTCTTCTCTGCAACAGAGGTTCTCCAACACAGTTGGCATAACCTCACAATGATGGCAGGTATACCAAGTGGAAACGTCTTCCATGTGACTGGTTTCTGTGAAGGTAGTATGAAGCAAGACACAGACAACAGATTCAAAATCAAATAGTTTATTAAATCAAATGTCAGAATGGTTGAAGGACTAACTTTCCCTTCCTGAACAGAACTAAGGAAAGTCTGAGTTAAAGAGTTCAACTTAAAAGTCTGTCTTTGTCCAAAACCTATCCCTGCCCTCACAACTAAAGCTAAGCAATGTGTAGGGGTGTCAATAATCAAAGAAATGTTGATGGAAGCACAGTTCTGAGCTTCTTCCAGCTCTTAGCTTCCTTTTCAGCTCACCTTCCCCAGGTTCAAGAAAGTTCCACAGATCCTTGAGGTTCCCTTCCCCAGGTTCAAGGCAATACAGTTCAACACAATCCTCTGGGTTCCCTTCCCCAAGTTCCAGGACCACAGTTCACAAAGAAAGGGTATTGAGGCTATGTTCTCAAGACAATATTTCAGGTCATGAAGTCTCAGGGTTTCCTTCCCCAAGACTTCAATTTAGCAACTTGTACTTGTTTCAGTCTCTCAATGTTCAACATAACTCCAGATCAACTTGACCCTCTTTCTGGATTGCATCCCTAGTTCACATATATTGCTCCTTCTTGGTTTGTTTCCCAATGTCTCTGGCTTTCACAATTTTAGGGCCCTTGGTCAGACCCTACGGTCCACTCATCACAGGTCATGCAACCGGGAACACTAGGTTCTTCAGCCCACACAGGTTCTTCTGTATTTGCCCCTGTGTACGGATTCACATTCACTTAGCTTCTCCTTGTTGTCCTCTTAGCTTTATGTGCAGGTTCACCCTCTCCTGGCTTCTCCTGGTTAGACTCTTGGCTGTGCCATCACATGTCATGCCAGTCTTGGGCCTTGCTGCATTGTATTCATTCATAAAGTTCACTGTGTGGTGGTCTCTTATTCCCCATTTTTCTGTCATGCTCTTCATACGTGCCCTCTTATTCCGTGGATTCTTTTCCAAAAGGGCACTCTTCCTTTTAACTTTCATAAATTAATAGCTTTGACCGCAAAGTTTTGCATGCAGTTCGATATTCAATATGCATGATTTCAAGTTTTCATTCAGTTTGGTATTTGATTAGCATAATTGAACTTTGCTTGACGTTTTCATTCAGTTTGGTATTCAATTTGAGTCATACAGTACCTTTTTGCACTCACCGGTCTTCAGCGTTCCTCTCCGATGGCCTTGTTGCATCCCTTCTGCTTTGTCGGCTGGGGACCGGTTACTGCGAGCCCCGCTCAAACTCCGGTGCTTCCCAGCACACACTAGCAGCTCCGCTCCTCACGTATGGATGTGGACAGCATCTTTTCTTCTTTGTTCTTCGTCTGCAGCTCCATTGCTTTCTATCGACCACAGATGCTCCCACACCTGTGGAAGCCTAATGGCCCAACGCATCCTGGGCTCCACAGGTCCTCTGGGACTTGAGCTGGTGTCCTGGCTTCCTCTCATGTCTCACCATGGCTGCCTCCTCATGCTCAGGGTCCCCTGCTGGTCCCTCCCACACAGGCCTCCCTGCTGGTCATCCTCTTGCTGCTCTCTGCCTCCCCTCTTATTCACCTGCAACAACTTGACAGGTTGCAGGTGTGACTTCTCAATTTGATTTGTCTGACTAGAGTTAGAGGGACATGCCTGACCTTCACAGTACTTTGCAGTCATCTTCCTCATGCCAGTACTAAAGTGGCGAAAGGAGTTACTAGTGTTCATTACTCCTAGTAGCCTATGCCTCGTCTCAGTACTGTCATAGGTAAAGTGTGGGAAAATGAGATGAGAGGTTTTACAATAGCCGAAGAATGCTGGGGGAGGGTTAAGTTGGTTTTCAAAAGGGGAACGGGGATACCATGTCTCGCAATTGAGTACCCCACCCCCCAATCCCCAACGAGCCTCCACCCACGTTATCCTCACTTGCTTCTCCACCCCAGGGTCAGGATCCAAAAGCGATAGCCTTTCCCAGGCCACCTGAGAAGAGGCGATTGATCGTCATAACTCATCTGATTCCCCATTGTCTCAATTTCTTTCTCTTTCAAGGATTTCCTCTTCTGAATATTCAGGCTCGCACAGGTAGGGCTGAATTGTTGCCATAGTTCCTGAATATTGAAGAAGCACAAAATCAACTGTGAGATAATTAAGAATGTTTTTGCTTGTATGCAGTAACGAAATGGGGTTTTACATTGAAAATTCAATGTTAAAGAAAGACAAGTGAAGAAACAGCCATGTTATAAAAACCTATTGTGCAAACACAAGATTAATAGGCACAAACGTTGAAAGTTTGTATGGACACATGTAAAGAACATTCCTTGTTAAAGTAGAACTTAAATATAGTTTGGATAAACACATTTATACATAATATTAGAAATTATTAAATAAAAAACGACTATTGAGTTAATTCATTTTAGGCAGTGTAAGTACCGGTTCTCAGTGAGGCATGCTTGGAAGATAGCTCAACAGAACAGAAACACGTCAGGGAGGCTCGAAATGAAATACACTGGCACAAAGGAAAAAGAAACCCCAATGTTGTGTGATCAGAAAGTGTTTGTTTACACTTGTCGTGGAAAGAGGCGTTTCGGCATTTCCATGGAGACACGTCAATAGATTGCGCAAAGAGGATGTTGACATGAGACGTGCACTGGCATTGTGAAAAGGGGCGTGAGTGTCTAGTGATGTCAGCTTTTGGGGCGGGTGATCTGAATTACTGCCGCAAGGGCACTTGAACTTGGGGCGATGGATCAAAGGATAAAATTAGCACAAGAAGGCGGTACCCGACCCATCCTTTTTGCATGTGTAAAAGTGAGAAAAATGAAGGTAAGATGCATTGGACATTTTTTAAGATCGATCGATGTATGCTCAAAAATACATGTTAATGTTAATGTTAAAGGATATTTGTACCGCGCACTATCCCCACCGGAATGGGCCCCTGGCGCTCTGGTGGCTCTGAAAAAAATAGGGAAGGGGGATGAGTTATTGGGAATAAGCTGGAGAAGTGCAAGAGAGTGGTGATGTGCTGTTGGCAGCCTCAATCCGGTGGGTCCGTTGGTTGGGCTTGGGGTGTTTTAGGGTAGGTAGTCGTCGTTTGCTGTTGTGTGACTCCATGTGTGGTTTGTTTTTTTGTTGCAGTGTAGTGAAGTTTGTGCGGATGGTTGTGTTGTAGGATTGTGGTTGTGTTTGGTTAGACTTTGAGAGGTGTATGCGGAGGGGTGAAATTGTTAGTGGATAGGTTAATTGGTATTGCTTTCTGGAAGTGAGGCGTTGAATTTCCGTATTCTCTCTAGGTGGGGTGCAGGAGTATCTCTGCGTTTCTGTCCTTGTCTGGACCGTCCGATACTCACAGTCCCTTTCACACATGGCATCCAGTCGCATTCATAACATTACCCCAGTTCCGCCTCGGCCACCTACTTGACACCTGTCTGTATGTGGGGCGGGCAGGCATTTGTGCGTCCTTCAGATTTGTCCCATAGATCATTTCTAATCCAGTCGGTGCGCAGCGTTGACTAGCTAATGCTACTCCATCCATATGTGGCAGTGGTTGGCATTCATCATCTTATACGGTTGTTTGCTGGCTATTCCTCCAAGCCCCTTCGAGGCGTGGCACATGCCAACGCTTGCAATTACGTCCAGGAGCGGCACCTGACTTCATTGATAACTCCACACGGTCAGTGCCCATGCCAATGTCCACAACTTAGTTCAAGAGTGGCCACTGCTAACATTCACACAACTCTATATAAGTCTGAAATCTGGTAGGAATTATGGGGCGGGTGAGGTTGTTGGCTGGGGTTGGCTAGAGATGCTGATTTCTGTCCTCATGGGTGTCTCTTCTGTCCTATTTGACTTAGCCTCGTCTCTGTTGTTGTAGTGAGGGTTTCTCTGGTCGGTTCTGGCTGTGGTCAGTGTTGTCCTAAGTTTAGTCCTCTTTTTGTTTGTGTTTCCAGTTCGGTTGTTTTGGTTTTTCAGTTTGGATCTGTGGTGTTGAAGAGGCAGGTTTGTAGTGATTTTCTGAATTGTAGGTGGTCTTTGGTGTTTCTTATTTCTTTCGGGATGTTGTTCCAGGTTTTTGCGGCTAAGTGAGAGAAGGAGGAGCCCCCAAGTTTTTTCTTAAGGTTTGGTTTTTTTTCCAGGTGGATTTCGTTGCTTGATCTGAGGAGTCTTGTTGGCTTGTAGATTAATTTCTTTTGTAGGAATTCAGCTTCTTGTCCTCTGATTTCCCTGTGTGTTATGCACATTGTTTTGAAGGTGATGCAATGTTTACATGCCTGATCGATTGGGCCAATACAATTTCTGAGCGAACAACCCCTTTAAGTATGTGGCCCAAAATCATATTTGGTGTTTCACCGGATATATTGGAACTCCATCTGGGCCAGGGAGTGTTTTCAATTTGAAATAATGAATTGCTGCAACTACCTCTTTTTGGGTAAGAGTTAAACAATGATCAGTAAATGGATGGGAGAAATACTGTATTAGGTCCCTATGTAGAAGTTGACACTGTAACCTGTCTTCTCTGTATGGTGGGTTTTTTAAATACTTGAACCATGCCTCACCTTCTGTGTTTGATAGGAATTTGAGCTGTTTAGATAATTCTCCAAAAGGCTTTTCTATCTCCATCCTCCACCGCTTTTAGAAGGTATTTCCATTTTAGTTCTAGGAATTAACTTTTCTTTCCATCTATGAGGCTTTTATAGATTAGTCAAGCTTTTCTCAGGTCCTCTGTAATATTGCAGTCATTCATTTTAATTAAAGACAGGATTTCACTCTTCACCTTATGGAAGTTGCTATCATACTAGCCTGCCTTAGGGAAGAGGTTGCTCTTATTATGCAGCGCATTCATCGCGAGAGCAGTGCCTATCCTTCTACTGGTCTCTTCATATGAGTCATGCAGAATCACCTGATTGTTGGCAGTCCATTCTTGTTCAATTAATTCAATCATTGAGTTGATTTCATCATACAATGCAGCAATGGTTTCAGGCTTTATTCTGTGCAATTTGGTGGGCTTCCTTGGGGGCGGTCTGAGGGCATTAGCGGATAAGCTGTAGGGGTTGGTTCCCTTTGAGGGTAAGTCATCGATCGCCACTGTTAGGCAAAGGGGGTCATGGTCACTTTCGACTCAAGAAATCTTAGACACACCAGCGATTAAACTAAAAAGTCTTCTGAACCAAAAATCGCATGACCCAAAGGGTAAGATTTTATCTATAATTGAGGCTTATACTGAATAAACTCCATCCAGATCTAACCGCATGGGTAAATAACAGTACTAAGATTGGACGATCTCTAAGGACTGAGATAAGCAACCCAGAAGAGCAGCGGGAGATAGCTACACCTTGCAATAATTCAGTATATTTAGTTAATGTGCTGGTTCTAAAACCTGGCCCATGGGAAAAGAAAGATTCACTACGGAACAAAACATTAAACTGGTTTAGGAAAACAAAAAGGCTGCTATTGAATAACTAGGGAGGATATCCCATAGGTCTCTAGTCACAAAGATAAACCAGCCAATGGTCTTCACTTCCTAAAAGTAACACTTAAAGATAAATGTATTGCAGAAGGCCTATTGTCAATTGGCTTTAGAACCTTTCCCCCCTATTCTACAAATATTCAGATCAAGTTAGTGGCACCAAGCATCAAAGCACAGAACCATCTGCTAGGTTCAAATCGCGGGTTGAGCACAGGTCCCTTGTTAAGAAATGAGAATCAGAGTCCACCCCAATCAATGTCAGTGAGAGTCCAGATCTCAGATAATGGAAACCTTCACAATGGTGGATGATGTCTATTGGGATACCCTTGAACTGAATATATTGACAGGACCTCCCGCCCCCAGCCCATCCTTCTTGCTCATACCCAATTCTTCTGCTTAAGAGATCTGACATTGAATACTCAACGATAGTTTTCTGGAACATTGCGGACCTAAAGAAAAATCAAATCGATGATGACTGGACCCAAATTATAGATAAGAAGGATGTCGTATGTTTCCAGGAAACATGGGCGATCGAAGACCTTTGAAATGATGGCTTTGTGAGTTTCTTGATTCCTGCTAGCCAAGGTAGCAAGGGTTAGCATAGTGGGGGCCTAGCAACCTGAGAGTGGGGTATATTAAATCTTGCTCAGAATTAACAACTAACTCCCTCGATGTTCTGACATTAAAAATCATGATCACTCCTAATACACAGATCTTACTAATTAAGATCTACAACCTTCTCAGTGGACTGCTGGAATCTTCTGCTCTTTATATAGTCCACAACTGTTGGGAGCAATGGAACGCGGCTATTAAAGAGGATCGTGTAAGCTTGGGGAATATCGGAATTGATATCAGCACGGCCCAACATAGAGGACAAATATGCTCTATCGGTAGCAGAAGTCTTGGTGAAGCTTGGTCTCCCAGCATGCAATGGGAGAATTCCAGGAGGAGGCCAACCACCTAAATACACATATAGGAAAGGGTGCTTCAGATCATCAGTCAATCATATCTTGTTAAATCTGGAATCGTGGTACACATATGTTAACTATGATGCGTTTTCTAATACATTCAATCCTAGTTAAGCAGAACATAAAACATGAACAACTCATACCGTATTCCTATAACAACCTTTTATCCACAAGCGGCCTCGACCTTCCCAGGCAATGGGTTTCAGGGGTGGCCCCAAGGCTGCCTGTGCCCTGGGCCCCAGAAACGTTTAAGATGGCCCTGGGTGTCTATCTCTGCAGTCCGCACACACTCCTGTGCCGGGGGGTTGCCGGGTAAATCCGCCCCACAGAGTGTTGCTAGAATGTGAAGGCAGGGGAAGCGGTGTCTGATTGCCATTGCGTCATACCGATTAGCTTTCAGCTGTGCAGCCATGATAGCGTGGGCATGTAATGAAAAGCCCTGTGTCCTGAACAAGCCCTATTTCCAGGCCCTCGGCTGAGGCTTGAATGTATAATAGGACGCCAGGTGGCGTAATAATCATATTGGATGAAGTGGTACTTGTCTAACTGAAAACTGGAGCTTTCAACGTATTGAGTAACGTCAAGAGTATTTTCATTTTGGGACACAATGGTCTTTTTACACAAACTCCAGAACCAAAAGACGTACGGCGATGTGAAGGGGCACTGGGGGCGGGGGAGGGGGTGGGCTTGGGTGTTGGCCTATTGGAAGTTAGGGGAAAGACTGCCCGCCAAAGGGGTGCCTCTAGAACTCGGTATTACTGGGTTAGAGGCAGTCACACGATTAGCCGTTCACAATACAAGATCGTGTTTACATTGTCTCTTTAGTAGGTCAGGGTTTATCCTGTTAACCCTTGGTGTGCGTAACCCATTGTTCCCCGTCCCTCATTGTGTTCTGTCTGATATCTGCTGATTGTCCTGGCGGGGGCCCATCTGAGGTACTCGGGAGTATTTTCTGGTGAGTGGCACCAGAAACGTCACAGGAAGTCACGCCAAAGGTACATACAGTACGTGTTCTGTTTGAGTTTGACGGCACACAATCGTCCCCTCTGTTTTGATTCCAGAGCCTAGTTTACTAGGGCAGGCATTATCCCAAAGTGAGAAACCGAGTTTGGTTTATTTACAGCAACGTTTCTGCCAGTGGAATACACATGTCCGATGGGTTCATGTACACACGGTGGATTAAGTGGGGCTTTCATTAGGGGGCGTAGACTGTGTGTGTACTTAGGCCACGCCCCCTAACGAGAGCCCCCCCCCCACTCACCAATGGGGGGGGCAGAGGGGCTGAGGAAAGCAGGACAGCTGGGGCGCGCTGGCACACCAAAGGCATGCCACCACCAGTGTACCCCAGCTCTCACACGCAGCAGGCAGCCCTTTCATTCAAGGCACTGCGTGGCTAAAAAGCACTGGCTCCTTGAATGAAAGGGCTGTCTGCTGCATGATGACTCTGTGCTTCGAAACAGGAGAGCTGGAGGGTCCATGCCCTCCTTTTGTTTCAGAGTAAAGAGTCATCACGCATCATGAAGCCTCGTTTAAAAGGTTTTGTGCTGCGTGATGACTCTACTCAGAAACAAAAAGACAGACTGTGAGACTTTCGGAGTTCAGAGTCATCTGGCAACCGTATAGCCGAAGCCACGGTTACACTGGCTGTCTGCAGATGTTAGTACTTCCGAAGTGCTGACACCTGCAGGTAGTCTGTTTAACCGTGCGGCGCTTCGGCTACATGGCTGCCTGAGGTGTCGGCATGGCTGGGGCTAGTCGCAGTGGTCCCTGGCAGGGAGCCCTTTCTGGAGACTGGCAGGGATATTCCCCGGCCCACATAAAGCCATGTGTACACATATCATATGCTTTGAGGCTGTGGTCAAGGTAGTTTGCCACCGTGTGATGGATGTAGTGTCTGTCTGCTAGGCGGTTTGTAAAGGTAATGATAATGATGTGTTATTTATATAGCGCCTTTATCCAAAGCGCTTTACAAAGCACATATTTACATACAATATCACCCAACCGAAATTGGTACTTATTTATCAACCTCAGAAGGATGAAAGGCTGAGTTGGTGTTGCCAGGATTCGAACCTGCGACCTGCAGATCACAGTCATCGCAGCAGCGAGCGCTCAGTCCCCGGAGCTATCTTACCAGCATAGTGTACGGTAGGGGCCTTGCGCCTGGTGCCTTCCATCTTCCATTTTGCGCTCTGAAACACTTGTGTACGAGCGCAATATAAATAAAATATCATTTCATCTATCTCGCCTGTTGATGGCACTGCTGGTGTGTGAGAAACGAACGATTCTCCAGGTGTGGACTCCCGAGCAGGACCCAGTGCGCTTGATGAGGCCTCACCAATGATGTAAATCGCAGTACCACAACCTCCCTATGTGCTGCATTTTAAGCCGTCCTCTGTTCATGCACCCCGACATTCTCCGGATCTCCCCACTCTCTCCACTATTTGGGAACTTCCAGGTCACTGGATCTCTCGCCTAATGACCTAAGCCGAGTTTGTAGTGCTGGCCAACGTGTCTTGTCCCACACCCACTCCTTTGCATCTGACCGATGGTGGAGCCTTCACAACCCCTTCGTTGTAAGCGCTCTCCTGGGTTATCACACTGCCGCAGGCCTGTGTGTCTTCTGCTGGGCCACCCTTCTCCGCCCTGGCCATCTGCAACGACAGAGATAAAGGCGATGACAGGGATGGCACGCTGAGACCTCTCCCCCCCCTCCTCCTCCCCCTCCCAGGCCACTTATGCTGCTCTATCCACTTCTGCTCCTGCCTTGAGCGCCACATGGATATCATTTAGGCTATCAAGGTTAAATTCCGCCGACGGTAATTCTGGCAAAATCGGGCGGAAAACTGACGAATTTACCTCCTGCTCATAGATGGAGGTGAATCCTCCAACTTTCCATGCAACTCGCGGTAATGCGGCAGTATATGCTACAATGCCGCATTTAACCTGCACCGCCCAACTCATAATCAGGTGTCTTTCTTCAACTTACCTCTGTCCTGCTACTTTGCCCTACCTGGTGCAGACGAGGGCAAAACACCTCCCAGGCTTTTAAAAGTTCACAGAACATAGAGCCCGATATTCGCCAATTCTCCCTTTTGTATCATTTGGGCAGCATGGATTTGTAAGCAGGAGCTACTAACTACACCACATACATATGCATGTTTTGAAGGACTTTGCCCCCTGCAGCCTGCCTGTTTGCAGGTATGTGATTGGCTGGGACAGGTGGGAAGTATTCTGGGAAAGTGGCTTGAGCGTGATTGAGACACGGAGCAGCTGTTGAGAAGCGCGCGGGATCAGTGCGAAAGGTCTTTCGCAGGTCATTTTTTTTAAAGTGTAAATTGCAAGGAGGGACCCGGCAACGTGTGCATTTACGTACGCTTAAATTGCCTCCGTGCAAGGTTCATGGCTTGTACTGTGAAGTGCAATACATGCATGCAAATTCCGGCCAACCCTTATTTGCAGATTGTAGTGCATAGGCCTCCCACCATGTGCAGTGGTGGGAGGCGTTCATCGCGGATTCCGATCATTTGGTTCCATGCCCCAACTCCAGCTGCCAAAACATTGAAAAAGCCTCGGAGCGTGCAGAATCGCATTTCAATGTTTTACACTGGTTTTTACACCTCTTTTAACACTCCAGGGATCTGAAAAATAAGTATTTCACAATTGATTTGTCTAGGGTAGAAAAAGCTCTTTTATGAATGTATTTGTGACATAAGCATCATGAACGAATGAGTAGGGAACTCGTGTAGCAGAACAAAGCAAAGGTAAGCGCTTCAATGCGCTTTTCTTACAAGGAGCCATCGTCTGTTTATCATGGCAAGAGAACTTCCCAGACAACCCAACTTTGGTCCCTGTGGCGCTGCCCGATGACTGGGCGCTCATGCGGCGGCGTGACGTTGCGCGCCGCCGCGTGCAACATAAATAAACGGGGCATTTGCCTACTTTTTTTTCGGATCATAACCTTTTTTCCATGTAGCAATGGAGGTCCAGAACTTTAGAAAGGCCACATAACATAATATTAACACTTTAGTGGGAGATTTTGCAATTAGCGCTAATGTTTCTTTTCTTCTCCACATTAGAGTTGTCAGTGCTTAATTTGTGGGGGTGTTTGCCAGGGCTCGGCCCTGGCACTTATTTCTGAGCACAAGCACTTATTGTCTCAGACTCCGATTGATTATGTCGAAATGAAAGCCAGAGCATCCTGAACCCCAATGCACAGGTGCGAGCTGTAGTTCAACCCCAAATGTGTCAAGGCTGTGGGGAGCAGCTGTGGGTGGTGGCAGCAATGGTGGGGATCTGCCCGCTGGCAGTGTCGCAAGCCTGCGAGAAAAAATGTAGACCCTGACACTTATTTTCTTACAAATTAGGCACTGGAGTCGATGTGTTTTTTTCCCCATTGTACATGTTCGCAAGACAATAATGCAATGGTTCAGTGAGGGTAGGACTAATTGTAATTATCTCATTGAACAAGGAAGGGTTTCTGTATTTTTTATTTATTTTTTGCTGCTAAGATAGCTGATTGTCTTGAACGCTGCAGCAGCAATGTCTTAAACCTTAGGATCACAGCTCCAAGGAGTACACCAGCTGGAAAGGTGTTCTTGGAACCAGCCAGTCACATGTTCCATTTCAAGTAAAATAGCCCAGGGTGTTAATCCACCTGCCACTGAGACCTGTCGCCGACCTGCAAGTCACAAGTTGGCACTTCAGTAAGATAACTCAGGTAGTCAATGTGCGTGTGTCACAGATGTCAGCCTTTAGTTCCCTCCTGAAATGGATACAATGAGTGCCATTGATCCACGTAATAGGAGCAACTTACATATTTGAGGTTTTTACCTCGCATGGTCCAAGCATTAAAAATTGTCAAGCCATGAATACATCTCCGGACACACGCTTCAAAGAAACACATCATTATTTAAAGAAGTTGAATTGCTCGAAACCTCAGAGCAGAATGTCACAGTGTCCCTTTCCAGCTCCATTGGCCAGTGCATTCTGGCAGCATCAAAGTTGAGCATTAGTTACTGAAAATGTGACATTAGGGTGTGCCTAAAATATGTAATATTACATGTTAAGCTCAAACATTCACTGAAGATGGCCCAATAGTCTGACGTGCTAGAGTCAGGCGAACGAGCCCCTTCTCGATTTGACCCCATATTTTCAACCTATAGGTTTTCTGAAATAATGGCTGGGTCTCATTGAAAAGACTACAAGAGAACAACATATGCAAGTGGCCATCAAAGACAGTAGGAATGCAGATGCAGGTTTGGTTTGCCCTTGGATGAGTGCCCTGTATCGAGAGAAGCCGGAGCCTACCCAAGACCTAAACTCGGGTCTCGGCCGGGCAGTGCATAGACTGGGGCAAGGAGAAAAGAGGGATCCCACCACACAAGGTCAGCCTGTTGGCATCTCAGTCCTTGAGGTTTGGGGGATTGTTAGTGTGATATGGGTGCCAGGAATAAGGAGAATGGGCTGACCTTTTGTTGCTGTTCTGCTCCCCAAGACATGAGATGCAATACTTGACCCCTCCTGTCTTCCAAAGGAACGCAACTATCTGGGGCTCATTTCCCTAACCCTAAACTCAGTAGGGAGGATACCCGCTTCCAGTCTAATAGCGCAAGGGTCGACTGTGAAACAGACAGGACACGCCTCCACCACGAACACTGGAAGTGAATAATCTGAGCAAGATCACAGAATCCCAACACAAAGCGCTGAGAACTAACATGGGAATGATCTTAGACACATAAGCACTTTTCACTGGCAAACTCAAAGGCCCCAAAAATTGCTGGTTCAATTTCACTACGCCCGTTAGTACTGCTCCGGGCAGGAGAATATTATGGTGTTAGAGACCCGTTCCAGAGGCTATACCTGGGGGTCACGGCCTGGCAGCCCGAGTAAAGCGAGGGCGTTTAACGAATTGGGGTTGTTTTACTGCAGCAAAATAACCGCGACGGAAATGGCCGAATGAGAAATGTACGTAATGAAAATTGTTCATGCATTTCCCATTCGGTCATTCAAGGTAAAACAACCCCAAATCTAAAGAAACCCTATCCCCCCTCCCAAAAAATATAACCTACACCACCAAATAGATACTACAAAATGTCCTACGAACATTTAGTCAGTAGGGCATTTAGTAGTATCTAATTTCGTTAATTTGGTGGTGTAGGTCATTTGGATTCGGTCAGTTTAACCGAATCCCATTTAACAACAGCACTGGGAAGTTACCCCCAGTATACCCTGTGGAACGGGTGACTAACACCGAAAGCACCCGCGGGTTGCCAATCCAGTAACCCGGGTGCTGATAGCGGGGTCTTTTCTATGAATGAACGGGACGCCTCGTGGCGTCTCGTTCATTCTTAGAAAATACTGTTCCAAGATGGCCACAATGGAGATGGAAGACAGGGCTCCTTACGCAGCCCCTCTTTCAATTCTGTGGCAGCCGGCAAAGGGAGATGGAGAGAAGCTGTGGCAGGTGTGCTGCTGCAAAAATCAGGTAAGTAGGGCTGGTGAGGAGGGTTGGGGATATTTTAAAAAAAGAAGGAAAGGTGGGGTGGGGAAAAGATGGCAGGGCGGGGAAAGCAGCCTGCAGTTTCCATAGAACGTGGGCTGAGATTTCGGTTTCAGCCCGCGATCCACGGAACCTGATTGGCTGCGCCCCCTCACCTCCCGCCCCAGTTGCTAATGGATGGTGCGTGCTCCTAGACTAAGTTAAATAGAATTTTACAAGTACATGAGTTTATCTATAAGCCATAGTTAATTGGCTGATTGTAACCTTTTTTTTGATAGTCTTCTAAAATATACCTTCATATTTCTTCAATTTTTTAACAGATTGAAGAAAACTTGAATTCTTGATACTAAGATTCTAAAACCATCCTACTGATGAAGGGATCAATATATCCCAAAACACGTTGAGATGATTTTATTTGAAATTTCATCGCCATGTTTAGCTGAGTTGTTTATTTGTCTGGAATCTCATTATGATGAATAAATGTACATTTTTTAAAATCATTCGAACTTAAATAATATTGCAATAATCATGATGTGAGTGCATCCAGTTCAATGATTTATGATATGGTATGAACAAATTAATTTCCTTTTCGAAATCCAACACTATATATAAAGAACCATTTGACATCTAGCACTAAAGTTGTAGAATTACCACAAGACATTCTACAGAACCAATTGAAATGTCTGGCTTTCTAAGTCGTCGACAGTGTTCAGGAATGTCCTTTAACATAGGACACATTGCTTCACATGCTTTCAGCAATCTTTGTGCCAGGATTGAATTTTCTCGCTTGCACCTATACCTTCTTTGCATTTTTCGTACATATCATTATTGAGTTGATCTTTAACTTTTGGAAACTGGTGTGTTTGAGGATAGATTTTCTTTTTGGACTTGCTGAGAGCATGGCAGCGATTTGCTAAATTTGGGACCCAGATATAGACATCTCGTGAGCCAAACACAAAATGATATCTGACGACGGTTTATCCTGGGAATTGTTTCAATACGAATTTTTCAAGGAATCATTCTTACTGGGTGGTCCTATCGGGCTGGGGTCCCTGAGGACGACATTATCGATATACACAAAAACTCACTCATGGACTCTACCTTGTCGCCAAGAGAAAGCCCTCCACTGCTCCAGCTGCTATCGGAGGTCAGTCGGGAGAATGCCAAGCAGCCAAGGCTTCAAGGGGCAGCCTGCCAAAGGCTTCTACCAGAGGGCACCCTATCTCCAAACACAGCACGCATCCATAGCCAGCTCCAGGGCCCTACAGAAGCTGGTTGGAAGATCTTCAGACTTTAGGGCCAATCTCCCACTGCTTTAAGTTGTCACTGCACCCTCAATCGGTCAACCATGTCAATGGCCACACTAAAGTGGACCGAGTACAAGAGCAGCTTAGTGCCTCTGCTTGAGGGCCCTATCGAACAGTAGCCCAATAAATGACCATGCAGTGGTCCCGGGACCATACCGTTTAGAAAGCCACTGCGCAATGCATTAGGATGGCAGCTGACCCTGCCCATTAGTCCAGGCCAAAAAACTTGAGCTTAGAGAAACATTTTTAAGATGGCATCAAGTAATCAGACGGGCCTATGGGTTAGTAGGTAATGCCTGAAGGGCTGACCCAACACGCCATTTTGTGCCAGTTGTTTTGGGCACTTTGATGACTTAGGGGCCAGCCACCCCAGATAAAGAATCATTATAGAAATATGATTCGGTCCAGGGGCCCTAGAGTGCCTTGTTCCCCAATAATCACACGTGAAGCATAGATAATAGGGTTGGAGTTCATAGAAACCAAGTAAGGAACTAGGAAATCAGTCATTGGGTGTCCTTAAAGGCCCAGAATGTTGACCAAGGGGCTCCAGTAATATGTATGAAACTGGGATAATCAGGTGAATAATTTAACAGTCTCAAACAGAACACCAACATACGTGGCAGCTACACACCTCGGAAGTCTGTCGCACCTCATGGAACAAAGCTATCAAAAGGTTGACGTCTAAGCTGTCCCCTAAAGAGAAGCTCACCAGCAGTCTCGGGAGGACAGCTCAGGGGCAACGCAACGCAACACAGGTTCGATCCCCGGGTCTGCGCTTAGAAACCTCCGGGTATTAAGTGCGTTATAAATAACCAATCATAATCAGTCCTCCTGTCACAACCATCTGCAACTCAATACCAGCAGAGGCCCAAAAAGCACCCACCATCCTCCAGTTCTGTAAAACGCTAAACATGTGGCTCTTTCAACAATGCCTGCCGGGCAAATAGAAATTCCCTGCTCCCTCCACCATCAGTGTGGCACTTTTGTGTAAACTGCCACCTCCAATACGGACACCCACCTGTTGTAAAGCTGTCTGCTGCTCTTGAGCTAGGTACGTGCTACAAGCAATAAAATAAAAAATAAAAAAGGTAATAGTTGAAGGTCAGATGGCGCAAACTATTTCAGATACTTAGAGACAGGTGTGAATTACATTTTCGATTTTAGGTACACATGTTGATCAGTAAACCATATCAGTACCCTGCGGGTGGGAGGCGGCCAATCGGAAGGCTGGAAACACAGGCTGATACTCACGACTCAGCAGCGTGCCTTCCCCCCACTCTCTGTTACCTTTTTTAAATGTACTTTTTTAATCCCAACCCCCTCCCCAACCGTGGCACTGACACTTCCCGCCACCACAGCGCCCCTGCCTCTTCCTTTTCCAGCCTCCATCGTAATGGAAGAGGGGCTCTGTAAAGAACCCTGCCTTCCACTAATATGGCGGCCATTTTGGCAAAGCATTTTCATTCATTAAACAGGATGTCCGTGGCGTCACATTAAAAAATGGTGGAGTTTTTTAACACCCCAGGTTACCACTTTGTTAACCCGGGGTGCTAATGGCCTTCTTAACCCGTTCGACGAGCCAAACCGGTGTAAGGTCCTGGTGCTCTTGTTAACTGCCCTCACTTCGCTCGGGCCGTTAACTCTGGCTTCTGGGCCGTTACAGGGGTTAAGAACGCCATAACATGACATGATGTGCAAGCTGACAAAGCCCAGCTCTGCAGGAGATCGGTTTGGCTTACCTCGCGTGCTACCTGTGCAAGCTACCTGGTCTCCAGCTTCACACTAACTGTGGCGGCTCTTTTGGTGCTTGAAAAAGAATCACCAGCATTGCCCCGTACGGCTTTTCAGAAGGCCTCAGGCTAAGAAAAGAGAACCTCTTTCAGGGCGAGCGCCAACCAGGCGGAAACCCAGGTGGGTTACACGCAAGGGGATCCCCGGGGCCTGCCAAGCTCCCCTGAGTTGCTCATAGAACGGTGTGACTTGGTTTTGTGGACTAATGTGCGCTGCTTAGTGACTTCGTTTCTGTTCAGCTAGTGAGTTTGACGACTGCCATTATAGCTACACACGTTTTGAAAATGAGTGCCCTACTCACGACTCTGTTGCGAAAAGTCACAAATTGCGATTTTCAAACATGGCAATGTTTGTTTTGTGTTGCCGCAGACAGGCGCTGGCTTCAGGCCTGCCTTACTTTTCTATTGCCCGCTTTGTGTGAGTGTCTGTGCACTGCGTTTCCAGTAACACACCTGCACCCCACCTGTACATCTTTGGCCACACACGGGCCCCGCCATGCCTCTAAACGCAGCCAGTGTGCGCGAGCTGGGGCGAGCTCTCTGCTCTCAACAGCCTGATATCCTGCCAGGGAACCCAGGACCCTCCCTTCCCTCCACCCACACTCTATATTTACTCTTCCTGCCGCTGTTCTCGCGACTGCCAGAGCTGCGCGCTGGGCGTGCTAGGGGGGCACCTAGCCGAGCTGCTGCCACCCGGCGTGGGGCCGTGACTTTTGTTCCCAGGCACCTGGCACCGGTCCAACCTCACCAGAGCCGAAGCGAGAAAGGAAAGTCCGGGGCAGTCCTGGCCGGGATCGGAAGTCACGCGAAGGGGGAAGTTCTGCGGCGACCGAGGAAAAGGAACCAAGGGCGAGGAGCAAAGGCACTTGTCCGAGGGTACAGGGCGACTGACGGGCACCCAGCACCGTGACAGGCTGTCGCGGGCCCAGCAGGAATAATGGTAAGGGGTCCTATTTTATAGTACACGCAAGGCCGCGTCCATTTCCTGCCTGTGCACTCCTGTTGCTTAGAGAACGAAAGTGTTGTGATTTATCTGCCCAGGATCACACTATTACTATGCAATTGAGAACTTTAGGACTGCGGGATTCGATCTCAGCCCCCCTGCTTTGTCCCCTCCCACCTTTTGATAACTGTATCCGAGTCGACCCCTTTGCGAATCTGTCCAGTGGGTGGGGGGTCAGTGTGGTGGAATACACCCCAGCTTCAGAGCTTTCTGAAGGATTTTTCAGGGACCTGGGCGCATGCATCCATGGGGTCCCTATTTGGAAAATGTAGATTGCAATATGTGTTGGGAATTACACACTATCATGCGCTGTTCCCCAATGTACAATGTGTACATGTGCATCGATTTCCAAAATGACCCCGTCGTCCCTCGCCAGAGAAGTTTTAAAAATATTTGTGCCTTTTTGAACCCAGATCTGGCTGGACATCTGTTCCTAAAAAAAATAAATAAAAACAATGCTGTATAACGGCTACTAACATATGCTATTACATATACAAGCATGGTGGGCTTGGTTTACTGTTACAGTAAATTATGAGAATACAGTGGCACCGTATACCAATGTAACCCCCCTCCCTCCGAATGCCCCCCCCCCCAGGATTCAGCGGCATGCTTTGCGCTAACCATTTACATGTTCCAACGCATGTGACAATGACCGAGTTTGAGGGTTGGCATGTGCAGTGGCGTGCCCAGAGTCGTTTGACTGGGGTGGCACAGGCGGGGCACTGACTTATGCAGGGGTGGCATGAAGTATGATCACACACACATACACGCCTAGAAACACTTGTGTGCAGTTATAAATGCCATATCATATCACACATCATGATCATAGTTTAGGATAATTGGGTGGCACCTGGGGTGGCCAATCAGATTCCAGGGGTAGCACGTGCCACCCGAGGTCTCTCCCTGCACGCGAGCCTTCCTAAAACTATCCACTCGACTATATCCAACTGGGTTAATTAAGTAAACGAACATGACCCCAGTCACAGACAAGCCTGCACGTGCGTTCTATATCTCACATGCAGCCCCAGTAGGCACCAGTGGGAAGGCAGAAAAAGGCTAGCAAGCATGAGCTTGTCCGCATCGCCTCCACGGAAGCTTGCGGGATCAACACCACGTGCAGGGCAACATTCTCTGTTCCATTCGGGAGATGCCATTCCAGTCCTGGTTTTATCTTTGCATTCTGGGACGTGTAGTCTTGGATTTGCCCATTATAAACCCAGCAATACGAGTCCTTGAATGCAAAGGTAAAACCAGCACTGGACGAGTGTCTCACAAATGGAGTGGGTAATGTTGGCAGTGTGACACTGCCATGTTTTTACCTGGCGGTTGTCATGCTTCATACGTGTAACTGAACTATGCTTCTGGGTGACCAGAATGTAGTTACAGGGAGGGGTGATTCATGTAGTTTAAGTGCATTTAATGTTATGTGGGTTGCTGGCGTTTTGGGTCCTGGAAGAAAAGGAAGGGCTGGCTAGCTTGTCTGCCGCCAGCAAGGCCTGTGGGCGCTATGGCTGTGGGCCCTGAAAGGTGAGGGGTTCGTGGCGTAGCAAGGGGGGAGTGATGCTGTCACTAAATCCACGGTGCGAGGCAGGCGGGAGAACGAGTGCTGCGATGCATGCAGGTCAGTGATGTCATATTTAGAAGCATCGACGTATGCAGAATATGGCTACGTGTGTGGCGCAGGCCAGAATGGCCCTGTGCCCTGATGCCGGTTGGCATTCGGGGGCATTCATGAACGTGGTCGCGTGAAGTGGTCGGCATGTTGGCCAGCATGTGGTGCGAAGGACCAGGAGAGATGCAAGCAGATCAGTGCGGTGGTGGTGGTGGTGGGACGCGTGGGACTCCGGCTGCATCCAAAAAGGAGCGAGTGGGATGCGGGACCAGTGCTTTAAATGGGGTAAAACATTGAGGGGGGGCCCTTATTTGGGGGCCTGGCTTCATTGATAGGCGTGGCCTGACATGTGTGCAAACCATAGTAAGGTATGCAAAAAAATGTATACATGTATGTAAGCATTTATATATTTGTATGAATACCTTACTATGGTCTGTGGACTTTTCAAGCCATCTTTTATATAAGTATCGGTAAATACGTACATTTCCAGTATTTATTCGTTATAAACTTCATTTGGGATACAATGGATTCTGTCATTTGCCTCAAATAATCAGTTTTGTAAGCTTTTTCTGGTTTCCCCGTAATGGCATATCCCAAAAGCTTTCACTTTTTATAAAGGGGCCTCATTCACTGTCCATCGTAGGTTTACAGCTTTTTTACTAGTTGTTAATGTCAGGAGTTTAGTTTTGACTGCGTTCATCTTTAAAAAGTTAACGTTTACATAACCCAAAAAGGCAGATAACAGTCTCTGCAGGCCAGTACAAGTGTGATCTCATAAAATAAAGTCATCCGCGTAGGCTAACCACTTTATACTCAAAGATTCAAATCTTGAGGGTGCAAAGGCAGCCTGTTAAAAAAAATGCACCCACATCCGAGACATGCACATTAAAAAGGCAGGAGGCCAAAATGCACCCCTACCTTAAACCGTTTCGTGTGGAAATGTTTTGAGAAAGGACCCCCTCTTGATTCAACAGCTCCTGCATGTTAGAATTGTCATGCATTCTCATCACTAACTTGAACAGGCCAGCAGGACTTCCCCAACTCACTAATTTCTGCCATAGACGATTGCGACTCGGCATATCAAATGCGGAAGTGTGGTCAGTTGCCGTCAGATTAATCACCTAAAATGTTTTCCCCTCAAACTAAATCCTGGCAAGATTTTATTATAAACCCATTCAAACTGGTGTCATGCAATTTTCTAAACCCATTTTTTTTATTCTACCCGTCCCTATCGCCCAATCTTCCAGATGATTTAAGATTAGTGCTGCAAAGATTTTACTGTCGACATCTAATATTGTGATTGGGCGATAGTTCTTGGGATCTGATATTATCCCTCTTTTAAAAATGGGAATTATAAACGATACTGCCGAGAAGTTGGAAATCAATCTTTTAACATAATATAATTGAACATCTTGGGAGGATAGCTCAGGTGCAACATGCTTGCCTTGGAAGTATGACGACGTGGAGCAACACAGGTTCAATCCCCGGGTCTGCGCTTAGAAACCTCTGGGTATTAGGCGCGTTATACATAACCAATTACAAAAAAATTACAAAAATAAATTTCAATGCCGTTGCCCATTTAACTGGATCTCCCTTAATTAGTTTATTAGATAAATAATTAGGGCCGGGGGCACAAGAATTGCAAGCTTTGAGGATAATGTTATACATGTCCTCTAAGCCAAGAGTGAAATCTCTTAATGCCCCATGTGTTAACGGTGCCCGTTTTCTCAATCAAAGGTGAACCAACCTCTGCATAAAGAGACCCTAGATGTGATACCGAGTCTTCTTCCGCAACAACGCTGATGATAGATTCCACTCCTGTCTTTACTGAATTGATTATTCTCAAGAAGTTTGTAATATCTTTAGTTCTAAGACATTCCAACATCACTTCTGCATCCGCGTGTAATAAGCTGGCCTTACACCTTCTAATCCAGTTTTCATAACTGCGCTTGACCTTCTTTATAGTCAACGTTTTCCCAGTCGCGGCCATATTTTTTTCCCTTAATAGACCTGATCTCATACCATTTTTTCTTAACGCTAAGGTGGAGTTGTACAAATGGGTCTTTCTAAATAATTGGGCACCCCTAACCCTCCCAACTTAGAATCCTCCAAATGTGTCCTCCAAAGTGTGAGAAAAAAAGTTATTGAAGTTATCTGTTGTCAAAGTGAACAACTTCCACTCATAGCTAGTAGTACACAGAAGCCCTGATTAGAAGTTATGCCGGTCTGGAATAAAGTGCTGGTTACAAATGTTACCAGCACCTTTTCCGGACCGGCAAACTACATGTCTGCCAGTAGGGGAACTACCAGCAGGCCTGACTGCCTGGTAGTTCAAGCCCCTACCAGCAGATTTTTCACTGAAACACTGGCACCCTTACTAACAATGCCAGTGCTTCGGTGTTCCCATTCCCTTGGAATCTATGGGAATGGGAATGTACCGTTCCGCCGCCGCCCGTAATATCTTGACATTACTCCGATAACGGACGGCGGAAATGTTAATGTGAGTCTGCCGTTAACCCGCCGGTAGCACTGATGGTTACCGGCAGACTCATAATGAGGGCCATAGTCTTGGCCATTATCCCATTAACTCTGGTAACCTTATTGCCGTTCCACGAGATTCTGTTCCGCAGTGCATTCGGAACCAGGTCAAACTTATAAATATCAGAAAAGGAGCTCAAATTAAGTTCGAATGCACACTGCAGCATAATATGATCGCTCCAACTATTATGCACTATATTCAATCTCGTACATTTATCAAAAATACATTTGTCAGTAGAAATGTAACGTAACGTTGAAGAGGATAATCCTCTATGCCAAGTAGAGCAACCAGGAGAGTCTCCTTCCATAGCACCATTCAGTTTCACGAAACCTATATTTGTTAAAGCATTTTGCCACTTACCACCATTACTAGCTTTTAGCGTACTGCTTAAAGTACACTTTGAAAGCCTCAAATTCACCCTCTTGCATGGTCTGTCAATGCAATCAAGTTTGCCTTTGATTTGAGAATGATATGGTAACAAGAGACACTTCAAAACCACTCTACCACCCACCCTAACTGAAAATACCTTCCGGCACACAACCTGTGTATTGAAAAAACATAGGTGAAAAGATGGATGCACTCAATTTCCCTAAACACCAAACTTACCCACAACAGACACACCAACACAACTCCCCACACTCCTTATGCACCACTCTGACAGACCCACAGACAACCACACAAACAAGTACCTTATTAACCTGGAGTGCACATTAACCATTGCACAAAACAGCTTGCTCACAAAGTATCCAAATCCTACACCCAATAGAGGCGCATCTTCGGATCTGTACACATCAACATAGTAACAAAGCAATCTTGCCCAGTTATGCGCTACTTTATTAGTCCCCTCCCCCACTGCCTGCAGATCCTGAAGCTCCTAGAAAGTGAGAAAATGGCAGCGGGTGTGCTATGAAAGATGCAATAAAATAGCAGAACAGGACATAGCAAAGAGTTTCACTCATTCTCCTGTGGGACAGAACTATGCACGGCTCAAGCACCTTGCAATGTGACTGGCAGAAAACAGGGGAGAAAATTAATGTTGGCTCTGCCACAGTTACTGACTGGCTAATGAGACTATATATTTGCCTGTCAAAAATTATGTGATATAGGACTGAGGCAGGGCCAGTGCAACAATAGTGAAATTACAAGTGACAGTTTTGGTGTCCAGTAACAGAGGAGCATGAGTGTACACTATTTTCTTCCTACTCATTAAATTTGTCCCTTTGCAAGGGTTTCGTTTTTTAAAATAGTGTGATTAAGTTCACACTATTTGAAATAAGGACTCCAATGTTTGCAGTTAAGTCAGAGTAGGATTAAATAATGGACCAGGATCACACACTTTGGCTAAACAGTGAAGCAGGGATTTTAACCCACTCTGCAAATTTGACCACGTACCTTCCAAGCTTTACATGGTACACATATTAAAATGTTGGATTCCAAGGCCTGCAATAATACTGTCTCACAGTGTTTACTTACAAAACGCACACATTGCATAGTAAAGCCACATGGCAACATGCAAATCCTTGTAGTAAAATGATAAGCCAATAGAAGATCATTTTGGCTTTACTTTTCACATCATTAATGGTACTAAAAGTCAGAGATTGCAAGAGAATGCACACCTGAAACATCTATTTAACCCCACTGTACTTCAAGTCATTTAAGACATGCAATAAAAGAAGTTGTGTAATAAACTCTGATAGATATGGAGATTCTTTGTTACAAACCTCCAGCTTGTTGTTACTCATGATGTTGAGAGAAACTGAGTAGCAACATAAAGCAACTTTATTTTGTTCATATCAGTCTAGTAGACATCATGGATGTAAACAGATATTTAAAAGGATGCTTTGTGTTGCTCACTTTAACGAACATTGCTGGTTTGTGAGGTCTTTCAGTTGGAAATGTGGCATCATGCATATGAAAGCCTCTGCTGCTGATAAAAGAAATGTGCCCGCAGGTCCTTAAGGTGCTGCAGAGCCACTGACAGACGCTGCGTGTGTGTCAAAGCCTGGCCGTGACTTGGGAAATTGACAGTGCTTGATCCTGCAGGCCGAGCTGAATCTATATCTAGAAAAGTAAACTAACCAGTGGACCAGTGTACCAATGATTTATATTACACTTCCTGCGCTGGATGTTTGCACCCAGTGGAGTGAAGTACTTGCTATGGTTCCACCCACAGAAGACTCATTGACAAATTTAGCAGCATTGGGTAGGTTTCTTTTAGTTTCCAGTGGCGGTGCACCTGTGTCACTCCCACAGTAAGGGACATGTTCTGGCTTAGCAGTGGTGGCGTCCTGTATGAGGCGCACCTGTATCAATCCCACAGCATGGGACATGGTTTGGCTTAGCAGTGGTGGTGCCCTTTTTGAGGTGCACCTGTATCAATCCCACAGCATGGGACATGGTTTGGCTTAGCAGTGGTGGTGCCCTGTTTGAGGTGCACCTGTATCAATCCCAAAGTATGAGACATGGTTTGGATTAGCAGTGGTGGTGCCCTGTTTGAGGTGCACCTGTATCAATCCCACAGTAAGGGACATGGTTTGGCTTAGCAGTGGTGGTGCCCTGTTTGAGGTGCACCTGTATCAATCCCACAGTAAGGGACATGGTTTGGCTAAGCAGTGGTGGTGCCCTGTTTGAGGTGCACCCGTATCAATGGTTTGGCTTAGCAGTGGTGGTGCCCTGTTTGAGGTGCACCTATATCAATCCCACAGTAAGGGACAGGTTCTGGCATAGCACTGGTGGCATCCTGTATGAGGTGTTACTTTTATCAATCCCACAGTAAGGGACATTTCCTGGCATATTGGTGGTGATGTCTTGTGTGACGTGCACCAGTATCAATTCCACAGTAAGGGACAGAGTCTGGCTTAGTGGTGGTAGTGTCCTGTATGAGGTGCACTTGTATCAATCCCACAGTAAGGGACAGAGTCTGGCTTAGCGGTGGTGGCATCCTAAGTAAGGTGCACCGGTGACAATTCCTCAATAAGGGACTGAGTCTGGCTTAGTGGTGTAAGTGTCCTGTATGAGGTGCACTTGTATCAATCTCACACTAAGGGAAAGAGTCTGGCTTAGCAGTGGTGGTGTCCTCTATGAGGTGCACCTGTATCAATCCCACAAAAAGGGACATGGCATAGCAGTGGTCGTGCCATGTACGAGGTGCACTTGTATCGATCCCACAGTAAAGGTCAGGTTCTGCCATAGCAGTGATGGTGTCCTGTGTGATGTGCTCATATCTTGGCATTGACATGAAGGTCACATTTCCGTATTGGATTGATGGTTCCTTTTCTTGGTTGAGGAGTTATTTTTTAGTCCTGCAGTGACAGTCAACTTCCAATGCGCTTGCACCTCACTTTAATACCACTATCCTAATGGCTCCTTACACCCCTCTGTCCCCCAACCACGGATCATGACAGCCATCCAAGAACCAAAGACATCAATGCTTCTCTACCTAAGCAACTGGTTTAAAGATCACTCCTCCACTCTCCATGCTGCTTACACATACTCTCTCCTGGCTTTCACCACTGCTCTTGAGGCTGCCAAATCATCCTACTGTACTGACCAAATATCATCTAACTGTACACGCCCTTACAGATCTTCCATGCCCCTCCAGCGCATGTTCTCATCCCACAAAAACAACACTCCCTATCCACTTCTTGCTCAGATGACAATGTTGCCTCTTCTCCTCCAAACGCACACCATGTCAACCCTTCTATTTCCCCCATCTCCTCCCTCCTATCGACCCCTCTGCTTCTATCTATGCAACATCTCCCCTAGCTCCTCCACTAAACTCTTACCCATCCTCCATTCAGCTAACCAATCCTCTGCTCCCATTCACCCCTTTGCATGACCATTAAAGAAATTGCACCCATCACCACCCCGGACCAGTCCTCCCTCTTCACCCTCTCTCTCATCACAGGCCTTTTCTCTGAGTGCTATAAAATAGCCCATGCCATCCCGTTGTCAAACAAAAATCTGGAGACCCAACAATCCCTGCGTTTATAGGCATGTCTCTCTCTCTAAAAATACTCGAGTGAGTTATCGTTGCCATGATTTTCAAGTACCTTGGGAATCACTCACTCTGTCATCCCCTCCATTCTGGATTCCGTTGTAACCACTACACTGTAACCGGGCTCTCCCATGTGCCCAGCTTTATAACCAGTGCCCACCACTCTCACCTATTCTCCATATTAATCCTACCTGACCTCTCTGCCACCTTTGACATGGTGGCCTATCCTTCCCAGCTCCTAACCCTCTCCTCCCTTGGCTTCAAGGATGCCGCACTTAAATGGATGGCCTCTTACCTCCCTGACCACTACTTCTCCCTCTTTAGTAAAAAATTCCTCTCTCACACCCCTTCCTGTTGGTGCCCCGCATGGATCTGTTCCTGATCCACTCCTCTTCACGCTCTACGCCACCTCCCTGGGGAAGCGTATCTACTCCTTTGGGGTTCACTACCACCTCTTTGCTGATGACTCGGATCTTTTTCTCTCTTCCCCCCTTTACCTGTGACATCGGTCAACCCATCAACAATTGTTTTATTACCATCTGTCACTGGATGGGGATTGCTGCTTGATGCTGAAATCTTCGAAAATTGAAGTCCTATTTCTCCCTGTCTCTAACGCGTATTCCACTCTCCTATCTAATTCCCACCAGACAATCTCACTTTCTCACCAATGGCTGAGAACCTTGGGCTTGCTTAGACAGCTGCCTTAGACTCCATTACGGCCACTGCCGCAACTGCGAGAGTCATCGATCTTCATACTGATCAAATACATTCACACCTCTCCCGCCACTTTGTCAAAACATCAATTACTATTCTTGTGGTCTGCAATCTTGGCTACTGCTCGAGACCACTCCTTTGCTTCTCCTTTTCTTCCCTTAATAAAGTCCTAAACTTTGCTGCAGGTGTCTTCTTCAACTTATCTAGAGCCTCGCCTTCCTCTACACACCGCCACCATGCTGGATGGTTACCGGTGGAAACCTGCTCTCTCTTTCAATTCCTTCTTCTTGTCTTCTAATATATTTATGGTCTCGCCCTTTCCCCGCTCTACCTTACTGACTGCATCTCCTTGTAACTCTCCCTATCGTACACTACGTTCTTCTCCCCTGCCTAACCTTTCTGCCCTTCCTCTTCCTGGTTCCGTTCCTTCGCCCTACTAGCCCCTCTACTGGAAGGCCCTCCCCTGGATATCAAAGCCTTTCCATCTGCTGAACAGTTCAAGACCAGGCCCAAGCTTCACCTTTTGACCTGCGACGGGACTTCTCCCACCGCCTCTCTTACTGACCTCGATCCACCCCTTTCCACTCGACTCTACTATCATCAATGTGCAAATATATGAATGTGCATATTACCATCTACCAAGGGTAAAAATGTCACGTTGTGAGCTACTAGCCGGGTAGAAAATGTCCCCAGTCCTGAATTTTGCACATTCATAAAGCACACTGTTTCTTACGCGCGAACAAGTCAATGATCATTAGCCAATGGCTAGTGCAAATTTGAGGCTTTCATCTACTGTGGCAATGCGCCCCTATTATATGTGATGTCTATGTCGAGCTCTTGGACTATGTGCCATTAGCCGACCCTCTCATCACCCGCTTACTCAAAACTCGTGTATCCTCCATCTACGATAAAGGCGCCAAGCCAAATGGCTCTATATTGATGTGCGTCATTTCTGGTTGAATTGACACTCGGCTTGCAATGCATAGATACAAATATAAAAAATGAAAGACATTGGTAATTTTCCATAATTACGTATGTACCTACACGGGTGTTTTGGCTTGGCTCTAGGACCCATTAGAAGTGTCTTTCCTCGAACCGTAAAAAAAAATGAAATGCAGTCACATGTAAATTGCTGAACTTTGTGAAACCATCTGTGACCGGCTGCATGGCAAGGTCAGCAGATGGCAGGCGCGTGCGCATAAACTGAACTGGGTTTCATTAGAAGAACCGTAGGGTTTGAACAGGACTGGTCTTTATGGTGGTCAAGAGGACCCCCTGTCACTGGAATGGAGTCTCCCAGTACGACAGATACATTTGATATCACTTTCTCCACGCTCAACAATTCTTGACATGAATACGCCTCAACTTGCAGGTTAAGGGTCATGCATTCAAAGGGTCCTTTATTGAGAATGGGCTATACATTGACGCTTTGTTTTGTTTTTTTGAAAATTCTTTTTTTACGTTTTTTTAAATTGGGTGGTTTTTAGCCCAACCCCTTCTCCCAGCCTCTTCCACAATCCTCTTCTCTGCTTTTTAGTCCTCTCCGTCATCTCCTTTTTACACTTTGCTAATGCATATTCTCGACTTACTTATATATTCTTTTTCTGAGTATTCTTTTTCTCAATGGTGGGGTCTGAATGGAGAGTTGGCATTTGATGTTTGCGTGATTTCTCAATTCAGTGTGGGACTCATGAGTCAATTATCCTCACGCGACACCTCTTTGCCCACTGGGTCTAGTTATGTTAATCAGATGACTTCTTCGTTTGTATGGGACTTGTTATTCAATTACCCACAATGCAGTCTTTCTTTTCACAAAGAATTTCTCAGTTTGCTGTTGCTGTGGGACTTGGGGCTTAGTTTACCAACAAACATTGATTCGGTATATGAATTGTATGTTTATATGCATTTACAAAGATGTCCGCTTGTTTGAAAGCAAACAAATTAACTTTTTTGTAAAACTATCAATTTTATTTACACCATAAAAAAACTCGCAGGAGGCCTGTCTCAAATAACGGAAAAAGCAAGCAAAGTTTCTTATTAATGCCAGCCCACAGGAGACTTGTCAGAGCCGCATGCGAATCGGGCAGCCAGGCCTGAATCATTTTGTGGAATCGGTCACATTTCTGCAAAGATACGTGAAAAGGAAAGCGACGAGCGCCGGAAGGCAGGGAAAGGCTCTCAGCACAGGGTGGGCCACTCACACCTGACCCAAGACACAGTTCCATCTCGGGGTTGGCTCACCAGGCACCCCAGAAAGATTGTCGCAGGAAATGTTTCTCAAATGAGAGCCAATGCATCAAGCAACCTGCCGCGGACAATGGCGATGTATTTATTGGGTGTTTTATTGGGCGCTCCAGCGCTGCATGCATTGAGATACTCCGCAGCCTCAGGGACGTCATTTCACCAAAATGCCTGGGGTAGCGGAAGTGACATCACATGACCCTTGACCCCCTGATGACATCACAGGAAGGGATGTTATTTGACCCCACTCCAAAATGATATCGCGGAATCGAACAAGACACATGTTTTGGCATTCCTATTCTTTCTTATTTAGGTTCAGTGCTGAAAGTGTTAGCCTTGTGGCCCTCATGTTCTTATTTTTCTTATTTTTTTAAGGGGCCTGAACAAGACAGCTAGCCACTCCAGAATTAAAGATCCACATGGTTCTGGCCACAGCCCAGGAGCTTGCATTGAAGAAAAAAAAAAGAATACTATTTTTTTTTTTAGAGGTCACAAGGGAGACCACAGAGGTCGCAAAGGAGACCTCAAAGGTCGCACTTGCGACCCCTGGCGACTCCCAAATGACATCCCTGTGCAGCCTCCCCGGAAGCACACACGGCTAGTGCTACTGGGACTTGTGCCCGTGCCTGGGCGGGTCCCAACTTTATTGACCATGCTGGGCACACCCCGTCATCAGGGGCCGTTCCTTATCACAACATCCCTCCCAACTTTTTATAACAAAAACAAACAGCAATATTTATCACCACATCGACTAAGACTGCTGGGCAAAGTCCCAACTGTATTCACTAATCACAAAGTCCTCGATCTGCCCCAGGGGCTTCCTTCTGACTCGGACTCACTCAGGTGAGTCCCGCCATCTGCATCAGCTTCACAACCCTTTGGTGTCCCTGGCATGTCGCTTGCCTCTGGCTCTCCAGGGTCATCTCTTGGACTTCCTTGGAGCCAGTGGAACCAACTGCAGCTTCTGGTGAGGGACTCAGTGCCCCTCTCTGCCGTCACCGTCAAGCCCTGCTTCTGGGTCACCACCCAAGGGCTGCTATCACAAGGAAGATGTAGCTTGTGCCAGGGATTGCTAATGCAGGAGAGGGCTGTGTCCCCCACCCCCATAGGCGTGTTGACCAGACGTCTTTGGCTCGTCTGCCTGGCATTGATCTTTTGCTGGGTGTCACACAGCCGTTCCGTACATGGCAGGACAAGCTCCCTCAACTCATGCTCCGGAATTAGTGATCGCATTTTCCTGCCCAGGAAGACCTTGCGGGGCTACCCCTGTCGTAGCATGTGATGATGTCCTGTTCCCCAGAAGGAAAGAGGTCAGGGCCTCCTCCAGTGGTGTCCCTTATCCTGTGCAATGTGGAAGGCTTTGTTAAGGGTCCACATGAGCTGCTCGACATCCCCATTGGCTTGTGGCCAACAGAACCTTGCAAAGTCTTCCCCGTGGAAAGGCGAGCCATTGTCCGACCTAACAGAATCTGGGATTCCGTGGCGCACAAAGAACTCCTCCAAGAACGGGAGCACCGTACCACCGTGTGGATGCCATAAAAGTACCATGGGATATCAGGAAAACTTGTCTAACACCACTAGGAAGTGTCTCGAACTGATGTACTGTCCCAAAATCCAGACTGAGAGTTTTCCATTGCTTTGTGGCTCTCTCTGAGGACTCAGTGGGTGGTGCCTGGGTTGCTGGTCGACCTGCCTGTCAGCAAACGCATCTATCAAGGGTACGCTCCACCTTGGCCTTCACGTCATGGACCCTACTTTCTCCCTGAGGCGTGCCTTAGTTTTGCTTCCCTCTTGGTGATCAATGTGGGCCAAGTGCAGCACCCACTGCTGCAGTTCCAGAGGGGTGACTTTGTGAACGCCTCAGGAGTACTCCTTCCAGGATGACGGACAGTACACCTCTCACCTTCCACAGACCCTGAAGAAATGCCCGTGCTGTAGGTGTCCATCCGGTGAGGAACGACTTAAATTCCCAGTGTCTGCAGCTGGACCGGGAGCTCCTGCAGGCCCTCATCTCGGCGTGTGGCCACCACAATATCAGTCACAGAAATGGAATATGGTAATCATGTTAACCAGAACTTCCACATCCTCGTCCACATTGTTGCAGCACTTTGTGAGCAGAAGAGGATGCCTCAACAGGTAATCAAACTGTCAGTCAATACTCCAGTAGCTGTATCAGCCACTGCTCCAATGTGATGGGCGGATGCAGCACCGGCCGAGTCGTGATGGGGATCAGCGGCTTGTGATCAGTAAACACAGTCATGGGGTGGCCATAGATGTAGAGATGAAAATGCGGACATCTCCACAGGATCACAAGTGCCTCCCTCTCTATCTGCGAATATTGCAAGCTCTGTATAGGTGAGAGCATTGCTGGAATAAGCGACAGGGCGCCTGTCGCCCTGCAGGTCAACCTACAGGAGTACTGCTCCAAACCCCACCAGGCTGGCATTGACTACCAGCTCTGTGGTGTGTGATGGGTTGAAGTACGCCATTAACATTTCTGCTGCCAGGGCTGCCTTAGGGTTGCCGAAGGCCTTCTCCTCTGCCTTGTCCCACTTCCCGTCCAAGTCCTTCTTCGTGAAGATCCGGAGTGGCTCCATCAATGGAGCCAGATTTGAGAAGAACCGTCCACAAACGTTTACCACCCCCAAAAAGCTCTGCACCTCTGACTGGGAAATCAGGGCTGCTGCCTTCTTAATGTTCCAAACTTTGGCAAGGTCTGGGGAGAGACTTTTCTGAGGAAGACAGAGCCAAAGAAATCCACCCTCAAATGCAGGAAGCAACACTTCTTCCAATTGATTATAAGCCCATGATGCACGAGGCGTTGAAGAACTACTGCCAACCTGACTGTGTGCTCCTTCTGTGTCACTGCAGACTTCAGGTTGATTGCCAAAAAGATCAGGTCAGCCAGGTGATGCTCAGATCGCCCTATTCGGGAGCCACATGTACACACAAATGCAAACTTCATCAGAGCTCTTGAGTTTGCTTGCTACCGGAATAATGACACCCACATCGTGGGGCCATCAACCAGCTCATTAATGTCTACTCTTTCTAACTTGTCCCACTCCTCAACCTTTTGCAGCAGGTGAAAGGGGATTCTTCGGTGACACAGAGCCATTGGTTGGACCGATGAGTCCACATGCAGCCTCACTTCCTGGCACCTTGAGGCAAGCCATGCCACCAAACCACCCCTGGAACTCTGTCCAGAGTACATCAATGGCTGTCTGGTACACCTGATATTGGAAGTGCACCAGGCTGAGGCCGGCCACCGTGGAGCAGCTCAGAAGAGTGTCTGTAGCCATGGGTGTCATGTAAAA
The DNA here is from genome assembly GCF_040938575.1 of Ambystoma mexicanum. Lineage (NCBI taxonomy): Eukaryota > Metazoa > Chordata > Amphibia > Caudata > Ambystomatidae > Ambystoma > Ambystoma mexicanum. The sequence goes on along the minus strand of NC_090932.1, from coordinate 1,134,942,435 downwards.
TTGTGCTCGAACTGACACCACCTCATGCAGCACCCTCATGTGAAATTCTCCATCCAGTGGCAATGGCAAAGATCCAGCATAGGGGAAGATCCTGATGCACGACGTGGCCAGCTTCGGGGGAAGGCATGACTTATGGAATTGTGAGGAGGGCATCCCATTAACAGACAGGCCCGTGCCAATAAGGATCGGCACCTTCTCGGAAAGGATAGACACTGAGCACCTAGATTGCCGTCATCTTCCTTGGGCTCCAATGCAGATGGCCGAGACAAACAATGCATCCTCAATGTCTGCTGCCCCTTTGTTCCGGGACAACACCGATGCATGGTCATCCTCCAGGGCGGCCTCTCGCCACTGGCATGGACATAGTGGGGGTGCGACACAGCCTGGCAAAATTGTTGGGTTTCCCACAGCGACCTCATGTAAGCCGTATTGCCAGGCATGTCTGTTCATGTGGCAGGACCTTGCTGCACGCATCACATGACTTTCTCCACTCGTCCACAGGCTTGGGAGTGGCTTGCCTCACTTTCTGGTTCCTTCTGGTGCATGTTCCCGCCAGGCTTTTTGAGATGACGGCATGTGCTAATTCGCATGCGACTGGTCTTGATGCCTCCTCCATGTGAGCCGCCCTGGATTCTGGCAACTCGTGCAACCTGCCCAGCTCTAGGATCCGTGGATGTATGGCTCCTTCAGGATTTGATGACACACCACAGAGAATGCGCAGTGTTGAATGATCTGTGCCCTTATTTCGTCAGTCTCGTCATACAGCATGCATGAAACCACAAGGTGTCTGGGACGGCAATGGTAAGCGTCCACGACTCCTACAGATCCTGATGAGTTTGCTGCAGATGGAATCTTAAGTAGTCCTGGTTCACCAAAGGGCAAAAGTACATTTGTAGTGCCTCCCTCACCGCCTCATACAAGTCATCCGTGTTCGATAGCATTTTAAATATCGGGTGTACTTCACTCTCTGTGTAAAATATCAGCATTGCCAGATTCGCCACCTTGTCCATTTCCATTGTGGTTGCCAAAAACATCTTGAGCCTTTCGACCCACATGTCCCACCTAGGGCCCAAAGTGGCCGGAGCACCAGGGACATCAAATAAATTCTACCACTGGTTTCCCTGCAAAGACTCAGCGGTGTCCTCTGGGAGAATGTTACTAATGTACCCCCTGTCGGTGGGTGCCTGAATATGGAGTACAGTACAACGACGACACTTCGTCCTCATCACCCATGGTACCACCTTGCCTTTCCACATGTCGTGTGACGGTTTTCCACCTGGTCCAGCGGCACACGCATCCTTCCCTAGGGCCGTAATTTGGCACCACTGGTGCATCAATGAGTGACCATGACAGTAGACCCGGGACGTCCTCTCTCCGCTGTCATTCTCGCTGCACCTGTCCCAGCAGCACACGCACCCTTGGATGGGCCACAAAAACTGGGATACCCGGTCATTGCATTGATGTTGCCTCTGCTGGGAGAACAGGTGCAAGGTGTACGTGCAACTCCCGTAAGGCCTCTCAAAGGGTCACCTGGCCCTGGCACCACCCACTGGATCAGCAGTGACACCCCCCTGACAGACAATCCCCACACGCCGGCCCTTCCCTATCCAAGAAGTGAGAGCAGGCAGGGTGATCCCTGTGTCTCAGCAGCGACCCAGTAATGGAACCACGCCTTCCCTGTGAACCGGGCGCACAGCCGCTCTGCCTGTGGCACTGGCCAAGATGGGTCTTCTGCGGGGTCGAGGCCTGTACGGCCCCGGCTCCACGCGCCACCTGCCTGTGGGGAGCCACCAAATACGGTGATTCCAGAGCCTCGCTGCACCATCTGGAGTGCAGCAAACTCTGGTCTGCACTCCGGCATGGGTAACGGCATAGTGTGTGGGGGCAAACAGCTCTCTGGCCACCTTATCTCCAGTTGTTATAGAGAGTGCTCTGGGCTCGGAGCCTCCTACTGGGACTCCTGGCCATGCCTGGTCTGGTCCAACTTTATTGACAGCTTCTCCCTGTCATCAGGGGCGTTCTGCGCCACAACACTTTGGAGCGCAAAGATATCATTTTGATTGTGCTTTGTACTTTTACAAGCAAATGCAACCAGCAATTGAGATTGTCCGATATGTCACCTGCGAGCAGTCCATCCAAACCAGATTTCCTTTCTTCTTTGAATACTGGTACTTATAATTACTTGTAGTGGAGTAAGCACACAATGTGGGTACAAGTATGCAAAGAAACAAATAAGACAGGGACATGGCGTGAGGGAATAGGGAATATACCGTTTTACTTCACAACCACCACATAGGTTAAGGAAGTATTGGTGGGAAAGAAACTGGCTAGTAGTGGTCAGTGTTTGCTTATTTTCCAATGTCAATTTGCATTTGAGGATTTGTGGTACACACCTTTGACAAAAGCTCAACTACACTTCCCAAAACGCAAACCACTTTTGAATGTGCAGCCAGGGCTGGGTGGGAGTTGTCAGACATGGTATGGGGCCCCTTATTAACCCTTGAAGCTTTGTTGGGATGTAATTCCCTCCTTTCAAGTGTGAGTTTAGCAGAGTGGGCACATACACATTTTGGTTGGGCCTTGCCCGCTCAGGCCCTACCCTGTCTATGCCTCTGGTTTGCACCATCATTGGAGGCCTCCAGGCCCACATCAACCTTCAAGCCTTCCAAACCACTACTGTGTAATGGAGCAATATTGCTGTATGATCTCCATAGCAAGTACACAAGCCAAGATAACACTGGGAGGTGTAATAACAGGCCAGCTTCTATGAAAGGCTATGAGGAATGGAGAAAAGCCCGGGGCGCGTCAGTGCACCCGGCTCAGCCTCATATTTCATCTGACAAAATGAATACGATTCTGGTGGGGAACATTATCTGGCAAGATTTAAAGAGTGACCTATGACTCTAAAGGGTTGGCAGTGATTGAGAAGAGACAGCCTAATTGTTAGATATGCCTAAATCAGCTTTTAAACTTTCTTGCTACTATCAAATTAATTTAGTTGGGCAGTAATGGCAACGTTTCTTGAAAATGGGAAGAGACCATTTGGTTATTGATCGGCACTTTGTACAATGGTGGAAGAATCACTCTCGGCTTTTCTCAATGTAGCTAGCTCCAGGGACTATTGCAAGGATGCACAGGCTTTCATAGTGCCCCATGGAATGTTTTTACAGCTGCTTTTAAAACTAATAACATTTTCAGAAATGAAATGATCAGTGTCATCTATGAACTTGGCATGGTGATGCACACACCTTGCTGAAATCTGAACAGCTTGACAGTCACTGGATGAAATTCGGCCAGAAGCAGCTGAGCTTGTCATTGTACCAAGGTAACAAAAGGTATGCATATAACATTTAGTGGCACGTCTCCTTCAGCTGTACATCATTATTTTATAGGTCAAAGTGGGCGGGGGCGGTCGGGAGCGGTGCTCCTATACTTTTTATTTTTAAGTGTCACTGTTCCTATACTTTTATTTGAAAAAGAAACCGTTCTGGAATGGTGTGGTTTTAAAATAAAAGTGTAGGAAGACGTTGAAGCTTGCACTTCAGTGCACAGCACTGGACATTCCCATAACCAGCTGGTGTGTTTGTTTGGGGGTTTGGATTGTGTGTCTGAGGGGGTGCAGCGATGGGGTTTGTGGGGGGCGTGGGCAGGTCAGCAAGGAACATAGTTCCACTACTTTTTTTCATAAACTTTGACAATTGATTATTTTGTATTCTAATAATGCACATGGCATTTTTTTTTAAACGAATATAGCTACGTAAAAAAATGGCCGACGAGCATGATTTTCTTTCTCTCCCTTTGCTATTGTTTTACAGTTTTTAAATTGCAAAAAGCGGCAGGCAACGCGCCGTACCGTCTATAAATGTCCAGTTTTTGCTTAAAAGGTGGCACCCCGTATTGCATTATCAGCGTAAGACAAGCGTCTGCGTTTCTGATGATCGTACTACAAACTAAACACGTACTAGTCACCTGCTCTAGTACTACTAGAATTGTGAAAACCTGCACTGGCGTGTGGGGATGACCGAAAAGCGAGGGAGACTCATCTGAGATTCTGTTCCTTGTCCTGTTTCACTTTCTTTTTTTGCTGGAGGCACACAGGGAATCTCAGGTGCATCATGGGGAGTGGCTGCTCAGGCAGCCAAGTTAGCCAACGCCCCGAGCGGTCACAAATCTCACGCTGTTACACGTGACCGCCTCACTCGCTCAGAGATCTCCTGGAAACCTTGAGATGGGTGACGCAAGCACACACAGCAGAGAGACCTCAAGGCAATCTTCAGATGCGAGCAGCAAGCACACAGCACAGAGAGCTGAGTCACACACAGCACAGCCATCTCATGGCAACCTGGAGATGTGTGACGCAAGCACACAGCAGAGAGACCTCAAGGTAATCTTCAGATGCGAGCAGCAAGCACACAGCACAGAGACCTTAAGCACACACTGCACAGAGAGCTCAGTCACACACAGCACAGCGATCTCATGATAACCTTGGGATGTGAGACGCAAGCACACAGCACAGAAATCCTAAGCACACAAAGCATGCAGATCTCAAGGTAATCTTCAGATGCGAGCAGCAAGCACACAGCACAAAGAGCTGAGTCACACACAGCACAGCCATCTCCTGGCAACCTGGAGATGTGTGACGAGCAGCAAGCACACAGCACAGAGAGCTGAGTCACACATAGCACAGCCATCTCATGGCAACCTGGAAATGTGTGATGCAAGCACACAGCAGAGAGAACTGAAGGTAATCTTCAGATGGGAGCAGCAAGCACACAGCACAGAGATCTCAAGCACACAGCACAGAGATCTCATTATTGGCAACCTTGAGATGTGAGCCCAAGCACACAGCCCCGAGACCTCAAGCACACACAGCACAGACATCTAAAGACAATCTTCATATGTGAGAAGCAAGCACACAGCACAGACACCACAAGCACACACAGCACCAAGATCTCAAGGCAATCTTCAGATGCGAGCAGCAAGCACACATCACAGAGTCCTCAAGCACCCACAGCACAGAGATCTCAAGCACACAGCACAGAGATCTCATGGCAACCTTGAGATGTGATACCAAGCACACAGCACTGAGACCTCAAGCACACACAGCACAGAAATCTCAAGGCAATCTTCATATGTGAGAAGCAAGTACACAGCACAGAGACTGAAAGCACACACAATACAGAGATCTCAAGGCAATCTTCAGATGCAAACAGCAAGCACACAGCACATAGATCTGAAGCACACACAGCACAGAGATCTCATGGCAACCTTGAGATGTGAGACGCAAGCACACAGCACAGAGACCTCAAGCTCACACAGCACAGAAATCTCAAGGCAATCTTCCTATGTGAGAAGCAAGCGCACAGCACCAGGGGAGGACTGACCTATAGAGATCTCTGGAGATTTCCCGGTAGGCCTCTGCACCTCAGGCCTCTTTTGTGTGGTATTTCCAACTTTTCCCATAGGAAAAGGGTCAGGCTTGCTGAAAATGTGTAATATCGGGCCACTTTGAACATTATTTCCAGGGCCTCTTTTGGTTCCCAGTCCATCCCTGCACAGCACAGAGAGCTCAACACACACAGCACAGGGGTCTCATGACAACCTTGAGATGTGAGCAGCAAGCACACAGCACAGCGAATTCAAGCACACGCAGCACAGAGATCTCATGGCAACCTTCAGATATGAGACGCAATCACACAGCACAGAGACCTCTAGCACACACGGCACAGAGATCTCAAGGCAATCTTCGGATGGGAGCAGCAAGCATATAGCACAGAAATCTCAAGCACACAAAGCACAGAGATCACCAAAGCTCAAGCATACACAGCATAGAGATCTCATGGCAACCTTGAGTTGTGAGACACAAGCACACTGCACAGAGACCTCAAGCACACACAGCACAGAGAGCTCAAGGCAATCTTCAGATGTGAGCGGCAAGCACAAAGCACAGAGACCTCAAGCACACACAGCACAGAGATCACATGCCAACCTCGAGATGTGAGACACAAGCAGACAACACAGAGATCTCAAGGCAATCTTCAGGTGCAAGCAGCAACCACACAGCACACAAAGCACAGAGATCCTGAAGCAATGTTCAGATGCGAGCAGCAAGCACACAGCACAGAGAATTCAGCACATGCAGCACAGAGATCTCATGGCAATCTTCAGATATGAGACGCAATCACACAGCACAGAGACCTCAAGCACACACGGCACAGAGATCTCAAGGCAATCTTCAGATGGGAGCAGCAAGCACACAGCACAGAGATCTCAAGCACACAAAGCACACAGATCACACAGAAATTTCAGGTGCGAGGTGCAAGCACGCAGCATAGAGAGCTCAACCACACACAGCATAGAGATCTCATGGCAAACTTGAGATGTGAGACACAAGCACACTGCACAGAGACCTCAAGCATACACAGCAAAGAGAGGTTAAGGCAATCTTCAGATGTGAGCAGCAAGCACAAAGCACAGAGATCTCAAGCACACACAGCACAGAGATCACATGGCAACCTCGAGATGTGAGACACAAGCAGACAGCACAGAGATCTCAAGGCAATCTTCAGGTACAAGCAGCAACCACACAGCACAGAGATCTCAAGCACACAAAGCACAGAGATCCTGAAGCAATGTTTAGATGCGAGCAGCAAGCACACAGTACAGAGAGCTCAAGCACACACAGCACAGCAATCTCATGGCAACCTTGAAATGTGGGGTGCAAGCACACTGCACAGAGACCACAAGCACACAAAGCACAGAGAACTCGAGGCAATCTGCAGATGTGTGCAGCAAGCACACAGCACAGAAATCTCATGGCAACCATGAGATGTGAGACACAAGCACACTACACAGAAACCTCAAGCACACACATCACAGATCACAAGGCAATCTTCAGATTCAAGCAGCAAGCACACAGCACAGAGATATGAAGCACACAAAGCACAGTGATCTCAAGGCAATTTTCAAATGTGAGCAGCAAGCACACATCACAGAGAGATCAAGGACACACAGCACAGAGATCTCATGGCAAACTTGAGATGTGAGACACAAGCACACAGACCTCTAGCGCACACAGCACAAAGACCTCAAATCAATGTTCAGATGTGAGCAGCAAACACACAGCACAGAGATCTCAAGCACACAAAGCCCAAAGACTTAAAGCACACTCAGCACAGAAAGCTCAAGCAATATTCATATGTGAGAAGCAAGCACACAGCACAGACACCGCAAGCACACACAGCACAAACATCTCAAGGCAATCTTCAGATGCGAGCAGCAAACGCACAGCACATAGTCCTCATGCACACACAACACAGAGATCTCAAGGCAATCTTCAGATATGAGCAGAAAGCACACAGCACAGATATCTCAAGCACACAACACAGAGATCTCATGGCAACCTTGAGATGTGATACCAAGCCCACAGCACTGAGACCTCAAGCACACACAGCACAGAAATCTCAAGGCAATCTTCATATGTGGAAAGCAAGCGCACAGCACAGAGACTGCAAGCACACACAGCACAGAGATCTCAAGGCAATCTTCAGATGCAAACAGCCAGCAAACAGGACAGAGATCTCAAGCACACAATGCACAGAGATCTCATGGCACACACAGCACAGAAATGTCAATACAATCTTCCTATGTGAGAAGCAAGCACACAGCACAGAGAGCTCAAGCACACACATCACAGAGGTCTCATGACAACCTTGAGATGTGAGATGCAAGCACACTGCACAGAGAGCCCAAGGGAATTTTCAGATGTGAGCAGCAAGCACACAGCACAGAGATCTCAAGCACACGCAGCACAGAGATCTCATGGCAACCTTCAGATATGAGACACAATCACACAGCACAGGGACCTCAAGCACACAAAGCACAGAGACCCTGAAGCAATGTTCAGATGCGAGCAGCAAGCACAGAGCAGAGAGCTCAAGCACACACAGCACAGCAATCTCATGGCAACCTTGAGATGTGAGCAGCAAGCACACAGCACAGAGACCTCAAGCACACAAAGCACAGAGAACTGAAGGCAATCTTCAGATGTGAGCAGCAAGCACACAGCACAGCGATCACATGGCAAGCAAGAGATGTGAGACACAAGCACACCACACAGAAACCTCAAGCATACACAGCACAGATACCAAGGCAATCTTCAGATGCAAGCAGCAAGCACACAGCACGGAGATATCAAGCACACAAAGCACAGAGATCTCAAGGCAATCTTCATACGTGAGCAGCAGGCACACAGCACAGCGATATCAAGCGCACACAGCATCTTCAGATATGAGCAGCAAACACACACTGTACAGAGATCTCAAGGCAGTGTGCAGATTTGAGCAGCAACCACACTCACTGTAGCATGGATGGCAACTTTTCACAGTGGGCTCGAGGGTCACTTATGTGCTGTTCACACTCCCATTGCCCTCACGTCCAAAATGTGCATAATATGTTTTGCTCCCCCATCTCACTAAAAGGACCAAATGCTCTGTAGAATCAGAAACAAGCACAATTCCCTTGTATTTACTCTTGTGTAGTATTGTGTAGTGATGGGACACAATTATCTGGTTTTACAATTAACCCAATTGTAAACAGTTGTATATCAGCGTATGATTTATTTTCAAAAATAATCTTTTTTCTTCCAACCCATGCCCACCAATAATGTGTGTGTCTGACTCCAAAGCACTTCATCGTGGTTTTTGTGGAGGTATATGTGGCAGGTTTCAGTAGCCCACCCACTCCAGAGATGTCAAGCTGGCCTGTGTCAGGGATTTGTAACTCATCCAGGCCCAAGACCTCATGCCTGCCCATATAAGGTGTGAGTGTCTCGCCCCATCCAAAGATCTCATGCTGCCATGTCTGGGTTAATTTTCTCACTCAGCCTATAGGTCTCAAGCTGCCCTATGTCAAGGGTGATTAATCCAGAGAGCTCATGCTGCCACATATCAAGGGGGGGGGGGGTTCACACAGCACAGAGTTCTTATGCCGAACTATTTCAGCTCGTACAGTCCAGGGATCTCCCAAAATACATGGTTAGGTTTGATCTACTCACCCACTTCTGAGATCTCTTGCTCCCACAAGTCAGGTGTGAGTAGTTAGTTCATCATGCCTGTCCACATGTTGGGTCCTCAACAAGGCTGAAGAGAGGGTCCCTGACATGCCCCTCTTGACCCCCATAAGCATGACAGCCCGAAGAGTCTGAGATGCAAGATGCCAGTCCCTGTTTGGACAGCCTCCAGGAGGGCCAGTGACAAATACATATGTGAACAGATAGTCTCTCCAAGCATTCAAACCCTGTCCTGTTAACATCATCATGGATACAGGTACTCCAACAATGATCGTGGATCCCAGAGCCCTGATGGACAAGATCGACTAAATGACAAATATCCTGCGGTGCTGACATCATTAGAGTAACTTTAGCCATGAAGCACGCTCACATCCACGCACAAAGTTACATGGACACACACTTGCACACACGAAGAACATGCTTACACAGTTCTGTAGATAGAGGACAGGTACATAAACATTCTGTCGAAAGCCTTGATTATTGTTCTCATTAGCCAAATGCAGAAATGCAGAACGCAAGGCAAAGAGAAGATGCAGAGCAAGCTTGCAGACACTTATTGTAACTAACCATATGGAACTACATGATCATATAAGGGACCTGGAAGTACCAAGACACTACTAACCTATAAGAAGACTAGCATAATATAGACATATAGAAATCACAAAACAACTATAGTAGAATTACATGAAGCCAGAGGCCTCTGAACGAAAGGTGAAGCAAAGAAGAATTTGCTGAATGAAGCACCAAGCCAAGGCTCACAGCCAACGTCAGAAACGAGCAGCATATTCCTAAACACAGAGACAAGGAGCCACCTGCAGAAAAACAGAATAAATCCTCACTAATTGCAGACCAAGAAGGCTCAATTTTGTGGTCTACACCCACGTGGTACAGCCGAGCCGAACAATGGCCATTTACTTGTGGTGAGAAGAAGAGCAGTTCCCAGCCAAGCAAACAACAAAATGATACACATATTGCTTTACGATGTTGCAACTCTACAGGCACTCTCAAAGGCAAAGTGGTAATACTGACAGTTACAATGGGAACATATAGTTTTGCTCATCACCTTGAGAAGGTGCGCTGAGCGCTGAGAACAGAGCTGGGTCGCAGACCTGGGGAGATCAGCTCCAGCCAATCAGGGAACACAAATCCAGGGGTGGGTGGCAGAGGGCAAGGGCCAATGGTAATCCTGCGACCCTGCACCAATGTAATAGATAGTTTTGGGGAAGGGTCAGGCAAGTCAGCTGACATCCAAGGGCCAGTGAAATAACATCTGTATGTGCCCACTATAGGGGCTATCACCCCAACCACCCAATCAGGAGGACTCTTAGGTTTTGGGGAAGAGCCCATATTTGCGATGTCGCAACGTAACAAAAACCCCTGACACAGGCTTAGGAGGTGTGATTGCTGATTTTTTTTCCTGTATGATCCCTGTCTGTTATGGAAAATAAAGGACAGTTCTAACTTGCCCTTGATTGAGTCCTCCGTTTGTATGCCGGGACAGGGTTCATTGGGACCTGGTTGTTTTGAACGGTGACTGCGTAGTGCAAACCCCGGTCCTCTCTGGTATACCTATACAAGGTTGAAGTCAGATGTTTTGGTAGGGTGACCCCATTTAAGTCAATGGATGTCATCAGTACTTTGGAGGAGGAGACAAGTTTGCAAGGACAGTCGCGACTGCATGGAGGACATTTCACCCCATGCAAGGGTGAATATTTCAAGCATGGTGATACCCTTATTTTGGGGGAGAGTTAAGATATATGGCTCACCTAATTCGAAGATATGAAGTCAAACCAAATAACAGAAACCTGGCCCTTCCATGGACAGCAGTGGATGCAAATGCAGGCAGTGTTAATCAGCTGCTACTAACATGCAACACTAGTCATGCATGCCCATACATGCAGGGAATACATCCTGACTATTCAGCAACAGCACAGAAAGTGACTTCTGGGAGGCAGGAGGTCTCAGCATGTCAATCTCAGCCCTTTTTAGTTTTAGCTTTTAGGTGCCTCTTAGTGTCACCTATAAGCCGAAACTATTGCACGGGAGTACAGGTAGGAGGGAAACAGGAAGCGAGGAGGGACGCAAAGCTTGCGGGTGTTGTTTGGTTATTTACCCACCCATTGACTTCCCATGCCCATGCTAATCTCTATAACCATATCCACTCACAAGCGGCCACTTCCCACCCAAAACACATCCTCCCCTAGGATATCTTTAAGCTAGCTTTATCAAGCGGCAGCATCAAACTTTGGCCTGCCAGTGTTTTATTTATGAACAGTCCTCTGAGAGTGAAAGGCTTCATTGCAGTTGTAAATGTGTTACTGGTCAATAAACATGTCTTATCAAGTATGCCTTCAGCAACATGATTTATCGGCGGTATGCTTGTCCTTGCACTGAAGGCCTGTTAAAACAAGCATTGGCAAATCAAAAAGCGTTGCCTTGTGTATAGGCATTAAATAGTCAATTGCCCGGCACAATCATATGACCAGTACTCATATAGTATTCCAGCGGTTAACATCTTATGGTCGGGTGGTACCATTATCAAAGTTCCTGGCAAATGCCTATGCCATGGCTAAACAAACCCCAAAACTGTTAGCTTTGCCAATGCTTGTTTACAGTAGTAATGCCCATGGAAATGAACTGCTGAGGGGGAAATACTTGATTTCAATAAAGACAGTATTAAAAATAGCAACCCAATGTTCTCCCCTAACGTCACCCCTAGAGCATTATTTTTTTTAAAAACATGTCCTCTGCAAGTGTTGTGCTGGATGTTCTGGCTCTTAGTTCATGTCGTAGTGTTGTTATTCCCTTCATGGCTGGTGTGGGGCTTTGACTGTGAGATGGTCATGTGAAGGAAAACACATCTCAAAACGACCAGTGGAATGATGTTAACAATTGCAGTCCTCCGTGCAGTGCTTTAAGTGGGATGAGAAATCTGGCACTAACAAGGGGTGTGGCCTGAGTGCTGGGAGGGGCCTAACGAGGCGTGGCCAACTTACCTGCAGTCAAACGCAGAATCAAAACTTTCGACATGTGTACGTGTATAGCAAGTTTAGGACCTACGGCAAAATATCATGTTTGGATATCGTTTATTGCCGTTTAGTTTGCCTTTAAACATTCAAAGTTGCATGTTATGCTCTGTACGGTATCATTGCCCGACCCCGTTTTTCCCTGGGCATCCTGCGACTTGCAGTGCCAGAGTTCCCATTATCAATCCAGAAAGGCAAATCCTAGAGTACAAAGATAAGGACTCAACTAGCTATCATCTGTTCAATGGCACGTGGCACGTGGGACGTAGCAGGGCGAGATTTCCTGCACGCACAGAGCATACTGACAGCTGATAAGCCTTGCTAGCAGTCATCATTGCTTCACAATTTATTAACACACCATTGCTTTAAAAAAAAAAAAAAAAACGGGAACCATTTACCAGCAGAAACACTAAACTAGGCAGAAATAGAGGAACGGAATGTGGCTTTGTACTATTTATAAAACATATTTGACTGATTGGTAATGTATCATATATAGTTCCTTCTGTTCAACATCTAAATATTTAACGGCTGTTACATAGCATTTTCATTTTGTGTGTCATTCCCCCCACCTATGAGTCCCCCAGCACTTTATGCTGGACTCTTGGGGGTTTACCAGTTCTCCTGAGTGAGTGGAAACATTTCCCACACTCACTCCCTCCTTTACTCTACCTTTAGGAACCTTTTTCAAACCTTTTGGTTGTTTATGTTTGGAGTAATGTTTTCCTCCAACTTGTGAGGCATCTTCAATTTATTATTGCAGCGCACAGCACTTCCTCTTGCCGTGAGCTGCCCTTTTTTCTTTTCTTTTTCCTTTCTTTCTTATGGCAGATATTATCAAGGACAGGGGGGATACTTTGTGTCGTACCGGACTTCTATTTTGTGGAATCAGCACAGCCCACCTCATGTGGAGTGCTGAGGGAACACAGTGTATCCCTTTTTCCACTTCTCCTGTAACATTCTAGTTACAGTGACAAGTTCATCTGAGTGGCTACTGGCAATGGATGATTTTTACTGAGTTCTTGTGAACTTTAGACGCCATTTGCTATCGCAGTTATGGTAAGGGACTCATGGGTCACCATTGACCTAAAATGGTGGCTGTACTTTTTGTTTGGCAACTCTTGATGACTTGTCCTTTCTTGAGCCTAGAGTTCTCGCTTCCGCCTCCAGACCAAGGATCCAAACAGGAGCTGCTGTTGCTTCGGCCTGGAGACCCACTGGTGACATCCTTGTTCTTCATCAGAAAAGGTACTGTCCCGCTCCTAGGTGCTCACCTGAGTGCTTGCTGCGTTGATCTCTGCTCCTCCTATGCTTCCTGAGACACTTTGGGGTGGACAACCCAATAGTGTTCTCCCAGGCCTAAGGACATCAGTCCTTTGAGCTACAATCCTCCATGGGGTTCATCTAAACTCGCTGAGCCTTCTTTATACTGAACATTTTACCTACCTGAAACATTGAAGAATTCTGCTAAACTTCTAACTTTGACAGTGTTTGCCTTCCTTTGTTCTTCCGCCCACAGGCCCTGGCGACCCAGTATCCAAACTGACATTGCGACTCTCATCCTCAGATAGGGCTGGACTTCTCAAATTGTAGGCTGCCTAAATTTCTCACCAGTATCCTTGTTGCATTACATCAAATGTTGGTTGAAGAAATGATTTGCTAACTTGAATGCTCCTCTGACTACTTACCTGTAAATCATCTAGGGTCTTCCATTGAATTGAGTAATGCTCAGCAAATATTTTACTGTATATATGTGACTACGTTTACTTACCTGAAATTCTAGTATTGTGTTGGTTGGTCTTAGTGTTTAGAATAAATAACCATATTTCTTTTATAAAACAAGTGTATTCTTGACTATAAGTGTGCCCTGAGGTCTTTGTACTTACCTACAGCCCTTCTCCCTCCTACACTAAGCCTGGCTGCTCGACCATAGCTACCAAACCTTTTGAGTAGTTCAGGCCAGACCTAAGAGTTGGAGCCCCATACTCCTAAGAGTTAGTCTTCTACCTTCCTACCACAGGTGGAATTTAGTAAAACTCCCTGACGGCCATGGGGATTGTTTCCATTGATAAGCTTGCTGTGTGTTAATGTTCCATATATTGTCATGCAAATGTCCCAGAACTGGCAGGTTTGCAGTTTTAGGGATGACTGAGATGTAGTGTGCAGTAGATGTATACTGGGACACTGTCTTGGAAATGAAGAAAACTCCAGGAGTCACAGGCAGTGTTCCCTGTATTGCTAAAAACACCTTTTGTTTCATAATGCCCAGAGCAATTCTTGTTTTCAAGTGCAAACATATTTTCAGTGGCACTGGCATTTAAACAACGAAACCATTCACATTGTTCTGGAAAATCTGTCTCCTCTTCCAGGGTCAGCCTGGGACAAGAATTAAGCATGGGCAGCCAAAAAAAGTGGCCCACAACAAAAAGAAATTGGCCCACATTTGCTAATTCATGACTTTTTGTACCACACTATTTGGGGGCCTCGTGATGTACTGCACATAATTATGGTTATTGCCCAGATAGCTCACAAGTTAAGTACTCACCTCTCATGGGAGCAAGGGGACAGCTTGCACATCGACAGTCTGAATCGCACAAAAGTGCTGGCTCAGCCTTTCATATTTCTGAAAGTGATGAAATGCGTACCATTTAATGTGGTGGTCATACCACCTGTTATTAAATCACATAGCTCCGGCCCACTCAAACCCCTGCCTCCACAAGGCCATGTGTACGGTGTTCGCCTGAACTGTCTCACGCCTAAAGGAGGTGCAGACCCTGCTTCTATTTGCTGGTCTAAGAAAGTTGGGAGTGCTCACCAGAGGCAGCACCTGCCATATGTGTTGCACCCTTTAATTGGGTGGCTGCAGCTATCTTTTGCCGCGGCATTAGTTCAACTAGAGAAATACCTTTTTGCTTTATTTCTCAGTTGGGCCCCCTCACGCGAGACACAATGACATCGCTTTTGTCACCCCCTCGCCCTCTGATAAATCCGATATATGGATCATTGGTTACAGGGGTTGAGAAGTGTCAGGAAATGCTCTGATTACTTAACGGCAATCTTCATTACTCCTAGTCCTACTCATCCTTTCGTCACAATACACGAAGGCAGTCTGACTTCTGATATAGCCCATTCCTTTTTTCTCCTGTGCTCTTCCTTTCACCCCAACAGGGCTATAAAACCCTTCTATTTACCAATAGGACTCCTGTGATCATATACTCCAAGATGATCAGTCTAAAGCAGTGGAAGAACGGGTCCTAGTACTGTGATGAGGAAGAGTATATCTATGTGTTATGAAAATTAGAAGTAAGTTATTGGAGCATTAGCTCCTTGTCCCTCTTCCTTATCCCAGTACTTACTAACGAGGTCTAGGAAAGGTGTCAGATTGCCTCTGTGCCGAACCGCAATAGATCCCCCTCCCTTAGATCCTACCCTCTTGAAACCCAACACAGGTAAGGAGACCCAGGGAAAGGGCTACACAGCCGGCACCTGTGTACCTATAGAGGAGGGCCTGAGATCCAGGCAAAAGGAAATGTGGCAATGCAATATGCCATTCAGCACCCCCACGGGCTAGTCAGGTACCTTGACACTGCCTGCTCCATCACACTGCTCAATTGTCCAAGGTATATTGGTAAACAGCACTAAATCTCAACTGGCCCACTATGCATAACCACCAGTCAAGCAGTGCATAGATCGAGGATGTATGAAGTGTCTTTCTGTTTGCAAAGAAGCAATGTACATACCTCATACATAACGGAAGGAACTTGTAAAGAACCAGCTCCCCCAGACTGAACAACAGTACCAGTCAAAATCCTGGCCAGTCCGACCCATCTCTGCAGGTAAATCCCATAGCCATCTTCCTGATTCAAGAATCGATTATGCAATTTTTTTAATTCTTTTTATTTTTTTATTGTGACATTAGTTTAATACAAAAGAAAGAAAAACTTTAAGTTACAGTTCATCAACAAAAGGAATCACTTTCTAGTTCTTTCTAGTACATTCCACCTAGAATGCTTGTCATGTTGATTCTGAGCTTATCGCTCCTTGTTGTTTAACATCAGGGCATCCATGAAATTTATTGTAGCACAGGTTAACAGAGTATTAAATCCTCCAATCAAATAACTCCACTAAGCGTCCATGTTTCCTAACAGCGGTGCAAAATGGGCTAAATGCAGTGAACGTTGTGCTGTGATCGCCTCACATACGGTAATTAGATGTCTCACAGACTCAACAGCATGTTTACAGAAACGGCACAGTGAGTCCTGGACGAGCGGGTCTCGCTTCATCACTTGGATCTCCTTGGTGTAGTAAAGATGTAGACGTAAACGTAAAAACATGTTCCGATGGTAACTTGATGGAAATTGCTCCAAGTATTTAGGGATCGCATCAAGTTTGTTCAAGGCACTACCCAAGTCAAGCGATGTTACAAAATTCTTTTGATTTTCTTCATTTATTATCAAATTTCTTAACCGCAGTTTCTCTTCTGCTTCTTGAGGTCGTAACAGCACAGTTTCTAGAGGAACATCCGCATTATCTAATACGTGTAGCAGTCTTGCACACCACTCATTCAACAGGCAAACAGAGGGATGCTTCGAAACTGAATGCAAGATTTCATAGGGTTTTACAACTGAGTTCACGCGCATTTTCCTGAAGGTAGAGACTGATTTCCACAGAACTGATCCGTAAAGAGAGTCGATGCATAGCTCATACTGTATTGCAGTGGTTGACAAGTTTTTCGGTAGTCTTCACACCTTACGCCAGAATTTACCTTCAAGCTTATCCCACAACTCATGTGGAATATTCCAACTTGTTTCACTTCCAAACGTTATCGCTGGGACCACTTTTTGGAGATAAAACGATAATACTGGCCTGAGAGTGAATTTTCCATAGGCTGCATGCAATTTCGCCCCCTGCAGCGCGAACATTTGCATGCGAACCAACAGGTCTTGCGTCCATTCCCATTCACGTATAGAGGTGTTAAATAGTAGACCTAGGTACCGTATGCTGTTTGTCACCTCAAGGTGTTCATCTATTATCCTCCATGAAAAGTTGTTAGTTCTCTTGGTACTGCTTTGGCCAACCACAATGATCTTAGACTTGTTTGTGGTGATCTGTAAGTCATTTTGCGCACAGTACCCATGTAGCGCGTTGAGCAGACACTGTAAGCCAATTGGGATGGAATCTATAAGCACAATATCGTCTGCGTAGATGGCCCAACTTAATTTATGCCCATTTACTAACGGGGGGAAAACCCTTTGACCATTTAAAGTCAGCGGCAGGTCAGAGATGAATAGCTTGAATAGTTGAGCAGCCAGAGGGCAGCCTTGTTTACGCAAATAGCATTTATCTAGGTATACCAGACTACTTCACAAAAACCTCTACGGATCCAAAACAAAGCAATTAGACCCCTACTCAGACACAACAGGAGGGAACACATAACACCAGAATTCAGAACACTCCACTGGCTACAAATCCAAACAAGGATGCAGTTGAAGGCCCTCTGCATCACCCACAGAGCACTTATAGGTCAAGGAGGAGAATTCCCCCAAAGCAAAATCTCACTCTCAGTGCTTAATTTGTGGGGGCTTAAGTGCTTAATTTTTGGGGGGCTTGCCAGGGCCCCACCCTGGCACTTATTTCTGATCCCAAATTAATTATGTTGTGGTGTTGTGCCATAGTACGTTGGGCTAGTATGACATAACTGTCAGCCAGTCATACCAGTTTAACTATCAACAACAGTGTGCACTGGCCAGAGCCTTTTTCACCCTCAGCTTTCTCATTGTTATCCAGGAACCTGATGACCCAGGTAGGCAGGGCAGGGCTATTTATCCATTTTCATGAATAAAAATTAGTTGAAAGGTCACAGTGCTGGGCACTGAAGCTGGCCATGTCTGCACAATGCTCCACCTAGGCTGCATGGCATTGCAGCCAATTCTCTACTATGCTACCCAGTGGGTTGGGTTGACAACAACAGAATTATTACCAGCCAGCATCCCCAACACAGGGGCGAGGTCTGTGAAAAGGCCAATATCAAAGAGGGAATGCATGTCATGAGTGCCAACCTATACAAGAAGGTCCTGCTGCAGTGTTTGACAGGCAATTTCTTCAGTTCAGTAATGATTTTGCCTGCATTTGCCCATCAGTTTATCAAAGGAGAAAATAATATTTGTTTTTTTGTTCTGTGAATAGTTGGTTAACATGTTCTGCTTGCCACTGATGGGATCAGAGCAAAATGTTACCCGTGATGTATTTTAAAGAAGCACTATAACATTTAAAGTGGATTCATCACCCTCAATGAACCGGTGGGAGCTGCAACTTTAACCCCAAATATGTTAGTGCTGTATGGAGCAGCCATGGGTGGTGTCAACAGTCACTGGTGAGCTACCCTCCCTGATGTGCCACTGGCGCACTAGAAAATATTTGGGCGATGGCACTTATTTTCTTACAAATTAAGCACTGCTCACATGACCACCCAACCAGAAACCTAAGGACAGACCACTAGAAACTGGAAAGTTTTGCAGAGAAAGACACAAAGACTCCGGCTTTTACTCTGTGGTGGCTGAACACTTGAATGCACAATCGAAGAAATCTGTACCGTGTAGAACAACCTGAAATTCAGGAGAAACTGGCTCTTCAATGCTTAACAGACAGAAATGTTGACCTACTCAAACAGTGCAAACGACACTCCTCAATAGTTCAACTTTCATGCGCTGACACAACCTAAGGGAATGCCGTACCAGCTCCCGACCGTCCACCTAGAAGATAACCCACAGCACTCAGGAACCTATAATGACTAGAAAACATCACATCAGGGCACCCCCAAAACCATAAGTGATCAACGTCCCTGTGTCCCAGAATCTCTACTCCTCAACACAAATCTTCATGCATCAACCACTAAAGCCAAGCACTGGTTATGTTAATGCAACCGACAACCAGACCAAACATTTGTGAGCAGGGGGGCACACCCAGAGGAAGAGTGAACACTCAAAACTCTAAGTTTGAATGTTAATGTTAAAGGATATTTATACCGTGCACTATCACCACCGGAGTGGTACCCTCACGCTCTGGCGGCACTGAAAAGGTAAGCGGGTAGGGAGAGTTTTTGGGCATGGCGGGAACAAAGATAGAGCTAGAAGTTTTTGATGTACTGTTGACATCTTCAGTTCGGTTAGCACCGTTCGCTGAGCATGGGTGCGGTTTATGGATCGGTAGACTCCCATGTGCTGTTGTGCGGGGGTATGTGTGGTTGGTTTTGTTGTTGCAATGTAATGAAGTGTGTGCGGATTGCTGTGCAAGGATGTGGTTGTGTTTGTTTAGTGTTTGAGAGGTGTATGCAGAGAGGAGATTTGAGGTTTAGCATTTGGGTTAGTGGGGCTTTTGTTACCTTGTTGCTTTTGGACTTCCGTCACTTGTCGAGTGCCTCGCTGTGTTGTGCGCATAGTGGTGTGGCGTCTCTGTAACCTTTCCGTAGTCTGTGGGTAGGAAGGTAGAGAAGGACCCCCCCACCTGCCCTTGGGTCGAGATTGGTATGGTACGAGGTTTGGTCATAGGTCATCAAAAGGGGGTTGCTTGCCATTGCCTCCCTGAGTTTCTAGGGTGGGTTCCCTCGCTCCTAATTGTAGGTGCTCCCTGTCTTACTGGTTGCTAGTTAGACCGCCATCGCCTGCAGCTGGCATGTCTGTCCTTAGGCAATGCCTAAAGTACGTGTTGGCTTGGGAGTGAGTGGGTATGTCCTGGGTTCCCTACCTCCGTGGCTTCTTCCTTCCATGCTAGCTCGTTGTGGCCTGTTTTTTTATCAGCAGTGTCTTCGTTTTTTCTACTCGTTCCTGTCTGATTGTGAGCTGAAGAGCCCAGTTTCAAGTGATTTTCGGAATCTTAAGTGATCCTTCCTATTTCCTATTTCTTTCGGAAGCGTGTTCCATATTTCGGCTGCCATATGTGAGAATGAAGATCGTCTAACTTTTTTTCTTGTGTATGCTTTTGATTCCAGGCGGATGTCATTGCTTGATCCGAGTGTTCTTGTCTGTCGGTAGATGGTTATTTTATTTTGTAGGACTTCTGCTCCTTCGCCATGAATTGGATGCCAAACTGGCCACATTTGTTTATTCCACAGCAAACATAAATCAACACCAAAAATGTGACAATCCTTAACAACCAAATCAGAAGTCATAATCATCAATAACAATCCTCAATCCTTTTAGTTAATACTTCTACTGACAAGTGGTCTAGGTGGACCATGGCTCCCTGGCCCCAATGGGTGGTGCATGGTGATGAGTCCCTAGTAGCTCCCTACCATGCCCTCCTCGGGGGGTGTTACCGGGAGGCAGCCCCTTTTTCACCAGGCCCAGCTGCCCCCGGTTCTGCCACTCACCCCACCCCCGCAGGGAGCCTCCGGTAGCTGTGCCCCATTCCAGCTCCTGAATCCTCTGGAAAGGGATCTTAGTTTCCCCATAGACCTCACCAACCCGCAACTGCTCTCTCCTTCTCCCTATATAAAGCATGGATGGGATGAGAAAACAAATTCTTTTTGGCAGGCGAGGGCTCGGCCAGGGCGGTGCGAGCACAGTGGCGTCAATCTTCCAAGGGACGAGGTAGAGAACTGTGCTCTCCTCGTCCCACTGAGGTTGCGTACAGGTACCCAAATTGGCACCGGCACGCCCGCCCCCCTCTGAGCCAATGATCGCACCAACTGCCCTGCCCACCCCCCCACTGGGGGGGCCTGTTCAGGCCACCAGCCACTTCATCTGTCTGCCCCCCGCCCGCCCAATCCAGTAATTTCGCAATGACTGGCTTTTGCCCTTATGGGCTGAACAGGGAGGCATAACAAGAGGAATAGTGAACACACGAAACTCTACATTTGGATGCCAAACCGGCCACATTTTTTAATTACATAGCAACCATAAATCAACACCAAAATTGTGACATTCCTTAAAAACCAAATCATAAGTCGTAATCATCAATAACAATGCTCACACATTTTTGTTAACACTTCTACTGGCAAGTGGTCCAGGTGAACCATGGCTCCCTGCCCCGAAGGTGCGGTGCATGGTGATGAGGCCCTGGCCCCTACCCACCATGCCCTACTCAGGGGCATTACCCAGAGGCAGCCCCTTTTTCAGCAGGCCCAGATGCCCCCCAGTCCCGCCACTCCCTCGCCTGCCGGGAGCCTGCGGTAGCCGTGCCCCATTCCAGCTGCGTAGTACCCTGGAAAGGGATCTCAGTGCCTCCATTGTCCTCCCCATCTGCCACAGGGTTGCAGACCCACTGGTCCATGACCCCCCAACCTGCACAAATGTTCTTATTGTTGCCAAAATGTTATGTAGCAAATGTTCCATCCCGTGCTGGGATAGATGCACCCCATCTTGGTGATAAGTCCCGGGGCCCCTCAGCAGGCCGTTCCTCACTATCTGCCAGCACCCGTGGCCCAGAGCCATATGGGCCAGTTTGTTGTTTAGTTTACGTGCAGACATGTTTAATGGGTGCGTTGGACCAGGGTAATGCCAGTTCAGTCTCGGGGTGATCTGTGACCAGGCGAGCGATTCCCCAGGGAAGGTTTAACCGAACCAGGTAAACAAGGATAAAAAGTACATGATCCGGTCCTTCCTGCCCAAAGTCACAGGATTGTGTCCCCCAATGTGTAAAATCACCAATTCATGGCCTGGCAGCCCCCTCCTCATCTGTCCTTCTACCAAAGAAGGTACTTGGCAGACTTGTAGGCCTCCACAACCAATCCTTCTTATGAACGCGTGTCCTGTGACCCACACCACCGGTTTTGCCATCTATCTGCTTTCAGCGACAAGAAAAGACAGTATGTTAGCCACATCAAGATATGCTACCACAATCCATCATTCTTACCCCCCCTGTCATCCCTCACACCCTTGGTCTCCTCTTGCCCCAGGAGCCCAACCTGCACCCGTGGTGGCTGCCACAATTCTGAATTCTGAAGAAGTGTGGGTCGTGTGATTTCCAAGATCTTCCAGAATTGGTATCTAGATAAGCAAGACCCATCCTTATGTAGAACAGCGGGCCTTCCTGTTCCCCTCTGTGCCTCAGATATTCCTGCAGCCGTCCTACCGATCTGCCACAGTGTGTACCGTTAGTGTTACACTGACACCCTTCCTGATCAATATTTTGACTTTTGCAGCCTTATGTGGGCCAAGCTGCTTCCCTCAAATGTAAGGCCGCCCCTTGCCAACTCCCTCGCTAGGTCAGATGTGGATGAACCCACTACTTCCCTAATCCTGAATGCCCCAAACAATGCTGTCACGAACACTGCCCTGAACAGTGCCACTTCCCAATCATCTCTGCAAATCCCCCTTAACAATTTGCACTGTTCCACGAACCACAGTGTTTGTTGGCAGTGCAAAGTCACTTTGCACAAGTGAAAAGTGGCTTTGCAACGTGCGAAATGTTCCATGAATCAGGCCCATATCCTTCAATGCCTCCCACGCTTCTCACCTAGAAAGCTTGCAAGCATGCAGATCTCAGTGTACTTCCGATCTGCAACCTCAACAGAAAGCCCTGCAATCTTCCCTTAGCCCCTGCTCCCACCTAACCAAACCCACCCACTCACTCTCTTCCAGATCTGCATGAGCGCTTGGAGACCATACACATGTCAAGGATGCACACACACAAATCCTAATAACATAACATAATATCCATGCAAAACCAAAGGGACCGGACTCAAGACTGCGCAGCACATCAGCACCGTGCTGTGGCATCCGCCGGAAGTCAGGGCAGATCAGGGACCAAAAGCCTCTCCATCTACGGACTTGGACAGAGACCGAGAGCTGTTCTTTTACCCGTGTTTTCAAAAGATTGGCAGTATGAGTGTAAACCCAACAAGGGCCATTCCCTCATGAGATGTTCCCCAGTCAGGAAGCGTGCAGTGCTCTTTAGTAGAATGACCTCATTAACGTTTGCGCTAAATTATGGAAGAGCCCTGCAGGTCTCCAGGGAAACTTGCACAACTGATGTTTCTCTTCTTAACACATTCAGCCTGCGTTCCAGTGAGAGAGGTCAGCAATGCCTTTCTCCCGGAACAAACAATCTCCTGGGGGAGAACAAAGCAAATCTGCCGTAGTCGCGATATCCCTTTGCCGTAGTGACGATATCCCTCTGCTGCAGTCGCGATATCCCACGGCTGTAGTCGCGATATCCCTCTGCCATAGTCGCGATATCCCTCTGCCGTAGTCGCGATATCCCTCTGCCGTAGTCACGATATCCCTCTGCCGTAGTCACGATATCCCTCTGCCATAGTCGCGGTTTCCCTCTGCCGTAGTCGCGATATCCCTCTGCCGTAGTTGCGATATCCCTCTGCCGTAGTCGCGGTTTCCTTCTGCCATAGTCGCGATATCCCTCTGCCGCAGTCGTGACATCCCTCTGCCGTAGTCGCGATATCCCTCTGCCCCTAGGCCTTGGAGCAAAATTCCCCCGGTGTAGACACCAACGCCCCCAAAAGACTGTAATGTATCGGACCCCTGCACCCGTGTGGAGGCTGAGGAATGCATAACACACACTCCAACACATGCCCAATTCACACACCAAAGGAAAGTAACACTTACAAGTAGTCGAAGAGTCTCACATACAACCACCTTCCAACTCCCATCTTTCCATGCGATTAGAAGTGCCTAAGTCCTAGAACCATCTGTCCTGCTCGTACCATCATTGGCAACCCCAATATGGCATTTTACATTGTTGCCCAACAGTCCCACGCTAATTCAAAGTAAAATACTTCAGAAACATGTTCATACACCCAGTGGTACTGAACTATGTTTGTGAGCGAGGAGGGAACGATGTGGCTTTTTAAATGTGACAATAGTTTTGTTACATGTGCCCATCCTTTCTTTTAGGAAATTCAGGAAAATACTGTGTGTTCATATGAACTATGAATATATACAACTTTGAACCATCAAAGAATGCAGAGGGAGCGCACAATGTGCCTCTTTGAGCACAAGAAGCTCGCCTTGAAGGCCCTTTCACACCCAGACAGGAGCTAGAAAGCAGCACATTACATTGGTTTGCTGCTTAGTAGCCGAGCAGGAGTCCAAGTGAAATGATTGGTTTTAAGAAGCCTATTAAGAAAAAATAAGAGGAATGTGTCTAGTGGTATAGCTGCTGTAGAGCAGAAGACAGTCGCAGGTAAGTGCAGTAGCGGTGCAGCTTTATTGCCACGAGGTCCACCGAGGTGCGTGGGAAGGGTAGACAGAGGGCACACACTTAGATGGGTGGTAGACAACTGAAACAATGGTTCCCCCACACCCTGCAGCCACCATCTTCCTCCACACCAGACCAACGGTGCCCCTTGAAGCTCCCCACAGCTCAA
Organism: Ambystoma mexicanum; assembly: GCF_040938575.1. Lineage (NCBI taxonomy): Eukaryota > Metazoa > Chordata > Amphibia > Caudata > Ambystomatidae > Ambystoma > Ambystoma mexicanum. Next base: position 1,134,918,020 of record NC_090932.1, on the reverse strand, counting down.
ACAAACCAACATTCCAGCCGTGGCGTCAACAGGTCTGACATCACTGCAAACACAGTGCCAGAACACCAAGACAGATCACCACAGCATGCTTATCTGCAAAAGGAACTGCTCTGTAGCTGTGAAAACGGTTGTGAAAAAATAGTAGAGCTATTAACAAACAATAGCAGTGGAACGCATCTCCTGTTGTTTGCATAGATTTGAGGGTGGCCTCTTGCACGGTCTCTTGGACTCAGTCAAGTATGAAGCATCTGCCTTTCGATCCTCTTTGTGATATGTGACAGTAGTCCTGGCATACATTGTGTGGACAGGGTTCAGAGAATTTGCTTTGGGCTCACCAAGGTGATAGTGGGGCAGTGCTGGCATATATTATATGGACAGGGTTCAGAGAATTTCCTTTGGGCTCACCAAGGTTATAGTGGGGCAGTGCTGGCCTATATGATATGATATTGCATTTATAACGCACATGTAAACAAGTGTTTCTATATTGTGAGGACAGGGTTCAGAGAATTTGCTTTGGGCTCACTAAGGTGATAGTGGGACAGTGCTGGCATATATGATATGATATGGTATGCATAACGTGCCTGTACACAAGTGTTTCTGTACTATGAGGACAGGGTGCAGAGAATTTTCTTTGGGCTCACGAAGGTGATAGTGGGGCAGTGCTGGCATATATTGACGAGGAAAGCCTCATGGCGATCTTTGGGCTCAAGCAGCATGGACATTTGGCAATACTGCATGCATTATGTGGACCGGGCTCAGAACCTTCTTTGGGGATGCCAAGCAACCAGAACTAGATGCACAGAATGTAAATAAAGACGCATTTAGGAAATGCTGTTGTGTTCATGATCTCCCATTATGGGCTATTTTTTTATTTTTTTTAAATGTACTAAGACATAAGCCTGCAAATCAGTTGTATGGCACATTTTGGCCCGCCCCTAACCCCACTCTGAAAGGGATGTAGATCGCACACTAATTTCATGACCCCCACGTTGGTGTTGAACGTTTCAAATTGTTGAGACATGTCAGTGTCAGTCCCCTCACTATAAATAGCAGCTGGACTCTCTCCACTACTGTGTGGCCTCGATGTGTGACCGCCATAGAATCCCCCTGCCTTCACACACCCCAGAAATGGCTTAAGGTAGGTACCCGGCCTCCCAGAAGTTCCATGAGTGAAACGTTCACATGGGAGACTGTGAAGCACGGGAGCAAGGGGCTATGCTGCTGAGTACTGAATGACTTATGCTCGCAGGCAGCAGGTACTGCACCTCCCGATCCTTCTGTCATCTGGTCACGTAGTATCTATGGAAGGCCTCAGGCTCACGTCTTGAGATGTCATCTGTCCCGCCGTGCAGAGTCCCAGCATAGATGCCCGCCCCCATTGGGCCTCTCTGGCACTTGCCTTTGTCTCAGCTCTGTGTGGTCCTTTTATTAAGCTCATATGACCTCATGCTCTGCCGGCCAGCGCTGGACAGAAGCTGATCTTTCTTTTCTTTCGTCTCGTGTTCTTTTTATTTCCTGTGCTGCTTCTCGCCAGTGCTGCAAGTTAACCCATTCCACCATTCTTCGATACATTCTCTTCCCTCTCCATCCCCACATCACGGATGAGGCCGAGTCGTGGAGACGTCGCCGAGCTCCACCGCAAGGGAAGTGACTCATTCGTGCATTTTCCAGCATCCTCTAGACACCACTCGTGTCGCTTTCAATGGCTGATACGGTGGGTGGGCCGAAATGTCCCTGGATGCCGCCGTCTGAGTGCACTCCTAGGGGACAAATAAAACAATGGCTGTCCATGGTCTTCCGAGATTATAGTCAGTCTCCAGTGGTCTTGCGCCAATGATACTAGCTCGCAGCAGCAAAAGGAGAATGTAGCAGCGCAAAAACAAACTTCGTAGACAATTGTATTTCCGTTAAGCAATAGATTGAAAATCCAAATTCTGGATTCCACTTAAATGGACAAATCCCTATCCCGGTGCCAACCAGTAACAGCCCAGCAGCCTGAGTTCCGGGGGCTTTAAAAATGAATAAACATGTAAATAAAAAAAATAAAAACAGGGCTTGTGGCAACGTTACCGCGGTGTGGCTCACAGACACCAGCATTTATGTCACTACCACCGCAGCCCCATTGTCAGGGTGTTTTATGTCGAACATGTTCGCGATATTCAAAAGGGCACCTGGTTAATGCCTTGCTCTGCCCAGTGGGGTAACATCATCTAAAAATAACAAAAGTGAGCCAGGTCATGTGGATCTCACTGCTGATGGAACAACACACTCCTGAATCTGTCACACCTTGACTTGGTGGACACAGAATCAAGCACATACATTTTCGAAAGGACAATTCTGTAGAATGCAGTTTGGATTTAATTTGTTTGCAGTAAGTGTTTCAGATACACTTGAATTTCTAGAACATAGGATATTTCAACATTTATAAATGAACAAGGTGTAGTTACATGGAACAAATGTTGAATATTTGTGAAACATAGTTCTATTGCTTCTACATCCTCTATGGAATCCTTGGGAAGGAGACTAGAGAAGTTAGTGAGGTAGTAGCATGGTAATCAGCGTAATTGTGTAGGACACAATGTAGGGTTAAACAACAACAACACAAAAACAAGTCAACACGACAGTGTCTCGGCCAAGGGGTAAGCTGATTGAGCTTTGCTGGTGTAGGCCTTCATCAGGACGGGTTATTCGTGTGGGAAAAGTATCCTATGTGGTCGGATCTGGGGAGCACAGTGGCTCAATGCATCGAAGTGTCTATGTACACTGAGCGGGTTTCATTATCCATAGAATGGCCATTCCTATTGAACCTGTTGCTTGGAGAGAGTTCTAAGGGCAGGCGGCGTAATCAATACGGCTTAAATTCCAGAGAGAGACCATTGGGGTCATCACTTGCGTGATGGTTTAATAAAGACAGGACCGCTGTGTTAGCGGTTGTCGGCGGTCACGTAGCCTTCTACAGAATGGCTCACGATCAGAGAACTGTAGAAGGCTACGTGACCGCCGACAACCGCTACACAGTATTGATACTTCTCCCACACGAATATGTAGAAGCAATAGAACTATGTTTCACAAATATTCAACATTTGGTCCATGTAACTGAGGTACTACACCTTGTTAATTTATAAATGTTGAAATATCCTATGTTCTAGAAATTCAAGTGTATCTGAAACACTTACTGCAAACAAATTAAATCCAAACTGCAGTCTACAGAATTGTCTTTTCGAAAATGTATGTGCTTGATTCTGTGTCCACCAAGTCAAGGTGTGACGAATTCAGGAGTGTGTTGTTCTTCCATCAGCAGTGAGATCCACATGACCTGGCTCACTTTTGTTGTTTATATAGAACATGTTCGCGAACCAAGCACAATGTGCTCGTTACAGAAACGAGTTTTACAAAAAACTTTAAAAAAAAGCGCAGCCACCTTGTAAAATCGAAAGGACACCCCTTCAAAAGAGAAAGACCCACCCTCTTCACCGGCTCTGGATACAGGGATTGCATGTGTCCCGCAGCCAGAAAAATGAGAAAGCGATCAGGTATCAGTCAGAATCAAGGTAAGTAAAACAAGCATTGGCAATGCCATCAGTTTGGGCTTTTGTGTAGTCATGGGAAAGGCATTTGCTAGGCAGTGCCAAAGTGATAAACTGCCCATTGGCGGTAGCAGGTGAGAAAATGGTACGAGTACCTGGTCATTTAATAGCAGTGCCTGTCAAATGCCCAATATTTATACATAAGTCAAAATGGTTTTAACAGGACTTCAGTGAAGGACAAGCACAGTTTTCATAAATCAAGTGGCTGAAGGCAGACCTGGTTAAGACATTTGTATTACACCAGTAGCATGTTTACAGCTCCAAATAAGTAATTCACTATCAGAAGACTGCTTTAAAAAATACTGGCCGGTGCTTCGAGTACAAAGTTTGATGGTAAGACTTGGTAAAGTGAGCTCAAAGAGTACCCATGAGGCAGTGTGTTGGGTGGGGAGGGGCGGGAACTAGGTAGGAATGGCCATGTGGATTAGCATGGCAATGGGCAGTCAGTGGGTGGACAAATAACCAAACAACACCTAAAAGCTTTGTGTTCCTCCTCATATGACATTTTTCCCTAGCTGTACTCTAGTTTCGACTTATAGGTGGCGCAAGAGCCACCAATAGCCCAATCTAGAAAGGCTGCGTGTGAGGCAAAGGGGGCGCGAGACTTGGAAAGTGAGCAGCGTACAGAAAGCTAAGAGCATGGGCTTGTATCGGCAAGCACAAGCCACACTCTGAGTTTTTTGATTGGCTGCGGCACAGCAGCAGAGTGCTATTAAAAGATACCTTATTTGTTTTTGCTTTTCTGATTGGAAAGCCTTGTGCTCTCGAGTGAGTCACTATTGTGGTGTTATTTATAACAAAATAAATACTTACAATTGTAAAAAGTTGCATCATCGTTTTAATTATTATTTTTTAAATAAATATCTATGGTTTACAATAAACCTTTATACTGGCCATTCCATACGGAAACTTCAACACATTATCAAAAATAGACATTTAAACTTGCACCTAAAAGGACATGTACGATCCGAATAAAACGTACATCACCGAAAATCAATGATAAGAGGTCCCTGTTCAATATGCGAGCCTATAAAGTGTCTGAAAACAACTGCTAACAAAGCTCCCTGACCCAGTTTACAGATTCATATAACAGTGTTTACTTGTGCCCAATATTTCGATTTCTCCCTGGGTGGGAAAATCTGTTGAGCAGCACTGCAGATGTTGCAGTTCCTCAGTCCTGATTCTGCTGTGAATGAAGGAAGTGTGCTGCATGCCCCTTCCCCAGCCACTCCCCATCCTGACATGGTGCGCTGCTGAGTGTGGAGAGAGAAACAGGACTGAACACCACACATCTTCCTTCTTAAAGTTCAAAGAGAAAATTGAATATGGTTCAACACAACTTTGAACCTGGTACTCTTCTTTCTCCCCTGGGTCTCCTTGCCTGGGACGTTATGACTGCCATGAGTGGCATCGTCGGTGTCTAGTCTAGGGTTGAGCTGTTGATGTTGGTGTCATTCTTTTGTAGATCCGGTACTTTCTTCATAAGTATGATTCTCAGTCAGCCGGGCCGCATCTGCACTGTCTCTCTGTCCTATGCTTCCATCTCTTGGAATTAGCTACGCTTTCCAGATTCCACCTGCTGCTGTCCTCTACCCGAATTGATATTCTCCTGTTCTTACTACTCTGAGAGGTCTACTGTACCTAGATAGGACGTCCTTATTCTTGTGTGGCAGCTACATTTTAATGTCCTCTCCTGATTTTATCCAAAGAGGTCTGGCAGCATGTTTTTCGTCAGACATTTTATTCAACTTCCATTGCTTCTGCTTCAGGTGAAGCCTATTTTACTGATGCGAATGTTCTTTGGGTCCTTGGCAGTTGGCATCCACAGTGGATATAGGTGTGGTGTGGCCCATCCACCCCTCATAAGCCTTTCTGCAGTGGTGATATGATATGTAGTGCCATCTGGTTATGTGCTATGACATTTAGCAGCCTGTTTGACTTCCAAATCTTACGCAGCTGCTAACTGCACGCACTTGTTCACGACCCTGTTAGCACACTCCACTAACCCATTAGCTTGGCGATAATGAGAAAGCGGTTTCATGATGTTTGATGTTTGGCACGTCCTAGGCAAATTTGTTTGGTGTTGCCCGAGCTATACTGACAGCATTTGCAGAGGCACACAATACTCTTATATGGGGAGGGGCAATAAGAGGTAGGGTGCTTCATCAGAACAACTTCCCCAGGGAGGCTGCTCATCTCCACATCTGCAGGAACAACTGATAACTTCTGTCGGGCACTGTCAGCTGGTGGAAGTATAGACCACGCCACAAAAGGAGACTGGGCATCTGAGAACTGATACCCCATGCTGCTCACAGGCCCAGAGACAAGCTTCAGCATTTGTAAGACACTCTGAGCTTTGAGTGTGAATTTAGGTTGTAGTGACTCCTGATCCCTTGCACCAAGAAAGTAATGTTGAATCCTTGAACGTACCCCAGACGCAATGCAAGGGAATCCAGGTTCAATTATGGGTCTCTACTTTTACCTGGGCAATCACCTGGCCGGATCACACATCTGCATGTGCCATGACCACTCATAATCTGCTTCTGGAGGCCAGAAACCACAGTCACAGGTAGACCAGAGGCAAGGCCACCAGTAACCGCAAAGGAAAAGGGTGAATAACTTGTATAGCACCAGCAGTCTTCAGAGATGGCAACCCTAACTTTATAAGTCCAGCCCTAAGATGAATGGAGCCTTGTGCTCAATGTTCAATGCGCATGTAAAAGCGCATGGTGATGTGTACAGTTCACAAAGTACTTGTTAGGGAGCAGGACAAAGTTAGGGGAATAATTCTGAAGGGGTGAGATGGATTCCAAGCATCAGGTGAGGATCTGCAATGATGAACAAAGCTGTTCCCAACTTTCAGAAGGCTTTTGGGAGCGAATACTACCCAAGCCAAAGGAAAAGCCAAAAATAACCTTCAAAGCGATAAACAAAGGGACAAAGTAAGTGACTTTACTACTCACTGCCCGTAGTTCAGTTTTGGTCCAGACTTGGCAGGTCTAGAGGTGGTCATCAGAGTTACAAATTCCAGCCCTCGGTTCGGCTTCCAGATGCAAAGGTGCTGTGGGTGCGAATACATGTCCGCTATGGGACAGGAGCTGTAACTCTTGATTTGGATGAAGAATGAAGAAAACACATATCCAGCAGGTCTCAGGACATTGGAACGAACGCAGTAAAACTGCTTTCAGTGACCGTCACTATCGCACAGTGACGCCTGGGCACCCAACTCTCACGGTATGACAGTCTCCTGACCCAAAGGTGCTGGGATGACGAAATCCAGCAGAAGGGTGATTTATTGGATAGGCTAGGATTCCTCAAAGTCCCTAGTCGAAACTCAAAACTAAGACCCTCCTGCTTAGCAAACAAGGTTTGCGCTGGACAGTCCACTGGATGGCCTATGGTCACATCCGAACAGGCTCACCTGCAGGGTTACCAGGAGATGTCAAGAGTGACTGGTCCAACCATTGCAAGGATTTGAAGCATCTTCACAGGTCTTGTGCGATCAAGTGCAAAGCAGGGTTCCACCGGGACAACAACAGGATTTGCATGCCAGCCCTTTTCAGTGCATCTCAGGATCGTCCTTTGTTCTGCTCGACTCCTCAGGATGCTTGGTTCCTTCTGCAGGTCGGTTCTGACCTGTTGCCCATCTTATGGAATGAATGCAGGACCCCTTCTCTTATCCACAGTCAGGTGAGTGCTCACACTCACCCCACCAATGGCAAGATCTGCTCCATGCATGCACACCAGCAGTGGTCCAATCAGAGACCACTGGGGTTCTCACGCACGCAAGCACAACAAACATCCTGGCACTAGTAGTGTGTATTGGGACCAGGCAGTCCCAGTCCACTTCCTGGGTGCCTACGCAAGTGTCCTGCAGGGACCCGCAAAAGAACCAGCTTTCACAGGCAACTGCATGCCCAAATAAGGAAATCCCTGCCCTAGAAGTGCAAGGGGAAGGCCAAGGGACAAAATGGCCCAAGAAACAGACAGAAGACCTTGTGGCACGGCCATGTTAGACACTAGCCACAGTCAGGAGCCAGGCACAGTAAACATGGTAAGGCTCGGTAAAAAGACATACAAATGAATAAAAATGTGACTGTTGCCACAGTCTGTTCCATGGCACATTGTACAATCACAAGATATTCCTAAGGTACTTTGTGCAATGATAAAATGTTACCAAACCGCAGCAACAAAGTCGAAACAGGAAGAGAAACACAGTTTCTCAGTACTGAAATCCTAAAGGACGTGTCAGTTTCCCCATAACAATGAGCTTACGCCCAGTGGAGTGCTGCTGAAGGCTGTGCTCCACTGTAAAAAGTCAGGTTAGGATACAGAAACAAATGCAAACAGTTTGGGAGTCCCTAGACTATGGAGGAAACTTTATTTCAAGAGAAATCTTCTAAACACAGCCAATCAGTTGTCTCTGCTCAGTCGGGTAGAAAAATACACTGCAAAGTATCCAAGTATGCAGTCCGCATTGCCCTTTTTCAAAGCACAATTAATTGGATTGCAAAACGATAAACTGGGGGCAGTACCTAATAGCATGTTTGCAATTCAGCACAATAACTTCTGAATTATTCAGCCGGGTTAAAAAAAAGAATCTATTTAGTTTTATCTCAAGTTCCATACCTCACAAATACATTTTATTAAATAAATTACACTTTTAAATATGCGTCACCAAGTTTATTTTTTATTTTTTTTATTTTCACCAGAAATAATTAATAGATATAATTAATAGAGGGCGGACGAAGGGGCAGGCTTTCATACACAAGCCAGCTATACCTGAAAATTCAAAGTGCAGGCTTTGCAATGCAAAGTCCGAGGTCGCAGTGTACACACACTGCATTATGCAATTGCTACTGAGAATCGCATCAGCCTCATAGCAACCTCCTCATGTGCGTGACATAGAAGAGTTGGCATGTGGGCTATTTCAAATTCAAAATGTGCCATAGCGAAATCTGGAGATTTCCTGGTAGGCCTCTGCACCCTGGGCCTCTTTTGTGTGTTAACCTATTTTATTTGCAAATGTCTCATAGGAAAAGGGTTGCTGAAAATATAGGGCCACTTTATAATTTCCAGGGCCTCTTTTGACTCAAAACCAAACGTGTCAATGGTTTCTGTCCACTCATTTGGTTTGAATGCGTTGAATAGTTACCGCTTGCCCAGGCAAAGCAGCGGCTGGCATTCGTAGAGCTGCCGTCACCTCCAATGCCCACTTCACAATGAAGTACTATTTTATACACTGAGGCCGCCCAAGCCATGCAGCCAACCCGCGGATCACAATGCAAACCACGATGCCACACAAGTCGGTATTTGCAGCTGTGTGAAAACAGGCAGGCATGCAAAATCTGGCTCATAAATATTCATGAACTGCACCTCACTGTGCACTCCTATTTGTCATGCACAGGATTTGTATGCTACCCACAAGGCAAGGAACTGGTCGAAACGCTCCAGCGTGATCCAATTGGTGTCTGCATCCTGGCTGCAGATAGTTAATCCACACTGACCAACACAGGCAGAGTCCTCTTAACTCCAATCTACTGCGTTAAATAAGGTCTGTAGGGAAAAACCTATCAAGACTTTCAGTTGAGAAGGGCTCCTATCCTCAAGGGGGGCCCTCCATCAACTGCCCCAGTGTCAGCAGTCTTCTAATAAGGCAATATATTACTTTCTATATTACTTTCGTTCTGGAGCTTTAAATGGATCTTTGCAGCACCTGTGTTACATGCTGCATATACAGAAGTGTTATCTCGTTGCGATTTATAGCTATTCTGTGGGCACTTAGTGTTTCAGCTACCTGCTGACTGGCCGTCTCATGATAATCAGTGGCTATTAACCCCGGCTGTATGTATTAGCCTCCATTATAAATATATCACCCATGGGTTCCTTAGACCGCTTTCCGCTCTAAGCGAGCGGGGTTTCCCAACCATCAAGTTGAAATGGGCCCCCACGAGCCATGAAACATCTTCAGCTGGGTCTGGAAAAAGTGATCTTTTCAAACAGCCATGTCCTTCCAAGGGCTACTAGGACCGGACCAGTGTCAGCTGCATGCCCTCAGCCTGACATTTAACCGACAGCACCCCAGCCCTAGGCCCTTCGCAAAGGCACATGTCTTTTGGGAAGTCGTACTGCTATCGCTCCTCCTTACCACCACACATGCATATGTCGAGCTGTCTGCTTCTTCCTGTCCCATGATAGCCATTCTACATTTTAGCCCCTGCCCCTTTTTCACCCCTACATCAACTAATGGAAGGTTCTCTGGTGGGCTGTCACACACAGACAGATATCCTAATTTTGTGTCCCATGAGACAGACTATGTATAAGGAAAAGGTGGGTTTTTCTAACGAGTTCCTATGAGAGGCAGATAGGGCATGGGGTGTGGAGTCACGCATTGCTTAGTCTGTAGCCCTACATTCTTAGGCACATGCCTGTTGGGAAGTCGTTCAACTTCTGTTAAGGCTAATCCACTTAGCCGCGTCCCTCACCAAACTCTCAAAATGGATGGTGCTGTGGCCCTTGCCAAACATTTCACTCTCCACCCCTCCTTTCACCCAAAACCGCCAGCAAATCCTATCTGGCCTACACACACCCTTCCACCACTCACACTATTTCCACGTAGACAGACCTACCTATAATGAAATGGAGAGAATTTCCAAGAGGCGTGTCCCCGTCAGTGTGTGGTTCACAAATTCTTTCCACATATGTTGGACCTTCTTCAATTTTCCAGCTGAATATACCAACTCTCTAAGCACTGCAAGCACCCTTCGAAGTAAGCATTTCAAATAGACGCTGCTTCCCTGTATGTCTCTTCCTCATTGTCGTTTTTGTCAGGTCTAAGGGTTCCAAGACTTAGTTGGCTCCCACTTGGATGGTGTCAATGACCTCCTGCGACCACATTGTCACCCCTGAGATGTGCCCTACATGCTGCGGCATGACTCATCAAAGGTCTCCACAAATTTTACCACATCACCCCGATCCACATAGAACTGCACTGGCTCCAGCTGAAAGCATGTATCACCTTCAAATCCTGCTGAATCATCCACAAGGCTGTCGGTATCAAATTCCCGAACTACCTCATTGAGTAGCTTAGCATATCTGGAGGCCTACGATCCGCCAGAAACAAGGACACGTGCAGATCTGAACTCTGCCAGTGTAATAATGAAAGAACCAGAATACGTGCCTTTTATGTCTATGCCGCCAGTGTCTGGAACCTCCAACACATAAACAGCAGACTCACACTCTTGCATCTAAATTCCAGTAAGGCAGTCAAGACCCTCCTCTTTAAAGATAGGATCCTCTCTGACTCCTAGGTCCACACACTCTTCACACCCACCTAAACTGGGAGTGGGTGATCTGCCCCTCCCCTCCACCCCCCCTGTTTCCTCCAATGGCTGCTTGTAGATCCCTTGCTGCCAAATTTCCCATCCCCGCCCTCCCCGCTTCCTTCATCATGTACTTCCACCTATGACCTCTAAAGAGGTCTTTTGCTTCCCAAAGCTAGTTCCACACTCAATAAATACAGTAATAATAATAGTTGGTCAAACCCAACAGCATATCCAGAAATGAAGGCTTACTCTGAGTATATTGATGACAGTCATGAGAAATATTCATGATTCAACATAGGTGCATCATCACAACACATGAGAGCAAAGGAAATCCACAACAAAATCCATAAGATAAAATACCTGTACAGACCTGAGACTAGCAGGGTGAGACAGGGTAGCATTGCCGGAGTGGCCAATCTACCAACCATTCACACCTGGCAATTCCTGTAGCTCACTCACCACTGCAGGAGCCCAGTATGCAAGACACTGATGTGAGGGAGAGCGGAGTGATGCACAGCCAAACTGCTGGCATGTCCAAAGTGCCAGACTGGGCTTGCCATGTATACTTCCACGCACGTGTTCAGTGATGCAGGCTACACTTCACCACACTAATAAATGAGGGAGAGCTCCCATAAACAGATGGAAGCATCCAGTCACTTACAGAGTGTGACTCATTTATGAATCTACAGCACTAGAGAAGCCACAAGCTCGCAAATCCTCTGTGAGGCTCATATGATACTGCAAAGTGCACACTAGTTGCTTACTGCGAACCCCAGGGCAATGCCACTTTTCAAGCATGTTCATCTATGTCTAAGTGAGGCACAGCGCACACAAAGACATAGGTGCCTTTCATTCAAGACTCTGTCACCTGGCATTGATTGGCACTCTATTGGGTGAGACTCATAAAGGTAGGGCCCAGCTGAACCAGGGCCGCTGCAACAAGATAAGAAGGCAGAGTATTAACAAATCCAGCCTGTGCCTGTAATGCATCCTAAAGCTAGGCCGCTTGCACAAGCTCACTGAAATGCATGCCGCAGGGATGGAAGCAGGGGTTTCAATACCTAGAAGCTGCGGTAGTTAATTCAATGGCCTGAATGCAATCACGGAATCACAATGCTCCCACATCAAAACAATTGCAATGTGGTGACTATTGTGGTTAAACCTTCCGTTGTGAGGAAGGGGTCCCCCACAATAGTCGCAACATCGAAAGCGAGATATGTGGACATTGAAATAACTTTGCTAAGGTATGTTGCTTTGGTGCTAACAGCTTCCAAGCTAGAGAGACCACATCCTGTCACTGAAAAATACAACAAGAAGTGTTGCAACCTTTATAGGATCTGCGCCCAGGCTGGAAGACAATCATCAACCTTTGCATGCCCATCCTGGCCCTCATCCACACTGGGATGTCAGTCAACATGATGGGTCACTCCCAGTTTGCCTCTCTGAAGCACAAGACCAAGATAATATCCAATATGGTGAGGATATATATGAGTACGCAGGGAGAACACCAATGCCCTTGCTTTGCGTAGACTCCACATACATCGAACACAACAATCCGATTATTGAAAGCCCTTGCTTGGAGTAGCCTGCACACATATAAAACATGACAATCTATACATTGACAGCAAGATCCACATGACATCAGCTGATACTGCCACTCATCAGCTGTAATACAGAATATACACTTCACCTGCAGCCCCTATAAGGAGCAACCAAATTATCCTCTGCAGGACGTCGACAACCTCTTCCAGGTTATTGGCAGTTTGACGAGCCATAAAGGATGCTTGTACATTTACAATACTGTAAAGCCTGTTGCTTTCAAACACCAAAGTATCCCATTCCTCCTGTACGCCAAGGTTAAAACGAAACTCCTGAAGTTGGAAAGAGCAAACTTTGAGAGAGTTCAGGGGCCACTCCTATGGCTATCACCTATCATAGTGGCCAAGAAGCCAAAACAGAGAGTCCAAGTGCGCAACTGTGTCGACTTGTATCTCCTAAACAAGGCTGCAATGTGCAAAAGACACTAGAGCCCAACCCTCACACACTCATTGCAGATATTCAAGGAGTTTACCAAGTGTCTCAAAATTAAATCTCAGTGCTGGCTTTCACCAGATCCTGTTGCACAATGTCTCGGGATATATACCTATTTGTCATTACACATCGCCCTTCATAGATACAAGAGTCTCAGTTTCACCTGTCCTCAGTCGCACACATTTTACAGGACACAACCCGGGGAGTGATTGCCAACATTCTGGCAGCTGTCACCATAACTAATGATATCCTCATCTTTGTACAGTCGCTTGCAGAGCCCCACCCACCACCCCCACCTGACAGTGATCCTGCAATGCCCGAGACACCAAGGCCTCACCTTGAGCAAAATGTGTGAGCTGATAAGAAAACATTGAAATTCTTTGGCTATGTCAGCAGGAGGGGTAACAGATCTCCACTTTTACCCCCGAGGTGGACAACATCAAATCCACCCCACCACCTCAGAATCAATTACAGATGAGAAGCTTCTTGAGCATGGCCAACTACTACTACCATAGGCTACTTTGATCTGATTCAACAAACAGAATTAGTGGTCAACACCAGACCTCATAGACTGGGCGCAATGCTGACACAGAGGAGCCCTGCAGAAGTCGCCCCTTTGGCATATTCAAGCAAAGTTCTCACCCACCCCAGAATCCAGGTATTTGTAAATTAATCAAAATGTAGTCCCCATCATGTTGGGGTGCCAGCACTCCCAGGTCTACATCTATATTCACCCGTTCAAAATAACCATCAACCATAAGCCCCCGGTGCCCACATTCTATGGGCCTGACCTTTGCCCACCACCCAAAATTGAAAACGAGCCATATACGTGGCAGGAATATAATTTCTAAATCAATTCCCAACCTGGAGTTGGCAATTCCTTGGGCATCCTGTTGCTCACCCCCTAACAGCAACAGCACAAGTAGAGGAAGCTGCCCTCCAACTAGAAAGGTATATCAACCTCATAGTCACAAGCGCCATTCCAAAAGCTCTCTCAATTGAAGAAATCCTGACTGCATCGGCAGTGGACAAGTGTTTGTGTGTCATAAAGCAAGTGTTATCCACCGGCAAGTGGAAGGGATTCCTGAAGGCTCACCACCTTTGCACATAAATATCCATAGTTGAAAACATATTCTTGATCCCAGGCGAACTCTCCGAAACTGGGGCTAGCAGCCCCTTGAGATTTTTGTTCATGTTGGACCCTGCTTCACTCATACCTAGATTTTTCCAGTTGGCCCACGTGGACCACCAAGGTAAAGAAAGACAAAGGCTTGCCTAAGGGAAATAGAATGGTTACCACACATCGAACAGGCAGCGGAGTGGTCATTGGGAGGCTTCATCCCCTGCCACACCCTCTCCAGCCCTGCACCAATCCAAGAGGAGAACACTGCTGTCTTTGGGTCTCTGCCAATAGGACACTCATATAAGATAAGCTCTCCTGCTAACCAGAGGTAGAAAATGTTAAGTCCACATCAGCCACGCCAGTCATACCAAAGTTGGTGAAAATATTTGCCACTTAAGGGCTGCCAAAATCGATAAAGACCTACAACCGGCCACTGTTCAAGAGCAAGGACCTGCATTAATTCATTGACTCTCTAAACATCCAACATAAGTGCATCACCCCATGTTGGCCACAAGCCCACAGTGACACCGGAAGATTCATGGGCACCATCATCAAGGTACTGAGGGTCACTGTAGACCAACAGACTGACAAGGAAAGAGCTTCCTTTCAGTTTTGAAGGGAGTACCTAATTACTCCCCACTCATCAACCGGTATTGCTCCAGCTACACTGCTCATTGCCCACCCCCCTTGCAAGGATACCCACTCTTCCTCCCTGGAGCCCTCCAATGTATGATAGCGCAGACACATCCAGGCGTCACAGTGAGCATAACAAAAAGGAGAGCCAGTGACGACATGTAGCATCAGCATTCCTGAAAGTGAAAGGCACCGATTTTTTGAAAAATCTTAGAGCCTTGGGGAAATTCAATATGCCTTTCACATCGACACACGTTAGGTGACTGCCAAGAAAGGCACAATGGTCACCACATGACTAGGGTCGTCCATAACAGCTAGGAATTGTCGCTTTTCAAGCCCCTGACACATGAAGCCAGTGAAGTGCTACCATCTGTTCCAAGCGATGGAGGAAACATGTGAATTAAAATGGTAACTCAGGATAGGTCGAAGGTGAACTGATAGAGTACCCAGATAACAAAGAGAGTCTGGCTGATACTCAGCAAACAACGACCAACACTGAGATGGACTCAACTTACAGCACCGCCTCGACATCCACATACCTAGCAAAGGGTACCAAGTAGATTGATTGGCTTTGAAGTTGAAAAACCACAAAGACTGGAAACGGGGACTTTAGGGAGCGTCTATGTTCCAAATTCTACTGTGGTGGGAAGGGGTATGAGGGAGAGCGGAGTGGCAGGCAGGTAGCTGGATTGCTGTCATGCCTTATGTGTCAGTCCAGGCTTGTCATCCATGCACACATGCAGCAAGGCGGGTTACGCAGCCCTGCGCTAACAAATAGCAAGCGCTGCCACGCACGTGTGGAAAGATTACGATCACAAATTGTGCCTTGTTCATTTATTTACAAGGGGCTACATGAGCCACAGGAAAGCTTGTTGTAACAACAGGCAATATATCACAACACAAACCCTCACATGGATTACTGCAGGTGGCGACACTGAGAAACACAACAGAGTACTTGTCTTTACCAATATATCTATATGCTTTATTCAAAAGATCTTTCAAAACTATGACAATACATCCATAATTAATTAAAAAAATATATAGTTTTATATTACAGGTGGCTACACTAGATGGTGACACAAAGAAGAGAATTTAAATGAACTGATGTGTTAATGAAATTAAGAGACACATTGTCTTAGATTTGCTTTTGGATACCGTGAGATTAGGACATTATGACCTTAGTATTACTAAAATATGTCGCTAACTTACTTTCGCTTCCTCTGAAGAAGTTCCTACAGTATAGAGAGTAGAGATACAGGAACGAAACATGTTGGGTATTCTTTAAGGCTACAATGAGTATCCACATATTAGGTGATTCTTCACTCGAGCGCCATTTTCAGTTTTTTGATCTGTGAATCCTATTCTGTTTATGCCGATAAACCAAGATTATATTTTTGTTGTGGATGAGATTAGCCCATCTAAGCTGATATGAAACTCTGAAAAATGTGCATATTGCTAACGAATGAACATTGTTCTCTTGTTTGGATCCACATTTTTTATGATACACTTGTCACTTTAAATGTATTTTTCCTCACAGAAACATGTAATTGATTGTGGATGTATTTTAATAGTTTTGATAGATCTTTTGATAAGGTATATAGATATGTTGGTAAAGACAAGTGCTCTGTTGTGTCTCGAAGTGTCGCCATCTGCAGTAAACAATGTCAGAGTTTTTGTTGTAATATATTGGTTGAATAGCCTAGGGGTAGCCCCCACATATGTCCCTGAGCGTCTCACTTTTGAGTGTCATTGTAACAAAAGACAGCACCTTTCCCCTCTCTCCATGGCTGGAAACGAAGCGAGAGGACCTGCCTCTGCTTTATGATAACTCGTTGGAGAAACAATGTCAGGGTAAAGAGCTGCTGTTTGGCCCCTACCTGTATAATTCTATTACAGAAAGGAAGTGGAGTCTGCTGAGGTGTCCAAAGGTGGTTCCAGCGCCCCCAAGCAAGTTTCTGGGTGACATGTTTATCTGCTCCCAAGGACAGAGCTAGGAGTAGTAGCGGGGGCGACCTCACCCCTGTGTGCCTCCTTCAGAACCCAGTGCTACCCCTGCCCTACTGAGCAAGGGGACTGGCCTGCTGATTTGATGACCAAGCTCAGCTTCGGAAAGTCAAATGCCAAGCACATTTTTTAAAGCTCACCTCCCTTGCAAAAACACGTCTGACTCCCACTCGTTTCTGCAACCTCCAAAGTAAGGAAGGCCAAACTGCAATGCAAGGCCCAACCAGGGCCATGTCCGGGGGTTGTCTCTCCTGCTGGGCCCCCTGAGCTCGGAGGGGCACACTGATATTTTTAGTCTATCTATAGGGGGTACGGGCAGCCAGACCAGAGGCTAGCTGGATCACGGACTAGAAAACGAATTGCTGATACAATGCTGTAAAATAAGTTAAAAAATAGGCAAGACTAAGCCCCAGTAGGCAGTCAAGGGAGACCAATGCTAGTCAGAAACAGGCGACTCACATAGCTCTTCCTGGGACGACAAAGGTTTGGCAATATCGCCACTTAGAAAGAAAGTAGGCCACACTCACCCTGTTTTTGATTATCATGCATCTATAAGGATCTCCTAAATCCTACCTGCTTGGTTTCGTCTGTGATTTGGGTGCTTTGCAAGCCGGGTTTGTGAAACTGAACATTATTTTATCTCTGGAAACCAAAACATTCATAGATAATCCTACCTTGCTTCACAGCCAGGGCTGGGAAGAGATGTGCTCAGAGGCCTACATTGCAGATCAGATATGAACTCCGGCTTTACCACTTCACAACATTGTGTAATTCTGCACTAATCGCGCAACCTCACTGTAGCTTAGTTACCAAAATTGGGTTTCCCTAAAATGATGCAGTCAACAGTGTCAACTGATAGCCAAAAGCCTCACTAATGGTTACATGCACAATATTTTTGCTCCACATATCATAATAATGGTGGCTGTTTCTAAATTTCATATATTGTCTGTCGTCTCTTGGCTTAGTCGTGGTGAAACCAGATATGAAAACCAATTATTACCTTTTGGGATTACTGGGAATGTGTACCCCCTAATCACACTGTTTTGCAATAGACATTTTATATATATAATCAGAGGGTACGTTCTGTGATCCAGCACTAAGGTCTCCATTATCATGCAAGGACCTTAATACAAATGATATTCTGTTATCAACCTCTACTCAATAACCTGCTTGTTTTAATTGATTACAAACTCCTTAATTTATGATTTCTTTTAAAAATACTTATATAAATAAGTTATTTAAAAGATAACGCAACTGATTTACATATTATGTCCAACTACTCACAATATTCATCCCTCTACAACGTGGTTTGATCTCATTCTTTAGTTGAGAATGTTATGATCAGAAACCTGTACACATTTTCACAGCTGTAAACCACACAGTACATTTAATGTATTTTTGCATTTAAATCCTACAATGCATACTGCACTTAATATAATTGATTCTTCTAATTTCTTGAGCCTTACATGTATTCATGCCTCTTCCTACATGTTTCTCTCCTCGTATGTACTGAATACTGGAAATTCTTCAGGGGGATCCGAGGAGTCATTTTTGCACATCCTCCAATCTGTCGATCACAACTATATTCTATGCACGGGTTGAAATATAATTTGCTGTAGTACTTGCATACTATGTTTTTATATGTAGCTTCAAATTTGCCTCGTGTGGAAAAGTGACAGGGTCTTCTTCACATCCAAATCTTCTATATGTTCAATGAATTACCTTAAATGCAGAGAAAATGAATTAAACAGAGACAGGGCCCCTGCATTCCCGACATTGGCATAATTGTAGAACATTGAATCAGGAAATGTGAACCTCAAGATAATGGTAAGAATAGGCAACAGACAGGGTGTTGTACTTGGTCGTAGAACTTTTGGGCCCTGCAGGGTAATCACAGGAATTTTTCTCTTGACGGAATTGGTATCCCTTAAGAAAGAAAATGACAGGAGACCTAATATCTTTAAAAATGAACACGTAAATCATTACATCAATGTTATGCAATATTAAATGGGGCAAATCACAACAAAGAAGTTAGAAGGTAATGGTTTCCATAATTAAACATTTACATGGGAATAGTATATTGTAGTTCTTGCTGCACCACTGTTCAAATCTAGTGAAGTAGGGAAGGGGTTCTATATTGCTAAACTGCAATGCATTCAAGGTCATTTATTGACCCTTTAAGGATTGATTTGAAGAAGACCATTCTTCACAACATTCAGGCAACCACTCAGGCCCACACCAAATAAATTGTCTGTAGACAGCTAGATGGATAGACAAGCCTATGAGCTAATTAAAGATTGCCAGTTTATTTGTGAGGTGCCTGTGCTGTCCCAACACGTCTGATATTATGCTCAGTGTCTTGTGAATCTGTCCTGCTCTCGCTCGTCCAGGTAGCCCAATTGTTAAACTCTTTCAGTAAATAGCAGGGTCTGATAGATGAGAGAGGCTCTCAACACTTTCATGACCAGTGACGAGTTTTGTTTCTGGTGGGCGATTAATTGTTATATGAGAGCTGCAGAGCAATTAAAGTAAATTGCAATGTATAGGAGAGGGGATGTGTTCAACAGAGGAACATAGACGTGGATCATTCACTTACAACAATAGAACTGGGTGAGAATGGTCTGCACAGTAAGGTCTGTAACCTTTGGTTCATCCAGTGTTTTGGACTTCAACTACCATCAGCCCTAACCAGCATAGTCAATGGTGTGGGATCATGGGAGTTGTAGTTCAAAACATCTGAAGAGTCCCTGCTCCTAAACATACTTTAATTTTAGATATTTGAAGGAGGTTTGTGTGTCGCCAAGGCACCTGGCTGCAGAATTGATGCAGTACATAGCTGTTCACGAGGTCT
Source organism: Ambystoma mexicanum (assembly GCF_040938575.1). NCBI lineage: Eukaryota > Metazoa > Chordata > Amphibia > Caudata > Ambystomatidae > Ambystoma > Ambystoma mexicanum. The sequence goes on along the minus strand of NC_090932.1, from coordinate 1,134,898,466 downwards.
ATATACTGTGTTCGGATGGTTCCTTTTTTTAGAATACGTTATTGAGAGAAAGTACTGTTTTTATCATTCTAATGTGTTTTAATGTGTAATGCCCAAATAATGTTTTCCTCTAATTAAAACTAAAGGCTTTTCTAATGTTCTTTCATATTGTTGCTGTTGAATGAATGGACACCAATACGTATATGGGCTGCTATATAGAGTTAACCATCCCCTTGGTAGAGGCTCTCCCTAGCATTCTACGTCTGCACACACTTCCGGGCTGAAGTAATGGCAGTGAAAAAGTGAGAACAAGCCTGTCTTCTGGTCCTTTCAGGAGGCTAGAATGGTTGGTCTTGGTGTGCAGGTGACATGGTTGCTTCAGTGCTCCTACCTCATTGTCTTCCTTGTCTCCTCATCACAGGCGGACAAGAGGCTGAAGGACCTCGAGAACGACGCGGCAGAGATTACGGGGATACTGTCTGAAAATGTCAACAAGGTGATTGAGCGGGAAGGCAAGCTGGCCGACCTGGACGTGCGAGGGCAAGAGCTGGTTGACATGGTACGATTCAAGAAAGTTCTAGACCTCACAAACAAGTGTTGTTTTCTGACGGGCGCTACAGAGAATATATGCTGAGCTTTTATGTGATCAGAATAGAGGCCCAGAAGGGGACAAAGTGGGGAAGGTAAGGGGAGGGGGACCAGTTATGACCTTTCCGACTGAGGAGACAGTTTTTGTGTCAAACCCACATAGTAGCTTCCCTTCCAGGATCTCAGAGTGGGCAACCTGCAAGACTCTATTATGCTGCTCGCATAGACTCAGAGGCTGCTTCAAAGCTTTGAGTGAAAGGGAGCGCGGAGTGGGCTTGGATAACACTAGATGGGCAATGAAGCATCAGGAGATTTGCCAAGGACAACCCATGTATTGTGCTGTTATTTTGCTTGTTCTATTCTATTCTATATATTTTTTCTAGAGCACCTGACACCCGTAGGCCTCAGGGCGCTGACAAGACAAACAGGAAAAAAACATGTTAAAAGGATACTAGGAACAATCAAGCGAATTCATCTCTACCTTTGTCAAAAAGAAAAGTCTTCATTGATTTTTTTTAACTGAGCCAGGGACGAATTGTCCTTAGTGGAGAAGGGAGGGCGTTCCATATCAAAGGATCCCAAGCATCAAAGCCAGGGCCTCCCATTTTTCTTTTAAAGAGAATCACGAAGAGATCAGGAGGGCGGCTTTGTTAGATCGCAAAATGCATTTAACAGGTGCCTTCTTAATGCGTGGGCGGAAGAATGCTGGGGCGTTTTGTAGAATAGATGGATGAATGCTGGGTTCTTCATAGCGATTAGGGAGAAGAGAAGAGAAGAGAAGAGAAGAGAAGAGAAGAGAAGAGAAGAGAAGAGAAGAGAAGAGAAGAGAAGAGAAGAGAAGAGAAGAGAAGAGAAGAGAAGGCATACTTTCAGAAGCAAGGCAGTAAATGTTACATTGGTTGAATAACGTGAAATACTCACGACATCTCCATAAGAAAGTTAGTTTAATGGCAAAGCAAAAGTACTACAGTTACCTACAGTATTTAAGAGAGAAATCTGTATGGCAAAGCACAGGTTTATAGTCTTTGCATCGAATGCCAAAGCATCGAATGCCTTACCATAGAAAAAAAGCATTGAAAAAAAGCATCGAATGCATTCTTTTTTTCATTTTTTTAATGGGGGCCCACTTTTTTAACCTCAAAAACCTATAATAATTAAAATAAACCCTTTACCATTGAAAAAAATGCATTCAATGCTTTTTTTCGATGCATTCTTTTCTATGGTAAGGCATTCGATGCAAAGACTAGATACCCAAAGGCCAACTACATTTTGCTGTCATCTAAAATGTTATTGTTCCAAATTCACTGCAGTTGTACATTAGTTTACACTGCACACTAATTATTACAATCGCGGAATAGTTTTAATTATTATTTACGCTTCATATTTTTCCCTCTGCAGCACTGTGTTGATTGGAAAGTGTGGCCTCGTCAGTTTAGCGTAGCATTTCCAATGCAGACTTTGGATGCATTGAGTATCAGACAATGTCAGCAGTTTATATGTTGTACAGAGTGTTTATTAGAATCTGACTTAACACCTGGCCACATCGGCAGCTGAGAAAGATATGGCTAGGCACGTCCAATGTTCACATGTCAGACTTTGCCTTTGCCATGATTTCTTCAGCAGAACCACTAAGGAGCATGGCACAAGCATTGGACATGTGGACAGTGTATTCTCACACTTTCAGAATACACACACTGCCTAAAGGAAAAGCATATCACAAGGATGTCTGTGCTGCCCTTTTAAATTGATTAATTGAATGGTCAGTCATCCAAAGCGCACACAACACTACCAGTGTGGAAATAGAGGGCAAGGCATTAGAAACAAGTATATGTTCGGGGAATAATATGGGCAGGAGGCATCCCACAAGGATGTACAGTATTGACCAGCCCATACACAGACTGCATCCATGTTACTTCCTGTGGTGTTATTGGGATTAAAGGTCTTGGGATGTCACCGGGGAGGAGGGTAAAAGGCCACCTAATGTCGCTTCTGCTACCTCTGCATTTTGGTGAATTCACTTCCCTGACCTTTGGTGCTGTGAGGTGGCCTTATTGTGGTGTAAAGTGCTAAACAAGCAATCAACATAACGTTATGTTGTCTCCTTTCCACTGCCCCTACCTCTCACTCCCCACTCTTACTTTTCCTAATAGTGTTCTCCCGAATCTGGCTGCTTTTAAATAGCATTGGCAAGTGTACAGCTTTATACAGGCAATAAACATAATATGATATTTGACCTATAGTAATCAATCCTTTAGTGCACCAATGCAAAGGTTCTTATTTTCAATGTAGTTTGCCATTAGTATAGCCCTAGAAGCCAGAAGGAGGGGTCATTATTGTGGGATAACTCCCCGCTCCCAAGTTATGGCCAGAGCTATGACAAGGCCCATAAATTGGGAATCGGTCATTATGCCAGGTGATAATGACTCCTCCAGAGGGTATTAGCACATAGTGCCAGTAGCAATCGAGTTGCTGTGAAGTAAAACATGTCAGTTTATAAATGAGTAAAGAACACAAAATGAGTTAGTAAATTAAATGGTCTTTCACTTTATAATATTTAAATAACTAGGTTGTCTTAAAGTACAGCATTTTAACTGTATACTTGGTTGAACAGTTGTAGCATGAGTTTTGAGTGCAACGTTAAAATTAACAGTTCCTCTTTACAAAAGCGAAAGCATTGTTCCTTGTCTTATCTTTCACTTTGTTGTGCTAAAGAATGGTGATTTCTTTTGTTGAAAAACACATTGCTGGGAAGTTGCATCCTTGTTTCAGAAATGCTTCTGTTGTTTCCCTGGCTGCTTCTGAAGGCAGAACTTGACAAATGCAGTCAATATCGCTAGTTATTGATTGCATTCTGACCTTTCTGATTGGCTGAGAGGCGGTCAGTGATCACTTTCACGTGCTAACGGGGCTGATCCTTCTTATGCCATACACCTGGATTAATCAGACAACACCTGGGAGTGGCGATGTTGTAGGGAACACTGTAAGATAGTTGTACGAATGAAATATTATTATGTTGGATATTTTAATGATTCTATTCATCCGCCTCTTCTACTCCCTTTTTCTTTAACAGAGCAAAGTATTCCACAAGACAGCCAGGACTGTGGAGCGGAAGACACGATGGAGCAACATCAAGTTTAAGATCATCATTGCCGCAGCCGTGACCCTATTCATCCTCATTCTCATTTTGGTTCTGTACTTCTCGCTCGCAGGGGGTTCGCAGGAGGGAAGCAACCCCCCTCCAGAAAGGTCTTCCAATGCAGTGAGTGAGAACTCGGGGAACACCAATCCACCCGGGCAGTGACGGAACCAACAGTAAGAATTGTGAGGTTTGATGCACGATGCAAACCCGGAAGTCAATGCTGGCCTAGGACTGTTCTACCACTGAGTGTAGACCTCTTCAAAGAATTGGCAACACCCAGAAAAGGCCCATACCATGACTGTATCATGAGCAGAGAAGGGTCCATCATCGGACTGTGCTGGCACAGGTGAAAGACTGTGCAAGATTCAGAGAATGGACCGTACACAGCGGCATCACCTGCTGCGGAAGGTTCCACCACCAGACTGTACCACTTGCTGAAAGAGGGTCCATTGCCAACCTCACGCCTGGCTAAATGCTTTCTCAAAGACTGTACATCACTCGCAGAAGGGCACCCACCCAGACATACAGAAGAGGGGGTCCATCATCAGGCCCTGATGGGACATGAGAAGTGTCCGTCCAATGACTGTGTAACACCCTGGGAAGGGCCCTTACCTATCCTCTCCCACCTCCAAACGACAGGCCATTCATCAAGGCTCAGCCCCATTTGAAGTACCTTTTCATCACACCAAGAAGGACCCTTTACCCAGATTGTGCCACCTGCAAAGTGATGGTCCATGTGATGTGCCTCTCTGTAGGGAGCATCACAGCCTGTGCCCACCCCCCTCCCCCCACCACACGTTGACTACTTCCAGTCCTGCAGCCCACAGACGAACCCCCCCACAATAAAAGTGCTTTTTACGTCTCGGGGAGGGGTCTGCCTCCCGCACGTGCCTCACTGCCCTGTCACCAAAATCTGCAGAATAATGTCTAGACGGTGGAAGGGTCCATTCCAAGCCTGTTCCAGCTGCAGGTGAAGGCCCCATACCCAGTAGGTCCCACCTGCATAGGAAGACCACCTCGCGAACATTTGCTGGGGAAGGAGCTGTCCTGGTGCTCTATGAGATCTATTGAGTAAGGGGTGCAGGGTGGGGACGATGGACAGGAGATTTCCACTTCTGACTGCCTCCTAATGTTTCTGGCAGCTCTGTAATTTAGGCACATTTGCCTTGTCTAGCAGTCAGCTGGCGAGCCCGCCCACCCCCCATCTCACGCAGGAACAATGGCAAGACCTTGGTCAACCGAGCCGTCTTTAGACTGTAACCATTCACAGCCTTTACCGAAGGATTGTTTTGAACAATGTAGCTTTCGAAAATAAAAACTTTATTTACAAAGCTCTTAAACACAGTGATGTGTTAAAGGAACTCCGAGTTGTGGGGTGGAGGGTAAACATGAAGTCGGGATGTTTATAGAAGAAAGGGACCTGTTACCCCTCTGCTGACCTCTGTGAGCCCAAGTCTCTGCTGCCTCCCAGGTGTCTCCATTTAGAACCAGGCCTGGAGCTCAGGCTGTGCCCTCCGAGTGCGAATGGGAGATTTTGCCCCAGCAGATTTAGTCAACAGAATTCATTGAGTGTTCCTTAACGGATTTTGCCAAAAATATAAATGGGGGTGGGTTTGGGCTAATAATTAATGTAGGGGGACAAAGAGAGGGGACACAGACTTCTCCTCTGCATATGTTTGCGGCAAAAACAACCGTAAAAAAAGAAATTGATTACATGTACCGCGTTGAAGCATGGCACCATTGTGATGATGTGGTTTGTCAATGGTTTGTCATTGGGGGTGGGGGTGCATATATATATATATATATATATATAGAGAGAGAGAGAGAGAGAGAGAGAGAGAGAGAGAGAGAGAGAGAGAGAAAAGAGAGAAAGAAAAAGCAAAAGCTGCTGAAAGCGGCAAGACCGCATTCCTAGGACAGAGCTGCCCAAAAAAAGGATCAGAAAGGTCAGAGGTGACGCGTTTCGCACTTCAAGAGTGCATATATATATGTATACATGTATACCTATCTGTCGATCCATCTCTGTTTATCTCTATGTCTCTATAGCTGTAACTATATAGTCTACATAGCTGTCGGTCTGCCTGTCTATTTAACTATGTATCTATACCCCGTAGCGCAAAAGAGACAGATGGATTGCAATGCAATGTTGTTCTATGCTTTCTTGAACTGTGCACGTGTTACTAATGAGTCATGAAAGTGGAAGGTGAAGGCCATGTGGTCTCCCTACACACAAGCACATGAGGAATGCGCAAAGCATCTGCCCAAGAAGCCCTAACGCCCCGAGTAGACCTCTCCTGTACGATGGCCGGAAGGTGCATCTAATGTAGCTCACAGGCTTCAGTGATTGCATTCCTAATCCACTTACTAAGAGCGGTGATCGAGGGCTTCAAATCCCTCATGCAAAACAAAAAGATGATCACACTTTCATGTGTTCTCTGTTTCCCCATAAATCAGGACTGTCTGCCTGTCACCTAGCGAGGGAAAGTCCCCCGAGGAGCCAGAGTGCCATTGAGAAGGAAAAGCTGGCAAAACATCCTCCTGTGCCAAGCTGACATTGGTGCACACCTTGGACAAGAACGCAAGGTCAACCAAGAGAGCAAGGGCCTTGGGAAGGATGCTCAAATATTACCAAGCCTGCCGAAGTAAGTAGATCTTTCCCCAACAACAACGTCAGCTGCAAAGGTCTAGCGACCAAGGGCAGGTTCCGTGGTGGATGGCACATTTTACAAGGTAGATTCAAGAAAGTGATCGCCTTCATCATTCCGGAAACTGCTGATTCAACTGAGCCCAAGTTACCCCAAGGAAGATGCAGAGCACATGCTGCTGCCCACTACATCCTCCAGGTAGAAACATCCAAACCCTTCCTGAATCCTCCCCAAGAGAAAATCCAGGATGACTAATGGCGGGAGGACAATGCGTAACGCTTCCTGGAACTGCATCAGCTCTGAAAAGAGACCCAATGTCTTCCATAAGGCTGTCTGATGGATTGACATCTGGCGATCTGAAGAGTATCATCAACCTCCTGAGAGAAAACCGCTTTTCACCCTCCAAACCCCCAATCTGTGTGTGGCTAGAGTGTGGAGAGAAGGAGCTGGAAAGGCCAGGAGGGAGGGACAATCTCAAAAAACCACACAGGAGCCACCACTCCTCTAAAGAAGAGGAAACCAAGGACATATTGGCCACTGAGGAGCCGCAAATGTGATTTCCTCCCACTCCATTCACAATTCGGTCAACACACTTGGGATGAGGCAGATGGGAGAAAAAGTGAACATGAGGACCCTGGGCCATAGAAGAGACTAGACATCCGCCCCACGTGCCAAGTGATCTGTTGCTGAGAACAGTAAAAGGGGAGTCAACCTTTCTGCAAAGATGGCGATAAAGGGAAACCCGAATCTTCCTATGCTCACCTGGAAATGTTTTTCTCGAGGCAGAAATCCATGGATGAGGGAAAAAGCAGACTGAGGTTGTCTGCAGCAATATTGACAATCCCCAGAATGTGAACTGCCAGCAAGAAAAAGGCTTGGAATTCTGCCCACTGCATCAGGTGATCTGCCAGAATAGCAAGGGGGTGTACAATGACGCCTCCCCATTTGTTCAGTCTACTTAATCTTAGTCCATGGTGCTGTCGCTTCTGTACAACACTGCATGGCCAGGCAACCTGCTCTGGACGTGAAAGTGGAGCCTGTAAGATAGCACAGTGCTATGTCCAATTGTAAAACTGCTTGCTCTGGCTGGATTCCAATTTACCCTGTGCTGAGAAAGTATGCAGGATTGGTCCCCAACCTAGTCTGCTGACATCCAGAATGAATGCCTCAAAATGTTCGAGCTTACCCAAAGACTTCCTTAGTAACCACCAGTTTAGTAACACACGAATGTTCAGTGAGACACCAAGCTGGCCAATACCATTTCCCAGGGACTGATCCAAGTTCCTGCCCTGCTTTGATGTGATCCCTGGCTGAGGGATCTAGGAAGAAAACGGGTGCCCGGTCCCCCTGGATGGTCATTCAACTCCTCACTGATGACAAGTGGGAGGACAAGACACCGCAGATGGGATCTTAGCTTAACAGCCAGAAGAAACACTTGATCCAAGTCCGTCCTGACAGTTACCCAGATGAACTCCATATATCTGAGAGGGTTCCAAACTAGACTTTCTGAACGCTCAGTACTGTGCACACCCGATAAGTGTGGGAGTGGGCCTCTTGCATCAGCTGAGCATTACACATCCTGTCTACTTACTGGTGTAAGTAAATGCCCTTCAGATGAAATCTTCCTACTAATGGAGCCATCAGCTTGGTGAAAAGAATGGGTGCAGATGTCAAGCATAGACGAAGCGCGATGACCTGAACATGGTGCGCTGATATGTGGAACCAGAGAAATTTCGAATTCTTCCTCTGTTTCAAAATGTGTGGATATGCTTCACACAAGTCTATCTTTGTCATAAAGGCTCCCTTTGGGGTCAATTGAATGTTCTCCTGGATTGTTGCATCTGGAAATGGTGGTTGTTAGCCATATACTGAGTTTCTCCAAATTTAGGATCAATCTGTATCCTTCTGATCTCTTCTCCACCAGTAAGACCCTGGACTGGAAGCCCTGTCCACACCCTGACTTCATTGGATTTTCCTTCTATTCCACCCCCTTTCCATCACATTTACTAAGGTGTTATACAGCGTCAGGAACGCATGCATGCCGTTTCACACAGGTTTCTTCTGTTCCACTCAATTCCATCAAATCTCCACACTCTTTCATCTTTTTTATGAGAAAGTAGGATAATTCCTTTGAGCCAAGTCACACAGCGCCACCTAGTAACCATCACTGGAAGTTCACCTCCAGGTCAGCAAGGCAGTGTATGTATGCCAATTAGCCCAATTGCAGAAGTTTGTAGGGACAGTGGGACATGTTGTGAAAAACCTGGCTGTCCACCCAAAACTCGGATGTCTGGTCATCCTATGTCTCCAGACAAACACCTGGAGTACTCGTACTCCCCAGCTATGCAGATACAGGAGGAAAAATGCAAATCATTCTTAGCTCTGGACCGGCCCATGCGCCACCAAGGACCATTTCCAGCCTCGGAGAATACAATGCTCGGCCCATGGGTGCAAATGTCCTGTTCTCCGGCGTGTTCCGGACCCCGGCAACCCAAGCTGCTGTGGTGACGAGGGGATAAGAGGGACTGTCCATCGAAGGGGAAAAAGTAGACAAGGGAGGACGACCTCGGGATGAACTGGAGTTAAGCCAAACATGTATTTTAATTGTTATTTTAGTATCAGTCTTTTCTTCAGTGGACACTTATGTCCCCCATCAGCAGGTAGGGCATTTTGAGCCTTGCGCTAGTGGCATTGGTGTGTGGGGGTAACACGGGATAACACTGTCTCCTCCCACTGCACAGGAGGACAGTGTGCGCATTATAGTGCAAAGGGTCCTGAAAAGAAGCATGCCAGGACTGGGAGAGTCCAAAAGAGGCAAAACAGGAGAAAATTAGGCAATGGGAAAGAAGCAAGAGGCGAGGGTGGTACAATTGCAGGGATCCCATATTGTCTACGGCTCCCCATAAACCACCTACTTGTTACACACATCCAAACAACCCACGACTCAATCTCACCTATAAAAGTATCATGTGAAGAGTAGGAACACCTCGTCAAGCTCTCAATATTGTATAGGATATTTTTGTGGTTGAAATGGCCGAGATATAAGATCTGTGGGCTTCAGGGAATGCGTTAGGACCTTTCAACTTCTTCTGCTGAAATGAACTTGAGCCTCAGGGAGGCCCTCGAGCAGCTGCCCCATATTGAAGTCTTGTGACACATCAACATACTCTGTTAATTCAGGACATTAAATGAAAACTTTGTAACACACACATCACACAATGTTTTTCTGGTGCCCTGAGGCAGTCTCCCCCCTCAGGCCTCTTGCAGTATCGAGCAGCGTTCGTGTCACCTTGTGACGATTTAATCCGTTTTTGTCTATGTTAGCCCCTACATAAGTCCCTTAGTGTCAAAGAGCAATTCATAGATTTTTAGCTGGCATTTAGTGTTTCAGCTCATTTCTGGCTTCCTGTCCTGTGATAAGCTGCAACTATTAACCCCCTGATGCAATCCTTTATGTCTCCATTATAAATTAAGCACCCAACGGGTGCCTCAGAATGTTTTTCCCAGATGTAGGCAAAGGGGCCCCCAAACATCATGTTGAAATGGGCCCCTATTAGCCCTGACACATTTTCAGCGAACCCTGGTGGGCTGCAATGCCACTCGAAGGTTTTTTCTAGCCGAGCCTGGCAGTCTCCAGAGCAAGATCACCTTAATTGTGGTCTAAAATAAAATACCCAGTGGTGTTCGTCAACTACTACCGACATAAAACGTCCTTTTTTAATGTTTCTAATCTTCGGTCACTGAAGCAGATGATTGTAAACGTGAATTATCGCTCATGATCACCTCAATGATGTGACCATACCGTCATTCCACGGGAACTACACTCTTGTCAGTCACCAACTCACTTCTTTCTTCTTGACACTCTAATCGCTCTTCTCTCCTTGTTCTTCTTGATCTTTCAGCTGCTTTTGATACAGTCGATCACTCTATTCTTTCCTCTCTTTCAAATTTGGGCTTTCAGGACTCAGTGTTAAATTAGTTTCACTCCTACCTCACAGGGCATACCTTCTGTGTCTCTTGGGCTGGTCATTTTTCTCCCATGCTTTCTCTTTACATTAGTGTTCCTCAAGGTTTAGTTCTTAGTCCTCTTCCATTTTCTCTCTATACCTCTCCCCTTGGTCCTATTATTTAATCTTTCTGTTTCTCCTATCACCTATACGCTGATGACTCACACATTTTTTGATCTTTTCCTTCTTTTACTTATTCTATTCACTCTTCTTTGTCTGCTTGTCTTCTTGATATCCAAGCCTGGATGTCTTCTCATTATCTTCACCTTAATCCCTTCAAAACTGAGGTTCTGTTCTTTCCTGCAGCACCTATTCCTCCTCCTCTTTCTCCCTTTTCTTTCTTTTCCTCCTTATTCTCTTATATCTTCTTCTGCCCATAATCTTGGCATCATTATTGACCAATCAGCAGCTTTGAGAATGTCCTCGAACCTGGCTCCAGCCCCCAAGGCCCTGCAGCCCATGGCCCCCAACCCAGCAGAGTGAGCCCTGTAAACAGAAGCATCAATGTCTGATGCCTAAATGGCCCACTTAACCCACCTATCCAAAGTTGGAGAGGACACTGGTAAATAAGGATGCATATCTATAATTGGTTATTTACATTACACTTAATTACCAGAGGTTTCTCAGCGTGGATCCAGGGATCGAACCAGTGTTGCTCCACGCCGTCTTGCTTTCAAGGCGAGCATGTTGCCCCTGAGCTATCCTCCTGAGAAGATGCCTATAGGAAGTAAACAATTAATCCGTCGACTTTCTCAAAGGTGCTGCTCAATCCTCGTAGGTCTAAAAACATCTAACCACACACAGGTTGGGAATCCTAGGAAAATGAACAAATTCACACACCTTGTCACTCGTATACAATTTTCAAGAGAAATCCAATGCCCAAACGTCCCCCACTCATTTGAAAGAAACCAAACACATCAACATAATAGGTTTAGGGGATAACCTCTGAAAAAAGATCATTATTTGGCCAATCCTGGAACATGCCTAAATCCCTTTTCACATCCAACAAACAAGAATATTCAGGCTCAGGAAGGCCCTCAGCTCTAAATCCCCCAAAGAAAACGATGCACCAATGGATCGGCCTCAACTGGCCCTTTCTCCACTACCTTAAGGAAAGATGTAGTGGATTGCCTATAAAGATTGACAGCCAAATAAGCAAAAGATAGTGAAGGAAAGAAAGAAAATGTATGGCCGCAGTTACATCTGATCATACGGAATCCAAACCTTTTTCACCCCAACCAAACCACCCACACTCCCCAAGTGGCTCTATAAGTCCACAGTCGTGAGGCCCAACACAGAGTCACTAATACCAGCTCTGCCGCCTATTTCTGGGCAAATAAGAGTCCAGGATATTATTGGCAATAAAGGAGAAGTGCCTTGAACCCCGGGGCCGCAGGCCTTCAGAAATATATCAGTAGCAAGAGTAAATGGACCAGGTCTCCAACTGAAAAACCATCAAAGTTTATTTTTGAATTTGGAGGCAAAGAAGTTTATCTGAAAGGGCCCCCACTGATCCATCAAACTCGAAAATACTAATTTGTGTAGTCTCCAGCTGTTTGAATTGATCAGGAATCTTGAGCATCAATCCGCCACCTGACTTGCTGAACCTGAAAGATATTCAATCAGCATTTAGATTTGGAACTTGAGGCAACATTCTCAAAATACCACTGTCAAGTCTGACCATCTCCAGACTTGGTGGTACTCAACCGATGGAACTCAATGGACTGCTGACAGATTGGGCCTCATTACAAGCATGGCGGTCCAGGAACTGTGGTACCGGTAAGCATGCCGGTACCGCAGTTCCCAGGCCGCCATACTACAGGCTGTGCTTGCTGGTGCCAGACAGCCTGCCAGGTGTTTCCTGGCGGGTTGACCTGCACCCGTGAGCACAGCACGTCGGATGCACCGGCACAACTCTGCATGTGCCGGTGCATCCAACGTCCCCATCCCCATTCAGCCCTATGGGGCAGAATGGGGAAGAGGAGGCCCTTGATTCCGGCACCCGCAAATGGACAATTACCGGGTCTGCCGAGCTCAGCCTGACCCGGCTCTTGCCCATTCACAGGTGCCGTAAAAAATGCAGCTCTGTCAGCAGCCGTGCTGTTTTTAAGGGCACGGCTACCGCCAGTGTTGTAATGAGGTACATTGTCTAGTAAAATTTTCACAACACAGCAGGATCTGCCCTTCATGGTTTATGTATCAACTCTCCCTCCTTGACCATCCTTCACCAGTCCAAACTGAGCCAGATCTGGTGCCTTAATACTTTCTGTCTTGCCTCGAATTCTAATCGAAGATCTGGGGAGGAAGGAAAGATGACGTGGCCATTCCAGAAACTTCCATTTTCATACCACCACAAAAACTCGAACTTTGCCACTGCAGAAACAGTGACCCAGCTTGAGTAATTGAACCCTCTTTGAAAAGCTCAATTGGTTTAGTCTTTGAAAAGCCCTATAGTAGAGTGGAGCTGGGAAAACCACCTTGAACAGGGCTGATAACATGCCTATGAACGAAAGACCTAAGCCACCAGGCCTGCAATGAGGGCTGAACACCGTACCCACTTATTGTGGTGAACAGTTGCTGCTAACTACATGTACATGCATGCTGCTACAAGCTTAATATATTATACTCGTGTTCTTCAAGGTTTAAAAAGTGATCAATTTAATTCAATAGTTTTTTGACAGATGCCAATGCGTTTCGGACCAGAGTGGTCCTTCATCAGGGCACAATCTGTATAAACGAGATAACGGACATGCGAAAATAGAGTGGAGCATTACAACATAAATAACATGTATCTGTCATAAATTGCAGTACATTTATATGAGGCGTGCATGAGTGGGGGAAAGAAAAAAGACAAGTAGCTTTACTTTTATAGCATTTGTATGGCGCACCATAAACCCATAGGTGTGAGGGCGCAGACAAAAACATAGAAGAAAGGGGAGATAGAGAGGCTGAACGATCTAATGGAAAGAGTAACCGTAAACCAGGGGCAACTATTTGAAGAGGAAGGTTTTAAGGCCCTTCTTGAATGTATTCAGGGATAATGAATTTCTCAGTTGGTCTGACAGAGTGTTCCATAGCACCGGTGCAGCAGAGGCAAAAGCACCACATTGTACCTTTTTGCCTTTGACTCTGGGCTGCTGGAGCAGGTTCCGGTTGCTGGACCGAAGGTTTCTGGCTGAAGATTTTATTCCAATGTACCTTTGCAGGTAGGAGGGCATCTTGCCCTGAAGGCATTTAAAAGTGATGACCATAAGTCTAAAGGAGATTCTTGATTCCACGGGCAGCCAGTGTAGTGCTCGACGTGCCTCTGAGACATGTACCCTGTATGCAAGACCAGATACTACTCTAACAGCTCCGTTGTGAAGCACCTGAAGGCGTTTGATGATTTTTTTACTGGAGCCTGCTAATAGGCTACAACAGTAGTCTAGTTTGGAGCCGATAATGGCTCGGGCGATGTTCTCAGCGTTGGATTGGGAGATGTACGGACGTAGATGGGACAGCAATTTAATATAATAGTTGGCGGAAGAAAAGGTACTGGCCACATAAGAATTCATCTTGAGTGATTGATCCAAAACCACGCCCAGGATTTTAACCTTGGGAAGAGTGGAAATTAGAGCATCTCCCAGCTGGAAATGTTTGTAGGTTGGGTCTAATTTGGCTATGATGCTATCAGATCCTACAACCATGAGTTCTGTCTTGCTGCGATTGAGTGCAAGATTATTCAACATCATCCATTGTTCTATCATAGCAAAGATGTGATTAAGTTCTTTTTCATCCTCCGAATGCTGGCCTGTAAAAGGGATGACACATTGAGTGTCATCAGCATACTTGGAAAAGAGGATGCCCTCATGGGCCAGATGGGCAAAGAAAGGAGACATGAAGATGTTATAGATGCAAGGCGACAAACTGGCGCCTTGTGGCACTCCAATGTCTGAATTGCAGGTGCTTTGGCATTGTTGGCACATACCCTGCTAGACCTGTTGGATAGGAATGAAAGTAGCCAGTTGGTAGTGGCCTGCGAACAGTTAGCTACTGACATAAGCCTGTCTGCTAATATGGCATGATCGACGAGATCGAATGCTGCCGATTGATCTAGGGAGATCAAAAGAGAGATCTTTTGAGAGTCCATTCTTTGTAGTAACTGTGACTTAAGGTCAAGAAGCGAGGTCTCCGTACCAAACCCTTGTCTGAATCCTGACTGAAAAGGATTAAGAATAGGGTGAGCGTTTAGATGTTGCGCTATTTGAATATATGCTACTCGATCCAGTATCTTAAGCAAGAAAGGAGTGTTAGTTATGGGCCTATAATTTGTAGGGACGTTTTGATCCAAGCTGGGTTTTTTCAGTAAGGGAGTAACCCATGCTTGTTTCAAATCGTCTGGGACCGAACAGTTCTGCAACGAGGCATTTACAAATTTACATATGGCTTGAACAAGAGAGGGGGGACAGGTTTTGATAATTGTCGAAGCACAGGGATCCCCTGTGCAGTTGGTTGCCTTAAGTTTATTAATAATGGAAGCCAACCCCTCCTCTGATATAAGTGTAAAATCAAAGATGGGGATATTGGGATCCCTGATGAAGGTGTTACTAACTAAGTCGATACCTGGTGTGTCAGAGGCTGCTTTTTTGGTTGCTATAGATTCCCGGATACCGTCCAATTTATTAGCCATGGCGGTCTGAATATCCAGACACCACTCGTCATTTTTAATAATGGCGGATAGTGCCGGTTCTGGGACGGACTCTTGTTCTGTCAATATTTTAAGTAGTTCCTTAGAGTTCGATATAGCCTGGGAGATTCTGGAATCCAGGTAGGATTTCTTGGCATCAGTAACCGCCCTTTTGTAATTTTTTGCAGCTTCCTTATAGTTGGAGAGTGCTGTGGAAGATTGATTGGCTTTCCAGAAATAGAATAGCTTGAGAGAGAAGGCATACATGTATTATATATAATATGTTGCACTTTTCATAATTTGAACAAAACTTGATCACATGGTCACAGACACTGCATGAACCTATGGGAAAATTCAAGCACTAAAAGACTTGGTTCTTTGTCAGAATGCCAGTGTGCTCTAATTCCTCTCTTAAAGTGTCTAAGACCCTTATATACCAGATGACTCCATAGTTGCAAAACAAATTCTCTAGGCTCGGGCTTAGTGGTGTTAAGATGGCAAAATGAAGTGTAGCACTAATAAGTACGTTCACACGAGTGTAAAAACGTAACCCAATCTGCTGAAATATGAAAATGCCATGTTGCAACAATGATTTAAAAAAAACAGTAAAAAGGACGTAACGCTGCAGGTCTCCTTTGAAAAATATGAAACATGCAGTAACTAACCTGTCACGCGGTTTAGCGAATGTGGCATCACTTGACTTATTCGTTATTTTATATATTTATTGCATTGATTCATTACAAATCATTAGCAAAGGTTGTCCAACATAGTATCACATAGAGCTTCACAATTTTACTTCAAAGAATGAGAGAAACAAGGAAAATAAGAAAAAGGATGAAAGGAAAATAGAGGGCAAATGTAGGATATCACTTAAACCAAACGAAAAACAATATAATATTAAAAATGTGAATCCAAGAGAGTGGCTACCATAGTGTGGGATGTATTTACCCATGCATCCGAGCCCTACCTCAAAACTGTGCAGTACTGACATGAAAACATCATGATGGCCAGAGCTTCCCAGAAAATGCACGGGGAAATGCATGAAGAATAGGCTGCCACTCATTTTTGCCGATGTTATGGGCACAGAAGGAAACTGCCTAAAACCACCATTGGACTACCCACACAGTAGTCTGAAACCATTGGGAGTGGCAATGCTGATTGCCAAACGCAAACCCATAACTGTTGGGAATTCATTTTCTTAAATCCCAAAAAGGGGTGCAGTACCAGTACTCACCACTATCAGAAAGCCGGCGTTTTAAAACCACCAGATTTTACTTTTTTGTAGAAAACTGAATAAATGAACCCAAAACAGGTCAAAGAAAGACTTACTGAGAGGTGGATACAATGTAAAGTTATATTCTGAAGTGACTTGAAGGTTTATAACAAGACTGGCTGAGCTGTGGATTTCAGCAGTTTAAGTAAATTTGGACTGAAAGACACTAAAAAAATCTAAATGTTTAAATTGACTGAGTGACCTACTTTTGAGTGTCACATAGGTTGCAATTGTTTAAATGTCATAGTTTTAAACTTAGAATCAGCCTTCTAGCTGCATATGTGAAAATGTTTAGTTTTATTTGAATGCAGAAACTGGGGAACAGAAATGACATGTAGCTAAAAACTGGCTTAAAGAGATTCCAATTTGCCTGGCAACTACCCCCATCAGGAGTGAAACTTGAGTCACAGCTGTGTTCCCAGGCCTAGCTGCCCTTTTGCTGCTCACACCAAAAGGGATATGACACTTCCCTGATTGAATTACCTGGGCTCTGCAGGAAATTGAACAAAGCCCTGTCTTGACTCAGGCAAATGTTTTATGGCGGGAGTCGTAAATGGAGATTTCTCCTGGAAGCACAGGGGAGGGGCACTGCCTGTGAGAGCAAGCTGGCTTGGCAGAACTGGAAAAACCAGAAATTCAACCTTGTGCTGGAGGAAAACCACACCCCTTTGGGGCCAGAACATAACTCTAAAAAGATGAATAACTCATAGAGCGGACATGTGAAAATTGTATAAATGACACCATAATTCTTGTGATTTTTCTGCCCACATTTTAAGAGGTTTTTAGAACCGGTGGCATGTTCAGGGGGGTTTTAGCGGAAAAGAGGATATTACTCAAAATGTGTGCATGTGAAAAATCTGACACTTCATCAACTAATGTCCATACTCCTTGCGCACATGTGTGTAAATTTGGGTTAATGTCCGAAATTGCGAAACCAGTTAAAACGTGAAATATGTGCCATTTTTGAATGCAAGCCCCCAGGAAGAGCAGATTTGGACAGGGTATACCTCCTGTGATATGTGAAGGGTGCATGTAATTTTAAACAAATGTGTACCTGTGCAAATATGTTTTTTGAGCAAATATAGATTGTGTGTAAAGTTGACAGGGGTGGGTTCTCTGTATCATAAACAGACCTCATCATGATGACACTTCATTTCATTCCCCCAATCAAGTGGAAGCGGATGAAGTGGCCAATGACAAGTGGAGAGGGGCTGGCTAGTGATGCTGCTCACACACACCCATTTTCAAAACACATAAAAGCAGACAGACAGGACAGATAGGGACTTTCAAATCCATTTTCAGCTGGAAGCTCTGCCGGGAAAATCCATACTTTACCTCCATCAATCTCCAGAGAAAGCTGTGCAGAAAGATCCAGACTTTAAATCCCTCAATCTTCAGAATCCAGAGAGAGAGCAGACCCAGATCACTGTGAAGTGCAGAGACCAGAGTCCCGTCTAAAACCTGACCAGATCCATGGCGAGGCCCATTTCACTCAAGAATATAGTGTGAGTACCTAGAAAACTGTGCAGAACCAATCTCCTAGTTAAAATAATATAATTCAATCTAGTTTAATCTAAGTAGAACTGTCTCCTAACTGTCACCTGTCATTTGCAAAGCTGTCACCTGTCATTTTCTAGTTGCAAGCTGCACTTGTCTTTTTGAACTTTAAAATTTCAAATCTGAAAAACGACCTTTATTTAATCGCTCATATCTCCGCGACCGTTTGTCTTAGAGACTTGCAGTAACTTTCATCTGGAAGCTGAGATCCTAGGCTTTCCTAGGACCCCAAAACGATATTGCTAGCCCTTGTAGTTCCTCTGTAATCGCACCAGACGCATTCGCGAATTTTACCGCGATTTGCAAATTTCTCCACTTGCAAAAAGATAGCTGCTTTTGCTTTCCTCTGAAAGAAATTCGTTTGCCTCATAAAAACCATCCCTGCATCATTGCTAGTGTGAGCCTGGACTAATATTAACTAGATACCACTCACCCTGAACCTCTAGAGGGAATTAAAAGCATTTTAGCATATTTTTTCTTCATTTCCAGCACATTTAAAAGCATTTGGGCCTGTGTTTTCAACTTCTGTAGTCTAAGTTGCTGGGGTGAACTGAATCACATTTGATTGCATTTCTGAGAACTGTGTGCTTCCCTCCATTTCCTTGCATTGCATAAAAGGGGGGGGTGAATTGTCCAAGAAAGTGATTACATTGTCTTTTGCTGAAATCCTATCAAGTTATTTTCTGTATTGCATTTTCATTCCACATTGCATCCATTTGAAACCATAAAAGTATTGTTGCTATCTTATCCATCCTATAACCACTCATCATTGATTATAAAGAAACCATAGAAGTATTGTTGCTATCTTATCCATTTCATGTCAACTCCTTAGTGATTATCAAGAAGTGTGCTAGTGCCAGATTCTCCGTTGTTAATCTTTATCATACCAGATTAAGTGTGATATCCAATTATTAATTTATTATAAAGCGTGATATAATATATATTGTTTAAGTTATCAAATAAACCTTTAAACTTGCAAAACAGAACTACTTCTTGGCTCAGTGGGGTCAGGGGGATTCCAAGGGAGGGGTGTTATATAGGGGTAGTCATCCAGAACGCATGAACTGGACATAAAGATATATCAATAAGGGTTTTCATTCAGTATTCTAGACTAGGCGTTGACTTGGCTGTAGTGCTGAATTGAATCCTCTTACAATAGACAGCTTCGACATACTTTCCACCATAATTCGGATTGTTACTGCTTTGTGGGCCATTCTCTTAAAATTAAAATCTCGTTCATGAATGACACTGCTGCCCACACCAAAGGCACCCTTTCCCCAGTCCTCCTGCGCTAACGATACTACATCCCTTAAAAAACGCCCAAAATGCCTTGTTCTCAATTTAGTAGTAGGTTATTTCCTTAGTTAGTAAAATGTTTAGTCTATTCCTCAGGAATCGCCCTCTTTAACGTTTGCATGGGAATTTAACTAAATACCTGAGTATTTCACCCAGGGCCCGGACCTTTTTCCAGATGGTAAAACAGCTTATACTTGCTTGCCTCACTAAGCGTGGAGATCCAGTCACACTTCCACAACTTGCTTTTCACTCTGCACGGATTAGATTTTAAATCCTCCTCTGTAGTGCCAATCTCTTCCAATTTAATCAAGTTGGCTTCAACCCAAAATTTCAGGGCCCCGTTATCTCCTTTAGCCATTTCGTTATTTATTACCTCTATAATTTTTACAGTGGTGCCCAAGAGACATTTCCTAAAGAGGGCTTGTCTTTTCTATTCAACCAGGGCCCTTAATCATAGAAGGTCCAATTTGTTATGTAAGACTTGCATAGGGGTAGAAGTTGGTACTTTTACAACTCTTCTCCAGTAGATGCCAAAATGTAATGGGGATCTTCAAAATTGATTCGGAGCCATATGTTAGAATTGGTGCAGCCTTCATCTTATAAAAGTCCAAGACTGGCACCAATGAAAAGAATCCAAATTTCATATTTATTATGTTAGCTTCACTTGCCAATGTTTTTGCCTTTTGGAGCAGTGATGCTAACATTGGGGCTTCACTGCTACTTCTATTGATCAGAACCCCCAAGTATCTAAATGAGGTCAGCTGTTCAATTCATGTCGCCCCCAGACGCAACACAAATTTTGATTTCTTCCTTTTTTGTTTCTCAAGCACTAAAATGTGGGTCTTTTCAGTGTTTATTAACAGATTGTTTCCAACCACATAATCCCTCAGTTTACCAAGCTACCACTGCAGGCCGATGGCTGTTTGATCCATCAGTACTAGATCATCAGCATAAAGGAGGCGATTTAAGGGGACCCCACCAATACACAGAGGAAAACGTCTCGCTTGGTTTACTGTAATGTTTAAATCTGCTAAGAAAAGGTTAAAAAGTGCTGGCGCAAATGGGCAATCCTGTTTGAGGCCTCGAGATGTCTTTACCTCTTGTGACAATTGCCTGCTTTTGTTCAATCTTACTTTTAGGCTGGTGTCAGAATGTAAGAGAACCAAAGGTTCAAGAAGAGACACGGGACAATTCCAACGAGAAAGGTTCCTCCATAATCATGATCTCCCCACCCAATCAAAGGCCTGAACAAGGTCTACAAATTCCAGGAAAATCCTGGGTTTGTCGTCCCAGACCCTCCCTTTCAATATTCTTAAAATCATGATGTTTCCGCTTGTGCCAATCCCCCGCACAAACCCTATCTGAAAAGGATTGTTACAAACTTTGCGGGCGGACCACTCGTTCAACTTTGTCATAGTCAAGGAGTCAAATATCTTGCTGATCACATCAAGAAGGGCAACAGGGAGACAGTTCTTAGGATCCTCCCTATTGCCCTTCTTGAAAATCAGCACGACAATGGCCTCCTTCCAAGTATCTGGGACAACGCCTCTCCACTATTCGTTCAAACAGAGCATGGATAAAGTCAGCCCAGGCCCCTGGCTCTTGTGTTAACATGGCGTTGGTAAGGCCATCAAGGCCAGGGGTACGAGAGCCACTCAATTTCGCAATTTCTCCATAATGTCTTTGACACTGTGCAGAAT
Source organism: Ambystoma mexicanum (assembly GCF_040938575.1). NCBI lineage: Eukaryota > Metazoa > Chordata > Amphibia > Caudata > Ambystomatidae > Ambystoma > Ambystoma mexicanum. Next base: position 1,134,877,616 of record NC_090932.1, on the reverse strand, counting down.
GACCCATGCAGATACCACTTCTTTCGAGTCTACAATAGTAGGCTTGCTTTTATCTTCATAAAGACTGTGGAAGTGAGTCACCCAAGCTTCTTTAGCCTGTGTTAAAGATGTAATTGTATTTTTTACCAGGGTCCAGAAGTCACTTGATCCCCCCCCCCAAATTACTTTCAACATGATTTCTGCATGATGCTGACACATTTCTGTTTTATGCGATCTCAACTAGTTCTTGTAGTGCTGAGCCGCCTTTTTAGTTTGAAGAGCCACGTCAGGTAGATTTGAGTTCTTGGCTCTTCTCATTATCCTCCTCATGTCGTTCCTCGACCAAGTTGAACGCAGGGAAATATCTTCTGCGACTTGGCCATTCAGCATTGCAAATCCCTGGCTGCCAGGAGAATCATCCAAGCCGCACCTCTTCTTTCCAATGGACTTCACTGTGAGTAGTTGTTAGTAGTACCATTTTTATTTGGGCACTTGGCATTTAAATCACTGCTTAGGATTATATAGCCTGCATCTTTGTTTGTATATGCGTCATCTATCAAGGAAGACACCATATCTAGGAAGACTTCCTCAGACACTGCCGAAAGGTTCCAATATAGATTTATGATCACCAAACTGAGTTTTTCTGTCTTGTGTAATGCTTCTGGAGGGAGGGGACCAATCCACTAACATTTCCTAGGCAAATGAATTTCCAAAGACTATTTTGATCAGGCTAAGGCCACTCCCAGCTTTGATTTCCACCAGGAGGCCTGATGTGGGTCTCCCTTTAGGACCCTTTCTGCAGGGTTAACAATCACGATATATATCCATCTAGGCATGGTTTCTGCCACAACCAGATCTCCTGGAAAAAAAATGAGGTTGAAGTTGCCCAAGTTCACGTCACTTTGGTTCATCAGGTGGTTAAAACCTCTAGTGTTCCAGGATGCCATCCGAAGATGGTTGGCACTTCTCACATAGCTATTGCCTTTTATTATGTGTCAGGGCTCCAGATAGCCATGACCAGGAAAACCTTTCCAAGGTACTTGGTCCATCCATGCAACCATCTTGAGCTCCCTTATGGATCCACACTTGTGATGTACAGTGATGTTAAGGATATGTCTTCCTGGACCCTGACATACTGGCTTCCCTGTCAGTTTGGTCTGCATAGAGTCTCCTCTGATGGTATTAGTAAGGGTGTTCCCCTAGCACTCAGCCTCATTAACCTCTGGACTAAGATCCGTTTGGGGTTCTTTGTTAATTCTTGTTTCCTTATTTTTGTGTTCTGCCAAACGATCTTCAGCAGATTATTGAACCGCTGTGAGGTTGAATCCGAACAATTGCAGACTTTCTGCCACTCCTAGGAGCATTGGTTTCACTACGGAAGAGATTGTGTGCAAATAAATGCTATCAGTGCGCGATTCATCAACACATTCTATGATCCTTAAGTCACTGGATCGAATATGGCATACGTTTGGGATACATTGAAGCAGGTACATGAAGTTCTTCCGGTTTACCATCAGGTTATCATCTCTATCCACAATTCACTCTAGCAGAACACACTTGAACTTGTTCCTCCCTTGGGAGCATCCCAGAGCTAGCCTACATGAGCTAGGCCACTCCGTAGTATTTCATCTCTCCCCTGCGCTACCCTTCTTGCTCTGAGCCGAGAACTTTTAATTCACTGCCGAGGGTTTATAGAGTGCTATGTGTCTTGGTTGTAGTTTTCCAGTTTAGTTCTTGCCATGCCGAAACTGACTGGTCCCGCCTTTGCGTAGACTGGCTCTCTGCTAAATTGATACTAGTCTGGATATGGGCTGGCTCTTCTTGATTTAGGTCAATACTTGCCTCCTTCTGCACAGAGACTTGGTAAATTTCATCAGCTCTGCAGCTTATTTCATATAATGTCAAGAATTTAGGAGTGAATGGGACTCCCACAAACTTCACACCATCATTAGCTCTATATTCCAAGGAACCAAATTGTCTCTTGCTATAGACAATGCGTTGTTAAATTCCAACTGAGACTCTAAGTCCTCAATTGGATACACAGATAAGTTCATTAAATCCTCAAAGGAGTCAATACTCTTATCCTCACTTATACGTTCCTGACTTTCAACCTCCAAAATGGGGTCCAGGTCACACACAGTCATTGGAAAACAACTTCCGTTCTCTAGTCGTTTTTTGATATCACTGACACCGACTTCTTGAGGGGAGGTTGGAGGAATCACTAACTCTCTTAAATATTTTCGTGAGTCCTTAGATTTAGCTCAACTGTAAAACTGGAGGGGCGGTTGTTTTGATCACGATTGGTCTTTCGTTTTCTTCCTTTTTAATTTCTGACCAAAAATAGGGAATTCCTTATTTGAGGTGTCTGCCAATGTATTCACGGATGGTTGTACAACAGAGGCAGATTCGTCTTCATCCCCGAAAACTACAATTATTGGCCCAACCTCAGAAACCTCCACTTCAGGATGTTCGTCTCATACCATAATTGGTTCAGATAAAAGATCTGGTTCAAGGAAAGTGAACAGTCTGGATCTGGAACTCCATATGTTGTTAATGACTTCAATTCAGCAATCCCAATAAGTCAGTGCCTCGTCTGGGACGCCCAAGGGAAGCCCTTATTTATATATTTTTATGACAAGTTATACTCTGGATGATAAACCCTTATATAACGCCCCTCTCTTTGAAACCCCCTGACCTCACTGAGCGAAGAAGTAGGTGTGTTTTGCAATTTAAAAGATTTATTGGAAAAATTAAACAATATATATATATCACACTTTTATAATAAATTAATATTTGATATCACACTTAAGAATATGACAGTGATCAACAATGGATAATATTACAATTGTACGCTTATTTAATTACTTAGGAGTTGATATAGGAAGGAAAAGGTAACTGAGAATGCTTTTATGGTTTCAAGGAAAAACAATGATGGAAAGAATGCCGTACAGAAATAAACTGATAGGATTTCACAAGAGATAATATGTTCCCTTTTCCCCTGGTGGAAATTCACTCCCCCCATGCAATATAAGGAGATGGAAGGAGAGCACACAATTTTCAGGAATACAAACAAAATGCAATACAAAGTTCCAGTTCCCCCCAGCAAGCTTAGAGGAAAACAGGTATGATTTTAAAGTAGGCAAATCCTTTTAAATGTGGTGGCAATGAAGTAATATATGCTAAAAATGCTTTTAATTCCCTATAGGAGGTTCAGGGTATGTGATAGCTATTTAAGATTAGTTCAAGTCACACTTGCAATGCTCAATGAGGGATTAGCAGGTTGAAAACGAATTTTGGCAGTTCAAGCAAAAGTGGCTATTTTGACAGGAGCTAATTGGACCAAATCGCAAATCGCGGCACTTTTTCCGAGTGCGTCGAGCACGATTACGGAAAAGCTATAAGGAGTAGAAAGTTTTAGGCGTGCTGGAAAGCCTAGAATCTTAGCTTTCAAATGAAAGTAAAATCTCGTTCCTAGCACACGCAATTCAAAAGATGCGAACGATTTTGTGAAGGTAGTTTTTCAGAACTGAAATAATGATTCAAAATGGCAAATGACACTTTTACAGCTTTGAAATGACAGAATGAACACATGATTCCTATGATGCAGTTCTGGATAGGTTCAAATGTTTTGAATCAGATTATTTTAAATTAAGAGATGGGTTCTGCACAGTTCTAGCTGAGTACTCACACTATAAATTTGAAATAGGCCGTCAAGGTCTGGTCAGGTTTGGACTGGACTCCGGGCGGTTTCTGGTACTGGTTCTGCTCACAGTGATCTGGTCTGGGTCTGCTAGCAGCACTTCACAGTGGTCTGGTCTCTCTGGTTCTGGTCTCTCTGGATACAGCACTGCGTTCTGGGTCTGCTACCGGTTCTGGATACAGCTCTGCTTTCTGGGTCTGGATATGGTTCTGGCCCCAGGTTCTAGCCAGAATCAAACAGCTCGCACGGCTGTTGAATAATTGGCAAAAGATTTTGAGCCTGCTGAAAAAGTTCTGAAGTCTGGATTCTAAATTCTGGAGATGGTCCTTCTGAATATTGTCTGGTCCGGCAGAGTGCTTCACAAGAAAATGGAAAGTGAGTCTCTTGCCTGTCCAAAGCAGTCTCTTTTTATGTGTTTTGAAAGTGGGTGGGTCGGCTCATTCTGCATGCCCAACCCTCTCATGATTTGATAGGTCATAGGATTCTCTGTTGCCTGACTGGGGAACATAGTTATGAGTCATCCAGTGCTACCATTTTACAATCTATTGAAGAAACGCCCTTTTGCTTTTACTTAGAAAAATCAATTTTACCCAAAACACATATTTCCCAGATACACAGTTTGTTGAAATTACATGTACACATTGCAGATGAATTAAGGCACATTCTTGCCCAACTCTGATCTTTCTAAGAGCTTGGGTTAAGAAATGACAACATTTTGTGCTTTTTAGTGACTTTCGCCATATTGGTATTTCCTCAAAATTTACACAGACATGCACCCCTTCCCTGAGCATATTACTGGAAATTGCTATGTCTCTATCCTAAACACAGTGTCTGCAATATTAATAAATAGCGGGGTTCAGTCCCAGAACACCACACAAAGTGGAGTTTGGTCTCAAATCGTGAGGGCATTTTCCATATTAAGGATCTCCAAATTGTACATTTTTGTAAGCTTAATACAATATTTCAGAAGCATTTAACTTAAACATATATTTGCTGCAATATGAATCCACAATCCAGTCTGGCCCACCCCCAGAAGCTCGGTGAGTCCGAGATCACAGGCCTCTCCTTCCTCCAGAAGACTTTTTACAGTGCATACCCAAAATCAGCATACCCCATTCAATTGAAAGGGTCTATTGTGTTGTGTCCTGCAGGCTGCAGGGAAACTCCTCCCTCTCAATCAACAGGGCCATGTGATATCCTGGCCTGTTGTGTGTGTCTCTGAGGTGTTAATGGCTCTCAGGAAAAGCAGGTCTTTTGAACTTTTAATTACATAAGACCCCCTTCTGTTCACTGCACAGTTCTGCAAAACAGCTCCCCTGTCAGGATTTATAGAGCGCCAGCGCCGGTCAGTGGCTTGCAATGGTACTGCACCCATTTTTGGGAGCTGTCTAGAATTAATACATTTCGGATTTTGAACAGCACCATATTTCTTTGCACTGGTTTTTGCTCTGTGTGTAGCCAAGGATAGGGCCTGGCCATGGTCTCTTGTATTAACATTAACAGAGGCAAAAATGGATGGCAACCTATTTTTCATGTTTGCCCTGTGCACTTTCTGGGGAGTTCTGGCCATCATGATGTTTTCAATGCCAGTAATGCACAGTTTTGTGGTAGGACTTGGATGCATGGGTAAAAACATCCCACAAGCTGGACTGCTCCAATGTGGGGACCACCTCGTTCGCTCCTGTCATTGATATTGGCCGATGGGTTCTTTGGGACATTGTCTCTTTGGTTAACCTTAGTTCCATAGCTGTAATAAATCCCTCCATGAACAAGAGCTTTGAATGGACCATTGCCATCAGCGCAGTTTGTTCCTTCAGGGTGTCGTTAATTGCTTCATATAACTTAGTAAATGGGGCTAAAGCGATTGTTAATGAGGACATAAGGGTTAAGAGTCTGAGCAGTGGAAGGAGCTCAGTCAGCTCTATCATATGTTCTAGTCTCTCAATGTCAGTCCATAAGGTTCTTTACATATCATTACCTTGACTTGTGGTCACAGCAAGTGGCCTAGCAAGAGTTTCCCTGCTATCAATTGTCTTATCATTGTCATCAGCTGCTCCTATAGGCTTGATAAACAAAAGTCCAGTCGTACTAGGAGAAAATATTTCCATAAGTTGTTCCTCTAGGGAAATTTGAGGATTGCAGTGTTTCTCATTCTGGATTGTCTGAATCGTCTCTGCTGTACGCTGATTTCTATTACATATCAGCCTATTCCTTAAGTCAGCTTCTACGAGCTCCTTTTGTGTCTTACAAATCTTGGACATCTAAGGGTGGGTAGGGCGGTTGCCTGCATCCTGCAATATTTCTGCATCAGACATTTCTCCTAGCCCAGCTGCCCACTGGCTCCTGTCCAAGGTTTTGGGTTTAATTTGAAAGGAGGCCATTATTTTCCTAGAGTAAGCATTCCCCTTGTCACAAGTATGTATCGTTGACGAGGAGTGGCATTTAGCCGTTGCCCTTCACTAGTTGGAGTTGTAGACGTTGTTCCGATATCAATTCAATACTGCCTGGTGACTCAACACAATCAACCTCCCACCCCCTAGTGCCCGCAATTAGTTGTTTGTTACATTTAGGAAAGGTTCCAAGTTGTTATGCAACCTCGACACAGACAAGACAGATGTTTTTCACACCACCGTCCATGCAAGACTTGACTCCCTCCACTCCCCGCACCAGAGGTGGATTCGACTATTAATAGACTCCAGGCATGTCTTGGTCAGTCATGTTCTGAAACATATGGACCTGAGCTTCCTCTCGTCTCTGCTGGACATCCGGCTGATCAAAATCAGATGGTAGCTCTCTGAGATGGGCATTCTTCAATGAGAGGTCTCTCTCTAGGTTTGTTAAAGGCGCTGAGGTGGAGAGATTAAATCCAAAATATTTTGCTAATGATTCATAGCTTACATTGTTGGAGATTCTAGATGCTTCCTCAACTGCAGAGTAAAATTCATCTAAATTGGCGTCATGACTAGATAGTGGTAAAGTTGTTATTACAGCATCTGTCTGTTGAGATAATGTGTTGTTGAGTCGAGCTGAGACCAGGGAAGAGGGCGGAGTGCCGCAGAGGTTCAACTGGCCTTCCGAGGCAGAGGCCTTGATGGTTTCAATTGTGGTAACAATGTTAGGCCAGGAAAGTCGAACGGGGACCGTCGGGGAGTGTTGCACGGCAAAGGGAAGGACAGGAGGCAGGGCATTTACAGATGACATTGTGCCAGTGTTCATATTATTTGGCTGCAAAGAAACATCATTTGTGTTTGTAACTGTGGTCAAAGAATTGGCAGAAGGGGCAACTGTCTGATTGCGCTAACCTCACATAATCGGCTTGCTCTTCGGCTGGGTGCTCGTCGTGACTGCCTATGTAGATGGAATGGGCTCGCCCAACCGACGGAGCATCTCACTTCTCAGATTACGTCCCTTCTCCATCATACCTTGCTCTACCTCCCTCCTACGGGCCGACTGATGAGCAACTGTACTCTTTGCCGAACTCCGCGCCAGCGCTCTGCTCCGCTGGTAGGTTTATAAAAGTTCTTAAAGCAACAGTATCCAGCAATATCCACTGGGTGGCAGCAGGCTTCTGTGGCACAAAACAAGGAGCAAGTCACGTCTGAGCAGTTTTAAGGCCTCTAGCCACTGAACTCGTCACCAAACTCTGCACTGCTGGTAGAATTATAAATGTTCTTAAAGCAACAGTATCCAGCAATATCCACAGGGTGTCAGCAGGCTTCTGCGGCACAAAACCACGTAACTAGTGCTTGTCAATCCATATTAACACGTGTGCAGCTCAAACCAGCTGATAAATTGTGTTTCTGAGATCTGATAAGAAAGTGGAAGAGTGAAAAGGTGCTTGTTATTAGTATACGGGAATTCCTTGGAGTGCCTGGGTCATATTAACATAAAAAGAAAATGCAAATACATCTTAACAGGTCAAAGTCGGGAATGGGCATGGAGTGAACGTGACGCGCTGCCAACTCGCACTTATAAGTGGCAAGAGCTATTTCGATGTTATGTGATAAAATAATAAAGCAGTGCAATTATAAAAGGTGTGTGCACTATGGCCGCCATAAACTCGGAAACTCAAATGGTTATAACTTCATTCGTGCAATATGGAGTGGGACAAGCAGAATGCCTGAACGCCGACACGGAACCCACCATGTCAGGAGGAAACCAGTTTACACACACAAGCCGCTGGCTAAAGATCACGTAATATATTGAAGCGTGCTGGTGTTAAGTGCAATGGAAGTGAGACTGGAAAAGAACTAGACCGATGCACACTGTGACTCGATCGGGTAAAGACAGACGCAGATCTGACATAGATGGAAAACGCGGGGTTGCCAACGTGTTGCGTCTTAACTGATATACACAAAAGTTCCCTGAAAACACTGGGTGTGGCTTTAATTGATGGAAACTGTTGGGGGTTACTCGTGCCCCCCCAGCGCTGCCTGTAAGCCTCGGACCCCAAGGAATCACACACACACACACACACACACACGTCCTCTCGGTTCGGGCTTCCCGGTCGCCCTCCCGCGGCTGGGAAACACCCTGTTTATTTATACTGCACGCGGCGGCGTGCAACGTCACGCCGCCGCGTGTGCACCCCGTCATCGGGCAGCGCCACACTCCTCCTTTTTTGGGAGGACAAACAACAAACATTCAAGAACTATACACTGCAAACCAAAACACACTAGACCTATAAAATTTCACATGTACCGTTCAGAAATGCCCCTTTATCGACATCCACCCGGGTCCCCTTACTTATCAGTTCTCATCGTCAGGATGATCAGACAACTGTCCCAAAACATAGTCGCTGAGGTGAGCAGGTTTCACTCGCCCAGCCCTCTGGGGGTACCTCCTACTCACCTCCGGCACGGGTGATCGGTCCATAGGAATTCCCCGGGCCGGGGACTCAGGCAGACATGGTGTTTCTCCTTCATCCTCAGGGACGACCTCTAAGTCCGGATCAGGGGGAGGATCAGTCCTTGGATCCCGTAACTTCTTAAAGAAGCTCACGTTGCGAGTTACCGCAGACCGGCCGTCCGATGCAGTCACCATGGATCGCTTGACTGCAACGACGTCCAGCGGCTCCGGCTCATACGGTAGGGAGAGCTTTCCATGGGGGTGTCTATTCCGAATGAGGACCTCATCACCCGGCTCCAGCCGCTGCGGGCAAAGCCCCCTCCGGAGGTTCTCCTGCTCAATCCTTGTTTGCCGGTCTGTCTCGACCTGTTGGTTGTCGATCACCCCTGGTTCTTTCTCTCCCACCTCCGGTAACAGCCCTCGAGGGCACCGTTTGAATAACGCTTCTGCCAAGGCCACTCCGGTAGATGCATGCGGCGTGGTACGGTACACCCTCAGGAACTGATAGAGGGCTCTCTGGAGGGACTGCCCTTGGCCCTGGGCGATTCGAAAGGTTTTATTTAGAGTGCTCATCAAGCGTTCAGCTTCACCATTTGCCTTTGACCAGAGAGGCGTGATCTTCCTGTGCAACACCTCGTAGCTCTCCATCAGTTCCGAGAACCATTCACTCTGGAACGGCGCCCCGTTGTCCGAGCACAGCGTGTGTGGGAAACCATGGGCCGCAAACACTTTTCCACGGCCAGCACGAAGAGCTCAAATGCCACTGACTCGACGAACTCCACCTCGGGGTACCTTGAGTATTCGTCAACCAGCACAAGGAAGTGGGTGCCCATCGTGGTGTAGCCAAAATCTGCATGAACGACTTCCCACGGATGCGTCCCCGAGGCATCGCCTCTATGACAGGCTCACGCTGCAGGGGAGACGCCGCCTGACACCAAACACAGGCCGCCACAAAGTCGTCCACCTTCCGCTCCAGTTCCGGGAACCACACTTTCAGCCTTAAGCGTGCCTTAGTCTTGGCAGCGCCCTGGTGACCACGGTGTGCAAGGGCGATCACGTCCCCCACCTTCGACTGGGGCACAACAATTCGATCTCCCTGGAGTAGAAGGCCAGATGTTGAAAACGATAGTTCCTCCCGGACCTTCCATAACTGCTCAAGTCCAGTTCTGGCCTCCTGAGTGCGCTCCGCCAGGGCCTCCAGCACCGACTTCCAGGATCCCCGTTGCATGGAGTGCCTTAAGATCATGAAACACTCATCGTCCGCTGCAGCTGTCTCAAGTTCCCCTAAGGGCATGGCATTCGGCGTGGCCGCCTTCACCACCACCTGGACATGCTCTTCGGCCTCCTGTGCACAGGTGTCATAGTCATCCACTCCTGGCGCCCCCGGGTGTCTGGAGAGATAGTTTGCCGCGTTGTTCGCCCCCGGCCGATATACCAGGGTGACCCCATATTCCAGGATCCACCTCTCAGTTCTTGCTGGTGGCTTGGATGATGACCCCGCCAGGATGCGAAGCAGCGGCTTGTGGTCCGTCACCACCGTCACCGGGCGTCCAAGAACGTAGAGCCGGAAGGGCCTGCAGCCCCAGAGCACGGCCAGCGCCTCGCGCTCAATCTGCGAGTACCGTTGCTCCGCCTCCGATAGCGCCTTGCTGGCGTAGGCCGCCGGGCGGACACCCCCATCATGGTCGATCTGCGTCAGCACGGCACCCAGGCCAAACGGGCTGGCGTCAACAATGATCTCTGATTGTAACGCAGGATCAAAGAAAGCCATGGTGTCTTCTGCTGCCAGGGCGCCCCTGATATCATCAAAGGCCGCTTGTGCAAGCGGGCCCCAGTTCCAGGTGGTATCTTTTCTTGTCAGTGCTCTGAGCGGTTCCGACCTAGAGGCAAGATTCTGGCTGAATCGTCCACAGTATGTAACCATACCCAGAAAGCACGGCACATCCGGCACAGATTCTGGAGGCTGCGCCCTTCTAATGCCCTGGACCTTCTTGGGATCAGGTGACACCCCCCCTTCTTTAAACACGAAGCCAAAGAAATATATTGATGGTCAAAGAAATTTGCATTTCTCCTTGAGGAGGGTGAGGCCCAGGGACTGCAGCCTCTCAAACGTCTTTTCCAGGCGTCTCAGGTAGTCTACCTCCGTTCTGGCAAACACCAGGATATCATCACTGATATTCAGGACGCCCTCTAGATCTGCTCGGGCGCCCCGGATGATGTTTTGGAACACCTCAGCCGCCGAGGACACACCGAAACTCAGTCTCTTATAACGGTACATACCTCGGTGAGTAGTAAAGGTGGTGATATACCTCGACTCGGGGTGGAGGACAACCTGGTGATAGCCCGCTCGGAGGTCCAGCTTTGAAAAGAAGCGAGCGCCCTGTACCTCGGCACTGATGTCGTCCATCGTCGGGGTGAGGTGTCTCTCTCTCTTAATTGCTTTGTTCGGCAACCTCATGACCACACAGATTCTGATAGCATCCGGTTGTTTAGGTTTTTGTGCCACCACAATTGGGGACACCCAGGGAGTCGGACCTTCCACCTTCTCTATGATGTCGAGATCGACCAAGTTGTCCAGCTCCTTGTCGACATGTTCACGAAGGTGAAAAGGTACCCTGCGATGCTTCAGGGCGATGGGCTGCATGGATTCGTCAATGTGTAACCTCACTGGGTCACCAGCCATCTGTCCAATCCCTTTAAATAGTGCATCATACTTCTCAAGCAGATTGTTGATGTCTTCAAGATAGACGGAGTATGCGAAACTGACGATGCCAAGGGCCTCTGCCGCTAAACAGCTCAGCAAGGTATTGGTGCTCACCGGTGTCACATAGAATCGTGCAGTGATTTGGGAACCATCGTGCTCCTCCTTCGCCACAAAAACACTGTCCAATGGGAGAGGGTCCAGACCACCAAACGCGAAAATGCGGGCCCTGGGTGCAACCAACTTGGGAGGCCGGTTCATGGCGTCATAGTGTCCACGGGCCATTACATTGACAGACGCCCCCGTGTCTACCAGGACTGGGACTGGAGAATGGTTTAGCTCCACCACGCATCTTGGCTGTCTCCTGTTCTTTCCTTTCAGGACCTCCACACTTGAGACAAAGAAAATGTTCTCTTCCTCCTCCTCGTCAGCTTCTTCTGCCTGGGCATCCTCTTCGCCCTGCTCCACTTGAGCGACGTTGGGCGGGTGACCCTGGCGAATGAAAATGGGCCGGGCCTTGCGGCACCAACACAGGCTTCGCCACCTTGCACACTCTCGAGAAGTGGTCCGGCAGCCCACACCGTCCACAAGTCTTTCCGGCTGCAGGGCATTCCGTTGGGTAGGGCAGGTCATATCCACACTTCTGGCAAGACTCTCCTGCCCTCCCGGCTCTGTCCCAGGGACTGCCGCAAGGTCTTCTGGTGCCCCTGCCACCGCGCCATATCGCACATACCTCCTCGGTCTTGATGGAGCGCGACCCAACCTCCATTCTCACTGCCCTCGCTCGGACACCTCATGGCATCTCCCCAGTTCAAGGATGCGTGTGAGTGTGATTCCGGGCTCCCTTAACACTTGGCGCCTAAGCTTTCCTGAGGAACACGCCTGTATGAGCATAGTCCTGATCATATCTTCTACATCACCCCAAGCACAGGCCAGCGACAGGCGCCTCAGGCGCCCATAGAAAGTGTCCAAAGTCTCCTCCTCTTTCTGTTTGGCGGACAGCATCACGAAACGTTCATAGTCCGCGTTGGCCAGAGGCAGAAAATGAGCTTGAAGGGCGGCCTTCGCCTGACTGTAGGATCCATCCCCCGGCGGAAGTGATTAAAAAATCTCCTGAACTGAAGTCCCTGCTGAATATAACATGGTTGCCAGCCTGGAGTCCTCATCAGCCACTTGGGCGGCTCGAAAGTACATGTCCAGGCGGTCGACCCACCTCTTCCATCTGGGCTCCAAGCTGGAAGGTGGGTCCGAGACATCAAACTCCGGGATGGGTTGCAGGGCCGCGTGTGCACGTGCCTGGGCCATTGCAGGAGGAATTGGCTGGACAGCCAGTACTACCGCCGGCTGCACGGGAGGCAACGGGCCTGGAGGACCTGTTTGCACAGCTGGAGGCTGCTGCACCTGCTGCACTGGAGGCAATGGGCCTGGAAGCAGCACTTGAGCATGTGGAGGCTGCTGCACTGCTGCTGGTTGTGCACCGTCTTGATCCTCAGTATCACTCATGAGCTTGAGCGCACAGGCACCCCCAGTATGGAAAATGGGGGCGGCAACTCACACTCAGAGCCACCTCCAGGCAGGAGAAAAAGTCACTGCAACACACCTCTATGATGATGAAGAGGATGAAGAACAGTAGGACCACCAGTCTGATGATGAAGAGGATGAAGAAAGGCCTCAGCCTTTGACTCTTCCAAAAATGTAGACAAGAAAGACTAATGGCCTATGCAGGCCCAGCCATTGTAGCCCTCCTCCTTGCTTGCACTCGACATAGTAGACCCAAGAAAATGAAAAATCACAAACTGGGCACTGCGACTCAAAACGAAGTCTTAACCCGACCTCGTTTCAGTGAGAAAAATTGTAGAAACGTTCACCACCGGGCCAAGGCATCGTCTCCCCCACTCGTCGCCACTGTTGGGGGTTACTGGCACCCCCCCCAGCGCTGCCCGTAAGCCCCGGACCCCAAGGACTCACACACACACGTCCTCTCGGTTTGGGCTTCCCGGTCGCTCTCCCGCGGCCGGGAAACGCCCCGTTTATTTATGCTGCACGCGGCGGCGTGCAACGTCACAGTGCCGCGTGCGCACCCCGTCATCGGGCAGCGCCACAGACACACAGTAAGAGACACGACAAATTGAATCATACAGTCATAATGATCTGACACTTGGTTTTTCATGTAGGTGCCTATTCAATATGACCCCATGGGGCAAACTAAAAATCAGTAGATACACTTAGGCATATTTAAGGTAGTTGGACAGGAGAACGGAAACGAGTGTTCAGCCATAGGAACATGTACTGACACTGGATTACTCATTTAGGAACCTGTAAAGTATGGCCCCATGGGGCAATAACTGCAAATAAGTGGATACACTTTGGCAAATATTAGGTAATACTGGGCCCCCATCAAAGAAAAGTGAAGAACCTTTGTGTTTTCCTTGTTTACCTGCACTGTCAGGTGGGCATCCTTCAGGTATAGCCTTATAAGCGGTTGTATACGAATTGATCGTTTTACAACTGCTCGAATGACAATTGACCTTTTCACAATTGACCGAATTGTGAAGGTCAATTGTACCATATATGTGGGGGGAAACCCCCTACAACCCCCCACCCAATGCCAAACCCCCCAAAACCCATATATATATATATATATATATATATATATATATATATATATATATATATATATATATATATATATATATATATATATATATTCGGTCAATTGTGAAAAGGTCAATTGTGATTTGGGTAATACCTTATAAGCTATTCGATAGGTCTCAAATCCTCCCACATTTGATCAAATGTCTCCATTTTGAAGTGCATATGCACAAAGAATCGGTTCAGGTCCCTTATATTGATGCCCTTGCAAAAACACCTGTCTTTCTTCCAAATTAAAAATATATGTATTACTAAGGCCTTCCAAGAGGTTTTTGTCCCGTTTTTGTTTAGCAGCTCCTCAATCTCTTGTGAGATCAGTCTCTGGCCTTAAGTTGTCATACCAAAAACCTGTGCACTTCACTAAAAAAACTTTTCCAGCCTGCTATTACGGTTCACAATACAACCTAAAAACCCCTGAAATTCGCCAGTTATGGTAGGCTAAACACCCACTCCTGCCATTAGCACTGTGCAGTGCTACCACTACCACCCAGAACATGAAAGATGTTCTGGGTGTTAGTCTTAGCAATGCACGTAGGTGGCACAAGTTATGGTTGTTTAGCGTCCCATATTTAGGGATTGTCAAGTGTTTTTCGGTTTTACTGTGAACTATAACGTCCCAGTAACAAAGTTTTTTTTACTGAATATACATATATATATGGCAGTGAATAAAAACAAAGGGGCGAAACATGTGATGTCATCAGTGATGTCATCAATGACATTTGTGATGGCATCTTTCATGTTCTCGGTGGTAGTGGTAGCAGTGCACAATGCTAATGCCAGGAGTGGGTGCTTAGCCTACCATAACTGGCGAATTTCAGGGGGTTTTAGGTTGTAATGTGAGCCGTAATGGCAGGCTGAAAACTTTTTTTTAGTGAAGTGCACAGTTTTTTGGTACAGCTTAACCATAATGTCCCCTTACCAAAGTTTTTTTGTAGTGAATTTTACAGGTTTTTAGTAGTGCAACGTAACCATAACGTCCCTTTAACAATGTTTTTTTCACTGAATTCCATAGGTGTTTAATAGTGTAATTGAATCATAAAATTACTTTAATAACATTTTTCTACTGCATTTATCAGGGTTCTAATAGTAACACATAAGCATACTGTAAAGGAACATTTGAATTAACTGCCCACCTTCCGAAGAATTTCACATTATCATATGCTGGCGCACAGCATGGGGGAGTGTTCGAAAAGTCATACACACTTCACAATAACATGTGTCTGGTTGATAGTGCGGAAGTACATTGTATATTCTTTTAGGAACATGTAACTGCAAAATTTCCGGCGCAGAACTCCACAAGGCAAGTTTGCAGCACAATACAATCAAGAGTGCATACCGACGTCTCTGGATCATTAACCCCCATTCCTCCCCAAAACATGGGGGATGAATGCCATTAGCAATCGAGATATTACAGCAGTAACCCGTGGTACCAAAAAAGAGTATTTTTTGTCTTCAACCGGAACGCCTCTGGCGTTCCCAGCTGAAGAAAACAAATCCTTTTCCAAGATGGCCACCATAGAAAGGGAAGACCGGTGTTGGATAGAAACCCTTCTTTGCTTTCCATTACAGCCTGCAGAAAGGAAAAATGAAACCATGTGACCGTAATGGCAGGACCACATTTTTCTTCCTTGTGAAATATGTCGTTATGAGCAAGACCTTTACCAGAAAGCCAGTCCCTGGTGGAGATGACGACTTCAATGCAATGTTTTGTCCCTTCCAGTAATGGCCAGTACCCACATCCCCAACATTGTGGCCACTAACCATACCTAGAGCCTACCCCTCAGAAACGGAAGCTGTACCGTTAATTTGTTATGTACATGATGACACTTGTCAAACATCAAAACACTACCACATGCACAACACAAACCTTTTCGGTCGTTGGCAATGACCTGTACATACATGTGTTGTACATACAGTCATTTTTGTTCTGTAAAAATCTGTGTACAAAACGCAAACGAGTAGTCTTCTTACGTCTGCACAAAATCCCAACAAACTCTGTGATGTCAAGCGCAATCACGTCAGAAATACGGCAAGCAACACCATTACCACTCACCTCTCGACACATAATTTCCTAATTGGCACAGGTCGAAAGGTGTGAAGATATGTGTATTGGGAGGGTGTAACCATGTATTATTTTACAAACATTTCTATACAGCAAACACTTTCAGTGCACCTTACCTCATTTTTCCTCTTTTAGAAATATGCTAATAATTCTGACCTAATGTTGGTTAATGGGGCATCTGGGTGACAGAAATTAGCCTGACGGCACTAAAGCATATGAGATGGGACTGACCCTCCCGTAGCCAAAGCAAGTGGTATGCAATGCCTTTTTCCATAACGTTCCTTGGCAGCGTAAACAAATGCGTCCATAAGGACTTACGTAGCAGGATTAATCAGGTGAGTACAAAGGCAGCGAATATGGCAAGGGAAATGTGCACAAATTCGCACAGTGAATAACCTTGAATCAAACAACGTGCACACAAGAACCACGACTCATATATACTAAAACCCAGGAGTGCAGATAGAGTGAAACAAAAATACCAATATATGAAAAGGGATGTGGGGTAAGCACTTAGAACCTCCTTATGACTGAAAGGAAAGTCGGCAAACTCCTTACCCACTATGCTATTACAGATACTGACAGCGCTAAGCCCACGTAGAGGGCAAGCAAGGACAGGATCTGTGAGCTGACACTCTGGATGATACTGAATAAGGAACTTAGAAACAGTACTCACGAGGACCGGAAAGACCACTTGAATGTCAGTAAACCCACGAACCCAATTGATCAAACAAGGACCCAGAAGTCTATAACAGCAATGGGTGGAGGATAACTAAATACCTAAGACCTAAGTCAAGGAGCAAGTAGGAATTGTGATTAAAGAAATAGTGAGGAAAACAAAAGGCATTCACACAGGGACTAGTTAACAACAGCACCCCCCACCTAGATAATCAAATGGGAAATAAATGCAGAAGTGCAACAGAAAACATGGAATGGATCCCAATAGAAAGTAAGGATCAGGAGCAGGGAAAATGATATCACAAAAGGAAACCTTTCCCACCCATCCAAGGAGAAAAGGCAGGAAGCTAAATCTAAAAAGGGAAAGACTAATGCATCAAGTTTTTCAGTAGCAAAGGACAGCATCAAAGAAACAGAAAACACAGGCAAATTGGGCTGCATCAAAGGGTAAAGCACAGAGAAAGGCTGCCTGCAGACAGAGGAAGACAGAAAGGGAAATCCAGAAAGCAGAAATCAATTAAGCACATGAATCCGAAATCCAGGGCGGAGGAACAAGAAACAGGAACTAGGCACAAAAGCTAGGAACAAGGAACAAGGGACCAGTCACAACAGGAACACTGCAACGATGACCAGCGCTGGACTGAAGTAAACTGAGGCTTTTAAAGCTGCTTAACGAGCACACCCCTCAGGTGTGCCGCCTGCTGCACCTGCAGCCACAGGTGTTGCCTATCCTCCACCCAACCTTGTCCTGCAAGGGAGGAGGTGAAGCAGTGAGCCAGGCATTCTGGGAAGCATAGTCATTTGATCAAAGTAGCATGCTGGCTGCCAAAAACCTGGAATGGATCCGGAAGGGAAGTAACTTGGAAAATAAGGTTTTAGCGCTCCCAATTCATCACAGCACTGTAGCATTAGGTTCGGAGGAAATGTCCAGTAGGGAATAAACCCCAAAACATGCCCCCAAGTGGCGGGAACGGGAGCGAAGGGAGCGAGTCGTGACAGTATACCCCCTCCCACGGCCGTCTCCAGGCGACCGTCACCCGCACAAAACATCTTCCTTCCATGATAGGAGCGCTTTGTCTTTGGAGGTGGCACTGATGGAAACGGTGGCCTGTGGGCAAAAGCAGATGGACTGGAATTAATAGAATCAAGCTGCCGTCTAGAAGAGTCATAGGCAGGCTTCTGGTGAGGAAGAGACTCATGGTTTGAAGAAAGGCATGAAGGACTTGCAGGACCTGAAGCAGAGTTGGAAGGTCCAGGAAGCTCAGTCACTGGGAGTGGACACTTATAAGTCTTTGAGGAGGGAGGCAGGCTGGTGCAACATGCCTTAGACAATGGTAGAAGCCCTGTTAGCCTTTCTGCCGAGAGTGGACACGCAGGAGGTGAGGAAACTGCTGGTTTCAGGAAATGTTAATGTTCAGAAAAAGAAGGTGGCGGCCGAGGTAGAGGTTCGGATCTTTTTCTGTCATCCATGTGGGAAAAGGCTTGTGGTTGAAAGTGACTAAGGTTTGACTGCATATGTTCCATGCCTTGGAGGCCTGGAAGTCCTATGGGTTGTTCGAGGCTGGCACTCCCGGTGACAGTCGTGTAGCCACCTTTTTGCACGTGGGATACAACCGCAGGGACGTTTGGCAGACTGATAGGAATAATAGACACAGTACTTAGTACATCAGGCACACTCGCAGCAGGAGCAATAACAGGCACATCTTGAACTGCAGCAGGATCTGACAGTGTAGACAGGTACATCTCCGTTATTGGCCGCGAGGCTGAGCAGGATACAGGTCTCTCATGAACTGAAGCCAAACTAGCAGTAGGCTCTGGGACCGAAGACATGCGCTTAGAATGTACTACCGGAGGCTCCATGGCTGAAGGATAATCTGCTGGATGAGTCACTGTAGCCGAAGACAGGCATGCCAGAGGAAATTCTGAGGCTGAAGGCATGCAAGCTGGAGCCATCTCGTTAGCTGAAGACAAACTTGTCAAGATCTTTGGCACTGACCACGTACATGGTGAAGGCTCTTGAGTGAATGGCAGACATGGCAGTAGTTCATTGATTGAAGACACGTGTGCCAAAGATGACTGCAGAGCTGTGGACTGGATAATAGAAGAGTCAATGGTTGTAGGAGGACAGACTGAAGTCCCAG
Organism: Ambystoma mexicanum; assembly: GCF_040938575.1. Taxonomy (NCBI): domain Eukaryota; kingdom Metazoa; phylum Chordata; class Amphibia; order Caudata; family Ambystomatidae; genus Ambystoma; species Ambystoma mexicanum. Next base: position 1,134,858,858 of record NC_090932.1, on the reverse strand, counting down.
AAGTCGACAGACACATTTGTGACTCAGGAATGGAAAACACCTTTAGGGCAGTTGACTCCTTGGCACCAGTAACCAAAGACTGAGCTGTACCCCTGCAGTCCCTCTCCTTAGTGGATGGCACAGAGTCTCTTCCTTTGTAGAAATCAATATCAACCAGAGGAATCACCATAGTAAAGTCTCTGTTAATCAGGATTTCGTCAATTGTCCATTCCTCTGTCTTAGCTTCTCAAAGTGGCAGATGAACATTCAACAGTTCAGGAATCGTCTGCCTGGTTTTTGACTCAGTATACTGTGGAATGAGTCCATCAAAACCTGAAATCTGTACTGTCTCTGACTGTTCGTTGTGACCAAAATTGGCAGAAGGAAGAGCGAACACAGAGGTAGCATCGTTTTCCACATCAACTTGAACGTCTACTTCAGTCTCAGCAGCAAGATCAAGGGCAGAACCTAAGCCTACAGTAGTGACTGATTCTGTGTATGTCATCATTGTGGATTGTGTTTGGAAATCAGAAGCATGTATGTGTTCAAGCTGAGAATTATGACAAACTGCTACACAGGAAATTTTAGGTAAAGGAGTGGCTTGTAAATCTTCAGCTAACTGCAATCCCTGACAAACAGCAGAACAATTGTTAGAAACTGTGCCCAGATTAAGCGCTGTGCTAGAAGAAAGACTTTCACTCCCAATAGATCTAACATATTGACAAATATCATGGTTTACCAAAGTCTCTGCACTCAGGGGCTGAACAGTGTTCACTTCATCAACATCAACGGATAAAGTCTGAGGTGTATTCAGTAAAGAGTGCAAGGTTTTATTCTCCTCTTGTAAAGAAATTAATTCTTGTCTTAACTCCTCAAGCTTAGCTCTTAGCATGCCCTGCATTAACTGTACATCACTATCAGTAGGCACAGGGGGAGGCATAGTGGCATCAGGGCTGGATCCTGCACTAGCAATCTGGATGTGCACCGATTGTACATTGTCATCTACTGCTTGCAGGTTCTGTGATTTATACTTTCTCTTACCAACTTGGTCTGTGTTTCCCTTAAGCAAACTATTGACATTAGACCTCTTGGCATTAGGGACTACAGTATGTACTTGTGCAAAGGAGTATGCTTTAGACTGAGGGTAGAAAACAGAAGTTATGCAAGGAACCCCTCCATTCTTTATGTTTGTACCATGAAACTGTTCAATCTGCGGTGAAGCACACGTGGAATCATGGGGTTCAACAACAGAGGTACTCTTGTATAATAAGTCTAACAGTGTGTTGTTTTCTGCGGCTAAGGCTTGTTCTGACATAGAATCTGGGTCAGAATAAAAGACAGAACTGGGATCAGGCAATGTAAGATGTGCCCTCCTGTGGGAAAAATACTTTGCACGTAAATGCCCATTCGTGACAAGGAGTTCATTTAAGTCAGGACTAGTGATTTGATTGTCACAGGTAAATGTAGGGGAAGCTTTCTGTACAAACTTGTTAGAGGCCTTGCTGCCTTTCTTTCTTAAACTTGCCATATTCCATGGGAATTTAGGGCTGGTCATTCTATCAGGATTAATCAGGTGAGTACAAAGGCAGCGAATATGGCAAGGGGAATGTGCACAAATTTGCACAATGAATAACCTTGAATCAAACAACGTGCACACAAGAACCACGACGCATATATACTAAAACCCAGGAGTGCAGATAGAGTGAAACAAAAATACCAATATATGAAAAGGGATGTGGGGTAAGCACTTAGAACCTCCTTATGACTGAAAGGAAAGTCAGCAAACTCCTTACCCACTATGCTATTACAGATACTGACAGCGCTAAGCCCACGTAGAGGGCAAGCAAGGACAGGATCTGTGTGCTGACACTCTGGATGATACTGAATAAGGAACTTAAAAACAGTACTCGCGAGAACCGGAAAGACCACTTGAATGTCAGTAAACCCACGAACCCAGTTGATCAAACAAGGACACAGAAGTCTATAACAGCAATTGGTGGAGGATAACTAAATACCTAAGACCTAAGTCAAGGAGCAAGTAGGAATTGTGATTAAAGAAATAGTGAGGAAAACAAAAGGCATTCACACAGGGACTAGTTAACAACAGCACCCCCCACCTAGATACTCAAATGGGAAATAAATGCAGAAGTGCAACGGAAAACATGGAATGGATCCCAATAGAAAGTAAGGATCAGGAGCAGGGAAAATGATATCACAAAAGGAAACCTTTCCCACCCATCCAAGGAGAAAAGGCAGGAAGCTAAATCTAAAAAGGGAAAGACTAATGCATCAAATTTTTCAGTAGCAAAGGACAGCATCAAAGAAACAGAAAACACAGGCAAATTGAGCTGCATCAAAGGGTAAAGCACAGAGAAAGGCTGCCTGCAGACAGAGGAAGACAGAAAGGGAAATCCAGAAAGCAGAAATCAATTAAGCACATGCATCCGAAATCCAGGGCGGAGGAACAAGAAACAGGAACTAGGCACAAAAGCTAGGAACAAGGAACAAGGGACCAGTCACAACAGGAACACTGCAACGATGACCAGCGCTGGACTGAAGTAAACTGAGGCCTTTAAAGCTGCTTAACGAGCACACCCCTCAGGTGTGCCGCCTGCTGCACCTGCAGCCACAGGTGTTGCCTATCCTCCACCCAACCTTGTCCTGCAAGGGGGGAGGTGAAGCAGTGAGCCAGGCATTCTGGGAAGCATAGTCATTTGATCAAAGTAGCATGCTGGCTGCCAAAAACCTGGAATGGATCCGGAAGGGAAGTAACTTGGAAAATAAGGTTTTAGCACTCCCAATTCATCACAGCACTGTAGCATTAGGTTCGGAGGAAATGTCCAGTAGGGAATAAACCCCAAAACATGCCCCCAAGTGGCGGGAATGGGAGCGAAGGGAGCGAGTCGTGGCATTACGTGCCATGATGCATCACCTACAAAAGAACACATTATGACCTGCAACGTAGCACACCACATTTTGAAATAGGAGAGTAAAGAATCAGTAAAGTAGTTTTATTACACAATAAACTGTGCAAAATTATCGCCCTATTCACATTTCCATACAAATGGTAAGTTTGTCTCTTTGGTCGACAATGAAAATGTTAATGGTGATGGCCACATTGTTGTTTTCCCATAAAGAAAGTATGCGTTGTCGGCACAGTAGTCGTTTTCCTCGCACATTGATTTGCAAGATGACGTCAATCGCTGTGATCTACACCACGAGAAAGGATGGAATGTTACTCCTTATGGCGACAGCAGCGTAAGGACATAGAGGTCCGACACGGTCATCCCACTGAATTATAATGCACAGACAACCGGTGACAAACAGTTGCATTTGACGGTTAAAAAAGCCGTCACTCGGCAGCTGCAATCCGTGACAATCACAATAGCGAAGGAAGTAGCTGGGGGGGGGAGGGGCATCAAAACATGTGTCAATAGGCAACCTTTGGATAAACCAAAGTTGTAATACATAACATTTTCAGTAAAAATTAATTTAATAGGAGGAAATGTAGTGGAGCCCTGCAGACGGAGACAATATGCAATCCCCATAAAGGGGAAAAAATGTCAATGGTACAGAAAGGTGGTACGTCATTATTAATAATAACATTTTTCTTTGGAAGTACCTGATCGGGAAAGGGGAAATAAAACGTGTTTCAATACGCAACCTCTGCACAAACCAAAGTTGTAACACATACCATTTTTACTAAATATTAATTTAATTTAGGGAAATGTAGTGGCACCCTACAAACATCGACAATGTGCAATCTCCATAATGGGAAAAAAAATGTAAACGCCACAGAAACCTTGTAATTCATTAGCAACAATAAATGTTTTCTTTTCGAAATTCTAAATTTCATGCCAGTTCGGTATACAGGCGTCAAAAATAAACGTACATAATGTGGACTGCCTCCATAGCGTTCGGAACAGTCAGACAGTAGGGTATTTGGAAGAGTGCCTCTTCGGGAACTGATATTTCATGTTCCTTACAAATGTTTTCGAAGCATAACCTTATCAAACTATATGGCCCTCATTACAACCCAGGCGGTAAGTTCCCTACTTTACCACCATGGTGTAAACTCTGCTTACACCATGGTGGATGGCGAATTTACCGCCCCATTCCAAGGTGAGTGGGGCGGTAAATCCCCATTCTCCATTTACCCTTCCCCATTCCCATTTTTGCCCCATAGGGCATAATGGGAGTGGGGAAGGCGCTAATTACGGCACCGTAAATTACAGTGCCGTAATGAGCACCAAGGCGGGTTAGCGCCTTGCATTTTAACGCCTGCTAAAAGCAGGTGTTAAAATGGTAATCAGGCGTTAAGGGTTAACGGCGCAGACGGCGCCGTTAAACCCTTAACGCCTGGGTTGTAATGAGGGCCTATGTCTTTCAAACTGTTACTCCCTGCATTCTTTCTGCTTTTTCCTGGTAGCTCAAGGTCAAAAAACAAGTGACCCTTATGGGTGCCGACAAATATATGGCTGTATTTGAAACATAACCTTATCAAACGATATGTTTTCCAAACTGTTACTCCCTGCATTCTTTCTGCTTTTTCCCTGTAGCTTAAGGTCAAAAAACAAGTGACCCTTATGGGTGCTGACAAATATGTGGCCGTACTGAGCTCGCATTGAAAAGGGAAAATCAAGTGACCTTCACTCCAAATGCAAATACATTGTCATTTTGTAACAACATATCAGCAGCTATTCATGAGAACCGCTACTCCCGTACACGTGCAGAAGTGCTGTGTGTACGGAACAGTGTAGGTGGCTGCCTCAGATTCCTGCCAGTCTGACTCCAGTAATGTTGTTTATGTATTGTAACATGGACGCAGTGAGTTCATGTCGTACAATGAGTAGCAAGTCCCACTGTACCGTATGACACTGGTAACAAGAATACACCAATGTTTGGCATTCTACTGCCACATCTCATTAACGCTCACCTTTTGAAACAGTGTTCCATAAGTGTAGCAAGTGCATTGGTGTCTTCTTCGTTTATGTATGTTAGCGGCAATTTCCGCTTACAACAGAAAACGAAGTAAACATGGAGGCCGTATCAAAAGATTATGACGCACTTCACGCTGTGGCACAACCAATCGGTGAAAGCGCAACATGGTCGCGGGCAGCACGCCATGGAATAGCCAATTGAAATCTTCTCCACGGAGCGAACAGGGTAGTGTGACCGCGGAGCGGACATAGATATCACTAATTTTTAGAGACATACTTTTTGATCGTTTTTAAGGAAACTACAGGACGGATTGTCACACAATTTATAAAAGCACGCTTTTGAGACCAAGCCCCTGCCCCTGCCGCAAATTTGGTGCAAATCCGTCCAGCGGTACGGCCTGTAGCCGTGCGCAAAGTTTTCCCCCATTCAGTCTATGGGAAAAAAGACGTTTTGGCCCTATAACTTTGCCCCCCACCAGACCAAACATCACCAAACATTGCAAAAAAAATTCAGAGTGCCCATACACTTTCTTTGCAAGGTTTGGTGAGGATTCGTCCAGGGAGAGCAAAGTTATAAGCCGCCCAAAAAGTGCTCTTCCAATGGAAACAGCAACTTAACCATAACTATACGGGCGCTACCGTGGCCGTGTAATATATATATATATATATATATATATATATATATATATATATATAATTTGAAAAATAAAGAGTTGAGGTTTAACCAACAAAAACGTAGTCTATAAACATCAGAAATAATAAAGTTAAAGTAACAACATAATAAAAAAAAAATTGTTAAAATCAAATATTATGGTAACCTCAACTCAGCCTGTTGTTTTTGTGCAATATTTTGGTTTTGCTCTAAAAGGCTTTATAGTGAAAGTAATATAATACGTTGTGTGAATATAGTGAACTTTGATGTCAGTTTTAAAGTGTTGGAATAAATTAACACTTCTCATACGAACTGTACACAAAGTGTATGAGTTTTACAGTTCATGCATTACACAATTAATTGTCATTGAGGGTCGGACTGGGACAACAAATAAGCCAGAGCAGCAATAAAAAAGTGGCACAGTACCTAATAGACAAAGGGCCCATATTCGAATACTGTGGGTAAGACCTTTTTAAAAGTGTACACTCTCAGGTAAATCACCTGCAGCAACCAGCATTTTGGAATATAGGGCATAGTGAGATTAAATGAGTTGCTCAGGATAACACACTTTGGTTAAGTGTTGAATCCAGGGTATAAGCCATGTCTCCAATTTTCATACTTGACTGCATTATTTTGCAGGTCTGTGTCCAAAGCAAGACAACATTTCTTGTGAACATTTGTTTTGAAGATGAAATTGTGAACTGTTTTTCAGTGTAGACTTGCAATTTAGCACACATTTCACAATAAACCAACCTGACAATATAAATGTTTTTAAATACATATAGAAACAAGTTACTAAAAAGAGTATGATTCAAGCTTTGCATTCCCATTCTTAGTCGAAGAGTACACATGCCACAAAGCATAGCAATATGAGACTAGGGTCCTCATTAAAAGTTTGGTGGTAACTGAAAAAAGACAGTACTAGAACCACCTGCTTTTTCACTTACCTCCAATTTTTTGATGAGGACCCTAGTGTCATATCGCTATGCATAAAAAGGAAGTCATAGAATTACCCGCTTGTTTTTTCCAGCACACCTGATCATGAGTTGCAAACCCATATCGAGCTAGCACCTATAACATATGCAAACCTCCAAATAAATGGAGGCATTACCACGCGTGGTATTTCTCCTGGAGGTAATTCCTCCATTCACCAGTGAAGTCATATGGGTCATCAGAATGGGGACTAACGTAAACTCTTGATCAGGTGGAGATTCACCAGTTACCATTAGTGGTAACTGTAATTTTGTATGGAGGAATACCACTAAACTCATAACAGTCCTATACCTGCTTTTACTTTTATTATTGTCCATCAAGTCTTTATGCTCATTCTGCTATTAAGCCAGAAAAGGGAACCTTTATGACCAGGTACCATTTTTTGTTCAAAACACCTGGGGCATATGGGGCCCGTGACCATGCTTAAAGCAATGGTGCTACTTTCTTCTAAATCTGCTCCTGATGCTTTTCAAGAAGTGCTGAATGTGAAGCAGCTGACAGTCAGCATGAGGGCTCTATCAAAACAAGAAACATAAATAAAAAACACACTTTCTGGAATTAGAACAGCTTGCAAAGTTTAAAAGGCCTGTTTTAAAACTCAAGAACTTCAGCCCTTGCAGGTTTCCCTCTAAAACTGAGCGCACTATGAACACTTCTAGCAGACTGCACTCTTTAGATCTTTAGATAGAAGTGAAATGCAAAACAAGCGGGGAGAAGTTGCGCACATTTCTTTGTTAGTATTATCTCCAGCACTTCCAGCCATATACATTCAGGTTCCTGGCACAGCACACAGAATGCATTTCATGGATAAAAGCGATGTAAATCCTGGTGTCGGCACTGAATGCCAGATCCCTTCCTTTCTGAGTATTCATGCACCTTTACACTGGATGGACACAACTGAGAATATGTTTCCAAACATATGAATCCATACTGATGGTAGACGTGCGCTGGCTCCCACTCACAAAAACATACCCCTGCAATTGTTTTACCGATGCCTGCTGCACAATCAAAGTAATAATAGTCCAAGTTCATCCTTTTCCCAGACAAGCATTTCTGGGAATAGTTCTGAAGCCTGATTGTAGATTACCTCTAAGATAAATATGTACATAAAGAGCCAACATCCATACAGAAACACTCCTTTAAATTTTAAGTGCTTCCTGCAACCCAGGCACCAGTGATACGACTCAAGGCGCTCTACAATATGGGGTTTTAACGAGGTCTACAATGTATTAAACTGCTCTCCATAGCGTGTACCTGTGAAAGCTGTTAGCCCGTGTCTTATTTACTTGAAGGTCAGTATAGGCTCTCAACAAAACTGCAAGATTGTCCCATACATTCTATGTTACTTAATATAAATATGTTCTACTGCAGACTTAAGGTTGGTAAATATTGTGCTTACTGGAAATACTAAATAACATTAATTCAGTGAAGAAGACATAGATAAAAGGCTGCAGTGTTTTGTATAAACCTTATATGAGTTAATAATTATTAAATGTATTTCAGTGAGATATTGAAGGGAATTCTATCTTCTTACAATATGGAGTAAGTGGAGGCACTATATTTTAGGTCATTTGCGTGCAGACTGCTGGAGTTGTATGTTTTGTTTCTCCCACTTGCTCCTTAGTTATTCCTCCTGCTTCGGTGTGGGCCACTGCCTTGCCACAACCTGGTGCCTTCCCTCTCTGGCCTTCTTGCCTCTCAGAGCCAGGGACTACCTCCTCCCCACTCCCTGGGTCCTCCTCCCTCCACCCTCCCCCTCTGGCCCCCACACTCCTATTGGTGGCCTATATGATCATCTAAACCGGACTTCCACCTCTTCAGGAGTACCCCCAGGGAAGCCTTACCCGGGCAGCCAGCTAAGTGCCTAGGCAAAGGGCACCTCCCATGGCACCTCCATCTCCTGTTTGCCTGTTCGCCCTGGGAAGCCCTGCTAGGCCCTAACCCCTATTTGCTGTTTCCCCAGGGAAGGGATGACAAAGTTTGATACTCTTTGAATGGCAGTTGATTTGCATATGTGATTCTAGCTGCTAACCTGGGTCACTACACTCCATCTTCTCACAGGGATAGGGGGATGGTCTGTATTCTCGAAGTTAACTGCATATTAAAGCTAATTTGCCACTAATATAATGATTTTTGCTAACACTGCTTTTGAATTTAGACATACTAGGATTGTACCAATTTGGTCAACGCTGGTTTGAATTTAGAAAACACCAGAATTGCACTGATTTAGCCAATAATGCTTTGAATTTAGACAAAATATAATTTTACTGAGTTAGTTAACACTACTTTTTGACCTCAGCCACCTTAGAATTGTATTGATTTAGCTAATGCCGCGTTTGAATTTAGACGCACCAGAATTGCACTGATTTATGTAATGCTGCTTTTGAATTTAGACACAGTAGAACTGTACTGAGCTAGTTAATTCTGATGTGTGTCCTCGGGCACAATAGAATTGTATTGATTTAGTTAACGCTGCCATCGAATTTAGACACACCAGAATTGCATTGATTTATCTAATGCTGCTTTTGAATTTAGACACACTAGAACTGTACTGAGCTAGTTAATTCTGCTGTGTGTCCTCGGGCACACTAGAATTGTATTGATTTAGTTAACGCCGCCATTGAATTTAGACACACAAGAATTTCACTGATTTATCTAATTCTGCTTTTGAATTTAGTGTGACGAATTGCGGGATTCTGTCACTTCTCCCGACTATCCTTGTGAGGCTACGGAGGTGAGCCTGTTACACAACACCCTCCCTAGGGTGAGAGAGAAGTGGGACCTCACCAGGAGAGACTCTGCCTTTTGGGGACAAGGAACCCCATTCCAGTGAGGAACTCCCTAAACCCAACATCAACATACCCTCTTTTTCAAGATCTTGTGAAGGAAGACATGAAGAACAGGTCCAAGTTTGTAATTGTCAACCAAGTACTCCTTTGAGATCTATTAGAGAAACGGGCACAAAGAAGATAATTCAAGCCATAATGAGTGAACAAGTGAACGAGAAGAAGGACTTCTGCAAATGCTCATGGAAGCCTGAGCAGGACGTCATGAAACTGAGAGGTGGGAACCTGTCAGTGAGAGAGGAGGACCGTAAAGTTCAAATCGGGTGGTGCTGCACAGATGATGAGGTCCTCTATGCACAGCATCCGTCACAGAGTCAAGAACACATAGAGAAGCCCAAAGCACCGCTTTGGGGAAGGGAGGCTATGCTGCAGATCGAAGTAGGAACCGAGCGCACAGAGAAACCAAGAGATTCGAACACCATAAATATGTACCTCCAACAGGATTCCTTTTAGCAATGTGATCGATTACCAAAACCTCACTAACAAATGGGAGTAATTTTCCAGAATTTTTGGGTCACCTATCGGCTCCTGAGCCTGTTGATGATGACATTAGGTGAGCAGCACCTCCTAGACGGGGAAACTGGGCCTCATTGCAAGTTTGGTGGCATCAGAGCGGTAAACATAGATCCTCCAGTTCTGTCACTGCCCCTGTGCTTTTTTCCAAGCAAATTACTTTGAGATCCTCAAACAGAGATTTCTCACTTGGGACTAAAATGTTCATATATAACGAGAGGTATCTCCAGTGCGCCCTAGCTTTCAAGGAAATTAGACCCAGTTCATATTACATTACATAATGTGGAACTGAGCAAGATATTCAAAGAACTCTCCTGAAAATCGGGGCATCTAAAAATGACAAGTAGTCGACTATTGACAGGTCGTACACTTCAATCCCATATACGATTTTCGGAACAATCTTCCCTTCTTAAAAATAAAAGGGGGAATTTGCTGTATCTAAAGTCCACTCTACAAAGCTGATTCGCTAATTTAGTTGCCTTTTCAAGGAGCCATGACTGAATAGCTTGTTTGCTGTTTTTTTGAAGTAATACAGAAGGCCAAATAGAGGAGGGAGTCAACCATCTCAACCTGGTCAGCCCCAATACACCACTTAAAAGGGTCTTTCTTCATCAAGCAGTATAATTGCATCACTTTGGTCTTAGTAGGATTAATCAACAAGGAGTGTACCTTCACAAAGTTGGAAAAGCCTTCTAAGAGATGCTGCAGGTTTATGGGTGTGCTGTCAAAAATTAAGAAATCTGTATAGGCCAACCACAGCAGCCTTATGTTGTGAAGTTTAGGTGTTACCAGGGCCTAGGGTTGTAGATATTCTCCCTTGTCTGCCATATGCAGGTTGAATAGGCAGGGGTCCAGAACGAATAGGATATATTAACGATGTTTGACATTCAAAAACAAGGGGTAAAGCTTTGCAGTGGCATTACTGCTCACATGGGCTTGCCCACCTCCTAATTCAACCAGACAGTGCACCTGCAATTCTAGTGGGACTGGCTTACATCGAAAATGGTGTGTTTATGCAAAGGCATTGACATTCATGCTAAATAGTTTCCTCCCAATTTCTAGGAGAAAACATAGCGTACAGAGAACTGACACAAAAGGCAATTAAAAAAGTCAAAACTTGCTCAGCAGAGTGGTGAGAATCCCTAAAAAGTGAATGGGTTAACATGTTTTACACCTCCAATTTAATATTGGTGCTTCTGTGACTTTAATATGAATAAAGAAGAGGCTTGGTCTGGAACAGTGGAGTTTTAAATTGGTGGGGGGTGCATGAATTTGGTTGGGTCTAGGGCAGCAGAAAGCCTAAATACATCACTGACCGCTAGGGAAGGGATCAATGAGTTTCCCTTCACTGCTAAGGATCTGCCACAGCCTAAACATCTTCTCCCCCTATGCGTCTCTTATGGTGAATCTCTCCAAAATGTTAACATAATAACTGAGGCCATGCTCATGGGACCGACTGCATCGGGACACGCAAGCACATCCTATCTGAGAAGATCACTCTGGGTTATCAGTCAGGAACATAAGTAAACCACATTCATAACAAGATTAAGAAAACATCCCAGAAACATTTAAGAGAAAACCAATGCACTGAGTATTGTGAGTTGTGTGAATCTCTCTCAGTTGGGGGAGAAATCCAGGGTGAGTTCTGCCACTTAGGTGGACGGTGGCAGCAAAGAGGGCCCCAACTCCTCCCCCCCTTTTGTGCCAGCATGTTTGCTTGCAGACAATTGTTTCCAACCTTGCCTCATGTCTCAGACACAAGCCAGTCTCTTTTTATTTTCAGAGACCACAAGTTTAGAGCAGAAAGTTAACAGTGAAAGCCAAGCAAGAAAATCATCAGCAACCCACATGCAGAGCGGAAGAAAAGAGACCGGAAAAGGCAAGGGAGGAGAAAAGCCAGAAAGAGAAGTCACAGCCCCACAGAGATCCAACCGCAGCAGAGCACCGCTAATGGAGGGAAAGAGACCCCCGATGCAGTCCCGCACAGATACAGTGTGGAGACGGGAGTTGTGTGGCAGCCAGAACCCACCAGAGGGCTCACACAACAAATAGCTAGTCCTTTATACAAGCAGGGATAAAAAAAGGGGGAAAAGTACTCATATTTTCCCAATTAGCCTACTGGGACAACCCACAGCAACGGGATCCAGAACACGAACAGGAACATTGAACTTCTTAAGCCACCATTTCGGTATGTGGCGAGCCCACCTGGAGAAAGTGGCTGGCCCTTAGCCTTTTCTTTGGACTTTTTCTTTGAACATACACACTCCGGGGAGGGATGATAGGGCCAGATTGGCCAGGCAAAATTATTTTATACTCACATGGGAAGGGGGATGTAAGCAGGGGACAGGAAGCAACAAGTGTGGATTTTACGGGTTAGGTCAGAGGTGTAGGTTGAGGACGACAAAGAGAACAGTAGGAGGTAGGAGGGAGAAGTAGCTTGTGGATGAGATTCATGGAGCAGGTGGGAATTTGGTTTCGGAGTGAAAGTGGTTCTGCGTAATGAGTGTGTGTTTGTGTGGCAACTGATTAGGGAAACTAGAGTACAGAGTTTTTGTGAAGCAAGTGGTACTGGGTGCAAAAGAGGGTGTTTGAATAGTTGGAGGGAGGAGGGGAATAGCAGAGGGGAGGAGGGTAGTAGTGGAGAGGAGAAGGAGAGTCTTAGATTGGCAGAAGGGAGTGGTGGAGGAGAGTAATGGAGTGGAGAATGGAACTAGTAGAGTGGAGGAGTAGAGTTGTAAAGTGGAGGAGGAGAGTCATAGGGCCTCATTACGACCCTGGCGGTAAGGGGTTAACGCCAGCGTTAGCTGCGCCGACCCCTTACCGCCAATTACGAGGTCCCTTAGCGCCATGGCGCTTTTAACACCTGCTTTTAGCAGGTGTCAAAATCCATGGCGCTAAGGGACCATGGAGTTAATTACGCCACCGTAATTTACGGTGGCGTAATTAACGCCTTCCCCACTCCCATTATGCCCTATGGGGCAAAAATGGGAATGGGGAAGGGTAAATGGGGATTGGGGACTTACCGCCCCGCCAAGGTCGGAATGGGGCGGTAAGTCCGCCAACCACCATGGCGTAAACGTAGTTTACGCCATGGTGGTAAAGTCACGGCCCAGGCGGTAACTTACCGCCTGGGTCGTAATGAGGCCCATAGAGTGTAGGAGGGGGAGTAATAACATCAACGGGTGGAGGAGAGGATTAGACTTTGTTAGACATCGGAGGGACAGGAGAGAGAGTAAAGACAGGAGGAAGGGAGACAGAGTGTGGAGAGGGAGAAGGAAGAGGTTTAGGTCAGTGTGACAGAAAAGCCTGAATCAATGCAGTGTAATTACAAAGCACATTTCCAAATTCCATTAGATGACTAACAAATGGATATAGTTGGGATGGCTTTAATGTCCATGAGGGAGTTTAGACAGCCAGACTCTTAGTTTATCATTCTTAGCAGAAGACAGTTTGTGGACAGTAGGGGTCAACATTCGGTAGTACTGACTAGGGGTTATGTGCACCTGAGTTCGGGAGGATGGTCCAATCCAGATGAGAGAGAGTGGTGACCTAGGGCCCCATAAAGAAAAGAAATACCCTTGAACTGTCTCTAGGACTTGGAGTGATTTCTGTGCCCACTGTGACATAACTTAAAGTTGAAAACATGCTTCATCAAGCTTATAGAAACAGTTATTAGGTATGTTGCCATTTTAGTCTGTAAGTATTTCCTTGATTCTTTTTTATTGTGTCTGGACGAATATATAAAAAAGTGCAACGGTCTAATCTAAAAGCACCTAGTGTCCCAGGCCATATCCAGTTCCCTAGCCTATAAAGACACAGTTCCCAAGTCGCTCATAGTAACACAGGGTTTTTTAAGTGCCCAGCACACTTTCTTGACTTCTCTTCGAGTTGATTCTTGCCTCAGATATTATGACACTCTGGAAACAGGTCACCTTCCTCGCCCCATCGGATGTAGGCAAAAGAAGCTTCTAACAGCAAGTACTAGTTATTGGCACTTCCTTTTGGGATACCCAGAACAATTGCCAGCAGGAATGTCTCCCTGCTTCTCCCCCAACAGGGTGTTTTTCAGACTGAATTTATCAGACGTAAGCTCCTATGCTCTTTTACTTTGTGGCCTTAATTGGTGCAGAGGAACTACATCTAGCTCTCTGCTTAGAGATGATGAGGAAAAGGATCACTGACAACTCAGGTGGATTGGTGAACAATTTATAAGTAGAAAGCAGTGATAGCACAAACCCAGCAGCAACACGAGACACCCGTTCCGAATGTCCCTTCCCTCCAAACTCCCCAGCCTTTGTACCCACCAGAGGTCATACTTTCCAATGCTAAGGGGTGGTCTCAACAGGTCAAGCTTGCATACTAAATTCATTCTTTTAGCAAATAACAAAGCCTCATTATATCAGTCTTTGACACCAGCTATGCTCTTTCATGTAAGCCAATCGTATCAGTGAGGTCCCCCTGTCAGAACTTAGCTAGTCAAGTTGCCTATACTGCTTAAAGATTCATATATGCTTTGACGCAAGCGAGAGTGTTAGCAGCAAGATGATGTTTGCTCCCCTGTGCTGCTTTTCTTGAGAAAGCGAGAGCTTAGATCCAGCTTGCATATGCCAAAAGGGAAACAAGTCAGAAACGAGAGATGAGAAAGGGAGCATTGCAACAATCTAGGTGAGAGGCCTTCATTGCAAAGACATGCAAAGTACATCCTACAGTCTCTACCTTGCATAAGCAAGAAACATTGTCATAAACAGTTGCTATAATATTGCAGCGCCAGGCCTGGGGAGGACATGGCATTTTTATTTCCCATTTTCCCTCCATGGTCCCATTGTAAGAGACCTTCATTCCAGTTTCACTACACTCATCTCTAAAGGAACACACTTTGAATTCCAGCAGGTGATAACATTTTATATCTTCAATATAGCAGTAAAGCACTTAAATCAGTTGTGACACTTCAGAACAGGTGTTACATAACCAATAGTAAAAGGTAGCTTTTACTCTCCATTGACAGACAAGACAGCCCCACAATTATGACAACAACCACAAGCAGAATTTGTCTGATACACATCCCCAGAGATCCCAGTTGCACCTTCGATACACATCCCGAAGGACAAGGACTCTGCCAGCCTAGTTTGCAGGAGGCTTACCGTGTGCCGAATATGATTAATGATTTCAGAGATGTTGCTTGCGTAATCTGGTGTAAAAGTGCAGCACTCACGCTTTACAACTGCACAAACACCTCCCTGGGAGGCCAGAACCATCTCTAGAGAGATGCGGTTCTGAAGAACCATGTTTCGCAGGGCCACCTCTTTCCGGGACAGCATAGACAAGGAGGAGGCTGTCACATTGGCAATATTCTCTACCAAAGGTGAGAGCTCCGTTAACCGATTTCTGTTTATTTTAATCACCAGTACTGGTATCAGGTAACCCTAGCCGGTGACAAAGTCTTACCATAAAAAATGGCACTTAGGGCATGCCGGTGCAGGGAACGTAGAGGTGTGACACACTGCTGGAAGAACATATGCCATGTACAAACTCCCTCCCCAATTGATGGGTAACCATGGGTATGCCTTATCTCTCTGAAATACGTTCCGGAATAAGTGGCATATGCAGCCAGGGAAAATGTGTAATTTCGATCAAAAGCAAATGTAACATTATTGATCACCATACTGGTGTTAGTGGACAGATAAAACTGGCATCTGCTGTTTCCCATGAACATGGACCTTTGGTTAGTATAACACAAGAGGCCCACCTCTGGGGATGATAGGTGGAGGGCAGTGCATTTTCAGTGTACCAGGTTCGACTCGGGGAAATGTGCAGGCCATGTGAATCCCAAGAGGAACTGAACATCCCTATAGGGTTTTGGGCCTTATGATAGCAGTCACCGACAGTACCAGAGCCACACAAATATCAGAGTTCTATGTGAGGGGTCAGAAATGTGAGGTGTACAACTTTTAGATGATTTCTCAAATTATGCCATTTTATTACATTTTAAGTTTCAACAAATGCCTCACTTCCCCTACCCTGACGAGGATTTCCTTGCCTATTCTAAACTAAACTAAACACTTTAACAAGGGATATCTGGCGCTCACGCTTACACATAAAATATGCAAAGAAAACATATGGCAATTCACAACAATGTCAGTAATTGTATTTCTAATATATTCACAGTTTCTCTTGGTAACCTGGTAGACATTCCCTTCCCCAGTTTTCAGGCTAGTTTTGATTCTAGTATTAAACAAGGAAATCCGGGTTCACAACAAGGTTTCAGTTCAGTTCTTGGCTCCTTCACTTTGTCAAAAGAAAATTCTGTAAACCAGTGTTCAACCAATAGAAACGTTTCTCCTCTTCCTTGAACAATGATTTCCCACTTCGGTAAATAGCATCAGGGATGTTCCATGTCAAGATGCTTTGCCGCATTTTATAAATGTCAAAGAAGAAATACAGTTCCTTGTCAGATTTAATGAAACACAATTTCCGGCAGAGCCACAGCTTTTGGCAGTACTTCTTAAACTTCTTCGAAATGGTATAAGTCAATGGTTTAAGTCACAGTTTATATCTTTGTCAGGGTGACATTAAACCACTTCTGCTTTTACCTGAATAACTCACATATCAGGTTAACTTCTGTAAAATTCACCATGTGAGTATACTTGCCTGCCGCATAGTGTTCCACATTCAACTGTGCTTCTGAAGTTTTAAATCCAACGACAACACAATGTATCACCACAACTTCAGCAATTTGCATCTTTTTGACTTTGGACAACTTTTCAGAAAAGACAAAATTCGCTTTAGTGCTCCTCAACACCTTGAAGAAGGGCAGCCTGTTTGCCATTCTTGTCTTTCTGAAACAACAAAAACCAAAATGCCATTAAGGATGTAATTCCACCTTTACTCTTCTTGGCTTTGGTAATGTGAGTTATAACAACTTTCAGAGAACAGTCCCAATCAACAAGCTTCCCCTTTCCCAACCTCGCATTGGTCTCTTTACTCGCTGCCAACCAGAGTAGTTTAACCACATACCTTATTAGCAGTCTCTTTTGGCTTTAAGCAATGCTTGTACATCTTTGGTTTGAGCAATGTCTGTAGCCTCTTTGGTCTAGGACAATGCTTGCAGCACTCTTTGTCTTGGGAAATGTTTAATTCACTCTTGGCTTGGGCAATGCTTTCTCTCCATAATTCATAAAAGTTAATGTTCAGCCACTTAACCTCAGTGTTACTTTGTTCTTTGACTCCTTTTTAATTTATTCTTAGGTTCACCCTCACGTTAGAATGCCTTTTAGGTATACACAACCAATCCTTCACCTGTTTTCAAAGTTATGAATATTTAATCAACGTGTTTCAAGACTTTCGGCTCTTACGTGACTAAAAGGAGTAATGTTCATTTGTACTTCGCATTGTCCAGCAATCAGCGGTCACATTAAGATAACTTTCACACTGACGCAAGTGATTCTACTGGATGCAGTTGTTCGCGCAAGGGATCAGAACGCTCAGTAACACTCATCGGCTTCTGTCATGCTCCCTTCACATGCCGCAGGGCCTGGCCTGCATCTGGCTTCTTTTGGACACACGCCCCTCTTCGATAATAGTGTCTTCGGTCCTGCCACGCCATTAAGGAGTTCCTCTCGCTGCTGGCACCCTAGGCTGCATAACTCGTTTCAGTCATGGTTTCTGGCATGTTTCCTGCTGCGCAATCTCTGCAATCAGGTTCACATGTAGAAAAGCAGTCTTCCTTCAAGCCATCTGCTGCGCAACCTCTGCACTTTGGATTTTGGGGGAACAGGATCCTCTCAGAACAGGCAGTTGGAATCTGCTTGGTTAAAGTCCCGGCATCACTTCTGTTCAACCACTTCTTCTTGGCTTGCCAATACCATGCTCTGCTTCTGCTGCTGCTACGAATATTGGCCTGCTCCTGAGGGCGCTGTTAAGCCTCTCTGCTTCCTTCAGGTGTGAGTCGTCAAGCTTAACATGCTGACTATTACTGCAATATTGCTCTTCAGCTCTCTTCCTCTTCCCAGTATTTAGGGGATTATGGGACGGGTAGTCTCACAAAACAAAATTAGGTTTTCTTGTTACCTTTTTATTTTTAAATGCATAGTTATTTTTTCTTAAATGCATTTAAAGACGAAGCATTAAAGTTCAGTTGAAAATAGGTAGGCAGATTGTTTGTGCCAATATTTATAGGTTTCCTTTCACTGTACCTTTGGGAGTAAGGGGGATTTTTAATCTTGGAAGTCTCAAACAATGGCCCTCATTACGACCCAGGCGGTAAGTTACCACCTGGGTCGTACCCTTACCACCATGGTGTAAACTACGTTTACACCATGGTGGATGGCGGATTTACCGCCCCATTCCAAGGTGAGTGGGGCGGTAAATCCCCATTTCCCATTTTACCCTTCCCCATTCCCATTTTTGCCCCATAGGGCATAATGGGAATGGGGAAAGGCGCTAATTACGCCACCGTAAATTACGGTGGCGTAATTAGCACCAAGGTCCCTTTGCGGCATGGGTTTTAACGCCTGCAAAAAGCAGGCGTTAAAATCACCATCCCGCAAAGGGACCTTGGAATCAGGCGTTAAGGGTCGGCGCCGTTTACGGCGCCATAAACCCCTTAACGCCTGGGTCCTAATGAGGGCCAATATTTCTTTCTTTGGGGTAGATAAAGATATCATACCAGATTTACCCACGTCCAAAAGGTTTACTATGTGGTTCTTTTATAACATAACGCTTTGAAACACATTGTGTATAGGCGCTATATAAATAAACAATCAATCAATCAACGACAATAAGCCATTACATGTGTTGGTACCTTTAAAAGGTTCTTTCCTTTCACAGATAAATACTGTGTCTCATCCCAGTGGATCTCCGTACTTCCCAGGGCCTTGTCTCCTCCCAGGTGACCCTCCTGTAGTACACAACCCCCAAGGACAGGATTGGTAAGCATCTGCCTTTCCCTGGCCACCTAGGAAGAGACTTTAGGCAGGGTTTTAGGGAGGGATCTACAGGATTCATCACACATACTAATGAAGAACATAACCAATACATGATAGCAGCAAGGTTGGTAACTGCTAGGAATTTAGCAGCAGTGGCATCTGCTCTCCACAATTGTACCACATTCTCAGGGTATCAGGTAATATTATCCCCACCAATAATATCACCATATATATGGCTGTGGGGTATGGCCATAGCCAATATTATTAGTGGGGATAATTTATGGAGTTATTGGGACCGGAGGTTGCAGGGGTGTCCCCCGCTCTATTAAAAAAAGTATAGGGGTTGCAGGGGTATCCCCCGCAGGTTCCATGGATTTATATCACCACAAAAATATGGCAATATGTTTGTATGGCAATATTTTTCCGGTGATATTAACACATGTAACCCTTCTCAGAGGGACTCATCGTCATTGGGGAGACAAAGCCAGAGGTGAGTAACTCGGTCTGTTGTCACCTTGATCAGAACTAGTGACTCTCAGATATCCTCCCGTTGGGATCACAGTGCATATCTCTGAAGAGTTGTGTGGTGTCGTCCAGTGAAAGCAGCCACTGGAGATGGCAGAGGAAACCAGCTTGGTGTCGTCCCTTCACGGGCATCGGCCGACTGTTGAAGGAGCCCAATCAACAGCTCCCTCTGAGATCTTACAGTGTAAAACAGATTCAGTAACTGTGGATCCAGGTTAAGTACGTAAGCTTATTGTCTGATCGAGTACCGTGCTCTGATACTGATCACTCTGTTCCAGGAATCCTGGAAATATCTGACAGTGACACACACTTGGCAGTGTCACAGGCAGTGATGTCAGTGGTCATAGGGGAGCTGGAGCCAGTCCGAGGAAGAACGGTGGCCAGTGAGGTGATGTTATCACCTGGGGCAGCGACCTTGTGGCAATGTGCCACATGAATCCAGGCTGGGATGCTGGCACATTTCACTGCAGAGGTGGTGGTGAGCAGAACTTGATACGGTCCACACCACATCAGCTGAAGAGCAGAGTTCCTTTGGTGGACTTTCACCACAACACAGTGTTCTGGTAGGATCCTGGCAGGACCCTGTAGCCAGTTCAGGCAGAGCTCATGAACCTGAGCATGAGGACATTGTACAGTTTTAATGTGCTACAAGATGTACTCATGTTTGTCATCTTCCAATGATTGACTGTGCATATAGGAGACTGCTGGAGGTGCAGTTCCCATACTCATATGGTGGCCAATAAGAATCTTGTGAGCCGACAACCTACGTTTATGCTGAGGATTGTTTCTCATAGCAAGCAAAACCAGTGTCAGAGCATGAGGCCATTTCAACGCAGTCTCCTTACACACTTTAGACAGCCTTAACTTGAGGTTGCCATTTCGGTGTTCTACATGTGCGCTAGAACAAGGATGATAAGCACAATTGAATTGTTGTTTTCCCTAAGGCTTTACACACCTCCCTCATAGCTTGAGCCCGAAAGTGGGTACCTCGGTCACTGTCTACACATAAGGGTAATCCAAACCGAGGTATAAATTCAGCAAACAGTTTCTTGGCCTCAGTGACTGCATCTCTTTTCCTATCAGGATAGGCCTACAACCAACCACAAAACCCATCCACTATGACCAGACAATGCAGATATGACATGCACATGGGGAGCAGAGGGCTGCATGAAGTCTGTATGTACCTGTAAAAATTGACCCTCTAGTACAGGCCATGCAGACAGCTTCGTAGGAACCACTCTTCTCGCATTGTAGGTTAGGTATATAAAACAGTTCTTGCAATGGAGCTGAGCCATAGCGGCTAACCCAGTACTCATTCAATCTCACTGCACTCAAAGCATTTTTACCTGAATGGGCCATGCCATAAGCTTCACAGACTAAGTAGGGTAGAAGTACCTTGAGTGCCACCTGGCAGCCATCTTGGGAATTCCACATGGAATCTCCTCCCATTATACACTTACGCTGCATCCAAGTCACCTTTCCAGCTTCAGGAGCTGAATCTTGGAGTATATGGTATAGGTGAATGTGGAACTACAACATAAACAAGACATTCATTAGGAGCCAGGGGTCCTCTCAAGGCCACCGAACAAGCTGCACCATCGGCCAAATCATGTCCATGGGCCGTAAATGACTGTGAGGGATCATGCTCTTTAAACTTCACAGTGGCTACTGCTGCGGGGAGTAACACGGCCTCCAATAATGCTGACACATATTCTCCACTTAGGATTTGGATACCAGTGGACGTTAAATACCCCCGCTGCTTCCACAATACTCAGAAGTAGTGGACCACCCTGTGGGCGCACCTGTAATCGGCAAAGATCATGGCTGATCTACACCGTGCAAGAGTACATGCGCGGGTCAGGGCCACGATCTCGGCCACTTGGGCTGACTCAGCCACCGCTAACCAGTATGCTTCTAGTACAGCATGGCGGTTACAAGCAGAATACCCTGAAACAAATTACCCCATTTCTGGCACCCGACTACACAAGCCGTCTACAAACAGATTCAACGATTAAGCAAGGGTAAATTTGAGAAGTCCACACGGGGAAATAAAAGGGATTCTGCAACCTGACAGTCATGGGGTTCCCTGCCCTCCAGGGTAGGCAACAATCAAGCAGGGTTTAGAACCTAGCAGCGATTTAGGGTAAGATTAGCAGCAGAGATGAGCAACTTCTCATAATGTGTAAGGCGGGAATTTGACACATGCTGTGTCTTTCCCTTAAGTAACAGTGATAATACCACATGAGGAACAGAAACTATAGCTGGATGGGCTTGTACCGGGGAGTCTGTTTTCTCCACCATTAGTGCAGCAACAGCTTGCAGACATGCTGGGAGAACTGCCGCCACTGGATCTAACGCTACACTATGATAAGGTACAGGCCGCTGCTTGTCACTGTGCAACTGAGTCAACACATCTTGAGCAAACCCCTTGCATTCATCGCAAAACAAGACAAAGCACTTCCTATAATCTAGCAGACCTGCAGTCAAAGCCATTGCAAGTGCTTGCTTAATGGTGACAAAGTCATCTTCGGCTTCCTGAGACCACGGCAGGGGTTTGGGAATCGAATCATGTGTGAGGTTTTGAAGGGGCTTAACTATGGACACACAACACAGGACCCGCTGCCTGCAGAAACATATCATCCCGAGTAACCCACTGATCTGATTTTTTTGTTTGAGTCTTACGGACCATCTCGATCGCAGAAACTCGATCTTGGGACAAGTGCTCTTCCCCTGCAGAAATCTCATGGCCCAGACACAACACTCAGGGCAGACATAACTGTAATTTGTCCTTAGATGCCTTGTGGGCCTTTTCGACGAGCGCTGTCAACCGAACCAGTGTGTCTTCCTCATATGCTTTCAAGGAGGGAGAGGCTAAGCATCTACATGTTGCACCAGCATTGACCCTTCTGGAAACTGTACAGAATCCAGATCTTTATTCAAAATTTGGGAAAAGTATGGTTTTCCATCTACCCCAATGGAAGCCTCATGAATGTGTACTTCCTACATTATATTAAGGTGTGTGTGGGAATTCTTTTTCTACCTACAGGAAGGTGTCATTACTGATGCATTTTTGAGATGTGAAGAGCAGCAAACTATTGAAACGCTACCTGAACTGGATGGTGTAGGTGATGGTGATAAATCCAATGAGTTTGATGTGGCTCTCCTCAAATTGGATAAACATTTTAACCCGAAAACAAGTACCATCCCGGAGAAGTTCAATTTTGACATACGAGTGCAGGAAAATAGGGAGAGTGTGGAGGAATATGTTGCAGCTCTACCCCACCTATCCTTGACTTGTCGATTTGGTAATTCTCTGGATGAGCACATTCGGGACCAATTTATGATTCAGTACAATAGGATTAGGGAGGAACTCTGATTAAAAGACGAACCTAACCTGGAAGAAGTTATTGAGATTGCAAAACGTGTTGAACATTAAATGGCATGTGTGGCCAAGTTGGTCAAGGAAATGAATAAGGATTAAAAAATGGAAGTGTTGAAGGTTTCGGATGAGAAACAGAAGAAGAAACAAAAGGAAAGTATGCCAAACAAAGGAAGCAGAGAAAACAAAGGGGCGCTCGTGAAAGTACAAAGGAACGTGTACCGACTATGCTTTAGGCATGCCTGTGGGTCACACATTGCTGCATCCCCTGTGTGGTGTCCTGGGGAGGAAGGTGGTGTGTTCGAAGTGTAAGAAATAAGGCCACTTTGCTAACTGTTAAACTGTTAAACATTCCAGTATAAACAAAAAAAAGTACATTATGTGATGGAGGATGGACAATGCTCACCTGAAGTTATTACTGTTAATGTGAGATAAGGTGTGGATAAAGAAGAGTGTGAACGTCCATATGCCTTGGTTAGTGTGAATGCTAAGGCTGTGTCTATGGTGGTAGATCCAGGGGCAAACATTTATCTCATGTTAAAGGATGTTTATGAACGGGACGTGGGGGGTGATGTGGAAAATGTGTTGAAGGCAGATGTGAGTGAAGGAGGAGCTAGAGAAATTGCAAAAAATTGGAATCACTGAGAGAGCAGGTAGTGTGCAATGAATTTCCCCTTTAGTAGTGCTGAAGAAGCCTTCACAAGAATTGCGTTTATGTGTCGATCTCCGAGAGTAAATAAGTGTGTAGTGGTAGAAAGACACACTCAACCAAACACGACTGAGATGCTCGCCAAGATTGGAGATGGGAGAGTTTTTTATAAGTTGGATATGGACTCAGCATTACACCAGATAGAGCTGGAATAGGAGTGTAGGAAATGTACTGCTTTTATAAGTCACAAGGACATTTTCCAATTTCGGAGGATGCCATTCGATTTGGTATTGGCATCATCAGTCTTCCAAAACGTTATGGACAAACTGTTCAGAGAGATGAAGGCAATTTTATGTTTTCAGAATGATGTGTTACTATGTGGAGAATCTGAAGAGGAGCATGATGAGATTTTAGAGTGTGTCTTGGGCATTTTGGAACAGAGGGGTGTGACATTGGGAGAGGAGAAGTGCGTGTTCAGGAAATAAAAGGTGGAGTATTTGGTTCATGAAGTATTGGCATCTGGAGTGAGGCCAAAAAGTGAAATGGTGTGTTTGATAAAAAGGGTAGAAGTACCCAAATCTAAAGGAGAACTACAATCCTTTCTAGGGATGATCGGGTTTTATCAAAAATGTGTTCTGAATTTTGCAAATAAAGCAACAGAGTTGTAGAGAAGGAGCTAAGTACCCCTACCTCCACCACTTCGCCCATAGTGCCTATATGTTGGGAACCAGAGTGTGAGACACGTGCAGTACCAGTGAAAATAACCGATAACCGATAACAAGTAGAATCCTGGAAGCAAGGTTCCCATTGAGAAAACCATACCTGCATTCAAGACGATGTGCGATGGCCATTTGAATGAAATTCCGAAGAAACAGGATGGTTGAATGACGAAGAAGAATGGTGACGTCATGCATAGCAGAGCTAACGTACATAGAAGAGAGGCAGAGATTAGAGAATGCAGATATTCCACAAGGCATCAAGAAAGTATCGAAGATAAGAGGAGAAATTTTGGGATCAAGATGAAGAAACAAATGCTACAAAATGGATGAAGACATCAAGCTGTTTTACACGTGTACACATGCAAGGAAAAAGTATTCTTGAGGCTAGCTCTATAGTGAATAGATTGCGGCATGCGCCAACATGTAGATATATATCGGAGTCAGTAAAGAATGGATGTTTCCACTACGTACAATAGCAAAGCTGAACAAAAGAAGAAAGGCCTCTTTTCCATTATGTCTCAGTTAGAAAACAAGTGAATTACAGGCGAATCTCAGAAAGGCGAGGCTGGATGAGCCAAGAAGCCAAGACCATATCAGGTTGGAATGATCTGACATTGGATACAAATCGTGTTAAAGAATGAAGCTCCTGTTCAGGATGCATGGACAAAAACAAGAAGACGTCAGAGGTCTAATAGAAAAATAGTATTTTAATACACTAGAAACTTGATTTTGTGGTCTTCATTCACGTGAGGAGAAGAAGTTGGATGAGCATAATGGTCAGACGTTCGCATGAGGGCAGAGCGTGCCTTCACGCCCCTGAATTCTCCAGAGCAAAGAACACTTCCAATGACAAGTTCAAAGTCCTAATTCCTAATTGACAGCAGACCACTGTGGTGATGATGAATGGTTATGCTAATTGGTGGGAAGCTATAGTTAAGACTAGCTCACCAGCACCTGGAAGATCAGCCTACATGTTGCTAGCGTAGGTGGGAAAGTACTGACAGAGGTTAGAAGCCAACCAATGGTAGGGGACCGCATGATTAAGGGTTCTACAATTTATTTAGCCAATGGAAATTTGTGTATTTAGTGACCTGTTTTAGGGGACAGCTTAGTTGCCCCATCTGATGTTAAGAAACAAATCATTTTCTTCCACTGCCTAGACGAATATGGATTGTATACTTAGATGATCCTTTTCTATCATCTCTCATTTTCTTCAATAAGTTTTTGTAGTTTGCTACGTAGGATGACGTTAGTAATAGGTAGGTTAACGTCACCAATGACGATTTTTTTTGTTATAAAAGAGTGCTTTTTAGAAAAATGCATTGAGAGAATTTACGCTGAGAGGTCCGTTGTACTCCCTGTTTTAGATAATTGATATTTAAACTGTTATCCTTTTGCCAACTACCTGAGTCATTTTGATTATTGATGTTTGAATAATTTCTGCATCCCCATCCCTCTCAAGGGTATTGCTACTGCATCTTAAAGGGCGGAACAAACCCCCAGTTCAAAGTTACGAAAGTTACTTAAAAGAGGAGAGGAGTTTCCGTGGAATGATTTGTGAGAGAGGGAGTTCTGCTGAATAATGGAGGAGATTGATTTAGTGAAAGCCTTAAGCAAGTTTGACACACAGAGAAGGAGTGTGATCACTGTGGATGCGAGGGATGTTGGCATAGGAGCAGGGTAGCTGAGTGGGGATGGCAGTGAAGAAATTGTGGCGCATTCCTCCAGGATGTTGAGAGGTCCAGAAATACATTATTCTGTTTTGGAGAAAGAGGCCCTGCTTGTCATTGGGGGATGAGGGGGTGGGGGTGGGGGTGAAATTGCGAAATTTTGTATGGGGTGCAGAATTTATCATATGGCAGACCACAAACCTCTAAAATGTATTTTTGAATCAAAGGATTTGAACAAAGTATCGAGAAGAGTTGCTAGCTGGGTTACCAGGATGCAAAGTCACACATTTAGCATGGAAGTTATTGCTAAACTGGTTGAGAAAATGTGTTAGCAGACCATTTATCAAGGTTGTGTGGTCAGGGA
The DNA here is from genome assembly GCF_040938575.1 of Ambystoma mexicanum. Lineage (NCBI taxonomy): Eukaryota > Metazoa > Chordata > Amphibia > Caudata > Ambystomatidae > Ambystoma > Ambystoma mexicanum. Next base: position 1,134,832,705 of record NC_090932.1, on the reverse strand, counting down.
GAGGAGGGGAGGGTTGAAGTGGTGTCTGAAATGGTCTTTGTTAACTATGATGGTATTCTTAGTAAGGAAGAGGGGTTAGAAGCTATAAACAATGTTGAAGTTTGAGCGCATGTAATGGAATATGTGAATTCAGAGTGGCCTGCCAAGTGGCGATTAAAACATGAGGAGAGGTCTTTCTGGGAGATCTGTGAGGAGTTGAGTACTGTGGGAAGACTATTGTATCATTGGGAATGTGTTGTGTTTTCCCTATCTGTCTGAAAAAGGATTGTTTATGTTGCTCATGAGGGACATTTCGGTGTGACGAGTACTAAGGCAGCTCTGAGGAGTCAATATTGGTGGCCAGGATTTGATCGGGATGTTTAGAGGAGGTTGGCTGAGTGTGTGGAGTGTGAAAGTGTGGGGGAGGGGGAAATTGCTTGTGTGGAACCCCTGGTAAAAGCTGCTGTATCAGACTGAGAAGAAATATGATGAGTTGGCCATATCGGTCTTAGGTCCTGTGGACCTAAAACATAAGTGTTTCGTACACAAGTGTTTAACGCTCTGAAACACCTCTGTATAAGCGCGATACAAATAAAATATCATATCATGTCATGGGAAATGGGCGAGTAAAATGTATTTTTGTAGATTTATTGTCTAGGTGGACTGAGTATACAGTTGTGAGATAGACCTGTTTAGAAACTGTAGTGGAATTCTTGCAGGAAATCTTTGCAAGGGAAGAAGTGTCTGGTAGGATTTTCATGAATAATGGGACACAGTTCACTGGTGCTTATTTCCAGGAATATGTGAAGAGGTGTGACATACAGCACAACATTATATCATCCGGAAAGTAATGACATGGTTAAAAGAACAAATAGGTGTATCATGGAGGCTGTTCGGATGGCAGGTGTGTGTGGAAAGGACAAGAAGGTGGCGATGAGGAGACTCTGTATGCTTTGCGCATGTCACTTCATGCCGTCACAGGGATGAGTACTTTTGAGATGATGAGAGCTCATAAGGTGAATACCAAAGGGGTGCCTCCCTGGTTGGGGGGCGCAAGAGATTCTGATTGTGTGATGAAGGAGTTGCGCACCAAATTGGACAAGAAAAGGAGAGGTGGGTGGGGAATGAGAATGAGAAACGGGAACAGAAGAGTGTAGTGGTAGAGCAAAGTGATTGGGTGAGGATTAAGAAAGGTGTAGTGAATAAGAAAGGAGAAGTTACTATACTCAGAACCTGTCCAGGTGGAAGGTGTATTGAAATGTGCTGTGAGAGTGTGAGCATGACAAGTGAGGAACATGTGTATCACATGAGGGGGTAGCCGCCTAACTAAATTGCACCATACTCTAACTTATGTATGTGGTGAACATTATGGAGAAAAATGGTGGTCTATGCAGAAGTAAACCTATGATTCATCCTAGTGATGTAATCTAACATCCCCTGGGGGTTGAAAACAAGACAATGGCCCTCATTACGACCCTGGCGGAAATCGAAAAACGATGGCGGAAATGCAATACCGCCATCGAATAGCGCTCGGTGCGACTATGACCCGTCACCGCAAAGTACGAAGCCATTAGCGACACCGTAGTGAACGCCAACGCTAACTGCACCAAGCACGCGCGCGCGCGCCATGCCAAACCGCAAACACCACCATGGTGCAACGGTACGCCAATTCCGACCCTAGCGGACATGTACCTAACGCCATCAGGCATGGCGGAATGTACCATTCCGCCATGGCGAGAAGTACGGCATCGCGAATCAACCGTAAACGGCCCCACTGAGTGCCTGTACACCGCTCCCTGCCCACAAAGTACAACTCCCGGTAGGTGCAATGAAGTCACAATGCAACCATTGAAATGTACAAAGCACCCATGCATGCCAACGAACAAAAGCAACACAAGAGGGGCCAATGGGAGCTGCAGGTCACAGATGGCACGAATACAGAAGCCATCCCAATGGACATGACCACAGTCCCCCACCAAGAAACGCACGCAAACACAGGCACCTGTGCCCAGCAATATTCCGAAAATCACATCATTCCACCAGTCCACCTGGCTGACCGGCATCTGTTACACAAAACCCAATCCCCCGCCCCTGAGCATGACAACATTCAAACTGTCATATAGGCAGCCCCCATCCCTGACCTCACGGGCTTAGTAGGCAAACGCGCCCAGTACAGTACCACGCAACTAAACCCTGAAGCTGGAACCCAATGCAGATCTCCTCACAATACATCGCCCCCCAAATAGGCATATGCCACATCACTTGCAAAGAAAAACGCTACACGGGCCAAATCAGAATAGCAATTTATGCACATCAAAGACACCAAGCCTATACAGCCATCAGGCCATGAACTCCAAAACACTAATCACCATTGTGGGCTGCATCCGCAAGAAATGACCAGCCACTACTTGTGTGTCGCCCTGTACCCCCATGGTACACAGAGCCACATTCACGTACGAAAAGGCAACATGGAAGCGCACAGAACCGCAGGGCTGTCCCAATGGGGAGGCACTAGTCCAGCTGAAAGGCCGAAATGTTGCTCCGAGACACCATTACTGCGTAAGGGCATGTGGGCCATTGGCGATCGTCCCATAAGATCGTAATGCTGCTCCACCGATTAACACGAAGCAGCAGGTGTCGGGAGTAAAATCCATCTGCAGGAGTGGCATACAGATGGCAGTGGCAAAAGGGGAGGAGATACCTGTCAACCAAAAGAAAAGAAAAAGAACAGAATGGCCATCAGAACTACATTCGAACAACTCACTTCAATGATCACACGAAATCCACAGCCATATGCATGCTAGCCCACTCAAAAGGATCATCACCACCCCAAAACCACTTGCGACTCATAACCATCTATATCGAGGTGCAAACACCATCTCAAACGAGTGTACCTGTGCATGCGTCTGTCAAAACAGAATCCATCAGATGGGAATGTCAACGTGCATGGACACAAGTGTCTGAGGGCGCCTCGAGACAGGGAGGGCTCAACAAGGCCAGATAGACGATGGTCCCACTATGGCAGCCCTGCATCACATAGCGTAGGGGAGGCGGATAGATCCCAAGAAGCCCTGTACATGGCAAACTCTGTATCAAATCACCTGCCCATGCATCCATTCATCATTCCCTCATCCCGGGATCAAAACGCCTGAATAATTACTCACATGACATTAGAAACATCCATTGAGTCTGTGCGTTATGCAGCCTGCAAAATCCACAGTGCCCCAGCCCGTAATTCCAGTGTTGTGAAGTAACATGTATTTGGGAACGGCCGGCCTCATCGCCCACGTAGCTAATGCGCATCCCAAACTATTCATATCAATCATTGCTCCCTCGCCATGGGCCCTGTCTCAAGGACATTGAACAATAGAACGTTATATTTGCAGTCAGACCTGTGGGCATCTCCTCGCCGCCAGCTGAAGACCGAAAGCGCCGCCCTTCGAATTCCTCATTTGCAACACCACGTCGGAAAGGCATCTGTGGCCGTTTGAAATCACTAATTATTCCATCGAGTGCGGCTGTGTGTGAAAATGGCAACTGCCTTCACCCACGAATGGGACGCCCCGCCCGTCGTTGCAACTCGGTACAGTGATGCATGAGGGCCCACCGTTACTCGAGTACTACGTTCCACTGACCCTTCACAAGTCTGTTCGCGACTGCACAGATAGAATGGGAAACAATGGGACCATAGCCGAATGAACATAACAACCAATCCAACACGGCCATCGGGTACAAATACATGATAGCAATAGCAAGATACCATTCCCCGAATTGCAGCGTTGTGCGCGTGACGTGCTCGGCCAAAGGGGAGGGCAGTTTGCACAGGTGGAATGAATCACCACAGGTGGAGGCCATACAGCCTGAAAACACATGAATTGCACAGCCAGTCTCCTCCCACAACCACACCGAAATGCTACCGGCAGGACTCGCGATGTTGGCCCTGGGGGACCTGATAGCACTGCAAGTGCTCCAACTCCAAGAGGAAGACGAACACCAACTACAACCGGCCGCACGGAGGAGACGCAGGAGGAGGAGGAGGGCAAGGCAGGGCCAGCAAAGCCCACCAGCACAGCCACTACCACCACGCAGGCAGCCCGCAATCCCACGCCTCCGAGCACATCCGTTCAACCTCACTGATGAGCAGATCCACACCCTCTACCGTTTGGACCGGGACACCATAGCCGCCATTGTGGACATGACACAGGCTGACCTTGTCAGCATGATAGATAGCCCAACCGCCATCCCACCCCTACTGAAGGTGGTGTCTGTACTCCACTTCCTGGCCACAGGCACCTACCAGCACACAGTCGGACAGTTGCATGGCATTTCTCAGCCACTGTTCTCACGGACACTATTGCAAGTGCTCGATGCCCTCCTGCAGCACGCAGACAACTACATCTCCCTACCACGCTCGGAGCAGGAAATTACAAACACGAAAGTGGGATTCCATGCACTTGCCGGCATACCGGGTTGCATTGGTGCCATCGACTGCACCCATGTGGAATTGGTCGTCCCACATGCCATGGAGGCCCAGTACCGCAACCGAAAACAATTCCATTCCCTGAATGTACAAATGGTGTGTGACTCCAACAGGATCATTACACATTGTTGCGCCCGATTCCCTGGATCAACCCATGATTCTATGGTCTTGAGGAACTCTACAATACCACGCTACATGGAGCGACACGCAGGGAACAGATCCTGGCTACTCGGTGAGTCTCATTACATGCATGATGATGTGGGGTATGTGAATTGGCAATGACCTGGCAGGAAGGGGGGGGGGGGTGTGCGTACGTATCAATGGCATTCCACATCATACGTTTCTCGTCCACATACAGGTGATGCTGGATATCCACTGAAGAGATGGCTCCTCACACCAGTCCGGAACCCACGGGACCAGCATGAGGAGGACTACAACCATGCCCACTCACGTACCCGTGTAGTCATAGAACAGGCATTCGGCCTACTGAAGGGCCGTTTCCGCTGCCTCAGCAGGTCTGGCGGGGCACTCCTGTACCGCCATGAGAAGGTTGCAAAGATGGTGATGGCATGTGTCATGCTCCACAACATGTGCGTACGTAGAAATGTGCCCATGCCCCCTGACGCAGAACTGCAAGCACCTGAAGATGGTCATGATGAGGGTGGGGATGTGGCAGCACCTCATGGAGTCTGCGAGGCACCGGAGGCCCGTGACATTCGTCAGCATCTCATTGATGTATGCTTCTAGCACTCACGCCTGGTGGCTGATACATGGACACGGGACTCGTGGCACTGCGTGTGTCTGGGACATGCACAATATGGACTGTACGCCTATGATGGCCTAGTACACAAAGATCAATGTCCACACATCTCATTGGTTGATCGTGCACTTTTTATGGCATATGTGATGTCATGTTGAACACCCTATCGACCCGCCACCCAAGTGAGCCCAACACACCCCCTCCACCCCCCTACCTCCCCCCCGAACACCAGTGTCCAAAGATGCTCATTGTCAGTGGGCTGTCGCTATTGCAAGCCCCCTCTGCGGGTATCAGGGGCACCCCTGCCTGTGGAGCGCAGGTTCCTTCCAGATCTACGTTGGGGGCTGCCCTGGACGGAGCTTGCAACGGATGATGTGTCTGCCTGCTCACGTCCATGCATGTCCCTAAGGGTTTGCGAGAGCTCAGTGAGCACACGGCGCACTGCGGCAAGTTCGGCACATACGTCCTTGGCCGTCGCATGCAGTTCCCCCCTGAGGCTCTCGGTGCTTCTCTCCATTTGGACTCTCAGGCTCTCGGTGCTTCTCTCCATTTGGACTCTCAGGCTCTCGGTGCTACTCTCGATTTGTGCCCTAAGTGTCTCAGTTGATGTTTCTATGTCTGCCTTAGTGCCCCCACATTCATCAGCATGGTCCTTGAGGAGCGTGGCCAGTTGCTGCTGTTGTTCGATCAACTGGTCGAGGGACTGTTGCCTCTGCTGGGCCAAGGCCATTTGCGGGGGTGTCACAGAGGGGCTGTTGTCCTCATGTTGCATTGCCACAGGGCTTGTGGGGGATGGCCAGTCGTCGTCTTGTGGGTGCCCCTGCGTGGTATCCTCATGTTGTACGGGATGGGACAGACAGGGGGATTGGGACAGGTCATGGATGGATCTGACTTCGGCATCCCCGTTTTCTGTGTCGGAGCATGCTGCCATCAATGGGGTGTCACCTATGGTGCTGCTGCCACCGGAGGCAGTGCCTTCTGTGGCATCCATTGGGGGGACCTGTGGTGGTGGTGTTGTGGGCATGCTGGCTGCTGGGGTGCCTGTTGATGTTCCCTCCTCTGTGCTGCCACCTGATTTGTGCTGCTGCCGTGTCTTGATGCGTGCAGCTGAGGTGGAGGGTCTCTGGCCGTTGGTCTTGGCCCTCTTTGCAGGTGTGCTGGTAGGGGTGTCCTGTAGCTCGTCGTTTGGATCGGACCCTGTGGTGGAGTAGAGGAGGGCGAGGGTTATTGGTGGGTCTGTGGGAATTGGAATGGCATTGTATCACATGCATTGGGGTGGTACCTGAGGGTGATTTGGGCCGGGCCCTTGGAGGTGCTTTGATTTGTGTGTGGAGTGAGGGTGCAGTTGTTTGGCAGCCTGCAGTTAGGGTGTGCCTGCTGCACGTGTAGTGCGTGTATTAGGGGTTTTTAATTATTTATGTATTTATTGTGGGTTTTAACGTGCGCTATCAGGCCGATGTGTGTGGACGTTCTCCTGGACATGTGTTTCTGTTGCACTATGTGGACGCATGGTACTTCACATGGATGGACTGTGTGGATTTGGCATTGTTTTTTCTGGCCCACCTACCTGTATCTTCGGATGTCTGCACTCCTTTCTCCATCCCTCCGACTCCCTCTATGCTCTCCATTCCGATGGTGGAGGCACAGATTTCTTCCCAGGGGGTCAACTTGATGGGTGATTCAGGACCTCCCCCGGTGGCTGTGGCAATGTTGCGGTTGGCAGAGAGTATGCTGCGGACGCGTATCCGCAGGTCGTCCCATCGCTTGCGGCATTGCTGTGGGGTGCGGGGTGCGGTCCCCACCGCACTTACCCGCTGTGCCACCAGAGCCCATATGGCCTTCTTGTTTGCAAGTGCCGTCCTGGTCATTTGCGTGCAGAAGACGACGGCAGCATTCTCCTGGAGGGTCTCTGTTAGCACGGTGAGTTCCTCACGGGAGAAGTGGACCTGCCGCTTGCGGTCGCACGCTTTCTTCGCTGCTTTTCCCATTATTCTTGGTTTCGCTAGGGTGGTTGACGGGTTGGGGTGTGTTTCAGGGTAGTGATTTTAGTGGTTGTGTGGTTTTAGTGTATTTATAGGTGTACGCCGGGATGTTTCCCGTTCCGGGCCCATGTTTTAACTTCCGTTTCCGTATATTTCCGGGCACCGTACTTTCCGGTAGGCGCACACTGCGGTGACCGCTAAGAGGGGTGGCGGTATTGCACCTGGGGCGCCGAACGGCGGCGGTGTGGGCCGTTTTGGGGTCATTTCCGCCATCGCGGACTTTGCACTTCCGCCATGCCGTGGTGCTCGTGCCCGATGGGTCGGAATGGGCCGCACTTTGCTCCTTCGTGCAATGGCGGAAACGCTATTTACGCTGTGGCGCTCCGGTCAGTCGCTTTCCGCCAGGGTCGTAATGAGGGCCAATGTACTTTGTATTGTATAGGCAAGTTCTATTACAAACAACCAGTTATATACGGTGCGATTTATTTTTGATGCACTCAGTATGTTAACAAAACAACAAAAACAGAAATGCAGTTGCAGTGTTCTGATATAAAAACCAAAAAAAATTTCAAGGTAATATTAGAGCATCAGTCTCAAACAAGAAAGAAAAATTACTTATAACATCATCGTTTGCATGGTAAGGTTCTTTTACCAGCAACAACAGGGTAACACTTGTTTTGGTTACAAATACAGTTTGACAAATTATTCAGCAAAATATTTTCCCGATTGGGAAACTCTGTAGCACCAAATTGAGCAGGACAGAGAGGTGAGTGTTAGTAAGGTTGTGTACATTTACATATAGGAGGGCAACAGTTTGCCTCACAGTATTAATGGCGAAACCTCTATAGTTGTACACTATTGTGCAGATCTATAAGTGACCAATCCTCAGTCGGTCATGAACATGAACAGGGTTGCGGTGGTGAAAAGAAGGATGTGTTATGGAAAGGAAAGGAGATGTGTTGGATGATGGAAGGTGGAATATTGGTGGGGAATGTGTACTGAGGAACTACGTTCTGTGTTCTGAAGGAAGTCAGTTGAAGGAGTGGAGATGGAGCAAGGGGGATGTGCTGGAGGTTGTATTGCAGATACTTGTGTAAATTAAGCCAGTTGCTTCTATTCACCTGTGTGTAATCTGCCTTGCATTAAATATCTAAGCATATTCCCATTTTGGCCATCAAAGTACGGTCCCAATTGTCAAAAGATAACCATTTGAAGTATTAGCAATAAAAAAAGTCAAAACATCTTAATTTCCGGTAAGAGCAACATCTATCAAAACCTACCAATGGACCTAGCTAAGATCTTTCCATAGTCATAGTGGGTTTATTTTTTGTCCCTCGGTCATGGAACATAATGCCACTGTTCACCATTCAGCATCTATGGGGAAAGTCTCCCAAACAATTCCCGAACAGAACGAGGGGGATAAACCTGGAAATGCTGATAGAAATGAAGGAATACATTCTACCACTGTGGCTGCATTATCCATAGTACCGGCTCCCTTCACTAAATTGTACAAGAACCTAATTGAGACCATTAAATACCAGGCGACTCTCCTGGCAATGATGCACACACAATTGATATTTGTGGAGGATTCATCACTGGTGTCCAGGCTGATCTGGACAAGAACCAAGATCAGCCGGATTCAGTGCATCTTAGAAAATGTGGTCAAAGACCGCAAGGAGAGGAAAGCGTACGCCCAGCCCGAGGGGACGTTAGTACCCCAGAGGGCTAAAGCTAGTTCTGGTGATATGGGGCAGAAACATAACTTTAACATGTTTTGGTCAATGCCTCGGTACCCACAGGCCCGGAGACAAGACTCACAGAGTTGGTAGTGGTAGAGGACCATGAAGAGGAGGAGACCCTGGTCTGTCGCCAGGAAATGCCTTTTTGCGAGTCGACAACAGACAAATACGTGGAGGAGCAGGACTTGAAGGGTGAAAGTAATACATCAATCCCTAAAGAGCATGCTCTGGCCTAAGCAATCTTTACAAAGGGTCAGGGGGAAAGAAGGCAAGATGAAGAATCACCCCCAGCAGGTACCAAAAATGAAAAACATGTTGGATGGGATCTAACACCTCAAATAAAACTATAAAAGCAATGTTCCAACCCCGACCCCCTTAAAACAACTTAAGCCCACTGCTGGGGTTACAAAAACAAATAAATCAACAAAAGAAAAGAATGATGGCTAGGAGTAACGTGGTCTCAAATCTGAATGAAAGCAAGTGTGATGAAATTGAGCCATCAGGGATCAAGGAGACTTCCCTGGACAACATGGGTGAGCTCATGAATTTGTCAACATACCCAAGTGAGTTGGAGACATCATTGATTGAGTACAGCTCAACCCAGGTCCGCCACACTGTGCCCTTGTTAACAACAAGTCTTGACAAAGGGGTTTTAAGTGATGGTGTAACCAGGTGGTCAGAGGTAAAGAGCATAAACACACAGGATGAGTTTTTGACATTGGAACATCCTCGGAAAAACATTCTAGAATCTTGGTCGGGTGGTGCTCATTTGAACTTGGAAGGGCTGAACACGGGGGAGGGGGAGGTGCGAAGATCAGGAGTAAGAGCCCCTGTAACACTGGGCAATGATGGGAGATGTGTCCACCTTGCAAGGATTTTCAACATAAAAGACAGACTTGTGTTCAACCAGGGAAATGTGCTAAGATTGTTTCAGCATTTACCGAGAATACGCTCACTGTGCTCAAAAGGTATTGAGTCAGTAGAGTTTATGAGAGACACACGATTTGATAATGTAAAATTGTGCTTGGTCAAAGATAAGTTGATGGAGGATACAGTCCTTCTCTTATCCTTAGGATTTGACTTGACCGATGAGCGACATGAGAAGGGGGGACCACGAGATGAACAAATGGGGCCGTTGCAGGGGGTACGGAGAATAAGAAGTCACAAGAAATTGGTGGATCATGACTGTCGCAGTGACAAAAAGATGGAGGATGAGGGATTCAGCATTTCCAGAAACTCTCCTTTAAGTGGGAGGATAAACCTACCTTTAAAGTAACCGTAACCATCAACAGTCAAGAGGGCTGGGGCAGGACAGTTGAATCCATCGCCAGTCGGTCAGCGAAGGGGGTGGGTGGGGAATGCTTGGACTGGCTACCTAGGGCTACCTGGAATACGAGGGGTTTTGCACATTGGTTTGAGAAGCGGGATTGTGATTTTGCCTTATGCAATGTTTTGTGTTTCCAGGAAACATGGCTAGAAAAAAAAACTATTCCGACGGCTACTCCATTTTTTAAAATCCAGCAAAAAAAGGGTTGAAAGGAAGACCGGTTTCTGGATTGCTAACAGCCATCAGATCAGACCTGGGATGGACAGTAATGTCCACGATCAACCCTAATCTATTTACTGAGGGTTTACTGATTAGATTCCCCGATTTTTTTGTCTTAGGGGAACTGACTTACTCTTCTGCAGCGTTTACTGGCAACCTGAAGCCATCTCTGTGCAAGCATTCTTAAACGATTTTCAACACATGCTGGATGCATGCACTCAGTTGGTCTCAGTGTATGCTATAATCCTATATGGGGATTTTAACATGCCCTGTCTAGGAGTAAAGATGGGGCGATGTAGAAAGGGGAGCCTTAAGTGGAGGGTGGCGAGCGAAAAGGAGTGCATATGAGCAGAGGAAATAGGATGAAAAGATTGGCACATCTTGAATGGGTAGGTCCGAGGTGACATGCCGAGTAAAGCTACTTGGAAGAGAGGCGATTCTAGCTCTACCATCGGTCATATTTATGTTTCAAGCAATCTCCTCCCTTTTGTAGACAGCCTAGAGGTCCTTGAGACAGCCGATAGTGATCACAACATTCTGAGAATGGTTTGGTGAAGTGGAATGCAAGTAAAATCGGTGTGGGGCCCAAACAACCTTGAGGTTACTCAAGGACGTAACAGACTCAGATTGAATCAAGCAAAGATCCTTCATGTTACTGAGAAATCTACGGTGGCAGTGGAAACAGGTAAAGGCAACTATGTGTTTCCCTTCGTAAACTATCCAATGCTCCTATCAGAATTCGAGGAAAAGATGGGGGTTAATAGCCTGAGAATCTTCTCAAGAAAGCACGCTTATGATAGGGAAATAGCATTGGCAAAACGGTTGTTAAGGAGTGACATCAAGAAAATCAAGTCATTGTTGTTGTTAATGGTGCCGGTGCTTCAGTGAATTATCTGCCGGTAGGGGCCTGAACTACCAGCAGGTCAGGCCTGCCGGTTGTTCAGTGCCCATACCGGCAGACTCAGAGTGACCAGGTCTGGAAAATGTGCCGGTAACCGTTGTTATCGTCACCTTCATTTCCAGACCGGGTCACTCGTAATGAGGCCCAGGACCCATGGGGGTACTTTGCCACAATTTCCAGCAACAGTTATTACCATTCCAACACACGTTTCTGTGCCAGTGGGGGTCAGATTTACCTCCAGCTTTTAGCTGGAGGTAAATCTGTCCCCCTACCGGCAAAGTTGTACTCGGCCAGTCCCGTAAAAGTGCCGGTAAATGTTATTACCAGCACTTTTACTGTGTACCGGCCAACCCTTAATGAGGGCCAATTGACTTTTAAACATCCTTTACAATCGTTTAGCTGTATGTACTGTTAGAGTTATGGAACTGTGTGTGCCTTGTACAGGGAAGTTGAGGGTTAGGCTGATGCCCCAGTAGGCCTCCGGTGCATCTTCCCTGGATAGGCGATGCATTTGGAGAGCAATCTTGAAGGCCCACCTGCAGGCTACATTCTTGATATCATGTTGTAAGGGTGGGGAGAAAGAATGGTGAGGAAATGACAGCCAGAGACAGGGCAACGGTAACTAGGAACTGTTAGATTAAGTAGGGGTGTGCAAAGAAGGAGGCAGGAAGTAAGGGGAGTCAGAGTGTGCCAGGTGGGCGTAGGGGAACAGCACACAATGGATTTCAATCCAAATAAGAGGGATTTGAAGAGGGACTGGTATTGCGTAGAGAGTCATCCCGCATGAAGGCCGTGTGCAGAGATCGGAGAGGTGTGTGTGCAATGTTGCGGAGATTTAAAGTTGCAAAGTTATGCATTACTTTGAGGGGGGGAAGGAACAGGGAGGTAGAGAGTTGAGGCTAGAGTACTATAGAAGACAGCTGAGGACCGGAGCGGAAAGAAAGGTCTTAGTCAAGTGGTAGGTACGTTGAGGTCCAATCTTGCAAATATTCAGTGGGTTTCAAAGTTTCTCAACAAGCCATAATACCTTGGATGTGGCAGAACATGGATTGGGTTTTCATCAGTCAACTTTGGCTTAACTATGGCCGTACGGAGAGTGAGAAAGATATAGAGAGAGGGGACGAGAGTCACCCATTGAGAACAGGGCGGGGGGCTCTATACATTGCCTTTAATGTGTTCACCCTACTAGGCGTATTTAAATGACATCATCACATGTAGCACTGCCATTTACTTCTTCTTGTCTTGTTCATCCCCATGAAGGCTGCATCCCTCCTCTTCAGATAATAGCACATGGCCATGGCACTGCATGGTCATGTTATGCAAGACAAAACAAAAGTCAGTGCACTGGTGCGGCCCACCTAGCCATGTGTATAGCGTTTTGTCCCTCTGTGGGGTGTAGCCCTCCGGAGCAGTTTTTCAGGATTCAAAATGTGCTTATTCTGTAAATGTCCTTAAGAAGATAAACATACTTACAGTGTTTTTATGTATGTTATCTGTCCACAGTTCATTTCTAGCTCAAGAGGAAGAGAGCGTAATCTTAAAAAGCATCAGCCATTTGTTTTGGACTTTTTTTCACATCTTGGTTGATAATATTGCTCATTGATTAAATCTTTGTGTTCCTCAATCAAAACATCAAAATAATCTGTTTTCTTTGAATAGATTCTCCATGATATAAATTGATATTTCTAGAATTGAATATTTAACCTTCTTTGGACGGAATTTGACAGTGTGCAGGGGACGAGGGGGTTCCTACTTTGGATCCTCTTTTCTCTTTTCATATTTTTATTGGTGGTTCTGTTCCAGGACCATTTTTCCTCCCCCGCACTTTGAAATACACTATAACACATTTAATTACATCAAAATAATTATGTTAACAAAATCAGGAGTGCACATACAAATCCTTGTATGGTTTGTTTCTCCACTGGTCAAACACCAGTGTGGCACATTTTGTTTGTAGCACCCATTCTTCCCGAAGAAATGTATAACCATGTCCTTTTCATGGATTAATGAACTTACAGACAAATGTGCCACGACACTAGCATTTGACGCAGAGGAAGCCAAGCGCATTTTGTCATTGATAAATGACACAGAGAAATCCTGACAGAGCAAAGTCAGCCCGGACAGATTAATATTCCCACTTGAGAAGCTTATGAGAAGAGAAATTGCACAAAAACTACACGCCACCACATTGGTGCAATACTTCAAATCCCAGAAGATACCTAGGGGCTTGAGGGTTTACCTCAGACCAACCCTATGCAGTGAGAACAAACTGTTTGTGGAGAAGTTAGACCAAATATTAAATAAGTGTTCCCTGGACTTAATTTTACTCACTATAGAAGAACTCACAAAATCCTTGACCTCAATAGATACAGAAATTATTGCCCTCAAAATCCAACTGAGTGAATTTAAATCATCGGATGAACTATCACAACTACTGACTGATATCAATTCCAAATTGGCAGGATGTAAGGCTGATATTGAGCAAAGGAAATAGAGAAAATTCAAGACGGACACCTTTAATTACTTGAATGACATTGTTTACAGCTGGCAAGAATACTATCACCACCGCAATTTAAACAAAGGGAAACCACATCATCCAACCCATCAAATTCAGGTAGTGACAGCAGTACCAGCAGCATAGGCGATCCAATACAACCGGATGACAGAGGCCAATCCTCAGATCCAAGTAACAAACAAGCTGTAACAGAGAGAACAGTACCAACAAGTCCCTCAGAACCCCCAGCATCACCTACATCACCTAGATCAAGTGGAACTGGTGTTTTTTTAGGACTACGAGACAAACCAAGAGAAAAACGAGGAGAGGGAAAAGTAGCTCAAAAAAGAAAAAACAAGTGAGTGAAAACCTGGTTGTAAACATCTCCAGCAAGATCCTTACAAGCGGGCAGCTAGACATGTTAAATCGTGGATTATCTTTCGTTCCCACCAGGAATACAACATTATTTGAAGAAAAGATTTGCCTGCACAGACTATTCAGGAAACTAAGACTTAAAATGTTCTTTGAAACTGAGGAGGATTTGGAAGTGTTACACTCAGGAGAAGAAATGTCTGAAATTCGACCTAAAAGCAACTTTGACCATCACATTCAGAATTCCATCCTCAATTTATTTGAAAAAAAATTTGCTATCTAATTTGAAAATAATTTACTTCCATAAAACAACACTATTGAATGTGAAGAACTGTCAATTAGACCACATCGAAACATTTGCCAAAGACAAGATCTTACCATCAAGCCGGCGGACAAGGGGGGAGCAATTGTGGTAATGGACACAGAAGACTACACGAAGAAGTGCCTCGAACTGCTGTACGAGGAAATTACTTACATTAAACTGGATGGTTACCCGATCATTAAGATTAAAGCACGCATAGAGAGAACAGTGGAAGACGCTTGTGACAATGAATGGATTAGTGCAAAAACAAGTGAATTCTTGATCAACCAACATCCCATCACCACTCCAGTGTTCTATGGTCTCGAAAAAGATACACAAGAACCATGCCAATCCACCACTGAGACCGATAGTGGCAGGGTCAGACAGCATCTTTGACCCCCTAGCCATATATGTAGATTGGTTATTACAACCATTGGTCCAGGAGATTCTGAGGTATCTTAGAGATACAACTGACTTTTTGAATTGCATTCGGAACGTCACTGCCTTAAGCACAGAATTTATCCTGCTCAGCATGGACGTGTGCAGTATGTACACGTCCATCCCACATGATGAGGGCATTGAAGCAATACAATGGCTTCTACTCAATTCATCAATAACAAGAGGGAATCCACACTTCATCATGAAACTGCTTAATCTGATATTATATAACAATTACTTCAGATTCCAAGGCCAGTTTTACCTACAAGCTACAGGTACATCAATGGGGTCAGCAATGGCCCCAGTATATGCCAATACGTTCATGTATAGATTTGAACACAAGTATGTGTTGGGCCACCGGGATTGGTCAAGTACGAAATTGATGTGGAAACGTTTCATAGATGACATTTTTGGCATCTGGTGTGGCACCCCGGAAGAACTCACTTCTTTTTTCAATTACCTTAACTCGGTACACCATAGTATTAAGTTCACTATGGAGACTGGAACATCGTCCTTACACTTTATAGATGTGTGTAGACCACAAAACCCTCACCACACACCTTAGGCACTCAGCACATTTCTCCAACCAAGCTGCTGCCTGGATCACCTCTTTCTTAGAAGGAAGAGCTATGAAAGCCTTCTCTAACACAGCTAAAGCAGCCCCTACCATCAAACACTGTGGTGTCCCACAGGGATCCTGTACTGCTCCTACGCTGTACAATATTTTTACTAAGCCTCTTTTTGATAAACTTGATGCACCTGGGATTGCATGTACAAATTATGCAGACGACACCCAGGTGCTCCTCCCACTAACAGGCTCCTATAACCAAGACGCTTCAGCCCTTAGGAAAAACTACGCCACCATCCAGGCGTGGATGACCATCAATGGCCTATGCCTCAACGGGGACAAGACTGAGATTCTTATTCTTGGCCAAAAGACCACTCTAGCCAAGCTAGACTGTCTTTATTCCAACTTTAACATTGATAACTGCAGCAACCCTATCCTAACATCTGTCAAAACCCTAGGGGCCCACATTGATGCCACACTCTCCATGAACAAGCAAGTCAGCGCTATTGTCTCTGCCTCTGCCCTAAGCACGAAA
This sequence comes from Ambystoma mexicanum, assembly GCF_040938575.1. Lineage (NCBI taxonomy): Eukaryota > Metazoa > Chordata > Amphibia > Caudata > Ambystomatidae > Ambystoma > Ambystoma mexicanum. The sequence continues at coordinate 1,134,816,610 of NC_090932.1, read as the reverse complement.
CTCATCAACGCCATCAAACCATTCTTAACCAAGGAAAATTGTCTCTCAATAGCCAGAGCTATCATAGGTGCAAAGCTTGACTACTGCAATGCACTCTTAGCCGGCACGTCCACAAACACGTAAACAGACTCCAAATCACCCAAAATAACTCATTAAGAGCAGCCTTAAGTATTCCAAAAAGAGACCACATCTCACAAGCAAGACGGTCCATTCACTGGCTCCCTGTCAAAGAATGCATTACATTCAAAATACTCACGACTACACAAAAATGCTTACACCGGACAGCGCCGCCCTATCTTTCACACACACTACATAGATCCAACGCTTCAAGACCTATCAGATTATGCTACACAAACCAACTCACTTTACCGCGAATTAACAAGGCCAAAGCAGGAGGGCTAGGCTTCCCATACATAGCCACAAAGCTTTGGAATGCACTCCCCACTGACCTAAGAGCAGAAACATCTCACACTGCCTTGAGAAAAAACCTTAAAACTCTTCTCTTTAACTAAAACACTCACCAATGCATTTTTCGAAAACCATCCCATGCAATTTGTACAATAATCATGCTTGTATGTGTTTTTCATGTGTAACTAAGTTTTGATCTCTCTCTGTAATAAGCGCCACGATGCCCCTGGGCTGTTGCGCGCTTAACAAATGTGAATAAATAAATAAATAAATAAAAGTGTCTAGAAATTCGAGACTGCCAGATTGTGGCTACTGTTTACCATAAACCAACTGATGTCAATAACCTCCTACACTTTCCATGCTTTCATCCAAAATCCATGTTGAACAGTCTACCGTATAGTCAGATGTACGTCTTAAAAGGATCATCTCAGACCTAGCTGGACTAGATGTGGAGTGCGCCGGATTGATGGAAAAATTTGAAACAAGGGGATATCCGGAATCAGTTCTTGATGAGGCTAAACAGAGATCCTACCTACTAAATAAAGACCACCTCCTCACGACTAAAGTAAAAGATAAGGACACCCCATTATTGTACATATCGAATACTCCCATCAGAGCTTTCGAGTTGGCAAAACTATCAAGAAACAATGGGGGGGTACTAGAACGACCCGCTCCTCCACAAATTGTTCCCAAAAGTACCAATGATGGCTTTTAAACGTGGCAGCAATCTACGGGACACTCTCGTAAGAGCAGAGAGACCTCCAAAGGAGAAACAGCTCCTGTTGAAGACAAGAAATAAGGGAACATTTCCATGTCTAAGCTGTACCCATTGTAATAAAGTGGTAAAAGGCGATACGATCTCACACCCCCACACAGGTAAAAAAATAAAGTTGCGGGACTTTGCAACTTGCCTCACAACAGGAGTCATCTACTCAATCAAATGCCCTTGTGGCAAACTGAACGTTTGTCGTTTGTCAAACTGTAAGACCTGTGAAAAATGGACTGACGGAGCATAAATCAAACAGATGCAAGATTACAAAATCACCACTTGCAAGACATTTTATGGAAAGTCACCACACCATAGCTCAGCTCAAATTTCAAGTCCTAGAAGTCTTGACAAAACCCTACAGGGGAGGAGACTACCATTCCATTTTATCTCAAAGAGAGAAGTATTGGATACATCTCCTGGACAATTTAGTTAAACACCACTCCTAGCAAGAGAACCACACCCCTAACCTATTAAGTGCTTGTGACCTTCATTAGGTATCTATAGCTTTATCTCGCCTGATTCTATATAATGTGGTAGAAGGACACGTGATTTAAGCACAGAATGTATTACTCAGAACTATAAGACTTATAGAGACAATACAATATCCCTTAATACATGGTGATATATACTCTGATGGAACCTCTGTTCAAATACTTTGAGTCCGGGATTTGTTGACCGGCCCATCAGAAATGGTTTGTTAGTCATTGAAACCACATGCCACTACGAATATGTACCGGAGTCCTTAATAATGAATTGATGAATCCCTTAGGATGGATTTAACACACCACCGTCCATCATTACCCAACTCACACAGAGCTCTAAACTATCTCTTTCAAACCAATCCACCTTTATAAGTTTAACCTTGGCCATATTGCATTCCCTGAATCCACTCAAAGATGGATGCCAGGTTGCATTCCATGTTAGCAAAGCCCTACATTTGGCTGAGCCATTGATTTAAGGAACTAGTCTGTCTTTTATATCAAATGACACCATTGTTTCTAACTTAACAAGAAAAGGAGTGTGCGCTGCATTCACAGCGTCCTTTGCCGTCTCCTTAGTAACTGACGTGCCGTTCAGCACGTGCGGTAGTGGCTTTGTGAGCCCATGAGAACGAGAGGGGCACGTGCCGTTCTCACAGCGTCCTGTACCATTCCCTTGGCAACCGACGCCTCTAGCTGCAAGCACCAAACAAACACATTATATCCGAAACAGTTTGACGCACTTACTTAACTATATATAACTCTTTTAGGGACTCATAGAGGAGAGAGTTCACAGAACGTATATTAACTTCATACTGTTGCTTCGCAGCACACAAACATAGTTACCCACAAAGATCGCTGTGTTAAAGCACCTTCCCAGGGTGAAGACACGTGAGAAGCCAGTATACGAAGACTAGCGATCCGTAAAACATACAACGTGAGATCCAGAACACCGGATGATCGGTGAGATTGACATATACACTCCGTGCCCCTGATTAATAAAATTTCTTTTACTAATACAATTATCATTGCAGAGCTTAATGAAGGCTCCCCTCTCTATCATTTACAGGGTCTTGAATTCCAAGGCTGGCTTGCCATTTTTTTCAACACAGAGATTTTTTCCTATTAGAAGAACCATCACAGAATAGATTCAAGGTACTCCCAATTTATAAGTCTTTTATTTTACAGTTTGTTCATGACAAGAGATATTTGTGAGAATTACATAGCAATAGTAGAAGTGATGAAAGAATAAATGATGTTACTTCTAGAATATTTGAAGTGGGTTTTTGTTGTATATACTTTGAGGGGTAGTTCATCTTATTGTGAAGTGGTCTTTTTATGAAGATACCTTCGTAACCAAACATTAGGAGGGTCCGATCCAAAATTTGGAGTGGCAACAAATGTGAACATTGTGTATCAAGCTCTAAGATCACTTTCGATTTGTGCTTCACTTATTCTGTAAATGTCCTTAAGAAGATAGACATACTTACAGTGTTTTCATGTATGTTATCTGTCCACTTTTCATTTCTGGCTCAAGAAGAAGAGAGTGTAATCTCGAAACGCATCAGCCATTTGTTTTGGATTTTTTTGCACATCTTGGTTGATAATATTGCTCATTGATTAAATATTTGTGTTTCTTAATCAAAACATCAAAATAATCTGTTTTCTTTGAATAGATTCTCCATGATATAAATTGATATTTCTAGAATTAAATATTTATCCATCTTTGGACGGAATTTGACAGTGTGCAGGGGACGGGAGGGTTCCTACTTTGGAAACTCTTTTCTCTTTTCATATTTGTATTGATGGTTCTGTGCCAGGACCATGTTTCTTCACCCACACCTTGAAATACACGATAACACATTTAATTAAATCAAAATAATTCTGTTAACACAATCAGGAGTGCACCTACAATTCCTTGTAGAGTACATCAATTAGCCAATTAAGCACACATATAACTGTACTGAAGAACTTAGAATTGTCATCCAGCAACAAGGTTCGTCTTCAACATGTCCGGGATCAAAAAAGCCTAGTATGGAGAATGAAATAATATTAGCATGCTTCCACAAAGGATATCATACATGTTGTTGTTGCCACGTTGAACACTGTTGTCCGAACAGGAGCCCACATCTCTGGCCTATGAGCAATGACCTCTGCAGGTATAAATTCTGTGTCTGGGGCTTTATTCAATGTCTAGTTGAGTATGGCCTCTATTTGAGTATAGCCTTGATAATCCCACTGACTCTGATGGCCGGGGGTTGAGCAGAACTGAGGTATCTTTTCCCGGCCGAATGGGCCCAGGATACACAGGTGTAAAGTAATGAACCTGAGGATCTTGTTTGATTAGAGACACTAGGGGGAGGGGCATTTTTCTTCCTCACTATTTCGAGTCATTTCCCAAATGCCTCACATATGTTTTGTGTTTATGGCTTCTAACATTATGGACCAAATCTCGACTGTATTGCCCCTTTTTTAAAAGTTTTATTACGTTTTTTATTCCAATCACAAGCCTGTCTATGGGTTGTGTTTTCTATCAGCGGGTGTAGTTATTTGAAGTAAACATCACTATATCTATGTTGCATGTTGAACCAGGGCTGAGCTGGTTTGATGGACCTATTCTGTGACCCAACATTTGAACTACTGGTGAAGATAGGCTCTGCTTCTCTGGAGAGGGACTAGTAGTCCAACTCATCCCTATCAGGTGAGCTTAATCCAAGCATAGTTTCCAAATACGTAGATGCTGCATTCATTACGTCCACAATGAGTTTTCCTAGATCAATGTTTGTCCATCTCACCCTTTTTATATTGTTAGCTAATATAATGCAATAACTAAAGGCATTTCAACGCTAGGAATGTCACAAGACCAATATAACTGTTTCTGTGTTCTTGTATTCTCATGATTTCCCATGTCCACCTGCCCCTTTTTGTCTTGTGGTGCCTGCCTGGAAACACCTGTGTATAAGCACCATACACATGTCCAATAAATAAATCTTTAACCCTCTCTCTTGTCAAATGAATGTGGTCACTTTCTAATTTGTAAATAACTGGGCATCAGTTATTTTCCACCATTTCTCAATGTCAAGGAAAATATAGTCAACAGGGGAGTGTCTATTTTTAATGACAAAGGAATTTCATGTGTGAGATTCCTGATTAAATCTCCCATGAATTCTGAGAAAACGAGAGATTGAAGCAATAGTTATAATGGGGGAGCCCATTTTATCCAAATTGCACTCCCGCGCACCTCCCAGTCTATAGCTTCCTCTCCAGACTCCACCCTGTCCACAAACATTGCCTTCAAATCCCAGCATGTAATTATTGTCAGGCACTGGCATCAGTTAAATAGATGTATCAATTATATAGATCCTGTCTTGGATATGATCCAAGATTCCTCCTGTAGCTTGTAGATAACTGGAGATATTTAGAGTATAGACCTTTATCGCATAAATACGAGTGCCTTGCCTGGTAGGCAAATCTCTCAGACGCATACATTATTGGTTGAAGAATTTGTCATTTCTAATGATGTACGTAGTAAAAGTCTGGGAAACCATACTGATGACCTCAAGCCGGCCCAACCCTTTTTTTGACAGTCCGATACATTTGTGGATGAGCTGAAATCCTTGTCCTGAATGGAAGAAGTGTGACAGAGCTCGTGCAATGCACGTATTTTAGATATTCCGTCAAGCTCCAACCTATCTGTGGCCTCTAGTTTTCTTGTGAACCCTGCTTTGCTCTACTAAAGACTAGAATTCTATCCTTTTCCGCCTCATCCTTCAGTATAGATGACGAATTGACCGCCAATGGGAGAAGGATCTTTTGGATCATTGAGGAATTTAATGGCAACGCAGGAGAATCGTAGGTCACATCCTTTGCCGATGACTCTATAACATATGGCATTGCGATAGTGTGGAATGTGCACACTTGGCACACTGAATTTCAGTCATGTATGTTGTGATAGGCTGGTGTGTTCTTGTGGCGGTCATTACTGAGTTATGTGGTCAAGGGTGTGTGTTGGTCATGGATGTTGATTTGTCGCTGCTCCACAGGATGATGGTATTGTGGCTTTAACTTAAAAAACAGGCCCACACGTGACATTATGGTACCTGTGTCACATAAGACGTTCACCTTAATGGTGTACTGCACCTTTCCATTTCTGCACACGTGGTCGCTGACATCACGTGGTTTGAGTTTAATGTGCGTGCATTGCGTACAAGCAATGACTTTGGGGAAGCCTGCAATGTTACAAAGTGCAGCTTCACCCAATGGGCATTTATGCAGAATGTTCTGTGCTTGGCTACCCTTTGTGGTATGGGCTGAGCACCTATAGCAATGTCAAGGGCAGCACCCGCTGGTGGAATTCAATGAACACTGAAGGGCCATAGGGCCACGCCCCATGTCCCAGTGCATCCCCTTGCGACCACAGAAGAAGTGGAGTTGAATATATTGTAAAAACTCTTCTCACACTTTTTAAAGTTTTTTTCCGGCAGTTATTTCCTGCAGCAAACGCAGGTGCACCTCTTCACTGCAAGACAAGAGCAGAGCGTCTCTGAAGCCTACCCTGCCCTTTGCAAAAGGACCCCTTTATGCATTTAAACAGGGTTGCCCAGTAGCTCCATGATTCCCTAACATACACGATCCATTTCCGTTAATGCCCCTCTTTACACCTATTTTTCCAATCTGGGGGATTTTCTTTTTGTTCTAAAGCAAAGTGGGGGCACGGAATGGACTAGCTGTGTTTGACATGCTTCTCTGATCAGCTTCAGAACCCCACAGTGCTCATTGTATAGTTCCACCTACTTTACACAGTGGGGGCTTGTTAAATGTTCACTTTGCCTTACACAGGTCCTCACTGCATAATTTTCAACATTTGCACGTCAGAGTAGGAGACACATATAATCTGGGGGGGGGGGGCGGGTGGTAGGGGACACTTTGTGGACTTGTAGCTGTGTTCCCGTCCCGAGTCCCACTCAGATAATCTTGTGTAAATAAATTGGTCTTGTAGTGGTTTGTTGTTAATTGGCCAAAGGAGCAAGCTCTGCTCTCCATTTTTGACTAACATTGCACTTGCTAGTAAGTTGCTACTAGTGCAGCATCATCATGACACTTTGTAACGTGAGCGCAAGCATCTATATATATCAAAAAGCTCCACCAGGCAGCAGCCGCAGAACCAAATGCACTACTGTACATTACTGCATCTACATTGCCTTTACAATTTCTCTAGCTCATAATCAGGACTGAACATTAAAGGCAATCTGCATGGGTGATGCTGATGGTTTAATTTTTATCGTAGCACTAAAAGCCAAAGTGCTGCTAATAATATGCATCATGCGGGGTCAGGACATCGGTCGCCTGTTAGGCAAGAATGTATGTAGTAACCCTGTGGGAGAATGCACCAGCCTTGTCCTCTTGGCAATAGGTAACCCAACCTTTGGTGTACGCCTGTACTACACAAGCTGGTAGAGTGTGACTGAGCAGCCAGGCTTATCGTAAGGGAGTCAAAGTGGCATGTATTCAAATAACACTTATACTCAAGGTTTCTTGATAAAATATTTATTTATTAATTTAACAGTCAGTTTTAAAATAAGCCTTCTTTATAAGGGAGTAAATATACAACACTTAAATATACTTCAAAAATACAGACTCTCAGTTTTAATAAATAAGTAGATACCCTTTTGGGATGGTACACAGACACTTGCTACACCCTGAGGTGACTTCAATTGTTTAAGACACTGTGGATATTGATATATCATGTGTACATTTAAAGTAATACTGAGATGTGTGGCAAATGGAAAAGGTTAGGGAGGGAAGCAATGGTTAGCAAGTTTCTCAAACAGGTAAGCACTTTTCAATCCCCCAATGCAATGTAGGTTAACCCTTCCCCAGCTATACAAGTAAAGAATGCATGAATTTGTGGAGGGACAGTTAAACACAAAGTCAGAGGGTAACAAGAGTCTTCAGGGAGCCAGGACAGCCAATGTCAAATGAGCAAAGTCTAGGGGAGCTGAGGCACTTGTTGAAGGTAGGTAACATTTTGCACAATGTTAGAGTTTTGTTGTAAAAGAAATCACTGTTGGGCCACAAGCTGGGAGGCTTGTGAAGGGCAAAGCTGCAAGCAACTCTGCAAAAGGCAGCAAACGCAAGTCTCAACTGAAAGCTAGCAAGCTACTGTAAAGGCTCACTCCCCAACTAACCAATACAAACTTGTAGAATATAACGCATCCCAGTAGGGAATGAGATTAGGAGAACAGGTTGCAAAATTAATAAGTCTTTATATAAAGTTGGCATCCAGAGAACTCTGCCTCCTCAAGAGTGCTCTGGCAAACAATACACTTACATGGAATTATAAAGCAAAACAGCATTATCGATTACATCATTAACATAGGGTATTACATTAATACAAGATTGGTAGGCGGAGCAAGGTTACATATGGTCATGAAGGCGCTGCTTCTTCCGGATAGGCTGCCCAGTTGGCAGGAGGGTGAGCGTCACGAGGTCCAGCTGCCAGTGTCCAGGAGGGGTGAGGGTTGGGTCACAACGAGATAGGGTTGACACTGACTAAGCTGGCTTGAGAAACTACCACTAGACATATAATAAATGATAATCATTAATACACCTTTGAGTAAATCTTTGCAAACCTATAAATTGCATTCACATGATTACATCGTCTTTCATTGAGACTTTTATGAGGTCTGGGGCTTAGGGGTCTTGTCCCTTGGGATAACCTGAGTGACTGGGTGGGTCTTAACACATCAAGGGGAGCGGTGAGTATAATTGACATATGATAGTTTTAAGACCCAATATACGGTGACAGAGGTCTGGAGTTAGTAGGGGCACTGTGGGGTGGGTTGCACAGCAGGGTCACACTTCTAGCACATCAAGTGAATACCATAGGAGGGCACAGGGTTATGGTCACAGTAATTTTCCACAGCAGGGGCAAGAGAGTAGGAGCAAGTTTGTGGAGATGGATGAGCTACAAGTCATTGTTCGAGCCGGTTCACACACAGGACAGTGATCACAGAGAAAGAGTGTTACATTTTACTATTTGTTTCAATTACCCCTGGCGCATCCGTGAGAAAGGGATTTGTGAGACTTTCAGACAGAGGAAGAAAAGGTGGGGGCCATGAGCGCTCTGTGCGTGGCGCTGCAGAGGGGAGAGAAGCCTTTTGTATTATCGGAGTGAGGCCTAGTTCAAAGATGGAGTTGAGGGTACACAAAATGGAAGCCAAGTGTATCCCGCAATAGCCCCATTTATGCTAATATTAACACAAGGGCAATGGAGGCGTCCCCCGCTACTGCGTGAGCAAGTGGTCCATATCGTGCTGAATGTATGAGGGGGGCCCAAGCGGCCTGTCACTCCCACACATTACCCCCTTTTGTTATATCTAAAGTAACAAACTAACCTTTATGATTATTTTCATTACGATAGTACTCTGCTTCTTGCACTGCTTCATCCCATGCGGGTGTCCCTTTGATTGGCATCCAAGCCCTACAAACGCTTTGTAAGCTCTGACCCCTTCTGGCATATTCATCAGGTGTACAAGTCATGTATATTCCCCCATTCCCATCCAGGTGCACCCAGACCTCTCTATACCATTGTAATTCTCGTGGCTCTTTGATTGTGGTGTGGTACAAGTTATCCACCCTATCCGCGGGGTGGCGGTATATACTGCAGTCATGCAGTACTTAGAGGGACCTGACTCCCCAGTTTGGATCTGTGCATCTTTCATATTTTAGACCGTTGTCAATTTGACCATTGTTACCATCATCATTGCAGAATTAGGCATTGATTTTGCACAACATCGAATTCCTACCTGGCACACACATCAAAATAGCAAAAGAAAAACGATGAGTGGGACAAAAATGTTCATCATCACACTGAACCAGGATGGTATCCAATTGAAAATGTCGTCGAACCAGTTGCTTGGCTCTATCCCTCCTTATTCCGCATTCTTTCCCACAAACTATGCACGGCCACGATGTCCGTGTCTTCAGAATGTACGATTGTGCAGCAGGCACTCACGATTTTTCGGCAAACACCGCCGTCCATTGCTGTGAGGAGATCCAGGACGTACCGGTTCTGCATTGTCATTAACCGCAGGGTGCAGAGTTCCACCTTGATCACATTAAATCCTTCTTCGGTGTCGGCCAGTTGGATCAGCTCCTAGCGCACGATCTGCAGCCATTTGGCGTTTGTCCGTGCCTGAAGTCCTGGCACCAGGAGGGAAGCAAAAAATGTTTCAGCAGAGTTGAAGAGTTTGTATGTATCTGGAATTTCAGCCAGGAGTTCTGATGATTTGCTGGAGATGTAGTTTGTCGACCTCCTTTTGTGGAACACTCTGTCTTGTCGTTTGTTTTCAGACAGAATGTCGTATGCAGAGGGCTCTGTTGTTGCTGGCTGGGGAAAGTACCCCTAGTTAACAGTACCTTGAGTCTGAAGAAAAGGTTCCAGCTGGCCTCTGTTCCTGTAATAGTTCCTGCAGATACTGTTGTTCCTGAGCCTGAGCCAGAAGGGAGGACGTCTGGGGGCTCCTGCACTATGGTTCAAAAGTTGGCGACAGCAATGGGCGCAATTCAGATCAGCGGCACTTCGCGGTTTCAGCTATTCGCAAATAGCACCACCGCAGTTCTTGGACACCTTGTGGGCTTCCTTCGCTTCTGGGGTCCAGCACTCTGTTGGGCTGGCTCAGGCTTGGGAAGTCCTGATTCGAGGGAGTCCGGAGGATCATCCTGGAGCTTGGTCCTGACTTAAAAGTGATAACTAATTTCTGGCGGTTCTGTCCCCTGGCACTCGGTTCCAGCATCCGCAAAGACGTACAGTGAGGAGGGTGAGGGTTTCCAGGCAAGTTCGTTTTGGGGCTGAATGGTCCCACCAACACAAGGGGAGAAGTCGTCCTATGCAGGGCTTCTCTAGTCAATCAGAATTCAGAGCTTCAGCAATGCAGCAGGGCTTCACCGGACAAACCAATGGTCCAGGAGGTTACAGCAAGCTTTTCTCCCAAGTTCTTCTTCAGTTCCTCCGTCCAGTGATCGACTCTGCCTTCCTTGCAAAAGACCTTGCCTTTTATGCAGCTTTCTCCCATTCATTCGCATGCCTTTAGTGTCACTAACACAGCAAGGTGGCTGTCCTCCAAGGACAGCCGGCCAGATAATCACCTTTGGGCACATTCTAGTAACAAAGGAGTCTAAGCACAGGGAGTTTCGGGCACCTTCCTTGCTTCCTGCCCCTGCCGGACACGCTGGAGCCAGAGGCGGGTTTCACCAGTGAATCCCACCAAAGACAAAATTAACAAAGGGACCAAACCTGGATTGGCGCGCAGAGTTATCTCAAGAAGTACCTTTCCAAAAAGAAATGGCGAAAAAAGAATACCGGGACCATTTTTACAAAATGGGCACCCATGGGTGCAATACTGCAGCTGAGGAATCAGCCTGCGGTAAAAACGCACAATGGTAGGAAAAATTAACCACTGCCACCAGCCATTAATTGTAGAAAGGGTAACATAAAAATGTTACATGAGAAAATAGTAAAAGGGGATACTAAGTAACCCCTCCGGCACTCCACATAAGATGGTGTGTGCTGGGTCTACAAAGTAACAAAGGGTAAGTAGTAAGTAAAGTCAATTTCACTTTACTGCTCTTGGAAATAGTGGAAGAGAAGGTATTTAAACCTTCCAAAGGACTTCTCTGTGACACTGCACTGAAGGTGCTGTGTGTCACAATACAATAAGTGATGCCTATGGAGTTTGTCAGACTCCAAAAACAAAGAGAATACAGAATCCAAATCAAATAACGCATGGGTGAGTGAGAAAAAGAGCTCACTCACTGCAAGGTTAAAATTAAAAAGTCCCAAAGTCCAGCAAAAGAGCTGGGGGTCTCTAAGGTAGAAGGGAATTAACACATTTCTGAAAATTCTCCCTAACATAGCTGCAGCGAAGGAGCAGCACTCGTTTTGTGTGCTGCGGCAGCCGGGTAGGGGTGCCGCACCATTCATCCCATGTGGACCGCCCAAGAGCAGATAAACAATGTTTTTAACCAGGCAATGCAGCTTTAATGACTGGTGTGAAATATGGACCTGTAATTGCAAGCCCATCGCTTCTGGCCACTGCTGCCAGGAAAGCATTGTGATGGTACCGGACGGCCGCTCACCAGCAGAGGCATCCTCAGGCTAAAACTTAAAAAAATGCAGTGAGTGTACACTGAAATCAAATACGAGCCCTAATTGTTAGTAATGTTGCTTAGCTTGCCTCACAACGATCCAGTACTATGATAAAGTTGCTTAAATGCAATTTCAACTGTAATGGTTCATACTTTCAAAACTACGAGCTCAGTTGTCTGTGCACCATAAAAAATTATATATTTGCCCATCAAGGCCTGGACTGCTTTTGGTATAAGTATCACCTCCAGCCTGCCCATTAAGCAAAATGCTGGTCAGATAGCATAGCGAGTAGAGTGCTCGCTTTGACATCCATGCAGAACCTGCTGACGCAGGTTCAAATCCCGGCTTTGACATCCATGCAGAGCCTGCCGACGCAGGTTCGAGTCCCGACAGGGCCAAACTCAGCCTTTCATCCTTCCGAGGTCGATACATGAGCACCCCACACTGTGGCTAATAATAAGCAGCTCTCAGAAGCCTGAGGGCTTAGCGCTCGGCTGTAGCGCTATATAAATGTGAATTATTATTATGATAAGTCTGTATAAAGTCTCTCTTAAAGCATGCAGCATCAAAAGGACATTAACATTAGAGTTAGGGATTTCACACATTGTCAATCTAGAGGTAGACTGAAGCTGGATAAAGTTGTTTAAATGTAATTTCAACAGTAATGGTTCATACTTTCAAAACTACGAGCTCAGTTGTCTGCGTGCCATAAAAAATAATTTATTTCGTCATCAATGCCGGACTGCTTTAGGTATAGGGGCCACCTCCAGTCTGCCCATTAAGAAAAATACCTAGAATTTCATCCAATCAAAGAGGTGGGAACTGTTATGCTCACAAGCAGAAAAACCCCAGGAGTGTGAGTAGATAGAAAACAATTATGTGCGCGGTCTGGACCGGTGCACCAGGCACTCAGCCACATACAGCCAGCCAGTGTGACTGTCTCTGAGCAAGAGACACCGTATGAGCAGAGCCGAGATAACATCCGCTCATACAGTGTCCAGCTCCAGCCCGATTTTAAGTTAACACAGGCAGCCTTGCTAAAATTAAACCCCTGCTCCTCGTCTTGCTTCTGATTGTGGGGGGATGGGGGGTGGGTAAATGGCATTATATCTCCCTGCCTAAAATTGTGGGGGTGTTTTGTCCCCCCATCACCTCCATGTCCTACGCCCATGGTCAGAGTGCAAAAGGGGAGTGTAAAATGGTGGTGTAGCCGCCTCTACCCACTCTTTTTGCACTCTGCTGTGCAAGTAAACGCTGCCTGTCATTGATTTACAAAGGATTTGTATGGAATCCGTCTGCATTTTGCTGGTATAGAAGCATCCGAATTCCAAAGCATTTATGCCAGCATGAACATGTCATGCTAGCATAAATGCTGGAGTATCTGTATGAAGAATGGAATGGGGAGGCAGAATTGTAACTTATGATATGCACATCCTCTCCGCCATACAAATGAATGAAAGTGCGATTGCACCGGCACAAACATGAGCTTATTCTTGGTGTAACGCCAGTATGCATTTTCATGCTGGCCTTAAACCAATGGGTTCCCTTTGAACTTGCCTGACTTTAGCACCTTGTAAAAGCAGGCGGATTCCATAGGAATCTATTGTAAATGCCTCCGTGCAATCATTAATTACGGGAGGCATTTATACCTTTTCTGAACCGGAAAGGAGAAAGAATATGTGCAACCCTTAACTGCAAGAGTTTACACTTTTGTTTTCCTCTCATTTTCAGAAATGATGAATATTGCATGGAGGAAACTTTCTTTTTTGTTTAACGTGCAGCACCAAGCACATTGATACATATATACAATACTGCTGCTTGTCACAAAGCAACAACCTAGAATTGGGAGCATGTAACATTCATAAATACCACAATAACTAATTTCTGATTGACACAAAGCAAAGGGCTGTGCTGCTTGTGTGTTCCACTGTATCTATCTATGTATCTGGGGTTTTCTATATCGCCACTAACCATAGGCCTCAGGGCGCTTACAAAGAGAGACATGGAGACAAAAAGATAATAGACACAGAGTAACACCCCAGAAACAAGCCAAGAACTGGAAAGAAAGAAGAGGGATTATAAAAAGAGGCCTGTTTAATGTGTAGATGGAGTAATTAAAATTAATCAGCCATGTCCAGCATCAAAAGAAAGATTTTCAAGTGCTTCTTGGAAAGGGCAGTAGAGTCACTATCAACAAGATGTTTAGGGACAGCATTCCATAAAGAGGGAGCCCAAGAATTGAAGCTAGCTCCACCGATTTTCTTGAGGGTAGAGGGTGGTTGTGTCAAGCAGGTATGATATGATATGATAGGTTATTTATAACGCGCTTACTACCCAGAGGTTTCTAAGCGCGGACCCGTGGATTGAACCTCTGTTGCTCCGTATGGTCTTGCTTCCAAGGTGAGCATGTTGCCGCTAAGCTATCCTCCCGAGAAGATGTACAGTACAAACGTCATATGATCAATGGCCCCAACTGATCTCCCCCCTGGAAATACACACTTTCTTGCATGAGTGCAAATGGAGGCAGTTTCCACTTTGGGGAATATGACACCCAGGGCTCAAGTCGACGGTACCCATGGGTGGACAAGGTCCACCCACTTTTTTCAGAGGGTGGACTTAGTCCCCCCAGCTAAGAAGTCGTCTTTGATTTTTTTAATTACAAGTGACTTCTCGAACCGCAGCCATCAGCTTTGCAGGCCGGACACCTCACCACTGCACTATATAACCTGATGAAAAATAACAAACAACTATAGGTGATATGTCTCGGTACAGCAAGTTGCATGGAACACATTTGTATTGGTCCTTGGAGTTTAAAACATGCACACCTTTTAACGTTATCAAAAACACTATAAGAAAATATCTTCTCTTTGTTTTGTGTGTGTGTGTTGATTTTTTGAAAGTCAAATGTCATTCGTCCTATGCAATTTGGGTGGTTATGCAAAACCAATGTAATGAAATGTGCATATTTCACCTTGACATGCTATTTTCTGGTGACGTCACATCCCATTGCATTTGTTGATGAGTCCCCCGCTTTAATTTTTAGGACTTGACCCCTGATAACACCACTACATCGGCGGCAGGTTGAATGACACTTCTGAATTGCCCTTAACAGGGCACGTGCTTAAAGTTAAAGATGGCATTCTCAAAATGGCAAAATTCAATGAGCAAAGTTTTAACTGTGACAAAAACAACAGCAATATATCACCCTCCAGAGCTCCAGAGGACCACCACAAATGGTCATTAAGATGAGATGAACCCCCAGAGCTTCTTCTTAGCTAAGATGTAGCTTGTATATCCCTTAACTTGGAAGAGCTAGAAAGAGAGCCAGTTGTGTTGTGCCTGCACCTTCCACCGACATTTAAATAAAGATGTATGTTGCAAGTGACACCTATCTGTCACCTGGCCCCCAAGTCCAGCAAAAAGCCTCTTTTAAAAAATAAATAGCTGTGGACAGGCCCCTAGCAACACCATCTTCCCCCTTACTTATTGAACCCCAGCGCAGGAATGCCTGAAATCCCCCCCCAAGGTCGCTCACCATCTATCACTCACTCTCCCTATTGCTGATTACCTGTACAACACTCCCTACCTGTAGCAATCTATCACTCAAGCTCTACTAAAACTCACCCTATCGCAAATTCACTTTCCAGTCTCTAAGCCACACTCACTCCATCACTAACAGTCTGGCCTGTCTCTGGGTACTTGTCACAACCGCAGGTTCCTGGCGTTTATGGAAGAGGTGGAAACATGGCGGTCGGCAGACCGTGCCGCCACGTTGTGCTCACTAGCGTGGTTTACGTTCTAGTCCTTTCCAACATGGCCGCCGCTGAGATTACTTCTCTGTTCACGCTCGGCGGTTCGGCGCGTTGCAACTTCTGATTCTTCTTCGTTGCCAGCGCTCCATTGTTACTCTCGCTTAGCGGAGTTCCGCTCCTGTCCTATTTTCCTCCTGTTGTCCACTCTCTCCCTCCTTATTACCGGTGCTCCTTCTTACTCGGGCACTTGTTGTTCTCCTCCCTTCTTTCCTCTTGCCCTACTTGCTTTATTTTCACTCTCTGGAACCCTCCCGTTCTCATTCCGGGCCGTGCTCTGCACTTATAGCTACTCCCTACCATCAGTTTTGCCGGTCTCTCGTTTTCCAGCTGGCTTTGGATCTTCCTCTCGTTCCGCATCATCAGATACCTACACTCCAAAGGGGTTTTTGTGCCGTAAGGCTTTTCCCCTTGCCTCACTTGTCTGTCGCGGGAGGGGAGTCCCCGCGAATTCATTCCCAAAGGGTCGCAGTGGCTTCCTCCCAAGGCAGACCCTATCTACACAAGAAGAGGAGGACATTTATTCGTCGACCTCGTGGAAGGAAGTTGGACTTCTCGTCTTCATCAGGTGAGGAGGAAGGGGAATTGAAAGACTCTCAGGGTTTGAGTGGGGTGGACCACGTTACGGACAACCCTGCGGATACGCCCACAGCGTCAGACATTGTTGATAGCTTGCAACGCCAAGATATAGACATGGCAACTCCCCAGCAACTTCAAGAATTGGTCGCGGCGGTACAAAACTTAAACCTGGAGGTTCAGGCACTTCAACCGGCAAATACTGATCTCCAACAGAGAGTTACCGCCAGAGAACAGCAAGTCACAGATTTACCGCCTTTGCCTCTGGTGTCCGGTAAATTTGACGGATCTGAGAAAAAAGTCAAAGAATTCTTGGAGGCTTGTAATATCCATTTCACATTCCGACAGAACACCTTTTCCTCTGATCATGCCAAAGTGGGGTTTATGATCACTCACATGACTGGGAATGCTCTAGCCTGGGCTACCCCTCTAGTGTCCCGGTCCGACCCAGTATTACAGGACTATGTAGCATTCAAGGATCTTCTCAAGCAGGCATTTCTTCGCACTGAAGGCGCTCACCAGGCTAGTGAAGACCTGTTGGATGTACGTCAGGGTGGTACTGACCTACTCACTTACATATCCTCCTTCAAAAGACTAGCTGCTGAAGCCGGCTGGCAAGAAGAGGCTCAATATACCATCTTCAGGAGAGGTTTGCGCGAAGAGCTAAAGGACGAGCTCGCTAGAATCCCTCGCCCTGATTCTTTCTCAGATCTCATAAAAGCAGTGGTACGAATAGATTTTCGGTTGTCTGAAAGGAGAAATGAAAAGAGAAAGACCCGTAACGTCAGTACCTACCCCGAGACTCACCCATCGACCTCCTCACCTGCCGCTCGTCCATCCACCCGGGAAGAACCTATGCAGATAGGAACAACCAGATCGCCCTTGACAGCTGAAGAGTAGAAGAGGAGAAGAGAAGGCAGCCTGTGTCTATACTGTGGCTCCTCCACTCATCTCTTAAGAGACTGCCCAGATGTACCTCCCAGACGTTCGGGAAACAAACGCCCTCGGTAGTTGGTAGGACGGACTACCGAGGGGCTTTTCTCAGTTCCTATGTAACACTTTCAGTTACTTCTGCTCATCCCTCGGAGGACCAGCGTCTTATGGTGATATCCGTCCAGCTTCAGTTCAGAGGAAAGGAAATAGAGACTCTGGCCCTGCTGGATTGTGGAGCAGCCGGAAATTTCCTGGACACCCTATGGGCCGACAAGATAGGCCTTCGTAGGATAGCCAAGAAGGAAGACCAGAAGGTAGAGGGTGTAGATGGTACCCCTCTGTGCTCCGGCCTCATTACCCATACCACAGAGGAGGTACGAGTACCCATTCAACAACACACTGAAGAACTGAACTTCGACATCATCCGAGCAGCTCATTTCCCAGTCATTTTGGGGATTGGATGGCTCCGACGACACAACCCTACCATCGATTGGTCGGCAAATCTCCTAAGTTTTCATTCAGCCTTCTGCCAGGAGAAGTGTCTTCCAGGACCCTTGTTCGAAAGCGTCAAGATGGGGTGTGCCCCAGAGAGGAGCACGATCCACTGTATCCCAAACAGTTTCCAGGAGTACGCCACAGTGTTCCAAGACCAACAACCTATGGAACTTCCTCCTCACCGACCTGAGGACTGTAGGGTAGACTTAGTCCCTCAGGCTCTGGTTCCGTTTTGTAGGATGTATCCCCTTTCATTGTCGGAAAAAGAAGTCCTTAGACGTTATTTAGATGACAACTTAGCAAATGGACTTATCCGACCGTCCAGATCACCAGCAGGAGCATCTTTATTCTTCATTCCAAAGAGGGACTCCAAAGACCTAAGACCTTGTATCGATTACCGAGGGCTCAACCAACTTACCATCAAGGACCGGTACCCTATGCCCATCATCGCTGAGATCCTGGAGGCCATCCAAGGTTCGGTAGTGTTTTCCAAACTCGACCTACGGAATGCTTATCATTTGCTTCGCATCAGAACTGGTGACGAATGGAAGACGGCTTTCCGCACTCCCTATGGATTGTTCGAATATCAAGTAATGCCGTTCGGATTGGTCAACGCTCCCTCAATCTTTCAAAGGTTTATGGACCGTATATTTTCAGATCTCTTGGGTCAAAATACCGTTGTCTATTTAGACGATATTCTGGTTTACTCCTGTCAACCTGAAGAACATACCCGTCATGTGAAGGAAGTATTACGCAGGCTGCAGCATCATCATTTACTGGTCAAGCCGGAAAAGTGTGCTTTCGCTAAGTCCTCTGTCTCCTATTTGGGCTTCATCTTATCCAGCGAGGGAATCGCCATGGATCCAAAGAAGGTCGAAGCTATTCTAGGCTGGCCCTCCCCTTCATCGGTTAAAGAAATCCAAAGATTTTTGGGACTGGCCAACTTTTACCGGAAGTTCATTCCTGAATTCTCCAGACTCACTCTGCCCATCACCTCCTTACTGAAGAAAGCCTCCAGGCCATTTCAATGGTCCAGGGAAGCCGAAGAGAGTTTCATTGGCCTGAAAAGAAGGTTCTGTTCAGCCCATATACTGAGACAGCCGGACCAACTGCTCCCCTTTATTCTTGAAACCGACGCCTCTGCGGGTGCAGTTGGCGCTGTTCTCCTACAAACTAATCAGGGTCAAGAACATCCCATCGCCTATTTCTCAAAGACCCTCAACCCTAGCCAACAGAACTACTCCGTTATAGAAAAGGAACTTTTAGCCATGAAACTGGCTTGTCTTGAATGGAGACATCTTCTCCAAGGAAGCTTACACCCGTTCCTGATACGGACTGATCACAAGAACCTACAGATCCTACGTCAACAAGAGTGCTATAACACCAGACAAGCCCGATGGGCACATTTCTTTGCACAGTTCCATTTTCTCATAACATACATACCCGGAACCCAAAACCAGGTTGCGGAAGCCTAATCCCGCAGAGATGAGACCTCTCTGTGCTACGAGAAAGAGCTCGTGTTTCCCCAAATCAAGATCATTTCCGCCGTATCGTCCTTCCTGGAAAAAGTGAGAGAAAAATCCCTTTCCCCCGAAGAAACACTCATGCAAGTGGGGAGGACTCCGGTGGATCTGAGGGACGGTCTGTACTTCTCTCGAGGAAGGCTCATCCTTCCTTCACAGGACCTCAGAATTCAAGCTCTCCAGTGGTGCCACGACTCAAGGGTAGCCGGGCATAGAGGATTACGAGGGACCCTGGAATTACTGCAGAGATCTTTCTACTGGCCCGGTATGCGAGCCGATACTCAGGCATACATCCAGACCTGTCTTATCTGTATGCAAAATAAGCATTCCACCCGAAGTCCCCTTGGCCTGCTTCAACAAGACCCGATTCCATCAGGCCCCTGGAAGCACATATCTACAGATTTCATCGTAGACCTACCGAATTCCCAGGGCTGTACCTGTATCATGGTTACTGTGGACTCCTTCTCGAAGTTGGCTCATTTTTCCCCCTTACCCAGAATACCTTCGGCCTCCCTTATGGCGGAAGTCTTCATGAAAGATATCTTCAGATTACATGGTCTCCCCAAGAAGATCGTGTCTGACCGTGGGAGCCAATACACCTCAAAGTTCTGGACAGCCTTGTGCAGACTGCTGGGTATCGAAAGGGCTCTATCTTCTGGATTTCACCCACAGACCAACGGGCAGACAGAAAGGCTAAACGGTACCCTTGAGCAGTATTTGAGGTGTTTCATCAACCAACAACAGGACAACTGGGTCTCCCTCTTACCAACAGCTGAGTTTGCTTATAACAATTCAGTACACAGCGCATTGGGAATCAGTCCTTTCTTTTGTACGTATGGGTACCATCCTAAATCCATAGTACCTACCTTCTGGACTGAGACTCCCATACCTTCCTTGGAAAACTCTCTGTCTAGATTAAAGGAAGCCCATAACACCGCCAACCAAAGTCTTCTAAAGGCCAATACCCGTAACAAACTACAAGCGGATAAACACCGGAGACCTGTACCGGAGTGGAATAGAGGATCTAAGGTCATGCTATCCACTAAGTTTTTACCCCGCTGGGTACGCCCTTCTAAACTATCCCCCCGATTTATTGGTCCCTTCGATGTTCTATCCAGGATCAATCCGGTGGCTTATCGCCTCAAACTGCCTAACAATCTTAGTCGCATACATCCGACCTTTCATGGCTCTCAATTACGTCCCTTCAGACCAGGGAACAGGAAACAGAATATCCCCAGACTCCCTACTTTGTCTACTCCCATCTCTGAAGAATACGAGGTCTCCCATATCCGGGACTCACGTTATCGCAGAGGTCGCCTCGAATATCTTATTCATTGGAAGGGGTATCCTTCCTCGGAAGATACCTGGGAACCTAGGATCCAAGTACATGCTCCCCGCTTGTTACGTCAGTTTCACAGATTACATCCCGGCAAGCCGGGGGGAACCCGACTTCGAGGGGGGCATACTGTCACAACCGCAGGTTCCTTGCGTTTATGGAAGAGGTGGAAACATGGCGGTCGTCAGACCGTGCCGCCACGTTGTGCTCACTAGCGTGGTTTACGTTCTAGTCCTTTCCAACATGGCCGCCGCTGAGATTACTTCTCTGTTCACGCTCGGCGGTTCGGCGCGTTGCAACTTCTGATTCTTCTTCGTTGCCAGCGCTCCATTGTTACTCTCGCTTAGCGGAGTTCCGCTCCTGTCCTATTTTCCTCCTGTTGTCCACTCTCTCCCTCCTTATTACCGGTGCTCCTTCTTACTCGGGCACTTGTTGTTCTCCTCCCTTCTTTCCTCTTGCCCTACTTGCTTTATTTTCACTCTCTGGAACCCTCCCGTTCTCATTCCGGGCCGTGCTCTGCACTTATAGCTACTCCCTACCATCAGTTTTGCCGGTCTCTCGTTTTCCAGCTGGCTTTGGATCTTCCTCTCGTTCCGCATCATCAGATACCTACACTCCAAAGGGGTTTTTGTGCCGTAAGGCTTTTCCCCTTGCCTCACTTGTCTGTCGCGGGAGGGGAGTCCCCGCGAATTCATTCCCAAAGGGTCGCGTGGCTTCCTCCCGAGGCAGACCCTATCTACACAAGGAGAGGAGGACATTTATTCGTCGACCTCGTGGAAGGAAGTTGGACTTCTCGTCTTCATCAGGTGAGGAGGAAGGGGAATTGAAAGACTCTCAGGGTTTGAGTGGGGTGGACCACGTTACGGACAACCCTGCGGATACGCCCACAGCGTCAGACATTGTTGATAGTACTTTGCAAGTGTCACCTAGCCACTGCTTTTAATCCCGCCCGCAGTATCTACTCTCTTGATATTGGGCATCATTACGAGTTGGCCGGTACATGGTAAAAGTGTGCCGGTAATAACATTTAGCAGCCCTTTTACCGGACTGGGAAGCTACAAATGTGTTCCTTCTCACTCATCATCAATTTCTATCGCTCAAGTGCTCCCATCACTTACCCTCTCTATCCATCACTTCCCCACTCTGGAAAGTGTAAACCCTCAGAAACATGAACATGTTTTGTAGTGATAGTGTAAGAATATATTTTTGATAAAGAACTCTGAATTTTATTAACGCACACCTAACATAAAAAGGGTGAGACAGCACTGGCATATATCAATGAGGTAAGTCTCATGATGGTCTCGGGGCAAAATCAGCATGAAAATGTTTTACAGTGGAAATGCTGGCATATATTGTTTAGACAAAATTGGGCAGAAGCATATGCTACTGATCTCACTATGAGCCATATATGAGCAGGGTCATATTAGGGCCTAAAATTCTCTCGAGCACCAAGGAAACAATGCCCCACAATCGCAAATGGCAATTAATTCCTTTTGTGGGAGGAGGAAGGGGTTAGTAATATTTGTTGCAAATTTTGCATGTTAAAAAATATGTGTTCAATAACACTTGCCAAAACTACTAGCTACAGAGTGAAACATCTCATCAAACTGGTTTATTTTTGACCAGAAGAAACTGGCCCACAATATTATCTTGGCCATGGACCCGTCCAAGCCTGTATGTGAGTCAAATGCTTGTTGTGCTTTGAGTGAAGGAAGCTTGTAGTGCTGTAGGTGCCCAAGACCCATGTAAGGGACAGTTTGACTGCATTCGCTTGTGGTACATGTGACATATGTTTCCACTGACCTTTGTTGTTACCCCACTATATAATCTTTCTTTGAGTACATATGTTTTAATAGTATTCGATGTAGGTCTTTAAAGTCAGCTGTATGGTACACTTTTGCCCCAATCTCAACTCCATCGCCAAAAGGGTGTAGACCATGTCCCCAATTTCATGACCCGCATTCCTGCTGCATCTCTTGAAATTGTCTTGAACTCCCAGTCAATGCTCTACACGTGTATATCAGTGCACTGGACACGCGCTGGAGGGATAGTGAAAGAATAAAATGCACGCAGTTCGCCCAATGTAATTGTGTTGTAAATTCTCTACCTGTCGGCGTTCTGTCTGGTTTTCCAGGTTCTGCATGGTCTTCCAGCTCACCTTCCTCAGTGGTAGGCTGTATTGGACGCTATCTGATATTTGCTTGAATCCCGATTGGGAGTGGAAAAACTGCATTGTGCGTTGACAGAGATATTGCATGTTGAGCCAGAGCTTCTGGTTCCAGAGCGTAACCGGCCCCCTGGACTGCACATGGAGGCAATGTGGGTAAAGACCCGGGAGATCATGAACGCGGTGTCTTCTTTCTCTGGAGAAGTAGGCTTTGCACACATGGTAGGATGACGTAAGGGGCTGTCCGCGTATGCAAATCAGCAAAGCCTTTAAGGGTTGTGTTCCCAAAATGTTCAGTGGACTTCACACGAAAGAGCAACGCTTGTCATTCTGGGTGTAGCCCTTATTCCAGGGATCAAGGCAGGAATAGGCTGCGGTAACTGTCAAAAAGAATGACATTGTTCCCACATGGCCCATGTGTCTGGTGACTCCTTCGCCTAGTGCTGTGTCCTGTCCATTATGTGGGGCAAGGTTGTGTGGTTTATAGAAGATGGACTGTGTGCAGGGAGTAAGGTGCCGCTCGTGCAAGTCGAGGTCAACCGCAGGGCACAATGTGCAAGGCACACAATTGCTCCTGTGCAAGGTACAGAGTGTGAATACATGGTGAAGGCTTAGAAAGAGTTTCTGAAGGATGAGAAGGATCTGGGAGTGAAAGTTGTCCAGTGGGAGTAACCTTTGCTTCCATACATCTTACACCGCATTGGTTTTTTACATTTTCAGGAGTAGGGAAGTTCTCTGGGGGTCCTCCTGTAGCATAGCTTTCAATGGCTACCCAGAATAGGAGAGCGACAATGCCAAGAAGAAAACCAAGCGAACCACCCACGGGAAGTGGCCTATCTACGGAAGTGCCAATAGCATGTCATATGTGACTATCAGCAAAAAAGCAGGAATGGTCTGGGGGAGGCGGCGCTGTAGCCCCAGATAGAAGCTAAGGAGCTACAGCCAAGAGGCTAGCTAGCCTCGAGTCATGACAGTCCCGACAGAAGTGTAGCCCCAGATCTGTTAGCCTAGCAAAACACCCCTGAGCAAGACCTTCAGGTTACATGTGTGCCATCAGTGTACATACAGGACAACACATGGAATTCTATGGGAAAGATTCTTACACCAAAATATATGCAGTTAATTCATACGTGTTCAAAAAAGAACTACACTATAGTATAGTAAAATGAAGAGATCACATACATTCAATATTTTATTTACGCCAACAATTTAAAAAGACAAAGCAACAAGAAAATAATGTGCTAAGAGCAAGTGCATAACATATGATACGATATGAAAAGTCATTTATAACACGCCTGTACACAAGTGTTTCTAGGCACGAAACACTTAGCATATAAAAGTGATTTGGGACAAAATGAATTCAAATTTGAAAAGGTACATATTATACAAAATTACTATTGAATATTCAAATTGATAGGAATAGTGAAAACGCATGAGAAACAATTATTTACGGCGTAGCCTAGTATCAGCCAAAGATAAGTCTACTAGCTGAGAGAAACAATAGTATGTGTTCCAGTGAGCCGTCCAGGTAAAATATAATTTAAAGACTCCAAAGTGAATTTCGACAAAACAATCCAGCTATAAATGTGGCTACATTGGGCCTCATTACGAGTATGCCGGACCAGCACACTCTGAGTTCTGTGGGCAGGTGCCGCCCCACCCACCAGCTCTGACCTGGCAGGTGGAACGGCACCCGCCTGCAGACTTTGACTGAAGCACCGGCACTGTTGCACACAGTGCCGGTGCTTCGGTCCTCCCCATTCCCATTCGAGTCCTGTGGGACTCGAATGGGAATGGGGAGTTACTTTTTCCGGCGCCTGGCTTTGGGGAATTACTGGGGATGTAATGGCCCGGTAATTCCCCAAAGCCAGGAGCAGGAAAAAACACAACTCCGGCGGCAGCCGTGCCGTTTTTACCGGCACGGCTACCGCCAGGGTCGTAATGAGGCCCAGGACAGAAAAGCTGAAAAACATAAAAAAAATTATGTCGGAATCTGCACTGTAATTTAGTTATTACCAAGGATAGTTTATAAAGGATATACTGCTCTGTGAGGCTGTAAAAGATGTATACTTCAGTCAGTCAGGTGTCACTTCAAAAAGAAAAGGTAATGCTTTAAACAAGACTTGAACTGTGTGTATTTGTACAACAACTAATGTTATGAATGGAAACAGAAAAGTACCTCCCCTTGGCTTCTGAAAGTACATAAAGCACCTTTCTAATGGATTGTATGCTCCCCAACGCTGTCCAGTCATTTGGTCGAAAATAAAAGATCGAATGACCATTTGGTCGAATACCATTGGTCGAAAAAAAAAAAGGTCGAATTTTTTTATTTTTTTATTTTCACCCCTTTTTTTAATTTTTTTGGGGTGGGGGGGTCCCCCCCAACCCCCTTTTTTTCTCTAAAAAACCCTTTTTTTTAAAAACGAAAACCCGAAAAATAAATATATAAATAAAAAAAGAAATTCGACCATTTGGTTTTCGACCAAATTGCGTCGACCAAATGTCATTCGACCAGTTTTCAGTCGACCAAATGACTGGACACCCCGCAATAAACCTTTGCTTCGCCATAACAAGTTTACAACCGAGCGTTGGAATTTGTACAGTGAATAGACTGGTCAATAGAGTAAGTAGACCTCAGACATTGGTGGCTCAGAACACTGTTCCCTACCTCCCACATCAAGTACCACCATCAAGTACCAGGAAAGTTGTTCATGTGTTGGAGCAAGTGGATGTGTTTCTGTTATGAACATTACAAAGCCACTTCCCATCACTCCTTCCACAAAGCCCCCACTCTCTCGCAGAGAAGCAGGCGCAACCAAAGGCAAACATGTGCGCAGTTGAATTCTTTGGCATGGCACCAATGCATTACAAACTCTTTATATCGCTCCAGCAGGAAGAAAATACAATAAGAAAAAAAGAACTACCAAAACCATAATCTCTTTCCCCAATCCGTAATCGCCATAAATTCCCTACTATAAAACACCCTTCATGAAGAGGTCCATCCTTTTCTTACTTCTACACAATCTTAAGGTACGTACGTACCTGTGTGCTTTTCCGGAAGGTCAGGGCGGCACAGGTCTTGATGGTGATTTTGTACCTTTGCGAGAAATATGGTGGGTTGTTACAATGCAGGGTTAGGGCGGGCTACGGGAGTGCTACGCTCATTCAATGTGATGGAGGTGATCCTCTTTTTGGCAGCGTTAGTCGCCTTCAGCGAGCTGTGCTCCGGGCACGTAGCAGGGTATTGGCAGCGCAACGCACTGTAGGTTAGGGGAAGGCCTCCTACCGCGTGGGTACACATCCTCTTGAATAAGGTACATTTTGTGTTTCTGGTCCAGATTTGTGTGGAGGGCGGGTTTCACTATTTGCAGCTATGTCCCAGGATAGCAGACTCCTGTGGTGGTGATTCTCCTCAGCCTCAGGCTGAGGCACTAAGTCTTGAGTTCCACCGCCAAGATAATTGCAGATGGGCTGGTGGAGCATACCATGGAGGTGGTAACTATCCGCTGGACCCCAGCGAGAGGCCTCCAGGATGCAGTGGTTAATCCCATGTTTTCCCCTAGTCTATTGTCGTACCCCCAACTCCCAGGAGAGTCACCCTTCACAATCAGCAAGGGATTATGCTGGGTTTTCCTGAGATGTAGAATGGAACAAGCTGCAAGGAGCAGAATGAAAGTGGAGTGTCCGCTGCCCTTCCTTCCTCAGAGTTTGGCTTCCACTTCAGCCATAAACCCCAAGATGGTCACTTTCTTTTCGATGTATAGGAGGGATATCCTGCTGTTGTGTCCTCAGTCTAGGCTTTTCTCCCAATTGCCAGGTGTCTCACTTGCCAGGTATCCCAACTCTAGGTGTCACCATTTTACTATCATGTCCTTAATATAGGCCTCTTTCCCACTTGCCAGGTATCCCAAATCTAGATGTCGCCATTTGCTGTTGTGTCCTCAATCTGGGCTTTTCTCCCACTTTCCCACATTTGAAAGTGTGTTTTTTCCCTCTATCCAGGAATCTCCAACCTAGGTGTTTTGCCTTTGCTGTTGTGTCAGAAATGTAGGCGTATTTCCCTCTATCCAGGAATCTCGAATCTAGGTGTTTGCATTCTGCTAATGTGTCTGCAATCTAGGCGTCTTTTCCCTCTATCCAGGATTCTCGAATCTAGGTGTTTTGCATTTTGCTGTTGTGTTTGATATTTAGGCGTTTTTCCCTCTATCCAGGATTCTCAAATCTAGGTGTTTTGCATTTGCTGTTGTGTTTGATATAGAGACCATAACCCTTTTCCCTCTATCCAGGATTCTCAAATCTAGGAGTTTTGCATTTTGGTGTTGTGTTTGAAATATCAGCGTTTTTCCCACTATCCAATAATCTTGTTTCTAGGTATTTTGCATTTACTGTTGTGTTTGAAATGTGGGTTTCTGTCCCTCTATCCAGGAATGTAGACATCCTCCCCCCAGCCACCACTGTGCTCCCAACTCTGGGTGCTCCACCGCCTCTGCTGGGCCAGGCTCGAGCCTCTCTCTAGCACTACTGCTGTGCTCCGAATGAAATAACGGCAGAACTAAGTCTCTGCACAGTAAGGGACCGAAACCATAGGTGCTCCACCCCTTCCCCCAAAATACTCGGAATCTAGGGCTAAGGATAGCTAGCAGGAAGGAGAAAGGCAGCCACAAACTGCCAGCGGTCTAATAAACCAAGGAACGCAGACTTCACATAGACAGCCCAAAGGATAAGTCCACCTATGGCGCACACCCAGGAAGCACCACCCACCTCTGCCTTTAAAATCGCCACCCAACCTAATACGCTAGCTATCAGACCGTAAGACCCCCCTTGACCGTGCCCCCACGTCCATAACCACAGACTGTTAAAACCACAAAGAGGGCAAAGGACAAATGCAACCCCTGCAGAACTCAGGAAAGTGTTGCGGGTGGGCAAGAGCCCCTGCAACACAAACAGAACAATAACGGGAACACATTAAACTAGAAGACTTCAAAAGACCACATTATGCCATGACACAGAACGGGACAAGACAAGAGAAAACTAGGTGAAAGAATAAATCAAATGGAACCACAACATGGCATCACGCCAACAAACACAGACACAGCAATGGAACACACCCATAAGCGTGACAGAAAATAGAACAAACTCTAAAAGAAGGTAAAAATCTTCATACCTAACACCATGCCTCACGATGGACCACCCACCAGAACAATTTACAACCACCAACAATGCTAAACACTCCAGAAAGGGACCAGGACTGCAAAGGAAAAGAGCAGAAACATCCAGAAGGAATAAGAGGGAAAACCACACTCTCACTCCTTATATCACCAAAACTCTAGGGCATCAGCAGCAACGGCAACGAGATACAGAAGAGGAACCAGAAGAAGTCAGGAACCCGATACGAAACCTAGCCGATTTACTCAATGATGAAACAGAGCCTACTGAACACACCTCACATCCTGAGTGTAAAGAGGAAACCAGTCAACAAAACCACCATAAAACAAAACAAGGAACAAAACAAAGCACTGTTCAAAACACTGCAATCTAATCAACGCAAGATCAATGTCCAAACATGCTACAGAGATCTACGATCTACTCTACGACAGTGGAATAGACATCCCATTTGTCACAGAAACCTGGTTAGATGACAACTACAAAGTCACACTACAAAGCTATCTACCCGACAACTTCAAATGCACACAGGTAAACAGAAAAGGAAAAAGAAGAGGAGGACTTGCAATAGCCTACAAAGAACACCTGAAAATAAAAACAGCTGAGCCACTGAACATCAGAAACTGCAAATCCCTTTTTCTTCACCTGACAGTGAACTCAAAAACAAACCTCACATTCATACTCATCTATAGACTACCGACCTACGATGCAACCTTCATAGACACCTTCCTAGAAGCTATCACAAACCTGGCCATCAAACACGATCACCTGATAATCCTCGGGGACTTCAACATATGTTTCAAAAAAGAGAACAAAAACTCACAAAAATCAATAATCAAGCAAATTGATACAATTAAACTACGCCAGATGGTTAAAGGAGCGACACACACAGCAGGACACACTCCACAAATACAAATACTATTGAGTGACCACTTTATAATCCTAATCTTGATCCAACTACCATCTAAAGCACCCAAATAGCCCCAAAGGCTCCCCTCCGATCTGGAAAAAGAACTGGAATACCATCAAAAGCAGTAACTTCAAAGAACAACTGGATTCTTCGAAACCCTCAACCGCAACCCTGAACAGAAGTGACCTAGAGGAAAAAGCAGACCTAATCCAGAAATTGATCGCTGAAACAATAGACAGCATCTTCCCAGAAAAACCCTTCATCCCATCATAAAAGAAAGCAATGGCAAGATGGTTGACAACTGAATCAAAAAAGCCACCAACACCCAGAAAGAACTATTCAACATCGTAAATAAGATAGGAAATACGCCTGGATGCAAAAAAAACAGTACCTTCACAATAACTATGCAATGATCTTGCAGATCATTTTAAAAATAAAATCACTGACATACTTCGGGTCATACAATGCAGACCAATTAACCAGACCATGCACCATGCCCAACCTACCCTGGAAACACAGAACAAGCTGCAAAGCTTCACCCAAATATCAGGAGCAAAATTCCTCAAGCTTGTGAAACAATGCAACAAAGCAGCCTCCCCAATGGACCCCTGCCCACCTGACATATATAAATCAATCCTTACACAGGGCACACCATTCGAGTGCCACAGAAACCTCTTCAACCAATCACTCTTAATGAGGAGAGTACCGCAGGCTTTCAAATCTGCATACATCAAACCACTCCTCAAGGATACAACAGGCGTGTGGAAGACCTCTCTAACTACAGACCAATATCAAACATTACCTATCTGGCAAAACTACTAGAGACCTATGTCTATGAACAAACATTGGACCATGTAGAAAATCACCAACTATTGTACCAGAAACAAGTCAGCTTCAGACCCCTGAGAGAGGTAGAGACTGCACTATTTCAGACGACCTAAAGACCAATGCAGATTCCAACACAAATTCAGCACTGATACTATGATACTACATGACCTCTCTGCAGCATTCGACACAGTCAGCCACAACATCCTCATCAAGAGACTTGAAGAAATAGTGATCATCGACACAGCACTGCTCTGGATTCAATCTTTCCTATCTGAACAAACAGAAACGGTATGGATAAAACCATTCAAATCTGCGCCGTTGCAAACCACCTACGGAGTACCACAAGGATCCTCCCCATCCGCACTCCTCTTCAACATCTACATGGCTCCACTAATCAACTTCATCAAAAGATACGGCTTAACCTGCCACAACTACACAAATGCCACCCAAATCATTAACGAAATTGAAGATGTACAAGAGAACACAGTGCTAATAGACTGTCTCAAAGAACTGTACGAATGGATGAACACGAACAGCTTCAAAGTCAACCCGGGCAAAACAAAAATCATGATTATATCCAAAAACCAAGGAAGCAACCAATACATCCCATGGCCCACAGAACTAGGAACAGTGCCCACACCATCTAAAATTGTCAAAAACCTTGGAATCCTAATGGACAAACAGCCACCCTAGAACCACAAGTAAACACGATAATCCAGAAATTATTCTTCCACCTGCACACAATCAAAACGATTCTACCATTCCTCTCCTTCACACACAAAACACTGCCCATCATCTCCCTCATCATGTCCAGGATAGACTACGTCAACAGCCTATACCTCAGAATGCAAGATTATCTACTGAAGAAACTGCATTGTCTACAGAACGCAGCAGTCAGACTTCTCCTCAAACTCTCATGAAGGGACCACATCGTTCCAGCGCTAATGATGCTACATTGCTGCCAGTCAAAAAAATGAATTACATTCAAAACAATGTGTATACCACACAGAGAAATCCACGGCCAAGGAGCAGAATTCATACAAAAGAAATTCAAAATTTACCAGACGACCAGAACACTCAGATCCAGCGACAACATCCGCCTGGAACCTAAACCACACACGAGGAAACAACTCGGTGGATCAGCATTCTCTTGCCTAGCCTCTAAACTCTGCAACTCTCTCCCAAGAGAAATATGAACCATGAAGCACCATCTAAAACTCTGAAACCCCCCAAAACCTGGCTCTTCAACTCAGAAATGGATGAAAACTAATAAGCAACACCCACACACCACGGAATGAACACACAAATGGCAAGACGGGGCACTAGGCCAGACCACGGCGAAGTGTAGAGAAGTAGAGAGGCCTCCAAATGGGAGGGAGACCAGGTTCCCATAGAGGGCCCTACCAGAAACATAGGCGAGAAATAGGACAGACCGAAGTTGAACCAAAGAGAGAGGGCATTAGAATTAAAGGGGAATGAGTGGCAACTGAACAGATAAACCACGGGAACCAAGGAGCTCAACGGCACTGGGAAGAGCCCCCCCCCCGCCCTCAAGGGGCCCATGGAGGCAATGGTGGCTGCAAACCAGGATGTGTTGGGGACAAAGCAATGTAGACAAAGCAAGGTAGACATCTATTCCTCTGAACACGGGGTGGAGGAGGTATCACCACTAAATAGCCCAGCTACCAAACCACAACTCTGCACAGAAAATAGGAGTGAGACCCCTAGCACACCACAATGCATGGCACTGGCAGGGATATGTGCCACAGGTGGCCAAAACTGAGGGGCTATGATGAAGTATCACCACTAACAAGCCCCACTAAAAAACTCATCCCTCTGCTTACAACTCTCAAACTCTAAACTAAACACAACCATGCAGCATAACAAACTACATACACTTCACAACACTGCAACAACGAAACAAACCACACAAAGCCTCGCACAACAGTACATGACAACTACCGACCGAAAATGAACACCTAAGTTCAGCGAACTGTGTAAACCGAACTGGAGCTGCCAAAGCACATCACAGCTCTCTTGTGCTTTTTTCCCGCTCATTCTCACTAATTTACCCTCCCTCCACACTCTACCCTCTTTCCTTTCACATCTGCCAGAGCGCCAGGGGACCAGTCAGGTGGTGATAGTGCGTGGCATTAATATCCTTTAACATAACATAACATAAAATATCTCAAAAGGGGTAGACACGGCCTGGCAGTCTTTCCTCAACAGACTGTTTTACATGTCAGGCCCACTAGTTAGGATTCTGGACCCAGCAGGGTGGGCAATGGGTTCTGGGGGGATTCTGGATCCAATGGAGGCTAGCAGCTGGTCCCTTAGAGCAATCTGGTATCTGGGGATGCAAATTCCATGATCCTGCAAGAAAGCAGAAAGGGTATCTTGCTCAAGATTAGCACCACAGTGGGAAGGCTGCCAGATACCAATGGGGCTGAGGCCTCTGGAAATGTGTTGGTTGGGGCTGATTTCATGAAGAAATTAGGTTGCAAGGCGGGCACCTTCATGTCTCTTGAGTGAGCATAGGCACACTTAAAGGTTATGTTTTCACCCCTGGGTCTCCCCACAGGCCGGCCACAGCAGAAGGAACGTGAATGGCTGAGGTTCCCATTCATGCAGGCTCTGCAGTCACCAGATTGGTCAAGTCTTTTAGCACCCCTCAGAGACCCAGACAGGCCTTCTTACCTCAGAGATTGAAGGGAGGCAGAGGTTCCAGAATCAGAAGAGGTTACAGAACAGCTGCTTTCACCCAGTGAAGGTGTACATTTACCTTTGGGCCTGGAGGCTCCAGTAAGGGGACGATTAAGATTCTTTACAAGACAGTGGCTGCTTGTTCATCAAGACCCATGGATTCTGATGACCACATGGGAGTTTTGTTTAGAATTAATTTGCCCCCACCATTCAGCGATATCTCAGATGAGTGATTTTTCTGCCTAGGGAGGATCTAGTCTGATCAATCAAGAAATCAGGGACCTGTTTGCCAATAACGCAGTGGAGAGGTTGTTTCTTCACCCGAGTGGGTTCCTGAGCAATATTTTCTTGGTGAGGAAAAAGGACAAAGGCTTCACACCAGTAATCAATCTGAGGGAAATGAACCAATTTGTGGCGTAACATCACTTCAAGAGGGAGATGATTGCCACTTTGAAATATGTATTGAGTACAGGAAATTGTTTTGTGAGGCTGGAAATCAAAAGACGCGTGCCTCACATTGCCCATCTTCACACTTCACAGGAAGAGGAAGTACTTGCAGTTTGTTTGGCAAGGGGGGTGTTACCAGTTATCTGACCTTTCCTTTGGGCTGTCATCCACAGCCTGGTGCATTACCAAGCTGCTCAGGCCAGTGGCGGAATATCTTAGGGACAATTATGTACACCCCACTCTATGTGGCAATAACCTGACATAGTCTCAATGGTCACTACTTCAGAAAAGGTCCCCCTCTGTCGGGTCTCATATCAGCTGTGGACGGGAAGTAATATTGCACACCATTACCTGTACAGTGCCAACATAAGGGGGCTGGAATGGGGTGGACAGGGGTAGCAAGGAGGTAGGCTGGAAAGAAGCAGCCAGCATCAGAGCCGAGAGTGGAGCAAAGGACTAGAGGGGGAAGGGTAGGTTAGGGGGCAGGGCATGTGACCCAGGGGCAGAGGCCGCAGCATCTCAGCACTAACAGCATGGCAAGTGGTGGCATGGAAAAGATCCCTACCACAAGAGAGGCACAGGAAAAGCAGCTTAAGAAAGACATGGAACCATCCAAGAGGCTAGCTCTTTAACTTATATGCAGTATCAGTCACAAGCAATGCCTGAAAAGCCCCCTGCTACCTAGGGGCCTGGCCCATCTACCGCTGGTGCTCCTTGATTAACACATAGGGCCTCATTACAAGTGTGGTGGTCCAGAAACAAGGGTGCACATAAGCTCACCAGCACCCTTGTTTCTGGACCACCACAGTACGAGTCTGCCTGCCAGGGCTGCTGTGCCAGGCAGGTCTGACGCTGCCGGGCGTATCGGCCCCAGTAGGCAAAGTCGTCACAGAAGCACCAAGACCATTAGCAACGGTGCCGGTGCTTCCGTCTCCCCAATCCCATGGAGTTCTTTTGGACTCCATGGCAATGGCGAGCTACAGAATTAGGTGCCGGGAAATCAGGTGCCGGATTCAGTGTTACAGGGTTGGCGGCAACTCACCAGTGGCCCTGGCGGGTTACCGCCAACCTCATAATGAGGCCCATAGCCCCAAGATGGATGGAGTGGCAGTGGGAGGGCAATAGCAGAGTTTTCATCAGTCCGTCAACACAACATGATCGGTAGGAAGAATAAAAATACAAGCACTCCTGACAGTGACGATGAAGTAAGGTTCAGTGGGCATCCAATTAACACATTGTGAGCGTTCAATCCTGTTACTCTGTTAGGTGTCCTGCACATATCGAACAATAACAAAAGAGGTGTCTCTGGCCATTTTTAACATGTCTCAATAGAGAGCTTAACCAGTTTATGATTCAGGATTCTCTCTTGTCTTTCCAATTCCCGGCAGACTGTAAGGAAGAGGGCAATGCAGTGTATGCTGCATTTGTAATGCATGGCATGATCCTTTCACCAATTGTCCTATGAAGGGCATACTTCTATCACTTCTTATGCTGACGGGCATCCAAATTTGTGGCTCAAAATCCTTTATCAGCAGTTTGACAACAGTCATATCTGCTCGATGGCATAGGTATCCAACCTGAAAAAGTGTCCACTAATACTGAAATATACAGGGAATTGTTGCATTTCTGGAGCAGGGTGAAATCGTCCCAATAGTCATGGATTTCCACTGATGTTGCATGTACAGCCTTCCCAAAATAGTTTTGCTGGCAAATTATACCCTACCCACAAAAGGCCTGTGCAATTGCAGAAACCTCTAGACCATAACAGTCTTCCCTCAATGTGGCCAGTATATCCCCCTTTCCTACGTGGGCAAGTGCATGGTAAATACGAGCCACGTAGAACAATAGTACCTTTGGTTTGGCAAGTCAACCATGTTCATCTCAGCAAAGGGTACCAGAGTTTAGAGGATCACCTCTCCATGACCAGCAGTCTTTTGTGATTGGCAAAGTGGCATATATTGGTGCAGCCAGCATATACATGTCTTCATACAGTGGCAATGCTCAAATTAGATGGCACAACCAACATGAGTACAATTTACAGTTGCAGTACTTGCCTTATTGGACACAGATACCATGAGAGTGTTTTTACTGTGGCAACATTGGCATATATTGGCAGAGTCAGAATTTAAATGACCTCTTACAGTGACAGAATACTGACATATAATGTTTTCTGGGGCATTGTAGAGTGTTTTATAGTCAGAATGTTGAAATATATTGTGGGTAAAGTCATCATGAAAAGTTGTTGGAAAATACTTGTGTAGTTTACGGTAGCCTGGCATCTATTGGATCTTTTCTTCTTCTCTCCTGCAGAAAATATTTTAATTTGTACTAGCTGGGGTACCCGGCATAGCCTGTGTCCTGATCGAGTGGTCTCTCATGTGTGCTGGAGGATGTTGCTCTTGTCCTCTTGTCGGCAAGTCTTGCTCCAGTTTGCTCTGGTGTCTCATGTGCCCTCGAGAAAGTTGCTCTTGTCCTTTGGCTGCAAGTCGTGCTGCTGTTTGTTGTGTTTCAGAAGCTCTTGATACTGATGTTTGCTTTGCATCAGATGGAGCCTTTCCAAGTGATGTTCGTTTTTTGTGTGGCATGTTTCATTCACTCAATGGCTTTAGTACATTTGAGAAAATGTCCAAGAAAGATTAACTGATTGTGCTCTCTTCTTGTGATTGAACTCAGGTAAACTGTATCCTTGCCATTTGCCATATTTGGAGTGGTGTGATAAAAAACAAAATGTAATTTCTTTTTAATTTCCTTTAAAAATGATTTAATAAACACTTTGGAACGGTACACAGTAGTAATACATTTCAAAGGAATAACCAACACATCGAAAATTAGCTTCAGACACTTTTGCAAATTTTGCCTCCTTCTAGTACCTACTGTAGTGGATCGGGGTGAGCATCAGTAAATGAGGGTGTCTACAGAGTGAATTTTTTGCATCCAAACATAGACTACAATCTTTCCCCAGACAAATGAGGAATCCAAGCAAAATTAGGTAGCAGTGGTTTCAACGGTGAGGATTTGTATAGACGGACAAACATACACACATCCCAAAAATGTTTTGCATATAAGATTTTTGCATCCAAACATAGACTACAATATTGCTCCAGACAAAAGAGGAATCCATGCAAAATTTGCTAGACGTGGGTTCAATGGTGTGGATTTGTATAGCTGGAGAAACATACACACATACATACATTCCACTTTATATATAAAGATGACTATTTACTTATTTTTTACAAAATGTGTGCTGTAAAAAGAAACAATGTATCCCATAATTTTAAAACATTTCTAGAGGTAGTAGACGCCCCTCCTCAAGTCTGCATGGTTGGTTGGTATGATTGGTCGCTCGTGTCAATTAGTGGAAAATATTGACACCCTTCCAGTGAAACAAATGACCAACTGATACTAATTATGGTCAAAGCTAACTATAATCAACTCTATAAGTCTGATATCTTCCTACCTCTGTTCCATGCGGCATGGAACATGCTCCATGTAGTGGATCATTTAATTCTGCTTCATAGACAAGTGAACACACCTCATCCTTATGAACAGTCATCGAAGTACCTACTGTAAGGGAGCCCACCGTTTGGCTCTGAGAGCCAGCAATGGAATGACCCTGTGGTCGGGGCATCCCCTGGACCTCAGCATGGTAGCACTGGGAGTACTGCAATACAGCCTTCTCGCAGAATAGTGGTTTGTTACATGGGGACTATATCACTCATAATGGCTCAAGAGTTAAGTTCAAATTTGCAACGTCTGACCTCCATAACTAGGCTCACCAACAAGCTCCCAAAAGAACACCCCAAAATAAACTCACAGGACATCCAGGGTTGACCCTGGTTCTTTAAGGGCTACCCAGGAGATAGGTTCTCCCCATATCAACCATGAAGGCAATTCCAAACCTACCATGTTCCCCAATAGAAAAAAGGGACTTCGTCAAGAGAACCAAAGAGCAGGCATCCTCCAGAGCTGGATAAACCTGCAAGCTTGACTCAGCTCACGAGGGTACTGGAACGTCACCTAAATTCCCAAAGAAACGGACGTGAGCTAGGCTGAGTAATCCAGGAGGCTGCCAACCAGCCCCAAGCACCACCTCAGAACTGGAAGCCACCATCAGAGGGGGGGGGCGGCCTACCAACTAACACCTACACCAGCAACCTAAACAGAATGAAGTATTTAGAAGCTTTAAGATGCCAAACATAGTTCCTGAGGCTGTAGTCCAGCAGATTCTGGCAACCCACCGATGCCCACAGAACTGCAACTGACACGATTTGAGGATAACAGCTCTTGGCTCACCTGTTTTGTCTTTGCAGTTTTCTTCTTTACAGTTGGTTTCTCCTTTTGTTGGGGAAATCTGTGTTTCGTGTAGAAAGGGACAAGTCTCCTCTGACTCCACCCTGCTGGATCGGAAGACCAGATAGTCTAGCACTGGGGGAAACTGCCCAAAGCCAGGGAAAAATCAGCACAGGGAAAAACCTCAGGTATTCTGGTATGTTCCTTCTTGGTGTGGCAAATCCAGGGAGGAAGAAATCCAGGAAGTGAATCTTTTCAATGGCGGCCAGTAAGGAGCAGAACAGCAATATGTGAACTGAAGCAGTCAGCGGTAAACAGGAAAGAAGTGAGTGGTGGCAACACGGCCAGGAGAGCGACGAAGCCAGGAAGCACAAGGAAGGTAAGTGGCAACGCGGCCAGGAGAGCAGCAGAGCCAGGAAGCACAAGGAATGTAAGCGGCAACGTGGCCAGGAGAGCAGCGGGGCCAGGAAGCAAAAGGAAGCGGCACGGCGAGGAAGCAGTGCAGCCAGGAAAGGAACAGAGAAGGGAAAAACAGGAAGCGCTGAGCACAGCTGAAGACTAGCAACCGAGTATTGAGACGCGCCGACACAGGGGTGATCAGAGTTTATATGATGACGCCGTGGAAAGGTTTAAGAAGCCTAGACCACTGTTACTATGATTCGTAGCAGCGGTGACAATGTTAGATGTAAAAATGGATGCCGCAAGGCACCGACAGGCTTTCCAGGCAGTCCAAAAGGGTCGAAGGCTATGAGACATGACAGCAACTCCTAAACCACCTATACCAAATATGCGCATCTGAGTCCCCATACCCCAAAGAGAGGCTGAAAAGTGGGGCTGCAGTCCTATAATAATGCCAGAACTCAGTCAGTGTGGAAGTTCAAGAGAAGGAAGTTGTCAGTTGTAGCAGGAGCCGAAAGAAGGATTTTGGAGAGAGCTGGAGGAAGGAGTGCAGAAGAAGGAGACTGGAGAGCAGAAGCTGTGAGAGCAGAGAGGGAGACATACCTAGAAAATATTGGTGAGTTGAAGAAGTTAGAGATTAAGGCTATATAGGAAGAGGGTCAGGAAGAGAGTGACCAGAGGTTGATTGAAAAGTACATAAAGAGGTTGAGGAGAAGTGTAAAGGAAGTTATAGGAGGTGCCATCCAAGAGGTTGAGGAGCAGTGTGATAGGGAGGTGGATAAAGAAGGCACTGAGGAAGTTAAGAAGGAGCATTATCAGAAGGTGTTTGAAAATAACCATCATGGAAGTTGAGGAAGTGCCTAATAAGAGGGTCGGAGGAGACATTTAGGAGATTGAGGTGGATCATTAACAGGAAGTGAAAGGAGGTAACATAAAAGACAGTGAGGAGGAGAATTATCAGGACGTGGCAGACGGAGTCATCAAGGAGGTTGAAGAGAAACCTTGAAAGGAAGAGGTTGGAGAAGACAGCAAGAAGGTTGAGGGGGAGAGCAATAAGGAGGTTCTAGAAATGGTTAAAGAGGAGGTTGGTGAAGATTTGATGGAGACGTTTCAGGAGGATGAGGTAAGGACCAGTAACAGTCATATCCAGAAGTTTGATACCTGTCAGGAAAGGGTGTCAGGATTCAGGGAGGCATTGCTAAAGGACGTCAAGCAGGTGGCGGCTGACTTGCTATGGGGCTTCACGAGACCGGAGGCCAGACATATAGGAAGGCCAGAGCGGACCTCGAGATGCTGGCATATAGACGTGGTTTTACCAGTCCCAAGCGAGAAAGCATGGTACGAGAAGGACACAGGTGGCAGTAGAGGCTCGACTTCAGTACTGGGAGAGGGAATTAGACAAGATGAGGTGGCCGAAGGAGGCTCTCACGAGAAGGAAAGCTTGCAGCTAAGAGAAAGAGGTTGGACAAGAGCACAGGGAGATGGTCACAGAGACAGAGAAAGCATGCTGGGTAGGCAAAATCCCCAAAACCTACAATTTGGGAGGAGGAGTTGGAACAGGTGAGAAAATTCAGAGAAGAGCTAAAGAGAGAAACCATCAGGTAATGGAAAAGGTCTGGTAAAAGGAACTAGACAATGACAGGATGTTTGGGAGGGTAACTTCTTCCCCAACGCAGGTGTTAGAGGTGGGAGGTGGGAAGTGGAATGAGTTGGCACCAAAGCTCTGAGGGGGAGTCTTAGAGTGGATTGGTGATTAGTAGGGGAATTTAAAGTACCTGTACAGGTCAGGGTCAGACTACAGATTCTCTTCTCCCTGTAAAATCACCAGATGCATAAAAAGTACAAAATGTACATTCAATGTACGTTTAGTGAATATTAGATCTGCCATGGAAAATGCGAACAACATTAATATTGCTGTAGAAAACAATGAGATACGTTAGGACTGATGCCTGGTACTCCAACAACTACCCGGCCATCCTTATCCTTAAGTCACTATTACCAACAACTTACAAAATTCTAACAAAAAATGTTGCTGACAAAATGGTGACTGAGAGGCCCTCGTAGATTTTCAATACCTCAAGGCAACCGTGTCACCTTAAAGTGAATGCAAATCATTTGACTGTCTGATTTGCAGTCATAAATCACCATAACACCAAATTTACAACACTTTCTGCATACCGCTCGCCTGCTTCAATGTGTTTATTATTTTATATCACTGTCCATATTACATGGTTACTTCTCTGTCTACAGCTTCCAAAATCATCTTCTTGGGGGAACATCAGCCTCTAGATGGATGACAGGAAAAACAAAAGGGCTATGGAATGACTCACCATGTCCTCATTTGAATATACTCCATGGGTAACCAAGACCACCCATAAATGGAGCCACCAGCAAGACCTACTATTCTCACTCAATATTAAGCTAGCTCCCACCAAACACACTAAACTAGTCTAGTTGACCCACTGCCCACTGACTGCAAGAGAGGCCTATGCTCACCGGACTATACAACACCTAAAGAATCACCTAAAGAATCAAAAGTATGTATACGTCACTTTTAAATATTGCCAATTTCCAGCATAAAAAAGGCTAATTGTTTGAAGCCAAATACTTTTGTTATTGGGATCCGGCCGAATTCATTGTCTTGTCATTTGAAGCCAATATAACAAATCAGAGAGGCAAAGATAGAGTGCAGAAAAGGAAATGGAAAGGCATATTTTCTGGCAGCATTATTAATTAAATATCAGACTAAGAGACATGTATTTTTGTGTTGGAGAGAAGGTGTGGTGAGGATGAGTGGGGGGAAAGTAGGATTTATCCATATGGGGGAGGCTTATGGAAACATTTTGTGAGGAATTCGACCATCCCCAAGGTGGGCGTGGGCTGACCTGGGCATTTTTGACATTTTTAAGAAAATGGATGAAGGTAGACCTGCCTCAGGAAAATATGTGGGGCTAATCAACTGACATTTTCCTATCCTCATACCACAATAAATGCATAGATCTGTATACTCTAGCATGGGCACAGCCTACAGGTACAGTCCATCCCTGTCATATTTAGTTGGAATGTGACAGGAGAGGGGAGCACAATGTAATCGCAAGGAGCGGGAGGGAAAGCTTCCCCCTGCCATGGACAGCCTGATTAACTAATAAGGGCTCCATGGAACTGTCCTGCTACTTTGATTAACCCTGCAGCTGGTGACCACGATTAACATACAAATAGACGTCCCTTCAAATAGGCCCCCGGGAGCGTGGATGCAGAGGATAACAAAGGAGACAGGAACACCAACAAACCTTTCATATGTAACTGTGTCAACCTGACGCCAGCTCCTGCCTCTCAGTATCAATGACAGTGATCTGACATTTCTGATCTATTGTTGCAATAGACAACCCGCGCTAGAGGGACCCATTCATAAGATACACGAATGTGGTATTCAGAAGCCAGAGAGTGTGATCTCTCAGCGTCTTCAAGGGAGATCTGCTGCTTCAAAAAGGAACCACTCAAGGAGAACCATTACCAGAGAGACTTTTTGATCAAAGCAGACAAGAAGGTGGGTGGAACCTAGTATCACAGGGTAGTGAGCCCTGAGCTCTTTCTTTTGAGCGAAGGGTTCAGCCATATTGGTTCTGGAACACCCCTTGTTCCTGTAGGACCCACTTAACTTTTTCTGTTGCAAAGCACTCAAGTTATGACCTCACACATATAGAACATTGTTGGTAGGGACCCCAGAATTGGTTCACTAAGGTAGGCTCAGCCTACACCAATCACTGTAGTCCACTTGGCTTTAAGAGAGGGCTGTACCCCCGTCTTTCAGGCAAATCATCTGAAGACTTCATTTGAAGCATGAAGAAGAACTCATCCTTGGACCCTGGTTGAAGGTACAGTCTGCCTTACAGCTTCCGCCAGTGAAGGAAAGCCAGGAACAGCCAAAGAGGGAAGCAAGATCCGTTCCCTTAACTTCTCCCAGGGAACAGAGGAAGAAAAGAACTCAGAAGACCCTCCTGCCCCCAGCTGCTTCATAACTAGTACCCAGCCAGCACACAACGTGCCATGATGGGCTCTGCAGCAAGCTCCCTGGACAGGGAGTGCCAGAAGATCTCTGAACCCGAAACCAAGGACAAGGCCACCGGCTGCAAACACACTCCCTAACCCTGGGCCATCTGCCTTAAACGACAATGGAAGCCCATTCAAGAGGCGGGGAGAAGTTCAACGACAAGCACCTGCAGCGGCTACTGCCCTCCACCTTAAAGGACATTCTCGAGCCAGTCGAGTTCCTTGACCCAATACCGCCTGCAACGCTGACCGCCGTCATGTCTCGAGCTCACGCCGTTAAGCCCCAGCCACTGAATGAACCCAAAACGTTGCAATCAGTGCTCCAGAACCGCCGATCAGGATTGACATGACGATTGCTGACCTAGAGTCGCTGTGAAGCCCAGCCCACAGCCATTTGCCAAGCTTCACTTGCCAAACTATCTTGCTGCCTGATACCCGATGCTGACTACCGTCTCGAATTCTGTCGCAGAAGCCTGGAAAGCGCCCAGAAGCTGACTCAATGCTGTCGAGCACCAAGAACAACTAAAGCAGGTGGTACATTGTGGTTCTGTCCCCTGGTCCTTCCCAGAAGGCCCCTAGTGACATGTTAAGACCCTTTCTACCTTTTTGCTGAAGCCAAGAAGCCTTGTAAGAAAGCCATTGTGGTTTTTAACCATACCAACTCCCCTCCTTTCAGAATCCAGAGTGCATCCCTTTTCCTTCTTAGAAACTGTTTTCTGCATTACTTCACAGGGTGGGTTGTATTTATTAGTGTTATTAGATTATCTGTTGTGATAATAATAAAGTAGATATTTTTATACAACCTTGACTGCACACTCCTTTTATCATTGGGTAATAATTGTCTTTTCACAGTGTTGCAAATAACCAATGATCCTCGACCTTTTGAGGAGATAAGCCTGTCGTGCCAATGAGGTTTATAATTTTAATTGTATGCTTGCTTAGTCCAATCTGGTCGGATCCATTCTGGTGTATTAGAGATGTGGGGCTGATTGATGGTTTAGAAACCAGGACCATTGGCACCACAGAATTGGATTCATCACACATTTACTGGATTCACAACAGTTAGCAGAGGCAAATATGACTAAGGTAGTCTATTACATGTCAGGCAGAGCGGTGGGCCTCTGCCTAAGAGGCCTTTCAGAAGAAATGGATTTTGGAAGCTCTCTCCCGTTCTCCTCTAGGCCAGTCTGCTTGAGGGGGTATGGAGTGAAAGGTCTGATGATTCAGTATGTACGTGGCATAGCCCTGCCTTCCATATCCATTGCAGCTATCTTAGGTAAGTATTTTTTTTAATTTGTTTTGCTCATTCAAACAAAATGCATTACTTTTAGCACCCCGTGTTTCCAGATTTAAAACCTGGGTGAAATTTATTTTTATTTTTTTTATTTTATTTTTATTGTTTAAAGCGCAACCTAGCTCGAGACTAGTGGGGCACTGTACAAAGTGTGGGTGGTCGACTTTTGAGCTTGCATCTTTTAGCTAATAGCAATAAGCACCCGTTCGGCGGGTGAGGGGGCTTCACTGGCTGGTAAGTGCGCCAGGGTTTAGGGGTTAAGGCATTTGCTTCACTGAGGCCTATAACTTGGCCCCGGGTCATTACTAGCCGTTAAAGCCCCCAGAAATGGTGCTTATTACTTGATTAAAAAGAAATCTAAAACCAACCACAAACATAGTAAAACAATGTTTGACTGTGATCTATCCTTCATGAAGAGTCAGGGGAGAAAGCTTGAGCTATGATGGCTGAAGACTGGCTCTTCAACAGACACACTAGCATGCGAAATTCAAGCCAGGTGTTACCACATACAAAAACAAAATTGAGACACCAAATAAAATCAAGTAAGTGTTTAGTATTTAGACATTTCCAGATAGCAACCAAACATACTTGTTCCCAAACGTTAGTGGACAAAGTCCTCCAGGAGAAAACCACAACCAAGATCACCTCTCAGAACTATCCCTGAAATCGACGTGCCAACCATACTCTGAACATTCACATCCACCTTCATGACCAAGTCACAGAAGGCACCACATATTTCCTGCTTACCATTTCCTGCACCTATCACTGAACACAACATAGAAACCCAAGCCTACCCAATAACACATATGGCCACAGCATCCTTTAAGTCTGGACAGATCCCAAAGTCTATGAAAAGTGATACAGTAACAATAGCCCTCAAACAAATCAATGGCAACCAATCTGAACCCATCTATTTCTTTATCTCCAATGTTTCATATGTGGGTAATATGTTGGGGACAGTAGTCAATAAACAATTCCAGATTTACAATGA
The DNA here is from genome assembly GCF_040938575.1 of Ambystoma mexicanum. Classification (NCBI taxonomy): domain Eukaryota; kingdom Metazoa; phylum Chordata; class Amphibia; order Caudata; family Ambystomatidae; genus Ambystoma; species Ambystoma mexicanum. Next base: position 1,134,772,890 of record NC_090932.1, on the reverse strand, counting down.
AGAGAACCACCTTTTCTTCTTTTACACTAGATTTAGACCCACTTGAGGCAAGGGATCCACCCTCATACACATGAAGAAAGAAACCCTGAAAGCTTTAGAGATAAACAATAGGGTAATCCTCATCCTGCTTGATCAATCATCGTCTTACAACATCATAGACCATACACTCCTCCAACGTCTTCAGTGCTTGATGGGGTCCCAAGCCCCTTGACTTACTTTGTTGCACTCCTTCCTAAAAAATAGAGTCGATGATACCCAAATGATCTTTAATCTTGGCCCAAACACCAAGGACAACCAGCCCTGAACTAAATGGCTGACAATTATAGAAGACTGGATGAAGGACAGTAACCTTTGCCCTAATGCTTCAAAAGTAAAATTGCCCTCTTCCTCGGGCCCGGAAAGCCTGTCTATCCAACACAGTGGAGAATCAAGGTTTATGATTCTGAGTTATCCCCCAACGCTCACATCAAAGAAATCACTGATACATTTCGCATCAAGCTGCACTTGCTTGAATGCATCATATCAGTGCTGCATATGACTAACAAGAATGACCTGGTTTAAACACTTAAACTCACAAGGCTAGATTACTGCAAATGATGCTACCTGGGACTCACAAAGAAACAAATGTACCTACTCCAGCTCATTCAAAACAAAGCAGAGAGATTGGCAATGGTCTTAAATCTAGAGGCCATTTAACACTCGGTATGATGCCACTCTATCAAGAACTGCGATTGGTAGGTTGGTGTGAGAAATTTAGTTTTTTGTGTTTTGTTGGTGTACTACCAGGTTATATGTCATTTTACTGATGGAAAATTCAGAGTGGTACATTTCATCGCAACCGTAATACAGAAAAACACAGTTTTAAATTTTTAATTTGTCGTGTCCCTCCAAACTCCCTGATTTTTATCATTATAACGCCACCCTAACCCCATCCTGACCCATTTTAACCCCATCACCCTATATATATATATATATTTATTTAATATTTTCTGTGTTTTTCAGTGTTATTGTTCTTAATGAAATGTACCACTCTGAAATGTTTTCGGTAAATGGACTGGGTACCGTGCGGCAGCTTTATCCTTAAAGCTGGAGACCATATTGCACTCATATTACACTCACTTCATCGAGAATTGCAGGTGATAGGCTAATAAGAGAGGTCGAGAGTTATTTTGCTTTTTGGTGTGAGACCGCTTGTGGAGAACAAAAAAGGTATTCCGCGGCAATAAGGGCTCAGTAGCTAATGTGTGTAATGTAAGAAGGAAATGGGCATGGTGAGCAGGTAAGTGACGAGTGGGCTAGTTAAAGGAAAGTCCCCAATTGAGCGGGGCGTGCCAGTCTGGAAGATACTGGCTATGATTAGGTTTGGGCACTTGATAATTATAGAAGCTGGATGGAGAGGGGCTTGCCTGAACCAGACGAATATCCTGCCTGGAAGTGAATTGAAAACAACCCCATATCATTTGGGTTTAAGCACATCAGGGGGCATATCAGGGCCACTTCACCTCTTGCGACCTAGTGTTAAGTGCTGAGGACGAGAACGCTCGTCCTATTTGCATGGACCTGCTTAATAGCCCAGCAGTTTAAGAATTTCCAGAAGCCTGAGTGATCAAAGAGTGCAGAGTCACCTGGGTACGGATTTACATAAGTTGGCAGGTAAGACAGCGAGGGCGGCCCTCCCTAGTTTATAAATCACGAATACATAAATCTACCCACATGCCAGACCTGTTGCAAGACAGAGGAAATAAGAACCATGTGTTCCCACAAACGTTTAGTCGTGCCCGTGAATGGGTTTACACCAGGGTCGGACTGGGACAAGAAATAGGCCCGGACGTCCGAAAAAAAGTGGCCCACCCCTCACCTCAAAAAAGTGGCCCACCCCTCGCCTCAAAAAAGTGGCCCACCCATCGCCTCAAAAAAGTGGCCCTCAAACCATAATCCCTGAATCGCATCAATTCACGACTTTACAGAAAATGCTATGCCAAAAGAGAGAGAGGCGGAAAGTTCACAATCATCGAAATGGTTACACACCCCGAGGCACACAATCTCACAGACTGCGTGTGGACACTCACACAACCGAACACAAGGGCACCTGGGGCAGCAACAGACCTCGCCCCCTGTCAGCGTACCTTCACTCCCCTAGCACCGAGTCAGGGCCTTCATGTTCCCTTGCAATCTATGCAAAGCTTCCTGCATAGCCAGCCCCGCATGCGCACATTAAGGGACTTCACTGTTGACACCCTGATTGGAGAGTGCCACGTTCACGCAACTCTTCATGCAGACCCTACTCCCTGAACTCGCATAGCTGCCAAGTTGCCCACATACATGTCTGACTCCTCGAGCCAGTCCTGTTTCTGTTCCCCACTGCATGCTGGGACTTGTAGGCTATTCCTTACAATGGGAAAAAACAAACTACAAGTTCCAGCATGCAATTGGAAATACAGAGTAGGACTAGGCAGGGGTGCATCTACACTAACATTTTGTCGGGGGAGCTGGGGCTAACCTTTCAAACGTTGGGAGGGGCGCTAACATCACAGAATGTGTGGGGGCCGGGGTGGACACTTCCTTGTGTGGGGGAAGCTAACTTCTTTACACATTCAAAAGAGACTATTCTAGTGCACTCGCAACGTTACAAGCAATTAACTCTCCCCTTCATATCTGAAACCACACACACCTAATAACTGCAGTGAGAATGAGCGGTCTGAACCCCCTAATCTTCCGATCCCTCCACTGACATGCAAGTACTAACTCCCCGACCCACCCCCCCACCAATCCCGATTTCAATTGTGTACAAACGTATGTATAAGAAAGCAAGTACTAACAGTGAAACGTGTTACATTAGTAATTGCCGGGCTTGTGTTAATTGTGCAGCCGAGGGCACTATTTATTTTCTGTGTCCTGTCCTGCCCTGCCATGACTCTGGGTCAGCCAGGCCACGCCAAATAGGCCATAAGAAATAGTCGGTAACATTTTGGAAATCCTCATGACTATTCCCTCTGATCACAAACACGTAATGGAGGACAACTCTGTGCGCACCAGCATTACTTATTAACACTGCATGATTGGCGTATTGGAAATCACACCAGCCAGTACAAAAAAAAAAAAAAAGAAATGTGTAACTTACGTCCGCCGACTGCGGGCCCAGGCGTGGGCTTCAGCAACCGGCCGCAGGCCCAGTGCCTCATCCATGATTTCGGTCCAGCAGCCACGGGCTGAATGGCCGTCGGGTCAATCAGGCTCTGTCACCTCCCCACCCGAATCTAATCCCCGGAGTTTCCCCATTGCCCTCCTCCCTCTCCAAGCCCTGGGCGCCCCCCGCCCGGCCCTGCTCGCTGTTAATTGAATCGTGTCGGCGGCCCATTGACGGCTCGGCTCCGGCTGCAGGCGATTTCAAGCCGCAGAAGTGATCACTGAGGCCGGATCTGAGGGGAAATCGATGGCAGCCACAGCCCGAGGATTAACTGCGAAACCGGGGGAGATGGGGCGGGGGGAAGCAGAGCAGAGAGGTGGGGGGAAGTAGACGGATGAAACAGACAAGGGAAGAGGGGAACTAGACAGAGAGAACGCAGCCACTCAGCCCTCTCAGCACCAGGAAGACTTCAGGAACTCACATGACCGGCCCAGCCCCCAACAATCTGCCATTGCAAATGCAATGAATCACAACAAAAGGAGCGGCTCCTGGCCTAGGAGCCGCTCCCCTTGCCGTGACCCACTGCATTTCCAACAACTGGCGCCACACTGTCGGCGGATCGGCCCAGAGCCCAGGGCACCACCAGGCCAGTGCATTCACCAAAGAAAGGCAACACTCGCGTGTTACCTCTCTTTAATGAATGCACACGCTGTGCGCCGTGCAAGCCAGCCAGCCAGCACACCGGCCCACACACAGCAAACCGGCCCCCAGGGCCTCGGAACGTATCGGCCACGGGCCGATTGGCCGACGGGCCAGTCCAGCCCTGGTTTACACAGAAACTGCAAGTACAATTAGATTGCACCACATGTGCCATCAAAATATATGTATTTGCGAAAGTAAATTCCGGCACTGGGAAGAAAGCTAGTAGGCAGCTTGCCAAGCACTTTCACATGACTGTAAATTATTTTCATAATGGAACACAAATGCCTATAAAGAGATACCTGCTAAGAATACTGAAGACCCAAAGAACCGTCATTACAGAATTCGTGCATTTGAAATGTTTGCCATTTCTAGACGCACGACAACAGGAAACACGTGCCTGCACCATTTTGTTTAGTGGTGGACATTTCCCACAATGCTTGTTGCATCTAAAAATCATTGTACACATATGCAACAGCATGAAGTTGTAACAAAAATATAATTATGCTAAACAACTGAGAAGCATGCTCCCATTTCAGAAGTGTATTACTTGCTAAAGTACATTCAATGCAAAATAACGCATATATAATTGCATTTGCACATATTTTCTCACACCTATTGTGCATGGCTCAGGTGGAAGCAGAGGTGCATGTATTCACACAACACATGCAAGTTTAATATCAACCTGTGATATTTGCCCCGTCCCTTAGATTCTGCTAATGTTCCGCTACTGCACCTAGTCTACTGTACTAATGACCTTCAATGCATTTTATGTATACTACTTATAATGTCAAATGCTTGAACTATGACCCCCAATGCAACTAAGCTTCTTACAAGTAACAGCGCCATGATGCCCCTAGGCTGTTTGTGCGCTATACAAATGTAAAAATAAAATAAACCTAGCTACTCTAGGTTCTCATTATAAGTGTACCGGTTTGGAAAAAATGCTGGTAATTCCAGACCGGCACACTTCAAGTATCCTGGTGGGGGCCACAGACCTCCCAGCAGGCCTGACCTGCCAGGAGTTCTGGCCCTAGAGGCAAATAAATGCCTGAATCACTGGTAATGTTAGTAGCGGTGCAGGTGATTCAGGCAATCCCATGGGAATGGAAATTTACGGGCTCTACGCCGCCTGTAATATCCCAGTAATTTCAGGATATCGGGTGGCGGGGACGGTAAGGCAGGGTTAACGGCAAACTTATAATGAGGGCCTTGCTCTCACTCTTTTTCGGTGACTGGGAGCTTTGTATTTCTTTTTTTTGGAGATGGTCCTGGGAATTACCCGATTTAGAGGAGCGTGTGGCTTGCCTCACACATTATATGACACTTTTCATGCCCAGAATGCTGGAGTGGGGTGTGAGGGCATACCCTCTCCAAGTAGGAGAGGCCATGTGGGAGAAGGTAGTTACTAAAATCGAGCTGAGAACCTACGTGCAAAACAGCCCAAAACAGGACCGTCATTACTGCCTGTTTTGTTAAAGGCATGGTCTAGTAAAATTTTTTATTGTCCCTACGGGTCGGCCATGTTTTTTTAAGCCTTAGTGGCTCGATTTTAGAAAACTTTCCTATCGACCTTAGCCGAGTTTTCGTCCATTAAACGCACGCGAAAACAAGCACCAGGGAGCCGCCATTTTCTGGTAATCCTATCTTTTCCCCCATCGCCCTGGCTGACCTGCTTTTGCGGCACTAAATCAATTCCCCCGCCCCTGAGCCTGTCATCAGCAGACTCGTACCGCCCATTTCCCAACGCCAAAGCACGTCTCGTGTCAACATTCGCTGCGCTTCAGCTAATGACGTGTCGCCATGGAAATGGCAGGACTCCTCTTTGCTCAATAAGTATAAACAGACCGTTTCACAAGACACAGTAGCAGATTTCCGATTCCATTCCTCTCTCTGTGTTACTTTGAGTATTCTGTGACTCGTTTCAGTGCTCTGGTCAGCTACCTTCGCCGCTTGTAGCCCGTGTGAACACCTGTACCATCTCAGTAAATTATTTTACTCTGTTTACCACACAATGGCTACAATAATGCCCTACATGTACGAGCCTGAGTATACCGAGGAGGAACTACTGGAAAGGGAAGCACGCGAAAACGATGAGGATTCGGACGGCAGTTGGCAGGACGAATCAACAGATGAAGAGCCTGGGCCTAGTCGAATGGACGGCGTCTCCACCTGGTGCACATGCAATCGGTGCGAGCTAATGCCAACTGAGGACGAGAACTGCTGCTGCCGAGAAAACTCGGGATGCCTGGCCTACATTTCGGAAGGCGAGCCACAACCCCAATGCATCACCGAGCTGCCAGACTTCAGGGCAGCCTGCCTCACACGGGCCGTGTTGAGAATAATGATGGTGCTTATGCATGAACTTCGCGCAACTGTTCGTCCTCGTAATCCGAGTAACGAGTAACTATACTCTGCTTGTCATGCCACTCCTATTTCATGATCTTCTACTGTATCCAAAATTACTTCTACATATCATTGTAACGCATGTAAGTCGTTCAATAGTGTGCATTGTCTAGATAGCATTTGTCCGTGCAGAATGCCATTAGTTACAAGAATTGTCATTGACAACAAACGTTTATTAAACTTATCTTGGTCATTTAAAAACAGTTTGTTTCATTCCTTTTCACAGGTGGTACAGGCTGGTGGCCTATCGTTCCTTTACATGGTGGCTGCATGGGAGGCTTGGACACCGCGTTTTAAGAGTGATACCCGCCTGTGCCGTTCGTGCCATTAGAGAAACGTTCCTGAGTGACAGCGGTCAGTACAGGGGATTTTCTCTCGCTGTGCTGCAACCTGACCTGTATAATCTTTAAAGTCTTGTATTTTTGTGTCATGAAAATAAGATACAAAATAAAACACCACATATATTTTAACAACGTTTGTTTCGATTTTTTAAATGAATCAAGTGTGTCTCCATTCAAGGATGGACGTCAGACATCTGTGCTCCGAATGGGTGAAGGTCTGGTCGCTGTGAAGCAGGGTGGTCACTATCTATCTAAGCTAACATAACATATTCTCGATAATGCATGCACTAAATAACACTTGTTCAAAGTCTTTCAGTAGGTTATGTCTCTATAAAAGTCACACATATATCTATACTAACAATTACCATTGGATTATACAGGCCTTAGGGTCTTGACCACTATAATACACTGGTTGAAGTGTGGGTCTGTGCTCACAAGAATCTCCGGTATGTGGCATTTGTTATTGATAAGCAACGATATACTATCACTGATATAAAGGCGATATACTATATATTGATATAAAGGCGGTTCGGCCGGTGATGCGCTGGCATGGGGGGCTGTCAGGGGCGCGAAAGGCCAAGGTGCCAAACTACATGTACACTTCAAAAGGTGTCCCACGCCAAAGGGCCATTGTTCACATGGTCTCCTCATACCCCATGTCTCCAGGCAGGCCTCCCCTTGAAGCAGGCCGCCCCCCTAATACCACGACATACATACGTCATTCATTCACAAACACACCCCAGTTTCTAATACTTTAAAAAACACTTGATATGTCTCATGAGTACATCTTTGTGCTTTGCAAGTCAACTCCTGAACGTGCTACCTGGGAACCACTGGGATCTATGCTAATCTGCTCGTCGTCGTGCTATCCGTGAACTTCTGTGACCGCTTCGAGCATACCCATCAGTGCGCTACCTGTGGCCATCCACCTTTTCTCCCGCAACATACTGCTCTGCTTGCTGAATCCAACTGTTTGTGGGTCAAGGTAAGGCCATGTATCCTGGGCATATTTCGCAGATTTTTAAATTTCTATCTATTTGCGAGTAGAGTACCCAATAGTGTTATGTTCATTGGTCTCATTGCTATTGACTTGAATTTCCATTGCTATGCTAACAATAGATCTATTTATTTTCATCTGTGTCAATTGTCATCGAATTGCATCCTTTGGGGGTCCAGTCTATGATGTAAGCATGTTTCCTTCTCGTGCAATACAGAACATCCAAGGGATGAGTCACATGTTCAGTTTTTAGTCACATCATTTATACATTCCTGCAACTTATGCAAATACTAAGCCGCATATAATGAACTAGTATAGTTCCTGCGGCCAAAACAAACCTTGCATTGATCATTGTATGATTCATTTACTTTTGTATCAAATCTTTATTCTTGAAGATTGTATAATAATGTCGATATTTACTTTTCATATTTATCAACAATGCCTGCCTGTTCGATTAGCGGTTGCCCTTCAAAGACCCATGCGAAATCTGAAGGCACTACAATGCATGTATTCTCGAAAACTGTTGATCGAATAAGAGAATGGGTCAGACATTGCGGATATACACTGGATGAGCTGGAAAGTAGAGTCCAACAAGTCTTACAGAACAAGAGGGGTGATCGATACCGCATCTGCAGCGGGCACTTTTCCTTGGACATGTACACAACATCTTGGGTAACAAAGAAGAATAAACGTTGAACGACACGGAAATTGCTCGAAAACGCTATTCCCACTCTATTCGTCCACATTCCGCCACCGGAGAGTCAAGTGTCCGGATTTAGCTTTAGGCCTTGCGGTAGTGTGTAGGTATCCAAACAGATTAATTGATATTGTAGGTGTTCTATCCCTTGTAATAATTTCGATATTGATATGTGTAGTGATACACGAAATTGCAACCTTGCCAATCAGGGCTTTAGATGACAACATTAGCCGCTGAAAGCCAATAGTGTATTCAAAGTATGTGCTAAAAATGCTGACAGTAGTCTGTTGTAGCACTTCCATTATGCAGTAGTGAGCTACAAGGAATATGCAGGCCTAGTATGAAATAGGTCACATTATGCATTGTTGATAGACAGGCAGGGAGAGGGCCCCTAGCTCTGTAGCTAATAGGTATTTTTGGAGTGTTTGGAACATCATGGCACCTATATAGCGCTTAGATAGCCAGTCTTAAGCGCTATAAACACTAAGCTATGAGTGCATGCCTTTTAGAGCTTGCAGATGGGGTCAATACATCCCTGCTTCCCTTAGAATATTCAGCCTCACTAACGGTAGCCCTGGCTCCAAGCTAATCTTCCTTTTATCTGGGAAGGTACTGATAAGACATTCCTCAGCCTTCGCAGATGGGAACCAGGGAGGGGTAGGAGCGAGCAGGGAGCCTCTCAGAGAGAGTTGGGTTTTTTCCATGAGCCAGTTGCACAGGGAAAGTTCTGGAACTGTGCATCATGGTGACTGACAGCACGAGATTATAAAATATCCATGCACACATGACTCGGTGGGAGATCGTCCTGTGGACTTGATTCGTGCAGAAACAAGTGCCCGGAATTGGCTCTTACGGCGTCCTGCAGCACTGTTTCTCTGAGCGGGGCTTGTTTACAGCTTGTTTACAGCTAGCTTATGAGAGCCAAGGGTCTCCCAGTGCTGATTAAAGGGACGTAAGACTGTGTTTCTCTATGTTTCTCTATATTTCTCTATGTTTCTCTATGTTTATCTAAGTTCCATGTTTCACTATATTTTGCATTGCTCTAAGTTTTATGCTTTGTAATATTCTTTAACTTGAATCCCAAATGTATATGAAATTCACTGCTTAGAATAAATATGCTAAAACTTTGAGGGTGTCATTTGTCACTAGCATGAGATCACTGCTCAGCACAATAGAACCTGTATTTTGGGCTGAATTGGGTATTTTTGCTCTCAAAGGGCTGGCCCCGAGGAAGATTTTGCCCATATCAAGACATTTGGTGGCAGCTTTGTGGGATTTGTGAAGAGCAGTGCCGTGCTGTGACATGACAAATTGTGTGAGAGAACACAGTGTAGAGTGGGGAGCAGGCTGTCGCATTTCCTTGGTGGTCTCACTGCAGCTCTGAGACTTCAAAAGGCAGCAATGTTGTGTCGGCTTGCCGTGGCCGATAGCTTGTGTGGTTAAGACTCCCTTCAGTAAATCAGTCGTGACTGACTTATTGCTTGGGACTGGTGCCAGGGAGTACAAGGCGATAAACAAGCGGGAAATGGCTTTGTTTAAAGCACTCCGATGAATGGTCAAGAAAGATGTATGCTCAATTAGAAAAGAATTTTATCATGCGGTTTCCCCAGTTTAAAGTTGTAATTTGGAATGCATAGTGAGACGGAGTTCTCATCTCTATTCTGTCATGAGGGCAGGGAAAAATAATTGCAAGGATTTGACATGCAAATTGTGAATAGTGATTTAACCATTGACTCAGCCCCAGTGTGCTAGCGAGTGGGGGCTGTAATGTTCGGAGGCGAAGGTTCGCTTTTTTGATGTATGCTTTTGAAGTGTTGGCATTCCTGAATAATGAGGGGAATAAGCCATGCTTAGGGGAATGAGTAACATCTGTGCTGAGAGCCTAAAGGGTTTGTGTTTTTCTTTTGGCAACTGTAAAATTCCATGTGCTGGTGGTGGCGAATTCTGTTTTAAAGGAAACACACTAAAATGGTTATATTGCATTTTAAGCTGTGCCATGCTTTTAATGGGTGAGAGACTCACTTAAAAAGAAAGTGAGTGAATGTTATTTGGATTTTCGATTTTTGTGTATTGATTTGAATTTGCAGAATCAGTTTGCAATGGTTTGGGGAAAAAACAATTTATATTTTTCTAAATTGCCCCTGGAGTATTTTTAACTGTTCGCATGCTATGCCATGGATTTGTGCTGTTGCCTTATAAGTGATGCATGGTTTGGAAATAGTGACCTGTTGACTGTGATACATGGTGAAAAAATGTTGTTGACACATTAAACAGCCCACAAGCAATATATAGAGTGTGGGTTGCTCTTGCAGGAAAACAGTGCAGGGAGCTGCACTAAATATGGCATTTTTAATTATTATTATTTAAAATGCATTGAAATGAGTGGTTATATTTTGGCAATGGTACAACAGAATGAAAAATCTGTGTGTGATAAGATAGCACAAAGATTTAGTGGGTTGTGAGTTCTCTTGAAAGATCGCACATTACTTTGGAAGCAGCTCGTGAAGCCAAAACTACAAGGAAAAGAAAAAAAAACGTATGCTTTTAAATGGGACATTAATCAGTTTAAAACAGGCAAAAAGACGCTTTGACATTTTGCAAAATTACATGGAGTAGAATCTGATGACAAGAAAAGTGCCTCTTTTGAAAATAAGAGTCTTGCTGTGTGTGCAGAGCTTGTGCCTTGAAGCTGTTTTGGGCGAGGTGCGCGAAAGGAAGGCAAACAAAAGCAGAATACTGCACTCCTGTTTAGTGAAATGATGCTTTTCTGAGTTGCTGGACAGAAACAGTACAAGAAAGAGTTAATCTGGATGAACTGTCTGAAACGAGTGCCTTTCCATTGAAGCCGCCACAGAGTAAGAGTTATAGTAGCAAAGAGATAAGCTTGCTGCGTGCTCATGGCGCTGCCAGGTGCACACGAAAGATAAACAATGACATTCCTGCATTCCTGAGGAAGGAGGTGCAAAGACAGAGAGCTGTTCAGAAGTAAAGAATTTGCCCAGTGACACTGTGGTAGGGAACAAAGGCATGCAGGATGGCAGACGGGCACATCACATCTGAACATTTACCTATGCATCTGTGAATGGGCCAAGAAAAGACAGCTGCCCATTCCAACAGACATTACTGTGCATTCCCATGCACCATGTGATGTGAACTGAAGTAAAGCGCTGTGCACTGGAGAAGAAACCTCTAGGCGCTTTAAGAAGAGAAAATACACATCTGGCAAACTGCAAGCTATATTGCCAGGGATGGAGTAACTGACAAAGACATTATGGCATTCCAGATGGAAGCAGAACTGACAAAATTGCTTAGCCGTTTTGCAAGAGACAACATGCAGAGCGGGGCTTTGAAGTATAACATGAACACTGCACATTAGCCATGATCCAGAAGCCTCATGGCTTAGTGCAAGAATGAATGATTTGTTGAAGCAACAAAAGAAACTGACTTAGACTATCGCACTCAAAGGTGTGGTCCAAGAAACAGCAAACCCCCTTTGAAAAAAATGACAAGTGAAAAAACCAGAGGCTTGAAAGACACTGCCTGTATGAAAAGAATAAATAAACAAAGCTGCTTGTACAACTGTAGGCGGTATTGGACTGAAAGACTTTACCTTTGAAAAATGGAGTGATGCCAGCAGGGCAAACTAAATCAAGATCATGGGACACTGGAAGCAAGTTGGCGCCTGGCATTGGTGATCGCTTTGGTGAAAAAAGAAAAGCATTGTGCGACCTGGGTACTTATTATATGGCTTTGTAAAAGCACAGATCAGTCTGAGGTACCATTGACCAACTATGATCGCATTGCACAAATGAGTTTGTGATTAGGCAGTTACACCCCGTATGGTTGAGTGTAAATAAGCCCCCAGAAACATGCAGAAGGGTGATAAATAATTGCAGTAGCAATGATAAAGTGTGTAGTTACCTGATGAGACTTTTTGAAGATGGGGGTGGTATTATGGGAAGGGGTGGATAACGCTGATATTGAAGTTTTGATGAAATCCTAACATTTCTGTTTGTATTTTGCCTAGGCAAATAACCAAGAAATAGATTGGGGGGTAGAAGTGTGCAAATGCCGGGTGACACTGATCAAGGAAACAGACGCATTCTCAGAGAAAGCGAGCCACTGCGACATGCTATTTCAACTTTAAACGTGCCCTGCACCGCACTCAATGCTGCTGCAACCTGCGAAAAGTGTCCAACAGAGTAATAACTTCTGCTGAACTGGCACGGTGCAGACTGGGCTAATTATCTATATTATATATATTTGATGCTACACATTCAAATGATTCAGTTGCTGGAAATAACTTAAATGACATGGTTTGCCCTTTCTTGTTTAAAGGACTATGGACAATGAGTTGTGGACTGTAACATCAGGCACCACAAACAGCTGTGTGACACAGCAATTGAATGCTAACATATTGAAAAATGATTTCTAAATGCACTGTTGAGATGAATCTGAAAAAACGAAATGGTTTTACTCTTCCAACTGAATTGCTTTAACCAGAGATGTTTTGTTTTTTGAAAAAAAAAAAAAAATTTTCTACGTTGCACGTAGGCAGGAATATGATTTATGAATTGTTGGGGCAGCAGGATTATGCAAGCAGGAGTGTAATTTATTTTGAGATAAGATGAGTGCGCACATCAAAGTCACCTGTGCGTAGGTTAAGATTCTTAATTGAAGTAATGCTGCCAAGTGTGTGAGCTATAATTTGAAATGGTAATCTTTGAAACACTGGATACTTTTACAGCCAGCTTAAGGCAGGTAAATGAAACCATGACTGACTTTCTGTTTGATTTTATGACACAGAGTGTGACACGGTTTTTGTTAAACCAACCAGTTTCATGTTTTTGTGGGGACAGCTGTCTCCAGCACACTAATGCAAAGAGTCACCTTTTGATTGTAGACATTTGGAATAATTCTTTGGAAAAGCGCTACAAATGAGTATCCACATGGAATTGCTAGCGTACTGGCCTGGCACATTGTCGGGCATCTTTTGTCACTGAATGGATACGATTTGTTTAATTTGTTTAATGTGATGTTTTTCTGACCAAGAACTGCAGCGAGTTTCTCGCCAAAATTTTATGGACTATAACTTGACTAAGGCATTTTACCATGGTGTGATGAAACAGCCACTGCCGGATAGTAGTATGGTGTTTGTGGCTAAAACTAATATTGTATATGGTAGATATCCCACTTGAAGAAGGGTATTCTCCAAGTCACAGAAGGTAGACACTGTGAACATGTTAGATTTTCCAGTAGTAAGGCAACATGTAAATTGTAGACTGGTAATGCACACCTCCATAATTACAGTGATACACTTAGACATAGATTTACCATGAGGCAATGTTTCCTTAGTACTACCAAGCTGCTACAAATGGAGTCCATTTCTATGGCCCATCACTAGAGTGCGCGTAGCTAGGGAGCTAGATTCATTAATTGCAGGAGCTTTATATGCTTGTGACATAGAAACTGTGCACAATAAGCTAGCCACTATGGGTTCTGATGCCAGCTCTGCTATAGAACTTCTGGCCTGGTGGGGCCCATTGATACGCCCAACACTGCTACAAGTATTAGCAACCAACTGAAGATGGCAGAATTTTAGGTATGAAGACATTTTTGTCTGCCATAGGGCAGGTCAACAAGACTGCTAAATACACACGATGCATTGTATGGCAAACATTGTTTAATCAGCAGGTGTTGGCTTTTTACTGGGTGGGGGCGACCATCCTCCACACACTGGCACGCAGAGCTACAGTTACCAGCATACATATGGATTGAGTTGCTTGCTTTTGATTGCATGAATAACACATGCCATGCTTGATGTAAATTAGTAGAATTGTTTTTATTTAGATAACATGGTGCCCATGGGTTCACCTTGTTCACGAAATTAGATGGTTTCTGGTTGAGTTCCACCTACATGGGGGAAGTGTCTAGTCACACAGCCCATAGTCACGCTTGAATGCCCTGGGATCAGGGGGAGGGTAGGCCCTTAGAGTGAAAAGGCTGCCAGGTTTTAGAATTGGTAACCATGCATAAATGCAATAGTGCATTGTAGATTAGACTACACCGGATTGCCTTGACATTCTAACTGCATGCTGCTTTTTAACTGACAATCAGTTATACAAAATTGATTTAGGTATTTTTGTGTAGGCCAGGTTTTGGCTAGAGTAAATGTCCATGTTCACTTTGTGTAGGTATTTTTGTGTAGGCCAGGTTTTGGCAAGGGTATATGTCACTGTTCACTTTGTGTACATTTTTGTTTAGGTAGTGTTTTACCTTGCATGCCACGCTAACTAACCGCTAGAAGGTAGTTTGCTTAAACCTCTTGCAAAGCCCCAAGGTCTTTATCACTGCACTAAATACTATATTGATAGGTATTAGTCAGCATTTGTCGCACAAACGTTGAATAGGGGTGGAATGTAGTGATACACGAAATTGCAACCTTGCCAATCAGGGCTTTAGATGACAACATTAGCCGCTGAAAGCCAATAGTGTATTCAAAGTATGTGCTAAAAATGCTGACAGTAGTCTGTTGTAGCACTTCCATTATGCAGTAGTGAGCTACAAGGAATATGCAGGCCTAGTATGAAATAGGTCACATTATGCATTGTTGATAGACAGGCAGGGAGAGGGCCCCTAGCTCTGTAGCTAATAGGTATTTTTGGAGTGTTTGGAACATCATGGCACCTATATAGCGCTTAGATAGCCAGTCTTAAGCGCTATAAACACTAAGCTATGAGTGCATGCCTTTTAGAGCTTGCAGATGGGGTTAATACATCCCTGCTTCCCTTAGAATATTCAGCCTCACTAACGGTAGCCCTGGCTCCAAGCTAATCATCCTTTTCTCTGGGAAGGTACTGATAAGACATTCCTCAGCCTTCGCAGATGGGAACCAGGGAGGGGTAGGAGCGAGCAGGGAGCCTCTCAGAGAGAGTTGGGTTTTTTCCATGAGCCAGTTGCACAGGGAAAGTTCTGGAACTGTGCGTCATGGTGACTGACAGCACGAGATTATAAAATATCCATGCACACATGACTCGGTGGGAGATCGTCCTGTGGACTTGATTCGTGCAGAAACAAGTGCCCGGAATTGGCCCTTACGGCGTCCTGCAGCACTGTTTCTCTGAGCGGGGCTTGTTTACAGCTTGTTTACAGCTAGCTTATGAGAGCCAAGGGTCTCCCAGTGCTGATTAAAGGGACGTAAGACTGTGTTTCTCTATGTTTCTCTATATTTCTCTATGTTTCTCTATGTTTATCTAAGTTCCATGTTTCACTATATTTTGCATTGCTCTAAGTTTTATGCTTTGTAATATTCTTTAACTTGAATCCCAAATGTATATGAAATTCACTGCTTAGAATAAATATGCTAAAACTTTGAGGGTGTCATTTGTCACTAGCATGAGATCACTGCTCAGCACAATAGAACCTGTATTTTGGGCTGAATTGGGTATTTTTGCTCTCAAAGGGCTGGCCCCGAGGAAGATTTTGCCCATATCAAGACAATATGATTGTATAGTTTTTTGAATAATGACATTTACCAATATATTCTTTTTCGATTTCATAACCCACAAACGCAAAGTATATATATGGGAACAGGGAACTGTGCTGTATTGAGCATTTTACAAGTATTCTGTCGCCTTACATGGCTATTTTTAATATTGGCATTTCATTATCAATCATTAATTACCTTTACAACTTCTTGACTATCCCTTGAATCTGAAGCAAGAACATTCTACATCCTTGACGTGGTCGCAGTTATCAACCACTTCTAGCGCGTATCAGGTAATCTTACTAGGCTAATCCGCTACAGACCTGTTTTATGCATGTCAAGTAATATTTTTATTTTATCGTGTAATTATTTTACCGAATGTTTGGTTAGTGCTTTCCAATTGATATACATCTTAGTTATCGTCCACTGGTGTTTGTTTTCGGTTATAATTAGTGTTATCCAAACTAATGCAAGTACTGTCTTTCAGGGAGATGCTGAAGCGTCCGCCACATCTACAACATTTCTAGATGTTCTTCAACAGCAGGAGGTATGGATACTGACAGCTCCATCGAGCGTCATCATCAGAGCTGGAATTCTTGTCGTTTGATTGTTCTACACAATGTTTCATTCGTGGTTAGCCGTTGATATGTACCTGTGCTGTCGACCCCAGGTGTGTGTTATGTTTTCACTATTGTAATCCTCACTAATGCAAGTACTATGTTTCAGGCAGTTGATGTAGCGTCAACCCCTGCACTTGATGCAGAGCCTGACATTCAAGTAATTCCAGGGGAAGTGGAAGCGGGACCATGCGTATACGAATCGGCGCAACAGCTTTCGGAAGTCTGCACTACATTTGCAACATCCATAGATATTCTTCAGCAGCACGAGGTATGGATAATGACAGCTCCATCATGCGTGATCATATAACGTGATTCCATTTGCTATGCTTTCTTCCCTATTAACGCAAGTGCTGTGTTTCAGGGAGACGACGAAGCTTCCACTACAATCACAACATCCAATTTAGATGATGCAGATGTAAATAAATCGGAGAAATAAGTCGATGAAATGTGATCATATTTAGATTTTCCTTGATTCTTTTGGACAATGCATCATTTGCGGTTATCTCTTTATATGTACCTGTGCGTTCGACCCCAAGTGTGTGTTATGTTTCCAATATTGAAAACCATACTAATCCAAGTACTGTGTTTCAGGGAGACGACGGAGCTTCCACCACAATCACAACATCTCATTTAGATGATGCAGATGTAAAGGAATCGTTGAAATAAGTCGATGAAATGTGATCATATTTGGATTTTCCTTGATTCTTTTGGACAATGCATCATTTGCGGTTATCTCTTTGTATGTACCTGTGCCGTCGACCCCAAGTGTGTTTTGTGTTTCCAATATTGAAAAGCATACTAATGCAAGTACTGTGTTTCAGGGAGATGCAGATGGCTCCTCTCCAATACAACCATTCATGGCAGTCCATGCAGAGCCAGAGGTATGGATAATGACAGTTCCATCGAAATAGATCATCACTGGTCGAATACTTGTCGTTTGATTGTTGCACACAATGTTTAAATCGTGTTTGGCTATTGAGATGTACCTGTGTGGTCGTCCTCACGTGTGTTTTATGCTAACAATATTTTGATACATAGTAATGAAAGTTCTATGTTTCAGGGAGACGATGGAGCCTCATTCCGTGCTGTCTATGCGGATACAGAAAATATAGTCGTTGCAGCGTAAGAGGAAGGGAGGACATGCGGAAACAAATCGGAGCTACAGCGTGCAGATGTTGAAGGTCGAGTCAAAAAAGTTGCAAAGAAAAAAAAACAAAAAAAGGTTAGTTACAAACAGTTCATAACTTTAAAAAAAATGTTTGTACTGGGGACTATTTTATGTTATTTTCCAGTCAATTCTACTACACTCCATCTTGTGTTTAAACTGAACATCCCTTTTCCAATCTCTCCTCCAGTTACCCGTGGGTGTCAGAACTATACACACACAGACAGTGTAGCGAATGAGGGATGTGGCTTGCCAGACCGTGTACACTATGGAGGAACTATTAATTGAGGCGAGGCGTGTTCAGGCTCGAGATGCTCATGTCCAATGGCCAGAACATAAATTAACTGTGTTTGGAGACTACAGCAAAGTTGCATTGGACCATAGCTACAGTGCGACCGCACCACCACAAGAAGATGTTATTGAATGTATTGAAGATAGCTCTGAAGTAGTTGCAGATCAATTTACACAATCTACACCCGCCAAAAATTTGGCACCAAAAAACCTGTCGACATTGTTGTGTTCTCCCATCAATGTTGAAGTAATAGATGTCGAAATGACAGAGAATGAACCAGCCGCAGCATCCATAGACGCATCAGAACTTGATATCAGCGATATTACTTTCCAATGTGTTGAAATCTCCACAACGTCACAGGCCGAAACAACGTTGACGCAGGATGACAGTCTAATGAAAGAGAGCAAATACATTGTATTCGACAGTTGTTTGATGGAAATTATAAGTATGCTGAAATGTGTGCATTCCATTAGAGGGAAAGTATGTGGGAAGCCATTGATTAATGTGACTCGTCAAATAAAAGGCAGTAATGTCAAAATAAATGCTGCCTGTAGATTAAATCATAGGTTCTCATGGTCTGCACAACCGATGCTGGGGAAACTGCCAGCAGGCAATCTACTGTGTGCAGCTGCATCACTTTTTAGTGGCTCCAGTTTTAGAAAGTTAGAGACTTTCTTTCAGTTTGTGGGACTCCATTTCATTTCTAAAGCGCTGTACTACATATACCAACGTGATTATCTGTTTCCGGCCATTAGTGATGCTTGGAAAATTGAACAATTGTCTCTAGCAAGTACATTCAAAGGCAAACGATTCAGGCTAGCCGGCGATGGACAGTGCGACAGCCCTGGATTTTCTGCCAAGTACTGCACCTACCACTTTCAGGACATGGATAGTAAGAAAATTGTGAGTTTGGTGGTCGTCCAGGTAACACAATGTACATCGTCAGTGGCCATGGAGAAACTAGGATTTATAAAATCAGTGGAATATCTACAATCAAGGGGAATGCACATCGACCTCATAGCCACGGATAGACACGTTTCAATTGCCAAGACAATGAGAGAGCAGTTCCCACATATTAAACATCAATTTGACGTATGGCATCTTGCTAAATCAATCAATAAGAAAATCTCGGCTGCAGGGAAAAAAAAAGGTTTTGAAAGTATTTTGCAGTGGTCACATTCTATCACCAACCATCTTTGGTGGAGCTCAAAAACTTGTGAGGGGTCAGTGGAAATACTACTTGAAAAATGGTGGTCACTGATGCACCACTGTACCAACGTTCACCGCTGGACAGCAAATGAACATTTCCACCAATGTGAACATGGCCCTTTGTCTCCAGAGGAGGCACGGAAGAAGAAGTGGTTGATTCCATCTTCACCGACACACAAAGCCATTGAGAAGACTGTTTTCGACAAAACTCTATCAAGAGATTTGAGAGGACTGACAGAATTCTGTCACACAAGAGATTTGGAGGTGTTCCACAATATGTGCCTAAAATACAGGCCAAAGCACTTGCATTTTAGCTTTCGGGGCATGAAACATCGCACTCTACTAGCGGTCTTGGCCCATAACAGCAATGTCGGACGTGAACAATCTAGGACTAGGGGTAAAGTAAGGATGCCTCGCTACACTAAGGTGTTTTGAAAAAGAAGTAAGCAATGGGTGATCAAACCAGTCTATGATGAAATGCAGTTCGACTTTGTGAAAGGCCTAATTGTTGCTGTGTTAGAGAAGCACAGATATGGAATTTTGGACGTTTCTGTGCAGAGCAGTGATCCATTGCCACCGAACATTGCGACTGTGCCATGCCCACCCGAAGCACAGCTGATTGTGAAGTACAAATCCCGGTTTAAATAATTGCAATACGATTGTCTTTTTGTAAATAAATGTTATTGTACAGTGTACCTGTAAACCTAACCCCTACCTTCACCATCATGGGTGGCGAACAAGCTGGGTGTCATCTTTGAATTCTCTCTATTCACCTCACATATGTGTATGTATATATTTTTCTCATGTCTCATCTCATGTAAATGTAAATGCTGCGCACTGTTAACGGAGGGGAGGCTTGTGTATTGCAAATAATAAAACAAACAAACAAACAATAAATCTCACTTGTAACTCAACTCCTGTGGTACTTTATACTTTCCCTGACCTTCCGCAAAAATTAAATGTCACAATTTGGGCTGCAAAGCTCGCAGACAACGGGGACAAAATTGGGGCACTTAGAACGCGCCAGCCAAGCGGGCCGTGGCATTTGGGAGAGAAGCCAGTTCGCATTTGCACATTGAGGCGCACTACATAGACGGATTCTAAACTTCAAGTTCTCACAGATGCCTATACTACGTGATGTTGCAAATAAAGAATGCGAAGGACAGCGCCCAGATGAGGCCCACAAGTCGCACTGGAAGTATAAGGGTCTATTGTTTTTTGACCTTGAGACAGGGACCATGCCCAAAGAACTACATTTGAAGAGAGTGCGCAATAACGTAAGAGACGATAAGGCAGAAAATTCAGAAACTAGACCGAGTTTCATTTTAGTTCAGTATACGAAAAATCGTTGTCAAGAGCACGGTCCGTTTTACAGACTGCATTACGAAGAGACACAATGGAAATTTCAAATATAATGTAAGTAAATCTTTACACGCTTTTATACCGGAATGAAGATTTAATGAATGTATGCATGAGTAAATGAATGAATGAAGAGCTAGGAAAAGCAAGTAAAACGTGTTCGTAGTGGGCACATGGGCATGCAGGTCCACTGGTCTCACCGATCTCGGTCCTTGGCCCAGCCACTTTTCCCTGCACTGCCTACCTGCACTACGGGACTGTCTCTGTATAATTCAGCCCCTTCTCCCGGCATTTACCTTGCACTTGCCACCAGCTGGCCCTATTATTTAATTTGTATTCAACTAACCATGTACAGCTCTTCCCCATGCGCGATCAGAAAGACACCTGGCCTAGTAGGATCGTTGTCTGTCTGCCCTTGTTCCCCACCTGCCTCGTCACGCCTAGAAACACTTGAGTATAAGCGCGTTACAAATGCCATATCATATATCATATCATTCCTCACGCATGTAGACTAACTGTCGTTTATCATTGTGTGTTTGCCTCGATCTATCTTGTTACTTTTCGCATTGATTTTAGAGACGAACATACTCAATTGAACTATCCTTGCAAGCAAATAGTTTCTGATCGGCCGTAATAAATAAAATGAGTAATATTAATGAAGTTCGGCTAGCGAGACTAATTATAATTTTTTTCTTTTCATAACAGGTATTTGATCCCATTCTGCCACTGCCATCTGTTTGAGACACCGGTGGATGGATTCTTCAGCAGACACCTGCAGCTTCGTGTCAACAACTGGAGCACGATCACCATATTATGGGACGATCGCCAAGGGCCCACATGCCCTTACGCTGTACTAGTGGCTAGAAGCAACTTATCAACCTTTAGGCTGGACTAGTGCCTAGTTGATGGAACAGCCTTGCGGTTCACCGTGCTTCCAAAGTGATTCTTTTTACACCCTGTGTACCATAAAGGAACAGCGCATGACTCAAGATGAAACGGAACAGTTATTGCGTATACAGATAAAAGAAAATAAATGGCTTCCGGAGTTCATATGGCAATTGCTGAATATTCTCTAAACATTGAATGTCAAATAAATGTACTTTGCCAAATGTACCGTGTTGCTGTTTCATTTTAAAGTACAGTTTCATATTCTGAATTGTGGCGCGCTGTGTTGTGAGTTGATCTGTGTTGGTTTCCGGGTTCTGTGTGGAGTCGCGCAGAAGACGACTGGGCGCGTTTGCCTACGCAGCACAGTAACGTCACGGAGAGAGGCGGGGAATATGAATGTTTTGATAATGTCAGGCTCAGGGGCGGGGGAATTGATTTAGTGCCGCAAAAGCAGGTCAGCCAGGACGATGGGGGAAAAGATAGGATTATCAGAAAATGGCGGCTCCCTGGTGCTTGTTTTCGCGTGCGTTTAATGGACGAAAACTCGGGTAAGGTCCATAGGAAAGTTTTCTAAAATCGAGCCACTTAGGCTTAAAAAAACATGGCCGACCCGTAGGGACAATAAAAAATTTTACTAGACCATGCCTTTAAGTTGTGAACCTCAGGCCTGCAAGAGCAGCAGGAGATGGCAGTGAGAGCAAGTGAATCGTGAAATCTTTGTCTCATTTAACCTTTAAGTTACTTCAGTTAAAAATTTCAACGAAACTTGAAGCTGTAAACTGATTATAAACTCCAAGCTTTAAACTACACTATACACTAAGTATCTACAGGCAGTGCAGGGAAGTCATTGTGGCAAAGGAAGTTTGCACAGGCGTGGGAATTGTACCCAAAGAGACAGAGGCCTGTAAACACCCCCTAAGAACACGAAGGGAAAAGAGAAGTTCCCTTGGCGCCAGCAACCCGTCAGGCAGCCCCCGCCTCTTTCAGGCACTTCTGTGTAAGATTGTGAAGTAATGAATGGGAAGTTGAAGAAAATGCAGGACCGGCTGGACTGTATGGAGGCCATGATTGGCCATTTTGAGGAGGGGCTATTCTGAATCTTCTGCCGTTGTGGTGTTTTATAGTGTTCTTGCTTCATATGTTCCCTTTTTTATATATGTTTATTCTTTATAGTTATTTATTTGTGTCTGGGTACTCTTGTTTCCCTTTTCTTTCACTTTTAGTATTGCTCTGCGGTAAAAGTTTTTATTTTTTTATTTGTAATAAAAATGTGTTCGCTCCTCGTCGAGACATTTGACATGTTGTGATATGTTGTTCTGCTCACTGGAGCGATTTAACCAGGTTTGCACAGTCTAGGGGAGTGGGTAGCATTGTCTAGGGGAGTGGGTTGCATTGTCTAGGGGAGTGGGTTGCACTGTCTAGGGGAGTGGATGGCAGATCGTATCTGTAACATGGGGTCTAAGTCATGTGGGCTGTTGTGCAGGTGCATGCTGGTCTCTTCTTCTATTGCTTTTAAAGGTTGGAATGCTATTTATGCTGGGAGTCACTTATTACATGTGCATGGAACACTGAATACACGAAGTGAAACTTAATGCTCACATTGGGATAAAATAGGGTGTGCGGTCAAAATCAAAAAATTAATTCTATTAAAAACAATTGAGGCAAATATGTGGGACACCGCTGTTTTAAAAAGAGTACTTATGATTCCTGGAAAACATCCTGGTGAAGGAAGCCATACACTAAGCCTCAGGTATTTGCCCTTTTTTTGCTGGTGCACTGTTGTGTGCATAGTCACTACAAGGAGGTAAGTCCCAAATGAGGTCATCTTCATTATGGAGTTGGGTAGAAAGCTTGCGTAAAAGGTATGCATAAAACATTTATGCATGCTTTTTACTCTACTCCATATTGTCCCTGATTTTTATGGAGGTCCTGTCACCCCACCCCATCTCCCGCAAACTTCCACTTGAATTTAGGCCAGCATGATCTTTCCATTGTAGTCCAAATGCATTGCATTCCTATGGAATCAGCCTGCTTTTTAACAGTAGTTAATAGCAGGTAGAGTCCATGGGAAGCCAGTATAAATGCAGTCTACCATACACAAATAGCAGGAAGCATGTGTACAATTTTCACACTGGAGGGCAAAAAGAAGTCATGAAGGTGATGAAACCTGCTTCTTACTCCTTCGTTTGAACTTCTTTGTAAATACTGCTTCTTTTTGCACATCTTAGTAGTCAGAGAGGGAGAAGAGAGTCCCAGAGAGGTGGCAGAGGAGAGAGGCAACA
Organism: Ambystoma mexicanum; assembly: GCF_040938575.1. Lineage (NCBI taxonomy): Eukaryota > Metazoa > Chordata > Amphibia > Caudata > Ambystomatidae > Ambystoma > Ambystoma mexicanum. Next base: position 1,134,749,322 of record NC_090932.1, on the reverse strand, counting down.
GAGTGGCCAGAGAAGCATCAGGGGGTGCGGAAGAGGCGGCAGAGGAAGGAGGCGGGAGAGGAGCCAGAGAGGGGTAAGAAGGGATAGCAGAAGAGGAAAAGAAGTTGATAAGGCGCAGGAAGTGTTTATCAAAGAGGAGGAGATTGGCCTAAGGGCCCCGGACCAAGACGGTGCCATTTAAGTAGAGAGGATCTCCTGAGCTTTACAGATGAAATGAGATGCCAGAGCCGTGCAGAGGGCCTGGGAGGGGACAGGAGAGGTAGAGACTGCAGCAGGATTGGCCACCTCCTTGCAGATTTTAAAGAGTTCGGCTGAGTGGTTAGATGCTGCAGAGACGCGGGCTTGGATGTGAGCTCTCTTCTTAGTGCAAACAGAGAGCCGGTATTGCCTTTGAAGCAGGCGTCAGGCCAGTTTGTCAGAGGGTGCACAAGAAGCCAGCCATTTCCTCTCAGCCACCTTACATTTGCGTTTAACGGTGACGAGGTCAGAATCGTACCAAATGTTGCACTTGGCTTCGAGCGGATCCTCATGACAGGGGCAAGAACATCAAGAGTATCAGAGATAGAAGAGTGGAGCATGGAAAGGATGTGAGTCAGCCACAGGTGGAGGAGGAGGAAGAGAAAGTGGTGGTGAAAGCCTCAACTGACACACGCTTCATGGTTCGGATGACCGAGAAGGTAGGTGGAAGTGCTGAAATTGGCTTGGCCTGAGGGGTAGAGAGGGAGAGATGGGAGGAGAGGAGACGTGATCACTCCAGGAGAGAGGGTTAGAGAGGGGGAGGTCTGAAGAGATCAGACCATCCAGAGAGTGCCCTGCAGAGTGAGTCAGGCCACAGGGAAGAATATAAAGAGAGAAAGAGAGTCTCAGAGGTCGCAAAAGAGTCCAGTGGAGGGTCATGAAGCATCCAGGTGGATGTTGAAGTCTCCAAGGCGGAGGAGTTGAGTGGTCGAGGCCAGGAGGGAGGAGGCGAGGTACGCCTACTCAGAGAGGAAGGAGGTGGTCTGGCCAGGTGGCCGATAGATAATAGCCACGATGAGAGAGCGACCAGGAGAGAAAGAAAGCCTACAAACAAGGCATTCGAAAGAGGAGTAGGCCTGCATAGGAATGCAAGAGGCAGGGATACACTCGGGAAAGATCAGGCTACACCCTCACCGTGACGGTGAGATCTGGACACAGAGAGGATCTTGTAGCCATCAAGTAGGAGAGTGTCAAAGCTTGTGACAGAGCTGGCCATGAACCAAGTATCGGTGAGACCGAGGACATCAAGGTCGAATTCTTCCAGGAGGAGGCAGATGTCAGAGAGTTGAGAATGGCAATATGGAGAAGATTGCCATCCTTGAAAGACTTCTGGGGAGGGGTACAAATCAGAGACACTCCCTGCAGAGGTGTACAAGCAGCCTGAGGGAGGGCAGAAGAGGAAGGAGCAGAGGGCAAGGTAGCCAGAGAGGAGGCAGAGGGGGAAGCAAGGAAGCCGAAGAAGGGAGAGAAGGGACAGCAGAAGAAGAAAGGAAATTGATGAGGCACGGGAAGTGTCTATCAAAGAGGTGAAGGTTGGCCTGGGGGCCTAGGACCAAGACAGTGCCGTTCAGGTAAACATTAAAGATGAACTTATAGGAGTGGAAGTAGGCCAGGAGGGCCTCCCATCGGGTGCCACCATTAATGGGAGAAGAAGAGAAAGGAGAGAGCACAGAGACGATATGAGGAGTCCATAGGTCTGGCGAGGGAATGACAAAGAGGATGTCAGCGAGGGACTGTCTGGAAGAAGCGCTGGTGTAGGTATCAGCGATAGGGATGCCTGGGTTGGAGACCAGGATATCCTTTTGGAACGTCTTCCTACCAGACTTAGTGAGAAGAGCAGGATAGTCATTAGAGAAGCAGTTGGAAAAGATAGGAGAAATAGAGAGCACCATAGAGGAGGTGGGGGAAGGAGGGGAGAGGAAGGCAGGAGGTGGTGTGGAGCGGGACCAAACAGTAAGGGGGAGACACTAGGGGCAAATCAAGGAGGGGTGAAAGAAGATGAGACAGAGGGACAAGAATAAATAGTGAGTAGTTAAACTAAGTGGAATGGGAGCTCGGAAGGAGGAGCGCAGCAGACAACAAGGCAGACAGGTAAAACAACAGTCAGGTTATCAGGACATGAAGAAACAGAGCAACCACTAAAAAGAAAACCTATGAGAGGGTGGAACACAGCAGAACACAGGACAATGTGCAGAAGCACAGCGCAGTCGATGAATGAAAAACCTAGAGGAAGAAAGAGTACAGCAGAACACAGAGCAATCAACTCAACAGAGCAGTTGATGAGGGAAAACATAGAAGAGGGAAGAGCACAGCAGAAAAGTGTGTGTCCTGAAGGCAGCACATGTGATACAGAAAGCAGTGTGCCTGTCCAAATGAAGTTGAAGGTTCATAAAGCTAAATGTGTCGACATGGTTATACCCTGGCATCAAATATTAATGTTATGTTATGTTATTGTGACTTATTCTGAGCATCGCTGCAATCTTTCATGGTATCCAGGTGCCCTGGTGGATCTGAAATGGAAGGAGGGCTGGGAGGGCTTAGTTAGGGGGATTGAGAGGGAAAAACGCAAGCAAGCTTTGATGTGCTGTTGGTAGCTACAGTTTGGAAATACCGGTCACTGTGTGCTGGTTTGTTTTTAGTTGTAAATCGTTATTTAGTGTTTGTGTATGAGTGTGTCTGTGGTGATTTGTGTGTGGCTGAGTGGGTTTCTTGTTTGGTGTTGCGTAGTGTGTGCAGTTTGTGGTGTTTTATGTTTTGCTGCAGTAGAGATATGGTGTGTATTGTTCTGGGTTTTAGGGTGAGTAAGCAGGATATTGGAAGGTTGTTAGTGGGTTGGTGGACAGTTTCACCATGTTAAGTTTAAATTCAACACATTGGCTAACCCCAGATGTTCAGCAAAATTCAACACATTGACTTTCCCCAAAAGTTCAACTACATTTAACACATTGGCTACCCCCAAACGTTAAGCTAAATTCAGCACATTGGCTACCCCAAAAGTTCAAGCTAATTCAGTACATTGGCTAGCATGTGCCTGACTTCAATACAATGGCTATCCTCTTTATATGCACATAGCTTTAACACACTGGCTGTACCTTACACATGCACTTACATTCACATTAATTGAACATTGGCTATTCTCTAATGGTTCATCTAGATTCAGCAGTGGCTTATATAGTAAAAACAGTGGCTTTGGAGGGGACTGCAATTAAATAAGGACCAATGTCACCAATACAGAACGTGCTATGTAAGATAGGGTAAAGTCGGCGTCGCTTACTTGGAGGTCTCTGCAGACAGCTTTGATGGTTTGGCTTGGGTGCTTTAAGGGTGTCAAAGAAGGATGCTGACACAAGGGTGGCATTTTAGTTGGCAAAGACTTTTACTTATCAAGAAAAGAAACCCTCACTATCCCTATCTTCTTAGGGTTCTATGTCATTTCATCACCAGTAATTTCAATGCCTGGCTTTTAAACGTGTATAGAATTACGAAAAATGGTCAGCACATTTTCTGGGTTTTTTTTGGTTGGGGTTACCCCTCTAAACTTCCCCCACCCCCACCTATTTTTCCTTTTTCCCTACCCCCAACCCCTTATCTGCCCCCGCCCCCTAAACATTTTATTTAGCATGTTCGTAATTCTGTGCATGTTTAAAAGCCAGGCTTTGAGATTACTGGGGATGAAAGGACGTTCTATACCCTTCTTAGAGGGGTTTCTCTGCCTCAAACTAATAACCTACCAGTAACATAGCATAGCCCCCGACACCCACCCCCCTTATTACAATAAAGCAAAGCATCTGTACCTCATCGATTTGTACGTCCCATAATAGATATGTTGCATATAGTCAATGAAAGGAAGCCAGCTCGCCACTTTCTGATGTGTGCTTGCCCCTTGCCAGAGCTGTGATTTTTTTCCGAAGCCAATCTTTCCCAAAGTTTCCCGGCCCACATTGTTATAACAAAGCCATCAGGGGATTTCTGTCTATGGGCAAGGGAAATCTAAGCCACCAGCAAAAGTGGGTTATCAATTTATATGTATTTCCGGTAAGTGGGTATATCCCATCACCTTTATCCCCAAGCAAAACAACCAAGGGGACCATGGGTAGCGTGGGTAGCATGACCCGTAACATAGATTTGGTATGCGAAAGTACTTCTTTCCAGAATGTGTTGGCTTTGGGGCACAGCCACCACATCTGGTAATAAATCCCTCTTTCCTGGCATGCCCCCCAGCAATCTTCAGGGTAAGATTGGGCGATGACGTTTGTATGGGGAGAAATACCACCTGTAACAAAGAGTTGACACTCCTTGTCAGTAGCACATTTCGAAACCCTTTGATTCCATTCCCATATCCCATTCCAGGACTCCTCCCAATTTGGGTGCCCAGTTCCCGCTCCCAGTTAATCATATATATTAATCAATATGGCAGACGGTCCTGGGGGTCATATCAGTCAAGCAGATTGTAGATCCCAGAAACTCTGCCTTCAGAGCGAAAAGCTAAGAATGTGAGCTCAAGGGCATTAAGGTCTCTAGTACCTCTTTGTTTTATACTGGGATGGCTTGCCCAATGACACAGCTGAGAATACCTGAACCTTTCAGTTTGCAAAGGTAGCGGGCGTCCCTCTCTCGACAGAACAAGGCCTGATAACCTGTTCAGTGGTTATTAACAATTCCGGAAACACGTGTATGGGGTTGCTGGTGGTACTCTTGTTCAGGTTGGAATTGCCATTGCATTTCGGTGCTGGACTGCCCCTGGGCAGGACAAAGACTGATATGCAAATGGATATTTCCCATCTGTGGAAGGCACAGTGAGTAAAAGCAGTGGCTGCGAACTCTCAAGTGGTTAATAACCACTGAACAGGTTATCAGGCCTTGTTCTGTCGAGAGAGGGGCGCCCGCTACCTTTGCAAACTACTTGAACCTTTCCCCTTCTTGTAGTGAGAACGATTGTTTACAGTCTTCATAGATGAGTGGAATTCCCTCTCTGAAGAGTTATCTAAGCTCCCGCAAACCTGCCTGAAGACCAAGAGGAGAATGCCAATTTTCTGCATGCTCTGAGAAAATACGGGAATGTAAAAAATGGGTGATAATGGACCTAGGCCCAGCAGAGTGCCCCATCTCTTCATCGCTGTGTTCCAGTACATAAGAGAATGAATTGTCGAGGATAGGAGTGAGTGTCTCATTGGGTCTTGGGTGAGTTTAATAAATGGCAATCGCTGCAGAGCTTGTTCTACTTGTGTCCAAACGCAAATTTTCTCATACTGTGCCCATGAGAAAATATGTGAAAGTTGAGAGACTAGATAATAATGATAAACATCCGGGACCTCCAAACCACCCAAGTTTTCCTTTCTCAGTAGGAATCTTTTTGCTATTCTGGGTTTGGAGTGTTGCCAAACAAATGCACAAATGTTCCCCTGAAGTGAGTGTAGATTGTGTATCGGGACCTGTGTCGGGAGGGTCAAGAAATGGTATATGAGCCTCGGGATGGTGGTCATTTTTATCACCCTAACCTGCCTCAACTATGAAATCATTTGCTTATCCCAGCGCTTGAGGTCCACTTCTACGTTTGTAAAGAGGGAGGAGTAGTTAGCATTATACAATATCTTAATATTACCAGGAATCTTTATCCCTGGGTACTCAAACTAGTCCCGTTTCCATTTTATGGGGAAAGCCTGAGTCAGTCTATCATGTTCCGCCAGCTGTATTACTAAAGCCAGCCCTTGGCATTTAGAATAGTTAACTTAAAAGCCTGAGTCCCGACCAAAGTCGGCTAGTACGCTCATAATGGTTGCAGCTAATGTGTCCCTCTCTGTGTGCGTGACCCCGACATCATCAGCATATAAGGAGATTGGGTCATTCCAAGTTTTCTGGTCAGGAATTAACATGCGGGTAATAACATTTTCCAGCACGTTTCCTGACTGGCAAACTACTATAGGACTCCATGGAATGAAGATTACCTACCCTTGCTGCCACTTGTAATTTGCTGGTAATTCAGGCAGACCAAGTGGCAGTAACAGTATTACCGCTTGGTGGTATCCCATCAGATTTACCAGCGGGATACCACCAAACCCGCAATGACCCTGTGTTCCTTTAGATGGTATGGAATGCCTCTAATGTCTGCATGGCCACGGATGCGGATCGCCAGGGGCTCCATGGAGAGAGCAAAAAGAAGGGGGGGAACAGGCAGTCTTGTCCCGTTCCTCTAGAATTCCTCACCAAGGGGGTTGCGTTCCTGTTATACAAGACCCAGGTAGTGGGCGAGCAGTATACGGCCAAAAGGGATTGTCAGAATCTCGAGCCCGAGCCTGACCCTAGGAGAACCGCTCTCAGATATGACCAGTCAAGGCGGTCAAAGGCTTTCTGGGCATCCAGAGCTATGACTCCAGTGCTCAGGTTCAAAGGCTCAACCAGGTTGAATGTTTTTCTGATGTTGTCATGGTTTCAATTTCAAGCAATGAAGCCTGTCTGGTCTAGGTGGACGAATGCCAGTAGGACCGTCATAAGTCGGGTAGCCAGAACCTTCGAATATATTTTAACTTCATTGTTGATAATCGATTTCAGGCAGTATGAATCCAGTAATTGAGGGTTCTTATTGGGTTTTAAAATTAGAATAGTGGAGCTTTCCAACATAGCAGGTGTGATGGTTCAAGAGTCTGGAAATGTGCTAAAAAGTTGGGTTAATTATGGGGCAAGAATTTTTTTTATAGAATTCAGATGTGAACCCGTCAGGGCCTGGGGTTGTGTTTTTGAGTAATTGAATAGTAGGAACCACTTCAGCTACCTGTTTAGGCTGCTCAAGTTGCTCTATATTCTCTGATGGAAGGGGTGGGAAGGGAACCAAGTGCAGGTATCCAGTAAGGACAGCTGCGCCTGGAGAGTCGGCGGCTACATATGCCAAATAATATTTGTGAACCCAGGGCATTTTATCACCATCTGCTAGTAAAAGCAAACTCTCATCATCAAGTAAATCATGAATGTTATTACAAGTTACATGCTAATTTCCTGACCATGATCTTATTGGCTTTATTCCCTCTGGTGTAATAATACTGCTTAACCTTCAAAAGAGCTTGGGAATTCCTCTCAGCCACATGGGCCTCTAACTTGGCCTCTAACTTGGCTTTGGTTATTTTCAGATGACGCCTAGCCCTAACAGAACCAGTGAATTTATGAGCAGACTCCCTTGCTCTAACCTCCTCCTCTAATTCCTCCCTTATGCAAGCTCTGGATTCCAAGTAGGACGAAGTTCGACTGATCACTACCACTCTAACCACACCTTCCTCACATCCCAGACCGTGTGTAGGGCCATGCCCTCTGTGAGGTTGTTCTCAAAGTATGTGGTTATTTACATTTTAAGCTCCTAGCAGATAACAAAATCTTTAAGAATTGGGGTACATAGTCTACAGTGCTTACGGGTCAGGGGAGGAAGTTCTAACACCGACAGGGACAGCAATACCCAGGGATGGTCTGAGAGTGCCAAGATCTGTATGTAACTTCCGGGATAAGGGGAGCCAGGGAGGAAGAGGTAAGTAGTGTATCGATTCAGGAGAACCCCGTGTGAACGTAAGGCTTGTGAGTAAAATCTCTGCAAGAGGGATTCCTAAGCCTCCGTATATCAACCAGGTTCAATTCCCAGAGGACCTTCATTAGGGTGAGCAAGTTCCTAAAGTCCCCACTGCTAGCCGGCAAGGTCTTAACCTTAGGGTCAGGAGCCAGGTTGAAATCCACCCTTATGACAACAGAGCCGGAAATCTTCTGAGGCGATCATTAAGGAAGAGGGCCTGTCTTTCATTGGGGGCATATACTGAGTCAAACGTGAAGGCATTCCTCATTCCTCTTGATGCCCAGGAACCTCCCATTAGGGTCCCAGAGAATACCTGATTTTATGAAGGGAGTCGACTTGTCAGATGAGATCTCCACGCCCCTCCTTTTACTTACGCTAAAGGCAAACAACTCATGCAAGAAGCATTTGTGTTTGACCCTCCCCTCATCTTTTTTCAAAAGATTGGTTTCATACAAGAATATGACCGAGGGAGAGAGGTCATTCAGCTTGTCGATCACCGTTTTGTGCTTAAAGGTTGAGTGCAAACCCTGGACGTTCCCGGTAAAAATGGACAGTGTACAATCTGGAGCGGATCCATCAAATTCAGCCATAGGGATGGAAGTTGTGTGTCAACACGTCAAGGTAAACACTAGCTGTTACTGTCTGCATATGATCTTCATAAGATGCCATCTGCTCTATATCCCACGTTTTAACCCGATACCCACGTATCCCCTTCCACAATCCCCCCACCATCAGAGAATATATAACATTCATCTCTGACATCAAACTTAAACAAGGTTGTTAAGTTACCAAACAACAAGTACAGGGTAACCTGCAACAGGGAGAAGCATGTCAATGAATAATCAGTGAAAGCCAGACATGCCTCCAAACAAGTGAGAGAGACCAGTTCAATGGAGAAGCAATCAAGAGTTCTGCTGGGTGCCAAAAGTAAGAAATCCTAGTAAGTCAGGCCATCCGTAGTCACATGAGGAGTCGAATTGGGAGACCAGATCCTTATGCTTCTTCTTGTGACCTTTCCCCAACCTGGACCAGGGACCTACACTGACACCAGCTCTCCCAGGAAGGGCTGCCACCAGATCCGTATTAGGGGACTATCTTGCCTGGTCCGGAGAGAGAAACTGTTCCGCCACCTTCATGGTGATGATCGACCAGGATCAATTCAGATGGGTGAAGTGGAAATATGTAGGGAAACCCCATCTATACCAGATATTCTTCTGAAGGAAGGAAGCCATTCTGTGAGTGGTCTTAGGGTCTTCTGTTTCAGCCGAGTGACAGCTGCCAGGTCTTGATAGAGGGCCAGGGCAGATCTGCACAAAATGATTTCATCCAGATGTCTGGGTCGCATTAAAATTCTGTCTGCCAGCTTGCATAAGTGAACTCAAGTAAGGACATCAGTGACAAGCCCTGACTAGCCGGGCGAGACAGGCGGACCCTCTGTGTCCTTCCCAATTCAATAGGCTCATCCGGCGTGACATCTAAGATTTGTCAAAAGAGGCCAGAGACATAGTCCTCCAATTGATAGTCCGGTACGTTCTACGGTACCCCTCTGTTACAAATGTCAAGAAAGTTCGCCTTTTCCTCCAAGACCTCTATACGTTGGGCCCATGCGCTGACCGCACACGATTGTTCACACAAAGTTGTCTCTGTGTCCTTGACCTGGCGCTCAGCTTCATCTAGGCGCATGTCCATAAAATCTATCTTGCTAGCCATATCAGACAGACTAACCTAAAGCTGCCCTTTGATTTCTGCCAGCCATAGCTGCAAGTCATCCTTCATGGCCTACTGGGAAGCAGGCATCTGGGATCTATCACCATGGACCTGGACAACCGTGATAAACTCATTCGTCCCTCGATCCTCGATCTGCAGCAGAGAAGCAATATCAGTCGATGTCTGGGCCTAACCAGCCTTCGCCATGGTGTGCGCTTCCCCTCTTCAACCAGCCTTAGGGGGAGAAGACAATCTAGTGCAGAGGAGCAGGACACCAATGTGATCTCAGTGGCAGGGAGGGTGTGTGCAGAGTCAAACGGACTGACCAGGCAAGGGGTTCCTCTGTGACAAAAGCAGTGAGGTTGCAAAGATATCTGAGCCCTGCTGCAGCTCAAATGCGGCCCATCACAGGAACACCAAGGACACTGTTTTCTCCCAAGCTCAGCGCCCAGGTTGGCCCCGCTCTGGGGCTGCGGTCATAATGCAGCCGGCAGAGGCTCTCCAGCTCTGGGGACTCCTCGTCACACAAGGGGTGTCAGGATCCACTAGGCATCACGAGGAGCACCCAAGCAACCACCCCAGGTTGCACCTGCCGGCTCGCGTGGTCAGTTGCATGGAAATCTAGGGAGTGCTGAGGCGACTCATAGGGGGGTCACCGGAGCCGCACTCAACAATCTGTGAGCCGGAGTCACCAGGCATGCTGTGCTCGGGCGGCCATCAGGAAAGACTGTGTGGACAAGCCTGCTGGGCCGCGGCCACCGATATGGTAGGCCAATATGGCCCAAAAACCTTGGGCTTCCCTCAGAGTCAGGGCCGCAGGCTGCGGGGCACAGGAGCCAGGGGGTAGCGGCTCCCCCAACCAAAGCAAATGTCTAAGGGCAGGCCAGCTCAGGAATGTCTCTGCTGCCTCAGGTATGGACCGTCGGGATGGAGCAGTTGCCCCAGAGTGCACCCGCAGGGCGTGACACCATGCGACCGGGAGCCATCACACAGCCTCAGGACACATCTGCGGGCTGTTCAGGAGACCCAGCCCGCAGCCACACTTCACCGGTGTCCAGCACAATGGGTTCTAATCAGCAGGACCCGTAGGAGGCATTCCCTTGCCTCCCACAGGAGGCAGCTGTCAGCATTCAAAGGGGCTTTACTAAGCTGCTTCTCCCGACATCACAGGAGAGTCCAAGACGGCCATGTCGTCACATCGCCCCTCAGGCCACTCCCCCATAACTTCTTTTATCCCTTACACTACAACTAAAGAATAAGACAACAGAAAGTTCTTTCTCCTGGAGAATGACTCCCTTGTCCTGGTAGTTGGGTGGTATTCCCAGAACTGTTCTTTGGCGGAAGAATTCCCCTGGATTGTGGTTCCAACAAACCTTTGCACCAGGCAACTCCTGGAACCAGGAGAATGACTCCCTCATCCTCGTATTGGTTCACACACTCCAATATAGTTCACACCAAAGGCAGGGTGAATGACTCTCTTCCCCTGGGGTCTCTTGATCAAACAGACTTCTGGTCTCTTCAACTTACAAGACCGGGAAAAGGATTCTCTTTGCCTAGTCTTCATTCACACACTCTAATATAGTTCACACCAATGCCAGGGGGAATGAATGACTCCCTTCCCCTGGCATCTCTGGATTCAAAAGTACTTCCAGTCTCTTAAACTTTTAAGGCCAGAAAAAATGACTCCTTTTCCTGGTCTTGGTTCACACACTCTAATATAGTTAACATCAAAGCTAGAGGAAATGATTCCCTTCTCCCGACATCTCTGGATCCAAAAGGGCTCTCAGTTTCTTCAACTTTCCGAACCTGGAAAATTACTCCCTTCTCTTGTTAGTGGCAAAGTCCCAAGTCTTTCTTGTGCCTCAGTTGACTTTTCCCTGCCACTGCGGCGAGGATGTATTCCTCTGATGCTTCATTCACTTGGGTTAGGTTCCCAGACCCTTCTCTTGTGGTCAGTGGGCTTGTTGCTGCCATTGCGATGAGGAAGTTCTCCTCGAATGCTCAATATGCTTGTGTTCAGGTACTGTCATGACCACTGTGAGGGGGCACAAGTTGTGCCACAAGCAGGCTCCCACCAGAACCCTGAGGGCCTTAAAACCACTGCAAAAGGGCTCCTGGAGCCAGTCCTGGTGCCTTTCGCACCAGGCTCATATGTAGGAAGGAAGGGCTGTTCAAACTAGGTCCCATTTATGTACATGGGTCTTTAAATCCAACATGGAAGCACCCACACAGTCTAGTTCTAAGAACCAAGCCATGCGGTCTAGTGTTTTGGGTGTGGCAGGCCTGGAACTACTTTCCCTGGTACTACTTTACCTGGGATATATAAACCACACCCTGACTGCAGAACATGCTTTGTGTTATTCTGCAACCAGCAGTGTGACGCTCACCGTGTCCAGCTCCTGGTCTTCAGCATCTTCCTGTAATCCTGCAAGAACAAGATTATTCTGTTTTACCTGAGAAAACACCATCCAGCACTCAGCATCTCAACTGGGCTGCAATCTGTGGAAACCGAGACAAAAAGAAACATCACTCACCTGTGAGTACTAGCTTAAGGACTTCCAGCGAACCGCTACCACAGCTGCTGTTCCAACATTGCGACCTGTAATAACGAGAAAGGGAAAACAATATTAGAACGCGTGCTTCCAAAACATCTAATTCCATCAGTCTTACCTGAATTCCATCGCGCTATGCCATGCTTCCATCCGGAGCACAACAGCAACATCTGCAAAGGAAAAGAGACATATTCAGGTTTGCTTTCAATATTAAACAACCGCACAGCGCTGTACTACCTTAACGGATTCTGGGGGACTGTTTTTCATCGCGCTCTCAACCACTCGCAGCACCACAGCGGCCAGTGAGGAGAAGAAGAAGAAAACACAGGTTAGCTTCAAAAAACAATAAAGGCGCTGCGGTTCGCGCTTTCTCTTACCTAGAAACATGCCTCTCCCTCCGGCACGACAGCATCAAGACCTTCGCACCAGAAAAGAAGGAGATAAAGACATTAACGAATTCCCACCAGAAACAGAACAAAGACTTACAATTAACAAACCTACCTGCCTACCAGCAGAGTCGGGGTCACAGAAGGCCTGGGCCCTAGGAAGGCGTACTGCACCAGTGAAGCAACTCGGGCAGCTCACCAACAAACGTCAAGCACCCCTCCACAAGAAACGCAGGACGGATAGCTCACCCTACAAATAACTAAGGTGAGAAAAGAGCCCAGTGGGAAGGGCATCGGTCAGAGGGAGGTGGGAGATTCACCCAATAGAGACAGTTATCACAAATCCTCCCTTCTGTAATTGCAGATTATTCAGCACTGGGCAACTACGCATCCAGGGTTCCAGATCTCAGAGCCTTCCAGACGCCCCCGGGGATATCAGGTGAGCGTAACAGGTACCAGACCTGTCTCTGGTGGTCAGTGGGTTTATTGTTGCCACTGCAATGAGGAGGTTCTCCTCGGATGTTCAATGCACCCTTCCCAATAGTTTGATTGTTACTACTGGGCTGACAGAGAGCCTCTTGAACCTACCTCTTTTGCACTCCCATGTCCCCTCCGGGTCTCTCATACAGAGGCGTTGCTAGGGGGGGGCTAAGGGGGCTATAGCCTCTGGTCTTTTGGTTGTAGCCCCGGATAGAATCTCAGGAGCTACAGCCAAAAGTCTAGCTAGCCCCCAGTCCCGAAAGTTCTGACATTAGCTTAGCCCTGGATCTTTTCCAGAGCTAGCAACACCCCTGCTCTCATACATCCCGTTACCTTCTTTGGGACTTCGGTATGCCACCAGAGCTTCATGGGACTGGGGTGCATCTCTCCAGCGCTTTGGGCTTCGCTCCTCTGCTTCCGCAGCATTGTGGCAGCTCTGCGCTGTACTGGTCTGCTCAGCCCTCTCTTTCTGCTTCATTTTCAGGTCAGCTCCAGTGCTTTGCTGGCATCCTCTGCTCTTCGGCATCCCAATTCGAAACCTCCCGCTCTGGATGGTTTCCACACCTGCTGCCTCTCTCGGCTGGGCTTGACCAAGTCTTCAGTCCTTCTTCTCTTCTTATACAATGTTGCCAGTCCCGCCCTGGCAGATTGACAAAGTCCTTGTTGTTCTTGAAGGATTGATCTCCATGCATCCTCTGGGCCACCTCGAACCAGTACTAGCACAGTTAGTAATCTTCATGTCTTCTGTGCTCTTGTTCGTCCTGGTGCTTTGTGTTGTGGCTGTTTCTCCTACATTACAGAAATACATGGATCTACTCTCAAGGAAGTGGTCGGGCATGGAGGGGGTGGTCAGGCAAGGTTGGGGCGTGATGTTGGCCAACGGGCTGTACCCTAGGTGATCGTCCTTATCCCCAGAATGGGGAGTCGGTCCCCATGAGGTCCTTGTGCATTATACTACCGCTATGGGGACTATTGGGTAGCAGCCAAATCTCCCTAGCCTCATGGGAAAGGGCTCCCCCCTGGGGGAAAAGTGATGATACCATGCAAATTGTCACAGCGCCCAGAGCAAACACGGCAAACAGGGGTTGGTGCCTGCCTAAGTGAGCTGCCCTTTGCCTTGGGCCCTTCGCAGGCTACCCCAGGAGAGTCTCTGAAGAGGACCCTTTTGATCACATGTATACACAAAAGGGACCAATCCATGCTCCCAAGGGGGGCCGCGGGAAAGGCAGGAGGTGGGATTGGGAGAGGCCGGGGTCCGAGCAGGGGGGGAGCAGAAATGTGGTTGGGAAGTGCAGGGGAAACAACACACAAAAATACAAATTGTGTTGCTTACCCAGGGAGGGTACAATAGGCTGGATAGCTTCAGCAAAATGCCATTTAATGCACGCTCACTAGGCATATGGCTAATGGCGTTACTTGAGATATTATCAAGTCCTTTTTGGAGACACGCCATCAACTTCAGTACAGGCTCACCAGACAAGTGTATGCTGGCTGCATGTGATAAAGGTAAACACAGAGTGTCCACGAGGACCTGGTAAGGCAGGAGGTGATGGTACAGCCACGGCAATGAGAGGTGTGGGATTGGCCATCAACAGAATGGAGAGGAGCAGGAGCCGGGCCCCGTACATGTCTGTAACCCACCTGGTAGCATAAAATACAATGCAGGAAGGTGCAGGCCACAGATAAAATATGCCAGGCATTTGTAATGATGTCCCTCACCCTGCAGAGGATGGAAAAGAGAACCTTGCAGGTAACTGGTGGATTGGCAAGGGACCCTGAAAAAAACCATCACCACTGCAAGGTCCTTCTCCATCTCCTCAATTGACCCGTCCATATGCAGCAGCCCCAGAGGCATTCTACTGGCAGAGCTGGGTAAACCCCTCCCATCTCACTCCCTGGAAAAGGAGGATGAAGGATGTGGTGGTTGTGAAAGGGAGGAAGGAGTGATTATTGATGTTGGGTTAGTTAGGGTGAGGGTTACGGAGGGAAAGGGTGTAAGTTTGATTAGAGTTGGTTTAGGGAAGGGGTGTGATGGGTGTTGGGTCAGGGAGAGGAATGGGTGTGTGTTGAGTATTGGGTTAAGGAGTGGGGGTGTAATGGATGTTGCTTTAGGGAGGCTGGTTGGGTCATGGATAAAAAAAAGATTACTGTAAATGTATTGAGTTTTTGTATACGTTATGAATGAGAAGTGATGTGACATCACACCGAAGAAATAAAGCAAATGTTAGAAAACTTTACAAAAACTAAAGAAAGAAGCATCATCCGGGCAAGTGGATGGAGAGGCGCTTCTTCATCCTGATCCCTGTCTGAGTCCATATTCTTCAGGTCAGGCAGTGGCACCCGTTGCCATAGTGGCAGGTTGTGGAACATGCAGCGCGGGATGATGATTTTTCTATCTTTCTCTGGACTGGACCGCAGTGCTCGTGCTGCGTGACATGTGCAGGGGAGCCTGGCCTTCAGGAGCTCAAATGCCAACTCTGTCGTGCCACTGATCCCCCTGAGGACAACATTGTGCTGCTTCTAATGCATGCTTTTGGATTCCTAGATGAGTATTAGGACCCATGGCATTGTGGGATATCCACATTCACATCTAACATGTCAGCAGAGAATGAAGGCCAGTGAGATGCAGACAGGTTTTGCATTGTGGATGCATTCTGATTGCAATGACTCATATTTCCTCATTGCCTTCTTCCTTTATGCCAGAGCACATGCACCCTCCCTTCTGAAAACCAGATGTACCCATTGGTTGCGACTGTGGGTAAGGGCGCTGTTGAACGCCACAGACTGTCCTTTTCCACGGACTGCTCCTCCTACCTGCCTCGTCACCTCCATTCAGCCGTATAACATATTTGCCGTGAACCTGCAGCGGTCAAGCCCGGCTGCGGGTAAGTGACAGTGTTGAATGCCACGGGCTGTTAGACGCAGTGGGCTAGTCCTGATAAGCCTTTCAGCCCTCACCCTGTGTCCTTGGCTAACGACGACCAGAGAACGGCAAGTATAATTTTGAATTGACTTTTACCGATCCACAAATCTGCAGTGTAACTGCCACTTAACCCGTTACTGTGCTCTCAGTGATATTTGACGGCCATGCTGTAATGAATGACTTTTACTCATCCCTCCTCAAGTCGGATAGTCCGGTATCAGAGCTCAGTGGTACAACACCAAGGGGAGCGGGGTGCCACTAAGATGGGCACAAGGAAATGAGACGGTCTAACCCTCCCGGGAGAGTCCCATAACAAGATCCTCAGGATGTTCAAACCGATCAAAGAGGTGAGCAGTCTGATCCCGGAAATAAAATGCTTTCTTTCTTACATTGATGCTCTGCCTTCTTCTACCTAAGCGCCACCAACTCCAACAACCCCTGAGGACCATGTTCATTCGGACAAGGATCTTGCTCCAGGTTTTACATTGAACTGTGTCCTTCGAGCGAGGGGGGCTTCTGCTAACCTGACTTGCCCATACTTAATAAAAGGCCCACAGTAAGCTTTCTACTTGACCTTAAGGCCACGATCGCACAGAAATTTGACCACTGGATAACACAGAGTCGGCGCGGTCTTGCCACCTTGGAGTGTCTCCACGATTTGATGGCTACTATCCCTGCCCATCCTTTCACGCACAATTTTACTCTGGTGGTTGGGGATCTTACTCTACAGTTAGAACCACCGAAAGCATTGGAGGGGCTATGGGATGACCAGGACCTGGCATGGGATATTCCCACTCTCATTGCATCTCCCCCACATAGATCACATCCCCTTGCAGTTGAATCGGCATGCATGATGTACAATCTGAACCTGAGGGCATGCAACAGAAGATTCCCCAATGATCAGCCAGCTAGACGGACCTTTAGAATCCAAACCGGCCAATCGTTAATTGATTACATCTTAGTCTTGGCAGCTGACTTGGACAGAATCAGTGAGTTCAGGGTACTTGAATGGCCCGAAAGTGACCATCTGCCTCTCTCTGTCTGTATACTGGGGAATAACATTGGGGCGGTTACCATCAATCCCCCCCTGAACCACAGCAGATAGAGGTCTAAGGCCATTCACGTAAATCAGTGAAGTGTGTTAATCATGGCTCGTGAAGCAAAACCACTCATCTATTTTTCAATCGTTGATAATTTAAGAACTATTTTTCGAACTCGATCCAGCAGAGTCGGCAATTCTGTCCCAGTTCGAAAAACTGAAACGCAACATTATCCCCCGTGTTTCTGCCCAGTCTGGCAAAGTAAAGCGGAAAGCATTGAAACATGACAGCTGGCACGACGAGGCTTGTGGAGTGATATGATATGATATGATAGGTTATTTATAACGCGCTTAATACCCAGGGGTTTCTAAGCACGGACATCAGTGATTTACAGGCAGGCTTCCAGATGGGCAGAGGCACAATGGACCAATGTTTCATTTTATTCCTGATAATACAAAAATACACAGTGCTGTGGAAAATGAAGATCTATGTTTTGTTTTGGACCTAAAGACATCATTTGACTCAGTGTCCAGGGAGAAACTGTGGCAGATTCGAATGGCACGTAAGGTCCCCCTGTATCTGATTTCTATAATTTCTAAACTGTGCTCTGGTACCAAGGCATGTGCATGGTAAGGACTTGGTGGGGAGCTAACAAACACCTTCGATGTTGCGAGGGGTGTCAGGCTGGGTTGTGTCCTGGCCCCAGTGTTATTTAACATCTATATCCATGAAATTATAGACGCCTTGATAAGCGGAGCCCAGGACTGTCCAAAAATGGTCTCAGCCAGATCCCCTAAGATATTTCATGCCGCCGACGTGGTACTGATCACCACCACACTGCATGGTCTGTGGAAATCCCTAGCCATTTTTTGGGGCAAGTGCAAGGACCTACAATTAGAACTGAACACCTGCAAGACTAAATCAATGGTATTCAGACCACAATTTACGAAACATGTGCCAATCAGAATGGATGTGGTGGGGTTTCCAATTGAACAGGTTGGTTACTTTGACTACCTGGGTGGGATGTTCCATGAGTCCTCTGGATGGGCGGATGAGGTAGATAAGGCTACTCTAACTCTAGAAAAGCACAGCAGAGCCACCCTGTCCATTTATAAGCGACATGGAAATGGCGCCATATCGCCGGCATTGAACTTACATAACAGGCAAGTTCTGCCCACAGTATTGTATGGTGCGGTGCTCTGGGCATACTCCAATGTTGGGAAATTGGCTATAGGTGAGAACACATTTATGAAGAAATTATTGTTAGTCCCCCGGAGTGCCCCTACAGCACTGATCCACCATGAACTTGGCGCTTCTCCAGTTAGTGCAGAAGCCATGTATGTATAAGCCAGTTTTGTTCTGGTCTAGAATATGGACCCAACCAATCAGAAAGCAGGGGGCAACAGCTTGCCAGTGGTAGCTGCTAAACACTGGAATGCACCACCACCAGCCCTCAGATCTGAATCCTCCTTCTGGGCCTTCCCCAAGAGTCTGAAAACATGGCTCTTTTCACAAGAGTAATCTAACCTACTCTAAGCCTCACGCATCACTGACTCACCCATGCTTACACCTGCTTGACCCTCTTGGCCTACCTGCATAGATAATGTACCCATACTTCACACTTGCATGGTAACTACCAATGGAAAATGCCTCGATTATCGGTGGTACGTCAAATTAACCTGACTACAATGTTTCAATAAGTTTTGTACCATGGGTCTACCACCTATTGTAAGACCTATTGCTCCGTGATTTGCACTAAGTTATGCAATGTTCACAAGAAATGTAGCGCCTAGATGCCCCAGGGCTGTGTGCGCTTTACAAATGACAAAATAAATAAGTAAATAAATCTGAGCCAATTTAGGGAACTAAATGCTCCCGAACTCTGGGCAGACCCACAGTCTCTTTCGTTTTCTGACCTTGGTGCTTTAAAAACAGCACTAAGGTCATGGACATCAGAACGGCTTCTGCTAGATGCCTTCAGGTTGAATCTGAGCTCTGAGTACTTCAATTACGAGCTAAGGGTGGGGTGTAAAATATATCTAGGCACAATTTCCCCTGCCTATGAAAAAATCATTCTTTGCTCGCTTCAGGCTGGGTATTCTTCTAGTTGCAGTTGGAAGGGATGTGACTGAGTTATGCCCATTGTGCGGTTCCGTCAAAGAAACCGTCCCCATTTCTTATTAATTTGTCCTTTAACTATTCGGCTGAGGCATATGTACCTGAGGCCTGTTCGACAGGAGACTGGCATCGACACAATAAAATCTGCTATGTACTTTCTGATGCAGTCTTACAATCTATCTGTAGTTTTTTGTACGGCCTAACACATCCACAGAGCGTGGCTTCAAAGGAAAAGGCAATTGAAATAACTATACATATTCATGCTGTGACTCATTTTAGCCAATCTACTGGAGGTTTTATGAATGTTGGGGGAATTGTTTTATAAACTTTTTTAAATATTTAGAATCTTTTTAAAACATTTTTTTTTCTGAATGCATTTCTTTTTATGGTTGTTTTTATCATTGTTATGTACCTGAAGACACAATACGGTAGGCGGTAGGGGATTACCGGCACCAGTAAGGGCACCGGTGCCGGTAATACCCTACCACCCTGCTACGAGGTCCCTCACCGGGTCCCGTCCTTAACGTGTGGTCTGCCCAGGCGTTATGGACAGTTTCCGCTGAGGGACCTCAGAGCTAATAACGGTACCGCAAATTGCGGTACCGTTATTAGCTCCTTCCCCATTCTCATTGAGCCCTATGGGGGCTCAAATGTGAATGGGGAATGGTTCCCGGAATGGGGACTTACCGGTCCCGCAAAGGTCGGAATAGACTGGTAAGTCCCTATTCCAGGAACCCGGACTCTGACGGCGGTAGGGGGTAGCCATGGTGCTAATAGCGCCATGGCTACCGCCTACTGTGTAATGAGGAGGAATTATGACTGACATTGGCGGGTGGAGAGGAGTGCTGGATATGCATGTGAGTAGCAGTGTGGAGAGGGGTGTACCTGTGGGTGGTGTAGTATGAAGGAATTACAGGTGGTCTCAAAACATGCCTAGAAGTCAAGGCAATGTGGGCATGTGTGACTCCATGTACCAGAGCAACAGGCTACGTAGCAGCACCATGGAGTCATGTGTGTATCCCTGGAAGCGTGCACAGAAGTGGCTCGATGCAGAGACTGGCATTGCATGCCATTGGCACATTCATGCTGTGCTGCCGCTTTTGATCGTGGAATATGTGCTCATTGCCTGGGGGCTGCTGGGTCCAGGGCAATGTGGATGAGGTCCAATGCAACCAGAAGAAAGGGGAAACCAGTTATGTCAAAGCAATTGGCATTAGCAGAATGTGCTTCTATCTGGGTGGTGGGCAGCTAGATGTGCCCATGGGCATGTGGCAATGGGACGTCGAAAACCTGGTTGAGAACCCCAGAAAGTGTGGGTGTGAACATGGCATGTAAGATTACCACAGCATGCTGGAAATCATGTGTAGCACAGGCTAAAGCATTAGAAGATTGGATATATGTATGCATAAAGGAATGGAACTCGTAATCCCATCCTGGGGGGGGGGGGGGGGCTGCAGGATGGAAGTAATGGTGTGCCTGCCTATCGAGGGTGGCTATTTGCTCATTGCTGAGAAACCAGGATGATAGTCATATCCTCCTAACAGTGTCCCTCCTCCTCCACAGGACACGCCTTTGCTCCAGCTGGACCTCCACAACTCCTACTGCTACAGCGTGCTGGCTCCACACACAGCTTTTAGTAGCCAATTCGGTCCTAAGAGAAAAGATATTTTTCTAAAGATCTCTTCCCAAAAAAATCGATTTAGAAAGACCACTCCGTGACCGCACGGAGCAGTCTTTCTAAATCGTACTGAAAGGCCCGTGCCGCACACTAGTGCGCGCAGGGGCTGAAAGGATCAGCAGGACCCGGAACCCAGAGGCACAGGACTAGGAGAACGGGTGTGTGTGTGTGTGTGCATGTGCGTTGGTATGTGTGTTGTGTGTATGTATGTGTTTTGAATTAGGGGAGTCTTGGGTGGGGAGGGGTGGGGCATGGCAAGAGAGGGAGGTTCTGGGGGCAAAAACTGGGATTTGGAGGCAATAGCGCTGGAAAGTGGGGGTGGTGGGCCATGGGGCAGGGAACAAAGGGGGATTCCAGGGTTGAACACCCTCCAATTGTAAACAATTTGAAAAAACCTCAATATTAAGGTCTCAGGATGTAAGTTCAAAAGAAAAACAGCCAATAAAAATCAGTCTTTTTCTCATGAGACCTTAATGAGATCCTTTCACATAGACAAGAAAAATCTGGAGGTGGGCACGACTTTATTCGTAAATAATTGTGAATCAGTTGTTCTATGGCTGTTCAAGGCGCCACCCAATAAATGCGGCATACACTTTGTCGCAAAAAAGTGATCAAAGCAAGGTTTGCTCAGTGAGTCTCTCACTGAGCTTGGAGACGCCCTATTCATAGTGATTAGCAGAGGACCAATTTGAATACTTGGGGTAACACAAAAACAACGGTTTTATAGGAAAAAATAGTATTCAAGGTTCATCAAATGTATACCAAACAAATAAATGAGTTGAAGTGCTCACACTCAATTACATGAAAAGGAGGGCCACCTGGCTCGGCGTACCTGGCCCTAAGGAAGAACACCCTGACCCTAACGGGGTGCCTCTCCCTGGGTTACGCGTGATGTATCGCCTACTAAAAAGATATAGAGGAGAGTACTGTCCCTCAACCTTCTATACTGGTGGCGGTGTCTGAGAACAGACACAAGTAGTCCAACAGGGACATCTAAAAAGTGGTAGACTTCAGCAGGTTGGGCAGCATGCAACAAAACTGTATATTAGATTTTGGGGCTGCTAAAATGTGTGGATACAACCTGCCAAACAGGTCAACTGCTTATCTTCCATCCAGAATGTATAACTTTAATGATTCCCGTAGGACATTATGGTTGGAGTGTGAAGCAGTGCTTGATACAGCTCGATACAGCACACAGATCCTCCGGAGCCCAGCAGTTACAGCTTAATAGGCACATTTTCACCCAATTGTGCGGGTTTTTTTTTATCCTTCCTACCGGCACTATGCTTTAAACGAACCAGTGTCATCCCTCGCCTCCTAAACAGATCTTATGCTTAGAGATTTCGGCGAAGAGGAGACACCAGCATCCCCTTGTTCAGCATTTACCTGAACATTTGGCAATTTTGCTTGCATTTCAAGTCACGGTCCTGAAGAAGATGGTTTGAATCTCCCATGCCATCGAAACCGGTCGACCTTTCTTGGTCATGAGGGCTCTCATGACCTACCCGTGATCTCTTCCACACCAACTTAAGAGACTGCATTCTTAAATAAATTGTTTACTGTAGCACACTCACCTTAACAGCGCGAGCTACACCACCCTTTTTACAAGCGCCTTTTTTTTTTTTAGCCCTACAGCCCTTAGGCTGGGTTTGTTTTTATTGCACCCTCCAGTGGTGTCTCCAGCAGCACTGCTTCACACTCCAACCATAATGTCCTACGGGAATCATTAAAGTTATACATTCTGGATGGAAGATAAGCAGTTGACCTGTTTGGCAGGTTGTATCCACACATTTTAGCAGCCCCAAAATCTAATATACAGTTTTGTTGCATGCTGCACAACCTGCTGAAGTCTACCACTTTTTAGATGTCCCTGTTGGACTACTTGTGTCTGTTCTCAGACACCGCCACCAGTATAGAAGGTTGAGGGACAGTACTCTCCTCTATATCTTTTTAGTAGGCGATACATCACGCGTAACCCAGGGAGAGGCACCCCGTTAGGGTCAGGGTGTTCTTCCTTATGGCCAGGTACGCCGAGCCAGGTGGCCCTCCTTTTCATGTAATTGAGTGTGAGCACTTCAACTCATTTATTTGTTTGGTATACATTTGATGCACCTTGAATACTATTTTTTCCTATAAAACCGTTGTTTTTGTGTTACCCCATGTGATCCCGTTAACGGTTAAAAGGACAAACACAGTTGTACCGTGCTTAGCTTTATAAGCTCTCCCTGTTGTTTCTGGACCAATTTGAATACTGACATTTGATACACAGGTATGTGATATGTGATGTAAAACATAACGTGATTCGCTTAAATCACTGTTTTATGCATGTATGAATCTAGTATGTATTAGGGGTCTCAATAACCCCATATCTGTTCATTTGTTTTAGAGCCCACCCTGACGAAGGACACAATGTCCAAAATGCATCAGTTTGGGCCTCTGCTAATTCGAATCTAAAATAAAAAAATCTTGTTGAACACTACCAACAAATGGAATAATTAATTATTTAATGCAACCTCAACAGGTTGAACAGAGGACATAACAATATATTTACAACTTAAAATAAAATACAGAAGTCGTTTTCACTACGAATAGGGCGTCTCCAAGCTCAGTGAGAGACTCACGAGCAAACCTTGCCTTGTCCTTTCACATAGAAGCGCTAATTCATGTGTATGTTCAATGCTCCAGTGCCTAGCATGATCCGCGGTGTGCCTCAGAGTCTTCTTAACCTTTGATATGCTTTGCAGGTGCTGTGGTGTGCCTGTCCTTAACTGGCCTCACCTGCCGGTGATCACTGCCATATTTTTGCTAGAGGTAGTTACTTATTGTATCTACCCTAGTTCGGTGCTGCACATCAACTCGTAATCACACCATATTTGCCATGTGCAAAATTTTGAATGACTGCATGCCGGTGGTCTCGGGCATGTAACGCATGCAGTGAGTATTGCATGTGGTACCTACTCATGTAATATTGCATGGGGTGCCAACCTACCCAGGACACGCGGACAGTAAAAATATGAGCTGTTCAGGGTCTGCATCTTTTACCAGTACCACCAAAGGAGTGCTGTGGCTGGTGTGGGTGTCTCAAAGCACTGTTCTATTGTTCATAGATTTCTTCTTCTTAGTGGAGTCAGTGGCCCTGGAACCCTGCTGGGGTAGACTTTCAGTATTGCTCTTGCAGTGTATGGCCAGGTCCACATGTTCCTGCATTGTAGTGGCAACAGATAAGATTAGCACAAGATGGCCGCGCCCCGCTGCCTGATTTCACCTGTGTAAAAGTGAGGAAAACTAAGGTACGGTGCATAGGAAATGTTTTTACGATCGATCACAGTCTGCTTAAAACCACATGCCCGAAAGCTTGGGACAATAATATTTTTGAGCGCACTATTCCTTTAAGTGATAGGATTCAGGAATATATTATTAAGAAATATGTGTTGGTCAAATTTCCCTACATCTAAACATTTTGGCAGGTCTTTGTAGACATATAATTTGAGCGAGCCTCTTTTCGTCCCCTATTAAAAAATGTAATGGATGGCATTTGCATGAGAGGATGTCTAATTGGACCTAATGCCCCTTGCCCCCATCGCCAAGCAACAGTAGTGTAGCTCTCGACCAGACACCCTCCATTTCCTGACTCCCCCTGACTCTCCTACTATTAGGCCAAGATTTCCGGGCCCACGCCTGGCGTCGCAGACTCATAGCCTAGGTTTGTAAGATGTTTTTTCCCAAGCTGGAGTGGGTGTATTGTTAGAAGACTCCTTTGTTTATCTCACAAATGAGAACTTTGACTCACGCCCTTTCGTTCAGCCCAAAGCCTGAGGGTAGCAGAGAGCATTAATCAGACTTCTGTCTTAATGCTAATTCTACTGGTTGCAAAGCGTAGAGGAATTTCCCAACAAAAGCCTCTTGTCCATGCCAGGAAACGTAGGCTTCCTGCGGCAATGCCCCGTCAACGTTACAGGACGCCATCAGCGGAAGCCTGCCCCGGAAGTGATTTGTCACTAAAATAGGGCACGTTAATTATAAGCTTTCTCACGTCATGCCCTGTCCGTGCTACACAATGTAATCCATGAAAGTGCCCAGCAAGTAGCCTGTCAGTGTCAGCCTTTGCTGGCAGCGCCCTGTGTGTGTCATGAAACCTCTGGAACAGGAGCAACGTTTGCCTAGTGTTGTACTCATACCATACCTATGTCAAGTAAGCTTCATGTAACAGCGCCACAATGCCTGAGGGCAGTTGCGCGCTTTATAAATGCAAATGAATAAATAAATAAATGGAGCAGTGTGAACATCCTCTGACACTGATCTGTAAGTCCTTTGGGACCCAGCAAGGATATGTCAGAGCTAGAGAACCTCATCAGTGGAAGGTTGTTCCAGCAGCACTTTGTTACAGTGACAGGATAATGTTGAGTGTAAGCTTTCGCCAGTTTTGCTCTGTCAGTGCTACAGAATGTCAGCAGTGTAAGTGTTCAGCAGTGCCCTGTCAGTGCCACATGACTTCAGAAGTGCCAGCCTTCCCTGGAAGCGGCCTGTCTGTGCTAAAGGGCTCCAGCAGTGAGGTATTTCCCCAGTATTGCCCTGTAATTGCTTTTTAACATCAGCAGTGTGAACCTCCTCTGGCAGTGACCTGAGGATGCTTCAGGTCTCTGGCAGTGTTATCCTCCCCCCCACAAGACTGTGCAATTCTCTCTCCAGTAAGCTCCTGTCAGTTCAACAGACCTATTGCAGTGCTAGCTCCCTGAAGCAGCTTCCTGTCAGTGTTGGAGGACCCAGGCAGCATGCACTTGCCGCATTTCAGTTTGAGATTCCACCGGCCGCTCCGTGGCAATCCATTAGGATTTAAAGAGTGGAAACCTCACTAAGCAGTGTCATGTAAGGGCTAGACGACTCCAGCAGATCCCTGGTACTTGTGGAGCGTGCCTGCTGTTTGTTGTGCCTCCAGGAGTGCCCTGTAAGCCCTGCAAGCCTGGGAAGGAGGATCTTCTCTGACCAGTGGCTCCATCAGTGCTGTATGGCACCAGCAGTGTAACCATCCTCCGGCAATAGCCCATCAGTACTATAGGACTCAAACAGTGTGAGCTTCTACCCAGGAATGCGTGTCGGCAATTTAGCCCAATAGCAGAGTACGTTTTCTACCAAGAACTCTTGTGTCAGTGTCCTTGGCCTCTAGCAGTGTGAGCCTTCCCCAGCAGTGCAATACCAGAGCTCCAGAAGTCCAGTACCATGCGCTACATGTCCCAGCAGCGAACGGTCCTGCGAAAGGATGCATCCAGTGTGGGTTGAATTGCTCTTAGGAATGCTGTACGACCCCTGTAATACAGACGTCCTCCCATGCGTGCCTCTAGCAGTAGAGCCCTTAAGTGAGTTGTTGTGCGTGTTCGCTGTTGTACACAAACCACTGATACTCTACAATAAAACATCAGGGCCGATTGTGCCCTGTGTGACCCCTGTTCCTGCTATAGGCCAACAGTGCGAGTTTCCTCCAACTGTGTTGACATCTTTATACAGCAGTGCCCTGTCAGTGCTATAGAGGTCAGTATGGCTGAGGCAGTCCAGCCACATACCAGACTCTCCTTTGAAAGGCCCATGGAGCCAGCACATATACATTTTAGGCTCTCCACTCAAAGCAAGATGCAACCACTTGGAACTGGTGTTTTTGAAGGGCCGAGTGGATTAGGCAAAGTCAGTGACGTGTCAGACTGGCTGCTGCCTCTGGTAGGCAAGGATGGTGTGGGACGTCCATCATAGTTCAAGCTTTGCATATAAGTGGGGCTTTCCACTCTGTTGGTTATAGATTTGCTTCATTTCCTATCTAGCCTGCAAGTAAATGTCTCTGTTCACATGACTAGGAAGCAGTGGATGGGACTATTCACAGTATTAACTGTAATGAGGGGCTGATAAGCCACGCACTCAATAACCACACAGGAGAGAAAGTCTTGGTAGTCATGGGTGCTCGCTCGTGGACTGACTCGCGCATCCAGGGACTGCCTCTTTATTACAACACTGTGATGGCGCCAGAGGAGTAGCCAGGATTGTTCAACAAGTGGGGCATGAAGCCAATGTTGTAGGCCACACCCCACGCAAAGCTCTACCACTGATGGAAGGGGATTGTCCCTCCCCCACCCCAGAGATTTTTTAGGAATAATTGTGCATTTTAGCTACACATTTTAGCTAAGACAATGGATCAAAAATTAGATGACTTTTGTAGATCTAATGAGATAACCAATATTAAGATTCTCCAATCAGACTTCCATAAATCATCACATTCATGGTTTAAAAATTATTAGATAAACATGATTTATAAGTAGACAATGGGCCTCATTACACGGACAGCGGTGGACCAAGGTGCTATTGGCACCTTGGTCCATGCCGGTAAAATACTGGCACCGCCTTGGAGGAAAGGGGAATTACCGCCCTATTCCAAGGTTGGTGGGGCGGTAATTCCCCCTTCCCCCATTGCCCTTCCCCATTCCCATTTTTGCCCCATAGGGCATAATGGGAATGGGGAAGGTGCTAATTACGGCACCGCAAATTGCGGTACTGTAATTAGCTCCCTGGTCCCTTTGCGGGTTGGTTTTTAACGCCTGCAAAAAGCAGGCGTTAAAGTCTCCAACCCGCAAAGGGACCTTGTAGTAAGGCGGTAAGGGTTAACGGTCACCGGTACCATTAACGGTGACCGTTAACCCTTACCGCCGTCCCTGTAATGAGGCCCAATTTCTGTAAATCATCGGACCGTGATTCTGTTGTTCCGGAGTAAATCACATTTTTTACATCAATAGGCCCCGATAAAACCAGCATTTACATATAACACAAACAGCTCCCAGAAAGATCTACAGCCCACTACTGTACTATGGAAATATGCTTTGGATTGGACACTACTGTAGAGAGGCAGATGTACACATCATCTGAGACGCTATGTTTCCCCGACAACCGTATCGAATGTACCTTCGCACTGACGTGGTAGAAGGATGTGTGCATACACCTTTGAACATAGAAGAGCTATAAGTAAAATCTGGCAATAGTAAAGTGATGTCCTGAAGAGAAGACACAAGGACACACTGGAACGATATGCAAATACTTAAAGAATGAAGGTGTGACTGAAGTAACAAAGTAACCGAACATGTGAATACAAACAAATCATATACATTAAGAAGATAAGTGAGGAGAAAATTAGTAGATGTGCACACGCAGAAGCACAAGGTGGATGAGACATATAGTAGTATGCTGCAGGATTGGTCACTTTTTTCCTAGAGCCTGACCTATTTTACGTCATTAATAAGGGCACATACACACACACAATGTTTATGTTGCATGAATGTATGATGTTTTATTTTGAATTCCTAATTTTGTCAAAATGCTCTACGATTATGTCCCATCTCACAGGATGACCGGCCAACAGTGCAAAAACCACATATGGTCAGAAATTCGGGACAATGTGGTGGCTATAGGGCATGTCCAACGTGTCGTAGAGGACCTGAAGAAGAGGTGGACTGACCTCAAGTCTAGGGTCAGGACCCTCATCGCCAATTACTGATGGGAGACCGCTGCCACTGAATGTGGCACAGTAGAACCCCTGCTACTGACACCGTGGGAGGAGATACTCAGTGGGATACTGCACATGATTGGGATAGAGGGCGGGGGCACGGTAGAGCTAGGAATCAGCAGCCAAGCAGAATGTGGTGAGCACCACAGAGACACATGCAACGATGACTGCACAACCCTGAAGGCAGAAAGCAATCACCACACATGTGAGGCACCAGGCCCCATTGACAGCAACTAGTGACCACCGGACCCTACCCTCACATGGCACCCATACACTGCCAACATAGCCGCCATGCAACCATATAATGTGTCCCTCCCCATGGATACACCATAGTTGATAGTTGCATTGCAGCCACATGCACCTCGCCTACGATGGCCCATGTACAGACACATTGAGGAGTACACATCTGACAACATGCCCACCTGACCCACACACAACCCAATGTACTCCACCCATCTGACTTCACCACCAGATAGCTGCCACCAACAGTCCAGATGCACCACTGCACAGGACAGCCCATGGCTCACCTAATTCCTTTGATGCACCGCAAAATGTAGCAGGCCAACCCACACCTGACTGTCCATATGCAATGTCCGCCATATACACAGTGGCTGACAGATGATGCCAGCCCTGCCGAGAGGCACAACACACAGTGATGACATTGTACAAGTGACAGTGAATATTGTTGTCCAAAGCACATCAGCAACAATGTGGTGACGCACATGTCAATTCGTCCCAACAGGAACCCAAGACACCCAGGAAATGTTTCCGGATGCTGGACCATCCAGGACACCAACAGCAACCACTGGCAGCAAGCAGCCAAGCCAAGGCAGTTTAGAGAGTGGTAGTGTGCCACCCAAGAAGAGGTACCAGGCCACCGACAGACACCACTGCCATCCAAACGGACAAGCCCGCGGGGCCAACACAGACCCCAGGAGTGCAATTTGTGCCACCAAGAAGAGTCCAGGACAGCGCCACATCAGGCCCGACTGTGGACCCACAGGTGGGTCAGGATGAGGATGAAAGCCAGCGATCAGAGCAGGCCACAGCAGGCACAGATATAGATCAGTATGAGGGTGTCTCCCCTACATTCAGTTACCTACATTACCCCGCCTGTACTTTTTCCCCTTAGTCCTCGCCCCTGCACAGCCTCTCACCACTGCACACACCACCATCCCAGCGTGATGTTCACTCCAGGCCATGTGAGACCGTCTGGACCGGATGAAACTGAGGCAGGCAGAAATGCGCAACATAGCACAGGAGCACTTGGGGCATGCAGCGTCCATCTGTGACTGCATCCAGGGGTCCTTCGAGGCAGTTGGCACGGTCAATCGACAGTCTATATAGGAGCACAGTCACATGCAATGCAAGCCTGTGTCTCACCAGCCAGATGGTCCGGGACCTGGCTGAACAAATGTCCTCCTCATATGAGACCAGGGCCAGAGCCATACTTCTGAGCCTAGAACATCTATGGTGGAACATGCAGGGGAGCTCACAGTGCGCTACTCCTACTGAGGGGTGCACGCACAGCAACCCCGCCCAGGTGTTTACAACGGCATGCCGCAAATGTAGGAAGGCCAACATACAAGGGGGATAAACGCAAGTGCTAATGCGAGTGGTAGTTGTTGGGGTGGCGGTTGGGGGTGGTGGTTGTTGTTGGGTGTGGGGGTGGGAGGTGGTGGTTGTTGTTTGGGGTGGGTTTGGGGGTGCTGGTTGTTGTTGAGGATGGAGGTGGGGAGAGTGGTTGTAGAAGGGGTTGTTGTTGCCTTATTGCCAGTATTAAACACACTTGAATCTTCTTCATGTTGGTAGCATCAATTTAATGCAATTTAGACACATGCATTCATTGCATGTATGGGTGTCATGTCTCTGGTGTCAAAAACAATTTTCTATGTGCTCATGGCGGACCATCCGTTCTTCCCTTGCTTACCCATGTAGGGCTCGGGGGGCCCCGGCCACTCCTTCTGCCTCTTCCTCATCAGAGCTAGGGGGGGTTATTGTCCTCATATGCAATTATTGCCACATTCCTGTCTATGTTGTGCAGTATGGCGCAGACCACAATGTTTTTCCTTACTTTTTCGGGGCTGTACAGTGCACAACCTGTGTGATGTAGGCAGCTGAACCGGGATTTCAGAAGGCCAAATGTCCTCTCAATGCAAGATCGTGTTCTCCTCTGTTCTCCTCTGTGCATCATTATAGGTCATCTCCTGTGGTGTAGCAGGGGTCATTAGTCATGGCAACTGCGGCTATCCAATGTCGCCTGCAGGACATGAATGGACCCTGTGAGACATGGTTGTGTGTTGACTGTGGTACAAGTCATGGTCAAGACGTGCATACGCCTATGTGCATGTCTCGGTGGATGGGCACAGGGTACATTGCATGGTCAATATGGCTACCTTGCAGTCATATGCATTGTGGGAGTCACCAGTCATGCATAGTCAGTCAATGGTGAGACACTGGCAATGCACTGATCAGCTATGGTGTGGCACTATGCCATGTGGGGTACATGGATATGCCTACAATGATTTTACCTTGACATGATTGCGTGGTGCTGCCTAGCATGGCTGGATGACCTGATTCATCACATTTGTCAAGTCTGTGTCCTGGTGTGGGTCAGTCAGGGTGCCTGGCCTAATCTGGGTGTAATTGTTGTTTAATTATGCTACTTGTGGTTAATTGAATTCACTACTACTGATGTGCCCCATGTGCATGTGAGTGCTTTTGCCAGTCAGGTCTGAGTGCTACTTACCCATGAGCCAGGTGTGCTGTCCTCCGTGACTCTCCGTGTACACAGGCAGGGTGCTGTTGCACAGAATAAGTGCATCATGCGTCGCACCAGGATTTTTTGTTTATTTATTTATTTATTACATTTATATAGCGCGCAGACAGCCCAGGAGCATTGTGGCACTGTTACTTGTAAGGAAAACTTAGTTACAATGGTTACAGGTTGTGCCTTGGGTTACAGTGAGGCAGTGACCTGTGATCAGATATAGGTGGTGTCATACCACGTAATGCATCATACATGACATTCATGAGGGCTAGGCCATATGTTTGTTAGATGAACAGGGTCGTTTTCAAGGCTTTCCGAAAGGCGGCCAGTGAGGGTTCAGAGCGCAGGGAGCTAGGGAGGGTGTTCCAGTGTACGGCAGTGAGGTACGGGGGATATTGGGCACAACAGTTACTGATGGTGAGATCAGCATCACAGGTCATCTGCACGTTCATGGAGTGATATTGTTTCTGGTTGCATTATGCCTGTTCAGTTGCCTGGGGTGGTACCAACATCACCAGTGTGGAGTACAATGCTGCTAATGTGTTGAGCAAATGTGCGATGCTGTAGAACCTTGTCTTTGCTGCATGCACCTGTGCCTGGGTGATGGCCATGGAGATGTGTTGGTGTGCATGCATCCTTAGGGCATCCAGGACTTAGGGCCTCATTACACGGTAGGCGGTAAGGGAAAAACGATGCTGGTAAAGGATTACGGGCATCGCTAACCGCTCCTGTCAATTACGACCCACTCACCCGCTATTAGCGGCACCGCTAAGAACGGTGCCTCTAATAGCGGCACGTTCGCGGGTGCGCAACCCCTCATGGTGGCAATAGCGGCATGGCGGAAATAGGAGCACATCACAAGTCAGGCGGACATGCAAATAGCGGCATGATGCAGGCCCAAAAAGCGCATACCGGCATGGCGGAAATACCGCCATCGCGAACCACCCGGAAAGGGCCATGTGCATTGTTCCCAACTGCCACAGGTGCACACAATCAGCACAGGTGGAGGCATTGGAGATTGGGCCAGCACAAAAGGAGCACACCACACCCCTTCCCACACCCATTCACACACCAAAATGATTCCAATACTAGTAGCATTACTGGGGCTGGAGGACATGATTGCATTGCAACAGCAACAACAACAGGCAGCACATAGGAGACGCAGGAGGAGGGCGAGACAGGCACAGCAAGCCCCACCAGTGCAGGTAGTTGTACCACAGAGGCAGCCACCAATCCCCAGAATCAGAGCCAGTCTATTCAACCTAACCCCTGAGCAGATACACACCCTGTACCGTCTGGACCGGGATACCATCAACACCATCGTGGACATGATACACAACGACATAGTCAGCCTCATAGACATCCGTACTGCCATCCCCCCTCTACTGAAGGTGGTCTCTGTGCTCCACTTCCTGGCCACAGGCACCTACCAGCACACGGTAGGGCAGATGCATGGCATATCACAACCAGTATTCTCTCGCATGCTGAACCAGGTGCTTGATGCCCTCCTGAAGCACACAAGTGAACACATATCCCTGCCACGGACTGGCCAGGAGATCTCCAACACCAAAGTTGGCTTCCATTCACTGGCAGGCATCCCAAGTTGCATTGGGGCCCTCGACTGCACCCATGTGGAATTGGTGGTGCCGCATGCCATGGAGGCAGTGTACCAAAATAGAAAGGAATACCACTCCATCAACGTCCAAATGGTATGTGACTCTAACAAGAACATCACACATTGTTGTGCCCGATATCCTGGATCAACTCATGATTCAATGGTGCTGCGGAACTCAACGATACCACGCTACATGGAGCGACATGCCGGACAACGTTCGTGGCTACTCGGTGAGTAGCATGGCAAGCACATGGCAATGTGATGTGGGGATTCGATTGGGGGGGGAGATGCATACTCCAACGGGGTGTGATTGGGGGGGAGAGATCCATACTCCAACTGGTTGAGATCAGTTGACAGAACAAATAATGCCCGTACAGAAATACACCACTGTCCCCCAAGGCAGGCTAGACCGAACCTGACACATGAAAACTACATGCAAGACATAAGCTGCACAACAATA
Source organism: Ambystoma mexicanum (assembly GCF_040938575.1). Lineage (NCBI taxonomy): Eukaryota > Metazoa > Chordata > Amphibia > Caudata > Ambystomatidae > Ambystoma > Ambystoma mexicanum. The sequence goes on along the minus strand of NC_090932.1, from coordinate 1,134,716,489 downwards.
ACATTAAGCCATTACCACAACCACACTGCAAATCATCAGACCGTACACTCTACAACACAATGCAGCAACATGATGCCAATATGGACAGTGGAAATGTCCGCTGAACAGCATCACAACGGAAATGCGACCTTGAGTGCATACAAAGGGATCACCAGTAGCTATTATACTGAATCTCGCCCGTACACCACAACAGAAGTGCTGCATGCCAGCATGGTGACATCAAGTTAGGAATGGCAGATCACTAGTAGTCTGGTTCAAGCGGTGACAGGACCAAAGGATACGAATGACAAAACATCACCGAGTACATGGCAACAACAGCCGTAGGCATGCATAGTGCATGAACACTTGCAAGGACTAGATCACCTTCCCACATTGCAGTTACTTTGCTTACCTCCGTGCATGTAGGGATATGTGGATGTCATCCACAAATCAAAGTTGACTCGTGTGTGATAGGTACTGGTTTCATTTGATGTAATCACTTACACAAATCCATTGTTGCACCCATGCAGATGATGCTGGCTAAAAATGGATACGGGTGGCAGCCGTGCCTGTACTACAGGCACAGCTACCGTCAGCCTCATAATGAGGCCCATTGTCTTAGTAGAAGATCATCCTTTCCACCAGCATAAACTGCCCCTCTATGCTTCATCTGCCTTAGGCAATGCCATGACCCTGTCCACCAGCAGGACCTGCCCTTGTTGCTCTCTCTCTGCCATGCATCTGATCATTAATCATCCTGTCCATCAGCATCACCTGCCCTTGTTTCTTTCTCTGCCATGCATCTCATCATTAACCACCGCGTCCACCACCAGCATCACCTGCCCTTGTCGCTCTCTCTGCCATGCATCAGACCATTAACCACCCCGTACACCAGCATCACATGCCCTTGTTGCTCACTCTGCCATGCATACGATCATTAATCATCCGGTCCATCAGCATCACCTGCCCTTGTCGCTCTCTCTGCCATGCATCGGATCATTAACCACCCATGCACCAGCATCACATGCCCTTGTTGCTCACTCTGCCATGCATCTCATCATTAACCATCGCATCCACCAGCATCACCTGCCCTTGTTGCTCTCTCTGCCATGCATATGATCCTTAATCATCCAGTCCACCAGCATCACCTACCCTTGTCGCTCTCTTTGCCATGCATCTGATCATTAACCACCCATCCACCAGCATCACATGCCCTTGTTGCTCACTCTGCCTTGCATACGATCATTAATCATCCGGTCCACCAGCATCACCTGCCCTTGTCGCTCTCTCTGCCATGCATCTGATCATTAACCACCCCGTCCACCAGCATCACATGCCCTTGTTGCTCACTCTGCCATGGATACGATCATTAATCATCCCGATCACTGGCATCACCTGCCCTTGCTGCTCTCTCTGCCATACATCTGATCATTAACCATCCCGTCCACTGGCATCAGCTGGCCCTGTTGTTCTCTCTGCCATGCATCTGATCATTAACCATCCCGTCCACCAGCATCACCTGCCCTTGTTGCTCTCGCTGCCATGATTCTGATCATTAACCATCCAGTCCACCAGCATCACCTGCCCTTGTTGCTCTCTCTGCCATGCATCAGATCATTAACCATCCTGTCCCCCAGCATCACCGGCCCTTGTTGCTCTCTCTGACGTACATCAGATCATTAATCATCCCGATCACCAGCATCACCTGCCCGTGTTGCTCTCTCTGCCATGCATCAGACCATTAACCACCCCGTCGACCAGCATCACATGCCCTTGTTGCTCACTCTGCCATGCATAAGATCATTAATCATACCGATCACTGGCATCACCTGCCCTTGCTGCCCTCTCTGCCATGCATCAGATCATTAACCATCCCGTCCACCAGCATCACCTGCCAAACCGCAAGGCATATATTTGACATAGGCATGTCCAGGTAGTGGCCTGGGGTCGCAGGTGCTATCCCTGAAATCTAATTGCCCACCCCAGGTGCCACCCCATTATCCTAAACTATGATCATGATGTGTGTCTGCGCTCGTACTTCATGCCACCCCTGCATAAGTCAGTGCCACACTTGGGCCACCCCAGTCAAAAGAGTCTGGACACGGCACGGATATTTGCGAAAGCCTCTGGCAATGTGTGAAAAGCAACTAGCAGTGGGAGCATTTCGAGAGCATTTACGTTTTAACACCACCCTCCCCTGTCCAATTGCTAGGCCTGTTAACCCTGCACCATGGCCGACAACAATAGTCCGGAGCCCGTACTCACTGTAGGCGTCCGTGCACAACCTTTCTTAAGCGCATAAAACCACGCCTTGTCGGTACAGTGATGTACTACTGAATTATTCTAGGAAACCTAAGCACATCCGCAAATCATCTTTCAGGCAAGCATTTCAACACATAACGTGCCACTGGCACCAGTGAGCTGCCTTGCAAACGCCCTTCCTGCCCGGGATTACTTAGGCTGCAAAATGGAGCCTACCCAGCAGTGCGTATATTTCATTGGGAGAAGCCTCGCCTTTTGTCAACACTGCTATCATGCTATGCACACAGGCAGTTGTGTTCTGCTGTTGTAGTCTCGGCAAACTCTCAACAGTGTCTAACTCTACACCTAAGCATGTGGGTTTAATGCGTGGATGCTGCCTCTTTTCTGCTGCTTGCGGTAGCCCCAATTCCTAGACCATTCTAAGAAACTTGCTGAGCAAATTCTGACATTTTTCGGTCACGTTCTACCTGATCAACAGCAAATCATCCAAGTGATGTGTTTTCCCCCTATAGAGCCAATTTCCCTCAGTATCCGTTCGCAAAACAAACTCAGGGCCTGCTTCAGAGCCCATGCTAAACTGTGTATTAATACACTTCCACACGATATTAAATTATAATCAATCCATTTTGTGAATATGATTATTTTTATGAGAGAGCTCAAGCTATTAATAACAATACCAAATGAACAACCTATCACTTATCACATTTCATTTGTGCCAGATTCACTCCATCCAATCATGCTAATTGTACAGATGTTAGTTGTCTCAAGTTAATTCATAATTAAGTTTGAATTGGTCTTTTTTAACTGTAGTATTTCTAGTTACACATCCTGTACATATTTCATCATCTACACATTTAGGTCTACGTTTCGACAAGTGCATTGCTCCAATTTCTTTGTGTGGCAATTATGTTTTCTTCCGAATCGTCTATTTTACTGTTTCAATTTTGTACACATGTTCTCCAATGATAACTCTCTTTAATTATTATCCATCATGTTTGTCATTACTGACGATTCCAGTTTGGTTCTTCGCATAAACATTATTAGTGACATAAAGATTTTCCAGCAGTGCAAATTCTATAAAGATTTCAAAATTGTGATTTAGTATTCGCTGCATTAGTCTCTAATTGTTAGTGGAAAGGATGTTTGCATTAACTGATGCAGAGAGAGCAGAGAGTGGCAATCTATGCTGATGGAAAGTTTGATTGCATTAAGTGATGCAGGGAGGGGGCGGCCCTGCTGGTGGAAAGGATGTCTGCATTAACTGATTAACTGATGCAGAGAGAGCAGAGAGTGGCAGTCTATTGTGATAGAAAGGTTGATTGCAATAACTGATGCAGAGAGGGGCGGCTGATGCTGGTGGACAAGATAATTGCATTAAGGACTGCAGCCAGCAGAGAGTGGCAGGAAAAGCTGGTGGACAGAGGAAATGCAGAGTCTGATGCAGGGAAGCAAGAGGAGACCGAGCAGATGATGCTAATGGGCAGGTGTATTGCATGAACTGGTACAAAAAAAGCATGAAAGGGGCAGGTGATGCTGGTGGGCAGGAACGTTGCACGAATTGATGCCCACCGAGCAGAGAGGGGCGGGTGATGCTGGGGGCTGGATGATTGCTTTAACTGATGCAGGATGGAGAGGGGCAGCTGATGAGGGCATGGACGGCAATTGTGGTTCGCCACAGTCGCATCTGCCAAACCTGACAACCCCATCGCTGGCCCTGGCCGTGCCTGGTTAAAGATGCACTGTCTGTCAGTGCCACCAAGAACGGTGTGGAATACAGTTCATTGCAGGCAGAAAAGAGCATGCTCTAAAATCTGCTTTTAAAAAACAATGCATGCATTAAATGAAATGCTAAATGCTAGTTTATGATGTTTAATTGAAAATTGGTGCAAATTTTCAATTAAATATATATTCCTAAACTTCTTGAATATGACGAAGACTGAATCTATAGGGCTGTGCATTTTCCAAAAAGGATTGTTTTAGTTTTTAATACAATGGTGGGGGAATATTTATTTGTATACAGTACCTTAAAGAAAACAAGCATTGGCAAAGGCAATAGTCTGGGTGTTTACTGCTGTTCTTTGTATTTTGCATGCATAGGCACCAAGGAGGAGAGTGCAAGGTTTCAAACGAGGATCTGATAAGGGGTGCTGGTGTGCAAAAGAATGAGAAGGAATGAGAATAGAGCAAGGGAGGAAACAATTGAGAGAGGGTGCCATCGATAAAGAGCAAGAGGAAATATGAGCGAGAAAGGTTGAGAGTGAGAGGGTAAGAAATAGAGTTAGAGTGTGAAAGGAATGATGAGGGTGTACAGAGTGGGGGGTGGGAGGTTGGGTTATAGAGAGAGTTTGGGGGTAGAGAGAGTGGGGGAAGGGTGGGGGTAAACAACCTTGGGTGGATTGGGTAGAGAGAGTGGTGGTAGGGTGGATGGGGTAGAGAGAGTGGTGAAGGTTGGGTGGGGTAGAGCGAGTGGGTATAGGGTGGTTGGGTGGAGGTAGAGAGAGTGGGTTAGGGTGGTTGGGTGGAGGTAGAAAGAGTGGGGTTAGAGAGAGTTGCTTTAGGGTGGGTGGGGTAGAGAGAGTGGAGGTAAGGTGTGTGGGGGTAGAGAGAAAGAGCGGGGGTAGGTTGTGCAGAGAGAGTGGGAGTAGGGTTGGTTGGGGTGAAGAGAGTGAGTGTAGGGTGGGTAGAGAGAGTGGGGGTAGGGTTGGTGGAGGTAGAGAGAGTGAGGGTAGGATGGGTAGGGTTAGAAAGTGGTGGGGGTGGAACAGTGGGGGTAGAGAGATTGGAGGAAGGTTGGGTGGGTGAGGGTAGATAAAGTGGAGGTAGGGTGGGCATAGAGAGGGTGGAGGTAGACAGAGTGGGGGTAGGGTAGGTGGTTGGGATTAGAGTGAGTGGGGGAAGGGTGGGTGTGGTTAGAGTGAGTAACGTTAGGGTCAGTTGAGGTAGAGAGAGTGGAGGTAGGGTGGGTGGGGGTAGAGGCAGTGTGGGTGGGCAGGGGTAGAGAGAGTGGGGTTAGGGTGGACTAGGGTGAGAGAGTGGAGGTAGAATGAGAGAGACTGGTGGGTGGGGTAGAGAGATTGGGGCTGGGTGAGAGAGTGGGTGAGTGGATGTAGAGAGAGTGGAGGTAGGGCGGATGGTTGGGGTTAGAGAGTGGAAGTAGGGTGGGTGGGAAGAGAGAGTGGGGTATGGTGGATGCTTGGGGTAAAGATGATAGGGTGGGTGAGGATAGAGAGGTTGGGGGTAGGATGGGTGGGTGGGGAAAGAGAGTGAGGTTAGGGTGGGTGGGTGGATGTAGAGAGAGTGGAGGTTGGGTGGATGCATGGGGGTAGACAGTGGAAATGGGGTGGATGGGTGGGGATAAAGAGAGTGAAGTTATATAAAGAGAGAGGAGGTAGGTTGTGTGGGTTTAGAGAGGGATGGGTCTGGGGTAGGGTGAGTGGGGTTAGGGTGGCTGGGTCAATGTAGAGAGAGTGGTGGTACATTGGATGGAGATAGAGGTAGGCTGGGCGGGAAGGGGGAGAGGGAGTGAAGGTAGGGTGGGCTAGGTTAGAGAGAGTGGAGGTAGAGGGGGCTGGTGTGGGTAGAGAGACTGGTGGGTGGGTGGGGTAGAGAGATTGGGTGTGGGTGAGGGCAGAGAGAGTGGAGGTAGGGTGGGTGAGTGGAGGTAGAGAGAGTGGAGGTAGGGTGTACGGGTGGGGGTAGAGAGTGGAAGTAGAATGGGTGGGGGTAAAGGGAGTAGAGTTATGTAGAGAGAGAGAATGTAGGGTGCGTGGGTTTAGAGGGGGTGGGTAGGGTGGATTGAATGGAGGTAGGATAGGTGGGGGTAGCGAAAGTGGGGGCAGGGTGGCTGGGTGGGTGGAGGTAGCCTGGGGATGGGGTAGAGAGGTTAGGGGCCAGCATGGGTGCATGGTGGTAGAGAGAGTTTGGAGGGATAGAAAGAATGGATGTTGGGTTTGGTGGGTGCTAAGTAGAGAGTGGTGATTGGGCTGGGGAATTTTGGGGGATAGAGAGAGAGGGTATTGGGTGGGTGTGTGGGGGTAGAGAGAGTGTGGGTAGGGTGGGTGGTTGGGTTTAGAGTGAGTGGTGGAAGAGTGGGTGGGTGTGGTTAGAGCGAGTGAGGTTTAGGGTCGGTGGAGGTAGAAAGAGTGGAGGTAGGGTGGGTGGGGTAGAAGTAGGCTGAGTGGGTGGGGGTAGAGAGACTGGTGGGTGGGTGGGGTAGAGAGAGTGGGGATGTGTGAGGGCAGAGATAGTAGAGGTAGGGTGGGTGAGTGGATGTAGAGAGAGTGGAGGTAGGGTGGATGGGTGGGGGTAGAGAGTGGAAGTAGGGTGGGTGGGGGTAAAGAGGGTTAAGTTATGTAGAGAGAGAGGGAGTATGGAGTGTGTGTTTGGAGAGAGAAGGTGGGGGTAGAGTGAATGGAGGTAGGGTGGCTGGGTGAAAGAGAGTGGGGGTAGGTTGGCTGGGTGCAAGTAGAGATAGTGGAGGTAGGTTTGGTGGGGGTAGAGGTAGGCTGGGTGGGCAGGGGTAGAGAGGGTAGAGGTGTGGTTGGCTAGGGTACAGAGAGAGGAGGTAGAGTGGGTGGGTGGGGGTAGAGCGACTGGTTGGTGGGTGGGGTAGAGAAATTGGGGCTGGGTGAAGGCAGAGAGTAGAGGTAGGGTGGGTGAGTGGAGGTATAGAAGTGGAGGTAACGTGCATGGGAGGGGGTAGAGAGTGGAAGTAAGGTGGGTGGGGTAAAGAGAGTGGAGTTATGTTTAGTGAGAGGAAGTAGGGAGAGTGGATTTAGAGAGGGTGGGTGGGGATACAGTGAATGGAGGTAGGGTGGGTGGGGATAGAGAGAGTGGGGGTAGAGTGGGTGGGGGTAGAGAGACTGGTGGATGAGGTAGTGAGAGTGGGGCTGGGTGAGGGCAGAGAGAGTAGATGTAGGGTGGGTGAGTGGATGTAGAGCAAGTGGAGGTAGGGTGGATGGGTGGAGGTAGGGAGTGGAAGTAGGGTGGGTGGGGGTAAAGAGAGTGGAGTTATGTAGAGTGAGAGGAGGTAGGGAGTGTGGGTTTAGAGAGGGTGGTGAGGGTACAGTGAATGGAGGTAAGGTGGGTGGGGATAGAGAAAATGGGGTAGGGTGGCTGGGTGAGTGGAGGTAGGTTGGGTGGATGAGGGTAGAGAGAGAGAAGGCAGGATGGGTGGGGTAGAGAGTTTAGGGTCTAGGCTGGGTGTATGGGGGTAGAGTGGTTTTGTGGGGGTAGGAAGAGTGGAGGTTGGGTTTGGTGGGTGCTAAGTAAAGAGTGGTGATTGATTTGGGGATTTTTGGGGTAGAGAGTGTGGGGATTGGGAGGGTGTGTGGGGATAGAGAGAGTGGGGGTAGGGTGGGTGTTACAAGAGAGGGTGGTATGATGGATGCTTGAAGTAGAGAGGGTGGGGGTAGGGTGGGTGCAGGTAGAGAGGGTGGGGGTCGGATGGGTGGCATAGAGAGTGGAAATAGGGTGGGTGGGTAGGGGTAAAGAGAGTTGAGTTATGTAGAGAGAGAGAGGAAGTATGGTGTGTGGGTTTAGAGGGAGAGGGTGGAGTAGAGTGAATGGAGGTAGGGTGGCTGGGTGAAGGGTGAGTGGGGTAGGTTGGCTGGGTGGAGGTAGAGAGAGTGGAGGTAGGTTTAGTGGGGTAGAGGGTGGCTGGGTGGGCAGGGCTAGAGAGTGAGGAGGTAGAGTGGGTGGGTGGGGGTAGAGAGAGACATGTGGGTGGGTGGGGTAGAGAGATTGGGGCTGGGTGAGGGCAGAGAGAGTAGAGGCAGGGTGGGTGAGTGGAGGTATAGAGAGTGGAGGTAACATGGATGGGTGGGGGTAGAGAGTGGAAGTAGGATGGGTGGGGGTAAAGAGAGTGAAGTTATGTTGAGTGAGAGGAAGTGGGGAGTGGGGATTTGGAGAGGGTCGGTGGGGGCACAGTGAATGGAGGTAGGGTGGGTGGGGATAGAGAGAGTAGGGGTAGGGTGGCTGGATGAGTGCTGGTAGGTTGGGTGAGTGAGGGTAGAGAGAGTGGAGGTAGGGTGGGGGAGTGGAGGTATAGAGAGTGGGGGTAGGGTGGATGGGTGGGGGTAGAGAGTGGAAGTAGGATGGGTGGGGAAACAGAGAGTGGAGTTATGTAGAGAGAGTGGAAGTTGAGTGGTGGTAGGAGTAGGCTGGGTGGGCAGGGGTAGAGAGTGTAGAGGTAGGGTGGGCTAGGGTAGAGAGAGTGGAGGTAGAGTCGGTGGGTGGGGGTAGAGAGACTGGTGGATGGGGTAGAGAGAGTGGGCTCTTGGTGAGGGCAGAGAGAGTACAGTTAGGGTGGGTGAGTGGATGTAGAGAGAGTGGAGGTAGGGTGGATGGGTGGAGGTATGGAGTGGAAGTAGGGTGGAGGGTGGGGGTAAAGAGAGTGCAGTTATGTAGAGAGAGAAGAAGTATGATGTGTGGATTTAGAGAGAGAGGGTGGGGGTAGAGTGAATGGAGGTAGGGTGGCTGGGTGTAGAGAGAGTGGGGTTTGGGTAGCTGGGTGGAGAGTTCAGAGAGAGTGGCGGTAGGTTTGGTGGGTGTAGAGGTAGGCTATGTGGGCAGGGGTAGAGAGGGTAGAGGTGTGGTTGGCTAGGGTACAGAGAGAGGAGGTAGAGTGGGTGGGTGGGGGTAGAGCGACTGGTTGGTGGGTGGGGTAGAGAGATTGGGGCTGGGTGAGGGCAGACAGTTTAGAGGTTGGGTGGGTGAGTGGAGGTATATAGAGTGGAGGCAAGGTGAATGGGTTGGGGTAGAGAGTGGAAGTAGGGTGGGTGGGGGTAAAGAGAGTGGAGTTATGTAGAGTGAGAGGAGGTAGGGGTGTGGATTCAGAGAGCGTGGTGAGGGTACAGTGAATGGAGGTAAGGTGGGTGGGAATACAGAAAATGGGGTGGGGTGGCTGGGTGAGTGGATGTAGGTTGGGGGGGTGAGGGTAGAGAGAGTGAAGGCAGGGTGGTTGGGGTAGAGAGAGTAGGGTCTAGGTGGGTGTGTGGGGGGTAGAGTGGGTTTTTAGGGGTAGAAAGAGTGGAGGTTGGGTTTGGTGGGTGCTAAGTAAAGAGTGGTGATTGATTTGGGGATTTCTGGGGTAGAGAGTGTGGGGATTGGGTGGGTGTGTGGGGGTAGAAAGAGTGGGGTAGGGTGGGTGGGAAAAGAGATTGTGGTATGATGGGTGCTTGAAGTAGAGCGGGTGGGGGTAGGGTGGGTGCGGGTAGAGAGGGTGGGGTAGGATGGGTGGGGTAGAGAGTGGAAAAAGGGTGGGTGGGTAGTGGTAAATCGAATGAAGTTATGTAGAGAGAGAGAGGAGGTAGCATGTGCAGGTTTAGAGAGTATGGATGGGGTAGAGAGAGTGGGGTTAGGGTGGCTGGATGGAGGTAGAGAGAGTGGTGGTAGGTTGGGTGGAGGCAGAGGTGGGCTGGGCAGGCAGGGGTAGAGAGAGTAGAGGTAGGCTGGGCTGGGGAAGAGAGGTAGAGTGGGTGGGGGTAGAAAGACTGGTGGGTGGGCGAGGGCACAGTGAGTGGAGGTAGGGTGGGTGAGTGGAGATATAGAGATTGGAGGTAGGGTGGAGTGGTGGGGTAGAGAGTGGAAGTAGGATGGGTGGAGGTAAAGAGAGTGGAGTTATGTAGAGAGAGAGGATGTATGGTGTGTGGGTTTAGAGAGGGTGAGTGGAGGTAGGTTCGGTGGCTGGGGGTAGAGAGAGTGGAGGTCGCCTGGGTGGTGGGGGTAGAGAGATTAGGGGTTAGGGTGGGTGCAATGGGGTAGAGAGAGTGCGGGTAGAGTGGGTTTTTTGGGGGTGGAAAGAGTGGAGTTTGGGTTTGATTGCTGCTAAGTAAAGAGTGGTGATTGGGTTGGGAATTTTGGGGGGTAGAGAGTGTGGGGATTGGGTGGGTTTCTGGGGGTAGAGAGAGTGGGGGTAGGGTGGATAGGGGTAGACAGAGTGGTTGGGGTACAGAGATTGAGTGGTGGGTGGGATAAAGAGAGTGGGGTTTCGGTGAGGACAGAGAGAGTGGGAGTAGGGTGGGTGGTGGTAGAGAGAGTGGTGGTACGGTGAGTTGGTGGTGGTCAAGACAGTGGGGGTAGGGTGGGTGGGAAGACATAGTGAAGGTGGGGTTGGTGAGTGGAGGTAGAGAGAATGGAGGTAGGGAGGTGGGGTAGAGAGAGAGGGGAGGTAGGATGTGTGGTTTTAAGGAGGAAGGGTGTAGGTATAGTAAATGGAGGTAGGATGGGTGTGAGGGGGTAGAGAGGGTGGGGGAAGGGTGTCTGGGTGGGGGTAGAGACAGTGAAGGTAGGGTGGGTGAGGTAGAGAGAGTGGAGGTAGGGTGGGTGGGTAGGTGGTTGGAGGTAGGGACAGTGGAGGCAGGGTGGGTGAGTTTTTTAGAAAGGCAGCTTCAGGAGAACAAAAAGCAGATCTGCTATCAAAACTATCAAAAACAGTCAAAAATAGCCCATTTGTCTTAATAATAATAATAATAATAATAATAATTTGGCATTTATATAGCGCTACGAACCCTCAGGTATCTGAGCGCTGCTTATTATTACCCACGGTGTGTGGTGCTCATTTATCGACCTCGGAAGGATGAAAGGCTGAGTTTGGCCCTGCCGGGATTCGAACCTGCGTTAGCAGGCTCTGCACGGGTGTCAAAGCGAGCGCTCTACTCGCTGTGCCACTTGACCAGCCGAATGTCACCCAATATGGAATCACTGTGTAGCTGGGAAATGGAAAGCCGGGCACCCAACCTTCTTCTTACAAAGCTGCTGAGTGGAGCTGATATTGTTAGGGAGCTTCTCGTTGAGTAGTATGGCGGAGGAGTTTGGAAAAAGAGATTTTAGTGATTTGAGTTTGGAAAAAGAGATTTTAGTGATTTGGGTCATACCATGGCATTGCCTGTTGCTATTATCAGTTCAGAATCCCCATTCCCTCTATCTCTCTTCTGTAACAATGGTTGCAGCAATGTCAGCAATTTTTTGCCGCAAGTGCAACAAGACTTCGCCAAAGCCAACAAAAATTAAAGCGCTCCAATATGAATTCACTCGTTCCTGGGAATTAGGAACATGCCTTTAAATGTATTGACAAAGGAATCGCCTATGCTCCTTGAGCCATTGTATTCTTTGTACTATAGCACCCTTAGCTGCACATTTATAACATAGAAAATAAAATGGCATGTGCCAGAATGCAAAGAGAAACAAAATATGGAATACCATATTCACTTGTAATATGAGTCAAGATCAGATGTCTAGCATTTAATCCTACGAATATCCATTTAGTAAGTATACTTGATCCAGAAAAAATGTCTTTCTTATTGCACAGTAAGAAATATTCAGTAAAACAAATATTAAACTGAAAGAACTGGGCTGCATATAGAAAATTGTTTTGAGGAACTATTTTAGCATCCCACACCACACGATGAAATAGTCCTGTGAGTTACGTGCTCCCCTCAGAGATATGTGCGTATCATTCAGTCACAGGATGGAACATCAGCCCCCCATCATTTCATGGTCAATACATTTAATATAATTAAAATGGGTACTAAGTACAGCCACTACAGCACCTAGAAGTACATGGGGGACCAGGTGGTAAAGGCAAATAGCGCATTCCCACCTCTTGACACTAGCGAGACGCGGCCAGATAAGGAAGGTGCAAATTAATTAGGGACAAAGCAAGGATTTCCGGGAGCGCTGGAGTATGTATTGCATCGACAGAGATGTGATAGTTTGGATGCCATTCACGTGAATCTTCACCCCCTTGTCTTTTATTCTTTCTCTCCTGAATGCGTGACCTCTGTTGATCTCGCTAAGTACTGTGCACGCAATGGATGCATTGCCTCCCAAAGAAGAAAATACCTGAGTTTCAAATGGTCTCCAAAATGCATAGCGCCTTGCACTGCACCTGCTAGCAAACTTTTAAAGCAGCTATGTCGCGAAGAGCAAAATGTGTTCCCATTTTCTTGTCCCTATTTTTTATTTCTGGTGCATTTCGGAGCAGCACCTGCTCCTGCTCAGGGCCAATGGGAGGTGGGGCTTGTGGTTATGCTGTCCCGGGGTCCAGATTCCTTCAAGGCGCCCTGACTGGGCTGGGAGAGTTCAGACTGGGCAGCTGCAAATGGAAGTGACTGGCTTGGTCTCCAAGTGGTGCCCTGGGCTGCTGACTGCTTCACGTAGAAGCACTGAATTGCGAAAGTTCACAGCATACAGCGCTGCCACTAACCTGGCAAATTGGGCTATTTCGGCCACAGGCCGTCGGTATTCCACTGCTGCAGAGGGAGGGGTGCGGTGGGTAGGGGACACAGTAGTGTTGAGCTTGGAGTGTTAATCATTCTGTCCAGAGCTGTGAGGGTACTCTGAAAGTGGTGGGGAATCTCACCTTCCCTACAAGCCCTACATTGCATAAAGCCAGGCCTGGAGGGAAATAGTTGGTTCATTTGTGCCCCCACATTCAGGGAATACAATACACATACGGACTTTAGGGAGGTTGATTTCCCGGGGTACACTCGGTTAAGGACTGGGTCAGTATAACAACGATTCACTAGCCTTAGATTTGGGGGTCAGGGTGGTAGAGGGATGATCCCCAGATTGAACCTTATTGTGGCATCATGGAAAGGAAAAAGCAAGGACTGTTTGCAGATGTAACTCCTGGCAACTGATGCGGCCACAAAGTGGGGGCACACTTGGCAGCCTGAGTCTGTTGCAATGTAAAAGCTTGGAAGGGACACAAAGGCACATTCCGTCGATTCAAATATGTTAGTTGAATTAGAACAGAAAGGAGAATGAACTGAAAGTTGCACATGTGACTCACCACGCAGGATACCCTTGAGCAATCATGAAACCAGCCCTGATTTTACAGTTAATGGAATGTCATGCATGGGAGCATGCAGGGTAAAGGGTGCAAGGTGTACACACACACACCTGAAGAGAGGGTCCCAGGAATGCCTCTGCTCACCCTCATGAACATGATGGAACGAAGAGTCAAATATACTCAAAGCCACTCATCATGTTTCGGAAGAACTCCAAGTGCACCCCTGCCTGACACGTACACAGGGAGATATCCCCTCAGACAGCCATTTCAACCATATCCAGTGTATATCCTTCCAGATCCAGAGATTCACACAGAGATCACGGGCCCGAACACCATAATGGGCTGTCTCGATTGTGCTGACGTCATTAGTGGCACCACAACGGAGCAGCGTTAGTCATGAAGAACGTTTAGCCCTGCACAGCATCACGTAAACACACACTCGTATACACAAAGAATATGCTTACACAGTTCTGTAGGTAGAGGATGCATACATATACATACTGTCAAAGCTTTTGTTATTTTTCTCATTAGCTAAATGCAATAACGCAGAAACGCAAGGCAACAAGAGATCCTGTGCAAGCTTGCAGATGCTTATGGCAATTAACCCTACGGGACTACAGGAGAATATATGAAGCCTGATAGAACCACGTATGACTGATCTATAGGAAACTGTAACATAGCACTGCACGAGCATGTAGAAATCATATTATAGGTCTAGGGAAAATTACAGAAGGCCTCAAGCCACAAAACACCTGACAGAAGGAGTAGGCTCAGGCTGCACGAAGCGCATATCGAGCTCACATCCAAGGTCAGAGATAAACAGTCACATTCCAAACTCAGATGACAAAGGGACCAGCTGCAAGAAAAAATTGAACAAATCCTCATAAATGCAGACTCAAGAACTCAATGTTGTGGTCCACAGCAATGTGATGTAGCCAAACTAGACAATGGGCATTCACCCGTGGTGGGAAGACAAGCTGTTCTCAGCAACCTAAGTACTAAGTTGCTGAGTTCTCTGTTTATTCGGGGGAAAGGGTTGTTGGGCCTTTGAGAGTCGGACTAACCCCCAGACGACCTCTGGCATACCCAGTGTTTATCCCAACACACCTTTGCAGTTGCAAAGAGATAGTTCTCATTCATAACTAAATGAGTAAAAGTGGAGAAACAGAAACATTACACTACCTACGCTCAATGGGAGAAGTAACATTCAGAGCACCAGGATTCTCAGTGTGTTTTTGCAGTTTGTAAGTCTGCACTTTAATATATTTTTTTATTTACATGAGATGCTCACAAAGCCCCAGAAAAGAGAACCAAGATATTTTTTCAGACAGTGCAACATTCGTTTTTCTACTATGAGATTGTAGAAAAACAAACTGCAACAATATTACCTTTTGACCTGAGAGCCTCCAAAAGCAATGCCTCGCTGTCACCATGGAGACCCTGCACATTTCACATGCAGCAGGCCTGTCAGTGTTCTCTGTGTCTTTGAAGGCACAAAAGTGAAAGGATCATTTTGAAAAAAGTATCTACTGAGCAACTATTTATGAAAGTGTCATTGCATCAATGTATGGGATGTATAAAGCACAAACCTAGCTTGGAAGCAATGGGGCGCTGTACATACAAAGTGGGTGCCCCCAGGGAGCAACAAGTGGGGTGGAGGGGGAGCACAGGAGCCAGGTAGGTAGAGAGAGCAGGGGCAGTGGGGGAACTTCAGAGGGGTAGGGTCTTGCGGTCCTTCTTGAAGTGTAGGATGAAGGGAGCCCTTCAAATCTTCATTAATAACTTATTCTAGAGACAGGGTGCAGAGCAGGAAAGGTACTGGGTCCTATTTTCTATCCCTCTTGCAGTTCTTAAAGGGACTAATCTGCAAAAAGAAAAGGTTTGATTTCGCCTTAACCATTATGGCATCACAAAGCTAAAATCCCCAACTTGTGCTGTGGAGCTAAGGTGGTGTCTGCCATGTGTAATCACAGACGCATCAAGTTGCCACGCTGCACTGCTCGGGTGATGTGCTCAGACCAGTGGCATTTTCCACCAAGAGGACCCCTGCCATAGACTTGTCTGGTGTGATAAAATGATTATTTTCCTTTACAGGAATTAATAGCTACAAAAGAAGCTAGGATTGAAAGAAAAATGTCTATTGAGAACTAGGTTTTACTACCTACAAATACCTTTAGACACAACTTCCCAAAAAGGGGAAAAATACCCTTACCTTAAATTCATATCTGGAGCCCTGCAATCCTCTGGCATCAGTCCAGTTCCTCCAATCAGTGTGCAGGTAGCTGGCCTATCCCCCCCCCACCTCCCTGCATTAATCCAGGCATTCACTCTGCTCGCTGAGCCGAAACACATGCTCCTCTTTTTGCCGTTTCTTCCATATCACTGCACACAATCACTGTGTTCTCTGGGGCCACTGGGGATCTCTGCAGATGGGACGATGGGGGCAGATACAATATATACTCCTGCGGCGTGGCTGGCTCTCCTCCCCTTCCTCACTTCCTGATCCGGATTGGCATGTGTTGGCGATGGCAGTGTGAGATGGATGAGGCGCAGGAGGAGCTATGTAGAGTCTTGAGAGATAGCCCTGGTGCCGGCCCAGGAGCCAACAACAGATGCCCTGGGACTGCACAGAGGCCTACATGAACACCAAACTGTACACCACCCTCACTTGCATGTGGGAGTAGACCACAGTGGTTCACTGGCCCTCGACTAGGTACAGGGGAACTGCAAAGGAAGGTGATAAAACATTGAGCATTCAAGCATCATCGTTTTGTACACTGACATGTTGGCATGCCTGCCGGCGCATTCATGTTTTTTGATAGACTACTGTTAATCTTTTAGATTTGTAGCATGTGTCTAGCCCTGGCTCCCTTAGTACTCAGAGTGATATTCTGATGCCGGGCCTGCTGGTACTCACCATGCAGTGATTGTTGCTACGCTGGAGGTGCGGTGGGATGACCAGAAACTTCCCGGGCCATCCCACACCAACCCATGGTATTTAGTAGAAGCTGGAAGCCCATGGATTTTATCTTAATGGAGCGGTAAAAGAGGAAAGGAGCCTCAAGATGTGGCAAAGGTGAGGAGTTAAATGAGGGTGCATGACCCAAGCCACTTCGCCCTCTGTGATTCATGCCTTCGGGGGCCCTGGGCACCCCAAACATGACATTGGGGTGAGACATGAGCCGAGAGGAATAGGTGCCATCTCAATTCACTGCCTGGTTGTGTCACCGCTCTTCCAACACCCCATTCCCCAGTTGTCCCTTTACTTGGAATGCCTTCTAAGCCACTTTGAGTGGGGCACACGAGGAGAGGGTAGTGTGGTGAGAGCTCTTCTATGACTATGGGAACCCATCAGTCAACCTGCTGCTTGTCTGCTAAGCTAGAGCGGGCGTGAGGGAGTAACCTTGTTGACTTCCCCAAAATATCTATTAAAATCCATAATTCAATCCAAATTGTAAGGGATTGGGGGGAAGTGTAGCTGATTCGCAGCAGTCCACATAATGGGCTGGGATAAGCTCCCAGTGATGGTCCAGGCTACAGAAAGTCTCAGGGAGACAATTCTAGGCATCCACTCCTACTTTCCTTCTTCAGCCAGATGCAAAGAGAGGGAGCAGCAGGGGATAGTGCAGGGCCTGAGAAGCGGAGCACAAGGGCCCTATCCCCTGTGCTCCCCTGATGTACACACGTCTTGCTTCATGCCCCATTTGAAGAGCTGCTTCCTCCTCGACAGGATTTCTTCCTCTGGGTCTTCTGTTCACTGCCTTTGTGGTCTGCATCCTGCGTCCAGATGGACTCCCCATCCCGCCCCCATTTTTAACTGTCTTAGTACTATGGTCTAACTGCTGCCTCAGGAATTTTGGTCATTTCTCGTGGAGCTACAACTTTTTATGTGCCCTGTTGCCCTCCTTTCTGGTACTTTAGCCTTCCTCTTGCAAGGGTTTTGAAATGTAGAGGAGGTCCCAAATAAAACCTGCACCCCTATCATCCATTTTGAAGTACCAGGAACGTTCACACCGAGATATGTGACGTATGACGAGCAAATAAACCAGCAGAGAGCCGCAGTAGGACTCTGGCCAGTGCCTATTAGAAGAACAACACCTATTGAAGTACCGATACACAGAAAACCATGCACAGTAAGATATCCATTAAGAAAACCCTATCAACAAATGAAACGAAATGAAGATAGCCTGAGTACAGTTCCTGAAGAAACCAAAAAGGCCTTAATAGAAGACGAATGGTAACGTCACGAGGGCCCGGACTGACTTGCAGATAGAAGAAATGACAACCAGAGAATGATGCAAAGAGACGAAATGCCATGAACAGGGATATTGTGAACTTAAAGTAAAAGAACGATGTTAAATTGTAAGAAGTTTCAGCTGTAAGCAAGATGAAGATATTTGACCAGTTTACACCTGTAAATATGCTTGGAACCGCAAGAAAGCTAAGAAAACAGTGTGGCTTGCTATGCTTAGTAGAAGAATAGTGCAGCAAGCACCACTATACATAACCTACCTCAAATGAAGCACCTTATTATAAGTTTATTTCTACTTTGCACAAGAAGCAGAATCAACCCAGGTTGCTAAATGCAACACGAGAAAGCTCCATATTTATCAGAAACGAGAAGAGACGGCTGAAATGAAACTCAGCAGAGGCAACTCATGCCAGGAGAGCCAAGGTCATACCAATAGAAGAAACAAACAGTAGCTACATCTAGTTGAAACTAAGAACAGAATATCCTGCCTCTGAAAGGTCGAGATAAGAAGGCAAAAGGCAGGTGGTGGGTGAAACAAAAATCAAATACACAAATTGATGGAAAAGAGGCAAATTCACGGTGTCTGAATCACATGATCAGCTGAGCAAGAAAGAGCAAGGGTTCACACCTACGCATGACACGAGGCCAGATGAAGATATCAGAACCTTTTCCAGACAGAAGATGCAGTTTCGAGGCCAACTGCAGAAAACTAATTGACACATGGCTACTAAAGTTATGATAGTTTGTAACAAGGACTGGAGGAAGGCCGGGTAACTAAGGGGCACCTCACACCTGGCCGACCATTCTGCGTGCTGCTAAGCAAAGTAGAAATGTATGCATGGTGCCAACCCAATCACAATAGACCAAATAATCCAGGGTCCTATAGTTAGTAGAACCAATGGGACGTCGCACTTTCAGTGACGTCTGCAGTAGTCATTTTTGAAGGAGAGACTTAGATGTCCACCTGACAGTGTTTACCCAATCCCCTCACTCCGTTACCATATACAGATATAGTACCTATAGTAAAGTTGCCTTTTCCTAACCAATAGAATTGCATGTCAACTTTTGAGTGTTACACGTCAATGATGACGAGTTTTGAGTATAAATGTTACAACTTGTATGAAGTTCGTTGGAGTTGAAGCGAGAATGAAGATTGCATCACTGCTGACATCCATAACTCCCTGTTTTTTGTATTTGTCATTAAACAGACTCCCTTTGCCAAACCGTTTGAGTTGTCCTTATTGATTGGTGTCCGAGTAATAAATCTGCACCCCCATCCATCTCACGGGTGCTGCTACCTTGTCTTAAAGTGCTTCTGAGCAAACTCCAACTCTATCGGCCAGTTGGGGGTCTTCGAGTACAGAAGAAATTAAAGTCCACTTAAAAAGCATCACCCGACCCTGGAGCCAGCCTGGCTCCAGGACTTCTACTTCAGTGCAGAATGGTTACAGTCGCGGGTCAATTTCTGTTGGTCCTGGGAGTAGCCTAAAGCTGCAGGAATGACTGCACGCAGGATTCCGAACATGCACCAGAATACACAGTATCCATACAAATGATGGAATTTAAAAAAGAACAAACAAGAAATCACAGATTTTTTTAACCTATTTATTCAAAATTTTGAGTCATTTTTAATAAACGTGGGGTGGGGTGGGGCAAGGGTATTAGTTAAAGTAGGGGGGTGCAGGGACTCCACCAGCAATATTAGAAAAAAAAAATCAGTCATTTCTCCTTTCCAATTTTTAAATTCGATCATTTCATGGTAAACCGAATACACAGGATAGGGTTTGTTTGAATGAAGACACAGCTGGCAGCTATTCAAGCAAAATGAGCTTATGGAGGTAGACACTCACCAGCCCTACAATAACATCTGTCAGGGCAATCTTCCAAACAGACTTAGAAACATGCCAGCTAGGTGAAAAACCTCAGATAGGTATGCACCACAGAAAGAGCTGAAAGCTGTCCATGCTGACTACCCTAGCCTTAACATATTCAAGCACAGCTTTGTTGGACTAAATGGGTCAGGTTCTGCTTGATTTCCTGGGTGTTGCAAGCAAAGCAACCGCATCCGTGTATGTACTCTGTCACTTACGGTGGCAAAAGAATCAAAAGGGGGTGAATGCAGGGCTGGTGCTATCACTAGACAAGGTTAGGCACTTGTCTATATGTTGGAAATGTTAGTGTGTCAAAATGCTGCGTTAACACCTCCACACTAATTACTGCCTTCCTTATACTGATAGCACCGGCGCTGCCATGTTGTTACACTGCCTGCAGGTTGGCTGCAGCAGCACACGAGGTGGCGCCATGAAGGTTGGGAATTGGGGTCAGGTCAGGGTCCCGAGTGGCATGGGCGTAGCAGCGCTGGCACCTGCGCATTAGCACGCCACGAAGCACTGCAAATGCCCCCTCAACCGATCGTCGACTCGATGTATGAGTCAGTGAATGCTGCAGTGCAATGTGCAGCATGGCCAAGCCCCCCGAGCATGTTAACTTGGATTGGTCTTGACCATCAGACGTGGTGGCTGCCTGCGCACCCTGCTCTAGCTGCAGGCCTGCAGCAGCCTTTTGCTGTGTGCTGCACCAGGCCAGTGCCCGTACTAGGCCACCAGATCCATATTGGTGGTGGCCCCTGCTGTGCCTGTGGGAGCAGCCCGGGGCCGGGCCCTGGCTGTGCTGTGCTGAGAGATTAACAGTCCAACGCAGGTGAGGACCGAGGTGCCGTGCCGACTACTGCCGACCAACACCATAGTGCTTCATGTATGTGGTGCCCCCCAACCCTCTCTCTGTCTTAATTACATTCTATGCCTCTGCCTGACTGGCTTGCTGGCAATGCTCAGGCTGCTGGTTCTAACTGTAACAGCCCCTCAGGGGCGGGGCGCGGCCTTGAGCCTGTTGCTGCGGCTTACATCAATATTATGGAAAATAATGAAATCAATTTACTGATAATTTGTGATTGTTACAGCGTTTTTGCTGTATGAGTTGCTCACATCATTAACATAGACTGCATAATCTTTGTGCCCTGATGCAAGTGTGCACCTAGATTCAACTCTACCCCTTGTCCCGCCAGGACACTCGCTAGGACACTCAACCCCTGCTCTCCTCTCTCAGTTGCAAAGTGCACGGTCCTCGCCACTGCCGGCCGACCCTATTCTTGCATGCAGCATGCCGACTTTCCTGTCACCGCCTGGCTGCCCCCTCTGTGCCCTGCTCCAGTGTTTTCATTCCAGTCACCTCCGCTCTTCTGTCACTGTCCCACTTCTCTCCCGTTCTCTGCCAACTGTGCATTTCCTTCTTTACTCACACCCTCCCTAGCCCGTAGTACTCACAGCATTCCCCTATACAGTCTTTCTGTGTGTGCGCCTTTGCGGCTTTGCTCTGTCTCTCCCTAACACCCTCCATCCTTCTGCCATGTTCCCTGGCCCCATCTTCGTGTCCACAACACTGTGGTTGGGGTGCCATCTCCCTTTCCCTAGTCTATATGCCCTTCTGTCTCCACTCATCATCCCTGTGTCCTTTAGTCCACCCCTCTATCGGCCCCTTATTTCTGCCGCCACTCACATGGCCCTATGCCCTATCCAGATATTACCATCGCTCTGTCCTGGATGTGTGTGTGTGTGTCCCTGTCTGATCTCCTCATGTTTCCAATGCCCCCTTTCTCTTTTTGCCTGTTCTTGTCCTTCTGACCCATTCCCACTGTTTTTCCCCACATCTCACAGCAATGCCCCCCTCCTTACCCGTTTCCCTCTCACCTATTAATCCGTTAATAAAATACCCAGTAAATCTAGTCTCCTCCACAATGGTCATAATGGGCGGGCTGAGTTGCCCCATCTGCCTTTGTGGGACATGTGTGTCCATTTGAGCTTCCAGTGTCCCCTCCGACTGCTGCTCGGCTACAAGGAAGGAGAGAGGTGGCTTAGCAAAAGGCAAATATTAGGGTTACCATGTCCACAGCAACCCACAAGATCCCATGCAGGGGGGATGCTGAGAAGGTACCCACATCTATAAATCCCCCGTGCCCCACTATGCAAAGAGCCTGTCTGTGGCTGTTTGCCCTTCTTTTCAAGCCTCAGGCTTTCAGTCAACTGATACATCCTGGTAACTGTAGATTTGGTTACAATATATTTAAGAAAAAAATGCAATCTCACCCAGAGCCTGCCACAATGGTGATGGAGGTGGCGGGCAGAAGGGGCAGTTGTCCTGCGGTCCTGGACTTCACGCTAGCCATGTGATGAGAGCATTTATTTTTTGTTTTGAAAGCAGCACCAAAATATTGCATCTGAGTGGGGAGCAATGCGCATGAGGAGGTACACTCCCCAAGTGTTATGACCACGTTGTGCCACAAGCAGGCTCCAACCAGAACCCTGAAGGCCTTAAAACCACTGCAAAAGGGCTCCTGGAGCCAGTCCTGGCGCCTTTGGCAACAGGCTCATATGTAGGAAGGAAGGGCTGTTCAAACTAGGTCCCATTTATGTACATGGGTCTTTAAATCCAACATGGAAGCACCCACAAAGTCTAGTTCTAAGAACCAAGCCATGCGGTCTAGTGTTTTGGGTGTGGCAGGCCTGGAACTACTTTCCCTGGTAATACTTTACCTGGGCTATATAAACCACACACTGACTGCAAAACACGCTTCGTGTTATTCTGCAACCCGCAGCGTGACGCTCACCTTGTCCAGCTCCTGGTCTTCAGCATCTTCCTGTAATCCTGCAAGAACAAGAACAAGATTATTCTGTTTTACCTGAGAAAACACCATCCAGCACTCAGCATCTCAACTGGGCTGCAATCCGTGGAAACTGAGAGAAGAAGAAACATCACTCACCTGTGAGTACTAGCTTAAGGACTTCCGGCGAACTGCTTCCACAGCTGCTGTTCGAACATTGCGACCTGCAATAACGAGAAAGGGAAAAACAATATTAGAATGCGTGCTTCCAAACCATCAAATTCCATCAGTCTTACCTGAATTCCATCGCGCTACGCCACGCTTCCATCCAGAGCACCACAGCAACATCTGCAAAGGAAAAGAGACATATTCAGGTTCGCTTTCAATATTAAACAACCGCTCAGCGCTGTACTTACCTTCACAAATTCCAGGGACCTGTTTTTCATCGCACTCTCATCCACTCGCAGCACCAAAGGGGCCTGTAAGGAGAAGAAGAAGAAAACACAGGTAAGCTTTAAAAGACAATGCGCTTCGCGCTTTCTCTTACCTAGAAAACATGCCTCTCCATCCGGCACACCAGCATCAAGACCTTCGCACCTGAAAAGAAGGAGATAAAAACACTAACGAATTCCCACCATAAACAGAACAAAGACTTACAATTAACAAACCTACCTGCTTACCAGCAGATTCGGGGTCACAGAAGGCCTGGGTGCAAGGAAGGCGTACCGCACCAGTGAAGCAACTCCGGCAGCTCGCCAACAAACGTCAAGCGCCCCTGCACAAGAAACGCAGGACGGATAGGTCACCCTACAAATAACTAAGGTGAGAAAAGAGCCCAGTGGGAAGGGAATTGGTCAGACGGAGGTGGGAGATTCACCCATTAGAGGCAGTTATCACAAATCCTCCCTTCTGTAATTGCAGATTCATTATTCAGCATTGGGCAACTACGCATCCAGGGTTCCAGATCTCAGAGCCTTCCAGACGCCCCCAGGGATAACAGGTGAGCGTAACACCAACGCCACGTGGGTCCCTTGCTTGCTGCGCCATAGGGAACAAAGCTGCACCTCACTGAAGAGGCCCAACAAGGCCGAAACCTGTCTGGGGTTGCTTGTGTTTCCGTGCAGAGGGGACCTGGCCTAGCAGTTTGTGCAGGGCTACTCCCATTAGTGGCAGTACCTGACTGATTTGCATATGGCTGGACCCCTTTTGCAATGGTGCAGACAGGCTCAGAAATGGTGGTTTGGAAGGTTGCCCAGAGCAATGCCGGTGGTTCAGATTAATTCAAAACTTTCCACCCACTTCCTGCACAAAATGCATCCACTCTTGGGATTTCTTTGAGGTCACTTTACTCAAGCCTTACCATACAACTTTGCACTTGTAGTGAATGTTTTTTCAAATCAGTCTTTTGAGAGTTACTCACCAAATTTGAGCTGTACATGCGCTACTGATATGATAAAAATGTCTTACAAGGCCTGCCTACAGCCACTCGATTTATAACCACTATGCTGTCCTTCACTGAAGTCCTGTTAAAAACAAGCATTGGCAAATCCAACAGTTTTGACTTGTGTATAGGTATTAGGCATTTGCCAGGCACTGCAGTTATATGGACAGGTACTCGCACCATTTGCACCTGCAACCACCAATGGCCAGTTAATACCACTACGGTAGTGCCGGGCAAATGCCTTTCCCATGTCTACAAAAAGGCCCAAACCGTTTGCATTGCCAGTGCTTGTTTCTTTTGTTTTGGTGGTGTAGCGCCAAATCTGGCAGGATGCCTGGAGCTGCTGTTTTGAGCTGCCCCACATTCATTTGTTGTTTTCGTTTTGTGCATGCTTGCCTAGAAGTCAGCCCCTCCTGCAGGGCAATTCACATCTTGTGAACTTAAGGCTGTGGGGATGTGGTTGGTGGGAGGGGGGCAATTCAATGAGAGTGAAGCAAGTGCCAACAGCTGTCTTCTGCCCTTTAACCTGGGAGCATGCTTTTACATGACCTGGCGCTTTAAAAAAAAATAACAATTCTTTTTTGAAATGTGGAAGTGGGTTTTGCTTCATTAAGTTTGTCTACTTCTCAAATTTTAATTCTCAGCATGTGTCCTTCCTCGTTTTTGATATGCCACTTGGTAGAGTTACACAGATTTGTTTCTAATATTTTGAGCAACATATTTTACAGCGTTAATGTTGGAAAATATACATTTCCTCCTGTGGTCATTTCTCCTCTAAAATCGAACTGGGCATGTTTTGCATAACATGTTTCCATAACCTTCTATATTGTAGGGGGCGTGGGTTGTAGGCCATGTAGACGGATGTGACCTGCTAGTGCTCCTGATGATCCCACTACAATTGAGTACAAAACCTGCATGAATATGGACCCTAGAACTACTGGACGAAGAGAATTGCATGTGGGAAGCTTTAGGGCACGTGGATGTATGATGTGCCATTAGGCAGCCTGCAAGACCATGGCAAAAAGGAGGAACGACTGAGGCAAGGAGAAAATCTGGTGATGTAGTCTGATTTGGCAGTTCTCTGCCCCAGCACCAAAAAGGGCTTCTTGTCGGAGGCACCCTTGTCGATGACTGTGTGGCAATGCAGGTGTGAATCAGCATTCATTCATGCTTGACAGAGGCGTGTGAAGGACACCCAACGAGGGGCACTGGGAGCCTCCAGCCGAGGAGGATTGCCTGTGTGACTGAGGTGATGCGCTGGCTGTGCCCCGCAACTGTAACAATATCAAGTGCAGCTGATCTTTGTATGGAGCCGGGCCCGGTGGTGAGGCACTGATACAATTTTAGGCGCGCGGAAGTGAGCGGCCTGTAATGCAACACCCCAGCCCCGGCACATGACTGAAGGAAGGGGGTGGAAGATACAGAGTATCGCGAGCTGGCGGTCTCAGACAGAGCCGCGCTGCTCCGTGGAATTCGGTAGGCAGCCGAAATTGTAGACTTGCAGGCAGTGATGCATGGGCCGTTGACACTCGTCACTGCACATGAGAGCAAGGAATATAAGGTGCAGGCTGCTCACATTATGTTGGCTGGAAGACAAGAATAGTTGCGGGCAGTTTGGGGCTGTACACAGAGGAGGAACGATTGTTTCCTGGCCACATCCTACGTGCTGTATGTGGGCATGGGAGAGCATTAAGTGCACCGGTTGTTCAAACAAGTGTGCATACCATTGTAGCCAGTGTAATTGTCTGTGTTTGATATATCAGCCACTCAGAGATTGCGTGTGGCGGGCCCCCCAACAGCCAATGATGGTTCATAAGGACTGAAGGGGGCATGTACCTGACTAAATACAAGAGGACTTGTGTGCCTGCTAACACCAGTGGTGAAGCGCAAGCTGCAGCAGCCCCTCGACATCATCTTGAACGCAGGCGTGGGATTACATGACAAAGGTCACTGGTAAGCATAGATGAGGCTGCTCCCAGCGACTGCGCCACTCATGATGGAGCGGTGCCCTTGTTATATGTATCACTGGTGGGGAGCCTACGTAGTTAACCCAACACCTTGTGTAAGAGGGCTCGGTGGCCATAACAGGGGTTGCACACACAGCTGCAACCAGGCGCAAGCCCGATGAAATTGCAAGTCACTGTCTGTGGAAGGGATAGATACCCTATAAGTGGATTGTGGTGAATGATTGGTCACAGCGTCCCTTACTGAAGTCAACACGAGATGGACATGGCGACTAAGGCTAGCAAGGCCAAGAGCAAACAACCCACGATGGATGATTTCACAAGGGCCACCTCCACGCCGGATGGTGGCAAAAACAAAAAGTAGGAGGCAAAAGCGGGAGGGACCGAGATGCGAGATGACCACCGGATCTTGGATACTATAGCAGAGTTGAAGAGGATGGATGCACACATAGCTGAATTGCGGTCCTCACTGGAGCAGAAAATAGACGCTGTTTGCGTGGACATGAATCTTTTACGATCAGACATCAGGAAGCTGTCGGAACACACCGGGACACTAGAAAAGGATGTGGCAACCAACACGAATACCAGCGCTGACAATGCTAGGGAGTTTGCGACACTCCGGCAACAAGTACACAATCTGGAGAATAGAGAGGAGGAGGCAGAGGGGAGATCGTGCAGGAATAACATTCGCATTGTTGGCCTGCCGGAGGGAACGGAAGGCTCGGATCCGACTAATTAAGTTGAAAACATGCTGCTGCAGGAAATCGGGGGTGGCGCACTCTCGCAGGGATTCACAGTTGAAAGAGCACATCAGGCTCAGACCCGGTGACCCAGACCAGGAGCCCCTACGCCCCCGACTGCTGATTGCCAAGATTTTGAACTATAGAGATCGAGAGAAGATCCTGGATCATTTCCGGAAAGGGGGGTTGATCAGTAGAGGATCAGCCACTATCACGGCCTATCCAGATTACACTTTTTTGGTGCAGAGACAACGGCTGAGCTATGTGTCAGTGAACAGGAGGCTGCGTGATGCTGGGTATAAATACATGCTACTGTACCCGGCGAAACTGAAAGTCATACATCACGGCAGAATGCATTTCTTTGACACCCCTGAGGAGGCGACAGCGTGGATGGATGCGCAGAACTACCTGGCGGCTGCAGACGATCAGACAGAGAGAAAAACAGATGGGTGAAAATTATAGGTCGCTATGGCCCACTGTTAATGATGTTTAGATGATTCTGCTGCCTTTTTAATGTAATTGGATGCTGTGGCTATCCCTAGGGCCGCATGTAAGATATTAGACAAACTACGATGGACTGACCCTCCAGCGAGGGTGCAGGCAGTGATAAGAGATTTGTACAGGAGCGACAGTAGAAGCATGTCATCACCCCCTGTAGCTTAGGCTAGTAGTTAGATATTAGTAGTTTAGTATCACCCTGCTGAGTTCTCAGTATCAGTGCGAACTGTAGAAAAGGGCTAAATGCGGGGGAGCCTGAGATCCAGGGATGGAGCTAGGTATTGGTTTTGGGAGTTGTGGGAATGGTGTTGGGGTAGTTTTGTTGGGGGCAGGGGAGTTGGGAAGGGAGTTAGGGGCAAGGGGTTAGGTGATGCCTCTGATTATGAATTAGTCTTCATAATAAGGATACAAGCCTGCATTTACGTGCCAAGGAGGATTATTGGAGGGAAAGGAGGGATGAAGGGAGTAGGATATGGATAATATGGGTGACCTTAAGATAGTAACATGGAATGTGAGGGGACTAAACTCCTATATTAAACGTAACAAGGTGATGATGTATTTGAAGATGTTGATGGTGGATGTGGCATTATTACAGGAAACTCATTTAACGAAGGAAGGGATGAGAGTGGTTATACGGAAATGGAAGGGCACAACCTTGGAGCTACATATATGCACTATGGGTCCTTGCATGTATTGCACCACATGTCCTGTTTAAAATTTTACGCTCCACCGTAGATGGAGAGGGTAGAATGGTAATGATGAAAGGTTTGGTAGAGAATGTGGAAGAGAAGATTGTGAATCCTTATGCTCCGAATCAAGACACAGGAGCTTATTTTAAGAATTTGTATGCCAAAAGTAGCCCATACATTGATGGAGCAGTGATTTGGGGGGGGGGACTTTAACTGCACGCTAGACCCGAGGTTAGATAGGTCAGACGGAAGACCGGGAAGGCTGGTAACTGCTGCGAAACCTTTGCATACTGTACTGTGTGACTTTCAGCTTGAAGATGTATGGAGGATGCAACATTCGCAAGAAAGGGGGTATTTGCATTATTCTGCCCAGCAAAATGTATGTACTAGACTGGATTACGTGTTTGTGGGGCCTGAATTACTGCATGCTATAACGAAAACAGAATATAAAGCCATAGTCCTTTCTGACCATGCGCCACTGATAGTTACATGGCAGATTACAACCCCCAGGGCGAGAATCCCGACTTGGAAATTTAGAGCAGAGGCATTGAAGGATACCGCCGTTAAAGAAGGCTTGAGGAGAGATATAGTTGAGTATTTTAATTTTAATACGAGGAGTGTCACTTCGGCAGGGACGCTGTGGGAGGCTTTAAAGGTGGTGGTGAGAGGGGCGGCCATATCGCAATCGAACGGGATACAGAGTAGTATCATTAGAGACCCCAGTAAAGCAGAAGTAGAACTATAAACCAAATTACGAGAAGAGGGAGACTCCCCGGGAGAGGTGGGGACCGTTAACCAACTGCAACAAACATGTAGAGGCATTGGGAGAGATTGTGTGATTTGAATTATAAGAATTATATTGAGAGACAACATGCTGAGGGTGAAAAACCAGGCAGGCAACTGGCGTGGTTGTATAATAGTGAGTCTCCAAGGCAGGCTATCAGGGTGGTTAAATGGGCTGATGGGAGGGTGCGAGATACCCAGGAAGGGGTGAATGGTAGGTTTTATGAATATTATGAAAACCTATATGCAGAAGTGGGAGATGATGGCGATACAGGCATAGAGGAAGCGTTGCTGGAGGAGTGTGAGAGGGAAAATCTAGAGGTCCCTGTGACATTGGAGGAATTAGAATATGTTATCAAATCACTACCCACTAGTAAAGCCTTGGGAGCAGATGGCCTACCAAGTGAGTTTTACAAAGCATTCCTGAAAGAGTTGCTTCCTCCCCTGCTAGCCATGTTAAATGAGGCGTTTGAGATGGGTAGGTTACCCACTTCCCTTTGTGAAGCAATAATTATTCCACTGCTGAAGCCTAAAACAGAGGAAGAGTGTGGGTCTTACAGACCGCTCTCGATGCTTAACCAAAATAGTAAAATATTACCGGCGGTGTTGGCGAATAGGCTAAAACCCTTTCTACATCATCTTATTCATCCAGACCAGACAGGTTATGTCCCGGGGAGGAATATAACTGATAATCTCAGGTGACTGCATCATGTTATAGATCAGACTGGAGAGAGCTCACAAGAAATAGCGATAATCTCATTAGATGCTGTTAAGGCATTTGACTTGGTTAAGTGGCCATGGCTGTTTGCGGTGTTGCAGAAATATGGAGTGGGGCAGGGTTACCTCAAATGGGTACAGCTATTGTACAGTCACCCGTTGGCTCGGGTCAAGACGGGGACGACTATATCTGAACAATGGCAGCTAGGCAAGGGCACCCGACAAGGATGCCCATGGTCCCCAATGCTGTTTATACTGGCACTTGAGCCGCTGGTGGCGTATTTGAGTCAACAGTTTGGGGAAGTCAGGATTAATATCAAAGGAAGGAGGCACTTAATCTCAATGTATGCGGATGATATGCTGCTATACTTACAATACCCTGAAGAGAACCTGCAGTATGTCTTAGAAGTAATGGAACTGTACGCAAAGTTGTCGGGTATAACAGTCAACCCCAGTAAATCCAGCATATTCCCTTTGGGCAGGTACGTGGGACTACCGGTAGGCAGGCTCCCCATACTACAGGTGGGGTGGGTGCCCGACACGTTCAGATACTTAGGTATTGCTTTCTACCATAAGGTTGAGGTCGAACATAGACAGAATACAGTTAGAGCAGTGGCTAACATTAAAAACAGCATGATATTCTGGGCCAAGCTACCGTTGACTATGATGGGGAGAGTGGCTCTGTTGAAAATGGTTGTACTGCCTAGGCTGTTGCACTTCTTTGTTAATATGCCCTACCTGATACCGAGAAGCTTCTTTGTGGATATACACAGCATGTGTAGAGGGTTTACATGAGGTAAATGTAGGAACAGGATTGCACTGTGGAAATTACAGCACCCGTACGAACTGGGAGGTGTTAGACTGCCTAATTTTGAGGTGTATTTCCTGGCTAGCCAACTCCAATACGTGACACGATGGCTGGAGGATGAGTCCACGTCGAATCCAGGTTGCTTGGGGCAGATTGTGGCCCTTACTTTTTGAAAGAATGGGTATGGTTGCCAGCTGGAAGATGGAAAGGAGGATCTAGATTGTTAGAAGTGGCTAAGAGGGTTTGGCAGAAGGCATGCCGGCTGCTGAACAATCCAAAGCCGTGCTCCGCAAGGATGCCATTAGTAGCGCTGTAAGGAATTGACTTACAAACGCGGAAGATACTTAGAGGACATTGGGAGACTGTGGGCATAGCGACGCTGGGAGATATATGGCGAGAAGGTGCAGCGATACCATTTGAGGAATTGATAAAAGACTCGGGATTACACCAGGGTCAGTACATTAAACACGCCAGGTTACTTAAGTCAATTAAGAGCATGTGGACAAAGTCGGCTATGATGCAGCAGCCCGACGCTGTGGTGGAGACATTTTGGGACGTATCTGAAGGTGGACATGAGGTCTCCCGAATATACAAACTGGTGAAGGAAGTGATTAAAGTGAGACGTGATTGGGAAAAAGAAGGGGGAGAGTTGATGGGAGATGGGTTGTGGCATAGGGTGCAAGGGTATCATAAAAGTGTTTCTAGGAACGTGAGGCTACAACAAATTCAGCTGTTCTCATAAACTCATAAAGCTTACATGACCCCTGAGAGGATGGCTGGGTTTAAAGATGCAGGGCCGCAGTCATGCCCGAAATGGGGAGAAGTGAATGTCGGGATGGCGCATATTTTCTGGTATGCCCAGAGATTAGGAGATTTCGGGAGGAAGTGGCACACCTTCTAGCCGGAAGGGAGATAATGCTTGATATAGATTCCTTGAGGGCGGGGATGCTTGGAGGGTTCCCTAGACCGCGTACCCTTAAACATGTAACCAAGCTTAAAGATTTGGCGTACATACTAGCCAAGCACAGAATTGCCATGAGTTGGAAAGCGAAGAAGAGACCAAGTGCTTAAGCTTGGTGGCAAGATCTCTGGAAATGGGCGAATGACGAACCGACTGTGTGGCAGGAAGCCTCGACTGGAGGGAAGGAAGAGGCAAAAACGTTGATAGGTTGGAAGCATCTAGTAGCATCTCTGTTTGAGAGCAGGATGGATGATTCGGAAGAGGGAGGTTCCTCACAGGATGATGTTGCAGAGTTGCCCGTAAAAGTGGCTGTGGTGATTGATGATGTTGGACAGGCAGAGGGAGCGGGAGGGGCATGACAATACAAAAAGCAAAACTGTGTTTTTCATATATGTGGTTCAACAGAGTTGGATTGTTGTACGTTGTTTGTATTTAAACCAATAGAAATTTAATTAAAATTTGTTTAAAAAAACTTCTATATTGTATACTGCCAGATTCACATATGAGCCTCAGTTGTTTCCCAGAAAAGCCAAACAAATATGTTGCTGAGTTTGTTGGGAGAGATTTTCTGTAAGGTGGGTCTTCGAAAGACAACGCCTCCTATTTGGATCGATTTATGGAATATGTGTGTCACACTATTGAAGCATGTAATTTACATGTAATTTAGCAACAGGAAAACTGGATCATAAAATGGGATGACCCACTTTACCAAAATGGTGTGATCCTGAGCAAATCACAGTTGCTCTCTGTCCCTCAGTTCACCTAAGTGTCAGAATTGTGAGTGCATAAACCTGGAACCTAGATGAAACACATTTGGATCCAATTATTACCCAACCAAAGCTGGTATTCATTTATCGTCCTCGGAAGGATGAAAGGCAGAGTTGGCCATGCCGGGATTCCATCATGAACCCGCAGATTGCTGCAGTGAGCAATCAACCCACTATCTATTTTATGGCTTACTTTCCTATGTTTTACTTGCATTTATAGGAGGTTCTGTAGATGATTATCGAATCCCGTTCCCAAACGCCTATTCCTCAACAGCCTTCACAATAAAAGTGGGGGGGTGCTTTCTATAGCCTTCCCAGGAAATGTGGTAAGGTAACTTTTAAAACTTATTTATAGAATTGGTAAATAGCGGCCACAAATCTGGTCTTTCTACAGCTCATCACCTTTGATGGAAGAGGACTTTGCAGCACTGTTTCACTAAACCAAGCCCTCATGCACAAGTTTATGATGTAGTAGAAGGGCGTTGCGGCAATGAGTAATAAAATGAGGATGGTTGGTTGAGAATGGTTAGGATCTGGAGTGGGGGGGGCACCAATCTGACAGTTTGCCTAGGGTGGCAGAATTCCTTGCACCGGTCCTGGGTGAATGGAAGGGTTTGAATGTATTATAATCAGAAGCGTTGAACAGGGCATCCATCAATTGCCTCATATGCAAACCAGTCTTGGCCTGCCACCAATAGGAGCCATCCTTCCCGAACTGCTAGCCCACAAGCCCTAAACATGGCTGGCTGGGGTGGCTTTTCTTCCAGTGCAGATGGGACGTTCTCTAGCAGGTAAGAGAGGAGTGCAACTTTTGGCAGCATGTTAAAGAATCATTTGCAGCTTGTCCCCTTCTCTAATGACACAGAGGTGCTAAAACATTCGGGTATGGAAGACTGCCTGGAGCATTGAATAGTGGTAATCTAATGACTAATGACAGAATAACATTTCTCCTGTGTCGACCTTATTCTTTTCATCTATGCTCCTGTGGATAAACCCACAGAATAAAAAGGTGTAATATAATGTGTAGGATTACTCAGTAGGCTGATGCACCTGCTGCAGAGATCTGTATGCAATCCGCAGGTCACTGGTTTGGATCTAGGATGTGCGGGCACAGCATTTCAGCCTGATAAAATGTGTAACACGAGGCACATGCCAAGTCCTCTCGTGGGGCTAGAGGGAAAGCAGTAAACAGAGCAGCTATTTGAAGTACCCCCTGGGCACACGGTTCCAGGCTCCAGCAGACTAGAGTGAGAGCAGCAGGGTGCACCCACATGTCCTGGGTGGTGGAAGGGAGAGTAGACATCTGTGTGACAGGTGGCAAGCCCCCTACCGCTCCAGTCCCAAAGTGGGCTGTAGGTGGCGAATCCATACCCACTGCTCTAGGCTAAGGGAGGTGAGTAAAATAAATCCTGCTGGTGTACTCCTTATACAGTCAGTACCCGTGCCCCCGGCACGCCCCCTCCCTACCACACACCTTGGTACATCATTGTAGTTCCCCGCTACTATACGTCCCGCTGGGATTTGCCCTGTGGGGTCTCCATTGTTGCTTGCTTGTTTACGTCTTCTCCAGTTGCTTTTCTCCACTGTCATTCTATGCTGTCGGTTGTCTGCTTCCAGCAGTATGTGCACGCACTGCGGGGAACTCTGCAACCCTCCCCACGGTTACTGTGATCTGATGTGCACCACTACAAGGATGACTGCATGGCTACACCGGATAAGACTTTGGGATATCCTTTGACAGTGCATTGGGGATAAAAATTTTTTAAAAAACCTGTGTTTACGTTATGAAAATAACGGGCTGTGTATATTTATAGCTGGTGGGATAGCCACTTTACACACTCAAGTGAGGGCACATTAAAAGCATGAAATCTGCACTTGAGTGTACAGTGGATCTATCCTTCAGCTGTAGCCCTGGGGGGAGTGTTTTAGAATATTGCTTCATCTGCTGGAGCTGAAGATTGGTGCTCAGGTACAGTATTGCTGGCTGCACATGTATGGCTCACCTCGTGGTGGGGTCTCTGGTACAGATGTAGAGCCTGGAGTAGCTGGATCAATCTGATTCTGCCCTACTGCTTTTAGTCACTGGTCGAAACTATCAGTGGTTGAGTTTAGTGGAGGTATAATTCTCCTGGATATTCCTTCTAAATAGGGGGCACCACACCGTCCCTTAGGGATAGGTCTCTCAAGGGACAGCTCAGTCCTTCCTTGAGGGACAGGAACAGTTTTGTTCAAGCGATTTGGAGCCTCATCATGAGGGGGTGATCTCCCAGTGGTAAATCCATCGGGATACTGCCCAACGCAATTAGTATTACCGCAACTTGGTCCGGCGCTATCAGCACCGGATTCCAAGGTGTGGCGTTGTAGTAAATCCCAATTTTTCTCTAGTCCATATGACTCAATGGGGCATTTTCGGCGCAATTACCGCGGCGCTAATAGCACCGAAAATGGGCAGAAAGTTGCCAGATTTACCTCCAGCTCAAAGCTGGGGGTGAATCCGCCAAGTCTCCCCAAAACTCAGGATTGGGCAGAACTGTAATGCAGTAGTAATAGCGTTTCTGCTGCATTTTTACCGCTCCGTACAACCCCTGATGAGGCCCCTGGTCTTTTATTTGAATCGTGCCACATGTTCACCTTTGTGTACTATGATACTAGTTTTGGTGGAGGGTGTTAATGAAACTATCAATATTTGTCCCTGTTATGATATGACATTTTATTTATATCGCACTTGTACACAAGAGTGTCAGAGCACGACAAGGCAAAGGAGGGGAACAGGGGAGAACAAAACCACGATCTTACTAGGCTCAGTGACATCGAGAACGTGCAAGTGCATGGGAAAGGGAAATGAAAAGGAAGGGCGGAGAAGTGGAAAGTTTGGAGCAGAGGGAGAAAACGATAAATAATAATAAATAAATAAACTAAATAAATAATAAAGGCAATAAACGGTGGTAGTGCAGCCAGCGAGTGGCAAGTGCTGGGTTTAAGGCAGCAGACAGGGTGATAAGTGCAGAAAGAAAAGAAAGGGGGGTGGGGCACTGTGTGGGTACAGATACCAACCCCAGTGCAAGGGATGGCCGGAGGCAGTGCAGGAGGGTGGCATGGTGAGCAGGTACCTGGGCCGGAGGACAAAGGGTTGCCAGGTGCACGGTGCCGAGAGAGAAACAGATCTGCAGGGGAGAGGGGGTGCAGAGGCAGAAGCAAAGAGGAAGGTCTTGAGGTGCTTCCGGAACAGGAGATGGCTCTCCTCAAGTTTCAGAGTGGCAGGGATGCTGTTCCAATGAGAGGCCCCAGCCGAAGACAGAGATCTACCCCCAGCTCGTTTCTTTGAAAAGCGACGGACCCTGAGGGAGTTAGAGGTGGAGGAGTGAAGTGCTCGAGAGGGGAGGTATTTGCGGAGGGATAGTTGAAGGTATTTTGCACCCTGGCCCCAGAAAGCCTTGTGGACAATGCAGAGGGTTTTGAATTTAATCCTTGCACCCACTGGGAGCCAATGAAGGGATTTCAGAGCTGGAGAGATACAATCCCAGGGCTCGAGGCCAAGGACAAGTCTCGAAGTGCTGTTCTGGATTAGATGTAAAGGGCGGAGACTAGCGGCAGGTAGATTTAGAAAGAGGCTGTTACAATAGTCCAACCTAGAGAGAACCAGAGCTTGGGAGACAATGCCCTGCTGGGGGAAGGGGAGGAAAGGCAAAGTACCTCTGAGGAGGTGCAGTAGGAAGTTTGACTTTTTTGAGACGTCAGAGATGTGGGCGGAGAAGGAAATTGTGGAATCAAAGATGACCCTGAGGTTCTTAGCCTCTCAGGTAGGGGTAGGAAGAGGGCCAGGGGAGGCCGGCCAGAGAGTGAGGGGAAAGGATGTTGAAGGTGTACCGATGAGGAGGATCTCAGTCTTGTTGGCATTTAGACAAAGATAATTGGCGGCACACCAATCTTGAATGGCAGTTAGGCAATCAGAGATGAGAGATGGAGAGGAGGTGGCCGAGGGCAGCCTGAAAATGAGTTGAGTGTCATAAGTGTAGCACTGGAAATTTGAGCAGAAAATGGCACTGCAGTGGGCGAGAGTTGCCAGGTATTGGTTGAAAAGGCAGGGCGAGAGGTTAGACCCCTGGGGAACACCACAAGTAGAGAGGGAGATAGATGATAGGAAGGACCCAAGTTGGACCTGGCAGGGTTGATCAGAGGGGAAAGAGGTCAACCAGGCCAGAGCCTGATCAGTGATACCCAGTTATCATGAAGACGGTTGAACGGGGTGGTATGGTTGACTGTGGCCAAGGCAGAAGAGAGATCGGGTAGGATTGAGGACAGAGGGAATGTTAGAGTCAAGGTTGGAGAGCAGATCTTCACGGATGTTCAGGAGAGCAGTTTCCATGCTTCTGGCCGCTCTGAAGCCAGAGAGGTGGTCATGGAGAGAGCCAACAGAATTGGAATGAAGGTTAAGCTGAGAGATGGCCAGCTTTTCCAGGAGTTTACCCAGAAAGGGAGTAATGGAAATTGGGTGATAGTTAGCCGGACAAGAAGGATCAGCTGTGGGTTTCTTGAGAAAAGGATGCACAGGGAGTGCTTCCTAGGGGAGGGGAAAGATCTTGAGGCAAAAGAGAGGTTGCAAAAATCGGCAAGGGCAGGAGCGAGGGTATCAATGTGGTCCCTGATGGTTTTATAGAAACAGGGATGAACCTGTTTAGACGAGGCTTTCATAGATCGGAATTGTCTAACGACCTCATCTGGGGAGAAAAGAGGAAAGGATGAGAAAGGAGGAGAGGGGTGGCTGAAGGGAGGTCTGCAAGCGCAGACGTAGAGGGGAGAGGCGGGGAAGAGAGGTTGGACAGAATGTCCTGGGCTTTTGAGATAAAGTGAGAGGCAAGTGCATTGCAAAGAGCCTGGGAGGCAAGAGGAGTGGTAGAGCCTGCAGCAGGGTTGGACAGCTCCCTGTAAATTTTAAAGAGTTCACCTGAGTTATTCGATGCCACAGAGACACAGGCTTCAATGTGGACTCTTTTCTTGGTGTGTGTTGTTTTTTACCAGATAAGATACTTCAAATGTTACATTATATTAAAAAACTTTATATTTCACCCATCAACGGCATAGTGGTCTTGCAGTTCAGAGGCTTGTCTGGAGAGTATCGTACTGTGCCCCTGCCTGAGGTGAACCAGATTGTGGTCTGAGGTGGAAAGGAAAAGTGTGAGGGGATAAGAGAAGCAGGAGTAGGAGCAAACAGACAAACAACTGGGGAGGTGTATTGCAGTTGAAGGGTATGAGATATGCTTGTAGTAGCAAGGGTGCAGGTGTAATCATTTGGAGTGGATCAAATGAGTGTTGACCTAAAAGAGAGGGAATAAAGCCTGCCTGTTATACTGAGCCATTTTAACAGGAAGTTTCTAGTGCAATGATCTTGTGGTTCTAGAATGAGTCAACACATGGTTGGGTGAGTGGTTCAAGATGTGCTCATGCATGCCCTTGTCGTTTAAAGGCTTATTCACTAGAATGTTATGAAATGTCGCTACAGATAAATGAGGAGGATAATTACTTGTGCGGTGTTGTGGATCAGCCAGACTGGAAGAAACAAAAGTGAAAATAAACTGAAATAGAATGCTGCCCCTCTGGCATTCTGCTGCCCTAGGCCTCGGCCAAATTGACCTTGTTGTAAATACGTCTCTGTCGGTAACCACAGCAAGGTTGGAAGCATAAGCAGTGAAAACCCAGACCCTTCATAAGTGGGTGTTAAAGGTGAGCAGAGTAAAACTACATGATGCACATCACAATCAATATAAATGTAGTCACCCGCGCCTTTCAAAGTGACTCATATGTGGCCCACTAAAAGCCTCTCGTATATGTAACCTCTCTCTCCTCTTATGTTAGAGACACCACTGATTTTCTCTCACACATTGAAGATTTACCCATGGAACCTGATGACAATATAGCTACCATGGATGTGGTGTCCCTATACACCCCCATAGAACATGATTTTGGCACTAAGGCTTGTGAACATTATCTCAGTACAAGATCAAATTATCTTCAACACATAGAAATGATACTCAGTATGATAGACCTCTGCCTAACCAACAATATATTCATGTTTAATGATGAGTATTGTAGACAACTACAGGGCACCACCATGGGCACAACTTTCGCGCCTGTCTTATGCTAACCTGACCATGGGATTTTGGGACAGCAATTGAGAATAAGGTTATTTGGTTTAGGTATATTGATGACCTGTTTATCATCTGGAAGGGAAGTGAACGCCAATGGGTTGATTTTGTTAAGCTGCTCAATACCAATGATAATAACTTGAGCTTTACTGAAACACACAGTCACACTTCCATCCCTTACCTCGCTATTACTCTGAGAATAGCTGATTACAAACTCTCCACTGAATTGCATAGGAAACCTACTGGGACTAATGCCACTTTACATGCAAAGAGCGGGCATCCTAAGAATTTAATATGGAGTGCACCCTTTGGGGAATTCATCCGACTCCGGAGAAACTGTTCTACCTTGGAAGCCATAGACGAGGAGAGCAAAATCACAGCGTGGGGCTTTTAAGAGCAATGTTATCCAAGGAGAATTATTGAATGGGCATACATTAAGGCACATCTATATAATCGAGAAAAACTCCTAACTACCCCCAACACTGCAGATAGATAGATTTAGGCACAACAGCCACTCGACTTATACTAACTTTCAGTACTGCAGCACAATCTATCAGACAGATATTAAAACAACATTGGAAGATTCTGTTGGCTGATACTGATTTGTGCACCAGACTCAATCTCCATCCTGATATCAGCTATAGAAGAAATCGCTCTATTAAAGATACCCTTGTGAGCAGTTTCATGCCATCTGGAAAGAAGAAAGACAATAGGATGTGGTTACAGGATTCAAGAAGAGGGTTTGTCAAATGCACCAAATGTAAGATCTGCCAATAGGCACATAATTGTGTCTTGTTTATTCATCCTGTTTTGGGGCACAACATACACATATGTGATCGAATTACATGCGAGTCAGATTATGTAGTGTATGTAGTATGATGTAAATGCAACAAATGGTATGTAGGAAGCACCAAGTGTAAGCTCAAAATATGCATACAGCAGCGACATGTGAGAGCCATTATTAACAATGATTTTAATGATCCTATGGCTAAGCACTTTTAAGACTATCATAAAGGAACTTTGGAGGGCTTCAGTTTCTTTGGAATCAATAGGATTGCCACTGGATTACATGGAGGTGATAGAGAACAGACTTTGAGACGACAAGAAACACGCTGCATTTTGGACTTTAAGAGTAAATATCCTAAGGGACAAAATATCAATGAGGAACTTTATACTTTTCTGGGTTAATGATCCATGCTCTTTTGGCATCATGACAGTATTCTCAGAAGAGTACTTACAAATTGCAGTATATCATCTGTTCTGTTCACTTTGTCATTGCCGTATTCTGATTTCCTTCTATCACAGTAGTACTTTGGTTATTTTCATGCATGCAGAAACTGCATTGATGAGATTTAGGTCAGTTAGGGATTTTTTCTATACTTTTCTCCTCACGTTCTATGGGATTTGGTTTGGACATTCATCTGTATATGATTCATCATCTGACTGTGACAGTGGTATTTTGCTGGCTATATCTGATGGCCTTGTAACTTTAACTCTAATTGTGGCTTGTCTTTCCATAAAGGGTTGATTTTTCTACCCCCTTTTTTTCACCATTTCTTTACTGTTTTTCCTTTTCCTTTTCTTTGATTCTTCTCTTTCCTCATTCTGTTTGCTTCTTCTTTCTTCTTTAATCTTTTTCATTCATATTCATCTGGGCTTCGTTGTTCATTCACATTTATTCTGGTGTTGTTTTATGCATTTACAAGAATAGGAGCTGGAAAGGACTGGATTGTGACATTGGGTGTTCCATTCATAACATGTTGGCTGTGAAACTGGCAGGACACTGACTGCTTGCTTGAATATGTTGCTTAATTTCGGTGCTCGGTGGTTTACATGAGACCATTTTTAATGCTCTTTATGCTGATGGAGCTGGTTTGTAGGGGTTTTTTTACCCCTAACTTTGTGAAGCTTAATCTGCACTAAGACACTTTTGTCTATGCATCAGCACTTTAATCAGATATGATGTTTACCATGCATTAGCACTTTATTATTATGCACTGAGTTGCACAGCATTATGCTCTATTGCATTTAGGAGTAGTGGTGCATTTTGGCCTACCATGACCACGTGCCTGTACCATCATGGCTCACATATTTACCTCACCCCAACATTAGACTGTACTGAATGAGGCACCTGACCATTGCATATGGCCCATGTTCAGGCCACTGTATGATTGCCTTCATGTGATAGTCGCACTTAACCTATGTACAGCCCACTATTTGATCACCTCCATGTGATAGTCGCATTTAACCTATGTGCAGCCCATTATTTGATTGCCTCCATGTGATAGTCGCATTTAACTTATGTGCAGCCCTTTATCTAATTGCCTCCATGTGATAGTCGCATTTAACCTATGTGCAGCCCTTTATCTAATTGCCTCCATGTGATAGTCGCATTTAACCTATGTGCAGCCCATTATTTGATTGCTCCCATCTGATAGTCGCTTTTAACCTACGTGTAGCACATCATCTGATTGCTTCTACTTGATTGCTTGCATTTGATTATTGCATTCGATAGCGGTATGTAAGCGACAAGTATCCTGCATAGCCTATGCTCTGTGTTTCTACAGGCTGCCCTTCCACGCCCACATTGCACCGTGCTTGCCAGACAACCTGCATCTTGCTGCTCGTTCTTGGCTCCGACACTTACCCAGTGCTTAGGTTGACAGCTCCCGGTATGCCTCTACTACAATCTACGACCGATTTAGCCCCTAAAATGCATTATACTCTTGTTACCTACATACACCACTTTTCCTCACATGTTAGCACTCTAAAGTCTACATACTTGTCTTCTATACATCTCCCCACATACTTACTGCTCACACTTCAGGCCCTAACTGGGTCACCGCTCTTACACATCACCACCCTGCAGCACATCTCGCCCGCTCCCACAACCTGTATTGCAACACCTTACGAACTACCCTGCGCTCTCCTCGTGACAGGCCCCAATCCTGATCTAAATGTGCCAGCCCTATGGTTATTACATTTTGCCACTAAACCCACTCCCAATCAACCATGCCCTATTCTCACCAGAAACTCCAGGCTCGGCATTCGCTTGCACCACCCAGCGCCCCGCCAATCTACAACATTCAACAACATAGCTACGCTCGCCAGACTTCATTCTGTACCCGACATTGGCATATCGAATCCTGTTGTTCTCACTCCTCTCTATCGCAGGCTCACACTGCTGCCGATAGTCCCCCACTGCCTCACCACACCATACTGACCTCTCCTTACCTTCTTAGTCAACCATGTGCCACCTCAATTAGAAACCAAATATTAGCCTGCAGATGCCATCACTGGTCCTACCACTTGAACAACCCCACTATCGACAAAATCCCTAATTCCAGTGATAACAAAACCACTTCCCTCTCAGCTCCTAAAACTGACTCTGCCATTCCTGTTCACAATACCAACACGGCTCCCAAACTCAAAGGCGAGCTCATCAACGCACGCTCGGTCCCTGTGCATGCCCTAGATATTGCGGATTTCCTCGTCACAGAAAACCTTGACTTTCTCGCAATCACAGAAACTTGGCTGCATGCTGCCTCGGGCCCTGCCTTGACCTTGGCCATCCCTGACAACTACTCCATTATCAGGGGTGACAGGGACACCAATCAAACTAAGGGGGGAGGATTAGCCTTTATATTTAAGAGCTCGCTCAATCTCAGAGCTGTCAACATCCTGTGACTGTCATCAGCTGAACTACTCTCTATTAAACTGCCGATCTCACCTAAGCACACTGCCACAGTGCATCTCATTTACAGGCCTCCGGGCCCTACCTCCTCATTCATGGAGCACATCTCATCTATCCTAGCCACTA
This sequence comes from Ambystoma mexicanum, assembly GCF_040938575.1. Classification (NCBI taxonomy): domain Eukaryota; kingdom Metazoa; phylum Chordata; class Amphibia; order Caudata; family Ambystomatidae; genus Ambystoma; species Ambystoma mexicanum. Next base: position 1,134,675,213 of record NC_090932.1, on the reverse strand, counting down.
GCACCAAGCTGAATTCGCAAACCATCATACTGGGCAACCTTAATTTAGGTTACCAGGACACAAATGATGCCAAAGCCACTGATTTAGCTAATGTTATGGCCGACTTTGGCCTTACCAAACATATCAGTGAACCCACCCACATTAAGGGTCGCACTCTTGACTGGGTCGCAGACTTGAACTGCACGCTTAACGTAACATCTGTGTCTCCTTGCACATGGTTGGATCATTACAAAATATTATTCTCCATGAACTCTAGTCCACCTACAAATAAACCCGACCTTGCCCCTCCCACTTACACACGAAACAAGAAGGATATTACGGCTGAGAAACTTCTCCCACTTATCCTCCCTCTATTGAACACTGTATTCTCCACCTGTTCTGACCCCACAGTTCTAGTAGATTCCTACAATCATGCTATGTTAAAAGCTCTCCACACCATTGCCCCCATCAAATTGCATAAACAAAAACCTCGCCTTCACCTTAACTCCTGGTTCACCCCTCACCTACGCAACTTGCGTAAAGAAAAAAGAAAAGCTTAGGCACTTCCCTAGTTAACAAAAATAACCTTACCATGGCTTCCCTTAGCTAAAAAGATGCCATCCTGGCTGCAAAAAAGGAAGTGTACAATAATAGGATCATACAAGCCCAATCTAATACCAAGGAACTCTTCAGGATCCTCAAGGAACTAGAGTCTCCAGTTGCCCCCCTTGTTATGTGCACCCTTGACACTGAGTGGTGTTCCAACATTCAAAAGGCTTTGCTAGACAAAGTTGCCGTGCTCCAAGCCAAAATTGATACCAAAAAAAGCCACATTTCTGACTCAACAGGTAACCCCCCCGTTTTACAAAACCCCCTCACCTAAACACTCCTTCAAACCGTTCAGCTTCATACCCCTCACCATTAAGGAGGTAGAAAATATTATCTCAAAGCTCAGCCTTCCAACTGCCAAGGTGACACTTGCCCTGCACCGATCATAAAGGAAGCCGCTCACGACCTCGCCCCATTCATTTCTTAATTTATTAATGTCTCCTTCAAATCTGGTACTGTACCCAACAACCTCAAGGATGCATGGGTCATTCCCTTAATCAAAAAACCTAATCTAGATCCCAGTAACCCCTTCAACTACAGGCCCATCACTGCGGTACCTTACCTTCTTAAAATCTTGGATCGAGCGGCTTATCTCCAAATACAGGAGTACCTCGAAGCCAACAACCCACTAGGGCTTAGACAATTCAGTTTCCGTCCCAGACATGGTACGGAGACAGCCTTAATTGATTTGAAAACCCAAATCGAGAACCTGAAAGACAAGGACAAACAGGCGCTCTTGCTCCTCCTTGATCTTTAAGCAGCCTTTGATTTGGTTGATCACCAAATCCTCTGCCACCACCTCAAGATTGCTGCTCACTTCTCAGACGCAGCCTCGATCTTGGATCAGCTCTTTCTTGGCAAACAGATCAATGAGGGTCTTCTCTTCCCTAGCCGCAGCTGACCCAGCACGCGTCCCATGCGGAGTCCCACAAGGTTCGTGTGTATCTCCCACACTTTACAATGTGTTTACTAAACTGCTCTTTGATATACTTGACTATCTGGGTGTCACCTACACTAATTATACAGACGACACCCAGATACTCATTCCTATCACTGGCGATTATGTAACTGACGCCAAAGCACACAATATCGTCTACACTGTCATCCAGGCCTGGATGACACATCATGAGCTTTGCCTTAATGATGAAAAAACGGAGCTACTCATTCTTGGCTCGCACTACAAACTCACTAAACTTAACCCCAAATGCAAATCCTTTATCATTGACGGGAATGATATTAAAGTCTCCAACGTCACTAAAACACTGGGAATCTACATAGACTCTTCTCTGTCCCTCAACAGACATACAAATGCAGTAGTTTCAGTGTCATTTTATACCTGTAAACTGATCACAGCGTGCCGCCCCTTTTTGACAACTACCAACTGCCTTATCCTTGCTAGAACCCTCATCATGTCCAAAATCGATTATTGCAAGGCCCTTTACTTAGGGACCAGTCAAAGAAACCTTGATAAACTCCAGGTCACTCAGAATAATGCCATAAGGGCAGCTCTCAACGTACCTAGGCGCTCTCACATCTCGAACACTAGACGTAACCTGCATTGGCTAGCTATCACACTTTGTATATCTCTCAAAGCACTTGTTCTAACTCACAAATCACTGAACAATGCTGCCCCTGCTTACTTATCCTCGCGCTTTACTCAACATACAGCAACCAGACCCCTGAGATCTGCTCAGGCTCACACGTTGTCTATTCCCAGTTTCAAGCTACAGACAGCCGGAGGTTCAGGCTTCCCAGTCCTTGCTGCTAAGCTGTGGAATACCCTACCTAAGGTTCTCAGAAATGTTCCATCCGTCCACTCCTTTAAAACTATAACCAAACTGTGGCTTCATGAACGGGATGTCTAGGACACCTCCATTTAATCCCTATAGCTCCTATATTCTCACCTGCTCACTATCTATAGGCTGTCTTTACTGTTTATTTAGGTCCGCTCTGCTCTTATCTATGCAATGTTATTAACTCTTTGTAAAAATGTATACAAAGTATCTATTGTTGTAATCTATTTCTGCCTTCTAAACGTGCGCCCACATACCCCCCCCCCCCCCCCCGGGTAAGGTGTGCACTACAAATAAACAAATACAAATACAATGCACTTTTATTCAAACTCATTTTAAGAATATGTGTGCTTGGTGGGCTGACATGACCCCATAGAAGCATGTTTTATATATGCCATACCACGTACTCTGATATTATGTCTATCATGCATGAGCACGTTTTTAATATGTTCTGTGTCGCACAGTACTATACATGGTTGTTCTATCATTTCTAGCAGCAGATGTGCCTATGGGTCCGCAAGGGCCTGACAGCAGCTCTTTCATTGACATGCTTTAACATTCTTTGCACAGCAGCTTGTCCTTTTGATATGTACATGTCTGAGGCATATTGTCCATTATTTATAGATTACACCACTTAGGTACCTTTCTCTAGTATTGACTGTTCAGGCACTACATTATGAGACTCTTTAGACCATATATACCTTCATTATATGGGCCCCCACATAGGGTACAGCTTCTGCCATGTACATACTTCAACAGCTATTGGGGGATGTGACAGGCTGTGCATTGGAATGACATTATTTTATTATCCTTTTATCTCTGGTTGCCTTGCACCCTGCACTCTGTATTAACAATGTGCTTGTTTGTGCCATCATAGCATCACATGCTAACTCACAATCACTGCTTCTCGGCCTTCCTCGTAGTGATACTTTGCCCTTTCACAATGTGGCATCAGATTACAGCGTTCTGCTGTGTGGAGACATCGCTGTTACAGGGCTATTGTTTTAATGGATCCGCAAAACGTGTCCCAGTTACATCTACGAATTATATGGATATATATATATATATATATATATATATATATATACGTGGACAGTTAAAGACCATTTTGTTTGTGTAACAAGACAAGGTAGCTCCCCATCTTTCTTTCCATGGCTCCTGGATGCCCTCGGGCTTTGGCGCCTTACAAGTGAATTAACATAACATAACAACATAACACAGGAGACCATTGGATTTTGGAGAAAAAAATGAGCAATTCCCTTATTGCCGTTTACATTTTATTACGGGGAACAAAGTGAGATTGAAAAAAGGAAAAGGTTGTAATTACGCTTGCCTGGCACGTTGCATTGGCCCATGCCGGGGGATGCGTATAGCGAATCCACGTCTCACCTTTCACTATGATTCCTTTGTGCAGACCAGTGTCGTCTATGCTGATCCGCATATTTTTGATTGGGAAGAGATACCATTTAGAGCATCATGCGCGCAACATAATATGGCCGAATACAAACTTCGAGTGAATTAGTTCTTTTATTATGTTTTCCAACATGAACACATGTAACTCCTCCTATAAATACACACTGGGATGGTGGATAAAATATGTGATCAAGCGACGTGCTAGTCGCCAAACACGTAATGCTGCCGAATTTTCAGATGTTTTTTCCTGTAGGAACTCCATACACTTTTGGATTTTAAACTGTCATGGTGCACTAATAAAATGTTATTTGCGACTTTTTGGGACTCTGATTCCTGGCTTGGAGACACCGAAGTGACGCTGAAGAGTGCCACTCACTTTTGTTATGAGTGCTGCAGAACCTTTACATAGCACTAGGAGAATTTTAGCCCTGGTGCTTTTAATATGCCAAACTGCACTTGTCCAGGTGCAATGGTTTTTTCATGTGTCCCAGTGTTTTTTAAAAATAGGGCAAACTTTGCCCTAGTGCTAATATCGTGCAAGCTAGCACTTGCACCAGTGCAAAATGTCTGTAATCTGGCCCCAGGACAGTAGAAGAGAATAGTTGAAGCCAAACATTTGCATCAAAGAAAGTAAGGAATTTATATCTTGACAAATGGCTAAATAAACAGTGCTTAGAAAGAACGATATGTCTTGGGGGGATAGCTCAGGGGCAACGTGCTCGATTGGAAGCAGGACAGGTTCGATCTCCGGGTCCGAAACCTCTGGGTATTAAGCGCGTTATAAATAACCAATCATATCATATCATAGTCTGAGAAATGTGCAACTCCTTGTGTCCGTTTCGCTTGCGCCCCACAACTACAAGTCCATTAAAGCAGAATGTGGCTTATGAAGCAGAGGCAAGAAGAGAAACAGAAGATAAGACTATCTACCTAATGGCAACTTGTCGACAGCAAGGTAATTTAAGAAGCCCTGTGGGATTAGCAGGGTGCCACTGGTGGTATGCTCTATAATTATACATGGATAGCTAAACACTCTAGCATTTGCACTTATGTTTCTGCAGACAGGCCGAGATACTCCATTTTCAAGCAGCTGCGCATGTTGCACGCAGCATTCACCCCAAGCACTCGCGTGCGCGCTGATAAAGACAGGAATATGCTGCATGTCTAACAGGACATGCAAGTATACACGCACGGAGAAACCTGTGAACTGGGAATCTACATCCCATGGTTGTATTAACATGGATATATACAACCATGTGTTATGCCGTTACAGGAGGCGCAGTATTGCCAAGTTTAACTGAACAAGAGAAGCGGTGAAGAAGTGCTAGGAAGATCCCTCCAGAGAGACACAAGAAAAGAAACAGATAAACAATAGTATGTAAAAATCAGCAAAAAGCAAAGAGTGGGGAGGACTAAACTAGTATTGAGAAAAAGAAACCGTCTTAGACCCCGAACTAGACAGAAAAACACTAAGATTGGAACACTGTTAGGAACACTTTGCGGGAGTCAGACTTCCCCTGAAAACAATTCTTAACAATTTGTTTTTAGAGTCATTGGAAGGAGTGAAACATGTAGGGACAAGTATGAGTGTGTATGTATGAAAGTATTAGAACTGTGAGAGAGTGGGTTTAGTCCATGTGTTGGTGAATTTCAGGACAGCACAAATTGAATACACTTTTTCATAAAATCACAAGAGCTGACTACCGTGGATTATAAAAGATATGATTGCACTGTTTGAAGCGCTTTCCCTTGATTATTGGATGATGAACTTCAAGACCATGTCAATATGTGTTTTATTTGTTAACTTGGTATTTGTGGGTTTACGAAAGAAAAAGAAAAAATAATATTAATAATGAACACATTAAAGAACAACGAGATAAGATATGGCTATTGCATGTGTATACGAAGATAATAGATCAGTCTTGAATGTAAGTGGGCAACACTGCACCATCCTAACGACTGAGACCTGAGAGCACATTGGAGTTTAAAGAGATACAAAATGGTAGATTCGATATATAGGTAGGTGACCACTCTAACATTAAATAACAAGAAGAAAATATATATATATATATATATATATATATATATATATATATATATATATATATATATATATATATATATATATATATATAGTGTGAACTGGCAGTGATCTCTCTTTCCCTCCAACTCATCCACCAGAGTTGAAAATTAGTAAAAACAGAAGATTAATGGGGTGGGAAGGTGATTTGCGCTCCAGTAAACTTAGATCATAGTAATGTTCAACATCAGAAATACAGTTTTCCAGAAACAAGAGAAGATTTGCTGTTTATCCCAGATTGTGGACAGCCGACAAGTGTTTCGACCCACAGGTCGTTTTTCAAAGCTGTAGTTATCCAACATGACAGGTTATAATGTATACATAATTGAACCAAATGGACCATCCAATTTGTCCATTTGAAACAAATCAAAATTATCAAATTCAACATTAACAATTCAAGATTTTTAATATTTTGTAAATGTGAAGTAAAAAAATACAAATAATTGTAAAAACCAGCATGGATGAATTAACTCAAAGAAGGATGTCTTTAAAGGGCTAATCTTCACTCACAGGTATGTTTCACATACCCTATATCCCAATTTATTTTTGCCTTTTTGTAACAAGTTAAACATTGACATACTCTATGACCCCCTTCATACTCTAATACTATCACTCTACCTTTACAGAAATTGCAATTTGAAACAAGAGCTAGGGGAAGAATGGTTTTACTTCTTTACCTTGGTTCATTTTGAGGACTTTTACTATAATACTAATGTTGATAAACTCAATCACACGGGTGATGTTTGCGCATTTGCAACTTTACCATTAGATTGTTCTAGGGATGATCACAACTATTTCCCTCTATTTGGTGTTCCTGGTGGCAAGTAAAGTTTGGCACGATGCCTCAATGTCTGGGTACTGCACCCTTCCCATGGTTCAATTCAATTCTGTATTCTAAAAATGATACACTAAAGATGAACACAAAAATCGTATTGGTCTTTATTACATTTTGGTTTCATTTCTTTTTCTTTCTCTTTAATGTTGTTTTTGTCAATTTCCTGTTCCTGTATCAATTGATTGACCTCTCCACTGGCCACCCAAAATGTGGTACGTTTGTTTTTGATGATTATTAATGCTGGTTTTTACAATTATTTGTATTTTTTTCTTCACATTTACAAAAACTTACAAATCTTGAATTGTTGATGTTGAATTGGATAATTTTGATTTGTTTCAAATGGACAAATTGGATGGTCCATTTGGTTCAATTATGTATATATTAATAACCTGTCATGTTGGATAACTACAGCCTTGAAAACAACCTGTGGGTCGAAACACGTGTCGGCTGTCCACAAACTGGAATAAACAGCAAATCTTCTCTTTTTTTTTGTTGAATTGGCTCGTTTCTGGAAAACTGTACTTCTGATGTTGAACGTTACTATGATCTAAGTTTAATCGAGCGCAAATCACCTTCCCACCCCATTAATCTTCACATTAGAGTTTACTTGTGCTTTAAGCATAATGCCAATAATAGAACTCAGCATATGCCAGTTTCCCATTGTAGGGACGTACTTTGGCTGGCTTTGCCAGTAAAAATGCCATGACACAATAAGAAAACATGTGCAGGCTAGCTGACACAAAGTACTATTATGGCCACATAAGAACACTCATCTTGCTAGCTTGACCTTGGATGCTAATAAAACATGCAATGCCACAGTAAGAAAATATATCCAGACTGGTTGCACCAATGTAAGCCATTCTAGCCATGTAGTAACACTTATCATGTTTGCTTTCTCATTGATGCCCAGTAGAAAATGTCATGCCAAGTAAGAACATATAGCCAGACTGTCTCGAACAAAGACGGCCAGTCTAGCCACATAATAACGCTTATCGTGTTTGCTTTATCCTTGATACCCAGTAAGAAATGCTATGCCACATTGATACAATGCGCAGACTTGCTGCACCAAAGTATGCCAGTCCAGCGACGTAATAACACTTATGTTTGCTTTACCATTGATGCCAGGTAGTAAATGCCATGCCACAATAAGAAACTATAGCAGGTCTGGCTGCACAAAAGTTGGCAAGTCCAGTCATGTAATAACACTTATCATGTTTACTTTACCATTGATCGGCAGTAAAAGATGCAACGCCACAGTAAGAAAATATGCAGACAGGCTGCGCTGAAGTAGACCAGTGCAGTCATGTAATGACATGTATGATGTTTGCTTTACCATTGAGGCCAGGTAAAAAATGCCAGGCCAGAGTAAGATAATATAGCTAGACTGGCTGTGCCAATTTAGGCCAGTGCATCCACCTAATAACACTTACTGTATTTGCTTTACCATTGATGCCTAGTAAAATATGCCATAGCACATTCATAAAATATAGCCAGACTGGCTGCCAAATCAGCTCTTCCTCTCCCAAAATCAGAGGCCACCAAGTCCAGGTCCAGCACAAATGCAAGCACACACACATTCATACAGCATTCACTCTCTCATTCACATGCGCACCCATACAGCATTCACTCCTGATTTACCCACACACCCAAATAACATACACTTGCTCATTTACATGCATGCCCACCAATACACTATACCCGCTCTCATTCACCCACGCACTTAGAGACACGAACCCATACATACATGCATACACACATACATTCATACCTTTTTTCTCACCTTCAGCTCCTGTCTGGACTCTGCTCATAAAAATCCTTGTGCTCACTGTGACAGACAGCAGGAAACAGTAACCTGGTAGTGGGGTCGAACTTCCTTGTACATTAACATGCGCAGAGGAGCCAGAGCACTCTGACCTGAATGTCCCAGTCAGTTTGAATGTGCAGGGAGGTGCAAGAGTGCCCCCTATGCACATTGATACCTGCAGTTCCCCAGCCTGTATCCCTAATAGGCCATGAAATGCATGGAAAGCAAAACGCCCCGCCTTGCATAGCTTATTGGACATGTTGGCTGAGAACAGAAACTGTCAAATGGAAACCACATTTTCATCTGTCAGGAGCACTGCCTCAGCTGCTTGCTTCAGTTGAGGGTGCGCTCACTGCTTTCACTGGGATGGCTTGGATATCCAGAACGGGTGGAAGGTTGGCACCCTTGTCACTCATTATAGATGCACCACCACTGGTTATAGGTGCTTTTATTTCCTGGGACTGATGGTGATTGGTTGAACTGGGGATAATGACCTATGGTCTTTGAGAGTCTCCATTGCAGATTGCTCCTTCAAAACTGTTAATACTATACAGGTTGTCCCCTCTGTGAATTTGCTATTTTGAAGTTTGTGTCCAACACTGATGTTTTACCCTATTCTGAATTTTCAGCCAAATTCTGAGTTTCTTTTCTCCCTATTGAAGCTCCTGCAACTGTTTGCCATTTTACGATGGTTTGGCCAATTCTGATGAAGTTCACTAAAACACTGTTTTTACCAAACTGTGTTGTCTTCTGCCCAACAGTGATGGTCTTTTTTCATTGCTGATGTTCTAGTTGCCATGGTTGATGCTTGTGATGAAATGACTACTGCTCTTCATGAGCACAGGGGTGAGTAGGGCTAGAGTATATGCTCATCCCCACGCTACTACTAAACCAGCAGTGATCCAAATCATAAAGGTGAAAGAGCCACAGACTGACTGGTAAACTTCCTTTGCCGATTTTGATAATGTGAGCTGAGAGTAGGCTATACTCTTTAGGAAGGGTGTCAGAAGGTACAGAAGCAACACAGGCAACAATAGCATGGGGGTACCAAAATAAAAGAATATCCAACCATGGTTTAATAAAAAATGTATCTTTAATTAGGCTAACAAAAATGCACACAACTAACACATACAATACTCGCCCAGCCCTGTAATAAAATCACACAGAAAGCAGACTTTAGAATAAAGGGGTACTCTAGGTTTGTAGGCATTGGTGCTCATGCAACGTTTTCAACAGCGAAATGTCAAAGTTCATGGAGAAGTCTGTAAACGTCCTTAAGGGCAGACCAGGGGGACAGAGACACTTCAAATACCTTAGTTGTTTTTCTCTTCCAGTGCTCAACAGCGTCAAGCCAGGTTTTACAGATTTGAACCAAGCATCTGGGAGCTTTCAGCATGGGTCTGGTGTTGAGTCAGGGAGTGGATGCGACAGGTTCCAATGATGGAGTGCTGTTTGGCAGCAGCAATCACTTACAGGGGGAAGATGCTGGCGATTGTAGGTGGAGTCAGGTAGGTGACACTGAAAGACTCTGTGCCTGGGATGTAGATAATCAGAGAGGCCTTCAATGGCAAGTGGACTTGGCTGGTTCAACACAGAGTTGGAGTACTGCAGTGGCGACAGCTTTGAGCATGACAAACCTAGTAACCAGGCAGGCAGTGTCATGTTGGGAATTGGAAGACTGGCGGCTCTCATTTGTGAAGATGGCAGAGTTTCGGCATCAACTTCAAGCGAAACTCACTGATGCCAGGACGGTCAAGCTTGGAGGTTGAAGATGACTACGCCAGGTCCCTTGCAGCAACTTGGATGTCATCGAAGGTGCCCAAACTGGCATTGAGGTGGTTCAGAGATGCAGTGTACCAGGGTTCACTTATTTGGTTATGTGGTTGCTAGGAGGCCCTTCTCAGGGGAATACAAAGTCCTGGGTCTCAGGAGCAAGGAGAGTACTTTCTTCTGCCATTCCCAACCAGGAATGTTTGTGGAGAGCACTTACAGAGTTCTATCATCTGCAGTGAGCAGGTTCCTGGATAGCACTGTCTGAGCTCCGGTAGGCCTTGTCCAGCCAGCTGGTCACCCCATAAAGGCACTGGAGTGAGAAGGGAGTAGAATTTCCCTCTTCCTTGGAGAGCTCTGTCTTCACCTCTTTGGCAGAGGACTTTGGAATAGGCTGTAACCTTAACATAGTCCCAGGTACATCCAAAGATGGATCCACTAAGGGCAAGGTTTCCCACCCTTATAAAGGCAAGATGCTACAGTGAATTGGTCCAGAGGAAGCCTGTTGTTAATAGTAGGGTGACCAGACGTCCCGGTTTTGCCGGGACTGTCCTGGTTTTTGGTGCTTTGTTCCCCTTTCTCAAGATCATGTTCCCATTGGTTTTTTGTAGTAGGTCTTCATAGCTGGCAGGCAGGAATGCACAATCGCGAAAAGAAGAAATGCTGAATTTTACAACTTAGGATAGTGTTCGTTTGTGATAAATTAATTATAATATGTGTTTCTTTGAACAGTAACACTTAAACCCCCTTCTCCTCCAAACGCTACTGAAGTGTAGGGCCTTGACAGCCACTTTCAAGAGTTAGTTCTACTTTCATGTTAGTTGCTGTGTCCCGGTTTTTTACTTCTTAAATCTGGTCACCCTAGTTAATAGTCCAATCCTGGCTGCTGCAACAGGGTTCCTTTGCCAGCTGATGTCATACCCATGGTGCCTTGTCTACAGGAATTGGGGAGGAGGGACAGGAAGTTTGGGAACCCCTTCCAAAACCAAAATGTTGAGACCTGTGTGGTCTGACGCTCGCCACTGCACTACTCTAATTCCGCCGCTTTTTCTGTCCGCCAACATCAAAATGTCTCAAGTAATCAACACTCTGATGTGAGATAGCCATTGTCATGACATGACTGTCTTTAAACACCTGTTGCCAGGGAGCGTTCCTACTCCTGGAGGAAGATATCGACCTTCCTGGGGGGGATCAAAGAGAGGCTTCCTCAGCTGGACCCAACATGGTTGTTGCGGGTAAAACCAGGCCAGGCGGCTAAACACACAAAGCCTTGTCATGCATGAGCAAGTACTCACCAAGCTAACAATAAATGAGAATAAATTACCCCAAATGATTGTGGGTGTATATTTGTTTAATCACAGGAGCCACCATGTCAAGGCCAAATATGGCTTATATTTAGATATTAATAAATGCCACCAGGCTGCCCGAGTTACACAACTCATATCTTTTGAAGCAGAGGTGCGGGTAATTAAAAAGCCACCCATGTCTGTTGGAACGTTGTGTTCTAGCAGTTGTGTTCAGGAATATACGTGTGAACTTTGAACCCACACTGCTGACACTGCGGGACAGCTGCTGGGGATGTGAGGAAATTTGTTTGTTTGCTTGTTTTATTTATTTATATAGCCTTCAGAACCGGAGGTAGAAGGGCTCTTAAGGAGGCGGTTACAAAGAGTGATATATACATTATCATTATACAACAATTTACACAATTTACAAGCATAGTTAAGCAATCAGCAAAGTTCTCAAAGATTTGAGAGAGGAGGTAAATGCTACATTTTGTTCGGTAGCCATCCAATAACATGTTTCCTAAAAATCTGAAAGGACTCAATAGTTTTAATGTTGAGTGGTAAGGTGTTCCAGAGTTGGGAGGCAAGCACTGTGAAGCTAGCGCCTCCTGCTCTTTTTAAGGTAAATCTAGGCACTGTCAGGCATAAGGTGTTGGATGATCTGGTGGTTCTGGTGGCGGATTTCATGGTGAATTTATTGGTGAGATACGGTGGGGCTAGCTTGTTTAAGGCCTTTTAAGTGAGGCAAATGGTTTTCAGGTCAATTTTTTGTTGTATGGAGAGCCATTTGCACGCTTTCCTGGGAGAGGAGATGTGCTCTCGCCTTGGGATGTTAAGTGCTGCGCGTAGTGCATTATTTTGGAGTACCTGGAGTTTGTTAATTATAGATTGGTTGGCGCATAGATACAGGTTGTTGCATAGTCCAGTTTGGACTGTATGAGGGCCCTGGCGAGTGTAAGGCAACTACTGGAGGATAGGAAAGGTCTGCTAGCCCTAATGAGCTTGCCAGTGTAGGCAGTGGCTGAGGCGGTCATGTTGATTTGTTTGGAGAGGTTGGTGTTGGCATCAAGGTAAAAGCCTAGGGTTTTCACACTTTTAACAATGGGCATGGTATTACCTTCGATGATAATGTTGTTGTAGTTAGGGCTAAGTTTTGACAAGTTGCTGGGAGAGCCGACAAGGAGAAGCTCCGTCTTCTCATCATTCAGGTATAGGCCGTGAGTGGCCATCCATGCCTGAATGATCGAGAAGATTTTGTTCATCCGGGTGACGTCCGCGTTGTAGTTGCCTGAGATGGTGAGGAGTATCTATGTGTCGTCTGCATAGTTGGTGTAGGTGACACCCAGACGGTCCAGTTTGTCGAATAACGGCTTTGTGAATATGTTATACAAAGTGGGGGAGACACAGGGGCTTGTGGGACTCTGCATGTGATGGGGATAGGGTCTGCTGCTGCTGTGTAGAGAAAACTCTCATAGTTCTATTCGCCAGAAAGGATTGTATCCATGTGGTGGCGGAAGAAGAGAAGTGAGCTGCGGTAGGTAGGTGGCTGCAGAGGATTTCGTAATCGACTAAATCGAAGCCCGTTGAGAGGTCTAAAAGGAGTAGGACGGCGGCATTACCTTTGTCTTTGATTTCATCAATCTGACTTTTGAGGTCAACAAGGGAGGTTTCTGTTCCATGTTGAGGTCTAAAGCCAGATTGACGTATACCTAGCAGTTGGTTGGATTCAAGATACTCCTGAATTTGGAGGTAAGCGACTCTGTCCATGATTTTTAACAGGAATGGGACTGTGGTCATGGGTCTATAATTTGTGGGTATGGCTGGGTGTAGTGATTGTTTTTTTAGGAGTGGGAGAACCCAGGATTGTTTTAGGTTGCTGGGAGAAGGATAGGTTAATTAGTTTGGTGATGAAAGGGGATAGATCTCTGGCTGCGTCTTTTATTATCTGGCCGGGACAGCTGTCCCCTTTGCAGTTGGAAGGTTTTACAGAGGTGATGATTTTTTGAACTTCTGATGTTGTTACTTTCTTAAATGTAATGCCTGAATTGGCTTTGATAGGTGTTGGTGAGCTTGGGCTCGTAGACTTGCTGCTGGAGAGTTGTTGACGTTTGTCCTCAATTTTGGTTTGGAGCCCTGTGATTTTGTTGTTAAGGGCGTTCTGGATGCTGGTGCACCAGGGTTTGTCTTTCGTGCAGGTGTCTATGCGTGGAATGAGATTTTCTAGTTCCTTTAGTATTTTAAATAGTTCTTTGGTGCAGGCGCCTGCCTGATCAATCCTAACGTTATAGGCATATTTTTTAGTGCAAATTATCTCCCTTTTATATAAAGCAGATATATTCGTAAGATTGGATTTATTTTCAGCTGATGCGTTTGTTTTCTATATGATATGAAATGATATGATAGTTTATTTATATAGCGCCTATACACAATGTGTTTTAAAGCGCTTCAAGGCAAGGGAGGGAACAAGGGAAAATACAATGAGATTCTTACATGCCATGAACAGTAAGGATGTGAAATTAACTATCGTACTCGGCCTGACGACATTTCAGATAGTGCAAGAGCTAAGACATAGATAAGGAAGGGAAGGAGAGAGTGGGAAGGAAATGGAAACAGACAGGCGACTACCGTACTAGGCCTGATGACATTTCTGGTAGAGCTGGAGAAAAACAAAAGGTGAAGGAGAGGGGTGCAGAAAAGTAGGGGAAGAACAAAACAAGCGACTATGATACTAGGCCCGACGACATTTCAGATAGTGCTGGAGGGCGTGTGGGGAGGTAAAAAACAGTAATGGGAGGGTGGAAGAAACAGACGAGGTTGCTATCATACTAGGTCCAGGGACAAGTCTGATAGAGTAGGTGCATAGAAGAAAGTAAGGGGAGGAGATAGGAAAAGGGAGAAGGGAAAGGAGGAGAGAACAGAGAGTAAGCAGTCAAAAAGAGTGAAGAAGCAAGAGTGGAGAGTGAATACAATTGCAGAAGTCAGTAGTAACACATCAAGGTGCAAGCCAGGATACAAGATGAAGATGGGAACAGCATGATTCAGGGCCACCATGAGTACAAGATGCAAAGGAGTTCTAACTTGGCTTTCTTTTTCCTGAGTAATTTAAGTTCGGGGGTGTACCAAGAGTTCAGGTGAGCTGTTGGTTTACTTTTGCGCAGTTTCAGTGGGGCAATGGTGGCATTGGCCATGGAGTCGTTGAAAGTATCAACCAGTAGGTTTAGATCAGCATTAGCCAGTAGTGCGTTTAAGGTGGGTAGGACCAGGGGTAATAGGGCCTCGGCAGTAATGTTACGTTTATTTCTGGTTGGACGGGCTGGTGCCATGGGGCACTTTTTAGGTACATGATTGATGTTGATTTCAAGAGGGATAAGGTAGTGATCAGTCCATGTGAGAGGTTGGGGTAATTACAGCTGGTTTTGCTGTTGAGACTGAGAGCCGCTACCCAGTCGATAATTCTTCCTTTCTGGTGAGTGGGTAAAACACTGAGTTGTGTGAAGCCGTGCTCAGTTAGGGTGTTGGCTAATGATGGTGCGTTATGGTTTTTGCCATGAATCACTATGAAAGTGAGATCTGATTACCAGATCTCACATTCAGAAACAGACTTACCTGCATCATTTTATTTGTAAAAATCAAAAAAAAGCCTAGGCTCTTTCTCCCTCGCAGATGGCATTCCATGCACAATGCTCCTTTATCCCTTTAGCCTAAAGCATTTGCACTTTGCTGACATGTCCTGTGCAACGTGGTTGTTTCCAGTACAATGCTGTTTTTTTAACCAATTACTGACATTGCAATACACTTTCAACAACAAATCGTTATCATTCCGATGCTATGACCATGTAGCTCGCTCTGATATTCTGTTTATTTTTAGGTCTGCACTTTTCTGAGTTTATTTTATTTTTATGTTTTAGCTTGTTTTCCTAACGGTACCTCTCTGCATTTTATTGTTTCCTCTTGCCTGTAACTTTGAAATTGTGAACAGAAAAAGCCAATATTTCCAATGGCGCTTAAATAATCGTAAACTGGGACTACTGACTCCCCTTCTCCCTTCTTCGGTTCAAACTTTCCCTTTGCTCACCAGGAGCACCTTCCCGTCTCTCCCCCGCCCCAGAACACACTCCCGTATTCAGTTTAACAGAGGACTTTATTAGTTCATTCTGTTTATTGGGAGTAGGAGCTCTTGCTCTCTCGCTCTCCTCTTCTCCCTCCCCTCTTTCTGCCCTGGACCCCTTCCACCATTTGCTCTGCTCCCCAAGAGCCTTCGCCCTGTCACCCCACCCTGCATGATATGATATGATATTTTATTTGTAACGCGCAGGTCCGCGCTCATACACAGAGCGCATCCGTTTGCGCCTTCATTCTGGTCGGTATTTCCAAGAGAGTTCGGAATACAATCTTACCTAACAGAACAATGCATGTTTTGGAGTATTTTTTAAAGCAAAAATCACACGGGGCCCATGCAGCAATGATACATGCATTCGGCTAAGTCCATATTTTTTCTCTGGCAGCTTTCAAGATCACGTGGGTCTCTGCCCGCCTGAGGAAGAGACCCATGTGCTGTTGAATGCTGGCAAACAGAAATGTGCAGACTAATAACGGTATAATTGCTTCACGCTCCACTGTTGTTTTTGTGTTTTTCAAAACAACCTGTATGACCTCTCGCCCAAGTGTCCCTTCTGCTCTGTTTCTATAACATGTTCACTCCTTTCGGCAGGCGCATCTGCCACGTGCCCGTTCTCCGTCCCCCTTTGCCTCCTTAATTTGTTTATTCTGCTCTACGGGCTGATTTGCATTGCAAACAGCACACGTGACTCGCCCAGGTGCACACAGTGTCTGCACAGGTGCGGAGGAGGTGAGTTGTGGGGGGGAGGGGGTCTCAACGCGGCTCATTCTGTTAACGTTGTCGCAGGATGTGGTTACGGCATCTGCAAGTTCCCCCTCCAGAACTGCCGGAACTTAGTGAACACCACCACATCCGCTGCCTCTGTTCTCTCAGCAAACAAAGTGAAACTAGCATAGCTGTTGGGAACCACGTGAATTCAAAGCAGCGAGGCTGCTTCCGAGAGACTGGTATGGCTGGGAAAGAAACAGGCGTGCAGAAGGCAGAAGGCTGGCATGAGCCAGTCATGTGCCTGGCTGCCTGAAATGTGAATGACTCCTCCCCATCACTCTTCCCTGACCATACCAGTCTCCCGGCATTGATCAGCTTCCTGTAAATAAAAGGTTTCCGTGTAAGGAAAGCGGCCTCTTTTATCATACTTCAATCTCAAGCTGTTAAATTGCTTTTCCATTTGGCTATTTCAATATGTATTTACAGTTTTCTTTCATTTCTGTCATTTTTTTTTGCCGTTTTCTTTCTTCATATGTAATACAAAGTGTCAAGACCTGATGAAGAGCAGATTCACGAAACATGCGATTTCTATCTTAATCGATTCAAAAAATATGTTTTGAAAAAACAAACAACATCTCTCACTTTTGTCCTTACAATGTTATGACCAGTTGCACATCAAGTGCCTTGCATAAGACTTTCTCACCTCATAATGGCACACTTTGAGCAGGGTTTCATCACACTACAAGGCCCAGCACAGCGTAAGCTATACAGTAGCAACGCGCAGTTACATATTTAGCTGGCAGTAGAAACAGTCTTTCCTTCCCAAAATGTGATCATTTAGTTTGATGTTCTGCTTTAAACATTAGAGCATATATGTTCCTGTGCCATATGTTACCCCAATCTCGTATCAGTCCACAGTGTTTTCAAAAATTATATGATCTGGGCGCGCTCAGCATACTCAGGATTGTCAGAAGTCCTGATTTTTGCGAAACTGTGCCTCATTTTGGGAAACCATTTACAATGCTGCCTGCCCTGTCCTTAACAGGTTCTACACCTGAGCCTGGAATCGTTTGATTGTTTTTTGTATGCTCATCCACCAAAATGTGCTTATTCACCCCAAAACCTAAACCAATCTGCCAGTGACCCGTAGGGGTTGGTAAACGCGGCCAATGGGGCAACTGCTCCCGCTGCTCTTCAGCAATGGGGGTAGGAACCGCTGTTTGCCCCTGAGAGATATTTACACCTTTTGGTTTCCGACTGGACCGCCTAAGTAAGACTGTAAGCAGTGTGCTTCTTCTTATTGATAGATGTTGTCCATCAGCTGTGATTTCTGGATACTGAGGCTTGAGCCTCATTACTCCATCCTCTCGGGTTGAGTGTGTAGTAGTGGTTTAGGATTCTTCTTGGTCTGTGTCGACTTGTCACAGTAGGGACTGTAAGCAGTGTCCATGTTGCTAGAAATTAAATGCCATCTTGCCTTTAAGTCATTTACAGGAACTGCACTGTTGGTCATTCAGTGATGTTGACCACTGGCATCCACATTGATGCTCAGTTCTTTTGAAGTTGAGTGATAGGCTATGAAGCACAAACCTCGAGAGGTAGCTCAGCAGGCTGAGTAACTGTTAATGAGCTTTGTGCATAACCTTTGTTGGCGAACACAGAGAATTCATCCCCTCCCTACCCGTGGGGGATCCATCCGTTTTGGGGCTAGGGAGATGAGCCTGCTATGCTGCATACCCCATAGGAGTCATTCAAAGTAGGATCACTCAGGTGGTGACCCCCCTTCCTCCCTTAGAAGGAAGCCCATCCCTCAGTAGGGATGTGCATTGCCCTCCCTTGTCTCAGGAAGCCAATGTCTTCACAGGTTATTTGGGAGTTGCACCAAATCACCCTGAGAATGGTTTGACTGGCTTGGTTTCTGACACTGAACTGTTGCCATCACAAAACCAATGGGATGTTTATTTATTTATTTTTATTGTGCATTTGTAAGACGCTTATACATCAGGTAAATTGTGCTTCAAAGCGCCCACAGGGCAACGGGAGGGAACATGGGAATGAGGGCAAATACAATAACAATGAAGAGAAAGAAAGAGGTGGTCCTACTAGGCCTTGTGAGCATTCAGAACGTGCAAGTGCAGAGAAGAGAGAAGGGGCGGGGGAGGCAGGTAAGTGCTAGGAGTTCCATTGAGGGAAGTGCTAGGGAGTAAGTTGCAAGCAGCTGATTAAGTGCCTAGCAGAGATCACTTGGTAAGAGTGGTCATCGGCTAATACAGTAAGTGCAGGCCTGTGAGACAGCACATACCATTGGAGCCAAAAAGGAAGTGCTGGGAGTCAGCAGAAGCTGAAGGCGATTGGGGGGGACGGGGACCAGGGCCCAAAAGGACACATAATGGCCTGGGTCACCAATCTGAGTGACTGTGGCATTTAGCAAGGGAAGGAAAGGGGAAAGGAGGAGGTGAAAAGGTACGTCTTGAGGAGCTTCCGGAATTTGCATCTCCTTTCAGAGATGGATATATAGGCTTGGTGATACCGAAATGTATGAGACCCAGAGAGCGAGCAGAAGGGCAGCTTGCAAGCCTGCAGAGCCGAGACAGAGAGGAGGGCCCGTGCCCCTTTGAGGCTGGGTCAGGAAGTAGTCCCATTCCGATGGTGTAGAGTGCAGAGTTGCAAGGTAGCACGGGCAGCTCTGCTCCCTGCAACCAGGCCGACAGCTGGAAAAGTTCAGCCTTTCTGCATGAAGAAGAAACGCAACCACCCGAAATGTGGCTGACCGTTGCCCACTGGTTCCGACGCCGAATTCCTGTCAGAAACCAACGGGAAACACTGAGACTTGCGCACCATCGAGCAAGACCATAGAGAAGCCACCACCCGGAAGGTACATCAAATCAATGATCCAACTACGCGGTACGTTCAGGGAACCAGGAGGGGAACAGCACCGACATACCCCAAACTAGGGCAAGAAAGCGACAGGACCAGGAGGGGCTGAGGCATCTGATAAACTGAGATAGGGTGAGAACCTATTTACCCCAAGCCGGGATGAGAAAGCGACAGCCTGAAGAGGGGCTAAGGCATCAGAGAGAATGCAAAGAGACCTAGAAGGCTGAAGCGGAAGGTTGCCCGAAACAGCAGGAAAAACTGAATAACCGATGCCAGGGTGACACTAAAAAAATACAAAAGGGGCTGAAGCGGAAGAACTCAACAAACGCTGGAAGAACAAACAGTTCAAGCAGGGCTGACGGAGTGGATACCCTACGAGGGTGTGTGAAACCCGAGACTCCAGGTGGTGTAGGAACCGAGGGGGGTTCCAAACTAAGCTGAGAGAAGCCCTGCTATGAAGAGACCCTGTTTTGCATATAACTGAGCAACAGGACTGAAGGCCTAGGGACATTCACTTTTCTATTATGCCACAAGCCCGAGGCCCTAAGGAACCCCATGTGCTGGAACTCTAAGGCAGCCAGAAGTCCCGGAGACAGTGGTTTGGGACAAGCAGTGGAGTGCATGTCAGAAACCAGCCAATTGAGCAAAAGTCCCTTAAGTATTTTCATTTGTAGTTCTTGTTACTTTGTAGTGGTAGGGTTAGGATCAGGCCAGTTAGGTTTCTAGATGGAGGACAGCTTTACATTTATACAACATCCTGATGTGTACCCTTTTCTCTTTTCTTTCGTTCAGCATAGGGAACAGAGTGGTAGGATTAGACCAGGGTTTCACACCAAAATAATCGCCTTTCAATACACAACACAATGAGTTGTCTGTCGTGATTATGACTTACCACACCTGTGTACCATTGCACCTGTTTAAATCCTTCTGGGAACAATTCTGCCCAATTTTTGGTTCTGAAGAAATGAAAAATAAGTGTATTTGCAAATCTGTTTCTGTTAAGATTTCTGTTGCTCCTTTGGAAGTCAGATTTCTTAAAGAGGGTACTAGTTACTAGTTTAGCCTTTAAAAGACAGCAAGGCACGTGGCATTGCATGTTGGTTGAAAAGGTGAAGATGGAACAGGGAGAACATGAAGTATAGTCTGCTGTACAAATTGTAAACTATTCAACTAGAAAACAAGGCCTAAAATCCTGCATTCCCCCTTGACATTTTGCGTAATTCTGAGCAAATCACTTTACCTCACGATGCCGATTTTGCTTACCTACTAAAATTGGAATCACCCAGCTGGCAGTCAGTTGTGTGATGAAGCGAATGGGCCTCATTACGACTGTGGCGGCCACCATATGAATGGTGCCGGTAAGGGACCGGCACCGTTCATACCGGGCCGCCACATTACAAGTTCTGCAGCGGGTCCCGCTCTGTACGCCTGGACCGACCAGAGGTGCAGAGCGGCACCCGCTAGCAGAACAGGATGCTAACAACGGACCTGTCATTGTTAGCATCCTCTCCATTCCCATTGAGTACCTGGTCTGGGTGCCGCAAATGGGAATTACCGGGCCCGCAAAGGTCAGAATGGCCCGGTAATTCCCATTTTGCAGGACCCGGACTAAAAACAGCATGGCTACCTCCAAACTCGTAATGAGGCCCAATGTATCATTCACACGTGGCATAAAAGTCTGCTACACGTATAACAGTAATATTTACAATTTACATAGTGCACACTACGCAGAGTTATCTTTTGGTCACTCATGGCAGCATGGCTTGTGAGGCAGGGTTACCTCACATAATGTATTGATTTCCATCTTTTTCACTCTCCTCGTTCCCTGCCACACTTTGCATTTGAAGTAATTAAATATCTCATGTGTTCAGAATTGCCGGTAAATCATGGGTGCTTTATTGTGCAATTGCTAATGTGCATTAAAAATGTCCCCAATTCAACCGATTCCAAAATAATTCTGGGGGGTGAACATCCCACAATAATTCTGGGGGGTGAACATCCAACCAGCCCTCTATGGAAGGGCCAGGCTCTCTCAGGTCTTTCAGTCATGTTCTGCCCCCATAGTGAAAATGAAATGTGGCCTTCCGTGAACGAGGCCTCACTTTTGATTGCTGTGCTGCGCTTCCCTAAATGTTCGGAGAGGGTGGAACTAAATGGTCCGGCGGCGAGGGAGCTGCAGAGAGAGACGCGCCGTGAAAAAAATGGCTTTATAAACAGGGCCTTATTTACAGAGAAGGTCATAATTATAGTCCACTGTGTAAACGAAACGTTTCCTTTCCAGAAAAGGCGTGTAAACATATTATAAGGATTTCCAAAGTGCAAAGGAAAACAGACCCCGCGCGTGGGCCAGGAAATACCAAGCACAGAGCACCTCCTGCCAGTTCCCTCTCATTTCTGCAATCGGCTGCGTCAGTGGGAAGCCCCTGCGCCTGCAGCAAAGAGCCCAACCAATGGAAAAAGGAATTGTGCAATATGTATTGTTTTGATGGGAGCAGTGCTTTAAGTGGGATTAGAAATCGAGGGGGGGGGGGCTCTCCTTAACCTCCTTAATGGGTGTGGCCTAAGTACTCCTGTATCGAGGCCACGCCACCGAAGGAGAGCCCCCCTCACCTAAGTGGGGGGGCTGGTAAAAGCAGTACAGCTGGGGTGCACTGGCATTATTACCTTTGAAGTGCCCAGCCCCTCCTTTTAAAAAAAAGAAGGGGCAGGGTGCACCAAAGGTGTGGCACCAGTGTGCCCCAGCCCACAAGCAGCAGGCAGCCCTTTCATTCAAGTAGCCCTGTGGTGCAACTTTACTTTGCTTTACTTTAATTCATTTATTTTTGGTGCAGCCGGACAATTTCCCCGGGGCATACAGGCGCCAAGGACAAGTGTCCCAAACACAGGTGGCAAAGACAAAGACAACCTGACCTAAAATATCTAAGTAAAGAGAAAGAGCACCCTACCCAAGCAACGCTTTAACCACAGGCTCCTTGAATGAAAGGTCTGTCTGCTGCTGATGGCTCTGTACTCTGAAACTGGAGGAGGGCTGGACGGCCGAGCTCGCCTTTTGTTTTCGAGTAAAGTCATCACCAGCATGAAGCCAAGGTGCTTCATGCTGCATGATGACTATTTACTTGGAAACAAAAGGAAAGCTGGGCAGTCCAGCCCTCCTCCTGTTTCTGAGTACAGTGACATAAACCAGCCCCTGTAGCCGAAGTGCTGCACGGTTACACAGGCTGCTTGCAGGTGCTAGCACTTTGGTTTAGAAAAAAGAAAAAAAAAGGCGCCAATGGCTTTTCTAATCTGAAGTTCTGACACCTGCAGGCAGCCTGTGTAACTGCAGCGCTTCGGCTACACAGGCTGCCTCAGGTATCAGCGTGACTGGGGCTACTCCCCGGCTAGGCCTGGCCCACTTAAAGCCCTGGATGGTAGAGTAACTGCATATACATGACAGACATGGGAAAACATGCGATAGCTGTTGTTTGGAGTTGAATGCAGGTGTGCATTTTCACTCAAGACAAGTCGGATCGGGTTGTCACGTCCATGTGCACGGGCAGGTTCTGCCCAATCCGGTTTAACCTGAAGAGTTCACATTTCATAGGCACTGCGCAGGCAAAAATAAGACGCAGAGCAACCAGGCGAGTTGCTGTTGAGCCGGTCTGTCAAAAACATTGGCGTTTTAAAATCAGCTCCTACAGAATAAGTAGGCAGGGGGGTGGGGCAGTATAAACCACCATGAAAGAAAAATCCGGGGGTGTAGATTCAAAGAATACATAAGTTGCACTATACTCATTCAGTATACCCATTTCCCTGCCGGGTGAAAAACAGCACAGCCAATTAGGATCTGTCACTGTGTTTGCTCGTAACTAATAAACATCAAATAAGTTTTTAGTTTGAGCTTAAAGTTGGCAAAGTCATTTTGGCAAAATATTGCAGATTTATAGTGTAGGTATTCAGACGTGCGTAAGAATCCACAGTACTTTGGTTTGTTGTTGGTATGTTGTTTCTTTTTTTAGAAGAACATTCATCAAATCAGGTTTTTGCCTAACCCTCACGTGACAGTGTCAGTCAGACACTGACTGGATGAATACTCCTGTCATTGCATTCATAACACTACTTCTCATCACTCCAGCGCCTCCCCCCATCAGGCCCCGTACTTGAAATAAAATGTACATTTATACTGTTATCAAAGGTGCCAGACGGGCAATTTCCTGCATATTTGGGCAATGGAAAAACCCTGCTGTGCAGGAAAATGTCTGCATATGAAGGGTTTCAAGGGTTATCTGGGCTACTTATGCCTTTCCTTTCCAACTACTGCTCCCCTTTGCCCCCACCCTGTAACTAAGCTCCTTGCAAGTAACAGCGCCTCGATGCCCAAGGGCTGCTGTGCGCTATCCAAATGTAATAAATAAATAAATCTTGCATTCATTTATAGAGCAAATGTCCCTAATAACCCTTGGTGAGCAGGTGGGGAAGGTTAAGGGCATGCAGTTGAGGTATCATGTTGGGCATGACTCAGTGAAAGGGCATTGAGTGGGCTGTAAAACCAAGCAGGCCACGTCCAGGACTGGTCTGCTGGTCTAGGCCTACCTCACATTAAGGCTACAGCGTACTCGGGTGCCGTCCTCCCTGCCTCAAGAGCCTTCCAATTGAAGCACTCCTCCATTATCTGACAATCATCAACAGCTCCCCACACTCAAGGCTCCTTCCCCTCCACCCTCAAGACCAGAGAAACACTCCTGCGTCTCAAGAAAGCAACACTGTACCCTGACAAACTCAGCAACTACCGCCCCATCACTCATATTCCTTTCCTAGCTAATGTCCTTGAGAAAGTAGTAGCCACACAACTCCTCCAACACATCGAAACCAACAACCTCCTTCAGTCCTACCAATCTGGCATCAGACCCAGATGGAGCATGGAAACGGCTACTATCAAGGTGATCGACAATGCCCTTAACACCCAGGGTCCAGGACACCCGTGGAGCTCTATGCAAGCCGAAAGGCCCAGTTCCGTCATGCCCATCGGTGTGCTATATTTAGACTCAAAGAGAAACAGGTCACTGGTTTACGCTAGCCACCAACAAAAGCACAGGAGCGCCATCTGCGATTCTCCAAACCAGTAGACCAATCCTCCCATCATAGTGGGCCGCCCAGATACAATTTAGCCTTGAGAAAGACCTGCATGGGTCGAAACACGTGTCGGCTGACCTACCTTAAACACAAATTAAATGTTCTTTATGCAAAGTTGCGTAACTATGCTCACTTTATTGTACCTACCAGCGCGAGATATCCGTGGTCCATCCTTTATGCTTATACAGAGAAGCGTGCAACACCTCTCTCTCCCGTGATCTTGCTGCCATTCCAATCCACCCCAACATTGATACAACACAGAATATACACCTAACTACCAGTGCTGCACAAGTTGTTTCAGCGGCCAGTGCCCACTTCATATCTTCTTGATTTTTTTATTTTTTATTTTTTACTAACAATGCATGCATTTTACAACAATCTACAGATACAAAATACATACAACATATCTTAATAAAACCCCACCCAAAAAAAACCAGAGACAGTATAATCAGAATTAGTACATGTCCAGGAATCAAACCATATCTTCTCAAAATAGACCATTGTTTTTTTCTGTCGAAATTAATCTTTCCATATCATCCAATTTCAACATTTCGTCCATCCAAACATTCCCTTCTAGAGACAATCTCGATTTCCACCCTCTTACTATCATTAAGATCATTCAGCAATTAATCATCACCAAGAATGTATTAACATTGTAAAGCAAGGTCTGCCTTAACACATTGTTAAAAATGACAAAGTCTTTTCCAGAAATCACTCACTCTCACACCCTCCTAAAGCATGTGTTTGCAAGGTGCCCATTCTGTGAACACATCCCCAACATTCATTCATAGCAGACAAACCTCTCTTATGTAATCTCTCAGGTCCCCAATATGCCCTATTCAGGATCTTAATCTGACACGATCTCTCGCTCAGACTTACAGAAGAAAGGCAAACATTCTTACAAACAATCTCCCATTTTTTCTTGTGTCATCTCACATGTCAAACTCCTGGTCCATGCGTCCATTAGCAATCTATTATCTATTGATCTAGAACAATCAGTTTATAGTATTTACTCGCTAGCCCACCACCTTCCACCTTGCCACTAGCATTTGGGGCTCTAAAAGTAGTCCCCTCCTCAGACTCCATGTCCCCAATTGCCTTTTTAAGCCTTTGGTAATCACGTTGTGTGCAATTTGGTTTTTTCCACGTCTCTTTTACTTGATTTAAGGTCAGACATCGACCATTTTTCTCATATCCCCAATCCACTGTACACCTCCAAAGAACCAATCGGGCCAAAAAAGTGTTTTCCATTTTCCTTTATTTTAGGGTTCTACTATATGGTTGAGTCAAGACACTTAAAGGCGTTTTCCGCCAGAAGATTCACAAACTCCTTCCAAGAGCTTCTCAAAAATTGCGTGTGGGTTCCACTTTAGTTCTTCGTCCTGATGTGGTTGTTAGGATAGCCATCCGGGCTAGAGGCCCTAATAGACATGCTTCCACCTTGGTCCCCTCATCCAGCTCCTTTTCCATTAACGGTGCATAGTATCTGGCCATAAATGCCAGATGAGATGCATACAAATTTGTAACCCCTAATCCACCTCTCTCCAGAGGCAATTTAAATTTCCATAATTTCAACCTTGGAGGCTTGTTGTACAAAAATAAATTCTGTATAAGAGCATCCAATTCTTTCAAAAATGTCCTCCGAACATCCAACGGTAGCATGCTCAGTACATAACTTATCCTTGGAGTTGAGATCATTTTAACTGCGTTGAATTAATTCCATAAAGATAGATTTAGCAGTTTCCACCTCTCCAAATCCTGCTTAATTTATTTTATTAAGCATTTAGTATAAACAAATACAAACTTTTTTGCTTATTCTTTTGTGTGTCCTTTCTCTCTCCTCCATAAGCCAAGCAAGTAATCCTCCTTTGTATCAATTTCTCCACTGTTTAGTCCTTAGTCTATCTGGTACTTGGCTATTGGAGGATGTCATATCCATTTTCCAGTGTCAGTCACAACTGTGAGTCTTTTCATCATCATTTCTAAGAAAATACCCAGGGTCCTAATTGTTCTTTGATTTGGATCTTCATACAAAGCTTTCCACCATAGATCAGAGTCCAGGCCACATGATGGAGATAGAATTTACCTCAGAATGTTTCCTCTTTCTGCTTCTAACTTTACACAGAACATTAGTAAGTGTAGTAGTGATTCTTCTTGTTGATGGCATAGGCGACACACATTATTATTTGTCAGACCATATTTCATCAGGTTTTGGTTTGTTCTCAAGAAGTTTAATCTAAAGTGCAATATTAGGTCTCTATGCTTTGGATTTGCGCTTTTCTCCAAGTATTTCCTGCTTAAGTCCTGAGCTCAGAACCTTCATGTTCTCCTGTACCATTCCTTCCAATTTATTGGTCATCCAGACGCCAAAGTGTTTAAGTTTCTCTGGGCACCATTTGAATCCTCGAGAAGTAATCACTTGCTTATTATAACTCCTTTTTAGCGGCATTGCCTCTGACTTAGCCCAGTTGATCTTGTAGCCTGACCATACATTAAAATCTGATATAAGATCCATAAGAGTTGGCAGTGAATTTCCCAGGTCCCTCAGCACCAGTAATAGGTTGCCCGCATAGAGCCACAATTTCTTACCCACTCCTCCGTAACCTGTTCCCTCTATCCTTTCTTCTTGTTCAATTGCAGTCGCCAGAGGTACAATTGCAATTACAAATAGAAGCGGGAACAAAGGACACCTCTGTCTAGTACCCCATTCCAGCTCAAAGCATTCATATCTCATGCCATTGGTTCCAACGTCTGCTGTTGGGCCACAGTATAATAGCTTTACCCAATTTATAAAGCATTCTCCAAGACCCATTTCCTCTACCGCGTCATACAAGTAATTCCAATTCACCCGGACAAAGGCTTTCTCAGCGTCCAATGAGAAGACTGTTGTATTGTCACACTTGTCTGTTGTCTGTGATATGGTTTGTAGGAGTCTTCTCATATTATTAGCAGCATGTCTACCTTTGACAAATCCTGATTGGTTTTCATAAATCAGCTTCGGTAGCAATACTTCTAATCTTCTTGCCAATGATTTAGACAACATTTTATTGTCTATTTTTAATAGGCTGATTGAGCAATAATTTGAAGGCAATGTCAGGTCCTTATCCTTCTTTTTGATCAGAGAAATATTTGCATGGCGGGTTGTTTGGGATAGCATCCATCAGAGAAAGAAGATGTCACATAAGTGGTTAAGTACGGAATCTGACATAATCTTATAGAATTCAGCAGGTAGCCCATCTGGTCCCACAATTCAAAGATGCAATTGATTTCCGTAGTTCGTCAACAGCCAATTCGCTTTAAGTCACCAGATATATTATTCTCATTGGAGAACAGTTGTTCGTAATAGTTATTGAATACCTCATTAATCTCTTTATGGTTGAAAGTAATGCACCCAACCAATTTAGCGATAGATGAAATAGCCCTGTCTGCCTCCTGATTTCTGAAGAGATGGGCTAACCAACGGTCACATTTGTCACCATTTGAAAAAATATGTGCATTTGATACGGAATAATGTTTGTTCAGACTTTTCAGACATTTTCTTGTTATAATCATTTTTCATATGGCATAGCTCCTTAACTTTCTCATCAATCGGGTCACGTAATGCTTCCTCTGTCAGAGCTTTAATCTTCTTGTCCAGGGCCAAAACTTCAATTTCATATTTCTTTTTCTGACCGCTTGATAAACTGATCAATAAGACCCTCATGGAGCATTTGAAGGCTTCCCAGACTATTCTCCCATCTAGTTCCCCTCTGTGGTTTTCTTCAATGAAATTATTAGCTTCACTGATAATCTTCTCAACAAATCCATCTTCATCCAGTAGTAATGTATTCACCCCCATTAGCATGTCCTATTTATATTATAACGTAGTGCCAGATGCATTTGCACTGGCGCATTATCAGAAAAGTGTATATTCCTAATAACACCACTTTTGTAATTTTCAGCTGCTTTGCCTGACACGAGTATCATATCCAATCTACAGTATGTATTGTGTGCGTTGAAGAAGAAACTGTAGTCTTTGGTCGACGGATGTTCTAGTCTCCATTGCATCCACCAAATTAGGTTAATCAATTAAGGCATGCAAGGACATAGAATGGTTATTCTTTAATTGAGTCATAGTACTTTAACCTTTGTCCATCAACAGGTCAAGCACCTCATTGAAATCTCCTCTGAGTATTATATTTGAGGTATTCATGTCCAGTAGTGTCTGCGCAATACATCGATAGAATGAACCATCATCCACCGTTGGTGCATATATGTTACACAATCGCCTTGAAACACTTGTTTATAGGCGTGTTATAAATATCATATCATATCCAAACGCTACAATTTCGCCCTGGATATTCATTAACAATGCAATCATTCTGCCCTCCTTTTCCAATTAATGGTTCAGTATTTGAACTGAAGAATTTTTATGAATTAAAATTGCCACTCTGCGTGACGTTGATTTATAGGATGAGCCAAATACACTCCCTACCCATCCTTTCTTCAGTCTGTTCACTTCCTCCTGTAACAAATGGGTTTCCTGCTATAAACATCTATCTGCCTTTAGGTCATTCTAGTAGTTAATTATTTCTTTCCTTTTTAACAGGTTATTAATACCATTCACATTCCATGAAACAAAACGTAGTTCATCTCCAACCTTAGTCACCATTCTTTCCTCAGATATGCTGTTGAGCCTAGACAACACCAGCCCTGATAATGAAATACAAGAAAACAGAAAAAAACACCCTCTTAAGGTAATGTTAGTAAGAAGATGCAACTGCTTCAATTCAAGAAAAAAACCTTCTGAAGAATCCCATTCCCCTGTACCCCCTCCCCAAACTAGAACACCTCAGTATTCATATTATAGGTCCAGTACACTCAGTATAGTACAACATACTCCCCTGCCCCTAACCCCTGGTGCATAATAGAGTACCACAATAAAGACATTATTCAGACTACCCCCTCCGTTATTTCTACAAGTGACCAAATATATTCCATGCAAATTGGAGAACTGTAAACAAAAGATTATTTACACAGTACATTGAAACTGATATTAACAACAATTACTTAATGAATTGAAAACTGGTGTTGCTGCAAAAAACAATAGTTAGTATCCAACACGGGCAATAAACTCATCGTATGCCTTGCCAACTAATGTAAAGGCCAAGCAATGTTAATTCGCTGCACACATTCTGCACAGTACATTGTGTTTTTCCTCCAAAAAAGTTATCAGCCCAGGGTAGAAATGGGTTAACACAGTCTAAAGAACTCATATTTGAATTCAGAAACAGCACAGGCATTAACGTACAAAACTCTTCTAAAATCATTCATCTACAGACAAGAGACCACCTAATTTATTACGGCAACTGGACAACCATATTCCTATGAAACATTGGAAAATTAATAGTTTTAGTGACATCAGCACATTCTTATTCAATAGAGTTGTTTAATTCATCCTGGCTATGTTGCTGTAAATAATTATCCACAGTTTATAGTCTATAAATACATTTAAGTAGAGTAATTCAGCTTTACAAAGGACAGAAAATAAATTAAGTCCACCTGCTCCCGTGTACTAGAGTAACACATATTCTTGAAATATCATTGTTTAAAACAAAGCACCGTTCGACTGTACTTGTGGGTCAGAAGTCTCTGGGTGACTCAATAAAGAATTATTGCTGCAGACGATATAAATAAGGCCAGGCGGAGGCGTCAAAGCATGAAACTCAATCACAACGAGATGAACTCTGTCACAAATTATGTTTCCACTTCTGTGGAACCCATTCAGCAAATGCAGAAGGAAAGCGCCTGATTCCCCAAGGAGCTGTTTTATTCCTTTGAAATCTTTTACCAGTTAATCTTCCCGGGGCCACTGCGTGTCAACAGTTCACACCATTCGATAGGCAGAAAGCTTGTATTGCGGTTATAATAACGAGATGGCTGCCAGTAACTGTAACGTATGACTGTGGGTCAAAACAGTTGGGGACTATGCATTGAGGAGGGACCAAGCACATCCACATCCTTTTGAAATCCTAGCCATTGTTTTAGTGCGTTCCTTTTGAATGAAAGGAGAAAAGGTGTGAATGAGGTTGAAAGACGTGCCATTAAAAGCTTTTGTGTATGGGCAGTTGATTATCTCTCTCATAGGCCCGTTAAGTAATGTAGACTTAATAATGAACCAATAGGTTTCCAGCACCATAAACAATAGATGTTCAACCCCGTGCAAGTTAAAGTTAATCAGAAACGTAAAGGCTAAATTTAGCAATTAAAAATTTAAATGACAGGAGCATTAGGGGGGTCTTGTATAGTCTACATTTCCCTCAGTTACATTGCTGGTGGCTGTTAGGAAGGGGTGGGGCTGCCAAAGCATTAATTGGTATAGGAACATATATCTCTCTGTTCGCCACCACGCATACGTAGCTGCTAATGGCAGAGAGGCGATCCATAAAGGAATGCAATTTTGTGCAGGCATTTTCCCCAAGATAACTAAGTCAAGCCTTGTTTAGTCACAGATTCACGTTTTCACCGACTTCGATAATTGGAAGCCCCCACAAAAGCTCAGTTGAGGTTGTGCAGTCTTCAGTGTGACAGCAAGAGTGCAAAGGCAGAGAGGGGGAAAGAAACTGCTTCTCTAATCCCAGCAAGCTTAGGTCACTGAGAGAAGAGCTCTCCAGGGTCGGAGGTTGAGGAACGCCGCAACATTGCATTACAACTCTGCCGACAGAAGAGACGGCTGTTGGAGAGCAACAAGGCGCATTGTCCAGAATGAAAATGAAGCCTCTAGGTTATATGGGTCTCGGAGCACATCAAGGGCTGTTAGCTCTGTCGCAACGCTCTGTCTGCAAATTATACACCGAAATGTATTTCCGATCACTTTACATTCCGGTCAGTTAAATTCCACTTACAGGCCTTTTCTTACCGTCCATCTGTTCCGCAAATTGGACCTCATGTAAGCCTCGGCGATATACACAGCAACAGGCTGCTTCATTACTCTTCCCTCCAATTATACACCATCTTACGTTCTGCATCTTTGATGACTTGACAAATGGGCTGGCATCTTCTGTATTACACTGTGTGGACATAGATGTACGTTCGGAGGTCCATTCCTCTATTCAACTGCAGAAGAGCATTCAGTGTAATAGAAATTAATCCTCATGGATGCCAGTAATGTCTCGAGTCAATATTCCGTTAACCGTCTTGTTGAACAGGTGCCATTTTGTGAATATTAAAGTCAATTGATCACTTGTAATTAAGCAAATGCTTGGTGAAGGGAGCAGTAATAAGGAAAGCACCAAATGGGGTGGTAGGAGCACATACCGTAGTTTGTAGGATTGTCATTTTATGACCAGGAGGTGGTTTTCAAACCCACATTTTCAAGCCGTAGAAGAGCCTCACTCGCTTCAGAGGTGGATTTTTCTTGATCACGGAGAGATAATGTCCTATCCCCAGCTTTATTTAAGTATGCCTTAATTCCTTTTTCTTTGACAAGATCTTTGGCCACCTTAAAGGACCTCCTTTTAATTAATATCTCCATAGGATAATCCAGAAAATATAAATAGGTTTTCCCTTAAAGCTGGTACTGGCTCTGATCCTGGTAGCATGTAGTAGTTTTTTTCTTTTGCCCTCACACTGGTAAGAGCTATCAATATCTGTCTGGCTCTGGGCGTGGAGACTTTCCCAACTCTGTAAGAAAAGTCTATATCACTGTTTGAGAATAAATCAGGTCCAAGGCAATCCGAGATGATCTCCACCCCTAAAGTCATCATATTTTCAGTGTCACCGCTCTCCTCCACACCAACCAGCCTTAGATTCCTTCCACACAATTTCAAGTCCAGTTCAAGAGACTTATCCTTTGCTTTTTTGTTCTGTTTTCAAATTATTATATTCCCTGAACCTTCCAGTGATCTCCACCCCCAGGGAGAGTGAGCCGGCCTCCAGTGTGGTGACCCGGTCATCCATATGAGACACCTTCTGCGTAAGATCAGCCAAAGATGACTTAACCTCACCCACACATCCCGAGCCACTTCCAGCAGCAGAGTATAAATATCCTGAGTGTTGGGAATTTCAGTCCTCTCTGCGGTCTGCTTGGGTTTCTTAGGAATTGGGTTTTCTGCCACCTCAATCTTTTTTTAGTCTTCATTATCCTTATAAGAGAGGGCCCAGGAGCTGCCTCAGCTCGTATCTTCTTGATTGAATAACTGGTAGGTGCTCCCTGATGTTATTTACCAATCTGTTTCACTCTCTATCTTTCAAGTTACATTCCCTCTCTACATTCACATACACTCAGTCTCTCTCCCCTTTCTCTTGCACTCTTCCTATATATTTTTATATTTTTTCTCTTCCCTTTTATCTCATCTCTTAAATCGTCTTTCTCCTCATTTGCTTTCTGATCCATGGAGTTGTCAAATGCTTGCTCTTGCCAATGTGCACTAGCGCATCTCCAGCGCATCATTGCGCCTGTCTGTGCATTGATCGGACAATGCGCTTGTAGCCCAGTACACTGTCATACTGTGGGAAACAGAGAATGCATATAAAGAAAAGTCTACGTTAAGGTGCTTTACAGAAAAGCGCTTCATGAATATCAAGGTATTCATCTTCGCAAAAGTCTCCTCGACTCTGTTAAAAAAGTAAGACATTTTTGGGAAGTGAAGGAAAAAACGACCCCTTCAACCTGCTGCAGATATTAACACCTCAAGCAGATACCTAGAAACTGTCAGGAACCTCTGATGCGGAAGACTGGATAGATTTACACCTGTTGGCGGTCTAAACAGAGCCACAGTCGTGTGCATGGTGGTCAAGTCCCTCAGCAGGGCACTGACCAGGATAGCACCTGGCCATGACATGTTTTCCTAGCTCTGATCCTTGTACGCTAAAACTAAAGGCAAAGTATCTACAGGTTCTGAGCCTAAGGCCAATGTGCATGGGAGCTTCCTGGACCAAATCATCAAAATCCCAACTGTCCTGCCACTGCTGTAAGCAGGGATCGAAATCTGCTCAGTCCCTCACAAGATCAGACCACCCCTACTGTCCGCAGATCAATACATCTGGCAGTAGCCCCCCCCCCCCAGAATACAAAAGTTTGGAAAGGGCCCATTGGCCCATTGCACACAGGTCATTGAGAAATGCATCTGCATACCCGCAACCCTTTGCAAACTCACCCACCCAGCTGCACTGTTGCTGTTTCCAAAACAAAGTTTACACTTTCCTTCCCAGAAAAAGAAAAGTAGCTTTTATTTTTTTAACTTTTTTATTTTATTGTGTAAAGCACAGACCTAGCTCAGGAGCGCTGTACAGAGTGTGGACAGCCAGCATTAGGGCAGGCATTTTATCACAGTAGCGTAGTACTGTGAGTTGGAGTCTGTGCGTCGGTAGGTGCGTCCATTGGAGTCAGTTATTTGTCAGGTGTTGTTGAAACACCATGCTTTCTGCATTTTCAGGCTTGCGTGTGCACATCCAGCCGATGACTGTACGGCATCAACAGGCTTGCCAGCCTTTCTGAAATGCATAAGTGACCAACCTTCAAGATCTTCTCTGATAGACCTACAATCTGGTGGGAACCTGCTCACTTAAATCCCAGAGAAGAATTATGGAAATAGGGAATATTGTCCCCAAAGTATTCTGTGAGAAAGACCGAGCATATTTTATCGTTTTTAACTAGAGAAGTATATAGTATATTCATTCTCCAGCCGAAATCAGATATAAAGTTGAACAGTGCTTTCTTATTGAATCAATTTTAACCCCTCAAACATTAACATTTAGAAAAAAGAAATGAAAGTACCTTTTAAAATCTGTGCTCCAATGTCCTTTTTAGTTTTGACTTTTAGGTGGTGCTAAAGGACCCCTTAAAAGCCAGAACTATTGATATGATATGATATGATATGATATGATATGATATGATGTGGCATTTATAACGCGCCCATACACAAGTGTTTCAAGGCACAACGAGGCATGGGAGGGGAACAGAGTGAAGACAGAGACAGCGATCCTACTAGGCCGGGTGACATTCAGATCGCGCAAGTGCAGGGGAGAGGGAAGGGGAAAAGTGCATGGTGAGAGGGGAGGGGCAGCGCAGTACATGGGATAACAGTAAAATAAATAAAGACAATAAATAATAAATAAAAGTGCGGCCAGTAGGCGGCAAGTGCAGGGGTAAGTGCAGACAACAGGTGTCAACTTCTAGAAGGGGTTGTAGGGATACAGAAACATTCCCCAAGTGCAAGGGTTGCCAGGGGGGCAGTGCAGGTGTGCAACTGGCGGGGAGGGGACCTGGCCCAGAGATCAGCGGGTAGCCAGGTAACCAGAGCAGTTTCAGAATCAGCCAGGAGATCAGCAGGGGAGAGGAGGAGAGAAAGCAGACGCAAAGAGGAAGGTCTTGAGGTGCTTCCGGAACCGGAAATGGTTCTCATGAAGTTTCAGAGAGGCAGGGAGGCTGTTCCAGAGGGAGGCCCCAGCAGAAGATAGAGATCTACCACCAACTCATTGCTTGTAAAAGCGATTAGCCCTGAGAGAGTTGGAGGCGGATGAGCGAAGAGCTCGAGAAGGAAGATAATTAGGAAGAGAGAGTTGAAGGTATTGAGGCCCGAGGCCCCAGAAGGCCTTGTGGACAATGCAGAGGGTTTTGAACTCAATACTCACCTCCACTGGGAGCCAGTGCAGAGATTTCAGTCCTGGAGTGATACAATCCTGGGCTTGAGGCCACGCACAAGTCTCACAGTCCTGTTTTTGATGGGTTGCAGAGGGTGGAGAGTAGAGGCAGGCAGATTTAGAAAGAGGCTGTTGCAGTAGTCCAGCCTAGAGAGAACCAGAGCTCTGGAGACAGTGAGCTTCTGGGGGAAGGAGAGGAAAGGAAGAATACCTCTGAGGAGGTGCAGCTGGTAGTGTGACTTCTTTGAGACGTCAGAGATATGAGGAGATAAGGAGAGTGTGGAGTCAAAGATGACCCAAGATTTTTAGCCTCACAGGTGAGAGCAGGAAGAGGGCTGTAGTAAAGTAAGTATGAACACAACATGGTAGTTTTAGCATGTTTATTGTCTCCTCACACAAAGTTGGTATCCTGGGAGAAACACTGGCAGCACCCCAACCGGCAGGCATCAGATCCCCAACTGTCAACCGTCAGAGCACTCGCACGTCATCCCTCACTCACACACCAACATTCCAACATTCCAGGAACCGCACAAGCCCTCCAAGCCACAGATATAACACTTCTCCCTCCGACAGTTTTTTCAATTGACCCAACGAGAACAAACCCAATTTGAGATACACAGACATATGGCCACAATGCCATGCAGACAAACCTATAAAGGAGAGCAATAAACCTGCCCATAAGAAACCGTAATAACCCACAGAGCAGAACGCTGCCAAACGGTAACACTACTTTAAGGAAACAGAGCGCCAAAACGCCCCCCAAATACCAGCCTACCCAGGCCACTACAACTTATCACCTGCCTACTCACCAGCATAACTACAACCACCAAAACATCACCTGCCTACTGCAACTAACTAACCAGCATAACAACAACCAGCAAAAACTCTACCACTCCTCCCTAATTCCTACCTACTCAAACCCCGACGGGACCAGAACCCTTGAGGACATAAATAAAAAACACTACGCACTACCACCAACCCCGAGCTGCACCTCGGAGCTCAGGTCTGCCACTGTTAGGCAGAATCCTGTACAGTGCCCTTAGGGACCACTACACACAATTAAGACTACAAATGGTAATACAAGTTCACCATTGGTACACGCCTGTACTACACAGTTAAAGTGGAAGCAGTCGCGGAGCAGCCAGACTTATCTCAAGAGCAAATGAGCGTAGTAGAGATTACACAAAGGACTACAATTACTGTGACTCAAGCAAACACTGACTCAAGGATTCTGGTTAAAAAATACAAGTGCGTTTATTTATAAACCATCTGTTCACAAAACACGTCACTTCTATTAGAATAAAACCACACTTCAAATATACTACACCCAACCAATTCCCCTTGTGCAGAACAATTCAAAGTAAGTACCTTTGGATTTGACAGACTGGTGTTGTGAAACAAAGACGTTACCGGGGGTTGTTACGCAATCGCTTTTTGACAGTAATGACAGTTCGGTCTTACGAAAGAAAAGCATGCCCGCAAGAAGAGATGTAACCATAGTCAAACACACTTAGCACATGAATAAACACAAGAAAATTGGGGATAAAAATCATAGGCAATACTTTTGTCAAGGGCGATAGAATCAAAAGACACTTTCTAAAACGTAGATAAAAGTCAATAGGCCTGCGCCAGTGTCAATGGGACAGGGGTCCTGTTGTCGAGGATCACAAGGTTAGAACAGTTCACGATTCGAGATTGCCAGGAGTACTTAGATATTGTCAAAAGGGAAGCAAAAGTTATAAGAGGGAAGGAAGACAAGGGCAAGCCTTGGGTGAGGAGAAAAGGGTTCACTCCAATTGCTCGAAGCTGGACACAGTACCTTATTCGTATGAAGAAAAGCTGGTGCCACGGCAGTTGTTCCTGGTAGTTCCTGCAGACTCACAGTTCCTGGAGCTTCAGTCGTGGGGACAAGAAGGAGGACATCTGGGGTGATCTGCACTTCCCAGGGATGAAGCCAGCAGCAGCAGAGCGACGGTGAATAAAAGGTGTGCTCCGTTAAAAAAGGAGGGGCTCTTCAGATGGCTATCCGGACCACTGCAGCTATGTTCAGCAATTTCGACCAAGAAGAGGATCCTCTGGCTGTTGGAGGTGAGCTGGTTGGTCCCACCAGGCTCAAGGGAAGAAGACTC
Source organism: Ambystoma mexicanum (assembly GCF_040938575.1). Taxonomy (NCBI): domain Eukaryota; kingdom Metazoa; phylum Chordata; class Amphibia; order Caudata; family Ambystomatidae; genus Ambystoma; species Ambystoma mexicanum. Next base: position 1,134,638,075 of record NC_090932.1, on the reverse strand, counting down.
CGGACTGGATCTTCTCTGTCGTTGAAGGGTAGATTGCTCAGGACTGCAGCAGGTCTTCGCCGGGACTCGGGAGTTGCAGCAGCCGTCTTCTTCTTCGCTTCTCTTTGGTTTTGCAGTTCCAGTGGCGACTCTGACTTCCAGCCCAAGAGTTCTGCATTTTATGTGAAAATCCCCCATTCACACAGCATGGCTGTCAATCACACAGCAGGGGGGTTGTTCAGCCCGGACAACCCCTCCAGCCAATGAACACAAAGTGCGACTTGGGTCTCCAAGTAGACCCTGTCCAGGGGGTTACTAAACCCCTCCTTCACTTTAAGCCCACCTAGACGCCAAAGGAGGGCTACTGGACAGAAGCCCGCCAAAGGTCGGCGAACAAAGAATGCAAACCTGGTTTGCCGCGCAAAGTAAAACACAAGAAGGACATTAACAAAAATAAATGGTGGCTAAACCCGACCAGAGCCAAAATAATAAGTATTTGGTCAAGCGGGTTTATGTTCGAGGCTAATATAATAGCCTAAAACTGTACCACGTTTATATAGTAAAATCACGGTAGAACAGTTAGGGTAGATACCACTGCCACCAGCCAAGTCTAAATGTTAAGAGAGCAAAACAAAGCTCAAAGAGGCACAGACAGAAAGGGGTAGGAATGAACTCTTTTCAGTACTCCATGTAAGATGTGGTGCACTGGGTCTGCAAATTAAAGTGGCTATATAAAGTTAATGGCAGCTTTACCTGTTTCTGGGGACAGTAGTCCGCCCCAGAAAAATGGAGTCATAGGGAACTCTTAGAGTCAATCCTGTGTCACTGTACTGAAGGTGCTGTGTAACACACACAACAAGTTGGGCTCATGGAGTGGTGTGCTCCAGAGCCCAAGATCACACAAAAAATAGAAATACACATGGCAAAACACATGTAAGAGTGGGAAAAAGGCTCGCACTCTTACCAGGTGGAAAAAATAAACTCCAGAAATCCAGCAAAGCTGCTGGGGGACTCACTAGGTGAGAGAAATTAGCCATCTAATGAGAATTCTCCCTAACACTCGCTCCACCCCACCCCCGACTAAGGGACAGGAGGATTTAATCCACTCCTGGATGGATCTAATACCTCTAGTCGGTTATAAATATCCTAGAGAGACCATCAGCATTTTGGTGGTGACTTCCTGCTCTGTGCTCAATGGTAAAATCAAACCCTTGCAGGCAGATTGGCCATCTCAGTAGTGTGGGGTTTTCCCTTTTCATTTGCATCAGCCATCTCAAGGGTTGGTGGTCAGTCTGAATAATTAAGGTAGACCCATACAAGTATGGTCTAAACCCCTTCAGTGACCACACAATAGCAAAACATTCACGTTCTATTGTTGCCCACCTTGTCTCAGGATCCTGTAACTTCCTGCTGATGAAACAAATGTGATGTTCCATACCTTTCTCATCCAGTTGACTAAGGACTGCACCTATACCTACATTAGAAGAATCAGTTTGTACAATGAAGTGTAGGTGGTAGTCAGGAGCTCTTAGGACTGGAGTTGACAAAGGGCTTTCTTCAGGCCTTCAAAGTCTTGATTGCACTCCTTATTCCATCTAACCTTTTTAGGAAATTTGGGAGAGGAGATGACATTCAAGGGAGAAGCTATGTTCCCATAGTTCTCTATGAAGTTCCTGAAGACCTAGGAAGGCTCTCACTTGGGTTTGAGTAGTAGGGGTGGGCCAGTTTTTTGCAGCCTGTACTTTCCTAGGCAATGGCCTTATTTCAACTCCTCCTACCTTGTGTCCAAGGTAGACCACTGTGCTCTGACCAATTTGATATTTACTTGCCTTTATGGTCAGATGGGCCTGTTCAAGAGCCTTTCTCATCCAGTTGACTAAGGACTGCACCTATGCCTACATTAGAAGAATCAGTTTGTACAATGAAGTGGAGGTGGTAGTCAGGAGCTCTTAGGACTGGAGTTGACAAAGGGCTTTCTTCAGGCCTTCAAAGTCTTGATTGCAATCCTTATTCCATCGAACCTTTTTAGGAAATTTGGGAGAGGAGATGACATTCAAGGGAGAAGCTATGTTCCCATAGTTCTCTATGAAGTTCCCGAAGACCTAGGAAGGCTGTCACTTGGGTTTGAGTAGTAGGGGTGGGCCAGTTTTTTGCAGCCTGTACTTTCCTAGGCAATGGTCTTATTTCAACTCCTCCTACCTCGTGTCCAAGGTAGACCACTGTGCTCTGACCAATTTGATATTTACTTGCCTTTATGGTCAGATGGGCCTGTTCAAGAGCCTGCAAAACATACCCTAGGTAATCATTATGTTCTTTCCATGTAGGGCTGAACACTGCAATGTCATCCAACTATGCCATGCAGAAGTCCTCCATCCCATTCAGAACTTGATTGACCATCCTCTGAAATGTAGCAGGGGCATTCTTTAGTCCAAAAGGCATTACCTTAAATTGGTAGAGGCCTGCTGGGGTGGAGAATGCAGTCTTCTCCTTGGCATGGTCTGTCAGGGCTATTTGCCAATAGCCTGAAGTTAGGTCAAATGTGCTGAGGTACTTGGATGCACCAAGTTTGTCCACCAGCTCATCTGTCCTAGGCAAAGGATGGGCATCAGTCTTGGTGACTGCATTTAGAGCTCTATAGTCCATGCAGAATCTCAACTCCTTGGATCCTGCCTTTGGTACAAGCACAACTGGGCTAGACCATGGACTAGTAGAGGGTTCTATAACCCTGAGATCAAGCATCGTGTTGACCTCATTCCTTATATGGGTTCTTACATTGTCTGACATTCTGTACCCCATGCCCTTCACAGGCAGACCGTCACCAGTGAGGATATCATGCTGGCCCCAAGGGGTCAAGCCTGGTGAAAGTGAGAACAGGGAGGCAAACTGATTTAACAGTAATTTGCACTCTTCCTGCTGGTCAGATGTTAGACTGGAAGAGAGATTAACTCCTTCCACTTGCTCATTTAAAGGTAAGCCTCTGAGGAGGTCAGGCAGAGGTTCACTCTCCTCCTCCTCCTGAGCTGAAGCTAGAAGCAATGCTCCCATTTCAGGTCTAGAGACATAAGCCTTCAAACGGTTGGTGTGAAAGACTCTGGGAGCCTCCTTAGGATTGCCTAAGTCCACCAGATAGTTCACCTCTCCAAGTATACCCACAACTTTGAAGGGACCTATCCACTTGTCCTGTAAGGCCCTCTGCCTTATAGGTACCATAACAAGAACCAGCTGGTCTTCAGTAAACTCAATCATGTTAGACATCTGGTCATGCCAATGTTTGACCAGAGCTTGACCAGCTTTAAAGTTATCACTTGCCTCTGCCATCATGTGTGACATTCTCCTTCGGAGACCTATCACATAGTCAGTCACTCTGACTGGTTTGGGGGAAGGAGCACTCTCCAACCCCTCCTTAATCAGGGCCAATGGACCTCTGACTGGATGGCCGTAGAGAAGTTCAAAGGGATTGTAATCTACTCCCTCCTGAGGGACTTCTCTATATGCAAAGAGAAGGCATGGCAGTAGAAGGTCCCACTTTCTTTTAAGGGGTTCTTCTAAAGCACCTACCATGCTCTTCATAGTTCTGTTAAACCTCTCCACCAATCCATTGGTTTGTGGGTGGTAGGCAGTAGAGAACGTTTAGGTGACTTCACAGGTTTTCCACATGGCTTGCATGTAGTGGGAGATAAAATTGGATCCACTGTCAGATATCACCTCCTTAGGAAAACCTACTCTGGTAGAAAATACCAAGTAGGGCCTTAGCCACATCCTGAGCCATAACTGTTCTCATAGGTATTGCTTCAGGATACCTAGTGGCATGGTCTAATACAACCAGGATAAACCTGTTACCTGAAGATGTGGGAGGATCAAGAGGACAAACAATGTCAATCCCTACCCTCTCAAAAGGAACTCCCACCACTGGGAGAGGCACGAAGGGTGCCACATGCTTGGCTCCACTCTTTCCAGAGGTTTGGCAAGTGTGACAGCTTCCACAGAACTTGTCTACTTCTGAACCCATTTTAGGCCAGTAGAAGTAAAGTGAGAGCCTTTGCTTGGTCTCCTTAAAACTTAAGTGACCAGCCAAAGGTATCTTGTGGGCTAACTGTAGGAACTGGAGTCAGTTCACTAGAGGTACTACAAGTCTTTTTCAGTCTCCAGGGGTTGACTCAGTCGGTTCACTGTAGAAGAGGCAATCTTCCCAATGCAACCTATACTTCCCAGACTCTTTCCCATCGAGCTGAAAAGCTGTCTGTAGGCGAAGACCTTCAAGAGTAGGGCACTCTCTTTGTCCTCTGCTGAAGTCTGCCCTGTTGGGTCCACCTTCTGCCAGTATAGACTGCAGCTCAGGATGTTCAACAGGGTCAATATCTCCAACCAGAGTAAGATCTTCTTCCAAATCTGATTCCTCAGTGTCTAGTTGAACCATACAGGGTTGAACTTCACACTCAGCCTCAGCTGGTGGAGGAGTCACAGGTGTGAATTTGGACAGTCTCAGTGATGTCCTTCTGGGTACAGGGGTGCTTTCTGTTTCCTTGCTGGCAGACTTGGGTTTCCCCTTTGTCTCTTTCTGTCTTGCAATAGTAGTAAGTCCTGTGGACTTGGGGTGATAGTTTCTTCTATCAAGTCCCATGGAGAGCTTCTTAAAGTTCTCTCCCTTGCAGGCCTTGTAAGCTCCTGCTTCCTCTTACTGGGAGGTCTGGGGGTACTAGACACAACTCTAAGAGTTTTCAGGTCATTACCAGCAGAACTCTCCCAGGTACTTCACTGTGTACACTAACAGATATTCTGACAGTCATATCATTGCACTGGATGAGAGCTGGTAACTGGGGGACCATTAGCACAGGGCCTCCAGCTAACTTGGTTAGGTATTTGGGTGCCTTAGCAACATCCTCTACCTTGAAAAAACATTCATCAACCACAGTTATGCTGGCTCCAGTGTCTCTGATGGCAGTGGTCTCCTGACCATTCACAAGAACACTATCTTTATAATACTCTTTAGTATTATCTGGGATTGAGTTATAGACATATACGTTCTGTTGTTCCCAAAGACCTAAGGACACTAAAGAAACACTAGCTGAGACTCTCATGGGCTCATCAGCTAGTAACTGAAAGTTTCCACTGGCTATAGGTACTTCTTCCACCTGGGAGAAGGCTAAGGAGACAGTGTGGACCCCTGAAGGTTTACCCTTACATCTGGGATCCCCTTTCACATGGTCAGTTGACCCACAAGCAAAACATTTCCCAAATGCTTTAATGAATGGGGGTTTATTCTGACCTCCATCTGGTTTGGGCCCAGATGGTGCACAAGCCTGATTCGGTTTCCCTTGTGGCTTTCCCTGGTTCTGTTTGGGGCCCTCTTTTGGATTGGAATTATTGGAATTCTCCCTGTTATCTTTCTTTGGCTGCTTTCCCTCATCCTTCTTCTGAGTGGCCCCAGAATCCTTGTGAGTGGCCCTGTTGGTAACCCACCAGTCAGCAGCCTTAGCTAACTTCTTAGGATTTATCTCCTTTGAATCAGCCAAGTGCTGTCTAAGCTCAGGAGAGCAGGCATCACAAATTGACTCCAACATAACAAGATTCCTCAAACCTTCATATGTGTTCACTTTGTAATCCTTAACCCAACCATCTAAGTTCTTCAAACATTCACACACCCAGGTAGCCCAAGGGGTACCATCATGCTTTTTGAGAGTCCTAAACCTCTTAAGGTATTGGGAAAGGGTCTTCCCAAATCTAGCTATCAAAGCTAGCTTCACACACTCATAATCCTGTTTATCCTCCTCTCCCAACTCCATTACAGCATCACTTGCAACAGGGGGAAGCCTAGACAAAAGCCATGGAATCAACTGATTCCCTGTGATACCCTGAATCACATGATTATACTCAAACATTGCTAACCAATCCAAAACATCAGGTTTAGTCTCATACATACCAATAATTTCCTTTGGCATACGGGGTCTCTTAGGGCTGGAAGACCTAGAAGATTGTGGAAGAGAAGCATTTTCCAAAGATAATTTCTTCATCTCTAACGCATGAGCCATCTCCATTTCTCTGAGCCTTAACTTTTGATGTTTCATGGCAGTTTGTGCCTCAATACGTTTCACTTTCAACTCAAGTCTCATTTTCTCAAGGGCAATTAATTCAGGAGTAAGTGTAGGACCTGTGGGGGTCCCTGTGGACAGAGGTTGTGGTTTCTGAGCAGGCAAGGGAGTTGTAGGGTTTCCTAATAAGGACTCATCTACTTCTTCTAGTCCAACACTCTCAGAATCAGAAACACCATTATCCACATTTGCTGGAATGGTAGGCCCTTCTGACCCACTCTCCAGACTTTGTTTTCCCAATAACTTAGCAACCAGTTCAGATTTATTTCCTTTACCAGAGAGGCTCTGTTCTCTACACATGGTTCTCAAAACGTCAGCAGTGTAGTTTAAGAGATTCTCTTCACTGTAGTTTTCCATACTTGACATGATTTTCCAGTTAACAGATATAGTGGTGTTTAGCCTTGTGGTTAGTTGATCCAAGGCAATAGCAGCACTCTAAGTGCAATCACTATACTTAAAAATCCCACCACTGTACACCAGTGTTAGGCAGAATCCGGTGCAGCGCCCCTAGGGACCACTACACACAATTAAGACTACAAGTGGTAATACCAGTTCACCTTTGGTACAAGCCCGTACTACACAGTTAAAGTAGTAGCAGTAGCGGAGCAGCCAGACTTATCTCAAGAGCAAATGAGTAGTAGAGATTACACAAAGGACTACAATTACTGTGACTCAAGCAAACACTGACTGAAGGTTTCTGGTTAAAAAATACGAGTACATTTATTTTTAAACCATCTGTTCACAAAACACTTCACTTCTATTAGAATAAAACCACACTTCAAATATACTACACACAACCAATTCCCCTTGTGCAGAACAATTCAAGGTAAGTACCTTTGGATTTGACAGACCGGTGTTGTGAAACAAAGACGTTAACGGGGGTTGTTACACAATCGTTTTTTGACAGTAATGACAGTTCGGTCTTACGAAAGAAAAGTGTACCCGCAAGAAGAAATGTTACCGTAGTCAAACACACTTATCACATGAATTAACACAAGAAAATTGGGGATTAAAATCATAGGCAATACTTTTGCCAAGGCAGATAGAATCAAAAGACACTTTCTAAAATGTAGATAAAAGTCAATAGGCCTGTGCCAGTGTCAATGGGACAGGGGTCCTGTTGTCGAGAATCACAAGGTTAGAACAGTTCATGATTCGAGATTGCCAGGAGTACTTAGATATTGTCAAAAGAGAAGCAAACGTTATAAGAGGGAAGGAAGACAAGGGCAAGCCTTGGGTGAGGAGAAAAGAGGTCACCCCAATTCCTCGAAACTGGACACAGTGCCTTATTCGTATGAAGAAAAGCTGGTGCCACGGCAGTTGTTCCTGCTAGTTCCTACAGACTCACAGTTCCTGGAGCTTCAGTCGTGGGGACAAGAAGGAGGACGTCTGGAGCGATCTGCACTGCCCAGGGATCAAGCCAGCAGCAGCAAAGCGACAGTGAATAAAAGGTGCACTCCTTTAAAACAGGAGGGGCTCTCGGATGGCTATCCGGACCACTACAGCTACGTGCAGCGATTTCGACCAAGAAGAGGATCCTCTGACTATTGGAGGTGAGCTGGTTGGTCCCACCAGGCTCAAGGGAAGAAGACTCCGGACTGGATCTTCTCTGTCTTTGAAGGGTAGATAGCTCAGAACTGCAGCAGGGCTTCACCAGGACTCAGGAGTTGCAGCAACCATCTTCTTCTCCGCTTCTCTTCGGTTCTTGCCATTCCAGTGGCGACTCTGACTTCTGACTTCTAGCCCAAGAGTCCTTCCTTTTATGCGAAAATCCCCCATTCACACAGCCTGGCTGTCAATCACACAGCAGGGGGATTGTCCAGACTGGACAACTCCTCTTGCAATGGACACAAAGTGCAACTTGGATCTCCAAGGTGACCCTGTGCAGGGGGTTACTAAACCCCTCCCTCACATTCAGCCCACCTAGACACCCAGACGCCAAAGAAGGGCTTCTGGACAGAAGCCCGCCAAAGGTCGGCGAACAAAGAATGCAAACCTGGTTTGACGCGCAAAGTAAAACACAAGAAGAACATTAACAAAAAGAAATGGCGCCTAGACCCGACCAGAGCCAAAATAAAAAGTATTTGGTCAAGCGTGTTTATGTTCGACGCTAATATAATAGCCTAAAACAGCACCACATTTATATAGTATAATCGTGGCAGAAAAGTTAGGGTAGATACCACTGCCACCAGCCAAGTCTAAATGTTACGAGAGCAAAACAAAGTTCAAAGAGGCACAGACAGAAAGGGGTACAAATTAACCCTTTCCAGCACTCCATGTAAGATGGGGTGTACTGGGTATGAAAATTAAAGTGACTATATAAAGTTAATGGCAACTTTACCTGTTTCTGGGGGACAGTAGTCAGCCCCAGAAAAATGTAGTCATTGGGAAGTCTTAGAGACAACCCTGTGTCACTGCACTGAAGGTGCTGTGTAACACACACAACAAGTTGGGCTCATGGAGTGGTGTGCTCCAGAGCCCAAGATCACACAAAAAGTAGAAATACACATGGCAAAACACATGTAAGAGTGGGAAAAAGGCTCACACTATTACCAGGTGGAAAAAATAAACTCCAGAAATCCAGCAAAGCTGCTGGTGGACTCACTAGGTGAGGCAAATTAGCCATTTAATGAGAATTCTCCCTAACATCCACAACCGACACACCCTGGAACCAAACTAACAACCCGAAACCATGAGTGCACACTTAACACCTCCCGCCCCGGCTGCCCCCCCTCAGGGCCTCCAACCTGCCACACCAGAGCACTAACCAACCGGCCAATGGACCCTCCCTGCCATCCACAGCCCACAACAAATACCACAAACAGGTCCTGTCATCCACCAAAAATGGAAATAAAAACAGAGCGCTAAACAACCCCTTACCAACTGAAAACACCAGCTAAACAACAACCCTTACCTATTGAAAACACCACACACTTGATACACACACACACCTCAAACACAATGCCATTTACACTCACCCACTCCAACTAACCATTTCTCTAAACCAGGCACGGAAACCCATCATGACCATGCCCCCACCTACACGTGCCCCTTACCCTAACCACGTAACCTGCACATACATGCAGTGACCCAAAGCTCCCCATGCCAAAACGTGCAAGGCCCGGCTGGAACCCTACATGCCATGGAGAACACTCTCTAAGAATACCCAAATACCCCAATAGATCCACCCGGCCATCTATGGTAGCAACAAAATATCAACTGCCAAACAACACCAAAATATGGTGCTAGCGCTTCCCACAATGCACCTACATCAGTGGGAACAACCAATAGGGAACACCACTGAAACCTGAACTCTAAAGTGTGGGCACCAACAACCGCACCCAGCATTGGCCGAACTCACCCGGCGTTCAGAACCTCATGTACCTTCACATGCACAACCTGACACGTGCAGGCACACCAATTAGAGCACATGTCTCTTCACATGCACCACCTGACACGTGCAGGCACACCAACTCGTGTACTAACAAACAACGCAAGCCTCACTCGCTGTCACAGTGCATTTGTAACAGGAAAAACATATATAACCAAATAAACTCATTGGGCACACCACCCTCGAGTCCGTCCATTTAGATCACAAACTATGACAATAGCAGTACTTGAAGGTACCATCCACCTTCAAGTCCATCCCAACTGCTCCAAGTGCGTGGTAAAACAAGAAATATCCATAAAATCAGAAATATCCACACCCAAGTCCACCCCCAAGTCCACCTCCCTCGAGTCCGACCATTATCCTGGGATGGAGACAAAAACTAGAAAAAGGACAACAGATCCACACTGCACCTGAAAAGAAAACATCATGTAAAATGGTAAACGGTTTCACATACTCCTAAAATCGACAACACATAGACCGTAACAATGGACCACGACATAAACAATCATACAGCACTCACACACCCAAGGCCCAACGAATTACAACAGGAAAGGCCACAACAACAAAAGTAACGCACTTAAATGCTGGCCTGCAATGAATAGTAAACAGTTAAACCTCCGATACTGCAAGGTTGTTTATCTTCATGTAAAAGTCGAACATCTCTTCATCCAAATCCTTGAGAGCTCGAAATCGATCATAGCACGCACAGCAAAATGACTTGTGGAAACATCCTTCGTGCTAACACACAGAGCACCGATGCAAAGACTCCTTCTTCGACGGAAACACCAAGGAATGTCCATTGCTGTGCTTCCTCTTCCCGGAACACGTCGTGCCGACTCTCGTACCAACATCAGCAGCCTCTCTGAGAACAGGGAATGCAGTCCACGCTGACTCCATACTCGACCCCGGGCCAAATGTATTAATTTCAGACTTGATGCTCTGGTCACTGCACCCTCTCGCCGCACCAACCCTGCGTTCTACTGCAGGGCGTGCGTTGCGCTCCACTTGGGTGCATGCGCCTGGACAATTCTCCTCAACGGAACATCGGTGGCCGTCTTTTAGCTCCGGACCCACAAAGCAACCCACGGAACATGACACACAGCCCATTACCTGTAGGTCAGAGGCTCCCGGCGCAGACAATGCTATAGACCAACTTCACTTGCTTTAACTGACCTTAGTCTCTGACCAAAGTCCACCTTCACTTGCCTTCACTTGACCACCGATCCGGCACTGGACCCCAGGGCACTTTCCTTGCCCCAGCTACAGACAGCACAGAATGGAGACAGGAGTTTAATTTCAAATTGCTTTCCAACCGATCTGGCACTGGACCATCCTCGCCTTCTCCGATCTCACCACTGACCGGGCACTGGACCCCAGGACCCTCTCCTTGCCCCAGCTACAGACGACACAGAAAGGGTCGATATCGGAAAGGACAGAACACTTTTCCTGGACTTCTCCCTGCGCCACCTCCACAGACCTCACCGCCGATCCGGCACTGCACCCCAGGGTATTTTCCTTGCCCCAGCTTCAGACAGCACTAAATGGGGACAGGAGTTTAACTTCACTTGCCTTCCAACTTCACTTGCCCTCACTTCAACACCGTTCCGGCACTGGACCACCCTCGCCTTCGCCGATCTCACTGCTGACCTGGCACTGGACTGCCTTTGCCTTTCTCACCGCGGACATTGGGAACTCCGCTCTGGACCCCTGAACACCGTCGTACTGGCCTGTGCAATACACGCAATGTACTGCACACGCACTGGCAGCACCCCACCCCGCAGGCACCAGATCCCCAACTGTCAACCATCAGAGCACTCGCACGTCATCCCTCACTCACACACCAACATTCCAACATTCCAGGAACCGCACGAGCACTCCACGCCACAGATATACCAAGGGCCAAGAGAGACCGGCCAGAGAGTGACAGGAAAGGAGGGAGCAGGTTTGCCGATGAGGAGAATATTCTCAAATTGAACGCGAAGCCCTCGCAATACTATGGGGCTGTAAACATTTTAGATTATATATCCTGGGGAAACCTGTTGTAGTGGTGACGGACCACAAGCCCCTAATTCCCATTCTGGCAGGCGCTTCTTCCAAACCGCCACCTCGGATAGAGAGGTGGATGCTATCCCTCATGGAGTAGGGGGTGAAGCTGGTATACCGCCCAGGTACGCACAACCCTGCAGACTATTTGTCTCGTCACCCCGGCGCAGGACGACCCAGAGACACTACGGAGGTTGCAAATTGTGTGGACACCATTCACATAGTCGTCGAGTCTGCACTTCCCATTGCTTTGACAAGACAAGAAATTGCCAACGAATCGAACTCGGATGAGGCATTTCTGAGAGTGAAAGGTGCGGTAGCCACAGGAGAATGGTGGGAGCTCCTTTTGAACAATGCCCGGAGAAATGCAGAAACGCAAAGGGATTTGCAATTGCTCTGGGGTGCACGACATGAACTGTCAGTAACTGCCGATGGTCTCCTGCTGAGAGGGCACCGGATTGTGATCCCCAGGTCACTCGTGCCGAAGGTCCTTCAGTTGGCACACAACGGACACCAAGGGATGACCAGAATGAAGGCACGTCTCAGACTCAAAGTCTGCTTCCCCGAATTGGAAAAGAGAGTGGAAGAGTTTGTGAGGGCATGCATCCCGTGCCAAGCCACGAGCCCGGCGGAGAAAGGACCACCGATTCAGACCATGGCAAGGAGTGATTTACCCTGGGGGACAGTACATGCCGACTTTGGCTCTACCAGAAGAGGACTACACTTCCTAGTAGTAACTGACCAGTGGTCCCGATATCCAGAGGTGGAACTGGTCGAGTCCCAGGCCACCGACCACACCACCCTGGCCATGGACAAGATATTTGCTACCCATGGGTTTCCCATCGAGTTATGTTCTGACAATGGGTCACCTTTTCAAGGACAATCGTTTGCTCGATACTGCGAAGAGAGAGGGATAAAACACTGAAAAGTCACCCCACTATGGCCAAGAACCAATGGAGAAGTAGAGCGTTTCATGCGCACACTAAACAAGGTGTTTCGCATATCCGAAAATGGAGGTGAAGACCTCCGACGGAATTTATTCGACATTCTCCGGTAGTATCGCACAACACCTCATCGATCAACTGGCATAGCCCCTGCGGAGGCACTTTTCAAGAGGATCCCAAGAGGACTCATACATGAATCAGAAGGGAGACAACCAGGAGTGATCGACAATGACCAAGTACAGTTAGAAAGGTCATGGAGAAACGAGAATGAAACAGCGCGGAGGAGACTGCAGGAAAAACAGATTGCAGTTGGAGATACCGTGTTGGTACGAAACAGAAGAGCAGAAGGAAAGCTGTCGACAACTTACGAGACCCAACCACTGGGTGTAACACACGTGAAAGGTACAATGGTCACCGCAGCCAATGCCAGAGGAACCGTCACCTGAAATGTGTCGTTTTTCAAGCGCATCAAGGCCGCTGGTGGCGAGGCAACAGCCGAACAGGTCCCGGAACAAGGGGAAGAGACAGGGACGGAGGAAGCCACTCCAACTGCAGATCACGAGACATCAGAGGCCCCTGGTGACGCGGCACCACGATACCTGAGCAGGGCCGGACGACGACTTCCACAGAGGTTCCGAGCCTTTATCATGGACCCTACACCATAGGCGGGGAAATCTGTTGTTGTAAATCCGAAGAAGGAACCAGGTTGTAATTCTGCAGTCAATTGTTAATTGTTGTTGTTTCTGCAGTTAAGTGTTAATTGTTTGTTTCTGGGGAAAAGGAGGGATGTTGTGTACTGCGTACACGAGGTACGCATGCGCGAGCCTCTACGGAGCTCGCGCATGCGCGTTATAAGAATAAAGGTGGTGCCCGGCAGTTCGCGCCGGAGACCGGAGCCATCACACGTCTCCGGCGTGTGTTCTCTGCGTGCATGGGTGCGTGTGGTGGCATGCATGTCTGACGGCTGACGGCCGACCCCCGCACATACAAAAGACACCTGGAAGATTACACCGTTATTGCAGGCTTGCAGCTCAGGCCTCAAAATAGCAAAAGCAGTTAACAGAGTTTTTAAAAAAATGCTACATTCCTTGATTTGTTTGCAGGGCAAGCTCTGCAAATTACAATTAGCCAGGCCCAGTCAGGAATCCGAGGTGACTGACAGGTCATGGGACCTGGGAGAGGAGATAACATAATAAATCAATTAATAATGTCAGAGCTCGTGGTGGAGCCAGTTCAGGCCCACGCACGCGCAGATACTGCTGCTGTTTAGGAACTTGCCTAACATCGCCAGTCCTCCTCGGACTTGCTCGTGCAGGCTTCTGCTGCAGTCCTGTGATGTGTGCAGGAGACGGCTGGGGATCGCCACTGCAGGTTTGTTTGCAGTGCATAGATGTGTGCAGAAGGCATATCCACTGTAGGTCTGTTTTCTTGATTCTATTATCGATCCTATTATGTGTTGCTACATGCCTGCTCAGTATTTCTTCTCTCTGTAATTGTAATTGTATTGCACCAATTTATATTCACCTCCTATTTCTCCACCTTAGCTAAGAATATTGTTCACTCATTCTCACAATAATTGCTTCCCTAACTCTTTATCTCTGCCTTTTTGCCCCGCATCTCTCTTAATTTCCTCCCTCACTCATCCTGTCTAACAGCGCGGCCTTTGCTGTAACACTGCCTGATCGAGCCATACTCTGTGTGCCTAGTGTCTTTTGGAAAGGTAGAGTAATTAGCAGCCTGTCTTCTGCTAGTGAGCAGCAGAGCCAGCAGAAGATAGTGGGGGTTCATTTCAAAATTATGTTTGAGGTCCCCTTGACTTCTGCTGGGAAAATCCACCTGCCAAACAATAATGCATTGAGCTGGTGAAGTTAAGTTTTGAAAATGAAAAAGGCAGTGCATAAAATGGTAAATATGTTTTTGGGGGATGAGCAGTTTCAGTAGCTGCAGTTTTGTATCCCAGAAGCACATAGCTCAATACATTAAATAGGCAATGGAAAGAATGAATTCAGTGCCATATAGGTAAAGGACTTCAGTTGGGTAAGCTGTGTGGTGTATTCATTAAGATAGAGAAAAATGTTTTTAAATGCAAACTCCAATTGGTAATTTACAAGGCTTCGTCATTAAGGTTGCATAATGTGAGCCTCAACTTCAACTTCATTAATCTGCAACCATAATCACTGCATTACACCATAGAGTTGAAAGCAGAATGAAACGTGTCCATGATTAATGAGCGTCTTTTTGAGAGAGCTGTGTTTAGCCGGCAAGCGCATATTTTAAAAACTGGTGTCTCTTTAGAAAATATGCGCCTATCATCAGCTCCTTTGTGCTAAAATCTTAGCTGCAGCAATGGAGTGAGTAGTGAGTGGCTGCAGTTAATCACTGGGCAGGTTTATTAGCCTCTGCATAGCAGAACAAAGGAAGGTAGCCAATGGGGAGCTGAAACAGTAAATGACCACTTAGTAAAAGTTATTAAGCTTTCTTTGTCAGGGTCACTGCTTCCCCGCCATGCGCCCAAGATGTGGGAGCCAATTACTAGTGCTAAGGTTGAAAGGCTCTTACGATGGGCCGGGAGAGCACTTTAACTACATCTATAGCGAGGTGAACATGGTGACGAACATGGCCCTGCTTGCGCTGGCCCTGGGGTTTGAGTCTTCCTTAAATGGGAAGGGGCTGTGCATGACGAGGGCATGCAGAATGGGGCCTATCATTTCCAGCTGGAGCCTGGTCTTGAGTGTTATCCCTGGAGCTTGATGACTCTTTAACCTCTAAGGTGACAGGTGTAACAGCACCAACTTTGATACCTGTACCCAGTGACCATGTGTGTCACACATTAAAGAATATCTCTTGTGAACAAGGAGCAATATCATATATGAGATAACTTACCCCCTACCTACATTATAGAGATACTGTAAGTCACTGAGGAGTTCTGAGACCAAACAGGAAGCATGACAAAGGCTGAGTTCCTTTATAGGATCGTGGATCTTCAAGGTTGACTTGCAATATCCTTTTAACGTATGGAAGTGGGTATTTTGTTAATTGCAATATATGTCCATACACTGCCATCCCCTTTTATACCTGCCCTTGTGCTTAATGTATTGTAAGATCTCTTCCAGTTGCTGATACAGTTAATAAATGTAGGAACAGTTTGAATTAAAATACATCTATTATACAGCTTCTAATGTGTTCCAGAAAAATAGTTTGAGCAGTTTAAAAAAATACATTTCTTTTTGTTCTGTGGTTTACAATAAGCAATACCTTGCAGAGTCCCGATCTCATGTTTTAAATTCCAGCATTGTACAAAATAAACACACTACCATAACAGTTCCTTATCATTTCATCATGTAAAGTGTCACAGAAAACGAGTATACTAGAAAGGGATTTGTAAATCTTGTCACTTCTTTAATTAACTGCTGCAGTGGCAGATCGAATTCTGCTGTGTGGTTTGAAGCAGCAGGTATTGTGACATCACAAGTGAGGCCTAATAACTTATTACAGAGCAGCTCTGATGCCATTTTCTTATTACAGGTCAGTAGTGATGTTGCAACTAGTCTGTATTAAGAAACATATTTACAGGCTTTTATACTGGTATTGCAGGCTGCCCTTCCATGGCAGATAAAAGGTTTTCTCTTCCATGGCAGCCAAAAACTGGAACTTCCACCCACCTGCATTAAGAGCTGAAGAATCTTACTGGGTCTTCCAGAGAGCTCTCAAAATGTGGATGTTCTCCTAAATTGGGAAGCCCAACAAAAGCTACCTCCTTTTTAATTCTGCCTGTGTGTAATTGTAATTGATATTATGTCTTCATGTAACTGGTCTCTGTAACAGTGCCTCGATGATGCTGGGTGTGTGTGCACTTTATAAATTAAGAAAAGTGTATATATATATATATATATACATATATAACAGTACAAAGAATTGCACACAGAATTCACATGTTACTTGCGACTAAACACCATAAGCACGTTGAAAAAAACGAGTCAAGCTTGTTTGTGCACACTGGGTCATGAAGAAGTTGTTTAGTGTTGATATGTCAAAGAGCAGAACATACGTTGGTAGTTGAAATATGCATAACATAGCAGCAGATGTTCCTTCACACTGTTGTTGCCCTTCCTCAAGTCTGAGCTTTTGGTGAGGTTTACATCTAACACTCTCTTCCAAAATACCTTCCTTCTCGAGCCTTTCGCTCAGCTACCTCCAACTCTCTAAGGGTTAGATGCTTCTCCAGGCAGATAGTGGAGGGTAGATCTCTCTCCTCTGCAGGTGCCTCCTTCTGGAATGGTCTCTCTGCTCCTCTTAAACTTGAGCCGGACCGCCTGAAGTTCCGGAAGCAGCTCAACACATTTCTCTTCTCCTCTGCTTTCTTTTTGTCCCTCCCCTGCTGACCTACCTGACCTACCCGTCTGCTGTGCTGACTGGTTGCCTAGCTACCCTCAAAGTCTCACTGGGTACCAAGCCCTTTCTTGATCAGTCACCCTTGCACTGCCTCCGGGCCTACCACGCAATTAGGGGCTGTAACTGTAACCCTACAAACCCTTGTTCTCCTTGCACTACCCAGAGCCGCGCTGCGCTGGCTGCACTTATTCAGAGCATTGCTGCTCTGTTTTCCCATCTCCTCTCCCTTGTACTCCCCCTTCCTTTCCCTTTTCCCCATGCACTTCTCGTACGATATAAAAAGACACACAGCCTAGTAAGATTATTTTTCTCGTCCTCCCTCTGTCTTCCCTCCCTTGTATTATCACACCTAGAAACACTTGTGTACAGGCACGTTATAAATGGCTTATCATATCATCACGTTAGGGTTCAAAGGAAAATTGTTTGGGTCTTTTCCAAGTGGCAGACACCAATCAGGATCAGGCCTCCAATAGCTTTACTGATCAGTTCAGATTGATCCTAGTGTAATTTGCATGTTTTTCAGCTACATTATTCTGTTTCTCTCAGTTAGGATTGCCATTAACTTCTAAGACAGTCATTTGGATGTCAATGTTTTGGACAAAAACCATGTAGTCAAATTTAGGGCAAGAGTTAAAACTTTGTGTTTATACATATATTCACATGTTTGGGATGCTCACAACTGCGTTCATTTTGGAAGTATGTTTTTTTTGTTTATGATGACTTTTCATCTCTGACGTCCAATGCATTGTTGACTGGGATCTAATAGGCACTTTCCGTGACTCTAAGTCACTGCTATGCAGAATCACATGTGGTAGTGATATAGTGGCGTTGTTAAAGGTGCACATGAAAGAGGTGCCACGGAGCACTGCTGTCATTCTTCATTTTGACAAAGTGTGAGCACTGTGTTCTTTTGTGTTCACTGATTCTGACCTTAGGTCTGTTTTGCTCCTCGTCTTTACCATGAGACTCTTTTCCTTTCTGCTATCCATCATTTCTCCTTCCTTTCCCCTCACCCTCTGCCAACACTTTGCAGTTCTTCACTCGGTACTCGTTCCTTTAACTCCATCTCCTAATATATTCTCTCCTCCCTTTCTCTTGTGCCTCCAGCCATGCGTCCACTCCTTCCTCATTGTTGTACTAACACATACTCCATCGTCTCCCTCGCCACTTGATGTACACCTAGAGACTCTCCATACATCACGTTCCCATTCTCTCGCCCCACGTTTCTCATCTTCTACTACCCTAATATCTCATTTTCCTCCCACCCCTTTACCGACAATTCACATTGGTACACTAAGTCATACACTTATCTCATCATTCACCAATTCATGCATATGGTGACTGCGCATACTTCACACCTCTCTAGTAAATTACTGTATGTAACTACTTTCCTTTCCTTCATCCCAGCCTTAATTGTGGAAACCCATCTTTCGAACTCTTTCTGAACATATGGCAAATCTCTTTCTATCTACAGAGGGTTGGAGGCTGGGGTGGGGTCAAGTTGGGGGGCGCCTATCAGACAGTTCGCCTAGTGCATCAAAATACCTTGCACCGGCTCTGCCTCTAGCATTGGGTAGAGGCAGCAGTAGCTGTAACACTGGAGGCTCATTAAAAGCAACGTTTTTTATCCAATCCCATTGTGAATGCCACATGTTATTCAGTCGGACATGTAACTGGCTCTGCCCTTGCGCCGTGAGCTTCACAAAGCCACCTGCATCTTGGAAAGTGTTTGTATATGTAATATCATGGGGATGTCAGCTGGTGTGAGAATGTGTGGGTTTTTGGAATGTGGAGTGCGTGTGTGTCATCTGTGAGGTGATGGGTCCCAAGTGAAGCAGGTGGCAGTGGCTGGTGTATGCTTGGTGACTGGTCCTCCATCTGCTGCCTGATGGCATTGGCTGTTGGATGCTAGGTGACTGGTCCTCCATCTTCCGCCTGATGGCAGTGGCTGTTGGATGCTAGGTGACTGGTCCTCCATCTGCTGCCTCGTGGCATTGGCTGTTGGATGCTAGGTGACCTGTCCTTCAACTGCTGCCTGGTGGCAGTGGCTGTTGGATGCTTGGTGACCGGTCCTCCATCTGCTGCCTGATGGCATTGGCTGTTGGATGCTAGGTGACCAGTCCTCCATCTGCTGCCTGGTGGCTGTGGCTGTTGGATGCTAGGCGACTGGTTCTCCATGTGCTGCCTGGTGGCATTGGCTGTTGGATGCTTGGTGACCGGTCCTCCATCTGCTGCCTAAAGGCATTGGGTGTTGGATGCTAGGTGACTAATCATCCATCTGCTGCCTGGTGGCCGTGGCTGTTGGATGCTAGGTGACCGGTCCTGCATCTGCTGCCTGGTGGCATTGGCTGTTGGATGCTAGGTGACTGGTCCTCCATCTGCTGCCTGATGGCATTGGCTGTTGGATGCTAGGTGACTGGTCCTCCATCTTCCGCCTGATGGCAGTGGTTGTTGGATGATAGGTGACTGGTCCTCCATGTGCTGCCTGGTAGCATTGGCTGTTGGATGCTAGGTGATCAGTCCTTCATCTGCTGCCTTGTGGCTATGGCTGTTGGATGCTAGGTGACTGGTCCTCCATCTGCTGCCTTGTGGCCGTGGCGGTTGGATGCTAGGTGACTGGTCCTCCATCTGCTGCATGGTGGCAGTGGCTGCTGGATGCTAGGTGACCAGTCCTCCATCTGCTGCCTGGTGGCAGTGGCTGTTGGATGCTAGGCGACTGGTCCTCCATGTGCTGCCTGGTGGCATTGGCTGTTGGATGCTTGGTGACCGGTCCTCCATCTGCTGCCTAAAGGCATTGGCTGTTGGATGCTAGGTGACTAATCATCCATCTGCTGCCTGGTGGCTGTTGGATGCTAGGTGACCGGTCCTGCATCTACTGCCTGGTGGCATTGGCTGCTGGATGCTAGGTGACTGGTCCTCCATCTGCTGCCTGATGGCATTGGCTGTTGGATGCTAGGTGACTGGTCCTCCATCTTCCGCCTGATGGCAGTGGCTGTTGGATGCTAGGTGACTGGTCCTCCATGTGCTGCCTGGTAGCATTGGCTGTTGGATGCTAGGTGATCAGTCCTTCATCTGCTGCCTTGTGGCTGTGGCTGTTGGATGCTAGGTGACTGGTCCTCCATCTGCTGCCTTGTGGCCGTGGCGGTTGGATGCTAGGTGACTGGTCCTCCATCTGCTGCATGGTGGCAGTGGCTGTTGGATGCTAGGCGACTGGTCCTCCATCTGCTGCCTGGTGGCGGTGGCTGTTGGATGCTAGGTGATTGGCCCTCCTTCTGGTGCCTTCTTTTGGACACTGGCTTTCTGGCCTTCCTCCCTTGGCCCCTTCCCATAACCTGATCTTATGGTAAAGGATCTATGGTGTAAGGTTTCAGCCTCACTGTCTGACGAAGCCCAAGTGAGTGTTGTTTGCCAAGGGGATCATTTTCAATTGAAGATCCTTTGCAAAATCCTTCCTTTTTTGCCTACTCGCCTTAGAGCTCGGTTGTTGCTTCTTCAGTCTTTGGCATTATGAATTACTGCAGCTCCCTTTTTTTGGGCCCACCAGCTTTTTTTGGCACTGGTGCTGAATATCTTCTGGCGAAATTCCACCCTTACACTACATCCCGGTCCCTCTGATCAGCTAACACACTTATGATTCAGGTCCCGCGTTTCCATCGTTTAGAACTGGTGGCTGGGCCTTTTCTGTGGCAGCTGCTTCTCTGTGGCAAAGCTTCCTTGCTTTCTTCATGCCATCGAAAACCATGTATTATGTTGCCGTCATTTGAAAACGTTCTTGTTTTAGAACTCTACTTGTTTACATCTCCTCTGTCATACTTTTCTGTCTTTGTTCTCCTTTTAACGCCATGATGCCTTTGTTGGTATAATCTGCCCTTTATACGTCCAATTAACATAACATAACATAACATATAAAATGAGCTTACTGTGTAACGATGTTGTGAGGCTTCTTAATTTGACCGGCAACGAGTGAAACCCCCACAGCAGCCCCCAGCCCACCATCTGCTGCCTGATGGCATTGGCTGTTGGATGCTAGGTGACTAGTCCTCCATCTGTTGTAATCCATATGAGCTGGCACGACGCATCCAGGGTGTGGAGTGACACGTCCAGAAGGTCAGGAGTGTGTTCCGGTTATGTGATCTCGGCGAGGAGATCCTGCGCGCCGCTTCTCTCGATGCCGCAGTCGGCGGAGTGGTGGGTAATCCTTGCCACAGAGACACAGAGTGCATCCACGCGCCCGAGGGGCTGGCCATTGCAACGCATCATATGTGAGCCTGTGGGTACTCTCGCCAAGAACACAGAAAAGGATGAAAGATGATGGATAATTCGAGGGCAAAGGTATCTCTCATGTCAAGGGAGGTCTTTGAAAAATGTTTTACTGGGAAACGTGGAAAATCTGATTCCGCCTGACATAAGGTGGTGGGGAGTGTAGGGGGGGTGGTAACATGGATAAAATAACTAGGAAACGTTATGTCGAATTAAAAATTGTAAGAGAAGCGAGTACATCAAAGGTGATGATTTTTTGGAAGACATTTTTGAAAGGGAAAGATACCCAGGGAGCATTCACACTGATAATGGTAGTCAATTTGTGGGAATGATTGAGAGAGACTATTGGAGGAAGTGTGCTATTATGCACAAGAAGATAACTCTGTATTATCCAGAATATAATGGTGGGGTGGAAAGGGTTAACAGGTGCATTATGGATGAAATAAGATTGGCGGATGTGTGTTGTATAAGTAAAAAGGATGCAGTGAAGGAGGAATGTGCACCCTCAGGATGTCGCCACACACATCGACGGCTGTGAGTTCGTTTGAGGTGATGAGGGGGAGGAAGAACATTTGTCTCCTGTGGCTACAAAGGGCAAGAGCATCAGAGATTGATGGTGAAGATATGAGAAGGAGAATGGACTGGAGAAAAGTGGTGTTGCTGTACTGCGCCAATGAAACGAAAGGGTGTATAATTACTAAAATAAGCATTGGGGATTGGATAAGGATAAGGATAAAGAAAGGGGTTGGTGTCTGGGATTGATTTAGGGCATTCAAAATGTACTTTAATTAGAAAAAATCCTATTTCTGCCTTAACTACTATATTCAGAGTAAGAGTTACCCAATCCAACATGGAGCTGAGGAGCTGAGTACTGATTGGTCCAGATAGTCACATGGTGGTCTTGGCAGTATTCTGAACTGCCTTTCATCATCCAGTCTGAATCAGGAAGGTCCTGTTTCTCAAGAGCTCACAGGCAAAGTTTGAAAAGAACTGTTTCTGGAAGCTTGGAACTCTTTTTGTAAAGAAGACAGCTCAATTTCAGCGTGGGACAAGACAACCTGAAATTTCTGGTGGGAGCGTTCATTTACTAAGAACTTTTTCATTGGAGAGACTGTATTTTTAAACAGAAAACATTTGAGCCAGTCATTGCTTATAAATTAGTTAAACTTAGAAACCTTTTAGTTTAGGTATTTAGTTAGGATAGGTAAACCCATGGGGATGTTAAAAACTAAGCCAAAGTTCTAGTCATAGGCTCTCTGTTTTTGACAACGCAGATTTCGTCATGTTTAAATGGTGACTTTGTTAGTATTAGATGTCAATTACGCTTTATGAAGAAAACGGAGTTGGGAATTCTTTGTCTATGAACCAGGCAGTAATAAAATTGTGCTTGTTTAATTGCGTAATTAAGAAGCTGTGAGGCAGTTTGGATTTTTGGTTTCGCGCAAGTCCAAAGTGAAAGCATTCAGTTTTAACTCATGCGCACATTGTCGGGTTAGCGTTCGGCAATTGAAACATGGGCTTCGTAAATGTAATAGAAGTGCACTAGTCTTTTTTAACGCATGCGCGTAGCGAATAAGTCATATACTGCCAGGCAAAAGGCGCAAGCGCATTTGAGAATATTAGACAGACTGTTGGAAATTACAGCGCGCGTGCACACAGGATTTCTCTATGTTAAAAGGCTTAGAACGCGTGCACAGTTGGCAAATTAGTAACAGAGTGTTTGTGTAATCTCGCCGTCATTTGAGATGAGTGGAGGTAAAATGAGCTAAGTGTTTTTGGTTTTGTTTAGTGAAGTTCTTTGACGGAATGTTGGCTCAGACAAAGTTAGTGGTGGCATTCAGTTTTCATTGAAGAAAGATAGTTCAAACCACAGCTTTTCCTCACTCACTCAAATTCACTAAGGGAAAGACTTAGAAATTAAAAATGCTGTACAGTATTTAAATTAGCAATGGCTCAGTGGAACTACAAGAAATGACAACAATATAAGAAATATTTACAACAGTCATATTCAATCTAAAAATCTTTTAAAGGACAATTTGAGTATGCAGTTGAAATAGAAAACATAATTGTCATTTCATTCTGGAAAGTTTGGTAACCTGTTGAGAAGAAGAGACTCTGAGAACATATCTATCTTGAAGACTGTTTTTGAGCTCCTTAAGATTTTTCATTTCCAAAGAAAAGTTTTGCACATGAACAATTTCAAAAGTTAAGGTTTCTTGGATTGAAAAGTGACTTTGAATGACTTTCAGTATGTTGTGAAAGAAAAGTCGAATGAACTAAATCAAATCACCCTCTTAGCTGTTTGCAGAGGGCACACAGGTATGAATGGTTTCAAAGAAAAACACTTTAGAATGACATTAAATTTAGAAGAAGTTTGCTAATCATCTTAACTCTATTTCTTTGCAGATTGAAGTCAGTTGGAGACAGTGATCTGTGTCTTTTGTTTTGTTATCCATTCCCCCTTCCCTTAGGAGGGTAGGAACTTCAGCTGTTGTATTACGATCAGTTGTTGCTCACACCTTTCTGGGAGACTGTGGGACTCAGCAGCTTCCGCGGACAGAAGAAACTAGGACCGGACAGAATGAAAGGCCAATAAATCCGCCTAGGCTGTCTGAGTTCCACAGTAGGAATTATGGAAATGTCAGAGGAGGTGATTAGAGAGTTAAGGGAGGAGTTGCGGGTGGTGCATTTGGAAAATGAGAAGTTAAACAAGAAGGTGGAAGAAGTTTTTGAAAGGATGTCTAAGCTTCAAAAGGCTGTAGATCCTCAGTTGCTCACGGGAATTGAACAATTGAGGGAACCTCCTATTTTAGTCAATGAAGGAGCTGGGGATCAAGATCTGGTAGAGCCTAATAGGGGTGGAGTTGGAGCACATGGAGGATATGTGGTTCCGGTGCTGTTGTCTTCTCCAGAACGGTTTGGAGGGGATCTGAAGAAGTTCCAATCTTTTATTACTCAATGTGAACTGCATTTCTTATGTAGACATGAGGGTTTCCCTACTGAGGCCGCTAGAGTGGCTTTTATGTTTTCCTATTTAACGGTAGAGGCAGCGTCATGGTCAGTTCTTCTTGTTAGTCAAGGAAGTCCTTTATTAAAAGACCTGGGACTTTTTAAGGCAGAGTTTCGCAAGATGTTTGGGAAAAGGCAAGTATCTTTAGAAATTGATGGGGAGTTGCTTGAGTTGAAGCAGGGAAACCGTGAGTTGGTCAGTTATATTACACAATTTAAAACATTAGTCCTTGAGAGTAGTTGGCCAGAGGAAAAAAGGGCGTCATTTTTTTATCGTGGATTGAGGGATGACTTGAAGGATGCATTATCAATAATTGTTGATCGCCCTTCGACTTTTGAAGGTTTGGTAGATTTGGTAATGCAGGTAGAGTTTCGAATAGGAGAAAGAAGGTGTGAACATAGGAGAGGGTAGAATGAGCAGAGAACGGTTCATCAGGTAAGTAGGCAAAGAGGTGAGACAGGTCTTAAGGAAGAAAAGGAGAGAGGGAAGATTCAAGATGTGATTAGAAGACAGTGGGGTCCATTATCCAAAGAAGAGAAGGATAGGAGAAGAACTCATAATCTATGTCTATATTGTGGTAGGAGTGGACATTTTCTGGGGAATTGTCCATATACCCCAAAAAGAATTCAAGCTGGAAATAATAGAGGACAAAAAGTGGCTAACATCATTCAAGTGGCAGTACCTCATATCACAGTTACAGTATCCTTATTTGTTGAAGGGGCTTTGAAAGGATCAGGTCCTGTAATGATTGATTCAGGTGCAACAGGTAATATTCTTGATTGGGGTTTGGCAAAGTCTCTTGGAATTCCTTATGTTAAGAAAGAAGTAGTTGAATTCGTAAGAGCATTAGATGGATCAAATCTGACTTCGGGTCCGATTACTCATGAGACAATTCCGTTGAAATGGTTATGGGAGAAAACCATGGGGAGATTTTGACTTTTGAATTTATTGATGCGCCTCAACTTAAGATAATTCTTGGAATGCCATGGTTGACTCACCATAATCCTTTTATTGATTGGAGTGGACGTATAGTAGAGTTAAAGTCAGATTTCTGTAAGGAATGTTGTTATAATTTCACTGACGATATAGAAGAGGTTGAGAAAAACAGAATTTTAGCCTGGACAGAGTGAATGGGAGAAAGTGATTCTATTGGGGCGCTCATTGGAATTTTGCCAGAATATTATTCAGAATTTAGGGATATTTTTGATGAAAATAAGGCTAGTGAGTTACCTCCTCATAGGCCATATGATTGTAAGATTGATTTTGAGCCAGGTGCAAGTCTCTCTAATAGCAGGGTTTACTCTTTAACTGAAAAGGAAAATGAATATTTGAAAGAGTATATTTCAGAAAATCTTGCTGAAGGGTTTATAAGGCATTCTCAGTCGCCGGCCGCCTCGCCCTTGTTTTTCGTTCCTAAAAAAGACAGAAAATTAAGAACTTGTATCAATTATAGAGCTTTAAACAGGGTGACTGTGAAGAATAGGTATCCACTGCCACTAATCTCGGAAATGCTGGATCAAATCCAGGGAGCAGCAATATTTTCCAAACTTGACTTAAGAGGAGCGTATCATTTGGTTAGAGTCAAAAAAGGCGACGAATGGAAAACAGTTTTTAAGACCAGATTTGGGTTGTACGAATATCAGGTGATGCCATTTGGCTTATGTAATGCACCGGCTGCTTTTCAGTTCTTCATTAATGATGTTTTGAGAGAGTTTCTTGATATCTTTGTAGTAGTTTATATAGATGACATTCTTATTTTCTCAATAAATTTGGAAGAACATCAGATTCATGTAAAAAGAGTTTTAAGAAAACTATGAGAAAATCATTTATTTGCAAAATTGGAAAAAAGCCAATTTCACACGGAGACTGTGGAGTTTTTGGGTTTTGTCATCTCGCCCAAAGGGTTAGAAATGGATGAAAGAAAAGTGCAGGCAGTCAGAGAGTGGCCATCCCCAACGAATGTTAAAGAAGTGCAAAGTTTCTTGGGGTTTGCACATTTTTATAGGAGATTCATCATAGGCTTTTCCCAAATTATTCCACCAATTACTAAACCATTGAAAAAAGGAGTTACATTAGTTTGGCGTGAAGATGCGCAGGAAGCTTTCCAGAATCTTAAAGAAAGATTTACCTCAAGTCCAATACTTTTACATCCAAATCCAGCTAAGCCATTTTTTGTTGAAGCTGACGCGTCTAATTTGGCAATGGGAGCAATTTTATCACAACGCCACGAGGAAACTGGTCAATTGCATCCTGTAGCTTATTTTTCAAAAAAATTTTCTGCAGCAGAGTGTAACTATAACATAATGGATAGAGAGTTGTAGCAATAAAAATGGCTTTGGAGGAATGGCGTCATTATCTTTTAGGAGCTCGCCACACAGTGACTGTTTTGACAGATCATAGAAATCTTTTGTTTTTGAAATCCTCAAAGACATTAACTGCAAGACAACTTCGTTGGTCACTATTTTTTGCAGATTTTGATTTCGTCATAACTTTTTGTCCGGGACGACTCAATGGTAAGGCTGATGCTTTATCCAGACAGAATCCAGGAAGTGAAAAGGAGTCGGAATTGAGTTTGAGACCATTAATCTCAGAAGATCATTTTATCCTGGCTGTTACATCATTTGAGGGTTCTATCATTCAAGAGATTCAACAGAGTATGTCTTCAGAACAATTAGAAGATTGGGTAAAATTAGATGCAATGCAATCCATTGTGGATGGTGTTCCCAGAATTGGTAGTCAACTGTATTTACCTAACGGTGTTCTTCGAGAAAGAATGTTGAAAGAGTGTCATGACTCAGCTTTGGTGGGACATCCTGGATTTCGTAAAACTCTAGATCTTGTCCAACAATATTTTTGGTGGGAAAACATGAGAGAAGATGTTTTAAACTACGTAAAGACATATGAGACCTGTGCAAGATCAAAATCTTCATCTGGAAGACCAGCTGGTTTGTTAGACCCTTTGCCGATTCCGCCAAGACCTTGGCATACAGTGTTTGTGGATTATATTGTTGGGTTGCCCTTGAATAAAGGATGTTCCAGTGTTTTGGTGGTAGTGGATGGCCTTACTGAGGAGAGTCATTTCATTACAATCAAGGGAGAGGCGACCGCGACTAAGTTGGCTCAAACGTTTCTGCAGGAGATAGTTAGACTCCATGGTCTGCCTAGTCAAGTTGTGTCTGATTGAGGTTCCCAGTTCATTTCAAAATGTTGGTCAGCTTTTTGTAAACAATTGGGTATTGAGATTCGATTGTCTTCAGGGTATCATCCAGAGACGAATGAGCAGGCTGAGAGGGTCAACCAGGAATTGGAAAAGTGTTTACGTTGTTTTTGGGAGGAAGATCGAAGTTGGGTGGATTTGTTATGGATGGCTGAGTTTGCATATAATAATTCAATTAAAGATTCAACATTAATGACTCCCTTCTTTTGTAATAGGGGGTTTCATCCATGCTTTCTTAGTGAAGAACTGGATAGTGGGTGTACTAATCCGTTTGTGGAGGAAACATTGGATTTGATGAAACAAGTCTTAGAAAAAGCAACTAAGAATTTGTTAGTGAGTAAGGACAAGTATAAGAAATTTGCTGACAAAAACAGAAAGAAGAGTCCACATTTTTGTGTAGGAGATCGAGTTTGGCTATCTACCCGCTTTTTAAGATTGAGGGGGAAAAATAAATTCAGTCCGAAGTTTGTGGGTCCATTTGAGATTCTGAAGATTATTATTCCAGTGACTGTTAGATTAAAACTGTCAAGGAATCTAAAAGTTCATACAACCTTTCATGTTAGTCAGCTCAAACCAGTCATTGAAGGAACAAGATTAAAAAGATCTTCTACTTCAGTTATGATGGAAAGTGATTGTGAGGAGCATGAGGTGAAAGAGATACTTGACTCAAGAATTTATCAAGATTGTTTGCAATATTTGATTGATTGGAAAGATTTTGGGGCGGAAGGAAAATCTTGGGAGAAGAGTGAAGATGTGCATGCCCCATTGTTAGTTAAGAGGTTTCACAAGAAATTCTCAAATAAACCAGGCCCTGGGGTCACGGCTTAAGAGGGGGGTACTGTCAGGGTTGGTACTATGAGTGAGAAAGTGTCTGGGATTGATTTAGGGCATTACACATTTATTTTAATTAGAAAATTCCTATTTCTGCCTTAACTACTATATTCAGAGTAAGAGTGACCCAATCCAACATGGAGCTGAGGAGCTGAGTACTGATTGGTCCAGATAGTCACATGGTGGTCTTGGCAGTATTCTAAACTGCCTTTCATTGTCCAGTCTGAATCAGGAAGGTCCTGTTTCTCAAGAGCTCTCAGGCAAAGTTTGAAAAGAACTGTTTCTGGAAGCTTGGAACTCTTTTTGTAAAGAAGACAGTTCAATTTCAGCATGGGACAAGACAACCTGAAATTACTGGTGGGAGCGTTCATTTACTAAGAACTTTTTCATTGGAGAGATTGTATTTTTAAACAGAAAACATTTGAGCCAATCATTGCTTATAAATTAGTTAAACTTAGAAACCTTTTAGTTTAGGTATTTAGTTAGGATAGGTAAACCCATGGGGATGTTAAAAACTAAGCCAAAGTTCGAGTCATAGGCACTCTGTTTTTAACAACGCAGATTTCGTCATGTTTAAATGGTGACTTTGTTAGTATTAGATGTCAATTACGCTTTATGAAGAATACAGAGTTGGGAATTCTTTGTCTATGAACCAGGCAGTAATAGAATTGTGCTTGTTTACTTGCGTAATTAAGAAGCTGTGAAGCAGTTTGGATTTTTGGTTTTGCGCGAGTCCAAAGTGAAAGCATTCAGTTTTAACGTATGCGCACATTGTCGGGTTAGCGTTCGGCAATTGAAACATGGGCTTCGTAAATGTAATGGAAGTGCGCTAGTCTTTTTTAACGCATGCGCGTAGGGAATAAGTCATATACTGCCAGGCAAAAGGCGCAAGCGCATTTGAGAATATTAGACAGACTGTTGGAAGTTACAGCGCGTGCGCACAGGATTTCTCTATGTTAAAAGGCTTAGAATGCGTGTGCAGTTGGCAAATTAGTAACAGAGTGTTTGTGTAATCTCGCCGTCATTTAAGATGAGTGGAGGTAAATCGAGCTAAGTATTTTTGGTTTTGTTTAGTGAAGTTTTTTGACGGAATGTTAGCTCAGACAAAGTTAGTGGTGGCATTCAGTTTTCATTGATGAAAGATAGTTCAAACCACAGCTTTTCCTCACTCACTCAAATTCACTAAGGGAAAGACTTAGAAATTAAAAACGTTGTAAATTAGCAATGGCTCAGTGGAACTACAAGAAATGACAACAATATAAGAAATATTTACAACAGTCATATTCAATCTAAAAATCTTTTAAAGGACAATTTGAGTATACAGTTGAAATAGAAAACATATTTGTCATTTCATTCTGGAAAGTTTGGTAACCTGTTGAGAAGAAGAGACTCTGAGAACATATCTATCTTGAAGACTGTTTTTGAGCTCCTTAAGATTTTTCATTTCCAAAGAAAAGTTTTGCACATGAACAATTTCACAAGTTAAGGTTTCTTGGATTGAAAAGTGACTTTGAATGACTTTCAGTATGTTGTGAAAGAAAAGTCGAATGAACTAAATCAAATCACCCTCTTAGCTGTTTGCAGAGGGCACACAGGTATGAATGGTTTCAAAGAAAAACACTTTAGAATTACATTACATTTAGAAGAAGTTTGGTAATCATCTTAACTCTATTTCTTTGCAGATTGAAGTCAGTTGGAGACAGTGATCTGTGTCTTTTGTTTTGTTATCCATTCCCCCTTCCCTTAGGAGGGTAGGAACTTCAGCTGTTGTATTACGATCAGTTGTTGCTCACACCTTTCTTGGAGACTGTGGGACTCAGCAGCTTCCACGGACAGAAGAAACTAGGACCGGACAGTTGTGAGAAGAAAAGAGGATCGATAAGGTGATCCTGTTCAGGTGTGAAACGTAATTAGGGGTGTGATGAGAATCAGAGGTGGACAAGTATGGAATTTAGGAAGGGTGTGAAGGTGAGGGGTTGCAATTGTGAGAATGGTGTGGAGCGTGGAAGTAAGGGAGATATGTAATATCTTGGGCTGTCAGCTGGTTTGAGCATGTGTGGGTTTGTGTAATGTGGAGTGCATGTGTGGCATCTGTGAGGTGATGGGTTCCAAGAGCAGCAGTTGACAGTGGCTGTTGGATGGTCCATCAGTCCCTTTCTGGGCAAGCTCCTGGAAAAGTTGGCCATCTCTCAGTTTAACCTTCATTCCAATGCTGTTGGCTGTCTCCATGACCACCAGTCTGGCTTCAGAGCTGCCAGAAGCACGGAAACTGATCTCCTGAACATCCGTGAATATCTGCTCTCCAGCCTTGACTCTAACATTCCCTCTGTCCTCATCCTCCTCAATATCTCTTCTGCCTTCGACACAGTCAACCATACCATCCTACACAACTGTCTCCGTGACACCTGGGTATCACTGATCAGGCTCTGGCCTGGCTGACCTCTTTCCTCTCTGAACAACCCTCCCAGGTCCAACTTGGGTCCTTCCGATCATCTATCTTCCTCTGTACCTGTGGTGATCCCCAGGGGTCTAACCTCTCGCCCTGGCTTTTCAACCAATACCTGGCAACTCTCACCCACTGCATTGCCATTTTTTGCTCAAATTTCCATTGCTACGCTGACGACATTCAACCCATTTTCAGGCAGCCCTCGGCCACCTCCTCTCCCTCTCTCATCTCTGATTGCCTAACTGCCATTCAAGATTGGTGTGCCGCCAATGATCTTTGTCTGAATGCCAGCAAGATGGAGATCCTCCTCATCGGCACACATTCACCATCCTTTCCCCTCACACTCTGGCCGGCTTCCCTTGGCCCTCCTCCTACCCGCACCTGCGAGGCTAAGAACCTCGGGGAAATCTTTGGCTCCACCCTCTCCTTCCCCATCCACATCTCTGAGGTCTCTAAAAAGTCAAACTTCCTACTGCACCTCCTCAGAGGTACCCTGCCTTTCCTCTCCTTCCCCCAGAAGCTCATGGTATCCCAAGCTCTGGTTCTCTCTAGGTTGGACTATTGTAACAGCCTCTTTCTAAATCTACCTGCCTCTACTCTCTGCCCTCTGCAACTAATCCGGAACAGGACTGTGAGACTTGTCCTTGGCCTCAAGCCCTGGGATCGTATCTCTCCAGCCCTGAAATCTCTCCATTGGCCCCCAGTGGATGCAAGGATTAAATTCAAAACCCTCTGCATTGTCCACAAGGCTTTCCGGGGCCTGGGTCCAAAATTCCTTCAGCTATCACTTTGCAAATACCTCCCCTCTCGAGCACTTCGCTCCTCTTCCACTAACTCCCTCAGGGTTAGTCATTTTTCAAAGAAACGAGCTGGGGGTAAATCTCTGTCTTCGGCTGGGGCCTCCCTCTGGAACAGCCTCCCTGCCACTCTAACACTTAAGGAGAACCATCTCAATTTCCACAAGCACCTCAAGACCTTCCTCTTTTCTTCTGCCTTCTCTCACCCTCTCCCCTGCTGATCTGTTCTCTCTTGGCACCGTGCTCCTGGCCACCCTCTGTCCTCCGGGCCCAGGTACCTGCTCACCCTGCCACCCTCCTGCACTGCCTCCGGGCCACCCCTTGCACTGGGGTCTGTATATGTACCCATACAGCCCACCCCTTTTTCTTCCTGCACTTAGCAGACCTAACCTGTCTGCTGCCTTAAACCTAGCACTTGCAAATTACTGGCTGCATTACCACTGTTTGTTGCCTATATTATTTATTAATTATTATTTATCTTTTTCTCCTTTGCTTCGCACTTTCCACTTCACCCTCTTCAATGTACTTTTCCCCTCCCCCTCTCCCATGCACTTGCGTGTTCTCAATGTCACTGGGCCTAGTAAAATCGCTGTTTCGTTCTCCCCTAATCACCTCCCTTGCCTTGTGGCGCTCTGAAAGACTTCTGTACGAGCGCGGTAGAAATAAAATATCAATATCAATACTGTGTATCAATGGTGCGCATCTCCTTCATTTTACTATACTTGCTTATCATTCACCTCCTGGAGGCTTGTCTGCGGGCTCAGACTTGCCAATAGGCCAATGGGGCAATGCCAGTCCATGATTCTAGGATGGGCCAGGTTTGTTGTGACCAGAATGCCAGGTTTTTTGTTATTCTTTGGTAAGAGCAGGCCAGTTTCATAAGTTGCTACTCTAGTTTTAACAAACGTATTGCAACCCCCCTCCCAAAAAGTACTCAGACAGTCTGTTCTTGGGAGTGATTAGAGGGGAATCAGTGGCTCAGAGGCTAGAGTATGAGTTCACAAAAGAAAAAAGTGCAGGTTCAAGTCCTCGCAATGGCATGAAGCAATCTCAAGTCTCTTTAATGCTCAAACTGACCAATTGAGGAGGAAATAAGGACCATGCTTAACTAAAAAAATGTTCTTACTGTTTTAAAAATATTGTATTATCATTATTTCCATTTGAAGAACTGGATAGTGGGTGTACTAATCCGGTTGTGGAGGAAACAATGGATTTGATGAAACAAGTCTTAGAAAAAGCAACTAAGAATTTGTTAGTGAGTAAGGACAAGTATAAGAAATTTGCTGACAAAAACAGAAAGAAGAGTCCACATTTTTGTGTAGGAGATCGAGTTTGGCTATCTACCCGCTTTTTAAGATTGAGGGGGAAAAATAAATTCAGTCCGAAGTTTGTGGGTCCATTTGAGATTCTGAAGATTATTATTCCAGTGGCTGTTAGATTAAAACTGTCAAGGAATCTAAAAGTTCATACAACCTTTCATGTTAGTCAGCTCAAACCAGTCATTGAAGGAACAAGATTAAAAAGATCTTCTACTTCAGTTATGATGGAAAGTGATTGTGAGGAGCATGAGGTGAAAGAGATACTTGACTCAAGAATTTATCAAGATTGTTTGCAATATTTGATTGATTGGAAAGATTTTGGGGCGGAAGGAAAATCTTGGGAGAAGAGTGAAGATGTGCATGCCCCATTGTTAGTTAAGAGGTTTCACAAGAAATTCTCAAATAAACCAGGCCCTGGGGTCACGGCTTAAGAGGGGGGTACTGTCAGGGTTGGTACTATGAGTGAGAAAGTGTCTGGGATTGATTTAGGGCATTACACATTTATTTTAATTAGAAAATTCCTATTTCTGCCTTAACTACTATATTCAGAGTAAGAGTGACCCAATCCAACATGGAGCTGAGGAGCTGAGTACTGATTGGTCCAGATAGTCACATGGTGGTCTTGGCAGTATTCTAAACTGCCTTTCATTGTCCAGTCTGAATCAGGAAGGTCCTGTTTCTCAAGAGCTCTCAGGCAAAGTTTGAAAAGAACTGTTTCTGGGAGCTTGGAACTCTTTTTGTAAAGAAGACAGTTCAATTTCAGCATGGGACAAGACAACCTGAAATTACTGGTGGGAGCGTTCCTTTACTAAGAACTTTTTCATTGGAGAGATTGTATTTTTAAACAGAAAACATTTGAGCCAATCATTGCTTATAAATTAGTTAAACTTAGAAACCTTTTAGTTTAGGTATTTAGTTAGGATAGGTAAACCCATGGGGATGTTAAAAACTAAGCCAAAGTTCGAGTCATAGGCACTCTGTTTTTAACAACGCAGATTTCGTCATGTTTAAATGGTGACTTTGTTAGTATTAGATGTCAATTACGCTTTATGAAGAAAACAGAGTTGGGAATTCTTTGTCTATGAACCAGGCAGTAATAGAATTGTGCTTGTTTACTTGCGTAATTAAGAAGCTGTGAGGCAGTTTGGATTTTTGGTTTTGCGCGAGTCCAAAGTGAAAGCATTCAGTTTTAACGTATGCACACCCTCTGTCCTCCGGGCCCAGGTACCTGCTCACCCTGCCACCCTCCTGCACTGCCTCCGGGCCACCCCTTGCACTGGGGTCTGTATATGTACCCATACAGCCCACCCCTTTTTCTTCCTGCACTTAGCAGACCTAACCTGTCTGCTGCCTTAAACCTAGCACTTGCAAATTACTGGCTGCATTACCACTGTTTGTTGCCTATATTATTTATTAATTATTATTTCTCTTTTTCTCCTTTGCTTCGCACTTTCCACTTCACCCTCTTCAATGTACTTTTCCCCTCCAAGAGAGGGACCTGCACCTTTGTTTATTCCAACCGGAATTTCTAGTTCCCAGATGCATCTTCATCCATAGCACCTTTGGCTGCCATGTCACAATGCAAAAACGTATGCTTTTTAAAAGGTTACGTGCCTCAGATGTTGGACCATGTCTTTACCAATGGCAGTGTTGCAGATTCAAGTCCCTTCAAGGGTATGAACATTCTCAAACTGATCAATTGAGGTGTGTATTGTGAAGAAAAGGTAACATTATTTATTTGTTTTTTATTTCCATGACAAACGGCTCTGAGAGGAGAGAGACTGGCACCTTTTTTTGTTCCAACTGGCATTGCTAGCTCACAGATTCCTTTTAATCCAGTACGCATCTGACCACCATGTTATAATGCAAAAATATATGCTGTCTGAAGAGATTCCTAGTGGCTCGGCGGTCAGAGCAAAGGTGCCCCAATGGGAAAGTTGGAGGTTCAGGAACCCCCATTGACATGCAAATACTAAATCTGATAATATGAGCTAAGCAAAAGCAATAGGTAATCTTCTAAATTATTATTACTGTTATAAAAATATCCTTTAACGTTATTTCCATTACAAATGGCAGAGAGAGAGAGAGAAAGAGAGGAGGGGGGAGAGAGCAGGGACCGTCATTTCAAGAAAATGCAAGGGGTAGCAGAAGTAACATCACATGACCCTTGACCTCTTATGACATCACATGAATTGATGTAATTTGACCCCACCCCAAAGTTACATCACGTGAAGCGATGGAACATGACCTTTCGCCCCTTGATAAAACAGGAAGTGGCATCGCATAGCATTGTTCATAAGTACACTCCGAAAAATATGGTTATGATATCACTGTAATATGATATACATTTGATACAAGAATGGATCACCACATGAATCCTTAATATCAGTGTATATAGGACCATATTACCAAATTAATGTGAATGCAAGCAGACGTCCAAGGCCAAATGATAATGATGTTTTATCATATAGCATTTACACTTAAGTGCTTTACATAGAAAAAATATACACACAATATCACCTGTGTTGGTACTCATTTATCGACCTCAGAAGGATGAAAGGCTGAGTTGGCTGCCGGGATTCAAACTGGCAACCTCCAAATTTCTCTCTCTCTCACACACACACACACACACTCTCTCTCTCTTTGCAGCAGTGAGCGCTCAACCCACTCAGCTATCTTACCGGCTATAGCTACCTTACCGCTATAGTAAAATTAGCAAGTACGTGTCTGAATGGTCTCAAAGTCAGAAAGCAAATTACACTCTGTAGTGGATATCATTAAACTGGTAACTGAGATTTGACAGCAGGCCAGTTCATCTGCAGGTCTTCTGCAAAGTTGGCCACATATCAAGCCTGCATGGATCAACTTTTCAGGCTTTAGAGGTTGGCAAAATACATACCATTGGCAGGGTTCATAACTGTGTATTAAAGCATTTAGAGTAGCGTAGGTAAAGCAGTGCACTCACATGGCATACCGTACTCTGGGCACTCATTACCTTATACATGCAAACAAACATCCTAAACAGCATGCCAGGGAGATAGGAAAGATAGACACATAACAACAAAGCATTAATTGTGGCACAATGAAATCAAGGGCCCCTTTATGTGCTATGATCAAACATTTCTACACTGTACACAAGCTTTTAGGCACAAGGATTTTGTCAAGTGACCGAAAACACAGAGATGGAATGTCTTGTGATGATCGTAACCGAGACAACGGCAGAAAAAAACATGCTATAACTGCAACTTGAGAAAAGCAAAATGCATAGTCTGAAATGGATGATTATTCTACTCTAAATCTTTTTAGAAGTTTGTGTCTGCATTGTGAATTTGAGGTGTTTAAGAACAGACTAAACAAGTTGACCCCTGAAGTGTGCCTAAAATAAACCTTTAATGAGTCTAGCAATTATTGTATAGAATTCCAGAAAGACAAATGATCTGTTATTCCTATTATCTTTAACTTAGGGTCACTGCTAAAGTATTACACTTGTGGAGCCCCCTGAAAAAGAAAGGCACACACCCCAGAAACTGAGAGCCACATGGTGCTGGCCACAGCCGAGAAGCTTCCATTACAAAAATTACAATAAAAATAAAACATTTTAATTTTTCTATTTTTGGGGTAGTAAGGGAGACCTCATAAATAAATAAATAAATGAAATAAGGGAAATTCAGGGGCTCTGAGGTTAGAGCATGGGTCCTCCAATGGCAAGGTTGCATTTTCAAGTCCCCTCAATGGCATTCAAACACTCAAACTGGTAAACTGAGCTCTGAGTTGGGAGGAAATAAGTGACTAGTTTAATTTTTTATGTTTTTTTACTGTTATAAAAATATTGTGTTATCATTATTTCCGTTACAAATGGCTCTGAGAGATAGAGACCAGCAGCTTTGTTTATCCCAAATGGCATTGCTAATTCCCAGATGCAGTTTCATCTATTACTCCCTTGACTTCCGTGTCATAATGCAAAAGCTAAGCTTTCTGAAGGGGAGGTCAGTGTCTCAGAGATTAGAGCATGGTTCATGAATGGTCAGGTGGCAGGTTTAAGTAATTTCACTGGCATGAAAATAATCAAACTGGTAAGTTGAGCTGTGCATTGGAAGGAAGTAGATAATACGTATACGTATAATTATTAATGTTTTTTCTACTTATAAAAATACTATTTTATCATTATTTCCACTACAAATGTCTCAGAGAGTGAGAGAGACCAGCACTTTTGTTTATCCCAACTGGCATTGCTAATTCCCAGATGCATTACCCCCTCGTCCCTCTTCCTCTTCCCAGTCCAGACAAAGGAAGTGATTCACCCCTCCGACAGGTTAAAAAAAGGGGGAGGGGGACACAAGCCTTCAAGCTCCAGGTCCCTCTGTGTGCCCTTCTGGCCTCACATTTTTTGCCGACACGTACATGGATTGAGGCCAGGGGGACATGCCTGCAGTGGTCTTCA
Source organism: Ambystoma mexicanum (assembly GCF_040938575.1). Taxonomy (NCBI): domain Eukaryota; kingdom Metazoa; phylum Chordata; class Amphibia; order Caudata; family Ambystomatidae; genus Ambystoma; species Ambystoma mexicanum. The sequence continues at coordinate 1,134,600,916 of NC_090932.1, read as the reverse complement.
TGGTTCCTTGGGCGAGGGCACACCTTCAGCCGTTGGTCGCCGATGTGTTGAGGCACTGGGATCCTGCTTCTCAGAACTACTGCTGCCTGATTCCTGCGAAACCTCAGATGAGGGCTGCTCTTAGGTGGTGGTTGTCTCTCTCCTACCTCAGGAGGGGGTTTCTGTTGCAGCGCCCACCCACTCTGGTAGTCACCATGGATGCTGGTGCAGCAGGTTTGGGTGTCACCCTGCAGGACTTGTCTGTCCCGGCTCGCTGGTCCCCGGTGGAGTCCAGGACGACTTCCAACCGGAAGGAACTGATGACGGTCTGCTGTGCCCTCCTCCACTTCCATGGTCAGTTGGAGGACCAGGCGGTCCCCGTTAACATGAGCAACATAGTGACAAAGTTCGACATTGCCCGTCAGGGGGGCTCGAGGTGTCCCTCTCTGGCAAGGGTGACTGCTCATCTCATGGCTTGGGCAGAAGTACACTTTCTGACTCTAGAGACAGTCTACCTGGTGGAGGTAGAGAATGTGGCAGCGGATATCCTCAGCAGGAACCTCCTGTCTCTCAGCTCTCTTTGCCATTCGAGCAGTGCGTTGAGGGGCCCTTTGCAGGAGGTTTGAGAACCCTGTCATCAACCTGTTTGCTGCCAGCTCGGCACACCTTTTCCCATGTTACTGCACCTGGGAGTGGGATCCAGGGGCTTCGGGCCAGGATGCCCTCTCAATTCCTTGGCCCAGGGGTCTCCTCTACGTCTTTCCTCCATTCTCTCTTCTTTCCCAGTTCCTGCTCCGAGTTTGGCGGAAGGGGGCTTTAGTGGTCCTAGTGGCTCTGACTTGGCTCAGGAGGTCATGGTTCCCCCTCTTCTCCTGGAGCTGGCTTTAGAAATCCCTTGGTCTCTTCCCCAGTCTCCTTGACCCTTTTGTCCCTCGTGTGTTCCACCAGTCTGCCCTCTGGCTCTCCGGGTAAATGTCTGGAGGTTTAATAGATGGGGCTCAATCGGTTGGGCATGTCCCTGAGGTTAGCGGTCGAGGTCCAGGGGTGTCAAAACCCCACTACTCTGAGAGCTTATAACAAACACAGGCAGTCATTCTTGGATTGGTGCCTTCACCGTGCCCTGCTCCCTCTTTCCTGCCCTCCCTGGTCCATCCTGGATTTCCTGCGGGAGAGTTTCCATCTGGGGCTTGAAGTTTCCACCCTCAGGGTGCAGCTAGTGGCCATTCAGGCTTTCTGGTATCCTTGGGGCGGGACTGAGGATGCTCACCTCTTTGCCTCTTGCCTCCTTCATAGCTTCTCCTGTGCCCATCCCTTCATTGAGCCTCCTTGGCCTTCTTGGGATCTTCCCTTGGTGTTGTCCCATCTCTCCCTCCCTCCCTCCCTTTGAACCTCTGCTGGAGTCCTCCATAAAATGCCTCACAGTCAAGATGGCTTTTCTTCTTGCTATCACCTCAGCCCATTGGTTGGGCATGTTGGGGGCTTTTCTATGTAGTGACCCATTCCTCTGGTTGCTGCCTGACGGGTTGGTGTTCCGTCTCTCTCTGGATTGTCGGCCTAAAGTGGTGTCTTCCTTCCACCTCAATGAGGACCTGATGCTTCCTTCTCTTGTGTTGGAGGGCTCTAGTAACCTGGATCCTTCCCTCAGCCCCCTTGATGTGGGTCAGGCGGTCAGTTATGTTTGGATCGTACCACCTCGATTTGCGCATGTGACCCTCTCTTGGTAACCTTTGGACCTTGTTGGGCGGGCTTCTAAGTTTTTGGATTCTTCTATTAGCCGGTCGGTCAAGCTCACCATTTGCATGTGTTATGACCTGGCGGGCTCTGCTCCACTGGATGGAGTCCAGGGTAGGTCCACCAGGAGTATGGCCTCTTCCTGGGCTGCTGCTCAAGGTTTGTCTCTTTCTGACATTTGCAGGGCTGCAACGTGGGCTTCCCCTTTTTATGAGCTGTTCTGGCTTGCTATCTCCTCCTTTGTCTGGACTGGGACGAGGACGAGGGACTAGGGGTTAATGCCCGGATTACTTACCGATATTCTTCATTACCCCGAGTCCTACTCTTCATTGTACCATTGTTCCCGCCCCCCACTCCAGATGGTGGGCCTGGTCGCGAACTTGGTATGGTTAACAGGCCACGGAGTGGGTTCGGCCTCCTTTTGTCCTGCCTGTCAGAGAGGTGGATCACCTCCCTTGTCTGGACTGGTACAAGGAAGAGTAGGACTTGGGGTAATGAAGATGATCAATAAGTAATCTGGGCATTTTCTTCTATTATTCCATTGATCGCCATGTCATAATGCAAAAGCTATGCTTTTTGCAGTGCACCCCAGTGTCTCAGAGGCCAGAGCATGGGCTCGTTAATGGAAATGTTAAAGGGTCAAGTCCCATCACTGACATGTAAATGTTCAATCTGATAAGAGGAGTTGTGCAATGGTAGGGAATACGTAAACTTTTACATCTTTTGTACTGTTATAAAAATATTGTTGTATCCTTATTTCAAGTACAAATGGGTCCGAGAGAGAGACCAGCACCATTGTTCATCCCAAACCGGCATTGCTAATTCCCAGATGCATTTTCATGCATTACACCTTTGCCCACCATATCATAATGCAAAAAGGTATACTTTCTGAAAGTGAGCTCAGTGGATCAGAGCATAGAGCATGGACTCCCTAATGGCGGGATTGCATGTTCAAGGCTCCTCTATGGCATGAAAAAACTCAAACTGGTAAGTTGGGCTGTGCATTTGGAAGAAGTAGGTAACATGGATCATTGCAAAATAAATTTGACTGTTATAGCAATATTGTTTTATCATTATTTCCAATACAAATGCCCACCAGAGGGAGAGACCAGCACCATTGTTTATCCCAACTGGCATTGCTAGTTCCTAGATGCATTTTCATTCATTACACCTTTGGCCGCCATGTCATAATGCAAAAAGCTATGCTTTATGAATCGGGACCAAGTGACTCGTAGGTTGGAGCATGGGTCCTCCATTAGCAAGGTTGCTGACTCAAATCCTCTCCTTCACATGAAAATGCTCAAACTGAGGAGTTGGCCTATGCATTGACAGGAGAAAATAGGAAATGAGTTTTACTGTTATCAACATATTTTCATATCTTTATTTCCATTACAAATGGCTCAGAGAGACCAGAATCTTTGTTTATCACAACAGGCCTTGCTAGGTCCCTGCTGCATCCTCATCCAGTAAACCTTTGACTGCATGTCATAATGCAAAAAGCTATGATTTCAGAAAGGACAGCGATAGCCAGTGGCTCTGACATCAGAGCATGGGTTTTCCAATGGCAGGATTGCAGGTTGAAGTCTCTTCCTTGGCATACAAGTAATGAAATTGCAAGATGAGCTGTGCGTTTGGAGGGAATAGGTAGTGTTTTTAATTGTAATGCTTTTTTACTGTTATAAAATATTGTTTTATCTTTATTTCCATTACAAATGGCTCAGACAGAGGGATCAGCACCTTTGTTTATCCCAACTGACAATGCCTATTCCCAAATGCGTCTTCATCCATTTCACTTTTTTGACCGCCATGTCATAATATGTCATTAACCACCCGTTCCAAGGGCAACTGTGATCCCTGCATTTGGACAAAGAGACAGTGAAATACTGACATTACGAGCCACAGTTAAAGATATGGAACAAACAGGTGAACGGAATCCCATAATTATCCAATGTTTAGAGACTCATCTAGATAGATTTCAAAATCTATTGCAGGAAGCTCTCACAAGAAAAAAATGCAATTCACCCGAAACAAACCCATAGCGGGCCAAGCTCAGACAGTAACTAAGACCGCTGAAGGACTATAAAAAAGACAGAGATAAAAGAATGGCAGGAGAGACAGGAGATTGAAAGGAAGCTGATAAGCTTTTAAATGTACTCTTTAAGCAGGAGGAAAACACTACTTGGGTAGAGGTAGTGCACCTTTTAGCAGCTGGGCAGCAGTTATTCCGAAAAAGGTTACAGAAAAGAATTTTCCCTTGAGAGGGTGTGCTGAAGGAAAGAGCGGACCTAGCGAAGAGTCCTGTAGCCAAGCAGTGAAACTAGAAGGAAGCCTGAAGGGAAAGGATAGAACACAGCTCTGATTATATAGAGTAGACTCTGAGGCTTTAACTGCAAGAAAAAAGAATAATGTTGATGTGCAAAAGTGGGGCGAGTTGTTAAAGGCATATGAAGAAAGAGATAATGTTTCATATTGGAAACTGGTGGCGGGCGAAAATTTGAATGGGGATCTAACTCTCCAATGGTGCATACCAGCGGACACTAGGTGGCAGCATTTTTCAAATCTCTATGGAACCTCTAACGTGGGACAAAATCAGAACGCTGTGACGGAGCTGTCTTCAGAGTATGATTTTAGGGGTGAATCTCTTGTGATTGATATACCAGAAGTACGGAAAGCTATTGACTCTAACAAAAGTGGAAAAGCGTCCGGGCCAGATAGAGTCCCTTTAGATTGCTATAAAGACAAGCCATTGATATGGGACTCAATTCTGTGTAACATTTTTAATGCAGTAATAAGCCTGAGTACCGTACTACCCTCGTGGCAAAATGCGGTAATTGTACCTAGTTGTAAAAAGGGAGGTTGGGATGACTCAGCTAATTACCGGCCCATATTGGTTTTTGATAGCGTGAGGAAACTATTTACAAAAACAATTCTGCCCCACTTACACCTGGGCTGATGAGAATGATATTATAAATGATCTTCAGGCAGGGTTCCAAAAACAAAAAAGCACTGTCGATCAGAGCTTCCAGTTATTACTGATGATCCAGAAGTACACCATGCTCTTCAAGATAAAGTTGTACGCTGTATTTGTGGATCTCAGAACCGCTTTTGGCAGTATGCCGCGGGCATAACTCTGGCGGATCCTGAGGGATAGAGGTGCTCCCTTGAAATTGATTTCAGCCATTCAGTCTTCTTATACTGGGCATAGGGCTGCCGTGCGCTTTGGCTTATCAGGGGAGGTAACTGCTCCTTTTGATGCGGTGGAGTAAGACAAGGCTGTGTTCTTGCCCCCTTACTCTTCAACATATACATTGATGAGATAATTAGAACATCGGCGAAGAGGAGCAAGGACAGCCCTAAGATGGGCCAAGATATTTACCCTTCGTTATTTTATGCTGATGACGCCGTAATTCTATCTACCACTCCTAAGGGTCTAAAAGATCACTTGAATGTATTCCTAGAGAAATGTGAGAAGCTGAGATTGCAACAAAATACTAGAAAAACAAAAATCATGATTTTTAAGCCATAGCTCTCGAAGCATAGCCAATTGGACATCTATGTAGATAAAAGTAAATTAGAACAGATCCTGTTCTGTGATTACCTAGGAACATTGGATGGTCTCCACAGCTTGCTAAAGCCTGCTGCAATTTAGAAAACTATAGTGGGGCTACAAATTCTTTTTTTTTTTTAAACATTTTAGTGGCGCGATCTCGCCGGCAGTTGAATTGTAACAGAGGTAGGCAATTCCAGCTTCTACCTTTGGAGCAGAAATCTGGGGAGATGCTTGCCTACAGCCCCTCAAGAAAATTGAAAATAAGGTCCTAAAAAATGTGCACTTCATTTACCGCAAAGTTCACCTGCAGCATTATTGCACCTGGAATATGGCATTGGTCCTGTAGGGGACTTGGTGGCTCCAAAGCCAATTTTGTACTGGCTACGACTGTGGAGCACAGATGACCTTGGCAAGTACCGAGATGTGTTAGAACATTTATTAAGCTTGGTGCTGGGAAAAGTATCCTAAAGTTTACACACATTAAAGAAAAATTAATTGGACTGAATGAGTGCACACTATGGGAAACCCCCAATATTATAGACAAATCAGTTCTACCCACGATTAAGAAAGCATGGAATCATACTAAAATGTCGCCACTAAAACTGCGACTGATACAGTACTGCGCATTTGCGCTGTGTCAAAATTTCAACTGGTACAGCACAAATGCGCAGTACTGTATACCGACCACGGTGAGCAGGGATTGGGGGGTGTCCCCCGCTCCCCTTTGTTTGGGTTAATGGGGGCAAGGGTTGTGGGGGTCTCCCCCATTTCCATTAGATGGCGAGCGGGGACAAGAACATTTTGAAAAAAAAGTTACAAATAAAAGGACCCTGATGCGTCATCTCCGACCCACATAGTGGGTGGGAACTAACGCCACAAGCATAGTGAAAAGTCAGCGGCACATAGAGAAGTGTGCTGCCGAGAAGTTAAGTGCGGGGGGAAACTGGTAGGGAGATACGGGCCAAAGTAATCTATATGAGCACTGTGCCGCGCTGTGATGGAAGTCAGCATTTTCGTAGTCGACATTACGGGTGACGCAGTGATCACATAGATCAGAAAGAAGCAGCAGTAAGGAAACAAGAATGGATGATCAAGGCTGCGACTATTCTTAAATTGGGTCCAGACTATCTTGAGGTTAAAAGAGGTTATGGTTTTGAGAGGTACCTTGACTTTATCCACCCGCCATCTGAAAGATCGTTGTGTGCTCGATTTAGGATGGGGACATTACCTCTGTCCTGCTTTACCAAATCTTGGGGTCTGGGTGGAACGGGTATTTGTCCCTTCTGCGATTCCGGCATGGAAACTATTATGCACTTATTGACCTTGCAGGCCAGATATGCCCATGGAGCACCTAAACATCTTTGCAATTCCCCCTCTTATCACATGGGCTCTGCCTGTTTGGCCTGATTGCAATTAGGACTGTTTAACATATTCCGATTTTGGAGCAGAGATTAAAGCAAAAAGAACAGGAATATATGAAACAGATCAACAGGAATTCAGTCATTTCATATTCAGTTTTGTAACGTGCACAACAAACGCAGCACAGCCGAAGGAGTGGCCTGTTTTTGCATTTGTATTCATCATTGTTTCCTCTGGCATTTATCAGCCTGAAATCTATTTGAGTTTATTGTATATATTTTAATTTTCGATACCAAAGTCTGAACTAATTGACACCATATTTGCACATTAGTGGGCTCCTGAATATAGAGCTGAGAAGGGCTCTCACCCTCAGAATGACATCAGCCAGGGCTCTGAGAGTTGGCAGCAATGAAGCAAACGTGTGGGGTCTACTGGAGGCATTTCTAATAGTGTTACACAAGTAATCTCGATAGAATATTTAGATCAAAGGGTATCGAAATCTCTTTGGGAGATTCCTTGCCACCTGTTTTGGAACAGAAGAAATAGACCTATAGTGTGGAGTAATTGGACTTGCAGAATTAGGAATTACAGGTGTGTTTACATGTAGTTACTCTGGGGGTTTATTCATATGGACAACAGACGCATTCAGTTTGTCTATGGTCGTTAGTTGTCCCTAAAATACAAGAATTGGGCCCGATTCCAAATGCTCTCTGCTACTTGCTGGATTCAGAGTCTCTTTCTTGAGCAACTTCCACACTTTCTCAGAGAGTCAGGGAAGCATTTGCAACATTAAAAGCATCCCCTCCCTCAGAATAAATGACAGCAGCAAGATGTGTCACACCCTTCTAAGAACCCTGAACAAAAAGGAATCGAATGCAACTCTGAACGAGTCAGTGCGGCCCTTCAACCAGAGAAAAAATTCATTATCAATGGAACGAAAAACCTCACATTCTGCAGCTAAGTGCCAACACCAATCTTTTTATTGTTTATGGTTAAAGAAAATCCTTTTCAACCTTCACAATATATTCAAATAATTCTAATTTAACATACTTTACATGTAATCATTTATGGAATACAGCAAAAATAGATAAAGATAAAAAGTAGGAAATTAATCATAACATTTTTTTAAAACAATTCTAATTACAGAGTTGACTTACCATCTGAGTTTATTCCTAAAATATTAAGAAATCTCAAAACGTAGGTTACAACAGAAAAAGAGTTAGCATCCAATAATCGATGCCACAGGCTTTCATAATCAACCAAATACATTCTATACATCATGCGTCTTAAATATAAAAATGTGCTTATATCTTAAACCCGGACATTATATTATAAGATGTTTTAAAGTCTCGGTTTGCCCTGTATTTCTGCAAAACCGACCAAAAACTTGTCTTTCAGGCAGTGGACCTCTTCTAGATAAAATGGCCCTCATTACAACTTTGGCGGTAGCCGTGCCGTTAAAAACGGCACAGATGCCGCTGATGTTGCATTTTTTCTGGCACCCGTGAATGGGCAAGAACCGGGTGTTGCCGAGTTAGGCAGACCCGGTAATTGCCCATTTTCGGGTGCCAGAATCAAGGGCCTCCCCATCCCCATTTGTGCCCCATAGGGCTGAATGGGGATGGTGACGTCGGATGCACTGGCACATTTAGAGTTGTGCCGGTGCATCCGACATGCTCTGCTCGTGGGTGCCGTTACACCCGCCATGAAAAACCTGGCGGGTGAAACGGTTCCCGCGAGCAGAACCCGTAGTATGGCGGTCCGGGAAGTACCGTACCGTACTTCCCGGACCGCCATGCTCGTAATGAGGGCCAATGTCTCTGGTTGGCCAAAAATTGAACCGAACTCTCATAAAATGAATACGAGGCTTATGATTCGGAGATAGTTTCAAGTATAAAGGCAAACAACCCAAATTCGTATGGTCCCATTTCAAGTAAGCTCGCGAATTGTAGTTATATAATTTCTCAATAGTTACCCTCCAGTCTTCCCAATAAAGTGCACTTTTCATGTTCCGCAAATTCCATTTCAGGTCTTCCAGTCTAAAATCCAAATCCTGCAATAAGTTAATGCATATCCCCACAAAATTGGAGACTGTTTTCACTTGCTTATCCCTAACTAACTGCTCCAAATTGCAGTATAGTGAATTCTTAGTGGAGTCATAATCCTATAGAGCAGAGTTAAGTACCACCATTTTACCCTCGCCACCAAAGACTTAAAACCTAACTCATATCTAATGGCAACTACAGGAATGCAATTAGGAAGCCCCAATACTGTCCTCTAAATCCAAGCTTCAAGGTAGTCCAATTTGTTTAGTACCCAAGGTTGTATTACATCAACACCATACAATAACGTGGGTACTACTCTGCCTTCACAGCATCTAATCAGGGGAAAAATTGAGAATTTTCCATATTTAATATTAATTTTACACATTTGCCGAGCTAATGTTTTGGATTTATATTTTAAATACTCCATAATATGCCCTTTACAAGGTTTGCTCAAGATTGGAAAAACCAAATATACTAAGTTATCTGTCACATTCAACTTCATCTAATTTAAATGCCAGGTGCAGTTCGTAAAGTGCTTAGAAGAAGCAAAGTGCATCATTTTAGTCTTAATAGGATTCATTTTTAAGACAGCTTTTTACAGAATAAAGTGCAAATGCATTGATTAGATTTTGCAGGCCACGCTGAGTGCAGTCAAATAAAAGAAAGTAATCAGTATAGGCTAGCCAGCAATATTTCCTGTTCTCTGCGGCGAGCCTCCGGCCATCTCTCGGTTCCCCCAGGGAGGATCTGACAAGGCACATAGTCCTTCTTCTCTTTTCATCTTTGGCTGATGCTCTTGTTGACTGTACAGCGTATGTTGGTTCAGCGGTAGGCTGTTTCCTCCTTGACTGTTGTTCTTCGTGTCAGTGGTTGTATGAATTCCACCTGGGTAGCCCTCAATCTTCCCCGACTCAGTATGGCCTATGTGGATGGAATCTTCTACTCTACACAAATTTATGGGAGTGGGGGGGCCACAGAGGACTGAGTGGGGTAAGAAGAAACGGGACAGAAATGGAGGGGGCACATACCGCGTCCTCCCAAGATAGTCCTCACTGGTCCCATAGAGAGTAGATCCTCCAGCTGAGTACCACCCCCAGGGGGACTATTGGGTAGCTACCTCACCTCCATGGGTGCTACTTAAGCGCGCCCTTTACGCTTCCTTTGTGGTACTTATGAATGGTACTTATGAAAAGGGGAGGGGTCCTCCTCTATGGGAGCAGTGGCAATACCCTGGGATTCGTCACAGCACAAATTGCTTTTTAAAACCTCGTTATACCCCGTTTCAACTGATTCTTCCTCTGATTTGGTTCCTTTGATTTACCGCTTCTACTAGTGATGTCCCCGGAAGCCTGGTGCTTCCTCCAGTCTTTGGGGTGGGCGGCATGTCATGGCGTGGCCTTACCATACACTCCGCGCAGTGCCCTCCTGGAAACTCACCTGGAGGCACAGGGATAGTCGACTGTGGGGGCTCCAATGGCGTCCTCCGATGCGGCGCCCCGGTTCATGGGGGCTGCCATCTTTCATCCTTCGTGCATGCGCACAGGACCGGCAGCCCTTTTCCGTGCATTCACAGTAAAGGTAGCATTGGCATTGGCAAGGTAACATTGGCGGACACCCATGGCAATGCGTACACGCATGCAAACCTATAAAATGGCCCCAGGCTAGTAACCTGAATGTCACAACCTTTTCCAAAAGGTACGCTATTTGCTGCTGGTTGCTGTCTGCTGCAGATCTTCTCCTGACTTGTGCCTTGCCCAGATTTCTGCTGCTGCCTTACTTTCCTTCTGTTACTGGTCTTGTCCATCTGCCAGTTCCTGCATTCTAGTAGTACCCCCTTCTTGGGTACCCTCTCTACCTTCTTCTGTTGCCCTTGCCTCCTTTATTCTTCTTCGCCTTTGTTTTCCTTCGTTCTGCTTTTCTTGGGCCTTCCATGTCAATGCTTTGCACTGCCTGACACCACGTTAATCTGTAGTCGGTCCTTCCTCATGATGTTGAGAAGGGGCTCCCTGTCCTTGGCTGTAGATATCTATATATTTTCTTGGACCCGGGTTCTGGGTGTTTCTTCCCACATTGCTGTATACAGGACCGGATCAGACATCGGGCTGAAGACCTACCCAGGACCGACATAAAGGCAAAACATCAGGTACGAAGGAGACACTGGGGGCACACCTTGATACCAACCTCATAAGAAGCAAGTGCACATTTGTCTGTAAAGCAAGTTTATCATATAAACGTCCCAGAGGGGCTAGATGATGCCGTAAAGTCAAATTAACCTGAGTCGCCTCGAACCACACAAAGATCTTACAATATATACATTTTGCAACAGTTAACACACGCCCACATATTTCATCACAAAGTCATCCTATACAAAGAAATCTAATCCCCTTCATTTCCCACGCTCTCATTTTCTGCATGTATTTAACCACCATTCACTTTCAACAGACATTTTCATCCTCTCATATTAACAGCACGCCCCTTCTCAGGATATTTCTGTTACATGTCATGACATCATCACATGGTTACATATTCACAACAATCCTAATTTGACTACAACTCCCAACTAGCCGGGGCCTCTAACTCTGGTTGTGAGGCACATGGCTTTTCCAAGGATACTTCAACAATAGGAGGAGGGAGAGAAACAAACAAGTTCCATTTGAACTGGTGATACGTATCTCATCCAACCAGACTTGCAGGCGTCCTCATTTCACGCTAATTTCTAACAACTACCATTTCTGCACAAATGGCCTCTGGCCACATCCTGGTCATTCCTGAGACCCTGATCAAAACCCGTAAACCATATGTCTGCTCTGCCTTTATACACTCCTTGCACCGGGTTTATTACCCCCCCACCACCAACCTAACCTTGCCAGGTGGCCGGACTTCCATGAACAGAAACCTGAGCCTGGACATAGCTGACCATTTGATGTTATCGCAGCTGCCCTCTGCCTTCCTCCAGCCTTCAACCTCGCTCAACCAGCTTTCCCGGTCACACAGAGTTGATCTTGCCACTGCAGGTTCCTGCGGCCTACACAGCCCCTAGCTACAAGTGGACCTGCGGCATACAGGTGTGTGTATTTTGCCATGTACCCCGTTTTCCCGAACTGTACCAGACACGTGTCCCTAAAGACAGCTGTGTATGTATGTCTGTGCATATATGCTCAAGACTACCGTGTCCCCTGACATTGGTTTCTCCATCTGTAAATCTCCTTTCTTGCATGTGCATATGAAGATCCGCACTTCCGATCTGCGTGGCACTGTGTGGCATGCCACGTGACTACATTGTTTTCCTACAGCGTTGGCGGATTTCAAATTATGTTGCAGAGTGCATGCAAATCTAAACTGGCCGATTCGTGGAATTAATGTGCGCTGAAATTTTCAGCGCAAGCGTGCGAAAGTGTGCGAAACGCAGTGCCAGTGCGAAAATCGCAGCAAAACCCACGCACAGCGATTCATGGAAGTCCGTGCGCATGTAAAGGATAGTCAGGCCCAGAATTTTCACACCCAGAACAAGCCTTTTTGGGATGCCTGATGACCAGGTGTATGGGAGGTACAGGTTTCCACCTCACATAATACTCAACCTGGTGAGTGAGTGGGAGGATGACCTCACATCACCCACCCTGTGCTCCAAAGCACTCAGCCCCCTGGAGAAGGTCCTCAATGTACTGCACTTCTTGGCCACTGGATCATTTCAGCGGACAAGTGTTATAGTGGGGGGGGGGGTTCACAGGCCACGCAGTCACGCTGCCTACACCAGGTCTTGGCCATCATGACTGCACGCCCATCAGTCCGCAGGCACATATACCTTCCCAGAACACCTGCAGAAAGGCAGGCTGCCGTCCAGGATTTCTACGGGGTGGCACAATTCCCCAAAGTCCTAGGTGCCATTGATTGCACCCATGTGGCTTTACGTCCCCCCAGGGCATCAGAGCACATCTATAGAAACCACAAGCACTGGCATTCCATCAACGTCCAGGTAGTATGTGATGCCAAGGGAATCATCACCTCAGTATATGCCAACTATCCAGGGTCCACCCACAACAGTTTTATTTACAGAATGTCAACCCTAAACCGGGACCTAGAAGCTGGGTAGCATGGCGATACATGGCTGCTCGGTGAGTATAAATGCCACAGCACATGCATGCTTGTCAGATACTGAGTAATGTCACAACCCCACTAATTATACCCATCACCACCTCCCCAGGGGACAGTGTCTACCCTCTGAGCACCTACATGATGACGCCAATTCGAATCCCCACCACGCCACCCGAAGTAAGATACAACACAGCCCACATTGCAACCCGGGGCATAGTGGAGCGCACATTCGGAGTGCTCAAGTCACGCTTTCGCTCCCTTGACCATTCTGGCGGGCAGCTGTTATACGCTCCCCCAGTAGTGTGCAGGATCATAGTGGCAGCATGTGTCCTGCACAATGTTGCAACACGCCGGGGCCTGCCCGTGGACATGGTGGTGCCCCCACATCCGCAACCACATGCACGCCCCCTGCGCATGGGAGGGGAAAGGGCATGGGGTGAGGCAGCCCGTACGCAGCTTGTGGCTAATTACTTCACCTAAAATCACACCCCTGTGGAGTGCACACAGCCCTGGCACATACCATCTGACAATCAATGATGATGACATAAGGGACAGTCAACTGTCACAACCATACCAGCCTGAGATTGGTCACCTGGAAGTGTTACATTGTGTGCATCCCTACCTACACAAACACCACCAATGCTGTGTCATCAAAAGACACACTTCTATGCTGCTAAATTCATTACACCCTTGCAAAATACAACATGACAACAGTGCCATGTCACCCAACCCCTCCCCAGCACCGCCACCCAACACACCATGGCATGTCATGCTATGTGAGAGCAAACAAAGTAATCCCCAAAACATGGCACAAGTGTCACAAAGTACAGTGTCCCTAATGGAAACTGGCCACACACAACATGCTCCCAGTAATGTAGAACTAACAACACACATGACCAAATACTTACCAACAATACAATGCAGCTACACAACCTCAAACATAGCATAAACATGACAGTTCTAAGTTAAAGTAGTCTTACAACCTGATTATGCCAGCACATCGGCCACTTACAACTGTACAGTGCTGCTGCCACGCAAATGTGTAAGTGCACTGCTTACAACATGAACTCCATCTCCAAAGTAGACGGCCTTGTGAAGACATGAGGAATGAACCTACAAATTAGGAGGAAGACATGGATGCACAAGCACATATCAATACACCATGCAGTGTACAATACAACAACAATATCCACTAGGAATGTATACACAGTATTGACTACAGACTGCCCACACAGCTCATGGGAGTCCAACGTCACTGTGTAAGTCACTGTCACTTGGGCACACCCTTTGCAAGCCCATGGAAACGTGAAGCAGGAGGGATGTGTGTCTCACGAACCCAAGCATCTGACCCAAACTCAGGACAAGCCTGCATGTGCCCAGCCGGAATACAGTGAATGCCCACGGGAGCCACACAAGGCAACACACTGTAAAAAAATAAAAAATAAAAATAAAAAATAAGAAATGGCCATGTGGGGCCGGCGGGGGAGGCCACCCAGGAGGTCCAAGGACAGGGTGTGCACCAGCAGCCACCTGTGTGGATGTTGGGAAAAAAAACACCTCCATGGGCTCATGGCCTGCACGGCTATGCCAATGTGGGAGAACTGCTGCTGTCGCTCTCATTACCCTCTGCCGCTGCCACAGGAGGTGGTGGTGCTATGGAAGGCAGCCCATGCAAAGCCCTGGTATGGTCCTCCATGGCAGCAAGCATGCGGGTGTGGAAGGTCTCGTTCTGGAGGATTATAGTGCGGAGATCCCCATGCACCACCTGACGTGATGCCCGGATCTCCTCCCGAGTTGCCTGCATCTCAGCTGAGAGCGAACGTGTGAGCCGCTACAGCTGCTGTTCTGTCTTCAAGTTAGTGGAAGCCTCAAGGTCAACAAGAGTCTCCCTGAGGTGATGGAGTTCTACCCTCAGGACTTCCCTGTGGCCCTGGGACTCTATTGATATTGATTGGCATAGAGTCTCCAGTGCCGCCCGTCTGTCCCTGTTGGATGCCAACATGTCCTCCCTGTGTGATTGGCAAATGGAGTCTGTTGCCTGCTGTAGTTGCTCCATCTGCCTTTCAGGGGGGACAATGGACGTGGCCACCCTCTCCATTGCTTGAGCCATCATCTCAACTGATGCTGCCTGTTGGGTTGCCATACCATACATGGATTGTTCCCATGCGTTATTGCCTGGTGGCGTACGACCACCGCGTCTGCGGGCTCCACACCTGTTTGGGGCAAGGCGATCTGCGCCTTGCTGTGCCGGCACTGCCTGAGGCTGCAGGACTGCATTCCCCCTCTGATCTGCTGGCCAAAGGAACAGGATCAGATGTTGTGGAGTGTGACCCTGCATTCGGAACCGCCAAAGGCGGACTTACCAACACTGACATCCCCATAGAGTGTTCTACCCCTGGTGCAGGTGGGTTGGACAGAACAGAATCCCTGCCAGAAACACCTACCTGCGACGGCACATAGGTCTCATCATCCGAATCAGCACCTGAATAGAGGTCTGGGGGGGTGCACCCAGAGACACCCCTGGACAGAATGGTCTGCAGCAAGATTGGGTTCTCACCCACCACCACACCACATCCCCCACTGGTGCCCGGCCGTGCCTGAGATCCCTCCTGGGTCTGCACCATCTCCTCAACCTCAACAGCATCAAGTGCGTCATCCCCTGCAAAAACATGAAAGACAAAAAATGGAAACAGGCATTAGCACCATAGCACACAAATAGGCCTGACAAGCTACAGAACCAGTACATGATTTACACATGTCCCACATGACTATAACCCTCCCATGCATGCACTGTCACTGAGTTGGAAGGGGAGGCAAAAGGCAGACACTGAGGACACCAAGATGGAAGAGCAACACATTTGCTGCATGCTGGGTAGCACTGCCATCACACATTAGCCTGTGAGTGGCATGTCCAATACACATACATGACACATGCCATCACACAGATGGCATGTACCATAGCCATGGTACATTCCACAAGTGCATCCATATGTCAGTGAATGAATACTGTCAGCCATCCATGTGAGATGGACATGATGAGATGAAAAATGCTACATAGTGTGACAAAATAGGCATGTGCCACACACTGCAACACATCCAGTGTACAAAAATACAGTGATTGCAGGCCGATGTACACCTCAATGGTTGTGCACTTCAACATGACAGGAAACAACTATCATGTTCCACATTCAAACAGGCCCCAAAAATGTATGTGATCAGGCCAATACTCAATCAGCCTGAATGGTGAAATCATTCACCTAACAAGGTAACACATGTGGGCCAATGTGGGGTTCATCAATGACAGAAGCATGTCACAAATGTGACAATAGGGCTGAGGAATGCGTAGCAAAAGTGGGAGAATTGAAACAATCAGCCTGAACGAACACTGAAAAATACAAACAATGTTGTTGCAAGATTTAGGGCAACTGCCGTAATGTTGCGCTAAATTACTACTGTGGGCAGAAGGGATACTGTCACACCCAAATCCAAGGCTGCTGAATGTTTTGGATGAAGCACAGGGTGACCCATACCACTCTGGCACACACCCTCACCTGGCACTCAATCAGAACCCGTCACCCAAACAACATACACATGCATTACACACACATGCATGGGCACTCACCGGACAATGCATCATAATCAGGTAGTTCTCCCACACCTTGGATCTGTTCCTCTGTGACGAAGGCCCCAGCAACAGACTCATGTTCAGTGAGTTTGTTGTCCTCTTGTGGAGACCCACCGCCAGTCACCAGAGTAGCGGCATGATTTGAGGCCAGCTTGTTCTTTGCTCTGAGTTTCAGGTCATTCCACCGCTTGTAGCAATCATCAGCTGTGTGCCTCACAAATCAAAGGGCACTTATGCGGTTCGCGATGGTCTGCCAGTGTGCCCTACGTTGACCAGGTGTGGTCTTGCACCCTGCAGTCACCACCATTTCGCGGCTATGTGCTGACACATAGGCCACAAGTGCTTCAAGTTCCGGATCATTAAAGCAAGGCTTCCTTGAGGTACCGGAGTGTGTAGCCGTGTTTGGGGTCTCAGCCTGTCATGCCAGAGCACCCTTCTTCCTCTTCTTTAAAGGTGGAGCAGAGCCAGAGTGGCTTACGCCGCTCTGGTCAGTAGGGGCAGAATCACCGGTGGACTAGGTAGTAGGAGTGTGGGAATGCACAATGACCATAGGTCTTGATGCAGGCATTGGTTGCAGGGTAATGTTGGCAGGGGAAACGTCAGTTTGATGGACCTGGACCAACACTGTCCTGGCTGGGAGAGTCAGAGCTGGGGCGGATGGAGCTGCAGCTGCCCCTGCAGCCTCCCTGCCCTGCATACTTGGGGCAGCAGATGACATAGCTGCCCCAGATCCACGTGGCTTGGTGACAACTTGCACCGCCACACGTGGCCTAGACTTGCTGACCTGGAAGTCAGCCAGGGAGTCATCCTGTGCCATGTCAGGTGCCACAATGGGCTGGTCCAACACGGGCTGAGCTGGGATGGTGTCAGCCATGTTTCCCTCAACCATGGGGGGGGCATGGGTGTCCCTGATTGTTCCTCCACACATGGGGGTATAGGGGCACCCTGCAAATCCCGGCCACGTCCCCTACCGCGCCCACCATGCCCACCTTTTGAAGGTCGGCCACCTTTGCCTCCCTTACCGCTTGGTCGCCTCCCAACCATGGCACTGATGTTGTTGTGCGTATGGGAGTTGCAGTAAACTATTGTCCTGGGCAATTGGGGGTCAGAGGGGTAGGATACCAGATGGAATTCGTACCCTAGTGCTCTAACAAGGCTGTCTGTGACCCCTGGGGGAAGATGACGGGTCACGCAACGCACAGGCAGCCCAAAATCAAAAATTAACGTGCACGCAACCCCTTGTAGACCACGTGCATGAAAAAATGAACCCTCACTACGCTGTGGCACCCAGAAACACAAAACTAAGCATATGCGTAATACACGTAGCCTACAATGACCTCTGAAGGGGAACGCGACACACGGGGCAAGCACAGTTGCTAAGTAGGTGCGGAACTCACCCTCTGCCTGGAAAAAGAACGTGAAAAATACATGCGTGTGCGCGTTGGCAACACCCCCGCCAAAAGAAGAATTGTATGCTGTCTGAGGAGACAGGACAAAAGGAGAAGTGAACTCTGTTTGAGGAAACAGGCCCAACAAAAATTCTGCTGTCAGAGGTAACAGGGAGTACGAACTAGAAACGCTGTGAAGTAATCGTGTGTGAACCGACAAGAAGTACAGATTTCACTCACTCGCTCTCCACGAAAACACATACAAGGAAATGGCGTCCTACATGTAGCTTTTAAACCGGCCCACACGTACACGTCACATACGCGTGTACACGGGCGCATTCCTCCCATTACACGCGATGACACTCGGACGTGCAGTTTTTCCTGCTCTGTCATCACGTGCTATGAGGGAAACGCCCGCGCGCGTAATGTAACTTACGCGCTTACATGCTAAGGGCCTTTGGTCCAATTAAATGCGCGCTAAGGCCCTTTCCTCGAATTACACGCTGACGTGCAATTTTTTCACGTGCCAAATCACTCCGTATCAAGCTGGCCACGCAAAAACACACGGAAGACCACGCTCCTGCCCAGAAGGTTGAATTACTGCCCCCCAGAGCCCAGAGCACGCTCCCACCTGCCATCTACTGCTGCCTGACTGCCTGCTGCCCACGTGCCCTGCCATTTGCTGCCTGCACGTCAGCCAGGGGTGTAGTCGCTGTGACCACCCCTGCTGGAACCGAAGACTCCCGACTGGGATTCCATCGCTCCACAGCCCAGCCCCAGGACCCAGTTTCCCACCCATTCCTGCCTTTGGGGTTGCCATGTCCAGCACAACACCATCTGGCAGCACTGACAACCCCCAGCCAGAGAGGCAGAGGGTCACCAACTTCACTGCCACCGAAGTTGGTGTCCTGGTGGAGCAAGTCCTGGGGCAGTATGATGCCCTCTTTGGAAGTTTGCGCGCCGACAATGAAGGACGGACCAGGATCTGGATGGACATCGTGACTGCCATCAACGCGGAGGGGGTGGCAGTCCGCGACTTACATCATGTCAAGAAGCGCTGGGAGGACTTCAGGTCCAGGACCCTCAACAAGGCCCGGCACCTCGCTAAGGCAGCGGATGCTAAGGGGTGCCGGGGCCAGCTGTCGAACCATCAAATGAGGGTCCTGGAACGCATATGCCCAGCGCTCTACATCCAGATCCTTGAGAGGCAGACCCGTCTGGAGTCGAGCGGTAGGTGTACATGCATGTTGATAGTACGCTTTGCGTGTCGTGGTGTGCCAGTAGTGTGCAGGTTGCACATGTGTTTATGTAGGGCCATGTAGGGATGTGTATGAACATGGGCATGAGCCTACCACAAGTGAGTCCTCTCAGTTGTGAGACACATTGATGGTGTATGTGTTGGTAAGCATGCTGGGCAAATGCAGGTGTGGGAATACACATGTTTGTGTTTCTGTGTATGTACATTGGCATGGTTGTGGCATGGATGGTGGTTCATAATGCATGTATCCGCACTGTGTACATGTGCATGTATGTGTATCTGACAAGTGTGCAACTGTGGACGTGGCTATCTGGGACCGTGTTGAGCCTGTCCTGGCCGGGATAGCGTTGCGTCAACGGGGCATGCGAGGTGACGTGCAGTTTTTTCGTGAAGAGACTGCACGTCATCTCGGGTGCCTCTTTGACCGCGTTGACCTGCTGGGACGGGTCACCAGTGCTGGATTCCTCGGTGTGGTGGACCTACTTGCGACCCCCTCCTCACCTGAACCCACTACGCGCAAGTCGTCCTCCATGCCATCTTCCCACCCATGTATCACCTGGGTACCCTGTGAAGCTGCCTCTGACCCTGCGGCCAGGCTAGTGGAGGACACATCCCTGCCACAGTCAGGAGTCGGACGTCCAGCAGGGGTGGCCACCTCAACAACTGCACCCCAGCCGCAGGAGGATGTGCAGGCAGCAAGAGCCAGGGCACAGGCAGAGGCACAGAAGCAGCAGCAACAAGGTGGGAGCCATCATGGGTCGGGGCCTTCGACATCGGAGGGGCAGGCATCGGCCAGAGGGCAGGAGGACCCAGGACTGGAAGGGTCTTCCGTGTGGCAGCGGTTAGGCCATGCTATAGATACGGAGCGGCAGCGGGCAGAAGAGGCACGGCTCACGATGGTCAGGGCGGAGAACTTCATGCGGAGGTCCTTGAGGCGGGCCGAGTGCCTCGAGGCAATTCGCAGGGAGTTGGAGGAGAACATGTCGTCCCTGCGAACCCTCGGGGCCATGGAAGAGGACCGCCTCCAGGACATTGAGCAGGAGTTCGATGATGCCCTGGCCCGGGACATCCAAAAGTGAGCCGTCGGACTAGCCCGCTGCCCTTGTAAATAGTTTTTAGAGTTAGGTTTCCTTTTCGTTTTCCTTTTATTTGTGGTCAATGGACAATGCCACACAAATTTGAATATAGTTATATTTTAAGGTAGTTTGTTAGGTAGGTTTCATTTGTTTGGTTGGGATCATGGACCCTTTACATCCTTGGACAATGGATTGTATATAGTTTCATCATGTATTCATTTTTTTTTTTGCATTATGGACATGGAGCAATGGATTTATTTTTTCCGGACAATGGATTGTAAATAGTTGGACTATGGATTGATTTCTCTTTTTTTAAAAATTATGAACATGAAGCATGGAGATTTTTTTTTACATTTCCTTTGGATTTGCGTTGTAGGAGGGTGACTTTGGACTGTTTTTCTTTCTTGGATTGGTTATCATTTTCAATCAGTCATCTTTTTCACATGCTTTTCATTTCATGTTTCATATTTTGGTATGCTTTCATTTCATTTTTGATTTTATGTACATAATACATTTCCATTTTTTAGTTCCATGTGTGATATTCGCTCATTGGGTTGATGCATGTGAAAATGTGGGTTTACACAAGCAATGCCAACCAGCGTATGTGTGTGACGGACATGTGTTGATGTACGTAGTTGACTTTTGGTTTGTGTCATGAGATTGGCATTTCACTGCTGCGGGGTGGGGGTGCAGAGGGACATGAGTGGGACATGAGTGGGGGCCTGCTGGCAGGTGCACCTCAGTGCTGGGGGCTGGGGGTGCAAGGGGACATGAGTGGGGGCCTGCTGGCAGGTGCCCCTCAGTGCTGGGGGATGGGGGTGCAAGGGGACATAAGTGGGGGCCTGCTGGCAGGTGCCCCACAGTGCTGGGGGGTGGAGTGCAGGGGGACATGAGTGGGACATGAGTGGGGGCCTGCTAGCAAGTGCCCCTCAGTGCTGGGGGGTGGGGGTGCAGGGGGACATGAGTGGGACATGAGTGGGGGCCTGCTGGCAGGTGCCCCTCAGTGCTGGGGGTGGGGGTGCAAGGGGACATGTGTGAGACATGAGTGGGGGCCTGCTGGCAGGTGCCCCACAGTGCTGGGGGGTGGGGGTGCAGAGGGACATGAGTGGGACATGAGTGGGGGCCTGCTGGCAGGTGCCCCTCAGTGCTGGGGGGTGGGGGTGCAGGGGGACATGAGTGGGACATGAGTGGGGGCCTGCTGGAAGGTGCACCTCAGTGCTGGGGGTGGGGGTGCAAGGGGACATGAGTGGGGGCCTGCTGGCAGATGCCCCTCAGTGCTGGGGGGTAGGGGTCCAAGGGGACATGATTGGGGGCCTGCTGGCAGATGCCCCACAGTGCTGGGGGGTGGGGGTGCAGGGGGACATGAGTGGGACATGGGTGAAGGCCTGCTGGCAGGTGCCCCTCAGTTCTGGGGGGTAGGGGTGCAGGGGGACATGAGTGGGACATGGGTGGGGGCCTGCTGGCAGGTGCCCCTCAGTGCTGGGGGGTGGGGGTGCAAGGGCACATGAGTTGGGGCCTGCTGGCAGGTGCCCCTCAGTGCTGGGGGGTGGGGGTGCAGGCGGACATGAGTGGGGGCCTGCTGGCAGGTGCACCTCAGTGCTGGGGGGTGGGGGTGCAAGGGGCATGAGTGGGGGCCTGCTGGCAGGTGCCCCACAGTGCTGGGGGTGGGGGCGCAGGGGGACATGAGTGGGGGCCTGCTGGCAGGTGCCCCTCAGTGCTAGGGGGTGGGGGTGCAGGGGGACATGAGTGGGACATGAGTGGGGGCCTGATGGCAGGTGCCCCTCAGTGCTGGGGGCTGGGTGTGCAAGGGGACATGAGTGGGGGCCTGCTGGCAGGTGCCCCTCATTGCTGGGGGGTGGGGGTGCAAGGGGACATGAGTGGGGGCCTGCTGGCAGGTGCCCCTCAGTGCTGGGGTGTGGGGGTGCAGGGGGACATGAGTGGGACATGAGTGGGGGCCTGCTGGCAGGTGCCCCTCAGTGCTGGGGGGTGGGGGTGCAAGGGGACATGAGTGGGGGCCTGCTGGCAGGTGCCCCTCAGTGCTGGGGGGTGGGGGTGCAAGGGGACATGAGTGGGGGCCTGCTAGCAGGTGCCCCTCAGTGCTGGGGGGTGGGGGTGCAAGGGGACATGAGTGGGGGCCTGATGGCAGGTGCCCCTCAGTGCTGAGGGGTGGGGGTGCAGGGGGACATGAGTGGGGGCCTGCTGGCAGGTGCCCCTCAGTGCTGGGGGTGGGGGTGCAAGGGGACATGAGTGGGGAGCTGCTGGCAGGTGCCCCTCAGTGCGGGGGGGTGGGGGTGCAGGGGGACATGAGTGGGACATGAGTGGGGGCCTGCTGGCAGGTGCCCCTCAGTGCTGGGGGGTGGGGGTGCAAGGGGACATGAGTGGGGCCTGCTGGCAGGTACCCCTCAGTGCTGGGTGCTGGGGGTGCAAGGGGACATGAGTGGGGGCCTGCTGGCAGGTGCCCCTCAGTGCTAGGGGGTGGGGGTGCAAGGGGACATGCGTGGGGGCCTGCTGGCAGGGGCCCCTCAGTGCTGGGGGGTGGGGGTGCAAGGGGACATGAGTTGGTGATCAGTAGTGCAAGGTGACATGTGGCTTGGCTGGGGGGCATGCCCATGGTGGATGGGCTGCCTGCGGGACATGACCAGGGGTGCAGGGTAGTCCCCTGTGGTGTGGGCTGCCTGCAGGGGTCGTGGAGGGTGTAGAGGGAACACCTGGGAGGACCCACACTGCCAATTCACGTGTAGGACTCCCCGCGCACCCCCGAAATTCACGTACCTCGCTCTGACAGCAAAATCGCGTGTGAAACTTCCCGCGCACCCCAGGAATACACGTACCCTGCTCCAATCGCATGTAAAACTTTCCGCGAACCCCAGTAATACACGTACCCCAATCGCACAGGGCCTATCACATGTGAAACTTCCCGGGCACCCCCGAAATACACGTACCCTGCTCCAATCGCGTGTGAAACTTCCTGCGAACCCCAGTAATACACATACCCCACTCGCACAGGGCCTATCGCATGTGAAACTTCCCGCGCACCCCCGAAATACACGTACCCTGCTCCAATCGCGTGTGAAACTTCCTGCGAACCCCAGTAATACACGTACCCCACTCGCACAGGGCCTATCGCGTGTGAAACTTCCCGCGCACCCCCGAAATACACGTACCCTGCTCCAATCGCATGTGAAACTTCCCGCGAACCCCAGTAATACACGTACCCCACTCGCACAGGGCCTATCGCGTGTTAAACTTCCCAGCACCCCCGAAATACACGTACCCTGCTCCAATGTTGTGTGAAACTTCCCGCGAACCCCAGTAATACACGTACCCCACTCGCACAGGGCCAATCGCGTGTGAAACTTCCCGCACACCGCCGAAATACATGTACCCTGCTCCAATCGCATGTGAAACTTCCCGCGAACCCCAGTAATACACGTACTCCACTCGCACAGGGCCTATCGCGTGTGAAACTTCACGCACACCCCGAAATACACGTACCCTGCTCCAATCGCGTGTGAAACTTCCCACAAACCCCACTAATACACGTACCCCACTCGCACAGGGCCTTTCGCATGTGAAACTTCCCGCGAACCCCAGTAATACACGTTCCCCGCTTGCCGTGCTGGTACAGGGTTAGCGCAGCCCTTTGTGCTGGATTGGGGATTTTGATGGCTTTTCCCTGCGCGAGGGGCGTTCTTGGGGGTGTAACTGGCGCTGCTGCAGGGTCGCTGCACCACTGTGCGCCTCGGCTGGTTTTGGTAGCTTAAATCCATGAATACGCTGTGCGTGGAAATGGATTTTAGCGCACGCGGTTGGCGCAGAGATTCGCATGTGCACACTGTGCACCAGCCGCGTGAGCCACTTGTGCACAAATTTCTATGAATTACCCCAAACATGTTTCCACTAAACACAAAGTAAAACTAATGGTAACACTCGTCCCATTTTTATTAACTGCACTAGATACATGATAAATAGCCACATCGTGCCAACATCACCGCCATTATGGCGCGCACAATGCAAACCCCTCTTTCCCATTAAGACATTTATCAACCACCGTAACATTACTCCCAACTTCAGATGGTACCTTCAACATATCATGGTCATTCAAAAGGGTCTTACCAATCTTAAAATATTTGCATCACTGCAACAGACCATAATACACAACAGCATAATCGAGTACAGAATCATACGACCCCCTCTTCCAGGTTGACTGCATTGGGATGTCACACGACACATTACCATTTAGCACTTCTAGGCCCAAGACAGTCAAGACGGAGGTCCACAAACTTCCATGAAGATCTTTCATACTGACAGACTTCATAGACATCAAACAATCACAACTATGTTCAAAATCATTGAGATGTGGAGAAGTTGAGTTAAGCTCCTCAGCAATAATAATGTGACCATTTTTAATTTCCACTAGCCATTTACTCAAAAATTCAGGTAATGTAGCCAGAAAGAACTTTAGATTGCAAATCCCTATGTGCCAATGTATGTTAACAGCCAAAAAATGTGCTGGTTCACCATCTACCATTAAATCTAAGACTACACCCAAAACTCCTCTCTGGATGCTACATTCCATATATAAAGTGCCGCAATTCTGGACTTCACAGCAATTAAACGACCACCTGAGGTCCTACCTCCCATACCTTTCTTAGCGGCCTAAAAGAAAGTGGTGTGACCATCCAAGAAAGGTCGATTCATCAGCCATGTGTCCTGCAGAAGGATAATATCATGACCTGATAAGATTATACCTTATTTTGGATTAGAGGAAAGATGGCTATCCCATGCAAATTCCAGGATATGACATTTAATTATTCACTAAAGTTCCTGAGATTTCAAACCTGTACACTGAACCTTAGAATTCAGGACACCCGAGATCCATGACCAATCTTTCCCATCAATTTTGTGAGATTACTCTTGAGGTACCAATTTTATTGATCGACTAGAACTCGACTCTTCTTGGATGCAAACCACAATATCTCTAGGTAAAATTTCACACTTAGGGTCCCAAGTATTCCTTGATAAACATTTCATAGAAGGAGTAAATAGGGTTATGTGATAGCCCAATTGTCTCAATGAGATAGATTCCTTCAAGATAACATCATGGACAATCTTTGAGGTTATAGCCATAGTTACCAAGTCCAGTCTATCATCATCAACAAACCCGACCCTAGCAATGTCCTTAGTAGATATGGCCCTAAGATTAGGCACTTCCAAAAGAGTGCTAAATCTTAGATTGATTCAAGGCCACAGCACAAGCATCTTGTAGAACATATTCAAGTAGCAATCTGTTGGGGGAGTTAAAAATGGTACAACTTGCTCCTGTTTGTCCGTTTTATTCACACAAGTTAGCTGCTGCACAGGCACTGTCACAGATCTTTCTTGAGGCCATTTCGATGAAGAAACCGCCCCTCGTAGCATGCCGTTTTTTTCATAGCTTTTTGGTTGGGGGTGTTCTTTTCACGACTATTGATTTATATTCACTTCACTTTAGTGGTTGAGTCATATGTCTAGTCAGATAGCGAGGATTGTGCAGAAACTTCACGGATTTTAAACTTTTAACAAATTGTTTGCTTCCTCTTCTTCCACCTGACAGACATTTCTTCATTTTGTGAATCATCTGTGTGTTTTTGTTATATGTCCACTTTTGTTGTTTAAATATTTACTGTGTTACTCCAAAAAATATACATGTGCCCTTTTTCTGACTTTGATTAACAAGGAAAGGGACGGTCAGGTTCTCACCTAGCACCCCGCTACCACCTACACCAATTAATCACTAATAATGGGTTTCTTCATACACATTTGTTCCTTGAAGGACATTTCTGTGTTTATGCTAATAGTATATAAGACTGCCTATGTCAAACTGCTTCTAAAAAACACAGTTGGAGACCCAGAAGACACCACCAACTACTGACCTCTCTCATTCGTACTGTACCAAGAAAGCTTTGTATACAGCTTTTTGGTTGGGGGTGTTCTTCTCACGACTATTGATTTATATTCACTTCACTTTAGTGGTTTAGTCATATGTCTAGTCAGATAGCGAGGATTGTGCAGAAACTTCACGGATTTTAAACTTTTAACAAATTGTTTGCTTCCTCTTCTTCCACCTGACAGACATTTCTTCATTTTGTGAATCATCTGTGTGTTTTTGTTATATGTCCACTTTTGTTGTTTAAATATTTACTGTGTTACTCCAAAAAATATACATGTGCCCTTTTTCTGACTTTGATTAACAAGGAAAGGGACGGTCAGGTTCTCACCTAGCACCCCGCTACCACCTACACCAATTAATCACTAATAATGGGTTTCTTCATACACATTTGTTCCTTGAAGGACATTTCTGTGTTTATGCTAATAGTATATAAGACTGCCTATGTCAAACTGCTTCTAAAAAACACAGTTGGAGACCCAGAAGACACCACCAACTACTGACCTCTCTCATTCGTACTGTACCAAGAAAACGTATAGAAAGCTTTGCATACAGCCAAATATTAAAGCATGTAGATTCTACAAACCTACGAGATCACTCACATGTTAGCTTTAAACTTTTGGGAGGCACTGAATCAGCACCAGTATCCACCTGGAGCAGCCTCAGAATATCCACAGCATAGTTACCAACATGATCCTTTCCAATCTGTAGGTGCTCATTCAGTCTGGGCTTTTCCTTTGAATTCTGGGACTTGCAGTTTGAGTTTAATAATGAGAACTACAAGTCCTAGAATGCAGAGAAAATACCTGGACTAGATAAGCACCTATAAATTGGAATGGATCATGTTGACAATTATGCCAAAGTTGTAAACACTTTGGCATGCATACTGCATGCATACTGCTTGATATCTCAGTAGCCTTCAGCACCACCAACCATAGTACACTAATGAAAAGACTCGAAGAAACTGGAATCTATAACTTTTACAATGGATAAGATCATTCTTGACAAGCAGAATATAACTCTCCTGGCTTCCCCCTTTATGCTCGAGCCCACACATCATAACATGTGGAATCTTTCATTGACCAAACCTATTATCACTCCTCTTCAACATCCATGTAGCCCTGCTGGCGGTCGTAAAAACATATGGGGCCCCTTGTTAGAACTATGCAGATGACACCAGCCTATATACAATGGCTAACAAACTAGATCTCAAACCAAACAGAACAGAAAGGATGATATCTGTACCCCACCCTCCCCTGAACACTACAATCATGGCTTCTGGAAATGGGTAACTGCCCAACAACATCTCAAGTGATCAGGAATCCCATCATATTAATGGATAACGGCCTCACTCTGGAAGCACAAGTCAACACAATACTCAAAAAGTACTTCTACTAGCTACGCTCATTCAGACGGATTATGGTCTAGCTAACCTTCTCACGCAGAACATTGACTGTCATATCTCTGCTTCTCTGAAGTATTGACTTTGCCAACAGCATTTACCTGGGAGTGCCGGACTACCTTACAAAAACAAACAAGCACAATGATCCAAAACACATTGTTTAGACTACTACTCAAACTAAGCAGAAGGAAACACATAACACCAGCTCTTACAGAATTGCACCATCTACCAGTTTTAAAAAAGAAGCTCCTTCAGAGTCCTATGCATTGCCCACATAGCCCTTCGCGGTCAGGGAGCAGAATGCAGCCAAAGCAAAATCTGGCACTACCAAATGAAAAGAAATTTAGGATACAGAAATGGCATGCTAGTTTAAACTGGGAGATTCTGGCCACATCCTGGTCATTCCTGAGACCCTGATCAAAACCCATAAACGATATGTCTGTGAGCACTCCCTTGCACAGGGTTTATTACCCGCCCCAACCTGACCTTCCCAGGTGGCGGACTTCCCTGGAAAATGAATAACAGGCTCTCATGCCCTTAAAAAGATTACATCTCCTCTCCACAGTGGTGCCAGGTCATAAAAATCTGAGCCTTGCTGTGGCTGACCATTTGATGTTATCGCAGCTGCCTTCTGCCTTCCTCCAGCCTTCAACCCCGCTCAACCAGCTTTCCTGGTCACACAGAGTTTATCTCGTCACTGCAGGTTCCTGCAGCCTACACAGCCCCTAGCTACGAGAGGCCTTGTGGCATACAGATGTATGTATTTTGCCATGTACCCCGTGTTCCCCAACTGTACCAGACACGTGTCCCGAAAGACCCCTGTGTATGTATGTCTGTGCATGTATGTTCAAGACTATAGTGTCCCCTCACAATGGTTTCTCTATCTGTAAATCTCCTTTCTTGCATGCGCATATGAAGATCCTCACTTCCCATCTGCGTGGCACTCTGTGGCACGCCATGTGACTACATTGTTTTCCTAAACTGGGATATTCTATAGAGAAAATTGCTAAACTCTGGCTTTTCCACTATTGCAGCCAATCTCTGGAATACACTATTAAAGGAAGTCTGTGCATAACAGTACCCTCCTGTTGGTGTACCCAGGATCTCCCTTGTGTTCTTACAATCGTTGTACATTTTTGTATTTGGCATGTTATAGTAAAAAATACTTTTCCCACCAATACAAAAGATAGTAAAAACAATGTCTAAAAAGTCACAAAAAATCAGACAATGACACAATAATTCCTCACCTTATTAATAAAACAACACATTAATTCCAAACTGAACCAAAAGAACCTACCTACCACCGTTCACGTCAAACACCAAAAATATATCCTACAGAGTCCCCCAGGGATGTTGCCACTCTCCTCTGCTTTTCAACATCTACATGTGCCCACTGACGAAAATCATTCAAACCCACAGATTTACCACCTCCAACTACGCAGACGACACACAACTGATTTTGAAAACAAAACAGAACCCAGGACAATATAACAGCCTCAACAACTGCCTCGCAGACATCTACAATTGGATGACAACAAACAACCTTAAACTGAACCTGGCAAAAATGGAAATAATGCTCTGACTCGCAGGATTTGATGGCGGGAACCCACAACTGGACTGGCCGTTCAGCATGGGAATGCAACCAGAGACTACCGACATAGTAAATAACCCAGGAATACTCATGAACAACAGACTATCCCTGTATCTGCAAGTCAATGCAATTGCACAAAAATGCTTCTTCCTCCTACAACTACTCAGAGGATTATTCCCCTACTTCTCCTTCCCCCACAGTACCCTCACAATCATATCCCTGATACTCACAAGACTTCACTACGCAAACACCCTCTACCTAGTAATGCTGGAAAGATTCACAAAAAAACTCCAAAGAGTGCAAAATATAGCACCCAGGATCCTATTGAAACTAAACAGAAGAGACTACATCCCTCCAGCATTGAAAAGCCTACACTGGTTACCAGTAAAAAAAGGTGCATCAAATTCAAAGCACTATACATTGCCCACCAAGCCTTACACAGACAAGGAGCACAATTCCTCCAAGACAAAATTATCCGGTATCGCTCAGGATGGGAACTAAGATCCATAAACGACCCACAAATAGAGGCAAAACACTACGAAAAAAGGACATTCGGCAGAAGAGCATTCTCACGTCTAATTGCTAACATCTGGAACACCATGCCGAAAGAAATTAGAACCAAAGAAGACCACATCACCTTCAGGAAATGGCTCAAAACATGGCTATTCAACAGACAATTACAATCTTGAATGGACACCGGCAACAACACTGCAGACAAACAACTACAGAGGGGACGAGCTGGACCAAAGAACCCCAACCAAGAACCTGACTCGATACCGTCAAGCGGCAACCAAAGAGCTACGCCAAAGGCTCCAACAAACCGAACAATTTACTAACCCATTTTCCCCTTCCTGCTCCTTCAACATAACTGACGCCACTACACCAGACCTTGAGCTAGCCACACTTCACATAAACAAACCAGGAATCAATACTATGTTCACACCCGGCATCCCTAGATGCTGAAGCACATCTAGAGTGAACCACCCACATAGTCCATAAAACCTTCGACCATGCAATTACACACCAAGATACCAGATTATTTTACAGATACGGCCACCCGTGACTCTGGATCTCTTAAGTACACTATCGAACCAGTGCCAGCCAGTCTAGTTATTCCTCAGTTTGGTATGAGTCTTTTTTTAACTGAGCATTTCTGATAAAGCAGTCCTGCTAAGTGTAATTACCTGGCTAGACTGGCATTTGGGTGCTGCCAGTCTAGCCGTTTCTTATTGCAGCATTGTATTTTATTTTAGGCATCTGTGATAAAATGATATGATATAAATCTAGTATAACATGCCTGTACACATGTGTTTCTAGGTGCGACAAGCAAGGGAGGGAAGATAGAGGGAGGACAAGACAAATGATCTTACTAGGCCTTGTGTCATTCAGATCGTGCAAGTGCGAGAACGAGAAATGCAAAGGGAAATGGAGGAGGTAAGTGCAAGGAAGAAGGGAGGGGGAAAACGGGGCCGTAATGCTCTGCCAGGGAAGTGCGGCTCTGGGTAGTGCAAGGAGAACAAGGGACTGTAGGGTTACAGTTACAGTCCCTAAGTGCATGGTAGACAGGAGGCAATGCAAGGGGGACTGATCAAGAAAGAGCCTGGACTCAGTGAGACTCTGAGGGTAGCCAAACAACCAGTCGATACAGCAGACAGGTAGGTCAGTTAGGTAAGCAGGGGAGGGAGATTCGAAAGCAGAAGAGAAGAGGAAAGTTTTGAGCTGCTTCCGGAACATCAGGTGGTCTGCTAAAGTTTGAGAGGGACAGGGAGGCCATTCCAGAGGGAGGCATCTGCAGAGGAGAGAGATCTACCCCCCACTCTCTGTCTGTAGAAGCGTCTAGCCCTTAAAGAGTTTGAGGTAGCTGGGGGAAGGGCTAGAGAAAGAAGGTATTTTGGTGAGAGCGTTGGATGTAGTGTGGGCCCGACCCCAGAAAGCCTTGTGGACAATGCAAAAGGTCTTGAACTTGATTCTTGAAACCACCGGGAGCCAGTGGAGAGATTTCAGGTCTGGAGAGATATGATCCCTGGGCTTGGGGCCAAGGATAAGTCTTGCAGTCCTGTTCTGGATTAGTTGCACAGGGCGGAGAGTAGAGGAAGGCAGCTTGAGAAAGAGGCTGTTGCAGTAGTCCAGCCTAGTGAGAAACAGGGCTCTGAAGACAGTGAGCTTCTGTGGGAAAGTGAGAAAGTGAAGAGTCCCTTTGAGGAGGAGCAGCTGGTAGGTAGTGGGACTTCTTGGCCACGTCCAAGATGTGAGGAGAGAAAGAGAGAGTGGAGCCGAAGATGAAACAAAAGGTTTTTTGGCTCGCAGGAAGGCAAAAGAAGAGGGCCCAAGGTGGTCGGCCTGAGTGAGAGAGGGAAAGCAGGGGCAGGGGGCCAATGAGAAGGATCTCCATCTTAATGGCATTAAGGCAGAGATCGTTGGGTGCGCACCAATCCTGAATCACGGATAGACAGTCAGGAATGAGCGAGAGATGAGAGGAGCCTGAAGGAAAGCTGAGTGCCATCTGCATAACACTGAAAGTTAGAGGAGAAGGTAGAGATCAGGTGGGCCAAAGGGGCCAAGTAGAGGTTGAAAAACCAGGGTGAGAGGACAGAGCCCTGGGGAATGTCACAGGTAGAGAGAGGGGTGGCAGAGAGAAAGGGACCAACTTGGACCTAGGAGAGGCAGTCCAAGAGGAAGAAGGTCAGCCACTCCAGGGCCTGATCCGTGATGCCCAGGTTCTCAAGTAGTCGATTGATCAGGATGGTGTGGTTGAATGTACAAAAGTAGAGGAAAGATCAAGGAGGATTAGAACAGAAGGAATACTGGAATCAAGGTTGGAGAGCAGCTCTTCACAAGTGTTCAGGAGAGCAGTTTCCATGCCTCTGGCAGCTCTGAAGCCAGACTGATGGTCATGGAGACAACCAACAGATTCAATGTGGAGAGTAAGCTGGGAGATAGCCAGCTTTTTTCCAAGAGTTTGCCAAGGAAAGGGCTGATGGAGATTGGATTATAGTTTGCCAGACAGATAGGATCGGCAGGCGGCTTCTTGAGGAGTGGGTGCACAAGGGAGTGCTCAAGGGGAGAGGGGAACATTCCAGTGGTGAAAGAGTGATTACAGAAATTGGCCAAGGCTGCAGCAAGGGTGTCAATTTGGTCCTTGATGGTTCTGGATGAGCAGGGGAGAACCCGTTTGGACGAACCTTTCATGGATCAGACTTGTCTAGAAACCTTGTCAGGTGTTGTCAGAGAGAAAGAGGAGAAAGGAGGAGAAGTAGAGATGGCCAAAGGGGGGCCGAGAGAGGAAGACGGAGAGGAAGAGGAGATGGAGGACAGGATGACCTGAGTTTTAGCAGAGAAGTGAGAGTCCAGAGCCATACAGAGGGCCTGGGAGGGAACCGGAGAGGTAGACATTGCAACAGGATCATCTGGATGGGCCAGTTCTGTGCAGATGTCAAAGAGTTTGTACATGTTGTTACAGGCCGCAGAGACCCGGGCTTGAATGTGTGCTCTCTTCTTGATGAGTGTTATTGCTTCGACTGGCATTTGGTGCAACCAGTCTAGGTATGTCTAAATATTTTCTGGCATGCTTTACTATAATGTTATTCCGTGTCTACACTTGTATACATTGTGCAGCCAGTGGGACATGTTTTTAACGTGGTATGTCATTTCTAATAGCAAATAATTAATGTTCCTGTGCACTGTTGGTGACTTGCGTGTATTGGATTGGCATTACACCCTAACCCTAGAACCACAAGTAAATGCAACAGTCAAGAAATGTTTTTTCCTCCTCCACACGGCAAGAAGAATCCTACCATTCCTCTCCTTCATGCACAAAACACTCACTGTCGTTGCCCTCATCATGTCAAGAATCGACTATGCAAACAGCCTCTACCTCGGAATACCAGAATACCTCCTGAAGAAACTACAACGGATCCAAAATGCAGCAGCCAGACTACTCCTCAAACTATCAAGAAGAGAACACATCACTCCTGCCCTAAAAACACTACACTGGCTCCCAGTAAAACACTGCATCACCTTCAAAACAATGTGCATAACGCACAGGGCAATAAGTGGACAAGGAGCAGAATTCCTACCAAAAACAATAACAATCTACAAGCCGACAAGACTCCTGAGGTCGAGCAATGAAATCCGCCTGAAACCAAAACCATACCTCAAGAACAAACTGGGAGGCACCTCCTTCTACCACCTGGCCGCAAAGACCTGGAACAACATCCCAAAAGAAATAAGAAACACCAAAAATCACCTAAAATTTGGAAATGACTAAACACCTGGCTCTTCAACACCACAGACTCAAACTGAAAACCGAAACAGAAAGGAAAAAGGATGACTAAACTGGAGTGGACATGGACAACTCCCAGTACCGACTGTGGACAACTCCCTATGTGAAGAAGCTCCCACGGCACCTGGACAAAGGACGCCGGTTAGAGTGGAACACAGGAGACACCCACGGACACAGAGTCAACAACCCACCCTAATTCCCACCCAACACCCGCACTCTCCCCTTAGTTGCCACCAGGTACCACAGGGTGGTGGAATTATCAGGATATTAGCAATCACTGAACTATCTGAGCTGTGGACATTGGCAGGTGCACTAGCCGTACGAGTGGGAAGGGAAGACAGGTAGCGCTGCGAGCGAGGCATGGGGGAGGAGGGGACCAGATGTTAAAGGGTCCTTGAAGGCCGGACGGACCCAGATCAGAACAGAGGCGCAGGGGTGCTCCCGAACCCCACCTGGGGAGATTACGTAAGCCCAGCGCCTCAATTCAGGATAAAGAGGCCAACTAACCAATTGCACTAACAATTCCCCCCTCTGCATACACCTCTCAAACTCCAAACCAAACACAACCACAAACCTACAGCACAACAAACTGCACAAACTTCACTACATTGCAACAACAAAACAAAAAAACAAAAAACACACATAGGCTTGCACAACAGTACACAACGACTACCGGCCGAAAAACACACCAGGCCTAGCCAATGGACCCAACGGGCTGAGGCCGCCAACAGCACATCACTGCTCTCTTGCACTTTTCCAGCTTCTTCCCACTACCCCCAACCCCCCTTCCTCTTTCAGAGCCGCCAGAGCGCCAGGGGACCACTCCGGTGGTGATAGTGCACGGTACAAATGTCCTTTAACATTACCCTACAAAACAATTGTAAACACGCTGGCTTTTTAGCCAGTTTTTCTCAGAAAGTGTGCTGTATATTGCATTAAAACTCATATTTATTTATTTCTGTGCGACATACCCCTTCAGCAGCACGTTCATACGTATTGTGCAAGCATGATAATCTAGGTCGGCTCAGAGTGTAGCACAACCCGTGATTTGTTGCTGAGATGGGGGTGGGGGGGACCTCAGCATGACTCGCAGGGGGGCCCCCCACATTTTGTGTTACACCACTGGTCATGTTGTCTTTATATATATATATATATATATATATATATATATATATATATATATATATATATATATATATACATATATATATACTGCAGTTATTGCATGGGCTCTAACTGCATGTACAACTCCCGCTGATATTTTGACAGGTTGCATTTTTTAGACTCTTAACTCACACACAGCTCAAATGCCCTTCCTTAGATTTTGCTGACACCTATCGGCCATGTTAACGTATAGCTCCTAATTCTCAGTGCCACGTTCCTTTCTTCAAGATGTAAACGAAATGTTGGCAAGACCTTTCTATCCTCATTTTCATGAGATAGGTGACGCTACTTTTCGCACTAGCAAACAGACCTACGGACGCCCTATATTGCCCTCACCCAGCGGATCTAGTGTTCTCCTCCAACCTTAGACGTAACCCTGGCTCATCTTATTTGCCTTCACTCACCCGGGACGTTCTCATTGCTCAGCAAATTCTACAATTTATAATCAGAGAGGTGTGTCATTGTTCTTCACTTACACAGTGGTGTCGCTAGGGGAGGTGGGTGTGTCCGCCCTCTGAAATCCTGGGCCCCACCTTGGGCCCCCACTACCTAAGACGAGCAGTGACCTTGTTCTCCGTTCGTGGTGTTATTTGAGACACTCACTAAGGCAAATGTCTGCAGATCACACGGCAAATACTCTCCTTTGTTCTCAAAGCTAGCAGTGATCTTGGCATGCATTCTGGCATCGGTATGAACATGAGCACGAGCAACTTCTCAGGTGTTCCTGCCCGGCTTCTGCACAGCGACCTCCATAGTGTGCAGAGCAGCTTGCAGCCCCTCCCATCAGAATGTAGCGCACAAAACCACTAATGGTGGGCCATTAGTCACTGGAAGTTTTCCTGCCTGCATTCGGGTGGGAGGAGAGGTGCAGTGGGGTGTGGGTAGTTGGTGGGCACAAAAGCCGCTCTGTAGGAGT
Organism: Ambystoma mexicanum; assembly: GCF_040938575.1. Classification (NCBI taxonomy): domain Eukaryota; kingdom Metazoa; phylum Chordata; class Amphibia; order Caudata; family Ambystomatidae; genus Ambystoma; species Ambystoma mexicanum. Next base: position 1,134,565,529 of record NC_090932.1, on the reverse strand, counting down.
GCTTGTAACATCACACATTACCTTTCATAGTCGACCCACCCCCCCACACACACACACACACACTTTCGTCTTTGGTCCCCTCTGTGCCCCTCCTAAATTTGATTCTTGGCGACACCACTGCACTTACATAGTCCACTGAGTCCAGAAAATCCCTGAAGACCAACCTGTTCTACCTGTGACTGGCCAGTCTGCTCTTCCTCCCTCTCAGCCCCATGATACTTTCGGGTGGCCAGGCACTTTATACGTTTTCCTAACATAACATGTAAGTTGTGGCAATGGTGTTGCCTGGCCTGCAAACGAAACAGCATTCATTACTATCCACATTGAACGTTACAGGGGGTCTCCCCACATATGGCTCGCCCGAGAGCGACCTTGCCTCTGTCCATCTCGACTTCCAACATATAGTCACTGTGTTACATGAGTGCACATACATTTGCCTACCCATGTCTAGTTTTGAGGTGACCAGTTTATGAGACATACATAATTAAAACAAAGAACTACTCTCCATACTCGGACCCACACCGCCTTCCACACATCGCTTGTCTCTGAGCTCTGACTGGAAACGTCGCACATTGCCGAAAGTGCGCACGTTTGATAGCCGTTGCAGACCACGGAGTAAACCGAGGGCCTGTGTACAGGATATGGCCATGGCTACAAGAGATGTCTCTCACAACGACTGCCCTAGCGAGAGCTCAGCAACTCCTACAAAGAACCAATCTCCAAAAAACACGCCATCACTCACTCCCAAAGACCCAATTCCTATTCAGAACCTCACTGCAGCCACCTTACTATCACCCACTCCAGCCCCCAGAAACCAACGGACCGCTCCATAGCAACCATCCCGCGCGGCCCCAGCTCCTTACCTCAGAAACCACTCCACTGGTCCCATTAATCACATGCTACTCAAGACTGGCATAACTGGACCAGCGCAGCACCTGCTTAATTTGTGCCGGTGGTTGGGGGTGGGCCCCACCGGCAGAGTTATTTCGGCACCGGAACTCATTCTGCCCAGGGGATGAAGGCATTCATCAAAGAAAGTTAACACGAAAGGGTTAACTTTCTTTGATGAATTCAATCGCTTGCTGAGGCCCAGTTACCCGCCAGCGTGGCGCCAGCCGTGCGCCCTCCAATAACAAATTGTTGTGGGTGAGGGTTGGTGGACTCTAGTGAGCTGACAGAGCTGATTTTGCTACAAAAAGAAGCAGAGGTGATCCCCTGCCTCCCCGCCCCTGCTGAATGAATGAGAGGGGCCCGGCAGCCTTTCATTTCTTCCCCAGACCAGAGTCATCTGGCCAGTGCTAATGGAGTTTCCATGTACGCGAGGTAAGCAGAGCCTTTGATTTATTGAGCAGCCCTCGCGCTCATCATGAGGCTTGATTTAATGTTTAAGTGGGTTGCATGTTTAATCTTTATCAATCTGTGAACTCAAACGTGTTTATCCAGCAGATTGACGCTTTGTTCAACATGAGGCTTGATTTAATGTTTAAGCGGGCTGCATGTTTGACCTTTTTCAACTTATGAACACGAACGCGTTTATCCAGCAGATCGCCATTCTGAGATATGCCGCCGCCCGGGTTACACTGGGTACGACCTCTGGTGGTGTTTAGAGATTGTCTCCATATGTTATGGTCAATCTGCTGTTTGTTTTTAACTATATATACAACTATTGCAGCACTAGCGATTTAGAGCTTGGGTGACAGTGACAGGCTACACTATGGGCCTCATTACACGGTATGCGGTAAAAACCGGCAATTACCGGCATGGCGTAAATAGCGTGTCCGCCCTCGCAAGAGGCCGCAAATTGCATGCCATTACGAGATCGCGGGCACGAGCCTACCGCCATGCCGGTAATGAGCCTACCGCCATGCCGCAAAAGTCCCCAAAAAGTCCCTTAACGGCATCCTCGAAAGCGCTGTTAGCACTTCCGCCCTGCCGCCACATGCAAATAGCGGTTTCCGCAAATAGCGGTGACCGCCATTAGCGGTCACCGCTAATAGCGGTCACCGCTATATTGCGGAAACGGAAATAGCATCATCGCACCGGAACGGGAAAGAGCACGGCGGCCATCTTTAAAAACACAATCCATTGCCATCCCCCTTATCCAGGACACCTTACCAGGAACCATGTTGGGAAAATACAGCAAGGACACCGTGAAGATGCCCAAGGCCATTAAAAAATCGTCTGAGCGGCAACGCAAGGAGAAGTTTTGCAAGGAGGAGCTCCTGATGCTAACGCAGACACTAGCAGACAATGCTCATGTCATCTTCAACAACGACATGCGTCGGGAGACCATTGTGAAGAAGAAGGCCATCTGGGAAGAGGTAGCCCACAAGGTCAGCGCGGTAGGCACCACAACCCGCACAGTCAAAGACTGCCGAAAGAGGTGGGATGACCTCCGGCTCCGTGTGCGGAACATTCTATCCGTGAACCGAAACCTGGCTACGGGCACAGGAGGAGGCAGTGAATCGCCAATCAAGCTCACCCAGTGGGAGGAGACATGCGCATCAACCATCGGGGTGGAATGCATTGAGGGAGTTGGACAAATGGAGCATGGCGTGGCCGTTTCGTCCGATGGAGGTGAGTGTATGCATCAAACAATGCACAGTGAAGTGTGATGTTCCCCCCAATCATGTGTCCATATCAATGCCGTGGCTCCAGCCACAAACAGACATGCATGCATCACCACATGCCCAAACAACACAGACCCATTCATGCATGACCCACCCAACATCCCCATTACCTGCATCCACACTGAAGAGCCCGGAATGCATAGAACGGCATGACGTATTCATTTTGCTCAAGGCAGGTCGACCCATTACTGATGGTTGTCAACATTTCTCACCCTTGCAGGATCACACACTGACACTGAGGAGGCACGCACTTCCACACCTGCTCCCACATCCAGCAAAAAAGCAAGGAGGGATGCCACAGGGGACACCGCCACATCCACAAGGGCAGCCAGGACGAGTGTCCATGACCACAGGGACAAAAGCAGCCGGAACACCAGTTGCACGCATCCACAGGCCATGGCTGCTCCCGTCGTGGCACCCACAGAAGTGTGTCTCCCAGCAGGTGAGGGCAGCATCGAGGGAATGCACTCTGCTGCCACCAGCTCAACGGGTGAAGCAGCAGCCACGGCCCCACCTTCAGATGAGGAGGACACACCTGCCATTGATGCCGATAGCCAGAGCCCCAGACCAACAAGCCCCTTACTGGCAAGCCCGAGGTACTCCTCAGGTCCGGGTAGTCATGGAGATCCATCGACAAAGACATAGAAGCACTGACATCACAGCTTTTAGAATTCAAGTCAAAAGAGGATCTGACACAACTTTTGGAAGACATCAACTCCAAATTGAGTAATTACAAAGCAGACATAGAACAAAGGAAACTACGTAAGTTTAAACGTGATACGTTCGATTATTTGAACGATATCGTGTATACCTGGCAGGAGTTTTGCCATCACAGAAACGTCATCAGAAATCGAGCTAATAATCCTAATAACTCCAACTCAGGGAGTGACAGTAGTAGTAGTAGTGTGGGAGAACCAATACTGAAAGATCAGTCACAAGAACAAACTTCACAGCAAGCACCAACACCTGGGACTACAACTTCCCACCCTATACCATCTCAATCTGGGACAGTTGCTAGTACCACAGGTGTTTTTTTAGGCCTGAGAGACAGACCAAAAGAAAAAGAAAAACACGACGAGGCAAGAAAAACACAACAAGGAAGATACAAATAAGTGAAAATCTAGTCATGAACCTATCAAGCAAAAACCTGACGAGTGGCCAACTTGATATCTTAAACCGTGGTCTTTCCTTTGTTCCTACTTGCAACACATCACTTTTTGAAGAAAAAATCTGTCTTCACAGATTGTTGAGGAAACTAAGATTGAAGATGTTTTTCGAATCCGATTTTGATACAGAATCACAGGCCCTAGAGGATGACATCTTACAGATGCGCCCTAAGAGTACTTTCGACCCTCAGATTCAAAACTCGATCTTGGATCTCTTCGAGAAGAGTGTCATTAATGACCTCAATAGAATTAACTATCATAGCACTAAACCAGTTAATATCAAGAACAGCCAACTTGAACATGTTGAACAGTTGGCTAAAGATGAAGATTTAATTATCAAACCTGCGGATAAGGGTGGGGCAATCGTGATCATGGATTCATCTTACTACACACGGAGATGTTTGGAACTACTTAACGACACCGTTACTTATACAAAACTTGATAATGATCCACTATTTAGAATCAAAGCCATCATCCAGAAAGCTGTTGACAATGCTTTGGAAAACAACTGGATAGATTTAAAAACAAGTCAGTTCCTTATAAACAAATATCCAATCACGCCTGTGTTCTATGGCCTACCAAAGGTTCATAAAGACAATATTAATCCGCCACTCAGACCAATAGTTGCGGGAACCGATAGCATATTTGACCCCTTGGCCATCTATGTGGATCGTTTACTTCAACCTCTAATCCAGAAAATACCAACCTACCTGAAGGATACTACAGACTTCCTCAATTGTTTACAAGAAATCATAGCCCTGGACACTAGCTGTATTCTCTTTAGTATGGATGTATGCAGCCTTTACACCTCTATTCCCCACATCGAAGGGGTCGATGCTGTACTCTGGCTTCTGTTGAATCATGGACATATAAGAGGGAATAAAGAATTTATTGTGGAATTATTGGAAATAATTCTTCACAATAGTTATTTTAGATTTCAGGGCCAATATTATGTACAATCATCAGGTACTTCAATGGGGTCTGCCATGGCTCCGGTTTATGCTAACACCTACATGTATAAATTTGAAAAAGAAAACGTGTTGGAGCACCCATTTTGGTCATTCAAAATCTTGACCTGGAAACGTTATATAGATGATATCTTTGGTATTTGGTGTGGAACACGAGATGAATTGGATCTCTTTTTGGAACATCTGAATTCAGTAAACAACACAATCAAATTCACAATGGAAGTAGGGGACCCTTCATTACATTTTTTGGATGTGAGCTTACAGATCAAAGAGGGTCACATCGACACCACGGTGTACCATAAACCAACAGACGTGAACAATCTTTTACATTTCAGCAGTTTCCATCCTAAACCCATGCTTAAAAGCCTACCATTTAGTCAAATGTTAAGATTGAAGAGAATTATCTCAGATCCAGCAGGCCTTGACTCAGAATGTTCATTTTTAGTTGAACGATTTGGTTCTAGGGGGTATCCAGATACTGTCATAGGAGAAGCCCGCAACAGATCAGAGACCTTCACGAAGGAACAACTACGCATCCCTAAAGTCAAAGACAAACCCACACCGCTACTCTACATTTCAAAGTATTCACGACAGAGTTTCCAAATCAGCAAAACTTTGCGTAAAAATTGGATCATACTACACAATGATCCCTTTCTCCTGAAATTATTTCCTAAAGCACCAATGATGGCCTTTAGACGTGGACACAATCTCAAAGATAAACTAGTGAGAGCGGAAAGACCTCCTAAAGACAAACAACTTGTACTGAGTACCATAAAGAAGGGTACATTTCCCTGCTTGAATTGTACGAACTGTAACAATGTTATAAAAGGTGAAACGATATCTCACCCACAAACTGGGAAGAAATTCAAAATCAGAGATTTTTCCACCTGCCTCTCCGCAGGTGTCATCTATTCATTGAAATGTCCCTGTGGTAAATTATACATAGGACAAACCATAAGACCCGTCAAAGAAAGATGGTCAGAACACAAATCCACCATCAGATGTAAGAATCTCAGATCCCCAGTGGCAAGGCATTTCATCGAATTCCAACACACGATTGCACAAATTAAATTTCAAGTTATAGAAATTGTAAAACGTCCACCCAGAGGTGGCAATTACCAATCCCTGTTGTCACAGCGAGAGAAGTACTGGATCCACACACTTGACACTTTGCAACCTAAGGGTCTGAATGATGAATTCTCTTTGAGTTGCTTTCTATAGTTAATTGTGAAATCCACATACTACATTGCCAATTACTACACACAAGTGTCTGTATCCCGGATTTAAAACAATTTTTTGTTTACACTACTTTAATATTCTATTTCATTACAACTGTTGTGACTTTGATGTTTTCTCCAAAGGAACTGTATTCTCCTTTGTTTGACTTGCCTATATTTACTTAATTGTTTGCACTTGTCCACGAATGACCTATTGAACCATCTTTCTATGGGTTCGAACCTTGTATGAGTAATAGGCTATATCGCAATCTCTTATCCTTGTCCTCAATCCCCTTGCCATTGTATCATACTTGTTTCACTATATAATGAGTAGCCTCATGACTCTATATGATTTGTTTTGGACTATTTAGAGTAAACTGCATGTACCATTTGTGTTATCTATCATGACTGTAATGATTACTGTATTATTCACAAATTTCTGTTTTTTTAGTACCTAAATTATAAAATGCGTTACGATGGTGAACACCAGAATTCCTAAATTTCGAACCCTGTATGAGTAATAGGCTATATCGCAATCTCTTATCCTTGTCCTCAATCCCCTTGCCATTGTATCACACTTGTTTCACTATATAATGAGTAGCCTCATTACTCTATATGATTTGTTTTGGACTATTTAGAGTAAACTGCATGTACCATTTGTGCTATCTATCATGACTGTAATGATTACTGTACTATTCACAAATTTCTGTTTTTTTAGTACCTAAATTATAAAATGCGTTACGATGGTGAACACCAGAATTCCTAAATTTCACTATGGAACATATTTACTCTACCTTTCTTATTCATCCTGATCTCTGGTCAGTCCTTATGAGTACGTTTGCACTATGCGCCATTGCAAGATGGCCCCCATATTCCTTACTCACCGTCCTCTATGCCCCCTTTTTTATGTTTATTATTTAGTTTCCTTTTTACGTCTGACGGCGTGTCCCCAGCACAGTTCGTTTCCTAGGTCACGACCGTGCGGAGCCACTGCCTGCCGGTTTCAGTTTCCACTAACAGTGTTCTACACACTGTATAGGTAAGCTACCGCTACTTGGATTTCTTTGCCCGGTTGGGAGACCCCATGTTCATTTCTCTTCAGTATAACAGAAATGTATGTGTCCCCACTTAGGTGCCAGCAGTACGTGTCTCTTTGCAGATGCCCTGCATCGTATAATTGTTTCAAATATTTGTTGACCACACGGATGCCCCTGATACCTTGGCTACCCGTCCCGCAACTCGAGTGAGTGCATTCTTTAAAACCGTTTCCGGTTCATTCTAAGTATCATTTATTTTATTCAGTAACGCTCTTTTGGAGTTTTTCTTTTTTCTTTTCCCGTCCATAGGAGGGGTAAGGTTTTTTTCTTATACACGCTCCCCATATTGTCTCTGCTTTTTCACTATTCAAGGGTGGTCCTTGCTATTTATAACCCACTACCGCCTTTGGCTTATCTCGATCTGTTCTATCTTTTATCACACCATTTTCTAGATCCCACCATGTAGGTGGATCTCACACAATACATCTCCTTTGTTATGGGTTTAGTTATCAGTATAGAGTATTTCTCTTTTATCTGAGAGTTCACTCTTTTCACCATACTAGATCTCCAGTATTCTGCTTTTCACCATCTCGCTAGCATCTCGAGTTATGTACAGCTTGTCAGTCAGTCCTTGACTGTTATGGAAATAAAATAAAAGATTTTACTTTTTGTCTCTTTGTAATGTTGTCAACAGTTCAATTGGGCCCTTATGAAGAAGAGGTTACCCTCGAAACGCGTCGGCCACCCCACAATTGGACAGCATCATCTCTTCATCATTTATTGCTTCATCGCAATTTGTTTTAATATGTCATACGTCATGAATCACTTTGTATAACAGATTGTGCTTTTTGGCAAATTTTATTTTGTTTTCTTCTTTGCCAAATAAATCGTTATATGCTCAACTAACAAAACTGCTGTTATATATTTATACATTGATAGATTTATACCTATATATTTGAAGGCCCTATGTGGCATCAGTAAATAGTGTGCAGGGGACAGGAGGGCCCCACCTCTTGGGCCCTCATCTATTTTCTCAGTCATGGAGATTCACCCACCCCTGAAGGGATATGGAGCCCCCAGATATCCTCTCCTGATGCAACTGCAATGGGACCAGGTGCATCAGCCATCCCACCAGCACCCACCATGCGACATGACCTCTCGAGCATCTACCAGAGGCAGAACGAGATGAGTGGCCTAGTAGGTCAACATGTGGCAGAGACAGTCCGCCTGAGGGAGGACATTGCTACATTGGCACAGCAGACAAGGGAGGGCATGGAGGCATGCACCAGCCGAATCTGCAGTGAGATGGCCCAACTGCGGCAGGCCATGAACCGCATAGCAGACGCTATTGAGCGTCGGTTCCCACTCGCGGCCCAGGAAGAACCAGGCCCCTCCTCGTCTGGGAGTTCACGCCAGACTAGTCCCCTGCGCCGGTCTATGCAGAACCTGCGGCGCACGGCTTCACAACCACCAGATGACGATGCAGGCACTGGCAAATAGGGCCACCAGGATTCGTGTGCCACATGTGGCGATGGACACAATCACGACATGAGACTCACATGGGAGTGTTGAGGGGGGAGGGGGGTAAGGGTCTGTTTGGGTGTGTTGAGGGGGGAGGGGGGTAAGGGTGTATTTTGGGAGTTTGGGTAATGCACTTTCGTACCACAATATGTTCAATATACACTGTTCAGAGTTTGAAACCCAAGCGTGGTCTCCATTATTGTGTATGTGTCATTCATTGTGGACAGGGTCCTTTGTGGGCCTCGAAACATGCACCAGGGCAACAATTGCCATCTACGTCCATGCTATTTCACCTTGGTGCATGATGAGATTACAGAATCAGATGCTGATGTACATCGTGTGCCTCCTTGGCACTGCCTCTTTCATGTCCTACCGGGGCATTCCACCCGCACTCATCCTCAGCCACATCATACTCTTCTGGTGGTTGCATGTCAATTTCAGGTGGCATAGGCACGTTCCATCATATGCACATTTTGTGATGCTCTACACATGCCATGGTTGTCTTTGCCACTTTGACACGGCCGTACAGGAGTGCCACACCCAGGCCGCTTAGGCAGCGGAGCACTGTCATTGGAGGGATGTACTATATTGTTGTCCTCTTCCTGCTGGTTCTGTGGGTTCCGTACAGGTGTTGGGAGCCACCTCCTCAGTGGATCGCTGGCATTGCCTGTATGGTGTGAGGAATGGGTACCTGTTACGGGTCACCTCTGGTGTGGGCTGTTGTTGTTGGTGCTGCACTGCTATCATGTAGTCAAGGCTGTCATGTCATGCTGCTGCTATTGGCACCATCTTGGTGTGGGAAGGGGTGTGGGTAGGGGTGTGGTGTGCTCTTTTGTGCTGCCTGTCTCCATTGCATGCACCTGTGCTGATTGTGTCCACCTGTAGTTGATGGGTACACTGCTCAGGTCTCTTAACGGGTGCTTTTCGATGCCGTTATTAGCGCCATGCCGGTAAGGGGTTTTTGGGTGTTTTACATGCCGCTAATACCATGTCCGCATGGCTTGTGATGGCCTGGTATTAGCGCCATGGCGCTAATTCCGGCCTGGGGGTCGCGCGCCCGCGGCCTTGTCGCTATTAGTGGCACCGTAATTAACGGGTGCGCAGATAGCGGTGGGTTCGGGTCGTGATTGGCTTAGGGAATTAACGGTACCGGTAAATCTTTACCGGTACCGGTATTCCATTACCGCACAACGTGTAATGAGGCCCAATGTCTACAATTCCCTTGATTTCTGTCGGCTAACTTCATCCAGCCCTACAAACAGGACGTTACTTTGGAAATAGCTTTATATACAACAATGAAATAGGCACTTGCTTCACTAAGGATGTTTCTCTGTAAACTAGCATTCTATAATGGTCCATACACTGAATATTATGATATGATATGGCATTTATAACGCGCCTATACACAAGTGTTTCAAGGCGTGAAAAATTAGGTTTGCTTTTTCTTTTCTTTCACTTTTTCTCATGCCCGGCACTTGATGCACACATGATATGATAAACATCACCTCATTGGAACTCTTTGAGCTTGCTTTAATGGAGCCTCACCATCAAACTTTGCACTAGAAGCACTTGCCAGTTCTTCTTAGAGTTAATGACTTAATTATTTGGCACTGTAGGTGTGCTACTGGTGTAATAAAAATGTGTTAACCAGGTTTGTCTTCACCCACTTGATTTATAAGCACTATGCATGTCCTTCACTGAAGTCCTGTAAAAAACAAGTAATGCCAAAGCGAACAGTTTTGGCTTTTGTATAAGTATTAGGCATTTGCCAGACACTTTTAGATGCCCAGCCCAGGTATTTGCACCATTTTTCACCTGCTACCTTCTACAGCCAGGTAATACCACTACGGCAGTGCCTGGCAAGTGCCTTTCCCATGCCTACACAAAAGCCCAAACTGTTGGTGTTGCCAATGATTTTTATCCATGGGGTGAAGCTGACCTGGCTCTTTGTGACAATGCTAACATGTAAATCAACGTGCCCATATGGAAACTGAGTGCAAAGCAGAAAGAAGATGTTACACAAGATACTAGTCAGCAGGGGGAAACACTGGAACACTTGTGGCAGATAAAATAATTGTAGGTAATTAGGAGGCCTAGATTTCATTGGGTTGCTTATGGAGCTGCCAATCAAATGCCCAGATGCCTTAGTTTCTGTATAACTTCCACCTTTAACTTCTGGTGCCTGTCCTGCTGGTTATGTGCAAGGCGGCATTACGGGTGCTGAGGCAGAAGATAAGAGGGCTATCCCGAACATAACCTCCACTTCAATATGAATAGGAAACCTACATAGAATAGACATTTAGAGGCCAGTGGCCATATCCTAGGTCATAGCAGGGGATGTCGAGGGGAGAAGGGGTCTGACCAGGATCACAAACCTTGGCTCAAATAGTTGGATTTCAAGGTCTACAGTAATAATGTCTTGTAGAGTTTACTTACAAAAAACGCACATTTCTAATTAAAGCCACATGACAGCATGTAAATCATTATAGCAACATCTTAAGCCAAAAGAATATTGTTGTGGTTTTAATGTTAAACTATAACTCCCAGAATGCAAGTTGATGCCAACCTGAAAAATCTAGTTAATCCCACAGTACTTTCAGTGATTTAAAACATGTAATAATATAAGTTGTGAAATAAACAAAGATAGATATGTGTGCTCCTTCCACATCCATCCCACTACTAGCCTGTGCCAGCAGTTGATGCAGAGCCAAACATGTGACATGGAGCAGCAGCAGCAATGTGATGGGCTGGTGGTGGGCCAATCTAGATCTAGCACTGAACCGGCCTGGGCCGTGACGCCCGCATTGCGGGCGGCACCCGCCGGTCCCAGCCCGGCATTAGGGGGCCAAGATTTTTTGGGCCCTGGCACTTATTTTTGTACAAATTAAGCACTGCCGCCCCCTCACCAGTACCCTCAAACATTAATAGCCCACACAACCGAGCGAACTACCCACAGTCCTGGTTGCGCCGTTGTATTACAAAGCTACTGCAATTTAACAATATTTACATACTTTATACAATTTCTTTCCTTTCTTAACTGTCCCTGGGCTGTAAACGCCACGCCTTTCTTACCACGTTTTCCCACCCGTCCTGAGCCGAACTTTCAATGACTGGCAACTTCCGGTCCTGTCCCCAGGTCCTAATGCATCTCTTGCAATGGTCATCAGGTTCCCCCCGCACCCTCCCAAGGTCTGAGACTAGTGGGGTATTGCATCGGCCACACCCCAATGCCCTGCCCTACTAAAGCCAGCTTTCAGCTCTGAGGACATTAACACAGATGATGCATCCAAGAACTGGGTTTGCACCATGAGGCAGCCATTTTGAGTATGGTACACAAAAAGGTATTGCGGTTTAAACATAGGTGCACAGTAGTACACATGGAATTAAGGAAAAATTGGTTCACTGCCAGCAGCCGGCCCTGGTCACATTTAAAGTCACTTTGGTCAAAAAAAAATAACGCGACTCCCTGCAACACTCCACTTCTTGGCTTCTGCATCCATTCAAAAGGTGAAAAGGCAAATTGATTGCCAGCATTAGAACGCCCCGTCAGTACCAAGTGCACCTGCAAACTGAGTGGTGGACTTGAGTGTCTAAAGAGATCCCGTCTCCTCAAAATTAGTCGAAATTCCTAACAGAAATGTAGATCTCTGTTGACGTCTATGTAGGAAGTAACGTTTTCTCATTCCCAATTTCAGTTCTAGTCCAAAGATTATGTAAACCCCGACAAGCAAATCACCTAAGACAGTCCTCTCCATAGTAATTGGCTAATGGCTGTGGCAGGACTTGTGGCTGCAGATCTCGGAACAGGAACGCACTCCATCCTTTTCAATCGCTGCTCCCTGCCCAATGCCTTTCTCTATGTTCAGAAATAATCAAAGTGTAGAAACAGGCTTCCGCTCCCATGTGTGTAAACTGTGGCTTGAAGAGCAGTCAAGGTAATCCTTCTAATCTTTGCAGAGACCCCACGTGTTTCCCCTCTAACAACACATTGGGCCTCATTCCGAGTACGGCGCTAACCAATGGCACTATTAACGCCTTGGTTGACGCCGTACCCGGACCGGCAGCGCCTTGGTGGATGGCAGAATTACCGCCCCATTCCAAGGGTGGCGGGGCGGTAATTCCCCAATCCCCATTTACCCTTCCCCATTCCCATTTTTGCCCCATAGGGCATAATGGGAGTGGGGAAGGCGTTAATTACGCCACCGTAAATTACGGTGGCGTAATTAACATCAAGGTCCCTTAGCGCCATGGTTTTTAACACCTGCTAAAAGCAGGTGTTAAAACCTCCATGGCGCAAAGGGAACTCGGAGTATGGCGGTAAGGGATTACCGCCACCGCTCTCGTTAGCGGTGGCCACTATCCCTTACCGCCATACTCGGAATGAGGCCCATTGGCTGCAAATCCGTCTTTTGCAGTTGTGGGTACTGTCGAGGCTTCCCATACCTTCACATGAGTGGAATCGCAGCTATTTGTTGTGTCTTGACCCTTGTACTTGGAGGTACGTGTCTTCACTTCCCTTGGTCAACTGACCTATTTTGGGGGCATTTCATCCCTTATGGTTACCAGGCCTGGAAGACTGTCCCCTGAGAGATTCCTGTATGTGTATCTAGTCGGCTTCACTGCAGCCAAGTTCTGCAGGGGTACTGCATATCCCTTTATTTTTTATTTTTCAGTAGTAGCATTTTGTTTAACGTTGGACTGGCTGGTGACAGTGGAGTTGTTGTTTTTGCTGCAGTATTCCCTTTTCAGTACCATATTCTGCGGATGGCCATGCCTTGATGTTGGCCCCTGATTATTTTTTTTCTTAGTGTCCTGTGGTCCGAGACCTTGGTATAGGTAGATCTTACTGACTAGGCTGCTATTAGTGGTGATTCCCTGAAGCTCACTGGGCTCTCTGAAGTGGTAGTTGCGGCAGAGCAGCCAAGCCTTACTCGTGGGGGTGTAGGGGGAGAGGGGCGGGATTGGTTCATAGGTACAGTATACACTTTGTATTGCACTTAAAAGTTCAACAGACTATCGGTGGCAGATTTAAGGCAAAGGGCCCTGTGGGCAAAAATGACACAGGGCCCCGGGTGGGTAATGGAGGCGGAGCCTAGAGTTGGCAGAGTTGCACAATGCTGAACTTTAGGGACACTGCTTCATTTTTATGTTTTTTTTAATAGTTTTCTGTGTTTGGGGCTCTGACTCTAGCTAGAGACAGCTGGGCTTCCTCGCCAGGTGTTGCTGTCAATGGTGGTAATATTGAATGATCAAGCCGGCAGCAATGTTGGAAATGATAAGGTTAAAGGCAATGGGCAATAACATGGGCAATGGGAAGGGACATTACAAGAGGTGATATTACGGGGTACTTCCTATTGCATGCAGAACCATTGCATGCATGTCCCTGGTGTCCTTACCCCCACACACTTGAAATGTCATTGAACAACACCGACTTAAAGGAGTTCACCTTTTTATCTCAAAACATGCCAGGGGTTCCCTTTTTTGTGGGTTCTGCTTGTGGCACGCGAAAGACCCCTTGAGCCACCACCTTTATATCTCCTCCAGCTCCACAGGGCCCTGCTGCAGGGCAGTGAATGGACATGGAGAGGGAATAAGGGCAGGATAGTGAGAGAGAAAGTAGAGAAGGAGCAGGTTACATGAACACTGATGGGACAGGAGGGTGGAAAATGAAGGAGGGCAGAAGCGTGAGCGAAAGATTAAGAGTGAGAGGAGGCAGGAGATGATGTAATTGAAAGGAGCCAGGTGAGGGTAAAGGGGTTAATGGGTACAGAGAATGATTGAGGGCAAGAGAATGGGGCAATAGTTGATAAGGCACAAGAGTGAGGGGAAATGCAAGGTAAAGAGGATTAAAGGAGGGGGAAACAGAGAGCAGGAGGTTAGGAGTGTAAGGAGAATGGGGAATAATGGAGGTCTTAAGAGTCAGGGAGAAATGAAGAGTTGCGGGGCTGGAGAAAGGGTCAGAAGGGAGGCAAGTGAGTGAGGAATGGGGAGTGGAGGTGCAGCAACATAAAGGCAAATGGTGTGTTACGTGGGGAAACGAGGAAGGGATAAATGGAGTGAAGGAAGGCAGGCAAGTATGCGAATAGCAGCAACATGAGGACAAGAGCAGGATTATACCAACAAACCTTTGTCAGTAATAGAGAAAGAAAAAGGCAGGAGGATTAAGGTAATGAGGCAAGAACAGATGATGACTGAAAAGAGCAGTAAAGAGTAGGATAGTGGAGAGAACATTGCTGGTAAGGAAAAAAGAGGGGGGAGACTGCTGTATGGCAGAAAAAGGAAGCAGGAGGGAAAGGACTAAAAGGGGAGCATATTAGTGGTGTGAGGTGAGCAGGGTGCTTGCCCTGGATGCCCACCTATATAAATGAACAGGGAAACAATTAAAATGCAGCCACTTAGATATGGTTGTATTGAAATGGGCCAAAAAGCTCCACATGGTTGATGAAAATACCCTTTATGTGAGTTCTCCGTGTTCATCTTATACCAAGTTGGCAGCTAAAACAGCCCAGATGAAACCCAAGGTTGGGGAACAGGGCTGGGTGTGTCTGTAGGCCAACCATCCAGTATTTTGCCGGACGTCCCAATTTCAAGGGCCGTGTCCCGTGACACACACACTGCCCCTCGGGACAGGAATAAGGCCTGACTTTTCTTCTCTGACAAAGGATCAGCCATCCAAAGTCTTCCCAGCTCACGTTCATGTGATAGTTAAAAGTGCAGGGAAGTACAGAGTCTTTCCCACTGCTCCTCCAGCACCCCCAAGTTGAGCTTTGTGTCAACCTCATGTCAACCTCATTTCAAGAAACCGATTAGAGTTTGATGTTCCAGACACAGGGGCATCTGGGTAAGGACTGTTGTCCCTTAGAAGGTGCAATTGGTGGGTGATGATACATGGAAGGGGAGTATAGCACTTCCTGGTATGTAAAATAATGGGTCAGGCAAACGAATTTTTATATTTAAACATGTTATGGTTTATACAAACCTTTCATGAGGCATTCCCTCCCTCAATACAAAAACAAAATCCCTCACATTATTATACAAGAATCCTTTCCCATCCCACTTTCATTCTCAATTCCCTCCCTCATGAATCCCAATCAATAACAAAGAAACCAAGACTATCCTAAGCCTCCAGTCTCATTTAAGATGAAGTACCTCCATATAAAATGTAGTTATTGCTAATACCACTTTCAATTTTTCTCCCAATTTGGAACCCTCCCACCATTCCTCTTTCGTTAAGGTCCTGCACTCCAGAAGAACCTCATAATGAAACTTCCTTCTTGTTAACTCAAGGGCGTCAGACTCGAGGAGTAGGTGTTTGGTTGTTTCCAGATGGGTTTTACAATATTTACACATAGAAGAGTCCACCCTCTTATACCTCCTGTATCCCATATTTTGCCTGCATAATTGTGGCAGAAAGGCTCTAACCCCCTCTTGGTTTGAGGACATATCCGAGAGGAATAAATTGAAGATGGTGGAAGCCAGGGGGCATCCTAGTTTCAATCCCCTCACAGTTGGAATAGCAGCAGAGAGTATTCCCCTGGCCATAAATCTCACTTGAATTGATGTTCCTGAATACAAACTCTTAGTGGTGTCCAATAAATCCGGCGGATAGCCCCAATACGACATCTTTCTCCATAGTATCTCACTACTGATACTGTCGAAGGCTTGCACCAGATCAATGAACGCCATATAAGTATTTTGTTGAGATTCCTTAGTTCTCATCTTCAAGATATTAAGAATGAATAGGTTCAGACTAGTTCCAACCCCTGGTACAAACCCTGCTTGCCTGATTTCAAAATGCCCTGACTCGCGGACCCATAGATTTAGATGTTTTAGAAGGATCGCTGCAAAGATCTTCCCTAGGGAGTCAAGGAACGCGATGGGCCTGTAATTCCGTGGGTTGTCCCTATCCCCTTTTTTTGTAAATAGGGACCACTATGGCAGTCCTCCATGAAACTGTGACTTTCCTGGCTGCCAGTACTCGAGTAAAATTATCATACAAAAGTATGACATTCCTCCGGATTCTGTTTGATGATACTATTTGTTAAGCCATTCGGGCCTGCCGCCCTCGATTGATTTAGATGTTTAATTCGATGAAGTATATCCTCCCTATCGAAAACAATCGTCCAGGGTGGCAGGCATCCCTTTTTTATTGAGCATATATTGCTGCTAGCTTGATGCAGAGAATAGGTCCTTAAAGAACCTAATCCAAACCTTCTGTGGCACTGCGGATGTCATAGATGCCAGTTGGAAAGCGGTGCTGTTATTAAGAAGAGACCAAAGATCCCGGGTATTCCTATTGGATAATGCCTTCATCATAGCTTCTGCATCGGCTTGGAACCACTGAGCACTGGAATCCAGCAACCAATTTCTGTAGCGATGTTTCCTTTTCTTTTTCTGGCACACTATATCTTCAAGAGGTTTTGCCGTTCAATAGCTCTAAGATCCGATCTAAGCTCTCTTTTCTTCTGCGTGACTTCCCAACTAGCGGTATGTAACCTCTTTTCATTCGGTTTAGACCCCATTGCTGTTTTCCTCTGGAATGCTAGCAGGACTGCAGTATACTCAACCTCTCCACTGTTACTCTGTATAATGCCTTTTAATCTGGATGAGATTTTAGTGACCTCCTGTGGGATTTTATACGATTACATCTTTGGTAGACCTGTAGTGGCTCGTCTAAGGTGGCATGGTCACTGCTTACCATCGGTATCACCTTCAAGGAGTCCAACACTACACAAACACAACACAAAACACAAAAATGTAACCCAAGTGAGCCCTTAATGCTTCTCTTGACCATGTTGCTCTTCCCGGGATATCCCCCTTCAGATCTCCGTTCAACATATTTTTTTTTTAATTAAAAATTGTACATGGTTTACAAAAAGAAACCTTTGCAAACGTCCATATATGTTACATCTCAAATTTTTCTTAGCGTGAATTATCACCTAAAAACATCACAACAGCCTATAAAACCATAAAAACTGAAAAAGCATCCACTATTTAGATTGAACAAGTTTTAAGTACTAAATTCCACATCAAGCAAGTAAACACAACATTGCTAAAAAGTAAAAATAACATATTCCAGTATACCTTTCGGTACATTGAAAGCTCACTTCATTTACACAAATACTTTACATACAATACATTCAAATGGAAATCATATATCTGGTCAAGTAATAGAAGTAAAGTGTTATTCAGAAAAACATAAGCAAAAAATAAGATGCCCCAGCAGAGAGAAAGATACATTACTGTCATTCTACCTTCAGATAAATTTGATCACAGATTAAGCTTGAGGTTTTCCTTCTAGTGCGTAAGTGCTGAGACATGACCATTATAAGCCAAATCAGAAGATTTATGAGTTGTTCAACACAATAAGCATTTCTTCAAGTTTTAACATAAATCTGCCAAATGCCAATAATAGGTGTGTACTGGTACCTGACATCACCCTTTCCCAGAATGACTGTCGAGCAATTAGCGTTAACTCTGGGTAGTAATCAGCCAAGAGATTTTGTCTACTGGATTCGAAATCAGGACAGTATAAAAGTAAGTGTTTTATTGTTTCGTCTTGGATGTCAATTAAACAGAAACAACACAATCTTTTATTATGTTCCGTGAGAGGGAGTTTATATTGGACATGTTCCAATGTAGGAAGCTGATTCAATTTAAACCTCATGTAAACCATGCGAACCTTCGGGCAAGGACGCTTTAGTAAATATAAAGCCCGGATAGATCTTTTTGTTCCAAATAAAACATATTCTGTGTAGGTTTTATATGTATAGTTGGAGTCAATGGTATGGATCCAATCCATTTTGTACAGCTTCCATTTTACCCTCAGGAGCAACAACAATCGATCCTCTTGAGATGCATTGATGTGTGCCAAGACTTCCTTCTTTCATCAAATGAGACCATTGACGGAACCCTCTCGTCCGTCAAGAGCTCACTGAGGTCCTTGTACAAGGAGTTGCGGTATGGAGCCAACATTTTGGCGTACACTGATAACTTACACCAAGTTTGTCTTATTGACAAAGAAAGAAGGTCCAGTTCCTGCCAGATTATAGAATTTGGGACAGCTAGGGCACGTCCCAATGTCAATTACCACATCTGGCTTTGGATTTTATTTAGGACATCATCTAAATTAGTGAGGCATATGTTCAGGCCATACAGTAAAGTGGGCGCCACCTTGAGCAGATAGAAATCCAAGAGAAGTGCTCATGTTCTTTCTATAACCAACTTTAAATCTAGAGTATATGTCATTTCAAGAATATAATTATCCAGATGTTTCAAAAATAAAATAGAAAATAGTTTTGCTGCTGAATCTATCAGGGCGATAGGTCACCCTTCTTTTGAATTGGGATGATGATTGCATTTTGCCAGGAAGAAGCAATGAGGCTCGATTGTAATATGTAATGGAATTTGGTATACAGAATAGCCGCCCACAATTTTGAGTCTGATTTAATAATGCAGGGCGGGATCCCATCCGGCCCGGCAGCCATTGAGTTTTTCAATCGCCCGATCGCCCACAAGATGTCTTCAATCGAGAAGGAGTAGCCATCTATATATCTGGTAGAAGCAATTTGTAAATGCAGCATTTTAAAGGAGGGAGGTATTTGAAATTTAGTAACAATGTAAATTTGCCATACTTCAGCAGATATACAAGAACTCATCATCAGGGTTTCGGAATGAGTAGTACCTCTGAGAATAGACCAGATGTTACGGACATCTCTTTTGCAAACGAGAGTGAGTAGTCTCTGATTTTCAGCACAATGGATTTGGTGTTTGATCACTTTAAGTGAATTCCTAGCAACAAGTTGGATACGATGTTTCCGCAATAGATACTCCTCATACGTAATGTTGAGCCAGGTTAGAGCTTTCAAGTCGCGATTCCTCGTACATTTGAGTTTCTTTATTTGAGCGTTGTAAGGTTTATGGCAAGTGAGCATCATTTGCTGAAGAAATAGACAATTCATTAAGATATGTTTGTATTATAAGAGAGTTCCAGTTTTCCCTTTCTACAGGGCCTATACCAAGAAGATTCCGGTCAAACACTCGCTGAGAGTCTCTATGAACTAAATATGTTAGCTGTCTACATAAGTGAGAGGAACAGTAGACAGAGATGGTAGTTCCCTGCGGACGAATTAATGTCAAACTAGGTTTACAAGATAGAAGTGGCGTCTGTACATTTAATTGAAGTGAAATGGGGAAGTGGTCGCCTAGAGAGGTCTCCCAATTATTACAGGATCAACCTTTGCAACCAAATTCCCTGAAATGAAAAAGAAATCTATACAGGAGGACGCCTCTCCCCTTTTCCACATTAAAAAGGGAGAGTTAGAGCAAAATTTGACCAAGTGACAATTCTGTAACTCAAAAAATTGCACCCATAAATCACCTCTCTTCGGAGTGGAAGAAAGGGAATCTGAGTTTAGAGCGTGTGACTGTGAACGAATACATGTGGCATTGAAGTCCCCAACAAAATTCATTTAATAATGAGGATTAGAGACCATGGCATCTTCAAGTATTAGATCCAAGGAATCAGAAAAATCATCAGAAATGTGTTTCAAAGGGTTGAAGTAGATACATATAATTAAAAAGGTCTTCTCAGGGACATGCAACTGGGAATATTCAATTGCTAAAATATCATTTGAAACTGAGAGAACCCTTGCTTTGCAAAGGACCTTATTGTTCAGTAAGATGGCAAGTCCTCCCGAAGGGCGCTCCGCTAACCTGGGTCTTGTCGGGAGGGAGAATGTAGTAAAGCCATTTACACCAATCAAATGAGAGGTTGTCGTTTCCTGAATGATGAATATTGCAGGCATCTCATCATAGCAGAAAGAGTCAAGCCAGGTTTTCAAATTTAAGTACCCGCAACAATTCCATGAGGTGATCAAGAGGACCGTATGGCTACGGTTTATTAGCCATTTTTGAAATCTATGATATCGTAGCAAGTAGTGGAGCAACATTATGATGTTCCTTTCCTTCAAATCAGATACCCATAATCTTGCCTTCACAGAGAGTTTGTCTTTATGCAGCTTTAGACCACTCACATCCAGGCATATAATGTTCAGGTCCCCAAATATCATAACTGATACAATGTTATGTTCTTCCATGGCAGAGTCCAAAGCATTCACAACAGTCAACCAAGGCCTCATCTCCTATTCCCAGAAGATTCCAGTAAACGTTCACCGGAATGAATGTCTGTGAGATCTCATTTCCCTCTATTGCCCATGACAAAACTACCATATGTACAAAAGTGTTAACCTGGATGAATTTTACAATTTCACATCTACCTCCCCTTCTCAGTGTTATCAGGCCCGCCCATGGTCTTCCACAGCTTTTTGTCAAGGCTGGGGAAAAGCAGACATCCAAACCTTCACAAAGAGGCTTGGAGGTCAGCCAGGTTTCCTGCATACAAATAAAATCCAAGGGTTCCAAGTCTACACCCCCCTCATTAAACAAGTGTCTAAAGCCCCTGGTGTTCCAGGAAATCATGGAAGATGGACGTCTTCCTTGAATAGAGATCTACAGGTCCCCTTATGTACTAAGGAGGTGGCTAGCTAATTCCAGGCCTCCCCCATAGCAAACTCTTTCATTTCTCCGTGTTTGCTTGGTGACAACATCCTTTTCCCTCCGACAATCAAAAGTGACCTTCAGGCCTGCCCTCCCCTGCCTCCCCTGCCCCCCCAGGGGCACAGGACTTTGTCAGGTTAGTTAAGCTTGCCCCTTCAGACTCCTGGATTACCTCCCCCCCTGGGAATCCTCACCACCCTCTCCCGAGAGTCAGAGTTTGTCAGACGCACATCATGTCATCTCCCCTCAGATAGTTCAAAGCCTAAAGGCAGAAAATCCATTGCGACCTCCAATAAGACATGTTTTATGATGTTTGAAGACAAATGAAGCGTCACCCAATCGAGGCAATCCGCCTCCACAAATTCTATTATGTTCATGTCTTCCTGAGTGATGAACCTCAGTTTCGGGGAAGAATATATACATTTCAGGACATTGGCTCTGTTCAATATCAAGACGTCCTTTTCCAGGATCAGTCGCTCAATCATTATGAACAACTTTCCCCTGTTTACAGCTTCAGCAGTGAAAGGGAAGCTTTGTTCTTTCCGTTGGATGGAATTCCTGGCCCACTGTTTCTCCTCTGGCCCGCAATCATTCTTACGATGATGGCTGGGCCTCTCTTTTGCTCCGTAGTATGAAAAATAGGTGACATTAGCCATGCTTCACCCTTTGGAATTTGTTGATCCTCTTCCATGCTTGGCTATGGACGTCGTTCCTTCTGGGGAGTCGTCACTCTAAGGATCGTGGTCTCCAGGTGAAAGGTCACGTTCACCAGATCCATTTCTCCCATAGATGAATTCTCGGAGTAAGTGGTGAGGTTCAATAGCAGTTGAATATCTTCTTCCAGGATCTCAATATTGACCAATTCACCCTTTTCTCCCTTCTTCTGCAACATAGTTCCATGTCCCTTGGGACTCATATCCTCTTTATCAGCTTTAAGGAGTGAAAGATTTCGCAGAAAAGCTCTTGAGCCACAGGTTCATCCCTTGCCCTTTGTCACTTGGTTTTTACGCTTTTTTAATTGTTGGGGGGCCCCCGAATTTGTTTTCTCCTGGGCACCACTCTCTTTATTATCAAAGATGGCAAAGACTTTCTGTTTCGCCCCTGACACGGCACCCTGGTTTTGGGGATCATCTCTGGTCAACCCAGTCCCTATTCCCATAGACCTCTGGTCAAACGATATAGCCATATTGATTTAGGTGCTCCTCCATCCCCCTCTAACCACCAGCATTCCTCATTTTGGAGGGGCGTCCCAGGCTTTCAATAGGCTGAGCCCTCACTTCCCCAGACCTCATATTCCGCTGGTCATTTTCCCATTGGCTTGGATTACCAATTGCCGGGACTTGTTGAGACATTAATAGATCAGGCTCAGCTTGTCTATCTTGAATGTCCTTTTGATGTCTCTGCCATTTCATTAGGTCCATTGTGGCTGACATCATTGTTGACTTCTTGTTGTTTTCACCTCTCGCCAGGTCAAATAATCTCGCGTGCCTTCAGGCAGTCAGTTCAGCTTCCTTATCAAGCCTTAGTTGAACAGTGTTTACAAATGGCTCTAGGTAGATCAACTTTGTATGGGACAGCGCCAGCAGTGTTTCCTGATCTTTAATGGTTTCTTGCAAGTTCTCGTACAATTTCACAAATGGGTTCATAGTTACCGCCAAGGAAGCCATAACCAAGTTCTGCATCTGAGCCGTATTCAAACAGCCCTGCGTTGGTCCGGAGTCATATCCTTCTTGATTATGGGGTGATGGGGAATGGTTTGAATGGGAGATAGTAGACGCTTTAGAAACTGATAATGTTTTCCGTGTTGAGTATGAGGGGGATATCCCCTGATCCAATGCAGACTCCTCAGTGGGGTTAGCAATTGTGGGGGGTAAGACAGGTACTTCAATTGCCTCTTCCCCCTTTTCCTCCTTGAATGTGAACCGTGCACTGTCCTCCTTATTTACTGGGGATTCTAGTAAAGTATGCACAAGATGATGTTCCCGTTAACAACGGGAACTCCCGTCCCCTGCACACCACTAAGTATTGGATACACTGATCCAAACAAAATGTACTATTTTGTTCACTTGTTTTTAGATTATAGGGATTACAAATTATCAATTATATCACTCTTTTATATCAACATTACATATAGAAACATGAAATAATTTGTTTCAATTTACACAGAAATTTCAAAAAGTCTTTATAACGACGTAATAGTATTTTAGTACTCTTTACATAATAATAAAAAAGTATTCAAGTTTCATTCACTCAAGAAAAATATACAACAATTCGAACAGAAAGAAAAAGTTTTCCTAATTTCAGAGCTCTACGCGTTTCGAGAGTATATCTCTCTTCTTCAGGAGCAAAAACTTTTTAAATGGAAATACAATGTTCTCTTAACTTGTTGTTAAATCACACTTAGCAGAAAAAGTCAAATTATATCTATTTCATTTTTCTTTGATTATGGAGCTTCAAGCGTCCCTTGTTGTGGAATGGGGAAAACGTCATCTAATGAAGTGCTGTGAATAACAATGATATGTGTGTTAGCTAATAATTTAAACCGGAGATCAATTAAATAAATCAATCTGGACCCGTATGGGAAACAGTATGCATACCTGTCTTTTTTTAATCATGTCCAGTATGTTTCTCAATGGCTGAATTCTATCGCTTCTAGTCGACCTATGTCCTGTTACAAAAGATAATTTGATAATATCTATCAGAATATTGGTGTGCATCATGCTTTTATCTATTGCCTTAGCATAAATTCAAAAATTTACCTCAATGCACTGTTGGTAATGTTTGTTGTGGTGCTGGGCCCGTGGTTGTTTCGTCCCCAATTTTTCAAAGGTAATCTATGTGGAAATATAATATCAATATATGTAACTTAATCCCTTTCTCTGGTGAATATAGTATCCTCTCTCATATCGTTCTTACCTTAATACTAATATTAATATTCCTTCGCTCCTTCGCTCCAACACAAAAGCTGCAGTTTCTGGCCGAGCCGCGCGTGTTTTCGAATCTCTCTCCCTATTAAGTATCATGTGACTTAAGGTCATGTGACTATGTGAGTCATATGATCGAGATGGCATTATGGGAGTTGTAGTGTTTAATTCTGGACATCGCGCAGAAAATGTCTTAACTTAATCCAGTAGATATTGTGTCCTCCCTCCTTGGGTTCTAACCTTAATACTGATGTTCCTTCGCTCCACCACAAGAGCTACAATTTCTGCCCGAGCCGTACGTGTTTTCAAATCTCTCTCCCTATTTGATGTCATGTGATTTACGGTCATGTGACTGTGTGGGTCCTGTGATCGCGATACCATTATGGGAATTGTAGTGTTTATTATTTGTTACCTCATTATACTAAAGTGTTTTCTAACCCAAGATGGCATTATGGGAGTTGTAGTGTTTATTACTGGACATCGCGCAGAAAATATATTAACTTAATCCAGTAGATATTGTGTCCTCTCTCCTTGGGTTCTAACCTTAGTACTGATGTTCCTTCGCTCCAACACAAGAGCTGCAATTTCTGCCCGAGCCGCGCGTGTTTTCGAATCTCTCTCCCTATTTGATGTCATGTGACTTACAGTCATGTGACTGTGTGGGTCCTGTGATCGAGATAGCATTATGGGAATTGTAGTGTTTATTATTTGTTACCTCATTATACTAAAGTGTTTTCTAACCCAAGTGTTTTGTGGGACTTGAAGTGTTTAGGACATTATCTGTAGATTATCTTTTCCTCATTCCACATTAGTAGGTGGGAGATAGGTGTATATTGATATAACAGTCATTCCAGCAATTTCATAGGTGAATGTCATTATGTACATTTAACATCAGTAGAATAAAAGAAGGAAAAGGAGAAAATATACTAAATGCAATTAACAATTTATACCAGAAACATTTACATAATTCTATTTCCTTTTCTTTTCACAAGAATACGTTCAGGCAGTACTCCTCGTTCATACCTCTGGGTTCAAGAGAGTCCAGTTTATGTACCCAAAACATCTCTCTACGGGATAAAATTTGCTGTAAGTTACCCCCTCTGGCTGGTCGTGTAACTGTTTCCAGAACAACAAATCTAAGTTGTGAGATTGTGTGTTTGTGTTCCCTAAAGTGTCTGGTGACTGGTGACTTTAGGTTTCCTGTTCTTATGTTAGACTTATGTTCTGAAATACGATCCTTTATCCGTCTCAATGTTTGGCCCACATAATATGTGCCACATGGACATATGAGTCCATAGATTACACATTTATTGTCACAGGTAGCAAAATTTCGTAAATTGATTTTCTGGCCCGTGTATGGGTGTCTAATGGTTGACCCTTTCTGAACGTTGTTACATTGGCTGCAATTCAAGCAGGGAAATGTACCTTTCTTCGTTTTAGACAAAAGTTGCTGTTGTGCCGTGTTTATCCTCTCTGCTTTAACCAATGAGTCCCGTAGATTTCTACCTCTGGTGTAGGCCATTAATGGTGGTCTTGGAAATAAACTACTGAGTTTTGTATCCAACCTGGTAATTTTCCAATTCTTATGTAGAATCCTTTTAATTTGAGTGCTTTTGGTAGAGTACTGTGATAGATAAATCAGTGGAGGATTATCTTTGTCCTTTGTGGCCTTTTGCACTAGCAAGTCTGATCTTGTCTTTTGGTGACATTTTTCTTTCGCTTCTGTAAGAATGTTATGAGGGAATCCTCTCTTCTCAAATCGTGACAGGAGATCTTTTTCTACTTCTAAGAAAGTATCCTCTTTTGAAACTATCCTTTTGATTCTTTGTAGTTGACTCAACGGCAAGTTGTTTTTCAAGTGTTGAGGGTGGTGACTCGTAAAGAATAGGCTATTGTTTACATCTGTGGGCTTCCTATAGACTGTTGTTTGTAGTCTTCCATTTTCAGAATAAATTTCTGTGTCTAAGAAATGCACTGTTGGTGTTCCAATTTCTAGTGTAAATTTAATTCGATCATTGCATGAGTTTAAATAGACATGAAAGTTTTCAAGTTCTTCTTTTGTGCCACACCATATGCCAAGCACATCATCAATGTAGCGTTTCCACATCTTTAATTTATCTGACCATCTTGGGTTGTCCAAAATATGCTGAGTTTCAAAGTAAAACATAAACGTGTTGGCATACACTGGGGCCATGGCTGCCCCCATTGAGGTTCCTGCAATCTGTAAATAATATTGACCTTGAAATCTAAAAAAATTATTGTACAGAATCATTTTAGCAAGTTGGATGACAAATGTTTTGTTGGATGGAAAAAATTCTTGTTGGAGTAGCAGCCATTCTAAGGCCTCTAGTCCTTCCTCATGAGGAATGGAGGTATAAAGAGATTGTACATCGAGTGTAAATAATATCCAATTATCTTCCATTTCACGAAATGTATTCAGTATGTTGAGTAAATGAGTCGTGTCTCTTAGATACGTGGATGTGGACTGAACGATGGGCTGCAGAAGTTTATCTAGATATTTGGACAACGGGTCAAAGACACTTTCGGTTGCTGCAACTATTGGTCTGAAAGGGGGATTTGCCGTTGAGTCAACTACAAAGAATCAAAAGGATAGTTTCAAAAGAGGATACTTTCTTAGAAGTAGAAAAAGATCTCCTGTCACGATTTGAGAAGAGAGGATTCCCTCATAACATTCTTACAGAAGCGAAAGAAAAATGTCACCAAAAGACAAGATCAGACTTGCTAGTGCAAAAGGCCACAAAGGACAAAGATAATCCTCCACTGATTTATCTATCACAGTACTCTACCAAAAGCACTCAAATTAAAAGGATTCTACATAAGAATTGGAAAATTACCAGGTTGGATACAAAACTCAGTAGTTTATTTCCAAGACCACCATTAATGGCCTACACCAGAGGTAGAAATCTACGGGACTCATTGGTTAAAGCAGAGAGGATAAACACGGCACAACAGCAACTTTTGTCTAAAACGAAGAAAGGTACATTTCCCTGCTTGAATTGCAGCCAATGTAACAACGTTCAGAAAGGGTCAACCATTAGACACCCATACACGGGCCAGAAAATCAATTTACGAAATTTTGCTACCTGTGACAATAAATGTGTAATCTATGGACTCATATGTCCATGTGGCACATATTATGTGGGCCAAACATTGAGACGGATAAAGGATCGTATTTCAGAACATAAGTCTAACATAAGAACGGGAAACCTAAAGTCACCAGTCACCAGACACTTTAGGGAACACAAACACACAATCTCACAACTTAGATTTGTTGTTCTGGAAACAGTTACACGACCAGCCAGAGGGGGTAACTTACAGCAAATTTTATCCCGTAGAGAGATGTTTTGGGTACATAAACTGGACTCTCTTGAACCCAGAGGTATGAACGAGGAGTACTGCCTGAACGTATTCTTGTGAAAAGAAAAGGAAATAGAATTATGTAAATGTTTCTGGTATAAATTGTTAATTGCATTTAGTATATTTTCTCCTTTTCCTTCTTTTATTCTACTGATGTTAAATGTACATAATGACATTCACCTATGAAATTGCTGGAATGACTGTTATATCAATATACACCTATCTCCCACCTACTAATGTGGAATGAGGAAAAGATAATCTACAGATAATGTCCTAAACACTTCAAGTCCCACAAAACACTTGGGTTAGAAAACACTTTAGTATAATGAGGTAACAAATAATAAACACTACAATTCCCATAATGCTATCTCGATCACAGGACCCACACAGTCACATGACTGTAAGTCACATGACATCAAATAGGGAGAGAGATTCGAAAACACGCGCGGCTCGGGCAGAAATTGCAGCTCTTGTGTTGGAGCGAAGGAACATCAGTACTAAGGTTAGAACCCAAGGAAAGAGGACACAATATCTACTGGATTAAGTTAATATATTTTCTGCGCGATGTCCAGTAATAAACACTACAACTCCCATAATGCCACCTTGGGTTAGAAAACACTTTAGTATAATGAGGTAACAAATAATAAACACTACAATTCCCATAATGGTATCGCGATCACAGGACCCACACAGTCACATGACCGTAAGTCACATGACATCAAATAGGGAGAGAGATTTGAAAACACGTACGGCTCGGGCAGAAATTGTAGCTCTTGTGGTGGAGCGAAGGAACATCAGTATTAAGGTTAGAACCCAAGGAGGGAGGACACAATATCTACTGGATTAAGTTAAGACATTTTCTGCGCGATGTCCAGAATTAAACACTACAACTCCCATAATGCCATCTCGATCATATGACTCACATAGTCACATGACCTTAAGTCACATGATACTTAATAGGGAGAGAGATTCGAAAACACGCGCGGCTCGGGCAGAAACTGCAGCTTTTGTGTTGGAGCGAAGGAGCGAAGGAATATTAATATTAGTATTAAGGTAAGAACGATATGAGAGAGGATACTATATTCACCAGAGAAAGGGATTAAGTTACATATATTGATATTATATTTCCACGTAGATTACCTTTGAAAAATTGGGGACGAAACAACCACGGGCCCAGCACCACAACAAACATTACCAACAGTGCATTGAGGTAAATTTTTGAATTTATGCTAAGGCAATAGATAAAAGCATGATGCACACCAATATTCTGATAGATATTATCAAATTATCTTTTGTAACAGGACATAGGTCGACTAGAAGCGATAGAATTCAGCCATTGAGAAACATACTGGACATGATTAAAAAAAGACAGGTATGCATACTGTTTCCCATACGGGTCCAGATTGATTTATTTAATTGATCTCCGGTTTAAATTATTAGCTAACACACATATCATTGTTATTCACAGCACTTCATTAGATGACGTTTTCCCCATTCCACAACAAGGGACGCTTGAAGCTCCATAATCAAAGAAAAATGAAATAGATATAATTTGACTTTTTCTGCTAAGTGTGATTTAACAACAAGTTAAGAGAACATTGTATTTCCATTTAAAAAGTTTTTGCTCCTGAAGAAGAGAGATATACTCTCGAAACGCGTAGAGCTCTGAAATTAGGAAAACTTTTTCTTTCTGTTCGAATTGTTGTATATTTTTCTTGAGTGAATGAAACTTGAATACTTTTTTATTATTATGTAAAGAGTACTAAAATACTATTACGTCGTTATAAAGACTTTTTGAAATTTCTGTGTAAATTGAAACAAATTATTTCATGTTTCTATATGTAATGTTGATATAAAAGAGTGATATAATTGATAATTTGTAATCCCTATAATCTAAAAACAAGTGAACAAAATAGTACATTTTGTTTGGATCAGTGTATCCAATACTTAGTGGTGTGCAGGGGACGGGAGTTCCCGTTGTTAACGGGAACATCATCTTGTGCATAGTTTTACTGACCTACGATACCAGGGTCTATTGTTTTTCTCCCCGGCACCCCATAAAAAACAATAAATATGATAACAAGCCAGTGGAGCTTTTTGAAATTCATACGAAATTAGATTCCCTAACAAACAGGGTGTGCAATTTCCCTTTCTTTTTGCAGATTCTAGTAAAGTACCCACTTCACTGGGCTCTACTGGTCCCCCTGGCAAGCTTGTTCCCACATCATTACTTATGCTCAATCTTTTTTGGAGGGATTGTGTTATATTGAGCTGCTCTGCATCCTTGGCTAATCTATTAGCCAGTGCCAAATGTTGTTCTAGATCTGAGAACACCCGAAGGGGGGATAGGGGGGTCCTGTGGATAACTGAACCACCTCCTCTCCACACTTCATAGCCTTCAAGGTATGAACAGTCCTCCATACACACTGACTTCATCATGGAGGGCGGAATCTCATTCCCTATTTCCTTCAGTCGTTCAGTCACACTCCCAGTTTGGGGAACACCTTTGGTGTAGAAGCTAGCATGGCATTCTTTTTGAAGAGTTCTTCCATGGGTTCTTCCCCATTTAATGGTCTTCCTTCTGCCAGTGTTATGACCTCGGCCTTCAAACCCGTTGCAGCATCTGAGGTTTTTTTCCACCCTGGCTAAAGAGGGCATCTCCTCCAGCCCACATCCTGAGAGGCTGGTACCTCCTCATTCTCATCTCCTCTATCAACTCTTCCCGCTCAGTTCCCCCTCATTGAGGTCGGGGCTATCACTGGGTTCTGGACAGCCCCTTTTTCCTGGCGAAGGAGCTTCTTTCCTCCTAGTTCCCTCGCTTTTGCCATATGAGTCCTTATGTCAGAATTTGAGGGAGTACCTACTGCAGGTGGAGAGCACCCCTCCTTTTCCAGAGGCTCTTGTGGAACCAAGTCCTCACCCGGAACCTTGTTTTTGGCTTGCCGTCTTGTGCGTGGGAAGGACATAATTTCCTCAACCAAATAGATCAAACCAATCCACGAAAGCCGTCACTTTCACACGCAGCCTCTTTCACTCGAGAGGCTTTTTTCTTAAATTGTTAAGAAAGATGCAGGCAACCCCCCTCCCTCCCCTCCAGTCAGCCAATGTCTATTTATTGGTACACGCAATTAGGGTCAGTATTGTGACGGACTGAGTATACTCTTTCCGAAGAGGGAGCTAGTCCAGCCTCCCATTCATTCGCCTTCACCCGTCACGATGATTTTAGGTCTCAGTCTTGGGTAGGGAACGAGTGTCAGGTTGAGGTGGAAGTAATTCTTCCAAGTGCAAAATATGACGATGATTAAAGTGGCACAAACCCCCCCTCAATCCCCCACCCCTGTCCTCACTATTACCAAGACCTTTAATAAAATCCAAAACCGGACACTCAGTGTGTGATACTGCGTGGGTGGGTTTACAGTGTCTCTGGAGTGTCCTCGGTGCAGTCACCAGTACGGTTTCATTACAGGGTTATAACATAAAGGGGCACAAGAATCAGAGTGACTTACACCTTCAGGCGTTTCCATCTCTGTGACTTCCGCAGACCACAAGGTCCACTTTGCTCCACGTTCTGCTCTGCGTTCTGTGTAGGGAAAGAGCTTTTAGATCTTCTGCTCTCTCACCAAGAATTAGGACACGCCTCTCGCCTCTCCCCACCTCTCGTTATGGACACTGCAGACAGACTTTATATTGAATTCTCTTTCACTGTGAATACCTTTTTTTAAAAAAATTTAAATAAAAACAAATGATTTTGTTTTTAGGTCCACATTCATTTGCTATATATGTCTTTTTGCTTTACCTATTTCTATAACAAAAGGTGTATAATGTCAGGTTTATTTTTATTTATTTATTGGATATTTCTAAGGTTGGATTCTTATGTGATTTGTGTACTTTTCAAGGCATACAAACTATTTTGTTTTTGGAAACCCAACCATAAAAGATATTTGTGACCCATCACTGGGAAGATATGTAGTCAAGTGCTTAAATCAGAGCCTGGGTCCAAATAGCGATTTCAACACTTTAACGAAATGTGTGATTCTGGGCCTATCATTTCATCTCACTGTGCCTGATCTGCTGACATCGGGTGCCGCTAGAAGTGATTCATTTAGCAATTTTTCCCATGAAGAATACCCTTCATGGTTTACTAAACTATTGAGTTGGTTCATATTAATAATAGCAAATATTTCTATATTGCACGGCACATTATTCTCTTGGCTTACACTTGAAAACTTCTTTGAATGTCTTTACCAATGGTGTCCAAGAGTACTGAAGACTGATGCCCCTGCTTGTAATGTTATTTACTGTGATGTTGCTTCTGATCATGTCAATTCATATTGTGAAAATGAGGGTTCTGCATATCTTTTGTTGGACAGGTCTAGAAGACACTTTAAAATATATCAGTGCCTTTTATGCCTAACAGTCCATAGTGTTGTGATTTTGTTGTTCTGTTTATGTGTTCAAGAGCCCCAGGGAAGGGGAGTGCCCAAGCAGCTGTCTCTATTGTGGCTACTATACAGCAACATGTTTCTTACTTTCATGGCATTAAGGCTGCACTTTGCCTTGTGTGCATGGTACAGGCTGCCCTTTGCCAGCTGCTGTCACCTTACTTGAAGACTTTAATTGTGCACTTTTCAGCAGGTTACAGGCTGGCTTTTGATCGCACCCAACATACAGCAGTGTTATCACCTCTTTTACTCTGGTTTCATCTGTGTTAGCACCTTGCTGACAGAGCAATTGCTAACCTTTTTAGTGGCAGTTTAGTGTTTCAGATCCACTCTGGCTGCCTGCCCTTTGAGATCAAAGAGCATTCTTATTTAAGGAACCCGAGGGTGCCACAGACTTTGACCACCGCCCTTACCTGTAGGAAAGGGGGGCCATTCATATTGAAATGGGCCCCCACAAGCCATGACAAACATTAAGCCGGGCCCTTTGAGCCAGCGCTTAAGACTGCTCTTTGTTATTCCACTATGTCTGACGGCCAGCAAGGAGGGAGGAGGGCGTGTGTGTAGTGACTGGTATGAAGAGATTTGGAAGGTGTCACCAGGACATGGCAGGGCCCACTCGCTCTTTGTCCATCATACAAGTGCTTAATCCGCTTCTGCAGACCATTAGTATTAAAGTCATTTTTAAATGAAGAATGGCAATGAAAAAGCATTACACTTTCACACAGAGAACCACGTAGCTAGGATTCTTTTTTAAGAGCCAAAAGAAGCCCAACCTGAAAGAGAAACAGCAAAACCAGGAAATAAATGATTTTAGTTACAGGCAAGCAAGTACTCTCTGGCGTAGGGACCATTAAATAGTGGAAGTCTTAGGAGGGAGAGAGTTACATCAGTGCGAGTGCCCGCAAGGAGCAGTTCTAAGGGTTCCGTTGAAGGGAGACCCGCAAGAATCTGAGATGAGGCCCAGGGATGAAGAAATAAATGTAGAACATGCCCATCAGCAGCAGTTGAGAGGGGTCAGGTGAGCAATACCCTGGAATTATTAGCTCACAAATTCTGCAGGATGGCTTGGCGATTTCCAAAGCTGGTGTTTGTGTACATTCAGCAACTTCGAAAGCTCCAGCAATGGCACACCAAAGCAAAGGAGACCCTCCGACTCTTGGGGGGGGGCGACTATTATTTGAGATTTGGAGATGTCCAAGGTCAGATCCAGAAGAACATATGAAAGGGGCTGCGGTTAGCAGCAGTCAGTGAGTACCCATGGCATCCTCTGGCCCAGAATTGAGATTTAGAGGGTGGGTTTGGTTTCAGAAGGTGCTGAGAGAGAACGGATGATGTATGTAAAGCTGAAGGCACACCACAGAGGAACCAGCCAGTCACAGAAGATGGACCAAGAAGAAAAGCAGAATTCTTGATGGTAGCACATGCATTGCATTTCGATTAACTTTTGAGGGCAGACAATGTATTGCATTTAGATTAATTCTGAGGGTAGCCAGTGTATTTGCATCTAGATGAATCTTTGAGGATAGGAAACACTCTCCTATAGTAGGTGGATTTATATAGCCCATGGCCAGCCTTTGGCTGAACTTTGAATTCACCCCATTGTAAGTCCAGCTGCATCTACGCAACCAAGTATCACACTCCATGCCAATGGATATTATGGTCAGCCACCTGCACGCATTTTCTATCATGCACTACTCTAAAACACATTGCACAACACCTCTGCCAGAATGCAGGTATCACCCACAATAAAAGTTTGGTCTAGCTGCACACATGGTGATTCTCCTGCTCTTGCATACTCTCCATACTACCTCCATGCACCCACCCACATTCCTGCTCAACATGGGTGACAACAGGGACGTGGCCACCCCTACCTACCTTCGGATTGGCTATATTTCATACACGCATTGTATAACTCTCTGATGAGTTTCCCATACCTGGACTTCTATCCCCCAAGGGCGTTCAACCTACAGCACCTGGGGACCATACCAATGGTGAAAGGTGCTATACAAATGACAATGGGCCTCATTACACGGTAGGTGGTAACCATGGCGCTATTAGCGCCATGGTTGCAGCCGGTATTTTACCGTGTCCGCCTTGGTGGATGGCGGAATTACCGCCCTACTCCAAGGTGAGCGGGGGCGGTAATTCCCCATTCACCAAGGCTCTTCCCCATTCCCATTTTTGCCCCCATAGGGCATAATGGGAATGGGGAAGGTGCTAATTACGGTAACACAAATTGCGGTACCGTAATTAGCTCTGAGGTCCCTTTGCGGCACCCTACTTTAACGGCTGGTAGAACCAGTCGAGTCCCGCAAAGGCAAATCGTAGTAAGGCGGTAGGGGTTTACCGGTACCGGTGCCCTTACCGGTACCGGTAAACCCCTACCGCCTACCGTGTAATGAGGCCCAGTTACATTAAAAGCTGTATATTGTATTTCCATTTCTTCAAAATCCTGTGAGGCAGTCAGTATTGACGAATGCAGTGCAGACTGAAAAGTCCATCATCGAGGCAGGCACTTATCTGTCTTGAAGAGAATGGTTCACAATTGGTTATTGAATTTGATTGTATGTACATGTATTGTTCAACCATTAAAAACCAGTTTAGAGCTATCTTGTCTGCCTTCCTTCACTTGAGCGTCAATATGCTACCCCACTCGCTCCCACCTAAAGTCTCTACCGACTTGTACCAGGTATGACAATTGTTTCCTGCCACTCCCCTTCTCACGTGACTATACAACGGCTCACCACCATGGTTGGGGATCACAGGAACAGGGAAACACGCATCTCCCTCCTAGGCACAATTCCATAGTTTTACCAGTAGTGCATCAGGAGAAGAGTCTATCCATTTTATGTAGGGCCCCGCTCTTGAGCTCACCAAGATGACCACTATGACCTTCCCTGAAATTCTCCCCTTCATCAAGGACATAAAAAGATGAATTCTTTCCCTCCCACAACACCTCTCCTACCCCCACAATGTTTGCCCTGACATGTTGCTCTCCCAATTCCTCAGGAAGCGCCTTGTTCCAACAACCAAAGAAGCTATCTGGCACACCTCCCAGGTTAATATTCTTGGTGGGTTAACCCTTGCAGACCCACTTATTTCCAAAGGATACTCAGACTGACAGAGAGGAGGGCTAGGATAAGTGCTTTCTTTTCCACTTCCCTTCCAAACCCGCATTCTCACTCCTCCAGGAATCTCCAATAAATCATGAGGAGTACACACCTGCCTTTAATGGTCCCACTCTCTGTTAAGACAAACAAACCTCATGACTACTTCGCCCCCCCCCCCCGCACGGACCCATACTCACATGCAAGAATTAGCTGCATCTGCACATTTTCGTTCTTCACTCTCTGTGCCTCAATTAATGAGTGCATCTTCCATAAAATGGCCTTCCCCTGGACTAAATCTTCTACTGTTCACATTCTATGTACTAGCAGAAAGACATCCTGCTAGGGCCTTACACCTTACTCCCCTCCCCCTCTTAAAACACACCCATACAGAGAATATTGACTCTGCCTTCTTTTGGCCTACTTGCATTCTAAATTGTGGATGAAACATGTTCTATTGAATATCGCCAACTGGGCACTGGGTTTTATCAAATTGCGATTCAATGAATGAAAATAAATGTTTTCTCTTTGTTATTTATCATTTCAATACAAAATAACAATTCAAAATCTTGTTGTTGACCCCATGCGCCATTTCATGCTCTGTGCTTATGATAATCTGTGCCTATTATGTGCCTCAATTCTATTGAAATGTTACATCAACCACACATTTTAGTTTCTCTTCTTACCTCATGTCCTTGTGTAAGTTTAGTCATCAAATTAATTCTCATTTGTCCTGTCTCGTGCATAAACGGGATTGTTTATAAAGAGGAAGTGAAATGCCATAAGTATGGTATTCTATCCCAATCCTAAACAATTGCTTGTTATGTTATTTTAAGATAAAGAGGTATCTAATACAGGTACATTTTAGTTCAGTTTTCTTATACTATTGTTGCTCTGTAATATTGGTCTTGTACTAATGTCAATTTAATTGTCAATTTCTTATTCTCTTTAGATGGAAGTTCCTTGTAAAGACATAGGTTGTAGCATGATGTAAACAGCTCCGATCAAGATTGTACATGTTACTGAGGCTGGAATTGATTTTCTAAAAGATATCTTATAGTCTAAACAGCAATTAACATCTTACCTTTCTTATCAGAAAATGCTATTGATACGCTGCTTCGGTGGCGGCATTCTGCTCGTTTTGTAGCCACAATTTTGTTATTGTGTTTAAATGGTATCTATGGCGTTATAACGTTATGTGACGCCATTGCGTGATTATGTAATAACGTGATATTATGTTTCTAGCACATACTGCTGTGTAGTAATGTAACTCCCTATGTGTTCTTTTGCCCAATGTTCGTACATTGCCTATATTAGTATTTAAATTCATATAGTATTGTTTTGTTCTGCCTGTTGATAGTATTAGCACATACTGCTATCTGATAATTTAACCCCCTTCATGTTCTTTGGACAAATATATAAATGAAACAATTATATATGGCTGAACGTTGCCTATATTGGTATTCAAATTTACATTATATAACTACACTAGAAGCTGAAATACATCTGTGTCAGAAATGATATTACACTTTTACTCCTGAACTCACGTCCCTGCAGATTAGTGCTTGCGGGTTCTGCATAAAATGCTTCGATGATTGAATTTAGTCCACGCTTAATTCAGTGGCCTCCCCTTCAATGCCAAAAATATTGAAGACTATCATAAACCACTGTGATTCAAGAGGCTCAACATTGGTAACAGATCTGATTCACAAATGGAGGAAAGGCCATGGTGTTAGAGAGATATTACTTGGAAATCGCATTATTATTTAGTTACCCTAGATGTTACTGCTTTGTACACTTCAATTGAGCATTCATTAGCCATTAAAACTTTGGACCATTCCTTTAGACTACATTCTGCATCACATGCATTACATGTAGAAATGATCAAAAACTTTGTTGACTTCACTCTTACCCACAATCAATTTATTTTCAATGATGATTACTATACCCAAACAAAGGGCATCGCCATGGGAGCAAAATATGCCCCAGCACTTGCAAACCTTTTTATGGCATTCTTTGAAGACTCACACATATTTCACAACAATCCATTCATTGACCTTATACCGGTCTGGAGAAGGTATATTGATGATGTTTTTTCAATTTGGACAGGCACGACTGATCAATTTCAAGCCTTTATGCAACATCTTAATCACAATCAATTTGGAATTCAATTCACGGGTAAAATTGATGCCACTGAAATTGAGTTTGTGGATCTGAGAATTTATGTAATTAATGAAACTTTGCAAACCTGTACTTTTCGTAAAACAACTGCAGTTAACTCCATCCTACATGCAAAAAGCAGCCATAAGAGAAATGTGATTGAAAATATTCCCCGAGGTGAATTTCTTAGAGCTAGGAGAAATTGCAGCGAAGATTCTCACTTTCTTGCAGAATGTAAGTCTATAGGAACCAGGTTCCAAGAAAGAGGGTACACGAAAACAAACATTAATCATGAACTGAGGAAAGTGAAAACAGTCACAAGACCTTCATTACTTACCCAGTCGTCAAACAAACAACTTGTTGGATTTCCACAACATGATAATTTCATTACAAAGTATTGTAGTGACTCTAAATTAATTCATCATATTCTGAACAAACACTGGAATATTTTACATTTGGACCCAGATTTGGAGGCATACATTACTGAGAAACCAACAATAACTTTCTCTAGAGCTCCAACACTGAGAAACTTATTGTGTCCCTCGTTTATGCAATCTGGTTCTAACAGACAGACCAACTGGTTTACGCCGAATATCAAACCCACTGGTTTCCACAAGTGTGGGACCTGTAACTTTTGTCAGTTTTCCTCAGCACCTACTAAAGAATTTACCTGTCATGGAAATTTGAGTACTAAAATCAAGGATTTCATTAATTGTCGTTCCAAATACATAGTATATGGAATCATCTGTGTCTGTAAGAAAGTTTACGTGGGCAGTACCATCAGGGAGCTGAGGGTCAGAATCAGAGAACACCTGGCAAATCTCAACAGTCAAGACATCAAATTACCACTTGCAGTGCATTGGCAGAAAGAACACCAAATGGCGCATAAGAGTGACATCATATTTGTAGGACTGCAACACATCAAACCACATGCCAGAGGTGGTGACAGACAACTATACCTTCGTCAAGCGGAGGCCCGTATGATTTGTAGACTAAGATGTGTCCAATTGGGACTTAATAAAGAGCATGAACTGAATGTGTTTCTCTGATCAAAATATACTTCATCATTGGGACAATGTGTTCTACCACAGGACAAACCTTAGGCAAGTTGTTACACCATAGTGGGGTGAACAGGTTTTTCAGGAGTTCACCTATTTCGGATATACAATCCTTCATTCCCTTCCTCTAACCACTGAGGGGAGTCTTAATTTTTAATTTGTAATGTTTCTTTTAGGATTGCTTCTAATTTTTATTTCAACATACCAATCCGAATTTTCATTTAACTATATAACAGGCCTGTAAGCTTATTAGGGGAACCACACCAACATTATGACAACCTATCATTTACCCACCTGTTAACAGCACAGACATCATATCTTTTTCTTACTGACACTATAACCCTCACTTCAACGTTATAATATTCATGGTATCCTTTAATATTAAGGAAACTACACCAACATTATGACAAACTTATACATGCCGGTCTGCAAAAATAGCCTAGACATCACTTTCTCTTTTTGCAATGTCTATTTTAACGTTTCTGAAATATTCACCTCTTTGTTTAAAATCGGTTCTCTAACATGCAACACATGTATGTGTTATACCAAAAATCTCACCATAATCGGTTTAATAAGACGTTATGCATGTCACCGTGCTAACGATTTCTGTAATTAACACTTGGTTTCTCTCACTTTAGACTGTTACAACAATTGAAACAGATCGATCTGTTTACTTTAGACAAGCGATTACATGCTTATAATCGTGAAAGGATCCAGACTGTTTTAATTCATATTCATTTTTGTTTTGTGTTAACTTCACTTAGTGAATGCCACCATTTACAGAGATCCCCGAAATGTTAGTCTTCCTGGGAGCCTTATAATTTAAACCAATCCCATCTAATTATAGCAATTAACACACAAAACTTTACTAATTACATTGTATATGTCCAAATTCCCTGCAAACAGTGGATTTCGCTATAACAATTATGTTGGAAGCGAATCAGCGCCACGTACGTGTTGAATGGAACACAACTCTCACACCGACCATGTTACTAGGCAACAGGAACCCAAGGATCGCATGACCATAGCCTCTAATAGCACAGGCCACACGGCTATTGGCTAACCCAGCCGCACCCACATTCCACTCAGAGAGTCTCTGCCTGCCGGCAGAAATCGCCGTGCAGCAACGCATTTAGGCAATGAAGGTAAGCGCTCTGTGCTTCCCTATGACAGGCAGCAATTCCTTTATCAGAAAGCACTATCAGACCCCCCTTACACCATTTCCTCGGTTTTGTCTCTGAAACAGATGCAGCTTGTAACTTACAGACGCTAGACATTTCAGCAAAGTATTTTTTTACGGATTTCCAATCCAGTTCCATTTTCATTGGTAAGCGAATTTATAACCCCAAGATTCTCGCTTTTGCGTATGTGCACATTTTACAGATACTACTAAGGCTTCGAATGAGGAGCACTCAACAGATCACAACATTCATGTATATTTTTCTAATAGGTACAATCCAATTCCTACAAACGATTTCTACTGAGACTGATTTTTGGAAGATTTACCAATTTCAGGTACATTTAATTAATGGACTGTTCACTGCCCACTAATGTGTAACAACTTTGCTAAGATAATATGGAGCGTTATTTGGTTCAAGCACACAGTACTTGGTAATTAAGTGCCTAGGAACTGCCAACACGAATCAATGTTGAATTTCAATTTAATTTTATTTGAACTTTAATACAAAGCTTTCTTCTCTTCTTCTCTCCCCCCCTTTTTTTGTCTCCCACTCCACTCCTCCTCTGTACGCTATGTTCCACATGGTCCATGTAACTCTTTTCATATTATGACTGCGAAACCATGTTGTAACATTTTGTATAACACACCAATGTGCTTCGAAATTTTATTGGTTGCAATGCACATGTTTTTGTATTATTTTCTGACAGTTATGCACTATATTGATATTAATATGCCCTGAGGACAGCCCAGAGAGGGCTGAAACACGTGTTGGCGTGTAGTGTATTCTTTTGTGAATAAATAATTACATTATAAACCAATTTACATTGGTATTGGACTAACTGGTTGTAAAAACAAACTTCAGACCTACACCTTCATTGGGGTAGCGCAGATTGGCAGGCCTCTACCATTTTATCTACCCTGCTTACATAGAAGGGGTACCGAGAATGTACCCTCTACACCATAACATTAGCATTTAACCACTAGTGGGTGCGCAACTACCCTTTTTGGGACCAATTTCTCGGTGCCTTTACTCGTGTTAGAGGGAAACTAAGCCTTTTGGGACACAGAAGATAATTACACGCTGAAATCAGAAAGGTCAAACACTATTTCAATTCCACCAGACTCTAGATGGCTTGCAACACTGAGAGGGAAGCCTTCAAAATTATTGACGAATTCAGGAACCCGAAACCCCTATCAGACAACATTCCTCCACTGCAGTACTTGTCTTATTCACTTGCTTGTCACTTTTATCTTAAACAAATTAAACTTGGATCTTGCATTGCATAAAATTGGCACAAACCAAGAACCCTACTCCCATTTCCTTTCTCCCGCCTACCTCTATCTCATTCGCCATCAAGTGAGGCAAGTCCTTAGCACCTTCTCTCCCCTGTCTGAGAAAGAATTTGCCTCATTCATTGCAGGTAGCTCTCCTGCAGGCTCTCCAGCCGATGCCTTCCCATCTTGCTTCCTTAAAAAACTGCTAGATGAACCCCTCATTGAGGAATCCGCTAGACACATCATCAATGCCTCTTTCTCATCTGGGATTCACACAAAATTTCAAATTACAAAGCTACCAAATCGGTAAATTCATTGAACACAATCCCTCCTAGACTCAGTGCAAACTGG
The DNA here is from genome assembly GCF_040938575.1 of Ambystoma mexicanum. Taxonomy (NCBI): domain Eukaryota; kingdom Metazoa; phylum Chordata; class Amphibia; order Caudata; family Ambystomatidae; genus Ambystoma; species Ambystoma mexicanum. The sequence continues at coordinate 1,134,524,557 of NC_090932.1, read as the reverse complement.
TTCAGACATGGACACAACACTGAATCAGTTCTCCTATGAATTTGGGATGATCTAAAACGTAATTGAGTGCAGGACAAGGCCTCCGTCCTGGTCCTCTTCGACCTATCACTTCTCTTTGACCTTGTAGACCCCCATACTCTCGAACAACACCTATCAGATCTCAGCATCAGAGACAGAGCTTTGGATTGGATCTTATCTTCTCAAAGACCAATCCCAGTGCATCACTATGGAACCTTTCACATCCGATTTCAAGAGTTTCTGGACATAGAGGACTACCTGATAAACTGTACTAGTCAGTCTTCTACATGGGGGAGGCAGACTAATGGTTCCACCTTCCAGTAAAAATACAGGGAAGACCTACGGTGGCCTTGCTGGACTCTGGAATTAGACGCATTCCAGTGCGGGCTGACATTGCATCTCTAGAAGAACTCGGTAATGGACCTCTCTCTCAGGTCATCTGCGTCCATGGTCATGTGGATCTACATCCCCAATTGAACTGGTCCTAGAAAAATGTGATAGATGCAACAAAACACCATTCAATGTGATGCTGGGATTGACAAAGAAAGTATTAGTCAGTATGACTTCCGAACTGAATTATTAAAATCCCAGTGTGAAGGGAGGGTAGACAGAAAAAGAGTAAGAGGGTGTAACTTAAAAGTGAGGGTGAGATATACCACATATAGGGTGAAGATATACCACATATAACAGAGTCACCAAAGCCAAACATTAATCTCGCTCCTCTGATGATCTCCAGACTACTGACCGAATACTGACTCTACAGGACAGCAGGAAGGCAGTGAAAATGGAAAGAAACAACAGGACAGGGCCACTTCAAGCCTACCAACATTCATGTCTGGGAAAGGGGCAGAGCTGACACGGGTTTTTAAAAACCTGGGACCCGCTGACCCGACACAGAGCGAAAAGGAACCAAAAAATTGGCCGAGAGGTAAGGTGCAGACAGCGACCAATGGGAATGGAGAGGAAGCTATCAGAAAGGAAAGCCCGGGTTTGAAAGACCTACACAGCCAGGGATCGAGAAGGGGTGTTTGGATGAGGTCAGAAAGCATGGTGGTGTACCGAAAAAGACCAGGCAGAGGACATTTTGGAGACTGTGAAATAGAGTGCAGGCAAGGTACTGTGTGTTGTGGGAGTGGGAGTAGGAACGAATGATGGAGAGAAGGGGAAGATAGTGAGAGAAGAGGGGAAGTAGAAGGAGGGATTAGATCAGAGTGACAGTGAGTGGAAGAGAGAGTAGAAGCAATGGTGAAAGAGGGAGGATACAGGTGTAGATGGGGACAGGTTGGAGAATAGGTGGCAGTAGTAGGAGGGAAAAAGGTTCTCTGATGTTTTCGCGAGAAACTTTGTTTTGGGCCCATTGTTTTTTTTTTACAGATTTCACTGCAAAAAAAGCAGGGGGTAAGACCCCCCACAAACTTCTCACATCTCCCCTTAAATACTTAAACCTATGCCCCCATCTACATTTGTGGCTAGGCGAAATGTATAAAAAAAAACTTGAACAAATGGACTTGCAAACAAATGGGCTAATAACAGGGGGATGGAGTAAGGAGGAGAATGAGAAACACTGGAGGGACAGAGATAGATGGAGAAAGAGGATAGAGAGAAGGGTAAGGAGGACTAGACGGAGAGACAGGTGAGAGAGAAAGGACAATCAGAAAAAAGTTGGAGGGAGCGAGAAAAGGGGCAAAGAGGAGGAAGCAAAAAGAGAGAGAGAGAAAAGAAGGGTGGAATAGGAGTAGCGGGGGAGACAGGATAAGGGAAGACCAGGAGGAAGTAGGTGAGGATGAGAGAGAGTGGAGCGCAATAAGGGGAAAAGAGAGAGGGAGCGAGAAAGAGAGAAGAGGAGATGGGTGCAAGGGGAGACAGGTGAAGGAGAGAGTAGGTGAAGAGGGAAATAATAGGGAGAGGAGATATATTGAGAAGGGGAGTGTGGAAAAGAGAGGGAGAGGAAGGCACACTTTGACCACCATTATGTTTGGGAAACATCAGAACAGGTTGCCATTAGGAATTCTCTGAGGGAGTGAGATAGACAACGCTGCAGCCTTTAGGCCCACATTAATAGACCAGGTTAGCAATAGAAAGTCAGGGTTACCTTTCGCTAGTCCTGGCACAGCTCATCTGGGCAATAGGGAAGTCCGGGCTAAGGTGAGGCAAATTGTGAAATGATTGAGGCCATGTGTGGCACATGCTGTTTCACGTTTCTTTCCCTTTTGTTTGGTTTATCTTGGTCTAGTATCTACTGCTACCTCTCTCTTTGTCACTATCTCCTTCAGCCAGCACATCCATTTCTCTGTCACTACATCACGTTCTGCTGCTGCATCTATCTAGACTGCTATCTCATCACTGCTACAACATGCGTCTTTCTGCTGCCCCTTCCTCGGCCACCAACCGCCCTATTCACGCTACTGCTGCTGGGGTCTCTCGTTAAGTTAAAGCACAGTTTATGGTTTTAAAGGCAACTATTGTGCTCTTGGGCAGGACAGGGGCTGAAATATGTATGTTTGGAGGAGGAGCTGAATGTAAGTCCTGGGTGTCAATATATTTGCTACAGTATGGCAAGAATGACTTCAGCCACAGGCCATCATAGGGGTGAGTCAACAAACCAAATAATGGGTTACATTGTAAGGACCACAGACGAATGAGAGGCTGAGTCCGCCCTTCTGTAATTCGAAGCTGATACACATGGACTACACAAAAGTCAGACATCTGCGTCAGGGTCCTTTACCCACTAAGAAATGCCATTAGTTATCACAATATGTGTGAATAGATTGACAGCTCAGCATACTGGTGCAGAACAACACTGTGATTTTATATAGCAAATGGCACCAAAGCATTTATCAACAGTTTTATTTAGTAAAGGCAGTTCAGGCAAGGTGCCATGTGTGGTATTTGGAGATGTGTCTACACAGCTGACAATCTGATAAGATGTACTACAGTGCAGGGGTTGTCCAAACATTGTAATGCTGGTCACACTTTAACGTTATATTCAAACGCCACTGACAATTACATTGCCGAACTAAAACACCCATCTGGGCACGTAGGCAAAGGGTAGACTACTTCAGTGCCAATTCATTCTACTGCCTCAGTGAAAGGTCTAACGAAAGCAACGCTCTCGCTGCACTCGCAGCCACACGTTGTTGTCCAACACATTACGCATTTCAATTACTTGAAAAACAATGTTAAGCTCCAAGACTTGCAAGAAAACCTACAGCACTACTTGTGTAGTCTGCATTACCTATTGAGGAGCTGCAGTCAGACACACTTTTACAGAGAAATTTAATACGGCTCCCTGGTGCCTTGTCTAACCGCTTCTCGTGATCTAAGTTTACATTCCCGTGAAAGTGCTGCAGGAAAAGGTGAAAGGAAATTAATCATATCATTTCGATGGCTCTGCGGAATTTAGCCCTGAATAGGAATTCTTTACAAAAACAGCCTTACTTGCACCGCACGACCTTTCTTCAAGAAAAGGAGTGAAATTGGCTCCTTTCCAAAGTTTTCCAAAGCAAGGTTGAAGGGAAAACATGTGCCCATTGTGAACTCGATACACATTTGAAATACTCGAACAACAGGTTTCATTTGTGCAAGAGCTGTTTCTACGTTGTACACAGCGTTTCCCTGTTTGATGCTTGGATGGCACGGTTCTGATGCGCTATGCTCCACCTCACTTAGCTGCGGTAGGCTGACGGGTGATTTGTGTTTTTATGTCCCCAGGAAGCTAATTCTGGTGGTGCTGAAAGCAAAGCCTGTCGCTGACTTTCAAAGAGTTTACCCGAAGAGCTATTAGGTCTGCCATGAGCTAATGGCACTAGGCGTCCCTTATTTTCAGACCCTGCCCGAGCCAAGGCCCACACCGGCTGTTTCATAGAGAAGGAGACACGGACTAGGAGGAGGATCGCTGCTGCCCAAGTGCAATGAGACATACGTTGTGGTTGGAGGAGGTGGCCAACACTGAAGAAGAGGAGGTCGGCGGGACCAGTAGAGGTGGTGTTCTGTAATATTTGGTATCCCATACCGATCCGGTATCCTCTGGTCTTCGGCTGCCTTCGGCTGATCGCTGATTGGCTGTATTATGCCTGAGCAGTGGCCCCTCTTCCGAGCTCTCACAGACATAAGCAGCAGAGCACCGCGCGAGCACGTTGCTGTAATAGATAAAAACACTGTTCATTCTGAGAGAAAGCTTTGCATTAAAACGCGAGGCTGCCTCTGAGGAAGCCGCTGATGTAAAGCTTTCTCTCAGAATAATAAACAGTCATTAATCTATACCCACAACGGAACGAAGCTCAGCATTGCATAAACTTTAACTTGTCATTAAAATACGAGGCTTCTGACTGAAGCCATTAACGACTCCTTACAGTTCATGAAATGTCGAGCTGCGCTTTGTGATAACAAGACAGTTACATCTCACTGATATGATTGTGTCATGAAGATGTCCATTACTGCAAGTACATGTTTTTTTGTATGATCTTTGTAAAAGTTGATGTATTTACCCCCTACGCACCCCTCTATACGGTGTCAAGCAAAATAAAATAAAGGTTTTTTAAAAAAAGACAGTTACATCTTATGAAAAGCCTCCCTATATTATCCTGTAAGTGGAGTATTCAGCATTGCAAGATGTGGTGAGGGGGACAGCCACGGTGAAACGCCTGCTACTTTCCCCTCAAATGCAGTGCACGCAATTCCAGGTTGTCTCATTCGCGCCCACAAACCGCCCACCCCTGCCCCAATCTGATTTTTTGGTAACATTACTAGTGGCCTCTCGCATTTTAACACAACAAAAATGAAAAAGGGCAGAATCATTACAGATGCAGGGAACTCATCTATTAGAGCTCTGTCCAGGCGCTCTGGGGGCAAAATACATACACATCAACTAATTTGCATATGGATTGCACCAACAGAAATTACTCCACAGAAAGCAAATCTCAAGGAGCATCATCAGTCTTTGATACTTGGAGGCGCCATGCAACTGACTTTAGAATACGTTGTCATAAGTAAGCCAAGTGGCAAATAATTTTCTGGTGCAAAATACCTAAATTGCATTGTTATATATGGAGCAAGTCAGGCTTTTAAAAAAAAATAACAGCATGATATATTAAAGCTTTGAAGTGAATCACTTACAGAGCTGCAGATAAGACACAGTCTGATTACATGGTCTGCCCAGGATCACACACTTTGGTTAAATGGTGAAACTGGGATGTGGACAATTTAAGCAACTAAGCACTTCTTCAAAGTTTTAGTTTATATAGATTTTTATTAATGTTTCCCTTTGCATTTCATCTGCTTAAATAATACTTTATCTATGTAACTGGAGGGTCAGCTCATGAACAAGTGGAAGGACTTAAGAGCTAATGATACTTGAAACTAAAGGGATGGTGTCCTGCCACTTACTTTTAGTCTCTTGACCTAAACATTTTGGTCAAGGCTAAGTTATTCAGCATGCTTAGTATGGCAAAAGCTATTTCATTAAGCTAACTGTCATACATATACAAAAAAGACGAGCTTTGAAGCCCTTCAAAGGTGCACTGTAGCTTTTTATTTAGCCATTGTCAGTGAATGCAGGGGGATTTTTTTTCCCGCATTTAAGTCTAACATGAAACTAATTCGTTTTCTGGTGTACATAAGGATCAAATTACAGTCATCTTATTAAACAAATGCAACAAAGAAAAGATAGGAAATGCTTAAGGGAAATTAACAAACAAGGCAAATGAATGCACAATCGTTGATGATTTGCCTAGATGTGCAATGGATGCAGCGAAACATGGTGTATTATTTAAACACAAGGCAAACACCTATGTGGGATGTGTGGAGTCCAGACCATGTGTCAGAGAAAATACTTTCTTTCTTTCTGAGACTGGGTAGATTTGTTACTGGCTCCTAAAGGAAAGGGACCTAGTCGTTGGTCAACAACTAGAAACGGATCGGGTTGTGAAGCAGGAATGGGGGAATAAAGCCCTCAAAATGATGTAGTCCTGTGACGTTTTGGCGGAAAGCCTTCTTCATGGGCCTTGACTTGGTCTCCCTATATGGAAAACAAAGGAAAGAAAAGAAAAAGAGGGAAATGGGCTCAGAAAATATTGTAGAGCTCGTCTAGGAGGTTAAAATCTGATGCTAGTTATACTGGCATGCAATAAAATCTAATTGAGACCATGTGAGTGAACAATATGTCATTGTCCACTGGCTTGCTGGCACTTGGTTACTGTCCTGGACAGTAATCAGAAAGTGGTGTTTTCTTCCAGTTGGTGGTACCAGGGGACTGGGAAAAATGAGTGGCGGACCTCTTCAAGCAGTAGGAGGGGATTTCTGCCGCTAGGTAACTGGTGTGCTGGATGCACTTGGGTATTGGGAAAAATATTTTAAAAAACACAGAAAGCATATATGTATGAGTAAATAAATGGTAGTCACTAATGTGTAGTGGAATGCTTGACTAAAACAGTTGACATACAAGTACCTGTTGGCACAGTCTTGCAACCGTTTGGACATTCTTGGCTGTGTTCAGTTGTGCGACGACCTTATGAATGATGCTTGTAAAAGGCAATCAGGTGGTGGTCCACATATTGGTGGGGCTCCCAGGATTATGGGGTCTGAATTTTGCCACGCCTTAATGTGGCTGCAGGACCCTGGAAATGAGAAACCAGGGTACAGTTTATCAAGAAGACGCTCTAAAGAGATTCAGAAAGATCTGATGCTATTAGACTTCTGAAAGCAAGGGGCGGAAGGGGCCCGCCCGTGTTGGGTTGGATCGTGCCGTCGTGAGAAGACAGGAGCTTAGGACATGGGTAGCTTCTGTGGCTGGGGCAGTAAACCCCCGGCTCCTTCGTGGCAAGCCCTGCAGGGCGCTCTTAACTATGTGTACAAAAAGTGAGTCAATTGCTTTCTTGGGCTGTGGAGGTCGGCTGCGAGAGCCGGCGTCGGAACAGAGACAGTCAGAGCTGTGTCGCAAGTACGCTCAGCGCAGGCGCAGGTAAGAAGAGTCTGTACCCCTGCGCATGCGCGAACCATGCCGGTCCAAGGGTTGGCATGGTAACCGAACATTTTATGCGAAGCTTAATATGGCGTTAAAGGAGTGGGGTGGAATCAGAGCTTCGATCATGTGGGCAGTGAATGGGAATATTGAATAGGGAAGATGTTGGTTGTGATTACGGAGGGCACAGATGTACATCCCCCATATACTGGTAGATTCTTATGGATTGAATAATAAGGCAGTTTGTTGCTGCGATGACTGTAGGCTGCGTGTTGTTTACAAAATAGACAGTGACACAAGCATTTCAAAACTCAAAGTAATTATGCTCAGCATCAATTGGTGTGCGTATGATGATACAGCATATATATGTACAAATGATACCAAATAGGAGTGAACCATGGCATATGCAGGAAAGACAAAGTTGGTACAGGATGAAACCCATTAGCAAATAAACTCTTATTGTGCATAACATTAATTGCTTTGCATGAAATGATTGCGTGTACATTTTCACGAATGGTACATAAGGAAGCACATTGCTAGTTAGTGCTCCACTATATAGAAAATGTAAAGCACCTAACAATACGAGGACATGATGTGTACTTGTGCGGTCAGGCGTTGATAGCACACCTGGCATATTGCTCGAGTACAGCCACATAGTGGACTGTCCTATTTGTGTGAAGGAAAAGAAGTGGTGGGTCACCCCACGAGTTTAGTGAAAGGGGTAGGGACTAACCGGTCATCTGAAGGTATTTGGCATGGCCTCGTTGAGACCCTTAGTAGTAGCCTTAAGTTTAAAAAACCACCATGATTCCTTATTGTTCAACACATTGGATGCATTGGTGGTGTTGACTACTGTATCTGCAATCCACCAGTATATATCATCCGCACTATGTTGATACTCCATGAAGTGCGAGACTAGTGGTGCTGTGTGGACCTGACATCGAATCCTAGAGCGATGTTCGCTAATTCTTTTGTTTACTTGCCTCTGGGTCTGGCCAACATATCAGAGTCCGCAAGGACATTCAATGATGTAGACCACATTTGTAGTTTTATAATTTGAGAAATGTTTCATCTTCCATTCCTTTCCTTCAATTTGGAATGATGTTGTTTTCCTAGTAAACCTGCACACATTACATAATACTTTATAGCAATGCCTTGGAAGCAAAGCACATTACATAAGAAACTACCCTTTCATTATTAACTTTAACTATACATCATCATAGAAATATGTTGAGGAATAAGAGGATGGATTTAGTTTTATTGTCCCCATCCTGCATGCAAAGTCACAATAGCATCATGCAGATTAATGTGAGCCTAACAAACCCCCCTTGGGTAAAGCCATACTCATTATTTCATAAAGCCTGCAGCAATATGCAACCGTCTCACACCTGATCACTCCCTCCCATGCACATTTCTAAATGGACAAATGTTCCTGCTTATAGTCCACCCTCCCTTCCATCAGTGCCTAATGGTTTGTGGGATGTTTTTACCCATGCATACAAGCCCTACCATAAAATTGTGCAGTACTGGCATGGAAAACATCATGATGGCCAGAACTCCCCAGAGAGTGCACAGGGAAAACATGAAGAATAGGCTGCCACCCATTTTTGCCTATGTTGTGAGCACAGGAGGGCACTGCCTAAAACCACCATTGGGCTACACACATAGTAGCCTGAAACCATTGGGAATGGCAATGCTGATTGCCAAAAAAGCAACTCAGAACTGTGGGGAATTCATTTTCTTAATCCCAAAAATGGTTGCATTACCAGTACTCACCACTATCAGAAAGCCGGCGTTTTAAAACCACCAGATTTTTGTGTAAAACTGAACAAATGAAACAAAACCAGACCAAGGAAAGACTTGCTAAGAGGTGGATACAATGTAAAACTATATTCTGAAATTACTTGAAGGAAGTCATTATTTAATGTATATGTAAAAATTGTAAGTGATTTAAACTGGGAACAAAAAGTGACATTTAGCTGAAACCTGGCTTAATGAAACTGGATTCTGCCTGACAACTACCCCCGACCGGAGTTGAAACCTGCTCAGCCACTCTTCCCCTTACCAAAAGGAGTTGTCACCTCTCTGATTAGATTAGGGGTGGAGCAGCTGGGGACTACAGGGAGTTGAACAAAGGCCTGTCCTGGACTCAGGCAAATGTTATATTGGGGGCGTCGTAAAATAGCTTCTTCTTGGGAGAAACTGGGGGGCAGCTGTGCCTCTGTGAACAAGCTGGCTTGGGGGAAGTGGGTAAACCAGTTATTCCACCCTGTGATGGGGGGAAGCCACACCCCTTTTTGACCAGAGCATAATTTTAAAAAGATAGATAACTCATAGTGCGGACGTGTCAGAATTATATAAGTAATATCATTATTTTTGTGATTTTTCTGTGAACATTTTAAGAGGTGTTAGGACCTTGTGGTGTATTCTGGGGGGTTGCTAGCGGAAAATAGGGTCTCACTCCAAATGTATGCATGTTAAAAATCTGACAGTTTATCATCTGTAACCCATATCCCTGGTGCACATTTGTGTAAAATCTGGAAAGGTTTAGAGGTCGTTATCTGGATGAAAAGGGGAGAATTCTGTCATCAGTGGACACGACATCGTACAAAGACAGGGATTGGATGGTTTGGTGCTACAGAAAATATGTTAACTGGACCTATAATATTAGAAAAATGATACATAGATAAATATGTATTTGGGTCAGAAATAGATTTGTGTGCAATCTGACAAAGGGAGTTTCCTCTGACCATAAAACCTACAGCATCACTCTGACTCACATTTCCTTCCCCCAATCAAGGGAGAGAGGAGGAATTGGCCAATGATAAGTGAGAGGGGCAGGTTTAGTTATGACCAACGCACACACCCACTTTCCAAAACACATAAAAAGAGACTGCTGGGACAGGTAGAGACATTCAATTGCATTTACTGCGGAGCATGCTGACCGACGACTTCACATCCAGAGATCCAGACTTCAAATCCATCAATCTCCAGAACCTGTAGCAGAAATTAAATCCAGAATTTGTAGCAGAGAGGCCTGAATCCACCAGCTGAATCCTCTTCAGCAGGCCTCAAAACTAACCAAACTATTCAACAGCCGGGCGAGCTGTTTGAAGTTTTGCCGAGAATTGTTGCAAGAACCTGTAGCAGTACAGTACCAGTGTTACATCCAGAATCCAGAGAGGCTAGACCAGCAGAGCAGAGCTGACCCAGATCGCTGTAAGCAGAACCGGTGCCTGATTGACCCGCCGAGCAGACAGAACCGCAGCCGGACGTGTTGACCAGATCCATGACGAGGCCTAGTTCAAATTTATATTGTGAGTACCTAGCAGAACTGTGCAGAACCAATCTCTTAGTTAAAATAATCTAATCCAAACTATTTTAACCTAAGTAGAACTGCCTCCTAGAAATCGTGTCATCTGTCATTTTTAAAGCTGCACAACTGTCACCTGTCAATTCTGCAGCTGCAAGCTGTCACCTGTCATTTTGAGTTTACTTTAAATCCGAAAATCTACCTTTATTTAATCGTCTGTATCTCTGGAACCGTTTGGGCTAGGAACGAAATTTAACTTTCATCTGAAAGCTTAGAATCTAGGCTTTCCAACAAGCCTAGACCCGACTCCTTATACTTTTTCCGCAATCACGATTTACGCACTCGCGAAATTTACCGCGATTTGCGATTTTGGCTCAATTTCTCCACTTGTCAAAATAGCAGCTCCATTCTTTCTTTTGTTAAAATCCGTTGCAACTTGGTAATAACTCATAGAGCATTGCTAAAGTGAGCCTGAACTAATACCAACACGCATCTCCCACTCACCCTGAATCTCTAGAGGGAATTAAAATCAGTTGGCACATTTTCCCATCCATTGACATCACATTTAAAAAGCATTTTGGGCCTGTGTTTCAAACTCCTACCTGTTTCCTCTAAGCTTGCTGGGGGGGGGGAGGACTGAATTTCATATTGTATTTGATTGCATTCCTGAGAACTGTGTGCTCCTCTTTCCATCTCCTTCCATTTCTTACATTGCATAGGGGAGGGGGGTGAATTGCCAGAGAAAAAGTGATTATCTTATCTTTTGCTAAAATCATATCAAGTATTTCTGTACTGCATTTTATTCCTCATTGCTTTTCCCTTGAAATCATAAAAGTATTTTTGATACTTTATCCATCCTATACTAACTCCTCATTGATTGTAAAGAAGTGTGCTAGTGCCAGATTACCCATTGTTGATCAACATCATATGTCTAAGTGTACTATCAGATATTAATTTATTATAAAGTGTGATAGATATATATATATTGTTTAAATTCTCAAATAAACCTTTTAATTTATTTGCAAAACAAACCTACTTCTTGGCTCAGTGGGGTCAGGGGGATTCTAAGAGGGGGGTTTTATACAAGGGTGGTCATCCAGAGTACTGAACTAGACATAAAAATACATTAATGAGGGTTTTCCTCAGCATCCCAGACTAGGCATTGACTTGGCTGTAGTGTTGATTGAATATCACTTACAGGTTCACATTGAAATGCTCTTGACACAAAGCAACTTGCGAGCCCCTCTGCTGCTGCCTGGAGCTCCTTGGGACATTATCCTGGCAGAGGCTTCGGAAAGGGTAAGGTGTCCTGCTGCCAGGACAATTACTGTGCTGAGCAGGAATTACTCAGCACACATTGTCCTGCCAGGGGGACACCTTTCCCGTTTGGGCACCTTCATTGAGGTGCTGAACAGGAGAGGTGGCCCACTGATGAAAGTCCCGGTCAGGCTCTCAAAAGAGCCTGTGGGGTGGCAGTGTGCCCTCCCCAGCCCCCGCTCGGTACGCCACTGTGTCCAGGTGTTCTTCAGCCGATCAAGATATGAAGCTTTACAGTCCCTGGTGCCACATCTATGAGTTTATGAACCACCCTTGTGCATTTCACCCATCTTATGGATTGAAGGGCTTTAACACACCACATAAGACTTCCTCCATTAGGTTCTACACTTTTTTTGTCAAAATGTTATATTCAAGAAAGAGCGTGAACAGTAATTTCAACAAAGTGATACATCCTCATCATATACCGCCACAGATTCCTTAAATAAATCAAGAAATGTAACCTTTCAAATGCAATTTTCCATCAAAGAGGCACTAATAAAAACAACCACAAACAGCAATACATAAGGAAAGTCGGTGGGTACAAGGTGTGTTTGTGACAGACAGCAACAGGAACATCGACAAGACGGAGCACACTGATACAACAAGCATTAGCAATGCAAACAGTTTGGGCTTTTTTATAGGCAGGTGCAAAATGTGGCAGTACCTGGGCATCTAAGCAGTGCCCGGCAAGTTCCTAATATTATACACAAGCCAAAACTGTTGGCTTTGCCAATGCTTGTGCTTAACAGCACTTCAATGAAATCAACACAGAGTGCTTATAAATTAAGTGGCTGACTGCAGACCTGGCTTCAGCATTTTTATTACACCAGTAGCGTGTTTACAGCAGCAATTAAGTCTGCAAGCTGTGTGACCCTCCTCATATGCCGACACCTGAAGGGTTTCTGTCAAAGAGGCTGATACCTTAAAAGTAGGTACTGGGACAAGGAAGAGGAACATGGAGGTAATATGCCTGAGAGATATGTGAAGAAATGAGCATTTCTACACATAAAGTTGACTTACGACTGTGCCGGCCTGGTAACAGCGGTGCCGGTAAGCCTACCGGCACTGTTGTTACCGGACCGGCACAGTATGACTCTGCGGGCAGGTGCCATCCCGCCCGCAGAGTTTCACGGAAGCACCAAAACCGTTATAAACGGTGACGTTGCTTCCTTGGGCCCCATTCCCATTGAGTCCTATTGGACTCAATGGGAACGGGGACGAACAGAATTACCGGCGCCCGACTTCCTGGCCACGGGGGTTGGTGTTACTGGGAAATCAGGTGCTGGTCATTTTTGTCGGGTCTGGCGGCAACCCGCTGGTTTTACCGGCAGGGTTACCACCAGACCCGTAATGAGGCCCATAGTCTTGTTATTGTTAACAAGATACAGTATTATTCTTCATAAAGTACCTATGCTGCTATCACACCCGGCTGGTGTGCGTAGTGTAGTTCATTCCACAAGCAGGAGAGCCCCATGGGAGCAACCACTCTGCCTGCCGCTCTGTGCTTTTCTGTGCAGCGCCCTGCGAGACCCTCACACGCCCCCTCGACCACGAACGGTGTGCCCTTGTGGGGTCGGGCAGAGCGTTGCGGGCAACACAGTATGCTGTGCCGAAACATCAACACAGTAGGCATACATGGTTGTGCTTCTCACCCCTTACAGCATCTGCAGGTAAGAAGCCCTCAATTCCTAACACAAGTGGGATACTGCTTTGGTGCATGGGTGCAGCAGGCACACATTATGTTGCCTCCCTTTTACAATGGCCTGGGCTCAAACCCTGAGTCAGGAGATAAGAGAGATGTTGTGCTGCTGCAAAGTGCCACATCTTCTCTCCTGCATGTTCTTTGGTCTCACGTCCTTAATTCAGAAGATGTGCATGAGTGGAGTACTGTACTGATGTATTCCTCTTTTGTGCGGATCAATACAGAAGCCCTGCCGGATTATTTGTCAGTGAGTAGGATTGATACAGCCTTCCCTTTCAAACCCCACTGCCACAAGCTTGTTAAAGCATGTTCGCTGCTTGTGGTGCAGTTTTTGGTGTAATCCCCTGGTTTAGCAAAGTCTTCCATACCAGATGATACTCTTAGAAAGTGGAACTGTTCCTATTTCATCAACCTTGCGGCAGTGGAAGCTGCCAATGTTGTCAACGCTGTGAGGCCTCATTAGAATATGTTTCACCATGAAAATATTTTAAATAAATAAAATAAGAATTGTACCTACTCCTGCTCACATGGAGATCACGGTAGCAAGTGTATTAATCCTCCCCAAAGCAATATTACCAGTCTAGCTATTTTATAGGCTGTGTATATCATACATTTGTTAAGAAGGAGATGCATACAGCAGGCGCAGGCAGTATGTAAAAACAGATTAATTGGCATGCTTATTAATGCCGTTCAAGGGTGCCCCAGTGATTGGTAGTGTTCCACAGGTGGGGATCATATTTATAACATGTGTTTATCCCTTCCATGATGATTTTCTGGATGCCATATTGGGTGCTGGAATGGTAAGTGGGGAGCAGATGGGGAGCAGGTGCAAGTGGATCTCGGTCTCCTGGCCTAAGCTCCGCCCACCTGGTGCCTTCCTGCCTGCTGCTCTTTTTCAACACTTAGCAAGCCCCGCCCACCTGGTGCCTTCCTGCTTGCCGCTCTGTTTCCCTACTTAAGGAGCCCACCAGCCTCTTTTCCTTTGCATATGGGGAGCAGGTGCAAGTGGATCTAGGTCACCGGGCCTAAGCACCACCCACCTTCTTAGCCCTGCCTCTTCTTTCCTGCTCTTAACTATTAGATCAAGGGTGTCTCTCGCCTGGGCGTCCTAAGTGAAGGGCAATTCCTGTTTGGGCCTGCTTAGACCAGGAGGACCCAGGGCCCGCCCCCCTGCTCAGACAGCAGGTACGCATGCACCAACATGTGTTACCCCCTCTGTCCCCACAGGCCATCCCCACCCTCTCTGGTCCCCCTGTGATGTTCCCTTGTGCCCCCACCCTTCTCGCACACAGGTGTTGCCTGGTTTTCTTGATTCTTCTACCCTGCTCCCCCTACCCCCTTCCATGCTACTTCTACAGGAGTCTGTCCTGATAAATTCTGGTTTCACCATCACCGTCTTGTGGCCAATGCTGGATTTGACTTTTATGGACTTCATTCATTCACGGTGCGTCACTCTTTCTCAACTCTCATGCTGGATTTCCTTTGCATCTTGTACTCATGGTGGCCCTGAATCATGCTGTTCCCATCTTCATCTTGCATTCTGGTTTGCAACATTATGCGTTACTACTGACTTCTGCAATTCTATTCGCTCTCCACTCTTGCTTCTCCACTCTTTTTGGCTGCTTACTCTCTGTTCTCTCCTCTTTTCCCTTCTCCCTTTTCCTATCTCCTCCCCTTACTTTCTTCTATGCACTTACTCTATCAGAATTGTCCCTGGACCTAATATGATAGCAACCTCGTCTGTTTCCTCCACACTTCCATTACTGTTTTTTCCTCCCCACTCCACCTCCAGCACTATCTGAAATGTCGTTAGGCCTAGTATGATAGTCGCTTGTTTTGTTCCTCCCCTCCCTTTCTGCACCCCTCTCCCTCACCTTTTGTTTTTCTCCGACTCTACCAGAAATGTCGTCAGGCTTAGTATGGTAGTCGCCTGTCTGTTTCCATTTCCTTCCCATTCTCCCCCTCCCTTCCTTATCTATGTCTTAGCTCTTGCACTGTCTGAAATGTCGTCAGGCCGAGTACGATAGTTAATTTCACATCCTTGCTGTTCATGGCCTGTAAGAATGTCAATGTATTTTCCCTTGTTCCCTCCCTTGCCTTTGTGAGGGGGGGCGGGTCCTGAGATTGGGGGGTACACATGTTATCTAAAGCAGCCCCTTGGTAGCTAGCTTGTTATCCTGGAATGTAGCCAGGCCAGGGGATAATTCAAAGGGGAAGTCACTGTGGAGATTTAAAAAACCCACAACTAGAAGACCCAAGAGTGGAACAGGGTACCCCGCGGGCTCCATCGTGGCCCAGAGGCCTTCCGCTGACCCTCGTAGGCGCACGTAGCCCGGTGCCTGGAGGAGAAGTAAACCACGAGAGCGAGACCCGACTACAGGAGAAAGAGAGTTCCCCCTGAACAGAGGCAAAGGTGCCCCCCATGCTTCGTTGGTGAGAGAGGCCTTCCCGGGGGACCCCTCGGTGCCGTGGGGCAGAGAGAGGGCTTGAAACCATCTTGTTGCGGAGTGGGGAGGCAGACGACGGGCGGTGGCTGGGGGGCCTCAAAGCACACGGGGGCCTCGCAGCACACGGCCCAATGCCGCCTCGCCTCGGAAGGATCCAGAAGAAGAGGTGAGGAGGTCGCGGGGGAATGAGGTGGCCCAGAGGAAGCCAAATCACGAGCCAGGCTCCCCCCACACCTGGCATATATAAACGCTCCGAGACACGCTGGAGGGAGCGGGGGCCCGAGAACTCTCCCAGACCCTCTTTTTCGGTGTGCATGGGCCCCAACGTTGGAGGGGAGGGCAGCTCGTGGACTCAGGGGGCATGGAGGGGGATAAAATAGCGCCCCTCTGAGGCTTCCACATCGAACCCCGGGGTGCCAACAAATGGGACCCCGACCCGTTCCAGCGCAGAGCCCGGGAACCCCTCTGGAGGCTGAAGCAGGCGCAGAAAATAAGCAGGCAGCAGGTGCCCCGCCATCCCAGTCCTCGGTGGAGCTCCGAGCCACGCAATCCAGCCCACCCACGCCAGGGAGAGACAGAGAACACGGAGGGAGCCTAAGGCCAGAAGCAGAAGGCTCAACACGGGAGGCCCCACCAGAAACTGGGCCCCAGACCTCATCTGAGGAATCTCTAAAGAACTCTGGGCTTGCAGTGTGGCCCCTCCAGGGCAAAACCATATCTGGCTCAAGACATACAAAACAAAGGAGTCTGGAATGAGGTCCCAGAGGTATAGAGAGGTAAGCCTGGAAGTCTGCACCAAACTATTGGAACCCAGGGGACCGGAAACCTGGAGGAACCATTGATAGGCACCCCTGAGCAACAAGCAGTTACCCACGCAATCCTATCCCTCCAGCGTTTCTGTAGGCCTCAACCAACACTAGGAGCTGTGCCTGGTGACACACACTACAATATGGCCACAGGAAGTGCCCCCCCGCACCACTTACCAGGGATGATCTTAAAGACATTCTGCAGGAAATCAAGGCCATAAGGACAGATACACAGGCCTCGATAGTGGCTCTTAAAGGGAGAGTTGACACTCTTGAAGAGAAAATGGAAGGTATGGAGAATAACCACCTCCAGACTGATCTGCTGGACATGAAATATGAAGCGAGGCTGACAAACCTGGGAATGAGAGAAGAGGATATGCTTTTGAAGATGGACGACCTTGAAAACAGGGAACTCCGATATAACCTGCGTATTCTAGGGGTGACCCAACAAAAGGGGGAAGACAGCGGCAGACATTGGGAGGATAGTCCTAGGCTTAATAAAGCAACTCTGCACCCTGGAGTTGGGCAAGGAAGTCCAGCTGGAAAGAGCTCATGGGGTGGTGGAGGCAGAGGGAAAGGCCCAAGATCCATCGTGGTGCGTTTCCTCCGCTACAGAGAAAAGATGGAGGTCCTAGAACAGGCGAAGAGACTAGGGGGCTTCTCCTTTGAGGGGGACACAATCAGGATTTATCAAGATCTCTCCTCCCTCACACTTACCTTCAGAAGGGAATGCCGTCCCCTCACACAATGGCTAACTAACAGGATATACAATATAGATGGTCCTACCCATTTGCCCTCGAATTTGAATGGGATGGAGTGGATTATCAAGTCACGGGGGAAGGAGGCTTTACGAAGGGACCCTGACGCCCCAGGAGCATAGACGAGAACTACAGGGCCCCTGGGCCAAAAAGAAGAAGATGAAGGGCAAGAGAAAATATTTTTAAAAACAACACCCCGACGCATGATCTAGAGGAGGATTAAAAGATTGGGGCTGCATCAGAGGTGCAGGAGTTGGGAAAAGTTAAAGGACCCCAGCCAGGGGTGGTGAGGAGATAAGGACAGCGAGGGACGGACAGACCTCTTCCCCGAGTGGCTTGCCAATTGGCAAGCGTCGCAGACAAGGATGGGAGGGGGGTTGAGGGGAGGGAAAGGGTTGGGAATGTATGGGGTCAGGCACAACATAGATCGGACTCAAGAAGTGAGCTGAGCGGCTTCCATATGGCCGGAAGAGGTGTGAATCCAAAAATGTCATTCGATGACAGACAATGAGAAAAGGGGCCGGGTCGAAACTTTAAGGCCAGGATCGCTTAATGTAAAGGGCCTTAACTCACCAACAAAGCGCTCACTCCTGGGGAGGGAAACGAAGAATGCAGGTCTGGGTGTACTCCTAGTACAAGAAACTAGAACAGTGAAAGGGGAAGAAAGGCGCATTCCAGGTTCACATATGGGCCAGACATTCTGGGCATCAGGCCCCACCAAAAAGGGAGGTGTTGGGATCCTACTCCGCAGAAACCTTAGGCTAGAGTCGTCAGTTTGGGGCAGAGCAGATGGAAGAGCGGTGGTGGTCTCGGGAAACCTGGAAAACTCCAGAATTACCATAGCAGCCATTTATGGCCCAAATATGGGTCAGATGCAATTCATCAAGGAGGTACTGCGGGAGGTATTGGATAGGGCTGAGGGGCTCATCCTCTTGGGAGGCGATTTTAACATGTAGGTGGACCGGGGATTGGATCATAGTGGGAAGCCGATCCCCACAGGTAGTGGGGGGGGGGCAGCCATACAGAGGGTTCTTGGACTTAATGTGGAACCACAGGTTGGTAGGTCTTTGGAGGGAGACTCACCCAATTATGAAAGGCTATACATTTTACTCCGCAGTCCATGGCTCCAGAACCAGGATTGATTATATATTTCTGGAACACCAGCATATGAGCAGAACTGATGCTTGTAATCATCACCGGGTTAGCTGGTCAGATCATGACCTGGTTTGGGCAGACATTATTATATCGGGTTTAAAACCGAGGGAATCATTGTGGAGGTGCAACAACCTCCTATTGAGGGATGCGGTTTTTACAGAGCAGATGATGTTTTCAGCTATTAGAGAGTACTTTGAGTTAAACAACACTGGTGAGGTTCGCTTGGAGACAGTATGGGAGGTAGCTAAAGCTACATGGCGGGGTAGATTGATTAGTGAAGGGGCGGCCAAGAAGAGAACTAGAACGCTCTTGGCCCACAAACTAAGATCTGAGATACGCCTATTGGAGAGAGTCGAGGGGAAGGAAGAGGAAGAGGAAGAGAAGGAGAGAGACCTGGGGATCACCAAAACCAAGAGACAGGAACTTAGAGAAATGGAGATGGGTAAAATTGTAGCAGGCCTCCAACACCTGAGACAGAAATATTACAAAAACGGGGATAAGGCGGGTGCCAGGCTGGTGGCGAAGCTCCGTGCCCAGCGGCCAGATAGATGGGTGGCAAAGATCAAGAATGGGAAAGAGGGGGAAAGATCGGACCCAGAGGCGATAGCGGGAGAATTTGCCAGTTTCTATGAGATATTGTACCAGAAGGAAGGAGTTATAGGAGGGGAAACATTAGAATCCTATTTGCAGGGAGTGACCCTCCCGACCTTTAGACCTGGAGAAGTCTTCACCCTAGAGGCCCCAATAAAAGATGAGGAAGTCCTCTGGGCAATATCAGGTTTGAAGCTGGGGAAGGCCCCGGGAGAGGACGGGTTCCCGGCAGGCTTCTATAAGGCATTTGCAGGCCAACTGGCGGATTCCTGGCGGATCTGTTCACGAATATTATGTCCACAGGGAGGGCCCCTCCGTCGTTTGGGAAAGAATTAATCACGGTCATCCCCAAAGAAGGAAAAGACCCTGCAGACTGCCAATCTTATAGACCAATCTCCCTCCTGAAAGTGGATGCAAAGTTGTTCACCAGAATAATTGCAACAAGACTAAAGGGCCTCCTTCCGAGGCTCATTCATTCTGATCAGGTGGGCTTCATACAGGGGAGGCAGGGAGCAGACACCCTCAAGAAGACTCTCCATCTTATGACGGAGGCAGCACCCAGGGGGGCAACCCAGTCTTGGTGGCCATAGATGCCGAAAAGGCCTTTGACCGAGTCAATTTGGAGTTTCTACATGGGGTACTAGAGAAATTTGATTTCGGTGAAGGTGCCCGACGAGCGATCAAGGCTCTGTATGCAGAAACGTCAGCCAGAGTTACGGTAAATGGGTGGCTATCATGTAGATTTAATCTTCAGCGAGGGACCCAACAGGGCTGCCGCCTCTCGCCCCTATTTTTTGCAATGACCATGGAGATTTTGGTGGAATATCTGAGGGGGTCCCCTGATGAGATGGGTATAGATGTGGGAGACAGAACCTTTAAACTCGGTCTCTATGCAGATGATATAATGCTCCACGTGAGGAAGCCAGCCCAATCTGTCCCAGCCGCCTTGCGGGTGATAGAGGAGTTCGGGCATTTTTCAGGATTGAAGGTGAATGTGGGCACATTTGGTCCCCACCGGTGAGGGACGCGATCCCTGGCCACAAACATTCAGTCCTGGTTTGAAGGGGGGTTTGCAGGGTGGGTCAGTTGGTGAAAGAAAATACATTCATAAGCATCCAGGAACTGGAGGAAGCATTGGGCATTGTCAGGCTGTCCCCACTCCTCTATCTAAGATTGAAGGGGGTATTCATGGCAGGGAAATTGAAGCAACATATACAGTGGCCACTCACCCCAGTAAAGAAGGTCTTGGACACGCATGTAGATATGAAAGGTCTCATCTCCCTCCTGTATACGGCGCTTTTGTCCCGCCGTGAAGGAGCAATCAGGGGTCTAAGAAAGAGATGGGAGAGGGACTTGGGCTGTGAAATTGGGGACGGTTTATGGGTGCGACTCTGTAGTAGGTCATTTAAGACCTCAATTTCGTGTCAATATAAGATGCACACCATAAAACTTCTTCACAGGTGGAAATATGACCGGGTAGTACTCTCCAAGATGTTTCCAGCAGTGATTCCCCGTTGCTGGCATAGATGCAGGGAAAAAGCCAATTATTGGCATATGTGGTGGACATGTCACAAAGTGCGCACATATTGGACAGAAGTGTTGAGCTGGATCAAAGAGGCGGACGGAGGATCCCACCCACTAGACCCAATCTTAGTATTATTTGGACTTGAAAGAAGGGATGAGCGGTTGGACAATCTTCCACACCTGTCACATTGTTTACTTTTAGCGGCCAGAGCCTGTCGAGCTAGTACTTGGAAAAGGACCTGCCTCCCCATGAAGAAAGAATGGGTGGCAGTGGCCAGGGATATTTATCTTATGAAAAAGATCACAGAAGCTATATAGGGATCCAGCGTTCTGATAGAGACTGAATGGCTCGGGTTCTTTAGTGCTTTTAGTAACATGGAAAGTACTGGTTGAAATTCCCAGAGAACAGTGACTCGGCCCCACCAAATAGTTAACTTGGAAAACACAGACTTTAATTCAGAGGAATCGGCCCATTTCCGACGATCTAGTGCCTGATCGGGACTGCCGACAATGGATTGAACAGTATAAGTGAAAGCAGCGATCAGAGACTGTGGGCCTCATTACGACCCTGGCGGTAAGGGGTTTACGCCAGCGTTAGCTGCGCCGACCCCTTACCGCCAATTACGAGGTCCCTTAGCGCCATGGCGCTTTTAACACCTGCTTTTAGCAGGTGTTAAAATCCATGGCGCTAAGGGACCATGGAGTTAATTACGCCACCGTAATTTACGGTGGCGTAATTAACGCCTTCCCCACTCCCATTATGCCCTATGGGGCAAAAATGGGAATGGGGAAGGGTAAATGGGGATTGGGGACTTACCGCCCCGCCAAGGTCGGAATGGGGCGGTAAGTCCGCCAACCACCATGGCGTAAACGTAGTTTACGCCATGGTGGTAAAGTCACGGCCCAGGCGGTAACTTACCGCCTGGGTCGTAATGAGGCCCTGTGCCTTGAAAGGAGGTGGGGAGGAGGAGGGAGGGGAGGGTGTATACACCAGGGAATTATCTAATTCTTTTTTGTATAAGTTTTATAGGGACACAAGTCCCTTTCATGTTTGCTCCGAAGGTTCTCTGTTGTTTCATAAAACCAATAAAAATAAATAAAATTAAAAAAAACACAATGTCATTCTCCTGCAAGAGACCTGGGCCTTGGAGACCACACTGTTAGATGGCTACACATAGGGGATCTCAGCGAAAAAAATGCTAGAGTAAGATGTTATGGGGGTCTGGCGATTTTGATTGAAGCCTCCCTAACCTGTAGGTTTAGGGTAGTGGAGACTAACATGGACTACCTAAAGGTGCTCCGTATTTTACCGTCTCGGGGGGACACGTTAATCATTTTGACCCTCTATAACAACCCCATAAGGCTGAGGCAGACAGGTTAGCCAAAGTCAAGGCGTTTATTGATGAGTTATTTCTAAACAGGAGGAATCGTAATGAGCAATGCATATGGGGAGGAGATTTTAACCTCAAAATGGGTGTAGATCTGCCAAAGGATCTGTCAGATCCGCTGGAGGACTGGTCACTGAACATCCCCTTGCCCACAATGAAATATGGACGGGTGTGTGCAAAGGGTCTCCAAATGTGTTTATGGCTCATCGGATAGGGGCTGTGCACGGTAAACGGATGCAAAGCACCCGATATACCGGGTAACCTTACCTTCAATAATCACCAAGGTTGGGGGGGGTGTGGCCAGCAAGCGGGCAATGAGGACGTGATTCCTCACTGCTCCCAGTCCACCAGCTAGATCCTGCCTTTATCCTGACAGTTCATGTTGTTAAACTCACAAAAATAGCTTCCAAAAGCGACGGAACCCTTCTGTAACGGGTCGCTGCACTATGGACCTGAACCGACGTGTGGTTCCGGAGATACGCGCTGGGGAATCCAGAAGCGGCTGACTGCGTATGCCAGACAAGATGGCCGCCGGGACTGCGAGCTAAGAGGAAGGTGCGCATTACGTTAAAGGCTCCACTGAACCAAGCGCCCCGCGACAGCAACTACCATCACATCGCTGAGGCCGAAATCATGAAGACTAAACAGTGATCCAGACCCCAAACAAAACTTCGAGTAGGTGGCGACCGCGCCCATGAAAGCAGGCGGGCACTGGCATCCCCTGCTCCGATACGAGGTGGAGCAACCCTGCTTGAGGACGACAGAGAGGACCAGCCGACGTTACGATCCTGATCACTGCAGCAACAAGGTGAGCCGCGCTATGGGTCCTCCCCCTGATGGGATCTCCAAGTGCCAGCGAGGCTCGGCTCCTACCTGCTGCCCCGGCGGTCGATGGGGCGGTCCCATCTGAGGCGGCGAGAAGCTGCTGTGGGCCCTTGGGAACGACGCGACCCGAGCTAGCAGGCAAACCGAGGAAGGCTGCCTGAAGGCGCTCCGGTTGCAGGAGAGCCAGGCCGACAGCAAAGCGAGCAGCGCCTGCGACAAGGAGTGAGCGGGGGCAACCAAATCAAACACGTCTCCTACCCAGAGACGGTGCGAAAAAGCTAAACTGCCTACCAACAAAGATACACAGCAGAATTATCCCTGGACCCCAACCGCTCACAGTGGGACCCTGAAAGTGGAACGCGACTCGTGGAATCCAACACACGTTCCACAAAGCAACCGAGAATGGAAGGTAAGCTGCCTACGCTGAGGGCATGGCTGTTATAAGGTGAATGAGAACTGCGCACTGAATCTACAACACTCCGAGCTCCCAATAAAGTAGTGATGTGGCTGAGCGCTGAGTGTCCAAGGTCAACCCAATAACACTAATATCCTGTGAATACATCACCTAGCCGCCATAACACACAGCAATAAACGTGGTTTACACACTTAAAATCGCTTGTGAGCCCAGACCGTTATCAAAAGCGACCACCTGCTGGGAGGCGAGCTTGTACACAACCGGTGCACCGACCTGAGTGGCAGCACGCACTTCAGAAGCTGAAGGGATTTGAGAGAGCAAAACAACATTCTGATATCACGGGCCCCGATCAAAGACTACTACTAAGGACAACTGAAACAAGCACGTCTCCCAGGAAAGGAGGCAACTGGAGTACTGGCCTGCTTGTCCGTGGCGTGAAGCGGCAACAGGGCCCCTAATCCTGCACTGTACGAGTCTAAGACACACGTTTGAACTGAGACTAATAGAAACACCTCTTTCCCGAAAGATAGGGTGCCGACCAAGCCGATCCTCAGGCCAACAATATAAAGGAGGGAGAGGGCATAGGTGATTACGCAGCAGACTTCTGGGAAGAA
The DNA here is from genome assembly GCF_040938575.1 of Ambystoma mexicanum. Classification (NCBI taxonomy): domain Eukaryota; kingdom Metazoa; phylum Chordata; class Amphibia; order Caudata; family Ambystomatidae; genus Ambystoma; species Ambystoma mexicanum. The sequence goes on along the minus strand of NC_090932.1, from coordinate 1,134,500,726 downwards.
AACCACGAAGTGGACAGTGCATATAAACCGTAAGAGAAACCAAAAGGAGGGAAGAGGTGTTAGAGATTACAACGGCACGTCCCTAGCGAGATAGAAGCCAAGGCTTGTGGCTCTGCCGTCTTCGGAGTACCGCAGCCGGGTGGTCACGGACAGCACCATTTGGTAATAAACGCTGGACAGTGCACCTGCGAAGGCAGAACAAGTGTCTCTGGTGAACCACTTGACCAGCATCCACAAGATCCCGAACCAACAGCAACAACTGGATGGTGCCTTGCCGAATCGTTGCGCCCGAAGCGAGCACCCCACTGACCTAAACAGCTACACAAACATCGGCTGAGAGGGAAGGGAGCAACTGCAAATCAACACTGGCTTGACCACCATGGGGAAAGACAGGGCAAAAACGCGACAACGCAGAGCAAAATGGAGCAGTACACAATCACTACCCAAGTGCCCCCGCAGGAGCAGGGCACCATGGCGATGCATTGGGACCGAAGGATGACATTATATCCCTTAAAGACATCATGAATGCTATCACCAACTCAAGGACCTCCATGGAAAAAAGATGGATGGCATAAGTACTGAGGTGTCGCTATTGCGCCATGAGCTGCAAAAATTCACGGCTCGTACCGGGGAAGCAGAGGGCCGCATGTCAGAAACAGAGGACAGCCTGAGGACTGTAAATCACCAAATGACCGGAGCATTGGCACGCCTCAAGGCACTGGAAGAATGAGTGGAAGAGAGTAAGCGCAGAGCAAGACGGAACAACATCTGGATCCTTGGATTGCCTGAAAACTCTGAAGGCCCGAGCATGGAGCTATTCCTAGAGCAATGGCTTGCGGATCTATTCACTCCCAAGACCCTATCAAAATTCTTCTCAGTTGAACGTGCTCACCAACGGGCAGACAAATACCCAGAGCTCCCCCGCGCACGGTAATAGCAAATCTCCTGAACTATAGGGATCGTGACGCCATACTGCAGATGGCCAGAACTAAGGGCTCCATAACATTTAATGGCTCCAGAATCGCCTTTTTCCCAGACTTCACCAGGGAAGTTCAGAAAGCGAGGCAGTCCTTCGACCCAATCAAGAAACGCCTTCAAGCTCTTCACATAAAATACAGACTTCTGTTCCCAGCACAACTGAAAATATACCACAACCGTACGACAGTGCATTTCACGGATCCCAGAGAAGCGTGGAGCTGGGTGGAAAGAAACCTAGAGGGTGACTGGAGGCCGAATCGGAGGCAAGACATCGACAGGAGTCGCCCACAACCAGAGAGAGCACCACCTGAGCTCCCACAACAGGAGATGGAAGCACTGCCAAATGAAGGCAATGACTTCTGGAAGCAATCTCATCCTTTTTTTGAAGGGGATACCAAATATAACAGTTAATATAGTGTTGTAATATTTGGTATCCCCTTGATTTTGAGGGGGTAACATTTAACAAAGCACTGCTTGAACTATCCCTTGCATTGGGGAGGGATGCACATCATAAGCCTTCACTGTGACAGCTTCTGGAAGCCATCCCATCCTTTTTATGAAGGGGATACCAAATAAAATGGCTAATATAGGGTTGTAATATTTGGTATCCCCTTGATTTTGAGGGGTAACATTTAACAACGCACTGCTTGAACTATCCCTTGCATTGGGGAGGGCAGTACTTCATAAGCCTACACTGCAACAGCTTCTGGAAACCATCTCATCCTTTTTTTGAAGGGGATACCAAATATTACAGCTAATACAGTGCTGTAATATTTGGTATCCCCTTGATTTTGAGGGGTAACATTTAACAAAGCACTGCTTGAACTATCCCTTGCATTGGGGAGGGGAGTACATCATAAGCCTACACCGTGACAGCTTCTTGAAGCCATCCCATCCTTTTTATGAAGGGGATACCAAATATAATGGCTAATATAGGATTGTAATATTTGGTATCCCCTTGATTTTGAGGGGTAACATTTAACAACGCACTGCTTGAACTATCCCTTGCATTGGGGAGGGGAGCACATCATAAGCCTTCACTGTGACAGCTTCTGGAAGCCATCCCATCCTTTTTTTGAAGAGGATACCAAATATTACAGCTAATATAGTGTTGTAATATTTGGTATCCCCTTGATTTTGAGGAGTAACATTTAACAACGCACTGCTTGACCTATCCTTTGCATTGGGGAGGGGATTACATCATAAGCCTACACTTGGACAGCTTCTGGAAGCCATCTCATCCTTTTCTTGAAGGGGATGCCAAATATTACAGCTAATATAGTGTTGTAATATTTGGTATCCCCTTGATTTTGAGGGGTAACATTTAACAAAGCAATGCTTGAACTATCCCTTGCATTGGGGAGGGGAGTACATAATAAGCCTACACTGTGACAGCTTCCGGAAGCCATCTCATCCTTTTTTTGAAGGGGATACCAAATATTACAGCTAATATAGTGTTGTAATATTTGGTATCCCCTTGATTTTGAGGAGTAACATTTAACAACGCACTGCTTGACCTATCCTTTGCATTGGGGAGGGGATTACATCATAAGCCTACACTTGGACAGCTTCTGGAAGCCATCTCATCCTTTTCTTGAAGGGGATGCCAAATATTACAGCTAATATAGTGTTGTAATATTTGGTATCCCCTTGATTTTGAGGGGTAACATATAACAACGCACTGTTTGAACTATCCCTTGCATTGGGGAGGGGAGCACATCATAAGCCTTCAATGTGACAGCTTCTGGAAGCCATCCCATCCTTTTTTTTGTTCGATTTCACTAGAGTCTTCAGCCAACTAGTGGCCCTTTAAATTTGCCGTCTTATGCTGAATTGGTTTCTAGTTTACTCAAAGCATACTGAAGTATTTTGGTAGTCGCGGTTAGCCAGGTTGATCTATCTCCACTAATCATCCTTGACCACCAGCATAGTTCAGATTCAAGCGATAGATCAGACGCAAAATGTTGCATGTAGCTAGACCTAACTTTCCCAATTTCTGTGCAGTTAAGGAGAAGATGCCTTACTGTTTCCTTTTCGCTTGGCTTTTTACAAAGTCTACAGTCGCTGGTAACTGATAAGCCTCTGATAAATTTTATCTCGTTTGTTGGAAGCAGATTTAGCCTGGCTCTTAGAAGGCAGTTTCTTGCTTGCCTGTTCGGGAATTGTTTTACGTAACCCTGGAGTTCATTCCATTTTTTTATATTTGGTGGCAGATGAAGCGTTAATTTGTTTTCTGAGGCTTTGTCCAACGTCTGTATCCAGTCGAGATCTTTCAGTTTTCTTAGAATCCTCGATGGGTTTGACAGCAATTCCTCTTCGTCACTCTCGATTGATTTAAGTAGTGTCAGCATCCTTTCTTTCCAAAACTGTAGCGATTTATTGGTGCCCATGTCCAGTTCCATCTTTATTAGTTTAAACAAGGTAGGACTCGTTGGTAACAGACATTTTCTGTACAGTTTTAGAGAGCTACAGTTTACTGACCCTAACAGGGACAGCAAACTCAGCTCCCTATGGATTGAGGCAATAGGCATAGAGGAGGGCAATCCCAGGACAGTTCTCCAGTAATAGGCTTCAGGTTTATGCCAGATAGTGGTAGGAAGTTGTAACATAGCATCCACTCCGTATGTTACAGAAGGCACTACTTTGGATTTATAAAAGTTCAAAGCTGGAATCATCGAGAATCGTCCAAATTTTCTATCGATTGCTTTGCCTTTTGTGACTAGTTTCCTCATTTTCGAATGAAGCGCTTCCTGCATGGCTAGATCTTTTTTTGTACTGTCCAGTACCACGCCTAGATATTTGAAGCTCTGGACTTTTTCAATCACGGACGAGCGGTAGTACCATTTGTTGTTATCTGATTTCTTCACTGTTCTTTCAAAAACAAGGACTTTTGTCTTTTCCTTGTTTACTTCCAGATTATTTGCTGTCACATAGGAGTCGAGGTTATCCAACTGGCGTTGCAAGCCCACTGGAGTCTGATCTATCAGGATTAAATCGTCCGCATATAGGAGTCTACTTATTTTTTGCGCCCCCAATTTTGGTGGGAAAGATCTTACCGAAGATTCTGTTAGCTGATAATCTCCAATATATGCCAGGAAAATTGAAGGCGCCAAGGGGCATCCTTGTTTAACTCCTCTGTTTGTCGCGATAGCTGTAAAGATGGATCCTTTACAATTTAATCGAATTCTGACCGTGGTGTTCGTATGGAGGGCTTCAATGGGGTCCAAGATTTCTTTTGGACATGCCCACGCTTCAAGTTTTTTCCATAAAAGTAATCTATCGACTCTGTCAAAAGCTTGAGTAAAATCGATAAACGCCAGATATAGCCCAGGACCTCCTTCCATCGTTCTACTTTTGAGAAGGCTCAACGACAAGATGTTGACTGTGGCTCCCGTGTTCTTCTTAAACCCAGATTGAAAGTGGTCATTACACGGAGTTTGAAATCGTTTCAGAAGTAGAGAACCTTAAACCTTTACAATTGGGTCCAATAAAGCTATTGGCCGATAGTTTACAGCAGGGGTCTCCAAACAGTCGATCGCGAGCTACCAGTAGCTCGCCAGAGCCTCTGAAGTAGCTCGCATTCGACTTTCAGAAAAAAAAAAAAAAAGATTCTAGGAAGTGCTCTGACCAATCACAGGCCTGCAAATCTGTAAAGCATATGCAATGCGTCCTATGATTGGCCAGAGCAAGTTCCTTTGTGCTGTGTGAGAAAGTCCGGGCTTTCTCTTTTAAAAGCACCGTGGCGCAGGTATTTTTTTTTTCTATTTTGGAGCTCTCCTGGCGTTTTGAAGTGTGGACTGAGGTAACAAGGCTGCCTGAAGTGGATTGTGAGGTGAGGTGAGGTCGGGTGGGTCGGGGGAGGTGAATTGAGATGTTTTTATTTTATTTACTTTGTGTCTGTGTACGCCGAACTGCGGCCCCTCCTCTCATGTGTGCACATGTTTGTGCTGTCGGAGGAGGGGTGGGCAGCTTGGCAGAAAGGAGCCCCGGGTGAAACAGAGTATTCAGCTATTTTGATTACTGTCTCCGCTCGCCCTGGGCTCCTTACCAGTCATGTAAGTTATTTTTAGAAGGCACGGCTCTGGCGAGCAAGCCCCCCTTGGGACTAACTCACCAGAACCCTGCGTTTCTAAACGCAACTCATATGACTGACACAGAGCCCAGGGCGAAATGGAGACTTTCAGCATGCTAGCTGCATGTCTCCGCTCGCCCTGTGCTCCTTTCTAGTCATGTAAGTTATTTTTTAGATGGCAGGGCTCTGGCGAGCAAGCCCCCTCGGGACTTCCTCACCAGAGCCCTGCCGTTTCTAATAGTACCTCGCATAACTGGCAGTCAGCCCAGGGCGAGCGGGGACATGCAGCATGAGCTGCATGCCTCCGTTTCGACCCTGGGCTCATTTTGAGTCCAGGGGTGGACTGCCCTATAGGGAACTCTGGAGATTTCCCGTTGGGCCTCTGCACCCTGGGCCTCTTTTGTGTGGCATTTCCTAATTTTCGCATAGGAAAAGCATTGTGCTTGCTGAAAATGTGTCATGTGGCGCCACTTTGAGAATAATTTCCAGGGCCTCTTTTGGTCCCAAGTAAGTATTTCCAGGGCCTCTATTAGTTCCCAGTCCACCCCTAGCACTCTTTTCAGCTATTTTTCGAAGGCAGGGCCATGGGTGGACTGGCCTATAGGGAACTCTGGAGATTAAGGGATCAATAGACACATTCTACAGTAGAAGGTTACCAGGGTAGCTCAGCAGGTTGAGAGACTGTTGCCGAGATGTTAAATATAAAAAAAAACTTCTTGTTATCGTATGACTTTTGCAATTCCTATAAAATGTTTGACCAATGCATGGGTTGGGCTGGTCGCTTGCTTATATTCAGGGGAGAGGGAGGGTAGGGTATTCTGCCCCTGTAGTGAAAATCAAAAGTTGGCACCATGAACCCACAGTTTAATTTCCTAATAACTGCTGTCAGCACAACAGAAGCATTTATGTGATTAAGCAGTTTGTCACGCGTATACCATCTTTATAAATGTAACCTGTGATAAAACCCCAAGGAAGGGGCACATAAATGACGTGGTATTTGTGTGGTAGTCTGACAAAAAAAGAAACCGTGAATGCAAGTTTAAGCAGCATTTTTGAATTTAGAAATTATTTTTTTTCCTATGAAAGTGTTAGATGCAGATTTGGAAAACAATAGTGTGGCAACAAGCATTTTTCACCCAACCTGCAAAGAAAGCAAATGCTGCAACAGAGGCATCCTTCAAAGTTGCACATTATTTGGCAAAACACAAATGCACTTTTACAGATGGTGCAGTTGTGAAAGGTGCGATGGCTCTCGTGGCTCTCGTGGCTGAGTCAGTTTTAAAAGATTTTAAAAACTGCCCTGACATTATGTCTGCCATTTCAGATGTGCAGTTAGGTGCAAACACAATGGCAAGGAGGGTATCTGCACTATCTGCCAATGTGATGGGGCAATTAGAAAAAGATTTGAGCATATGCAGTTTTTTCTCCATTCAGTGTGATGAATCGGTTGATGCAAGTGATACTGCCCAGCTAGCACTGTTTGCTCGAATGGTGTTTGAAGACTTCACCAACAAAGAGGAATTCTTGACCTTGTTGCCTCTGAAATCCACAACCAGAGGTGTTGATATCTACAATGAGGTGAAGAATTATTTTGTCAAAACAAAAATTCCATTGAACAAGTTGGTGGCAATAACAACCAATGGTGCACCAGCAATGACCAGGCGTCATTCTGGCTTTGTTGCGTGCTGTAAAGCAGACCCTGCTTTTCCTCCATTACTGCACTACCACTGCATCATCCACCAGCAGGCAATTTGTGCCAAAGTGATGGGGTTTGATCACGTAATGGCACCTGTTGTGCGAATTATTAATTCAATTTGTGCAAAGGCCAAACAGCACAGAATGTTCAAAATATTCCTGGAAGAACTATCTGCCGCACATAGTAATCTGTTGCTACACATGGAAATCCGATGGCTTAGCAGGGGGAAAATACTACGTCGCTTTCTTTCACTTTTGCCAGATATCAAAGATTTCATGAGGTCAAGAAATGAAGACATCAGCCAATTATGCAGCATTTCTTGGCTACTTGATTTGGCATTTCTGGCAGATGTTACTGAGAGATTAGATACCCTGAACTGTGAACTACAAGGGAAGGGTAAAACCATTGCTGACATGATAAGCGCAGTAAAGGCATTTAAGTCAAACCTTTTCACTGAACAAGTGGTGAAAAGGAAAATGCATCATTTCCCTTCTGTAATGCAAATGCTGACAGAGCATACAGCTAGTCCTGAACTCCTGAACTTAGACAAATACAGCAGTCTCCTGAGCAGGCTTAAGGAAGATTTCAGTGACCGGTTCAGGGATTTCGAAAGGATTGAACCGTGTGTGATGTTCATCGCAAACCCCTTCATAGAAGTCAATGTTTGTGAACTTACAGAACAAATGGGTGAGCTGTTTAACCTGAACAGTTGTGCTATGGAAATGGAGATTGTCAGCCTGCAAGTGGACATTCTGTTGAAAAGCAGACAATCTCACACCAATTTCTGGAGCCTTGTTGATCACAAGGAGTACAGTAACATTTGCACAGCAGCATTAAAAGTGACTTCTCTGTTTGGTTTCACCTATCTCTGTGAATCTGCATTTTCAGATATGAACTTCATCAAATCAAAATTTCGAACCCGCCTGACCGATGAGCATCTTAGTGACTTCCATCCGAGTTGCTGTATCAAGTTATACCCCCGACTACAGAGCACTGGTGGATGGCATGCAGTGTCAACCTTCACAATGAATGTCTCATTTTCCTACATTGTGAAAGTCTTTTTATGAGAACTTCTAATAAATAAGAATGCAATAAAGAGATTTTTGAACTTAACAAACATAAAGGGATATGTTATTCACTATATTTATGAAGGGAAAATTACAGCTAAAAAAAAAAGTTCCAATGTTTATGAACAACCCCGACCGCCGATATCGCCCGCAAGTAGCTCTCGCTGTTGGCCCCCAACTGAAAGTAGCTCACGCCAACATAAAGGTTGGAGACCCCTGGTTTACAGGGTTGTTGGGGTCTCCTTTTTTGTAGATGGGCACTATGATAGCCGACGTCCACGAAGCAGGTATCGTTCTGGAATCCGAGCATCTTGCAAAGACTTCACTGAGAAATGTTGTCCAAGCAGCCGGGTGAGCTTTCAGGTCAATGTTGGTAATGCCCTCCGGACCCAGAGCTCTCAAATTTTTTAACGACTTTATTAGCTTGAGGATTTCATCTTTATCATCCAATCTGTCCCACATGCTAACACTTTCCACAGAGTTAGTTGGTTGTCTGTCAAGAGGAGATTTGAAGGTTTTTTCTATATGTTTTCTCCCTGCGCTTTCTCCTATTGTATTTTGGATACTTCTGGAAGACGTCGATGATGTAGCGTTTAGCAAAGACCATAATTCTTTTGAGTTCTTTGAACAGATAGATTTGATAATTGCCTCAGCGTCTTCTTGATGCATGTTCAGTCGGCGAGTTCGCAGCCATGAACGGTAAGCGATTTTTGCATCACGCTTTAGATTTTCAGCATTGGCGGAAGTTTGTTTTGATGCATTTCGCACGGTTTTCCGATAGATCCGTCTTTTTTCGACTACCTGGATATCGTAACTATGGTTTTTTGACTTTGGCGATGAATAGATCTTAGTACAGGGCTTCTTGTATCATGTAAGTAAAGGTCCATAGTCGGTCTTATTGGACTGGTTTTCGAGTTCGAGAATTTTGTAGTTATCCGTCAGCTCCATGATGTTTTCTGCTGAGAGACCGAGTCTGTTTCCTTGCCTATTCGCTTCCAATTGAAAATCCAAGATCTCCACATGATCGGTCAGAGTTTTCCAAGTGACTGCCAACAAGTTATGATCGCTGGATTTTGTTTTAATTACCTCGAAGGTTGAAATCAGGTCCAAAAAGGCTCTCGAGGTAAATATATGATCAATAGTTGATTCCGTCATTCCATTTGACCATGTAGCGATGCGATCCGAATTAGGGAAGACCAGCTTAATTCTCTAGAGTTCATTAAATTCTGCCATAACCTTCCTCTCTGATCAGCTGGCGTACAGCTTCTTTTAAGTTTTTGCGAGGGAGTAGTTGAATTTAAATCTCCGCAGATTAACAGGTAGGATATTTGATAAGTAGCCAGAATTTCATCAATGGCCGCTTCCATTTCCTTCATGTAAGTTCCAGCTTCTGTTTTGGCCGGATTCCAGTAGGTGTTTATGATTGCCACCGGCGATGTTTGCATTTCATCGTCAGTGGCTTGCTTATGTATCCATGTTAGGAGCACAGTTAGTAAAGACTGGTTTGCCGTTAGTATTTTTTTCAGCTTTAATCCATGGCCTATACGAATTACCGTCAATAAACCAGATGATGGACGGCCTTTGATGCTCTTTTTCGCCGGGGCTAGAGTTATTTCATAACCGTCTAATCTCAGTGGTTTGGTAAGCCAAGTTTTCTCTAGACACAGGATGTCAAAATCACCTAAATTTACGTCTCCTGAAACAGTTAGGTGGTAGAAGCCTCTGGTGTTCCATGAGCCAAGTCTTAAGTTAATTGCAGTAGGAGATCGCCGCTCCTCGCTGACCTCTAGGGGAGGCCTGTGTTGCTATGAGGATTTTTTTGCTATAAGGGCTTTTGGCAGCCAGGCCCAAAGACTCGAAACAGACGTAGGTTTTGGATTCAGCTTTTCGTCCCGGGAAACATGTTGCACTTCTTGTCTAATAGTTTTCCCCAAACCAGAAGGAAATGGCACAGTTTCGGCCAATCGTTGCGTAGTTGCCTTATTTGTTTTTAAACAAGACTTTTCATTTTTTGTCATGGGACTCTTTGAGGTTGTTGGTGGTTCTCGCTGTCTGTGCCGTGGTCGTAGGAACTGTGAGGTTTGCCGTTCCACGTTCTCTGATTTGGACAATTTTCTGCTTTCTTTCGGGATGGTAAGATCGTATCCTAGTTGGAGCAACTCGTCGGCTTCTTTAATCAAAAGATTTTTTATCGTTTCCGATGAAATATAGAGGTAAGTTTGTGCTCTGCCATTTTTATGGCTAGGGTCCACAATCTTCAGGTCGTCAGTTGTTATTACTCTCAAGCTGCGAACATAGTGGAGCAGAGTTAGCACTGATCTCCTATTCAGAATTATTTCATCAAAATTTCCTTTAATTTGTTCCAGCTTTAATTGCCATCGACATTCCGTTTTTAGTTTTTGGTCTTTATGATATTTTTCCGTCTGCGAGTGGTATCGATGGTCTGGAGCATGGGACTTTTGCGTATGTGATTTAGATGGCGGATTTCTTATCTTTTTTCGTTGCTTCGATGAATGTCTAGGCGATTCAGTACTGTGATTTGACCATCGAGCTTTCTTCGTTGGACTTTCCAGCATAGGCGATCATTGTCTTTTTTCTGGGAACTGTTGGACATTGCAAGGCTTTTTCTTCGTTCTTACTCCTTCTTTTTCAGCCGCCTCTATTCTTATAGTTTTTTTACGGCGTTCTTCAAGCATCAAGAAAACTCCAGGGCTTTGGACCCTGTTGCTGTTGAGAGAAGTCGTTGTTGGGCTGTCTGGGGTAACTCCAAAAGTCACTTTTCGAACTGGTGAAAAATTAGGCTTGCCTAGAGGGGCTAGCCGTCCAGGATCTTCTAAGTGTTGAGATAAGTTCATTAGGCTTTCATTTCCCGTAAATTCATCCCCTGACTTCGGTGAGTGTGTAGCTGGATCTTGGGCTTTACCTGAGAGCTGCTTGGGAGAATTGCTTTCCTGCGGTCCCAATCTTAGTGGGTGAAGATCAGACAGTTTCTTCTTTGAGCCCGTTGTAGCAACTTGAGGCTTTTTTGTTCCAGGAGGTTTCCTCTCTGTTAGTGGTACTTTTGCTAGGTCAGGAGTCTTTTTTGTAAAGATCTTAAATGGCTGATCTGTAGTGTCAGATTGTGGAATGTTGTTTTCGTCTATAATTAGAAGAACTTCCGTGCTTCTACAGTTTTCTGCTGCTATTACAAATTTTTTCGCTGTTAGTGGCATCTTTGTCTTACAAGATAAAGTTCGATGACTTGAGGTAGTTAGATCAATTTGTGGCATTAGTTCATGGGTCTTGTCGTTTGCTAGTTTGTCTGCCGGACAACCATCATTCAATAGAAGTGGTAGCACAGCTGGAGACTGAGTTGGTAATTTGCAGTGAAGATTTTCTTCAAGCTGTTTTTGCCGGTCAGTCTGGGCCATTACATAGCCTTCCAAATACGTCAATTTTGTGAGTATCGTGGTCTGAAGTGACGTGTGGTCCTTTAAGGTATCATTCATGGACTCGTAGAGTTTTGTGAAAGGAGCTAATGCAATTGTGATGGCTGACATGATGGTAAGAATGTCGTGTTTTTTCGTCGGGGTCTCCTTCGCTGAGGGTATGCCCTGGGCGGGTGTCTTCCTTGGTGTAAGAAAGAGAGGGTTTGTCGTACTCGATGGTTTTTGTTGCAGAGTGTTCAAAGAATTATCTAGTGAGAGGCCTCTATGTAGGGGTCGCTGATGCATGCCAACCGGTCCTTCTTCCAGGCCTTCACATCTTATGTGCCCTGGGCGACATATGATTGGGACCATTATGGGTGTAGAGTCAAGTATGGGAGAGTACCCGGTAGTCTCTCTTGCAATCGCTCCAGCCGTCCCCTTTTCCAGCGGGTTTAATGGAGCCGATTTCCTACTGGGTGGTCTGGTAGGTAAGGAGTTGTTGGATGCTTGCCCAGCTATTAAACTGGGATCAATGATTTTAAGAGCAGGCTCTGGAGGCTGTTTCGTTATCGCTGAGGAGGGGTCGTCAGTTTGTCTCCGGTCTCTATCGCATTTAGAGCTAGTTGCTAATGTTTTGAGCTCTTTTTGGGATTCACAGAATTGTTCCATGTTTTGCGTTTTCTGTGCCACTAAGGGCGATGTTTCACTTTCCTGCTCTTGTATGGGCGGGACTATATTCCTTCTGCCCTGCAATTTCTTCGTGCTCGAGGAGATCTGTTGCTCCTTTGCCCCGAATTTGATTGACTCTTTTAGCAAAGATTCCGGGGCTAGCGAGCTTTGAGAAGTTGGTGGCGGGTCAAATGCTGCTTGTCGTTCCAACCTCCTATGTTTTGATAAGGGCGGATAGTCTTTGATGGCTTCCAATATTTCCAAATCAGTTATTTCAACGTTAGGGGAGAAGCGGCCGACACTAATGCCTTTGAAGAAGCTCATTAAAGACGGCTGAGAAGGGGGTTTTTCGTTCTCTTTCCCCTTTTTTATGTTCAAGGCTTCAATCTCTCTGCCAGTACTTTCTTTGGGGATCTGATTTGTCAATGGTCGTCCCTTCCTTATGAGGTGTTTCTTTCCTCGAAAAATGTTTATTCTGGTCTGTGGTGCAGGGACGGGCGCCCTTGGTCTTTTCTTTGCGTTACATGGGGTACATGGGGCCGCCGAGTCAGTTTCAGTTGGAGTTACTGATCTCGGAAGCCCAGCATCCACGCCGACTCCTTGGCCCGCCTCTCTCGACTGGCCCAACTCCTCCCCGCCCCCGGGCAGGACCGGGCACACCCCCGGCAGCTCTGTCTGCTCGGCTCCCATGCAGCTATGAGTCTGTGACTGTACGGCAACCAGGGGGGACGGGTCCACCATTACCCGCCCCTCCCCCGTTTCCACCGCATTGCTCTCCGGTGGCTGTCCCCCGCCGTCCCCCGCGACGGCGGCCGGCGTCGTGTGCACAGCGCTTCCTGAGATCTTCAATAACCAGGATTTCCGCCAGTCGAACCAGTCAAACCGGGAACTACACCACCAGACGACACCAACCCGGTCTCCCCTCCGGGAGTATCAGGTAAGCGGGTCAAAGGGTGGGAGTTTCCCAAGTTCGTCATGGTTGTTGTTGGCGTTTCCATGTTTGAAATGCATGAGTTCATCGTTGTTCTTAGAGGAGATTCGAAACTCTTCCTTAACTCGTTTTCGGCCACGGCCGAGGTCAAGACAGTTGCCGGTGGAGAATTGGGGTGAATTTCGGTTAAAATGTCATTTGGGGATTTAAGCATATCTTCCTCGTTTCCCTTTTGGGCTTTTCACGCCTACATTTCTTTTGGTGTTTGGCAAATCCAAAGGCAGCGGTTCGTCAAAGTCCCAGTTGGGACGTGTACTGCGCAGCCTGCACTTTTCCTCAATTGGGGGGGAGTTGGCGGCGAACGCAACTCCCGCAGCCACGACAGCCATGACTGCAGGACTGCCACTCGCCGCCACTCCGCGTCCCGCGGAGGTTCTTGTAGGTAGATTGGTGAAAAGATCCTCCTCCAACAATGAGAGGCAGGGAGGACAGACTCTGCTTTCTGAGTAACCTGCAGGACTGCCACTCGCCGCCACTCCGAGACCGCTCCGCGTCCCGCGGAGGTTCTTGTAGGTAGATTGGTGAAAAGCTCCTCCTCCAACAATGAGAGGCAGGGAGGACAGACTCTGCTTTCTGAGTAACCTGCAGGACTGCCACTCGCCGCCACTCATCCCATCCTTTTTTTGAAGGGGATACCAAATATAATGGCTAATATAGGGTTGTAATATTTGGTATCCCCTTATTTTTGAGGGGTAACATTTAACAATGCTCTGCTTGAACTTTCCCTTGAATTGGGGAGGGGAGTACATAATTTCTGTGCACTGTGACTCTGGGCCAGCCCAACAAGTGCTTGGGGCACCAACACAAAATTAATGTGGCAGGGATCACCCTGATCGTCGTGGTCACACAACAAGACCGCAGCTGCAGTGGGCTCACGGGCAAGTAGCTGCTCTGTGATCACACAGAGGGCCAGTGGCCTGGAGGCACCCCGTTACACATGCCTGTGATCACAAGGGGTAAGCCTGCAGGCCCTACACAGTGAGACAGAGAGACAGAGTGCCATTACATTTAGTCTACCACCGTGGTATTGCACGTGCATGCAGAGGCTGATTCTTCCAGTCAGGTATGAGGCTGTCATGACACATCCTTAGAGGGTGTGAGAAAAATGGTGCAAGACCCTCTTTTTTGTGAGGGGGCCTGACTCTAGAGGGTGTAGAGAGGAATGTCAAGAGAGGATTAGAGTCAAAGGCCTAGAACAAGGGTAGGTTTTGACTCTAATCCTCTCTTGACATCCTTAAAGGGGCAATACATGTTCTTAAAAGGGAAACACCACAAATACTCCCACTATGCTATGAGATGTGTAATATATATATTGTCAGTCTCGTTTATTGTGTGATTTATCTGCGTTTCATGTCAACCCTGTAAAATGAAATATTATTTGTATGTGTTTTACGTGCCTGCCATGATGACTGCACCGCTACACAACACCCTCTACAGTGAACCCATCTATCGGGTCAATTTCCCTAAGAACGTAGTATTCCGGAGTATTTTTTGTATTTTTTCAATTTCCAAGCGTAGTTTGTGTACCCATTTCCATCACTGTTGGTAGCTGTGATTTATTCAGCTACTAATAACCAAATAACCCACCAAGTGTTGGCAGCTGTGATTTTTTTAAGCTACAAATAACCATATAACCAACTAAGTTTCATTTAACTCAATGCAGTTCAGCTGACTGATCAAGTAACAGTGGCGTACCGAGCCAGGGGTTAGGGGGGGCACGCTGCCACCCCACAGGCTCTTTTTAGAGCTTGACCGGGACTTTCGTTAGTGGGCCACCCTTCCCGTTCGGCACCTCAACGAGGGTGCCCAGCGAGAAAGGTGTCCCACTGGCAGGACAATGTGTGCTCAGTAATTCCTGCTCAGCACAGTAATTGTCCTGGCAGCAGGACACCTTACCCTTTCTGAAACCTTTGGCAGGACAATGTTCCAAGGAGCTCAGGGCAGCAGCAGCACAGAGGCTTGCAAGTTGCCCTGTGTCAACAGAGCATTTCAATGTGAGCCATTAGGCACTATTGAGAGGGAGGGGGTACTATTAGCAGGGACTTTTGTCCTTTTAGAAATGTGCATGGCAGAGAGTGATCAGGTGTTAGAAGGTTGCATAATGCTGCAGGCTTTATGAAATAATGACTATGGCTTTACCCAAGGGGGATTTGTTAGGCTCACATTAATCTGCATGATGCTATTGTGACTTTGCATGCAGGATGGGGAGAATAAAAACAAATCCATCCTCGTATTGCTCAACATATTTCTATAATGATGTATAGTGTAAAGTTAATAATGAAAGGGAAGTTTGTTATGTACTGTGCTTTGCTTCCAAGGCATTGATATAAATAAAGTATTATTTAAGCACATGAAATGCAATGGGAAACCTTAATAAATATCTAAATAAACTAAAACTGTGAAGACGTGCTCAGTTGCTTAAATTGTCTCCATCCCGGTTTCACTATTAACCAAAGTGTGTGATCCTGTGCAGATCATGAAATCAGACTGTGTCTTATCTGCAGCTCTGTAAGTGATTCACTTCAAAGCTTATGTGTTAATATATGATGCTGTTATTTAAAAAAAAAAGCCTGACTTGCTCCATATATAACAGTGCAATTAAGGTATTTTGCACCACAAAATTATTTGCCACTTGGCTTACTTATGACAACTTATTCTAAAGTCACTTGCATTCTGCCTCCAAGTATCAAAGACTGATGATGCTCCTTGCAATGTGCTTTCTGTGAATTAATGTACGTTGATGTAATCCATATGCAAATTAGTTGATGTGCATGTATTTTGCCCCAGAGCGCCTGGACAGATCTCTACTAGATGAGTTCCCTGCATTTGTAATGATTCTGCCGTTTTTTTTTGTTGTGTTAAAATGCGAGATGCCACTCGTAATGTTACTAAAAAAATAGATTGGTGCCGGGGTGGGCGCGAATGAGACAACCTGGAATTGCGTGCACTGCATTTGAGGGGAAAGTAGCAGGAGTTTCACCGTGGTTGTCCCCCCAGCCTCTCTGGCAATGCTGAATACTCCCCTGACTGGGCAATGTGGAACTCGGGCGTTTTGACGGTGTTGTGAAACATTTGGTACCCCATACCAAGGCTCAGAACTATCCTACTTTGGTCTGCGATCTACCAAGACAGCCGAAGACGGGATACCAGATCGGTATGGGATACCAAATATTACAGAACAGTGGTCGACGCCCACAGCAGGGCAAGCAGTGAGGAGGACTGCAGGAGAACACAAAGACCAAGGGAGGCAGCCACCGCAGAGAAACGTAAGGAAAGCAGGAAGCGAATCCTGACAGCGCACAGCATCGGTAAGGAGGACCGTTGCCGGTGTAAGAGCGGTAAGGAGCACGGCCGCTGGGAGGAAGCGACGGGACACGACCCGCTGCATGCCCATCAAATCACAGCCACGTATTATATATGCCACACGGCCTTCCTGCACACACCCACTAGAACGCGAGGATCTGAATGAGAACGTTCACTGCAGCCAGCCACTCTAGAAAATGAAGGAGTTGAACGAAAACGTTCACTGCAGCCGCACCCACTAGAACGCGAGGAACTGAACGAGAATGTTCACTGCAGCCACACCCACTAGAACACGAGGAGCTCACGGTGCACGCTCACAGCGCCCTCCCCTAACAGAAAATAGGGCAAATCAGCATACAAGACCACAGCTGCCTTGCCTAGCACACGCCTGAGGGACGAAATAAGTCACCACAGCAGCCCACAAATGAAGGCAAACCCCAGCGCATGAACCACCAAACCCATGCTCACAAGAAGCACTAATGAAAGATACACCGCAAAGAGTCACACCAGGAAGGTAATCATGTTCCAAGGAGGAGCAGGGGCAGCAGACCCAGCTGCGCAGATTGGGGCTGGGGTAGCCCCTACAAATACAGTAACTTTCCTACATTGCCCAAACCCTTTCACCCTAGAACCACAAGAAGATCAAGGCCAACGATGGCAGGAGTGGATGGAGGAATTCGAGGAATTCATGAGGGCGGTAGGGAACCAAGACGCCCCCACAAATAGATATTTTCACTAATCTTGTAGGGAAAGAAATGAAAGGTATCATAAAAACCATCCCTACCCAAGAAAAGTCCACATACCAAATCCTTACCGCTGCGATCAACAGACGACTGGTAGTACTCCCCAACAGGGACTACGAGAGATAATACGTTCAACCAATGCGTGCAGGCACCTCATGAGACAATTGGAGAATTCATTCTATGTCTCCAGATGAAGATAACTTACTGCGACTTTGCAAACTTCAGTGATGACAAAGCCATCAGACTAAGGGTGATAGAAGGGTGCATATCATCACAGTTCAGGAAACATCTACTAAAGAAACCTGTCCCCCTGCAGGAAATAGGCGACCTTGCTAAGATATACGAAAGAGTTGACGCACAAGCAGCCAATATAGCAAACCCCAAGAAAATGGATACCGTGGCTGCTATAGCTACCAACCTGCAAGCGCAGGCCCAATAGCCGGGCACAACGACCCGCCAAGACATGTGGAACGCCATTCGCCGACCCCCACCAGAAAGACAATGCTACAGGTGCAGGTTCGAATTTCCCCACAAGGGCCAGTTCCCAGCCATCAGCCAAATGTACAAGAGGTGCGGCTAGGAGAACCATTTCCAAATCATGTGCAGAGAAAAAGCACCACTGTTGCCGGCATAAAGATTGCTTAAACAGCCGACTCCCAACAGGAGATATGACTTAACAAGGACACCCAACCCACAGCCATAACCAGAGAGGGATGGTGGGAAGACCAACCTCAACCAAAACACAGCAATGTACGCACCACATCGGGGGTTCATACGAGCTGTTGAAAATCTACAGGTGGACACACCCACCAGGCTCTTCGAGACCCCAGAACACCTCTTCCACACAACCAATCCGGTGGAAGACCAGAGATCTGGACGAGAACTTTCCATGGATGATCCATATGAGAAACCCCCAGTCGGAGAAGCACAATCAAGCCCGGAGTCATACTACAAATATAACAGGTACAGCAGGGAATATGTCCGGCTCATATACGACACCTGCGGTGATAGCCCCACCCGAAAATGACAGTACAGATAGGAGGATCTCATACCCCATTCCTCAGTGACACAGGAGCCACTGTGAATGTGATGAATGAAAGGACATATGAGACCATGGTGAGCACCTACCCACTGCAACCATCACAGGTTTGCATCTTTCAGTGGGGAGCGATCCTTCTGTTACAGTCCAAGGGTCAGTTCCACTGTGGCCTGGTACACAGAGGACAACGCATTCCTGCGAAAATTCACGTCATACACAGCCCTGTGATGGGAAAATGTCTCCTCACCTACAAAACGGCCACCACTCTACAGCTCATTAACATCCAATACGACCAATCCAAGACGATTCAGGGCCGCCCGCCCCATGCACAGACCCTGCAGTCCCTATCTCAAAGGGAATTAGACTTTGATGAACTGAAGGCGATGTTCCCCAACCTGTTCAAAGGTGTAGGTATGCTAAAGGACACTGTCACCCGGCTGTACATTGACCCCACGGTATGCCCTGTACCGCAGCACCCCTGAAGAATAGGGTTTGTTTGTTTGTTTGTTTTATTCACTTATAATGCGCACCAGACCCGAAGGTAGCCGGGCGCAACAGTACTGAAAATGCGCAGTTTAAGTTACAGGGTGGGGTCATGGGTTACATACAGTATACAAATACAAAATACAATAAATCACAGGTAGGCGGCTATTGCAAATTACACACAAAATACATGAAAAATGAGTACAGAATACAATAAAGGCAGTATATATACAGGCGCTAAACTCATCGGCCAGGTGGGCAGAGTGAGGAGGTCCATAAGATCAAAGGAGAACAGGATAGTGATGCATATAAGCTAGGGTTGTGTAAGGATAAGTAGGCGCCAATGGGCCAATCATTGGCAGACCTCAGCAGATTAATGTAGTTGCTTCTAAATTTCGGAAAAGGCTGCTCCTCACGTAGAGGGTTTGGCAGTGAGTTCCATAATTGGGCCGCTTGAACGTGGAAGCTGCGGCCCCCCGCCTTAGATAACCTGAATCTAGGAATAATGAGGCTATTGGCATTTGAAGTTCTGGCAGGGCGCGTGTGTTTTCTTTTAGTGAGTTTATTACAGAGATAGCTTGGTGCGGCATTGTTCAGGGCTTTATGAACCAGGGACACTACTTTTAAATGGATTTTGTTTTGGGTGGACAGCCAGTTGTTTTGACGCCTGATCTTTGAAATATGCAATCTTTTAGATACAATGAGGGCGGCTCGTAGGGTGTTATTTTGAAGAATTTTGATTCGATGGGTAATAGATTTGTTTGCTCCAATGTAGAGGGCATTACAATAGTCAAGCCTCGAGAGGATGAGTGCTCTCGCTAGGATAAGGCAGTTGTTGTCAGAGAGAAAGTGCTTACCTGCTCTGATGAGCTTGCATGTATAGGCGGTGGCCGAAGCCAATGACTTCACCTGCTTGTCGAAGGAAAGTGTGGCATCCAGATAGAAGCCAAGTGTCTTCACGTCTTTAGATACCTTGATGATATTTCCATCAATTTCTAATGAGGTATAGTCCTGGCTAAGTTTTTTGATGTTAGAATGTGTCCCTAGGATGATCAACTCTGTTTTATCATCGTTCAGGCATAGACCGTGGGTTGCCATCTATGCCTGGACGATGATATACACCCTATTCACCAAGGCCAAATCCTTGTTGTAATCCCCGGAAAGTGGGAGGAGAATCTGGGTATCATCTGCATAGTTAGTGTAGGTGAGACCGAGATGGTCCAGATCATCAAAAAGGGGCTTTGTGAATATGTTGTGAAGAGTCGGGGAGACACACGAACCCTGGGGGACTCTGCACCGGATAGGGATTGGGTCCGCCGCTGCCGATAGGGAGAACACCCTCATGGTCCTGTCACTAAGAAAGAATTTGATCCAAGTTATGGCCTCTCTGGAGAAATGTGCGGCAGAGTCTAAGTGGCTGCAAAGTACCCCATGGTCCACAAGGTCGAATGCCGCCGAGAGGTCCAGCAGCAAGAGGAGAGCCATTTTTCCTTTGTCTCTTAGTTCATCTATTTGAGCCTTTAGGTCAATGAGGGCAGTCTCTGTGCCGTGTTGGGGACGGAATCCTGATTGGCGCTCTCCTAAAAGTTTATGTTGTTCCAGAAAACTTTGATTTGATTATAGGCAATCTTGTCCAGGATTTTAAGCAGGAAGGGGACTGTCGTAATGGGACGGTAGTTCGTGGGTATTAGAGGGTCTAGCGTTTGCTTTTTGGGAAGTGGTAGTACCCAGGATTGTTTTAAATTGGTGGGCACCGTGCCGGACGTAAATGAGGAGTTGACAAGTTTGGCAATAAACAGGGAGAGATCCCTAGCAGCATCTTTTATAAACTGGGCAGGGCAGGAATCGCCCTGGCAGTTTGATGGCTTAAGAGAGGGGATGACTTTCTCCACCTCAAGGATAGAGGTTTTAGTGAACGTGAACCGTATAGCTGGGTCCTGAGCCTTTGGGGCACGGTCTATGGTGGAATTGTTGGTCTTAGATGGTTGTGTAAGGGAGGCTTTCTTTTTGGCTATTTTCGTTTGGAGTAAGGACATTTTAATTGATAAGGCTTGCTGAATGTCAGAGCACCACGTTTTGTCTTTGGTGCATATATCCAGAATGGGGATGGGTGACTCTAGTTCCTTGAGGATGGTGAATAGTTCCCTCATACTTGAATTGGCATTGGAAATATGCTTATTGAAAGAGTTCTGTTTGGCCAAATGAATTTCTTTTTTATATTGGGAGGAGATTTCTGTTAGTTTCGTTTTATGATCTACTGAAGGGGTAAGCCTCCATGCTGTTTCCCAACTCCTCTTAAGTAGTCGCAGATCCTTTAGTTCAGGGGTAAACCATTTGTTTAGGTGAGATTTGGGTTTACTTTGTCTGAATTTCAGAGGTGCAATGTTGTCAAGGGTGGTTAACATAATTTTGTTATACTCATTGACTAATGTTTCTGGGTCTAAATGATCCTCTAATCTGTTGAGGGTAGGTAGAATAGCCGGGATCACTTTATCTCTGGTGATGCTCTTTTTATTTCTTGTTAGGCAAGGCGGGGCCATGATAGAAGCTGATGGAGGTGGTCTGGAGGTAGATAATTCAAATAACAAGAAGAAATGGTCTGTTCAAGGTTGAGGGATAATGGCTTTGATATTGGCAGTGCAGTTGTAATCTACTAGCCAATCGAGGATTCTTCCTTTATAGTGAGTCGGTTCTAGAGTTTTTTGCGTCATGCCCAGATTGGAGAGGGAATTGGCAATGATGGTGGCATTTTTGTCTGAAGGGTCATTGAAGCCCAAATTGAAGTCACCTAGGACAAGTAGTTGGGAGGAGGTTTTAAGGTTGTTGGAGAGTAAGTTGTGGAGATCCTCCTCAAATGTCCCTAGGGGACCAGGTGGTCTGTAGATGAGGTGGATAGTCAATGTTTGGGAGCCAGCTAGTGGAAGTTTAATGGTAAGCGATTCACATGAATCGGATGCTATTGTGGGTGAGGTTCTCATACCTAAACTAGTCTTTGCGATTATAGCAATACCGCCACCGCGCATATTAGTTCTATCTTGCCTGAATATAGTAAAGTCTTCTGGGATGGCTAAGGAGAGTAGGGGTCCTGCTGCGTCGTGCAGCCAAGACTCTGTGATAGCGATGAAGTCGAAGTTATCGAGCACTATCAAATCGTGGATGTCTTTGGCATGTGCTGTCAGGGATCTGGCATTTATTAATCCTCCTTTGAGGGGGGGCTATCGGAGGAGACGGTTCAATTTTAGAATGGGTGGTAGGAGGAAGTCTCCTGTTATTGAGATGGGCGATATTGGCCTTCTGAGTGTTAGATCTTTTGTTAGTAGGAGGTAGGGTTCTAGTCAGAGGCTCATGGAGTTTCGAGAGTCTAGCTCTAAGCCTGGAATTTCTGCAGAGTAGATTGCATGGGTTGCTAGGAAACTCAGTTGAGGGACTCAGATCCAGGTGTTCCATACTGGTATCGGTAGAGAGGATGGTCATGGTAGAGTTATTTAGGGGTCTCATGAACACTATGGGGAAGCTACTGTCCTGTCTATGGTGGAGGATAATTAGAAGTGAGTACAATAGCAGGCTGCAAGGTGTGCTAACCATGATGTGGAACTACAATTCCAGTAAACACAGTGGGCTGGGTAGGCAGCTTCAGATGGGCAGAGGTAGCATAGGCTCAGTGAGCTGCAATGACTAAGTTCAAATAGCCTGAGCACAGTAAGCTACGTTAACTAAGTTACACAGAGGCACAGTGGGCATAGGTCAGCATAGGCAATGACTACGTTGCACAGAGGCACAGTGGGCTGCAGTGGCTAAAATACACAAAGGCACAGTGGGCATAGATCAGCATAGGCAATGACTAAGTTGCACAAGGCACAGTGGGCATAGATCAGCATAAGCAATGACTAAGTTGCACAAGGCACAGTGGGCATAGATCATCATACGCAATGACTAAGTTGCACAGGGGCACAGTAGGCTGCAGTGACTAAAATAAACAGAGGCACAGTGGGCATAGATCAGCATAGGCAATGACTAAGTTGCACAGAGGCACAGTGGTCATAGATCAGCATAGGCAATGACTAAGTTGCCCAGAGGCACAGTGGGCATAGATCAGCATAGGCAATGACTAAGTTGCCCAGAGGCACAGTGGGCATAGATCAGCATAGGCAATGACTAAATTGCACAGAGGCACAGTGGGCATAGATCAGCATAGGCAATGACTAAGTTGCAAAGAGGCACAGTGGGCATAGATCAGCATAGGCAATGACTAAGTTGCACAGGCGCAGTGGGCATAGATCAGCATACGCAATGACTAAGTTGCACAGAGGCACAGTGGGCATAGATCAGCATAGGCAATGACTAAGTTGCACAGGTGCAGTGAGCATAGATCAGCATACGCATGACTAAGTTGCACAGGCGCAGTGGGCATAGATCAGCATACGCAATGACTAAGTTGCACAGAGGCACAGTGGATATGTCCATATAAGCAATGCAAACGTAGTGCGGTATGAAAGCCCACAGGAGGTCAGATAACTGTGAGGCTGGGCAACAGTGCGCAAATGTCAATGTCCAGGGCACAGGCAGCAGGAAGGAGTGGCTTTAAACAAATCTTTACAATAGTGTAAACCGCAGTCTAGCGGCGTAGGCAGTGCAATAAGGTTGCAATAGCAGTTTGGGCATAAGCACTTGCAAGCTGCTTACATCTACAGGTCAAAGTGACACGTGAACTGCAATTACTGCTTGGCAAGGATATCATTGAAAGAGTTGACAGATCCACCCCATGGGTGTCTCCCTGGTCGTGGTTCCCAAATCAGACGGGTGCCTACATCTTTGCGTAGACATGCGGATCCCCAACACTGCAATCCAGAGGGAGAGACATCCTGGACCCAACATCGAGGACATGGTGTTGAGACCTAACCAGGCCACACAGTTCTCCAAGCTAGACCTGAATCAAGGCTACCACCAGCTGGTCATTGACCCCACCTTGAGGCCAATTACCACCTTCACGACACACAAAGGATTATTCCGTTACAAGTGGCTCAACTTTGGAATATCGTTGGCAGCCGAGATATTCCAGGAAACGATACGCCCGCTGATAGCACCAGTCACCAACCCTTTCAACTATAGCAATGATATACTACTGTTCAGCATCACCCAGAGTCCACACGACGACGTGCTCAGGTGTGCACCATCCTACACGAAGCCAGCCTCACCCTCAATGGTCCAAAATGCACCATTAACAAACACAGCCTGTGCTTCTTTGGACACATATTCTCCGACCAAGGCATCAGGACAGACCCTGACAAGATCACTGCCATTGTGAACCTGGAGGCCCCAAAGGATGTGAGGGAACTGCAATCCTTCCTGGGAGTGGCAGGCACTGTGCCCGGTACCTACCACACCATGCAACACTTACCAACCCATTCAGGCAGCTCCTCAAGAAGGACCTCCCCTACGCTTGGAATTATGAATGTCAAGAAGCGTTCCGCACCATCAAGCAAGAACTGGTGAACAACCGCCAACTAGCATACTTCAACCCTGACTGGGATACAGAGATCACAGTTGATGCCAGTCCGGTTGGATTGGGTGCCATTCTAGCCCAAACCGACCCTGGAAATAAATCGGACACGCACATAGTCGCCTATACCAGTAGAGTGTTCACTACCATTGAACAATCCTATTCCCAGGTTGAACGCGAGAGCCTGGCTACAGTTTGGGCATGCAAGAAGTTTCACCAACCCTGTCATTGGGAGAACTTTTGTCCTGATAACAGACCACCAAGCACTCCTTCCCCTCTTCGGGAACCCCAAGGTCAAGATGCCACCACATATAGAACGGTGGGGTATTCGATTACAAGAATACGACTACACCGTTGTTCACAATCCCGGAGGTGAAGTCAACCCAGCGACCTACCTGTCAAGGCACCCCTACAGCGCACCAGAAAACAGCATGCAGCTTGAAGCAGAAGCCTATATTGCGTACTTATCCCTCAATGCACCCCACCAGTCATCACAAAGGGCCTATTTGCTGAGAGGAGTAGAACTGACCTCACCATCAAAGCGGCCATCCAGCTTACAAATACCAACAGGTGGAGACACCTGCCCAGAGAACGCTTTGAAAACAGGGAGGTGGACAAGAGAGACCTGCAGAGAATGGTGAAGATACAAAGTGAACTTGCCACAACAGACCAGGGGACACAGCTACGAGGAAATCGACAAGAGTCTTAGAAAAGCCCTAGTCATCATAGCGCACGAAGGCCACAGGGGAATCGCCAATATGAAGAAGATTCTGCGAAACCAGGTGTGGGTCCCGTATATGGACACAAAAGTAGAGGACACACTAAAACACTGCACACCATGCCAGGTAACAGCAGCAGGCAGACCTCCGTGCCCACTCCAAACAGTCCCACTACCTGAAGGACCCTGGCAAAGAGTGGTAATGGACTTTTGCGGGCCCCTAGAAGAAGGAGGCCATCCTTTGGTGGCCATTGACGAATACTCTCGTTTTCCACTGGTAAAGCACGTCCCGTCCACAGCATTCCACCATGTAGTGGTGGTAGTAGATGAGCTATTCAGTGAATGGGGTGTCCACAACATAGTAAAGACGGAGGGCCAAGAATTTAGGAAGTTCGCAGCACACTTATGGCTCCACCATCAGAGGATTACACCACTGTGGCCGCAGGCCAACGGCATGGTGGAACGATTTATGGCTACCATAAAAAGGACCATAAAAAGGACACGCCAGAAAGAAGTCACAGTCCATGACCCAAGCCATATCCCAAATGTTAATGAGCTACAGGAACACACCGCAAGAGACAACCGGACGAGCACCTGCCGAACTCATGATAAAATACAAACCACGGACCCGACTACAGCAGTTGGAAGACTACGCCCCTTCGGAAGATGCAGAGATCAGGGAACATGAGGCTGAAAAACGGAGAAAAGCCAAAGAATATACGGATCGAAAATGGAAAGCCAAAGAACACTGAATCCCAGTGGGCGAGGTCATACTTGTCAAGCAAAAACAACAACGGAAGATCGACACAAGATGTAGACCCAAGCCGCTTGTGGTCACTGGAGTCAAAGGGCCAATGGTCACGGCCCTAGGAGGAGACGGGGAGATAACCAGGAATGCCTCATTCTTCTGCAAGATGTTCCAAGAGGACTCTGACGGAGGGACACACACAGTGGATGAAGAAGAAGAAGAGGAACCCAGGATGGAACCGCCTGATGATCCCCCACCAAAGGCGCCTGAAGAGGAGGCCGGCGATCTACAGGGTCAGCCACAGTGAACCAAACGCCAGCCCGCCGCCTCATCGAACAGATGTAGGCCATGAAATCCTGTGAAGGGGGGATGTTATGAACGAATTGGATGCTGTCCCCTTTAAGGAGGACAGAACAAGGGAATGGGGAGGGAGACAAAGGGGAAGTTAGTAAGAAGTTGGTGAATAAAGGAAGAAGCTGTGCAAGCCTGATGTCCTGCATTATTGTATGAATGCACGTGCGCTCAAATGTACCATGCATTTCCCTTTATTTGTGATATTCAGACTTTTCCTCTGTAATGACCACACTGACCCTCATGTGCCCCCTTTACAAAGATCCAGACAGGCCCCATGTTCCCAAATCAATCCACAAACCTCTTCATTGCCCCATTGAGGCAGAACCCAATTCCTAAATGTAACCTTGTTTACTGCAAATACCCCCTCTGCACAGGATAAAGACACGCCACCGGCGCCACAAAGCGGTTCTTGTCCACAGTGTTCGCAATATAAAGGTTCACACTTACTCGAAGGACTACAAGAAATCTGCCAGTCAACAGAAGAAAAATCCACCTTTCTGTACAGAACAAATCCTCACCCGCCAACATTGTGCCACACAGGACAAATCCTCAAATACCACTCTCTCCAAGACATGCACCCCCACACACTATTCATGGGACATATCTCCAAATCTGTGTTTTTGGACACATCCCCCGCCCACTTCAACAAAGAAAGAAAGACATAGGGCCTCATTACAAGTCTGTCGGTCTAGAATCAACAGTGACGGTAGAACCATACCATTTTCCTGACTGGCACATTGTGACACGCGATGGCGGAAACACGATTACTGCAAAGTGACCCCCACGGTGCTACTGCACCCAGTAGCACCCTGACCGCATAGAGCTGGACGACTCGCCGGAGCTCCCTGAATTACCACATTGCGTAATACCGGGTACATTACAAGTACCACTTACACGGAAATACTGCCATAAAAATGGCAGTAGCACCGTGAACAACACGCCTGTAACACTGGCACCGCGGACTAGGCATTAAACAGTGCCAGGTGAGCTGCAACATGCCCCAGTTGTGCACAATTAGGCCACCTGCACATCATGCAATAACACTTGTGGCAAAAGTTACTTAGAGTCCACTGTGCTTGCAAGCTAAATCAAAATTACAGAGGCTGCAGGTGACTGATAAGGATTGGGTACTTTGTCTAAGTACGCCAAGGGTATGAAATGTTGAAGAACAAAACCAGTCACACAGTGCCAAAGTGTGTTTCACACACTGTGTGTCATAGCCCTGTTTTTCAAGGATACTCTTCCAGGTACTGGATGCGCTGCTGCACCATGTGTCACACCACATTGCCCTATCCCGAACTCCTGCACAGGTCATTGCCACCAAAGTGGCCTTCCATGCCCTTGCCGGCATGCCGAATGTCATTGGTGCATTAGATTGTACGCATGTGGAGTTGACTCTCAGACATGCAATTGAGGCTGTGTATTGCAATCGGAAGCAATTTCAGTCACGTGCAGATGGTCTGTGATGCACAACAACTCATCATGCATTGCTGTGCACATTTCCGGGTGTCCATACCAGATCGTCATCTGTGGGTTGTACTGAGTTATGTGCTGACCTCATACAGGGTGTCTGTACATGCTATCATTTGTTAAAACAAACCACAAACATGTCTCCTTACTGTCACTCCCATGCAGGTGATGCCGGATATGCACTCACGCCATGACTCATGACACCAATCCAACGGCCACAGAACAGGCATGAGGAGGCCTACAACCGGGCACACATACAGACACGGGACATGATAGAGCAGACCATTGGACTGCTGAAGGCCAGGTTCCGCTGCCTCAGCTGATCCAGCGGGGCATTGTAGTACAGCCCTGTGAAGGTAGGCAAAATTGTGCTGGCATGTGCCATGCTGCACATTATGTAGATACGCAGGAACATTCCACTGCCCCCAGAGATGGAGCCAGCAGATGAGGATGAAGAGGATGATGACAATGATGATGGGATGGGTGTACAACCAGGCCGGAGTGCCATTGATGGACAACATGCACGGGGAGCACTTATTGACAATTATTTCTGACCAACTTCAAATGCATATGGTGCACATCAATTTGTGATACTTACAGTAAATGAATGATACACACACGGAAGAAGATTATCCACTCATAATTCACATTTTCAAACCAGTCTATTAAGAAAAGAGCAAATAGGAACAGGTGCAATAAGAAAAAATGGCCACATGTGACCTCCCACCTCCCCAATGTACCCATCTACTGCCCAGGCCCCAACTAGCTATCCCCACTATGGACCACTGCCACCTCCCCAATGTATCCACCCACTGCCAAGGCCCCAACTAGCTATCCCCACTATGGACCACCCCCACCTCCCCATCATACCCACCCACCGCCCAGAACCCCCTCACATATGCATATTATATGCATATTAAGTAGCTTTGGGTTTTCACCCTAAGTTACTATGGTACTCCAGACGTGGAACCCTTGCTCACTTTTTTTTAAAGAGGCACAATTCCACCTCACTGACGAGGCCCAACCAGGCCGAAAAACACATGTCCGGGTTGCTGTTGGTACTCTTGTTCAGAAGCAAATTGCCTGGCATTTTGGTGCTGGCCTGCCCTTGGGCAGGACAAAGACTGATATGTAGTGGACATTTCTCTTCTGTGAAAGGATGGTGAGCTAAAGACTCTGGTTGAGACTCAATACCGAGATAAAGGCCGGTAGAGAGAAACTCCCAGAACCCCCTTACTTATGCATATTAGGTAGCTTCGGGTTTTCACCCTAAATTACTAGGGTACTCCAGATGTGGAACCCTTGCTCACTGTTTTTAGAGAGGCACATCTCCACCTCACTGACAAGGCCCAACCAGGCCGAAACATGTGTCTGGGATTGCTGTTGGTACTCTTGTTCAGAAGAGAATTGCCTGGCATTTCGTTGTTGGACTGCCCTTGGGCAGGACAAAGACTGATATGTAGTGGACATTTCTCTTCTGTGAAAGGATGGTGAGCTAAAGACTCTGGTTGAGACTCAATACCCGGATATAGGCCGGTAGAGAGAAATTCCCAGAACCCCCTTACTTATGCATATTAAGGCTCTTTGGGTTGTCACCCTCAGTTACTAGGGTACTCCAGACGTAGAACCCTTGCTCACTGTTTTTAGAGAGGCACATCTCCACCTCACTGACAAGGCCCAACCAGGCCGAAACACGTGTCTGGGGTTGCTGTTGGTATTCTTGTTCAGAAGAGAACTGCCTGGCATTCCGGTGCTGAACTGCCCTTGGGCAGGAGAAAGACTGATATGTAGTGGACATTTCTCTGCTTTGAAAGGATGGTGAGCTAAAGACTCTGGTTGAGACTCAAAACCTGGATATAGGCCAGTAGAGAGAAACTCCCAGAACCTCCTTACTTATGGGATGGGTGTACAACAAGGCCGGGTGCCATTGATGGACTACATGCACAGGGAGCACTTATTGACAATTATTTCTGACCAACTTCAAATGCACATGGTGCACATCAATGTGTGACACTTACTTTAAATGAATGATACACACATGGAAGAAGATTGTCCACTCGTAATTCACATTTGCAAACCAGTGTATAAAGAAATGAGCATACAGGTGCAATAAGAAAAAATGGCCACATGTGACCTCCCACCTCCCCAACATACTCACCCACCACCCAGGCCACAACTAGCTATCCCCACTATAGACCACCTGCACCTCCCCAACGTACTCACCCACCGCCCAGGCCACAACTAGCTATCCCCACTATTACCGCACCGACCTCCCCAACGTACCCATCCAATGCCCAGACCCAAACTAGCATCCCCACTATGCACCACCCCCACCTACCCAATGTACCCAACCCCCGCCCAGGCCCAAGACACAATGGTATCATGTGTAACTTCAGTGTTTCAGGGTACACCCTATTCTTTTCCATGCTTGGGCCCATGAATGTTCCTTGGAGTTGGGCCAGACAGCCGCGTGGACCTCCTCCTGGGGCTTCCTGCCAGAGAGCTTGATGGAGTGGTGCTGGTGGAGGGAAAAGCGGGGTTTGGTGGGGGCAGGTGGCTCATAATGGCCTGCAGGGCCAGCGACATTGTCTCTGGGATGTTCGATTGCACGCTGTTGCCCTCACGTACCCTTCTGGACATCAACATGTTTGATGTTGCACAACAGCCAATGGTACGTGACAACCTGTGGACTGACTTTTCAGTGCTCTCCCGTTGCAACCGTGACTCCTCACATTGGAGCCTTGATTCCTCCAGGTGTTGCTCCACAAGTCTGGCCAGCGTGTCCTGATGTTGTTCTGTGCGCTACATGCGAGAGGTCAACTCCTGCAGCAATGGCGTAGGGGAGCACATTGGACTCAGGAGTCCCATGGGGCTGAATGTGCCCAGTTGATCCGGCGTGGAGGTGCAGCCCTCATTTCCTGACCCTGGTGCCTCACTGGAATGATGGTCTTGTGTGCTTTATGCGCCATCAGATTCAGGCAGATATGGAGGTGTTGCTGCACTTGAAGGTGTACTTGGAGTGGCAGCAGTGGGTATTTCCTGAGGTGCCTGCAGGTATTCTGACGCTGCTGGGGGGTTTTCCAGCATTGCTTGCAGGTTTGTTGGCGCTGCAGGGGGATTTTCCGGCGGTGCCTGCAGGTTTGCTGGCACTGCAGGGGTGGTGGTCTCCTGAGCGCGGTGCACCTGGACCGTAATTGCACCACGGGTGTGTAAGTGATTTCAATCCGGCACACACCCAAGTCCATGTCTAGCATGTAGTGCACAACTGAAATCCTTATTTATTTTTGTCTAAAAGTTATTTATTCTGAACGATATACCACTCATATCCCTCCCCTCTCCTGGAACCCCCCCCCCCGGTCACACTGAACCAGGAATCAGGCTGGTTTGCAAAGGTAAATATTTATTTATGTATTTCAAATTTAATCACAAAATGTTTTCATAGGTACACAACAATCATCAATGGGGTGATGTAACACTGAATAATCTCTTTAATACACAAGGAGTAAGTAGTGAGCAAAACAATTCAGCACATAAAATAATACTTTTGTGTGGGTTCAGATCGGATAGCACGGTGGTTAGAGGTTACCCCTTAACACCCCTCAACCCCCAATAGGCAATGTAAAGAGATAAGATGAGAGAGCAGGTACTCAAGAATGGCAAAATCAAATAGAATATCAATCCCACTTTCCCCCAGCAAATACAAGAGAAAAACGGAATTGACTGTCAAGCTGTCAGAATGGCTTTTAAAGTTATCTTTAGAATGGACTGGACAAAAACACCAAATATGGTCAAAATTGCTGAAATTGTTATAATTTCATATGGGAGCCGCTTTGCACAGATGCACACAAACACAAGCAATGATTTAATCCAATGAAGACATTTGAAATCTTAAAATTCAAGTCAGAAGCAATTAAAAGATGTTTTACACGTGTAAAAGTTTCCCAAAACGAAAATTCGTGGCAAACTTTTCACTGCACAATATTCGCGATAACGGGAGAATCGCATTGATTTGGAATTTTGTTTCTAGCACAAAAACTGAGGGAGTTACAGACGTTTTAGTATAGGTTGTTTTTCGGGACAGGTGCAAGAATGGAAAACTGGAATATGCTTTTAAAAATGACAAATAGATTTCTTACACTAGAGGATGACTATGAACAAAACGAATACCGCACAGGAACACAGTCACTTGATCAGGTTGACTGCCTGCTAAGGAAACTCGCCTTCTTCAGATGAGAAAAGGATCAGCGCAAAGATAGTTAACAATATAAGTTCTGGAGGAAAGATGGGAGGTTTGGAGAGAGGTTTCAGACAATGCAAAGATACTCCTAACACTACAGGTTCTAAATGCAAGATAGGATGGGTCTAAGATAGGGATAAGACTATGCAAAGTACATATGCTAGTTACACAATTCTTCCTATTTATACTCACTGGATATGTTTTTAAATGGGACCATCAATTCTGGTCAGAGGATGGGATCTGGTTTAGGAAAGACGGCTTGGCACATCAGAATGGATCGGATCTGCAAGGTGCTCTGGTCACCACAAGGCACAATACTGGATTGGATCAGCAAGGCGCTCTGGTCACAGCACAGGACTGGACTGGATCTGTCCTTCTTGGTTCTGAGGATGTTTCAATTCAGGCAAGTAGTAACAGCACATCCTGGTTGTATTATGATGCTTCCCCTTAGGCTTGTGGGGTTCTGTTCTAGAATTTGAGGCCTAGCTGAGAATGGTTCAGCTATGCAATAGGCCTTTTGCTTTGCCAAGTTTCTGGAGTCTGGAGAAAGGAAGATGTAGAGTTCAGCAGCAGGGTGCTCAGCCAGCATCAGGATAGTGAGTGAATCTGTCTGTCCTTCTGAGTGGTGAGCTGTCTCTATTTATGTATGAAATGACATCATGAAGGGGGTGTGTGTGCCGGTTTAGCCTAAGCGTGCCCCTTTGAAAGATGATTGGGTCAGAGTCTACTCTCTGCCTGGATAGGAGGAGAGAAGCAGAGTGTCATCTTTATGGTGCAATTGTATAAGGCTGAGAATCCACTCCTAGCCCCTGAAAGACAAAGTCTACATTTGGCAAAATACATATTTCCACATGTGCAACTTCTATAAAAATCACATATACAGATTACATATTTCACATAGCAGCTATTCCACAAAACCCCGTAGCTGTGCGATCTTGTCTCCACATTTCACAGAATTTTGCCTTTTTCACTAGGAACACAATGTCCAATTTTTAAGCAATTTTCTACAAGTGTGCATGTTTAACATGGGAATAAGTGTGTAAAGTTTCACAATTCTAGCGAAAATACATTTTGCGTGAAATCACATTTCTTGCCATTGCTGTCCAGAACATGTCACAGTTCTGGCGCCTCTTCACCCATGCAGCCAGAAATTACATTAACAACTCTGTTATTTTTATATTTTTCACAATTTTGACTAGTATGTTATCAGTCTTTTTTAAAATATGTTCTTTGTCCATGTGAAGCAACAAATGGTTGTTTGGCTCAACCCCTTGGTCTCTCCCTAGAAGCCCAGGAGCCATCCCCCATGTTTGTTCCTTGCAGAGGCCATTTACAACTGTCTTCACACTTCGAATTTCCTGAGCTGCAGCTTGTCATTGTTCCTTTTGCCTCTGTAGACCTGGTTCTTTCCAACCCTGTAATTATCACTTCTCTGTGATTTCCTGCTGGGAGGAAAGACCTTGCTTCTGTGAGAAAAACCTGTTATTCAAGTTCTGCAGCTTCAGCCAGATTTAAATTAATTGTTAAATTCTGTGGCCTTTTCCTTAGCACAAAACAAACTTGTTGTATCAAATACAGCTAGAATTATCATTCAAAGATTTCAAACCATGGGATCAAACATTTACAATATGGTTTACTACCAGTAAAAGGCCTCTTAGATTGCAAATATTTGATTTTCAGTTTATACATGTTAAAGTTTAATCAGGCAGGCCTCTGACAGCTTTCATCACAGTAGCCATCTGCTGCACAGAGATTTTTGACAGATCCACAGGCAGGCCACTTTTGCTGTGAACATCTCTCTTTGATTTCAGCCTTTCTGGACTTGTAAGTTCACAATGATTTCTTAACTAAGTGAATTGTAGCACCCAGTAAGAATTTTGACTTTTTTTAAAGTTGTTTTGTACCGGCATTCTGAAGTTTCAGCAGCAAAGAAAAAGAGATTTAAAGCAATCTTGGAGTTTCATTTCGCAAAGCACTGCTTTTTCCTTCTGCACTCCACTTTCAATTGTTGTGGAGCCCAGTGACAAATTTCAGTAGTGAGATCTCTGTTCCACCACCGACAACATGCGTGTCAGATTGGGCAGCCATCTTTTTTTGCGTGGAAAAGCGTGATTTTCAGGAGTTTTGGCACGCACAAGGGGTTTTTGGCCATTTTGCTGTTTCTGGCACCATCATAACAGAGTGATGCAGCAGAGCAGTGCAAAAGTGGGTCAATACAACCCACAGAGCCCCCCTCACGACTTGAGTTTGACCTCCCATCAAGGGGAAGTCGGGAGATTGGGATGTTCTTTTTTTTTGGGCCAGGTGGAGAAAGTCGTCTGCTTCTCCCGTCAGTGCTGGATGGACACGCTCTTTTCGTTAGTTCTGGTTGGGAGTGCGGAATGGCACTCTGGGCTCCCTGGGTCTTTCCTCCCGGTCCACGAGTGGTCCTGCTTGGTAATTAGAATTTCTTAGTTCCCATGCTACGAGACAGAACATAGCATGGTTATGGACATTTCCCCACTACCACTCCCCAAGGGTGTAGTGGGGCAGATGCATACATTGACTACAATTTACAATACTCCCCACCTGCATTTACTAATGGTTTTAAAAGGTGGATTCTTCTAGGGATCCAGAATTTCCCCCTCCAGGTTTCCGGTTGGCTCCTCTATTTGCCGCAAAGTATGCCTGGGATGGCAACTCTTCAGCTGGTTTATGTGGACCCACTTATCTTCCCCTTCTGCCAAATGGCCCTTGGGGATGTGGATTCTGTAGGCGACTGGTGAGATTCTGTCCACAATTTCAAAAGGACCCCGCCAACTTGGGAGGAATTAACGCTCTTTGGCTTGGTTCCTTTGGAAATTGTACAAGTAGACCCGGTCTCCTACTTGATATTCTTTTCTAGTTGTCTTAAGATAATAGTGGGTCTTCATACTGTCTGCAGATCTTTCTAGATTCCGCTGAGCATAGGCAAAAGCATGTTGAAGGTGTTTTCTCAGATTCTCAATATACTCATGAGTTGTGGAGGCATTTATCAAGGTCTGCTCTTGGGTTCTATAGAGCAGATGCTGGGATAGCACCATCCTTCGTCCAGTCATCAGCTCAAATGGAGACATTTTTGTTGCAGAAGAAGGGGTAGATCTGATGGCCATCAGGACAAGGGGTAATCGAATGTCCTAACTTGGCACAGAATCTGCCACAAACTTTTTTAATATGCTCACAATAGTTTTGTTTTATCTCTCAACTCCACCACTAGAGGATAGCTGTAGGCAATGTGTAGTTTCCTTTTGACCCCAAGTATCACCCACATCTTTGTCATCACCTCTCTAGTGAAGTGACTACCTCGGTCTGACTCAATCCTTTGGGGCAGTCCAAAATGTGAGAAGATGTGATTGATCATCTGGGCAGCTGCTGTTTCTGCCTTGCAATATGGGGCCGGGAGATATTCCACCCATTTAGTGAACAAGCATGTTACGGTCAACATGCACTTTTTCCCCCTATAGGAGCGAATTACTGGTCCGATAAAATCGACTTGCAAATCTGACCAAGACAGTGTCATCCCCCTCTTTTGGAGGGAGCACAATGTGTGAGTAATGTTGGCTGAAATTATGCACACACAAGACACCCCTTCAAGTATTGCTCGAGGTCCTGCCCCATGTGCGGCCAGTATGCAACCTCTCGCAAGATTTCTAATGTCGTATGAAACCCCTGATGACCGGCTGTGGCCGCATCATGGGCGTGACTTAGCATTAGGCTTCGGAATGGGGTAGGCACCACCCACTGGTCATGGCCAGCTATGTATCTCCTCACCAACAAACCGTCTTAATTCTGAATATTTTGGGACATTTCATCAACACTCTGAGGTCCTCTTTCCCAATGTAATCGGTATCCGTCAGGGGAAAGTTCTCAGGGTCCTCAATGTGTTGATAAAACTTACCAATTATTGGATCCCCTTTTTGAGCTGTAATCAAATCAGCATCTGGGGTCTCCTTACTCCATTGTGCAGTTGAGAGTTCATTGTGAGCATTTTTCTGGAACCTAGTGATAGCAGTGACCTGGATTTCCCCCAACAGGGACTCGATCTCAAGTAGATCCCCTTGGATGGCTCCGGTTTTGGCCAGCTGATCAGCTAGGTCATTTCCAGTTTTGTCTGGTCCCTCTACTTTAGAATGACCCTTGATCTTTTTCCAGTAGATGGCCATCCCATTCGAGGTGACCAGATCATCAATATTTTGTATTAATTTCCCATGTTTTAAAGGTTTATTATTAGCACATAGCATGCCTCTGGTTTTCCAGTTAACCAGGTGCTCCACAAACCCGTTCCATACATAATCTGAATCAGTGATTATGACCAGTTTGTGGAGTTGGTGTTGGACAGCAGTGAGGATGGCTTGATGCACAGCCACATGCTCTGCCACTTGACTACTTCGGGGACTGATTTTGTACCCAGTGGACGGTTCTGGGGCATCATTCACCCATGCATTCCCTACAGCGGCCACAAGTTCCTTTTCCCCATTGTTGTCAACATGGTAGGAGCACCCATCCACATAGACAGTGAGCATTCCCTCACACTGGTCTTCTTCATAGACTTTGTGTGGGGCATTAAGGTAGGCCTCCATGTTGTCCTTGATTTTAAGACTTTCATCCTCGAGACAGTTTTCTCTGGCACAATCATGCAAGTCAGCTAGACCTTGGGCGAGGTGACTCTTCTTGTTTTGACCATATCTAACCTCCACAGGAAAGCCTTGCATTGACAGAATCCAGGAAGTAATTCGGAAATTACTCACATTTCCGCCCCAGATTCTGTCACTTTGAAGATATTGCAAAGGTTGGTGTGGAGTCTCCACTATGATGTGTTCTCCTTGGATAAAAGGGTGGTAATTCTTCAATGCCCACGCTGTTGCCAAGAGTGCCTTCTCACAATCGTTGAATTTTTCCTCCACAGAGGATAAAGTCTTACTCGCATAGGAGATTACTTTATTGACCTTGTCATGCTTTTGATATAATACTGCAGTCAAGCATGTATTTGAGAACCCTGTCTCCAAGAAGAACTCTTTGTTTTTGACAGGGTGAGCTAGGCAAGGCGCTTGTGAGAGGCTTCTTTTGAGTTGTCTTACTGCCTCGGCTTGTTCTGGACCCCACTCCCACTTAACCCCCCCTTCAAAAGATGGATCAGTGGTCTTGTGATCTCTGCGTAATCCTCAACAAACTTTCTGCTGTAATTAGTTAGTCCAAGGAGGCTCCTTAGTTCCGGCAGTGTTGTGGGGTCTTTTATTTTCTGGAGGTCTTCTACTTTCTTTTCCTGGGGACAGAGACCCTGAGGAGTTATCTCATGCCCCAAGAAATTGACACGGGTTCTGCACCACTGTGCCTTTTGGAAAGAGAGTTTGCTCCAGCGGCCCTCAACTATGTCAGAACATAACGGATCTCCGCTATGTGTTCCTCCACAGTTGACCTTTTGACTAAAACATTGTCTACATAGGCCAGGTTACCCCTTTCACCCAAGTCGGGCATGGCCTTTTGCAGAAAGATGTTAAATTAATTGCCGGAGTTGATGTATCCGAAAGGAGTCCGAGTCCAAGTGTACTGCTGCTCCAGAAGGTAAAGGCCAGTTTGTATTGGTCCTCCCTACTGACAGGTACAGTCCAGTACCCATTGGTCAGGTCAATTGCAGTGACTACCTGTGACCCTTGGATCTGGGCCAGCCCTTGGTCAATATAGGGAAGAAGCCATCAGGAAGTATGGATCCGTTTGTTGAGCTCCCTTAGGTCAGCACAGAGTCTCCACTGGCCGTTTGGTTTGAATATCCCCAGCACCATATTATTGAAGGTGCTGTGGACTGGACGAATTATCCCACGGGACTCAAGGTTCTTAATTATTTCAGTAAGGGACTCCATTGATGCGAGAGG
Organism: Ambystoma mexicanum; assembly: GCF_040938575.1. Taxonomy (NCBI): domain Eukaryota; kingdom Metazoa; phylum Chordata; class Amphibia; order Caudata; family Ambystomatidae; genus Ambystoma; species Ambystoma mexicanum. The sequence continues at coordinate 1,134,463,363 of NC_090932.1, read as the reverse complement.
CAAGCGATATTGCTTCACAAACACTGGAGCCATGCCAGGGTCTGTGGGAATTGTTGTTGTGTGGATGTCGGTGCGACCATAGTCATATGAGTCCACCGCAAAGAGATCTTGAAAATCTAAGAAAACTTGTTTCAATTTTTGCTTTTGCTCTTGAGTCGCCTGGAAAGACTTCCGGTTTGGCTATCTCAGCGGCCTCCTCCAGCTGGGTGGAGAAGTCCTTGGTCAGGGTATTGACTTGGACTAATGGCTTCAGGTGGGGAAGGCAGCCTTTGTGGACTTGAAAGATCACCTCATCCCTCCTGAAGTCACAGACTTCATAGAAGGATTGGACATCTTCCTTACCATAAGGGCAGGAAGAGTACACCAGGAAATTCCCCCCATGCCGGGTGAAGATCCTGTCTGGTGTTGTGTCATCGTCGCTATCACTGTCAAAGCAGTCTTTGTGGATTGGTCCTAACAGTTCGTTACCTAAATCTATGAAAAAATGTCGGTCATCAACCGCCATTCCAATGATGGTGCCTCCGCCCAGAGTGATACTCTTTAGGTCACTGTTATCCACCTCTATTAGAATGGTGTTATGTTCTATGTTGACTAGTGGTTTTGGGTTCACCCCCAACCCTTGCTGTTGGAAATGCGCATTAAGATGATAGGTGTCAGGATTTTTCAGTTTCTGTCCTCTTTTAATTTTTACTTCCAGTGAGAATTGTCGGGTCCGTTCTGGGATGGTGACTTCCTCTCCAATCTGAATCTCAACTGCATATGGCAGCAGCTGAGCTGACCGAAATGCTTTCTCGGGGTCATCAAAGTCCATAGGATTACCTGCTAATTGGGACCAGGCTTTGAAGTTTATTAGGTCCAAACTATTGGCAAATCATTTGAGAATGTCAGTGCCTAAATGAAATGCAGCAGGGACATCTTGCACGACCCAACAATTATGGACTATGCTCTTGTTGCCTATGGAAATTTTGAGCATACACCTGCTGGCAGGAGATGTTTAGAATTGGGGGTTTCCAGGTCCATTTCCCATTTGTCTAACAGTTTAAATGTGGGAATGGCTGGATCTTTTAGGAGTTTGTGGAACATGGCCTCTCTGATGAAGCTCTTACCGTTGTTCACACACACTCAGCGAGAACAGAGTCCTTCCCCTCATTTAACTGAATAGGGAAGAACAACTGTTCTCCAATTTTCTGCGTATCAGCCAAGTGTTGAGCTGATTTCTCTTCATTTTGGACTATAGGAGTGGGATTTTCTGATTGTGAATTGGTATAGAATTTCAGAGTGTTTCCTTCCAGTGTGGAATGCCACCTTAGACTGGAAGGAAGGTTGATTTTCAGAAATAGAGAGGACTCCCCATTACCAGTTTGTTGTCCTACTGCAATTACTGTCACGTCTGGGATTTGGTTATTCTGGAAGTGGAATTCAACTTGGTCAGGTTTTTGTTCAACCATGTGGCATGTGCCATTTAAACTAACATGGTTGACACTCTGTTTTAATTTATTGGTCGGTTAGTCTGGGTCCAGAAGACCTTGTTTGCACAATCTATGAGGGGAGACAATCTACGCAGTATTTCATTCCCTAGTAAACATGGTGCGCCCTCTGGAGTCACAACTATGACTGGGTGCTTCACCTTGTGTCGCCCAATTTGAATGTCTTACTCCGCAGTCCCCTCGACAGGAATTTCCTTCCCATCGAAGCTCTGAAGTTGTCCAGGAAGAGGGGTGAGAGGGATTTGGTATTTCTCCCCCCTTCCCGAATTCAGCTGATCAAAGACCCTTTTTGACAGAAGGGTGGCTTGGGACCCAGTGTCCACCAGTGCCAAAATTGTACATTGCCCCTGTATTTGGACCGGGGCATAAAATCTTCCCTCCTTTTCCTCAAGAGGGCAAAGATAATGCACTTTTTTGCCCAATTGGTGGGTTAGTTTCTTTGCTTTGGATACTGACAGAGAGGTGATTCGGGCAGGATTCTGTTTGGGATTTTGGGAACCTGTAAGAAAAAGGTGACAGATAGATATGGGGGAAGTTTTGGGCTCCCCTTGTTCTGATTCTGGGCTGCCCCGCCCCTTTTTGGAGGCAGTCACCAGAATGGGTTTGAACAAGGGGATTTTCGGGCTGGTCATTCCGGGGTTTGATGATGGGCGATTTTAACTCGGTCCCCACATCTACCCAGTGTGGATTTCGATCTTTTGGGACCCATATTTCTCTGGGAGGAGTTCCCCCATCCCTGAAGGAGAAAATATTTTTCCCACAATCCTCTGAGGACACCTCTCCTTCAAACTGGAAGATTTGCACCTCCTCCACAAAATGGGCCTTTTTAGGCTCTTTATTTCTCCTACTCACCCTCTGTTCCTTGGGTTGCAGACTTTCAGGGTCAGGAGATTTTGGTTCCGGTTCCTGGGTTTCCAGGGGCTTTACACAAGTGGGGAAGGAAGCTTCCTCTAAGGCTTTAACACCCTCCTTCCCCCTGTGCCTCCTTCCTGGGAACCGGTGGGTTGTCGGGGTTCTTCCCCCGTCATTGTTCTGGAGCACCAGACCCTGGATTGGAGGAGTTCTGAGCCACAATGCTCATCTGAGGGTTCTGTTGAGCCCTCAGCATGCGACCCAGATCCTGTGCCATGTTCTGGACCTGGAGCTCCAGTTGAGACATCCGCTCTGGTTGGTACGGGGTTCTCTGGTCTACCCTTGGTTGATCACGGGAAGGGTAACTGTCCCTTCTCGTGTAATACCCCTGGTTAGGATAGTTTGGGTACCCCTGCACCCTTGGCCTCCCCTCTCCCGGTTTGGGCTGTCTGGGCTCAGGAAAGTGGGGAAAGAAAGAAGGGTTGTTTTGGGGGTTGAGGTTTGGCAGGTACCAGGGAAAGAAACTGGGCCCAGCATTTGGGGGATTACTGCCCTCCTGGGGAAAGTGAGGGAAGTTTCCTGGGTTTCCAGCTGTCTGGTTGGATCCCCCCGTTGGGCTGGGGGACTCCACACATAGCCTAGGATTGGTCTGTTGACCTTGTAGCATGGGCTGAGGTAGCCAGGGGAGATAGGGGTCCCATTTGTGGGGTTACCTCCCTGACTCCCTGTTTGGGATTGGCACGAGGGCCTTCTGGGTCTGGGGTTGGTCGGATTCTGTGCAGGAAGGTTTTTAGGCCCCCCATCTCCAGATCTAAAATGGGGGCAACCTTCACCTCTGCCACCTTGGCAGCAGCAGGGGTGTTGGTTGGTTTGGGGCTTTTGCTAATATTTTTACTTTCTAGTGGCTTCTGCACTTCATAGATGCGCGTTCCTTGTTCAATGACCCAGTCCAGTGATCTTTTTTCATGAAAGTCCCTCACTAGCTGGGTCATAATGTATTTAGGGAGAGCATGAAAGAAGGTGTTCACATATTCCTTACTGTCAGGGCGCACCCTTCTAGTGGTCTGCGCAAAGGCGCATTTCAATTTCTGGACAAATTCTTGTGGGGCCTGGTCTTCCCCACATTGTAGGTTGTAGGCTGCCTTGCGGGCCTCTTGAGGGTTTCTATGAATAGAAAAATGTTTCAGGATGGTCGCCCTATAAGTGGACCATCTGGAATGGTTCTGATCCTCCAGCCCCGCAAAGAAGCTGGAGTACTTAGGTGAAAATGTCCACTTTACATGCTAAATACAGCTTTGGCTGTCCTTCAGGTGGAAAGTCTCCATCATCTGCTCAAACAATTCAAGGTGCTCCCAAAATTAATATTTGGCATTTTTATGGTAGGGCGTGATGACGCTTCTAATAGCTTTTATTTGCTTCAGGGGATCCTTGAGTAAAGCTCTCTTAACCTTGTTAGCCTTTTTAGCCCTGGTCACCCTGGTCCACTCATCCTCTGACTCAGAGACACTGCTACCAGAGGTGGCTGTCTGATCTTCTAGACTCTCCCGGATTCTGCAAGCTTGGTAATGGCTGGCAGAATGTTGGGGCCTAGTCTCTTGGGACATGTGGCGCTCAGAAGAGTCTTCTGACTCTTCCTTGCTCCCAGGATTGGTTGAGTACCCTCCTCCCCGCCACTGTCCTAGCTGGGAAGAGGTTTTTAGTATACTCTTAGTGGGCCTAGTCTCATGGAATTCCCCACCAAATTTCAATGACTTATCCCTAGGTATGTGATATTTCTGAGGATCCAGTTCTCTATTTTCCCCTCACTGGAGTCTCCCTGATCAGAGAAGATGGCCCTAGCACTTGGGAACCTGTACATAGATGCCCGCCCATCCATTTCTGGGAGGCACTGACCTATTAGCCCCATATTTTGCATTGTGTTGAAGTCTACCATCCCCGTGGCCCTTGGCTCATATGAGCCAGTGGACATGGGGGTGGCAGACTCCATGGAATTGAAGGGATTAAAGACCCTGAGGCCAGGATTCCTGAGGTTATGCTCAGGGGCTTTCCTCTCCCATCTGACCTCATCTCTTTCAGCCCCTACTCCCTGATAGCCTGCCAAAATCTGGCCCTTTTGTTCCTCTATGAAGGCCTTACTGGTCTCTATGAGTTGTTCTTGCATGGCTATCTGTCTATGGAGCCTGTCATTCTTTTCACAGAGAGCCTCATTGTCTCTCTGTGCTTCCTGTCTGAATTGGGAGTATTGGGCCAATTCTTGCTGCAGGAGACTCACCTCCTGAGTTTGATCCTTACTGCCCTGATTATTCTTTGCCAGAGCATCTTCCACCCTCCTGGTATGCTCTAACAGCTTTTCATAGTCCATTTTGAGTTCACCCAGTCCCTGAAGGGCCAGGTGATTTTCTTATAACTTAGTTTTTAAATGGCTGACATCCTGGCCTAGGGCGTCCCTCTTTTGACATAGAGTTCCCCTCTGCTCAGCCAGGTCGTCCCTTTGTTTCCTAATGGCATATCATTTCTGGCGTTCCTCATCAATATCTGTTTGAGTGTGGAGATCCTTCACTATTAATTTATTATTTTCCTCCTTTAGTTCATCAATCTGACTTTCTAGGGCAATTATCTGCTCTTCGCAGGCTCTATTATAATTTAATTGCTGCTCCAGCTTTTGTTGGCTCTGTTGTAGAGAATCCAACCTTTGTTGACACTCTTTTTGCAGTGTCAGTATTTGGTAGCTTGCTCTACCTTCTCTTGCTGCAGGAGATCCAGATCTTCCTTTAATTTGGTCAGGTACTGTCTGGTTTCTCACTCTGATTCTTGGCTCTGTTCTAGCCTTTGTTCTGCAGAGTCCAGATCAGTTTGGGTTTTCTCTAGGGATTGTACTTGCCTCTTTGCCAGATCTAGGCTTTCGGCATATTTTAACTGTATTACTCCAATGTGGAGGTACAGGTAAGCCGCTATTTTGGAAATTTTACATTGCTCTTCTTTTACTTTGGGGCCATATACAATTCACTAAGTGCCTGGTGTAATGGACCCTGGTCCTGTCATGTATCTAATTCTGTGGCAGTGACTTGTTGTTTGATTTCCTGCAGCCAGCCTTTCTCATCCTGCTCTATCCATTCACCCCTGACAAACAATTTGTGCAGTGGGTGTTCCCTTGCAATATTGATTTCCACTAGGGTTGCCATTCCGGAAATATTAATTTCCTTCTGACTTATCTCAGGGTTACTTTACTTTTGCAAAACAGGCCTAACTCCTTTGAGTATTTCTATTGAAGGGTGTTTTACAGTGTAGTACAGTGTAGCACAGTATGCTAGACCAACAAGGTGTATGTATCCCGTCAGTTAGCACGCTGTATTAGACTATCACAAGTGGTATGTCTAATTCAGGATCTCGTGCGAGCCCCTAAGATGTAAGTGATTTCAATCCGGCATACACCCAAGTCAACGCCTAGCATGTAGAGCACAACTGAAATCCTTATTTATTTTTGTCTAAAAGTTATTTATTCTGAACAATATACCACTCATATCACGCCCCTCTCCTGGAACCCCCCCGGTCACACTGAACCAGGAATCAGGCTGGTTTGCAAAGGTAAATATTTATTTATGTATTTTAAATTTAATCACAAAATGTTTTCATAGGTACACAACAATCACCAATGGGGTGATGTAACACTGAATAATCTCTTTAATACACAAGGAGTAAGTAGTGAGCAAAACAATTCAGCACAGAAAATAATACTTTTGGGTGGGTTCAGATCGCATAGCACGGTGGTTAGAGGCTCTCCCTGCACACCCCTCAACCCCCAATAGGCAAAGTAAAGAGATAGGATGAGAAAGCAGGTACTCAGGAATGGCAAAATCAAATAGAATATCAATCCCACTTTCCCCCAACAAACACAAGAGAAAAACGGAATTGACTGTCAAGCTGTCAGAATGGCTTTTAAAGTTATCTTTAGAATGGACTGGGCAAAAACACCAAATATGGTCAGAATTGCTGAAATTGTTATACATTCGTATGGGAGCCGCTTTGCACAGATGCACACAAACACAAGCAATGATTTAATCCAAAGAAGATATTTGAAATCTTAAAATTCAAGTCGGAAGCAATTAAAAGCTGTTTTACACATGTAAAAATTTCCCAAAACAAAAATTTGCGGCAAACTTTTCACTGCGCGATATTCGCGATAACGGGAAAATCTCATTGATTGTTTCTAGCACAAAACCGGAGGGAGTTACAGACGTTTTAGCAGAGGTCGTTTTTTGGGATAGGCGCAAGAATGGAAAACTGGAATTCGCTTTTAAAAATAACAAAAAGGTTTCTTACACTGACTATGAACAACACGAATACCACACAGGAACACAGTCACTTAATCAGGGTGACTGCCTGCTAAGGAAACTCGCCTTCTTCAGATGAGAAAAGGATCAGCGCAAAGATAGTTAACAATATAAGTTCTGGACAAAAGATAGGAGGTTTGGAGAGAGGTTTCAGACAATGCAAAGATACTCCTAACACTACAGGTTCTAAATGCAAGATAGGATGGGTCTAAGATAGGGATAGGACTATGCAAAGTACATATGCTAGTGACACAATTCTTCCTATTTATACTCACTGGATATGTTTTTAAATGGGACCGTCAATTCTGGTCAGAGGATGGGATCTTGTTTAGGAAAAACGGCTTGGCACATCGGACTGGATCAGATCTGCAAGGTGCTCTGGTCACAGCATGGCACAGGACTGGACTGGTCTGCCCTTTTTGGTTCTGAGGATGTTTCAATTCAGGCAAGCAGTAACAGCACAGCCCGGCTGTATTATGATGCTTCCCCTTGGGCTTGTGGGGTTCTGTTCTAGAATTTGAGGCCTAACTGAGAATGGTTCAGCTATGTAATAGGACTTTTGCTTTGCCAAGTTTCTGGAGTCTGGAGCAAGGAAGATGTAGAGTTCAGCAGCAGGGTGCTCCGCCAGCATCAGGATAGTGAGTGAATCTGTCTGTCCTTCTGAGTGGTGAGCTGTCTCTATTTATGCTATGAAATGACATCATGAAGGGGGGTGTGTGCCGGTGTAGCCCAAGCCTGCCCCTTTGAAAGGTGATTGGGTCAGAGTCTACTCTCTGCCTTGATAGGAGGAGAGAAACAGAGTGTCATCTTTATGGTGCAATTTTATGAGGCTGAGAATCCACCCCTAGCCCCTGGAACACAAAGTCTACTTTTGTCAAAATACATATTTCCACATGTGCAACCTCTATAAAAATCACATATACAGATAACATACTTTAAATTGCATCTATTCCTCAAAACCCCGTAGCTGTGGAATCTTGTCTCCACTTTTCACAGAATTTTTCCCTTTTCACTAGGAACACAATGTCCAATTTTTAAGCAATTTTCTACAAGTGTGCGTGCTTAACATGGGAATAAGTGTATAAAGTTTCACAATTCTAGCAGAAATACATTTTGCGTAAAATCACATTTCTTGCCATTGCTGTCCAGAACATGTCACACAGTTCTGGCGCCTCTTCACCCGTGCAGCCAGAAATTACATTAACAACTCTGTTATTTTTATATTTTTCACAATTTTGACTAGTAACTTATCAGTCTTTTTTTAAATATAATCTTTGTCCATGTTAATCAACAAATGGTTGTTTGGCTCCACCCCTTGGTCTCTCCTTAGAAGCCCAGGAGCCATCCCCCATGTTTGTTCCTTGCAGAGGCCATTTACGACTGTCTTCATACTTCGAATTTCCTGAGCTGCAGCTTGTCATTGTTCTTTTTGCCTCTGTAGATCAGGTTCTTTCCTACCCTGTAATTTACACTTCTCTGTGATTTCCTGCTGGAGGAAAAGACCTTCCTTCTGTGAGAAAATGTTATTCAAGTTCTGCAGCTTCAGCCAGGTTTAAATTAATTGTTAAATTCTGTGGCCTTTTCCTTAGCACAAAACAAACTTGTTGTATCAAATACAGCTAGAATTCTCATTCAAGATTTCAAACCATGGGATCAAACAATTACAATATAGGTAAAAGGCCTCTTAGATTGCAAACATTTGATTTTCAGTTTATACATGTTAAAGTTTAATCAGTCAGGCCCCTGACATCTGTCATCATAGTAGCCCTCTGCTGCACAGAGATTTTTGACAGATCCACAGGCAGGCCACTTTTGCTGTGAAAATCTCTCTATGCTTTCAGCCTTTCAGGACATCGTAAGTTCACAATGATTTCATAACTAAGTGAAGTGTAGCACCCAATAAGAATTTTGAATTTTTTTGAAAGGTGTTTTGTACCGGCATTCTGAAGTTTCAGCAGCAAAGAAAAAGAGATTTAAAGCAATCTTGAGTTTCATTTAGCAAAGCACTGCTTTTTCCTTCTGCACTCCACTTTCAATTGTTGTGGAGCCCAGTGACACATTTCAGTAGTGAGAGCTCTGTTCCACCACTGACAACATGCGTGGCAGATTGGGCAGCCATCTTTTTGTGCGTGGAAAAGCGTGATTTTCAGGGGTTTTGGCATGCACAAGGGTTTTGCAGCCATTTTGGTGTTTCTGGCACCATCATAAAAGAGTGATGCAGCATAGCAGTGCAAAAGTGGGTCAATACATCCCACAGGTGTCGGAGGTTCCTGCACCAGATGGCAATTGTCATCTTTGACAATAGGCACGTCCAGTTCCCCTTGACCTCCCCTGATGACCCCCGTTAGTGTCAGATGATGTCCTCTAGGGGATTGTAAGGCATGATGTTAGTGGTGTCACAGGATCTGTATGGTACAATCACATGCAACCCACTCCTCAAGCATCATCAAAATGCAGTAACATGCATTGATGTGTGCTGCAGGCTTATATGTTTATCTGGGGTTCCACTTTGGAGCACGCCATCTGTCTGGCCGGGGGGTGGGGCATGGGGGTACTGGGTGAGCTGGGCCTGATGGGGACTGTGTTATGTGGCTCTCTGTGCATTGCTGGGGAAGGGCACATGAGGTACTGGGTGTGCTAGGCTTGATGGGGACTGTGATATGGGGCTCTCTTTGCATTGCTGGGGGGGCACATGGGGTACTGGGTGTGCTAGGCTGTATGGGGACTGTGATATGTGGCTCTCTGTGCATTGCTGGGGGGGGCAGGTATACCTTGATTCACATTCATGTCTTTGCACTTTCTGTACTTACCAGCCTCGCTAGGTGTCACTGCTCCTGCCTCAGCTCTACCTACTCCCTCTATTCCTTCGAGGTGCAGCACCTTGCTACACCTCTTCTCCCACTGTAGCAGCTTCAGTGAGAAATGTGGTCCGCCTCCTGTGGCACTACATTACTGTCTGTGGGCTGCCAGTATTTTCCGCACCCTCACCTGCAGGTCATCTCACCTCTTGTGGCAGTCTTTTACTGAACGGGGGGTCACCCCCCACAGATGATACCTTCTGGGCAGCCTCAGCCCATATGGCCTTTTGCTTCTGCACTGAACAACTCCCAAGCATTGTCGACTATGTGCTTGACAAGCATGGTGAGTTCCGCCTCACTGAAGCAGGGTTTCCGCTGCCTGCTCACTGGGATCCTCAGTGTTTTTAGGCTGTCACAGTAGCTGTGGGCCTTGTGATACCAGAGGATTGCAGTGGATTGTGATTTATGTAGTGGCTGCTGCTCTCTTTCCGGTTTCCGCGATAACGGTATTTCCGGCACCAGTGTTTCCGCCTCTGCTATGTCTGTCATGCACGAGGCAGATACTGATGTACTACAGGCATTTTTGCTGGTACATCCGTCTCCGTCGATGTTACCTTACTGGCAGTGGCACTGGTTCCGCACTTTGCTGAGGCGAGCGGCCACCAAGCCGTGATGGACCTTGTTTCCGCCTCCATGTGGTGATTGAACCAGTGTCACTGCCATCACGCTAACACCGGATTTCGGGCTCCTAACTTGTTATGAGGCCCACACAGTTCAAATAATATGTATTTATTAAGGCACATGACAGGACAGCGATTGCGCAGGTAGTTGTCAATGATCATTCCCAAAAAAGAAATTATCATGAACACCGTAAGCATGAACATTCCAATGCATCATACCCATACAGCTCCATGGCATGCAGAGAAAAAGGGTATTGGATAGCACACCATAGAAGGAATGAGAGACTAAGGCACTATGCCATATCTCCTTTTTTCTAAAAAAGAATGATAAAAATAAATATTAAATAAAGATGATAGTCCAACTCTTGCACTGAAAAAGCGTTAAAACATTGACAAAGAACTAGCTATCAATTATTAATACCAACAACAATGTTTGAACTTTGTAAATACATCTCCATTACATTTAAGGTGTCACCTCGAGTTTCTCATGATGTAATCCTCATCCACCCACTCACTAGCATTAGTCCCAACTGTGCATTGCCTGCTCTGTCAGCGGGCATCTTTCTAGCCAAAGCACCTCTACTAGCGCTTGCTCCCAAAACATCACATTTCCAGAAGCTTCCTTGGAAGCACGGCTCAGTGGCTCTACACAAATACCAAAACTGGCATCTCTTGCCCTACTGTAACCCTCCCCACATATGATCCACCAGCTACAGAACATATCCACATGGTTTGCATGGCCCTTGACCACTCTCTCCTTGTTGTACCACTTGAAATAACTTAAACTGACTGCATTGCAGCACTGCAGTTGCAACTCTTGGATCATAATATTGTGGTGCACCCTTAAACACTCTGAATAGTTTACATATGTGCACAAGGTCCTCCATCTGATCATCCTGACCTTCAACATGATTGCTTTGGCCACAGCATAATTTGTTCCTCCACTGCAATATCACCTCGATGAACCTTACATTCTTGCCCATCTGCATTGGCGCCCAACTGTTCTGCAACTCACCTACCTATGTGAGCAGCAATTTGGATACTGCTCTCCTTTTCTGTCAACAGTTCAAGTGGAATTGCCCCTGTTACAGAATGGGGTGTGGTTTGATAGGACCACAACATGCGCCTCACTGATTTGCATGCCTGCAACCGATTAGCTAAACCCCATTGAATGCAACCCTTTACCGTTTTGTTGTCTCTTTCCAATGACTAACTTGCTTGTGATTGATACAGGGCAGTCCTTCAAACTTGATTCCCAGCTCATTCAAAAACAGTTGAATCTCCATCGAAATAAACTGCACCATATTTTCTGTCACAAGCATCTCCCGCACTAAACAAGTCCTGCAAATACATTGCCACACCTTCTGTAGTGGGGCTCGACTGAACTCCACCTCCATTCATCTGGAGTGATAGTCTACCACCATCCACGAATGCATAACCCTGCTCTCTCTTGCCAATCCATGACCAGCATTGGTGCATGCCTTGTTGTTAGACCTTTGACTGCCACACCACACACATCTTTTAACAAACAAAGCCACTTCCTTGTACACCACTATTCACTAATATTGGTCTCTCAGGCATTTCTTTTTCATGGTTGAACCGCAACGGCCTAAGTGCAATACCCAACAATCTACTTCTGACACTGGTGGCACAAATCGTTGGTCACACATCACCATTACTGCCTCAAAAGATCATCGTCCTGGACTTTGACAACTCTTTGCACATCCATATGCGCATTCCTTTCCCTTTGCCATCCACAGCTGGCATATCATATTTCCCTCTATGCACAATTCCTCATCTGTTAAGGCAGTGCCTACATTACCCATTGTAGCAACCATTTCCCCTTCGTCACATGGAGAAACTGGAAACTGGTAGAAGAAAACAACTAAACAGTCTTTGTCATTGGCACACAATCCAGTTTGTAGACACATGCATGTAGTTTTGAGGCTAACGGAGGCAATCTAGCTGTGGGATTGCGTGCCCCGCCTGCTTGACGCACCTTTAGCAAAGGCTTATGATCGGTACATAATGTACTGGTGTACTACATTTGAAATGGTGTGCTGCCAATACACCCGCCAAAGCGTGCGTTCAATCACTATTTAATGTCGCTCAGCTGAACAAAGAGTAAGGGAAGCACGGTTAATGGTGTATCCTCTTGCAGCCACTACATGATCCCACATGCACTAGTGTCAATAGACACCATGCATGTCAAATTGTCTCATAACACTCGCAACACTGGCGAAGACATGATTGTACTTTTCATACTCTGAAATCTTAGCTCTCATAACTCTATTCGTATTTCACTCCTTTCCCCCGATGAGTACTGAAATGGTTTGTTTAAAGAAGCATTCCCATTTACAAATTTGGCATAATATTTGGCCGGGTCTAAAAATTATAGCACTTTTAAGCCTGGCCAAATATATAGCAACTGCTCTCTGTTCTGTGGTGTTAGTGCCTCTTTTATACCCACCCTGAACCATCCCTGGCTTAACTACAGCAGCCAAGATCACATGCACAAGGTACGTCACAGAGGCCTTAAGAAAAACATACTTCTCCTTTTGTAAGGGTCATATCCATTTTCTGACCAGGATTCCGTTTGTAAGATCATACCCCTTTACTTTGCCATGATTCTGGTATGCTCCTCATTGCATGTCTAAATATTATTAGTACCTGTCAGGTTTACGCCTTACCTGAGGTTTCTGGGATTGTTTCTCAGGGAAGAGGTAGGGCCTGTCCTGCCGGGAAGCCACCATGCCTCCTGGAGACCAGCGACGTCATTTCACCAAAATGCCAGGGTTAGCGGAAGTGACATCACATGACCCTTGACCCCTGATTTCATCACAGGAAGTGAGGCCATTTGACCCCACCTCGAAGTGATATCGCGGGAAGCGATGGAACACAACCTTTCACCCGTTGAGAAACAGGAAGCGGCATCACATAGCATTGTACACTACGAAAAATATGGTTATGAAATCACTATAATGTGATGTACATTTCATACCTGAATGGATCGCCATATGTATCGTTAAGATCAGTGTGTATAGGCCCATATTACCAAATTACTGTGATTGCAAGCAGATGTCCATGACCAAATGATAATGATGTGTTATTACATAGCACTTACGCTTAAGCGCTTTACATAGAAGAAATATACACCCAATATCACCCAACTTGTGTTGGTACCCATTTATCGACCTCAGAAGGATGAAAGGCTGAGTTGAGGAGTTTGAGAACAGACTAAATCAGTGACTCACCCCCTGAAGTGTGCCTGAAATAAACCTTTATTGAGTCTAGCAATTATTGTATAGAATTCCAGAAAAACACATTTTTTGGCATTCCTATTCTTTCTTGTTTAGGTTCAGTGCTGAAAGTGTTAGCCTTGTGGTCCTCATGTTCTTATTTTTCTTCTTTTTTTAAGGGGCCTGAACAAGAAAGCTAGCCACTCCAGAATTAAAGAGCCACATGGTGCTGGCCACAGCCCAGGAGCTTGCATTGCATTGCAAAAAAAATAAAAGGTCGCAAGGGAGACCACAGATGTCGCCAGGGAGACCTCAGAGGTAGCACTTGTGACCTCTGGTGACCCCCAAATGACTTCCCTGCTGGACACAGGGGAATGCAAGGGGGGGCTTTACCCAGTGGCGTAACACAATATCTGGGGGCCCCCCTGCAAGCCATGCTGAGGGCCCCCCCCAACTCAGCAACAAATCATGGGGCGTGCCTTCCTTGTAACAGCACTTGTATCAGCACCAAAAGGAAAGGCGGGGCAACATCCTGACATCATGCCCCTGGCCAGGCCTGAAGGGACCAGGCTTCCTGGGATTGAGAAGATGAAAACAACGAACCAGAGATGGTGCATGTACATTATAAATCAATTTGCAAGTGCAGTCACACGGAGCATAACCCTTCCAATCAATTAAATATTGCAGTTTCCCATGGCGTATCCTAGAATCACAAATATGTTGAACTTCGTATTCCTCCTGTTGGTCCCTCAGTTGTGGGGTACATTTAAAGTCCCAAACAGAAGTCCCTTTCACCTGAACAGCAGAAGTTAAACACTGTAACCAAAAAACAGTCCTGCTTTGCTTTCCCTGTCACATGAATGGCAAGAAGTAAAACACTGCAACCAAATATGACCTGGCTTTTGCTTTTATTTCACATGAGTGGCAAGAATTTAAACCCTACAACCAAAAAAGGCCTGGCTTTTTCTTTTTGTTTATCTAAAATTAAAGAAGCATGGGGAAAGGGGCCTACCTGTCATTATCAATGGACCAGCAGCAATGTAATTCACCCAAGAAGGAGGAATCAAAGAATCCTGTGACATGGATTTTTAAACATTAAAAGCAGAAACAGCCTGCACAGCGGTTTGCAAATAAAAACGGCTTTAAAAAGCCACAATGGAAAAAGATACCACTACGCCCAGAGAAATGTCAGGATTGACTTCAATTTTATGCCTTTGTTCATGTAATTTCCAGGGTGTTTTGGGGATATAAATTGCATTTACCTGGGACTCTTAGAACTGTAATGGCCAGTTAGACTAGATTTCTGGCTGATCTGGACATGTTACAAATGTAAAAGTGGGTGAAAAGATGGAAAATTAAATTGGGAATATGCTTGATGACTTACATATTCATAACTGTTGTACATTTTATGAAAATGACAAAAATATGGCACATTGCCATGCTACATCATACAGATTTGGCGATCAGCTCATCTAATGCCCAATGGTCAGCTCAAACCAAATATATGTTTCATGTGGCTGTGGCTAGTACAATTATGAAGTTATGATACATAACTAGTTTATGCCAAAAGGTTGTAATGAGTACAACGGATGGTAATAAAGGGGAAAAGACAGACGGTGCTCCAGAATCCTTAATCCAATCCTGACTGTGGGTGGAGAGAGAGAGAGAGCAAGAGAGAGAAACTGTCGAATCCTGGTGGCTGGGATTATTGAAAGGTACGTCGCCATGATTGGAAAATTAGTGATGTCATTTCTGCTATATAAGGGGGACTGTACTAGGACAGGGACACAACAACCGGGGAAGACAGAAAAAGGCGAACGGAGAGAAGGCTGCTGAACCTTTCCATCTTTGAGAGTGCAGTGACCAGACCCTTACCCTTTCTTTCCAGAGGGTCCTGAGATCCAGCTGGCTTTCCTGAAACTTAAACAAAGGCTTGCTATGTAAGTAGCAAAAAAGAACAGCCCCAAATTGCATAAGCCCTTCATTTTAGTAGCAGTGCATTCAATATTTCGTCCTTGAAAACTCAAAATGTCCAGTGTAGTCCAGCCATTTCCCATAGAAGAATCTCTTGTTTGCCTGTGTATGTTAGCATATCTCCTTTGAAAAACCCCTCAATTGACTGTGTAAATCCTTAGTATTTTTGAAAGTAAATCAATTAATTCCCCCATTGAATTTCACGGATCGGGATTGTTGAAATTTCAAAACCAACCATCCTTGTCTAGTGTTTTTATTTAATTGTTATAGTCATTGAAGTGTTGCCTCAAAATAATTATTCCCATTGTGAACTGAAAACCGATTTTTTCTGTGTATTGTGTGCGTTACCAAACAAATTCCTATTTGCATCTGCCTGTTTATACCCCAACTGGTTTCCTTAGTGTGGGCAATCCCTTTGCCTAGAAGTCTTCCTGTTATGTGCCTCTGTCATTGCCACTGAAAACCGTTTTTCCTATTGTAAGCTAAAACCCTTCCCTGAGCTGCCTGTCATTGTAAGCCTCGGTGTAAATGAATTTCCATTTGCCACTGTATTTTCCCTTTGCATTTGCTGTCTCGCAAAACCGATTTTTCTACTAATTAGTATTTTGCCCTGCTGTGTTGATTAGTATTCTCTAACTTTGCCTATCTCCTAAGTGTAAGAAAGACAAATATTCCTCTATTCTGTTCTCTAGCAGTTGTGAGAAATAATCAAAACGCCATTCTTCCCTTTTGCTCCAAAAACAGGTTTTCCCTTTCTTTGCTGGCTTCCCATCTTGTGGTGGTGGGATTCACCCCAAATCCGATTTTCCCCATATATTCCTACTCTTTGCCACTGCCTTCCATTCAAAGGAATCAAGTTTAATTAAGATTTGGGGGTGAGTGTTGCAGGGGGGAATGCTTAAATGTTGGTGCTATCACTTTGTGGTGAATTGTTCTTTTTCTGTTCTGCCATTTAAAAAAAAGGACTTCACTGTAATGGTATATCTTAGCCTGGTGGTTTTGTAGAGATTATTGCATTTTGTGTTGATTATACTCCTTTACATTGAATATTAAATTAATAAATATCTTATTGATACACACCGGCCTGGTTCCTAGTCCATTGTGACACAGGGTGTTGTGGAGGTTGCGTGCAAGACAGGGTGGAGGTGTACTCAAAAAGAATCTGTAGTATATTAAAAATAAAAAGTGTTTTATTGTGTGCCACATTCATTGTAGGGGAGGAAGTTCCCTGGCTGGCGTTTGCCGTGTAATAAACCGTGACACAGCACTGGAGGAGGTTTACTGGGAACAGGATGCGTGGTATCATCATGGATGTAACATTTGAACTGAGAACAATGAAAAACAGGATGTGTACGCTTCCAAGAAGGGGGTAGCAAGAGACGGAAGGCAACAGGATTGACGGTTTTCTGGATCACAAATGGTCCAAAATAACGTGGAGCAAATTTACCAGAAGCAAGATAGGATGGTAAGGTACATGCTGAGAGCCAGACTTCACCCCCAGGTTGATAGGCGACAGTGGTCGACCTCTTCCAATCTGCAAATTTGTTTATTGCAAGCCTGGCCTGGGCAAGATGTTCTGTTGCTGACCTCTGAGTCCTCTGTAGATGATGCAAAAACATCTTGATGCAAGGGGAGACAGTGTCCGATGGTAAAATACCGGGTATCCATTTGGGATGGAACCCATAAGTACACTGAAAAGGGCTCATACCAATAGAAGTGTGGGAGGAATTATTATAGAAGAATTCTGCGGTCTGCAGTAACTGTACCTAGTCATCCTAAGTGGCTGAAACAAAACACTGTAAGTACTGCTGAAGGGTTTGGTTAACCCGTTCCATCTGGCCATTGGACTTGCGATGATAACCTGAAGAGAGACACCGTAGAATTCCAATTTGTTCACACAGAGAGGGCCAACATTTAGAGGTATATTGAGACCCTCTGTCGGATATGATTTGTTCGGGTAAGCCATGTAACCTGAAAATCTCTTTCAAAACAATGTTCGCCATTTGAGGTGCCAAGGACAATTTGTTCAATAGAGTGAAATGGGCCACCTTGGTGAACGTATCTATTGTTACCATAATCACGGTACATCCTTCAGAGGGCGAAAGATCCACAATAAAATCTCTAGATATTATTTGCCATGGCATTTTAGAGGCTTCCGCTTGGAGTAGAGATCCTACTGGTTTTTGTCTAGGGGTCTTGACTTGAGATCACATACTGGACAGGTTGATAGATATTGGCAAAAATCCTTTCCTATTCCAGGCGACCAGAATCGTTGAGTTACATTTTCAAGAGTGGTATTGATTCCTCTATGACCTGCAACAGGGGTGTTATGGTGAAGAGAAAGTAACATCAAATGTAGATCGTGAAAGGGAACAAAGAGGTGTTTTGCTTTAAGGAGCAGTCCGTCTTTACAGATCAGTCCCCATTTGTCACAGAAAACATATGTAGGGGGATTTGTGACGAGTTCTTGTTGTATCCTATGTAGGGCTGTGTCAATGCTCAATATAAATGTGGTAGTAGGTAACATCTTTTCAGTTTGCAGGGAATGGCCACATACCTTATCCCAGTGAGATAAGATATCTGCTGCCAAATTTCTTGTTCCAGGTATGTTCGTCAGTAAAAAACAATACTGGGAAAAGAAATGGGCCCAACATGCCTGCCGACTGTTCCTACAGTCGACATTCTGTAGCAACTGGAGGTTTCTATGATCAGTATGAAGTTCAATGATTTCTGGGCTCCAAGTAAAAGATGACGCCATTCGACACAGGCCAATTTGATTGCGAGGAGTTATTTTTCCAGGACCAAATCGTTATTTTCAGAATCAGACAATGTTTTGGAAAAATAGCAGACTGGATGCTCATCTTGATTGTCTTGCTTTTTTTTTAGGGACATCTCCAACTGCCCAGTCAGAGGCATCAGTCTCCATCGGAAATTGCTTCCAGGTTTCAGGCTGGGCAAGAATCGGTGCTTCGTTAAAGGCCGTTTGAGGGAGCAAAAGGCTTCCTCAGCATCGGTATCCCATATAAAGGCATAATTCTTTTTTAGCAGGGACGTTTGAGGTAGGACCTTCTCAGAAAATATGAGAATACATTTTTGGTAAAAATGTGCTAATCCAGGAAATTGTTGTATGCCTTTGACTGATGTAGGAGCATTCCAGCTTAGTATTCTGGGGGCCAATGGCAATGTCGGTAGAGGAAAAAATATATCTCAAATAAGGAACTGAAGGAGCATCAAAGAAGCCTTTTCAGGTTTGGATTTACGTTGGTTCTTTTCCAGCCAATTTAGAACTTTTGCTACATGCTTTTGATGTTCTTTGGGGTTTTTGGAGTAAATCAATATGTCGTCCAAACAGGCTGTGACGGAGTGTTGTAACAGATCAGAAAATAAATGGTCAATGAATCGCTGGAATACAGCTGGGCATTGGAGGGTCCAAATGGCATAACGCATAACGCAGTACTCAGTGTCCAAATGGTGCCCTAAAAGCGGTTCTCCATCCTTCCCCGCTTTTGACACAGATTAAATGGTAGGCCCCTCTAAGGTCCAAATGGGTAAATATACATGGACCATGGGCGGCCTCCAAGATGTCAGGTATCAGGGGTAATGGGTATTTATCTTTCTAAGTGATTTTATTCAATCCGCAATAATCGATACAGGGGCGAAGTTCAGTGGTATCTTTTTTAGCTACAAAAAACAAAGAGGCCACCCCCTGGAAAGGTGGACTCCCTTATCAACCCATTGGCTAGGTTTTCATCCAAGTAGGCTCTAACAGCGTCCTTTTCTGATGGAGAGAGAATAAAGATTCTTCTGAAGAGCAGCGAGGTATCTGAAAGGAGTTCAACAGCACAATCCTCCAGGTGATGAGGTGGCAAGGTCTTTGTGGTTTCTTTTTGGAACACTTTAGGTATGAAGAGTACTTTTCTGGTACAGCGCGTACGTGTAACACCTCATTAGATGGTTTCTGAAAAGGTATTTTGTTCTCATGTACCGGACTTGGACCTGTTATTAAGCAAGATTCCATGCAGTGTCCTGACCCCAAGACGAGGGTTCGAGCAGTCCAGTTCATATAAGGGTTGTGAAGGGGGAGCCATGGTAATACAAGAATGATGGGATGGTGTGCAGCTTTTAAGAGGTTGAAACAAATGGTTTCTTTATGTAATGCGATCTGCATAGTTAATTCCAAAGTGTTTTCTGTCACAGGACTGCTTTCCAGTGGACGACCATCTACACCTTCCACGGGCAAGGCATTTTCTTTGGTGACACATGGTATACCCATACTGGCTGCCCAGGAACGATCCATAAACTACCCGGCGACTCCGGAGTTTATCATAGCCTGCACTTCCCAAACCTGGTCTTTAGTTAGCCAAAGAGACACCTTTATGAACAACATGGAAGCCATGGTATGAAGTGTTGGTGGTGTATTAGAGGAAACTTCCAAGGGACTTTTTTCTGTCTCCTGAACCGCCATCCCTATTAGGTGCGGGAGCTGGCATTTCCCTGTTTTCTGGGTGGAACCAAGGGGCAAAATCGAAATAAATGTGAAGAAGATCCACAATACACGCAAAGACGTTTGCAACATCTGCGTAGCCTTTCTTCAGACAAGGGCCCTCTGGTTGCTCCTATTTTAATAGGTTCAAATGAGTCGGTAGCTGATGCGAGTGGCATCTCGGAACTGGTGAGGTTAGGGGTTCTAGCTATTTCATCTTTTAATTCCTCATTCAGCCCCTGACAATAAAGTGTAAAACAGGCTTCTTCAGACCAAGCAGCTTCCATGGCTATCTGCTTAAATTAGGTTGTATACATCAGTATATCCGTGTTTCCTTTTTGGAAATCCAACAATTGTTCATGTTTTGAATATGTCAAATACTGCATGTCAAAATAGGTCTTAAAGGCTGTTATGAATCCATCATAGCTATTTAGTAAAGGGTCATTCCAAACAACCAAAGGAGTAGCCCAAGCTAAGGCACTTGAAGTCATGTGAGTAACCATGAAACCTATCTTTGCTTTATCAGCCTGAAACAGGTGGTTTTGCCAAAAGGCCAAACCACAGTACAAGCATCCAGGTAATCACAGAGTTTTTTAGGGTCTCTGCTAATTTGTTCCACTGAAGTAATGCCGGTTTAAGATCCAACTGGCAGGGCGTCCCCCATAGCTTCCCTCAAGACAGCGTTCTCTTCTTTCAAGGATTGGACTTCCATAGATAGGTTCTGTACAGCATCTACCAGCTCTTGTAGCTGTGACATTTTTTCTTTTTTAAGGCGTTGCAGGCTGTCAGGTTTACGCTTTACCTGAGGTTTCTGGAATTGCTTCTCAGGGGAGAGGTAGGGTCTGTCCTGTCAGGAAGCCACCCTGCCTCCTGGAGACACAGGAAGGCAAGGGGGGCTTTACCTCAAGGCAGCCCTGAAAGGAGGAAAAAACTCTAGCGGGAAAAAAGCCCTATGCTTGTTGTTAAGTAGGCAGTCCTCCTGGAGTTGACAGAAGTATCCAAGAACCGATGACTACGGAGGCTGGAGTAGTGCAGGACTGGAAGGCACGAAGTTAACAGGCAACAGGGAAGGAAGGACAAAACAGAACAGGAGCAGAGAAGGAGACGACCAAGGACGAAGATAAATGGAATACTTGGCAGGGCCAGCAACGGTGAAGGCTACGGGAAACAAAGGTTGCAACACACAGCCTTACCCGACCTGTAGCCTCTTATGCTGTGAATGTTTCGTGCTGCGATCTCCAGGGGGCAGAACCGGAACCGGCAATAACCTGTGCTGTGGCCATCTTGGAAAGGTCAGATGGTATATTGCTTCTGCCATTTTGAGAAGGGCATGGCCTGCTTGTAACGGCACCAAAAGGAAAGGCAGGACAGCAGACTGACAGTACTCGGCGAGGTGAGTGAGGTGGCCTCCCAGCAAATGGGGTGACTCGGAAAGCTGACGCCATCTCCCAGCGCCAGGAAATGAGGTAAGTGGCTCCCCCTCCCAACCTCCTTTACCTAATATTTCCCTGCCACCCCCCCCCGCACCACTTACCTTAATCCGTTCCTAATCGGGAGCAGACGTGCCGGGTACACTTCTGTCACCAGCGCATCTGCTCTCGATCTGCGGCACACCGCCATGTAATGGGAAAAGGGACATTAAGCAATAAGACGGGGGATTACCACTTCAGGTAATGCCCCGTGGCCCTCATTAAGGCCCTTGTATCACACAGACCTGTTACTATGGGCCCCGAAGCATTACGCGAAATGGTAATGCCCCCCTGCGCAGGGATTATTGCTTAATTACATCCTTTTGGAACGTCACCTCGTCTGACATGACCTCCTTCATGTGTTGAGAAACTGCTGAGGCTCATGCCAGCCCAAATGCCATTATTTTAAATTAGTATGCTCTATCTGGTACCAAGGAACAGTCAAAGGACATGAATCAGAATGCAGTATAACAAACTTTGCTCTCCATTCTTTGTCTAATAGAGCCTTGAATTTCAGTAGTAGGTGACAGTACACTCATGTACAGGCATGCTAAAACCCTCACATAGATGAATGTCCATATTCCTATTTTGAGCCACCACGATGGGGCACATATGTAAGGAGTATTACATCAATTCTATTATACCTTCTGTAAAGATGGCCTGGGTAAACCCCAACATTACGCAGAGGAGTCAGAGAAACCGGACTCAATGAGGAAAACTAAGTGAAAGGTAAAACCCAGCTTTATTAGCATCTAACAAGCAGGGACAGCATACAAGCAAAACAGTTGCAGCTCTCAGAGTTTCCATACAAAACAACAGCTTTTAAGGAGAACAATCATCGTAACTGACATCACATTACAATCTTGGTTGCCAAAACCTATGGCGTGAAGGGAATGAAGGATAGCTATATATGTATTCTATAGGGGTTAAACATCTAATTGGATAATCACAATCTGATGGCTCCTCCTGAGACCACCTCTAAACTAATAACAGTAAGTACACATCATCTCTACAATACTCTATTGGTTGGCAAAATACATACTGGGTGGCATAGCCTCGGGGGGGTTTTGATTCGTTGGCCTTCTACTGACTGACCTTAGACAACTGACAGGTCGTGAAGGCATGAGCCAGACAGGAGTAGGGGAGAGAGGTCGATGAGCTGCTTTCTCTTCATTAAAAAAGATACCATCCCTCATTCCTAGGTCATGAGCCTGGGTGATTTGTCTGTAGTTGGCCTTGTATGGCACTTCATGTCTGGAATTATGCATGAGGCAGGAGTGTCCTATCTGTGTTTGCTGCTAATGAATAGACCGTGTTCTTCAATTATGGGTCACGTGTGATGAGACAGCGTTTGAAATTATTTCACAATTAATTTAACAGGATTTTAGCTAATATTAGTGTGAGTGTTATGATTTTCTCTACCACTGAGGACTCTCCTGATCAATTCCCCATGAAGACTTTGGGTTTATAATTATCCTGCACCTGGCTTACAAAGGCTGGTTGTTCCTCTAGCTGATCTAAGAATATATGGTTTGCGTTTTAGGAATTGTCATCTAATGTCCTCTCTGAGATGTTTAGACCCTCCTTAATTTCTCAGTATACTTGACTTGGGTTGCTAACTACTGTCAAGAGTATGAAATGTGAGGCAGACAAGTAGGTAGATTTTTCTCACAAGTCACCATGGTATTCAATAAGGATTTCCCTACCTATCAAACTGAGGCTAAAGGAAAAGGATTTAGGGCCTCATTACGACCCTGGCGTTAAGGGTTTACCGGTGCCGTAAAAGGTGTCGGCGCCATTAAACCCTTAACGCCTGATTACGAGGTCCCTTTGCGGGACCCGACCTTAACGGCTGGTTTTACCAGCCGTTAAAGTAGGGTGCCGCAAAGGGACCTTGGTGCTAAGTACGGTGCCGCAAATTTGCGGCACAGTACTTATGGCCTTCCCCATTCCCATTGAGCCCTATGGGGCAAAAATGGGAATGGGAAAGGGCCCATGGTGAATGGGGAATTACCGCCCGCCAACCTTGGAATGGGGCGGTAATTCCACCATTCACCATGGCAGACCCCGGCATGGACCACGGTGCTAATAGCACCATGGTTTAGCGCCGGGGTCGTAATGAGGCCTTTAATGTCCAAAGGTATCTGTCCCTCACACTCGTACTTACAACACAATCATACAGGGATTATTTGGTTGTTTAATCCTTAATCCTTTATTTTCAATAGCCAAGTCCCACTCCAGGTATAACACAAAGTTCATTTGATTCCATATGTCCTTCACTTGGCAAAGTGACTGTCTTAATTCCAAAAGGATTTCTCACTCTTCAAGACAATTGTTAAAGTTTCCACAACCTTCTGCTTGGCAAACCAAAAATACTTTTTCTTCAGATAGCAAGTCAGTAGTCAATATAATTATTCTTTTCTCTGATGGCCAATCACTTTTATCACATCATATTTGTCCTTCATAAGCAGCACATTAGTCAGGATGATTCATTCATTTAGTCAGGATGGTTAAACAACAGTTCCTCAATACACAGTGGTGGAATTGCCACTTCTTTTCCACTATAACCTTCTACCACATTCACAGTACTACAAATCATCTTCTTCCTGATCCACTTGCCTACCAGGACTAACCACTATGTGTCCCTATCCTGGTTTACTCGCCTGCCAGGATAAAAACTCATACTTCAACAACTTGTACTTTGTGGTGAGGTTTGTTCCAAAATGTCCACACTTCAATCCTCAATGGGGAAAGTTGAACCAACAACTGCTTCTTGGATAAGTCTATTGACAACACAATGGGCCTCATTACAACCCAGGTGGTAAGTTCCCTACTTTACCACCATGGTGTAAACTGTGTTTACACCATGGTGGATGGCGGATTTACCGCCCCATTCCAAGGTGAGTGGGGCGGTAAATCCCCATTCCCCATTTACCCTTCCCCATTCCCATTTTTGCCCCATAGGGCATAATGGGAGTGGGAAAGGCGCTAATTAGGGCACCGTAAATTACGGTGCCGTAATTAGCACCAAGGCGGGTTAAACCCTTAACGCCTGGGTTGTAATGAGGCCCAATGAGTTTAAAAATACTTCCACAAGTATACTGTACGTGTTTACGAGGAAAGGTAATTACTGACGGGCCCATTGGTCAGCACTCACCCTCGAAAACTAGTAATACAAGATAGCTGCACCATTTGAGGACAGAGTGCATGATTCACATAATCCCGGCAAGGATCAATAATCAGGACTCAGTAAATTGGCAAAGGGAAGTCTGTTTAATGATACATACATCAGTTTATGGAAATCAGCAGCATCACGAACACCTGCCTCACCCTGACTTCCCCAAACTTCAGTCAAACAGCCTCTTTTATTGGCAAATTCCGTCATCATTGACGTACACTTCTATAAAAAATCATCATGCAATATAATTGGTTGGGAAAGGTAACTTAAGTATAGCGGTTATATCTGTATATGAAAATAAAGCATACGGATTGGATAACTCTTATTGGCTTGGGCGTCTACGCCCATCCCTCTACAACACACTTGATTGATGTCACTGAAAGTACGACGTCCTATTGGTCACAGTTCTATAGGACCCTAGATTACATGGTCCATTGTGATTGGGCATGTTACACCACTAAACATAAATCTCCACTTTAATTAGCAGCATGCAGAATAGACACCCAGGTGCCTAGTGTCCCAAGATTCACCCTGCCTCCCTTCCATCAATTAGTGGTTTAGGGCTATGTGTCAATTAGTTGGCTGGGTATGGCCTCGGATCTGTAGTCTCTTATCAGGAAAAGTTATGGCACCCTCTGGTTCTGGATGACATCAGGCGGCGGTACATCTTCGCACCTGTCTGGTCACGTGTTGGTCCACCGTGAATCTGCTTCAGTTTCCAAGCTTTTGTGCATTTAATTCTGTATGCACTTAGCCACCTGCATGGGCCTCTCTTATCTTGGTCTTCACGGGCGGGCTGGCATGCTCTGAAGTTGGAGCCTCGTGAGCTCATGTTCACCTCCCCTTCTCTGGTTGACCTCGATTTCCCCGGCATGAGCCATCCTTTGTTAAGTTTCGATCCCGCTCCTTTCCTCCGCTTGGGCCTGGATATGAAACTTGGCCAGTCATGCCTTGGCCGCCTGGGAATACTTCTGTTTATACAAAATGGAGTTGCACGTGTACATTGTGCTGTATTGAGGTAGATGTATTCAGTCGGCGCTTGCCGCTCTAACTTCTACTAAGCATTGCAAGCAGAATCGATTACTTAGCATCTTGCGTTTCAAGCTTATTCACACACGTTCAATAAGGCGGTTGCTTCTATCATGTCTCATGGCACCATTCTCATATGTTTTTTACAGTGTCTCTCCCCTTTGTCCTTTTACTATTATCCTCGCAGTTGTCAGTACTGGCATGCATGCTTTCAGTACTCCTTCAGTTCGTTCTTGGAGTTGCTCTGGTCCTTGTTCTATCTCCACTGGCCTTCCATTATGGCTTTTTCAGTTTCTTCATGGACCGTGTGTAGGCATTCCTCCTCGTTCCGTATCAACGGCTGGTATGGTTGTCTGATTGGGTACAGTGCAGCCCAGGGTTGACTGGTTATGGGCATTTCAACAGGTATTGATCTTCTAATGTACACAGGGCAGAGGCCCATTGCAGCCCTTTGTTGGTTCAGCTGCTCCTCGTACATCACATACCTTGGCGAGTACTTTACTGGCACCTCAAAGTGAGGGGCAGGAGTGCAGGCCATGTCTGGGGTCTCCTCTACACTCCCCCCTCTGGTCGGTTCATCGAACACCCCTGCATACTCCTTTATATTCAGTTCCTTTGTTTCTTCAATGTCTCGTTCATCGTCTTCTGGATTTACACAAGATGGTGTGAATGTATGCACTTTTGGTGTCCATATCTTTATCACCTCACCCCTTTCAAGCTTCCTGCTGTTTTCACATGCTCATCTTTGCTCCAGGTCATCAATTGGCATTGTCCATTTGGACTGCAGTAAATCCATTTTCCTTCATACCTCCTTCGTTTCTTGGGATAAGTAAATTTTGTTCCCTCTGGTGCAAGTTCACTGGCCTTCATGAAGTCTCTTATTTCATCATCAGTCAGGTCTCTGGATTTCCATCCTGGTTGGAGAGCGACCATCATTTTCATCCTGATGGCCTTCTTTGCAGTTTTCTGGCACTGTGTGATGATTATCTTGATTACGCAGAATCCCAGCAGCACCATTGCTAGCAAGGCTCTCAGAAACTTGAATATGTTTGCCATCCATTGCGGGACCCATGAGAATAGGTTCCCAAACAAACTGTTATCATCCACTTCGTCCGTTTCATCAGTCATCTGGTTTTTTAAAGTTGTCAACATGCTTATGGCCTCTGTGAGGGATCCATTTTCCTCATCATACAATGGTATAAATGTGCAACATGATTCTACGATTTTTGCACAAACACCTCCATCCATTGCTGTGATCATGTCCAACACGTATCTGTTCTGGAGAGTCATCAGTCGAACTGCTCTTAGTTCTTCCTTGATTGCATTGAATCCTTTTATAGTGGTGTTAATGGTCTGCAATAACTCCCATCCGGTTATCTGCAACCATTTAGCATTCACTGCAATTTGGATGTGTGGCAGGAGCATTGTGGTGAATACTGTTGAAGTGAGGCTGAACAGCCTGTGTTCCTATGGAATCGCATAGAATGCTTCTTCTGATTTGGCAGAAAAGTAGTTTTCTCTCTTCATTCTGGATATCAGCTTTGCAGATCTCCTCCTTCTCAAATGAGCATCTGCTTTCGGGAAGCTGTCCAGATTCAGATCATTTTTTGGAATCACCAGTGCGGGAACATGGACAGTGACCAATGTACATATGCCCCCACAATTTTTTGGCAGCCTTATGTATGCTTTGGATCCACACGCCCAATAGTGGTCCATCAGGACTGCGGTTCCTTTTGCCATTCCTGGTGCCTCATAAAATATCATCCACAGTTTTGATTCTCCCCCATTTTCCTTGTGCCATTACTTCTGAAGCACAGGTTCGGGTTCTCCAACGGTACTATTTGCAGGGGCCCTCCCCTGTCTTCGATCCATGTTAACAGCTTCACCAACTTCGGCCATAGAGGTTTAGATAACCTCTGTGAGTTTTCTATTGCTTCCTTGCAGGCTCCAAGCACCATCCAAGCTCGGCAGATTACGACTCCTTCCTCCCATCCGTTAGGGGAACTACTGATCCCCAGATCTGCATTTGTCCCCGGTTCCTCCATATTTGAGCTTCTTCTGCCGTTTTTCCTTGGACGTTCAGTCTTGAGTTTATTTCCCACCTTATTCCTGAACCTTTGACGTCAGGGTTTTCATATCTAATAACGTGATTCTTGGTGTGCGCCCTGTTTCTTTTATTGATGTCCTGGACAAACCTGTCTTCATCAGGGTAGTCCTTTTCGTTGGCCCATATCAATGAGGCATCTCTTCCCATGAATTGTCCTCTGGTGTTGCACATAGCTACTTGTGACATACAGTGTGCTGTGGGGACATCTACTTCTACAGCCACGAAGATCTTGGACTTTCCTATGCTGTATGGCAGGAGTGCACAGACGAAACATTCTCCTTCTGATTGGCTTTGTCCAACTTCCTTCATGTGCTGGTACCATATGTTGTTTCCAAGATGGGCTCTGCTGCCCAAGTAGTCGTTTAGTTCATTGTCTGTTTCATATGGGCTTCTCTTGATTCTTAACGTTTTTCTGTAGTTGGCCAACACTATGGGCCTCATTACGAGTCCGCCGACCCGGACTTAACGCCACTGGTAAAAACCATACCGCCGTTGTTTCCGTGACCGTGCAATCATGACCCACGGACCTGGAAAAACCACCACCACAAACTGCCGCCGCGGAGTTAAGGGATCTGTAGAATGCGACGGCGGCAAAACCACCCAGTTACCAGCAACACGAAACACCATGGTCATCACGAGTACCACAAGCATGGAAACACGGCCACAAAAATGGCAGTAAAACCATGGCCACGGAGGCGGTATCGACGCCACAGCGAACATGACGTTAAACAGTACCAGGTGAGGTGAATCAGGCCACAGGTGCCCCAAATGAGGCCAGCCGGACCCAGCAGGTCACTGGGAGGCTACAAAAGGGCCACACCCAGGCCAACTCCAAACACAACAATGCAGGCAGCAGCAGCATTGGGACTGGGACTATTGAACCTACAGGCAGCAGTGCACATGGTGGCAGCAATGGTGCAGAGGAGGATGAGGCAGAGGCGGAGGAGGCGCAGGCATCAGTTAGCAAACCCTGCACCCATGCCAAACCCAATTGCGCAGCCGGCACGACCCCGCAGGCAGCCTGTAATACCCCACATCAGGGCCTCACCCTGGAACCTGACCCCAGGACAGAGCCACACATTATACCGGCTGGACCGTCCAACAATCATGTACATCACCGCCATGATTGAGGACGACATCAGCAGCCACATTGCCATCTCGACCGCAATCCCCCCCCTCCTGAAGGTGGTGTCAGTACTGCATTTCCTAGGCACCGGAATTTATCAGCACACAGTTGGTGAGCTGCACGGGCTCTCACAACCCTGTTTTTCAAAAATATTGGGACAGGTACTGGACGCTCTGCTGCGCCATGTGTCGGAACACATCGCCATACCCCGTACACTTGCAGAGGTCATTGCAACCAAGTGGGCATTCCATGCCATTGCAGCCATGCCAAATTGCATAGGTGCATTAGACTGCACCCACATAGAGCTGACAGTACCACGTGCAATGGAGATGGTGTACCGCAATAGGAAGCAGTACCACTCACTGAATGTACAGATGGTATGTGATGCCGGACTGCTGATTACACATTGCTGCACATGTTTTCCGGGGTCAACACATGACTCAATGGTCCTGCGGAATTCCACATTGCCACGCTACATGGAACGCTACGCTGGACAAAGCACATGGCTATTGGGTGAGTACAACTGCCAATGCATAGGCCCTGTTGAAGTGTGTTGAGTGCCCAGGCCAATGACCTGTGAAAGTGGGCTGCTACAACTGCACATGCATCACCCCCTGGCCCATGTAATGGACGGTCAGCATAACCCACACATCACATATCTGCACATGAACGGTTGCCACAGTACTCACCCTGCCTAAGGAGACATACGACCAAAGCTACCAACAGGCCATACAAGTTGATCCACTCAATCCAGTCACCCACACTTAGGACCACTTCCCCCCCAAAACACATGACGGCTGCACATAAGACATCCTGCAACAGCCAAGTCATCACAGGCCATGGAATGACTCCATGTGTGCTTGTCATTGCACAGTGCCTTACTTACCAACCACTATCGTGTATAAGGTCCACTTCATATGCACAGCAAGTAATAGTGCAATGTCCAAATGCCGCCATCTACAACAATTACCCATGGATGGCAATCACCCGCCCTTCTGACTACGGCTAGGCCCATATGGATGAATGTATGATGACACAATATTGCATTGCATCAGATCGTGAGATGAACCACAAACACTGACATGTCCCACACATTTACATCCCATGTAGGTGATGCTAGATATGCACTCACGCCATGGCTGATGACACCTGTACGGAGGCCAAGGAACAGGCATGAGGAGGCGTACAACAGGGCACACGTCCGCACACGTGGCATGATTGAGAGGACATTTGGCCTACTGAAGGCCAGGTTCCGCTGCTTTAGCAGATCTGGAGGATCACTGCTCTACAACCCAGGGAAGACGGGTAAAATTGTGCTTGTGTGTGCCATGCTGCACAATCTGTGCTTGCGCAGGAACATTCCGCTGCCCCCAGACACAGAAGATGAAGATGGGGATGGAGATGGCGATGGCGATGGGGATGGGGTGTCAGCACAACCTCCCAGTGGTGTTCAAGATGGCCAACAAGCTTGGGATGCACTCATTCGAATTTACTTTTGAGAGACTGCACATTGACAGCAAAGCATGGATATGACGATGCCAGTGAATAAATGATTTTTGTCTGCTGATGAAATGGCAGATGTCCAATCATTATGGTTGTTTTCAAAGGTTTTGTATTATCAATTAAACAGGGAAGAAAGTGCATTGGGTAGGGAAGCTGTACACCCATGCCCACCCACCACCCAAACGTTCCCACCCCCAACCAGGCCCCTAACAACTAACCACCTAATGGGCAACCCCCACCCCCCCCACCCAAACGTTCCCACCCCTCCAACAACCATGGTGACCCCAAATGTCATGTTGACTGGCATCCCCACATGCCACTATTTGTGGGGGTGCTTGTGCACAGGTGTGTCCTTGCTGGTGGATCCAGTCAACCGACTTGAATGCCTCCGTGGGCTGCCAGTGGCAGAGCTGGATGGGGTGGTGCTGGCTGAGGTGACTGTCGGTGTAACTATGGGCAAGCATCCTTGAAACGCCTGCTGGGCTACCAACATTGACTCGGCAATGCTGGACTGCACACTGTTCCCTTCCCTGACATGGCGTGCCAGGGTGAGAATTGTGGCTGCAAATCGTCCAATCGACCTCATGAGCTGACGCACCGACGTGGCATTGCTCTCCCGCTGCAGCCTGGCCTCCTCCCCCTGCAGCCTGGCCTCCTCCCGCTGCAGCCTGGCCTCCTCCCACTGTTGCATTGCCTCCTCACGCTGCAGCCTGGCCTCCTCCAGCTGTCTTTCCACCAGCTGCGTCAGGGTGGCCTGTTGGTGCTCGATGTGCTGCAATCATGTACAGAGCTCGCCCATGGATGGAGTTGGGGAGCGCATGGGGCTGTGCAGTTCTGGGGGGCTGAACTGTAGGCCATTGATGGGTGACAGGCCATCCATGTTGTCCCTCTCACCCTGTTGTACTGCTTCGGCCTGCAGGGCCGGGGCACTCCCATCACTTGATGCAGCCTCCTCAGCTGTGCAGATGGGTTGCAAATCATCATCCGGGGCCAGGATGGGTGGCTGCATGGGGATGGTGTTGTCTGCTGGTGTACCTGCTGCAGCCGGTGTGCCTGATGTTGCCGATGTGCCTGCTGCAGCCGGTGTGCCTGATGTTGTCGGTGTGCCTGCTACAGCCGGTGTGCCTGCTGCAACCGGTGCCTGTGTGCCAGAGCAGCTTCAAGCTTGCATCATCCTCCTGGACATGAGTGCTGCGTTGTGCGCCTGCAGGTGGCCGCTGCGTAGCCTCTTGTCCGTCGTCGCTGTCACTTGTCACGACTGTGGAGATACAGAGGGCATGCGGTTAGTTGTGTGATGTTACGTAATGTGTCCATCACATGCATCAAACATCACAATCCATATCCACTTGCAATTCAACACTTTTGACTATTGATACACACAGGTGTGTGTCTCTGCTTCCAGTCAGGCACGCACTTTGTGAATTTCGAGGGATTGTGCTTTGGGGATGTGATACTCATCGTTTGGCCAGTCAGTGGGTCCATTGGGTCACTCCTGCCCTGCTTGGGGGGGGGCAGCATTGGAAGTGGGTCCATTGGGTCACTCCTGCCCTGTTTGGGTGGGGGGCAACATTGGGAGTGGGTCCATTGGGTCACTCCTGCCCTGTTTGGGCGGGGGGCAGCATTGGGAATGGGTCCATTGGGTCACTCCTGCCCTGTTTGGGGGGGCAGCATTGGAAGTGGGTCCATTGGGTCACACCTGCCCTGTTTGGGGGGGCAGCATTGGGAGTGGGTCCATTGGGTCACTCCTGCCCTGTTTGGGGGGGGCAGCATTGGGAGTGGGTCCATTGGGTCACTCCTGCCCTGTTTTGGGGGGGGGACAGCATTGGAAGTGGGTCCATTGGGTCACTCCTGCCCTGTTTGGGGGGGCAGCATTGGAAGTGGGTCCATTGGGTCACTCCCAAACACACGTATGGCTTTGTACTCTGTGCACTTACTAGCATCTGCAGGTGGGCTCACTCCTGCCTCTGCCTCTCCTATGCCGTGGATGCCTTTGAGGTGCATGACACTGCTGCAGCGCTCCTCCCACGATTGCAGCTTCAGAGGGGATGCAGGGCCTCCACCAGTACCAGTGCTGTGTTGGCAGTGTGCTGTGATGAGGTTGCGCACCCGGAGCCTGAGGTTATCCCACTTCTTGTGGCACTCCTTCACTGAGCGTGTGGTCACGCCAACCGCTGTGCACTTGCGTGCTGCCTCTGCCCACACCTCCTTGTGGCGTTGCTGAGTAGCGTGCCACTGATCTGCACTAAAGAGCATTTCACCATGCTCAACAATGTGCTCCACCAGTACTGTGAGCTCAGCCTCACTAAGCGCTGCTTTCTCTGTCTGCGTTCTGGTATCCTGGATGCCATGATGGTGTTGGATGGTTTGTCAGTCTCAGGGAGGTGATCTGACCTGTGGTGTCTGAGGATGGCAGTGGATTGTGCTTTATATAATGGCCGCCTCTCTGTTTCCGGTCTTTTTCCCCGCGGTCATGGTATTTCCGCTTCCGGTGTTTCCGTGTCGGTGGGGGCGGACACGGTTCTAGCGCCGTTTTCTGTGGCACTAAGTCCACCCGCGTAGGTGTTTACGTGACGGCGGTGACTCCGTTTCCGCCTCGGTGTGTTGCGCGCGACCCACCTGCCGTAATCGGTCCTTCTTTCCGCAACCTTGCGGTCACGGAAGCGGAGTCACTGTCGACACGGAATCACCGCATTCCAGCAGAGCGGACTCGTAATGAGGCCCAATGTCTCTGAATGCGTCTGTACTGCTCTTTCGTTCAGGTACTTTCCCGGGTATTATCCTTGGAGGGGCAGGTTTCATTTCCTGCCCTGCAGTACTATGGGGAGGTCTTGTGTTTCTTCTTCTTCCCTCGTGCATTCTCTCGTAGACCTCCTTCCACATGTGGCTCATCATCCTTCCAACATGTGGCAGTGTCGTAAACTCGGTCATTATTTCTGGTGTTGGAGCAGGTGTGCTCGTTATCACAATTGCTGCAGTTTTCTTGCTCAGCTCCTCATGTAGTTTCTTTGCTCTTAGAATGAGCGGAAACACATACTTGACTACCGCATTTGTCTTCCCCATGAGTTCTTTTGTGGCCTCCTCTGTTCTCGTGAGGGATTTTGTCATGCCATCTCTGTCTTGTTGCTCGCTTTGTTCTCTGTTCTCTGGAGCTGTTCGTTTCACAGGTATCTTTTTGTTTTCTGTCGGCTCGGCCTGGGGTCTCACAGCCGTTGACACTTGCTCTTGCTCATGTGCACTCAGTGTGTGGGTGCGTGCTGTGGACAGTGCTATGTTATCATTCATTCCGTGCTGACCCTGTCTCCAGCTTTTCTCGTCAATCATAATTTCAGGTGCATCCATATCACTGCTAATTAAATTCAACTGTAAATCATTTGCTCTATCATCAATTTTTCTGGGAACAGGGATGACAACATAAGGTCTGGGTGCCTTTGTGGGGCCCAGACGCTCATTACCTGGTGGATGCACGGACATTGGGATGCTTCGTGCACCAATAAAAAATGCAGTTCTGATCGTTAACGACAAAAATACTACAATAATCACAATACATATACATATGATTGCCTTGAAGGACAGTTTGCAGCTCCTCCTTCCAGGAAAGCGGGGGCGCCCATCCACCGGTGGCACAACTAAATTACTATTTTGGGCCCCCCTCTCGAACAAGTCCATAGTCAATAGTTTATTTCTTTTCTTATCTTGGTTTCGTTACTTAAAAAGTTCAGCAAACACCAAAGCGACGAGTGCAGTTTAATGTCCCCCCTCTTGCGAGTGATGAGGGAAGTCTCTAGTTATGGAGTACAGATCCTTTGTTAGACTATGGAAAAAGGTTAGATTACCGTTTTTAGCACATCACATTCTTCCTGCATTTGTGTATACAAAGCATTCCCAGGGCACCTTCCCAATTCGTCTTGGCCCTGAGGACATGCATGAATTTGTTCACAGCGACACCATAAAAATTGATTCATTACACATCACACATAGATAAACCACTGAAAAAATAAAAACAAAAATAAAAATAAAAGTGAACATATGAGGAGGTAGGAAAAAATAAGAAAAAGGTTGAAAACGGTAAACACGGCAGTGAAGTTCATGTCGCTGTTCCTTTCACTTGGTCGTTCGAGGTCGAGTTGAGGAACAGTCTCTCTCTTCCCCATTTACTCCACTGCGGAATGATAATGCACAAAATAGAAAAAATAAGAAAAATAGGAAAAGAAGTTCAAGATTTCAGTGTCCTTGTTTCCGCCTTTTCGGTCCAGTCTACGTTGGAAGCATAAAGAACTGTGTCTTTGTTTCCTTGCTCTGTCCCCAGCCGGGAATGATGGAAAAGTTTTATCTTGGACCTCTCCCTTCTAAAGCCCTTCTCAGCTGAGGATGTCCATGGTTGCTTCTCAGCTGTGATGCAAGAGCTCTCAGGAGTCTGTTGAGTTGTGCATTTTTTGCTGGATCACAGAGGAAAGTGTGCACGTCGACAGTGATGGGTCTACCCACTAGTTCTGGAAAGTTCTCGATGAGGTGAAAGAAGACTGTGAAGGCAATTCTGCTGTATTCAGGTGATAATGACATTTGCTTGGATTCTCTGTTTCTTAGGTCACCGGTCTTCTTTTTTTTTCCCAGTGTGATCAGTCCTTGCCTTCTCGATCTGTCCCTCACTGAATAATTTCACTGGAATTATCTCAGAAACTCCCTCTGAAAGCTGGACAGGACCACTTGTAACTGTATGCTATTTAAGAGTGTTCCTATCTTTCTCACGTTGGCAGGGTCTCTGAGGAAGGTGAGGGCATCGACCTCGGCAGGTCTCCCTACCATTTACAGAAAGTCATTTACTAAGCCGAAGAGGACATTGTGGGCTAGTAGGCTGTCCTCAGGGGACAGGGACATTTATTTGTTTTGCAGAGTCTCAATCACAGCCTTGCTTTTGCTTTGAGCAGTCTTTGCACTTGCCTGCTGCGTGGATGCCTACCACGTGGTTTATTTTATTCCATATTTGGGTCAGGAACTGATTATTGCAAGGATTTCGTATAAACGTCAGTGTGTCGGTGGTCCTCCCGACAAGTTCTGGGCACTCCTCTATGATCCGAAAGAACAACGCGTAAGTAATCTCATCAATGACTGCTTGTGGTGGTAGCATTAGTCTTTTGCTCCTCGTGCTCGGGCAATTCAGCGAGGACCTCTGTGATGACAGTCAATAGTTGCCTGATTACCTTCTTATTTTCTGGATCTTGGATGAATTCTGTGACACTTGTTTTTCTCCATATGAGTGCTGGATAAGTCAATGTCACAAATTGGGAGTAGGTGAGCACATCCCACTTAAGGCTTCTGCTGGGGTGTACCATAAGTTTGTGAACAAAGTCTAGATACTGGATACTTTCAGGATAACAGTTTCAGTTCTCAGGAATGCCCGGTTCTGTTGCTTACCAGAGTCTTAGGCTTATGAATGCTTTGTGCGGTTTTAAATGTTCATGAGATTAACGCTTTTACTGATATGAGTACGTGATTTTCTTCCTTTACCCTGCACCTTTGGCTGCACAGGGTGTTTGCTTGCTTACTATTGTCTCTTTTAGTGTATACAAAAAAGTTCAGTCGCAGGCACAATGTTCACAATAGTTCTTTTGTTGGCTATACGGACTTGTTCGTGTAATTGTTCTTTTGACAGGTTTCACTTGGCTTGAGGAAATGTCTTGTTTTACAAGTCTCACTTTCCTAATGTTCTCGTTACTTGTCTGCTCATGCGTCCTTCTTCCTCGCCATAGATCTTGTCTGCACGTGCTGAGGTTCTCCCGCCTTATCTGTAGGTTCTTTGTCGCTGGGTGCAGCAGGAGTGCCCTCTCCTATGAATGGCTTGATGTCGTTCATGAAAATCCAGGCTCTTCGGCCCACAAGCTTGACAGCGGACGGGGTTCAGTCCTCTACGATGAAGGGGCCGTTAAACCTTGGTTCGTCCCATTTCTTTCTCGTAAAGTTCTTCACTAGAACTCTGTCCCCCGGGAAGACAAGGGGTGCGCCAAGGCTGAGAGCTGCGCCTGCATCAGCGTTGTCTGTTGTGGTTTGTGCTGTGCTGTCCCCTTTCCGCCGTCGCTGCAGCTGGCCTGAAATGACAGATGTACTAGAGGTAAGACAGTCAAGGTAATTCTTCATTTCTGCTCCCAGAACCTCCATAGCAGGCTGGGCATCACATCTAGCTCTATCTCGGGGGGTAAGAGGGGTTCTCATCCTTCTACCAGTGATCATTTCGTGCGGTGTGAGGTGATGGTCGGAGGCTGGCTGGTTCCGAAGCGCATACAATGCCAATGGCAGGCAGTACAGCCATCCCTTCTTTAATGTGAACTTCAACTTAGCTATCCTTTCTTTCAACAGACTGTTGAGCCATTTACATATGCCATTTCCTTCTGGGTGATACGCCGACGAGAACTTGTGCTTTATACCAAGCAACAAGCTAATCTGCTCAAACACTGAGTTTACGAAATGGGGCCCGTTATCTGACCTCATAACCTCACACACCCCCCACCTAGGGAAAACCTCCCTCACCAGGAACTTAGCAGCACAGGCAGCGTCAGGGTGTGTACAGGGCCCTGCTTCTATCCATCTAGAGAATGGACACACCACGACAATTAAATACCTTTACCCATTGCAAACCTGAATCATATCGACATAGTCGATATGCAGGTGCTGGAAAGGCCCTTCAGGTCTGGGAATGATTCCTCTCATCACTTTCAATGTGTGCCCAGAGGTGAATTGCTGGCAAATTATGCAATTGACCATAAAGAATGCAACATGCTCCGCTAAATTTGGTGTGAACCAGTCTTCTGAGAGCGTTGCAGCAAGATTTTCTTTTGACATATGGAAAGGGTAGTGGAGCTGTTCTAACTCTACCTTTAGAAGGGTGACAGGCATTACTGGTTTACCAGTGCTGTCCTGCCTCCATAACCCATCAGAGGGGTTCAAAGAACACCCTCGACGCTTCCATAAATTCTTCTCATCCTGAGGTGCCTCCCCCTGGAGTTCCATTAACTGTGTCTGCCCCATATTGCTATAGGCTTCTGGAGTGGCTCGGCTATCATCATTCGTTAATGGGTACGTGCCACCTCCACGTCCATGATTGTCTCACCCTTGGATGCCATGCGCTTGGCTTCCGTGTCCGCTTCATGGTTTCCACGTGACACGAAATCTGTTCCCTTGGTGTGAGCAGCGCACTTGACAACCGCTATGCACACTGGGAGCTGTAGTGCTTTTATCAGCCTGTCCAACAAGGCTGCATGTTGCACTGGCGTGCCGTCCGCTCTGAGGTAGCCCCTCCTTTTCCATCGTGCCAGGCCTGCATGCACGGTGGACGTCACATAGGCGGAGTCACTGTACACTGTTACTTCCTGGTCTGCGTCATTCTCAATGGCGAGTATCAATGCCACTAGTTCTGCAGCCTGTGCCGAATAGTGGGATGGTATTCGTGCACTGGCAAGTACTTTGAACTCTCCATTTGCCATGTGTTTGATCACGGCCACGCCTGAATACCTTTGCCTGCATGGGAAGTGGCCCCTCATGACCGGGTCCAAGCTCCCACTGTAGTACGCTAGGGGCTTGTGTCCCAGCGATGTTCGCTGAGCGAGCACTGCTGTCATAAAATTGCCATCGGTATGAGAGAAGAGATAGAATTCCTCTGCATAATTGGGGATCCCGAGAACTGGGGCCTTACAAATTGCCCCCTTGAGCTCGGCAAACCCCTTTTCCATCTCTTCAGTCCATTCAATGTTTCCCCCTGTTGCCTGGCTTTCTTTAAAGCCTGGAGCAAGGGCTTGGTATATGAGCTGTAATCGAAGATCCATGCTCTGACATAATTGCATAGGCCTAAGAAGCTCTGCATTTGTTTTACCGTGAGTGGCTTAGCCGTGTTCATGATAGCTTCAGACCTCTCTGGTGTTACCTTTTTCCCCTCATGTGAGATTAATTGCCCTATGTACAACACCTCCTGCTGGCTGTACTGCAACTTGTCCTTGTCCACTTTGTATCCCTTCTCAGCTAACATGGTCAATAGCTGGACACCATTCTGAACACAGTAACTTGTTTACAACAGGTCCTCTACCTCCCATGACGGGGGCTTATCGTTCTGAACACAGTAACTTGTTTGCAACAGGTCCTCTACCTCCCATGACAGGGGCTTTTCATTCTCTTGCAGATTCCTGCTAGGGACCTGCATCCTGCCACCACTTACCTACGGTCTGGCGGTTAGGAGACTCACTCCAGACCCGACAATACCTCATGAGCTCTGCTTTCTGGACCCATTAGGTTAGTATATCTTCCAGTAAATTTTTTTAGCCTGGAATATTATATACAATACCAATTGATGAGTTTTTTTTTTTTAGGACCCACCCAGAGACTACACTTTGAATACATTTTGAAACATGAGCACATCCAGTCCTGAAGATGGATTAATGTAATCCGAAACGCGTTGACACCCAACACCACCTAGGAGTGCTTATTCTATGTTGAAAACTTGATAAGATTATGTGGGAAGTTCTAAAAGTTATCATCAATGATGTAATTGTGATACAACCTGTAACACCCATTGGATTGACCTTATTTTGGTTTACACAATCTTTTACAGCTCAAACTGTACCATTGTTGTTTTTTGAATCACTGTCTTGTGACAATTTTTTACTATTCCTTACTGTTTATACACTGCACTGTGGAAATTAACAGTGCAACGCACAGAGCCATTTAAATATAAACATTTGAAGCTTTCTGTTGAACCTGCCTTGAGTTAGTCTGGTTGTTTTCCTTTCTCTACTCTAGCAGACAGACAGATATATTGAAAGAAGTGGATACTTGAATGACTATAAGATTTTGTTATTGTGGAGCACCTTGACATGGTACTCGCCACAAAAATTGAAACTTTATCGCCTCAGCTATTGTGGATAATTGACTCAGTTGAGTCTTCTTTCTCGCACTAGTTGAGCTAACTGACCTTGGATACTATCCTGTTAGGAGTGCGGCTTTGGGCACCTGGGCAGCAACGTCCAGGGTGTGTTTTGTGCCTTTGTATTTTGGATCTCGAGTGGACTCGAGATTTTCCCAGCTGCACCTGAAATACTATTTTACTTTATTAAACATATTAGTGTAGCACCCTATACATTTACAAGGTTGTTCCATTGAACATGTATTTGTAACATATAGCAGTGTCTCCCTTCCCCCCCTATTTTCAATAGCTGGACAGAGTCATGTCGGCATTGCTCTTCAGTGGTGCTGCAGATCAGAATGTCATCTACATACTGCAATACAACACTGTCCACCGCAATATTGCTTAGGTCCATTTGCAGGACTCTGTTGAAAATCGATGGAGACTCGCAATACCCCTGTGGTAGCCTTGTACTTTTGTCTGAAAGTAAATGATGTCAGGTCTTTTGAGTCACGGTGCAATGGAATCGAAAAAAATGCATTCTTCAAATCGATTACTGTGAAATATTTTGCCTCAGTGGGTATGTTGCACAAAATAGTGGCTGGATTAGGGACTAGAGGGAACTCGGCTTCGTCTATGTCATTCAATGCTCATAAATCCTGAATTAAATGCCAAAATCCTCCCTTCGATTTCTTGACAGGATAGATCACCGTGTTACAAGGTGATTCTGACGTTACCAGAATGCCCTGTTCCATCATGGCAGAGATTGTCTTTGCAATCCCCTCATCCGCTTCTCTGGACATGGCGTATTGTCGCGCTTTTGGTAGGATCGCTCCAGGCTTGAATTTAATCTTCACCTCTCCTGCCCCCTTCAGGAGTCCTACGTCATAAGGCCCTTTTGTCCATACTGTGACTGGCACCTGGGCCATGTCCTCCTCAAAGTATTCTGGTCGTGCCATCACTAGCATCTTTCGCTGTGGCACTTCTCGTTTGATCATTTTGACCCAGAATATGAGACTTACTTCCACCCGTGTCTGCTCCTCAGGGTGCTCTTCGAACAGATCATCATCTGTGACGTCAGTCACTTGATACCCTTCTTCAATGGTGATAACAGCGCACCATTGTCTTCCTTCGTCATCATATCCTTCTACTAAAACCACCTTCCCCTTTACTGCGGCAAACTGTGTAACCAAAGGAAATATTTGTCCCTCTTCTTCATGCATGGGTATCCTTGGTCTAAAAAGAAACTCATCAGGGGTCCTCACAGTTCTGCCTGCGAGGCCCGGCAATCCCGCCATAAGCACTCGCACTCCATATTCGAAGACCTCTGGCTCCAGCGGTAAAGCTCTCATATATGCACGTCCCGAGTAAACTCTGATCATTTTGCATACGTTGGAATAATGCATTCCTGGAGTGGAGCACACTATGCCATCCTCAGTAAATGAGATTGACATATTCAGCTTTGTCATTAGATCTCGACCCATGATGTTTACTGGGGACTGACGGGAGTACAGTAAAGGCACATTCATTTCATGCTCTCCCACTGAGATCGGGAGAGTGTCTGTAAAGGGAACTCTAATATGAGCTCCAGTGAAACTCTGCATGTCTATTGCCTCGCAGGACAAGGAAAACTTGCCTTCTCTTATGCACGAACGCGTCGCGCCTGTGTCAACTAAGAAGGAATACTCTTTTCCCCCTATGGTGACATTTACCCTCGGTTCTCTATTAGGGTCTGGTGTCACCGATAGGATAGAGCACATCCGAGTTTCCCGTGAGCTGTCCTATTTTATGTATAGGTTCGGCCCACTATAAGTTTGCAGAACACCCCCATTGTTCATTCCTTGTGGTACCGGCGGCAGTGCCTGCTGGGGTTGTCCCTGTGGTACATTCCCCATGTTCAGTGGTTGGACCACTTACTGTGCACCTTGTGCCTGTCCCCATTCCTTGATTGTTCTGCCACATTCCTTGGCTTCTGCACATGCGTGCCACATGTCCTGTCACTCCACACAGCCAACACACTGGTGGTGGTCGGGCCATCTGTCCATCTGGCATAGCTGGACTGCACATTGGTGAGCTCTGGATACCACCTTGAACATTTTGAAAACCTCCTTGGTTACCTCTAAAGCCTCCCTGATTACCCTGCAATCCTCTTCCTCCAAATCCCCTTCCTCTTGGATAATATCCCGCGTTACCCTTATTGTGCTGCGGTGGATTAGTGGCACATTGTGCACTCGAATCGGCTGGGCTTGTTAGCATGGCTCCCTCGAGCGCATACTTCGAGAGCTTCCTTTGCACTAGCTTCGCCTCTTCTCCCTTACGCGTTGCCTCTTTCTTTCGATTCTTTTCTTGCAACAGCCTACAATAATGGGCAATTGTCAACTGGATTTCGGCCCCCGGTTTAGCTTCTATTCCTACCAATTGTTTGAGTTGTTTTTGCACCGGTTCAGGTAACCCTTGGCACAGTATATGATAGAATACAGGGATTGATTTCGTCCAAGACTCATGCGTTTCAAGCACGCACGCGTCTTGAAAATTCTGGATATAAAGCAACAGATCCTCCGACTCCTTCATTTTTCGAGTCATTATAGCTCCCATATCAGATATGTCTGGATATAGCGTACGTAGCGCTTTCCATACTGCTGCTCTACAGTTATTAAACAGTGCTCCATCATGAGAGGTGTTAGTTATGGTTACCCTAGGGTAGCCTGCCCTTTTCCACACACCGTCTGCTCTTTCTCCGAGTATAGCAATTAGGAGACTTTTGATGTCCCCTATGGCTAGAGTGACACCCCCTGTCATTTTCTCTAACTCATGTATCCACTTCCCAGCCCCCGACGTCAGTATGGGAAGTTTATTTTTAAAGGGTTGCTATAACCTGCGGCTGCCTTAAGTTCTCGTAGTGGGTAAAGGCCTTCCGACTTACTTCCCTCACCACCTGGTTCCGGCGGGGCAGGTGGCGCGGTAGGCGTCTCACCCCCCTCCGTACATACATTTAATATCCAGTCTGCGGGAGGTTCTTCTTCCTTTACTTGTTTAAACATTTTCAACAGCTCGAGAACGGCAAGGCGTTTCTCGAGTTTCTTCCCGCTATATGTGGCATGTAGGAACGTGGTCATGTGCTGTAAGACAGCCTTAGACAATAACCCATTCTGGGGCCAAGGCATAAACATTTTATTTGCAGTGCCCTTAACCCACTCCTGGCTGTATTTCTTCAGCTTTGCTGCATGTTTTGGCAATTGCTTGCACAAGTGTGCAAGTGGGGTAACTTCTTCCATTCTTAATTTTGTCACCAACAATGATCACACAGTGTTTAAACTTTACACTATTATGAGCGAGCACCACATACGCAAGCTCCAATCCAACTTTTCCGCAAACTTTTTACACCAACAGTTTTACTCGAGACACATCAATTCAGTGGCGATTCCCTCTCATTTACAGAATCGCGAAAACCAAAATGCATTGCCATCATGTAATATCACAATAATTCCACATTCAGCATACACAGAACATGTAGGACAGACGCTTGACAGACAAGACAGACACCAGCTGGTCATACATATACCTGCCTTCTAATTAATACCCCGACATGGGATTCGAACTACCCCTTTATGACGTCTTTAAACGTCATCGTAGCCTAGCGTCCCCCTCTCTGTGGGCTCTGGGTTCAAGTTCCTTCTGACCACTCTTTAAAGCGCAGGAACAAGGCGAATTTACAGTTTTCTCTCGGGTGCACCCCTCCGGTATTCCTTACAGTTTTTAATCTCGGGTGCCCCCCCGGTATTCCTTACAGTTTTTAATCTCGGGTGCCCCCTCGGTATTCCTTCAGGTGACCAGGTCTTTTACCCCCTATATATATACAGTCTTTTCTGCTTCTAGCTGTATTATTTTTCTCCGCCACCCTCCGTTACCTTTCCCCCACTTGCTCTAATGCCTATAAGTCATTTGCCAAGGTAACGAGTTTCGTTGTTTCACTCACTGATCGTCTCTTTTCCTCTCTGGATCTCCGGGATCACCGCCCCTTCCTCTTCCCGCTTTATGGTTTTCGTCCGATCCGCTTCCCGTCGGAATGAGAAGGGTTATGCTTGGAAAGGTGGGTTCCTTCAGACCCACTGCAGATTTTTTGGGAATTATTACACTATCATTGTCCACGGGGAGCTTCTCAGCCTACTCAGCCGGAATGGCGAAAGGACTTGTGATGTAACCGAAGGCCCAGAGTTACTTCGTGCCATCGGTTTAAAGGTGTCTTATAACTGTATCAATCGATTATCACTAATCGATGGCCGAAACCATCCTCACGCTACCAAGTGTTTACGAGGAGAGGTAATTACTGACAGGCCCATTGGTCAGCACTCACCCTCGAAAACTAGTAATACAAGATAGCTGCACCATGCGAGGACAGAGTGCAGGATTCACATACTC
The DNA here is from genome assembly GCF_040938575.1 of Ambystoma mexicanum. Taxonomy (NCBI): domain Eukaryota; kingdom Metazoa; phylum Chordata; class Amphibia; order Caudata; family Ambystomatidae; genus Ambystoma; species Ambystoma mexicanum. The sequence goes on along the minus strand of NC_090932.1, from coordinate 1,134,419,804 downwards.
CGGCAAGGATCAATAATCAGGACTCAGTAAATTGGCAAAGGGAAGTCTGTTTAATGATACATACATCAGTTTATGGAAATCAGGAGCATCACGAACACCTGCCTCACCCCGACTTCCCTGAACTTCAGTCAAACAGCCTCTTTTATTGGCAAATTCCGTCATCATTGACGTACACTTCTATAAAAAATCATCATGCAATATAATTGGTTGGGAAAGGTAACTTAAGTATAGGTGTTACATCTGTATATGAAAATAAAGCATACGGATTGGATAACTCTTATCGGGTGGGCATCTACGCCCATCCCTCCACAACACACGTGATTGACGTCACTGAAAGTACAACGTCCTATTGGTCACAGTTCTATAGGACCCTAGATTACATGGTCCATTGTGATTGGGCATGTTACACCCCTAAACATAAATCTCAACTTTAATTAACAGCATGCAGAATAGACACCCAGTTGCCTAGGGCCCCAACATTCACCCTATCTCCCTTCCATCAATCAGTGGTTTAGGGCTATGTGTCAATTAGTTGGCTGGGTATGGCCTCGGATCTGTAGTCTCTTATCAGGAAAAGTTATGGCACCCTCTGGTTCTGGATGACATCAGGCAGTGGTATATCTTCGCGCCTGTCTGGTCACATGTTGGTCCACCGTGAATCTGCTTCAGTTTCCAACCTTTTGTGCATTTAATTCTGTATGTGCTTAGCCACCTGCATGGGCCTCTCTTATCTTGGCCCTCATGGGCGGGCTGGCATGCTCTGAAGTTGGAGCCTCGTGAGCTCATGCTCACCTCCCCTTCTCTGGTTGACCTCGATTTCCCCGGCATGAGCCATCCTTTGTTAAGTTTCGATCCCGCTCCTTTCCTCCACTTGGGCCTGGATATGAAACTTGGCCAGTCAGGCTTTGGCCGCCTGGGAATACTTCTGTTTATGCAAAATGGAGTCGCACGTGTATATTGTGCTGTATTGAGGTAGATGTATACAGTCGGCGCTTGCCGCTCTAACTTCTACTAAGCATTGCAAGCAGAATCGATTACTTAGCATCATGCGTTTCAAGCTTATTTACACACGTTCAATAAGGCGGTTGCTTCCATCTTGTCTCATGGCACCATTCTCATACATTTTTCACAGTGTCTCTCCCCTTTGTCCTTTTACAATTATCCTTGCAGTTGTCAGTACTGGCATGCATGCTTTCAGTACTCCTTCAGTTCGTTCTTGGAGCTGCTCTGGTCCTTGTTCTATCTCCACTGGCCTTCCATTATGGTTTTTTGAGTCTCTTCATGGACCGTGTGTAGGCATTCCTCCTCGTTCCGTATCAACGGCTGGCATGGTTGTCTGATTGAGTACCGTGCTGCTCTCGGTTGCCTGGTTATGGGCATTTCCACAGGTATTGATCTTCTAATGTACATAGGGCAGAGGCCCATTGCAGCCCTTTGTTGGTTCAGCTGCTCCTCGTACATCACATACCTTGGTGAGTACTTTACTGGCACCTCGAAGCGAGGGGCAGGGGTGCATGCCACGTCTTGGGTCTCCTCTACATACGCATTGGCAATGATTCTCACATTGATCTTTTTTCCACAGGCAATACAGGTTACAGTTCTCTCCCAGTTAATCCTTGCTACAAGGAGGGCTTTCTCCTGCAGTCCTTGGTTTCTTTCTGCACCACCAATTGGCTGCTGGTAATGCAGTTTACAGTGTCCTATTACTGGCTATCCCTCTTTAGGAAAGTTGTACAACCTTGATTTTATTATTGCCCTTCTTTGGCTTTGGCAGTGCGGGTTACAATATTCTCCAATTCAACCTCTCTTTAATTCAAAGGTTTGGTGTTCAAAAGCTTCATACTTGTACAGCAGTCTACTTTGGAGCACCCTGGGCACTCCTATAGCAGGCCAACTCACTGATATGCCCTGGCGTCTCCTTCTGACTCACTGATTCTGCTTCATTTGTTAGGACTTCCCTGGTGCTTGGCAGCTCTGGTCAGTCTCCCGCTGCTCGTGCTGCCTGTAAATGGAGCTTTCACTGCTCCACACACACTCCGGTGAAGGCCACACACCGGAGTAGGATGCAAGACACAGAGAGATTCTCTCTCCCTCGGGACCGCAGGCCTCAGAACCACTTCCTGCTGTGCGTTCTATGCATCTTCCAGGATTCCTGACTTCTGCCATGTTCTCAGTACAGCGTCCCACTGTCAGCACAGTGGCAGCTCCGTCTTCTGCTTCTTCCGGCTGCTTCTCAATGGCCCGCACCTGAAAGGACTTTAAATGTTCAAAGGTCCCGCTCATGTGTGGGTCATTACAACCTCTAGACCGCTCATCACAATTTGGTAACTCTGGACCCCTCTTCCTCGTCGCAGTACTAAGAGTCCGAAATGTTCTTATTTGTTTTAACATCGGAATTATCCATTTTACAATAAGCCATCAAGACGATAGGATCATTAGGGAAATACCATTCCTCCTGACCCACGTCCCCCCCCAAGTGATCCTCCCGCTTAATACCACCCCCAGCATCAGGAACAGGTAGCGGCTGCCTTTCCCTGGCCACATGAGAAGGGTTCCAGGTCAGGGTCTTTGGGATTATCACCTTTGACTCATCACACAATTCATCACACTGCTGTCTGAGCTCTGCACTGATCTGTAATTCTGTGATTTAAGCATCTTTGAGTTTTCATGAAGTCTTGAGGTCTTTCGTTTACTTAGACGCATGCTGCGGCTTCCATTTTGGAAAAGATGGCTGCCGATCACTATTGCATGTCTGGGTTAGTGAGCTATATTTGCACGTTGTTCATCTTGCATATTGCTTATGTTAGTATTCTTCATGTCTTATGAATGCAATGTTAATATTCTTCATCTATAAATACATATTTGACCTAGTGTTTCCCTTCTTCATGTTGTGTGCACATTTGCTTCGTGTCTAATGCATGCACATGTGATGTCACAACATTACCTTAGTTTTACCTGTGCCATCTTAAGCTTACATTTTGTTCATCTCTTGCTGTACCTACTTGGGGTATGGGCAGTACGGTTGTCTTAGTGAGTAACGTTTCTCACCTGGGCAGTATTAAGACAGGGTAGGGGCTGCAGCCATGCACAACGTATTCACCTATCCCTCAACATTCCCCCCTCTGGTCCTGAAACACACACTTTCTTGCCCTCCCCCTGAAAAGTGCTTTCTGGGTATCCATACTTTAGTCATCCCCCTCAGTATGCCAATATGTCTGACATGTTTTCCCACCCTCCAGGTCATAAAGCAGCATTCCCCATTACCCAGTGCCAGTGTAATTATGAGGGTCCTGAGGACAAGTAAACATTGATCCTGGAGGGGCGATGGTACTTTCCAATGACTGGGTACGAGGCAGGTCATCTGTCTGTGGATACTCATGTAGATGAGGTTTATTACTAGGTTTATTACACATGTTATTACTATTTCCATTCTGACTGCCCCTTTGGCAGCCCTTTTGCAACTGTTTATTGTTATTCTTAAAATGCAGAAAGCTAGAAGTATGAATACTACTATGCCTATTACTATCTTGAATACATTAGCTAGCCAGGTGGGTCTTGAATGCATTAGCTAGCCAGGTGGGTTTCCAAGTTAAACCAGTCATCATTTTCAATCTCCTCCACCTCCTTTGTCTGTAATTCCTTTAAGGTGGCTGTGGGCTCTGTGTGGGTTTCATTTTCTCCATCGTGGGAGGGTTGGTACATGCAGCAAGAAGGCCCAATATGTGTGCATATTCCACCATCCATGCCTGTTTTATATCTAGGACATACCTATTCTGAAGGGTCATAAACCTTATGGCTCTCAGCTCGTCTTTTATGGTGTTAAAGAGACCCCTGTCTGACCCTTCAGGAAGAAGAGTTGGCACAGTAGTGCCTCCAAGATCCCATCCATGCGGAATCACTGATGCAGGTAAGCCCTGTTGGGCTTTATTACAATCTACCTGTGAGTTCTTTACAAATGGCCGTGTGTCGCCAACAACCGACACACTAGATGGGTGCCCTCCTGAGTGCCTGCCCTTCCCTGCCTCTGATTCGATGGCCACCTCACAAAGGCTGCTGCCTCCGGGGAGCCAGCAGGTGACACCGGCCCCCTGTAAAGGCCTACTTTTAAGGCCTGGAGTTGTGACCCCTGTCTGGCCTCGTCAGCCCATTGAAGGCCATAAGAAGGCATCCCAGGCAAGGTATGTCATTATTCACACATACAGCACTAAAATCACTCTGTTTGTGCCCAAAAACCCCTGTGCCACTCAGCAATTCTCCCCTCCATTTGCCTCCCACCCTGCACTGCTTCCCATGATTTAAGCACTGTCCATGCATTCCCCCTTTACCTCCCATTTCCACTATGGGTTCCTGGCACAATCACATGTTGCCTTGCACTTGGGTGCTATGCTTAGGCAACGTTATGCGTTCACACCACACCTCGCATACTATCCACCCTCAGGCACCCTACACCAGCCCACAGTCTCCTCCACTCACTAATGTGCTCTGCTGCTCCAATTGCCAATGCCCATCTGAGCGCCTTGGCCATTACTGGTGGCAACTATACACCTGCACCCACAGACATTAGCCTACCTAGAGTCACTAGCTCACTTGTTTCAGCCGTGCCAGAAACACCTCTTCCCAAACCTACTGACACCCCGCCCTAAACAAACAAGCCGTACCTGGCTTACCTTTGTCTCGTCACGGACCTTGCATCTTCTCCACACTTGGTGACCTTTCTGCCTAGCCCCTTCTTGAAGAACCCTACCAGCCTTAATCCACTAAACACAATGAGAAAGCTTAGTTGAGGCCAATGATCCACATGCCACTACCTTAGGGACACACCAAGGATGAAAAGCTGTGTTACTGCAATCATGCGCCCAACCTAACTATGCATGGGACACCTCCCCCAGGGCACAGAACAGGTCAGATATCTGCACTCCTTTTCATAAACAGGCCAAACTCAGTAAGCCCCGACTGAAACCTACAGGCACTCCCTTAAAGGGAACTTTTGTGAATGTAAGTTCAATCATTGCCCACCCGCTCGACATCTTTGACCTCATCACCTCTAATAATCTTGATCTATCAGCTATTTCCGAAACTTGGTTACAAACTGCTTCGAGTCCAGTCCTATCTTTAACAGTACCGCCCAATTACACCATCTACCGCAAAGACAGATCATCTGCTAGAGGTGGGGGTTGCCCTTATAGTTAGACTTATAGTTAGAGATTCTCTCCCTTAAAGAGAAATCGGTAACACACCCAGCTCATCTGCAGAAATTCTAACCACCAAGATAGTCTTTCACACACCTCCAAGATAACCATACATTTGGTCTATCATGCACCTGGGCCACTTCCCTCCTTCGAAGAGGATATCCTGCGCCTTCTCTCTAATGCCAAACCCTCCTCCAAGACTATTCTCCTGGATTACCTTAACCTTGGTCTTAATGATGAAATGGACACAAATGCCTTATCCCTAGCCAGCTCGCTTAAGGTGCTAGGCTGCACACAACGTTTCCTTAGCCCTACGCACTCTAAAGGCCGAACCCTAGACTGTTTAGCAGACCTCAACTGCAACACTACAGTCGCCTCTAGTCTGCCTTGCCCTTGGACTGATCACAATATCATCCAGTTCAACATACCTTTGTCAAATATCCCCCCAACTGCAGCTTTGCACCTCCCTCCTACAGCAACGTGGAGCACGCATAATATAATAAAAAAACATATATTGCCCCTGTTGGACAAGCTGTCTGCCTCATAAACACTTGCTAGAAACCCTGCCTCTCTTGTAGACTTGTATAACCAAACCCTTACACAGGTCATCAACATTGTGGCACCCCTCAGCTTATGTAAAGCTAGACCTGCCTCGCATTTTAATACCTGGTTCTCTGCCGACCTCAAAGCCTTCCACCTATTAAAATGTCAGGCTAAAACCAAGTGGAGGAACAATCCCTATGAGCCTAACAAAGCTTGCTTCACATCCTCAGCAAGGGAATATAAAAAGGCAATACTCCAAGAAAAAAAGCACTACCTTTAATGCTAGAATCTCTAACGTAAAATCTAGTTCCTGTGTGCTCATTGCGATCTTGCATGAGCTGGAATCTCCTGCACCTCTACCAATAAACTGCACCAAGGAAAGCTCCTGGTGCTCCAACATTCAAACTGCATTGCTACAAAAAATGTATATGCTCCAGAAAAAGATCCTTACCAAACAAAACACCCGGAGTAGCGCCATTCCAGTCCCCTCTGCTACTGGGCCCCTGGCCTCTTTACAAAACCTACCTCTATTTAACTTTATTTTTTTTAAAAAACCTTTCTTTATTGGCAAGAAGTAGCGGCCAGTACCACATACATTACAACAAAGACACACATTGCATGTACATTAGTGAATGATGAACCATATGTTCTACAGAGGGTTCGATAGAGACCCACCAGAGATAGATTACAGTGAAAGCATGCATCATGTAGAGTTATCCGCTCCCAGGGTGGGGGAGGGAGGGGATGATAAGAGCTCTAAATCCACCTTACTGTTCAAGTAGCTACAGAACTATGTCCATATGTATTTAGGGCGAGCATTGGCAGGGAGCAAGTTAATATAGTCTTCTTCGCAGGATTGCGTCCAGGTGAGGGCCTTCAGCCACATTTCCAGGCAGAATGCATTTCTTGGCCATGCTCGCCGCCACATTAAAAAATGTAGCCACCCATTTCGCCTCAGCCCCCTCCCAGAGCCCAAACAAGAGAGACAGGGGTTCAGGGTCTCTACGATTTCAGAGAGGGTCTCAAGCACCGCTTTCCAGAACGGGGCCAATGCTTCACAGGACCAGAACATGTGTGCGTGGTCCGCTTCTTCAGATCTACATCTCTGACAGGGGTGGAGAAGATCCCGGGCAAATTTCCCAATCACATAAGGGGTGTAGTACAGGCGATTGAGCAGCTTGTATTGGATACATCTAATTATAGAATTAGATGAGACTTTGCGAGTGTGCGTACACATACTGGACCAAATATCATCTGTGATGTCTAATCCTAGATCCCGACTCCAGGCATCACGAACTGTGCGGGGGGGTTCAGCGGCCCAGGCCATCAGCGTTTTATACAAGGAGGATACAATACCCCTACCACCAGCAGAATTGGCTATATAGCGGACCTCAGGGGACTCGGGGGGTTCGTCCGGGTACGAAGGCCACATGTCCTGGATTGCCGCCCTAATACGGAAATATTGCAGCAGCTCAAGAGGGGACCCGGAGTGCCCTGGCCTCCATGTATCTGGGGTGATGAATTTTCCGTCAGGGAAGAGGTCGGAGAATGATCGGTATCCCAAGTCCGACCAGTGGCGTATGAGCAGCTGATCCTGAGTGGAGGTGAGACCGGGGAAAGACCAGAGGGGAAGCCACTTGTAGTATGGGGGGGAGAAGGAACCAGGCGTCAGTATCTGCCGCCACGCTCTAATAGTGGTGGCCACTGGGTCAGCAGGGGCCTGCGTGCGATATGTGTGAAACAGGATCAAGGACATGACATTCACCCCCTCAGTCGCAAGGATTTCAAGTTTAACATGCGGGGGGGTTCTTGGTGATGGTACCAGTATGTGGCATGTTGGGCCTGGGCGGCTATCCAATACTGAGCAATGTCAGGTGCATTGAAGCCACCCCTCTCGTAAGGTAGGGTCATATGTTGCCACTTTCTGCGCACAGCACCAGAATGCCAAAGAAAGCGGGCGCACTCAGAGTGCAGATCAGCAAAGTATTGTTTCCCGGGCCAGAGTGGAACATTAGCAAACACGTATAGTAGTTTAGGAACGATAATCATTTTTATTAGCGACATTCTCCCTGAGAGCGAGAGGGGAAGGTTACGCCATTTTTCAAACCTAGCATGAGTGTATTTTGCGGCAGCCCCATAATTATCAGTCAATAGGGAGGATTTTGAGAGGGACACCGGGACCCCTAAGTATTTGATGCCCTCGGGAGCCCATTTGAGAGGGAATTTGCACGCCGGTTGGGAGGTATCGGGAGTAAGGGGAAAGATTTCTGATTTAGAATAATTTATGGTGAAGCCCGAGAATGTACCAATTTTAATAATTTCACGCATGATCGGGTCGAGATGAACTGAGGGGTCCCTGTTATACAAAAGCACATCGTCAGCATAAAGTGATATAAATTCGGGGGTGTCCCGCAGGCGAATCCCTTTGCGCACGTGGTTGTATCGTACACTATCAGCCATGGGCTCAATGGCCATCGCAAATAGAAGGGGAGAGAAGGGGCACCCCTGTCGTGTCCCTCTGTGGAGGGAGAAAGGAGCCGAAAGGTGAGAGTTAACCAGGACTCTGTGTATAGAAGTTTAATACAGGACATCATGTAAGGGCCAATCCCCATCTTCTCCAGCACCGCCCACAGGTATTGCCACGAGACCATGTCGAACGCTTTTTGGGCTTCTAATGTCACGGCCACTGCGTTGGCTTGAGGGTCAATTCTGGACATGACATTAAATAGCCGCCGAATGTTTAAGGCGGTGGACCGAGCAGGAACAAATCCACTCTGGTTCGGGTGAATCAGGAATTTCATGATAGGGAGGAATCTGTTTGCTATGATTTTGGCGTAGATCTTAGTATCGGTATTGATAAGGGATAGAGGTCTATATGAGCCGCATTCATCCAGAGGCTTACCCGGTTTAGGAAGGACGCAGGGATCGGGGGAGGGTGGTAAGGCGCATCGTCTCCTCCCAAACCTCATGGAGGCGCGGAGCCAGTAGAGCAACATGTTCCTGATAGAACTCGGCGGTCAGGCCGTCCGGACCAGGGGCTTTCCCTTTAGGGAGGGCTGAAATGACAGTGGTGATCTCATCGAGGGTAAAAGGAGCATCTAGTTGTTCTTTGGTGGCGGGGACACAAGGGACATTGGAATGCGGTCAAGGAGGTCATCCAGTTCCTGCGGGCTGTGCTCAGGTTTCTGGGCATAAAGGGTTGCATAAAAATCTGCGAAGGTCTGAAGAATGGGCCGGTCGGCCCAATGTCGCACTCCGTCGTTGCCAATAATACTGTCAATTCGGGCTCTGCCTCCCTCAGTCCGAACAAGTCGGGCAAGGGTGCGGCCTGGTCTCTCCCCCTCACCATACTTACGGGCAGCAATAGGGCGAGCAAGGTATCTTACCTCGCTTTGGGCGAGGGACTCGAAGTTGTCTAGTTCAGCTCTAATCTGCACCAGTTTGGGTGGGGAGGGGATGGTCGCATACTCGCGCTCCAGCTCCCCAAGTCTGGACTACGAACGGCGCAGAGAGTTTCTGATATCTTTCAGGACCCCAGCCACCTTGGAGATACACATGCCCCTAATAAAAACCTTAAAGTCCTCCCATCTCACCCCGTCCGTTGTATCATGGCGTTTGTTGCAATCAAAGAACGAGGTAATATCTGCAAGGATGTCAGCCTTAAAGACTATATCATGTAGTGCGTCAGACTTAAACCTCCAGTTAGAGTGCTGAGGGAGGGCCGAGTGCAAGGCGATGTCCAAGGTGATCGGGGAGTGATCAGAGAATGTGCGAGGGAGAATCTGAGTGGTGAGAGTTTTGCCCATGAGCCCAGCCGAGAGAAGGAAGAGATCTATCCTGGAGTGGCTATCGTGGACAGAGGAGTAGAATGTAAACTCCTTTGACATTGGATGAAGTACCCTCCAGGCATCCACGAGACCAGCAGAGAGCATATGTGCATGGAGGCGGCGAGCGGCCCTGGACAATGTTCTGGGTGCTGCACCGGACCTGTCAAGGTCGGCGTCAAGGATGAGATTCATGTCCCCACCCCAAATGATGGGAACCCCAACATAGGCAAGGAGAATGTCGAGGATGTGGTCGAAAAAGTCGGGTGTATCAATGCATGGGGCGTATGTTTTGACCAGAAGGCACTCCACATTGGCAAGGAAACAGTGTAGGATCACATATCTACCCTGGACATCTATGTGACTGGTGCGGAGGGAGAACTCCAAGGACTTGTGAATCAAGGTGAGGACACCTCTGGATTGTGAGGAGAACAATGTGTAAAATCTGTTGGGGCCCCATGACGGGGCGAGAGAGGACGATAATGGAGCGAGGGCGTGGGTTTCTTGTAATAAAGTATTTTGACCCCGTGCCTCTGGACATAAGGCATGACCTTACGTGCCTTTGTGTAGTTGCTGAGCCCTCTGGTATTCCAGGACATTAGCCTAATAGCCATTCAGTAACTATTTAGGGGGGATCCGAGTAATGCGTGTCATACCTTGTCAAGTGAGTGTAGGTCACTTGTACAGCAACCAGATGTGTGGTACCAAAGGCTGCCACTATTTTGCCATTTTTGTTTTTATAACATCCCACAACAACACCTCCCCCCTCCCTCACTGCCATCCCCAACATAGCAGTGCCCAAGGACCCACCCAGAGTCACATGGCCTTTGCGGCCAGCCCAACGGGGCTGGACCAGTCCCCAAACCAAACAGGGGAACAGCCACTGAACTAAAGAAGCCAAACAAGGCATTGCAACTGCAGCAGGGACAGTGAAAAAGTACAGTTTGTTACGGTGGGTGAGCTTCAGCCTAGCAGGGAATAACATGGCATATTCACCCCCCTCTCCCTTAGCCTTTTTTTCACACCGTTGAATTGCCTGCGCTCCAATTGAACATTGAGAAGTCAGGGAAGATGTGGATAACCTGGGACTCAAGTCTCAGTTCTCCTCTTTCACGGGCCAGCCGTAGGATGTGGTCTCTATCTCTAAAGCTGAGAACCTTGGCTATAATCGGTCTAGGGAAGTCGCCCGGCTTGGGGAGAGGGGCCAATGAGCGATGGGCGCGCTCGATGGTAAAGAACGGGGAGAGTTGTGGATCCCCCAGAAGATCTCTCAGAAGGGTCTCGACTGCAGGCTTCATTCTGCCCTTAAGGGCGGTCTCGGGAACCCCTACGATGCGAATATTATTCCTGCGGGATCTGGACTCCAAATCATCGCACTTCGCCTTGACCTGCTTCATATCTCGCACCAAGTCAGAGACCGTATCCTGGAGCACGTGCACCTCAACCTCGGTGGCCCCAATCCTGGTCTCGGCCTCAACCTGCCTAGTGCCATGCTGGTCCAGTTTGGTGCGCAGGGAGGCTACAATGGCATTTATATCATCTAATTTTTCGTGGAATGACGCAAAGTTGTTGGCCATAGACTCCATGATTGATGTGAGGTCGGGCTGAGGAGGACATGCGGATGCCTCCGCTTCGTCCTGCAGGAGGGCAGCCCCTGCTTGGTCCTGCTTGGCTAGGGCTTTGGCAAACTTGTCCATTGCTCCCGCCTTGTTTGCCCCACGTGCTTTGCCGGACATCTTAGGGGGCGCCTTGATAAGAACAGCGAGCGCTTCGTTGAAAGGCAGCAATGGGGGCCCAGGGGGTTTAGAAAGGATCAGGGCCCGTAGTCCGTGATGGGTCGGTATCTGCCTGGGAGGAAGAAGCAAAGGTCCACCCCAAACTGATGTGCTCTGGGGGTATGAGCCCACTTCCAGTGGTCGAGCCAAGAATCAAGGTGGGAGTATGGTCCGGGGGGGACAGCACTCAGTGGCGCCCGACCCTGAGCCAGGGCGGTCAGGCAGAGGGGGGCAAGTATTGAGGAGCGGCGTGGTGCGTGGGTAGTAGGCACGTAGATTGAGGAGATGAAGGTAGTGCAGGGCGGCACCAGCAAAAGGAGAGCAGTCGCAGGGGAGCCTGGCTAGCCTGGGGGGCTATTACAATTCCAGGAAAAGAACAGGCAAAGGCCAGGGATAAGGCAGAGCAGATGGGCACAGTGCACTGTAGCCAGTTGATACCCACTCCTCACCTCGGGGCCCAACAGACCGCAGAGTGGGTGCACATCCAGTCCAAAGCAGGCTGCCGATCTGCAACAGTGATATCCAGGACCCCAGCCGGAGCCAGCCAGAGCCAGCGACGGGGAGGCCACGGCACAGCCACCCCCCCAAGCCACCGCAGGAGAGCTGCGCAGCAGGCAGCAGAGCCGGCGCGCTCTGATGGTATCTGTGCGGGGGGCGCTCCAGCGGCCCCCGAAGTGTTCCGGAGTTCTCTGTGCCCGCACAGGGCCTGCAGCGTCGCACCCACCCAAGGGCAGGGGGTGGGCGGCGATAGATCCGCGACAGCCCGGCGCGGGGCACGGCCCACTCCACTGGGGGAGCGGACGCAGATGAAAGCGCTGCCGACCCGGGGAGGGCCCAGTGCAGCCCCGGCCCGAGCCGCAACGGGGGACCAGGAAGAATGGTCGGTGAGGCCGCAAGACGGAGTCCCCAGGAGGAGGTAGTGCGGGGGCCGCTCCGGCAGCCCCCACCACGTCCCAGCGCGTCCTCACCCCCGGCCAGGAACAGACGGCGAGAGGAGCCGCTCCGGGAGATCCAAGGATCCGAGATCCGACGCTCCTCGAGGGGGGAGCGGGCCGCGGCTGAGAGCTGAAAGCGCCGCACAGGAGTCGCCGGCAGTGCAGTCCGGGGAGGGAGGGCGGAGAAGGGGGGCGATGCCAAAGCCCCAGGCCGGCGCACCCAGGCCACAGGCAAGCAGCCCCCGCGGCCGGCGAGGGGGGATGGGCCTCAGATGATGTAGCGCGGCCCGCAGGCCTCCAACGGCGGCAGGGTGACCTCCGAGGTCCGTTTTCGCCCAAAATCCGGGCAGGATGCAGCAGAGGCGGTGGGCAGTAGAATGCCTGTGGTCTCGTCTCCCGCAAGTACGAAGCACCGCTGATCGAAGCGGATATGTAGCACACGGGCCACAGAGTTTATAAGCTAAGCGGCCATCTCGCTGGCTGCTCAACAGCGCCCCCCCTCTATTTAACTTTAAACCAGTCTCAGAAAGGCCTCAAACCATCCCGCTGCCAGGGGATGTCTGTCCAGCCTCAATCATCAAGGAATGCGCTGAACCTCTTGAACCCTTCATCACCACTCTCATTAACGCCTTATTCTCCTCATGCTCAGTGCCTACCAGCCAAAAGGACTCGTATCCTCCCTCTGCTAAAAACACCTACTCTAGATCCGGCCATCCCAACAAGCTACCGCCCTACCACCACCGTCCCCTTCCTCCTTAAAATCTTGGATCGGGCTGCATATCTACACATCCAACTATACCTGGAATCCTACAACATCCTAGGTCTGCGCCAATCTGGTTTCCGAACCTGGCTATGGCATGGAATCTGTTACCGTAGATTTCATCAAATACAATTTTACCTAATGAGATTTCACTGAATGTATTTAACCGAAAATGGTGGGTAAAGTGGAATATGTACATAATAGGTGGGGTGTGGGGTTCGGGTATAAGTTAGGGTAGGGAGGGGTGAGGTGGGGCTTTGCCCCCCCCCCCACGGCATTATGAAAAAACGAAAAGTAGAAAAAGTAAAAAGTTAATTTTGTTTTTCAGTTAAATGGATTAGGTGAAATCTCCATTAGGTAAAATATTTTCGAAGAAATCACATACATCCATGGAATCCGCCTTCCTGGATTTAAAAAACCAATTAGATGAGATCGAAGATGCCAGCAACTCAGCCCTTCTCCTTCTGCTCAACCTGTTGGCTACCTTTGACCTTGTGGGCCACTAAATGTTGTGTCATCACCTTGCCTCAGTAGCTCACTTCTCTCCTTAAGCTATCTCCTGGATCTCCTACTTTCTGACCGACAGATCTGTGAGGGTCTTCTCAGGCAACACTGCTGCCCTACCTGCCTCATCACCCGCCGTGTCCTCCAAGGGTCGTGTGTCTCCCTACACTCTACAATATCTTTACCAAACCCCTATTTGACCTGCAAATGGCATAGGTATAGCCTACACTAACTATGCTGATGACACACAGACCCTCCTCCCTCTCACCGGAATTTACTCCACCGACTCAATCGTTCTGCATTCAGTCTACCAAACCATCCACGCCTGCATGGCATCTCACCTTCTCTGCCTTAACCATGACAAGACTGAAATTCTCATAGTCGGCTCACAAATCTCACTCAATAAATTAGACCAAGCCTATAAATCATTCACCATTGATGGCATTACCATCCCAGTTTCCAGTAATGTCAAGACTCTGGCCGTGTAGCTAGACACCACCCTGTCATTGACAAGGTGCTCCCCCAAAACCACTAGAGGGCAAGTGTGGAGGATTTTATCAAGCCAAGTGCTGTGGTAAACGAGAATGATAGTTCCCCTGAACCCCTGAAGCAGGTGGCCCATATTTGCCAACCAAATCTGATTAAAAACCAGCAGGTAGCTGTGGAGGACTAAAGTAAGTCAAACAGCGCTGCTAACCTGAATACTAGCCCCCCAGAATCTCACCTCCAGGTAGGTCAGGTTCACCTATCCAACTTTACTCAAAATGAACTAAAACTACCTCTAGGCAAAGCCCACACTATAGCACATCCAACTCAACAGACTCATGGCTCAAATTTAAAAAAATGTATAATTGAATAAAAGATCTCTTAATAAGCATGCGCTTGACATTCATGACTATTTGATGAAGCATGACCTTGGTATCCTTTGTCTTACTGAGACATGGCTCACTGAAACCAATGGTCGTATGATCAGCTTGGCCGTTCCAGGGGAATGTTTCATTATTAGCAAGATAAGAGTTAATGGCGACATAGGGTGTGTGGCTGTTATTATCAAAAACCATCTTTCGTTTTTTGAAAAACCAAGCAACTGTGATAATTGTGAAGTATTGTATTTAAAACTGACTCCTACCCCATGAAGTTGCTTCAATGTTATGATTGTGTATCGCCCACCAGAGAAAATATCTGATTTTAATGAGGACCTGACTCAGTTACTGAATACCACTAATGGTCCACATTATGCCACCCTAGCCGTTGGAGACTTTAATAGATGGATTCACGATCCTAGAGATAAAGAAGCAATAATTATAGCGGAGTTACTCCAGGAAAGTAATTTTAAAGTTGAAAATCACAAACCCACAGCATAATCTGGCAATATTCTTGATTGAGTAATTTCCAGAAATCTCAACGTGATTATAAAAGACACCTCACCTTGTATATGGTCAGACCACTGCATAATACATTTTATTATTATGTTAGTAGGTACTTCAGAAAAACCATCTAACCCAATTGGAACATCAAAAACGTCACATACTCCCACTTACAGAACTGTCTCATTGATGTTATGTCTCATACAGCGGACACAGATCCACCGGAACTTATTGTTAAGACCTACAATAAGATAGTTTCCAAAATGCGAGATAAAGTTGCCCCCATTATGAGGAAATTGGTGAAGGGAACTTTTAATCACAAAAAATGGTTTTCTATAGAGCTCTTTGCTTAAAGAAACAGAAGAGGGGTTTGGAACAAATCTGGGCAACACTTCCTACCACCAGTAATAATGCTAATTGGAAGATGATAAGAGCACGAATACAAAGCTAAAATCATCATTGCTAAGAAAGATTTCTTCAATGAAGAAATATTTGGGGTGAAAAATTACTCTAAAAAACTTTCTGAAATCTAGAAAAGTCTTTAAAATCCTAAAGCTTTAACTCCCTCGATCTGCCAGTAGGACCAGGACTATGCAGAAGTTCAACAAGGCTTCTCTGATAAGCTCAAGGCCGCTTGAATGATGGCCGCCTGCTGCACCTGAAGATAGAGAAGTGCCATCTACATTTTCATTTAAACATGTCACTCATCCTGAGATGGAAAATATATTGTCGTCAGCGGTGTGCGGAGCAGTGTGTCTGGTGTCACTGGTGGAAGAACCTGCTTCTAAAGCTCCTACTAGCTTGTGCTTTTTCCCCTTGGAGTCTGTCTTTGCTGCTACTTGTGAAGCGGACCCAGGAAAGGCGGACCCATAAAATAATCACACCGGCCAGAGCGCAGCGCAGTGTGCGAAGCAGTGTGTCTGGTGTCCGGTGCCCACTGTCTGCTTGGCGCAAGAAGCCATTGGTTTATCATCTCTGTTCGAGTAAGTGCTTCGCACTGACTATCTTATTATCTATATCCCAGCAGTCCTAATAAGTATTCAGACCCTCAATGTATTTATTTTTTAACCCATGTGTGTGTGAGAGTTCAGCTGTACCGCTTGATACCCGTGCTCTTGGGCCCTTTATATGGAAGAAGCATGCTTAGGGATTAGCTCCCTGAACTTTTCAGCGAATAAAAAGTACTGCATATCATCTGTACGACCACACGAGTAACTGTTGGTTATCAGCGTTGGGGAGTGTCTGTGGGCTAAAGCCTTTGAACTCCCTGTGTCAGTTTTCACCCAGTTTTTTAGCACCTCCTGTGGATTAACCCCTTTAGTTTTGGCTCGGCTGTGGCTTGGAGCCCGACTAAATAAACAAACAAACTATCACATGGCCCCGGGGGAGCAACTGCAGGCCTTGGTTTTTGAGCTCCCCGGTGTCTTCCTATCCCGAGGCCTCCACTCCAGAAATCAGTACATAACAAACTCGTATAGGGAGGGCGCCGACGGGGGAGTAACTGCAAGCCTCTGCCTTTGAGATCCACTGTGACTTTCTATACAGCCGGACTCTTGTTGGGCGTGCAGGGGTCCCTCCCAGAGCCTATGCAATATAGCAGTACAACGCATGGAAGTTCCATTCTAATCTGTGCACGGACGATTCGGTGTTCTTTTTTTCCCAAGTTTATTGATTGTTAAAAAGACTTTGCACTTTAGCACTTTTGCACCTGTTACCATTGAAAACATTTTAGATAATGTTTTTTTTCAGATCTCCCCCTTAACTAAAGGATTTGGATTGAATTGTGGTTACAGTATGAATATTAAACTGTAAATGAACTGTGAATGAACTTTCATAGTTTTTAGAATTTCAGCACCTTTGGATTTTGAACTGTGTTACACCTTTTTTTAAAAAATTGTAGTTCATTTTAGGTTCTTATAGATTTTAACACTTTATAGTACTCTGCCTCTCCGATTGATGATCTATTGATATTCAGGACACATTGACATGAATTGTTGGAACATGTGTAAGATGACTGTGAGAAGTTGATTTAGTCACTCTGTTTTTGGGGTTTCTCTGAAAGGTTTGATTTGTGATTTTGTCAGCGGCTGTTCCCTACCTACTCTTACTCTTGTGAGAGGACCATATTTCTTTAACTTTCCTCTGCTTTGCTAGTCCTTATTTTTCTCTTTATTTACTTCGTACTTATACAGAATTACTATGCCACGAAAAGGCCTTAGGAGCCAATTAGCTGTTGAAGACTCAAGCGACTATATCAAAGAAATCACGGTTAATAATATTATTGAGAAAGACATTATGGTCAAAGGAGAGGTATAGGATGGAGATTATGTCTTATCTATTCATGCTGTCTCGTCCCTGAGTGAGGACTGCTCTGATGAGAAAGTTGTCGCCTAGGATGCTGCTAATTCTTGTCCTCATCGGCAAGGGGATAGTACCAGGGCTTTAAGTGGGCCGGGGCCTGCCGGGGCCGGGCCCCGGCAGTCTCCAAAAAGTGGGACTGAGCCGGGGCCCTCCCGGGGCCCCCCCTTCCACTGCACGCAACATTGGCGGGATGCATTATCCCGTCGCGGCGGCAGCCGCGACGGGAGATGCGCCTGCCATGAAGTCAGGCATCTGACAGAAGTGGCAGCCAACCACAGCGATGCTGTGCCTGGCTGCCACTTCTGTAAGTCATAGTAACTGCCTCTGGTGACCTCTCGCGCGAGGGGTCACCAGAGGCAGTTACTGTCCCTTTGTTTCCCCAGGTCGCCGAGGCGTCTTTAACCCTCGGCGAACCTGGGGATTCCTCGACATTTTTCGAGGTTTATGAGAGATGGCTTGAAAAGTACACAATTCAAGCCATCTTTTATAAAGCTTTGCCGACGGACAATTTTGTCCGTAGTCAAAGTTTTATAAAAGATGGCTTGAATTGTGTACTTTCAAAGCCATCTTTTATAAAAACCGAAATGTTTAAAAAAAATGGCCTGAAAAGTAGGCAAACCGTAAGGTATGCACACACACATATATATGCATGTCATATATCTGTGTGCGTACCTTACTATGGTTTGTGTACTTTGCAAGCCATCTTTTCTAAACATAGACATAAATATGTTATAAAAGATGGCTTGAAAAGTACACAAACCATAGTAAGGTACGCACACAGATATATAACATGCATATATATGTGTGTGCACACCTTACGATTTGCGTACGTTTTAGGCCACGCCCCCCACAAGCCACGCCCCCAAATGAGGGCCCCCCCTCGATTTCTTCCCCCACTTAAAGCCCTGGATAGTACTGTTATAGCCCTAATCCATAATGGAGAGGAAAAGGTCATAGCTGCGAATGCCGCAGCCCCCCAAATAGGGGAGTTTACTGTAGATCAGGAGCAAGAGGCAAGTCTTAAGGCTGATGGCTCTACTATTAACAGTGGTATCCCTAAAGTGGAGGGTGAAATACCCATTGAACTACAGGAAGACAGATTGGTGGCAGTTCTTGAATATAATTTGGGGGAGGAGGTTTTTAATAAGGTGGAATTGTTTCCACATAACTGTTTTACACCCAGAAAGACATAACGTGTGGCAAGGCAGGCAATACGCCAGAGGACATAATAAAGAGATCCATGATTGGGCTGAATCAGAACATTAGGGGGAATTTACATCTATTCTCAAATCTCGAAACTGTTATGATGCTGAAAGAAAATCATTCTATTTTCCTACATGAGATGTGGCATCTAGCCAATCTGTCTATTGGTGGCTATGAGGTCCACTCCCAACTTGCTAAGGATAATAAGGGAGGTGGGTCCCCGGTGGGCCTAATGATAGCAACTAAGGGCACTCTTGGCTTATTGGCTAAGGTAGTCACTAACCTCCCACTGGGGATTCTTGCAGTTAAGGCTTCATCCCTTGAAGGCCTGGTTGAAATCTTCCTAATTAACGTTTACTGGCATAATGGAATGGGCGATCTGAGGGAATTCCTAGACATTATCACTACTCTAGTTCAGGACTGGCATTGTACCACCCCAAATGGAAGAGTGATTTTGGCAAGAGACCTTAATTCAGACTGCCGTATCTCGCATGACGACCCCCATAACGATTTGGGTGAAGAATTGGCATGTGGGACTAGCGGTGGCCACAAGACACAGTGGGGTAAAATGTGGAATCTTTCTCTTGAATCAATTGGCCTTGTTTGTCTGAATGGAGAACTGGATGCTGTAATCACTACTAAACCTTCCTGGCATTGAGGAGTCAACTCCTCGCCAATAGACTATATTTTTGTGGATACTCTCCTCTCTAATTTGAATTCTGGGGTAAAGATTACTCTGAATTCGTGGAGCGACCAAAGTACCTTTAAAGTAGAATTTTCCTTCTTTATTAACAAGACTTATAAAGGAGACTTGATCAATTTGAGAACTGTGGGTCAGGGTAAAGGGATAAGATGGACACCAAGGAATGTAGAGGCCATTAATGGGGAACTTATTAAAGTTATAAATAATACTACCTTAGAATGGAAACTCCATGTTTTAGACCCATGGAATGTACGAATTATTTTGCACCTTGAAACACTTGTGTATAGGCGCGTTATAAATGCCATATCATATCACATCTGTTTAATAGAGCATCCCCTAATTTAAGGTATGGGGCCATTAAAAATAATCACAGACATATTTTTGATCAGAAACTGGCCAATGAGAAATCCCTGATGCACCAGATGCTAAGATCAATACGTCGTTCTGGCTACGACCAATTAGAAAAAAAATCAGAACTAAAGCAGCCAAACAAAGGTATAAAAATTACTGCTGCTCTAGAAAGGCAACAATGATGCAAAAGGATGCAGATTCGATGTTGCGTATTTTGGTGAAAAGAGGCCTAAGGGCATTTTGGGAGCTGATTAACCATCAAGATCTCCCGGTAATAGTTGGCCAGTTGAATGCGGTCTCTGAAGCTCAATGGGCTACCTTTTTTTCAGATATGTATGGGGTTCCTTTGGGGGGTAAGTCAGAGAATGATGGATATCTGAATGTCAAGGGGGTGGAAACCTGGCAGCCAACTATTGAATATGAAGAAGTGCTGAAATTAATAAAAACTGCTAAAACCTCACGGGCGGCCAATGGGTTGACCAATAATACATTTAAGGGTAATCCTGCTGCCTGGGACCACACCCTCACTGTACTCTTTAGGAGTATCCTAAAAAGTGGTGTTATTCCGAGTAGATGGCAAACAGCCTACGTAGTACCCATTTTTAAACGTGGTGAGAGAGATGAAGCCGGAAACTACAGACCAATACCATTAATAGATGCAGACTGCAACATTTTTGCGTCTATTCTGTTAACATATCTGAATGAATGGGTGGCTGGCTCCCATTGTCTAAATAATCTCCAGACTGGATTTAGAGTAGGTCACTCTACAAATTTGAATGGGCTGGTAATGAGGGCCTTTCAGGAATCTGCCTGGGACAGCTTTGGAGGTGAAATCTATGTAGCATCAATAGATTTGTTGACATCTTTTGATAGTGTCATACGCAGACATCTTTGGGCTAAGCTAGAAAAATTGGCTATTCCAGGAGTTCTGCTGAGTTTGATTATGGCCCTCTACAAAAACGCAGGAATCTGTCCGGCTTAACCTCAAGGGTAATCTGTCCCGCCAGATTGAAACTCATGTAGGTTCAAGACAGGGATGCTCTTTAGCTCCCTGTCTTTTTAACCTATATGTTTCGGACACTGGAGTGTTTCTGGAAGAGGTGGGACTAGTGACAATGAAACTGGGGGGCCTACGCATCCCATGGTTGGCCTATGTGGATGATTTCCTGCTTCTCGATCGCACCAGGGTGGGTCTCCAACGATTTATTAATAAATTCGTGGAGTTTGCATCTAAGAATGGATTGACTGTTAACCCAAGGAAGACCCGTATCTTGGTGCTCTCGAGAGGCCGTAGAAGGAAGAAATTGGGCTGCAGTAGGGTGGTGTCCCTATAGAGATCACCCCGAAGGTCTTATACCTGGGTTTCCCACTAATGGCACAGCCATCGATGTGTGGGCTCCGTGCCTTCCTCAAGCTGAAAGCCCTCCCGTTATCAAATCAGATGTTGAAATTAGTTCATACATTTGGTTGTTTCTCTATGAAAAACGCAATTTCCTTCTATGAGGGAAAAATTGTGCCCAAAATAATATATGAGATGGAGCTACGTTACTGTGAACTTCTGAATTTTTGGGAAACCTTGGAGGGTAGGTTGTGGAGGCAAACGCTAATGTTACCTAATAATATTCCAATGGCTGCAATCAGGTATGAATTAGGCATAGCCTTGCTGCAGGTTCGGGTTGAATGGCAATTGCTGTCCCTGTTTCATAGCCGGATTTCCCCACTATGGAATACTCCATTTGTAGATTTGGGTAAACTGGTCCCATTGGGTGGAGTGTGGAATGTCGTCAGTAAGTACATGGCTACCATTCTGGATATAAGTGAACAATCCCTGTCTGACCTGGATTTAGATAGGGTGACTTTGGTAACGAACTCTGATAAAAGAAAACGGCTGCTATATGAAAGGGATTGGATTGCCACAACAGATAAATTCCACTCATACCCCTCTTTAAGTACTTACACTTGTAACACAAAAGAAGAGGGCCTATTTCATTCCTATAGAAACTGTGAAGTATTTGCTACTGTTATGTCCAGCGTTACGGGTAAAGAGAATGACCTACCTGGTGAAGTTTGTAAAGTGGGGAGTGTGGGAGGACGATAATTGTATTTGGTCTAGATGTATCTTCATTCAGAATAATTCAGAGGGTTTGGTGGTAGCATCTTTTATTAAATCCCTGAATCTTTATATGGAAAAGGCTTCGGAGCAGTAGGCTTGTACTCCTTCAACACCCAAAGGGGCTTAATGGGTTCCTATGTAGATGCCACCATTTTATTGGTACTTAGGACACATAATGTTTTTAATATGTTTAGTTCAAGGTTTGGACTAATATAAATTTTAATGGGTAGTAAAAAAATGTTTATTTTGATAATGTGTGTTCTTTGTGATTTCCCTGTGTATTTAATATAATATGGATTTAGAATCTATTTTAATCGAGTGAACGTATAGTCTCTGTGATTTTTTAAATAATATGGTCTAATGAATTTATATTAACCTGGTCAAATGTATTTAAAATTGGAAGAACATTTTGCTTTTGGGTGATCTAAGGAAACATTCGGTAATCTCAATTATCTGTAAATGTAATTGTTGTGGTAACATTGTAAAACTGGAAAAACTGTTTTAATCTTCATTACTTTCTTTTTTTGTGTGTTGTATTTGGACATTTGAGTTGTAAAGGTTTCTTTGTAAACTATATACAAAAATAAAAAATAAATAAATAAACATTGTCCTCCATGCACCCTACCTCTTGCCGAGAGGACATCATCCCAGCCAAACTCATCTTGGATAATAAAAATATCTTTATTCCATTTCTCACCAGACTTGTTAATGCCTCCTTCGACTTTGGCTTGGTTCCAGAAGCTGTTAAAGTAGTTACTATTACTCCACTAGTGAAGAAAGCAGGCTTAGACCCTAAGGACGCTACAAATCTTAGGCCAATTACCAACTCCAACATTTTGTTGAAAGTTCTAGATAAGTTTGCCACTCTCCAATTACAGGCCCACTTAGAATCCTCCTCCCTTCTTCATTGTAAACAATCCAGCTTTAGAGCCGCACATAGCACAGAGACTGTGTTGATTGACTTGCAAACTAATATGGCAGAATTGGTGGACCAGGGGAAGTTGCGTCTGATCCATTCCCTTTCTGAGTTGGGAAATTGCCCTCACCAATCCACCAGTTGGAATAGATTGTTTCTTTCGGATAGACAATCTTTGATTAGTTGGGAGAGTGCCTCATCCAAATCTGCCCCCTGTTACCTGTGGTGTCCCACAGGGAGCATGCATTTCACCCACTCTTTTCAACTTATATCTCAGACCTCTCTGTGACCTGATAGAGACCCTTGGCTTCTCTTTTGCGAACTATGCAGATGACACCCAACTGATCTTGGAAATCAGCGGGGATTATAAAACCGACACAATGAACCTGAATTCCATCTACGGGGTCATTGAACAATGGATGACCAAGTACTGGCTCTGTCTGAATGTTTGAAAACCCGAATTCATGCTTTTCGGTAGCTCCATGTTAAGATCTAAACTTGGGTTAGAATACTCATGCTTCAGAATTAAGGATTGCCTCATGCTGTAGCGGACAAAGTCAAGACTTTGGGGGTCTTATTTGACGCCTCACTTAGTGCTGAAAGTCAAACCAACTATGTTTCCAAAAATTGGCATTATTATCTAAAACTTCTGGGAAATATCAAGCCCTTCCTTTCCGAAGTCAACTGTGTGTCAATTGCTCGTCCTACCATTCTCTCAGGCCTGAATTACTGTGCACATTATTAAAGGTGTTGCTAGATGGGAGCATATTTCATCAGCAAGGTAATCACTACACAGGATTCCTATCTCTGCTCGGATCCATTTCAAATTGACAAGGGGGGTCCTGGGAGTCTCTCTGCCAGACATTAGTCCTGGTTACGAGAGACTTACCCAGAGTCTTTAGCTCACCATCTTTCACAGAGAAGAAATATCCCAAACATATCAGTCTTTGTCCTGCCCTGGGGCAGTCCAGCGCCGAAATGCTAGGCAATTCTCCTCTGAACAAGAGTACCAACAGTATCCCCAGACATGTGTTTTGGTCTGGTTGGACCTCATCAGTAGGGAGGAGCTGTGTGTCAATTGCTCGTCCTACCATCCTCTCACGCCTGGATTACTGTGCACATTATTAAAGGTGTTGCTAGATGGGAGCATATTTCATCAGCAAGGTAATCACTACACAGGATTCCTATCTCTGCTCGGGTCCATTTCAAGACAGCTCTGTTAGTTCACAAATGTCTTTATGGGAAGGCACCAGCTTACCTGAGAGCTCGTATCTCACTGTATGTACCTAGTCGAGCCCTCCATTCAGCGAACCTCAGTCTGATAAACACTTCCAAGTTTAAAATGGGTCTAGGAAGTGCTTTTCCGATACTGGCAACTCAGGTCTGGAACTCACTGCCAAGTACTCTACAAGTGTATCAAAACGTAAGGAGTTTTCGCATTGCCTTGAAAACTAGCCTCTTTTCATAGGCTCTCTGCTATATGGACTTCTCTGATCTTCTCTCTGTCTTTCAATCTCCTAGCTCCTATGTAATGCCCCTGCTCTTGTCCTGTAGTATATGTTGAGTCCTTTGTGTTTTTGTGCACCCAGATGCCGGAGGGTTAATGGTGCATTACAAACAAATAAATACAATAAAAATAACAAGGCAGGTCAACACTATTGCATTCTCTGCAGCACGCATCACCAAATTAATTATTTCCTGCAGACCCTTTCTGTCTACCGACAGCTGCCTCTCCATTGCCTGTGTGCTTATTGGATCCAGACTGAATTATTGTAATGCATCTCTTGACTCCAACTCTCCAGCTGTTCTCATTCTACTTGATCTCTCCTCTGCATTTGATACGGTCAACCGCTCCATCCTCATAAAATGGCTTCACAATACCCTAGGTATCTAAGAGCGGGCATTGGACTGGCTGACCTCCTTCCTCAGTGACCGTACGTCCCAGGTTATTCTGGTCTCTTTCTCCTCCCCCATCTCTATCTCCACCTGTGGCATCTCTTAGGGCTCCAACCTTTCTCCCAGGCTCTTTAACAACTACCTTGCTCTGCTTGCGCACTTCATTTCCACCTTCTCCTCAAACTTCCAGTGTCATACAGATAACACACAACTCTTCTTCAAATGTCCCTCTGATCCCCTCGTTACTTCCGCCATCATTCCTGACTGCCTATCTGCCATCCAGTCCTGGTGTACTTCCAATGATCTCTGCCTCAATGCCAGCAAGACTGAGATCCTTCCTATTGGGACTCCTGCCCCCTCTTTCTGTCCCTCACTCTGGCCATCTTCTATGGGCTCTCCCCCTTCTCCTTCATCTGAAGCGATAAACCTTGAAGTAATCTTTGACTTCTCTATTTCCTTCTTATCTCATATTCAGGACCTTGCCACAAAGTCCCACTTTCAACTCCACTTCCTCAAAGGAATTCTCCCTTTCCTCACTTTCCCCCAGAAGCTCAATGGGCCTCATTACACGGACGGCGGTAACCATGGCGCTTTTAGCGCCATGGTTGCCGCCGGTATTTTACCGAGTCCGCCATGGTGAATGGCGGAATTAACGCCCTATTCCAAGGTGTGTGGGGACAGTAATTCCCCATTCACCATGGCACTTCCCCATTCCCATTATTGCCCCCATAGGGCTCAATGGGAATGGGGAAGGCGGTACTTACGGTACCGCAAATTGTGGTACCGTAATTACCTTCAAGGTCCCTTTGCGGGTCCCTACTTTAACGGCTGGTACAGACCAGCTGTTAAGGTCGGGAGCCGCAAAGGGACCTCGTAGTAAGGCGGTAAGGGTTTAGCGGCACTGGTACCCTTACCGGTACTGGTAAACCCTTACCGCCATCCGTGTAATGAGGCCCAATGTCTCTAAAGCTCTGGTTCTCTCTAGGCTAAACTACTGCAATAGCATTTTCATTAATCTACCCTATTCTTCTCTACGGCCCCTCCAGCTAATCCAGAATAGGACTGCAAGACTTATCCTTGGCCTCAAGCCCAGGGACCGCATCTCTCCAGCGCTAAAAACTCTCTACTGACTCCCGGTTGCTGCAAGGATCAAATTCAAATCCCTCTGCATCATCCACAAGGCTGTCTGGGGTCAGGGACCACGCTATCTACAAGTTACTCTCTCTAAATGCTCTCCCTTCAGATCTTTAAGTTCCTCCGGCACCAACTCTCTGTGTGTTAAGCGCTTCGCTAAACAGCAAGCTGGTTGCCATTCTCTTTCCTCAGCATCCCCCTTCCTCTTCGTCTTGAGCCGATCTCCTAAAATTCTGGAAGCTCCTCAAGACTTTCCTTTTCACCTCCTCCTCCCCCCCTCCCCCCTCTGCTAAATCCCACAGTTGCTGAGATTGGTGACCAGGGCCCTTATGTGTCCTCCCAGGCTCTGGCCTCCCACTCCTAATCGCCTACAGCCTACACGCATCCCAGCACTTTGCCTTGGCACCCACTGGCCTATGTCACCACAGGCCTGCACTTGCTTATTTATTACTTATTTATTGCCACTCCACTTAGACACTTACAGCTGCTCACACCCTAGAACTTCCCTCTTGATACACCTAGCACTCGCCCATCCACTCCCTCATCCCTTTCTCTCTCTGCACTTGCACGTTCTGAATGCTCACAAGGCCTAGTAGGTCCACCTCTATCTTTCATTGTTATATTTGTTGTTCATTCCCATGTTCCCTCCCTGTTGCTCTGTAGTTGCTTTGAAACACAATTTACTTGATGTATAAGCATCTTACAAATGCACAATAAATAATTAAAACAAATAATGCCTTATATGCAGGATCCCCCTCTCGCAACATTAATAAACTCCTGGTCATCCAAAACAATGCACTTGGGGTTGCACTAAACTTCCCAAGGCGTGAAAACATTTCTGCACCCAGAAGACGTAAGCATTGGCTACCGAGCTGCAAGCAAATCATTTTCAAAACTTTGACCATCACGCACAAATGCCTATTGAACACTGCCCCTAGGTACCTCTCTCAAAAATGTAAAAAAGCTCAATCATCCTATTCTCAACCGACTTATCACCCCTAGATTCAGGCTAAAGAGATCTGGGTGGTTGAGCTTCCCGGTCATCGCCTCCAAGAGCTGGAACTCTCTACCCCTGACACTGAGATCAGAACAATCTTACTGGACCTCCCGGAAAAATCTGAAGACACTGCTCTTTTTTTCTAGTTCGACCTTCATCTGAACTGTTTACCTTTTGTACAAACTGAAATTGTATGTTGTCCAACCCGATACTGCTATGTTGTAACCAGCGCCTTGATGCCTCTGGGTTTATTACCCTTAATAAATGCAAAAATAAATAAATAAAGCCTTTCACAGTTGCATTTATTGTTTGCAACAACTCATATCTGGTTATTTGTAACGATTTTGCATTCATGGAGGAGTGCAAATTGGTAGTGAAGAAGGACATACAGAACATTGCCGACCTCCTGAACAACCTATTCTCATCTGTTATGTCATCATAGGCCTCTATTGATTTAGCTGAAAAATAGTTTTCCCTTTTACTGCGTCTAAGGGTGAGAGACCTTTTGTTTCTTAGGTGTGCATCCATTCGGGAAAAGTCGACAATTTGTACTTCGCTCTGAGTTACTACTAGAGCTGGTGTAATTATTAGCACTATGGAACACATGGCTCCCCAATTCAGAGGTAATTGCATGTACATTTTTGAACCATACGCCCAATAGTGGTACATGGGCACTGCTGCACCAATGTTCATACCTGGTAGATCCATTATGCGTTTGTATCCCTTATTTTTGCCAACTTTCACCGGGCCAGTATTCTTAAAACATAATGTGACATTTTTTACAGGTATCATGGGTAGGGGGCCCTTATGGGAAGTGGGCCTGCTTCATCCTCCACCCATGTGAGTAAGCTGGAATATTGTGTCCATTCTTTAAGGCATACATCATTTGCAGTTTGCACCACCTCCACTGGTACTGTCAGGAGTGCTTGTGCCTTGCACTCATTCCTTCATCCCAAACCTCTGAGGTAGATACATGTCCATATATTAGTAAATGGGGTCTTTCTCATCACCCAGGTGTTCCAGGCCTCTCTCTTTCTGCATCATTTGTGCACTGTAATGGCTTACGGTCGGTTACTCTAACTTCTCCTTTATTCAGGCCTTCTAATATGTATTGCATCACCTTTGTTTATCCAAGGATCATCCATCAAAGCTTTTGTTTTTATGTAGCAGCTATCTTCATAATCCATCACATGGTAGCCCATTTCTATTGGAATTGTCCCCTAACTGTGCAAATTGTTAGATGTGTTAGGCAGTGTGCTTTATTTGGTGGTATCTCTGTGGCTGCCAATGTCCTGGAAGCGCTCATGGAATAGGGGATGAGGGAGCACATGTAACAGCTCTCTTCAGACATCTCTGGCCCTACCCTGCTCATGTGCTGATACCACAAATCGTTAGTGACTTGAGCGGAATTCAAAATATATTTGTTCAAGACGTCTGGCACACTTCTTTTCAGTCTCTTCATCTGTGTAGCTACTACAGGAACTTGATGTGTTATCATTTCACTTGTCATTGTGACAGTACTTACATTGAGGTATACTGGTCTGGTTACATTATAAAGGGCTCATTCTCCTAATGGCATAAGAATAATAAAATAAAGGCCACAAAATGTAAACAAGTAAATGTAAATGTAAATGTAAATGTAAATAGGGCTAACGTATCCACCTTTTGCAAATAACTAGGAGTGTTAGTCCTTCTAACTGCTAAAAGCGAATATCTAATATGATTAAACAATCCCATTCTTTACACTAAATGAAAGTTCATTTTAGTCTCTTTGAGGAGTAGGTATTCACAGGAAGAATTGAGTTAATTTGGCAAGAAAGCGTCTTTGAAAAGTAAAAAAGGACTTTATATTGAACAATAATACAGCAAGAGAGATGTTGCACACTCCTAAAAAGGGATGGGTGCTCATCAAGTAGGATAAAACCATAATAAGATAATTGTTATAGGAAGCATTTGTTATTCCTCCTTACCACACTTATTCTTATGCTTGCGTAGCAGAAATAATGTCTGTTGAAGTGTCTGTGTGTCTATAAAAGTACCAACATTTTTTACTCTTCTTGCTGCCAATTGCATCTCGTCATGGACCTCGTCTGGACTCTTCTCGTCTTCACCTTCACAGTCAGGGGTGGTTACCGTTGGGGTCCTTCGTAGACTTTGATGTCACTCTTAAGATGGATTTCTAAACTCTAACCTGGTGGACAGATGTTTAGGAGTTAATATAAATGGGTCCTCCCAGATTTTTTGTTCTCGGGGGGTCAGATATGTAAACAGGGAGGTTTATTGAAAAGAAAAAGGAACAAACCAAACTGACTACCCCTCTCTCTACGGCCTGTCGATGACACAGGTGAAAGTGCAATAGAACTGTTTTATATTTTTACAGTCCCACAGACCTTTAGTGAGCCAGTTATGTGACTGAGTCCGATGGATACAAAATTGTAAATCACTTTAATAGTTACATAAAACCTTAACATAAAAACAATCATTGGATAATTAATTCATCAATCACACCTTTCATTCCAATTCATATATTATATGGACTAGGGGTTAAACAGATTACAATTTTTTAAGCATATTGGCTGTTTACAGTATGCTTGACAACGGAAAACACATTGGAATTTCCTCTAGGTCGACATATGTTTCGGCCCTTCTTTCAAGTACCATCGTAGTCTGCGATGGTCAATATGGTAGGTATTGGGCCATCTTCAGGACAATCATGCTTATATTGAACTTTAATTTCATTCCCCTTTTCCTCATACAAAACGACGAATCTAAAAACATAAATTACATATACATTACATTGTGCATCGGGCTCTGCCCACTAGTATTTATTCAAGGTGATGGCCAAATTCATAAACCAAGACAAAAGCACCCACCTATGGTCGACTTGTATTATTGCAGACCTTGGAGCTGTAGATGCCGGATATCTTTCGTATTTTCCAGTATCTGGAACCCTGTTTACAGGGAACACATAGATTATAGTTAATATATTCGACGGCTAGCCTGGATGGCAATGGTCCCCTTTATATATTGAAGTGACTTACGAATGTAAAAAGGGAGTGGTTGACTCTTCAGAAGGCTTTATTTTCTTTCCTTTCGATCTCTCGTGATCCGCTGTTGTTAGTTTGATCTGGTGTCATCCACGACATCCGGTAACATGCCTATAAACAAGGCACAATCAATTACTTCCTCATAGAGCGAGCGTACTAGCCTCAATGTACTAATGTTTTAAACTGCTATTTACTTAATTGGCGTATCCGCTACTACCTATTGTGAAGTTCCAATGTGGGCTTACATGCTCTGTAAGGGACTTCGTTCGCCATTATTTTACTGAAACCGAGGATTAAAACACGTAAAATATGGGTAGTGCAATTAACATTATACGTGCACCTTAACTGTTTATAAATTAGCCGGTTTTTTGATTTAGGTATCTTCCTTTTCATATAGTTTGGAGATCCTCTTCTTAATCCTATTTACCCGCTGCCATCGTTTTTTTTAAAAACGGTAAATGGTCAAGGGGAACGCAGACTTTTCAATTATAGGCTGCGCCCTCTTTAGGAGCGTCTATAGCTCTAAGTTTGCACTGTTAGTTCCTCGTTAGGTTGCCAAGGCAACCACCTTTGTGCCGCGGTATCACAGTGGAGCGGGCGTATGTGCTTTACTGCAATAAAGGGAAAACCCAGTTTCAAATAAGAGTGATTTCCACGTTCCCACTCCCTCAAACTTATCTGCTTACCTGTGCTTTCGTCGGCGGTGTCGAGCTGTAACACGGCGGCGTCCTCTTGGTCGTACGCGCGGTTACATTGTGAGCACGAAGCTCTGATCTTTTTAAAGGTCACCTGATGTTGGAAACGTGCTTCTCGCGCACGTGATCTCACTCACTAAGGTAGTGCGCTGTCGAACCGTACAGAGGAGATTGCCAGATGTAAACACTGTCAAAAGCATGATGCGTGACTACTGGCCTATCGACTAATCTCTTATCACCTAACCCACAACATGTCTTACTGATTGTTGTCTGTTGTGAGCTTCTCAAGTTTATTTACAGGAGTCGTTTCGGCACTCTCAGTGTTGATGACAGGTACGTCACAATCGACAATTAAAAGTTAAGGATGCAATCGCCGAAAAATTGGTTCTAGCAACCTACATGATTTTCAATTTTTGGATTTTGATTTATCAAGGTCAACTTGCACCGAAAATGTGCAGGGACTCGAATATTAGTATATAGGGACTGCAACGGTAATGTAGGGTCAGCGGAATACCGTTTAATTTACAGGGTCTGATAAACATATCATTCTTCCTGAATCTGAAAAGGGTGCCTAACGCAGTCGACCGCCCTGCCCATAATGTGAACCCAATTATGAGTTGTAGTATATTGCAGGGGCTGACTTAGTATAGTACAGCATTTATTAACCCATTGTGCTTCAAGAATTAATAGACTTGTCAACCTTGCTAGATGTTAAGGGCCACGTTGTGTGGATCGTATCAACCAACTTAGATGGTGACTAATGGTGCTCAAGGGGCTAGATTAGTGGATTTTAGTGAGATATTACAGATATCCTACAAAAAAGCACTCCACTCCACAGCTATATTAAGCCCATTTTTGACTGTTTGGAGAGTGTAGATCCATTTTTGTTCACATCTAGTAAGGATTTGATCCCTATTTCCATTTCTGGGAGATAGTTTAATTACTTGGATTACACACCATAATAGGTCTGTACATTTGTGTTGTTTGGTGATAAAATGGGCTACTAATGGTTTGTTTTCTACCTGATTCCTGATGCACGATTTGTGCTCATTAATACGCTGTCGTATAGGCCGTTTAGTTTTCCCAATATAGACCATATCGCAGGGGCATTTGATGGCATATACCACCCATGGCGTAAGACAATTGGTAAAGTCTTTAAGTTCGATTACCTTATTACAGAGGGTGATCTTTTTCATGGTAGCTGTTTGTGCACAGACTGAACAGTGTCCACAGCGATGGTGTCCTCCTACCGGGGGTAGACCCCATAATGACGTTTGTGTAGGCTTTATAGATTTTTGATGTTGATACGTGTGTACTAAACTGTCTTTAATGTTTTGTTGTCTTTTAAACGCAAATCGTGGAACCGGGGGTTTAAAATCTTCCGTATAAATCATTTTCCAGTGTTTGCGAATGATCTTTCTAAAGTTATTGCTAACTGGACTGTATGTGCTGACACACGTGATCTTGTCTTCTTGATGGCGGTGTGTGGTTTCAAAAATACTTGTTCGATTCACGTGCAACGCTCTTTTGTATGCTCTGTGTATTGTTGTTTTGGGGTATCCTCTTTCTTTTAATTTAGCCTTCAGATTTTTGCCATGAATTTTGTACATTTCCACGT
Source organism: Ambystoma mexicanum (assembly GCF_040938575.1). Taxonomy (NCBI): domain Eukaryota; kingdom Metazoa; phylum Chordata; class Amphibia; order Caudata; family Ambystomatidae; genus Ambystoma; species Ambystoma mexicanum. Next base: position 1,134,387,873 of record NC_090932.1, on the reverse strand, counting down.
TGGAACAGTTTCTGCGGATACGGAGAAACTGTCCGTATGGTAAGCCTTCTTTAAGACTGAGTGGATGAAAACTTTTGTAGTCTAACAAGGTGTTTCTATCTGTGGGTTTTCTATATAGAACCGTCTCTATATTGCCACTTGCTGTTTTTTGTATCTCTAAGTCCAAAAACGGTATTTTGTACATATTGCTGTGTATCGTGAATTGGATATGTGGATTCTGAAGATTCAACCACTTGTGAAAGTTGGCGAGCTGATCTGATGTGCCCGTCCAAATGAGACAGATGTCATCTATATATCGTAACCAATCTTTTATATAGATAAAAAAAGGATTGGTAGGGCTATATATGAATTGCTGTTCTAGGTCGTCCATATATAGGTTCGCTAAATCAGGGGCGAATGTGGCTCCCATTCTAGTCCCTTTGAGCTGATTGTAATAACGCTCTTTATACAAGAAAAAAATTTCTGTTAGGGCCAGCCTTATGCATTCTAAAATGAATGCTGTGGGGACCTGATTGGGTGTCTCGGTGCGTCTGTCTAGGTATTTGGCCATCACCTTGAGGCAGTCATCTTGTGGAATGCTCGTGTACAAACTCACTACGTCTAGAGTTACTAGAATGTCTGATGTATTTAATTGAATATTTTCCAATTTTTTTAACATGCTGGTTGTATCTTTCACATAAGACCTCATTTTAGGTACAAATGGTCTTAGAAACCAGTCAGTGTATATTGATAGAGGTTCAAGGATAGAATTAATGGCAGCCACAATGGGTCTGCCAGGGGGTCGTTTGTCATCCTTGTGTATTTTTGGGAGGATATAAAAGGCCGGGGTAGTTGGATGCTGATTGATGAGGAAATCTTTTTCTTCTTTATCAATCCAGTTTTCTTCCATTGCATATTTCATGAGGCTGTTAATTTCCTCCTTTAAACGAGGAGTGGGATCGTTTGGGAGTTCTCTATATGCAGAGGTGTCATTTAGATGTTTTTGTATCTCGGTTTCGTAGAGGTCCTTAGTCCACAAGACTATTCCCCCGCCTTTATCTGCTGGTTTGATTATTAAGTCATTGTTAGTTTGTAAAGATTTGAGAGCGTCTCTTTCAGCTTTTGATAGATTGTTCTTTGAAATATTTTTGTTTTTTAGTGCTTTTTGAATTTCCCACGAGATTTTCTGTTCAAATGCTACTATTGCTGGGATAACCTTCGCATTGGTAGGCACAAATTTCGAAGGAGGTCTGAGACCAGTGATGGTGGCCTCTTTTGTAGGCGAAGTTGAAAATATTCAATTAAATACATCAGACATTCTAGTAACTCTAGACGTAGTGAGTTTGTACACGAGCATTCCACAAGATGACTGCCTCAAGGTGATGGCCAAATACCTAGACAGACGCACCGAGACACTCAATCAGGTCCCCACAGCATTCATTTTAGAATGCATAAGGCTGGCCCTAACAGAAAATTTTTTCTTGTATAAAGAGCGTTATTACAATCAGCTCAAAGGGACTAGCATGGGAGCCACATTCGCCCCTGATTTAGCGAACCTATATATGGACGACCTAGAACAGCAATTCATATATAGCCCTACCAATCCTTTTTTTATCTATATAAAAGATTGGTTACGATATATAGATGACATCTGTCTCATTTGGACGGGCACATCAGATCAGCTCGCCAACTTTCACAAGTGGTTGAATCTTCAGAATCCACATATCCAATTCACGATACACAGCAATATGTACAAAATACCGTTTTTGGACTTAGAGATACAAAAAACAGCAAGTGGCAATATAGAGACGGTTCTATATAGAAAACCCACAGATAGAAACACCTTGTTAGACTACAAAAGTTTTCATCCACTCAGTCTTAAAGAAGGCTTACCATACGGACAGTTTCTCCGTATCCGCAGAAACTGTTCCAACGTGGAAATGTACAAAATTCATGGCAAAAATCTGAAGGCTAAATTAAAAGAAAGAGGATACCCCAAAACAACAATACACAGAGCATACAAAAGAGCGTTGCACGTGAATCGAACAAGTATTTTTGAAACCACACACCGCCATCAAGAAGACAAGATCACGTGTGTCAGCACATACAGTCCAGTTAGCAATAACTTTAGAAAGATCATTCGCAAACACTGGAAAATGATTTATACGGAAGATTTTAAACCCCCGGTTCCACGATTTGCGTTTAAAAGACAACAAAACATTAAAGACAGTTTAGTACACACGTATCAACATCAAAAATCTATAAAGCCTACACAAACGTCATTATGGGGTCTACCCCCGGTAGGAGGACACCATCGCTGTGGACACTGTTCAGTCTGTGCACAAACAGCTACCATGAAAAAGATCACCCTCTGTAATAAGGTAATCGAACTTAAAGACTTTACCAATTGTCTTACACCATGGGTGGTATATGACATCAAATGCCCCTGCGATATGGTCTATATTGGGAAAACTAAACGGCCTATACGACAGCGTATTAATGAGCACAAATCGTGCATCAGGAATCAGGTAGAAAACAAACCATTAGTAGCCCATTTTATCACCAAACAACACAAATGTACAGACCTATTATGGTGTGTAATCCAAGTAATTAAACTATCTCCCAGAAATGGAAATAGGGATCAAATCCTTACTAGATGTGAACAAAAATGGATCTACACTCTCCAAACAGTCAAAAATGGGCTTAATATAGCTGTGGAGTGGAGTGCTTTTTTGTAGGATATCTGTAATATCTCACTAAAATCCACTAATCTAGCCCCTTGAGCACCATTAGTCACCATCTAAGTTGGTTGATACGATCCACACAACGTGGCCCTTAACATCTAGCAAGGTTGACAAGTCTATTAATTCTTGAAGCACAATGGGTTAATAAATGCTGTACTATACTAAGTCAGCCCCTGCAATATACTACAACTCATAATTGGGTTCACATTATGGGCAGGGCGGTCGACTGCGTTAGGCACCCTTTTCAGATTCAGGAAGAATGATATGTTTATCAGACCCTGTAAATTAAACGGTATTCCGCTGACCCTACATTACCGTTGCAGTCCCTATATACTAATATTCGAGTCCCTGCACATTTTCGGTGCAAGTTGACCTTGATAAATCAAAATCCAAAAATTGAAAATCATGTAGGTTGCTAGAACCAATTTTTCGGCGATTGCATCCTTAACTTTTAATTGTCGATTGTGACGTACCTGTCATCAACACTGAGAGTGCCGAAACGACTCCTGTAAATAAACTTGAGAAGCTCACAACAGACAACAATCAGTAAGACATGTTGTGGGTTAGGTGATAAGAGATTAGTCGATAGGCCAGTAGTCACGCATCATGCTTTTGACAGTGTTTACATCTGGCAATCTCCTCTGTACGGTTCGACAGCGCACTACCTTAGTGAGTGAGATCACGTGCGCGAGAAGCACGTTTCCAACATCAGGTGACCTTTAAAAAGATCAGAGCTTCGTGCTCACAATGTAACCGCGCGTACGACCAAGAGGACGCCGCCGTGTTACAGCTCGACACCGCCGACGAAAGCACAGGTAAGCAGATAAGTTTGAGGGAGTGGGAACGTGGAAATCACTCTTATTTGAAACTGGGTTTTCCCTTTATTGCAGTAAAGCACATACGCCCGCTCCACTGTGATACCGCGGCACAAAGGTGGTTGCCTTGGCAACCTAACAGGAACTAACAGTGCAAACTTAGAGCTATAGACGCTCCTAAAGAGGGCGCAGCCTATAATTGAAAAGTCTGCGTTCCCCTTGACCATTTACCGTTTTTAAAAAAAACGATGGCAGCGGGTAAATAGGATTAAGAAGAGGATCTCCAAACTATATGAAAAGGAAGATACCTAAATCAAAAAACCGGCTAATTTATAAACAGTTAAGGTGCACGTATAATGTAAATTGCACTACCCATATTTTACGTGTTTTAATCCTCGGTTTCAGTAAAATAATGGCGAACGAAGTCCCTTACAGAGCATGTAAGCCCACATTGGAACTTCACAATAGGTAGTAGCGGATACGCCAATTAAGTAAATAGCAGTTTAAAACATTAGTACATTGAGGCTAGTACGCTCGCTCTATGAGGAAGTAATTGATTGTGCCTTGTTTATAGGCATGTTACCGGATGTCGTGGATGACACCAGATCAAACTAACAACAGCGGATCACGAGAGATCGAAAGGAAAGAAAATAAAGCCTTCTGAAGAGTCAACCACTCCCTTTTTACATTCGTAAGTCACTTCAATATATAAAGGGGACCATTGCCATCCAGGCTAGCCGTCGAATATATTAACTATAATCTATGTGTTCCCTGTAAACAGGGTTCCAGATACTGGAAAATACGAAAGATATCCGGCATCTACAGCTCCAAGGTCTGCAATAATACAAGTCGACCATAGGTGGGTGCTTTTGTCTTGGTTTATGAATTTGGCCATCACCTTGAATAAATACTAGTGGGCAGAGCCCGATGCACAACGTAATGTATATGTAATTTATGTTTTTAGATTCGTTGTTTTGTATGAGGAAAAAGGGAATGAAATTAAAGTTCAATATAAGCATGATTGTCCTGAAGATGGCCCAATACCTACCATATTGACCATCGCAGACTACGATGGTACTTGAAAGAAGGGCCGAAACATATGTCGACCTAGAGGAAATTCCAATGTGTTTTCCGTTGTCATGCATACTGTAAACAGCCAATATGCTTAAAAAATTGTAATCTGTTTAACCCCTAGTCCATATAATATATGAATTGGAATGAAAGGTGTGATTGATGAATGAATTATCCAATGATTGTTTTTATGTTAAGGTTTTATGTAACTATTAAAGTGATTTACAATTTTGTATCCATCGGACTCAGTCACATAACTGGCTCACTAAAGGTCTGTGGGACTGTAAAAATATAAAACAGTTCTATTGCACTTTCACCTGTGTCATCGACAGGCCGTAGAGAGAGGGGTAGTCAGTTTGGTTTGTTCCTTTTTCAGATGTTTAGGAGGCCACCCTCGGTTTACTGAAACAGGGGAACCTTCTGGACAAGCCAGACCAATCTAGGTAGTCAAGGCTAAGTCTCAGGAGGGGTGAGAGTGATCGGAAGCCCACAATGAGCACACACAGCAACGAACCACAAATTACTGATAGACAGTGTATATGAAAAATATCTATATATTTATTTCCGGCCGGACCAAATAGACACAAGTAACTTTAGAAATGAGAAAAACAGTTATCACACAAATCCTTACTCTATACAATATATATACAAAACATTTCCTAATGCAATTTAGGGATGAGATTCACCCACAACCTGTGAAGAGCGGGTTAAGTTAACACACAAATGGCATTAGGTAATACTTCAGAGTTCATTCCCTATTTTTCGAGTCCAACCCTAAGAAGTGGGGAGCCTTATGCTCAAAAGTACAGTTGTGCGTAAAAACGCACAATCGTGCAGATGAACAAAAAACAGGTCTTGTTGTAAGGGCTGTAGCAGGTCAGAAGGGGCTTGAGACGATGAAGAATTGGTTCCCACTATTCGAGAAGGCCCTGCCCTTGGCGGCAAAGCACTGTTCAAAAGGGGAGAATAGCTAGGGAGCACAGGCCAACCCAGCCAAGTTTGAATATCCTTAAGGGATACTTGTACATAAAAACGTTTGGCTGTGCCAGGGGGCCACCGGTAAGTTATGCAAGTACTCACCGACCCTCGGCACAGTCTGGACCAAACTACGCCAGTTTAGTCGAGGTCGCTAGTAGGTTCGAGTCCTGCAGTTTTGCGGCGCTCCGGCTCTCAGCGGCTGCAGTGGAGAACAATCGTTTGTGACGGGACAGTTGCCTTTTCTCAGCTTCCAAAGGAGGTATGAAGAGAATTCTGGCGCAGCTGGCTTCAGGGCACAGGAGAGCAGAACAGCAGGGGAACAAGAGCGACTGTTGCCACCAGGTAGTGACATGGGAATCGCGAATGTGGGCAGCGTTACGCACTCTCCTAATTCGGGACCCACACTGCAAAATTTGGTGGGAGAATGCACAGGACCACAAGCAAACAATGTCCCAAGTCTCAGGTCTACACTCAAGACGGCGGCACTGCTGCGGATTACCCTGAGGTAGAGCTGGACAGTTCACTGGATGGCCCAGGAACACTTCAGAAGGGCCGTATTCACTGGGTAAGCAGGGGGTTCCGAGAGTAGTTGTCCCCACTACTCCAAAGGGGTTAAGCACCTTTGCAGGCCTTCTTGATCGAAGAAGGAAGCAGGGATACGAAGGGACAGCTGAGGACAAAGGGTGCAAAAACCTTCCAAAGTGTCTCTGGCGGTTTCACAAGTCTGTTTCTTCATGTAGGAGACACTTGGCTCCTTCTGTAGTTTGGTGAGAACACAGGTCATTGGCCTGGAATGGCTGCAGAGCCCCTTCTCTCATCCAAGATTAGCTTTGTGCCAAAATCAAGGACTTCCAATCGAAGATCTGCTCTTTTGTAGGCATCAGAAACGTAGACCAATCATGGCCCACGGTGGTCTCAGTCATTTAGACGCTCCAGGCATCCTGGCACCAGAAGTGTGGTTTGGGACTAGACAGTCCCAGTCCTCTTCCTGGGCACATAAACGTGACAGGCAGAAGCCTGTGAAAGGGATCAGTTTTCATGGAAGGATGCATGCCCAAATAAGGAAAACCCAGGTTACTCAACCTAGGTAAAGGCAAGGGACAAAATGGCCATGGTATGGAACAAAAAACTTTGCGGCTTGGCCATTTTCGGACCTGGCCACAGTCTTGAGCCAAACACGGCGGTAAACACGGTTTAACTCAGTAAAAAGAAGTAAACATTGTTAAAAGTAACTGCTGCCACAGAGTTTGTCCCAGGAACACTGGTACAATCACCAAAAAATCCTTTGAGGGTGTCTAGGGCCATAAAACAAAAAGGGATCCCAGCGCACGGTACTGTAAAGTACATTGTGCACTGTTTAAAAAGTTACCAAGAAATGGCAACATTGTCAAAGACTAAGGGAAACATAGTTTCCCAATACTGAAAGTCTGAAGGATGCGTCCGTTTCCCCATAACAAGTGAGCAAAAGCCTGGGGAGTTCAGCTGAAGGCTGGGCTCCACTGGAAAAAGTCAGGTTAGGATAAGTTTGGGGGGGTCCATAAATGGAGGGAAATTTGCACATAAATGAAATCTGTCCTAACAGTCACTGAGGTGCATCCAGGCCCTCCTTCCTTTTAATTTGACTGCATTTGAGGTGACTGCCTCAATTATGTGTGCTCCCTCAAAACGTGGCTTGTCTGCTGAAACTCCGACAGAGGACCTTGTCACCAGGGAATAATGCATGCTACTGGCTTCAGCAGCATTTCTGGATCAACTTGTTCAGTTGCTTCATCAATCTTCTTTGACTGCCCCTGCCGCACTCGAAACTGTCGAGACATTAATGTAAAAACAAAGAGGTGATGGCTGGAAGGTTTAGAATGAATCTTAACCACTGGCATTGCTCTGGGCAACCCTCCAGACCATCGTTCTTCGCCTGCCAAGCCATTACAGAAGGGGAAAGACCATATGCAAATCAGGCTTGTCCCCACCCCAAAAGGGGCAGTCCAGCCCGAACTGCTAAGTCACATCCCTTCTGCACGAGACCACAAGCATCCCCAAACATGTTTCGGCCTTGTTGGGCCTCATCAGTGAGGAGTAGCTTGTGTCTCTAGGCCCAGCAGGCCGGTACCCACGTCTGGGCATACCCGTCCCACTCGGGGTGACAAAGCAAAAACAAAGAGGTGATGGCTGGAAGGTTTAGAATGAATCTTAACCACTGGCATTGCTCTGGGCAACCCTCCAGCCAAGGTAAGTCAGATGTAATGGATGGCTAGAGGTAGCTAATTGATTGATAGATATAGGAGAGACGTAAACAATCTCCTAGTAAAATATAAAACATCTTACCCGTAAGGTTATAAAAAATCACCCCACAGTCCGTGGTTTGCGGATTGAAGAGCCACTACAATCATTCCTACCCTGAGAGGAAGGTTAAAAATAACTGAAACCAAGTACTGCGACAAAGCATAGCCCATGAAAATGTAAATAAATATAACAATCCAAATCCAATAAGGGAATGTGACTAATGAAGGCAAGCGTCCCCAACCAGCACGATCCTCCCCGCAATGAGAGACAATGAAGGACTCTCCCGGAATGGGAATAAGGCCAAGACCTATAGGGGGCACAAGTTCAATGAGATTGGGTGGCGATGACTAGCTATAGGTGCTGCTGCGATGTGGTTGGCCTTGGCTGGAGGACGTCACTGGTCAACCTCGTGGGTTGGGCTGGGCCTGGCAGGTCAGCTGAGTTCATCCGGGCGGTGTTGTTGTGCCATTGTGGCCAGTGTCAGAGACAAATGTCTTTTCCTGACTTATTTGCCCTATGCCATGCACACCGCAGTCATTCAGTCATTGCAATATTATCTTCTTTAGTAAATCTTTCAATAGGTTATTCTACAGGTTAATGCAACACAGGAGGAATGCACCTTGTGAGGGGTCTGATGGTCATTCGTCAGGGCATGGTTACCAGTGTCCTGTTGACCGGTGCCATAGGTCGAGGGGGCGCCTTTGGATTTGTGTATTCAGGCGGAGGTTTACTGCTGTGCTGTAAATAATGCAGGTGGCGGGCCGTGGCCTTGGGTGCTGCAGAGGGGACTACAAATCTTTGAAGCGGGTCCAGCCTGGTTGGGGGAGGTGGAGCAGCGCGGCGCGGGCCTCTGCTCTCTTGTTTGGCAGTCTTCACAGGGTGGGAGGGGGAATGGCTTTGCACATATTCACAAAAGGTATCTTCCTCGTGTGTTGCCGACTTTAGGTGCAACCATCGCAAACATTTGAACACTCTATAATACTTATTTGAATCACTCGACAACGTACATTTCAACTTTGCTAAATGTGTCTCAAATATAGCCAGTCTGAGCACCTTATTCGTACACTATGTTTTAACAATTACAGCATTTAGTTATATGCATATATATTTGCAGTAAGTGAGGTAGTAGTGAGGTTGGTGGAGCACATAGAAAATGACTCGCCACCGTACGTGGCGGGTGTGGCACATAAGGGGCTTAGACACATACGCATGACAAGTGTATTCGCGCGCGTCTTTCACATGAGCCCTCTGTATGATTACATTTGCCTTCCCTTGTACCCTAGCAGCATTAGTTCGGTTATCGTGCAGGTCCACGGGGTGTAAGCTTCTCATGAATGCACATAATGAACAGTCCCCTGGAAGGCTTCTTAATTGTTAGCACCCAACTGCAGTGGTGGGGGTTCTTCATTGCTATTATCATGTAAGCATGCATTCTACCATGTTTATATATTTTACAGGTTTCCTAAATAGAAGAAGCTTTGTGGAGAAATACACACTTTGCAAGTAGTCCTGGCATTAATATTCGGGAATTTTCTGCTTTCATCCGATGACCATTTTACAGTTCTCTCCATCACCCAGGCCTTGCTGGCCGGGTCATGCTGGGGGCAGTGATACACTGCGAAAGGTGAAATGTTACAGTGTTAATATCTTATGCTAGCTCATGCCCGTCTTGTTCGTGGGAACGGGCTCACAGCGGATCTGCCAGGGTGCTGCGGCAACAGGGATAACTGAAACTCTCCGAGGGTGGGGGCCGCGCTACAGTGCGCTGAGCTCACACCATCTGGTTTCTGGGCCTAGCTAAATTCAATATGTGTGGGCAATGTCTTCAGCAGGTGAGCCATCCACCACCTGGGCCCTGGTGGTAAGGAGGGGACGCCCGATGAGCCATGGCCCTCACCTGGGGTGGGGATGTAGGCAAGGGGGGTCTTTTGGACCAGTCCTCCCCTACATTTCCCCCCTTTCGTTACTTAAGTAACGAATACTTTAAATCCTCCAGTCTCCTGCACTCTGCTTCGTCCATCATTGCCTCATCCCATGCAGGTGTGCCTTTTATGGGCATCCATGCTCTGCACACCCCCCGTAAGCTCTCCTCTCTTCTGGCATACTCATCTGGGGTACAAGTCAGGTATATACATCCGCCATCTCCCGCCAAGTCTACCCACACCTCCTGGTACCATTCTAGTACACGGGGCTCTTTAATGGTGGTGTGCCACGCTTTATCTATGATATCCTTGTCGTGATAGATAGGCACTAGCTGATATCTTGGTGTGTCATCTGTTCCTGTTTGTACATGCACTTCCTGCATGGTTTGCATTGTACCACGGGTGTTGCCCATTGTCACCATCATCAATGCACCATTTGGTACTGCGTTAGCACAAAATCGAAGACCCACCTGGCACAGGCAAAAAATTAAAAGGAGGAAAACCACAGCTGGCATCAAAAATTTCACAGTCGTTCCAAGCCATGAGGGGACCCAGGAGAAGATGTTATCGAACCACGTGCTGTCTTCTGCTCCACCTTCCATTTTCATTTTTTCTCCTAGGTTGTGTACTGCTTCGATCACATGGGACAGGGAGCCGTTTTCTGCGTCTTCGGAAGGTACGAAAGTGCAGCAGGCACTTCCGATTTTTCGGCAAACACCTCCATCCATCGCCGTCAACAGGTCCAAGACATACCTGCTTTGCATGGTCATCAGCCGTAAAGCCCTTAGTTCCACTTTGATTACGTTGAACCCTTCTTCAGTGTCATTTGCCAGCTGAATCAATTCCCAGTGTGTTATCTGGAGCCATTTTGCATTTGCTTTTGCTTGGACACTTGAGATGAGTGAGGCAAAGAATGTTTCTGCGGAGCTAAATAATCGATATCTGTCTGGGATCTGAGCCAACAGTTCTGATGATGCCTTTGATATGTAGTTTGATGCTCGTCTGTTACGGGTCAGCACCTCTCCCTTGCTCCCGGAAGACAGGACATAGATTTGTGACTCCGCAGTCGGCTGGGCCGCACTCTGTTGTATGCGTTCCTGTGTCCTTTTGCTCCCATCGATGTGGCTTTCTGGTATTACCATTAGGGCTGAGTGCAGAGTGGCCATTGAGCAGCTGCCACTCCATGACGGGGGGAGGTGCAGGTATGCCTGGTTACCGCATACCCAGTACGTGTCAAACAGGTCCGCTGTCCCTTTTCTCAGATCTGGGATGGTGAGGGTCTTGCTACAGTTCTTGTTTGTCCCCATGGAGGTTTTCCCCTCTCCTTTAAAACATAGTTCATAGTCTATTTCGTTCTGTAGTTTGAAGGGTTTTTCAATGGCGGTTACCCACGTTAGTTTAGAAATGTGTTCCTTCCATACTGGTGTGCATGTTTCTTCTTTACACATTACTTCTTCATCCTTCCACTTGTTGTCCGAAAAAAGTGTCCCTTGTATTACAAAATATGGTTCCTCCAGACATACCACCCCTGCCGTCTTTGGATAGCTGCAGCATTCTAAAAGTAACTTCATGTGCCTGGAAGGTGTTCTTAATCCTGCATAACGTGAGATGAAGGAGACATTGGGCATCTATAATTGGCAACTCTTTGGCTAGCAATACTTTGGGTGTACCTGAAGCATGAGGAATGAGAGAGCAGACATAACAGCTCTCATTTGTCGTTTGTTTGGCTGTGGCACTCATATCCGCATACCATTTATTTGTCTGGTGGGGGTGTCGTGGGTTTTCCATTTTATCTAGTCCTAACCCATAGTACTCATCATATTTCCTCCTCCCTGCTTCCCTTTTTTGTCTCTTATTCTTGTTCCTCATGTATTTCCCAGCCTCCTGGGCGAGGGACAAAATAGACCCCCCTTTCTCATTCCCGCCCCCCTTGGCCCATTCATCATATAACATTTTGTGTGTTGCTAGCATCTTTTCCTTTCCGTCCTTGACGTTATCTTGCAGGTTGTTTTTTAATATGGGGGCAGGTTGGCTGGTGGGGGTGTTATACAACCACGATATGGCAGACGGGTTTCGGTCATTTAAACTGCAAGCATTGTAATTAGATATCTTTGGCGGAGACACTGTGCTATTTTGCATTCCACCCTGTAGCCCTTTCTTTTCTGAGATGACAGCATTGGAAGGTGTAATAACCCCATACAAGTTTAGTTCCGTCCCATACCAAAAAATCGCCTTCCTAAGTATTGACACTTGCAGTTGTATTGGTCCCAGTAGTGCTGTTAATCCCTCCCCCCTCGTTCATCTCGATAGAGATGAACGCTATAAACCAATATGTAACCAGGCCAAACATTATTGTAAAAAACAACGTAATGCACACAGATAATCCACACTCATACGAATATCTGCATCTCTCATTTAATAATTCTCTCACTCTACTAAGTCTATTTGTTGCAGGCTGCCCGTTAGATGCCATGGTAGCTCCTGTTTGAGATATAAAAGTGCATTAAGTGCATGCATGTAAACATTTCGTTGGCACTATCAGTGCCAATATATATTGACAGGGAACGGAAGCGGGTAGGGTTTGTAGGGACGGGGATGCACAGACAAGGGTGTAAACACTTCATAATTTGATCACTTCATTAATTACATATAAATCCACAAGATAACAGAAAAAAATGTTTTTTTTTTTTCAGTAGTATTTTAAAAATGCAAGTATACTTGTCAGCCATTTTTCCATTCAGGTGCATTACTGTCACACACACACACACACAAGTTCATATTCAGACATTCCGCTCAGTTGCATTGTTTGCTGTTGTCTGTGCCTCCTCATCCATCTCCTCCTGCACATTACTATATGCTTTTCGTACATCTGTCAAATGCACCCAATATTTCAGGCCCTTTACTTTCACTGCCGTGGGCGTGCAGAACGCTACCTCGTATGGGCCATGGAACCGTGGTGCATTCCATCGACGCACAAAACTCCTGACATAAATGAATTCGCCCGGCATCAGCTGTAGCTGTTGTTCAGGCTCCGTGACAGACCCTGTTATGTTTCCCTCCTCTCTCGTGGAGGGTGGAGAGAGCTGCTTTGATATTGCGCGAGCTGCCCTTGTTAATTTTTTCAAATAGTCTGTGAATTCTTCTCCTAATATCGCGGCCCTCCTGTGTGCATCTGAGTGTTCGCGCAGTGGGGAGTGTGCTGTGTACATTCGTCTCCCAGTCACGACCTCGTGTGGGGACAAATGGTGGTCTTTGCTTGGCTGATTTCTCAGCTCAAATAGCGCAAGGGGCAAACAGTAAATCCAGTTCTTTTTCAATGAAAAGCATAGTTTTGATAACCTGCCTTTTAACAGTCCGTTCATCTTCTCCACTACGCCATTACTTTGAGGATGATAAATCGAGCACAATTTATGCTTTATTCCCAATAATGTAGTAACTTCCTTGAAAAGCTAATTTACAAAGTGAGTGCCGTTATCCGAGCGAATCACGTCACAAATTCCCCAGCGCGGGAACACTTCCCTCACTAGGAACTTTGCAGCGCTTTTGGCATCAGGTCGTGCACATGGGCCTGCTTCTACCCACCTTGAGAATGGGCATACAACTACGATCATGTAACGTGCCCCATTACACCTTTCTCCCATGTCCGCGTAGTCAATATGTAGCTCTCTGAATGGCCCAATGGGTTTTGGAATTGTTCCCCGGAGCGTGCGTAATGTCATTCCTGAATTGTATATCTGACATGTTGTGCATTCCAGTGTCAATCGAGATATGTGCTCCTGGAGACAGGGCACGAACCATTCTTCCTGTATCTCTGCTGCGATGTGCTGTTTGGTATTGTGTGCAGGGAAGTGTAGTTGTTGAAACGCAATTTCCAATAACTTAATTGTCATTACCACTTTCCCTGAGTTGTTTTGGCGCCACAGTAAGTCTGTCGCCGACTTGCTGCACCCTCGTTTTGTCCACATCAATTTTTCGTCTGCACTAGCTCCTTCCTGTAATTCTAGTATTTGTGATATAGGCATCATGTTGTAGCCTTCTGGGAGCTCTTCGTTTGTCTTGTGCTGCAGCATGTACTCACCTGCTTCATATTTCTGAAAATAGGAAGCCTCCTTGGCGGCAGCGTCCGCTGCCGCGTTTCCCAAAGACACAACGTCTGTGTTGGATGTATGTGCTTGGCACTTCACTATTGCTACCGCAGTAGGGTTTTGTAGGGCCTCAATTAACTCTTTCAACAATTCTGCATGCTGTACTGGTGTTCCGTCTGCCCGTCGAAATCCCCTCCGCCCCATCTTGCTAGACCTCCATGTACTGTCGTCGTCATGTAAGCTGAGTCTGTATATATTGTCACTGCGCAACCCTTTGCTGCATGTAGTGCTTCTATGAGCGCAATCAGTTCTGCTGCTTGTGCGGAGTAATGTGATGGGATGCGGTACTGTACTAGTGTTTCATACTCACCGTCTTCTAGCCTCACCACTGCCATACCAACATGTTTTTCTCCTGTGTCCACGTCAATCGATGCAGACCCATCTACAAAGTACACTTCCCCCTCGCTCAGAGCGTTCTCACACACCACTGTGTCCTCCCCTCTTTCTCCTGTGTAAGTTGCACAATCGTGTTCCTGCATGTCCTCTAGTGTGCACACTTCTGTAATGAATGTTGCTGGGTTCACTGTCTTGCATCTCACCACATGGATATTGGCGCTAGACAATATGATCTCATAAGCTGTTGCTCGCTGTGTTGTCAGCGTGCTTTTTGACCCCTCGAGTATTGCAAATAATGAATGTTCCACAAACAATGTCACAGGGCATCCCATTACTATTGTGGCACTTTTCTCAATCGCGAACGCGGCTGCAGCGAGTGATTGCTCGCACGCGAAATGGCCTTGCAACACGGCATCTAAAGTACCACTATACTAAGCCAAAGGCTTGTGTCCTAGGGACGTTTTCTGTGTCAGTACAGCTGTCATGAGTGTTCCCTTGCAGTGTGAGAACAGGTAAAACTTGCGTCCATAATCAGGATTTGCGAGTACTGGAGCGCTTGAAATTAACTCTTTTAATGATTTAAATGACGCACTCATTTCTTCTGACCATTCTATTTTTTTGTTCTCCTGTTGTGCTTCCTTGAGTGCTTGTAGTAGGGGTCTCGTGTATGCTGCATAATCTAATATCCATGCTCGGCAATAGTTGCACATTCCCAAGAATTTCTGCCTGTCATTCACTGTTGTGGGTTCTCCCACTGATCTTATCGCTTCTACCCTGTCGGGGATTATTCTTTTTCCATCTTTTGATATTAGCTGTCCCAAGTATAAGACCTCTGTCAGGCAGTACTGTAGCTTTCCCTTGTCTACCTTGTACCCCTTATTGGCCAATAGAGTCAAGAGTGTTGTTGAATCCTTTCTGCATGTTTCTTCGTCTTGTGCACACACTAGTAAATCGTCTACGTACTGAATGATCGTACTCTCAACTGATAGGTTCCCCAAGTCTTCATGCAATATGCGGTTGAATATGCTTGGGCTCTCACAGTATCCCTGCGGTAATCTGCAATGTTCATATCTCTTTCCCCCTAGTGTCGACGCTGTCAGGTATCTACTCTCTTCAGCCAGGGGGATGGAGAAAAATGCGTTTTTCAAGTCGACCACCGTGAAGTGTGATGCCGTTTTTGGGATACTGCATAATATTGATGCAGGGTTCGGGACCAAAGGGAACTCTTTCTGAATTACATCATTCAAGGGGCGTAAATCCTGTATCATCCTCCAGGACCCTCCCTTTGCTTTTTTGATTGGGTAAATGCATGTGTTACATGGTGAGTTTGAAGGCACTATGATCCCTTGTGCTAGTAGTGCATTTATTGTCTCTTTTATCCCTTCTTCAGCTTCACGGGACAATGGATACTGTTTCACTCGGGGTAGAATTGCTCCTTGTTTTAGTTTTATTATCACAGGTTGTACTCCATGCAACAGCCCTACATCATGGGGGCCTGTTGTCCACAAATTATTTGGTACGAGCCTCATGTCATCATCGAAAAATGACGGCGGTGCTTCTACCACTGCCATCAGCTGAACGGGGATTTCCCTGGCTTGAATCAAAATGTCACAGGGCATCGCTATTTCCATTACTATTTCACCATCCCCCTCTGCATCTGAAAAGAGATCCTCATCTGTTAAGTCTCTTAGGGCGATGTTGGCATTCGTACACAGCACTGTACGCCACTCACATCCTTCCATATCTATTCCAATCACAGCAATCCTTTTCGCTGATACCTGTACAGCGTGCAAGTCTAATGATACCACTGATCCTGGTGCTGTGTCGGGGCACACTATGGGGCGGAAGAGGAACTCTGCTGGAATCCTCCAGTCCATTCTTCTCAGCTCTGGAATTATGAGGGCCAATGTCTTTAGCCCTTCAATAAACATTTCCTCATTTTCCGGCAACCCTCGTATTTCTTGTGTGGTTGTGTGCGCCTGTACTACCAACATTACACGTAATGGGCATATTCCGGGTGTTGAACACACTATACCTCTCTCAGTGAAGGATATGGTCATGTTCAGTTTACTCAGGAGATCCCTCCCTAATAAATTTATTGGTGAGTGTTCATAATACAGTAAGGGTGTCTTTACAGTTTTACCCCCCACTGTTACATCCAATGCTTCTGTGTAAGGAACTTCAATTACAGCCCCAGAGAACCCCTGCGTCTCTAACTTCCGGTTAGATAACGGGAACCGGCCCTCTTTAATGCATGATTTCTCCGCTCCCGAATCCACCATGAATATGAACTGCTTGTCTCCTATCTGCGCCCCTACCAATGGATCCTCTGATGCATTGTAGGTGGTAGATAGAACTGGACACGCAAGTGTTCTCTGTGGGCTGTCCTATGCGGGGTGTCTCATCGCCCCCCCTTGATTGAAGACACTCCCTGAAACCACTGACACGCCGCTATAGGGTGCTGGTGCGGGGGCCCCGTTTGCTGTTGTCGCAAAAGGGTTGCCTGGCGTGTACTGCATATTGTCATTGTTTTGTGGGTGGTTCTGTGTTCTATACTGATGTCCCTGTTGTTGCTCATTATTTCCTTGACCTGGGTTTCTCTGTTGTTGTTGTCCCATTGGAAGACCATATGGGCTCCCCGGATGGGGATGGCCATAATGTTCTGCCTCTTGGAACCCGTTGTTGGGTCTGCTTCTGCACTCCCTAGAGTAATGTCCCCATCTTCCGCAGTTCCAACAACTCCCTTGTGCACCTCTAGGTCCCTGCCATCCATTTCCTCCCATTCCCCCGTACCCCGGTCCACCTCCTCTTCGGCCCCTGTACCCACCTCGTCCCCCTCGAGGGGTCCACTCTTGCCACTGCGGTCCTCCGCCTTGCTCCTGCTCGTTCCACTGCCGCTGTCCTGCTCCAGCCCAATTAGTTGCCATCCTTCCTTGTATTGCTATCAGCCCCTCCTCCTCTTCATCTCCCTCCCTGCTGTGTGGGAGCGCGGCTACAGCCGCTGCGACCTTCACCAACTTTGTCTGCACTAGTTTTGCTTCGTCTGCCAATCTCTTCTGCGCCACCTCCTTCTCCCTTTCTTTTATCCTCTTACAGTGGTGCACTATTATGCTTTAAATCTCAGGCCATCCTTTCGCTTCAATACCTGCTATCTTGTCGAGCGCCTTTTGCACCTCTTTTGGGAGCCCTCTTTTTATAATGAAGTAAAATAAAGATGTCGATTGATACCAGCGCATGCCCGTTTCTGCTCTCCACATCTCTTGGACCCGAAAAATATAATCCATAGCATCCTCCCCGTAATTCATTGTACACTGCATTACTTACTGTAAGTCTGGCGTATCTGGAAATGTTTCCCGCAAGGCATCCCACACCCTTGCATGCACTGTGTTAAAGGAGGCCCCGTCATGGTGGTCGCAGTCTAATGTTACTCCCGGGAAACCGGCCTTGACCCATACTCTATCAGCCTGATCCCCCACTGCTGATACAAGCAAGCTCTTCACATCTCCTATTGCTAGGGGTACCCCGGCAGTGAGTTTCTCAAAGGCGTATATCCACTTACTTGCCCCTCCCGATAACGGGGGCAATAACTTCAATAAATTGGCCTTGTCCATCTGAGCCCATGGGATGTAATTCGGTCTCCCTCCTCCCCTATGTATCAGCGGGAGCTGTAACTTTCCTTTCATCGTGGTATCTGTTCCCGTCTTCACTCCTGCTGTTCCCAATGATGCCATTTTCCCCACCCTGTTCCTTAATCGCCCCGTCCACTCATCATCCAGTGTTCTCATTGAACATGTACCATACACCCCTTCACTTCCCCCTCCCATTGCCATGCTCAACCTGTCGCTTTCTTCCAAATCGTCCCTTATATCACATAGTAGTTCCTCTCTGTCCCCTATAGGCCTTTCTTCATTATCAATACCTCCCTCTCGTGTCCCTACTTTGATTATTCGTGTCGGTTCTTCCTCAATTCTGAACAGTATCTCACCTTTTTTCCACCCGTCTTCAAGTGTTCTATTCTCACTTGGCGCTCTAGACGTGCGCCCTGATCTTGCTGCATTAAGTGCTGTTCGTTCACATTTGTCTTTTATCCTTGAGAGCTCATCTTTCGCTATTGAGAGTCTTGATTGTAAATCATCTGTTAGCTTTTCTATGTCCACCCTTTGTGTACTTGCCTGGGCTCGCTCCCTTGTACTTTCATATGGCGGGGGTGCCGTTGGCCGTTGGGGTGTAGTAGTTGTCGGGGGAGGCACATAAGTGGGGTCACTGTACCCTTCTGCGGGCACAGGCTTGTTTAATATCGGGTACAAGCTTATTACCTCTATTGGTGGCTCTACATTTGGCGATTCTTTAGCATCTCTCTGTATCATTAGTGGATTGTCAGTAGTGGATGGTAGGTCAGGATTTAACGCTGGTGCTTTAGGCGGTGGTATCTCTTCGAATAACCTCCAGAGATCTAATATTTCCCTCCTATTGTGCAACTGCTTCCCCTTGTATTTCAAACAAATGCATGTGGCCACCATATCCAGAACACTTTTGTCAAATGACCCCCCCTCGGGCCATATCTGGGGTAACCCCTCTCCCTTCAGCTCTGTTATCCATTGGTCATGATATTTCTTAATTCGCTCCGCGTACCCTGGTAGGTTCTTACAAATATGTGATAAGGGTGTTTCTGCCCCCATCTTTGTGCCCTCCTAGTACTTGTGTGCCTCTGTGTGTCCACAATTACAATGTAAACGTATTACCAATATGAGTTTTCGTCTTCTATTTCACATTCAATAATGGGCTCCTTTATGTTCTTCCCCCTGCCTGCACAATACAAAACTGGCTGTGCACAGTCTCTATTCTATTCTCTTTGGGGGGCACATACAAGAGCAAACCATGAGTGATTTCGACAATGTTAACCCGGAAATCAAAAAGGTACACACTCACTTCACCTTGTCATTTTTGTCTTCAAGAAGCTTAATCCGGCCACACTTACCATGACCATTCAATTACTATACATTTATAGCCATTTTTACACACCCACAGCACCAAATTATCTTCTGACGCATACGAGGTGCACACACCTCTCTGTAACACTCTATTCACAATTCAATCTGCCCTTCCTTTCCTCCCTAGCCGGCTGTCCCTGTCCGTCTTATTCAGATATATGTATGCGCATATATATATATATTTATTGGTCTGATCTTCCCTCTTCTAGTAGGACTCTCTGTCTCTCACTTTCTCTCTAACGTTTTGGACTGATCTCACTTTTATTTTTTCCCCCAACCCTAAAGAAAAGAATAGAAAGAATAGCAGTCACTAATATATTCTCCGTGTCCCCCTTTGCCAGACACTTTTATCTTATTATCCACTTCTTCATATATTCCCAGTACTAGTCAAGATAGCACTATGCGGCACCGCCTTCCACCCCCTTTCGGAGCTAGGTTCCTGTCACTTTTATCTCTTATTCACCTCTTAATCCTAATGGCCATATGCAAAGAAAAAGCAAAGAAAGTTTAAGATGATCCTCCACTTCCTTTACGATCTCTCGCACTCAATACTCACGTGCCCGTCTTGAACCGATAGTCTCCGAAACTGGGTCCGTCCAGGCAGTGTTGCCGTCCGCTCAATCAGTCAGCCCCGGCTCCGGCGAGCGTTACTCAAAGGGGATTTTTCAACCGGGATCCCGTACCCTCTCTCTATTGAGTGCGCACTTCCCGGAGCCGGCGCACCGTGCGTATCCCTTTTCGACCAGAGATTCTCGTGCCAAAAGGGGACGGTAATGATAGGTCGGGAAAAAATAATAGAAATCACGCTTTCGGGGTCACCACTGAAGGCAAGCGTCCCCAACCAGCACGATCCTCCCCGCAATGGGAGACAATGAAGGACTCTCCCGGAATGGGAATAAGGCCAAGACAGAGTGCAGGTGAGCGTAAATGGGAGTTTATCAATCAGAATAGGGCATGCAAAGAACTCTGCAAACTCCGAGAGCGCTCCGTCTGATAATAGCAAAGACAGGCGTATATATTTACAAAAAACGTCATAAGAACCTACATACTATAGGGGGCACAAGTTCAATGAGATTGGGTGGCGATGACTAGCTATAGGTGCTGCTGCGATGTGGTTGGCCTTGGCTGGAGGACGTCACTGGTCAACCTCGTGGGTTGGGCTGGGCCTGGCAGGTCAGCTGAGTTCATCCGGGCGGTGTTGTTGTGCCATTGTGGCCAGTGTCAGAGACGAATGTCTTTTCCTGACTTATTTGCCCTATGCCATGCACACCGCAGTCATTCAGTCATTGCAATATTATCTTCTTTAGTAAATCTTTCAATAGGTTATTCTACAGGTTAATGCAACACAGGAGGAATGCACCTAGTGAGGGGTCTGATGGTCATTCGTCAGGGCATGGTTACCAGTGTCCTGTTGACCGGTGCCATAGGTCGAGGGGCTAAGTTTCAGGGCATGGGACGGGCAGTACATGTCGTTCTGTCTCGTTAGAAGTTGTTATGAATGTGCTGCTGTGTGTTGCTACAGTATTGGGTGTCCTAATTGCACAGGGCCATAAGTCTAAGATGATCCGGTGGGTTGTGGGGTTTACGAGGGGGCGCCTTTGGATTTGTGTATTCAGGCGGAGGTTTACTGCTGTGCTGTAAATAATGCAGGTGGCGGGCCGTGGCCTTGGGTGCTGCAGAGGGGACTACAAATCTTTGAAGCGGCTCCAGCCTGGTTGGGGCAGGTGGAGCAGCGCAGCGCGGGCCTCTGCTCTCTTGTTTGGCAGTCTTCACAGGGTGGGAGGGGGAATGGCCTTGCACATATTCACAAAAGGTATCTTCCTCGTGTGTTGCCGACTTTAGGTGCAACCATCGCAAACATTTGAACACTCTATAATACTTATTTGAATCACTCGACAACGTACATTTCAACTTTGCTAAATGTGTCTCAAATATAGCCAGTCTGAGCACCTTATTCGTACACTATGTTTTAACAATTACAGCATTTAGTTATATGCATATATATTTGCAGTAAGTGAGGTAGTAGTGAGGTTGGTGGAGCACATAGAAAATGACTCGCCACCGTACGTGGCGGGTGTGGCACATAAGGGGCTTAGACACATACGCATGACAAGTGTATTCGCGCGCGTCCTTCACATGAGCCCTCTGTATGATTACATTTGCCTTCCCTTGTACCCTAGCAGCATTAGTTCGGTTATCGTGCAGGTCCACGGGGTGTAAGCTTCTCATGAATGCACATAATGAACAGTTCCCTGGAAGGCTTCTTAATTGTTAGCACCCAACTGCAGTGGTGGGGGTTCTTCATTGCTATTATCATGTAAGCATGCATTCTACCATGTTTATATATTTTACAGGTTTCCTAAATAGAAGAAGCTTTGTGGAGAAATACACACTTTGCAAGTAGTCCTGGCATTAATATTCGGGAATTTTCTGCTTTCATCCGATGACCATTTTACAGTTCTCTCCATCACCCAGGCCTTGCTGGCCGGGTCATGCTGGGGGCAGTGATACACTGCGGAAGGTGAAATGTTACAGTGTTAATATCTTACGCTAGCTCATGTCCGTCTTGTTCGTGGGAACGGGCTCACAGCGGATCTGCCAGGGTGCTGCGGCAACAGGGATAACTGAAACTCTCCGAGGGTGGGGGCCGCGCTACAGTGCGCTGAGCTCACACCATCTTTATTAGACAAAATGGTTTCTGGGCCTAGCTAAATTCAATATGTGTGGGCAATGTCTTCAGAAGGTGAGCCATCCACCACCTGGGCCCTGGTGGTAAGGAGGGGACGCCCGATGAGCCATGGCCCTCACCTGGGGTGGGGATGTAGGCAAGGGGGGTCTTTTGGACCAGTCCTCCCCTACACTAATGATATGTACAATCAATTAGACAGAGAAGTAATACTTTGTTCTTTAAATTAGCATACAGGCACAAGAAGAAGTGGAAAAAAAACTTGAAATACCTCTAAAAATAACAAGAATAGCATGCTTATGAACAATCCCTGGCAGACTTAGGAGAAGCACCTTACAGGTACCTATATGATGATGTTTATATTATTAATAGGTAAAATGCAAGAGAACCCTATGAGTCCATGAAAGAAATAGGGTAAACTCCAGAATAGTCGCATACAACAAGATCAGCACTCCCCAGAAATGATAACCATGAGCACAGAAGCGTAATATACCACAAAATAAGCTTACTCCAGTGTCCTTATGTGCATATATAATAAAAAACGAATATTCCCTAGGTGTAACTACTTTCCCTGGTACTACTTTACCTGGGCTATATAAACCCCACACTGACTGCAGAACATGCTTCGTGTTATTCTGCAACCAGCAGCGTGACGCTCAGCGTGTTCAGCTCATGGTCTTCAGCATCTTCCTGTAATCCTGCAAGAACAAGAACAAGATTATTCTGTCTTACCTGAGAAAACACCATCCAGCACTCAGCATCTCAACTGGGCTGCAATCTGTGGAAACCGAGAGAAGAAGAAAACACAGGTTAGCTTTAAAAGACAATAAAGGCACTGCGCTTTGCGCTTTCTCTTACCTAGAAAAGTGCCTCTCCATCCGTCACGCCAGCATCAAGACCTTTGCACCTGAAAAGAAGGAGATAAAGACATTAACGAATTCCCACCATAAACAGAACAAAGACTTACAATTAACAAACCTAACTGCCTACCAGCATATTCGGGGTCACAGCAGGCCTGGGCCCAAGGAAGGCATACTGCACCAGTGAAGCAACTCGGGCAGCTCGCCAAGAAACGTCAAGCGCCCCTGCACAAGAAACGCAGGACGGATAGTTCACCCTACAAATAACTAAGGTGAGAAAAGAGCCCAGTGGGAAGGGAATCGGTCAGAGGGAGGTGGGAGATTCACCCATTAGAGACAGTTATCACAAATCCTCCCTTCTGTAATTGCAGATTCATTATTCAGCACTGGGCAACTACGCATCCAGGGTTCCAGATCTCAGAGCCTTCCAGATGCCCCCGGGGATATCAGGTGAACGTAACATCAGGTTTGCTTTTATTACTACTGTCCTGCTGTGTCGCTCACCTGTGCTCTGGTCTAATGAGGACCCGTCAATGAAAATAATTGCCCCCGCCTCCTAGGGCATTCTCCTTAACATATCGGGCCTGATTCATGGAAGTGTTTTATAATGGTGCAATCCCATAGGAAAATGTTCCATGAATCAGGCCCATTGTATTTAATCATAGCACTCAGTATAATTTGCACAATCATGAACGTTGTCTCCTTCATTTAATGTTTCTGCTATGAATCCAGCTAGTTTCACTACTATGCATCTAATAATTTTCATCGATGGGTTTGATATAATCACTTTGTAGCCCAATTCTCTTTGTGTGGTCAGTGTGCTTTTGGGCTTTTCAAGGATCACAAGTAAGCATGCTCAACATATAATGTGACTGAGCATCCCATAGTGATACTGGCAGATTTCTCAATCGCAGAGCCCGCTGCCGCCAATGCTTGCTCGCATGGGTAATGGCCTCTCATGACTGGATCTAAAATCCCACTGTAAAATGCTAATGGCTTGTGTCCGAGGGTAGTTTTCTATGTGAGGACAGGCGTCATCACTACCCCATTTGAATGGGAAAATAAAATTAATTCTGCATTGTAATCATGGATCCCTAGCACAGTTGCTTTGCTGATTGCTAGCTACAGTCCACAAAGGTACCCATCATCTCGTCTGTCCAGGCTATATCATAGTTTTCTTTCTGGCCATCTTTGAATTCTTTTAAAAGTGGCCTGACATGCGTGCTGTAGTCAAAGACCCATGCCTTCCAGTAATTTCAAAGGCCCAGAAATTGCTGTAATCCTTTCACTGTTTCTGGTCTGGATGTTTTCATTATTTGAGGTGTGACCTTCCTTCCTTCTTTTGATATTAGCTGTCCTATGTATATTACTTCTTCCTGGAAGTACTGCATTTTCTCTTTGTCAACCTTGTACCCCTTTTCTGCCAATACTGTCATCAATTTTACTGCATCCTTCCTGCACTTTTCTTCTGTTTTGCTGCACACTAAAATATCATCTACATATTGTATTACTGTGCTGTTAAATTGCACGTTTCTCAAGTCCATCTGCAGCCCTCGGTTTAAAACCGAGGGTGACTGGCAATACCCCTGGGGTAAACAAGTATATTTTAACTTATTCCCGCTGTAGTTAAACAAGGTCAAATACTGACTCTTGTTGGGATACATGTTCAGATTACCACCCCTTCCAAACCATTTAGATTGCAAAGTAATTTGCATGAATGGGAAGGTGTATAAGGGAAAAACTAATAATTTGCTTTGCAGTTGTGTGCACCAGGACCCCAACTGACCCATAAAGCTGGGGGTTGCCCAATAGCACTTTAAGATGAGGCAGCAGCACCCGTGAGATGGATGGGGATGCAGATTAGTACTCTAGCATCAAATCAATTATGACAACTCAATGGTTTGGCAAAGGGAGTCCGTTTAATGACAAGTACAAAAAACAGGGAGTTCAGTGAACATCAGCAACCGCTCGATCTTCCTTCTCGCTTAAACTCCAACGAACTTTATAGAAAACTCATCTTTTATACTAAAAACTCGTCAACAACGACGTGTAACATTTAAAATGTTGCATGCAATTCTATTGGTTATAGGAAGGTAACTTTACTATAGGTACTATATCTGTATATGGTAACGGGTTGACAGGATTGGTTAACCAGTGTCAGGTGGGGCATCTCAGCCCTTCCTTCAGAATAATTATTGTGGACGTCACTAAAAGTACGACGTCTCATTGGTTCTACAAACTATAGGATCCTAGATTACTTGATCCATTATGATTGGGTTGGCACCAAACCCCCTCGTACTTTTCCACTGGCTTAGCAGCGTGCAGAATTATCGGCCAGGTGCGGGGTGATCGCCCACTCTCCCAGCCTTCCCCCAACCATTGCCATCATCAATCACCTCCCCAATAGCAATGTGTCAATTATTTCTTATTGGTTGGCCTCGAGACTGCATCTCTGTCTGGAAGAGTTCAGATATCTGCGCATGGCAAAAGGCAGCGCGTAGGTGTGGAGGCCCCAACTCTTCTTGCTTGGCAGGTCACGTGATTCAGACAGCGTGAAATCGTCTCATTTTCCATGCAATTCATGTATCTAATTTAGCTTTCTGCCCACCACCTGCCTTCTGCTGCTTATCTTGACTTCTTTGAACAGGATACTCCGCTCTTTGCTTCATAAATCATATCTACGGTTCACCTATGTCAGCCAATGCGACCTTGGCTTCTTGGTACGGGTTGCATGCGCCTGAGTTTCGTTTCTTGTCTTTTAGCTTTCAATTCTCATGTTGAGGGGCTCCTCTCCTGCGGCCTTTAGTAACGTTTGGTTGATTCTGCTCTTGTGCACAGTGGAAGTATACTTATATAACATGCTCCTTTTTGAGGTAAATATGTATAGGTGGTGCTTGCTGCAATCTATCTGACTACTAAGCATAGCAAGCCGCACGATTTTCTCAGCTTTCCTGAAGTTTCAAGCATATGTACACGTATAAACTGGCTGCATATCTTCATCACGCTTATGGCATAAGCTTCTTAAATTTGACATCACTCATTTCACTTTAAACTCCGGATGTCGCTTATGCCTGGTGTTTCGTCTCTTTTCGTCATTCGCAGGTTGTCATATCTTCTATATGTCAGTCAGTCCGGATTCTTGTGACATCACCATTCGTCTTCCCTTAGGATTTTCTTGGCTTCTTCATGCATTGTGTTTTGGCAATCGTCAGTTTGTCTCACTTGTCGATATGGTTTTCTCAATGGGTACCTTACTGTCCAAGGTTTCCTAAGTGCAGGTACTTCAATGGGTGCTGTCAGTCTGATAGGTACTGGGCAGAGCCCCACTGCGGCTCTCTGCTAGTTTATTTGCTCATCATACGTCATATACTTCGGCGTGAAAGTTCCTGGCACTTCAAAATGGGCGTTTTGAGTGCGGGTCGGGCTTGAGACCTCCTCTACAGTAGCATGTGTGCAATAGTTATAACATGAATCAATGCTGCATATAACCTGAATCCTCGCAGGCTGTGTTGAAGACACAGAATAACAAGGTCTCACTTCTCGTTTGATTATTACATTCCACTTCCCAGGCGCGGCAAGGGAACACGCACGTACACCCACATATAAATATATCTGGTTACGTCTTTGAACAATTAGACAGGAATGCGATTGGCTAAATGGAAGAAGGACTGCTGCCCAGTACAAAGGCTATACTCGTGAGAGCCAGGGCAGAGGTCTTGAGTTGCCAAAACGCGAGCTGAGATTTAGGACACCAGCATCCCCCAGAGTAATGATCATTCCATTTGAACTACTAGATGCCTAGGAATAAGACTCTTAAATCCTTCACAAATTGGATGGATCAGTGGGACATCAGGCCTACCCCTGGGGAGAGGTAGCTGATACAGGGGGTAGCAGAGAACAACAAGGTCCATTATTTGTGCCAGTGAGAGCCAAGGGTGATGTCCATCCACTGGGGAGGCATGATGGGACGGCTGAGTATCTGGGATGAGAAAAGAGTTGCTTTGTTCGTAAGGACCAAGCTGACCTCAAAGTTATCTGTCGAGTTAATGTTGACGACCAGGTGCATTATTTTTTGTATGCAAAATAAAGCTCTTGTTCTTCTCGAAAAAGGGTGCACCTAGCTTTTTTCGCTAGTGAGTTGAATTTTCTTGGTCTGGTTGTTGGAGAGTTACCCTACATTATTGGTGACACCAATGTGATCCCAGATTCCCCTGCGAAGATGGAGGATTCCTGGCCACACATCCGGAGGGGCCACGGCTACCTGCAGCAACCAGTCCCCTTTTGTGCTCACCTTTGAGAGGTTTACGGGAACAATGTTATCAGAATTCCTGTCTGTTTTTTGGAGTAGGTCGCTGTCCCTGATTTGTGCAGGCTGCTTAAACCCTGTGATGGAGGAATTCGGGTGAGCGCACAGACCTAAGTGCACCTTCTTTGGAGAAAAACAAGTAGGGACTAGGAAGGGATTGTGAGTGTTTGAGTGTGTGATGAAGAATGTTTATATGTGTGAGGTGTGAGAGGATGGAATGGATAGGTTGGAAACCCACATGGTGTTGTGCATACATTAAGCAGTTTTTTATATAGTGGATTTTGTCCACCCTTTGTTTCCCCCTTCTTGTCTTGTGGCACCTAGAAACACTTGTGTACATGTGTGTTATAAATGCCATATCATATCATATTGCATTGTAACTGGACCCTTTCCTATGGTACTTGGGAAGAAGACAGAGCTGTGTAATGGAGGAAAAAGTATACTGATAGAGACCCCGTACATTTAGTGGGTCTGGGACCTCTCCGCCCTGTATAAAGGGGGTATGGGAATGAGAGGTAGTTGTGGTAGTGGACCATGTTGGTCTGAGATCTCCTCACCCGATGTAAAGAGGGTGTTGGAACGAAAAGTAGATTTTATTGTGATTTTTTTGGTGTTGGTGATTCTTGTGGAGGTTAGCAGTGGCCAAGGGGGGCCTATTGTGTTGTGGAATAGGAAGGTTGTGAGAAGTAAGTGTATACATGCATGTGCGAGGGAAGTGTGACGGGAAGGGAGTATTGAGGTGTGTGTTGGGTGTTGATGGGGGAGTGTGGTATAAAAGGGCCAGGGGACTAGATTGTTGGGTGGGGGCGAGGGTGCTTGGAATATTGTAAAACAGTGATACAGGGGTGGCTACAATGGAGCCGGCAACCCTGTTGAAATATATGTGCAAGGCCCTTTCTTTGTATCGAGCCAAAATTCTCAAGTATAATCAGGAATGGTTAGCTGAAACAAAAGAAATGATGCTTAAGCCATAGCCGGAACAGGAGACAAGTAACAGAGTCATATAAAGTCACATGTACACATTTCTAGCGGCGAAATACAACAGGAAAAATTGAAACAATGAAAGGAAGTATTAGAACTCTGAAAAATTGTGGAGGATTTGGAAGATGGGTCCACAGAACCCCTAAAGACTATGAGTGATTTGGTCACTCCATGTTCCCCGATTCCCGCTATTACCACGGTCCCAAGTGCTCCTGCACCCCCCACCCAGATAGTTCAATGTCACCTGTTAGGGTGTTATCCTACACATGCTGCGTTAAGATATATGAACCCCACGTATGTTCACTTGCCTGTTACAGAAAGTGGGGAAGACGATAGGAGCACAGTTTCCATTATTACACAAGGCAATGGGGAGAGCGCAGTATATCCCATGGGCCAATATGGATACAAATTATCTTATAAAGGCACTCCCGTATCTCACTGCTGGAGTGGGCAAGTTGAGATATGCCTTTGAGAAGCAAATAGCTGGTAGCACTTTGGCTGTAGAGGATTTAAAAAGTATGTATCGATACTGGGAGATCAGGCTGACAGATATGGGTTAAAGCTGATTACCCTGGTGTGAAGTTGGGTGGTGACAGTTATGATGGGGTGCATTTCAATGACATTAGGCCCCAAGTGTCGGCGGCCCTACGGCGCACATATCCAGACACACCAGATCTCCAGCCGATCATGCAGATGACGATGCGAGATGATGGGGATCCTGCCCAGTATATTTTGCATATACAAGAGACATGGAGGGCAGAAATAGGAGACTATTGGGATCCAGCAATTCCATTCTTTTATTTTGTTGTAAAAAGGGGACTTCCAAAGGAAGTACAAAAAGTTCTCAACAAGATAGTGGGGATTGAGGCAAAGGGCTGGGCCGGAATTCTGGGCCTCATTACACGGAAGGCGGTAAGGGTTAACGGTCACCGGTAAGGGTACCCGTGACCATTAACCCTTACTGCCTTACTACGAGGTCCCTTTGCGGGGCCCGACCTTAACGGCTGGTGTAGACCAGCCGTTAAAGTTGGGACCCGCAAAGGGACCTTGGTGCTAATTATGGTACCACAATTTGCGGTACCGTAATTAGCTCCTTCCCCATTCCCATTATGCCCTATGGGGCAAAAATGGGAATGGGGAAGGGCCATGGAGAAAGGGGGAATTACCGCCCCGCCAACCTTGGAATGGGGTGGTAATTCCCCTTTCCTCCATGGTAGTACCGGTATGGTACCGGCTGCAACCATGGTGCTAATAGCACCATGGTTTACCCGCCTACCGTGTAATGAGGCCCTCTGTCTATTATTATACAGCACTGTAAACGGTTGAAAGTAAAGGAAAGGAAGAAGCACAGCGAGCGCAAGCGCAGGAAGTGAAACTGGTTCAGAAGAGGTTAGTTAAGGTTGCGTTGGAGGGGGCTGTAGTGGGAGTGCAGACAGAGGGATCAGCAGAGCTCAGGGCGGTTCAAGCGGACATGCAAGCATTCCCTGTGTGGGGAGGTGAAAACGATTGGGCAGGTGGGTATCAACCTCAGTATCAAGGAGTTTCCAGGGGAATTTCAGTGAGGCAGAGGTGGGGTTTCAGGGCCCTGAGGGGGACCATGAGGTTTCAGAGGAGTGGGGCCTCAGGTAGGAGGAGCAGGTCAGTGTTGGACATGCGGGCGGATGGGTAATTTTTCAAGAGAGTGTAGAAGCAGACAATCATTTGCGTACCGTCAGCAACAGATGTATCCTTATCTCTAGGGTGGTCCGGCCCCATACCTGAAGTCATATGGGCCGCCACCCCCGCCATTTTCTTATGGTGTGCCATAGCCTGTTGCCCCGCCTGCTCTCCCGCCATCTTTTTTGCAGTTGTCGGCTCCAGGTTCTAGTAGCATGCCACTGTACACAGTGCAGCAAGGGCAGCAGCAGGGTCCTCAGATACTGAACAGTAACGTTGTGCCGAGTGGTACGGTGATGCATTAGAAGGGGGCCAAAATGGTTGGAGGGAACCCATTAGTTTTACCAAGGACAACCACATATCCAGATCAGGACAGCCCACAGAGAACCTTAGTGTGCTCAGTTCTATCAGTCACTGCCGACCCAGGAGAGGAACTCTTGCTGGGCGTGGAGACAGGTAACAAACCATTCACTTTCATGGTGGATCCAGGTGCAACTAAATCATGTATCAGTGAGGGAGGATTCCCTTTATCAGACAAGTTCATTGATACGTAGTGCTTCTTTGGTGCAATGCAGTCAGTTCCTTTTACAAAGAAATTACCCATTAAGGTAGGGGTCAGAGAGGTGTGGGCCCATTGTTGTACTTCACTGCAACCCTGACCAATTTGTTGGGAAGTGACATTCTGAGTAAGCTCAACATGACCATCTCATTCACTGAAAGGGGCATGGTATGTTTGATGGCCGGTATGTGTGCCATGAGGGTAATGTTTGCAGCGAGAGGAATACCAGTGGCCCCTGATGTATTTATATACTTAATTAGAGTGCTACTCACTGCAGTGCCATAGGTGGCTAATAAATACTGCCGAGTACCTTCTGAATTTTTGTTCAGACCTGCCCAACCTCAGGAAATAGTTTTGGGAACGATAATCGAGTGTGATATAGAAGGGATTCTAGTGTCAGAGGATAGGATTGTGTTGATTGCATTTGACTCTGATAAAGGGGAGTGGCGCACAGTTGTGTGCATTCACCCTACAATACAACAAAACATTTTTCATGATGAATATCTTTTTGAAAATAAGGAAATGAAGGGGAAATAACATTGGAAGTTTGTGTGCCTTGCAAGATCATGAGACAATACAGACATGTGGCCTGCTCTATGTTACTGGTAGGGTATGCTCCCTCCTTTGGCTCAGAAAATTAGTCTCAGGTACCTGACAAGTTGTGGACAAGTAATCTGCATGAAGTAAGGCTTATACGGAGTGTTGCACCAATACGTATCACCTTGAAACCTGGCACAACAGTTAAACAGTATCCCCTATCAAAGGCACCAGAGGAAGGGTTCTATGATACCATAATGGCCATTTTGCATCTGCGTGTTATAGTTCTGTCTAATTCACCATGTAATACGGCCATCTATCCAGTGGAAAAAATCGAAGGGGACTAGCTGGAGGATGATTCAGGATCAATGATGTATTTATTTATTGTATTTCGTAATTTATTGTATTTATTGTATTTGGTAATATGCCCAAACCCTGAGGTATCACGGCATAGGTTACAAATATATTTACATTCATACATTGTTACTGGGATACAGAAAATACATGTTACTAGGATACTTACAACATGGCATTTTACAGAAGATTTACAGGAGTGTACAGAAAATACATGTTACTAGAATACTTACAAAGTGACAAGTTACAGTACAAAGATAATTGTTGCTTGGTTACCGTCTTGGCATGTGTATGCTTGGTTACATAGGTGGCACTCATTGAATTAATATTTGTTAAAAAGCCAGGTCTTGAGTAGTTTTTTAAACTGTGGAAAGGAGAGTTTGTTGCAGATATTGGATGGTAGTGAGTTCCAGATTCTGGGAGCTGCTACAGGGAAGCTGGAGTTGCCTGATCTGGTGTTGGAACGGAGTGTTCTAGAGTTAGGTTTGCGTGTGATGCAGTGGTTGAGGTAGGTAGGGTTCTGTTTGGTGATATATTTATGAGTGATTGTGAGCGTTTTATGTAACATTCTCACTTGAATGGGAAGCCAGTGGGCCTCTCTTCTGTACTAGGATATGGGTTCTCTCTTGTTGATGCCTAACGCGGCTCTTAGGGCTTTGTTCTGTAGAAGTTGCATTTTATTCATATTTTTTTCGAGGTGCCTAATAGGAGGATGTTGCAATAATCGATCTTAGCCAGTATGAGAAACCTTGCCAATGTGATGCAATTTTGGGGCGTGAGGATGGGTCGGCGAAGTGCGATGAGTTTGGCAGTATATGACGTGGAGGATGCGAGTGGGTTTACGTGCTTGCTCATGGTGAGACTGGCATCAAGGAAGACCCCTAGGGTTTTGACTTGGTGTGAGATTGTGATGGGGGTGCCATCTATGATTATAGCAGTGTACTCAGGTGGTAATTTGTTAAGGCGGGCGGGGGCCCCTATAATAAGAATCTCTGTTTTCTCGCCATTCAGGCATAGGCTATTTGTTGCCATCCAATTCTGGACCAGGGAGTATATTTTGTTGATAATGATGGTGTCTTGTTCGATGTTGCCTGTGATGGGGATGAGTATCTGAGTATCATCAGTGAAGTTAGTGTAGATTACTCCCATGGCATCAAGGGCCGCAAACAATAGCTTAGCGTAAGCGTTATATAGTGTAGGGGAGAGGCATGAGCCTTGCGAAATGCCCAGAGGTACTGGGATGGGATCGGCTGCTTCATTACAGATGGCTACTCTAGAAGTTCGGTCTGACAAGAATGATTTAATCCAGGAGGTTGCGTCTTTGGAGAAGTGGAAGTTGTTGGCTAGGGTTTGGCATAGTTTGCTATGGTCCACTAAGTCAAATGCCGCAGACAGGTCCAATAATAGGAGGATGCATAGGTTGCCTGTGTCTCTGATGGCATCCATTTGATTTTTTAAGTGCTTTCTCCGTACTGTGCCTGGGGCAGAAACCTGATTGTCTATCTCCTAGTAGGTGGTTAGTTTCGAGGTGGGATTGGATTTGGGTGTAAGCAATTTTGTCGATGACTTTAAGGAGGAAGGGGACGGTGGTAATTGGGCGGTAGTTAGTGGGAATGGTGGGGTCTAGGGTAGGTTTCTTAAGGAGGGGAGTTACCCAGGCTTTCTTAATATTGGCTGGGATGTGGTTCATGCTGAACAAGGCATTGATGAAATTGGTGATGGTAGGGGTTAGAGCAGTGGCATAATCCTTAATTTGGCGGGGAAGCTATCACTTTTACAATTAGAGGGTTTGAGGGAGGCTATGGTTTTAAGTACCTGTGAATTGGTCACTGATGTAAAGTGTAATTGAGGTATATTGGATGATGTATCTTCTGGATAGTTGGTGGAAAGGTCCACTGTGTTTGCTAGAGGTTTTCTTTGTAGGGTGATTTTATTTTGAAGCGAGTTTTGGATGATAATGCATCCTGGATGGTGGTGCACCAGGCTTTGCTTGCAATGGCAGGGCTGGGGGTGGGATGGGTGTTTCAAGTGCTTGGATGATAGAGAAGAGTTCTTTACTATCCGATGCAGCATTTGTGATACGTTGGTTGAGGTAATTGGCTTTTTGTGTGGTCACTGCAAGTTTGTAGGTTTTGGTAGTGACAATGAGTTCTTTATTGGTCTCGCTACCAAGGTTTTTTCTGAATAGGTGTTCTAATGCTCTTTTTTTTCTCTGTAGTTCGATGAGTTCATCGTTAAAACAGTTATTGCTGCAATTAGGCTTGGGTGTCTTACTTTTGAGAAGGGCTACTTCATCTATTGTGGATTTCATGCAAGTATGGTAGTGCAATGAAATGCTGTCTGGGTTAGAGATAATGAGTGGTTGTTCATTCAGAGATTTATTGAGTATGGGCATCAAATTTTCCGGGGTGAGTTTACGTGCGTTTCTCATTAGTATGGGGATAGAGGAGAATGCGATGGGGTGTGGGCTTATGGGCGTAGTTATGTTGAATCATATTAGCGTATGATCAGTCCAAGATATGTTGAGTATCTCTTCTAGTGTAACTGTCGTGTTCAAGGTGAGGATCCAATCTATGATTCTTCCTTTTGAGTGGGTAGCGGCATTAACTAATTGGGTGAATTGCATTTCTAGGAAGACATTATGTAGGGCAGTGGCTTTGCGATCCGTTACATCGTTAAATCCTAGGTTGATATCTCCTAGGAGTATGAACTTAGTTTTAGAAAACTCAAAGGTGTCACCTCTAGGTCGTTGCGCAGCCCTAACAAAGTTAAATGGAACAAATATAAACTGTGTTGTATAACAAGAAAACAAGCACAATGTGACAAGTAGTAGAGTCCAAAAATATCATGAGCCAATGCTATTTTGAACTCTTTTTATGAATGAGTGCATAGAACAGAACTGCCGACACGTGTTTCAACCCTAAACAACGGGTCTTTTTCAAGGCAAAACTGTGATAGTGGCATACACAAATCAGTATATGTTAATAATGCATGATATCATGAGGTTACATAAAAAGAAAAAGAAATTAAAATATGATTATATAAAACAGAGAGCGGAAGGGATGGGGGCCAGTACCTATCGAAGAAAAGCGAAACAAAAAGCAAATGAGCATTGCAACATGTTAAAGCACATGGAATCATGTTAAAACAGTAACGTAATTAAACATTGCATGTAAATAAAATGCAAATAAATTTGTTACCATAAATGGTAGAACATTCATTGGTCAAAGTCCCAGACAGAAAGTCCATATGATTGTGGCCATAATTTGGAGACAAAAACAAAAAAAAAATATGAAAGACACAATGAGCGAGATCCCTAATGAACAGACATGTATGACATTAAATACTGAAAGTGTCAACTATTATTGGATTACATGTTACATATGTTGTCTCTCTATTGGGGAAAGAATGAGTGTCGTACCAGGATCTCAAAAGTTCATCCCTGAAGTACCAGAAGTGCTGGTGTGTGATGAAAAGTGAATTATTATTTTGTGACTACCAGCTTGCCACCCAAAAATGTGATGAGGGTGCATTGGTCGTTATGATTGTGCAAAAGATATTACCGTATACAGATCGATCTGGACGTGCAAGTGCCGCACTCATCATGGAAAAATAGCCAGCTCTGATGATGTATATGTGATACATTGGCTGAGAAACGAAATTCAAACAAAAGGACATTTGCGTGTAGGCACAAAAGGAGTGCATGTTTATAAGTGACCGTTGTCTGATACAAGTACGTTAATGAAAATATAAAGGAAATACCTGGTCCAATTTGGATACTTGTGAACAAGTGATTTAGGAAAATTCCTGTTCTCAAATCAATTGCTACAAGTGAAAAAAAGGATTATAAAAGAAATACGTCAAACTACGAGAGAATATTAGACGGGCTAATAAGA
Source organism: Ambystoma mexicanum (assembly GCF_040938575.1). Lineage (NCBI taxonomy): Eukaryota > Metazoa > Chordata > Amphibia > Caudata > Ambystomatidae > Ambystoma > Ambystoma mexicanum. The sequence continues at coordinate 1,134,352,777 of NC_090932.1, read as the reverse complement.
TTGTCACATTAGATAATATGTGTGAATATATGGAAATGATATAATGCTCCATACCTATGAAATATTCGGGATAAATCCCGCAACGATCGTGTTGCCAGAAACCCGAAAAAGCTACAATGCGCGGTCCTTTACTTCCGCATATGTAAGGAAAGGACCTGAAAGGGCGTCACGTGTCAGAGTCAGGTGCGCGCGATCGGTCCATTGGATTCTGGTATTCGATTTCCATAGATGGACCGTTAGGTGGGGAGGTGCCCAATATATAAAAGCAAAATTGTATGTATTGCCATAAGTATGTTTATAACTAACTGATGTGCGACTTTATTAAAAGATGTGAGAATGATGTGAAAAAAGATGGTGAAAGTGAAATGATAAATCGCGGTACAAATAAAATAATGTATGTTAACACAAATATTGCGGAGCTAATGAGAAATGAGGAGAAATTGCATTGGGAGTATACTAATACTTATAAAAGGCTCCAAAGGAATTAAGTAACTTAAGTGGTAAAGCGTTGGATGAACAGTTGGGAACTGGTACTAAAGCCTTGACAGCAAAGAAATGCATTAACACTGGTCCGTGTAAAATTAAAAAAAACATTAAAAGCAATATGACAGGAAATTGTGCTAATGCTGCCCATACCATAATAAGGGCCATGGTGAGGTTTGAAAATTAGGATTACGCAAATTAGGAAAATTGTACCAACAATAACAGAATATATTAAAGAAATACATTAAGTTCTGTGTCCGAGTTAAGTCCAAGACTGGTACAGCGGAGCTTGGCAATGGTCAGTGCCTCAAGCTGTTGGAGAAGCAATTGGCGATCACCACCTCTCGGATGAGAGTGTGCTTGCATCAACCCAATAAATTTAAGTTAATTTACTGAGTCCATCTGGTGATGTTGCTGCCAATGCGAAGCAAGTGGCAATTTTCGGATCTTGGCTCTTCAGGTGCGCAAAATGTTCACAAATACGTACTCTCAACTCTCTGATCGTAGAGCCTACATAGGCTTTTTGGCATATGCATAATATGGCATACACCACATATTTGGATTTACAATGAATGAAATTGGTAATATGCATTGTCAAACCTTGGTGACATCTGAAAACCTTTTAATTCAAAGTGAATTTGCAAAAATTACATGAGCCGCACTTGAAAAAACCCTTCGGTTTAGGTGGAAGCCAAGTTAAGGACTGTTCATGAGCAGGTTTTGGTTGTAGGAACGAGGGCCAAAGTTGATTCCGCAGGGTTTTATTACAAGTAAAGATGATTTTGGGTTTTGGTGAGACATAAGGCTGAAAATCAGAAAGTCTCAAAAGGTGCCAGTGCTTGTGTAGCAGTTGATAGAGCATGTTGTGATCTTGTGAAAATTTAGTGATAAACTGGACATTGGGCCTCATTACACGGACGGCGGTAAGGGTTTACCGGTACCGGTAAGGGCACCGGTACTGGTAAACCCTTACCGCCTTACTTCGAGGTCCCTTTGCGGGTAGGTACTTTAACGCCTGCTGTTTAGCAGGCGTTAAAAACCAACCCGCAAAGGGACCAGGGTGCTAATTACGGTACCGCAATTTGCGGCACCGTAATTAGCGCCTTCCCCATTCCCATTGAGCCCTATGGGGCAAAAATGGGAATGGGGAAGGGCAATGGGGGAAGGGGGAATTACCGACCCACCAACCTTGGAATAGGGCGGTAATTCCCCTTTCCACCAAGGCAGTGCCGGTATTTTACCGGCATGGACTAAGGTGCTAATAGCACCTTGGTCCTCCGCCTACCGTGTAATGAGGCCCATTGTCTGATTGGTGAATGATAGTTTCCTTGTTGATAACCAAAGTCGAATCTCGAGTTATTTGTTTGATACGATTAAACCCTTGATTAATACAATGATTAGTATAACCTCGTTCAGAGAACCTCCGCCTGATCATGTTACATTCGTGTTTCAAAGCCATGTCAGTACTGCAATTACGTCGAGCACGATAGAATTCCCCAAACGGGATATTCGAAATAACAGATTTTTGATGACATTAGAGGCATGAAGCATGGCATTAACTGCAGTAGGTTTGCGAAAGGTTCGTGTCTGCAACTTGCCATCCACAATGTCTATTTGAAGATCAAGAAATTCCAAAGATTGAGAGCTCACATGTCCAGAGAACTCAATGCCAAAATCATTGCAATTGAGATAATTGGAGAATTTAACAAAGGTGGACAGTGTTCCGTCCCAAATGACAAGGACGTCATCTATATAACGCTTCCATACAATAAGATTCTGTTTAAATTGGTGATCAGTGTAAATATGTTTGTCCTCAAAGAAACCCATAAACAAATTAGCCAAAGAAGGGGCATATTTTGCGCCCATCGCTACTCCTTTCCAGAGTCAGTGTATTGGGAAAGACCCTCACTGGCCCATCCTAAGCCACTCATAATGGGTCGTACCTGGGGTAGCCTTGTGAATTCCTTCTGAATTTTGGGAAGGAAATACATTGTGGGAATAACAGGATTGGGTCTGTATAAGAAAGATTTTTCATCATCTGTGAGAGTCCCACATGATTGCCAGTCATATAACAATGTTTTGAGCTGTGTGACTGTTTCTATAGTAGGATTGCCTGGTAACAATTGGTAGCATCCCGGAGTACTAAGATGTTCATTAGCCATAGTAATATAATCAACAGTATTCAAAATCACAATATTGCCGCCTTTATCGGCCTCCTTGATGACAATGCTCGCATTCTGGGCAAGATTACTAAGAGCAGTTTTTTCAGAAAGCATAAGATTGGACTTAGAAGACAGATGCTGCGAGTGATCAATGTGTTTATGAATGTCTTGTATGACTGCCTGATAAAAAGTATCAATAACGTTAGTATCAGTACTAACTGGTATAAATTTAGATCGGGGTTTGTGTTCTACCATTTGCAAGTTGTTTTGGTGAATACCCAATTCTTGTTGTAACGTATGGAATGAAGATGGATGTCCTCATTAAGTGACATGAGAAGTCGTGTATCTTCTATATCAGATATGATCAGTCTACTAAGTGATGGTGAAGCCACTTGTGGCATAAATGTTGACACTTGTTGGTGAAAATACTTCTTAAGTCTAAGCTTACGAGTAAATTTGAATAAATCAGTTTGGAAATCAATGAGATCAGAGTGACAACTTGGTACAAATGAAAGACCTTTATTCAAGAGGGATAGTTCAACAGATGACAAAACCTTACTGGATAGATTGAAAACTAGGTTCGGAGAATCGATTTGGTGGCCAAATTATTGAGACTGGAGCAAGTCTGTCGCTTGTTTGCGTTTAGCCCTTGCTCCTCTTCCTCTTCTTCCTCAGAAGATGTGGTGAGAGTTGTAGTATGTCGCCCTAAAGGGACATTGAAGCGTACTGTTTTAGTTGATTGTCCAGTTTGATTGGGGATATTACCCTTTTTGTAGCGTTTAATTTCCACAAGAAAGCCTCTCCGTTAGTGAGTAAGTACAGGAGTAAAACTACCCTCCCCCTTATCAGTAGTGCTAGGTTGGTCTTCCTCGGAATCTATCTCAGATGATACCGGAGTGGTCGTGGGAGTAGAAATAACAGGTTTGATGTTATCCTGATCATAATTAGCCTGAAAGGTGTACACTCAATCATTGTTGTAATCCCTTTCATCACGATAGAATTTGCGAAATTTACGTATTTTCACTTCGTCCTGGTATTCCTTAAGTAGGGCATGCATTTTGTCATAATTCTTATATTTAACAGTACTAGGATTAGCCATTTCTTCTATTTCCTTTTGTAATGTGTCAATTTGTGTGGTGACACGTGCATGCTCACGTTCGACATGTGTCACCAAAAGTTTGAGGATTTTCTCGGAGCTGATAGTAAGATTCTCTTCCCATTCCACAGCCAAATCCTGATCATCATTATGTGTGAAGTTCGGAAAAATAAGTATCCGCAAACCTCTGGGAATCATATTGTGTTCGATATAATTATCAAGTGAAACCTTTTCCCAATATTTGTTTATTTCATGTTTGGAAAGTCTTTCTAATCGTACAAATTTATTGGAGAGTGTTTTCGTGACTTTTCCAAGATTGGAAAAGGCATTACTCATAATGCCTTTGGGGGCGAATATTGCTACTCTGTCTCTTTCACGATTAGCAATATATTCAGCCATTATGAACCTTTAGATTGGGTGAAAAAGTGAGAAGAAATATTTAAGTGTAATTACTGCAGAAACCCTGCAAGCCTCATAAAGCACAAAAACTAGAAACAGTGTTGAGGTGTGTTGTGCTTCTGAGGCGCTGGGAATAAAAAAGATTTGAAACTAGGACAAGGTCCAGTTGGTGAGCCTACCCGAATAATAAGACAAGGGTTGCTGCACTAGTGAGGGACTAGCAGATACCTCAAAACTGCTAATTGATTGTAAGAGAAAACTCAAAGGTGTCACCTCTAGGTCGTTGCGCAGCCCTAACAAAGTTAAATGGAACACATATAAACTGTGTTGTATAACAAGAAAACAAGCACAATGTGACAAGTAGTAGAGTCCAAAAAGATCATGAGCCAATGCTATTTTTAACTGTTTTTATGAATGAGTGCATAGAACGGAACTGCCGACACGTGTTTCAACACTAAACAACAAGTCTTTTTCAAGGCAAAACTGTGATAGTGACATACACAAATCAGTATATGTTAATAATGCATGATATCATGAGGTTACATAAAAAGAAAATGAAATTAATTGTCTTATTATTCGGGTAGGCTCACCAACTGGACCTTGTCCTAGTTTCGAATCTTTGTTATTCCCAGCTCCTCAGAATCACAGCACACCTCAACACTGTTTCTTGAACTTAGTTTTAGGCTTCAGTAGGGGACTAATGAGCAATGGTAGATCCAAGTCTGGGTTATTTGTTGATCTAGGGGCTCTATACACAATCTGGAACTTAATGGTGGTTTTAACGTCCATGGCTAGTTTGAGGGATAAGAGTTCATAACCTGCTAGTAACTCAGTTTTGCATTCTCTGAATTGCAGGGATGCTTTGGCGATAATGTAGTACTGGCAGAGTTCCCATTGGTTCCAAACCCCACTACAATACTGTGTAATATACCTGTTGAGGCAACTCGTTTTACTGTGGCATACTTGAAGAATGCATTTTTCTCAGTATCGGCTCCCATTTGCTGGGAGCCGATTTCAACATATTAGTTTAGTTTAGTTTTTTTTTAATCTGTAAAGCGCTGCCGAACCCTAGGGTAGCTGGGTGCTAATTCTTTAAGTACAGCAATGGTTACAGAATGTTGCACATACAAGTAGGTGAGAATGGTACATTCCCGTATGGTTCGAGGACCTGGTTACAGAGTGGTCCTGGGAGAAGCATAGTATATTATGACAAGGCGGTTACAATAACAGTTAGGTTTGCAGTATTCATAACAAACATTAGATTGATCATTAGACTTCCTCAGGGGTACTGTGAGACCCTGAGTATTTTTAACCGAGTGTTACATGAAGTTTTATGAAACATTGATGTCCCTAGCACCATAATTTAAAATGTGGATGATTTATTGGTGTGCAGTATGACTGAACACCAGTTCAGGGAGGATTCTATCATCTTGCTGCAATTGTTGGTCGACAAGGGATATAAGGTGGACAGAGCAAAGTCGCAATGCTGCCAGCAAGAGGTGTTATAGTTGGGTCAATTCATTTCAGTGATTGGTAACAGAGTGGCTCCTGAGAGTGCAGCAGTAGTGCACGCCACCCCTGAGCCGGTGACGGTTAAGGACATGCAGAAATTTCTTGGTCTGTGTAAATACTGTAGATAATGGATCTTTGACTATACGTCTTATACTAGATCATTGCTCCAGGCCCTCGAGGAAGCGCAACAGACACAAAATACTGTCAATACTATCATGTGGATAGATTAAATGTTTACTGGTTTCCAGGAAATGAACATTTTTATTTCCACTGCTCCTGTACTAGCAACTCCTTAAGCGGAAAAGGGCCAGGGGAAGGCAATGCACCCAGTTTTTCTTCAGGGTAATGCAGAGCTTAGACAACTTTTTTTTTCTTCAATACACCATTCATCCTTTCTACAACACTGTTGTCCTTGGGTGATAAATGGAACACATCTTTTTTTTAATTCCCAAAAGAGCCACAATTTCCTTGAACAGCTCAATAAAGGAAGTGGGTGCCATTGTCACATTTAAGCGTTTCTCCCACCACCAATTAGGGAAATACTTCTCTCACCAAAAACTTGGCGGCCGATTTGGCATCAGGATGTGCACATGGACCAGCCAGAATTCCAACAGGAGAAAGGTTATACCACAAATATGAGGTAACGAAAAGAATAATATCTCTCACACATATCTGCAAAGTCAACATGAAGGCCAAGGAATGGACCAGTTGGGCATGGCAGTGTGCCCCTCAAAAGTCCTTAATGTTTGCCCAGTGCTGTACATCTGCACAAGTTGACGTAAACATAGACAACAACTCCTGAATATCAGGCACATACCAATACTCTTGTATATCTGCGGCAAAATGCTGTTTGGATACGTGAGCAGGGTAGTGGAGTTGATCAAACACCACTAAAGTCATATCTTGGGACATGACCATCTTCCCGGTACTGGTCTGTCTCCACACTAAATCATTCAGGACTGGTCACACACCCCTATTAGACACAACAACTTCTCACTTTGCAGCACCTGACCTTGTATCTTAATTTGTTCAGTGACAAGGAACGCAGCATAGGGAAACTGCGACTGCAATTGCACATTTACAAAGGCTGAATGCTCAGGGATATCTGGTACTGGCAAATACACAGCCTGCTTTGCTGCTGTGTCTGCTGCTTTGTTTCCGAGGGAGACGAAGTCTGTGCCACTCGTGTGGGTGGCACACTTAATGAATCAGCAAGCGTAGGCTATGAAAGGGCATGAATCAGCCAATCCAATAGGGCAGCATGCTGCACTGGGGACCCATCTGCTCTAAAAAAATCTCTTCTCATCCACCTAGACAACCTAGAATGAACAGTTGTGACATAGGCCGAGTCAGAATAAATTGTAACCCAGCATCTTTGCGCTGCCTCAAGGGCTTCAATAAAGGCAATCAATTCCGCTGCCTGTGCTGAATAATGACCTGGTAGCCTCTGCTGTACACAAACCTCATTTTCCCTGTCAACTAGCCATACCACTGTTGCCCCAGTATGTTGCTGGCCTGCCTCCTGGTCAATAGTGAAGACCCATTAACAAAGAATACTTCTCCATCATCTAGAACATAATCACGTGCATTGGGAAATTCATCCTCAGGAGCCTTGTACGTGTCATAATGCACCCCGTCATCGTCAGTAATGGGTTCAGTCAAGAAAGTAGCTGGATTCAATTTTTTAAAACAAACAATATGAATGGATGGACTTAACAGAATCACTTCATACGCGGAAGCCCTTTGCATGTTCAATGTGGATTTGAACCTCTCTAATATTGCAAAGAAAGCTTGTTGAACGTAGAGCATCAATGAACAACCCACAACAATCATAGCAGACTTCTCAATGGCAAAAGCAGCAGCAGCTAACCCTTGTTTGCATGGAAACTTTCCTTGACAGAGTGCAGCATGCAACTATAATAAGCTAACCGTTTTGACCCATAGTGCTGTGTTGTGTCAATACTGCAGTCATCATCTGGCCTTTAGAATGTGAGAAAAGATAACACTTTTTAGTATAATCACCAGGAATGGTGTGCCGCCAATGATCTCTGCCTTAATGCCAGTAAGATCGAGATTCTCCTCATCGGCACACCTGCTCCCTTCTTTCCTGTAACTCTCTGGCCAGCCTCTCTTGGCCCTCTTCCTGCTCCCACCTGTGAGGCTAAAAACCTTGGTGTCATCTTCGACTCCAGACTTTCGTTCTCTCCTCACATCTCGGACGTCTCTAAGAAGTCACACTACAAGCTTCACATCCTCAGAGGTATTCTTCCTTTCCTCTCCTTCCCCCAGAAGCTCACTGTCTCCAGAGCTCTGGTTCTCTCTAGACTTCACTACTGCAACAGCCTCTTTCTAAATCTGCCTGCCTCTACACTCCGCCCTCTGCAACTCATACAGAACAGGACTGCGAGGCATGTCCTTGCCTCAAGCGCAGGGATTGTATCTCTCCAGGACTGAAATCTCTGTACTTGCTCCCAATGGCTGCGAGGATTAAGTTCAAAACCCTGTGCATTGTCCACAAGGCCTTCTGGGGCATGGGGCCTGGGGCCTCAATACCTTCAACTCTCTCTTCCTAAATATCTTCCTTCTCGAGCTCTTCGCTCATCTGCCTCCAACTCCCTGAGAGTTAGTCACTTCTCCAAGCAGCGAGTTGGTGGTAGATCTCTTTCTTCTGCTCTGGCATCCCTCTGGAACAGCCTCTCTGCCTCTCTGAAACTTGAGGAGAACCATCTCCGGTTCCGGAAGCACCTCAAGACCTTCCTCTTTGCTTCTGCTTTCCTCCTCTCCGAATCTGATACTGCACTGGTTACCTGGCTACCCTCTGATTTCGGGCTCAGGTCCCCCCACACCAGTTGCAAACCTGCACTGCCCCCCTGGCAACCCTTGCACTCGAGGACTGTTTCTGTATCCCTACAGCCCCTACTAGCACTTGACACCTGATGTCTGCACTTATCCTTGCACTTGACACCAGCTGGCTGCACTTTTATTTATTGTCTTTATTTATTTTACTGTTATCCTATGTACTGCACTGGCCCCTCCCCTTTCCCCTTGCACTTTTTCCCTTGCCCTCCTCCCCTGCACTTGCGCAATCTCAATGTCACCTGGCCTAGTAGGATCGTTGTCTCTTTCTTCCCTCTGTTTCCCCGGTTACATGTAATAATGTCCCCTCAAAAATATCGCCATGCAAAAATGTCGCCGAAAAAAAGGCCACTTTTTTGTGGGGACATTATTGCATGGAACATGCGGGGGACACCCCCGCAACCCTCAAACCCTTTTTTGTTTATTTATTTATATATATTTTTTTTCTTTGCTGCCCCTTTCCCCATATATATGGTCACCCATATAATATCGCCACAACCTTTTCCCGGTGATATTATGTACGGCGACCATATATATGGGGATAATATTACCTGATACCGTTTCTCCTCCCTTGTCTCGTTGCGCCTTGAAACACTTATGTATAGGCTTGTTATAAATGACATATCATATCATAAGGTGGGGATACATCGTGCTTCTGGTTGCTCAGTGTATGGTGTCGATATTTTCTGGTGTTTTTTCTTTGGGGTCCTCTAGAGCTGACCATTTTACCCCTTTCTCTACACTCGATTCTTTTGAAAATCACGCTTTTTCGTTTTCTTCCCTGTCTTCGTCTGACATCATTATGCCCCAGATTGTATGACTGTTATCTTTTTCCACATTGTCAAGATGTAATCTGCTATAAAACAGCGTTCTGTGCTTGCATGTTATGAAGTCATCTGACCTACCCCCTGTTTCCCTTGATAAAGATCCTTCAACATCCTCTTGGATTTTATACTCTTCCTATCCCTCATTTGCCTATATAAATCTCCAATTCTTTTCCCTGCATTTTCTACTTCATGCTCGTCAGCCCATATTGGTATTCTTGGTAGCCCTTGCAGCTCCCTACGGGGCTGTTGTGACCCTCTCTCTTCCTCAAGTCGTTCTTCTGCTTCAATCGGCACTATGCTTCTATGACATAGATAATCTATCTCGTCCTCTTTTAGTCCCCTGCTTCTTTAAATGTCTTCTTCCTTTCTCATCTCCCTTAATTCATCTTCCTCTCGCCTTCATTGCAGCCTGCACACCTTCATTTTTTGTGCCTCTACCTACTCTCGTCTTTTCTCTCCTAGTCTCTCCTTTTCTTTCCTTGCCTCATACCTTCTTAGTTCTTCCCTTCGCTTGCTTTCTGTTTCATTCTCTTCTTGATATGCTCTCTCTTCTTCCTTTTCTTTCTTTTCCTGCTCTTCTCTTTCTTCTCTTTCTCGAACCCCATCAATGTCCTTATCATCCAGCTTAAGTAATATTTGTCCTCCCATCCATTCATTCTGTAGTATTGTTATTCCCTTAGCTTTGTCCTTTATTTCTTTGTTTCCTCGCTTCTTCCTCTATCTCCATCTATCTATCTATCTTGACTGTCCTTCCTCTCATCACGCTGTTAACTTTCATCAAGTATCAATATATATTTGCGTTCTCTGCTTTTGCCCTCTTCTGTATTGACCTCACTGTTATAAGGTGGGGGACTTGTATGTCGGATTAACATACCCCGCCACTGCTTTCAATTCAATTAAGGGATAAAATCCCTTCTCTGTATCTACATTCTTATTTACAGGAGGGGAAAGGGGAGCTGAAGGTGGTACACCCTCCCCTTTATGCTGATTAAGCATCCACTCCTTCTCGGCTGGATCTTCTTTCTCTCTCTGGTACATGTTCCTTAACTCTAAAATAGCCAACCTTTTCTGTAATTTATTTCCCTTATGTGTAGCATGCAAATATGTTGTTATATGTTGCAATACTGTTTTTGACAACAAACCCTCCTAAGGCCATGGCATGAGTGTCTTATTGGTCCTGACTCGAACGCACTCGAAATGATACTCCCTTATGTTGGCTATGTATTTTGGCAATGTTCTGCATAACTGTAGGAGTGTCCTCCATGATGATAAGTCGATCTTCACTGTCTATACTTACCCGACCTTTTTATTGTTCTCTTTATTCTATCAAATATGCTTCACTGATCAATTTCAACAGGCACCATCAATCGCTGCTTATTATCCAAAAATCCAAATATTTTAACCACTTTTAAAATCCATGTAACTATGTTCTTTCTGTCCTTCGTTTACACTTTCTATTTGTCTTTAGTTTCTCATTGCTTTATCATTGATCATTTACGAATCTCTTCTTCATTAGTTTCCTTTGATTTTTATCCTCCAAATTGACATCAATCTTCTGATTATTAGATTTCTTAATCACTTGAATTGTTTACTATCATTTTATATCTATTAATCTAAACACAACAAATGTTTTATACTGAGATATTATAACCCTTCCACCAAACACGAAGATACCAGCCCGAACAAAGGAGCGGGAAAACTCTGTTGCCGCTTTTCTGACTAAAAGAAAAAACTACGAAGAGACGGCACAGCAGCCTCTCGCCTCTGAAAGACAACATACGCATTCGACAGCCGTAAAAGCTCTGCTTCTCTTGTGAGAAAATAAAATGCACGACGGGCAGAGGAGTTCAATAAAAGCCAGTGCGACTAGAGGAAGTATGTTGACCTCTGAAAAAAGTGGAGCCTGTTCAATGTAAAATACAGTCTATATAAATCACAACAACTAATCAGGTTACCAATTTAGACGGCCCCCGCTCTGAACAGAAATAACTTTTCCAAAATTGTTTTGGAATACATGTTCTCACGCCTGTATCCTATTGTTAGCTATGTTGGTTACCAAGGGGGTGTACAAGATTAATACATTGGTTAAAAGAAATGCTCCTGTCCCGAAGAAGGCCTTTAGAATCATCAAAAAAGGACACTAGAGATAGTGTCTTATAAATATTGAAGCCGAAACATGTCGACTATTTATAAGACTACAAATAGAAAAAGTCTTCTTGTCTGATCAAATCCAAAGATTAGACCTTAACAAGAACAATTTTGTTTTGTTGCATTATGGAATATACCAATGAAAACTTCCAAAAAATCTACCCCATTGAATTTTGTTTTTTAAATTGTTTTACATACACTGTGCTTCTAGGAATTTGGTTTTAGTAATTGTTAAATTGCATGACAGATGCTGTGCTGTAGAGGTAACCATTTATTAGGTATTTTTTGAAAATAAATAAAGCATATATTTATTAAATAAAATATCTTTGTTGTCTCATGGCGGAGGTATTTGCCTTTGTTGTCCTTTTTTTTCTTTTGACTGACGTAATAAAGAAAGAAGAATATTCTGAGAGACACTTGTGTGATACAAGTGGAGAGAGGGGAAATCAGTTTTCCACCCCTTTGGTCGCCTTTAATTTATTTCCCATTTGAAAACTGATCCCCCCAAAAACAAAAAAGTAGGGAAAATACCACATTTTCAATAAAAATATTATAACTCCATACATACGTGCACTTTAATACATTTTCCCTGCGTATGCCTTCCTTTACTACCTTTAGTATATGTATCTCATCTCACTTTTTACTCCATCTTGGAGTTTGACACACACTCTTCTTATTGGCCTTGCCTCAGGAATCCTTAACACCACTATTTGGAGTCTTTTTAGTTCGTACCCTTCAGTCCCCCTGGAACCGGGAATCGAGGTATCTCTTTTCCCTTCTTTATAATCTCCCAGAAATCCTGTTACTTTTACACCTTCTATTTACAACACAATCCCTCTCCCTATTTTTGTCAGCTTCAATGTTCTACTTGCATCCGTAGCTCAGCTAGAGTCCCTCGGCATCGACTCTTCTTCAACCGACCAGTTCGCCTTCAGTCCGCAGGGCACCTGCGGGGACTGTGCAGCAATTTCATCAAAGAGGGACCTGCCAACCGTATCTTTTCACTCGTGTTTCGTTACACGCCGTTTCCACAGGAAGCTCTGCGGTCTTCCAGCTAATGGCTGGAGCAGCCAAAAGTCAGAAGATCTGGATCTGGGCCTGGGTCAATTAGACCTGACTATCCTCTGCTGCCAAAATGTGCTCTAGCACCTTGAAGCATCTATTGTGCTAGATGGACTTATCAATAAAGATCTCAGACCAAATAACCGAACAGACTGGCAAAATACTACTTTATTCTCAATTCAATAAAGCAGGGCAAACTGACAAACAGACTGATGGTCGCACACTCTCACACAAACTTGATTACATAGAGGTTATATACCCCAATATGCATCATCTATGACGTCATTCTCCGTGGCAAATTGCAAAACCTATTGAAGGTAAGGGTTGGTTAAGGGAACATATGTACCTATGGCATTCATAGGGGTTATGACTTAATTGGCTGCCCCTTATCTGTAGGACATGCCTTGAATTACATCTAAATGTATATACTACTGATTATAACAGAGAAAATGGCACCGATTGGTCTATGCAACATTGTATTTCAGGTTGCCCCATAGACCCTGTGATTGGTTGGCATTCTCACCCAACCTTGGACTTTCGGCTTGTTAGAAGCACGTAAGCAAAGCGAAACACAAGTGCTTGACTCTCGTCAGATTAATCCCCAATTTCCCCCATTAGTCATCATCTCTCATCAGTCCAACCATAAGCCAAAGTTTCCCCTCTATAGTTGACCTTGTAGTCTTCTCTCTGTTCTGGGACATTTGAGGAAGTGTAAGCACATCACTATCTTCATTTGAAGCTTAATGAATATCCCTTGTTTTCAACTTCTGAAACACGTGTGAGACCGCAAATTTGTCCATTTCGACATCCTATTTACTGCTATATGATTTACTTATGCTGGGTGTTCTTGCTTGTTTTGGCCTCTAGAAACTTGCCCACTCCATTTTGTAGGAGCCTTATCCATTGTTAATTGCCCAATACTTGGCTTTTGCAAATGTTTTCTTCTTCTTTAATCTAAGAGAAATATGTCTTACGTACATGGCTTATCCGTCTGCCTCTCGTTGTGCATTGCAATTATTACTTAAAATAGTACCCTTGATACCAGGCCAACATAGACTCCTCTTTATTTTGCACACAAAACTGTTTCTCCAACGTCTCCTGACCCTGCATTCCTGGTCTGTCTCTGAGGTAGCTGGATTGAATCTTTACAAGCCAACATCAATTTTCCTATCTTGGCTGTCCTTGCCACGTTGTATTTTCCTGTATAGCAAGCTTCTATGTCTCATCTACTTTGCGTGACTGCGTATTTACACTTATTGGTCAGCAAGTTACTTCATCTTCTTTGTATATGATAACTTCATAATTTCGTACATGTTTCTCTTGTCACTTCAGTTACATCGTTACTTAGGTATTTTCATAACGTTTCAGTATGTCCTCATATATCTTCTTCATGACATCACTCTGGCCTCATCAGATTTTATTCAGGGCTACATGATGTCCATTGGTGCGTGTTGACATCCTTCCACTCTTTCAGTACGAGGGTACATTCGGTATGGTTGCCTGAGAGCATCTGATCTCTCATACACTTGATGCGGTATTGGGATAACACATGGTGTCCCACATATAACTCTTCTCCTGCTGTTCCAGTATGATGGTGGTGAGGGGTGGGAGCTGGGGAAATGAATCTACCTGCTCCTCTACCAAAAGAAAGCTTCTGGGAAGGCCCAGGAAAGATTATGTGGTACACCTTGTTATGGGGTAATAATAAAGAGACGGATAACCTCACCAGGATTTGGGAAGAAGGCCATAGTGTATTTATTTGTGTAGTAGTTACTGCAGCAGCCTTGTGATGAAAGGCATTTTAGGTTTTGTGAAAAGTGAATCTTTGTGTATATTGGTGTGTATTGTGAAGGACGTGAAGTCGTGGTGTGGACCGAAGAGTGTGGTCCGGTGGGGGAGCAGCAGAGTAGGGCTGCTCAGGGTGACTAGTGGTTGTGGTGTCACCTGGAAGATTTGGAGGGAACAGCGAGGTGGGGCTGCTTGGAGCGAGTGGCGTTTGTGGTATTGTTTTGGAGTATTGAGTGATGCAGGAGGCGTGGTCTCGCAGACACGTAAGAGAAGTAGTATTGTGGAAGTGTGTAAAAAGAGAGGTAAAAAAGGAAGAGCCAGAATTGAGATAAAATGTGGTAAGTATTGGTAAATAAAACTGTGATGTATTATCATGGGAGACACTCCCATTCATTTGTGTAAAGCATTACCTCGTTATGAGGACAAAATCATTAAGTACCCCACCCAATGGGTGTGGGACACTGCGGGCAACATTTTTATGCCCTGGCCTCAGGAAGGCACTCACACCAAGTCAGTACTGCTACACATGTGCACAAATGTACATGTCGCATATAAAGGAAAACTGTTGCAAAATCGACTAGCCATTCTGGAACTGTGGAAAATGTATGGGGAGGAGATAGAGGAGCCACCCATTAAACAATGGATACTTAATCAGCATGATGAAGGAAGCATAACACCCACAGCACCTCCTCCTCCTCCCTTGAGCACTGATATGCCTTCGGAAGCACAGGGATTACATCCATGATGGGCATTAAGAGCAGCGGCAGGGTAGACTAATCCTACATAAGCGCCATCCGCGTACAGTAGTGAAGACATAATAAGTGGTTAAAAAATAGACAAGCAAAGACCAATGTCTACACAATATGAATCCCTATGTAACTCAGCTGTGTACACAGGGAAGAAAGCGACAGGGGGGTCATGGAGATTTATTCAGGACTTACGCCCCCTGAACAATATTGTTCAGGCAGAGTTTCCATTGGTTCCGAACCCAGCCATGATAGTGTGTAACATTCCATCCCAAGCTAAATATTTTGCAGTGATTGACTTAAAAATGTGTTCTTTTCCATTCCATTACATAAAGAGAGTGTAGGGTAACTCTCCAACAACCAGACCAAGAAAATGCAACCTGCTAGACAAAAAAGCTAGGTGCACCCTTTTTCGAGAACAAGAGCTTTATTGTGTATACAAAAAGAATGGGTGACAGGGAATTATAAATCCACTGCCATAGAGCTCTCTCTCGTCTTCAAGATGATGTGTGTCTTCTAGAGGTACAACTCATCATTCACGACATACTCGATATACAGTATTCATCCCCACCCTCATTGGCTGTCTCCTATTTACATGCTAATGATTGAATGTAGCCCTTTTTCCAATTGTCTTCTCCATCTTCACCATACATGGGTAACAACCTCTTCCATCTTGAGACACACAAAGCAATTGGTTAGACTCGAATGGCACCACCCTATTGTTACTCCTACCCACGTGATATGCACCTGGTTGTCAACATGAACTCGGCAGATAACTTCGAGGGCAGCCTGGTCCTTATGAACAAAGCAACTCTTTTCTCATCCCAGACACACAGACGCACCCATCATGCCTCCCCACTGGATGGGCATCACCCTTGGCTTTCCCTGGCACAAATCACAGACCTTGTTCTCTGCTCCCCCTTGCATCAGCTACCCCTCCCCAGGGGTAGGCCTGGTGTCCCACTGATCCATCCAATTTGTGAAGCATTTAAGAGTCTTATTCCTAGGCATCTGGTAGTTCAAATAGAATGACAATTATTCTGAGGGGGTGCTGGTGTCCTAAATCCCAGCTCCTGGTTTGGCAGCTCAAGGCCTCTGCCATGGCTCTCATGAGTATGCTTTTCATAGCTTTGCTTACGTGCTGCTAACAAGCCAAATGTCCAAGGTTGGGTGAGAATGGCAACCAATCACAGGGTCTATGGAGCAACCTGCAATACAATGTTGCATAGACTAATCCGGTGCCATATTCTCTGTTATAATCAATAGTATATGCATTTAGATGTATTTCAAGGCGTGTCCTACAGATAAAGGACAGCCAATTAAGTCATAACCCCTATGAATGCCATAGGCACATATGTTCCCTTAACCAAACCTTCCCTTCAATGCGTTTTGCAGTTTGCCACGGAAGATGATGTCATAGATGGAGCATATTGGGGTATATAACCTCTATGCAATCAAGTTTGTGTGAGAGCGTGCGACCATCAGTCTGTTGTTTGTCAGTTTGCCCTGCTTTATTGAATTGAGAATAAAGTAGTATTTTGCCAGTCTGTCCGGTTATTTGGTCTGAAATCTTTATTGGTAAATCCATCTAGCACAATAGATGCTTCAATGTCCTAGAGCACATTTTGGTAGCAGAGGATGGTTCAGGTCTAATTGACCTAGGCCCAGATCCAGATCTTCTGACTTTTGTCTGCTCCCGCCATTAGCCAGAAGACCGCAGAGCTTCCTGTGGAAAACGGCGTGTAACAAAACACGTGGAAAAAGATACGGTTGGCAGGTCCCTCTTTGATGAAATTCCTGCCCAGTCCCCGCAGGTGCCCTGCGGACTGAAGGCGAACTGGTCTGTTGAAGAAGAGTCGATGCCGAGGGACTCTAGCTGAGCTACGGATCCAAGTAGAACATTGAAGCTGGCAAAAATAGGCAGAGGGATTGTGTTGTAAATAGAAGGTGTAAAAGTAACAGGATTTTTGGGAGATTATAAAGAAGGGAAAAGAGATACCTCGATTCCCGGTTCCAGGGGGACGGAAGGGTACGAACTAAAAAGACTCCAAATAGTGGTGTTAAGGATTCCTGAGGCAAGGCCAATAAGAAGAGTATGTATCAAACTCCAAAATGGAGTAAAAAATGAGATGAGATACATATACTAAAGGTAGTAAAGGAAGGCATACGCAGGGAAAATGTATTAAAATGCACATATGTATGGAGTTATAATATTTTTATGGAAAATTGGGTATTTTCGCTACTTTTTTGTTTTTGGGGTATCAGTTTTCAAACAGGAAATAAATTAAAGGCGACCAAAGGGATGGAAAACTGATTACCCCTCTCTCCACTTGTATCACACAGGTTTCTCTCAGAATATTCTTCTTTCTTTATTACGTCAGTCAAAAAAAAAGGGACAAGGACAAATATCTCCGCCATGAGACAACAAAGACATTTTATTCAAAAAATATATGCTTTATTTATTTTAAAAAAATACCTAAAAAATGGTTACCTCTACAGCACAGCATCCGTCATGCAATTTAACAATTACTAAAACAAAATTCTTAGAAACACAGTGTATGCGCAGATTTTTGGGAAGTTTTCATTGGTATATTCCATAATGCAACAAAACAAAATTGTTCTTGTTAAGGTCTAATCTTTGGTTTTGATCAGACAAGAAGACTTTTTCTATTTGTAGTCTTATAGATAGTCGACATGTTTCGGCTTCAACATTTATGAGACCCCATCTCTAGTGTCCTTTTTTGATGATTTTAAAGGCCTTCTTCAGGACAGGGGCATTTCTTTTAACCAATGTATTAATCTTGTATACCCCCTTGGTAACCACCGTAGATAACAATAGGATACAGGTGTGAGAACATGTATTCCAAAACAATTTTGGAAAAGTTATTTCTTTTCCGAGCGGGGACCGTCTAAATTGGTAAAGTGATTAGTTGTTGTGATTTATATAGACTGTATTTTACATTGAACAGGCTTGACTTTTTTTTCGGAGGTCAACATACTTCCCCTAGTCGCACTGGCTTTTAATGAACTCCTCTGCCCATCGTGCGTTTTATTTTCTCACAAGGGGAGCTGAGCTTTTACGGCTGCCGAATGCGTATGTTGTCTTTCAGAGGCGAGAGGCTGCAATGCGTCTCTTCGTAGTTTTTTCTTTTAGTCAGAAAAGCGGCATCAGAGTTTTCCAGTTCCTGTGTTCGCGCTGGTATATTCGTGTTTGGTGGAAGGGTTATAATATGTCAGTATAAAACATTTGTTGTGTTTAGATTAATAGATATAAAATGATAGTAAAAAATTCAAGTGATTAAGAAATCTAATAATCAGAAGATTGATGTCAATTTGGAGGATAAAAATCAAAGGAAACTAATAAATAAAGAAGAGATTCGTAAATGATCAATGATAAAGCAATGAGACACTAAAGACTAATAGAAAGTGTCAATGAAGGACAGAAAGAACATAGTTACATAGATTTTAAAAGTGGTTAAAATATTTGGATTTTCGGATAATAAGCGGCGATTGATGGTGCCTGTTGAAATTGATCAGTGAAGCATATTTGATAGAATAAAGAGAACAATAGAAGGTAAAGTATAGAGTATAGAGTATAAAGGTAAGTATAGACAGTCAAGATCGACTTGTCATCATGGAGGACACTCCTACAGTTGTCCAGAACATTGCCAAAATACACAGCCAAAATAAGAAAGTATCATTTCGAGTGCGTTCGAGTCAGGACCAATAAGACACTCATGTTATGGCCTCAGGAGGGTTTGTTGTCAAAAACAGTATTGCGACATATAACAACATATTTGCATGGTACACAAAAGGGAAAGAAGTTACAGAAAAGGTTGGCTATTTTAGAGTTAAGGAAGATGTACCAGAGAGAGAAAGAAGATCCAGCCGAGAAGGCTCCCCTTTCCCCTCCTGTAAATACGAATGTAGATACAGAGAAGGGATTTTATCCCTTAATTGAATTGAAAGCAGCGGCGGGGTATGTTAATTCGACATACAAGTCCCCCACCTTATAACAGTGAGGCCAATGCGGAAGACGGCAAAAGCAGAGAACGCAAATATATATAATGATACTTGATGAAAGTAAACAGCGTGATGAGAGGAGGGACAGTCAAGATAGATAGATGGAGATAGAGGAAGAAGCGAGGAAACAAAGAAATAAAGGACACAGCTAAGTGAATAACAATAGTACAGAATGAATGGATGGGAGGAAAAATATTACTTAAGCTGGATGATAAGGGCATTGATGGGGTTCGAGAAAGAGAAGAAAGAGAAGAGCAGGAAAAGAAAGAAAAGGAAGAAGAGAGAGCATATCAAGAAGAGAAGGAAACAGAAAGCAAGCAAACGGAAGAACTAAGAAGGTATGAGGCAAGGAAAGAAAAGGAGAGACTAGAAGAGAAGAGACGAGAGGAGGTAGAGGCACAACAAAATGAAAGTGTGCAGGCTGCAATGAAGGCGAGAGTTAAATGAATTAAGGGAGATGAGAAGGGAAGAAGAAATGTACAGAAGCAGGGGACTAAGCATAAGCATAGTGCCAAATGAAGCACAAGAACGACTTGAGGATGAGAGAGGGTCACAACAGCCCCGTAGGGAGCTGCAAGGGCTACCAAGAATACCAACATGGGCTGACGAGCATGAAGTAGAAAATGCAGGGAAAAGAATTGGAGATTTATATAGGCAAATGAGGGATAAGGAAGAGTATGAAATCCAAGAGGATGTTCAAGGATCTTTATCAAGGGAAATGGGAGGTAGGTCAGATGACTTCATAACAGACAAGCACAGAACACTGTTTTATAGCAGATTAGATCTTGATTATGTGGAGAAAGATAACAGTCATACAATTGTGATGCTTGAGCTGAAACATGGCGCTGGTGCACAGTGCATTCTGGGGCACTCAGAGCCATAATGGATATTTACTCCATGCCTCAGTGAAAATTGCACTTGCTTTGCTAAAAACATGTTTTCGACGTTATTCATTGCTGAGCCTGGTATGCAAGCCTCAGCCAAGGACACGGCTCTGGGAAAGCGAGAATCCACAGGTGCCGGCTGGTACCAGATATAAAAAAAGGTTTTGTTATGTCTTGCTATGCTTGCGCCAAGGTCTCAGGATGAGTTATGGAATTGTTTTCCGTGGTGCTTTAGGAGAGGGAAGCGCTTTGCTCCTTGCGATTACTGTCGGCTGGCCCGGCCGGCAGCCAACGGTCACTCATCAATGCGTAAGCGCTATTGCCAGAAAGTTCGAGAAATGCCACCCCTTTCTAGGAGTGCATATATGCGGAGCTCTGGAAAGGTCGGGTGGAAAAAAGCACAAATACCTCAGTCGGAGGGGGGACGCCTTGTTCTGACAGACCTGTGGGCTGTTGTGCTCTCGGCCTGGCTGTTATCGGGGTCTTCCAGCCGCTTCTGGCGAGATGAGGGATTCGGTTACGCCCATGGTGATGTATTCTTTCTAATTCACTATCCTTTCTGTGATTTATTTCTGTGTTATCATTTATTGCTTTATGAATAAATAGCCATAGAAGTGCTCATTATCCTCTAACTGCATGTCTGGGTATGAGTTACTGTTCCGTCTACCTGCGTTCAAAGAATTTGCTCTGCTCTGCAAATGTACTGGTGATAAATAACTGTCTGTGCACTCTTGGCGAGCAATAAAACAATCTGGGGCGTAATGATGTCAGATGAAGACAGGGAAGAAAACGAAATAGTGTGATTTTCAAAAGAATCGAGTGTAGAGAAAAGGCGTAAAATGGTCAGCTCTAGAGGACCCCAAAGAAAAAACACTAGAAAATATCGACACCATACACTGAGCGACCACAAGCATGATGTATCCCCACCTTATGATATGATATGATATATGATATGTCATTTATAACGAGCCTATCCACAAGTGTTTCAAGGTGCAACGAGACAAGGGAAACAGAGGGAAGACAGAGACAGTGATCCTACTAGGCCAGGTAACATTGAGATTACGCAAGTGCAGGGGAGGGGGGCAAGGGAAAAAGTGCAAGGGGAAAGGGGAGGGGCCAGTGCAGTACATAGGATAACAGTAAAATAAATAAAGACAAGAAATAAAAGTGCAGCCAGCTGGTGGCAAGTGCAAGGGTAAGTGCAGACATCAGGTGTCAAGTGCTAGTAGGGGCTGTAGGGATACAGTCCCAGAGTGCAAGGGTTGCCAGGGGGGCAGTGCAGGTGTGCAACTGGTGTGGGGGGACCTGGGCCCAAGATCAGAGGGTAGCCAGGTAACCAGTGCAGTATCAGATTCAGCCAGGAGATCAGCAGGGGAGAGGAGGAAAGAAAGCAGAAGCAAAGAGAAAGGTCTTGAGGTGCTTCCAGAACCGGAGATGGTTCCCCTCAAGTTTCAGAGAGGCAGGGAGGCTGTTCCAGAGGGTTGCCCCAGCAGAAGAAAGAGATCTACCACCAACTCGCTACTTGGATAAGGGACTATCCCTGAGGGAGTTGAAGGCGGATGAGTGAAGAGCTTGAGAAGGAAGATATTTAGGAAGAGAGAGTTGAAGGTATTGAGGCCTCAGGTCTCAGAAGGCCTTGTGGACAATGCAGAGGGTTTTGAACTTAATCCTTGCAGCCATTGGGAGCAAGTACAGAGATTTCAGTCCTGGAGAGATACAATCCCTGCGCTTGAGGCAAGGACATGCCTCGCAGTCCTGTTCTGTATGAGTTGCAGAGGGTGGAGAGTTGAGGCAGGCAGATTTAGAAAGAGTCTGTTGCAGTAGTGCAGCCTAGAGAGAACCAGACCTCTGGAGACAGTGAGCTTCTGGGGGAAGGAGAGGAAAGGAAGAGTAACTCTGAGGAGGAGAAGCTTGTAGTGTGACTTCTTAGAGACGTCTGAGATGTGAGGAGAGAACGAAAGTCTGGAGTCGAAGATTACACCAAGGTTTTTAGCCTCACAGGTGGGAGCAGGAAGAGGGCCAAGAGAGGCCGGCCACAGAGTGAGAGGAAAAGAGGGAGCAGGTGTGCCGATGCGGAGAATCTCGGTCTTATTGGCATTAAGGCAGAGATCATTGGCGGCACACCACTCCTGGATGGCGGACAGTCAGAGATGAGAAAAGGAGAAGAGATGGCTGAGGAGAGCCTGAAAATGAGCTGAGTGTCATCCGCATAGCACTGAAAGTTAGGGCAGGGGGCGGCAATGCGATGGGCAAGAAGTGCCAGGTATTGGTTGAACAGCCAGGGAGAGAGGTTAGACCCCTGGGGGACACCACAGGTAGAGATAGAGGAGAGGAAAGACCCAAGTTGGACCTGGGACGGTCGGTCGGACAGGAAGGAGCTCAGCCAAGCCAGGGTCTGATCGGTGATACCCAGGTTATCACGGGGACGGTTGAGCAGGATGGCATGGTTGACCATGTCAAAGGCAGAAGAGAGATCAAGTAAGATGAGGATGCAGGGGGTGTTGGAATCGAGGTTGGAGAGAAGGTCTTCACGGATGTTCAGGAGAGCAGGACAGAGACAAAGACAAACGGGCAAGACTAGCCCTGCCTGGAAAACAAGAAGTGTAGGCAGGTATGATTATGGACCAGGATTTTCACAATTTCCATTATTAGAGGAAGGGGGAGAATGACCAATATATATTCCATTGCCACCAATGGATAAAGACAATTTAAAATGTAAATTACAGAGTTTATCTTCCGGTGTGGGAAAATGGATTTATGAGTTATAGAGAATGACATTGGGAATGACGTTAGCCATAGGCGACATAAAAGGCCTGCTAGCAGCTATCCTAGGGGAGAGGGCTGACTACATTAGGAAACAAGCAGGATACGCAGGTGTGACTACACAAAACACAACACACAATGGAGCACCATTTAATAATTGTAGAGCAATTCCCACACTGTCTGTACCCTAATGCCAGATATTTGCACATGTTATGGGAATGTCCCCGAGTTCTGGATTGATGTGTGTGCAATGTTATCTGAAATGATTTGTAAAACTATTGACCCTGTCCCATTGACGTGTCTGTTTCACATCTCCTATCCATCTTTGGCCAGTGTATTTTCACGTCTGTGTCTCCTTTTGGAGAAATGCTGTATCTTGCTACAATGGCCTAGTGCACATTCCCCCAACAAAGACCACTGGTTGATTGATCTAGTCTGGGCAAATGATTTGGAAGACCAATGGGCTTGTATGCAACCACCCCAAACCCATCCCATGGACATATGGACTACGCTCACGACGTATCTCTTATGTACGAGCCCTACACCTGACTCACCTGTGGTTCCACTGCCTTTGTGATCCATTGCCCTGGAGGCTCTGCCCCTCTCGTCGGAGTCTGATGTGTACCATTCATAGATGTTTCTTCGTCTTGTTGTGCCCGACAAGGTCCACATGTACATGTTACCAGCTCCGACCTTTATGTCAAATTTGTTATCATACTGTACCTGTGCCATGTTGTGCTTAATTGTACCAATAAAGAAAGCATTTAAAAAAAATTATAATTGTAGAGCAGATGTATGGCGAGCGCTCAGAGTACAATATCCTGATGCATCAGATATGGGTGCGATTATGACTAGGAAAATGGGAGAGGATGAAGACCCTGTTGACTTCATTCAAGATATTCAAGAGAGATGGTGCCTTGAGATGAGATAACCACGGGATGAAACAGTAGCATTATTTGACCACATTTTGTGTCGGGGACTGTCCGAGCCAGTGCAATGGCAGATAAAGAAATAGGTGGGAATGGAAGCAAAACCATAGCCAGAAATACAGTTGATGATCATGCATCACTGCCGATTGTTACAAGAGAAGAATAAGAAGAAAGCCAAGAGCAAAAAGCAGGGGGAGGCGAAGTTAGTTAAGACAAAGTTATCAAAATTAGCCATAGAGAGAGCGGTATTGACGAGTAATGAGGGTATGATGACCAGCGCAAAAGAATAGCATAGCGTACCCCATGGATCAGGGTGGGTACAATTCTTGGCCGAGAGGAAGAGGGAATGGGCCTAGAAGAGGAGCATGAGGTGGATTTCAGAACCCTCAGGGAGGAGGAGGATTTAGTGGTGGACAACTGCAGCAATGTTGGAATTGCGGGAGAATAGGGCACATAGCCAGAACATGCAGAAGCAGAGGACGCATGCAGAAAAATTGGAAAACTCCAAGAGGGGGGGTGGGCTATGTTCCGCAATATAATACAGACCCACAGGAGTATTATGGCCAAGATCACACGCAGACACATACACGTGCACCACAAACACAGCAGACACAGCAAGCGCCATTGCACATGCAATTGCCACAAGGGCAACTTTGGCAAGTACCTATGCAAGCACAACAGATAAAAACTCAGCAAGTGCAGACACAACAAGCCATGGTACCACAATGGAATATGACTACACTAGTCCAGCAAGCACCCGCACCCAAATTAGGAAGGGTGACCGTGGTAGGAGAAAACCCTTTCACAGGTACAGGTATGAATTTATATCCACAATAGGACAGCCCACAGAGCGACCTGATGTGTTCAGTGCTATCTTTGACTACAGACCCCGAAGAGGAACCGAGGGTCAAGGTGACGATGGGAGGCAAGACATTTTCATTTCTTGTAGACACTGGAGCAACTAGTTTCTATGTCAGTGAGGGAAAATACCCAATGTCAGGTATTGCTATGAATGCGTAGGGATTCTCTAGGGTGATGAGCTTAGTTCCTTTTACAGACAAATTACCAATCTCTATCGGAGAACACGATGTGTCAATGCCATACTTACATTCTAGGCAGACGCCAGTTAGCATATTAGGGCATGACTTAATGATCAAACATAACATGCTGATATCTTTTACTTATGAAGGAATAGTGTGTTCTACACCAGGGATACATTATATGAATGTGAGAGAGTTATATTAGCCTTCACAGGCCGAAAAGCATTAAGAGGAGTTCCCTTAGATACAGAAGTATTTTTGTATGGAGTGACTGCTTTATTATCATGGTTACCCAGGTTTCTAGGTAAACTACTAAGAATACATGATGATTTTCTGTTTAGACCAGAAATCCCCATGGATGATGAAGAAGGGCAGATTATCCCCTTGGAGTTAGAAGCAGCAGTAGTCAGAGAGGACAGGGTGGTTCTTCATGGGACAGATGATGAGGGAAGAGGATAGAGAACAGTGATAGCCCTCATTGAATGATACAGGTTGACAGATTTGACAGAGGAGGTGCTGCTTAGGGATGAATACTTAGATGATGAAATAGTATTTTTCATAAGTCTCCATTATTGGATTAAAGTAGAGAATAGAAAAATACTGCAGAGAATGGCGCTGGTAAAAAAGAAACCGTCATTTTTCCAGGAGGATTTAGAGACAGTGCCACATATTTTATGGACCACAAGAAGTCCATATGATGTGGGTCTATTCAAAGGAGTCGGAGCAGTGAAAACCAAGCATAAACCAGGAGCTCTTTTGCCGCCAGCAAAGCAATACCCCATGTCTAGAGAAGCGGATGAAGGTATATTTGAGGCCATTTCCACTTTAATGAAGCAAGGAATATTGGTGCCATCCGATTCTCCATTTAACACGGCTGTGTATCCAGTGAAAAAATCAAAATAGGGGGTCAAGGAGATTCATACAGGGATTTCGCCCCCTAAACAATATAGTCAAAGCTGAGTTTCCTTTAGTTCCAAATCCCGCAACAATATTGTGCAGCATCCCATCTAAAGCCAGATACTTCACAGTTATAGATTTAAAGAAAGCGTTCTTTTCAATTCCCCTCCATGAAGACTCACAAGATTCAACTTCCTTTTCATATAGAAATATTCGCCTGAAACATACTCATTTTCCCCATGGATATTGAGAGTCCCCTTCAATCTTTAATAGAGTCCTCCAGGTGGACCTAGGTAATGGTCAGCTCGAAAGCGCAATAATTCAATACATGGATGACATTTTGGTGTGTAGTGAGACAGGAGAAAGAACTTCACTCACAAACTATCCAGGAGATCGAACAGCAATTTGGAAT
The DNA here is from genome assembly GCF_040938575.1 of Ambystoma mexicanum. Lineage (NCBI taxonomy): Eukaryota > Metazoa > Chordata > Amphibia > Caudata > Ambystomatidae > Ambystoma > Ambystoma mexicanum. Next base: position 1,134,326,750 of record NC_090932.1, on the reverse strand, counting down.
AAATATTATACAGCAGTGGTGACAGACATGAGCCCTGAGGGACGCCACAGCTGAGTTGGACCTGTTGTGACTGGGAGTTCTCCTTAACGACACTTGCCTTCCTTGGTCCCAGGAAGGATTTAAACCAGTTCAAAGCTAGTTCTGAGCACTTGCCCACCTTAGCTAGCCTATCCGCCATTATATGATGATTCACCAAGTCAGAGGCAGCAGACAGGTCTAGCAATAACATCATAGCCAGGCCACCTTTATCTACAATATCGGCTATGCACGATTTGACATCCACAAGTGCAGTTTTAGTCCCATGCTTTTTCCTAAAACCTGATTGACCCTTGGACAGGATTCCCCTCTGTTCTACAAAGGTGTCATACTGAATACATGAAACCTTCAGCAAGTATGGCACATTTGTAATAGGCATGTAATTATCCGGATCGTTTGGATATAGATTCTCTTTTTTCAACATAGGGGAGATACATGCCTCTTTAATACAGTCGGGAACAGATCCTCCCTGGAAGGATCAATTAATAAATGTTGTGACTGAGGGCACAATATAGGCAAAATATTTTTTAAAGTATGAAACTGGGAAAATGGCTCCCTTACAGGGCGTGGGTTTCATTTTAGCCAATATTTCTGAGACTTCACTAATGTGACCGAATGAAAGGTAAACGTGTTAACAACAGTACCTGCCTAGGTGTTGACAGGCTTTGACTTACTTCCTGGGCCTGGTGTATTATGTGTGTCAGCTGAGATACATGTCTGGTGTTGGCTAATTTTCTTGATGAACCCATTGTGAATTTTCTGGCACCAAACATCATCGATAGACACATGAGAGTCAGGGACTATGCACTTGAGCTCATTCAGAATTATGAACAACTCTCTGGAGCTAGGTTTTGCTCCCATGAGCCATTCCTCTAGTTTTTATTTTTTGGCTTTAAGGATAGTTCTTTGGTAGCTTTTGGCTGCCTCCCTGTATATTGTAAGGGTGGAGTTTGAGGGGTTTTTCCTCCACCTTCTCTCCGCCATACGCTTAAGCTTTCTGGCTGCTACCATTCAAAGTGGTATGAAGCTGTGCAGCGTATAATTCCAAGGAACCCAATGCACACCCAAGGAAGCTAACTGAGGGCAGACAATGAAGTGGAATGCCTCATAGGAGACATTGCAGGTACTTATCAGAAGGGTAGGTTTGGGGATCACACAGTAATATTTCCTTGGTATATTTTACGACATTTCTGAAAGGGGGGCATGCAGTGTCTAGAATATATGAGCTATTAATGTTACAGAGTTGGGACACAGAGGGGCAGACTAGGCTCAGCTGGGAGGTGGACCTGCAGGAGACATTGACAGATGCAGTATGGAGCAGAATAATGGCTGTCCAAGAATGTGAGATTACAGCTAATACAATTCTATATAGTACATAGGGAGTATCTAACCCCAGAAACAATAGCCAAATTTAACAATGCCACAGAACAGTCTTGCCCAAAGTGTGGATTACCTAATGCCAAAATGATACACATGTTCTGGGCATGTGTCAGTACTGGGATGAGATAGCCCTAGCGTTAGCAAGGCGGGCATAACATTGGACATAGGGTCCACTAAGGCCTGCATGCTAGGCATCTTTGCACACCGGAAGCGGGCCAGGCACCTCACCTTCAAATGTCTCGCCAACAGGGGTCCCAAATACTTAGTGGGTACATTTCTAGACACACCTCAGAACGTCCCATCAGATTTTTGCAAACTAACAGCCTCAGGATCCCAAAATGTAAACTCAAAAAAGCAGGATGAAGTAGTTTCCCAGTCATGGCATCTAAACTATGGAACTCAATGCCTGACTCCTTAAGAGCAACCCCGTCATATCAAACATTTAAGAATGATGAGAACTCGTGGCTGCGATCCCTTGACCACTGAAATATGACACTCATACTAGCTAGTTCACTGAGTTTGAACAGTATCGGATGTACTTATGCACTGTTATCCCTGATGCTATTCCTATTCTTGAATTACTGCTCTTAATCTGTCACTGCTATCGCACACAAAGCTACTGTAAATATTATGTAAATGTTGTAACTCTGATACTATGTATAATGCCTGTAACGTTGAAACTTGTACTGCGCCCAGATACCTCAGGGTTAGGAGCGCCATATAAATGAATAAACAATACAATACAATATACATCTAGCAAAGTGCCGGATAGCAATGGGCTGGAAAACATCCAAGGGTCCAGACATAAATCGGTGGTGGAGCGACCTCCAGAAATGGACATTGGCAGAAACCACAGTGTGGCAGGGGGCAATCCGAAGGGGCCAAGGGGAGCAAAACATACACTTCGGTTCATGTAATCAGATAGTGCAAGAACTGATGGCCTCTAGGTATGTGAAAGCGCCAAGGGTAGAGGAAGCCCTGGCATAAGGAACAGATGGAGATAATGTATACACGAGGCAGACGATGCAAGGGGAGGTTAAGGTGGGTGTCTCAGGCTGGGGTAAGGGTGGGGGGAGGGGAATGTACAGAATTGATTCAGCAACATATGGATATGCAATGTTTTATGGAAGTTTGTATGTTATATTGTGGTTACAAATAAAAAAATGTCCTTGGTATCCTGGGAACTAGGATATCAAACTGTATGGTATAGTCATCTGAACAACAACAAGTTCGAACATTCAGAGGAGAGATAACTTGATTTCTGGATAATATCCAGTCTAAAATGTTACTGTCTTAATGTGTGGGCACAGTTACATGTTGGTTTAATCCACAACTCTTGAGAAGATTTGGCAGAGTACCAGCTACATGATCCACAGGGTCAAGTGCCCATAAATTGAAATCTCCAAGAACTAATAACGATGCTTGAGATTTAGTATGGGATCCTAAGAACGTAAGTAACTTCTCTTCGAAAAGAGGGTTGACAATAGGAGGACGCTAGAGGATAAGTCATGTAATTCAGAGTCAATTTCACCAACATGGCCTCACAGGCATCAAGTGCTAGTGAGCTAGATAGAAAAACATTAAAGTGTTCCCTGAAGATTATGGCCATCCCTTTCCCCTGTGTCCCACTCGGTCTACATGCAGAGCCTTGTAACCTAAAGGTGTGGCTAATTGAACGGAATGTAAATTGGCTTCCTGTAGCCAAGTTTCCGTCAGAATAGCAAGATCCAACTTTACAGCATTAATATTATCAGAAATCAGCCTGACTCAGAACACCATCTCAATCCTCACGGGGTGGTGACTGGACGTCACATGATAACCTCCCTCGCTCCTCCAACTAGTTTAAAAACGGATGCCCATAGTGTAGCGAAGACATTAGGTGACGAGATGCATGATTACCTAATAACAATGACCTCAAGGGTTTCTTTCATGTGTCAAAAGGTCAAGAATTGAAGGGAGGGGTCAAAGAGAAGTGACAAAGATGGTCAACCCATTGATACAGAGGATTTATTGAAGCCACCCAGTCTTTATCCACGGTACCAGGCGCTGGTACGAATGTTCGCACGCACTTGTACACGCCCCGTTTTGAAGGATCATTGAGGTGGAAGAAGTTACCCCAACTGCTGCCAAGTTAAAAGGAAGGCGAGTTTTGCTACATTTGCACATCAAGCCATATAATGAAGAGTCCCACACCAGTCCTGCAACTACTGACAGTGAAGCAAGTGAAGAAGTTCCTGCGCATGCAGTCTCGTTCTATGGCCAAGAGCAAAGACAAGGAAAACAAAGAGCACAGCAGCACTTTAAATTGAGGACCAATATTTTTCAACATTTGATAAGGAATAAATAGACTTGCAGTTATCCAGGAACTTTCTAGATAGGCTCAAGAAACAATGTTTTAACGTAACAGAGCGGAAATTAAAGAAGCACAGTTCATCTTTTATGTTACCCATTGTAATAACAATAAAAACATTTTTGTATGCTGTTTTTACATATGCATCACGGTCTCATCCAGCTTTATTAAGAAGACATGTGAATATTGTGACATTTGTCGGCAATCCCAAAAATATTCATATAATTTTCAGGATAATTATAGCATTTATCTTACAGTTCTTGATTTAAAGGTGTGATCCATAAAGAATGAAAGAGTTACATATTCAGAGCCAAAAAAAGATGAGTAGGTTTCATAATATAAGAGGCTTATTGCCATCAAGAAAATCGATGAGCTTTCATGGAATAATAATTGTGATATCATTCTGTATTATGATTTGTGTTTTCCTCCTGATTATTATGGCATTTAGACATGTTATAAGAAACAATGCAGACATGGTGGATGACAATGAAACATTTAATATTGTCTCCAATAAAAGTACCAACAGCATTTTTGATAATCTTACAAGGCACCTATTTCGATTTAAAAGGGATGTTGGGGTAGATCATGAAGATATAAATACATATCTTGATAATTCAGCTCATTTAAAAAATAATTTATGGTATCAGCATATAAAGGAGGTGGGAGAAAGAACGTCAGATGAAAGCTGCTATGTCGTTTCCTTAATACCGTATGCTAGGAACGCAGCAAGGACATTTATTGCCATAGTGTTACGCTCACCTGGTCTCTGCGGAGGCGTTGGGGCACGGTTGCAGCCCTCCCAGGGGTGAAACCTCTCTTGTCTGGCTTTTCCCTCTGCGCCTATATGGAGGGTTGCGGCGGGACAGCGCGATTCCTGCGTGAATATAAAGGGGTTGTAAGTTTGCAGTTTACGGCCCTGACCCCCTCTTCAGATCTCTTCTCCCGAAACGTGCCTTCCCATGGGATGCGTTAACTCTGAAGGGCTCACCTGTTGAATGATAATGGCGGGCTCTCCGTCCTGCTGCTTCTGGCAGGGGCGCTTGTCTAATGGACCGAGTTCCTTCACTGGTCCCTTGTCATGATAGCCCAGGCTGGCTGCGGCTAGTCCACTTCTCTTGCTGGTAAGTGTTTCCCTTGTTTTCACTCACCTGCTCGTCTTTCGACTTTTCATATTGTATTGGTAAAGTTTGTTCTTGATCTAGTGTCCGTTCAGTGTATAATGTCTCTTTCTCTGCTCTTTCCCCATGCAAGTGATGCTGTGGTTCCGGTGGTTGCTGCAGAGATTGAAGCAGTACCGGAGATAGGAGGTGAGTAGTTACGATGGGCTGGTAACTGGTAAGTAACCTCTATGGATGCGCGTGGGTTTTAACTGCAGCGCGACCCAAGATTACGTGTCGGTAGTTATTCTAACCTTGTCTTGTCTTCTTTTCAGGAATTCGGCTTCGTTGGAATGAAGACCGCGGGAGCAGCGGCGTCGAGATCAAGCGCTGCGTGTTGCCTGGAAGATGGTCTGCTGCCGTGTGGATGTGGGCCAGAGTCCAGGTTAGCAAGCAGCTATTGTCAGGAAGATGGACTGCTGCCGTGTAGATGAGCGCCGAAGTACAGGTAAGCAAGCGGCTGTTGTCAGGAAGATGGACTGCTGTCGTGTAGATGAGTGCCGGAGTCCAGGTAAGCAGGTAGTTGCAGCAAAGGATTCAACGAGGTATGTCTGTTGCTGGTCCTGGCGGTGGTGAGCGTCTCGTTGCACGGAGGTGCAATGTAACGCGAAGCACCAGCCTGCAGGATGGAGCTGCTTATATAGCTGAGCCTCAGAATCCATGCCCACCAGCTTCAGCCTGTCTGCCACACCCTGCCGCTCCCTGAGTCAGCACGTGAAGACCCAACCTAGGGAGCCACACCCCAGTAAAGTGCACATTCTGGAATAAAGGCTTTCAGCACCACCTGGAAAGTTCTCTTGAAATAAAAGCACTCCTGCACTGAAATAAAGTGTTCCTGCTCACTTCTTTATATGAGCCTGGCGCCAAAGGCGCCAGCACTGAGTCCAGCCAGGACCCCTGTGTCTATGAGGCCCAAGGGGACATGAGTGGGACAAGTGACTCATTGCCCCCATCACTAGATGGTGTGGTTTGTGTGACCGGGGGCCTGTGGTCATGACACAAAGTGATGCCTGCACATGATGCAATATGTCTCAGTCATCTAGCAGAGTGTACGACCAGAGTGCAATTCGAATGAAAATGGGCAACTTTACGATAGTGATCAAGAAGAACATTTCCATATGAAAACACTTATGTCAAAACAAGAAGGATGGAAAGTGGGATTGGGTGGACACGCAAAAATGTATGCATCCATCCCAAATTGGAGAACAGATGAAAATCGTCAAGATGAAAAGAATAGACTGCTCAGATATGCCTGAAAGATCAGGAGAACCATAATGCTGGGAGAGACCTCAGCTATTGGTGTATGGGCGTGTTGCCACCAATACCGGATGGGAAGAAGGACTATTATCTTGCCCTGCACACTTATTGAAGAAGGAACCAGTAGCCAAAGTACAAATAGTGAATGACATATGCCTAGAGTCATGGGCTAAATACTCTAAGTTATTAACATGGGTTGACAATGAAGCAGGATCAGTATCTATAATACCACTAAAGAATGTAACAAAATGCTTCAAGAATGGAGGATTGGTTCTGGTTAGAGAAAACAAAGGATGTGGACAGACAATCGAGGTCCCTGGAATGAATGGAGGAACTGCAGTACTGATGGACTGACATTGGGCCTGTGGATCCAGAGCTTATATGCAGTTGGCTAAAAATTGTGGAGGAGTAGGTTCCATTGTACTAATACATGTTCCAGCGTTAGTGATTCCTCAAAGTGACCTCAATATTGATGGATTTCCAAAAATGAATGAACACCAGAGGAGAAAGAGATCGCTCATTCTTCACTATTTCGCATCAACATTCATAAAGGGCTATGAAGACATTCCAGATGAGCATAAACTGTTCAGCAAGACAGCAATGATAATGACATCTATATTTGTGCCTGGACTCCAGACTGCAGTGAAAGGCCAATTGGCTGCAGATCACCAGATGGGAGCTGTTACAGGCAATTAATGCAACAATAAAAGGATTCAATGCAATCAGAGAAGAATTGAGAGACAACAGGCTGATGACTCTCCAGAACAGGTATGTCCATGACTTAACTATAGCAAAGGAAGGAGGTGTGTGCGCCAAGGTCGGCCTTCTTGCTGTATACTCATACAGAGAAAAAAAGCCCTGATGGAAACAATAACTATGCTGACGACCTTGCATATGAAGATGGAAGATGAGGTCGATGAGACAGCAGGAGATGACTGGTTTTCATTTCTATTGTCATGGATTTCAACCTGGCTGGTGAATGCTTTCAAGATACTCAGAGCAATACTCATGGTGGTATTGCCAGGATTTTGTCTCATAAGGATCATCTTGGGACAGTGCCAAAAGACAGCCAAGAAAGCTATTCAGATGGAGATAACGATTGATAAAGATGCTGAAGCTGTTGAGAGAATGCAGGATGAGGAAAGTACCTGTGAGAATATAAAGAAAAGTCCCCTGGCACCTCCAGGAACAAAGTTGTAATACCCTAAGGAACATAATAAATATGTAGGATGTTGGGTATTCTGTTGACCATCAGGAGACTGCTGACACATGAATTGTATTGTGGATGAACATATAAAGAATGCAGGTCACCTGAGCGGGGTGACAAAGATATGGACCCAAAGAAATGACAGTATGAAGAGAAGATGAAGGAGATTGAAGGGGAGAATATGGTAGAGGACTCAACCAGAGGGGGGAATGAAGAGGAGCAGGTGGATGCATTTTTCCTAGCTCCCGCCCCCTCACTGCAGTCATACTGGAACAGCAGGAGAAGATCTATCTGTGGGACCCCATATGTTGTCCCTATACTGCATCGAGTGTATGAGAGACAATATGCACTCTGACAACTATACTGAATTTACCCTTGTACTGAAAGAGTAGAAGGATGTCAGCACGCACCAATGGACATCATGTAGCGCGGAATGAAATCTGATGAGGCCGAGTGATGTCAAGAAGAAGATATACAAGGACATACTGAAACGATGTGAAAATACCTAAGAAGTAACGCTGTAACTGAAGTGACAAGAGAAACATGTACGAAATGATAAAGTAATCATATACAAAGATAATGAAGTAACTTGCCGACCAATAGGTGTAAATACACAGTAACGCAAGGTAGATGAGACCGATAGACACTTGCTATAGAGGAAAATAGAACGTGGCAAAGATGTCCATGATAGGAAAATGGGTGTTGGCTCATGTAAAGATTCAATGCAGCTACCTCACACATAGACCAGGGATGCACAGTCAGCAGACGTAGGAGAAACAGTTTTGTGTGCAACATAAAGAGGAGTCTATGTTGGCCTGGGGTCAAGGGTGCTATTTTAAGGAATAATTGCAAGGCACAAAGGGAGGCAGGCGGATAAGCTGTCTACGTAAGACATATTTCTCTTGGATTAAGGAAGAGGAAAACATTTGCAAAAGCCAAGTATTGGACACTTAACAATGGATAAGTCTCCTACAAAATGGAGTGAGCAAGTCTCTAGAGTCCAAAAGAAGAAAGAACACCCAGCATAAGTAAATCAAATAGCAGTAAATAGGATGTCGAAATGAACAAATTTGCGGTCTCCTCACATGTGATTCAGAAGTTGAAAACAAGGGCTATTCATTAAGCTTTGAATGAAGATAGTGATGTGCTTACACTCCATCAAATGTCCCAGAACAGACAGAAGACTACAAGGTCAACTACAGATGGGAAACTTTGGCTTATGGTTGGACTGATTAGAGATGATGGACTAATTGGGAAAGTGGGTAGTAATCTGACGTGATTCAAGCACCTGGGTTTTGCTTTGCTCACATGCTGCTAACGAGCCAGAAGTCCAAGGTTGGGTGAGCATGCCAACCAATCAGAGGGTCTATGGGGCAACGTGCTATACAATGTTGCATATACCAATCCGCTGCCATTTTCTCTGCTATAATCAGTATTATACATATTTAGATGTGTGCTCAAGGTGTGTCCTACAGATAAGGGGCAGCCAATGAAGGGGCAGCCAATGAAGTCCTAACCCCTATGCATGCCATAGGTATATATCTTCCCTTAACCAACCCTTCCCTTCAATAGGTTTTTCAGTTTGTCACATAGGATGACATCATACATGATGCATAGTGGGGTATATAACCTCTGTGCAATCAAGTTTGTGAGTGAGTGTACAAGCATTAGTCCGTTGTTTGTCAGTTCACCCAGCTTTATTGAATTGGAAATAAAGTTGTATTTTGCCATATTTTCTGAGTCTGTCCAGTTTTTTGGCCTGAGATCTTTATTGGTAATTGCATCTAGCACAAGAGACCCTTCAAGGTAAGCACATTTTCATCTTCAATCTTTTCACTTCATCACACTTCCCCAGTATACAAAATAATCCCCTCCTGTGGAATGGCTGCGTGGCTCCTTTAAGCACCATTGCCCTGCATCAAAACTGTGTTTGCAGCTACAAAATGATGGCTGCACTGTCTTGCCAAGCACCTATTGGGCAGGATGGAACAGGGGGGGCACACTGAGAAAGCCTGCCAGTGTGTTTCTTACATGCACCAAGAAGAAAATTGAGAAGCAGCACTGCTTTGCTGCTAGATCCACATTCCCCTTGAAAAAGGAAATATTTGGCCTTATAATTAGGGCGTCCTAATGTTCTTTCTCATCTGTTCAACCTTACACAGTTTGGATCCCGGGAGATCTAACTGTGCACATCCACATTCAGATTGTGCCAGCAAAAGAGAGCACAGTCACAGAATGGCAGGCTGTGTCAGGCATGGTCTGGGAAGTCACCAGACACTTTACTTTCAGCTGCACTGAAAAACGCTTGATTTTTGGGCTACAAAATGTCAAAAATCACTGCTTAAAGGAAACCCTAGCTCTATGCGCATATGTCAATTTTAGTGGACCTGTGTCTTAAACAGATTGTGGTATAAGTGAAACTGACTAGGGCTGCAAAACAATGTTGGGAAGTCAGAAGGAAGAGAAAACCTTTTGAAACGGTCATCCCAGCAGACTTCACCATGTGTTAAAATGCGCTTTTGCAAATAAGGAAAAATGCCTGTTTTAAAAGTGTAATTTTGAAAGAAGGCCCTGTCTTGGCCTAGCAATGTAAAGGGGGTTTTGCTGGGAAACACATATGGGATGTTTATTACAACAGGCTTGCTGCTGATTCAAAACAAAATAAAATAAAGAAACAAAGGCATTGGCTATACTGGAAAAATAGCCAAACTGGGTTCTATTGTGGCTCAAGGGACAGTTGGGGCCTGGGGGCTTCCCCCAACAGGAGCCACAAGGGAGTTCTGGGACACCTACATGTTAACTGTTGCCTTGAAAACTTTGAATGGACCAAGAGGAAGAAATATCACACGCTCGTTAGACTTCTGTCTGGGCTTCAGCTTAAGACAATAGATCTGGGACACCTACGTGCGACTTTTGGAAGTGACAACCACCAGTCACTCAAGCTGGGGAAACTCCAGGGCAGCCCGGGGCTAAGCTGACATTTGGTAGTAGCCTGAAGAAAAAAAATGGTCCCAGTTGGAGGACAAAGGTAGCCCATTTTGACTCAAAAACCGAGTTTATTAATAACATTTTAAGATTTTCATCTCTGCAAAAGGACTTTGCAGGAATGTAAAATGTTAACAGCTTAAATGTAATTTTTGTGGCTTTTAAACAAGACATGGGGCCTCATTCCGAGGTTGGAGGTAGTCATGGCGCTATTTGCGCCATGACTACCTCCAATACCGGTACCGAGTCCGCCCTCATCCAATGGGGACTTACCGGTCTATTCCGACCTTTGCAGCACCGGTAAGTCCCCATTGAAAAAGCCATTCCCTATTCCCATTTCAGCCCCCATAGGGCTCAATGGGAAGGCGCTAATAACCGTTATTAGCTCTGAAGTCCCTTAACGGGCCCCGCCCATAACGCCTGGTAAATCCAGGCGTTAAGGAAGGGACCTCGGAATAGGGCGCAAAGGGTTTACCGGCCCCAAATGTCCTTAACGGTGCCCGGTATCCCTTTGCGCCCACCACGTAATGAGGCACATGGTAGCCTTCACTGGCATATTTCTCTCTCCCTCATCCTTCCTTCCCCATCCCCCTCCTCTTCTCCTCCTTCTCATATGCAAATTGTTCTACATACTGTTTTTGGTCTAATTCATGTAAATTGTTTGCTTCTACTGTTCTATGTTTGGTGTATTCTTGTTGTTAAACCCTAAAGCGCCTTCGATTAAGGCGCTATATAAATACAATAAATACAAATACAAATATTGTGGACTGAAATGGCAGAGAATTGGATATTCTGAGGAAAGTGCACATGATGCCACTTTGAAATTCAATATTCACATGCCATATGATAATATATACGCATGTATAAAGTTATAGAATTTTAGGTAAAACAAATTCATTGAAAATGACGAAAAAATATTAGACGGACAAAACAAAGTCCTAGGAACGTGTGAATTGGACTGCAATGCTCTGTGTGAAATATGTAACCTGCCTATGTAATTTGCCAAAAGGCCACGACTATACAAATGTGTGATTTATGTTAAGATTGATTTTTGGCAAACAGGACTGTGGGATGACTTTTCACCCCATAAAATACAACCTCATAAACTGAGTCTCCTCCTTGAGGAGGCGATTAATTTAGGCTGACCTATCCGATTCCTGGGGGTAGTTCTAGCTTAGTTCTGCCCAACAATATAACCGCTGGTGGCACCCGCTTTATAAAAGGGGTGGGAGCTCACAGGGACAGGACACTCTCTCCTAAATTTCCAGCGCCTGCGTATACAGACATTCCAGATCCACCTTTGCAAAATTCCAGACTCTACTGCCAGGCCAAAGCATAGCTGACCCTATCCCAGCCAGGCCAAAGCATAGCTGACCCTATCCAGCAAGACCATTGATCCAGAAACCCCACTAAAATCCCAATAACAAGGAGGAAAAGCTGTGGTACCCTTTTTGGAGTATCCTGTGACCAGACCGGCTTTTGCCCACTACCTGCATGCCCGCTGTACCCTTACCATCCAGTGACCAGACTTGCCCAGCTGTTTGCTTTGAGGGGCACCCGCTGTGTGGTGACTAGAGTTTTTAAGTCCAGAACCCATTTGACTGTCCCCAAATTCCAAACTCCAGCGCTGATTGTGAGTTTCCCCCCCATCCCATAACAACACATAGCTTCCCTATCTTGATACCTTGTCTTGGTTCCACCTTCTAAGTAATCCTATTCATACCCTGGTAACTTGTTTAAGACTGTTAGAATTCTCTGTGCATCCGTCCTTGAATTCCTAGTGTTAGAGCCATTCTTTCATTCACCCCATCTTGTAACTCCTTATCAATATTTTGATTAAATTAATTAATTTTCCCTAAAGAAAAGGGGTACACCGCGTGAAGGGTGACAACTGCAGTGTAGCTTTTACATTCACGGGTGGCGTTCCTCTGTTCTAGCCATTAAATCCAGTTTAAGTAAAACTTGTCCTTTCTTTCCAAACCGATTTTCTCATTTTAACTGCTTTATTTTGCAAAGGGTTTAAAATCTGTTTTTGCCTCTTATTTTGTGAGGGATTTTGATTGTGTTTGTTGTCTAATATTCCTGAGTCCCTGCTGCTTCTTTCTATCCACTCAGAATTAGATTAATTGGGGTTTGAGGGAACATTGCAGGGGGAAATCTTAACTCAGGTGCTAGCTATCCTAATTGAAAAAGTGCTCCTATTCATTTGTGCTTTGAATCTGTTCTTGTAGAAGGTTACCCAAGTGTGTTTCAGTAGTTTTCATTGTAATTATCAACCCACTGGTGATTTCTGCCCAATATCAAAATTGTGTGATTTCCTTTGTAATTAAAATAAATAAATATTGTATTCCCACCAACCGACCTGGTTCATGGCCATTCTGGCCTGGGGCATTTATAAAAGGGGGTGTAAGACGGGTTGGGTATCGGCTCAATTCAAATTCGTAGAAAATAAAGAGAAAGTATTCTAATTGAGCGCATCATCAAGTGCTAAGGTCAAGAGTCCTGGTCCAGGTGTGTGACGCCAATTAGAATCCTTCACACTCCCCCCACTACTTACTTCTGTGGATCCATTGAGGGTCCTCGGTATCGAGTCTCCACTAATGGGCAGCTGCCGTCCGCCCTGCGGGGTGTCCTGCGGGGACCGGATAGGAATTTTCTCCAAGGGGGCTCCTGCAAACCTCTTCTCTGTTACGCTTGATACTGCGCTCTCCACATGGCCCCTTCCGTAGTCTTCGGGCCACGCACGGCAGGGAGCCCTCGACAATCCTAGGACTCTAACGAACCATCACCTCTGCTACCATCTGTAAAGACGGCCTGGGAAAACCCAAAAATTATGCCGAGGATCAGGATTCAGAGAAACCAGACTTTAATGATGACAATAGGCCAAGTGAAAGGAAAAACCTAGCTTTACTAACATCCAAATAAAGCAGGGACAGCATACAAGCAAAAAAGTCACCGATCTCAGAGCTTCCATAGAAAACAACAGCTTCTAAGGTGAACAATCGCCATAACTGACGTCACATTACAATCTTGGTTGCTGCCAAAACCTACAGGGTGAAGGGATTGGTTAGTAAGGATAACTATATATGTATTCTATAGGGGTTACATTTCTACTTGGATAATCACAATCTGATGGCTCCTCCTGAAACCACATCTAAACTGATAATAGTAAGTACCCATCATCTCTACAATACCCTATTGGTTTGAAGAATACGTACTGGGTGGCATAGCCTGTGGGGTTTCGATTGGTTGCTTTCTACTGACCAACCTTGGACAACTGACAGGTCGACAAGACATGAGCCAGACGGAAGCAGGGGGAGAGAGGTCCATGTACTGCTTTCTCTTCAATTAAAAAAGATACCATCCCTAATTCCTAGGCCATGAGCCGGGGCGAATGTTCTGTAGTTGGCCTTGTATGGCACCCTGTTTCTGCAATTATGTGTGAGGACCATGGCAGGTGTCCTTTCTGTGTTTGTTGCTAAAGAATAGGCAGTGTTGTTCAATTATGGGTCAAATGTGCTGAGACACGGTTTGGAATTATATTACCATTAATTTATTGGGATTTTACCTAATATTAGTGCAAGTGTTATGGTTTTGTCTAGCACTGGAGACTCTCTTGATCCATTCCCCATGAAGTCTTTGGGTTTATAATTTTCCTGCACCTGGCTTACAAAGGCCGTTTGTTCTTCTAATTGATATAAGAATATATGGCTTGTGTCTTCAGAATGGTTATCTGGTGTTCTCTGAGATGTTCAGACCCTCCCTAATGTCTCAGTAACCTTGACTTGGGTTGCTAGCTACTGTCAGAGCTCTGCACAATCTGTATTTCTGTGATGTAAGCATCTTTGAGTTTTCATGAAGTCTTGAGGCCTTCTGTTTACTTAGAAGCGTGCTACAGTTTCCACTTTGGAAAAGATGGCTGCGCATCACTATTGTGTTTCGATGTTGGTGACTAGATTTGTGTATCGTTCATGTTGCAGTCAGTTTATACATTGCTTACGTTAGTATTCTTCATTTCTTCTGAATGCAATGTCAATATTCTTTGTGTATTAATGCATATTTGACCTCGTGCTTCCCTTCTTCATGTTGTGTGCACATTTGCTTCGTGTCTAATGCAAGCACATGTGATGTCGCAGAATTAGGTTTGTTTTCCTTGTGCCATCTCAAGCTTAAATTGTGTCCATCTCTTGTGTACCTGCTTGGGATATGGGTGGTACGGTTGTCTTTGTGAGTAACGTTTCTCATCTAGGCGGTATTGGGCCGGGGTAGGGGCTGTAGCCATGCACAGCATATTCATCTGTCCCTCAACACTTCTTTGCACATTCTTTCCAAATGTGCTTGGAGTTCGTTACAAATGCTATATTTCAGTGATCTAACATTGTGCCCCACCGGGACTCAATAGTATTTGGTGAGTGAGCAAACACTTTCAAGCATCACATCTTTTCTGAAAATACCTCGTTGTGATTCTCCAGCTCCTCCTCCAACTCCATATTCAAGTCAATATCCAGAACATGCTCTTTGCTGCAGGGTTCAGCTTTAATGTAAATCTAGCCTGGGTCTCCCATCCCAAAATATTAAACCCTTTCTTAGCAACATAAATGTTATTTTCCGCCAAACGCCGCTTCAATACTAGGCTTCTCTGAAAGTACCCAGACCCCAACAATCTTATCCTATCCCCTTGAAACTGTTCAGGGTTAATCCACCCTTTAAATAGTTTATTCCTGGGTAATGATGCTGCTTGTAGCTCCTGAATCTGCCATGAAATCAATACCATTTCTGCAAACTGTCTCGTTTCATTTGGGCACCTTTCTCCCAGGTTCCTCCCTCGACATCTGCACCAGGACTACAATGCTCTCCATGTTATCCTCCTCCTCATACTAATCTTGAACAATAGTTCTCACAACGTTGCTTCTTGTCAGGGCCCACAGGGCTCCGTGAGCAATGTGGTGCCTGCTTATGGCGATTTGGGGAGGCTCAGTGGCAGCAAGGTCTATTCCTCCAGGCCTCCTGCTTTTGGGGGTGTTGGTGGTCACGTGACTCACTAGGGGATCATTGTAGGCTCATGTGACACCCGGCGAGCCCTGCCAGACTGGTGAAGCTGCAACACTACCGGGAAGCAGTGGAAAGGGACAGTAAGCGGTGTACCTACGCTTCTCAGCTGTTCCTTGTATCAGTTGCTGCAGAGCCTCACCTTGCAACTCACTTTGTGTACCCGACCCTTCTACATGTGTTGGGCTCTTCTGGGTCTACGTCCCTGTAGTTGTGCCCTTGTTCTACCAGAGACAGGCCCATCCTGCATTTCTTGTATTTTTTGTACCGGTTTTGCCCTCCACCGAGGTGGTCTCCTCATATCCCTCAGCAATCAGAGGATTCTTTGTGTGCCTGCCTGCTGTCCAAAAGGTTGGCGGGGTAGGTGCGGGGGAATGGGGGGGAGGTGGTTATCTCCCATTCTCTAGCAGACAGATTTAAGAGAAGGATTTCTCGCTCACATGGTTGTTACGAGTCCCTGCTAATTGTAAAACTTCTGAACTTGTGGCACTTCCTTGAAAAATGTATCAAACGTTTGCAATTCTTGCACTCTTTCCCCAGTGTGGGGCAGTCCCTCCTTGAGGCAATATGTTCCATGCGTCCACATCAGAAACATTCCCTTGACACAAAAGCATTCAACGTACCACCTTTCTTATCACCCAATATTCTTTGCCTGGAAGTTTATGTGGGGCCCTATCACCCACATAAGTGCATGTTCTGCCATTATGTACTTGTTTATTCAGATCTACGTTAAAAAACGAATATAAGAAAGCTCAAATTACAAAATTAAGAAGACCACTTGTTTGCATTTTGTAAATCAAGTTTTTCAGATTTTGGTTGTTAGTCCACCGCTGGGCATCTAATGTATGGCGGGGTCACACCTGCAAACCCTGCAGACCATAATAGCGAACTAGGGGGTGGGGAACACCCCCACAACCCTTGTTCCCCTTGTTCGGTATTATGGGTTTTGATCTTTTGTACCAGGCGGAATGCACACTAATCGTACATTCAGTCTTTTCTTCCCAATATTTTGGGGTAAACCCGTTAATTCCAATGATTGTATGCTATTCGCTGGTGCCCACATACTTTTGGCAAAATGGATGGTCTCCTCAAGTGTTGGGATTCTGCAACCCTACTGCTAAAATGCAAAAGGATGGCATATAATCCTGAATCGATTCTTCAAGACTTTAAAGTGTAAAAACAGTGCCTCTCCACAATTACATTAATCTGTGCTGCATAGTGCCTCTCTAATCTCCTCAGTCCCCCCCAGCTAAAATGGGAAACATTGAATGTCCTCTTTGAATTTAAGCCAACCTCAGCGATCAAACCGCAGTCCTCAAGCCGGACACTTCACCACTGCAGCATATAACCTGGTGAAGAATAACAAACAACTAAAGGGTAAATGTCCCATTTCGGTTCTGCAACTAGTTCCAGGGAAAACATTTGTATTGGTTCTTGGAGTTTAAAACATGCACACCTTTTAACGTTTTCAAAAACACTACTAGAAGAAAATATCCCTGCTGGGTTTTGTGGGTGTGTGATTTTATGAAAGGCAAATGCCATTCGTCCTGTGCAATTTGGGTGGTTATGCAAAGCCAATTTAATTAAATGTGCATATTTCACCTTGATATGATAATTTCTCGCGACGTCACAACCTATTCGTTTCTTGATGAGTCCTCCCACTTTAAGTTTTAGGACTTGACCCCTGCATGTGACTCATTTATTAGCACGTTTACCGCAGCATCCCTCCTATTTGAGGTTTGATGTGTACT
Source organism: Ambystoma mexicanum (assembly GCF_040938575.1). Taxonomy (NCBI): domain Eukaryota; kingdom Metazoa; phylum Chordata; class Amphibia; order Caudata; family Ambystomatidae; genus Ambystoma; species Ambystoma mexicanum. The sequence goes on along the minus strand of NC_090932.1, from coordinate 1,134,309,578 downwards.
GAACCTCTGGTCTATAGTAAATGAGGCAGCATTTACTCACAGAGGTAAGAAAGATACACTTACCCAAACATTTTGCGAAACAGCACGCCTTCACTGAAGCGACGTGAGTACATGATTTACATTCAGAACTCCTTTACCACTAGGTTCATGGAGCCAAGTACAAAGGTAGGTTGGTTAGTCGAAGTCTATTTAAATATATGCGTGACTTGGAAGAGATAGTTAGAGTGATGTAATTTCTCTCCATAACTGTCTAGAAAGAGGATGTACTTATCCTGATTGGAAGTCTTGGAAGTCGGATAAGGATGCAACCGCACATTGCACTTACATATGGAAATTGGGAATAGGTATGTTGGCAAATTATATGGAGATGGGGCTGCATGGACATAATCACTGTAAATTGTCAATTCATAACACAATGCCATTTGGGTGTGGTTTCTAATGTGGTTAATGTCATTTACTTAATGGACCATGTCACTGTGGTGCCCTCGGTTGCTCCCAGGTTGAATTTGACAACATGGTTGGTTTTCAAATGATTTAAATGTGGGGGAACAGCAAACTGGTTAGTGACTCGCATTTTGCTCAAATTAGAATGTGAACCCTTGGCAACATTATTGGTTGTTATTCACAATGTATGGTGATGGTTTTTGGATCATGCTTGCGAATCAATGAATATATAAGTGAAGTTTATTCTTTTGTATCAAATGTAGCTCCTGAAGAAGGGGGTTGGGTCCCCGAAACGTGTTGAGCAAGATTTTTGGAGATTATATTTAAATCATCCAGTTGCCAAATATAGAAAGATAAAAGAAAACACAAAAGATTGTTGTGTATTGTATTGTATGCAAGAGTATATATATTTTTCACATCACTGCCAAAGAAATTCCATAAAGCCAGTTATCTGGCATTACGGCGTACAAGGGACGGGAGGGCTGTAAGGAACTCATGGTGGCAACAGTAAAGACAGACACAAGTGATCACAGTTCAAGGGTGTTTACTAAACTGTATAGATCTTTGAGAAAAATGCCTAATCTAAACCTTAATCTAAGATTGGAGCAAGCTACGACCATCAAACAATAATAAGGCAGTCCTAGTGGCGTCTTGTAAAATAAAAGGGCCTATTCTAAAAAAAAAAAAAAACTATTGCCAATCCTTACCGCTAAGTTACAAAAGAGTGTGGTATAGTGTTCACAAGAAAAGAAAGAAGTGTTCACAAAATGATAAGACAGGATGTTATAGCCGGGGTCTCTCTACCCCATGTTTTTAGCATTGGACACAGTGGAACTTTCGAGCACAGCACACTCCTGGGCTTCTCCAGAACGCGGTTGCAGTTCCTTTCAGTGTTATCAGGACCTTCAGTGGTCAAGTCTCTCCTACAAAGTCTCTTGCCGCCAGGGGCCTGATGTATCAACAATAACAAAAGTTCCTTTCAGTACTCTTATACATTGGGTGATGACTCTTCATGCCTGGATCCCCCTCAACTGTGCTCCTATCCACTTGAATATTAGCCTCCATCGGGTTCACTACAGCCTTTCACTCACAATCTTTTCATCTGTAGTATTCACGAGTCTCAATGTCCTTGTAAACAACCTTTCACTGTTGACATTCCTCAGCTGGGGTCACTCTTGTCAACACAATGTTCACAGGGTTAACATTTGCCAGTTACACAGTTCGCTGTGCTTTATCTGTAAGGAACTCATGGTGGCAACAAGTAAGACAGACACTAGTTATCACAGTTCAAGGGTGTTTATTGAACAATGAATTCCATATGCAGGTTCTAAAAACCCCTATTCTAAACCTAAATCTAAGATGGGAGCAAACGTCGACCATCAAATGAAAAATAAGGCCATCCTTGTGGCGTTGTGTCAAATAAAAGGGCCTATACTACGAAACCCTTACAACTAATACAAGAAAGGGTGAGGGGTGGTTCTCAAGAGAAGAAAGACATTTTCTCAAATAAAATGTCAGGATGCAGTAGCTTGGGTCTCCCTTCCCCACCTTTTGACCACAGGGTAAGATGGGAGCTTAGTGCACAATACAGTCTTGGGCTTCTCCGGCACAAGATGACAGTTCTATGGCAGTTCTCAGGACAGTTGATGTCCAAGTCTCATTTCCTTTGACAGTCTCTTGCCTTCAGGGACTGACATGCTCAAATAACAAAGGTTCCTTTAACCAGATGAAAGTTTGTTAGGGTGATACTGATTCACCCCTGGGTCCCCCTCTTCTGGGCGCTGACCCTTCTCAATTGTAATACACAGTTCAGATAGGGTGATGGTTTCATCCCTGGGTCCCCTTCTTCTGGGCGGTGACCCTTTACATATCGTATTCCTTAATTTATATGTCAATTCTTTTCTTACTTGAAGTTTGGATGATAGCTTCCCCCCTGGATCTCCCTCGTTGGGCTTGGACCCCTCTTGACTGGCCGTGCTCGGGTAATGGCTTCACCCCTGGATCGCTCTCTGCCGGGCTCGGATCCCTCTTGACTGCTAGTACTTGGGCGATAGCTTCACCTCTGGATCCCTCTCTGCCAGGCTCGGACCCTTCTTTTCTGGCATCCCTCCTTTGGATTCACTCTTGCTGTCTCTTAACTTTGCTTTAACTTTTGTCAATCTTGGGGTGACAACTTTTCACACTTGGATCCCCCTCTTCTGGGCTCCCACCCCTCTCGATTCTCAGCCTCCCCTCACTGGGTTTCCTGTGGTTCTCGATCAAGGTGATAATGGCTGACCCCTGGTTCCCCTTCTTCTGGGCGCTGACCCCTCATTACTTTCCATGCTTTCTTTTTACACAGTTCAATGTTTGCAGGATTCACTTCCCTTTCTTTCACAGTGCTTGTAGATCAAAGTCTTTCCATTGTACAGGGATTTTGCTAGGCCCTCTGTATGACCATTTTGACATATTTCGCTGGTCCATCTACGGCCTTCTGGTAATTGTAGTTTCACTCAGATGGGGATCGACCAGAGTCTCTTTAGTTAGCACTCATATGCTGCTGTTTTCCCTTTGCAGCTGGTCTCCCCTGTACACTTTTACATTTCATTCACAGTTCCTCAAACTTGGTTCAAACTTGTCAGTTTGCGATTCTCTCACTCAACTTTTAAACAACCTTTCACTGTGGACAACCCTCAGCCGGGATCACTCTTGTCAACACAATGCTATCGTTCATCACCCCGCTTTGCAGGCATCCCTCAGCCGGGTTCACATTTGCCATTTACATAGTTCGCTTTGCTTTATCACAATGCAGGATTCACTTCCCTTAGCTTTCCTCTTGGTTATGGGTCAAAACCTTTCGACTGTATAAGTAAAACCCAACCCTTGTATGACCACTTTGACCTACTACGTTGGCCCCTCCTGGGGCCTCCTGGTATCTGTAGTATTAACTAAAGGGGACCAACCACAGTCTTTCGAATAAGTGCCCACGCAGTGCTGGACCACTCTGCAGCTGGTCTTTCCCTGCGTTTTTAAAATTTCTGTGACAGATAAGTTCTTTGTTCAAATCATGTTGCCGTTTGCAAACTTCGCTCAACACAGCTTGGTCTATTATCAGGTCTCCCTCCGACTCACCGGCTGCGCTGAACTCCTTGGCGTTTCTTATCTCCTGAGTCAAGGACGGTAGCAAAAGCGCACCTCTCCCCCTTGGTCATCAGTGTGGGAGGGCTCCGAGCACCGCTGACATCTGTTACACCACACGCTAGCTCTAGCTCCGGGTCCAATAATTCCTCTTTCAGAGGCTTCGCAGGTCTGGGGCTAAAGGTGCAAGGGCCATTCCCTTCTTATTGTCCTTTCCAGTCTTGCTACTTTTCTCCCTCTTGAACTGCCGTCTGGAACAGCCGCCTCCTCATGTGTTTTGCCTTGTCCTGTGGAGAAGGGAAAGGGCCATCAGGTGTGCATAGTTATTGTTAATTGCCTGACTCTGCCTGGCCGGTATCACTACATATTATCCCCACCAAACATATCGCCGTAGATATGGTCGTCTGGAATGGCCATCAGCGATATTTTTGGGAGGGACAATTATTGGGATTTTGGGGGTTTTTGGGAGCAGGAGTTGCAGGGGTGCCCCCCGCTCCTTTAAAAATAATGCAGGGGTTGCGGGGGTGTCCCCCGCAGGTTGCATGCCTTAATTTTGCCGCAAAAATATGGCGATATTTTTGTATGGCAATATTTTTGCTGGGATATTAACACATGGAACCGCCTGGCCTTTGTGTTGGGACATGTCATGTAAACGGCCCTGGTGTTAGTCTGTTGTCTTTCATGGTTTAAGAAAGTTTTCGTGTCGGAAAGGGAGGTGGAGGGGCTTCTCAATATCCTACAGGGTAGTATGGGGAAAAGTAGTTATGAGGAAGGGGGTACTGCATCTCACCCATAGGTGTCTCGCTTCCACTCCCGGAGCACCCACCATCCAGGTGATTCTCTCGCACTGGTCCGCCCCCAGGAACTGGATGCACTAGCAATGGTCATGTCCTGGCCACCTGGATGACAGATCCCTGGGGATTAGTGGGTGAGACACCTTCAGGCTTCTCATAGGGCCCATAGATTGGGCTCTAGGTTGTGCATTTATATTCACTGCCTCGTGTCAGGGTAGTTATACCTCCCCTGCACCCAAACAGTTTTTTGTATATTGTAAACAACTGTTGGGTATATTGTTCAGTCAGTGTGTGCATGGTAACAATCTAGAGCTACCTAATGGTGAAACACTGTCTGGCCCTCCAAACGTATCACATTATTCAGAAATGCAGCTTTCTTTTACAGTGTGTGTCACCATCTCTGGAAGACAAATATGTATCAAATGTTATTTTCCAAACTGCCCTCATGACAGGTGGTTTTGCCTGAAGTGACAAGGAACTGTGATGGAAAAGGTGCCTGCACATAGGCAAACATAACCATATTGGCACATTATTTTCCAGAAATGTAATTATTATGTGTTCACAACGTTCTGTGATGGAGCGCTTCAATTAATTCACACTGCATCCAGCACTTGAGCCAGACACATGTCCTGCACTGCTTCTTCTGAAGCTGTGAGCATTAAACCAAACTCATCAGCCCAAGGGTGTCTTCTTTCCTCCTCTGATTGCATGCATGACGAATCGTGCCGGATCAGCAACTGACAATATCCACTACAAAAATCAGCTCACTAGCAATACAGCAGGTCGCCTGCAGCCTTCAGCATACTGGTTTACAGCCCCTCAACAGACAGCTGTCTTCATTAATGACAATCATACACTGCCCACCACTGTCATGGACCAGGCCCTTCCTTGTAACCCTAACACATCGCCAGTGGTAAAGTGAGGTAGACCTACAGTCTAAACAAGTATGTATTTATTAAGGCCCATGACAAGACAGATGACTCAGGAAGTTGTCCACGATCAATTCTCAACTGTCAACCACCCCATCCTCCCCGAGGTCAACATGAACATTTCAATTACGCCATACCAATACTGTTCAATGGCACGCAGTGCAAAATGGCTACTGCACAACATGCCCTGGAATGCAAAAGACTAAGATACCATCACAAATGACTAAGTTAGTTACCCCCACCTTATGGGACAAATCACACCTCTAAATAGGGTCAAAATTATTCTTCCCAGTGGTTTTAGTTAGATAAGAAATTGAAGGGTGAGCTTTTAGTGCTGGGTGTACCCTAAATAAGGGTGCAGGAGGCTTAGGTAAGAGCTACCTGCCCGTACATACATCAAGATACTCTGCAAACATGTATTTTGGGACACAGAGCATGGCCACAGGTGGTCCTGTTTGCATCCAGTATGCATATTGTAAGTACATCTCTCTCTGCATCAGTTTTTAAATTAATCAAAACCTGTAAATAAATGACTCTCTCAGTCAGTATCTAAATGCTTCAGTGGATAAATCACACTTATGCTATAAATACATCACCAATGGAGAGGAGAACAAATATCACCAATGTAGGTTGCTGTTCATACAATAAACATTTTGGGAACATGGGAATGACCTGCGATAGTGAATCAAGGATGCAACACTTCTGACCACAAAATCCAGCTTGGTGCTCGTTTCATTTGTCACAACACTCACCCTCACATTAAAATGTCTTCAAACACAACATATATATATTAATTTGGACAGCCTATATTGTGAAGTTTGTGACAGAAAAATGCACTGGAAAATACTAATGAGAATAAGGATCTTTTGGGTGTGAGGCTAGGGCTATCCTGCTTGCACAAAGGATGACTTCACATTTACCTAATGCTTTATTTTCACAGCTTGTAAATCGGCCACTGCATTTATTATCTACGGCGAGACTCTCCTGGATGTTCCAGGGGCGGCACTAGCCCAAGGCTTGGGAGGACTTCAGCTCTCCCAAATTGAGGAGGTTGCAGGCATAAGGCAGCACTCTGCCGTGACACCCGGCCAGGGGCTGCGATGGGAAAGGGGGCTACCACAAGAGCCTTGTCAAATTCATCACCTGGGAGAGCAGAGCGTTTACGTTTAAACAATAATTAACATACCAGTGGCTGCAAACGTACAGAGGTAGAAGACAAAAGCCTGCACAGGTGATATGATTATACATCCTATGATGAAGCCAAGGGCTTAACTACTGGGCTCAGCTTTTAGATGCCCACGGCTCCAAGGATTAGCTCTCTTTGTGAAACTAAATAGCATCCAAATTGGGGCGAAATACACTTCTAAATTGCTAAAGGAAAACAAAATTGTTATTCAACCTCTGGGGCTAAAAACGAAGGGGGGGGGTGGACAACCTGATGGGTTAATTGCCTCAGTCATGAGCAGCTTAAAAAACTGTCTTCCAGCCCCCCAAAATGTCGAGGCCGGCTCTGCCCTGGTCTAGATCATGTTTTCATGCTGATGATGAGCAGACAAGGAAATAAATCCTTATTAGTAGTAAAATCCTGATTCCAACCTTAGGCACAGGAACACAAGTTCCAAATGTGCTCCTCTGCACAGGAAAATCCAAACGCCGGCCCCATATCTGCTGTACAGAACAATCCACCTGCTGCACAAGACAAACCTCTCTTCAACGCAGGGAGGGATGGCGTTGGGCTTTACAACCTTTTGAGATTAAATGGGCCGGAGCCTTCCAGCAGCAGCCCTGGTGTTAGCAGTCTGAATACACAGTAACATCTGCTTTAAATCTGCATATTAAATGTGAACTTTGAGGGGCTCCCATTACAGGCTGCCTTTACTGGCACCATCAGGCCATCACTGTGGTGTCCCCTTTAAGTTGTGCATGCGGCGGAGTGATGTAACTCTGTCGCGTGCGGCCGCCAATAAAAGGGGCAGATCACGTGGGCTCAAGCAGAGCATGCGTGTAGCCCAGACGAGATACACTGCCTACTGTATCTTTGTATGCCGGGGGGGCTCACGCCATACAGGGAGGTTCCAGCCACGGGACTCCCATACCACACTGGCGACGCAGTGGTTGCACAGACTAAGACGGACCAGCTGTGTCATGCGGCAGTGAGAGGGAGGTGACGGTTCGCACACCAACCTTCTCTCAGGCCACGGGGCCGGCATGTACACCGGTTTCGGATGCCATTTTGCTGCACCTGGTGCGGGAGGTTGCAACTCTGAAAAGAGTGCTTGTGCACCTCCCATGGACAGTTTTTGGATACGTGACTGGTCATGGGGCTGAATCACTGGTGGGGACGGGGTCAGAAGCCCCAACCATTAAAAAAAAAAAAGGGCGGATGGTAGAGCTCGGAGAAGAACAACACAACGTTGGTGTTCCCCTCTGCCACCCTCCAGCATTTAATTATTTGCTTTCCCTGTGACTGCTTCATCTGTGCTGGTGAGGCAGTGGTGTTTTAAGTGACTTTGTATGCAACAATGGGTGCAGCTGTGGAGGACATGCTCTTCTGGGTGTGCTCAATATTTAACACAGCCTTTCTGTTATTTGGAAGGGCGGATGTGCGGAAGGTGGAGAAGAGGAACAAAGGTACCGACGGTGCTGGACTCTGGACAGTCCATTATTTCTAGTGCTGGTGTATCCACCTCTGGCTACTATGCTCCAACATGGGCTGCAGCCCTTGATCACAAAGGGGTGCTTGTGCGCCCACCAACATGGGGGATGAAGCACAGGCAGATGGAGGGCCTGCGGCAGGCCCGCCAGCCGCACCAGGGGGTGCCCGAATCCCACGCCAACAAAGTGCACTTGCAAACATGCCAGAGTTTGACATCTCGGGGGCGCCATCAAGCCTGTGTCCACGCTGGAAGTCTTGGTTTGATCGGATGGACTTCTACTTCAGGGCCACGGGAGAGACTGGTGAAGACAGTAGGGTGGCGCCACTTCTATACTCAGCTGGTCCGGCAGTACACCAGCTATTTCAGTCACTGGAGCATGTGGATGCTTCGTATGCTGCGGTGAAAGATGCACTGCGCCAACATTGTATGCCCCTAGCGAATGTTGGCTAGGAGAGATTCGTAATGTGTAATGCCATGCAAAAGGACGATGAATCTCTGGAAGGGGTATGGACGCCTCCAGCGGATGGTGATAGAATGTATGTGGGTCAATGAGCAAGCCATGATCCGGAACCAACTAATTCAGGGCTGTGTGTCGGGGAAAGTCTGACGTCAAGTTCTTTGAGAGCCGGGCCTCATGTTGCCCCGCATTCTGGAGCTAGGGCAGTCACATGAGGTGGCGGAGACGCGGGCGTCAAGAATGAATGCAGCAATTCGCCCTTCCATGTCGGAAGAGGTGTGTGCAACTGCCCGTGGCTAAGGGGCAAGAGGGGCCCGTCAGGTGGCTACGCAGCAGAGGGACAGGACCATCCGGGGGCCCGAGTCATGCTTGAAGTGCAGACATGATCTGCCGCATCCAACACAATGCCCAGCTAAGGGCAAGGCGTGTGGGCAATGTGGCACGATGGACCATTATGCCCACATGTGCCTTCTTTATTTCGAGTGTGTGTGGCCAGGAGGCAGCTGAAGTGCATGGTGCAGGTGGATGGGTCGCCAAAGCGGGGCTGGTGGACACCGGATGCTACGAGTCACTGAGAGAACCCCCAAATCTGCAGCATCCAAAGGCATGCATATTCACATTCGGAGGCAACAGGACCATCCCGCAAGTAGGGGCCTTTGTATCGAAGGTCAAGCATGGCATCACATCTATCAAGGCACGTTTCTTCGTGACAGACATGAGCACTAAAACCCTTCTGAGCTGTGCAGCGGCCGAAGCGCTTGGCATTGTCAGCTTTGCCTACAGCGTGTATGTGGAGGATGTACAGGTAGTCCTTGAGAGGTTTGGGGAGGTGTTCACAGGAATTGGATGGATGATGGGTGATCCCGTGAGGCTAAACATCGATGAGTCCATTCAGCCGATAGCCCTCAAGCACCGAAGGGTCCCATTTCAACTACGGGACCTGGTGGATTAGGAATTGGACAACCTCGTAGACCTGGATATCATCGAGAAGGTGGAAGGGCTGAGGCATGGGCGTCGCCCATTGTGATCACCTGCAAGCCCAAACAACCGGACTCCGTCAGGATTTGCATCGACATGCGCCTCCCCAACAAGGCCATCAAGTGGGAGAGGCACCTCACCCCAACTATTGACATCATTGCGGAGCTACAGGGTCCGAAATTCTTCCCGAAGCTGGACCTCCGGGCAGGGTACAACCAGGTCATGCTGCATCCAGAGTCTTGTTACATCACAGTGTTTACAACACACAAAGGCTGTAAAGATACAAGCACCTCAGCTTCAGTAAGTCGTCAGCCACTGAGGTTTTTCAGAACTTAATACGAGGAGCCCTGGCTGAGCTGGAAGGCGTCCTAAACATCAGTGATGGTATCCTGGTGTTTGCCAAATCTGAGGTGGAGCATATGACACGGCTGGTGAGAACTCATTCAGGCTCCGGGTTTAACGCTGCATCGAGAAAAGTGCGAGTTCCTCCGAACAAGCATCAAGTTCTTCAAATTTGTGTTTAAGAAAGGTGGGTATCCCCGGATCCCCTCAAGGTCAAGGACACCATGGATGCAAGGGCCCTAGAGAACATAATGGAAGGTCGTCGTTTCCTGGGGATGGTCACCTAGTGTGGCCGATTCATTAGGTACCTTGCCACAAGGTCAGAGCCACTGAGGAGCTTGGCTAAGAAGTACTCCACCTGGCAATTGTGCCCCCTCGAGCAAGCAGCCTTTGAGGATGTAAAAGGGGCCCTCACAGCAGAGGACAACATGGCATTTTTTGACCCTGCACTCCCATCGGATGTGGTGGCAGACGCTAGCCCATTTGGCCTGGGAGCTGTCCTCATGCAGACAGATGGCAAGGGGGAAGCAAGACCCATAGCATACGCCAGCTGCACTCTGTCGGAAACTGAGCAGAGATATTTGCAGATTGTGCCTCAGTTTGTTCTTCGTGACATCACAACGAACCACATAGTTTAGCATGTATCCAGTAGAGGTAGCAACCTCGAAATTATATCTTACTTTTACTGAATATACACCTATATTTTCCTATGAACACATGAACTCGGACTTGTGTGCACCTCCACACACCCAATCTCTACCGTATTCAAAGATTGAGCCTGAAGCCTTGGCAGGACTGTGGGGGTGCCAGCATTTTCTGACTCTACATACTGGGAAAACCGGTGACAGTCATAACAGATCACAAGCCCCTGCTGCTGATCATGGCAGGATCGTCCTCCAAACCAACTGCCAGGATTGAGTGATGGATGCTGGCCCTGCTCGAAAATGGTGTCTCCCTGATATACCACGCAGGCGCAAACAATGCAGCAGACTATTTGTTACGCCATCCCAAGACCCTCGGCGAAGAGTGAGACATGTCCAGTACGGAAGAGGCTGAGGATCACGTGCAGCTTCCCGTGGAGGCTGCGACACCAAATTCGCTGCCCATACAGGAGCACGAAAAGGCATCCGAGAGGGACGAATGTTTCAGGATCCTTCGATTCGCACTGCAAAAAGGGGAGTGGAAATCTGTGCTGGAGTGCCTAGGTAAAAGGACCCAGGAGGCTCGGATGACGCTGTTGCAGCTATGGAGGATCCGGGCGGAGTGAACATTCACCGATTCTGCATTGCTACTGCGAGAAGACAAGATGGTGATGCCTGCTCACATGGATCAGCAGGTAATTGAGCTTGTGCACCATGGTCACCAGGGGATGGCCAAGACAAAGGTCAGGCTAAGGCTAAAGGTCTGGTTCCCGGACTTGGAGAAGAGAGTGGAGGCGTTTGTGGCGGCCTGTGTATGGTGCCAGGCGGCATCCCCGGCGCAGAAGGACGCCCAACTGAGTCAATGCTTCGAGGAACACAGCCATGGGAGGCAGCACATGCAGTCTTTGGATCAACGGGTTGGATGTCCACTTCCTGGTGGTGACCCAGTGGTCTAGGTACCCAGAAGTGGAGTCAGTGGCATTTGAGGACATGGAGGTGGCATTTGACAAAATCTTCGCAACCTATGGCCTCCCATAGACTTTTTGCTCAGACAATGGATCGCTCCTTCCAAGGCGAGAGTTTCGCTGAGTTCCTGAAAGGGTATGGGGTTCATGACAGGAAAGCCACCCCTGTCTAGTCCTGTGCTAATGGCGAGGCAGAGCGATTTATGAGAACACTCAACAAGGTGTTCCGTATCGGCAGGGTCAATGCCTTCGCACAGCCCTATAGCAGTTTCTTCAGGAGTATCGATCGACTCCACACTGCTCGACTGGGGTGGCCCCCGCTGAGGCCATGTTTAGGAGATGCCCAAGGGGCCTGCTGTTCGATGCAAATGAACGGGAGCCCACTGTTATTGACGATGCTCAGGTGGAAGAAGAGAGGAGGAGCCGGAATGAGAGCAAGAGCATGAGCATGAGCATGAGACAGGGACTTCGCAGTACCAGTTCGCCCCAGGAGATGAGGTCATTGTAAAGAATCTGCATCCACAGGGGAAACTGTCACTAACATATGGACGATGGACGTGGTCACTGTGAAGGGGTCGATGGTGACGGCCTCCGATAGAACAGCTACGGTGACCAGAAATGCCAGCTTGTTCAATAGAGTAGGAGAAGGCACGCAGAGCCGGAAGGTGGTGGTGGGGCGGCCAGCCCCCAGGTCCCCCAGGGTCGGGGGGACACAGGTTAGGAGAGTCTGAGCTGGGAAGGGGCAGTCGGTATCCTCAACGAACTGGGAGGGGGAGGCCTGCCCACCTCAATGACTATGTGCTGGACCCCTGAGTCATGCAGGTGGAGACTATATGTGTCGACAATGGTGGGGTGTTTGAAGTTGTTTGCAAAATGGTTGAGTGGGTGGTGGTTACTTGTTAAAGTAGTATTTATTCGTTATAAAAAAGGAGTGTGTGTCCCCTTTAAGTTTGCGGCAGAGTGATGTAACTCTGTTGCATGCAGTGCCAATAAAAGGGGCAGATCACGTGGGCTCAAGCAGAGCACGCGTGGAGCCCGGACGAGATACACTGGCCACTGTGTCTTTGTATGCAGGGGGCTCACGCCATACAGGGAGGTGCCGGCCACAGGACTCCCATACCACAGTCACCTTCCTCGCCTCTCTCAGTATCCAGCCAGCAATCAGCTTGTTGTCTTTGTTCTCCAATTTCATCTGTCATACATGCCAACTCTCACGATTTTGTCAGGGAAAGAAACTGCTATTTTTCACATTTTTCTGCCTAAAATTATACTTTCCCCAATGCATTCCTATGGAGAAATTGTTGTCTCCCGATTTCTCTGAAAAGATCTCCCTCTCAGGTAGGGTGGTGTGGGGACATCACATGATCGCGGGAGCGTGGTCTCGCGAGATCTCGGCATAACGAGATCTCGTGAACCCGCGCTCTGCGAGAAAACGTTCCCACCAGTGTTGGCGAAGCGCCAGACCAAGCGGTCGACCCAGAGCGCTGCTCCTGATAGTGAGCCATCAAACCGAGGCCCTGAAGAGCCTGATGATCCTGCTTCCAGGGCATAAATCCAAAGCCACAGGAGGCCACATGGGGGCCCTGGAAGCTTACAGCGTGCCATCCTTGTTCACACCTAGCCCCAGTGAAGTAAATGAGAGGCCCTGAACTGAACTGTGAGCAATTCCCCTGCCTGCACGAGGACAAGTTTATGTTCACATGTTTGTCTTGCAATAAAGACAGTTAGAACCCACTGAAGCTTCCTGTCGTCCTTAAAGGCCACAACTTAATTGGCGACGAGGATATCAAAAGACCCACAGGCCCACCATGCAAAGCGCCACACCGCCCCCTGCTTTTCTCCCCTCACCAGGGACCCCGGCAATTCCGTGGATGCATTGGGAGCCCCTTTTCTCCACCTATCTGGAGGCTGTGGGCGGCACGAGATATGCCCCCGCCAGGAAGAGGGTGATGCTGCTGAATGCATTGGGGGTTGAAGGTCAGCGCATATTTGCCAGTTTAACAGCCATTCCAGTGGTCGACGACGACAACGACGTCTACAAGGAGGCGACTCGTCGCATTGTGAAGAGGTTCACCAATAAGGAGAACGTGGTACTACACAGGCTGAGGTTCTACACCCGTAAACAGGAAGGGAACGATCCCGTGGACGACTACATCACCAGGATGAGGGAGCTGGCTTCTCTTTGCGCCTTTGGCGAAAACGCAGAACAAGTTCTCTGCGACATGCTCGTCGTTCACACTAACTCCAGTAAAGTGCAGGACAAGTTCATCCAAGAAAAGGAGGTCACCCTCGACAAGGCCATCCAAATTGCCAGGGCGGAAGAAGAAACCTCTAGCAGATGCAAAGAGGCGGGAAGTCACCTGCCCGTACCCGAACTTGCGATGCTACAGTGGAGAGGGCGCAGAGACAAGCAGTCCCGCGACAGCCCCAGGGACAAAAGCCCCAGGCAAAAGGACATGCCGAAATGCTACAGATGCGCCAGCACCAAGCATATGGCGAATGATCGCGACTGCCCCGCCAGGAATAAGGAGTGCTCCAAGTGCGGACGCATTGGTCACGTGGCCCCGGCATGTACGTGGCAGGAGAAAAACGTTTCCCGCGTCGATGGCGACCGCGCTTCAAGCGATGATGACGAACTACAGGACAGACCCATGGTCGTCATGGTCAACGCCCCCCATGCAAGGAGGGAAAAGCCCCACTGCACCATCAAAGTGGATGGAATGGAAACACGTGTCATGTCAGATTCAGGATATGACCTCACAATCCTTCCCATCAACACGTATAAGGAGATGATGGGACAAGCACAAGTAGAAATCAGAACGACCAGGCAAAAACCAACGGTGTTCGGAGGTGCGACGATCGACCTCCTAGGCTACATCAGAGCCCGGATCGAATTCAAAGGGAGGTCTACCACCACCAAAGTGTACTTCTCACCCAAGGGCCCAGCCGTGCTGGGATGGGACGATCAACACAAACTCAGTATAAAACTAGATCCCAGCACTCCGGAACAGGTACTCATGGTCTCCTCAGGAGCAGCGCAAAATTTCAAGGAGATTTTCCCGGGCCTGTTTTCCAAGAACCCAGGGAAAGTGAAAAACTTTGTCGTGAAGATTCGTCTTAAACCCAATGCGGTCCCTGTGAAACACAAAGTCAGGGCAGTACCTGCTACGGCGAGACCTGCATTGGATGCCCACCTTCGGAAGATGGTCGAAGAAGGAACAATCGAGACCGTGGAATCCTCAGAGTGGCTGAGTCCAGTGGTGTTAGTCAAAAAGAAATCCAGCAACGACCTTAGGATATGCATCGACCTGAGAAGCCTGAATCTAGAGGTCGTCACGGATAGTTTTCCGCTCCCCAGCATTAGCGAAATTGTCCTCATGATGAAAGAGGCGGCAATCTTCTCGAAGCTGGACATGCGTGACGCCCATCACCAAATTCCTCTACACAAATCTTCACGCCCCCTTACAGCGTTCATCACTCCTTTCGGGACCTTTCAATATACCCGCATGCCATTTGGGTTGTCGTCGGCAGCGTCCGCATTCCAGAGGATGATGACTCCGTCAGGATTTGCATCGACATGCGCCTCCCCAACAAGGCCATCAAGTGGGAGAGGCACCTCACCCCAACTATTGACATCATTGCGGAGTTACAGGGTCCGAAATTCTTCCCGAAGCTGGACCTCCGGGCAGGGTACAACCAGGTCATGCTGCATCCAGAGTCTTGTTACATCACAGTGTTTACAACACACAAAGGCTGTAAAGATACAAGCACCTCAGCTTCAGTAAGTCGTCAGCCACTGAGGTTTTTCAGAACTTAATACGAGGAGCCCTGGCTGAGCTGGAAGGCGTCCTAAACATCAGTGATGGTATCCTGGTGTTTGCCAAATCTGAGGTGGAGCATATGACACGGCTGGTGAGAACTCATTCAGGCTCCGGGTTTAACGCTGCATCGAGAAAAGTGCGAGTTCCTCCGAACGAGCATCAAGTTCTTCAAATTCGTGTTTAAGAAAGGTGGGTATCCCCGGATCCCCTCAAGGTCAAGGACACCATGGATGCAAGGGCCCTAGAGAACATAATGGAAGGTCGTCGTTTCCTGGGGATGGTCACCTAGTGTGGCCGATTCATTAGGTACCTTGCCACAAGGTCAGAGCCACTGAGGAGCTTGGCTAAGAAGTACTCCACCTGGCAATTGTGCCCCCTCGAGCAAGCAGCCTTTGAGGATGTAAAAGGGGCCCTCACAGCAGAGGACAACATGGCATTTTTTGACCCTGCACTCCCATCGGATGTGGTGGCAGACGCTAGCCCATTTGGCCTGGGAGCTGTCCTCATGCAGACAGATGGCAAGGGGGAAGCAAGACCCATAGCATACGCCAGCTGCGCTCTGTCGGAAACTGAGCAGAGATATTTGCAGATTGTGCCTCAGTTTGTTCTTCGTGACATCACAACGAACCACATAGTTTAGCATGTATCCAGTAGAGGTAGCAACCTCGAAATTATATCTTACTTTTACTGAATATACACCTATATTTTCCTATGAACACATGAACTCGGACTTGTGTGCACCTCCACACACCCAATCTCTACCGTATTCAAAGATTGAGCCTGAAGCCTTGGCAGGACTGTGGGGGTGCCAGCATTTTCTGACTCTACATACTGGGAAAACCGGTGACAGTCATAACAGATCACAAGCCCCTGCTGCTGATCATGGCAGGATCGTCCTCCAAACCAACTGCCAGGATTGAGTGATGGATGCTGGCCCTGCTCGAAAATGGTGTCTCCCTGATATACCACCCAGGCGCAAACAATGCAGCAGACTATTTGTTACGCCATCCCAAGACCCTCGGCGAAGAGTGAGACATGTCCAGTACGGAAGAGGCTGAGGATCACGTGCAGCTTCCCGTGGAGGCTGCGACACCAAATTCGCTGCCCATACAGGAGCACGAAAAGGCATCCGAGAGGGACGAATGTTTCAGGATCCTTCGATTCGCACTGCAAAAAGGGGAGTGGAAATCTGTGCTGGAGTGCCTAGGTAAAAGGACCCAGGAGGCTCGGATGACGCTGTTGCAGCTATGGAGGATCCGGGCGGAGTGAACATTCACCGATTCTGCATTGCTACTGCGAGAAGACAAGATGGTGATGCCTGCTCACATGGATCAGCAGGTAATTGAGCTTGTGCACCATGGTCACCAGGGGATGGCCAAGACAAAGGTCAGGCTAAGGCTAAGGCTAAAGGTCTGGTTCCCGGATTTGGAGAAGAGAGTGGAGGCGTTTGTGGCGGCCTGTGTATGGTGCCAGGCGGCATCCCCGGCGCAGAAGGACGCCCAACTGAGTCAATGCTTCGAGGAACACAGCCATGGGAGGCAGCACATGCAGTCTTTGGATCAACGGGTTGGATGTCCACTTCCTGGTGGTGACCCAGTGGTCTAGGTACCCAGAAGTGGAGTCCGTGGCATTTGAGGACATGGAGGTGGCATTTGACAAAATCTTCGCAACCTATGGCCTCCCATAGACTTTTTGCTCAGACAATGGATCGCTCCTTCCAAGGCGAGAATTTCGCTGAGTTCCTAAAAGGGTATGGGGTTCATGACAGGAAAGCCACCCCTGTCTAGTCCTGTGCTAATGGCGAGGCAGAGCGATTTATGAGAACACTCAACAAGGTGTTCCGTATCGGCAGGGTCAATGCCTTCGCACAGCCCTATAGCAGTTTCTTCAGGAGTATCGATCGACTCCACACTGCTCGACTGGGGTGGCCCCCGCTGAGGCCATGTTTAGGAGATGCCCAAGGGGCCTGCTGTTCGATGCAAATGAACGGGAGCCCACTGTTATTGACGATGCTCAGGTGGAAGAAGAGAGGAGGAGCCGGAATGAGAGCAAGAGCATGAGCATGAGACAGGGACTTCGGCAGTACCAGTTCGCCCCAGGAGATGAGGTCATTGTAAAGAATCTGCATCCACAGGGGAAACTGTCACTAACATATGGACGATGGACGTGGTCACTGTGAAGGGGTCGATGGTGACGGCCTCCGATAGAACAGCTACGGTGACCAGAAATGCCAGCTTGTTCAATAGAGTAGGAGAAGGCACGCAGAGCCGGAAGGTGGTGGTGGGGCGGCCAGCCCCCAGGTCCCTCAGGGTCGGGGGGACACAGGTTAGGAGAGTCTGAGCTGGGAAGGGGCAGTCGGAATCCTCAACGAACTGGGAGGGGGAGGCCTGCCCACCTCAATGACTATGTGCTGGACCCCTGAGTCATGCAGGTGGAGACTATATGTGTCGACAATGGTGGGGTGTTTGAAGTTGTTTGCAAAATGGTTGAGTGGGTGGTGGTTACTTGTTAAAGTAGTATTTATTCGTTATAAAAAAGGAGTGTGTGTCCCCTTTAAGTTTGCGGCAGAGTGATGTAACTCTGTTGCATGCAGTGCCAATAAAAGGGGCAGATCACGTGGGCTCAAGCAGAGCACGCGTGGAGCCCGGACGAGATACACTGGCCACTGTGTCTTTGTATGCAGGGGGCTCACGCCATACAGGGAGGTGCCGGCCACAGGACTCCCATACCACAGTCACCTTCCTCGCCTCTCTCAGTATCCAGCCAGCAATCAGCTTGTTGTCTTTGTTCTCCAATTTCATCTGTCATACATGCCAACTCTCACGATTTTGTCAGGGAAAGAAACTGCTATTTTTCACATTTTTCTGCCTAAAATTATACTTTCCCCAATGCATTCCTATGGAGAAATTGTTGTCTCCCGATTTCTCTGAAAAAATCTCCCTCTCAGGTAGGGTGGTGTGGGGACATCACATGATCGCGGGAGCGTGGTCTCGCGAGATCTCGGCATAACGAGATCTCGTGAACCCGCGCTCTGCGAGAAAACGTTCCCACCAGTGTTGGCGAAGCGCCAGACCAAGCGGTCGACCCAGAGCGCTGCTCCTGATAGCGAGCCATCAAACCGAGGCCCTGAAGAGCCTGATGATCCTGCTTCCAGGGCATAAATCCAAAGCCACAGGAGGCCACATGGGGGCCCTGGAAGCTTACAGCGTGCCATCCTTGTTCACACCTAGCCCCAGTGAAGTAAATGAGAGGCCCTGAACTGAACTGTGAGCAATTCCCCTGCCTGCACGAGGACAAGTTTATGTTCACATGTTTGTCTTGCAATAAAGACAGTTAGAACCCACTGAAGCTTCCTGTCGTCCTTAAAGGCCACAACTTAATTGGCGACGAGGATATCAAAAGACCCACAGGCCCACCATGCAAAGCGCCACACCGCCCCCTGCTTTTCTCCCCTCACCAGGGACCCCGGCAATTCCGTGGATGCATTGGGAGCCCCTTTTCTCCACCTATCTGGAGGCTGTGGGCGGCACGAGATATGCCCCCGCCAGGAAGAGGGTGATGCTGCTGAATGCATTGGGGGTTGAAGGTCAGCGCATATTTGCCAGTTTAACAGCCATTCCAGTGGTCGACGACGACAACGACGTCTACAAGGAGGCGACTCGTCGCATTGTGAAGAGGTTCACCAATAAGGAGAACGTGGTACTACACAGGCTGAGGTTCTACACCCGTAAACAGGAAGGGAACGATCCCGTGGACGACTACATCACCAGGATGAGGGAGCTGGCTTCTCTTTGCGCCTTTGGCGAAAACGCAGAACAAGTTCTCTGCGACATGCTCGTCGTTCACACTAACTCCAGGAAAGTGCAGGACAAGTTCATCCAAGAAAAGGAGGTCACCCTCGACAAGGCCATCCAAATTGCCAGGGCGGAAGAAGAAACCTCTAGCAGATGCAAAGAGGCGGGAAGTCACCTGCCCGTACCCGAACTTGCGATGCTACAGTGGAGAGGGCGCAGAGACAAGCAGTCCCGCGACAGCCCCAGGGACAAAAGCCCCAGGCAAAAGGACATGCCGAAATGCTACAGATGCGCCAGCACCAAGCATATGGCGAATGATCGCAACTGCCCCGCCAGGAATAAGGAGTGCTCCAAGTGCGGACGCATTGGTCACGTGGCCCCGGCATGTACGTGGCAGGAGAAAAACATTTCCCGCGTCGATGGCGACCGCGCTTCAAGCGATGATGACGAACTACAGGACAGACCCATGGTCGTCATGGTCAACGCCCCCCATGCAAGGAGGGAAAAGCCCCACTGCACCATCAAAGTGGATGGAATGGAAACACGTGTCATGTCAGATTCAGGATATGACCTCACAATCCTTCCCATCAACACGTATAAGGAGATGATGGGACAAGCACAAGTAGAAATCAGAACGACCAGGCAAAAACCAACGGTGTTCGGAGGTGCGACGATCGACCTCCTAGGCTACATCAGAGCCCGGATCGAATTCAAAGGGAGGTCTACCACCACCAAAGTGTACTTCTCACCCAGGGGCCCAGCCGTGCTGGGATGGGACGATCAACACAAACTCAGTATAAAACTAGATCCCAGCACTCCGGAACAGGTACTCATGGTCTCCTCAGGAGCAGCGCAAAATTTCAAGGAGATTTTCCCGGGCCTGTTTTCCAAGAACCCAGGGAAAGTGAAAAACTTTGTCGTGAAGATTCGTCTTAAACCCAATGCGGTCCCTGTGAAACACAAAGTCAGGGCAGTACCTGCTACGGCGAGACCTGCATTGGATGCCCACCTTCGGAAGATGGTCGAAGAAGGAACAATCGAGACCGTGGAATCCTCAGAGTGGCTGAGTCCAGTGGTGTTAGTCAAAAAGAAATCCAGCAACGACCTTAGGATATGCATCGACCTGAGAAGCCTGAATCTAGAGGTCGTCACGGATAGTTTTCCGCTCCCCAGCATTAGCGAAATTGTCCTCATGATGAAAGAGGCGGCAATCTTCTCGAAGCTGGACATGCGTGACGCCTATCACCAAATTCCTCTACACAAATCTTCACGCCCCCTTACAGCGTTCATCACTCCTTTCGGCACCTTTCAATATACCCGCATGCCATTTGGGTTGTCGTCGGCAGCATCCGCATTCCAGAGGATGATGAACTCTCTACTTAAAGGACTCACAAATGTTTCGTTCTTTCAAGACGACATTCTCGTGTATGCCAAGGACAAGGAGACCCATGACAAAGCACTCAGGGCAGTCCTGAGCAAGCTTCAAGAGGCGGGCGTTCATCTACGCCACGAAAAATGCGTTTTGGAGTGAGCAAGGTAGAATACCTTGGGTACTGCATCTCCAGCGAAGGGGTCAGCCCCAAGAAGAACCTCATGGAGGCCATAACAGATGCCCCAGCCCCAATGTCCAGAGAAGAAATACGCTCGTTCCTGGGCCTAGCCGAGTACTATGCTAAATTCGTCCCAAGGTTCTCCGAAACAATGTCCCCCATGAGGGAACTTCTGAAGAAGGGGGCAGCCTACTCCTGGGGCCCAGAGCAAAATTAAGCTTTCTGTGAAATTAAAAGGAGAATCCTACACGCACCATGCCTGAAACCATCAACCCTGAATGGGACACCTGCTTTACCACAGACGCCAGCGCATACGGGCTGGGGGCCACCCTGACCCAGAAGAAGGAAGACACTGAAAATATTGTGGCATTTGCATCAAAAGCCCTATCATCATTGGAGAAGAATTACTCCACCGTTGAGAAAGAAATGTTGGCATGTGCCTCGGCCGTCGACTACTACAGATCTTATGTTTGGGGCACGAAATTCAGGCTGGTCACCGACCACAAACCCCTCATTCACATGTTGAGCCCAGGGGGCACCAAGACTGCCACCCCGAGACTGGCCAGGATCGCTGCAAAGCTTCAAGAATATACATATGAGATAGCCCACATTGTGGGCTGGAAAAACGCACAAGCGGACTGCATGTCCAGGCTCCTGAACCAAAGCGCCCCTGGTACCACATTCTTGGAAGATGAATGTGTCTTAGCCTCCATCGGTGACTTGAAGAACGGCAAGTACATGGACCTGAGTGAACGCCACTGGCAGGAGGAGTTCGAGCAGGACGAAGCCCTACGGCGCGTAGCAGCCTGGGTCCACGAAGGGTGGCCCGACGAAAGAGCGATCCCTGAAGGCCTTCGTCCTTACTGGAAGGTGAACGAGGAAATCACCCCCATGAACGGTCTCATCCTCAGAGGCGACCAAGTTATCCCGCCCAGCGGAATTCGCAAAGTGATATTGTGCAGAGCACACTCAGGCCATCTGGGATGCAGCATGACCAGACGCAGGATACGCGACACCTACTGGTGGCCAGGCATGGACCAGGACATACGACAAATGGTCGAAAGGTGCTATGAATGCACCAACAGTGACAAGCGCCTAGCCGTGAGACAAGCCACCATGCTGCCCACCGAAGTCCCCAAATGGGTGTGGCGCAAACTAGGGTTGGATTTCATTGGGCCTCTGGACAGCATGCCCCCAGAACACAAATACGGGATAGTCACGGTCGACTATTTCTCCAAATGGGTCGAAGTTGACTTCACTTCAAACATCACCACAAGCACAGTCATCGAAGAACTCACCGCCACATTCCAGCGGGAAGGTCTCCCAGAAGAAATTGTCACGAACAACGGGGTCCAGCTGGTCTCTCGAGATATGGAGAAATTCCTCAAACTCAACAACATTCGACAGCGGAGAGCAAGTCTCTACCACCCACAGGCCAATGGCCTGGTCGAGCGGGCAAACCGCTTCATCAAAGGGGCGCTATAACTGGCGCATACCTCGGGCCTAGACCCGTACAAGACAGTCAAGGAAGCCGTAGCAGCCCACCGCATCACCCCCAACGCTGTCACCGGTGTTTCGCCATTCCATCTGCTAAGGGGGAGAAGGGCAGCATCCACACTGGTACACCTTGACTCCATCAAGTGCGAGCTGACGAAGACATGGACATGGAAGACGTAGTTTTCCGCATGCAGCGTAACAAAGAAGCCAAGAAGGCTCAAGGGGACCTGCGTCGAGCCGCTCGCCACACAGCATTTAACAAAGGCGACCTAGTAAAGATACGCCTCCCCCACAAAGACACTTCGACTGGCTCCAGATACAGTAGTCCCATAGAAGTCCTGGAGAAAGGGTCAAACCACATTTGCACCAGCAACGGAAGGAAATGGAACCTAGAAAGGGTGGCCATGTACCGCAGGAAAAGACCTATTAAACAGCCACACTGGGAAACTGGAGAAGGTCAAGACCACCAGGAGACATCCGAAAACCCTCGTCTGTCAGAAAGAGATGCCTCGGAGTCAAACTACGGCAAAGAGCCCTCAAGCCCCAACTCTCCAACCCCAATCAGGGAGTCACAGCGAAGAGTAAGACAAGGAGAACCCGAATCACCCGCACCTCCCCAAGAGTGTTCCCGCAGTCTTGCCCCATGTCCAGATCTAAGTAGACCCCAGATAGAGAGAAGGAAGCCCAGCAAGTTTGCAGACTTTGTCATGGAATGACAGTCCATCCTTTTTCCAGCAAGGGAGGTGTGTGGGGACATCACATGATCGCGGGAGCGTGGTCTCGCGAGATCTCGGCATAACGAGATCTCGCAAACCCGCGCTCCGTGAGAAAACGTTCCCGCCAGTGTTGGCGAAGCGCCAGACCAAGCGGTCGACCCACAGCGCTGCTCCTGATAGGGAGCCATCAAACCGAGGCCCTGAAGAGCCTGGTGATCCTGCTTCCAGGGCATAAATCCAAAGCCACAGGAGGCCACATGGGGGCCCTGGAAGCTTACAGTGTGCCATCATTGTGCACACCTAGCCCCAGTGAAGTAACTGAGAGGCCCTGAACTGAAAGTAATTCCCCTGCCTGCACGAGGACAAGTTTATGTTCACCTGTTTGTTTTGCAATAAAGACAGAACCCACTGAAGCTTCCTGTCGTCCTTAAAGGCATAGCTCTCAACCATTTATGTCGAAAAGGCGGGTGAAAACAACCGATTTTATTTTTGGCGGGTGAGAGGCACATTGAAACGAATGGGCGTGAAGTTGGCTTGGCGGGTGAGTCAGCTGTTTACAAGGCGGGTGACACCCGCCAAAAGCGTGTGAGTTGAGAGCTATGTAAAGGCCACAACAGGTGGCCAACTCTTTGATAATCTTTCATAGTCTGTCGCGGGACACTTGCCCACAAGGCGGTGATGACGTCACACTGTCATTCACGTTTGGCCCGCCCTTTTTTTAATTAAAATTTTTTTAATGGCTCGTCATTCCTGGCTTAATTGAAATGCAAATGGTTTGTCCTTGGGAGGTGATGGTCACGTTTTTTTATCTGTAAACATGACCATCACAACCCCTTGAACAAAGCATTCGCATTTGAATGAAGCCAGGTGTCACGGCGTTACAGCTCGACCTGCAGGCTCAAAAGGAGCCAGGGCTGCAGAGCCGCCAGAGAAAGAAAGCAGCAGGCGGCAGCGCCGTGCTGTGTCCATGGCCACTTCAGTTTGCACAGTGGCTGTGCTAGAGGCAAGTTGTCCCGACGCAAGTGCGTCGGGACAACCTGCGTCCCACACAGCCACTCTGCAAACTGCGGGACAGAGTCCCTAATTGCGGGACAATCCCGCGAAATCCGGGACAGTTGGCCACCCTACTCTCAGGTACATCAGAATGTTGGCATGTATGAACTGTATAATTGCTCGTTGTCATGAACCCCCTTCCGCTTTACTCTGTCTGTAATCTTATCACCTAAAGGGGTACCTCAGGCTGTTTTCCCCAATTTTAGGCAGGGAGCCCCCAAAAATAGGGTTAAATGCGCTTCGACCAGCCGTGACATTTACATAGGACTACACATTCTGCAAGGGTCAACATGTGTCACATTGTAAACTAGTTTACAGGAAATTAATTTTCATTGAACTGCTTGCGGCGCCTTTATTCTGAGTAACGCCTGCCCAATGATTAAGTGGTGCTGTAGAGCCTACCTTGATGAGTTGCCGTAATACATAAGCACCTTAAACGAAACGTGCAAGTCACGTGATATGAAGACGTAGTAGCTCATGTTTGGGTCCGTTTCTCGGATCTGAAGTAGCCTAGCCTAGCCTAGATAATGACATTGCCATTCTGCAGTTAGAGTAAGGAAGTAAGTGTGAGTCCCACCGTCCCTAAGGGAAGTGGAGGATGCGCATTTGTTGTCTTCGATTCCATGCTTGTATATTGAACTACGGGGACATCAGTGCTTTATAAATCGATATTCTGTGACCTATCTATATGTCTCTACTGTTTGTCTGCCTTGGTGTTTTATTCTTTATTTACTGCCCGGCATCCTCTTCCAAGCTCATTGAGGGTCTCCATTTCCACTTCAGGCTGGCATACTACTGTTCATCATGTTCTCGCACGTGTGTTTGTAGTTCTACCGTGACCCAATCTTTTCATAGATGTATCTACCGTGATCACCCATCTATATGTTTTTCTGACTGCTCTGTGTTATATAGCTGTGATCTCACAGCCGTATTTATACCTCCAGTGGGACCTACTAATTGTGTGCATGTCTGTACCCAGTGCCTTAAATCGGGTGCTAAATCAAGGGGGGACCTCTCGTTAGGGCGCACTGGCATTATTACCTTGGGTGCGGCCAGCCCCTTTTAAGCAAAAGGAGGGACTGGGCCCACCAAAGGCATAGCTCTCAGTGCGCCCCAACTCTCACACCCAAAAGCAGCCCGTTCATTCAAGGACTTGTGTGGATGAAATTAACCCTTTGATCATGTGGCGCCTTGAGTGAAAGGGCTGCTTGTGTCTGTACCCAGAGACAGAAGGAGGCTTGGAGGGCCTGGCGTGCCTATTGTTTCGGAATAAGGAGTCACCAGGCAGCATGACAATTTACACAGAAACAATAGGAGAGCCGGGCCCTCCTCCTGTTTCTGAGTACAGTCATCAGGCAGCCCATGTAGTCGAAGCCACGGGTATACAGACTGCCTGCAGGTGTCAGTACTTCGGCTTAGAAAAAAAGAAAAGGAAGTGCCTTTTTTTCCGAATCCGAAGTGCTGACACTTGCAGGCAGCTCGTGTAACCGTGCAGCACTTCGACTACACAGGTTGCCCGAGGTGTCAGCAGGGGTGGGCCTAGGCCCTGGCTCACTTTAAGCCCTGTCTGTACCTGATACTCATAGAAAATTCGTATGTCTCTCTTCTGGGTCCTCCCAGCTGTGTAAAGGTTACTACGATGACCTGAAGTTGTGTTAATTCTCTGCTAAGCCTGAGCACTTTTATAAATATTCTGACGGTGCCCTTGTAGCTGTGTATTTTTGTTTTTATTTCATAGACGCCACATTTTTACAGTGGGCTCAAGGATCACTTGTGCGTTGCCCACGCTCCCATGGCTGACATTCCAGAAAATTGCAAAATTTGCATAGCTCTCCCCACCTCACTAAAAGAACACAATGCGCTGTGAACTTAGAACATTGTGGATAAGTACTTAAACATTAGAAACAAGCTCAATTCTCTTTTATTCACCTTTTTTTAAAAACAAAACATTTGTTTAAAAAAACTGTTCTATGAATTACTATTTAATGAATTGTAAAACATCAGTAATTAGTATATTTATTTATTCTTTAATGTGATACAGATTGAAAGTAAATTCAAACTTTACACATAATAAAACAATTTCCATTAGTATCCTTAAAACAATACACAAATAATATTCAACAATTGTACACAAATATACAAAAAAGAGAAAAAAAATAAAAGACAAGTGAATATAACATATACCAACATAAGAATGATAAATATCATTATTATTGTTAACTTGACCCAAAATGTTATGCAGACTTATGCACGATGCATAACAATATGCGTGTTTACAATAGCAGCTCACATCAGGCTCATATATGCAGCTTAAATCCGGGCTGTGCCAAGTTCGTACTGACCTAAATTTACTTCGAATTGCGGGTCGCAGGTAACTCAAATCAGTGGGCCCAGATTTAGCGCGATTTTTAGCCATACATTATAAAGGGCTATAAACAAATGCATATTACAAGTATTTGTACAATATAGCCAAAAAGGCATTTCGCAGATATATTGGGGGTTATGTACAAATTCACCAAGGTGCATTCCGTTAGATGTTTGGCTGTCTCCAAACAGTCAGGTGACTTGCAAAGACGACAGACTCGCTCAGGAACTGGGATATTTTCCGTCGCTCCCACGATCCTCAGACTAGGTAATTGTTCCAGTCTAAATAGAGTGATGAAGCGTCTGAGTCTTTTCGTAGGGCAGAGGTTCAAGTAGGCTTGGGGCTTCATATACGAGTACAATCTATATTTGATGAAGTGGTAGCTCTTTAAAGTGCTCAAGTGTGAAAGTTCTCGAGCCAGTCCCAGAGGTCCACCCTTTTCCCCAAGTGCTTTATGTACTTCCTTAGTGTATGCTGCCCCTCTATGTATCCATCCTATATCTGCAAGAAATATAGTCATTGCTTTGAATAGTGGTGTAGTGGTATGTTTTTTTTACCACCTCTTGGTGTATCACAGACAATAGAGGGTTTGAGCAACGCAACAGCTACTCATTTTAAGGTACAATCCGGCTCTCCTTTTTAGTACCGTGGATTTTTGTGATGGAAGACCCAGTTCCAGTCTTATCAAAGCCATCGGCACTCCCGAGGACAATCCCAATATTCAACGCCAGAATTTACCTTCCATCACTTGGAGCCAGGCTAAGTCAAACGAGAAGAGGGCTTCAAGGCCATAGGTGATGATGGGCATAAACACTTGTATGTACAAGTGCCGTGTCCCCCAGAGCGTAAAGCCACCCTGCTTGTTAGAAAATGCAGCGATCAACGCAGTGACTGGCGCTGCCCTGATTTTGCGACCTTGTCTGCATAAATGGTAATCACCATTAGGGCTCAATTTCGACTAATTAGAATATGTAGATGGAGCAAACACGATTATTTGGCATTGCAATTAACCCAATCATAAACACTTGTATATCAGGGTCCTTAATACATTATTTTGAACCTCCCCCCACCAATAATGTTTGGCCAAAGCGCTTGTATTATTTACTGGGGACGGGGGGATGAGGCTGCAAGGCTGTGCACTTCTTGGCTACGAAAACTGCAACCTTTAGGAGATCGCAGAAGGTCAAACCTCTGTGACAGTTTGGTAGAAGCAGACGTTCACAAAGCCAGTTTTCACATATAACCCGCTCGCTTTGCATCTAAAATGAACATTACTTTGGTAAAATGATTACCTTCTTTCTCAGCTTGCCCTGCTTGCAGTTTTCCCGACACCTTCGGGGCCTCAAGGGTTTGGGGTTTTATTGAGGGCCAACACTTTGAGTCATGGGTCAGCTGACAGCTATGTTATTTACCAATAGTATTGTCGTTGTCATTTATATAGCTGCTTTTACCATTATTATAGTCTCAATGCGCTGGTGGTGGGAACGTCCTTGGTGACCGAAGTCCAGAGTGTTGGAGGTCACAGAGTAGAATTAGAATGCGTGTGTGCATTTGCCCAAATAAGGCTTAGCAGGGCTGGCCAGACTCTGGTATAAATCAACCCGGGAATGTGGATGGGCGCTGAGAGGGGTCAGGAAATGGCGCAAGTTCTAGAGACTCGCTATGTGTCCAGCGTGCCTGAATTTATCATAGGTCTTTGCTGCATACTGATGTCGGAGTTGTTGAGGCGTAGTCTGGTGTAAGTAGGCGGAACATTTATGTGACGAGCAAGACCGTATTTGTCATAGTTGTTGCTATATTCTGATGACTGCGTGTAGCCATGCCTGCGTCCAGTGTCCACCGAAGTGGTGCGTTATACGTACCTAGCAGTTCAGGTGGAGATTTGTTGTATGTGCGCCTGATCAGGTAGTGGCTTCCTCTGTCGATTTCTGCAGCTTAGATAAAACGGTTAATGACGGCACAGTATATGCTTCACAAATTGCAACTAGAGTAGCACAGGCAATACTTGCAGACTCTTCCAGGTGGAGAGCATGGCGAGTATTCCCTGATATCATGCCCATACTAATCCTTCACAATTGTTACCTTTACCATGGCAGGCCAACCCGTTCATCCAGGCACGATAGCCGCCTATCCCTCAAGTCCTTCACAAGGCATAAAATAAGCAGTGTTGCGTGGCAATTTTCTATGCAATTCAGTAGGTTTGCTAATTTAATGGGCACTTCAAGGCATAAATTAGTTTTCAAAAATTGATTAGCAGAGTTTGCTGATGAAATTATTTTTGATTAGCAAACAGGCTGATTTGATTAGCAATTTTGTAAAAATAATGTTAATGTCACCAGAAGTTATTTGTACCCAAGACATAAAATGAGCAACAATACAGCTGTTTTGCGTACCGCTGTAATAAGACTAGACCTGCAGGTCGGGTAACTCACTTTACCTATTCAACCTAAGAGAAATACACTCGACCCATAGCAATCGAGGACAACACATTTAAAATGTGATTTCTTTAAAATAGTGCAAGTCCCTAAAAACCCACTTTATGTTTGGCACACTGTTGCCACCCAGAGGCCAGCCATGCACAGTGAAACTTGTATTTGACATGTTTCTGCAAAGTAAATGTTAAATAAAAGTTTCAAACATCGCTTGCAAATGCTACTCGCCCTTTATAAAAATCTACTTGACTATACAAGTGGACGAAAAGACTTTGCGAACCATAGATGAGTGCCTGTAAAATGTTAGCTGCATGAATGGACATAAAATAAATATATGTGATAAAAAAAGGCCATGAAAGCAGTTTGGCCAGCTGTTTCCTGTAGGTAGTAATATATAATATAATCATAAAGCAAAGCGTACTCTGTAGGCCAGCTACAGTGTTTGGTATTGCAGTAGACCTGTAGATGTACAGACTGGACGGAACTAGTGATCACTATTTTGCGTAAGCATCTATTTCGCTTTGTATTCATTATGCAAGTGGCAAGAAAGACTAAGCAGAGTGGATTGTGTATCAGGCAGAGAACTGGGCAAACTAGGTGGAATATTGTAGTTTGTGGTCATTTCACTTTCAGGGTACCTGGTTTAAACCAACAGAGTGATATATACCGAATTTCAAGGAATATGGGTTTCCCCAATGGTTTGAACACACGTTGCAAGATGTATGCAATCTGCATGTTCCAGAACTAGGTTTGCCATCAAAAGAATTTGATCATGTACATTTTCAAAAAGTTTCACTTGTCAATATGATGCATCTTTCCAACAAAATGAAATACAGTGGACACTATGAAATTTAGATACACTAACCTAAACATTACTGTAATACATGGAGATGATGCAGTGTGTAACAGTATTAATACTGTAATTATGCATTATGTAATAACTTACATTTTAGGAATGGAATTGCATGAATCATTTTATATAAATATAAAGTTGACACATACTGTCTTTGCCAGACAGGATATAGAAAGCTTAATAAAAGTATCATCCTGATTACTTATGGTTTGCAATTATTTAAAAAAATAAATTCTCGCCTAGCACTCCCACACATGTCTTTAGCACTTAAGAGTGGAGGAGAGGATTACTGCTTCATTTTCTCTCCATTGGCACTTGAAGTTAACAGAGAAAAGAGGGACATCATGGGCAAGAGAGGAATGCAGGGAGAGCTGTGCGTTCATTAAAGAGGGCAACTTAAATAGCTAACTTTGCTACACAAGTGTACATTTGATTAGCAAACCTACAGAATTGTATAGCAAATTGCTATGCGACACTGCTTATTTTATGTCTTGCACTTGTGTAGCAAAGCTAGCTATTTAAGTTACCCTGTTCAATGAGCTCGCCCTGCATTCTTCTCTTGGCTTGCAGGCTCTCTCCACCCTCCTTTTCTCTGTTCACTGCAAGTTCAAAGGGGCCAATAGAGAGAGAGTGCAGCAGTAATCCTCTCCTCCACTCCTATGTTATGTTAAAGTTTCTTGTACTGTGCACTGTTGCCACCTGTGTGGTTTCTGGTTGCTCATGTGCCAAAGGCCTGTGCGGGTGTGCAAGGCAAGATTCTTTGTTCTTTCTCAAATAATTGCAAACCAGAAGTAATCGGGATAATACTTTTATTGAGCCAACTGTATCCTCTCTGCCAAAGAAGTATGTGTTAATTATGCCATTCCATTTCTAAAAGTTATATTTGTTAAATAATGCATAATTGCAGCATTGCTACTGTAAAACACTGCATTGTCTCAATGCTTTACAGTAAAGTGTAAGTTAGTGTAACTAAATCTCAGTGTCAACTGTATTTCATTTTGTTGGGGAAGGTGCATCTTGTTGACGAGTGGACACTTTTGAAAATGTAGATGATCACACGGCCAAATGCTTGTGATGGCAAACCTAGTTCTGTAACCTGCTGGTTACATATATCTTGCAACTGGTGCTCAACCCATCCGTTGATCCGACACTCATTGCCCTGTTGCTACCCTGAAAGTGAGATAGCCGCAACCTACAATAATCCCTCTAGTTTGCCCAGTTCTCTGGCGGCTACGCCACACACTCTGCTTAGTCTAACCATTTATATTTTAGAGACACTCTTCCAGGGCTCACAAAGTGTTTTTGCCCACTCGCATAGTCGAGTAGACTTTAAGTAGAGCCAATATCATTTGTAGGGGATGTTTAAAATGTTTACTTAACTTTTTTACTTTGTTTGCAGTAAATGTAAAATAAAGGTTTCACTGTGCATGGCTGGCCTCTGTGTGGCAGCAGTGTGCCAAACATGGGTCTAGTGCATTTCTCTTAGGTTGAGTGGGTAAACCTTAACGTTGAGTGGAATTTTAAAGAATGTGCACGGCCTGACTCATCTCACTAACTTCTTATTTTAGCGGTTCACAAAATTGATGTATTGTTGCTCATTCTATATGTAGGGTACAAGTAACTTCTGGTGGCATTAAAATTATTAGTACAACATTCCTAATCTAAACTTCGTGTCACCTCACTGTATTCCTGCTATGCACACTACCTCCTTGCATTTACATATCTTTTGCATACTAATTCTATGTTGCTCACCGTGACTACACTATATTCTATACCACTAACGAGCCACAATGTATTCTCAATGGAAATTTTTCTTGTGAATCTTCTATGTGCCTACACCATCTTGCTCTTGACTTAGGGACGCCACTGCCATTTATCCAGGCAACACCTAACCACTAGCTCTTAGATTTACCTAGATCATAGCTAGCATGCCACGCCCGCTATATCCATCACAACCCCTACGTTATCTGCACCCATAGCTTACCTAGCGCATGGCAAAGCATCCTCGATACGGCCCTACGCTGTTCGTTCATTGTTAGCTTTACGATTGCCATCTCGGTACGGCCTGTATTAGCCATATCAGCATAGTATCCCCGCCCACGTTAGTCAATCCAAACCTTGACACTCCCTGCTGACGGCAAGTAGTATACACTTAGTATTCAATGTAACCTGAGGTAGTTGTCGAGTTTGTCAACAGTTAGACCAAATGATTCAATTAGTCTATTAAGATTCACAGTACAAAATCTAAATCTAAATTTATTCATTCTATATTTATTAGGACTCAACATGTTTCTGTTCTCTGTTGTGGATAGCAGAACATTCATCAGGAGAATGGTCACATTGGTTGTGGTAATATTAAAACATACAATTGGTCATGATTACATCAAACGTTTTGCTAATAACGAAGAATTGCTGATTTTTTTCTGTATGGTGTAACTGTTGAAAAACGGAAAAAAGAAAGAAAGGGGGAGATTTAGTTGCTCAATTCCTTTAGTATATTATTATTATTATTATTATTATAATTGAGCTCAGGCAGATTTATAAATTATCTGCTTGGGTGTGAAGTTAATCTCTAGTGGACAGTGTCCCCAAAAACACTGGGACTGGTCGTCAGTGGTTTTATTCAGCCTTTAGTGCCGTAGTTCCGACCTATGAATAAGCATTAGGGAGACTATTCCTTAATTTGTCCAGAATGTTTGCCCCTCCTCAATTGTATCTCTTTGTTTCTTTACATAGGTGCTTTTTTATTATTAGAGAGGAACAACATACCTGCTGTTTTTTTTTTAAAGTGATTCCCTCGAGGTGTTTTCTACGGGATTGGTACTTCTTTTACTGGTAGATCTAGCCGGTTTCCCCAGATTTTTACTCTGTTGTGGAGTTAATGACTGACAGTATCTAGGATGAAGCCAGCGAGATCTTAGTAGGGCTGGTCGAGGTTATAAACATCTAGAAATACTGTATTTAGCTCTGTTGTTTAAATCGTCTCCATTACCTTGTTGGTAGAAACGTTGTCTCGAAGAGAGGCTGTCTGTCTCTTAGTTCGAGTTCATACTCTTTATGGTTCTAGTGTAGTAGGGCCTATTAGGAGGTAGAAAGATGTGAAAGGTCTCACTATTGTACATGTGTACTTGTTTTTTTAAAAACAACGGAATAATTTCCATAAATATGTGGCCGTATTACAGAGAATTCTTACCTGTATGGCTCTCTCTGTATCTCAGACTCACTCTCTGTGATTGAGAGGTTGGGGCGTAAAGTCGCACTTAATAGAATAGTCTGTGCCAGTGTTTTGTCACTAGGTTAGAGAGACGTATAATTAGGCTAGTAAGTGTTCTCTAGGTAGAAATCTACTATCACTGTGTCAATCGTTTTTTTCTCACGCAGTTTGTATTAGATTAGATTTAGCTCTTGGGACTCACCTAGTTTACTTTATTTTTAGTATAATATTGCGGGCGCCATCTTAGGTCTTAGGTGTTTGAGAGATTTAGGGACGATAAGGTTAAGTTCTTTCTTTATTTTTAGCGTGAGGTATCGTCTTATTATATGATCTCCCCTGAGTTTATCATTAGTAGTTTGCCTAAAGTGCTGTTATCATTTATAGGAAGAATTCAGCTATTAGAGGTGGCAGATTAGAGGTGATGTAAAAGGTAAAAGTTAGTGGTTAGAAGGCACTCTTTGGAATCCTGCCTATGAAGTAGAGGGTAACTAGACTAGGGCAGTAACAACATGGATGTTACTGTGCAAGGCTCTGTTATCATCCGCAGGTTCTAGTGTTGTGTCTACGCCTCTATATCTGTTCCTATCTATGGTGTAATACAAATCAATATGGATAGATAGGTGAGGGAGTGTTCTCTAGCGGCATGATAGGTTTTAATAGGGTGTAGAGGGTTAGACTGGTTGTAGTGGTGTCGCAAAACTGTTAATAATACTATGGCATCTATCTCTAGGTTAATCCATCGGTAGACCTATGGAGGGGTTACTTAAGGCTGTTCTTCGTAGTAGATTTATTTAGATCCATCATCGCTAGAGGTAACTTACCTTGCTGGAGCCAGAGTCGTAAAAAGTATTAGATTCTTGTTATAGTTTATGCCATTCGATGGCCTGAGGCCATCTTTGTCGCTATGAGTTTCAAAAAAAAGTTTTTGTTTTTGTTGGCGAGAGTGGCAAGAATAGGTCTGATGTGCAGAATAGTGCATCAAGGGTGTGCTCTGCAATGTGGTTAGGGTGAGAAATCAGTTGTGCTAGGCCGGGAGCTTCCAGATTGCCGGTGAGGGAGCAGGTCATCGACAGGAAGATCAAACCAGATGTTGAAATCTCCTTGCAAAGTGAGCGAGGGGTGCTAGATGAGCGTGGTTGAGAGGGAGTCTGCAAAATTCCGTAACCGGGTGGCCTATATAGGAGAAGGAAACTGAGAGAAGGAAGGGCTGAGTTGGAACTTTGCGAGAATAGATATGCATTCAGTCCCACAAGGTAGATTCTCTGTGAATATTACTGAAAGGTGTTGTTTGTGGAGGATGGCTATACCCCCCTGCTCTGCTGGGCCTGTTATGTACAAGCAGGGAGTAGCCAGTGGGAAGGTCTTGTGTGCGATAGGATTGAAGTCACTGGTGAACCAGGTTTCAGTGATGACTGGGGTGGCTGTTAGGTCAAAGGTGTTTATTTTTGGCACCCAATCTGGTGTTGGTGAGCAAGCAAGATAGTTTGAGAGAATTCTGGTGTAGGGTGGGATTTGGTAGTGGTGGGGGGGTTGGGAGGGGTGGGGAGCGTGGGCTTGCAAGGTGGGAAGTTCAGAAGGATGGAGGTTGAGATGGATGTTGGTCTGGATTGGGGATTTGGCAGGGGCAGTGAAAAGTGTTAGGACAGGGTTAGGGGAAGGCTGGTAAGAATAGGAGGGGTGCACTGGGAAGGAGATGGGGAGAGCAGTGTGTTGCGACGGTCTGTGATGCGCACTGTCTGTGTGATTTGTGGAGTGCTTGAGGGGCACAGGAGTGTGTGAGAGAGTAGGAGTGTTTGTTGATGGGTCTGTGTTGGCCAGGGCGTCTCGTGCTACACTGAGGGAGGGGAAGCGTGAGTTTGGTGTCCGAGGGGGAGGGCAGAGAGGACGAAGCTGAGGGGCGGTGCAACATTGCTGACAGATCGGGAGTGGGTGGGTTCGGCAGAGGTGGGTGTGTTATGTTGCGAGATGTTGGCCCGGGGTGACAAGTTGGGGTTTGGGAGGGTGGCGCTCCCAGCAATCTGCCCACGTCGCCTTATTCCTGTAGTGATGCGTGGAGTGCTGATGGGGTCCTGGAGAGTGGTGTGCTAGTGAGCTGCCAGAGTCGCCTTATTATTGGTGAAATGTGGGGTGCAGAGGGGCGAGGTTGCTGAGAAAGGGGAGGAAAAAAGTGCAGGGTGGTAGGTCCGGGGCCGGTATGATAGGGCGAGGAGTGAAAAACTATGCCCTGCCAATCTCTGAGCTCCCCTGGGAGACAAAATATAACAGCGACAAAATGTTTACACAAATTCCTATTTGCGCAACTGGGTGTGAAATGAACACAGTGTAAATGCTTACAAAGAGTCTCTTTTTTTACGTGCAGTGATAGTTTCTTTATAATTTATATTTGGCAAGTTAATGGGAGCCGATTACTATTTACAAGTGATGAATACCACTTAGAATCCAACTTTGCCAGTGAAATGGAGAACCACCTAGAATGTATTTTTGGCAGTGCAATAGAAAGAAACCTAGATTTAGCTTTTGCACAGCAATGGAAAACACACAGATTAAACTTTGGCAGTGCAATGAAAAACACATGGATTTAACTTTGGCACAGCAGTGGAAAAACATTCTGATTTAACTTTGGCAGTGCAATGGAAACCCACCTAGCATCAACTTTGGCATAGCAATGGAAAAACACTCACATTCAAACTTTTGGTGGTGTAATGGAGACTACCTGGATTTACCTTTGGCAGTGCAATGGAAACCCATCTACAATCAACTTTTACACAGCAATGGAAAAACCCTCAGATTCAACTTTTGGTAGTGTAATGGAGACCACCTAAATTTAACTTTGTCAGTGCAATGCAAAACACAGATTTAATTTTGGCACAGCAGTGGAGACCCGCCTAGAATCGACTTTGGCGCAGCAATGGAAAACACCCAGATTAAACTTTGGCAGTGCAATATAGTGCTTCAACAAATTTGCCAAACGCATTGTCCACGTTTAAAGAAAGTGAGACACATCGGGCCTCATTACGACTTTATCGGTAGCCATGCCCTTAATGAGGGCATGGCTGCCACCAAAACCTGGTCCGGGTCCCGGTTCCCTGACTGGGGAATTACCGGGCCATTCCGAGTTTGGAGGGCCTGGTAATTCCCCCTACAGGGAACCCGGGCCCGGACCTTCCCCATTCCCATTTGAGCCCCCATAGGGCTCAACGGGAATGGGTGCGGGAGCTAACAAAGGGCCGATTACGACCGGCTGTTGTTAGCTCCCTGGTTCCCTCGCGGGACTCGGTAAGGATGTCTGGTAAAACCAGACGTCCACATCAGGTCCCGCGAGGGAACCTCGTAATGAGGCGGAATGGGTTTAACGGGTCCGCCACCATTAACGGCACCCGTTAATCCATTCTGCCAGGGTGGTAATGAGGCCCATTGGCTTACTCCAGAAATGCAAAATATTACATGCATTTTTTTCTGTTTTGTGCTTGGTGAAATTGTTTGCTTGTGATAACAGATCTTGATACGATTACTTTTTGCCCTGTCTGATATGAATTTGACGTCACCTGATGAGGTCTGTAAATTTCAGTCCTACAATGAGGCATGCATCATTGTTTTGCACAAGTTGAATCCCACTCAAGGTGTGTGTTTAATGCCACCGTGCACACTGTTAAAATAGTCGATCCAGCGAAAGATGGTACCGAGGACGAGAGCAATCCGTTGTGGGAATAGGAATAAAGGGAAGATCCCACAAAGGCAAAAATAGAAGAAAACATTTTTGGCCCTTATATGACCTATAAGAATAATGTCAAATCGTTATCAGAAATGCACCACAGTTACGGATTTAGTGTGAGGTCATTCGAAAGTAAGAAAGGTCGGGGTCCTCCAAGGAGAAGTGCTTCTATTCTTCAATGCTTTTAAGCAGATTTAGTTTTTTTGCGTCGAGAGTTGGACATTGATGTGTCAGTCAGTAACCTAATGTAGTTTCCGGGTGCTTTAAGAATGTAGATCTCTAATGCATGTGTCATTTAGATTCAGATCAAGGCCAATATTATGGTTTCTGGAAAGTGAGTCAGAGGAGCCATTTAAATATTGACAAGGAGTTGAGACTAAGCCAATCATTGGGGGATCGGGGGGTGGGGGGGAGGACCCACCTAATGTGTCCTGCATGGGTGTCTTAGGAAGAAATATTTGAAGAACTGTAAGGCCATAGCACATAATCCACTGGGTTCCTAAAGGGAAGAGAGGGGATAATGGTGTGATGAACTGTACAGAAACCAAGGGAGAATAAAGATCTGGCATATCCCTAGTTGCTGGAAATGAGCAGCTCTTTGCTAATGTTCATTAAGCTCTTTTATTTGTCCCCATTATGTGTCAGAAAACAGACTGAACGTCTTTTAAAAGAATGATGTGTTCAAGGTGGGTTGGCAGTTCAACAAACCCTGTGCTTTCCAGGATATTATTTCCACAAGGGTTTGCCTGAAATGGGTTTATAGTTGGTCAGTGTGAATGGGTAATATTTATTTTCTTTAGCTGCATGGTTGAGTTAAGATATCATGTTTGAGAACGTTAGGTACTTCAACCACTGGAAAGTAATGCATTGACAAGCCTTGTGATAAGAGCAGATTGGCCTAGCTTGATGACTTTCCGTTGGTAGTGTCAAGGGTTTGAGGTGGCCAATGATCTTAGCAATTGTCTCATTAGAGGCCTCTAGAAATTTGCAAAATAAGTGGAAGGGTAAAGGGATGAACTGATAGGAAAGACTTGCAGTGAACATGAGGGCATTATCTGAGAGGGTTATTAAGAAGGTCCTGAGGTGTTGTAGATACTGAGTGGGGGCTGCAATATGTGATTTTCATGAGGGATTCAGTCCTTTTGGAAAGGCTCCTAATGTTCCTAGTGAGAGTTTTCTGCTCTGGAAAGGCGAGATTGGAATTAGGCCCATTTGTATGGAGATTGGCATTTTTGTAGCCACTGTCATTGGTCTGACACGAGATATGTGGATCAGCCACTGTCTTTCAATGTTCCCCAATCCCTCTATTTTAGAAGCTGATGGTCATCAGAGAATCCTTTTCTTGGAGAAGGATTTTGTGATTTTGGTTTTTACATTTTAGAAAGGGGTCCCTTTGTCCATATGGTGGCTGTGTTTATCATCTGATTGAATATTGTTTTGTTATCTTCTGGGAAGCTGAGGAGGGAGACATCAAATGAGATATTGTTCTGCTTTCTAAGTCATATTATACCAGGTTTGGTGCCATGTGAAGTAGCAGTCTGCTTTGAGGAGAGCTGGTGTAGAGAAATAGACCATGACATGATCAGAAAAGAAGGCCCGCTGGTATGCAGTGATGTACAGGGTAGGAGTAAAGGGGAAAGGAAAGTTGACAGTATGATCTGCTTTATGTGTAGGGTTGCCCAACAGTTGGCTAAAGCCAAGATTGTGCCCGTCATCAGCTTGACATTTTGCTAAATGGTGAAAATGTTAATATAGGAGAGAAGAACGATCATCGTGAGATGGAAAATGTGCTGTGCCAAATCTAGGAAATCTGCTTGAAAAGAGTCCAGATTTTCTGGGGCGAGTGGTAAGCAACGGCCCAGGTAAAGGAAGAGATTGGGCCTATGGTTCATTTTACTAACGTATGTTTAAGCAGTCCTAGGTGGATCCCAGGACTTTTCTGCACAGTGAGGTTTGACCCTAGATCAGTGCAACACCTCCACTTCTTATAAAGGGTGTTGTGGTAATCCATCAGATGATCATGAGTAAGCGCTGCTGAATAATATGCAAGCCAGACTTCAGTGATGGGCAGAAAATGTAGGCCATCTTTAATGACGGTATATCATGAATGTTAGCTGTGTTTTCTACCACTGACCTGGCATTGAGGAGGGCACCACCAAATGTGGCCATGTCAGAGGAATGCAGGTTAGGACATGAGTTAGAAGGAGGGAATATCATAGGAGTAATGAATGGGCTTGTGTTAGTTACTGGGCTTTGAGCAGAGTATGTGGGAGGTACCATGTCAGCTTGGAGAGCATTACAATTGCAGCTGTTGTAGAAGAGGGTTAAATGAGCCGTTGATAAGACCCTGCATTTGCAAGAGATGTCTAGAGAGATTGTGTAGGGTTAAGCGATCGGGACTGAGGGGTGAGTTCTATGAGCCACTGGAATCAAAAGTAAAAACCAGACGTTTGGGACCAGTTTGTTTGGGAAATGACCTTACCATTGTTGTGCAAATGAATGGGTGTGAAGGATGGAACTCTGGCCAGCACAGATATGACTAGTCAACTACCTTTAGAGATTCAGTGGCATGGTGGAATGCGGCTCACTGTGGCTATTATTTATAGGGCAGGTTATTTATGAAAAAAGGAAATCAGTCTTTGTTTATCCAGTTTTAGCTTTCAACAAAGAGTCTTGTGACAGGGTCAGGGTCATGACCATGTTGAAGGGTGAGAGGGGGGAGGTAAGCGAGACTCTTCCCAACCAGATGCAGGAAGATCATTAAAACTAAAGTGAGACCTAGCCCTGATTTATGGGAAGTGGGAGTTGTGGGGTGGGGGGTTCCTGAAATCCCTTCTTGTGCCTTAGATGTTGCTAATGGTTCCGCTCTTCATCACATAATGCCTCCCAATAAAGTTGCTAGCCATGGCTCTCTCTTTATATTTTATTTCAGAAGCACAACTCCCAGAAACCCCCTGGGAGAAGCTGCGAAAACCCAGACCATATTCAAACAAAGGGAGAACCAACAAAACATTTGCACAGACGAGCCACAAGAATCAACCAGCTACTCGGAAGAGCACAGGACCCGCCCCAACTTCAGAAAACTGAAGCTCCAAACTCACATTACGACAGAAAGGGAAACCAGCAGAGACTATTATCGAACCCATGCTGGGAAAGGGGCAAGGACTTAGAAGGGGTTTTAAAGCTTCTCACCTGGGTGCTGGGTGAAAGATGGGCACCGACTGGTGTAAGGTGCCAGTTGAGTGCTACGACCAATGGAATGGTGAGAAAGGCACTGAACCACCAGCCCCATATTTTTAAAACAGGCATGAAAGGCAGAGTGTGGGTTGTACGGGTGAGGTCAAGGGAAAAGCTGAAGGAGGACCGAGAGACCTAGTGAAGGACGGAGGGCGGAGCAGAGTGCTGGTGGTGGAGTTTAGAAAAGGTGAGGTATTTGAGAGGTAAATGGCAGTATCAGTGGTGTATAGTGTAGTGTATTGTAGGAAACAGCGAGAGTGTGGCATAGGTGTGAGAGATAGGAGTAGGGGAGTGGGTTAGTAGTTCATGTGATATGAGGAAGTGTTTGGAGAGAGTGTCGCTAGTAGGGATGTAACGGTATACCGTAAAAGATACTGTGAACCACTTAATTGAACAATTATAACCGTCACATTGTTTATACCGATATACCGTTCATACCGTAAAGTGTGCTTTTCAATCTGATTTGGAAAGGCTGCAGTAAGCAAGTGCTGCGCAGTCTTGGTCTTGCACTGTTGGATGTGCCGTCTGCCAAGTAGTTTCAGTTGGAGCAGTTTTTAATGCCATTCCATAAACTACACGTGCCTGACACAAAATCAATATGTTAGCAATAGGAAGAATAGATACAGTGCCAAGAAGGAAAAGGGTTTACTTTGGGTTGGCGGCTTTGGGGTTTATATATTTATAATGGATAATGTTCTCTAAACATATGGCAATGGGGGATTTCCCTGGTTGTATCATTGAATTTAAATATAATAAGTCACACTGCGAAATTCACTCATCTATGTGGGTATTCCCTGCTGCCATACCAAAGGGTAACATGTCCGTGAGTACTGAACACCTTTTGGCCCGCAAGTAAACTAAAGGCTGTAACGTAAAGAGAGTGCGTCTGTGTGTGTTGTGTGTGTATATGCGCACAAGCGTATACTACCATCAGCCTCCATTGATCGGTGGCATGCAGGTTATCAAGATGACATGTTCATCTTCACCAGTAGCCAGTGGGGGAGCATAAAGCCTAAATGACCACTTAAGAAAAGCTATTCAGTTTGCTTTGCCAGTTGCAGCAGCCCCCCCCCTCCTCTCCACACATGTGTTTGTGTTAGGTGGAAGCAAGGCATTTCAGTGGAAAGTATGTTGAAAAGCCCAATTCTGGCCCTGGGTGCCTGGTTTTGTTTGTGATGACAAATCTTTCAATTTATGACCTTTTAGAAAATATTTGTTAAGATTAGTTAACTCTACCTGCTTTACCGCGATAACCATGATATACCGTCATTTGGCAAAAAGGTTATCGTACCGTCATAAAACTAATACCGTGACACCCCTAGTGGCTAGAGGAGAGGAGTAGGAGCAGGGTGCAAGGACAGATGTAGGAAAAAAGTTGGGAGGGGGAAAAAGTAGTGAGAGTGAGTGTAGTGAAAGGGTAAGCAGGGCACCATATCCCTGCCTTTGGTCGAGGGAAGAGTAGTAGGGGTTGGGAGGAGACCATTAGTAGTAGTAGCACGGGTGTTGTAGTCGTGTGAGAGGAGTATTAGGAAGGATAAAAAGTAGGGGCATAATTATAATCAAAGAGTGGAGGCGAGGACTGGTAGTGGGGAAGTCACTGGAGGGAAGTGTGGAGAAGTGAGAGCAGTAGTAGTGCAAAAGAGGGCAATACGTATCTCAACAGACAGAACAGGGATACGCCCGAGTCTGGACTGTCCCCTGCTCTGTCGGGACCTATGTCTACATTGTGAGACCCAATATCCTCTCTTTTCATGTGATGCACTGCTGTATATGCTATGCCTGTTGACGCTGTTTTATGTGCTGCTCCATGTGCTGCTCCATGTTATGACTGCTATGTTTACTTGTTGCCTTTCGTGCGTGCTTTGTAAACCTCTGCCATCAAAAATAAAAATGTAAAAATTAAAAAAAAATTAAAAAAAAAGAGGGCAAATAGTATGGAGAAAGAGAATAGTAGAGTGGATGGGGCGAATGGTAGGAAAAAAAAAGGTAGTCGCATCGGAAGGCAGATTCAGGCAGAAGGAGAGAGAAACATTGGAGAGAGAAGGATCTGGGAGAGAGCAAAGGTGCGTGAATTTGGATGAATGAGACCAGGGGAAAGAGCAGAATAGTAAAGGGCTATAGAAGGCTGCAATATCAAACGGTACACAGATACACCACCCGTTTAGAACTAACCTTTGGTAGTGTAGGGTCAGTGAGAAAGTCTGTGATGGAGTTAGCCTGCTTTCAGGGAGTCGCCATTAGAAAAGCAGTGGTAGACAGTATTAGTTGTCGGTCGGTAGCACCAGGGCTCGAAATTGAGGGGGAGCTGGGAGCTATTTAGCTGCTGCTTGTAGCCTAGAAGAGTATGGTTAGCTGGGCACTACCAGGAGCTACATTTGGTTCCCCTAGCCAACTGATGCCAAACAAACACCTAATTGTCCCAAATTCACATAGTTCAATTTACAATCTATAAATACGCATTAGGAAATATTTATATGACATGTGAAGCAGGAGGGGGTCATAAAAAATAAGCAACATGTTAAGTTTGTTTTGCGGAATGCTAATTACTAGCTCCTGGTTCCCCAGTGGTAGCTCCTGCTTAATGCCGGATATCCAGGAGCTGCTTTAAGCTCCTGTATGACTAATGCAGAGTTACGGTCGCCTGAGCTACAACGGGAATCCCACGAGAGTTGAGAGAGATGGTGGCAAAGCCCTAGCACCATTTTTTGCAAATACCTTTTTCAGCCGGTGCTTCTATTCAATTGTCTGTGATGATTACTCCAAACACCAGTTCAAATTTGCATTAATAATAAAACCTTTAGACTCAGCCCAAGACTCTTGAGTTATTCAGGCCACTGCTACAGTCTACACTGAAGATCATAGTGACATTTCTAGAGTTTTTTGAAGAAGCAAGCCGGATAGCCAGATTGGTGTGGTAGTCATATGGTCTTTATTAAAGAAAGAGTGGAGTTGGGAAGTACACAGCCAATATTTTAAAAGGAAGGAACTTGGGGAAACTGGATGGCAAGCCAATTTAAAGCTACCAACCTTAGCAATAATCAGAAATAGTTTCAGATGTAAAATAGTGGTGTGAATACTTCAAGGGAATTAAATTGATTGTGGGTGCAGTCTTGGACAGAAAATCATAAAATGTAGCTCTGATGTGAGCCCCTGAGCGGTTTGCTTTTCAGATCTAGTTCATTGTCTCATTTTTCCAACAAACGAATCCTAATCTGAGGCCCTGCTTGGCCACAACTCTTTTTATGTGGTCCTGAAAGGCCTTAAGCCTCTCATAAGTGCGGGATGTGGAGATAGGGGGCAAAGCATCTAGGGGCTCTGCCACCTTTCCTGCACCGCCATACTGAGAGTTTGGCCCAGACGTGGGTCGTTTACCTCCAGCATCATGCTAGGGGTAAATCCATTTTCCGCTGAAAAATCTGCAGAATTACTGCCACAGTAATTCTGCCAAACTCCTCCATTGAGTCCTATGGGCTGCAAATTTATGGGGACTAAGAACGCCACCACCACTTGTAATCCAGCTGTAAATTCGCCAGACCAAGTGACTGTAACAGTAATTGTGTTGGGCGGTATTC
The DNA here is from genome assembly GCF_040938575.1 of Ambystoma mexicanum. NCBI lineage: Eukaryota > Metazoa > Chordata > Amphibia > Caudata > Ambystomatidae > Ambystoma > Ambystoma mexicanum. Next base: position 1,134,266,438 of record NC_090932.1, on the reverse strand, counting down.
TGGCAGATTTACCACTGAAATACTATGTGGCTGGGGCAAATGCATGCTCAAAAAGTCCTATCCTATTTCACAGGATGTGGATTCAGCCTTAAATTCCATAATTATAATTGTTCTTTTATAACACGCTTAATAGCAGAAAGTGGTTTCTAAGCGTGGGATCGGGATTCAAACCTGTTTTTTTCTGCGTTGTCTTGCTTCCAAGACAAACGCGTTGCCCCTGAGCTATGCTTGCCTCCTCCATGCATCCAATGCAGCGTTTGCCTAGGAAGAATCCCATGAAAGTGCTTGCGTGTTGCCAAAAGTTCAAAAGGATTTATAATCGTGATTGGATTCTGAGTTCATACTCCAGATTCGTATAAGATAGGGCACTCATACCTTGATGAAGATTCAGTTCTTCTCAAGACCTGAGGGAACCAGAAAGTTGGTGGTCCGTTCCCTCCCTCTGTCCTGGCGTGCATGGTGCAAAGACCTTTTGATCCCAGAATACACATTGCTGCTTGGCACAGAGGCGGAGAGCATGGGTCGACCAGGCTATGGGTAAAAAGTAGATCATTGGATAACAAGAAGAAACACAAAGGACATTGAACAAAGACCCTTGGTGCTCAAACGAACCCCAGGCTTACCTGATCTGTGCTGCTGGATCACCACCTTAATTTCCCGGTAACTGGGCCTGAGCTGCAAGCTACTGGACTGCTGCACCGTACCCCAGTATCCGTGACTTCTTCTGCAATGACTCAAAATTTGGCCTAAATGCATGGATGTCTTCATTATCACTACCAGAATTATCAGCGTCCCCCTGGAGACTGGCTCTTCCTCTGATAAACTTTGAGTTGACAAAGTATTTCACAGATTGTACTTGACTTCCTATAACTGCTAAAGGAGAACTGATGTTTTGGACTTTTAAGATTGAGCCCTAATGCATAAGGTATCCCAGTTAGAAAATAATTGGTCCAGAAGTGCCCCTAGCTAAACCACCTGGTAAACCAGTGGCCCTGATTGTCCATGCATTACACGGGTGGCTATAACTGGTATGATCACACATGAAAGACACTGAAATAACTCTTTTCAAAAAGGTACCTGTCAATTGGATTAGTTTACTTACTTGCACATCAGATAGATATATTGTGGGTACATTCACTAATTAAATATGCGTTACACTGTTCATTTAACCACCCTGCTCTGCTTCTAAGAGTTAAGCCTGAACTGCTCAGCCATGTTTACCACTAGGAAAATTGGGTTGACTTTGTGGAAATGTTGCCCAATTCTGGATAGGTCTTCTCACACCCTGAATATCAATGGAAGGCTACCGCTCTCAGAGTATATAAAGTGCTGGGGGAAGAGACCAAGAGTAAGTAACTAGAAATGTAAACGAAATTCTCCTAAGTAGCAAATGCCCTGTTTTGTGCATCAAATTACCATACAAAAAGACATATTTGCATAAAAAAAGAATATGTAGATGGAAACGAGAACATAATTTGTTTTTATATAATAATTCATTTTTTATATAGTACTTTTTTTTTATCTAAAGCGCTTTACATAGGACATATTTACATACATGACTATTATTACCCAATGGAAATTGGTGCTCATTTATCGACCTCGGAAGGATGAAAGGCTGAGTTGGCCTTGCTGGATTTGAACCTGCAGATTAAACACAGATCACAGCATCAAGCGTTTACCCCCGCTGACTAAAAACAAAATTTCTGCGTCCTTATATCACTGTGAAAAGGAAAGTGAAAACATGTGATCATCTGCGAAGATCACTACTCAGGGGGTCCGGTATTTATAATTTGAGAAAATTTGCATGTAATAAGAAAATAAAACTAGAACATAAATGTTCCAATAAAAGTCCAGCTTTTGTTTGAAAAAAAACATTATTGGAAAGATTTGTGATGTCGACTTGTTTCGGCTTAATTGACCATCTGTTTACAGGCCAGGTCTGCTTCAGGATTCCAACATTACTTTTTAGATATCTACTCTTGTGTGATTTGGTATTATGTACCCCCTGTAATTGTAAGAAAAAATTCTGAAAAAGTATTTTTTCCTTTTTTTTTAGTATATGAAATGTTTGGTTCAGGTTTTTAGTGAATTAATGTGGATAGTATTCATTCTTTGCCTGCAGTCAATGCTCCGTAATGATGCAGCAGACCTCTAAAGAGAACTTTAAGAGGAATTCTTCATGGAGGCCCATCTGAAAATAGAAAAACAAAAACGTTTTTGAAAGGTGTTTCTGAAAAAGATCACTGTGGGCTGAGTCCTGCATCCTAATCTGACTGCAGTGGAGGAACAACCGTACCCTGTGTAAAATCATTTGCTAGTGCACAGGGATGAGAAAACCTCCTAACAGGTGGATCGTCTTGAAAATGTGAATTGAATGAGTTTAAGATGTGAGTGACCTGGACCACAAATCGAAATAGAATGGTCAGTGTTGGAAAATGAATCAGAAATAGTTTAGCGCCTCATAGCGAAAGCAAGTAAAGCATGCAGAAGTAGTGAATGGGAGTTTAGCTTGAAAACATTTCTTTATGTTCATGGTCAGTGGTATGTTTGCAGTGGATTCTGGACCAGGTTCTTCATATACAAATGTTGCTGCATCTTAAACGTCCTGACACATGTTTATCTTTTAATTTGTGTTCATAATTATTCTTGTATGTTTTTTTACTTCTAAAAAAGGAAATTATTGCTGTGCATTGGCCTTCGGGTATAGCTACCAGATAATTTGATTCTCTTTATTTAGTGATATTTATGGAAAAAAATAGGTACAGGTAATGAGATTTCTCGATACAAAGATTAGGCTCTGTAATACCTTGTCTGTAAACCTTTAATACTCCAGATCAGGGGACAAAAATTCAAGTTGAAAGCTAATAACCAGCCATAAAAAAGTTACTTACCACCTCAATTCTATACAGAAACACAGCAGACCACTTCTTACTTGTAGCGAGTCAAATATCACTAGCCAATGATTTGTAGCAAATGCACATTTTTCCCCTTGTTCCTGACTCAAACCTAGGCTGGGAATGGAAGCAAATGATAATGGCCATCGTGTTTCAGACCGGACTGGTCCTCCATCAAGAAAAGCTTCTGTAATAAATATCAACAATTTACAATAGTAACTCACTAGTGATTCAACCTAATAATACAGTGATATTTGCGTTAAAATTATATGATAAATATTAATGTCAGAACATTGAAGACATGCCTGTCTTCAAAGCATAGAACACAGTGACAAAAACTGTTGTATAGAAATGCAAAAACCCCTTCATGTAATATCCTGTAGCTTAATTGTCAAACTTGTAAACAAATGCCGTTTATCTATGGTGAACGATACCACAGTACAGCCTTCTATGCACCCTATTCTATGAATCGGGCCCAATGTATTTCAAGGTGAGTAAGGAACCTATTATACTTTTCAGAATGGCATTCAGCAATTCACAGGTAAGAACTGATATACTTTTTATAGAGGCTACAAGCAACTAAACAAGTATTAACTCCAAGGCTGTTTTAGAAATGCCATAATCAGATAAGGGAAAGCAAAACCCAATAATGCACTTTAAGAATGACAATCTGTTATTCAAGGTAGGTAAACCCTGTCGGTACACTTATTCACCTTAGAAATGATATAACAGTACCAACACGTATTACTTTTCAAAAAGGGGGAAACACCATTCAAGAGTAAAATAACCTATATACACATTTTAGAGGGGCAGTATGCAACTCAAAGGTAAGTATTGGCTTAATGACACTTTGTAACTTCTATTACAGAGATACAGTTACCACACATTAGAGATACCATTACCACGCTAACCTCTTTAGCAACTAAGTACGTTTACACTTGTTATAGTTTTCAAGACAGAAGCCTTATCTTTTAAAGTCCTTCCCTAGTCTATGGAATTAGTTTTCTCAGAGGCAGAAGAGGGACCCTAGTGGTGTAGCAGCCAGCTGTAGGCAGGTCAGGATAGGGTTCAGTTGCAGGAAAGTCAGAGTTCCAGAGGATATCTCTTCACACAAGTATTAGCTTCAGACTTAGTTCAAAGCGTTCAGGAACTTCATAGAAGGCTCCCTATATGCGATCCAGCATTAGGCCTGGGCGAATGGAAAGTACAAACTCCCAACTACACGAATCACCCACTCAGCCTCACAGGATGCAAACAAGAATTAAGGTAAGTATTACCAAGCCAACACAGTACCTTGGGAGAAAAGAAGAGCTTCTGGGTGGATGCCTTCAGGATGCAGCAGCACAGGATCCGGTCCTTGGGTTCTTGGTCTGGAGACTGAAAAAAGTTACACTGAAGGAAAACTGCCAGCAGTCATCAACGGGGGAGGCTTCCAACAAAGGATTCTTCTGATTCTCGCTGCTCTGTGGATTTGGCACCCTTTTACAGGAACCAGATGAAGAACGAATATCGTTGGTTGGATTCTCTTCACTGTCTCAGTCCTGCACTCTGGAGAGGGGACCTCAAGGATTAGAATCTTGTCTCCCGAGGTCAAGCAGGAGTGCATTTGGATTTCATAAGCTCCTGCACTGCACCCAGGCTCGAGGTCCGCCAGTATTTGCTGTTTGCAGCGCAGCAAGGTAACAGCACGTTGAGGGATAGCTCGTTTTGCAGGTCTTTCCAAGACTAGTGGATCTCACCAGCCCCTGTATTTGGAACCCCCAGGTCGATTGGAAGGAAGGGTTACATCAGGCTCTGGTTACAAAGCAGGCTCTAAATCCTTACAGACGTCTTTTCTTCCTCTTCGGATTTGATGCCAGTGGTCAACTTGTCAATCACTTCCAGGATCGGAATATTTATCAGGAACTACAGCACAACTTCTGTAAACTTTCCCTGCAGTTTACAGAAAGGGACGGTCTGGCTGTCCAATCAGGAAAGCCAGTCCCCCAGTGGGAACTGATTCTTTTTAGGCAAGGTGAAAGACAAAGGGATGCAGAGTTTTGGACTCCTCCCTCTCTTTCTGCCTTTTCAGACACTCTGGAGCCTCTGCGGGGAATACAAAGGATTCCCCCCGAAGGCAACACTTTCAGCAGGGTCTTTCCCACGTAGGACGACAGAAGAAGACCCAAGTAACAACAAGCAAACAAGAAATGGCGACAAAAAAGAACGAGCCCACCATTCTAGCAGAATGGTGGCCCTCCTGTGCTTTACCGCGGATGATTTAGACATCCTGTGAGTAGTAATGACTAAACATCATAAAAGTAGTTTCACTGCCACCAGCCATTCAAGTAAACTTGCAATTGTAACAGAAATGTTACTAGGTAAGTAAGCAAGGTGATATATTGTATCTCCCTAGCACGCCACATAAGGTGGCATGTGCTGGCTCACTATATAAAACGTAAAGGGGATGGAAATCCCACTTTACCCCTTGGGAACAGTAGTTCACCCAAGTACATTCAAGAGAAATTAAAATGAAATGCTTGCATTTAAAATGCTGTGTGCTGCTGTAGTACTTTACAGTCAGTCCAAAGTTATAGGAAACTATAACTCCAATCACACACTATGGAGACATAAAATTGTCACCCATAAAAAGAGTAAAAGACTAGGTGAGGGGGAAAAAAGATTCCCCTTCACTTAGGGACACAGGTCAGGAAGATTTTTCACGTTTATGAAAATCTTACCCAACAATATTTGTTTAAATTTAAGAAGTAAAAGGGCAAGTACTCTACGCATCAGGAGCCCTAGCTTGACAGCATAGTCGGCAGATATCCATAACATTCAATTAAAGCACAATGTTCAATCCAGAATTTCTGACCTTTCTTGGATTAAAAACAAATGTTGGAGCGGAAGATTTAGTGATGAAGTTGTTCTGAGGACATTGTTGTAGTGTGATGAGCAAAACACATGCCTAGGTGCATAAACCCTCTGAGCTAACCATATTGCATATTAGGCCTATTGCCTGCTGCATTAGGGACTCGGAGTAATAGCTTATTCGAAGTGTGTACTAAATTCTAGCAATCACAGCCTTATAAAATGGCTTAGTAATGCTTAAACACCTAGCACAGTGAGCTATATTCATCACAGAAAACATGAGCCCTCATGAAGTTGATTGCAAGAGACTTCACTATAAACAGACACTGGGTTGAACAGAGAAGGCAAGCAAAGCTGAAAGCACACTGACCTTGGCAGATGTTGCTAAGACTGCATTCCTAAGGAACACTTCCCAGCCATGGAGGTGTAAGAGCAGGTTGGGTAAGTGCAGAATTGGATTTTTCCATCAAAAACATGTTATGCACCTTGCAAAGATTCTAGAAGGTTGCATCACTCTGATTGACCGGCGTGCCCAATAAGAGTGGATGCGCACATTAATCGTGAAGGACTTGTCCGCGGGCTTCACTGGTGCACGTGTGAAGTGCCCAGAACTAACCTCCGCCCCAGTTGCAGAGGTTCTTAGATAGTCACATCCCACTTCTGTGCTGGTTCCAGTGAGGGGCCAGGCCAGTTCCAGGAAAGGGGTGTCAGGTGCGAGGTTGTCGTGGGCCCTAACTGTGACGGTATTCCAGAATACCTAGCGCACAATGGCTTACGTTCCTATGTAATTCCTATATAATTGTGATTCATAACTTGCATTCTTTCCATTTTACTAAAATTGCTGTTCATTTATATTATCTGGTTTTTGTCAAATAAATGCAAGTATACCATATGTTGGTTGCGTTTCTTCCAGAATGGGTTCATGGTGTGCAGCATACACCCTTCATAATACAATCGCTCACAATATCCATAAGCAGAGTGATTTACTGTCACTACCTGACCTATAGTTGCGGGCTATGTTTCATATAGAGGCCTTGTTCATTTTGACTGAAGAGATTCTCTTTATGGCAGCTCTGGTCCCTTTTGGCCACTGACTCCGGTCTGAGCTAGCATGAGAAGTGCAGACGTTACACACATTCCTGGATGTAGAGTTTGGGGCCAGGTGTGGTTTAGCAAGCGATGAGAAGGGATTAAATGTTTACACAAACTATTTAAAGGGTTTTGTTGCAGAATCAAAACCTATTCCTGTTTTGCCTGTAAAACTGCAAAGAAATATCAAGGTTTAATTGTCTATTTTAGTTTGGTAAACCCTCCTTAACTGTTATATCTCAGACAGAGTCATGCATCCCAGACTGCACACTTATGTAACCGCTCGCTTTCTCTTATTGTCCCAGTTTGTTGCATTTAACATCATGGCGTCATACTTCGATGAACATAATTGTGAGCCGACCGATCCACAGGAGCAATACCGACGCAATGCCCTGCTGGAGCTTGCCAGGTTGGTACATTCATGAATGAAAGTATAGATTCAGAGAAGCAGGGCAGTGGCTCATGCTAAGTATCTGTAGCAGTGGTTTGTTGCAGGCTATCACAGTGGCTCAGAGAAGGTTTGTTGAAGTGTACAGTTCAATACACATTTTCAGACATCTTGGACTGACGTTCCTCACTGTGTACTACTGACCTTGTTTTTCTGAGTTCTCTGACGGTTAGATTGTAAAAACCTATTGAAAATTCTGTATATTAAGAATTTCTGTTTTATTCTGAGGCACATTGCTCAGGAAACTAATTGTGCTAACTCTTGGACCTACCATTATCTCTCTCATCTCTATCTCTTTTGCTACCTCCCATACACTGCCTTTCCACTTCCTACAGAACGCTTATTAATTTTGAGGATGGCCCATTGGACTTTGCAGACTGGGATCAAGGATTGCCTCCTCCTGCGGCTAAGGACACCGTCAAGAACCTTCTTTCGGTGGTCATAAGTCCAGCACAGGCAGGTAAGGAATCCATTAAACATGACCTGCCACTGACTACTCAGCCCCATCTGGTGATTAAACACATGTATGTTCTGGTCCAAAGAGACAGTTATTCCAAAGAGAATAACCAGTTTCTGCTTTTATTGGGACTCTACACCCGATTCTATCAAATACTCTATTTCAGTTTTCAAACCCCACAATAATGCAGGCCACATAAAGACAATGTACAAATAGTTCACTATCCCTCATATATCTTAATATAAAGTAGAGGTTCCACCAAAGAACAGCTGAACTTCATCTACTTCACAAAGTGAAATTCCAAAAGGCACACATACAAAAGTCACTCCTAGTTAGATAATTATGTGGAAAGAATGGGATGAGCAGCTCAAGTTGAGCGTTCGGAAATACTGGGAGACCGTAGGGGTGGCGACATTGGGATACATAATGACAGATGGTAGCGTGATGACCTTTAGCAAGGTCATTTCAGAAACAGGAGTACGGAAAGGGCAACACATAACTTATGCTGCTATTCTCCATAGGATAAATCTTAAGTGGCTGAGATCGGAAGGTATATGGGCAGAAGATGAAACAATTGAAACACTCTATGATATCTCGGAGGGTGGACACGCAGTGTCGAGACACTGACGGTGCGTCCATATAATACAGTTACAGTTGATCCAGTTATATTTCACTCACAGAGCATACTTAACTCCAGAGAAGATTACAAAATTTAGTAATGCAAAGGAACAAGCCTGCCCTAAATGTGGCCAGGTTAATGTAGATATGATACATATCTTCTGGGCATTTGTGGAAATACACCAATATTGGGAGGGAGTGGCGTGGACCCTAAATAAGGTGGGCTTGATGTCAGAACCAGGCTTGCTTGTTAGGAATTCATTCGGGGCCAAAGCAAGTTAGACATGTGAGCAAACTGAGGGATCTAGCATACATCCTGAATCTCGGAGGGTGGACACGCAGTGTCGAGATTATATGAGACACTGACGGCTCGTCCATATAACAACCTATCACAGATGCAGCAATGTTGGGAAGTAAACTTGCAAGAGCAGCTGTCGGATGCGACCTGGAGTAGGACTATGGGGTTAATATGTTTAAATAGGTATAAAGAATCCCTATTAACATGAAAACATCCTACTCCACCAACGGGGATATAGATATATGTAATACAATAAAGAGCAAGATGATACGTGTTGTTTTCTTGCCTCCAACCCCCTCACACAGGAACTCTATAAGGTTTTCCAGCATCACTAGTCCTGAAAAAATGGACCGTCTGCTATAACTGATTTACACAAATGTATAACAAGTTTATTATTCAAATAATTCAAACTGAATTTAAACAAAAAACACTACCCTCACCTAACACAGTGTACTAAATATTAAAAAACAAATATAAAACATCAGATAACTTATTTATACGACACAGAAGATATCACATAACACACAAAAAAAATCTCAATGTGTCACTAAAACAACAAGCATCCCAACATGTTTCTGTTCTTAACTGCCCAGTTCAGGCGAACATTCTTCAGGGGATAAATTTGAAAGCATCCACTAATCTCTTCCACACCGTGTTGAAAGGGTAGATTCAGGCACCCAAGAGGGTAAAAGGAAAACAACCTCCAAGCCTGTAAAAATAAAAGGAAAGGAGAAACCTAATGAGTTCCAAAGAGGGAAGGAAGTACTACAAAATGTAAATGGAGACATGGCACAGGGATTATGCCACACTCACAAGGGTCCCAAAGGGCACCCGCAGATTTACCTTTAAATGGTGAAACTTCAAAGCACGTCACAGGATGACAAATTTGCTGGTTTCCCTCCAAATGAGAAATCAATACTTCAACAAAGCGTCACAGTCCGCTAGAGTATCGCCACACCTAAGTAAGACAAAACCAATACACAGAGACCACATGCTCTGTTATATCCAGAAATCACACTGGCTTCAATACCAAATATAATTTTGGACATTGTGTGATGGATATACCATGTGGGCACCCAATTTTGGTGAACAATTTGGTTTTTAGTTCAATTGATGAAGTTAGTGCAATTTACATCTTTTTGATGCGCTGAGTGTCCACTAAACTCCTCTACACCAGTTGATCCTGGGTCTGTTCCAATATGGCCCCCTTGGTTGTTGTACTCCTGATTAACTTCGAGAAGTGGAGTCCTTTCTTTGTGTTGCCGCACAACCATAGACGCTTTAACAGAGTCCTTTCTTTGTGTTGCTGCGCAACCATAGACGCTTTGAGATTGTGCAGCAGCCATGGCTCCTCTGAATCGAGTGCTGGCCGAGTATGTTTGAATGCTGCAAGTGGAGTGAATAAACCCCTCCATGTGTATAGGTGAGCACGCTACCAGCATTTCGCCTTTGGATGTGACTGTGCATGATATTGTCTCCATGTCGGGACACCTTTTGCATTATTTGGTGGTTGGGGTACTTTATTTTACACTTATTTTACACATGTTGTGTGGCTATCCATTTTCCGCGTTTCTTTTACGTTGTGGAGGTTGGACAGCATGGACGCTGAGTAGTTGTCTTTACACATTAGATAATGCATGGTCTCCTCACGTGTGTGAAATATAAGCACCCCCTTCTGTTTGCCCTCTAGTGCATGTTGACGGCATGTTGTTAGCTGAGGTTTTGGTAATGCCAGATAAATGGTGTTTACTGTTATGTTCCCATTGCTTTCCAGATTGACTCTGTACTTTATTGCTTGATCGTATGGATGTTTCCATTTCAACTTGTTCATTACTGAATTGTGAATTGCAGTCTTGATCCCTACATTTGTGGAGGTAATTCACTTTGTTATTTGGAGCCTTGATTTTATGTGCAGTGGTATTGAAGCCAGTGTGATTTCTGGATATAACAGAGCATGTGGTCTCTGTGTATTGGTTTTGTCTTACTTAGGTGTGGCGATACTCTAACGGACTGTGACGCTTTGTTGAAGTATTGATTTCTCATTTGGAGGGAAACCAGCAAATTTGTCATCCTGTGACGTGCTTTGAAGTTTCACCATTTAAAGGTAAATCTGCGGGTGCCCTTTGGGACCCTTGTGAGTGTGGCATAATCCCTGTGCCATGTCTCCATTTACATTTTGTAGTACTTCCTTCCCTCTTTGGAACTCATTAGGTTTCTCCTTTCCTTTATTTTTACAGGCTTGGAGGTTGTTTTCCTTTTACCCTCTTGGGTGCCTGAATCTACCCTTTCAACACGGTGTGGAAGAGATTAGTGGATGCTTTCAAATTTATCCCCTGAAGAATGTTCGCCTGAACTGGGCAGTTAAGAACAGAAACATGTTGGGATACTTGTTGTTTTAGTGACACATTGAGATTTTTTTTGTGTGTTATGTGATATCTTCTGTGTCGTATAAATAAGTTATCTGATGTTTTATATTTGTTTTATATTTGTTTTTTAATGTTTAGTACACTGTTAGGTGAGGGTAGTGTTTTTTGTTTAAATTCAGTTTGAATTATTTGAATAATAAACTTGTTATACATTTGTGTAAATCAGTTATAGCAGACGGTCCATTTTTTCAGGACTAGTGATGCTGGAAAACCTTATAGAGTTCCTGTGTGAGGGGGTTGGAGGCAAGTAAACAACACGTATCATCTTGCTCTTTATTGTATTACATATTACGTAGGACTATGGGGTACCATAAGAAAGTGTCCAGAAACGCTAAATTACAGTTGATCCAGTTATATTTCACTCACAGAGTACACTTAACTCCGGAGAAGATTGCAAAATTTAGTAATGCAAAGGAACAAGCCTGCCCTAAATGTGGCCAGGTTAATGCAGATATGATACATATGTTCTGGGCATTTGTGGAAATACACCAACATTGGGAGGGAGTGGCGTGGACCCTAACTAAGGTGGGCTTGACGTCAGAACCAGACGTGCTTGTTAGGAATTTTTTCGAGGCCAAAGCAAGTTAGACATGTGAGCAAACTGAGGGATCTAGCATACATCCTAGCAAAGCGCAGGATAGGAATGGGGTGGAAAGCTCATCATGGTCCAGTGTTAAGCGTGTGGCTGAGAGAACTCCAGAAATGGGCACTGGCAGGAACTGCAGTATGGCAGGAAGCATCCCGTCGTGGCCAACAGGAGCCATAGATTTAACGGACTGGAAACAATGAATACTGGAATTGGCTCCACCTACACGGGATGATACCCAAGCTCAGGCACAAACACCATCACAACTAATGGGATAGAGATAAGGCGCGAAGTTCAGGTTGAATAATGCATATCATGTGTAGACATAGTGAGTAGAATAGGCTGGGTGGGGGGGAGTTTGATACAGCCAAATGAGTAGATGTAACATTGGAAATGCTGCACAATGTCTGTAAGTTGTTTTGTGGTGTTTGGAAAATAATAAAATATATTTTAAAAAATAATTATGTGGAAAAAATACTTTTAGGCAGATTAATGGATGCATCAGTTAGATGAAACATTATAGAACAGACTGTTAAACGTGAGCAGAATGATCAGTAAAACAAAATAGTATAAAACTTTATTTAAATACAACCATTATAAAAAACCATCCTGGCGCTAGCATTTAAGTGCAATATTCCTCAGGTTATCTCATAAGCAGCTGATGCACACATCATTTATTCTAAGTGGAGTATGTTAAAGCGAATAGGTGGCCAATGGCCAAAAACATATTTAAAATTAAGCAATGCTTCTAACTGGGATTAAAAATGCATAAACCTCTCATCCAAGCAACATTTAAAACAAGTATACAGCCAGCATAAGCATGTTAAGCATTTACAATTTGTTTTTAAGCCTTGCATTTTCTTTTTTAAACTAACTTTAGTGGTTTACATAACAGTTAGTTAAACATTAATCATAATGCCATAACAGTAACTCCCCCCTCACTACCGGGCTCCTGGTACAGTGCATATAATATTACACATACTAGTCCATTCACTCTGTTTAGTCTAGTTTCATTAGGTTTGTGGGAATCATTCTGTCATTGTCCAGGTTCACCTTTGTTCATAGTTTAATGGATGGCCTAAATCAACGGGCCTGCTCCGCCTTGCCACGTACCCCTTTGCACATATTTAAAATTTTCTTCCATAGTGCAGCATCTTTCTGTTAATGCATTAGGTCACTTTATTACATGATTTCCCCATCTGTCTGCATATTTTGTTTCAGCTCTGAATAATACATGTCGAAAAAGGGGCCAGTAGTCAATCGGTCTGCTACTGATTGGGAGCATTCATGCATATTGGGTTTCTCTTTGCTCGCATTTACTCATGAATTCCAGCCATCTCAAAAAACAAGGTGCATTTCATTTCCCCCATGTTCTAGCTATCATGTATCTGGCCGTCACTGTGGTCATCCCTAGCAGCTTCCTTTTCGAACGAGGTCCCTCCCCAATCAGCGCCATTAGCCACAGCTCCGGTGTGTAGTTCCATGTTGTTGGTAGCATCTCAGACATTACCTCTTCGATCTTCCCCCAGAAGGTCTAATACGTGGACAGGACTAGGCCACGTGATAAAAATCATCATGGACTCCATTACATCTTTTTCAGACGGGGTACCTCTCGGGGAAGAACCTGTACAAACGGGCCGGGGAGTAATAGGCCTGGTGTAGAAATGTATAGTGTATTAATCTAAACTGGTTATTTAGGGACAGGTTGCGTGTCTGTATGCATATTTTTATGCATATTTGTTTGCAATGTTCCTCACTTACCACTCTCCCAGGCGTTCCGATATGTCTGTACGCCCACCACCCTCACTCCCCAGACCATTCTGTAAATGGTTGACACCAGTTTCTTGCTGGACTGTGGATTGAGCAGGTATTGAAGAATTGAGTGGGGGGTGAGGGCATGGGGGAACTCGGGCCACTTGGATCTCAGCACCTCTCTTAATCTAAAGTACAGGAGCATATTCACTACGGTCCATTCACCTTTGGCCTTCAGGGTATCCCACGTTACGAACGGCTCATCTTGTATTAAATCCCCTAGAGACTGGCCCCCCAATTTCTGGAAGTGTATCCAGAATACTCTCATGTGTGAGCAGAATCCCGCATATTTTGTATATAGGGAAGTCCGGGGAGTGGCAGATCCCAGCACAGGACATCTTGCTAATCTGCTCCCAGGCTCTACATGTGACTTCTATAGGTTAGATCTCAGTCCGTGGCGCCTTTTGCCGGGTACCCCAGAGCGTCCCAAGTAGGTTGTTCGGGCTCACAACTGCCCTTGCCAATAAAGAATGAGGGAGGTCGGTGGCAGGAGCCCTCCACCCCACAATGTATTGGATCTGTGCCGCCAGGAAGTATAAGTTTAGGTCAGGATATTCCAACCTGCCCTGCTCATAAGGTAACATGAGGGTGTCGTAGGATACCCTATCCTACCTACCCGCCCAGGCTAATCGTATCATTAAACTTTTGACCCAAGTCCAGAAATGAATCGGGGGCCAGATGGGTACATTATTAAATATATAGAGCAGTTTGGGCAGCACAACCATTTTAGCTAGTGCAATGCGGGCCGCTAGGGAAATTGTTAAGAGGATCCAAGAATCCACTCTGTGCTGCAGCAGTTCTAGAGCCAGTTTTCTTTGTAGTGATATCCCACTGATAGGGTCACAAGGACACCCAGATACTTTATGCCCTGGGGGCACCAGCGGAAGTTCTCTCCCACGTCTGTTTGTTGGACGCATGGAGTCAAGGGCAGCATTTCCGATTTATTCCAATCATTTTTAACCCTGAGAGTTCCCCAAATCTAAATATACCTATCTCTTGCATCAGTGGGGGTAGGTTCAGTCTAGGATGTTTAACGTACAGTAGTATGTTGCCTGACTATAGGGAAATAACAGTGAGATGCAAATGTATTCGTATGCCTCTGTGTGGAATTCTCATTTATGACAGGCCAGCAATTCACTGCGAGGGCGAACAGGATCGGGGAAAGGGTGCACCCCTGCCGTGTTCCCCGCATTGGATAGATGTACTCTGATGTCATACCATTTGTAAATACTGCCGCTTTGGGTGCTGTGTACAGCAAGCAGATCCAATGTATAAATGTCAGGCCGAATCCGGTGCGGCAGAGGACCTCGAAGAGAAATGGCCATTCGATGGAATCAAAAGCCTTCGCTGCATCTAACGCTGCCACCGCCATGGGTACTTCTAGGTCGACATTATGTATGGGTGTAAATAGTCGCCTTAGATTATTTTCAGTTGGTCGACCGGGGATAAAGCCTGCCTGATCCAGGAGGACCAGTTCTAGCATGTGTGGCAGAAGTCTGTCCACCAGTATTTTAGCTGTTATTTTGTTGTCAGTATTAATTAGGGACATTGGCCTATATGATGTGCATTTTCGGAGATCCTTTTCTGGGTTAAGGAGCAATGTTACCAGGCCAGTTGTTGTGGAGTATGGGAGGGTACCCGTGGACAGGGCGCTTTCATACATTTCGCATAGATAAGGGAGCAGGTAATCTAAGTAGGTTTTATAAAATTCAGCCGTTATTCCATCAAGCCCTGGGGCCTTTCCATTATGGATGGAGAGTATTGCTTTGCAAATCTCTTTGTCCGGTATGGGTGCATTAAGAGCCTCCCCTTGGTCGGGGCTTAGCCATCCTAGGGCTATCTTATTTAGGTATTGCATTATAGTATCATGCCCTACATTGGCGCAGGATGTATATAGCCAATCCAATTATAATACGAAAAATGCTATTTATCCTTACAAGGTCTTTAACGAGGCACCTGTTCCGGTCCTCGACCGCCTTAATAAGGGTTATCACTTGCTGTTGTCTTTTAACTGCCCATGCTAACGTCCTACTGGGATGGTCCCCCTCCTCATACCTTGTTGCAGCAATAGGGTCTCCAAGAAATCTCTCCTCACTGATTGCCAATTGATGCAATTCCTCCCTTTGCACCCTCAAGGCATTGCGCACCTCGGCCGTATCCTGGGCCCCCTGCTGAGTCTCTTAATTCCTTAATGGTTGCTTCCAGCACTCGCATTGACCTTTGCAGGGCTTTCAGCACTATCCCCTTTTTTGATATACAGCATTCTCTGACATACACTTTAAAGGCTTCCCAGATCACCCCGGATCAAGCACTGAGCCCACATTGGTTTGGAAGTAGGACTGTATGTCTTGGCCAATTTCCCCTCGGAACGCAATGTCATCCAGAGCTGTGACCCTGAACCACTGCCGTTGCTGTTTTGGGGGGCCCCGTTAGACCAGCAATGCAAATCAAAACTGGGGAGTGGTCCGAAAGGGTTCGGGGCAGTAGATTAACCATGCTCCTAACCAAGGGGGTGGTCACAATGTAATGATTCTTGACGAACTACCATGTACATTAGAAGAAAAGGTGTATTCCCTGTCTGTAGGGTGCTTTTCTCGCTATACATCGCGCAATTCGTGATATTTAGCGATAGCTGACCACACCTGGGCTGCTCGTGGTAGAGTTTGCTGTGCTGTGGAGGACCTATATAGTTCTAACGTGATGCTCATAAGATGTCCTAGCCTGGGAACTTGTGGATATGATTTGCACACTGGTGAAAGAAATCAGGAGAGTCAGTGTTTGGTGCATATATATTTATTAATAGGAGCTTTGATCCGGAGAATTCCCCGGCTAATATAATGCAACGCCCCTCCTCATCACCAATCTGCTTGTGCAGCTTGAATTCCAAGTAACAGTGTATATAAACGGCTACCCCCCTGGAGTGTGTGGTGTAAGAGGAGCGGTACCTGTGGACACACCAACCCACCAACTTAGGGAGGGTTGCCTCCCGAGCCAGATGCGTTTCCTGCAGGCATAGTATGTTTATATAATGATTCTTGCTATAATTTGCTATTAACCAGCATTTCTTCTTGTTAGTGAACCTGCGTATGTTCCATGACATTATTGACAATGTGTTGTCCTTTTTCTGCCTTGTTCTAGGTGTTCCCATGGTGCAGACAATAAAACTGTGTTTCTTGTTTTATAGATCGGACATGGTTGGTTTGTACATTGGCACCTGGACGGTGCACTACCATGGTATATTGCGTGAATCAGAAAGTTCTCTTTTGCGCTGAACTCTGAGCCCCCCCCCCTTATCCCCAATACAGACTAGCTCAAATAAACTTCCATTATACTCGACCTCAGTACCCACCCACGCCCACCCACGCCAAAAATTTAAACCTACCAGCCCCCATGTCCCCCGCACCTCTTTCCAAGCATTCCCCATTAACAAACCCTCAACAACTCCTGCAGTATCTGCGGATATCAGGGGCGGCCAGGGCGCTACTCATGGCGGGGCCACGGTACTCAGTTCTGTGGTCCTGTCCATCACCTTTGGAACCTTCAATGTAAGCCATTGAGGCAGTTTTGTAGTAATAATAATAAGAATTTCACATTTATATAGCGCTACGAACGCTCAGGTATCTGAGCACTGCTTATTATTACCCACGGTGTGTGGTGCTCATTTATCGTCCTCGGAAGGATGAAAGGCTGAGTTTGGCCCTGCCGGGATTCGAACCTGGGTTAGCAAGCTCTGCACGGATGTCAAAGCGAGCGCTCTATTCGCTTTGCCACTTGACCAGCTATGTGGTGGGGAGGGCTGTGATTGATCTGACCGTGCAAACTGGTCAATTCTTGCCTGTTTTATAGGCTTGACCATTGTGTTTTGCCGCTTCTGTGACCTGCTGCTCATCCAAAGTGCTGTGCGGGGTCTAGTAGCGCACTGGTATGGTGAGTATCCAGGGCCCCCCGATGAGCAAGGATCAGTCCATCAGGGCAAAGTCCAGTGTTGCCATAGGGCTGCATGACTGATGCATCCCGGGTATGATGGGTTTTAACGGCCCGGGATATAGCTATAAGCGCAGGTCTACATCGGGCCTAGTGTAGGCATACTCCCCACTACGAGGACAAGCGTGTTACAGTAGGGTTGCGTAAGGGGTCTGCTGCACCGTCCACTGGGGTGGTGCCGCCTTTATCACCAGTAGCACCCCCTCCAGAGGGGCAGTAGGAGGTGCTGCAAATTATGTTATGGGTCTGAGCTGCGTGCTTATGCCACCCCCCTGTATGGGCTTTGGGGTCTGTTCCAACTTCAGTGCGGGGCCTTTGGTGTGATTGTTCAGCCCCAGCCGCACTAGATCCACAGCGCCGTGTCCCCAGCATCTGATCCTTCCCCCCGTCATGTCTGGGATCCCCCAGCTGGAGGTGGCAGAGGTTACAAGTTGGGAGACCCGCACAGACCTGGGAGGCCTCATAGGGTGGAAACTGTAAGGGGGCACTGAGCCAACAGCCCAGTTGAGTACAGGCTGCTGACTATGCACAGGGAATATTACAGACTGAACACTCTATAATTTATTTTCAAAGACTTTGGACCATTGTGGTGGGGTACTGTAGGGTGCTGATTGCGTGGTATCCAGGCCCAGGGTGTGGGCGGGAGGTGGGCTGCTGCATTCAGCGTCTTGCTGACAAGGCTGGACTCTCCCCAGGGAACCAGGGGAGCCGTGCGCAGTATTGACGTTCTGCAGGGGCTGCGTGGCCATGCTGGTAGTGGGCTATCCCTCCCGCTCCGATGTAGGAGACTCACGCTCAGAGGAGCCACGTCTGAGGGGTTGTAGCAGCAGGAGGGACCTCAACTGTGGGCGTTGATGGTGCTCGGCAGCCTCAGAAGTCTCCCTCCGCTTTCAGAGGAAAAGCACTGACGTCAGTCTTCTTCTGCCTTCCTTCCCGTTCCAGCCAGGTACCACAGTAGGTGTCACACAACATGGCCATCACACTTCCTCTGGGGAAACGGAGCCACGCGCCCCTCATATACTGCCACGGCATTGGTGTCAGGCTGCTGCCCAAGGTCCCTGTCCCCTTCACAAGCTCCGTCCCGAGCCAACATCTCTCAGTGGAGACCTCACTGGGGCTGGGATGTTGAGCCGCCACAGTGTTCCCCTTCACTCGCCCCACCGAGGTTCTATTGCTGGCCGACACTGTGATCAAACGCTGCCTCTCATGGTCACGGATCCTTGCCACAAGTTCCGGGAGAGAACGTGGTCGCAGAATTATTGAGAGGATATTAGTGCCGTCGCCAGAGCTTTCCAGGCAGCGCCCATCTTCTTAGTTGCACAACAGTGCTCCCTCTAAGCCTTGCATTTTAAACCTGCATGGGTTCTGTTTTTTATCTGCTGCATCACGAGTAGACTGTGTTTTTTTCCCTAATCAACCATGCCTAAAAGACTATAGATGCCAGGATACTGCCTCTTGTGGGACAAGTAACAGGTTGTTGCAGGTCTTCATTGCCAAAAATTGCTACCCTTGAGGAGTAATAATAGGAATTGTCTTGTCTTCTCTATTTATCATAATTTGTCAGAAAAGAAGAAAGTTGGTTTATGGTTTCAATTGCATCAGGGCAAAACCATTAAGTGGGGTCCAAAACTGCCTGTTTCCCGATTACAGGGATGATAGGAAGCAATTTCAAAGTGAGCATCATAATTAAAATACAGTGGTGTAATATTGTGGACCAGGACAACTAGTAGATTTGTACAGTGCAGTGGGGATAGTATAAGGAATTCACTCACACTGGTTCTGGAATCAGTTGAGGTGTTTCAAACCATTTCTTACACTTATGCGACCACATTTTGTCACATAATTCAACCAGGGGATAAGATGTACGGTTTCACTCCATAAAAGATCCATGCAAAAATGTTTAGCATATATCAACGTATCCCTTGCCCATGTCTATATCTATTGTGATGCGGTTCATTCTCACAATGTGATGTAGATAATCCAAACCTATCTGAAGTGGAAGAATTGTAGCTGCCCCAGGAAAGCCTTGAGAAGTTATTTCCCACTGTTTGCAAAGGCGAGCAGATTGATTCATTGAGCGACCTATCACCCCAGAGAGTCTCACAGTTTCCTTCAATTATCAGAGTGCTCTACTTCTTCTCTTGAATAATGTTCAAGCTCAGAAATCTTGCTGTGCTGCAATGGCTGAAGTGCCCTATTGAGGCACATTTGACTAAACACCCCAAAGACCAGACTCCTTTGCCGTTTGAATTTTTTTTAATTACAAAATCATGAAAACACAAATAAAATACTTGTAAAAAAGAAAGTAATAACCATCAGTATAGATACATTCTGGGAATGTATGTACACGTGGATACATTTCCACATTATAATTGTCCTAGCCCACAGCGTTGCAGATATTGCTTTTAAAACACAATTTTCAAATCCCTCTACCTGTCAGCTTGAATTGTGTTCAAGATCAGTTGGCACCTTTGCTCCACCTTGATCTTGACTTTCAAAGTTGCACAGATCTTTCACTGTATCGATGGCCCGTAACAGCTTTTTCAGGCATTAGGTCTTGGAGATGTATTCATGCCATTCATTGTGTCTGAATTTTATTTGCTACAAAGTAAACATTAGTCTCTGTTGCCAGTCTGGCTTTCTTTGCGTCTTCCTTTCACTTAACAGTGGCTACATAGTATTCTGTGGGAGTATCTAGACAACAACTCCCACCATGCAGTTCTCTATTGCTTGTATTCTAATTTTCAGTGTCAACTATCTCCCTCAAGTGTTTAATTCACAGTTGTCACTCTGTACTATTCTTTAACTCCCTTTTAGTTTTCAACAGCAATGTACTAGAGTCAGCAGTCCCAACACTATCTTTTAGGCTTACTTAGTTTTATCAGCACCCCTGCTCTAGGATCTTTTTGGGCGTTAGAATCTTTGTCTTAGTTTCTCCATATTGTGTCTGCACCCCTGCTCTAGACCCGCGGTGGGTTAGAGCCACAACTCAGGCTGCAATTATTCACAGGGTTTTTTGTGCCCCAGAGCTTGTCTTTTGTAGTGTCAGAATGTCAGAACCACAACTCTTTGGTTCGCTTGGCTTTTTCAGCGACCATGCCCTAAGCATTTGGAGTGTTAAAATCATATCTCCCATATTCACTCCTCTCTAGTTTGTGGTTTTATCATCATCACGGTCTTCTGCTTTCCAGTGTCGGAACAATCGCTCTCAATATGTAATTAGTCTCTGGTTTATTTGCTTTTGTTGGCCCATCAAACCACTAGGCTTTTGGAATGTTAGAACTTTAACTCCCAATATACAATTAGTCTTCTATTTTCCTGCAATGTTTTGTCTCCATCTCCCTGGCTCTCTTTTTGACTCTGACTCTGGCTCCACAGCTTTATTCTACCATTTCTTCCTGGCTTCTCTTTCCAGATGTATCTGTCACCTTTTCGGTATTGGAGGAGCTCTAGTAACTTGCCTCCTTATCTCTCAGGAATCACCAATTTCTCACCAAACAACATTGTATACTAGCTCAATCTAGCTTATTTCAGTGTGTCCGAAGATTGCTCTCTTTTCCATCACAAGTTTGGCAGGTTCTGGGTCTCTCAATGCTTGAGTGATCTGGAATGTCTTTGGAGTCCCATATCCAGTTTGGTTTTTTCCCCACTAGGTATTTCTGGCAATCTGCTGCACAGCTTTCTGCTGCATGTTCTCCTTGTGGCTATCTGCCTCAATTACCACACCTCTTCTCTGGTGGTGCATTGTATTTCTTGGCATTGTGGCTATGCTTGTGAGTCTTGTGATAATAAACCTCAAAGAAATATTTTATTTCTCATGGAATTTAAGTGTTCATTCAGGCCACTTCTTACAACGGGGGATTAATCCAAATTGATGTAATTAATACAGCATGTTGAGAGCGCTTGAGAGCCCAACCAGGATGGCTGCGAGCCTGCGAGTTCCGACACAGCTCGCTTAAATCCAGCGATCTTCTGGACGGTTCCTGGCCAGCCTGGGACACCAACACTGGGGTGTAATTTGAAGATTAGCGGTGCTCTACGTGGGGAGAAACGGATCGTGGATATGAGGGCTGCGGGGCACAGGGCCTAGCGCCTATGAGGGAGGAATCGCCCTCAGGCGCGTAGCGATGCGGTCACATCATCCCGCACTGCGCAAACTACCGCCAGACAATGGGGAAGCCTGCAGCGACGCCAGCGCCTCAGAGACAGGGACGGGCTGTGTTCCCCGACATACGCAGGCACTCCCGGCTCCCTGCAGGTTCCATGAAGACGGGCAACCCACAGCAACCTGCCATGCGGTGTGGGACAGCCGCTGGCTCGTTGGATTGGTGCGGGCCGGCGCGGCCCTCACTGGGATCCACAGACTCTGATACTGGCACCCCGCAGAGAGAAGACCGGGCTTCATAGCGCCCCGGGTGCGGAGCGTGCCAACGCTTCACAGCCAGTGGGAGAAGGCTGCAGGCGAGGTGCATAATCCAGCCCTCAATGAATGCTCGGACAGAAGAAAACATGAGAGTGCAGTGTGTTGTGCTCCGTTCAGATAACGCAGTGCCCTGCAGGGAACGACGACTCGGACACTGCTAACAGAGGGAGGCCACAGTTAACGAGTATGGACACACGGCAAAGGCTCCTTGAGACGTAGAGAATAGTATCCTCCATTTCACCGCTGGGGATACCCGAACAGCAAGGCTGCAGCCAGCAGAAGGAAACCACGGTCCGGCCCACTCACAGGTAAACACATGAATTGGATTCAGAACGTTGGGTGGAGCAAGCTGGTCATGCAGGCGAACACCTGCGGCCACCTCAACTAAATAAATCGACCAGGGAGAACCCCTGCCAGGAAGGGAGGACTGCTGAGGTATCCTTTATACCCCGAATCCCGCCACCTGAATACCTGGAGGGACAATACTGTGCACACTTTCAGGGGTACCATAGTGGTACACGGGTCTGATATATCCCACAACCATAATCCTGGGAACAAACTTGCGCAATGATAATCAAAAAGCTTTCTGGAGCCGTGCACAGAGTGGTTGCGAAGGGCAGGTGCTGCAGGGAGATGGGGGCACTAGAAGCAGACCTTGAGGCAACTATACTGCAGCAAGGAGATCTGGGTCTAGGGCCTCACGAGCAGACCGTCTTGCGAAGAATCAAGTTCTCCGCTCGTCTCCAGAGCTCTGAGGGCCGACCCGTAGGTGCTGAAGGAAAGGGCGGAGTAGCCGTCATACATAAGGCAAGGATCAGGAAGGCGACGGAATAACTCGCAAGCAGATTGAAGAATTGGCAATTGCACAGAGTCCGATAGTGGAAGGCTGACAACTCCAGATATCACTCATACTGTTTTCTGCTGCTCAGGGCTGGGGCAATACCAGATTGTCCAAATCAGGTAAAGGAGACAAGCAGCAGTCTAAATTACATTTTTTCACCCTCTCTCAAGCAAAGAATGATATGCTGATGGAAGGACCCTAAGATGAGCTCCCCCAGTACCCTCGGGAGTGTTTCAATACATCAAGGAAATGTTTAATCAGCTGCAGTGTAGCATACAGTCCCTGGATTGGAAGATGGATACTCTCACATGTAAAGTCGACCACATGCAGGTCCGGCTTGACTAACATGGGGAAATTTTGGACGAAGTGGGGCGGATGTCCACAGTGGTAGAAAGGGTGCATAGAGTACCAAGCAGAAAGAAACCAATTCCCGGAGCCCCACCACGTCCAATTATAGCCTCTATGCTAAACTACCGGCACAGGAACCTCACCCTCTGCAAAGCCAGAGAAAAGGGCACTGTGACATATGAAGAGGACACAATAAGACTCTTCCTGGACTTTTCAGATAAGGTTCAAGCCTGAAGTAGAACATATATGGAAGTCGAGAAACAATTGCGGGACAGGGGCATTCGTTATGCCATGTTATTCCCAGCCAAGCTGTGGATAGAGCATGATTTGGGAAAAGTTGGGGTCGTTTTAGATACTTCTCGTACTCCAGGGGGTATGCATTCTCATCATAGCTCCGTTAGGTTCCGTCAGGTCATGGTGGCCTAAGATAAAGAGGGAAGGGGACTTGTGGTGCAGGGAACTATACAAGGTAAATTATATACCCTGATCAACTACTATGGCCCGAACCAGGATAGACTAGAGACACTGGATTGAGCTCCAATTAGGAAAGTTGGCACCTGAGGGGATTATTTGGGCCAGGGATTTTAATGCAGCTATGAACCCGACTTGGGATCGAACCGGGGATGGCCCTCACCAGGTAAACAAGGGAACGAACAAGATACAGGGCATGTGTCTAACGTGGGAGGTAGAGGATGCATGGAGGGTTAGGAATCAAGAGACACGACAATATACACACTACTCCTCTGTCCATAACTCTGCGTAACGACTAGATTTCTTCCTGGTTTCACATATACTGTTGGACAGGGTCACAGGAATAACAATTCGCACCAGCACTTTATTAGATCATGCCCTGGTGCTGATGTCCATGGAATTGGCAGACTGCGAGAAGGAAAGACCCCCTTGGATATTTAAAAGTGAAGGTCTTACTGACCCCCACTGTTCCGAGAAGGCCTGACTGCAGTAATAGGCACGTTCTTTGAAACTAATGTGGGAACAGTGGAGTCAGACGGGATTCTCTGGGAGAGCTTAAAATGCGTCATAAGGGGGGGAATACATAGCAAGGGAATCTGGGATACTACGACAAATTAGGAGGGAATTGGCCGGTAAGGAGGACTGCACACAGACACTGCAATCATCAACACCCACACCATCACATTTAGAACAGGCAGATATTCTGAAACACCTGCAGGACTTTAACGAGTTAACCCAGAGGGAAGCCACATTTGTATGGGGGATGACAGCGATACGGCAATATGGGGAGGGTCAGAAACCAGGTATGTTACTGGCTAGAGCGTCCAAACTGGACAACCTGAAAGGCAGAGTCCTGTCAATTGTGGACAAACATGGGGCGTACAGATTCTCAGACAAGGAGATAGTTTGAGGGTTTTTTGAGTTTTACATCAGCTATAATCCTCCCAGTCCCTGGCCTCCCAACAGGAAATAGATGCGTACCTAGATCACGTCACCCTGCATTGGTGTACGGATGAACAAAGGGAGTGGTTGGGGCGTCCACTGACGCTGGAAGAAGTGTTACGCGCTATTAAGTCCCTCACATCCAGGAAGTCCCCAGGTCCCGATGGGTTTACGGCTGATTATTATAAACATTATGCGGATAAGCTTGTCCCATACCTATTAACATATTTACCAACAGAGCCTGAGAGATGGGCAATTACCGTAGTCCTTGAGATAGGACCACAAAATGACTGCTCCTCCTATCGGCCGATCTCTCTCATTAATATAGACAACAAAATCTTGGCCAAAATATTGGCCCCCAGATTGGCTCCCCTGATGCGAATAATGGTGATAGCAGACCAGTCGGGTTTCATACCTTGGCGCTCCACTTCCTATGGGCTAATGAGAATGTTTGTATTGATCTCAGCGGTGCCACGGGAGGCCCCGGTGGTGGCGGCCCTGTTGGACGCCACCAAACCGTTTGATTCAGTGGAGTGGCCATTCCTGTTTACCATACTACGACGGCTGGGGAACGGGAGCATTTCATGGTGTTGCTACTATATACACGACCTGTTGCTAGAGTGCGGGTGAACGGACAGCTCACATCAACTATATTCGCTGGAGAGGGGCACACGACAGGGGTGTCCTCTCTCCCCTCTACTGTTTGCCCTATCTATAGAGCCACTTGGGGAGAATATAAGAGACATCCACTTGCACAGAGGGGTCCAGCTGTATAACCATAAAGTGGTGATTTCTTTGTATGTGGACGACATGGTGCTGTTCATCAGTGATCCCAAAAACAATCTTGACCCGATTATGCAGGATATCTAGCGATTTGGGGATCTCCCGGGGTCAAAATCGGTTCTATTCCCACTAACCAACAGTGTGAAACAATATCTGGACGGGTGTGGAATAACGGGTAAGAGGATAGATCCAAGTCTGCTGATGGCGTTATTGGGGTACACACTAAAACGATTCCCCAAAGTACTCAGAAGCTAATAGGACTGATCATAGTTAAAAGGAGGGTGGCAATGGCACGGGGAGTGAGACAAGGCCCTAGTGTGGCACAATGGAGAGCGGACATCCTATATTGTAATAACATGGAAATGGGATATGGGTCTCTGAATCAAGTTCAATCTGGCATCAGAAACATATGGGACCCCTACGTACAATTTCTGATCAAGCACCCCCAAGGCGCAGATGACGACCAAATATTGTCCCTGATAAATTGAAAGTGCAGATGTGATCACGATGCCACAGCGCTTCTGATAGTACTTGGATGGAACAGACATGTGCCAGGAGTCACAGGACATGCACACGAGTTGGAATACTACAATGTATGCATAGCAGTTGGGTGCCGAGGCCTTTTAGGGGCTGTCAACCTTTTGCTTTTCCCCTTTTTCATTTTTGGGTTTCTGACCTCTTTTTAGTGGCCAGAAATACTTCATGACAGGTCTCTTTGCTACTGCAACCCTTTTTCAATCCTTTTAGAGAGACTCCCTCCTCCTGGACTATGTGGTACAGATCTGGCTGAAAGTTCTCCAGCAGGGGAAATTGCTCCCTTCCCCTAATTCCAGTACTTCACAAACAAAAAGGATGTAGATCCTCCAACACTTTACGTCACAAAGTTAAAATACTTTATATCCCTGGGGAATGACTCCCTTCCCCTGGATTATGTGGGTTGGTTTGCCAGGTGAAGGACTCCCTTCTCCTGGCCCTCGTTAGTTTTGCTTTCCATGTTCACAACACCAGAGGGAATGCCTTCCTTCTCCTGGCCTTTCTTAGGCTCTTTCATAGTCCACAACACCATGGGGAATGTCTCCCTTGCCCTGGCCTTTCTTAGCAATGACCCAATTGTGATAAGGGTCCTCGACCCTGGATTCTCTTCTTTCTCCTGGTGTACTCTTCTGCCAAGTACTGCGATGCGAAAAGGGGTTCGTAACTGTTGAGACAGATTTTTGAACTCTGACCTGCTGGGCAGAGGTTCAGAAGGCCAGCTTAGTTTCTTGGAACAGGGTAACCTTCTGGACAAGCCAGACCAATCAAGGTAGCATTGGCGGCGGTCAAGACTAAGTCTCAGGAGGGTTGTGGGTGACTGAAAGACCTCAATGAGCACACAGAGTAAAGGACACTTTTAAAAATACAAATACATTTATTTCAAGGCCTTTGAGTTTCAACACAATAGTTATTAACAGTAACACTTTTCGACCAACACAATCCTGCTAAAATAAATATATACAAGACCAACGGGGTCTACAGGGTTAATGCACGAAATGGGTCCGCAACCTAGAAAAGGGAAGGAAGCAGGTAGTGCAAAGAGTCTTTAGGCAGTTCTACAGTAATCACAAGCCTAACTGAAAGGCACTCTAGTCCCTAAAATGAGAGGAGCCTATTGCTCAAATGTACGTGCAATGCTTGCGCTTGCGGTATTGTAGATGGGCGAACTGAGGTAGTTTGTAGGGTCCAGACAGTCCAGCCCACATCCTGGAAGCACACACACAAGGCATGCAGAAGCCCGCGAAAGCTTGGCGTTTCGCAGGAGAATGCATGCTCAAATAAGGACTGACCCGGGTCGGCTCGACCTGGGAAAGGTGATGCAGAATTAGTTCGCACTATCCAAGTAGGGTCTCCCCAACAGGGCAGAGCAGGTTCCAAGACTTGGGAATAGTTTGGTAGTTTGCACTAGCAGTGGAAAGGAGAGGGGTACTCAGGGGCCACTTGTGTGTAAAAATGGATGAATGCGCTAGGGGCCACCGGTAAGGGTTGCTGGTACTCACCGGACCAAACTTCAGCAGTCGAGTCCAACCCGGTTGCAGGTTCAAATGTGGCAATTCTGTGGCTTTCAGCAACAAAGTTATAGCGTTGATTCCCAAACGGGACAGTGGTGATTTCTCTGCTCCTGGTGGATGGATTAGGCCTGTTCCACTGTAGTAGGCTTCAGTGCACAGATGAGCACAGCTGCAATGGGTTTGCGAAGTTCATCACCACGGCTTGGCGACACGGTAACCGTGTGCACTCTGGTTCAGGTGCTCTCTCTTTACTCCAGACCTGAGAACGCCAAATGTGCGAAATTCAGTGCGAGAGTGCTGTGAACACAGAGCTTGCGATTAACCAAGTTTCAAGGGCCTCCTTGAAGCGGTGGCGGTTTCAGAGCAAAGGTCCTGCGCAAGCTGGTAAGCCTACTGGTTGGCCCAGGGACACTTCCGAGAAGGCTTACTTGCAGGGTTTGATGAAGGTGCAGAGAATAGTTGGTCCCACTATTCCAATGGGTCGAAGTGAGAACTCCAGAGATCGACATGGTATGGGTGTTTGGAGCCTTCTCTTATCCAAAATCTCCTTCGTGCCAAAACGAAGAGGACCCAATGGGAGATCTGCTCACATACAAGCATAACATACGTGGACCAATAATGGACCACAGTGGTCCCAGGCATTCACAGCACACCAGACTCTCTGGCACCCAGAATTTGAATTGGAACCAGACAGTCCATCCCACATCCTGGAAGCACACACACAAGGCATGCAGAAGCCCGCAAAAGCTTGGCGTTTCGCAGGATGAATGCATGCCCAAATAAGGACTGACCCGGGTCGGCTCGACCTGGGAAAGGTGATGCAGAATTAGTTTGCACTATCCAAGCAGGGTCTCCCCAACAGGGCAGAGCAGGTTCCAAGACTTGGGAATAGTTTGGTAGTTTGCACTAGCAGTGGAAAGGAGAGGGGTACTCAGGGGCCACTAGTGTGTAAAAATGGATGAATGCGCTAGGGGCCACCGGTAAGGGTTGCTGGTACTCACCGGACCAAACTTCAGCAGTCGAGTCCAACCCGGTTGCAGGTTCAAATGTGGCAATTCTGTGGCTTTCAGCAACAAAGTTATAGCGTTGATTCCCAAACGGGACAGTGGTGATTTCTCTGCTCCTGGTGGATGGATCAGGCCTGTTCCACTGTAGTAGGCTTCAGTGCACAGATGAGCACAGCTGCAATGGGTTTGCGAAGTTCATCACCACGGCTTGGCGACACGGTAACCGTGTGCACTCTGGTTCAGGTGCTCTCTCTTTACTCCAGACCTGAGAACGCCAAATGTACGAAATTCAGTGCGAGAGTGCTCTGAACACAGAGCTTGCGATTAACCAAGTTTCAAGGGCCTCCTTGAAGCGGTGGCGGTTTCAGAGCAAAGGTCCTGCGCAAGCTGGTAAGCCTACTGGTTGCCCAGGGACACTTCCGAGAAGGCTTACTTGCAGGGTTTGATCAAGGTGCAGAGAATAGTTGGTCCCACTATTCCAATGGGTCGAAGTGAGAACTCCAGAGATCGACATAGTATGGGTGTTTGGAGCCTTCTCTTATCCAAAATCTCCTTCGTGCCAAAACGAAGAGGACCCAATGGGAGATCTGCTCACATACAGGCAAAACATACGTGGGCCAATCATGGACCACAGTGGTCCCAGGCATTCACAGCACACCAGACTCTCTGGCACCCAGAATTTGAATTGGAACCAGACAGTCCATCCCACATCCTGGAAGCACACACACAAGGCATGCAGAAGCCCGCAAAAGCTTGGCGGTTCGCAGGATGAATGCATGCCCAAATAAGGACTGACCCGGGTCGGGCAAGATGGCCAAAGGACAGGACAAAGAACCTTGTGGCATGGCCATTTTGGAACCAGGCCACCTATTTGCGCCAAACGCGGTTAATGTGGTTTTCCTGGCAGGAAGGGTTAAAATTATATGAGAAGATAAACTGCCACCAGCCCTGTCCAAGGCACATCTGCACTTCTCCTAAAAAAATCCTTCGAGAGTATCTAGGGCCTTTGGAAAGGACTATAAAACCCAAGTGCACACTGTAAGGTACATTGTGCACTTTCAACATGTTGCAGAAATGTTACAACATTGACAAGGACTAAGGAAAACAAATTCTCCCGGTACTTACCTGTCTTAAAGGGCATGTCAGTTTCCCCATAAGAAAGTGAGCGAAAAGCCCGGGTGAGTGCGGCTGTGCTCCTCTGGCAAAGTCAGACTATAGTGTTTAACATCAGCAAAAAGTTGGGGGGTACACAACTGAAGGGAAAATTACACATGAAATGGAAATCTTTCCGAACACTAACCTTTTTGGCAGACATTTGGCACTTTCCTGCCAGGTACTGCCATTAAGAAAAACAAATTCCAATGTGCTTTGTTTCACTCTTTACTTTCGGAGTGGTATGTGATCAACCACTGTGCCAAGGAAGACGATTCCTGTTGCATTCTTTCTCATTCTTAAACTATGGCTCTCATGCCCAGTCCCCATCCGGACTTCCTTTCTCTCCCATTACCTATTTCCTGGGAGCTCTTCACTGGATATCTGCGTGGCAGCAGGTCCTGGTTCGTACTGCGCTTCTCTGCTCCAGGTGATCCTGCGCGGCTCTGCTGCAGGATACCGTTGGCGGCCACAGCATTGTTCTCTGGACTCCTGTGGGGGTGTTATGGGTGGAGTGGCAGTTGTAAGGTCCAACCAGATTGGTTGCCCATCTAGCAGCAGAAAACCCCAACTGGAGATGTACAGAGACCACTGCATCCATCCAGCATGGCCAGATGCAGGCCTAAAAATGCTGCAAAGTTGAGCATCTTTCTGCTTCTTCCATAAATTCCAAGACAAGATAACATGGAGCTACAGAGCTCCCTTTAAGTTCCTCTGCTCAGAAAGTATGGCTAAAGCCAACCTAGCAATAACAAAAAAGGGACTAGGGACAAAGGGTTTAAGTCTCTGGGATCCAGATCCCTGTAAATCAAACCTAAAAAGAAGCCCTTTATTTACTGTGTTGTTTAGTTTATCTGGAATTGACTCTTTTAAACCAGCACCATGGGTACTTACCTCCAGGTTTTGTGGTGTACTCAATACCCACCCTGAGGGTTCCCTCTGATCCAGGGAAAGAATTTTCAGAAGTCCCTTTTTACATTTCGCATTGGTCATCGTTGGTTGTGTTCCTGTTTCCTTGCATGCTTTCTTGGGACTCTTGAACCAACCTCGGTATCTCTTCATTGGGGTCTCCTCTGGTCCTCCCTGGGGTTGTTGGCCACCAAATTCATGCTTGTGGGATAAAACGGAGACTTGTCTTTGTTTTCCCCATACATGCGGATGACCTTCTGACTTTGTCACATTTATCCATATGGAATATTCTGCTCACCTTGGAACTGTCCTAAAGTGGCTTTGGGGGACGTGCCTGCCAGGGACATGATTTGTGCAGCCAGTAAGGGCTGGGGGAGTTGTAGACCATGAACTTGACTCAACTTGCCAGTGATTTCTTTTTTAAATTCAATTTTAAAGTTCTTCTCTTCGCTCCCCTAAATGTGAATACTTACTTACATATGTGTCTTTTTTTAATAGCACAATTTCCTGGAGTAATTGCAGTGGTAACTGTGCTAAACAGGAAGCAACTTGAACAACATTGAAGGCTAAGTAAGGTGGAGCACGAGGGAGAGACATCTCTGCTTCAGCACCGGAACTGGATAATCCTTTATTGTCACGATGCAAACAGAGTCAGATATGTCCGAGTGTGTGCAACTGAGAAACAACTAAACCACATTTTAACACTATATATAAAATAAGAACAGTACATCTTATAAGAAAAGCTATGTATTCAAAATGTATATTGTGAAGCCTTTGCAGGATGAAGAATTAATGTCAATGCTACCATTGTCTTCCTGTCGGAAGAGGTCCTTCCCCGAGTTCTGTGCAGCTTCATGATGAGGTACTAGACAACTTGGGAGGAGCCAGTAACTGGCAGGGCGGCTAGCCACTGAAGAGGGCAGCTTCTATCCACGTTATCAGGTCAAAGGCTGTACTCTCATGGAGATAAAAATCCCTCTTGAGACCAATGTTCTGGTTGATTTCTTTTTTAATGCATCTGTGCGTGCAGATGCACTACTTCCCACAGTTCACGCTGCACACAGTTTCAACCACATTGTGTGGTTGTCACTTTCTTCAATGACTAAGGTAATGTGCTAAATTCGGAAAACGTGGTCTGAAATAGTGCTAGCAGAAGAACCAGATGCTACTATAGGAGCTATATATGATATATCGGAAGGAGGGCACGAGATCTCTAGATTGTATGAAATGATGATGACTAAGGTCGGAAAGGAACCGACACAACTGAGACTAGATTGGGAAGCGGAAGTAGGAACGCCCGTTGAGGATGAGATGTGGGAACGCGCCCTGGCATACCACAAGAATGTGTCAAGGAATGCTAGACTAAAGCAAATACAGTTGGATACGCATAAAGCATACATGACTCCTCTGAGAATATCGAAGTTCGAAAATGCTGGGCGACAGGTGTGTCCCAAATGTGACAAAGAAAACTCTGACATGACACACATGTTCTGGTCATGCCCAGTAATTGAGCGTTTCTGGGGTGAAGTGGCACTAAAACTAGCGGACAAGGGGGTCACGCTCATTACAAACACAGCGTGGGCCTGCTTGCTGGGTGGGTTCCCCAGATCACGGAAACTGAAACATGTTGGGAAACTAAAAGACTTAGCAAAACGAAGGATTGCCATGGGATGGAAGTCATGTCACAAGCCACGGGTGGAGGTGTGGTGGAAGGAGCTGCAGAAATGGGCAGAGGCTGAAACGATGGTATGGCAAGAGGCGAGCAGCATAAGGGGGGAGGAAGAAGCGGGTTCCCTGACGGCATGGAAATTGTTAATAGCAGAACTGTTTGTAACAATATCGGATCCGACAGACTCAGAGGGAAGCGAGACACTGCTATGCACAATAGATACTGCATGCAAGGAACAAATAGGCTCATAAGGGGAGGTGGGAAGGGGGTAGCAGTGACCTTGATTAATGGGCAAATAATGGAACTGTTGTGAATTGCACTGCGTGTTTGGTTTGTATTGTTGTTTGGTTTGAATAAAATCAATAACAAAATTTAAAAAAATAGACAAACTAAGGTAATGTGCTGACTGCCCCCAGTCTTTAAGCTTAAATGATAGATATTCGCATCCAGTCCAACAGTCGCCCCCAAGATAGTCGCACAGCTCCCGCGCAGGCGTTGCGAGACAACATTACACTCTTGACCGGACAGGCCCTACTTGTATCAGCATGCATGACAGCAGCAGTAGACCGCTACACCTCAGGCCCGGTCAGACAAACGGGAAACTTCAGGGAAAAGAGAATACTCCCACTGACAGTCAGGAGAACACAACGGATAAATCTTTAGCACAGATGACCAATTGGAGGTGTGGTGGGGTGGGGGACCAGAAGAAACACCAGGCACAGAATTACTGGCACACCGCAATTAACATGACCTGAGACGCCTCAGAGAACCACACCACCTGCCAGAAAAACCCAACCAGCACAAACGCCATCCAGCTACCTTCTGACCCAAACAAAAGAAAGAACATTCACTCAATACAGCTCACAACTGGACAATTGTCAAGCTGACGAGAGAAACCCCCTAATCACTGCAGTGAAACGCACGCAAACTCCAAACCGCATGCAGTCACACTGCAAAAAAGGACAGGGCGACCAGAGGAAAAGCAAAAATGCCTTAACTGTGGTGTGAACAACAAATGATCTGCCTTGGCAACATCATCCGCAAGCCTTAGAGCAACACCTAACCAGGCCACAACGCCAACACTGAAGATGATCCATTGGGCAAACGGCCACATTAAAAATGTGCAGCACACCACTGTCGACTGCAGATGATCCATGAGTCAAGCAGTCACATCTAAACCTTGCAGCACATACCGTTGCAGATAAACTATGGTAAGGAATGAGAAAAGAAAAAACTTTGGGAGTAAGAGGAGAAGGTAAAGGATCATGGGGAGAAACAATGCGGTGATCCTGATTGTTAGGTAAAGATTTGGGGTATTACCCTTTGGGTGCACTACAACAACCTAAGCCTCCTGGCAACAGGACCCAACCTTTGGTATAAGCCTGAACTACACAGGTTGGTAGTGTGGCTGAGCAGCCAGGCTCATCTCAAGAGGGGTCAATGTGAGCTGTAGTGAGTTTACACAAGGATCTACAATGACAATAATCCAAATAAACGCTTATACACAAGGTTTCTTGATAAAACAATTATTAATTTATTTACCGGTCATTTGTATAAACCTTCTACAGAAGGGAGCAATATATCAGCAACACACAAATGCCTTCAAAATACACATCCACGTTTCTAAATCAGCAAGCACCCATTGATAATGGCACACAGACACTTCGTACACCCTCAGGTGATTTTAGTAGCTAGGACACTGTGGACATTTATATGTTACTGTTAGCATTTATAATAGCACTGAGATGAGTGTCAAAGAAAAGGGTATTAGAACAAACAAGAGATTAAAAATATTCTTAAGCAGGCAAATCATTTTGGCTCCCCCAATCAGAGTCATTCAGTGGAACAGGCTAAGCCAAAGTCAATGGGCAAAAGTCTATGAGAGCTGAAGCACTTCTTGCGGGTAGTTAAGAAAAGTCTTTTTACAAGGGGGAGAAGAAGAAGAAGAAGAAGAAGAAGAAGAAGAAGAAGAAGAAGAAGAAGAAGAAGAAGAAGAAGAAGAAGAAGAAGAAGAAGAAGAAGAAGAAGAAGAAGAAGAAGAAGAAGAAGAAGAAGAAGAAGAAGAAGAAGAAGAAGAAGAAGAAGAAGAAGAAGAAGAAGAAGAAGAAGAAGAAGAAGAAGAAGAAGAAGAAGAAGAAGAAGAAGAAGAAGAAGAAGAAGAAGAAGAAGAAGAAGAAGAAGAAGAAGAAGAAGAAGAAGAAGAAGAAGAAGAAGAGTGAGAGGTAAGTTCTCTCAGACTTTACAGTACCTTTTAGTTAGAAGAAAAATGCAGCAGATGACTTCTGTTCCTGTGCAGCTCTGCAGATCCTGTTGTTCCTGTGCCTCAGTCGTGGGGGCAAGAGGGAGGACATCTGGGGACTCCTGTACTGCAATGGGACGGAGACCAACAGTAACCGGCAAACTTCAAACACGTGGCACTTCAGTGTTTCAGCTCCTTGCGGCTACCGCAAACAGCACCACTGTGGTTTCTGGCTGTCGAGATGGGCTTTCCTTGCTTTTGGGGCCCAGCACTCTGTTGAGGTGGCTCAGGCTCAGTCAGTCCTGTGTCCTGGGAGTCCGGAAGATCTTCCTGGAGCTCTTGGCCAACTTAAAAGCAACGCACACAATCTGGTGTTCCTCTCTCTGGTGTTTTGGGTTTTGGTTTCCAGCAGCAACTTTGTGGAAATTCAACCAGCTCCGAGAATTATGTCCAGGAGGCTTACTTTGGAGTTGACTGGTCCCACCAACTCAAGGGGAGAAGTCGTCCTTGCAGGGGCTTCTCTGTCGATAAGAATTTGGAGTTTCAGCACAGCAGCAGGGCTTCACCGGGCAAACCAACGGTCTAGGATTTGCAGTAGGCGTCCTCTTCAAGTTTTGGATTCCTTCATCCAGTAGTCGACTCTGCTTCAGAGCCAAAAAGCCTTGCCTTTTATGCAGGTTTCTCCCATTCATTCCAGCCCAGCTGTCAGTCATCCAGCAGGGTGGCTGTCGTTGCCAGACAGTCAGCCGGCCAATCACCACAGATTGCATTTGTGTCTCCCAGGAGACTAAGCACAGGAAGTGTTGGGCACCTACCTCACTTCCTGCCCCCACCAGACACCCTGGAGCCAGAGGCGGGCTTCACTCGTGAATCCCGCCAAAAGCAAATCGAACAAAGGGACCAAACTCTGCTGTAGACCATCTTCCCACCAAATGATTCTGCACCTTCCTGCTGCCATTAGCTGGCTTACACCTTTGATTTGATTGTTTGTTTGTTTGTTTACTTGATAATGCGCGCCAAACCATGGGTAGCTCGGCCCAGTAGGACAAGATAATTTAAGCTTGGTTACAAAGGAGAGTCAGATAAGTACATATACATACATATATCTTACAAGTAATATATGGTTACTGCACTACTGGTTACAGTGTAGTGGTAAGGCAATTGGCAAGTCATGTTACAGATTATTGGATAAGGTCAAAGGAGGATACAATGAAGGGGGTCTCTAGGTAGTCAGGTTAAAGGTTGTTCGTTCGAATCCATTTGAGTTCCTTACGTCTACATTTGTTTTTTTAAACTTTTATTTTTGCTGGCAGTGGTCGCTGACATACACACACAACAGGTCGAGAGTATAGTCAATAAGCATAACAAGGTACGTTGCACAGGAATGTTCACAAACAATAATATACATTGTCAGACAGAGATCGGCTGAGTAAGATATTAGGGAGCACAATATACAGAAGTGGGGCTTAGGGCGAGCTGTCCGCCAAAGGGGCAGCGTTGAGGCCGTTAAGGTAGCTGTTGAAGGCAGTCCAAATGTTTTTGGGCCGGGACCGGCCTGGAAGGGTAGTGATGTAGTCCTCCTCACAGTTACGGGACCAGGTCACTAGATTTAGCCATTTCTGGAAGGTAGGAGGGGCCGAACAGTTCCAGTTTTGAAGGATACATTTTTTAGCAATTGCGCAACATACGTTTAGCAGTTTGGCCTCCCCTCTGGCGCCCTTATCAACCCATAGACCAAACAACACCCCCAACGGATCAGGCTCGAGCACTGCATCGCAGAAACCGGACATGGTCTTAATAATCTCGTCCCAGAATGGGGCCAGGTCAGGGCAATCCCAGAACATGTGGAGATGACCTGCATCCTCCGCCCCGCAACGGGGGCAAAGTCGCGTGTCGGAGTGGGCGAATTTGGAAAGTCTGCGTGGGGTATAGTATAGCCTATTCAGCAATTTGTACTGTATAGTGCGATGTCGAAAATTAAGGGAGACCCTACTGGTGTGGGAGCACATTTTACCCCACAATTGTTCTGAAATGACAACCCCCAGTTCAGAGGCCCAGTCTTCTCTCGCCTTGGAGGGCGGTGGTGCTGAAGCGGTGAGCAGGAGTTTGTACAATGATGAGACCACTCCACGCGCCCCCCCGGAGTTGGCAATATAGGAGATGGCAGGGTGGTCTGGGGGTTCGCTGGGGAACACGGGCCAAGCCGCCCGGAACGCCGCACGGAGTCGATAATACTGTAGTAGCTCAAGTGGTGAGCCCGAGTGGGCTGGCTTTCACGTCTGTGGCGTTATGAATACCCCATCCGGGTAGAAGTCAGTAAGGGCCAGATAACCCAGGTCCCGCCAGTGCAGTGCCAGGGCTGTGTCATTCGTGGGTTCCAATCCGGGGACCTGCCATGCGGGGAGCCATTTGTAGTAAGGGTGAGCTTCGGAGTCTGCAGCGAATATCCGCCTCCAGGCCAGTAAGGTGGCCTGGACAGGGTCTATGGGAGAGTTAGGCTCATATCTCCGATGTAAGAGTAGGGACATAATATTAACACCGGAGGCAGCAAGGGTTTCAAGCTTGACATGCGGGCGAGAAGGACGACCAGGGTACCAGTACGTGGCAAATTGTGCCTGCGCTGCGGTCCAATAGCTCATCAAGTCAGGGGCCGTGAACCCGCCCCTGTCGTAGGGAAGAGTCATAGCGCCCCACTTTTTCCGCACAGCGCCAGAGTGCCACAAGAACTGAGCACACAGCTTGTGTAGATCAGTGAAGTACCTCTTTCCAGGCCAGATGGGAACATTAGTAAACGTATACAAAAACTTAGGGAGCAGTATCATCTTGACCAGTGACAGCCGCCCGGCTAGTGATAAGGGAAGAGAGCGCCAGCGCTCCAGTTTGGCTTCGGCCAGTGCCGCCACTGCCACATAGTTGTCAGTCAAAAGAGCCTCCCTAGTCAAGGACACGTGAACCCCCAGATATTTGATCCCGTTGGGAGACCACCGGAGCGGGTACTCAGTGGCCGGCTGATGTGTGGAGTGCGTGAGGGGGAAAAGTTCGGACTTGGTGTAGTTTATAGTGAAGCCTGAGAATGTCCCGATGCGAGTGATGTCCCGGAGGAGAGGGTCAAGGTGGGAATCTGGGTCCCTGACGAACAGCAAGACGTCGTCAGCGTACAGGGAGACAATTTCGGGGGTGCCCTGAAGACGTATCCCTCTGCGCATGTGCCGTTCCCTGATGAAGTCTGCCATAGGCTCAATGGCA
The DNA here is from genome assembly GCF_040938575.1 of Ambystoma mexicanum. NCBI lineage: Eukaryota > Metazoa > Chordata > Amphibia > Caudata > Ambystomatidae > Ambystoma > Ambystoma mexicanum. The sequence goes on along the minus strand of NC_090932.1, from coordinate 1,134,228,901 downwards.
AGAGCAAACAGAATTGGCGAGAATGGGCAGCCCTGACGGGTGCCCCGAAAGAGAGGAAACAGAGCTGAAGTTTGAGAATTAACGCGAACTCTGGCAACCGGGGAGGTGTATAATAATCTGATGTACGAGATCATCCCAGGACCAATGCCCATGGTCTCCAGGACCAGCCACATGTATTTCCAGGAAACCATGTCAAAGGCCTTCTGGGCATCCAAGGTAACCGCCACCGCACTCACATTCTGGTCAATGCGGGCCATCACGTTGAGAAGCCGTCGAATATTGTGTGATGTGGATCTGCCAGGGACAAAACCGGATTGGTCCTCATGTACCATGTAAGGCATAACCGGGAGAAAGCGATTGGCAATCACCCTGGCGAAGATTTTCGTATCCAGGTTCATAAGTGAGAGGGGGCGATATGAACCACATTCATCAGGCGGCTTGCCAGGCTTAAGGAGAACCGTGATGACAGCCTCGCGTAGAGATGGGGGAAGAGAGCCCAGGCGCAGGGATTCGTTCCAAACCTCGAGCAGTTCAGGACCCAGTATGGCTACATGCTCCTGAAAGAATTCAGCCGTAAGCCCGTCGGGGCCCGGTGCTTTCCCCTTTGGGAGGCTGGAGATGGCCTCTACTATTTCATTCAGGGTAAAGGGGGAGTCCAACTGTTCCCTCATAGCCTGGGAGATGATAGTGGTGGGGATCTGGGCGAGAAGCTCACGCATCTGGGATTCGCCATGTTCGGGGGGTTGCGAGTACAGTTCAGAGTAAAAGTCTGTAAAGGTCTCCAAAATGTGCTGGTCAGACCACTGGGTCAACCCGTTGTTATCTTTGACGCAAGTGATTTGGGCTAGGCCCCACTCCCCCCTGGCCAAGGCGGCCAGTGTTTTGCCAGGTCTGTCCCCCTCACCGTATTTCCGCGCCGCCTGAGGTCGGCTAAAGTACTGCACCTCCCTGATGGCCTGCTCGTTGAAAAACTTGAGTTCCTCGCTTATCTGGGAAAGGATGACAGGGTCAACCGAGGCAGGGTGGGCCCGCTCAAGATCTCGCAGTTTGGCTTCGGAGTGCGACAGGGAGGCCCTTATGGACTTGAGGACCCCGGACTCCCTAGAAATGGCTGCCCCCCTAATGAAAACCTTGAAGGCGTCCCAACGGATCCCCCGGGAGGTGTCCTGTGGCGAGTTGAATTCAAAGTAGGACTGGATATCTGACAGAATGTCAGCCCTGAAGACAATGTCCTGCAGGGCGGCCGATTTAAAGCGCCAAGTATTAATGGTGGGAGCCAGAATACCCATATTGACAGTCAGTAGGACCGGTGAATGATCAGACAGAGTACGTGCAAGTATACGAATATCTGAAACCCTGCCAATCAGTTGGCCCGACAATAGGATCAGGTCAATTCTAGAAGAGCTGTCGTGCACCGATGAATAATATGTGTATTCCCGCGTTAGCGGATGAAGGGCTCTCCAACTGTCCAGGATGTCAAGTGACTTGCAGTGTGACAAGAGCCTGCGCGCTGCGCTCGCTAAGGGTCTGGGGGCAGAGCCGGTTCTGTCCACGGCAGGGTCCAAAATAAAGTTCATATCACCACCCCAAATGATCTGTACACCCACGTATCCCAGGATTTTGGACACTACTTGGTCAATAAATTCAGGGGAGTCTACATTGGGGCCGTAGGTGTTCACGAGTAGATAATCACTATTGGCGATGGCGCAGTGCAGGATAATGTATCTCCCCCCTGGGTCAATATAGCTCCTGTGAAGAACGAATTTGAGAGACTTGTGGATTAGTGTCAGCACTCCACGGGCCCTTGTAGAATATGTCGTGAAGTACCTGAGGGGTCCCCAGGTGGGTGCTATGCTTCTGGCCAACGGACCAGTGGAATGTGTTTCCTGCAGGAGTAATACCTTGCAGTGGTGCCTATTGGCGTAAGCCATGATCCTGCGACCCTTAGTGTAATTACTGAGGCCGCGGACATTCCATGTCATTATAGTCACAGCCATATTAGTGCCCTAGTCAATAAAATCCCTGGACAAGGAACCCAGGGAGAGTGATCCAACGTCAGCGGACGCCGGGTCCCCCGTCCCCCAGTACCGGACCCCAGTACCAGGGTCACCAGATCTCCCAATCTCAGAGTGACCATGACTGAAGCTGACACATGCATCTCGACAGGCTTAGTGAACATCCCACCACAGTTGTTGAAATACAGAAACAGGATGATGCATAATTAGACAAAAGCGACCCGATGTGTAGCCGGCTGCCAGCCCGCCACTACCATTTTCAAAAACATGTCCCCAATCCCCACCCATGCCACCTCCCACCCTCACTGCCCACCCCCAACTTGCAGTGTGAATCCCCCACCCTCCCCTGCAGGTGTCTCCAGCTAGCCCGACTCTCCCAAGAACGTGGAGGTCAGGGGGCGAGATCCAACAGGGATCACGTCCTTCCCGTGCCCAACAGGGGCACCAAAGCAGTGACAACCAACAAACCAAGAACATTGCAATTGCAGCGAGGTGTGCTGTAGCCGTGTGGGCGGCTTTGTGGACTGATGTGTAGGACAGCAACGCCGTCAGTAGCAGGTTCTGCGGTAAACGGATCACCAGACAGGCCTCCATAGCCAGCCGAGCACTGCGCCCGGTTAGGCGCTTAGGGGGCCTGAACCATAGGACTGTTGTGCGTCGTTTCAATGATCACGTTCCGATTGATGGATAACCTGGACGAAAAAAGAGGTGTCCGATCAGTGTGTAGCATCAGCTCAGTCACCCTCAGCCGGAGCTCCCGCCGGATTGGGAAGCGGCAGGTGCGCCTCGATGAATTTCACCGCCTCCTCTGGTAAAGAAGTACAATTTCCCATTATGTGTAATTTTGAGGCGAGCTGGAAACAGGATAGCATAGGGGACATTCCGCTCTCTGAGTAGCCTCTTGACTCCAATGAATTGGCGCCTCTCTTGCTGGACCGCCACAGAGAAGTCCGGGAAGATTCTCACTGTGTGTGACTCGAAGCGCAGGTCACCCTTCTCCCGCGCCAGGCGGAGGATAAGATCTCTGTCTCTATAGTTGAGAATCCTGGCTATGATGGGTCTAGGGATGTCACCCGGTCTGGGCCTGGGAGACAGAGCCCGATGGGCGCGCTCAACTGTGAAATATGGGGACATGGCAGGGTCGCCCAGGAGGGCCTTCAACAAAGACTCGACCGCGTCTTCCATGCGACCCTTCAGGGCACTTTCAGGGACTCCGATAATACGCAGATTATTCCTGCGGGAGCGCGACTCAAGGTCATCACACTTCGCTTTCACATTTCGCATGTCTCGAGACAGTGACGCCACAGTGTCCTGTAGCACGTGTATAGCATCCTCGTTAGTTGATATACGGTTTTCAGCGTCTGTGATTCTAGTCCCCGCCTGATCCAACCGTGTTTTTAAAGAGGCAACATTGGCATTGATGTCGTCGAGTTTCTCGTGAAAGGAAGCAAAGTTTTTTGCCATGGCTTCCATGACCATGGTCAGGTCCGGGGCCGCAGGAGAAGGGCGAACGTTGACCTGCAGCTCCTCAGAAATAGGCAAGTCCTGGTCAGCCTCCCCCCTCGGGACAGCTTTAGTAAATCTATCCATGGCACCCCCTTTGGAGGACCCCTTGATCTTGCTAGGCATCGTGGGTTGGTGCTCGGGGGTGGAACAGGCAGTGGTCCCAAGAACAGATACAAGAGTGCGGAGCCTATGCCAGGGGGGAGAACTGTGGTCGCCGAGGCTTCCCGGGGTGAAAGAGATCGGGGCTCAGCGGTAGCTGATTGGGGCGTGATGGTGTTGGGCAGCTCCCAAAGCCCACAGAGTGGAGAAGCCCGGGCCACAGAGGCAGCCGACCCGGGACACGGATCCAAGGGTGGAGCGCCTCCGCACACCCCCAGCACCACAGGCAAGTCCCAAGCGGGGACGTAGTGAGCAATGTCCACTTTGAGGCTGCAGCGAATATCCAAGGAGGGGCACCCAGTCCAGCCCCTCCAAGCGGCCCAAAAAGTGGAGAGACTAGCAGCAGAGTCAGCGGGAAGGACGCGGGTGTCCAGACCAACCCGCCAGGAAAGGAGCCGCACTCAGCAGGAAGCCGACAGAAGGAGTGGCCCACCAACAGGAGAGAGCCGGGGCCAGACCCCCACAACCAAGGGCCCCAGCCTCAGCCCCCAGCCGCAGCAGGCAGCGGTGCAGCGATGGGTCCCCCAACGGGCCGCAGCCCGCCCAGGACGGGGGGAGGGGCCGGGCCGGCTCCGCAGCTCCAACTATGGCGGCGAACCCAGCCGCAGCAGGGATGTAGGGCACTCGGCTAGCCGCCTCTCACCTCCCGGGGGCGTAGCCACGCAATCCCCCGAGCCCCCGCTGCCCCACCGCCCAGCAGGGGACCACGACGGAGAATCGCCCGCAGCCGGATGGATGGGCCGGGGCACGCTCCACGTCGGACACCGCTCCGAGATCACAGTCGGGCCGCACCCCGGGGGGCCGGGCACAGGACGCCCGGAAGCCGCCGGGGCTCCGATCGGGCCGCAGTCCGCCCGATCGAGCGCCCGGGAGAAGTGCCCAGGCCCCGGGAAGGGGGGGGTGTACGCCGCTGGGGAGAGGGCCGGAGCCCGGTCGCCGGATCAGAGGCCTCGCACCGGATCACCTGGGGTCGCAGAGGAGCCGGAATTTCGCCAGGCAAAGGCGCTAAGATGCGAGGCAAAAGTATTGAGGAGATGAGCGTAAAACGCACAGTGTAGCCGCAGATGTCCGAGGATATCACCCAGTCCCACACGGAGCCCAAAAGCTAGGCAGCCATCTTGGGCTGCTCCACAGCGCCACCTTCCCTTACGTCTACATTTGTGGTATGGTTGGTCTATACGGAGGTCAGTAGGGAGCGTGTTCCAAGATTGTGCTGCCTTAACTGGGAAGCTAGTGCCTCCAGCTGTAGTAGGTTTAAATCTAGGGATCTCAAGGGTGTGAGTTGGCAGCTCTTGTCGGGCAAGTAGAGGTTCTCCTGTTTATCCTATTGGCCAAGTAGGGTGGTGCTAGTTTGTTCAAGCATTTGGAGGTAAGTGAGACGGTTTTCACGAGGATTCTGTCAGTTATTTTTAACCAGCGGATGTCTTTTCTGAATTTTGAAATATGTTCTCTAAGGGGGATGTTCAGTGCTGCTCTTAGTGCGTTATTTAGCAGTCTTTGCAATTTATCTGCAACATATTTATTGGCGCCTGAGTACATGGAATTACAATAGTCTAACCTAGACAATGTGAGGGCATTGGCCAAGGTAATGCAACTTGTAGTGGATAGGAACGGTCTACAGGCCGGGATAAGCTTACATGTGTAGGCTGTGGTAGATGCAAGTGAGTTCACTTGTTTCTTAAATGTCAATGTAGAGTCAAGATAGATACCTAGAGTCTTAACAGCAGGCATCACCTTAATAGTGTTGTTATCAATATTAAAGGAGCTGTAGCTAGGATTAAGTTTCTTGATGTTGGTTTCCGATCCTAGGATCAGTATCTCCGTTTTGTCGTCATTCAGGCAGAGGCCATGGGTTGCCATCCATGCCTGAATGAGGAGGTATATCCTGTTTACTAAAGCCGTGTCATCCGTATAATTACCTGAGAGAGGGATAAGGATCTGGGTGTCATCATCGTAATTTGTATAGGTGACACTCAGTCTGTCCAACTTGTCAAACAACGGCTTTGTAAAGATGTTGTACATGGTGGGGGGGACGCAGGATCCTTGAGGTACTCTGCACGATATATGAATTGGGTCAGCAGAGGCTGAAGGGGAGAAGACTCATTGTGCGGTTTGCTAAGAAGGTTTGGACCCAGGCTATGGCCTCTCGTGAAAAATGAGCCGCCGACCTGAGGTGGTTGCATAGTACTGCATGGTCTACTAGGTCGAAAGCTGCGGAGAGGTCCAGGAGGAGTAGCATAGCCGTTTTACCATTGTCCTTCAGTTCGTCAATTTGAGTCCTGAGGTCTAACAAGGCTTTTTCGGTGCCATGAAGGGGGCGGAAGCCAGATTGTCGTGATCCTAGTAGTTGATTTGCTTCTAGATATGATGTGATATGGCATTTATAACGCGCCTATACACAAGTGTTTCAAGGCGCGACGAGGCAAGGGGGGGGTGGACAAGGGGAGGACAGACAACGATCCTACTAGGCCAGGTGTCATTCAGATCGTGCAAGTGCATGGGAAGGGGGGGAAAGGAAAAGTGCGCGGGGGAGGATGGGGGGGGGTAAATGCAGTACATGGGAAGTGGAATAAATAAGATAAATAAACACATAAAACAGCCAGCTGGTGGCAAGTGCAAGGAAGAGCAGACATAAGTGCTGGAAGGGGGACTGAAGGGATACAGACAAAAACGGTTCCCAAGTGCAGAGGTTGCCATGGAGGAAGTGCAGGTGTGCAGTTGGCAGGGCCTGGGCCAGTGTTCAGAAAGGGTGGCCAGGTAACCAGTGCAATTTAGTCGGAATTCAGCAAGGGAGGGGAGGAGAGGAGAGAAAGCAGAAGCAAAGAGGAAGGTTTTGAGGTGTTTCCGGAACCGTAGATGGTTCTCCTCGAGTTTCAGGGAGGCAGGAGGGCTGTTCCAGAGAGAGGCCCCTGCCGAAGAGAGTGATCTGCCACCAACTAGTTGCTTGGAGAAGCGACTGACCCTGAGGGAGTTGGAGGCAGATAAGCGAAGAGCTCAAGAAGGAAGATATTTAGGAAGAGAGAGTTGAAGGTATTTCGGCCCCAGACCCCAGAAGGCCTTGTGTACAATACAGAGGGTTTTGAATGTAATCCTCGTAGCCACTGGGAGCCAGTGCAGAGATTTCAGTCCTGGAGAGATACGATCCCTGGGCTTGAGGCCAAGGACAAGTCTCGCAGTCCTGTTCTGGATAAGTTGCAGAGGGCGGAGAGTGGAGGCAGGAAAATTTAGATAGAGGCTGTTACAGTAGTCCAGCTTGGAGAGGACCAGTGCTCTGGAGACAGTGAGCTTCTGGGGGAAGGAGAGGAAAGGAAGAATACCTCTAAGGAGGTGCAGCTGGTAGTGTGACTTCTTAGAGACATCTCTGACGTCTCTAAGATATTTCTGTATTTGAGTATAGGCTTCTCTGTCAATAATTTTGAGAAGGAAGGGCACCGTGGTGATGGGTCTATAGTTAGTGGGGATGGTATGGTCTCGAGTTTGTTTTTTGAGCAGGGGGAGGACCCAGGATTCTTTAAGATTGTTGGGCACTGTACTTGTTCTGAAGGAGGCGTTGATAAGCTTAGTAATAAATGGAGCTAGGTCTCTGGCTGCATCCTTTATGATTTGGGCGGGGCAGCTGTTGCCCTTACAATTTGAGGGTTTTATGGAGAGTATGATTTTCTCTTTTTGAGGATGGAGATCTCATTAAAGCTGAAAGGAAGAGTTGTGATGTTCCCTGTCTCTAGAGGTGTTTGCTGCTCTAAAGGGGTCAGTGAGGCCTTTTTTGGCTATTTTAAGTTGAAGTGTTGAGATTTTGTTGGAGAGGGCATTTTGTATTGCTGTTCACCATGGTTTGTCCTTAGGGGCATTGTTTGTCGGCAGGATAGGGGATTACATTTCCCAGAGGATGGTAAAGAGCTCCTTGGTGTTAGACTTGGACTTTGCAATTCTCTCATTAAATATATTCTTCTTAGTGCTAATTATTTCTTTCTTGTAGTATTTGGAGTGCTCCATGAGTTTAGCCTTATTGTCGTTAGTAGGGGAGTGAAGCCAGATTGCTTGCAAGTTTCTTTTTTGTAATCTTAATTCTTTGAGGTGGGGTGTGAACCACGCGTTGAGGTAGTTTTTTTGTCTACTTTTGCGCATTTTAATAGGAGCAACAGTGTCCAGAGCCTTAGTCATGGCATTGTTGAATACCTCCACTAGTAGTGTGGGATCTGAGTTAGTGTCTAAGTTGTTGATAAGTGGAAGAAGGTAAGGGAGAAGTTTTTCCGCAGTAATATCTTTCTTACTTCTGGTAGGAAGTGGAGGTGCCAGGTCATTGATTTTAGGACTGAGGAGATCTAGCATGGCAGAAAAGGTAATTAGGTGGTGGTCTGACCATGATTGTGGGATAGAGTCGGTAACGGTGATGTTACAATTTCGATCAGCCACCCAGTCAAGGATCCTACCTTTAATATGGGTAAGTGAAATAACTTATTGTGTAAGTCCGTAGTCGTTTAGCAAGGCTGCTATTGACTGGGAGCATTTGTTACTGGTGTCATTAAAGCCTAGGTTAAAGTCTCCAAGTAGTAAAGTTTGTGAGTGGTCTTTAGCATGGTTGGCTATAAGGTTGGTTAGGTCCTCCTCGAAAGTTCCCAACGGGCCAGGAGGTCTGTAAATCAGATAGATAGTTGGAGTCCGATTCTTCGACAATGGAGGTTTAGCTGCTAATACTTCACATGAGGAGCAGAGAGGTAAGGTGGTAGTTTTACATATTATGGCTAGGCCACCGCCTCTAGTGTTGGGCCTATCAACTCTAAGTATCTGGTAGCCATCAGGTAGTGCAAACATAAGGCTAGGTCCTGCTGATTCGTGAAGCCAAGTTTCAGTTAAGACAATAAGGTCCAAGTTCTCATTGTTTAGAATGTCTGCAATATCAGTAGTGTGTGCTACCAAGGATCTGGCATTGATAAGTGAGCATGATAGGGTCAGTGTACTATTGAGTAAATAGTTTTTTGTAGGCTGTATTGTTTTAGAGTTGAGGCTAGCCTGATTTTTTGGGGTAGTGGTATTTACCCTAGTGGAGATTGCATCATTCAGTCTAAGGGCCAGTGCATGCCTGGGTAGGCTTTTGATAGTTTGTGGGGTGGTGAGCGATGTGTGGTTATTTAGGTAGGTTTTTTTAGGTTCATACAGGTGGGATAGTCTAGATCTAAGTCTTAAGTTTCTATCCTTAGGTGGGCATGTTAGGATGGTGGCAAGGGCCATTATGGCGAAGAGTCCAAGTCCAAATACTAGGGACTGGGTCCTCAGGTTATCAGTCATAATCAGGAGTCAAGTTTAATGCTTTAAGGGTGAAGAGGCAAGATACTCACTTGGATCTACAATGGGCCGGTTACTGTAAGGCTCGTGATAAGGGTCTCATCAATGAGCGAGAGCTGACGGGCAGGCTGAAATCAAAAGCACGGTTAGGCTAGTATTGAAAAGCATAAGATGGCTAAAGTCAAAGGATACAGTGGTCTAATAAGGTCAAGTGCACAAGTATGCTAGTGTCAATGCACAGGCAGGCTAATATCAACATTGCACAGGTAAGCTATGAGCAGATATGCTAAGATCAGAAGTGTGCCAGTATGCTACAAGTCAATGCACAGGCAGGCTAATATCAACCATGCACAGGTAAGCTAAAAGCAGATATGCTAAAATCAGAAATTTGCCAGTATGCTAAAGTTAATGCACAGGAAGGCTAATATCAACAATGCACAGGTAAGCTAAAAGCAGATATGCTAAAATCAGAAATGCGCCAGTATGCTAAAGTTAATGTGCAGGTAGGCTAGTATCAGCAATGCACAGAAATGCGCCAGTATGCTAATATCAAATAGGCAGGCTAAAATTAGGGTAGCCATACACTTGCCTTCGGCTCTTTGTAGTTTGTGTTAGCCCTGGTTAATAGTGCACAATGAGGTGCAAGAAGGGGGTGGTACATAGGTGATATCCGTAGGAGTTATGCTCTACTATGTCTGGCTTGAGTATGCATTCAGGTATGACATTGTTAGACATGGATAGACCTAATTTGGTGGGTGTGGTAGTATGTCACTATTATTCTTTATGAACAGTGCTAATATAGTAGGAGGCAGACATTCTAGAAACATAGGCGCAATCGCCAGTATACGCGTGCTGGTAAAGCTGGTGCGCAGACCCAGTCACAGCCGCATGGCTAGAGGAGTGGGAGACAGTGGTGCTGAAAGCAATAGATGCAGTGCCATTAGGGCAGCGGCACAGTGCTCATACAAAATAAATTGTAGATTAAGGTACAACTAGCAGAAAGTGCACTTTAAAGGCAGAGGAGCAGTAGGCAGGCAAAATGCAGATTATAGGCTAAGGCACAACTAGCATAGAATGTACTTTAGAGCAGAAGGAGCAGAGGACTGGCAAGATGCAGATTATAAATTACAGCTTAGAAATCTATCTACAGGCGGCATATAGATATAAACAAGTGGGCAAAGAGGCAGTGTGCTCAGAAGAAACGGGAGGCAACGGCATGGGTGGCTTAGATACGGTAACAGGCAGTCGGAAAGAGAGAGTACAGACAGGCATGTAGGAGATCCAGCCGGGACAAATTAACAGTGCAAGGTGCCGAGTACAGTAGCGGTGATGAAGCGGGTGCTCAATGGGAGTACCAAGATTAAGTCTCAAGGTACGCATTTGTGTTAATGACGCGTGGTACTTTATGGGGATAGTCTGTGAGCAGTGTCTCCCGTTCAAGCGTGGGTCCGGACTTGAAGGCTGGAGCAGAGAGGCTGAGGCGATGAATGGCGGCAGAGCTGGACCTAGAGCAGCCCGCAGCTCGGTCAGCTCAGTCAGGAGCCTTTTTTCCTGTGCCTTCTTTCGTGGGCCTGCGCTCGCCTGCCGGCGAGATGTGATTGGCTAGATGTAGTTCTAGCAGCCAATCCAGATGCTTCAGATTGTAATAATGTAAAGATAACCTGTATTTAATTTTGTAATCCTTGCTGTATATATAGCCTACACCCGTTTATGTAGTCTATTATGTACTGTACATATTCTGTACCATGCCTGACCTTCCTTACTTTACTTTGTAATCTGTAATATTTGTCATTGTAACTCAAGCTATGCGCCCAGATGCCTTCAGTCCAGGCGCGTAATACAAATAAAGAAATACAAATACAAACCTGGTTTGGCGCCCAGAGTGAATCTCAAGAAGGACCTTTCCACAAAGAAATGGCGAAAAAAGAAGACCAGGGCCAATTTGACAAAAATAGCACCCTTGGGTGCTTTACTGCAGCCTGCGGTAAAAGCACAACACAGTAGTTAAAAGTAAACCACTGCCACTCATTGAAGAAAGGGCAACATAAAGTTGTTACATGAGAAGCTAGAGAAAGGGTAAACTAAGTAAACCCCTCCAGCACCCTATTGTAAGATAGTGTGTGCTGGGTCTAGAAAGTTACAATGGATAGTAAAGTCAATTTCACTTTCCTGCTCTTGGAAACTGTAGTTTATCCAAGAGAAGGTATTTAAACCTTTGGGAACTCTAAAAGACTTCCCTGTGTCACTGCACGGTGCTGTGTGACGCAATGTAAGATGATGCCTATGGAGTTTGTCCGACTCCATAACCAAAAGAGAAACGGAGTTCAAAATCACATTAAAATACATGGGAGAGTGGGGAAAAAAGGGTCTCACTCTCTCCAGGTAAAAAAAATCAAGTCCTCAAAATCCAACAAAGTTGCTGAGGCTCTCTAAGGTAGAGGGAATTAACACATTTTTGAGAAATCCGCCTAACACTGATTGAGAAAGTACGTGGTGTCAGAATGTGAGAGAGGCATGAAGGAGGATAAAGGTTGGAAGAGAGAAGGCAGGGCCATAGCAGTTGTGGGAGTGAACACTGAAAGGGAGGGAAAAGAGGAGCACAGTTGGAGAACTTTACTAAAAAAGTAATTGGCAAAGATCAGTGAAACAGGTGAGTGTTCAAAGCAGGCTCAGGAGAAAAGGGGCAAAGTGAACTGTTAGGTTGAGAGTTGATGGAGGTGGAGGGGAGTACAATTGTATGAGGTCAGAGAAATACATTTTTTGGCTATAAGGGCCAAATCATAGGAACAGTGAAGAGATGAAAGTAGGAAAATATCAGAAGATGATTAAAATGTCCTCCAATGACGCTCAGCATGAAAGAAAGAAGAGCGGAAGGTTAATGGGAGCATGAGAAAGAAAGTGGAGGATCGGAGGAATCATAAATTGGAGATAACTGAGGAATTATTGAGATTTAGACCATCTTTAAAGGACAAAGACGAGAAAGTTGAAAGGGAGGGTAAAGAAGTGGTAAGGGAGGGAAGGAAGGAAGGAGTGTCAAAGTTCTTAAGATTACGATGAGAATACGAGGGGGGAAGGGAAGAGCAGTAAAAGGGGCAAAGGAGAGAGTAAGAAGTGCATGATCAGAAGAATGAAAAAGAAGCAGAGATGGGGGAAGGAGTTGAGGAAGAGGAAAATATTAGGTCAAGGGAGGAACGAGAAATATGTAAAGAGGAGAAGAGTATTGTGTGTGTGTTGGGTAGAATTTTCATGTCTGTGGCAATTCTCTTTAACCTTAGAGACCCCCAGCTGTTTTGCTGGACTCTGGGCTTTCTCATTTTACTCCTGAGTGAGTAGGACCTTTTTTACACTCACTCATGTGTTTTCTTGGCTATGGTTTTCTATGTGTCTTGCTGTTTTATGGAGTCTGGTAAAATCCAGAGGCATCTGCTTTTGCATTGTGACACAAAGCACCTTTTGTACAGTGCCACTGAGAAGTCCCTTGGACTTATCTTAATGTTTAACTTCATTTTTCTTGGATGAACTCCTGTTCCCAAGAATAGTAAGATGACCCCTGTCTTACTTACCTTTACTTTATGGGTCCAGCACACACCACCTTGTGTGGAGTTTTCTCAAAATGGCCCCGGTCTTCTTTTTTCGCCATTTCTTTTTAGTTTCTTCTGGGCTTTTACTCTGTTGTTTGAGTCCGTTGTGCGTTTTGCCTTTGGCGGGCTTCAGCCCTAAAGTCTGCCCAGGCTCCAGTGTGTCTGGAAAGGCAGGAAGTGAGGGAGGGTCCCGAAACTTCCCTGTCCTTTTTCTCTATGTGTGCCTGAGTGAAACCAGTTCCAATTGGCCGGCTTGCTGTCCTGGAGGACAGCCACCCTGCTGGGTGATTGACAGCCCAGGGCTGTGAATGAATTGGAACTTCCATAAAAGGCGAGATTTTTGGGACTAAGAGCAGCACGAGATGGCAGTTCCATTCTCAGCTATCAAGACCGTCGATGGCCAAGTCACTTGTTCTGTACTCTTGCCTTCGAAGACCTGATGTATTCAAAATAACAACAAAAGTTCCTTTCTGCTTGTACGTTGGGTGATGCCTTTTCGCCCCTGGATCCCCCACTTCCAGGCCTCAGATCTGCCTCCCTCTGTCAGGTCACTCTGGCTTTTATTTAAAAACAATTTCTGGCTTGCTTCCACGTGTTGTTGGGGTGATGGTTTCTCACCCGTGGATCCCCCTCTTCCGGGCGCAGATCCTTCTCAAGTGTTTGCCTCCCTTGGTCAGGTTCACTACGGCTTTCAACACAAATCTTAACGTCTTTTTAAAGAGATCAATGTGGACAGCCTTCTGTCGGGTTCACTCTTGCCAATCACAAAGTTCCTTATGCTTTCATACGATGTGGGATTCACTTCCCTTAGCTTCACGATCATCTGCCGGTCAAAGACTTTCGACTCCACAGATGATTTTACTAGTCCCCCGTATGACCACTCTGACCCCCTTCTCACCTTTCCCAGGGCCTTCTGGTACTAGTAGTTTCAACAATCAGGTAATCGACCAGAGTTTCTCGAGTGAGCACCCACGTGGTGCCTGGCTCATCTGCAGCTGGCTATCCCCTTTCACATTAACAGTTCTTTGTGCTTTCTGCCATCAGCCGTTCGCTACTTTTGTTCAACACAGTTGGGTTTCTTTATTGGTTCTCCCCTCGACTCACCCGCTGTGATGAACCGCTTGGCTTTCTTCGTATCGGGAGTCAAGGCCGGTACCACGGTAGCAGGCACCTCTCTCTGTCCTGCTTATTGGCGTAGGCACGTCCATTTCACCGTCTACATCTGCTGCAACACACTTGGGGTATTGTTTGCAGTCTTACGATTTCTTCCATTGAGATTTCACAGGCCTTGCTCCTCCTCTTTTAATTGCCGTGCTTGGATAGCTGTCTCATCATGCTGTCTGCCTTGCTCGTATGGTGCTCTCGTGCTCCACCTTTTATCCATGTGAGAAAGGGCCATCTGGTGTGTGTGATTCTGGCCAATTGCCTGACTTTGCCTGACCCTGGTGTTGGGACATGTCAGATAAATGGCTCTGGTGTTTGTCCATCGTCTTTCGTGGTGTGCAAAAGTGTTCATGTCGGAATAGGGGGGTGTAGAGTGTCTGAATATCCTACTGGGTAGGATGGGGGAAAAGGTGTTAGAAAAAGGGGATACCGCGTCTCACCTGTCAGTGTCCCACTTCCACGGACCCCCCATCCAGATGATCCTCCCTCACTGGTCAACCCTCAGGAACTGGATCCAATAGCAATGGCTGTGTCCTGGCCACCTGTATGGCAGATCCCTGGGGACTAGTACATGAGACACCTTCAGGTTTCTCACACCTTCTTCCTCATACCGTCACCAGGCTGGATGGCTGATGATGTAAAAACGGGGTCAGATTTAAATTTCTTGTCCTGGTGCACAAATGTACTTACAGTAAGGCACCACTGTATCGCACCTCCTCTATCCAGCTCAACAAGCCTTTGCGTAATCGCAACTCTGCCTCGTCGACTTCCCTTGTGGCTCCTTCCCTCCCTGTGCTTCCTCTCACTTCCGCTCTTTCTCGCTTGCTCTACTTGCATGGAATTCTCTTCCCCTGGATATCCGAGAAACGGTCCACCTGGATTTCTTTAAATCCAAACTAAAAGCCTACCTCCTCGCCTCAGTTACCCTCTTAGCCTACCTCTTGTCTGCCTTCTAGCTAATATTTTTCCCTCGCCTCTAACCTACCTCTGTCCCTCACTTTCTCCTCCTCCACTCTAGCACTCCTTCGTGGTCAGATCCCGAGCACAGCTGGTCGTACCGCCTACCTGCACTTAAAAATGTCTAATGTTGGTTGTCCTTAATCTATGTATTTCCACTTATCCTTTGTCCCTGGTGACTGTTCCATTTACTCCTCTCCACAAACTAGTCAGAATGTCCCTCAAACTCACCCAATTGTAAGAAGCTGACTGCTTGCAGTCAAATCTGATTTCGTATCTATTGTACGTTCTTTTGTGACCAAAAGAGCATTGTTCCTCCGTGTAAGTAAAGAAAGGAAAGATAGAAAGAAAGAAAGACACAAAATAATATGGAGAGAATGTGGACAAGGAGCGCCAGAGATGGTAATGATAATAGGAAATGGACTAAAAGCATAAGCGTCACAAGATGAAACCTGGTGGCAGGACTTTAGAAACTAGTGCAGGAATATATTATTGGGCCGTCCAAAACCGTCTGATCCCTGATTTGCCACCATGTTTGGCAGGGGTCCAGTGCCAATGGTGGAGTATTTTGTACAGAATGCAGGTCAGGCGTATCTGTGCCACTCTTATGACTTCATTATGACATTTAAGAATCCTAGTCCATTGTCCCTTGGTGAAGTTACAACTCAATTCATTATCCCACTTGTTCTTTAAGGTAATGAATACCACAGAATTGTACAGGGTAGTGAAGAGTAGAATGCCAATTTGAGGCTATCCCCTTTTTTCACACCATTTGGAGAGAGATGGGATCTGGTGTAGAAATCCTATTGCCTGATGCTTAACGTTTCTTGTGACAAATATGTTCCAGGTTAGAGATGCTGCCTGGTGTAACCCCACAAAGTCACATTTCATTGCAGCAATGGTCAGAGTAGGCACACACACATCACTGGGGCAGACATTCGTACCCCAGACCAGAGAGGAAAGCCAACCACAGTCTAATGCCCAAGCACATTGCAACAAAATGTGTACCAATCAGCATGTGTATGGAGGCCTTGGTTTGGTTTGTCTCTCAGTGCCCAAGCAAGCCAAAGGGCAGTTATGGCTTGGATTGCAGCAGGATTCAATTCTGCAGAAGTGGTAACAAGGTCGAGGTCTACGTCTTTCGACTATTAAACTCTTTAAACGAACAAGAACAGCTTGCACTAGAGTAAAGCATGCAGACAAGTGAGTTGGGGATGGGTGAAATAATGCACCGGCTTATCTTCATGTTGCTTTCCCAACCGCCCTTTCCCAACTCCTAGAACCCTCCTACATCACTTGGAAATTCGGGGTTCACCAAAGTTCCACGTTACTACAATGAGGTATTTCCATACAGTAACATATAACTGCAGGTGGTGCTAGAAGGAGAAGTGATTCAAATTGTGTTGCTATATGGTAGGACAGTGTACACATTTAATATATACTTGTGCCGTTGGTGGACCCTCTGACTGAAGAGGTTGTATGTCTGTTGGTCATCCGCAAGGGGTTGCTCCGAAATAAAGCAGCTTTTTGATGCTGCTCTTATTTTGGAGGAGCCTTTACCAGGGAACCAGCAAACCCCATATGCTCATTGGTGAGGGTTCAGGTGTTCCACCCCATGAAGCCAACCAACCTTCATCCTGCAGTGCACATCCCTGCCTGAAAAACCACGCTCTCTTCCTACCTGGTGCCTCGTCAACTACCCGTATTCTTTTTTTTACTTTCTCCTCCCCGCCCACCGATCCGGCTTTCCTGTCCACGTTGTACCCTAATTCTCTGTCCTCTTCTGTGTGTGAAGTCTTCTGTTGGCGTCATTTTCTGTGCAGCCTCTTTTGTGGGTGGCACAGGAAGCACGCTCCCAAGATCCCACACAGGTTTGTTTAGCCAACATGCATGTTGTATTTTTTGGTGGTGAAGGCTGTAGGTCACTCTCCATTCATAGTTTCAGAGCGACATGTTCACATGGAGAAAGACTGCCACCAGGGGTAAGATTCTCAAGTTGCAAGCTACTAACCAGTTATAAACCGTCATTTGCCTCCTTCATTGGGCACATCACAAAGCACACTGTTTCTTTCCGCCACAGGTCAATTATCACTGTCCTTTGGCTAGTGTATATTTTGAGGTCTGCTTTCACCATTTAGAAAAGTGCCTATAACTGAGGTCATGTGCCAGAAATATAATTGTATTTTATGCAGTCAAAAGAAAAATGCTACCATTTGGAAGATTCCACAGGCCTTCACACGTTATTTCTTCACATTTAATACATTTAATTAAACCTGCTTTTGTATTCGTACATTCATCCAGTAGTTTTCCAGTAAATCAAGAAATAAAGCAAGGAAGTAGGGTTGGCTGTCCACAAGCGTGGTCTGTTAGCTTGTCACTTCCGTTGCTGGTTCACAACCCGTGATTATAGTCTAATATGTCGCATGTTCTCAGAACTGCCTGTGTGCTACCCCCAGTGTAATGACATTGATATGAAATGGGGCAAAATATGAACCCACCTGCTCTTATGGGGCACACTTTCTTTTGGACTCAAACCTATGTTTAAATAAGAACACTCCCTTGATAGTTGAGACTTATTTGGCTTGCCTATGACACTGCTACCAGCAAGCACATTGCAACCCTACATGTGCTGTTGTACTACTTGTCCGCTTTTCATGTATAAACATATAGTTTCCGAGATGCTGATATTTCTGATTGTTTGACTCAAGATCTCAGGCTGGGCATTCCATTTTCAACTTAAGTAGCACAGACATGCCCTGCATTTCCCGCTTGTGATCATTCAAAACGCATTCACATTCAAGCTCTAAACTAACTCTTGTTTAATTGATTATCCCACTAATAATTCCTGCATGACTTTAAAGTGAACATTTGTTAATTTTTCACTGAAAAGCAAAGACTGTATTAACCCAGAAAAGATTGGGTGACAGGGTACCAAATGTTTTTTAAAAATGTTTTGCAAAATGTCACCTAGCAAGGTGTCACCCGTGGATTTGGTTACAGGGCAAGTAGATTTCTTGAGTGTTGTCCCTTGAACAAGTAGTTTGAAAAGAAAATCCACACGATGTGATCAGCTAGAGTGGTACTTTTCATTTGTGATTTAGCATTAGATATGGTCCCTTCTAAGCAGCTTTTTAGTTGCAAGTATTGCCTCTAGGTTTGTCCTGGAGATGGACAGAGTCTGTAGTTTAACAAAGAATTTGACTGGTCTCAATATCCTGTATAAGTTGTATTCCATGTACATTCCATTCTGGACAACGGAACACATCTCCAGCAATTATCAGCATGTAGCTGTCCCAAAGAGGGGCTTCAAGATGCAGGTAAGTGTCACCATGTATTCATGTGTGTTCTAATGGTACAATTCAATATGGGATTGCAGGTTGCACGGTTCATTCTCTTATATAGCAATCCAGTATTCTGGTAATTGCCTAAGGAAGTCTTCTCAGTAGCAAGCCATGTAGGTTTATATTTAGGCTCTAAGGAACATTGTTGTAGAAGGGGGACATATGAAAGGCCAGACTGTTTGTACACATTTGGTAATTCAATACCTTAAGTAGAAGCAGCAAATAGTGTGGACATGTTACCTCTGAGATGTAGGAAACCTTAAATGAATTGCTTGATTATTTTCATTTATGGCTTGTAGTCACAACTTGTCAAACTTGAGTGGAAGCATATTGGTGGCATAGTTCCAACTAGGAACAATGGTCTTTTTCACAATGTGGATGCTGCTTCAAAAAGATAGTTCCAGACAACTCCACCACTCAATTGATGCAGTGTTAGCACCCCAAAGAGCTTTGATGGGTTATCTCGTTGATCAGGATAAAGTTGAATCAAGATGTATATCCAATACTGATTCATGCCTGCTTTGGTTGAGACCAGAAATAGACATTGCTTCACCCATTGCTAATTCTTTTTTCACCTTGGGAGACCTGACAAATATGTGTTTATCAATGCAGGAATCTAACGAGATGGATCTGCCTGTGTCAGGATAATTGTCTGCTGTTAAGATGGATTTCCAAAATCAACCTGGGTGGGAGGATTAGGATGAATGGGGAAGACACAGAGATTAGCCAAAACCCAATCAAGGTACGGTAGCTGAGCAGTCAAGGCTTAGTCTCAGGAAAAGCGTGAGAATGGTCTAGGGCTACAAGGAGTCCACAGAGACCAAATCCAGTAATTCCAGTTAGACAGTAAGTATATACAAATACAATAATTTATTAGGCCTTTAGTTTGCACACTAAGCATATAAAAATCAGTTGGGTATTGTCACACAAATCCTTAAAATATATATACACATTCACCATTAGGAGAATTAGAAATGCATATGAATCAGTTACCAGTGCAATACAGGTGAGTAGTCATATATGATGATTTGGGGCCTTGTGCCCGAACAACACCTGCTCCAAAATGCAATTTCTTCAGATAAGTATTGAAAGATCCCAAGTTAGATAAAAAGTTAAGTACTCAGCTCATTCAACACACTAGTATAGGCCTATGGAAGTATACTTAAACCAGGTTCCACCACCAAAGGACAGGTCAGACTGAATAAGGGTTAGGACTTTACACCCAATGTAACCATATGGAGAACATGGGTAGGCAGAAACAGGTATGTTAACTTACCCCCTGACTCTGATTCTTCCAGAAACCACAGTAGGTGTTTCGGAATCTTTTGGGCACACACACTTCTGCCCTTGGTCCAGTTGTGGAAGGCCCATGGGTGGCAGGTACAGAGGTAACTTTTGGCGTCTGGATTACATTTTTCGGTCGGTCGCGATGCACAGGAATCAGTTCCAGTAGAAGACCCAAACGGTGAAAGATGAAGACGTCTGCATTGCTGACTCCCTCAGGAAACCTCACTAGATTGAAGGAATGTTGCAACGGAAGTCAGGCAGTGAAAGGCGATCTTCATGTGGCGAACACAGGAGCAGGCCCAGCAAAGCTTCCCTTGCAGTGAGACGATTGAAAATGCGGGAGCAGGCGACTTGTGGCACAAGCTGAAGATCTGCGTAATTCCAAGGCTGTGCTTGGAACAACAACGGCTGCAGTCAGATGGCCCATAAGAGAGCCGGTCAGTCCATCAGTTGGTCCAGGGCACGTCCAAAGGCTCTTTCTTTTTCGCAGACGTCTTGGTCCAATGATGGCCCGATTACAGTTGCAGGAGCCCTTTTTTCTCCAGGATTCAAGCTGGCAGTAAACCCAAACCCACCAATGGTGAAGATCTGCACCATTCAAACAACCAGGGGAAGTCCAATCATGGACAACCACTGGTCATCACATCTGCCCAGCAACAGTCTTTCAGGCACCAGAGGATGCAGATTGGGACAAGATAGTCCTAGCTCCTTCATCTCAGAGACACTGACACAAACACACACACTGACACAAACACATACACCCCCCCTTGAGCCAGTGAAAGCCACAACTTTTGCCAGCAAAGGGATTTCCATATAAGACAATATGGCCAAAGAACAACCCAGCTTGTCTTAGGCACATATGAAAAGTAACCAAAAAGCCATTATATAAAACGTTATAAGGATATGAAGTATCCTAACTGCACTTCACTGTAAGGTGATGTGTGCAATTTAAAAAAAAAAAAAAGAATTCCTGAAGAAAGACATAGGTCCTCATTACGAGTACAGCAGTACGGGGTTAACGGAACCGGTAAGGATGGCGGTGTCGTTAAGCCCCTACCGCCGCATTCCGAGGTCCCTTAGCGGGTCCCACCAAGGCCGGCTGGTTTTACCAGCCGCCCTTAGCGGGAGTCGCTAAGGAACCAGGGAGCTAATAACGGGCCCGCTATATGCGGGCCCGTTATTAGCTCCTTCCCCATTCCCATTGAGCCCTATGGGGGGGTCGAATGGGGAGTGGTTTTCAGAATGGGGACTTACCGGGTCCTCCAAGGTTGGAATGACCCGGTAAGTCCCCATTCCGACTACCCGGACATGGACACGGGTTTGGAGGCAGCCCTCCAACCCTCTGCATTACATAACTCAGTTTGAGGACTACCCAACTCACTTTAATAGCACCATAAAACTATTCCCATTTCGTGTTTGATATTAGGATATCCTAATCTTGTTCACACCTAGCCTTATAGCCATCAGAAAATTCCTGAGCGGCTTGAAGAAAGATAAATGGTTTATAAAGGGTTGATTTTCAATTATTTTTTTTATCAAGGATGGTCTCCCCAAACTTTTCAAGATTGAAGGACTAGTTGCCTATAGAAGAATAATCTCCCATAAACTGTGTATTCTTGCGTGGGTATATATATATTTTTTTAAATCTGAGTCTATCAAAGAACTTCCAGTTCCATGTTGTCCACAACTTAGTCTCATCATCAATCCAGCTCTGTATTGCGTGATTGCCTCACAAGTACTTCTTAATTTATCAATTCCATCTATTCTCTTAAATGCACAAAGGCACTGTTAAAGGGTATAAAAAGGGGGATAGGGTGTTTCGAGGTTGTACAGTGTGAGTTTACTGTTGTTTTCAGTTTGACCCAAGTTCTGTTTTTCTCCCCATAACAGATAAAGGCCTGAAGTGCCCAATCTGCCTGTTGGAGTTTGAGGAAGGAGAGACGGTGAAGAAGATGCCCTGTGAGCACTGCTTTCATTCTGCATGTATCCTGCCTTGGCTAGGAAAGGTAGATACTCAATTTGTACCTTAAGTGTAGTACCCAATGTGGTTCTGGTGTATAAGGCCATAGCCCAGAGCCAGCTGATGAAGGCAAGGGCTGCCTTTTGCTATCTGAACTGTCCAGCCTCACAAGAGTGTCACTCACCCTGAAATGTTATCCCAATATCAGTTAACATGATCATCCAGAAGTTTTTCACCTTCAATGCCATAGTCCCACCATACCCCAATACCTAGCCTTCTAAAAGTGGCCCCCCACAGGGCACCATAGCTCCCTGTTTAGAGCTTCATTAGCCAAATAATTAACTGAAATATCATCTTGGTCTTCTACCTGGGGCACACAAGTGTTGACTCTGTTCTCACATAACCACACTCTTACCTCAGACAATAGTTCTATTCTTTGAATTTCACAGGTCTAGCTGGCTTTGATCTTAGAGAGCAGCTTTCCACCACATCCTCCCACATACTACAGAGCTGGCCGGCTAAGGCCTCTGATAGTTGTGCTATTTATCAATACATGTGTCTCGTCAGCTCACACCTAAGGGCAGTTCTAAGGCTAGGCAATACTAGACATCCATCTATGATACAAAATAAATTGAAAAATCATTTTTTGATAACAAGTTCTCATACTCCTTGATGACTATGGACCACTCATTGAATGCGTTCTGTTGTCTACTGTTAGATTTAGATGTAGATTCCAGTTTAAATAATGAGATTCAATGTGTAATTTATATTTTGTTGGGAATCACCCCTTGTATATTATCTATGGAGCCACCAATAGGGGGAGCCAATTTCTCTACAAGATGGACCCACATGTATCAGAGCTTTTCCACATTCTTAGACCCCTGACAGGGTAATTGTTCTTTGGTTAACACAGATCTTACTTGTATAACTGCCCCCTCAAACCCCAAACAGCAGCTCAGTCCTTCGAAATGCTCAGATTCTACAGATTCAAACAGCCGAGCAGTCACCTATGTGACAAAGCCTGTACAGCCTCTACACATCAAAGCTTATTTTTTTTGTAAAAACAGATCCTATAACTTGCGCATGAAGTGCTATCTATCCCTTAAACTGCAGAATTATTGCAAGCTCAGAAAATCAACCTATACCTACCATTACAGAGCCTGCAGAGGCTAAGGTTTAGGTGCCCAAACTATCCATTAGATTATGCATATATTAAAGGATCAGGCCTTAGACGGCGGAAATGTCCCCGATCAGAATAATAACACCGTGTGGACGTTTCATGCTAAGTGTAGTCTTGCAAGTCTCAGGTGGCTGCCTCATGAAATTTACAGTCTTTTCTCATTACAGACTAACTCCTGCCCACTGTGTCGGTACGAGTTACTTACAGACAATGAAGAGTATGAAGAATACAAGAAGGAGAAGGTAACAAAGATTCACCTTTCTTCATACAGAAGGAATAGGGTCTGGTCAGGGTAATGGCTGAGCATAGAGTGTCACAGAGTGTACCAACGACTGTGGGTGAGCATGAGCTACTTAGAAGGGAGTGAGGGGACCCGCAAAGGAGAGTGTGAGGCAAAAAGGGGAGAAAGGCATAAAAAGGAGACATCAGGTGCTACTGATGTGCAAGCAAGGTGGAAAAGATAGAGGGGTAACAAAGGTAAAGCAGGAACTGTTTACTGAGCAGCAAAGGGTAAAATGCATGAAGCAGAAACTGCACGAAGGAGATAGTGAGGAGTCTATTAGGAGAGTGGGGCCTCCTGAGGAGTGAGCAGTTCACTCCCCAGCAGGCCCCACTCTCCACTACACTCCTCCCTACCCCCCCTGGAGTAAGGGGTAAAAGAGAAGGAGCATTAACTGCTCGAAAACCAGTTTAAAGTGGGACAGTACTACTGAGGATAGAGCAAAGGGGGAAAGGTAGAGCAGAAACCATTGTGAGATTGGGGAGTAATATGGGGAGGAGTGAGCAGTGACAAGTGTGATAGATAAATGAAGGCGAATAGGAACTGCTCAGCGAGATGGTGTGGTAAAAGCTGAAGAGGAAATAATCCTGAGTATTGTCGGACTGACTCTAAAATTCAGCCTGGGAAAAATTGGTATCCTGAAGGGAATTTAGAACCAAGTCAAGGTACACCAACAGACCAATGAAAAAAGCCAATATATTTTGCTTAATCACTTAAAACATGAATGTGTACTTTAAGCAATCAAGTTCAAATGTTGCCATATATAAAATCCAGTGAAACCGTATTTCATCTCATATTATTTCTGGCCTGTGGGCAAGACTCCTAACTGGGCTCCAGACGATATCAGAGCTCTGCCTTGGCAGTGGTTCTTGGCTGTATTAGTCTTCAGAGGTGGCCATACTGAGCTCCGATAGGGTTCTGGCTGGGCTCCAGGCAATGCTGGACTTTGTGGCGTGCTCTGGGCGGGGGCGAGGTTGGGTTTGGTCTTCAGGCAGAGTTGTGGTCCTGGAATGGAGGTTTCTGGGAGGTGCTCCTGGATAAATTGAGCTGTGGCAGGCTCCAGTTGCAATATGGGCATGTCTGACCTTCGACTGAACTGTAATCATGCCGAAAGGTTGGTTCTGACCTGAGCTTTGCATCAAGCTTATTACATTACGGATTGAGATCAGGGCTTGGCTGGGCTTTGGACATATATGGAATGCAGAAAGGCTGGGCTACAAATACTGCTTAGCTGTGAACAGGCTGAACTTCCACACAAATCTGTGTTCTGGGCAGGACTAGACTGCAGGACTGAGCTCTGGGTGGAGTTGGCTCTGTGCAGAGATTGAATCTTGGTATAGCTGGTAAGGTTGGCTCTAGTCTAGTTCAGCTTCAGCTGGGCTCTGGCCTGTACTCCGGGTGTATGTGGTATTAGGACTGTTTTGCTGTATGGAAGCGAATGGGGTGTAGGCAAAAGAAGGGAGTGTAGAAAGGACTGGCAAAGGCTCTAGCCTTGGGCAATTGAGCAAGATAATTCTCAGCTCCGCCATCTGGATGACAGTGCTCATTAGAGCCCTTTCTGTTGTCAAGTTGAAAAAAATCTGACCAGTCCTATTGCCAATTGGTTATGTCTTATGAAATAGGGAATTGATTTTAAAAACAGTCGTGAATTATTCTCGACAGTTTAGCTTAACAACATATCGGTCCAATTCTGCTAGGCCTACGTGTTCATGGCTGCCTTTGACTAGCATGCATTTTCTATACTTCAATGGCGCCATTGTTCATGTAAGCAGATTAATAGAGAATGCCAATCGAACTATTCAGTTACATAGATTGCTGCCTAGCTGCTGTGCAGCAGCCCTTGAACTGTTCAGAGGCACTGGCGTTTTGTAACTCTCCTGTTCGGCCAGTCAGATCTGCTGTTAATAGGACATTGGGGTAAAGAAGAGAGAATGGGAACTGCTTTGAGAGCGAGGGGGCAAAGGAGAGGGCATGAACTGCAGGTGAGAAGAGTAAAGTGGTAATAGCAGGATCTTATTAGGGGAAGAGGTCTAACCAAAGAGATTAACAATGGCCGAAAAGGTGGATTCAAGAGTAGGGTCTGGTGAGGAGGCAGGATGAACACGAAAGAACGAAAACAGCAACTGCTAAGGAGGTTGAGCAGGTAAACGAAGGGAGAGCACGAATGGGCGAGTTGCTAAAGAGAACAACCCTGCACAGTTTCTACAGTTACTGCTGATTATTTATATTTCACAGGACCGGCGTCAACAACGGGAGCACCGCCTAGAGAATTTGCATGGTGCTATGTACACGTGACACAACTGCCCATCATCCCCTACATCAGATAACTTCGCTCCGCCCTGGAAGACCATTCTTCGTCTCTTCATGGAAGGAAGACCTCGGCTTGCCCTCAAATTACCTGCTGAACTCGCACGCACTGCAAATCTGCCACAATTCAGTAAGGAGAGTACTGTCTCCTCCTTCTCACTGTGATAAAGGGCATCACTTTTAACTTAATTGAAAGTCTATTATCGGAAGAGACTACTTTGCTGGCTATAAGGCAATGGCTTAAAGGAGGAGGGCTTTTTTAGTTGGTTTAGACTGGGGGTCTATGTCTTACATATGTCTCTCCTAGGATGATCTTGGAAGTTGAAACAGTCATGACTGGTCATCATCCCACTTAGAATGAAAGAGTATTTGCAGAGACAGGCTGTGTTCCACATCATACAATCTAAAAGTTAAAATTCAATTTTGGAACACAAACCAAGTTCTTACATGAATGAATCAAAAAGTGTGCCTTTAACTCTTTAATAAATCCTCTGAATCCTGTGGCACTGACTGTGTGGAGCAAGAGGTTATCTATTGAAAGCTCGAATTGCAAGAAAGTACTACAAAGAACAGTAAGGTTCTTGCCATGCCTCGCAGCCAAGAAAAAACAGTGTCTCCTTACAGAGTCTGGGGACTTGTGGCTGTGTGTTCCTCTCGTTTTGGGGAAACCTTTACCTTTTACTTCTCTGTTGCATGTTTCATTCAAGCACAGGTGGATTGTGATCAAATTACTTTTTTTACGGTGGCTTGTTAGATGGTGCATGTGAAAAATGCAGCTTTTTTTCTTTCCAGTTCTCTGTGAGTGGGTGTCAACTTCAGCTATAATAAAACGCTACAATGACTGGTACTGTAGGAACCTCCTTCCCCCAAAAGCCATAACATTAGCAGGGTTTCAGTTTGAGTTGAACACTTGTTGATCTTTTGTGTGACACCTTTGGTACATAAAAATAAAAACATAATGGATCACAATTTAAAATCAATTGAAATGTCAATAAGATGCCATTAAAATATTTAGCGTGTGAAGTAATGAGTGGACCACCTAAGGAGCTACTATCTTATAGGCCATAAGAGATGGCTAATGTTCTTGGCAAGGTAAGACGAAATGTGTTGCCAACCCTGCCACCTTTTCATAACCACTTGTGTTACACGGTTGTAGATGCAAGACACTGTTGGACTGCATAGGTACAAAAGGGGTTTCCAGACTGGCTGTGTTTTTACTAATCCTACAGAGTGTGAATAATCA
The DNA here is from genome assembly GCF_040938575.1 of Ambystoma mexicanum. Taxonomy (NCBI): domain Eukaryota; kingdom Metazoa; phylum Chordata; class Amphibia; order Caudata; family Ambystomatidae; genus Ambystoma; species Ambystoma mexicanum. Next base: position 1,134,202,638 of record NC_090932.1, on the reverse strand, counting down.
GTGTCCTTCCTTAAAGAGGGGTAGATTGAGAATTGTTTTCTTAACCATGAACCCATCGGGTGCCAGTGTATCTGTAAATGTTTTGATGCATAAATGCAATGCATCACGCAAGGTGCTTCGGTTGATTTCAGCCGGTTACAAAGGGCTGTGTCCTGCATGCAGATAACATTTTAAGGACTGTATTTCCTGGCCACTGTGTAAATGCTGTTACAGGTCTGACATTTAAGACTATGGAGAGGCTTAAAGGAGTTTCCACTTGGTGCTCCTGTTTCTGCTGAATCCATAACCTCTCCATGGGTCTTGCATATTGAACTCCAGTAGATCCAGTCTTGTGTTGGCTACCAGAGCACAGACCTTAACAAATCTTTAAAATTGTGCCAGACCTGCACGTCGAGTAACTTGCCCACCCTAAGACAAAAGCACTTGACCCACAAAGTTGATAGCATCATATTTTTTGTATTGAAAAAACATGGGAACTCATGAAGAAACTTTACCAGCAATGTTAATCTGCCTTCTCAGTATTCTCCTAATCTTCTTACACAAATTGGGGAAAGAAAATGACTATAGACCGCAGATAGTACAAGATCAGGGCCGTTGCAAACTAGGCCACTGCCTAGAGTGCCAACCAACAGGGGGTGCCAAAAAACAGGGTTTTACATCTGTTTACATGAAGTACATTTGTAATTGTTTATTTGTATAGCACCTATACACAAGTGAAGTGCTTCAAAGCGGGAAGGGAATATAGTGATCATTCTTAGGCCTTGAAGATTCAGAATGATCTAACAACAATAGCTAGCATAGTAGGCACAGATGCATATCAACTAGTGAAGTGCTTGACAAAGGTTGAGGGTAAGAAATATAGAAGAGGGGGGGACATACAGATCGTGAACTATATGAACTACGTAAGCTACAGTACTGGTCTGGCGAACAATTCAGATTGATTGATGGTTGGTCATCCATTGAGCCTATGCATGAGTATTCAAGCATGACCAAAACTAGAGAGGTCTGGTGGGGGTGACAAGAGGGAGGAGTGGTCAGAGAGACAGACTTACTGAGCCTAGAACATTCAAGGATGAGTTAGTGCACAGAACAGGAAGTGCGAGGGAGGGGGACAAGTGCAGAGTGGTTGCCCCTATCGTCAGGCACATGGCAATAGTGCCAGGCACAGTGCAGAGGCCCGGAGGCGAGTACAGGACTGGCGGGGGAGCCTGGGACCTGTGAGGTTCTGGAGGAGCACCAGGCGACCAGTCAGCTAACTGAGCAGGGGCAATGAGAAGGATGGAGGGGAACAGGCGGAAAGAGGGGGTTTAGCAGGGGAGAGAGGAAGAGAAGAGGAAAGTCTTGAGGGGTTTCCGGAACTTGAGGAGGTCCAGCTCAAGACGAAGTGGGAGGCTGTTCCGGAGGGAGGCACCTGCAGAGGATAGGGATCTAGCCCTAAATCTCTGTTTGGAGAAACGGCTCACCCGCAGAGAGTTGGAGGAGGCCAAGCGTAGGGCTCTAGAAGGAGAGTATTTGGGAAGAGAGTGTTGTAGATAGTTAAGGAGGAGTTGCAAAGAGTTAAAATAGCTGCATAATGTCCTCCTGCAATTAAGGGGTGCCCTGCTACAAATCACACAGCTCACATTTTAAGTATTCTCTAACATGGTAGCAGGGCTTTTGCCATGTTTTTGAGCAGCAGAGTACATGGTCTATTTCAAGTAAATGCACAGAGGCCTAGCAGTAAGAAGCCTTGAGAAAACATGGTCAGAATTGGGGCACTCACACCAGATAATTCACGAGTCAGGGTAGAACCCTCATGGGACTTCTGGCATTAGAGCATGGATCAGGCAAAGAACACCTCACAGGTTGGAACAGGGGGGAGATGGAATGGGTGTAGGGACCTCATGCGAGTTCAGCAACAAGAAGTTAAAGGGTCTTATCCACTTAATCTTAGAATAGGTAAAAGTGTGCTGTGTTTGCACCACATTTACTCAAACATTTTCATTAGCATGAACAACCTGATGGATATACCTTTAGGCAATTTTGGAAGGGCTAACTATGAGTACTGACGCTACAATTGATTTGTTGCAGTGTTTGCTCTCAAATGAAAGTAATGCATATGTATTTATGCAACTTTACAAGTATGAATAAGAGAGTTTATTCTGGGCACACACTATTTGAAAGTTGATATCCTTTGTATGTTGGTGAATTCACAGCTGCAAGCTTTATCATTTCTTGGAACGTTAACAAAGATGACCAACTATATTCCAATTGTTTTGGTGCTAACTTCCAAAGCAATATTGAACCATAGATGTCAAGCTTTGCTGTCTTTGCCAGAATATTTCTATCCAGTGCAGGTTATAAATCCAAGGTAAGCATGCTGGCTGAGGATATGTACAAGTTGAGGGTAAATAAATGCATTGCACTCAACATGTTGGTCCAACATTACATTTACCTTGAAAAGTATTAAACAAGTTGAACATCTGGAAGGTCAAACTAGCAATTTGATGATTGAAAAACAGTGTGACCCTCCAGATGTATGTCACATAAAAATGCGACCGGAAAAACGAATAATCCACTGGGAGTTATTTTGAACATGGGGGATGCTGATGGCATTTTGCCTGCCGTGCACCTGCACTCCAATGGGCCATATATGCTCCAGCCAAGCTGCAACTGCCTGCTGTTTTACAGTCAGGGCTTGCTCCCTGACTGTCCTGCTCCTACCTTCTTGGAGAGCCTGTGATTGACTACTGGGCAGACTTGGCAGTGGAGAGTTTTTGCAATAGGCAAGTATGTGTGTGCGTTTGGTGTAGTCCAGCAACAGCTGTGCTTATCACCCCATCTTCATCACCTGGCCCTTCCACTCCACACATATCTGATAATGAGCTATTAATGAGACAGGGTGCAGGAAGCAGAGAGGTTAGCACATTACACCCCTTGTACCGGCCCCACTCCCCAGGCTGCACATGGTCATGGTAAGAGCTGTGGATTGGATCAGAGCATCGTATGAAAGGGCTCTCCACATGACTGGAAGCTACCGGGCTGCAGAGATCAAGAGCTCCTGATGTACCTGTTCTTTGCAAGTGGGCCATGCCTGGTCACTCCCTATTGTGAGAAACCAAAGGGTGTCTCACTTACTAGTCCCTGGAGATCTTTCTCTCTCAGGTGGCGAGGGCACAGCCATCGCCTTTGGATCCAGACCCGGTGGGTGGACCAGTGCGGGAGGATCACCTTGGGGAGGGGTCTTTTGGGAGTGAGGGTGAGCCAGCCAATGCTGAGACGTGGTATTTCCCCCCTTCCCTGTACCCATGCTGCATCCTATTTTATAGGATCCTCCAACATCCCAACCCCTCTGCCCCTCTTTCTACACAAACACTTGGGCGAGGAAGAGGGCGACAGAGTAAAGAGGCCAACACATCTCATTGGACATGTCCCGCTAATCGGGTCAGGCACTTGACTTTAAATCATATACATCTGATACCCATTTGCTCTGCCAACATGGATAAAAGGCGGAACATTGAGATGCAATCTGAGCAAGGGGGAAAATGAGAAGGAGCAGAACCTCCGGGGCGAAGGCGACTTTACTGGAGTAGGACAACTGATCGAGGGACTAGAGCAAAGGGTAGGGAAACCAAATCGCAGCCAAGAAGAAACCTGCATTGTGTTTGAAGGGTGCCAGCGACCCTCCCGAGTGAACGGCAGAGTTGGGGAGGTGAGGCCAAGCCTATGGTATTAACCTTGACTTGTGAATCAAAGCCGCAGTGACAAGAAAGGAAGGCGCACAACCAGTGAGTTAGTGAAAGACATGAAAGGCTGGTTTGTGTCAAGGAAATATTGAAGCCGCAACAGTGTATCTCACAAGTGAAGGTTGCGCACATGCTGATGAGAAGCGAAAGGAAGATAACCAGCGATTAACTTTTAAGCGGCTGATAACTGTGAAGCCAGTGATAGAGTAGCGTAGTGGTTTGGCGAAAGGAAGTAGCCCACTCGAAAGTCTCAGCAAAATGTGAAATGTTTTGTTATAAAGCAGCAAAGTGAACGAACTCTGAAATGTGTAATGGTCAAGATTAACCCTGGCAAAAGGGAAGTGAAAAGGTGAATGTTAGAAGAGAAAGATTTATTTGAACTTTTGTGCTTATGGTTCTGAACTACCAAGAGACACTGTGACAAATAATATAAGAGTGTGCGCTAAAGAGATAGTCAAAGTGGTCCTGCAGAGGTCTATGGTAAAAACCACGAACATTCGAAGGTCTTTGACATCAGTAAAAGGTCAGAGCCTGACTGAGGGAGACCGGAAGTGTGATAAGCTAGGGGAAGGGAACCCCTAACGAAAGTGAAATAAGCTTGGTGAAGGGAACCCCTGCAAGTCTTGTGATTGTGAAGTCTGAGTCCGTCTGAGGGAGACCTACATTAAATCGGGTACTTTTTGTTGAAAGAGGTCCGAGCCCAACTGCGAGAGACCTATATTAAATTGTTGATTGAGAGGCCCGAGCCTGGCTGAGGGAGACCTATGTGAACTGTTAAAGCTTTGAGAGGTCCAAGGCAAACGGAGGGAGACCTACATGAATGTTTTGTTGAACTGTGAAAGAACTTTTGGAACGCTGGAATAAGTGACTTTAACATGGAAGGCTAGGCGGGCCTCAATCCATGTTTTGAACTGCCTTTGTTTTGAGAATCTGAGCCAGAGTGTCATCCTGTCTACGGGGACAGTCTTACTCTATGCTGTCCAACGTGGGGAGGAGAGCTGACTCAGCCACTTTGATCCTTTGTTATTACACTGCTTTTCCTTGCATACATATTCCCCTTTACACACTTTTTGTATGAGAGATAGGGCAGGCATTACGTTTTGTTAGTATAGGCCATTTTGATTTGACTTCGACTGACTAGGACTGAGTTTTCTTTATTATTCGATTAGAGACTACTCCCGTCGTAGCTATAGGGAAAAATAGGAGTTTCTCCAAACCCCAAGAATCTAATAATAGTTTTAAAATGTGTAACTCTTGTGCCATTGTCATACTTGTGATACCATGCCTCCCTTACACTATGTTGTGCAAGTTGTCTGTTAAGGGAGCTTTCCCTAGCTCAGACCATTATGCACCCGTACTAACCCTGCCCTGGCCTTCGTGAGGAGTCCAGAATGAAACTCGGACACAAGATTGCCATGTTTTTGGTTAACGACTTATTAAAATAAAAGGGGTTGGGAAAAGGCCTCTCTGACCCTGCTCTAAGAGGAATTGCCCTACCAAAACTATTGATCTGTGTCAGGATGTCAAAACAAAATTGTCCTCTGTCCAAAGTTGTATTCTGACCCTCACAATATAAACTAAATGCTAAGGTGAAAAGGGGAAATGGCTTTAACCTTGGAAGGTTCAGAAAAGTGCTCATGAAGGAAGAATAAATGGTTCAAACAAACTTTCTTCAAGGAAGAAAGTCTTGGCTCCAGAGGGTTGTTCCCTTCTCCTAGATTCTTCTTTACTCCTTGAGGCTTTTATTCACAAGAGTTATTTGGGGTTTCTCTTGGCCAACTACCACACTGGCACACATAAACTGTCCCATTTTACAATTTTGGTTTCTATTGGGACATCTGGTATTTCTCAGGTGTGTGGTTTCTTGTTTAACACAGTCCTTTTCAATTGCCTGGTATACTATCCTGCCAGGACTTCTGTTTCACACACTTGTGACTGCCTGGTACACTCTCCTGCCAGGGCTTTTCCGATTGACACACTTGAAATTGCCTGGTACACTCTCCTGCCAGGACTTCTGTTCTTTCGGGGGCTTTGCCCGCTCCAAAAGCTGCTTGTATATAATGTTAGCTAATGTATCCCTCTGATATGTTATCCTCCCTCTGCTTCTTAAGAATCTGCACTGTGTACATTCACACATTTGGAAGAACGGTGGTTTGTGATTTAAACTGCCCTTTTTCAATATGTCCATTCTTTATCTCGTTCTCAGTTACGTGATTCCCAAATGTTCACACTCGGCGTGCTCGCCGATACCCCCCAGTATCCCTGCTGCTTATCGGCTGACTCGCCATTTTTCTTTGGCGTTGGTTTGTTCTCTCGCGGTCTGCGGATGAAGGAATCATATCTGCCTCCTTCTCGCGGCCGCCTTTCCTTCGTTCGCCGGCCCTCCTTGGCTTCCACTGGACATGCCCGCTTTCCTCTTGGCTTCAATAAGTAAAACCCGGCTTTCCTTCATCTGTGAACGCCCAGGGGTTCCTCACCGACTCCTGGCATTGCTGCAGTTTCTCTCGCCTTAGCAGCTTCTTTCTTCCCTGTCGATGAGCCACCTGGCTCCACCACGCTGGTTCCCACTCTTCGGTTCTCCGCTCCTTGTAGAGAGGTGCAGCTCTTTCTCACCAGTCGCCACAGCAGCTGCGTTTGCGGTCTCTTTTGCTCCTCATTGCTCGATCTCTCTTCTTCGTTCCAATTTTTTCTGGGATTCTGGGAACCGAAGTCCATTGTTGACAATTGACTTGTGGAATTAAAATAAGCTTTTTTAAAAGGCTTTCGTGGCAAGTCTGTTCTGATTGATAAGTAGAATTGAAAAAGGTGACTCTGTCTGACTGGCAAGGTCGACCAAAGTTGGAGTGAATGAATGCAACTATGGAATGAATATGTGAATTTCATATGGTATTTTCATACAACCAAAAACACAATTGTTTTTTTTCTTTGAAAATTGATGTTATAATTTGCAAAAGTGACATGATTAGCCCTGATTTGAAAAAGACGATGAAAGCGTCAAAATACGTGTTATCATAAAGGGCACTGTAAAAAACACTAAAATATGTTCAATTAAAAGTCAAATTCTTACAAAAACACGGAGAAGAAGGGTCATTTGTCTTCTTTTTCTCGGAATATAAGGGCGCATGAGAATAATTTAAAGTAACCAAAAGTTTTTCTACTTTGACAGTAGTTGTCTGCTTCTTGTCTAACTATTCTTGGGCAACAATTTACGTATCGATTTTAAAGCCCAACATTGGGGAATTCACCTTTTCTTCCATCCCCTCGTAGGAGGGGTTTGGGGATGTTTTAATCACAACAGCCAGGAAGGCCCAATGTAGTGGCTCCCAGCTCCTCACTTCTGATCTGCCCTGTCATTCCGTGATGAGTACCTCTCTCTCTCTGAAGTCTGTGTATGCTTTGCATTGTTCCTACCACTTCCTCAGATTTCTTACATTCGATCTTTTGTGCCGTACTTCCAATTGTAGCTCAGCTAGCCTGCACTCTTTGCGTCCCCGCTTCCCACAATGAGTCCATAGCAGTCTGTTCAGTGTTGTTGCTGAAGAAGTTTAGTGGAAGCCTAGGGAGGGCAGTGTGTCACGGTCTTCCTCACTTGGCATCCGGCTGTTTCCAATTTATGGTTTGTCAGCGACTGTCCAGCTAAACGTTGTCCTTAGTGAACACATCAGGCCTGACTGCCTAGGCCTCGTGCTGAGCCTTGACCTCTCCCAACTCCAATCCCCACCGTCAGAAGGCCATTACACAACTACTGTACTGACAATATGTTCATTTTTCAAACTACTTTGATAAAGAATAAATTTTGACAAATTAGCAATGCTGTGAAAAGACACATTTACAAAATCAAATGTCTCATTCCAGACCTGGATTGCATAGCCAAAAACCTCATCCACCAAGTTGCAGTGTGGACATTGGGAGTGCGTCTGAAGTCAAATATGTTGATCTATTGGCTGGTGTAATGGAAGGTATTTATTGCACCATACTAGTGTTAGCGTAAAGTGTCCATGTGGCCTAACTACTTCCAGGACTCTGTGGGCTCTCCTCTCTGATTGCTTCATAGAGAAAGAAGAAGCAGGCCGACGCTCAGACTTCTTAGTTCTCAGTGCACATCCACTTCAGAGATGCTCCAGAGTCCAATGGCTTTCCGACCGCCATGACCAACAACCTTGATAGACTGCCAGCGATTGTCTTCCATTTGGGATTTACCTGGTGCACTGCTGCTAACTAGAGGGCAGCCATGCACAGTGCATTAATGAATAGAAATATTTCGGAAGTGACAGTCCAAGAGTCGAGTATCATGAAAAAGATACTCAACCCGGTCCTGTCCACCCCCTCAGCTTCTCCTGTTCGTCACCCTTAAACTTAAAGAGTTGGGTGGCTGGGAGGAAATGGTTGGCATCTTGTACACCCTGTGACAAACTGCCCTGCCTCCTGCTCCAAAGGCAGTACTGACTCTGTCCTCATTAAGAAGAGAGCTCACATACAAGCCAACGTTTCTGCGGCATCTAACAACTCGTCCAAACTCTTTCAAATTTGCTAGGAGGTGGCCAATCCTGCCGCAGCCTCTACCTCTCCTGTTCATTCTCAGGCCCTCTGTATGGGTCTGGTTTCTCACTTCATCTCTAAAACGCAACACATCCTGTCCACCCTCTCAGCTTCTCCCTCCGGTCTCTCCTCTTCTGGCCCCCCTGCCGCAACACCCCCCACTCCCTTCTCTGCCTTTCCGCTCTTCTCCCCCGACAGGTTTCTAGACAAGTCCGATCTGTGAAAACCTCATCAAAACAGGTTCATCCCTGTTCTTCCAAAACCATCAAGGACCACATTGACACCCCTTCCTCCAGCCTTGGCTGACCTCTACAACCACTCTTTCGCTTCTGGAACCTTCCTCTCCCACTGAAGCACTCTCTTGTGCACTCTCTACTCAAGAAACCCTCAGCTGACCCCTCCCTTACGGCTAATTATTGCCCAATCTCTATCACTCCTTTCCTGGGTAAACTCCTGGAAAAGCTGGCCATCTCCAAGCTTAATCTGCACATGGAATCTGTTGGTTGTCTCCATGACCATTAACGTGGATTCAGAGCAGCCAGAAACACGGAAACTGCTCACCTGAACATCTGTGAAGACCTGCTCTCTAACCTTGATTCTAATCTCCCCTCTGTCCTCATCCTACTTGATCTCTCCTCTGCCTTTGACACAGTCAACCATGCCATCCTGCTCAACCGGCTCCATGATAACCTGGGTATCACTGATCAGGCTCTGGCCTGGCTGACTTCTTTCCTCTCTGACCGACACTCTCAGGTCCAACCTGGGTCCTTCCTCTTCTTGATCTCGCTCTCCACCTGTGGTGTTCCTCAGGGGTCTAACCTTTCTACCTGATTGTTCAACCAATACCCGACTCCTCTCGCCAACTCCATTGCTGATCTCTGCTCCAACTTCCAGTGCTTTGTGGATGATACCCAGCTCACCTTCATGCTCCCCTCTGCCACTTCTTCTCCTTCTCTCCTTCCAGACTATATGTCTGCAATCCAGGAATGGTGGGCTGCCATTGATCCCCGCCTGAATGCTAGTAGGGCAGAGATCCTCCTCAATGGCACACCTGCACCCCTCTTTCCCTCCACTCTATGGCCGGCCTCCCTTGGCCCTCTTCCCCCTCCCACACGTGGGAGTTATCTTTGACTCCACACTCTCCTCTCCCCACATTTCCGACGTCTCTAAGAAGTCAAATTACCAACTGCACCTCCTCTGAGGTATTCATCCTTTCTTCTCTTTTCCCACAGAATCTCACTGTCTTCAGAGCTCTGGTTCTCTCTAGGCTTGACTACTGTAACAGCCTCTTATTAAATCTACCCACCTCTACTCTCGGTCCTCTGCAACTCATCCAGAACAGGCCTGCGATACTTGGCCTTAAGCCCAGGAATCGCATCTCTCCAGCACTGAAATATCTCCATTGGCTCCCAGTGGCTTCAAGAATCAAATTCAAGACCCTTTGCATTATTCACAAGGTCTTCTGGGGCCTGGGCAGTAGCGGCCGCTAACATAGGACGGGGGGGCACCGATCCCCCATCCAGGGCCCCCCACCCATGGAGTGTGCAGAGAAGTGCCCGTAAGTTTAGTTCTGCGGAACAGATAACAGAAGTTCTGAATCTGTTCTGCATGAACTGGGCAACGTTGCGGCAATCAAATGTGCACAAAATATAAAACAAAAATAATTATCTGGCGCTGAGCTGCTCTGCAATCTTCATGGCTGGGCTGGCACACTGACATAGCGGGGTGCATCCCGATCTACGCATCTTTTTCTACTGTAAAATGCGTGGAGGTCGTAGCTCCACGCATTTTACGTAATCCATCCCAATCTAGGAGGCTAGGGGGGTGGCCCCGCCTGTATTAATCTCTGCGCAAACAGCGCACTAGTGTCAGGATTGGATAGCAACATAATTATTTACTTAATGTCATTGGCTGTTTGTCAGCCAATGACATTTGAGGTGGATGGGGTGATGGGCACTGGTGACGCGACGGCGCTACTTTCTCACTTCCTGCAGCGTTGAAGGTTGACTGAGATAGAGCTTCCCCGAGAACAGCAGAGGGCCCTGCCATGTCCAAGGCTTTTCCCTGCTGTTGCTGCCGGACCAGTACCCTGGGGATTGCAGGGCCTAGTTGTCGATGCCATCCTAGGCCCTGCATGGCTGACCTTGTAGCCTGAAGCTGAGCAGCAGTGCAGTCAGAGCCACGTCTGTGCGGGTGCCGGGTCATTGGCCACCTTGCTGATAAGTTGTACTAGTACTTCTAGTAATGTTGGGGGGGGGTACATGCTAGTCTACTTTCTACAACATACTGTTGTAGACCTTTATGCCAGTGCCCCCAGCCAGCAGTCGATACTGTGGCAGGGGTCATTACTGGGGTCGAGTCAGTGGTAATCCCTGGACTGGTGGCATGAGATGGAGGGACGGCCAAATTCACATCACTGCCTGCCCCTGTTATTGGCACCACTTAAGTGTGCTCTCATTGTATGGGTTAGACCATATTCGGATTGAAAAAAAAACAACACAAAGATAGAGGTTGATGGGCGCCCATAAAATGGCACTGTTATTTGGTCTCATGACAGCCCTGCTACAACAGCATAGGTAATTTAGTACCCCTTTTCATTGCATTCTAGTATTTTTAGTTACGGCACCGCACCACCATTTATAAATGTGGGGCCACAGTACCCGGAAATAATTGAACCAACAGATAAGTTTATAGACGTTATTGTGCATATTAAACAATTAATAAATGGGCGACTTTACATTTCACATGTGATGAGTGTCAGGTTCGCACACGCAGCCCACTTGCTGCATCTGAACAAGCATATCCCTGGCATGAAGGTGCATGCCTGTGAGCCACTGAAGGTTTAGAATGCGTTTTTACTCCAGGAGTGTACCAAGTTCATTCAAGCATTGGGCATCAGTTTGTGCTTTAGGTGTGATGTAGGTATCAAGGTGCTAAGTGAATGGATTGGGTAGCGCTAGGTTTGGATATGTGTACATTTGAGTAACACGTGGTGCGTGCTTTGTGTAGCAGTTGGCCCGATCCACTATCTGGATAGCTAGCTGGCTGATACGAGGTTATCTGAATGCATATTTGGGCAACAGGCTAGCAAGGAGGTTCACCGAGTGCCCGATTTGTGCTGAATCAACGCTTTTATTTTAAGCAAGAAAATAATGTTTCCATTAATGGCGCAGCAAAGTGCAAATGTGCGGCGAGAAAACGATTTTGTGGCTGCCTATGCTTTACATCTTTACAATAAAAGCATGTTTTTCACTACAAAAAAATGTCCACTGTAGACAATGGACCTCCCAGTAGGAATTCGACCACTCCCTTTACAGTGTTTGTTCAAAGCAGTCGTTTGAGAGTTAATTACTTAATTGGAGTTGAAAACATGCTGCTGTTTTACCAGGCCTGTCTTCAGCCACTGATTTATAAGCACTCTGTGTGTCCTTCAATAAAGTCCTGTTAAAACAAGCATTGGCGGGGGATTCCAAGATGGCTGACGGCAGTGGAAGTCGCGCCTAGATCGCGCTCCCGCCGGGCCTAAACAAAAAAGCACATCAAACGCGCTTTTCCGACGGTTCCTGTACTGGAATCAACACCGCAACACCCAAGAGACAGGGGACACGGTGGCGATCTGAGACAGCCCCGGCAACACAGCCCCCGGCGATCTTACCGCCGAGAGAAGCGACCGCCCCTCCCCCACCGAGGGAGTCCTCGGCAGCCTAGCGGAGGCGACCGCGCAGTGGCGGACCCATGAAAGAACAGAGTCCCGGGGAGAGAGCCGCTTACAGTCCCGACACAGAGAGAAGAGAAACGGGACCGGCTCGGCACCAAGAAGAAATCGCGCACCACCACGGAGGTACAGCGCTGGGAGCAGTGCAGCCGCAGGAACACCGGGACACCATCCGCGCGGGGCGCGAGGGGTCCTCCCCCAGCGTCAGGGCCGGTGGGCGGCACGGCGCAGACAGGGGGGAGAAGGACTGGCTGCGGACACACGACAAGGGAATACAACCACGAGCAGATGGATCGGCAGCAGCGAGGCACACTGGGACCGGCCCTTCGGTGGTGAAGAGCGAGAGGAGGAGGAGGCACCATCCGGGCACTCACGGACACGGCACGGCAGGCATTGCTGGCACAGGAGAGGAGATTAAGAAACAGAGGTGAGCGCGCCCGCAGAAGCGCCCCCCCCCCCTCTTTATACTCTCCCCGGCACATAAGGCCACGATTCGGCGGGGGCAATCACACAAGACGCTGGACCGGGCGCGGAGGAGTGCCCCTCCCCATCTCTGCATAACGACATAGGCACAGAAACCAGTAGGGGGACATACTGGAGGGGGAATAAGCCCCCAATATAACTCAGGGCACCCCCACACCCAAGGGGGACATAGGAGTGGCAACAACACTCCCCCCGATACAAAAGACCCTTGCACACGGCGGCGGAGCACGATAAAAAGGGGCAGGACTAGCAGACTTGTGGGGGACCAAACATAGCCCTTCCACCACTGCCACCAGCCACCTCTACAATCAACGAAGATGTCACGAGCAAAGGGGAAGGGGGGCCCCTCTCAACCCACACCGCAATCTCACAAACAGGACACAAGTCTGCTACAACTGTGGTCCTCAGATGCTCAGGCAGTCCTAAAACACAGGCCAGGAGAAGAACTCTCTACCGACACATACCTCCCAAACCAGAGCGCTCTTCCCCCGACAAAGGATGGTATGAAGGCCTGCTTTGCGGAGCTCCAGGACAAGTTTATGTCCACAGTCCAGGACCAATTCGCCTCCATGAAAAACGAGATGAAGCAGGCGGTACAAGAGTTGAAAATAGATGTGGCCAAGCTGGAGGAAAGGACAGACACTGTAGAGAGAATCGTACAAAACATAGAAGAGGAAACGAAACAGAACAGTGAAACACAAGAACACCTTATCCGGCTCACCCACAACCTGGAAATTCAATGTGAAGACCTGGAGAACTGTTCCCGCAGATCCAACATCCGTATAAAGAATGTGCCCGAATCGGTGACGGACAAAGACCTCAAAACAGCGATACAAGAGGTGTTCAGAGATATAATCGAAGCACAAGAATCAGAGAACATTGGGATAGACAGAGTCCATAGGATGGGTCCGAGAAGAACTGGCGCCCCAGGGGAGAGACCGAGGGACGTATTAGCAGCACTCACGTCTTACCCACAAAAGGAACTGATCCTAAGGGAAGCGAGGCAGCTTGATCACATTAGGATGAATGGAGTGGAAATACAATTGTACCAAGATCTGGCCTCAGCAACACTCCTAAAAAAAAGAAGGGAAATGGCCCCATTGGTGAGGGAATTGGTGGCAAAAGAAATCAGAAACAAATGGACGTTCCTATTCGGCCTACTATTCGAGTGGGAGGGCAAGCAGAGAGGAGTGACTACTTGCGAGGAAGGCCTCAATATAATGGACAAGCAAATGGAGGAGACGGACACGAGGGATGGCAGGACGAAAGGGGAGACCCACAAAAGGCTGAGAGGATGGGAAGTGGTGAGACAAAAGAAGAAACCAAATGGATGGGGAAAAGCAGGGAAGCCAGCAGGAGACCATTAGAGAGAATCAAACAGGGCCGCCAGCTCATCCTCCTTGAAGGGAGAGGGCGGAAGAAGATTAACCAGAAAACCTCAGATTACCAAGTAGAATGAGGCCCGGCGGGGGAACGGGAGGGACGTAACCCAGGTCTGAGGATGAAGCGGGGTTTAGGACCCCCCGCACAGTTAATCCCGAGCTATGAGAGGGCAGGGAGCGATAGGCGCAACGCCCTAGCAACCATAGGTGCCTGGGCCGTCCTCGGGATCGAAGTTGAATTCATGTTAATAGTTGGGGGGGTGGGAGAGGAGTTGGGAAGTTGGGGGTGGGGGGGAGCAGGGTGGGAGGGAGTTGGGAAGTTGGGGGCGGTGGGGGAGCAGGGTGGGGGACAATCCGGAAGAGGGAAGGGATCACAGTATACGGGAATGATAATTGAACCAGCAGAGTAGAAGGGATGGGAGAGCTCAGAATATTTTCACAAAATGTAAGGGGGCTGAATTCACCGGTGAAAAGGAAAAAAATGGAGGCCCTGGTAAGAAGGGAAAAGGCGGCCATTCTGCTCCTCCAGGAGACACACATTAAGGCCCAGGACAAAAAGAAAGTACACCTCAGAGGATATACGATCTGGGCGCAGGCGAATGCTGGGGAAAAAAGAGCAGGAGTAATGATTGCAGCGAAAGGGGTTCTGGTGGCAAACCTCATAGACACTCGAGTAGACAGGGAAGGGAGGTTCGCATTTGTTAATATCTCTTTAGAGGGCTACAGACTCACCCTACCGGCAATATACTCGCCGAACACTGGGCAGGATGGATTTCTCCGGGACACCCTGGGGAAACTAGAGGAATTTGCGAAGGGAGAGGTAATTCTGGGAGGAGACTTGAACTTGGCCTGGCAACCTCACATAGATAGGAGTGCGGACGGAACGCAGGCACATGGGACTCCATCCAAACAATTAAAGCTAAGGATGGAACAGATGGCACTACGAGATGCCTGGAGGGGAAATAAAGGGGCAAGATGCAGGATTCACCTACTATTCGCACATGCACAACACAATGTCGAGGATTGACTATTTCTGGGTGTTGGTGGGACTGGTGGGGAGGATCCAGGATATCGAAAAGGGAGCGATAGCGTTGTCAGATCATGCCACGCTATGGCTCGATGTACAGACCCCCGGAAGGGGAAGAGGTCTCTGGAGATGGAGAATGCCGTCCGACATTCTAACGGACCAGGTGCAGGGAGAGGAACTAAGGGACAAAATCAAGGAATACTTTGACCTAAACGACAATGGAGAAGTTCCACTGGAAACAGTATGGGAAGCCTTTAAGGTTGTAACCCGGGGACATGTCATAGCACAAAAGGCAGCCAAAGACAAACAACATCAAGAATGGAAAAGAACGCTCGAGAAGAAACTAACAGACATACAGGAGGAGCTAACACTCCATCCCACAAGAACCCTCAAGAAAGCAATGAAACATGTGCATGGTCAACTAGAGATGCTCAGCAACAAAAAAGCAGAGAGATCCCTACTATATCTAAAACAGCGCTATTATATTAAGGCCAACAAAGCGGACAAATATCTACCAGGACAGCTTAGAGAAAAACAGAAAGCAATCACGATCCTGAACGTCAAGGATGCGCATGGAATACCTCATACAAACTCAAAGGACATAGGGGGGGCCTTTAAGGCTTTCTACCAAGATCTATATGCAACGGAGCACCCGGATGAAAAGAAACAAGACAAGTTCCTACAATCTATTCCCATACCGACAATAGCAGAAGACGACAAACAGGCTTTAGAATCGAGGATTACAGAGGAAGAGGTCCACAGTGCAATAGCGGGCCTCCCTATGTCAAAGGCACCAGGCCCGGATGGCTTCACGGCTCAATTTTACAAAACATATGCAGACACTTTAGTTCCATTCCTGACGAGGCTTTTAAACACATTCAAGGACAGTGGAAACGTAACTTCCTCCATGAATGAAGCAAAAGTCCTCGTGTTCCACAAAACAGGTAAAGACCCCACTCTCCCGGCCTCATATCGCCCGATAGCCCTAATAAACCTAGATGACAAAATCTACACTAGAGTACTGGCCGCCAGAGTTTCACCCCTCCTTCCGACCCTAATAAACACAGACCAATCAGGCTTCATCCCAGGTAGGCAAACACACGACAACTTAAGAAGAGTCATTCACCTTATAGAAAAAATAGGCATTACCCACACACCAGCAATCTTAATCTCACTAGACGACGAGAAGGCCTTTGACCGGGTAGAATGGTCCTTCCTCCTTAAAACGTTGAAGCATATGGGGTTCGGAGATCAATTTATGAATATGGTTAAAGCCAATTACAACTCCCCATCGATAAGAATAGCAATAAACTGAGAGGTCACGGAGAGGGTGGAGATCTTGAGGGGTACGAAACAGGGATGCCCCCTATCGCCTCTGCTATATGCTATATTTTTGGAGCCTCTCCTAATCAAGATAAGGGAATCAGAGGGGGTAAGAGGGATCGGATGGCGGGCAGGCAACAAAGTTATTGCATATGCAGACGACATGCTATTGGCCCTGGAAGACCCTGTGAACTCCCTGACAAGATCCATAGAAATACTGGAGGAATTTGGGTAGATCTCAGGCCTGAAGATTAACAAGAATAAATCAGAGATCATGCTCCTTGCCGGAGACAACAGAAACAGTGGCAGGCCTGCTTAGTCTAAAAATAGTGGAGGAGGGTATCAAATACCTGGGGGTGACGTTAACACACAGAGTAGACAAGAGCTACACACATCTCCTGGCTAGAGTCAGGCAGGATCTAGAAAGATGGTCCCCGCTTAGGATCTCATGGTGGGGTAGAATTCAATCAGTAAAAATGAACATACTCCCCAGGGTGCTCTACCATTTCCATGCCCTCCCAGTAACAGTCCCTAACTCCTTCTTCAAAGCACTCTCTAAAGCCATATCGCAATATGTGTAGAACAGGAATCCCCCGAGGATCCCCAGAGCCATTCTCACGGCACCTATCAAGGCAGGCGGAATGTCCCTCCCTCACTTTAAAAAATATTATCAGGCAGCCCAACTCTGGATCCTCAAGAAATGGTTGTGGGAGGACCAACAGACGATCTGAGTAACACTAGACAGGGTGGTCGCCAGGACCCCCCTGGAGGACCTACTGTGGAAACAAACAACACAGACACCTGAACCTTAGAGTTAGTGAGGTCATGAAAGCCACCCTCAACGCATGGGACGACCAAACCAGGAAAGGAATCATGACCACCCCACTGGCCCCCTTGACGCCAATCTGCCGCAACCCTCAGTTCCCACCGGGACAGGAATCCGGCACCTTTGAAAAATGTGAAACAGCTGGTTGCAGGAAAATAGGTGAAATGATCCAGGATAATGAAATACGATCTTTCGAGGAATGTAAAAACATGTGGAAACTAACAGAAGCCGATCGTTATAGATACAAGCAAATAAAATACTGGCTAAGCACACCAGAGATCTTCCAGGCGGCCACAAGGGACCTTACACCATTTGAAAAGTACATAATATCCAGCCCAGGAGACAAAAAACTGGTGTCAACCCTTTATACCCTCATTAACACACAAGGCGAGGAAATTAAATGGACATACATGAGGAGATGGGAAGCCACACTGGAGGAAGAAATAACCAGGCAGCAATGGGAAGAACTCTGGGCAGGCATCCCAAAACTCACCAGGGCAGTCCAAACCAGAGAAATGTGGTTGAAAATAATCACACAATGGCACTACACCCCAGAGAGGGTCAAATCAATGTACCCGGCAACGTTGGATCGCTGCTGGAGGGGGTGCCCGGATGCAGGAACTGGAGGCATATCTGGTGGGACTGCCAGGGAGTACAGGGCTTCTGGAAGGAAGTGCGATTGGAAATCCTGAAAATATTCCCAGAGGCAGACCAAATGGGGGATAGAGTGTGGTTGTGCGGATTTAAAGACCCACAGGCCAAGAGACTACACAAAGCATAATGGAGGAGCTTCATGGGTTTAGTCATCGCGGCATGGGCAACGATAGCTCAAAGCTGGAAGAAACGAGACCCGCCGCTGGTATACACCTGGCTGCAAAAGGTGTGGTCCCAAATGACCATGGAAAAGATTATGCACCATCTCCAGGACCAAAACAACACTTTCCTGAAGGAATGGGGACAAGTGCTGGAATATTTGAAATCAGACTACATGGAACAATGGTGCCCACATAACATTAAAATATCAGACATGTATAGTACGTAAACGTTCCAGAAGTGAAAAACTGATGAGGATCCACTCTTCCGGGGAGGGGGGAGGGAAGTTGGGAGAAGTAATTGTGTTAATGTTTATTTTTGTACCAGAAAACAATAAAAATATGTTTAAAAAAAAAAACAAGCATTGGCAAAGCCAACGTTTTTGGCTTGTGCATACGTTCTAAGCTTTTGCCAGGCACGGATTGATATTAGATGCCCGGGTACTAGCTCAATTTTGCACCTACCAACAATGGGTAGTTGATACTGCTATGGCTGTGCCTGGCAAGTGCCTTTCCCGTGCCTATTGCCTAAACAAAAGTCCAAACTGTTGGCATTGCCAATGCTTAATTTAAAACCCAATGCTTTTTCGGTCGTGTTTTTTTTTTGGGTTTGGCAGTAACTTGCACATTTTGGAAGCCATTTTCCCCCAATGTGTGCAGGGGGGAACCCCCCCCCCCCCACGCAACCCACTTGATGTTGGGCAGGCTCGCTTGCTGCACTCGCTCACTTACAAATTTGTCCTGCAAATTTTCCGCCCCACCACCTTTCAAAGTCGCCAGCCACCACTGGGCCTGGGACCAAAATGTCTCCAGCTTTCTCTTCAGAAGTATCTTCCTTTTCAAGCTCTTCACTCCTCCACCTTTAACTCCTTGAGAGTCAGGCGCTTTTCTAAGCAGAGAGCCGGTGGCAGATCTCTCTCTTCGGCCGGCGCCTCCCTCTGGAACAGCCTCCCTGCCTCTCTGAAACTTGAGCAGAACCCTCTCCGGTTCTGGAAGCAGCTCAAGACTTTTCTCTTTGCTTCTGCCTTCCATCTTCCACTTCCCTGCTGATCTCCTGTCTGATAATGCACTGGTCTACCTGGCTACCCTCTGAATCATGGGCCCAGGCCCCAGCACACCTGCACTGCCTCTGGCACCCCAGCACTGTGGCTGTATCTGCAACCCTACAGCTCCCCTACTTGCACTTATCTAACCCCTAATGTCTGCACTGAACCCCCTGCACTACCACTTGGTGGGCACACTTTTTTATGTCTTCTATGTTTCACACTTCTCCTCCTCCCCTTCCCTCACCTATGCACTTGCGCGATCTCAATGTCACTTGACCTAGTAAGATCGTTGTCTTGTTCTTCCCTTGCCTTGTCGCACCTTGCAACACTTGTGTATAGGCGTGATATAAATAAAATATATCATATTGTAACCCTCTTAAAAATAACTCCACAATGCTAGTGGATTTTGCAAGGCTTTATGGGCCTTTAATAAAATGGCCTTGAGAAAAACTATAAACAATTGCTCTCTCCTATTGGATAAATCAGGCTCACGCATCCATATGGCCAAACAATTAACTCATTAATTCCCACATAGTCCGTTTTTAGTGCTCTTTTCCAGTTATGACATCATGTGATGACATTCAGTCTACCAATCCAAACCAAGTGGCATTGGCCCTTGATCCCCATGACAATTTACGATCGACCATGAGAAGTCCCATACTCTGTTTCAGTTTAGGCTGGTCATCTCAACAATGCGGGTGTCTTTGGCCCTGGCACAGTAACCCCATTGGTCAGCGTTTTCCAGTTCATTTTAAGAGCTGGTGGTCAAACGAGTCCAAAGGGAAACAAGTAAAGTCAAAGCCAAATGGAATTGGGGAATATCTAAGTCCGCTAGATGAAATGGGTACTATCTCATGCTATGTAATTTGCTTTATTTGTATCCACTTGCATTTGGATTGTCAGCTTTCTCCTTCCCTCTGCTACAATCTCTTGATTTCCAGGCCAGTCTGAGGAAGCTCGCTAATACCTGCTTCATTCAGGTCACTTAGAAGAAAAGGGCTTAGTATTTTCATCCAGTGGACCAACTGGTGACAAGGACATATCCCCATTATGGCTCAGCCCACGCCCAAAATGCACTGCACACAGGTGCCATGTTTTAGTGAAAAGCATTACAAAGGCATGCCTTGAACTACCTCTAAATACGTATAATACTGATTATAGCAGAGAAAACAGCAGAGGATTGGTCTATGCAATATTGTACAGCAGCTTGCCCCATAGACCCTCTAATTGGTTGGCATACTCACCCAACCTTGGACTTTTTGCTTCACGTCAGACTACTCCCCACTTTCCCAATTAATCCATCATCTCTCATCAGTCCGGCCATGACCAGTCTTCTCGTCTGTAGTTGACCTTGTAGCCTGTTCACTGTTCTGGAACATTTTTGGGAGTGTAGCACACCACTATCTTCATCAAAAGCTTAATGAATAGCCCTTTGTTTTTGACTTCTGAATCATGTGTGAGCAGACCACAAATGTGTCCATTTGAACCTTCTATTTACTGCTATTTGATTTAATTATACTGGGTGTTCTTGCCCCTCTTGGCCTCTAGAGACTTGTGCACTCCATTTTGTATAGACTTGATATACTTGATATTCCTAAAATAGCTGATGCCATTGTTAAGATGGATTTCTGAACTCGGACCTGGAGGGCCAGAGGTTCAGAAGGCCAGCCTAGTTTCTTGGAACAGGGTAACCTCTGGACAAGCCAGACCAATCAGGGTAGCGATGGCGGCGGTCAAGACTAAGTCTGAAGAGGGGTGAGGGTGACGGAAAGACCTCAATGAGCACACAAAGCAAGGGCACTTACAAATTACTCCAGACAGGTGTTATATTAAAAATATAGACACATTTATTACAAGGCTTTTGTAACTTCGACCATAGAAAAGAATCACAATAATACTAAAGTAAACCAACACATCACAATCAATAAAATGTATATACAAGACCGAGGGGTCTAAGGAGTTAGGAGCACGTAATATGTAGACCACCTAGATGGGGAGGAAAACAGGCAGTGCAAGTAATCATTAGGCCCAGTTCGACATCTGAAATACACCTAACTAGGAGGAAGTCCGAGCCCTACGAAGAGAGGAGCCTTATGCTCAAAAGTACCTGCACGCGCTGGTGCCAATGGACAAAAGAGGGTCCCTTCAAGGATATCAGGCAGTTCCGGAAGGTGAATGAAGCGATGCAGAACAAGTCCCCACTACTCAAACACGGCCTCCACTTGTGGGCAGAGGCAGGGTGAGAATTTGGGATAGAGTCGCTATTTCGCAACAACGGTAGAAAAGAAACAAGCTCCTGCGCGAGGGGCCACCGGTTGGGGTATGGACTACTCACTGGTCCCCGATGCAGGCAGACCCAGACTTCTCCAGTTCAGAATGCTGGCAGGTTCAGCTGTGATCATCAGGACGTCTCGACACCGTGTAGATTCTGTGTAGCAGGATGTAGGGTCGAGGGTTTCCCAAATGCAGCGGACGTGCACAGGTTGTTACCACAGCAGGGCAACATGGCAACCGCGTTTACTCTGGTCCGGGCGCACTCATCTCACTTCAGACCTGGGAATGCCAAGTGAACGAAATTTGGTGTGAGGGTGCGGACGCAGAGCAAGCAGTAGACCAAGTTTCGAGGGCTTCCCCGAAACGTCAGCGGTGACAGAGAAAAGCGTCCTGCGTAAGCTGGTCAGCCCACTGGTTGGCCCAGGGAAACTTCCGAAGAGGCTTACTTGCAGGGTTTGATGAAGGTGCCGGGAATAGTTGATCCCACTATTCCAACGGGTCAAAGCGCCTTCGCAGAGCTTCTAGGACGATCAGATGCAGAGGGGCCTCGCCGGACGACAGCGGCTTAGGGTGCCAAACCTTCAGCGGGTCACCAGCGGTTCCTCGACTCAGCTTCTTGTTGCAGGATACTTGGCTCCTTATCCCTTGTTCGGTGCGAACACAGGAGATCGACATGGTAGTGGTGTTTTCAGCCTCCTCTTATCCAAAGTTCCCTTCGCGCCAAAACAGAGAGGACCCATTGGGAGATCTGCTCACAAACACTCACACCATACGTGGACCCATCACCGACCACGGTGGTCCCAGGCATTCAGGACACTCCAGACTCTCTGGCAACCAGGATGTGTATTGGGAACAGACATCCCAGCCCACATCCTGGAGGCACACACAAGGCATGCAAAAGCCTGCGAAAGCTTTGGAGTTTCGCGGGAAAGTGCATGACCAAATAAGGACTGCCCCGGGTCAGCTCGACCTGGGGGAAGGTGAAGGGGCAAGACGGTCAGCGGACAGGACAAAGAACCTCGTGGCATGGCCATTTTGGGAGCCAGGCCACCTATTCGTGCCAAACGCGGTAAGCGCGGATAACATGGCAAAAAAGGTATCAAAACACAAAAGAATACGATAGCTGCCACCAGTCCTGTCTGTGACATACTTGCACAGTTCATAATATGTCCAGTGAGAGTTTCTAGGGCCTTTGGAATGACTAGAGACCCAAGAGCGTGGGAATGTAAGTTACAATGCACTCTTGTTTCATGTTGCACAAAAGCTGCAACATGAAAGGGAAACAAAGTCTCCCAGTACTGACTGTCTTAAGGGCATGTCAGTTTCCCCATAAGAATTGAGCGAAATCCCAGAGGAATGCAGCGGAAGGCTGCGCTTCTCTGGCTAAGTCTAGATCAGGGTGTAACACAGCAGCAAAAGGTTTGGGGGTTGCCACATGGAGGGAAAATTACATACAATATGAAATCTTTCCTAACACTCGCCCCTCCCAGACTAAGGACAGGGGGATCTAATCCACCCATGGATGAGTTTCTTGTTCAGGTCAGTTAAACATTCTGGACAACCCATCAGCATTGCTATGTTGGACACCTGGCCTATGCTCAATAGTGAAGTCAAAGCCTTGCAGACTTATGGACCACCTAAGCAGCTTTGGATTCTCTCCCTTCATGTTCATTAGCCACTTTAAGGGCATATGGTCAGTTTGCACAGTGACGTGGGTCCTATAGAGGTAGGGCCTCAGCTTCCGTAGGGCCCACACAACAGAGAAACATTATTTCTCTACTGTGGACCATCTGAGCTCTCTGTCCTGAAGCTGGCGACTAATGAAGCCAATAGGGTGTTCCTTACCCTTCTCATCTACTTGTGATAGTACAGCTCCTATCCCAGTGTCAGAGGCATCTGTCTGCACAATAAAAGGTCTTTGGTAATCAGGGGCCCTGAGTACAGGGGCCTGGCACAAGGAGTCTTTTAAGCCTTTGAAGGCCTTCTCACACTCTTCAGTCCAAGTTACCTTCTTGGGTTTCTTCGGAGTGGTGAGAGCAGTCAGAGGGGCAGCTATGGTGCCATAGTCTGCCATGAAATTTCTGTAATACCCCGCGAGTCCTAAGAAGGCTCTCACTTGGGTCTGTGTAGTGGGGGTAGGCCAGTCTTGTACTGCTTGTACTTTACTGGGTAGAGGCTGTATCCTCCCTCCACCTACTTCATGTCCAAGGCAAACCACTGAGCCTTGTCCAATCTGGCATTTACTGGCCTTTATGGTCAAGTGGGCTTTCTGAAGAGCCTGTAACACAATCCCAAGGTGTTTCACATGGTCTTCCCAGGTGGCACTGAAAACTGCTATATCATCCAGATATGCAAGACAGAATTCATCCAACCCATTCATTCAACACATGATTCACAAGCCTCTGGAAAGTGGGAGGTGCATTCTTCAACCCAAAATGCATTACCCTGAACTGGTAAAGACCCTCTGGAGTTGAGTACGCCGTCTTCTCCTTGGCATGTTCTGCGAGGGCTATTTGCCAATAGCCTGCCGTGAGGTGAAACATGCTGAGGTACTTGGAGGCACCCAAGGTATCCATCAGCTCATCTGTTTGAGGCGAGGGGTATGCATCTGTCTTGGTGACAGCATTCAGAGCCCTGTAATCCATGCAGAACCACAATTCGGAAGTACCTGCTTTTGGAACCAAAACCACAGGGCTGGACCAAGGACTACTAGAGGGTTCAATCACCCCAAGATCTAACATTTTGTTGACCTCTGTCTTAATGTAAGACCATACTTTATCTGACATCCTGTATCCCCTACTTTTGGTAGGTACACTGTCTCCTGTGTCTATGTCATGTTTGCACCAAGGGGTCAAACCAGGGGACTGTGAAAAGAGGGGGGGAGAAAATGCCTAAGCAAACTTTTCACCTCAGCCTGCTGATCAGAAGTCAGGTGAGGGGCGACTCGGACACCCTCAAAGGAGCTATCTGAAGGACTGCTTTGAAACAGGTCAGGGAGAGGTTCAGACTCCTCTTCCTCAACATCTGAAGCTAATAGCAGTGCTGCAATTTCAACTCTTGGGATGAAAGCCTTCAGCCTGTTCACATAGAACACTTTTGGAGCCTGTCCAGGCCTTCCAAGGTCCACTAAATAGTTGACCTCACCCAGGGGCTCCACCACTGTGTAAGGGCCTGACCATTTATCCTGTAAAGCTCTAGGCCTTATGGGATTCATGATCAGGACTTGCTGACCAGGTGTGAAGTTGATGAGGGAAGCTTTCTGGTCATACCAATGTTTCAGCCGGGCTTATCCTGCCTTCAACTTGTCACTAGCCAGACCCATCAGGAGTACCATCCTTTTTCTGAGCCCTAACACATAGTCTACTACGTTGATAGTAATAGGGGGAGTGGGCATCTCCCATCCCTCCTTGACTATGGCTAAGGGTCCCCGTACAGGGTGACCAAACAGTTCGAAGGGGCTGAAGCCAACACCCTCCTGTGGTACCTCTTGGTAGGCAAACAGTAAGCATGGTAAAAGAAGATACCATTTTCTTCTTTGAGGTTCTTCCAGAGCCCCAATCATACTTTTTAACTTTCTGTTAAACCATTCCACCAGACCATTGGTCTGGGGGTGGTATACAGAGGAGAACTTGTAGGTGACCCCACATTCTTTCCACATAGCCTGCATATACTTCGACATAAAGTTGCTGCCTCTGTCAGACACAACTTCTTTAGGGAAGCCAACCCTAGTAAAGATGCTGAGTAAAGCTTTTGCGACTGACTTGGCAGTCACAGTTTTTAATGGGATGGCCTCAGGATATCTGGTGGCATGGTCGACCAATACCAGGATAGACCTATTGCCTGAGGATGTTTGGGGGTCAAGGGGACCAACGATGTCGATCCCTACCCTCTCGAATGGTACTCCCACAACTGGGAGTGGTACCAATGGAGCTTGGATTGTTGAACCACTCTTACCAGATAACTGGCAGGAGGCACAACTCCTGCAGTGACTTTCTACTTGCACCCCCATCTTGGGCCAGTAGAAGTGCATGGATAACCTTTGCTTGGTCCTCTTAATACCAAGGTGACCAGCAAGGGGCACTTCATGCGCCAGCTTCAGGAGAAAGGGTCTTACAGCAAGGGGAACCACCAACCTCCTATGGTCTCCTTCTGTAGACTCTGTGGGCTCACTATACAGGAGTCCACCTTCCCAATAAATCTGATGCTTCCCAGGAGGTTCACCCTCAAGCTGGGAGCAGGCCTGTCTCCTTAGGCCTTCCAAAGATGGGCACTCACATTGGCCTTTACTGAATTCGTCCCTGTCAGGACCACCTTCTACTAACAAATCGTTTAGTTCAGGATGGTCATTGGGGTCAAATACTTCAGGCATCACCACCTCCTCGTCAGGTCGGGATGATTGACCAACTACCTCCACCGCAGTGGTAGGAGAGTTAGGGGGAATAATTTCTTTCCCTTTTTTTGGTTTTCTGACTCCTTTAGCCTTGGGTTTCCCCTTCGGCTGGGGCAGGGCATTGGTCTTGGCCAATGCGGCCCTCGTTTGAGACCTTGTGCAGGGTCTGTCAGCAGTATCTCCCACAAGCCCTAAAGCTCTGAGATCATTGCCCAACAAGACCTTTCCTGGGACACTCCTCTAAATGCTCACTGGAATCCGGACTGCTGTACCATTGATAGTAAGATTTACAGGTATTACTGGGAACATGAGAGGTGGGCAGTCAGCCAACTGAGTGGGCATCAGAGTAGCTCTGGCAACTTCCTCTGGGTCTACCAAGGTAGAATCCACTACAGTTCGACTGCACCCACTATCCCTAAGCGCTGGAGTATCTACTCTATTGATCAGCACACTGGCTTTAAATTAGTGCTTGGTGTTATCTGGAATCCTAGCATAAGCCTCTGCGACTTTAGGCTCCCAGGAACCCAGGCAAACTAAAACTACCTCAGCTTCTATCCTACTGGGGAAGGAGTCTGAGGAGAAGGATGCTCCAGTAATCTCTTCTTCCTCGTAGGAGGAGAAGACCAGATTAGCAGAGTGGACCCCCAAGGTTTTAACCTTACATCTGGGATCCCCTTTCATGTGGTCAGTTGCTCTACAAGCAAAACAAGATCCATTGGGTCTGTTTACATAGGGAGGCTTATTATCACCAGAGTTCGGTGTCGGAGGCTGACCTCCACTACCCTGTGAGTTCTCTTGTGTCTTACCCTTATTTTTCTTTTTGTGCCCCTTTTGGGAAGAAGATTTATCAGTTTCCCCACCCTCCTTATCTTTGGACTTTTTCCCTTCCTCCTGCTTACTAGGATGAGTCTTGTCCTTATGGGACACTCGATGTGACACCCATAAATCTGCTGCAATGGCAAGCTTCTTAGGATCCATCTCCTTTGAATCTGCCAAATGCTGCTTAAGCTGAGGGGAAGAAGATGCAAAAATATGTTCCAGCATGTCAAGACTTATCATACCTTCAAAAGGTAGAAACCTTATAACCTTCAACCCAGCCAGTCAAGTTTTTTAAGGATTCAGTTACATAAGATACCCAAGTACCACCTTCTTTTTTCTTATACTCTCTGAATCTTTTTAAGTATTGGGCAGGAGTCTTTCCAAACTTTAACATGAGAGTTTGCTTCAACATTGCAAAATCTGCTCTCTCAGCCTTCGACATTTCCATAATGGCACTGCAGCCAGAATGGGGCAGTCTGCTAAGTAACCAGGCAATTCTATCAGCATTGTCAGCTTGTTGAACTTCACATGCATACTCAAATGTATCCAGCCAGTCCATAATGTCATTCTTTTCCTCATACACACTGAGCAGATCTTTTGGAAACCTTGGATGAGAGGAGGCCCCAGACCCATGTCCAGGACCCTTGGATCCATTGGCAACTTGAAGCTTGGCCAGTTCCAACTGTTGATCCCTGTCTTTCTGTTTTTCTGCCTGTTCCATCTTTAGCTTGGCCCTATTGAACTCAAGCTCCTCCTGGAGTTTGGCCATATTGACCTCAAGCTCCTTCTGCCTAAACAGCAGCTCTTGCTTCTTGAATTCAAGCATGGCTTCCCCATCAGCACTGGCAGAGGAAACATTGGACATTTCATCCTCCCTGTCCTCATGGTCGCTGTGGATCAGTGCAGCGGCAGAACTGTCGGTTCTACCAGTGAGAGCAGCCTCACCTCCTTCTGCACTGTCCTCTGAAGCTATAGTGCTAAACTGAGCTTCTTGCCACGCCATGATTCTTTGGATCATTTCCATTTTGGTGCCTTGAGAGGCGACACCTCTCTCAGCACACATCTTTTTCAATGTTTCAGATTTAGAAGCGTTTAAAGTTAACAAGGTACTTGTTTCCATACTGTTAAATAGGACTATGGCCTTTGAAAAGTTATACTACGACAATTCGCTATGTGTCCCGTTAGAAATAACTTGAGATGCCTTCGCTCATGCGCAACACTGGATACCTTCAGTCGTATCCCACCGCTTTACACCAATTTGTTAAAATGGATTCCTGAACTCGGACCTTGAGGGCCAGAGTTTCAGAAGGCCAGCCTAGTTTCTTGGAACAGGGTAACCTCTGGACAAGCCAGACAAATCAGGATAGCGATGGCAGCGGTCAAGACTAAGTCTCAAGAGGGGTGAGGGTGACAGAAAGACCTCAATCAGCACACAAAGCAAGGGCACTTACAAATTACTCCAGACAGGTGTTATATTAAAAATATAGACACATTTATTACAAGGCCTTTGTAACATCGACCATAGCAAAGAATCACAATAATACTAGAGTAAACCAACACATCACAATCAATACAATATATATATAAGACCGAGGGGGTCTAAGGAGTTAGGAGCACATAATATGTAGACCACCTAGATGGGGAGGAAAACAGGCAGTGCAAATAATCATTAGGCCCAGTTCGACATCTGAAATACACCTAACTAGGAGGAAGTCCGAGCCCTACGAAGAGAGGAGCCTTATGCTCAAAAGTACCTGCACGCGCTGGTGCCAATGGACAAAAGAGGGTCTCTTCAAGGATATCAGGCAGTTCAGGAAGGTGAATGAAGCAATGCAGAACAAGTCCCCACTACTCAAGCAAGGCCTCCACTTGTGGGCAGAGGCAGGGTGAGAGTGCGGGATAGAGACGCTATTTCGCAACAGCGGTAGAAAAGAAACGGTCTCCTGCGCGAGGGCCCACCGGTTGGGGTATGGACTACTCACCGGTCGTCAACGCAGGCAGACCCAGACTTCTCCAGTTCAGTTCACGATGCTGGCCGGTTCAGCTGCGATCATCAGGATGCCTCGACACTGTAGATTCTGTGTAGCAGGATGTAGGGTAAAGGGTGTCGCAAATGCAGCGGACGTGCACAGGTTGTTACCACAGCAGGGCAACACAGCAACCGTGTTTACTCTGGTCCGGGCGCACTCGTCTCACTTCAGACCTGGGAATGCCAAGTGTACGAAATTGGGTGTGAGGGTGCCGCGGACGCAGAGCAAGCAGTAGACCAAGTTTTGAGGGCTTCCCCAAAACAGCAGCAGTGACAGAGCAAAGCGTCCTGCGTAAGCTGGTCAGCCCACTGGTTGGCCCAGGGACACTTCCGAAGAGGCTTACTTGCAGGGTTTGATGAAGGTGCCGGGAATAGTTGATCCCACTATTCCAATGGGTCGAAGCACCTTTGCAGACCTTCTAGGACGATCAGATGCAGAGGGGCCTCGCCAGACGACAGCGGCTCAGGGTGCCAAACCTTCAGCGTGTCACCAGCGGTTCCTCGACTCAGCTTCTTGTTGCAGGATACTTGGCTCCTTATCCCTTGTTCGGTGTGAACTCAGGAGATCGACATGGTAGTGGTGTTTTCAGCCTCCTCTTATCCAAAGTTCCCTTTGCGCCAAACGGAGAGGACCCAATGAGAGATCTGCTCACAAACACTCACACCATATGTGGACCTATCACGGACCACGGTGGTCCCAGGCATTCAGGCCACTCTAGACTCTCTGGCACCCAGGATGTGTATTGGGAACAGACATCCCAGCCCACATCCTGGAGGCACACACAAGGCATGCAGAAGCCCGCGAAAGCTTTGGGGTTTCGCGGGAAAGTGCATGACCAAATAAGGACTGCCCCGGGTCGGCTCAACCTAGGGGAAGGTGAAGGGGCAAGACGGTCAGCGGACAGGACAAAGAACCTTGTGGCATGGCCATTTTTGGAGCCAGGCCACCTATTCATGCCAAACGTGGTAAGCGCAGATAACATGGCAAAAAAGGGTTCAAAACACAAAAGAATACGATAGCTGCCACCAGTCCTGTCCGTGACATACTTGCACAGTTCATAATATGTCCAGCGAGAATTTCTAGGGCCTTTGGAATGACTAGAGACCCAAGAGCGCGGTAATGTAAGTTACGGTGCACTCTTGTTTCATGTTGCACAAAAGCTGCAACATGAGGAAAGGACTAAGGGAAACAAAGTCTCCCAGTACTGACTGTCTTAAGGGCATGTCAGTTTCCCCATAAGAATTGAGCGAAAGCCCAGAGGAGTGCGGCGGAAGGCTGCGCTTCTCTGGCAAAGTCTAGATCAGGGTGTAAAACAACAGCAAAAAGTTTGGGGGTTGCCACATGGAGGGAAAATTACATAAAATATGAAATCTTTCCTAACAGCCATATTTTTGTTTATTGGTTGCTAAGCAACCTTATCAGCCGAAGCCAAGCTCCACCCGCCTAATTGGCGCAGGAGGAGTATTTCTCCCGTCCTGCTCCACCGGAAGGCGCTAGCCGGGTGGCCCACCCACTAAAGGCCCAATACAAAAGGCTGGAGCCTGCCCAGGACTGTCCGGGCGTAGGGCCAGAAACGCTGCCCTCATCACACCAGACCTCCAGCTTCAGAAACGGCGCATCCCATCACACGGACTCCTACACAAGGTATGAGGCTTACGCTATTCCAGCCCGCCCGTTACATCTACTGCTTTAATGGAGATTTGCCCTATTGTCCATCAACTTCCCAAAGCCACCACTAATATTGCGGTACCCGTACTTTCATGATATCCTAGATTACCTTATAGAAGCTCCCATTTTACCTGTTCTATCACGTCCTCCTTACCACACAGGGTGCCCTCACGGCCAGGCTGCTTCTCCAATGCACACCTGCAACTCAGACTATTCCAGTAAGGCTATCAAACCTATTGACATACCGTGCCCCGGTTTATATGATAATTGCAGCACCCACCTTCATGTACTATTGCTCACTCACTTGCGCCAGTCGCACTGTATTAGCTTTGTGTGCTCACTAACCATTGTCAACTGTTAGCACCCATGATTTTGCCTTTTACTGCACCTGTTGCACTGTATTAGCTTTGTGTGCTCACTTTAGCTTTGTGTGCTCACTAACCCACGTAGACTACTAGCACCACTTGCTTATAACTCCACTCCCTTGTACTCCTCAGCAGACTCGCCTTAAACCTTTTACTATGCTAAGTCTCTTACTAGTTATGTTACCATTTTGCATTATGCCAAACAATATTCCCTGCACCGGATGTAATTTCCGCAAATTCCACAATCGCCTAGTTAAACCATCTTGCCAACGCCACCACCCCACCCCTTGCCCCACCCCCTTTCTACCTTCCATACCTGCTTTTCCCTACCCACCTCAACAAGTCATCATGTCACCCAACATAGGCACTACCAACCATGAGCTCACTCACACTCAGCTCACCTCCCTCCACCCACCACCATAGAGCTCTCTTATAAATCCAAACCCATCTTGGGTCTCACCAGAAGAAACAGACTCGGATCCCGAACCCACCCGATACACGTTACCACAACCCATTCCCCACCCAACATCCCACCCACCACAGCCAATAGCCACAAACACAAATGTTTCACCAGAGCCACCCCTAAACAAACCCAGAATACCAAAACTTCTCCAACGACACCCAGCCCAGATATCTCCCCGCGCACCCCTTTGCCAAATCTTAACTTCACACTCATCAATGCCCGCTCACTTGGCGCTCACGCCATTGACATCCACGACCTCATCATTGACCAACAACTCGACATTCTAGTAGTCACAGAAACTTGGCTACACCCTGCTGCAGGCCCTCTGCTAGCACTCGCCATCCCCCTGACTTCAACATTCTCAGGGCCGACAGGACCCATACCCAAGGAGGCGGAGTCGCTTTAATAGCCAAATTTGCATCTCAAATCAGAACACGCCCCATTGAAATTACGCAAAGATACAATCTCCTTCTAGCCAAATACACCTCCAACCCCAAAACCACCACCAACTTTCTGGTCGTCTACAGAGCCCCAAACAATAACTCGCAAACAGATGTAGACATCCCTCTACTACTCTCCCCCTTCATCAAGCCTACCACCAAATGCATTATACTCGGTGACTTAAACATTGGTTTCAACGACTCTCTTGATCACACAGCCTCGTCCTTCTACTCTGCCATGCTAGACATGAGCTTTGTTCAACTAGTCAACAGCCCCACCCATGATAAAGGTAGAATATTGGATTGGATCCTATCACTCAATTCACAAATATTATTCGTCTTGGTAATACCCATAGACTGGTCTGACCACCACATTATTAGCTTCTCCCTAAATGTTAGCACTCAAGACCCCACAGGTACGAACAAACCTGAAACCTTAGAAACCAGAAATATAAAAAACTCACAGCTGAAAACCTATCCCCTGACCTATAAGCATCGCTAGCAGCCACCAACCCAGACAGCAACGATCCTGCCGACCTGGCAGAGTGCTACAAAAAATGCCTCGCAAACACCATTGAATCGCTAGCTCCCGTCATCACTAAAACCCGCAAACCAGACAAAGGCACTAGCTTTTGGTTCAACAAGGAACTAGTTTCCTTAAGACGCACCAAAAGAGCGCTCGAACATGCCCACAAAAAAAATCAACACCCGTGGTTCAGCCAATGCCTTCAACATCGCTAACATAACCTACAAAACAGCCATAATAACTAACAAAGCAAATGCCTTCAACCAAAGAAATCACCAATGCCTCTTCCAATTCGAAGGAATTATTCTCCATACTCAGAGAACTAGATAACCCATGCCAAACCGCACCTCCCGCCAATGCCAGCAAAACCTGGTGCTCCACAATCCAAGATGCACTAACTTCCAAAATACTCCTACTACAAAACAAAATCGTGGCAAAAAAATGCCTAGCAGGCAAAAAACCCACCACCTTCGAGTACACTCCATCTACCAAGCCCACCATGCCCTTCTATTCACCCCCGTCACCCAAAATGAGGTACTACACACCTTACCAAATTAAAAGCGTCCAATTGCAAAGAAGATCATTTCCCCCCCCCCAGTTGGTTAAACTCTGCGCACCCACTTTAACCCCACTTATCACTAACTTCGTCAATGCCTCCTTTAACTCCAACACAGTCCCCACTAGCATCAAAAAGGCCTGGGTAACCCCTCTACTAAAAAAAGCCAACACTTGACCCATCCACTCCCTCTAACTACCGCCCCATAACAACAGTGCCCTTCCTTTCGAAAATAGACAAAATAGCATACACCCAAATCCAAAACCACCTCTAACAATCAATTACTGGGCGACAGACAATCAGGCTTTCAGCCCAATCACAGCACTGAAACAGCTCTCCTCGATTTGAAAATACAAATGGACGCTAATGGAGACGCAGGCAAACTCTGCCTCTTAATGCTCCTAGACCTCTCTGCTGCGTTCGACCTTGTCGACCACGACAAACTCTGTGTCACCCTCTCCGATAATTATAACTCTTCCAAAGACGCCACTAGCTGGGTCAAATCCTTCCTAGCAGACAGGACCTCAAGAGTATCCATTGGCAAATCTTCTGCTGACCCCATTCCAGTCCCCATAAGCGTCCCCCAAGGACCCTGCCTCTCCCATACCATGCCTATACTAAGTTGCTATTCGCAGCCCTGGATGCCATGGGTGTCATTTACACCAGCTTCGCTGATGACACTCAGATCCTTATCCCTCTATCAGGCCAAATATATGCTCTCATCCAAAACTGGATGGTCCACAATAGTCTCTGTCTAAATGATGATAAAAACTGAGCTGCTAATAATTGGATCTGCCCCCAGGTTAAAATCCCTTCAGCCCATTTATGCCTCCTTCACCATTGATGGCACCACGATCCCAGTTCTCAAACAGGTAAAAACGCTAGGCGTGTATCTGGATGCCATCTTATCCATGACCAAACAAGTTAATGCCCTCTCCTCAGCCACCTCATACACCACCAAGCTCATCTCATTAAGCCGTAAATTCTTCACACCTAAAAACTGCATCACACTTGCAAGAGCCCTTGTACTCTCCAAATTGGACTATTGTAATATACTCCTACTAGGTACTTCCAATGCTAATCTGACCAAAATCCAACTCGTGCAAAATAAAGCTCCGAGCAGCACTGGGAATAAAAAAGAATTAGCACATCTCTATCAGAAAAATAACCATTGGCTTCAATCAAGGCAAGAATTATCTTCAAATCCTTATGCATCACACACAAATGCATTGCCAATTATTACCCTAAATATCTCAACAATATTATTACATACAAAGCACCCTCCAGACAGCTCAGATCCAACAACAACCTCCTCCTTGCCATCCCCAGATTCAAAAGTTCAAGAGCAGGAGGCAGCAGCTTCAACGTTCTAGCCCCAAAACACTGGAATGCTCTCCCAACAAACATCAAACAAGAAGAGTCTCACCAACTATTCAGAAAATCATTGAAAACGTGGTTATTCAACCAATAATAACCACACAAACCTCAGAGGACATTCCAGCCTTCCCGTCATCTTCCTCTGGCTCTTACTTACCTCCGGGCACATATGTCCACAACTGTGGAGTATG
Source organism: Ambystoma mexicanum (assembly GCF_040938575.1). NCBI lineage: Eukaryota > Metazoa > Chordata > Amphibia > Caudata > Ambystomatidae > Ambystoma > Ambystoma mexicanum. The sequence goes on along the minus strand of NC_090932.1, from coordinate 1,134,168,661 downwards.
TAACTGTAAACTGTCTGTAACTAAGCATTGTCTCACTAAGAATGTAAGTTTGTACTGTCTGTAACTACGCCGTGATACCTCCGGGTCTGGGCGTATAACAAATGTAATAAAATAAAAAATTAAATAAATACTTTTAATTGTCCAATACTTGGCTCTTGCAGATGTTTCTTCTTTTATCTAAGAGAAATAGGTTTCCCGTTCATAGCTCATCCATCTGCTTCCCCTTGTGCCTTGCAATCATTCCTCAAAATAGCTTAATTGATCCCAGGCCAACATAGACTCCTCTTGATTTTGCACACAAAGCTATTCTCCAGCGTTGGTCTGTCTCTAAGGTAGCAGGGCTGAAGTTGACACGAGCCGACGTCCATTTTCCTTTCATGGCCGTCCTTGCCACTCTATTTTCCTCTATAGCAAGCTTCTATACGTCTCTTCCACCTTCTGTTAATGCGTATCTACATTTATTGGTCAGAAGGTTACTGTATCTTCTTTGTATATACTATTACTTTATCCTTACATACATGTTTCTCTTGTTGCTTTGGTTACATTGTCACTCTTAATGATTTTCATATCGTTTCGGTTTATCTTCATATAGCTTCTTTATGACATCACTCTACCCTCTTCAGATTTCACTTACTGCTGGATAATGTCCAATGGTGTGGGCGGACATCCTTCTATACTACATCCTTCCACTTTTTCAGTGCGAGGGTACATTCTGTACGGTTGTCTGAGTGCATATCGTCTCTCGTAAACTCGATGCAGTACAGGGACAATGCATGGGGTCCCATTAACAGCTCTTCTCCTGCTGTTCCAATATGACATCACTGAGGGGGCCACAGCAAGGGAAAACACGTCCATCTGCTCCTCGACAGTACTGCAACCACCTTTAGTTTATAAAACTGCAGGACTGGAAGCATGGAAAAAACAGCCATACCTCCTGTGCATATAGCGCACTGTGCCACCACATTTTTTGCTTATATTCTTATTGTCTTTTCACTCTGGGCATCAGCCAGCGTCAAATTAACACGTGCCCAAATATGAGAATGTTTCCACTCTTTCAAGGGGCTCTTTCTTTTTAAGTGTCATGTAAGAGTCCCCTTTCTTCTCATATAACATGTTTTGAAGTATAAGTACCTTATATTTTGAGACGTTTTATCGCCAAACAATATTTTGGGACATACACATACAACTTATCAAGCTGGTGCTGCAAGCCGATGGCAGTCTGATCCAATAGGACCAGGTCATTGACATACAGCATCCAGCTTAACTCCCTCCCAACTCCCTTCCCTGAATATGTGGCTGGAAACATCTCACCTGCCTCAGGGTGTCTCCTAGGTCAGAGATAAACGAGCTGAATAGCGCTCGCACCAATGGGCAGCCTTACCTCAAGCCCTTAAACGTGGGTATCATTCATGACAAACATCCTGCTGAATTTAATCTCACTCAGTGAGGTTGAGGAATATAAAGCTTTTATTGCCAGAAGCAGATCTTTCACATAAGACCAGCTTGATATCTTGGACCATAAGAGAAGACGATACACACTGTCAAATGCTTGGGCTAGACCAGGCTTGTCCAACCTTTTTGAATGTGGGGCCGAAGCATTCACTTTTTGTCACCCGGAGGGCCGGCGAGCCAAAAGTGAACACCCTGACCCAAAGCAGTATATTCAAAAGAGATGGTGTGTGACCTTTGACACAATAGCATCACAGGCATAGCCATGCAGTCCCAAAGATAGCTTTTGGTGTATGAAAGGTTAGTTTCTTGTGATTTCTTCCAGTGTGTATGTGTTGATATTTCTCGGAAAATAGTGGGGGCGACCGAGCGTAGCGAGGGAGCTATAACAATCTAGGGAGGGTTTAGGGGGGGTCTCCCCCCCCCACAAGATTTTTTTTGCAAATATGGGGCTGAAATTGTGCATTTTACAGCAGGAAAAGTGACCAAAAAGCCATGCGTTTACAATTATTTCTAAAGGGGAACATGTACATTCCATGTCACTAACAGCAGACAAGAACATTGTAGAACACAACACATTTTAATGATCAATGTGTCCACAGTGTAAGACAGCACTGTCACTGATGTAACACATTGACATGCTGGTTGTGCCCAAAATATGCCTCTGTAGCAACATGTCTATGATGGCTGTTCCCAATTTAGGCCAGCATTGTCCTCTACAAAGCATGATTGATGCTGCCTGAGCATGTGCAGTGTGCCCAATACATATGCCAGCTTATCTCTGTAATACACATTCATTACTTCTGTGGTAATGAAAAGAAGCATAATCCAATTCCTGGGGGCACCTGAGGCAGTAAAAGTCCTCTGCCACGGCCCGGTTTATTGGTCGGACCCAACATTGCAGAAATAAATTAATTAATCGGGTCCACGGACCCGACAAACATTGAACAAATAAATAAATCGGGCAGGGGAGCCGGCTTATGAATTTCCCGGGGGTTCCCCAAATATAGGAAGTGACATAACCGGCACTTATATGACCGCATTTGCACATAGTCGCCAACTTGGTGCGAGGGGGACGGGGGTGCAGAACAGTGGAAACATTGGCTAGCATGTACTGCATATACTAAAGGCAAGTAAGAAGGAGGTTTAAGCCTTCCAGTTGCATTCCAGTAGGCCAATACTGCCCCTACTCCACCCCTCTATAATCATCCAGGTTGTAGTAGCCCTCAAAAGTCAGAGCAACACAACTAGGATAGGAGAACGAAATGCCATCCCATCCTGTGAGTGTGTCAAACCTCAGAGCAAAGACTGTGCGTGTGCCTTGGAGCACAATCTCACTAATTTGGTGCAAATCGCGCAAGTGGGTGCATGGGAATGCCATGCGTGTGTGTGGGCTGCAGACCCCCGGATCACTTGCTCACTTCTTCACTGTGAAACTCTGTCCAAGGCAGTACTGTCCCAATGGTGAGAAGTGTCATATTTTCACATTAACTATGCTTAAGCACTTCGGGTTATTGAATAGTGCTGCTACATTTGGAGTAATTCCATCCCTTTAAATATATTAGCTCTTGTATAACCACAACAGTGTTGATTTATTCTGATGATGATGAAGATGTTAGACTTACTCAATAGTTCTGGTTCTGTATCATTAAATGTACTTCAGATCTTCAGAGTCTCGGGAGGATAGCTCAGGTGCAACACAGGTTCGATCCCTCTGGGTAAATTATACCTCTGCATCTGTGCACCCCTCTTACTAAGAGGGGTGCACAGATGTACAAATACAGCCAACCCAAAACGATTTTTAGAAATTGAGGGACAGACTTGCTTTGCATCTGTGCCTCCATTTCTAAAAATCGTTTTGGGTTGGGTGTACGTAGAAGTATACCCGAACCAAAACGATTTTTAGAAATTCAGGGACAGATGCAAAACAAGAGCATCTTGCTTTGCATCCGTCCCTCAATTTTTAAATTGTTTTTTACCCGGCTTTTACCGGGGCCGCCAGAGAGAGACACAGTATGGACGGAACAAAGGGCCATCCATACTGCGTCTCTTCTCTCCGGCCTGGGGGGCCGGAGCACCCGCATACTCTGCGCCCCTGAAACTGGGCCGTGGCCTGTAACTGCCTCTGGTGCTCGGGGCACCAGAGGCAGTTACAGACCACGGCCCAGTTTATTTATTTATTTGTTCAATGTTTGGCAGGTCCGTGGACCCGATTAATTCATTAATTTCTTTATTTGTTCAATGTTGTCTGTACAGCCTCGCGGGCCACATGAAATGGCTTGGAGGGCCGCATTGTGGCCCGCGGGCCGTATGTTGGACAACCTTGGGCTAGACCAATCAAAGTGAAATAAATGTTAGTCTTTTTCCTAAGTACTCTATTTTTAAGTATGTTGAGAAGAAAAGCATTCACACTAGTCTCCATCCCTTTTACAAATCCAGTCTGAAAGATGTCATTCCGTTTGGCCCCTTCAATCCAATATACCAAACTCTGTGGTACCAATAATGCAAATAGCTTTCCCATAACATCCAAAATGGCAATAGGATGATGAGGTTTTAGGATTAGTCCTATTGCCCTTTTTTGCATATCGTAATAGTGGCTGCCCTCCAGGATAGCTGAATATCCCTAGTTTTAACAACTTGCTCAAATAGCAACCATAACAATACTGGCCATAGCTGTGGGTTCTTCTTTAAGATCGCATTTGTCAGCTTGGCGCTCGGGAGCCACTCATTTTTAAATCAACCCAATAATAATCCTCTCTCTCATGTGGAATCAGCCATTCATTCTCTAGCCACCTCTCTTCCACTTTTATTGTGGCTTCATGGCCCGCGAAAATACCTTTAAAGTGGTTCATCCAAACATTTTCCACGACCACATTCGTCTGGAGAGCTTCCTGAGAGGTGTCCTACTTATCAACTCCCATGTATCCCCCATCCGCCTTTTGCATATCGCATTATGTTGCAGCATATCAGCTTTGTGAGAACGCAACCAGTTCTTATATTGCTGCTTCCTTTTGGCCAAACAATGTGGGGCGTCTGATTTTAGCAATTTACTTATCCGCCATCAATCAAATCTAAGCAGCTTTCTTTTGTCAACTACCTGAGTGTCAAAAACATGACCGTTTCAATACTGGTCTATAAACTTCTTTATTTCTACCTGGGTCATTCGAAGGCGGTTTCTCCCCTGTGATATTTCAATTTGTGGGGAGTAGGTATCTCCACCCCTCTTCTTCTCTTTGCCCCATCTCATACTTAAGATCTCATGGTCACTATACTGGGCGTGATCTACCTTGAACTCCTTAATTAATGACACATATTTCTGTACACAAACATGCAATCCAGGGTCTCCTGTGAGCCTCTAGCCTAGGTCTGCTTGCTCGGTATGTACCCATTAAAAATATGTAAGTCTCTTGACTCCTTAGCTCTCAGCCAGGTTAGACCCCTTTTTTCAGTCAGTTTTGAGAAAGCAGCTAAACTCCACCAACAATTCATCCTTCCTATGCCTACAGGCGATGCTTACATCCCCACATAAAACAATTCTATTGTTAATTAACCCTCGTCTATTAAATCTAATGCTCCCTCGACAAACTCCTCTTCTGAAATGGCTGTTGGATTCCGGTATAAATTAATAATGATGGTATCTTTCCAATCAGGGTACACAATAGGATCCCACCTGGGCTCATCCATTTGCATAAACCGATTTGGGTTTCTCATTGGATGCTACAAGCACAATTTTCCTTGTCTGCCAATGTTAAGCCATTCTCCGTCAAGTGCATTTCCTCAACTCGTTGAAATTCGCCATCTTCCACCAAGTATACCGATAACAGTCTTTTTACCTCTAGCATAGACGGTTCTAGGCTTAGAGAGCTTAGTACTTGTGCATTTTCAACAGGTTTTTTTTTTTATTCTTCTCTGCCTTCGCTACCTGCTCTTTCGATTTGGGGGGCGGGGGGCTTAATCAGAGCCTTTTTTCCTCTGCTTCCTCTTTCTCCTTTGCTGAAAAATCAGATAATTATTCATAGGGAGAGCAGACACATTTTCACTTTCAACTTTCAATGTAACTGCTGGTGCACAAAAGACCTGAAAATTCTACAGGTCACCAAACAAAATGCTGAGGACACATGGAAGACCTCACCGTCAATAACTAACAAAAATAAGTTCCTAAATGCAGCATAAACGTACAAACGGGCCATTATCCAAGCAATGAGCCTCACCTACAACGAGCACATAGCCAAAGCCAAAACAGGCCCAAAAGAACTCTTCTCCATCTGCGGGAACTAGAATTCCCTGTGCCTGCGCCAGAAAGCTGCCTCCTGGTGCTCCAATATCCAGAAAGCACTGCTTGACAAAAATGCCTTATGACAAAGCAAAATTGCTGACAAAAAAGCCAATTTATCTCTCCCAACCATACCAACCAACTTCAACCCCCCCCACCCATCCCCAACAAACTATTCGAATTCAAACCCGTTACAATACAAGAAGTCACAAAAATTATCAACAGCCTCAAACCTTCAAGATGTCAAGGCGACATCTGCCCAGTCCCCTTCATCAAAGAATGTGCTACAGAACTAGCACCATTCATGTCCTCACTCATCAATCATTTGTTTGCACAAGGGATCGTCCCTAACAATCTGAAAGATGCATGGGTTCTCACACTCCTGAAAAAAACCCTCTCTAAACCCTAACACCCCCACTAACTACTGCCCAATCACTACCGTCCTCTTCCTCCTAAAGATCCCAGACAGAGCGGCCTACCTACAAATACAGGCACGTCTGGAATCAAACAATATCCTCGGTCTACGCCAGTCAGGCTTCCTTCTAGGATATAGCAAGAGACGGCACTCCTAGATCTCAAAATCCAAATGCGTGAGATTCTAGACAATGTGAACCTGACATCCTGCTCCTCCTGGATCTATCTGCGGTGTTCGACCTAGTAAATCACCAAATCCTCTGCCAAAACCTACCCTTCACAGCCCAATTCTCCTCCAAGCCATTGCTTGGATTGATTCCTTTCTTTCCAACCGTACAATTGGAGTTTTCTCCGGTCTAGCGGCAGCCACCCCAGCCCCAGTTCTCTGCAGCGTACCACAAGGCTCATGCATTTCGCCAACACTATACAACCTCTCCACCAAGCCCCTATTTGACCTCCTGGAGTACTCCTATACCAATTACGCGGATGATATGCAGATCATCGTGCCTATCTCCCGCAAATAAACTGAGGTTACCAACGCCATCAATAATATCTATCAAATCATCAAAGCCTGGGTGACGCAGCATGGACTCTGCCTCAATGACGATAAACCAGAGCTCTTACTGGTAGGGACCCCAACCTCGACTAAACAAACGACACTCCGACTACAAATCCTTCACCATAGACGGGAACATCATTTTAGTCCTAAAAGAAGTGAAAACCCTAGGAGTCTATCTCGAGTCCATGCTCTCATTAACAAGACAAGTCAATGAAACGGCTTCGGCAGCAGCGTACACAGCTAAGCTCATTAACGCTTGCTGACCTTTTCTAACGCATGACAACTGTATCACACTAGCTAGAGCCCTAATACTATCCAAACTAGATTATTGTAATGCCTTATTCGCAGGATCCTCTACAGAAAATATGACAAAACTACAAATCATACAGAACACCCTCAGAGCTGCACTGAACCTCCCTAAAAAAGAACATATCTCAGCTGCCAGACACAACGCCCGTTGGCTATATGTCCTAGATCGCATCAAATTCAAGACCCTCTCCATCATACAAAAGTGCATCACAAATACAGCTCCCAAATACCTCTCCAGCAAAATCACCCAACATCAATCAGACAGACCTACCCGAGCCATCACTACCCACCTCCTCACTACGCCAATATTTAAACGAGCTATAGCAGGCAGCCGTAGCTTCCCATTTTTGGCGGCTGAACACTGGAATGCCCTACCTCTCTCACCAAGATCTAACCCCTCAATATATTCCTTCAGCAAAAAACGGAAAACTTGACTCTTTACACAAGACCCCTAGCCTACCCTTCCTATCTACCCCACCTATATCACCACTATATTAGATTAAGCCCTTATCTACCATACCAGGCACTGCAACAACCTGCTTTCTGTGCGTATTCAAATAATCTATGCCTTGAATGGTACACATAATCTGTCCTCCGAACTGTAACTATTCTTTTATGTATGTACTATTTCTGTTATTGCAACAGCATCCAGATATCTCCTGGTTCGGCGTGCTTTACAAATGGAAAATCTAAATAAATAAAACGTTCACTTCAGCAGCCCACCTCTCTCCTCCCTCAGTTCAGGGTTCTTTGGTTCACTCTCCTCCACAATAGTTCATCTCTTATCTACATCCAGGGTTACCACTACCTACAGTTCAATCACCCTGTTATTTTGTGCCCCAATTTGTACCCATTGCTGCAGTGCCAAAGTCTCAGTGCACTACATCACAGTGGGTCCCCGCCTTCCCTCTCTCGTCAGTCCAGTTGCAGACAAGTTTTGCTGCCCAGTCTCTACATTAGACATATCACGTGAATGAGAGGCCTAATTGTGGCCCCCCCCCTGCTTATGATCGTTTACCATCACATTCTCATTTCCTATAGCCATAATAAACCTCTCTATGAAGATCATTTTCAAATGTACCATTGCCAGCAAGGTAGCGTGGTCTTTCACGGTATCATTGATCATCTCATAATTTCTAAAAAAAAGTGGCCAAGGTGATCATCGGTGCTGACATTATATTAAAGTATTCCACTCTGTAGCGGTCAAAATGTTCCCCTCTACCTGGTTCGTTCCTAATCAAGACAGAGTTCTCTCTACTTCCCCTAGGGACTGTTGATCTCTCTCAAGGGGGGCCAGCTGACCCGCATCAACCATCTCTAACATCTGAGTAACCCGCTCGATGGTCATAGTCTAGAACCTCTCAGGGAGCACTACAGGAGTGCTGGTATGGAATTCTGCGTTATGGAGATTATTGAAGAGGACACGCGATCAGAGGCAGGAAAAGGAGCAGACACATACTGGGGAGGGGGTTCTGCTTTTTGTTGCACCTCCTCCACCGCTTCCTCTAACAAGTCTGCATCCATAACCTCTTCTACTGCCCCCGCAACCAATCCTCTTTTCCCCCTTGGGGTTAGTCTTGTAAAGTATGCAGTAATTGTATTGCCCGCTTGCTTTGGCAGTAGTTCAATAGACTTCTTCAAATCGCCCCCTCCCCTTACCTTAATTAGTTGGGGAAATTGCAGTTACTGGGGGGTTTTCGATTTCATGACTAATGTCATTGGTCCATATATCCTGGCACATGGGAGTGACTAGGACTGCATGCAGGCCGTTAGTCGATGTTGCTTGTACTGCCTTTAAGCTGTTGCTAACACATATTGCTACTCGTGAATGATTGCTCTAGTTACTGTAGCTGCACATCAGGCAACTCAACTGGTGTGCAGCACAGTTCATTGCCAACAATGAAATCCTCCAAAGTGACAATCACTGCAGATGGACTCTCAGTTGTAGACACAGAAGCGTCATTCAGGTCCACGCCAGCAGCAGTGCACTGTGAGCTCTATTGCTTCTCAGACTGATCTCTCTTTTAGGAACTTTCCCTCCATTTCTATGGACCCCCAAACCTTTTGCCTCTCCTTTTTTAATCGGACCTGAACTTTGCGCAGTGCAGTGAGCCTTCTGCTTCCTTGCACTGGCTGTTGCTCATTGTTATGGGGACACTTGCGCGTCCTTCAGGCTATCAGTACTTAGAAACATTGTTTCTCTTAGTCTTGCGACTTTGTTGCTACTTTTTCGGTAACAGTTTATCATTGCACAAAATACCTCACTGTACTGAGCAATGGGGCTGTTGTGTTTTATGGCCCTAGATGCTCTCTAAGGATGTTTTGGCAGTTGTTCAATGTGCCCTGGGACAGACTGACTGGTGGACGCAGTAGCTTTTTCTTTCAGTTGTATGATATTTTATCGAGGCACGTTTACAGGGGTTGGCTCATGACTGGCTAGTCTCCAACATGGCCCTGCCACAAGTTATTTTGTCTGTTCCTTTGCCAATTTTGTCTTTTGACCTTCCCCCTGCCCTTCCAGGTGCGGGACTTCCTTATTTGGGCATGCAGTTGCCCGCAAAAGCTGCTTCTTTCATTGGTCCCTGCAGGTCACGGATGTAGGCACCCAGGAAGTGGGCTGGGACTGTCTGGTCCCAATGCACATTACTGGTGCCAGGGTGTCTGATGTGCATGAGAGCATTAGGACCCCAGTGGTCCCTGATTGGACTGCTGGTGTGCATGCATGGGGCAGATCTTCTCATTGGTGGGCCAGGTGCGAGCACTCGCCTGACTTTGGATATGAGGAGGGGCCCTGCATCCATTCCAGCAGATCAGCAACAGATTCAAATGGATCATAGTGAAGGAACCAAGTATCCTGAAGAGCCAAGCAGAACAAAGGACAATCCTGAGATGCGCTGAAGAGGGCTGGCACCAGAATCCTGTAGTTGTCCCTGTTGAGCCCTGTTTTGCGCTTGATCTCAGAAAACCTGTGAAGGTGCTTCAAACCCTTGGAGCGGTGGGACAAATCACACTCGCTGCCTCCTGGTAACCCTGCAAGTAAGCCTTCTTGGAAGTCTCCCTGGACCATCCAGTGGACTGACCAGCTGAAGACTTGGGTACCGTGCAGGAGCGTCACCCTTTCAAGTTTATACCCAAGACTTTGGAAGATCCCAGCTTGCTCTCCAAACACCCTCCTACCGAATTTCACAGTCCCAGCACCTTTGGGTCATGAGAGAAGAGGCTCCATCGTACCGCGAGTGTTGGGTGCCCCTCCGTCACTGCCTCACAGTGACGGTCGCTGAAAGTGGTTTTCCCGTGTTCCGTCTTGTGCCCTGCGACCTGCTGCATCAGTGTTTTCTTCATTCTTCATCGGAATCAAGAGTAGCAGCTCCTGTCCGCACCCGCAGTGCCCGTGCATCTTGAAGCCGAACCAAGGGTACCTCTAGACCTGTGAAGTCTCGACCAAAACCGAGCTAAGGGCCGTGAGTAGTGAAGTCACTTACCGCTGGCCCCCTGTTCATCCATTCACTTATGCATAGAAGGTTAATTTGGGCCAACTTTTGTCTTGGGTAGGATTTGCTCCCTAAAGCCCTCTGTAGGTCTGTTCACTGTAGCAGAACCTCACCTGACTTTTGAAACCCGTCTCACCCCTTCAGAATTCGTCCCCTAATTTTTCCTCCCTCCTTTATTTTGTGAACTTTATTGACGACCGGGTGCTTTTATGTGTTCATTGAGCACAAGGCTCTATTCATCTTAGGGCTGAACTTATAAAGTTAGGAATGTCATCTCTGAAGGTTGTCTGTGCTATAAAAGTTAATCGCCCTTTTCCCTTAAAGGTATTGGTGGAGTTCTTAACTTTCTCGCACTGACTCCAGTGATTGTGTATATGTTACAGTGAGTTGCTTGTGTGTAATTTTACTGTGGCATTTCATGATTCATTTGTGTTGTTATTGGGCCTATAATAAATAGCCTATTTTTTAGTATACGACTGTCTAATCGCAATTCTTGCTGTTTCACCGTGTGCTCATTACAAACCTCTGATCACTCTCACCGCTCCTGAGAATTAGCCTCGACTGCTCTCCAAGCTACCGTGAATTGATCTGGCTATCTTCCCAGAAGTATTCCCCTGTTGCACTACCAAGTGTGGCCTGCGAAACATCTGTCCACCAGGCCAGAGTTTAGAAATCTGTTCTAACAGTATCCAGCCGCTATCATCACACGAGCCCTCCTGCAGGCCAACTGCAGAGCGACTGTGCTCTATGCAGAGCCTTCTCAATGCAACAGTCTTTCAGCCTAACACCTGGAGCTGCATACACTCACAGCACATGCACCACTAGGAAAAGCAGATTGAACAGCACCTGCATCAAGAGTAGTAGTGTAAAAGGGAGAGGTCTCAACCCACCGACTACGATACCTAAGCTTGCCTTTGATTCCACACAGCTCAAAGGGATAAACCTGCAGTCACTGTGTACTACCTACCACCTATGTGGTGGAAGGGACTCGCAAAGGGAAGCAAGGCGGTCTCGGTCCACAAGAGCAAAATTTGGTATTAATCGTAAGACAGTCACGAATGTCACGACCCAAAGACTGCCCACATTTCCACTAATGTCACCAGCCACGAGGGAATCTAGTCACTGACGCCTCTGGTAGCCAAGCCCAGGCCTTCTAGGCCTTCCGACCCCCAACTCAGCTCCAACTGCGGATCCTTTAGCACTCTCCCCTCACACCATTACAGAGACTAGAGAAACGGACCTCTCGATGCATTGCACGTCCTCGCAGCACTCCCTTTCTTTATTTCGTTGAGTGCAATCTCCTGTGCCTGAATTTTACTGGCCTTCCCTTTTCCTCTTCCATGAGCGTTCTTAGAAACATAATGTGCACAGAGTGGCAGAGGCAAAGGTGGGTCCTTGCCCAAGCTTCCAAACCTGGTGTAAAAAATATACATATACAGTGAAACTGGTGCTGGAGTCCCAGCCGTCAACTGAACAGTGCCAGGAAGGCACCACTTGGTGCAGCTCACTGCTTGCCAGGCAACCAAATTCAGATGCAGGCCATGTCCTCACATGCATTATTACATCTGCCACCCCAGTGCATGTACCAATATTCTTGAACCCTGCTTCCCTAGTCAGAAGAGAAGACAGTTCACTCCGTGGAATGTTTTTTTTATTTTATGCACTGTGAGTGTTTATGTGCACAAGAGTGTGTGTCTGTGGGACGGGGGGGGGGGGGGGGTTACTCTGGGAAGCCCTGCATATGTGGTGTACACAGGCATCATGAAAATATTTTCAAATGCTTCTGTGTACTGTTGGCGACTTGGCATCTATTGGAGAACAGTGCGCATTTGAGCATCACATTACGACACCCTTACGTTGTTTAAGAAGTTAGAGAAATAGGGTTCAGTCTTTTCCGAAAAATCTTACAAAAATGTTGCATCATTCTCAGGGCTTTAAGTGGGTTAAGAAATCGAGGGGCGTGCCCTAAAAAGTACACAAACCATATTAAGGTATGCAAACAAATATACAAGTACATGTAAGCATTTATATATTTGTATGCGTACCTTACTATGGATTGTGTACTATGCAAGCCATATTTTATAAACATAGAAATATACAGCATATTTCTAGGTTTATAAAAGATGGCTTGCATAGTACACAAACCATAGTAAGGTACACACACAAATATATAACATCTATATATTTGTGTGCATACCTGATGGTTTGCGTACTTTTTAAGCCATCTTTTTTAAACATTTCTAAATTTAGAAAAGATGGCTTGAAAAGTACCCAATTCAAGAATCAAAAGATTGCTTGAAAAGTACCCAATTCAAGCCATCTTTTATAAAGCTTTGACGACAGACAAAGCGAGAGTCGTCTTTGTCTGTCGGCAAAGCTTTATAAAAGATGGCCTGAATTGGGTACTTTTTAAGCCATCTTTTATAAGTCTCGAAATATGTCGATGAGTCCCGAGGTTCGCTGAGGGTTAGAGACGCCTCGGCGACGGGAAACAAAAGGACCCTTTGGTGACGCCTCGCGCGAGGGGTCACCAGTAGAACTTAAAGTGTCTGACAGAAGTGCCAGCCAGAACGACGCTGTGGCTGGCTAGCACTTCTGTCAGCTTGCCCGACTTAATGGTGCATCTCCCGTCATGGCTGCGGCGGGATAAGGTGTCCAGCCAATGTTGTGGTGGGACCAGGGGGCCCCGGCAGGGCCCTGGCTCAGCCCCACTTTTTGGAGACTAAAGCACTGCATTCTCCAGCTTGTCTATAAACGATGGAAGTTTTTCCTCGGATACACTGATGCAGTCTTAGAAGTCTCATTGATCACTGCCACCAAATGCATCTTCAGTCTGCCCTTTTCTGTGATCACGTAACTGAGGTATTCCACAGATTCCTACAGAAAGCTGCATTTGCCCATGTGAAGTTTGGTGCCACTTGTATTAATCCTAGATAGTTACTTTCCTCGGGTCTTTGTGTGCTTTCCTTGTATGTCTCATATGTAAAAATAAAAACTGGGCCAGGCGGATAGTTCAGGGGCAACGTAGGCTAGAATCCCTGTCTCGCACTTAGAAACTGGTCTCTGGTATTAAGTGCGTTATAAAATAACAATTATAATAACCTCTGAAAGTACACCACTGTTTGGATGCCTCTCCCCAGGTGTGCCATCATCCCCTGAAACAGGAAGCTGCCAAAGAAACACCGAACAGCATCTTGGTGAACTAAAACGTGCAGTAAGGTGTTAAGAATCTGGATGTACACAAAGGAGGGAGTAAGAATTATATGGGTGGCTGTCCTAACAGTAGCATCAATTCTGCATGTCTGCAACGTTTGGCAGAAGTTAGTGATCAGCAACTTCATTTGTTCTTAGGTTGCGTTGGGATGGGATGGGTGCCAGGATCGAGGGGTTGGATCAGACACACATGAAATATGGAGAAACCTAATATATTAGGGATATTAACCAAGTGTCGACAAATTAACAACAGGGGTGTGAGGGAGATAAATATATATGTTTTTAAACTGCCCTCTGATCCTGGCTAGGCAAGCAGTAAGATAATAGTCCTGTTGCAGAGTGATGCTGCTGAATCCGAAAATGATTCTGTGCCATGAAGTCAAAGTAAAGATTTTTGCAAACCGGTCTAATTAAATGTCTTTCCAAGACCCATGCTAGGATTACTAAAGCCACTGGGTCTTTGGGAATCCCACACCCTTTCTTACAGAACACAGCCCGATCTAAGTGTCTTTAGCTCAGAAAGTTGGGTTTCTAGTCTTCACATTTGGGTAATATTCCTGGGCAAGGTCCCCACCCTGGGTGTGAGAGGGTAGGGGGATGAAGAGCCAAGCGACTTTACTAACCCATTCTAGCCTACTTCAGTATCCTGTCACCTTTTCCCATCAAGGCTGCACATTGTTTGCTCCTCTGGATCCCTCCCATCTTCCAATTTCTTCATCCTTCTTTTCCCTTTCCCAGTGTTTGGGGTCCTCGTCACTCCTGTCTTCTGCTGTTCACCCCTCTAGGCTTTAACTATATCCTTGGGACTTCCCATACTCATTTGGACCTGAATTATCGCTGCATGATTTTCTACACCCTTTTGGGCCCCTTCCTTCTCCTTACCAACTCTCTTGACTTACTCCATGACGCTTTTACCCTTGTTTTCCCAAGCCTTCACCTCCTACTCATAGTTTCAGTAGCTAAGGACTTCCTGTAACCAAAAGGACTCTGCCATTCGACATTGGTTAGCAGCACTTTCCTCTAGCACTTTCCCCAGAAAAGCTGTTTCCAGTGCTTTAGAACTAGGTTCACCAACTCCTGAGGACCAACCACTTTCCACCTCTTAATGTTATTCAGTGACTTAACTTCCCACCACCTCTTTAAGAAACCTTCCTCTGCAACTTGCCACTTTCCTCTGATATGACTTCTGCTTTAAAATGGCACCACTAGTCTCCTCTGTTATCGCAACTCTGATATACTCTTCTCCTCTCAACCTACTTAAATGTGAACTCCTGCAATTTCACTACCACCACCAGCTCTGATATGGCTGTCTCTGAGGTACATCTTCCCCAACCTATTTTAATGTAACTGCTTCCTTACCTCCCCCTTCAAAAAATCTCAGCATTAAACCCCACCTCCTGTATATCCCTAATGGCCTTTCTTTCTTCAAAACATCTGGTGTCCCCACCTCAGTTACTTTAGTCTGCTCTCCAACTGCTTTCTTTTCTGCACTAGACTCCTTCCTCCAGCTCCAAATGTTCCTTGCTTCCTCCAATCCAGCCAAGTCTGCCCTGACTAGGTCGAGAACTAACCCTAAATAAAGAGCATCAGAGCTATAAATGTTATATAGTTCAAGGCGCTATATATGTTCTTTGTTCAGGCTTAGAATTTCATAGGCGGTCATTGCAATGGTCAACTGGCCGTACCGCTTACCTGCACTTAAAAATGTCTAATGTTGATTGTCCTTCAGTTATGCAAGTCCACCCATGTATTGTCCCAGTGGCTGTCCCATTTACTCCTCTACACAACCTGCTCAGAATGTCACTCGACTCGCCCCATTGGAAGAAGTGCACTGCGTCCCAAAAAATATGATTTATATATTGTACATTCTTTTGTGACCAAAAGAGCATTGTTCCTCCCTGTACATATATAGAAATAAATAAACTGACTGCTTTTTAGGATTGATGCCCAGAGATTTATCGGGCTAATTGGCTCAGGAGAAATCACTCCTCTTATGAGAGACTGATTTGGTTGCTGGTTTGCCGAGTAATGCATGGCATAAAATCAAATGCCAAGGGATTGGAACAGAGGGAAGGGTTTGGGGCATTGCTGGAACTGGACAATTGAATCAGTGGAGACCGCCATAACATCTTGTCTTTGAAGCTGCCTGACAAGATTGAAGCTTGCAGAAGAAGAGCTTTGCTGCGAATGACTGGACTCTGGTAAACAATTGAATGGAAGACATAAGTGCGAACAATCATGATATGATAGGTTATTTAATACCTTAAGTGCAGACCGGGGATCGAACCTGTGTTGCTCTGCGTCGTCTTCCTTCCAAGGCGAGCATGTTGCCCGTGAGCTACCCTCATTCCCCAATCATCCTTTGCCTGTAGAACATGAAAGAGAAAGCAGCAAGAGGAGGTCACAGCAAGCAAAGCATACCACCCCCAAATGTGCTGTCAAGCCAAGTGTGAGGTTGTCTCAACGGATCCCAGGGCCAGAAATGATCAGAGCATTGTCAGAAAAAGGCCACAGTGAAGCAATGCAATGTTGGTTTGAAATTAGGCCTTGCCCATGGATGGTCAGAATTATACCATACATCGTCATGTGTAGGTTGTGACCGCAGAGATGGGTCTTTTCATATAGGATGGCAGCATCCAGATCCCTGCCTACACCAGATAGTGGGGGAATGTTCTTCCATGCAGCACCACAAAAACGGTACAATTTTCAAATGAGCAAGTCCCAAGTGTACATTATCACTAGTTACCCACTTCACTAATGGCTATGAACCAATAGGCATGTTTGATTTCGCAACTCGCGTAGTGTATAGGCTGGCCACCTGGAATTATACAGGGGGGGTGGGGGGGAAGCAAGTTACTAATGTCATAAGCTTTACCTTATGGGTGGATTCCAGCCAGGCTTTAGGCAGTGAAGCAATTTGCCCATCAGTTTTGCGAGAAAGCAAAGTCCAAACTGGCCAGTGAATTCAAAATAGTCCCATTTGCCGTGCACACCACACAAGTAAGATATTTTGGCAGTATGGTAACCTTTGTCAACAAAAGGATTGAACATTGTGCTCCTCCTTTGCTATGATTATTCAAATGCGTCGGTATAATGTGTGCTTAAATGAGCTTTTTTATGGGTACTGGAAACATGTATCTAGAAATGTATACCCAGTATGATTTGGCCACAGACCTACTTTTTTTTAAAAATGTTTTTATTTTTATTTTAAAATCAAACAAACACACTACAACTGTTTCAAAACATAGAAAGCATCATATTCCAGCACATTTTCATCAAAACTCCCCAACTCCCCCTCCCCCCTTAAACTAGAGCCGGTTCTCACATGTCGTTTACGGGAGCATCATTGGGTAGCACAATACTTAGGCAGTCATCATCCGGGTCCTCTGTTTCGTTGTCACCCTGGTGAGGGTTTGCCAACAAGGCCACCAGTTGCCGCCAGGCCAGCAAGGGCCCTACTTCCTCCTCGCCGCCCCTGGTGACCGATTCAAACCAGACTACAGATTCAGCTTCCGCCCACCTCAAGAGGTCCGTCCACCATAACTCCACCCTAGGTCTGTGGGCCGCCTTCCAGCCCATGGCAATCCTACGTTTGGCCAAAACATAAGCCAGGTCCTTCATCTTGCTTATGTGTTTCAAATGCCGGGGTCTAGGAAAAAGCCCAAGCATGCATGCATGCCCAGGCCGATTCCACATCCAGCAGCACCCCCCCACCAGCCAGTTTCGTCTTGACCTCGTCCCAAAATCTATGCACCTCCGGGCAAGCCCAAAACATGTGTAGCAGTCCCGCATTAACCTCTCCACACCTGGGGCATTGCTGCGTAGCTGGTCCCCCAAACTTTGAAATCTTCCCGGGGGTTAAATAAGCCCTGTGGGTAACATAAAATTGAAGCTGTTGGAATCTCGCGTTTCGGGACACCTTTTTGTGGTACCTCTGGGCCCGTTCCCACTGCCCATCCGTCATGGGTCCTCCCAACTCCTCCTCCCAATCTTGTCTCAATTGGAGCAACTCCTTCCCTGCCCTTACTCGCAGGAGCTCATATATCCTCGATATTTCGTGCCCGCCCTCTGATACATCATACATGGTTTCCAGGGAGGTGTCTGGGTCTTCCGCTAGCACTGTCTCAGGCCATCTTTCTCTAGTCTTTCTCACAAGCCTAGTGTAGGTTATATATTGGCCACCATGTACTCCCGTCTCTTTCTGCAACCTCTGAAAGTCCACTGCCTCCCCTTCCTGCCATATGTCCCCGAGGGTAGCTAAGCCTACCTGTTCCCAGTATCTGCGGACCGATTCAAGTAGTTGAGGGTCGCTCCCGCACAGCGCCGCCAAAGGGGCCTGCTGGGAGTACGGCTCCGAGTCCCCCCCAATCTTCCATGTCCTGTGCCAGATCTCCCAGCCCAGCCTCAGTAGCCGCCCCTTGCCCACCAGTTTGTCTCTGCACAACCACACCACTTCCATCAGAAAGTATGGGGCTGTGTCTCCATGCAGGAGCCTGGCTTCCGCCGAGTCTTCAGCCGAGAGCCACCTGGCCACGTACTGCAGCTGCCCCGCCAGGTAATAGAGTTCAAAATTAGGCAGGCCTATCCCCCCGCCCTGTCACACGGGTTCTGGAGCTTCCACAGAGCAACCCTATTCCTAGAGCTGCCCCACACGAAACCCCTGCACACGCTATGAAGTTTCGCGAATAGGCTCCTAGGTATCAGAAACGGGACGTTTACGAAGAAGTGCAAAAGTCTAGGCAGGACCACCATCTTGAGCAAGGCCGCCCTCCCCATCATGGTCAGGGGCAATCTGGACCAAAATACCATGCTGTTCTTGATCCCCTCCATCGCCTTTTCCGTGTTGTGCTTGTGTTCTGCCTCAATCTTGTGGTAAATGTTTATTCCCAAATACCTAAATGTCACAGGCTGCCATGGTATTGGCAGGACAGGCAGCCTCTGCACCGGGACATTCCTATATCTGCCCAAAGGGAACAGACTGGACTTTCCAGGGTTCACCGGTATGCCCGAGAGGATAGCGTACCGTTCTATTACCTCTAGCACGTACTGTAGGTTTTCCTCTGGGTAACGCAAATAAAGGAGCATCTCATCCGCATATAATGATATCAGATGCTCTCCACTGGCAGTGCTTATACCCACCTCCCCATATTGTTGTCGCAGGCATATTGCCAGCGGCTCTAATGCCAGTATATATAGCATGTGTGACCAGGGGCATCCTTGTCTGGCCCCCCTGCAAAGTTGCTAAGAATCTGAGACTGTGGACCCTGTCTTGACCCTGGCCATCGGGGTGCTATAAAACAACTGGACCCATCTGAGGTATCCAGGTCCCATTCCGTACCCCTTCAGGACCGCTTTCAGCCAGGGCCATCGTACCAAGTCGAAGGCCTTGACCGCGTCTAACGACACTATAGCCAGCTCGCCCGTGTCTTCCTCAGTTTGGTCTATGACATGGTGTAGCCTCCTGTGGTTGTGATGTTCCTACCTGGAACATATCCCGTCTGATCTGGGTGTATCAGTTTCTTAATCACCCTCTTCAGTCTATTAGCCAGCACCGCCGTGAGTATTTTGCTGTCCTGGTTAAGCATGGACAACGGTCTGTAAGACCCGCACTCCACGGCCGGCTTGCCTGGTTTCAGGAGTGGGAAGATTACAGCCTCACGGAGGGACAATGGGAGTTCTCCCTGCTCATAGGCCTCGTTGAAAGTGGCAAGCAGTGGCTGAAGCAACTCTTCCTGGTATGTTTTGTAGAACTCGCTGGGCAGCCCATCCGAACCCGGCGCCTTGCAAGTGGGCAAGTTCCGAATCACTACCTCCAGCTCATCCGAGGTGACGGGTGCGTCTAACTCAGTGCATTCTAGATCATCCAAGGTGGGCAGCTCAATGTCCCCCAATGTGTCCAGTATGTCTTGACACATATCCTCCCCCGTGTCCTCATACAAGTGTCTGTAAAACTTAAGGAATTCCTCATTTACCTCTTTCTGGGTGTTGCATATGCAACCTCTCTCGTCCTGGATCTCACTCATCACCGAGCGGGGGGTCTCACTCTTATACAGCCAGGCCAGCAGTCTGCCTGGCTTGTTGCCCCCTGCGTGTATCCTCTCCGTATATTTCCTGTAGTTGAGCCTGCACAGTCTATCCCAGAGTGTGCTGCAGGACAACTGTAGCTCCTCTACTTTGGTTCTATTACCATAAGCGGTGCTCTCGCAACACGCGAGATCCTCTAGGTCCCTTTCCACCTCTTGAAGTTCCCTTTCGACCCCCCCCTGTAGCCCCTTAGCTTGGGAAATAGCTACCCCACGCACCACCACCTTAAACGCTTCCCACAGTGTGCCCACAGAGTTTACGCTTCCCGTATTTATATCAAAGTACTCTTCAATGGCATCCCTCAAGCCCTCCCGAAACCCCTCGTCCTGCATAGCTTCGTTCAGTCCTAAGTCTCCATGTAGGGATCCGCGGTCGTGGGGGCTGGTGTCTCCAGTCTACCACCAAGGGCAAGTGGTCCGATAGTACTCGGACCTTGTATTCCGCCCCTTCTATGTCTCTCACTATCTCGGCTGTTACAAACATGTAATCTAACCTTGTGTGCAAATCATGTTGCGCTGCGTAGTGCGAGTACTGTCTATCCGTGGGATGCAGCCTTCTCCACGCATCCTCTAGGCCTAGGTCTTTCAGTAAGGTACTCAGCACTTTAGCCGCCGGTGCCGTTTTTCCTGCCCTGTCCTTGGACCTGTCCATTCTGGGATCTACGGTACAGTTGAAGTTCCCCCCCCCCCCAAACTACCGTACTCCCTGCCAGGGAGCCAAGTTTACCGTAGAGGGTCCTAAAGTAAGCCGCTGTATCATTATTGGGGGCGTACAAATTTATGATGTGTACTTCTCTGTTTTCCAAGAGACCTGTTACCACCACCATTCTACCCTCTGGGTCCACCGTAGAATCAAGCACCCGAAACGGCACATGGGGCACCACCCAAGTAATAACCCCTCTAGCATACGCCGAGTACGCCGCCCCCACAACAGTGCCCTTCCATTTCCTCCTGACCACCTCCAGCCTTTCCCTAGTGAGGTGGGTCTCTTGCAGCAGGGCTATGTCTACGCGCATCCTCTTTAAATACAACATCACTTTGTTACGTTTAAGGTAGTTGTTGAGGCCCCGTACATTCCAGGTCACAATTCTGAGATTACCCGATGCCATCTGGTCGGTCTATCTCCATCCCATCCCTTCCCATAATGCTCCCTACGTAGGGTCGTTCCCTGGCTCTTTCACTTCTATTCACGAACAGTGCCCGCCTCTCCCTTCCCCAACTTCACACCACTGCACACAACTCCCCCCCCCCCTCCCTGCCAACCCCCAACAATAGCCCAGCTCCATCCCTGGATCTCAGGCCTACCCACGTCTGGACCCGTCTCGTGTCTGAGAACGAGGACCCTGCGGGGTGTCACCAATCTAACAGTGACCAACTAAATATACTACTATTGGGTGCAGAGGTTGCTCCCCAGGAGCTCCCAGTCGTCTATTTAGGAGAAGTGAGTTCAACGGGACCCGCCGGCAGATACCGTGACTTCCCCCCTACAAGCACAATATCTTACTATATTCCAGTCCCAATGTCATAACTATGGCCTCACGGGCGCCTCTGCAACGTGCTACTTATCTCCAGCCGCTTCTGTCTGGGTATCCGATTCCTGAGGTTGACCTTGCATGTCCAACCATTCCATCGCTTCAGTCGGCGTCTCAAAGAAGAGGGATCTGTTCTTATGAAACACCTTTAACCTGGCGGGGTAGAGCAACATGTAGCGGTGGCCTGCTTCTCTAAGCCTCCTCTTCACCGTTCCAAAGTTAATTCGACTCCGTTGTACGAGCAGCGTATAATCCAGATACGCCGTTATATTTGCTGACCCCCTTTCTATCGTGCCTCCTTTCCGGAAAAATTCGAGAATCTTCTCGCGGTCACGATAGTTCAGGATCTTCGCGATCAACTGCCGCGGGGGGCTCCTGGGGCCGGTCTCCTGGTCAGGGCCCTATGCGCCCTTTCGACCGCGGCGAACCCCTGGGTCAGCTCCCCGCCTGTAATCTCCTGCAATAGCATAGTTTCAACGAAATCCGTGGGGTTCGATCCTTCCATTCCCTCCGGAACCCCCACTATGCAAATGTTGTTGCGCCTGGCGCGCCCCTCTGCCTGCTCTGCTCTCCAAATTGCCCACTCGTTGCACGAGGGCATGAAGCTCCTTGGCGTGAGTATTGCACGCCTCCGTGGTCGGGGCCAACTTCTCCAGTTCCCCAGTGTGCTCCGCGATCGTTCGCACGTCCTGGCGCAACAGGTTCACCTCTTCTCGGACCACTCCGATCTTAAGGTTTAGGCCCTCTTGCAGCTCTTTCATGGCCAGGCCCACCTCCTGGAAATTACCCGGTGGGTCCATTGCCGCCGCGGTGGTATCTTTGCTCTTGCCTCCTTACGCGCCCAAGGGCGACCTAGCATAGGCCTCCATTGTGGGCTGTTTGATCCGTGGTCGTACCACCTTGGAGGACATCCTGCTGCGCCGGTTGGGCCCACGCGCCCAGCTGTATCCTCGGCGCTGCAGAGTACCCCACACGGTTCACTCGCCGGCCCCTTCACAGCGAGGTTCTGCTGGACCCGGGTTCACTTTGCTGGCCCGCCACGATCCAGGGCCTCCTCAGTGGGGGCTCGCCCTTATGTTCTTGCCTTCAGCCAGAGGTGCATGTGACACGTCTATCTGGTTGGGCTCGCCCACGTTCCGACCAACTTTGTCTTCCTCAGCTCCACGGACCATTTATGGCCCTTTGTCCGCAGGCGGACATCTTTGGTGCTGCCCTTCCATTGCGCGACCACCACCTTCTTCGAAGTCTAGTTCCGTGGATATGCAGCCTCGCTAGTGGGGAGGGCACTCACCATGTGCCCCCCACTTTCATGCGCCGTTGGATGCACCGTGTACTCGAAAGTCTGCCAATAACCATCACTTCTTCCCAGGATCAGGATCGGATCATCGGGAGCTCCTCCAAGGAACGTCCTCTCACGTAGCCATCAAGCCACGCCCCCCCATCAAAGGGTGATCTTTAACATTTATAAATGCGAGTCACATGTATTATTTTGCAAGAGGCTTCTTATTTTGCAACTGATCCGCTTGTTTAAACGCACTCATTAAAAAGTAAGAGTGAAGTATAAGCGACAAGACATGTCTGTACCTCTAGAGTGAAGGCCTGTGGCTCTCAAAGCTCTGCGTAGAATTGTTATTACTGAAATTGTGCTCTTTTCATGTACTAGTTTGTGAAGATTAGACGGATAACACCTTGGAAGCTATTACGAAGTATCTATACTAGATTTTTCCAAGCCATTCATGTTTTTGAATAATTTGTGGATAGTTTACTGAGCCACATGCTGGTACTTTCAAACACGTAGATAACAAGGGAAGAGTCTCAAAAGGTTAGTATAGACTGTTGTCACTGAAGTGTATAAAGCAGTGAACCTTGGAGACGCCTGGGGGGGAAACCTTCAGGTGGAACTGTTCTTGCTGCTGGTCGGCCAGGCCTGCAGCCTTGTTCATCCCAACCTGTGTGCGTGATCTCTGGGAAGTTCCCTCCAAAGAAAGAAAGAACACAAAAGGGAAGTAAGCTCATTCTTCTCTTTTATGCATTATTGTTTTTATAATGTTAACTAGTCATGCGCCTGATAAAATAGTGTAATCACCATGGTGTGGGTGTGTGTTCAGAATATCATCACACAGAGATTGGCAAACAAAATATAAAAAATCTCCATTGAGGGGGGGCATGGTCTGATGCCAAGAGAGATGGCTGCTTATGACTGTAGCTCCGTCTCACCTACGCATAAAAACTGCATTCTGTGTGTTTTTTTAAATATTTCTCCTACCTTTTTCTCACTGGGAAATTGTAATAACGGGTCAGGGAAATTGGGAATCTAGAGGATACAGTTAGGGGTGATGGGTGTACTTCAAAGCTGGTGGGAAGAGATTTTAGGAACAAAGGAAAAGGTTTGTTTAATTTCCTTAATCTTTCTTCAGAGATCTTCTGAGCAGTGCTCAAAATGGAGAATTGAGCTTGAGCCCAGGCCAAAATGGTGTTTGAGCATCTGGGTTCTATTTCAGAATGTTGAGGGTGAATTGCCTTTACTGCCCTTTTCCAACTGCCTTTCATCACATACCCTTTGTAAGAGCAGTTCAGTTTCCTTAGTTCCCCTGAACCACATAACTTCTTGGAATTAATTCAAGCTAGAAGAAGCAGGAAAAGTCTGGAGAGAACTTCAATCAACTAATCTGGTGGGAGCACTTCAGGTTTATAAGCAAAACAGTCAGGAAAAGATTAGTCAAGAACAAAACGGTTTATGTTTTGGTAGCTGTGCAGCGCTAAAAGACTTCTGAGAGAAAGGACAATCAGAATACTTTAACTGCATAACTTTAAGTTGGGAATTTTAATGGTTTGCAACGTGAAGCGATTTGTTATTACTTTCACGCTCTGTGCATGAACCCTTCTGAGTTAGTTTGAGGACAGTTAAACTTGGTGAGGCTAAGCGGAGCAGTGAAGTAATATTCTGTAGCAGCGTGTAAACGAAAATGCCAAGTAGACATTTTTCTTTTCGTTAAGGCGTTTGTTTACTTTGAATAAGAACTCCCGTCATGTACATAGCTCTGTTGATGTGCGCGAGGAAGGAAAGCAGCGCTGGCCGTACTACGCAGTTTCAAACTCAACTGCTAGCGGCTGCAGAGATAAAAGTTTAAAACTGTTTGTTTTAATTTGCCACAAGGATATAAGCGAGCACTCACCTCTGCTCGCAATTACTGAAGACTTGCATCGAGTGCGTGAAAGTCAACGCTGATTTAAAAGAGCAGCAGTGTTTTCTTTTTCTCGGCAGAATCGACGCGCATACGCAAAACTACGCAAGCTTGCTGGGAATTGTAGTTCAAGGTTATTTTAGGCGTTTTTAGGTATTTAGGTTTTTGGGAGTTTCTTTAGAGACATTTAAAAATTCAGCTGAGAAAATATTCAAGCTTTGTAAGAGCACACAGGCATTTGGAAGCAACTTAGAGAAACCGTGTCAAGACTGAGGCATGGTTTAGAGTTTAAATTAACATATTAAGAGAAATTTAAACATTAAGTAATTTGAACAACACGAATTACTTTCGTGGTGCAGTGTATTTTCAAACTGAAAAAGAATGGTGATGGATCTGAAAGGAAAAGCTACATTACAATACTGACAGGTTTAAAGACAATAGTAGTATTGTTTGGAAAATTATCCCCCAGGCAATTTGCAGAGGACACACAGATACACAGAGTTGATTTGATATTTAATTCTCTTTGAATATTTAAATGCATGTATAGAATACTAACCTTTAACCCCCATGCAGGTAGCAAGCAAAGAAGCAAGAAGAGCTCCAGTGTCGTTTGTTATTTTGTCCCATTTCCCCTTTCCCCCGCTAGCTGGACTGATCTCCACTGTGTATAGGTAGGTGGGGCCCTGAACAGCCAGTGAGGGACTGTGGGGCCTAGCAGCTTCTACAGAAGGATTTTAAGAAGACATGACAATGTTCCGCTAACTGGCGCAAAGGTCCCGACTTCGTTCTATGCTTCAGAAGCTCGTTGCACAGAACAGCACCATTAGAACGCTTGCGACACCTCGCCACAGCCGCCCTACGTGAGGTAACTTTCAGAGTTCCTCCCACCGTGACGTGCCGGTTTGGGCCTCTTCAGCTCCTCCTCCAATGCAACGCCACCACATGATTTTATTGAGAACTTCATGGCTACTGCTATTTTCACATGAACATATCATTTCATTCGGCAACCTTGGCTTTTTTCAGTGGTTTCTACAGCAGTGATATTTTACTTACCGTGCGTTGCGGAAAACCACGCGGCATCTCAATATATCAAGGTGAGAGGCACGATAAATAATAAATGCAAATGTATGAGTTATCCTACTTTTTTCACGTGGCACTATTGTGTGGAACGCAGTATTATTCTATATTGCAAATATAAAGTAACGTGACTAAGTGTTACAACTACTGCTGCTGCTTCTTCTATATCGGACTGCATACAATGAATACTGCTGAATCTTGGTGTTCTCTAGTGGCTTTTACTGCGGCATGAAACAAACTTTATTTTAGTCATTTGCTGCTGTAGAATATTGCACCACACTACAATATATTAAGAGACGAGGGGGGGGGGGCATCTTTCTATTACACACACACAATATCCTCTTCTACGTCCGACTGGTTTGCCTGAACTATCTGCAACATATTATATACCTTTCTACTTCTAACTGGATTGACTGAAGGTTGTTAATAGAGTCAAAGAAAGAAAGTAAACAACAGAAAGAAGAGAAAAGAGATAATAAGCAGCAAGCACAGGGAATTTCAATAAAGTTGCTGTGTCTGAATAATACTTAAATGTAAATTCCTATAATAGTTTATTTTCTGAGACCCTTCTCAGAACTATTGTGGTTTTTATTATTTTTTGTTCTCCCTTTAAAAAAAAAGATTTTTGCACTTCATAGTGTTGACTTGGATTCTGGGAGCTATCTTTGTCACCAACCTATATAACGGTAACTGTTAAAGCTCCTCTTTGTACCTTCTGCCTGGCTCCAAATCTACTGAACCTCAAGGTCAGTGGCCTTTATCTCTGTCATTACTCAAAGGACTCCAATCTTTCTTCTACTCATTTGAAAAGACCCAAAAGCGACTCACCACCACCGCTCAGTGCTTCAGATCCAGCCATATAGTCCATTCTACTAGAAATCAGAGCACTTAAACCCTTCATTGAAACTACAAATAAAAAGATCCAACAATTGGATGACAGATGGAAGGGCTTCGAAAATAGAATGGAGGAGGTGGTGAGACAGGTTGGTATAGTGGAAGATGTCCCCCCCCCAGGGTGGCACAACTTGAAAAATCCATCAAAGACCTCCAGAAACACAACAAGGACTTAGAGAATAGGAGCAGACGCAATAATCTTTGAATATCAGGCCTGCAGAGGGTTGTGAAGGGTCAGACCCCATTGCTTTTTAGAACAAATTACTATGGCCATTGTGTATTTACCCGCAGATACTATAACATACAGCGAGTGTCTGTTGCCTCTCGCCCTCCTCCTCATATTCTACTTACTGGAACACACTCTGCTCCAGTTTATTTTATCTATATCTTATTATATCTACTTCCAAGGAAATAAAATCTCTTACCTGGCATGGAAGCAAGTTATATAAGCAAGTTATATATCTTACAGGATGTGGCAAGGAGTACGGCTCTATGCAGAAAATAATTCTTATCCCTTCGCCCTGCTCTGAAGCAGCTCAATATCAGGTATGCTTTATATCACCCATGCTCCTTCAAAGTTACGTTGGTCGCTCTGCCATGTTTGATGAACTGGCTGACACAAAGGCTTTTATACGTTCCATCAAGATGGAAGGCATGGACACATCCTCCCCAGCGCATCCCTCTACTTCTTCTGGAATATGAGGTTTTTCTTCATCTTGCCCGTTTGTTGAACTTCACTTAATTCTGTTACTATCATCTATTCATAACCTTGGTGGGACAGGCGCTGTTGTGGTGTCCCTCTCCCGCTGAGTGCCATCTTTTTTCTTTTGATGGCCCTGCAGGTATCACTTACCCCTGCTACGTTTTTATTCCACTTCCCAGTCTGATCTTTTTTATCCTGCAATTACATATGCTGAGGTCCTTGTCTTTTCTGATTTTGAGGCCTTTTCCTCATTCTCTACCTCATTATAAGCAGTTCTTGATAAGACTTCCCTCCCCTCTCGCTGATTCCTCGTGTTTTTTCCATACGTGTCCTTTCCTTGGTATATGGGATTATAATTGTTGTCCAACGATATTGAAACTTGTTCTTATAAGGCATCTCTCCTTCAAGTACACTGGTTTCCACCTACTATGCATCTATATTATGTCTTTAAAATTACCCAATCGCATAAATGATATTTAAGTGGGTTACTTGGAACATTAAGGGTTGCAACAAACCTATTAAAAGATGTAAAATTCTATCTCATCTTAATAAACTCAAACCTTCTTTGGCATGCATACAGGAAACTCATTTATCTAGTAAGGAGGCTATGAAACTCAAATCCCTTTGGGTCAAAGAAGTTATTTCAAGTCCTGCAGTTGCCCAGAAGAGCAGAGTTGCTATACTACTTAGCAAAAAACGACCTTTTAGAATTTTGGACCAGGATGTTGACTCTGAAGGGCGTTGGGTGTGGGTCAAACTCATAGTTGACTCCGTGCATGCATCCATTTTGAACATCTATGGACCCACCCTACCCGATCCCAGTTTTTGGATTTCTGTCAAACAAATGATTCTCAAAAATAGCTTCACTTATCTTATTATGTGTGGGGAGGTCAATCAGGTCCTTGATTCGTTTCTGGTTCGGAAATCAAGCCGTGTCTTTAAAGTTACCAAATCTCAAATCCTTTGTAAGGGGTCTGTCTGAAACTGGTCTAATTGACTCCTGGAGGCTCTCCCATCCTACACAACTTGAATATACATTTCAATCATTTCCACATAACACACTTTCCCGCCTAGACTACATCTTCTCCTCAAACTCTCACGGGTACCATTGTTGATTCTACGATCTCCAACATAATTATCTCTGATCATGCCCCTGTTAGCACCTCCTTTAATTTTGAAGATATTAGCAAACCTTCTTCCCGTTGGAAATTCAATAATTACTTATTACAGGACCAAAAGTTTAATCAATCTGTTCAATAATTCCTGAAACCATTCTATGCTGAGAACCACAATAGTGATACCCCCATAGTGAACAATTGGGATACATTTAAGGCCGCACTTAGAGGCCACATTATGGCTTATTCGAGGGAAAAAAGAAGTTGCGTAAAAAGCATCTTTATGATCTATTTTCCCAGTTAACATCCGCTGACCAACATTACTACCAAAACTCCAACACAACTGATCTTCGATTGGTCATGGCCTTACGTTTCCAAATCGGATTTGGCTGCTGGCACAATACTTAAATCTAAAACCAAGATACACCAAAAGTCTAATAAGGCCGGTAAGACGCTTGCCTCATATCTAAAGACTAAAAGAGAAAGGCTATATATGTATCACACATTAAAGATGCATCTGGCACTTTACATAATCATCCAGAGCAGATCTTAAATTGTTTTAAAAACATGTTATGCAGATTAATATAGCCCAGACACTTTTGTCCCGTCTGAGAATATGAAGTCTTTTCTCAACAAAGTTAAAAGATCGTCCTATCCTCAAACTGACCTTTCCCATTTAGATAATGATATTACACGCGCCATCAAGGGACTGTGCAAGAGAAAAGCCCCTGGACAGGCGGCCTCTCTGCCGAATTCTATGATAGTCTGGCTCATTCTCTTATACCTAAACTTAAATTGTTATTTTCCTACTTCATCTCTCAAAAATCCTCTTCTGGCTCATTCTCTGAAGCTCTGCTCATATTATTCCTTAAACCAGACAAAGACCCCACGCTCCCTAGTAACTATTGACCAATATCTCATTAACGTAGGAAGTAAGATTTTCGCTAGAATCCTTGCCAACAGAATTGAATCATCCCTCCCTGCAATGATTAAACCCAATCAAGTTGGATATGTGAAAGGACACACTATCTCCTCTAATGCAAGACTGTTCTTAGATGCCCTTTACATTGTTTCTAAAGATAAGAAAGACAGACAAGGTTATGTGGCTATTGCACTTGATGCAGAAAAAGCTTTTGACTGGGTCAATTGGGACTTTGTTTCAATCCCTTCAATGTCACAGTAGTGGAGAAAAGTTTATTTCCCTAGTCAAACTTCTCTACTCTTGTCCCAAATCACCAATTAATATCAATGGCCAATCCTCATCCTTTTTCCTTTACTAAGATGGACACGACAGGGGTGCCCTCTTTCCCCTATTCTGTACATCCTCTCTTTGGAACCCTTGTTAGAACTCATCAGATCTGACAGAAATATACCTGGAATTCCAGGGGGAATATCGCACATAAAAACTGCAGCTTGCACTGATGACATCCTCATTCTTATCAAAAATCCCAAACTCCACCTTCCTCATTTGCTTAACACTCTCTATCAATTCGGCCTAATATCTGGTTACAAACTCAACAAAGATAAATCAGAGATTCTACCCCTCAACTCTTGTTGTCTCAAACGATTTAGATTGCTTTGGTTTCAAATGGTGTGATGACTATCAAATAGCTTGGTATTAGTTTTTCCCCCACGATACATGACACTATTAAACTTAACACGCAAATATTGTTGGACAAACTTAAAGACTTAACCTCCAAATGGTCCCCCCTTTATCTTTCATGGTCGGGCCGGCTTCACACAATCAAAATGATGCTCTCCCCTATTGACCTATATTACTTGCAGCTCCTTCCAGTTCAACTTTCTCGTTTTTCAAATACATCTATTCTATCCTACTCAATTTCCTCTGGGGTAATGGTAAATGCAAAAGATCGCCATTGCCAAATTGAAGGTTCCATATGGCATGGTAAGGGTAAGGTTTCCGGACTTCAAGTTATACCACTCTGCTTTCCTTCTTAAACAATCCCGCTGCTGGTTTGCCCCTCCTCACACTTTAGACGCTCCCTCTTGGTTTACTTTAGAGAAACATCTAGTCCACCCATATGAACTAGCTGACCTAATTTAATCATTCCTCTATGGCTCTTTCTGATCCCATTAAAGCCTCCATTTCTGCCCTGAAGGTCTTTTTCCTCATACCAAAACCCCTAACAAGAACCTCTCCCCACTGCTTTGGCACAATAAAAACATAGTTAATAATTGGACCTTGTGTCGAAAATCCTGGCAAAAAAAGGCATCAGATTAATTCAATAGATTATCAATGACTCATCTAGTCTTTCCTTCCAGCAATTGAAACATCACTTCTACATTTCTAATGGGGACTTTTTTTTTTAAACAAATTGGTCAATTAATGCCTTGACGCATTCCACCACTTCTCAAACAATATCCTTTCACCCGATGTCTATAGACTATTGCAGCTAACCATGGTCTCTGACATTAAAGCCTCTAAATGTTATCAAGCTCTGACTTCAGTGTCCGTTTGGCCTGTTCGCTTGGCATGGGAAAATGACTTTCGTTTTGCTCTGGATGACCGCATATGGTCTCTAGTATTGTCCAAAATCAAAAGCATCCTGGTGTCAGCCTACCTAACACAACATTTCTATTTCTTCGTTCACAGGGTGTTTATTACTCACATGAAGTTATTCAAATCTAAGAATGTTGCTGATGATAAATGTTGGTCATGTGGTTACACCTCTGCCTCATATGAACATATGTTTTTTAACTGTCCTTTTGTTTTTAAATGTTGGCAAAATGTATGAAAATACCTTAAACTTATCTTTTTGGGCAGTTTGGCTGGCGAGACTAGTGATTTGCATGCCTCGGCCAAACCTTATGATCTATTTATTGTCACTGCTCTAAAACCCATTACTGCCAACTGGAAAAACTCACGCACCCTTTCAGTTAGAGGTTGGTGGAACAACATTTGCCATATACAATGATTGGAACTATGTATGGCTAATTATCAAAACTCTATTCCCAAGTATAATGCCAAATGGTCTTTTTTTATTCGCTATTTAGACTGTTTCAAGGGTTCCTCACACAGCACCTGAGCTCACTTATGAATACTCGACTTCCTTTTAGATCCACATGCATGGTTGACTTAGTGCCATTATTATAACATTCTAACAGCATTGAATATTATATTGTTTATTCATTTTTCAATATTCCCTCCCACGCTCTCCTTCCTTCTGTTCTCATGTTTGTACTCTGGCTGCCCCCCCCTCCTTGTCTGTCCCAACAAATCAATTGTATTTCCATTGTAGATCTCACTGTTTGAATATCTTCTCCATTATTTATTGTTGCTTATGTATCTATTTAATCACCATGTAGCAATAGTTTATCTAGAATTGGTTTGTATTATACCTTGCTGTTTTCTTTTTATCTTTCATGTCCTCATGGATTTCTGCATTGTTATTAAGTTGTATTATTGCTATAATTCTAAAAAATGTACTAAACTTTTAAAAATAAATCTACATTGAGAACCACTAAATAATGGTGGATGGGCAACCTAGGGAAAATACTCCAATAGAACTTGATAATCATACACACGTATAACAAGTTAACATAAGGCCAAGACGATATTCCAAGATGGCCACCAAAAGTTACATAATCTGTCAGGTTTAGTAACCTATCTGGTTTTAAAAAATGGAGATATATCCTATGTATCCACAAAAACATAGGGGAACCGCTTCTAAGCATCCCAGGTATCCTGACACCCACCTACCAATCTATAATATGTGCTTTCTTGAAACTAACATTTACTGCACACAAAGCCTTTTCTCTCTATAGCCAAACAAGCTGGTAGAGAGCACTTAGTGCATTATTTGAGTTAGATGAGCAAGTTACTTCTTACCTTGTAACTTTCTTTCGAAGGGATGTTCCTCGACGTATTCTTTATCTTGATAGATTACATTCCAGCTTGCTGGCCTCAGACATTTTTTTAGTAGAGGGCGCTGCGCGTCGACGTCCCTCGAGCTGGTGTCCCTCGACAGCCTCCGTCTCGGCTCTGACATCATCGTGCGTATAAATAGACTTGTGCAGCGGCCGTTGCTCAGTTCCGTTTTGAAGCTTGAAATTAGCTGTGCATGAATTGGTTATTGACCTTGAAGGAGCATAAGCTGCAACTACAAGGTAAGTTTTACTGCAGGGATGGATGAGAGGGGCGACAAGGAATACATCGGAGGAACATCCCATTGAAAGAACGTTACAAGGTAAGAAGTAACTTGTTCTTCAAAGGGATTTTGTCCTCTGACGTATTCATTATCTTAATAGACTCCCATAGCAGTGGTGTGAAAGAGGAGGTGGGAGTAAAACTGGAATATTCCCCTTGAATGAACAGAATGTAACACAGCTTTGCCAAATCCTGTCTCCTGGCTAGAGGAGGAATCCAGACTATAGAATTTTGTAAAGGTATGTGCGGACGACCATGTGGCAACCGCACATATGTCCCAAACTGGTACCTCTCTTTGGAGAGCTGAAGAGGCTGCAATACCCCTGGTTGACCAAGCCCTAAGGTGATGAGGGGGCTCTTTCCCTGCCAATTTGTAGCATTCTAGAATGGCTAAAATAATCAATCTTGAAATGGTCTGTTTTGCGATTGGCAATCCTAATTTGTGTTCTGCATAACGTACAAACAGTTGGTCTGCTTGCTTTATTCTAGCAAGTCTGTTGATATAAAAACTCAAGGCACGCCTTGCATCCAGCCTATGTAGCCTCTCTTCCTCTTTCCCTGGATGGGGAGGAGGATAGAATGAAGGTAAGGTTATTTTCTGAGTGATGTGGAACTCAGAGACCACCTTTGGGAGGAAATTAGGCTTCACTTGTAAAACAACTTTGTCTTTGTGAAAAATTGTATGAGGAGGTTTGCAAGATAGAGCTTGTAATTCGCTCACTCTTCTGACAGATGTTGGAGCCACTAGGAAGACTGTTTTAAGGGTGAGAAATCTTAATGAACAAGAATGGAGTGGTTCAAAAGAAGTACCCATCAGAAAATTTAAGACTAGATTTAAGTCCAACAAGGGAACTTGGAACGGCCTTGGGGATAGACATTAGTTAACCCTTTCAGAAATTGGATTACTAGGGGTAATTTGAAATATGATGGCTCCTCCGCAGTGCGCTTAAAGATTGACAGCGCTACAAGGTAGCCCTTGATTGTACCAACTTGAAGACCTGAATTCGCCAAATAGAGCAAAAAAGATAACACCATTGGTGTACTCCATGAAAAGGGTTCGATATTCTTTTCTCTACACCAGCTGCAAAATCTGTTCCAACGGCAGCGGTATAAAGTCTTTGTTGCTGGTCTTCTAGCTGAAAGCAACACCTCCATGACCTCATCCGGGAAGTCCCAATCCTTGTATCTCAACCTTTCAGAAACCAAGCGTGAAGGTTGAGGGTTCTGATGTCTGGATGGAGAACCTGACCTCCCTTCTGCGAGAAGATCCTCTCTTTGCGGAAGACGAATCGGAGGGCAGATGGACATGTCCAGAAGGTCCGAGTACCACGTTCTCCTGGCCTTAACCGGGGAAATTAGGATCATAGTCTTCTGGAATCTTCTCAACCTCCTGATCATCTGAGGAATGACAGGGACTGGAGGAAACGTGTATAGAAGTGGAAACTCCCAGTCTACTACGAACACGTTCCCTAGAGCTCCTCTTGGGGGAAATTCCCTTGAACAAAACTGATCGCACTTCCTGTTGATACTGGTGGCAAACAGATCCACTTGAGGGGTTCCCCAAAGGGCGAAGATCTCTTGAAGGACTTCCTGAGCTAGCTCCCACTCGTGGGAGACTGTGCTCTGCCTGCTCAGAGCATCCGCTGTCAAGTTCTTCTCTCCGGCTAAGTGAACTTCCGATGGAGATTCCTTCTTGAATTGCCCAAAACCAGAGCTGCATCGCCTCTCTGCACAGTGGCAGTGATCATACGCCTCCCCTTTGTTGAGATAGTGCATGGCCACTGTGTTGTCCGTCATTATTTGGACATTCTTCCCCTGTACAGATGGCAGAAAAGCCTTCAGCGCTAGTCTGATTGCTCTCAGCTCCAACAGGTTGATGTGTAGTCTGGACTCCGATGGAGACCAACGACCGCTGATGATCAAGTCGTTGACATGGGCTCCCCACCCTGTTAGTGAGGCATCCGTGACTACTGTTATCTCCGGCCATGGTTGCCAAAAGTGTTCTCCTTTCAAGATGTTCTCCCGACAGGCCCACCACTGAAGGTCTCGAGCCACGCTGTCCTGGACTTGAAGGAGATCTGACATTCTTCCTGAGAATTGCGACCATTGGGTTCTTAGTGCCCACTGGAAGGATCTCATTCTCAGGCGAGCCTCTGGCATTAGGAAGATGCAGGATGCCATGAGGCCTAGCAACCTCAAAAAGTCGAAGGCTGGTAGACGTTGGGCATTTTGAAACTTGGTGACCATCTGTAGAATATCTTGAGCCCTCACCTCTGGTGGTGAGGCTTTCCCCAGGGAAGTGTCCAGGACTGCTGCAATTAACTGGAGTCTCTGTGATGGTATCATCTGAGACTTCTTAAAGTTGAGGGAGAAGCCCAGCTTGTGAAGGAAGTGGCAGACATAATCTAGCTGGATCTGAGCTTGTTCCGAAGATACTGCTCTGATCAACCAATCGTCTAGGTAGGGGTAGAAGTGGATCCCTTCCCTCCTTAGACTTGCAGCCACTACGGACATTAGCTTGGTGAAGACCCTCAAGCGGAGGTCAGCCCAAATGGCAGAACTCAAAATTGATAGTGAGAGTTGCCAATTGTGAAGCTCAGGTATTTCCTGTGTTTGAGATGGATTGGCACATGGAAATAAGCATCCTGAAGGTCCAGAGATACCAACCAGTCCTGAAGCTGGAGGGCTTGGAGGATCTGAGAAAGGGTTACCAGCTTGAACTTGTCTCTCCTGTTGAAATTGTTCAATTCCCTCAAGTCCAAGATGGGTCTCAGTCCCCCGTCCTTCTTTGGTACTAGGAAGTAGGGAGAATACCAACCCTTGTTCCTCTCCGCTACAAGTACCGGTTCTATGGCACCTTTCTCTAGCAGGTCTACAATCTCCTGCATAAGGAGTGGGTCTGGAAACTTCAAAGAGTTGTTCCCCAGTGGATGACTGAGGGGTGTGTAGGAAGGGCTGGCAGTAACCTTGGGCAACTGTTTCCAATGCCCAAGCATCTGACGTAATAGCCTGCCATTCTGCCAGATGTTGAGTTAACCTGCCCCCTACTGTGTCTTGTGAGGGGTGACCTCAGAGGGGTTTAGAAGCGGCTGACGCAGATGCCGAGGGTAAAACGGCACCTGCTGCTGCGGTTTTTGTACCTTTTCCTCGTTTCTGGCCCCTTTGAGCTGGCTGTCCTCTGCCTTTTCCAAATGCGGAGTAAAAGCAAAAGGACCTACCCCTCCAGGAGGTTCCAGAGGGGCGATTCAGAGTCTGTCGGATTGCAGCCCCAAGAGATTTCGCTGCTGCCTTGGATGTTTGTAACTTCTCCAGGCTGTCATCAGCCTTCTTACCAAATAAAGAAGTGCCGTCAAAGGGCATGTTCAAAAGTCTGGCTTGTATATCGGGAGCAAAACCAGACTTCCGCAACCACGCAAATCTGCGGATTGTGGTACTTGCCACCATGGCCCTGCTGATACTGTCAGCAGAATCAATGCCAGTTTGAAGGGACTCGCACATTGCATCTTTCCCATCTTTGATGATGTTTAAAAATGCTTCCCTTTCCTCTCCTTCCGGGAGACAGACAGCCGCAGATGAAGCACACTCCCAAAGTGTATGGCTGAATCTTGCAAGAGTGCAAGTGGCGTTAATAGATTTAAGCGCCATGTTACATGCCGAAAATACTTTTTTTGATATAGCATCAAACCTTTTATCGTCCCGGTCCTGTGGAATAGTAGGGTATGCAGATCTACACCTTTGGTGAAGTTGCTGCTTGTACAACCAAACTCTCTAGAGTTGGATGTTTGCTCAAGCATTCAGGATCTGTAGCAGATACCCTGTATTTGGCAGATAGTTTCTTGTTAACTGCAGGGATAACTTCAGGGGTTTCCCAATTAGCAGAGATCTTTCTCTGTAGAGCAGTATGAAAAGGAACAACAGGATCTTCCTGTGGACCTTTAACTAAAATGTCAGTAAGGTCATCCTGCTGAAAAGAAGGTGTAGGTGTAGACCACCCCATGAATCCTATTATTCTAGCCATCAGAACCCTATAAGGGGGTCTCAGCATGCTCCCCAGGGTCTGGTTTAGCAAACTCTACTTCTGGAGAAGTATCTGAACCACTTGCATCATGTAAAGAGTGTTGAAGATCTTTTAACCTGTTCTCTTCAGAGATAAATTCCTCTGGTATAGGTGTTGTGGTCCTTTGTAAACCAAAAGGTCTCATGGTCGGAATCATCCCCCTCCTCATATATAGAGGACAAAGCTCTAAAGTAATCAGACCTAGGGTATGGTTTAAAACCCATTTCTAGAGCAGAGGGGGCCAAATTGGTTGTCACCGGTTGAGAAAACGTCGAAGTTGTCAACATGGAAGTCAAAGGCTTCGACAAACCCGAAAAGTGCGTCAAAAAAGTTAGAAGAGGCCTCGAAGTACTCGAGAGGATCGGAATCCTACTCCGAGTCGTCGAGGTGGTCGACGGCATCCTCAAGGTAATGGTTGAGGTCCTCGACACCTCTACTGTCTGAGATGTAGTGACAGCTGTAGGTCTGTCTTTTATTGGCATCGACATATGCGTCGAAGACTGTCAATGCAACAGATTTATGCATCGACAGACCCTTCGACAAAGGCGTCGATGATGCAGATTTATGAGTCGAAGAAACCTTTGACGACGGCGTCGATGACGCGGATTTACTGCCTTTACTCGAGGGTTCATGACGCGCTCGGGTAGTTCCTTTCACTGGGTGCAACGACTCGCAGTGTTTTGATTTTTTGGTTCTTTCACCCAGAGTATCACCTTTAGCCGTCTCCGTGGGGGATAAGGCCGCTTTCTCAAAGACGCTAAGCATTTTCTTACAGAATTCCTTCTTCTTAGCTGGCGAGCTGTGTTTCGTGGGGCAGGTGACCCCTTCTGGGGAGACAGAAGACAAAGAAGAGGGAGATCTATGGCGCCTCTTCTTAGAGTGTTTCGATCTCGAAGACTGATGGGAACCGCTTCGAGACCTTGAACGGGAATGTTTCCTGTGACGGCGAGGAGATGAATGTCTCGACTCTGCCGAAGAAACCTTCGAGGGAGTAGAAGTTTTAAGAGTCTTACCTCTTTCAAGATTCCCCTTACGCTCCTTCAAGGCTTTCGCCGTCATGGACATACAGTCCTCGCATTCCGTACAGTGATGCTCCGATCCCAGGCACCACAAAGATCCTGTGAGGGTCTGTCAACGACATTTTCTTCCCACAATCACAACACTTTTTGAAGCCAGACCGTGGGGTCGACGGTTCGGATGAGGAAGCCATCGAATAAAGATGATATCTTCGTAGAATAAGTTGAATCTTCTTGAAGAAAGAACTGAGCAACACGATTCTGAGGCCCACGAAGCACGGAAAAATGGAACTGAACAGCTGCTGCATGAGTCTATTTATACGAACGATGACGTTGGCGCCGAGACGGAGGCTGTCGAGGGGCACCAGCTCGAGGGACGTCGACGCACAGCGTCCTCTACTGAAAAATTTTCCGAGGCCAGCAAGCTGGAATGTAATCTAACAAGATAAGGAACACGTCTGAGGACACAATCCCTTTGAAAATTGTATTTCTATAGGAAATCTTTTTTAAAAAAATGTTTAACATAGAACACATTTGTTATGTTAATATGCTTATATACTGTGCCAAATGACCACTGTAGCAGTTTTAGAATGACCAGGTTTGTCTGTGGGTTGGCGTACTGTGCCCACCTGCAGGGCCATCTGGACAGTAGCCTGCTGGAGAAAAGAAAATTAGCAAGAGGATGGGAAAGCAGGAAACAGATGCTACAAAGACACAGAGGTTGGGTGGGATACAGTGGGGGAAGGTTTAGTGATAGCACGGGTGCCAGTCAGTCCGCTAAATTGGACCATAGTTCTGAAAAAGAGAGGAAGTGGATATGTCCCAACATAATTGGGTTGTCCTTCCGAGGCAGACTTGGAGGCTTTGAAGTTGGTACACAATGTAATGTTGGATGAATGAGGGTCTCCAGCAATCCTGGAAGTTTGGCGGTTTATGTGCCGAGGCATGGCTGTACATTGTAACCAGGTTATACTTCAGAATGTTGTTTCCGGCTGAGTTGCATTGCAGGAGGTGTTGCACCCGTTGTGGCCATTTCTTTTATTTTTTTTAATTTTTAAGTGTTCTGCCAAGCCTGAGAGAAGTGTGTAAGAGTAGACTTTGTCTAAAGGTGAATTGTGTTGGTAAAAGAAGGTAGCAGACTGGATTGGTCAAACTAGTATGGTCAACTAGAGGAAAAGCCTGGCAGCTTGATGTCAAAGAGGTTACTTTTTAAGAGTTTGTTCTGTCATTTAATGGTAAACTTTATTTTAGTTCATCGAGACAGTGTGAATGGGATTCACTGATGCAGGCCCAGGAACTTAAAGGGATGGTCTAGTAAAAATTTTTATTTAAAAAATAGATAGGCCACATAAACAAAAAATACTAGCATCCTCCGTTTTAAAACTTCCTATGTAAAATTTTGAGCTATTCAAGCTCAAAATTCGAAAAAGCAAGCACAGGGGCGCAGCCATTTTGTGAAATGGAGGCCCTCCTGTGCTGGCTTTGGCTTTTGCGGCACTAATGAAGGAAAAGCCAGCCAGCTGTAGTAAACAAAGTCTACCGCTGGATGGCTTTCCCTTCATTAGTGCCGGGACTCGGGGGACGCGGACCGGAGACCAGAGCAGAAAAGCTGCAGCTGAATCTCGGTAAGTGCTGGAGGAGCCCGGAAAACTTAAATAAAACCGCAGCTTTAAAAACGTATTTATGTTTGCGGTTGCTTTTGAAGCGACCGCAAACATAAATACAAAGTTATTGTGTTGGAAAATGGTGCGGTTTTCTTTCCAAGTTTCTCAGGCTCAATAGGCTCAAAATTTTACATAGGAAGTTTTAAAACGGAGGATGCTAGTATTTTATTTTTTATGTGGCATATCTATTTTTTAAATAAAATTTTTTACTAGACCATCCCTTTAATGCAGTTAGGAAGGTTCTTAGAAACCCACTGAAATAGTACCCCCAGGGGAATCAAACCTAATGGCTTCTCTCTCCTCAGCACACATTCAGCTGGCTTTCCTTCAAGAACCACATCATTTAAAAAAAAAAAACATACAGTCTGTGTTCCTCTCCCTCCATCCCAGAAAAACTTGTTTAAGCCCAGGACCTTTCCCATTGACTGAGAATCCCGAACACATACCTTGCCCCTCTGAAAGCTGTCCAGTATGCTCCTACCCATCTCATTACAAGACTCAAGAAATATGACCACTCCCTTAGAAATCTATACGGATTGCCCGCCAAGCCTGCTCCATATTCAATGTTCCATTGTACTTGGCTGATAGTCACACCATCTACGGAGGCCTTTACAGCACTGGGAAACACAACAGACGAGAATTTAAGTAAAGATGCTGGCAAACAGGCGTCTTCCTCCTCAGCAGTTCTGGGATAACCTACTGCCACATCAGACGGGCTACCATTTATCCTGTACTTCAGGGAGTTTTACACAAGCTACTGTCTGTGACAGAACTTGGGAAAGTCCACCTTGGACTTATATTTCAACTCTTATATTTGGCATGAACCACACAAAGGTTTGGTAGAATGGCTGAGCAGCCAGGACACATCTAGTAGGGGAAGAAGGCTGTAGGACGGCACACAGAACTCAGATTATACACTTATCCAAGAAACCACTAATACACTTAGTTATATAAAAAATAGTCATTCATATATACAATAAGACACACTGTTAAATATTTGTAAGGTAAGTACTAAAACACAGGAGCACACATATAACACAAATTCACTTTTCTTAAGCAATAGACCATAGGTGTAGTAACTTTCAGAATTACTTCTACAGTAACAAATCTCTTAGTAAAACCATCTGAAACATATGCAAACCTTTCCAATTTATAACTTCTTACAACTTCTTACAACTTTATTCCAACCTGTCTTAAGAGTCCAACCGTAGCTTATGACCAATATTCAGGGGGCCCTAAGCCACCAGAGGTTAGAAGGTGAGCAGGATACAGTGTTTAAGGTTTAAAAGAGGCAGAGTTTAACAGGATCTCTTTTGGGTTTGCAGGTAGGTAAAGTTAGGTTTGTCAAGTTAAGGAAGCCTAGGGGTTTCCTTGTGAAGGTGCCTCAAGGACCAGGGTTCTAAGGCAGGAGAGGGTACAATGGGTTGTCCACCCCAATGTATCTCTATGGGAGGTTTGGAGGGGTGTGAAATACCGCTGTCTACATCCCCCAGGAATACAGGTTCAGCAAGCAAAGCTCCAGGCAAGCTTTACAGGAAGAAAGACAGTACCTCAAAATGAAGAATCATTGCTGCAGGACGGTTCTAGTGGAGAGTCGACAACAGACCTGGTTACAGGTTTCTCGGTCTTGGCAACAGAAGAAGGGGACTTTGGTGGATCTGGTGACTGCTTCATGCAGACGGACGCCCAGCAACGGATCTTCTCGGTTTGGGCTTGTTGGCGGCTTTTCCAGGCTCAGTTGAAGGACGGATGTCGTAACAGTAGACTCTTCTCCTTTTCTCGGTCCTTGTCTCATGCAAGGAGACTTTGGGGAGCTGAATCGAGTATCTGCAGGTCAAGAAAGATGACCACAAAGTTCCAGGAAGATTTTCGTTCTTCGGGCAACGAAGCAGAGCACAGTGGCACAAGACCACAGGTATTGGTGAATTGCAGGCTGTGTAGGTCGCAGCTCTACCAGGGAGGGTGCAAAATGCAGTTAGTCTTGGGACTGGTTGGCCCTATCAGTCCAAGGGAGGAAGTAGTCTCTTTCAGATCTTCCCCATCACTCAGAAGTGGAGTTCGGCACAGCAGCAGTTACTCAGCATGCTCTGGCAGTCGCTGGAAGTGCCTGGCGTCTTCTTCCTTCAGGCTTCTTCAGATTATTCTTTTCCAGTGGTCAAATGAGTTTCTGCTCCAGGACCTCAGAATTTATGCAGGAACACTGGCTGAACCCACCAATCATATCCCATGCAACATTAGAAACTTGGGGATGGCCGTCCAATGGGACAGCCAGCCGCCCAGTCAAAACTGGTTTCTCTCAGGCACTCTGCAGGACT
Organism: Ambystoma mexicanum; assembly: GCF_040938575.1. Lineage (NCBI taxonomy): Eukaryota > Metazoa > Chordata > Amphibia > Caudata > Ambystomatidae > Ambystoma > Ambystoma mexicanum. The sequence continues at coordinate 1,134,127,144 of NC_090932.1, read as the reverse complement.
GGGGAGTAAGGGGGCGCATTGGTTGACCCTCCTCACTTCCTGTCCTGCCAGTCACTCAAAGACCCTTTGTGGGCTTTCAAAGGGAAGCCAAGCAAAGAAAGGAATTAGAGGACCACCCCCCACCCAGGTAGGTAGAAGACGAACTAGGAAAGGACACCCCATCTTGTTTAGGACTTTAAAAATATACAGCCACCATTTTGGGTCAATGGTGACCCTTGTGTCCTCTACCGCAGCTGCGATGATAGTCTGCGATAAAAGTTAACAAAAAGTCATTTAAAAAAGGTACATTGCCATTAGCCTGAAAAGAAGGACTTGTCACAGTAACCAGAATGTTACTGGAAAAGTGAGAAAAGGGATACAATGTTTCCTCTCAGAACTCTCAGAATAAGGTGGGGTGTGCTGATCTCTAAAAAGAAAAGTACAGGTAGGTTAAAATGGTTCTCCCTGGTTTGGTAACAGGGTGTTAACCAAGGGAAAATAAAGAAACATTACAATGGAAGTTCTGGGAGCTTCTAGTAACACTGTACAGAAAGTGCTGTGTGCTACTTCAGTAAAATGTAGATGCCAGAAATGATGGCGGAAAGCATGACTCCAAAGAAATATACCAAAAGGAGGTAAACAGGTTTTCCAAGATCAGAGTAAAAGAATGAGTAAGTGTGGGAAAAGGGTTCCACTCACCCTGGAGAAACAGACAGAAATCTAACAGTCCAACAAAAAGCACTGGGGGAAATCACAGGTGGAGAGAATTTCACTTAAGGAACATCTACTCTAACAGGAAGGAAACCTTTATTGTCATTGACCCAAATATTGCTTCTCCCTTTTTCTCTGCATGTTCATTTTGGTCTGTATGCTCCGCTTTTTTGTAAATAACTCCGCTTTCTATCTAGGTTTGCACTTATACTTTCCATACAAACATGAATACATATATATGATATGATATAGCATTTATAACGCGCCTATACACAGGTGTTTCCCAATTACCCATTCAGTGTGTTGTGGTCAGAGTAGGCTGGCTGCAATCAATTTTAGTGGAAGTGTTACTTTTGCTTATACTGCCCCTACCTCCTAAGCTTGATGCATTTTGGCACACACAGAATGCATTGTAAGATTGAAGATTGTTGCTGGGATAGGAACAATTGGTCCTACCTATGAAACAAATTGTTTCATCTTGAGAGTTCACTTCTGATGGGGACATGTAATCAGAGCTCCCATAGCTTGTGCTCTGTCCGTTTGTGATGTCTCATCTAGCTCTTAACAGACAAGGGACATAACTCCTCTAAGCCCACCGGTTCAACACCCCGTAAATGTTGCAAGCTGCATGGATTAATGCAAGATCTGATGTAAAAAATGCAACTAATCAATTTTCTGTAACTGGATTTCAATTTTTAAATAACAGAATCGTTGTTTACTGCCAGTTCTACTGTCAACGGTATGTTTATATTTCTCATAGGGGCCTGGTCGTACATCAGCCACAGGCAGAGCAATACAGCAGCATTAGTGGTGAAAAGCCTAAACCTCTCTGATGGCTGACAAACAGAAAAGCCAATAAGATATCGCCCCTTTACTTTGCCAAAAATACTTCTTTGCCACCTACCTCTTCAGCATTCACCTCATCAGACATTTACTTCTTAATGCATTTAGTCCTTCTTACCTTTACCTCACCTGCATCGTCAAGGTGGCAATGGATGCTGTAAGGTTAGGTTTGAGGTCAAGGTAGGAATAGGGGAAGAATATGGGTTAGAAAGGAGGTGTGACAGTGAAAGACTGAAGAATTAAAGGTATGAAGAGGTAAATGTGGCAAAGTGAATGCTGAAGAAGTGAAGACATCCATCCATCCATCCATCCATCCATCCAATAAGGCTGTGTCATTAGTCTCTGCTTGGCGTCTGGCAGTGATGCATGATACGCCGCCAAAGGTGGTGTGGGTTTTCTAGTATGAGAACTAGGAACAATGATCACGTGGGTATTTGGTCCAAGGATCAAGACCTGGTGTGTGTTATGGAAAACTCTATTGCAGGCAGAGGTATCATGTGGGTAGGCTGGGTGAAATTGTGCAGGGCCCACGTGGGGTTGTAAAGCCATGCCCTTTAAGGCTATACTTTTAGGAAGCACACTGTTAATGTTACCAAAACGCATCTTTGACTTTTCTGCATGGACCCCCGTTGAGTTGAATTTACCAAAACCCCTGAGTTTGTGTGCTCGGCGGCCACATTTTTGGGACTGGGATACTCTGGTTAGTTTCCCTATTTCTGCACAGTTGTATGGTTATAAATTCCAACTAACGTTGCTGTTTAGTGGATTTATTTGCAACTTTCAAAAGTAAGCATTAGTTTCTGCTTTACCATGCATTCGTGGAGTTCACCAAATAAATCCTCGTGGGAAGATTCCTTTAATTTGCATAATATTCAGCAGAGGCTCTCTGTAGCACAGCACTGTGACTAGATTCATCAGCAGTAAGCAACAACACTCTTGGGTAACACTCATCTTCTTAATCCTCCAATGCAGTCTTCTTTATACTGAATGTAAGGGCTTCTCCCTCAAATACATATTGCATGTCAGCCAGTGGCCTTCCTTCTTTCTTCATTTGTGTCTTTGGATTACCCTGTACATCTAACAAAAGAACAAGTTACTTCTTACCTTGTAACGTTCTTTCGATGGGATGTTCCTCCGACGTATTCCTCATCTTAGATATCTCCTTCCAGCTCTGCTGGCTTCGGAAAACTTTTTCTCTAGAGGGCGCTGCGCGTCGACGTCCTCCTGCCTATAAAGGCTGCACGCAGCGTCCGTTGCTCAGTTCCATTTTGTAGCCCACAATAATACTTTCTGGACTAACTAATCACCCTGAAGGAGCGTAAGCTGCAACAACAAGGGAAGTAGAACTGCGGGGATGGATGGGAGGGTCGATGAGGAATACATCGGAGGAACATCCCATCGAAAGAACGTTACAAGGTAAGAAGTAACTTGTTCTTCGAAGGGATTGTGTCCTCCGACGTATTCCTCATTTTAGATAGGCTCCCATAGCAGTATTCTATTATCGGAGGAGGGAGTACTGACTTCACGCTGTCTTCTATTGATGAATAGAATGCAGTACAGCCCTTCCAAACCTAGTCTCTTGACTGGAGGAGGAATCCAGATTATAAAAACGTGTAAAGGTATGGACAGACGAGGTTGCCAGTGAATTCGTCGAAAAAAATTGGTCGACCAGACAAATGGTTGAATCAAATTGGTCGAAAACCATTTCGTCGAATTTTTTTTTTTTCTATTTTAACCCTTTTTTTTTTTTTTGGGGGGGGGGGTCCCCCCCCCCAACCCCCTTTTTTTCTCTAAAAACCCATTTTTTAACAAAACGAAAACCCAAAAATAAATATATAAATAAAAAAATTTTTTCGACGAAATGGTTTTCGACCAAATTGCGTCGACCAAATTGCAGTCGACCAGTTTTTTTTCGACGAGTTGACTGGACACCGACAGACGACCATGTAGCGGCCGCACATATGTCTTTAACCGGCACGCCTCTTTTGAGGGCCGATGAAGCTGCAATACCTCTGGTCGAATGAGCCCTAAGGTTTTGAGGGGGCTCTTTCCCTGCCAGTTTATAACATTCCAGAATGGCTAGAATGATCCATCTGGAAATGGTCTGCTTAGTTATTGGTAACCCCAGCTTGTGACCTGTGTAACCTACAAACAGCTGGTCTGCCTGTCTTATCCTGGCTAGTCTACTAATGTAAAAACTTAAAGCCCTCCTAGGGTCTAGCCTGTGTAACCTCTCTTCCTCTTTCCCCGGGTGAGGAGGAGGATAGAAAGATGGTAGGGTAATCTTCTGAGTGATATGGAATTCAGAAACCACCTTTGGGAGGAAATTAGGCTTCACTTGCAGGACAACTTTGTCTTTGTGAAATATTGTATGAGGGGGTTTACAAGAAAGAGCTTGTAATTCGCTCACCCTTCTAGCAGATGTAAGTGCTATTAATAAAACAGTCTTAAGGGTAAGGAATCTTAACGAACAAGAATGGAGAGGTTTGAAAGGTGTACCCATCAGGAAAGTTAGTACTAAGTTTAAATCCCATAGGGGAACTTGGAATGGTCTTGGGGGATAAACATTGGTTAACCCCTTTAGAAACTGTATTACCAAGGGTAATTTGAAATAGGATGGTTCTTCCGCAGTACGCTTAAAGATGGATAGCGCTGCGAGATAGCCCTTAATGGTGCCAACTTGAAGGCCTGAATTTGCCAAATATAGTAGGAAGGACAAAACCATTGGTGTACCACATGAAAAAGGGTTGATATTCTGTTCTCTACACCAGCTGCAAAATCTGTTCCAACGGCAGCGGTATAAAGACTTTGTTGCTGGCCTCCTTGCCGAAAGCAACACCTCCATAACATCATCAGGGAGGTCCCAATCCTTGTACCTCAGCCGTTCAGAAGCCAAGCGTGAAGGTTGAGGGTTTTGATGTCTGGATGGAGAACCTGACCTCCCTTCTGTGAGAGTAGGTTCTCTCTGAGTGGAAGTCGAATTGGAGGGCAGATGGACAAGTCTAGAAGGTCCGGGTACCACGTTCTCCTGGCCCAATTAGGATCATGGTTCGCCGGAATCTTCTCAACCTCCTGATCATTTGAGGAATGACAGGGACCGGTGGGAACGCGTACAGAAGCGTAAACTCCCAGTCCACTATGAACGCGTCTCCCAGAGCTCCTCTCGGGGGAAATTCCCTTGAGCAGAACAGGTCGCATTTCCTGTTTAGGCTGGTGGCGAACAGATCTACCTGAGGGGTTCCCCAAAGGGCGAAGATCTCTTGAAGGACTTCCTGAGCTAGCTCCCACTCGTGGGAGACTGTGTTCTGCCTGCTCAGAGCGTCCGCTGTCAAGTTCTTCTCTCCGGCTAGGTGAACTGCCGATAGAGAGATTCCTTCTTGGATTGCCCAAAACCAGAGCTGCATCGCCTCTCTGCACAGGGGTAGTGATCCTACGCCTCCTCTTTTGTTGAGGTAATGCATGGCCACCGTGTTGTCCGTCATTATCAGGACGTTCTTCCCTTGTACAGCTGGCAGGAACGCCTTCAGCGCAAGTCTGATGGCTCTCAGCTCTAACAGGTTGATGTGTAGTCTGGACTCTGATGGAGACCAACGACCGCTGATGGTCAAGTCGTTGGCGTGGGCTCCCCACCCCGTGAGTGAGGCATCCGTGACTACTGTTATCTCCGGCCAGGGTTGCCAAAACTGTTCTCCTTTCAGAATGTTCTCCTGACAGGCCCACCACTGAAGGTCTCGAGCCACCCTGCCGGGAACCTGAAGAAGATCTGTCTTTCTCCCTGAGAATTGTGACCACTGAGTCCTCAGTGCCCACTGGAGGGATCTCATTCTCAGGCGAGCCTCTGGCACTAGGAAAATGCAGGATGCCATGAGGCCTAGCAACCTCAAAAAGTCGAAGGCTGGGAGACGTTGGGCATGCTGGAACTTGGTAACCATCTGTAGAATATCTTGAGCCCTCACCTCTGGTGGCAAGGCTTTTCCCAGGGAAGTATCCAGGATCGCTCCTATGAACTGGAGTCTCTGCGATGGTATCATTTGTGACTTCTTTAAATTGAGGGATAAGCCCAGTCTGTGAAGGAAGTGGCACACGTGATTTAGCTGGATCTGAGCTTGTTCCGGAGAAACAGCCCTGATCAACCAATCGTCCAGGTAGGGGTAGACGTGAATCCCTTCCCTCCTTAGACTTGCAGCCACTACCGACATTAACCTGGTGAAGACCCTCGGGGCGGAGGTCAGCCCAAATGGCAGCACTCGAAATTGAATTGCGAACCTCAGGTATTTCCTGTGTTTGAGATGGATAGGCACATGGAAATAAGCGTCCTGAAGGTCCAGAGATACCAACCAGTCCTGGAACTGAAGGGCCTGGAGGATCTGAGAAAGAGTGACCATCTTGAATTTGTCTTTTCTGAGGAATTTGTTCAAATCTCGCAAGTCCAAGATGGGTCTCAGTCCTCCGTCTTTCTTTGGAATGAGAAAGTAAGGGGAGTCCCAGCCCTTGTTCCTCTCCGCTACAGGTACCGGTTCTATGGCACCTTTCTCTAGCAGGTCCCAAATTTCCTGCAAGAGGAGCGGATCTGGAGCTTTCTGAGAGCTGATCCCCGGTGGATGACTCTGAGGTATACGTAGGAAAGGCAGGCAGTAACCTTGGGCAACTGTTTCCAATGCCCAAGCATCTGACGTGATAGCCTGCCATACCGCCAGATGTTGAGTCAACCTGCCTCCTACAGGTGTCCTGTGAGGGAAGTCCTCAGAGTGGTTTTGGGGCGGCTGATGCAGATGCCGATGGTAAAGAGGCACCTGCTGTTGCTGCGGCTTTTGAATATGTACCCCGTCCACCTCGGGTAGTTCTTCTTTGACCCCTTTGAGCCGGTCGTCCTCTACCTCTTCCGAATGCGGAGTAGAAGCGAAAGGACTTGCCCCTCGCAGAGGTTCCTGTGGGACGAAAAGGAGTCTGACGGATTGCAGCTCCTAGGGATTTTGCTGCTGCTTTTGAAGTTTGCAGTTTCTCTAAACTGTCATCCGCCTTTTTCCCGAACAAAGAAGAGCCATCGAATGGCATGTTCAAGAGTCTGGCTTGCACATCTGGGGCAAAACCAGACTTTCTCAACCAAGCGAATCTCCTGGTTGATGTACTTGCCGCCATTGCTCTGCTGATACTGTCAGCCGAATCAATGCCCGTCTGGAGGGATTCGCACATAGCGTCTTTACCGTCCTGTATAATATTCAGGAACGCATCCCTTTCTTCTCCCTCCGGGATGCAGTCAGCCGCTGTAGAAGCACACTCCCAAAGTGTATGGCTGAACCTAGCAAGGGTGCAAGTAGCATTAACAGATTTTAACGCCATGCTACATGCTGAAAAGACTTTCTTTGCCATAGCATCATATTTTTTATCATCCCTGTCCTGTGGGACAGTAGGATAAGCCGCCTTGACATCGGTAGAGGATGCTGCCTGTACCACCAGACTTTCTGGGGATGGGTGTTTAGACAAAAACTCTGGGTCTGTAGAAGATACCCTGTACTTTGTAGACAGTTTTTTATTTACTGCTGGTACTACATCTGGGGTTTCCCAGTTTGTCATGATCTTTCTCTGAAGAGCTTTATGAAAAGGCACCACAGGATCCTCCTGTGAGCCTTTGTCAAGAATATCCGTGAGGTCATCTTGTTGGAAAGATTGTGAAGGTGCAGACCACCCCATGAACTCTGTAATCCTGGCCATTAAGGCTCTGTAGGGGGTTTCAGCATGCTCCCCTGGGTCTGGCTTAGCAAACTCCACCTCAGGGGAAGTGTCTAACCCACTTGCCTCATGTAAGGAATCATGAAGATCCTTTAACCTGCGCTCTTCAGAGGAAAATTCCTCTCTAACTGGGGTTACAGGTCCCTGTAACTCAAATGTGTCTTCCTGTTCAGACAATTCACCCTCTTCTAAAATTGAGGATATAGTTCTCAATTGTTCTGAACTCATAAAGGGAGTAAATCCCATTTCCAAGGCAGAGGGTGTCGAACTTGTCATTATCGGCCTCGAAAACGTCAATGTCGTCGACGCCGAAGGCTTCGAGCGTGGCGTCGAAAACAAAGGCGGAAGCCTCGAAGACCTCGACAGAATTGGAATTCTACTCGACAATCTCAAAGCCATCGACGCGAGGACCTGGGGATAGTCACTGGATGTGTGGTAACCGTGACTTTTCTTGGCGTCGACGCCGGTGTCGAAGCTGGCGTCGAGTCGACAGACCCGTGTGTCGAAGGTCCCTTCGACAACGGCGTCAAAGACATCGACCTCGACGTCGACGGAACCCTCGTCGACGGCGTCGACGGAACCTTCGAGGAAGGTTTGGCGGTCATAGTCCTACTCGAGGGTTCGAGACGCGCTCGAGAGGTTTCCTTCGCCGGGTACTGCGACTCGTGGCGTTTTTGACCTTCGGGTCTTTCGACCAGAGCATCGCTCTCGGCAGTCTTCGAGGGGGTCGAGGCCGCTTTCTCGAAGACGCTCATCATATTTTTTCGGAATTCCTCCCATTCAGCCCGATAACTATGTTTCGTGGGGCAAGGGATTCTTTTTGGCGAAACAGAGGAAGAGGAAGATGGAGAAGGGGATCTTCGACGTCTCCTCTTCGAGTGCTTCGATCTCGAGGAGTGATGAGACCCACTCCAAGACCTGGAGCGTGAATGGTGACGAGGAGACGAATGTCTCGACTTCGTCGACGAAGAAGCTGCTTTAAAAGTCTTACCTTTCTCCAGCTTCCCCCTAGGCTCCTTCAGGGCCTTAGCTGTCATGGACATACAGTCCTCGCATTCCGAACAATGGTGTTCAGCTCCCAAACACCACAGACAAACTCTGTGAGGATCGGTCAACAACATCTTTTTCCCACAATCTCGACATTTCTTGAAGCCGGATCGAGGAGTTGTCGGTTCCGACGAGGAAGCCATCGAGTACGGATCAAATAACTCGAGGTAAATAGGATTAATCTGACTAAGAACTGAGCAACGGTATTCCGAGGCACTGAGTAAGCGCGGAAAAACGGAACTGAGCAACGGACGCTGTGCGCGGCCTTTATAGGCAGGATGACGTCGATACGGCGGCTGTCGAAGGACATCGACTCGGAGGACGTCGACGCGCAGCGCCCTCTAGAGAAAAAATTTTCCGAGGCCAGCAGAGCTGGAAGGAGATATCTAAGATGAGGAATATGTCGGAGGACGCAATCCCTTCGAAACATCTTTATTGGCTGTTTGCGTGGTCAACTAATCCAACAGTCTGCTTTTTATAGAACCAGTAGCCTTGTTGATGGCTTTTGTTTTCAGGGTTTTAATGCCAACATTTTCAACATATAAAAAACATGCAGAACTATGCAGCTTGTACATTCATGTTGATGTTCTCCTCTCCCCGTGTTTTAAGAGGTAAAGATTATCCAACAGGTTCAGTTTACAAGGAATGAAGCAAGAGGTGTCAAATCTTTGACTCACAAATGTCCCCTAATTAAGCCATTCACTTGGGGTGTTGCCTCTTAAGATTGTTGATCTATCTTCACCACCAGCACATTTAGTAATGTATAAGGACAACTTAGCACTAGCAATTTAGTATGGACCCACTTTCAGCACAGTAAACACAAATTCCTCAATATGATATCTGTTGTGGGAACTTCCAGTCTTTCGTCCCCCGAAGCCCTTTTGGCAGTCCGCCTATGGGTTAAATGGCATGAGCAGCTCTGCGTTTTCTATTAAGTTTTGCATTTTAGGCTTTAATTTCCAACAAGCACTACAACATAAGATGGTGTGATCCTTTGGCTAAAGTGGGTTACACACTGAAGCAAAAAAAAAAAAAACTTAGTGATCCTTCTCCAGAGACTATAGGAACTTTGAAATCCACAAAGAGGTCAAACTTTCTTAAACAGCCTGCCTGCTTAAAGAAAATACCCAACTCTACAGTCAGTGTAGGTGCCCACTGGTTATGTTTTATGTAAACCTTTAAGCTCCTCTCCGCTGTGACTGAACATGGCAGCCAAAACAATTTGAAAAGGGCACAAAATGAATGAGGCTTTGTGGAAAAGCAGTCGGTCACAGTGGAGTCTCATTAGCGGTACACCAATAATCATTTGTACTTCGCAGAGGGAAAAAAAAAAGTGAATTTTCGAGACACAAGCAAAATACATCAGTATTATGCACTACTTGTCAAGGTACAAGACATTTTCACCATGCACCAACTAGGTGCGATGTAAGAAATATGGTCTGGTCATGATGTACATTTCCAAATTGAGCAGGGCTTAGACGGTTGGTGATGATGAAGCTATAAGAATGGCAGAGATCAGCTCCAAAGCAGGCACAACAGATGAACTTGTAGCCCATTTGTTCAAAGATGGTGTAAGACTTCTAACATATGCCACATACACAAACAGCAATACACACCTGCATCTGGTCAATAATCGGTGTCCAACCTTCTAATTCAATTTACCACTGAAGCAGGCACGCTGCTACCAATTTAGACAGGACTAATTTCAGTCCAGTAAGAACTGGCAACTAGCAGGCAGATGAACAAAAGACAGGCTTATGTAAAAGAAAACTGGTTTAAAGACAGGCAGTTTTTATACATTTTACCAGTTCTCTCCTCCCCCAAAACCCATGTCTCGTACCCATTATAATCCTTCATTTCAACCCTTTACTCAATATCTCAGTGACACACATTTTCTTTGTCAGGGAGTGATGCCACTAATGTGATGTAAGACCAGCCTAAGTTAATCATTCCTTAAGAAGCACCAGCAGGAGTCAAGGATGCACCCTTTGATGAAACACTGGGAACCACCAAACAGTAAGTCATAAGATTATGTGCTAAAACAATGACACTGCAAGAGGTCAGTGTCTAACATTTTTTTATTGACAAGGTGTTTTACTTTTTAAAAACACTGAAAGTGTGATATGGCGTGTTAAGGATGCATTAGCAGCACCTGGGCCCCTTCTGCTGGCCCAAAGCAATCGCTGAATATTGACATAAATAAATCTTAACAAAAAACACACTAATTTGGAAAATTGCAGTTTGCAGTGAAAGTTAGAGGGGTCAGCAGGTAGTCTGGGTGCAGTCAGAAGAACTGAATAACATTGTTCAACCCTTTCAAATATTTAAAGTTGGCACAAAGAACCTTATTTACTACTTTTTCAGCCCCACACCCCGATGAACAATCAATCCAGATGCAGTAACTTAGTTCTTGGTTTGTGCTCTCCCCAGAGGGGAGGAAGCCTGGAGTACAGGGCTGGGCCTCCCCCCTCCTCTGTCCTTTACAATAAAGGTTATGCTAGCAAATGTGTATGGGCACCTTGTACGCTGCCATGAGTGCCAGATGAGGCACTTAAGTTTTCTTTGATGCAAGGGCATAGGTGGTTTGGAGAGGCCAATGAATTGAGTGAGCTCTGCTAAATCATGGAAAAACACAATCTTTCAGCCCACATACCACACAAGGCCAATACTAGCTCCCTGAAGATTCTACTGCATCATGCAAAGACCGTTCTGAAATTCCAACCCGGCCGCCCCTTCACTCTGACAACACTAAGCCAACTCTCCAGAATGGATCCATAGGATCATTTGCAATACTAAACTCTTTGATAATATGGTACATTTACCCAACCTGTAATTGCATTCCTGCGCTTCTACCCAGATGCTCCACAGAAAAGGGAGCTTTAATGTTTATTGACATCATAACTAGCCCTTCCAGGCCAAAGAGCAGCAGAAAAAGCAAGGCAGGCTTAACAGGTCAACGCCATAAATCTTGTTCTTGAATAAACATTGAAGTAATCACCAGGTGCACCTTATACAGCAGCAAAAGACTTGTAAAAACATCTTAATTAGCCCTAAAATAAGTCCAGCAATTGACTTTTGTGGGGACACAGGTAATCGATCTTGCGCTCTATTTTGTTTTGAAACCAATCACAAGGGGCATAAAGCTTTCACAAACTATCCTAATAGACTATACTTGTAGAAAATATTCAACTCTGAAGTGCAGTGAGCGATTTTTGATTCCTTGCGACAGGAGGTTCGCAGCCCTAACCTTATTTTTGTAAAAACAGAGTTGAGTGCCATCTCCTCAACTTTGAAACCTGCAGGATAATTGTACCTCCATTTTCGATAATGTTCTAACTCACGAGGATGCACTGCCAAATGTTTCCTAAAAGCACAGAAAACATTGCATCCAGCGGGGTATGTGATCAACTCTTGTAAGGCTATGGCAACAGTTCATATACCTCAACATTTTCAACTATACCCTAATGGCAGGCACATTCTCTGCCCAACTTTCGCCATTTTTGTAACCATGATTTTATAAAACCTGACTGCCACCATGGAGAATTAAAAACGTGGAAAGCAAAATTCTTTGAAGAGATATCAAAAGATCTAATGAAGATCTTTTCCGAAAAATATGTTAAGGTTTTTACAGAAGTTTGTGTTTCACAGCACGATTATAAATGTTTGCCTACTGCATTGTTTCCCACTGCTAAGCACCCATTTTGAGGGTAAACAGTCCTGGCTAGCTCATATTTAATGAGCCTGTGTTGAATGTTGATCGACCCAATTCTCATGTTACTTAATGCAACAACCCATAGGTTTACAAAGAACTAACATTTCATATAAACCCTTTCCCCAGTTGCCTCATGCCTCCCAATGGGCAAGATCACGTTTTGGTGACCCGTAATGGGGTTTGTAAGGAAATTGTCATTTTATGCATTGGAGGGCACACATCACAACACTAGGATCTTCCCAGATTACCCCTAGGTGGTTGTGCCGTGAGGTACATGCAGGGAGACCCTACATTACTCCCTATGCATCCAGACCTGAAGGACTTGGATGGCGGAACACATTTATAAAATGCCCCCTTTAACCTCTTAAGTGCCAGGCTATTCTGCAAGTCTATGCAAAAAGGACGTGCATACTCGTCCTTGGCACCGCACCCTGTGGACATACCATTATTCTTGAGTTTTGCCAATGACCAAACAACAATCCTCCACATCCCTCAAACCCACCTCTTTCCAGGGCCTAGAATATAATAAAATTAATCCATAAAACCCTACAATTTCCATATCAAAATGTCATTATTTTAAGCTGCTCCTGATGTCACAATGCCTTTTGCTCCACAGCATCAGCAGCCTTACAAGCCGACTTCCCCCAGTGACTAGCTTTAAAGTGTTCTTTCCAGTGAACTTCCTCTGGTTCAACAGCATCATAAAAATTATATTTAAAAAAGCTCACATCGATGTTTGTTTATGGCTCTGCTAATGGCAGTTCAGGGCAGGAGGCATTTGGACCAGTTTATCTTGCCATAGAAATGTCTTGTGAATTGCACAAAAAAATAAAAAATAAACACATTTACAGTTGGGCCGCTTTCTCACATAAATTGATCACTTCTCCTATGTACACCACATAGCAAACTGTGCCTTGATACTTAAACAACAGATGCCGTTATAAAATGTAATGGTACTCATTTTATAGACCATGAAAGGCTAAGTCAGGCCTTCTGAGATGCAAACCTGTGAGCTGTGCTTTACAAGCAAAGTTCAGCATAGGGCATGGACTCCACAGACCTATTTAACATTTTACTTTTTTCAAAGCACTCAAGCCCACATGCCAAACGCAGTCCATCTGTTTGAAAAAGTGAAAAATCAATGCAGGTGAAAATGCTCACCAGTTTGCAAGACTTTCTGGGCTTGGCTGTCTGCAAGGCTCACCAAATACCAGGAGCATTCATCATCGGTCTTTCCACGGTGTTTACCATTGATGAACAACGGGGAGGCCCGCCTACACTGATGCAATACCTGGCCTCTTCAGAAGGTTACAGACGAACTCCATAGTCAAAGAGGCTTTCTATCAAAATACCTTGCACTTCACACCTGCATTTACTGCAGGATCACACGACAAAGAACTAAATTACGTATAAATTACATTTCCGCACGTGTCCTGTTCTCATTTAAATCCTGGTAGTGTCTGCAGATATGATAAGACTGACCACAGACAAAAAACGAAGTCCGAAACTGCCTCACAAAGTCTGGTGTCACTGCCACCACTTTTCTTCTCAGGTCACAAATAAAAAATAAAACAGTCCAGGATATGTTTGGGAACCTAGACATGCATGCCAAAGAAGACCACAACACAAAGCCCCAATGCGAACTGACCGAGTGGCCTTACGCCAAAGAAATGGTGATGGTGATCCTAACAAATCCAAATATTTTGGATAACTTTTTTTTTTTTTTTTTTTTTTAAAGATGGCACTCAGTAGAGCAGTGATTTAAAAGAAAAAACCTGTTAGAGCATATTCCCCTCCATCTGTGATAAAAATGATTTTACAAACTAAAATGATATCCACCGGCTGTGACCAAGAATGACCACCAGGTGTCTTCCCCCCCCATCCCTCCCCTAGCCCTACGGCAAACCAGTGACCGCTATATACGACAATATAAATATATACTGCATATATGTATATAAAAAGACATGTCCGTGTTTAGAAAGTAAATACAAGTAAGTTGTGTGCCGGCCTTTGTTCATGTTCATATATAATATAGCTTTTTTTTGCACTAATACCTTTCCTTTAAAAAACAAAAAACACTTCGCAGGGAGTATAAAATAAAAATCATCAAAAGTCTTGAATCCTATCCGGGGGAGGGGACGCCAGTGGAGGGACCCCACCCCCAGTCCGCCGTCAGATCATTGCAATGCTCTCAGGGTTACAGTTCAGGTGGGTGGATGTGCTGCTGCTGGTGGGTGATTTGCACCCACGGGCACCTGAGAGCTGGATGGCAGCAATCATTGTCTCACCGGACACATCGCCAAACTCGTACGTGAAGGTGCCATAGAAGACCAGGATGTCGATGACAAAGACCCACTCACAGATGGCGGCAAGGTGCTGCAACATAGAGCTCTCATGGATGAAGAATATTCCGCCTGAGGTGCAGGTTAAGGAGAAGTCTTAACTAAAGAAAGCACAATTACTATGTCATCCAGTCGTGTGTGGCGTGCACGCACTAGAGATTACGATAAAGCATAGTCAAGCTTTTCCAAGTACCAAATGTAAAAAAAATACACATCCTGTTAATGCAGAACTGCAACCACACCACACCTTTACCAATGGAACTCAATCTTGACCTGTAGTATTCCCTCGCATTACAGCACGGAGGTACAGCTACATCTCTGACAGTAAAAGGGTATTGGGGAGTAGGCTGGTGGCAGCTGTACTGTTTGGCAACACCATACATGAAGCTCTTTTGACCGCATTAGTAGCCAATCCACCTATATAGTAATCAATGCGGTACTAAGGAACTTTTTCAGTTGTATCTCGAGCCATTTTGTTTGGATACATTTCTTTTTCGTAGTGGACCAAGAGTCATGGTTAAACGTCTGTTTTGCTGACACAAGCTTAAGTTTATAACAGTGCATAAAGTCCACCTGCACATCTCAACCTACAAGCTGTGTATATCCCCTGTCAGCCGCCACAGCAATCCACCAAGAAAAAACCGTTTCTTACTCTGTGCACACACAGTGTGAACAGGCACAGGAGTGTTGTGAAGGCAGCACAAGATCACATGGAGAAGAGAGGTGCGTGCCATCTCCAATTATTTGCTTGTGTAGAGGAGGTTCTGAGACTCCCCACGCCAACCAGTGTTCAAGTGGAAGGACAAAATTTACAGTCCGAAATTAAGGAGGGAAGAAGCGGAAAAATCATCCTTCAGAAGATAGAGAAGAAAGTGAATGATCTTTTCAAATTTAAGAATCTGTGTCTCAGCTTCTAGCAGAAGCTACCGGGTATTAGAAGCACAGCACGAATGGCGATTTTAAAGGACCAATAGGGAAGGGGGGGAGGGGCAGACAGGGAGTCAAGAATAGGGTTTCTAGCTGCCATAAAATTTCAGATTATCAAACAGAGTCTGAAAAAGCAATGAATGAGCAAGTCAGAAATTGGTTATTTTATACACTTCCCCCTTCCCCAGTGTGTCGTGAATGTAACTGAAAGTTGTCACAGCTGCAGGCCAGATGCCCAAGAGAGGTCTCCACGTTTCAGCAACTCCTGCAGGACCATGTTAAATTAGACCCAAAAATCCCACAGAAAACCTTTAAAAGGTCAGGCTCCATGAAGCCATCAAGGATGACTTGTTAAAGCATAGGCGAAGAGGCTGCCTCCCCATAAACTGGCAGGCAGCCCTCATCAATGAATCGTCCAGGTAAGGGTAGAGATAGACCCCTTGGAGACAAAAGGTGGGAGGCGATTGCTGCCATCAGGTTGTTAGGTAAGATTTTCCTTTCAGTGATAAAATCTTCCTGACCTGCATCAACCCCCATGACTTTTTGATGGACTTTGCGATTATTTTTCCCTTATTTGGTGAGTGAATCTTTACCCCCCTCCCACCTAGTATTTTACTCTTTATGGGTAACCTTTTTATGTCCCTCCATAGTGTGTGATTGGAGTTATAGTTTCCTATAACTTTGGACCGACTAAAGTACTATGGCAGCACACATTTTGAATGCAGTTGCTTCCTCTCAATTTCTCTCTAATGTACTTCGGTGAACTTCCGTTCCCAAGGGGTAAAGTGGAATTTACATCCGCTTTACATTTTATATAGTGAGCCAGCACACGCCAACTTATGTGGAGAGCTGGGGAGATACAATGTATACCCTTGCTTACTTACCTGGTAAAATGTTTGTTACAATTGCAAGTTTAAATGGCTGGTGACAGTGAAATTACTTTTAGTCGTTATTACTTAGACTGTCAAATCACAGGCTTTAATGCACAGGGGGCCAGCTTTTTTCGCCATTTCTTGTTTCTTGGGTCTTCTTCTGCCGTCCTATGCAGGAAAGACCCTGGTTAAGTTATTTCTTTGGTGGGAATCCTTTGAATTCCCCACAAAGGTTCCAGAATGTCTGAGAAGGCAGGAAGCGAGGGAGGAGTCCAAAACTCTTCAGGCTTTTGTCTTTCACCTAGCCTGAAATTAACCAAGTCCTAATGGGGGTGGGGGGGGAGGGCTGGCTGTCCTGACTGGATAGCAAGACCACCCCTTTTTATAAACTGCAGGGAGAGTTTGCAGTAGTTGTGCTGTAGTTCCTGATAAATATGGAAGCTGTCGACATGTCGATCACTGTAACCAAACCCGAAGAGGAAGATGAAGAAAAGACGGCTGTAACGATTTCCAGCGACTAGATCGCCTTCAGTGTAACCAGGCCTGATGCAACACTTCCTTCCAGGCGACCTGGGGGTCCCAAATGCGATGACTCCTACCCAGAAGCTGGTGGAATCCACTTGTCTCAAGAAGACCTGCAAAACGAGCCATCCCTCAACATGCTGTGACCTTGCTGGGCTGCAAACCACCAATACCAGGGGACCTCTGGCCTGGGTGCAATGCATGGGCTTCCGAAGTCAGAATCTTGCTGAACCTTTGGTGGATTTCTGCTGGACCTCCATAGATATGATTCCAATCCCTGAAGTCCCCTCACCAGAGTGCAGGACAGAAAGTGAAGAAAATCTGGTCGGCAATATTCGTCCTTCATCTGGCGCCTGTAAAAAGGCACCAAATCCACAGTGCCGCGAGAAGCTGATAAGAATTCTTTGTTGTAAGGCTCCCCCATAGAGGACTGCTACAAGTTTTCCTTTAGTGTCCATTTCTTTAGTCTCTAGACCAAGAAACCAACGACTGGAATCCTGTGCTGCTGCATCCTGAAGGCATCCACCCAGAAGCTCTTCTTTTCTTCTAAAGTAATGTGTTGGCTAGGGTAATACTTACCTTAAGTCTTGTATGAATCCTGTGAGGCTGAGTGGGCGATTCATGCTGTTGGGTTGCCCATATAATTCACCCAGGCCTAATGCTGGAACGCATATAGGGAGCCTTCTGTGAGGAAGGTAACTCAGAAGCTAATACTTACTTGTGTGAAGAGATTTCCTCAGAGAACTATGACTTTCCTGCAACAACCTATCCTGACCTGACCACTAGAGCCCTCTTCTGCCTCTGAGAAAACTCATGCTATAGAGTGGGCAAGGACTTTAAAAGGTAAGGCTTCTGTCGGGAACATAAGTGTGAAAAGCACTTACTTGCTAAAGAAGTTAGTGTGGTAACTGTATCTCTGTAAAAGAAAAGTTACAAAGTGTTGTTAAGTTTATACTTGCCTTTGAGTTGCATACTGGCCCTCTAAAAAGTATATACACTATTTTACTTTCTTTGAATGGGGTTTCCCTCCCTTCTAAAAAGTAATGTGTGTTGGTACGGTTTTATCATTTCTAAAGTGAATAAGTAAAAGCTTACCAATAGGGTTTACCTACCTTGAATAACAGATTATCATTCAAACGGCATCATTGGGGTTTGCTTTCCCCGGATCTGCTGCAAGGTATTTCTAAAACAGTCTTGGAGTTAATACGTGCCTTGAGTTGCTTTTTAGCCCGTCGTAAAACCTATACGAGTTCTTACTTAACTGAATTCTTAAAAGTAAATGTACCCCACTTCTGAACTTCTCCCTCTACCCAGACTGCCCCTTGCACTTATAACCTTGTGATGCACTTGCGCAGTAGGATTGTCACAAGGCCAATATAACGGTTTCTTTGTTGTTGTATTCTTATGACTTTCATTGTCACCCCTTCCCTCCCCTCTGTCTTGAGGCACCTGGAAACACCTGTGTATAGGCGCCACACAAATGTCCAATAAATACAAACATATAATTAATAGGTATAGCTTTGCCATTCTAAAAGTGTATAGTTGGGTTTTGCTTTCCCTGAGCTGCTTAAGAGCAGTTATAAAATAGTCATAAAGGTCTTACCTTAGAAACACTTCTGAAAAATATACTGGGTAGAACTACCTATTAGGTAGCAGATAGTTCTGTACCAATAGGTCGATTACTTACATAAACATTACATACATTGTGTCTTTCTTAAACTGTAATTGGGTTATGCTTTCCCTGAATTGCTTTGTGCATTCTAAATAAAATAGTCATTGAGTGTTCATACTTCAGCTTTCTGGAGGGCCTTAAGCTACTCATTGATACGAGTTACTTTACTAGCTCTGAACTGTGTTCTAAAAAAGTAATACTGGTGGTGTAACTGTATCCATTCAGGAATGAAGAAAGTTACACATGTGGCAAGGGATACTTGTAACCAGGGGTGAGCGAGGTGGGGGCTGCGGTTTATTAAGTGATTCTGTAATTGAATAACACTGCATGCTCTGACCAATAGGATCTACTACCCTTTAATTGCTTATTGTAATCTAAAAGTAGCTAACCAGTCCCCCACCACCCCCAAGAATAGCATATTACAATCATGAATGTATAACCATTAGGTTTTACCCACCTTGACTTGCTTAAAGCTCCGCTAACTAAAGTTATACCTTGGTTTGTATGCCATAGGCATTGTGTTGGTTTTTATATGTGGGTTTATAACTGATGTGAATATACTTACTTACCCAAGATTTCTCTTGGCCTACTGAAACCATTATTTTTACAATACATAGTGCATCAGTTATTCTTTGAACCATATGTATGCTACAATTTCTTTGCACTAACATACAGCCCTCTCTCCCCTCTAAGATAAGCCTGGCTGATTTGTCCATGCTATCCCTACCTCAGGTGATACAGGCATATACTAAGAGCTGGAGATGCTGTATTGCCTAGGTTGTATGGTTTGATGAAGCCCTTAGTTGGACTTTAGAAAAACTGTTCTAACACAGGTTCATAAAAACTCTGGGGTAGAGTTCAGCCCCAAAGCCAGCACCCATACTGCAAGTCTCTCTTCCCCACATAGGGGCATGAAGGCTGGCATCCATAAGAACCACCATGAACTGCCAGTCGCCCCCACACAGAACTGACATGATCTGCACCCCTGAAACTTTCCAAGGGAATGTAAAGATTAAAATGAGACAGGTGTAGGACTGTCTTCTGGCCTTACTAGTTTGGAATGGTGGAAAACCCAGAGAAGAAGCCAGATCCCTGCTGTGAGGGTCTTCTTCCACTGCCCATAGGCCAAAAAATCTCTGAATCTTCAGATTGACAGAACTATCGACGCGATGGGCAGGAAGGTGGGGTTATGGATGAAAGGACAAAGACAAAAGCCCCACCAAAAACTCAAAAAGGAACCACAGGTACTCTAGCATGGCCTTCCATGGAGCGACAATCTGACCCCACTAGATTGCTGTGAGGGTTGAACCAACCTTTCGTTGTTTAGACTTTGCCTCAGCTGAGCTGGAGGAGAAGCCTGGAAAGAACGCTTTAGGGGTGGAGCTCTGGTGAACAGTCCTGCTGGTGAGCTCTCCTTTCTTGAAACCTTTCTTGAAACCTTTTAAACCCTCCAAAAGAATGTAATCTCTGTTTTTCCTGGGAGGAGAAAGAGCTTTGACTGCTGGGCCTTAGTAAGCACTGCCAGGGAATCATCAATTGCAGAGTTTAACAGGTCAACCCTGTTGAGTGGTGGGGGGTCCACGATCATCATCTGTGTGTCAGAGTTGAATATGGTTGACCTCATGTATTCCTGGCGCCTTACATCCACACCAATTGGCATACCTCTGGCCATCTTGTCTATGTGGTCCACAGTAGACAAGAAATCTTGTGCTACCTGGCATGCTTCTGCCAACCCTGTTGTAAAGTAGTTCTGTTTGTCTTGGGCAGGAATTGCTCAAATTCAGGCAACGCCTTTCGAAGTCTTTGGATTGTTACTGCTAGAAGAGCAGTTAGGCAAGATTGTATGTAGTACCATTTGGGTGCACTACAATAACCCTGACCTCCTGCCAATAGGGACCCAACCTTTGGTATAAGTCTGAACTACACAGGTTGTTAGTGCAGTCGAGCAGCCAGGCTTATCACAAGAGGGGTCAATGTGAGCATTAATGTTGTGACACAGATTTTCACAATACAGTTATCCAAATCAACACTTATACTCAAGGTTTCTTGATAAAACAATTATTAATTTATTTCACAGTCAGTTATATAAGCCTTCTTCAAAAAAGGGAGCAAAACATGTAACACTTCGATATACTTCAAAACACACTCTTAGTTTCTCTAAATCAGATGATACCCATTGGGGATGGCGCACACACACTTCCAACACCCTCAGGTGACTTAAATAGCTAGGACACAGTGGACATCGATTTATCACTGGTACATTTAGAGCAATACTGTTTTTGGTGAGAAAGATCAAATAGAGGAATAAAACAGGTTAACAAATAATTCCTAAACTGCTAAGTACTTTTTAAAACCTTCCAAAGCAGAGTAACTAACCCTTTCCTGGGGAAAGGCCAAAGCACAAAATCAGATGTAAAGAGGAGTCTCTCAGGGAGCCAGGACACCCAATGTTAATTGCACAATGTCAAGGTGAGCTGAAGATCATCTTTTGCAGGTAGGAAAAAAAGTCTTGCACAATGTTTGTAGAAATGTTTGTAGAAAATAGAAGACTTGAAGGGCCACAAGCAGAGAGGCTTGTGAGGGGCAAAGCTTTAGCAATTCTGCAAGATAACCAAGACAGGTCTCAATTGAGAGCAAGTAAGGCTACACAACAAGAGGTACGTTCTCATCGACTTTACAGTACCTCTGGTTAGAAGAAATGGTTCCAGCTGGCTTCTGTTCCTGTGCAGCTCTACAGATCATGTTGTTCCTGAGCCTCAGTTGTGGGGAAAAGAGGGAGGACGTCTGGGGACTCCTGCTCTGCAATGGGAAGGTCAGCAGCAGCAATAGGCAAACTTCAATTCAGCGTTTCAGCTCCTCCTGTCTGACAGGAAATAGCAACACTGCGGTTCTCACATACCACTTCAGACTTTCCTTGCTTCTGGGGTCCAACACTCTGTTGAGGGGGCTCATGCTTGGTCAGTCCTGCATCAGGGAAGTTCAGAGGAAGTTCAGAGGATCTTCCTAGCGCTCTGGTCCAACTTAAAAGCAATGCACGCAATCTGGTGTTCCTCTCCCTGGATCTCGGTTCCAGCAGCAATTGCAGTGGAAATACAACCAGCTTCGAGAGGATGTCCAGATGGGCTTACTTGGAGTTGACTGATCCCACCAACTCAAAAGGGAGAAGTCGTGCTTGCAGGGCTTCTCTAGTCGAGTTGAATTCAGAGCTTCAGCACAGCAGCAGGGCTTCACCGGGAAAGCAACGGTGCAGGAGTTGCAGCAGGCATCCCTTCCAAGTTCTTTTATACAGGTTTCTCCCATTCATTCCAGCCTAGCTGTCAACCACAGAGCAGGGTGGCTGTCCTTGCCGGACAGCCAACCGGCCAATCGCCTTTGGGTGCATTCCTGTAACCAAGGGGATTAAGCACAGGGAGTTTCGGGCACCTCCCTCACTTCCTGCCCCTGCCAGACATACTGGAATCAGAGGCATGCTTCCTTCGCGAATCCTGCCAAAGACAAAATGAACAAAGGGAACAAACCTGGTTTGGTGCGCATGGTAAATCTCAAGAAGGACCTTCGTTGCCACCAGCCATTAATTGTAGGAAGGGTAACAAAAATGTTACACGAGAAACTAGACAGTAAGTAACCCCTCCAGCACCCTATGGTAAGATAATGTGTGCTGGGTCTAGAAAGTTACAAAATATAAGTAAAGTCAATTTCACTTTATTGCTCTTGGAAACAGTAGTTTCACCAAGAGAAGGTATTTAAACCTTTGGGAAATCTAAGACTTCCCTGTGCCACTGCACTGAAGGTACTGTGTGACACCATGTAAAGTTTGTCAGACTCCAAAGTCAAAAGAAACACAGAGAATAAAACACATTAAAATTACATGAGAGATAAAAGAAAAAGTCCTAAAGTCCAGCAAAAAGAGCTGGGGGGTCTCCAAGGTAGAAGGGTATTAACACATTTCTGAGAATTCTCCATAACAAGGGCGTCCAGGTTCGCCGGTTGCAGGTGAAGGGCAGAGTTCTTGTCAATTCTTTTGCCCATGCTTTTTTCTAGCCGGTCCTTTCTCAAGACCTAGGAGGAGGCCAAGGGATAAGGCCCCTGGTGTAACCTTTCAGTTCAAGGAGGCTGCCGCAACCACTGTAGAGCTATAATGGGGTTGTGAAGCCAGGCAGACCTTCTTGGATGGCAAAGGCCTGTATCTAGCATCCACACTGAGTGCCTGAGTAGTGTGGGACTTTAGCCACAGGTTCTGTGCTTTTGCCAAAACATTTCTTTGCATAGGGACACACATCTGCTCTTGCCCCTTATTAGCAAGCTCTGCTGACAAGACCCTTGGTTCCATCTGTAGTGTCTCTGGAAAGGGAATGACCAAGAACTCTAGAAGCACTGTGGCCATCTCAGGGAAGGACCCAGTCGACAAGGGAAGCTCTCCTTCTGCCTCTCAGAGAAGTCATCTGTATCTGGTGGATTGGCTAGATCCGGGTATGCTGGAGCCGGCAGGGATGGTGGAGGCACCAACGGTGAAGCTGGAGGAAACAGCATGGCCAGTGTAATCTGTACCAGCAGAGCATACACCATAGGCAAAGGGAAGTTTCCGGAGTAAAGCTGGGGGTCAATGCGCTTGCCTTGGAAGCAAGACACAGAGCAACACAGGTTGAACCCTGGGTCCACGCTTAGAACCCTCTGGGTATTAAGCGCATTATAAATAACCACTTCTAACAAGGTAAAGGGCCCATGAGGCGGCGATGGACCATCTGCAATGCCTAGCAAAGACCCGGGGTCAGACTGGTCCCCCTGCCCCTGCAACAAAGATCATGATGTCCCAGAAATAGCCGTTTAATGCCGATGAGAGCATTATTGTCTGAAACACTGCCAAACGCGGTCTTCCACTGGGGAGAAGGGTGCTATGGAGGCACCTAAAAAACCACTGACACCAGAGCTCATGAAGGGCCTCATGTGAACCAAGAATGCAACTAGAACAAAGGGGAGGCAGTCTATGGTAGGTCCACGATGAGAGGTAAGGATATCCTGGTGGGCGCTCTGCTAGAGGGGCACACAGTTACCTCCCGGTCTGGCACCAGAAAGTCCCAGGGCTTTCATGGGTGTCAGAAAATGTGACTCAGCAGACTCATATCTTTCCTGCTCTTTCGCAGCCCAATCTACCATTTTGAGACCTTGTAGATCACAAGAAAGGTCCCTCAGATTCCTGCTCTTTTGACTCCTTGTCCACCATCTTATGGTATGGCCTAGCAGGGTTGCGCATGTTGGTCGGAATTCTGTGTGAAGCCCCCGACAACCTTTTCTTCGCCTTAGGTGGAAGCTTTGCGTATTAGCCATTGTATAGGAATCCTTGGGGGTCAAACTGTAATTAGCCCCCCCGAGGGCGATCCTCAGAGGAGTCTGGCACAGTAGGGGCCACGGGCATACCAGCTTTTGTGCCCCCATCCACCTCCGCCCCCATAGGGGATTCTAAGACTTGCACTCGTTTGCAGTCTATAAGCTGCACCCTCTAAAGGCCTAGGCATGGAAGCCCGTATACAGAATGCCGCCTCCAGTACTTAGGTTTGTAGGGGTATGGACTAGATGCAAGCCGTAGGCAAGGAGGGGGTGGAGGTGTGGTGCAGGATCGTGCATCTGAAGGTGTGGTTCGTGGTTGAGGGGCAGCAGGGGGGGCAAGGACCACCCCACCCCAAAATTGATGGTGGGAGGGAAGGGGGAAGAGATAAAACTAGCCTTGCAGAGGGTGGTCTTCACAGCTGCCTTTCACAAAGTCAGTCTTTTGTACCTGGAACGAGGGACCCATAGCTACCGCCCCAGAAATATGAGGGCTGCTAGGATTCATCGCAGACTGAGCAACCCTTGGAAAGGAGTCTTCCAGTCAGGGTGCCCTAAAAGATGGGAAGGTCAATCACCTATCATGGATATTTCGCTTCCAAGAAATCCTTAAGGTGTGAGGAGTACTCATTTAATATAAAAAAAATATGTGTCATTTGAGGCCGTGGTGGGGTCAGGTAGGGAGGATGGTGGAGGAGGGCAAGGGAAGCTCCTGCTTTAGCATTTAAATGAAGTTTAAGCCAGGCTTTGAAGAGATCCTCAGATCAGCTGGATTTGTTGGTTATGGATAGTGGCTTGCAGTAGTGACAGGATGCAAGGGAGGGTATGGGGCAGTGAGGTTGATTGCAGAGGAGGATCAGAGGTAATGAGATAGTGTGAACGGAGATACAATCGGCCAGGTACTAAGGAGCAAGACCATAGATAGCTCTGTAGACGAGGAGAAGGAACACAAAGAGAGCCATTGTTGTGCATGGTTAGTCAACCAGCATGCTGTCAGTAAGCACAAGTGTAGGACTTTGTATATAGAGGGAGGAGTAGAGTTGAAAGCCACACAGTAGGCTTGAGCAGTACTCCAGTTTGCTGAGCACAAGAGTGGAGTTAGTTTTTGTAGAGTTGTTAATAAGAAAAGGACAATTGTTCAGAATGTTGAGGAAGTTAATACAATGGTAGTGGTATTGAAATGTTGCAGTCATAGATTGCCATTACAGAGGACCCAAAGATTGCAAGCCTTGGGTAAGGGAGCAAGAAGGTCAGCAAGGAAGGATAGGGGATAGGGGAGGGAAGTGGTGGGATGTGATAGTAAAAGAGGATGTCTGTTTTTGAAGAGTTCAGCATGAGGCAGCGGAGAGCCATCCAGTGACAAATTGCGATGACGCAGTTCGTATTCTGTTCCAAGATTACTGGGGTGAAGGAGGGAAAGGAGAACAACATTTGAGTGTCATCAGCAAAAAGGTGGTAGTGAAAGCCAAAAGACTAGTATTTCTAGGGCAGAGGTATTCATGGTTAAGTGCAGAGGTCCAAGGATGTATCATTGGGGGATGCAAACAGGCAAAGGGGTGGGGGTCAGAGAAATGGGTGTTCTGAGAGATTTTAAAGGATTGACCTCCCAGGTAGGAGGCAATCCAGGCCACAGCAGATTTGCAAAATCTAAGGTTCTGGAGAAGAGAAGCAGACTGTCAAAAACGGTACAAAGGTCCAAAATGGTAAGTATAGAAGATAAGTTGTGACCATTAGAGACAAGGTTGGAAACATGCATGAGTGCAGTCTCTGTTAATTGTTTACTATAAAGGCCAGATTGAAGTGAATCTCCAAGGCCATTATCCTCAAGGTACTTAGTGATTCGATCGAAGACTACCCACTCAAGCACTTTTGAATAAAAGGGAAGGACAGAAACTGAGCGATAGGTTGCTGGGACATTTGGGTCAGCAGAAGGTTTCTGCAAAGGGGTAAGACAGTTGCAGATATGGAGAAGGCAGGGGATAATCCAGCAGAGAGAGAGAGAGTTTAAAGAGATCAGAAAGATACTGGCAAACTATTGCGACTAAGTCTTTGACCATTTGGAGAGAAAAACGGCCGATAGGAGAGAAAGATGGGTTGGCAATGCGAAGGATGGGTGCTCTTGCAACAGGAACTAGGGGGGAATAATTGAGCATAGTAGAGGTGCGGAGAAGAGGAGTTAGACAGTAGGAAGGTTGGGGATGGAGAGAAGAGGCTGTGAAAGTATCATGAATTTTGGAGGAAAAGTAGTGTGCAACGTCCTTGGCAGAAAGGCAAGTGATATTGGCTTGGGAGATATAAGCAAAGATTGGAGGGGAGATGAACGTTTGCGGGGTTGATTGCAAAGGGAGGAGATTAGTCAATATTATTACTACTGCTTCCCCTTGCGAGAAATCACCATCAACACCAAAACCTTCCACATCATCTCAAGCCCATGCCATGGGTGCACTCCTGAGCAACCAGTCAATCTTGGGCGATACGACAGGGCAAAGTATCCACATTCTCCCCTAACAGCACCAATTAGGTATCTTGCAGATGCTCGCACATCTCCATAAACCCAGAAAAGTAAGCAATGGGGAGGGGAAAATAGGTACTTGTGATGCATCACATCATATACCCCTCGAGCACACAGCACAACAACCTTACTACACTCGGGTATATCAGGGATCATTCTAGAAAGACTGTTCATCAGTGACATGAGATCAGGTAACTGGCGGAGGTGCACTTTACTGGATGCAAAATTTGCATTCACCACTGGTTAGTGATAATTGACTCTTGGCGAGTAAGAAATGGTATGCTGTTCGTATGTGTAGAACAGACAGGGGAGTGCCTTTTTTTTGGATGGCTAGTAGCTTGGAACTTGAAATTGTTACCCCAGTGTTTTAAACTTTACAATCGAACTTCCCCTGACTGCATCTGCTGTTCTTCTGGGTCAGCAGCAGCAGCAGCGGCGGCTAACCTTCTCAAGCCAGTCAATCAATTTCAACATTAATTACAACATTCTAAAATACTGCTAGATTTGGCATTGGCTGTTACAGGTTTTGTAGGAAAGCAAGTTATGGGTCATTGACTGATGCACCATCATTTCAACAATAAAAGCTATACCTTTTTTTCCACCTCTGGTTTCAATTGAAAAACAAGCATTTGGTCCTGGGCATTACAGTGCTTAAAATCGGGTAATTGAAAACTCAGTCTTGTAATATTTTGAAAAAGACCTTAAACCAGGTGTCCTTGGCCTGGCTATAACCATCAACAACATCTAAAAACAACTTATTTACCCTCATGTTGGAAGCCAGGTTCCGACTATGGACACAACCTAAGCAAACTGGTGTTGCCCAGAGAAAGCTTGGTGTACAGAGAATAACTTACTGGGGTGAACCAATTTGCTTTAACATTCCTGAATCCAATGATTGTGGTTTGGACCTTATTCTGAATTCAAAAACCTTATTTTATAATGTCTAAATGAAAGCAATTGTGTATAGTTTTATGGGGCCAGTCAACAACAAACAAAAAAACACAAGTAACAGAGGTATTAACTTCATCATGGGTGGAATAATGTGATCAGAGGAAGGAGGGAATTGAGCAAGACTGGTTTGTCCTCATTTCCAAAAAGAGGTACATACAGAACCATAAAATCATGCAATTCTGCTACACAATCAAATGCATGCAAATGCTTTAAGAGAGACTGTAGCAAATGCAGTTGTGAATCCACAAGACTCAAAAGGTACAGGAGGTGTCCCAAGATACAAAGATGGGAGAGGAATTGATAACAGAGCTATAGGGAATTCTGATGAACATGTGGAGAAGAGTTCATGCGAGACTCTATACAAATCTTTTACAGCCTGGAAACGCTGGGAGATGGAAGAAAAGGGTTTAAAGATGCTCATTTGGAAACACATACAATTTAAGTTCTCCAACCAGAGACTTTCGAAAAAAAGCTAATTGGCAGGCTCCAGGATTTACAGTGGATGTGGGTAACAGAGTACAGTAGGGTGAGGGGGAGCAGTAGTTCAACCGTGAGAAATGATTAGGTAGGGGGTCAAGGAAAGGAAATTAAGGGTTATGCAGTTACGTTTTGAATGTCTTAAGGCAGGTTCGAGTCTCATTTTCCCAGTTATGTAATAATGTGCATGAAAAGAAAGGTAGGGTGTCAATATAAGCTAAAATAGATCTAACTAACTTTACCTACGTTAATAGAAAGTTGTCCTAGCTCAAGAGGTTTTGTTGATCACCCAAATTGGGTGACTTGAGCAGACAAACTAATACATAAACTCTCTAGTATTTGAATCAATTACAAAACTATCTTTAAGGAAAAATTAAATAGCCGACTTGAAAGTACAACTGGTGAGAGTAATAAAAAGCACCCCATAGACCAGCACAGCGTTAAATTTAGGGGTCATGGAGAACGCATGCTAAATAATTTAGAGTTTATTGATGTGAACTCCCATAGATACACACCTATAAGTCCCTTTTGGCGATTGTAATACAAAAAAGTTAGCATAGGTTTCCCTGAATGCACACCCATCTATTACTCCTTTAGAACCACAGTGCATGGTTCTTATCAGACATATTGCTTCCAAGATATCTGGATAATCTGAGGTAGCAGAACATTTTCTAAGCTAATCTCAGATGCGTGTGTATCCTGCAGTAAAGGGATATATCCCAGGTGGTCAACTAAGCCCTTCATTCATCTGAGATCCCTAAATTAAGTGGCAAAGAAATGGGTACAAAAACACCACTCATTACAATGATTAGAAGCAGAAAGAATTTTCCAAGTAAATGTCAAGCACACGGTGTGTTGCAGCTGTGTGTTTCGGAGAAAGCAGAGAAGGCGGATGTCATTTTGCTCTCCCCGTGGATTTGACTGTCTTCTTTCTACTCCAGTGATTTCGCAAATAAACACAGCGCAGGCGCGGAGTGCGGTCTGTTGCAGCTGTGTGTTCCATTATTTGGAGAAAGAGAACAGGAGTGTTTCGGGGTAAGACCATCTTCTCGACCCACTCAGTTAACTGTCTGGCTATAAAACTGAAATCTCTTCTGCTCGCAAGGAATAGACATTCACTGGAGGTCTATACAGGCAGTCTTGGCAGTGTGCGTTAACTGCAGAGACTGGTCTCTTTGAACCGATCGGGCCCGGGGGACTCTGACTTGCCCGTCTAGTACGGATACTCCTGGTATGGATAATTCTGTCAGTGCTGAATTGCAGAGCAGGGGAGGATTCTTCGACCCTGTGGGGAAGTCTGCCTGGTGGAAGTACGCCTTACTGCATTTTTCAGAGTATGTGGGCCGACGTCTGACCTTGGCCGCCTGTAATAACAAAGTGTGCGCCTTAATCATCATTGTCGTCTACCCCCTTAGTGACTTTTCTAGTGCTTGATGAATTATAATCACGCCCCTTAGTGAGTGGTACTTGGGAGAACACAATTATGAAACTACATAGCAAGCTCAAGGCAAATAGGAAAAATGCAAATGGTAGTAGTGGTGCTAAAAATACAGGTGAAGTAAGCACTCAAACAATTACCAATAAGGAAAATAAAATCACTGACTTTTTTTTTTTTTAACGGGTTATCCTGGACAACCAGTGGCTGTCAAGATTCATGAAGAACCTACAAACGTCAAGGGAACTCTATCTGAAGCAATCTTGATTCCAGCAGAAATTGATAATAACAATTCTCTGTTAAATTTGTGTTATAGTCTGGAAGGCCAGACATATAATCTTGAGCGGGTAAATCCTATAGCTACGTTACCAGAACCTGTTGTTGGTGTAAACTGTGAAGATGCGCAACCTGGTGTGAGTCAGATAGAGTCCCTCCTCTCAAACAGACCCTGTGGTAATCTCTGGTAGATTGTATTGCACTCCCTGGCGGAGTGGCATTGCTTACAGGTCTACGGCACCAAATATTGATAATAAAGAACAGACAGATCTGTCAGCAGAGAGCTCACTGGTAAACTGTATGCAAGACTCGCCTTAAGGACATGGAGGCTCATAACATCTCAACAGGTTTTGCGCTACAAATATTGCTGAAATTGTCTCATAACATCTTGTGCTTGGTTGAAAAGAATGCATCAGTACTCAAACAGATGCCTCTAGCCAAAGGCAGCAGGGAGGAACAAATAGAAGCTGTGCCCATCCTACCTCCGGCTCAGAGTATACAGGAGGTAATAGCCCCTGACAACTTGGAATCCACATTAGTGGAGATTTTGGATGGGGACACTACTGATGAAAATGACACAAGTGGGTTAACTAAGAGGGAAAAAAACGAAGAATCAAAAAGGATGGCCTTGGAACAGAAAGGCCTAACGGCGGAGATTGAAGCTCTTAGCGTCAGTAAATCTCCTCCTAAACAAGTCCACTAAAAAAGGGCTAGAAAGGCAAAAAAACAGGCACTTAAAATGGGAAATCTTACCTCGTGGGTGCTAGGGGCTGCGACCCAGAAAAAAACACCTATACCTTCTAAGGTAATGGTAGAATCCAGTTTCACTGATTCGCAGTCTGATCAGTCCGAGGGTCAGAGTGATAGTAGTATTTCCCTTATGGAATCCCCTATTCTGATGCCAATTAAAGTAA
The DNA here is from genome assembly GCF_040938575.1 of Ambystoma mexicanum. NCBI lineage: Eukaryota > Metazoa > Chordata > Amphibia > Caudata > Ambystomatidae > Ambystoma > Ambystoma mexicanum. Next base: position 1,134,096,900 of record NC_090932.1, on the reverse strand, counting down.
AACCCTCCGCTCATGAAAATAAAGTCAGCCTTGGGCAGGCGAGCGCAGATACAGATGCAGGAAAAATGGTGAAACTTCATAAAAAATTATTCCCCTTATCTGCCGGATGGAAGAGGTTAAAGAAACCTATAAATAGAAGCATATTGCTAGAGATCCTCCACTCCCAAATAACGCTTAGAGTGGTAAAAAGTAGCGACTTCAAGTTTGGGTTAAAGCAATTTAATATACTGTTCCTTCTGGGCTTACCTATACCCAGGCTAAGCGAAGGATAAAAAATAAAAAAAAAACTATAGAAACTGGGTTGTCAGATATAGAGCCTCAAATGACAACATACATTGGCAACATATGGTGAAAATACTCTTGGCGCTAGACACAAAAAAAAACTTTGGGCAAACTGCAGGGCAATTTCAGGCAATGCTAATCAGGATGTGGCATGTTGCATTGATAATAAAACTTGGGTGACATATCTGGAAGAAAAGTTTAAAGGGAAAACTGCCCTGCTGCGTAAAAATAAACCCTATAAAAGACTGATGTTGCGCGAGGATGTCATTGCTATTATTAAGAAGCTTAAAAAATCCAGGGCCCCTGGTCTAGACGGCTTATGTAACATCATAATAAAGCAAAACGCAGAAATTTGGGCAGGTATCCTACTTGTTACCATTCGTAAGATCCTTGATAGAGGAGTGATACCCAAATCATGGAACACCTCAATCACCATACCAGTCTTTAAAAGCGGAATCAGAAATCTACCGATGAATTACCACTTATTAGCATTGACAGATTTGCAGAGTAAGATTCTGCACTCTGGTTCTTCATGAAATGAATAGGTGGATTAATAATGAAAATGTCCTGAATAAAGCCCAAACCGGATTTAGAAAAGGCTACTCAACTGTGGATAATAGCATAATGGTCAACATTCTGGTCGAACAAGCAAGCGTTTCTGGGGAATTGCCCTTATATATCCTCTATGTTGATTTCTCATCAGCATTCGACAGGGTGAATGGAAATTTGCTATGGGATAAACTCAAACGTATGGGCATACCTGAAGAGCTGTTGTATATGTAGGCTGATGTATGAGGAAAACACCACCAGGGTACGATTGAATAATACGGGCCCAATGTCTGACCATATAGCAGTCAGGATGGGTGTCAGACAAGGCTGTTCCCTGGCGCCTATTTTCTTTAACTTGTTTCTGTCCGATTTTGAGGATATTTTCATTGAGAAAAATAAATGCCTTTCCTAGAATTGGGGTAAATAAACTAGGCTGGATTTGCTATGCAGACGACATTGTTATTTTTTGATAACACCTTCAATGGGATATGCAATAGCGCTAAGGCAGTGTGTGCCTATGTGGAAGAGAATGGCCTTAAAGTGAACATCGAAAAGTCCCAATTCATGGCAGTAGGTCATAAATGTTGTAATAAGAACTCTATCCAATGTGACATTGGTATTATCTAGAGGGTTAGCTTCTATAAGTACCTGGGCCAAGATATTGTAACAAATAAAAAGGCATTGAAAGATAAACTTAACAAATGTGCAAAGGCTCCTTCAACCATGGGACTGGTTCTCTCCTTTTCCAAACAAACTGCTGAGTATAGTTTGAGTGGTATCCGCACCATCTATAACCAAAAACTAGCCTTTGCTTTGCTTTCCTGTATGGGCTGGAGGCTTTGCTAAGTGACCGGTCTATTTGGGCAGATAAAGTCGAAGGTCTGATATGGCGTCGTATTCTGGGTTTAAGTAATTATACCACGGTGGAGGCCATCAGGCTTGAGATGGGGTTAACCTCGCTTGCTACCCTGATTGAGCTAAACAGAGCAAAAGGATATCTTATGATCACGTTTTCAGCACCTGCCTCCTTCCTTTCAATACTTTGTTCAGCTATATGAAATGGTACGCGTGTAGCTTTGGAAAGATTTAAGAGCATGAATCAGAGCTTTTTTACAAGACTATGCTGGAGACCAAAGTGGGAACATGGAGAGGGGGTGGTGCTGAAAGATCCTTAAACCTCTGTGGAGCTATTTGACTGGTTAAGGACCAATGAGAGAGTGGCAAATATGAAATCTCCATCTACCTTGGCCGAATGTCTTGAGTTGGAGGAACCACAAGAATACCTAAGATTACTCCCGTCTCCTAAGACCCGAAGAATCTTGATAACCATTAGGCTAAATAGGCTTGATGTCCTTGAAGTGAAAGGTTCCTGGGCAGGGATCCCTGAACATGAAAGAATCTGTAGGATCTGTTGTAACGGACAGGAAGTGGAATCAGCGAGGCATGTTCTAACTAGATGCAAAGGTATGGTTCCCCGTGTATAAAAGCCATACTCTGACCTGGTGGTAGAGCTAGATGAAATAGCTGATGACGCCTTCTGGTTGAGAAGCCCATCAGGATTGAGCCGGAGAAAAATGATTGCAATAACCCAGGTGTGGATAATTGCTGATGGAAAACTGAGGAAGTGTGAGGTGGACACTAAACTATTGGAGGATTTGTGTAAAAACGGAGAAAAAAATGGAGGTCTCCCTCCAAAAGGTGGTGAGGATGTTCTTTATCATTATCTTTCTTTTTCTCCTTCCTTCTTTTTCTTTTTTCTTCACTTGTTCTCTGTTTAAAATACGATTCTGTGTTTTAAATCTGATTTAGTGCAATGTGAATAAGATGTGCGCTACTTTATTCTTGTATATTTGTGTAAAAATTTTGTTAAACTGTACACACAATAAAAAAATAAACATACGACCACAGTATCTGGAAAATAGTATTCCAGTGAACTAAATGTAACCCAGAAAGTCCTATGGCAGCCTCCTTGTGGTAATACATATTACTGGATCTTAAAACCTCCATTGTAAACACAGGCAATACAAATCTAGTGTAATTACTTGTAAATCATAATATAGGAGATTGACTATGTATAATAAGAATATGGTTGATTGATTATTTGTATAGCGCCTATACACAATGTGTTTTAAAGTGCTTCAAGGCAGGGAGGGAACAAGTCGTTGATACATTAAGAATGTGAGATTAACTATCATACTCGGCCTGGTGACATTTCAGATAGTGCAAGAGCTTTTGACAGTGATGGGGGTGGAGGGGGAGTTGGAAGGAGAATGAGACAAACAAGCGGCTACCTTACTAGGCCCCACAACAATTCTGGTAGTGCCAGAATAGAACGAGAGGTGGGGGGTGAGGCTGGGGGTGTGGTTTGGGACAAGAACAAAACAAGCAACTTAATTTTTAAGTGTTTACTACGGTTTGACCTTCAATTGACAGGTAAAGACTGGGTGCACGCAAAGCCTTGAGTAATGTTGGTCTTCCGTCACTACTTCAGTATTGGATGGCGAATTGGATGGCATGACTGGAGCAACGAAAATTAGATCTATAGGGTTACAGCTGTGCAAAGACCAGCAGCAACATTTAACCAGGTTAAAAGATATTTAACTAAAGTACCACAAACTTAATTTCAGATTTAAATTGTGTTAACCGGCTCAACTATTTTTTAGATCTGGTAGTACCCAAAACAATTCTTATTATGCTTGTGGCCCTGTGGCATTTGTGACCCTGTGGCATTTGTGCTATCCAGTCTGCGATCTCGAGGTGTATGTATAGGAGATTTAAGGGTATCGAAGAAGGCTCGGACACAGGTGATGCAGTTATTGTCAGAAACCATAATTAAAGGAAAATTGAGGGTTTGGGAAAATGCCCCCCTGTCCTGAAGTATTAAGAGGGATTTCCCTGCCTCAAAGGATGTCAACTGTTAGGGAGAATTCTCAGAAATGTGCCAATTCCTCTCTACCCTAGAGACCCCCAGAACTTTTGCTGGACTCTAGGACTTTTTAATTTTTAACCTGGCGAGAGTGAGACATTGTTCCCACACTCATGTAATTTTCTGTGATTTAACACTGTTTCTTTTGGTTGTGGAGTCTTACAAACTCCATAGGCATCTTTGCATTGTGACATACAGCACCTTCAGTGCATTGGCACAGGGAAGTCTCTAAGATTTCCCAAAGGTTTAAATACCTTCTCTTGGATAAACTACTGTTCCCAAGAGCAGTTAAGTGAAATTGACTTTATTTATATTTGTAATTTTGTAGACCCAGCACACTATCTTACAATAGGGTGCTGGAGGGGTTACTTAGTATACCCTTTTTTCTAGTTTCTCATGTAACATTTTTGTTAGCCTTTCCTCGATGAATGGCTGGTGGCAGTGGTTTACTTTTAACTACCGTGGTGTGCTTTTACCGCAGGCTGCGTTTGCAGCTGCTGTAAAGCACCCAAGGGTGCTATTTTTGTCAAAATGACCTCAGGATTCTTTTTTCGCCATTTCTTTGTGGAAAGGTCCTTCTTGAGATTTACTCTGCGAGCCAAACCAGGTTTGGTCCCTTTGTTCATTTTGTGGTTGGCGGGATTCATAAGTGAAGCCTGCCTCTGGCTCCAGGGTGTCTGGCGGTGGCAGGAAGTGAGGGAGGTGCCCAAAACTCCCTGTGCTTAGTCTCCTAAGAGACAGAAATGCACTCTTAGGTGATTAGCCGCCTGGCTGTCTGGCAGGGACAGCCACCCTGCTGGGTACCGACAGCTAGGTTTGAATGAATGGGAGAAACCTGCATAAAAGGCGAGGCTTTTTGGCTTGGAAGGCAGTCGACCACTGGACGAAGGAATCCGAAGAAGAACTTGAGACGCCTGCTGCAACTTGTGCACCGTTGGTTTGACCGGTGAAGTCCTGCTGCTGTGCTGAAACTCCGAATTTGTTTTGACTAGAGAAGCCCTGTAAGGATGACTTCTCCTCTTGGTTGTTGGGACCAATCCTCTCCAAAGTAATCCCCCTGGATATCCTCTCAAAGCTGGTTGTATTTCCACTGCAGTTGCTGCTGGAACCGAAGAGCCAGGGAGAGGAACACCAGATTGCGTGCAGTACTTTTAAGTTGGCCAAGAGCTCCAGGAAGATCCTCCGGACTCCCAGGAAGCAGGACTGACCGAGCCTGAGCCACCTCAACAGAGTGCTGGACCCCAGATGTAAGGAAAGCCCATCTCAACAGCCAAGAGTTGAAAATTAAAAGTCCTAATTTTCCAGCAAAGGTGGAGAGGAATTAGTACATTCCTGAGAATTCACCCTAACATACGTCCTGTCCTCTGCCACGACTGTGACACTGGTATAAGAATCTTGTGTGGCACCCGTTGCCGCAGTTCTAGTTTCTTTCTCCCTATGCTCTGCCGTATGACCCAGAGGGTGAAAAAAAGGAAGGTGTAAAACATGCACATTTTTCGCCAAGTGTTGGGTAAGATTCTCATATTTATGATAAATCTCCCTGACCTGTGTCAACCCCAGAACATTGTGCTTGGTAATCATTTTACCTCGTCCCTAGGTAAATGGGAATCTTTTCCCCTCTCAACTAGTCCTTCACTCCTTTTATGAGTGACCTCTTTAGATCTCTTCATAGTGTACGATTGGAGTTATAGTTTCCTATAACTTTGGACAGACTAATGTACTACGGGCGGCACACCGCATTTTAAATGCAGTGGCTTCCTTTTTAATTCTCTCATTTCTTGGGTGAACTACTGTTCCCAAGAAGTAAAGTGGGATTCACATCCCTTTTACATTGATTTAAGTGAGCCAGCACCCCCCACCTTATGTGGAGTGCTGGGAGGATACTATGTAGCCCCTTTTCTTACTTACCTGGTAACATTACTGTTACAATTGCAAGTTTACTTGAACGGCTTGTGGCAGTGGTTTTACCTTCATGACTTATTCTTTATTACTCACAGGCTGTTCTATCAGCCTTGGTAATGCACAGAATGGCCACCATTCTGCTAGAATGGTGGGCTCCTTTTATCAACATTTGCCATTTGCTTGTGGTTTCTTGGGTCTTCCCCTGCCATTCCAGGTGGGTTCGACCTCAGCCCAAGTGTTATCTTCAGCGGGAGTCCTTTGATTTCCCTGCCAAGTCTCCAGAGTGTCTGAAAAGGCAAAAAGCGAGGGATGAGTACAAAACTCTGCAGCCCTTTATCTTTTACTGTGTCTGAAAGGAACCAAGTCCCAATGTCAGGCTAGCTGTCCTGAATGGACAGCCAGACCACTGTTTGGCAAAGTTTGAACGCAGTACCCTCTGGGAACACTAGAAAACAACTATGACTACAGGTATAGGCAACCCAACCTTTGGTATAAGCTTGTACTACACAGTTTTGGTAGTGTGTTGAGCAGCCAGGGTTATCTCAAGAGGGGAAATGTGAGCAATAGTGGAGTTACACAAAGATTCACAGTTACAGGTATTGAAATAAGCTCTTGCACTCGAGGTTTCTTGCATAAACAATTATTAATGGATGAGTCAGTTATGAAGTCTTCTTTAGAAGGGAGAAATAGAATAGTAACACACAAATACACTTCAATACTGTACACTCAGTTTCTGAATCACACAAGACCCTTTTGGGATGGCCCACAGACACAACCTACACCCACAGGTGACTTCAATAACAAAGGTGCTGGGGACATTACTATCTTACTGTTGGCATTCAGAACACTCTTAAAAGTTGGTAAAAAGCAAAGGTTCTTAGAACACAAGAGACCACAAATATTCCTAAGCCGGTAAGTACTTCTAGATTATCTAAAGAGAGTCAAACAATTCAATAGGCTAAGCCAAAGTAACTGGGCAAAAGTCTTGGCTAGGATGAGGCACTTCTGGCAAGCAAATGGAAAAGTCTTTACACAAGTTCCTAGGAGTCTTTGCTGAAAAGAAAAGAAGAATCAAATGTAGGGCCACAAGCTGATTAAGCTTGTGAGTTATAGAAGTTAAAAGCACTTCTACAGTAAGAGGTAAGTTCTCTTAGACTTGTTTTACAGTACCTTAGTAAAGAAGAAAAGATGCAGCTGATGACTTCTGTTCCTGTGCAGCTCTGCAGATCTCACTGTTCTTGGGCCTCAGTCGTAAGGAAAAGAGGGAGGACGTCGGGGGACTTCTGTAATGCGCTGGGACTGTAAAAACTAGCAAACGGCAAACTTCACTTGCAGTGGATGTTTCGCGTTTCAGCTTCTCGTGGCTACCGCAAATAGCAACAACATGACTCCTGGCTGTCAAGATGAACTGTCCTTGCTTCGGGGGTCCCGCACTCTGCTGAGGGGGTTCAGGCTTGGTCAGTCCTGCTTCCTGGGAGTCCAGAGGATCTTCCAAAAGCTGTAGGGCCGCTTAAAAGCAACAAGCACAATCTGGTGTTCCTCTCCCTGGCTCTACGGTTTCCAGCAGCAACTCTGTGGAAATTCAACCAGCTCTGAGATGGATGTCCAGGTGGCTTACTTTGGAGTTGATTGGTCCCACCAACTAGGGGTTTCTCTGTCGATGCCAAATTGGCGTTTCGGCACTGCAGCAGGGCTTCACCGGGCAAACCAATGGTCCAGGAGTTGCAGAAGGCGTCCTCTTCCAGTTCTTCTTCGGTTCCTTCGTCCAATTGTCGACTCTGCCTTCCAAGCCAAAAGACTCGCCTTTTATTCAGTTCTCTTCCATTCATTCCAGCCTAGCTGTCACTCACCCTCCAGGGTGGCTGTCCATGCCAGACAGTCAGCTAGCCAATCACCACAGAGCGCATTTGAGTCTCGTATGAGACAAAGAACAGGGAGTTTCGGGCACCTCCCTCACTTCCTGCCTACCCCAGACATTCTAGAGCCAGAGGCGGGCTTCACTCCTGAATCCCACCCAAAGGCTAAATGAACAAAGAGACCAAACCTGGTTTGGCGCGCAGAGAAAATCTCTAGAAGGACCTTTCCACAAAGACATGGTGAAAAAAGAAGACCGGGACCATTTTGCGGTTGCTTTACCGGAGCTGCGAACAGCCGTGGTAAATACAAACCATGGTAGTTCAAAACAAAACCACTGCCACAAGCCATTCAGTGAGGAAAGGGTTACAAGACACAGGGGATACTAGGTAACCCCTCCAGCACTCTATTGTAAGATAGGGTGTGCTGGGTCTAGCAAGTTACAATGCTAAGTAAAGTCAATTTCACTTTACTGCTCTGGAAAACGGTAGTTCATCCCAGAGAAGGTATTTAAACCTTGGGAAATCTTGGAAGACTTCCCCGTGTCACTGCACTGAAGGTGCTGTGAGACAATGTAAAAGATGATGGCTATGGAGTTTGTCAGACTCCATAACCAAAAGAAACACAGTGTATGAAAAATCACATTAAAATACATGAGGGAGTGGGAAAAGGTCAAACTCTCTCCAGGTTAAAAAAATTAAAGTCCTCAAAATCCAGCAAAGTTGCTGGGGGTCTCTAAGGTGGAGGGAATTATCACATTTTTGAGAATTCCCCCAAACAACCACCCCTTTCTCTAAACTGCAGGGAGAGTTTGCATAAGTTGTGCTCTAGTTCCCGATAAATACTCAGAACCTGGAAGCTGCTGACAAGTCGACCACTGGAGCCGAATCCGGAGAGGAAGATGAAGAAAAGACGTCTGTAGCGATTTCCAGAGGCTAGAGAGCCTGCTATGTAACCGAAGCCTGAGGAAATTCCAAAAAGTTTGTATGGATTGGAGTTTAATTCTATTGTATGTAGAGTCAACTGGGTACGTTTGGTGGGGCTTTTGTAGAAGAAGGTGTAGAGGTCTTTCAAGGTCCCTTCCAATGGCCCGGTTACGCTGAGAGTTGGGAATACATTCATTACTTGTGTATTTGGACTGGAAGTTCCTTTCACTTTACAGACCGGTGGTATTACTGGGAAATAATTCATTATAAAAGGATATAAGAAACCATCTGAATCAGGGTAACTGTGATCATCTGACAGATTTAAAAACTGACGTACATGGGAACTTGTTGAAATGTGAGCAATTAGAGACTTTCCTTGTGGAAAACCCAGACAAAATGAAACATGCCTTGTTACGATTGGATTTTGACAAGGGCAAGCTTCATAGATAATTGTGCAAGCCTTTTCTGATAAGTGACAAACCGAGACGTTATGTCCTGCCATTTATACGAGACCCCAGATTGAAAAGAACTCCTGAGGTTCCATCTTAATCCAACCATGACTAAGGAAATTAAGAGGATACGGTTGAATATGGAGCCTCAGGATGTGTACTGTGATCTCTGTGGGGAAGGAATACATCAAGATTTGAAACATTTACTTACAACTTGTAGCTCTAATACAGCACTCATGCAAAAATACCTAGCGCGTTTTGTACATCACGAAGAATGGCTCAACACAGAAGAGTTTTGGGTGAGACCAACAGCAGGGAAGGAAACTTTCCCATCACTGGAACTCTAGGGATTATTAAATTAATTGAGGTTGGTTAACCTAAAAGGAATAATATGGTTTTATGTATTGTTTGGAGCCAAAGTTATATAAACGTTTTTATTTCTTTGCTATGTAAATGAATTTGTTGTGAAAAGTCAGATGACTATAACACAAATAAATAAATGGAGCCTGATGCGACCCTTCCTTCCAATCAACCTGGTGTCTTGAAAACAATGTCTCTTCCCCAGAGGCTGGCGAGATCCACTAGTCTCACATAGACCTGAATTTTGAGCCAACCCACAACGTGCTGCGACCTTGCTGGGATGCAAACCGCCAATATCCGGGACCTCAAGCCTGGGTGCAGTGCATGGTCTTCTGAAGTCTGAATCCGTCCCAAGCTTTGGTGGACTCCTGCTGATCTCCAGAGACACGTTTCGAATCCCTGAAGTCCCCCCACCAGAGTGCAGGACCGAGAGAGAAGAGAATTCAACCGGCAATACCCATTCTTCATCTGGCTGCTGTAAAAAGGCACCAAATCCACAGAGCTGCAAGAAAGCGTGAGGAGTCCTTTGCTGGAAGCCTCCACTGACGACTGCTGCAAGTTCCCATCCAGTTAATTCGTCTCCAGGCCAAGAATTCTTGATTCGGGTGTGTTATGGAGAATTCTCAGAAATGTGCCAATTCCCTCCACCTTAGAGACCCCCCAGCAACTCTGCTGGATTTTGAGGACTTGATTGTTTTAACCTGTAGAGAGTGAGACCCTTTTTCTCACTGTTGCATGTATTTTAATGTGATTTCTGAACTTTGTGTTTCTTTTAGTTATGGAGCCTGACAAACTCCATAAGCATCCTTTATATTGTGTCACACAACACCTTCGGTGCAGTGGCACAGGGAAGTCTTCCAGATCTACAAAAGTGAAGAAAAAAGGATCCAATATGGAACCCTCCCGTCCCCTGCACACCTTTATGTTGCGTCACAAAGACGCATAAATATCAATTCAAGGAAACTACTCAAAAATTCAAATAGAAAAATTCAGTTGTGAAGCAGGTTTAACTAATTATTATAACAGTCCATTGTTTATTTACAAAAATCAAGTATTGTTTATTCCAAAACGCAAATATCAGAGAAGGTTCAGTTCACTGAGGACGGCTGAAGCATTTCGAGAAGCAAATTCTCTTCTTCATGAGCCAAAGATCGTGCAAAAAGTAGAGAATATAAATAAGAAATAAGGAAAGATAATCAGAATTGTGTAGCTATCAAGCAAATTCAACAGAATGCGTCATATCCATAATTGCACAGTTGCATTTCATCCTTGTAATGTGTATCACAATCTGTCTACAGTCACAAAAAAAGCATAATTGAACTTCATTTATACAATATCTGTTAAATTATATCCAAAGCCACAAACAACCCAATCTAGAATGGCCTCAGTAGTCAATAGACCGGAGAAATTTCAAATGGCAAAATCAAGCGGAGGAAACAGCAACTTAAGTGTGTGAGGATGATAAGAGCTAGACACTCACTCACCATGACCCGGGGGTCCCTTGGTGCTGCTGTGTTTAGTGGTTACTTTAGGATGAAGAGTTCAGAGAAATATGGGTCACTAAATTGATCAGAAATTCAACTGTGTAGGAGCCCAGTACCCTGCAATGATCAATGCAGGTAATTAATTATATAAAAGTGAACATTGAGTAGTAACAAAGTGGCCACAAAATAAATTCGGTCACAAAAAGGCCGGGACTCACCCTGGCGTAGTGTAGAGCCGTCAAGGTACAATAGAGTCCTGGAGTCTGAGTGCTGAAATAGCATGCAATCTCAGGTCAAGGCTGTCCGTATCACGATGTCAGTCTGTGGATGGCCCAAAAGAGCTGAAAGTCCAGATAGGAAAGCAATCGCAAGGACGCACAGAATTTAGAATAAACGGTTTGTTTATAAGTGAGGAGGCTTACTGTAGTGACAATCTAGCGCGGTCTCCAGTAGCTGAGATCTAAACCCGGCGTCGGGTTAATCTTCTATACGGGTCGCGCATCCAGCCCGAGGGTACTCGTGTGTGGATGGAGACTGTTGCTAGGTGAGGGACGCTCTGTGTGGAGCGAAGGACCCTCCTGTGCAGATTAGACTGTACGTATGCTGCGTAAGTCTTCCAGATTTCCCCAAGGTTTAAATACCTTCTCTGGGATAAACTACGGTTTCCCAGAGCAATAAAGAGAAATTGACTTTACTTACAGTTGTAACTTTCTAGACCTAGCACACACTATCTTACAATAGGATGCTGGAGGGGTTACCTAGTATCCCCTTTGTCTAGCTTCTCATGAAACATTTTTATGTTACCCTTTAATCACTGAATGGCTGGTGGCAGTGGTTTACTTTTAACTACGGTGGTGTGCTTTTACCGTGGGCTGCGTAAAGCACTCAAGGGTACCATTTTTGTCAAAATGTCTGATCGTCTTTTTACCATTTCTTTGTGGAAAGGTCCTTCTTGCGATTTACTCTGCGCACCAAACCAGGTTTGGTCCCTTTGGTCGCTTTGCCTTTGGCGGGATTCACAAGTGAAGCCCGACTCTGGCTACAGGGTGTCTGGCGGGGGCAGGACATGAGGGAGGTGCCCGAAACTCCCTGTGCTTAGTCTCCTAGGAGACCCAAATGCACTCTGTAGTGATTGGCCGGCAGACTGTCCGGCAAGGACAGCCACCCTGCTGGGTGACTGACAGCTAAACTGGAATGAATGGGAGATAACTGAATAAAAGGCGCAGCTTTTGGCTTAGAAGGCAGAGTCGACCACTGGGTTGAAGGAACCGAAGAAGAACTTAAAGAGAACGTCTGCTGCAACTCCTGGACCATTGGTTTGCCCGGCGAAGCCATGCTGCTGTGCTGAAACTCCAAATTTGTATCGACAGAGAAGCCCCTGCAAGGACGACTTCTCCCTTTGAGTTGGTGGGACCAATCAACTCCAAAGTAAGCCACCTGGACATCTTCTCGGAGCTCGTTGAATTTCCGCAGAGTTGTTGAGGGAAACCAAATAGCCAGGGTGAGGAACACCAGATTGTGTGCATTGTTTTTAAGCTGGCCAAGAGCTCCAGGAAGATCCTCCGGACTCCCAGGAAGCAGGACTGGCCGAGCCTGAGCCCCCTGAACAGAGTGTTTGGGACCCCCGAAGCAAGGAAAGTCCATCTCGACAGCCAGGAACCGCAGTGTTGCCATTTGCGGTATTCGTGAGGAGCAGAAATCCAAAGTGCCACTTGTGAGCGGTGACCATCTCACTGCAGTGCAGGAGTCCCCAGAAGACCTCCCTCTTGTCCCCATGACTGAGGCCCCGCAACAGTGAGATCTGCAGAGCTACACAGGGACAGAAGTCATCTGCTGCACTTTTTCTTCAATCCAAAGGTACTGTAAAGTCTGAGAGAACTTACCTCATTGAAGAGTTGCTTGCGTCTTCTACTACTCACTAGTTAAACAGCTTGTGTCCCTACATTTATTCTTCTTTTCTTCAAAGACTTCTCAAACATTGTGCAAAGACCTTTTCTTACTTACCTACAAGAAGTGCTTCAGCTCATATAAACTTTTGCCCATTGACTTTGGCTTAACCTCTTACACTGAATGACTCTGCTTAGGGAATCCGAAAGTATTTGCCTGCTTAAGAATATTTGTGATCTGTGGGATGCATTAACTCACTTATGCTCTGCCCTGCGGCATCCCTGTGATCTGATGGTGCCAGAACTATCAAAATGGCCGCAAAACCCTTGTGCGTGCCAAAACCTATGAAAATGGCACTCTACAAAGGACAAAAAGATGGCTGCCAAATCTACCATGCATGTTGTCAGCGGTGGAACGGAGCCCGCACTGCTGAAACATGTCACTGGGCAGCCAAACAAGTAAAAATGGAGACTGCATGAAAAGCAGTGCTTGCTGAAAGAAATCCAGAATTTGCTCTTAAATCTTTTTTCTTGGTTGCTGAAACTGCAGAATGCCAGCACAAAACACCATTAAACATCCAATATTCTTGCTGGGTGTCACAATTCATTGAGTTTAAGAAATCATTGTGAAATTACAGTATGCTAAAAAGCTTAATTTGTCATCAAAACATTCACAGCAAATGTGCCTGCCTATGAAATCTGTCAAAATCTCGGAGCAGTACCAGCGGCCGCCTGTATGACAGCTGTCTGTATATCGCATCATAAGGATTTAAACTTGCACGATTGAAATCCAATGTCTGAAAACTAAGTGACCTGTTATTGAGAGTAACCTAGGTTGTAACTATTCAAATCCCAAGGTTTAGAAGGTGGAATAAGTGTTCTAGCTGCTTGTTTTGAAAATTGCAAGTTTGTTTTAAAGCAAGTTAAAAAAAAAATGTAACAGAATGACATTTAAATTAAGGCTCAAACCAGTTCCACAGCTTTCCCTCACAAAGGCCAGGCATTTCCCTCCTGCTCCACTCCATCAGGAAATCACACTTCTTTGATTACATCAGGGGAGGAGAACTTGGGCTGCAGCAGAAGAGGACAATGGACTTCCTCTGGCTGAAAGGATATGCAGAGTGTGAAGAGTCATAAACGGCCTCTCCCCATTCACTTTTGACAGAATTACATTTGGTATAAAACCATAATTTCCACTGTTACTTCGCAGAACATAGCACAGAGTTCTGCCGCCTCTTAAAATGAGCAGTCAAAAATGAGGTTCACAAGTCCGGGGTGTACATATTTTTTTTACAATTTTGCACAGTAAATTATTAGTCTTTTTAAAAATGTGCTTTTGTCCTTGTAAATAGGGAGAGGCCGTTTATGACTCTTCACACTCTGCATATCCTTTCAGCCAGAGGAAGTCCATTGTCCTCTTCTGCTGCAGCCCAAGTTCTCATCCTAATGAAATGGGCCTTTCTGCTTGCCAAGTTTCTGGAGTCAGGGGCAAGGAATATGGATGGATCTGCTTCAGGGTGCTTCGCCAGGATCAGGATAGTAGGTGACTGTGTGCCATTCTAAGTCCTCTGCTTTCTCTTTTTATGCATATGGTAAAGGGGTGTGTGTGCTGCATTATCCTAAGCTCACCCCTTAGGCAGGCTATAGGTTAGAATCTCTTCTCCACCTTGATTGCAGAAGAAAACAGGGTGTCACCATGATGATGTGGGTTTATGAGTCAGATAATCTTCCTCTTGTTCCTTGCAACATAAAATCTACTTTTGGTATAATACATATTTACATGTGTGCAATCTTTATAACAATTATTTCAACAAAAGTAAGGAATAAACAACAAACTATATCAAACAATGAACATATCCCCTCAGAAAGCAATTTTAAATAACAGCCGCTAAACCAATATAGGCTGCATTATGTGTTCTCAATGGACATCAAACAGTACTGTCAAAAAATATCATTTTTAATACATTAATCTCTAATTCAGCACAAGTAATACAAAAATTGTTTAAGAAACATATACACATAACAGTCATATACATGTTAAAAACATTCCACCTCACAGTATCGAAACATTTATGCCGACAATTAGTTCAGCATAACACAACAATGGCAACTTAATTGATCTCATTTCCCATTGTGTGTACCAGCCCAACTTATATAAGTTTCTGTCCTCTGTGTTCCCAGTAACCGGACATTCATCAGGGGCAGAAGTAGTCTTGTGCTTCAGGTAGATTCTTCCTATTCAACCAACAACTTGCTATTTCTAAGGGTAAAAAAGACAAACATGTATCACTAACACAGGCATAATCGGTTTAATTAATCACCATAGCCACACCCTAATCACCAATAGGGTACCAAGTATACAGTAAATCATATACCTGATCAAGGGTCTCAAGAAATATATAACTTGAACCTCAAAAGCCAACCCATTTGTGGCTCTTCACTGCAAAAGCAAGAGGGATTCAACATTAAGTACCACTAATTACCTACCAAAAAGCTAAAATGTAGATCTCTCTGACTCATAATAGCCGTTCTTTCCCCTGAGTAAAAGGTATCTTAGCATCTCAATCACCAGTTGGATACTAATGCAACCAAAAATGTATGTTCTATTATATAGATTGCTCACCATGGGATGAGGAAGCTGTTCTTTTCCTAGATCCAACCAAGTCTCAGTCGTGGCAGCCACCAGTGTACCCCTTTCCAATTCCTCTAGACCTACAGGTGCCTAAAATACAGGGAGTGGAAGATAGATTTAATTATCCCACCAAATATCCATAATTCCTCTCATCCAACTCAAAGGAGTGTTCTTACCCATCTCCGGCTCTTGTAAGCCAACAAATATATGCACTAATCAGAGTCCATCTGAATCAGGCCTCTTCCTCTTCACGGATGTAAACCTCTCGCTCTGTAATAGTACAATGCTAGATCAGCAAAATGTAAAGGAGTATCCCCATAGAGAACTCGAGTAATTAGACAACACCCCTGGCTCTTACCTACAATGTAATGGATACACTCCTAGCAGGCAGCCATGTATGGAAATTCAAGATAAGGGGCCGGCGGACACGTCCACCGCCAATTCTGCAAACAACCGTACAAAAATCCTCCTTAACCGTAAGTGGCGTACCGTGATGACGTCATCACGCTAGTCGTCGCGCGGTGACGTAATACGTCATCACGCCCCTTCATGCAAAATAGGGCCGGGCTCAAAAATCCCTAACGATAGCGAGGTTGCCAAGCAACCCTTGCTACGGGGAAAACAAATGGGGATCTCACAATAACCCCAAGTGTACAAGGGCCAACAGAGTGCCTACCACAACAACCTCAACGGTACATCTGGGGCTCAAAAGTAGCAACAACATAATGAAAGAAAACGGGGTAACTTCCCGAAGTTCTCTCACCCAATGACCACCACAGAAAAACTAAAGTCAAAAAGACTATAGACCAACCATCTGGGTGACTCTAGTCACACTTAAAGCGGGAAAACCCCTGACCCTGATCATGTCCAATGGCCAAAGAGAACAAAAAGTCACCTCTCTCAATAAGGATTTACCAAAATAGAAGCAATCACCGATGAAATACCCTATCAAGAGGTTTGTGCAATCATTAATTCACCACCAGATATATAGTTCTTTATTTTTACATATAGAGATTGATATTCTCCCACAGTGGGTACCCCCAGTAAGTGCAACACTCCAAATGATTTTGCGAGCCCTATCCCTGTGACACCAAGCTCTCTTATCTAATATTATGCCACTCTATATTTTCATTTAATCCTGTAATGTGACTATTGGTAAGAAAGATCCGCTTCTGTTCCAAATTAATCAATTTTCTATTGATTTCGTCTTGGGTTCTACCTTTAATCTTTTTGAAGATACACCATTCAAAGTCCGAGAATGTGTGTCCTTTCTCATCGAAATGTTTTACTAGAGGAGCTTTATCAATATGATTTTTCAAACAGCTCCTGTGTTCGATCATCCGAGTCTTGCACTTTCTGTTGGTTTTGCCTATATAAATTAGGTCACATGGGCATTTAATCAAATAAATTACATTCTCCGTTTTGCAATTAGTATGTTCTTTCAAAGACCATTCTGTAGTTAAACCCAAATCAACAGAAGTCATTTTCTTAGTAAAAGGGCACATAACACATTCTCCACACGGATGATGCCCCATCACTCGGGGCAGACCCCACAATGTACTTTGGGCGCCCTCATGATTGACCTCCTTGTGTATGTCATTTTTCATGACAAGATTACGAATGTTAGTGCTCTTTTTAAAGGCTATCAAAGGTAATGGGCTATTCATAGTCTTTTTCCAATTTTTGCATATAATGTTCTTAACTTTGTAGGACATGTTGCTAAAGGTATTGACAAACACCAATGGGGTGTCATGATTGGCAGCGTTTTTCTTTTTCCTTTCAAGAAGAGCTTCCCGGTTGTTGTTAAAATCTCGTTTGGCAGATTGCCTCACGACCTTGGTAGGGTAACCCCTATCAATCAGTTTGTCCATTAGTATGTTAGCGCCTGTTTTATAACCATGTTTGGTACTTCTGTTACGCTTTAGCCGTAGAAATTGCCCAAAGGGCAGATTGTCCCGGACATGTTTCGCGTGATGACTCCTGTAATGCAGTAACGCATTTTTGTCGGTGCTCTTGACAAACGGTTTCACCCATAGTCGGTTATTCTGTTGGTAAACTGTTAAATCTAAATAATTTACCTCTGTGGAGTTCATGGTAGCTGTAAATTTCAGGTATCTATTCTGGTTATTCAACCAAACAAGGAAATTATTAGCTTCATCTATCGAGCCATGCCATAACATGAACACATCATCGATGTATCTTAACCATTGAGTTATTTGTTGCTTGAAAGGATTAATTTCTGAATAAATCACTGTTTGTTCTACCATGTCTACGTACAAATTGGCCATATTAGGAGCCATAGCAGCACCCATGGCTGTGCCCTCTACCTGTAGATAGAATTGACCCATGAATTGGAAAAAGTTATTTGTCAGAGCTGTTTCCGCACACCATAAGATGAAGGCATTACTCACAGGATGATTGTCCTCACGTTGAAGCAAAGTCTCTTCTACCACTTCAAGAGTGGCTCGTTGTGGGATGTTCGTATAGAGAGATTGAATATCCAGGTAGATAAGTAGGTCTTTGGTCTGGTCAAACGGCAGTCCTTCAATTTTCCCAATGGCATCTCTGGTATCTTGAACATAGCTTTTCATTTTCATTACGAAGGGGCATAAATAAAAATCTACAAATTTCGATAAGGGTTCCAAAATTGAATTGACCCCAGACACGATAGGTCTACCAGGGGGTCTCACCAGATCTTTATGGATTTTGGGCAAGATGTAAAAAACAGGAGTTCTCGCTGTCTCTCTTGTTAAGTATTCTCCTTCCTGTTTGCTAATCTGTTTCAAATCAACTGCTTTGTCCACTTTCTCCTTTATCATTTTGATAATAGCAGGACAAAGAGGAAGAAAGAAGAATACCTCTATGCAAATAGGTCGGAATACAGGACCAAGGAATGGGTCGAGACGCCCACCTTTTTTAGGCAGAGGGAACAGTCGGCAGGAATGGCAAATAGACCGCATGCAGACACGCAGCCACCGGAGTTGGTAGTGAATCTGTCCAGCGTAACCTTAACCAAGGTTGAAGAACGATGTCTTAACAAGGGCCTGAATTTTGTGATATCTAAATATCACAACCCTTTTGAATTTAGGTTGGAGTTTAGTGCATTTATGCGCAAGGTACATCTAAGAGAATTTTTTGAAAATCAACCAGCGAGCCTGCAGATTAATTACAGCGGGTTAAGAAATCCCTCGACTTGGTGTCCACCACATCACACACATTCCCCGGAATCGGTGGTTTTTGAAAAGAAGGTCTTACATGAACTAAAAAAACTTGAAACCAAAGGCATTCCCAAGAACTCCAATTTAAGTCAACAAGAAATCGCCATATTACGAGGTCTGGGCAAAAATGAGAAAATCGTTATTCGCCAGGCCGACACAGGAGGTGTGATAGTCCTTTTGAATAAGAAGGACTATATTGAAGAATGTCACAGACTATTGTCAGATAATATCAGCTACTGCAAAATTGACCAATATCCTAGTCCTACTATTATCAAAATGATAAAGGAGAAAGTGGACAAAGCAGTTGATTTGAAACAGATTAGCAAACAGGAAGGAGAATACTTAACAAGAGAGACAGCGAGAACTCCTGTTTTTTACATCTTGCCCAAAATCCATAAAGATCTGGTGAGACCCCCTGGTAGACCTATCGTGTCTGGGGTCAATTCAATTTTGGAACCCTTATCGAAATTTGTAGATTTTTATTTATGCCCCTTCGTAATGAAAATGAAAAGCTATGTTCAAGATACCAGAGATGCCATTGGGAAAATTGAAGGACTGCCGTTTGACCAGACCAAAGACATACTTATCTACCTGGATATTCAATCTCTCTATACGAACATCCCACAACGAGCCACTCTTGAAGTGGTAGAAGAGACTTTGCTTCAACGTGAGGACAATCATCCTGTGAGTAATGCCTTCATCTTATGGTGTGCGGAAACAGCTCTGACAAATAACTTTTTCCAATTCATGGGTCAATTCTATCTACAGGTAGAGGGCACAGCCATGGGTGCTGCTATGGCTCCTAATTTGGCCAATTTGTACGTAGACATGGTAGAACAAACAGTGATTTATTCAGAAATTAATCCTTTCAAGCAACAAATAACTCAATGGATCGATGATGTGTTCATGTTATGGCATGGCTCGATAGATGAAGCTAATAATTTCCTTGTTTGGTTGAATAACCAGAATAGATACCTGAAATTTACAGCTACCATGAACTCCACAGAGGTAAATTATTTAGATTTAACAGTTTACCAACAGAATAACCGACTATGGGTGAAACTGTTTGTCAAGAGCACCGACAAAAATGCATTACTGCATTACAGGAGTCATCACGCGAAACATATCCGGGACAATCTGCCCTTTGGGCAATTTCTACGGCTAAAGCGTAACAGTAGTACCAAACATGATTATGAAACAGGCGCTAACATACTAATGGACAAACTGATTGATAGGGGTTACCCTACCAAGGTCGTGAGGCAATCTGCCAAACGAGCTTTTAACAACAACCGGGAAGCTCTTCTTGAAAGGAAAAAGAAAAACACTGCCAATCATGACACCCCATTGGTGTTTGTCAATACCTTTAGCAACATGTTCTACAAAGTTAAGAACATTATATGCAAAAATTGGAAAAAGACTATGAATAGCCCATTACCTTTGATAGCCTTTAAAAAAAGAGCACCAACATTCGTAATCTTGTCATGAAAAATGACATACACAAGGTGGTCAATCATGAGGGCACCCAAAGTACATTGTGGGGTCTGCCCCGAGTGATGGGACATCATCCGTGTGGAGAATGTGTTATGTGCCCTTTTACTAAGAAAATGACTTCTGTTGATTTGGGTTTAACTACAGAATGGTCTTTGAAAGAACATACTAATTGCAAAACGGAGAATGTAATTTATTTGATTAAATGTCCATGTGACCTAATTTATATAGACAAAACCAACAGAAAGTGCAAGACTCGTATGATCGAACACAGGAGCTGTTTGAAAAATCATATAGATGAAGCTCCTCTAGTAAAACATTTCGATAAGAAAGGACACACATTCTCGGACTTTGAATGGTGTATCCTCAAAAAGATTAAAGGTAGAACCCAAGACGAAATTAATAGAAAATTTATTAATTTGGAACATAAGCTGATCTTTCTTACCAATAGTCACATTACAGGATTAAATGAAAATATAGAGTGGCATAATATTAGATAAGAGAGCTTGGTGTCACAGGGATAGGGCTCGCGAAATCATTGGAGTGTTGCACTTACTGGGGGTACCCACTGTGAGAGAATATCAATCTCTATATGTAAAAATAAAGAACTATATATCTGGGGGTGAATTAATGATTGCACAAACCTCTTGATGGGGTATTTCATCGGTGATTGCTTCTATTTTGGTAAATCCTTATTGAGAGAGGTGACTTTTTGTTCTCTTTGGCCGTTGGACATGATCAGGGTCAGGGGTTTTCCCGCTTTAAGTGTGACTAGAGTCACCCAGATGGTTGGCCTTTAGTCTTTTTGACTTTAGTTTTTCTGTGGTGGTCATTGGGTGAGAGAACTTCGGGAAGTTACCCCGTTTTCTTTCATTATGGTGTTGCTACTTTTGAGCCCCAGATGTACCGTTGAGGTTGTTGTGGTAGGCACTCTGTTGGCCCTTGTACACGTGGGGTTATTTTGAGATCCCCATTTGTTTTCCCCGTAGCAATGGTTGCTTGGCAACCTCGCTATCGTTAGGGATTTTTCAAGCCCGGCCCTATTTTGCATGAAGGGGCGTGATGACGTATTACGTCACCGCGCGACGACGTCATCACGGTACGCCACTTACGCGTAAGGAGGATTTTTGTACGGTTGTTTGCAGAATTGGCGGTGGACGTGTCCGCCGGCCCCTGATCTTGAATTTCCATACATGGCTGCCTGCTAGCAGTGTATCCATTACATTGTAGGTAAGAGCCAGGGGTGTTGTCTAATTACTCGAGTCCACTATGGGGATACTCCATTACATTTTGCTGATCTAGCATTGTACTATTACAGAGCGAGAGGTTTACATCCGTGAAGAGGAAGAGGCCTGATTCAGATGGACTCTGATTAGAGCATATATTTGTTGGCTTACAAGAGCCGGAGATAGGTAAGAACACTCCTTTGAGTTGGATGACAGGAATTATGGCTATTTGGTGGGATAATGAAATCTATCTTCCACTCCCTGTATTTTAGGCACCTGTAGGTCTAGAGGAATTGGAAAGGGGTACACTGGTGGCTACCACGACTGAGACTTGGTTGGATCTAGGAAAAGAACAGCTTCCTCATCCCATGGTGAGCAATCTATATAATAGAACACCCATTTTTGGTTGTATTAGTATCCAACTGGTGATTGAGATGCTAAGATACCTTTTACTCAGGGGAAAGAACGGCTATTATGAGTCAGAGAGATCTACATTTTAGCTTTTTGATAGGTAATTAGTGGTACTTAATGTTGAATCCCTCTTGCTTTTGCAGTGAAGAGCCATAAATGGGTTGGCTTTTGAGGTTCAAGTTATATATTTCTTGAGACCCTTGATCAGGTATATGATTTACTGTATACTTGGTACCCTATTGGTGATTAGGGTGTGGCTATAGTGATTAATTAAACCAATTATGCCTGTGTTAGTGATACATGTTTGTCTTTTTTACCCTTAGAAATAGCAAGTTTTTGGTTGAATAGGAAGAATCTACCTGAAGCACAAGACTACTTCTGCCCCTGATGAATGTCCGGTTACTGGGAACACAGATGACAGATGAAGGGGTACACTGGTGGCTACCACGACTGAGACTTGGTTGGATCTAGGAAAAGAACAGCTTCCTCATCCCATGGTGAGCAATCTATATAATAGAACACCCATTTTTGGTTGTATTAGTATCCAACTGGTGATTGAGATGCTAAGATACCTTTTACTCAGGGGAAAGAACGGCTATTATGAGTCAGAGAGATCTACATTTTAGCTTTTTGATAGGTAATTAGTGGTACTTAATGTTGAATCCCTCTTGCTTTTGCAGTGAAGAGCCATAAATGGGTTGGCTTTTGAGGTTCAAGTTATATATTTCTTGAGACCCTTGATCAGGTATATGATTTACTGTATACTTGGTACCCTATTGGTGATTAGGGTGTGGCTATAGTGATTAATTAAACCAATTATGCCTGTGTTAGTGATACATGTTTGTCTTTTTTACCCTTAGAAATAGCAAGTTTTTGGTTGAATAGGAAGAATCTACCTGAAGCACAAGACTACTTCTGCCCCTGATGAATGTCCGGTTACTGGGAACACAGATGACAGAAACTTATATAAATTGGCCTGGTACACACAATGGGAAATGAGATCAATTAAGTTGCCATTGTTGTGTTATGCTGATCTAATTGTCGGCATAAATGTTTCGATACTGTGAGGTGGAATGTTTTTAACATGTATATGACTATGTTATGTGTACATGTTATTTAAACAATTTTTGTATTACTTGTGCTGAATTAGAGATTAATATATTAAAAATGATATTTTTTGACAATACTGTTTGATGTCCATTGAGAACACATAATGCAGCCTATATTGGTTTAGCGGCTGTTATTTAAAAT
Source organism: Ambystoma mexicanum (assembly GCF_040938575.1). Taxonomy (NCBI): domain Eukaryota; kingdom Metazoa; phylum Chordata; class Amphibia; order Caudata; family Ambystomatidae; genus Ambystoma; species Ambystoma mexicanum. The sequence goes on along the minus strand of NC_090932.1, from coordinate 1,134,074,056 downwards.
TGCTTTCTGAGGGGATATGTTCATTGTTTGATATAGTTTGTTGTATATTCCTTCCTTTTGTTGATATACATGTTATACATCCTCACTTAGTAAGAGGGATTATCACCAGAGCGTGGGGTTACCCCTGTAGAAGAGTATCTTTATAACAATAACATATATAAATCACATATTTTGTGCAGCAGATACTCTTCCAAGCCCAGTCGCTGTACGATCTTGGGTCTGCTTTTGGCAGAATTCAGCCCTTTTTTGTCCAGAACACATGGTCCAATTTCGGAGCAAATTCCCACAAATGTGTGCATTGTATATGGGCATAAGCGTGTGAAGTTTCATGCTTTTGACATAATTACATTTGGTATAAAACCATAATTTCCACTCTGAGAAATTGGACCATGTGTTCTGGACAAAAAAGGGCTGAATTCTGTCAAAAGCAGACCCAAGATCGTACAGCGACTGGGCTTGGAATAGTATCCGCTGCACAAAATATGTGATTTATATATGTTATTGTTATAAAGATTGCCCACATGTAAATATGTATTATACCAAAAGTAAATTCTATGTTGAAAGGAACAAGGGGAAGATTATCTGACTCAAACCCACATCATCATGGTGACACCCTATTTTCTTCTCCAATCAAGGGGGAGAAGAGATTCTAACCTATAGCCTGCCTAGGGGGTGGGCTTAGGATAATTCAGCACACACACCCCTTTACCATATGCATAAAGAGAAAGCTGAGGACTTAGAATGACACACAGATTAACCTACTATCCGGATCCTGGCGAAGCACCCTGAAGCAGATCCATCCATATTCCTTGCCCCTGACCCCAGAAACTTGGCAAGCAGAAAGGCCCATTCCATTAGTTAGACCATTTTCAACTAAGCCTCGAGTTTCCAGGACCAGAAACAACCCCACAAAATCTAAGGGGAACAAAAGAAATAGCCGGGCTGTGCTGCAACTGCTTTCCTGCTAAAAGAATTATTACCAGAACCAAAAGATCCAATCCAGTTGTGCTGTGCTGTGGCCAGATAGCTGTACCCAGAGCCATTGCAGACCCAGTCCAGTCCGGTGTGCCCAGCAGAAATTCTGAGCAGAATCCCTGATCTTGACGGACCAGAATTCCTGACGGTTCTGTTCAAACATATATAGTGAGTATCCATAGAATAGGACTGTGTCACTAGCATATGTACTATCCATAGTCCAATCCTTATCCAGATCCATCCCATCTTGTCTTCAGAACCTGCATGATTAGAAATCTTTTTGAATGGCCTGAACTCTCCATCTTATCCCTACTATTGTCCTTCTGTACTAGTATTGTTAAATATCTTTGCGCTCATATTTCATCTGAAGAAGGCAAGCTCCTCGGCAGCCAGGCGCCCAGATCCTGTGGCGCCCTAGTCCACTGGCTGTGCTTCCGTGTGGCATTTGCTTTTTCATAGTCATCTCCTATTGTAAAGAAATCCTGTTTGTCTTGTGAGCGCATCCCTGTTTTCCCTTTCTTGCGCCCATCTCAGAAAAACGACCTCCACTAAAACGTCCATAACTTCCAAAAACTGCATTCCAAATCCATATAGTTTTCCCGCAATCATGATTACCGTGCACGGAAAGGTTTGCCGCAAATTTGTTGTAGGTAAAATTCTGTCACGTCTAAAACAGCTTTCAATTGCACCCAACCTCAATTTTAAGTTTGCACATTGCTCATTCGTGTCAAATCCTTGCTAGTGTTTGTCTGCAACTATCCAAAGCGGCTCCCGTTAGAATTTAAACAATTTCAGTCATTTAAGCCATATTTAGTGTTTTACCCAATCCATTCTCAGATAACTTTAAAACCATTTTAACAGTTTGCCAATCAGTTCTGTTTCTCTCTTGTGTTTGTTGGTGGGAAATTGGGATTGACATTTTGTTGAATTCTGCATTCCTGAAACCTGTTTTCTCTCCTCCTATCTCGTTACATTGCTTGTTGGGGGGTTGAGGGGTGTGCAGGGGGAAATAGTAACCACATTGCTACTTGATTTGAACACTCACAAAAGTATTATTTCTGTGCTGAATTGTTTTTGCTCACCATTACTCCTTTTGATTAAAGAGATTGCTTAGTGTGACATCCCCCCATTGGTGATTATTTTATACCCATTAAACATAGTGTGATAATATTGTGAACTACATAAATAAATATTTGAACTTTGCAAACCAGCCCGATTCCTGGTTCAGTGTGACCGGGGGGGGAGGGGGGGATGAGGGTCCAAGAGAGGGGTGTGATACAAGTGGTACATTGTTCAGAATAAAAGAACTCTTAGACACAAATAAATAAGGATTTCAGTTGTGCATTACACGCTAGGCGCTGATGTAGGTGAAGTGCCGGATTGAAATCACTTACAGATCTCTTGTTTGTTCTTTTCCTTCGACCAATTCCTAAGAATGTTCTAAATGCTACAGTAAGATATTAATTTCCCCAGCACCCTAGCTATTGAAGACACCTGAGGGTGTAGGTTGTGACTGTGGGCCATCCCAAAAGGGTCTTTTCTGATTTAGGAACTAAGAGTGTGTAGTTTTGGAGTGTGTGTGTGTTGTTTTATATTGCACCCTTCTGAAGAAGGCTTATTCTAACTGACTGACAAATAACTTAATTGTTTATTCAAGAAACCTTGTAAGTGTTTATTTGAATACTTGTCACTGTGAATCTCTGTGTAACCATCCTACTGCTCACATTGACCCCTCTTGAGATAAGCCTGGCTGCTCAGCCACACTACCAACCTGTGTAGTACAGGCTTATACCAAAGGCTGGGTTCCTATTGCCAGTAGGTCAAGGTTGTTGTAGGGCACCCAAAGGGTACTGCACCAAATCTTGCCCAACATCAACATAAAATGTCAGTCGCGATTGTGTCCCAAAATCCTACTTCTGACCCCAACACTAATAACCTAAATCTAAAGTGTAAGGATACTTTGTTCTAAAAAGGGTACTGATGAAACTGTCAAAGGAAATGTTCTCAATGTCACTGATTAAATTAATGAAAAGAAAATGTCCCCTTTCAAAAATGGGGTGCTCCAATATCTGGGAATTACTCGTTTCCCCTGTCTCTTGGCTTATTCCACTACACAAGCGTAGAAGAACAAGTTACTCACCAACTGTAACGTTCTTTCGACTGGATGGTCCTCCCACGTATTCCTCATCTTGTGATAATCATTATCTCCAGCTTCTGAAAAAAAATTCTCGGCAGATGGCGCTGTGCTCGAGGTTGTGGCGTTGATTGTCCCTCGACGTACTCCGTACTCTGTCGACGTCACCGATGGTATAAGTAGCTCGAGCTGCGCCCGTTGCTTCAGTTCTGTTTTTTCGATGAAATATATATAGGAGGAACACCCAGGCGTGTCCCATGACCGATACATTCTTCGTGAGAGGAAAGTGTAAGAACACGTAAACTGTACTGTGGGGTTGGATGGGAGGGTCGATGAGGAATACGTGGGAGGAACATCCAGTCGAAAGAACGTTACAGTTGGTAAGTAACTTGTTCTTCGAATGGATTGTGTCCTCCCACGTATTCCTCATCTTGTGATAGGCTCCCATAGCAGTATCAATTTTTGGAGGTGGGAGTACCATTTCAGTTTTTGTGGACAGAATGCAGAACTGCCCTTGCAAATAAACCCTCGTTAGAGGAGGCAGTGTCCAGACAATAATGTTTAACAAAAGGTATGTATTGTTTTCCAGGTTGCAGCTGCACAAATGTCTGCTGCCGGGACTCCCCTCTTTAGAGCCGAAGAAGTAGCCATTCCCCTTGTAGAATGGGCACGAAGCCCATCTGGTGGTTCTTTTCCCGCTAATCTGTAGCTTTCAACTATAGCTAATATGATCCAGCAGGAAATGGTTTGTTTTGTTACAGATAAGCCCAATTTTTGACCAGTGTAACCCACAAACAGTTGGTCATCTTGTCTCAATTTAGCCATCCTAGATATGTAAAAACTAAGAGCCCTCTTGGGATCTAATATGTGCAATCTCTCCTCTTCTTTGCCCAGATGAGGAGGAGGATAAAACGTAGGAAGTACTATTTTTTGTGACAAATGGAAGTCCGAGACTACTTTTGGCAAAAATGAAGGTTTAACTTTAAGGACTACCTTATCTTTATAAAAAATAGTATATGGTGGTTTGCATGAGAGAGCCTGAAGTTCGCTAACCCTGCGGGCTGATAGGGCCACAAGTAGGACCGTTTTTAGCGTGATTGTCAGATCGTTGGTGTGTGCTCCCCACCCTGTGAGTGAACGGTCCGTCACTACCATTATCTCCGGCCATGGTTGTCAAAAAGACTCTCCCTTGAGAATGTTGTCGTTGCAAGCCCACCATAGAAGATCCTGAGCAACTGCGCTCGGGACTTGCAGAAGATCCGACATATTCCCTGAGAACTGGGACCACCGAGTGCCCATTGAAGGGATCTCATTCTCAATCTGGCCTCTGGTACTAGAAAAATGCAGGATGCCATGAGGCCGAGCAACCTGAGAAAATCGAAGGCCGGTAGACGTTGGGCATTCTGGAATTTTGTTACCATCTGCTGGATGTGGAGAGCCCTCACTTCGGGAGGCGAGGCTTTTCCCGATGAAGTGTCCAAGACTGCTCCGATAAACTGGAGTTTCTGGGATGGTATCATGTGGGACTTCTTGAAATTGAGGGAGAAGCCCAGTTTGTGGAGGAAGTGGCAGGTGATCGAAAGATGTTCCTGAGCTTGTTCTGGAGAACTTGCTCTGATCAACCAGTCGTCCAGGTAGTGAATACCTCCTTTCCTAAGACTTGCTGTCACAACTGCCAACAGTTTGGTGAAAACCCTCGGGGCGAAGGTCAACCCGAATGGCAGAACTCAAAACTGATAATGAGAATTGCCAATCGCGAACCTCAGGTACTTTCTGTGCTTTGGATGGATTGGCACATGAAAGTAAGCATCCTGAAGGTCCAATGATACCAACCAATCTTGGAGTTGGAGAGCCTGAAGGATCTGAGAAAGAGTCACCATCTTGAACTTGTCCTTCCTGAGGAACTTGTTCAAGCTTCTCAAGTCCAAGATGGGTCTCAGTCCTCCATCCTTTTTTGGGATGAGAAAATATGGGGAGTACCAACCCCTGTTCCTCTCCGCTACAGGTACCAGTTCTATGGCACCTTTCTCTAGCAGGGTTAAAATTTCTTGCAACAGGAGCGGATCCGGAATTTTGACAGAATTGGCTCCCGGTGGATGATTCTGAGGCCTTTTTAGAAAGGGGAGACAGTAACCTTGGGCTACTGTTTCCAGTGCCCAAGCATCTGAGGTAATGCCCCGCCATTCCTTCAGATGTTGAGAGATCCTGCCTCCCACTGGTGTTTTGTGTAACAAGGTCTCAGAGGGATTTGGAGGCGGCTGCAGGAGTGGCTGAGGGTACAGATGCCGCTCCTGGGGCTGATTTTGCACCTCTTCCCCATGTTCCACGAGGGAAGTTCCTTTTGCCCCTTTGAGAGGCCTGTCCTCTTCCTCTACCAAAAGAGGAGTAGTATCGAAAAGAACAACCCCTCCAGGAAGATGAGCCGGAATAGGGTTTTAGATGCTGGCGCAAAGAGGCGCTAAGTGATTTAGCTGCCGCTTTTGAGGTCTGAAGTTTTTCAAGGCTTTCATCAGCCTTTCTGCCAAAGAGCCTCGAGCCATCAAAGGGCATGTTGAGTCTAGCTTGCGCATCCGGTGCAAATCCGACTTCCTCAACCACGCAAATCTGCGTAGCACAACGCTTGCAGCCATGGATCTGCTGATACTATCAGCAGTATCCAGTCCAGACTGGAGGCATTCCCCCATTGCCTCCTTCCCGTCTGACTATATTCAGGAAGCCTTCCCTTTCTTCGCCTTCCGGAATATGATCAGCCGCCGCCGAAATACAGTCCCACAGGGTATGGGTAAACCTGGCTAGGGTACAGGTGACATTTGCCGACTTAAGTGCCATACTGCCTGACGTGAAAACTTTACGTGCCCAGGCGTCAATTTATTTATCCTCTCTATCTGGAGGGATAGTTGGATAAGCAGTTTGTTTTGAAGTGGATGCTGCTTGAATGACTAAACTCTCTGGAGTCGGATGTTTATTCAAATATTCAGGATCCGATCCATCTGGTCTGTATTTTCTTGGAAAAGTGCTGTCTGCAGCAGCAATTGTTTCTGGTTTCTCCCAGTTTTTCTCCACAGTCCTTTGAAGGGCCCTGTGAAAAGGGGAGAACAGGATCCTTCTGAGGTCCCTTGACAATAATATCTGTCATGTCATCTTGTTCAAAAATGGGTGACGTATTACCCCAACCCATGTATTCAACTACCCTGGTCATAAGACCTATGCATGCTTTGCCGGATCAGGTTTGGCGAACACTAATTCTGGGGATGTGTCAACTCCACTGGCAGAATGTAGAGTATCACTCAGGTCTCTCATTCTGGATTCCTAGTCAATAAGTTCTTCAGGAACTTGTCTTGTCCCATAAGTAACTCCCAAAGGAGTAACTTTGTCTTCTTCTTCTGAAGCAGACTCTTCATAAATTGCAGACATAGACTTGAAAAAGTCTGATCTGGGCAAAGAAGTGAATCCCCTTTCTTCCTCTTCCATCTGCTTCGAAGGAAATGGCAAATCCCTCGAAGTTTTCAAAGATGACGCATGTGGTTTTGGTGTCGAAATTATCGACGTCGAGGGCATCGTCAAAGTCTTCGACGATTTGTGTTTCTTGGCCGGCACAGGAGAGGTGCTAGACTCTCGAGGTTTCTTCGACGGTTTTACGTCGACTCAAGGTTTTTTGTATTCCTTGACGCTACTGGTCTTAGCCATAGTAGCCTTGGACTTCCCTTTGTCGTCCAACGGAGCGACCTTAGGGGTATGGCTTTTCTGAGGTTCTTTCGAGGGGGGTCGAGGCCACATTCTCGAAAACCTCCATCATCTTTTTGCGGAATTCTTCCCACTTACTGGGAGAATCCGATTTAGTCGGACAACGAATTTCTTCTGTCTACTCTGATGAAGAAGGTGAGGGAGATCTATGTCTCCTCTTCATTTTTTTCGATGACGACGAAGAATGTCTCGATCTACTTCTAGATCGAGATCTCTTCGAGTGCCTATGGCGATCCGATACCTTAGAATCGGTCGCTTTCTTATTTTTGACGAAACCTTTTTTTGAGGCCTCCCTCCCCACCGACAGTTTACCTCTACTCTCACGTAGAGCTTTTTCGGTCATCGATTGGCAGGAGCCGCAGTCGTCGGTTCGGTGACTGGAACCGAGACACCAGAGACAGATCCGGTGGGGATCGGTAATCGACATCTTAGATCCACAATCTGCACACTTCTTAAACCCAGTCCTGGGTGTCGAAGGTGTCGAAGATGATGACATTTTCTTCACAGAAAATAGAAGCGTGCCGTTCTCGATAGCGAAGCGATCGGAAAAACGGAACTGAAGCAACGGGCGTGGCTCGAGCTACTTATACCATCGGTGACGTTGACAGTACGTCGAGGAACAATCGATGCCACGACCTCGAGCACAGCGCCCTCTGCCGAGAAAATTTTTTCCGAAGCAGCCAAGCTGGAAATAACGATTATCACAAGATGAGGAATACGTGGGAGGACACGATCCATTCGAACAACAAATTACTTACCTCTGCTAATGTTCTTTCGAATGGATGTTTCTCCCACATTTTCCTTACCTTTGATATATTTGCCAGGAGGTCAGGGTTGTTTTAGGGCACCCAAAAAGTACTGCATAAAATCTTGCCTAACACGGTGCTGTGCTGCTGCATCCTGAAGGCATCCACTCCGAAGATTATCTTTTCTCCCAAGGTACTGTGTGGGCCCAGGTAATACTTACCTCAAGTCTGGTGTGCATCCACTGAGGCCGAGTGGGTGATTTGTGTGGTTGAGAGTTTGCCCCTACCACTTGTCCAGGCCTACTGGTGGAATGCATAAAGGGAGCCTTCTGTGAAGTCCCTGAACACTTAACTCTGAAGCTAATACTTAATTGTTTCGGAAGATATCCTCTGGAACTTGGCTTTCCTGTAACTGAAACCTATCCTGACCTGCCTACAGCTGGCACCTAGACCACTAGGGTCCCTCTTCTGCCTCTGAGATAACTCATGTAAGACCAGGGAAGTACTTTAAAAGATAAGGATTCTGCCTTGAAAGTATAAACAAGTGTAAAAGTACTTGCTAAAGAGGTTAGTGTGGTAACCATCTCTGAAAGAAAACTTTACTCTCTCCGTGTTCTACCACCACGAGGCCTGATCCCATTCTTGGCCTAGGCGGTAGAGCAGGCAGGGATCAGGGGCCTCCATCTGCACATTGATGCTCTGCAGAGCTTTTTCTCCATCCAAGATGGCGGATTCTCCCCCACAGCAAGGATCGGGCTGATTATCGTGCCCTTTGTCCCGCCTTTCATTGCCTCCGGTAGGCTGTGGCCTGCTCAAAGTGCCTGATTGGTTACGATTGGTTACGAGCCAGCATGGCGAAGCCGGCCCCCGTTTAGGGACCCTGTTCAAGGATCGAGGCCTGTTTGGGCCTGCCCACAGTGTTTGATGTCTGGCGCGTTACTCTTTCACTGCTTCCTTGGTCATCTCTCACCCATCACCCATGACAAGCATCCTGTAGTGTCACTCTGATTCCGAGTCACTACTTCAAGGTAAGGAAAGTCGGTGCCCCTTCCATTGTGCCATCTTCTCCTGACTGATCCTGGTCCATGTTTCTGCTTCTACATGGCTATCCTGCATTGTTGGATGTGCCAGATGTACTGTACCCCGATTCCTGCTCATATCCTTTGTGCCGCAGTTCAACTAACATTTTATTCATCACAATCTTCCGATTGCCTGTGCCTGAACTATGGCGTTGCCTCCTCTGTGCCACCTTCCATGTCATGTTCTGCAAGGCAATTTTACCACATGGCCCTTTCACCCAGACTTCGTTCTGGGACAGTTATCTCACACCAATGGTTTCCCATTGTACGTTGCACCTCACTGTTGATACTTTGCCTGTTCACCTGTACATTAATGTCCCCTGTTATATGTGTCCCCCCGCACCCGAATGCTCCTGCCGTATTATCCTGGCTCCTGCAGCACCTCCTACTTATCCCTTAGTCTGCCGAGCTCTCTGCCTGGACGGTTTCCCTAGCCTCCAGTCTGGATCCTTACTGGATTCCCTCTCCTCCCTGCCCGTTTTGCCTTCCAATGACTGATGTAGCACCTCATGTTTGAGGTGTGGTTTTTCCAGTCTGTAGCCACTCACACCGGATTATCCTATTGTCTGGTCCCCTTCGCATGCTATTTACCTACTTGTTCCTGCACATTTTTGTATCCGTTATTTATCTCCCACCTCTCCCCCTCCTTCACCCCAGTCTCCCTTTTTTCATGCTCAGCACTTGCACATTCTAAATCTCACGTCCTAGTCAGAATGTTTTGTTTTTTCGTCTTCCCCTTCCTTTACCTCCCCTTGCTTATAATTGAGAACGTTTTTGTTTTGTACCTCGCCCTATCCCCCCCATCGCTTGTATTGATGCACCTTGAAACACATAGTGTATAGTGGATGTTACAAATGACCAATAAAGTGTCATTAAGTTCATGCTTACCTTTGAGTTGCAGGACAGCCCCCCTGCTGTGTGAATGATAGCTAGGCTGCGAATGAATGGGAAGGACTTGAATAAAAGGTGAGGTCTTTGACAAGGAAGGCAGAGTCAACCACTGGAGGAAGGAACCGAAGAAACAAACTGGAAGAAAAGCTTGTTGCAACTCCTGGACCGTCGGTATGCCTGGTGAAGCCCTGCTGCAGTGCTGAAGCTCCTATTTCGAGAGGACTCCTCCCCCCTTTGGTTGGTGGGACAAATCGACCCCAAGACGACCTAGACTGTAACCCTGCGCTCTGCTGGCTGTACTTTCATTGCTGCTGCAGGAACAGAGTGCCAAGTGACAGGAACACCAGAATCTAGTGCATTGTTTTTATGCCAGATCCGAGCTCCAGGAAGATTCTCCGGACTCCCTCGAATCTGGGCTGTCCAAGCCTGAGCCACCTCAACAGAGTTCTGCACCCCAGAAGCAAGAAAAGTCCACAGGGTGTCCAAGAACCGCAGTGGTGCCATTTGTGCGAAGCTGAAACCGTGACTTGCCTCTGATCTGAACTTTTCCCATTGCTGCCGCCGACCTTCAAATCGTAGTGCAGGAGTCCCCAGACATCCTTCCTCTTATCCCACGACTGAGGACCAGGAACAACAGGATCTGCAGGAAATACCGCAGAAACAGAAGTTTCTGCAGACCGAAGGTACTGTGAACTAAGGTGTACTTACATCTTGTGTGTGTAGCTTGCTTGCTCTCAGTTGAGACTTGCATTGGTTGCCCTCAGAGTTGCTTGCAGTTTTGCCCCTCACAAGCCACCGAGCTTGAGGCCAAACAGTGATTTCTTTCTTCTCTCTGACATTGTGCAAGACTTTTTACCTACCTTCAAGAAGTGCCTCAGCTCCCCTTGACTTTGCTCAAATGACATTGGCTGTCCTGGCTCCCTGAAGGCTCTTTAAACCCCCGACTTTGTGTTTTAACTATCCCTCCAAAAAGTCATACATACATATAGCTGGAAATTGGTTAATCTACATAGCATTGGGGGGTTCAGAAGTGCTTAGCTGGGGAGACAACCAGGGGGGCGCAGACGGAATGGCTGCCCGAGTCTTAGTCTCCCTTTCCAGGCACGAGATTACAGCTAAGTTCAACCATTAAAAATAAACTTCATGCCATAAAAACAGCATGTTATTGCTGCCGAGTGTCCAGGGCACACTACAGTGCAGAGGCAAAAGAAACCACAACCTATAACAACAAGAACGAGAGCAGAGGAGGAACCCGCGTCACGAAGCTGTGACAAACCCGAAATGGCGGTAGCCGGATGGAAATCCTGAGGCGACTCAGTGTGCTTCAGGCAAACACCTTGAACCCACCAGAAGAAAGGAATATCCAGAGAATCAGAGACCCGGGGCTGCAGCATTTCACCCGATCCAGGCGACAAAACCGGTAAGAAGCAGGCAGAAGCGGGGAGAGTGAGTGCCGCCTCAGGCGGGCAAGTCTCTGAACACTCCGTCCGGGCACTCGGAGTGCTGGGTCCCGGAGTGTGTTGACCGATCCTCACTTTGTGCCACTTTGGCGCTGGACCATATCAGTACACGGCGCTGCATCCCCCCCCCACATGCAGGCAACCAAGCCGACAGTGACCAGCGGCGGCCCTGGGGCATTGCGCAGCACCTACGCTCCCTCGACTAACGTGCGGGCCGGCTCCTCAGCCCCTTCTGCATTTGCAAGGTGAGACGGGCCACAACAGAGCGGCATGCCGAGTGGCGCCTTCAGTACAGCAAGGGCAGTCCGACGCACATGTAGCCATGGGGGGATGGGGGAGGCTCCATCTCCGCCCTCAGCTCCAAGGCCTTCCCAGACACCTCAACGCGAGGGACCCCCTCACGCCAACATCCCTTAACAGATTGTCAACAAGCAGCCCCCAGCACACACAGCACTTCGTTCTCCCTCCATTACCACCGGTCAGTGATATTTAAAAAGGAAAGCAACAACGCCACTGGACCCGGTGTGCACAGCAGAGCAGGAGAACCAGCAGAATTGGGACTATACCCAGGGGACAAAGGTTGCTGGATCAGCCCAACTGCGGGAACTAGTGATATTTCAACCACAGGGGGCCCAGGACGCCATAAAGGGTCTCAGCATACATTACTGTGCTACTAGTGCAGCTTGTGGGCTGCCCGAGATCACCTCCCTGCCACCCAATCCCGCAACCTCGACGAACTCACCCCTCATCACGGAATCAAGACCTTAACGGTTGCGGGCGCGTGGGTCCGAGCGCAGGGCTACATAGTGTGCAACCACAACGATCAAAGAAAAAGGGGAGGACAATTCCCAAGTAGCAATATGTGGCAACTTGAGTACCGTGCTGAATGAGGGATGCCCAGTCTGGAGTTACAAGAGCAAAACCCCACACCAGAACAAGCAGCAGGACACTGTGCGGTCTCCCAACCTCCCCCTCCCTCCCCCGAGGCAATCCACCAGCCCCCATCCCGGAGCCCCGCCGCTTTCTGTAAAGAAACTATCTGAGCACCGACGATAGTCCCCTCTTGCACCAGGTGATCCTGGATCCGCGCACACTCGGAAGGCTGCCATCGTTCAGTCACACGCCTGTAGCCATGCAACAAGAAGAAGTCCAAAGCTCCACAGAAATTCCGGGGAATGATCGTGATCGTGCCACATAATCGGATATCCGCCTGCTGTTGGGGGAAGTCCGCTCCATCAAAACTAGTCTGACAGAGCATGTCACAGACCTACAGGCAAGAATGGCTAAGATGGAAGATCGAATGGAAGCCGCAGAACACAACCAGCAGTCCGTAAACATAACGGCAATGACATACGAGGCCAGGTTCCAAGATCTAGAGCAAAAAGGAGCATGGCATGCTACTTAAACTCGATGACCTGGAGAACCGGGAGAGGCGGACACACATTGGCATCATGGGCCTTGTAGAGAAACCAGGAGACACCAGCAGGCCTGGAGAACAGAGTCAAAACACTGATAACCTCGCTCTTTGAAGCCTCCTCTCCACCCCCCCACATTGGAGTTCGACAGGATCCACAGAGCGGGTGCCCCACCGAAAGGCCCGCGTTCCGTTCTAGTGAAATGCCACTACTACAAACAGAGGCAGAAGATACTCCAGAGAGCCAGAAACCATGAGCCCATAGATTCCGAAGGATCGAGTATTAAATTATTCCAGGATCTCTCTGCCACCACACTAAATCTGAGGCGGGGTCGCGCCTGTTGGGCAAGATTGTATGCAGTACCAATTGGGTGCACTACAACATCCCTGACCTCCTGGCAATAGGAACCCAACCTTTGGTAGAAGTCTGTACTAGACAGGTTGGTAGTGTGGTCGAGTAGCCAGGCTTATCTCAAGAGGGGTCAATGTGAGCTGTAGGGGAGGTAGAGATTCACAGTGACAAGTATTCATATACACTCTTACACACAAGGTTTCCTGAGTAAACAATTATTAAATGTATTACCAGTCAGTTATAGTAAGCCTTCTTCAGAAGGGAGCAATGTTAAGCAACACACATATGCACTTCAAAAAGAATAGACACTTAGTTTTATGAATCAGCAGATACCCATTTGGGATGGCTCACAGACACTACCTACAACCTCAGGTGACATTAATTGCTAGGGAGCTGTGGACATTTATATCACTGTTTGCATTCAGACTTTCTTAGGAGAGTGTCAAAGAAAAGAGGGATCAGAATAAAACAAGTATTCACACAATGATTCTCAAGCAGGTAAGTACTTTCAATAACCCCGCATTGCAAAGTCAGTTAACCCTTTCCTGTAAGGAAGGCAAAAACAAACAGAGGAGAGAAGAGTCATTCAGGGAGCCAGGCCAGCCAATGTTTAAGTTAGCAAAAGTCAAGGTCAACTCAAGCACTTCTTGCAGGTAACTAGTAAGTATTTCACAATGTTTTAAAAGTCTTGGTAGAATAGAAGAAATCAAAGTAGGGCCACAAGCCAATTAGGCTTGTGAGGTAAATAAGCTGATAGCAACTCTACAGATGCAACCAAGCAAGTCTCCAACGAGGAAAAGTGGCTACACAACAAGAGGTAAGTTCTCTTAGACTTTACAGTACCTTTAGGTTGAAGAAAAAGTGCAGCAGACTACTTCTGTTCTTGTGCAGCTCTGCAGATCTCGCTGTTCCCGAGCCTCAGTTGTGGGGACAAGAGGGAGGACTTCGGGGGGACTCCTGCACTGCAATGGGACGGTCATCGGTTGCAACCAGCAATCTTCAAATAAGTGGCACTTCGGTGTTTCAGCTTCTTGCGTCGAGACAGGGTTTCCTTGCATCTGGAGTCCCGCACACTGTTGTGGGTGCTCAGGCTCAGTCAGTCCTGCTGGCAACTGGAGGCAAAGCCCTAAAAGTGTCAGGACTGTGGAATATTTGAACGTGGTATAAAAGGGGATTGTCCTGACCACTGTTTGCGTGGTCTACTTTCTAATTGCTGTAAACCCAAAAATTGTTCTAATCAGATTAGGATGCAGACCTCTGGCCCGTAGCAGGACAGCGTCCATCTTTGGGATACTAAAGCTCCCATTTCACTGGATTTTCTAAATTTCAACATTTTCCAGCTTCGTTATTGTGGGGATCCTCACTACTACCAGCTCCTCACAGCTACGCTATACAAGCAGCCTGATGCTGTACTGAACAACTCTTGAACAATTATGGACCAGTCACTCCATTCTTGATACTGGTGGACCACCCACTGCAGGATCCACAGCGATACTAGCCCCAAGGGAGACCTATTCCAGGCCCTAGATGAAGGCACCTTGCCAAAACGTCCGAGGACCAGCACCCCAGTGTGCACAACCTGGCCCTTCCAACTACTTGATTTATATCCAGACGTCGACCATGTGTTAAGTCACCCTCTAGCCTGGCTAAAAACAACCAATTGTGACTTTCTTTCTTTGATCTGGTTGTACTATGTATCTTTAGCTATCACTTGTGACTAAAGGTGGTGGATATACACAAAAATTCGAAAGCACAAATCTATTCCAGCTTTGTACATATGAAATTGTGTTAGATTATTCAGTTGCCACAAAGGATTTGTAAATGTAAAAAAACAAACTACACTCGGTAAACTGAACTTTTATGCATAAAAAATCTTTTCAAAGAAACTTTTAAATGCATGACTGCAAAATGCATGAACAGCTAAATAAATGAAAGCTGTACCTAGTTTCAAACATTGCCTGTATTATCAATTGATTGGTTGAGTACTACTACATACTAAAGAAAGTTAAATGTGTGTTATATGACAGAACAATTTTTGGGTTTACAGCAATTAGAAAGTAGACCACGCAATCACAGTGGTCAGGACAATCCCCTTTTGTACCTCGGTCAGTCCTGCTTCCTGGGAGTTCGGAGATTCTTCCTGGAGCTCTTGCAACGCACACAAACTGGTGTTCCTTTCCCTGGCTATCCGGTTCCAGCAGCGACTGCAGTGGAAGCTTGACCAGCTTCGAGAGGATGTCCAGGTGGCTTACTTTGGAGTTGATTGGTCCCACCAACTCAAAAGGGAGAAGTCGTCCTCGCAGGGGCTTCTCTGTCGATACGAATTTGGAGTTTCAGCACAGCAGCAGAGCTTCACTGGGCAAACCAACGGTCCAGGAGTTGCAGCAGGTGTCCTCTTCAAGCTCTTCTTCGGATTCATTCGTCCAGTGGTCGACTCTGCCTTCCAAGCCAAAATGCCTCGCCTTTTTATGCAGCTTGCTCCAATTCATTCCAGCATAGCTGTCAGTCACCCGTCAGGGTGACTGTCCTTGCCAGACAACCAGCCAGCCAGCCAATCACCTAAGAGTGCATTCCTGTCTCCTAGGAGACTAAGCACATGGAGTTTCGGGCACCTCCCTTGCTTCCTGCCCCCGCCTGACTCCCTGGAGCCAGAGGCAGGCTTCACTCATGAATCCAGCCGAAGGCAAAATTAACAAAGGGACCAAACCTGGTTTGGCACGCAGAGTAAATCTCAAAATGACCTTTCCACAAAGAAATGGCGAAAAAAGAAGACTGGGGCTAGTTTTTACAAAAATGGCACCCTTGGGTGCTTTACTTCAGCTGCGAACGCAGCTCGCGGTAAATGCACACCACGGTAGTTATAAGTAAACCACTGCCACCAGCCATTCAGTGAGGAAAGGGTAACAAAAATGTTACATGGGAAGCTGGACAAAGGGGATACTAAGTAACCCCTCCAGCACCCTATTGTAAAATAGTGTGTGCTGGGTCTAGAAAGTTACAAATGGAAGTAAAGTCAATTTCACTTTAGTACTCTGGAAAACAGTAGTTTATCCCAGAGAAGGTATGTAAACCTTTGGGAAGACTTCCCCATGTCACTGCTCTGAAGGTGCTGTGTGACACAATGTAAAAGATAAAAAAAAAGGTAAAAGATGATGCCTATGGAGTTTGTCAGACTCCACTACCAAAAGAAACACAATGTTCAAAATCACATTAAAATACATGAGAGAGTGGGGAAAAAAGGTCTCACTCGCTCAAAGTTAAAAAAAAAATCAAGTCCTCAAAATCCAGCAAAGTAGCTGGGGGTCTCTAAGGTAGAGGTTATTAGCACATTTCTGATAATTCACCCTAACACTGCCGCCTAACAGCCTAGTTACAGGAGTGCAGGATCCGGTACCAATGGGGCCACCCCTTTTCGCTGGGCTTCGAGTATGATGGAGAAAGTTTTCAGAATTACCTCAGAAGAGAAAGCTAAAAGAGCCCTAGAACACCTACAAGCGAGCACAAGCTCAGAAGGGGAAGCATATAGAAAAATCACAGGCCCATCGCAGAAAAGCTTCCCAATGTCCCCCAGGAGGGGGTTGATCCCCCCCACAAAATGGAACTACAAGAGACTTGACACCCCGTGAAAAAATTAAAAAATTACGGGTCTCAGCTCTCTTCTATCCTACAATGGCCATGATAGGGCTGAACGAGAGGTTGATATTGGGTTGCAAGACTCGCCAAGTGGGTGGCTGAACTCTGGAAAATGGTGGAAGTTAAAGTTATGAGAGTTCACTGCATGAAGTTCTTTACCGTAAAGTTTTTAAGATGTTAATCAGTTAATACGTTTGCCTGGAGAGGGGTCCCTGTAGTGCGGCCCTTCTGTTCGATTTTGAGGGCGTCTCCATCATCAGAAGATGCCTTATATAGTCTTTTCCATGGGGGAATGGAGGGGGGTAGGTGGGGGACAACTCACGACAAGAGGAAGTAAAGTATGAAATCCATGTAGTAGCATCACCACACACTTCACAGCCCACCACGAGTCCAGCCACTAGTCACTTGTATAATCACCACACAACCCCAATGGCTCTCCTCTAGCAATATGGCTCGGCAACAACATACACTTCAAAATGACCTCACATGATAAAATAATAATTGGGTCCCTAAATGTTAAGGGCCTCAATTCGCCCCACAAACGCTCGATGCTAGCACGACAATTCAAACTGTCGAAACTGGACATACTGTTTGTCCAAGAAACTAAGTACACCAAGGGGGGAGGAGTGCAAGATACTTGGTAGAGACAACGGAGATGCTATTTGGGCCTCGGGGACTGCAAAGAGAGGGGGAGTTGGCATCCTATAGGCCTTCAAATACAGCACATCTACAGACATGATATGGGTAGATATGTGGCCCTAAGGGCACACTGCGGTCCCATACTGTTACTTTCTGTTCAGCCTATGTCCCTAACCAAACCCAGTTGTAATTTAGTGAGTCTCTGCTTGTTTTTAAGAGGGCTGGAGGGAGGGCACACTGGTCTGCGGAGGAGACCTCAATATGATAGCAGACCCCACCTGGGATTGGGATTCGATGAGGTTGAATGCCCAACCGCCAAATGGCACACAAGGGGATTCTAGGGCCTTCACCTTTTATTATCCCCCTCACCAAAAATATTCCGGTATTGACTACTTGCTGGTTGGGGCGGAAAGCAAACACCTGGTGCTGGACGCTTCCATAGAGCTAGTGGCATGGTCAGACTCTCTGTTCCTCAGACCTGGACCTAGGTCCACCTCATAGCACAGAGCGGAGATGGGTGTGCAGCGACTATCTCTGCAAAGGCCCAGTGTTCAAAGACACATTCACAGAAGCGATCAAGAACTTTTTTTGACTTAAATGACACTGTTGACATTTCACAGAACATGATATGGGAGGCGGGGTACTAATATCAGAGGGGGTGCACAGAAAGAGAATCCAATTGAAAAGGGAAATAGAATTGAAAACCGAGATTGCGCATCACAAGCGGGAACTCTGCACTCAGCAGCGGCAGACCCAATTTTGGATCATGTAAAAACGCTTGGGGAGGAGTTGAAAGATATTTGGCAGAAAAGAGCCCCGACGCAATGGAGACTATAGAAACAGACATTTTACAAGAGATGCGACAAAGCTCACACCATGCTGGCCAACCGTTTATTGAAACAAAGGGCAGATAAGGCAATATATAAAACTAGAAGCGAGAAGCGTGCAAGGCCTAATCCTGACCAACCCCATGGATGTAACTAATCATTTCTCGAGATTTTGCACCAACTTATACACAGCCGAAAAACAGAGTACAGAGTCAGAAATCGAAGAATAGCTATCGAGCTTACCCTGACCCCCAATAGCACAGGACCAACTGAATGTACTCAATGTCCCAACATGGACAGAAGTTGGTTAATATACCATCTCTCATCTCAAAGCAGGCTTGGCTCCCGGGCAGGACGGGTTCACCCTGCTTTCTACAAAGCAAACTCCAGTGCCCTCACCCCCCACTTAACTTGACTCTTCAATTCAATACTAGAGACTGGTCAGGCCCCTCTGTCATTTGCTGAGTCGAGAATACTTGTGATTCCCAAAGAGGGCAAAGACACCTCCGAGTGCGCATCTTACGGCCCGATTTCTCTTATAAACATGGATGCCAAACCCTATGCTGGCATCTTAGCCTCCGACTGGCTCAGGTTCTCGCCGAGCAGGTCCACACAGACCAAGTTGGCTACATAAAAGGCAGGCAAGGGGCAGATAACATACCGAAAACCCTGGTTCTCATGGCTCAACCCGACAAGGAAGAGGAATGCCCCACTTTGAGGTCTATCGATGCCGAAAAAGCATTCAACCGCATCGAATGGCCTTTTCTGAATGCACTAATGAGGTGGGCAGGCCTGGGAGAAGTATGAGATAGTGGTGCTAGTGCATTATACCGCAATGCATCAGCAAAAGTCGTTGTCAATGGCATTCCCTCCGACTCCTTTGCTTTAACCCGAGGTACGCGACAGGGCTGTGCCCTCTCCCCATTATTATATGCTCTGGTAATTGAGCCCTTCGCACAGAAAGTCCAGTCAGACTCCCAAATTCACGGCATAGTGAGGGGAGGGAAGGAATATAAATTGCCAATGTTTGCGGATGACATCCTGGCATACCTCACACACCCATTGGAATCCGTCCCCGCCCTCTTTAAAACCATGCAGGAATATGCAAGACAATCAGGATTCCGAGCCATTTTAAAGAAAACAATTGCACTACCCCTGCACCCGACTACCACCCTTCCATCGCAGCTCATTGCAAGGTGGGGCTTCCATGTGAAAACGGAGGGGATTAGATACCTAGGGGTAAACATCACATTGACTCTAAGCAACCTGTTGCAAGCGAACATTGTGCCCCTGTGGAACACTAATAAGTCTGATCTAAACAGATGCTCCAAACTATCACCATCTTGGGCAGCAAGGTTTACTTCCATCAAAATTAACGTTCTCCCCAGAGTCCTCTTCCAGTCCATGCCCATCGTTGTCCCAGAAACGTTCTTGGTAGAAATTAAGTGACCACTGTTAGCTTTCCTATGGGCAGACTCTAAGCCCAGAATCCCATACAGGACTCTAAATCCTGCCAAAAGATAAGGGAGGCTCAGGGTTCCCTGACTTCTCGGAATATTATAGAGCTGCCCAACTTATAATTCTCACCGATCACCTCTGGGAAAACCCAGAAATATAGTGGATCCCCCTGGAGAATACACTCTTCGCCCCGGTCACATTGGGTGAATGGTTGTGGGTCCCACTTGCCACCATGCCCTGCACGGTCCGGAAACACCCAGTCCTGACCGTGCTATGGACCATGTGGTGCCCCTCGCGATCCATGAAGGGAATGATCTGGCCCTCCCCCAAGCTGCATTTTGCCCCCCCCCCAATATGTGACTACCTTAGTGAAGTCCACCGTTTCCAACCATTATATGAAGAAGGCTTAGTTAGAGGCAGGCAGATGTGGAAGAAGGGAGTTTACCTCTGTAAAGATGAACTAGAACAAGCTCTGCATGGTATCTCGATTACCCCCTTACTATACTTACAACTAAAGTGTACCCTCCATGACCATAGTTGGGGCGTTTCCCTGCGTCGCCCCCTAAATCCCAGCAAAGCGCCGAGGCACGAAGGGACTGATCGCTGACCTATATAAAGTACTCCACACTAGGGGCCACCTGACACGTCCCACCCCTGAAACCAAATGAGACGCGGACCTTGCACTACACAACTCTCCAAATGTATGGCAGGCGATTCACAAAGGAGTGTGGGGTTCTTCTATTTCCATGCAATACAAAATGCACAATATAAAAAATAGTTGTTAAAATGGCACTATATACCCCAGAGGCTTTACAAAATGTACCTGGGGACTTCCCCATATTGTTGGAGGGGATGTGGGGAAGTGTGTGATTACTGGCATCAATGGTGGAACTCTGTTCATGTCCAGACGTATTGGAGCGAAGTGTTGGGGAGGATTCGTACAGTGGAGTCTATCTCCAGAACGCGCTCTCCATTATTGGTACTGTTTGGCATTGACTCAGATGGGGATGACTCGTACACATTGCTAACACACATACCTCGCAACCTCCTTTTGGCAGCTAGGGTATGTCTGATGATCAGGTGGAAGTGTATAACCTTGCCTTCAAAAAGGGAATGGATTACCCAAGCACACGCCATATATAATATGGAGACTCCCAATGGGAGAGGGAAGTTAAATGAAAAAAACATGTTTTTCTTACCTCGCTGATGCATTCATCGTTTGGCATACCATTTTATTATTGAAGTTCATCCAGAATGTGCTTTTTATCATTGTTACATTTAATGTAAAACCAATTAAGTACATTTAAAAAAATAAGTGCTTACCTTTTTGAGAAACATGTTCACCATTGTTTCCTTCCCTAACCTGTTCCTTTTTGCCAGAACTTCAGTATTACCATTTAAGCGTGAAAAGTGATATATTAATGTCCACAGTGTCCTAACTATTGAAGTCACCGTAGGGTGTAGGAATATCTGTGTGCCATCCCAATCTACTTACTTTAGCGAACGGAAGAAGTGTATTTTGAAGTGTATTTCTATTGTTACCAATTGCTTCCAACTAAATAAGGATTATTTTAAAACTGACTGTTAAATTAATAAATAATTATTTAATCAAGAAACCCAGAGTATAAGTGTTATTTGAATATCTGTCACTGTGAAACTCTATGTTGCAACCCTACAGCTCACACTGAGTTCTCTTGAGATAAGCCTGGCTACTCAGTCACTCTACCAACTTGTGTAGTACAGAACTATACCAAAGGTTGGGTTACCTATTTCCAAGAGGACAAGGCTGGTGTAGTTTCACACAGGAAGACTACATACAATATTGCCTAACAGACTAGTTATTAGATAGCAGATAGGATAGTTATGTGCCAATAGGTCAATTACTTACCCTGAAATACCTTGTGTCTTTTTAAAGCAGAATTGGGTTTTGCTTTCCCCGATTTGCTTTGTGCATTCTAAAATAGTTATCGAGTGTTCATACTCATCATTGAGTAGCTTAGGCCACTCCAGAAAATATAGGAGTTGGTTTACTAGCTCTGAAGGGAGCTCTAAAAAGTAATGTTGCAAGGTGTATACCTATAAAAGTGTTGGTTAATTGTGTGATTTCTGTACCGGAGTGTCACTGCATGACAGACCGGGTCTACTACCCTTGAATTACTGATTGTATTCAAAATGTATATATAACCTGGTAATAGCGGACTGCCATTCTGAAAGTGTTGTTGGTTTGACTCACCTTGACTACTCAGTTCATTCTTAATAAGGTTATACTTTGGATTGTAACCCATAAGTATTGAGCTTTTTTTATTGTGCTTATATGATGTTGATAGTGCTTACCTTTTCCAAGATTTATCTTGGTCTACTTGTATTTAAATAAACCCTTTATTTGTACAATCCATCATTTTTCAGTGTTTCCTTGGACCATGGGGGTATGCTACCATTTCTTTGAACCAGCTACAGTCCTCTCTACCTCCTAAAACAAGCCTGGCTGCCATGCTAACACATTCTCAGGTGGTACAGCCTTATACTAAGAGTGGAGCTTACGTACTGCCTCAGATGTGGTTTTTATGAAGTCTTGGCAGGGCTTTAGAAAAACTGTCCTAACACCAAGATAGAGGATGGGAGAGCAGAAAGGAATACTTGGGAGGAACATCAAGTCGAAAGAACAATACCAGGGGTAAGTAATTTGTTCTTTGAATGGATTGTGTCCTCCCACATATTCCACATCTCTGATAGACTCCCAAATGTCATGCAGTCTGTCACAAATACTGATTCCCTTCACTCTGTGCCCCCTCCGATTCCATTGCCCTTTCTACACACTTACCCTCGCTTACCCGATTCGGGCGGCAGCAGTGTGGTACCCGTTGGCAGCCCCCATGGAAGCAGACGTGCATCAGTGGTTGTTCGAATCGCCTGTGTCCATTCCTTCATTGGCAGCTGCCTTGGCGTCTCACCACGGGTCGTCTCGGGCACCAGCTCGGTTCGGTTCCGCATCACGTGACCCAGAAAGTCCGACCAGTTATTAACACTACGGAGCACGTGACGCGGAAGTCCCGAGTACGTGCTGTAGGCATGCATCACGCGACGGCAAAAAACTCGATCACCTGACTACTTGGCAACAGGCTAAAGGCGGCGAGTACGCACTTGTCCAGTGCTTCACAGCTGTTCAACCCGGCACTGTTTGGCGTACTATTGACTTTCGGTTCACAGCTTTTTTTGATTATGGACTGCTTCACGGATTCCTCTCGCCTCCTCCCTGGATGGTTTGCCTACCTCCTGTTAATAACTGGTTTTTCTCCTGATACTCCTTCGGATTTGTTGTTGATTTGAACTCTCTGGAACTTGACCTCGGAACTCGTACGGATTGTTTTCGGATTGTCCCATACCATTGCTACGCTCGAGTCTGCACCCGCAGCTCTCACAGGTATTCCAGTGTGTGACCACCTTCCAACCGAGCACTGCCTATTCTCTCCACCCGACTGCTGCCGCCGATCACACACTGAGGGTCCTCTGAATGCTCCTCACGCTGCCTCCTCAAGACCGCTTCTGGTTCCACCTAGGTAAGCCCATTAGTGGTTCACAGCCTACTTTCTGGTTACTGCTTGTTTGACATTGTGGTAATTACCTGCTTGCCTTGCAGCGGTTGGGGGTTTCCTGCGTTCCTGGTTCCTGGCACTCCAGCACCTAATACCTGTGGCCTCAAGGATCACACAGGGAGTTTTTAGAGTATCTCCCGGTGTGGTACTTGGGGACAGAGGCTTTCATAATCTTCACGACCATCAAGTTACAACACCAAAGCAGTATGTTGAAGGAGGTGGGAAAAGGTAAGCCATTGCTAATTAATGCTGTGAAGCATAGTTTTGCCAAATCTTGCCTCCCGACATAGAATCCAGGCAATAGTGTTTGCTGACAGCGACCAAGTTGCAGCACTGCCAATGTCCTGTTACGGGCACCCCTCTCTGGAGAGCCGAAGAAGCAGCCACTCCTCGGGTGGAAAGCGCTCTTAAACCATCGGGCAGAGCTTTGCCAGCCAAGGTATAGCCTTCCAAAATGCATACCATATTCTAGCGAGAGATGTTTGAGTGACGGCGTATCTCAATTTGTGACCCCAATAATCCACCAAGAGCTGGTTATCTTGAACTCTCAAATTCAGACAAAACTATTATAATAGTATACATTGTGCAACATTTTCAAATAAACTAAAGACAATTGGCGCACACAATTGGATCCTTTCTTTGAGTTCATTATCTACGGAGTAAGGCTGTTCCTGGGAAGTAGCTCTGGCTGGATTATTTGGGAGAGCTGGAATTCTGAGGGATAAGCACTTACTGTGTTAAGGTTCCAGGTCATGAGTTCACATAGGGAAGGTCCTTGTATTGGTGAGTGACTTGGAGTGGTTTTAGTCTCCATATGGTTTGGGGTCCTGTATAGTTTTCAGGTTCACAGTGATGAAGGCCTCTCTATGGTGGTTATATCTCCATTTCAGAGTCTTGTGGGGCTTGGGGATCCCAGCTTTTTAGGGTTTTGTAACGTTATCGGGTTCACAGTGGCAAAATTCTCCATGCTGTGCTGTATCTTAGTCTCTGGACTTCATGATGCTTGGAAACTCCAGTTTTACAATAGTAGTAGTTGAGGCATAACATTTCCAGAATTGGTAGTGGGAGGTTCCGAGTCTTGGAGTCCAAAAAGTACTACTTTCATAGATTTGCAATATCATTTTGGAGCCTTAGTCAGGCAGAATGCAAATGTAGCAAACTACAGGCCTTGGCCAGACTTACTACGGGAGTAAGAAAACCCAGTTTGGTGGAGCACATCCCTTGTGAGGTTGAAAAGTCTGACTCCAACACAAGGAGCACCGTTCGGAACATAACACTAGCGAGATTTAGAAATGCAGACAAACGCAGCCAGGAATCACTGTGGGAAGAAAAAGCAATGTGGTGGAACACAACCCTAGCAAGATTCAAAATGCAACCAAACTCGCATCAGGTGGTGTTGTGGGAGAAAAGTTCAATGTGATGTAACACTAACAAGAATCAAATGAAACCAAAACCAAATTGGGAGGCACCGTGGAAGAAAAAGCAATGTGGGGGAACACAATACTAGAAAGATTCAAAATGTGAGCAAGCTCCAATTGTTTGTTTGATTTGTTAGTTTGTTTTATTTGTAATGCGCGCCAGACCCAAGGGTAACCGGGCACAGTGAGGAGAATATGCAAAGCTTACAATGGTACATATAATTACAGTATTACATAAAATTACAATGTTACACATTTACAGTGGTAAAGGGATAGGTATGTACAGGCTTAACAGGTGGTAGATCAGATCAAGAGATTGAGGAATTGCTATACAATGAGGCAGTCAATTATATACAGTCTTTGTATGAGTGTATACACATGTAATGTATCTTTGATAATGCATATATGCCTACAAATGAAGTAACGCGATATAAGTATCTAGCAGTACATTACATATTTTTGTCATTGAGGTGTTTAATAAGATTCGATCTGAAGTGTGAGAAAGAAGGTTGGTCTGATCTCAGATTGTGTGGCAGGGCATTCCACCATTTAGCAGCTAGTACGGGAAAACTGGTACCGCCAATTTTAGCAAGTTTAAATCTAGGGGTTACCAAGCAGTTGGAGTTGGGGGTTCTTGTGGGTCTGCTAGAGCTTTTTCGTTTTATTTTGTCCATCAGGTAACTAGGAGCAGCATTATTGAGGGCTTTGTACGCCAAGGAGATCATTTTTAGATGGATTTTATTGTCGGTGGAGAGCCATTTGTATTGGTGTCTGAAAGAGGAAATATGTTCCCTTTTGTTTATGCCTAAAGCAGCTCTTAAGGCATTATTTTGTAAAATGTGTAGCCTTTCGGTGATAGTTTTGTTTGCACCACTATAAAGGGCATTACAGTAATCAAGTCGGGATAATATTAAGGCTCTCGCTAGGATAATGCAGCTATCATTAGATAAGAAGGGTTTACCTGCTCTTATTAATTTGCAGGTATATGCTGTGGTGGAAGCTAAGGAGTTGACTTGTTTGGTGAAGGACATAGTAGAATGCAGATAAAAACCAAGTGTTTTCACTTCTCTCGAAACCTTAATGCTGTTGCCATCTATATTGAACATCGAGTAGTCCTTACCTAACTTGTTGATGTTGGCCTGCGTACCCAGGATGATCAATTCGGTCTTATCATCGTTCAGGCAGAGGCAGTGGGAGGACATCCATGCCTGAATAATGAGATACACCCTATTCACCAACTCCCTATCCTTGCTGTGATCCCCAGAATGATCAATGTGTTGGCACTGCAGTAGAAAAGTGTAATGTGGTGGAACACAACACCAGCGAGCCACAAACATTCAAACAGGCCTACCCAGGAAGCACTGTGGAAGGAACATTTCCAATACGACACAGCGAGACTACAAACACTGACCTAGTCCCGAGCCTCCTGGAGAGAAAGTACAATGTGGAGCAACAATACTAGCAAGATGCAAAATGATCACATCAGGTGGTGATGTGGGAGGAAAATGCAATGTGGTGTAACACTAACAAGGATCAAAATGAAACCAAACCCAAATTAGGAGTCGCTGTGTAAGAAAATGCAATGTGGTGGAACACAATACTATCTAGATTCAAAATTCAAAGCGGACCCAGCCCAGTGGGAGAAAAATGCAATGTGGAGAAATGCAAGACTAGCAATATTCAAAATACAACACAACCATTACGAAGTCTCCTACCGATGTGTCTCTGCAGATGATGCAGGGCTGGGGTGCCACAGCGAACAGGCAAACAAGGATGCAAGGTGCCCTCTGCCAGCTGGCCGGAGAAGGCTGCCCTGGGACGGTCTGATGTCTAGTGTGAGTCATGTTACTCGGTAGAGGCCTCCAAACAGGAGGATGGGGGTGCAGAGAGTGCCGGGTGTAGAGGATCCAGTGTTGTCACCCTTGGCCTGGGGTCTAGAGTGGATGGCGCTGGGGATTATCTTTTCTAAATGTGTTTCACCTGTTTGAACGCAGGTTGCAGGACAATTGCTTTGGGAGCACTTTGCACGGGCCAAGAGCTTCTGAGTGCTCATGGGACTCGGCAAAGGACTCCAATCAGGGGAGAGTGGGCCGAGAGGATCCTGTGTGGTCATGCCAGGCATGGGGGCTAGAGTGAATGGCGCTGGATGTGCTGGGGCTTCCAATTCCAGAAGGTCTCACCTGTTTCATCAAGGGTTGCAAAAGCAATGCCTTGTTACTGTTTTGCATGGGGCCGAGAGCTTCTGTGTGCTCACGTGACTCTACCAATCTTGGCCGGTGGTCATCAGATCCTTTTCCCGCAGTCCTCTATAGTGCTTGGTGGGCTTGCCTTCTGCCTGCCACCTTTTTACGGTGATACGCAATGCCCTGCCTCTCTTGCCGCCTTGTTCTAAAACTTGCAAGAAGCAGGCTCTTGTACTCCTCAAAGTGGAACTTTAAGAATTATGTAAAAAAAAAAGGAGGCCTCCGCACAAAAGGCAACAAAAGTTAACTGATCCACATGGACTCCCAGAAGTACCAAAGTAGGTCTGTATCACCCAAACTAAATATTGACTAAGGCGAGTATGAGGAGGTTGATATTGATCTAAGTTGAAACTTCGGTGAGAAGGAAGAAATTGCATTGAAGGAAGACTTTGCACCAGCTAGAAGTCCACCACCAGCCCTACGCCCCCATCCCCTCATCCCCACATACGATGTCTCCTGAAATCCTTGAATTATAAGAAGAACAAAAAGCAAGGATTGTGGAAATGATGTAACAGCTGGAGCACAGAAAGCTTGAATTGAGAGAAAAAGAGCTAATGAGTTAGAAATTATAAAGTTGTGTTTTGGTAACTCTCCTTTACTTTCAGGGTCCTCGCTGGTGGTGATGTTTCCAGGACCAGTAAGCCTAAGCTCCCTAAAGAACTGAGCAGTCAATATGATGTAAAATGTGATATAAATTATTGGCTGAAAGCGTTTTAGTTACCATGTGAGATGCAAGATGTCAGTGAGGAAGACCAAGTTCCTTGGGTTCTTTCTAGACTCCCCCAAAATGGCTCAGATGTGATTCTGGAGACGCATGCAGTAGATAGAAGGGGCTACCCACAGCTTGGTCAAACAAGCTCCCATAGCCAGACATGGGAAGACCCCGGAGGATAAAAAGAAATATGGTGTGTTATGTGCAACCTGGGTTTTTCGAATCCCTGATAAACTTAGATGAGTGGATTGTAAACCACAAATAAGAACTTCTGATGGCATGAGGAGCCTTTTCGTGCTAGAAAGCATTTTTGATGCCCGTTCCCCAGAATTGAGAGAGCACCTGGCTGACTCAAATTAATTAGGCCCCAAGAAGTTAGTTAGACTAGCTGCTGACCTGTTGGTAGCCAACATGGCCATGCACAAGGATTTTGGGGGATATCACAAGAAGGAGGGGGGGGGAGCACAAACAGGGAAAGAATCCCCCAAATAATTCACCCAAAAAGGGCCACAAAAGTAACACGTTCCAGAAATCCCATGGTAAATTCAATACGCCCAGTGAAACCTCTGGAGCCAAACCAGAGGGAGGTTACCAGAAACCCCCATTCCAGAAAACCTTTGACAAATGTGTGGGTTGTGGGTCTGGTGACCATGTGATATGATATGGCATTTATAACGCGTCTATACACAAGAGTTTCAAGGCACGACAAGGCAAGGGAGGGGGAACAGAGGGAAGACAATGATCCTAATAGGCCAAGTGTCATTCAGATCGCAGAAAATGCATGGGAAGGGGAAGTGCAGGGGGGGGCAGTGCAATACATGGGATAATATAATAAATAAAGTAAAGTATGGCCAGCAGGTGGCAAGTGCAAGGGAGAAGACCAAGTGCAGGCATCAGGTGTCAAGTGCTAGTGGTAGGACTGTAGGGATACAGAGAACAGTCCCCAAGTGCGGGGGTTTCCGGGAGGGCACAGCAGGTGTGCGACTGACAGAGGGGGGACCTGGGCCTGAGATCAGAGGGTGGCCAGGTAAACCAGTGCAGTTTCAGTATAAGTCAGGAAGTCAGAAGGGGAGAGGAGGAGAAAAAGCAGAAGCAAAGAGAAAGGTTTTGAGGTGCTTCCGGAACCGGAGATGGTTCTCCTCAAGTTTCAGGGGGGCAGGGAAACTGTTCCAGAGGGATCCTCCGGCCAAAGAAAGTGATCTACAACCAACTCGTTGCTTGGAGAAGCAACTGACCCTGAGGGAGTTGGAGGTGGATGAGCGAAGAGCTCGAGAAGGGAGATATTTAGGAAGAGAGTTGAAGGCATTGAGGCCCTTGGCCTCAGAAGGCCTTGTGGACGATGCAGAGGGTTTTGAACTTAATCCTCGCAGCTACTGGGAGCCAGTGCAGAGATTTCAGTCCTGGAGAGATACGATCCCTGGGCTTGAGGCCAAGGACAAGTCACGCAGTCCGGTTCTGGATGAGCTGCGTAGGGTAGAAGCAGGCAGTTCTATAAAGAGGCTGTTGCAATAGTCCAGCTTAGAGAGAACCAGAGCTCTGGAGACAGTGAGCTTCTGGGGGAAGGATAGGAAAGGTAGAATACCTCTGAGGAGGTGCAGATGGTAGTGTGACTTCTTAGAGATATCAGAGATGTGAGGAGAGAAGGAGAGTATGGAGTCGAAGATGACCCCGAGGTCTTTAGCCTCACAGGTGGGAGCAGGGAGAGGGCCAAGGGAGGCCGGCCAGAGAGTGAAAGGAAAGGAGTGTGTGGGTGTGCCGATGAGGAGAATCTCAGTCTTGTTGGCATTCAGGCAGAGATCATTGGCGGCACACCACTCCTGGATGGCAGACAGGCAGTCAGAGATGAGAGAGGGAGAAGAAGTGGCTGAGTGTAGCCTGAAAATGAGCAGAGTATCATCCGCATAGCACTGGAAGTTGGGGCAGAGTGCGGCAATGCGGTGGGCAAGAAGTGCCACGTATTGGTTGAACAGCCAGGGAGAGAGGTTAGACTCCTGGGGAGCACCACAGGTAGAGATGGAGGAGGGGGAAGGACCCAAGTTGGACCTGGGAGGGTCGATCGGAGAGAAAAGAAGTCAGCCACGCCAGGGCCTGATCCCTGATGCCCAGGTTATCACGGAGACGGTTGAGCAGGATGTCATGGTTGACCGTGTCGAAAGCAGACGAGAGATCAAGTAAGATGAGGACACAGGGGTTGTTGGAATCAAGGTTAGAGAGCAGGTCTTTGCGGATGTTCAGAAGAGCAGTTTCCGTGCTTCTGGCAGCTCTGAAACCAGATTGATGGTCGTGGAGACAACCAACAGATTCAGTGTGATGATTAAGCTGGGAGATGGCCAGATTTTTCCAGGAGTTTGCCCAGGAAAGGAGTGATGGAGATTGGGCGATAGTTAGCATGGCAGGAAGGGTCGGCAGAGGGTTTCTTAAGAAGAGGGTGCACAAGGGAGTGCTTCAGGGGGAGGGGAAGACGACTGGTGAAGGAGTGGTTACAAAAATCAGCAAGGGCAGGAGCCAGGGAGTCAATGTGGTCCTTGATGGTTTTCGAGGAAAAGGGGTGAAGCTGTTTTGAGGAGACTTTCACAGATCAGACTGGTCTACAAACCTCATCTGGGGAGAAGAGGGGAAAGGCAGAGAAGGAGGGAGGAGAGGTGGCCGCAGAAGGGCCAGAGGAAGCGCAGGGAGTAGAGGGGGAAAGAGATGACAAGATGTCTTTTTAGAGATGAAGTGAGAAGCCAGGGCCGTGCAGAGGGCCTGGGAAGGGAAAGGAGAGGTAGAGACTGCGGCAGGATTGGCCAGTTCCTTGCAGATTTTAAAGAGTTCCCAGATGCAAGAGTAAACCATTGGGGATCCCATCTGTCTTCTTAGCCGTCACCCAAGAGGGAGAAGCTCCTATGACAGGTGGCAACTTTCACTCTCTAGCTCGAGAAACCATTGGAGTTCCGGCCAGAGTTACTTTAGTGTCTCTAGGTTCCTGGGAAAAACAGAGTCAGAGACATATAATTTCATCCCAGATAATACAAAAGAATATTTTGAGGCCAGTGTGCTCATCAATGGTTAAGAAACGTATGCCATTAGAAAGAGCAGCTGGTGGATGAGAGCTTCCTCAACTAAGAAAAAGTCGCTAAGGCTTCCCCGAGGCCCAGTAGGCTTGGTGGAGCCCTATTCAAATTCTCTCCATAATGCCATTCACCATAAAATGCATTGACATGATTGTCAGCATCCCCAACAGTGTTCGGGCAGAGGTGCCTGGTACTGTGTTGCTGGGCAATGACCTAAAGGTCTTAGGTATGGTCGCAAGCACAGCAGAGGTGCCTGGTACTGTGTTGCTGGGCAATGACCTAAAGGTCTTAGGTATGGTCGCAAGCACAGCAGAGCCCCCACGTCAGAAGATAAGGGCTCAAACACGGCAGGCTAGCGAGGCCACATTGAAGGACCTCTTTCCAGAGACCAAAGAGAAATCCAAAGCCTCCAAAAGACGCCCAAATCCTTCCTTAGGAAGAAGGCTCCCAAGTCCAGAAAGCCTAGGGTTAATGTAGTGACCCACACCTTCAGCTCAGGCTGAGGTGGCAAAATCCCCAGCAGACCAACCTACTGGTGACACAGAGGTGGAGGAGATTCAATCTTGCTTGGAGGATCATAGAGACCAATCTGATCGGCAGACTTTGCTTGCAGAAGCTGGACCCTCTAGAGCAGACTGCAGCAGGGGACAAAGAGAGGGTCTCTCTCTTGAAGGTGTGCAACAGCAAGATGCTTCCCAGCTTGAAGGGCAAGACCCAGGGAAGCACAGGCCCTATAGGGAAAATGGCCTCCTATGTAGTGAACCTGTGGAGTCTACTCCAGGGGACCACACGAGACCGGCTGTACCTCAAGCAGTAAGACTGCTACTTCTGCAGTTGGCTCATGAGGTGCCTCTTTCTGGTCACTTGATTGCCAGGAAGACCAAGGAAAGACTATCTTTGAATTTCTACTGGCCCTTGATGGGTGGGTGCCTCAGTAGTTAAGCACTGCAGAGTTTGCCACAATGGTCTGTTGGCTAGCAAAAGTGGAGCCAAGAATGTGGCATCCCTGGTGCCTCTCTCAGTTGTAGGAATACCTTTTGAGAGGGTAGGGATTGACATTGTTGGCCCCTTCGACCCTCCCACCTCCTCAGGCAACCGATTAATTATTTCTGTTGTGGCCCACACCACTGGGTATTCCTGAGGCCATTCCTATGAGAACTGACACTGCTCAGACAGTTGCCAAGGCCCTACTAGGTATTTTTCTATCAGTCTCAGATTTCGTATGGAGGGGATATCTGACTGGGGAGGTGGAGGGGGGGGGGGGCACCTTATGTGTTACAACTTGTAAGCCATGTGGAAAACCTGTGGGGTAATATACAAGTTCTCAACTGTCTACCATCCACAAAACAATGTATCAGTGATAGGAGCTTTAGAAGAACCCCTTCACAGGAAGTGGGACCTTCTACTGCCATGCCTTCCCTTTGCGTATAAAGAGGCCCCTCAAGTAGGGGTGTGCATCAGCCCATTTCAAATCCTCTATGGACATAAGGTCAGAGGCCCTTTGGTTCTGATCAAGGAGGATCTAGGGGCTTATCCACCTTCAAAGCCAGTGAAAATCACCATGTGCTAGGTCTGAGGATGTCTGAAGCGCTAGAAACCTGAAAGCTGGACAAGCAGTGATGAAACATTTGTATGACCAGAAGGCTAACATGGTGGAATTTAAACAAGACCAGCAAATTCTGGTGATGGTCCCAGTAAGGCATAGAGCCTTACATGATGGGTATACTGGACCCTCCAAGGTTGTAGGCAAACTTGGAGAGGTTAATAATTTGGTGGACATGGGCAACACCAAGGAGGCTCCCAGGGGTCTTTCACACCAACCGTCTGAAGGCTTATGTCCCCACAGCAGAGATGGGTGCTTTGCTCCAAGAAGAGGAGGAGTGAACCTCTCCCCGATCTTCTACAAGGAGACCGTTCAGGTGGCTCAGTAGGAGGGGTAAAACTCTCCTCTCTACTAATCTGACACTGGAACAGCAAGGGGAGTGCAAAGCTCTGCTAACTCAGTTTGCCCCCATGTTTTCTACTACACCAGGCCGGACTCCTTGGAGCCAGCACGACATTGACACTGGCGATGGGGTCAATGAGAAAAGCAGGGGTTACAGGATGTCCGATACTGTTAGAAATCACATCAAGTCAGGACAACAAGATGCTTGACCTTGGAGTAATTGTACACTCCAGTATTCCTTGGTCTAGTCCAGTGGTGCTAGTACCAGAGGCAGGAACTAAGGAGCTTAGATTCTGTGTGGACTACAGTCCACAAGACTGATGCACATCCATTTTGCCCAGAACGGATGAGCTGGTGGATAAACTGGGTTCAGTAAAAATTCCTCAGCGCATTTGATCTAACTTCAGGCTATTGAAAGAAATTGCCCTGACAGACCATGATAAGGAGAAGACAGCATTTAATACCCCAGAAGGCCTATACCTATTCAAGGTAATGCCTTTTGAACAGAATAATGCACCTGCCACTTTCCAAAGGTTGGTGAATCATGTCCTCAGTGGGCAGGAGAACTCCTGCATGGCATACTTGAATGACATTGTTGTATTCAGCCCTAAATGGGAACAACATCTTTCCTACCTTGGATAAGTGTGGCAGGCTCTACAACAAGCTACTCTGACCATCAAAGCAAGCAAGTGCCAGTTGGTCAGAGCTCTGTGGTTTACCTTGGGCATGAGGTAGGAGGGGGGGGGTGAGATAAATGCCCTAACCCAGTAAAGTACAAGTAGTACATGACTGGGAGACCCCCCCCCCACTACTCAAACTCAGGGGAAAGCCTACTTAGGCCTCATTTGCTACTACTGGAATTTCATAGCCGACTATGGAACTATAAAGCAGCACCATTGAATACCATCTCCTCTCCAAAGTACCCTAATAAGGTGAAATGGAATGAAGAGTGTCAGAAAGCTTTTCAGGTGCTGAAAGATGCCCTGCGCCAAGTTCCAGTGCTGAGAGCTCTGGATTATGAACAACCCTTCCAAGTGCAGATAGATGCATCAAATACGGGTATAGGGTCAGTCTTGAGTCAAATGGATGGCAAAGGCAAGGAGCACCCAATGTGCTTCATTTGCAAGAAATTAAAAGTTAGGGAAAAGAGGTGGGTAACAATTGAACACAAATGATTTGCCATTGAGTGGTTGTTGACGTTATGGCCATACTTGTATGTTGCTACTTTCAGAATTTAAACTAACCACCCACCTCTGAGATGGTTGATGCAGATGAAGGGAGAAAATCCTAAATTGCATAGGTGGTCAATAAACCTGCACGTGTTTGACTTCACCATAGAGCATAGGTCAGGAACCCAACGCATGAATGACTGGAACAAGAGATCCATCCAGTAGCTGATTAAATCCTCCTGTCCCTTATTAGTGCGGGTGGGGGGGGGGGGGGAAACAGGTGTGAGTGTAGAGTAGATTTTCTTTTTGAAAAAAATTCTCTCCACCTGCAAGTCCCCCCTGCACTTTTTGCTTAACGCTTGGTTTTTATTCGATTCTTCCGAATGAGTGGGTACCTTTTTTCCCTCACTCATTCTTTTACTTTGTACTTAGGAATCCTTATCTCTGGTTGATACTTTCTGACAGAGTTATGCTTTCCTCCATGTTTTCTGGCATCTACCTTTTACTATTTTACCACCTTATGTGGAGTGCCGAGAGGAAACAGTGTCTCTTTTCTCACACTTCCAGTAACTTTTAGTTACTGTTACAAGTTCATCTGACGGGGTTGTGGCAGTATACCGTTCTGCACAACATTTTGTTGACTTCTACCGCAGGCTGTCTTTGCAGCTGCAATAGGGACACAGGGGTTCACCATATGCCTAAAATGTTGGCTGTACTTTTTAAAGCCTTGTTCATAATGATGTGTTCTTACTCGAGCCTTCTTCTCCCTTTATGGGTGGGGGAGGTCTTGATAGGTCTTTTGTCTTTGGCAGGGAAGCCCGCAAAGGCTCTCAGAGTGCCTGAAAGGACAGGAAGTCCTTTGTCTTGCAGTGTGCCTGCCTGGAACCGGTTGGAACTGGAAGGCTGGCTGTCCCCCTGGACAGCAGCCCCTCAGATTTGCATGAGAGGCTTGAATGGCGATGGAGGGCTCAGCCTGTTTTCTTTGCATAAAAGGTGAGGGTCCTGGAGCTGAACCTCAGACTCGGCCACTGGACTGAAGGTCCAAAGAGGAATTCGAAGGAGGATGTATCAGCAACTTCCAAGCGACCGCCAGAGCCATTGAGTGACCCGAATTCTGAGTGACAAGGAAGTTCTCTTAAAGAAGACTTCCTGCCCTGGACTGGTGGGCCTAGTCAGTCACAAGACCACCTGCCTTTTGCACCATCCTACGAAGAGCTGTGACCCTCCGGACTGTGAACTGCCAAAACCCTGGGACCTGTGCCATTTTGCAGTGCAACGTGTTGTGAAGTACGGATCCGGCTGAAACCTCATGGGCATCCTTCTGGGCCTGGAAACCCACTCCTTGAAATCCCCTCAGCTTAGTCGAGAACAGCAAAAAGTCTCCCGGACTACAACAGCAACTGAACTGAAGCATGTGAAGGGCTCCAACACACCAGTGCCACGAAGATCCACTGCTGGGGGCCCCAATGCTCGAGTGCATCTGTCTGTTCCCTCCAAAGTTCCTTCTTCAGCCATCCAGGCCAAGAAACCTGAACCGGGGACAACTATCGCCTCACCTTGGGGGCCAACCTGCTGCGCCAAGTTCTTAATTGATAAGATACTGTTCCAAGCCTAGGTACTTTCCTTGGTTTTGTTGCATTGCTCAGGTGTTCTTGGCGGACTGCAGTTAAGCTGCAACTTGCACCCCCTCTCCAGGCCACCCAGAGTCACAATGGGGTGAACAACCCATTGGGCTCTAAATTGCTAAAACTATTAACTTCCTGCAAACCTGAAGACATCCTCAGACTTTGTTCTGTTTGCTGCTTAATTACCCCTTTCTTCCTCAGCCCTTGGTCACTGGGCTCGCATTGCCCCCCTTGACTCTGTGATACTCTTAGTATAGGGTGGACTTTTGAAGAGTGGTTAAGAAAGAGTTCGCTAAAGTTGCAAGAGTTCATCTAAGTTTGCTTATTAGTAGTTCTCTTTGAATTGTGTGTTGCTTTACATTTGTTAAAGTTTGCTACCTTTTATTCTACTGCGATTTTATTGTGTGGATATTGCATACAAGATTTATTTTCTAAAGCCTTAGTACATATAAAATAAATAACTATTTGTATATAACAGCCAGTGTGTCAGTGATTCCTTGAACCAGCTGTATGCTCTACGTATTTTGTGACTCACTAAAGCCCTTATCCCTTCTAGAATAAGCCGGGATGCTCAGCCATTGCTACAAAACCTTTGGGTAGTTAAGGCTGATCCCAAGATGTTCCAGCCCTGTCCCCTAAGGTGGATGTTTCCAAGTTCTGTCACAAACAGTAACTTGTGTAAAACTCTAACAGTTAAAGGATGTTCCAGTAGAAAATATGGTGTTGAAATGTAACAAAAGAAACGGATCACATTTATGTATGGTTTTCATGAACTAAAGCTCTATATAAATCGAACACTTCCGATGTGTCATTTTTTGGGATGGGGCTACTCTGCTGCTTTCCAAGTCTTTCTCTGCAGTTATAAAGAAATAAGTGGTCAACAGCAGCCATCGAGACGCAGTGTCAGATGTTATTACTTCCAAAACCTCAACAGTGACATGTGACTGGGGGTTAGTGAGGGCACCACTCGTGGGACTGCTTAGCCCTCCCCCTCCATTAGAGACCAATTGTTAGGTAGGAATTTGTAGAGTCCAGCTAGTGTGGGACTTTACAAGACATCTCTTGGTATTAGATAACCCACCTTTTAATATAGGCCCGTATTACACAAGTTTGTAGTGTGACTGAGCAGCCAGGCTTATCTTAAGAGGGGTCAATGTGAGCTGTAGAATGTCATCAGTAAATACAGGTATCCAAGATAACACAAAGATCGATCTCTCTCGATCTCTCTCTCTCTCGATCTCTCTCTCTCTCGATCTCTCTCTCTCTCGATCTCTCTCTCGATCTCTCTCTCTCGATCTCTCTCTCTCGATCTCTCTCTCTCGATCTCTCTCTCTCTCTCTCTCGATCTCTCTCTCTCTCGATCTCTCTCTCTCTCTCTCGATCTCTCTCTCTCTCTCTCTCTCTCTCTCGATCTCTCTCTCTCTATCTCTCGATCTCTCTCTCGATCTCTCGATCTCTCTCTCTCTCTCTCTCTCTCGATCTCTCTCTCGATCTCTCTCTCTCCCTCCCTCCCTCCCTCCCTCCCTCCCTCCCTCCCTCTCTCTCTCTCTCTCTCATCCCAAAGTTAGGATTCAATGTAACAAGAGCAATACAGCAGGCAAGTAAACTTTTCCTATGTTATACATATTCCAGCACATTGAGTGACGTCATTTAAGGTCAGTAATAACACTTATTTGTGATCAACATTGCAATATTGAGTTATAAGGAGGGAAAGGTTGTATTTCAATCAGAACATACTTTGTACTTTGAAAAACAGTTAAGATTCCCCCAGAGGGATGTAGGCAGTCTTTTATACCAGCAATAATAGTGTTCAACAATTAAAACCTTTAAGGGTGGCAAGCACTGCCAAAGCCAATGGGTTGAGAAGGGGGCCTTAAGGGAGCCAGGACAGCCAAAGCCAATGGGCTAGTTCAAGGTTCTGCTGCTCTCTTCTTAGAAAATGTTGTTTAAAAGTCAGTAGTTCAAATTGAAAGAAAAAAAAAATCACAGAAGCACAAGAGGAACCACCTTGAAGCGCAAGCTGGAACGCCAGTGCAAGTGAGTTGAGGTCAACTCAAAAAAGGCTAATATAGTACTTACCAAGCTATGAAGCACCACAATTGGCAAAAGGTAGATGTACTCCAAGCCCCACAGTACCTGTGAACTGAAGAATTTGCACCAGCTGTATGCCTTCCTGTTGCAGTGTAGTAAATCCTTGTTCCTGGTCCTTGGTCGTGGTGGTGAAAGGTAGCACGTCTGGCGGGAACACTCAATAGAGGGGCTCTGCAGCAATGGATTCTCCTCGATTCAGCTGCCTTTTGTGGTTTTGGTGCCTTTTTCTCAGTGCCAAAGAACCAAGAGCTCTGTTTAGAAGTTACTTGATCCCTGGGTCCTGGACTCTGGTGAGGGGACTATGGATGAAGATGTCCTGCTTTTGTAGTGTCCATAAAGTTTTGGATGGATTCGCACTTCTGAAGATAATGCACTCTATGATGGTCAGGGGGTCCTCGGGTATTGGGATTCTGCAGCCTTGGAAAGTCACAGCAAGTCAGGGTTACGCCAAAATTAAGCTGGTCTCAAGGCTAGTTGATCCCAGTAGCTCAAGGGAGGAAGTGGTCCTGTACGGGTCTTCCCAGTCAAAACTAAAACGGGGGCAGCACAGCTGCAGGTCTTCACCAGGCACTGCGTGGTCCAGGAGGGGTGCTGCTGGCGTCTCTTCATGCCCTCTTCGTCGGATGTTGTCCTCCAGTGGTCGACTCTGCCTCTAGTCTCAACAATGTTGTCTTTTAAGCAAGTTCCCATTCATTCACAGCCCTAGGCTGTCAATCACCAAGCAGGGTGGCTGTCCTCCCAAACAGCCACCCGGGCCAATCAGAACTGGTTTTACTCAGGCACACCTAGAGACAAAGGACAGGGAAGTTTCAGGACCATCCCTCACTTCCTGCCTTTCCAGGCACACTGGAGCCTAGGCGGGCTTCAGGGCTGAAGCCCACTAAAGGCAAAAGGCACAAAGGACTCAAACAACAAGCTAACAGTCTAACAGCCCAGAAGGAACTAACTGACTAGAAATGGCGAAGAAAAGAAGACGGAGGCCATTTTGAGAAATGGTCACCCTTGGGTGCATTCCTGCAGCTGAGGAATAAGCCTGCAGACACATGGCACAAGGTAGTAAAAAGAAACTACTGCCACTAGCCATGCAAGTTAGTGTAACAATGTTGCATGAGGAGTGGGATAAAGGAGTTACTATGTAATCCCCCCAGCATCCACATAGGGTGGTGTGTGCTGGACCCACAAAAGAAAAAGTACGAAATGAGTCATCTTATTCTTGGAAACAGTAGTTCACCCAAGAAAATGTAGTTAAACATTAAGAGAAGTCCAAGGGACTTCTCAGTGGCACTGCGCAAAAGGTCCTGTGTGTCACAATGAAAAAAGCAGATGCCTATGGAGTTTACCAGACTCGCACGCAAATCCTAGTCTGAAAGAACACATGAGTGTGTGATAAAGTCCCACTCACTCCGGAGTTAAAATTAAAAAGCCCAGAGTCCAGCAAAAGAGCTGGGGGTCTCTAAGATTAAAGGGAATTGGCAAAATAATGAACATTCTCCTTAACACCAGTGAAGTTCTCACACTTTCTTGTAGCCTGTTTGCATAGCCATGCTGTGGCCTCACGCAAAGTGTATTTACACTTCAAAATCATAGTACACTGTTCTCACAATTGGTATAATACCCCTGGGACATGGATCACCCATCCTGCCGATTTCTTTACATTAGGGAAAACTCAGACAGCACAGGCTGTCTCCACTCATCCGCAAAGCAAGGAGCTTTAGCACTACATAGTGCTTTTGGTTACTACCTTTAAAAAATTATCTAGATTCCAACTGTTTGCACAAGAACTCTAGAATTATTATGGCAAGCTATTGAATTTGTGGAATATGTACAAGAAAGCTTTTTTGTTATATCACAGAGGCATCACATTTTGTATCTTGTTACACTGTTAGGCTACCAAGGCTCTAGCTTTGCTTGTACCACTTAAACCATGAAGTAAATAGAACAAGTGCTGAAGAGAGGGTCCCTGGAATGCCCCTCCTCACCACCATGAACACGACAGCCCGAAGAGTGAAGAACGCAAGATGCAACTCACTGTTTGGACATCCCCCTCTCCCCCAGGATGGCAAGTGACATCCACATATGCAAACAGATATTCACTCGGACAACCATTCAAACCTTATCCAGTCAACGAATGTATGGATACAGGTGCCACAGCACTGATCGTGGATCCAAACACCTCTCTGGATCAGATTGACTGAATACCGAACTTCCGTTGTGCCGACATTAGTGACAACAAGGCATAGCAATGTTAGTCATGAAGCAAACTCTCACCCATGCATGAAGTTAGTTACAAGTACACAGGTGCATGCACGAAGAACATGCTTACACAGTTCTGTATATAGAGGACAGCTGCATATACATACTGTCGAAGCCTTTATTTTTCTCATTAGCCAGGCGCAGAAACGCAAGACGCAAGGCAAAAGAAGAGATGGAGCAAGCTTGCAGCAGCTTATTGCAACTAACCATATGGAACCACAGGATCGTATAAGGAACCTGGAAAGACCACAATACTACTAAACTATAAGAAGAATGGCACAATATAAACATATAGCAATTATAGCATAGCCATAATAGAGTTACATGAAGCCACAGGACCCAAGACGAAAAGAAAAGCAAAGCAGAATCAGGATGCATGGAGCACCAAGCCTGGGCTCACTGCCAAGGTCAGAGGCGAACAGCACATTCCTAAGCTCAGAGACAAGGAGGCATCTGCAAAATACTAGTATAAATCCTCACAAATTGCCGACCAGAGAGCTCGATTTGGCGGCCCCAGACCACGTGGTTCGGCGAGCCAGACAATGGTTATTCACCTGCAGTGGGAAGATGAGCAGTTCCCACTGACACAGATATGTAGTGAAACATGGATTCTTTAGCAACGTTGCAACCCTGCAGGCATTCTGAAAGGCAAAGTGGCAATACTAACAGCTACACTGGGAACACAGTCTTTCTCATCACCTTGAGAAGTTGCACTGAGAACAGAGCTGGGTCCCAGGCCTGGGGAGATCCGCTCCGGCCAAGAAGGGAAACGCATATCCAGTGGTGGATGGCAGAGGGCAAGGGCCAATGGTAATCCTGCGACCCTGCAACAATGTAATAGATAGTTTTGTGGGGGGGGGAAGTATCAGGCAAGCCACCTGACATGCGAGGGCCAATAGAGTAACATCTATAAGTGCCGTGTATAGGCACCACCGCCCCAACTATCCAATCCTGCATCCTCTTAGGTTTTTGGGGACAAGCCCCATGTTGTGAAGCAACAATTGAACAAAATGACCCGGCACAGGTCCAGGAGCTGTCATTTCCGGAGATTCTCAATGTCCTGTATGATCCCAGTCTGTCTGTGTAATAAACGACAGTTCTAACTTGCCCTTGGCTGGGGAAGGGTTTGTTGGGCACCTTGGTGAGCGAACGGTGAGCTCATAGTGTGACCCTGGTGCCTCTGGCATACCTACGCCAACAAGATGGTAGCAGAGGTATGGTTAACTACATCCGTTCGGCATAAAGCTGCCTCTTCCGGAGGGTTGCGAGGCACATCACGAGTGCGAGTCCCATGGGAGGTGCACATACCATGCAGGAGGACACCAGGAGCCAGTTTGGAGAATATCCTGCCTGCGGTCCTTGAGGAGGCCAGCAGATCAGAAGGGTGATGCATCAGTTACGGAGGAGCCAGTAGCCAAGCAGCATCAGTGCAAGTATTGACTCAGCCACATGGCAATTGAGAGGGGTGGTGACGAGTGTTGCGTATCGTTGAGTAGTATAGAGTACTGTAAGGTATAGTAGGGAAAAGAGCAGAGGTAGATGCCATTTTTGTGGTTAGGGAGCATTCAGTCTGGCGGTAAAAGGTTTGGCCGAATAACCTAGACTATTGACTTAAGGGTACGGATGACAGATGTTATGTAAATATTGGATTCCCTTTGGATTGGGCGTTTTAGCTTGGGTCATGGATGATGGTATCCCCGTGTATAGGGCTTAGCAAATGGAGCTAGCTTAAATTACGCAAGGTGTTCTTCTGGTTAAGTCTTTATCTACAAGGCGACGCTATAGGTACAGATCCAGCACGAGAAATATTGGTATGCCCCGTTAGGAGGCAGGAAGACAGCTGTGGGTATATGTTGGGGTTGTGAAAGTGTCTGTGGTGAAACAATAGCATTGTAAGCTTTGTCAGTGATTTTTATCATTCCCTTATGTAGTGAAGCGGTGAAGTCACCCAGAAAGTCTGTGCATAGGACTAGGAGAGCACAATGGGGTCAAGGAGTCGGTGTTCACAATTTATAATTGACAACATAAGCCTCTGTTGCGGTGCGTGAAAGGTACATGTGCAAGATCCGTGGGTGTGCCTGACTAGGCAGAAAGAGTTGTAGAAGGGCGGGGCGCGGAGCACACCTGGAAGGTTGGTTGGGAGCCAGAGAGGCTCATGATAAGTGGCAAGAACATGTATTTGTGAAGTTGATAAAACAAGATTAAAAGAATCTTTGTTTGAATAACGGAAGTGTAAAAAGCCTCGACTTGAGGACACGCAAGTATAAAGCAATGTATCAGGGGAAGTGCGGGGTGATACGCTCTTACAACACCTATGTAAGGCCCTTCCGCAATAGAAGTACAAGATTTGTAAAAATAGGGTGGAATGGATGAAAAACAGAAGGTAAACTGACCAAGCCATGGCCACAACATGGATATTCTCCAAATATGTGCAGCAATCATCATCACACACACACACACACACACACACACACACACACACACGTATGGCGATATTAGAGTTGTGGAAAATGTTTCAGGATGACAGGGGGGGGGTGTAGCGAGACATCAATGGACACTGAGCCAGCAGGAGACCCCTGGTGCAGCGCCCTCGCTCCCAGTCTCCTCCTGACCATGAGACCAAAGGGGCAACATCCGAGGCACAGAGATTATACCCTATAGAGGAATTAAAAGCAGCGGAGGGGTACACAAATCCAACATTCAAACCTCTACCATATACCAAGGTGGAGGGGCAGAAAGGGACACGCAGCAAGACCCAGACGAGCACCAAATAGGGGCGGGAGACTACAGCATTGAACAAGTGGGTACAAGGGAAAATACTATTGAAATTAGGGAAGACAGTGGGAGAAAAAGGAGGGGCAAGGACGTAGCTGGCTGTAAAGGAAGCAGAGAAGCACGAGAATGGGTGGAGATAATGGAAGAAGTAGAAAGGAAAGAAGGAAGAAAAGGAGGAACGCAAGAGGGTGCGAAGAGAAAAGTAAAGAGAAAAGCAAAAGGAAGAGGAGAAAGTGGGAGCGGAAAACAATGAGGTGAAAGAGGGAGCTTGAGGAGATAGAGGGGCAAAGAGGAAGACGAGAAGGAAAAGTTTTGGTAATAAGGGAAAGGAGGAAGTGGGAACTAGAGCGACTCGCAAAAGAGCACAAAAGCAAGGAGGAAGAGGAGCACGCAGTAAGAGACATAAGACTGAAATGGGGATTGACTGCGTCTGACGATAATGCGGGAAGGGATAGGCAAGCGGAGCAAGACCGCAGCAAGACATATGTTAAGGCAGCCATGCTGCCAGACAAAACCAGCGCTGGGTCCTCCATGAGGGGGGGGGGCGGTAGGAACCTAGGAGGTGAACCGCAGGGAGGCAAGGTACTGAGGAGACTGAGCTTCCATGGCGATTTTGATAGTGACATTGAAGAGACAGAGTCAAAAGACGACTGGGTAGAGAGGATGAGGGGATGGGGCAACCTGTTAGCCAATCAATAGGGAATAAAACCGATTGAAGCTCGACATGGGGAGCAGGGGAAATTGCAAAGCGACAGACGAGAGGCCATGACGGTCCAGGGATACATTGTGCAGCATGGATGGGATAACCCCATTTGCGCAAAGGCTCATGGACCTCCCAGTCTGAAGGAGGGGGGGTATGATGAGGGTGTTCACACCCACCAAAGACACTGGGATATCAGAGGGGGAGAATCAGTTGACATGAGGATAGTACAGGGAAATTGGGTTCACACAGATGCCTTTAATGGAAAAGGGAGGGGTCGACTTCCGTACATACCATGGAAACATATAGACCAGGAAAACTTGAGGTGTAGGCTACCCTCGTTGACCCCTGGTGCAGGGAAATGGATATACAAGATGGAAAGTATGACGGCAGGACAGAAATTAGCAGTGGGTGACGTAAAAGATTTATTAGTGGTGGTCCTCGGAGAGGCTGCTGATGATGTATGGAAAAGGCCGGGATACCCAGGAGTAATAACTGAGAACACAACTCACAATGGTTCGCCGTTTGCTAACTGCCGAGCAGCCGTGTGGTAAGTTCTGCGTACGCAGTGGCATGCAGAATGGGAGAAGACGAAGATCCTTTACAATATATCTAGGCTATTCAAGAGTTATAGCGGCATGAAACACAAGAAGTGTGGGAAAAAACAGTGACATTATTCTATCATATACTGTGCCTGGGGTTACCAGAACAAGTGTTACGGAAACTAAAAAAGTTGGTGGGAATGGAAGCAAAACCATGGTCAGAAATACAACTCACAATAGTACATATGCAAGAGAACATGAGGAAAGAAAGTAGGAGGTGGCGAAGTTATTGCAGAAGAAACTGTCTAAATACGCCACAAGCACGGGAGTACAAGGTGCGCCACAGACAATACGCACAATCGCCCGTGGAAGGGTGGTTCATGGGGCGGTGGATGCTTAGCATGGATTTCGAGGAAGAGGGGGGCCACCAAGGGGACGCGAATCGGTGCATCAAATGCAACAGAGCCAAGGGGGATTTCAGGGAGGAGGTTGAGGATAGGGGCAACACATGCAGCAGGGTTCAGAGGGATTTCCTGGGGAGGAATCAGAGGAAAGTGAGAGAATTGCCCCAGTGCTGAGTGTGTGGACAGGTAGGACATATCTCAAGGATATGTAGAAGCAGAGGAGGGATTCAACCGAAAGCGGGAATTCAATACCAGCCAGCATACCCAGGGGAACATAATTAGTTCTATGGCCAGAACCAGACACAGCAACAAGGACCAGACACAGCAACAAAGACCAGACACCTAATGCATACACTCAGACACAACAGCCCATGACACAGACCCCACAAATGCAGGCCCCCAAGATGGGAAGTGACGCTTGCCACTGTGGTACTGGTCTTGTCTCCAGAGACAAGAAAAGCTAAACGGTTCATCACAGCCGGCGAGTTAAGAGGAGAGCCGATAAGAAACCGAACTGTGTTGAACAAAAGTGGCAAGCGGCTAATTGAAGAAAGTACAAAAAACTGTTAGTCTGAGGGGGGGGAAACCAGCTACAGAGGAGTCGGGCACCACGTGGGTGCTCACCCGGGAAACTCTGGGCAATTACCCTATTGTTGAAACTACTGTTACCAGGAGGCCTTGGGAAAGGCAAAAAGAGGGTCAAAGTGGTCATACTGGGTCTAGCAAAATCCTCTGTACAGTTGAGTCTTTGACCGGCAAAAGAAGGTAAAGCTAAGGGAAGTCAATCCTGCACTGTGTGAAT
This sequence comes from Ambystoma mexicanum, assembly GCF_040938575.1. Lineage (NCBI taxonomy): Eukaryota > Metazoa > Chordata > Amphibia > Caudata > Ambystomatidae > Ambystoma > Ambystoma mexicanum. The sequence goes on along the minus strand of NC_090932.1, from coordinate 1,134,029,379 downwards.
TGCAAAAGTTGGCAAGAGTGTACCCGACAGAGTGATGTTCACAGTGAACTGTTTAAAAAGACATTAAGATACGTGAATCTCACAGATGAGATTGCGTTGTGAAGGCATAGTTAATCCGACGGACGGAGGCCGATATATGAGAAGGGTCTGAGCCCGGAAGAGGGTGACCCAGGGGTGAAGCATCATCACTCTAAATGCAATCAGAAAAGAACTTTAGCTAGTGAATTTTGAACATACCAGGCCCTCGGAAGAGATTTAAACACTGAAGGCCCTGATATCGTAAGGAACTTTGTTGGATCTGAGCCCAGAAGAGAGGGATTTCTCCAGAGGTGAGAAATCATCACCCAGCAAGCATATGGAAAGGAACTCTGTTTAGCATTTTGAGACACATCAGGCCCTCAGAAGCAAGAGACTTTTAGTGCAAATGAAACTACCGAAGGTCCAGATAGCTGAGAACGGAACTCTTGGCTCGTGCTGGGAAAGCTTGAGCGTGTGCTGTGCTCCAGAATCCCACCTTATCCCATGCTAAATACGTGAGGATGAGACCCTGACTACCGCATAGAGACTTATTATTTGTGAAGACTTCTTTCTTTCCTGTGAACACTATCCCACACTCTTTGTATTTAGCGTAAGGATTGGCAATAGGTTTTTCTTAGTATAGGCCCTTTTATTTTACAAGATGGGCGGACAGCTCATCGGCAACGTGCTTGCCTTGGAAACAAGACGACACAAAGCAACACAGGTTCGATCCCCGGGCCGCGCTTAAAAACCTCTGGGTACTAAGCACGTTATAAATACACAACTAAGAGGCATATTCCTGTAACAGCACCTCGATGGCCACGCCCTGTGTGAACGCTTTAAAAATGCAAATAATAGACTCCACTAGGACTGCCTTTTTATTATTTGATGGTTATAGCTTGCTCTCATCTTAGATTTAGGTTTAGATTTGGTGTTTTTCCAAACCGCATATACCTATTAATGAACACCCTTGAACTGTGATCACTTGTGTCTGTCTTTACGGTCTCCACCACGAGTTTCTTACACAAGGGGATAGTGTGTTCCACGCCAGGGGTACACATTCTAAACGTGAAGGAGATCATCCAAGCCTAATTGTGGACAGACGGTACAGAGGGGGGAGGCAGTAGATGAGGAGCTAGCTGTTCCAATATGGGACTGAAATAAAAAATAGCATGACTCCCAGGGGAAAATGTGAATCATTCCAAACGAGTACTTATTCAGGCCTGAAATACCATAAGATGAGAAGGAAGGGACGATAGAGCCACTAGAATTAGAGGCAGTAATAGTGGGGGACAACTGTATAGCAGTGCATGGGACAGACGACACAGGGCGGCTATGGCGAGCAATGATCACCATGGCAAAAGGATGCAGGTTGACCAGTCGAAGCACTATTCAAAAACAAAAGATCAGATCACGAGATGGTGTTCGAGATTAGCATCACATATTGGGTGAAGATACATTACAGAAAGGTACCACAGAGAATGACAATGATGCTAAAAGCACCGCCGACATTTCAAGGAAGATTTGGCAAATTTCCCCAGAATCTTATGCACTACAAGTCCCTACGATTTGGGGCTTCTGAAAGGGATAGGAGCAGTGAAAATTAAGCTGTTGCCAGGAGCCATTTTACCAAGAGTTAAACAATATCCACTGTCAAGGGAGGCAGACAATGGTATCTATGAGACTATTGCAGCACTAGTGAAGTTGGGCATCCTAGCTCCATCTGAATCACCCTGCAACACGCATGTGTACCCTGTCAAAAAGGCGACGGGGGGGTTGTGGCGTTTTATACAGGACTTGCGCCTCCTTCACCACATTGTAGAAGCAGAATTTCCTTTAGTTCCCGCATCCAGCAACAATTTGGTGCAGCATTTCTACAGAAGCTGCCTACTTCACAGTCATAGATTTGAAGAATGCATTCTTCTCTATACCGCTACACCCAGACTGACAGGACTTTCATTTCTATACAGAAATGAAAAGTGGAAACATACAAGACTTCCTTCAAGGGTACTTTTTTCTTTTTTTTTTTATACACAGGGTGGATTTAAAGTAGACATTAATTGAATGAATCGCACAACTCATTACAAACAAACACATGTTCATTTTTATCAAAAAAGCCTTTTTAAAATTAGGCCAATCCCCCATCACACGAACTTTTAAACGTGTTTAAATACATCAAAAACAAATATTCAAACGTTATCCAGAAATTATGAAAATACAATAATACAAAACAATGATGGACACAAATCCAATTCTTATTGTGTCCACAGTTCATTATATTGGTCACTATGAACAACCTAGTAATCTATACCGTTGTAAGACCCCACAGTTCAATTTGACCAAAACAAACACGAACAATGTTCAAGAAACTACAACGTTGTTCGTGTTTGTTTTGGTCACAATGAAGTGTGGGTCTCACAATGAAGTGTGGGTCTTACAATGGTATAGATTACTAAGTTGTTCATAGTGACCAATATTGTGATGTCACCTTCCATATTGAACAACATACAGATGGAGAGCATGGTTATACAGTAGGTAGAGGACATATTGATTTGCAGCAAGACAGAGGACCAGTGTAGAAACAACTCAGTACACAGGTTGACAGTACTAGCAGAAAAAGGGTACAAGGTAGACAAGGCAAAACTACAATATTGCCAGACATGAAGTCTGGCAACATTGCAAAAATGATATCCCAAGACGGGAGAAAAGTGACACCAGAAAGAGCAGAAGCAATACACAGGACAGCAAAACACAACCATACGACAAATACAGCAGTTCCTAGGACTATAACTACAGCAGGGCATGCTTATTTGACTAGAGCACATACACTAGGCCCTTAAGGAGTGCACTGAAGGGAGCACAAGGAGGGGAGAACACATTACAATGGACAACCTAAATGACTAAGGCATTTGACAAGCTGAAGGAAGCAATATGCACAGCTCCAGTGTTAGGAATTCCAGATTATCAAAGAGCATTTTTCCTATTCTCACACTCCGATGGAGTGGTTATGACTGCAGTACTGACACAGAAGACAAGCATGGAGCACAAGCCTTTAGCATACTACAGAGGGAAATTAGACCCAGTAATGAGAGGACACTATCCATGCGAACACACATTGGCTGCCGCCGCATTAGCAGTGGACAAATCAGCAAGTATTACCATGCGATGCAGCACCACTCTATGTGGAGCATGTTCTCTTTGCAATACTGGAAAGACCGAAGAGTACATTGACAACACAGAGGATCAGGAAACAAGGTGTTACTATTAAACCCAGTTCTCAAGATAGTGAAATGCAGACTTGTCAACCCGGCGACTATCGCTGACATCTTACAGAAGGGTGATTTGCATCCGACTGCGCAGCAAACACAGAAGAATTCAGTGACACTCACAAAGTACTGGAGGATGCACTGGAGGGGGAAGGGAGAGGTGCTTTATATTGATGGGCCGTCAACAATTGACCAGACTTCTGGGACAGCAGTGGTGAAATTGAGAAGGGACGGGACATGCAAGGTGGTGACAAGCGCATGTCTACCGTCACACTATTCAGCACAAGCAGCAGAATTCGTAGCTTTGATATTGGCATTGGAGCACAGTAGAGTAAAGGAAGTGACAGTGTATTCAGATTCAGCCTACGTGACATCCACAGTGCATTCTGGGATGCCACATATGCTGAGGAGGGGCTACAGACGTGCTGATGGGTCACTGGTGCAGCATGCAGGCTGATAGAGGCAATGGACCTCCCACAGCAGATTGCAGTAGGAAGTGCCAAGCACACATGAGGGGGGAGGACCCTACCTCCACAGGCAATAAAACAGCAGACATGGAAACAAAACGCGCTGCCTACTTTGGGGACATTTTAGAAATGGAGGCTTCATCCCACACGCGCGATTATGCACGAACAATGATACTAAAGGAAGGCTACAACACATTACCAGTGACACAGATCATAGAGTTGCAGGGAGCTGCACCCAGGGAATAAAAAGAGTTATGGATAAGGAGGAGCTGTAGAGTGTCTCCGACAGACATTTTATGGCAGTAAATAACAGGGAAAGTGGCAATGCCATTCTCATTATTACACACTGCACTGACACAATTAATGAACATGTGGCTGAATTCATGACTGATTGTCTAGTGTGTAAACCATTTACTGCAGGTCATACATCGAGGGTAGTGAGAGGAGCCATACCACACCCAGTGGGTCCATTCCAACACCTGCATGTCGACTAGAACTATGTCGCCATGATCCAAGTATGCCAAGGTTACTACTACATGACAGTGGTTGCATGGCCATTTTCCTGTTGGATCGAAGCCGGTCCTTGTTCCCATCCCAACTAGGGATGCAACGGTATTACGGTATACCATTAAAGATACCGTGAACCACTTATTTGAACAATAATAACCGTCACATTGTTTATACCGGTATACCGTTCATACCGTAAAGTGTGCTTTTCAATCTGATTTGGAAAGGCTGCAGTAAGCAAGTGATGCGCAGTCTTGGTTTTGCACTGTTGGATGTGCCGTCTGCCAAGTAGTTTCAGTTTGAGCAGTTTTTAATGCCATTCCATAAACCACACGTGCCTGACCCAAAATCAGTATGTTAGCAATAGGAAGAATAAATACAGTGCCAAGAAGGAAAAGGGTTTACTTTTTTTTTTTTTATTTACATTTTTCTTTTAAAGCGCTCACACAGCCCGCGGGCATCGAGGCACTGTTAAAGAAATTGTTTTTGTCTTAGTTGCGTATTTATAACGCGCTTAAACATCCAGAGGTTTCTAAGCACGGACCCGGGGATCGAACCTGTGTTGCTTTGTGTCGTCTTGCTTCCAATGCACGCACGTTGCCACTGAGCTATCCTCCCGGGACTTTGGGTTGGCGGCTTTGGGGTTTATATATTTATAATGGATAATGTTTTCTAAACATATGACAATGGGGGATTTCCCTTGTTCTATCATTGAATTTACATATAATAAGTCACACTGCGAAATTTACTCATCTCTGTGGGTATTCCCTGCTGCCATACCAAAGGGTAACATGTCCGTGATTACTGAACACCTTTTGGCCCGGAAGTAAACTAAAGGCTGCAACGTAAAGAGAGAGTGTGTGTGTGCGCGCGTGTGTGTGGGGGTGTGGGTGTGTGTATGCGCACAAGCGTATACTACCATCAGACTCCATTGACCTGTGGCATGCAGGTTATCAAGATGGCAACATGTTCATCTTCACCAGTAGCCAGGGGGTGAGCTAAAAGCCTAAATGACAACCTAAGAAAAGCTATTCAGTTCGCTTTGCCAGTCGCAGCAGGGCTCTCCTCCCCCCTCCCCCCTCTCCACACGTGTGTTTGTGTTTGGTGGAAGCAAGGGGTGGCATTTCAGTGGAAAGTATGTTGAAAAGCCGAATTCTGGCCCTGGGTGCCTGGTTTTGTTTGTAATGATAAATCTGACAATTTATGACCTTTTAGAAAATATTTGTTAAGATTAGTTAACTCCACTTGCTATACCACGATAACCATGATATACCGTCATTTGGCAAGAAGGTTATTGTACGGTCATAAAACTAATACCGTGACACCCCTAATCCCAATGCCCTTAGAGCGACAAAATTCCTGGTTCAGGAGATATTCCTACGATGGGGCGTGTTTAAGGTCCTGCAGTCTGACAATAGCCCTCACTTTGCCAATGAAATGTTCCAGCACATTACGATCTTGTTAGGAATCCAACACAAACTCTCTAGTGCCTATGACCCGCAAGCAAACGGCCTGTGTGAGCTTCTCAATGGCTTACTCAAGGAAAGTATAGCAAAAAAACAAAAAACGGAACAAAGGTTGGCTCCTTTGTCTTCCCCTCAGCGTTGTTCGCATTGCGCAATAAACCAGGGTCCGACCACCATTTAACCCCACATGAGGTGGTGACAGCACGGCGCATGCGACTTCCCATGGCTCCTCCCACTAGGGCATGGGTGCACAACATATGGCCCGCGGGCCAGTTGCGGCCCGCCATGCCCTTTTGACCGGCCCGCGAGGCACAAAGACTTTCATAATGGAGGGCGGCCCGCGGCCGCCCTCCATTAGGAAAGTCTTTGTTGTCTTCCGGGCCGGTGAAAACACTGGCCCTCATTGGCTCAGCACACACACGCATCACGTCGCTCCTACGAGCCACGTAATGCGTGTGTGCTGCACCAATGGAGGGCCAGCACTACAGCTGGCGTGGTCCATAAGGCTTGATGCCGGAAGGCATTTCAGCCTTGCTTGCCACGCCAGCCGTAGTGCGATTCCAGCGTTCCAGCTTACCTGCCTGCCTTCCAGCACGACTCCGGTAAGTGGTCTGTTTGTGTGTCGGGTTTGTTTTGCTTTAGGTGTGTGTGTGTATGTTGCGGGGGAGCAGCGGGGGGGGTGTCGGATGTGTATGAATGTTTGTTTGAATGTATTTTGTTTGTATGTTGAGATGTGGGGGGGTGTGAATGTTTGTATTTGAATGTATTTTGTGTGTATGTTGAGATGCGGGGGTGGGGGGTTGTGTCGGATGTGTATGAATGTTTGTTTGAATGTATTTTGTTTGTATGTTGAGATGTGGGGGGGTGTGAATGTTTGTATTTGAATGTATTTTGTGTGTATGTTGAGATGCGGATGTGGGGGGGTGTCGGATGTGTATGAATGTTTTGATTTGAATGTTTTTGTGTGCTGAGTTGGGGGGTGGGGGTTCGGGTCTGTATGGGTGCTTGTTTGAGAGTTTGCTGATTTGGGGGGTGGGGGGTTCGGGTCTGTATGGGTGCATGCTTGAGTGTGTGTGTGCTGAGTTGGGGGTGGGGGTTTGCGGTTGGAGGGGTGGGGGGGTTCGGGTCTGTATGGGTGCATGTTTGTGTATGTGTGCTGATTTGGGGGGTGGGGGGTTCGGGTCTGTATGGGTGCATGTTTGTGTGTGCTGATTTGGGGGGTGGGGGTTCGGGTCTTTATGGGTGCATGTTTGTGTGTGTGCTGAGTTGGGGGGTGGGGGGTTCGGGTCTGTATGGCTGCATTCTTGAGTGTGTGTGTGCTGAGTTGGGGGTGGGGGTTTGGAGTTGGGGGGTGTGGGGTTCGGGTCTGTATGGGTGCATGTTTGTGTGTGTGCTGATTTGGGGGGGTGGGGGTTCGGGTCTGTATTGGTGCATGTTTGTGTGTGTGCTGAGTTGGGGGGTTTGGTTGGGGGTGAGGGGGCCATGGGGCATTGTGTTTGGTTGGGGGTGAGGGGGCCATGGGGCATAGTGTTTGGTTGGGGGTGAGGGGGCCATGGGGCATAGTGTTTGGTTGGGGGTGAGGGGGCCATGGGGCATAGTGTTTGGTTGGGGGTGAGGGGGCCATGGGGCATAGTGTTTGGTTGGGGGTGAGGGACATGGGGCATAGTGTTTGGTTGGGGATGAGGGGGCCATGGGGCATAGTGTTTGGTTGGGGGTGAGGGGGCCATGGGGCATAGTGTTTGGTTGGGGGTGAGGGGGCCATGGGGCATAGTGTTTGGTTGGAGGTGAGGGGGCCATGGGGCATAGTGTTTGGTTGGAGGTGAGGGGGCCATGGGGCATAGTGTTTGGTTGGGAGTGAGGGGGCCATGGGGCATAGTGTTTGGTTGGGGGTGAGGGGGCCATGGGGCATAGTGTTTGGTTGGGGGTGAGGGACATGGGGCATAGTGTATCTAGGGTCAATAAAATATATATAAGTTAAACAGGCGAGATACAATAACTAAATAGAAATAAATTATTACAATGGAAAATGTGTAGTACAAAATGTAAGTTTGAAATGCAAATAGAAATCGTTTCCCCTCAAAAACATTCTTTTTCCATGTGTTTAGTACAAATTGGGGGTTTAAAAGGCCTCCTGCCACGCCCCGCCTACCGCCCCGCCCACATTTACTTTTCGGCCCACTATAGCCCTCATGTAAGGTACTTTCGGCCCTCTGTCAAAATCAGTTGTGCACCCCTGGACTAGGGCAAACAAAGATGCAGAGAAGGCATCTGATGTATTGAGTCAGGAAATCTACGAGTATACCGCTTCCTAGATTGCAAGTGCTTCTTTTATTTCTTGTCAACTGGAGACAAGACGGGAGAGGCCTGAAGCAGGAGAAGACAGCAGCAACACCAAAACTAATGACAACTTACTTAAGCAGCCACAGTTGTATCCGGGGGACCAGGTCCAACGGAATTTTTCAAGGAAGTGGGACACACTGCACTTTACAGGACCATATGAGAGTCAGGGGACCATTATGGTGGTGATAATGCATGGTACATATGTCCTTTAACATTAACATATTGTTGAACTGATCACTGAGCAGTAAAACGGTTGGGATTAATACTTGGAACCACCTCAGGGACATGAAGCCCTACAAAGCGGTGGCCTCTCCTAGCGCCAATATCGAAAGGGCCAGAGATCCACAAACAGAAGAGCAAAACAATCTGGAATCAGCACAGCCCAGCAGAGGACATCCAATCGTTACCTGCTCACGTGCAGGAAAGATAGGGCAATGACTTCCTACACATCCAGAGTGAGGGCACACTGTCTTATTTTTCTTTCCGCACACACTCATAGTAAAAGTGCAACTATTTTTACTGCATTTGTTCCATGATTCCCAGTGATCCCCACCCTCAAATGTTCCAAGGCCAATTTGTTAGGAAATCCAACAATACCTGGGGACGCCACCCTAACGTGTATTTCCACATCTTCATAGCCTATTTGTCCCTAGTACATCCATACCTGGAAAAGAAAAACCCACCTGTACTCTCAGTTCTACTTGACCCCAGAATAAAAGCTTTGTAGGAACAGGTATTCCTTCTTGCTATGGCAAACTACTTTGTTCGTGGGCCTTGAACTAACACAATATTAAAACAATAACGCTCATAACATAACCCCAACTCTAGCAGGTGGAATGCCCATGTCATGTGGACAAGCAAGCACTATAAGTACACTAAAGAGAGGTAGATGCAGACATGGGGTGAGGGGTGGAACTCTATCTCACTGATACTGCTTGAATATCTAACATGTGGTACACGCAAATGACCAAAGTAGATAAAGAAACCACTTGGGAGACTTGCTATATCTGCTCAATAATCCCCTATGCCATGAGTGCCTCCAGAACGTTTAGAGCAACAGAAATACCAGCAGCCACAGCACAATGCCTTATGTACCTATCCATGGTTAGAACCCTAGGGAGATCCCAAGGGAAAACAGCAACATTGAGATGGATGTTTAAGGTAACATTTCCCCATGAAGACAGTTATATAAAGTCACTTGACATGATTAACAATTACTGGCAACTAGACAAAGCTATACAATATGTAACTTACGGCCCACAGAAAGGAGTCAAAAACAAGAACACTAAAAGAATTACGAAAGGACCAAAAAAAATAAGGAGTGCTGGGATGTTGGGAAAGACCACAAATGCTAGTGTATGGCCAAGTATACACAGCTGAAGGGTGGAAGGAGGGAGTGATAGGAAGCAAAGCACACACACACACTGGTACAAGTGCCAGTAAACAGTACAAGGATAAAATGATATGTACCTAAAAGAATGGGGTGCGAGCACAAAGCTATCAACCTGGGTGGACAATGAAGCTGGACCAATGCCCATAATACCACTGAAGAAACCAGCACTGCGTTTCCAGAATGGTGGAGCGGTAAAGGTTGTGTTGCAACCCTGCAGGCACTCTAAAAGGCAAAGTGGTAATACTAACAGCTACACTGGGAACACAGTCCTTCTCATCACCTTGATAAGGAGCACTGAGCTCCGAGAACAGAGCTGGGTCCCAAGCCTGGGGAGATCCGCTCCAGCCAATCAGGGAACACAAATACAGGGTTGGATGGCAGAGAGCAAGGGCTAATGGTAATTTATTTTTATATTTATAATGCACCGAAAGCCTGCAGGCAATCCTGCGACACTGCAACAAGGTAATGGTTTTGTGGGGAAGGGCCAGGCAAGCCACCTGACATGCGAGGGCCAATAGAGTAACATTGTAGGTGCTGTGTAACCACCCCAACTATCTAATCCTGTACCGTCGTAGGTTTTTGGAGACAAGCCCCATGTTGTGACACAACAAGTGAACAAAATGGCCCGGCACAGGCTCAGGAATGGCGATTTCAGGAGATTATTAATGTCCTGTATGATCCCGGTCTGTGTAATAAACAACAGTTCTAACTTGCTCCTGGCTGAGTCCTGCGTCAGTGTACTGGGGAAGGGATTGTAGGGCTCTTGCTGAGCTTGTAGTTTGACCCCAGTTGCTCTTGCATACCTAAGCCAACAGTGCAAATTATTGCAATTTCACTACTGAAACCAGTTTCAGCAGATCAAGCAGTGGGCTTCAAACTCTCACACACGCTACACACAAAGATCAGACTCAAGATGTTCTCATATGGCCAACTGTGTATTCTTAATGTGACAATGTGCTCTCCAGAAATCTACACACAAGATCCAGGCCACATTGATGGCCAGCCAGAAAAGGATACTCAGGACGAGAGAGATTAAGGCCACAGCGGTGAGGGAGACCCTGAGATGCGCCATCCAGAAGTCAAGGACTGCCACTGCAAGGTGATGGGTCAGCACACACTGCAGGCACACAAAGACCAGGCCGGCGGGGAAGGCTACACCAGCACCCACATAATGCAGTGTCTTAGCATAATCCACCTGTAAAGAAAGACAGCAGCACAGTCAGACCTCCACAGAACATAGCAAAGGCTGTACATGGAGAGGAAGGAAATACCACAGCCAGGGGTAGAAGGAAGTGCAATCGTATTTATAAAAAGTTCCCTTTATTTACAATACATATGCAAGTCTAAAAAGCAGGTACTAAAAAGAGCACAGCCTTGGCGAGCTTGCACAGGTAATTTGGGTTATTTGTAAAATCAGGTCAGTTCTAGGGGTTGCTAGTTCTACTCAGTGAAGGACTGTGCTCCAGAGATCTCACTACATTGGCATCACAGCTTACCCGCAAGGGCGAATCTTACAAGATGGCATGCAGTTATTTCTGGGTTTTCAGCTTTATAAACAGATTGGCAAGCAACAGTCAATTTCAGAAATAACATAGAAACTCCAGTCATTAAAGTGTTCAAAACAGGTCACAAATAATTAAACATTGTTTCTTTCCTAATTCGGGGAATTAAATAAAGAATGATTCAATCGAATGCCATATCAGTAATCAGTGCATGTCATCTCTACCGAGATGAAACTATATTAAAAAAAAAAAAAGACATAAAACCTGAAAGTTGCCGACAATGACTAGTCCAGCAGCGTTAGTGCAGCCTGCAACCAATGCGGTGGTGTTAACCCAGGACTGCTGGCTCTGTTCAATCACCTGTCCGTATCGCAGGAAGCAGATGAGGACCACTGCAGGGAGAGAGAAGCACCTTGGTTATGTGTGCTGGGAGAACAAGGGTTAGGAACTGGGTACAGGGGGGGGGGGGGGAGAAAAATGGTTCATATATTAGACATGAAATCAGGGAAAGTGGCTCACGGGAGTGGTAAAGCATGCACCACATCCAAGAAAGGATTATAGACAACACACAGACTCATCTATAAAAGCACCCACGACACATGCAAAAGGGAGGGGAGTCCATAGTAGTTATGCACAGGGAGTACAAAGCCATATTAGAGATGGAGATATAGGCACAGGGGCAGCTCACAGGAATGTATAGGAGGCACATGGGCTTACTGCAGTGGTAATTCAGCACAGTGCAAAAGATTTCTAACAACATGAAATGGGATAGTAAGAAGGGAAAAGGGCCCCGGGTAATTCTAAGCACAAAGTAAAAAATGGTGGAGGTGCAGTTTATGCTCTCTTTAGAATTCAGACTGGGAGTGAGAAGGGGAATGCAATCAGAAGATTAACTTAGAAAGGAATGGTGGGGGGGATGTATAAGGACTCGGGGGGGGGGGGGGAGCAGGTACATCATAGGGAGGAAGAGAGCAGCGGAGGGAGAGGAAAGAAAGGGATTAGACATGGGGTGGAGGACGAGGCGTTCCCCCCCTCCCTTCACATCTGTGCCTCATTTTGCAGTCTTTGCCTACACAGTCTGTTCCTTTCTATCCACTCCATTCAGATACATCAGGAGCAATGTGTTCTAATGCTATTCTACTTACGGGCACTGAACTCTGGCAAAAAAGGGGAGCAGATGATCTTTCACAAGTTAACAGAAAAGCAGGAAATACTGAAGAAAAATTCTGGGAAGGAAATTGGGGGGTGGCATGTAGTGGGTACACCCTCCCTGAACATTTATGCACAGTCCGCAGACGCGGCGTCCACCCTTTGTGCTCATTGATGTAGCGTCTGCTGAATGCTGAAATGGAGAAGGTTTCTATGGAAACTGTATGCTTCCCGTCACCAAAAAAGCTGCCACGTCACAGCAGGTGCTTCAATTCCTGTTTGTGAGAGTGGGGAAATCCCCTGGTCATTTCTTGGGTATATAACCCACTACCCTGGCTCCACCACACCCAAAACTTACAAAGGATTATGGGGTCTGGGGTCCATAACAAACACTGTCCCATGCTAGGTTGTTGGCACAAAGCAAGAAACCTTCATCTTGGCATGGGTCACTAGCCAGGCATAGCTCATTGCAACACATTGCCAGCTAACCCTGGGTGACTACACACCATTTGCATTCAGGTAGAATTGCGTGACGCACTCAGTCACTACGAGAGCCAACAAGACACCAATCTTCCCTCAACTGCTTGGAGGCAAGACTGACTAAAGCTGGGCAGGATCAGTTTAAACAGGAGATATATGAGATGTCAAAATGCCAAGTGATTTGTATAGGTTTATCTATGATAGGCCTACAGACATCAAAGGGTTTCTGATGCTCATGCTTAAAAACATTTTTAATTGGGCAGCACCTTAAATGCACAGCCAGTAGACGGATCATTTTTATGTTACCAAAAGGGATTCTTTTTCACAGACTGGTAAATCTTACCACAGTGTTTTGTTAATGTTAAAGGATATTTGTACTGCACACTATCACCACAGTAGTGGTCCCCTGGCACTTTGGCAGCTCTGAAAAAGGGGGAGTAAGCGGGAAAGCGCAAGAGAGCGGTGATGTGATGTTGGCAACCTCAACAAGGTTAACACAGTTCGCTGGGCTTGGGGTGTTTTCCGGTCGGTAGATGTGTGCTGCTGTGCAATTTATTTTGTTGTTGCAGTGTAGTGAAGTTTATGCGGTTTGTTGTGGTACAGGGTTGTGGTTGTGTTTGTTTAGAGTTTGAGAGGTGCATGCAGAGGGGTGAAGTTGTTAGTGGATTGGTTATTGGCATAGCCGTTTAGAAGTGATGTGTTAGATTTCCACATTCTTACTAAATGTGGTGCGTGAATATTTCTGTATTTCTATCTAGATCAGTACTGGCTAATATTCACAATCTTTTCTATATGTGACGCCTACCAAATTTAACAGCTGTATCCAAACGTGGCACTGGTCCACCTTCGAAATCCTGTCTGTGTGTGACGCAAGATAGTGTTCACAATTCTATCGGAATTTGGGTTTGATAGTATTCCTGATGCACTCTAGATGAGGCACTGGCTAACAATCGTTATTCTATCTAGATATGACTCGGGACAATCTTCACTATTCCATCTAAGTGTGGCGTATGCCATCATTCTCAATTCCATCTACGTTTGGGGTATGCAAACCTTCACATTTCTATCTAGATGTGACGCAGGCCAATCTTCATGATTCCATCTAAGTGTGGCACATGCTGATATTCACGATCCTATCTGGATGCGACACAGGCTCATTTTCATGATTACATCTAGGAGTGGCACATGCCATCATTCACAAGTGTGGGGCATGCTAACCTTCACATTTTCATCTAGATGCAACGTAGGCTAATGTTTACGAATATATCCAAGTGTGGCACATGCAGACACTCACAGTCCTATCTAGATGCAATGCCGGCTAATGTTCACGAGCCTATCTAGATGCGACGCCGGCTAATGTTCACGATTATATCGACATGTGGCACATGCTAATATTCACAGCTCTGTCTAAACGTGGCACATGCTAACATTCACGATCCTATCTAGATGAGCCGCAGGCTAATGTTCAGGATCCCATCTAGATGCGACGCCGGCTAATGTTCATGATTATATTAAAGTGTGGCACATGCTAACATTCACAGTTCAGAGGTAGAGTAATGTAGAGTGGCAGTTTTTTTTTTGGAGTAGAGTAATTGCTCTACTCCCCACCCAGATAACACTTACTTTGGTGGTTGGTGCTGGTTGACGGGTGGGCACTGGCTTCCCCTGGCGTCTCCTGCTGACACTATCTGGAGCCGCCTCGGATGGAGCCACCCTTTGCCGGAGGGGCTGCTGGGCAGGGGGCTGCCAAGGTCAAGCCGAGGAAAAGGTGGGATTGGCCAATATTGGCCAGGGAGAGGGCGCGGGAGGCGGGCCAAACAAGGGAAAGCTGCTGCAGGATTTTTGGAGGCTGGGACCAGCGCACTGAGGGCAATCGGCCCCATTAAGATGATATGGAGGAGCAGGGGCACCAGAATCAAGCAACGCTTACCTGGAGGCCAGGGGCGGAAATGGCCCAGGAAGCGTGTGTGCCCAGGGGTAAGCCCTCACCGGCAAACAGGTGGGATTGGCCAATAAGGGCCAGGGGGAGGACGCTGGAGGCGGACCAAACAAGGGGAAGCTGCCACAGTATTTGGGAGGCTGGGCACAGCGTGCTGAGGTGGAGTTTGCAGAATACCCACACATAAGCTGTTTCAGTAGACTAACCAGTGTTTCTTAGGGCCTCTGTTTATGTGGTGTGAGACTGGCTATAACATGCATTACTCACTGCAATAGCATTTCTGATGATGGCATCTGCTTAGATTCACATGGTGTGAATATAGTCCAACATCTAGTGGAAATCACAGGGACATTGACATGGGAGTGACTAACACTATCCCTAACGTGACGTGTAGTGTACCCAAAAAACCTCATGCGTCGAGGTCCCTCTGGTTGTGTTTTTTCTGCCGTGAGGGAGCCTTATACAGTGAGTACAGAAGCGAGAAGGTGTAAGAGGTCCATGTTCCTTCTACTCCACGAGGGGAGGAAGGGGGCGGGGGGTGCATGTGAATCTAAGCAAATACAATCATCAGAAATACTATTACGGTGAGTAATGCATGTTTTCTGATGCTTGTGGATCTGCTTAGAATCACATACTGTGCATAGACTAGTGAGCAGTACCCAGAGATGGTGGTGGGATGTGTGAAGGAACAGTAGCAAAGAGATGTCTTAGCACCACTTGTCCCACCGGAGAATCAGAGCTAGAGTGTGTAACTAGGCAGTAGTGTTGTGTAAAGGTGTGTACAGAACTCCAGGCTGCTGCTTTGCAAATAGAATTTAGGGGAAAATTTGCAATGAATGCTATGGTAACCACTGTGCCCCGAGTCGAGTGAGCATTAGGCGTGAAGGGTAGATCGCTCTTGACAAAAGAGAAACACATTGTGATGCAGTTTATGATCCACTTGGAAATTGCTGATTTAGAGACAGGGTCCCCTTCTCTACCAGCTGCCAGTGATAGAAATAACTGGTTTGTTTTCCTTAGTGGCTTGTCTTTTCCAGATAGTAAATTACTGCTCTCCTTACATCTAGTGTGTGGAAGCTTCTTTCCGCCACATTAGTGGGGTTTTGGAAAAAGGTGGGTACTTGTATGGATTGGTTTACATGGAACTTTGAGATAAATGTAGGTGCAAAGCGAGGGTGCGTGTGCAAAACCACCTAATCTTTGTGAATCGTGATGAATGGGTCCTGAACTGAAAGGGCCTGCAGTTCAGTAACTCTCCTTATAGAGGCGATTATAGAGGTGACCAGGAAGGCGGTCTTGTAGGTGTGTGCTTTAAGTACAGCCTTGTGCATGGGTTCAAAGGGAGGTCCCATTAGTCTGGCAAGAACAACATTCAGGTCCCATTTGGGAGCTGGGTTGGAGATAGGGGAGGAAGCCTCTTTACCCCTTCCATAAAGGCCTTAATTACAGGAATTTTCCACCACGAAACCTTACTCTGGGACGTGGTGTACGCCAAAAGCGCAGCTAAATGGACTTTAAGAGAAATGAAAACCAGTCCTGAATCTAACAGGCGAGTTGGGCAAATGACAATATCTTTGGGTGAGCATTCAATAGGATTGATGCCCTTGCCACTACACCAGATGACAAAGCACTTCCATTTGCTGGAGTAGCAGCGCCTGGCGTTAGGTTTCTGTGCCTCTCCAAGTATGTCCATGCATCTTCGAGGGAGCTGGAGGTGCCCAAACTCTACTACCTCAGGAGCCAGGCTGCTAAATTGAGAGTTTGTGGGCATGGATGTAGTGTTCCCCCGACCCCTGGTCTTGAGACATCATGTTGTACGGCACAACAGCTTCCTGGGACAGGTGATTGACATTGCCATGAGATGGGAGAACCAAGGTTGGCGGGTCCGCATAGGGGCCAAAATTTCCTAGACCATGTTATCCAAAGACCGTTCCCCTTGGAGCTGTTCTGAGGGTACCTGGAGGCATATTCTGTGCATTGGGAGTTCTCCAGAGTGGCGAATAAAAAGATCTCTGGGAAGCCCCATTCTGCGAAGACGTTGAGACATTGTCTTCCTATAATCGCTACTCATGCTCTACAGGTAGGGGAGGGGGGGGGGGGGATCTACGGAGTACGTCTGGCAGAAGATAGAGTTCCCCTGGAACATGTTGTGAAAGGAGGGATATGTGTTTGAGAGCCCACTTCCATATGTTCTGGGACAGTTTCAAGCCCTAGAGAGTGAGTAACCCCCTTTTTGTTTAAGTAGTACATCACAGTAGTACTGTCGTGAGGACAAACTGTTTCCCCTAGAGGTGTGTCTGCAAGGCCTTCAGGGCCTTAAACACTGCTAGCAATTCCAACAGTTTGATGCAATTGGATTCTACTGCTGGAGACCACCCGCGTGCACCGTCTGTTGAAGGAGGTGAGCCCTCCAACCCATCAGAGAAGCGTCTGTGGCGAGAGTGGCTTCTACTGCGGGGGTGGTGAACGTTTTCCCCTGCAGAAGGTTTTCCCTTGACCACCACTGTAGAAACTGAACGAGGGCTGCCGAGACAACCACTAGATCGCCCCACTAGATCGTCCCAATGGCCGCTGGCCTGACACCATTGGCTTGAGAGCCACTCTTGCATGGGGAGCATGCGCAGACGAGCGTTAGGAACTAGGTAGACGCAGGAAGCCATCATCCCTAACAGTCGCATGGCTTTGCGTACGGTCAACCGGTGACTGGCTACATAGTGAGGGATCTGGAAAGAATGTTTTGAACCCTCTCGTTGGAGGGAAAGACAAGGCTGTCTTTGGTCCGGATTAGAGCCCCCAGAAACTGTTTGACCTAATTGGGGTCTAGACTGGACTTTTTCTCATTGATAGAGAATCCTAGGTTGAAGAGGAGATCTACCGGCTAAGTATTTGTCTGGCATGTTCTGTACAAATCCCCTATTATGAGCCAGTCGTCAAGGTAAGGATAGACTGGGATGGGCAGATGAGCAGCTACTACCGCCAGTACCTTTGTGAATACCCTTGGTGCTGAGGCAATGCCGAAAGGGAGAACCTTGAATTAATAGTGGGTGTACTCTATCATGAACCTGCGATACTTTCTGTCCGCTGGTAACATTGAAATATGGAAGTATGCATCTTTCATGTCCAATGTGGCCATGTAATCCCCCTGCTGCAGCAGTGGGATTATCTCCTGCAGTGTTCTCATGCTGAACATTTGATGTTTGAAATATTTGTTTGCTGAGTGCAGGTCTAGAACAGGGCGCATGGCGAGATCCTTTTTGCGTACACGGAAGTACACTGAATAAATACCCTCGTTTACCTGGAGAAGGGGGGACAACTTATATGGTGCCTTTTTCCAGCAGGAACTGAACTTCTAGCAGGATATGCAGGTGTTCTGGCGACAGGCGTCGGTGGGTGGTATCGAGGTGGCTGGAGAAACTCAATGCAGTATCCGTGGGCAACGGTCTTTAGTGCGCACTGGTCTGCAGTGATCCCCTCCCAGTCGTGGATGAATGACGACAAGCGACCCCTGACCGGGGAAGGGTGGGAGGGGACCTGAACCGGCAAATCACTTTGAGGTGGAGGCCAGGGAGGCCCTATGAGTAGAGTTCCTGCCTCTACCCTTGCGAGGGGCTCTTTGTTGGTATTGATTGTTACCAGATGAGCCTTGGCCGGAGGACAAGGGGGTATTCCCTGAGCCGTACTGTCCTTGGGGAGAGCGGGAAAAGTATTAGCCACGTAAGGACCGGCTTGAGTTGAGCCCAGTCGCTGGTGGAAGGGTTTAGCCGTGATCTGGCTAAGCGACTTTAGTGTTTCGTGTTCTTTCTTTGCCATCTAAAGGGAGTCATCAACAGCCTTCCCAAAAAGGTTGGAGTCCTCCACTGGATTGTTGATCGGAGAGGTCTGCGTTTCGGGTTTAAAGCCGGAGTTGTTACGCTCACCTGGTATCCACAGGGACGCCACCCAGCCGGGCTACTCGCTGGTATGCTTCTCAGCTTTGCCCTGATGTGGTCTGCGGGGAAGGTTCTGCCTGAAAATACAGGAGGACTGTGTTCAAGACTGACCGACTGGGGTAAGTATCCTCCCTCCACCCCCGTATGATTTCAGTCCCTCTGGCGCCCTCTCCTTACCTTGTGGTAGAATTAGGCATGCACTCCGTCCTGCCTTCTTTGCAGGGGGGCGTTGTCTTTCATGGGCGAGTGCGGTCCAGTTACTTCACGGACGCTGGCCCGATTGATATTGTTTAGGTAGGTCTTATTTCTGTTCTTTAGTTTTGTTGCCATCCTGCATGCCTTTCTTTGTTTAAAATGTCTCTTTTCTTCTCTCCATTAGGTATGCGAGGTTCAGCGCGGCGAACTGGCTTGGTTGAGCCCCGCTGGTAAACGATGGTGCATTAAGAGCGCTATGATGCAGTAAGTAAGCGCTATGAGCAGAGCTGCAAATTCTTGCCTGTGTGTTTTCCTTCCTTGTAGGTCGCGGTGTTCTTCAGCGCGAGTGGAATGTCCGGAGTGGTATACAGATACGTGGGGGTAGAGTCAAAGGCTTCCCAAGCCAATAGCGTGACAGGAGGTCGCTATAGCCTTGCAAAAGGAGCTAGATAACTGCTAACTCAGAACAAAGAATCACCGTGGATGAATAAAACATTATAAATTTATTAAACAGGAAGACATTTTTGTGCCATAATCTGGCATATATGCATACATTAAATCTGCATTGTGAAGGATTAGTATACAGTGGTGACAGTCTATTTTATGTGTTGTTTTATATCACAACACATTGACGTTGTCGACACTTAAGTTTGTGTTTCTGGTTCGGTTGATAGCTGACAAGGGCAGAAGCTGATAGAGATGGAAAAGCGCTGCACTGAAAATACCGAACTGTCTTCAGGACTTGGAGGTCGAGTTCAGACCGGATGAATGAGTGTGATGTCGTCCTATGGTAAAAGAGGCTGTGTTAAAAACGGTGAGAATAGAGTATCCACTAATGGTGAGAAGGGCAAGGCAAACGGACCTACCATGTGGACGTTGATAGGCGCCATGGCTGTTTGAGTGAATAGCGGCTGCTGGAGTTAGCGGCCGGGGGGGGACGATCTGCAAATGTCAGAGGCCCCAGTCTAAGTAAAAGAAGGTCAAAAAATTGATACGAAATAATCATAAGGCAGTGGCTACAACAAGGACTAACTCGTGCTGCTATGTCCAGTGAGCGGCCGTGACTCAGAGTTTGTAGATGAGGAGTGCTCGAGTCAACAAGTGAGTGGGAGTTGCAGTACTGATAATTAGTGGGGAGTCCGTGACTGCGTGGTGCTGGGATATGCAGGTGGTGTACAGAGGTACCTAGCCTAAGTACAGAGGACAAAACCACGAGTGAAACGTTGGGATATGGTTGTGACCAGAGAAGGTGGTACCAGCAGCGCGGGGAATTACGGATCTTACCTGTACGTGAGACAGGAAAAAGAGCTGTGTCACTGCTGTCGGTTGCGCTGGACTGACTGCGCATGTCAGGAGTTTAAAACGAGGCCGTAGTGCCTGCAGGGACTGCGCATGCGTCTGGGGATAGTGTAAGGGGTGGGAGCAGTCGCACTGAATGCGTCGGTATGCACGTATATTTAGGTCATGTGTATATTGGTGCGTGCACTGAAAGAGTCATGAATTGATCATGGGCGAAAAAATTAATTAATATTGGCACCATTTGCAACATGCATTATTATTCCATGAAATATCCATGAGGAAATCAAGTTAAAGGCTATTGAGCGAATATTGTCGAGTCGCTAGGTACATGTTACATACAATGCTGGCACTGCAAAATTACAAAACATGTGTTGCAGTAAAGCGACGTGAGTCATCAATAACATAGTTACCAGAAAAAACAGTTCAAAATTTCTGTATCGTTTCTGTGCTGGTAAATTAAGGACATGACTATACAACAGTAATGAAAGGAGTCATGGGTTGCAGTAAATCACAGACAAGTGCCAGAAAAAAATGAATCACGAAAAAAGATGTATACAAAAGAAAAACCTATTTGAAAAACCTCAGGGAGACTGACAGTTGGAGGGAGCTTGTTCTGGTAGTGGAAGAAAGCCCATGGGAATTTAAGTGGGTCAGAGCACAGGGGGGTGAACCACACTTTTACTTATTAAAGAACAGGTTCCATTCGATGGAGATGTTAAGACCCTGTCTTACAGAGTCCAGACGATAAATCCATTTTTGCTCGAGTTTACGAAGGGCAAGATCCCTGTTGCCTCCGCGGAAGGGGTTGCCTACTGTTTGCAATATTGCCCAGAAGATGTCGTTGTGAGTGTGATTCATCATCTTGAAATGTGCCACTAGTGGTTTGTCTTCTGTTTGGTTTCGTACGCTGGAGCGGTGTTCACAGATCCGTTGTCGAATTTCTCTCTTGGATTTGCCTATGTAAATAAGATCACAGGGGCATTTGATGATATATACGGACCATTTGGTTTTGCAGTTGGTAAATGAGTTAAAGGTCCACTGTTTTCCTTTCAGATCAATGGTCTTGAGGTTAGCCGTGAGGTTACAGACGGAACAATTGCCGCATTTGAAGTGGCCTTTGACGGGTGGGAGGTTCCACAGTGTGGTTTGGGTACTGTCTGGGGCATCTCCTTCTGTGTACGTATGTACAAGTCGGTCTTTCAGGTTGCGACTTCGTTTGAAGGCAAATCTTGGTTTTTCCGGTTTAAAAGATTCTGTTTGTAGCTTGTCCCAGTGTTTTAGAACTGCCTTTTTAATTGAGTTACTCAAGGGGGTGAAAGTGGTGACGCAAGTCATTTTAGAGTTGGATTGATCTCTGACGGTGGGAGTGAGGCAGGCCTTGCGAGTAGTATGTTTGACTCTTTTTCTAGCTTGACGAATGATGTGGCTGGGGTATCCCCGTTCTTTTAGACGGGTAGCGAGTTCTTTACTCTTAGATTCGTATTCAGTTAATGTAGAGCAATTACGTCTGATGCGTAAGAATTGGCCATAGGGTAAGTTGGTTTTCAACCCTAGAGGGTGGAAGCTGGAGTACTCTAGTAGAGTGTTTTTGGATGTGGGTTTACGATATAAAGTGGTGCTGAGTGAATGGTTTGGATTCTTGGATATTGTTAGATCCAGAAAAGGAATCTGATGCTGACTATAATCCATGGTAAATTTAATGCACTCGTTTTGTGAGTTTAACCACAACAAGAACACATGAAGATTGTCTTCGGTCCCTTTCCAAATCATGAACACGTCATCAATATATCTTAGCCAACATCCGATCGAGTCTTTGAAGGTATTGTGTATGTTGTAGATGGAGTTCTTCTCAAAAGTGTCCATGAACAAGTTGGCCACGTCCGGGGCGGAAGTAGCCCCCATGCTAGTCCCGTGGCATTGTTGGTAAAAAGAGTGTTTGAAAATGAAGTAGTTTTCTGTGAGAGCTAGGCGGGTGCACTCAAGGAGAAAGGCGGTGGGTGGATCTCTTGTTATCCTGTCGTCTAGGTAAGTTTGGAGGACTTTTAGACATTCCATTTGCGGGATGCTCGTGTAGAGGGACTCAACGTCTAGGGTTACTAAAAAGTCATTTTGTTCGACTTTCGTTGTATCCAGTTTCTTTATCATAGCCGTGGTGTCTTGGATGTAGGAGGGCATCTTGCTGATAAAGGGCCGTAGGAAGTGATCCACATAGATAGATAAAGGCTCCAGGACTGATCCGATACCGGCCACGATAGGTCTCCCTGGAGGGTTGGTTATGTTTTTGTGGATTTTAGGGAGCAGATAAAATGCTGGAATAATGGGATGGTTGTTGACTAGGAAAGCTTTTTCATCCTCGTCGATCCAACCTTCGTCGTGTGCGTAACGCATCAGACTGATGACTTCCGACAGGATCCTTGACGTAGGGTTGACCGGTATCTGTCTGTAGAACTTAGTGTTCGAAAGTTGCCTTGTTACTTCCGTGTCGTATAGGGTGTTGCTCCAGAGGACGATACCGCCGCCCTTGTCTGCCGGTTTGATGAGAAACTGTTTGTTACTTTCTAATGATTTGAGGGCCAACCTCTGTTGGGTCGAGAGGTTATTCCTAAAGTGGGTTTGTTTGTTGAAAATGTTTCGCATTTCTAAGAGGATGCGATTCTCAAACGATAGGATCTCTGGACAAACCATGGAAGAGAGGGGGGTGAAAGTGGATGGTGGTTTAAGGCCTGTTGATTTTGGCAGTTCTTTTTCAGGGCTATCTCTGAAAAAATAGCGTAGTCGGATGGTTCGAAAGAATTTGCGTAATTCAACCTCAGTGGTGAACATGTCAGCGCGAGAACTCGGAATGAATGTTAGGCCTTTACTGAGAACATTGATTTCGTGGGAGGACAAGATGTGGTCGCTGAGATTGAAAATTGGGATCACCATGTTTGTTGTGCGCGTGGGGTCCAATTCCGTGTGCGCATGGGATGCTGGCCTTGGTATCGGGGTCTGCCCCGTTGTCCTCTCCCCTGAAAACTTGAGGATTGTTGGGGATTTGCAGGCCCTGTTGTACTTGAGTCTGAATCGCTGCTATTGGGGCTGTTGGAGAAAGTGACAAATTTGTTCCTTTGTTGTCTCCGTGGGTTTTGTCTATTGTTTGATGCCTGTGAGTTCTGTTGATTGTAAAAGCCTGGGACTAAATAAGGATAAGTTTTTTCCTCTTTATAGTTTTTTATATCATTTTGTAGTTTCCACAATTTTTTGTCGATTGTGAACTTTTGAAATTTCTTTATTTCCTCTTCTATCTTGTCCAGGTGTGTCTTTATCTCTGGTATTACAGATTCGTTTTTGATTTTGTCCTCGAGGATTTTGAGTTCTTCGTTTTGTTTCTTGGTTTCCTCGTCGGCTGTTTCAATTACTAGGATGACCCAGTCTCGGGAGCATTTGTTGCCAACACCGCTAAACTTAGTCATAAATCTGGGGTTGTCTAAAAAAACCCGAGGTATATTCTTCACTTGTAGACCTTCGGGAATAACGCCAGCTTTCAGGTACTCTAGCATGAGTTGGCCATGTGATTCCGTGCGTGTAAGTTTCTTCTTTTTTTGTAATAGGATGTCCAAGTCATTTAGTGCCGGATCTTTCACCGGTGCCGCTGGTGTGGTAGTTACACCGAGTAGCGAAGGGGTGTCTAAAAGTTTTTTATACAGATCATCGGAGAAGCTGACAATATTTACTTTCTCCATTTAATGTCTGTCAAATAAATGTTGCCCAACAACCAAGGGTTGTCCAAAGGGAAGAGAAAAGAAAATGGGCGAACCCTCTTTTTTAGGGGGCCTGACTCGAGAGGGTTGAGAAGTATACAGATACGTGGGGGTAGAGTCAAAGGCTTCCCAAGCCAATAGCGTGACAGGAGGTCGCTATAGCCTTGCAAAAGGAGCTAGATAACTGCTAACTCAGAACAAAGAAACACCGTGGATGAATAAAACATTATAAATTTATTAAACAGGAAGACATTTTTGTGCCATAATCTGGCATATATGCATACATTAAATCTGCATTGTGAAGGATTAGTATACAGTGGTGACAGTCTATTTTATGTGTTGTTTTATATCACAACACATTGACGTTGTCGACACTTAAGTTTGTGTTTCTGGTTCGGTTGATAGCTGACAAGGGCAGAAGCTGATAGAGATGGAAAAGCGCTGCACTGAAAATACCGAACTGTCTTCAGGACTTGGAGGTCGAGTTCAGACCGGATGAATGAGTGTGATGTCGTCCTATGGTAAAAGAGGCTGTGTTAAAAACGGTGAGAATAGAGTATCCACTAATGGTGAGAAGGGCAAGGCAAACGGACCTACCATGTGGACGTTGATAGGCGCCATGGCTGTTTGAGTGAATAGCGGCTGCTGGAGTTAGCGGCCGGGGGGGGACGATCTGCAAATGTCAGAGGCCCCAGTCTAAGTAAAAGAAGGTCAAAAAATTGATACGAAATAATCATAAGGCAGTGGCTACAACAAGGACTAACTCGTGCTGCTATGTCCAGTGAGCGGCCGTGACTCAGAGTTTGTAGATGAGGAGTGCTCGAGTCAACAAGTGAGTGGGAGTTGCAGTACTGATAATTAGTGGGGAGTCCGTGACTGCGTGGTGCTGGGATATGCAGGTGGTGTACAGAGGTACCTAGCCTAAGTACAGAGGACAAAACCACGAGTGAAACGTTGGGATATGGTTGTGACCAGAGAAGGTGGTACCAGCAGCGCGGGGAATTACGGATCTTACCTGTACGTGAGACAGGAAAAAGAGCTGTGTCACTGCTGTCGGTTGCGCTGGACTGACTGCGCATGTCAGGAGTTTAAAACGAGGCCGTAGTGCCTGCAGGGACTGCGCATGCGTCTGGGGATAGTGTAAGGGGTGGGAGCAGTCGCACTGAATGCGTCGGTATGCACGTATATTTAGGTCATGTGTATATATGATGATATGTGCATATCCCAGCACCACGCAGTCACGGACTCCCCACTAATTATCAGTACTGCAACTCCCACTCACTTGTTGACTCGAGCACTCCTCATCTACAAACTCTGAGTCACGGCCGCTCACTGGACATAGCAGCACGAGTTAGTCCTTGTTGTAGCCACTGCCTTATGATTATTTCGTATCAATTTTTTGACCTTCTTTTACTTAGACTGGGGCCTCTGACATTTGCAGATCGTCCCCCCCCGGCCGCTAACTCCAGCAGCCGCTATTCACTCAAACAGCCATGGCGCCTATCAACGTCCACATGGTAGGTCCGTTTGCCTTGCCCTTCTCACCATTAGTGGATACTCTATTCTCACCGTTTTTAACACAGCCTCTTTTACCATAGGACGACATCACACTCATTCATCCGGTCTGAACTCGACCTCCAAGTCCTGAAGACAGTTCGGTATTTTCAGTGCAGCGCTTTTCCATCTCTATCAGCTTCTGCCCTTGTCAGCTATCAACCGAACCAGAAACACAAACTTAAGTGTCGACAACGTCAATGTGTTGTGATATAAAACAACACATAAAATAGACTGTCACCACTGTATACTAATCCTTCACAATGCAGATTTAATGTATGCATATATGCCAGATTATGGCACAAAAATGTCTTCCTGTTTAATAAATTTATAATGTTTTATTCATCCACGGTGATTCTTTGTTCTGAGTTAGCAGTTATCTAGCTCCTTTTGCAAGGCTATAGCGACCTCCTGTCACGCTATTGGCTTGGGAAGCCTTTGACTCTACCCCCACGTATCTGTATACTTCTCAACCCTCTCGAGTCAGGCCCCCTAAAAAAGAGGGTTCGCCCATTTTCTTTTCTCTTCCCTTTGGACAACCCTTGGTTGTTGGGCAACATTTATTTGACAGACATTAAATGGAGAAAGTAAATATTGTCAGCTTCTCCGATGATCTGTATAAAAAACTTTTAGACACCCCTTCGCTACTCGGTGTAACTACCACACCAGCGGCACCGGTGAAAGATCCGGCACTAAATGACTTGGACATCCTATTACAAAAAAAGAAGAAACTTACACGCACGGAATCACATGGCCAACTCATGCTAGAGTACCTGAAAGCTGGCGTTATTCCCGAAGGTCTACAAGTGAAGAATATACCTCGGGTTTTTTTAGACAACCCCAGATTTATGACTAAGTTTAGCGGTGTTGGCAACAAATGCTCCCGAGACTGGGTCATCCTAGTAATTGAAACAGCCGACGAGGAAACCAAGAAACAAAACGAAGAACTCAAAATCCTCGAGGACAAAATCAAAAACGAATCTGTAATACCAGAGATAAAGACACACCTGGACAAGATAGAAGAGGAAATAAAGAAATTTCAAAAGTTCACAATCGACAAAAAATTGTGGAAACTACAAAATGATATAAAAAACTATAAAGAGGAAAAAACTTATCCTTATTTAGTCCCAGGCTTTTACAATCAACAGAACTCACAGGCATCAAACAATAGACAAAACCCACGGAGACAACAAAGGAACAAATTTGTCACTTTCTCCAACAGCCCCAATAGCAGCGATTCAGACTCAAGTACAACAGGGCCTGCAAATCCCCAACAATCCTCAAGTTTTCAGGGGAGAGGACAACGGGGCAGACCCCGATACCAAGGCCAGCATCCCATGCGCACACGGAATTGGACCCCACGCGCACAACAAACATGGTGATCCCAATTTTCAATCTCAGCGACCACATCTTGTCCTCCCACGAAATCAATGTTCTCAGTAAAGGCCTAACATTCATTCCGAGTTCTCGCGCTGACATGTTCACCACTGAGGTTGAATTACGCAAATTCTTTCGAACCATCCGACTACGCTATTTTTTCAGAGATAGCCCTGAAAAAGAACTGCCAAAATCAACAGGCCTTAAACCACCATCCACTTTCACCCCCCTCTCTTCCATGGTTTGTCCAGAGATCCTATCGTTTGAGAATCGCATCCTCTTAGAAATGCGAAACATTTTCAACAAACAAACCCACTTTAGGAATAACCTCTCGACCCAACAGAGGTTGGCCCTCAAATCATTAGAAAGTAACAAACAGTTTCTCATCAAACCGGCAGACAAGGGCGGCGGTATCGTCCTCTGGAGCAACACCCTATACGACACGGAAGTAACAAGGCAACTTTCGAACACTAAGTTCTACAGACAGATACCGGTCAACCCTACGTCAAGGATCCTGTCGGAAGTCATCAGTCTGATGCGTTACGCACACGACGAAGGTTGGATCGACGAGGATGAAAAAGCTTTCCTAGTCAACAACCATCCCATTATTCCAGCATTTTATCTGCTCCCTAAAATCCACAAAAACATAACCAACCCTCCAGGGAGACCTATCGTGGCCGGTATCGGATCAGTCCTGGAGCCTTTATCTATCTATGTGGATCACTTCCTACGGCCCTTTATCAGCAAGATGCCCTCCTACATCCAAGACACCACGGCTATGATAAAGAAACTGGATACAACGAAAGTCGAACAAAATGACTTTTTAGTAACCCTAGACGTTGAGTCCCTCTACACGAGCATCCCGCAAATGGAATGTCTAAAAGTCCTCCAAACTTACCTAGACGACAGGATAACAAGAGATCCACCCACCGCCTTTCTCCTTGAGTGCACCCGCCTAGCTCTCACAGAAAACTACTTCATTTTCAAACACTCTTTTTACCAACAATGCCACGGGACTAGCATGGGGGCTACTTTCGCCCCGGACGTGGCCAACTTGTTCATGGACACTTTTGAGAAGAACTCCATCTACAACATACACAATACCTTCAAAGACTCGATCGGATGTTGGCTAAGATATATTGATGACGTGTTCATGATTTGGAAAGGGACCGAAGACAATCTTCATGTGTTCTTGTTGTGGTTAAACTCACAAAACGAGTGCATTAAATTTACCATGGATTATAGTCAGCATCAGATTCCTTTTCTGGATCTAACAATATCCAAGAATCCAAACCATTCACTCAGCACCACTTTATATCGTAAACCCACATCCAAAAACACTCTACTAGAGTACTCCAGCTTCCACCCTCTAGGGTTGAAAACCAACTTACCCTATGGCCAATTCTTACGCATCAGACGTAATTGCTCTACATTAACTGAATACGAATCTAAGAGTAAAGAACTCGCTACCCGTCTAAAAGAACGGGGATACCCCAGCCACATCATTCGTCAAGCTAGAAAAAGAGTCAAACATACTACTCGCAAGGCCTGCCTCACTCCCACCGTCAGAGATCAATCCAACTCTAAAATGACTTGCGTCACCACTTTCACCCCCTTGAGTAACTCAATTAAAAAGGCAGTTCTAAAACACTGGGACAAGCTACAAACAGAATCTTTTAAACCGGAAAAACCAAGATTTGCCTTCAAACGAAGTCGCAACCTGAAAGACCGACTTGTACATACGTACACAGAAGGAGATGCCCCAGACAGTACCCAAACCACACTGTGGAACCTCCCACCCGTCAAAGGCCACTTCAAATGCGGCAATTGTTCCGTCTGTAACCTCACGGCTAACCTCAAGACCATTGATCTGAAAGGAAAACAGTGGACCTTTAACTCATTTACCAACTGCAAAACCAAATGGTCCGTATATATCATCAAATGCCCCTGTGATCTTATTTACATAGGCAAATCCAAGAGAGAAATTCGACAACGGATCTGTGAACACCGCTCCAGCGTACGAAACCAAACAGAAGACAAACCACTAGTGGCACATTTCAAGATGATGAATCACACTCACAACGACATCTTCTGGGCAATATTGCAAACAGTAGGCAACCCCTTCCGCGGAGGCAACAGGGATCTTGCCCTTCGTAAACTCGAGCAAAAATGGATTTATCGTCTGGACTCTGTAAGACAGGGTCTTAACATCTCCATCGAATGGAACCTGTTCTTTAATAAGTAAAAGTGCGGTTCACCCCCCTGTGCTCTGACCCACTTAAATTCCCATGGGCTTTCTTCCACTACCAGAACAAGCTCCCTCCAACTGTCAGTCTCCCTGAGGTTTTTCAAATAGGTTTTTCTTTTGTATACATCCATGATGTTCTGGTCACACCTGTAACAATTTCCTATCTTTTTTCGTGATTCATTTTTTTCTGGCACTTGTCTGTGATTTACTGCAACCCATGACTCCTTTCATTACTGTTGTATAGTCATGTCCTTAATTTACCAGCACAGAAACGATACAGAAATTTTGAACTGTTTTTTCTGGTAACTATGTTATTGATGACTCACGTCGCTTTACTGCAACACATGTTTTGTAATTTTGCAGTGCCAGCATTGTATGTAACATGTACCTAGCGACTCGACAATATTCGCTCAATAGCCTTTAACTTGATTTCCTCATGGATATTTCATGGAATAATAATGCATGTTGCAAATGGTGCCAATATTAATTAATTTTTTCGCCCATGATCAATTCATGACTCTTTCAGTGCACGCACCAATATACACATGACCTAAATATACGTGCATACCGACGCATTCAGTGCGACTGCTCCCACCCCTTACACTATCCCCAGACGCATGCGCAGTCCCTGCAGGCACTACGGCCTCGTTTTAAACTCCTGACATGCGCAGTCAGTCCAGCGCAACCGACAGCAGTGACACAGCTCTTTTTCCTGTCTCACGTACAGGTAAGATCCGTAATTCCCCGCGCTGCTGGTACCACCTTCTCTGGTCACAACCATATCCCAACGTTTCACTCGTGGTTTTGTCCTCTGTACTTAGGCTAGGTACCTCTGTACACCACCTGCATATCCCAGCACCACGCAGTCACGGACTCCCCACTAATTATCAGTACTGCAACTCCCACTCACTTGTTGACTCGAGCACTCCTCATCTACAAACTCTGAGTCACGGCCGCTCACTGGACATAGCAGCACGAGTTAGTCCTTGTTGTAGCCACTGCCTTATGATTATTTCGTATCAATTTTTTGACCTTCTTTTACTTAGACTGGGGCCTCTGACATTTGCAGATCGTCCCCCCCCGGCCGCTAACTCCAGCAGCCGCTATTCACTCAAACAGCCATGGCGCCTATCAACGTCCACATGGTAGGTCCGTTTGCCTTGCCCTTCTCACCATTAGTGGATACTCTATTCTCACCGTTTTTAACACAGCCTCTTTTACCATAGGACGACATCACACTCATTCATCCGGTCTGAACTCGACCTCCAAGTCCTGAAGACAGTTCGGTATTTTCAGTGCAGCGCTTTTCCATCTCTATCAGCTTCTGCCCTTGTCAGCTATCAACCGAACCAGAAACACAAACTTAAGTGTCGACAACGTCAATGTGTTGTGATATAAAACAACACATAAAATAGACTGTCACCACTGTATACTAATCCTTCACAATGCAGATTTAATGTATGCATATATGCCAGATTATGGCACAAAAATGTCTTCCTGTTTAATAAATTTATAATGTTTTATTCATCCACGGTGATTCTTTGTTCTGAGTTAGCAGTTATCTAGCTCCTTTTGCAAGGCTATAGCGACCTCCTGTCACGCTATTGGCTTGGGAAGCCTTTGACTCTACCCCCACGTATCTGTATACTTCTCAACCCTCTCGAGTCAGGCCCCCTAAAAAAGAGGGTTCGCCCATTTTCTTTTCTCTTTCCTATGTCCGGAGTGGTGCCAGCCGAGAGGCGACCAGCCAGGTAAGCCTTTTGAGCAGTTCGTAATTTGTAAATGTCTCTACTGCTTTCTTTAATGTTGCCTCCATCTTCCTCTTTCAGGTCGTTCTGTCCGGGAGGCGTGCAGATTCAAGGAAGCTGTTCTCAGTAGCTGCGAGTGTTTAAAGATGAAGACTGCAGGTAAGATGCTGCTGCTAATGATGTTCCTTTTGTCTCCTTGCAGGTTCTGCTTCTCCTAGGTTCAAGGGAATAGCTGGACACGGTGAGCGTCACGTTGAAAGCTGCAAAGTAACGCGAAGCGTGTTGTCTCGCTCGGGTGTGGTTTAAATAGCCCCAACAAATTAGTCCAGGTAAAGTAGTCCCTAGGCTACCACACCCAAATCACTAGACCGCATAGCTTGGTTCTTAGGTACCAAGCTATGTGGATGCCTCCATGTTGGCTGACTATACAATAAAGTAGTTCCCAAGCACATTGTTTTTCATGGTGTATGAGCCTGGCGCCATAGGCACCAGGACTGGCCCCATGATGGCTTTTGAAGAGGATGCCAGGCTCTAGAGGCCCGAGTCCTGACTCCACCTGGCCAAAGGGTTTGCCAGAGGGGGTTTTGGGCGAGGGTCATGACAGGAGTTCTTCAACCAGGCTGTTTGGGAGAATTCTCATTAATAGCTAATTTCCCACACCTAGTGAGTCCCCCAGCAGCTTTGCTGGACTTCTGGAGTTTATTTTTTTTCACTTGGTAAGAGTGAGAGCTTTTCCCCCACTCTTACCTGGGTTTTGCTATGTGTTTCTACCTGTTTTTGTGATTGTGGACTCTGAAGTACACCACTTCAGTAGCCCCCTTCTTTTTGTGCGTCACACAGCACCTTCAGTGCCGTGGCACAGGGTTGTCTTTGAGACTTCCCTCGACTCCATTTCAGAGGCGACTACTGTCCCCCAGAAAAGGGTAAAGTTACCATTAACTTCACTTAATCTACCACAGATCCAGTATACCCCATCTTCCATGGAGTACTGGAAAGGGTTAACTCGTATCCCTTTGTATCTGTACCTC
Source organism: Ambystoma mexicanum (assembly GCF_040938575.1). Classification (NCBI taxonomy): domain Eukaryota; kingdom Metazoa; phylum Chordata; class Amphibia; order Caudata; family Ambystomatidae; genus Ambystoma; species Ambystoma mexicanum. Next base: position 1,133,997,734 of record NC_090932.1, on the reverse strand, counting down.
CTACAGCATTGTTTCGCTCTTTTAACATTTAGACTTGGCTGGTGGCAGTGGTATCTACCCTAACTTTTCTACCGTGATTATATTAGATAAACGTGGTACTGTTCTTGGCTATTATATTAGCCTCGAACATACATTCTTCTTGTGTTTTACTTTGCGCTGCAAACTAGGTTTGCCGTCTTTGTTCACTGTCTTTTGGCAAGCTTCTGCCCAGTAGCCCTCCTCAAGGCGCCTGGGTGTCTAGGTGGGCTGAATGTGAGGGAGGGGTGTAGTCACCCCCTGCACAGGGTATCCTGGGAAACCCAAGTCGCACTTTGGCATGATTGGCCAGGGTAGTTGTCCGGGCTGGACAACCCCCTTGCTGGGTGATTGACAGCCAGGCTGCGTGAATGGGAGGTTTTCGCATAAAAGGCAGGTCTCTTGGGCTAGAAGTCAGAGAGTTGCCACTGGAACTACAAGGAACCGAAGAGAAGCGGAGAGAACGATGGCTGCAACTACCCTGTCTCGGTGAAGCCCTGCTGCAGTCCTGAGCTATCTGCCCTTCAACGACTCAGAGAAGATCCAGTCCGGAGACTTCTTCCCTTGAGCTTGGTGGGGATAACCAGCTCATCTTCTACAGCCAGAGGATCCTCGACCGTTGTCGAAATCGCTGCACACTGCTGTAGTGGTCCGGATAGCCACCTTAAGAGCCTCTCCTGTTTTTAAAGGTGCGCAACTTTTATTCCTTATTGTTGCTGCCGGCTTCATCCCTGTGTGGTGCAGACCCCCTTCAGACGTCCTCCTTCACCACGAAGCTCCAGGAATCGTGGGTCTGCAGGAAACCAACATGAACAACTGCCAGGCCACTAGCTGCACCACTGAAACAAGGTACTGTGTTCTGTTGAGGAAACTGGGTGAATCCCTTTTTTCTTCATTTCCAAGGCTTGCCCTTGTCTTCCCTCCTTCTTATAACTATTGCTTCTGAACATTGACAATATCAAAGTACTTTTGGCTACGTTGAATCGTGAACTGTCTGACCGTGTGATCTTCGGCAACTGGCCCCGGTGTCTTTTGACCCTGGCTCCGGCCCTTGACCTCTGACCTGTCTGACTGTTTCTTGATTCTGCCTGCCTAACCAAAATATTGCCTGTGATTTTTGTCTCCAACTCCCTCTGGGTATCTCAGGTGCTAAGTGTGTTTTTGCCCCGGCAGCATTTCATGTCACGGATACGCATTTGTTTAGTAGACCGAACTGTCAAAAAGTGATCGCAATCGCATTCGAGGTAACGGTTTTGTTCATAACACTGGTTCATTCAAACACAGGGTACTTACCTTGAGACTTACTGTACAAAGTGAATTGGTTAGTTGTAGTATATTTAACGTGTGGTTTTTATTGAAGATTAATAGAGTGTTGTGTTTATAACGAATGGTTTAAAAATAAATGTACTTATATTTTTCTACCTGAAACCTTGAGTCAGTGTTTGCTTGAGTCACAGTAATTGTGGTCCCTTTGTGTAATCTCTGCTACTGCTCATATACTCTTGAGATAAGCCTGGCTGCTCCGCCAGTGCTACCACTCTGACATAGTAGTAAAGGCTTGTACCAAAAGGTAAAACTTGTATTGCCACCTGTAGTCTTAATTGTGTGTAGTGGTCCCAAAGGGCACCGCAGAGGATTCTGCCTAACACAGGCATGTCTTAAGTAAAGTCACCTAGGCTAAGGTGTGTACAGCAGTCTTAGCAGAGTCCAGAGTGTTCTTCAATAGGTTATGGGTGACTTGTCTCCCTTCAGCCACGACCGCCAGCGGGCGTTATTGGGTGGGCTCTGGGTCATCTAGAAGACCATCCCGAACTAGCCCCCACTGGACGTAACTAACTTGCCAGGAGAGTGGTATTATTTGTGATCCTTGTGGAGTAGACCGCAGAGGTGGTGACCCGTTTACCTAGTGCATACAGCTTTTTACAGTCTTTGTCCTGAGGTTCTTTCCTCGAAGACAGTGGGAACCCCCACCCTTCTCGAGCGGTAGTGACCACCAAGGAATCTGTTGTAGCATAACCCCCCCTTATGTAGAGTGGGTCGGAAGGTAATGGGCGTAATAATTTTCCAACCCGGGTTGACCTCCCGTGTGAGAGACTGGGACATAAAAAAGGGGCCCAGCACCTCTTTATAGAGTTTTGTAGGGGGGATGGCTTGACTAGTCGGAGCCTTCTCTGAGGATATCCTCCACAAAGTCTAAGTCTGGAGCTGCCTCATGTGTTGCAATTTGGAAATTATATGCAGCTCTTTTTAAAATAGCATTAAACAACATCTGGTCATCAACAGGTGACTAAATCTTCTGTGCAGGAGAAGAAGGGTGATCTAGGCAGATGACATCTGGGTCAGGGGTATGCGTTGGTGATAGCGAAGGGCCCTGATTCTCCACCCGATCCCGATCCCAGTCTGGGTCTTGACCAGCCATGACGGGGACAGCATTTGGGAGCCTGCTGAAAGGTCAATGGCTTCCAATTCGGAGCCATGGCTGCTGACAGATTCTGCGTTGTCCGAAGTGACGGCGCCAACCGGGGAATAGCTTTCAGCCCGCATAGCGTAGGCCGCCCACCGTTTAGTGCGCCTATCTCAACATTTTTGGTCGAAAGAGCTTACAGGCCTTGCATGAGCGCTCGTCGTAGTGTTGAGGAAGACAATGATTGCATCAGCGATGGACGTCCTTCCAAGGAAACTTGTTAAACGACAGGCAAAATTTAAAGGGCGTCCTCCCCATAGCAGAGGGTAGCAACAGCGAGACCAAGAAGAGAGGGGTAAAGGAAATACATTCTTAGAAATGAATAAACCCAGGGCCCCACTCTCCCTACTGTAAGGGCCTGGCTGAGGCCACGCAGTCGTCAAGCAGGTGAAACATTTGCCGAGCAGTTGTAGATGTCGGCGGCGGCAGGAAATGCACGAGGCAGTCATTGAGAAGATTAGTCAGGAGATTAGACGACCGTAGGTCGTGGGGACAAAGTTAGCAATATAAAACTCTTGTGAGCTACACATAGGCGCCCGAATAGGTTGGTGGAAAAAAAAACAATCTGAGGGACCTCAACGCGTAAGGGATTTTGGGTGAACTACACATCACGTTAGAGATAGTGTTACAGTAACGCTCACGTCGACGTCCCCTTTCGATTTTCGAAAAAGAAAGATGCAATACTCTTTTTTTCTTTTTCGATTTCCATTAGATGTCAGACTATACGCGCAGCATGTGATTCTAAGAAGATCCACGAGCATCAGAACTTCTGTTTCACAGCAAATGTATTGAGAATAAATCTACTTCCATGGTAGCATAAACCTGATGTTTTAAGACGAGTTCCTAGTCCCATAGTACCCCTAGCTATATGTAGGCTATTTTCAGTTTGGCGTGAAGCACTTACAGCTCTACGTAGTCACTGCAGACCACTGATAGCTATGCATGGGACACCGCCTGCCACTGCCGTCAGGTTATTAATCAGGGCAGTTAGGTTCAAGTACCTAAAGCAGTTGATGAAAGTTTACCCTTTGCTTTAGGTTTCTATGTATTGTTTCCCAGTCTCTCCACTCTTCATACGGGAATATAGACTTAGCATGTCATACTCGTCCCTTTGCTCAGTTCACCATTTCTTTTCACCCGGCCATTCCCATGGATTCGAATTATACCCTAGTCCATTATTTTCCTCCTTGTCTCCATATTGAGATCCAATGCCCCAACTTCAAATGTCTCAATTACCACCAATGCATTTCATTCAAGAATATATCTTCACCTACTCTGGCACACCCCTTCTAAAACAATGGATCACATTTGTTTTGTTTTACATGTTTGTGTTTTCCAATCCTGCAAGTCAATTTAGATATTAGCATCCTGGGCACGTACGTCAGACAATCCGATTGCTCCAAACCCAGCTGAATCACACGAACCAAGCCCGGGTGTTGAGCAACCCGCATGCTGAACACACCCACAGGCCATCATCCCTCCCACTCCATGCCGCTTTCCTTGTCTCTCCCTACCCCTTCCGATCCTCTGCGGCCAACACTTAACCAAGGCTCCTGCCGTTGAGGTACCTCTGCAACTCTCGCTTTTTCGCCTGCCCATGGCTGCCACTGAAATGGAAGAGGGGCTCCACACAGTGCTCCAGACACTATTACCATGGCAGTTGTCCGGGCTCACTGGCTAGGGTAGGTAGTTCTAGAAAGAGGACTAGTGGGGAATGGATGTGTGTATGTACGAGTGAGACCTTATGCTTTCAAGTAGATATTCCTCAACTGCCTTCATTCCAGATGACTTGTCCTCTCCCAAGGCAAGATGGAGGGGGAGGGAATGTGGCCGGATTGGTTCAGACGGAACCGGAGTTCGGATTCTAAACTTACTTGCATCTGATTTCAGTGAGGACTGATCCCCTTTTGATGTTCTCCTGATAATTAGACCCACAAAGAGAAATAGTAAGAAATTCCACTTTACTGAACGTCGTGAGAAATGATCCAGAGTATCTGGTGGGAGTGCAGCATTATAGAGACTGGGAAGTTTATGAATATTGCATACATTGCAGTAGTTTCAAGGAAAACCAGTTAAGATTCCTTGTTTAATGGTTTTCTGTACAGTATTCCAGAATTAATTGTCAATGGCATGGAATTCTAAATAAAGCCTCACTAAGGAAGAAGTGGCTTGGGCCGAAAATGGCGCATTAACAAGTATCTCTTGGGAGAGGAGCAGCACGAGCACGTAGGCGCAAACCTTGCATGGATCTGGCAGGCCCAATCTACCTCAGTCTGGCAAGAAGCTATCCAGAAGCGCCGCTCACTGGAGGTCAGGCGCTGAGACAGAAGCATACAGTTTCGGTCTGCAGAAAGGAACTTTCTGGCACGCTGCGCTTTGCAAGCCCCATCAGAGGCTGGTCAGCAGAGGCGCTACACCGGGCACATTCCAAGAGGAACCGTCTCAGTAATGAAACTCGCTAGTAAACAAAGAAGTGTCTCACACATACACTCGCTAGTAAACAAAGAAGTGTCTCACACATACACCGCAGCTGAAGTAGAACTATTAAAGAAAACACTTAGGTTTATGAGACTAAAAGAGTTTTCTCACTGAGATAAAAGAGTTGTTAAAGTCAGCGCTTCTACGCGATTGAAAAGGCAACAGGGCAAGTAATTTTCCTGTAATTTAGGAACTGATGGCAGGTCCTTCAATAAACATTTTAGCAGGGAGGAGCAATCTTGCCAATATTTATAAGAAAATCTGTACAGAAACTGCTAGTTTCAAACCAAGCATAGCTACCTATATAGTTGCTTAGAATTAGGGTTAGTTACCCAAGACAAAGGCTAGTAACAAAGTCAGTAAACGGGAAAAAAGGGCAAGCCACATAATTGAAACAAAACTAAGAGCCATAGACTCTTAAAGGAGGCTTGCCAGGTATGTAAAGAATTAGAGGGATGTGAAGGAGCAGGGTTACTGTGTAGGCAGTAGTTCAGTTTTAAATTATGTTTGTTTCTTTTCTCTAGACACCTTAAGGATTTCTCAACGCAAAAGTGACTGATACTTTCCCTTTGGGGTGGCGAGCAGATGTAGCATGAAATAGGGTGTGCTGCACTCCGGAAACTCGGAGGGCAGGACTGGAATGGGGGGTGGGGGGGGAATTAGGTGGCAGCCTCCGCTCATGCAATACTTGCCATATTAGGATCCTTGTGGCACCCATGTTAGAGTATGCATTCGTGAGACAGGCAGCCTTCTCACTGTGGCGACTCATTTCTCACACATACCTGCGGGTTGGCCTTGGGATTTTAATAGCTATGAAACACCTTTTCTGGGGACTGAACCGGCTGGTAACACTGCTGGGGCTTGATGTTTTACGGCCTGGGCTTATAACTTGGGGCCGCAGACTGTTAACAGCCACTTTAGCCCCCAGAGCGGGTGTTTACTGCGATATTAGTGCTATAGGGCATGAGCAACTGATGCATTTTAGCCCGAGGAGCGAAGAAAAGGGGGTGGGGACGGTGTAGGACCAGGTTCCTGTGTCATGCTAAACATCCGCTCAGCCATGTCTGCACAGAAGAATCTCACCCATGAAAGCACCAACGTTTCCAATGAGGCTGAAGAGGCAGCTTTCTGGAGGGTAGGTCCCACATTTACTGCAGAAGGGAAAGAGATAGGCAAGATGTCATCAGCAGGTAACATCATACAGAGAGAGAGAGAGAGAGAGAGAGAGAGAGAGAGAGAGAGAGAGAGAGAGAGAGAGAGAGAGAGAGAGAGAGGGAGTTCAGAGCAACTGCCTGGTTTGGTGACACCCTCCCTTCCAAACAGTCCCCTATGCTTCCCTCACCCCTGCTTACCTGATCAGGGGGACGTCCTGCAGGGTGCAGCAGCTTTTGGGGGAACCATGCTTGGCTGCATCTTCGGAGCAGGAGTCGTTGTAGGACCTGGGAAAAGGCATTGCAAGGGACAGTTAGAGGCAGGAAGGTTCATATTTGGGAACCAAGGGCTTCTACCTGCACTGGAGACGCACATACTCTTACTTCCTAGGCAAACAGGCTCTCGCTTCCTCCTCTTCTCGCCCAACTACCTTCCTTACTCTGCTTCCGCTTGTAACCTTGGGGTCATCTTCGACCCATCACACAACTTCTCGCTCTTTATCTCCCAATCTGCCAATGCAGACTCTCAGCGTTCTCAATAATCAGAAAAATCTGTCCTCATCTTCCTTTCATTGCAGCTAAACAGCTAATATCCTCCTTAGTCCTTTCTAGATCGGACTATTGTGCCAATCTCCTATAAGGCGTTCCCAACCACCTTTGGACAAAGTCCTTAACTTCGTGGTCTGCAAACTTTTCAACCTTTCTTGCCTTACCTCTACCGCCTCTGCCAGTCACCAGATTGGCTGGCTATCTATGAAACAAAGGGCCAAGTATAAACTTCTTAGCAAAATTATCAATGGACTCGCCCCACCCTAGCTATCTGCTCATCTAACTCACTACTCTCCTTCTCGCTCATTAAGATCATCCTCAGCTCACTTCAATGCAACCACTCTGTGCTCCCTCTCATTTCCAGCTCACTGCCCTACTCTGGAATGCTCTTCCTCTCCCTACTATTCCAACTCTACCATTATTTAAAACCAACCTCAAAGCTCTCCTTTCTAAAGAACATGTTTCCTTGCAATCTACGAAACTCATCACCCGGTTTTCCTCTCTCCCTACCCTTCATGGACAACCCTACGTCTCTTTTCCACCACCCCTCTATGCTTAATTCAGCACTTCCTCCACCATCCTGTTCCTACGTCATACGGTCCTGTCCTCGTCCCTGGTTTATGTTTCCACCTTCCCCTGCACCATCTGGTCTTCAAGTGACAATCTCTCACCCCATTACAAAGGACCCATGTCCTCCGCTCTGTTATCAATGGTTAATTCTGTGCCAAAAACACATTGCTTCCCTCGTGTTTATTAATGAATGAATACACTGCACCCTAACTCCGTTATCTGGAGCACTTACATCGGCCCTCGCACCCAGTCCCATAATTTGTGTTTTCCATCCAAATGCAAGCATGTGTCATAATAAAAAAAATATATATTTTCCAATCCATTTAGATTTGGGCAGATCACTGCTGCCTATATTATTGGTTGCCCTAGTACCAAGGATATCTGTCACAGTTTAAGGATAATTTGTTTAGCGGAACTGAACAAACGCCTGCTGGGCCATACAAGAAGGTTTTAACATATCTGTACAGCCACTGCTCAAAAGTGTACATTTCACCATAACTCTCACTTTTCTATTTCCCCACTATACTTTACTAACCCCTCTCCCTGTTTTCACACCCTCCTTTCTGATCCACCAGAGCAACTGGGGACCACTCCGGTGGCGACAGTGCGCGGAACAAGTACCCTTTAACATTAACATATGTGTAAACACATCTCAATGTTTCAACAGCACTATATATATATTTTACAATATTATTTTACTTCAAATCAGTCCTGCTAATCCAATCCCTTCCCTACACACCCATTTGTAGTCCAGACTCAAATACATGTAGCTAGCAAGGAACCCAGAACACATGCATCAGTCTTGTGGGCCAAATATACCAAGACCACCCCTCAGTTTGGGAATGGTGACTGTGGCATTAACAGTTAGAACTGAAAACAGGAAATTAGTGTTGGATTGGAACCTTTCCCAAAAAGAGGCATGAAACATAAGTAAAAGACTGGAGATCGAAGAATGGGAAAGGATTGCCTTGCCACCGTTTGGTCATCAGCAGGAATGTTACTTTATTGGTATAAATGGATTTCCTTCAGAAGAGGTTACAGAGAGATACAAAGGATGGCAGCTATTCACAATTAACAAGATCACATTTTGCTTTTATTCCTATATTAAAGAGAAATAATACTAGGGACAACCTTTTCATCATTATAAGGAATTTCCCCCCACCAAGAGTAGTAGATTAGAGCAGATCACCCTTGATAACACAGAAACATTACTTCGGAAGCTGGAAGCCAACAGGTTCCCTGGAGAAAGATCTCCCTCCAGTCCCTCTGGAGTACGAGACCCTGAACGTTGAACTACTCTTACATTACGTCCTCCTTCCTGCAAACTCAGAATGCCGATTAAGAAAAGACATAAGAACCACAACGCATCTTTACCAAGGCCATGTCTAGGCCCAGTCCACACTCCCTCATACCATCAGCTTTGATATTCATCTCTTCCGCTGGATGAATTTTCTCAGAGTAGGCGCAATTAGCACATAGCCCTTCTTGAGGCACTAGTGTGCTATTTTATCCGACGCAAGGGTATCCTATCTGGCAGATTCCCTTGAACATTTCCTGGGCTTCTGCGCATGCCCACATCACTGGCTTCAAGGGACTAAATTACCACCATTCTTCCAATGACCACCTTAGACTTCAACATTTCATAATCTCATGCTCCTTTAAATCTTTCACTCAAGGGCAACTGTGGTGGAAAACGTGTGAAGGACCAAAAAAGCAAGCCATCTAATTTTGTGAATGCCAGTTCTTTGCTTTTCACAACCAACTATTTGAGAAGTACCTGGTTTCTTTTCGGGAAATCAAACTAAGTGGTCAAACTGACCCACAAAACCCACCAACACAAGCCTATCTGGACAGCCCTCCGGATATTGCTCTATTGTCCAGACCGAAGTGGCCTTCCCTTAAAATTGGACCACATATATAAGCAGACTTCCTAAACTTCTATTTCCTAAGGAACTCCAGGACTAGAAAACAAATGGAAGAGGAGGGTCAATACGTTCTTTCACATTCTCCATGCTAGTGGGCCATGTGTCTGGTCCATATCTCGTTATCAAAAACACCCACACAAGGGCCAAAAGTAGAGCCATTGGCAGCCTGCCAAAGTTCTAAACCTTTATCACACACCAATTGGCAGAACGCCACACAATTCAATTAAGATTTCACAGACAACACATAATTCGAAAGGCTGGATAACAATTCAAAATTATAAATTAAACCCAATAACTGATCCAAGTGACAGAGAAATGTAGAACTGTCCCTACCTCTACCACCAACTTTCCTTATTAAGTGGTGGTGTGCCGCCTATATATATATATAAAGTGAACAAAACCAAGAAACAGATCAAAGAAAGAACCCCCAGTTTGTTTCTAAATCCTCCTTTCGTTTTTACTTTATCATTTTTTGAAAGATTGGTCCAAAGAGTTAAACAGTATGTTACCAATTGTTTGGTTCCCTGGCAAACACATCTCGAGCATATCTAAAACACAAACAAGCAACTCTGCATCTACGCACTACTAAGACAATACCTAGATACAGCAATACACATGTGATCCAAAGGTGTCAGACAAAGCATTAAACAATGCAATTTGGGAACGCTGAGCACTAAACCTGTGAACATTCTTACTTTATTAGCCCGTGGATCTAGTTCCCTGCATTTGTAGAATAAAAACAGTCAAATGATGACACATAATAGGAAAACTATCTAAAAGTACAGGGTGCTCCAATCAATTCAAGTGCATCCCTGATTGAATGTCGACCGGTTTCAGTGACTATAATGCATTAAAAACATGCAATTCCAATATGGAGTCTAGGTAAATGCATTCTGGGAACACAAGTGAACATTTAACTCCAAGCTGAAATAAAAGCCCATTGCTGAGCATAGTGTGCATTTGTTGAAGCTGTGGAAAGACAGCTTGTTTGTGCGAGCAGACTAAGTTTGTTGTGCATTCCACAAGAAGCTGAGAGCAAAGCTTGTCGGCTCTCATGAGAAAACCAGGGGTTGTTTACAAAGCAATGAGGTTTGATGGCTGCAACGGCCGAGCAACTGTGGAATTTTACTGACAATGAACTTCTCTGGAAAAATACAAGGTTGACAGAGTGAAAAGACATCAGACAGACAGAGTAAAACCAAGCCACTCTTGCCTTTGGACGTCGGCTGTTCCCGTAGGCGAGTGACTCTCTTCCAACCTGGAGTTTACAGTGAAGTGCATGGTAGAGAGGTGTTGTTTCAAAACAATGCTAACGGTGATGTATTACATTTCTGCTTTCAATTCATGTGCATTTCGCTTTTGTTTTTCTTAAGTCTAATCTTCAATTGAGATAATAAAGAGACCCGGGAAGGGTCCATTTCAAAATCTAAATGAACTGTGAATGAATTGTATTCCAAAAAAAGCAGATTGCCTTCCAGTCTTTTTTTTAAGTGCAGAGGGGAACCCCCTTCAGTAAAAAAAGATTTAAATTACTGAGATTTGGGAAGGCAAAACAGCGACTATACAAAATTCTAGGTTGTCTCCTTCAGGTCCGTCTTCTACAAATCACTGTATACTCACATAGCATGCCAGGTAACATAACATCCCCACAGGTCAACTGAGCAGCCACAAAAGTTGAAACAGGTTTTACCTGAACTCGTCCAGTACAACCCAACAAGGAAGTGAAGAAGATTAAGTCCCCGTCAGCTGGGACACAGAGCTAACCTCACAAGAGAGCAGCTGGCTGCCGACGAGCCATCCAGAGACCCACACTGGCAAGCCTAGTAGAGAAGTGGGAAGACGCCACGCACGGAGGAACGCCACTGGTAGTCCAGGAAGAAGGGACAGTACGAGCAGGTACCAGAATCAACCTTCGGGCGTCCCCCGCACCAGAGAGCTGCGGAGCAGAGCCGCTCCGAGAAGGACGCCAAAAAACATTGCAAAGCGACAAACAGCAAAGTCAAGTCTCAAAGTGCTGCCGCACCCTCACGGAAGAGACCCATTCCTCAGGAGACGTGAACCAAGAGAAAAGGTACACAGGCATACCAAGAAGGGCTGGAGGCCTGGGGAAGCTGAGGAAGGAGTGTGGAAAGCATTTGAGAAGGGCCGAGGACCCTTGAAAGCAGCGTGAGAGTTTGGGACACGCACCCCATGAGAAACAGAGAACAAGAGGGTCTGGGACCCTGAAAGTGGGTGAAGGAAGGGAAAGAGAAGCCACAGGCTTGCGGGAGGGTGAACCAAGCTGCGATGAACATGCATTGCGAGTCTGGGACCCGCATCCATATGAAAAAGAGGGTCTGGGACCCTGAAGAGTTTAAGACGTTTTAAACGGGCACATGTACTTGGCAGGAGAGTAAACCAAGTTGTGGTGTTGCCACATTGCAAGACTGGGATCTGCACCCATAGGAGGGCCAAATAAGATGGTCTAGGACCCTACGTGAAGCAGAGACTGTCCACAAAATCAACATTTTTTGATAAAGCTTTGCGAGTCTGGGACCTGCACCTATTTGAAGACCTGAGAATAAGAGGGTCTGAAAACCTACAAGTAGAAAAGTCTGTCCATGGTAGAAAAGGAGAATATAAGCTCCTAATCGGAACCCATGGGAAAGGAGCCACGCCCTGGTTACTGGAATATTGCTGGTTAAGAAACTGAACATTTCTTTTCCTTTGAACACTTGAGATTTGGAGAACTTTGAAGTGGAGAGAAGTGTCGCTACTAGTTCACTTTGGAGTTTGAGTAATTGCACGTTAGTCATTAGTTAATAATGTTAGGGTCAGAAGTAGAGTTTTGGAACACGACAGTGACAGACTATTTTTATTTGGACATTCTGACAGTTTTCCTTAGTTTCTTTGAGGCAGGGAAACCCCTCTTAGGTTTAGGGATAGAATTTACTTTTAGGAATAAACGTTTATAACAGAAACAATGCCAGACTTGTGTCTGAGCCTTACTGTGGCACCCTTAAAATATATATATATTTTGGGTGTATGTCTGATAGTATATTTAAGTTGGCATTTCCCATTGACTAAGCGCTAAATGCATTCTTATGCATCAATGGATACGGGAACACTGGCAGGAACATGTTATGTATATATTAGAGAGCATTTTTTACTTGGTATTCTATATATTTAAATATACAGGGAAACCCCTCAGTTTTAGGGATAGAATTTACTTTTAGGAATAAACGTTTATAACAGAAACAATGCCAGACTTGTACCCGAGCCTTATTCCGGCACCCTTAAAATGAACAAGTTACTTCTTACCTTGTAACGTTCTTTCGATGGGATGTTCCTCCGGCGTATTCCTCATCTTTGATAATTAGTCTCCAGCTTGCTGGCCTCGGAAATTTTTTCGCCGTAGAGGGCGCTGCGCGTCGACGTCCGCGAGTCAATGTCCCTCGACAGCCACCGTATCGGCGCCGACGTCACCATGCCCATAAATAGCCACGCGCGGCGTCCGTTGCTCAGTTCTTTTTTTGTAGCATAAGATAAGTCATGCCTGAATTGGTTATTGACCTTGAAGGAGCGTAAACTGCAACCACAAGGGAAGTATTACTGCGGGGATGGATGGGGACCGGGGCTATAAGGAATACGCCAGAGGAACATCCCATCGAAAGAACGTTACAAGGTAAGAAGTAACTTGTTCTTCGAAGGGATTGTGTCCTCCGACGTATTCCTTATCTTTGATAGACTCCCATAGCAGTGGCATGTAATTGGAGGTGGGAGTAATAATGTCATGTTTGCCTTTTAGAAATGAACCGAATGTAATACGGCTTTGCCAAATCTGGTCTCTTGACTAGTGGAGGAATCCAGGTTGTAAAATCTTGTGAATGTATGTGCGGACGACCATGTGGCAGCCGCACATATGTCTCGGACCGGTACCCCTCTTTGGAGGGCCGAAGAGGCTGCGATTCCCCTGGTTGAATGAGCCCTAGGATTTTGGGGTGGCTCTTTCCCTGCCAGTTTGTAACATTCCAGAATGGCCAAAATAATCCACCTGGAAATGGTCTGTTTTGTTATGGGTAGTCCCAACTTGTGACCTGAGTATCCTACAAACAGTTGGTCTGCTTGCCTAATCCTAGCCAGTCTGCTGATGTGAAAGCTTAGAGCTCGCCTTGGGTCCAGCCTATGTAGCCTTTCTTCTTCTTTCCCCGGATGGGGAGGAGGGTAGAACGAAGGTAAGGTAATTTTCTGAGTGATGTGAAATTCAGAAACCACCTTTGGGAGGAAATTAGGCTTTCCCTTTAGGACAACTTTGTCCTTATGGAAAATTGTATGGGGGGGTTTACAAGAAAGAGCTTGTAATTCGCTCACTCTCCCAGCAGATGTTAGTGCTACCAATAGGACAGTTTTAAGAGTGAGAAATCTCAGCGAACAAGAGTGGAGTGGTTCGAAGGGAGTACCCATTAGGAAATTGAAGACTAAATTTAAGTCCCATAAGGGAACTTGAATGGTCTTGGAGGATAAACATTAGTTAATCGCTTGAGAAATTGTATTACTAGGAGTAGTTTGAAATAGATGGTTCCTCCGCAGTGCGCTTGAAGATTGATAGCACTGCGAGATAGCCTTTTACAGTGCCAACTTGAAGGCCCGAGTTTGCCAAGTAGAGTAGAGTAGAAACGATAACACCGTTGGTGTACCACATGAAAAAGGGTCGATATTCTCTTCTCTACACCAGCTGCAAAATTTGTTCCAACGGCAGCGGTATAAAGACTTTGTTGCTGGCCTTCTGGCCGAAAGCAACACCTCCATGACATCCTTTCAGAAGCCAAGCGTGAAGGTTGAGGGTTCTGATGTCTGGATGGAGAACCGGACCTAGCTTCTGTGAGAGAAGATTCTCTTTGAGTGGGAGACAGATTGGAGGACAGATGGACATATCTAGAAGGTCCGGGTACCACGTTCTCCTGGTCCAGTCTGGGGCAATTAGGATCATGGTTTTCCGGAATCTTCTCAACCTCCTGATCATTTGAGGAAGAACAGGGACTGGTGGAAACGCGTAAAGGAGTGGGAACTCCCAGTCCACTACGAACGTGTCCCCTAAAGCACCTCTCGGGGGAAATTCCCGTGAACAGAACAGATCGCACTTCCTGTTGGTGCTGGTGGCAAACAGATCCACCTGAGGGGGTTCCCCAAAGGGAGAAGAACTCTTGACGGACTTCCTGAGCTAGCTCCCACTCGTGGGAGACTGCTCTGCCTGCTCAGAGCGTCCGCTGTCAAGTTCTTCTCTCCGGCTAGGTGGACTGCCGATAGAGAGACTCCTTCCTGAATTGCCCAAAACCAGAGCTGCATTGCTTCTCTGCACAGTGGCAGTGACCCTACGCCTCCTCTTTTGTTGAGGTAGTGCATGGCCACCGTGTTGTCCGTCATTATCAGGACATTTCCCCCCTGTACTGATGGCAGGAAAGCTTTCAGCGCTAGTCTGATCGCTCTCAGCTCTAATAGGTTGATGCGTAGTCTGGACTCCGATGGAGACCAACGACCGCTGATGGTCAAGTCGTTGGCATGGGCTCCCCACCCCGTGAGTGAGGCGTCTGTGATTACTGTCATCTCCGGCCATGGTTGCCAAAACAGTTCTCCTTTCAAGATGTTCTCTGGATAGACCCACCATTGAAGGTCGTAGGCTACCTTGTCCGGAATCCGGAGGAGATCTGTCATTCTCCCTGAGAATTGCGACCACTGAGTTCAGTGCCCACTGAAGAGATCTCATTCTCAGGCGAGCCTCGGGCACAAGGAAGATGCAAGATGCCATGAGGCCTAGCAACCTCAAAAAGTCAAAGGCTGGGAGACGTTGGGCATTTTAAAACTTGGTGACCATCTGCAGAATATCTTGAGCCCTCAACTCTGGTGGCGATGCTTTTCCCAGGGAAATGTCCAGGACCGCTCCAATGAACTGGAGTCTCTGTGATGGTATCATCTGTGACTTCTTTAAACTGAGGGAGAAGCCCAGTTTGTGAAGGAAGTGGCAGACCTAATCTAGCTGGATCTGAGCTTGTTCCGAAGATACAGCTCTGATCAGCCAATCGTCCAGGTAGGGGTAGACGTGGATCCCTTCCCTCCTTCGACTCGCAGCCACTACCGACATTAGCTTGGTGAAGACCCTTGGGGCGGAGGTCAGCTCAAACGGCAGAACTCGAAATTGATAATGAGAGCCGCCAATTGCGAACCTCAGGTATCTCTTGTGTTTGAGATGGATTGGCACATGGAAATAAGCATCCTGAAGGTCCAGAGGTACCAGCCAGTCCTGGAGCTGGAGGGCCTGAAGGATCTGAGAGAGAGTTACCATCTTGAACTTGTCCTTCCTGAGGAACTTGTTCAAGTCTCGTAAGTCCAAGATGAGTCTCAGTCCTCCGTCCTTCTTTGGTATGAGAAAGTAGGGGGAGTACCAGCCCTTGTTCCTCTCCGCTACAGGTACCGGTTCTATGGCACCTTTCTCTAGCAGGTCTACAATATCCTGCAAGAGGAGCGGATCTGGAACTTTTAGAAAGCTGTGCCCCGGTGGATGACTCTGAGGGATGTGTAGAAAGGGTAGGCAGTAACTCTGGGCAACTGTTTCCAATGCCCAAGCATCTGACGTAATAGCCTGCCATTCCGTCAGATGGTGAGTTAACCTGCCCCCTCCAGGTGTTTTGTGTGGAAAGACCTCAGAGTTGTTTGGGGGTGGCTGATGCAGATGCCGAGGGTAAAGAGGCACCTGCTGCGGCTTTAGTACTTTTGACCCGTCCACCTCGGGTGGATCTCCTTTGGCCTCTTTGAGCCGGCTGTCCTCTGCCTTTCCCAAATGCGGAATAATAGCGAAAGGACTTTCCTCTCCCAGAGGTTCCTGAGGGGCGAAAAGGAGTTTGGCGGACTGCAGCTCCTAAAGATTTTGCTGCTGCTTTAGATGTTTGCAACTTTTCCAGACTGTCATCAGCCTTTTTACCGAATAAAGAAGAGCCGTCAAAGGGCATATTCAAACGTCTGGCCTGCACATCTGGAGCAAACTCAGACTTTCGCAACCACGCATGCCTGCGGATTGTCGTACTTGCCACCATGGCCCTCCTGATACTGTCAGCAGAATCAATGCCAGTTTGAAGAGATTCGCACATGGCAGCTTTGCCATCTTTAATGATGTTAAGGAAGGCTTCCCTTTCCTCTCCTTCCGGTATGCAGTCAGCCGCTGATGAAGCACACTCCCACAGTGTGCGACTGAACCTGGCGAGCGTACAGGTGGCGTTGATGGACTTCAACGCCATACTACAAGCAGAAAATACTTTTTTGCCATAGAATCGTACCTTTTGTCATCTCTATCCTGTGGGACAGTAGGGTAAGCGGATCTGCTGCTTGATGAAGTTGCCGCTTGAACCACTAGGCTCTCTGGAGTCGGGTGTTTTGATAAATATTCAGGGTCAGCCGCAGCTACCCTATACATGGCTGACAATCTTTTATTGACTGCAGGAATAACCTCAGGAGTTTCGCCAATTTGATGAAATCTTCCTTTGCAAGGCTGCATGGAAGGGGACCACAGGATCCTCCTGTGGACCTTTGCATAGTTTGTCTGTAAGGTCATCCTGTTGAAAAACAGGTGAAGGCGCAGACCAACCCATGAATTTAATAATCCTTGCCATCAGGGTTCTATAGGGTGTTTTTCGGCATGTTCCCCTGGGTCTGGTTTGACAAATTCCACTTCTGGGGAAATGTCCAGCCCACTTGCCTCATGTAATGATTCCTGTAGGTCTTTCAACCTTCTCTCCTCAGAGGTAAAATCCTCTGAAACAGGTGGTGTGGTCCTCTGCAACCCCGAAGGGTCTTTCCTGGTCAGAATCCTCCCCTTCTTCATAGATTGAAGATAATCCAGGGTACTCTGACCTCGGAAATGGTGTAAAACCCATTTTTAAGGCAGAAGGAGCCAAACTCGTCATTATTGGGCGAGAAAACGTCGATGTCGTCGACGCCGATGTGACAGGCTTCGAAGGCGCCGAGAAAGGCGTTGAGAAAACTGGAAGAGGCCTCGAAGAACTCGAGAGGATCAGGATCCTACTCGAGGATGTCGACGACGTTCTCGGCATCGTGCCGGAGGCTCTTGGTATAACCGTTGGCTGTGAAGTAGCCGTGGTTTTCTCTTTTATCAGTGTCGATGTCGACATCGATTCGATCGACCGATGCCTCGAAGAACCCTTCGACATCGGCGTCAATGGCGTCAAGATGGTGCCTTCTTACCCGATGGCCAGTGGCATTCTCGGGTGGACTCTTTCGCCGGGTGCAACGACTCACTGCGTTTCGGTTTTTTGGGTTTTTCACCCGGGGTATCGCCCTCAGCTGTGTTCGAGGGGGTCGAGGCCGCTTTCTCGAAGACGCTTAGCATTTTCTTCCTGAATTCCTCCCACTCAGCCTGAGAGCTATGTTTTGTGGGGCAGGAGACCCTTTCTGGGGAAACCGAAGATGACGAGGAAGGGGATCTTCGACATCTCTTGTTTGAGTGTCTAGATCTCGACGAGTGGTGGGAGCTACTTCGAGACCTAGAATGCCTCGGCCGAAGAAACTTTCGAGGAGGTTTTGACTGACTTACCTCTCTCGAGCTTCCCCTTGCGCTCCTTCAAGGCTTTCGCCGTCATGGACATGCAGTCCTCACACTCCGAACAATGGTGCTCGACTCCCAAGCACCAAAAGCAGATCCTGTGAGGATCAGTTATCGACATTTTCTTTCCGCAGTCTCAACATTTTTTGAAGCCAGACCACGGAGTCGTCGGTTTGGATGAAGAAGCCATCGGGAATGAGTTGGTTTTATCGAGTAAATATAAGAGGTTTTATCTGACTGAACTGAGCAACAATATTCCGAGGCCCCACAAAGCGCGGAAAAACTGAACTGAGCAACAGACGCCGCGCGTGGCTATTTATGGGCATGGTGACGTCGGCGCCAATACCGTGGCTGTCGAGAGACATCGACTCGGCGGACGTCGACACGCAGCAGCGCCCTCTACAGAGAAAAATTTCCGAGGCCAGCAAGCTGGAGACGAATTATCAAAGATAAGGAATACGTCGGAGGACACAATCCCTTCGAAATATATATTTTGGGTGGATGTCTGATAGTAGTTAACAATTACATATTTAAGCAATTTACATATTTTTAATAATATCTGCACATTGCACTTTATCTGCAGTCCAGGGATATTGTTTGCGAGCCAATGGGAAATACTATTCCAATGCACAAAGCGCTATATGTCACGAAGAAACATGTTATATATATTAGAGAGCATTTTACTTGGCATTCTATATATTTAAATAGCAAATGAGCAATCTTGTTATGAAATGCTTTTATACTTGTGCAATAGTCATCCGCAATAGTTGAAACATCAAACTTTTGTCATGATGCCTACCTCCAAGGAGCCAGGTCCGACCCAGCAACCCCAGAGGCAGGCATCATTTCCCCCAGGGGAGTGCCAGCGGGCCCAAGCTGGGGCCCTTTGGACGCAGTCCTGGCGCCTTAGGCGCCAGGCTCATGTTGGACCCCTGTCCTGGCGCCTTAGGCGCCAGGCTCATAAAGCTAGACATGTGTTCAAGTGTTTTAATGTGCACTTACCTGATGCAGACCATGCTGCTACATCCAGGCCCTCTTGAGGCCTGAATGGAAATACTTTACCTGTGGGACTACTGTCCACCCCGGTGTGGTCAGGGAAGGATACATACCTGATCGGTGGAAGGATACACACTGGGAACTTCTCCCAAAGCTATTTAAACCACACCCGATCAGCAACTCACGTTTCGCGATGTTCTGCTCCTCGCAGCTTGCCGCTCACCGTGTCAGTTCCTGCATCTGGACCTCAGCCACGCCTGTCAGTATCCTGGGTCACCTGCAAAGGGAGACAAAAGACCTTACCTGCTAAATCAGCACCACGGAGACAACACACCGACGACCCTGAAAAGGAAAACATCATTTTTACAAGCATTTCGCTACGATCGCTGCAGCGCTGCATTTCATTTCACTCACCTATCCTGGACGCCTTCATCTTCAGCAGCGATCATCCGGATCCACAGCCACTTCCCTGAGCCTAGAGAGAAAAAGACAAGAACAAGGTGAGAGAAGGAAAGTAATAGGAAAAGCTCAGTTTCCTTCTAAGACTTACCTGTTGGGTCATTCCCATTTCATTTCGGGTCTTGCCGCTTCCAGGCATTTTCCGGACCCCGGCCCCTATGGGAAGAAAAGACAAAGACATTGAATGAGCGAATGCAAAGACATTACCCGAGCGCTCATCCAGAACTTACCTGTCATTTACTGGAACTGCACGTTTCACTTCGGGTCGGCGCCATATCTCCGGCATTCCGATCCCCGGCCCCTAAGGGGAAAAAGACATAAGCATTAGCGCTTGCTGCAACAAGACAATGAACATTATTAGTAAGCTTGGACTTTTGAACTTGCAGCAGAACTTTTACAGCGCCTTACCTGAATAGTCAAGCTTACCTGAACTCCCATCAATCCTCAATCCAGTGAAGTAACTGGGTTTCAACGCGCCCCTGCATCAGAAGCAGGATGGAGAGCTCATCCTTCCTGACCCTAAGGTGAGACTTCACGGGGAATCGTGGAAGGTTGGAGGAGAGTGGGAGGCTTGAGCATAACTCAGTCAGTAGGTAATACTCCCTTTTCACGCACAGGGGAATATTCCTGCGAGCCAGAGAAGCCTGAGTAGAGGGGCCCTTCCTGTCCATCTTCAGGGTCCTGCGCTTCACCATTGAAGAAGCACCAGCACTCCAAGCCAGACCTGCGCCTCCGTGGGAATCAGGTGAGCGTTACAGAACGCGAAGCCTACCCACAATTTCCCACCCAGGCGCTATGGAGACTTCCGAGACTGACCAGCTGGCCCAGCTTTTGGGGGAATTGCGGGCAGAGGTGCACTCAGCCCGCCAAAAGACTAACGCTCTCAAAAGAGAACTGATCCTATCCAAGGAAAGAACAGATGACCTAGCCAAAATGTTATTACAGGCCCAGGCAGGGCACACTCCTTTACCTAATTCCGGAGACATTTCCACATCAATGGGTTTGAATAACCCGGTACAAATCAATCTACCTGGACACATGCCTTTGGCCCCGCCTGAACATTTTGCGGGGGATCCCAAGAAATATGCCGTCTTTATGAACCAATGTCGTTTACACTTTCTATGCAGACCCGGAGCCTTCCCTAACGACCAGACCAAGGTAGCCTTTATACTATCTTACCTCAGTGGCAGTGCTGCCGATTGGTCTATTCCATTGGTAAATCAGGATGATCCCATTCTCCAGAATTTTCAGGGCTTCCAGGCCAGCATGGAAAGATTGTTCGCTCGACACTCTCAAGGACAGGCCCTTGATAACGAACTGCTATCCTTACGACAAGGTAATCAGGATCTTCTGCCCTACATTGCCACCTTTAACAGACTGGTTGTGGAAACTGGATGGCCAGAAAACAAAAGGATCACATTGTTTCATCGAGGCCTGCGCGGAGAGCTTAAGGATGTTCTAGCTCAGTTAGTAAACGCACCCCAGGTCTGCGCAGACTACATAGACTTGGTGGTTCAACTTGATCACAGACTTCAAAACAGAAAAGCAGATCGGTTCAAGTACGAAACCCGAATACCGATCAAAACCCACGCTAACTCCAAGAGTACTGACGTATCCGAACCTATGCAAATCGGTGGTGTTAAAGGACCATTAACGCAGAAAGAACGAGAGAGAAGGCAGCAAATGCAACTTTATCTGTATTGCAGGACTTCCGGTCACTTTCTTCGAAATTGTCCAGTTAAACCACCTAAGAAGGTGGTTGGAGCTACTGATAACGAATTATGGACACCTGATTCGGGAAACGACCTAGCCAGACAAGCGTAGGGGTCCGCTTGCCGAGCTTGAAAACTAACTCTTTGACCTCGCATTTTGTCATGCAAATGGTGCTCGTGGACCCAAAACAGCCTCAGCAGTTGCATGCTATAAAAGCATACATCGACAGTGGAGCTATTGGAAATTACATAGACCGTGAATTGGCTTCCAGGATTAAGCTTCCTCTCCGCCCGAAAGTAACCCAAGATGTCATTACTACAGTAGATGGAACCGAAATAGCCTCAGGGCCTGTAACGCATTCCACTGTTGAAGTGACACTGGTGGGTCAGGACGGACATCGGGAAGCAATCGTGTTTGATGTGATCAAGGCCCCACAATTTCAAGTAATTCTTGGAATTCCTTGGTTAGAAACACAATCCCAGAATTGACTGGCGAGTAAAGATGATAAGTTTTCCTGATTGTGAACCAACTTGTTATCCAAGAAATCCAGCTATGGGTCTAGCCTCAGCAACTTCCACCCCTGTACAGTTACCGTCAGAATACCAAGAATTCCAAGACGTTTTTCAGAAAGAACAGGCTAACACGTTACCTCCCCATCGGTCTTATGATTGCCAAATCGATCTGGTACCCAATGCTCAACTACCCTGTAGTAGGATTTATGCTCTTACGGAACCTGAGAACCTGCATTTGCGTCAGTATTTAGATCAGTACCTAGCCAATGGTTTTATTCACCCGTCCAAGTCTCCTGTCTCTTCAGCTCTGTTCTTCGTGCCGAAAAAAGAGGGCGACCTTAGAACGTGTATAGACTATCGCGCCCTAAATCAAATAACGATTAAGAATAGTTATCCTCTGCCCTTGATCCCTGAGCTTATCGACCAGGTGAAAGACGCTTGTGTGTACACCAAGTTAGATCTCCGAGGAGCTTATCACCTGCTGCATATAAAAGAAGGCGACGAATGGAAGACTGCATTCCGCACCAAGTTTGGGCTCTTCGAATATCAGGTGATGCCCTTCGGTTTGTGCAATGCACCTGCCGCCTTTCAGTACTTTATGAATGATGTTCTTCGGGAATTTATCGATGTCTGTGTCATTGTTTACATTGACGACATCCTGGTGTACTCTTCTTCAGAATCGGATCACAGAAAACATGTTAGGGCAGTTCTTGAGAAATTGCGCCAGCACAGACTATTTGCAAAACTCGAAAAATGCGTTTTTCATACCACAGAAGTTGAGTTTCTCGGATTCATCCTGACACCTCAAGGAATCCGAATGGACTCGCGGAAGGTGGACGCCATCCTCAAATGGCCATCTCCTAGCTCGGTGAAAGGAGTTCAGAGCATGCTTGGCTTTGCCAATTTCTATCGAAGATTCATCCCGGAATTTTCCCGAACAGTCCAACCCATCACAGCTCTCCTAAAGAAAATCAAACGCTACGAATGGACTCTTGAGGCCGAACAAGCCTTTCAGGACCTGAAAACCAAATTCACCTCTGCACCTGTATTGAAGCACCCGCACCCAGATCTCTCGTACATTGTGGAAACCGACGCATCCAGTTCGGCCATGGGAGCTGTTCTGTCGCAAAGAGACCCAAAAACTAACCAACTACACCCAGTGGCCTGTTGGTCCAGAACATTTTCTCCTCCTGAAATCAACTACGCAATTACCGATAAAGAGTTACTGGCCATCAAATCTGCTTTCAAGGCTTGGCGTCACTACCTTCTCGGGGCAAGACACACCATCACCGTAATTACAGACCACAGAAACTTACAGTATTTAAAGACGGCCAAAGCTCAATCTTCACGACAACTCCGATGGGCTCTATTCTTCGCGGAATTTGATTTTGTAATTACCTATCGCC
This sequence comes from Ambystoma mexicanum, assembly GCF_040938575.1. NCBI lineage: Eukaryota > Metazoa > Chordata > Amphibia > Caudata > Ambystomatidae > Ambystoma > Ambystoma mexicanum. The sequence continues at coordinate 1,133,974,906 of NC_090932.1, read as the reverse complement.
CTGGCTGCAAGAATGGAAAAGCGGAAGCCTTATCCCGGATTGGCATGGAAGAACCTAATTCGAGCTTAGAACCTGTGCCCATCATACCTGAGCAAAGAATCTTAGGCTTAACTTCATTGCAAACTATTGAGGACATCCAAACGCAAGTAAAACAACTTCTAGACTCTTCAACCTTACTGGAATGGAGTCAAAAGGGTCCTCATTACACCGTTAAGGATGACTTACCCTACTTCCAGGAGCGGTTGTTTCTGCCAAGTAAAGAATTGCAAGAACTTGTCATTGCCCATCATCATGAACCTTTAATGGAAGGACACCCTGGTATCGCTAAAACGGAGGAAAGAAATCAAACGCCACTTCTGGTGGCCTTCTTGGAGAAAAGACAAAGTCTTTTGTTCTGCCTTGCGGAATTTGCGCCCAAAACAAAGCTCAAAAGAAAAGGCCAGCCGGCCTACTTCAACCCTTGGATATTCCACCGGCACCATGGCACACCCTGTCAATGGACTTTATAACCGACCTGCCTCCTTGTGCTGGTTACAACACAATCCTTGTAATTGTGGACCTATTCTCCAAAATGGCCCACTTTATCCCTTTAAAAGGTTTGCCTTCAGCTTCCACCTTGGCCAAGGAATTCCTGGAGAATATAGTTCGCATACATGGTTTCCCTTCCGTATTAGTCTCGGATCGTGGAAGTCAATTTATCTCCCATTTTTGGAAGAAGTGTTGCCGATTAGCACAAATAGATGTGCGGTTATCCACCAGCCACCACCCCAAGACCGACGGACAAACCGAGAGAACCAATCAGACTCTCGAGCAATATCTTCGGTGCATGTTACACCAATCTGAGTTGAATTAGAAAGACATTCTTTGGATCGCAGAATATGCATACAACAACTCAGTGCATTCTGGAACCGGACAAACCCCTTTTTATACTTTGTATGGTCACCATCCTCGGACCTCTGACCTAGATCCACCTCTGACCCTGGAAATGCCCGCAGTAAATCATCTGCATTCCACAATAACCCGAGCCTTCAAAGAAGCTGCAAGTCATTTACAGCAAGCCAAGAAAAAGTATAAAGAAAACGCTGATTTGCACCAAAGTAAAACTCCTCCTTACCAAGTAGGAGACCAGGTATGGCTAGCAACTAAACATTTACCCCTCAAGGGCCCGCGAACCTTCAATCCCAGATTCATAGGACCTTACCCCATCAAGGCTATAATCAACCCAGTGGCCTTTAAACTGGATCTACCGTCCAACATGCATATTCATCCAGTTTTTCATGCATCATTTTTGAAGCCAGTACAACCAGGAACCCGATTGTCCAAGACTCCAGATCCAGTTCAAATTGAAGGGGAATTAGAATTCGAAGGTAAAGACATTATAGACTCCAAGGTGGTAAAGTCGAAACTCTTCTATCTTGTTGACTGGAAGGGATATGGACCTCAGGAGAGATCGTGGGAGCCTAGTAACCATGTCCACGCACCTCAATTAGGCACCAGGCTCATGTTGGACCCCTGTCCTGGCGCCTTAGGCACCAGGCTCATAAAGCTAGACATGTGTTCAAGTGTTTTAATGTGCACTTACCTGATGCAGACCATGCTGCTACATCCAGGCCCTCTTGAGGCCTGAATGGAACTACTTTACCTGTGGGACTACTTTCCACCCGGGTGTGGTCGGGGAAGGATACATACCTGATCGGTGGAAGGATACACACTGGGAACTTCTCCCAAAGCTATTTAAACCACACCCGATCAGCAACTCACGCTTCGCGTTGTTCTGCTCCTCGCAGCTGGACGCTCACCGTGTCAGCTCCTGCATCTGGACCTCAGCCACGCCTGTCAGTATCCTGGGTCACCTGCAAAGGGAGACAAAAGACCTTACCTGCTAAATCAGCACCACGGAGACATCACACCGACGACCCTGAAAAGGAAGACATCATTTTTAAAAGCATTTCGCTACGATCGCTGCAGCGTTGCATTTCATTTCACTCACCTATCCTGGACGCCTCCATCTTCAGCAGCGATCATCCGGATCCACAGCCACTTCCCTGAGCCTAGAGAGAAAAAGACAAGAACAAGGTGAGAGAAGGAAAGGAATAGGAAAAGCTCAGTTTCCTTCTAAGACTTACCTGTTGGGTCATTCCCATTTCATTTCGGGTCTTGCCGCTTCCAGGCATTTTCCGGACCCCGGCCTCTATGGGGAAAAAAGACAGACATTGAATGAGCGAATGCAAAGACATTACCCGAGCGCTCATCCAGAACTTACCCGTCATTTACTGGAACTGCACGTTTCACTTTGGGTCGGCGCCATATCTCCGGCATTCCGAACCCCGGCCCCTAAGGGGAAAAAGACATAAGCATTAGCGCTTGCTGCAACAAGACAATGAACATTATTATTAAGCTTGGACTTTTGAACTTGCAGCAGAACTTTTACAGCGCCTTACCTGAATAGTCAAGCTTACCTGAACTCCCATCAATCCTCAATCCAGTGAAGTAACTGGGTTTCAACGCGCCCCTGCATCAGAAGCAGGATGGAGAGCTCATCCTTCCTGACCCTAAGGTGAGACTTCACGGGGAATCGTGGAGGGTTGGAGGAGAGTGGGAGGCTTGAGCATAACTCAGTCAGTAGGTAATAACCCCTTTTCACGCACAGGGGAATATTCCTGCGAGCCAGAGAAGCCTGAGTAGAGGGGCCCTTCCTGTCCATCTTCAGGGTCCTGCGCTTCACCATTGAAGAAGCACCAGCACTCGAAGCCAGACCTGCGCCTCCGTGGGAATCAGGTGAGCGTTACAACTTTATGTACTACATGTATATTGACAATGCTGCGACATCAATAGTGACATACTTGAGCACTCTCCAACATGGCGGCACGTGTACATATAGGGCTTCTCATTTAGCATGTTAGTGGTCATTTTTCAAGAACAGAGATGATGGACTAAAGAGTCAAATGTTCTCCAAAAATGTACAGTCCTCTTTCCGTTATCTTTATACCAGACGAATCCCGTGTAGGGTGAAACGTGTCGTTCGTGTGTTTTTGCTGCTGCCCTCTTTGTCCAAACCTATGTACTAATAAAGGACTATTTTTCTGCGCAGCAATAATGCCTTGCATATGGACTGAACTGTCAAATACAAGAACCTATTTGCCGGAGTGCCGCTACCCCCGAGACTGTGTTTCAGTCTACTTTTCATATATATTTATTTATTTTAACAGGGTCTGCAGTAGTGACCCTGTAGGTATGGTTAAATTGGCTTTCCCAGTTTTTGGGCGATTTATTAACATTGGCGCCATTCGAAGAATTCACATGAAACTTAATATAGAGCACGTTTATCAAGGGGTAATGGGGCAAAGATGTAGAGGGGGCGGCTCCAACCAAACTCCAGATAGACTTGAATGGGGAAAAAATATTTGCTTGCAGCTAAAGCCAGAACCACTGGATGGATTTGCACCAAACATGCACAAGGAGCATCTGGTCCCGAAAGCGTGCTTTTGCAAGCTTGGTGTTAATCCGTCCATTACGTAGGTAAAAAAACTATTTGTGATCTCGATTCAGTCCGCTGACTCACTTCTTGATTCAGTGTTGGCAAACAAATCAGGAAGCCGCCTAACATTCGCATACATCACGTTAAGGTGCTGATTGGTCAATTAAGAAATGTGAGGCATGTCAAAACCTTTGAAACAGATGCCATGTTGCATTTGTGAACTGTTGAGGAGTTCCACCCGAGAGAATGTAACGGTAACAATTATACGTCTGTCAGGGGGGTGGGAAAATTCGAGAAGGTGATACAAGAAGACAAGAAAGAAGTAGATCACTTTGTGAGGCAACTCTCTGGGCAGTTCCATAAAACTGTTATTGAAGAGTCAAGAAGGACTTGGGGAACCTCTTCCTCATCCCGGTAGGGGCAGTTTGCAGAATAATGAGAAAATTCTGAAGAATCAAGGAGAGCTCAGGGAGTCGCTCCTTCGTCCCGGTGAGGGCAAGTTGATGGATGTGTACAATTGGACATACAAAGTCTGTGGCGAGAACTTAGAGTTGAAGAATCCAAGTTACAGTAACTCGGGGGGGGGGGGGGGGGGGGGGGGGGGGGGGCTTATTAAAAAAAAAAAAGATGTAAACTAGGAGAGGGGGAGACTGTCTCCTAGTACCGTGAGATTTGTAGGAGGTTATGAAATCCAAGCTTTGAGAGACTTTTATACAGGAGAAGAGTCATTCTCATGGGTTAGGAAGGGAACTTTACCTCAGCTAAGTCATTTGTGGAAAAGGGAACCCACGAGGTCCGGTAAACTTTGGAAGTTGTCTTCGAGAGCATGGAGGCAACACCTTCTCCCCCACCCCCCCTTTAATGCAGATAAGATCTACAGTGTTTTTGGGGTCCATACTGCAACCCCCTCCCCGCCACGTCATTCCCCACCCTCCCCTTCTTCCCGTTTTAACAAAATGGACAACGCTCTTAAACCCTTGCAAAAAAAAAGGGACTTGAAGGAAAACAAAACTTGCCAGAAAGAAAAAACTGAATAGCAAGAAACGATTGTCAAACCAAAGCCCAACATACAAGCTAAGAGAGACCTTTTCCTAGTCATAAATATTTCGACCCCTACTGCAACCTTGACCTCCTGGCAATAGGACCCCAACCTTTGGTATAAGTCTGTACTACACAGGTTGGGAGTGTGGGTGAGCAGCCAAGTTCATCTCAAGGAGGGGTAAATGTGAGCAGTATGGTTGTAAAACAGAGTTTCGCAGTGACAGTTATTCAAATAAACACTTACACTCACGGTTTCTTGATTAAACAATACTTCTTCAGAAGGCTGCAAAACATGTAAATTATATACACTTCAAAACACACTTAGTTTCCCTAAATCAGATGATACCCATTGGGGGTGGCACACAGACACTTCCTACACCCTCAGGTGACTTAAATAGCTAGGACACTGTGGACATGGATTTATCACTGATAAATTTAGAGCAATACGGAGTTGAGTGTAAAGGTTAGATATGGGCATAAAACAAGGTTAACAAAGTACTTTTTAGACCTTCCAATGTTAAGTAAATGTAACCCTTTCATGGGGGAAAGGTAAAGGCACAGAGTCAGAGGTAAGACAAGTCTCTTAGGGAGCCAGGACAGCTTTTGTTAGTTGAACCAGCATAGGGGAGCTGAAGATCTTCTTTGCAGGTAAGTAAAAGTCTTGCACAATGGCTTTAGAAAGGTTTGTAGGAATAAGATTCACTTGAAGGACCACAAGCTGGGAGGCTTGCAAGGGGCAAAGCTGTAAGCAACTCTGCAAGGGCAACCAAGACTGGTCTCAACTGAGAGCAAGTAAGGCTACACCACAAGAGTTAAGTTCTCTTAGACTTTACAGTACCTCTGGTTAGAAGAAATGGTTCTGGCTGGCTTTTGTTCCTGTACAGCTCTGCATATCCTTTTGTTCCTGGGCCTCAATCATGGGGACGGGAGGGAGGACGTCTGGCAATGGGAAGGTCAGCGGCAGCAATGGGCAAACTTCAATTAAGTGGCACTTCAGTGTTTCAGCTCCTCACGTCTGACAGCAAATAGCAACACAGCAGTTCTCAGATACCACTTCAGACTTTCCTCGCATCTGGGGTTCAGCACTCTGTTGAGGTGGCTCAGGCTTGGTCAGTCCTGCTTCAGGGAAGTCTGGGGGATCTTCCTGGTGCTCGGGTCCGACTTCAAAGCGATCCACTCGATTTGGTGTTCCTATCCCTGGCACTTCGGTAGAACCAGAAGTACAGCCAGCTCCGAGAGGATGTCCAAACAAGTTCACTTTGGAGTTGATTGGTCCCACCAACCCAAGGGGAGAAGTCGTCTTTGCAAGGCTTCTCTAGTGGAGACGAATTCTGAGCTTCAACACAGCAGGGCTTCATCAGGCAAACCAACGGGCTAGGAGTTGCAGCAGGCATCTCTTTCAAGTTCCCTCACTTCCTGCCCCTGCCAGACATACTGGAGCCAGAGGCGGGCTTCACTTGTGAATCCTGTCAAAGACAAAAACGAACAAAGGGACCAAATCTGGTTTGGCGTGCAGAGTAAATCTCAAGAAGGACCTTTCCAGCCAAAAATCGCTAAAAAAAGAAGACGGGGTCCATTTTGACAGAACGGGCACCCATGGGTTCCTTACTGCAGCTGCGAATGCAGTCCACGGCAAAAACACACAATGATAGTAAAAAAGTAAACCACTGCCACCTTAATTGTAAAAAGGTTAACAGACATGTTACATGAGAATCTAGACAAAGAGGAAACTAAGCAACCCCTCCAGCACCCTATGGTAAAATGGTGTGTGCTGGGTCTAGAAAGACACGAAATGTAAGTAAAGTCAATTTCACTTCACTGCTCTTGGAAACTGTAGTTTTACCAATAGAAGGTATTTAAACCTTTGGGAAATCTAAGAGTGGGAAAAAGGTCTCACTCTCTCCAGGTTAGAAATTAAAAGTCCTAAAGTCCAGAAAAAGATGTGGGGGTCTCTAAGGTAGAAGGGAATTCACACATTTCCGAGGATTCTCCCCAACAGGGAATTACTCCCTTCCCCTCATTAGTTTCACACCTACAGCGTCCAACTCTGGTTTCACCTCTTCTTTTCACTTTCTCACTTGGTTCACTTCCCTGCCAGGTACTGCCACGAGGAAGAGGACTTGCATCCCTTTCGTGCTTTTCCCAAAAGTGGTTCGGGTCCCCGACCCTAGTTTCCCTCACACCTCTTCTTCCAAATGGCCCACTTGGTTCAGGTCTCTGCCAAGTACTGCCAAGACGAAGGTAACCCAGTTTGTTATCTGCGTACAAGGTTTTCTATTTCTGTACTTTCCAGCCCCTACCGGTGCCTCCACCTCTCCCGTTAACTTGGTCTGTTCTCGCGATGCACTGCCTGTTTTACCTGGGGTCCTTCTATCGCTCTGTGTGCTGCACGTGCGTCTTTGTGGCTCGCCACCTTCACCTCGTGGATCTCCTGCCTGGCCGTTGGACCGACAGTCACGGTCTTTCAGCCTCCAGGTACCGTCTGGGAGCCCTTGGTTGAAGGAGTCCAGTTGTCCTCTTGACTCGAGGAGGGGACTACTCTCAGCTCCGTCATGGCCTTCTCTGCATCTCATTCAGGCTTTCTGGGCTTCAGTCTCTGGTCCTGGTTGGCGGAGTCTCCTCCAAACAGTCCTTCTTTGGTTCTTATGGCATACTGGGAACCATGCTTCCGCAGAAGTCTATAATGCTGCAGTTCCTTTTTGTTATTGCACCTTGTCCCAGTAGTTACTGGTTTGGTAATCTTCATGCAGAGGTTCATCTTCTTTGTCTCAGTTAATGGTATAATGTCACAGTAGCACATGAAAATCTGGAACAATGTTACAAGGACACTATTATTACCACAAAAAAAACTTTGTTAACAAACAAATACAGAAAGCCTCTAACAACTCCATGGAAACAACCAATGATGGAAGCCCAATCATTGCCATTCTTACCCTCACCGCAAGATTGTGTCAACGTACAAACAGCCTTTGCATCCAAAGTAGCAAAGGCGCGTCATAAAATTAATGGGGATCTCACTACTTCTCTTCCAGGAGTTTCCTTTGCCAGCCGCCCCTCCAAAGAGCCAGACTGTCCTAAATTGGGTTGCTTCCATTTCCCTTATGGACATGGAAAGAATACTTGCATCATGCGTCCATCCTCTTGTATAGAGAATATTCTACCACCCAAACTTATCCTGGACCATAAAAAAGCGTTTGCGCCTTTGTTCAACCGATTGGTTAAGATCATCATGTGCATGTGGGGATTAAATCGGTCTCAGTTACTCCCCTGGTAAAAAAAAGCCTGGGTTGGATCCATTGGATGCTTCCAATCTACATCCCATCACAAACTCCAACTTTCTCTTAAAGATCCTGGACAAGGTGGCTACCTCACAGCTCCAATTGTTCTTGGAGACAATCCTGGTTCTAGACATTAGACAGTAACATTTAAGCCATTAGATAGTACGGAGACAGCCCTTGCCGACCTGCAAACACACGTAAAGCACCCTAGATAAAAAGAAAGGTAGGTGGTCTGGACTCAACGGCTTGGGTTAAGTCATTCTTGTCGGAGCACAAGTCTAGTATACACTGAGGGGACTCTTTGTCCCCTCCAGCACCTATCTGCTGTGGCATCCCTCAGGAAGCATGCATGTCCCCAATCCTCTTCAATATTTACATCAGACCTCTATGCACATTGTTATAGGAAAAAAGGGGATCCTTTTTGCAAACTATGCTGACGACACGCAGCTTATCCTGGAAATCTGCAGAAACTACGAGTCCGTCAAGGCTAGGCCAGAACAGACAGATCAACTGGTGGAATCCTGGATGACGGCTTTGTTTCAACGTGAACAAAACGGAACTCCTGATTTTCGGGTCAAGGCAAACAGGAACCAAATTGACGCTGGATTATTCTGGTTCTGAAACAGTAAAAATCCTTGGCGTATACTTAGAGCCCTCATTAAGTGCAACACATGTAACACAACTCGCAAGAAACTGCGCTCACCATCTTAAGCTGCTTCGTAATATTCAGCCTTTTCTCTCGGAGATGAACTGTGCCACGATAGCAAGGGATACCATTGTGGCGTGACTTGACTACTGTAGCGGCTTATTGGAGCAAACAAATATTGCCTCCAAAGATGCCAAGTGTTTCAGAAAGATGCGTCTGCATCATTAAAAGAACCCAGAGGAGAGAGCACATCTCTTATCAGAGGAGAGATTTATACTGGCTCGGATCCACTTTAAGTCGACCCTCTAGTACATAAGTGCCTCCACGGAGCGGCTCCTGCTTACCTGGAATCTTTGGCGTCAGGCTATACTCCGGGCTAGACCTCTGCGCTCCTCTGACTTGTCCTTGGTTAATTGTAACGGATTTAAACGCAAAAATAGACAGGGCAGCTCCGTTCCAACATGTGCATTGAATCTTTGGGACTCACTTCCCTCGAGTATCAGACAGGAGCAAAATCTTCCCACCTTTCGGCGATCCTTAAAACCCTCTTAGTCCAATAATAGCCTTATCATCCGCCCTGATCCCATGTACCTAATACTGGATGGTCTTGTTCTTTTGATGTTTGTTCATTGTGTCTATGTACGCCCAGACGCGTGCGGCCAACCGGCGCGTTACAAGTAAATAAATAAATGGAAGTCCTAGCAAGTGGAGGTTGGTCAAAAGGTGGCAAGGGGCTTGGGAGGGGTGGTGTTCGGCTGCTGTGTTCGATTTTACCCAGGTATTCGTCTTTCCCCTCAAGGTGGGGGAGGAGGGAGGTTAGGGGGGGGGTTGGGAAGGTGGCCTCCCCATGAGATCCTCCCACATGATACCGCCACCAGGGGGACTCTGATTACGGCCTCATCTCGATGGCCTCATGGAAAGGGACTCCCCCTTGAGGAGAAGTGACAACACCTAGTGAATCGTCACAGTGCTTCAAGACATGCTGGTGGCAGCGGATACATTTTTACAATTTTTTAATTATTTTTATTGTGTGCATTTGCCTTTACAGCGTATGGCTAATAAACGTGGCTAGTGCCCTAAAATGGGCGTGCAACAAGATTTTTGCTTGCTTCTTTGGCCATATGGTAGTTTGGCCTTCTTCCTGCTTTGCCAGGTCAAGACATTCCTTAAAAAGTCATGCACTTGCCCAGGAAAGCTCCTGCTTTCGCTGGCTAGTGATACATTTTTGTGTGTTGCCCTTGAAGGGGGCCAGACCGTCTAGTCCCACTCCACATCCTTGGTGCCAGAACATCTAGATGTGGTACAAATGTGAAATTAGGAGTTGTCTCTTAATTAGAAAACTACTGGCTTTTTGATTGGTGCAGATCCTTACCATTGGTGGGCTTGGATGTGCTTCCAGGTTGGATTTTGGATAAGTAAAGAACCTCTGCAGCCGTTTCTTTAGATCATCGTTGGAGCCATGAATACCTCAAAGAGCAGCCTGACGTGCTGAAGATCCAAAGAAGGCTCCTGAAGTGGCACCGGCATCCCATTCCGTGTCCAGCCCGGTGACGCCATGTAACTCATCTCTGAAGACCTTGAGCCATGCTTCAGCCCTTGGACTAGTAGGACCAACTAGTCTCCACACCTTCAAGGATCTTGACCTTCTGAAGTGCCCCTGGACTGCCCAGCTCACTCGTCGGCTACCTCACTAGAAGCATCATCGTTCCGCATTCAAGCCCGGAACTTCAGTGGTCGCAAGCGTTTGCCACAAGTCTCCTTCCCACTGACTTTCAGCACTCAAGCATCAGGGGATCCTGTCCTGGAGCAGCTTCCATGATTGTAAGGACGCCTGTCGTCACATTTGTGCAAGGACAGTTGCTGGAACTCTCCTTTCTTCAACCTGTGAAGTATCCTGAGGAGGTCTGTATCGGTGCTGCTCATGTTTCTTCTTCATCAGAGGTTACATCTTTCAGCTGCACCCGACCAGAAGAATCCTCAAACCTGCAGCTTCTGGGTACCTCTCACCGAAACCAAAGGCAGAAGAACGAGCCCCCAGACGATCCCCAATAACTTGGAAAATCTGAGTCATGGGGGTAAGTAAACAGAGTGTATCTGCTCCACCAGTCTTCCAAAGGATAACATTGAGAACCAGTCCCCCTGTCTCCTTATTCCATTCCACTCACCTTCTGGTCATCGAACCTGGGTCAAGTATCCTCTCCATGGGTTAGCCTGGGGTCTGGAACACAAGAAAACATTTACTTACCTTTAATAAAGTAGTTGAAGAAATTACTATAGCCCTCATCAGATTTCCCACACAGCAGCAGACATGCAGAAAGGATGCATCAATTGATTTCAATGACATGCTTACACAGGCGACAACACCTTTCCTCGTAACAAATGCTTCGCCAAGCTCCTGTGTATTCAAATGGGTGCAACATGTTGAAGTGCAAGCGCCACATAACGCGTTTAAGATAACGAGAGCAGGTTTTAACAGATATGAACAAGAGTGAGACCAATCGATTCAAGATGAGAGGCGAATGATTGATAGCAATATGTCGGATTCAGAGAAGAGCTGTGCTCTGTGATGAATCCTCCCGAGTCATCACTGAACCCCAGCCTAGGATCTCCTCCCATGTGGCCAGGGGAAGGCAGCCACTACCTGATCCTAACTGTGGGAGTGGTATAATGAGGGTTGATCATATGGTAGGAGGTGGCTGTCAGGGGGAAGTGGTGACTCCTTTGGGAGAAATGCAGTATTCATCTTGTGAGGATGAGAGTCCTATAATTCCCAAATACCTAATGGCATGCTGTCAATGCCCAAGTCCTTTGCTTGCAACTATCCAAAAAACATACAATGAAAAGTCATCTAAACAGACTAAGGTGGGTACCTTGGGAGTTCAGGAATTAAATGGAACATCCTCGGATTATCATGATTCTGTCTTTGGTAGAAGTCTGAACCCCAATGTTAAATCACAAACGTTGTATACATTTCCTAACTCTGGCAACTCTCAGTTCACAAAACAATAAAAACGCACTAAATGTCAGCAGGAAGCAGCGTAGGGAAGAGAGGCCCAGCCAAAGGGGAGATGTGCTGCCAACTCGGTTTGCGGGAAGACGTGGACGACCAACAGAGCTTGCAGAGCCCCAGAGAAGAACAGTACAAACCGCTGAAGTTAGACGAGAACTTGCAACAGACAGCAGGACGCATGAGGTCTGCCGCAGAAGCAAAGTAGACAGTGAAGCAGAGACGCCAAAGAAGACCGGTGAGTTGGCCTGAAGCTCCAAGCGGGACATTTGACAGTAAGACAATGCATTACTTACCGTAAAAGCATTTCTGATGGTTGTATCTGCTTAGATTCACATGCTGTGCATAGGTCCGACATCCAGTGGTCACTGCGGAGTATTGCATTTTGTTTTTCGTAGTCGAAAAGGGGACGTCGACAAGGCGTGTCTGTAACACTATCCCTATAGTGACGTGTGTTGTACCCACAATCCCTCACGCATCGAGGTCCCTCTGTTTGTATTTTTCTGCCCTGAGGGAGCCTTTTAGCCGTGAGTGAGTACAGAAAAGAGAGAGAAATATATATAAAAGAATGTCTATGTTCCTTCCATCCGAGCGGGGAGGAAGGGTGGGCGCATGTGAATCTAAGCAGATACAACCATCAGAAATGCTTTTACGGTAAGTAATGCATTGTCTTCTGATGTTTGTTAATCTGCTTAGAATCACATGCTGTGCATAGACTAGCGAGCAGTACCCGGAGTTGGCGGTGGGTTATGAGAAGGAACAGTAGAAAAAGATGTCTTAATTCTGCCTGCCCAACGTGGGAATCAGATCTAGAGTGTGCATCTAGACAGTAGTGTTTTGTAAATGTGTGCACAGAACTCCAGGTTGCCGCTTTGCAGATGGACTCAAGGGGAACATTTGCAATGAATGCTATGGAAGCCCCCGTGCCTCGAGTGGAATGTGCTCTTGGCTTGAAGGGTAGTTCTCTCTTAGCAAGAGTGTAACAGAGAGTGATGCATTGAACAATCCATCTAGATATAGTGGATTTTGAGACCGCATCTCCTTCTCTTCCTGCTGCCACCGAGACAAAGAACTGATTAGTCTTTCTCAGTGGTCTGGTTCTTTCCATGTAGAACATGACAGCTCTGCGTACATCTAGTGTATGCAGACTTTTTTCTCCCGAGCTGGAAGGGTTTTGAAAGAACGTTGGTAGTTCTATAGTTTGGTTTACATGAAATTTCGAGATGAATTTAGGTGCAAACCTTGGGTGTGTGCGTAGAACCACCTTATCTTTGTGAACTGTTATGAAGGGGTCTAGTACAGAAAGAGCCTGTAGTTCACCTACTCTCCTAATGGAGGTGATAGCTATTAGGAAAGCAGTCTTAAGGGTGATATCTTTAAGAGTTGCCTTGTGCATGGGTTCGAAGGGAGGGCCCATGAGTTTGGAAAGTACCACATTTAAGTCCCAACCGGGAGCTGGGTTAGCTATCGGAGGGTGTATCCTCTTTACCCCCTCCATGAAGGCTTTGATAACTGGTATCTTCCACCACAACACTTTAAGTTGGGAAGTGGTGTATGCAGAAAGTGCCGCCAGGTGGACTTTAATGGAATTGAACACTAAACCTGAATCCAGTAAATGGGTCAAGTATAGAATAATGTCAGTAGGAGAGCAGTCAACTGGGTTGATGCTAGTACCTCTACACCAGATAACGAATCTTTTCCATTTGCTAGAATAGCAGTGTCGAGTATTAGGTTTTCTGGCTTCCCTGAGGATGTCCATACATCTCTGTGGGAGTTGTAAATGTCCAAATTCTATGATCTCAGGAGCCAGGCTGCTAAGTTCATGGTCTGAGGGCATGGATGCAGTGTTCTGCCCTTGTCTTGTGACAGCATGTTGTACGGGCAGGGAAGTTTCACTGGGGGAGATAGGGACATCTCCATCAAGTGAGCGAACCATGGCTGCCGGGCCCACATTGGGGCCACTAGTATCATTGTAACCTGCTCCTGATGCATCTTGTGCACCACTTTGTTGAAAAGGGGAGTCGGGGGAAAGGCGTAAACAAATTTCCCTGACCATAGAATCGACAGACCGTTCCCCTTGGACTGGTTCTGGGGGTACCTGGAGGCGTAACTTTGGCATTGTGAGTTTTCCAGAGTTGCGAACAGGTCTATTTCCGGGAATCCCCATTGAGTGAAGACGTCTAAGACGATGTCTTTGTGTAATTGCCATTCGTACTCTCCGGGCAGGGGGAAGTCTCTGCTGAGTTTGTCTGCTAGAAGATTGAGTTCCCCTGGTACATGTTGTGACAGTAGGAACATGTTGTGTCTGAGGGCCCACTTCCATATATTCTGGGACAGTTTGGACAGTCCTGGAGAGTGAGTGCCTCCTTGCTTGTTGAGGTAGTACATGGCTGTGGTGCTGTCTGTGAGGACCATCACTGTCTTTCCTTGTAGCTGTTTCTGAAAGGCTTTCAGTGCTTTGAACACCGCTAGTAGTTCCAGCAGGTTTATATGCTTGGATGCTAAGCTCGGAGTCCAAACTCCGTGGGCCGTCTGATGGGATAGGTGAGCCCCCCATCCTGTAAGGGATGCGTCTGTGGTTAGAGTGGCTTCCACTGCGGGTGTGGCAAAAGTTTTCCCTAATAACAGGTTTTCTTTTGTCCACCACCGTAGCGAGAGAACCAAGGCCTGCGAGACCACCACTAGATCGTCCCATTGTCCGCTGGCCTGACACCACTGGCTGTAGAGCCACTCTTGCATTGGGCGCATGCGCATGCGCGCGTGAGGTACCAAATAAATACATGACGCCATCATCCCTAGCAAGCGCATTGCTTTGCGTACCGTCACCTCTCGGCCTGCTACATAATGGGGAATTTGAAACAGCATGTTTTGGACCCTCTCGTTGGAGGGGAATACGAGGCCGTCCTTTGTTCGAATTAGAGCCCCTAGGAATTGTTTGGTTTGGCTGGGGTCTAAGCTGGACTTCTTTTCGTTGATGGAGAAGCCCAGTTGGGACAAAAGGTCTACGGTCTTTTGGGTATTGGAGAAGCATGTTTCGTAAGAATCCCCTGTTATGAGCCAGTCGTCGAGGTAAGGGTATACCGGGATGGATAATCTGCGCAGGTGGGCCGCTGCCACTGCCAGTACTTTCGTGAATACCCTTGGTGCAGATGCTATCCCGAAGGGTAGTACTCTGAACTGGTAGTGTTTGTCCTCTATTTTGAACCTGAGGTATTTTCTGTGCGATGTCAACATTAAAATATGAAAGTATGCATCTTTCATGTCCAGTGTTGTCATGTAATCCCCTTGTGATAACAGTGGGATTACCTCCTGTAAGGTCACCATACGAAACTTTTGGGGTTTGACAAATATGTTCGCTGGGCGCAGATCTAATACAGGGCGCATGGTTAAATCCTTTTTGGGTACAAGGAAGTACACTGAATAAATACCTTCTGTTACCTGTGATAGGGGGACGGGCTCTATAGCTTCTTTCTTCAGTAGTTCTTCCACCTCTTGAAGAAGAATGGAGAGGTGTTGCGGTGTCATGCGTCGGTTCCGTGGGGGTTTGTACTTCGGGGAACCGTTGAACTCGATGCAGTATCCGTGGGCTATGGTGGATAATACCCAACGGTCTGACGCGATTCCCTCCCATGCTGAAAGGAACGATGTTAGCCGGCCCCCGACCGGTGATGCATGGGAGGGGACCCGAATTTTCGGGTCATTTGCTGGTATTGGGCGTGGAACCTCTGGGGCTGGAGCCACGACCTCTTCCTTTGCCACGGCGTTGGCCTCTTTGACTGAACTGGGTGTTACCCTGGTTAGTGGTCCAGTTGGAGCCAGAGTAATATTGTTGTTGTTGGTTCTGCTGCTGTCTTTGGCCACGAAAGGAGCGTTTATTACCATAGCCTCGCCTGTTAGGGGGCCTAGAAATTTGATCAAGAGTCTTGATGGTATCAAACTCTTTTTTAGCATGTTCTAGGGCCTCATCTACTGCTTTCCCAAACTGTTCAATGGGTTTATTTATGAGGGAGGCTTGGGTTTCAGGCTTAAAACCTGAATTGCGTAGCCAAACGTGGCGCTTGAGAAGTATTCCCTGCACTAGTGAGCGGCCAGCCGTCTCAGCGGCATCTAGGGAGTTCTTAACGATGCCCTGGTTTACCAGTGTGCCCTCTGATATTATAGCTAGCAGGCGACAACGCAGAGGTTCAGGTGCTTCCTCTGCTTCGCTGCGCAGCTTGTTCCACTGTGCATCTGCGTAGCTAGCTAAAAGTGAGTTGTTATTAGCAATTCTAGTAGAGAAGGCGGCGGAGGTCGTGATTCTCTTCCCCAGTGCGTAGAGTTTTTTGCCTTCTTTGTCTGGAGGTGCTTCACTAGTGGATAGTGGCACCCCTGCTCTTTTTCTTGTGTTGGTAACCACAAGGGAGTCCGGAATAGAGTGTCCTCTGATGTATAAAGGGTCAGAGGATGAAGGGCTGAAGAGCTTTTCTATTCTAGGGTTGACCCCTCGT
This sequence comes from Ambystoma mexicanum, assembly GCF_040938575.1. Taxonomy (NCBI): domain Eukaryota; kingdom Metazoa; phylum Chordata; class Amphibia; order Caudata; family Ambystomatidae; genus Ambystoma; species Ambystoma mexicanum. The sequence goes on along the minus strand of NC_090932.1, from coordinate 1,133,958,969 downwards.
ACTAAAGCTGGGTTAGTAAGGGAAGGAGAAATTCTTCTTTTAATAGAAGCCAGGAGTGGAATAGATTGGCTAACAGGGGCTTTTTCTTTGATGACTTTTTCTACAAAGTCAATGTCTGGAAGAGTTTCCCCTGTATCAATCTCAAAATGCGCTGCTGCCTTGCGCAATAGTGCATTGAGGGAAGGTTGGTCATCTATGGGAGAGGAGTTCCCATGTGAATCCTTGAGCGGAGAAGGGAGAAAGGCATCAGGGTCTGAATGTACTGATGGGGATTGCCAAGGCTGCGAGGTAGCTGTATCCTCTTCAAACCCTGTAGCAGTGGTGTAAGGGTCTTCTTCGAACCCCTCTTCCTCAAGTTCTATCTCTTCTTCTCCACCCAAACACTCATCTTCTTGGAGGTATTGCTCCTCCTCAGTGAGGTCAACCAGCCTAGGAATCTTGACTCTAGGGTCATCCTGTGGCCATTCTCTTTGTCTTTTGTGAGTGGGTGGGTCTTGGTTTCCTAGAAACCTTTCCATTTTCTCCATGCAAGAATGGAGTCTTTCAAGGGTCTCATGGGGTACCCCTGAATAGTCTAGAGGGGGGAAATTAGTGTTTTCGCCTTCGAATCGTTTCGAACGCTCCCACAACGTCGACGAGAGGTTCCCGTCTCCTTCTGAAAAGCCTTCAGGTAGTTCGGAAGCGTCCTTTGGAGAAAGGGGCAGTTCCTGGCTACTTTTATGTTTTTTCGACGCGGTATTCGACGTTTGTTTCGTCGTCCGCGTACGTTTGTCTTCGGCGACAATTCTCGCTAGGCTCTCGACCACGATTTTGTCCGTCGAGGGCTCTGGTGTCGACGTTGTGTGCGTTGCGCGTTGTACCTCGACGGTCGCTCTATGGAGCGTTGCGTCGGATGTTTTTGGGGTAGCGCTCGTGTTAGATGGAAGCCCAATCGCTGGTCGCGGCTGCGTTTGCGGGTGGGGCTTGTGACCTTTACGGTCTGCGGTAGACGCCGGAGTGCCCTGCGTCCCCTTCGGCGCTGATGGATCCTTCGTTCTCGACGAAGAAGAGCCGTGGGTAGTGTGTTTAGCCTTATGGGGTTTGTGTGCGTCCTTGTCGCCGGGGTGTTCATCCCCATAAGCAGGGCGTGAGCCGAGCCCGTCGGGGCCGGGGACGGACGACGAGGAGCGGGAGCGCTCCTTCTGGGGGTTCATGACTTCCGTAACGGATGTCGAGTTATCGCACTCCTCGTCACTTTCAGTAACAGCGGCAGCGGGTGAGGAAACTGACTTCGACATCGCGTAGTCCGCCCACCTCTTAACCCTACGTTCTTTAAGAGTCCTGGGTTTTAAGAGCTTGCAGGCTGCGCAGCTGTTCTCTATGTGATCGAGGGGTAAGCAACGATTACAGAGCTTGTGCTTATCTTTCCAAGTATATTTGCCCCTGCAGCGTGGGCAAAACTTAAATGGTGTCCTCTCCATAGCTGAGGCAATAATAGCTGGCGATAACAACCCCAAGGGAAAGAAAGGGGAGAAAGAAAGACATTCTCAAAGAGAAGAGACAAAGTTTTAACCCCCACTCTCCCTACTGTAAGTTGGCCGTCGAGGCCAGGCCACGTGTTCGGCAGCGTCGAAGGATCTCCTCCGCTCTTCCTCTCCGTCGAAAATCAGTTCGGCGGAGAAACAGCTTCACAGCTAACGTCGAGGGGGAGGGATCGTTATCAGTATATTAAGTTATGACAAAAGGACCGAGGTCCGTGGCAAGTATAGCAATGTCTCTCTAGGAGCTCCGCGAAAGGCGACCAGAAAACTGGGCGGAAAAAAACAATCTGAGGGACCTCGACGCGTGAGGGATTGTGGGTACAACGCATGTCACTGTAGGGATAGTGTTACAGACACGCCTTGTCGACGTCCCCTTTTCGACTACGAAAAACAAAATGCAATACTCCGCAGTGACCACTGGATGTCGGACCCATGCACAGCATGTGATTCTAAGCAGATTAACAAACATCAGAAACCATAATTCTGAATACCAAACTAACAAAATAAAGGAGACAAAGGTATAATTCCCCTTTTATAGGACATCAACTGGGGCAAACCGGTAGTCTGCAATGTCAACAGCCCAGAGGCTGTAAAAAAGCAGTCAAGAGACAACTTGAGTGCAATTCTCCTTTCTTGAGTTTGCAGGTTGGGGAAACCTGCAAGCTAAATTGCCAAGAGTCAACGAGACTATAAAAAAAGCAACCATTGTTCAGAATCATGGCATAGGATACTGGTATGGAGAATCTTGGAACAAATAGTGCCACTAAGACCAATTAGATTGTGGCAAAAAGGTGTGGTGAAAAGAACTTAGGAACACTTTAAATTTTGACAAATATTTGTATCACCAAAGGTAGTTGCTGTTTTATCCTGACAAAAGTATTCCATTGACAGAAGAAGTGTGATATGCTAGCAATTGCTTTACATCCAGAGGAAAAACAATTGCCCTGGTTTATGAACTTGTGTTTTGTGAGAGCAGCATTTGACTTACCAAGAAGGATCTTGTGGAAAGCAACAATTGCATCGCCTTTTGAACAAGTGTTTGTGAAAGAGACATGTACCTTGCCAAGTGGAAGGATGCAGTGGAGGCAAAAGACATTTTGTGTTGAACTGAACAGAGCTTCTTGAAACAAAACTTTTCCAATGGTATTCCCGAATTGATCCAGGGAAGGGAGCCCAACACTGTTCACAAGGAGTACTTTCTTTAACTTTTACACTGTTTTGTTAAACTAAAGACAGCCAAATATTACTTACATACTTTTGCTGTTTGTATAAGTGTGAGGGTCAGAGACTTTTTAGACAATCGGTCATCTTTCTTTACCTTTAGTTTGCTAGGTAGGGACATCCTTGTTGGGATATGAAAAAATAGGCGTTTCTCAAAATGTTTTCATTTAATGAATGGCAAAAATTGAGAAAACTATACCTTTGCGTTCGTCTCGCATGTTTGACCCTTAACAGCTCATTATACGCAATGAGGTTGAGTAGCGTATTACACTCCTTGTAGGCTTGACAAAATCTGGTGAAAAAGTAGCACTTTTAATCAACCAAAGGGCCGAACTCACACCTCAAGACCTTCACAGGCACAGCATTAGGCACGCCCATTAACGAGCAAAGGAGCTTTCCCTCAATTTGATCGAGCCATGTAACCAAGTTAGACGGTAGGCACTCAAGACTGGTGTTATGTACATTTCTGAAGCTACTAACTGCTTTAGCTAATTAAGTTAACTGATGTATATTTGAACGTCTGGTGAATGTATATATTTGTATCAGAGTGTGTGTGATAATACTACCTGGTAGATTAATTGTTCTGTGTGTTCAGAAGGCCTATAATAAATAACTGTATACAGGACTGTCTAAATGGAATGCGTGTGTGCCATACTGTGTGGACTCATTGAGGGCACCTGACCCCACTCACACACTCCTGAGAATAAGCCTCGACTGCTTTCCATTGCTACCTTGATTGGGTTTGGAATATGGGTTTTGACTAACCCCTTGACTAGCCCCGCAGGAGTTCCCTGTTCACTATAACTAAGGTGGCATCCTAAAATATGTCCAACAGGCCAGATTCTAGAAATCCATCTCAACAGTAGTGATGGTCAAAAAAGGTAATCGAAGGACTAGCTCGAAAGGGCTGGTGGCTAGCCTGCTGGGACCTCAATTAGCAGGTCCAAGAGAGATCTTCCTAGAGCTGCGCTTCTCCCAGTCAGACAGCTACACCAACTGTCATGCTGTGCCGCAGGTGTGTGAGGAGTCGTGTGTTGGGGACATTACGTTCTGAATGTTGATTTCTGAATGTTGACGTTCTGAATGTTGATTGGCCTAGTTGATTTCCAAGATGGCCGCCCTGCATATTGCAGGCGCCGAACGGCAGCTATCTGCATTGCAAACCTTCCCTCTACGTTAAATGTGCGACAATAGTTTTTTCTGTGTTTTCATGCTTGGTTCCCCCTCTCCTCCTGTATTTTTCCACTTCTCGTTTCCTGTCTGCCTTGTTCTGCCCTCCGCTCTGAGCTCCTGCCTTGCTCTGCCTTCCGCTCTGCGCTCCAGCAAGTTACTCTCCTGTCGCCTCGAGGCAGTGCGCTTTATTACCATCTCCTGAAGTCATCAGTCGGCCTGCTATTAATGACGCTCCAGTAACCATCCAAGAAGGATTCCAGCATTGGCGGGGGGGGGGGGAGGGCGGATCAATAGCCTTGAAGGCTTTTGTCCCTGTGAGGTCTGTCTCCCAGAAGTCCACCTTGCTTGTGGTGTTCCCCAATCAAGCGTGGTGGCCTCCACAGGGGCAGACCCCATCTCTTCACCGGCCAGTGGACAGCCAGAAATAAGAAAGAAAAAAGAAGGGTAAAGTCCCAGAGGCATCTTCAGGCTCATCAGGTGGGGACACTACTTCACAGAAGGAAGATTTTGAGACCAGCGCTCGAGAATCAAATGCTGTGCTTCTCAGAAGCCACCCTCAGAGGCAGCTTAGAATTTTCCATTTGCAGCATGCTGGAGGTGGGAGCCATAGCGAGCTCTTTCCCATAACAGTATTGAAATTGCACTATTTTTCTTTTTTTTAAAGAATCCAACCTTTTAGAAATTAAATGGGAAACATATCCCCTTGTACTCCTACAAGGATTAACAAAAATCATACTGATAACATTCCATCTTCCTATTATATTTCAAAACATATTTGAAAACATATTACACAATCAGTTTTACCAACAGCTGTGATGTGACCCCCCTCCACACACACCGCAGATGTTCAGTTATATTTAAATCTCATTTTCTTGACACCAGAATAACAATCGTGCCTAAGCATAAGCTGCCTTCCTACTGCAAGGCTGCGTCCAACCTCTGAGATTTTGTCATGGCCACATGTTTACATGGGGTTTTCAATATCCCGGTCAAGTGCCCCCCATCAGAAGCTTGAATGTAGTCACCAACCCCATTGGCTCTTTTTGAAATCTGTTTGCCACTGCAGAATATTTTAATCTGGCATCTGAAACAACCAAATATTAATATTACAGAGACAGCGGTGAGAAAAAAAAAAGAATATGAGAGAGCATCACCAATGTGAAACAGGACGCACAGAGAAAAGAACGGTCGCTCCTTGAAATTGGAAAGGAATGGCTATGTGGGAAAGCCTCTGGTCCAGTAGCCATCACGATATGACCTCAGACAAGCCCTAGCACATTGGGTGTCTTGGGTGCACGGCAGATAACTGAATAGCACTTTGGAAAGCAGTGTAGTTGGGCAAGCTTAACAAGCATTACATCTGTGGCTAGGGTTGGATTTGAAGTAAGCCTTACCAGTTCTCCACTGGGCAGACATGCCGATTCATCACAGCCATTGCATACCTGCAGATGGAAAACAAGGGGTGGAGAGAGGCACTACAAGATTACATATTTACTGAAGACAGATAACCGCGCAGCCACCCCCGTTACTCTCATTAACAAACCATTAAGCATCCAAGACAAAAATGACAAACTGTTTGACTTTCAACTACCAAACAAAACCTCTGATGATTCTGCGCCGGTGAGGAGGTTAATGGTGAGAAGGAGAGCTAGAGACTCGGTGCGGGGCTGCAAATCCAGACATACATTAGGCTAGCAAGATAACAAGATAATGGACTCCACAAATTGGAAACATGGGAGGGGAATCTCAATGTGGTGCTAATGAAATGGATATAGCAGTAAAGAGAAATGATGTGCAGGCTGAGCAGCCACATATATTGTGATAGTACCTTCTGATCTATAGCAAACCTAAATTGGCATTCCAAACATTGCACTCGGCACATTTTCATGATTGCAGGCAGAAGGGGTACTTACACAATCCATATTCCAGTGATGGAGAAGGCAGAGAGACTGATGGGGAGAATGATCCAGGCTGTCATTAGTAAGGGTGGGCAAGTAGGGGGGAGGTGGGATGACAGCAGCTACAACATGAGGCCTCCAACAGGATTCATCAGCATGGCCACCTGCCAAGACAAGAAAGAGAGAACAACGTTCACAGGGAAATTAGGTCACAGAAGCAAGGTTCCAGTATGCAGCTCACCCAACCTACACTCGCCCTTGCTTTGTGCACTCTCTTTCTTGCCCCGTGCATATTGCTCTTTCCCTGTGTTGCTCTGCTACACACCAACAATGAAGCCTTCAAACACGATAACAGTCTCATATCACATAGGTTTCCCACAACACTGTACTCTTTTCACAAAACAGCTTCCCATTTTAACTCGTTCCTTCCCAAGGGACGTTTGATCTACTGCGGTCCCAGCTGCACCCATTGAGTGTGAGAGAGGGATGCTGGCCCTGGTGTTTGTGGGTGGGTGTGATGCCAGAAATGCTACCACACTGCGTTAGGAAAGATTTCCATTTATGGGTAATTTTCCCTCTACTTGTGAACCCCCCAACTTTTTGCTTTTGTCTGACCATCATAGCCTGACTTACCAGTGGAGCCCAGCCTTCTGCTGTACTCCGCTGGGCTTTTGCTTATTTTGTTATAGGGAAACTGACATGCCCTTCAGACTGGGAGACTGTTTCCCTTACTCTTTCAATTTCTTGCCATGTGTTGGTAAAACGTTATCAGTGCACAATGTAGCTTACAGTGCAGTGCGCTGGGGTCTCATTTTTAAGGCCCTAGACACCATCAAAGGACCTTTGGTGAATGTACAAGTGTGCCCAGGACAGAGCTGGGGGCAGCTGTTACTTTTAAAGCATTTTTGACTCTTTTCTATGGCCCAACCTGCGTTTACCACGTTTGGCCCAGGACAGTGGCCAGTGCCTGAAATGGGCATGCCACAAGGTCCTTTGTTCTGTCATTCGGCCATTTTGTCCCTTTGCCTTCCCATGGTTGAGCAGACACGGGTAATTAATTATTTGGTCATGCAGACCCCCGCGCAAACCAAAGCTTTTTCGAGCTTCTGCATGCCTTGTGTGTGTGTGCCCAGGATGTGGGCTGGATCTGTCTAGTTCCAATACACATCCTAGGTGCCAGGATATCTGGTGTACTGGGATGACTGGGACCGCCGTGGTCCGCGATTGGTCCACGTCTGGAATGGCTCAATGTGAGCAGATCTCCTATTGGTTTCTCTTCGCTATGGCACAAAGGAGATTCTGGATAAGAGAAGGCACTCTAAACCTATTCCAGGTCGATCTTCTCAGTTCACACCAAACGTAGTAAAGGAGCCAAGTATCCTGAACCTAAGAAGCAGATCTGTGGAACCGCTGGTGGCCCGCTGGAAGGTTTGGCACCCTGACCCCGCTGTTGTCCCATTGGAGCCCTTGTTTTTCATCTCATCGATCACAGAAAGCCTGCAAAGGCACTTCGAACTGTTGGAGTAGTGGGACTAACTACTCTCGGTACCTCCTGCTTAACCTGCAAACAAGCCTTTTCGGAAGTGTTCCTGGACCGCCCCATGAACTGACCAGCTTGTACAGGACCTTTGCCTTGGAACCGCCACTGTCTCGAGTTTTGACTTGAGACTTGGGAAACCAGCTCTTAGTAGAAGGCCATCTCCCACGTGTTTCGTACACCTAGCATTCCTAGGTCTGGAATTAGGAGGAAACCGAGCCTATGTGGTACCCGTGTCACCCACTGTGGTGACTAGCTTTGTGGGTGCCTTGCTGCTGTGCCCTAAGAAGAGCTGCAGTGGAACTGGCCCAATCCCTTCACCAGAAGCAGAGAAATCGCCACTGTCCCGCCACAGACTGAGGTCCCTGAACGCAGCCCCTGAAAGCCGTATAGAGGCGCATTTGCTGGATTCAAACCTGCAGGCGAACTGGACTTGACTGTTAGGTTATGTTATTTGGCATTTATATGCCGCTCTATATATCATTGGTATGACCTCAAAGCGCTTGTGGGTTGAACGCGGTCGGGGACCGTAGTCCAGGTTAGTCGAGAGAGTAGAGTATCATAGGGTGCTTGAGAGCACTCAATATGTGAGCAGCTGATATGATTGCCTGATAGTAGCTACATCCTAACATTCGGTGTAGTGGTATTGAGAGATCAATTGAATGTGTGCAGTCTGGTGGTTGGTCTCCGAAAAAGCATTCTGGCAGCATTAGCCCTGTGTAGGACACATGTGTGCCGTTAGGCCGATTTATTTGTGGGGTATAGCTGCGCTCTAGCAGGATGTTGAGGTGTTCATGGATTATTGTTCATTTGTGAGCAGCTAATCCGAAATTGGTCAACGGGTGTAGCTCTGCTCTATTGTGTGTTGGTGTAGAGTAGAGAGTGAGCATAGTGATAAGACAGGCGAGTGTCTGGAGTGGATGTTTCATTCTTATGAACCCACTGTTCCAGATTACATTCACGCGTTTCACGGTAGCTGCACTCAGAGGGAGATGGCACAGGAGGCAGCTAGACATGTGTAGTAGACGCAGGAAGCTGAAAGTCATTAGTCATATCTAGCGCTTGTAGGACGCCAAGGTTGTCATCTATGGTAACCGTTTGCTGATTCTATCTTGGTGACTTATTAGTCGCTTTCAAGTGTTGCCATTGCTCGGTATCTCCTCGAACCTTTGTCCGCAGGCTGTAATTGCTTTCCAGTGTAATGTCATTGAAGTCGTGGTCCATGGGGTTTCATGGTTTTAGCTGCCCTGGATGGTCTTAATCAGGTTTCCGGAAAGAGACAGGTTTTTAGAGCTTTGCGGAAGGCCATATAGTCTTGGATGTGTCGAATGTGTGGGGGGAGTGAGTTCCAGAGTTGGAGCCAAGGTTGGGAAGGCGGATTTTCCAATGCTGGCTGAATTGGAGGTTGGAATCACTAGTAAGAGGGCAGTACTTGATCTTAGGGTGTGTGATGGGTGGTAGTGTTTAATCGTCTCGAAGGTACGTTGAGTCGGTCTTGTGCACTGCTCGGTTGGTAATGCATAGGGTTTTGATGGTGGCCCTTCGGTCGACAGGGAGCCAGTGAAGTGTGCGGACAGAGGGGGAGATGTGATCTCTGTATCCCAGGGCAAGGAGTTTGACAGCAGCGTTTTGGGACCTGTTAGGGAGAATTCTCATACATTTGCCAATTCCCTTCACCTTAGAGACCCCCAGCAACTTTGCTGGATTTTGAGGACTTGCTTTTTTTACCTGGAGAGAGTGCGAGCCTTTTTTTCCCACTCTCTCGTGTATTTTGATGTGTGTTTTACTCTTGTGTTCTTTAATTGTGAACTTTTAGTCAACTCCATAGGCATAATCTTTTCATATGTGTCACACATCACCCTCAGTGCAGTGACACAGGGAAGCTTTTTAGGCTGTCCCAAGGTTTAAATACCAATACCTTCTCTGGTATAAAGGACTGTTTCCCAGAGAAAGTAAAGTGAAATTGACTTTACTAGCCTTTTCATATTCCTAGACCTAGCACACCCTATCTTACAATAGAGTGCTGGAGGGAGGGGTTACTTAGTATCCCCCCCCAGCCTGGAAACTCATGTAGCAGTCAAATGCTACCTTTTCCTCTCAAAATGGCTGGCGGCAGTGGTTTTACAACTACCATGATTTTTCTCGACCGCAAACACCAGTAGCGTTAAATCATGGGAGCCATGTTTTTCAAGATGGCATCCGAGTGCCCTTTGTTTTAAACAGGTCCCGATCTTTTTTCACCATTTCTTTTTGGAAAGGACCTTCTAGAGTTTGTCTCTGCGCGCCAAACCAGGTTTGGTCCCTTTGTTCCTACGCCTTTGGCGGGCTTCAGGACTGAAGACCGCCTCTGGCGCCTGAATGTCTGGGGTAGACAGGAAGTGATGGAGGTGCCCGAAACTCCCTGTGCTTAGTCTCCTAGGAGACCCAAATGCACTCTGGCGTGATTGGCTGGCTAACTGTCCAGCAAGGACAACCACCCTGCTGGGTGAGCAGCAGCTAGGCTGGATTGAATGGGAGGAAACTGGATGAAAGGCAAGTCTCTTGGCTTGGGAGGCAGAATCGACCACTAGAACGAAAGAACCAAAGATGATCTAGAAGAGGACGGCTGCTGAAACTCCTGGACTGTTGGTTTGCCCGGTGAAGCCCTGCTGCAGGTCTGAATAGCCAAGTTCATCTCGACAGAAGCCCTTCAAGGACGACATCTCCCTTTGAGTTGGTGGGACCAATCAACTCGTAAGCCACCTGGATACCATTCTCGGAGCTGGTTGTATTTTCCTCAGAGTGCTGCAGGAAACTGTTTAGCCAGGGAGAAGGACACCAGTTTGTTTGCTTGACTACAGCTACCGGAATTGAAGATTTGCCTTTGCCAGCTTTTTGACCAGTCCCAGTGCAGTGCAGGTGTCCCCCGACGTCCTCCCTCTTGTCCCCACGACAGAGGTTCAGGAACAGCGAGATCTGCAGGGACTGGCAGGAACAGACGTCTTAAGTGGCATCTTTTTCTTCATTGTAAGGTACAGTGCAAACCCAACCGAGAGAACTTACCTCTCACTGCGAAAGTGCTTGAAACTTGTCAGCTTGTGAGCCAACATATGGATCTTTCTTTTACAAACTGAGAACTTTGGCAAATACTTTTTCCGTTTAACTTCCAGAACTGCTGTATCCTATACAAGACTTTAGCCCATTGACTTTGGCCTAAACTATTGCATTGAATCAACTCCTCTGGGGAACTCAAACTATTTGCCTTGTTTAAGAGTAACTAATATTCGTTTCATTAACCTATGCCTTTTTGCTCGTACATCAAATGCTCTGAATGCCATTTTGCTCCTCCTTCAAAGTAGTTTAAATGCCTCAGAACCTGATATTGTGAAGTACTGAAGTATATTTTTGTGTGATATAGATTGCCTCCTTCTAGTGAATGGTTTATAACTGACTGTGAAATAAATGTTTTACCAAGAATCCTTGAGTATAAGAGTCTATTTGAATACTTGTTATTATAAACCTCTGTGTAACATCCTTACAGCTCACATTCCCTCTTGAGATAAGCCTGGCTGCTCAGCAACGCTACCACAAAACTGTGTAGTACAGACTTATACCAAAGGTTGGTTTTGCTTACACCTGTAGTTCTAGTTGTGTGCAGTGGTCCCAAAGGGTACTGCATACAAACGTTGCCTAACAGGCCTTGGAGTTTGTTAAGTTGGTATGCCGGTGCTCCCAGGTATAAGGATTTGGCGTAGCCCAGTCTTGACATAACAATGGACATAACAGCTGCGAAGTCTGTTGGGATAGGTGAGGTCAGGGAAAATGCATCTAAGGAGTTTGAGGTGGTAGTGACAGGATTTTGATACATTGTTGATCTGACGGGAGAGGGTTAAGCCCGAGTCCATAGTGCAGCCAAGGATTTTGAGCATTTCGGAGGGAGGAGGGAGCGTGCCAAGGGAGGGGGGGACATGAGAGTGGTTGCGGGAGAAGGGCAGTATTGCCGCACACCAGGATTTCAGTTTTATCTGAGTTCAGAAGGAGGGGGTATCTTGTCATTGATCGGTCAATATCACTGAGGCAAGCTTCAATGTTGGGATGTTGGTTGGTGCTTGTTTTGGGAATTCTTAGGATAATTTGGGTATCGTCGGCATAGTTTTAACAGGAGAGGATATGCGCACGGATGATTCGTGGTAGAGTGGTCAGACAGAGGTTGAAAAGGAGAGCAGAGAGGCAGGCGCCTTGGGGTACTCCTGTGTTCACAGCGCGAGCAGTTGAGACAAAAGGGGATAGGAAAGCGATTTGTTTCCTGTTGCTGAGGAAGGAGTCAATCCATTTGAGTGCCGAGCCATGGATTTGTGGGGAGTGGAGGAGGTCAAAAAGGACAGAATGGTTAACGGTGTCAAAGGCTGCTGACAGATCAAGAAGAATTAGCACAGCACAGCCCTTCAGAGTCTGCCGCGACCTTGAGATCATCCCAGAGCGAGAGGAGTGGTTTCGGTTTCATGGCGGGCCTAAAGCCTCAGAGTCGAGTCGTTTGTTGGATTCTACGAAGCGGTTGAGCTGGGAGTATGCAACCCGGTCAATGAGTTTTGCAAGAAATCTGGTGCTGGAGATCGGCCTGTAATTCTTAGGGTCAAGGGATGCATTTTTTTAGAAGTGGATTGACATGCACCATTTTAAAGGCCTCTGGAAAGGTGTCAGACGTGAGGGAGTCTTCTAGGATGGACCTTGCATGTTCTCCTGCGCAAGGAGAGGAGAATATTTCTTTCAGAAGAGAGGCGGTACATGGGTTACGGGGGGATCCGCAGGGTCTGCTGTCGCATAGTAGCTCTAGGAACTTCTCTCGAGATGGGTTGGAGAGAGTCAAAGGCTGCCATTGCAGTCGTCATGTCAACGGGATTGGGTGGGGTAGGGGTTGAGGGTGGAGATTTTGGTATTAAGGGTTGCCATCCTGTCAAGTGCAGTGTTGTAGAAATGTAGCAAAAGGAAGTCGCAGAGCGTTTGCGTGGCGGTGGTTTGAGCAGAGGTGCAAGTAGGTTTCACAAATTCACAGATCGTGTGGAGTGCTCTGCTGCTGCCACAGTTCAGAATTAGTTTATTGTAATGAGCTTTGTAATTATGGTGGTGGTGGGCAAAGATAGATTTGCTGAGAGTGGTTTTAGATGCTTGTCATTTGCGCTCAAGAGGTATTTTTACTCTTGAAGGTCTTCAGGTGGGGCATGAATCATTTGGGGGATGGTCATTTGCGTGAGTGAGGCTGCTGAGCGTGAGGGGGTGAGAGGAATTAGTGATTCTTTAAGCCAGGAGTAAACAGATTTGATGGTTAATGGTCTACCACAGGTCAGCGTCACTAGAGGACTGAGTAGCAGGGCCTCGGCTAGGTCGGGGAGTACCTGGACTTTGTTCCAGCATTTGTGATCAAAAGTGAGGGCAGGGGGAGCTGTGAGAGGTGGGGCTGGTGTGTTGATAGAGAAAGGAATGGCAGAGTGGTCTGTCTAGATGAGCGTTTTGGGACTGGATATAGAGACGATGGTCATAGGAGCTGAAGATCGCATCAATAGGTGTGACTACCCGAGTGAGTTGGACCGGTGATATGTCGGGAGAGGTTGAGGGCCTCAAGACTGTCAACCAAAGGTTGGGTCATGGGGCTGTAGGGCATATCGAACCAGACATTGAAATCTCCCAATAGTGTGAGAGTTGTGTGACATACCTGACTGGTATCTCTTGAGTCACAGAGGTTGTTCGCACGCAAAATGTCTGTCATATCCAGGGGGTCTGTATATGAGTAGGAAGCTGTGATTGAGAGTTGATGGTAGTGAGAGTTTTACTAGAAGGGATTGACAGTGTGGCATGTCTGGGTTTCAACGATTGAGATGGAGAAATGAGGTTTGTAGAGGATTGCCATTCTGCCACCTCTGGAAGGTCTGTTGTGGGTGATAAGCGAGTAGCTGAGGGGATTGGGGTGGGGGAGGGCCTTGTGCGCAACTAGTGCAAAATCAGAGAACCAAGAGTTCAAAGATGCTCCGTTTCTTGCCACGGAGCGGGGAGTGCACGGTGGACATGGGTGCCCAATGAGATGGGAGGTGTGGTAGATCAGTCTGGCTGATTGAGACTGGCCGAGGGGCGGGGTAGGGGGGGGGATCTGCATGCATGTACTCTTTGAGGGTCGGGTGAGTGGGTTAGGTCGATAGGAAGAGTAGGCGGGCGGTGGCAGGTATGCAACAGATGTGGTGGGAAGGATCAGGGAGGGTGGTGAGTGGTGAATGTGTGGTGTGAGGGTTAGGCAAGTTGTTTGAGTCTGGAGGGCGCTAGGGGGGTTTAGGTGTACTGGGTGAGAAGTTGAGAACAAGGGGGGGGTGAAGACAGGAAGAGAGGGGAGGGTCCGATGGTAGGGGCGGGTAAGGGGGGGGTGGATCGATGGAGAAGTGGTGAGGTATAGAGAGTCGAGGGAGAGGGCCTGTCACCCTTTCCGTGATTTGTGGGTTTGGCTGCCAGAGGGGTGTTAGAGAGGGTCAGAGGGAGAAGAGGATGACGCGACTGTTCCGTTTTAGAAAGGACGAGACATGCTACTTTCAGAGAAGGGAAAGGGTGTGAAGGGGGAAGGTCTGTGGGCAGGAATCAAGTAGGAGCTGAGGGGTGGGAAGAGGGTGGTGTGGGAGGTAGGGTGAGAGGGAATCACTGATGAAGATGAGGGGGCGCAGGCTGTGAAGAGTTTGTGGGGCACGGTTGTCCTCGAGGGAATCGCACAGTCAAGGGGACACTGGGTTTTCAAGGGAGAGCTGTTGGGGGTGAGGAAGTGTGGGACTGAGGTGGGGACGTGGATCGGAGCGTGTTGGTAGAGGGATGACGATGTTGGAGTGACGTGGAGCTCTACACAAGTGGGTGTGTGGTAGTGTGGGTTTCAGAGGGGGATTGGCAGTGGCAGGGAGGGCTGAGGTGGGGGGTGATCTGGGGGAGAAGTTCCTGAGTGAGCACAGAGATGCCACAGTAGTGGCGGGGGACTCGTGATGTTTGGAGAGCCAGAGAGCTCCTCTGGCTTGCTAGTTTGAGATTGCGTGGGGTGTATGGATGGGGAGTAGGGGACATTCTCAACAGATGCCAAGGGGTAGATGGAGGACGATATGTTTGGGTAGGTTGAGGGATGAGGGTTTGAAGCAAAGGGTGTTTGGCACACCAGATTGCTCCTCTGATCTTAGAGTTAGTGTTACGCTCACCTGGCTCCCACAGAGGCGTCGATCTGAACTGGACAGCTGCGGTCTCCACCAACGTGACGCGTAGGGCCGAGATGACGGACTGGACTGGCCCACCTAGCTTCGTTTGTTGGCCCGTAGGAATAGTCTTCTGCAAATGGAGAAAGGGAATTAACCAACCGTGGAGTGGAGCGTAAATCCCCCTCACCCCCGCTGTTCTCCCCACAGATCTCCTTTGATGTCCCCTCTTATAGTCTCACCTGATGGTTTGAAAAGATGAGCTCTCCATCCTGCATTGAGCGCAGGGGCGCGTTGATAACCAGTTGCTTCACTGGCTCAAACGAATTGGTGAGTTCCAGAACAATATTGACTCTGAAAAGTATGTAGTTCGTAAGAGTTCACATGTCTGACTTTCACTCTTGTCCGATTCCTTGCAGTTTGCAGCTTGACCCCAGCGAAGAGTTCCTCGTGGTAGCTGACGAAGTTCAGGTAAGGATTTGGCTTATCCTACACAGTTCAATAAAATAAGGCCAGAATGTAACCTGTTGCTTGCTCCCTTATTCAGGTGTGGAGAGAAAATATGAAGTTCAGGGAATAATGCCTCTGGCGGTAAAATTAGGTATGTCTATTGTGGTGAGAAGAGTTCCCCTTGTTTGTCCCTTTGTCTCACCTTGTTCTTTTTGTTCCCCTTAGGGGCCGGGGTACGGCGAGGATGCAATGGAGACTGCGCTGGCCCGTGAAGAGGAATAGTACTCCCGGCGGTAATCGGGTAAGTCTATGGGGGTAGTTACTATTGCCTCGGTTTATTCCCTTGGCTCACCTTTGCTGTTCTTGTGTTCCTCTTAGGTGCCGGAGTGCGGCGGGAACGTGCAGAAGGATGCGGTGGATCGTGAGGATGCTGTGAAGGCCGAGGAGTTCAGCGCAGCGCTGCAGCAGGCGAGGCGGCGCAAGTTAAATACTTCTTTCTTCCAGCTCGAAGGTGCGGTGGATCCAGAATTCAGGTAAGGATCGAAGGTTTTGCTCTTATTCTAACCTTTTCTCCTTCTGTTCCTCCCTATGGCGCCAGGACTGACTCATTATGAGCGCGCCAGGACCGCACCCAAACAGCCCCTAGCAGGGGTTTTTGGGCTTGCTCAAAATAACTTGATGCCTGCTTCCGGGGTTGCTGGACCTGGTCTGGTTCCCCGGGGGTAGGCATCATGACAGAGGTGGAATGATGATTGGAGGATTTGCAAGGGGGGGCAGAGTGTATCATTGTTCGGGGGCAAGGGTGGTAGGTGGCGACCTGATGTGGGATATAGGGTGGGGGGGGGGTTCATGAAGTTAGGTGCTAGAGCGGAGGTTATGCGCTAGGAGGTGCGCAAGGAGGGGGGGGGCAGAGGGCCAGTCTTTGTTGATGTGGTATCTCCATCCAGCATGGGAGGTCAGTCGCTGTTGTGGGATGGAGTAGTCTAGCAGCAGAGCGATGTGGGGGTCAGAGTGGCTGCTAGTCCAGAGGGCGGGACGGAAGGTATCTGTGGCGAGATACCAAGACTAAGATGGCAGGGGGTGTTCTGAGTGGTAATGCAATAGCAGCACCTAGAATTTGAGTCACCTGGATAGAGGGAGAAAGGGCCTAACACAGGGGAAACAGTAAATGCAATTACAGAGATATAATATTAGCACCTAGATTGGGATCACCTGGATAGCAGCACTTGGTTTGGGAATAGCTAGATAGAGGGAGAAGGGTCTAACACGGGTGGACCACAGTAAATGCAATAACCATAGATGTAATAGCGGCACCTAGATGTGGGACACCTGGATAGTGGGAGAAAGGGCCTAACAAGGGGGACAACAGTAAATGCAAAAGCAGTAGATGTAATAGCATAAGATTGTAATAGCAGCACCTATATGTGAGACACCTGGATAGAGGGAGAAAGGGCCTAACACGGGGGGCAGTACCAAGTACAATAGAAGCATTAACAGGAACACAAAAGGCAGGTGGTAATCTGAAGGAATATGTTTTATATTCCTGGATATTGCTAGCTGGCAGTCAGACGAATTTTGATGGGAGGCTGTCTCAGTGCCGTTGTCTGGGACAGTCAGGCTAGATGTGAGAGGCTGTTATGTGGCACAATCTACTCAAAGCAATGTTTGGCCTAGGGCGTCTGAGAACAATATATCTCAGTTTACATAGTAAAAGGCAGTATTTGGTTGGAGTTAAATCTAATAGCAGAAGGACTCAACAGGAGGCGTTACAGTGAATTTCAACGGGTTTGTACACTTTACAGAAGAGCAGCAGGTGTAGGTCTCCTACCTGGTTGGATGCTGCTGGTTGATGGCTGCAGGCACCACAGGCTAACACGGGCCAATCCGGTCTGAACTGCCACTTTAGGAGCTGGTGTCCATTACCGAGGGTCCTTGACCTCCACGGGGGCTGCCCGGGCAGGGCCTTCCCTGGACATGTGCTTTAAGTGGGTGTCCGATGCCCAATCAGGGGAGGGGGGTGGTCTGGGAGGAATGTGGAAGGAGGGAAACAATGGGGAGGAGGGTCGGGGAGAAGAGAGCGTGATCAGGGTTTGGAGGGCTAAAATTAGGTCAAATGCAGTCCAACAGGGCCCAGGGGGGCCGACACTCAAGGTCGAGAAAAAGTGGCGTGCAGGCAGGGAGGCCAAGCAACTAGGCCAGGCAATGGCTGCACAAATCCCCAATCAGACGAGTGGGCGGGCTGGGAGGAGGGTGGAGGTAAACAAGTACAATGGGGAAGAGGATCGGGGAGAAGAGCGCGCAATCAGGGGGTGGACTTGCAAAGTTTGGTCCGGAGTGCATCATGGGTCAGTGAGTACTTGCATCACTTACTGGTGGCCCCTGGTGCATCCATAGACTTTTACGTACGAGTGTCCCCCAAGGGCAACTCTCCTTTGTTAAGGTGCCTGTGCTACCATCCTATTCCCGATTCCAAGTAATCGCTCTGCCCTTTTGTGGAGACCCTCCTTGAATAGTGGAACTTTATTCTTCATCACCTTACCCCCCCCCCCCTTCCTGCGACACTAAGGCCCATTGAAGAGACCCATTGTGTACTTTAACGCACGATCGAGTGCTGCTGCGCAGAACGTACTTTTGAGCACAAGGCACCACACTTCATAGGGATTGGACTGCCTATTAGTTAGGGTTGAGACTCTTGAAGAATTGCCTAAAGTATATTTGCACTGTATCACCCCTTTCTGTTATAGGTTGTGGATGTTGCCTTGTTGAATATCCCTTTAGGCCAATAGTTACTGTATAAATGTTCCTTAGAGTGTTAGTATTGTTAATATTGCTGTGGTTTCACTCTATGTTTGACTTAAAAGGCCTTTAATAAATGTAGATGCATTTTTGATATACACACCCGACACAGTAATTTGTGATGGTGTTTACTGTGTGTGCTCATTGTGGGATTTTGATCACCCTCACCCCTCCCGAGACCTAGTCTTAACCGCCACCAATGCTACCTTAATTGGTCGGCTTGTCCAGAAGGTTACCCTGCTGCAAGAAACTAGGCTAGGCTTCTGAAACTCTGCCCACCAGGTCAGAGTTCAGAAATCCCTCTTAACACACTGGGCATATCGGTTTTGTGTGCCACTGCAAAAGCATGTGTTATGAATGTTCTCTATGTGCAAACAAGATGCCGGAACTGCTGTTGCATCTACTTTTCGTTGTGAGAGACCTGCTTCCTCCAGGCAGTGATGTACCCATTTGTTAGCAAACGGGATTATTCGTTTATTTCGGTCTTGCTACACTTATTCAGCCTTTCGTGTAAGCTTGTACTGTATGTGCTACATCTACCCTTTGTTGAGAAGCATACACTTCTCCGGTTTGTGCTCAACTTGTTCTGTGGGTGTAAGAAACGTGCATTGCTATTCATGTAATTTTGCACTTCTGCCGTTTGTGCTGCACCTCTTGTGCGTTCAGGGTAAGCCTGCACAGCGGATATCTATGCTGTACATGTGTGTGAGGGAGGCGAGCATCACTTCGCCCTGGAATGTACATGTTCTGTTTATTTTTGTGTATCGTTGCATTGTTTCTATGCCCAAAGTGGGTATCAAGTCAACTTCCTGTTCTTTTACCAGAGCTAAAAGAAGGGAGCCTCACTCCGCAGCAGTGCCATGTTTCCTCGTACTCAGCAGCGAAACCAGGAATGCTGCACAAAACTTCACTGCTGCACCCAGCAGGTTTGAAACAAACTGTTGGTAGTAGTGAGCACCTCTTGTTGTTTGCGACTTCAGATTCCAGTGACTTGCACAAAACCTAAACTAAGACAAAAACCTGGAGGTCATTCAGTGTGCACACTGTATGATCGGCCCACCTCCAACTCCCTTCATAGGGAGAATGGAGGAATCTCTGCCCAAGTACAAATGTGTAAAGGTCCAAGTGAAGAAAACACCTGGCAGTTGGCACTGCCTGGAGGACTTTAGCATCCACTGGATCTGTAGTTGGTGCAGGCCCTCCAGCCGAAGCCTTCTTGACAGGGCATGGCCATCACTTGTTCGAGGGCATACAGAAGAATCCCACTGATGGACTAACTGATTGGATAAGAGACCGAGTGCTGAGAGAGACCCCCACCCCTCCCCACCAATCATTAGCAGATGAGAAAAGCACCCAGCATTAGGTTAAGCTCCCCCAATCTGGATCAAGCGCGGATTGGATTGTAGAAGGCATCAGAAAGTAAAGCTTCTGGGAAGGGTTTCTACGGCAGCAGGCATACAGAGAGTGTCCCAAGACATGCCCTAAGGGCTGTTCGCCTAGCAGCCTGTGTGCGCATAAATCCGACATGAGGTCAATTCATTTGTTCTACTATAAACACCCATTTCCAATTGCCAGGGCAGCTTATTTGGTGAAAATATGGATATTCAGCAAGATCAAAAAAAATACAAGATGCCTGAAAGTTTGGGGGAGAATTGGCTTTAGCTTGAAGGGGAGGGCCACCTGAACTCTCGTTAAAAACACAAAGGAATCAAAGTGGCACTTGGGCGTTTCCCAACACAGTTATCTGCTAAAGATTTTCAGAAGGTGTTTTATGTTTGAAGGCAACAAACCTACCTTGGGGGCACAAAAATAAATAAATAAATAACCCGTACAGTTTTGGTTGCCCTCACCTGTTTTTGGAGGACACGCTCACAAAAAGTATTTAAAAAAGGCCTTAAAACGGAAAGGCGCGGAGGGTGCTGTGTACACTGCAGGCTAAACTCCTTATTCTATACATTACATGTGAATCCACCCCTACCATATGCATCATCGAGGCATCGACCCCTGATCAGCTTTAGGGAAGCTGCATGAACTGCAGGGTAGGACACAAACCTCCATATACATCGGGATGCCTTGCACCCTACAACATTCATTACACAAAAGAAGCAGACGCTTTACCATTCACATCAAAGGAACAGATGCCCCTGCCGGATTCATTACTGGAGGATCAATCTCATCCCATATGCAGTAATAATCTCACACATCCTCCAGCAGTCGCAAATGCAACCTCCCACTGAGTCACACACACACACACACACCACCTTCCAGGAGAACCTCCCAACCTTGCTCTTGCTAACCCTTCACAGGTCCTACACCGCTATGGCCTGTACTACGCAAATAATGTCGCATCGTTGCCGAATTACACGTTTCAATGACAAGGTAACAAAACAATTCCATCTGTCCCAGTGCCGAACTTAAAAGTGGATCTCACCACTCCGAGGCAGCCTTTGGGCAATAAAAGCACTATACAAATGACCTATAACAAAGCCAACAAGAGGTCCCGTGTTGCCCCTTACCATATGCATTACTAATAGGAGTCAATCTCTTACCACACACACACGATAACAATCGCTAGCATTATTGTATGCAATACAGGAGGTGAACACGCTACATAACAAACTGTTCGAAATTGTGGGAGCTGTTTAGTTCCTGTCCCTAGCCTACAAAAGCCTTGTTAGCTTGAAACCAATAGCAACCAGGAGCTCCTTTCGCCTTCTCAGGCCAGCTCCTGCCTTGCACAGAAACATGCATACGACACATTAACTTTGAGTATTTGAGACTGTTGATAAGAGGACACCACCAATACACATGTAAACACAATGAATCATACATAATGGTTAAAAGGTTAATGTAGCTTCTCCGAGTAACTCCTGGTTCCCCTGCAGTAGACCCTGCCTACAAGGTGATTCCAACACCCGTGAGCTGTTTTTAGACCCAGGTCATAATTTCAAATCCTGCATAATGTAGTATGCATCGGAGAGGCATGTTCTGTTCCACAGTGTACATAATACAGGGAAGATTCACCAACCCTAAAATATGAATTGTAGAAGAGATTTGTTTCATGCCGAATACAAGCCTTCCTGAGTTGGGCATTTGTCCATGTCAGTGGTAACCCACCCATACTGTAATAACCCCTACCCCTACCATGGAATTCCACACAAGCTGAAGCAGGACTGCCCTTTCAAACTGCAGCACCCCCTCCTCCCCCCACCTCCACCAACTATTAATTCTGAGAATGTCCCCTTTTTTTTTAACAGGGCTCTCCGTCGACCAGCGACAGTGCTTCTACAGGCCCAACTATACATCACATTTTAGCCGAATCAGGTGGCGCGAGGGGCAATGTAATGGCATAGGTGTTGAGGAGAGATTCCTTGAAGAGGTGGGTATTGAGTTCTTTTCTGAATTGTAGGAGCATGGGGCGGGCCTGATGCTGGCGAGGAGGAGGTTCATAGTCTTGGAGTGTAGGCAGATGAGGCTTGTTTTCTGGTCCTTTCCTTTTTTTTGCAGCGGCAGATTCAGGTCTGCACGTGTCCTGGCTTCTTGTGGTACGCTGTCTACTGGAGATGCAGAGTTTCTCTGTGAGGTAGCTGGGTGACTTGAGGGCGTCTGCCTTATAGATGATGCAGCTAGACTTGAAGGTGATGTGTGTGCACAGTGGAAGCCAGTGAAAGTCGATGAGGGCCGGGGTGATGCGGTCATATCTGCGTAGACCCTTGATGAGGCGTGCAGCCATGTGTAGGACACTTCTCAGCGGCACAAGGGCGGACGACAGGAGGTCTTAGTGCATTGCCCCCATCCAGGTGGGATAGGACCAGTGCTTAAATAGTGGATCTAATGATATCCAGAGGGATGAAGGGCTTGACTTTCCTCAGGATGGAGAGCTCATACCAAGCAGTCTTTTTTCTTAGGTTCATAGTGATAGTTGACAGTCAAAGTTTCGACATACACAAGTTCCGACACAAAAGCATTGAAAAAAAAAAAGTTTGAAATGCATTTTTTAAAAAAATTTAATGGGGGGGGGGGTTCCCCTACCCAACCCCGTTTTCTTTTTAAAACAAACTTTTTTTCTACACAAAACTAAAAAAAAATTTTAAAAAACCGTAACATGAAAAAAAAAAATGCATTCGAAATTTTTTTTATTCGAAACTTTGTATTAGGAACTTTTGTATGTCGAAACTTTTTCTTCGAAAGTATGACTGGACACCTTTTCTTATCTATGTGTATCTTGAAGGAGAGGCGTTTGTCGATGTGGAACTAGAGGAACTTGGCGCAGGAGGCGAGCTTGGGTATGAAGCCCTCAGAGTTCATGGCTGATGTCTGGGTGTTCGGTTTTGTTGGCGAGGAGTAGGAATTCGGTCTTGGAGGGGTTGAGCTTCAAGTATGCACTGGACATCCAAGACTGGATCAGTGAGTGGCAGGTTTGGAGCATATGGATGTCCTTGATCTTGAGGTATATAGCTGTGTGTTGTTGGCGTATTAGTGGATGCGGATGTTGTGAGTGACTAGGAGGGCTCCCAGTGGCCCCATGTATAGATTAAAGATCACTGGGGAAGAGGATGGAACCAAGTGGGATTGGCAATCTAGGAGTCCATGTGAACCAACTGCTGGCGGTTGGAGAGGTAGGACTTGAACCAGCGTAGGACAAGGTCGCTGATCCCCATGCGCTGATGTACGGTGCTGATGTACGGTGTCCGTAAGCGCCTGGTGGTCTGTGTCGACAGCGGCTGAGAGGTCAGGAGGCAGAGGTGGCCGTCGTCAAGGGTGTTGAGGGTGTCGTCGACCACCTGTAGGATTGCCGTCTCTCTGCTGCATCTGGGTCTGAACCTGGATTAGTAGGGTTGGAGATCGGTGGTGTCGAAATAATGTGCACAAAGGGATTTCTATAAGCTATAGATTTGTAGCTTTCCTTCAGAGTTGTAAAACAAAGATCTAAATTGTAGAAAAGTCTCCCTTTCCTTAGATTTCTTCTGGTAATTAGCAAGTCACTTGGTCATAGTTCATTCTTGTTCTACAGGTATAACTCTCGAGTCTCCTTAAAACAATTCTTTTAAATGTTCAGTTTCTCACACTCAGTATTTCCATCAATTTAAAAGGGGCAGCGTTCTTGCCTTTTCCATTAGCTGCAATGTTTTGGTATATCCCTCGTGTACTCACCTGCCAGGGTATTTGTGACTTTCTCATCAGTCTTCCAAACAAAGGGTACGATTACTCCATTTCATACTCGTTTCTCGCAGTTTCACAATTCCACATTCACTTTGTTCCTTACTTCTGGTTTACTCTCCTGCCAGGATATTTCAAAACTGTTTCATATCTTCAAGGGTTTACTCTCCTGCCAGGATGTTGCATTACACTTTCAATAGGTTAAGTGTATCCCTATTCCCATCCCGGGTTTACTCTCCTGCCAGGATGTAAAATTAGTAAGTCTATTTGTCTTTCTCTCATGGTTAAGAGTCGCAGACTCACTGTGCGCCTGGTTCACTAATCTGCCCAGGCTTCTCCGTTCTCCAATCACTTTATTTAATATGCGGACAGCCCCCAGTTCCGGGGCATTACTCTTTCTTTCATCCACATATTATATTTGACCAAATGTGGGTCACAGTCTCAGTTTCCACTCTTCCTTTCAAACATTGGGCTTATGACCCTTTTCCAATACGGTCCATATTTACATTACCTTCTCTTTTGAGGCATCAGGTGACCGACCCATTTTCAACATAGTTAGCAAATATTTGAATTCCTTCAAATGTCACTTTGCCTCTCTCGTTTGGTTTCTGTGACATGGCATACACTTTCAGATGCCCCAGTAACCCATTCGCTTTCGCTGGGTTTACCGGGTGGCTTCAGTGTCCCTTGTGTCTCTCCTTCCTCTCCTTCTCCACTCGCTTTGGTTTGCTGACTCATTATACCACAGTGTTGGCCTAGCGCTTCTGGTCATCTTCACTGCTCCATCCCTCTTCCTTGTCTCAGTACTAAAAAGGGGCAGGGGAGGCAGATAAGGCGATTGGCCTTGGAGAATTTCGATATTTTTCATCTACACCAGAATAAGCCACATAGGTATGTTGTATAGGCACATGGATAATATTGAGAATGGGGTTGGTGGGCACAGCCTCATCTTTACTTCTGTGCTGTAATGGTGCAAATATGTTTGTTATTTGGTCCTGTTGCCAGATTCCGCACCTTTTGCGCGATGGGGTGGTTCAAAATTATGACAAGGGTAAGTCTGGGTTGGGATCCCAGACGGCTGGAAGGATCTGGGTAGTGATCACAATATTGTTTTATCAAGTTCCATTTTCATATGTATTTTCAGAATAATACTCCAAAACGTTGTGTGAGCTTTTTCAAAATTATTGAAAAGACTGGTATTTAATGGGCCTGTTGCAATATTTATTGTATGTCCAATGCATTTCGGTCACACTTGACCTTCTTTGGTGACTGTTCTATAGAAAATAAATAAACCATATGTTCAAGCCTTATCTAAATTCACACCAAATATTTTTCTGCACAAGAAATAATACTTTTAACCTTAAATTGCCTTTGCATTATGGCCACTTTATTATTTTCTCCATATTGGGTAGTGATTCTAATAACTGTTTTACTCTGAGTCTTATGCCATCTGAATCTGTATGACAATAGGTAGAATTGTCCTCTTACTGATGTTTCAATTGTCACATTGTTTGCAAAAGAATTTTGTTTTCAAAAATAAACATTTTTAAATAAGGTTTTTACAATCCAAAAGGTGCATCATACCTTCTTTTTCACTGTGTTCTAGTAACTCTCCTCTGGACTAGTTTGGTCAACCTGTATATTAAAACATACAATAGTTTCAAATGGGTATCCCTAATTTTACAGTTAGAATTTGAAAGTGTTAGCATCAGAGTTTCAGCTCCCATTAGGGAGATTCTTACCTTATTCCGAAAAATTTCGGTCAGCAGGGCACCAGGCTCGTGTGAACACATGTGTCTGAGTGCACTGCTTGTTTATATATGCTTAAAATGGCGCTGGGTATTTTGGTTTCTGTTTTCTTTGGATAATCTTGTTCCAGTCTGCTTATATTGTAAAACAAGCCTTGCCATGGGGTTTACAAGATGGTTATATGTATACAATGGTGTTTTAAGCCAATTGTTGTGCTTTAGTGATATACATTTCCAAATGTCTGTGTATTTTCGAAAAGTATCAATCAATGCACGGATTACCGCGATATGCGTAATGTTACGAGGGGTTGAAAGGGGCAACTAACTGGAGAGCAGATGAACAAAAATTACAAAATGTCCTATAAATATTCCATGCTAACCATGGTGACTTGGGTATCCAAACTCGGACACATTAATGA
Source organism: Ambystoma mexicanum (assembly GCF_040938575.1). Taxonomy (NCBI): domain Eukaryota; kingdom Metazoa; phylum Chordata; class Amphibia; order Caudata; family Ambystomatidae; genus Ambystoma; species Ambystoma mexicanum. Next base: position 1,133,933,860 of record NC_090932.1, on the reverse strand, counting down.
AGAATGTTAATTATACACACAAGTGTTTTATACATTGTAAAAAAAATTGTGAAGAAGCCAATCCACTTTTTTGTGGTTTTCAAAGTTTCTAAGTTGTGCTGGTGTGATCTGGTGTTACACTGTATCTTACTTGACTACGAAGTAGCTCTGTCCTTGGGTTTCGTCCATACCATAGTATTTGCAGTCCTTGGCTATCATCATTTTACATGGATATCGTTGTACATGTTTATTTGTTCCAAGAGAGAGGGTTTTTTTTGTCCTCGACAGATCAAACTTTTTCGATGATAAAAAAAAACATGTATCGTTACATTCCTCATTCAGGCCTCCTGTGTGTAATGAGATACATTTTTCTATCCAGTAGTTTTCTTTCTGACTTAAAAGTCTATTAATATCCACATTTGTACCTCTTCTTATTTCTATTGTGTCCAATATTTGGAATTTGATTTGTACAATTTATCTGGATACCGGCGACTTGATGTTACCGGTTTGTATATTTGACTGATGTTCATTCCACCACAATTTTGCCTTCCTTGTGGTTTGTCCAACATAGTATTTGCAAGCAACAAAGAAGAAGAAAAGGGGTCACGTCCCACTAGAAGGATCAAGCAGGGTAGATTGCTCTCAATCTAGGAGCTCAATGAGGGGATAGGCCAGGTCAAGGATAGTGTAAAATCAATCAATCTTCATTATTCACATATCAAATTACATACACATAGTGCTGAATCCATGGTAAAACAGCTTAAAAACAACCAAACAATGTTAGATGTCTACAATTAAAGTGCATAGTTATCTACTGATCATCCTGCAATGCGGGATAAACATAAAGTGCATAGTGCAATTGCAATTTAGAAACAATGCACAAAGAAGAAATCCAATTTTCAAAAAATTTCAAACAGACTGTTTAGGTCGGAATGGTGACAAGTAGTGCAAATCGGTTTACAATCATTGCATTTTCAACTGGTCAGATCATTTTAAATACAATTTGGAATTGGGGACAATATTAGAAGATCACAGGGGATACTACTTTCTGTTTTCACACTCAGTGTATTTTGCTTTTCCCCTTTTCCCTATATATTTTTTGGTTGGAATTGTGCGATGAAAATTGGATTTCTTCTTTGTGCATTATGTTTCTAAATTGCAATTGCACTATGCACTTTATGTTTATCCCGCATTGCAGGATGATCAGTAGATAACTATGCACTTTAATTGTAGACATCTAACATCGTTTGGTTGTTTTTATGCTACGATTTTCTTTATCCTGTGGCTTTCTGTAGAATATTTGATCACATATTAGGAGGTGTTTCTTTGGTGTTTTTTTCCCTCTCTCTAATATTGTTTTTCTGTCAATGTTTTTGATTTTGTTCAATGAGCTGTTAATCTCTTCTCTCGGGTATCCTCTTTGTAAGAATCTTGTAGCCATCTCTTTCTGCATTCAGTCTCATCTTGCACTATTTTCTTCACTCGAAGAAATTGACTGTACGGAAGGCTCTTTAAATGTGTTTGGAGGATGAAAGCTTAAATCGATGTTATAGATTGTTGCGGTCACTTGGTTTACGGTAGAAGGTTGTTATTAGTGTGGAATCTCCGTTTATAACAGTGACGTCTTGGAAGTTAACTTCTTGATAGCTGTGAATTGTATTCACTCATCTATGGTGTTGAGAAACTCTGCAAATGTTTGGAGCTGTTCTTCAGTACCTTTCCAAAAACTTCATCAACGTATCGGCCCCAGCAATGGAGGTGATGTTTCCAAATGGTGCGATTAAGGACATTGTCAGTTTCAAATTGGTGCATGAAGGCGTTTGAATAGCTCAGGGCCAATGGTTGCCCCCATAGATGTATGTTAGGTAAGATTTTCACAGAACTGGTAAATCTTCCTGACCTGGTTCAACCCCAGAACTTTTTGCTTTACTAGTGGGATATTTTTCCTTAATACCTCTGTGATTGGGAACCTTCTTCCACACAGAATCTTTTACTCTTTTTATGGGTGACTCTCCATAGTGTCTTTTTAAAGTTACCCTCTTTAACGACTTATTGGGAATATGTGCCTGTTGCTGGGCTACCTAGGGGCTCCCCGTTAAACTTTCTTTTGCTAACCTTGTGAGAACTACAGTCACCAAGGGTAGAAAGGATCTTTGGATCCCTTTTACATTTTATTCTGTGAAGCCTTATGTGGACTGATGGGGAGATAAAATGTATCCCCCTTCACATTATAACTAACAATTCTGTTAGAGGGAGAAGCTTAACTTCAACGGCTGGTGGCGGCGATCAGTGCAACTTTACCACAGGCTATGTTCACAGCTGCAATACAGGCACCCAAGGGTGCTCATTTTACCAAAATGAACCGGTCTTCTTTTTTCACCATTTTAGTGTTTCTTGTTCCTTCCCCCTGACATCCAGTGCGGGAAATTCCTTTTTGTGATTTTTATGTTCGGCGGGAGTGCCCTGCACTCTCCGCCTAGGCCCCAGTCTGTCTGTGGGCAGGAAGCGAGGGAGGAGTCCAAAACTCCATAGCCTTTTGTCTTCCTCCTTGCCTGAATGGGGACAAATACCAGTGGGGGGTTGTCTGTCCTGATTGGACAACCAGACCACCCCTACTTGTAAAATGCAGGGAGAGAATGCAGAGGTTGTGCTGCAGTTCCTGTTAAATACTGCGAACCTGGAAGCTGAAAAGTAGTCGACCACTGGAACCGAAACCAAAGAGGATGATGAAGGAAAAGCAGCTGAGATGATTCCCAGCAACCATAGAGCCTGCTGTAGCTCTCCCTTCTAATCGACCTGGGGACTCCAAAAACGACAACCCAGACGAGACCCACAAGAAGACCTGAATTTTGGAGGCATCCCACACGTTGCTGCGATCCTACGTTGATGCAATACCCCAATACCCTGGGACAACGAGCTACTGTGCAGTGCACAGTCTTCCAAATCTCGCTGAAACTTCGTGGGCATCCTGGTGGATCTCCAAAGACCCAAAGAGTGCTGGACCTTTGTAACGACAAGAATTCAACCTCGATTTTCTGTCTTCTTCTGTGCTCCTTGAAATCTGCAGAACCGCATTCCTTGCCTAGAGCCTTCTTCATCAAGCCCCACTGCAAAGTTCCTTCATAGGTCTTGTTTGCAGTGACCACGACAAGGATTCCACTGACCGGTTATTTGGCTGCAGACCCAGAAGCCTTCCTGCCGCAAAATCTTCTTTAATGCGGAGGTACTGTGTTGGCTTGGGTATGTACTTACCTTACGTCTCTTAGGATTTCTGTCTAGCTGGGGCGTTTTCTGTGATGGGTAGGGCTCTTATCCAGTGCACCCAGTCCCACTGCTAGAATCCTGCTGTGGTGTCTTCTGCAAAGCCCCTGGACCCTCTTCTAACTCTAAAGTAAAGTACTGAACTCATTGCCCAGTCTTCCTAAGGAACTCTGTCTTTTGCTACTTAAGAACCTATCCGGACACTGCCTGTTGGACACTAGATCCTAGTGACCCCCCAACACTCATGCTCCAAGAATAAGGGAAAGACTTTTTAAGGGATTGGGCCTTAAGTGTTTAAAAGTTACTTACTTGTAAAAGAGTTGGTTGGTAACTGTAATTCTAAGAGTGAACAGTTATAAATGTTCTTACATACCTTGGATGTGTGATGCACTATTCTTAAAAGTATGGTTAACATCTTTTCTTTCCTTAGAAACTGTTTGCCATTCTAACAGAAGGTAGATGTGGAGGTATATTACTGTCCTGTGATTAGGTTGTGCCTCTTCCCAAAAGTAATGTGTTGGTTTCACCAGATTATTCCTGCAGGATCATTGTACGAATGTCCCCCAACTGCGTCTTGCTTTCCCTGAAATGCTGTTAGCCTGTCCAGAATAAGTCTGCATTAGGTTGTTGCCTACCTAGAATAACTGAGCTATTCAGTAAAGTGTAACATTAGGGTTTTTCTTTCCCTGTGCTATCTAGCCCAGAGTATGTGGTTCTAACTGTCCCTTATAAGTCCTACATCAGTCACTTGTATAGTTGGGAAAGATCTAACCTAGACTCCTTGTGAGATATAAAAAGTATATGGGTTTTACTTAATTTGAGTTAGCTGTGTCCCATCCAAAAATAAGTTACCAGAGTTACTGCTCATCTCAATCTGTGTTTCACTGCACCCGTCATTGAATATTACATCCTTAGGTTTTACTCACCTAGTCTGTGTGTTATCACAAAAGTTGTTATAGGTTTTTTACTGTACCTGGAATAAGTGTTCCACTATTCACAAAAAGTATATTGTCCAGTTGACCGATTGTGTGGTGTATTCAGAGTCACTGTACAACTGGTAAGGTCTACTGCCCTTGCATTACGGAATGCAATTGTGAAAGTAACCTTTGGTTTTTAATCCCCAAGAATAGATGTGACCTATACTGAACGTGTATGAAAAGGTTTTGACTTCCCTAGAACTACTGTTAAGCATTTCAAATAAGGTTTATACTTGAGTCTGTGTACCTTCAAGTACAGTGTTGCGTTTTTTTAATAATTGTGATTTCATATAATGTGTTAGTGCTTATTTACCCCTAGATTTATCTGGGCCTTTTTACAAACATAGTGTTTCTTTGGAACATTTGTACTACAATTTCAATTGAACTGATTCTACAGCCCTCTCTCCCTTCCTAAAATGGGGCTGGCTGCTCTGTCTACGCTATCATGTACTCAGGTGGTACAGCTTTATACTAAGAGTGGGGTCTTGTACTGCCACAGATCAATGGTTTTGATGAAGGTGGTAGCACTTCAGAAAAACTGCTATGTCCAATATGTGTTCTAGGTTCTTTTGCATTTCAACAGTAGGGTCTGAGCCTTTTAGACTATAAATTGATCGGTATGCTAGTTGATTAAAGCACTCTTCATCGTAGTCTTTGGTATCTTGTATTACTAGGGCTTCCCCTTTATCTGCAGGTTTAAATGTTACACAAACACCTCTCATCGTCAATTTTAACACACGCAAAACAGGTGATGAGACGAGACATAAGAACCCTAAGGAAGTCAAGTAAAACTGCTAGCGACGTAAATGCAATCAAAAACGCAATACGAACACGTCGGCAACAATACCGTAACTGGTTGAAATCACAAAAACTGATAATGGAGCAAGATAAGGCTGAGCAGCTGATGAGGCATTTAGTCCAAAAGAATTCCCGAGAAATTTGGGCAATTTTGAATGCAGGAAATTCGAAGTACCAGTCACTACCATCAAACGAGATTGAAGCAGACTCATGGGAAAAGCACTATGGCAACATCTTTTGCAAAGCATCTAAAGAGGACGTCAGCAAACTAGCACAAGAGTTGACATCTTGGAAACTGCTAATAACAGGGGAAGACATAAGCTTTGCGATACGATCTTTGAAAAACTCTCACGCAGCAGGCCCAGATTTAATATCAAATATGATGTTAAAAAAGAATGAGGAGCAATGGGCTATTTTCATCGAACAATTGTTCACCCATGTGCTCACATCCGCAACGATACCCGACTCCTGGCGTGATATGATTATTGTGCCAATTTACAAAAAGGGCAATCGGGCGGATCCGTCCAACTACCGCCCAATTGCCCTGCTAGACACCATAGGAAAATCTCAGAGCAAATCTTTGACATCCGACAAACAGGTTTCACAAAAGGTGTGGGGGTGGAGGTGAACCTGGTGCTCCTAAACATCCTCAAATATAAAGCCAAAAGGCAAAGACAAGATTATTCCTCGCTTTCATAGACCTGAGAGGAGCTTTCGACAGCGTAAATCGCAACAAACTGTGGCAAAAATTGGAAAACTGGAATTGCCCAAGAAACCTCGTCGAGCCAATTAGAGCTCTGCATACTCAAACCACCGTCAGCATAAGACTAAACAATCAAGGCACCCTATCCAATAGGATACCAACAAGTATAGGTGTGAAACAGGGATGTCCACTGAACTCTTTAAATTGTTTATCCCAGACATCCCTGCCCATCGCACAGATGTGCAATGCTTTCCATCAAAAGTGAACATCATCAAAGTAGGCTGCTTAATATACGCTGACGACGTGGTTCTTTTGGATAGGACTCAGATAGGACTCCAACGGCAACTATCAAACCTTCACGAATACCTGCATAAAAACGACCTGGAGCTAAACTCTGAAAAAACTAAGATCATCATCATCGGCCAAGGCCATTCAAAAAGACAAAAAACCTTCAAGTGGAAAATTGAGGATAACTGCCTAGATACAGTCAACTCAATAAGATACTTGGGAATTATCTTCAACAACTCAGTCCATGAACATCACTGGAAGGTCTATATGGTCAACCGAATGATCCAATTCGGCATCCAAGGACAGCTGTTGAACAGAAGTTATGGCAAGTTTGGCCTTGCACCAGTCTTGATTTTCTACACCCAAAAGGTGGTTCCTGCAATCACCTTTGGTTCAGAATCAGGCTGGAATATAGACGTCTCATTCTGGCAAAGTTGGAAGGAATCTTCTGGCGGCATGTTTTGAAGCTTCCTACCTATATTTCAATGACCCAAATCCGATACGAACTCTCACTAATCTCTTTACACTCTCATGTAATGTGGAAATCTTTAACAGTATTGTGAAAGATGAATGTCTCCAACAGCGCCTGCTTTCCAAATCTTCTCTGCTACAGGCGAAACAGGGAATTTGAAACTTCTTGCTGAGTGGAAACAAATCATGCTGTCGATTCTTGCCACTGTTGATCTCAACCTGAACGATCTGCTGCTGAGACCACAACAAGTCATAAAAAATTTCGAACAATGGTGCTGGATTTTGAATAATGATTTAGGTCTTTCGATGCCGACCACCTTAGATGCTGGAATAGGGGAACACAAGCTAAATGTGACAAGTAACTATTTAAAAAACTGCCCGTCTCGACATCACCGCAAGCAGTTTTTAAGGTTCCACTTAAATGCTGTAAAAACAAAAGAAATGATGTGGAACCATCACTTTGAAGAAGTGAAAGACAATATATGCCGCTTCTGTCATTGTGAAATTGAAACTTCGGAACATCTCCTTACTAGTTGCAAAGAAACCACTGCCAAACGGATGATGCACTTGGGAGGCTTTATTCCAGTGGACGGTAACAGTCGAGACTGGTGGTCATACGCGGCAGCTGGACACTGTATAAAATTAAGCTGTGCCGTAGTTGACTACATGGACTCTTTACGACTCGATACAAATTTTATTTGATACACAAAGTGACGGTTAGCACCATGGAACTAAGTTTTGGGAACTTTTTTGATACATATGGTTATACTGTAATAAAAGTCAGATGTCACAATGTTCGCATTGAGACATGGCGGACTGGTGTTTCAATAAAAAAAAAGAAAGTGTGATATTTTCGTCTGTGAACAATCTTTGGATGATATTCAGGTCTTTTCTTTGGAAGTTGTTTCTCTTTGATGGTGTAAAAGATAGTTTCTTAAGGTCACTGGTGACCAAGTCGATTATTGGGTAATTGACAAGTGGAATAAAAGTACTCTTAGGCTTGAATTCCATATCTCCCCTTATCTCTCCTCCTCTCGTTCTACATTCCCTCACGCTCCCTTCGCTCTGCCGACCACTTCCTTCTCACTGTTCCTCCCTCCCTTTGTGCCTCATCCCGTTTCCGCTCCTTCCATCTCCTAGCCACCCTACATTGGAACTCCTTACCTCTCTAACTCCGCTCCATTTCCACCTTTTCCTCATTCCGAACTTCCCTCAAATCTCTCCTTCTCCATTCCCCGTCTTGAATCCTCTCCCCTTCCCGCTCCTCTCCCTCCTTGCCATTTCTCCTTGAAATGCTTCTACTGTTACAATGGTTATTTCATATGTATCCTGTTATAATGTGCAGCGCTTTGGTGTAAAGCGCTATAGTAACACAAATAAATACAAATATTGTCTGGTGGTTCTTCCATGGAATGATTCTCCATTGTTGTAAAGAAAGCCTTCAATCTCAGTTTTCTCGAAAATTTGAACAATTCTATTTTCTTTTTGAACAAGTTGGAATTGTATGTGGGGACAAAGTTCAACCTTCCTTGGAGTAGTGTGTTTTCTAATTTACTGAGAGGATGACTCGAGGAGATGGATAACACATTTTTCCTGAGGTTCTGTGATGCGTTTGATCGCTGGCCTCTGCCTCCGTCCACCCCTGGTACTTTTTTTCTTGCTCCTCTTCCTAAAAAAAGGTTGCTCGCAGCGGTAGATCCTCTTCTTGTTGGGTTTCTGCTATTTGTGCTAGTTCCGTCGCCTGCCTCTTGCTGGTCAGTTCCGGTTTCTGGTCCGCTGTTGTCTTGGTCTGAGGAACTTGTAGAATGACTGGGTGTTGGATTCTGCCTGTATTTATCCATCCAACTATAAACTTCATTGAGATAATCATTAGTGCCCCTACAAAATGTCCTTAATTTCCAGTTCGGTGTGATATTCTGAAAGACTGTTATTTACATCTTCTAAGATTTTCTCTAGGTCTGTGGCAGATAGAAATACAAGCTGAGCTCACAAATGCACTAAGATTTCACTCACAAGTTTGTCTTATTCTTTTGAGAGTTCTTGTACCGTCAGTAAAATCAAGTCCAGGTAACATTGTCCCCACTTGCGGACAAATTCGCAACTTTCTTTACACAATGTTGGTCATAAGGGAATTCTTAAACCTTGAAGAATTCTTTGGGCTCGATAATATTTTGTTAACATTACTGCATGTCATTTTCTGTTAATCTCCTTCTGAATAAGTCTTTCCAAAGTCTTGTTTCTCGTGCTTGGATCCGTTACGGTGACAGTCCTTCCTGTATCTCTGACAATTCAAGATTGCATTGATCTGCTCTGGGCTGAAGCTCAGGGTTTCTGCTTTCTTGTCTGTGAGGTTGCTTAATTCTTAATAAGACATCATTATCAGTCAATGCATGCCTCTACTCATGGTGTTCAAATATGATTCCAAACTAATAACCCTCTACCGTACACCAACTGCCCGCAACAATCTATTACATCGATTAAGCTTTCATCCTCCAAACACCTTAAAGAGCCTTCTGTAGTCAATTTCTTCGAGTGAAGAAAATAGTGCAAGATGCGACTGAATGCACAAAACAAATGAAAGAGATGGCTACAAGATTACAAAGAGGATACGCAACAGAAGAGATTAACAGCTCATTGAACAAAATCGAAAACATTGACAGAAAAATAATATTAGAGAAAGAAAAAACCTCTAAATATATGTGACCAAATATTTTACAGAAAGCAACAGGATAAAGAAAATTGTAGAAAAACATTGGCATTTATTATCAGAAGACAGAACATTAGGGAACCTTTATTCAACTTCACCAATGTTTGCATATACACTGAGTAGGAACTTCAAAGGCATGCTAATGTGAAGCGATGTAAAACACTCAAAGAGAAAACCACTAAAGGAAAGGTACCTATCTTTGTTTAAATTGCTCAAACTGCAACATGTTCCAAAAAGTCGATACCATGTTCCATCCAAATACAGGAGGAAAAATATACCTGAGGAACTATGCAACAGCTAACATAATTTACAGTATAAAATGCCCATGCAGCAAATACTATGTTGGACAAACCACAAGAAAGGCAAAATAACGGTGGAATGAACATCGTCAAATATACAAACCGGTAACATCAAGGCTCTGATATCCAGACACTTTAAGAAGCACAACATCAAATTGCACAAATCAAATTCCAAATATTGGACACAATCGAAATAAGAAGAGGTACAAATGTGGATATTAATAGACTTTTTAGTCAGAAAGAAACCTACTGGATAGAAAAACGTATCTCATGACACCCAGGAGGCCTGAATGAGGAATGCAACTATACATGTTTTCTTTAATAATCACACAATTTTGATCTGTCAAGGACAAAGAATCCTTCTCTCTCGGAACAAATACACATGTACAACAATATCCATGTAAAATGATGATAGCCAAGGACGGTAAATACTATGGTACGGACGAAACCAAAGGACAGAGCTAATTTGTAGCCAAGTAAGATACAGTTTAACACCAGAGCACACCAGCAAAACTTAAGAAACTTTGTCAAAAAGCTAATCCAGTATTTTGCAGTTTTCCATATTTTTTTTTACCACAATGTAGATATCACTTGTGTGTATAATTTTTTCTTTTTTAGATGATTTGGTTTCATTTCCAAAACCTTGCATTTTAACTTAAAATGAGATTACTTTAAGTCAGCAATACTTTCCCAAAATTTCACAAGTGTGCAAATGTCTTTTTTGTTATCACCCAATAGAAATTTTGCCCATCTGTCTTCAGGCGATAGTTGTATCAAAGATTTCATATAAAACTTTCTAAAAGTAGATGGGCATTGCATAAAGATATGTTCTAGTGTTTCCACAACAGTTTTTTCTTTGCAAAAGCGGCAGAAGTTCAAATCGCTGGGTATTAATTTCCTCTTTGCCATAAGTTCTCTCGTCGGGAGGATATTTAAATGGAGTCTTAAGTAGGTGTCCCTTATGTACTTGTCTGGGAACAGTAACAAATATTTTGGTAGAATGTTCACCGGTTTATTGTCAGAATTACCATTTAAATTTGCATGATATTTAGACTTTTGTTTGATTGTTTCAATCCAGTCATTGCCGATTAGTTTCTTCATGACTTTATGGGGTCTTCTTAGTAACATATCCTTTGAGATATCAGCTTCAAGTAGGATTGATTCGATGTGACTTTTCCATATTTCAAATACAGTTGTATTGGATCTAATGGATTCTGTGTTGAATATCCGTAGCACTGGAATTTTTTGCTCTGTGGTTATGTGGTTATTTTTCTAAATAGATCCAGTTTCTTCCGTGTTATGAGTGATTGCATGGAGACTGCAAGGCCAACACAAATCTTCTTGCTATGGGTAGCGATTTTGGGAGGGATAAAACTTTCCTACAGAAGATCCCTTCCAGTTTGTGCCAGATGTCCGGATCGTTTGACGGTGGAAGGTTACGATTAGTTTCATCGAAAATTTCCCATATTTCCAATGCAGAACTCGACCTTGTCTTGCAAGAGAGAGGGCTTTGATTTTTCGGTGTAACATCCATTCATTTTCTGTTGAGGATTGATTCACCCAAATTCCTAGATATTTAGCAATTTCACCTGTATGATTTTATACAGGAATAGGGCTTTGTTGTTTTCCTTGGTCGCTTTTTTTAAAGATGTCAAATTCATTACTTTACTTTTATGGGCGTTGACTTTCAATTTATTCAGTTCCATGTATGTTTCAAGGATTGTAGTCCTCTCTTGTTTTGCGAAAGTAAGACAACGTCATCTGCCTAGGTTATGCAGGATAGCAGTGTCACATTTAATCTCAGAGGATTTGTTTCAGGTATTTATATTCTTTTTTCAAAGTCAGATGTGAAAAGATTAAAAAAAGTGTTGCTGCCAAGGGGCTGCCCTGCTTTAGGCCATTCCGGGTAGTTCTAGAATCTGTCATCATACCAGACTTGGACATCCTTACTCTTATCGATGTATTAGAGTAGAGTTGTTTGATAGGTTCTACTATGTTCGCGGGACAACCCCAGGTTCTAAACTTTTCCCATAGTAGTTTTCTGTTCACAAGATATAACGCCTGTTGTAAATTGACAAATATAGCTAGTAGGGTGGTTTTGGTTCTGATCGCTTCTTGCTTTACATGATTTAGCAAAAAGAGGTTGATATTAGTACCGATATATTTTACAAACCCAGTTTGTCTCGTTGCATTGATGTTTGCTTCTTTTGCCCAGGATTGCAATTGTTCTAGCAATATTCTTGCAAATATCTTTCCTAACGGATCTAACAGGGCAATCTGTTTGTTATTGCGGGGGTCCATTGGATCACCCCGTTTAAATATCGATATCAAAACTGCTAGCTGCCAAGAGGGTAGGATCTTATTGATGTATAATTAACATTCTTCATTTTCTTTATTCACCAAGGATTCAACTTCTTGAATCCTTGGCGTCCCCCTTGCTCATTTCATTTCTTGAATCTTCCCATCTGTTGGACTCTGTTCAATCTGTTTTCAGGCCTGGCAGGGGCACAGAGTGTTTTGGTTTCCATTCAGGGCGACATGACCAGGCTAGTGGACTCAGGTGGCGTGGGTGCCCTGCTTTTATTAGATCTGTCAGCAGCATTCGACACTGGCAACCACCCCATTCTGTTGTCCCGTCTTTCCCAGGTGGGTATATCTGGGCAAGTACTGGCCTGGTTCATGTTGCTCCTGGTGGACTGCACCCAAACCCTTGACATGCCTCCATTTCCTTCTGCCCTGTGTCGCCTCACTTGTGGAGTGCCACAGGGCTCTTCCTTGTCCCCGATTCTATTTAATATTTACATCTCAGCCCTTGTTGGTCTTATCCGCTCCTTCGGCGTCAGATGCTATTCCTATGCTGACGACACCCAGATCCCGATTAGTTTAGATCTTGATCAGACTGAGGTGTCGTCATGCCTACGAGTGTGTCTGGCGGCTGTGGGAGATATGGATGAACCGCAACTGGATTAAATTGAACGTTGAAAACACAGAGCTCATGGTGGTTGGGTACCCCCTTAACCCTCACTCTGAGTGTCTTCCTTTCAGCCGCTCTCTCTTGGCCCTCTCCTGAGACCAGTGGCGAAAGAGAAAAACCTGGGCGTGGTGCTCTCCACTACCTTGTCCATGGATAATCAAGTGATGGCTGTCTGCCTGTCAGGGCACTCATCTTAAACTGCTTAAGAAAAGTGCTGCCCATGATTCCTGCCTCTCCCCGTCCTCCGGTGGTAGCAGCTATTGAACTATACCGGTTGGACTACTATAACTCCCTTTATCTGGCACAGCCTAATGGGTTGATACAGCGGCTCCAACGCCTTCAGAATCTTCCATCTCTCCATTGGCCCCCAGTGGCGCAACGCATCGATTTTCAAGCTCTTTGTATTTTTCATCGGACACTTCATGATCGGGGGCAGAATTTCTTAGAGCTAAGTTTATTCGCTACTGTCCCACGCTCTGCCTGGGATCAGCCTCTGCCGATCTATGCGTGGCTGCCGCCCGCCATGAGCGGATTGGATAGCTCCAAAAAAAAAAAACATCCAACCATTTGGCTTTCAGGAAGGCCCTTAAAACATTGCTGTTTTAGGTGGAGTTCTTGCTCTGGCTTCCTTACCCTCTAGCGCCAAGATACCTTAGGGTGACCGTGCCCTGTAGAAGTTTCTACAACATAACATTTATTAATGTGTCAGAATTTGGATACCCAAGTCACCATGTTTAATACATGGTTAGCATGAATATTTATAGCAAATGTAGTAATTTTTGTTAATCTGCTCTCCAGTTAGTTGCTCCTTTCAACCCCTTGTAACAAAACGCATCACGGTAATCTGCGCTTTGATTGATACTTTTCGAAAATACACAGAAATGTGGAAATGTATATCACTTAAGCACAACAATGGGCTTAAAACACCATTGTATACATATAACTAGCTTGTAGCCCCCATGGTAAGGCTTGTTTTACAATATAAGCAGACTGGAACAAGATAATCCAAAGAAAACAGAACCCAAAATAGCCAGCAACATTTTAAGCATATATAAACAAGCAGTGCACTCAGACACGTGTGTTCACGCAAGCCTGGTGCCCTGGTGACCGAAATTGCTCAGAATACAGGTAAGAATCTCCCTAATGGGAGCTGAAACTCTGATGCTAACACTTTCAAATTCGAACTGTAAAATTAGGGATACCCATTTGAAACTATTGTATGTTTTAATATACAGGTTGCCCACACTAGAAGTCCAAAGGCGAGTTACTAGAACACCGTGAAAAAGAAGGTATGATACAACTTTGGATTGTAAAAACTTTATTTAAAAATGAAAGATTCTTTTGCAAACAATTTGACAACTGAAACAGGAAGACAGTAAGAGAACAATTATATCTATTGTCATACAGAATCAGAGGGAATAAGACTCAGAGTGAAACAGTTATTGGAATCACTACCCACTAAGGAGAAAATAAGAAAGTGGCCATAATGCAAAGGTAATTTATGGTTAAAGTGTTATTCCTTGTACAGAAAACGACTTGGTGTGAATGTAGATTAGGCTTGAACATCTGGTTTATTTATTTCTTTTCTATAGAACAGTCCCCAGAGAAGGTCAAGTCTGACCGAAATGCATTGGACATACAACAAATGAAGACAATTTTGAAAATGCTCACAACTTTTTAGAGTATTATTCTGAAAATACAAATGAAAAAAACAGAACTTGATAAGACAAGGAATATTGTGATCACCGCCCAGGTCCTTCCAGCCGTCTGGGATACCCAACCCAGACTTACTCTTGTATAGGCACATGGATGTCATTAGAAATAATCGCTGCAAGATTATTTTGGTCTAGTATTTTTTGTCCCTCTGGAGTTTGTCTTCCCCCAAGTGATCCTCCCACAGATAGCCACCCCTAGGGTTGGGAATCCGGTAGCTTCTTCCTTTCCATGGCCACAAGCTGAGAGTGACTTTCTCCAGGAAAGGAGCGATGACATTGCCAGATTCATCCCAGTGCCCAAACATCCGAGTCACATCATGTATTAGTGTACTCCTTCTGCCCTCATGGGCGTCTTACCAACCCCATTCCACCTCTTGTTAATATATCAGTCCACCCTCTCCCAGGAACTACCTTCCCACTTCCGCACCTCCCATAAACTCCACCACCACTGCTACATGTGGAGAACCTTACCTGCTTCTACCCATTGCACAATATCAGACAAAAGCCAGGATCTCTGTATTGTTATTTCTGCCCCTTACCACCTAATATCTACAGTAACCAGGCCTTAAATTGGTAGAAAAAGAAAGCTTATAATCAGTCACTTAACCAAAACTGGCAATAGTTTTAACTTCTTAAAAACGTAGTAAAAAGCAGGAGAATCTTCGTTATAAAAACACTGGCACTGCTTTTATCAGACAACTTTATAGTTTCTTTGTTCTTTGTTAATTCTGGTTTGATGGTGAGAATATAACCATCAAATACTGTCCCTGCACCCTTCTGCGTAGTCATTATTTTTCCCAAACATTGCAGCACTGGTGGGACACTGAACCTGCAAAATTTCTTTAGAATCTGAGAGTAACCCTGAATCATCATTGCAGACATTCCAACGGCACCAGACAGCAAGGATAATAATACCAGTTCATTGGCACATCAGCACACCTGGATTTTGTATACTGAAAAGGTTACGTCTGCCAAGCATAAAGATGTGTATGATTTGTGGGGTTTTTCTAAGAATGTCTGGGAAAGTGAGGGAATACAATTGCTACAAGTCTAATGTGTTTGATGATGCCAGGCAATGAAGTGTCCTTGGGTTTGCTTTGTTTACCAGCATTTACCTAGTTTCAAAGAATGTAGAACTTAAAGTGAGATGCCTTAAGTAGGAATGCTGAAAAACAGTGATTTGACCTATATCACACAAATTGGTTAAGGCGTGGCAAAAGGGTTCAGGGCGGGGACAAACAACTTGTCCACTAGTACACATCTGGCAGTTGAGTGTACAGTGAGCCTGGGCCTTCCCAATTAAAGTTAATGCCCAGACAGCCTTTGGGTGGCCTGATCAGTTTTTTTTGTTTTTAAAATACACTCCTGCTACTTTAGATCCAGTAGCTACAACCTATTCAATTGTTGGCAGGTAAGAGATCAGACATTGAGAGATTGCCAAATACTGTGATACAAGATTAATCACAAAGTGGAGAGGTCAGCGGAGAGTGATTTGCCCATGGAGACACAATTAGGGTGTGGTAGAGGTTCCTGACCTGTAACCAGTAACCTATCTTGCCGTTATAGGAACCTGCGAGTTACAGTTTCACATAGAGGTCAACAGATGTTTCCTTAAAGGAATTTGATATGTATGTTGGGCTCTATATTATCACAGATTGAAAGCTTTAAATTCATCATAGCCACTGGGAATTGCTCTGCGCAGTTTTCCATTTCACTATTAATAAGAAAAACAGTTCCATTAAAAGAGGATCAACATTATGTGAAGATGGGCCCAACAGTACTCAGATGACATCTCCACCGTTGGATCCAACTACTGTCTCTAGCCTAAGTCACAGAAAGTGTGTTGTAGAGTACGGAGCAACTGTTGATTACCTGCTAGCCCCAATAAGAGGCTCTGCATGACATTTCAGCCTTATTGACCCCCTCCTCACGTTGCGCTGCTCGGAAGCATGTGTCAAAGGTCACCGGCTAGTTGATGCAGAGGTGCTGGACGTCCGTGTCCGGTGGAACAGGAGACGTCCACTGGGTGAGACTGGAATGAGAGCATACTCCAGAAGCGCAGAGCTGTGCACCTGCACAGTTCTTTGCAGCTGAACCAGAGGAGTGCGTAGTGGTGCCTACAGCAATAGGGAAATCCTTCTGGAGAAGACCTGCATCCGGGTGCCTGAGTTGGAGGATCTCCCGATACCAAGGTGTGATGGCAGCCATCTGATAATGCAACCTGCTTTCTGACGTTAGGAGCTGGGTTAGCCATACATACACAATGAGAACAGCAAAGTTTAGGGATCAGGCGGATCTCTTTGGAAACTGGCACGTGCACGGTAAGACACGGGAGCCTGCCTCTGATGTGGCCGACCACACGAAAGGCCACTCAGACGGGGAGATTAGGAATAGTGATTTGTTGGAAAAGCTTAATAAAATTAGTTATCATGGATAGTTGGAAGGCAGGGTTCAAAATTGCTAGGAGCATGGAGCTATGTACCTCCTGCTTTTACCCTAGAAAAGCCCAGCCAACTTAAAACCAAATGTTGCCATGAGCTACCTTTGGCTCCTCAGGCCAACTGGTGCCTTACAAACATTCATATGTGACATTAAGAATTAGGACACATCTACAACGCATTTATGTATACTGGATCATACATAATGGGAAAAATGTTAGTGTGCATCTCATGTGAAGTTAGGTTTGCAGTGCCCTGTGCACTCATGCCTGGTT
This sequence comes from Ambystoma mexicanum, assembly GCF_040938575.1. Lineage (NCBI taxonomy): Eukaryota > Metazoa > Chordata > Amphibia > Caudata > Ambystomatidae > Ambystoma > Ambystoma mexicanum. The sequence continues at coordinate 1,133,916,975 of NC_090932.1, read as the reverse complement.
CCCCAGCTATAGTTCCTGCCTACTGGCGGATGGCTGCTCATTGAATCTTAATTTTGAATCCTGGGATGGTATAGATGGTGAATAAAGTGGAGACCCTCAGAGCTAGGCTTGCCTCCAGTGAAAGGAGCCTAGACTTCAGAGGAGAACGTGTCAGCTTGCAGTCTAACTTATCTCTGTGGCTCACGACACCGTTGCAAGGTTTCAACAATGTACAGTCACAACTAATTATTTTGCAAGTGGATGGCAAGATGGAATGGTTTGAGAACAGAGCAGGGACACAACCTTTTCATATGCGAGCTCCCAGAGGATTCTGGCAATGATCTGGGATTTACGTTAGGGATCGGAATTGAGGGGAGCTGGGAGCCATTTAGCTCTTGCTTGTAGCCTGCAAAAGCCTGGCTGGCCAACAGCCACAAGGAGCTACATTTGGCTCCCCAGGCCAACGGATGGCAAACAATTGGGACAATTTATAAATACACATTAGTACACATCTATTCAAAATTTAAAGCATAAGGGGCCGTATATAATGGACACAAAATGTTATGTTCGCATTCTATGTGGAAGTTGGATTTGTGGAACGCTATGCACTAGCCCCCCTAGTTCCCCTTTGGTGGTCCTGGTCACTGGCTAATGCTGGATACCCAGAAGCTGCTTTTAGCTCCCGTTTATGCACTCTAAATGTCAAGCCCGGTATGTCATGGGTGTTTTTGTCAAAACCTCTATATATACGTTAAACGCTTTAATCAGGTCCACCAACGGAACATCCTTTGTCACTTTTGCCTACACAAGCCGGGATGATGGTTTAACACATTGGGACTGTTTTACAATACCCTGAGTAGAGGAAAAGGGTGATTGCCAAAGCCAGTGAAAGGAAGCACATTCAGTGTGATAGAAGGATCACGATTCTTCCAGATTTATGTTTCAAATCCCAACTTTAAAGACAAGAGCTAAGCCAAATAGGGGGCGAGTTGAACCACATAGTGATGCAGGCATCACTGTTTCACCCAGCATGGCTGCACGCTGGGCAAAATGGGGGAAGAGGAATTCCATCTCATGTCTGGGTCCGTTTGGGTTGTTGTCTACATGTTAATTTCATTTTTCTTCCTTGATCTTGCAATTTTTACATTGTTGTTTTTGACATTTTTTTTTTAAATTTGTATTCTACCTCTGCTTGTTAATAATTTTTGTATTGTTGGCTACATCACTGACCGCTCGATATAGCTCTTTCTGTGGTTATAGTCTTTCAGTTGATTGTGGGTAAACATCAACTTGGAACTTCTCAAAGGGTGGTTTGGATATCGGCCCTCTCCCCAACCACCATGTTCTACCTTCTACCTCTGTGGTTAGCCTCCTACCTTTGCCCTTCTCCTGAGTTGGAGATACAGGATTAGAACATAAGTGGTCATCAGAGGCAGGTTATTAAGGGCATGGCAGAGCCTCTGGGATGAGTGGTGGAGTGTTGCAATTGTAAAAATGTTTGCGTGTTTTTGTCATGTCTGCTTCACAGCATTTGGAGCTTGTGAACGTGCATGTATTGCTCTGCTAAATACATGTGTTTGACAAGCCAGTCTTTGCCAAGTCCCAGAGGGAGCAATCCAACACAAGCTGCTAGACCACATCATCTATGCACTTTAACACAAGCAGTCCTAAATTGGGTCCAAAAAGCAAAGAACCCCAGATATGTTTTAGTGGAAGTAATTTGAGACATGGGTTCCTTGTTCTCTGTGCTTAGGAAACAGAGATCACATTTTCATATAGCACTTTATCGTGGATTCTTCCAGCTTCTAAGCATGGTAATAGCGGTCATTACCCATTCACTGCCATTATATAGTACCAATATGGAAGGTTGAAAGACTTAGTTGGCCAGGTCAATAATCAAACCTCTGCCCTTCAGATTCAACACAGATGTCTGTAGAGACCACTAAATTCAGTGATCTTAGTAGTTAAGCTGAAACGTATAGATTCAGTACAAGTCTAGACCATGCCATAAATCTCATGTGGTGTCATGCAAGGGTGACATGACCATCTATGTACCTCCCACCCACGGAAATTCCCACTCCCCTTTCCCCAAATGGTTCCATGAGACTCAGTCCCTGCAGCCTGCCTAGGCAACCAATTACCTGCTCTGCTTGCAGGCATAGCGGAGCATTCTGGGTCCTCCCTTTATATAATCAGGTTCAAAATTGTTGAGAGCCATTTAGCTCCTGATTCAAGCCTACGAGCCTTGAAACCAACAGCAACCTGGAGCTACTTTTGGCTCCCCAGGCCAACTGGTGCCTTATAAACATGCATAAGTGACATTAACTGAGTATTTGAGAAGGTTAACAAAGACAAGTTAGAACACATTTAAGAATAATGGATCATACGTAACAGGCAAAAGTGTGCATCGACTGTGAAAGTGAGATTTGTGGTGCACCGAGTACTCGCTCCTGGTTCCCAGAGATAGCTCCAGTCTACTGGGTGATGCCCGACATCTAGGAGCTGGTTTTGTCTACTGCCCATCAAATCCTAATTTTGAGACCTGCCAAAATGAGTACAAAAAATGAAAATAACCTCCTACCTCTGCTCTGCCTCACCTGAGGCACTCATGTGAGGATGGAGAACTGCGCAAAATCCTCGCTTCAATCAGGGAAAACAACATCCAGAGCAAAGTGCGTCCAATTGGTCCCTTTCATCTCATTTATCAGATAAAAGCTTAGAGTTCATGTGAGATTGTTATGGATTAGCTATAAAGGAAGCAAGCTCTCTCTTGCAAACAGATAAATGTACTGCTTTAATTCCAGGAAATACCTTGTTGGAATTGGAAACCAAACCGAATGTTGTGGCAGAACTGCAGCCAGTAAAAGTGTGCAGACAACCGGTCCGATGTCTTAGTCACTCCCAAGTGACCTGCTAAAGGAATTCAGGAACTTTCTGTGGCATTGGGGAACCACCAATCTTCTGGTGTCCTCATCCTCAGAATCCTTTGGCTCACTTTACAGGAGTGCATCCTCCCAGTACACTTTTAAAAGCCCAGGGCCCTCGCCCTTAGCCTGCTCCTCCGCCTTCTTCTCCAGACCCGCCATAGAGGGACACTCTTTCTGGGTTGTGTAGAAGTCAGTCTGATATGGGCCCCAGCTGATGCAAACTCATCCAGCTTGGGCAGACCATTCAGATCTGCGCCCACCTGGTCCTCCTCCTCAGGTTCCTGCCCTGCGCCAGGCAACTCTGAAGTTACAGGGTCCCCCCCCCCTACCAATGTAGGGTCCTCTGTGGCCATTAGCCCCTCCCCCACAGGAATAGGCAACTCAGTAGTCTGTGGAACTGGACTACCGGCCATGTCGCTCCTTCTAACAAGCCCTCTGGAAGCACTCAAGGCTTTCAGAGCATTCTCTTTGGCCATCGATTGTGTAACCGATGCGACTATTTCAGTATCAGGAAGATCATTACCCAAAAGACATGGGAAAGGGATGGAGTCTTTTACTGCTACACGGCGCTGGGTAGTTACACCTCGCCAGCTGAACTCTACTATCGCCAAGCGGCACATACTCACCATCAAATCCACTTGCGCACAACTCAGGCCCATCAATATACTGGCCTGGCTGTACCCACTGCAGGGCGACAGAGGTGACGCTAGCCGCTATATCTCGGACCGCCAGAGTTTTGGGTCTATTGATGTACACATGCTCTAGATAGGAGTATTATTGGGAACTGGGTCCCTTCTGGAGATCTGGTACCGTTCCCTCTGAGTGCAACCAATGAACATTCGGCCACTCCCTGGCCTAGTGGGAAATCCTTCTCTGAGAGGCCCACACTAACGATGGCCTCCTCCATGAGTCCAACATTCACCATGGCTTGCTTGGGTAAGCCCTTGCAAGCAGGATCCCCTTCCCCATGGCCCAGCTCTTTACACACGAAACAACCTTTGGGTGGTGAGAATGCAGGTGTCCCAGTGTTGGGGGTGCCCGCGCTCTTCTTTTTGGTGTGCACGGCTGAACTAGAGTTTGGGGGGTGGGGTGGGGGGGCTTCCCCTTCACTCTTTTGGGGACCAGACTTTGTAGAGGATTGGGTTGGACCTTTGGCCTTCCCATCCTGGTTTACTTTTTTGTCTGCCGATTTCTCTCCCGGTTTGGGTGTGCTCACTTGAGCCTTTTTCAGGACTTGAGTACTCACAAACCTGTCGGCAACCTTTGCAAGTTCCCTAGGATCTGTGATAATCTTGTCCACTAGATGCTGGTGTAGGTTAACCTCACAATTTTTACAACACATGCTCGCATGCAATCAAACTGTACATCCCTTTAAATGTGTCAACTTGTTACCAGTCACCCACCCGCTCAGATATTTCAAGAGGTGTGTGAACGCTTCAAATGCCTGCCCACTTTTCTTTCCGCGCTCTCTGAAGCTCTTTAGATGCTGTTCTGGGGTTTTACAGAACTTCCCGTGTAGGGCTGTCTTCATGCTCTCATAAAGGGGCCTTTTCCTCAGCAGTTTACTGAAGAATTGCATTAGTCCCTGCTGTCAGTAAGCGACCCATCAGATCTGTACCCCACAGTACCTCATCCACCTCCTGCAGCTGGAATACCAGCTCAAGCACTTTAAACCAGTCAAAAATATCCTTCCCCACTTCATAAGCCTGTCTTTGGGGATGTGCCGCTGGGGCTTATCCCGAGCACTCTGGTTTGAGCCACTATTGCTGCCTTCGCTAGAGGCGGATCTGTTAGCTTCTTTCTTCTCTGCAAGCGCCAGCTTACGCAGTTCTATGGCGGCCCTGTCCCACTCAATGGTGACCTTGTCCCGCGGTTACTTCCTCTAGTGCTAGTCTCCTCTCCTCAAGCAGGAGCTTTCTAGCTGCTACCCCCATTAACAATTACTTAACAATTACTGGGTCCCTTAGAGACTAGTGAGGCCTGGTACCTGCAGGATGCTGCACTAGCCCCTGTCCTCACTGACACTCGAGTGTTGAGAATCCACACTTGCCCCACAGTGGGATGATTGGCGAGAAACACTGTTCATGTGGTCGTCCTCGTCATTCACCCCCTCCGGAAGGTCTTGTCCGTTCGGGTACACAGAGCCTAGCCCATCCCCTGGGGTCTTCTCTCCAACCATCCTCGCTTCTACCCAAGCTTGGAAGCTGGTCAGCAACTCCAAGCATGGACATGGACAACCCCACTCACATGGAACTCCACGCCCTACCCCTACAATGATGTGATATACGCTGCATATACGCTGCTTCACCCTCAGTTCTGCTAGATCGGCAACCGACACCTAGAGTGTTCTGTTTCATGGAACGCTAAACTTGCCTCCGCTTTAAACGCTGCACAGTACAATCTCATGCTAGGTATGTAACCACCCCCTGAAACCATTAGAGTATGCTTATCACATGTAAGGCTGCATCGGTCTCTGCCCATCACATTGCATCTATTGGTGAACTGCTTGTGAATTATGATCTGTGATTTGTGATCTGCTTCCCAGCACCTTGCGCCGGCAAGCACTTGCATCTGTCCCTGCCCATCACATTGCATCTATTGGTGAACTGCTTGTGAATTATAAACCGTGATCTGTGATCCGCTTCTGAGCTCCCGGCGCTGGCTACAAACGTTCAGCCTGTACTCTAACTGCACAGCCTCTTTCTGCTATTATTTGATACAGTATCTAATGTCCCATGCCACAAATGATTGCTGCCTCATGCCATTGTTCGCATTGACCTCCTATCCTGCCTATACCAACTGTACTTTCTCTTGATGCGGTCCCTGCCAATTACACTGCAGCGACATGTGAACTGCTTGTGAATTAGAAACTGTGACTTGGTATCCGCTTCCCAGCACCCTGCGCTGGAGAGCACATGCATCTGTCCCTGCACATTACACTCCATCCATCGAGTTCCATTAATCTCCTCAGTGTCTACTGCACCCCCATGCCATAAGTGATCTCTGTCTTCACCACTGTTCTAAAGTCACCACTGATCGCAGCCAAAAACGCGGACGGCACCCTTAAGGCCCGCCCTTATCCCAAGCTTCCTACCACGCGGCCGAAGCATCATGTGTCACTCTAAGACAGACCCTCCGCACTCTCTTCGCAACAAACGCCTTCAAGCATGCACCATTACCCACCCTCACGTCACTCGACCGATGAGCACCTCCTGCCGCAACCTTAGGCTATGCTCCAGAAACATGGACTGCACAGAAAAAGCCCTCCTCGCATTCAAACACCACTCTACCAATTAATTCAGGTCACCAGCCCCCTCACTGCCTACCCCCCTGAGCCACACACTTATAAGAATACCTCCAGCTACACCACCCACATGCCTGAGGCAAAAACCACGCACTCAGCTGTCACCGACAGACAATTGAAGTGCGCCCTCATCAACGCCCGCTCCATCCCTGCTCACGCAGCTGACCTACATGACCTAATCACCAGCCATGACCTTGACCCATGTATGGTAACAGAAACTTGGTTTCATGAAGCCTCTGGCCCTGCCCTGGTCTTAGCACTCCCTATGGGATACACCATTCACCGCAAGGACCGCCCTCTCACTAAAGGTGGCAGAGTGGCTCTCATAGCCAAAGGCTCCCTATCCATACACAAAATAGATCACACCAACACCATTAACTACGACTTCCTCTACCTAAAGATAGCCACTTCACACAACTGCACTATCACTCTTCACATCGTTTACCACCCTCCAGGTCCGCTAGCAGACTTCAACGCATCCATCATGAACCTTATATCAGACAACTTAAAAACATCCTTCGAAGTCACCCTAGCAGGTGACCTTAACCTAGGGCTTCACGACCCCAAGGACACTCCAGCCAAAAACCTTGCCAAAGCTCTAGAAACTCTAAGTTTTTCTCACTATCACCAGCCGCACCCATAACAGCGGTCTCACCATCGACTGGCTAGCCCACCACAACTGCGCTCCTGATGCCACTGCTAACCTCCCACTCCCTCGGACTGATAACCACCTCGTCCTCTTCACACTCTCCACGCCCAAGACCTCTAAAGCCAACACACCACTCCCCTCTGCATCCACCAGGAGTGCCCAACTCCTCACCAAAGAAAGGTTAGCACCTTTTCTCAAAGTCCCAGCCCTTGAGGCACTATTTTCCAATGATCCGGAGGCGTTGGCTCTCTCACTCAACACTATCCTAGCTGAAGCTATTGATGCCATAACTCCACTACAAGTTTGCAAAGCCAAGCAAACCAAACACGAACAACTGGTTCACCCCAGAGCTTTTAGACCTACGAACCAAAAAGCATGCTGGTCTATCCAAATGGCAATCCAGCCAACTCTCACAGACAAACTGGAGTTCAACAAACTCTCTAATGAATACAAAAAAGCGATTATCACAGCAAAAGCCAAATCCTTCAGCAACAGAATAAATAATGCTAAATCCAACTCTAAAGGGAGTTAGAAACACCCGCCTCCCACCATACTTAAGAATGAAGCTTGGTGCGCTAACATACAAGCAGCCATGTTCCACAAACTCGACGCCCTGCAGAAAAAAAAAAAATCAGAGTCAACCAACTCAACACGCTCCCAAACAATAAGACCACCCCCTTCTCATTCAGAGACGTCAAAGAGGAGGAAGTTAAGGATATCTTGAAGCACATAAAACCATCAACCTGCAAAGGTGACATTTGCCCTGCACCCCTCTTTAAGGAGTGCGCCAACCTACTCGCACCGTTCATCACTGCGTTCATCAACGCATCTTTTGCTTCAGGATCATCTCCCTCAATACTAAAAGAAGCATGGGTCTGCCCCCTTCTAAAAAAACATCACTTGATCCCGCCAATCCCAACAACTATAGACTCATTACCACCGTACCCTTCTTGCTCAAGATTCTGGACAAAGCAGCTGACCTGCAAGACCAGGAATTCCTAGAAGCCGATAACTTTCTAGTCACTCTGCAATCCGGCTTCTGTCCCAGACACGGCAACGAGACGGCCCTTCTGGCCCTGAAAACCCAAATAGACGATATCAGGGACTCTGGCAAACCTGCCCTCCTCCATCTCCTCCTCTTAGATTTATCGGCAGCATTTGACCGTGTGGACCAAAACCGCCTATGTCAACATCTATCCTCAGCTGCCTTCTTCTCCCCCAAAGCAATCACCTGGTTTGCATAATTCCTCGAAGGTAGGGCTATGTGGGTCTTCTCAGACCTTGCAGATGCTAACCTCGACACCATCCTCTTTGGTGTACCACAAGGCTCATGCCCGTCACCCACTCTATACAGCATCTTCCCTATCTCCCTCTTCAGTCTACTTGACTCGCTCGATATCGTGTACACCAACTATGCCGACGATACGCAAGTCCTCATTCCCCTATCATGCAACTATGAGAAAGACTCCAACACCTTGAATGCCATCCATGCCACCATACACACTTGGATGGCTGAGAACCGGCTATGTCTGAACGGGGACAAGACAACAACTTCTGCTAACCCCCACAGACGCACGCATCATCCTTGACGACAAATACCAAGCCTTCACCGTCGATGACATCACCATCCCCGTCTCACAGTCAGTCAAAATTCAAGGAGTATACCTGGACAATAAACTCACTATGTCCAGACAAGTAAGCGCAATAGCCACATCCTCAGTGTACTACTCCAAACTCATCAATGCCACCAGACCATTCTTATCCACCACGAACTCCCTTTCTATCGCACGAACAATCATAGGTTCTAGGCTGGACTACAGTAATGTACTCTTTACAGGGACCTCCTCAAAAAACGTGGACAAACTACATACCATCCAGAATAACGCTCTGGGCGCAGGACCAGGCATCACCAAAAGGGAACACATCTCTGCAGCCAGACAAAAAGCCCACTGGCTGCCTGTAAGGCAGCGCATCATGTTTAAGACATTGGCCATCACGCACAGATGCATCCACCACACTGCACCTATCTTCCTGACACAGTCCTCCTGCATCCGGTGGCAGGACCCATCAGAACTCCTTACACCAACCTACTGCCGGTCCCAAGAATCAAGCGAGCCAGACGCGGTGGCGCAAGCTTCCCTTTCATTGCTTCCAGACAATGGAATTCATTACCTCAGTTCATTAGAAATGACCCTCTCACCCTGCCTTCCGCAAGGCTGTCAAAACCAGCCTATTTCTCTAAATAGATTTATTCAGTGTCTACATCTTCCGTAGCGCCTATGTAACCTGCCGTCTAATGATGTAATCATGTATTTTCTCATGTATGTGGGCCAATGTAACCAACCGCCCTTCTCACTGCTGCAACTAAGACATATTCCTGTAACAGCGCCTCGATGCCCCTGGACTGTGTGAGCTCTTCTATAAATGCAAATAAATAAACCTTTGTGCTCTGGGCGGGGGGGGTTGGGGGGGGGGGGGGGGGGGGGGAGTCCCCTCTTCTTCACATAAGACACGCAGGACATCCTTGGTCATGCCTTTTATAGTCTCCATGCCAAGTTCCATTCCCATTACAATTACCTAGCAGTGACTAAAACGTAGCCTGCAACAGTACTTTTATCATTGGGTGATTAAGCTGTGCACAAGGCTCCAACCGATCCGACTGCTTGCCACCAATGTGACAAATCAACTTCCGGGGCACCAGTGGTCCAGTGGTCCAGGGATGAATATTGGTTTCTAAAACATCAATCAACCCCACACCACTAGTAGACCATAAAGCATCCAAACAGATTGGAATACAAATAACTTAGAAGACCTCCTTGTCCACAGGCTTATCTGTGCAAGGTTGTAGATCGTTGGTTAGTTGCAACACCGCGAAAATACAATTATTACCCAGTGATAAAGAGACTGTCCAGCCATGGTTGTATACAAATATCTAATTTATTATTACAACAGGCAGTTCTAGCACACTACAATTACAACCCACACTGTAAAGGAACACAGAGGACAGACAGTTTCACAAAGGAAAGGGATGCACTCTGGATACGGACAGGAGGATAGTTGGTAAAGCAGTCTTACTGTTCAAGTTTATTTGGTTTCAACACCAAAGGGGCAAAGTGTCGTAACTGTCTCTAGGGGCCTTCAGAGAAGGACCAGGGGGACACAACAATGTACCTGGTGCTGAAGAAGTTCTTGGTGCTCGACAGCATCGAGGCGGTTCCAGGGCGCTTCACAGCCCGCAGTTCGGCAAGCCAGGCTGATCGGACGTCTGCAGGCTGTCGGGAGCAGCGGCTCAGACCCAAGAATCGTCTCTGTTCTGGTTGGCAGATCTGGAATGCTGGTTGAGGTGTCTTGGATGGCTCTGGTCACTGCAGCATGACCACAGTCAGCGGTGCTGCCAGAAGCCATTCAAGTACTCGACGGTCTCGAAATTGTCCTTAGAAAGATGGCCGCTGGATGATGTTTGTGTAGCAGCACTCCTAGCTTCTTCGCAGGGCTCATGTCCTTTCAAGGTGGATGGGCCAAAGCTCAGGAGGGGGTTAGCAGGCAACGGCCTTGTCCTTTGTCCAGAGACTCTCCGGCACTTCCCACCTAGGAAGCTTGCTGCCAGAACCTAGCAGGGCACATTGTGTGCTGGGTACCGGTTCCGGAGCTGCTGGATGGGTCCTCAGAGTCCGGTATCTCCCTCTATTCCCAGGGAGATGTTTAGGGGAGGGATCTTGCTTCCCTCTTGGAACTCCTGCCTGTCCTTCACTGGCGGAAGATGTAAGGTAGACTGTACCTTCAGCTCAAGTTCAAATGGGTCCCATTTTACTCCTTGCCAAGTCTTCAGATTATCTGATTGGTGTAGGCCAAGCCTCACTTAAGTGAGCCAATCCTGGGTCTCCCCCAACAAGCTTCAGTGATGCTTCAGGTCAGAACCAGGGCGGTTGGCAACAGACAGGGGAAGGATGACAACATATAAGTCCCACCCATCTTCCTGTCTGCTGTACATCAAAGTGTCTCCCTAATTAACTGAGCCCTATGCAGCGTTTGATCACAACATGGGCTTCCTTTGAAGTAGGGTGTTGCACGCATACTTTCGTCTCCTACAATTCACATACTTCCCTGCTCTGAAAGGAGTGGCTTCACTGCCCTTTCATACCAAGGAGGGGTGTTAGTACCAAGTTGAAACATTGCATTACAAAGAGGTGTTGGCATCTGGTCTCCATCGTCACTTCCTGCACCCAGGCCTTCCCTGTGGCCTGTCAATTAACATTCATTAGTATTCGCCGCCACCAACAAGGTTTGACAATGGAGATGCAAATCCATGGGGCCAATCCATGGGGCCTTGAAATTCTAATCAGGCTGCCCACAGCCAAAGGCTTTTGATGTACCCACAGCTGTCAGGTGTCAGCTACACATGACAGGGGAGGGCGGCGCTGGTAAGCTGTGTCCTACTGTGCGGTGAGCATGGAAAATATGTGCAGGAATGACTCCACATATTTTCGGAAGTTGTTCTCCCATCATTCATTCTTTTAAATAAAAAAAAAAAACTCTTCCTGTGTGGAGGGTCGAATCCCTCACACTGCTTTACAGCTTCCACCAGTGAAGGAAGGCCAGAAATATCCAAAGAGGGAAGCAAGATCCCTCCCATTAACTACTCCCAGGGAACAGATGGAGAAAACAACTCAGAAGACCCTCCAGCCACATCAGAACCAGTACCCAGCCAGCACACAGAGTGCCCCGCTAGGCTTTTCAGCAAGCTTCCTGGACAGGGAGTGCCATAGGTTCTCTGAACCCAAAACCAAGGACAAGGCATGCTGCCTGCAACACACTCCCTAGCTCTGGGCCGTCCGCCTTAAAAAGGACAACTCAAGCCTATTAAAGAGTTGGGGAGAAAGGCAAAGACAAGCACCAAACACCGTCTGCCTTAAAGGACATTCTCAAACTACTCTAGTTCTACGATCTGAAACCACCTGCAACGCTGACCGCCGTGTCGCTGAATGAACCCGAGATGTCACTACCAGCGATTCAGAATCGCCAATCAGCACTGAGACGATTACTGACCCTGAGCCGCAGTTAAGGTCAGCCTGCAGCTGTTCGCCAAGCTTTCCTCACCAAACCACCTTGCCGCCTGATGTCCGCTGATGACTCCAATCTCAAACTCTATCTCAGAAGCCTGTAAAGTGCCCTCAATGCAGTTGCGCACCAAGAACTACAGCAAGAGGTGCATTGCGATTCTGTCCCCCTGGTGCTTCCAAGAAGGCTCCTAGAGACATTTTAAGACCATGTCTCCCTTTTTGATGAAGCCAAGAAGCCTTTCAAAAAAACAATTGTGGTTATTAACCATACTAACTCCCCTCCTGTCAGTATCCAGAGTGCATCCCTTCTTAGAAACTGTCTGCTCTCTGCATTCCTATACAGGGTGGGCTGTATTTGGTAGTGTTATTAGACTGTCTGCTATGAGGATAATAAAGTAGGTATTGTTATACAACCTTGACTGGACACTCCTCTATCAATGGGTAATAATTGTATTTTCGATGTGTTGCAAATAACCAACGACCCACGACCTGCAGAGGAGATGAGCCTGCCATTCCATCCACATTACCAAAATTGGACAAGGAGGTTTATCATTTTAATTGTATGCTAGTTTAATCTAATCTCTTGAGATCTATTCTGGTGTATTAGAGGTGTGGAACTGATCGATGGTTTAGAAACCCTTATTCGCCCATGGTACCCTGGAATTTGATTTGTCACAGTTAGTTATGTTTGTATAGCATGTGGGGAGTCAAAAGGTAGCTTCTGGTAACTGTTGATGTCAAGTTAACTAGGCTCTTCTAGGCTAGCAGGATCTAAAGAGCTCCCAGCCATTTTGATACCTGCAAAAGCCTCATGGTTACCTTCCTACAAACATCTGGTCTGGTCGATTGGATCTCTCTACCCCCCTACAGATCAAGTGAGTCTGATTCACATTAGTATCGCCTCTTTGAGCTCAAGTGTGCCAAAGCCTCTAGGTCCCTAAACCCTGCGGTACCCAGAGATAGTATCCATCATAGTTATATTGGTACCTCACTCATATGACCTGCCATAACAACAACTTCCAGCAGGAATCCAAAGCAACCACGTAGGTAAACCATGCTCACCCCAACTAAGAACAGCCTGTGCCCTCAGGTGTATTTCCTAGTTATGACCTACTCGATTACAATAAGAACCCCTCCTCTTCCGGCCCAGCTTTATACTCTCATCTATACAGTTTCCTTGTGGACCTCTTGATGTACGGCCCCAGCCCTATATGTACACTATGCTAGGTTCTGCCCAGCCTCACCACAAATATCACATTGTACAAGCCACAACGGTAATCCAGAGCTCTCAGGTTTCCTGGGGGTGTATGCAATTTCTTCGAATATATTTCTCCTAATCGAGATTTAACTGAATCCATTTCACCGAAAAACAAAATCATCTTTTTCTACTTTTTTTCTTTTTAATGGGGGTCCCCTCCGCAGCCCCCTTCACCTTCCCTACCCTAACTTATAGCCTTATCCTACACCCCGCCCATTATGCATTACACATATACCATTTCCCCTACCTTTTTTTCTTCCTCAGTGAAATATATTTAATGAAATCTCATAAGGGGAAATGGTATTCGAAGAAATGTATGGCAACGGCGTGAAAAGGCCCTCCAGTCCCGTTTTTCATTTTTATTCTGGGTTGTAGTTTTGCTACATTTCACATGGAAAACACACACAAAGCAAGCCCCAGATTCCAAAGAGAAAAACCATTACTGGGTGGTCTTTTCGCACATGGCAACAGGAAAATTGAGAGCTGTGCTCTGGTAACCCCAAGCCAAGTCCCCTCTACCCCCCTATACATACCATGATATGATTATATGATGTAGCATTTCTATTGCACCAATACACAAGTGTTTCAAGGCGTAATGAGGCAAGGGAGGGCGACAGAGGGAGGACAGAGACAACGATCTTAGACCAAGTGACATTGAGATCGCGCAAGTGCAGGGGAGAGGGAAGTGGAAAAGTGCCAGGGGAAAGGGGAGTGGTGCTGTACATGGGATCCAAACAATAACAAGAAGAGCGGCCAGCAGGTGGTAGGTGCAAGGGTAAGTGCAAACAGCAGGTGTCCAAAAGTGCAGGTAGGGAGACTGTAGGGTTACAGATACAGACGCGAGTGCAAGGTTTGCCGGAGGCAGTGCAGGTATGTAACTGGGCCGGCAGCGACCTGGGCCATACCCACTCTACTAAACCGTGCCTCGCCCACTCGCTCCAGTGTCTTGCCATGTACCATGACATACTCCATCTCATCACCACCCAGCTCAAAGAATTGTCATTGCTGCCTGGGTAATCCAAATCTGGGACTTGCCTTGCCTTAAGTGCAATATTCCCAGGGCCACGTCCTATAGCTACCACAACCGCATTCACAATAGTCCCTATTTTCTTGGATATCACCTCCTCTAATGAAAATTTCTCCCATCGACCTCCTCTGGCCAAAGAGTGGCAACAGTTGCAGAATTATTTCTAACACAGTGAGCGCCTCAATTATTTAGCCTAGCATTAAACGCACTACTCCATGTCCCATGAGTACCACCCACCAAGGCATGAAAGACTTATTGAAAACACCAGTGCTGAGCACCTGTCCATTTCACCACCACCGAGTATAAAATACCTCTAAACAACTTACAGTGACAAGGCCCTGCCTTACTGTCCCTACCTCCCTGGTCTAAAAGGATGACTTTAGAGACCATCCTGGGGTCATCTGATGATCATCGAACTACACTAGAAGTCATTCCCACATCATCAGACGTCATCAGGCTGTTAAAGTCATCAGTAAACATCTCCGAATTGTGGATGATGATTTGGGGATGAGCTTAGGATGACTTAATGAATATACTAACATTATCCCCATTTTAGAAAACTCTTTGTTCCTGATGCTTTTAGGATGGCCTACTGATCACTTCAAGAGATTGCACGTTTGTCCTTGATGATTTGGGGATGACCTGCTGATTACTTTAGAACGTCAGAGTTTGTAGGATGATATGCGGACCAATACATATAGTCATTCTGCTTTTGCTTAGTTGCACTTATGCTGAATGATCCCCCACTGTGGCAAGTGTAAAGCATGAGACTATGTTGGGCCAAAGTAGAAGCCAGAGGCCTAAACATAGCATGCACCTATGAGAATCCTTTGCCATCCCAGTCAAAAGCAGGCACCCATCACTCTCACAATCCCCAATGTGGCATGGATAAAGCCTGAGACTATGTTGGGCCAAAGTGGAAGAAAGAGGCCTAAACATAGCATGCACCCTGTGGGTGAGAATCCTTTGCCATCCCAGCCAAAAGCAGGAACCCAGCACCCTCACAATCAATACATTTCCATGCTGACTTGTTAGGTAAGAATTGGTGTTGTCCCACTGTGTGAGACTACACAACACTTATTGCTTGGTATTAGGTAAGCCCACTTTTTGGTATAAGTCTGAACTACACAGGTTGGCAAAGTGACTGAGCAGCCAGGCCCATCTCAAGACGGATAACTGTGAGCTGTACAAATGAAATCTGTAAATACAAGTAGCCAAGTAACACTTACACTCAAGGTTTCAGTTATAAACAGTTATTTATTTAACATCCTTTTTTAAATAAGCGTTCTTTAGACAGGCAATTCATGTAACAATGTAAATATACTTTTAAATTACTTTTCGGAATAAGAGCAAGTTAGTGGATAAACTTTGGATATGATTCATACACAATTGCTACAGCATGGGATGACTTCAATCATAAGGACAGTAATGGCATTTATATATCACACTTGCAGATTCTGAGGTTGCGGAAAGGTTTAAGAAAGGAAAAAGGTTAAACAGGTTCTCAGTATATGTGAGGACAAATAAATCTTCCAATGAAATCTAGACAAGCCTTACCCAGCAGTAACAGTCTAAAACAAGTTAGCACCTATGAAGGACAAACCATATCAGTCAGTGGGCTAGAAGAGTCTGCAGGGACCAAGGACAGCCAAAGTCAATTTGAAACAGTCTATGGAGCCGAGGCACTTCTTAGAATCAAATGTCTTGCACAAAGTTAGAGAGTTTGTTAGAAAATCACTTGTAGGGTTGCAAGCTGTGAAAACAGTTGGAATTAACTCTAGAAGTAAGCCACTGCAATTCCCAACTGAGAAAAGCAAGGCTACAAGACAGTGAGGTAAGTACCCTAAGTCTAAACAGTACCTCTGGTTTGAAGAAGAGTGGTCCAGCTGGCTTCTGTCCTGATACTGCATTGCAGACCCCGTATTCCTGAGCCTTAGTCGTGGGGACAAGAGGGAGGACATCTGTAGGGCTCCTGTGGTGGTACTTCGGAAGGTCGTTGGCGGCTACGGGCTCTTTTTGGTTCAGCGGCACTTTGCAGGTTTCAGCGCTTAGTAAACAGCACTGTTGCGGATCTCTGGTACCGGTTGGGCTTCCTTCACTCCTTGGGTCTGGTGAGGGGACTCTAGCTCTGGTCGTCCTGCTTCTGGAGGGTCCTATGAGACTCCTGGAGCTTCTCGCCGGATTTCAGACATTTCACTCGACTGCGGATTACTCGACCCCTGGCACTTGGTTCTTGCAGCAATGAGGAAGTCCAGCCAGACAGGGAAGATGGTCCAGTGGAATTCGTCTCTAGTTGGTCCCACTAACCCAAGGGGAGAAGTACATTCCGGGGCTTCTCTGTCTGAAAAGTGAGTTTCAGCACAGCAGCAGGGCTTCACTGAGCAATTCAAAGGTCCAGGAGGACGCAGCAAGCTTCGTTCACGGTTTCTTCGTCAGGTGTTTCTCCCAGTGGTCGACTCTGCCTCTAGTCCCAAAACCCTCAACTTTTAAGTAGGTTTCTCCCATTCATGCACAGCCTGAAAGGACAGCCAGCCAGCCATTCAGGACTGGTTGCATTTAGGCATTCCTAGAGACAAAGGACAGGGGAGTTTCGGGACCCTCCCTCACATCCTGTCCTTCCAGGCACACTGGAGCCAGAGGCAGGACTCAGGGCTGAAGTGTGCCAACGGCAAGACAAACAAAGGGCTACGATCTGTTTGACGCACAGAGTAAAACCCAAGAAAGACCTCACAAACAGAAAATGGCAAAAAAAGAAGACAGGGGCCGTTTTGATAAAATGGTCACCCCTGGGTGCTATACTGCAGCCGAGGGTTCAGCCTGCGGTAGAAAAACACAATGGTAGGAAAAATTAAACCACTGCCACTAGTCATTTAAAAGTAGGGAGGGCAACATACAAATGTTACATGAGAATGTAGGATAAGGGGCTACTAGGTAACCCCCCAGCACTCCACATAAATTGGTGTGTGCTGGACCCACAAAGAGAAAAGGTAAGTAAAGTAATTTTCACTTTACTATTCTTGGGAACAGTAGATCACACAAGAAAAGGTATTTTAAACCTTATGAGAAATCTAAAGGATTTCTCAGTGACACTGCACTGAAGTCGATGTGTGTCACCATACAAAAAGTAGATTCATATGGAGTTTGTCAGACTCCCAAAACAGTGAATACACATAATCCAAAGGTCAAAACACATGATGCAGTGGGAAAAGGGTCTCACTCACTCCAGGGTTCAAATTAAAAGGTCCTACAGTCCAGCAAAAGAGCTGTGGTCTCTAAGGTTAAAGGGAATTAGCACAGAAATGAGAATTCTCCCTAACATGACTGCCCCTTTTTCTTGGAGACTTCAACATCCACCTGGATGCCTCCTGTCCCCCTTCTGGACTCTTTTGCGACCTCTGCGACTCTCTCTCACTCTCTATTCTCCCGTCTGGGCCAACCCATTCTGCTGGGCACACTCTTGATGCCCTGATCTCTTCTGACCTTCCCCTCTCTGTCCCTCTCTCCACCCCTCTCTCCTGGAGTGATCACTTTCTCCTCTCCTCTCACCTCACCCTCCCTACCCCTCAGGCAAAGCCACCCTCATCACTGCCATCTTCCTTCTCGGTCATCCCACCCATGAAGCGTGTGTCAGTTGAGGCTTTCGCTGCCACCTTCTTACCCCCTCATCCCCCCTCGGCTGACTCACACCCTGACACAGCCCTCTCCACTCTATACTCTGCTATATATGATACTCTTGATATCCTTGCCCCTGTTATGAGAATCCGCCTGAAGCCCAAAGCCAAATGTATCTCCTGGTATGACTCGGATCTCGTCACCCTTAAACGCTTGTGCAGGGTGGCAAAGAGGAAATGCCGTGCTTCATGTTCATCCTCTGACAAACTGGCCTGTCGCCTGCTCCAAAGGCAATACCGGCTCTCCGTTCTCACCAAGAAGAGAGCCCTTATCCAAGCCCGCATCACTGCGGCATCTAACAATTTGGCTGAACTCTTTAAAATCTGCAAGGAGCTGGCCAACCCTGCTGCAGTCTCTACCTCTCCTGTCCCCTCCCAGGCCCTCTGTACGGCACTGGCCTCTCACTTCATTTCAAAAACTCAGGACATCTTGTCCTCACTCTCCTCCCATCACCTCCCCCCCTCTATTCCCTGCCCATCCTCTGGCCCTTCTGCAGCCACCCCTTCTCTCTCCCTCTCTGCCTTTCCCCTTTTTTCTGCTGATGAGGTTTTGAGACAAGTCCGATCTATGAAAGTCTCGTCAATACAGGTCCACCCCTGCTCCTCCAAAACTATTAAGGACCACATCGACTCCTTGGCTCCTGCCCTTGCTGACTTCTGCAATCACTCCTTCGCCTCTGGAGTCTTCCCATCCCCTCTCAAGCACTCCCTTGTGCACTCCCTTCTTAGGAAGCCCTCTTCCGACCCGTCCTGCCCAGCTATCGCCCTATCTCTATCACTCCTTTCCTGGGCAAGCTCCTGGAGAAACTTGCCATCTCCCAGCTTAATCTCCATGCTGAATCTGTCTGTAGCCTTCATGACCATCAGTCTGGCTTCAGAGCTGCCAGAAGCACGGAAACTGCTCTCCTGAACATCCGTGAGGACCTGCTCTCGAACCTTGACTCTAACATTCCATGTGTTCTCATTTTGCTTGATCTCTCTTCTGCCTTTGATACTGTCAACCATACCATCCTGCTTAACCGTCTCCGTGATAACCTGGGTATCACTGGTCAGGCTCTGGCTTGGCTGACCTCTTTCCTCTCAAATCGACCCTCCCAAGTCCAACTGGGGTCTTTCCTGTCTTACATCTTTTTCTCTACCTGTGGTGTCCCCCAGGGTTCTAACCTCTCTCCCTGGCTGTTCAACCAGTATCTGGCACTTCTCGCCCACCACATCGCTGCTCTCTGCCCCAACTTTAAGTGCTATGCGGATGATACCCAGCTCATTTTCAGGCTACCCTCGGCCTCCTCTTCTCCTTCCCTCATCTCTGACTGTCTTTCTGCTATCCAGGAATGGTGTGCCGCCAACGACCTCTGCCTTAATGCCAGTAAGACCGAGATTCTACTCATCGGCACACCCACTCCCTCCTTCCCTGCAGCTCTCTGGCCGGCCTCTCTTGGCCCTCTTCCTGCAAGGCAAAAAACCTTGGGGTCATCTTCGACTCTACACTCTCCTTCTCTGCTCACATCTCTGACGTTTCTAAGAAGTCACACTGCCAGCTGCACCTCCTCAGAGGTATCCTTCCTTTCCTCTCCTTCCCCCAGAAGCTCACTGTCTCCAGAGCCCTGGTTCTCTCGAAACTGGACTACTGTAACAGCCTCTATCTAAATCTGCCTGCCTCTACTCTCCGCCCTCTGCAACTCATCCAGAACAGGACTGCGAGACTTGTCCTTGGCCTCAAGCCCAGGGACCGTATCTCTCCAGGACTGAAATCGCTTCACTGGCTCCCTGTGGCTGCGAGGATTAAGTTCAAAACCCTCTGCATTGTCCACAAGGCCTTCTGGGGCCTGGGGCCAAATTACCTTCAACTCTCCCTTCCTAAATATCTTCCTTCTCAAGCACTTCGCTCTTCCGTCTCCAACTCCCTCAGGGTCAGCCGCTTCTCCAAGCAACGAGTTGGGGGGAGATCTCTCTCCGCAGCAGGGGTCTCCCTCTGGAACAGCCTTCCTGCCTCCCTGAAACTTGAGGAGAACCATCTCCGGTTCCGGAAGCACCTCGAAACCTTCCTCTTTGCTTCTGCTTTCTCTCTCCCTCTCCCCTGCTAAATCACTGAAACTGTACTGAATCAGCAACTGGGCCACTCACCAATCTCGGTCCTTGGCCCAGCCACTCTCCCCTGCACTGCCTTTCTGGCCACCCCTGCACGGCGGGACTGTCTCTGTATCCCTACAGCCCCCCTTCCCAGCACTTGTCTGCACTTATCTTGCCCTTGCCACCAGCTGGCCCTTATTATTTATCTTGTTCATTACTAACCCTGTACTGCACTTTCCCCTCTCCCTTTCCCCCTTGCACTTTTCCCGCCCCCCCCTACCCATGCACTTGCGCGATCTGAATGACACCTGGCCTAGTAGGATCGTTGTCTGTCTCCCCTTGTTCCCCCCTCCCTGCCTCGTCGCACCTTGAAACACTTGTGTATAGGCACGTTACAAATGCCATATCATATCATATATCATATCACCAATATATGCCAGTATCCACATGCACTCCTTCACACAATATTCATGTTTGCTTTGCACAAAATCCAATAATCAACAACCATAACGAAAAGTACCTCCAGGATAAAGAAAAATCAAAAGAAAATAATCCAAAAAAGAAAGAAGCAATAAACAAACAGAACCACAAAATCCTGTCAACTACCCACAACCTACCAAATACAAGCAACAACAAACCACAAACAGCAAAGACTAAACCCAAAAGACCATGAAAAACACCAATCGAAAGAGGACGCCCACTAAGGAACACAACCCACGCATCATGCCTAGCCACAAGAAAGACAAAAAAGCCAGAAAGGACAATAGAAATAATAAGAAATCCCAAACCACTCGCGAAGGCACGGACCAGCATGATCCCACAACCCCAAAAAATTCAACAAACATCTGAGTTGGCCCAAGGAGACATACAAATAACAGAGCAAAGACAGACTACAATGCTCGCTACCTGTCCACATACGACAATGTGGAAAACAAAAACAGCACAGCTACAATTTACTGACAGCCAACAAGCTTCACGAATACAGACCCAACCGGATGACAACTAATAAACCATCCCAACCCGGTCTCCACCATGGACAATACCCCCAACCAGAACAAGGAACAAATTGGAAACCATCACACTCACTCTACACCCCCTATATCACCAAGACTGGAACAACAGAGGGGTAGCGACCCTATTAACCACCCGGAAACGAACCAACCCCGCCATAAACCTTATCAAGAGACTGATCAATAAAGAACCAACCCACCCAAAAGACTCAACCGGGAATAACCCACCTGGAATGGAAACCCAACCAACAACACACTGGTCAGAACAAGCAATACTAACAACACAAAAAGGAAATCCAGCAAACTACACTGCAGCCTCCTCAACATTAGATCCATGGCAAAACACTCAACAGAAACCAATGACCACCTAAGCGAAGGAGGCACAGACGTACTCTTCCTTACAGAAACCTGGCTATCAGACAACTATAAAGCCATCGCGAACGAAGCAATATCCGACAATTATAAATTAATACATGCCAACAGAGAAAACCGAAGGAGGTGGAATCGCAATTATACACAAAAAACACACCTGAGCAACTCGAATCATCACAACCAACGCGAAAGACTATGAATCCCTCCTAATCAAGATAGAACTCAACGACCAATCCAACATAGTAATCCTACTGATCTACAGACCATCTTCTTACAACCCCAAATTGCAACAAAACTAGCAGATGAGGCTGCCATGCTATCAACCCACCATGACAATCTAGGTGAAAGAGATCCCTCTGATACAACCACAGATACAACAGAAGACACACTCAGCAATTGGATCACCAAGGCCATTGACCAATTAGCACCAGCTAAAACATTCAAAGCAACACCACCAAAAAAACTGGCAGCAAAATGGTTCCCAGAAGAACCGAAAAAACACAAAAAAACACAACTCAAACTGTACCAAGCAAAAGTCCTCAAAAAAAAACTACAAAAACAGACTACTATGCCACAAGAATCGGCAATTCATAGGAAGAAGTCCATCACCCCTACACAAACACTTTGTGAAAGTCACTTACACCAGAGCAGGGTCTGTGTGGTAGCTGCACAGCAGTTACTGCCTTTTATCGGGCCTTAGCCTGTGCAGGTATTATATATGTAGTCTCTTACAACAGAGCATGGTCTGTGTAGCAGCTGCACAGCAGTTACTGCCTCTGCAGGCATTAGCCTGCACAGGTATTATTATATATGTAGTCACACCAGAGCAGGGTGTGTGTAGCAGCTGCACAGCAGCTAGTGCCTCTGCGGGCATTAGCCTGCACAGGTATTATTATATATGTAGTCACTTACACCAGAGCAGGGTGTGTGTAGTAGCTGCACAGCAGTTACTGCCTCTGCTAGCATTATCCTGTGCAGGTATAATTATATATGTAGTCACTTACAACAGAGCATGGTCTGTGTAGCAGCTGCACAGCAGTTACTGCCTCTGCAGGCATTAGCCTGCACAGGTATTATTATATATGTAGTCACACCAGAGCAGGGTGTGTGTAGCAGCTGCACAGCAGCTAGTGCCTCTGCGGGCATTAGCCTGCACAGGTATTATTATATATGTAGTCACTTACACCAGAGCAGGGTCTGTATAGCAGCTGCACAGCAGTTACTGCGTCTGCGAGCATTAGCCTGCGCAGGTATTATTAGATATGTAGTCACTTACACCAGAGCACGGTCTGTGTAGTAGCTGCACTGCAGTTACTGCGGCTGCGAGCATTAGCCTGTGCAGGTATTATATATATAGTCACTTACACCAGAGCAAGGTGCGTGTAGTAGCTGCACAGCAGTTACTACGTCTGCGAGCATTATCCGGCACAGGTATTATATATATATATATATATATATATATATATATATATATATATATATATATATATGTGTGTGTGTGTATATAGTCACTTAGACCAGAGCAGGGTCTGTGTAGTAGCTGTACAGCAGTTACTGCGTCTGCGAGCCTTAGCCTGTGCAGGTACTATTATATATGTACAGGGTCTGTGTAGTAGCTGCACAGCAGAGTCTGAACCGTACCGCAAATGAGCCTCGGAGCAGCTACTCTATCCATGCCAACAACAGGCTGCCCCGTGTAGTTTCAAAACCAGATGTTTAGAAAATCACGTACTTACAATATGTAATTTCAACAAGTGATAAGTGCAACACAAGGAATTACAGCTTCAACGTGCATTCCTAGAGGTTGCAAAACGGCTCCTCTTAACAATGTAACAACAAAGGGATAAGAACGTCCAAGTTGATGGATGCTAAAAGAAATGCATATAAAATTCACTACAAGAGCGGATCGCATGCACTCACCTGATGCTGCCTGGGAAACGGGACATGAGCGTTTTGTAAAGGGTAGTTTTCTAGTTCCAATTCGAGAAACGGACAAAAGCAACACTCCGCCTCTACGTCATCACGTGGGCTGCTCTGCGTCATGTGGGTTTAAACGCTACTTCATCACGTGGGCTGCTCTGCATCACGTGGGTTTCAACGGTCACGTCATCATCATTTTTGCATGAGCTGGAAGGCAAGGCGTTACCAGAGCGATTCATCACGTGGGCTGCTCTGCATCACGTGGGTTTCAACGTTCACGTCATCACCATTTTTGCACGAGCTGGAAGGCAAGGTGTTACCAGAGCGATTCCTCCGTTGTAAAGCACATTTCGTATAGTTGATTGTTATTTGGTTTCTGTTAAATCTTAACATTATCTCATGTTGATTGTCAATATTGGGGAGGGGGTATTTCTGTGTATTTTGGTGGTTTATAATGTGCATCGGGTGAGAGTTATTTGGGTATTTTTTTGGGATATGTAACGACGTGCATCACAGGGGTGAGGCAATATTGGGGAGGGGGTATTATGTATTTTGGGGGTAACTGTACAGTTATTTATTTCTCCTGCACGGGGCGATTTGGCATTCCCCGGGGAGGGGATTGTTCATTTACCCCTTTGCAATGTGTGGAAAAGAAGGCTAAACGGAGGCGCTAAACGGAGGCCTTGTATTGCTTTCATTATCAATCACACATTTCCACGCTGCCCAAGGTATCACGAAAAGAGAACACATCTCTGAGGCCAGAAAACTAGCCCATTGGCTACCAATAAAGGAAAGAATCATCTTCAAAGCTTTGACACTGGCCCACAAGTGCATCCACCTCACCGCCCCGGTATACCTCTCACAAAGAATCCGCCCCGTCTCCTCAAGGCCAACCAGGTCACCATATACCAACATGCTCTGTGTGCCACTAGTAAAAAGAGCCAGAGCTGGAGGATCCAGCTTCCCTTATCTCGCACCATCACACTGGAATGCCCTACCTCCCACAATCCGAGGTGAGCCCTCCCTCATTGCCTTCCGGAAAGCTATGAAAACCATCCTCTTCACATAAGGTCTCTCGCAGCACCATGTTTGCCAGTAAACTGCCTGTAATGTAATAACCAAAGATGCATAAGCTGTAATGACTAATCTCTTTGTAGCAATCATAATGTGCCGACTGCTACCAATCCTGTACCCCCTGTAACTAAGTTCCTGCAAGTAACAGTGCCACAATGCCCCTGGGCTGTCTGCGCTATATAAATATAAATAAATAAAGTCCCTATGAGACCCGCTAGCATTGTGTGTTTGTTTTAAAGTTTGATGATACTTTCTGAAATGCCTTTACGGTTTAATGACATGTATCTGTTACGTCGTTGTGACGTTTTCACGTGGGACGTCTACGTGCTTAGGAAGAGGATCGCGGAGGCAGGAGCGCTCCATGCCGTGCACGGGCAGGTATTTATTTTGTTTTTGCGCATTTATAACGCGCTTATTCATCTCGGAGAAGTGCCAGGTATATTTAATGATGATAATGATATTTTTATTTACATCGAGCTCATACACAGGTGTTTCACAGCGCAGCAAGGGAGGTGGACAGGGAGAACAAAACACTGATGGGTTTGTTTTTGCTATTTTGATTTTAGTTGCACCAACAGCGGATCTTTGTGTGTCTTCTTGGCTGGTATCCCCATCCTCGGCTCCACCCACCCCCAAACAGAAGTGGTTTATGGCCGTGCCGCAGACGCCGAGGGAATTTCAGGGCAGATTCGGCTGCCGCCATCTTCACCCTTATCCAGTGGTGGAAATTGAAAAAATTTGGTGGGGGTCCCACAAGGGCCGGGGTGGGAGCGGAGTTGAAGGGGCGGTGCCCAAAGAGGCGGGGTTTGGTGGGTGGAGCTGGCAGTTTACCTCTGATCAAAGGAAATGTCCAAAATAATAGTTTAAAACGGCGCAATTTCTTTCATGCTGCTTCTTTTCCAAACTATTTATCAGTTCCATGGCACTGGTGATGAGTTACTTCACTATGCGAATAATGGTTTTGACCAGTGTTGCTGAGTAAATATTCTTTAAAATGCACAATTTGCATCCCATTTTATAAAAAAAACTCCCCGCTTTAGTACTATTCAAACATGGTCAGAAAAGGAATGAATTTCCGTTGACAACTATGGGCCACTTTTTCATTGGTGCCCGAGACAATTTTACCCGCACTTGTACAAGGGAGCAAACCGTACCATCCATCTGTGCACCTAAACTACCAACAGCAATGTTAGCCTACACTGTGATCTGAGCTCATACAGGGGATTATTTTAAGCAGACTGTTAAAGAATCATTAAAAGGAGCAATTACCCTAGCTAATAGTCAAAGAGCAGATAATCTGTGGCGAAATCCTGGTTTAATCCGAGGGATTGTCCTGCAACCTCATTCTTAAAACCTGCTGATTTCTGTTCGCCATAAGCAACGTTTTCTTTTACTTGAACCACACCCGGCACAGCTCCTGCAGCTCCCCTCTGAAAGCAATTGGGTGGCTGCATCGTGTGGGATAGTTTCAATGATAATAGGGGTATTTATTTATTCATGCAATGTTTGACGTCTGCCTGTATATTTTTTTTTTTATGCAATGTTTGTCGGATACAAGTATCCGACAAACTGCATAAATAAAGGAATAATCCTGGTCCATGTATCCGACAAACATTGCATAAATAAACTGGGTCGTGGCTGAGGACTGTAACTTCCTCTGGTGACCCTGTGAACCCTGCACATTGTGCTGACAGCAGTTATTAGGAAATTAACCTGGGTTCATGGGTGCCAAACCGAGGCAGAAATACCCCAACCCATCCCTTGGCCAAACACATTTTATAGCACTTCCTTTTTTATAAGTAATTGCAAAAAATATTTTTATTGTTTTGGTTAAATTCAACCTTAAACACAGTCTCAGCAATGGTCTGTCAACCTGCTGAGCTACCCTCAGAGCCATCTACTATAGAGCAAGTCTATGCATCCCATGATATATACTAAAATCACTGCATTACCAACAGTATATTGGTTGCACCGCTGCCATAGAAGTGATTTAAAGTGGAATTCATGTATATCATCCTGCTGTGGGTGCCAGGCCTTCGCCTACATGTGGCACCATATGTTGCAGAGAAGCCAGGGGCCCTCGTGTCTGGCATGGCAGCCGCGGCAGTCTGCTGCTACGTCAGCGCTGTCACCTAACTGCAGTATAAGCTACATGGCTGATACTCAATGTTTCCGAAAGTTGGCTCAGTGAGTTAAGAACTACTGTGTTGTATTCTATGTAAGAGATGTAGATGAATGATTTTAATGCCAGCAGGCTGAACTTCACAACTGTTAAGGGCAACCTACAACAAGCTGATGCTCTTTCTCTCGCTCACTCTATTATTTTGTTTTGTCTCTGAGTAAGAGTCACGTTTTCAGGTATGTGCTCTTGACTGCTCTCTCTACCAGCTGGGGGGGACTGGCCTATAGGGAACCTTTGGAGATTTCCCGGTTGGACCCTGCACCCTACGTCCATTTTGTGTGCGGGGGAGGATGTGTGCTGACTGGCAGGGTGTAGTGCGCACATATTGGTACGGTCAAT
Organism: Ambystoma mexicanum; assembly: GCF_040938575.1. NCBI lineage: Eukaryota > Metazoa > Chordata > Amphibia > Caudata > Ambystomatidae > Ambystoma > Ambystoma mexicanum. Next base: position 1,133,890,133 of record NC_090932.1, on the reverse strand, counting down.
CTGGTACGTTTTATAATATTTTTTTTATTGTACTTTTTCAATTGCAGGAACACAAATTGGTTTAATCATCCCATCTTGGACAGCAAAGTCCCCAGCAGCAATGGCACCATAAAAAATCCTGGCATCTGTATTAGGACTTTCCGACAGTAAGAATGTTTTTTTTTTAAAACAACTGTATTTTGCTGTGGGTGATGGTGGGGTAATTTTTAAAGGTATAGTAAGAGTCACAATCAGGGATTTCAAACCTATTTTTGATGCTGTTCCTTTCTCATTTCCAGTTTGGGGCGGTACTGAAAGTTCACGTCTCAGGTAGACCCATGTATCCTTGACTTACTGTTTTCATTGCAGCAGCATCACTCCAAGCGTCGGTGTGTCAACCTAACCACCTGTATCCCAGCAAGAAAAATCCAGTGAAGCACTTGACCCAGTCACGCAGGCAAGTAAGGATTTCTTCTCCCTATGTAATATTGGTTGAGTAGAAGTGCTGAAGGTTTATGTCGGCCCTGTGCAATGTGCATCCAGGTGTGGTTTTCGCCGCCCCGTGATCTAGTCCATTTCTGACCCATTACTGCTTGTTATTCCCCCAAGCTGTTCACATGGTTTTGTTTTTCGCCCCCCCAGCCTTTTCACGTGGTTAGTTTTAAATCTTATGTGGTGTTTATTTAAATCTTTTAAAGCATTTTTAATTTTTGAAAACTTTAAATGGTCTTTAAAAAATAACGTGACATAAATTAACGTGGGGGGGTTTGCAATGTTTTCAGAGTCCGGCTCCTTTTTTAGATGGATCATTGGTACTAAGTGAAGAAAATATCTTTTTCACTGTACCGATTGGGGTTGGTGGGGTCGATTTAGAAAGACCGCTCTGTGACCGTTCAGAGCGGTCTTTCTAAATCGAACAATCATACTTGTCAAACCCCTGTCACACATGAGTGCGTGCAGGGGCTGACAGGCGCTGTGAGACCCAGCAGAGTCGTCGCAGGAGACAGAGGTGTGTTTTGGACTGTGTGCGCGCATGTGGGTAAGATGCGTGTGTTGGGGGAGGGAAATTGGGGGTTCGGGGGTCCCCCCTGATTGACAAATTAATGCGCGGGTGGGGAAGGAGGGGGGCAGTATGTGAATTCCACACTTTAAAGTCAATACAAAAATGGCCAGGAAAAAATCAGTCTTTGTGTTCGGGCTTTAAAATGCAGAAATAACACATAGAACTGGATAATTTCCTAGTGCCCAAAGATGGTAGGAATCTCAAACGAAAAGCGGAAGGAGAGGTGGAAATGGACACGAGAAATGCAAAAACACGTAAATATGTCTTTTTTGCGTTTTGGGTTCACATGGATAGACATCTATAGTCATTGACATTGTTAACTACTTCCTAAGTTCCCACTGCCTAAAGTGGAAGGCGTGTGTTGGTATTTGCTTGGATGGTGCTCCTTCAATGTCTGGTGCTAGAACTGGGTTAAAAGCAAAAGTGTTGATAGTAGCTCCACATATATTGTGGAAACGCACACTGCGTGATCCCCGGGAAGCTTTGCCTGTGCGCAATATGGGGAATGTACTCTCAGAGGTACTGACTTTTTTTTGTAAAGATTGTGCATTTTATTAAGATGCACCGCACAAGAGCCCATCTGTTTGCCACATTATTTGCAGAAATGGGAGCTGAACATGATGCTTTGTTTTACACGGAGGTCAGGTTGCTCTCCAGGGGGAAAGGTTTTATATTGTGTTTAGGAACTCTGGAACAAAGTGAGACGCTTTCTCCTGGGTTTAGACCAGAGGAAAGAAGAGCCTCCGTATGATTCACACTGGCTTGCATGGGTGTAATTTTAGGGGGGGGACAGGGGTGTTTGCCCCCCCAACTTTCATGGCACACCATTTTGTCCCCATTCATTTGGTTGGGGCACCTTTTCTTCAGATGTCATGTTCCAACCTCTCCCCCCAACATTTTCAGCAAAGTGTCTCCACTGCTGGCTTGTACTGTTAGCTTACGATGGTGACCTCTTTGAAAAGCTACATTTTCTAAACCTCTCCCTGCAAGGCACAGAAAAGAAACCACATCATTGGCTATGAACGCAAAAATGTCAGCATTTAAGAAGAAGTTGGAGCAAGTGACCGCCTACTGGAGAGTCAATTCAAAAAATTGTCCTTGGGTGGATTTTGGCAAAATGCTGTTTCCTCCTTTTATCCAAATGCAGTCAATGTACTGTTACCTTTCAGCACCTCGTACCTTTGCAAGATTGGATTTTCAACTTTTGCAGCCCTAAAGACTAAATAAAGCCAACCACAGGTTATTGCAAAGATTGAACCCAATAGTGATGGCTGGCTGCTGAAAGGCAGATCCACCCTTCACACTAGCTCTCCAATATGCCACTGTCCAACTTGCAAGTGGCTGCATTGATAGTAATCAAGTTTTTGTACTTAAGTGTGTCCTACGTTACTCTTTGAAATAAATATCCAAAGCTACTTTTAGTCACATCCCCTGTAGCAAAAAATTCAGAATGCTGCATTTACAAATATTTGCCCTCTAATTAATTTGAGTTATTGCAAGCAATGATTTTGAAAGAATGTTGTTTGGCACCCACACCTCCATTTGGCACCATTCTACACCAGATAAACATTTTGAAGTCTGTGGATAGAGCAGCCCAAGCCAGATACCTTTTTGTTAGGGAGGGCTTGGGGGTCAAACAAGTTTGAAGACCACAAGACCACTGCCCGTAGAGTGACTATCTTGTTATCAAGAAAATGTTTTTTAAAAAAAGGCAAAAAACCAAATTGCTATCTTGCTGGCACAGCTATATGTTAACATATATTTTGATTGCTAGTTTGGATGAGCACTCATCCTCCCTGGCCCCCAGCAGAAGCTTAATGTACTAAACAAACCTTTGCAAAATCCCTGGTTGCTTTAAAGTGGTCCATTATCCACGTGCTTGCTGTGCCCTTGTGTGCGACGTTGCTACGTGTCCTGTACGGTGCATATACAACTCGTACACATGACCGCACCTTCAGTGGGTAGGAGCAAAATCATTCCGGTGCTTTACTGGGAAGGAAAGTGTTGCACGGACCCAGCGATACTCAAGATTTGACTCTTGTCGTCTGCTTAAGAACATTGCAGTGTGACATAGCCCCTTTGAGAATGTGTCTCTTGTATATAGAGGGCACAATGCTTGTAATTTTCAATAAGTTGCCCAGACAGCTGCATGCCAGCGCACAGACACCAGCTGGCATAGATTTCCCTTGTGTGGGGATTGTTGATGTGTAGCTTGTGTGAAGCATGTGTAAAATTTCGCAGCATCTTTAATATTGCTTAATTCTGAAGCAGGGTGCAGAGTGGCAACGTTTTGTTTGGCTAGGATGAAGGCTGGCTAAGTTTTGAAGTGTGTGGAAGACTGTTTGAGCCGTAGTCTCTGGCTGGGGATGGTTGAAACGCCCTGATGAATGAGTTCTTTGATTCCTGCGTTCCTCCTTCTGGTGGCACATGGTGCTTTGGGCTTAGATTTGCTGTTGTGATTCAGGGCACACACAGAGAATCGTTGCAGATATTGGCCATCCAAGCTCTCATGAAGAAGGGAGAGAAAGACTCCTCTAACCAAGAGTGGACAGATGCCCCCCATCTATTCATTTCTCTTAGCAATGCTTGCAACCTGATCATTGTTTTCACTTAAATCATTGAACACCAGCCAACTAAAACAAAAGTGGCATCCATTAATTGTCCATCAACTGAATTTGCATTAAAGGAGAGTTTCAATGCTCCCCACGCCCCCCCGTTTCAAGTTGGGGAACATTGTTGAGATTTGTGTAATGTAAAAAGTGTACAGGGCAGGTACTCTAAGGAAAGTTCAAGGTCAAAGCACCCCTAAAGAGGTTCTGTAAAGCTGCCCCCCCTATAAAAAGCAAACTGTCTGGCATTCAAAGACTCATTTTATATTGTAATGCTTTTGAATATTATTTTTTCACTGCTGGAAGTTACGGATGCTATACCTGCGAGGCAGAGCTTTTTACACAATTTATTTTAAAGGGCACATAGATGGCTTGTTCACTCCCGTTTTCCATTGCCTTTTCGTTTCAAAGTAGGGCTAGTTGTGCCAGCCTTTATGCGCAGGGGACCTTGTTCTAATTCCCTACTCGTCTACGTTTAGTTTGTTCAACACTTTGGGGAATTCGCTACATGATTTAATATATACAAATGTAAGTTTTAGGGACTCTGGATTACTGCATGTTCTACTTATACTTATGTCACATTCTCTATATAGGTTGATGGGATACCCGGAGGGATTTTATTGCCCCTTCAATGCGGTTTGTTTGGTTTTTTTTTCCAACCACTTGACCTCAGCAGTTAATTGAAGATAGTTTGCCTGTAAACGTTATTGAATGCTTGCTAGGGATAGTGATCCCTGTCATTAATTTTGAAAATATCTTTTTTGATCATTGTTTATGATGATCTGGGGTAAATGTTTTTAATGGTTTTTCTTTTTATCTAATGATGGGACCAGTTCATTCTCGTTAGATGATGTTGAGCTATTTTCTTGCTTGTCTGGATTTTTCAGCAGCCTTGTATATCAGGACTGGCGCGGTAGCGGGAATTTTCTGACCTGGGCATGAAAGGAGTGCTGTGAATTGCTTTGCTATTTGAAAGTGGGAGGTCACTTTATTCCCTTAAGGCAGTGGTCTTCAAGCCTTTTTATGCGGAGCACCCCCCTTGAGTAAAATAATTTCTGCCCCGCCACAAATTCTTACATTTTCTCTTAAAAATAGTCACCATAATCCTTCAAGCCCCCCACCAACTGGCATCCTTTGGGCCCCCCAGTTTGAAGGCCTCTGCCATAACAGTATATAATAGAGGTTGCACAATACAGCTACCCTCCTTCATAAACGCCAGGTGTGAAAATCCACACTCACCATCGATCAAGAACTGTCATTTATCAATTTGGACAGATGCAAAATGCTCATAATAATAAACATATTTTAAACTTCATACATTTAATATTCTAGAAAAAACATAAAAATCTTTAAAAATGCATGATCTGACATTTCCAGCAAGCCTCACTTATTGGGTAAAGCAAAAATAACAAAGATGTCTCAAATACATTCAAACATTTTGCCCAATTTGTGATGTTAGTAAGGACGTGAGGAACATGTGATTGGAAAAAACAGGCCCTCAATATTATTTATCCTTAAATCGGTCGACACATATTTGTGTTTCTGGGTCTCAAAAGTTAAACAACTTTATTGATTAAATCAGATTTTCGAGATTTGTTGAGCCCGTCTTCAGGACGCTTTGTGAAAGCACAGGATAGTCAAAGAATCAGCACAATGCGTGGTGGTCATCTGATCGCCAAGCTCTAAAAATTAAAAATACAAGAGATATGTATTTCTGCTACTCTAAAAACAAGCATGTAGTCCTATTGTCGATGTGGAGGAAAAGTTCACTAACCTTCACTTTGTTTGCAGGCTTATGAGGATTCATTTCATTTCATAATAATGACCACAACTAGTCATACAATGGCGTACTCTGCCATCTACAAAAAGGAGAACATAGTAAATATAGTAATTATTCTTCATTATTAATATGAATAACTAACTTTCACATTTCGGGCACTAATCCTTTATTTAGGACCATTGTGTTTTACTAATCTGTGTTTCCTATTTGTTGTCTTTAAGTTAAATGTAGTTTCACACCACCATCCTTTAATCATCATCGATCTTATGGATCACAGTGAATAATACTAGGACCATCCGGTGCCCATTGTACCATACACTAAACCTAAAAGGCAGTTTGGATCGTTTCTAATACAAATTATATCAACGGAATGTTTTTACACAAAACGTGTTTACCTGGGATTCAAGTCCCGTACAGTGTTGTTTACTCAGTAGGTCTCAGTGAAACCCATGTTCCCATGGATGTCCAATGCCGCGTGTTTAATTCACCAATTTTATCACCGAGGGAGCGTGTAATTTTCGACTCGCCTCTGTAAGCAAAACAAAATATAGACGTCAGCAGTCAGCCATCTGTGTTTATCTTAATGTCACATCTTTAGATGCCACATATAAACAAGCAACACAATTAAACCTAACTTACTTAGTTTACTCGTGCCGAATCGTTAGATGATGTTGAGCTATTTTCTTGCTTGTCTGGATTTTTCAGCAGCCTTGTTTATCGGGACTGGCGCGGTAGTGGGAATTTTCTGACCTGGGCGTGAAGGGAGTGCTGTGAATTGCTTTGCTATTTGAAAGTGGGAGGACACTTTATTCACTTAAGGCAGTGGTCTTCAAGCCTTCTTATGCGGAGCCCCCCTTGAGTAAAATAATTTCTGCCCCCCGCCACAAATTCTTATATTTTCTATTAAAAAGTCACCATAATCCTTCAAGCCCCCCACCAACTGGCATCCTTTGGGCCCCCTAGTTTGAAGGCCTCTGCCATAAGACGCCCTAGCTGTTCAGCATACAGACGCCCCCTTTTCATGGGTGGGGTGACTCCTTCCCAGTTCCACACAATGACTGTTATACGGATCAGGCTGATTGCTTTCAAACCGTTGCCAAGTAGGGGATAAATGCTCCTACTGGCTGCCCCTCTCTGGCTTTAATGCTGTTGCTGCTCCAATGCCCCCACAAAGTTCCACACAAATAGTCCATGCCTTCCTCAGATAGGTGCACCCGACCCTCTACGTAATAGGTTATCTACATGTATCCAGCTGTGGTGCTGGATACATGTGAGAAACCATGCCTCTGCAAAGTTTACCCATGGCTTGGTTTACTTTTTTGCAGGATTTTTCCACTGCTATGAGCGCTGCACTAGTTCAGCTCTAGTGCATCATTTATTGCACATTAGCGATGCTTATGGGGGTGGGGGGACTTGTGACCCTTCTGGAGGATAGTGCCTGGCTCATATTAGCAAAGGCCTTCCTGCTAAGGTGTAATATTTACTTTTTGTTCCCCCAGTAAAGATCACTTTGGTCATGGGTTCTGTCACTGCATACCCTCCTATTTCCTGTACATGTTGCTGTCTGCAAGGTGGGGCTCTGTATGGTTGATATTTACATTTAAGAAACTGAAACATGTGTTTGTCTTTTAAAGGACAGACACAAAATGACTGCAGCAGTTTAAGTACAAGAGCTCTGCAGTTAAGAACGTATTGCCTCTCCAGAACACACACCTCTAAATTTGCGAACAGATGCAACTAGTTAAAGCCACAATGGGTGGGAGTCTTGGAGGAAGTTAACCAAGCACCAATAGACGCTTCACTCATAAATCGGGACACACCAGGCAGGAACATCCATAGCAAGCCCACTATAAATTAATGGTTTTGGGTACAGACCTGGTTCACAAATACTTTGCACATACTAAATTTACATACGTATTTTATTTCTTCTTTTAGACAATAACTCCAATCATCATGACACTTCTCAGTGAATTTGAAAGGATGGGGAATTTGAGCCTTTGCAATTCCTGGTGAAGTTAATTGGAAATTGCTGATGGAGGGTATCAATGAAAGTAGAAGAGAAATACGTGAAGAAAAGGATTTCAAGGAGTCATGCTTTTCTAGTTAGGTAAGCAATGTGTTTTTTTTGTTAATCTATTTGATGTTTGGGGGAGGAGGGTACATCTGACGTTCCTATGTGGAGTCGTTCCCCTTGTTCACACATACAGATGAATGCTACACAATACCCACCTCATTTACAGCATCTCTTTCCTCTAGAGTAACTATAGATGGTCTACTGATTTCTCTTATGTTATTGGCGAAGCGCTATGGGTTGAACGCCCTCGGGGACCGTAGTCCAGGTCAGAGTATGTGTGCAGCTAGGACAGAGAATGGATTGCTATTGGCGAATCGCACTCTACCTCCTTAAAGTTAGGTATAAAGTCTTTTAGAATGAAAGTAAAATAATATCATCAGGGTATTCATCTGTAGGTGAATTTATTCCCATAAAGTCAGCCGACACATGTTTCGACCTTAGCTGTCTTCAAGGCCTTGAAATTGAACACTTGGTATGGAAGTTGATTGTGAAAATATCTTGAAACAATTTTCTGATAATACTTGATGATTAAAGGGTTGAGTCCCGAGAGACCTGTCAATGGCTGGCACGTAGTGCTAAAAGTCTTTAGTGGTGCTTGGACATCCTGGATTGGTTCCCCAAATCGAAATTCCTAAACTATCTTTTTTACACCTTAGATGCAATCCTGAAAATGTAGAACACGGGTTGGGGAACTAATCTAGGATGTCCAAGGTAGAGCGAGATTCGCAAATACCAATCCATTTTCTGTCCTATTAATTCAAGGTTTTTATGCGTAGACTTTGTGGAATTGGTGATGAAGCTCGCCACTATTTATAAATTATAGTGGTCACGGCGCACTCTCAACGGTATGTACCCATACACATTGTTATGTGTGCAGCTACACTGAGTTGTGGGTTGCTGCATGGGGAGGGAGGGAAAGCGCCAAGGAGAGCAAGAATAAGCAAAACTCCAAGGGGGCGGATAGGGTCATGCTTAAGGGGAGTCACCCCAGTGTACAGCTCAGACAAAATGTTTGTTGTATTGGTAGTCACATTATGAAGTTTCAACTTGCCTTTTAAATACCCGCAGCCAAGAAACAGTATTAAGACACAGGAAGCATTTGATGAAATAACAAAAAGCTATAATTGAGGCATTAAAAAGAAAGGTAGAGGAGAAAAAGCAGCTACTGGTGGAATCTGGGAAAAGAAGATGCAGTGAAAAAAACAAGAGAATTATATTGTAAAAGCTGATGGGTGAAAACTGACTATTACAAAATGTATTAATGGCCGTTCACAAAAGCTGGAATCCCTTTTTGGCAGGGATGGCTAGTGTTCTTCATTCCTTCCTCAGAACCTGCCTATTACTTCACCTGGAGAATCGATAGACAACGCATAAAATCGGCAGATGTCTGTGTAATGTTTCAGTTCCCAGAGATGTAGCTGTGCAACAACTGCAAAATATTGGACTATAAAGTAACCTGTCAATTGTCTGCTACAAATGTTTTGTCGGACAGATCTAATTTGACAAGCTCAACTCTATCACCACGTCTTCTTAACAGTGTGTTCTTGTTACAATATGACGGTCATGCCTGTTTGGACCATGAAGTGACACCTACATGTTACCACACACCTGTGCAATCTTTCAGATTACGGTTTTTAAAAAAACAATGGAATTGGAACATCCCCACAACCGAATTTGTTTGCTACGTCAGCCACTGCTACTAATCTACAATGTAATTGTAGCTCACATGCTGCTCCGTGAAACTGAAGATGCAAGTGATCTTGTGTGTAGAACTATTATAGTTGATCTGGTGAATTTGTAGGTTGGTGCCAACTTGTAAATGGTACATGTTTTTGTGCTATTGGATTTCTGTTGGGGGTCAGCTAATGTTTTCTTGGGTGTGGTGAATGGTCGAACTAATTGCTAGCTGCTCAGTGATATTGGGTGAAGTGTTCACCAGTCTTGTCATGCAGGTAGACCTTTTGTTTAGGTTACTGAAAGTGTTTATTTTAGTGCAGTGATTTGTAATTGTGGGAGTTTATTGGGTGTGATGCCATGTTAGCTAGAGGTGAGATATGAAATGAGGGAGTTTAGAGGTTGGTTCGTGGGGTGGATTTGTAGTTTTGTATACTAAATCAGCAAACCTTAGTTAATGACATTTGAGTGCTCTAGCAAAGATGGCAAGTAACGGCTGCAAATTCCATGTTTTCCAGTACACTATCCATAAGTCTAACCCTATAGTAATACCACCCATCTTACACACAAGGAATCAAAACCCTTTTCCTAAATCGTTTGAAAGCAACATCCTCCTGATGTTGTCTGCAATAATCGTTCACAATTTCAAACCCTTCCTAAAGTTGTCACAGGGTCATCCTGGAGTAATCCCCCCACCTATCCTGACGTTGTCATGGGGTCATCCTGGAGTAATCCCCACCCATCCCTGAAGTCATCCTGGAGTAATCCGCACCATCCTGAAGTTGTCATGGGGGTCATCCTGGAGTAATACAAGATCATCACTGGAAGTAATTAGAACTCCTCTTGGAGTAGTTTCTGTGATAACTCTAGAGTCATCTCATTTGAATATTTCAGCATATACACATACTTAAGTGTTGTTTCGGATGATCTCCCTGAACTAGCCATGGATGACTCTAGGATGGAGTAACCTGATGACTCAAGAATGATTCCAGGATTATCTTCCTTTTTGACTTGGGCTGTGGTGCCCTCTTCAGGATCTATCCTCACCCCATGAATGATCCAGCCCCCCCCCGTTGAGCCGATATCCCTGGGTGCCCTCACCTGGAGTATATATTTACCAAAGGTTATGCTGCAGAGTGCTCCGCAGACACCCTTTTTTCTCCCACTGCCTATTGGAAATCTTCTTTCTCATGGTGTCCTCCTTTTCCCACCGTCCCGGTACCTCTCCACTGCCCTCTGCCTCCGTGGCCCCTCGGTGTATCCACCCTCCGTGGCCGCCCCTCTACGCCTGGCGCTTCCCCACACATACAGCTTTTTCCCGACAGTGCCGCTTAGCATGCTGGGATATGGGGTCCTTAGTCTAGTTCCCATTCGAGAAACAGACCATAGCAACGCCACCTACTGTGCTTCACGTGACTTCCAACGTCATCATTGTGATTCTGGGAAGCAATATTAGTGAGTGGGAAGAGGGAAGGCTTTGGCTGCCGGTGCAAATGAAACCGGAATCTGCGACTGGGAGCCTTTGACTTGCAGTTGCAGCGGTTAAGGTCAGGTGGACATTTTAACACCAGATGGAACTGGCGGAAGCGACTTTTGTCTTGTCCCTCATCGTCATTTTTATGAGCAGGAACCGGCTCTGGCTGCCAGGCTGCAGCAGCTATCTGTGTGCTCTTGGCTGGCTGAGAATACACTTAGCATTTTCTTCGGGATACCGTGAACGTTCCTGCAAGACACTAGATTGAGACAGGGAGCGGAAAATGACATTTACTTAAAAAATCATATTCAGCTACTCAACGTGAAGGGTGTGGAAGGCTAAGGAACAAGGACAGTGGATGGTGGTGTTTAACTGATCAAAGGGGGCTAATAGAGTAATTTAATGTTTGATAAGGGGCACGGTGGTATGGGTCTGGCAGGATGGGGCACATTGGTGTGGGTCTGGAGGGATGGGGCACATTGGTGTGGGTCTGCAGGTATAGGGACACTGGTGTATGGATGTGGCACATGGGTGTGGGTCTCGAGGGTGGTATGGAGGCATCTTGAAGGGGTCTGTAATGGATGGGGGCACAGTGGTGTTGGTTTGAAATAGGTATGGGGCTTCTGTTGGTCTGGTGGTGGTATGGGTCATCTAGGTGTGGGTGGGGAGTGTGGGATGGGGCATACTTGGTGTGGGTTTGATGGGGGACATTGGTCTGGGGAGCATGAGGGCACATTGTGGGTCTGGGGGAGGGATGGTTCATCTAGGTGTGGGTTTGGAGTGCAGGATGGAGGCAGTTTGCTGTGTGGATGGAGGGATGGGGCATCTTGGGGTCTGCAATGGATGGGGACACATTGGTGTTGGTCTGAAACAGGTATGGGGCATCTGTGCCTGGAAGGTGGCATGGGTCATCTAGGTGTGGGCTGGGATGGGGCATCTTGGTGTGGGTCTGGAGGGAGGGGATGGGGCACATTGGTGTGGGTTTTATAGGGGGGACGGGGACATTGGTCTGTGTCTAGGGGAGGGTTTGGGGCACATTGTGGGTTTGGGGGTTGTGATGCTTGAGCTAAAACATGGCGCTGGTGTGCAATGCATTTTGGGGGCCCTCAGAGCCATAATGGATATTTATTCTATGCCTCAGTGGAAGCTGCACTTGTACACAGATTTTCAATTGGTTAGCAGTATTTCACTGAAAAAGTTATTTGTTGCTGAGACTGGTATGCATGCCTCAGCCAAGGACACGGCCCTGGGAAAGCTGGGATCCACAGGTGCCGGCTGGTACCCGATACGGTTTGTTATGGTTTGCTATGCCCGTGCCAAGGTTGAGGATGAGTTATGGAATTTTTTGCCGTGGTGCCTTAGGAGAGGGAAGCGCTTTGCTCCTTGGGGTCACCGTCGGTCAACCCGGCCGGCAACCAACGGTCACTCATCAACACGCAAGCGCTAATACCAGAAGGTTCGAGAAATTGCCACCCCTTTTGAGGAGGGCATATAATGCGGGGCTCTGGAAAGGTCAGGCGGGAAAAGCACAAAGACATCAGTCGGGTGGGGGGGTGCCTTGTTCCAAAATCCCCTTGGGTTGTTGTGCTATCAGCCTGGCTGTTACCGGGGTCTTCCAGCCGCTTCTGGCGTGATGAGGAATTCATTTACGCCCATGGTGATGTATTCTTGTTAGCTTATTATCTTTTCTGTGATTTATTTCTGTGCCATCACTTATTGCCTTATGTATGTTTAACTATGAATAAATAGCCGTATAAGAGCACTCATTCTCTAACTGCGTTTGTGGGTGTGAGTCATTGCTTCTGTTTACCTGCGTTCAAAGTATTTGCTCTACTCTGCAAATGTACTGGTGATAAATAACTGTCCGTGCACTCTTGGCGAGCACTACAGAGGGAGGGATGCTTCATCTAGGTGTGGGTCTGGAGGGCAGGATGGGGGCATCTTGCTTTGTGGGTGGAGGTATAGTGGCATCTTGGTTGGGTCTGCAATGGATGGGGCACATTGTGTCAGTCTGGAACAGGTATGGGGCATCTGTCATCTGAAGGGTGGGATGGGGCATCTTGGTGTGGCTCTGGAGAGAGTGGACGGAGGCACGTTGGTTTGATGGCAGGGACAGGGCGCATTGGTGTGGGTCTGGCGAGGGGTGGGGCATCCCGGTTTGGGTGGGATGGGAACATTGGTGTGGGTCTGGGGGAGGTCATGGGGGTACATTGGCGTGGGTTTGATGGGTGGGATGGGGCACATTGTGGGTCTGGGGGATGGATGGTTCATCTAGGTGTGGGTCTGGAGGGCGGGATGGGGGCATCTTGCTGTGTGGGTGGAGGGATGGTGGGGTCTGCAATGGACAGGGGTACATTGGTGTGGGTCTGGTAAAGGTATGGGGCATCTGTTGGTCTGGAGGGTGGGATGGGGCATCCCAGTGTGGGTGGGATGGGGACATCTGTGCATCTGGAGGGTGAGATGGGGGTGTCTTGGTGTGGCTCTTGAGGGAGTGGATGGATGCACGTTGGTTTGATGGAAGGGATGGGGCACATTGGGGTTGGTTTGATGGGAGGGACGGGCACATTGGTCTGGGGGCGGGATTAGGGCACATTGGTGTGGGTCTGGAGGTAGGGATGGTGGCATCTTGGTGGGGTTTGCAATGGGTGGGGGCACATTGGTGTCGGTCTGAACAGTTATGGGGCATCTGTTGGTCTGGAGGGTGGCATGGGTCATCTGGGTGTGGGCTGGTAGGGTTGGATGGGGCATCTTGGTGTGGGTCTGGAGGGAGGGCATTGGGCACATTGGTGTGGGTTTGATGGGGCACATTGGTCTGGGAGCGGGATGGAGCACATTGTGGGTCTAGGGGGGTGGTTCATCTAGGTGTGTCTGGAGGGCGGGATGGGGCCTCTTGCTATATGGATGGAAGTTGGCATCTTCTGGTCTGTAGTGGATTGGGGTACATTGGTGTGGGTCTGGTACAGGTATGTGGTATCTGTTTGTCTGGAGGGTGTGATGGGGACATCTGTGCATCTGGAGGGAGTGGATGGAGGCACATTGGTTTGATGGGAGGGATGGGACACGTGTGGATCTGAAGGGAGGGGGTGGGGGCTCATTGGTGTGGGTTTGCTGGGAGTGATGGGCAAAATGGTCTGGGGAAGGGATGGGGCGCTTTGGTGTGGGTCTTCAGAGGGATGGTGGCATCTTGGTGGGGTCACATTGGTATCGATCTGAAACAGGTATGGGGCATCTGTTCTTCTGAAGGGTGGCATGGGTCACCTAGGTGGGAGATGGGAGTGTGGAATGGGGCATCTTGATGTGGGTATGTAGGGAGTAGATGGGGGCACATTGGTGTGGGTTTGCTGGGAGGAACAGGGCATGTGGGTGTGGGTCTAGGGGGTGGGATGGGGACATCGGTGTGGGTCTGGAGGGAGGGCGTGGGGCACATTGTTGGTTTGATGGGGCATGTTGGTCTGTCTGGGGGCGGGATGGAGCACATTGTGGGTCTAGGGGGGTGGTTCATCTAGGTGTGTCTGGAGGGCGGGATGGGGCATCTTGCTGTATGGATGGAAGTTGGCATCTTCTTGTCTGCAGTGGATTGGGGTACATTGGTGTGGGTCTGGTACAGGTATGTGGTATCTGTTTGTCTGGAGGGTGTGATGGGGACATCTGTGCATCTGGAGGGAGTGGATGGAGGCACATTGGTGAGGGTTTGATGGGTGGGTTGGGGACATTGGTCTGTCTGGGGGAGGGATAGGGGCACATTGTGGGTCTGGGGGTAGGGATGGTTCATCTAGGTGTGAGTCTGGATGACAGAATGGGGGCATCTTGCTCTGTGGGCGTGGGGAGATGGTGGCATCTTGGTGGGGTCTGCAATAGATGGGGCCACATTGGTGTCGGTCTGCAACAAGGATGGGGCATCTGTTGGTCTGGAGGTAGGGATGGTGCATCCTGGTGTGGGTGGGATGGGGGCATCTGTGTGCATCTGGAGGGTGGGGTGGGGGCATCTTGGTGTGGCTCTGCAGGGAGTGGATGAAGGCATATTGCTGTCAGTTTGATGGGTGGGACGGAGCACATTGGTGTGGTTCTAGGCAGAGGGATGGGGTATCCTGGTTTCGGTGGCATGGCACGGTGTGGGTCTGGAGGGAGGGAGGGGTGGGTCAACTAGGTGTGGGTCTAGAGGGCAGGATGGGGAAATCTTGGTGGGGGCCTGGAGGCAGGGGATGGGCTATGTTATGGAGAATTCTCATAAATGGCTGATTTCCCTTACCTGAAGAGTTCCCCAGCAGCTTTGCTGGATTTCTAGGATTTTCTTTTTCACCTGGTTAGAGTGTGAGCCTTTTTTCCCACTCTTACATGTGTTTTGCTGTGTGTATTTTGACTGTTTGTGTGTTCTTGGGCACGGGAGCCTCACCTACTCCATGTGCACCACTTTTTGTGTGTGTTACACAGCACCTTCAGTGCAGTGACACAGGGTTGTCTTTGAGACTTCCCACTGGCTCCATTTTTCTGGGGCTGACTACTGCCCCCCCGAAACAGGTAAAGTTGCCATTAACTTTATACCCAGTACACCCCATCTTACATGGAGCATTGGAAAGGGTTAACTCTTATCCCATTTTGTCTGTGCCTCTTGGAGCCTTGTTTCGCTCCCTTAACATTAAGACTTGGCTGGTGGCAGTGGTAACTACCCTAACTTTCCTACCACAATTATCTTATATAAATGTGGTATTGTTCCAGGCTATTATAGTAGCCTCGAACATAAACCCGCTTGACCAAATACATTTTATTTTGGTTCCGGCTGGGTTTATTTGCCATTTCTTTTTGTTAGTCTTTCTCGTGTTTTTCTCTGCGTGCCAAACTGGGGATGATTCCTTTGTTCGCTGTCTTTTCGCGGGCTTCTGCACAGAAGTCCTCCTTAAGGCACCTGATAGTCTAGAGGGGCAAGATGTGAGGGCGGGATCTTCGGACCTTTGCCATGGGTTGCCTTATTAAATCAAGTAGCACTCTTGTCTGATTGGCTAAGGGGACTAACCTTGCCAGGCCAGCCACCCTGCTGTGTGATTGACAGCCAGGCTGTATGAATGGGGGAAAACTGCATAGAAAGCAGGTCTCTGGGACTGGAAGAGCAGAGTCGCCACTGGAACGAAAGACCCAACGAGGAACTGGAAGAAGAGGACCCCTACCATGACTGAACCGCCCAGTGAAGCCCTGCTGCAGGTCTGAATTTCTGAATCGGACGACATAGAAGATCCTCCAGGAAACTTCTTCCCTTGAGCTGGTGGGACTAACCAGTTTGCCCAAACTACAAGCCAGGACCCCTCCTCTGGTCGAATTCGCTGTACAGAGCTACAGTGGGCCGGATAGCCAGGAAGGTGGGACCCTGCTTGGGTTTTAAGGAGCGCAACTTTTATTTGTTGTTTTGCTCTGCTGCTGGTTTCTTCCCTGGGTGGCGCAGGACCCTCCAGTCTTCCTACTTTGTGTCAGTCCGACAGTCGCTTCAGGAACTGTGATCCTGCAGGAACCACCAGGAACGTCCGCCTCAGCTACAGATCCCTCTCTGTTTTAAGGTACTGTGCAAATCCGGTTGTCCATTTCGGTCAGCCGCGGTGAAAGTGTTTGAAATCTTTCTCCAATCCGAGGGTTTGTCCTTCTCTTCTCTTTGAACTAACTTTTCTACCAACCAACCTCGTCCGGAATCTGTGCCACAAACCTTTCCGCGAACTACCCTGAACTGTGTGATCTTGAGCAAAAGACTTTTGTCCTATTGACTTTGGCCCTAAGCCTTTTCTATCTGATCTCCTCACTGTAGTCTTTCTTGTTCTATTGCCCTGATTACTTACCTGTTGGTTTTGCCTAATTTCTAATAACTTTGTCTTCCTCCCTTTTAAATTGCTGGAGTGCCATTTTGCTCCCACTTCAATTGTGAGCTTAACTTGTCTGGAATCTAAGGGAAGCGGTGTGGTGCATTTATGATTGTGATTTTTGACTTGCTTAGAAAGGTGAACTGTTATACAACTGATAAGCAAATAAATATGTATTCTTTTACTTAGAAACCTTGAGTCAGTGTTTTGCCTGAAGCATAGCAATTGCTGCCCTTTGTGTAACTCTTGTATTGCTCACTTACTCTTGAGATAAGTCTGGCTGCTCCGCTACTGCTACCACTATAACTGTGTTGTACAAGCTTGTACCAAAGGTGAAATTGTACTTTCACTTGTAGTCCTAATTGTGTGTGTGTTCCCAAAGTGTACTGCATATAATTCTGCCTAACAGGGCACATTGGTGTTGGTCTGAAATATATATGGGGCATCTGTTGGTCTGGAGAGTGGGAATGGGGCATATTTGGTATAGGGTTGGATAGAGGGAATGGGGGCACATTGGTGTGGGTTTGATGGGAGGGAGAGGGCATATTGAATTATTGGTGTGGGTCTGGGGGTAGGGATGGAGGCACATTGTGGATAATGGATGAGGGCACATTAGTGTCAGTCTGGAACAGGTATAGGGCATCTGTTCTGTAGGGTGGCATGGGCCGTCTAGGTGTTGGGAGGGTGGGATGGGGACATCTGTATGCATAAGGAGAGTGGATGGGCATCTTCATGTGGGTCTAGAGGGCGGGATGGAGCACATTTGTCTGGGTCTGAAGAGTGGGATAGGGCACCTTGATGTGTGGAGATGGATATCTTGGTTCGAGTCTGGAGGGCAGGACGGGGACATTTTCTTGTGTGGAGGGAGAATGGGGCATCATGGTATGGTCTTGAGAGGGGATTGGTGGCATCTTGGTGGGGTCTGGCACGGAGGGTTGGTGGCAGCTTGAGCTCTGGAATGGAGGTATGGGATATCTTCGTGTGGGTCTGAGAGGGAGGGATGGGGCACATAGGTGTGGGTCTGGAGGGAGGGATGGGGACATTGTTGTGGGTGAGAAGTGAGGCATGGGACACATTGGTGTGTGTCTGGAGGGAAGGATGGTGGCATTATGGTATGGGTCTTGAGGAAGGGATGGGGCATCTTGGTGGAGTCCGGATCAGAGGGGGCATGGATGGACAGGGCATATAATGGGAGCATGTCAGGGAATGATAGAGCATGTGGGTCTGAGTGAGGGCTGGAGCACTCTGGTGGGAAGGAAGGGGGCATCTGGGTGTGAATGGAGGGATGGGGTATGTATGTCTGGAGAGAAGGATATTGTCTATGGGAGGGGGTAATCCCGGTGTGGGTATAGAGAGAGGGCGGATGGCGCCATCTGAGTGCGAGTCTGGATGTAGAGTTGAAGCATATGGGTGTGGCTCTGGAAAGGGGTGGAGCATCTTGGTATAGTTATGGAAGGACGGATGTTGGTGTCTTTGTGTGGGTTCGGAGGGAGGGATGGTGGCATGTGGGTCTGGAGGGAGGTGGCATTTGAATCTGGAACATGTGTTTGGAAGGAGAAATGGGGCATTTGAGTGTGAATTGGGACAGTGTGTGAATTGGCAAGAATTTGTTGTAGAGGTGCACTCGTGTGTCACAATTTCAAAATAATTCTATTAAGGAAATTAAATAGGTAATTAAGTGATTCTAGGTGCTTACCTATTGGATCTGTGCTACCAGATCTGACAAACATTAAAAAGAAGAAATGGTGCCTCAGAGTCACGCCGAGGCACAAATAGGTGCACTACTCATGCAGTAAGAACTGCAAACTGCGTATTACTAATGTCGTTGAATGTTATTCAAATGTCAGACACATAAATCATAACCATATAGATTTATAATTTCAAATCAGATGTATTTAGCATCAACATTGTTAATAGTCTTTAACTCATACACTTTTACACAAGTTTATAATTCATTTAAAACAAATTCGAATAATGAAAACTGTTCACATTCACAGTGTTTCACAGCAACCCAAATAGATTAATGTGTTTCCAGAAATTGTAATTAACAAACAACTCCTAAATAAAATTTCATATGTCAAGATATCTGGACCATGAGTCTGGTTAATGATGACTGTCTAATCATACTCCTCTGGTCTTAGTACTACGCGTTTCGGGCCAGTTGCCCTTCTTCAGGTATTAGATAGTGTTGATTTCCTACAATTTGAAATTAAATTGTATCAGTATTTTTTAAATAATCACTCTAATTGTTGTAAAAATAAAAGAAATAAGAATTTATCAAAGTTCCATAGACTAACCTGTGTCTTCTACATCACTGCATGAGTAGTGCACCTATTTGTGCCTCAGCGTGACTCTGAGGCACCATTTCTTCTTTTTACAGTGTGTGAATTGGGACATGTGGGGCTGGGGTATCTGCTTGTGAGTGGGGGCATGACGGATCATTAACAGCGGAGCAGATGGACGGAGAGCTGCATGCCAACCTCTGTTGCATCCAAGACGCGCATACCCACAGCCCGGGGCACACCTCGCACTACAGTCCGGCCAGCAGATCGGTCCGTGGTGTGTCGGCAAACAGGCGCCGGGGAACGGGATTCCCTTCTGCTGGAGAGAGGTCTGTAACCCAGCAGATGGACAGGGACGCCTGGCAGCGTTGGTTTAACCTGCTGGGGATGTCCCCAGCCACGCACCGGAGAGGGAGCCCCGCGTGGCCCCTCTCCTGACTGAGCCGACTGGGGGCGTGCAGCCCTCTGACCCGCCAGCGGGCGGACAGTGGTGTGTGCACCCCGGTCAGCAACGAAGCCCTGAGTTGGGGGAGCCGAGGGAGACCTGGCTGTTCTCGAGGGACGCCTCCCGAGGCAGATAGTCAGAAATGTCTTCAGTGGAATCACCCGACACTGTTAGAACCCCCTCCTTCCTCTCCTCACCTGAATTCTCCGATGATGACACGTGTTTCTTGTCTTTCTTTCTTCTGTTTATTTTCTTCTTTTGGAAAAGGTACAGCCTTCCTCGGATGGAAGCCACAATGTTGCTGTGTGACTACATCAGACAAAGGACCCCCGCCCGAGAACGCCTGAATAAGAGGAAAAAGCCAAAGAAACCTCTTAGAAGTTGATCCAGGAGAATGTTAAATAGGTGAACCGACTTGACCAAAATCTGTGTCCACAATCCTTAGCGCAGAGGAGTCTTGAGGGCTGGTGAACAGGGTCCACAATGCACCGTCGCAGGATCCCTGGTCCTGGCGTGCAGGCTCATTGCCAGTGCGTCACTGTCTCCCCAGTTTCCCCGCCTTGTGGAGGTTTCAGGAGCGATGGGCATGCCCTGGTGGTGGTGGCGGCGGCAGCAGGCCTTAAAAAAGCCTGGCACACCATCAGCCTAACCCGGGACACCTGGCTGAGCTGAGTGTGACTGTCTGTCGTCCCACGGCTGCCAGCGCGGGTTGGCCCTGGAGCGCGGGCCTTGCGACCATGTGGGCTTCGACTGCAGATCGGGACAGCGCACACTCGGCCACGCCAGCGGCATAGGGCTGAGGAAACCCCCACCCCCGTAGGGGCCCATGCTTTGTGCTCCCCCGACTACGGACTCAGATCAGAATAACCAGGGTTCCCTCACTAACAGCGAGTGAAGAGGGACGAGCCCAGTGCCGAATCCCTGCTCAGCAGCAGGCGTGGGAATTGTGGCATACAGAAGACGGACTTGCAGTATTGCTGTGGGGGCTCAAGTCCTTCTGATCGAGTCTCACCCTACGGATAGTGTTAGGCTGGTAGCGGCCTTTGGCACACTGGATCGGGTCTTCTTGGAGTTGGGTTGCTTGGGAATGCAGCCCAAAGCGGGTGGTAAACTCCATCTAACTCTAAATATGATCATGAGACCGATGGGCAACAAGTACCATGAGGGAAAGTTGAAAACAACTTTTGAAGAGGGAGTTCAAGAGGGCATGAAACAGTTGAGGTAAACGGGTGGGGTACATGCTGTTCGGCGGCAGGATTCAACACGGCGGGCGGGTCTGTCGCCTGCACTGGCAGATGCCCTTGCAGGACTGCCGCCCGGGCATCCCCCGCATGCCGCTTTTCCTCTGTGGCGGTGCATCGGCTCCGGGTTGGCTGGGAAGAACCCAGGGGTCAGGTGGCTGTCCGCTCCAGCAGAGTGTTCCAGCCCCTTGACAGCGGTTTTGCTGTGTCCTATGGGCCTGAGGGAGATTGACCGCTGTGCCCTTCTCTGGCAACCGCCCCAGGCACTGATGGGGGGAGACGGGGCTCCCGATGCGATTGTCGACTGTCCTTCTGACTTTTTGGGTTTCAAGCAGGCGGTGTCAGAAAAGTTATCACAGGTAAACTGGCTTGTGGCGGCCAAGCGTTCATAGCGATTAAGCTTTTTGATCCTTCGATGTCGGCTCTTCCTATCTTTGTAAAGCAGAATACACCAAGCGTTTGATTGTTCACCCACTAATGGGGAACATAAGCTGGGTTTAGACCGTCATGAGACATGTTAGGTTTACCCTACTGATGATGTGTTGTTGCAATAGTAATCCTGCTCAGTACGAGAGGAACCGCAGGTTCAGACAATTGGTGTATGTGCTTGGCTGAGTAGCCAAGAGGGCGGAACTGCCTTCTGTGGGATTATGACTGGACGCCTCTAAGTCAGAATCCCCCCCCCTAACCATAGCCGTACGCAACGCTGCAGAGCCTCAGTTGGCCTAGGGTAGCCGGCCTCTGGGCTGGTGCGTAGAGCTGCTCTTCTCGGGATTCGAATGTGAACCGAAGGGGGCCACCTCTTTTTCCCGTAGTGCACTGCATGTTCGTGGGGAACCTGGTGCTAAATCATTCATAGACTACCTGATTCTGTGTCAGGGTTTCGTAAGTAGCAGAGCAGCTACCTCGCTGCAATCTATTGAAAGTCGTCCTCTGAGCCAAGCTTTTGTCAAAAGGCGCAGCGGTGGTACTGCAAGGGCCTCCATCCTTCATCCCGCTGTGCCGCGGGGTGCACAGGAAACTCCCACCTACCTTGGGTGCTCACCCATGGTGGTGTGCCTGGTGGGGGGGCGCTCTCCTCCCTTCCCGGTCAGCCTGGCAGACTAGATGGCCCCAGCCCAGCTGGCGGCAGGCAGAGTGGCTCGACCCAGGCCGTGGGAGGCAGGTGGGGCAGAGGCAGTTTAAGCCCCAGCACGCAGAGGCAGTAGTGCCATAAGCCCTGGCCCCTGGACGGTGGCGTCAGGGCGGGCACAGTCTTACAGCCGCTGGGCCATCTGGTTGGGGGGCCGACTGGCCATCTGGTCAAGGGGCCAGGCAGTCGGACCAGGTGGCCCCAGTGGCGGCTGGCCCAGCTGACTCCTACTTTTGGGTCGGGTTGCGTAAGCCCTCGCTACGTGGGGGCTTAATAGTTTGTGTGGAAGTGACTCCCTGCAGGGCAGCTCTGTGGCGCAGGCGGTAGACACCTGGACCGATGCATGGAAGAGAGTCTGGGCCTTGGTTTGCCGGTGGCAGCTTATTGCACGTAGGCTGTGCCTGGAGTCCTGGCCCCAGCAATGCTGTTTTTGAGTGCAGAACTTCTACCGAAGGCACAGATGGATGTCGGAAATGAAAATTCCGGCACCCGTTTCCAACTAAAGTTTCAGGGTCCCTGTTCCCCTGCACGGGTAGAAGCTGATAACGTGGCCCGTCCAGAGCTCCGGGACGGCTGTGGCGCCTTCTCCGTCCTCGGGGTAATGTCACCTGTGTGTGACCAAGTCCAAAATGCAATGCTGGTGTCAGGGGGAGCCCTTAGACTAGAACCGGTAAAAGCAGCCGGCCCGGAGTTCCATGGCATTCATGGGCTAGTCACGGTCCCTGTGGCAAGTGTCACCCGTGTGTGACCAAGCCCAGCGGCGGTTGTGGGGAGTCCCGGCACGGTCCCTGTGCCTCCCTGGAGGGGGAAGTTCTCTGGCCTTGTGGGCAAGTGTCTGTAAAATGATTTCAGAAAGTTGGCCACCCTACTCGCAGTGCCATCTGTTTGTGCAATGCTTTCCGATGGGTCCGGACGGGAAGGGCCTTTGTCCCCCTCTGGCAAGTGACTGGCAGGTACCCACAGGCAGGGGTTGGCAGCAACCCTCCCTGGCCACCCTGGAGCTCTAGGGGGGGGGGGCTTTATACCTTTTCCCTACCTCAACGAAACTAAAACCTGTGCCTGAAAATCTGTTGTTAAAAAAAACGTATTCCATCCTAGTCAAACTCCTAAACTCTCCCTGTCACTACAAAATAAACAACTAAGCTAACCAAAGAGGTCTCATAATGTCCTGTGCTCACAAGGTTCCACACTTGAATGGCTCCCTTCTATCTAATGTCCAGCTTACGCAGATTCCTCTCAAGGATACTTCAGAATTAAATCCCTCATCTGCATGTTTAATTCCTTCCAATGCTTTGGTGTTCTCCTTTTTTAAATTTAAAATGATATATTTTATTTCTAAACTTTTCATTTCTATACATTGCATTAATAATTTTCAGTCTGTACATATAAAAGAAAAGGAAGGAAAGAGAAAAGATCATTTTTTTAAAAAAAGAAATAATTTCTTTTTAAAAATAGTTCTTAAATCATTACATCGTCTTTGATAATATTTCTCCAAAATTGAATTATAGTGTAAGTCAGTTTCTTGTTGTTGCCTAACAGTATTTGTTCCCATATTCCCTTTACATTCAGCTGTAATGTGGACTGCAAAAACATTCCACTGTAGAGTTTTCTTTTTTTCCATCACTTCTTTACATTCCATTAGGACATGGAAAAGAGTTTCCATTTGTGTTTGTTTCTTGCAAAATCTACAGAAGGCTTATGCGCTAGAAATGTGTTTGATTTTTAGAAAGCGTTCACGTGTGGGGAGCAAGTTAATGCGTAGTCGCAGAAACAAGTCTCTGATATGCTTATCAGGGAAGAGTTTCAGATAATTCGGAAGATGATTGACAGGCCTTATCTCCATGTCACAGTTGAGATTCATGTGATATTGCATCTTTAGTTGGATAGTAAGGATCCAGTCATGTTGCATTATTATTTTCTTCACGTGCTGTGGATGCTGGATCAGCATTTGCATAGAAATGTCAGTCTTCTAAAGGTTTTCTTCCATTTTGTTTTTCCAGTTGTTCAATGTTTGTTGGTTAACTGTTGCAGCATTAGTACAAAGTATCTCAATAGCTGGGTTATATTCGTCGCTCATGATTTTCCGGAATAAGTCAAGGTGTTTCCACATCACGATGGATTGCAGTGATTGTGTTGCAATTTTATATTGAATCCTAGCCATGGGGAATGACTGTGGTAAAGCTAAAACCTTGCACCAAAAGATGGCTTCTAGCTGTTGCCATATCTCTGTATTTAGGTTTAGCATTGTTTCAGCACCATAAGCTAGGATTGCTACGACCTTTTGTCGAAAAAAGGTTATAACCGGTTGCAATGAATATTTCCCATATTTTCTGTGTAGAAATGCTCCTTTTCTGGCTAGCGCGTGGGCTTTGGATTTAAGGTGGATACTCCATTCAGTTTCAACTTTAGATTGATTAACCCAGACACCTAAGTATTTGACTGTGTTGACCTGTGTTAGTTTGTTATTCTGTATGAACCAGGTAAATTGGGAGTTCATCCGTTTCTTCGTTAATGGCATCATTTGTGTTTTCTTTGTGTTAATTTTTAGTTCGTTCAATGTCATATAGCTTTACATTCGGTCCAGACATATTTGTAATCCCTGCTGCGTTTTATCAAACGCCACAATATCATCAGCGTACATCATCTGCGATTCGGTGGTAGCATTAACCTTAGGCGGATTCTGTGAGTGGATGTTCATATACTCATCGAAATCTGAGGTGAAAAGTTTGAAAAGAGTAGCTACCATTGGGCAGCCCTGTTTCAGTCCATTATGAGTGTGGATTGGCATGGATACTATGCCATCGTTTGTCATCCAAATTTGTATACTGGTGTTGCTGTACAATAGTTTGATGCGCTCCAGAATTTCTGCGGGGCACCTCCACAGTTCTAATTTTTTCCAGAGTGCTTGTCTGTTTATCATATCGAATGCAATCTTAAATCAATAAATCCTGCAAATACCTGGATTTTGTCTCGAATGACCTCTTGTTTTAATAAATTCAGTAACATCAGGTTGATGTTAGTACCAGCCTTTTTGACAAAGCCAGTTTGTCTTTTCACTTGCTGTTCATTTGCTGCCGCCCAGCTCTCCAATAGTAGATGAGAAGTGAAGATTTTCCCCAGCGGGTCAAGCAGAGCAATAGGCCGATAGTTGTTCGGCTGCTTTCTGTCGCCCTGCTTGAAGATCAGAAATAAGTATGGCAGATTGCCAGGTTTGGAGAACTGTGTTGAGTTCTCCGATCATTTCAAAAAGCTGGAGACAAAATTTCGTTCAATGATTTGGATTCGGCTTGATGACTGAGTTAGACAGCCCATCTGGTCCTGGAGCACGAGTGATGTTCAGTCTAGCAATGGCTTCCTGTATATCTGAGATCTTATATTTCAGTGCCCATCTTGATGGTAGTTTGTCAGGCATCATGATCTGGGTCGAGTCTCGTGCTTTATATAAGTCAGTGAAATGAGCAATCCAGGCAGCTTCTGGGACGTCTGAGATCAGTCTGTTCCTCGTATTTTCACGTTGATTTAGGATGTTCCACAGGTTACTGGTGTTTCTAGTTGTTACTGCTTCAAGCATCTTTTCGGCATCCTGTTGTAATGTCTGTGCTTTGTTGTTCTTGCTCCACTTGGTGTATCTCTGTTTTTCCTTCCTTATCAGCGCTAATTTGTTTGTATCTTGGCTTTTCCTAAGATTTTTGATGTTCCTTCGCAATTCTGCTTTCTTATCCTTTCTTTCAATGTTAAAGCAGTGCGTATGTTGTGGTCTAGTTTTGTTTTTAAACATTTTTTGTTGATAAGGTCTCAGGAGCCACTTGTAATTTAGTTTCTCTGTTCCTGTTCGCAGGGTTGACAAAAACGTTTCTGACAATCCATCTATTTGGTTCTTTTGAATCCGTAGTCTCATTTGACTTCCATCAAGTTCGAGCTGTGGGAGACATATTTTCTTTTTTTTAAATTTGTTATGTGCCAGACCATTTGTCACATCCAATAGTCGCTCATATTAGAATAAAATGTTTCAGTTTTAATAATTTTGTCGAAGATCCCTGGGGATGTATAAATGTAATCAATGATAGCAGGGAGGTATCTCTTGACCAGGTTGGTTGTATCTTGTCTTTGTTGTTTAGGGGTTTGTGTTTGATTATCAAATTACAATTGTTCATTTCTCTGTTCCAGCGTCTCGCTCTGGGTGGAAGATGTGCATCCTCCTGTCTCTTACCAACTTGGTCGTAGAGATGTAAGTTCAAGTCGCCACAAATAATGAAGTCTGTTTGGTGGAACGTTCTGTAGAGTTGTCAATTTCTGAGAATACAGCATCGATGAAGGTTTTGTCGTTTATTGCTAACGGATTCCAATCCAAGTTCACGATTGTCAGGATCTTTTTCTCCTGGGCTCGACTCTCATGTTCTGCTACCTTGTCAGCTGATGGATAATAATTCAAGGTGACGATTTGCATCTATGGATTCACATTTATTGCGTTAACTACTTCCAGATTTGCGTCCACTTTTATTAGCATCAAGAGGCCCGCTGATGGACGACCTCTCGGCCCTTTAAGTGCCGGATTCATGAAGGAGATGTATCCGTTGCATATCGGTTGCTGAGTCATCCAAGTCTCTTGCAGACAAATAATATGGAAAGTGGAAAGCTGGTGGTAATTCTGTTCAAGATGGCTGTAGCTTTGTGAGTTCCATGAGCACAGGGATATCTTCCAGTCGCTCTCAACAGTTGATGGTTAATAATTTCCCGTCTTCGCAGCTTCCATGTAGTCGGTATCTCTCCATATTGGGTTTTTCCAATGATGTATACTTCTCTTTTCCTCATAGTAGAAGCTGCTCTGGTTTCTGCTCTCTACTTCAGAATATAGCGTATGTATGCTGGATCCTTCATCACGTAGTGTTTGGTTCAAGCTCTTTTCTTCTGAATGCAGATTATTATATTTAATGCAGTGGAAGCCCAGTCGGGTAAGTAAGTTCCTATGGGTCAGCACAATTTCCATTTTTGCTTTATCATAAGAATCCCCCATATATCGTCTAAGAAGCGTTCTTCCCAGAAATGGCATAGTTTTTTGTTGCATGAATGTAGGTATTTCAATTGTGGGATGGCATGTAGCAAGCATAGTATATTAGTTCGATTTAGTATTAATGTTTCTTTAGATTTTACTATTCTTTGTATCTGTAGTCTATATTCTGTCTGCTTCTTTGTTGGATCCATAAACTTGGGTTGCGTCAAATGAGTATCACCCAGATTCATTTCCAGGTTTGTCCGATTTGTAGTTGTCTCGTGGGAAGTATCTGCTATTGCATTTCCTGAGTTAGAAGTTAGATCGACATTTTCTGTCTCCTGCCGATGGGTGCTTTCTAAATTGCTGCTGAACACATCTTCGCATGATAGATCCATTGTGTAATCCTTGAAGTCATTGTCTGTTATATCCTCACATGAGAGATATGACTTTTCCTCTACTTCGGAGTCGTTCTCATCATATTGGTCGATGATTATCACGGAATTCATGGATGAGTTGTTGTATCTCGAAGCTTGGGATGTGTCGATATTGGCAGCCGCTTCAGCGTCCAACTCCTGTTGCGGCTGTGTCTTTTGTATATTATCCTCACTTGACTGTGGAGTACAAGCAAGTCCATTTACATTTGGTAACGTTGGAACTGCATAGCTTTTTGTTCCACTGGAGGCTTTCTTTTTTGATTTGGTTGTTTTGTTAACTTTATGTTTTTGTTGTTCTGAGGTAAACATAGTTGTCGTAGAAATGCTCTCGATCCTTTCTGATTTTTTTTCAGTTTGGACTTAGATTCATTCTGATGTTTTTTCTTATTTTGGCTTGTTTTTCCCAAAAAGATGTTGTATGTTTCTTTCATATTCACTCTTTGTTGTTCTGATTGTGGGGGACTTACAGGGCATGATGGCAATTCTTCTATTCTGCCCGTAATATTATTCTCCTCTGATTGCGTATATGGAATAAGGGTTGTAGGGCTAGATTATTTTGGTCGAGCATTCCTGGTTTCGTCCGCAGTTTCTTCAAGCCCATTTCCCTTCACTGGGTTCATGTTTAACGGTGCCAGGTCATTACAAATTCCGTTGTTAAGATGATGCTTCAGTTGGTTAATATTTTCTTTTATCAGCACCAACTCTGCAGTTATGCTATTAGTGTTTAGCATGGTTATTAGACGTTTGTTTAATTCATTTTTTTATCGGATCTGTCATGTCTAGCCAGCTCAGATAATCTGTTCTGCCATCGTATGCTTATTTCTGCTTCAGTGTCTATCTGTACTTGTAGTCTGTTCAAAAAGGCTTCTATGTAGATCTGCTTGGAGTGGATTCATGCTAAAAGTGTAGCTTGATCTTTCATTGTCTCTACGTTAGTTTCGTAGAACTTCCATAACGGTATCATTGCTTGTGATGTTGTTGCTATCAGCATGTTTTGCAGATCCATCATAGTTGTCGGAATTGGGCCATTTCAACATCCCCTCGGTGGGGAACAGATGCATTTATTATTAGACTTTTCAGCTGTTGGTTGGGAACCCACAGATTGATTCTTTAAAGATTCAATCTTTATTTTGCTCACAGGTGGTCGATTGTCATTGTTTGACATCAATGGCATCAGTTTCTGTTCCGGCAACTTATCTTCCGGGATGGACGTCACCGGTGTGGATGTTGATTGTTGTTTTCTCATGTCCGCCTTTTTATTTCTAGCAAAGACATCCTTTCTTTTTTCATGGTTTGACATAAGTAACTCGATTTTCGGTAATGTCGAGTGAGAGTCTTGCTACACACGCACTAGGCGTATGAGGCATGTAAAGGTTCATCCCTTCAGATTTCGTTGAGTAATCCTGTCTTGGTTGCCATCTTTGTTTTGCTACTATCCCTTTCTGTTTTTGCAACATTTCCCACTTCACTGGTGGGAGAGTGTAGCTTGAGTCAAAGTCATGGCGGTTTGCAGCCAACGTTATACGGTTCTCAGCTTTATTGAAAATGTTGGTTGTTTTGCATGTGGTGTTCGTCAAGTTCTGA
Organism: Ambystoma mexicanum; assembly: GCF_040938575.1. Lineage (NCBI taxonomy): Eukaryota > Metazoa > Chordata > Amphibia > Caudata > Ambystomatidae > Ambystoma > Ambystoma mexicanum. The sequence continues at coordinate 1,133,861,529 of NC_090932.1, read as the reverse complement.
CTCTTGGGTCTCACAATATTGGTCTTGGCGCTGGTTGGGGTCTTCATCCATAGTTTTGGTGTCTAGCCAGGCAGTTCTGACTCTGGTTTCTCCGCTTCCACCTCGGAGATTCTATATTTTGTTACTAATTTTTTTGCCACTTGTCTCTCTCCCAACGCAACTTCCACTATATTTGTCCCATTTATGTCATTCTACTGTTGTTGCTGAGCAACTTCCATTGTTGTTTGTGGGAATACGTTTTGTGTCTGTTTGCACGGGCTGTACATCGTCTCCTCTCAGATGTCATCAGTTCCTTTTGCTTCAGAGAATGTCTCTTGCAGTGATGAATGATGTTCCTGCGTGTTGCCTTCCTGTGCTAAGTCTATCAATACCGCTAGTACTAACTCTTCTCCTACAGGTGTTAACAGAACGTTGTGCACTTCCGGAGGGATGGCATTCAAGCCTGTTTCAGCACTTTCAGTCGTCTCTTCTGTAAGTGAGTGGGGAGTGTCTATAGCGGTGAGTGTTTTAAGTCTTTGTCGCGTGAGTGGGCTGGTAGCAGAAGTCATATTTATGTTATTGGCAGCTGTGAACAGTTTTTCATTGAACTCACCCGGCTGTATAGTTGATGGCGTTGGTACTTACCAGCACACCCAGAGACTGCAGGTCTCAGCACCCAATTCTGTGCACCGCGGCAGTGGCTGGATAGTGGTGCAAACCACCAGTTATCCGCTGACAGTTCACTGTCTTCTGTGTTAGATAAGCGGTATCCTGGTGTCCTGAGTACTCCGTTGGTGTGACGGGTGCAGATTATGAGGCCCCCAACTCCCTGCATCACCAGCAAAACAGCAGTTCCAAAGGTGTAGACTCCCTTTCTCCTTTCGGGCTTATCGCCGCAAGGGCTGGTTTTCCTGGTTAAATGCGGCACTTCCTGGTGGGTGTGGCCCATCGCCGTCTACTTTCTTAAAGGTACAGTCAAAGACCGCAGTGTTGGCAAACAGAATGTAGCACGAGCAGCGTGCACACTTAAAATAAATACCGCAGTCAGCCAGCCAGTTGATTCCGTAAAACACAGCAAAACAGCAGTTCCAAATGTATCCTGGTGTCCTGAGTACTCCGTTGGTGTGACGGGTGCAGATTATGAGGCCCCCAACTCCCTGCATCACCAGCAAAACAGCAAAACAGCAGTTCCAAAGATGTAGACTCCCTTTCTCCTTTCAGGCTTATCGGCGCAAGGGCTGGTTTTCCTGGTTAAATGCGGCACTTCCTTGTGGGTGTGGCCCATCGCCGTCTACTTTCTTAAAGGTACAGTCAAAGACCGCAGTGTTGGCAAACAGAATGTAGCACGAGCAGCGTGCACACTTAAAATAAATACCGCAGTCAGCCAGCCAGTTGATTCCGCAAAACACAGCAAAACAGCAGTTCCAAAGGTGCAGACGCCCTTTTCTCCGTCCGGGTGTTCTCTTTACTTGAACACTGTTAACTTGGCCCGACTTGGATGAGGGAGCAGCTCATCGAGTCTTTCTCAACTACTCAATGCCACAGTCTTATGGAACTGACCAGGGAATTTCTTCACAAAATGGTTTACTTCTTTTGTTTCCAGTTCATAAATGGCCCCGGCGCCCTCCTGGACTTATCACTTCTCCGTTTACCTTCTCTCAGGGAATTCTTCACCAGTTTTCCCAGGGGTCGTATGTTCGATCGTCTACTTTCTTCTTCCACTGTCCTTCGGCTGGCTAAACTTTGCGGCCTGTCACTCTCTTCCTCTGTCCGCTAGACTTTGTGGTCTGTCACTCTCTTGTATTACTCTTCTTCGGCCCGCTTGAATTTGTGGTCCGTTATGACTGGTGATCAGGACGCATGTTTTCGGACAAACAGTCCACCCATTACAGGTCTCGCAACCACCGCAGTTTCTCATACTTCCAACGTGGCTCTGCCATAGGCTAGTTCTAATGGCCAGGTTGTCGTTCTTGGATCATATGATCCACCCACTATAGGTAACGCCACCACTGCACTGACTTTCGACTTCAGGTTTGTGGCTCTCCACTGATGGATGAGATGCATCCCTTGGTTCACCTCCAGCACTTCAGCCGGCTGTCTCGCTACAGCCTCAGAATGTGGGCTTTTTGTCAACGTTCTATTCTTGTCGGACTCTCCTCCAAGATGTAGCTCTCTCTTCAGGGGTGGTTTTCTTAATCCTTCTTTACTGTTTGTCTTAAGTAGTTGGGACTGCCCTAGCGTAACATCAGTCCGACAGAGAGCAGCTAGTTGAATACTTCATGCTTGACTGTAGTGTTCTTGGTTTCTTCTTCATCATCCCAGTCCTTATCACAGGGAGACTGTCTGACACATTAGAGTAATACATTGTCTCTGATTTTATCATGTGTAAGGAACAGTTGGGTGTTATTACCCCTTGTGATTGGAGTTAAAGGCACTTTATCCCAAACTCTCATCCTTATCCCCAGGCAGGGAGTTCCTCTCTCAGGTTACCACCTCTAGGGGGACTATCGGTTAGCGGCCTCACCTCCCTAAATTCCAAGAAAGAATCGCCCCCTGAGGAGAAGTGACACCATCTGAAGGATCGTTACAGGACCTAGGTTACAGTCACCTGGGACCCTCTCAAAAGAACATGGGGAGCGTTAGGGCCACTAGGAAGGATTCCACCAGGTTACAGTACGCAAGTAAATGGAGGTATTATTATTTAAACATTTAATATAGCGCAAACTAAGGCCAAAGGGCGTCTAGGTGTTGCCACTTGTGATTAGGGAGTCACAAAAACCCACTGCAGGCAAGACTGGATGTTATCAACTTCATCACACAATTAATGGAAAATGGTGTGTCTGTGGTCTCTTATATAACCTATGTGGCAGCGATGGGGCATATTAGAACAGCTGACTGCGTATGCTGTCATTTGTAAATCACACAACTTGGAGCCGTGTTAATGATCCACATAACCTGTCAAGGAGAATACTGCACAACCAGCGGGAACTCAATGTGGTTCTGTAGGCGCTCATGTGAAAACTGTTTGAACTGCCAATTGTCAGTGGTTGTCGTTAAAGGTGGACTTTTGGTTGCTGTCACCCAGGCCTTCTGGATAAGTGAGCTTCAAGCACTCCGTGCAGAACAACCTTCTATTATCTTCTACAGGGAAAAGGTGGTTCTCAGAATGCACCCCAATTTATGACCAGAGGTGGTTTTCACCTTCCACATCAATGAAGAAATGGCACTACCAATTTCTGCAAAATCTCACTGTCTGCTGTGCAGCAACAAATATCAATACACAAAGAACTTTATGGGTATAGACTCACTAATTGACAAAATAAACATTACTAGCTTTATTGAAATCAGCAATAAATGTTGCTAAACAATGCATTTTCCTCAATACGTTAGACACAGCGTAGAGCATAAATAAGTGAATTGTTTGTGAACAAAAGCGTAATGCATTTAATAAATGTAATGGCAGCTAAATATATGCAGGTGCGCGTTAATGTCGAAATACGTACCATTCATTTTGCCCTGCTCCGAATGACTTGTTGCAAAACACTAACCGCATACCTAACAACGAGCTCATCAAAAAAACAAGAATACATATCAAAACACATAAATGCATGTTAAATACTGACAAAACTGCCTTGTGCATACAAATCCATTATACATCCATATAAAAGTGACGGGTGCAAAATGGGTTATAATGTCAATGCAGAACCATATTACTTCACCATGGCTAATTGTAAATATTGGAAATGCCTGACTAAAGCGCAAAGAGGATAACAGAGTCAAAAAGTGCCAGGTGTGCTTCAGAAGTGTTTCTGAGTTGCTTCCACTCTAATCACATTTTTAATTTTAGGCATTGTGAGTTGGTTTTCATGTTATTTTAACTCTCTGTCCTATAAATCCATATTTCGAGTGACATTTTTAACTTGGAAATGTTCTTTCTGAGATCTTTAGTTGTCTATAGTTTACCCGTACTTGTTCACACTACAGCACCGTTATGCAAAGCAACTCATCTATAGATAATTGCGTCACAGACCTCCAGTACTGTGTATCAGCATGCCCCTGCTAAAGGTGTGAAGTCGTGATATCTGTTGATCCCTTACAGGAAATATTGTGACAAAAGATTGTGAACATTTGCAATAATAAAGTTTACTTTTTCCATTCTCAAATTCTTGCAGCTTTTCATGTGCATTCATGACAAACATTTTTCCACAAATGGTTCACTATTAGGCTTCTTTTCTTTATTTCTTCAAGAAAATGTTAGTTATTCTTTTTTAAGTTGTGTGGATTTTTATTAAGAATAGTAGCAAAGTTAATAGTATAATTAGTTTATGTATTTTGGTTCCCTCCCCACCCCCCAACTGGTTGAAATTCGCCCCCCACACCTGCAATTTCTTTACATTTTTTTATACCACCAAAGGTAGGTGGTGGGTTGGGGTTAGGCCATATTGGATTGTGTAAGGGGTGGAAGGAGCGGTTACCTATCCCACAGTCTGGCATTTAAAGAAATTAGGTACAAAACATTTGGACAAAATGCAACTAGTTCAGGTTCAATTAGAACACATAAATCCATAATTATGCCAATGGATAGGATACCTTACACTTTGGTCAAATTAAATGGTTATAATAAATCTGACTATGATAAATATGTAAGTATCATGAACTGATAACTCGAGTGATATAATAAATGAAAATAAGGCCTACTTTAACAATATAAATACTTTCATGGAATATAAATGACTGAAAATATGAAACCGTCAATGAAAAGAATTACATATTGAGTACAACAAAGAACTGAGTGACAGCATTAAAAATAAAGGAGAGAACTGTGACCATGTTTCTAGGTGGACACATGGGAATGGAAATACGAGACCCTGGCGGGTCTGTACCTTCAGAAAGATAATAGCCATTATATAAGGTATTCCCAAGGTGTCTACTTTATCCACTTTCTCCTTTGCTAGGTGCCAGTCTGTAATTCATGACCTGGGAAAGTTTTGAAGAATGAACAACTCTGCATTAGAAGGCCGAAAGTTATGTGGGTATCGTCTTTGATCCAACTAAGTATATTTGAATACACATTCTGCAGGATGAACTGTGAAAAAGACATATTTGAGCTTGAGGGTATGCGCTGAAGTTGGCAGAGGAGGAGGTTCAAGGTTGGCAGAGTTATTGTGCAGCTGCCTGCAGGAGGCACCATGGTGGGGTCAGGCAGCTACATGACAGCGCTACTTGACTTCAAGTTGGCAGCTGACAATTTATAACTGATACAAACCACTAGATATGAAGATGAGTTACTCAGAAGAGCCAATCACTTTGTCACGTACACACAAGGACTTCGGTACATTCATTAACACTCTTCCTTTTTCAGTTTCAAAAGGGGCATGACTATACAGGGAAGCTTGGGTCGAAGGCCTAGTATGGGAGTTTGGAAACATGCGTTGCATTAAAGTGCGGAGTAAAAGAGGAAGAAGGAAGGTGAAGGGAGTGGAAGGAGAGTAAGACTTAAGGTGGATGGTAGAGAGCTGATGGGAGAGGAAGGTTAAGATGCGTGAAAAGAAGGGAAAAGGGGAGAGCAGCGTGAAGAGGGGAAAACTAGCAAGGGGAAAAAGGAGAGATAAAAGGTGTGACACAAGAGAAAGGAGGAAATTACTTGGAGAACAGTTTGAAAGGTACAGACAAAATCGGTGTAGGAAGATGAGGGCCACCGATGGAGGAACATTTTGGGAGAGGCACTGAGGAAGAAAAGGGAGGTGGTGGAAGGAAGAAGTGTACAAGGTAGACCGTGAAAATAAGGTAAATACTGTGGACGAAGGCCTGTGTCTGTTAAGTATGCTAGCTGGCACCAGGTTGTACATCTTAACCTAATAACTAGCCCATCAAAAGTAGAGAGAGGTAGTGGAAAGGCGAGGAGGAGTGCACTACCCTGGGTAAACCAACTTGACTGTGGTTTAACTCTCAACACCAAGGTGAGTGGTGTCTGTCTTCAGTTTTTGGCCCTGCCAATGCATCACATCATCAGTTTCTGGCCCCTGAAAGGGCCTATCTTTGTCTTCAAGCCCAGGAGTGCCAGCGCGTCTTCAAGCACAGGACAGACAAATGATATTTCTGGTCAGGAGAGCAAACAAATCTTCATGCCTGTTGGGGCCAATGCATCGTCAATCCTAGGAGGGTCAACCCATGATCATATAGAACACTAGAGGGGGACTAACTATACCATTCAAGCTAGTCAATACAACTCTAGTTGAATAATATTAGAATAAGGAAAGTGGGCACAGGAATAAAGTCCTCTAGAAGAAAGGGGGCCTCCTCACAGATGTTAAGAATGTCAGCAGAGGGAAAGTTATGGGTGTGGAATGCAAACAGAAAATACAATAAGAGAATGCAAGGCAAGTAGTACGGTGGTTGGAGTGAGGGTGAGGACAGAGAGTTGTTACTGCATAAAGATGAACTAAAAGGAAATAAAGAAGTGGAACATACTGGCTGTTTCCTGGTTTGCTTCCTTAACTGGTGATGAGTTGCAGCAATGACAAAGAGCCTGCACTTACCATTGATTGTGGTTGCCATAGCTGAGCAGGTACAGGGTTAGTTGTGCAGTCGAATGGTGGCTCATTGGGACTCTGCAGGCCTGTATTGGGCAGTATCTGGGCTGCGTGTGTGAGCCTATGAGGACGCAGGAAGCCCCCTAGCAGCATAGCCGTACATGCACACTACCACACGTTATCCAAGGACGCATCACTCGGTGTTACCAGTTGTTACCTTGCAATTTGAGACATGATAAGGAGTTGACATGTCTGTTGCTCAGCTATGTAACAAGCTGAAGGCCTTCACTGCGGGCACTGCGCTCCGTGCTGTGCCCTTCCCACATGCAGTGTAGCGACTGACAGAAACACTTGCACACATAAAGAAGGGAGCATGCCGTAGCACAATTGGCTGTTAATAAGAGAGGATTTTTTTCATTGTGCTTAAAAGGGAGATTACAGGCATTTCCCCCTGTGACAAGGTGAGAAAAACCAAGCGCGGGAAAATAGGGAAGCAACAGAAACAAATACAAAGATTATGGCAAATACACCAGGCACTAGGTTATTCCTAGGTTATTAAATGGAAAGAAAGTTTCCAGAAGTATATGTTGGCAGTATATGGTCCTAATTATTAGAGTAAAAAGAAAGAGGCACTGTTTAATTGTCAAGGTCGGGCTGAACAACAATTTCTTAAAACTACCTGAATGCATCGAGATGGGCAACCGACTCAGTTTGATAAATGCATAGCCAAAATGAACAAGCATTATGAGGTGAAGGGTAATAACATTTTGACTTGTTATCAATTTGCCATCAGAAAACAGAAATATTATGAGACCATTGAGGAGTTTGTTACAGCACTGAGAGGGTTGGCTATAAAGTGTTGTCTTGAACATTATCAGAGAGTACATTCGGGACAAGTTGATGATCAACAGGAGAGCAAGACGTCCCCTTGTTTAATGGTAACAGCCTATTCACACTGAAGCATCTATTTCCCATTATAGAAATGGCCCTCCAACCTGGAGAAGCAGAAAGGTCCTCTTGTCTAATGGGAACTACCCTATGCACACCGACGCATCTATTTCCCATGAGAGAAACAGTCCTCAAACCTGGGGAGGCAGAAAGGTCCTCTCGCCTAATGGGAACTAGCCTACTAATAATGAAGCATCTATTTCTCATTAGAGAAATGGCCCTCCAACCTGGAGAAGCAGAAAGGTCCTCTTGTCTAATGGGAACTAGCCTACTCACACTGAAGCATCTATTTCCCATTAGAAAAGCGCTCCTCCAACCTGGAGAGGCAGAAACTTCCTCTCGTCTAATAGGAACTAGCCTACTCCCAATGAAGCATCTATTTCCCATTAGAGAAATGGCCCTCCAACCTGTAGAAGCAGAAAGGTCCTCTCGTCTAATGGGAACTAGCCTACTCACACTGAAGCATCTATTTTCCCTTAGAGAAACGGCCCTCCAACCTGGAGAGACAGAAAGGTCTGCTCGTCCAATGGGAACTAGCCTACTCACAATGAAGCATCTATTTCCCATTAGAGAAACAGCCCTCCAACCTGGAGAAGCAGAAATGTCCTCTTGTTTCATGGTAACTAGCCTACTCCCACTGAAACATCTATTTCCAATTACAAAAACGGCCATCCAACCTGGAGAACCAGAAAGGTCCCTATGGTCTAATGGGAACTAGCCTACTCACACTGAAGCATCTACTTCCCATTCGAGAAACAACCCTCCATACCGGAGTGGCAGAAAGGTCCTCTCGTCTAATGGGAACCAGCCCATCAACAATGAAGCATTTATTTCCGATTAGAGAAATGGCCCTCCAACCTAGAGAAGCAGAAAGGTCCTCTCGTCTAATGGGAACTAGCATATATTATGTGTGGGATGTATTGACCCACTCTGCTATACTATGCAGCCTCACTCTGCTATCTATGGTGCGAGAAACAGCAAAATGGGGCAAAACCCTTGTGGGCGCCAAAACCGCATTTTTACAACAAACAAAAATATGGCTGCACAACCTGCCACCCATGGTGCATGTGTGGTGGAACAGAGCACACGCTGCAGAAAAAGTGCCAGTGGGCTCCATGACAAGTAAACATGGAGTACAGAGGGAGAAGCAGCGCTTTGCAAGTGGAATTCCAAAATTTGCCTGTAAATGACATTTTCTTTGCTGCTGAAACTTCAAAATGCCCTCCAACCTGGTGAGACAGAAAGGTCTGCTCGTCCAATGGGAACTAGCCTACTCACAATGAAGCATCTATTTCCCATTAGAGAAACAGCCCTCCAACCTGGAGAAGCAGAAATGTCCTCTTGTTTCATGGTAACTAGCCTACTCCCACTGAAGCATCTATTTCCAATTACAAAAACGACCATCCAACCTGGAGAACCAGAAAGGTCCCTATGGTCTAATGGGAACTAGCCTACTCACACTGAAGCATCTACTTCCCATTCGAGAAACAACCCTCCATACCGGAGTGGCAGAAAGGTCCTCTCGTCTAATGGGAACCAGCCCATCAACAATGAAGCATTTATTTCCGATTAGAGAAATGGCCCTCCAACCTAGAGAAGCAGAAAGGTCCTCTCGTCTAATGGGAACTAGCATATATTATGTGTGGGATGTATTGACCCACTCTGCTATACTATGCAGCCTCACTCTGCTATCTATGGTGCGAGAAACAGCAAAATGCGGCAAAACCCTTGTGGGCGCCAAAACCGCATTTTTACAACAAACAAAAATATGGCTGCACAACCTGCCACCCATGGTGCATGTGTGGTGGAACAGAGCACACGCTGCAGAAAAAGTGCCAGTGGGCTCCATGACAAGTAAACATGGAGTACAGAGGGAGAAGCAACGCTTTGCAAGTGGAATTCCAAAATTTGCCTGTAAATGACATTTTCTTTGCTGCTGAAACTTCAAAATGCCTGTACATAACACTTTCCAACACTCAAAATCTTGCTTGGTGCTAAAATTCAGTTAATCTAATGAAGCACTGTGAATTTACAAAGTCCTGAAATGTTAAGAGCAAAACATTTTCTCAGCAAAACTGGATTGCCTGTGAATGACAATTCCTGTCAAAAATCTATGTGCAGCTACACTGGGCTATCTGTGAGTGACAGTCCCTGTCAAATGGGCTCTCCTGATTAAACTTTAAAGTTGTCTAAAACTAAAGATCTGCCGGATTAGCAAATATAAAAGGACTGTTGCTGAAAGGAACACGGATCTCAGTTGTTTTGATCCCACAGGTTTAAACCTAAGAATGTAATTTATCTATTTCATCTGATGCAACAAGTGTGTTTTATGTTGGATTTCAAGTCAAGAAATTAAAAATTAACTTAGGCTGGCTGGACCTGCAAGAGGTTGAAAAACAGGTTTCCACCCAAGGGAGGGCATTGATCTCAGCAGATGCTCACTGACACATGATAATTGTAGGAGAGGCCAGACTTTTGTCTGCTCCCAAGGACTGAACAATGGCAGATTCTCCAGGCCAGGAAATGGATGTGTGAAAAGGTCCTAAACTAGGCTTGCAGAAGGAAATCCCAAAGGTGGGGGCTGCTCCTTGCCTCCAGAGACAGACAAAAGGCTGACCATTTGCTGCTAAGAATATGTAATGAACATTTTTTAGAGATTTATAAACTCACTATCAGAAGTGGTGAAAAATATAAAAAGGGCAGATTTGTTAATCTAAGTTTTGGCCCTATATTTCAAAACGTGGTGGAACTGTGTAGCATATTCTGAACAGAAATGGCAATATATGTGGTTTTATGGGAACTGTATTTATGCTAGAATTGTTAAACTTTGCACACACATTCCTATGGTAAACACGCATATTTGTGGACATTTGGAGAAAGTTTGGAAAATGTGTTCATGGCGTAATGGACAAAATACTGCATAAAGGCAAAACAAGGTCTCACAGCTGTGGGATTTTGATGAACAGATACTCCATAAAATATGTAATCCTTGTATGTTATTTTCGTAGAGGTTACAATTGTATAAATATTTATTTAGGACAAAATTCGATTTTGATACTAGTGGCTAGGGGAGGTTTCTAAGGATTGTAAAAACTAAACCATAAACTTGACATCATCTGTCTTTGATCCAATCACTCAGATGCAAGGCAGAGATGAGGCTCTGATCCAATCCCAGTTCACAGGGGCAAGTTTAGTTAAGCCAGCCCATACACCCATTTTTGTGATGTCATTTGAAAGGATAAATAGAGACATCTAACAACACATACACATTCTCTCTTCTGATTCCAGCTAAGCACTCTGATCCAGCATTTAACATCCAGCCTTTAACATCCTTCCAGATCCAGATGCCAATTACCAGGCCAAGCAGTAGCTAAACCATTTTCAGCTAGCCCTCAATACTCAATCCTCAACTAATCCTTACAACCCAGTGAAGCGCTGTCGTGTGGGGAAGCATCCTGAAACTATTTGGCTTGCTACCATAACGTTTGCCTGATGAACTCGCCATCCCGCTGATCTGAAATATCCAGAAACAAGAAGGGCAGATCCCGTGCAGTTCCGGTGACCGGCCTAGCTGATCCTAGCTGATGTGCGGTCCTTCCTTGATAGACCCGATCCATTGACCAGAATCTTGATGGGCCAAAAATCTTAAATCCCAGTGGATTGTGAGTATTAACAGGATGCTGGAGAACTATTGTATACCTTGCCTTATCTTGTTCCCCCCTAATATCTGAACTATCCTTAGTTTCATAACCAGTGACAGGGTCAAAATCTTTAGTGCTATCTTATTCTGTCTATTTGCTAAAGCGTCATTTTCATAGTCATTTTTATTTGTGTAACTCTGATCCAAAAATCCCACTTTGAGTGTTTGGACTGGTTCCGCCGGGGAAGGCACTGGGGATCTGTTACTGAAGTCATGAATCAGTCTCAGAGCTTACTTCGTCCCAACCTGGTTGTCTAGCCTGCATGCTCTAGCCTTGAGTAAAAGCATAATCTATAATTTCTGGTTTTAAACTGAAGTTCTTGTCCAATTTCATGTCTTTATTTTCAGAAAACACCCCCACTAAAACCCCCATAACTCTCTCAGTTTTAAAGATAGAAACGAAATGTCAACTCCCACTGATACCTAACACCCATAGCTACATCCACAACCCAAATTGCGAAACAGTGTAGTTGACCCGTTTTTATCAAAAATTGCATAGTAAAAGTTTGCCGCAAATTTACATTTTGCAAAAGTTTTACACGTGTGAATTGTCTTTAAATTATTTCCCTCTTTGCCTTTGAGATTCCAATTGTTTTCTTTTGATTAAATCATTGCTTTTGATTGCTTGCATCTGTTCAAAGCGGCTCCCATAGAAATGTATAATAATTTAAGCATTTTTTACCACATTTAGTGTTTTTGCTCAGCCAGTTTCAAGGCTATGCTGACAGTTGAAAAGTCAAATCCGTTTTTTTCTCTTGTGTTTAAGGGGGAATCTGGGGGTGATATTCTGTTTGGTCTGTATTATTCCTGAGTACCTGCTCTCTCCTCACATCTATTTAAATTGCCTATTGGTGGATCGAGGGGTGTTGCAGGGGGAACCTCTAACCACAGTGCTATCTGTTCAAATCCAAAAGTATTCTTTTCTTTGCTGCATTCTTTTTGTGTTCATTACCTAATTCCCAGTGCATTAAAGATATTATTCATTGTCCTTGTCACCCGTTGGTGATTGTTGTTACCTAATAAAAATATATTGTGTTTTAAATTCTCAATCCATAAATAAATATTTACCAACACAAACTGGCCTGATTCCTGGTTCAGTGTGACCAGGGTTTTTTTTAGAAGGGTGTGATATGAGTGGTATATCATTCAGAATATTGAACTTATAGACAAAAATAAATAAGGGTTTCCTTTGCGCACTACATGCTGGGCGAGACTTGGGTGTGTGCCTGATTGAAATCCCTTACAAATGGGAACTAGCCTATTGACAATGAAGCATATATTTTCCATTCGAGAATCGGCCCTACAACCTGGAGAAGCAGAAAGGTCCTCTCGTCTAATGGGAACTAGCCTACTCACACTGAAGCATCTATTTCCCATTATAGAAGCGGCCCTCCAACCTGGAGAGACAGAAAGGTTGTCTCGTCTAATGGGGACTAGCCCACTCAATGAGAATATTCTAAAACACATTATTATGCAGGACTTGACCACTAGGGGCAAAAAGGGCCATTTCTCAATGGGAACTAGTGTTCTCAGTGAGAGTAATCTAAAACCCATTGTTATGCAGGACCTGACCACTAGGAGAGCAAAAAGGGCCCTTTCTCTAATGGGAACTAGCCTTCTCAGTGACCTTCTCAATGGTCAGGTCCTGCATAACCCATTATTATGCAGGACCTGACCACTAGAGCCAAAAAGGGCCCTTTCTCTAATGGGAACTAGCCTTTTCAGTCAGAATAATCTAAAATGCATTATTATGCAGGACCTGACCACTAGTGGAGCAAAAAGGGCCCTTTCTCAAATGGGAACTAGCCTTCTCATTGAGAATCATCTAAAACCCTTTATTATGCAGGACTTGACCATGAGGCGGCAAAAAGGGCCATTTCTCTAATGGGAACTAATGTTCTCAGTGAGAGTAATTTAAAACCCATTATTATGCAGGATCTAACCACTAGGGGCAAAAGAGGCCATTTCTGTAATGGGAACTAGCCTTCTCAGTGAGAATAATCTAAAATCCATTATTATGCAGGACTTGACCACTAGGGTAAAAAGGGCCTTTTCTCTAATGGGAACTAGCCTTCTCAGTGACAATAATCTAAAATCCATTATTATGCAGGACCTGACCAGTAAGGGCAAAAAGGGCAATTTCTTTAATGGGAACTAGCGTTCTCAGTGAGAGTAATCCAAAACCCATTATTTTGCAAGACCTGACCACTAAGGGAGCAAAAAGGGCCAATTCTCTAATGGGAACTAGCCTACTCACAATGAAGCAGCTATTTCCCATCTGCGAAATGACCCTAGCAACCAAAGATATGTTTCTCAGATGGGAACTGGTAACAACCATATGGGGTTTTGCATGGTACACCACCAGTGCAGAAAGCGGAAAACGAGACTACATCTCCCGGGTGGCCAGCTGTAAACACTCACACATCAGATACAGTAGGCACTTGGCTACTCCCTTCGTGTGACATCATGAAAGGGTAGTAGAAAGGGGGACGCTCGTGTCCCAAAGTGCTATGGAAAAATCTAAGAACACAGTACGAAGGGACAGCATGGAAAATGACAAGAGACTTAACTATTACAACCATTCAAAAGTACATTACCTCCACATCCCTCTTCCTCGTCCCAGTACTTACCTTTGAGTATTCCGTGCTCACAGGAACTCTTATTTTCAAGCTGATCTCCCCTGACCAATCACCTCGCAGGTGGTATACCTCCCACTCACCCATCACATGGCCGTTCTTTTGTTCCTGCCGGAATTGCTGTATCTTCTCTGGGCTGTGCTTGTCAGGGGCAACGGCTGGTGGCCCTCTCTCAGTGGCTCCGCTGCAGGGCCTGTAGGCTGGCTGGGCATGAGGATGCCCGCAGGGCCCTCTGTGGGGCTCTGCAGATGTTGTCCAGTCGCCTCAGACAAGTGGGGTTTGTCAGTTGGGCTCCAGACTTGGGCAACATGGAGGTACCTCACACGGGTCTACTTCCTTTGGCATGGGGGTTCTGGGGGCTGTGTCTGGTTGAGTTGGTGGCAGGGTTCTTGGTCTGTTACCTCCTTTCTTCTGTACCTTGAATAAATTGGTGTTGGGTAGGTTTTGCATTACCCTTGGTGTCTATGGGCCTCATTATGAGACCGGCGGTAGCCGTGCCGGTAAAACCAGCAGAGCTGCTGCCGGTGTCATTTTTTTTCCGGTGCTCAGAAATAGGCAATTACTGGGTCATTACGGCCCCGCCAGACCCGGTAATTGTCCCTTCCTGGGCCCCGGACAAAAATGCTCCCCATTCCCGTTAGAGCCCGATAGGGCTCAATGGAACTGGGGAGGCCGGATGCACCGGCACCATTCACAAATGGTGCCGGTGCATCCGACATGGTCTGCTCGCGGGTGCCAGTCTGCCCGCCAGGTCAGGCCTGGCGGGCGAAAAAGCACCCGCAAGCAGAACTCATAGTTTGCCAGTCCGGTAATAACAGTACCAGCAAGCTTACCGGTACCGTGTTACTGGACCGGCAAACTTATAATGAGGACCTATGTCTTTTGTGGTGGGCATGGGCATCCTTCCTGTTTCTGCTTTGGTACAACTCAAAGATAAATACTGGGACAAGGAACAGGTCTTAAAAAAGAGTTCCTGTGAGCACAGAACATATTGAAAGGATAGGTACAGGGAAGAGGAAGAGTAAGACTATGAGTAATGAAGATTACCGGTAAGTAATCCGAGCATTATCAGACTAATAACAGTCTAGTCTAGTGAACCCTAAATTTAGCTGAAGGCATGGTAGACTGCAACAGCCGTGACAATAGCAGAGATGTTAACAAGTGTGTGAAAACCATCTGTCATGCACGGGATCCATACAGTGTCATCCACGGCCATCTTTCCTGCCCCAATTAATTTTTTGGGTAACACTAATGCAAGAAGGCATTGTAACACATGCACATCACAAAAACTGATGGTAGAACCACTATGCATGAGATAATGGCGTCTTGAATCCATTGTCACAAATGAGGCAAGTTCCTTTATAGGAATCAATCAAGGGGCAGACTGTCCACCGTGCAGTGCACAACTACATGAGCAATTGATTCATTGTGTTGCAAACATTATTGAAATGAGAAATGTTCGTTTTATTGCACAGCGCTCCAATTCTTCATTAAATGTCTCCCTCATTAGTGAGATTTATGCATTAGCGTGACGGAATGCTGCCCACTCTATACACCACGTTGAACAATCCGTAGCTGCAGGCACTTATATTTAAGATGTTTTACTTCTTCATAGCTATACACCTTTATGCAGTGTGAAGGCATCATGAAGTAGACACAGACAACAGGTTCAAGTTCAGTTCTCAAATGTTTCATTAACTTAAAATGCTGGGTGGAGTAAGGCCTATCTTGCCCTGCACTAAGGTGGGATTTCCCTACCTAAACAAAACTAAGGATAGTCTGTGTCAGGAAGTCCAAATCAAAAGACAGTCTGCGTCCAAAACCTATACTTCCCCTCACAACGAACTGTATGCAATGTGTAAGGATGTCAGCATCAAAATGAATAGTGCTCAAAATAAAGTTCAGAGCTTCTTCCACCTCTTGTCATGTAAACAGCGTTCCCTTGCCCAAGTTCAAAACACTTCTCTAGGTATTTTTTCTGTATTTTATTTGAGATTTATAAAGCACCTTAAACCAAAGCGCTATACATAAAATCATAAAAACGGTACAATAAAATGGGAAATGCAGATAACAATATATGAACAATCAGCCTTGTATGTCAGATTGAAGAAAATAGGTCTTCAGTGAGGAGCGGAATAAAGAGTATGAAGAAACAGAGTGGAGAGCAATTGGGAGAGAATTCCGATGGAATGAAGCTAACAAAGTGAAAGAGCAAAAATGTGAGTTAGCACACTGAGGACTGCAGGAAGAAATTGAGACTGAGAGCGAAGAGAACGAGTAGGAATAAAAATTATACAAGAGAAGACAGGTGCAAGTCTGTACAGAGATTTAAAAACTAAACACCAAAAGTTAAATTTCAGTCGAGAATAAAAAGGGAGCCAGCCAAGAATAGAGAAAGAGGAGGCAATAGAGTTCTGCGGAGAAACAAGACACAGAAGATGAATAGATGCATTGAAGACAGACTTCAGTGACACCAGGCGAGAGAGAGGAAGACCAAATAGAGAGACAGAACAAAAAAGTTGAGAGAAAAAAAAATGTGAGGAAATAAGATGTTTTGTAGCGTCAAAAGTTAAGAAAGGACGAGCTTTACGGATGTTATACGAGTGATAATGACAGGCACGAGAGGATAAAGAAATACGATACGTGAAAAGATAGATCAGAAGCAAAGTAAAGTCCCACATTATGAGCTGTGGGGGAGATGAGAGGGAGGGAAGGAAATGGAGGAAGAGGAGATGGAATCATGTTTGCCGGAAAGAAAAATACTTCAGTTTTGGCAGCATTTTATACGAGAAAATGGTTTGTCATCCAAGAATTGATGGCTATAAGGAATGCAGAGAGTTTATTGTGAACTTTAGGGGTGAGGGAAGAGAAAGACAAGTAAAGTTGAGCATCGTCTGCGTAAAAGTGACAAGAAAGACCAAAAGGATAAATAACTTCAGCCAGAGGGGAAGTATAGAGGGGAAAAATGAAACGGGTCAAGAACAGAGCCTCGGGGAACACTGTGAACAAGCGGAAGAGTGTCAAAAGTTGATCCTGTCCAAAAGACTGAGAATGTAAAGACTGAGAATGTCCTTTGAGATAGGTAGGATCTAAACCAAGAAACAACAGACCCAGAGATGCCAAAAGAAGAAAGTAAGAGAGAGTGATCGACGGTATCAAAAGTGGCAGACAAGTCTAAGAGAATAAGCAAAGATGAATGTAACATCGAGAGTGATGCCTCCATAGTAAACGTGGAAACAGTTGACTGCAGGCAAGAAAGAAGAGAGGGCGGAAGAATAATAAGTAACCAACCACCAGTGGAGCTGGCAGAAGTAACCGGAACCAGTAAAAAAAGTGGGGCAGGCTTCAAGTAAGGAGCCACCCATGAAAGAGTACCGGAGGCATGGGGGAAAGTGTGTGCCCACGGAGAATCCAACACCTAGAAAGAGGTTTAACAGATCAACGGCGACCTCTAGCAACAAACTGGTGCCTCAAGACAAGAGAATGGTGATGGATTCAAATGACGCTGAAAAGGGAAAATTACACCATCAGGAACCAAAATCAGATAATGCCAGGGCCATTAGGTAGCCAGGACTCATCTTGGAGCATTTACTCCATTTTGAAGTTGGATTGATCCTTAATAGAGCCAATGTAATACGCCTTCTACATCATATTCCAGCATTAAGATTAATCACCACTAACAACCTTGCCATTGTGGAATTTGTCAACGAAGCTTGTACAGACAAAGTGATTTTACACATGGTGTCAAACTTGGTTAGACAACTGCTTCTGGAAGAAGCCCCCCAGCTAAGGCCAATGGGCTTTGATCTCCAAGAGAGTGTTGACATAATAAACACAAGAACAAGAAAGAAAACACTTGCCCAGGCCAAATAACAAAATAGGCAAAGAGCCGAAACATTTCAGGGGACACAGATCGCCGCCAAGAAAAAGTAACAACAATGGTAGCCGGATTTCGAACATTAGAAACACAAGAGACAGTGATGAAAACGAAGCAGCAAGATGGAAATGTTTGAAAAACATCATTGCTGATAAAATGGACATCCAATAACATAAAGAAACTGAAAATGTTGGCTCATGGTGCCTCGGAAGTTGGAGCCTTTAGCCACATTTTTACCACAGGAGAATTGCAAAGGGAATTACAAAGGGAGAACCTGAAAGTCTTATGTTTACAAGAGACGTGGCTGCTGCAACCACCAATGTTGGAAGGATACGTGGTGTTATTAAATCCAGCCACAAAAGGAGCTAGTGGAAGACCTACATCAGGCCTTTTGGTGGCAATTAAAAATTATTTAAACTGGAGAGTGTTGGAGACTAAGAATCCATCCCCGTTCATGCAGATGGTGGTCATACAATTAGACAAAGAGGAAGGAGTCAAAGCTAGAGTCCTGATCTTGATAACCATATATTGGAACACAGCAAATCCTTCAAATGAAACCCTCCCGGAAGATATAGCAGCCTTATTGGATGAACAGAGAGAGATGTGGTCAGACCCGCTTTATATATTGGTTGGTGACTTAAACTGCACCTGTGTGAACAAAGAAAATCAGGCCACAGAACACGACTTAGCCACAGCAACACCAAAGGAAAAAAGAGGAATAAGGTGGAGAAAAATGCTACAGTCAAGAGATTGTGTAATACTAAATGGAAAGATTCAAGGGGACGTGCCGGCTCAACCGACATGGAAGGGGATGCAATCAGCGGAAACTCTGGACTATATTTGTACATCAAGTAACCTGTCGGAGAACATCCAAACGTTGGAGGTGATAATAACGACAGCAAGCGATCATAACTTGATGAAACTCACTTGTAAGAACATCAGTAATAACAAGACCATCATATACAACCATGATATATTGACAGTCCAACGAGGAACAAAACTGAGGATTCGACCAGATAACATCAAAGGGTTAAACCTTAAATTAAAGGGTTTGATTGCGCCTCTTGAAAACCACCAAGAAATACAAAGGATTGACTATACACCGCTTTTTAAAACTTTTAGCTTAGAAGGAAAAAACGGGAACAACCAACCGACAAAGACTCATCGCCATCTACATGATAGAATGGTATGGAAAAAGAAAAGAGACCTAAGGAAAAACATCACGCTTTTAAAGAAGAAATGGTCACTGGACAACAGCAAATAGATACGTAAGCTGAAACAGAGCTATCATAACTGGCTTCACTTACACAAGAAAACCCTGCTAAATCAAGGCACAGAGAGAATGATGGATAAAATGAGATCAAAAAACACGGCGGAAAAATGCTACAGTCAAGAGATTGTGTAATACTAAATGGAAAGATTCAAGGGGACGTGCCGGCTCAACCGACATGGAAGGGGATGCAATCAGCGGAAACTCTGGACTATATTTGTACATCAAGTAACCTGTCGGAGAACATCCAAACGTTGGAGGTGATAATAACGACAGCAAGCGATCATAACTTGATGAAACTCACTTGTAAGAACATCAGTAATAACAAGACCATCATATACAACCATGATATATTGACAGTCCAACGAGGAACAAAACTGAGGATTCGACCAGATAACATCAAAGGGTTAAACCTTAAATTAAAGGGTTTGATTGCGCCTCTTGAAAACCACCAAGAAATACAAAGGATTGACTATACACCGCTTTTTAAAACGTTTAGCTTAGAAGGAAAAAACGGGAACAACCAACCGACAAAGACTCATCGCCATCTACATGATAGAATGGTATGGAAAAAGAAAAGAGACCTAAGGAAAAACATCACGCTTTTAAAGAAGAAATGGTCACTGGACAACAGCAAATAGATACGTAAGCTGAAACAGAGCTATCATAACTGGCTTCACTTACACAAGAAAACCCTGCTAAATCAAGGCACAGAGAGAATGATGGATAAAATGAGATCAAAAAACACGGCGGAAAAATGCTACAGTCAAGAGATTGTGTAATACTAAATGGAAAGATTCAAGGGGACGTGCCGGCTCAACCGACATGGAAGGGGATGCAATCAGCGGAAACTCTGGACTATATTTGTACATCAAGTAACCTGTCGGAGAACATCCAAACGTTGGAGGTGATAATAACGACAGCAAGCGATCATAACTTGATGAAACTCACTTGTAAGAACATCAGTAATAACAAGACCATCATATACAACCATGATATATTGACAGTCCAACGAGGAACAAAACTGAGGATTCGACCAGATAACATCAAAGGGTTAAACCTTAAATTAAAGGGTTTGATTGCGCCTCTTGAAAACCACCAAGAAATACAAAGGATTGACTATACACCGCTTTTTAAAACTTTTAGCTTAGAAGGAAAAAACGGGAACAACCAACCGACAAAGACTCATCGCCATCTACATGATAGAATGGTATGGAAAAAGAAAAGAGACCTAAGGAAAAACATCACGCTTTTAAAGAAGAAATGGTCACTGGACAACAGCAAATAGATACGTAAGCTGAAACAGAGCTATCATAACTGGCTTCACTTACACAAGAAAACCCTGCTAAATCAAGGTGCAGAGAGAATGATGGATAAAATGAGATAAAAAAACACGGCGGAAATGTGGGCGATCATTAAAGAAACAGATACACCCCAAGAGGCCTCTTTGTCAAATCCTATAAGTGCAACCACCCGGTGTGAGTTCTACACACAGTTGCACGAGAAAAATCATATACCATTGAAGCGAAGGCCGCTGGTAAGAAGAGGGGATGAAGAATTAGACATCAGCATTGAGGCAATTGAAAACATACTAAAGAACCTAAAAAACTCCAGAGCCCCTGGACCGGATGGGCTGACGAATACCATACTGAAAAGCAATACAACTGAATGGTCACAGTTTCTGCACCAAAAGTTTAAGTACATCTTATACACCGAATAAATCCCGGCGTCTTGGAAGGCAGCGGTAGTGGTACCCATTTTTAAAAAAGGGCTCAGAACAGCTGTGGATAACTACAGACAGATTGCCCTCTTGGACGTCGCAGGGAAAGTCTTTACATCCACATTGTTGAAGGCCTTGGCGGCATGGAGTGAACGAAGCGGCAGAGAGATCCCTGGCAGTCCGGCTTTGTTAGGGGGAGAGGAACCACCCTTAATATTTTTTTGATCAATCTGATGAAAGCCAGGAACAAGGACCAGGAATTTTACATCGACTTCATTGACCTGTCAAAAGCTTTTCACACAATTAAAAGAGCTAAGCTGTGGGAAAAACTGGAGACATGGGAATGCTCTCAAGTCTTGGTGGAGAACATTAAAGACCTGTACACAGATACAAGTATCAGAGTTAGGTTGGACAAATCAGGGACACTGTCAGACCAAATCACCATCAAAACGGGTCTGAAACAAGGGTGCCCACTAGTGCCAGAACTCTATAACTTGTTCACATCAGACATTAGGGGTGCTTTCATTCTTACATGTTGCTTTCCTCCAAAGATCGCGGGGAAACCAATAGGGAGACTATTATATGCAGATGATATCGTCCTGATAGACCAGACGCAAATAGGTCTGCAACGACAGCTGAGAGCCTTACAGACATATGTGGACGCAAATGACTTGATAATTAATCCAGAAAAATCAAGGATTATGAGGCTGCATCCTGGAGGAAAGAAAAGTAAAAACAGGAAGATCAGCTGGTCAATAAAGGCAAGAACATTTTGGAAGTTAACTCCTTTACATATTTAGGAGTTTGCATTAACAACACGAAAAGCGAAGCTCCAAGAGTTGAGGGCCTAAAACAGAAAGCAGTCAATCTGGCTTCCCAAGGGGAAATCCTACTTAGGAGATACTGTATATTTACCTTAACTCCTTTGGTAAACTTCTATAGGATGAAAGTAGTGCCCATATTGTCCTATGGACCAGAAACACCAACAGCCTTACCAGCACAAACATGGTCGGTCTTGGAGGTTCTATTCTGGTGGAAAGGGCTACAACTTCCCAAATCAGTCCCGATACAGCTGATAAGGAGAGAGTTGGCCCTAACTTCGCTGAAAGACATAGTGGACTGGAAAACAATGAGCTTTTACCGTAAATACTTGGAGGAAGATGCAACTGGGGGCTTCAGCGTGCTGAACAAAGCCCTAAAAGAACAAACAGATGCAATACTATTGGAATGGCAAGGAACCGGTCAAGTAATACTAGTAAGTCTAAACAAATCAGAAGACGACCTACTGAAAAATCCAGACAAAACAACAAAAGAAATTGTAAATGGTGGACTGGATAGAAACCCAGCAGCACAACTGGAAATACTAAAGCTATGAAGAGTTTTGGTCACAGTCACGAAAACTGAATCAGATACCGAGATATTTGACCTTGTTTCCAAACTGGTATTTCCAGTCACTCTTTCTGAGATTTAGACTTAACGTACTGCCGACTGGAAAAAATACTCCAAAGAAGAAATATCATCAATAGAGATTTTGGGTGTAGGATGTGCGAGGTCCCTGGAGAGATAGAAACTCTAGAAACATCTCATTCTAAGCTGCCCAGGCCTAAGGAAAGAACGTGAGCAGTGCCTGGGGATTATCTTGAGAAGTTATGTAACCAGAAGTGTGGACGATTGGTGGATGATCTTGATTGAAGGAGGGAAAATGAATATAGCCCTCATAAAACTGGTAATCTTAATGCTCGAGAAACTAGAGGTCAACCCTATCGGTCATGACTAGGTACTTGGGGACAGCCAGAAGCCTGGCTATAAGTGCCAAACCTGTGAGATTGGCAACATGGTGAGGCACACACAGGACATAGACATTAACTTGAAGTATGGATATGACAAATTTTGTTGAAAATAACAAAAATAATTAAAAAGATGAATGTTTAGAATAATAGAGAGTAAGGAGTTATAAATAGAAAGAAGAGCAGTTTCAGTGGAATGAAAAGGCCGGAATCCCCACGGAAAATGAGGAAGAATAGAATTATCCGAAACAAAAGTAGAAACTTGAGAGTAAACAAGACGTTCAAGTAATTTAGAAAGATACAACAGAAGAGAAATAGGACAACATTTAAAAGCAAGAGAAGACTTTGTGCGTTACAGAATTGTTGCAACAATCCAGGGAGAGGCCAGCTGCAGAGTGGTCTGGTGCCATGTGGGCGCTCATTCGAAAGACTCTGGCCGGTCACTGTTTGTTAAAACTACAGATCCCAGGAGGCCCAAGGAGAGCCGATGCAAGAGGTCAAAGTGGTCATACAAGGGTTGAGTAAAGCCCCTTGTACAATTGAAAGTCTTTGACCCATAACCAAGAGGAAAGAAAAGGGAAGTAAATCCCATATTGTGTAAAGCAAAGTGAACTGGAAAATGTGAACCCGGCTGAGGGATGCCTGCAAAACGGGGTGAAGTACGATAACCCTGTGAACATTGTGTTGACAAGAGTGAACCCGGCTGAGGGATGTCCACAGTGAAAGATTGTTTAAAAAGATATTGAGACTCATGAATATAACAAGTGGAATGTTCTGAGTAAAAGGCTGTAGTGAACCCGGCTGATGGAGGCTAACACTGAGAGACCAAGGAACGAAGCCCAACTGAGGGGTCGCCAAGAAGAAAGCTAAAGGAGGTGAATCCTGTACTGTGATAAAGCCAAGGTAAGGCTAACGGAAGTGAACCCCACCATGTGATAAAACCCAAGTGAACTGTATTGTTTGGCAAATGTGAACCCGACTGAGCGATGCCTGGGAAATTAGGGTGAACAGTAACACACCTGTGTACTTTTTGGTAACAAAAATGAACCTGACCGAGGGATGTCCAAAGTGAGTGGTTGGCCATAGTGAACCCGACTGAGGGAGGCCCGCATTGCAAGGAGGATCGGTGCCAGGTTGAGGGGGATCCAAGGGTGTAGAGATCGGCCAACGTGATGATTTATTGAATATACTTTTTCTTTGTTGTTTATGGTCCATCAATCCTTCTAAGGCAAGAGACTTTGTAGAAAAGAGACTTGGGTCCAGACAATCCTGGTATCATTGCAATCAAGTATAACCTTGTACTGGCAAGGCCCAGGTGTGTGCTGTGATCAAGAGTCCCGCCTTGTGCCGTGCTAAAAACATGGGGAAGGGAGACCCCAACCATACCATCCTGACTTATTATTCAGTGAACAATTCTTTCTTTTCTGGTAAACATTATCCCACACTATTTTGTAACTTAGAGGTAAGGATTGGCAATATATTCTTTTAGTATAGGCCCTTTTTATTTTGACAAGACGCCACTAGGACTTCCTTATTATTATTTGATGGTCCTAGCTTGCTCCAATCTTAGATTTAAGTTTAGATTAGGCGTTTTTCTCACCCATTCATACAGTTTAATAAACAACCTTGAACTGTGATCACTTGTGTTTGTCTTTACTGTTGCCACCATGAGTTCCTTACAGAACTTTGTTACGGTTTTCTGTAGTCTTCTGACTCGTGCAAACACAGGTTTTTCCTTAGCCTGCAATTCCTGGAGCCTTTATCCTTTGGGACAATACTTGGTTTCTCATTTCTTATCCTTTGTGATATTCTCTTGACTTTTGTCCCAGCTTGCGTTTCCAATAATGCAGCACAATCATTTGACGTTATACTGTGACTTATTTGACCATCTTGCATTCTTTACATTTTCTTGTAATCTTCTAGCTCAGGCTCATACGGGTTTCCTCCTAACCTGTAGCTCATTTAACTCTTTTAGCTTTGGGTCATAATTTGGTTTCATACCATTCATTTCGTGGCATCTGCCACATGCACCTCTTGAAAACACTGTTTTTCCTTCTTTTAACCTGCAGTCCCTGAAATTCCTTTAGCTTTTATCAATATGTGGCTTCTTATCTTATACCCTTCTTGGTATGCTTTGACTTTGGTAATACTTGTGTTTCATCCAAAACATTCTGTGGCGTTTACCACATGTACCACCTTTCTTCCATTCCATTCATGAGTACTCAACATTTGCCTTTACTCTGTTGACATTCAAAAGTGCTTATTATAATTTTCAGTTTGTTCGGTGTTCAAAAGTACTTGTTTCTGCCTTTAAAAACTACGTGAAATGGTTTTCAGTTTGTTCAGTATTCAAAAGCACTTGTTTCAGCATTCAAAATACTTGTACTGAGTTTCAGTTTGTTCTGTGTTCAAAAGTACTTGTTTCCGATACTCAAAAACACTTTGCATAACTTTCAGTTCATTCAGCATTCAAAACAACAATGTTCAGTGCACATCCGCCTGCCAGCCCAGTGCTTCCAATTCACTCACCGGTCGGAGCTTACAGCGTTGCGAGTTCTCTGCCTCTCCGGGTTCTCACCTGCTTGAGTGGGACTTTGCTCCTCTCTCAATGGCTCTCCATGGGGCTGTTCCCCAGCAATGCTCTGCCTGCAGCCAGGACTTCGGTGACCGATTGGCTTGGTTACGCCGGTCTTCCACATGCAATATGCTTCCTTAGCGTTGCTTCCTGCTGCATGAACTCTGCATTGGTCACCGGGTCTCGAGCGTGCCACCTGCCACTCTACTGCTCGGGAGTCGTTTCCCCAGCCTCAGCCTCTTCGGCTCACACTGCCTCCACAGCTCACGACATTCACAAACAGAGGTCAGGTTTTAAAGTGCCTACCACCATAATAACTCCAGGAAAGACTAGACCGCTCACCATCAGAATGGTAGTTCTGTCTTACTCGTGTTGTACTCCTCCTCGTCCCAGTACACAACAGATTGTGAAGTGTCTTTATTAATAAAAAGAGGCTGACATGTGTCTGTTTTAATGAAATGAGGCTGATATGTTCTTGTCTCACCCAAATGAGTATTTGTCTTCCTAGTTCGTCTCTTCCTCGTCCCAGTGTTGAGGTGTTGTTTCTGGGGGACAGTTTTAAGGGAGGAAAAGGGAAAGGTCTGACAGTAGTCTACAACGGCTTGAGGGATAGAATAGAGGGTTCAGTGTGAAAAGGAAATGGGGAATACCATGTCTCACCTAAGGATGTCCTCTCCCCACTTCCAAAGTTCCCTCCACTCAGCTGATCCTTGCTCGGATATCCACCCCCATGGTCGTGATCCAAAAGCAATGGCCTTTCCCTGCCTACCTGCTAGGAGGATCCTGGGGAAAAAAATGACACCCTCGGTTCCTTACAGCAGAAGGTCAAGATATATACGCTGACATAGATTTCTTTTTCTTCCGTAGTAGGGTACACAAGTAAAATTGTTAGACCTGAAGAGAATACCAATTTCACTTTTGGTTAAAACAAGTTGATCACCAAGGTATGGCATGACATATTTATTTACGTGATTGCTACAGATTGACAACAATGATAACAGGGGTGAACAAATTAAAAATGCCTAATGATTGTCTGTAATTTACTTGCTGATCAACATGATGTTGCCACAGAATACAGGGCTCAAGTCGAGGGTACACGTGGGTGGAGGACATGTGCAATCTGATAAAATGAGGAGCCTGGAATTGTTATTGTTAGACTCCTCATTAGAATCATTAGAGAATCATTAGAGAATCATTAGAGAATAAGTACTGTTTGTTACAGAACCATTACCCATTATTAGACTCTTTGTTAGAGAACCATTATTTAGTATTATCCCTTTAGGCATCATGTTTAGTTATCCATTATTGTATCCCGTTTAGTAGTACATGAAGAAGTAGCATCATTATATTATCCACATATTAGACTACCACTTTGCATTAGCCATTGACATGTCATGCATTTGAAGAGAGAAATGGGCCCTGTTGTATGAAGTGTTTGCTAGTTATGATATTGTCATATATGACAGAAAGATGCTTTTAGAATGATATGTTTGCATTATAGCGCTTGCCATTAGGAGAGAAACATGCTAGACACTAGAGTTTGCAATCGAATTACATGACATGTAGAGAATGATTTGCTATGTATTTAGGTTTGCAATGTAGCGCTTAGGCTGAGAAGAGAAACATATTGTTTGCACTAGAGAGAACGAATGAGGCCTGGAAATGACACACTGTCATATTTGAAAAATGACACGTAGAGCCATTTAGAATGTATGCTTTGTAGTTATGCATGGAGAGATACCATGTATGCATGTTGAGTGTGCACTTAGAATGAGTTTGCATTATGTTAGCGTTTCTATTGCGAGAAGAATAGCGTAAACGTTATAAAGCATTAGGCTGGCATTTGAATCCATTTCTGATGGAGACAGAGAAGTTGTTTGCGCCGCGGTGTGCGAAGATTGTTTTGAGTTAACAGTGTACAAGGAATTCGTAAAAATTGGCAGAGAGACACAGACAACACGAAGCCCTTGTCCGACTGGGGAAGGCGAAGGAAGCCCAATCAGCTTGGCTTATGTGCTTCGCGGAGACAGCAAGAGGGTTGGGGCCATGAAGGGAGCGACATGGGAAGAGAGGAGGGAAGCCTTTTCACACAAGGAGTTGCTTTGAAAACGGGCACTAAGAGAGCATTTCGTAATGCAGAGAGAGCCAACAGTGGGGTGAAATGGAGAAATAGATGGAATTAGATGGTGTTTTGCAGGCACCACAGACACAGAAGGCCAAGAGAGAGATATGATGTCCTAATTCAGATTGACACAGCACACAAAGTGACCAGAACACGAGACAGAACATAACACAGACTGGCAGGCATTGTTAAATGCTGAAGAGACATTCTTAGTAGAGAATGTGAGTAACCATGGGGGATGAGTGCGTCATTGGAAGAGTATAACCGAGGGGAGGAAGGGACTGGCTGGAAGTAGTTGCTGTTAGTTGCTGGTAGTTGCCCGTAGTTCCTGTATTTTTTGCTGGTAGCTACCAGCTGAGAGTCTGTTGAAGAATGGGGTTAGAAACTGATGGAGTTCGTTCGAGCTAGTTGCTGATGGAGTCTGGATGGAGGTAGCAATCCTGTGAATGAGTGAGATATGTCTTGGTGCAGCAGAATCCGATGGCTTTGGGGCAGAGCTTGGCAGAAGTAGTCGAGTGACCAGATCTTAAGGGGCCTGCCACTGCTGACTTACTGATTGCAGAGAGTAGCGGGAAGAGGAGAGACCTGGCTTGACAAAGACAGAGCTGGAGAGGAGAGACAAGCAAATGGGAAGTATGGTTCATGGCTAGACAAACTGATTGATCACATTTAGTGGGGTAACTTTGCTGATGGGTTTGGGAAGGACATGGCATCTGAAGGGGAGGTGCCTGAGCCAAAATGAGTGGGGACAGAATGGTGTGCCATGGAGGTTGGGGGGACGGGCATCCTTGTCCACCCCCCTAGAATTACGCCCATGATTAGAATGTGACACCATCTAGTTGTTGGTCAGACACTCACACAAAAAGCTTTGAGTTTGGGAAAGGGGAGATCAGACAGGGATTGTCTTAAGAGAGTGAGTGTGAAGCATGGTGTGGATTGGATTGGAGAGGTTTGATTCTGTATGAAGGAGAGGATTGCTGGATGTTTGAGGCTTGTATTTAGACTACATTAGAACCACAGGCTTGCATTAGGAACCTGAAAGGCTTATAGTTATTGCATGGTAGATTTGCACCAGAAGCATAAAAGGTGCAAATTCGATATTGGCTAGAGTTTTAGAATTGCCTGAATTATGCTTTGCTGTGCAGAAATAAATGTTTTCCACTGTTATAATTGAATCGATTCATGTGTTTTCTTTGTGTCTTGTGA
This sequence comes from Ambystoma mexicanum, assembly GCF_040938575.1. Lineage (NCBI taxonomy): Eukaryota > Metazoa > Chordata > Amphibia > Caudata > Ambystomatidae > Ambystoma > Ambystoma mexicanum. Next base: position 1,133,833,176 of record NC_090932.1, on the reverse strand, counting down.
TTTGTGTCCATAGTAGTAAGATAGGAGTATGTTGGTATGTTGTTAGAAGTAATCTAGGAGTAACACAGTGCACAGAGGGCCTGAGATACGAAGTGGCCACACACCCCCTAGGGGATTGTCAAAGATTGTCTGAGACCGGAGCATGCTTGCCCGGGGGGGAGCGAGGGGGGCAAGACGATGATAGGGAATTGTTTTCCAGACTAACAGACGAAGTTCCCCCACTTTTTTTTTTACTTTAAATTTATTGGCATTTGTCATTGAATAATACTTTGTAATTAAGTACAGAACCAACAATAACGTCAACCAGTTTTACCCTCCCTCCCACACCCATCCACACCCTGCGTTATAGCTACCAGGCCCAGCCAGCTTGCGGGGACAAACACAAGAGCAGAGTCGAAACCTCGCCTTCATAAAATAACTGGCAAAATTGAATCAACGTACATTGAATAACACATTGTTTCGGGGAGTTTAGGAGTCCCTAAGGCCCCTTAAGTCCTGAGCATGATAACAAATCGGTGAGAAACATAGAACAACGGAGAAGATCAAAGTGCAAAGTTCAGAGTTTCAAAGCTTCAGGGTGCTGCAGTCTTCCCTTAGTAGCACTACCCCCCACTCAAACAAGAAGGTGTCCATCCTGTCGGAAACTATTGCCGAGATCTTTTCATACGTGAAGATACTCCACAGTTTGTTGAGCCAATCGTCTCTGGACGGGGTGGCTTTGCTTTTCCACTTCTGAGCCAGGGCTATCTTCCCAGCCCTTAGCATGGCTTCCACTACACTTGGAAAGTTGGGAGTAGCATTGCCAAGTGAGAGAACACCAAGCAAGAGTGCAAAGGGGTGCATTTTTGGAGCGAGGTCAACCATATCTTCAATCCAGCTCAACAGTTCAGCACAGTAAATTTGTACTGTCAGGCAGACCCGCCACATGTGGTGCCATGGGCCCTGCTGGCCGCATTCCCTCGGACAGAGGCGAGACTCCCGCAAACATTCTAGAAAGCCTAGCCGGGGGAAGGTGCCAGGCATGCAAAATATTGAAGTTATGTTCCATTGCAAACATATAGAGAGACCCAGCCAGCATCATTTTACATATTGTACCCCTGGGTACTTCCTCAGTCTCCTCCCCCACCTTATCCACCCAAACGCTTTTGAAATTTTGTCTCTATTCAAGGTCTGCTGTGATCAGAGATCTATAGATTCTGGAGAGTGCTCCCCTTCTGTTGGCGGACTCTGCAATAATCCTCTCAAAGGGGGTAAGGGGCGGGGAGAGCTTGCTACACCACTTGGGATCAGTCATGATGCCTTTGACTAGGTATTCAAATATTGAGAGTGGGGATGGGGACATGGCTTCTACTAATGACTCTTAATCAATAAAGCTATTGTTTCTGAATAGCTGCGCCGCTCTCTCAAGGCCCATGTCCAACCATTGCTGTGTTTTGCGGAGCACTAGCTTACCCAGATCAAGTGGTGAGCCCCACAGAGAGCTCAGGGGGGAAGGCCATCGAGAGAGGAGTAAATTGGCTTTATTGCGTTTCCATAGTTCCAAAGGACTGCTATGGGGGGTGGGATCTGAGGTGGTGGGGGGATATCCTTGGTTGTGGACCACAGGAGGTCTCCTAGCTTCCTGGGGTGTGTATGAGTGTCCTCTATGTATGACCAGTAGGTCCCCATGTCATCTCTCAGGTGCTCCATCATCACCCGAAGCTGTGCTGCTTTGTAGTACAGCTTAAAATCAGGGAGGCCAAATCCCCCCCAGGTCTCTAGGGAGAGTGAAGGTGGCATGCTTAACTATCGGTCTTTTCCCCTTCTAGATAAACTGTTGGACCATGCTCTGGAGTGTTGAGAAGAAGGAGTCCTGCAGGGGGACGGGGAGTGCCGAGAACAGATATAGAAGCCGAGGCAAAATGTTCATTTTAACCGACACCATTCGGCCAAACCAGGATAAGGTAAGTAGGCTCCAACGCTGGAGATCAGCTTTGATCTTCCCCAGGATTGGGGCATAGTTAATGGCGAAGAGGGATTTCAGGTGTCTGGGGAGTTCGACACCCAGATACCGGATCGATTCACCCTCAAGTCTCATACCACAAGTTGTTTTCTTGCTACTCGTGTCACGGTGCTCCCCCCCATGGGCATTACACTTGACTTGGAGAGATTTATTTTCAGGCCCGAGAATTTGCTGAAGGTCCGAATTTGTCATTGGAGACGGGGGAGGGATTGCAGTGAGTATGTCAGATAGCAGAGAATGTTGTCGGCAAAGAGAGATAGTTTAAATAATGGTTCCCCGCATTCAACGCCCTTTATTTCCTGGTCCAATCTAATGATGATAGCTAGGGGCTCCATGGCCAGGGCGTATAGTAAGGGGGATATGGGACAACCCTGCCTAGTCCCTCTTGTGAGATGGAGGGGGGAGGAGATGGTGCCATTGACTGCTACCCTCCCCGTTGGGCCCTTGTATAAAGATGCATTCCATCTTCTGAACTTCTCTCCCAGTCCCATCCTCTGCAATACTTTGTGCATGTAGGGCCATTCAACACGGTCGAAAGCTTTTTCTGAGTCTAGTGATACTAGGTGGGCTCCCAGTCCTCTTTGTGCTGCTTCATGGAAGAGGTCTAAGGTTTTCCTTATGTTGTCCGCACCCTGCCTCCGAGGAATAAACCCCACCTGGTCCCCGTGCACTAGGATGGGCAGGTTCTGCGCTAGTCGATTGGCCAGGAGTTTCGCTAAGATTTTCACATCAATATTCAAAAGAGAAATGGGCCCGTAGGAGGCGCATTGGGCTGGGTCCTTGCCTTCCTTGGGAATCACCACTATGAGGGCTGCTAGCATTGACTGGGGCAGGGTGCCAGACTCTAGAGCTCCATTGAATAACCTGGCCATGAAGGGAGTGAGGGTGGAGCGGAATGACTTGTAAAATGCTACTGCAAAATAAATCGTCGCCCGGAGTAGTCCCGCCCTTCATTCCCTTGATGGTGTCTATTATTTCCTGGGGGGTAATGGGTGTCTCCATTGGTTACGCCTTTTCTGGGGGGGGGATGGGATCCAGAGGGAATCGAGGAAACTGTCAGCATCCGAACCATCTCCATGATATTCAGAGGAATACAGGGTGTTTTAATATTGAGGGAATTCCTCTGCTATTTGGCCGTCTTTGAGGATCTTTCGGTCAATAGTGGGACACAGGACATCTACTCTGCGGCTATTCCTGAGCTCTCTCAGCTTCCAAGCTAGGATCTTGTTGGCCTTCTCGCCCTTTTCCATGTATTTCTGTTTGAGGAACGCCAGCTTCTGTTCCGTTTGGCCGGCCATTAGTACCTTAAGTTTTTCTTTGAGTAGTTGGAGCTGCACCCATTTCCCTGGAAACATTTGGGACTTAAGCTTACCCCCTGGTTGGATGGCCTCGATTGTTTCCCAAAGTAGCTTTTCCTCGTTCTCTCTCTCCCTCTTTTTCCTTGCACCCATGCCAATGAGAGTCCCCCTCATCGTGACTTTGAAGGCTTCCCAGACCCCCGGCAGACCAACTTCCCCATTATCGTTAATTTCAAAGTATTCCTTTATAGCGGTGAGTATGTCTTGGGAGAGCACTTTGTCACGCAATAGAAGGTTGTTACAGGATCACCTTGTTTTGTCTTGAGGGACAAGGGAGTCCCAATCAACACATTCACCAGGTCGTGGTCTGACCATGGGATGGTCTCCACCGAGAACTCGGTCACCCTTTCCTGCAGAGAGGAGTCTACTAGGATGTGGTCGATTTTAGAGAATGTAGCATGCACTTTAGAAGAATATGTGAATAGGGTGTAGAGGAGGTCCCAGATGTGACCTGCACTCCAGCCCCCATTTTTAAATACCAGGAACATACTCGCAGAGATATGTGACATATAAGGAGCAAATAAACCAACAGAGAGCCACACTGGGGCTCTGCCCAGTTCCCATCAGAAGAGCAATACCTGTTGAAGTGCCAATAACCAGACAACCATGGGCAGCATGGTACTCATTGAGACAACCGTACCAACAGCTGACACGACATGAATGCTACTTTCAAACTGTCTCAGAAGAGACCCAAAGGGCCTTAATCGAAGACGAATGGGGACAACACAAGGGCCCGGACAGACGTACAGATGAACGAACAACAACCAAAAGATGACACACTAAGACGAAACACCATGGATAAAGATATCACAGACATAGAAGAAGAGACAATGTCGAAATATAAAGAAACGTAACCATAAAGCAGGATGAAAGTATGCAACCAGCTAACGCCTGTACATAGGCTTGTAACGCAGAAAGCTAAGAAAACGGTGCAGCTTGCTATGCTTAGTAGAAGAATAGAGCGGCAAGCACCAACTATATATATATCTACCTCAATGAGGCACATTATATAAGTGCAGTCCACTCTACATGAAAGCAGAATTAAGCCCAGGATGGTAGGGGCCAAACAGGCCAGGATTCATATACCAGCAGAAAGACAGACAAAAGAGCGAAATCGAAACTTAACAAGAAGCAGCTCATGCCTCGGAATTCGAGGTCAACCTTAGGAAGGGAGGAGAGCAGCAACTTCGAAGAATCGAAACTTCAGAGCATAGCAGCCTGCCCGTGAAGGTCGAGATAAGGAGGCCCAGGCAGGTGGCGAGGCCAAAGGGAGAATCAAATACGCAAATAGATGAAAAATGAAGCAGCTTCACAGTGTACTGACACGTGACCAGCCAAGCGCAAAGAGGTACCATCGTCTGATGTCACCCAAAACCCAAGGATGCCATAACTTTTCCCGATTTCCGGATAAGAAGCTACAGTTTCGAGGCCATTCTCAGCCAACTAATTGACACATAGCCCTAAAGTACTGATTGATGGAAGGGAGGCAGGGTGAATCTTGGGGCATGCCGCATCTGGGTAACCATTCTGCATGCTGCTATTGAAAGTGGAGATTTATGCCTAGGGGTGGAACCGACCCTATCACAATGGACCAAATAATCTAGGGTCCTATAGCTAGTAGAACCAATGACACGTCGTATTTGTAGTGACGTCTAACACAAGTGATGTAGAGGGATGGGCGTAGACGCCCACCCGATAAGTTATCCAATCCTCACACCCCATTACTGTATACAGATATAGTACCTATACTTAAGTTACCTTTTCCAACCAATAGACTTGCATGACAAACTTTCGAGTGTTACACGTCAATGATGATGAATTTTGCCATTAAGAATTGCTGTTTGAATGAAGATTTTCGAAGTGGAAGCGAGACAGGCGATCGCATCACTGATGATTTCCTATTGTTTCCCCGTTTTTTGTATTTGTCATTAAACAGACTTCCCTTTGCCAAACCATTGAGTTGTCCTTATTGATTGCTGTTGGAGTAAGAGAATCCCACACCTCCACCTCAAGGTGCAGCTATCTCGTCTTAAAGGTAGTCGAGGGTGAGCTCTGATCGCATGGGCCCGTCAGAGGTCGCTCTGCCCTCCTGTACACTTGGTAGCAGAGAGGATGGTTTTGACCATCAATTATTGATTATTGATTACAATAAGACACCTATTGACCGTCGACATAAAGTAACTGTAGGTCATCGGCAATATCACGAGTCTTTCGCCATTTGGCCGAGTAGACTGTGAAGCTTCCCGTGGACAATGATAGTTTAAATCTATCCAAAAACTGCAGTGGGTCTGAAGGGACCTGTTTTATAAACATAAACCCTTCCATTCCTACGGGCAACGGAACAGATGAAAGACTAAAGGAGGCAGTAACGGAGGCAGTGATCCCGAGGATCCAGAGAGGAACCATGCGAGTGGTGAGTGAAACAAAAATTGAATGCTTTGGCAAATGTCATAGGCATTAGAACAAGTAAGGGAAAAGGTAACGGAGGGAGGTGGAGAAACCAAAATAGTCAGAAGTAGAGAAGACTGTATATATATATATAAGGGGATAATGACTCAAGAATAATTGAGAAGTTAAAGATACCAGGGTAGACCCCTGAGATATTAAAGAATACCAGGGTGGACACCTGAGATATTAAAAGAATACCAGGGTAGACACCTGAGATATTAAAGAATACCAGGGTAGACACCTGAGATATTAAAGAATACCAGGGTGGACACCAGAGAAGTTAGAGAATACCAGGGCTGACACCTGAGGAGAGAGAGGATACGCCTTATCCCTGTGCTTTAATATAGCGGTCAGAAGAAACGTGAACTCAGAGCCCCACATAATAGGGGACGACTAGGCTACTACCACGTTTAAAGACGTCGTAAAAGGGGTTTGTTTAAACTCCATGTCGGGGTACAAACTAGAGGCAGAGATATTTGTGTCCAGCTGGTGTCTGTCAAGTGTCTGTCTTATGTGTTCTGTTGTGTGTCACATGTAAGGGATTTGTTGTTTGCTGATTAGAATTGAATTGGGAGTTTGTGCGATTCGATAGTTCAATGGGAATCGCACACAAATTGATGCTTTGAGTAATTGGTGACATTAAGGTTTTGGCGGGAAAAAATTGAATTGCAGCTTGCAGTGTTTGGTGCTCGCTCATATTGCTGACAGTGTTAAAGTTGCATGGAAGCATTGAAAAGTGGTGTTTAAGAGGAAAGTAGAACAGATTTAAGCATGGAAGAAATCACACCATTAGCACACTTATGTAAGCAACTGCCGAAACATGCACCCAAGCTTAAGAAATATAGCACTGAGTGGGTTAGGGCACTGCCCACAAGATGTTAATGCCGTGGCCACAAAATGGGTCTTTATCTAAAGCCACCTTACAGCATATGACGACTTACTTGCATACTACATATACAGGAAAAAAACTAGAGAAACGCCTTGGTGTTCTAGAACTTTGGAAAATGTTCGAACAGTCGAAGGAAGAAGAGCCACCTGCTGACTGGATATTAAACGTATGCATGGAGGGGGGTGAGATGCCTACCGCGCCACCTGCCCCGCCTGAAACAGAAACCGAGGGAAGTAAGCCTAAGGGACTCTACCCATTAAGAGAGCTTAAGGCAGCCACCGGGTATAGCAACCCCGCATATGAGTCACCTATGTAGGGTAGTGACGAAAATAAAGGGAAGGGTCAGGATAAGAATCTTGCCTCGGCAGTCCCGAGGGACAAGGAGAGACGCGATGATTAGAGGAAGGATCAGGCACAGATTAGTGCATCTCTCGATAAGGAGAGAGAGGGAAAGAAACGGGAAGGAGGTGAAATCAGAACTGATGAGATAGCATTCACAAAAGACGAATGGATGGGAGGACATATATTGTTGAAACTCGATGGAAAAGGAAGTGATGATGTGAGACCTAAAGAGAGGTTAGATGAGGCACAGAGAAAGGAGAAAGAAAAGGAGTTAAGGGATGAAAGGATAAGACGGAAGGATAGACTGAGGCGAGAACAGCTATATCGCGAAGAGCAAGAAAAGCAGCTCGATCGCAAACAGAGAGCAGTCTATGCCTTAGACAGACAGAAACAGCAAAGTTTAGAAAAAGAGCAAAGAGTACGTGACAAGAAGATAAGGAGACAAAGGGATGAGGAAGTTCGAAGGGAAAATGAACATAGAAATGAAAGGAGAAAGGAAGAAGATAAGGTCAGCGAAGAGGCGAGGAAGTGCAAAGAATTTGATGTTGACATTGAACGTAAGTGTAGACAGAGGGCACGCAATCTCGAATATTTGGAGCGGGAAGTTAAAAAACCCGATCCTCTTGTAGAATGGGAAGACATTGAAGAATTCTTTCCTGTGTACGACTCAGTACCAGGCACGAGTAGGGCAAATATTGAAGACGACTTTGACACCAGAAGCATCCGGGAAACGATTAATAAAATATATGATGAAATGGGACTAGAACAAATATCTCAAAGGGAAAGGGAAGACGAGCGCTTGGAAAGCACTCAACTGTATGACACTGAGGATGTCACCCGAAATAGTGGGGGCAGGAGACTGTCCCTGGACACACTAGAAATCAGTAAAAACGATGATGACACAAGGAGTTGCGTGAATTGGGAACAATCAATGTCCGACTCCGGAGAGGAAACGGAGTGCGAGACAAATGAATAAGGGAGACGGCGCAAAAAGCGGCTCCCAAGGGACAAAGGAGTACGATGTTCAGATGCTAGTGAGTCCGCACCGAGGACATCAGAGTCTGCCACACAGTCGGACCGGCATGATTGAACATCCCATAGTCAGAGGGGGGTGTCGGCACCAGCCTATGCAGACAGGTTGAGGACATTGCCAGGCAGACGGCGATGCGGGAATATTACCCCAGCAGTAGACAGGAGAGCTATGAGAGAAGAGAAAGAAGGCTGCGCATTCCAATTTCCGCTACTTGAAAAGGGGGGAGCAAGACCGCAATATAGTCCTTGGCCACACATGGATTGAGTAAACCTGAAAAACAAGCTTCCAATGCTGACATCGGGAGCCAGGAAGTGGATACACAAGTTAGAAAAAATGACAGGGGGTGTCACGTTAGCTATAGGGGACATTAAAGGTCTCCTGATCGCCATACTTGGTGAGAGAGCAGACGATGTGTGGACAATGCAGGGTACCCTGGTGTAACCATAATTAACACTGCACACGATGGAGCGCCATTTAATAATTGCAGAGCAGCAGCATGGAAAGCGCTACGAGTGCTTTACCTGGACACTTCCGATATGGGAGCTATAATGAGTCGAAAAATGAAGGAGTCAGAAGATCCGTTGATTTATATCCAGAATTTCCAAGACGCGTGGGTGCTCAAAACTCATGAATCTTGGACGAAATCCATACCGGTGTTTTACCACATATTGTGCCAAGGATTGCTAGAACCAGTGCAGAAATAGCTCAAGAAATTGGTAGGGGTTGAGGCTAAACCTTGGGCAGAAATGCAGTTAACTATCGCACATTACTGTAGATTGTTGCAAGAAAAGAATCGGAAAAAGGAGGCAACACGAAAGGGTGAGGAAGCGAAGCTGGTGCAAAAGAAATGATCAAACTATGCTCTTGAAGGAGCGTGCTAACTAGCCCAGCTGAACAGAACTTACAACAGCTGGCTAACCCACAGCAGAACCACCAGGGTAACGTCGGACTGTACCCGAATGGAAGAGGATTTAGAGGAAGAGGATGGCAGAGTAATCGAGGAGGTTTTCAAAAAGTGCAAACGGGCAACCCAGATATGTCAAACGGACAAATAATCCGACCACCGCCAGTATGTTGGCTGTGTGGAATGACGGGGCATTTGGCGCGCAAGTGCAGAAGTCAAGACATGTGGCAGAATAGCCAAGGAATGGGAGCAGGAGCAGCAAAACACCCTGCAGTCACACAGGGCGGTGCACAGAATCACACTGTGCAGCAGCAAGCACAAGGTGTGCGGCAAGGTGCGCAACAAAGGGTTCAACCCCCGAACATGGGGAATTTGCCACAAGAACAATTTCAACAGGCACCACCACAGTCGTCTCAGGGCACAAACTCCGGAAGGGGAGGCAACCCAGGGAATGGAGAGAATCCACAAATGCACAGTGGACCAAACCTATATATGAACTAGGACAGCTCACTGGGAACCCTGATGTGCTCTAACCTATCAGTGACACCAGACCCTAATAGTGAACCTAGGGTGAATGTCGTCATAGGGGGTAAAGAATATTCCTTCTTAGTTGACACGGGTGCAACACGCTCGTGCATACATGAAGGCAAGTTTTCCTTGTCCGGCGAGCCCATAGATACTCAGAGTTTTACAGGAGCTCACAGTCGAGTTCCCTTTACAGACACACTTCTAGTCTCCATGGGAGAGTGAGAGATGAATGTACCTTTGTTATATTCACTTCAAACCCCAGTAAACATTTTGGGTCGAAACTTAATGACAAAATTGAACATGAGGATCTCATTGACGGAGGAGGGCATAGAATGCATTATTCAAACGTGTGCGAAATGATCAGGGCATACTCAGGACACATAGCCATGAGAGCTATACCATTAGAGCCAGGAGTTTTCGCATATGGCATTCGTGTGCTTATGGCAGGATTACCAGGCCTCGCAGATAAAATCATGAGAACCCCTGATGAGTTCTTATTCAGACCCAGAATACCGATGCATGAAGAGGAGGGACAAGTATTTCCTTTAATGATACATGCTGTAGCCGTGCGAAGGAAAGTAGCATTGGTCAATTGGTCAAAGGCTACGATGATGAAGGCAGATAATGGTGTGCGATTATCACCATCGAAGAAGGGTATCGAGTGACTGACGTCACCGATGACTATCTGTTTGAAGAACAGCCAGACTCAGAAGAGACAAGGTTGGAAGTGAGTCTCATATTGGGTAAAAATTATCAAAAGAGAAGTGCCTCAGAGAATGATGTTGGCACTGACACGTCCGGAGTACTTTGATGACGACATGGCCCAGGTGCCTGTCTCAGTATGGACTACAGGACCATGTTACGTAGGCCTCCTGAAGGGTGTGGGAGAAGTGAAATTAAGCTGAAACCAGGAGCAATTTTACCGAGAGCGTGACAATGTCCCATGTCCAGAGAGGGGGATGAAGGGATCGCGAAGACAATTTCCACCATAATGGATCAGGGCATCTTAGTGACATCAGAGTCATCCTGTAATACGGTGATTTATCTCGTCAAGGAATCAAAGGGAGGATCTTGGCATTTAATCCAAGATTTAAGAGCATTAAACGATATTGTTGAAGCCGAATTCCCTCTAGTCCCTAATCCATCTACAATCCTATGTAACATACCCATCGAGGCAAAATATTTCACGGTGATTGATTTGAAAAATGGCTTTTTCTCAATCCCGTTGCACCGTGACTCTCACGATCTGACGTCATTCACTTTCTGACAAATGCGTCTGAAAAGCACGAGGTTGCCACTGGGGTACTGTGAATCCCCGTCCATTTTCAATAGAGTCCTACAGATGGACCTAAGCAATATTCTATTAGAAAGTGTCGTCTTGCAATATGTGGACGACATCTTGATCTGCAGCTCCACGGAAGAACAATGCAGACATGATTCTATTCAGCTGTTGACTATACTGGCTGAGAAAGGTTATAAGGTTGACAAGGAAAAGTTGCAATAATGTCATCAGGAGGTGCTACATAGGCCAGCTAATCTCACATGAAGGTAAAAATGTGACCCCAGAAAGGGCTGAAGCCATCATGAGCACGGCTAAGCCACTCACGATAAAGCAAATGCAGAACTTTTTAGGCCTATGCAATTATGTTAGACCATGGGTCTTCGATTACAACTCATATACCAAGCCCTTGCTCCAGGCCCTGAAGAGGGCCCAGGCGACAAAGGAAAAGATTGAATGGACTAAAGCAATGGAAAAGGGATTTGCAGAACTCAAGAGAGCAATTTGTACGGCTCCAGTTCTCGGGATTCCTAATTATACAGAGGAATTCTACCTGTTCTCACACACAGATGGCAGCGTTATGACAGCAGTGCTCGCGCAAAAAATATCATTTGGGTACAAGCCCCAGGCATATTACGGTGGGAAATAACAGGGCAAATTGTGTCTTGCTTAGGCCAGAGAAAAAAGTATTGTCATCCCTAACCGTATGGGTATAATGGTACACAAAAGATGGTTAAGCGGGTAAAAAATACTTGGATTGGCTGTATACAGTTGCCCTAAATAAATAGTGAAGTTTGGGAAGTCCAAAATGGACGCTAGATCGGGAGATGTTCTGCCAAATGGCAACCTCCCAACAGGTTGTAAGTTGCTTAGAGAAGGAAAATCTCTCGTGGTGATAACTCAAGCGCCTTATAGCTAACATGAATGTTGTAGGGCATTGGGATTTCCAAGTACGTGCTTTATTAACCCAAATGTCTCGAAATCCTTTTCATGCGGGTGGTTGTCTCAGTTGAAACAAATAATAAAAAATGTGATTTGAAACAACAAAACATAGTTTTTTTTTAAAACAATGTCACTGTTTTCACACTGGAGGTGCTGGAAACCCATTTGGTGCTGGGTTGTGGTCTTTAGTATCTTGGTATGCCCTCCTTGTCTTGGTGATATCATACAGTGTTGTGGAGGGGCCACAACAGGTCAGGTCGACCGGTTTCGATGGTTATGGGCGATTGAGAACCATCTTCTTCAGGACATAGGATTTCTTCATATAGTGACACGATCACTTGCTGAACTCGTGAGTAGGACAGCATACACAGCGTAAACAGGATACATAGAATCCTGTATTTGGAAACATAATGAAACATTGCAAAAGAGGACATGAGTAACCTCTAATTGCAATGTTGCATAACAGAATTTGCCAGAACATTCACAATCATGTGTCAGTGGCTGTTTTGCTATATACAGGGTGCATGTGTGTAACGCTCACCTGATTCCCGCAGAGGCGCCGGTCTTGACTGGGTGAATACCGTATCTTCAAAGGTGATGTGTAACACATGGTTGGCTCTTTGGGCTGGACCTCTGTGCACTGTATGTCTGACTCGAAGAGTAAGATGTCTTAGGTAAGTGAACGCCGAGCTCTCCATCTGCCTCGGGGCAGGGTGCCGTAACCAGTTTCTTCACTGGATAAGGGTGCAGGCCTCTTGACCTCAGAGGACTGCTGTCCGTCGTTAACTGCATGAACGGTAAATTCTGGGCACTTCAAATGTCTTAAAAGTCTTTTGTAATGATATCTCTTGTTTTGCAGGGTTCCGGCGATGGCGGATGGCGGGCTGATGAGAGTTGAGGATCGAACCCGCGTGAGGAATAGAAGCGCCTGGAAGCACGTAAGTAAGTGCTTGTAGCCTGCTTCACGATGCGCACTAACTGTCACTTTTATCTTGCAGGTACAAGTTCGGAGCTTTAAAGAAGCTGAAGGGTGCTGGAATACCCACTGGATTCGGCGTGGGAAGGAGTAATGGCACATGAGTAATAAAGTTGCCCAATGTCTTTAAACGCACCTTCTTTTGTCTTTCAGGCCTCCGGAGCGTGCGAAGAGCTGGTAAGCTTTTGTCTTTCAGATGCCGGAATGCAGTGCGAAGACCTCCGGAGCATGCGAAGAGTAGGTAAGCCTTTGTCTTTCAGATGCCGCAATGCAGCGCGAGGCGTTGGTGACAGCCGATGGACCAAGTAAGAGAAGCTCTGCCACTGAAGACCGTAGTGCTAACCTGTTCTTTCTTTGTCTTTACAGGTGCTGCTGAAGACTGGATTCCAGGATGGTAAGCCTTTGTTCCCTTAGGCCCAGGATCAGAAGCAGAAGACACGATGAGCGTTCTGCTGCAGAGAATGCAGAATAACGCAAAGCAAGATTCATCCATCGGGTGTGGTTTAAATAGCCTCCTGTAGTGCTTACGTGTCTCCTTCCACAGCCTCGTCTAGGTGAGAAAAGAGTTCCTGCTTTCCAGAAGAGTTCCAGTGTTCTGAACCTAGGGAGTGGCTCCTGCCCCACCCAACAGGAAAAGTAGTCCCAAACAGAAGAGGATCAGGGGCTCAACTGGCAGGTAAGTAAGCAGCATGGTCTGCTGCAGGTAAATCCACCCAAGCATTATGAGCCCGGCGCTTCCAGCGCTGGGACTGGGCATTTTTATGAGCCTGGTGCCACTGGCGCCAGGACAGGGTCCAAAAGGTCCCAATTGGGACTGGCTGGCACTCGGAACCGGGGTTATCGGTCTGCTTCCAAGGGAGTCGGGCAAGTCCTGATCTTTTGGAAGCAGAGATCATGACAGCACCCCCCCTCAAGGCCCCTCCCGAACCGGGCTTCTACGGGGGTTTGGGCTTGTTAGGAAATGTTCGATGAAATCTTTTGATTAGACGAGGGGCGTGGACATATTCTGCAGGTTCCCAGGATATTTCTTGGGGACCGTAGCCTTTCCAGTCAATCAGGTAAAATAGTTTAGATTTGGAGATCTTGGAATCCAGGATGCTTTTGACTTCAAACTCGAGTTCTCCATCAACTAGAATAGGTTTTGGAGATTTAGTTAGTCGGGTTTGAGGTTGCACGGGTTTTAATAGAGAGACGTGGAAGACCGGATGTATCTTCATGTGAGGGGGCAAGTCCAACTTGACCGCTACTGGATTTACTATGGTAGTGATGGAATAGGGACCAAGGTATCTTGGGTTGAATGTGCGTGGTCCTTTTAGAGGTAGATATTTGGTGGATAACCAGACTTGATCTCCTACTTGATATTGGGGGGCTTCCATCCGATGTTGGTCTGCTCCTTTCTTGTATTGTTCTTTAGCCCTTTGAAGGTGAGAAACGGCTTCCTTAAAGGCTTGGGTGATTGTAGAATGCAGGTGGTCTACTGCTGGTGTTCCAAGATCTTGGAGTGGATCCAACTCCGAGGTTCGAGTGTGACTACCGTATAAAAGAAAAAACGGGGTCTTCCCAGTTCCCGAGTGGACAGAGTTATTGTAGGCATATTCGGCTATCCAAAGGATATCTTTCCAAGTTTTTTCAGTTTGTTGTAGCATGCAGCGCAAATACTGTTCCAGAGTTTGATTGGTCCTCTCGGTTTGTCCGTCGGTTTGAGGGTGGTGGCTGGTGGAAAGTCTCACATCAATTTGAGCCGACCGACAGCAACTTTGCCAAAAATGAGAAATAAATTGACTACCTCGATCCGAAATGAGAACTGAAGGAAAACCGTGCAGTCGGACGATGTTTTCGAGAAATTCTCGGGCCAGAGTTGCTGCTGTTGGTAAGCCTTTGAGTGGAATGAAATGCGCCATCTTGGAGAATAGGTCCACGATTACTAGGATCGTATTGTATCCGGAGCACGGAGTTAGATCGGTGATGAAGTCCATAGAAAGCGTATGCCAAGGGCGAGGTGGGATGTCAATAGGGCGTAAGAGGCCGGCTGGTTTTTCCTTTTGACTCTTGTTTTGGGCGCATACTCCACAGGACATTATAAAGTCTCTGATATCTTTTTTCCAAGATGGCCACCAGAAGTAGCGCTTGATCTTTTCCGAGGTCTTGGTCATACCGGGATGTCCTTCCATTAAAGAATCGTGATAACAAGAGATTACCTTTTTCTGTAAATCTGTGCTGGGCAGGTATAACCGTTCTTGGAAATATAATAGGTTGTCCTTCACCGTAAAGTCCTTTCCCTGCCGATGCCAATTCTGTATGTCTGCTGGAGTTACCAGTAGCCTGGCTTTATCCTTAACTTCCTCTATGGATTGTGTGGCGATTACACCTAGTATTCTTTGTTCGGGAATGATAGGTACAGGTTTAGGATTGATCAAATGTTCTTCCACTCCCATCCGAGAAAGGGCATCAGCTTTACCGTTTTTTGTACCAGGTCGATAGGTAATTATGAAGTCAAACTCGGCAAAGAATAGTGCCCAACGCAGTTGCCTAGAGGATTGAGCTTTTGCGGTTTTCAAATATTGCAGGTTTCGGTGATCTGTAATCACAGTAACGGTGTGTCGGGCCCCCAGAAGATAATGCCGCCAAGCCTTAAAGGCGGACTTGATAGCTAGAAGTTCCTTATCAGTAATAGTGTAATTGATTTCAGGAGGCGAGAATTTGCGGGACCAAAATGCCACGGGATGCAACTGATTGGTTACTGGGTCCTTTTGTGATAGAACTGCCCCCATGGCAAGGCTCGAAGCATCAGTTTCAACGATGTAGGGGAGTTCTGGGTGAGGATGTTTTAAGATCGGTGCAGAGATAAATCTAGTCTTCAAATTCTGGAAAGCTTGTTCCGCCTCGGTAGACCATTCAAAACGTTTGTTTTTCTTTAACAAGGCGGTGATGGGCTGGACTATTCGAGAGAATTCGGGGATAAACCTGCGGTAAAAGTTAGCGAAGCCTAACATGCTTTGAACACCTTTTACGGAGGATGGCGATGGCCATTTGAGAATTGCATCGACCTTCTTTGAATCCATACGCACTCCGCTAGGTGATAATATGAATCCCAAGAATTCAACTTCAGTCACGTTGAAAACACATTTTTCCAACTTAGCGAAAAGTTTGTGTTGACGCAATCTCTCGAGGACCATTTTCACATGTTTCCGATGTTCAGTTTCCGATGAAGAATAAACGAGGATGTCGTCAATGTAAACAACAACACACACATCTATGAGCTCTCTGAGGACATCGTTCATAAAATATTGAAAGGCGGCCGGGGCATTGCAAAGTCCGAAGGGCATGACCTGATATTCAAATAGCTCATACTTGGTGCGGAAGGCCGTCTTCCATTCATCGCCCTCTTTTACTCGTACCAAGTGGTAGGCTCCTCTAAAATCCAGCTTTGTATATATGCATGCTTTTCTGACTTGGTCCAGGAGTTCAGGGATCAAAGGTAACGGATATCTATTCTTAACGGTGATCTGGTTCAGGGCGCGATAATCTATACAAGTTCTAAGGTCCCCTTCTTTTTTTGGAACGAAGAACAAAGCTGAGGAAGCAGGGGACTTGGAAGGACGAATAAACCCATTCGCTAGGTATTGATCCAGGTATTGTCGGAGGTGAAGATTCTCAGGCTCGGTGAGGGCATAAATTCTACTACAAGGAGGAGTAGATCCAGGTAGCAGGTCTATCCGGCAGTCATAAGTCCTATGAGTAGGTAGAGAGTTAGCCTGATCCTTCCGGAAAACATCTTGGAATTCTAGGTATTCAGGAGGTAACTGGGGAGCCTCTGAGGAAATTGCTGCCAGTGCAACACCAGGTCGAGGGTGACAAGTAGAGACACATTCTGGAAACTGAACCGTTCTTGCCCGCCAATCGATCTGAGGATTGTGCTTCTCGAACCAAGGAATTCCTAGAATAAATTGAACTGAGGGGCCTTGATCACATCGAACACGATCTTCTCCTGGTGTCCATCTTGACTTACTAGTGTCACTTCTTGGGTGGTATGCGTTACTGGTCCGGAGGCTATCTCCGTACCATCCACCGTAGTAATGACGTCCTTTACAGCCTTTGGACAAAGAGTCAGATTCATCCTCAAAACCATTTCATGATCCACATAATTGCCGATGGCACCGCTGTCGACGTAAGCTTCAATCGCATGTAATCGATCCGAATGTTCAGGGCTAATGAGGACCATAGGTATCACGAAATGCGAGGTCACGGAACTGGTTTTAACGCTCGGCAAGAGGACCTCTATTCTTGTCGGGCGAGGTCGTTTCCCTGCTCAGCGTTTGTGACCCTGGTAACTGCAGCTCCTACTGCCTTCTTGGCTGGTTTCACCGGACAGTCTCGAAGAAAGTGCCCCGAGTTTCCGCAATAGAGGCATAATTGCAGCTGTTTTCTCCTTTCCCGCTCCTTTTGAGTTAGTGGTCCTTTTAGGCCCCCTATTTGCATGGGTTCCCCGGAGTCTACTCCTTTGGTAGGAGTTGGTGGTTTGGAAAATACTCGAGCATCTAACTTGGAACGATCGGCCTTCCTGTTCTGCAGTCTGTGGTCAATTTGAACGACTAAGTCAATATAGTCCGAACAGTCTTGCGGGGGATTCACTACTCGGGCTAACACATCTTTGAGCTCTCCACGTAGACCTCTATAAAACAGCGTAATCCTTTTGTCCTCAGGCCATCGAGTTTCCACTATCAGTCTGTTGAAAGACGCAATATAAGCCAAAAGGTCTTGATTACCCTGTCGCAATGAAAGGAGCTCATTGTCCAAGGCCTGCCCCTGTGAATGTCTTGCAAACAGTTTTTCCATACTGAGCTGAAAAGCTTGAAAATCATGGAGAACCGGATCATCTTGATTAACTAGAGGGATCGACCAGTCTGCCGCATTGCCACTAAGGTACGAAAGCACGAAAGCTACCTTAGCTTGATCAGTTGGAAAGGCTGCTGGCTGGCATAAGAAGTGCAACCGGCACTGATTAATAAATACTGCAAACCTCTTTGGGTCACCAGAAAATCGTTCGGGCGGAGCCAGAGGTACATTCCCAGGTAGGTTGATCTGCACTGGGCTCGTAGAGGATGTTGAAGGAAGATTTGCCCCTGATGCGGGTAACGGAGTTTGTCCGGCTTGTGACTGTAGCAATTGTCTAGCGAGATCGTATGTTCGCTCCTTGGAAATAATCAGTTCCCTTCTTAGACCATTCGTTTCCTGACGGGCTGCATGCACTTCTGCTCTTAGCTCCCCAAGTAACTGGGCTAGCTGGTCGGTATCCGAGGTTTCCATAGCGCCTGGGTGGGAGTTTTGCGGTCGGCTTTGCATTCTGTAACGCTCACCTGATTCCCGCAGAGGCGCCGGTCTTGACTGGGTGAATACCGTATCTTCAAAGGTGATGTGTAACACACGGTTGGCTCTTTGGGCTGGACCTCTGTGCACTGTATGTCTGACTCGAAGAGTAAGATGTCTTAGGTAAGTGAACGCCAAGCTCTCCATCTGCCTCGGGGCAGGGTGCCGTAACCAGTTTCTTCACTGGATAAGGGTGCAGGCCTCTTGACCTCAGAGGACTGCTGTCCGTCGTTAACTGCACGAACGGTAAGTTCTGGGCACTTCAAATGTCTTAAAAGTCTTTTGTAATGATATCTCTTGTTTTGCAGGGTTCCGGCGATGGCGGATGGCGGGCTGATGAGAGTTGAGGATCGAACCCGCGTGAGGAATAGAAGCGCCTGGAAGCACGTAAGTAAGCGCTTGTAGCCTGCTTCACGATGCGCACTAACTGTCCCTTTTATCTTGCAGGTACAAGTTCGGAGCTTTAAAGAAGCTGAAGGGTGCTGGAATACCCACTGGATTCGGCATGGGAAGGAGTAATGGCACGTGAGTAATAAAGTTGCCCAATGTCTTTAAACGCACCTTCTTTTGTCTTTCAGATGCGAGATGCAGCGCCGAAGGCCTCTGGAGCGTGCGAAGAGCTGGTAAGCTTTTGTCTTTCAGATGCCGGAATGCAGTGCGAAGACCTCCGGAGCATGCGAAGAGTAGGTAAGCCTTTGTCTTTCAGATGCCGGAATGCAGCGCGAGGCGTTGGTGACAGCCGATGGACCAGGTAAGAGAAGCGCTGCCACTGAAGACCGTAGTGCTAACCTGTTCTTTCTTTGTCTTTACAGGTGCTGCTGAAGACTGGATTCCAGGATGGTAAGCCTTTGTTCCCTTAGGCCCAGGATCAGAAGCAGAAGACACGATGAGCGTTCTGCTGCAGAGAATGCAGATTAACGCAAAGCAAGATTCATCCATCGGGTGTGGTTTAAATAGCCTCCTGTAGTGCTTAGGTGTCTCCTTCCACGGCCTCGCCTAGGTGAGAAAAGAGTTCCTGCTTTCTAGAAGAGTTCCAGTGTTCTGAACCTAGGGAGTGGCTCCTGCCCCACCCAACAGGAAAAGTAGTCCCAAACAGAAGAGGATCAGGGGCTCAACTGGCAGGTAGGTAAGCAGCATGGTCTGCTGCAGGCAAGTCCACCCAAGCATTATGAGCCCGGCGCTTCCAGCGCTGGGACTGGGCATTTTTATGAGCCTGGTGCCACTGGCGCCAGGACAGGGTCCAAAAGGTCCCAATTGGGACTGGCTGGCACTCAGAACCGGGGTTATGGGTCTGCTTCTAAGGGAGTCGGGCAAGTCCTGATCTTTTGGAAACAGAGATCATGACAATGTGCTCTTTTTTAAATTTTTCGGAGCATGGCCACCTACTAGTGGCTAGAAAAAAAGTAGAACCCTTAGCCCAGAACACTGGGATGGAGGGAGTGCAGGGAGATGGGGAGCCGGGGGACCAGTGGGGGAGTGGAGGAAGCCTCCACGGAGTGGATGGTGCCATATTGGTTACTGGAAAAATCAGAGAGGTGCCAGGGGTGGAGAAAAGGCATCCTACCTTAGTGTGGTCAGGGAAGCATGATTATATGGTTGTTCATGCCGCGGCGCTGCTAATATGTACAAAATAAAACAATGCTCGTTGTGACCAGCGGCAAAACAAATGTGAAGCGGACAAGCACAGCTTTTACTGGAGAGAAAAGACCTCTTACCGGGTCTGCGAGCTGCACTGGCAAGGCTGTGTTCGTAAGCATCGGAATACGAGCGCAGAAGGAACAGAATAGGTAAAAGCTCCTTCCGTGTGTGACACGTAGTGAAAGGCGTGGCTTAGCAGACGGCTAAGTCCAATGCAAAGGCCGGGCTGGGGTGTGTGTGCGTGTACGTATACCCTGGCCTAGTCCAATGTCTATGGATCTAGTCGGGGGTGTGTGTGATGGCCAAAGGGCCTCCAAAGGGCGGGGCTTGTGCAGTGTACGAGGTCCACTGCTCCGATGTCACAGGGAACATCTAACAATGCTGATGAAGCTGGATCAAATGATAGGCCAGCCAGCATATTATGTGAGTGCAATGGGACGCCCAAAAGGCTCGGGTTGCGATACTGGCCTCCAAAAAGAAAGAAGGGGCACCCGGAGTTGGTTCGGAGGGGGGGCGGGTGGGAAAATGGGCAGGGGGGAGGAAGAGGGGAGGGAGTGGGGGGAGGGGGAAGAAAATAAAGGAGGGGTTGGAAAAAGGGGGGGAAACATTGCCCACTAACACATGTGTGTGGGATGACATACACACCGCTGCTTTTTTCTACAAAAGAACAAAGGACTCAAACATTACAGGCATATCACTATGTAGGCAAAAGATGCATATTGCCTAAGCCCGTGAGTTCGTGCTGAAGGCTAAAGGCACATAACCTGGATGGAAAGAAAACACAGCATGTATAGTAAGGACACATGTAGTAGGGAACACACAAAATGCGGTACATTATTGATTCAATTCACATCTAGTAGAAATAAGATGTTCCGAGCATGATGTAGTGTATGCGACAGAAAAATGCTTGGCTTAGTGCTGTAGCACTGCGAGCTCCTGCCACTGCATTGCTTCGTTCAGGCCACGATTGCATGTGTTCAGGCGGAAAATCCACTTCTGTTCTTGTGTAAACAAAATGGTGTGGTAGTTTCCTCCCGCTTGGGCTGTTTGATCTTTTCAAGGATAGTCCATTTAAATGACTCGGCTGTGTGACCTCTGCCGAAAAATGAGGGACCATTGGTGCTGTTACTTTCTTCATTCTAATACATGATCTGTGTTCAATCATTCGTTTTTTGACTTCACAAGCCGTCATTCCAATGTACTGTAGATTGCATGGACAAGTGATCATATACACTACTCCTCTCGTGTTGCAATTTGTGAAAACTTTTTGGACCCATGGAGTTGTCCAGCCAATATCAATGGTAGTGCTGCGAGCAGTTTGTGTGCACATGGAACATTGTCCACACGGACTGTGGCCCATAGGATGGGCTTGGTTCCATAGAACGTTCTGCGTGGCTCGTGCTGTATCAGCTTCTGGGCGTATTGTGTTGACAAGGGTATCTCTCAAATTTCGTCTTCTTTTGAGCGCAAAGCGCGGTGGTGCTATGCTTGATGTACCTGTGTTCAGGATTGACCATATGGATTTGATTCCTTTCTTTATTTTATTGAATGCAGGTGAGTAGCTGAATACTGCTGTGATTAATTTATCTTCTGTTGGCTTGTGATGTTGCTCAAGTGTGCACGAGCGAGGTATATGTTTGGCCCTTTTATAAGTATCGTGTATGATCTTCTTCGGATACCCGCGTTGGGCTAGTTGGTTTTTGAGGATTTTGGCCTGATTAGTGTACTCATCAGTTCTGCTGCAGAGGCGTCTGTAGTGCAAAAATTGGCCAAACGGAAGATTGTACTTCAAAGATTGTGGATGGTAACTGGAATACGTCAATAGAGCGTTTTTGTCATTGTCTTTTCGATATACTTTTGAGATAAGTCCTCCTTCTGAAGCTGTAACAAATAAATCTAGAAAATGGGTGTGTTCCCTGTCTTTTTCCATTGTAAACCAGAGGTGAATATTCTGTCTATTGATCCAGTCGTGGAATGCCTTGACGTCTTCTTCGGTGCCTCTAAAGATGACAAAAATGTCGTCAATATAGCGACACCAAGTTAGCAGTTTGTCCTGAAACGGATTGGTTGCTGAGTAGATATGTTGAATTTCAAAAGAATTGACATATAGATTTGCCAGACTGCGTGCGAAAGTCGCACCCATGGCGGTGCCTGAGATTTGTTGGAAAAATTGATCATTGAACATGAAAAAGTTCCTTGTTAATGCTATCTCGGCCAGGGATAGGATGAAACTCGATGGTACCCCATGAAGGTCAATGCCTGAGTCCAATAGATCTTTTAGCATTTCAAGGGTTTTTTGTTGTGGAATTCTGGTGTAGAGTGATTCTATGTCAATGGTGACTAGCCAGTCTTGTTCAAGGTTGAAAGGCAGAGAGTCAAGAAGAATAAGCATGGCTGTTGAATCTTTCACATACGATTTCATTTAAGGAATTTCATCTTTGATGAAGAAGTCTACATATTGGCTGAGAGGTTCTAGGATTGATTGTATTCCTGAAACAATTGGGCGGCCTGGTATGGGAAGAATGCCTTCATGTATTTTCGGTAAGGTATATAGATCTGGAGTCTTTGGATGTTTTGGTATCAGGAAGGATGCTTCTCTCGGGCTCACATAGCCTTCTGCTTCTCCTTCTTCTATAAGAGGTGCTATTAAAGCCTGTATAGAAGCTGTTGGATCATTACGGAGGAGATGGTAGCTAGTATTGTCGTTTAGTAAGGCTTTGACCATCTTAGTGTAATCTGCGGTATTTTGAATGACGATCGCGCCTCCCTTATCCGCCGGTTTTATGGTTACGTTTTCATTTTTCGCCAAGGATGTTAGTGCCTCCAGTTGGTCTTTGGTCTTCTGTTTTGGCAGAAGGTCACACAGCCGAGTCATTTAAATGGACTATCCTTGAAAAGATCAAATGGCCCAAGCGGGGAGCAAACTACCACACCATTTTGTTTACACAAGAACAGAAGTGGATTTTCCGCCTGAACACATGCAATCGTGGCCTGAACGAAGCAATGCAGTGGCAGGAGCTCGCAGTGCTACAGCACTAAGCCAAGCATTTTTCTGTCGCATACACTACATCATGCTCGGAACATCTTATTTCTACTAGATGTGAATTGAATTAATAATGTACCGCATTTTGTGTGTTCCTGTTACGCTCACCTGGTTCCCACAGGGGCGTCGATCGGACCCGGACAGCTGCGGTCTCCACCAATGTGATGCGTAGTGAAGAGATGACAGTCTGGACTGGCCCGCCTAATCTTGTCTGCTGGACTCGTAGAAGTATTCTCCTGCAAGTGGAGAAAGGGATTTAGCCATCCGTGGACTTTAGTGATGGCCCCCCAACAGTTCTCGTTCTCCCCACTAATCACCTCCGATATCCCCTTTGGTAACCTCACCTTATGTTTTTAAATCATGAGCTCTCCATCCTGCATGGCATGCAGGGGCGCGTAGATACCAGTTACTTCATTGGGTTGAAGGCACTGGAGGAGTTCCGGAGGAATATTGACTCCAGTGTCTAGAAAGTTCAAAGAGTTCAATATGTTCGATGTTCACTCTTGTTCCATTCCCTCGTTAGGTTGCAGCTGGGTCCAAAAGAATATTGCCTGGAGGCAGCTGATGGTGTTCAGGTAAGAGTCTGTATTACCAAACACTGTCCGGTAAAAGTTGCACGAGTTTAACTTGCTGTTTTCTCTCCCTTTATAGGCGCGGCATAGGAAGATGCGACGAATTAAAGAATAATACCTCCGGTGGTAAAGCAGGTAAGCCTATGGTGGCAAGAGATTGTCTTTGTTGGTTTTCTCGGCTCACCTTGTTATTCCTTTTGTTTTCCCCCCAGGTGCTGGGTTTCGACGAAGAAAATGATGGCGGCAGCGCCGAGTCGAAAGAAGCAGTGGACTGGTGAGTATAACGCGGCGCTGCTGCTGCCGAAGCGACGTGTGCTGAAATAATGTCCTTTCCAGGCTCGGAGATGTGCTGGGTCCGGAATCAGGAAAGGAATCAAATAATGTCTGTGATCTAACCTCTTCTCCTTTCTTTTCCTTTTGTCTAGGAGCTCCGGATTCGCGGCGGGCGTGGCAGAAGACTGGATGTTGACTTGCAGACATGGTGAGCGTCACGCTGCTGGATGCAGGATAACGCGAAGCATGGGCTGCTGTTCGGGCGTGGTTTAAATAGCCTGCAAAGTAGTCCCAGGTAAGAAGTTCCCCAGAACCACACCCGAGTAAAAAATAGTCCCTGTAATAAAATAGTCCCATCCAGGCCTCATGTTGGCTTGGACTCATTTGCAGCATGGTCTGCATAAGGTAAGTAAAGTCTATGAGCCTGGCGCCTATGGCGCCAGGACTGAATCCAAACAGCCCCCAGCCGGGGCTGTTGGGGTTTTAATGAGTATCTGGATGCCTGCTCCCGGGGCTGATGGACTCGATCCGGATGCCCGGGGGTAGGCATCATGACAGTTCCCTACTACATGTGTCCTTACTATACATGCTGTGTTTTCTTTCCATCCAGGTTATGTGCCTTTAGCCTTCAGCACTAACTCACGGGCTTAGGCAATATGCATCTTTTGCCTACATGGTGATATGCCTGTAATGTTTGAGTCCTTTGTTCTTTTGTAGAAAAAAGCAGCAGTGTGTATGTCATCCCACACACCCGTGTTAGTGGGCAATGTTTCTGCCCCCCCCTTTTTCCAACCCCTCCTTTCTTTCCTTCCCCCTCCCCCACCTCTCTCCTCTCTTCCCCCCTGCCCATTTTCCCACCTGCTCCCCCTCCGAACCAACTCTGGACGCCCCTTTCTTCTTTCTTTTTGGAGGCCAGTATTCCAACCCGAGCCTTTTGGGTGTCCCATTGCACTCACATAATATGCTGGCTAGCCTATCATTTGATCCGGCTTCATCAGCATTGTCAGATGTTCCCTGTGACATCGGAGCAGTGGACCTCGTACACTGCACAGGCCCCGCCCTTTGGAGGCCCTTTGGCCATCACACACACCCCCGGCTAGATCCATAGACATTGGACTAGGCCAGGCTATACGTACACGCACACACCCCCCAGCCCGGACTTTGCATTGGATTTAGCCGTCTGCTAAGCCACACCTTTCACTACAAGTCACACGCGGAAGGAGCTTTTGCCTATTCTGCTCCTTCCGCGCTCGTATTCCGATGCTTACGGACACAGCCTTGCCGGTGCAGCTCGCAGACCCGGTAAGAGCTCTTTTCTCTCCAGTAAAAGCTGTGCTTGTCCGCTTCACATTTGGTTTGCCGCCGGTCACAACGAGCATTGTTTTATTTTGTACATAGAAGCAGCGCCGCGGCATGAACATCCATATAATCATGCTTCCCTGACCACACTAAGGTAGGATGCCTTTTCTCCACCCCTGGCACCTCTACCAGAGCTCCGATTTTTCCAGTAACCAATATGGCACCATCCACTTCGTGGAGGCTTCCTCCACTCCCCCACTGGTCCCCCAGCTCCCCATCTCCCTGCACTCCCTCCACCCCGGTGTTCTGGGCTAAGGGTTCTACAGGCTTTTGTTCTAGCCACTAGTAGGTGACCATACTCCGAAAATTTTTAAAAAGAGCACATGCACCCTGTATATAGCAAAACAGCCACTGAGACATGATTGTGAATGTTCTGGCAAATTCTGTTATACAACATTGCAATTAGAGGTTACTGATGTCCTCTTTTGCAATGTTTCATTATGTTTCCAAATACAGGATTCTGTGTAGCCTGTTTACGCTGTGTATGCTGTCCTACTCACGAGTTCAGCAAGTGATTGTGTCACTATATGAAGAAATCCTATGTCCCGAAGAAGATGGTTCTCAATTGCCCATAACCATCGAAACCGGTCGACCTGACCTGTTGTGGCCCCTCCACAACACTGTATGATATCTCCAAGACAAGGAGGGGATACCAAGATACTAAAGACCACAACCCAGCACCAAATGGGTTTCCAGCACCTCCAGTGCGAAAAAAGTGACATTGTTTTTTTAAAAAACTATTTTTTGTTGTTTCAAATCACATTTATTATTATTTGTTTTAACTGAGACAACCACCCGCATGAAAAGGATTTCGAGACATATGGGTAAATAAAGCACGTACCTGGAAATCCCAATGCCCTTACACCACTCATGTTAGCTATAAGGTGCTCGAGTTATCACCACAAGAGATATTTTCCCTCTAAGCAACTTACAACCTGTTGGGTGGTTGCCATTTGGCAGAACATCTCCCGATCTAGCGTCCATTTTGGACTTCCCAAACTTCACTATTTATTTAGGGCAACTGTATACAGCCAATCCAAGTATTTTTTCCCTGCTTAACCATCTTTTGTGTACCATACTACAGTGGGAACCTGGACCCAGTAATGAGAGGCCACTTCCCATGCGAACAAAGCTTAGCTGCCGCAACGTTCGCCATAGAGAAAGTGACAACCATTGTGATGGGATGTTCTTTGACATTTTATGTCGAGCACTCATTATTCGCCATTTTAGAGGAACCAAAGGGTACGTTGACATCTCAAAGATCTTCTGACTATGAAGTGATCATATCTAATCCATCGATCAAAATAGTTTGATGTAAAACAGTGAACCTAGCTATGTTCATAGCTGAGCCAGTCACTGGAGGAAAGCTGATACATGACTGTGCAAACTATGAAGAATTCTATGATGAAATCCCCAGGGTGAAAGAAAATGCCTTGGCGGGAGGAGAGATCTTTTTAATTGACGGCTCTTCAGGAATCGACCAAGAAGATGGACAAAGATTAACAAGCGTTGCTGTAATGAAACACATTGCAAAGAATTTCGAGTACTCGTCAGTGCACGAATACCATCTCATTATTCAGCGCAGGCTGCGGAACTATTGGCGTTGATACTCACCATAGAGAATCACGCAGACCAGGAAGTTACGGTGTACAGTGACTCCGCCTATGTGACGTCCACAGGGCATGCAGGGCTAGCACTATGGAAAAGGAAGGGCTACCTCCGAGCAGACAGCACCCCAGCACAGCATGCAGCCTTATTGGACAGGCTGATTCAGGTACTACAGCTCCCAGTGGGCATAGCAGTCGTGAAATGCGCCACCCACACCAAAGGGACCAATTTCGTGTCACGCGGAAACCACGCAGCAGACACAGAAGCCAAGCGTATGGCCTCCAGAAGTGAGACGGTCATGGAAGTGGAAGTGGCGTGCACCCATGAGAGAATGATGGTGGCACATACCACACCCGAAGCCTATAGTAATCTGGGGCAGACGCCACTAATGGAGCTTCAAGGGGAGGCACCATAGGACGAGAAGAACCTATGGAAACATCGAAGGTGTTTTTAAACCCCTCTGATGGATTGTGGCGGCAAGACAGCACTGGTAAACCAGTAATGCACGCCAATGACATATAACCTGACTAACACCTAGCCTACTCCCACCTTAGCCCTTACCGACCTTTACTTACCTGTATTTCTCCATTCCAAAATAGCTGAGCATGCATCCCGCCTAACTACCTAGACTACATATGACACTAGATTCATAGTCAGACCTATAAACTCGATCATATAGCCGTCTGTTTAGATAGCCTTCATAGATTGCCTCAGACATCTCAAGACATGCCCTGTTTTTGTACATATGTTTCTATATATTCTTACATATATTTGCCTTGCCTTTGTGTTTTACATACTCTTGTCAAATACTGTAAAAAGCTTAAGTTTTCCTGTATACTGTTGCGCCCCGCTACCCAAGGGTTTGGCGTGCATTACCAAATAAATAAACAAACAAACAATGCCTGTAGCCCTACTAAAAATAGCATTGGAGCAATTGCATAACCCGCTACACATGTCAAAAAAGAATCTAGCAGCAACGCTCGCAGAAGACTGGTTTATACAGAATTTAGCTGAGCATGTTGCATTTTCAATGGTGAACTGCATAATCTGCCAGGAATTCACTGCTGGGCACACATTAAAAGTAGTGAAAGGAGTCATCCCACGGCCAAATGGGCCTTTCCAGCACTTGCATATCAACTATGTCGGCATGATTCAAGTGTGCAACGGGTACAGATACTTAATTGTAGTGGTGTGTCCATTCTCTAGATGGATAGAAGCAGGTCCATGTACACACCCAGAATCTACCTGTGTGGCCAAATTCCTAGTGAGGGAAGTGTTCCCAAGGTGGGGGGTGTGTGAAGTGATGAGATCAGATAATGTTGCTCATTTTCGTAAATGCAGTCTTTGAGCAGATTAGCTTGTCGCTTGGCATAAAGCACAAGTTCTCGTCGGCGTATCATCCGGAAGGTAATGGTGTTTGTGAGAGGCTCAACGGCTTGTTAAAAGAAAGGATAGCCAAGTTGAAGCTTACTCTAAAGAGGGGATGGTTGCACTGCCTTCCACTGGCATTGTATGCTCTTCGGAACCAGCCAGGCTCCGACCATCATCTTAGGCCGCACAAGTTAGTCACAGGAAGGAGAATGACTGCGCTCCTTCAGCTGTAAAACTGCAGGGCAGGAGAGCATGGATTTTTCTCAATGACATTAAGCCCTATATCGGAGAAAGCCCTCTATCTGCACCCCACCGTGAAGAACCCACAGACAACGGGGGAGAACCTCAGCACGCGCAAACGAGATCCATGACGAGGAAGAAGAGGACGCATGAGCAGCAAAGCCAAGACAGAAAGAACTCTTGTGCAAGTTGTGGCTTTTCCTCTAAGCATAAGGGAATATGGACATAACCGGACACTCTGTGCATCCTAGTTGCAGGGTAAAGAAGAAAATTGCGCATTTAAGCCACAACACGTTTGTTGACACGAACTTGTAAACCAAACCACACTTAAACGTTGTTGAAAAACAAGACTCTAACAGACATTGATCAAGGACTTTTACCTCAAGAGCTAAACACAGTATCCTGAATCATCAAATATCAAGACTTTGTTTGGCAGCACTTATGGTGTACCCCAGGAGAAACATCACAAAGGACGTACTCACCTACTTCCAGTTAGTATTGGTGTCAAACCCGTTGCTGGTAGGGAGAGTTACCAGTATCACAGACTTTATCCAGGATCCTGCCAACAAGAAAGTAATCTGGCAACTACTTACCGTCATCGTGGAAGCCTTCATTGGACTGACTGAATACAGTGATAAGGACACAAATGCTTCCAGCAAAGGCGATTATAGATGAACTCATCAATACGCTTTTCTTCCCCATCATAGAGGAGTGCCCAGCTATTGTTGGGAGAACCACAGACACTCTCACGTTTATTCGAGATCCAGCAAACTCTGAACCTTTGAGCCAGCTGTGGACCAAGCTAAGCTATTTGGTCGCAATCCATGCGTCTGGAAAGTGCAAGCATTGTTCACGCCAAGGGAAGGGCCTGTAATCCTGAACCCAGCAAGACAGGACAGATATCCCTGTCACCCGAAGACAGCCGACTGGCACACAACATCCTCTTCCGCCTAGTCACTGACTTTCCGGAAATGGTGGAGAGAGCTATCGAGGTTGACGTCCTCACATTCATCACAGATCCAGCTAATGTCGCACAGATGGGAACGCTCCTCCATGGCATCATGCTGCTAGTGGAGATGTCCAACTTTCAGAGAGATTATATGAGGAGATTCCAGTGAAACCTTCCACCGAGGGACAGATCGAGGAAGCCGAGGCAAGCACTTCATCTTTCCGCCGAGGGACAGATCGAGGGAGCAGAGACAAGAACTTCACCTTTATTTGTTTTGATTGCCAATATTCCCATTTCTTCACATTGAACAGTGTCCAGCATGTCCTCAGGACTGAAGCAGATTTGGGTGGGTTGACTGGGAACTCACCTACTTTTAATATACACAGTCAAAATGACTTATCAAAGTGTTAGTCTAATCTATTTTTCCATAGTCTAGCAAGGATACTGCATCTTGTATCAAGAGACAATCGTCACCCGCAAGAGGGGGGACACTTGTGAAGCAGCAGACACTTTATGATATAAACTGTTTGAGAACAACATTGAAATTTTGTTATGATCGAGATGGGGGCCCAGAACAGTAACCTGGTCCTCCCACAAGCAGAGGGGCGCCCTCGCTTCTCTGGAAGGAAATGCTGCCGTTTAATTTACTGCACTATCATGTATCTATGCATTGTGTTTATCATTATTTTGCTGTCATTAACGATCAGAACTGCATTTGTTCTTGGTGCACGAAGCATTCCAATTTCAGTGCACCTACCTGATGATGTATGCATGAGTCCTACAAAAGCACCCAGACCCTATATAGTTATTCCAGTCCCGAGAAAATCTGATGGTAAAGTAAATGAACTGAAAATGAATGTGATTAACAGTGACACATACACACTTGAGGTAACGAATGAAGAGAAAAGCTAGAAACAGGGTCAGCACGGAATCGATGAAAACTTAGCACTGACAACTACACGCACACACACACTGAATGCACACAAACCAGGGAAAGTGTCAATGACCACAGAACCTCAAGCGAAGGCAACAGACAGCATGAGACTGTCTACCGATCAATCAGTCCCAGAAAATAATGAAAGAGACCGAAAGGAATCGAGAGAAAGGCCAACGAAAGAAGACTTAACAAAAGCCCTTAAAAAGACAGAAGAGCTGTAGGAGAATTCACTGCAAAGACACAAATGTTATTAGATCATTTATTCCCGTTTATAGCTAGAGCAAAGAAACGGCAGGAGGAATTGAAAAATAAAACCGCAGAGACTGAACTGACAAACACACAAGTTCCAACACAGGGAACAAGTACCAGGCCCATGATGCAGCCATACCCTGGGCCGGTGACAGGCTGGTGGTTGATAAAGGCACTTATAGAGGGCAGGAAAAGAATGCAAGAAGAGAAGGAGAGAATTGCAAAACCTCCACCTACCACATCGATGCAAATAAAGAAACCTGCTCCACAGACCAGAATGCCCCAGCGTCCTCCAGCAAGGAAAAGCCATACAGACGTGTTTAGAGATGTAGTTATAGCAAACTACAGGAAGACACTAAGGATCAAGAGGAGCCTGCATGAAGATAACAGTGAACTGAATGACTACCTGGACAGCACAGCACATTTAGGAAACAACATTTGGTACCAGCACATGAAAGAAGTTGGAAGAAGGAAATAAGAAGGAGAATGCTTTGTTTGTGCACTCCTACCGTACAGCATGGGGAAATCCAAGATCTTCGTGGCTGTAGAAATTGATGTTCCGACGGCACACTGTCTTTCCCACATAGCAATGTGCATCACCAGAGGGCAGTTTATGGGGAGGAATGCCTCATTGATATGGGCAACCGATACAAATTACCCCAATGAAGATGATTATATACAGAACATTAAGACGAGAAACAGAGCCCATACTAGGAATCATGTGATCAGGTACGAGAAACCTGGAGTTAAAGTAGCAGCAATCAGATGGGGAGTGAACCCAAAGCTAAATGTCCAAGGAAAAACTCCAGAAGATGCAAAAGATTGGAAGAACAGAGGCCAAATGCAGATTTGGGGAACAGTGCTTTCACCAGACGGATGGGAAGAAGGAGTGGTGATCTGCCGAGCATGGATGGTCTTTGGAGCCTATAAGGAAGCAATAGAAAACGCACAAAAACTGTGCAAACCTTTATGGCCGAAACTCACAAGATTACTGACATGGGTTGAAGACAGAGGAGAACCCGTGCAGATAGTGCCACTGGAAAACTCGAAATTGTGCTTCAGGAACAATGGCACAAGGAAGATGGGAGAGAATCAGAACTGTGGACGAATTTTTGAAGTAATTATGGATCATTATTGGGCATGTGGATCCAAAGCATACATAAGACTGCTGAAAAACTGGGGAGGCATATGCACAATATTGAACGTCCACGTTCCTGCACTAGTGATCCCGAAAAGTGACCTGAATATTGGCAATTTCCCGAAAGCAGATGCCCACCTGAGGAAAAGGAGATCTGTGGAGCTGGTATCCCAAAAGAAAAGAGAGAATTACTTTTCTGCAAAATCAGAAAAAGCATTCCATTCAATCCCGTATGAACACAGACTGTTTAGCCTCACCTCATCAGTGTTCACAACAATCCTCATGCCAAGATTCCAGGTTGGAACAAATACTAAATGGTTGCAAATCACCAGATGGGAATTACTGCAAACCATCAACTCGACAATAAAGGGATTCAACGCAATCAAGGAAGAGTTAAGAGCAATCCGACTGATGACTCTCCAGAACAGATATGTACTTGACATGATCACAGTGATGGATGAGTTTGCGCAAAAATTGGAGAAGCATGTTGCACATTTATACCGTCACATGATGAAGAAAATTGAACCTTAATAGAAGCCATAGGTATGCTGGCAAACCTACAGAACTAGATGATCGATGAAACCGACGAAGTTGATGATGACAGCTGGTTTGGAACACTATTCTTATGGGTCCGACAATGGATGGCAGACATATTCAAGTTTCTGGGAGCCCTGCTATTGATGATACTATTAGGATTTTGTGTTATCAAGATAATTATCTCACAATGCCAGAAAACTGCAAAGAAAGCCATAGGCATGAAAATCATGACCGATGTCAAACCAGGATGGAAGCCCAGAGAACCTGACTGATGAAGAAATAAGAGAATGTGTGAAGGCCAGCGAATATGCACCAGAAGGAAGAAAATGTGTGTATCCCAGGAAACGAAGAAAGTACGAAGGAAAATCGATTTATTGTAGCCCAAATGGGCAATGCCAGCTAATGAACTGGAACAAAGACTAACATGTAAAAACAGCAGGAAGTTTGAAAGGAATGATAAAAATTTGGACTGACTCCAAAGAGACACTCCTTCACACCATCATGTACAAACCCAGAAGATGAAGAAGAAATGAATACAGAAGAACCAAGTAAGGTGAACCCAAAGGAGGAAGCAGAAGTGGTTGATGAACCGACCATATGGAGGAGTGTAGAGGAGGTCCCAGATATGACCTGCACTCCAGCCACCCATTTTGAAATACCAGGAATTTACTCGCTGAGATATGTGACATATGAGGAGCTAATAAACCAACAGAGAGCCACACTGGGGCTCTGCGCAGTGCCCATCAGAAGAGCAATACCTGTTGAAGTGCCAATAACCAGACAACCATGGGCAGCACAGTACCCATTGAGACAACCGTACCAACAGCTGACATGACATGAAGACTACTTTCAAACTGTCCCAGAAGAGACCCAAAGGGCCTTAATCGAAGGTGAATGGTGACGACACAAGGGCCGGGGCAGACATACAGATGAACGAACAACAACCAAAAGATCACACACTAAGACGAAACACCATGGATAAATATATCACAGACATAGAAGAAGAGACGATGTCGAAATATAAAGAAACAACCATAAAGCAGGATGAAAGTATGCAACCAGCTAACGCCTGTACATAGGCTTGTAACGCAAGAAGCTAAGAAAACAGTGCGGCTTGCTATGCTTAGTAGAAGAATAGAGCGGCAAGCGCCAACTATATATATCCACCTCAATGAAGCACATTATATAAGTGCAGTCCACTCTACATGAAAGCAGAATTAAGCCCAGGATGGTAGGGGCCAAACAGGCCAGGATTCATATACCAGCACAAAGACAGATGAAAGAGCGGAATCGAAACTTAGCAAGAAGCAGCTCATGCCTGGGAATTCGAGGTCAACCTTAGGAAGGGAGGAGAGCGGCAACTTCGAAGAATCGAAACTTCAGAGCATAGCAGCCTGCCCGTGAAGGTCGAGATAAGGAGGCCCAGGCAGGTAGCGAGGCCGAAGGGAGAATCAAATACGCAAATGGATGGAAAATGAAGCAGCTTCACGGTGTACTGACACGTGACCAGCCAAGTGCGAAGTAGTACCATCGTCTGATGTCACCCAAAACCAGAGGATGCCATAACTTTTCCCGATAAGAAGCTACAGTTTCGAGGCCATCCTCAGCAACTAATTGACACATAACTCTAAAGTACTGATTGATGGAAGGGAGGCAGGGTGAACTTTGGGGCATGCCGCATCTGGGTAACCAATCAGTGGAGATTTATACCTAGGGGTGCAACTGAACCAATCGCAATGGACCAAATAATCTAGGGTCCTATGGCTAGTAGAACCAATGAGACATTGTACTTGTAGTGACGTCTAGCATGAGTGATGTAGAGGGATGGGTGTAGACGCCCACCCGATAAGAGTTATCCAATCCTCACACCCTGTTACCATATACAGATATAGTACCTATACTTAAGTTACCTTTTCCAACCAATAGACTTGCATGACAAACCTTCGAGTGTTACACTTCAATGATGACGAATTTTGCCTATAAGAATTGCTGTTTGAATGAAGATTTTGGAAGCTGAAGAGTGACGTGTGATCGCATCACTGATGATTTCCTATTGTTTCCCCGTTCTTTGTACTTGTCATTAAACGGACTTCCCTTTGCCAAACCATTGAGTTGTCCTTATTGATTGGTGTTAGAGTAAGAGAATCCCGCACCCCATCCACCTCAAGGTGCAGCTATCTCGTCTTAAAGGTACTTGAGGGTGAGCTGTGATCCCATGGGCCAGTCAGAGGTCGCTTCGTCCTCCTGTACAAGGGGTGCATGTCTCTGGCTCGTCATGTTGGTGTCCACAAGCCCCAGCTCATTGTTAACCTTCTGGAAGTGAGTGGCTAGGCGTCTTTGCTGGGGGGCGTCAGAGTGGGAACTTTTGCTTTGTCTGTCTTCCTCTGGGTGGAGGACCATATTGAAGTCTCCCCTACAATCAGGGCCCCTTCAGCGAATGACATAAGTTTGGGTCTGATACCCTCCCAGTAGTGACCCTGGCCATCGTTGGGGCAGTTTTTAGAGATTACTGTGACCTTGGCACCCCTGATTTCCCTTTTGACCATCAAATAACAGCCATCTGGGTCTTTACAAACAGCTTGGTGTTTAAAGTACCCCTCTCTGGAAACAACAATGGCGACACCCTTTTTTCTTTGACGGCCCAGAGGCATGGAATACTTCTTGTATTGTTTTTGCTCTTAGGGGCGGTTCCCCTCCCCTTACCCAGTGGGTTTCCTGAAGGAACATAAAGTGCAATTTTAGGTGATTGAATTCCCTTACCACTAGGGAGCGTTTGTGAGGAGAACTCAAACCACCTTGGACCCGACGCCTCAAAGTGAAGCACTCTGCCTTTTGTGGTTCTGTCAACTCCAAATCATGCTTTCCTCAGTCATTGGTTCCTCAGGCAGATTCCCCAAGGAGCTCCTGCATGACACGGCAGATGTCGTCTTCCGTGACTAGAGAGTACTTGTATTCCTCGTATTTGAAGGAGAGCAAGAATGGGAAGCCCCAACTGTATCAGGCCCCTTTTGATTGCAGCCATTTTGTTAAGGGGGCGCATAGCCGTCTTCTGGCTAACGTGAAAGCTGAAAGATCCTGGTAGATAGTAATACGGGCGTCTCCCCATTCGATCGGGCCCCTCCTTTTCGCTAGCTCTAGGATCTTTGTCTTCTCTGCGGAGTAATGAAATCATGCTAGCACTGATCTTGGTCCTCTGGAGTTTGCCCCCGCTCCGTGAGCTCTGTCAATCATGGATTTGATAGTATTTTCCTCATCGAACAGTTAACTGACCCCTGCATTGATGGACTTCAAAATGTCCGACTGGGTCTTTCCGTCGCGTTCTGGGAAGCCAGGGAATCTCAAGTTATTGCGCCTCTCTCAATTTTCCAAGTCATCCATCTTGAGGGCGCACTTCTCTTCCCGCCTTTCCAGCTCAGATAGTCTCATGTCGAACTGGGTTTCAAGCAGGTCAACTGATGATTGGTTTGCTTCCAGGCCTTGAATACGTTCATCCATGCTATCAACTTTCTTGTCCAGGCCGTCCAGTCTCTTGCCAATGTCCGCTCTGAACCCCCTAATTTCCTCCAACAGGGTCGCCATTCCCCGACTCATTGACTGCACTTCGTCCGGGACCGGGGTCGACACAGTGGTTGTCATCGTTTGCAGTACTGGGGGGTAGGTTGGTCGCGCCAGATTGCTGTAGCGCATCGGACCAGCTCATGGTCGAGTAGGTCTGCGGGGATTCCCACGGTTCTGAATGGCGTTTGGGGAAGGAGGCAGCGGGTGAGTCAGATGTTTCTTTAGAGGCGTGGGTGGACAAGAGGCGGGGCTGTCCCCTGGGCGACCCAGGGGTGAGAAGCTCCTAGTGCCCCGGTTGTGTCAGGCTGGCCGTAGCATCCTGGAGGCAATCAGCGGCCTGGCGGTTGTGCTCAGCTGTGTGGGTGTCCGACCATCTTAGGCTGAGTTCTGTAGTGGGAGTGTGGCCTACAGGAGTTGTGAGGGAGACCAGGCTTTGCAGCGGGATTAGGAGGCCAGGGTCTTGGGTTGCTTCTTGGGGTGCCACCTGGTGTAGGTGGTGCAGAGAGTCAGTGGTGCCAGGCCGCCCTTAGTTCATGCTTGGAGGGGCCCCCACGTGTTAGCCATTGGGGAAGCAAACTCTTTCATGTAGGTGGGAAGCCTCCCCTCAATGAGAGCTTGTGTAGGCTCTGGAGAGTAAGGGGTGGGGCGAAGTCCAGCAGCGTGCCATGGTTTATGGGGGCTCTGCCCCTTGGAGAAGAGACAATCTTTGGTTTTCAGGGTAGGGCAGTGGTTCTGGGTCCCATTCCCCTGTGCTTGGCACTGCTGGTGCGCACTTCTCCTGGGCTGGCAAAGGTTCTTTGGGAGGAGGCGGGGTGCCCCGGTGGCAGGGGACCCGGGATGGCCAGGGGGAGCCGGCTCCTTCCGCTAGTGCAATCCGGGTTGATCGTGACTTTATGGTGTAGAACGAGGTGAGGCGTGTCCAAGGGGAAGGGGTCGGGAGGCGTGTCCAAGGGGAAGGGGTGGGGAGGTCAGTATGCTGTGGGGGGGGGGCCCTTTTGGAGGTCTGCCACAGGCTCACCCAATATCCCTCTCCCCACCCCCTCACCTCAAGCATCCCTTGCTGGTGGTTGCCAGGTTTCACCTCCTCCAGGGGTCTGCGAGTGCGGCGGCAGGCCAGGCACACCACCTCCAGACACAGTGGACCCTTTTATGTTTCGGGGGATTATATGTGGCTATATTTGCTGTGTTGGGCCGGCGGGGAGGGGGAGTTGACTGCTCGCGCCCCACCCTTCGAGGTTCCTCTGACGAGGGTGGAGACTTGCCCTGCTGTCCTGGGGTGTCAAACTGCGACGTGGGAGCCTCCGTCTTGTGCAGGGCTGGGGCCACTGAGGTGTGCTGTGGCCCCTTCCCAGCTGGATCTCTGGCTGGGGGGTGCACTGGGAGCATGCCACGACCCTCGCCCAAAACCCCCTCTGGTAAACCCATTGGCCAGGTGGAGTCAGGACTCGGGCCTCTAGAGTCTGGCATCCTCTTCAAAAGCCCTCATGGGGCCAGTCCTGGCATCTATGGTGCCAGGCTCATACACCATGAAAAACAATGTGCTTGGGAACTACTTTATTGTATTGTCAGCCAACATGGAGGCATCCACATAGCTTGGATCCTAAGAACCAAGCTATGCGGTCTAGTGTTTTGGGTGTGGTAGCCTAGGGACTACTTTACCTGGACTATTTTGTTGGGGCTATTTAAACCACACCCGAGCAAGACAACACGCTTCGCGTTACTTTGCAGCTTGCAACGTGACGCTCACCGTGTACAGCTATTCCCTCGAACCTCTGAGAAGCAGAACCTGCAAGGAGACAAAAGGAACATCATTAGCAGCAGCATCTTATCTGCAGTCTTCATCTTTAAACACTTGTAGCTACTGAGAACGGCTTCCTCGAATCTGCACGCCTCCCGGACAGAACGACCTGAAAGAGGAAGATAGAGGCAACATTAAAGAAAGCAGTAGAGACATTTACAAATTACGAACTGCTCAAAAGGCTGACCTGGCTGGTCGCCTCTCGGCCGGACATTCCACTCGCGCTGAAGAACACTGCGACCTACAAGGAAGGAAAACACAGGTTAGCAAAGGCAAGACTTCGCATCTCTGCGCATAGCGCTTACTTACCGCATCATAGCGCTCTTAATTCACCATCATTTACCAGCGGGGCTCAACCAAGCCAGTTTGCCGCGCTGAAGCTCTGCATACCTAAGGGAGAAAAAAGAGACATTTTAAACAAAGAAAGGCATGCAGGATAGCAACAAAACTAAAGAACAGCAATAAGACCTACCTGAACAATATCAAACGGGCCGGCGTCAGTGAAGTAACTGGATCGCACTCGCCCATGAAAGACAATGCATCCTGCAAAGAAGGCAGGACGGAGAGCACGCCTAATTCTACCACAAGGCAGAACCTTCCCCGCAGACCACATCAGGGCAAAGCTGAGAAGCATACCAGCGAGTAACCCGGCTGGGTGGCGTCCCTGTGGATACCAGGTGAGCGTAACAGAGCACCTGTAAGGCTTGGAGAGCGGGGGGATGGCGGTCTCGCTGCAGGCCGCTCTCCCAAATGAGGGTGCTCCAATTAGGTACAGCCGCAAGGCTTCTGTAACACGGCTCCTCCTCGTCCCGCGTGGTGCGCGTCGCCAAATCCCCCGAGTTGCTGGGGGTCTCGGCGCCCAAAATTTCAGGCGCAGGTGCGGTAGATGTTCCCCCAGCGGGTTTCAACAATTTTTCAGTGCAGAGATGGAGGGTCAATGGGGGGAGGCTCAGGTCCATCAATGCTTTGGTGAGTGTAAGAGCGCTGGAATCAGGCTGCTACAGCCTGTGCGCCCCCTGGTGGCTCTGTCCCCCCACTTTTTTCAGGGGTCCTCCCACTTTCTTCACAGGGCACCTTGAAATGCTAATTTCTGGTGACGCCACATTGAATTGGTATGTTAATGAGTCCCCTCACTTTTTCTTTTAGGACACGAACCCTGCTTTTAGTAAAACTCCAACTCTCACCCTCTGCCTTACACTGCTTCCTACTTATATGCAGACTCCATGGCTACAACTAAAATGTCACATACATGCTCTGCAATGCTCTGACGACTATCCTCAATCTCCATCAAACACTTACCATCCTAGGAGATTTGAATATCTGGTTTGACTCTCCTTCAAACCCCATGACATGATCTCTCACAGACAACCTAGAAGCATTCCTCCTGACACAACGCATCTTCACACCCACCCATACTAGAGGTCACACGCTCGATGCGATCTTCACCACTGCAAACATATCCACACTGCCCCCACACCCTCTATCATGGGCTGACCACTCAGCAATCTTCTTCTCTATACCACTGACCACCGCGGCTCGCACCCAAGGTCATGCCCAACCTCCCCCACCCCTCACATATCTCATTTCACTATGGCATAAAGTTGTTATCACCCCAGATCTAGTCAACTCCCTCCTCGCCTCTCTCCCAACACTATCCTTCCAGGAAGAGCCACCCCCATCAAACTCTTAAACCTCTGCCCCTTCAATGCCCTTACACCCCTCACCCCAACAAAACGGTCCTCTCAGAGATCAGGACCCACACCAAGGTGGTACACCACCAACCTCAAATCACTGAAAACCCTCAAGCACTGGCTAGGACGGATCTGGAGAACCAACCCTACAGCCCAGAACAAAATTGCCCAAGCAAGACTAACCAGAGCATATAGACTAGAAATCTGAAAATCTAAGAAAGCATGCTATGGTAACAGAATCTTAAACGCTCAGAACCCGAGCAAGGAATTGCATAAAATAATTTACGAATTCAACTCCCTGGCCTGCTCTGACCCCCACACCCATCTCCCAATCCCTATGTGGCCCCTTATCAGAACACTTCCACAATGTCACTATCGACAGACATTCGCCATCATCTCTAACTTGAACACATGACCCCCTCCCTCCCCCAACCCACCCACAGCCCAAACCCTGCCAAAACTCCCCTTCAATACAAACTTTCACCTCTTTCACACCAATCACACACCAGGAGTTCCTCTCACTGCTAGCACAAAGCGTCACACCAGGGACGGCTCAGGACCCCTGCCCGCCCACCCACCTCAGAAACGTCCTAGCCTCAACCTGTGCAAGCAGTATTGCATGCTCAGTCCTCTACCACTACCTAACATCTGGAATGTTTCCGGAAGCCCTAAAAACACCCTACATCAAACCCCTCCTCAAAAAAACGACACTCGACCCATTCCTGCTCCAGAACTACGGCCTATCTCCAACACCCGCTTCATGGCCAAACTCATGGATGGCACAGCATATAAGCAGCTGGGCCTTTTCACTGAAGCCAATAACCTCCTAGATCCTGCCCAATCTGGCTTCAGACCGATCAGAGGAACAGAATCTGCCCTAGTGTCTGTCTGGCATGACCTCCAAAGAACAGCTGATGCAGAAGGTTGCCCTGTACTCATCCTTCTTGACCTCTCTGATGACTTTGATGCCATCAATCACACCATCCTCCTAGACAGGCTACACTCATTAGGAATCAGAGACACAGCCCTCTCATGCATCTCCTTCTCTAATCGTTCACAAATCATGCTCCTCCACCCATTAATTTCCACCTCCCGACCAGTAACAAAAGGGGTCCTGAAAGGAGCATCCCTATCTCCCCTGCTCTTCAACATCTATCTAAACCCTCTGCTTGCACTCATCTGCTCCCACAATCTTACCTGCTACTACTATGCAGACGATACGCAGATCATCTTTAAAATCCCAAAATCACCAGGCCCCAACCGTCCAGATCTGTCATTACGCCTCTCGGATATTGACTATTGGATGACGAAAAACCACCACATCATCAATCCTGGAAAAACTGAAATCCTACTCTGTGGGAAAACATTGCTCCTTCCCCAACCTATTCCCTGGCCGCAATCCCTAAGCCCCCCACTGGAAACCTCACCTCAGTAAAAATCCTTGGATGCACACTGAAAACAGATTTATGCCTCTCCCAACAAGTCAACTCTGTTCCCAGAACCTGTTTCTTCCACACATCCTAAGGTGTATCTTCCCTTACCTCATCTATCCTCACTGTTTCTACGCCATCATCTCCATCATCCTCTTGCGCTTAGACTACGGAAACTGCCTTTAGCTAGTTGCAACAGTGTTTCAGCTAGGGAAACTTTAAAGAATTCAAAATGCTGCAGCCCACCTGCTCATTAACCTATCTCCCAGAGAATACACCAGCCCAACACAGAGTCCTCCACTGGCTTCCTATTGGCCGATGGACTAGCCGTAAAGCCATGTGCATCACCCACACGGCCATCCACAACACAGGGCTCGAATTCCTCCAAGACAAAGTCACACGCTACCACCCCTTGAGGACTCTCTGGCACAGCATCTCTCCTAGTAGTCCCACAGTACAACTCCTCCATACTCAGCGGATCCTCTTTCTCCGTCCAAGCGTCAATCATCTGGAGCTTCTTATCCCTGCACATTCACAATATTGGCAATTACCTGGCATTCAGAAAGGCCCTCAAAACCTGGCTTTTCCCTCCCTCCTCCTGAAATGCTCCCCCACTCTACACTCTCGATAAACACACAGAAACTCTGACCCAAACACAACAACACTCCTATTGGCTAATACGCCACAGATGCCGGAAGAGTTTGCAGTGGCACACAGTAGCAAAGTATCATCCTCCTCAAACACAACAACACTCATTCACACAATACCCCCATGAATGCTGGCAGCATTCACAGACACGCTGTAACAAACTATCGTCCTCCCTCACCACCTGACCATCATCCGTCCAGGCCCTCTCACACTGCTCAGACCTTCGTTCTAGGGAGATCACGAATAGCGAGAACACCAAATCTCTCTGGACCACCCAAGAAGAAAAGAACACTGCAGTCAAACTCCAGCCGAGCCTATGGTATATACCTTACACCACGTCTCTAGACACGGGCCACAGGCACGGCCATCCATCCATACACTCTAGGATGCAGCTATGGCTAAGCTATTCCAGTCTAGCTGGGCACACGTTGGCCCTTCAGCACTAGAACGCTACCCTAAACGACCAACAGCACCCACCCATGTGTCTGACCTCTGGGCCGCTTACTGGAGCCTAGCCAGCTCACCTAAGTCCTAACCTGGCAAAAATGCACACAAACATATTTAATTAAAACTCTTAGAAACTTATGCACACGGACTGCGGTCTTCCGAGGGTATTCCAAACACAAAGCACATTGAGGACATACAAATGGGGAAAGGGTGCTATATAACTGACGAATGCAATACTCACACAGTACAATGCATTCTGTCCTTGTTTCTTTAAATTTAACGTGCGGTATACAATTGTAAGTACATACAGACATTATTACAAAGAAGAATAGTATGTAAGCAAGTATGTACTTTGGAAAATAATCTCTTATATTGGAATACAAATTCATAATTTGTTCTCAATAGAAATGACTAAAATATTGGTAACACCTTTGCGATGCCCATAATTGAATATTTACTTTGTAATCTTCATTTCTTCTTTATAAATGTAATTATGTAGCATAAGTAACTGATTTTATTGTGCATATTAACGATTCTTAGATTATATATTATCACAATGCACACAGGCGCGCACTTTCTTTTGTATGGGATTATTTTTTATCAACTTGTCATTTAGAAAACAATGGGCCTCATTATGAGTCCGCCGACCCGGACTTAACGCCACCAGTAAAACCGTGCCGCCGTTGTTTCCGTGACCGTGCAATCATGACCCACGGACCCGGAAAAACCACCACCACAAACCGCCGCCGCGGAGTTAAGGGATCCGTAGAATGCGACGGCGGCGAAACCACCCAGTTACCAGCAACACGAAACACCATGGTCATCACGAGTACCACAGACATGGAAACACCGCCACAAAAATGGTGGTAAAACTGTGGCCACAGAGGCGTTAACGAGCCCACCGCGAACATGACGTTAAACAGTACGAGGTGAATCAGGCCACAGGTGCCCCAAATGAGGCCAGCAGGTCCCTCGGAGGCTACAAAAGGGCCACACCCAGGCCAACTCCAAACACAACAATGCAGGCAGCAGCAGCAGCAGCATTGGGACTATTGAACCTACAGGCAGCAGTGCACATGGTGGCAGCAATGGTGCAGAGGAGGATGAGGCGGAGGCGGAGGAGGTGCAGGCGTTAGTTAGCAAACCCTGCACCCATGCCAAACCCAATTGCGCAGCCGGCACGACCCCGCAGGCAGCCTGCAATACCCCGCATCAGGGCCTCACCCTGGAACCTGACCCCAGGACAGATCCACACATTATACCGGCTGGACCGTCCAACAATCATGTACATCACCGCCATGATTGAGGACGACATCAGCAGCCACTTTGCCATCTCGACCGCAATCCCCGCCCTCGTGAAGGTGGTGTCAGTACTGCATTTCCTAGGCACCGGAACTTATCAGCACACAGTTGGTGAGCTGCACGGGCTATCACAACCCTGTTTTTCAAAAATATTGGGACAGGTACTGGACGCTCTGCTGCGCCATGTGTCGGAACACATCGCCCTACCCTGTACACTTGCAGAGGTCATTGCAACCAAGTTGGCATTCCATGCCATTGCAGCCATGCCAAATTGCATAGGTGCATTAGACTGCAACCACATAGAGCTGACAGTACCACGTGCAATGGAGATGGTGTACCGCAATAGGAAACAGTACCACTCACTGAATGTACAGATGGTATGTGATGCCGGACTGCTGATTACACATTGCTGCGCACGTTTTCCGGGGTCAACACATGACTCAATGGTCCTGCGGAATTCCACATTGCCATGCTACATGGAACGCTACGCTGGACAAAGCACATGGCTATTGGGTGAGTATAACTGCCAATGCATAGGCCCTGTTGAAGTGTGTTGAGTGCCCAGGCCAATGACCTGTGTAAGTGGGCTGCTACAACTGCACATGCATCACCCCCTGGCCCATGTAATGGATGGTCAGCATAACCCACACATCACATATCTGCACATGACCGGTTGCCACAGTACTCACCCTGCCTAAGGAGACATACGACCAAAGCTACCAACAGGCCATACAAGTTGATCCACTCATCCAGCCACCCACACTTTGGACCACTTCCCCCCCAAAGCACATGACGGCTGCACATAAGACATCCTGCAACAGCCAAATCATCACAGGCTATGGAATGACTCCCCCATGTGTGCTTGTCATTGCACAGTGCCTTACTTACCAACCACTATCGTGTATAA
The DNA here is from genome assembly GCF_040938575.1 of Ambystoma mexicanum. Taxonomy (NCBI): domain Eukaryota; kingdom Metazoa; phylum Chordata; class Amphibia; order Caudata; family Ambystomatidae; genus Ambystoma; species Ambystoma mexicanum. The sequence goes on along the minus strand of NC_090932.1, from coordinate 1,133,789,413 downwards.
GGTCCACTTCATATGCACAGCAAGTAATAGTGCAATGTCCAAATGCCGCCATCTACAACAATTACCCATGGATGGCAATCACCCGCCCTTCCGACCACGGCTAGGCCCATATGGATGAATGTATGATGACACAATATTGCATTGCATCAGATCATGAGATGAACCACAAACACTGACATGTCCCACACATTTACATCCCATGTAGGTGATGCTGGATATGCACTCACGCCATGGCTGATGATACCTGTACAGAGGCCAAGGAACAGGCATGAGGAGGCGTACATCAGGGCACACGTCCGCACACGTGGCATGATTGAGAGGACATTTGGCCTACTGAAGGCCAGGTTCCGCTGCTTGAGCAGATCTGGAGGATCACTGCTCTACAACCCAGTGAAGACGGGTAAAATTGTGCTTGTGTGTGCCATGCTGCACAATCTGTGCTTGCGCAGGAACATTCCGCTGCCCCCAGACGCAGAAGATGAAGATGGGGATGGAGATGGCGATGGGGATGGGAATGGGGTGGCAGCACAACCTCCCAGGGGTGCGCAAGATGGCCAACAAGCACGGGATGCACTCATTCGAATTTACTTTTGAGAGACTGCACATTGACAGCAAAGCATGGATATGACGATGCCAGTGAATAAATGATTTTTGTCTGCTGATGAAATGACAGATGTCCACTCATTATGGTAGTTTTCAAAGGTTTTGTATTATCAATTAAACAGGGAGGAAAGTGCATTGGGTAGGAATGCTGTACACCCATGCCCACCCAACACCCAAACCACCCAAACATTCCCACCCCCAACCAGACCCCTAACAACTAACCACCTAATGGTCAACCACCCCCACCACCGAAACGTTCCCGCCCCTCCAACACCCATGGTGTCCCCAAATGTCATGTTGACTGGCATCCCCACATGCCACTATTTGCGGGGGTGCTTGTGCGCAGGTGTGTCCTTGCTGGTGGATCCAGTCAACCGACTTGAACGCCTCCGTGGGCTGCCAGTGGCAGAGTTGGATGGGGTGGTGCTGGCTGAGGGGACTGTCGGTGTTACTATGGGCAAGCGTCCTTGAAACGCCTGCTGGGCTACCAACATTGACTCGGCAATGCTGGACTGCACACTGTTCCCTTCCCTGACATGGCGTGCCAGGGTGAGAATTGTGGCCGCAAATCATCCAATCGACCTGGTGAGCCGACGCACCGACGTGACATTGCTCTCCTGCTGCAGCCTGGCCTCCTCCCGCTGCAGCCTGGCCTCCTCACGCTGCAGCCTGGCCTCCTCACACTGCAGCCTGGCCTCCTCCAGCTGTCTTTCCACCAGCTGCGTCATGGTGGCCTGTTGTTGCTCGATGTGCTGCAATCGTGTACAGAGCTCGCCCATTGATGGAGTTGGGGAGCCCATGGGGCTGTGCAGTTCTGGGGGGCTGAATTGTAGGCCATGGATGGGTGACAGGCCATCCATGTTGTCCCCCTCACCCTGTTGTACTGCTTCGGCCTGCATGGCCAGGGCACTCCCATCACTTGATGCAGCCTCCTCAGCTGTGCAGATGGGTTGTGAATCATCATCCGGGGCCAAGGTGGGTGGTTGCATGGGGATGGTGTCGTCTGCTGGTGTGCCTGGTGTTGCCGGTGTGCCTGCTGCAGCCGGTGTGCCTGCTGCAGCCGGTGCCTGTGTGCCAGAGCAGCTTGCATCATCCTCCTGGACATGAGTGCTGCGTTGTGCACCTGCAGGTGGCCGCTGCGTAGCCTCTTGTCCGTCGTCGCTATCACTTGTCACGACTGTGGGGATACAGAGGGCATGCGGTTAGTTGTGTGGTGTTACGTAATGTGTCCATCACATGCATCAAACATCACAATCCATGTCCACTTGCAATTCAACACTTTTGACTATTGATACACACAGGTGTGTGTCTCTGCTTCCAGTCAGGCACACACTATGTGAATTTCGAGGGATTGTGCTTTGGGGATGTGATACTCGTCGTTTGGCCAGTCAGTGGGTCCATTGGGTCACTCCTGCCCTGTTTGGGGTGGGCAGCATTGGGAGTGGGTCCATTGGGTCACTCCTGCCCTGTTTGGGGTGGGCAGCATTGGGAGTGGGTCCATTGGGTCACTCCTGCCCTGTTTGGGGGAGGGAGGCAGCATTGGAAGTGGGTCCATTGGGTCACTCCTGCCCTGTTTGGGGGGGCACCATTGGGAGTGGGTCCATTGGGTCACTCCTGCCCTGTTTGGGGGGAGGGCAGCATTGGGAGTGGGTCCATTGGGTCACTCCTGCCCTGTTTGTGGGGGGGGGTCAGCATTGGAAGTGGTTCCATTGGGTCACTCCTGCCCTGTTTGGGGGTGGGGGGCAGCATTGGAAGTGGGTCCATTGGGTCACTCCCAATCACACGTATGGCTTTGTACACTGTGCACTTACCAGCATCTGCAGTTGGGCTCACTCCTGCCTCTGCCTCTCCTATGCCGTGGATGCCTTCGAGGTGCATGACACTGCTGCAGCGCTCCTCCCACGATTGCAGCTTCAGAGGGGATGCAGGGCCTCCACCAGTACCAGTGCTGTGTTGGCAGTGTGCTGTGATGAGGTTGCGCACCCGGAGCCTGAGGTCATCCCACCTCTTGTGGCACTCCTTCACTGAGCGTGTGGTCACGCCAACCGCTGTGCACTTGTGTGCTGCCTCTGCCCACACCTCCTTGCGGCGTTGCTGAGTAGCGCGCCGCTGATCTGCACTAAAGAGCATTTCAGCATGCTCAACAATGTGCTCCACCAGTACTGTGAGCTCAGCCTCACTGAAGCGCTGCTTTCTCTGTCTGCGTGCTGGTATCCTGGATGCTATGATGGTGTTGGATGGTTTGTCAGTCTCAGGGAGGTGATCCGACCTGTGGTGTCTGAGGATGGCAGTGGATTGTGCTTTATATAATGGCCGCCTCTCTGTTTCCGTTTTTTTCCCTGCGGTCATGGTATTTCCGCTTCCGGTGTTTCCGTGTCGGCGGGGGCAGACACGGTTCTAGCACCGTTTTCTGTGGCGCTAAGTCCGCACGCGTAGGTGTTTATGTGATGGCGGTGACTGTTTCCACCTCGGTGTGTTGCGTGCGACCCACCTGCCGTAATCGGCCCTTCTTTCCGCAAACTTGCGGTCGCGGAAGCGAAATCACAAACAGGGCAGGAGTGACCCAATGGACCCACTTCCAATGCTGCCCCCCCCCAAACAGGGCAGGAGTGACCCAATGGACCCACTCCCAATGCTGCCCCCCCCAAACAGGGCAGGAGTGACCCAATGGACCCACTTCCAATGCTGCCCCCCCAAACAAGGCAGGAGTGACCCAATGGACCCACTCCCAATGCTGCCCCCCCCAAACAGGGCAGGAGTGACCCAATGGACCCACTCCCAATGCTGCCCCCCCCCCAAACAGGGCAGGAGTGACCCAACGGACCCACTGACTGGCCAAACGAGTATCACATCCCCAAAGCACAATCCCTCGAAATTCACACAGTGCGTGCCTGACTGGAAGCAGAGACACACACATGTGTGTATCAATAGTCAAAAGTGTTGACTTGCAAGTGGACATGGATTGTGATGTTTGATGCATGTGATGGACACATTACGTAGCACCACACAACTAACCGTATGCCCTCTGTATCCCCACAGTCGTGACAAGTGACAGCGACGATGGACAAGAGGCTACGCAGCGGCCACCTGCAGGCGCACAACGCAGCACTCATGTCCAGGAGGATGATGCAAGCTGCTCTGGCACACAGGCACACCGGCAGGAGCAGGCACACCGGCAACAGCAGGCACACCGGCCGCAGCAGGCACACCGGCTGCAGCAGGCACACCGGCAACATCAAGCACACCGGCTGCAGCAGGCACACCAGCAGACAACACCATCCCCATGCAGCCACCCACCCTGGCCCCGGATGATGATTCGCAACCCATCTGCACAGATGAGGCGGCTGCATCAAGTGATGGGAGTGCCCCGGCCATGCAGGCCGAAGCAGTACAACAGGGTGAGGGGGACAACATGGATGGCCTGTCACCCATCCATGGCCTATAGTTCAGCCCCCCAGAACTGCACAGCCCCATGCGCTCCCCAACTCCATCCATGGGCAAGCTCTGTACAAGATTGCAGCACATCGAGCAACAACAGGCCACCCTGACGCAGCTGGTGGAAAGACAGCTGCAGGAGGCCAGGCTGCAGCGTGAGGAGGCCATGCAACAGCAGGAGGAGGCCAGGCTGCAGCGGGAGGAGGCCAGGCTGCAGCGGGAGGAGGCCAGGCTGCAGCGGGAGGAGTCCAGGCTGCAGCGGGAGTAGGCCAGGCTGCAGCGGGAGATCAATGCCACGTCGGTGCGTCGGCTCACCAGGTCGATTGGACGATTTGCGGCCACAATTCTCACCCTGGCATGCCATGTCAGGGAAGGGAATAGTGTGCGGTCCAGCATTGCCGAGTCAATGTTGGTAGCCCAGCAGGCATTTCAAGGACGCTTGCCCATAGTTACATCGACAGTCCCCTCAGCCAGCACCACCCCATCCAGCTATGCCACTGGCAGCCCACGGAGGCGTTCAAGTCGGTTGACTGGATCCACCAGCAAGGACACACCTGCGCACAAGAACCCCCGCAAATAGTGGCATGTGGGGATGCCAGTCAACATGACATTTGGGGGTGTTGGAGGGGTGGGAACGTTTGGATGGTGGGGTGGTGGGGGTTGCCCATTAGGTGGTTAGTTGTTAGGGGCCTGGTTGGGGGTGGGAACGTTTGGGTGGGCATGGGTGTACAGCTTCCCTACCCAATGCACTTTCTTCCCTGTTTAATTGATAATACAAAACCTTTGAAAACTACCATAATGAGTGGACATCTGTCATTTCATCAGCAGACAAAAATCATTTATTCACTGGCATCGTCATATCCATGCTTTGCTGTCAATGTGCAGTCTCTCAAAAGTAATTTCGAATGATTGCATCCCGTGCTTGTAGGCCATCTTGTGCACCCCTGGGAGGTTGTGCTGCCACCCCATCCCCATCCCCATCACCATCTTCATCTTCTGCGTCTGGGGGCAGCGGAATGTTCCAGCGCAGGCACAGATTGTGCAGCATGGCACACACAAGCACAATTTTACCCGTCTTCACTGGGTTGTGGAGCAGTGATCCTCCAGATCTGCTCAAGCAGCGGAACCTGGCCTTCAGTAGGCCAAATGTCCTCTCAATCATGCCACGTATGCAGACGTGTGCCCTGATGTACGCCTCCTCATGCCTGTTCCTTGGCCTCCGTACAGGTGTCATCAGCCATGGCGTGAGTGCATATCCAGCATCACCTACATGGGATGTAAATGTGTGGGACATGTCAGTGTTTGTGGTTCATCTCATGATCTGATGCAATGCAATATTGTGTCATCATACATTCATCCGTATGGGCCTAGCCGTGGTCGGAAGGGCGGGTGATTGCCATATATGGGTAATTGTTGTAGATGGCGGCATTTGGACATTGCACTATTACTTGCTGTGCATATGAAGTGGACCTTATACACAATAGTGGTTGGTAAGGAAGGCACTGTGCAATGACAAGCACACATGGGGGAGTCATTCCATGGCCTGTGATGATTTGGCTGTTGCAGGATGTCTCATGTGCAGCCGTCATGTGCTTTGGGGGGGAAGTGGTCCTAAGTGTGTGTGGCTGGATTGAGTGGATCAACTTGTATGGCCTGTTGGTAGCTTTGGTCGTATGTCTCCTTAGGCAGGGTGAGTACTGTGGCAACCAGTCATGTGCAGATATGTGATGTGTGGGTTATGCTGACCGTCCATTACATGGGCTAGGGGGTGATGCATGTGCAGTTGTAGCATCCCACTTACACAGGTCATTGGCCTGGGCACTCAATACACTTCAACAGGGCCTATGCATTGGCAGTTGTACTCACCCAATAGCCATGTGCTTTGTCCAGTGTAGCGTTCCGTGTAGCGTGGCAATGTGGAATTCCGCAGGACCATTGAGTCATGTGTTGACCCCGGAAAACGTGCGCAGCAATGTGTAATCAGCAGTCCGGCATCACATACCATCTGTACATTCAGTGAGTGGTACTGTTTCCTATTCCGGTACACCATCGCCATTGCACGTGGTACTGTCAGCTCTATGTGGGTGCAGTCTAATGCACCTATGCAATTTGGCATGTCTGCAATGGCATGGAATGCCAACTTGGTTGCAATGACCTCTGCAAGTGTAGGGCGATGTGATCCGACACATGGCGCAGCAGAGCGTCCAGTACCTTTCCCAATATTTTTGAAAAATAGGGTTGTGATAGCCCGTGCAGCTCACCAACTGTGTGCTGATAAGTTCCGGTGCCTAGGAAATGCAGTACTGACATCACCTTCAGGAGGTGGGGGGGGGATTGCGGTCGAGATGGCAATGTGGCTGCTGATGTCCTCAATCATGGCGGTGATGTACATGATTGTTGGACGGTCCAGCCGGTATAATGTGTGGATCTGTCCTGGGGTCAGGTTCCAGGGTGAGGCCCTGATGCGGGGTATTGCAGACTGCCTGCGGGGTCGTGCCGGCTGCGCAATTGGGTTTGGCATGGGTGCAGGGTTTGCTAACTGACGCCTGCGCCTCCTCCGCCTCCGCCTCCTCTGCACCATTGCTGCCACCATGTGCCCTGCTGCCTGTAGGTTCAATAGTCCCAGTCCCAATGCTGCTGCTGCTGCCTGCATTGTTGTGTTTGGAGTTGGCCTGGGTGTGGGTGTGGCCCTTTTGTAGCCTCCCAGTGACCTGCTGGGTCCGGCTGGCCTCATTTGGGGCACCTGTGGCCTGCTGCACCTCACCTGGTACTGTTTAACGTCATGTTCGCGGTGGCGTTGATACCGCCTCCGTGGCCACGGTTTTACCACCATTTTTGTGGCAGTGTTTCCATGTCTGTGGTACTCGTGATGGCCATGGTGTTTCGTGTTGCCGGTAACTGGGTGGTTTCACCGCCGTCGCATTCTACGGATCCCTTAACTCCGCGGTGGCGGTTTGTGGTGGTGTTTTTTTTCCGGGTCCTTGGGTTGTGATTGCATGGTCACGGAAACAACGGCGATATGGTTTTACCGATGGCGTTAAGTCTGGGTCGGCGGACTCGTAACGAGGCCCATTGTTTACTAATACATGAAATTCAAACTATTTGTATAACATTACATATTTTATTTTAAAGTTCATAACTTGACTAGCCTAAGTACTCAGCTTTGCCAAGGATGTCCATTCTAAGATTTATTTTCAAAAGATGAACAAATGGGGGCGTGGCTACATGGCCACAGGCTAGGACGTGATCCCTATGAGCTCCTGCTGATCTGACGCTGATTCGACCAAAAAAACATACTTTGAGCCTGCGGAGTGCGGCCTTATTGGAACTATGAATACATGAATATGAGAGGCATATGGAGGTCATGGAGCTGGCACTTACTGTGCACAAAGTGCTGTATTGTGAGCTAAGGAAGATAGCGAGCTTCGGTCGGCGAGAGATACAAAATGGCGTTCACATGAGAACAAATGGGTGAGCCTTAGGACAGCTGCATTGGCACATCGCGGAACGGCGTTGCTCGCCAATAAAAGCGGATCTGAAACATTGGAGGGGGCCTGGATGCAAGTGAACGGCTGTAACAAGGATTGTAGCTGATATGCTCCGGTGGTCTGGCAGATCAGCGCACACTGCGGCCTACTTGTATCAAAGCATTGCCGTGAAGTGAAGCAGCGGAAAACAGTGGAGATTCAAACAAGATGGTGCCCGCTCCCACCCGAAGGTCGGTATCTAGAGACCGAAAATAAACATAACGCATGCTGGGGCGAGGAGGCCAGACACACGAACACTGCTGGTGAAAGGTGCTGTATGTGACGGAGGAGCAAGTGGGCACGCATCGTGCACAATCCCCACGGACATATCAGTGCGGGCAGACATCGGAGGGGCAGAGGCCAAAATCTGGTCAACACACCACATAAAGCAGTACTGACTTTGGTTCCAGGGCAAGGCCCAGGTGTTGGCGACTTGCAATTACTCAACCAAGAGTGGGATAATGTCGGTGAGAGGAGGTAAAGCGAAGGCCAAACAATCAACGATAGATATATTCTCTAAGACCCCGACCACCCCGGCACAGACCCCCACCAGCGGGTCAGCGGGTGTCGCTCCCTTGAGAGATGACCAGGCGATTCTGGCTGCTATCACGGAACTGAAAACTTAGTGGGGGACAACAATGGCAGACTTGAAAGTGGCGCTGGAGACCAAAATAGACGCAGCGGGCATTGATGTCAATCTATTGCGGCAAAACATGAGGTCGCTAGCGGAGAGGACGACTAGTCTGGAAAGTGCAGTGAAAACCAACGCAGAAACCAGCAATGCTAAAGAGGTCCACGTACTAAAGCAGCAATTATTGAACCTAGAGAACCGAGCAGAGGAAGCTGAAGGAAGAGCGAGACGTAATAACATACGTGTGGTGGGCCTTCCAAAAGAAAAGGATGGCCAAGACCCAACGGACTATGTGGAGAGCATGATTATGCAGGAGATTGGGGCTTGCACGCTCTCTCAAGGATTTGCAATTGAATGCGCACATAGAGCCCTAATGTGAAGGCCTCAACCAGGGACCCCGCCCCGAGCGATCACATCGAAAATCCTTAACTATAGCGACCGAGAGAAGATCCTGGATTTCTTCAGGAAAGGAGGGATGATAAAAAGAGCGGCAACGACCATAACTGCATACCCCGACTACACCATGCAAGTACAAAGGCAATGCTACCGATTTGTAGCCGTGAAGAGGAGACTACGTACAGCTGGCCTTAAATACATGCTTCTGAATCCTGCAAGACTCAAGATAATATATAATAGCAAAACATATTTCTTCGACACCCCAGAAGAAGCGACGAGCTGGCTGGACGCCCAAGGATGCTTGGACGTTGAAGAGGATCAGAGACTAGAGGAACAAGATAAGTGATGTGTGGCAATGCTATGGGTTGCCACGAAAGAGATATAATGGGGGCTACCTTGTGGCATGATATTGATTGCTCAAGATGAGTAATGCTGGACATACTGGACTGGAATATAGATGGCACTGTTAAATATTGAAATTGTTATTCCAATGTGATCACTAATACAGGAGGCACAAACGCAACAGGACCTACCTCCCGGTAAATAGAGTGAGGAGAAAAGCCACTAGGGCTGAATCACCCCGCTGAGCCCCGAGCGCGCGTCTTGTTGGGTGAAGGGCTAGATGCGGGGGTGCCTGAGATCCAGGGATGGAGCTGGGCAACAGTTGGGAGGGTTGGGAAGTAGTGGAGGGGTAGATATTGTGTTTGGGAAAGGGGATGGGAAAAGGGAGGGGCAGGTATTGGGGAGTGTGTTGTTTGGAGTTGGGGACCAAGCCTATATAAGTCTACATGCGGGAATAAATGTTTTGAATAGAAACTGCACCGGTAGGTCAGTGAGAGACAGATTGATAAATAATGGGAGAATTGCTACGTGGAATGTAAGAGGGCTCAATAGCTACCTGAAGAGGAACAAGGTTATGATGTACCTGCACAGACAAAAAATAGATATAGCATTGATACAGGAAACACACCTCACGCGCGATAAGCTAGAAGTGATAAAAAAATAAATGGAGGGGAACTATGGTAGGCGCCACATATTCGGCCTATGCCAGAGGTGTGATCACATGGGTGGCGCTGCATGTCCCTTTCCAATTGCTACAATCCACTAATAATCGCCCCGGACCTAGCCGACACACTCCTCCAGTCTCCAACACCTACCTGCCATCTCAGCAAACAATTAACCCCTTACGCCTTTGACTCATGGCTCAACGCATCTCTGATGCGGCTCACACCCCCTTCAAAACCATCAACCCGCCGTGGCCTCTTCCCCAGATGGTTCATTCATGAATTGAAGATCACTAAACAACTATATAAATACCTAGAACGCAAATGGCAGAAAGACAAAACCCATGAGAGCAGGGCCACCTTGGCCCGACACCTTTATCAGTACAAGGCCGAAATCCGGAAAGCAAAAAAAGCCCACTACAACTCCCGAATCCTAAACTGCAAAAACCCAAGCAAAGAACTCCACAAAATCATCTCCGAATTCACCAATCCGGCTTGCACCACGACCGTCCCGACCCCCTCACAATCTCTGTGCGACTCACTCTCCCTCCACTTTTACACCACGGCTCTCGAAAGAACAAATACTCTAACCACCAAACTGGCTCTCTTACATCCACCAGGCAATTCTTCGCCCGTACCGGCCAGCCCCCCAGCTGCGACCACTACGCAACCAACGTTCAAATCCTTTAGTCCAATATCACCAGAGCAATTTCTCAAACTTCTATCTGCCCACAAACCATCTGGCTCACCGCTGAACCCTTGCCCAGCCACAACCCTCAAAGAAATGTTCACTTCCACCTGCACAGGAGAACACGCATGATCCATCATAAATGCCTCCCTTTCCTCTGGTATCTTCCCCGACGCATTCAAAACGGTTCATGTCAAACCTCTAATTAAAAAACCCTTGCTCGACCCTCTCGAGCCCAAAAACTACCGCCCCATCTCAAACACCAGGTTCCTTGCCAAACTCATTGACCGAACCGCCTACTCCCAACTAAATGCCTTTGTCGAAGCCAACAATCTCCTAGACCCCGCCCAATCAGGTTTCAGAGCCCGTCACGGAACTGAAACCACCCTTACCTCAATCTGGGATGACCTTAAAATGACGGCAGACTCTGCGGGATGCGCCGCACTAATCCTTCTCGACCTTTCCGCCACCTTTGACACGATCACTCACTCAATCCTCCTAGACCGCCTCCACTCCCTAGGAATTTGTGGAACCGCTCTTAAATGGATAGCTTCATTCCTCAAAGATAGGTACCAAATAACGATACTCTCCACCTATACCTCCCAAGCCCAACCAGTCGACAAGGGTGTCCCACAAGGAACATGCCTATCTGCCCTCCTGTTCAATCTCTACTTGATCACCCTCCCACCAATAATTCGTTCACACAACATCCTGTGCTACAACTACGCCGACGACACTCAACTAATTCTAAAACTCCTGAACTCAAAACCCAACTCCCGACCTGACCTAGCCTCCTGCCTCCTTGACATATTACTTTGGATGACCCAAAGCCACCTCCTGTTAAACCCCTCCAAAACAGAAATCATGGTATGTGGCAACTCCGAACTTCTTCCGCACCCACTACCATGGCCATCCGCCATGGGCAACTCACCGACCCCCTCCAAATCAGTGAAAAATCTTGGATGCACCCTTGACTTTGACCTAACACTCTCGCGCCAAGTCAACAACGTCTCAAAGTTCTGCCACTACCACCTTAAAACCCTTAGGCGCATCTTTCCATATCTCTCCTTTCCCAACAGACTCTCCGCGGTCCAATCAATCGTTATATCAAGACTGGACTACGCAAAACCCCTATACTCGGAATCCACGCGTACCAACTGAATAAACTCCAAAGGGCTCAAAACGCATCAGCCAAATTGCTACTTGCGCTAGGCCCAAGAGACCACATCTCCCCAGCGCTTAAGACGCTCCACTGGCTTCCAGTAGCCCAAAGGGTGACTTTCAAAACCTTATGCATCTCCCATCGAGCACTGCATAAAACCGGACCTCAATATCTTCAAGACAAGCTAAAACCCTATGACTCCCCGCGCACCCTAAGATCAAGCTCAGCCGGCCTCCTAGTCATACCAAAGACAAACTCAGTCAGGTTAGGCGGATCATCATTCTCAGCCTTGGCCCCCACGCTATGGAACTCACTCCCACACCACATCCGCCTATCTGAGGATTTAACGTCTTTCCGCAAACTGCTGAAAACCTGGCTCTTCCCCTAAAACCAACCTGTACCAATCTAACCCAAACAGACTAACAGCAACTCAATGACACCAATCCAACAAACTACCTGATGCGAGAAATTGACAGCTAATAACCCCTAATATAAACTAGAAGGACAAACAGAACTAAACGAATACAGTAGATCAAAGCAGTGAAATGGTTAATAAGAGTAAATCATACGGAAACAGTAAAGAGAGTTAAACTGCTGAAATGGACAGAATGCATGAGGAGTGAACGAAGTGAATGGTGTGGAGGAAATAGTCCGATGAATGCGCTCAGTGGAAGAATGCATGAGTGGAAGAACAGATAACTATATAGTTCGAATGAGTGTGGAAATCGAATGAATAAGTAGATCGGATGAGTGTATAGATTAGATGAACATGTTGAGCGGATGAGTGTGTAGAGCGGCTGGGTGTGTAGAGCGGACGAGCGTGTAGTGCGGATGAGTGCGTAAATACAGAGAAGCGAGCAGAACGCAGGAGTGCGTAAAACAGATGATTGTGCAGAACGGATGAGCGTAAACCGGATGAGTGTGTAGATCAGATGAGTATGTGGAACGGATGAGTATGTAGAGCATGTGACAGCCCCAGGTATCGTATCTGCAGGAGAAGCATGTAGAGCGCATGATTGTGGATAGCGGATGTATACGGAAGTGCGGTGAGTGTGTAGATCGCTGGAGCAAATGAAGGTACAGACCGGGCGAATGTATAGAGCAGATGAGTGTATAGAGCGGATGAGTGTATAGAGCAGATGAGTGGATGGAGCGGACGAGTGGATGGAGCGGACGAGTGGATGGAGCGGATGAGTGGATAGAGCAGATGAGTGCGTAGTGGGGATGAGTGCGTAGTGGGGATGAGTGTGTAGTCGGGATGATTGCGAAGAGGGGATGAGTGCGTAGAGGGGATGAGTGCGTAGAGGGGATGAGTGCGTAGAGGGGATGAGTGCGTAGAGGGGATGAGTGCGTAGAGGGGATGGAGTGGATGAGTGCGCAGAGGGGGCGAGTGCACAGAGGGGGCGAGTGCGCAGAGGGGGCGAGTGCGCAGAGGGGGCGAGTGCGTAGAGGGGGCGAGTGCGTAGAGGGGGTGAATGCATAGTACGTGTGAGGGCATAAAGCGGATGAGTGCCTGGAGCGAACGAGTGCCCAGAGTGAACGGACGTGTTGCGTAGAGCGGACGAGTACGTAGAACGAACAAGCACAGATTGCATCCAGTACTGATGAGTGCGTAGAATAGATGAGTACGAAGATGTGCTGAATGCGTAGAGCATGGGGCAGACAGGAGTCCATGCGGGGGGCAGACAAGAGTGCATGCGTGGAGCAGACAAGAATGCATGCGTGGGCCAGACTCGAGCACGCAGGGCAGACTGGAACGCACGGGGCGGGCTGGAATGCATGAGTGCGTGTAGCGAACCAGAGTATATGGCGCAGACTGGGGTGCATGGAGTGGATAGAAGTGCACAGAACGTACTGGAGAGCATAGAATTGCGCAACGTATATAGTATGGTTTGGAATGCAGAGAACGATTTAAAGAGCATATAACCCATCATATCACACCACCACGCTTACTCTCTCCTTTACATCACCACTCAACTAGAACACAGAGATACTATGACACCATTCGGTATAACTGTTCTCATACCAACATCCGCCGCTCACTCCACATCATTCTAAGTAAACACAACTGGTTACACACCCCCCAGCCAGGTGTTCTCCTCAGGCCTAACGCAGCCACATCCGGTCTGGATAAATCCTGCCAGAACGAACACATACTCCTGATCTCTCAACCACCACACCCACCTCTAAGAAGCAGCTATTACACGAATATCCCACGAGCTGCACACATACCCGGTGCTCACACGTGCCTTTTGACTCCCTCTACTCTCTCTACTGATCCGAACTTCGGTTCCCAAGGGCGTTCAACCTACCAGCGCCTTCAGTCCATACCAATGGTATATAAGGCGCTATAAAATGCAAAATAACATAACATAAGAGGGCTGGTAGAAAACAGAGATAACACATATGCCCCGAACCAAGATACAGCGGCGTATTTTAGGTCTCTGTATAGTAAGATGTGCAGGTGCCTGGGGCGGGGGGGTGGTGGTCTGGGGAGGAGACTTTAATTGCGCGCTGATCCGAGAATCGATAGATCGGATAATAATCAGATAATAATCCAGAGATAATACTGGAAAGCCAACCGGATGCCACCCTAGAGGTTATATACAACATAGCAGAGGGAGGACATGAGATATCAAGACTATATGAGATGGTTATGTCCAAAGTGGGGAAAGAACCAATGCGATTACGACAGGAATGGGAAGAAGAGGTGGGCACCCCTATGACAGATGGGATGTGGGAGAGAGCCCAAAGATATCATAAGAAGGTGTCAGGAAATGCTAGGTTGCAGCAGATACAGCTGTATATCACCCACAGAGCTTATATGACGCCCCAAAGAATAGCTAAATTTGCGAATGCAGGGCAACAAGCATGCCCTAAATGTAACGAGAATAATGCTGGGATGGTGCACATGTTCTGGGCGTGGCCAGTGATTGAAAGTTTCTGGAGGGGAGTGGCGGATAGGCTGAACACAAAAGGGGTTAAGCTAATGATAGAATCAGCATGGGTGTGCCTGATAGGAGGGTTCCCCAGACCACGTAAATTGAAGCACGTCAGTAAACTTAAAGACATGGCGTATATATACTTGCGAAACGTAGAGTTGCTATGAACTGGAAGGCATGTCATGGTCCGATAGTAGAAGTGTGGTGGAAAGATCTACAAAAGTGGTCAGAAGCTGAAACTGCAGTATGGCAGGAGGTAAGTAACTCGGGTGGGGAGGAGGAAGCAGAAACCTTGATAGCTTGGAAGCATCTAGTAACTACGTTATTTGGGCCCACGCATGATGGGTCGAGTGATCGCGACTTAGTAGCGAATTCGGATGAAGGACTCCACCTGCAAGGTGCAGGAACAGAAGGTGTGGAAGAATAGGCTCGGGAGGGGGGTGGGCAGAGGGAGCAGTATATATTATTAAAGAAATACAATATTGTAATAATGTTAACTGTACTGCAAGTTCGGTTGTATTGTTGTTAAAAATAATAAAAATTGTTAAAAAAATATATATATATTGTTGTTTGCCAAAGAGGTAAAACGCGATACATGTTAATTTCACTTATTAATTGAACACCAAATGTTCCTTTATCTCCGATTTAAATTCTCACACATGAATATCCTATTTGTATGATTATTTGCAGTGTTGTTAGCAGTGGTGGCCATTGTCACAGGTAAACACACACTGCAAATAATTAGAGTAAGCATACAAATAGGATATTCATGTGAGAATTTAATTCAGAGGTAAATAAAAATGTTGTGTTCAATTAATTAGTGAAATTAACATATATTGAGTTTATTGCAAGAGAAATCAATTAAAAGAAAGATACACTCACACTCTCAAAAAAAACATTGAAAACAAAAAAATGCAAGACCAGTTCAGCACAGATGATGAGCACTTTCTACAAATGACCTGTAGATTGCACGTGGAACACCACAAAACATAATCCAGAAAAACCAATAAAAAAAAAAATAATCTCGGAAACGGGATGACCTATCGAGCTACAAATAGTTGCATTAATTCGGCAATGAAATAAAGAATATTCCATGCACAATTCATGATGCAAGACCTCACTATTCATGAGGAGTTAAGTCTGAGATCAACACCACATACAAACCCAAAAACACGACTTAGTTTTATATATATATATACATATATATATATATATATATATCACACGGCCATGGTAGTGGCCGTGTAGTTATGGTTAAGCTGCTGTTTCCATAGGAAGAGCACTTTTCGGGCGGCTTATAACTTCGCTCCCCCTGGACGAACCTCACCAAACTTTGCAAAAAGAGTTTATGGGCCACTCTGAATTGTTTTGTAAAGTTTGGTGAGGTTTGGTACAGGGGAGGCAAAGTTATAGGGTGGGTCCCAAAACTTCTGTTTTTCCCATAGAGATTTGTGACAATTCATCCAGTAGTTCCCTTAAAAACTATCAAAAAGTATGTCTATACAAATTAGTGATATCTGTGTCTGCTCCGCGGACACACTTCCCTATTCGCTCCGCGAAGAAGATTGCAATTGGCTATTCCATGGCGTGCTGGCCGCAACCATGTTGCGCTTTCACCGATTGGTTGTGGCACATGATATTTGTGATGTCATCTTTGATGTCCTGGGTGTTAGTCTTAGCAATGCACGTAAATGCTGCGAGTTATGGTTGCTGAGCTTACCATAATGGGGGAATGTGCAGTGTTTTTTGGTTTCACTGTGAAGTATAGCATCCCGTTAACAATATATATAGAGCATGGAACGAAAACAAAGGGGCTAAACATGTCATGTGGTCAGTGATGTCATCAGTTACATTTGAGATACATCTTTCATGTTCTGGGTGTGACTGTTAGCAGTGCACAGTGGTGATGGCAAGTATGGGGGCTCAGTCCGCCATAACTGGCGAATTTCAAGGGTTTTTCGGTTTTAATTTGAACCATAATGGGGAGGGCGAACATTTTTTTTTTTTTTGTGAAGTGCACAGGTTTTTCGTAGGGCAACTTAACCAAAACGTCCCCTCAACAAAGTTTTTTTTGTAGTGATATATATATAGATAAGTACTAAAAATTAATGCTCCACATGTAATCATATACTTCTGTAGCAGTGTATTGTTCGATTTCATCATGTTATTATTGTTACGTGTAGTAAAATAAAATATGCATCAAAAGAGGTCAAGAAAAATATTCTAACCTATTTAATCAGTAATGTCACATTTGATGTAATTATTGATCTCATCAGTGATGGCATCTTATCTTAATAAAAACTGTAAGGCGCAACATAAGCCCTAAGGCATCTTGGCGCTAAACGGAGAAAAGTCCGTCCAATCCACAGGAAGGAACTAAAACAAAAATGTCTTAAGTGTTCGACGAAATGATGAATGAGAGTGTGTTGCACAGAGAAAAAGGAAGCTGGTTCCAGGGTTTAGCAGCAGCCACCGTGAATGCACGCCCCCCATACGGGCAAATGTAGGGGAGGATTGGTCCAAAGGATCCCCCTTGCCTACATCCCTTCCCCAGGTGAGGGCCATGGCTCATCGGGCGTCCCCTCATTACCACCAGGGCCCAGGTGGTGGAGGGCTCACCTGCTGAAGACATCGCCCAAACGTATTGAATTTAGCTAGGCCTCAGAAACCATTTTGTCTAATAAAAATGGTGTGAGCTCAGCGCACTGTAGTGTGGCCCCCACCCTCGGAGAGTTTCAATTATCCCTGTGGCCGCAGCTCCCTGGCAGATCCGCTGTGAGCCCGTTCCCACGAACAAGACGGACATGAGCTAGTGTAAGATACCAACACTGTAACATTTCACCTTCCGCAGTGTATCACTGCTCCCAGCATGACCCGGCCAGCGAGGCCTGGGTGAAAAAGAGAACTGTAAAATGGTCGTCGGATAAAAGCATAAGTTCCCAAATACCAATGCCAAAACTACCTGCAATATGCGCATTTTCTTCACAAAACCTCTTCTATTAAAGAAACCTGTAAAATGTATAAATATGGTAGAATGCATGCTTACATGACATTAGCAATGAAGAACCCACACCACTGCAGTTGTGTGCTAACAATAAAAAAGCGTTCCAGGGGTCTATTCGTTATGTGTATCATTGAAAAGCTCACACCCCATGGTCCCGCGCCATAACCGGACTAATGCTGCTAGAGTGCAAGGAAAAGACAGATGTAACCATACAGAGGGCTCATGTGAAGGACGCGCGAGAATGCACCCTTCATGTGTGTATATCTAAACCCCTTATGTGCCACTACCGTCACGGATGGTGGCGAGTCACTTTCTTTGTGCTCCACCAACCTCACTACTACCTCACTTACTACAAATGTATATGCATATAACTCAATGTTGTAGTTGTTAAAACGTAGTGTACAAATAACGTGCTCAGACTGGCTATATTTGAGAGACATTTAGCAAAGTTAAAATGTATGTCTTCGTATGATTCAAATGAGTATTGTATAGTATTCGAATGTTTATGATGTTTTCACCTAAAATCGGCAACATACGAGGAAGATACCTTTATGAATATGCGCAAGGCCATTCCCCCTCCCTCCCTGCGAAGACTGCCAAACAAGAGAGCAGAGGCCCGCGCCGCGCTGCTCCACCTCCCCCAACTAGGCTGGAGCCGCTTCAAAGATTTGTAGTCCCCTCTGCAGCACCCAAGGCCATGGCCCGCCACCTGCATTATTTACAGCCCAGCAGTAAACCTCCGCCTGAATACACAAATCCAAAGGCGCCCCCTCTTAAACCCCACAACCCACAGGATCACCTTAGACTTATGGCCCCTGTACAATTAGGACACCCAATACTGTGGCAACATACAGCAGCACATTCATAACGACTTCTAACAAGACAGAAAGACATGTACCGCCTGTCCCATGCCCTGAGACTTAGCCCCTCGACCTATGGTACCGGTCAACAGGACACTGGTAACCATGCACTGATGAATCACCATCAAACCCCTGTCAAGGTGCATTCCTCCTGTGTTGCATTAACCTGTAGAATAACCTATTGAAAGATTTACTAAAGAAGATAATATTGCAATAACTGAATGACTGCGGTGTGCATGGCCTAGGGCAAATAAGTCAGGAAAAGACATTCATCTCTGACACTGGCCACAATGGCACAACAACACCGCCCGGATGAACTCAGCTGACCTGCCAGGCCTAGCCCAACCCACGAGGCTAACCAGTGACGTCCTCCAGCCAAGGCCAACCACATCGCAGCAGCGCCTATAGCTAGTCATCGCCACCCAATCCCATTGAACTTGTGCCCCTTATAGTATGTAGGTTCTGATGACGTGTTTTGTAAATATATACGCCTGTCTTTGCTATTGTCAGACAGAGCGCTCTCGGAGTTTGCAGAGTTCTTTGCATACCCTATTCTGATTGATAAAACTCCCATTTACGCTCACCCGCACTCTGTCTTGGCCTTATTCCCATCCTGGGAGAGTCCTTCATTGTCTCTCATTGCGGGGAGGATTGTGCTGGTTGGGGACGCTTGCCTTCAGCGGTGACCCCGAAAGCATGATTACTATTATTTTTTCCCAACCTATCACTACCGTCCCCTTTTGGCACGAAAATCTCCGGTCGAAAAGGGATACGCACGGTGCGCCGGCTCCGGGAGGCTGCCCGCCAACGGCGACCGGTACGCTCAGAAGTGCGCACTCAACAGAGAGAGGGTACGGGATCCCGGTTGAAAAATCCCCTTTGAGTACCGCTCGCCGGAGCCGGGGCTGACTGTTGAGCGGATGGCAGCACTGCCTGGACAGACCCAGTTTCAGAGACTATCGGTTCAAGACGGGCACGTGAGTATTGAGTGCGAGCGATCATAAAGGGAGTAGAGGAGGAAATTTAGGACAGGGAACGAGGCGGGGTAAAAAAGGGGGCACGTAGGTCTACTAAGGACCATCTTAAAACTTTCTTTGCTTTTTCTTTGCGTATGGCCATTAGGATTAAGAGGTGAATAAGAGATAAAAGTGACGGGAACCTAGCTCCGAGAGGGGGTGGAAGGCGGCGCCGCATAGTGCTATCTTGACTAGTACTGGGAATACATGAAGAAGTGGATAATAAGATAAAAGTGTCTGGCAAAGGGAGACACGGAGAATATATTAGTGACTGCTATTCTTTCTATTCTTTTCTTTAGGGTTGGGGGAAAAATAAAAGTGAGATTAATACAAAACCATAGAGATA
This sequence comes from Ambystoma mexicanum, assembly GCF_040938575.1. Classification (NCBI taxonomy): domain Eukaryota; kingdom Metazoa; phylum Chordata; class Amphibia; order Caudata; family Ambystomatidae; genus Ambystoma; species Ambystoma mexicanum. The sequence goes on along the minus strand of NC_090932.1, from coordinate 1,133,769,799 downwards.
AAGTAAGAGACAGAGAGTTCTACTGTAAGAGTGAAGATCAAACCTATATATATATATATATATATATATATATATATATATACATATATCTGAATAAGACGGACAGGGACAGCCGGCCAGGGAGGAAAGGGAGGGCAAATTGAACTGTGAATAGAGTGTTACAGAGAGGTGTGTGCACATCGTATGCATCAGGAGATAATATGGTGTGATGGGTGTGTAAAAATGGTCATAAATGTATAGCCATTGAGTGGTCATGGTAAGTGTGGCCAGACAAAGCTTTATAAAGACAAGAGTAATAAGGTGAAGTGAGTGTGTATCTTTTTGATTTCTGGGTTAACATTGTCGAGATTACTGATGGTTTGCTCTTGTACGTGCCCCCCATAGAGAATAGAATAGAGACTGTGTACAGCCATTCTTATGGTGTGCAGGCGGGGGGAGGAACACGAAGGCCCCCACTATTGAATAAGACATAGAATACGAGGACTCACATGGTGATACTTTTACATTGTGATATTGAGATACATAGAGACACACAAGTACCAGGAGGGCACAAAGTATGGGGGCAGAAACACCCTTATCACATATTTGTAAGAACCTACCGGGGTACGCGGAGCGAATTAAGAAATATCAGAGTTGAAGGGAGAGGGGTTGCCCCAGATATGGCCCGAAGGGGGGTCATTTGACAAAAGTGTCCTAGATATGGTAGCCACATGCATTTGTTTGAAATACAAGGGGAAGCAGTTGCATAATAGGAGAGAAATATTAGATCTCTGGAGGTTGTTTGAAGAGATACCGCCGCCTAAGGCACCAGAATTAAATCCTGACCTACCATCTACCACTGACAATCCACTAATGATACAAAAAGATGCTAAAGCATTGCCAGACGCAGAGCCACCAATAGAGGTAATAAGTTTATACCCAATACTAAACAAGCCAGTGCCCGCAGAGGGGTACAGTGACCCCACTTATGTGCCTCGCCCGACAGCTACTACAACCCAAAGGCCAACGGCACCCCCGCCATACGAGAGTACTAGGGAGCGAGCCCAGGTGAGCACGCCAAGGGTGGACATAGAAAAACTAACAGACGATCTAGAGTCAAGGCTCTCGATAGCCAAAGATGAGCTCTCGAGGATAAAAAGCATATGTGAGCGAACAGCACTTAATGCAGCGAGATCAGAGCACACGTCTAGAGCGCCGAGCGAGGGTAGAACACTTGAAGAAGGGTGGAAAAAAGGCGAGATACTGTTCAGAATCCAAGAAGAACCAACCCGAATAATTGAACTAGGGACAAGAGAGAGATGTACTGACAATGAAGAAAGGCCTATAGGGGACAGGGAGGAGCTACTATGTGATATAAGGGGCGATTTGGAGGAAAGCGACAGGTTGAGCATGGAAATGGGAGGGGGAAGCGAAGGGTTGGATGGTGCATGTTCAATGAGAACACTTGATGATGATTGGACGGGGCGATTAAGAAACAGGGTGGGGAAAATGGCATCATTGGGAACATCCGGAGTGAAGACTGGTACAGATACCACAATGAAAGGGAAGTTGCAGCTCCCGCTAATACATAGGGGAGGAGGGAGGCCGAATTATATACCCTGGGCTCAGATGGATAAGGCCAACTTACTAAAGTTATTGCCCCCGTTATCGGGAGGGGCGAGCAAGTGGATATACGCCTTTGAAAAACATACTGCCGGGGTACCCCTAGCAATAGGGGATGTGAAGAGCTTGCTTGTATCAGCAGTAGGGGATCAGGCTGATAGAGTATGGGTCAAGGCTGGTTTCCCAGGAGTAACATTAGACTGTGACCGCCATGATGGGGCCTCCTTTAACACAGTACGTGCAAGGGTATGGGATACCTTGCGGGTAACATTTCCAGACACACCAGACTTACAGTCAGTAATGCAGTGTACAATGAATGACGGGGAAGATGCTATGGATTACATTTTTCGGGTCCAAGAGATGTGGAGAGCAGAAACAGGTACGCCCTGGTATCAATCTACGTCTTTATTTTACTTCATTATAAAGAGGAGGTTGCCAAAGGAGGTGCAAAAGGCACTCGACAAGATAGCAGGTATTGAAGCGAAAGGATGGCCTGAGATTCAGAGCATAATAGTGCACCACTGTAAGCGAATAAAAGAAAGGGAGAAGGAGGTGGCGCAGAAAAGATTGGCAGATGAAGCAAAACTAGGGCAGACAAAGTTGGGGAAGGTCGCACCAGCAGTAGCCGCGCTCCCACACAGCCGGGAGGGAGATGAGGAGGAGGAGGGGCTGGTAGCAATACAAGGAAGGATGGCACCTAATTGGGTGGGAGCAGGACAGCGGCAGTGGAACGAGCAGGAGCAAGGCGGAGGTCCGCATTGGCAAGAGTGGGCCCCTCGAGGGGGACGAGGTGGGTACAGGGGCCGAAGAGGAGGTGGACCGGGGTACGGGGGAATAGGAGGAAATGGATGGCAGGGTCCCAGAGGAGCGCAAGGGAGTTGTTGGAACTGCGGGAGATGGGGACATTACTCTAGGGAGTGCAGAAGCAGACCCAACAACGGATTTCAAGAGGCAGAACATTATGGCCACCACCATCCGGGGAGCCCATATGGTCTCCCAATGGGACAACAACAAAGAAACCCAGGCCAGGGGTACAATGAGCAACAACAGGGGCATCAGTACAGAACACAGAACCACCCACAAAACAATGACACTATGCAATACACACCAGGCAACCCTTTTGCAGCAACAGCAAACGGAGCCCCCGCACCAGCCCCCTATAGTGGCGTGTCAGTGGTTTCAGGGAGGGGGGGCGCAATGAGACACCCCGCATAGGACAGCCCACAGAGAACACTTGCGTGTCCAGTTCTATCTACCACCTACGATGCAGCAGAGGAACCATTGGTAGGGGCGCAGATAGGAGACAAGCAGTTCATATTCATGGTGGATTCGGGAGCGGAGAAATCATGTATTAGGGAGGGCCGGTTTCCGTTATCTAACAGGAAGTTAGTTCTCTGGGGCTGTAATTGAAGTTCCTTACACAGAAGCATTGGATGTAACAGTGGGGGGCAACACTGTAAAAACACCCTTACTGTATTATGAACACTCGCCAATAAATTTACTAGGGAGGGATCTTCTTAGCAAACTCAACATGACGATATCCTTCACTCAGAGAGGTATAGTGTGTTCAACACCCGGAATATGCCCATTACGTGTAATGTTGGTAGTACAGGCTCACACAACCACACCAGAAGTACGAGGTTTGCCAGTAAACAAGGAAATGTTTATTGAAGGACTAAAGACACTGGCCCTCATAATTCCTGAGCTAAGAAGAATGGATTGGAGGATTCCAGCGGAGTTCCTCTTCCGCCCAATAGTGTGCCCTGACACAGCACCAGGATCAGTGGTATCATTAGATTTGCACGCTGTACAGGTATCTGCGAAAAGGATTTCTGTGATTGGAATAGATATAGAAGGATGTGAGTGGCGTACAGTACTGTGTACGAATGCCAATATTGCCCTAAGAGACTTAACTGATGAGGATCTCTTCTCAGATTCAGAGGGGGATGGTGAAATAGTAATGGAAATAGCAATGCCCTGTGACATTTTGATTCAAGCTAGGTAAATCCCTGTTCATGTCATGATCTCTGCTTCCAAAAGGTCAGGACTTACCCAACTCCCTTGGAAGCAGACCCATAACCCAGGTTCCGAGTGCCAATCAGTCCCAATTGGGACCTTTTGGACCCTGTCCTGGCGCCAGTGGCACCAGGCTCATAAATATGCCCAGTCCCAGCGCTGGAAGCGCCGGGCTCATAATGCTTGGGTGGACTCACCTGCAGCAGACCATGCTGCTTACTTACCTGCCAGTTGAGCCTCTGATCCTCTTCTGTTTGGGACTACTTTTCCTGTTGGGTGGGGCAGGAGCCACTCCCTAGGTTCAGAACACTGGAACTCTTCTGGAAAGCAGGAACTCTTTTCTTATCTAGGCGAGGCTGTGGAAGGAGACACCTAAGCACTACAGGAGGCTATTTAAACCACACCCGATGGATGAATCTTGCTTTGCGTTATTCTGCATCCTCTGCAGCAGAACGCTCATCGTGTCTTCTGCATCTGATCCTGGGCCTAAGGGAAAAAGGCTTACCATCCTGAATCCAGTCTTCAGCAACACCTATAAAGACAAGAAAGAACAGGTTAGCACTACGGTCTTCAGTGACAGCGCATCTCTTACCTGGTCCATCGGCTGTCACCAACGCCTCGCGCTGCATTCCGGCATCTGAAAGACAAAGGCTTACCAACTCTTCGCACGCTCCGGAGGCCTTCGGCGCTGCATCCCGCATCTGAAAGACAAAAGAAGGTGCGTTTAAAGACATTGGGTAACTTTAATACACACGTACCATTACTCCTTCCCACGCCGAACCCAGTGGGTATTCCGGCACCCTTCAGCAGCTCCGAACTTGTACCTGCAAGATAAAAGGACAGTTAGTGCGCATCGTGAAGCAGGCAACAAGCGCTTACTTACGTGCTTCCAGGCGCTTCTATTCCTCACACGGGTTCCATCCTCAACTCACTTCGGCCCGTCATCCGCCATCGCCGGAACCCTGCAAAACAAGAGACATCATTACAAAAGACTTTTAAAGACATTTGAAATACTCGGAACTTACCGTTCGTGCAGTAAACGACGGACAGCAGTCCTCTGAAGTCAAGAGGCCTGCACCCTTATCCAGTGAAGAAACTGGTTACGGCACCCTGCCCCGAGGCAGATGGAGAGCACGGCATTCACTTACCTAAGGTGAGAGCGTTAACCTTTGGGGTTCTACAAGAGAAGAGAAAGGGAAGAAGAGAGAGACACCCAATAACCCAGTTCATTAATCCCATATTTTCTATCTGCAGACATCTTACTCTTCGAGTCAGACATACAGTGCACAGAGGTCCAGCCCAAAGAGCCAACTGTGTGTTACACATCACCTTTGAAGATACGGTACTCGCCCAGTCAAGACCGGCGCCTCTGCGGGAATCAGGTGAGCGTTACAGTTCAGCTGATGGCAGTGGTGGGAGCACCACCGTCATTCTTCGATGATGACATGAGGCTCGTACCAAATAATTTGTGGACGACAGGCCCCCATGATGTAGGGTTGTTGCATGGAGTACAACCTGTGATAATAAAACTCAAACAAGCAGCAATTCTACCCCGAGTGAAACAGTATCCATTGTCCCATGAAGCTGAAGAAGGGATAAAAGAGACAATAAATGCACTACTAGCACAAGGGATAATAGTGCCTTCAAACTCCCCATGTAACACATGTATTTACCCAATCAAAAAAGCGAAGGGAGGGTCTTGGAGGATGATACAGGATTTACGTCCCCTAAATGATGTAATTCAGAAAGAGTTCCCTTTGGTCCCGAAACCCTGCATCAATATTATGCAGCATCCCAAAAACGGCATCACATTTCACGGTGGTCGACTTGGAAAACGCATTTTTCTCCATCCCCCTGGCTGAAGAGAGCAGATACCTGACAGCATTTACACTCGGGGGGGAAGAGATATGAACATTGCAGATTACCGCAGGGGTACTGTGAGAGCCCGAGCATATTCAACCGCATACTACATGAAGACTTAGGAAACTTATCAGTTGAGAGTACAATAATTCAGTACGTAGACGATTTACTCGTCTGTGCACAGGACGAAGAAACATGCAGAAAGGATTCTATAACACTACTGACCCTGTTGGCTAATAAGGGGTACAAAGTAGACAAGGAAAAACTACAATACTGTCTGACAGAAGTCCTATACTTGGGACAGCTCATATCAAAAGATGGAAAAAGAATAATCCCCGACAGGGTAGAAGCAATAAGATCAGTACGGGAGCTCACAACAGTGAAGGAGATGCAGAAATTCTTGGGAATGTGCAACTATTGCCGAGCATGGATATTAGATTATGCAGCATACACCAGACCCTTACTACAAGCGCTCAAGGAGGCAGAACAGGAGAACAAAAAAATAGAATGGTCAGAAGAAATGAGCGTCTCCTTTAAATCATTAAAAGAGTTGATTTCAAGCGCTCCAGTGCTCGCAAATCCCTAGGACACAAACCTTTGGCTTACTATAGTGGCACTTTAGATGCTGTGATGCAAGGACATTTCGTGTGCGAGCAATCGCTCACTGCAGCCCGTTCGCAATTGAGAAAAGGGCCACAATAGTAATGGGATGCCCTGTGACATTGTTTGTGGAACATTCATTATTTGCGATACTTGAGAGGTCAAAAAGCACACTGACAACACAGCGGGCAACCGCCTATGAAATAATATTGTCCAGCACCAACATCCATGTGGTGCGATGCAAGACAGTGAATCCAGCAACATTCATTACAGAAGCGTGCACACTAGAGGACATGCAGGAACACGATTGTGCAACTTACACAGGAGAAAGAGGGGAGGACACAGTGGTGTGTGAGAATGCTCTGAGCGAGGGGGAAGTGTACTTCGTAGACGGGTCAGCATCAATTGACGTGGACACGGGAGAGAAACATGTGGGTATGGCAGTGGTGAGATTAGAAGACTGTGAGTATGAGACACTAGTGCAGTACCGCCTCCCATCACATTACTCCGCACAAGCAGCAGAACTGATTGCCCTCATAGAAGCACTACATGCAGCTAAAGGTTGTGCAGTGACAATCTACACAGACTCAGCTTACATGACGACAACAGTACATGGAGGTCTAGCAAGATGGGGGCGCAGGGGGTTTCGATGAGCAGATGGAACTCCAGTGCAGCATGTAGAATTGCTGAAGGAGTTGATTGAGGCCCTACAAGATCCCACAGCGGTAGCAATAGTGAAGTGCCAAGCACATACATCCAACACAGATGTTGTGTCTTTGGGAAACGCGGCAGCGGACGCTGCCGCCAAGGAAGCTTCCTACTTTCAGAAATATGAAGCAGGTGAGTACATGCTGCAGCACAAGATAAACGAAGAGCTCCCAGAAGGGTACAATATGATGCCTATATCACAAATACTAGAATTACAGGAAGGAGCAAGTGCAGATGAAAAATTGATGTGGACGAAACGAGGGTGCAGCCAATCGGCGACAGACTTACTGTGGCGACAAAATAACTCAGGAAAAGTGGTAATGCCAGTAAAGTTATTGGAAATTGCGTTCCAACAACTACACTTCCCGGCACACAATACGAAACAACACATTGCAGCAGAGATACAGGAGGAGTGGTTTGTGCCCTGTCTCCAGGAGCACTTAACTCGATTAACGCTGGAATGCACAACATGTCAGATATACAATTCAGGAATGACATTACGTACGCTCCGGGGAACAATTCCAAAACCAATTGGGCCATTCAGAGAGCTACACATCGACTACGCGGACATGGGAGAAAGGTGTAATGGGGCACGTTACATGATTGTGGTTGTATGCCCATTTTCAAGGTGGGTAGAAGCAGGCCCATGTGCACGACCTGATGCTAAAAGCGCTGCAAAGTTCCTAGTGAGGGAAGTGTTTCCGCGCTGGGGAATTTGTGACGTGATTCGCTCGGACAACGGCACTCACTTTGTAAATGAGCTCTTCAAGGAAGTAACAACATTGTTGGGAATAAAGCATAAATTGTGCTCGATTTATCATCCTCAAAGTAATGGCGTAGTGGAAAAGATGAACGGACTGTTAAAAGGAAGGTTATCGAAACTATGCTTTTCATTAAAAAAGAACTGGATTTACTGTTTGCCCCTTGCGCTGTTTGAGCTGAGAAATCAGCCAAGCAAGGGCCACCATTTGTCCCCGCACGAGATCGTGACTGGGAGACGAATGCACACAGCACACTCCCCACTGCGCGAACACTCAGATGCACACAGAAGCGCTGCGATATTGGGAGACGAGTTCACAGACTATTTGAAGAAATTAACGAGGGCAGCGCGCGCAATATCAAAGCAGCTCTCTCCACCTTTCACGAGAGAGGAGGGAAACACCGCAGAGTCTGTTACGGAGCCTGAAAAACAGCTACAGCTGATGCCGGGTGAATTCATTTATGTCAGGAGTTTTGTGCGCCGGTGGAATGCACCACGGTTCCATGGCCCATACGAGGTAGTGTTTTGCACGCCCACGGCAGTAAAAGTAAAGGGCCTAAAGTATTGGATACATTTGACAGATGTACGAAGGGCATATAATAATGTGCAGGAAGAGGTGGATGAGGAAGCACAGACAACAGCAAACAATGCAAATGAACAGAATGTCTGAATATGAACTTGTGTGTGTGACAGTAATGCACCTGAATGAAAAAGTGGCTGACAAGTATACTTGCATTTAAGGGTATAAAAAAAAAAAAAAAAATACATTTGTGGACATATATATATATATATATAAATAACGATGTGATACAAATATGCAGTGTCTACTCCCTTGTCTGTGCATCCCCAACCCTACAGCTACAGCCCTACCCGTTCCCATTCCCTTTCAATATATATTGGCACTGGTGGTGCCAACAAAATGTTTACATTCATGCACTTAATGCACTTTTATATCTCAAACAGGAGCTACCATGGCATCTAACGGGCAGCCTGCAATGGATAGATTTATTAGATTTAGAGAGTTGTTAAGTGAGAGATGCAGATATTCGTATGAGTGTGGATTATTTGTGTGCATTACATTGTTTTTTACAATAATGTTTGGCCTGGTTACATATTGGTTCATAGCGTTCATCTCTATTGAGATGAACGAGGGGGGAGGGATTAACAGCACTCCTGGGACCAATGCAACTGCAAGTGTAAATACTAAGGAAGGTGATTTTTTGGTATGGGACGGAACTAAACTTGTATGGGGTTATTATACCACACCATCCAATGCTGTCATCTCAAAAAATGAAGGGCTACAGGGTGAAATGCAAAATAACACAGTGTCTCCGCCGAAAATATCTAATTACAATGCCCGTAGTTTAAATGACCGAAACCCCTCCGCCATATCCTGGTTGTATAACACCCCCACCAGCCAGCCTGCCCCCGTAGCCATAGACACATTGTCAGATAACAGAATGGAAGAAAATGAAAGAATGACAGCAACACATGAAATATTATATGATGATTGGGTAAAGGGGGGCGGGAAGGAGAAAGGGGGGCCCACTTTGTCTATCGCCCATGAAGCCGGGAAGTACATTAGGAAAAGAAATAACAGACGAAAAAGGGAAGCGGAGAGGAGGAAGTATGATGAGTACTATAGGTTAGGACTAGATAAAATGGAAGACCCACAACACCCCCACCAGACAAATAAATGGTACGCGGATATGAGTGCAACAGCTAAACAAACAACAAATGAGAGCTGTTATGTCTGCTCCCTCATTCCCCATGCTTCAGGCACACCCAAAGTATTGTTACCCAAAGAATTGCCTATTGTGGATGCCCAATGTCTCCTTCATCTCACGTTGTGCAGAATTAAGAACACCTTCCAGGCACATGAAGTTACTTTTAAAATGCTGCAGAACGAGAAAACTTGCTATCCAAAGACAGTAGGAGTGATATGTCTTGAAGAACCATTTTTTATAATACAAGGGACACTTTTTTCAGACAAGTAGAAGGACGAAGAAGTAATGTGTAAGGCTGAAGCGCTGAGGGGTGTGGCACCAGAGAAATTGCAATGGATAGAAGAAACGTGCACACCAGTATGGAAGGAACACATTTCAAAACTAACTTGGGTAACAGCCATTGAAAAACCCTTCAAGCTGCAGAAGGAAATAGACTATGAACTGTGTTTTAAAGGGGAGGGAAAAGCCTCCATGGGGACAAACAAGAACTGTAACAAGACCCTCACCATCCCAGACTTAAGAAAGGGGACAGCGGCCCTGATGAACACGTATTGGGTATGTGGCAACCAGGCATACCTGCACCTCCCCCAATCATGGAGTGGCAGCTGCTCAATGGCCACTCTGCACTCAGCACTAATGGTAATTCCAGAAAGCCACATTGACGGGAGCAAAAGGACGCGAGAAAACATCCAGCAGAGCGCAGTCCAGCCCACTGCAGAGTCGCAAATGTATGTCCTGTCTTCCGGGAGCAAGGAAGAGGTGCTGACCCGAAACAGACGAGCATCAAACTACATATCAAAAGCATCGTCAGAGCTGCTGGCACAAATCCCAGACAGATACCGATTATTCAGCTCGGCAGAAACATTCTTTGCCTCACTCATCCCAAGTATCCAGGCCAGAGCAAACGCAAAATGGCTCCAGATAACACGTTGGGAGCTGATCCAGCTGGCAAATGACACTGAAGAAGGGTTCAACGTAATAAAAGTGGAACTAAGAGCTTTACGGCTGATGACCATGCAAAACAGGTATGTCTTGGACCTGCTGACGGCGATGGATGGAGGTGTTTGCCGAAAAATCGGAAGTGCCTTCTGCACTTTCGTACCTTCTGAAGACGCAGCCAACGGCTCCCTGTCCCATGTGATCGAAGCAGTACATAACCTAGGAGAAAGAATGAAAATGGAAGGCGGAGCAGAAGAAAGCACGTGGTTCGACAATATCTTCTCCTGGGTTCCGTCATGGCTGGGAATGACTGTGAAATTTTTGATGCCGGCTGTGGTGTTCCTCCTCTTTATTTTTTGCCTGTGCCAGGTGGGTCTTCGATGTTGTGCTAACGCAGTACCTAATGGTGCAATGATGATGGTGACAATGGGCAACACCCGTGGTACAATACAAACTATGCAGGAAGTGCAGGTACAAACAGGAACTGATGACGCACACAGGTATCAGCTAGTGCCCAGGTATCATGACAAGGACATCGTAGACAAATTGTGGCATACCACCATCAGAGAGCCCCGTGTACTAGAATGGTACCAGGAGGTGTGGGTAGACTTGGAAGGAGAGAGTGGATGTATATACCTGACCTGTACCCCAGATGAGTATGCTAGGAGAGGTGAAAGCTTAAGGGGGGTGTGCAGAGCGTGGATGCCCATAAAAGGCACACCAGCATGGGATGACGCAATCATTGACGAAGAGGAGTGTAGGAGATTGGAAGATTTAAAGAATTCGTTACTTAAGTAACGAAAGGGGGGAAATGTAGGGGAGGATTGGTCCAAAGTACCCCCCTTGCCTACATCCCTTCCCCAGGTGAGGGCCATGGCTCATCGGGCGTCCCCTCATTACCACCAGGGCCCAGGTGCTGGAGGGCTCACCTGCTGAAGACATCGCCCAAACGTATTGAATTTAGCTAGGCCTCAGAAACCATTTTGTCTAATAAAAATGGTGTGAGCTCAGCGCACTGTAGCGCGGCCCCCACCCTCGGAGAGTTTCAATTATCCCTGTGGCCGCAGCTCCCTGGCAGATCCGCTGTGAGCCCGTTCCCACGAACAAGACGGACATGAGCTAGTGTAAGATACCAACACTGTAACATTTCACCTTCCGCAGTGTATCACTGCTCCCAGCATGACCCGGCCAGCGAGGCCTGGGTAAAAAAGAGAACTGTAAAATGGTCCTCGGATAAAAGCAAAAGTTCCCAAATACCAATGCCAAAACTACCTGCAATATGCGCATTTTCTTCACAAAACCTCTTCTATTAAAGAAACCTGTAAAATGTATAAATATGGTAGAATGCATGCTTACATGACATTAGCAATGAAGAACCCACACCACTGCAGTTGTGTGCTAACAATAAAAAAGCGTTCCAGGGGACTATTCGTTATGTGTATCATTGAAAAGCTCACACCCCAGGGTCCCGCGCCATAACCGGACTAATGCTGCTAGAGTGCAAGGAAAAGACAGATGTAACCATACAGAGGGCTCATGTGAAGGACGCGCGAGAATGCACCCTTCATGTGTGTATATCTAAACCCCTTATGTGCCACTACCGTCACGGATGGTGGCGAGTCACTTTCTTTGTGCTCCACCAACCTCACTACTACCTCACTTACTACAAATGTATATGCATATAACTCAATGTTGTAGTTGTTAAAACGTAGTGTACAAATAACGTACTCAGACTGGCTATATTTGAGAGACATTTAGCAAAGTTAAAATGTATGTCTTCGTATGATTCAAATGAGTATTGTATAGTATTCGAATGTTTATGATGTTTTCACCTAAAATCGGCAGCACATGAGGAAGATACCTGTATGAATATGCGCAAGGCCATTCCCCCTCCCTCCCTGCGAAGACTGCCAAACAAGAGAGCAGAGGCCCGCGCCGCGCTGCTCCACCTCCCCCAACTAGGCTGGAGCCGCTTCAAAGATTTGTAGTCCCCTCTGCAGCACCCAAGGCCATGGCCCGCCACCTGCATTATTTACAGCCCAGCAGTAAACCTCCGCCTGAATACACAAATCCAAAGGCGCCCCCTCTTAAACCCCACAACCCACCGGATCACCTTAGACTTATGGCCCCTGTACAATTAGGACACCCAATACTGTGGCAACATACAGCAGCACATTCATAATGACTTCTAACAAGACAGAAAGACATGTACCGCCTGTCCCATGCCCTGAGACTTAGCCCCTCGACCTATGGTACCGGTCAACAGGACACTGGTAACCATGCACTGATGAATCACCATCAAACCCCTGTCAAGGTGCATTCCTCCTGTGTTGTATTAACCTGTAGAATAACCTATTGAAAGATTTACTAAAGAAGATAATATTGCAATAACTGAATGACTGCGGTGTGCATGGCCTAGGGCAAATAAGTCAGGAAAAGACATTCATCTCTGACACTGGCCACAATGGCACAACAACACCGCCCGGATGAACTCAGCCGACCCGCCAGGCCCAGCCCAACCCACGAGGCTGACCAGTGACGTCCTCCAGTCAAGGCCAACCACATCGCAGCAGCGCCTATAGCTAGTCATCGCCACCCAATCCCATTGAACTTGTGCCCCTTATAGTATGTAGGTTCTGATGACGTGTTTTGTAAATATATACGCCTGTCTTTGCTATTGTCAGACAGAGCGCTCTCGGAGTTTGCAGAGTTCTTTGCATACCCTATTCTGATTGATAAAACTCCCATTTACGCTCACCCGCACTCTGTCTTGGCCTTATTCCCATCCTGGGAGAGTCCTTCATTGTCTCTCATTGCGGGGAGGATTGTGCTGGTTGGGGACGCTTGCCTTCACAAGCCTGACCATTGGGGCTGAATAGTCTTCAGATCTTGTGACCGAAGGGCATGGAGGGAATATACAGACCAAATTTATTCTGAAGAAATTCGGCACCTAGTCCATAAAAGGCCTTATGCACTATACATAGTGCTTTAAACCTAATACATTGCTCCACAGGGAGCCAGTGGAGGTGCCACAGCAACGGGCTAATATGGGTACCTGAGGACGGGTGAAGAATGGCCCTGGCGGCTGCGTTTTGCAGCAGCTGGAGGCGCCGCAAAAGGTGTTTTGGAAGGGCCAAGTAAAGGGCATTACAATGATCAATATTACTAATGATTAAGGAGGAAACCACAGGGGCATGGAGCTTGGCGGGGGTGCAGGGTAGGACTTTCAGGAGAGTCCGTCGCTTGAAATGGGCCCTTTGCATTACAAGAGAGATCTGGTCAGCCATAGAAAGGGATGCTGAGATTTTAATGCCTAGATCTTTCACTGAGGAAACCGACTGAGGGAACGGGCCAAGACTCTCTGGTCAAAACTCTGGGGTCCAGAACAGAGAGGGGATAGTCGTACCTACGACCAACACCTCTGTTTTACCAGAATTAAGCTTAAGCCAATTTCTCGCCATCCACTCACCAATGGCTAACAGGCAGTTTTTCAATTGGCTAGCAGAGTCAGATTTAGTAAGATCCAACCGCACGATAATTTGGGTGTCATCGACATGGGAATAACATAACAGGCCGAATGCATGGATTATAGCCAAGAGAGGTCACATATATAAATTAAACAAAGTGGGGCACAGAGAGGAACCCTGAGGAAAACCACATAAGAGAGAGATCATCTGAGAACATTAAGGAGAAATTAAAACAGACTGAGAGCGTCATGTGAGAAATGAGGAAAACCACGCCAAGACTTGGCCGGAGATTCCGGCGGCTGAAAGCCAGGAGATCAGGGTAGGGTGGTCGATGGTATCAAAAGATGCTGACAGGTCAAGTAGAATCAGAGCACCTATCCCACCCTGATCAATCAGACATGTAAGATCCTCCACAACGGAGACCAAAACAGACTCTGTGCCCCTATCAGGACGGAACCCAGATTGAAATGGATCAAAAAAGTCTGAGGATTCCAAAAAGGAGCTAGGAAGTGGAGACACCAAGGATTCCAACAGCTTCATGAGGCATGGGAGAAGAGAAATGGGGTGAAAGTTGGACGGCACTGCCGGATCAAAGCTAGGCTTTTTCAGCAGTGGAATAACCAGGGCGTGCTTATGGTTGTCAGGGATGATCGCTGAGGCAAAGGAGTCAATAACAGCCTCAGTAAGTCGCGCCACAATGTCTTCAGAGATACTTTTAAGTACAGATAGAGGAACAGTATCCTGAAGGGAATCAGATTCAAGGCCACTCAGAGCAGACAACACTTCCTCCTCAGAGAACACTGGAAATGAAGACCACTGCGACACCAATTCGACAGCAGTGATAGGGCCAGAAGAGGCACAACCATTTTTAAAGTCAGAGGGGCAAGATGACACAATGCTTTCTGGAATGCTGACAATCTTCTCTTTGAATAATAGAGAAATTGAATCGCACAATTCCTGAGAAGGAGAAATACCAGGCTGGGACTGAGCCTGCACAGCAAGAGATTGAACAACCTCAAAAAGAGCCCTGGGCTGATTAATAGCCTGTTCAATTCTGCTGCTAAAATAGAGTTGTTTTTCCACCCTAATAGCTTTTTGATATTCAAGGGTGGCATGCCGATAAAGGAGACAGTGCTCAGGCAGATTGGCATGTCTCCATATCCTCTCAGCCTGTCTCTGGCGGAGATCGAGAGTTTTGAGCTCTGCAGTAAACCACGGCTCGGACCGGCAGGTCCTTATGGGACAGCGCTTGCAAGGAGCTAGGCTATCGGCTACAGAAGAAAAAGTCTGGGAAATAGTTGCGAATGTACAACCTGTCGCCTTATTGAGATCCCTCAAAATCAAAGATGTAAGATTAGGAAGGGAAACTTTATGCCAGCCTCGTTTAAGAGCAAACTGTTGAGGACCAGAAGTAGGAAGAGACACAATTGGTATAGAGAACGGAACCACTAGGTGGTTAGAACAAATAATAGGCAAAGCTGGGGTAACTGACAAAACTGTGGGTGAGGCAAAGATAAAATGCGAGTATTCCCAAGCCGATGTATGGGATAATTAATCAACTGAGGAAAGCCCAGTTTAGACATGGAGAGCGAAAATTGCTTGGCCAGAAGGCCACTAGTTTCATTTATTGGAATATTGAAATTGCCCATGATAACCAGATTAGAGTATCTCTGGAGGAGTGTGGTGATCAACCCAGGGAACCTATCACAGAACCATTTGTCATAGCCAGGGGAGGTGGTAGAGCAATAATACATAAGTATTAGAAGCGGACATAGAGATTTATTTATTCATTTATAAAGTGCTCAAAGCCCAAAGGCAACTAGGCGCCAGCCAGAATAGCATCCATCTTAAAATTGTGATCCAATGGCACAGCGCGAATTTGAAAGTTCGAGTTAAAAACAACAGCAACACCTCCAGAAATAGTTGGGAGGAAGCAATTCAACAATACTGGGATCCGAGTGAGGGCCTAGCCATGTTTAAGATATAAAAACAAGATCAGGTTGGTGATCTTGAAGCAGATTCCTACAGCTCTGGGAATGGGCTGGCAACTACTGGGCATTAGGTAAAAAATTAAACACCAGAGGAGTAGCTTCAGACACAGACATTAGGCAGAATTTATTTGGAAATATAGTAGTAGCTGGGGCAAGAGCCAAAAGCTCAGCCTGCGAGAAACAGGATGTTTGTAAAGAGGGGTTAGAACCGGCGCACGTCCAGGGCCCAGCCTGGGCATGGACGGGCACAGACGGGCTTGTCTTAAGCGCACCTCTATTTATTTATTTATTTATTTATGTATTTATTTGTTACACACCCAGACCCTGAGGTATCACGGCGAGGTTAAAAGACAGCTTAAAAAATAATACAAACATCATTACATTAGTTTCATTACATTATAAGTGAACAGTTGGTACTAAGAAGTAATATACAAAATTCACGAAAGTGTGCAAAGGTAGAGGAGACTTATTTATAGATACTAATATTGGTTGAATAACCAGGTTTTTAGCAGTTTCTTGTAGGCAGTGAAAGAAGGCTCTTTTTTGATATTGGTGGGTAGGGTGTTCCAGTGTTTGGGGGCAAGTGTGGTGAAGCTGCTTCCCCGCGCTCTGGTGGCTTTAAAGCGAGGGAGGGTCAGGAGGAGTTTGTCGTTGGATCTTAGTGGTCTCCTATCCACTTTGGGATGTAGAGTGTTGTTGAGATAGATGGGTCCTTTTTTGGTCAGTCATTTGTATGCGATACATAGTGTTTTGAAGATAATTCTGGCTTTGATGGGGAGCCAAAGGGCGTCTTTTCTAGTCTTGGAGATACGGTCTGACTTTATTGTGCCTAGAGCTGCCCTCAGGACTTTATTTTGCAGTAGTTGCATTTTGGCTAGGTTGGTGTTGGAAGTGCCTAGTAGTAATACATTGCAATAATCGAATTTCGATAGTACCAGAGCCCTTGCTAGGGTGAGGCAGTTAGCTGGGGTAAGAAATTGTCAGCTGAGAGCAATTAGTTTGGCAGTGTATGCCGTGGAGGAGGAGTGCGCATTGATCTGTTTGGTCATAGTCAGGTTGGCGTCAATGTACACGCCCAGTGTTTTGACTTGCTTCAGCTCTGGCTCTGGCGTGCTGACAGTGCGCCCGCTGCACTCGCCCCTGTGCGGGCGTTGAAACCGGCACATAAATGCTGTGTGTCAGTACCAGAATGAGGCGCAAGAACGCCTAGAGTCACACAGAGAGGACTAGCCTTGAGTGCGAAATCCAGCACTTGAACAAATGTTACCAGTCATGAAATCGTACACAATGCTATGCTGCTACAATGTAATAAGTACAAGCCCGCCGACGAACAAAGTACAAGCAATAAAAACAGTAGTTTATAGCAAACAGTGAGGGGCTTTATAATGGAGTTCCTGGAACAGGAGGACCTCACCTCTCAGGTGAGCACGGGCGTTGAAACCAGCACATAAATGCTGTGTGTCAGTACCAGAATGAGGCGCAAGAACACGCAGAGTCACACAGAGAGAACTAGCCTCGAGTGCGAAATCCAGCACTTGAACAAATGTTACCAATCAGGAGATTGCACACAATATTATACTGCTACAAAGTAATAAGCACAAGCGTGCTGCCAAACACAGTAAAAGCAATAAAAACAGTAATTTAGCAAACAGTGAGGGGCTTTATAATGGAGGTCGTGGAACAGGACAACCTCACCTCTCAGTACGTCCGTCATGCATGATGTCATCAGTGATGTCATCATTGGGGTCACAACCTGCACAACAGGAGGCGCTTAGTTAAGGTGGACTTTCTCAAAATGCGATTGCTTAATTTCAGGGGTGCTGTTGCATTAAACCTGGTCAACTTTACTCTCTCTTAACCAAGGTTTTTTTCACTGGATTTTGAAGTGTTTGTTGCTTTGTATTTTTCCTGTTAAATCTGATCTCCTTAGCTCTCTCCTAACAAGTTTTTCCGTTATACTATACTTTCTTTGGGGCCCACTAGCCATGGGCCTTTGGCTACTGTACATGTATGTTTGTTTGTTTGTTTATTTGTTATATATCTATTATGCGCGCCAGACCCTAGGGTATCAGGGCGCAGGAAGTAAGAAGTCATGAAGCTTGGTACACAGTTTACATTAGTTACAATGGTATCAATAAAAACAACCAATCTAACAGGTATTGGATATAAGGTACATACAGTAAACAGTGGTGAGGAATATGCAGACAATCTATATACAGTAGGATCCACAGTTATTTACAGGTGTGGTCATGTTTTGCAGGTTCATTTATCGTCATTCTCTAGGAGCCATATAATCACATTTTGCCTAAATTTGGTGAAGGTTTGGTCCATTCTGAGTGTGGTAGGTAATGAGTTCCGAGTTGAGCTGCTTTGACTGGGAAACTGGTGCCTCTTGTTTTTCTAGAAAGTCTTTCTATTAGATATCGTGGTGCTTTATATTTTAGGCTTTTGTGGATGAGGGATGCTGTTTTTAGTCGGATTTTCTCATGTGTGGATAGCCACTTGTATTTCCTTCTTGTTTCAGAGATATGTTCTTTCCTAGAGATACTGAGAGCAGCTCTAAGGGCATTGTTTTGGAGTATCTGTATTTTGTTAATAATGTATTTATTGGCTCCACTGTATAGGGCGTACAGTAATCTAGTTTGGATAAAATGAGGGCTCTGGCTAGGATCATGCAACTGTTGGATGAGAGGAATTATATACCAGCGCTAATTAATTTGCATGTGTATGCTGTAGAAGAGGCTAGAATGTTTACCTGTTAAGTGAATGTTACGGTGGAATCTAAATGAAAACCTAAGGTTTTTACTTCATTGGCAACCTTAATAGGGTTCCCATCAATGATAAAAGATGAATAATGAGTGCTAGGTCTGGTGAGAAGAGATGCAGATCCCAGGATGAGAAGCTCTGTTTTATCATCATTTAGGCAAAGGCTGTGACTGGCCATCCATGCTTGAACGATACTGTAAATTCTATTCACCAAGGCTAGATCCTTGCTATAATCCACAGTAAGTGGAAAGAGGATCTGGGTATCATCTGCATAATTAGTGTAGGTGATACCCAGATGGTCCAACTCATCAAACAGGGGCTTGGTGAATATATTATACAGGGTTGGAGAGACACATGAACCTTGGGGCACCCCGCAAGTGATGGGGATAGGGTCTGCAGCTGCAGATGGCGAGAAAACCCTCATAGTTCGGTCGCTAAGGAAGGATTATATCCACACTATTGCTTCCTTGGAGAAATGGGCAGCTGAATCCAGGTGGCTGCATAAGACATTGTGATCCACTAAGTCGAAAAGCCACCGAAAGGTCAAGGAACAGGAGTAATTCATGTTTTCCATTGTCTCTTAATTTGTCTATTTGGGCTCTAAGATCGATAAATGCTGTTTCTGTGCCATGTAATCTGGAAACCAGATTGACGAGAGCCTAGGAGTTGGTTAATTTCTAAGAAGTTCTGGATTGCCTCGTTGGGGCCCACACGCCATGAAGTTCGGCTATGGCCAGTGGCCACGGCTTGCAGCCTTGTCCACTGTATATGTTGCACCAATAGGTTTCTTTGGGGCCCACTAGCCATGGCCTTCTGTGGTGGACACTGTATAGGTTGTACCAAGGGTGCACAACTAGTTTTGCCAGAGGGCTGAATGTACCTTACAAGTGGTCTACAGGGGACCGGATTGTTTGTGTGGGGTAGCTGGGCGGGACATATGGTGAATTTATGACCCCCCTCAGACATTTTTAGTAAGCATGTGGGGAAACAAACAGGAATATTGAGGTGTACTTCTTGTCTTTATTGCCATTTGTGTTTTTAATTCTGCAGTACATATTTTTACCAAGCCAGAAGAAAAACTGATTTGCCCCTGGGCTTCAACATGTTATCAAACTTGCAAGAACAAAATCATCCCTGCACCCCTCAGCAGCAATAACCTAACATAACTAGCTATCCTACAGGTGAAAAAGAGATGTGCTGATGTGGCTGATGAGTGATCTGCCCACATTAATGACTACATGAGGAAGCTTTGCCTCTGGATCTTAGAAGAGAATGCAGCCTCCAACCCTTTGCACTTTACAACATTGCAGTATGGGCAGACTGGGAGGCCAATCCTTCACACACCACCACAAAACATCTCTGCATTCAGAGGTACTGCCACAAAAGACTTCAATACCCACTGTCAACATTGTTTTGTCATCAGGGCAATAAATGAATGTTCTCTTTACAATACTTTGAAGCATCATACAAAGGTGGTGTGTACAGTCCATGGAAAGAAAATATAACCAATATAGTATTACAACACTAGTGTTGGTACAATTGTGTACTAAATTGGAGCGGCGTAAATATTTCCCCCAAATATGCCAGTTTGATGCAGCGTAGCAAGGGAGCCCGATCCAATCAAGAGGTGTTGGGGGGGCATCCTCCCCACCTCCAGCGAACATTTTTAAAACACAAGCATACACACCGACATACACATATTTAAATTAAAGTACCTTCTTCCCAGTGCTACGGTCCCACGTAGCACGAAAAGAAGCAAAGTGCGCTTCCTGGTTCATGCACATGCGCGCAAGAGCCGGAGCACTGATGATGAAGAGCTTTGCTCCATTTGTAGGTAGGAGAAGGAAAAGGAGCCCCTCCTTCACACATACAAACTTGCAGTTCCATAGCCAGCATCCCCAGTTGGCCAAGGTTGGGGAAGCAAAACGCCCGGGGCTTTACATGGTTCATTGGATAAAATTCAATGAGCTGCAAGACTTATCCTTGGTTTCAAGCCGAGGTGCTGCATCTCTCCAGCCCTTAAATCTCTCCACTGGCTCCTGGTTGCTGCAAGGATCAAATTCAAATCCCTCTGGTTCATCCATAAGGCTGTCTGGGACCGGATGGGACCACGCTATCTACAACTGGCTCTCGCCAAATACTCTCCCTCCAGATCTCTACGCTACTCCAGCGCCAACTCTTTGTGTGTCAAGCGCTTCTCTAAACAGCAAGTTGGTGGCTGATCACTTTCCTCGGCTGGCTCCCTCCTCTGGAACAGCCACACCCTTACTCTGTCTTGAGCCGGATCTCCTCAAATTCCGGAAGCTGCTCAAGACTTTCCTTGCCACCTCCTCCCCTTGCCCTCTCCCTCTCTTACTAAACCCCACAGTCGCTGAGATTGGTGACCAGGGCCCTTATGTGTCCATCTGGGTCCTGGCACTCCCCACCAATCGTCTTTAGCCTCCACCCACTCCCAACACTTGCCTTTGAGCACCCACTGGCCTGTGTTGTCTCTGAGGCCTGTACTTATTGTATTGCCAGTTGACCACTCTTACCAAGTGATCTCTGCCAGGCACTTAACAGCTGCTCGCAACTCCTTCACTTTTTTCTTAACACTTACTCTTATCATTTGTCTCTTGACCTCTGATAAAAGCTTGACTGTCTCCCCCTTCCCTCCTTGTTCTTCTCCTCCTACTCCCTCCCCAGCACTTCCTTTAACAGTCGTTGACCTTTTAAGATAGTCACTTGTTCTGTATCTCTCCTTCCCCCTTCTCTCCACTCCCCCTTCTTCCACTCCTCCCCCTCCTCTTGTCATTCATGCACTGTAACAATTGTCGTCAGGCATAGTAATGCTACTGCTCGTCTTGTCTCCTTTTTTCCTTCCTCTCCTCTCCCTTATTGTTCCATGCACTTGCACTATCTGATATGATATGATAGCTATTTTTCACATTCTGATTTGTTTCAAGGTCCTGTTAGAATGTAACTGTATTCTCCCATGTTCCTTCCCTCCTTGAATTGAAGCGCTTTGAAACGCATTGTGTATAGGCACTCTACAAATAAACAATCAAAACTCACTCCCTAGCACTTCACTCTGTGGAACTGCTAGCACTCCTCTCCCTCGTCCCTTCTCTCTTTCTGCACTTGCACCTTCTGAATGCTCACAAGGCCTAGTAGGACTGCCTCTCTCTTTCTCTTCATTGTTATTATATTTGCCTTTCATGCCCATGTTCCCTCCCCTTTCCCCTGTGGGCGCTTTGAAACACAATTTACTTGATGTATAAGCGCCTTATAAATGCACAATAACTAAATAAATATGCTAGACTGAGGTACAGAACTGTCAAACGGAAACCGCGTTTCCCTTTGACAGTTCAAGCCAGCCGAGTAGCCATTCCTCAGCCGCATAAAGCAGCTGAGTGGTGCTCAGGGTTTACAATGGGCTAGCTCCTCCAGTATGGGCGAGGGTGCCCGTGGGTCGGAGCATCCTTGCCCATTATGGAGAGGCCCCACTGGTGCACCGCCAAAGAATGTATGCACAGGGTCAGTGTGGCTGGAGATGACATGCTCCTGACTTTGAAGTCATGTGCACAAATTATACTGTGAGTAATGCAGTGATTTTGATCAAATGAATGGACTCATAGACATGTCCTACAAGAGAACGCTACCAGGGTAGCTCAGGAGGTTGAGCAACTGTTGCTAAAATGTTGTATATTTAAAACTGGCTGCAAATCTTATGACTTTTTTTTGCAATTCCTTACAAAGACAGTGCTATAAAATGTGTTCGGCCAGGGGATGGCACCCATGAACCCACAGTTTAATTTCCTGATAATTGCTGTCAGTGCAATAGAAGCATTTATCTGCGATTAAGCAGTTTGACAAGCATATAGCAGCTTTAGAAATATATCCTGTGAAAATAACACAAAGGAAGGTACACAGAAATCACATGGTATTTGTGTGGCAGTCCGACAAGAAAATAAACAGATTTCAAAGAAAACAAATGAATGTAAGTTCAAGAAGCATGTTTCAGTTTGGAAATGTCTTTTTTTTTCTAGACAAGTGTAAACTGCACATTTGGAAAACAAAAGTGTGCCCACCATGTGGGTAACCTGCTTTTATCAGTGATGGCCCCAGTGATATTCATGGCCCATTGCTTCCCATGGTGTCCCTTTCAGGCCAGAAGAAAGAACACATGCTCTGCAAATAGAACCTGCTAACGTGCAAATGATGGCTGAGGCGAAGGAGCACCTTTAAGGCCCCTGCAAAGAGTTATTTGTGGGTGTGGGGAGGAGACAGGCCATCAATTACGGGGGCAATTACCCCCTTCTAGGGACGCCTATGCCAGCAATGTCTCAGGCTTCAAAGACTTTCGTAATGAAGTGCAGCCCTCTTTGTCTTTTGTTGTGGGAGTGGGCCACACTTCATTATGAAAGTCCTGTCCTTAGGGGGCCGCAAAGCACAATACCGCGGGGCACATATGGCCTGTGGGCCGTATGTTGTGCAACCCAGTGTTAAACCAATAGGTTTCTTCTGAGCCCACTAGCCATGGTCTTGGACCGTGGACACTCTATATGTTTCAAAAATAGGTTTCTTCACAGACCACTAGCCATGACCCATGCGTTTGGTCGGGCCACTGTACATGTTGCACCAATAGGTTTCTTTGGGCCCTCTAGCCATGGCCTTTGGCTATGGCCAGTGACCACTGCCTTTGGATGTAGCCTCTGTATATGTTGCCGCAATAAGCTTGTTTGGGGCCCCCTAGCCATGACCTTCGGCACAGAGATCCATTACCCCCTGACTAGGAGATGTGATCACTGCAGGTGTAAAATAACTTTATCCACTCTCTCTGCATTCCCGCTGGATTCCCCCAATAATGGCAATAAAATACACATACAGTGGCATTGATCTACCCATGCCTGTGGGAATCCCCCCCGTTCTCCTCCGATAATGCTAGAAAACCCCAAAATCTTTCCTGCCCTCTCAGGCCCTCACCAAGTGCCCCCTCCTCTGTCCATGGTCCACTTCCCTCAATTGCTTTTTTTTTCTTGGCCCTCTCCTGGCAATCACCACCATCACTGTTTGGTTCATATGATGCATTTTCTTCTTCGAGGTGGACTTGATTGAAATGCGAGTGCTGAATTTGGGGGGTTTTGTTGCGTTAAATCTGATCACCTTAACTCTCTCTTAACTAATGGTTTTGCCGTGCCTTCGTTTCCTCAGGACCCACTAGCTATGGGCAATCGGTCGTGCTCCCTGCAGATGCTGTACCAATAGTTGTCTTTTGGGACCACTAGCCATGGCCTTCATAGTTTCCTGAGGCTTCACTTGCTATGGCCTTTGGCCAGGGCCTCTGCACATGTGGCACCAATATCTTTCTTTTGGGCCCACTGGCTATGTCACACCATCCATTTATTATCAAACACCCATTGCCCTCTGCCCAGTAGATGTAGGCACTGCAGATGATAAACCTTTTTTTCTAACCACTTATTCCCACGATAGTTTCACAGCAATCATTAACAATAACAGAAATTCCTGCGGTACAGTGATGGTTCATGGATTCACAGGATACCGGCAAAGATTGCTAAGAATTAAAGTCTTTTACGTCCTCACAGGTACTCAACATGTGTCCCCCTTCTTTTTTCCAGGTCCCCTCACTTCACTCAATTGCTTTTCCCCTCCCTAACCCTCACCCTCACTCAACACAGTTTGACGCACATTTCTTTCTGAACGCGTCTTGCATCGTTTTCGCTGTATTCTCGTGAGATTCATGTGGTCTTCCCCTGATAAGCCGTACATTTTCTTCCCGTAACTGGCTTCCCAAACCCCAACTTCACATGATGTCTTCTTTCCCACTCCCAACCTCCAGCCTGAGTTTTGAGTTTTGAGTCTCTTTCTGAAGTTGAGAACATTATTAGACTCTCTATGGTCATGGGGGTGTTAATTCCAAAGTTTGATGGCATCCTTTTCCTCCTCCAGATAGCGCTTTGAGTTCTTTCCTTTGCGGATTCTCCCAGTAATATCATGGGAATCACTTGCATGTAGCAAAAAAAATGGTGGCTCTTCATTCTGAAAAGTCTCTCAGTCTCTCTGCTACAAACCACCAAGGCTGATATATATAAAGATTTATGTAACATGGGGGCACCCCCATGTCTGTCGAATATTTTAAAAACTACTGTATGGATTTATCACATACCAGTCAAGGAAATTAAGTCAATGCATTGTGCCCAAATTGTTTCTTTTTTGGTCCGTTTTCACGCAACGGTTGTTCAAAACCTGCACTTTTTCTCTATGGGAAAATGAATAGAAGTAAGCTGAAAACTGTGTTTTTATGTTTTCTTAATAATTTTTTCACAAATTATTCCCAACATTTTCAGTTTGCTGGGTCCTTTGAGAACCTTTTTGTTTGGAAAATGTCATCCAAATCCATCCCGCAAGTCAAAAGATATTAGCCTCTGTGACGAATCGTGGGATTCAATCGCTTCTCCCTGGGGTGTGGGGAGGCCTTTTGCTGTGAGACTAGGGAAGTGAAACCACTATGCGATACCCTCTCTAGGGGTAGATGCAAGTGGGACCTCACCGGGAGAGACTCCCCCCTTGGGGACCAGGACTCCTGTTTCAAAGAGAAACTCCCTAAGTCACTCACACACAACTCACCTCCAATAGCTTTCATCCACAGAACCCATGAAGAACCAATTAATGTATAGTACTGTGGTACAGAAACATTAAATTTGTATGAGAAAGAAAATTAGTACAATACTGTGAAGATGAAGATTGTCTGATGCATGCAGAGTACACAAGCAACAGAAAGAAAGGAATTGGACAACCTGCTGGGGAAGTCCCAGTCAAGAGTCATAAAGACGAGGAGGAGAAATGCAGTCAGAAGAGGAAGCCCGGGAGATTCGAATCAGCAGTTGCGAGCATCTGACTCGGCTTGGGAGCACAGCTTGGGAGCACAGCTTGGGAATAAGCAAACAAGCTTGGGAGTAAAGGCAACATAAATAAAGCATACAGGCATGGGAGATGAGGGAAGAAAATCTCAGACTGCCTACCAAGTCATAAATGGTGGCATGACCAAGAGTCTGTGGACTGATCAGTTCAAGAACAACACAGAGACTGCAGACCCGTTCCCGACACGGGGCAGTTTCAGAGAATGAGAGACAGAGATGTTGAGAGCCAAGGTGACAACTTAATGAACAGAATCAAGCATCCCATCCTGCCGGCAGGATCGGTGATGCTAAACCCCAAGTCAGAGAGGTAACAGGGAAGGCGGGAGACCCAGGAGGGAAACCAAACATAAAGAGCATGATAATCATACTCATCCCAGTGAGCAGTGCAATCCTATATTCCAGAGGGAGAGTGAGAAATTATATGGAGACATTGATAAGAAAGAAAGGACAGTGGAGAATGAAGAGAATCATTACTGATACTCTCCATACTCTTCCCAGTAATCTTAAAGAGTCAGAAAGAAACAAAAATTATTACTTTTACTCTCATACTCGTCCGAATTAGGTAAACTCCATATGAAGATGAGGGGGGAGTAGCCCCCACCTCCAGGGTGCGTATAAAGGCCTGATAGCGCATAGAAATAGGTGAATAGCATTAGCCATGCCCCTGCCTTGCAACTCCATTTTGTATTAGGTCCAGAACAGACATACTGAGAACTGCGGTGCTGGTATCCTGAGTTCGCACAGAGGTGCCAAGCCATCAGCACATCCACTCTGCACGAGCCCCGTTCCCATGGAAGTCCATTTCCCTTCTCTCCCTCCGTTGCAGAGAATGTCTAGTATCGCATTTAGGAATGTGCCCAGCCCAGAGCGTGAGACAGTGCTAGGCCCTGCGATGCACCCATCCATCTCCACTAAACTGCCATTGTGCCTCTGACACCCACCCAGCCAGGCCAGAGCCAGCCACCCTCCACTGACCTGACCCCCAGGTCCTAACCTATCCAAGTTGCCCACCACAGATCTACAAACTCGCGCATCTGTATATCTTCCCAATTTATCCTCCCTGGTGTCTCCTGTAACATGAGACACCAGGGAGGATAAATTAGAGATCAATCCCACGGGGGGAGGGTGCGGGTGCGAGAACTGCAGTATTAATGAAGCACTGAATGTTGTGGTCAACATAATTGTATTTCATCCTCCTTTCTCTCAGTCACCCCTTTCATATGATTTTCAGGTGCCTGCCATGATGTATGAATAACTAGTTCCTGTTGTTTATCTTAGATTAGATAGAGTGTTTCTAATGTCTGCCCTGACTGTCACTGCGAGGATGAGCCCAGCTGACCCACGTGCACCAAGATCAACTGGAAAGAAACAGACAATTAGCGCCTGGCATCCCCTATGGAGCAGACTTCGATATATGTCCACACCAACCAGCTGTGTGAATATCTACTGTATATGATTTCGTCACTGATGATGCTTTTGGCCTTTTTAGTGTACTGCCTGTGTAATTTTGAGCAGAGCGCTCTCGAGTAGCAGAGTTCTTTGCTGGCCTTTATATTATAAAACTTTATTGTCCTTGCAGAATTATCTCCTTGCTTTATTCCCTAGCGGGTTGTATTTACTTTGGAGTGTACGTTCAGAGGTCTAAGCCTTCATTTGCTGACCTCTGTGAAATGATTCCTTAGCCCGTGTACTTGCGGCGATATCCAGGGGCCTCTCTGGAAAGGCTGTGCTCACCTACAGCTGAGCAGTCCCCTAAAACCTGTTCACAGCAGATGCGGTTCTTGTGGGTTCCGGCTTTGCGAATACCCCACCTGCTCGTTAGAGCCGGGTGCGGCCCCAGGGAGAGGCCCAGACGTGTTGTGGATTAACCACAAACTGAGGCTTTCGGAAGAACACGGACACGTGAGTATAGACTGCAATAGATAACAAAGTTTGGGGTTTTGAATATAGAGCAGTATGGCTGAAGGGAACATGTAGTGACTGAAAGTGAATGAACGGTTTGGTTATTTAAACGTGAAGCATTTTTATGGCCATGTATTATTCTTTTTTCTACGTTTAAGTTATACAGAGAATATAAAAGAGAAAGAAAAAGGAGCCTACCCCTGCAAGGGGGTAGAAGGTGGCAGCCACAGTGCACTGTCCCGGCCAGCGCGGAGATATACAAATACAGAGACAAAGTAGTAGCCCCGTATAATTAGAGGGCTCGTGAACAAGTAGTGGTTGTTATTTTAACTTATTTGTTATTTTCAGTGGTTTTTTTGTATGCATGGAGGAGGGCGAGGAGGGCCAGGAGGGGTATGTGTGATTTGAATGATAAGTGAGCAGGTGAGGAATGGGAATGCTCTAAGGGGAAGAAAAATGGTGGATGGGGGGTGTTAAGTATATGTTTTGTGTTTATGTGTCTTTGTTTAAAAAATGTTTGTGTCCACTTTTGTTTGACCGCACAAAAGACAGAATTAACACATATGTGACGTTTATCAATTGACTGACATTGTGGGCCTTAATGGTCTAGACGGGCAGGGGAGGGGAACTTTGTATGAACATTCTTTGTGACCCATGCTCTAGAAAAAAGAACAAACCATGGTGATAGATACCCCACTATCCCATATATGTAAATGCCTACCCCTGTATAATGACATTAAGAAATATCATAGACAGTGGGTGATGGAGAAAAAAGGGGAGGCACTACCCCACGCCTGGCCAGAGGACGAGTCCTTTGATAAGGGCACTTTAGACCACATGTCCACATATTTGACTGTTAAGTACAAAGGGAAGCAATTGCAGAACAGAGGCCCAACAGGTACAGTTCATTACACCAAAGGTGGAAGGGGCGTGGGAAGGGAGGTTGAGAGAAAGGTTTGGGTGAATGGCGTAGCAAAAACAAAAGGTAGTGGCATAAAGGTAGTGGCATAAAAGGTGGAAAGGGGAGATTGAAACTGCAAATTCCCCTGATCCACAAAGGAGCAGGTTGGCCTCATTATGTACCATGGACATAAATGGATAAAAACAACCTCCTTAAATCCCTCCCCCCACTCATGGCGGGTGCAGGAAAATTGATCTATGCCTTCGAGAAACAGATGGCAGGGGTGCCCCTTGCCATAGGAGATATGAAAAGTCTGCTAGAATCTGCAGGGGGAGACCAAGCAAAGTCAGTGTGGGTGAAAGCAGGGTACCTGAGAGTAACCACAAGCACCAACTCCCATTATGGGGCTTCATTTAACGATGTTCGAGCACGTGTGTGGGATGCACTGCAGAGAGCCTTCCCCGGTACTCCTGATTTACACTCCGTAATGCAATGCACTATGGGAGATGAGAAGATGAGATGAGAAAGATGCTGCACAGTTCATTCTTTGGGTCTAAGAGATGTGGCGAGCAGAGACGGGTACCGCGTGGGACCAATCAAAATTGCTGTTTTATTTTATTATAAAGCAGGGGATCCCAAAGGGAGTGAAGAAGGCCCTCGATAAGATACCTGGGATAGAAGTGAAAGGTTGGCCCTAAATTCAAAGCGTCATAGTGCACCATTGTAGGAGAATCAAAGAGAGGGAAAAGGAAACTATTCAGAGGAGGTAAGCAGATGAAGTGAGACTATTACAGACAAAACTAGTCAAGGTCGCTGCCGTGGCAGCAGTACTGCCCCCAGAACAAACGGGGGAAGAGGGAGGTGGTCTCTATCACCACACAGGCGAGGATGGCCACTGTGAGGGCAGACAACGGGCAGGAACAGTGGGGAGGAAATCAACAATATATTGGACGCTAGTGGCAAGAAAGACCGGAGAGAGGATGAGGTGGTTCCCAGGGACAGAGGGAAGGAGTATTCAGAGGACAAGGGCCCAGAGGAGGAAACCAAGGGCAGTGTTGGTCATGCGGGAGGTGGGGGCACATTGCCCGCGAGTGCCGCAGTAGGCAAGGAGGGACCTATCCCTATAACCAACCCTATTACAACCAACAACACTACAGGAACCCACACCCCGGAAGCCCACAGGGGTCAGCACAGGCAGCATATACGAGACCCCTACCCTAACCCCAGCTACCTCCCCAGATGCCCAGCCCCAGACTTACCGTTACCCCCCTCAGACAATGCAGATACCCCAGAGCCCCAACCAACAAACAGGTAGAAACAGTAACTCTTTTGCCACCATTCAGAACAGCGCGCCAGCACCCTATCAAGGTGCCTGCCTACGGGGGGGGGGGGGGGGCTTTGTTTGCTTGGGGACAGACACCTATCCTGACTAGGACAGCCCACAGAGAGCACTTGCGCATCCAGTACTATAGACAACCTTGCATCCAGAAGAGGAACCACTGGTGGGAGCAAAGTGTCATGATGCCCGCTCCCGGGGAGCCGGTTCAAGCCCTGCGTCCCCGAAAGCGGACATCCAGTCCCCAAGAAAGGACCCAGCAACCCCATATAGGGGCCCTTTGGACAGTGTCCTGGCGCCTATGGCGCCAGGCTCATAAAAGACATCAGTCCTGGCGCCATAGGCGCCAGGCTCATTATGGGAGTGCTTGGGTGCACTTACCTGATGCAGACCATGCTGCAGGATCCCGGCCTCCTTGAGGCCTGAAAGGAACTACTTTACCTGTGGGACTAATTTACCATCCGGGCGTGGTCGGGGAAGGATACATACCTGGAACTTCTTCCAAGGCTATTTAAACCCCACCCGAACAGCCACACGTGCTTCGTGTTGTTCTGCATCTAGCAGCTGGACGCTCACCGTGTCTGCTCCTGCATCCTGACTTCTGCCACGCCTGCCAGCATCCTGGATCACCTGCAAAGGAAGAGAAGAAAACAACAGAAGAAGGAAAAGTCCTTACCTGCTAAATCTGCATCCCGGAGACATCTCGCCGACAATCCTGAAAAGGAAGACTTTAATTTAAAAGCTCATCGCGTTGATCGCTGCAGCGCCGCATTCCACTCACCTTTACAGGGCGCCTCCATGTTCAGCAGCGATCATCCGGATTCGCAGTCACGCCCCAGCGCCTAGGAAGAAAAAGACCAGAACAAAAGGTGAGAGAGAGAAGGGAATAAGGAAAGCTAAATCTCCATGTTAAGACTTACCTGTTGATTCATTCCCTCTTCATTTCGGGTCCGCGCTGCATCCTGGCATTTCCGGACCCCGGCCCCTAAGGGGAAAAAGAGACATCAGCGTTAATGAGCGAATGAAAAGACATTACCAAAAAACGCTCATTAAAGACTTACCTGATTTCTACAAGGATTTCACCTCTCATCTCGGGTCGATGCCTGTTCCCCGGCATTCCGTACCCTGGCCCTTATGGGGAAAATGACACTAGCATTAGTACATTAGTGCATGGACACAAGGGGAACCTCTTATCAAAAAACTTACCTGGAAGCCAAGCAAGTTTGGTTCTCACCAATCCGAAAATCCAGTGAAGTAACTGGATACCAACGCGCCCCTGCATCAGAAGCAGGATGGAGAGCTCGTCCTTCCAGACCCTAAGGTGAGACGCTACGAGAAATCACAGAAGGGTTTCGAGGAGGGTGAGAGGGGAAAGTGGGAGGCCGATTGCATTACCCCGCGGACAGTTAATCCCCTATTTTCGCCTACAGAAGGATACTTCTGCGAGCCAGACAAGCCAGATTTGGGGGCCCGGTCCAGTCCGTCTGCCGAACCCTGCGCATCATCTTAGAATAGGTCACAGCAGCGCGAACCAGGCCAGCGCCTCCGTGGGAGTCAGGTGAGCGTAACACAAAGATACCAAACAAACAGTAAATCTTTATGGTGGACTCGGGGGCAGAAAATTCATGCATTTGCGAAGGTGACTTCCCGTTATCGGGCCAAACTCTCGACACGCAAGGATTCTCTGGGGCTGGGGTCATGGTTCCTTACACAGAAGATTTAAATGTCAAGATAGAGGGAAAGGTAGTGCAAGCACCATGCTTTTATTACGAAAGTTCCCCTGTCAACTTACTGAGAAGAGACCTGCTCAGCAAATTAAATATGACCATATCATTCACTGAGAGAGAGGGATCATTTGTTCCACCCCTGGCACGTGCTCTCTCGGAGCAATGCTGGTAATCCATACAGTGGCAAATGAAATAATGGATACCAGTGAACCCCGATATATTTGTATATGGAGTTTGAGTGTTATGAAGAGCAGTACCTAAACTCATCAGGAAAGAATAGAGAGTGCCTGCAGATTTTGTTTTTCGCCCCGTAGCAACCCCCAAAGTGGTAGCTGGTACCATTCTGTGTCTAGACCTAGAGGGGGTGCAAGTGTCTGCCAAGAGAATTGTTTTAAAAATAGGTACTGACATCCATGGGTGCGAGAGGCGCACAGTGCTGTGCATTGATCCCAATATACCATTGCATGAATTAACTGACGAAGAGCTGTTTGCTGACTACAGCAATGACAGGGATATTGTGTTAGAAATCAGCATTCCTTGTGATATTATGGTACAGGACAGGAAAGTGCCAAGCCCCCTCATGGCTGTTGTCAGCGGACAGCCTCCCTTTTATGAAACAGACATGCAACAGGTCCCGCCCCACCTGTGGACCACTAACCCACATGATGTGGGAATGTTTAAAGAAGTGACCCCTGTAAAAATAACGCATAAGCCAGGAGCTATACTACCAAGAGTGAAACAATACTCGTGTCTAGGGAAGCAGAGGAGGGGATAGAGGAGACCCTATGAGCCCTCTTATTGCAATGCATAATTGACCCCTCTACTTCCCTGTGTAACAACCATATCTATCCAATCAAGAAAGCTACAGGGGAGAGTTTGAGGGTGATCCAGGACCTTCGCCCCTTAATGATATTGTACAGAAAGAATTTTCTCTTGTCCCAAATCCTGGCTCCATCCTGTGCAGCATCCCGAAACAAGCGACCCACTTCACTGTGGTAGATTTACAGAATGCCTTCTTCTCAGTATCTCTCGACCCAGAGTCACAGTTCCTCACTGTGTTTACCCTGCGGGCAAGGAGATATGAACACTGTCGCGTACCCCAGGGGTACTGCAAATTCCCCAGCATATTCAATAGGATATTACACGAAGACCTTGGTAAGATTCAGGTCCCCAGGACAATCATTCAGTATGTAGATGACCTACAGGTCTGTAATGACAGCAAACAGAGCTGTCATAGGGACTCCATTATTCTGCTCTATCTACTAGCACAGAAAGGGTACAAAGTGGACAAGAGAAAACTCCAGTACTGCAGCACAGAAAGGGTACAAAGTGGACAAGAGAAAACTCCAGTATTGCTTGGCAGAGGTCCTGTACTTGGGCCAGCTCATCTCCAAAGATGGTAAGAGGATAATTCCAGATAGAGCAGCAACAGTATGTGCCGCTGCCAAACCAAGCACAGTAAAAACGATGCAGAAGTTCTTGGAACTTTGCAATTACTGCAGGGCCTGGATCTAAGATTATGCAGCCTACACCAGGCCGCTCCAGCAAGGACTAAAGGAAGCACAAAAAGAGAAACCCTCTATCAAATGGACAGCAGAAATGGTTGCAAGTTTCAATGACCTAAAGAATGTTATTTCAACAGCCCCTGTGCTAGTGACCTCTACTATGATCAGGAATTTTACTTATTTTCACACTCAAATGGCACCCTTATGACCGCAGTACTGACACAGAAAAGGTCAATGGGACACAAGCCGCTTGCCTACTATAATGGCACACTCGATTCAGTCATGCAGGGTCGATTCGCTTGCGAACAAGCGCTTGCAGCGGCCGCCTTTGCAAATGAAAAAAGTTCTCTCATTGTTATGGGGTGCTCTGTCACTTTATACATCAAGTACTCACTGTTCCCAATACTAGAAATAGCAAAGTCCGCCTTAACAAAACAAAGAGCGTCAGCATATGAGATAATCCTGTGCAGCCTAAATATCCATGTGGTAAAATGTAAGACAGTAAATCCTGCCACGTTCCTTATAGAACCATGCACTGTTGAAGACTTGCAAGAACACGACTGTGCAACATATGAGGGAGAAGGTGATGACATACCGAAGGCAAAGGAGTATGCCCTAGAGGAGGGAGAAGTGTTCTTTGTTGATGGGTCAGCGTCCATTGACCAAGAAACATGGGAAGAACATGTAGGGGCTGCCGTAGTGAGATTAGAAGATGGGGAGTATGAAACATTGATCATGAAATGATTGCTGATGCATTATTCTGCACTGGCAGCAGAACTTGTAGCGCTCATTGAAGCCCTTCATGCATCCAAAGGATGCTGCATAGCAATGTATTCTGATTCAGCGTACATCACCACAACGGTAATTGCTGGACTGTCCAGATGGAGAAGGAGAGGTTTCAGGAAGGCAGACAGATCCCCAGTGCAACATGCAGAATTGTTAAACAATTTGATTTCAGCCCTCGCTGAACTTTCAGTGGTGGCCGTCGTCAAATGCCTTGCACACACCCAGAACACAGATGAAATATCTTTGAGGAATGCAGCCACAGACACAGCAGTGAAACAAGCAGCATATCTCCTGATACACATGGGTGTAGAATGCATCCTGACAAGTAAAGAAGTGACACAAAAGTCCAACGCATACACAGCACTCCCCATAGCACAAATAATAGAATTACAAAGCAGGGTTCTGAGTGCAGAACAAGACCTGTGGCTTAAACATGGCTGTACCCAGTCACCTACTGATCTGTTGTGGAGACAACATGCAACTAGAAAGGTTGTTATGCCAGTTGAATTACTATACATAGCGTTTGAACTACATTACCCAACGCACAGCTTGAAACAGCATATAGCTGGAGATTTCCAGGAAGATTGGTTCATTCCAAATTTACAGGTATACTTGAACAAGATGGTTGTCCAGTGTACCATGTGCCAAGTGTTCAGCACAGCGATGACTCTAAGAATGTTAAGGGGCACTCTGCTCCGCCCTGTCGGCCCCTTCCGTGAACTGCACATTGACTACGCAGACATGGGAGAAAGATGTAATGGGGCCCGATACTTAATCGTGGTGATGTGTCCCTTCTCTCAGTGGGTGAAGTGTTCCCCAGATGGGGAGTGTGCAAAGTCGTA
Organism: Ambystoma mexicanum; assembly: GCF_040938575.1. Lineage (NCBI taxonomy): Eukaryota > Metazoa > Chordata > Amphibia > Caudata > Ambystomatidae > Ambystoma > Ambystoma mexicanum. The sequence goes on along the minus strand of NC_090932.1, from coordinate 1,133,735,444 downwards.
CGATCAGACAACGGAACGCACTTCTTCAATTAATTGTTCAAAGAGGTCACATCCCTTCTAGGGTTAAAACACAAGACGTGCTTGATTTACCACCCACAAGCGAATGGACTGGTGGTGTCATGCCTACCTCTCGACCCGGCCCCATTGTGAAACCCAAACGTTCCTGTTTTCCGGCTTCCTCAGCCTTGAGAACGGCTAGACCGTTCTACACTCAATGGAAGTTATCTGGGAGGCGCTAATCCAAATGCATGGATCACATGACCAACGCGATGACGTTACGTTCACGTGTGTCCTACGCACGTCAGCTGACTCCATTTAACGAAGCGGAAGTCTTGCAACCACGCTTCTGATCGTTTGTTACTCATTTTGCGTTCCGGAGCTTACTTCTGCTTTTCGCAGACGTTTTCTACTTCCTAAGGTACGGTTGCCTTCCCGCGTTCTGACGCAGATCCCGGCAACTTCCAGCTTTTCTTGAGCTGCCTGTTTCTTCCGCACTCGCACGCGGTTCTTCACTCCTCGTTCAAACGGAGTCCCACCATTTACCCGCGGCATCTTCCTGTTATTTCTATTGGAAGCTTGCCGCATTGCTGCTCCACACCGCAGCTTCCTATTGCTGTATAGAGACTTCGGCTGTCTACCAGGCAGCACCAACACCCTGCAGATTACGTCTCTGCCTCCATCTACCAAGATCCTGCGCTCATCGAACTTCTACTGTATTAAGGACTTGTACTTCCTGGATCAAGATTCTCATACTCTCCTTCTACACCTGCACTGGACTCTGGACGCTTTCCTGTGTGTGCACCAACCCGTCTCTAGTGCGGCCCTCGTTCCGCTCGGGTTAGATCCCTCACTACCCTTTCCTTGCCGTTGTTTCCTTGGATTTTTCAGACTTCTTGAGACTTCCTTGGCTACACATCCAGGTTTCCTTGGCTACACATCCAGGTTAGTGTGTTCAACATAGGTTCTTATTGTCCTTCATTTCAATCATCATTCTAAATTCGTTCCTCTTTATCAACAGCCTGGTGAATCTTGGTCCACTCACGCCCTTCCCACTAATAGCTCTATCTGACTGTGGGTTTTACTAGTCAGAGAGTGACATTAGTTAGAATGTTCTCTTTTGATACACTACGCCTTACCTCTGACATCTTCCGGTGAAGAAGACTTCGAGTGTATCCTTTATTGCTACCAGTCTGTATCCTTTTACGAGAACCTTTGAATCATTCTCCTGTATCCATTGTGTTTCAGTTCTTAACAGGTGGAGACAATAAATGGTCTCCTCAACAGTAGACTATCTAAACTATGCAACTCCCTAAAGAAAAACTGGGTGTACTGCCTGCCTGTGGCACTGTTTCAGCTACGCACACAGCCTGGCAAGGGCCACCACCTGTCCCCCCATGAATTAGTAACTGGTTGGCGCATACAAATGCCACTCTCACTAGTAAGAAGGGCCTCTGATGCACACAGAATGACCACGGTCCTAGGAGAAGAATTCAAAGAGTACCTCACACAGCTCACAAATCGCACACCCATTCACAGCAGAGAGTGAAAACAACCACAGGAAGTCACCTCCATGCAGCTCTTAATGCCAGGAGAATGGGTCTATGTGTGAAGCTTCGTTCAGAATTGGAACTCGCCAAGGTTCCACAGACCATACGAACTAGTGTACTGCACCCCACTTGCTGTAAAAGGGAAAGGGTCGCGGTACTGGATCCACCTTTCAGATCTCAGAAAAGCACAGGGTAACCTACCCTCAAGCACTCAGATTGAGAACCAGACAACCACTGCCACGCCTTAACTAGAAGCTCAGAATTAATTTGTTATGGTTGCATGTGACATATGTTAAAAGGAACATGCATTACTATCAGAGCAGGAGCAATCATAAATCTCTCTCTCTCTCTCTCTCTCTCTCTCTCTCTGTCTCTCTGTCTCTCTCTCTCTCTCTCTCTCTCTCTCTCTCTCTCGATCCCTAGCAAGACACAATCACACACCAATGAGGGCAGGCATGGTAACAAGAGTTGCTGGCTGGCATAAACATCACTTTGCCCATATTGCCCACCTTCACCAAGATGGCCCCCAGAGCAGGACACTATGCCGAAAGCAAGATGGCCCCCAGGCAATCCACCACATTCAAGAATCATTGGTGGTCTAGTGGTGCAGGGTGCAGTCCAGGGCTATAAAACCCCACCCTGGGCTACACCTTGTGCTTAGCGTTTCCTCTGGCTGACTCGCAAGCAGTGCAATGCTTGCTGCTCCATTTGACTCTTCGTGCTGCTGCTTTCTTTTCATCGCCAGTCTTCTGTTAACCTGATCCTGGATCTCGGCTGCCTACCAGAGTCCTCCACGATCCGCATACTCACCACGACTTCACTTGGGCTCTCCGATCCCCCACGGCATTCTGCAGCACCCTGGAAGAGGAAGACATGGGGCCTCATTACACGGACGGCAGTATTAGCGCCATGGTTGCCGCTGGTATTTTACCGATTCCGCCTTGGTGAATTTGGGAATTACTGCCCCATTCCAAGGTTGGCGGGGCGGTAATTCCCCATTCACCAAGGCCCTTCTCCATTCCCATTTGAACCCCCATAGGGCTCAATTGGAATGGGGAAGGCGGCAATTACGGTACCGCAAATTGCGGTACCGTAATTGCCCACAAGGTCCCTTTGCGGGCCCGTTCCTTAACGGCTGGTAAAACCAGCCGTTGAGGTTGGGTCCCGCAAAGGAACCTCGTAGTAAGGCGGTAAGGGTTTACCAGCACTGGTACCCTTACCGGTACCAGTAAACCCTTACCGCCGTCCGTGTAATGAGGCCCATAGTAAGCAATATTTTGGACGATAAAGACACTCTGCACCCATTTCAGGACCCGCTTACCTGTAGCTGTAATTCTTTTAGTTTCGCATCCAACAGCAGACGCTTAGAGCGCTGGTGACTTTCAGTGTAGCCATGGCCTAAGATACCGTATTGCAGATCCGGAAAGACATGCAGAACCTGAAAGACAAAAGAGACAAGTTACTAAGGACCCAACAACACGCTCCAGGCAGCGCTACTCTTCAAAAGCTTGAACTCAATTGCAGAGCTTGGGAGGACACTAACAACGCTGAGAAGGACATTACAGCGCGCAAAGCAAAGACACTTACCTTTCAAAGGCATCATGTGCGCCGCAGCTGGACTGGGCCACAACCACCAGTGAGGAAACTGGAATCCGATGCTTACCTGATGTTCTGATCACAGCTTAGATATTAAGGTGAGCTGAACCCCCTAGACCTGCCAGGCAGTATACCCTGGGGAAGCAAAGGGAGGTGGGGGGGAAAGTAGGGAATCTGTCACTCACATTCTCCATTTCTTCACCCATAGGCTCATCAAGATTATCCATACAAAAAAAATGCAATCATCCGTAGATAAGTGCACACCCTCCTATTGTTGATTTATATAATTCATGCGTAAAAACGCCACATAATTCCTTCCAACGTAATAACCCTATTTAAAGGGAATATGTTGTGACAAGAGACAGTATGTCAGATTTCATTTATTTTATTCATTTTATCATACTATAATCATCAAAATCATTTACAAAAAGACACATCAAGTACATAAATATCACATCTATTAAAAACCAATTCTCAAAACACACATATTGTCACACCAACGAAAAACTCACATCTCACATATCATTCCTCACATACACTTTCATCCTCATACATACAAAACGCCACTCGTACTTGTGCAAAAAACGCAATCCTGATAATTCTGTTCTGTCAATCAGAACATCCCACCCATTTGGGTTGATACCTTAAATTGCTCAAAGTGCATAGTTAACAATGTTTTAAGAGTAAAAGACAAGATAAATGTTCTACGGTGGTTGCTCTTGAACACAAATCAATTACCACATTTTATCTGCGTAAACCCAAGTTAGAGCCAACTCTGGGAGGAGTGGGCTTTGTGGTGTTGTCGACTCGAGTGTTGGCCAACCAGATCGGCCTATATAGTTTCCGTCTGGTGCGCCTCATCAGGACGTATACAATACAAACAACAAACAATTCTTTATACAAAGACAATTCAAGTTGGTGTAGATTTAACTGTAGTCCAATGTTCAAAGGGTAATTTCTTTCGCTTTACAGGGTACCAAGTTTCTGTAGACCAAATGTGTGTCTCGAAAGACCACTTTCACCAATGAAGGAGAGCAAAGAGAAACAAGGAGAGAGAGAGAAAACAAAAAGTTTACAATCCTTCTGTATAATTTCCTTCACATTTACTTTTATATTACTTTTATATTTTTCTTGACTATTATAAATCTGACAAACTGCTCTGTCTTTGATATGCCCCTGAATGCTCTGGGAATATCTCAATTTTGGGTTAATCTACCCATGATTTGTCAGGTGAGCCAAAGTGCTCTTCCTGAGATTCCTGGAAGGGAAATGTCATTGACTCCCCTTGGACGTCATCCAACCCCGACCTCCCTCCCAAGTGAAAACACAGCAAACAGACTTCAGTTTGAGTCAAAAGAGATCAGTGATACAAGATCAAATAAAAAAATTGAAACCAGCAAGAGAAGCAAGAGCAGCAAGAGCAACCCATAGATGGCCCTAAGGTCAAAGAGTGTGGATGAACATGTACTATGCCCCAAAGTGGCAGCCATAAGATGTATAATGGCATATCATGTTGGACAATCAAAAACGATGTTCTCTCACCTACAGTGGCCCTCATTAGGAGGTTGGAGGTAACCATGCCGCATTTAGCTGCATGGTTGCCTCCTTACCGCATACCGGGCCCGGGTTCCTCAAATGTGGATTTACCGGGCCATGCCAACCTTGGCGGACTAGGTAATTCCTCGTCCGAGGAACCCGGACCCGGTCCATCCCCATAACCATTCGAGCCCCCATAGGGCTCAATGGGAATGGGGAAGGAGCTAACAACGGGCCCGTTTTTAACGGGCCCGTTGTTAGCTCCCTGCTCTCCTTGCGGGACCCGGAAAGGACGCCTGGTTTTATCAGGCGCCCATTGCGGGTCCCACGAGGAGACCTCGTAATAGGGGGGAATGGGTTTACTGGCACCGGCACCATTACCAGTGAAGGTAAACCCATTCCGCCAACCTCCTAATGAGGGCCAGTGTGTTGACTTCGGATCTTTTGTCTTCATGCAATGTTGACAGGGCTGCACCAGGGACAAAGTTCCTTCTCGGTTGAGACGTTATTATATCTGCAATTACAGACATTTATACATCCTGTCAGGGCCTTATTCTCTGAATTGAAAGCAGATTATCATGATTCTGATCCAGGCGTTTGCACCATGATGTAACAGTGTGTTACCCAGCCCACATTCTTAATATAAATGCATCATGGTTTACCTTGCAGATATAAACCTTTTTCGCAGAAATATTATTTTCTCCCAGCCAGGTTAAATACAGGCCGGGTGGCTCAGGGGGTTGGGACCATCGACGCATAGTCCGTGTCCTCCACATAATTGGGGTATTCGAGTTAGATAGTGTCTCACACTGACAATGTTCGCAAACACTGAAAATTAAAACAGAGAGACCAGAGAAGGGAAGTCAAATTAGCACATGGGGCTTGGGGACGCCAAAGAGATTAACATGGAAGAACAAAGTGTACTGAAGCCCAATGAAAGGGCAGGAATGAAAGCATGGAGGCACACCCCAATACAAATTTCAGTCTACCAACTTAATTAGACAATATAGGCGCTCAGCCCACTGTAATAGGGCTGGACCGATGGAGCATTTGGAACAGACGCGCCGGCCGTGGGAGTCCGCCACAGAACACGAGGCCCACAGGGGCACAGCAAAGCGGTTGCTGCCCCCGGGGGGACCCGATGTCCGCGGCGGCCACGGCACACAGTCGGGGCAGTAGGAAGACATGCTCCTACCAAAGGGGTCAATCCATCACGGCATACTTGCCAATAGTGTAACCCCATCAACAAGCAAAAAATGAAAGCTGTTGCCAGCTTCGGTTGCAATTTTCCAAATCTGGTTAGACAATGTATGCCTCAGCCCATTGTAGTGGGGCTGGACCAGTAGAGCATTTGAGAAATCCCTGCGGCCATGTAAGCCGTCGCGGAGCACAAGGCCCCCAGAGACAAAGAAACCCAGCTGCTGACCCCCGAGGGCTGTGGGGGAAAGAGGAATCCACCCACCGCGGCGGCCGCGGCACACAATCTGGGCAGTGGAACAACAACCTCGCGCCCGAGGGTCGGGTCCCCCATGGCTCACTCGCCACTAATGCGGTCCCATTAGCATAGGCTGAGTAGTGTGGGTTCCCCTACTCTCAGATCCCCTAACCCTGGTCCCCAACAGAAAAATGCAGTAAAAAACAGACATAGATGCATGTTGGTGGAAAATTTTTAAGGCCGTAGGCTTATTTTATTTCTACAAATATTTGTACCAATAATATCATGGCAAATAATAAATGGCACCACTCGCTTTTGGGCCCATCGTGTCCGGATGTGTATATGCCCCTCCCACTTCGTGGCTGGTCTTATTTACCCGGGGCATCCGATCCTGGACACGTGCCGCCGCCTACGACATTCTCTGACCGTGTACCGAAGGGAGTACTTGGTGTTCCTTTTCCAGATTCTTTTCTCCTTAACCATTAGCTGGGTGGGTTGGGTGGCAAAACGTTCTTCTCTCCCCCTGATCCAGGTGTTGGGAGCCTACCCGTGCTAGGTGAGCTCCTTGCCTGAATGTGGTTCTCCTTCCTTCTCTGGGGTTTTTATACCCCTTTAGCCCATTGTTACAAGCTGGGGGGGGGGCAGGACTTCCTCCTGGCCCCATGCTGCTGATTCTCGCACCTTACCTCTGCTAGCCTGGTTGCCTGGGCTACACTGCGGGTGGGGGCGCCGACTGGCTGCCCCTCCCTTTATTGTTCACGCCGTTTCTGGTTCCCCCCACCCTTCGCCTATCCCCCCAGGCCCTCCATCGTGCCGCTCTTCGTGCTGCACGGGGCCTGGGGCATAGGCTGAGTAGTGTGGGTTCCCCTTCTCTCAGATCCCCTAACCCTGGTCCCCAACAGAAAAATGCAGTAAAAAACAGACATAGATGCATGTTGGTGGAAAAATTTTAAGGCCGTAGGCTTATTTTATTTCTACAAATATTTGTACCAATAATATCATGGCAAATAATAAATGGCACCACTCGCTTTCGGGCCCATCGTGTCCGGATGTGTATATGCCCCTCCAACTTCGTGGCTGGTCTTATTTACCCGGGGCATCCGATCCTGGACACGTGCCGCCACACCTGAGTGGGTGAAGCCTCGGCCGCTCAGGTCCCCCCCAAAAGAGCGTCCCTATTTGCAACCTTGTTCCGCTAATGCTCTAAAAATGTTATCCGTAAAAATTCGCATCCCTTTGTTGGACAAATGTATTCCATCCCGGTGGAACAGGTCGGGATTGTTCTGGGACAAACCATGTTTTATGAACTGTAGCCCCATGCTTTTGCAGTATTTTTCTACAGCTTTGTTGAGTTTTTTTCTTGCAACTTCGATTGCATGCCTTCTGTGCGCGCCGTACCAAATTCTTCGTGTGATAATCTCTGACATAAAAATTTCGGTTTTCCACCAGCAATGTGCTAGCGCCCTTAGGGACTCGCACATGTTGCGCAGCAGTTCCCCTTTATTTGTTTTGACTAGATCATTTCCGCCCAGGTGGATTACCAGGTACTCGGGTGGATCCCTGAAACCGATCAAATCCGACAACCTGTCGTGGATGTCCTCCCAATGCATCCCAGGAAGGCCCCACCAGGAAGTTATCGTTTTTTTTTTAAAATGTAGACCCTCCCTGAAATCTTCGATCCACCTGCCTGCCCGGGAAATGAATGAATGGCCGACTATCCATGCCGACTTGAATGGGCTCGTATCTGCATGGGGGTGATAAGGAAGAAATCATATCAAATGTTCTCTTACATATCTTTTAAAGCATTGAGACCTCCATCCCCCTATCTTTTTCACTCCTTTCTCTCCCAGGCCTCCTGCCCATGCTGATGTGGCTGCCCCTATTCTAAAGGAATGAGTACCAAATTCGGCCGCCTCCCATCCCGCTGTGGCTATGGTTTTCTTTAGCACTGCCTGGAATTGGTATCTGCTGAGGGCCCTGCCGTCCCTATGGATTAGTAGTTGGCCCCCTACGTTGGGCCGTACCTCGATGAATTCTTGTGTAATGCACCTGGGGCAGTGCCCCCTATCCTTAATACAATTCAGCTCTATTGTTCTGCCTTTTCCCATTTGGTCTGTCTTTGATTTCCTAAGTAGAATAGACATGCCCTTGGACCCCACACAGATGTCCTTTCTTGCCAAGCCGTCCCCTACCACCGTGTTGCGTGCTACTAGTTCCCCGATCCTGAAAGCCCCGTCATATGCTAGCGCAAATGCTTCCCTGAAAAGCTTTGTCTCATAACTATCGCTGCACGTGTTTTCTAACAACTGCAAGAGTTTTATCATTTTGCCAAAATTAAGGGGTCTCCTCCCGTCCGGCTTCTTTCCTTCCAATTTTGCCCAGCCCTTCATTGCATATTTTATCCTAGGGCTGCAAGTTGGGTCTGTCACCCCTGCCACCTTTGCTGTGTATGCGACGGCGGCTAAATGAGCTGCCGCCCAGCTTTTTCTTTTCCCTTGCGCAAATGCTTTTTCCAGGAATGCACACATTTGGTGGGTTGTGATCTCCCCCACATTTTGTAAGCCAGTTTCTTTTAACACATTATTTACATTCCTCTTGTATTGCTTACCGGTCTTGTATGTTATGGCGTTCCCGGCCAATCTTTCTATCACCTGGCCTTGTACCTCCTCTTCTGAGTCAACCTGGTAGCTGACCGTTTTTTCTCCATTGCTTCTAACGGGGCCCATGCCTTTCGTGGCGTGGGCGTCTTTATCCTGTTTGCGTCCGGCCGTAGCTCCCGAAATTTGTCCCACTGGAAACGAGACAAGGCGTCAGCGACCACATTGGTTTCCCCGGCGATATGCCTCGCCCTTAGTGCCACGTTATTATTCAGACACTCCAAAGTAATTGCCCTCATCAATTCCAATACCAGCGGGCATGATGCGCACCCATTGTTTACCACATGTACTACCGCCATATTGTCTGACCACACATTGAGTTCCTTGCTATTCAGCTCTGCCTCCCAAGCACATAGAGCTACCCAGATGGGGAACAGCTCCAATAATGTGATATTACTCGTCCAGGCTGCCTCCCGCCATGCATTTGGCCACCCCTCTGCGCACCAGTTTGTACCCAGGATTTCTCCAAAGCCAAAACCCCCGGCTGCGTCTGTAAACAGTACCCTATTGCTTTCCTCGTTTAGTGGGGAGCACCATATTATTGCTCCGTTGAATGCTTTCAGGAATATACCCCATACTTCCAAATCTTTCTTGATGCCTCCGCCAATTCTCACTCTGTGGTGACCCTCTTTTGCCCCTCTTGTTCGCTGTTCGATCCTTCTCTGAAATATCTTGCCTTGCGGTATAACCCGTCCAGCAAAGTTTAGTTTTCCTGCCAGTGATTGTAGCTCCTTAACCTTGGCCTTGTCTTTTCCCCTTAGGCTTTCAATTGTACTCAAAAGGTCTGTCACCTTTTCTTCCGGGATCCTGCACACTCCTATTTGTGAATCTATTTCTATACCCAGAAATTGTATTCTCTGAGTAGGGCCCATTGTCTTTTCATTCGCCAGCGGAAAACCCCACTCCTCCATTAATGAAATGAATTTGTCTAAGGTTATCCTACATAGCTCGGAACCCTGCGGCCCCACAAACAAAAAATCATCCAAGTAGTGGACCACTTGCGCCTCCTCTAGCTCTTTTGTGAGTGACCATTGTAAGAAAGAACTCACTTTCTCAAAATATGCACATGAGATAGCGCAACCCATTGGCAGGCATTTGTCAACATAATATTCACCCTCCCAGTGCATGCATAGCCACCTCTGGGATTCCCAGCTGACTGGTAGTAAGCGAAAGGCTGATTTTATGTCTACCTTCGCCATCCATGCCCCTTTCCCTGCTTTCCTGACAATCTGCACTGCATCTTGAAAATCCGCATATGTCACTGATGCTGATTCTTGTGATATGCCATCGTTTACTGATGCCCCAGGTGGGTATGATAAGTGATGTATTAGCCTGTACTCACCCGGTTCCTTTTTTGGGACCAGGCCCAATGGTGAGCATATATATTCATCAAATGGGGGGGCCATGTATGGTCCCCCTATCCTTCCCAGTTCTACTTCTTTCCTGATCTTATGGCCCACCAACATTCTGTTTTTTAAGGCAGATTTCAGGTTTTTTGGGATGTATCGGGAACCCTGACCCTCAAAAGGTATTTTGAAGCCCTCCTGGAAGCCCCTCCTGATTGTCTTTGCGATTTCTGTGTCTGGAAACATCTGTAGCCACTTTTCCATTCTTTCAATTTTTACGGGTGTGGCCCCTTTTTCAATACCTTTTTCAGTTCCTTTTCTCCAGCGCCCTGTGCGTGCTAGATGCTGTTCTGGTGCACTTTGCTGTACTATGCTCGCCCCTACAATTTTCACATCTGTGGCTAAACTTGCATTTCTTGCCCCAGCTGCATGGTACCCCGTTTTCAAAGTGTCTGCATTGTGCTGCCTCTGTCCTAGTCGGCCCATTGGCACTTCGCCCGCCCCCTTGCGCTGTTGGCAGTATATTGTTCTGCCAACTTCTCTGTGTGTTGTATTGCCTGCTCCGAAAGCTCTGCTCTCTTGATCTGTCATAGTTGTTCTCGTATCTTCTGTTCCCATATCTATAATCGTGTCTGGAATCGTACTGCCAATATTGCCTTCTTTGATAGCCCCCAGCACTGCTCTGTTCCCTAGTGTCCCATTTTTCTTTTAGTACATTAAATATGTATAGATTGAAATTCTCTTCGTCCCAACCTATGTCCGGGAAACAATCCATTTCCTTTCTAAATTCATGATCATATTCTTTCCATTCATCCCCCCCAAATGCTTTGTAAACTTTTAACACCCTCTGTTGGTATGTTACTAATGACAGCCCATCTTCTGGATATTTCTGCAGGATAATGGTAGACATAATTTGAAAGGCCGCTGTCCAATTATCGAAGTTCCTAGCTACCGGTGCCCTCTTCAGTAATCCCTTCTCATCTTCTTTCATATCCTCCAGTGCTACATTCTGGCCTCTCTTCTGTACGTCTAGCAATGAGAAGATATCTATAAATTCCTTCCTCCATATCTTCTCCTTCACTTTCTCATTAATGTACCATGCTTGAGCCTTTATCGACCGTCCCTGTGCATCCTTCCCCACTGTTGCTCTGCCATATTTCGTCATTACTGTGGCAGGTTCTTGGACTGCTATGCTAGGGACCCCGGCCGGTGTCACCGGTATGCTGGGGAGTGCCCCTTGCGAGGCGGCCCCTGGTAGCCCCCCCTGTCCATTGCCCTGCGTGATGGGTACCCCATTGCCTGAGCCTGAGTCATCAGTTCCCTGGCCACTCCCAGTCCCTTCTGCCCCAGACCTCTTCTGCTTATCCTTGCGTATTACCCCCTTCCATCTCACCCAAGCCTTTAGATGCTCCCTTTCTTCATCTTCGCTACTCTCCTCCTCGTCAGATGTAACTTCCGCCATTTGCTTGGCCCTGTGGTTTTTCCTTTTTTTCTCTTTCCCCTCTTGAACTCTGGGCGACTTACCCTGAACCGGTATGCATTCTTTTAACATTTTTACAATTTTTTCCCCCATATTATCAATTTTTTCTTTACCTTTTTTGTTGGACTTCTTTTGTTTTTTCTTGGGTTGCACTGGCTGTTCCTGCGGCCCCTCCGCCCCTTCTCTTGCCCGTTTCTGGCCTTGCGGTATTATAGCCTCATCTTCGCTGCCGCAGGACTCCTCTAATAGCAAAGGCGACATTGCCCTTGCCTTCTCCTCCTTCTGCATTAGTTCCAGCACCCATTGTGCTCCATATTCTTTTTCTGCTTTTTTAGCCCATGTGCTAAATTCCTGCGCTCTTCTTGCCCTAGCTTCAGCCATTTCCTCCTGTGCTTTTACTCCGGGATCTTCCTCTCTATGTGGTATGAGTGTCAGTTCAAAAAGAATATCGTGCTTGAACCCCCAACCTCTCAGGTATAAGTCAGAACGCTTACTGACTGTGCCACAAAGAATGATTATTTTTCAGAACACTTTCGGAATTTTGTAGTTGGAGGTTTTGGCTTCTGCCGAAATATTGCACTAATTTAGAGAAAAAAGAAAAATTGCAACGAAAAAATGACACACCTAACGTGGGACCAGAACTCGGGTCTCCTGCACTGCTAGCTCGCAGATTTATTGTCTGCGCCACCGGACTCTTATTGCCTGCACCCCTGATGCTGGCGCTTGATTTCCTGCACACGCGTCGGTGGAAGTTGACTGACGCTGCGCCTGACTTCCTCCCCTCTGGTGCCTGACTTCCTGCAGACGCGGGATTAGGAAAACGTAATTATTCTTCGCACACTTTCAGCATTTCGAAGTTAGAGTTGCCAATACGGGGGTCGAACCCATGACCCTAGCGTTATTAGCACCATGCACCAACCAACTGAACTAACTAGCCAGAACAATGTCCCAGGCGTCCAAAGGCAACACACGCATCTGTTGCGCCACGGTAAATGCTCGCAGCAAGCACAGGCACCTGAGCACTGAGTTACGACTGGGCGCCCCTCCGACCAAGCACAGGTACCTGAGCCCTGCTTATTATTATCGACAGTGCGAGATATTTATTTCTTGACCTCCGACAGACAAACGGCTGCGCCCTCTCCTTTAAACGCCTTCCCGCGGCTCGACCCGAACTCACCGCAGGGCTCTGGTCCCGACTTCACTCCTCTGCCGTGGCTCCTCTCCCGATGATACCTTCGCGACGAGGCTCCGGCGTCGCGCCGCTGCCCGCTTCTGGTCTTCTCCTCGACCGGCGCAAACTCCCGCTTCCAATTCTCACAGAGTTCACTGCAGAGGGGGAGAAACAATGGAGACAACGGAATCCCGAAAAGCCCGTAGAGGCAAAACGTTCTTCTCTCCCCCTGATCCAGGTGTTGGGAGCCTACCCGTGCTAGGTGAGCTCCTTGCCTGAATGTGGTTCTCCTTCCTTCTCTGGGGTTTTTATACCCCTTTAGCCCATTGTTACAAGCTGGGGGGGGCAGGACTTCCTCCTGGCCCCATGCTGCTGATTCTCGCACCTTACCTCTGCTAGCCTGGTTGCCTGGGCTACACTGCGGGTGGGGGCGCCGACTGGCTGCCCCTCCCTTTATTGTTCGTGCCGTTTCTGATTCCCCCACCCTTCGCCTATCCCCCCAGGCCCTCCATCGTGCCGCTCTTCGTGCTGCACGGGGCCTGGGGCACACTTCCCATTTACTGGCTGAGAGCGGTGTTATCCTGCTCTTACCCTCATGCAATTTCTTGCAGGTTGCCCCGCCGTGTGAGATCCAAAATCCTCAGTCTGCGACTGCTGCTAAATGCTGCATCTAACGTCAGGCCTCCATTTATGCGTGTTCAGAGCGAAGCTGCGCCTCCACGCGTCATTGTACACTGAGCCATCACTTGGGGGCGGGAACTTAGCCTAACTACGGGTGCGGATATGTGCCACTAATAAGACACATACTAGGTCCTTATCTCTTTGGCCGGTGGTGTAAACTATTTTTAAAAAGTAAATACGCGCGGAGCCATGGAAGGTGCACCATCACGAAATATGGCAAGGAGCACGGTTAGTAGTGGTGGTGTTGGTACACTAAGGATAAGAGTGTCTTAACAGAGCCATGGATTACCGCACAGTGCTGATATATACAAAAGGACATCTCCAGGGTGAACCGAAGGAGAATTCAAAACACGTATGTCAGCTATATAAATAACAAGGTACCGTCTCAACCCGGGATCTCAGTGCTGGCACCCAAGAAAAAAGGGGGAGTTTGCCTGTTTGCTCTATTAACCACTGTGTGTGGAATAAAAGCGAATACATTTCTAAGATGTTACTAACAAGACACACCCGTGGGGCCACCCCGGAGGAATGAAATCTGATAACTGAAAAACAGCGCATACCATTGGATGCGCAAATTTACTCAAAGGGCCCACTGATGTTAGCTAAGGAAAGTCTTCCATGTGCTTAAAGGTCCCTTGTAGGAGCTACTGCACACTGCTGTTAGCGTTGCAGCAAGAAGGATTATCCATCACCAATTCCACCACACAGAAGAACCCTACCAAACCACTTCCAACTGTACACATACATAAATGGGCATATAGCCTTTCAGCGGAGCAGTATGGGGGAGAGTGGTTAACACCCCAGGTGTTCCTATATTCAATGACAATGGGCCTCATTACAACCTGTCAGGTTTGGACCGCAGTGATTCCGTGACGGCGGTAACAAAGTTTCCGTGTCCGCAAGGTTGCGGAAAGACCGTCCGATTACGTGCTGTCGGTCGCGCGCACCACACGGATGCGGAAACGTTGTTACCGCCATCACGGAAAAAGCCACGGAAATGGACAAAGCGCTGCCACAAGTAGCGCAAAAACCGTGTCCACCTCCATCGCCACGGACACGGAACCGGAAATACCATGATCGCCAAAACAGGAAACAGAGAGGCGGCCATCATATAAAGCACAATCCATTGCCATCCAGAGTCAGCACAAGCAGAATCCACACTGTGAGAAGGCAAAAGGGACCACCAGCATGTCTGCCAGGATTTCAGCTCAGAGGCAGCGCAAACAGCGCTTTAGTGAGGCGGAGCTAACTGTTCTGGTGGAGCATATAGTGGAGCATGCATAGATGCTGTTCAGTGCCGATCAACAGCGTGCCACACAGCAGCGGAGGAAGGAAGTGTGGGCGGAAGCAGCACGCAAGTGCACTGCTGTGGGCGTGACTGTGAAGAGCGTCAAGGACTGCCACAAGCGGTGGGACGACCTCAGGCTGAGGGTTCGGAACCTGATCTCCACACACCGCTAACGCAGCAGTGGGACAGGTGGAGGACCCCCTTCCACACTGAGGCTGCAAGCATGGGAGGAGCGTTGTAGCAGTGTCCTCCACCTTGAGGGCATCCATGGGATCGGGGAGGCTGAGGCAGGAGTGAGCCCACCTGCAGATGCTGGTAAGTGGTGAAACATGAATGCCACATGAGAATATGTTGATGGCATGACTGGGCTAAAGGACCCATTAACAACCCCCCCCACCCCCCAAGCAGTGCATGACTGGGTCAAAGGACCCATTAACAACTCCCCCCCCAAGCAGTGCATGACTGGGCCAAAGGACCCATTAACAACCCCCCCAAGCAGTGCATGACTGGACCAAAGGACCCATTAACAACCCCCCCCCCCCCCAAGCAGTGCATGACTGGGCCAAAGGACCCATCATGATCCGTATGGAAACCAATAGCACAACAATGCATACCCCCAACAATCAGATGCATGTAACTAACACTATTGAATGATCAACCTGTATGATGCATTTGATGCACCCATCAGCCACCACCACAACACTAATTGCATGTCCTCTGTGTCCCACAGCCGTGTCAAGTGACAGTGATACTGCACAACAGGCCAGGCAATCTGCACCGGCACGTGTCCAAGCCACCGCCCCTGCACAAGAGGATGCTGCCAGCAGTTCGGCATCTCTGCCCCCAGTACCAACTGCAACAAATGTGCCGGCCACCACCACCAACATCCCCAGTGTCTCCACGCTGCCCGAGTTAACACAGATGCCACGGGAACCCATTGTGCCCACCCAAACCAACACAGAAGGCAGCTGCACTGCAGAGGAGGCGGCCTGTAGTGACAACAGTGCCCCGGCAGAGCACTCTGATACTGGGCCACAGGGGGAGATGCCCACATTTGATGACCTGGGATCCTTCCATCAGCTGGAGTTTAGTCCCACATCACTCCGAAGTCCCATGAGGTCACCCATCCCATCTATGTCAGAGCTTAATTCCCGCATGCAGCGGATGGAGGAGCAGCAGGCTACCCTCACCCAGCTGGTGGAGAGGCAGCTCGAAGAATCTAGGCTGCAGAGGGAGTGCTACAGCACGTCAGTGCGTCGCCTATCAAGGTCCATTGGACGCTTTGCCAGCACTATTGTCACCCTGGCACGCCATGTGCGGGAAGGTAACGACAACACCTCCAGGCTCATAGAGTCCATGTTCATTGGGCAACAGGCAAATATTGCACTTATGCCATCTATACCTGATTGTGTGCCATCCAATACCACCACCCCATCCAGCTCCACTACTGCCAGTCCAAGGAGGCTCTCGAGTCGGCTAACGGGGCTCTCGGGCAAGGATGCACAGGCACAGAAGCGCACACGGAAGTGATGGCATGTGTGTAGGGCACTGCAGGACACACGTGGACTTGAAGGGTGTGAGGGGTGGGTACGTTTGGGTGGTGGGGGAGGTTGTTTTGGGTGTTTGAACATTGGGGCCTGGGTGGGGGTGGGTACGTTTGGGTGGTGGGTGGGCACGGTTGTACAGCTTCCCTAACCATTGCACCTCCTTCCCTGTTGTTAATTCATCAATATATCATCATTTGAAATCAAAGCATATATGTGTGGACATCTATCATTTCATTTGCAGTACAACAAATCATTTATTGTCATCACCATGTCCATGCATTGCTGTGAATGTGCTGTGTCTCAAAAGTAAATGCGAATCAGTTCATCCCGTGCTCTTTGGCCATCAAGTGGACCCCCAGGGAGAGGTGGTGCCATCCCATCCCCATCCCCATCCCCATCTCCTTCATCTGCGTCTGGGGGCATTGGGATGTTCCTGCGCAGGCAGAGATTGTGCATCATGGCACATACGAGCGTGATTTTACCCATTTTCACTGGGCTGTACAGCAGTGATCCGCCAGATCTGCTCAAACAGCGGAACCGGGCCTTCAGCAGTCCGAATGTCCTCTCAATCATTCCACGTGTGCGGACATCTGCACTATTGTACACCTCTTCATGCCTGTTCCTTGGTCTCCGTCCAGGTGTCATCATCCATGGCGTGAGTGCATATCCAGCATCACCTACATGGGATGTAGATGGGGGGACATGTCAGTGTTTGTTGTCTCATGTCTTCATCTGATGCTGTGCTATTTTGTATCATTGTTCATTCATGCATGTGTGCCATGCAGTGGTTGGAAGTGTTTATCGGCCATCACAGTGGATGTAGCCAAATGGATATTGACCTACACATTTACGTGCATGTGTACTCTGCCCTGCTGGTGACATTTGATTGTGAGTATGGCATAGTGCAGTGATGTGCACACATGGCAAAGTCACTCCACTGTAATGAAGTAGCTAATGCGGGACGTCTCATTTACAGGCATCATGTGCATTGGGAGGGCAGTGTTCCATTTGTGGGTGGGTGTTTGCAGTGGCACAAGGTGTATGGGACAGTGACAGTATCGGCTGTGTGTGTCATGTGGCAGGGTGTGTACGGGCACACTGTGTTGACCTGTCATGTCTTCCTTTGGGATGTTTGGGATCCGCTGTCTATTTGGTTGATGGCAGGGGGGGGTGATGCATGTGCGGTCACAGCGGCAAACTCCCATTGCTCATTGGCCTGGAGACACACACACCACTTCAACAGGGTCGGAGCATTGTCAGCTGTACTCACCTAATAGCCATGTGTTTTGTCCAGCATAGCGTTCCATGTACTATGGCAACGTGGAATTCCGCAGTACCATTGAGTCATGGGTTGAGCCTGGGAAACGTGCGCAGCAGTGTGTAATCAGTAGCGTGGCATCACATACCATCTGTACATTCAACGAGTGATACTGTTTCCTATTGCGGAACACCATCTCAATTGCACGTGGTAGTCAGCTCAATGTGGGTGCAGTCAACTGCACCTATGCAAGTTGGCATGCCTGCTATGACATGGAAGGCCAACTTGGTGGCAATGACCTCGGGGAGGGTGCGGGGTAGGGCTATGTGTTCCGACACATGGCGCAACAGGGCATCCAGTACCTGTACCAGGATTTTTGAAAAACAGGGTTGTGATATACCGTGCAGCTCACCGACCGTGTGTTGATAGGTGCCAGTGCCAAGGAAATGCAGCACAGACACAACCTTCAGGAGGGGGGAGGGTGGCGGTGGGGGTGTCTATGTGGCTGCTGATGTTGTCCTCAATCATGGCAGTGATGTACAGGATTGTTGGACGGTCCAGCCGGTATAGTATGTGGATCTGTCCTGGGGTAAGGTTCCAGGGTGAGGCCCTGATGCGTGGTATTGCAGGCTGCCTGCGGTGTTGTGCCGGCTGGACAATGGGGTTTGCCATAGGTGCAGGGTTGGCTGGTTGGCGCATGCACCTCCTCCGCCTCCTCCTCCTCCTCTGCACCATTACTGCCATCATGTGCAGTGCTGCCTGTTGGTTGAGTAGGCCCAGTCCAAGTGCTACTAGAGCTGCTGCCTGCATGGTTTTGTGTTGTGTTGGGCTGGGCTGGGTGTGGCCCTTTTGTAGGCTCCCAGTTTGCTGCTGGGTCCAGCTGGGCTGATCTGGTGCACCTGTGCCCTGATTCATTTCAGCAGGAACTGTTTAACGTCATGTTCGCGTTGGCGGCGGTACCGCCACCGTGATCACGGTTTTAACGCCATTTTTCTGGCGGTGTTTCCATGTCCGTGCTAGTTGTGATGCTCGCGGTGTTTCGTATTGCCGGTAACGGAGGGGTTTCCGTGCAGGTGGACTTTACGGGACCCTTAACTCCGCGGTGGCGGTTGGGGGAGGTGCTATTTCCGGGGCCGTGGGTCATGATTGGGCGGAAACGGTGCCGGTATGGTTATACCGGCAGCGTCAATTCCGGACCGGAGCACTTGTAATGAGACCCAATGTGACTGAAAGCCTACTAGATGTACCAAATGTCACTTTTGCACTCCCCAGAATGTTTACAGTTCAACAATCTACCTCAGTGTTTAACATGTTGCCTACCTCAGTCTCTACGTAGTAACAGGTTCTTCTTACCTTACAACTCTAAATGAACAAATTAATGTACATTATGTTTTTTCAGTGAGTAGTGAACAACCTGTAATGCCTAACCCCACAAATGCCTTGTCTAACGACTCCCAATCCACACTGTGCAATAGTTTAATGATCCAGCCTTTACCACCACATGTACAGAGTCATTATATGACAAACATAGGTAATGCAAAACCCTGTTAGAGAAATGACAATTTCCGTGGCGCATTGATAGAAGAAAACGGCAAACATGCCACTATAAATATGATGCATATCATGGTTTAGGACTGGATAAGGTGGAGGACCTTCGCCATCTCGGGCACTCAAATAGCTGGTACTCTGACATGAGTGCCGTGGGAAGGAGAACAACTAACAGGGGTTGCTATGTGTGTTCCTTAATGCCACACACATCTGGGGCGCTCAAGGTTTTAGTACCCCAAGAGGTACCCTTAGTAGAGTCACAATGTCTCATCCACCTTGTACTATGTAGGTTGATGGGCACCTTTCCGGCACTCAGCGTGAAACTAAAACTCTTGGATCTAGACAGCTGCAAATGCAAGACGGGATCAAAAGACCCAAAATGCTTCAAGGAACCCTTCCTAGCCATAGAAGTAACTCGTTTCATGGTAAACAAGTGGAGAGAAACAACTTTCATGTGCAAAGCAGAGGGACACCATGGTCATTCTGAAGAGATGTTGGCATTCGCAGAGAAAACATGTGCACAAATATGGACAGAACATATCACAAAGCGAACATGGGCCCCTGCCATCGAAAAACCAGTGAAAGTACAGCAAGAGGACAATTGATTAACTTTGTTTCTATGGTGTAGGGGATGTCTCTGTAGGGTCCAACCAACATTGTAACAGAACCGTGATCATTCCAGATCTTAAAAAAGGATCACTGATGGACTACTACTGGGTTTGTGGCAAAAAGGTGTACTTGCACCCCCTGCCATCATGGAGGGGCTATTGTTCGCTTGCAATGCTACATTCAGCCCTGTTGATAGTACCCGATAAGCACCTGAAGGGGGAACCATTGCCTGATGATGGACAAGCAACTGCTGAGTCAACGCAAGTTATTCCTATGGCATCACCCCGCGCGTTCGCATTCTCCTAGAGAAAAAGCACCATGACTGTCGCTATGTACTTGACCTCCTCACTGCCACGGAGGGCAGAGTTTGCAAAATGATCGGGAGTTCATGTTGCATGTTCATACCTTCTACAGACGCTGAGAATGGGACACTGTCACACGTAATAGCAGCAGTACATGAACTCGGAGTGAAAATGAAAAAGGAAGCATGAATACAATAGGATGACTGGGTAAACATGGCCTTCAGCTGGGTGCTGTCCTGGCTTGGAACAGATATGAAAATGCTAATACCTATCATCATGTTAATTTTGATGATTTTCTGTGTATGCCAGCTGTGTCTCTGTTGTTGTGCTAAGGTAGTACCTAATAGTGCAATGATGATGGTGACAACTGGGAATGGTAATAGTACAAAGGTACCTCATGATACACTAGAAGTGCAAATACAGACAGGAGAAAATGATGGTCCCAAATATCGTATGGTTGCTATATACCATGGTCATGGGGATGAGGTGGACACTTTATATCACACGACTATTGCACCCCCACCGGACCCCGAGAATTACAAGAAGGTGTGGGTAGATTCGGCAGGGGATGTGGGATGCATATACATGACCTGTACCCCGGAACAATATGCACAGCGTGGGGAAAGCCTGAGGAGCGTGTGTAGAGCATGGATGCCCATAAAATGTAGTCCAGCATGGGAGGAAGCAGAGAGGAGGGCAAGCAAACAAAGTAATGGAGGGGGGAAATTCATTCCCATATGAGCAATGAAAGGGGGAAATGTTGGGAAGGAAATGATCCTATCCCACCCCCGTAGGGGTGTCCGAATTAGGTAAATTTTGTACGAAGAAAAGGGGGAGCAGCCCCCAACTACAGGGTGCATATAAAGGCCTGATAGCGCATAGAAATAGGTGAATAGCATAAGCCATGTCATTTCCCCGCGACTCTATTTAGTATTAGGTCCAGAACAGACATACTGAGAACTGCGGTGCTGGCATCCTGAGTTCACACAGGGGTGCCAAGCCATCAGCACATCAAGCCATTTACGCACAAGCCTTGTTCCTGCGGAAGTCCATTTCCCTTCTCTCCCTCCACTGTTGCGAATGTCCAGTATCACATTCAGGAATGAGCCCGGCACAGAGCGTGAGACAGTACCAGTCCCTGAGATGCACCCATCCATCGTCACTAAACTGCCATTGGGCCTCTGGCTCCCACCCAGCCAGTACAGAACTAGCCACTCTCCACTGACCCGACCACCTGGTCATAACCTATCCAAGGTGCCCACCACACATCCACAACCTGGCACGACTGTATATCTTCCCAATAACAAGACACGTCTCCTGTAACACGAGGTACCAGGGAGGATAAATTAGAGATCAATCCCCCGGGGGGAGGCTTTGGATGCGGGAACTGTGGTATTAATGAAGCCCTGAATGTGGGGGTACATAATTGTATTTCATCCCCCTTTCTCTTAGTCACCCCGTTCATATGATATTCCGAGGCCTGCCATGATGAATGAATAACTAGTTCCTGTTGTTTAACTTAGATAGAGTGTTTCTAATGTCTGCCCTGTCCATCACCACAAGGATGAGTCCAGCTGACCCACGTGCACCAGGATTGACTGGGAAGAAACAGCCAAGTAGCGCCTGGCATCCCCTATGGAGCAGGCTTTGATATATGTCTGCACCAACCAGCTGTGTGAATATCTACTGTATACGGTTTTGTCACTGATGATGCGTTTGGTCTTTTTAGTGTGCTGCTTGTGTAATTTTGAGCAGAGCGCTCTTGGTCAGCAGAGTTCTTTGCTGGCATTTATATTATAAAACTTTATTATCCTTGCAAAACTATCCCCTTGCTTTATTCCCTAGCGGGTTATATTTACTTTGGAGTGAACGTTCAGAGGTCTAAGGCTTCAGATTATAACAGAAATCGGTACAGAAACCGGTGCAAGCAAAAGTCTGAAAACGCAGTCACTTTGAACCTATATAGCAGCAAGATCATGGCAGGTGCAGAGTTAATTTTTATATCCATGAACAAAACATATTCCAGGCTAGCTAAAGAATGTTGTATGATAGAACTTCACACTTTGCTTATCAGGAACGAACAGCACAGAAAGTATGCTTTGTGAGAAAAATTATTTGTGTTTTCCAAATGCGCAGACGCTTTAAACCTCTGCAGCAGGAAGACGCTAAGAGTCAAAGGGTTAATCTCTTGCATTTATGTAATGAACACCTTTAGGAACTTAAAATATTTCATACGCTAGAAGACCACACTTGTTTTAGTACAAACGAAGCCAGATAAGAGTTGACAAGAGTTGAAAAATGACTGAGGCTGTTTACAGCCGGCTGCATAGCTTACAGAGAAGAGGGTTGTAATTCTGCCAAAACATTCCTTTCTTGTTTAAAAAAGTACAGAAAATAAGATCGCAGCACATGAGAATGTTGCAGAATAAATATATTTTCTTGAAAAAACTGAAGTGCGTAGTTTGGCAGTCAGCCAAGAGAAAGCACACAGAAGATACATGTTTTGAAGCATTGCTCTGAACAGAGATACGGTGTCCCGCTTAAAGGAATCAGAAGATTAGATGATGCATTCCAGAGGCTAATTCACAGGAATAGCTTCCAGTTTGCGCTGAAGAGATGACAATGAGTAATGATGAAACAAACAGATGCTAAAGGAAGCCCTTGTTTTTGACTTGAAGTGGGTGAAGAAAGTTAACCCCTTAGTGGTGGGTGTGTTGAAAGAAATTAAAGCTTTAGACTGAGGGATTTAATGGCTAGAATTTAGTTTTGAAAAATATTTTCTCTATGATTTCAGGCGGTTCACAAAGGTGAAGTCATGCAGGCTAGAGAAAGCTTTAATAAGATATTGTTTAAAAGATTGCATAAGCTGTTTTTCATTGTTAGAAAGACTAGTATGGAAGTTTTATGCATGAGCTGGGGTGAGCCGTGCTGGAACACTTTTAGGATTACATGAGTTGTTTTTTTATGGGGGAATTGTTTAGTCATATTAGCTCAGTCGCAATGAATGCTTTTTTGATGGAGGTACAATGAGAGTGCCCCCTAAGTTGTTAATTTTATATGTGGCAAACAGCGGTCCCTTGCTGAAAAAGAAAAGGGGACATTTAGGAGAGACATGAGTTATTGAGAAACATGCACAGATTGACTGTGCCAATGAGAAAGGAATTAGATATTAAAAGGATTTTTTATTGCACCATTAAGAGGAAAAGAGATAGATTGCCGAATGCAAGCTGGAGGGTGTTTTAGGCAACCAGAATGAGGAGAAGACTGGGAGTTGGGAATTAGAAAAGTATTGCAATGCAATGGTAGCATCAAGTAAAATGCATACAAGTTTACTAATTTGCACCAAATACATTTGGAATACAGTAGAAAGGTGCCAAGCAAGGGAGCAATGTTTCCTGTGCTGTATATTATGTCTGTAAAATGTGAAGTCATTCGGAGACAAAAGCAGAAATAATGTGTCTAGGATCACACAGGTTGAGAGAAGTGTAGCCGAGATTCAAAATTTTATTTTGAGTGAAAAATGTGGCAAAAAACAGACCAATGTGCTAGTGGATTTTTTTTGATAAGGTACAGCAAATATCTATGGGGGAGGCAAAGGATAAATTAATTAAAAGGCAATTTTTTGTTTGCTGACAAAAACATGATAAATATATGTGAAAATGAAACTTTTATATTTTAGCATAAAAGAAGCAGTAAACATTGAAGGACGTGCTTGCAAGCCGTACTGACATGAGCAAGCATTCATGTAGGTGCACTGACATGGGAGAACATGCAAGCACAGACACACTCATGCAAGCACACACACACATGTGCACACATGACTTTATGGAAATATAGGTGATTAGTACACTACAGACAATGCAACCTTGCATACATGCATACATACACACACACACACACACACACACACACACACACACACACAGGATGCTTTTGTTTTTACAGTTAGCATAACAGCTGATGTGGAAAATACAAACAGCTAGTAATCTTTAAAGAAAAACAGAAAGGGCAGAAATGTGCGTGTTTATTTAAAAAAAACGGAGGTGTTTTGTCAAAAACGAAAAGCGAGAGTGGGAACAATAATTATATTTTACTGCGGTTTATATCAAAGACTGTTTGAAGTGGATATGAAGGTGTTTTGGGAGCAAGTGGGAGTAATTGTGAGATCACCAGAGAAGAATGCAGCAGTTATCGCACATTCTGTGCAGACTCAAGGAAAGTCTGCGAAAGTCAAGGCTGGTTCAAACAAAGAACATTTTCAGGTATGCCGTGGGAAGGATGGTGCTGGCTAGTGATGGAGAAAGTCAGGAATGCAGCAAGCAGTAGGAGCTTCATAAGTTAATAATTACGTATTAAACAGATTAAGGAAAGAATGGGTGTATGCTAAAAAGCAAAGGCAACAGATTTTGGAGGAAGAAATGGCTTGTAGACCAAGGAAGAGGAGGCTTTTCAGAATAGCCGAAGGCAGTAACCAAAGTACGCAGGATGGGCAAGTTAGGAGATTCCCTCCTGTAGGATGGTCATGTGAAGTGACAGGGAATAAAGAGCGCACGTGTGGGAGACAAAGGTATGTACAGAATGGGCAATTCTCAAGAGGAGGGGGGACAGCTCATCCTCCAGCTTATAGCCCTTAAGGAAGAGATGGGTTTGCCCAAGATCAGGCGGTGCATCAGACACAAGCACCGCGGACATGGCAGGTTTTGCAGTCAGCAGCCTGCACTCATGCAGATACGACAGAGTGCACACTGTACACACATATGAAAGCCAAGAATATGCAGTATGGACAGATCTAAACATAGGAGGCTTGTTCTGCCTCTAGCATAGAGACTTTTCTGTGGATAGGTTGATTTAAAATAGAGACTAAAGAGATGATAAGCCACACTAGTTGGGGACAAGAGATGTCAGACCAAAAGGGGGAAAACTGTGATGGAGAGCCCGGCACTGCTGCATGTGATCCTAAAGGGAGGGATGTTCTTAGACAGACAAAGAAGTGGAATGGTCGTACCTACACCTACCTAAACCGAGGACACCAAAGCCTCTGGCGTGGCCAAGACCGACCTAAAAAGGTGACCTTTTAGTAAAGAGGGGGGGACAGCACACCCCCTAGTATATAGCTCACAAGTCAAGGAAGGGCTTTTTGCCCAGAATCAGACATTATATCAGATATGAGTGCTGAGAAATGAAAACAGGCACAGCAACCAGGAAAAGTGCACAACAAATGTACTGCAAGGGCAATTGTTGTGAGCCCCATGCAGATTCAACAAATATGTAAAAACAAGATAAATATTGTCACCCAGGATAGAGGTTATCATTATGAAAGGAAGGAATCCTTTTATAGAACAGGTGTATGCATGCACCCACAGTGGGATAGCCTCACAGGGCAACCTGATGTGCTAAGAATTGATTAGTGGCACTAGCCCGAGAATCATTATGGGAAAGGGAGAACAATTTTTGTTCTAGTGGTAAACATTGGGACTGTATGTACATGACGCGAAGACAGAAAGGTGTTGAATGATTATCAGAATATTGAGGGTTTTATTGAAGACTATAAATTCAGTTTTCTTGCCTAGTTATGAATTAGTAGTCTCTGGAGGAGAGTGTGTTATGATGAATGTTTATTATATTTGCAACAGACACCTGCCAATGTTTTGAGAAAGGGATTGGATGATAAAATTTAAACATGATGATTTTGTTTAGTGAATTACGGATAGTGTGTTCCACTTTTTGGAATGCACCATGTGAATGTGGGTGAATTCATAGTGGCATGCACAGGGCAAGAGACCCTACAAAATGATTCTGGTAGAACCAGAGGTTTTTATTGTTGTAATTAAAGCATAGTGTTACACATGCTTATATGGCCTAGTGGAGAAAAGAGGAGAGAATATTTGATGGATTTTAGTCTCAGACCACGGATATTTATGAATAAAGAGGGGGGACAGATGACCCCCATCAAATTAGAAACAGACATAGTATAAGAAAAAATGGCTTATGATCAAGCAAATTGACAAATAGGGTAGACCATGGAGGACAGTAATGGTGCTCATGACAGGATATAGGTAGATTGACGTAACTGATGATGACATATCTAGATAAGGTTTAAACAAAAGATAAAATGCTGTTTCTTTAAGAACATCAAACACTGGAAAAAGGGAAAAATCTTATTGCATGTAGCCATAATAAAATGGAGTTCAGTATAATTTTAGGAAGACTTGGGGAGAGTGCCAAAATGTCAGGTAGACTATGGGCCTTTTTGGCATGGGTCCAGAAAAATGAATTAGGAGAAGATGAAAAATAAATAATGAACTTTAAACAGTATAAAATGCAGAATAAATATATTTTCTTGAAAAAACTGAAGTGCTAGTTTGGCAGTCAGCCAAGAAAACACACGCAGTAGATACATGTTTTGACGCATTGCTCTGAACAGAGATACAGTGTCCCACTTAAAGGAATCAGAAGATAAGATGATACATTCCAGAGGCTAATTCACAGGAATAGCTTCCAGTTTGCACGCAAGAGATGACAATGAATAATGATGAAACAAACAGATGCTGAAGGAAGCCCTTTTTTTTACTTGAAGTGGGTGAAGAAAGTAAACCCCTTAGTGGCGTCATTTGGGTGAAATAAATAAATAGATAAATAAAAAAAGAATAAAATGAAGACATGATTGTATGAATGAATGGATATTAAAATAATAAAAGCATAAAATAAGTAAAAAATCCAAATTTGGAAAACAAATAGCTTCAATGAAGGTTGGTGGCCAAAATTGAAAAAGTTGTGTATTTTAATAAAAAGTTAATATGATCAATGGAGGATCAATGGAGGACCAAAGGAGACGATGGGCCACAATCATTCTTATTATTTAGGAGAATTCTCTACAGAACTGATTCAAAGAACTTATGAGAGTAAGTAAACTATAATTATTTGAATGTAGTTAATGGTGTTGGTTTATATTTTATAGATGAAGATCATGGACCTTTAGTGAACATAGGAGGAATGTCTGCATTGCCTTAATATGGGAAGAGACATTATACCACGACAGAGGTGAGTACTAGTGAATAGGGAGAGAAGAAAAGAGGTCAGTACCGATTCAGATCGCAGTGTGAAGACACACTGTGGAACCTTATTAAAAGTAAGAGGACCCAGATGAGTAACAGAAAATAAGGGCAGTTAGAGATACAGTGTTTCAATTATGTAGCCTTTTTTCCGAGATAGGTCCAAACAGGTGTGAGCATAAGAGTAGCATATAGATGCAAGCATGGCCACCTCAGACAAGGCAGGACATCGAAGATATCAAATAAAAGGTGGGTAACCTTTATACATTTTTGATAGTTGGCAGGATGCCAAAAAAGGTAGATTTGGCAAACTAATAGGAAATATTTAAGATAGGCAAAACAATGTAGTTTCATGATAAAATGTGAAGGCACATAGTAGGAATCCGTGCCAAGTTCTAGAAAAACAGGGGAAGGCTAGATTAGTGTAGAGAGTTAAGCAGGACACAACGCGCAGCAAAATGTTTATTGTGTCTCAGACAGGATGAAAACACAGCACAGAAAGGAAATGACCATGGTCCTACGCGATTGAAAGCACATTCAGCTGACCAGAGGAAGCACATTCAGCCGAGCAGTAGAAACCAAGTTCCACTAAGCAGACGAAGACCATTCAGCTGCGCAGGGAAAAAACCAAGAACAGGTGTAAATTTTGTACAGGTTTAATAAATAAGGTTCTTTCTTATGTGCACCAACGAGTCAGAGAATGCTTCGAAGTTAAATGGGCTGAAAATAGCGAGAAACGATTCTAGTAAATATATTTTGTTAGCAATAAGGAGAAAGGGTTTATGATTGGGAAGAAACCTGACCCCCTTGCCAGTCCACGAATGGCTTTAGTCTCTATTTTGATTTTCTACAGAGAACAGGGATACCTACCAGCAATGTCCTCTTCTGCTACGGATGCACCTAGAAGACAGAAATAAAAGATGCCTTTCTTTTAAATGCCTTTCTTAAATGTGTTTGTTTGTTGTTATTTTTGTCTCCTTGGTCTGAAAGTGTAAAGAGCAAACATATCCTCTGAAAGGATCAATAATTTTTGTGAAAAGAAGCACATAAGACATAAGGGCAAAAATGCATTTATTGCCTAAGAACTAGACGCAGGTGAATGTGTTTATTGAAAACACACCAGGTCCCGGTATTAGACAGCATACATTAAGAAAAAGTAAAAGTGTACACAAAAGGGAGAGGATCAGTAGCTGTGTGTTAGACGCTCCTCTGCACATCAGAACACTGCTAGCAGCCCCACAACACCTTCCCCGGGTTCCCACACTACTCCCCCCAGGTTTCGAGACTCACGTGATTTGGTTGTCCCAAAGGACCGAAAGCTCCGTACCGAGTACAATGTACGTACCCGGTTGCAGCCCTTCCTGCATTGGTAGTTGCCGTGGAGAGCACACATAAGAAGGGCGGCAGAACGCTTCCGCATCGAACAGTCGTCCGCTCATGTGACTCAGAGCGGCATTTCCCACGTGACGATGGAGGGCGTCACGTGACCCGGAAGCGCCCAGTACATAACGATTGATGCACGGAGCACTCACCGCTTCTCAGCTGTCTTTCGACTCTGTTTGGCGCTATGTCTGGACTTTGTTTTGCTGGTTTACCTCGACTCTGGATCACTCACCTGGACTCCCTCGGATTATCCTTTGTACCTTTGCTTGGAACTGTTGACTCATCACTGAACCTCGGCCCGTCCCTCACTTGCCTTTGGATCATCCCTTTTGAACTTTGCTTGTCTTCACTACGCCATTGCCCTTTGAGGGTTCACGCTAAGACTCCAGCCCTTGGTTAAGATGGGCTGTCCTGTACCCACGTGTGACTCCGGTCCCCGTTGTTCTGGGGACTACCTCTCATCTGAGTCTCAAACCTCCTTCACTAGGTCTCCCGGGTTTTCCAACCACCGGATAGGTAAGATTATTCAGACCCTGTGATTCTTGTATTCTATTGTATTTGCCTGGTACTTAACCCCGTTCTTTCTGCAGCAGCATCGGTGTTCCTGAGGTTCCATGGATCCGGGAAGCAACATCTCCCACCTGTGGCTCCAAAGGTCGCACAGCGGGGTTCGTTTAGGTTCCCCTGTGCGTCATTTGGGGACGGAGGTATCAACGGTCTACATGACACTCAAGTCAGAACACTGTGGTAGATGAAGAACCAAAATATATGGTGTAGCTTGTTTCGAAGGCAGGAATGTTTGAAAGACATAGGTTTATTAAGGGTTGGTTCGAGAAGAAGTATTGATGATAGAGACATTTATTTTTCAAAGGAAACTCATTCAGCTTTTTATTATAGGTGGATGAAAGAGGAGGAGTATACATTGGGAGATTAACGGCACTCGACCCTATGAGCATAAAGAACGGTTAAGGAACCCAACCAAAATGCTCAGTTGAAAAATTACCCACGTTTGAAAAAACTGTTTCAGCCAAAGCTCCACCATCCTTGTTTCCCCCAGAAAAAATGAACTAATGCTTTTCCAATCGACTGATCTTTGATGACATGAATCAAATGTATCATTGCTAGATAAAGACAATGGACTCCTGGCCCAGGCATTGAAAGGGCCTGGGAGACTTGCTGCAAAGCAGCCCAAAGGACAAAAATGATCAGATCAGGAAAAACAATTTTTGGACATTGAAGATGACAAACGAATATGAATCGGGTGGAAGACACGTCGGTGGAAACTGTACTAATAAAAAGAAAAATGAGAAAATGTATGAGGTAGACAACGAAGAAACAAGATACTGAAATGTCATTATGGGGTGGGAACAATACAGAGATGTGCAGTAAAAGCCACATGTGAAGTAATTTGTGAAAAGGGCTGCTGGGTTTCCTCAAAGTAAAAAAAACTTCTTTTGATTCTCATAATGGCTGTAAATGACCTGTTGTATAATGTAGTATACATAATTAAACTGGGTAATAAAAGTAGGACACATATGAAAGTAAACAAAGGTGTTCTTTAGGGACACATACATGTTTAGACTAGGAGAATATAATGTGTCAGTACTGACTCTGTAGAAATGTTTTAGGATACCTCTCAGATTGAAATGCATTTTATCACAGAAAAGGGTGATTAGGACAGAGATGTGTAGGTACACTGAAAATTGAAGAGGGTGAACATGGCTGTAGTGGTATGTATTAATTAAGGGACTAAATACAATTCGGAGGGGGAGTGTACAGGAGGTAGACCCGACTGCCCCTCAAACTGAATGTTTTGGAGATAGACCCCCACCCCCCTCAAACCAAATGCAGATAACTTGTCAGGATGATCAATAGTTCTGAGTGTGCAAAAATCCGACTTGCAGGGCTTAAAAGGGCAAGAAAACACATTTTAATGGTAACGTGTATTGTTTGGGGTCAGAATGTATTCCGCAATAGAGAGTATGTCAAGTAGTACATGCTTATCATAGTTACTAAAAATCTAGATTCAAATCTGAGCAGGTACCAAGTTCTGATCAAGAATAGGTTGGTCCACATTTCGTGATAACCAGGCATAGTCAGGAAATTTGTAAATGGTGGACTGTTGCTAGTCATGATGATGTCAGTGGATAGTTTTTTCATAGAAATTCATGAAGGGTCCACAGGTCTAGAATGAGTTAAGTGAAACCTGTTTGGACTAGTTCTGAGTGGCAGTTAAGGCAACCAACAAGGGATTGGAAAAGGGGTTGTCTTCAAGTACCAAGGCCAATCAGGATGTTTTATGTTAATTACTAAATTACCTCACTTTTTAAGCCTGTATGTAAGGGACTGAAATCAGGAGGGAGTTGGGAGTTGCTGAGTGTTCTGCTGTGTGCTGGATGCTGCCTGCCTTGCTGTACCCTGGAAGAATAAATATGTCTTTTGAAATCCAGCCGGAGTGTCCTGCTGTGTTTCAGCCTGCCCTTCCTGATCTAGTGGTGCCAAGGCCCAGAGAGGGTGTTGGGACCTTCTCTTCTGTAGTGTCTGCTCGGCTTGTGGCATAGAGCAGATTGAAAGGTCAGAAGATGCCCACTCGGCAGCCACAGCAACAGCCACGTTTCTGCCATGCAGGGACAGCGTTTAAGATGTAACCCCCTGTACTAAAACTATGATGATCATGAGTAACCCATGCTGGTGGCAGGGTAAACTCTAAATAAAGCTATGCCTGATTTTAGGCATGGTGCATGGCACTACTTATGATCATGGCCACAGCATCCCAATTGATATTGCACATTTGTCAGCCCCTGTGAGTCAGCTCTGCTGTGGAAGTTGATGTGTATTCTGGCCAGCCAGGTGGAGAGTGCCTAATCACAGGACCGGAACCAGGAGGAGCGGGTCTCTTCTTTGATCTCTTTGTGGGTGCAGATAACACCCTCCACCAGAGGCAGCTGTTCTGGGCCCATACATCAATGGAGCACACCCATTCAAAAGGAGTAGCCACACACCAGGGTGCTTCGAAGGGAAGGGGCGGGATTAGAGTAGGCAGGAGGCTCTATTTAATCGAAGGAGACTTCCAACATCTTGTTTCTCTCTGTCTCTCTTTCCTGTTCACTCCACTTATTCTGGAGCAAAGCACTTTGGGTGTGACATCAGAAGGACAAAGTCCACTACGATCAAGAAAAGGTTTTGGACCACTAAGTTAAGCTAGCTTTAGTCAAATCACCTGCGGACATTTTCCTTTAAAAGAAGGAATCTCCACCCCTTCTTTAGATTCTCTCAGATCCACTCAAGACACAAATATTCACCTGAGACGAATTTACTGTACCTCCTTTGGGAAAGTTGTGCTTTACAAAGTCCTCAGCCTGAGGTGAAAAAGGCGCCATCTATGGCAGAAGGAAGGTCAGCCACCACCCACTCCCAAGGCACATCAGAAGTGACCTTTTGAGGTGGACCAGGACCTACCACTCTGTGCCAGAATCTCCTGAAGTTGGGTGAGCAGAGCCATGAATGGAACCATCCTGTCCTTCAGCCCTCTTTAGCAGGCCTCACAGCAGCTGGAGGGCCAGACCATCCAAAGATCTCTGTTCTACCAAACTGGTTGCTCCTTGTTTATTGCACCGGGAATGAGAGGGACGGTACTGGCACTGGCTTTTGCGATCCGCCACCAAGTCAAACTATTGCTTGCACTTTAAACCAGTTTGATGATGCTTCGTGCCCTATCTAAGCCTGTTACCTTCTAGGCCGTAATCGACTTCTCGACGCTGGGACCTGATCCGAATCACTGGTGAGTTACACACCAACTCTAACCAGGGGTTACAACCATCGCTCAGCCTAGCTAGCCCTTGAATGGCCATTTCCTTGCCCTGCACATTGATGCCACCAAATTCATCACTTCAACGACCTTTGCCCACGGACTCAAACAGCTAGATCGTCACTTATGGACCCCTCCCAGCGGCTAAAGCCAGACTTGGCTCAACTGCGAAGCAATCCTGGGACCACTTTGAACTGCGTCATTGAGAGCATCCCTTCTGCTACAGAGCATGAACACATTCACCCTTACTTGACGCCCACCAAGAACTGAATTAAAGTACTGTTGACCCTGAACTGCCCCCTCAGTCCACTTGGGCCCTAGAGAGCGGTTGGGTCATGATTGCAACTGTTTTCAACATCAACATATGCTTTTTGGGGCTAGTAATTCTCCTACTGCCCCTGGAGCCACGTTCAGAGTGCTGGTTTCTTCTTGCATCTTCTCTGTTCTTCCTTCGGGTGGGTTTTTGTACAGTATTTTCTACATGTTCTATCACAGGTGGTATGTTTAATTAAAGTATTTATATTTGTATAAAACCTTGATTGGACATTCCCTTTATTTTGGACTGCGATCCTGTATTGTTTGGGTCACTACTGGTTAACCTTCACACCTCTCTTAAGAGCATAGCTTTCTCTCGGCCCACGCTACCAAAAAAGGTGAAGGAGGTATATCTCTTAACTGTCCCTTTTTTATGTTCATGATTGAAGACAGATTTTTTGGCTCTGTTAAGCTTTAAGACTGGAATGGCTCAAGAGATTGAATTTTCTAACATAATTAATGATTTTGCAATAGGCAAATCTAGATGAAAATATATAGTTTAATCTTGGCAGTGTTTCAGGCACATTAGTCTTGGACAGTAGAAAGCATATACTCACTGGGTACTTCTCATTTAATTATTTCTATGATTACTGAATGTGTCTACTATGTGGGCATGAACTGAAATGGTAAGTGAATTTTGATGTTTGTTACATGCCTCTATCTTTTTTCTCTGCTGCCTAGTCATGCAATGTTTTTCCAAGGGCATGTGTTTGGCCACATTCATACAGAAACAAATGGTTGGGTTTAACTATTAGGCTATCATTTTATTTAAAAAAAAAAACTTGCTTAAAAATAATGTTCCTTTATTTTCTTTCAAAATTAATATATTAATGGAAAAACAAAGTGAAACTATCTTCAATATAGCACCCTCTTGGGGAAACAGGTCATGGATGTGTAAAGTGTATATATTATTAACAACTCGATAATCTATTTAAAGTCTAGACAGGCTCCTGTTGAATTTGACTCAAGATATGTAATCCCTTCATTTTGCGGAATGGAAGAGAGCATGGGTTTCTGGGGGATGGGGTGACATGGGTTTCAAGGAGGGTGAGGGGGCAAGGCAGTCTTTGCCCCGGGACCCAGAAACTGTTAAGATGGCCTTGGAGAGGAGGGTGAGTTTAAAGAGTGAAAGACTCTAATCAGTGTGAAGGGCATTACAGGGTGATCAGACTACCCAGCTAGGTCACCTAGGAGGCCTCTAATGACTAAAGGGCCTCTGTGCAACCCCTCCTCACCCCAGGCTACAGACAGCAGTATGGGTATTAGTGATCCTATACAGTGACAAGACCTTTGGGAGCAGGAAGTCTAGGCTAGGGAAGTGGGAGAAAGGGTACAGGCACCACTTCCAGACTTGAAGCCCCAGTTGGCTCTTTTCTGTATATATTTTTATAGTAAAAACTGAAAACTTAACAATCATGTCATGTGGCTTATCAAGAACATTGTCACAAGTGGCTTCATCATATGCTAGTTTAGTTTTGACACAGAATATACCCACAGGGGCAAGATGGATGAACACCACCAAATCATGAGCATCCAGAGAATAAAACAGACAGCGAAACTGCCCACAAGAGTAAGCTCCCAGGCAGGTTGAAATCTGTAATGATGAAGATGTCTCTGTGCCACCTACAAGAAAGGCATTGGTATTTATCGAACTGAAGGTGACTGTACCTCCATAGAGTTACGAGTGGATTGCACCAAAATCTGGGTTTGGACATACCCATTGCCTGGATATGGTTAGCAGTGTATTAGACAGCGATTCTACTGGTAAAGAAAAGGTTGTCCTGTCAACCTGGTAAACGGGTTATAATCGATCCACCCAGGACAGCCCATAGCAACACTTATATGCAAGTGGATCCTGGGGCCATTCATACAAGAGGTGGCAGACTTGGATTCGACAAGCAAGTGGAGGACGGATTTGAGAAGAAGACTGCCGTCTACCAAGGAGAAGGGGGGTTAGAGTGAGTCCTACCTTGAGCGCCCCTTGAATTTGCCATAGCCCAGAGACTGGAACCCCCTCTTGGAACAAGCCTGGAAAAATGTGTTAACAGAGAAAAAGGGGAAAATCTGGAAGGGACCATTCTTCTTGGAAATGGCTTCTGTATTAGGTGGGAATAAACCCCAAGTGTGAAGGGCTGAACCGGTATCAATTGTTGGCTCCTAAGTAATTTCAGAAAGCAGTACCGGAACTCACATTCTCATCTTACAGTTGGTCACCTAGGTCTAGAAAAGACTGTGCTGAGCAGGCTCTAGTGGCCTGGCATATATGTGGAAGTAAAGAAATACTGTCAAACCTGTCCACTTTCCCAGAAATATCCGCAGTGGATGTGCTTTGGGCACCTCTTTAGTGTCTACCCATAATCGAGATTCAATTTTTTCCAAATTAAATGGCCATTGCAGATCCATTGGAACTTCAAAAGGCAGTAAAAAGAGACATTATCATCATAATGGATAATGCCACCAGATATCCTGAGGCTTTCCCTTTGTGAAACTGTACCACAAAAGCCATATTAAAGGTCCTCATACCATTCTTTACATGGGTGGGTTTCCTAAAGGAGATCCCAATTGATCAAGGCAGTAGGCTTCATGTCGAAGTTAAAGATAGAATTGAAGGAACTAATGAACGTCAAGGCCCTACATACACACTCCATTACCACCTTCAAACTGATCACTTGGTCGACTGTTTCCACCGGACTCAGAAACATCATTTGGGAACACAATGATCCACAGGGATTTCACTGTTCAAAATGTTTTTCGGCAGACACCAGGGATACCCTTAATATCTTGAGAGAAGGCTGGGATGATCCAGACAACACTCAAACCAGCAATCTCTCCTTCATCCAAAACAGCAATTGAAGGATGAAGCCGATTAAGAAAGTGTCCTCAACACACCTACAAGAAGCACAAACCAGACAGGAAAGGCCTGACAGAGATCATTCAAAGGCAGAGAGACAGTAATGGTCTTACTTTCAATAATGCGGAATAAGCTATTTGCCCGTTGGCATGGATCTTATGTTCTCACCAAGATTATGTCTCCTCTATCTTCCAAAGTACAACAATGTGATCTACCATATCAACAAGATCAAAGAATTGAAAGTGTAAGCGTGGCCCCGATTATAACGGTGTCCCTTAATTATGCTCACACCAGAGTAAATACACCCCTTTAGTGAAGTCAGGCCAAAAGTCTATTTTGCAAGGATAACACATTTAATTTTTACAGAAATGAGGATGGTAGCAAAGAACTGAGCAGCTACAAGCGCCATGGCTGCCTCCAAACCTGGGTATGGTCTCACTGAATGGGGACTTACGCGACATTTCGACCTATGCGGACCCGGTAAATCCCCATTCAGTAAATCATTCCCCTTTCCCATTTGATCCCCCATAGGGCTCAATGGGAATGGGGAAGGCGCTAATAACGGGCCGCAAATTGCAGGCCCGTTATTAGCTCCAGGGTCCCTTAACGGGTCCCGCAAAAAACAGCTGGTCAGAGCAGCCGTTCCTGGTGGGACCCGCTAAGGGACCTCAGAATAGGGCGGTAAGGGTTTACCGGCACCAGCATCCTTACCGGTGCCCGTAAACCCTCCAACTCGGAAAGACCCCCTATGTCTCTATGTATTTGCATTGGCTTCTCCACTGTTGCAATCAATGTCAGCCTTATGATGTATTGGGACCATATTTGCACACCCATAGTCTCTGCTTGGGCTATTGTTTCTTTGCTGTACTCGATCAGTCCATCTGCCAGGCCCATCAGTGTGGTGCCCTGCCATTTGTCGTTGACATGCGAGTGACCCCCCAAGGAAAAATATGGTACTTATAGACACTTGCTGTATTTTGTAATGCTGGGTCTACATCAATACTCCTTAACTGCACGGTGTGTGCCTGGAATGTATCCTTTATCCTACATAGTGCAAGATGTACCAGGCATTGTGCCTCTGTAATTGGGACTGGATGTGGAACTAAGACCTTAGAAGCTCCTTATGCGTGCAGGATAAGTGCAAACACGTAAGAGCTTTCATTTATCACGCTTCTTCCGCAGTATGCATATTGGAGTACCAGCTGTTGGATGATTCTAAGAACTCGATGTCAGAAATGGCATGAAAGCCCAACCCCTTATATAAATCATACGTCATTCGTACTTCCCATTTTATTCGTCTAAGAAAACCTGTAGGGGTGGCCGACAAAAAGTGAGACATTGTTTGATTCCTCATAGACATATTCATTCTAGTATTATTTTCCAACTGTCCATCTCCCCTCCCACTCCATGTAACAGACATACCTTCTTAGACGCTAAAAACCACGATTAGTGTCACACAAACCAATATAATACTAAAAAGATCTAATGCATAATTCCTAGAACAAATTACACATTTAGAAAAATTGAAAAAATAAAAAAACAATAAAAAATGGAAAAACATAAGAAAAACAATGAAAGAAAAAAGAAAAATCAGGTGTGTGCCACTGCACACCACCCTAGCATGGATCCTTTACTAAAACTTCTTCTTCTTTGGCTATGTCCTTACTCTGTTGATTGAGCTTTGCCTTGTCTCAGGTGCTCTTTGGAAATCCGAGAGATGCACCCATATCTTAACACGTTGGCGCAGATGGTGAGAGGAGTACAGAACGCCATCTCATAAGGACCTTGGAATCTGGGATTGTTCCATTGACCCACAAGGTTTTTTATGTAGATCAGCTCCCCAGGCAATAATGGTCCAGTTGTGACATATATGTTTGCAGTTGCTGTCCCTTCCAGTGTGCCCTGTCTTTCTCTCCTGGGTGGCGCAATCTGTTGAGAGATATATTTGATAGCAAGTGTTAGTGCTGCTAAATATTCCCTAATTTTCTCTCCTAGTACTGTCGTTGCTTGATGTGCATCTGACGCTTTCCTCACAGGGGATATGGGGGTTTGCATGCACCTGCCTGTGACTATTTCATGTGGTGGTCCATACTAGGCTGTGTGCATAAACTGAAGAGGGCCAAGGGCAAACAATGCACCCAGTTTTTCTTCAACATGGAACACAATTTTGAAAGTTTACTCTTCAAAAGCCCATTGATCCTCTCCACAGTGCCAATAGCCTGAGGATAGTAAATTGAGATGTTTTATGCCCAATAGGGCTGTGACATGCTGAAATAGTGCATTATAGAAATGTGTGCCATTATCTGATCTCAATACTTCACACACGCCCTATCGTGGAAACACCTCTCTGACCAGGAACCATGCTGCACACTTTGAATCTGGGTGTGCACATCGTCCTGCCTCCACCCACCTTGAAAAGGGGCAAACCACCACATATGTACCTATGTCCATTGCACCTTTCCCCCATATCTCCATAATCTAAATGCAGTTCACGGAATGGTCCTATAGGGCGAGGTAATGTACCTCTCAATGTCTGTAATGTCATCCCTGTGCTGAAACATTGGCATGTCAGACAATGTACTGCTTTTTCCGATATGTTCTCCTGGAGGTTTGGTACAAACCAGTCCTACTGAATATTTGCCACAATATGTTGTTTGGAGCTGTGGGAGGGGAAATGTATTGCTCAAATTCCACAGAGAGTAATTCTTGGACATCACCACCTTCCCAGAACTCTCCTGCCTCCACAATAAATTGGTGGGAGACTGTTTGCATCCCCTTTGCAACCATAGCTCCTTTTCCTCCTTAGGCGTTTTCCTTTGCAACTCTATAATCTGTGATATGGGCAATGCTGTGTATGGAACTGTGGTCTTGCTTTCTACAAGGGTGGTCACTATACACTCTTAACATTTTATCTGGGCGATAGGCTGCCAACTTGGCTGCCTGGTCTGCAGCCGCATTACCCTTAGAGATTTCATCCGTGCATTAGTATGGGCAGTGCATTTGACCACTGCCACAGCGGAGGGCCATGATAAGGCTTCCATAAGTTTTTCTAACAGCCTTGCATGCTGCACTGGAGAGCCATCTGCCCCCGAAGCCTTCTCCTCTTCCACCGAGACAGACCCACACGCACTGTTGTCGTGACATATGCCAAGACTGAGTAGATGGTGACACACTGCCCTGGAGAGGCTTGCAGTGCCTCAATGAGAGCAACAGGTTCCGCTGCCTGAGCTGAATAATGCATAGGTAATCTTTCCATGATCAGAACATCATGCTTCCCCCTTTACCGCCTCCCACTGCCGACCCTGTATGACCCCGTCTCCTGGTCAATTGTTGATGACCCATCAACATATAGGGCCTCATCACGAGTCTGGCGGTAACCCTTAAATGCGGCGGTAGCGCTATTACTGCCACATTTAAGGGTCCACCAGATCATGGCTTTGGCGGATTTCCCCCCAGCTTTTTGCTGGGGGGAAATCCGCCGGCAGTAATAGTGCAAATTTTTCCCATTGGGCCCAATGGGGAATGAGGAATTCTCGAATGGGCTCAATGGGGAATGGGCAATAACCCTTCTGCCAAACCCGTGATCCGGCGCTAAGAGCGCCGGAGGGTTTGGCGGTAGGGCTATTAGCGCCAGCGCTAATAGTGCCGGCGTTACCGCCCAACTCGTGATGAGGCCCATAGTGTTGCTCCTTCTGTCAATGCACTGTCTCTAGCTTTAGATTTACCCTCCCCTTCACCCTTGTATGTAGCACAGTCATGCATTTTCAGGTCATCATCAGTGGATGCCTCTGTCAAAAATGTGGCGCGATTCACCGTCCTACACCTTACTATATGCATATGAGGTTTGGATATTATAATATCATATGCAGAGGATCTCTGAGTTGTCAAGGTTGATTTAGACCTTTCCAAAATGGCGAATAGTGAATGTTCCACAAACAAGATAACAGAGCACGCCATGACAATCGTGGAACTTTTCTCTATCGCAAAGGCAGCTGCTGCAAACTGTCCCTGCATGACTGAGTCGAGAGTCCCACTATAATAAGCCAATGGCTTGTGGCCCATTGTGCTCTTTTGGGTCAATACTGCCATCATGAGCCGTCCATCAGAGTGGGAAAATAAATAAAACTCCTGTGCATAATCCAGAGTTGCTAAAACAGGGGCCGTGCAGATAGCTTCTTTCAAGTTCTCAAATTGTCTAGTCATTTCTTCAGTCTGTAACAATTTAACATTTTTTGTCTTCTGTCCTCTTAGACTTTGTAACAGCGGCCTTGTGTAGGCTGCGTAGTGTAGGATCCATGCCCTAAAATAATTACATAGGCCCAGTAATGTCAAGGAAATGCAGCAACCTTTGGGCTTAAGGGTGACGCATATTTTTCCCATTTGCAGAAATAAGTTGTCCCAAGTACAGTACCTGCTCCTGACTTCAATGTAATCTGTACTGAGGTCACATCTCTCAGTAACCAAACATCATGTGAATTAACAGTCCATAATTGTGCTGGCACATATCACATGTCCTCCTCAAAAAAGTAAAGACAGGGTCACCACTGCCATCAGGGGGCACTGTACCTTCCTATACAGCACCATGATATCACAGGGGATGCAGATTTCCAAAATTATCTCCCCATTTTGCTCACTGTCCTCAAATAACTCCTCATCAGTAATTTCCTTCAATTGTACTGTCAGGTCTACACATAGTACTGAGCGCCACTCGCACCGGTCCTGGTCTGTTCCAATCAGGACTACTCTTTTGTCAGACACTACTAGTCCTTGCAAATCTAATGACAATATGGAACTGCCATCATCTTGGGTGCCACCATGGGTCAGAAAATAAAATCTGTTGGCACTCCCCAACATTTTGTCGCAATTTGAGGCACTTCTTTTGCTAGTACCTTGATGCCATACCATAGACAAATATGTCCAGGACCTCAGCAATTCCATGGACTACTGACTCCCTTGCCATTGCATTGATTATTACTATTGCTCAAGCTACACACATCCCTGGAATGGAACACACTGCCCCTTGATCTGTGAATGATATAGTTACAGTTGAGCAGATCCCTACCCAACAAATTAACAGGGGAACTCTCTGACTATAACAAGGGAGCTCGTACTACCTTCCCTCCCACTTTTATATTCAGCTCCTCAGTGCATGGAACCATAGAAATAGCCCTGCGTGTCAAGAGTTTTACCTGAGAATGGAAAGTTCCCGTCCATAATGCATGATTTAGTTGCATCTGAATCTACCAAAAAATATAAATTGCTTGTTTCCTATTTCCGCCTCCACCAAGGGCTCCTCTTCATGGTGTGCGGTTGTCAATAGGATTGGACATGCGAGTGCTCTCTGTGGGCTGTCCTAATCAGAATATTCATTTGTCCCGGGGAATGAAAAAGGGCCAGCCCCCACCATTGTGACTCCTTGGAATGAGGCACCTGTTCCCCTGCCATCCTGTTAACTGTGTTCCCTCGCCCTGCTGTGGTTGTTGCCCACGTTGCACTTGCCTGTCAGCCCCATAAGGGAACTGATTTTGGCCCCCTTGCCCAAATTGCTGTTGTCCCATTCCCATTCCTTGAGGCCCTTGTAATCCCTGCCCTTGAGGTGATGGCCCATAATTAAATAACATCCCAGGCCTGTTCCTGTATTCCCTTGCGAAATGCCCCCATATCCCACAATACCAGCACTTTGATGGACCCTATCCCCCCAAAGCCTCCTGCTCTTGCTCCTCGAAATCCCCCTCTTCCCCTTGGTGCGCCTTCATACTGCCACTGTGGGATGGGGTACTGCCCCCCACCCCATTGTCCCTGTACTCCCTTCGCCCCATAGTGCCGCAAGTGTGGCATTCTCAATTTGTTGAGTGTCTCCTGTCCTTTCCCTCTGAGCCGGTGCCATCACTGGTGATTGAATGACAACCTTATTTAGTTTCTTTTCCACCAGTTTTGCCTCGTCCGTTTGCCGCTTCTGGGCTGTCTCCCTGTCCCGCTCCTTGATTCTCTTACAGTGGTGGACTATTATACTTAGCAGGATAAGGAAGTAGGTGGATTTGATTTATAAGACCTGTGCGCTCTTGACCACTCTAGAAATTTTCAAAGATGAAGATTAGAAATGGATTGGCAGCGATCACACTAGTCCCTTCAACTCATCCACCAGGGTTGGAAAATTATAAGATAAAAGGATTATGCGTGTGGGAAGGTGATTCTCACTCAAGATTAGATTAGGTAGAAAGGTATTAACATAGATGATAATATCACTAGAAATCTCAAATTGAAAAGATTATGTAATTTTATTTCAAATCGCGAACAGCCGACACATGTTTCGTCAAACCGGTCGTTTTCAAGGCTTGGCTCTTGAGCCCAGCAACAACTTTCTAAGAGGACACACTCGTCCTTAGATGGTGAGCTCTCCTTATTAATGAGCTGGCAAGATCCAGAAAATGTGGAATTGTGGATTAAGGGGTGATTCTGAGACCTGGTAGGTGATTAATCCTGGTCCCAGTGAAATACAGTCATTGGAAGAATGATATCCCTTGAGAATGGGTGCGGGTTTCATTGATTCACAAGAGCAATTAAGAGCCGTAATGGGAGAGCAGAGTACTAGAGCAGTCTAACCTCGGTTGCGCCCACTCTTTGGCTTGGTGGTCGGTCATGATTTCGAAAACAAAGGTCGAATGACAATGTTGAAACAATAATGTTGAAAAATAAAAAATCTAATTATTTTGATTTTTATTTATAATTTTTCTTTTGGGGTTTCGTGAGTAAAAAAAAAGATTAAATCAAAAAAAGGGGGGGTTTGGGGCGAACCCCCCCATTTCGAATAAAAAACGTAGTTAAAAAGAAATTCGATTTTTTATTTTTCAACATTATTTTTTCGCAAAAATGACTTTCGACATTTTTGCTTTCGAGATTATCACTATAAACCCTTTGGCTGCAACTTCCACAATTTTATCTAGTGCCTTCTGGACCTCTTTTGGCAATCCCCTCTTTACGATAAAATAGAAAAATGGTACTGAATGGTTCTCAACTCTCCACATTTTATGTAATTTAAGAATAAACCTAACTGGTTGCTCATCATCACCCATCGTGCACTGCATTAAAGAATGTAAGTCAGGGGTATCTGGGAACATCCTTCATAGGGCATCCCATACCCTCGCCCTTACTTCATTAAAGGCTGCTCCATCAGGTTAATTATCTGCAAGACTTATCCCAGGGTACCCAATCCCTTGTCCATACGTCCCCAGCCTGGTCCCCAACTATGGCGACCAGTAAACTCTCAAGGTCTCCCAGTGCTAAGGCTACCCCTGCTGTTTGTTTTTCAAATTAATAGATCCATTTACTGGTTCCAGCTGTAAGCTCGGGGAGAGCTTTAATCGAATTATTTATTTCCATTTGAGGCCATGGCACATACTGAGTTATCCCTACTCCTTTATGTATAAGAGGCATATGCCTCTTATACATAAAGGAGTAGGGATAACTCAGTATGCATGTCTATTTTGTTTTCAACCCCTTTTTTTAAATATTTTCCTGATCTTGCACTATCACCATTAAATCTGGTCTGTTTCTTGGTCTATCCATTCTCACTGCCTCCTGTGGCGGGGACGGGTTTCTCGCCACCTCTTCTCCTGGATCTCATTCTTGCTTTGCGCCTTTTCATTATTTCTGCCACCTTGATCTTCCCGTTCATTTTCCCTTGCTTGTTCTACTTCTTGTCCCAGGGCCGTCCATACCCTCTCCCCATCACCTTTTTTCAACATAAACATTTCTTATTGCTACAGGGTCGAATCCAACCAAAATATCTTCTGACTTCCAATCCCCTATTTTCTGCACTGGTACCCTTATTTTTGGTGATACTTCTTCAGGTTCTAGTAACCGGACTAACCTTCCTGCAATGCTCTTAACTCGTTTTTATCTGCTGGTGGACCCCCGGGGTACAATGATGGTACAGGCATAACAGCGCTTGTCCATGGGTTATATGGAGGTGGGGGTGCAGAAGCTCTTTATGGTCTCCCCCCCTTCCCT
The DNA here is from genome assembly GCF_040938575.1 of Ambystoma mexicanum. NCBI lineage: Eukaryota > Metazoa > Chordata > Amphibia > Caudata > Ambystomatidae > Ambystoma > Ambystoma mexicanum. Next base: position 1,133,692,024 of record NC_090932.1, on the reverse strand, counting down.
AGTTGCTAATCCTGATAATCCTGTTGTTGACACTCTCTCTACCACTGGAGGCTTATAGACTGGGTTTGTATACCCTACTGCAGGTTTAGGCATTACAGGGTATATAGCCTTACATTGGACCTCTTTTTCATCTTCCTGATCTTCCATATCCTCTAATAATCTCCAGAGATCTAGAAAGGAGTTAACAGCAAACTAAACAGCATTAGTGAGCAAGAACACGTACCGGGGAGTAACCAGTCCTGAAACCATCATGCGCTTCGCTTACCTCGCCCATCTCCGGATTTCACCGCAGCCTGCAAAGGTAAAGGAACCAGGACAGCATTAACAACAATTCTTACCTGGGCAAGCAGCGCTTCGATCACTCATCACTCCGAAACATCGCCGCAACCTGTACAAAGAAGGGAAGAGAAAACAGGTTAGCAATTAACACTAACAAACATTGCAGCGCTCCGTGCATCAATAACTCACCGTGGTTTTCACCATCCGGCGCGGCAACTCCAAAAATCACAATCATCCCTGTGAAAACAAAAAGAGACATTGTTAGGGAACAGCGTAGTGGAGCAAAGACGCTAAGAAGACAGAGAAAACAAAGGGAAAGGAAGAGACAGAATAAAGACAGAAAAGACATTATAACTCACCTGGAACACAGCAAGCAGAGTCGGAGTCACAGCCGGTCTGGACCCGACATAAGGGCATACGGACCAGTGAAGCAACCAGGTCCACGGAACGGCCGCATCAACCACGCGCCCCTGCACAGATACGCAGGACGGAGAGTTCAACACACAAAAACCTAAGGTGAGCAATAACCCCAAGGGAAGGAATTTGGACCAGAGGGAGGTGGGAATCCACCCATTACAGAACCAGTATCCTAACCCTCCATTCTCCTGTTATTGGCGCTACCCAAGGTCTGGCATGCAACCAAGCAGAGAGGGGTCCGGGACAGTGCTTAGACGTGCATCCAGTATCGTGTAGCACCCCCGTGGATACCAGGTGAGCGTAACACTCACCCCCTTTTATTCTTTTCCACTTTGATTTCACACACACACACCACGACTCCTCCATCTTCCTTCCTTTTTTACCACAAAAGACAGCAAGAGAAAATATAAAAAAATAATTGACTAAAATCCAGGCCCGTTCCTTATACCGAACCACTACTCTTTTTCTTATATTCTTGTAATACCTCCTTCTTAGTTTTTTTTTATATTCTGAGGATCCCATTACTTTTATCATCATAAAGAATAATGCGTGGTATTATGCTCAACCCATTATGCTCAACCCATTATGGCCGATGATCCCTTACCTCTCAGTCTTTATACTCTGAGGCTCCCTTTCCTCTCAGTCTTTTATACACTGAGGCTCCCTTTTTCCATTATAAAAAGTGGAAAAACAAAAATATGTGACAATTTAAATACATAACCCTTCTCCTATCCAATCAATACCTTAAAACATCACCTGAAATCCTATACAATCTATTCCTTAACACATCACCAAAAGTCCTATTCAATCTATTTTATTGACCTAGTACTTCACCTATTCATACTTTCATATATACATGTCCCCTTGTTGTTATCACTTACAAGAGTATACTCACATGTGCATGTTCACTCTAGTTTTCCTCAGTTACTAAGTCCTGTACTGGGCTGTCTTTCTCTCTGGAGCCACACCATGCTTTAGTGAGCAGAGAGGATTTCTATTAAAATGGCTCCTACTAAAACCGTTTCAGGAAACACATGTTTTTTGATTTAGGGGACAGGTTGCTATAGATGGGCGTGGCTCCTTCCTGGTGACTAGGCCTGGGCTTCGCAAAGTATGGGGGAAAAGACTGAGATCATGTCGGGCTGTCACCACTGTAAGGGTGGCCCTGATTATAAGGGTGGCCCTTAATTACGCTCACACCAGAGTAAATACACTCCTCTAGGGAAGAAAGGCCAAGAGTCTATCTTGCAAGGATAACAAGTTTAATTTTACAGAAAGGAGGATACTAGCAAAGAACTCTGCTCCCTGAATGGTCTTTTTCTGCCACTCATCCATTCCTTTCTCCTCCCACACTGGTGCCAGGCAGGGGTTTATATACTCCTGGCTTTCTGTAGTTGTGTCACTGGATACAGGCCATGGCTCCACCCCAAACCGCCTTGCTTCCATACAAGGGATTGTCATTGTCAGTGATTTCTGTCAGGAGATGCTACTTCACATTTGCTAGCTTATGCAAAAATACACTGTAGCTCATGCTTTCCTTCATTTTGCTACCTATGTCTATTTTATGTACAAAAACATGTTCCTGTCATTTTCTCCATATTTCACTCAGTCTACTCATGTTTTTATCTTGTCCTATAAACTCCTTTTAAACCTTATTTTCATAATGCTGCATTATGTGCATCGAGCATGTAAAATCCCATTTTAGCATGCATGGGCTCTTGACAGACAGCAGACAGCTGGTCACTGAATTTGTGCTGCTAGTGCTAGCATGAACTCCACAAAGCCTGTAGTCCAATTTTAGCACAGGTTGCATTCTTTCCAGTAAGGAAGGGGGAGTTTTTGACTCAAACCATACTAAGATTTTAGAAATGCATAGGATTTGACATTACAAATCTATTCAGCTAATAGTTAATTAATTTTTTCAGTGCCTGTCCATGTCTGTGTATAAGATTATATTTGCATGAGAGAGCTTTCCCAGTGAGCCCCCCCCGCCCTGGGATGGTAAGCTGTGGAGTACCAAGCGTCAACCCCAGTATGGAAGTCAAGGCTTTCCAGAAGTGGGAGGTAAATTGTGAGCCCCTGTCTGTGATTATCACAGAAGGCAGACCAAAGGAACAGAAGATCTTTCTGCAGAACACAGAGGCCAGGACTGAAGCTATTGGGATGCATTGGCATTGAATTGACTTCCTCATTTTAGTCAGACAGTCTTTTCCCCACCCAGCTGGTGTTCAGTGTTTTTCCTCACTAAACACACCCTGAGATTCATGATACTAATATGGCAAAGAAATATTGAGGGTTCCGATGACATGAGGTCTGGTCAGAATTTCAGAGGAACTATCCCCCACCACAGGAGACTGGAATGCAGTGGAATAATGAATGGGGTGATCAGAAAGTGACTGTCACCCAGTGAATGTCGGTATTGTGCTGCTGTCCCAAAGGGCACCTAGTATAATCTTGAAATGTGGGGTAGAGATCATATCGAAGGTGATCCATTCTTTGTGTCTCTGAGAGATGCTCATAAGTAAAGGAGGCGTGTGGGGTGTGATGGGACCGGATGTTAATGCAGTTCCATCCACTGCCCGAACAGCTTCAGGGTCCACTTTATTGATAGGGGGTATGCCATTCTGTTGAGCAAGAGACAAGTGCATAAAACAGCCAGAGGTCCCAGAGTCAAGCAGGACAGAAGTAATTTACCAGGCCTCATTAGGCAGAATCAGTCTGACAGGAAGATCCACATGCGATATAGAAACAGTGGGGGACTGGTTATCGACTAGACTCATGTAGGCAATCCTGTCACAGGACAAGTCTGCTCATTTTCTGACATTTGTCTGGGTCTTCTAGGACACTGGTGTATATAATGCCCCGATTTGCCATGGTGTATGCAGAGAACGGAAGACCTTAACGTTCCTATTCTTCTTGCGAGAGAGGGCACCAGGTGTATAGGTTCTGGGGTATGTAGTGATTTCTCTCTGCCCTCGATCACGTTTTTCAACTATGGATGCAAGGAAGGATGTTTCCATTCACCTTGACATTCAGATTGGCATGCGTCTGTTTGTAACACCAGATCAAGCAATTTGGGTTAGGGATTGGGTATTACAGTCACTGTTAGTAGTGGATCCTTGAGGCTATTGGAGAAACCTCAATAAAACATAGCTGCTCTTTGGGTGTCTGCCAGGAAATTTCTGACTCCAACTGAATGAACCTGGTCACGTTAGCCAGTACTCCTTGAGAGCCATGTTCTGGTTCAAGAAGTTTGAGATCTAACAGCTGTGCTTTGTATTGTGTGTCAAATACTCGGTTTATGGCTTTCACCAAGGCCTCGAAATCACATAAATGAAATACAGTTTTCAAAGGTTCTATACTTCTTTGGATCCCCACTAAACCGTTCTGGAGGAGCGAACACAAAGGGCTAAAGAATGATTACAAGTAAAATAGGCGCAGAGACAGCTGATGCTGCCTGAGGCAACATTAGCATTGCCCTATTCAAAGTCCAGATCGGAGGAAGCGCATGCATAATGCTTTGTACATTGTTTAAGCATCGATTCAAAGCAGTTTGTACAGTGATCATCTTAGTCCGAAGTGTGACTATGGAAGCTGCAGGGTCGGGAGTCACCTCCATTCTGTTGCCTCAGAGGAGCAGGGGTGGCTACTAAACTAGTTATGGTCTGCAGCAAATCTGCTTCTGAAAGGCAACAGACCTTCCTCCCTAACACGCCATGCAGACTGTGATGAATCCTGCTGGGTCATCACCGATTCCCCGGTGATGGTGTCCTCCCACATGGGACTGGCTCCTAAATTGTGTTTTATGATAAAAATAACAGTGTAGCAATAGGGCCATCTCACTCCTCAACCTATCCTGTTAGATAGGCGTTACAACAGCGTTGCCTAGGGTGGGAACCTCACGGAGGGACAGAGTGTTCTTCCTATTAGGGAACATAATAAGAGAAACAGTACACTATGTTGAAAATCGACTGTATACCTGTTCTTGTTTTGTGTGTTATGAAGCGATAGATTTAACAGGAAGGTCATCATCCCCTTATGAGGTGTAACATTAATAAGCAATTACTATCCCTGAGTAGGTTGATCTCCCACATGGCCAGGAAAAGGCAGCCGCTACCTGATACTGACCCTGGGGGTGGTGTTAGGAGCGAGGATCACGGGTGGGGAGATGAATGCCAGGGGGGAGGGTGGTGGGATGACTCCGACAGGAGAGACACAGTATTTAATCTGTTTTCTGTGAGGAAGAAACTTGAATTCCAGAGCCTTTGATGGCATGTTGTCATTTAACATCTAATGTTTCTGATGATTTTGATTTAAATTAAACTGCCCAACAATGTAACTTAAAATCATCTGAAACTTTCTTGCACTCCAAATCCCAGAAAGCCTCAAGTACTGAGACGAGGAAGAGGAGCCCAGAGTCAATGTGGAGGGAATGTGTCACCAAGTACAACGTGCAGTCTAGTTGTCAAGATCAAAATCAGCTGCACGCGACATTTAAACTTGGAAATCACCTGCATTTAGAAGATCAGAGGAGGAGAGAGGAGAAAGGCTGCAGAGGGCGCAGAGCGGGAAGCGAGTCAGGTGGCAGACTCAAGGAGAAGAGCCGTGGGAAGAGCGAGAAATGTTTGCCAGGGGCAGACTGGAGGTGTTCAGGACCGGAGAAGGGGAACTCTGGTGAAGTCGAAGTGGGTACTGAAGGTGAGCTATGGTCAGCAGGACCAGAGAAGACAATCCTGTAGTGCAGCAATTGTTCCATCTGCAGAGGAATAAAAAGCTGATGCAAGATCCAAAATAGACACTGCCAAAAGGGGGAAGTTTGTCCAATAAAAACTCCTTGCAGCAGCTGTGCATTACACCAGTGAGCCAACCTAAAGGAGTAGGGGGGCCTGCGATGTGCCAATAAATTAATGAACATTTGGAAAGCATTTATTTTTTTAATACCGACCAAATAGAATTGAGAAGCAAAGGCAAATATGGTACAATTCTCCTGATATGGGATGTCAATTTGGGGAAATCTTGAACCAGCATTGCCATAAGCCAAAAGACATTACAGAAGAAACAAGATGGCAAACGTTGTACAATTCTCCTAATATGAGATGTTAATTTGGAGAAACCTGGAACAAGCATTGCCAAGAGCTATTAAGAAAGGTTGACAAACAGAGCTTGAACAAACCCTCATATATGGGAAGTCAGTATGAGGAAATTTGGAACAAGTAATAACTAGAGTAAACAAAGTTTTACTATTGAAAAAGTGCAATTGTGTTACACCTAAGAGGAATGTAAACGTTACAGAAAGACCTGATGAGAGATACACATCAGGTAGTGAACCTTTTGGGAAGAGATACTTGGCAGGAGAATACACCTAGGGATCTGCATGAGCCAAAAGGGAGGTATTCCTGGCAGGGGAGTAAAGCAGGATATCTAGAGATTCAATGAAGACATTTTCTGGCAGGAGAGTATACCAGGAAACCCATTTTGAACGGATGTTGTTAAAGAGAAACTTTGTCATATCAAGTTGTGGTTCAAATTGAACATTTTGGTCAACCTGAAAAGTAGTAAAGACTTTCCTTTGCCATATTCCAACCAGTGTTTTGGGAAAGACATGTGTTTGCCATCCTGATGAAAGTATTAAAGTATTAAACAAAAGAGACATTTTCATTGCCTTTAATATATTATTGTTGAAACAGGACATTATGAAAACATTTTCTTGAACAATTCAGAGGAAGGTAACTGTTATTCAGAAGGCGGGAGGCGTATTTGAGGATGCACCAAATCCTTTTATTGTGGGCTTCTTTTTCCTCCTAAGGCACTCACTAAGCGTTGCTTCAGACTTCCTATCTGAAGTTCCAAAAAAAAAAGATATGTCCATTCCGGTAACCTTTTCTTTCCTTGGTTCCGTGGGTTAAAGTAAACAGTCCATAAATCAATGCCCGTGTCGTCTAACAGCCAGCATTTATCCCGGCCAAATGGTGCTTTTCAAGTAAGCCCCTGTCAGAGGGACTCTGCGTTTTTCTGCGGCGAGAGTTCGCGCATACGGACTTCTTGCAAGCCTGTGGCTCTGGCAATCAGTATGCCCAGTTAAAACCTGCTGCCTCCTCCTTCCATTTCTCCTTGCACTCGCCTTCTCCCTGGATAAAGAAAGAACAGACAGCCTCTCTGAATCCACGCATGCGTTAAAAATGCTGTCCTCCCCTCCCCTCCCAAGTCCAGGTGTGTTCAATCTTTCCGTGCTCTCATGAATCACCCCACCCTTTCCTCGCTTTTCTCTCTGGGCTCTCCCACCTGACCTCCCTGGTTATTATTGGATTCCACCCGCCCTCCTGATATTCGGTCCGTTCTGAATGCCTTTCTTCTGCTGAGGAAATAAGGTAGGTGAAGGTCAGTATGCATTTTGGAACTAAGTGATTTGGCAGCTTTTCTTCGTGATTCAGCATAGTGCATTGTGGGAGAAGTAGTTTTCTGACATGTAGTCTCACTAGATTTTATTTTGGAATCTCCTGGCAGAGTGGGTTTTTTCATTATGTGCGGCATGTTTTCACCGTCCATGATTGCAGGTACAGGGTGTTCTGTTAACTTTATGTTGGTGAGTGGGCTAGATGTCCCGCCACTGTTCAAATTAGGTGACTCCGGGGGTGTATCCTCACATACCTCCCTCAAGGAATCATGCCGATCGGGCTGATCGAGGGAACGAGACAGATAGTCCGCCACCAATTGATATTTTCCTGGTTTGTGCACGGTTACAAATCGGAATGGCTGTAATGTAAGAAACCATCGCAATACCCTGTGATTGGAATCTTTCTGTGTTGCTAGCCACCGTAAAGGAGCATGGTCCGTGAAAATGGTGAACTGTCTACCCAGCAGATAGTAACGTAAAGATTCCACTGCCCATTTTATGGCTAAGCACTCCTTTTCCAGGGTTGAATATGGAAGTTCGTGTGATAACAGTTTTCTGCTTATAAAAACAACTGGGATGAGTTCATCTTCTGTTCCCTGTGATAGTACAGCCCCCAGGCCGCACCCTGAAGCATCAGCTTATAAAAAGAAAGACTTGGAAAAATCGGGGCAGTGTAGAACCGGCCTGTTAGCGATCAGTTTGATCAGAGAATAAAAGGACCGGGTTACTTCTGGGGTGATTGTTAGCGTTTTGTTGGTTTTGAGGGCGTCTGTCAATGGGGCAGCTATAGAGGAAAAGTGAGGAATGAACCTTCTGTAGTATCCCACAAATCCTAGAAAAGCTAGTATCCCCTCCCGGGTGGTGGGCACTTGGAGCTGTTGTATGGCTTGTACTTTGTCTAACAGAGGTGTTATCACTCCTCCACCCACTGAGTATCCTAAGTATTTGGTAGTGTTTGCTGCCAGTTTGGTTTTTTTAGGGTTTATGTGCAAGCCGGCTTCTCCCAATGCCATGATTACTTTTTTAAGATGGGATAAGTGTTCCTCCCAGGTGGTACTGAAAATAACTATATCATCCAAGTAGGCAGCTGCATATGGTTCATGTGGTCTTAGGATTTGGTCCATCAGGGCTTGGAAAGTGGCCGGTGCCCCATGCAGACCGAAAGGAAGGACAGTAAACTGGAAGAGGCCTTGAGGGGTTGCAAACGCTGTCTTTTCTTAATCCTCCGGGTGCAGTGGTATTTGCCAATACCCTTTTGTGAGGTCCAGTGTGCTTAGATATGTTGCTGCTCCTAACCTTTCTAATAACTCATCAATTCTAGGCATGGGATAAGCTTCATAGCGAGAGATTGCATTCAATTGTCTAAAATCCATGCAAAATCTTGTGGACCCATCAGGCTTAGGTACGAGTACCACTGGTGAGCACCAGGCGCTTTTGGATGGTATGATGGTGCCCAGTCTCAGCATTTCCTTTATTTCCTTATTTATGTCTTCCCGTTTGGCCTCGGGTATCCGATAAGGTCTGAGGCGGACTATTTTGCCTGGTTCTGTTTTTATGTGGTGCGACACCAGGTTGGTTCGCCCCGGCAGTCCGTAAAATACTTTTGATACAGGATCAAGGTATCCAAACAACTCTGCTAGTTGATTCTTACTCAGTTGTTGCCCGACCATCACATCATGTAAACCACTGGGTGCGTTGGGCACCAACTGTTCCGCCACCGATAATTCTGAGAGGGCTGCACACAGTATTTGTGGGGTATCCTCTCTCCACAATTTGAGCAGGTTTACATGATAATTTTAGTTTTTTTCTTTTCTGTCGGGCTGGGCTATTTCATAGTTCACCGGTCCTAAGACTTTTGTGACTTGATAAGGACCCTTCCACTGTGCCAGCATTTTATTGGTAGTTGTTGGTAATAGGACCAGGACTTTGTCTCCCACTTTAAAGGTGCGTAATCGGGTTCCTTGGTCGTAATATTTTTCTTGTTGTAGTTGGGCTCGACCTAACCTCTCTTGTGCAAACTCCCGGAGGTGCCCCAAATGTTCTTGTAAGTCATTTACATACTCAGACAACGTTTTCTCTTCTTGATTCTCCCACGTGTTCTTTAACACTTTCAGAATAGATCTTGGTTGCCTTCCAAATAACAGTTCAAAAGGGGAAAATCCTGTGGAGGATTGGGGCGTGTCGCGCAGTATCATTAGTACCCATGGTAGTGTTCTGTCCCACCCCAATCCTGTGGGACTTGTGGCCCTTCTTAACATTTGTTTTATGGTCTGATTGTATCTTTCCACAAGTCCATCAGTTTGTGGGTGGTACACAGATGTTTTCAGATGCTTTATTCCTAATGTTTTACACACTTCTTTCATTACAAGGGACATGAAATTGCTTCCTTGATCTGTCACTATTTCTTGGGGTATTCCCACTCGGGCGTAATATGGGAGCAAGACGTCACAGACTTGTTTAGCTGAGATACCTCGTAGGGGAAACGCTTCCGGGTATCTTGTGGCATAGTCCACTACCACCAAGAGAAACTTATACCCTTGGCTGCTAGGTTCTATGGGGCCGACAATATCCATCCCGATTCGTTGGAAAGGCTCTTTAATAAGGGGCATCCTCTGCAACGGGGCTCGAGGCGGAATACGATTACTGGTCTTTTGGCAGATGAACATTCCTGACAATACTTAGCCACCTCTGCATATATCCCCGGCCAGTAGAAGTTCAGGAGTAGTCTTTTCAGAGTCATATTTTCTGCCAGGTGCCCCCCTGTGTTGTGGTCATGTGCTAGTTGCACCAAATTCTTGCGATAGGACAGAGGTACCAATAGTTGTTCTTTTTCTGTGTGGTCTACCCCTCTGGTTATCCTGTAGTAAAGACCCTGCTTCTCTCTAAAATATGGGGTGGAGCCTGTGTTTTGGGTTGTGTCATGAGCTTGTTCTCTTGCCCGTTTTAGTGAGTCATCCGTTTCTGTTTCGGTGCGGAATGAGGGTATATGATCCTCTACTTTCCAATCTATCAGGGCTATTTCCTGGGCTTCTGCCCTCCATCCCCACTTATTCTCTCTTTTCTGTGCCCGTGACAACCGTTCCCGAAGTGGGCACCCTTTCAGTTCTGATCCGGAATACGGTGCTTCTTTTAGCCATTTTTCAAATCCGGGTAAGTCGGTACCTATCAGGACTGGGGCTGTTGGTGTAGGTATCACTGCTGCTTTTATTGGAATCTGCTCCCCCTCTATCCCCAAAGTAATGTCTCTGGTAGGATACTCTTTGACATCCCCATGCACACATTTCACAACTACCCCGCTCACCTGGTTATCTTCTTGGTTGCTTACATGGGGCTGGATCGCTGTTTGACGACTTCCGCTGTCCATCAGGGCCTGGGCGGGGTGTCCATCCACTGTTACTTCTATCACGTACGGGAGTCGCCGTCTTCGGATTTCCTGGGACTGAATGGTTCCAATCTCCATCGGTTCTGGTTTTGCTTTTCGGGAGCAGAATCTTGCTATGTGCCCCCATTCACCACACTCAAAGCATTGTGGGCCCCCAGGGGTTCTCGGACCCCCATTACCTGAGGACGCTCTGATCTCTGGCCGAGGTCTGGGCTCTGCTGATATCGATCTGTAAGGCCCATTGCGCAGGGTGGCCGCGTCTCCGCTTTGTTTCACTTGGGGTGTCAGGAAGGACCTTCGGGTACCGGTTTTTTTGGAAGGCTGTTGCTACATCTAGGGCTTCTGGTAGTGTTAGGTGGTGGTGTTGTCTGACCCACCTCTGTATAGGTTCGGGCATGGCCTCTACAAATTGTTCAAGGATGATTTTGTCTTTGATTTGCCCAATGGTGGAGGTGCTGGGCTGCAACCATTTCTCTGTGAGGTCCTGAATTCTATAAAATAGTTGTCTCGGGCTCTCTCCTGGTTTGAGCCTGGTCTCCCGATACTTGATCCTATAGGACTCTTCATCCATTCCCAGTCTTTCTAGGATAGTTTTTTTCAGTTTGACATATGGGGTATCCCCTGTGGGATTTGCTGCTTGATAGGCTCCCTGCATTACCCCAGTCAGCAAAGGGGCCAGAAAGAAAGCCCATCTCTCTTGTGGCCATTGGGCGGCTCTTGCTATTCGTTCAAAATTGACAAAGAAAAAACTTGGGTCATCCCCCGTTTGGTATTTCTGAAGTACTGTGGGTGGAACTGCCTGTTGAGTTCTTGTTGCCGCTACGGCTTCCCCCAGTATTCGTAGTGCTTCTCTACCTTGATCTTGGGCGGCATTCTGTACCTGGATTGCCTGCTGCAGGGCCTGGCGATCTACTTGTGCTTGGTGTCCCTGCACCTGGATTAGTTGCTGTAACTGTTGCTGACCCTCAGCCAAGGTTTTTATTACCGCTTCCATTGTTTTGTGGTTGGCGAGGCGCTATCTTTATCCCACCGCTGCCACCACTGTTATTCAGCAGGCGGGAGGCGTATTTGAGGATGCACCAAATCCTTTTATTGTGGGCTTCTTTTTCCTCCTAAGGCACTCACTAAGCGTTGCTTCAGACTTCCTATCTGAAGTTAAAAAACAAAAAAAAGAGATGTCCATTCCGGTAACCTTTTCTTTCCTTGATTCCGTGGGTTAAAGTAAACAGTCCATAAATCAATGCCCGTGTCGTCTAACAGCCAGCATTTATCCCGGCCAAATGGTGCTTTTCAAGTAAGCCCATGTCAGAGGGACTCTGCGTTTTTCTGCGGCGAGAGTTTGCGCATACGGACTTCTTGCATGCCTGTGGCTCTGGCAATCAGTATGCCCAGTTAAAACCTGCTGCCTCCTCCTTCCATTTCTCCTTGCACTCGCCTTCTCCCTGGATAAAGAAAGAACAGACAGCCTCTCTGAATCCACGCATGCGTTAAAAATGCTGTCCTCCCCTCCCAAGTCCAGGTGTGTTCAATCTTTCCGTGCTCTCATGAATCAACCCCACCCTTTCCTCGCTTTTCTCTCTGGGCTCTCCCACCTGACCTCCCTGGTTATTATTGGATTCCACCCGCCCTCCTGATATTCTGTCCGTTCTGAATGCCTTTCTTCTGCTGAGGTAATAAGGTAGGTGAAGGTCACTATGCATTTTGGAACTAAGTGATTTGGCAGCTTTTCTTCGTGATTCAGCATAGTGCATTGTGGGAGAAGTAGTTTTCTGACATGTAGTCTCTGTAGATTTTATTTTGGAATCTCCTGGCAGAGTGGGTTTTTTCATTATGTGCGGCATGTTTTCACCGTCCATGACTGCAGGTACAGGGTGTTCTGTTAACTTTATGTTGGTGAGTGGGCTAGATGTCCCGCCACTGTTCAAATTAGGTGACTCCGGGGGTGTATCCTCACAGTAACCAACCCCTGTACACAAGGTTTTGTTTAAGTTATATCTTTGGGCTTTTGCACATTTTTGTTGAATTGAAATTAGAAACATTTAGTTTGAGCTTTTTGATTGGGTATGTTATTGTGAAAGACAGAGATAGTTTGGACACAAGGTCAGCCTGCTTTAGTTTTAGTTTCATAGGAAGGTACATTCTCTTTAGGATAGGAAAATATATGCCTTTATCCACACCCCTTTCTGTTAATAAAAATGATGTTGAGGCCACTACAACTTTGTGTGCTCCTCTAATTTCTGACCACTCACAAGACCTAAAGTGCAGCCTCTGGGGAGGAAGAGGGCAGTAGGGCAGAGGAAGGCCCGTCAGATCTCCTCACGCTGTGGGAAGGAAACAAAATAGCACCGTGCAATTAAATTGCCTTGTGGCTATGAAGGTTCCATATAGTCACCCTCCTTCTATGTTTCTGTCTCTTACCTAATTGGACCCTACGAAAAGGCATAGAAAAGGATGGGTGTCCAAGATTAAACTTAACTAAGGAAATGTCCAGCGACCAGGAAAACCATTCCCTGCTCACAGGGAAAAAACAAGAAATCAATAGTTCGAGTGTTCTTGGCCCGGGGCGGCAAAAGGGCCAAATCTAAGGAAAAACACAATACAATCTCATGTAAGAGAAGCCCCTTCCTTCAGGGTGAGTAGTTCACACAGGGATATGTCCACTCTCTTCAAGGGAGGTGCAGCAAACTCACTGCAGGGAAGAGTATCTATATCTAATCTGTGTAGCAAACCCAGGTGTCAATGCCAAGAGGGAAAAAACTAAATCCAGTTGGCCAAAGCCGTTAGTACGAATATCCGAGAAAAGAAGCTAGGAGACAAAAAACAGAGATCGAACAAACCATGTGTCATCAAATGAAGAATGCTGCTCACAGATGAACGCTCTGCACAATGCTGAGCAGCAGTGCTGTTAAGGCTTACACAGGTTTTGCTTCCCCATAGTGAGCATCTCTTTGCGGCATGATGTTCTTGCTGCAAAGACTGCTGACAAGTGTAGTCTTGGCATACAGTGATGATCCTGAAAGCTGCCAGAAGGTGTGGCGCCTTCCTTTCTCACTCCATGGTGGAACAGGGTTCAGAGAAACCACACACTTACTTTCTCTTGGACTTCAGCATGCACCACTTATCCTCTTTGCCTCCTATCCCTAATTAGACTTCCTTTTACATATTCCTCTCCTCCTCGTCTCTTAATGTATCACCCCTTCCTCCTCTTGCTTATTCTTTTCTTCAAAGCCTCCCTATCCCTGCTTACACATACCTCCTTCCTTTGATATTGCCCTTTTCCTTTCCTTACTTCTCCGAACCTCTGCTATCCTCCTTCCTCCTCATCTCGGCCTCGCCCTGGATATTCCTCTACTACTCCTTGCTCTGTTGTGCCTCGCTCTCTTCAACCAACTCCAACCTCCCACCCTGTCTCAGGCATGTGTCCCTCTTTTAAACCCAGGCCAATGGTAAATCAATCACAGTGTCACACGTCTGGCCTGGGAGCACAGGGCAGAGGCTATCTCTCACAGTATGCACTGTAGATTAGGGGAGATTCCGGAGGCAATGCTAGCATATGACAGAAACAGGGTACATACCAAGCTGAGCTGAGTTGAAACAGGTATACACAGGAACTGCAGGGGTAGAAGCTGGCTGTAAAAAAAGAGATAGAGACAAAGCAAAGCCAAGCAAATGCACTGGCCAACACGGATTGATCAGAAAAAAGGGTTTAATGGAATATGATAAGGGATCTCCAGGGATTAAGGAAAGCCCTTGGGATTGGTACCAGCAGATTACTCTTAACAACGGTCATACAGCAGCGTCATGAGTTAGGCGTGCCGAAGAAACTGTTGTACTTGTGCAAGGGTAAAACTGGAGACCATATACTGAGGCAGGTAAGACTTCAACGGACTAGGCGAAGGCAACAGAAGCCTTTCCCTTATCTGATCTGAACGGAGACCAACCCAGGGGTCACACTGTAAACGGATTCAAAGCAGAGGCACACAAGTGGACCAAGATGTAATACAGGTAGAAAGCAGCACTGAAAGAATTAACCAGGTACAGGACAGGATAGAGAAACAAACAAAGTACAAAGCATAGAGTGGAATATCAGTATACAGAAGGCAAAGGACTAAGGCAAGCTAGGTCGCTGCCAACATAGTGAATACAAGGGATTCAGGAAACAGGCACTAGAACTTTGGACAGAAGTCGGGAATTATCGCGGGCAAGGAAAAAAACTGTTAAAGTTTAAAAGGCTGGGTTTGCAGAAAGAAAGAGAGAAACGCAAGACAGAAACATGACAAGTCTGTAAAGCAGAAATGCTTACAGAAAACAGGGTGTTTACAGAAAGTCAGAAAGGCAGAAAAGATGTCAGTAAAGAGCTGAATGTCTTAAAATGATATCAGAAGTCAAAAGCTGGAAATGAAGAAAAGGTTGAATAACAGCCAGGCTGCAAGGCAGGGAGCCCAGAGGAGCAGGACAGAAGGCAAAAGAAGACTGGAGAGGGTGCTGAAAGCACCAACAGGATTCAAAAGCCAAAATGAGGATTTTCAGGAATGGTCAAAAACTGGTAACATGAGCACAAGTACGAACTCCCAATGGAAGCAGTTGACTGACAACTGCTTCTGTTCAAAGTGTGTATAAGTGAACTTATAAAGGCCTTCCCAGCCAGCAGGTCAACAGGGTGGAGCTGATTGCAGACTCTGGCAGCTGTGTTCAATTAGGAGCAGCCCTGGCTTCAGTACCCTGCAGCGGTGGTTTCTAATTAAGGGCTCTCCAGCTCTCTGCAGCCTAGCCTGCAGTAGCTCAGAACAGGTGAATGCAATCAGGTCCTCTGCAGCTCTTAGTAGCGTGCTGCAAACAAATGTATTTAGTTTGCCTCCTCAAGCCCTCTGCTTTTTGGACAGCATACATATACCAGAATGCATCTGCTGGTTTAACCCAAAAGCCAGAATGGAACATGAAATTAGATTGGTCCAAAACTGCAGCGGTAAAATAAGTAAATAAATCCAGAGGCAGTTTGCAGGTTTTAACTTTGCAAGTATACCATAAACACAGTCTCTGAATGTGCACATGCAGCAGAGCTGGATGGCAGGCGAGTAGGATTGTGACACACAGTGAGTGGTGTGACGAGTCAGGAATGAAACCAGGAAACAAGGTTACCATGTTTTTGGTTAAAGACTTTTATTGAAATAAAAGGTTTGGGAAAAGGCCTCTCTGACCCTGCTCTAAGTGGATTTCCTTACCAAAAAAGAAGGATCTGCCTGACTCAGAATGTCAAAATAAAAACTGTCCATTTGTCCAAAAGTTCTATTCTGACCCTCACGCTATGAACCAAACTATAAGGTGAAAAGGGAAATGTCTTTAACCTTAGGGGATTGCAAAAAGAGTTCATAAAGGAAATTTGAACAGATAAAATATAACTGTTCTCCAAGGTTCTCCAGTGGATGCTTCCTTTCCCCTAGATTCTTCCCCAATGCAAATGACTCATGTCCAACAGTTCTCGGTGTCTCTCTTGTCCCACAACAATACTGTAATTTACAAAGCTGTTTAGCCTTGTATTTCCACTTCTTTCAAATGTTTCTTTTTGTTTAGCAAAACACTGTTTTATATCCTTTCTTGTGACTTTCTGTGGCTTTGCAACGGCCTGTATACTCCCCTGCAAGGACTTCTCATGCACTCCTTGTTTAGCAAATACAATACATAATCCCCCCTCACTAACATGACAGGGGGTTTAGATTCTATTAAAGACAGGAGGCGAGTATTATGCATTTGAATCTTTACTACCGACACATAGCAGCAAAGAAAAACTTTTTTTGCAAAACAAATTTACCAAGAAAAATAAGAAAACTACAGTATTCCATTAGAACCCACAGGGATCCATCCCAATCCAAGATGGGGCGCAGGTCCAGCCTCCTCATTATCCAATCAGCAGAGACCCACCCCCATAAAAGTCCCTTCCTCAAACACCAACTCCTCTTCTGAAGCTGCATTCTGACGCCATCCTTAAAAATAATAGAAGAACAGTCCAAAGTAACTAGCTTCTGGATCCGAACACGCCAAACCATCCAGGTCCTGGAAGGTCCCTAAACCTGGATCTCCTCAACCCGAAGCTGCAGATAAAAGAAAACAGAATCGGGTGGGTGGGTTCCATCAACAAAGGGAGGGAGGGTGGGATAATACTCGCCTCCTGTCTTTAATAGAATCTGAACCCCCTGTCACGTTAGTGAGGGGGGATTATGTATTCTATGGCATGACAGGAGGCTTCATATTATACAAGTTCAAAGCCCTTGCATTATAAACATAACCACATGGTCTCCATATTATGAAAAACTCTCAAATGTGCACTCCCTTGGCCTGGCAGCTGCTCCTCACTATTTGTTCAAAACCCCCTCTCCAAAAGGACTCTTCTGAGGCTTAAGGGCACACACCGCCCCCCGTGTAGAGGACCTGAAGTAGAGCCCTTATTGCAGGGTGTAATAATCTAACAGCCAAGGGGTGGAAACAGAGAATATCATTACTAAGAGGATGCAGCTGAGAGGCACCCGGGAACCTCAATCCCTCTGCATAGTGGCATCTTAAATTTTTACCATACAGAGACACTGTATTCTGCCCATTCTGTAAACAGATAGCAGACTTCATACATTTAGAATTTGTAACCCCAGAAAACCCAATAAACCCTCATGGGGAGGAAAAACCTCATTTATTGAAACCTAGAGGGGACACTTATGAAAAAAGACGAAACACCAACCACATTTTTGGGAAACTAGTATGCAGGTACATCCTGGTTGAGGGACAAGAGAGAGAACAACATCCCCCAACTCCCATACCTTCCTCAAGAACTCAACAATAGAGTAAGAGAAGTTTCGAATTGGGTCAAGGGGTTTTCCTTATCAAGAGTGGTTGTCTACACATTCCACTCTAGGCAGAACATGACCAGTCAAGACTGAACTAAACCCATTAACCGTCCTGTAAACCCAATTCCATAAAAAAATAATTCAATTATATAATTAGGGGTTCAAGGAAACCTAAAATGCGCTGGAACACACCCTACAGAGGAGATAAGGAGAGAGGAAAAACTAAAAAAAAAAACAGATACTCCATGCAGAGGAATAACCTAGCTTCGAGGAATCCGCCCAGTAGACCTTGATGGCCACTGACAAACCTGCGAAAAGACTTTGCAATCACCAGGGAGAGAAAGGAAAAAACAATGTGAAATGTAAGCTCTCCAGACCTGTTAAGAGCCGCAGGAGGAACGAGAGAGGGCCCGGCACCGCTACCACCAACCCAATGGAAGGAAAAGTACCCCTGGAAAGGGAGTCACTGTCCAAAATACCACCAATCGCTTGAGCGGTTGCACCAGAAACTCTGACCCTGAAGGTGGACCGGACAGCACAAGGACGGAGAACCCCAGACTAATGGAGAACTAAAACGGCAGCCAAGATTACTACACCGAATCAGCAAAGACAGGCTAGGCAAAAGAGGCGAGACACACATGAATGTTATTAGGAGGGTGTTCCTAACTATCCAAAACAAGACAATAGTTTGTTAAACCGCTCGGTTATAGGAGCGGGCTGAGCCGGCTACCCTGTTGATCCCAAATTCTATCAAGAAGTTGGAAAGGACTCAAGAACACCCTGCCATTGCAAGAGGACGCCTTAAAAGAGGCGCCACAGGAGCTGAGACCTGTATTTTGGGACAACACTAACACAGGGACAGCCCCAGCACTTGGGAGCAAGACCAATTCCCCTGAAAGCGATTCCCACGCTGGGAAAAAGTGTTGAGAAAAGGCAGAGGAACATTTTCACCCCCGCCACCTGAGGGACCTCTTCCCATTGGTCTAGAAAGCGGTGTAAACCTCTCCCAATCCTCGGGAGACTAATCCTAAAAAAGGGGGCGGGCGGGGAGGGTGATCGTGCCCATACCCATCCTCAAAGTAATAATAAGACATTATCAATACGGAAGCAAGGAGAAACCTGTCCTACTGTGCTCGAAAGGGCACGCTATATAGAAAGGAAAAAATTTGCCAAATCCCCAGATAACTCATCACTGGTTAAATTACAACTGTGAAGCCGCACAGGGCAACCAAGACGAAAGCGGAGAGAAGGAATGGCAAAGGTATAACTGTATTAAAGCCTCTAACCAGAAAGTAGGAGGAGAACACTGCAATGAAACATCTGAATCCTTAAAACCCCTCTTAGAAAAGAGGCCAACCCTTCTGCGTGGGAGAAACACCAATAATGCATATACATATATATCTATGTGGGTAGTGCCTGCCACAGATCCTGCTCCGCACACACTCATGATGACACTTCTTCAACCCCGAAGGCCCTTTTGGGGAAGAACCACCACCTGGGATCTTCTAGCCGAGGAAGAATGATGATGCGCCCCTCGGGCAGCGTACTGTTGTAGGCGGGCAGGCCCCCGGAAGGGACGGCTGGCAAGACAAGCTCTACTCTGCTCATTGCCATCAAATATCCCAGGGACTGAATCCCCTTTGAAATTGGAGTGGGAGTTACCCATGGCCGTGAATGACTGCCCATGTGTAACAAGCTCTTTAACAAACCTGTCTCCAAACAGGTTACCCAGGGCCATAGGCCCGGCTTCACTCTCTGCCATGTCTAGCAGATTATAATCAATGCGCATAAGAAGCGACCTAAGCCTTTCTCTGGAAATTCCAGTATTGGCGTTGCCGAGCAGGCATATTGATCTTTGCACCCAACCTCTGATTGCCTGGACATCCACTGGGGAATTGGAGCGAGCAGCGTCCTCCGCCAGTTCAAATATTACAGTCAAGGGACCCAACATGTCCAGTAATCTGTCCTGGCAACTGCGCAGCACTTTATCAATCCCCCTTGAAGGGTCTTTATCCTTTTGAGAGAAAAAGGACATAATGGGAAGATCAATCTCCGGCGTACAGGCTACACTATCCGCAATATTTTATGCGCCGTCAAATGCCGCCGATCAGGCGGTTTCTTTCAATAAACAGGAAAATAATGCCGAGAAGGCATGAGGCCACTTGGCTGAGGGCACTACAAAGTAGACTTTAATGCGCTGTGAAACATCGCTGAGCGGGCGGTTTCTTTCCATAAACATAAAAAGAATGCCGAGACGGCCCGAGACCACTTGGCTGAGGGCACAACAAAGTAAACTTAATGCGCTGCCAAATGCCGCCGAGCAGGCGGATTTTCACAATGAAAATATGTATTTGAATAATTGTAGAAATTACCTCGGCTTTCCACAAGCCACTGAGTTCCCCCCTCCCCTCAAGCCTGTGCTACCTCACAGCGCTAACTCGCAGGCGTCCGTAAAAGGATGATCAGCCCGCGAGGCGCAGCTCACAGCATGCACCTAAAAATGACTAAGGAAAAGAGGAGGGTGTGGGGGGGCCAATAGGCTTACTTGCGCTGAAAAGGGCTGGAGTGATGCCTTCTCCCTTCTCGCGGGCGGCGCTGCGCTGAAACCACAGAGATACGGCGTTCCTGACCAGCTCGCTAATGAGCGAAAGGGAGGGCGGGAGGGCGATGCAGGCCCGCTGACAAGAGAAAGGAAATGAAGAGATTTATGGTCTTCAAGTTTTAACGCCTGACCAAACTACCATTCACAGCTTGTTGTGACACATTGAAGCCTTTAAAGCTTCACTGACACACATGCTGAAACAGCGTTTTAAAGACACGGTCGTGTGAAAATAAATCAAACGGATCCAGCGGTCACATATCAACATCAAAGGCAAAACTGAATAAACTTAAGCCATAAAGGAAATCAATAAAATTCATTAACACAGGAAAGTACAATTGACCTTAGAAGTGTACTTAACTGATGCGTCAGCAGCAAAGAAAGAGGAGTTGCTGTTTGAGGAAGGGACCTTTATGGGGGTGGGTCTCTGCTGATTGGATAATGAGGAGGCTGGACCTGCGCCCCATCTTGGATTGGAATGGATCCCTGTGGGTTCTAATGGAATACTGTAGTTTCCTTGTTTTTCTTGGTAAATTTGTTTGTTTTGCAAAAAATGTTTTTCTTTGCTGCTATGTGTCGGTAGTAAAGATTGAAAT
The DNA here is from genome assembly GCF_040938575.1 of Ambystoma mexicanum. Lineage (NCBI taxonomy): Eukaryota > Metazoa > Chordata > Amphibia > Caudata > Ambystomatidae > Ambystoma > Ambystoma mexicanum. The sequence goes on along the minus strand of NC_090932.1, from coordinate 1,133,671,524 downwards.
GCATAATATGAAGCCTCTTGTCATGCCATAGAATTCATATCCTTTCTTGTGACTTTCTGTACATTTGCAACTGCTTGGTATACTCCCCTGCCAGGACTTCTTGGGGGCTTGTGATTCCCTGATATACTCTCTTGCCAGGGTTTCTTGAATTCACACGCATTTGTAAATGCCTGGTTTACTCGCCTACCAGAACTTCTTAATTTCACACGTGGTTCTTCTTTTACTTTCAGAGTTACATATATCTTGTTCGGTATCCTACTCCTTAATATTTAATTCGCTTCAGGTTCTGCCCATATTTGCATATCGTACTTTCATATATGGCTGGAGATCTTATTGGCCTTCTTGTTTTTTTTATCAGCCTCTTTATTGCCGCTATTTCTGCAGTTTTAAATGTTATACTTTGTATTTGGCGCGGTTGCTGAAACGCCCCGAGGTACCCGCTATGCCTGGGTTGTTTCACCGGCTCTGTGTGGCGTCTTCAGTCCTGTTTGGGCTTATGCAGCAATTGTTTGCTGACTGCGTTCCACTCTGGGTCTCTCACATGGCTTCGCTTCTGCACACCTGTCCTGCTCCAAGTCCCGGTAGGTGAAACGCTGCTTTCTTTGGTTGCCGAACGCACAGGAGTCTTCCTCTAGCTCCTGGCATGTCTGCTGCATGTACTTCCATTGCAGCATTCCTCTGCTTCCTTGCTGGCGAGCTCTTGGCTCTGCCACACCGGTTTGTGCTTCCAAGCTCCACAAGCCTCACAGGGAGGTGCGACCATTTCTCCCAAACAGCAGCAGCCTCTTAGCCTTTTTCTTTGATCGTGAAATATCCAGCGCACAAAAACTGCAAAGCTCATTGAGCTTAAGGCTCCCGCTGCTCTGCGTTGTTCTTTCATTTCTCCCCGTCCCAGTATTTAGGCGATTGCGGGAAAGGGAGTTCATTGATGTGGATTACTTGGAAAATCACTCTCAATGGTTCTTATGATGGATAATTTGAACTGGAAAGGAAAGGGTAGGTTTGAAGCTCTTACATTTTAGACCATGGACTGAAGGTTGGCCTACAGGGTTTTGGGAAAAGGTTTCTCCATTTTCCCCAAAGGTGGGTAGAAATGTATGACAATAGGCCATTAAGGTTTTGGGCATCAAGGGGTCTTCTTCGTGGGTAAATGGGGGATACCATTTCTCATCCAATGAAGCTATGACATCTCCCTGGAGGTTGTCTTCCCACATGTCATCCTCCCTCATATAGCGGCCCCCAGGGTCAGGTAGAGGCTGCCGTCCCCAGGCCACATGGAGGATGGTACCACCAGGGAATCAGTGAGGACTCCTTTGGATTTGTCACAGTGGGTAAGCATGTGTACCTGTGGGAAATCATGGATGCAACTCATGGATTGGTCTGTGCCAATTGGTCAGGTCTACTTGCAACCCTCACCTGAAAGTTGCCTGATGTACAGGCGGGAGGATATTCTCAGTCATCAATCTCATTCTTGGTGTTTGGTTGGGTTTTCTCGTCTTAAAAGAAGCGCTGCATTTTGGTACACTTTTAAAACAATACCCTCTAAGACCTTTTTCTCTCTCTGCCTATGAGTGAGATCGATGAAGAAAAGGAAAAGTTTCCTTCGAAAACATTCCAAGGTCATTCCTCCTGCACTTGCACAATTAAGTGCCCAAAATAAGGACTACAAAAAAGAGAAAGTATTATTCTTTTTTTATTCCATAACATTTAGACTTAATAAATTAGTGATAGGTAGAAAAATATACATTAAATTATAACAGCTGAAGCAGAAAGAAAAACAACACAATTCATAATCTTCTTATTGATAGCAATTCATCCAAAACATTCTTCAGATTCCGATGTTCTTGTTCAGTCTCAATGCGTTTAAAGTCAACAACTCTTGTTCAGGAGCAACCACAAATTCTTTCAATATCAAAAAGATAAAACCAATAGAAAACTCCCTTCACAATTTTCAATTTACCTGTTGGTATTTCCCAACTCTTTCACTAAGGTTGCAAACATTCTTCAAAGACATATCCATGTGCTTAGAAAGCAATTTTCCCAAAGTTTGTTGGCCAGAGGTTTTTCTATCAAACTCTCCATCAATATTCATCCCTTATTCTATGTTGCCTTTGTCAAATTCACTTCGCAATAGAGTGAGACATGTGAATTTGGACAAAGGCAGAGTATAAAAAGGAAAAAACTTTGGGAAATTGCTTTCTTAAACACACATGATACAAGAATGTGTCTGTGAAGAATTGATTAATATATATCCGATCACAAGTGCTACCACAAACACCCTGAGTGATTATTACATTACCTATGTCTTCAGATTGCAATTCCTTCAGTCTGATTAGTAAACAGTGGATCTACTCCTTGAATCAAAAGTGCACACTAGCACAGAAGACAAAAAGGAGAACACATGTGGTCCTGATACTGATCGAGGCTAAACATATATTTCAATAACAGAAGTGAGTGTTGTCAGCATCTGATTCCAGACAGTATGAAGACCGGTTGCAAACTGAAATTCACTTGGTCAAGCCGAGCCAGAAAGATGTACATAAACGCTATGCTCTAGAACGGGCAAGCAGGTGATTGAGAGAGGGGACAAGAAATACAGGCATAATATCTGTCTTTTTCAGATGTTTTGAAAATCACGGAAGTCGAGACCGGTGTTAAGGCCCTGCAATGGCATCAGTGGCTTGGGAAGTTTATAGTCAAGTACTATTCTGTCTAATTACTTAAATAATATGCACTGTCTTATACTAAGGTTGAGAATACCGGTATTGAAATATATGTGTAGCCTTAATCCGTATCAGAACCATGTTTGTTCTCTTTATTGTCTTGTGTCTCAGTGCACACTTTTGATTGAAGGAGTAGATCCTGTAAGCAATATTCAATCAACACTACAGCTAAGTCAATGCCTAGTCTGGGATGCTGAGGAAAACCCTTATTGATGTATTTTTATGTCCAGTTCAGTACTCTGGATGACAACCCTTGTATAACACCCCCCTCTTAGAATCCCCCTGACCCAAGAAGTAGGTTTGTTTTGCAAATGAAAAGATTTATTTGAAAATTTAAACTCTATATATATATATATATATCACACTTTATAATAAATTAATATCTGATAGTACACTTAGACATATGATGTGGATCAACAATGGGTAATCTGGCACTAGCACACTTCTTTACAATCAATGAGGAGTTAGTATAGGATGGATAAAGTAGCAAAAATACTTTTATGGTTTCAAGGGAAAAGCAATGAGGAATAAAATGCAGTACAGAAATACGTGATATGATTTTAGCAAAAGATAAGATAATCACTTTTTCTCTGACAATTCACCCCCTCCCCTATGCAATGTAAGAAATGGAAGGAGATGGAAAGAGGAGCACACAGTTCTCAGGAATGCAATCAAATACAATACGAAATTCAGTCCCCCCCCCAGCAAGCTTAGAGGAAACAAGTAGGAGTTTGAAACACAGGCCCAAAATGCTTTTTAAATGTGATGGTAATGGATGGGAAAATGTGCCAACTGATTTTAATTCCCTCTAGAGATGCAGGGTGAGTGGGGATGCGTGTTGGTATTAGTTCAGGCTCACTTTAGCAATGCTCTACGAGTTATTACCAAGTTGCAAACGGATTTTAACAAAAGAAAGAATGGAGCTGCTATTTTGACAAGTGGAGAAATTGAGCCAAAATCGCAAATCGCGGTAAATTTCGCGAGTGCGTAAATTGTGATTCCAGAAAAAGTATAAGGAGTAGGAAGTCGTTGGAGAGCCTAGAATCACAGCTTTAAAATGAAAGTTAAACCACGTTCCTAGCCCAAATGGTTCCAGAGATACAGACAATTTAATAAAGGTAGATTTTCGGATTTAAAGTAAACTCAAAATGACAGGTGACAGCTTGCAGCTGCAGAATTGACAGGTGACAGTTGTGCAGCTTTAAAAATGACAGATGATACGATTTCTAGGAGGCTGTTCTACTTAGGTTAAAATAGTTTGGATTAGATTATTTTAACTAAGAGATTGGTTCTGCACAGTTCTGCTGGGTACTCACAATATCAATTTGAAATAGGCCTCGTCACGGTCTGGTCAGGTTGGATGGGACTTCCGGCGGGTGGTTCTGAAATCCCGGCTATCTGGGTCAGCTCTGCTCTCTGGGTCTGTCAAGCACCGGATTTGCTCACAACGGTCTGGTTTGTGGTTCTCTCGGGTTCCGGATACAGCACTGCTTTCTGGATACTGCTACAGGTTCTTGCAAAAATTCTTGGCAAAAATTCAAACAGCTCGCCCGGCTGTTGAATAGTTTGGTTGGTTCTGAGGCCTGCTGAAGAGGTTTCAGCTGGTAGATTCAGGCCTCTCTGCTACAAATTCTGGAGTTAATTTCTGCTACAGGTTCTGGAGATTGATGGATTTGAAGTCTGGATCTCTGGATGTGAAGTCATCGGTCAGCATGCTCTGCAGCAAATGGAATTGAATGTCTCTACCTGTCCCAGCAGTCTCTTTTTATGAGTTTTGGAAGTGGGTGTGTGCGTGGCATAACGGAGCCTGCCCCTCTCTACTTGTCATTGGCCCAATTCTCCCCTCTCCCATGATTGGGGGAAGGAAATGGATTGTCATCATGATGAGGTCTGCTTATGGGTCAGAGGATCCTCCCCTGGTCAATTTGCACACAAATCTATTTCTGACCCAAATGCATATTTATCTATGAACCATTTCTCTCATATTATAGGTCCAGTTAACATATTTTCTGTAGCACCAAACCATCCAATCCCTGTCTTTGTACAATGTCATGTCCACTGATGACAGAATTCTCCCCTTTTCATCCAGATAACGACCTCTAAACCTTTCCAGATTTTACACAAATGTGCACCAGGGAGATGGGTTTCAGATGATAAAGTGTCAGATTTTTAACATGCATACATTTGGAGTAAGACCCTATTTTCCGCTAGCAACCCCCCAGAATACACCACAGGGTCCTAACGCCTCTTAAAACGTGCACAGAAAAATCACAAGAATAATGATATTACTTATATAATTTTGACCAGTCTGCACTATGAGTCATCTATCTTTTTAACTTATGCCCTGGTCAAAAAAAAGGGTGTGGCTTCCCACATCACATGGTGGAAGAACTGGTTTATCCACTTCCCCCAAGCTCAGCTGCTAGCAGAGGCACTGCCCCTCCCAGTTTCCCCAAGAGGAAGCCACTTTACGCCCCCCCCCCCCCCCAATATAACATTTGCCTGAGTCCAGGACAAGGCTTTGTTCAACCTCCTGCAGTCTGCAGGTCCCCTCCCTTAATTCAATCAGGGAGGTGTGAGCTCCTTTTGGCAGGGGCAGCAGGATGCAGCCAGGCCTGGGAAGAGTGGCTGAGCAGTTTTCTCCTGTCGGGGGTAGTTGTCAGGCAGAATTCAGCTAAATGTCACCTTAGTTCCCAGTTTAAATCAAAACTTACAATTTTTACATGTACATTAAATAATTACTTCCTTCAAGTAATTTCAGAATATAGTTTTACATCGTATCCACCTCTTAGCAAGTTTTTCCTTGGCCTGGTTCGGGTTCCTTTGTTCAGTTTTACACAAAAGTCTGGTGGTTTTAAAACGCTGGCTTTCTGATAGTGGTGAGTACCGGTATTGCAACCATTTTTGGGATTAAGAAAATTAATTCCCCACAGTTCTGAGTTGCTTTTTGGCAATCAGCATTGCCATTCTCAATGGTTTCAGGCTACTGTGTGTGTAGCCCAATGGTGGTTTTAGGCAGTGCCCTCCTGTGCTCACAACATAGGCAAAAATGGGTGGCAGGCTATTGTTCATGTTTTCCCTGTGCACTCTCTGGGGAGTTCTGGCCATCATGATGTTTTCCATGCCAGTACTGCACAGTTTTATGGTAGGGCTTCGATGCATGGGTAAAAACATCCCACAATCCACAGTTTATTAAAGAGACTGAAGGAATGGCAATCTGGAGCCCTAGGTAATGGAATAATAACTCGGGGTATTTGGCACTTCTGTTCTGATATCTATTCCTCAGATTAATATTACTCCATCTGTCTTTTTTGCAGAGTGGAGCGGTTTCACTTTGCCAAATGTTGGAAAATGATTTTTAAAGAATTTTGACTAAGGTAAAGGTATTGAAAACCTTTATGATACCAGCCATAAGATATGGGGTGGCGATTCTAATTTGGTCTACATGTTCTAAAATATTTTTTTTAATGATGGGCCATCTGCAGGTTCTTTCTGAAGATCTGGGTGCTATATGCTTCATAAAAGAAAACAGAAGAATTAGGTAGATATTGAGTAGTAAATGGGTGTGGGGGGGGGGCGGGTCACACTTTCCTCTGCATGTTGGAGAACCCCTACATATTTCTTATGAGACACTTGGTGAAATTGACAAATTACTCCCGACGAATGTCCAAGTAATTAGTACATAAATGAACAGAAACAGGTTAGATAATTTACAATTTAAGTGGGATAGACTCCTAGTTGGAATGATTTATAGCCATCAGTACTGTTGAAAGTAAAGATCGGTCTTGTACTGCTGCCTGGTATAAGGAAATCTTGGGAGAGAATCAAAGGACATGAGGAGGTATTTCCATGGATATGCTGCAGTTGGAAAAGTTTGAATTATATACAGTTTTTAAAATGTATGTATGTATTTTTAAAAAGAAAAATTATATTGGTAAGTACATTGGCATTTATTTTGTATAGGGAGTTTGTTTTGTAAAAATAAGGGAATGATTAATTAGTGGGACACAAACCCATGATTGAAACTACCTCCAATGACAGAAAATTACCTGTGTGGCTGAATTTACATGTGTTGTTGTATAGAAATTCCAAGCAACTGCACCATAGGTGTAAAGACTCTCAGAATCCTCTTGTTGTAAGTGATTTGGCTTGAGAGTCAACCAACTCACAGCAGAAAAGGACTGTCAAGTCACTAGAGCCCTGGCCACTTGTGTGGGAAGAGGAGTGAGTGGGAAGAGGGTTTCTTATGACCGGGAGGACACGCTGCTGATGGAGCAAATCATGGCGACTTGTGGTGGTATCCACTATAAATTTAGCTACCACAAAAGTAGCAGAACATTGGGGGCACACCATAGCCAGGCCGAAGACTCTCGGGAGCTATATTCTCTGTTAGCCCCAAAACAATCCTTAGGGAGCTTAAATGCTACCTCAATGCAATCTCTGGTACCAGTCTCAGAAGGGTCCTCGGCCCATAAGCTTGTATTAGGGCCTGCAGAGGGAAGCCACCGAGATGCTGGTACTTTGGTGGTCAGCCAGAAAAGGTCCTGTGGGAACCCGCCTGACACCAGGTAGAGGCAGGAAAGTGTCCCCAGGTGGGGGGCTGTGTAAAAGAAACAAATACTTTCCTGGAGTTTCCTTATTGCCTTCACTGTAAGAAATAATTTCAGCTTCGATAGGGGGGCCTTCCAAAGACTTTAAGCCAACCTTAAAAAGCTCAGAAATGCGATTTATATTGTCTGGACCTCAACACTCCAGGCACAATGCGCAGTGTTCTGCCATCAAAATGCTCCTGTCTCAAGAAATATAAACTGCTAACCAAGGCTGCTGTGGCATAGGCCAGCTAAGGGAACTGGCAGAAGTCCCCAGTGTCACGTTGACGTACTCCGGGACTGAGGGAAGCTGGGAGGGAGGAGTTGACGCAGGAGGGCGGCGTTTAGACAGTGGATGTTGGAGAAGAATAAAGAGAAGGCGTATGTTCCAATTCCCCGTGTCCAGCCTGTTACTGTGCGTGTGCCCGAGTGGTTGATGGGCCCAGCAGAGGCCATAACGCCCAGCACCGGAGACTAAAATAAAGTGAAGTAACAAGATTTTTAAAAAGGGACACCCAGGAAAACAATACCTCCACGCAGGGAGCGGTTTGCCCAGCCTGGCATGTCAAAAGGACTGCTGGTTGGAGCCAGCTCGGCATGGCCAAACAGAACAGCTCTGCAAACGTATACCAGCATTAATATAAATAGGATTGTGTATTCATATTTATGCTAATAAAAAAAGTTTCCCGATGGAGAAAGGGGCTGGAACATTGAAGTATTAATGGTATGTACATGTTATGAGTATGGTGCAATCAAAAGAATGGTTTCAGAATCCTTCTATTGCTAGGCGTTTCTCATCATAATGTATTTATTTGCCTTTAATGGACATCCCTGCCACAAAATGTGTGAGCAATTCATTCTCCTGGATTGCCTTTGTCATTTCAAGAGATATATAGCAGAGGGAGGGCATCAGGGCAAGGAAATAGCATCTGGACTTGCTGCAACACAGGCTTTACTGTAAGCAAGTAGACTGACGTCCCTCCGCCCCGTGTGATGCGTGGATTCCCACCTACCTAGACCTGCATTGGAGCTCCTAAGGCTACCATCACAGAAGTTACCAGCAAAAACATAATTGGGGACTGGCTCCTTAAGTCTAACAGTACTGGGACTGGGAAAGAAGTGTGCTATGTCACTTCCAGTGTCATCTCCTAAGTAGATGACACGCAAATATACCCATACATTTCTCCTGTTGACAATCAATTCTAGAATGTGTTAACAATATGGCTGTAGTATGGGCAAAGATGGACAGAAACAGCCTGAAGCTCAACAAAGAATACATTTGTGAATAATCCAGAGGTTAGGGATCTGTGTAGCAGATGTCAGGTGCCACATTTTATAAACTGAGCCTGGTACTACCCTGTGATTACATTATTGCTGTGATTCAGTGAATGTTCAGATGAGAAGAATAATAGGGGACTCTTCCATCGGATCCACAAATATATCTTCCTGCCACATTTAAACACATACAGGTGAACTGTGTTAGGTTCTTAGAAGTGGCAAGATTGCTAAAACACAGACCACGGGTAGCTCACCATCTTATAAATTCTGATTGAAAGATCTAGTTTTTTGTAATGTTTGCACATGTAAATATGCTTCCGCCAAAGTCATGTCCAAAGACGACATGGGGCGAATTTAGAAGGTACATCAATGAAACTGGAATAAACAGCTCCCACGGGAATGCTTCCTGATAAATTAAGATGCACTATGTAAGCTGTGCATCTAAGTGGTAATTATTTACTTTCATTAGTGCTGTATAAAACAAAATATGCTGTATTGGCTTTTGGATAATATAGCTATGATTCTACTGTACTAGAAATGGCAACTGACATTCAGACCAACAGAACACTGGTTCTGAATTACTGTTTTATTATACAAAACCTAATCAAGAAATATAAAAAAAGAAAAAAAAGGCAAAACTGAATTTCTGCTCCTTGGTGCTACACGTCTGCAACAACAACAAAAAACACCAAGAACTCTGTAAACATTACACCTTCTTTGAAACCCAGTCACTATTTCGGTTTCAAAAACCTCAGTCATTTGGAACACAGACCTAAGTGTGAACTCTTAAACGGGAGCAGTGCTGAATAGCTTCTTTTGACTGAAGTCTCGATGGAAAGTCCTTTCTTTAATTCCACAAGAGAATCATGTGTCCATTTTTGACAAAGTCACCTGTTTGGACCTAGACATAGGGGGTTGAACGACCCTGGAGGCTGGGTGTCACTGTCTTCACATGATCCAAGGATTAAGTATCCCCTTGCCCACACCGCCATTTCCCAATAGGTTGGCTTGGGCTTGTCAGCTGAAGCAAGAATGTGCCCTTATCCCTTTTAAGAAAGACTGCGGTATGGGAAAAAACAGCTAACACCCAAACACCCTGGTAGAAGAAGCATACACAAGGCATATCTCATCTAAATGTCCCAAAGACCCCATCTTCCAAGTGTGGTACTTGCAAGAGGGTCGCACCCCTGGCAAGTTAACACTTGGGCTATGGGAAGAGATGAGTTTGCCAAATTCTGCCCGCAAAGATAGAATGATCTAAAAAGAAGTAGAATCTGGGACATGCATAGCCCTATGCAGGGAGACAAGTCCATGTAGTAAAACAGTGAATACATGCACCCCAGAACCAAGAACCTTTTGTCTTCCTGATTCATGAAGCCAGCCGCGTAATACTCAGGGGGGCTGCCAAGTGTGGCACTCCATTGCTGCAGCTCAGCCTGCATCCCAAAATGGCAGGTGACCTTCTTGAAGAGGTAGAGTGGCAAATAGGTGAAAACCCTCAGTTTAAAATACACCAATCCATTTGCAGAACTAAGAAACCATTTCACCTGAATATGGTTAAGGATGGTAGTGCTAGGGGATGGTTCTAGCTACATAAACTGCCAGCATCCAGAAAGCAGGGTGGGCGTTTGGAGGCAGAAACAAGCGTGGAGGAGAATTGAAGCAGAGACAGAAGGAGAGAGAGGGAGGGGGAGAGAGAGAGAGAGAGAGAGAGAGAGAGAGAGAGAGAGAGAGAGACAGAGACAGAGACAGAGACAGGGCAGGAGGATTGCTGGTGGTGAAGGTAGCCAGAGGGAGAGAATGAAGAAGGAGGTAGGGACATCAAAAAGGTGGCAAACAAGGACCATCAGATGGAGTAAAGTGGCTGGAGGAAAATTTAAGGGAGGGGAGCGAGGACAATAAGGGAGGTTGGCAGAGATATCAAAAGAGAGGGAGAAGCATGAAGAGTTTAGGGGAAACATCAAGAGAGAGGCAGTGGTCCGGGAGGAGGATAGCAGAGACATCCAGGACTATATTTAGAGAAGTCCTAAGAAGGAGAGGACCACCAGAGAGGTTGTCAGAGGAGAAAGCCAGAGGCAGACGAGAAAGAAACAGGCACACCCTAAGACTGAGGGGTGGAGTTGGAAAAGTATTTAGGAGTCGGAAGGAGAGAAAAAGAGCAGGGAGTTTGGGAGAGGTCCCATTAGGCACGAGACCGTTATGACTTGTTGAGGGGGTATAGGAGGATGGGGTGTTGTAGGGTGACCAGTTTAAAAAAGCAAAACACCGGGACAGGGCAACTAACATAAAAGTAGGACTTACTATTGAAAGCGGCTGTCAAGGCACTACACTTCAGAAGCGTTTTGAGGTGAAGGGGGTTTAAGTGTTACTGTTGAAATAACCACATATTGTAATTAATTTATCACCAAATAACACTATCTTAAGTTGTAAAATGCAGCAGTTCTGTACGAGTGTGCGCATTCCTGCCTGCCAGCTATGAAGACCTACTAAAAAAAACAGGGACAACTGCAGTTTCCAATGGAAACAATCTTGAGAAAGGGGGACAAGCACCAAATTCCAGACAGACCCGACAACACCAGGACGTCTGGTCACCCTAGGGTGTTGGGCTCTAGAACCAGTGCACTATGGCAGGAAGGGGGAGAAGGTTTCCAGGCCCAGCCTTTAGAGACTCGCAGGTGGCCAAACTCGATTTGGGGCTTACTGTACCCAAACTTGACCACCTCTATCTTTGACCATCTTCCTGGCCTAATGTGCAAGCAAACATGTGTTACCAAGTCCCAGAGGAAGTGGTCTTCCCGTAGTCCATGACATGAAGCAGAAAAGCAGACTATGAACCCAAGAGCCAAGAAAGAAGTGTGGTGACGGTCAACAACCATACTGGGAGGGACTGATGACAAATCCACAGGACGGCACCTCGGATTGAGGGGGGGAAAAAAAACCTGAGGTTTTTTTATTTAAATACCAAGGAGAAGCCAGCCCGTTATTGTTTTGGCTTATAGACTTTCGCCAAAGAAAGACCACCCTGTTAATTCCCAGTGCTCCTGATGGGTAGAAAGTTCTCCGGAGCACTAGGAAGCAGGCGCAAACAATATATGTTTATATTGGCCCCACATTTTAAATACCCTTAATAAACCTGTGTTGAACCGGACCACGATTCTGTCTGAACTGTGGAGTTGATCCCATTTGGCTTCGTGACACATTGCAGGGTCACTGATCAACTCCCAGCTAGACCCGACAGTTTACTCCATGCAGTTTACTCCAACCTCCTCAACTACCAAATTCAAGGACTAAAACGAATTCAAAAGTCAGCAGGCCGTCCCATTGCCGTCATTCGAAAACATGTAACTTTCACCCCTTCCGAGACAGCTTCACTGGTTTCCAGTGCATTGCATCTCATTCAAAGTACCATGCTTTAACCTTCAAATACTTAACTGGGTCTGCATACGTTAAAAAATAAAAAATAAAACCTCAAACATACTCTACCAGAGAGAGACCTCTGCTCTGTTGATCAATTGCTTCTAAAGGGCTCTCACCCAGATGCCATGGCAGAGAAGACAGAAGATTCTCTGTGGATCACAGTACCCATGCCATGTAATAGCATTTATAAAGCGCTAAGGCACGAGGGCATCTAGGCGCTAGGCATCCCAGTGAGGAAACCCTAAAAAAGACAGAAAACGAACAAATAAACTCAGTTAACATGGACAGCCATTTCCCAAAGCTGAAACGGGAGAAAATTCTACAAAGACGGTGCAAGGAAACGTAAACCCGTTTTTAATTTGAGGTCCTTCAGGTAAAGGGGGTTTCCAGCATAGCTCAGTGTTGGCGTGTGGGGTGTGTGCTGTGTTCGGTTCGCTAGGTTAGTCATTCCATTGTAGTGGATTTCCTTTAGTGTGGTCTCTCCCTGTCCTGCATCTGGGTGCTGTCATGTGTAATTGTATATTGGATGTTACACGTTTGTTTTGGCGGGATATTTGGCACTTGGTCGGGTTTCCAGCGCAATGTCCAATGTTGGTATGCTCCACCAGCAGGGGGAGCGGGGTTGGCCGTGAGGTGATATCACCTCAATCACTGAGAAGAGTCCCCCACAGCTACACGCAGGTTGGATGGCAGGAAAAAAAGAAGACTTTGGATGGCAGGAAAAAAAGAAGACTTGAGTGGAGCAAGGGGGCTCTCCTCTGACGAAACCTGCAGGGTGTCCATGCCCTCAGCAGTAGGGGACGTCCCCAAAGAGACTCTTCCCTTCCCAGGGTTGAGTCAGTGAACTGAGCAGGGAGCGAGGCAGCACAAAGCTAGTTGAACGTGGTGCACGTGTGCTGTTTCCTCATAGTGGGTGATAGAAGGTATCCACCGTTTTTCCCCTTTCCTGATCGTTGACTGTTAGGCAAGATTGAATGTAGTAACCCCGTGGGATACCTCACCAGCCTTGTCTTCTTGGCAATAGGTAACCCAACCTTTGGTATAGGCATGTACTACACACGTTGGTAGAGTGACCGAGCAGTCAGGCTTATCTCAAGAGGGGTCAATGTGAACTGTAGAGATGCAACATAGATATTCACAGTGACAGGGAATTCAAATAACACTGGTTAATCCCCCTCACTCACGTGAGAGGGGGTTTAGATTCTATAAAAGACAGGAGGCAAGTATTATGCATAACTTCTTCTGACAACCATAGCAGCAAAGAAAAAAAAACATTTACAAACAAAAAAAAGTTTGAAACACAAAAAACTTAAACAAGTTTAAAGTTAGTGTATGGGGAACTCCCCAGTCCAACATGGAGAACAGGTCATGACCTGTAGATGTCCAATGAGCAGTGACACACCCCCATAAAAGTCCCTTACTCCAACTACTCCTCTTTCTGCAGCTGTCTTGCATCAGACCCCCACTGCAAAGATCTACGGTGTGGCACAGAGAAAAGGATACACATGAAAAGTGAAGGAATATCAATCTTCCCGCAACATGAACTGCAACAAAATCCTTCTGACCACATTAATTCACCCCAGAGCTGAAAGAACAATAAACAAAAAAGGGTGGGTGGGTAGGATAATACTAGCCTCCTGTCTTTTATAGAATCTAAACCCCCTCTCACGTCAGTGAGGGGGATTAACCATTCTATGACATGACGGGAGGCTTCATATTATGCAAGTTCAAAGCCCTTGCATCACATTAATCACCACATAAACACTATTCCTGCTATTAAAATGTTTTGAATGTTATCTCTAAACCAATCAGCTGCTTTTCAAAATGTTTCCCACACTACCCCACAGGAAAGAACGGCTTAAAAGCCATGGCACCCCTAAGGGAGAAAACCAAAGGAGGACATTTACATTTCAGACTCCTGCACAACTCTGTTAACCCATCTTGCTAAAGTGGCAGGTAACACCAGTATGGGGGTCTCTATAGGAAATCAGCAGCTGAGAGGTATTAGGAAAGAGTAAATCTCTGCTTCCATTCAAAACATTCCAAACACTTAATCACACATAGTTTATAATCCTCAGGAAGGTTTGATAAGAAACGGAGCAATGAAACACTTAGTTCTCCTACAATACAGAAAGTGGCCCCCTGGTGGGTAAACATTTTGTTGTCCTCATCCAATGATCTGATATCCAAACCCTTAAAAAGAAACAAGGCATAACAGCATATCTAACCTGGAAAACACAGTTTTTGCAAAGACAAACCTTCCCTAGAAGGCCAAGCTCAGAACAGTTTCAAAACTAAATGAACGTCTCATAAAATACAATGTTCAGCCATAGGTGGAACCTTAATGCTAATTAAATTGAGGAACCCATGCACCAAGAAGAGCCTGCCAACTAGCTCACCTTTAACCAAACATGCCCCACTGAAACTATAGATCTAAACCCATTTATAGCTGTGCAAGCTTGTCGTCCCTGCAATTTCAGAAAACTAACAGCCGCCAGTGAAGGGATAGGAACGGGATGGAAATGATGAGCCACCTGAGGTAACCCAGCGGCTCAATGCTGAAGAATAAACCTCCAGACTTGGAAGAGACTGCCCAGGAGTCCTTGATGACACATAGAGTCCTCCTAAAGCCCCTGGAAGCCCCAGGAAGAGTTGAAAATTCTCCAAACCAGAAGGGAGAGGAACCGCAGAAGGACTGCACATGAGGGAACCCTGTCGGATCCGACAGAAACCTTGGGTGGAGAGGAAAAGAGGATAACCCCTTGACAATCCAGATGGTGCTGGGGATCATACTTGGGAGGGCCACAACAGGGGTTACTAAAAACCAGCGTTGCCACCTGTCTGCACATTTTAACTAGTACTCTGGTCATCATGGCAAATGGAGGGAAGCATATAAAAAGGGGGGGAACCGGACCAAACCAGGAAAAAAAGCATCAGATGCTAGCACATTGGAATCCGGTCTCTACTTCTAAAACCGTGGAACCTGGCAGATGGGTCTCAAGGTAAAGAGATGTACCAAATCAGACAGCAGAGAGACAAAATCTTAGCTAACAAAGCCCTGTCCAACAACCTGCCGATCCAGTCAAAGAGGTGACTGGAGATCCAACCCCCGACAGCGATGCTAAACCCCTGAAAATACTCTGTTTTCAGCACAATGCCCAGATCTAGATGGAAATGCCAGGATACCCTTGTTAATGACTGCTAGGGCCTAGGACCTGGTTTCCCCCAATGATTGATCCATCCAATCACTGATACATAGTCTTTCCAGAGGATGAAACAGCCAATCTCCTGAACCTTGAGAAGGCTCATAACCGTAAAAGAGCCTGCCAATAGCTCCAGACAAATAATAATTTGCAGAAGATTTTAATCGGACCACTTTCCATTATGGAAATCTGACCTATCTTGGCCCCCATCCCTCTCCTTTGGCCTTTTTTGACTTCAGAATGACATCCGGAGAGGGACTCAAAATTGCACTGCCCAATCAGGCATCCCTGTACCTGAGCCACCCATGGAACTCTAACCTACCCTCGGTGACAACAGCTCATAAGACGGAACCCTACAAATATGTTTTGGTCTTGGGGCGCTGCAGTGCCCTGAAATGGGCCAGGAAGATTGCTTGGAAGGGGGCGGACAACACCCCACAACCCTGGCTAACTGCCTGAGGGCGACTCTCCCTTTCCTGAGGAGGAGATGTATTCCCTTCTTAACTTGGAGAGCCTGCCACCCGGAAGGAGAAACAATCAGAGCTTAAATTTACATTGAAGGCCAGAAATTCAATATATTCCGTAAGCTACCATATGTACTTCCTGACATTAATAACAAACCCCCAATGTTTGTAGAAGGGACAGAGTTAACTCCAGATGAGTCTGAAAAATCAGAGTCCTGAGCCAACAGAAATACGTCATCTAAGTAAATTAATATTCGGATCCCTTTGGATCTGCGGTGTGCCACTACCAGCTTCATTCCCTTGGTGAAGCACCAGGGCAGACAAAAGGCCCCCACAGACAGGAGGCAAAACTGCCAATTGGTAGACCCCCATAGAACTGAAGAAAAAAGATCCTAGTGGGACTGTGAAACACACTGGGACCACTGCCCTTTTTGAAAAATGAGGTCTCAGAACTCTGCATCCATCAAACCCCGTTTGACCTTCTCGTACACTGGGGAAATGAAATCAAGGGAGGGTTCGAAGGAGAAGACACAATTCAACTAGAAAAAAAAAACCCTCCCCGTCTGCAACAACCAGGGATCTGAGGACATAACCTCCCCTTAGGGAATAATTGTGTGCAGATCGTAAAATATTTACTTGTATCCAGCATGTTGTTGCTGGCGGCCCCATGCTCTACTTGTTGAGCTATTAAGAGTCCCTCCCCCTGGGAAAAGGAGCCACCAACAAACTGCCTTGGGCCGTAGGGCCACCTCCTTTTCCGCCATGTCTGCCAACTTGTCATCAAGTTACATGAGGAGGACCCTACACCTCTCATTAGAGATGGAGGTACTGACTTTGCCGAGCAGGCAACTGTTCTTTAAAACCGTCCTCACAGGACCTGTACGTCAATCGGGGTATAAGACAGGGGTCCCTCCTCTGGTAGTTCAAAACTCTGGGCCAGCGGACCCTCTCGCAACTTGCACTGGCAGTTTATCCAGACCTTATGCAAATGATAGTAAGGACTGGTCTATTTCTGCAGCAAGGGCCATCTTATCTGGACCCAAGGCTTAGGGTATTCTAAACGCAATTCGCTTTTGTCCGGTTTAGGCAAGGGGCGTCCGACCCAATGATTCAAGAAGGATGATATTGCATCCAAGGTGTGTCAATCAGTGGACTTAGCGCTGGATAGATCCAGTTCGAAGAAAAGGAATCCCACTAACAGTAAGGCTCAGGTCCTTAGGGGAAGAAAAGAGAAACTGGGGTCTAACGTTCTCCTGCACCTTTGGAGGCGAGCCAAAGACCTCTGAACCATTTGTAAATGAATGAAAGTGAGTGTAGAGGCAGTAACAGGAGCTACTTGACCAATAGGCAATATACTGGGACTGTAGGGACCCCAGCCCCTTACGCTTTGACTCTTTCCCAGAGAAGACATGAGTATGGGAAGTGATTGGACCAAGTTGTGCTTGAACATGCCTAGTGCATTTTTACGGGGAACTTGAACTGAAATGGAAGAAAAAACTTCCAGGGAAGGGTGAAAATCAGGGATTTAATTATGGCTAATGCATAACTGAGGTTCTGACAGGACAGTCAAATATATATCAACAGGCTTTCCACAGATGTCAAAGCGAGCGCTTTACTTTCTGTGCCATGTAATCAGTTTCACATGATCCACACAGCAATACTCTGCAGGAAGACTGTCTTGTAGGTCTGTTAACCACTTTTCTCCCGACCTCTCCCTTTTATTAGAAGTCCTAACTTGAGTGCTAGCGTCCGTAGCACATTACGGCAACTCCAGAAGAAAACGTAAACATATTTATATATATACCATGTACATGTAAATTGTATATGAAATATATATATATATATATATATATATATTTATTCAGTGAAAAAACGTTAAGGGGATGTTATCTTTGATGTCCTGGGTGTTAGTCTTAGCAGTGCACGGTGGTGGCGCGAGTTATGGTTGTTTAGCTTACCATGACTGGCGAATTTCTGGGTTTTTTCGATTTTACTTGAAACCATAACGTACCTTTAACCAAGTTTTTTCTTTGAATTTGATAGGTTTTTATTAGTCCAATATAACCATAACGTTGCTTTAACAACGTTTTTTCAGTGAATTTCAAAGGTTTTTATTGATGCAACTTAACCATAACATCCCCTTAAAGTTTTTTCATTGAATTTCATAGGTTTATATTAGTCCAACATACCCATAACACCCCTTTAACAAGGTTTTTTCAGTGAATTTCATAGGTTTTTACCAGTTCATGCTATTTTTCTAAAACTTACTAAAATCATACTTACCCAATATAGCAATGTTTGTTTCCAATTTACTGTCATAAATCCCCAAAGTATCTTATGGAAAGGATACAGTAACCAAAAAGGATACAATTGATAGGGGTCTTCCGGATCCTTGAATTCACACCATTTGATAGTAGTGATGTCACTTTAGACCTTCCAAATGATACAACTCTTTGACTGGTAAAACAGGCAGAGAGAAGGATCACTGGAAAGGGCGTGGGAGAGTAATAGGAAGGCAGCCTAGGAAAAATAAAGCATCATGAGAAACTATCTCAACTAACCTATCTGAAAGAATGGCAATAACGCTAATTCCAACACTAACCTGTAGGCTTAGAACTGTAGTATCCACCAAAGTCTATGAAGAGATCCAGGAAAAAACCAATGACAAAGGAGGGAAGGTTATCAAGGGTATAGAGCGTTTTTTCGCATATGTAATGTCGATGTAATTATTTGTGGCTCCAGAATCAATCATGGCCCTGGAAACTAACTCTTGATCAGCAAAATGTAACGTCACCTCTACAGCTATTGGTGTGTAAGCTGTAATGGTACGGGAGTCCGATGTAACACTCGACACAGGGACTCCTTCTAGTGTCGAGTTTTGGCATTTCCCGAACGCTTAACTGGTTTTTTGGGACATGCCGCCAGTAAATGCTCAGATGAACCGCAGTACTTGCAAAGAATGTTTTTTCTACGGTTTTCCCTTTCTGCATTAGATAATCGGCCTCTCACAGCACCGCATTGGTTCAGGGTCATTTGATGTGGCTGCTGGTACCTCAGAACGAACTGATGCTTGCAAGAATGGTTTTCTCTCTCCTTTCTTCGAGCATCGATTTGTAGAATCAGATCGAGCAATTCTGTGAACCTCGTAGGGACCACAGGAACCATAGACAAGGCGTCTTTTAGTTCTTCTGATAGACCCTTGTAAAAACCGCGGTTTTCTTATCTTCAGGCCATTGGGTCTCGGCGGTTAATTGACTGAATCTGGCTATGTAAGCTAATAGTGTTTGGTTAACTTGTTGTAGATTAAGCAATTTCAGATCTGTGGCTTGAGTAGAATAACGCATATCAAAGACCTTGCTCATGGCAAATAGAATCTCGTCACAATCGTACAACGAAGGACTGTTTGTCTCCAATAAAGGATTAGCCCAAGCAGCAGCTGTGCCCCACCAAATGGGAAAGCACGAAGGCCACCTTTGTAGTTAAATCAGGAAATGAGTTAGGCCGGCACAGGGAATGGAGTCGGCACTGATTGACAAAGGTTCTATAGTTTTTGGGATCTCCTGTGAACCTTTCTGGAGGAGCCAAGGGAAACTGCGTTGGCATAACCACTTGAAGGTTTTCCTGTGGTGGTGCCGGTGTACCGGATCCAGATGCAATGGCAGCTGGAGCCAGTGTTCCCTAAGGAGCAGTCCGAATAGCGTCTTGCATAACATCCATGCGATGACGCATTGTGTCCTGTGCCGTAATCATTTCATTTCTCAAATCTGTGATTAATTGAGTCAGGACCGTTAAAGGATCCGTACCCTCCACAGCTTCTGATTCTGTCATAAATCCCCAAAGTATCTTATGAAAAGGATACGGTAACCGAAAAGGATACAATTGATAGGGGTCTTCCGGATCCTTGAATTCACACGATTTGATAGTAGTGATGTCAGTTTAGACCTTCCAAATGATACAACTCTCTGACTGGTAAAACAGGCAGAGAGAAGGATCACTGGAAAGGGCATGGGAGAGTAATAGGAAGGCAGCCTAGGAAAGATAAAGCATCATGAGAAACTATCTCAACTAACCTCTCTGATAGAATGGCAATAACGCAAATTCCAACACTAACCTGTAGGCTTAGAACTGGAGTATCCACCAAAGTCTATGAAGAGATCCAGGAAAAAAACAACGACAAAGGAGGGAAGGTTAGTAAGGGAGACTCATCCCGAACGGCACGAGGCTCACGCTAGATACCGGGTTGGTGCACCACAGGATAGCGTCCATAGTTCTGTGCACGGTCACCTTCAAATAAAAGTTGTAGATACACCTTCCTTTCCCACAAAGAACAGAACAAAATTGAAAGGAGTCCACCTGTTATTTCTTCACAGGTTCAAATCAACCGCGTGCTGGGTACACGCGAACCAAGTACACGCAGCCAGGCCAGCTGCGCTTGAAAAGTTCCAGCGTCCGCGTGGGATTTTACACGCGAACCAAGTACATGCAGCCAGGCCAGCCACGCTTGAAGAGTTCCAGTGTCCGTGTGGGATTTTACACGCGAACCAAGTACACACAGCCAGGCCAGCCATGCTTCAAGAGTTCCAGCGTCTGCGTGGGATTTTACATGCGAAACAAGTACACGCAGCCAGGCCAGCCACGCTTGAAGAGTTCCAGCGTCCGTGTGGGATTGAAAGCAGAAACGTACACGCAGACAGGAAAACAGCATGCAAATGAAACAGGAACCCGCGTGTGAGAAGACACGCTAACGAAACCTGCTGAAGGCAGATACAGGAGATTGCGTGTGAAGGAAACACGTCGATGAAGGCCAAGGAAGCAACTGACAGGATGCGAGGACGCAGATGAAGAGTTCAGCTACCAAGACGCCAAAATGTTCAATCAGAAGCAGCGAGTCACGTATCCATGCTGCTTATGAACGTTCTGCCGTAACACACGTGACTATCTTGAATCACGTGAATAATGCAGACGTCGTTTTCCTGGTAATTCATCAAACAACCTCCATCTCGAATAAAATGGTCTAGCAGTTCTATGAGCATAACCCGTTCTGCGTACAGACGGAGTTCCAGATCCAGAGGTAAAATGTCCAGCATGCATGACATTTACAAAGTGTCACCTTAAAGCTCTTCCATTTCCCACCTTCTGGAATCATTTTTACCACTTCCATACACTTTTTGCAACTATTTCAACTAGTTTTGTATCCGTAGACGCCTATGAACATCTGACTTCATAGCGGGCCTTCCGGACAGTGCCACATAACCATACGCTGGCGCGTGGCATGATGACGTGTTCGAGAACCCGTCCGCACTTCACGATAAGATCTCTGCTTTGCAGACAGTTCAGAAGTGCATTTTCTACTGATCTAGGAACTTTCAACTTCAAAATGTCCCTTGCACAGCTCCAACACCCATTCCTACTCATTATCCATTAACAATCTAGTACACAGTACATACTTGTAGCAAAACTGCTATTTATCTTAAAATGGCATCAGCTAATGCCATCCCTCCTCCCCAAGAGCCACCACCACTGCTGTAATCAAGGAGCATGAGAAACACTGCCCCCTACCTTAGAAATAACACACGCGCAACATTTTCCCTTGTCCACCTACCCCTCCATATTAGTGTTTGGTTCCTCTTCCCTCATTTCCCTCCGCACCTTTCGTTCTCAGCTCTCCTGCCAAAAAAATACATCCAAAAACAACAAAAGACATATTCCTTTAGGAACCACCTTTCACAGTTAAAAAATAGAACTCAAAAAACATGTATGGACTCCATCTACTTTATATTTCTCAGTAAAGTACATAGACTCAATAGGATTTTCCAACATTTCCCTTTGCATTTTGTGTTATGCTAATAGGAATATTGTGGCGTTCATCCTCCGTTCCAGGGACTGGAATGGTGGATACTGGCCCAGGAGCACAAGTTATCATCCCAAGCAAAGCAAGGGTGGATAACGAGGTCTCTGGACCATTATCCCCCCATTCCATCCCCTGAAATGGGGGATCAAGGCCATTAGCACCCTAGGTTCCCAAAGTGGGAACTCGGGTGCTAATAAAGAGTATTTTTCTTCCTACAGCGGGACGCCTGCCGTGTCCCGTGTCGGAAGGAAAATACTTTTCCAAGATGGCCACAATGGAAAGGGAAGGCGAGGGTTCCATACAGGGCCCCTCTTTGCCTTCCATGGCAGCCTGCAGAAGGCAAAAAGAGAACCTTATGACCATATTACCAAGAGCATATTTTTCTTCCCTTTCAGATCTATCCTAATTTCAAATAACTTTACCACAAAGCCAGTCCCAGGTGGACATGGCCACTTTAATCCTATGTTTTGTCCCTTGTGGTCATGGCCAGTAGCCAGATTGTCCGGATCATTACCTTATTCCATGACCCGGACAATCTGGCCACTGCCCATGACCACAGGCTACCCCTCAGTCACTCAAGGTATGCGGCTATTTTTTGTAGCTACATGATGACACTGGCACATTTGCAAAACCATGCTTGTAGGTCCTTGCCAATGCTCCTCACACAAGTTTGCTGGAAATCCACCCATGTTTTATTTTTTCAAAAGTGTCAAATGTATGCACATACAATCGTCATATAACCTAGCCCCCACTTGACAAAATGCATTCAGACTTTATGAAAACATCTATATCTATAATCTTTTTGCAAACCTTTGTGTAGATTTGTCAAATGGCACCACATGTATAAGCCTTTACAATATTTTGGGACCCCCCTCTAATTTTGCTACCTCTGGACAGAATCCCACCAAACTTCGCAAAAACATGTATATCTAGATCTATTATCAGTTTGTCAAATGAAGTGTAGATTCATCAAATGGTACCTCATTTATAAGCCTTTACATTATTTTGGGACCCCCCTCTAATTTTGCCCCCTCATGATAGGATCCCACCAAACTTTGCATACTCACTCAGAATCAGGTCAGAAATACACATTCAGTTACAGTAAGTGGTGCCAAAGTTATAAACCATCCAAGAACTGCATTTCACCAACCCTGTAATGCTGCGGTGTCCGCGAACAGTCACAGGACTGTCCGCGGACATCCGGACTGTTCGCGGATTTTCGCGGCATAAAAACAACAGTTTTTTTGCTTCTTGCAGCCTTATCCCACCCCATCCTCATCTCCCATCACCTCCCCAGAGATTATTTGATAAGTTTGACAAGTGCAATAATGCGTTTTTTTATATGTTTTTACCGCGATGTCTGCGGACACCGGCCGCGAATCCAAGAGGGCGGGCGTTTCCAAAAATCTGACGCACTTCACGCTCTTCACCATCCAATCAGCGAACACGTTGCATGTCCGCGGACATGACGCAAGCCGATTAACCAATCGGTGTCCTGTCAGTGGAGCGAACATGGAAGTGTGTCCACGGACCGGACATAGATAGCACTAATTTATTTGTGACCTACTTTTTGTCCATTTTAAAAATAAAACTACTGGACGGATTTTCACCAAATTTACAAAAGCACGCTTTCGGGACCAAGCTACTGCTCCTGCTGCAAATTTGGTGAAAATCCATCCAGCGGTTTGGCCTGTAGGCATGAGCATTCAGTCTATGGGAAAATAAATACATTTTGGGACCCCCCCTCTATAACTTTGCCCCCCCCGGAGCAAACCTCACCAAACTTTGCAGAAAGATTCAGAGTGGGCCATATACTTTTTTGCAAAGTTTGGTGTGGATTCGTCCAGGGGGAGCGAAGTTATAAGCCTCTCAATAAGTGCTCTTCCTATGGGTTTAGCAATTTAACCATAACTACACGGCCACTAGTAATATATATATATTGCCAAGCAGGCAAGGGTTAATAAAATCGTAACATGGCCTCATTAGCCAAAACACAGACACACCGAGCAGGCAAAGTATGCAGCTGCTACCCTATCAGGGTGTGGCAGTAAGCAGCACGCAAGAGAGTATCTCGCAAATTTTTCCTCATGCAAGCCTGAAGCCGAGCAGGCCATTTAATACGCCCACCGTGGGCAGGCAGTAACATGAGAAAATATTAGAAAATAATTAAGGAAAAATTAGGAAAAACATTAAGAAAAATATGAAGGACATCCCCAAGTGACCAGGAAGGGGGAGTGGGGACCTGCGAGCGACGGGCCTGAAGCAAAGCTTACACACAAACCCGAGCATGAGCAGGAATGTGGGCAAAACCTGCCCACCATGCGGGCGGGAGGGAAACCCTTGCGAGTGCCTGGCTGAAGCGAAACCTAAACATAGGCCCGAGCGCGAGCAGAAATGCGGGTGAAAATCTCTGCCAATCCAAACAATACACCCACAGCGTGGGTGGTCCCAGTAAACAGTAAAGAGGGAGGCCCCGTGAGCGAGAGCCGCAGGAACACAGCGAACATTTCTGCACATACAGAAATACAAATAGTAAAGAGAGGCTCACGCACGCCGAGCTTGAAGCTAATGCTTCCGACAGGCTTGCGTGCGACATGCCTTAAACTCTAATGAACCGTGAAATGAATAAACACAAAATAAATGCCATAGAAAATCCTAGAGTGACTATCTTCACAAATATCAATATAATATGCTCATTAACTAACTACTAACTAGCAGCAAAACACAACTGAAAGGAGGTGCCTTAGATTAAGGCGTCAGCAGCAAAGAAAGAGGAGTTGAAGTTGGAGTAAGGGACTTTTATGGGGGTGGGTCCCTGCTCATTGGACATTTACAGGGCATGACCTGTCCTTGTTGGATTGGGGAGTTCCCCATATACTAACTTTAAACTTGTTATGCATAATATGAAGCCTCCTGTCGCTTCATAGAATTATACTCCAGGTTTCTTATTAAAATCATTATTATTAATTTAACAGTCAGGTTTAAAATATACCTTCTTTAGAAAGGGCAATATGCAACATAAAAATACACTCCTTCAGTTTCAGTTAAGTAAGTAGATATCCTTTTGTGATGTCACACACATACTTCCTACACCAGGAGGGGACTTCAATTGCTAGGACATTGATATATCACTTTAACACTTGATGCAATACTGGAGTTGTGGGAAAAGGAAAAGGTTAGGAAGGAAACAAAGGTTAACAAGTTATCTGAACAGTATATAGTTAGCCCTTTCCTAGCAATACCAGTAACTTATGTATGCCTTATGGGGGACAGATAAACACAAAGTCAAAGGGTCAGAAGAGTCTGCAGGGATCCAGGTCAGCCAATGTCAATTTAACAAAGTCTAGGGGACCTGAGGCATTTATTCAGATAGCACAAAAGCCTTGCACAATGTTACAAAGAGAGTTTGTAGAAACAAATCACTGTTTGGCCACAGGCTGTAAGCTTGTGAAAAAGCAAAGATGCAAGCAACTCTGGCAGACTCTGCAAGTCTCCAGTGACAGCAAGCAAGCAAGAAACAAAAAGTAAGTACCCCTAGTTAGACAGTACCTTTGGTCTGAAGAAAAGGGTCCAGCTGGCTTCTGTTCCTGTTGCAGTCCTGCAGATCTTGGGTTCCTGGGCCTCAGTCACAGGGACAAGAGTGAGGACGTCTGGGGAGTCCTGTACTGGGTCCGCCTCCTTCAGGAGGGTCCTCAGGATCTTCCTGTTGCTTGGGTCTGGCTTAAAGACGATGCACTCGTTCCTGGTATTCCTGTCCCCTGGTTCCAGCATCAGCAAAGAAGTACAGCCAGCAATGAGAGGGGTTCCAGTTAAGTTTATCTTGGGGTCAGTTGGTCCCACCAACCCAAGGGAAGAAGTCGTCCGTTCTGGGGCATCTACAGTCGATACAAATTTTGGCGCTTCAGCACTGCAGCAGGGCTTCACTGGGCAAACCAACGGTCCGGGAGGGTGCAGCAAGCTTTTCTTCCAGTTTCTTCTTCAGATTCTTCTTCCAGTGGTCAACTCTGCCTTCTCTCCAAGAGACTTCGCCTTTTATGCAGGTTTCTCCCATTCATTTGCAGCCTAGCTGTCACTCATACTCCAAGGACAGCCAGCCAGCCAATCACCTGCATTCCTGTAACCAAGGAGACCAAGCACAGGGAGTTTCGGGAACCTATCTCGCTTCCTGCCCTGCCAGACATGCTGAAGCCAGAGGAGAGTTTCAGAGGTGAACCCCGCCAAACGCAAAATGAACAAAGGGCCCAAACCTGTTTTGGCACGCAGAGTAAAACCCAAGAAAGACCTCACAAGCAAAAAAAGAAAACCGGGGCCATTTTGACAAAATGGGCACCCGTGGGTGCAATACTGCAGCTGAGGATTCAGTCTGCGGTAAAAACACACAATGGTAGGAAAATTAAACCACTGTCACCAGCCATTAATTGTGGTGAGGGTAACAAAAAATCTTACATGGGTAAGTAGACAAAGAAGATACTAAGTAACCCCCCCAGCACTCCACATAAAATGGTGTGTGCTGGGTCTACAAAGAGAAAAAGATAAGTAAAGTCAATTTCACTTTACTACTTTTGGAAACCGTACTTTATCCAAGAGAAGGTATTTAAACCTTAAGAGAAATCCAAAGGACTTCTCTGTGACACTGCACCTTGGTTGCGGTGTGTCACAATACAAAAAATGATGCCTGTGGAGTTTGTCAGACTCCAAAACCAAAACAAGAGTTCAAATCAGATGAAATGCATGAGGGAATGAGAAAAAGGTCTCATTCATTCCAGGCTAAAACGTTAAAGTCCTAAAGTCCAGCAAAAGTGCTGGGTGTCTCTAGGGTAAAAGGGAATTAGCAAAGAAATGAGAATTCTCCCTGGCAGTGACTTGAGGTAGGAGTGGGAATGTTTGGGGAGAGGGCAGGTTACAGCTATTATCTGTGAGGAGAAAAGTATACTGTTGACAGACTGGCTATGTCTGTCAATTTCACTGTTGTTGCTGTTGGGAGAGGGGCCAGGAGGGACCGGGGGGAGGTGTGATCGGAAGGTGTTACTGGCTGTGCGCTTGCATGCGGATGTGCCGGGAGCCATCGGCTGTGTATTCTGTAGGAACTATAAGACACATAACTCAAACGCACTTTCCGTACTTGCTGTTTAGTGTTGGCTTTTTTGCTTTTTTTATTCTCTGCTCTTTTTTCGGGATACTACTCTGTGGCGCTGCTGTGTCCTCCTCAGCAGATTAGGGTACATGCGCGGTGCAGATAGTACAAGGCGTGGGAGACCGGGGGGAGCCACAGAGTTTCCAATGTTTTTTGTTTGCTCTCCTTGCCGCCTTGTGCAGAAATATATACTTCTAGACAGGCAGGAGGTGGAAGTTTTTTTATTTTTAGGAAAAGAGTCTGGGGAGGTGTGCCTCAAGAATAGAAGTAATTGAAACAAACCTTTTTTGTTTGCCCAAAGAAGCCTGTGCGCCGTTAGGTAGGCGGTGCCATGGCAAGTATTTAAACCTGTCATACAAGCACTGAGTTTTTTTGGGTTCTTTTTCCTTGGTTATATTCAGAGCACGGTCTGGGGGTTGAATTGCTAACTGGGTGGTGGCTTGTCATCACTGTGTCAGTTCCGTTTGGATGTGTCTCAATGTAAATGTGGTAGACTGACCCTACCTAGGTCTTAACAGGCCATAAACATACTAAACTCGAGTTTAGGTCCCAGGTACATACATTGGTGACTGGTGAATGTTACTGTGTCCTCAAGCAAGGTGACAAAATAAGTAGATCTTACTGCGTGGAGGCTTATGCGAGTTATGGTCAGATACTGGATTCATCCAAGGTTAATGAACTGGTGTCATGTAATTATTTATGCATGAAATATGCCCATTCAAACACCACTCTGCCCTGGTTACTGAATTGATGATATTTAATTATTTATTATCAGATGTCAATGAACCCATGCTACCTAGCTACTTATTATGTCGGAAATATACCCATTCAAACACCACCCCCTGCCCAGGTTACTGAATTGATGCTATTTAATTATTTATTATCAGATGTCAATGAACTCAGGCTACATAGCTACTGATTTATTTATTTATGTTACTTGTTATGTTACTTGGCATTTATATAGCGCTCTATATATCATTGGTATGATCTGAAAGCGCTGGTAGGTTGAACACCCTTGGGGAACCACAGTTCAGGTTAGTAGAGAGAGGTGGTGTCTTAGGGTGCGTGGGTGCATCAGATATGTGTGCAGCTGATGTAATATCTGTATGGTAGCTGCATCCTAGCGTTAGGTATGGTGTTTAAGATATTTGCAATGTGTGCAGTCTGGTGGGTGGACATCCAGACTGGGATTGGCTGTGTTGGGCCTAAAGGATGCTTATGTGAGCAACTAGGCCGGAAAGTCATCGGCTAGCTGCGTTTTATTAGGGTGTTGAAGTGTTCATGGGGTAGTGTTCGTATGTAATCATCTTGGCCGAATTTGTCAGGGGTATAGCTGTGTTATAGTTTTCTTTTTGTTAAACTTTATTTTAAAGAGAGTTACATCGGAACAAAGCATAACATCAGCAGCATAATTCCAGCATTACAAGCAGCTTATAATCAAAGCACAACAAACATTGTTTTACTTTTCATGGGGTAACCGGGGCGGGGGGTAAGGTCGTTATCGGACAGCGTATTACAGAGGTAGTTTCTAAAAGGGGCCCAGATATTTTTAGGGCGGCATGTTGCAGACAGTCAAAACGAATTGTTCTTCACACTTATTCACGTTAGTGAGTTCTCTAAGGAAATCGACCCTCCGGGGTGCATTAATTGATTTCCAGTTCTTTAATATGCAGCGTTTAGCAACTAAACATGCCACATTAAATAGTTGTCTAGTAGTTTCAGCCGCTTTACCTATATCACCAAACAGGTATTTTAGTGGTGAGGGGGAAGCAGGGATAGAAGTGATCTCCTCCAGGATCTCTGCCACCTCGTCCCAAAATGTTGCCACCAGGGGGCAAGACCAATACATATGATATGCATTCACATTGGCGGCGTTTCATTTCGGACATTTCCCTGTGCAGCTCACCACAAATTTAGCCAGCTTGACGGGCGAATAGTGTAACTGATGGAGCATTTTAAATTGGATTAGTCTCAGCCCCGAATTCAGGGAAACGGATCTGGTGAGCTGACAACATCTGAGCCATTTTTCGTCGCTGATTGTGTACCCCAAGTCCTATTCCCAGGTCTCCTTCATGGTGTTGGGGGAAGGTGAATGCTTTGAACCAGACTGTACAGAACAGATACCACTTTCTTCCGCCCATCTGTTGCTGTTATAGCCTTTGTGCATTCGTGTGTAGGGGGTTCTGCAGGGCATGTTGAGCATTTAGCTGCAATAGCTGTGTTCTAGTTGAGTGATGGTGTATAGTAGAGAGTAGGCATAATGATGTGACATGATATGATGGTTCATCTTATTGACATATGGACATACAGTGAGCTGGGTTTACGGTGACAGGAGGGGGCATACGGATATATGGATAGAGCATGGGGATAAGAAAGCAGAGTGCACAGTGATACATGGGCACGGTGGGCACATGATGACGAGAGGGTTGGTTGATACATAGCGACATTACGGGAACAGGATGGGAGGGAGCTCTGCGAGGCACAGACACACATTGACAGGGGGCGGGCTTACAATGATAGGGGGTAATAAGTAAATATGAGAGCTGCATGGAAAGCAAGAAAGCGGGGTACACAGAGACACATGTATAAGGGCACACACAGGCACTAGAGGGTGGGGTAATTCCATTTCGTCTATTCAATCGACCCATCTAAGCAATACTCCATCTATTTCTTACATTTCTTTATCCGTTTAAGTGGTCTATCCCTCTGTTCGATCGATGCATCAATCCTTCTTCATCCATTCATTCCATCAATCCCTTTCGTCAGAGCATCCATCCATTTCTTCCTCCATTAATTTCATCAATTCGTTCTGTCCATCCGATGCCGTTCCATCCATCAATTCAATATACATACATTCCATCTATCACATCCATATACATTAATTCTGTTCATTCCATGCCATCTATTCCATCCATTTTTTTACACATGCATCCATGCCATCTATTCCATCCTTACATTCCACATGCGTACATCCACTCCGATCATGTTATCCATCCCATTTTTCAATCTCATCCATATTATCCATTTCATCCCTACTATCCATTTTGTCCATTTCATCCATTCTATCAGTTTTATCCATTCCATCCAATGCATCCATTGCGTCCTATCCATTCATTCCATTCCGTCCATTCCATCAATTCCGTCCATTCTATCCATTGCATATATTCTATCCATTGCATCCTTTGCATCCATTCCTGCCATTCTATCCATTCCCTCCCTTCTATCCATTCCCTCCATTCCCTCCATTCTATCCATTCCCCCTGTTCCCTCCATTCCCTCTGTTCCCTCAATTCCCTCCGTTCTATCCATTCCCTCCGTTCTATCCATTCCCTCTGTTATATTCATTTCATCCATTCCGTCCATTCCATTCCATCCATTCTATCCATTTCATCAGTTTCAGCCGCTCTATTAATTCTGTCCATTGCATCCATTCAATCCATTGCGTCCGTTCCATTCCATCCATTCTGTCCATTCCGTCCATTCCATGCATTGTGTCGATTCCATTTATTGCGTCGATTCCATTTCGTCCATTCCATCCATTCTGTCCATTCCATTCATTCAATCAATTCCATCCCCTCCAACCACTCCATCCCCTCCAACCACTCGAACCACATCTTCCACTCCATTCCGTCCATTATATCCATGCCATCCATTGATTCAGTATATAAATATATGTATAAATATATATTCCATCCATCCACTGCATATAACAAACCTTCCATTCATTCCACATGCATTCATGACATCTATTTCTTCCATTCATTCCACATGGGTCCATCCATCCTATTCATTACATCATTTTCCATCCATTCATCTATTCAGTATACATATATTTCATCCATCCGTTGCATAAACATACCTTCTATTCATTCCTCATGCATCTATGCCGTCTATTTCATTTTATTTGTTCCACATGCATCTATCCATTCCATCCTTTCCATCCATTCCATTCATTAATTCAGTATCTATCCCTACCATCCATTCTTCCATCCACTCCAATCTATTCTATCCATTCCATCTATTGATTCTATCGTGTGGGTAGGATATAGAGATCATTGTTCGGTGTTCAGATAAGGCTGTCTATAGTCTAATCAGAGGGGGTATTCATTGAAGTAAAAGTTGAGACTCGCATTGAATATTTTGTCATTGGTTGGGTTGTCGGGAGTTCAGATGCATCTTTAAGGTTGTTGTTGGCATTATAGAAAGAGCCATGTTTTTAGTTACTTGCAGAAAATCACATAGTCTTGGGTGTGTCGGATGTGTAGTGGAAGCGAGTTCCACAGTGTCAGGGCCAATGCTGAGAAAGAGGATCCTCCAATCCTGACAGAGTTAGCTGTTGGGATCACTAAATGGAGGGCAGAGCTTGATCTTAGGGTACGTGGTGGGAGGTAAGGTTTTAACTTTTCTTGCAGGTATAGTGGGCCAGTCTTGTGCACTGCATGATGGGTGATGCAGGGTCTTGAAGGTGGCCCTTCGTCCGACTGGGAGCCAGTGAGGGTTTTGAGAGCTGGAGAGGTGTGGTCTCTAGGACCCAGGGTGAGGAGCAGATTAGCAGCAGCGTTTTGGGCTCTGGAGTTTAAGGTGGTAAGCCAGGACTCCTAGGTATAGGGAGCTGGCATAGTCCAGTCTCGACATTACAATAGACATACCAGCGGCAAGTCTGTTTGGGAAGGAGAGGTAGGGAAAACGCACCTGAGAATTTTGAGATGATAGTGACAATATTTAGATACGTTGTTGACCTGTCGCGAGAGGGTTAGGCCTGAGTCCATAGTGCATCCAAGGCTTTTTACCGAGGGTGAGGGGGTGGCTCATGGAGGGGGGGCCAGGGAAGTGGACGAGGTAGAAGCTCAGTGTTGCTGCACACCACAATTTCAGTTTTAGTGGGGTATAATAGGAGGGGTTTATAGTCATCGAACGGTCGATATCTAGGAGACAGGCTGCAAGGTCAGGCTGGGAGTTGGGGGTCGGAGTTGTGGATTTTAAGGATGATTTGGGTATCGTCAGTGTCGTCGTAGCACAGGATATTGTGCAGGCGGATGACTCTAGGAAGGGTGGACATATAGAGGTTGAATAGGAGAGCAGATAGACATGCGCCTTGTGGTACTCAAGTGTTAACTGGGCAAGCAGCAGAGACTAAAGGGGAGAATAGGGTTATCTGTTTCCTGTTGTTGAGGAAGGAGGTGATCCATTTAAGGGCGGTTCCACAGATTCCAAGGGAGTGGAGACGCTCAAAGAGGATTGAGTGGTTGATGGTGTCGAAGGCTGCAGAGAGGTCGAGGAGAATTAATGCAGCGCATCCTGCAGTGGTCTTAAGGTCGTCCCAGATTGAGGCCAGAGTGGTTTTGGTTCCATGTCGTGGTCTGAAGCCTGATTGGGCGTGGTCGAGGAGGTTGTTAGATTCAACAAAGGCGTTTATTTGGGAGTATGCAGTTCAGTCAAGGAGCTTTGCAAGGAATCTGGTGTTTGAGATTGGTCTGTAGTTTTTGGGGTCGAGTGGGTCAAGGGATGGTTTTTTAAGAGGCGGCTTGACATGTTTGAAGGCATCAGGAAAGATTCCCGAGCTGAGGGGGTCATTTAGGATGGTTCTTTCATGTTCTACTGCACAGGTGAACGGGAATATTTCTTTGAGTACTGAGGCGGGGCGGGGGCCAAGGGGGGAACCAGATGGTTTGCTAGCAGATAGAAGGTCAAGAAATTCTTCTCTGGAGATCGGTTTGAAGGAGTCAAAAGTGGGTATAGTGGGGCTTGGGACGGAAGGGTGCAGGGGGGGTTGTTGGATTGGTCGGTCTTTGGGGGGTGAGAAGGGAGAGTTTGTTATTAAGGGAAGACATCCTCTCGAGAGCGGTGGTGTAGAAGTGGAGGGAGAGGGAGTTGCAGAGCGTTTGTGATAGGGCAGAATGGGAAAAGGTGCGAGTGGGCTTCACAAATCCAGATATTATTCTGTGGAGTTGTTTGCTGTGGTTTCCACAGTTGAGAATCCAATTGTTGTAGTAGGCTTTTTTGGCTTTCTAGATTTCTGCTTTGTAGTTGCAATGATGCAAGGCGAAAGTGGATCTGCTGAAACAAGTTGTTTCTGATCGCCATTTGCATTCCAGAGATTTATTTAGTTTCGTGCCATTCCTCAGTTCGGGGGTAAACCATTTGGGAAAAGGCCCGATGCGTGAGGGACAGAGGTGTGAGATGAATTAGTGAATCACTGAGCCATGAGTCGATGGTTAAGGATCTGTGAGGGGCGGGTGTTGTAGGGGGTCTGAGAAGAAGGGCTTCGGCTAGATCAGAAACAATCTTTAGCTTGTTGCAGCATTTGCGGTGAAGGGGGGGGGCAGGGTTGGGGGAGGTGGCAGGGGGCGTTAGGGGAGAGGACGGACAAAAGGAGTGGTCAGACCAGATGAGTGGTAAAGGGGCAGCTAGATGAATCAGGTCGTGGGAGCTGAAGATAGCATCTAGGGTGTGTCCTTTGGCGTGGGTCGGACCGTTCGTATGAAGGGAGAGGTTGAGCGCATCGAGGCTGTCGACCAGGGAGTGGGTCATAGGGTTGGTGGAAATGTCCTGCTAGATATTGAAATCTCCAAGGAGGGTCAGGGAGGGGCAATTTACTTGAATGGTGGCTACAGAATCACAGAGGTTGGTTGTGAAATGTCTTTCATAACCAGGTGTTCGGTATACGATTAGGAAGCAGTGGGAGAAGGTCGGAGGTAGTACGAGTTTAACAAGAAGGGATTTGCATGATGGATGAGTGTGACAGAGAAGTGAGATTTGAAGAGGACTGCCACGCCGCCCCTCTTGAGGGTCTGTTGAGGGGGATCAGGGAGTAGTCGGGGGTGGGGGGGAAATGCCTCATGGGCAAAGTCGTCTGAGAACCAGGTTTCCGTGATAAAGACTAGGTCAGGTTTGTCAGAGGAGAGGAGGTCGAAGATGCTGTATCTGTTTTTTTGCTACAGAGTGGGCATTAAAAAGGATGCATTTGACTTCAGAGTGGGGAGTGGTCATGGAGGTAGTTGGGGTGTGGGTAGGAGGTGCAAGGAGGTAGTGGGGGGCGTTCAAGGTCAGTGGGGCAGGGAGAGGAAGGGTAGAGGGGAGGTAGGGTGATAGCAGGTTCAGGGTGGAGGGGTCAAGTCGGTGGAGGCTGGGAAGAGTAGGCGAGCGGAGGAGGATATGTGAGGGTAGAGTTGGGGAGGGCGAGTGGGCAGTTGGTAAGGGGGCAAGGAGGGATTTGGTGGCAGAGATTCTTGTTTGAGTCCCAAGGGAATTGGAGAGTCTGGTATGCAGGGGGAGAAGTCGAGAGAGAGGGGTTGGAAGCAGGCCGAGGATGGGATGGGGGGGGAGGTTGTGAGGCTGGGTTGAGGTAGAAGAGGTGAGGAGTAGATAATCATGAGAGGGGACCAGGCTCGTTTTCTACTTCCCCAGCGTTTCAGTGCAGTCGGTGTGTGAGAGAGGGTGGGAGGGTCAGAGGGTGATGGAGATGAAGCCACTGTTCTTGCCAGGGCAAGACGTGCTGTTTTTAGAGAGAAGGGGGGATATGGTGAGGGGGAGATGTTGGCTGGTGGCGAGGGGAGGAAGGGGAGAGTGGTTCTGGGCAGGAGCATGGGCAGTTCTGTGATGGGTTAGGGGATGGGGCTCTGAGGTATGCGGGTGAAAGGAAGGGTGGGATGATCGCTGGAGGCTGGGAGGAAGGGGTGGAGGAAAGAGAGGGTTTTAGAGTTTGGGCAGGCTCCACTTGATTGGGGGTTTGATAGGGTGCAGGGTGTTGCAGCCAGGGTTATTAGGGCATTCTCAATGGCGGTCAGAGGGAGGGTGGGGAGCGATGGGTTTGGCTGGGAAGGGAGGGGAGTTGGGCTTCAGAGGAGGGAGGTGGTTGGTGCGCCAGAGCGAAGCTCTCATTTTAGATTTTGATGTGGGGCAGGGTGTCAAGGCGTGGTGTAATGGGGAGTTCTCAGAGGTGCTTGGGGGAGGGTAGTGAGTTTGGGTGGGAATGGGCTTCTGAGGAAGGAGTAGGTTGGTGGCCCAGAGTGCAGCTCTGAATCTGGGGATGGATGCATGATGTTGGTAGGTGGTTGGGCGAGTGGTGATATGCTGAAGTGAGGTGGGCAGGGGGAGTTCTACGGATGTGCTTAGAGAAGGAGTGAGGGGAGGGTTAGAGAAGGTGGGTACTAGAATGAAGGTGGTGAGATGTGGGGACTGAGTGAGGATGGGTGGGAGGGGGTGGGGGGATTCTATGGATCTGTGCCATTGTGCGAGGTGGATACATGCGAGACGGGGTCGCCATCTGGATGTGACAGAGCCTTACGAGGTAGGGTTCTGCACAGTAACTTTCAGTGCACTATCTTGATTTGGGCTAGGCTGAGAGGGTGGAGGGGTGGAATGCAACTCAATATTGCATGAGCGCTATATCTAGATGTGGCAAAGTCTTAAGAGGTACAGTTCAACACAGTAGATTTTCAGTGCACCCATTCAAAAACCTCTCTGACCGGGCTACTGAATTGAGGCTATTTATTTATTATCCAAGGTAATGGAATGATATTATTTATGTCATGTATTAACTAAGAGTGCCACAAGCTAGGGGCACAGCGGTGTAAAGTTACTCATGTGACAAAGAACCCAATATACACATTCAGTTATATAAAAAGGCTGTTCAAGCCGTGCAAATGAAATAAGGCTGTGTCTGTTTATTTAACCAGGTTGTCATTCAGAGCTGACCTACCCTAGGGTAGGGCCAAATCCCCCTCAGGGCAGCCTTCACATACAGAGGTCAACAATAGGCTTTTACGTGATGGTTCGCCTTTTATCTCCCTGGGTTTCATTTGTACAGTAAGCTTTAAGTATCCTGGCTCAGGTCTCATACAGGTTGCTGCTCACTCCTTAATACGGAATCAAGGGGAGAAACACCTTACTGATAGAAAAGGTTAGAACCCCCCTGCCCATGCTCTGCAAAATCTAGACACGATCAAACATTTCTGTGAGGGAGAGCGAAGCGACGTAGCAGGGACGTAAGGGGTCAGTTTAGCTCGATGTAAATCGGTCAGGATTTCAGCCAGGAAACTCTCAAAGACCTAGTAATCCGTTCTAGCCGAGATGGGCACATTCTCATCATCCCCTTTTCCCATCCAATTTTACCAGCACCTAGCAAAAATAATTTTATGTTTGTGCTTTAGATGCTCTTAAATACAAGAATAAAACTAACTATATTCCATCCCGCTCTGCTAGGCACTATGCCACAGAGCAAAGTCATCTAGGAATCCCATACAGAGGATTGGAGGATCAGACAATGAGGAGTTTAGGAGTAAGAGGAGAACTCCAAGTGACAAGTGAATGATTCCTGTGATCATGAGTGGAATTGTAGACTCACTGATGGGAAGGTAGCACACATAATACTCGTGGCACTAGTGTTGGTATTGAAATGAGCCTACCACCCCTCCTCCCCCCCTGTTAAGCTGGGTATCTCGTGAGTGAAGCGTACCTGAAGACTTGGAAGAAGATCTTGACGTGGCAGCCAGACTGACGATGAGCATATGACGCGAGGAACCGGCCTCTCCGCTACCCAAGGTTTAAACAGGGTGGAAGATGGACCGACACCCAACGCCACGGGACGCACTCTCCCGATTTGTGTGGCGTCAGGACAGTGCAAGCACTGACAGGAGAGGCAGATGTAGTAAGTCCAAAGACTGCGAAGTCCGAAGTTGGTGGTAGAGTCGAACTTCCGCAAACACTGGAGGAACAGGGATCGCAGGCAGATGGTAGATCCAACTGAAAGCAGCTGGGAGACTCAATGCTTCAAAGGAAACAGGCGATGACTCAGGCAGAGTGTGGGAACCTGACCCCCAGAACAGGACTGGGAACCCAACCCAGGAACTGAACTGGAAAACCAAACCAGGAACAGGACTGGGAAAGCCAACGCAAGAACAGGGCTGGAAGACAACCCCAGGAACAGGACTGGAAAGGACTGAGAAGGGGAACCCAGGGAAAACTAAACAGAACCCCAGGGAGAACTCAGAAGCCCAACAGGATCCCCAAGACCCCAAAGGGAGAAGGACCAGAAAAGCTGCAGGGGCAGGAACCCAGGGAAGGATGCAGGCTGAAGCTGGAGACTGAGCAGAGCCAGAACAGGTAAGGAGCGTAACCACGATCAGGGCAAACCGCGTTGAGACGTGACTTGCTCCTGATCGAGGCTCGCTTTATAGGATGGCCGGCACCCAAGAGAGGCTTGAAACGCAAGCCGCATCGTTACTGGGTGCCGGCACATCCAAAGCGAGGCTTGGAACGCGAACCCTTGCTGAGGAGAGAGCCCAATCAACTGCACATGCGCGGAATCGAGTCTGTGGTCTCCCGCACATGCGCAGAGGACTCCCGACGGGAACCCCAGAAGCTCTCCCCATGGTGGATCCCCGCAAGCGGAAGCGCGGGTAGATCCGCCAAGAGGGAGGAGAGCGAGTTGGAGCAGAGGACCCCGGTCTCCAGGTAAGTGGCGTGACACCCCCCCAGGCACTTTCAGGTCAGGCAAACACCCTATGAGGTAATGTAGTGTATAAGGGGGGATTAATCCGCACTATGAAGCGCCATGTAGAGGTAGTGTAGCGCCTACAGTAGATGCACGGCACTAGAAAACACATAGCACATGGCTCCATTTTGTATTAGCCTCAAAAAGTAGGAGCTTTCATGATCACGCTGTTCATGAACCCAACTCGCTAGGCCAAATCTCATTAAGACAGAATCGATCCACAGAGCCCCGCTCCCACCCAACCCCCACCCAGCACAGAGCCAGCAACACACCACTGACCCGACCCACCACACCTTTGCATTCCCTGCTAAGCAAACGACCCCCCCCTGTTCCAACACAAATCAAGGGTCCGCAGAAGATCCAACATGTGCGGCTGTATTTCTTCAAGCATGAAAACACATCTCCTGTAACATGAGGTACAGGGAGGGATAAATTAAAGATCAAACCCCCTGGTGGAGACCTTGAGCGCAGGAACTGCGGTATCAACAAAGCCCTGAATGTGTGGGTCAGGGTGACTGCATTTTATCCTCCCTTCACCTTGGCAACATTTCCTGTTCCGCCCAGATGCATGCCACAGTGATTATAGTAACCAGGCTTAGCATGTTTAGCTTAGAAAGAAACAATTTTGTATATGTGTGCGTCAACCTTCACTGCGAGGATGAGCCCAGCTGACCCACATGGATCCTGATCGACAGGAAAGAACCAACCAATTGTAGCTTGGCATCCCCTATGGAGCAGGCCCACGTGTAGGGTGCCACCGATCAGTAGCACCCTTTTGTGATATATGTGATGATGCTTTTTTGCCTTTTGAAGCTCTTGTTTGTAGGAAGACCAGGCCACTCTCGAGCAGCAGTCCTTTGCTGATATTTGTATTCTGTACAATTAAACCTGGTTATCCTTGCAACACTATCTCCTGGCCTATTTCCCTAGCGGATTGTCTTTATTCTGGAGTGTGCGTAATAAGGGACGTGCCTTCATTTGGGGACCCTTGCAACGTGATTCCATCGTCCCTGTACTTGCGGCAGTATCCAGGTGGCCTCCCCAGACGGGCCGAGCGAACCTGCAGTGACCAGCTCCAAAACGCATATGCTGAGTGTGTCTTTGCAGAATTCCCACCTGCTCGTTGAAGCAGGCTACGGGCCCAGGCCGGTTGTGGATACCCTGTGAACAGAGGCTTTTGGGAGAACGTGAACACATGAGTATAGCCTGCAAGGAATAACAAAGTAGGGTTGGGTGTGTAGAGCAGGGTGAAACGGATGAACACGCATTGAATTAAAGTGAGAGTGTATTTTGGTTTGCGGAGGTATTTTTACGGCCACTTCTTTTCATACATTTTTTAAGGAATATTAAGGGTAAGGATAAAGGAATACGGGAGCCTCCCCAAGTAAGGGGAGAGGGTGGTGCCACATTGCACTGTCCCGACCAGTGCGAGTGATAGATACAAGAAGAAATATAGGAGCTCCGTATAACTGGAGAGCTTGGGAAGAGTAGTGGTTATTTTAGCTAGTTATTTTAGTTTATTTTGTTGGTGTATTTTAATATGTACAGAGGAGGCCCAGGAGGGGCCTGTGCGACACGTGCGAGCGCATCAGGGGAGCTTGTAAGGAGTGAGTGAAGAAGCTCTAGTGGGGAACCGGGGAGCGGGTGAAGTGAATAAATGTTCTTTTTGGTGACATTTTTGACAGTATTGATTCGTTTTAGAGACACGATTAAGGTGCATATGCTTTATTTGATATTGGACATATCTCTGGTTTAACTGTGGTACAGATTACATGCATAGCCCAACATAGGATACTCACCGAACACGACCATGGGGGCAGACACAACCATAGACCATATATGTAAAGCCCTACCCCTATACTGTGAGATAATCAGAAGGTATCACAACCAATGGGTGACTGGGACTAAAGGGGAGAGAATGCCCCATTCCTGGCCGGAACGGGGATCATTTGACAAATGTGCCCTGGACCAGATGTATGTCCACCTACTTCACCGCAAAGTATAAGGGGAGACAATTACAGAGTAGAAGGGACATATTGGACCTCTGGAGAATGTTCAAAGAAGCAGAGGTCTTGACTGGAGGGGGAATGACACCTGATAGTAACAAGACGACGAGTACAGAGGAGGCTGGGGGGAAAAGGGGAGACGAAAAAGGGGATATACCCGCTAGCCACCAACCCAACATATGTGTCGGGGGGCACTATAGTAGCCGCCCCAAGTACAGCCCAACCGTATGTCACACCCCCTGAGGTGTCGACCCACACAGGGGTAAGCACGAGGGACCTAGAGGTAGCCTTAGCCTCGACGTGCACAGAATTGGCAATGTTAAGGACAGCCTGTGAAGCCACAAGGGTGGCAGAGGTTCCAATGTTGCCCTCTGGAACTCCCCCACAGCCACCCGGGGACGAATGGAATTCAGGCAACTTCCTGTTCAGAATAGGCAGTGCACCCATAAGAACCGTCATTTAGAGCGGGACAGGGAGACAGTTTGGGGTATGAGAATGTGGGGTCCCAGAGAGGCGACAAGGAGTATTGGAGTGACTTTGATGACACCGAGAGGGGCCGAGCAAGAGCCCCTGACTACACCGAGAGTAGAGAGCCTATGGGACAGAAGATTAAGGGAAAGGTTTGGTAGGATAGCATTGGGACGGAAGAATTGAAGTGCAAGTAAGGGCAGGAAAGACAAAACTGCAAATGCCCTCAATACACAAAGGTGCAGGGTGGCCCCATTATGTCCCCTGGGCACAAATGCACAAAAATAATCTCCTCAAGGCCCTCCCACAACTCACAGCGGGGGCGGGCAAATGGATCTACGCATTAGAGAAAAACAGCAGGGGTACCCCTGGCTATACGGGACATTAAGAGCTTGTTGGTAGCGGCAGTGCAAGATCAGGCAGAGACGGTGTAGATTAGAGCTGGGTAACCACGACCAAAGCTAAGTAATGGTACCCATGATGGAGCATCATTCAACAAGATTAGAGCCCAGTTATGGGATGCGCTGCGATGCACGTTCCCAGACACCCCAGATTTACAATCAATAATGCAATGCACAATGGGGGATGACGAAGATGCTGCGCAATATATTCTCAGGGTTCAAGAGATGTGGAAAGCAGAAACGGGCAGCACCTGGGATCAATGTATGTCATTGTTCCACTATATTGTAAAAAGGAGGGCTACCCAAGGAAGTGCAGAAATCTCCCGCTAAGGTAGCTGGGGTGGAAGCAAAGGGGTGGCCCGAGATTCAAAGTATCATACTGCACCATTGTAGGAGGCTCAAAGAGCGGGAGAAAGAAACTGTTCAGAGGTGGCAGGCAGAGGAAGCAAAACTAGTCCAAAATAAACTAGTGAAGGTAGCAGCGGTATCGACAATACATCCCGCAGAAAAGACAGGAGGGGTGTGTCTCCATTGCGACCCAGGCAAGGATGGCACAGCTTGGGCGGACAAGGACAGTGGGGAGGAAACCAACACTTTTGGGACCCCATTGGCAAGGAGGACAAGGTGGGTTTCCGAGGATCAAGGGGAGGGGGGGTTGGAGGACAAGGGCCAAAGGGTGGCAGTCCAGGACAGTGCTGGTCGTGTGGGAGGTGGGGACACTTTCAAGAGAACATCGCTGGAGACAGGAAGGGAATTATAGCTACACCAACAACCTTATGGGTATCCTCACCCAGGTAGCCCCTAAGAGCCAGCTTGGGTAATGTCATCGATCCCGTATGAAGTTCACCAGGCCTACACTGAATTACCTCCCCAAATCCCTGGCCCTTACCACCAGCCACATCAGCAGCAAGACACGCAGCCACACCAGACTCACCCCAACCAACAGGGAGAAGAGAACAGACACCCATTCACAACTGCGCCAAACAGAGTAACAGCCCCATATCAGGGAGCAACGGTGGTAGGGGGAAAACCCTTCATCGTTTCCTGGGACAGACACTTACCCAGACTAGGACAGCCCACAGAGAGCACTTGCGTGTCCAGTCCTGTCAATGACCTTACATCTAGAAGAGGAACCACTGGTGGGGGCAGAGATAGGAAACAAACAATTCATCTTCATGGTGGACTCAGGAGCAGAGAAGTCATGCATTAGTGAAGGTAACGTCCCGCTACAGGAAAGACTCTCGAAACAGAGGGACTCTCTGGGGCCGCTTTAACAGTTCCTTACACAAAACATCTAGGTGTCAAGGTGGAGGAGGGGAGGTTGTACGAGCCCCCCTTCTCTATTCAAAGAGTTCTCCTGTCAACCTGCTCAGTAAGGATCTACTTCGCAAATTAAACATGACAATATCATTCACAAACAAGGGGGTTGTTTGCGCCACACCTGGCATGTGCTCCCTCCGAGCCATGCTAGCAATACATGCCGTGGCCAGCGAGATGGCAATGAGAGGTATTCCGTAAATCCTGACATGTTTGTTCATGGCATCAGGGTGCTTGCACGAGCGGTCCCTCAGATTACCAGAAAAGAGTGGAGGGTAACCACAGATGTAATTTTCCGACCTGAAGTGCTCCCCGAGTCGGTTGCAGGCACAATTCTAACATTAGATCTGGAAGGCCTAGTGGTGTCTGCTAAACGGATTGTAGTGTTGGGTACTGACCCTCATGGGTGACAGTGTTGCACAGTACTATGCATGGACTCCACTGTACCCCTACAGCAATAGTCTGATGAAGAGCTTTTTGGAGGATGACAATAATGGAGAAATCATCCTCGAGATTTGCATACCATGTGAAATAATGGTACAATACAGGAAAGTGCAGAGCCCCTCATGGCTGTTGGCGGACCAAGCCCATTCAGTGAGACAGATTTGCAATAATATGTCCCCAGACAATTATGGACCAAAAACCCACACGATGTAGGGATGTTGAAAGAGGCGACGCCTGTAAAAAGAACACAAACCAGGAGCAATACCCATGTGGGTCAAACAATACCCCTGTCCAGAGAGGCTTAGAAAGAATTCATCAATCACTGCAGGCCCTATTGCACCAAGGGATCATAATGCTTTCCACCTCACCATGCAATACGGCTACATACCCCCATTAAATAGTCAACGGGGAGCAGTTGGAGGATGATCCAGGATTTATGACCCCTTAATGATATTGTACTGAACAACAAGTTAGTGAAACTTGTGTATGGAAGACCATGTTGCCACTTCACAAATTGTTTTGATTGGTACGCCCCTCTGAAGGGCTTTAGATGTAGCCATGCCCTTGGTGGAATGAGCTCTTAAAATTTCAGGAGGTTATTTTCCTGCAAGCCTGTAACATTCTGATATTGTCACAATTATCCATCTAAACAAGGTGTGTTTGGAAACAGCCTGACCTAGCTTGTGTCCTGTATATCGGATGAAGAGTTGGCCATCAATTCGCAACTTAGACAATTCTGGAGCTGTAAAAGCTTAACACTCTCCAAGGGTCTAACCTATGAAGTCTTTCCTCTTCCTTACCAGGGTGAGGTGGGGAATAGAAGGAAGGTAGAACAATTTTCTGACTTAAATGAAAGTCCCAAATTACTTTGGGCAAAAAGGAGGGTTTGACCCTTAAAACAACCCTGTCCTTGTGGAAGATGGTAAAGGGTGGCTTGGATAAAAGTGCCTGCAACTCGTTCACTCTATGTGCTGATGTCAGAGCTACCAATAGGATTTTTTTTTAAGGTTAATAGCCTTAACAGATGTGTGTAGAAGTTCCAATGGAGCACACATCAGGAATTTTAAAACCAGATTAAGGTCCCAAACCGGAACCTGGAAAGGAGATGGAGGGAACACATTAGCCAGCCCCTTTATGAATTTAGTCACCAGTGGAATTTTGAAATAGGAACATTCCTCAGACGAGCACTTAATAATGGACAGTGCCGCCAAATAGCCTTTAATGGTACCAATCTGGAGGCTAAGATTAGCTAAGGATAGAAGAAAGGATAAAACATCCAGAGTTTTACATAGAAAAGGATCAATATCCGTTTCCTTGCACCAGTTGCAACAGTACAAAGACTTTGTTGTTGGTCTTCTGGCTGAAAAGCAACACCTCCATGACATCATCCGCGAGGTCCCAATCCTTGCATCTCAGCCTTTCAGATACCAAGAGTGAAGGTTGAGAGTCTTGACCTCGTGATGGAGAACCCAACCTCCCCCTCACGAGAGGAGGTCCTCTCTTTGTGGAAGACGCATCGGTCCGGGTACCACGTCCTCCTGGCCCAATCCAGAGCAATTAAGTTAATGTGTTTCCCAAACCTTCTGAACCTCCTAATTAGGGAGGAATGACGTGGACTGGAGGAAAAACATAGGAGTGGAAACTCCCAGTCCACTATGAACACGTCTCCTAGAGCTCCTCTCAGAGGAATTCCCTGGAGCAATATCTTTTGCATTTCCAGTTGACCTCGGTCGCGAACAGATCTGCTTGAGGGGTTCCCCAAAGGGTGAAGATCTCTTGAAGAACTTCC
Organism: Ambystoma mexicanum; assembly: GCF_040938575.1. Classification (NCBI taxonomy): domain Eukaryota; kingdom Metazoa; phylum Chordata; class Amphibia; order Caudata; family Ambystomatidae; genus Ambystoma; species Ambystoma mexicanum. Next base: position 1,133,627,945 of record NC_090932.1, on the reverse strand, counting down.
TGAGCTAGTTCCCACTCGTGGGAGACTGTGCTCTGCCTGCTCAGAGCTTCAGCTGCCGTGTTCTCCTCCCTGGCCAGGTGAACTGCCAATAGGGAGATTCCTTCCTGAATTGCCCAGTACCAGAGCTGCATCACCTCTCTGCACAGTGGTAGTGACCCTATGCCTCCTCTCTAGTTGAGGTAGTGGATGGCCAATGTGCTGTCTGTCATTATCAGGACATTCTTTGCCCAGACATAGGGCAGGAAGGCCTTCGGCGTTAGTCTGATTGCCCTTTGCTCCAACAGATCGATATGTAGTTTGGACTCCAATGGAGGCCAACGAGCGATGACTGTCAGATCATTGGCATGGGCTCTACACCCTGTGAGTGAGGCATCCGTCACTATTGTAATATCCGGCCATGGATGCCAAAGGGTTCTACCTTCAGAATATTGTCTTTGTAGGCCCACCACAGAAGATCCTGTGAGACCATGTTTGGAACTTGAAGTTGGTCCAACATATTTCCTGAGAAGTGGGACCATTGAGTTATTAGAGCCCAATGAAGGAATCTCATCCTTAGGCAAGCCTCTGGCACCAGAAAAATGCAGGATGCCAGGAGGCCGAGCAACCTCAGAAAATCAGAGGCCGGTAGAATGTGGGGATTCTGAAATTTGGTTAGAAGAATGTCTTGAGCCCTCACCTCGGGTGGCGAGCGCTTTCCCAAAGATGCATCTACCACTGCTCTGATGTAGTGTAGCTTTTGGGAAGGCATTGTATGGGACTTCTCGAAATTAAGGGAGAAGCCCAGTCTGTGAAGAGTGGCAGGTGACGTTGAGATGATCGGGAGAACGCGCCCTGATCAGCCAATCATCCAGGTAGGGGAAGATGTGAATCCCCCCTCTCCTGAGACTCGCTCTCCCCCTCTCCTGAGACTCGCTGCCACCATCGCCATCAGTTTGGTGAAAATCCTTGGAACGTGTGTCAGCCTGAATGGCAGTACTCGAAATTGATCATGAGAACCGCCAACTGCAAACCTCACATATTTTCTGTGCATGGATTGGCACATGAAAATAAGCACTCTGAAGGTCCAATGACACCAACCAATCTTGGAGTTGGAGGGCCTGAAGGATCTGAGACAGTGCGACCAAGTTCCTCAGGAAGGACAGGTTCAAGATGAACAAGTATCTCAAGTCCAAGATGGGTCTCAGTCCTCCGTGGGTATAAAAAAAATATGGGGAGTACCATATTGTTCCTCTCCGCTACAGGCACTGATTCTATAGCACCTTTCTCTAGCAGGGTTAAAATCTCCTGCACAAGGAGCGGATCCGGAATAAGAGCCGTTCCCCAGTGGATTGTTCTGAGGTCTCTTTCTAAAAGGAAGGCAGTAACCGTGGGCTACGATTTCCAGAGGCCAAACATCCAAAGTAATGTCTTGCCATTCTTCTAGATGCGGAGTCAGTCTGCCCACCACAGGTGAGCTGTGACTAAAGACCTCAGAGTGGTTTTGCGGCAGCTGATGTAGAAGCCGATGGTAAGGAGGCTGCTGCTTGAGCTGGCTTGGCACCTCTACCTCGTTCAACACAAGGAAATTGTTGTAATGTGCATAGGTGCGTGTGGAATGTTGATGCCATCATTCTCAGAATGCTCCTCCTCTACAAAAATAGAAGAGATTTGAAGAACTCTTTATTCAGGAGTGGAGCACATATTTTGTCAGGTTTTGTACCAACATGCTTCAAAGTCATCGATATTTTCTTTATCAGCACCAATTTTGGAAGGGCGATTGGCACCGACAGTGTAGTAGCTGGCAAGTGTGGCACAGCTGGCTTCGATGTCGAGGGCCTGGTGGGCATCGAAGAAACCGATGGCAAATGCGATGACCTCAACTTCTCCTTATGTCTCGTATGATCCTTTGATTTTTTGGATCGAGGCCTCGAGGGCTCCCGATGCGGATCAGGCCTTTTACCCGGGCTCGAATGTGCGCATGTTTTTCGGATGAGACCTTTCCTTTCCAGCTTCTTTCGAAGGCTCGGTAGGAGCATGGCTTTGTTTTTCAAAAATCTTTAACATTTCCACCCTGAAGGCTTTCCATTCAGGCAGGTTTGATTTTTATGTAAGGCATGCAACCCTTTCGGGGGAAACATCAGACCTTTGGTGCCTTCTCTTCAATTTCTCCGAAGATGAAGAAGAGCGGTGGGAACCACTCCTTGACCTAGATTGCTTGGCCTTCTTCCTCCGTGAAGAGTAGCATCTCGACACATCGGTTGAAGGCCTAGCAGGTCGGGTAGGTGATTTTTTAGGGATTTTTCCTACCATAAGATCCCCTTCCCATTCCCTCAAGGCTTTTCCTGTCTTGGATTGGCACTTGGAACAATCAGTGGTATTGTGGCCCTCCCCGAGGCACCACAGACAGATACGTTGCAGGTCAGGGAGTGACATTTTTGACCCGCAATCCCGGCATTTCTTGAAACTGGACTTCGGTGTCGAAGAAGAAGACATATTTATCAAGGTTTTTGTAACAAGATGTCACAAGATGAGGCACGCTGAATTTCACTCGAAGCAATCAATGTCGCGGAGAAATGGAACGGAGGCCAATGGGCGTTGCATGTGCTATAAATGCCTTCGATGACATCATCCTCAACAGAGGCCGTCGAGGGACATAGACTCATGGCATCGACGCACAGCACCCTCTGCCGAAATGTTTTTCCAAAGCAGCTGAAGCTGGACAAGCTGGACAAGTGTCAAAGATGAGGCATACGTGGGAGGACACAATCCATTCGAAAGAGTTTCCACTTGTTCGGATACTACATGAAGAACTAGGGAGCATCAAAGTGCCCAGCACTATAATTCAATACGTAGATGACCTACTGGTCTGCAGCAAAAGCGAGCAGAGCCGTCGATGGGACTCTGTTGCACTACTGCAGTTAATAGCAAGAAAAGGGTACAAAGTGGACAAGGCAAAGCTCCAGTACTGTCAACTGGAAGTGCTTTCTTTAGAGCAACTCATTTCCAAGGATGGTAAGCAGATAATTCCCGACAGGGCAGTTACAGTACGTACCACTCCCAATCCACTCACAGTGAAAGGCATGCAAAAGTTCCTAGCGTTATGCAACTATTGCAGAGCATGGATCTTAGACTACGCAGCCTATACCAGACCACTCCTAGAAGGCCCCAAGGAAGCCCGAAAAGAGAGCAACAAAATCAAGTGGACAGCAGAGATGATAACTTTTCTTTTTTACTTTGTTTTTATTGAGCATTATAACGCATACAAGAGACGCCAGGAGACTCCCGGCAACAACCATAAGAATGACAGTAGGAAAATGCTTAACATTGATTCACAACCCCAATCCCCCCTCCTTCACCTCTCCCGTGCACATAACGCTACCAAGCCTAAATGAATGTTAGGTATAAATAACAATGAAAAAGCACCATGGGGCAAGACAATCTAGTACCACTGACATAGTGAGGTCGACAAGTGAATCAAGGTAAAAAGCAGGTTACAAATGCTAAAGAAAAGAAGTGAAGCTCAGTGAGCCCTTCAGGCCAGGGAGCTACAGTTTCAAAGTGTCACATTCCTCGCTCACGAGGACCACAGACCAGTTCAACAGGAAGGAGTCCATGTTGTTATTGGTTATTGTTGAGTTTGTCATACGCAAAAATGACCCATAGCTTTGAGAGCCACTCAGCTTTGGAAGGGGTGGAGGGGCTCTTCCATTTTTGGGCGAGGGCCGGTCTTCTGGCTCTCAGCAACGCCTCCGCCACCTTTGCAAAGGAATTAGTATCAGAGTCCGGAGTTGGAGTGCCCAGGAGAATCTCCAAGGGATGTAGGGAGGGCCCAGTGCCCACAATCTCCTTGATCCAACTGAGTAGTTCAGCCCAATAGATCTGGGCCACCGGACACTCCCACCACATGTGGTACCAAGTTGCCTGTTGCATGCACTAACTGGGACAAAGGAGGGTGGGTGATGTCCCCTCAAACATCCTGGACAGGATAGTTGGCTGGCAGTGCCAAGAGTGTAATAACTCAATAGCCGAGGTGTATAGGGACCCTAAGAACACTGATCCAAAAAAAGAAATAAAAAAATAAAAATAAAAAAATCGCTCCCCATGTTTTCTCCTCCAGAACTATCCCCAATCTCTCCTCCCAAACTCGTTTGAAGGGATGCCCACCGTCTGGATGCGCCACAATTAGAATTTTATAAATCCTAGCGAAAGAGTCCCTCCTTGTAAATGATTCCACCATAATTTTCTCAAAAGGTTTAAGGGGGCGGTTCAGATCAGCAATCCATCTGGGATGGGTCAAGATCCCCTTTTTTAGGCGCAGATATTCAAATACTGTGGGTGGATTATCTCCCACTGCAGCGGCCAGTTGGTCATATTCAATTAAGGCATTCTGGCGGAAGAGTTGGGCTGCTCTCTCCAGGCCCATGTCTGACCAAGACCGGGTATCTCAGAAGCCCTTGGTTCCCAGGTTAAAGGGGGGCCCCTACAGGGAGGTCAGGGGGGACACCCAGGAGGATAGTAGCTTGTTATCCTTGTCCCTTTTTCCAGGATGCCCATAGCACAGCAAGAGTTGGGTGCATTCTGTGTCGGGCGGGGAGGTATTTGGGAGGGGCCCACAGGAGATATTAGAGTGGGCGTGATTGTCTTCAATATAGGTCCAATATGTGCCCATGTCCGACTCTCATGTGCTCCAACATCACACAAAGCTGGGCCACCTTGTGATATAACCTAAAGTCAGGGAGCACAAAACCCCCACATGATTGTGGTAAGGTTAAGGTCAAGTGTTTTAATCCTTGGTTTTTTGCCACCCCAGATGAAGCACTGAACGCAAGCATGCAGTGTTGTAAAAAAAGCATCTGAAAAGAGGTGGAGGAGATGGGAAAGATATTCCTTTTGATTGTGACCATGCGACCACAGAGAGAGATAGAGGAGCCCATCGTAAGATGTTTAGTTGTCTTTGCCAGGATCGGGGAAAAGTTTGATACAAACAGCGTTCCCAAGGATGGATACTCCCAAGTACGTGGTGGCCCCACATTCTATCCTCTTTCCTTCCAGTTCACTTTTTCCTCTGACCTCGTAGTCACTATCCCCGATGGGCATCATGTATGACTTGAATAAATTAATCTTTAGACCGGAGAAAACCCTAAAGTTATGGATCAGATCTAGAAGGCGTGGGAGGGAGTCACAGAGGTTGGTCAAATAAGCCAGATTGTCGTCAGCAAATAACGACAGTTTGAAGTCATAATCACTGCACTGAACTCCAGTAATTCCGTTGTCTGACCTGATCGCAATGGCCAGGGGCTCCATTGCTAAAGCATATAGGAGAGGAGAGATGGGGCACCCCTAGCGGGTACCTCTAGGGAAGGTTAGGGATGCCAAAATAGTGCCATTGACTGATACCCTTGCCGAGGGGCCGTTGTACATGGTCGCAATCCACCCACAAAATTGATCTCCCAGACTCATTTTTTGAAGGACCTTTTCAGAGTCCAACGAGATGAGGTAGACCTCCAAGTCACGATTTGAAACCTCATGCATGAAATAAATGGTCTTTCCTATATTGTCTGTGCCTTGCCTTCTAGGGATAAAACCAACCTGATCTCTGTGCACCAAGGATGGGAGATGTTTAGCGAGTCTATTGGCGAGGAGCTTGGCCGGGACCTGGACATCTGTGTTCAGAAGAGAATGGGGTGATCAGATTGGCACTGGATGGGTTCTTTTCCCTCCTTAGGGATCACCACTATAAGGGCCGACATCATTGATTGGGGGAGGGATCCTGTTTCCAGGGCTGCATTAAACATTTTGGACATGAACGGGGCCAGGGTGGAACGGAAGGTTTTATAAAAGCAGACCGTGAAGCCATCATCTCCAGGAGCGGTGCCTCCCTTCAAAGTGGAAATGGTGTTTAGTTTATTACCTCCTGAGGAGTAATGGGAAGCTTGAGGGGATCAGCTACTTCGGGGAGGGAGGCAGGGAATCTAAAAATTGGTAAATGTCAGTACCGTCCTCGGAGTATCCCTATGTATACAGGTGTTCATAATATTGGAGAAATTGTTCTACTATGGATGCATCGCTAATGCATTTCTCCCCCGCTGAAGAACGTATGGTGTCCACTCTCCTGCCGTTTCTACGTTCCCTAAACCTCCAGGCCAGAATCCTATCCGCCTTTTCCCCTTTTTCCATATATTTTTGTTTAAGGAAGGCAAGTTTCCTTTCCGTCTGGCCCACAAGGAGGGCTGCCAATTTCGCAGCTGTTGAAGCTCCTCCCACTTGCCCGGGAACATTTGGGATTTTAATTTCCACCCTGGCTGGATAGCTTTTATTTTCTCTCAACTTTTTCTCCTCCCTTTCCCCTTCCCTCTTCTTCCTCAAACCCTTTTCCAGGAGAGTACCCCTAATTGTGGCCTTGAACACGTCCCAGACCCCCATTACGCCCACTTCCCCATCATCATTAATAACAAAGTACTCTTTTATAGCAGCTAAAAGGGTCTGGGACAGTTCCTTATCTTGCAGGATGAGGTCGTTACATGACCAGCGAGACCTATAAGGTGGGGGGGGGGGGTGGAGGAACACCTATGCGGGTCATGACCATATCATGGTCCAACCACGGGATAAACTTGACATTGATGAAGGAAATGCGTTCTCGGAGCAAGGTGTCGACCAAGATATAATCTATCCTCGAGAAGGTTGCATGGGGTCTAGAGAAGAACGTGAAGTATTGGTCATACCCCTGTTTAGGTGTGCGCGAGTCGGACAAGCCCGATTCCTCGATAACCCTTTGGAAGGTGGGTGCCAGCTTCCTCTGTAAGCACGTATCAGTGTGCGGGTTCGCCAACCTTTTATCGGTCTCCGTGTTGAGAACCATGTTAAAATCCCCACCCACAAGTAGGGTACCCTCAGTAAAGACCATAATTTTCTCTTTCATTTGGGTGATATATAGAAAGAGTTACCACCATATACCCTCTAACTTCCCCCTTAATCATAATATAACACCCTTCTGGGTCGGCACCCTGGGCTTTCGGTGAGAAATGAGTTTTAGGAGATACCAAGAGTGCAACCCCACGGTTCTTTGTTATGTAATATGAGTAAAATATATGCTGAATGGACTGAGCTCCAAGCTTCGGCTCTTTCCCCCTGACCCAGTGTATCTCCTGTATAAATAGGAAGTGCAACTACAGCCTGTTGAATTCTCCAACCACCATCGACCTTTTGGTAGGCGAATTTAAACCACGCTCGTCTAACGACCCCAATCTCAGTGTATGGATCAAGTTATCCATAAGGGAGATGAGAACCTCCTAAGGCTCCACTTAAGGAGCACATAACATCTATCTCCCATTCTTGCTTCCATGGAAGTTGGTTGCATTTACAAAAACCTGAATCCTTAAAATGCCAACTAGCGCTTGGTAGTAGAAGCCCACAACCAGAAAGAACAAACCTAAACGGAACTTGCCATCCCCACCCTCCCCTTCCCTGAGCGCCTGGGCTTTCAGCGACATACAAAACTGCCATTAGGCCAGGCCATCTGTGTCTCCCCCCTCTGTGCTTCCAAACTCCACATCACAATCGTTGAGTCCACTCTCCCCCCCCCCCCCAACAACAACTTAATACAATAGGCATTATCGGACCCCTCTACCCATCCCGGTGAAGGCCGAGAATGCAGAAAGAAAATGCAAAAGTAAAAGCAGCATTTCATCAAAAAGACAGCTCGAATGAACAAGATTGCAAGAACCCCCCCCTAGAATAGCGCATTAACCAGGACCGGGTCGGAGTCTTCCAACCCACCAAAGTAAGTCGGGCCGCGGCACAAGGTTCATCAGTGGTGGGAAGATCTCGGGGAGGCAGGGGAAACCTTTCCGAACTTTGTGACCTCGGACCTTGCGTCTCTCCGTGGAATCATTAGTCTTTTGGGCCCGGTTAGTTCTCCCCCCCCCCCCCGATTTGTCTCGGCGGACGTCGCATTTGGGTCACCCAGGAGCTCCTGAGAAACTCTGCATGTCGTCCTCAATGACCAGGGCGTATTTGTAACCCTCGAGTTCAAAAGACAGCCAAAGGGGATATCCCCGCCTGTACTATACCCCCTTGGCTTGAAGCATTTTTGTCAGGGCGGCGCCTTGCTAGGGTAAGGGCTGACAAGTCCTGACAGAATGAGATTACTCTTCTCGGAGAAGTAGTGAAACTTCGCCAGGACAGATCTGGGACCCATGCAGGAAGCACCTGCCCTATGTGCACTGTCAATCGTTGGTTCGTTAGTATTGCCTCGTCGAAAAGTGACCTAATGTCAGCCTTGACTGCTTTGATGATATCTGACTGCGTCTCGCCTTCACGCCCCGGAAAGCCCATGAATCATAGGTTACAGCAGCGCTCCCTATTCTCCAAGTTATCAAGCTTCAGAGCGCACTTCTCTTCCCTTCTTTCCAATTCTGCCAGATGCATGTCAAACTGGGTCTCAAGCAGGCCGATTGTTGCAGTGTTTGCTTCCAGAGCTTGAACCCAATCATCTAAGGTATTGACTTTTTTATCCAAAGTGTATAGCCTTATACCAATGTCCGCTCTGAAGCTACGAATTTCCTCCAGCAGGGCCATCATGTCCATGGTGACCGAGTTGGCATCCAGTGGCTCTGGCTGTGATGGGACTGGCATGTTGGGGGGCAGAGGGTGGCGAGATGGCGTATGGTGGAACTTCTATAGAGATTCAGCCCAGTTCAGGAAGACCCCAGCAGAGCAGGGCCTCGGTCCGGGCCGGTAGAAGGATGCAGACAGGGGATGGCTCTATGGAGCGCTAGCTCGTGCAGAAGCAATGTGGGAGAAGGCCCAAGACTGAGGGTTACACAAGCGGCTTAACTAGAACCAGGAGTCAGAGGAACAGCGCTTCGGAGGGCCCCTGCACAAGTACACGGCTCAACAAGTAGCTTACTTCTCCTAGGACCCTCTGAATGGGGGGGGGGGCGCAGAGAGCACAATGTCTTCAAGCTCTGAAATACTTGTGGGGGTATGTCTAGACTCCCAAGATGTGCCAGGTGGTCTGAGAGCTTGCAGGAGGGGTAGTAATGCTGGGGGGACAGCCCCCGTGGATTGAATTACGAGAGGAGCAGTTGAGCTGGCCAGATGCGCGAGCAGTGGGGTGGACTCCTCCGATCCTATAGGCTATGTTCAGGACTTGCTCCAGGCACTGGGTGTCTCCAAGAGTGACCCGGGACGGGGGCCAAGATACCCCAGAAAACAAAAAAGGAGAGCAGCTGCCTGGGCCCATGCCCCCAAAGGTAGTTGGTGATGGGTCGAGTGGAAGGCCCCCTCTGGGGCGGTGTAGGGTGGGGGAGGGAGCCCAGAGCACGAACCGTATGTCCAATGAGGGCCCACAGCCCTGCGATGCAACGTCTCTCCTCCGCGGTGTCCAAATTAGCAGAGGTTGGGTGGCAGTTCTCCCTCAAGCCGGGCACCAGCCCCCACGAGACTCTAGTGGCAGAAGGCCCCGGCTGCCGAGTCGCGGGTCAACGGAGAACCGCCTGCCGAAGTTGCTCCACCAGCTCCCAACGCTCCAGGCTCAAGGCCACAGGCCAGTTCCTCACAAGTATGTGGAAGGCGGGCCCCCTCACGGCACAGCAAGAGATCAGGAGGATTAACTTGCAGCTCACCCCTCGTATTGAGCCATTAAGAAACGTTCTACAATTGTCATGGGGTGCTCAGTAATTTTATATGTGGAGCACTCACTTTTTGTGCTACTGGACCGCTCAAGTCCACACTCACCACACAAAGAGCATCAGCATCCGAAATAATACTGTCCAGTCCCCACATCCATGTAGTAATGTAAATCCCGCCACGTTTCTCACTCAACCATGCACGGCGGAGGACTTGCAGGAGCACAATTGTGCATCCTATGAAGGGGAAGGCAAGGATATCCCCTAAGAGAAAGGGAATTACTCTTAGTTGATGGGTCAGCATCAATTGACCAGAACACAAGTGAAAAACACGTTGAGGCGGCAGTGGTGCGCCTAGAAGAGGGAGAATACGAAACACTGGTCATGTAGACTACCCAAGCATTTTTATGCACAAGCAGCTGAACTGGTAGCGCTTGTAGAAGCCCTGCAGGCCTCAAAGAGGTGCTATGTTACCATCTATTCAGACTCTGCCTATGTCACCTCCACGTAACAAGCAGGTCTGTTGTGCTGGAGGAGGGGATGCTGGAGAGCAGATGGCTCACCGGTACAGCATGCAGCCCTGCTCAACAATTTGATTTCCATCCTTGCATAACCCTCTGTGGTGGCAGTCGTGAAGTGCACAGCAAATACACAGACCACAGGCAAAATCTCATTTGGGAATGCCACCGCAGACACAGTAGCAAAAGCTGCAGCATATCTCCCAGTACAACCATCAACAGAATACATCATGACAACCGCAATCACCAGGCCAGACACAGACGCATACACGGCCCACCCTATCGCAGAAATGATTGAACTGCAGCGTAGGGCACCCCAGAGGAGCAGGATATATAGCTCACACGTGGGTGCATGCAATCACCCACAGATATCTTATGGAGACAGCAGAGTACAGAGAAGGTAGCAAACGCTGTGGAAGTATTTGCATACAGCCTTCGAGCAGTTGCATTTCCCGTCCCATGGCTCTAAACACATTGCAGCAGACATTCAGGAGGATTGGTTTGTCCCAAACTTACAGGAGCACTTAGCAACGATGGTGGTCCAATACACGTGTCAAGTGTTTAGTACAGGGATACAGGGATGACACTGAACTCTGAGGGGAACCTTGCCCTGCCCTGCCAGCCCATTCTGTGAGCTGCACATTGATTATGCAGACATGGGAGAAAGATGTAAGGGGCAAGATAGTTAATTGTGGTGGTGTGTCCATTTTCAAGGTGGGTTGAGGCCGGCCCATCTGCCCACCCAGACGCCAAGTGTGCTCATAAATTCCTAGTCAGGGAGTTATTCCCCCGTTGGGGAGTATGCGACGTCCTGAGGTCAGATAACATCACTAATTTTTTCAATGAGTTGTTCAAAGAAATCACAGGCCTGTTAGGAATAAAGCATCAAATGTGCTCAATTTACCACCCACAAGCCAATGGGGTGGTGGAGAGGATCAACAGCCTCCTTAAAAGCAGACTATCCAAATTATGCAATACTCTGAAAATTAATGGGTTGTATTGCTTGCCCCTGGCTCTATTCTACCTATGCACACAACCCAATAAGCACCACCACCTGTCCCCTCATTAAATAGTGACTGTCAGGCCCATGCGGACACCCAGATCACGAGTCAGGAGAGCATCAGATGCTCATAGGGCAGCAACAATTCTGTGGGAAAAATTCAAGCAGTAAAAACATAATGCTGCCACACAGAGGAAACAGACTATGACTGGTAACGTTCTTTCGATGGGATGGTCCGACGACTTATTCCATATCTATGACATGTAATCACCACAGCTGTGCTGCTTCGGAAACTTTTTTCGGCATCTGCGTCCTGCGTCGATGACGTCGATGCGCCGTCGAGGACCTCCTCCGACGTCCGACGTGATAAGTAGGACGCACGACACCCGTAGCCTCAGTTGTAGTTTTTTCCCCCAGAACGTGGGATACTAGCCAACTGCCAGTCAGACACAAAGCCTTGCGGAACGTAAGCTGCAATCGCAAAGAAATTCTGCAGCGGGGAAGGCAGGGCGGGAGCGATATGGAATACGTCGTCGGACCATCCCATCGAAAGAACGTTACCAGGTAAGAAAGTAACTTGTTCTTCGAGGGGATTGGGTCCTCCGACGTATTCCATATCTATGACAGACTCCCAAAGCAGTACCAGAGCAAGGAGGAGGGAAAGAATTTAGAATCAAAATTTAGAATAGCCAATCAAATAACAGAGCAAAGGACCGCCTTGCCAAAGGCCAGATCCTGTGCTCGGATGGAATCAAGGGAATAGTGACGTACAAATGTATGTACTGAAGCCCAGGTGGCTGCATCACAGATGTTGCAAATAGGAACACCCCTCTGCAGGGCAGTAGATGCAGCCATACCCCTGGTAGAATGGGCCCGCAAGCCAGCCGGTGGGTCCTTACCCGCCAAGCGGTAGCACTCCGAGATGGCCAAAATAATCCAGCGAGACAAAGTCTGTTTCGTCACAGCTTGCCCTAAACGCTTTCCAGCGCAACCAATAAAGAGTTGATCGTCCACTCTGACCCGGGACATGCGTGAAACATAAAAGCTTAAAGCTCTCCTAGGATCAAGCCTATGGAGCCTCTCCTCTTCCTTACCAGGATGCAGAGGAGGATAGAATGCCGGAAGAACAACCTTCTGGGCCAAATGAAATTCCGTCACTACCTTCGGAAGAAAAGAAGGACGAACTCTAAGGACAACCCTGTCCTTGTGAAATACAGTGAAGGGTGGCTTAACTGAAAGTGCCTGTAACTCACTCACTCTGCGAGCGGAAGTAACCGCAACTAAAAACACAGTTTTCAGAGTTAACAGCCTCAAAGGGCAAGAATGTAAAGGCTCAAACGGAGCACCCATAAGAACAGATACCCGAAGAAAAGAACAAGTTACTTTCTTACCTGGTAACGTTCTTTCGATGGGATGGTCCGACGACGTATTCCATATCTATGACATGTAATCACCACAGCTGTGCTGCTTCGGAAACTTTTTTCGGCATCTGCGTCCTGCGTCGATGACGTCGATGCGCCGTCGAGGACCTCCTCCGTCGGAGCACCCATAAGGACCACCTTATGGGTGCTCCGACGGAGCACCCATAAGAACAAGGTTTAAATCCCAACCGGGCACCAGGAAAGGTGACGGAGGGAACACATTAGTGAGCCCTTTCAGAAACTGTGAAATTAAAGGGATTTTAAAGTAAGAACACTTCAGACGAGCGCTTAAAGATGGACAGCGCCGCCAGGTAATCTTTAATGGTACCCACTTGCAAGCCCCTGTGGGCCAAAGAAAGTAAAAAGGACAGAACCATGGGGATGTCACATGCAAAAGGATCCACATTCTGAACTCGGCACCAGTTGCAGAACTTACGGCAACGGTACAGAGACTTTGTTGCTGGCCTTCGGGCCGAAAGCAACACCTCCATCACGTCTTCAGGGAGGTCCCAATCCTTATACCTCAACCTTTCAGAAGCCAAGCGTGAAGGTTGAGGGATCTGACCTCTGGATGGAGAACCTGACCCCCCTCCCGTGAGAGCAGATCGTCTCGGTAGGGAAGACGACGCGGAGGGCAGATGGACAAGTCGAGAAGGTCCGGGTACCACGTCCTCCGAGCCCACGCCGGAGCAATGAGGATCATCCGGGAACCAAACTTCCGTAACCTCCGCAGCACTTGCGGGATGACGGGGACTGGAGGAAACGCGTACAGCAGCGGGAACGACCACTCCACCACGAACGCGTCTCCTAAGGCTCCTTTTGGAGGAAATTCCCGCGAGCAAAACCTTTCGCACTTCCGGTTGACACTGGATGCGAAGAGATCCACTTGAGGGGTCCCCCAAAGGGCGAAGATCTCCAGGAGAATCTCCTGAGCCAACTCACACTCGTGAGAGATCGTGCTCTGCCTGCTCAGAGCGTCCGCCGTCACGTTTTCGTCTCCGGCCAGATGAACTGCCGAGATCGAAACTTCCTGCTGGATGGCCCAGAACTCGAGCTGCATCGCCTCCCTGCACAGAGGAAGTGACCCAGCCCCCCCCCCCCTTTTTGTTGAGGTAGTGCATGGCCACTGTGTTGTCCGTCAGGATCAGGACACTCTTTGCTCGCACAGTCGGCAGAAAAGCCTTCAGGGCTAGCCTGACGGCCCTCAGCTCCAACAGATCGATATGGAGTCTGGACTCTGACGGAGACCAACGACCGCTGACTGTCAGCCCGTTGGCATGAGCTCCCCAACCCGTGAGGGATGCATCCGTCACGATCGTCACCTCCGGCCAGGGAAGCCAAAAAGGAGCCCCCTTCATCAAGTTGCCTTCGACGGCCCACCACAGAAGGTCCCGGGCGACCGAGGGCGGCACCTGAACCGGGTCCGACATCCCGCCGGAGGACTGCGACCATTGCGTCTTGAGCGCCCACTGCAAAGATCTCATCCGCAGGCGAGCCTCTGGCACCAGAAGAATGCAGGATGCCATGAGGCCGAGCAGCCTCAAGAACTCGAACGCTGGGAGCGTCTGGGCATGCTGAAACTTGTGCACCATCTGCTGAATGTGAAGAGCCCTCACCTGGGGAGGAAAACACTGCCCCAGGGAAGTGTCGAGCACTGCTCCGATGTACTGGAGCCGCTGTGTTGGCGTCAAATGGGACTTCTTTAAATTGAGGGAGAAGCCCAGCCTGTGAAGGGAGTGGCAGGTTACGGACAGATCCAGGACTTGCTCGGGAGAGCTCCCCCTGATCAACCAATCGTCCAGGTAGGGGTAGACGTGAATCCCCCCTTGCCTGAGATGCGCTGCCACCACCACCATGAGCTTGGTGAAAACCCTCGGGGCGGAGGTCAATCCGAACGGCAGGACCCGAAACTGAAAGTGGGAGTCGCCAACCGCGAACCTCAGGTACTTCTTGTGCTTGGGATGGATCGGCACATGGAAGTAAGCATCCTTGAGGTCAAGTGACACCAACCAGTCCTGAAGCTGAAGGGCCTGGAGGACTTGAGAGAGAGTAACCATCTTGAACTTGTCCTTCCTGAGGAGTTTGTTCAAACCGCGCAAGTCCACGATGGGTCTCAATCCCCAGTCTTTCTTCGAAATCAAAAAATAAGGGGAATACCATCCCTTGTTCCTTTCCGCTACAGGCACCAGTTCTATGGCGCCTTTCTCCAGCAGGGCTTGAATTTCCTGCGCAAGGAGCGGATCCGGACTCTGCAAAGAGGTTCCCCGGTGGATTGTCGCGAGGCCTGTGCCGAAAGGGAAGACAGTAGCCGTGGGTTATGATCTCCAGAACCCACACATCTGAAGTAATGGCTTGCCACTCTACAAGATGCTGCGCCAGCCTTCCCCCAACCGGCGAACCATGGGACATGGCCTCATGACTGAGTGGGAGCGGCCGCGGCGTTACCTGAGGGCAAAGAGGCAACTGCCCGAGCGGCCTTGGCACCACGGGTTCCCTGTCGTCCACCTCTGGTACCCCTACGTTGGCCTCTTTGACTGCCAGCTCCTCTCGCTTTACTGAAGGACGAGTAATAGCGAAAGGAACCACCCCTCCACTGCTGTCCCCTAGGACGAAAAGGCGGAGGTTGGCGAACTGCAGTGCCCAACGACTTTGCAGCATCTTTCGAGGTCTGCAACCT
Source organism: Ambystoma mexicanum (assembly GCF_040938575.1). NCBI lineage: Eukaryota > Metazoa > Chordata > Amphibia > Caudata > Ambystomatidae > Ambystoma > Ambystoma mexicanum. The sequence goes on along the minus strand of NC_090932.1, from coordinate 1,133,612,721 downwards.
CTCAAGGCTCTCGTCAGCCTTGCTGCCAAAAAGGTGTTCACTGTCAAAGGGCATGTTGAGGAGCCGAGACTGCACATCAGGAGCAAACCCCGACTTCCGCAACCACGCAAACCTGCGTATCACGGTGCTCGCCGCCATGGACCTACTGACGCATTCAGCTAAGTCCAAACCCGACTGAACGGACTCACTCATGGCATCCTTACCATACTGGACCATAGCAAGGAAACCATCCCGTTCGTCCCCTTCGGGAATATGTTCAGCCGCTAATGCAACACAGTTCCACAGAGTGTGTGTGAAACGAGACAAGGCACAAATGGAGTTGGCCGCCTGAAGCGCCATACCACCAGAAGAAAACACTTTCTTCGCCCAGCCATCAAACCGTTTGTCGTCCCTATCAGGAGGGATGGTAGGGTACGACGCCTGCTTTGCCGGGCCCGTGGCCGCCTGCACCACCAAACTCTCCGGAGTAGGGTGCCTGGTCAAGTAGCAGGGCTCGCTACTGGCTGGACGGTATTTTCGCGACAAGGATCTGCCCACCGCCGGGAGACTCTCCGGAGCAGTCCAAGCCGCCGCCACCCTTCTCTGTAAAGCCATATGGAACGGCAGTACCGGATCAGTTGGGGGACCAACATCAAGGATGTCCGTCAGATCATCCTGCACAAACTCCCCTGGGGGAGCAGACCATCCCAAGTACTCAGAAACCCTAGCCATAAGGCACCGGTACGAGGAATCGGCATGAGAGCCAGGCTCAGGCCTACAAAACTCCACCTCTGGAGAGGTGTCCAGTCCACTGGCATCATGCAGTGACTGTCTCAAATCGTCAAACTGAGTATGGCCCGAGACAATTTCATCTGGAACCTGACTAGGAACCAGGCCATCAGAATCCTCATCCGCCTCTGAAATATAGTCGAGGTGGCGAAAAGAAGGCACCCGAGAGTGCTTGCTCTTAACCTGAGCCTTCCTAGGGGGTTCTCCCGTGCCACAGGGTACCTCCGACACGAAAGGCGTCGAGCGAATCGGCGCCGGCGTCGAGAGAACCGGCATCGGTGCTGAGAGGATCGGCGTCGAGGAAATCGGCGTCAACGTCAGATGCAGCGCCTCCAGCATCGGCGGCGTCGACACAGCCCTCGAAGCTGGAGCCCCGAGCGTGTCCCTCGACGACCTGAGCGTCGACGGCTTCGACGACTTCCTCGGAGCCGGAGCCTCGAGAAAGCCTGTCGACGCCCTCGACGCCTCAGACGTCGATGTCTTCCTCGAAGACCTCACAGGTGAATGCGGTCTCGAACGCGTCGAGGACCGGGACCTGGAACGGGTACGTCGAGAACGAGTCTCCTTGTCCGAATGGGACCTCTCCCGTGACTCATGCCGACCACTCTTGCGAGCGGTGTCTCTTGACCTCTCACGACCGACCCCACTCGGGGGCGCGGACGACTTAGTACCCTGCGACTCAAGAATCGCCAGCATTTTCTTCCCGAAGGAAGCCCATTCCTCCGGCGTCGCACGGCTGGTGGGGTAAGCGACGTGCCGGGCAGTGTCCTCCGAAGAGGACCTGGAAGACGACCGGTGTCGGCGCTTCCGAGAATGCCTCGAAGAGGCTGAGGAGTGGCGAGACCGACTCCTAGAAGGAGACCCACAAGACTTCCGACGATGACGCGGAGAGTCACCCCTCGAATCATCCGTCGAAAGCCCCGCAGACTTCGACTTCCTGGGCTTGGACACCCCACCTACCGACATCATCTTCTTACTTTCGCGTAAGGCTTTGGACGTGAGCGACTGGCAGTCGATACAGTCATCCGTGTCGTGGGCCTCCCCGAGGCACCAGAGGCAGGCGTCGTGCGAGTCCGTCACCGACATCTTGGACCCACACTCCCCGCACTTCTTGAAACCCGGACGCGGGGTCGAAGACGAAGTAGAAGACATCTTCACACAAAGGATTTTCACAAAACGAACAGGTTCGAAGAACAGAACTCTAAAGAGTCGAGGCGTGAACCGAGAATCACGAAGCAACACGTTCGCGGAAAAAACGGAACTGAGGCTACGGGCGTCGTGCCTCCTACTTATCACATCGGATGACGTCGGACGAGGTCCTCGACGACGGCGCATCGACGTCATCGACGCAGGAGCCAAAAAAAAGTTTCCGAAGCAGCACAGCTGTGGTGATTACATGTCATAGATATGGAATACGTCGGAGGACCCAATCCCCTCGAACAAGCTTTATAATTCAGCAGAGATATTTTTTGCATCCTTAGTACGCAGCATCCAGACACAAGCAAATGCAAAATGGCTCCATATAGTCCGGTGGAAGCTGATCCAGCTGGCGAACGATACTGCACAAGGGTTCAATGGCATAAAAGTGGAACTAAGAGCCCTAAGTCTAAGGACTATGCAAAATCGTTCCATGTTGGATCACCTGAAGGCTATGGAGGGTGGAGTTTGCAAAATGTTCGGGAGTTCGTGTTGCATATTCCTACCTTCTGAAGGTGCTGCAAATGGGACTTGATTACACGTCATTGAAGCAGTACATGAACTAGGGGGGAAAATGAAAAAGGAAGCTGGTGTCCAGGAAGGAGACTGGTTCACCATGGCCTTTAACTGGGTCCCATCATGGCTTGGAACATTGGTAAAAATGCTGGTCCCCATCTTTGTGGTTATCCTGGTGATCTTGTGTACGTGCCAAATGGGTCTCTGGTGTTGTGCCAAAGCTGTGCATAATAGCGCAATGGTGATGGTCAGTATTGGAAATAATGGTACCTCATGATACAAAGGAAGTAGAGATACAAACTGAGCAACATGACAGCCCTTTCACCACATGGTCCCAAATCCCTATTGGCGATGTAGTTGATAACTTGTATCACACAACCATTGTTCCTCCCCATGATCCCGAGAATTACAAGGAAGTGTGGGTGGACCTGGCGGGTGGGGGAGGGTACACCAACAGGACATGTTCACCGAAGCAGTATGCACAGAGTGGGGAAAGTTTACAGCACGTTAGTAGAGCATAGATGTCAATTAAGGGTACATCTGCATGGGACGAAGCAGACATGCAAATGAGTAAATATGATGGGGGAGAATTTGTTAATGTTGAAGTAACAAAAGGGGGGAATGTTGGGATGGAAATTAGCCTATCCCACCTCCCTAGGCTCTTTCAGGTGAAGCGAACACCCTATGAGGTAATGTAATGTATAAGTGGGGGGGGGGGGGGGAGTAATCTGCACTATTAAGCACCATGTAGAGGCAATGTAGGGCCTACATTAGATGCACAGAACTAGAAAACACATAGCACAGGACTCAGAGCTTGCATGATCACGCTGTTCATGAACCGAGCTCGCTAGGCCCAATCTCATCAAGACAGAATGGATCTGCAGAGCTCCATTCCTACGAAAGTTCACTTCCCCCTCGTCCTTCCAGTGTTGCAAATATTTAGTATTTTTCAAAGGAATGCATCCTGCAAGAGCATGAGACAACACCAGTATCTGCACTACGCCCATTCATCTGCAGTGAACTGCCAGTAGACCTCTAACCCCCACCCAGCCAGTTCGGAGCCAGCCCTCCACCACTGACCCAACCACCACTCCTTTGCATTCTCCGATAAGCAAACCACCACCTGTTTCCAACACAAATCAAGGGTCTGCAGAAGATCTAAGCATGCACAGCTCTATTTCATCAAGCATGAAAAACACATCTCTTGTAGTACGAGGTACAGGGAGGGATAAATTAAAGATCAAAAGCCCAGGTGGAGACCTTGAGCGTGCAAACTGCGGTATCAATGAAGCCCTGAATGTGTTGGTCAGTGTGACTATTTTATCCTCCCTTCCCTCTGGCACCATTTCCTGTGTCGACCAGGTACATTCCACAATGATATAGTAAGCAGGCTTAGCATGTTTAGCTTAGAAAGAAACAATGTTGTATACGTGTGCCCCGACCTTCACTGCAAGGATGAGCACAGCTGACCCACATGGATCCTGATTGACAGGAAAGAACCAACCACCAATGGTAGCTTGACATCCCCCATGGAGCAGGCCCACAAGTAGGGTGCCACCAATTGGTAGCAACCTTTTGTACTATATGTGATGACACTTTTTTGCTTTTTAAGCTCATTTATAGCAGGAAGACCAGAGCACTCTCGAGCAGCAGAGTCCTTTGCTGCTATTTGTATTCTGTACAATTAAACCTGGTTATCCTTGCAATGCTATCTCCTGGCCCATTTCCCTAGTTGGTTGTCTTTATTCTGGAGTGTGCGTAAAAAGGGACTTGCCTTCACTGGTGGGCTGCTGAACATGCTCATAGACATGGCTGCCTGGTTCAGCTTCATGTGCAACAGCGAAATAGATTGTGCACGTATAGATACATCATGTATGGAGGATCCCAGGCCTTTTCCCCAATGGCATTCTGCTTAAGCGTGTTCACAAGCTTGCCTGGTAATTGGAAAGCAGCACAACCCAGAAAGGGCACAGGTTGTGTATGCTACATGCACTTTGTGCTCACTGCTGGGGGATTTGCAGACTTTCAGCATGGACAAAAACATGGAGCTGCTGACTGCTTGCCTGGTGGGGCTGGAGGATTTGCTGGAGCACAACAGTGCGAGCTGTTGATTTTTTGCTCAATACTTGAATCAATATTTACTCATTTGTTTTGCTTTCCTTGTGGTCTCTTCACAACTCCCTGATGTCACAAGGGTGGCATCTCTGGCGTCCAAAAAGACTAATGAAACTCTGCCGTTTTATATCTGGCTAACTGCAATCCAAGACTCGAATGATGACAGATGGATTGTGATGACTTTAGCAAAAATAAATTGTACCCTTCTCATATAGAAAGCCAGACCTAATGGCTTTGATGTTAATTCACTAAGTCTCTTCGTGCTGGCTTTGGTCTCCATTCCTCTCAGCACTTACAAGTACAAAGCACCCTGCAGAGGGACTGCTACCCTTATGCTTTGTCATATGCCCAAAGTTTATGTTGAAAATACCTTTTCTGCTATGAACAATAAATACAAATCGACATCCTGGGATCCCATTTTATTGTAGTACAAAAGTGTTTCAATTTACAGGCACTGGAAACAAGTCCACTTTAAACAATGTTGCTTCGTCATTCATACAAACGCCAGCTGAAAGGTATTGCCGTTTATGGACCAGTAGCAAGGGAACCGCTAGACACCATGAGAACGAGACTCGGAGTGCTTCAAAGGCTTTTCATTTAACAACTAGAGGGCACAACCATGGAAGTATTGTTTGCACAACACAGGCTCGCCTCTTTTAAGAATATCATTTTCACTCCCTTTCTTACGAGAATATTGCTCGTCTTGTGAAGACTGATGAACGATGGAGTAGTGACATCTCCTTTTAATGGATACAGTGCATTTGCTCACCAAACTCATCACCTCATGTAGTTCCTGAAACAGAATCAGCACGGTCCATCTCCTCCTCACCCAGCTTACAGAGATGCAGCGCCTACCTCCCTGGTGTAAACCTCCTTAGTGATGATGCAGACAACTGCTGGTATCTTCATGACAAACCGTCCTGGTGAAGAAACGGTCAGGTCCTTCTTTGATATATTCTACAATTGAGGACATTCTCCAAGTTTTTGATGGGGTCTGCAAATGCCAACATTCCCTAATCAATGACAGTTAGGCCTTATTGGCAGATAAAGTTCTGGACCCTTGCCATGGATTTTAATGCTTATGATCGCAAATGTACAAAAGCAGATTGCTCCAGTGACATGCAGTTATGCCGGCCTTTTCTTCCTGATAGACTGATACCTGACAATGGCATCTTAATGGCCTTTGAAAGTGGCAGAAGATTTGGAAGCTGGTTCCCCTTGTCAACCTTAAATAGCCAAGGTTTTCGTTTTTTTCTTTAAAGATGCCTAGTCTTTGCTTTTTTTGCCTACTGGTTAACGCTGCATTGTTTATTTTAAAAGGATGTGACGCTTTACACTTGCGCAAATATGCTAGTAGCCTTCTGTGCCTTTCCTACAAGCAAATCTCAAGCAAGCTCACATGGGTTTTTGTCATCAGGGTGCAGACAATAACATCTGTGGCTGCCATTCCTGCCCATCTCCTTTTAAAGACATATGCTGCCTGTTCAGATGGCTCAAGACTGAAGTCAGCTGAACAAATCACCTACTCAGGAGGATAGCTCAGCACCAACGTGCTCGCCTTGGAAGCAAGACAATGCAGAGCAGCACAGGTTCGATTCCAAGGTCCGCTATTAGAAACTTCTCGGTATTAAGCGCGCTATAAATAAATAACCTATTATCATACTGGTCATTCCGTTTGAGCATTTTGCTTTCAGACATAGCACCGATTTTCATTTACGTTTTTGTATTGGCAGTTCTTGGTCTTCAATAATTTTGTTTTTAATATGTCCAGTGATACAATAACCATACATCCAAAGGGTTATTGCTGTGGGTGAACACAACATATTCCACCAGAGAATAAAGAAGGTTAAAATGATGAATGGCATAGATGTGTTGCAGAATACACACCCTCAGTGGCCATATGGAAATACATACACAGAGCAATTTGTAGGTGCCCATAAAAACAATTACAAATAATTTAAAAAGTATAGTTGCATAGTAATGTCATGATACAACTGTTACTGTTGTTAAAAAGTGCCCAAACTGTGCATGTTCCACCATTTGAAATACAACGGTTTGAATGGTGATAGATACCTTTTTCTTGAAAAAAATGTTTTGGCAATAATATACCATAAATTAGGGACCAAACCAAAAATGTTAGGGTTGTTTAAATGAATTCACAAATACGATTCATCCTAAATTAATCTGTCAGTAATGAACCTAGCAATGACTAAAGGTGTAGGAAGTAATTTTATATTATTTAGTAAATCCTCTTGCTTACAGTTATAGGCAGTATCAAGGAATCAATAGGGACCCTATGCATGAAGTGGTCATATAAAAAAGTAAAATGATGTTCTGAGTATTTTCTCTGTTAAAATGGGAGCATAAAACGTATTTTGGTCTTGCTTTGAACAACTCCATTTAGGGACGAACTCCTTTAAATTATTTGGATGGGTGTTTTAAGCAGGCAGAATGTAATCATCGAAATTTGGCCTGAAAGGGTAATTCAACATATCTCACCAGAGGCAGGCATCGTGCGAGTCTGTCAATGACATCTTGGACCCACAGACCCGACACTTCTTAAAACCTGGCTGCGGGGTGGAAGAAGACAAAGACATCATGAAATCTTCACAAACGAACAGGTTCGAAGAACCGAAAGAACAGTAACCGAGGCGTGCCGAGATCTCCGAAGTGAACACGTTCGTGGAAAAAATGGAACTGAGGCTACAGGCGTCGTGCATCCTACTTATAACATCCGGTGACGTCGCCTCGACAGAAGCCCTCGAGAACAGCGTATCGAAGTCATTGACGCAGGACGAAGATGCCGAAAATGTTCCGAAGCAGCACAGCTGTGGGGATTACCCATCATAGATATGGAATATGTCAGAGGACCCAATCCCCTCGAATGCGAATTTACTTTGCCTTTTGTGACGGGTAACTTCATGTCAGCGTTGTTCTTATTTTCAAAGTTATACACATTTCTTTAAAGCACGAGTGGCCTCTGGTAACAGAGATGGAAAGTCCAATGCTCATAACGTGCTAATGTCGAGCCCGAGAACAGATTAATTTCCTCCATTAGATGAGAGTTGTAACTACACCAAAGGAAACACCGGCTTACGTGCCTCAGGCACCCAAAGTTGGACATATAGACCACAAGAGGACTTGTGTTGACAAATTAAAACACATACAGCAAGTCCGTCTTTCGGGTGCAAAGCATTTAAAATGAGTGCACACGTGTTGAAAGCTAGAGTTTCCATGCAACCAGTGACAGGGAGAATTTGTCATCGGCACAAGCCAAACTCTGTTGTGAATACAGCAGCTAACTAAAGGTCAAGTTCTCCACCTGCACCCTGAACCTTTCCCCGTAAAGGCTGGCTGACCCAGCGAGTTAGTTGATGAAATCAGCTTGTCAGCTGTGAGGGCATTAACAACTGCAGGAGCGACCTTTCAAAAAAGGAACAAGTATTATTGGAGTGCTCATCCAACAAGATAACAGATGGCTGAGGATGTGTTTGAGTAATGATCTTTGATAATATTACGAGGGCAGTGCAGTACTCAAAATACAAGTTTTACACGAATGAATAGTGGGGTTGTGCAGAAGAGGCAGTTCTGGCTAAATCCAACTAGCTTTATGGTTGTACTGCAGGCGACCATTTCAGAATGTCCCTTTGAACGGGGTACAAGTGTTTAAAGATGACCGACAACTAATGATACCTGAACAACAAACAAGAGATGGATACAGATGGAAGAGCGGGGGCTTAACCATATAGATGCCCTTTTCTCCCTCCCTTTTACAGTCTTCAACATATTGAAAGACACTAGCAGTTCTGTCCCATTTATTCTACTTCAGCACCAGTCGCAGAGGGGCCATATTTCTTTTAGATGGTCACACAAGGTATGCAGAGCAACTTAGTCCCCACAAATGAAGCAAACTCGGTATGCCTCTCGGCACCACCATCCACAGCACCCAGGCGGGAGACTTGCAGAGTATTCAGCTTGCTGCTCCATAACACTAGACAAACTAGAGCTGCAAAGATTGGCAACGAGCCATGCATTCGAATTTCTAAAAGACTAGATGCATACCAAAATGAGTGTCCCAATCATACAACAGTGTCAAGGGAGCACTAGGAAAAAAAAAAGAGATAGGTCAAATGTTAAAGAGCGTTAGCAGGGTTGTTCCAAAAGGGGACACGTTGTGTATTCAGGTTACTTTATGACAAAGAAAACAAGAAAAGGGGGAGCAAGCCCATTGTGAACTTATGAGCAGTAAACAGATATTGCTCAAATGGATTACTTTCACCCAAGAGGACGATCGGTGTGCCAAGATCCACACAATGTATACCTTTTACCTGGCGGTTATGGAAACTCATTAAAGTTGAAGTTCCTCAGGGAATATTATCAGTTCGAAGTATTATATATAGTTTCTGTTTAGTGTGGCAGCACACTTAGACATGAGCACCAGGTCCATCTACCCTCACCTAAAACAGCTGGCTAATTGGCTTGCCTATAAAAGGAGGAGCAGTACAAGAGATAGCAAATCTGACGTTTCGACAGGCTTAGCAAACCTGCTGTTTCAATGGTATTTCTCATCCAATAAGAAAAGTCGGCCTTTGTTAAAAAATAAAATAAAAATAAAAGTCTTGTGGCCTGTGGGTGCACATGTAGAACAAAGTCATTTCTCTTCAGTGCACGGCAAGATTTGTGTGACAAAAAAAAAAAAAGAGACCGGCAGTCAGTAAGCGTCTACAAAACATGTGGGGGGTCATATCTTCTTGCATTTTGTAGATTCACTTTTTCAGGCTGCAAATAAGAGTTTTGAAGGAGCAGTTGAATTTACAATGGCTTCCAGTGCAAGGTAGCTCAAAGGGCAAGATCAGTGAGCATGTGGCCAGGTGAATGTGTTGGCATGGTGGACGCACAAGCCCGAACCTGATCAAGGAGGATGTCACCCCAGGAGCTGCTCCATCAATGTCAGGTTAAGGAGCCCATCTGGATAGTTACGAAGTACAACAACTGTTGTTGGAGTAGATGTCTCTCAATATCAATGTTTAAGATCAAAGAGCAATTTGAGGACACCCAAAGTTTTTCTACTGTTGGGCGTCAGAAAGGCTTTTAGAATTCTCCCAGACTATGCAACAATGATATTAACAGTCAAAGGCAAGGGTAGTATCAGCTATTGTACAAATTACAAGACTGGTGAAGTAGGCATGCAGGCATACAGCTCAATGTCAGCTATGATCTGCCAAGAACGAAAAATGGCACTGCAGACTCTTATCAGGAACTGAGCTTGGTCGATGTAAAATGCAGCAGCCTTTCCACAACATGAAGTCATCTACATATAGAGGTTGCATACCAGCGCAGACATCTTTGCTGTAAGGGTCTGCAATCTTTTGTGAGAGGGTGGGGAGCAGAGGGTCTATTTCAACGAACTGGTCAATTATTTATTTACAACTCTGCTGCTGGATCAGGTGACCACCAAGGTGGGAACCGCATCTTGCAAGTCAGTAGTTGATCCAATGTGAGAAAGACAACCATGGAAAAGAAATCGGAACTGTCAGTACACGCGTGTACACACACACACACACACACACACACACACACACACACACACACACCCCACTCCCCCCCAATTGCAATTTCTTGTCCAAGCAGTACAGCCAAGTTTTGTCATTGCAGATTCTGCCTTCTGCCAGAGTGACTTCTGAAGCCAGAGTTTGGTCACCTGAAGTTAGATCGGGAATGCATGAAAAGTTAACTCATGCAAGAACATGGTCTGTATTGGCTGACTTATTTGTATTTATTTTAATTTATATAGTGTTTTAATCCAAAGCGCTTTACAAGAGAAGCAAGCAAATACAACAAGCAATACATGACAATTGAATCTAAACCAGAAAACAGTAAAAGGAAATAATTTACATTATTGATGAGGTTAAGCACTAATGGAGAGGAACCAGAAATGGGAGGTTGTTCTTATTGTGTGCAGAGAAGGGTTTGCACCAGATTTAATCACGTAACCTATGCCACGGTTGCCAACATCGACTCAATTAAGATTGCAATATTCATCAGCAAGGGTGCATCTATTAGCAATGGTCAGATACAGAATGAGAACTAGGCACGAGTGGTTTTAAATCACTATGATAATTAATTTTTCAAAGAACTGTTGCAAAAGTTACCACAAGCGTATAAACTATCTTCGGTAAGGGAAGCTCAATGTGGTCCTATCCAAATAAATGAGCGCACTGCAAGATTTGTGACAAGAAAATGAACAGACAGGGAGGGAAGGAGTACTAAGTGATGTATGTCATCTTGCTTCTTGCGGATTTTATTTATCACGTTATAAAGGAGCGTCTTGCAGGAGCAGTTGGATTTAAAATGGCATCTAGCAGACAAAGGGCAAGATCAGAGTGAAGGGCCATAGGAAGGGTTTGTTAAATTGAAGCAGGACCTTTGAAGGTGAAATTTTTCAGATGAAAACAACGCAAAGCAAGTGTCAGGCAACCAAAATATATTGGTGCAGGAAGCCTTTTTTAAAGAAGGTTCCTAGTTTTGTTCCAAAGTTAGTGTCATGCTTCCATCAATGTTAGAGTAATTTGCTACCTATGTTTTTAGTGAATCCTGCGAGGACCGCTGAAAGAACCCTGCCTATGCTGGTTGCCAAGAGGAATGTGAAATTATATTCGGAATCGACAAATGTTTCAGACATTCAGACCAGGTAGTTGGATCCTATGCAAATCAATAGAATGGAGCAGCGACTTTCAAGCCATGATTTGCTAATACAAAGTTATGCTATGAGAATTTTGGACAGGATCCATCAACAGCTTTTTCTAGAAGAGGTGAGAATTCAACTTGTGCCTATTTTGCAAATATTTCTATAGAGGGCACGGCAAGTTAGCTTTGGGAGGGTGTACGTATGTTCAGAAAGCATTTCGGTCTGGTTAAGAATGCACAATCGGATGTCATGATCGTCTAGGCAGTTGGGATGTAAAGCCTCTTGCCCCACCCTCCCAGTTATGGAAGTAATAGATTTCTCGTTGTTTTATTTTACATTAGATTTGTAATGTGTACATTTATATTGCTTTGAATCTATACAATACTGGAGTTAAAGCCACTTACCTGTATATGTAGAGCTCCTCGATTGGTCTTTCACAGATTAACTTACATTCACCATCCTCCCCAGTGAGGTGTAGTGTTCAATATGTATGGTGGCATGATGTGCATCATGTCTCTGAGGGAGGCAAACACTTGTAAACATCAGTGAATGGTCGGAAGTAGGCTGGCTGCAGTGCATGAACACCTAGAGGTTCAAGTGCCAATGTAAGCCACATCATTGGGACAACGTTGCATGCTTTATTCAAAGCAAACATTTAATTTATGTACGAGGTGGGGGGGGTTTATATATATATTTTATAAAACACCAATACTGGAGATTTACACTTGTTCTTAGAATCACAAACAACCCGTAAAAACTACGACTAAATAGGGACGTTAACAAAAAGTCCATTTTTTTTGCCGTTTCAGCAAATTGAACAATATCAGTGCGTTTAATGGAGCCATAACCAGCAAGGTCTTATGAAAGATATGTATCCGTTAACCAAAACAAGCTCTAATCTCTTAACATGTTCTTGCCAATACCCATAACATTGGAGCAGACAGCATTATATTTCACTAGATGAAGCTGCTAGAACTGGAACGTTGCTTGGGCTCAGGCGGCTCTTGGCTATGTTTTAACATACAAGTACATTGTACATCAGTTGCAATATTACCAGACCACAGAGACCATCAATGGGTACTAGGCACACCTCTGGATACCACTTACAGTAAGGCAATCATGCCCCGTCCATTATCATCTATTTCTCTCAACAACTCCATGACTTAGATAGCCCCTCCTTTAAGCTCCAGCTTTCCGTGTAACTCCCACGCCCTGTCCACAGACTAAGCATGCTGTTTCATCCATACGGCTGAGCTTCTGGTCTCCGGACCGCACAGGAGCCGGTGCAGAGGAAAGTTGAGTAGCAGCGCGTCAATCCCTGCACTATTCCAGCGCACGTTCAGCGCTGCAACTGCCTTTTCGCCATCTCCTCCTGGATCCGCCGTTTAAGAGCTTGTCTCATCAGGGGGTCCAGTTTGTTCCTTGAACAAATTTTATCAGCCACTGCCTCCGGGTCATCTTGCTGAAAAGAAAAAGAGGAGAATGAAACGAGACCTGCGATTGTAGCATGCATATCCCAATTAATCTGAACAATAGCTAGTGTTTGGCTTGCAGTGTTATTATATTGAACACCAAAAACAGATTTGTCTCTAAATACATGCTGCTATTCCCCACCCAGCAGTACAGATTCCAGAATGTTTAGTGAGCTCTGCTGAGAATTGGACCTCTAAACAGCAGGCTATACAAAATTATCTGCATCAGGCGCCCAACCTACAAAACTAGCTGCATATAGTGACTTTCAAGCAAAAAACGCGGGCCACACAACCAGTGTATGGTAAAACAGAGCAAACAGAAAAATCCAATTCAGTGAGTAACTGCTTTTATTTGGGAATCTGTCTTCCAAAACAGGGCACACACTAAGAATGGTGCACTCATTAATTGCAGTGGGGCGAGGGTGTCAGTGTAATGGCTTTAATTCTCCAAAGCACAGCCATAATGGGTTTTCCCTTGCAGCTGCTCGGGTATCTGCTTTTGCATTGCAGCCTTAAATCATTCTGGAGTCTGGACTATAACAAGCCAGAATTGAAGGTGCTTCATTTCGCAGAGTAATCTATAATTTCTAGTAATCACAATTCATCATGGGTAGGATCACTTTTACACAAACGTTCTTGCTTACAGTTCATCAGCACGAAAGATCAGTTATACGCAGAAGAAAATATTAAATGTAGGCGTTTCAGGCTCACATACGAAATAGTTAAATTGCAGACCTTGCACACGGTCACAGCAGTGATTTCCCCTCCGTCAGCCTCAAATTCCAGGCAGAAGAGTTCTGATCCTAAAAGGTCCGGCTCTGTTGTGGAGCTACTCCCAGATTTTCCCTGTTCCATTTCGGATAGGACTTGTTTGAGACCTGAAGCAAAAACCATAAATACAGAATGGGAGCACCAGGCTGACTGGAGGCCTAGATTCAAAAGCATAACAAATTAGGCTCTCTATATACTGACTCCAATCACTACAGGCCTCTAAACGCCATTCCAGATACAGGGCCTGGGAATACAACTATCAATGGCTTGGTGAAGAACAGTGTTCTCTTTGTGGCACCAAGGGTCACACTGGGGTCTGAAACCTACAAGACTGACCTTAATCTCTGCCTTATTCTTACCTCACTAGCTCCTCTTTTCTCCTGGGTGATTCTATACCTGGATTTCATTGATTTCCCATTTAAACATTTTACACATGTGAATCAATGGCAGGGAAAGGGATAGTTTCCATCCCCATTGTATTATCCCCTGCTCTTCCTTCCAACTTAACATTCACTCCTATGGTCTTTTAAAAAGGCTGCCGCCACCAACCCACACGCTGGGATATCACACTACTCCCTCAAATTGCTTCTCTGCCACAAACCATTTTCTCTTATCCTCTCCGACAATTCATTTCTTTCCCTTACCTTCTACTTAATCGCTATCAATGCTGAACGTGGTCTAATTGTAACTGCTGCTTTTACAAAAAGTGACGGTATCATCTGTTTTCATTAACAATTTCTTTTGTCATTCGGTTTAATAAAGTAAAACCATACACAAATACAAAAGAAATTAAATTTTACATTTCCGACTGATGCTGTACGTACACTAGGAAAACACTAATGAACTTTCTAGAATTCACTCATATCTGCTCATCTAGACCATCCATATAATGTCTAGTCCCATTGCCTCATCTGTCACTAGTGTTAAGTTTTACTCCTGTAATTTCTGAATTAGAAAGTATACCATGCCCTAAACGAGCACTGCTGCATGTGTGCATCCATGTTCTGGGGTTGCAGGCCACTTTATTGAGTGTGCCCCCCACACTTATTTTGTATATTAGCGATTATCCTATGGTAATGCTCCCTCGGCCCTGCCCCCTGATAAATCTATATGGCTAGTGGTTGGGCAAGGCATATGCTCTATGGGCTCTGCCTCTTTGCCTTTTAGTCCCAGGGCCCAGCTAACGATGCAATCCCCTTCATCCTTATGCCCTGAGAATACCAGACATTGTATTACATCTGTAGGGCCACACCAAACTCCCAAGTTACCACACCCCTTTGAGGTGTCCCAACAAGACTGCTGATAGGGTGGACCGCAGGGATGGAGCACAGGGGTTTGGCAGTCCATGCCACCTGTCTTACAGTCATCTACCCTAAGCCCTAAATCGCAATGAAACCATGAAAGCCATATCGACTCGGACATCTCCAAACAAGTAACACTCCTATTGAACATTAGCCATTTGAGCATTTATTATTCACATGTTCTTTTTGATGTACAAGCTTCCTGGTGCCACTAAAATCTATCCCACTGCAGCTTCCCACCACTTTACATGTTGTTGCTTTCTTTAAATCTTGCCCATCCCCATCTGTGTTATCGTTATCCCTTTTAGTCAGATCCTAGAACCGTTTTTCCCCTCACACCTTTTGTCCTCTGTCACCTTCGGCTAGGCTCTTCAAAACCTGCCTGAAAAAGTCTCTTTCCTCCCATTCCTTCTCGTCTACTCATAATCCTATTTGCCAATTGCCTTCAGTGCTTCTTTCCTATGAATTGAAAATGTTTGAGGATAAAAAGCACGTTCAAGAAAGCACTCTATAACAACTGAGCGACAAAGTAAAGTCATGGAGATAGTGAGTAGAAAAGCAGTACCTGTCATTGCTGGCACAGGGAGCCGAACTGTCCACGAGAAGATGGGAAGGAAATTGGGGAAGCATGGTAGTATTTGGATATACAAGCCAGAAGGAGGAGCAGGATAATCTCAAGGAAGCCAAAATAATTTGAATATGGGAGATTTTTGTTGGGGTAAATACAAGTATTTGCAGTTGTGGATCACAGACCCTGTTGTAGCACAATGTGTTGCTCAGTGTAAGGAGCACTCATCACTGCTCCCAGGTCAGTTCAGATGGGAGACACTTGCGCCTTTTGTTTTGGAACCAAGTAAGCCCATACCTCCTCGTCGTGGACGATACACAGGTTGGTCCGGTTTCTTGGGTCGGGAGGGTCCAGGAGTATGTCTGGGCTTCTGCTTTGTTTCTTTAATCTCCTTATCATAATCATCCCTGCAAGAGGTAAAATAGTATACATACACGTTATAGGCACCGCCTATCAACACCCACAGACATACCCAGACAAGCAACCTCTCACCCTAGCAGTCCGCCTTCACCTACATCCTTTAACAAAAGCCCCTCTACCATCTTATGAAATTGCTCCTATTGTTCCCTTCTGAAATCACATCGTATTTGCATTAACGATACCGAAGACCTTTCAAAATGGTATCAGTCTTTTAAGTGTATGATATATGTCATTGTTATGAAATCAACATGTCCCCTCTTATATCACACACTTTATGCCTTCTGACACACTGAATCTTTTGGTTGTCTCCATGACCATCAGTCTGGCTTTACAGCATCCAGAGGCACAGAAACTGCTCTTCTGAACACCCCTAAAGACCTGTTCTCAAACCTTGACTCCAACTCTCTCTCTGTCCTCATTCTCCTCTCGATACAATAAACCACAACATCCTGATCTCCCGTTTCCGCAATACCCTGGGCATGAAAGATCAGGCTCTGGCGTGGCTGGTGTACCTTCTCTGACCATCCCTTCCAGGTGGAACTTGGGTACTTTCTCTCTGCTATTACCTTCTCTACCTGAAGTCTCCCCCTGGTTCTTTGATGTCTATATGCCCCTTTGGCCCACAAATCTCTGCCTTCACCTCCAACTTTCAGTGCTATGCGGAAGACGCACAGCTCTCTTTCAGGCTTACCCTTGGCCTCTTCCTCCTCGCACATTCCTGACTGTCTCCAATTCAGTACTGGTGTGCTGCTAACGACCTATGCCTTTAAGTCAGCAAGACAGATCATCCTCATAGGGACCCCTGCTCCCACTTTTCCACTCTTACTCTGGCCGGCCTCCCTTGGTCCTGCGCCCCCACTCACCAGTGAGGCAAAAGATCTGGGGGTCATCTTTGACTCAACTCTCAAACTTCTCTTCTCACATCTCGGACATGTCCAAAAAGTCCCACTACCAGTTGCACATCCTCAGAGGTATTCTGCCTTTTCTCACCTTCCCCAGAGGCTCACTGTCTCCAGAGCCCTTGTTCTCACCAGACTGGACTACTTAACAGTCTCTTTGTCAATCTCCCTACTTGTACTCTCCGAACTCTTCAACTTATCCAGAACAGAACCACAAGACTTCCTCAGATTCAGCCCAGGGACTGAATCTCTCCGGCATTTAAATCTCTACACTGGGTTCCTGTGGCTGCATGGATCAAGTTCAAGACCCTCTACATAGTCCACGTGGCTTTATGGGCCTGGGCCCTTACTATATACAATGCTCTCTCCCCAAATACACTCCTTCTAGAGCCCTTTGTTCAGCCTCCTCCAACTCTCCGCGGGCGAGTTGTTTCTCCAAACAGAGATTTGGGGGTAGATCCCAATCCTCTGCTGGTGCCTCCCTCTGGAACAGCCTCCTACCTTTCTTAGTCTTTAGCCGGACCTCTTCAAGTTCCAAAAACTCCTAAAGATTTTCCTCTTCTCTTTCTCACTCCCGCTCCCCTGCTATTCCCCGCCCCCCACTACCCATTTGTCCGTCCCCCCTCCTCATCACACCCTGCTCAGTTAGCCGACTGGTCACCTGGTGTACCCTAAAACCTCACAGGTCCCAGCACCCCACCGCCAGTCCTGCACTTGCCTCTGCACTGTTGGCAGGCGCTACTGCACTATGCCCCATGATTGGGCAACCACTCTGCACTTAACCCTGCCCCCTGCTTGACTGGGTGCACTTGTCCCCCTTCCCCCACCGTTGCACTTGCTGGTCTGTGCACTTACTCAACCTTGAATGTTCTAGGCCCAGAAAGTCTGTCCATCCCTCCCTCTGGTCTCCCCTCCCACCTTCCCCAGTTTAGGTTGTGCCTGAAATACTCAAGCACATTGGATGAGCAACCACCAAGCAATCTTGAAATGTTCACCAGATCAGTATTGTAGTTCATGATCTGTGTGTTTCCCATGCCCCCCTCCCTTTACTATGTTTTTTTCTGCCCTCACCCTTTGTCAAGCACTTAACCAGTAGATACGTCTCCTTGCCTCGTATGCTAGTTATTGTTGTTAGATCATTCGGAATCTTCAAGGCCTAAGAACGTCGACTGTACTCCCTTGTTTCCCTACCCGCCTTGAAGTGCTTTGAAGCACACTCGTGCATAAGTGGTATTAGCATAATTGTTTGTTTTTATTTGATGGAATGATACATTTGACCGAATTCGGCCAGTGCCATTTGATCGAATAAAAACAATTAGGCTAATACATACCGAAAATGTGGAGCGGGGGTCGCAGGGATGTCCCCCGCTCCCTATGATCGGCATGCATTAGCCTCGGGGAGTTGCAGGGGTGTCCCCCTCTTCCTCAATATTGGACCAGAGGAAAAAAAAAAAAAAAGAAAATGGGATCCTGCGGCGTCAGATCCGACCCACGTTAGAGGGACGGATCTGATGCTGCAGGGCTGAAGGGGACCAGGCGGCGAGCAAACAGGTAAGTAGGGAAGGTGTGTGGGTTGGTGTGAGCGTGTTTGATCCTCTGACAATAGATCGTATGCAGGCTGCTTTTTTAACCGAACAGTTTGCCGCGATCAATTCTCAGACGACAAAACACTACCAAACCTATATGCGCTATACAAATAAACAATTACAATACTAATGCAATAATATACCTCTACTATTGCGACATAACACCTTTAGGACATGCCCCCCACCCCTTTTATTTCTGGTTACACAGAACTGGCCCCATCAAGACAGTGAACTTGTTTCGGTACTGGCTCTTTAGTCAACTGCTCTCTGTGTGCTGGCATGAGTTTAAAGTTTTCTATTATACGTATGGGCTCATAAGCCAAAGCATGGGAAGGTGTGGATAAAATTGACCTCACACCTATGTCCTACCAATGACAGCATGCACTTTTCCCAGAACAGCCATCTTCTAAGATGTTAGCCAAGATAAACGTGCTAGTTGAGAATTATAGTTACATTCTGCCGACTGTAAGCATGAACATAAAAGGCCCAACCTGCAAAACATGGCTTGCTAACAACTCAGAGAACCACGTGACATGAGGCAATTTGGCGGCTAGATGATTTTCTTTGAAAGCATTTCCATTAACTTGACGCCCCGTTCATTATCCCAGTACATACATTTGAGTGAGCCCCGGGAGTTAATGTCTTATAAAAATGCTTTGTGGCTCTCCCCAAGTCCCCAGATCTGCAGGATGAAACGTATCAAAGAAAACGCAAGCTGATGACTGGAAAGAAGTGCGATTGGCATAGGGGTTTTCCCTTTTGTAAGGTCAATCTGCAAATCGAAGGTGTGTAGGGTTGCTCAAAGCTATGTCAGAGGTTTCAATTCATTCAAAACTTTCCAGCAATCACCTTTATATTTTGCTGAAGTCACCCTCAATGGGACGGATGTGCCCAGACAGACATGGGTCCTCCAGAGCTTATGTCTGAAGATCCAAGCTACACCACACTGACTATTACCAAATAGCCTGATACTTGTTGCTCGTAGCTTCATGCAGACAGAGCGTGTCCAAACACTTTGGGCTGAACTGCCCCTTTTGGGTGGGACCAAGCATGATTTGCATATGGTGGTTTCCCTTCTGTGATGGCAAAGCAGGCTGAAAAGGGGATGGCCTGGAATGTTGTTGAGAGCAATGCCGGAGCAGATAGGGTTCCCGTCCGACCGCAGAATGTCCCATGCAACAAGTAACCGAGGAGCCGGAGAACCTAAAACAATTAAGTGGGTGCCTTTCACTAACTGAACACCTGGGACCTGTAAGGCAGCCAATGATCAATGTTCCCACAACATTATAGCGAATCAGTGCACACAGAAGAGCAGAATGAAACAGAGCATATGTAATAGGACCTGTAAAGTCTTCAAGGTGAGTTTGCAGACCAAGTAATGTATTCAGTGTGAGCTAGCCCCGAGGAGTGGAAGGTGGTAGTTCTCAACTGCATTGAGAAAACAATGTACCCGACAGTGGAAGATTGCATTACTTCGCCAAAACCACAGAAAAAGAAGGAAAAACAACACACACACAAACCCCCCACCAAATTAAAATCGAAGCCCTACTCGTCTCCTCCATCCACAAGAGAGATGAGGGCTCCCTTTGCGAAACGGATGCTAAATGGCAAGAAAAGAGGCACCAGGACAAAGATGTAAACCTCTAGCTGGCTTGAACCAGCCGCGTCAGGGCTAGGACAAGGTAGTCCCCAAAACGCAATCCGATCTGAAGAGAGGGTTTGAACCAGCAGAAGAGCCTGGCACCACGGATGAGCCAACAAATCCAAAATATAGTCAGGGCCCGTGTGTGGGTTTCTCAAATAATCTCAGAGGTGCAACAGCTGGATCTCATTTAGTTTCTCAAGTTAATGACAAAAAAATGCTTCCCCCTCCATGGTGGAGGGATCTTACCAACCTAACTACAGGCGATCTCAATCCAGTCGAGCCTTAATAAGCACTCTTCTATGCAGGCAGGTCATAAGAGTGTAGATGGTAGCATGAAGAAGTTCCAATCCGCAACATGCATGTCCCTTAAAGGCAGAATATATATGCTGCATATGTCTCACAAGACTTTCAGGGTTTGTTTAACGCAACCAAGGAGGGAGAGGAGTGTGCAATTTCCTGAATGCACCATTGCCAGATCAGAGCTTGAAATTGCTAGAACTACATAACTTCTGCTGGAATCCTAGAAGAGCTTGGTTGGTTTGATACCAAATGCTACCACGAACTACTTTGATTCCCCAAGCCAGTTACTGCCATGGACATGACACATTAACTCTGTGTTTGGGACCATGTATACTGAAGCATTAGGACCCAAAGTATAATGGTTCCTAGACAATAAAGAAAAGGGTGCATTGCACGTGGAAGTTAGTTTGTGGCATGCTATACAAGCTCTGTTTCTTCGAGATCGCTCCTGCTAAACAAGTACAATCCCTGCCTATACAACTTCTGACATATTATAGAGTGCGTTGCTGGGTGAATACCATGGGTAGGTGGAGTGGTGGTTCGGTGGCAGCATTCAGACTCATTCATGTAATAAACTAGAAACTTTATGGCAACAGACATCTGTTTAAGTGCCCATCATGGGGGCCAGGGTTCAAGTGACAACCTGAAAGAAGGTGCACAAAGCATTAAAAGGTGCATGCCAGCCAGCAAAAAGAATTGTTAACGACCCGACAGTCCCAGAGGCACCAGTCCATACATACCACCTACTCTCCAACGTACATTTTGCAGCATTAGGGGAGAAGTAGAGCTCCAGACACAGGGTGGCTCTGGGTGCACTCGTACCAAATGGACAAAGCTCAGCCCTCCTACCTAGGCCATAGGAGTAGAATTGAGAATCAGGATGCATTTGTAGATCTTCTGGAGTCACTGGGCAGCAATCTGCGATGGTCCATGTGCGATCAGCATTGTCAAGCTGGGATACATGATTGAGTTTTGCTGCTCCAACTCCTCCCATTAGGAGAAATTCCAAGAAAAGTGGAACACTTCTACAAGGGATTCAGGACCGGATGGTGAAGAGAGCAAACCAAAGTACCAGTAGATCCGATGGGAACGGGTGGAGAGTGGTTTACTCCATAATCTTTGTCCTGCATAAAATGTCAGGAGGTATTGGGTGAGGAATATGGAGAGAACCTGGCAAACCCTGGTGAAATTCAGCTCCACTATCAACTAGAACTCCGGAACCATTGCAGCACTAGGTTTCATGGGGGTCCGGTTCTGGCCAGTGAAGGGGCTAGGTCCCCTTTTGCAGCCCAGAACAGAGGATGAAGTAGGCAATAGCCCATTTGTCTCCATCGTCACTGTTAGGAAAGATTTCCATTTAGGTGAAGTTTTCCCTCCAGTTGTGTACCGCCCAACTTTTTGCTGCTGTTTTAACACCATAGTCCGACTTTGCCAGTGAAGCACAGCCTTCAGCTGCACTCCACTGGGCTTTCGCTCACCTTATTATGGGGAAACAGACATGCCCTTAAAGACAGTCAGTACTGGGAGACTGTTTAATTTAGTCCTTTCCAATGTTGCAACTGTTCTGCAACATGTTAAAAGTGCACAATGTACCTTATATATAGTGTGCTTCGGTCTTCCTTTCATTTCCAAAGGCCTTGGATGCCCTGAAAGGATTTTTTTTTTTAGGAGAAGTGCAGATGTGCCTTGGACAGGGCTGATTGCAGCTTATCTTTTCACATCATGTTAACCCTTTCTTGCCATGCGAACTGCGTTTACGGCGGTTGGCACAGAAAGGTGGCCATGCCACAAGGTGCTTTGTTCCGTCCTTTGGCCATCTTGCCGCTTTCCCTTCCGCAGGTTGAGCTGATCCGGGTCAGTTCTTACTTGGGCATGCATTCTCCCGCGAAACGCCAAGCTTTTGCGGGCTTCTGGATGCCTTGTGTGTGTGTGCCCAGGATGTGGGCTGGACTGTCTAGTTCCAATACACATCCTGGGTGCCAGAGAGTCTGGCATGCTGTGAATGACTGGGACCACCATGATCCGTGATTGGTCCACGTCTGGTATGCCTGTATGTGAGCAGATCTCCCATTGGGTCCTCTTTGTTTTGCCGCGATGTAGATTCTGGATAAGAGAAGGCTCAGAACACCCATACCAGATTGATCTCGGAGTTCTCACTGAACCTAGGATAGGATCCAAGCATCCTGAAACTAAAAGGCTGAGTCGAGGAACCGCTGGAAGGTTTGGCACCCTGAGCCCGCTGTTGTCCAGCTGGACCCCTCTGCATCTGATTAAACTAGAAGGTCTGCGAAGAAGCTTCGACCCATTGGAATAGTGGGACTAACTATTCTCAGGACTTTCATCAATCCCTGCATGTAAGCCTTCTCAGAAGTGTCCATATGCTGTCCAGCTTGCGCAGGACCTTTGCTCCAACACCGCCACCGTTTCGAGGAGACCCTTGAAACTTGGTACATCGCAAGCTCTGTGGAACCACTCTCACACAATTTCGTACACTTGGCATTCCCAGGTCTGGATTAAAGAGAGAGCGCCCGAATTGAGTACACGCGGTTACCATGTCGCCCAGCCGTGGTGACTAACTTTGCAGGTGCCTTGCTGCTGTGCCCCCCTGTGCCCTGAAGCCTGCTACAGTGAAACTGGCCTGATCCATCCACCAGGAACGTAGAAATCACCACTGCCGTGTTTGGGAATCAACACTGTAACTTCGCTGCTGAAAGCGGCAGAGCTGCACAATTGCCGCATTTGAACCTGCAACCGAAGTGGACTCGTCTGCCGAAGTTTGGCCCGGAGTTCGCCGGCGTCGGCAAGTACTTTCAACCCTTACCAGTGGCCCCTAGCGCATCCACCCATTTTTATGCCCGAGTGTCCCTTCGGGGCCCCTCTCCTTTCCACAGATAGCCTGCGCCATCGAACCATTCCCAACTCCTGTAACCTGTTCTGCCCTCTTGGGGAGACGCTCCACGAATAGTGGAACTTATTCTACATCACCTCACCCACCTTCCCGAGCTGCTACAGACCCTACAAAATACCCTATTTTCACCCTTCTGCACTATTGCATGCACCAGCACCTGAAAGTACATTTGAGCACTAGGCTCCTTTCATCGTAGGGATTGGACTGCCTCAGTTAGGAAATGAATGTTGCAGAACTATCTAAAGACTTATAGGTTGTGGACCCATTCTGTGCTTTAACCCTTTAGGTTATTTGGTATTGTATATAAGTATTGTAGTAGGATTGTATTGGTTTAAAGGTATTACTTTGTTTTGAAACTCAAAGGCCTTGAATAAATGTACTTGTATTTTTAATATACATACATATACATATACATATATATACACACACCTGACCGGGAGTGATTTGTAAGTGTTCTTTACTGTGTGCTCATTGAGATCTTTCAATCACCCTCACTCCTCCATAGACCTAGTCTTGACGGCCACCAACATAACCTTGATTGGTCTGGCTTATCCAGAAGGTTACCCGATTCAAAGAAACTAGGCGGCAAATACTCTAGGCTGTCCTTCTAAACCACTGCCCACCGGGTCAGAGTTCAGAAATCCATCTTCACAGTCACTGTTGACATAAGGATCCAGTGCTATATGAAGGCCTTTATATTTGTCATTCACGGAGCACGACTGCACCTCAGACCTATACTGACTTACATGCACAGTCTTACATGCACAGTTTCAGACACCCGGCAGGTCAGGATTTCTAGAAACTCATCCTAGTTCCACTAGTTCTCAAGAAATAACTGGAGTGGTGGCCCGATACCAGAAACATTATTTGAGAGGTCCCCTTAGATGCCACAGAGCCCTGGACCATAACTACGGACCAGTTCCCTGGGGCCAGAAAACATTCTGGGACAGCAGTGCATCGAGGAAACTGGTCACCAACAGAAGCTGGCAGGTCTTCAACATATATTGACAATACAAATCCACTGCTTCATATTAAACTCCAACTGCAGAGTGGGAGTGCTAGCTGTGACAATTTTCACGACTCCTTACTACAATGGTTGCATTAACTCCTTTATTAGAAATGAGGAATAATAAAGGCACCATCCTCACCGTGCCCCAGCTCACCCACTGTCCGCTCACAACCTTGATGATTCTAGAGTGAAGCCGAGCTGTGACAAGACAAGCTCCATGTCCCATGCATAAAATATGTGAATTTACAACACAATCTTTCCCCTAAAAATGTTATAAGAGTATAACCTATGCATACACAACACTGACCGACATGCAATACTAACATTCAAAAAGAACAAAACTAAAAAAAAAATAAAATCGATATCACTAACAATCTCAAAGACACAATAGTCTACGGATATGCCCATGTACACTTCATTTGAGACATTATTTGAACCAGTACTGAAGGAAGTTGGGATTCATTGCATTGGCAATTCCACCCTTTATTTTAGGACAATCTCTTCATCTGCATGTTGTTTTTGCTACTGCAAGATATACACACAGGGTGTGGCTCTATAGATAAAAGATTTTGAAGAAAATTTACAAGGGAACTTAACATTCTTACCCTGAAGTTTTTACTGATGTGATTTACCATAAGCTTATTTTATTACAGATTTTCCAGCTAATTGGAGGCATTAGAGCAGGGGTCTCCAAGCTTTTCATTGGTGTGAGCTACTTTCAGTGGAGGGCCAACAGTGGAGAGCTACTTGCGAGCGATCAGGGGTTAGGGATGTTCATAAACATTGGAACTTTTTTTTTGAGCTGTTAATTTTCTCTTTATAAATAGAGGTAATAACATATGCTTCACGATTATGTTAAAGTACAAAAACCTCTTTATTGCATTCTTTTTTATTAGAAGCTGTCTCATAAAAAGATTTCAATGTGGGAAAATGATAGGGACATTCAGTGTGAAGGTTGAAACTGCATGCCATCCACCAGTGCTCTGTAGTCGGGTGTATAACTTGATACAGCTACACGGATGGAGTCACTGAAATGCTCATCGCTCAGACGGGTTTTAAATATCGATTTGAGGAAGTTCATATCTGAAAATGCAGATTCACAGAGATAGTTGGAACCAAACAGAGAAGTCACTTTTAATGCTGCTGTGCAAAGGTTACTGTACTCCTTGTAATCAACAAGGTCCAGAAATTGGTGTGAGATTGTCTGCTTTTCAACTGAATGTCCCCTTGCAGGCTGACAATCTCCATCTACAAAGCAAAACTGTTCTCAGGTTAAACAGCTCACTCATTTGTTCTGTAAGTTCACAAACATTGACTTCCATGAAGGGGTTTTTTGATGATCACACACGGTTAAATCCTTTCGAAATCCCTGAACCGGTCACTGAACTCCTCCTTAAGCCTGCTCAGGAGACTGCTATATTTGTCAGTGTTCAGGAGTTCAGGACTAGCTTTGTTGTCTGTCAGCATTTGGATTACAGAAGGGAAATGATGCATTTTCTTTTTCACCCCTTGTTCACTGAACAGGTTAAGTTTGGACTTATGTGTCTTTACTGCGCTTATTAAGTCAGCAATGGTTTTATCTTTGCCTTGCAGTTCACAGTTCAGGGAATTTAATTTGTCAGTAACATCTGCCAGAAATGCCAAATCAAGTAGCCAATACATTCAGCATAATTGGCTGATGTCTTCATTTCTTGACCCGATGAAGTCTTTGATTTCTGGCAAAAGTGAAAGAAAGTGATGCAGTATTTTCCCCCTGCTAAGCCATCCGATTTCCGTATGTAGCAATAGATCAACATGTGCGGCAGATAGTTCGTCAAGGAATATTTTGAACATTCTGTGCTGTTTGGCCTTTGCACCAATTGAATTAATAATACGCACAACAGGGGCCATCACATGATCAAAACCCATCACTTTGGCACAAATTGACTGCTGGTGGATGATGCAGTGGTAGTGCAATAATGGAGGGAAATCGGGGTCTGCTTTACAACACGCAACAAAACCAGAATGATGCCCGGTCATTGCTGGTGCACCATCAGTAGTAATTGCCATCAACTTATTCAATGGAATTTTTGTTTTGACAAAATAATTATTGATCTCATTGTAGATATCAACACCTCTGGTTGTGGATTTCAGAGGCAGAAAGGTCGGGAACTCCTCTTTGTTGGTGAAGTCTTCAAACACCATTTGTGCAAACATTGTCAGCTGGGCAGTATCACTTGCATCAACTGATTCATCCCACTGAATGGAAAGAAAAATGCATATCCTCAAATCTTTTTCTAACTGCCCCATCACATTGGCTGATAGTGCAGATACCCTCCTTGCCATTGTGTTTGCCCCCAACTGAATATCTGAAATGGCAGACATAATTTCATTAATCTTTCAAAACTGACTGCCACGAGAGCCATTGCACCTTTCACAACTGCACCATCTGTAAATGTACATTTGTGTTTTGCCAAATAATTTGCAACTTTGAGGGATGCCTGTTGCAGGATTTGCTTTCTTTGCTGGTTAGGTAAAAAATGATTGTTGCATCTGCAGGGCATCTTTTAATTCAGCTACTTTTTGGGATCTCAGACGGCTTCCTTTAGGAAAATTATTTTCAAAATGTGTATGCACCGTCCCAAAATGTCTCTCGCCATTACTATTTTTCCCACTGCAACTTTGGCACTGCAGATTAAACACACCCTTCCCTTTACACTTGCGAAAAAGAAAGCAGTCTTCCCACTCTCGATGAAAATTATACGTCTTCTGCCTTTTGTTGGATGGTCCACCTACTTCTGCATTCATGATTTCAACAATTGTCGTTTGTACGTTATTTGGGACTGCACGCACAATGAAATCTGAGGAGGATTTCAATGTGTTATTACGGTTTAAAAAATATTAGAGCACACAAAGTTCTGCTTAGTCCACAAATAGAAACCAGTGCCATTTTAACACATTCGCAATTTCCCGAAAATATTAAATGACACTCCCGCCCAGGCATATAGGGCAATAGCTGAACCACAAAATCAGTGTGGTCCAGTCTGATAAATTAGTTCACCATGCCGAAAGTGTTACGTCTTGACCTTTGTAGTATCTATGGGACAGTTGCCCAACAAGATCTATGGGACAGTTTATGAAGTTCTCAGTTTGTCCAGTGTCAAGCGTAAAATAGTTATCCATTCATGGCTTTTATGTACAGATTTTGATGCAACCAGATCCTTGAAGTCCAGCATTTACTATATGAAGAGGAATGTCAAATGACAAGTAAAGAATCATAAGGATATTGTAGAAAGTTAATTCAGAGATTGGTTTCTGCGAAATCTTAAGCAATAAGAGTATGCGCGCAGACAAATTATCCTGAAGCCGGAATTGTTAAAAGTTGGTGGAAGACAATCGAGTATGCCAGAGATGTTATTGAAAGCAAATACCCACTGCATTCACTATGCAAACAACATTTTTGTCATATGATGTGTAGTGAAGAAGACACATGTGTTCATCAGCAACCTTCAGGATATTTTAAGCTGAAATTATTATTCTGAATTTTAGAGGGATAAGCAGACCCTGATAGTGATCAAAGAACACATGATAAATTATCTGAGCGTCGTTTTTCAACTGAGAAATAGTGTTGCAATTGTCTATTTAATGTATCTGTCAAGCCCGAAATGATGGCGTTTACTCGATAATAAGCAGGAAAAGTGACAGGAATGGCATTATAATAGAACATCTGGCTATGGAACAGCTGCGTTAATTTCCTTAGCATGCTAATGCTTTCTCCATTTACAACTCTCGTGACCATGCAAATGAAGAAAGATTCACAACAAATGAATTGCTAACAAAGGACGCAGTTATTGAACAAATATGCACTATAGTCCAAGAAGGATCAGCCTGGGAATGGTTACATTCAGCAGTGGCACGAGAAGATAGTCAAGAATGTTAACATTTATTCACTGGAGGAAAATATGCATGAAAGTACATGAGCGAGCCATTCGAATGACTAAGAAAAGTAAACACTGCGTGCCACTGCTCATATTTGCATGAAGTAAGCATTGTTAGGTGAGAGGGCATTGGAAAATGCGACAGTGCAGGGTAGGATAAAAATAAATTCTCAATGAAGCTGCAACTGTCCAGTGGCACCATAGTGTGTGCGACACAGCTGATGTAGAGTGCTTTTAAGCCATTGCAGTTTTCGTAACGGGACTTCAGGTGCTCACTTTACTAAGTGAAAGGTTAAACTACAAATCCCAGACTGCAAATTGGAATAAGATACCGTGCAGGTTAAAGGTGTCAAAATCGCAGCACCAGCAAAAGTGAGGGGATCGTTTGGAATAGCAGGTGAGTGGAAACCAACCCAGGGGAGGTGCAGTGAGGTGTGGTAGTTGGTGTGCACAGACGCTTCTCTGCACAAGTGTTTGGGATGTCACACATTGCCCTTACTTTTGTCTGTCGCCCCCTACCTTTGTCTGTGTCTCCCTAAAGTTGGCTACTAGCTAAGCAACTGGCGTGCTGTAGAACGGACTAACATTCCCTCTCCTTTGCTCTCTGCTCTCCTAAGCCTTTGTGATTGTGCACCACTTTTTCCTTCTCGACTTGTCGATTTTAGGCCTGGTTTTTGCACGGTTCAAAGTGAGTTTGCGCTGCTGAAAAGTGACTTGCACTGCCGACACAAACCCTGATTCATGGAATCATGCAAAGTGTTTTTTTGCCATGCAAAGTCCGGGCAAAGCCATTTTGTACTGCAAAAATGGACTATGCGCTGACTTTGCCCGGACTTGCACTGCAAAAATACACTTTGCACGGTTACATGAAGCAGGGCAGTGCAAAGTCACTTATCAGCAGTGCACATTCACTTTGAAATGGGCAAATATTCCATGAATCAGGCCCATTATGTCGCAGTCCTACCCTGTCTCCCGGTTTAAATAGCAACTTTGCATGCATTGTGTCGAATTACAATTACTGAACCATTAAGAGCAGGCTCGTATTACAGCACCTGTTGGTGCATGGGCTGGTCAGTGTGCGAACTTCGCAGCATAGTTACGGCAGACTTTAGTGAGGAAACAGCACTGTGTCTCCGGAAGTGATGTTAATATTGTTTCATGCGGTCAATACAATTTTTTTTAAAACTAACAGATCACAACATAAACAACTGATAAGTATGGAACCACCATCCTAGTACATGTGTTTATGGATAGAAATAGTGTATCATGCGTGTGCAGTGGGCTCACTGTCAGTCATAGGTCAGTCATGAGTTACTATTAGAAACGCAGGGCTCTGGTGAGAAAGTCCCGAGGGAGGCTTGCTCGCCAGAGCCCTGCCTTCTAAAAGTAGCTTACATGACTGCAAATGAGCCCAGGGTTGAAACGGAGACATGCAGCCATCATGCTGAATGTCTCCGCTTTGCCCTGGTTTCACTTTCAGTCATATGAGTTACTATTAGAAACATAGGGTTATGGCAAGGAAGTCCCGAGGGGGGCTTGCTCGCCAGAGCCCTGCCTTCTAAAAATAACTTAAATGACTGGAAATGAGACAAGGGCGAGCGGAGACAGTAATCAGCATAGCTAAATGCTCTGTTTCACCCTGGGCTCCTTTCTGCCACGCTGCCCACCCCTCCTCCGACGGCACAAACATGTGCACACATGAGAGCAGGGGCCGCAGTTCGGCATGCACAGACACAGAAAGAAAAGGGAAAAAGAATAAAAAAATAAAATAAAAAAATATCACAATTCATCTCCCCCGACCCACCCGACCTCACCTCACCTCAAAATCAGCTTAAGGCAGCCTCAGTTACCACAGTCCACACTTCCAAGCGCCAGGGCAGCTCCACAATAGAAAGAAAAATACATGTGCCACGGTGCTTTTAAAAGGGAAAGCCTGGGCTTTGAGACACAGCACAAAGGCAAACCACTGTGGCCAATGGGAGCAAAGCTTGCAGCAGCAAGGAACTTGCTCTGGCCAATCACAAGACGCATTGCATATGCTTTACAGATTTGCAGGCCTGTGATTGGTCAGAGCACTTCCTTGAATCTTTTTTTCTGAAAGTCGAATGCGAGCTACTACTGAGGCTCTGGCAAGCTACTGGTAGCTCGCAATCGACTATTTGGAGACCCCTGCATTAGAGGAACATTATAGGTAACACCTGAGATTTGTCATTCCTCAACTGAGTTCATGTTTTTAAATCTCATGATAGTGTTCCATTGTTGAGTTGATTGAGGTTGTATTTTTTTAAAGTAGTGGGGTTGCGAGTTCACCCTCCCTGCAAGAATGATTGAGAAACTGAGATCTCAGATTTTGATTTTTTAAATGTCTAAACCCTTTTAAAAAAAATGTTTTTATGGATTTAAAATGTTCACACATTTTTTTTTTACAATTTCTGTCTGAGATCCAAATCCATCTCATAATGTTTTACTACATTTGAAAGTAAGTAAAATAACACGACAAAAGAGTCCCTCCCCATCCTCCAAATGAAAAAAAGCGTCAAATAATTATGCTAAAAATAGAGGTCCGGAGAAAGGCACAGAAAAATAAGATTGGCAAAAAAAAGGACGGGCGAAAATATCCTGAACAGCTATATCAGTCTAAATAAAAAAGATTTGTTGATTATAACTGCTCCATCTTTAGTTTATGATTTTGCAAGATTGAGATGTTGCAAAAATTGAGTCACTGCAATGGTTTTGCTTGTCCTTTCGCCCTCCATTAAACGATTCCACCAGTTCTCCTCTTCATAGGAATGAAGGTCCTTAAATAGGTGAATCATATGGATAGTTCTTTCCTTCGTGAGGCCTATACAGTTCAAAATGAGATGTCTTAAGGTTTCCTTGAGGTCAATCCTCTCACAAAATCTGCATCCATTTGTAGTCAACGTTCCTCCGATTGCCCTCATTTCATTCGCTGTCAAAATATTGAGTCATGCTCTTATAAAAGTTTGTCGAAATTGTTTATTCGGGGAGATCCTCAGATATAGCCTTGTGTCATTTAATTTTCTGCTTGCAGGTGTTATGTGGGCTGCCAGCTTGTATGACCCAGCTGAATCTTGTGTCTTTATCCAATTTAAGGTTTCCAGTTTTGTGGCCACATTTGTTGGATTATTCATTAGTTCAACTTCTGAGGATCCCATTTCCTCCAATGTTAATATAATTTTCTGTCACCAAACTTTTAATGCTTTTTGAGTCAAAGATGTCTTTATGAATGATCTTAAAAATGTTTGAACGCTCCGGCACAATCACTTTTCTGAAGAGCATTAATCTATTCCTCTCGACAATAACTTGTAAGGATCCAATACATAGTTCCCTTCTTATTAGAGCCATTGGCGTTGAAGATGGTAAATTTAATAACTGTCTCCAAAGGTAGCTTTCCCGTTTCAGCCACACGCCCTCCGATAGATTTAGAAAAGCCTCAGCCCCATATGTTAATGATGGAATCACCTTTGTCCGATAGTATTGGAGAATAGGTTTCAGTGAGTACCGACAGAATTTTCTCTCAATAGCCTTACCTTGAGAGGTCAACTTCTTGACTTTGTCCCATAGATGATGTTGCATATTTGATTCTGTTGGGTCATTACTCATAATGACTCCTAGATATTCGAATTTGGAAACAGTCTGGATTTTCGCACCCTCCAACTGCCACGTAAAGGTGATAATTGGTCTAGTGGTTTTTTGGGGAGCATTATTTGTTTTGGTCGTGTTAATTTCCAGATTGTTCTTTCCGATGTACACGCACAAATTGTCCAGCCGTCTTTGCAGACCTATGGGTGTTTGAGCTAATATAATTAGATCGTCTGCATACAGCAAGCGGGATATCACCTCTCCTCCCATTTTGGTGGATATGATATCACCAAGTTCTCCGAGTCCTTGAAATCCCATAGGTAAGTGTCAAACAAAGTGGGAGCCAGGGGACACCCCTGCTTGACCCCTCTTGATGTTCGTATGGGCATTGACAGAGTGCCCTACTGGTTTAGGCGTACTGACATGGACGTCTCAGTATGTAGAGCTTGGATTTGTTCCAATATGGTTCTAGGACAATCTTTAGCTTCCAGTTTCTCCTATAAGAGCTCCCGGTTGACCTGGTCAAAAGCTTGACCAAAAGCCATATAGATTGGTCCTACATTTAAAGATGTTAATCATGAGTATATTAGCCAAAGTTCCTGCATTCTTTACAAAACCCGACTGGAACAGGTCCATTAAGTCCTCATCTGTCGCCCAATCTTGAAACCGCTCCAGTAGAGTTGAGCCGTAGACTTTGCCAATAACGTCTAATAGCGCTATTGGCCGGTAGTTCTTCGGGTGTTCTCTGGGTCCATTTTTATAAAATCAGGCTATGGTGGCTTTTTTCCAAGACCAAGGAATTATTTTTGTTTTAATGATGGTACTAAATACTGAATAACGCCCATTCCTCTGGTGCTTGTTTTAAGTGGGCATTAGTCAAACCATCGGGCCCCAGGGCCCTGGAACTAGTCAGTTTTTTGATTTTCATTATTATAGATGTTATGTCAGTGGGCAGATCCCATTTTACCTTACTCAGGTTGTGCGTTCTTATAATCCCTGTATTCAGGTTTTTGAAGAGCATTGTAAAGTGGTCTTTCCACTTCTCTTCTCCTACATAATTGTGAAGCACATTGGGTGAGGTACTTGATAGGGTCTTAATCACTGACCAAAATTCTCTAGAATTTGGCCTGTTTGTTAATCTTAACATATGTTCTGCATCTGCTTGAAACATACATGCCTTATAAGATCTTAGCTCTTGTATGATTTTTTTGTTATCCCAAGTGCTGCTTCCAAATCCTTTTTGTCGAGGGTTTTGTTTGCTAATCACACTGCCTTTCTCACTTTCTTAAACCTGAGTTTTATCATAAATGTGTTTGTTTCCGCTAGGATTTCTCACTGGGGTCTTGGCCTTATGTCGATAGATATTTAAACATTGGTCGTAATCAACCCACATCCCGCTTTGGTTTGTAGTTCTTTTGGTATATGTCTCAGTTAGCATCTTGACCTCTTCTGCGTTCCTGAGTCTTATTCTTCCACTTGCTTCTTCGATCTCCGTTCTCATAATTTTTCGTATTTCGTGGTGGGATTTCCAGACAAATTCAAGCAAATTGTGACCACTATTCTTAGTGTGAATAACCTGAGATTTAGTGATGCACATAAGGAATTCGCGTGTTAGAAAGATGTGATCTAGCGTAGCCGAGAGGAAACTCTTTTCCGAAGTCGGTATAGTTATCATCTTTTAGGTGTAGGTTATGTAGGTTTCTTGCTTTCATTAATTTTGCCTATTTTATACCTCTTTTTATCGCAGGAGTCCTTTAGAGTAGAGCTCATGTTACATGTTGTACTTTTGGATACTCTAAATTTAAGGCTCCATATATTAGCAGGTGGCAAAGTTGATGATCTGACGAGATTTTATTCATGACATTTGCTTGATTTAAGAACTGATCATCGCTTAACACTAGCGGATTCCAATAGGAATTGACTATTAGCAGGTCTTCAGCTTTTGATTTTACTGATTTTTGCTGGCTCCCTTCCCACTTTATTTGTATAACTTGGAAGTATAGAGATGATTCTATCACCTTTGTTACTCGTAGTTCTTTATTTAATGGATTCATAATCAATAGACCCGATGAGGGACGACCAGAGGAACCCTTCGCTGCCGGAGAAAGATATGTCTCATATCCATCCATAAGTGGTTGATCTCTTAACCAAGTTTCTTGGAGACACAATACATCAAAATCTCCTAGGCAGACATCACTAGGTGTTAATAAGTGTACAAAACCTGCGGGTGTGGCCAAGCAGCCATGGAATAGGCTGTTCTCCGTTGGAGCTCCGGGGATCCGTCCAATCATCCGTAGCAGCGCACTCACATTCGGCAGTGAAACTGACATGAAAACGATACAAGTGCAATGCGAGCATTTGGAGTCCAGGATGCACGCAGCTGTAGGTGAACTGTAAAGACATGACATGAGATATTATACATTGTTGTCCTTCGTGAGCACATCGGAGGCGGGGTACAAAATGGCGGCGGCCGCACAAAGGATTTCCCAAAGCGAAACCCGAGGATGAAGCGAATACCAACGGTGATGGCATAACAGGCACCCTTGGCATACTGCAATTGCAGATGAGGACACTGGCTAGTGGGGCATTGGACGAATGGACCGCCTTGACGAGCCGACCTGGGTGAGCCTGTAAGCCCATTTCTGCGAAGAGTTGCACTTCCGTGTTGGCATAGTACGGAGCCCCTCGCACTCAGGAGGCAGCGGCGCACAGGAGGGGAACACGCGAGAAAAACCCTGACGCCGCCCAGTGAAGCTGTGGGGTGCTGAGAATGCCTGGAGGTAATGGATCGCTGCAAGGGATCCGTGTGTGAGTGCGGCACACAAACCCCCCCCCCCGGCCGTGCATTGGAGTGATGTGGGGCATGCTTTAGTCCGCGTAATGCGGAATAAAGGAAGCGAGCACCCTGCTTGTCGGACACAGCCCACAGATGTGAAGAGAAGGGGCAGCCTGACCTGATAAGAAGCACTGTGGAGCGCCATCACCGGATAAGATAGAGACCAGATGGAATGAGGGCAATGCGATAAGCAAACTGTATGTAATAGGGAAAGACACGGCTACAACCAAGGCGTCCCCTCCAGTGGTAAGAAAGTGACCAAATGCAATGAGGGCAATATGTTAAAGTCACAGCTTCATAACGTTGAAGGAGAGCAATACTGCAGGGGTTGCTCACAGCAAAGCTAAAATCCCTTATCAGAGATAGCAAGCAACAGTCTTGCAGAGAAGAGTGGAAGCTACAAGGAAACGTTACCCGGATCATAACCAGAAGGAGGAGAGGAAAAGCCCAAGGGAAGCAAAAAGGGCACCCAAGGCTGGGCATAAATAACAGAGGATCACCATAGGTGCCCTTAGATTGATACAGGGCAGAGGTGGCCCTGCTAAATAGTAGCAGGCTAAAGCTGGTACTGTCTTACACCGGCATAACTACACCCTGACCCAAATAAGGGCCAGATGAGACGCCAATAACTAACACGGGGAGGTACAAATGGTTGCATAAAGGAACGCCTCGAAAGGGCTGAGACGAGACCCTCAGTGCATAAAGGAACGCCTCGAAAGGGCTGAGACGAGACCCTCAGTGCGGTGCCGTGTTCCGCACAGACCAACCACACAGATAGGTCAATGGGCGAGGGCTGCCGGGTCCCCACGTAGTGGACTGATATACCAGACAAAGAAGCACATGGTAGACTGTGCTGTGGGGAGCTCAGCAGTTGCGCATCAAGGTCTGAGGGGCAGCACGAGAACCTAAACCTAAAGGAAGTGAGCGCGCTGGCAGAAAGAACGAGCGGTCTAGAAAGTGCTATGAAAATCAATACGGACACCAGCACGAGTAATGCAAAGGAGGTCCACGTGTTGAAACAGCAAGTGTCCAACCTGGAAAACCGAGCAGAGGAAGCCGAAGGGCGAGCAAGACGCAATAACATATTGCTGGTCGGCCTACCGGGGGGAGAGGAGGGCCAAGATCCAACGAACTATGTGGAGAACCTAATCATCCAGGAGATAGGAGCGAGTAAGCTCTCTCAGGGGTTCGCGATTGAATGAACGCACAAGGCCCCGATGAGAAGGCTGCAACCTGGGGCCCCTCCCCATGAAATTATAGCCAATTTCCTGAACTACAGAGACAGGGAAAAGATCTTGGAGTTTTTCCGGAAAGGTGGAACAGTAACAAGTGCGTCGGCGACTATCCCCGCATACTCGGATTACACCATGGTGGTGCAGAGACAGCGCTATAACTATGTGGAGATAAAAAGAAGACCGCGCACAGCTGGATACAAATACATGCTTCTGTATACTGAGAAACTCAAGGTCCTACACAAAAGCAAAGCACACTTTTTGATAACCCAGAAGACGCTGCAAACTGATTGGATGCCCATGGGTGCCCAGAGCAAGGAGATGATCGGGAGCGAACTGAACAGGACGAGTGACACAGCGCCACACATGACGCGGTTGGGTGAGACGGGACTGTAGATGAGACATGGAATAAGAATTTAATGGGTGCAGGTAAATGCGAACATTAAGTAATTGTTACATTTGGCATTTCAACATGTTGGACTGGAATATAGACTGGAACAAAGTATATATGAGGGACAGGTGCGCTGCATCGGATGGTTAATACAGGAGACACAGAATGGAAGAGACCTATCCCCAGTAGGTAGAATAGTAGGAACACCACTAGGGTGATATCTCCCTGCGGGGCCCTGAGTACGGGCAAGTGCCAAGGAAGGGCTAGATGCGGGGGTGCCCGAGATCCCAAGATGGAGCTGGGCAACAGTTGGGAGGGGGGAGAGACAGAAGGAAGTTGGGAACCAAGTTTGGTCATGGTAGGGTGGAAAGTTCTGGGAGGGGGGAAGGAATGGTGTTGGGAAGGGAGGGGGGGGAGGTTGGGTGTGATAATGTTAGTTGGGGACCGAGCCTATACCTATATACTAATAAGCCAATAAAGGTAGAGCGGAGAGGGAGTGGTAAGTTAACGAATCATGGGGGATCTTAAAGTAATTACTGGAATGTGAGGGGGCTCAATAGTTACCTAAAAAGGAACAAAGTAATGATGTATTTACGCAGACAGTAAATAGATATAGCTTTGATACAAGAGACCCACCTCACAAAAGAAAGATTAGAGGTGATTAAAAAGAAATGGAAGGGGACGGTTGTTGGTGCAAAATATTCAGCCTATGCAAGAGGAGTGATTACCTCGGTAGTCCTGCATGTCCCATTTCAGTTGTTGCAGTACACAGCAGAAGTAGATGGTAGGATGGTTGCACTAAGGGGGCAGGTCGAAAATAAGTATCATAAATACATATGCCCCAAATCAAGAAACAGCGGCATATTTCAAGACTGTGTACACCAAAATGAGCATGTATGTAGGAGGGGCGGTGATCTGGGGAGGGGACTTTTACTGTACTCTAAACCCGAAAATAGACGGATCGGATAACAAATTAGACAGACCCCCCACCACCCCAGCTGCCAGGGCGCTGCAGACTCTGGTGATGGACTTTGGATTTGAAGATGTATGGAGAGTGCGCCACCCGCAGGATAGACAGTATTCACATTACTCGCCCCACAAAATTTGCATACCAGGCTAGATTATAAGTTTGTCACACAGGTACTAATGGCAGAAATAGTACAGGCAGAATACAAAGCAAGGGTCTTATCAGACCACTCGCCATTGGTCCTAACATGGCAATACCAACCCCCAAGAGCGAGGATACCAATGTGGCGACTCAGGGCAGAGGCACTGAGAGACACAATGTTCAGGGAGGACTTAAGAGATGAAATAACGAGTTACTTTGAGACCAATACTGGCAGTGTCGAGTCAGCTGCCACGCTATGGGAAGCCTTCAAAGTGGTAATGAGGGGGATAACAATAGATAAATCCAAGGGACTACAAAGAGGAGTAGTGATAGTATTACAGGACGCGGAAAAAGATCTGGAAACAGCATTGAATAAAGAAGGTGCCACCAAGGAAGATGCAGGACCCATACTTAGGCTGCAACAGAATGCAGAGAACGCTGGGATAGACTTTTCAATCTAAACTATAATAAGTATGTAGAGAGGTAACACGCTGGGGGAGACAAACCAGGGAGAATGCTCGCCTGGTTATACAAGAGCGAGACCCCCCCCCCGACCACCGATTAGAGTAATAACAAAGGAGAATGGGTGCATAGTCGACACCCAAGAGGGTGTGAATCAAGAATTCCTAAAGTACTATCAACAAATGTATGGGGATGTAGGAGGAAGCGACCGTAGGGAAGACATAGGCATGCCGCAAATTAGCGCAGAGGAACAGGAGGATTTAGACGCACCGATTACCTTAGAATAATTAGAAGAAGTGGTGGTACAGCTACCTACCAGCAAGACCCCAGGGGCCGATTGACTCCCTAGAGAATTCTACAAAACGTATAGAAAGGAGGTGCTTCCCCGCTTTTAACAATGCTAAATGAGGCTTACGAAATAGGAAAGTTACCAGAGTCTCCGAGAGAAGCGATTATCATACCGCTCCCTAAACCAAATAAGCCTGGCAAAGATTGCGTATCATTCAGACCGCTGTCAATACTTAATAGAGATAGTAAAATGCTCACGGAGGTTCTGGCAAACAGTATGAGACGGATCATTACTAAACTTATACACCCCGATCATACTGGATTTGTGCCACATAGGAATATATCAAATAACCTCAGGCGACTCCACCGAGTGATAGAACACACCAGGGAGGATGAGGGCGAAATGGCAATAGTATCGTTGGATGCGATAAAAGCCTTTGACTCAGTCAAATGACCTTGGCTGATGGCAACCCTGTCCAGTTATGGGATAGGCCCTGGATATCTTAAATGGGTCTGACTATTATATAGCACACCGCTGGCTAGGGTTAAAACGGGAACAATAATATCGGAAAGGTGGCAACTCAGTAGAGGTACCAGACAGGAATGCCCATGGTCCCCTATGTTGTATATCTTAGCGCTGGAGCTCGAGGCGATATACTTAAGGCAGCAATATGATATAATAGGAATTAACATAAAGGAGGAACCGCACTTAGTCTCCTTGTACGCAGACGACATGCTGTTGTATTTGCGATACCCTGAAGAAAACCTCCAATATGTTTTGGAAGTGATGGAGCGTTTTGCAAAACTATCAGGCATAGCGATGAACCCCAAAAAATCATGTACATTTCCGCTGGGCAGATATGTAGGGACCCCGCAAGGTCAACTACCAATTTTTACAGATACCATGGGAAGTAAGCACGTTTAGATACTTGTGGATAAACATCTACCACACGGTGGAGGCAGAGCATCAGCACAACACTGAAAGCGTTCCAGAACATAGTTCTGGGCAAGGCTTCCCTTGGAGATGATGGGGAGAGGGGCAATGCTGAAAATGGTACTTTTGCTGAGGCTGTTGCATTGTTTTGGGAACATACCATATCTGATACTAAGGCGATTCTTTACTAGAATACACAGCATATGCAGGGAATTTTTCTGGCACGGGTTGAAGAACAGAATAGCCCTCTGGAAGCTACAAAACCCCTATGACAAAAGGGGGAAATAAAACTGCCGAACTACGAGGTCTACTACCTAGCGAGCCAATTACAATATGTGGTAAAATGGTTATCAGAAGACCCAACCTCGGAATCCAGGTTGTTCAGGCTAGAATGTGCCCCATACTTCCTGAAAGAAATGATATGGCTACCCAGAGCAGATATGAAATACCACCCAAAGATGATGATACTGGGATGGAGAATATGGCGTAGGGCCTGTCAGATAATGGGGAACCTAGCCCAGTCTTCCCCACAAGTGCCACTTGTCGCATTGACTGGAAAAGAAGCCCAATTGATGAAGGAAATCAGGAAGCACTGGGAACCGGTAGGGATAGCAACGGTGGGAGACATATGGCAAGAGGGGAAGGTAAAAGAACTTGGGACGCTGGTGGAGGAAACGGGGTTGCACAAAGAGTAATACATCAAATACCATAGGATGGTACGGCGTATCAGAGAGACATAGTCCGAAATAGTATTAGAGGAACAACCAGACGCCGCCATAGAAATGATGTACGATGTAGCAGAAGGAGGGCACGAGATATCTAGGATATACGAGCTGGTGATGTCTAAAGTGGGGAGGGAAGAGGCACTACTGAGACAGGAATGGGAGGAAGAAGTGGGTACCCCTAGGAGTGATGGGATATGGGAGCAGGCTCAAGGGTACCACAAGAAAGTGTCAAGGAATGCGAGGCTACAGCAAATACAACCCACAGGGCTTATATGACACCCCAGAAGATAGCTAAATTCAAAAAGGCAGAATGACAAAAATTGCCCCAAATGCGGCGAAATTTGAGAAATTGGTGGTTGCGCATAGATTGGAGGATAAAGGGGTTAAGTCACAGGTTGAAATAGCATGGGCATGTTTGTTAGGAGGGTTTCCCAAACCATGTAAGGTCAAACATGTAAGCAAACTAAAACATTCGGCATATATACTTGCGAAGCGTAGAATCGTCATGGGATGGAAGGCATGCCATAGACCAAGGATAGAAGTATGGTGGAAGGACCTCCAGAAATGGGCGGAAGCCGAAACAGCAGTATGGCAAGAAGCTAGCAATAAAGGTGGGAAGGAAGAAGCAGGAACCCTGACAGCCTGGAAACACTTAATAGCCATCCTGTTTGGCCGTCTCAAGACTGGTCGAGTGACCAGGACCCAGCAGAGAACACTGGAGAAGATACCCCTTCACAATACGAAGAAGCAAATTATGAAGTAGTGTAGGCGCGGATGAGGGGTGGGGGGGAGAAGAGTGTGGGAGATGTAGTAGACATAGTTTGAGTTGCAAATTGTATTATTGTAAGAAGTACCCTAAGTTTGGTTGGTTGTCGTTTGTGTTATAAAATAAAAATTATTTAAAAAAAAAATTTAAAAAGTGTACAAACCCTCTTGTGTTCCATGAGCCAAATTTCAGAGAGGTTAAGTTTCCTGCGGATTCCTTAGGAGGATCATCTTTAACTCCCTCTCTCTGGATTTGCTAACTTCGCTTACTCTGGTTCAATGCCTTTGAGATCCATCTCCATTTTTGTCCTTTTGATGGATTCTGTTCCTTTTCATTATTTGGGGAGATCCGATCCGATCTTCTCTTCTTCCAGAGTAAATGTTATCTTTAGTTTCAATAACGGGCCTTTAGGAATCCGACCCACCCCCAACGGGTTTTAAACGTACAGCGTGTGCCATCATCACCCTCACGACAGGGGAAGGGACATGTAGGTAGACGCCATCTAGTTTTCCTGTTATTCCGAATTCAACAATTTTGATGTCATCTGTTTTAATTGATCTTAAAGTAGGTATACATTGAAAGTGTCATCCCAATTTTCCAGTTAAAAATTGTGCAGTCAGTGTTTACTATTGTTTGGAGACTTAAGTTTCTGTAACTATTTATCTTATCCTTGTACGTGACGCTGCATCCCTTTTAGATTGTTCTCTCATTTTTGGCTTTCTAGAAGCTTGTAAGTGTCTCGAATTCTCTTTACCATTAAGTGTCCTTTCCCCCCCCTACTACTCTATCGACTTTTCTATCTCTAGAGTGCGTTCTTCTGTTTTTATCATCCTGTTTATTTAATTGTCCATTTATAGCTTGTAGGTTTCTTAGTTCACTCTGAGCGGTGCTCCCCTGTAGTTTTACAGTCGGAGAGCCCCCTTTGCTCGTTTTCAATTTTTTTCCCCTTGTCAGCCAGCGACAAACAGTGGTGATTGACCATTAATACTACCATTATTGTTCTTGATGGAAGTATTTTGCAACTGTTGGTTGTTCTCTTCAATACACCAGAGCTCTGAGTCTACCCCCTCTAGAGTATTGATATAAATTCATCAAATCCATCTTTTTTTTTTGAGTCAATCATCACAGTTCTCTTACTCGTAGATGAACTTTGAGAGCTTCGGCTCTAGCTGCCAATTCTTGAGAAGGGTGCTTGCAAGACACCCCTTGAGCTAGCACAGAAAGTGCTGCATCTTCTCCGTCTCCCCATATTTACCTCTGGCTGAGGTTCTGCTCCTTCCAATACTACCCGCCTTCTCTCATTAGTTTTCTTACCCTTACAGAAATAATTTCTCCTAAGGACTGCCATATTGGTTTGCTTCAGCAAGACTAAACCATTGTTCGCATTATAGCATCATGTCTATGATAAAGCAACTGCTTTTTGTGTCTGCACACGAGGCCCAGGGTTTCGCCTTGAGCACACATTACTCATAGATTTAGGAATGTCCCCGCTGCTTGCCTTCCCCGTAAATTCGTACATAAACAGCATCTGTTAGCACTCTTTGCCTCCCTTCCCACAGTGCGCGGCCTGCAAGTCAGCATTTGTTTGCCGACCTTTATAGGTTCCTCATTCTTATTTCTATGTACGGGCCTGCTGAAGCCACTCCATGTTATACCATGCTAACAAATTATGGGCTGGGGGCAGTGCAATTTTGTAAAAATTGGGACTACACAAAGAAATCCATTCAATTCAAATGGCCTAAAGCGGGTACTTTTGATGTTAAAACAATCGAACACTTGGAATTGGTATTGCTAAGGAAAAAGGTCTGCCCCGCCCGACACGATGCTGTCCGCCAATGGCGAACAGAAGAGATAAAGCGAAATATGTCCCAAGACAAAAAGGATAGGAAGAAACAAAAGTGAACCATACAGGAGAAGGCCTGTGAATTAGATAAAGATGAGCACCAGTTAGATGTAGAGGATCGGGCAGCATTAATAAAGTATAGTAAGGGTATGTACCCACTCCTCCCGAAAGTAGGAAAGGAAATTGCTGGTCCTGACGGCAAAGCTTATCAGGATGCAATCAGATTAACAGAGAACCTCTTGCAACTAACAGTACCCATCATATCCCCATCCAACGTTGCGCCTCAAGTCCCTTCTGCACCCCTCTACCCACATGGTGCCCAGACTGGCACTATGGATCCAAATGGTCCAGAGGAGGAGGAAACAAGGCACTTCTAGAAAGCCCTACTTCACCCCGGATGATTATACCAGATTAGAACGCATGGCAAAGGAGTTGTTCGACGACCCGGCTGCAGGGATAAAGCAAAGGTTATATACCTGCCAAAAGAAGGAATTTCGGCAGGTAATCAGAATGCATATTGAACTTGTTAATGACTGGTTGAAAAATTA
Organism: Ambystoma mexicanum; assembly: GCF_040938575.1. Taxonomy (NCBI): domain Eukaryota; kingdom Metazoa; phylum Chordata; class Amphibia; order Caudata; family Ambystomatidae; genus Ambystoma; species Ambystoma mexicanum. The sequence continues at coordinate 1,133,569,905 of NC_090932.1, read as the reverse complement.
GGCCCGTGGGTTTGTATGACATTTATAAGACCCTTGACACAGAAAAAGACCGAACAGCTCTGTGGAATAAATACAATCAGATAATTGGCCAGGTAATGGAAATTATGAACGATTACAATGACCAACTAATGTGGGTGGAACAGGAAATTGCAAGAAGGAAGCAGGACCTATGGGGAGCCAAATCGACTGCCGACTCTTTGGTTAAAAAGATACTTAATGAAAAGGGGCAAGGGAAGTTAAGACTACTGGACGGACACATTTGCCACCCATAGCTCGGCAACCAGACTGGTATGTCTGGAATGTCCGAATTTTGAATAAGATAGGAATGTGAAACAGGTGGGCGGGAGGATGTTTGTAAGAAAGTGAGAGATTGCAAGGCCGAGATGGTATAGCTAACTGGGAAGTAGAAGATCTTAGGACACGCAGATTGTTCAGAGAATTATTAGAGGTGTTTCTCCCAGAAACCCAAGTGATAGCCCCCCTGAGGGAATGTGTGCCTGTTCTTACAGCGGCTACAGACCCGAATGACAAGACCCTCATTGTGACTGAAACCTATGTCTATGTACCCCTCACTAGAGCAGAATTGTTTAGTATAATAAAAAGTACCCCGGGCCCTAGGACTAATGCCGCAGGATTCTACAGAGAGCATTATTTAAAATGTGTAACTTGGCTTTACAGGACATCGATCATGTGATGTCCGCCATAACCCCGGCTGATGTATGGAACCTTTTAGATCGAGGGACCCGCCCTGGGCATGCAATTGACTGGACCGCATTAGAAACACAAGATAAGGATCGAAAACCAACTGACCCCATCCCGGATGGCCTAAAAACACTAGGGACAAGAATACTAAAAGCACCGAGTGATGTCTTGCCAGAGGTGGATGTGAATGTTGAGAAAATGGATGCTGTTATACAAAGCCCTGCAGTAACGGTTGGGAACTATTTCCTGAAATTCGAAGGTACATTTAAGGCACACAGTGGTCAGTCTGTTAGCGACCCCACGGGTCAGAGATATTTCGCCATTGGGCTTTGTGAAGGGTTTACGTAAGGGAATTAAGAAACCACTTAAATTGGGCGAAAGCACCTGGCAGGCAAGCACCCTGTCCCAGATCCTAGAGATGGCTAAATATTACGAGCGGCAGGAGGAGGAAGAAATGGAAGGTAAGAAAACAGGTAGACAGAAACTTGAAAAACAAAGTGTTAATGCAACAACTGGTACAAGCACCTTATAATAAGCCAAAGGACCAGAGACCCCAGGTAAGAAACCCCACAGGTAACACCCCGCAATGGACACCCCCGCACCCCCCCCAAGAATAGATCAGTGCTAATTTTGTAGGCAGACGGGACACTGGAAAAACAATTGTCCCACATTAATGGCACAGGGTGCTCAACCGGCGGGTGGGAGAAGAAGAGGTTGAGGTGGACCTCCTACGGGGCCACCCCAAGGATGAGGAAAGTTTATAAATCCTGAAAATAATGTATTTTCAACTGGCGCAGCGACAAATGGTTGGAGTGAATGGCAATGGGTTTGCGGAAGATGAATTGTGTGGAATTATGTTCTTTGATAACAGCAGCAATGAGTTGAAACACCCCTAGTGAATCTGAGGAGGCGGTGTCTGTTCCTATAGACCCGAGAGGACCGTATGTTAAATTGCAGATAGGACAGCACCCCACTGTTAAATGCTTGGTTGATACCGGAGCAGGTAACAGCTCGGTTGATGCCAAGACCGTCCCCTCAGTTCCACTATCGGGTGAAAATACGGTTTCTGTAGGGTTTAGTGGGGAACCCATATGTACTCCAGTGTCCCAGAGAGTTGAGACATCAATATGTGGAGTGAAATTGACAAACAAATGGTTACTTACCAATAGGTGTCCTGGGAATCTCCTTGGGTTGGACCGGTTGAAAGCTTTGAATGCAACTATTTATTTTTCCCCAACAGGCGTACGCATAACTATATGTAAGCCCAAAATGGGAGGTTGTTATTTGGCTGAACCATTACCACCAGAGTTACAGGTATTGCCCGCGGAACTTTGGGCTACTGGCAGTAATGATGTAGGTGTTTTGAACATCCCCCCTGTAGGTTGTGATCAAGGTGAAACATGGGGTCCCTCTACCTCGGACCCCGCAGTACAGAATATCTCCAGAAGGGGAAGCAGCATTGGTTAGGATTGTACAGGACTTGATACGGCTTGGGGTTGTTGAGGAGTGTGATGACAGCCCATGTAACTCTCCATTGCTTCCGGTTCACAAGAAAGGAGATGAAGTGACCCAGTATAGATTTATTATTGATCTCAGAAGAATTAACAAAGTTGTGGATCCCAGGTATAAAGTTGTCCCCAGTGTAATGAGTATTCTCACCATGCCCCCTCCCCCAGCCACTTATTTTAGCGTAGTGGATCTGAAAAATGCATTTTTCTCCATACCCATAGCTGAAGAATCTAGATACCTTTTCTCCTTTGTATAAGCACAACGATAATACAGGTTTTGCCGAGCACCCCAAGGTTACACAGAGAACCCGGCCATTTTTAGCCAAGCACTAAAACAACAGTTGGATGAGATGTTGTTACCCCCTGGCGTGATACTCATCCAATATGTGTATGGCATCCTCATTTGTGGAGACACCGAATGGAGTTGTAAAGAAGGTACCTTGATTGTGTTACAGCATTTGGCATACCATGGTCACAAAGTGTCACTTAAGAAAATGCAATACGTACAACCTAAAGTTGATTATTTGGGATATGTCCTCACTGCAGAGGATCGATCACTGTCACCTGAAAGGGTACGGTTAATCCAAGAAATGGCTTATCCTAGTACCTTTAAAGAATTGAGACGTCTGTTAGGTATCACCTCATATTGCCGTCATTGGGTCCCTGAATTCTCCCCATTAGCTAAGCCCCTGCTACAATGTTTGAAAACACAAAAGGATCAGATACCCTTCACTTGCACCCAAGAAATGAGAGAGGACTGCGACGCTCTGGGCTTGGGACACCCAATTACGGCAAGCCATTTATCCTTTTCGTACATGAACAGAAAGGTTGTGTACTATCGGTATTAACACAGGAACAAAATGGAAGGCAAAGGCTGTGTGCTTATTTTTCCGGCACTTTGGACAGTGTGGTTGCAGCGCTTCCCCCATGTATGCGATCAGTTGCTGCAGCAGCGGTAGCTCTTAAACAAAGCGTTGGTTTAGTGTTGGGAACTGCCATAATTGTGAGAGTCCCCCCCGCCGTGGATGTGTTGCTCAATAGAACTCAGACTCAGCACCTCACGGCAGCCCGTAACACAATATGAATTGACATTGTTTGCACCAAATGTGACTATTATGAGATGCAATACTTTGAACCCAGCTTCCCTTTTGCCCTTGCCAAGTGAGGAGGGAGATCAAGATATGCATGATTGCCCGATAGGCACTGATGAACAGACCCGAGGCAGGGTCGACATGAGTGACCTTCCCCTAGAGGGAGGTGATGGGATTCTATTTTGTGATGGCTCATGTTACAAATTGGAAAGTGTGGAGACAGTGGCTGGGTACGCAGTAACAAGTGAAATTGTGCATATGGAACGCATACCTGAGTTATCAGCGCAAGCTGCAGAATTAACAAAGGCTCTGGAACTAAGCAAAGACTTAGCTATAACCATCTACACGGATTTAGCCTATGCACATGGTGTGGCCTTTAATTTTGGTCTGCTGTGGAAAGAAAGAGGGTTTCCCACTTCACATGGTACCAAAATAAAACATGGTAATTTGATAAGCAAATTATTAGCAGCATTGGCTGAACCTGCTCCGGTGGCTATAGTGAAGTGCTCCGCCCATAAAAAGATAGATTTTGTGGGGCAGGGAAACGATTTAGTAGACCAGGTGGGTAAATATGCTGCGGAACACTGAATTGCCCCTTTCAAAATGTAACATGATACAAAGGGATGTGGAAGGGAAGAGGGATGGTGAACTGGGAAGAGACATTGAACAAGTAGTAAAGGACATTCAAAAAGAAGCAGCAGATTGTGAAATTAAAGCATGGACTAAGGACAGTAACAATGAAAAAACGTCCAAGGGGGTGTGGTTGGACAGAATCAAAATGAGGTGGTTCCTTCCTGAAATTTATTTACCTATGGTGGTAGACATGGCACACGGATATGCCCACGTTAATGCAAGTGCAATGGAGGACATTCTGAGCAAGGTATGGAAGAACCGGAAAATTGGATCATATTGCAGGAGGTGGGCCGCACAGTGCACCATCTGCCTCCAGCATAATGTGGGTAAATCTGTGAAGGTGCCAGCAGGTCATAGCAAGCTCCCTATAGAGCCATTTGAGGTGGGGTACATGGACTTTATACAGATGGAACCAGTTGCTAAATTGAAATAATTGTCTTGCGATGAGGTGTGGGTTTTCAGGCTGGAAAGATGCCTACCCCCTGAGAGATAACACTAGCTATTTCCACAGCAAAATGTATTCTAAAATACTGGGTGCCCCAGTACACAGTGCCCAGAATTTTTACTCTGATAATGGAGTGCACTTTACTGGCCAAGTTGTGAAGTATGTCTGTACTGCCTTAGGTATCGATCAGAGATTCCATTTGGTTTATCACCCAAAAAGTGCAGGGATTATTGAACATGCTAATTCCGTGGTCAAGAACAAACTGGCAAAAATCTGTGCCTCCACAAACCTGAAGTGGGCAGATGCCCTTCCTTTGGCATTGCTCAGCATGCGTACCACTCCAAAGGTGACACACAAATTGTCCCCCTTTGAAATTGTAATGGGCCGGCCTCCAAGTGCCTGGTCCATCCCTTTACCGAAAGCTATTGGTGACATTGAACAGCCATTGCTAAGAGAATACTGTGCTGAACTCACACAAACTGTCTATTATCCATCAACAGGTGAAAGAAGCAGCTCTGTCGGCCCTAGAAGGAGAAGGCCACTCCATCAAACCTGGGGAATATGTATTGGTGAAGAGCTTTGACCGGACCAATTGCTTGCAGGCCCGGTGGAAGGGTCCTTACTTGGTCCTATTGGCGACACAGACAGCGGTAGAAAATGCTGGTCACAAAACGTGGATTCACGCCAACTACCTCAAAAAGGCCCCACCTCAGATAGTCCACCCCCCCAACTAAGGATACGGACCATTTTGCAGCCGAACCCACGGAGGACACTCCAAGGTATAATCTGCACCATATGAAGCAACATTGATTGCCTATGTTTGAACTCTGACACCTGGCTGAGAAAGGACTTGGTAAAGGATCGGAACAAGCAAGGACAATGTGGCTTCAGCAGCCCCTCCTGGGTAAGGAAATAGCCCCACCGAGACACAGATGAAATGGCCTCGACATCCCCTCAAGTGTAGGAAGTAGCCTCACCGAGACGTGTCAAGGTAGGTGACAGCAGAACGGGTTATACTGTGCAACCCTTGCGATCTAGCGCATAAACGAACGGCACCGTTAGGGTAATTGTTAGGGATCTTAAACAGTCTTTTTGTGTAAATATATACTGTACATAGCGTGTAACATTTGACAGCCAAGTTCCGGAACTAGGCCATCTGGGACCAGCCCTGTGCGAGGGAACAAAGTAGGTTGTTACAATGGATAACGAGGATGCAGGACAAAGGCGTCCACGGGTAAATAGGTATGCATGCACTCCGAAGGAGGAACCCATATCAATTGTTTGTGTTCTTATAGCAATAGGGTCAGCTATATTCGTCTGGTACCTAGAGCACCATGATAGTTATGCTGCCCGTAACCTGTTACCCACCACACCGCAGCCTCCAACACCAAAACTGGTGACTATTCCCCATATAGATCAGGAGTATCGGAAGAAGCACCCCAGGAATAGCATCCTGACATGGATGAATGATATGAACCAAATACTAATAAGACCAACTGTTACATATGCACGTATGTTCCCCACAGCCATGAGAGTATGCCCGAATGGTACGCAACTCCTGCTACAAATGATACCTGCGTGCCTTGGCAAGATTATCTTTTGCGTGCCTCCCAAAACTATAGCGAAACCCGTCAAACACTCACATTTGTAACTAAAAAAAAAAGAAAAAAAAAAAAAAAAAAAAATCAGACAATAATTATATCTGAGGTCTTGGGAGGAACTTATATTCCCCCGACACTAAACGTAACTAGGTATCTAAACAGATCCACTTCTTGCCCAAACAAAGAAATAGAAATAATTCTGCGAACTGCTTTTAAAAAGGGACAGGGAAGCAGTACTAGCCCGCCCAATCCATGTACAAAATATAGTTCGTAGAGCCCCCTTTTGTTATCAACGAAACAAAACACACAGTGAGGCTGTTTTTATGGGTCGACACAACTGCCAGAATACGGTAGACTTCAATAGTATAACAGCACCCTTCCATCCTCCTAAGGGAGCAATGTTTATCTGTGGGAAAGAAGCATTCCTCTGGTTTCCCCGCTATTGGAAAGGTAGAGTTACCGTTGGTTATGTAATGTTAGGGATGCATTATAAACCTTTGGAGGCAGTAAACTTAAAACAAGAAACAAGGAGAACAAAGATGAATATGGGCAATTACGGGCAAAGGAAAAGGTGTTATCACTAAAGACGACACCACTTGGGATGAGTTTTTTGATTTCCTAAAGGGTATACTAATGCCCATGGTGATAGTAATGAATTCACGGAGTATTAGACATTTGGCTAGATTAGTGGAAAAGGAACAAAATGTGACCGGCGACATACTCACTAACCTTACTAAAGAAGTACAAGCAGTCCGGATGGTCGCATTGCAAAATCGCCTGGTATTGGATACAATGCTGGCTGAGGTAGGAGGAGCTTGTAAAATTATTGGCACTTCCTGTTGTACCTTCAAACCTGATTATAGCACCAACATCTTTAAAGGGATCGATGAAATGCATAAAATGGCAGCTCAAATACACTCTGAATTTGGGCCCGGGGATGGGACATCCTGGTTCTGGGATCTATTACGAAGCTGGGGCTGGAAGCTTCTCACCCCTCTTCTTGTCATAGGAGGATTGATAGCTGCTTGTTGCTGTTGCATTCAGTGCTTTCCCTTATGTGCATCTGTCATAGGAGATTGCTGCAGGAAAATGATGGGGGCACTGACACCGAAACTCACTAATGCTATGGCCACCAATGAGATGACAAAAGATTGATGTTTCCGACAATGAAAATAAAAAGAGTGAAACATTCAAGCCGAAATATATAACGTATACTGAACAACTGAAACAGAGGCGCTGTCCAGTGCCTGACAGGAGAGCCACAGCCAGCACCTGTTAAAATATGAATAAATACTAGGCACATCAAGTTTATTGTTGATGTAGTCTTGCTGACGCAAAAGGGTTGTTTGTAAATAGAGAAATCATTTTTCCTAAGAACTGCCATATTGGTTTGCTTCAGCAAGACTAAACCATTGTTCGCATTATAGCATCATGTCCATGTTAAAGCAACTGCTTTTTGTGTCTGCACACGAGGCCCAGGGTTTCGCCCCGAGCACACATTACTCATAGATTTAGGAATGTCCCCTCTGCTTGCCTTCCCCGTAAATGCGTACATAAATAGCGTCTTTTTGCACTCTTTGCCTCCCTTCCCACAGTGCGCAGCCTGCAAGTCAGCATGTGTTCGCCGACCTTTGGGTCTCTTTCATGAATAATGATTGTTCAACATCCGCGCTCTTTCCCGAAAACATAAGCAAAAACCCATCTATATTTGGAGTTGCTATTTCTTGGAATGTGCGTGAAGGGGGATTTTTAATCAGGCGCTCGTGCGTCACTCTGTAAAATATGGGTCCTGCTTTTGTTTAACAGCCCATAAAAGGAAATCATTATCGCTGCCGTAGCAAGATGTGTGTTTTGCTAAATACCCCACTGTATCAAGTTTGATAAAATGCCTGTTTGCACGTCCATGCCGGCCATGGTTACATCTGCATCCTGGAACATGTTGTGACAAGCCCTGATAAATCCTATGATTTAGCAATGTCCGGCCTTTGTACTTCTTACCGCAATGTCTGGGATTACAGCCAAAAGTATTTTGGCAGGAAAATGTATGTCTGGAAGTGTCTCGATTTCTCGCCAGCCATAAAGCACAATGTTACCAATTTCCTACAAAATTTATCAGCTCTGTGATGTCAGCAGCTCACTCTTGACAGTATCCCTATGATGAGGTCCTGCAGTCGGCCCTTCCGCAGAAGCTGTTGTCTTGATTGCAATAAATGATTGTTAAACTCACTTGCGAGTGTTTATTTGACGGAGACCTCCGCCTGGTGAATTTTAGCATTTACACCTTTGGTTGAGAAAACACTGGGCACATGTCTTCCTTAGAGGTTTGAGAGATGGCCTTGCAGAGGCACTGATTCTTGATGAATCCTCTTCTCAATTGCCGCGAGTAGATCCATAGAAACAAAACCGTTTAAGGATTTCTTTGCTGTCACATACTGATTGGAATTCATTCCCTTCTCCAACCGTTTAGTTTTTTCTTGATCTTGGTTCACGGCATGAAGTTGCTTTTGGGAGGTGGTTATTGCCATCTCCTTTTGGCCTTTCTTTCTTGGGGCACTCTCTTCAGCCTGAGGTCTGTTAAATAAGATTAGTGCCTCCTTTTGCCCTCCTTTAAGCAGAGATGTTTGCAAACTATGATTTGATGTTACCAGTTTTATTGTTTCAGTACTTTGATCCTTTAAGTATACTTTATGATCAGTTTTTTTCTGCAGGGTGTGGGATTCCTGTGACTCTCTCAGTTTAGGTCAGCACTAACAAAACCCTCCAGAAAGGTCATCTTAGTATACATCATGGCTAACAGCGAGGTATGGTCCTTGAGTGTGTCATTTAGCGCCTCATAGTTTTGAAAAGGGGGCTAGCGTGATTGTTATAGTAGACATAATTGTCATCAAGTCAGGTTTTTTTACAGGTGTATCTTTTTGCAGATTTTCCACAAATCTTGAGTACGTTCGCCTTCTTACAGGTGAGTGAAAGAGGATCTGTTCCGGATCTCTGTTGTTTGGGCCCTTTAAACTTGCGTCGTTTGATTCGGTAGCAGCTAATAAGTTCTTATTATTAGTTGCCGCTGTTGGGGTTAAACCACAACAAGGGCTCACGGCCTTTAGATTTTTCTCGGCAACTGGGCACTCTTTTGGCAGATGTGTGTCAAAGTTTGTATTTTTCTTGATTACATTCAAAGTCGCGCCTTGTGTATGTGCTGGTCCGCCTCTCTGCTGTTCTTTAGTTAAGCTACTTACCCCATCTAAGCCCTGTTCTTGGGCTTGAGGAATCAACTCGAGGTCTCTACCCTTTTCCTGAGCTGCATTCATATCATCTCTTTGGGAGTTCCAGCCCCCCCCCGCTGAGAGTGTTGGTGTGAGAGGCACCACATTTGGTTTGCCCTTTTCTCCATCCAAGGGAGAGAGTGTCGAACCCATCACTTGAGGATCCGTATGCTCACACTGATGGCAAGGATCCTGCTCAGCACGTTGTTTATTTACTTCTGAGGACAGGCCAGCCCATGAGAACACTTGGGGGCTGATTCAAGGAATTTGTGCGCCGAAAAACGGGGATTTGTGAGCCATTCTGCCTGCAAATCACTGTTTAACAAGTGGGGATTTGAAGGCCGAATGACATACAAATCCCCGGTTTTCGGCGCACAAATTCCATGAATCAGCCCCTTGAAGTCCTGGGAGATGTGTCACTGGAGCCATGTCCGCCCCTTGCAGAATTTCTGCGTCCCAAAGTTTGCCCAGAGTAGAATTCGCTTCATGTTGCTTTTTGAAAAAGAATTGAGACAACGGATTGGCCTGGTGTACCGGTTTTATTCAGTGGATTGATCTTTATATATTTTCGTTTTGTCATCCATCTCATTTAATTTCTGACGAATCTTTTTCTTTGTAGATATCAAAGAGTGCGTCACACCATTCTTTTTTAAAAGTTTTGAGGTCTTCTTTTCCTTTGATTTCTTCTGAATAATGGCTTTATTTTCATTATTTTTTTTAACTCTTAAATTACCTTGTTGTTCATCAAGGTCCGTCGAATTTAGGGGATTTTCCCTGTCTTTCATTTTGTCCAAGTCGTTGTCGCGGCCCAAAACACCATCACGTTCATTGATTCCGTTTGAACTTGTAGGAGCCCCGATGTCTCCTCATTTTGGGAGTTGTTCATATTAATCCACAAGGGCAGACTTTGAAGGTTTTCAAATTCTGGCCTTGGGTGAATATCTATTTCAATTGTCCAATTATTACCCATAGGAATTTCCGTTTCTGGTTCCAGTATAGGTGCTGATAAAACCTTCCAGTCATTAGGCGCCATATGAGTTTGGTCCTGCGCCTCGTTTATTGGAGGGGTCTGCTTTGGGTTATTGTTTTCTCCCCCCGCCCCAAGGTTCGTACATAGGTTGGGCTGAGGCACCGGTTGACAACCCTGCCCTACCTCTGTATCCACCATATGAGAGTCCAAGGCCACCAAGGCCCCTCCACAACCCAGGCTCTCAGTGACATGGTCCTCCTCCCCCCCCAACTCGGTCTCTCCGCGGCCAAACTCATGTTCAGCCGTGGGCAACAGAGGAACTGCGGACACGCTCAGCAAGCAGCATTTAAGTCTGCGGTGTACATGTCAGTTACCACTCGAGGGGTCACTTCTTGGGGCACAGGAGGAACAAAGGGAGCCGTTGATCATACCGTTCAGACGGCAATGAAAGTTCATCTGTAGAGGTCTTACCTCTTTTCGTGGAGGTCCCGCTGTAGAGTCCTTGTTTCAATGGGCTGCAATGTCTCTCGTAACCAGGACTAATGTCTGGCAGAGAGACTCCAAGGACCCCCCTTGTTATTCCGCGATGTACCAATCCATTTTCTTCCAGATGATGTCGCTGGCTACGCAGACGTCTTCCTCCTCCTTCTTCATAGTTCCGTCCTGTTGCCATCTCCCGTCGTGGACTGCCATCTCTCCTGCCAAACACTGCAGCCGCTCTGTGGCAGCAGGCAGGTTTTAGGGTCTGGCTCCTCATCGCAGTCAAAAACACACAAATCAGACCTCAACAGCACACGAGGTTGATTCAAAAGGGCAGACTGCCAACTCCCCTGCCAAACTTCGCCCTTTATGCTACGATTTCCTTTTCCTGCTATTAACTGCGTATTGAAGGCTGATGTTTTAATTAATATAACAGACTTTGCATATTTACTTAGATTTGTTCTCGGAATTCATTGTTTTTATGTAAATTGTTTAGCTTGAAGGTTTTTTTAATACTGAAAAGTTTGATTGACATCGTTCAACATGGTGCCAGTAATCTGGAACTTTCTATTAAACCATTAGACTCTGAATGACAATTAGATATAAACGTCCATTTAATTCCTTCCTTTTTTTAACCATACCTAGCTACATTTGCACTTTGGAATTGTGGCCCACATCGCTTTATTATGCTGGGTTATCCTTCCCTCCTGTTATCCATGAACTGTTTTATTGCATACCCTGTGATTCGTTTAACTATTTTTATCTTTAGCCACTTAGAAAAATTATCCACCATTACTATAATAAACATTGTGCCTTCCTTAGTTGTGTGATATTGACCAAGGATATCAATCCCCAAACATTCACAGGTCCTACTAGGTGGTATCATGGGACATAATTCCTGCCTTTGTAATTTTATCAGAGTTCCTATAAGGCCAACATTCGCTCACCAACCTTTCCACGTACACGTTAACCATAAGAGACCAATGCCTCTCTCTCTCACCTTACTCTTGGCTCTTAGGTGACCTTTGTGTGCTTTTGTATTAACTTGCTCCTGGGTGACTGGGGTACCACTAAGCAGGGATCGAAATTCTGATTGGATAAGCAGGAGCTAAAAGTAGTTGACAGTTGTTCACCATACACCATTGATTCAAAAAGGAATGGGACAAAATTGTGAAGTAAGGTCTGCAGAAACGTTTAGGAAAATGGGACATTAAGATGCTGGTGGGTGTGAAGGGTCATGCATATCCATGTTCAGGATGTTTGAACCTTTCCACAGAATTCAAAAATAGAGTAAGTGGTCAAAACATGCGTATAAAAAAAGTGAGTGTAAGTGTTGGGATGGAGGGGACAAGCCGCATTAGGGAATAAAACTAGACCCAAACAGATAAGAGCCTCTACATAGGACAGCGAAGTAAAAGAAGCATATACATCTGTTTGAAGGGATATGCACACAATAGTATGATAAATCCTGGAGTACAACATATTCAATATAAAGTAAGAATTTAGATACGTTTGAGAGGAGAGGAAAAGTAACTAAAGCTACAAAACATTTGTTTGACTCTGCCAAATCGATTTGCCCCATACTGGTGGCAACAAAGTAAAATGTTCAGATTTTTGAGTTTGTGGACCTCAGAGACGCAATGATAGCTGAGATGTTGTATTGTATCTATGATACAGATTTATTTAGCACATTGGGCATTTCGGCAGCACATCAAATTGATCTGACATAGGATAGTCAACAAATGACTGCGTTTATTACAGGATTAGAATTGTATAAACACCAGAGAATGCCTTTTGGTTTAGTCAATGCTACTGTGGTGTTCCGGAGGATGTGTCACATCAAGACATTCCTGGTACATAGATGAGATTGTAGTGTTGAGGTGTGTAGAAGATGATCACCATCTACACCCAGTGTTGGACAGTCTTAGAGGGTTTTTCTATTGAAAGTAGCAAATGCAATTTTAGAGAAGTAGCGGTTAGAGAATGTTAAGCCATCAAAGAGGCACCTGACCCCACAAACAAGAATGAGGCCAAATATTTGCTTGGGATGGGAGAATATTATAGCAAATACATTAAGAGTTTTGCAGACATAGGTTATCCCACGTGAATTTATTGAAGGAGGGGGGATTTTTATGGCATCAACAATACATGTTAGCTTTTAGGAAATTGAAAAATTGGATAATCTCGGCACAGAATTTGATGTTAAAAAATATAGCAATCATTACAGTTGATATGCAAGCATGGGGGAGAAGAAGATAATTTGCCATACCTCAAGATCGTTGTCAGACACTGAATCTTGATATTCAGTTAGAGAGCTAGTGGAATGTGCGTGGGGATTCGAGTATTTTCATAAGTAGTTACCCATGCAATTGTCATGAAACGCCCACTGGCTCAATTTCCTCTCACAGGATCAGTCCTCCTCCCGCACCATGAATGGTAATGCTCTTTATAAATTTCAGCCACAACAGATGTAGTGCAGCACACCCATTATTACTTCCATGCCGCTTACGGTGATTGCAAGGATTCAGTGATCTAATTAAGCAGATGGGCAATGGATGGACACCAATACATTAAGATGCATTACAACAGTTTTCAAGGCTCACTCCACCATTTAGGGCAGGTCAAACGTGGGGAGAAACCACCTCTGGGGCAAAGGTACAGGGGGCGGGCTCAGGAAGTTTTCCAGGGCTGGTACATCCCTTCATATCCACAGGCTGTAAAAAGCAGAGTCGTGTGTGACATTGACACTGAGCCAGTGCATGTGTGTGTAATGACACATTTCAATAAATACAAGTGTACCTAGTCTTCATTAGGCAGTCCAACTCTTCCGTCAAAGTACTGCAACCCACCTCGCCTATCTGGAAGCTTAATCGCTTGGGAGAAGTTATACCCTCCGGGTGAGGGGTTTTAGGGGAAAAATTAAGAAATACAGAATACCTTCTGTGGGCCGGTCCAACGAGACGAATATTCTAGGGCGAGTGACAAAGCGGTAATGAATACTCAATGTATTTTCCTTCTGTGGAATTATACCGCGAAGTCACACAAACCATTAAAACACAGGATACAATTTTGAAATCGTGTCATAGAATGCACCTTGCCATTTGATTCCGGCGGATGTGCCTTATGAAGCCGTGGCTCATATCGAGCCTGACCCCGGGACCAGTCCTGCCACCGTCCGGGCAGTCCACCCTCTCCGCTTCCATGGGCCACTTGGGTAATTTTACCGACGCACGGCCACACGCGTGGATCAACGGACCTGAAACTGCAGCTTACACTCTGTAAGTGGACACTACAAGGGGGCGAGGGGGGGGGGCTGGGATGCCATGCCGTTATCATCGCAAACACTACACCGCGCAATGTTCTTCTGAGCTTCGTGCGACATTTGTCCAAAGAAAGGCGAGGCTACATTGGTAGTTCGGTGGGAGTGAAAAAAAAAGACACGTACGGATGACACCGCTGCTTCATAGCTCAGGCGGCTATTTTGTAAATGTGCTTCACTTTGCAACGATGTTGACTAAAAAGCGACAACAATAAGGCTATAAAAACACGACCTTTACCTAACACTATTAAGTGGGACAGTTCGTTTTGTGTTTTATATAAACTCTATCACATTTATATTATTACGGTAATATGTAATTATTTAATCGATAACACGTTATTAATTATTTTCTATTTAATAGTAAAGCTTTGCACGACTTACTTGCTGGAACTAAACATATGAATGAAACTGCTACTGCGGGGAAACTTTAAGATGGTGGACCTTGTTACAGTCACCATTTGGGCCTGTGCGAATCAGCGTCCAATCAGTTACCGGCATTTTGGTGTTGCACCGGAGCGAGGCTTGCATCGCAGACGCTCTGTGTTCGCAATTTAGGAACTGTGAAGTGTTTGAAATCGGAGTGACCGGGGGAAATATTTATGGCGACCAGGGTGCGGGTAAAGCGGGAGAGAGACTTGGAAGAGTACGATGACGACGAGGATGATGAAGGTGAGTGAAGCGACAGCAGACCACAGTGGCAGCAGAACATGGCTCGATTTTGGACACAAAAACGGCACTTGAGCAGACACCCTGTTTCTTTACTGAGATGATTAGAAACAAACATTGGCAAAGTGTTATGTTCTACCTTATCTGGTTGTTTCTGATGAGTGTATCTGGTACGCCAATGCTCCTTCAGGCCCTATATATGGCGAAAGGAGATTATGTTATGTTAACAGTACTTATATAGTGCACTCACCAACGGAATTAGTCCCCAGGTGCTCTGGAGGATCTGTAAATGAGAAGGTGGTATGGGTTAGTAAGGCGAAGAGGGAGTAGGATAGTGAGAGGAGTAGTGTACTGCTCTGATTACTTATCAGTAATCTTCACTACTCCTAGTCCTACTCTTTCTCGTCACAGTACTTACTTCACAAGGCCCCTGCCTCCGACACAGGACCTTCTTCTATTTCTTTAAATTCCTATAACTCCTCCCCCACATCCACGTCACTCAGTTCCATATTACCAAGCCGGAGCATGGGACCTTCCCCGCAGGGAGGGTGAGGAGGGTCATCAGTATGGTGACATGGAAGAGTAGGACTAGGAGTAATGAAGATTAGCGGTAAGTAATCAGAACATTACCTCCACGTCCACTCTTCCTCGTCCCAGTACTTACTTCATGAGGTATACCAAAGCAGCAACGGGGAAAAGGTCCCAATGAGACACAGAGCTAAAAACAGTGCAGGAAACACACCCACAGTAACTCTTAATTCACATCTCCACAGACACAACTCCAACCATGAAGGAACCAACCCCCGGAGTGGGAGAAACTCAACCCATAGTGGTTGATGAAAATGCCTAGACCAGCCAAGGTGGGAGCCATACAAATCTCTTGCAAAGAAAAACCCTCCTTGCATTGGCCCGGAAGCCGCCAAACCCCTGGCGGACCGCCCCTGATCGTGCGCAGAAGCCACATAGGCCCTGGAGATCACAACCTGGAACCACTGGAAAATGGAAACCACAGATGCGTTATGCCCAGCCCCAGCCGGACCAGAAGCAATCAGAAGTCTATCAGATTGGTGGAAAAAGCAAACCTAGCCAAATACTCCAACATGTCCCGCCAGACATAATGTTAAGCCAAGCCACCTCCTCATGCGTTCTCGGATCATGAAAGAAGTCGGGGAGAACCAGATCCTGAGAGGTGTGAAAACCGAGATACAACTTAAGGGAGGAACTTCGGACCACACCTCAGCACCACCGAGTCTGGCAGCATCCTCAGGAAAGGAGGGTGACATAAGAGAGCCCCAATCTCCCCAAGCCTACGGGCAGAAGCGAGGTCAATAAGAAAAGCAGATTTCAGTGTAAGTTGTTTGATAGCAATCTCGGAAAAAGGGCTCAAAAGGAGGCCCTTGAAGGAACCGTAATACAAGAGGGAGATCCCAAGGGGGAAGCCCTATATCAGCACAAGGACGGGAAGAAGAAAAACCCTGGAGCAACTTCCCCACCAACACCTCCCCATCCAAGTGGCCATTAGAGCCCCCCAAAAGGAATTTCATGGAGGCCCACTGAGAGCCAAGCCTGGAAAAAAAACTGCTAGGCCCCTGTCAAAAGCCCTTCTCGAGGAATCGAAGGATAGCAGAGAGGCCAGAACGCAGGGGAGGGATCCCAGACTAGCCATACCAGTCTCGGAAATGGCTCCAATGCCTGCCGAACACCTTCAGAGTGGAGGGTCTAAGAGCATCCATTTTGTACTCAACTACAGGATCTGAGAATCCCTGAGATATCAACCTAGACTGAGCACTAGCCACACTGCCCATTGCATCTGGTGGAATTCCAACCGCAGATCCCCTTGAAGGGGACACGGCCACCTCGGAACCAGACAAGGTTCCTAGGACCGAAGCTCCAACAGAGAGGGGAGCCAACTCCTGCGGGACCAGAACTGAGCTAACAACAACACAGTCACCCTGGACACTCTGATGCGCCAAACCACCCGGGGCAGAAGGGGAATAGGCGGAAAGGCATAAAGGAAAACCCCAAGGCCACTGTACAGAGAGGGCGTCCATCCCCCAACCCCCCCAGCCTGAAACCGAGAGCAGAAGAGGGGAACTTCTGCTGAGGCTGGGGATGCAAACGGGTCTAGAACCGGGGACCCCAATCTGACACAGGTCACCGCAAAGACCTGGGCCAACAGGACCAGTTCCGCAGAGGAGTGAAAACCGGCATCGGAGAAGATCTGCTTGAACATTGTCCACCCTTCTGATATGTGAGGCCACCAGAGACACCAGATGTGATTCCTCCCAGGTGCCTATCAGTGCTGCCAGAGCATTCAAGGAGCGGCCGGAACCCCTTTTGCAGTTGACATATGCCAAGGCCGTCTTATTGTCCGATCGGAACAAAACCGCCGACCGTCCAGCAACTCCTCGTAGTACACCAGAGCTTGGACAATGGCACAACTCTTGCCAATTGGATGATTGCCGGCTCTCCCCAGATCTGACAACCCTTGAGCTGAGAGGACCCCCAATGTAGACCCTTTCTGCTGGCGTCGGTAATAAGAGAGGTCACAGGAGGAAGGACCATGCGCACCTCAGCCTGTAGACCTAAAACCCACCGCCACCATAGCAGGGAGACTCGCAGCGCTGGGGACACTGAAAACAAAATTACGAAAGCCGAGACGTCGGGAGCCAGTGGGAGAGAGTATAAGACACCAGGGCATGTAACCGAAGACGGGCTCAAGGAACCGGAAAACGCGCAAGACACCACGTGCCCCGTAACTTCAGCAACAGGCGAGCCGAGACATGCTGCCTTGTGAGAACCCAGCCCAGCCAGCAAGCGCCCCCCCTGCACAACATCCAGAGTACGCTCTCCCCAGACGTCCAGACAAGCAGTGCAGGGTTTTGAGACCCATAAGCAGGTGACACATCCTAGAAGGCATAGGGACCAGGAACACCCGCAAGTAGAAAACTTGACCCTGAACAGGGAGAGGAACGGGCAAGATGGTAACCCACAACAACCGTTCGGAGAGAACGGATCCCATGGCCAACTACTTGGACCGTGAACTGGGTACCAAAGTCCTAACCATGCAAACCTGGACAGGAGGAGACGGGAACGGCAACTGATACCCCCCTCTGGAAGGAGCCCATTACCCAAGAAGCCGAACCCCACCGGTCCCATACACCTCAGAGAAGATAGAGACGAGGAGCCAGGGAAAACCACCAGTCATTGCACTTGCACCAGAGGAAAATCACAGGACGTTGAAGCATGCCTGTGCCACAATATAACAGCATGCTTGTCAGCCCACAAAAATATCTGACTTATCAAAAGGAAGATACAGGACAGCCCAGCAGACCATGGCCCCCCCAGCCGACAGAGGAGCCACCAGGCTGGCGTCAAAAGGGCAGAGTACTGTCACAAAGCGGGGCAAAGCATTCCATCCCGGATAACAGACATCAAAGGCAACCCCCCACCTGGGGTATGCCTGCACTGGAAAAACCCACTGAAGTCACATCCCCCTCCACCGGCACCAGGGGGTCTTAGAACCCCTCTAAGCACAGACATGTGCCATATCACATCCCACAAGTCTGAGAGGAGGCGTGAAAGCAACACGTCGGCACCAGAGGAGCTAGGCCCTAAAAGAAGAGACACTGGGAACCCTCTGAATGGCCATTACTTCCATGATGCATTTTCTATAATTCCATGCCGGACAAGGGAAAAGAAAATCATCTCCTTTGACCTTCCCTCGTGTAGTTCAGAAGAAGAGGACAGGATAAGGAGTCTGCGTCCATAGCTAGCACAGACCCAAACACACCACTAACTCACCACATGACTGAGAGGTGGCTTGAGCCCTGTATCCAGTAGCTGGTAGCCCCAATCTCTAAATCGTTCCAATGCGTCGGTCTAGGAAGGATGAAGGGGTGAGTCAGCACCGTAGACTCGAACCCGAAGTGTAGACAATGCCAGGCGGGTACCCTTCCGGCCGCTTGCAGTCTTGTCCAAATCTGCGCCGTTTTCACAGACTGCACGCAAACAATGCAGCCAACATCTGGTGTTTCCTGGGCTGCGTGTGTCTGAGGAGCGGGTGGTATGTGACATGCCTGTGACAGAACAAAGCCCCCGCACTTTCAAAGACTGTCTGTCACTGTCACCCCACGACAAGAAGCGGAGAGGCCTCACAACAAAAAGGGAAGGCTAGCCCATACTTCCAAGTGCTTGCAATTATTTTCAATAAAGATGTGTACACAGAGCATGAGAAAACGGCATGTTGAAGGAGTGAAGATGGGCATACCAGCAGGAGAGGGGAAAAATATCAAGCACAGTCCTCCCCTCTCCTTACCTTCCCCCAGTGAATGCAGCTAACATCCGGTGCATCCTGGGCTGTGTATGTCTGAGGAGCGGGTGATATGTGACATGCCTGTGACAGAACAGAGCTCCTGCACTTTCAAATACTCTGCCACTGTCACCCCACGACCAGAAGCAGAGAGGCCACACAACAAAGGGGAAGGTTAGCCCATACTGCCAAGTGCTTGCCATCATTTCCAATAAAGATGTGTACACAGAGCACGAGGAAAAGGCCTGTTGAATCAAGATGGCCAAAAACAGGGGGAGAGGGGAAAAACATCAAGCCCAGTCCTCCCCTCTCCTTACCTTCCCCCGGGCCGTGCAGGACCCGGGACACAATGCTCACGCTGCGGTCCGGATCCCAGCAAAGAACCCAGCGAGGCAATCCCGCTCAACTGTGACCCCAAGGCCCGCAGGTGGCCCAGGAGCAGCGCCGCACCTGAGGGAGCCGAGGGCCCCGGCACACAGCCCCCCACCCAGGGGGCCAGCAATCGGTGCTCTCCAGTGCCCTGCACCGGGAAGAAAAAGTCCAACCTGCCAGAGGCAGGAAAAATTAAACTGAGTGAAGTGGATGTGGGGGGAGGATTTATAGGAATTTAAAGAAATAGAAGTTGTTCCTGTGTCGGAGGCAGGGGCCTCATGAAGTAAGTACTGGGATGAGGAAGAGTGGACGTGCAGGTAATGTTGGCAGCTTCAACTCGGTAGACACCGGGTGCTGAGCTTTGGTGTGAGTAATTGGATTGGTATCAGTCCGCGTGTGCTGTTGGTGCGACTTGTGTTGTTGCAGTTTGGTGAAGTGCGTGCAGCTTGTTGTGTGAGTTTTTTTAAGTATGCAGAGAGCTTGAGTTCATATTGGTTAGTGGGCTATGTGACATTTAACATGCAAGCATTCACAGTTCTGTCTAAGTGTAGCACCCGCTGACCTACACAATTCAGTCCGAGTGTGGCACTCGCCAATCTTCACAATATTATTCAGATACTGCACAGGCCAATGTTCACAACTCTATCCAAGTGTGGGACGTGCTAACATTCTCACTTCCCTTTAAGTGTTGTGCTTGGTAATCTTCACAATTCCGTCTAGGTGTGGCACTTGCTAACCTTCACAATACTATCTAGATGTAACATAGGCCCAAGTTAGGAATTACGTCTAAGTGGGGCACATGCTAATATTCACTATCCTGTCTAAATATGGCACAGGCTAAAGTTCTCAATTCTAAGTGTGGCACATGCTAACATTCAAGTTCCATCTAGGTGTGGCACTTGCGAACCTTCACAATCCTGTATGGATGCGACGCAGGCCCTAGTTAGGAATTACGTCTAAGTGTGGCACATGCTAACATTTACAGTTTCATCTAAGTATGCTGCTTGCTAATACTCATAATCCCATCTAGATGTGAGGCAGAGCTAGGAATTCTAACTTAGTGCGGCGCATGCCATCATTCATATGTCTAACATTTCAATTGGAGTTCTATCAAGTGTGGTGTATGCTAAGCCTTCCTAATTCCATCCAAGTAGGCAGATGCCGACATTCACAAACCTATCCAGATGCGACGCAGGCTAGCGTCCACAATTCCCTCCAGGTGTGACACTTGTTAATATTGACTAGTATGTTAGGATGCAGTGCAAGGCAACATTTCAAACACTGTCATGGTTGATATCCGGCTGGTGGTCACACAACTTTCTAAGTATGCATGGGCTAAGTCTATGGCAGTCTATGTTATGGGAAAGGTAGGGTAGAGTGGCGGAGGCTTTCTGGTGTAGATCCTTAGACTCAATCCTTCTTGACCGCCTCCACTCCCTGGGAATTCGAGGAACCGCTCTCAAATGGATAGCATCCTTCCTCAAAAACAGGAATCAAATAACCCTACTCTCAACCTATTCCTCCCAAGCCCGTCCTGTTGACACCGGAGTTCCACAAGGAGCATGCCCATCAGCCCTCTTGTTCAATCTCTACATGGCCACCCTCCCACGAATAATTCGCATGCACAATATCCTGTGCTACAACTACGCCGATGACACTCGGCTAATTCTGAAACTCCTGAACTCAAAACCCTACTGCCGACCTGACCTCGCTTCCTGTCTCCTCGACATAGAGCTCTGGATGACCACAAACCACCTCTTGCTAAACCCCTCCAAAACCGAAATCATGGTATGTGACAACACCAAACTTCTTCCACCCCCACTACCTTGGCCATCTGCCATGGGCAACTCGCCGACCCCCCCCTCTAAATCAGTAAAAAACCTTGGATGCGTCCTAGACTCTGACCTAACACTCTTGCGCCAAGTCAATAACGTCTCAAAGTCCTGCCACTACCACCTTAAAACTCTTAGCGCGTATTTCCGTACCTCTCCTTTCCAAACAGACTCTCCGCTATCCAATCAATTGTCATATCAAGACTGGGCTACGCTAACCCCCTCTACCTCGGAGTCCACGCTTACCAACTGACTGAACTACAAAGAGCACAAAACGCTGCAGCCAAACTCCTACTAGCGCTTGGCCCGAGAGACCACATTTCCCCAGCGCTCAAAACTCTGCACTGGCTTCCGTCGCCCAGAGGGTGACTTTCAAAACCTTATGCGTTTCTCACCGAGCACTGCACAAAACCGGACCACAATATCTTCAAGACAAACCCTGCACATACTCTAATGCTCAGCAGGCCTCCTAGTGATTCCAAAAACAAACTCAGTCAGATTAGGCGGATCATCATTCTCAGCCTTGGCCCCCATGCTGTGGAACACACTCCCACCCCACATCCGACTCACGGAAGACCTCATGTCCTTCCGCAAATTTCTGAAAACTTGGCTTTTCCCCTAAAACCCACCCAAGCTCTATCTAACTCAAACTGGATAACACCATCTCAAAGATCCTCCCAAAACATTAGATCATAAATGGCAATGCAGTATCAGATCCAGGCCCGAAATCACAAATCATAAACGAATAACCGTTACTGATTACCTAAAAAGACAAACAAAATAGATTGAGAAAAATGAGCAAACCTGTAAAGTAAATAAAAAGAATAATCGAAATAAACTGAAAGAAACAAAATGAAGAGGATCTAATGAAGAATTCATTAGAGCGGATGAGTGCGTAGAGCGGATGAGTGCGTAGAGCGGATGAATGCCTAGAACGGATGAGTGCCGATGAGTGCGTAGAACAGGCAAGTGTGTAAACCAGATGACCGCGCATAGCGGTTGAGGGCCAAGAGTAGACGAGTTTGGTGAGCGGATGAGTGCGTAGAGCGATTGATTGCGTAGAGCAGATGAGTCCCTAGAATGGATGATTACGGTGAGCGGATAAGTGCGGGGAGCGGATGACTGTAGAGCGGATGATTACGTAGAACATATGAGTGCGTAGAAAGGGTGAGTGCCTAAATCGGGTGAGTGCTTAGAGCAGATGAGTACCTATAGCGGACGAGTACTATAGCGGATGATTACGTAGAGGGGTGAGTGCCCAGAGCAAGCGGGTGAGTGCCCAAATCAGATGAGTGAGTAACACAAAGTGGATGAGTGCGCAAAGCCGATGACTGTAGAGCAGACGTTGCATATAATGGATGAATGCGTACAGCAGACGAGTGCGTAGAGCAGATGAGTACATAGAGTGGTTGAGTAGTCAATACAAACGATTGCATAATGCGGTCAAGTATGAAGAGTTGATGAGTGTATAGAGCGGAACAGTATGTAGAGCAGATGAATGCCTAGAGCGGAAGAGTGCGTGAACGGATGAATGCGTAACGCGGTTGAGTATGAAGAGTCAATGAGTGCATAGTGCAAATGAATGCCCAGAGTGGATGAGTATGAAGTGTGGATGAGTGCGTAGAGCGGAAGAGTGCGTATAGCTGACTAGCGCCTAGGGCGGATGTGGGCGTAGAGTGGATGTGGGCGTAGAGTGGATGTGGGCGTAGAGTGGATGAATGTTAGTCCAGATGAGCGCGTAATGCGGATTAACAATGGGCTCGATAGTGCATGGAACAAATTGGAGCGCATAGAAATATGCGACATACATGGAATGATCTACAGTGCATAGAACGTTTGAAGAACATGTAAACCATCATATCACATCACCACGCTTACTCTCTTCTTTGCACCACCATCCAACTAGAACACAGAGATACTATGACACCATTCGGTATAGCTGTTCTCATACCAACATCCGCCTCATACTTCCCATCACTCTAACTAAAACACTGCTGGTTACACCCTACAGCCAGGCGTTCTCCTCAGGCCTAACGCAGCCAGAATCGGTCTGGATAAAACCTGCCAGAACGAACACATGCTTCTGATCTCTCAACCACCACACCTATCGTGAAGCAGCTACTTCACGAATACTACACCAGCTGCACATATACAGTGCTCATACGCACCTTAGACTCTCTACTGACCTGAACTTCGGTTCCAGAGGGCGTTCAACGTACCAGCGCCTTGAAACTATACTAATGGTACATAAGGCGCTATATCAATGCAAAGTAACATAACATAACACCCCACCCATGCCACACTTGCAGTTTTTGTTGGTGTCTGTTAGCTGCTGGCTTCCTTGGCTTCCCCTGCAGAAACTTCTTGGAGCCGCCTCTGTAGCTGACGCCATTTGCCTTGGGGCCCTTGGCAGTGGGCTGCCCTGGGGTGTCCTTGATGAGGATGCGGAGAGCCAATCGGGGCGCTCGGGAGGCGGGGGAAAAGTGAATCCAGGAAGCGGGGAGGCCCTGCAAACCACGCTACGGCCTCACACTACGTGCTTTTAGAAGCACTGAGCATGATTTTTATAAACTGGCTGGGGCTCAGGGGCGATGCTGCACTCACCTTAGAAAACATAAAACCAAGAGTGCAGCACTACTCCCCAAAACCTCCACATTCATCAGAACCAAACAGATAAGGTAGAACATAACACAAAACCAACAGTTGTGGATTTTGTATATGCATGGCCCAGGAACTGATATATATATATTTGCATTTGTGCTGATTTGCATGCTGGCAACGCCTTGCTGGTGTGTCTCTGAAGGTGGAATGTATGACTCGGCTCAAATGGCATTTTCTTCATATGTACACAGTGCATGAAGTCTCCAGAGGTATCACACACAGCTTCAAGAAAGACTGACAAATCAGCCACATTTGGGATTTGGTATCAAACCTGTTTTTTTTTTCGTATCGAGGCATATTACTGATCTATGGAAAGAGCTCAACACCAGGCCTTTTATATGGAGTCGAGACCCAACTAGGTCACTGCAAAGTTTTCTGCCTTGGAATGGAAATTCTGAAAAATGGCACTGAGTCTGCCTCGGACTGTTGGCCTCTGCGTGATTAGACTTGAATTGGGAATTACCTCCACCCAGGGCTAGCCCTAGGATGTACAGCAAATTAAGTGCTTGGCCCCTTAATTTGCATTTGATAACATCACAGGATAATAACCACTATGTATGTAGGCAGCAGCGAAAACATGGCAATCTGAGAAGAGAATTTCCAATAACTACACTAGCAAAGTATAAAAGGTGCCCACCTTTTAAACCCAACAATTTATAATGAAATATTCCAAAGAAAACAAAATCCAAACATGAGCAGTGCGCTTTAATGTGGTTTTATGTGTCCTTATGGGTAAGCATCTGCATTGGAAACATGACAACCTGGTGTGAAATCCTAGTAGCTGAACACTTGAGCAAGCACACTTTTAAAATTCTGGCCTCAAAAATACAGGTTGTGTCTACCCATTAAAAAAAAGTGGGCAGATGCTTTCCACCCACATGTATCAACTTGTGCCCTGAAAATCAGTACAAGGCCAGAATCTGAGGAAACATCCACTCCAGTCTCCATGATGACAATCTCTCTGATCACAATATTGGTAAATATTCATGGCTCACTTGCATGCTTCATGTATAATGTGAGGAAAATGTTACATTCTACTTAAACGCTTTTTGGCTTGGTAAATATAAACATGTGAAATAAGGCAAATAGCTAAAATGGTTTTGTGCAATATGTTTAATTGTGCTGGAGGAAAGCACTGATTGTGGGCAGCTAACTGCTGCTTTGCATGTGCTTTCAAAATAAAAATGCCCCTTTGCAGTTCTTAACACAACAATGGTAATGTTTATTTGTAGAGTAAGTGCATATAATACAATGAACAGTTGGGACAACAGCAAATGGGTCTGACGACGATTCTGCAATTTTTCCAAGTGCAATTACGGAGTGAAGTCCGGGGGGGGGGGGAAGCAGACAGACGATCTTCAGGCAAGTTGCATTCGGATCGCGCAAGTGCACAGACTGTTACAGGGTAAGGGGGAGGCGGGGATAAGTCCTGGGGGGGGCGGTGTCCAAGTGCACCCAGTCTGTGGAGACTGGGGTAAGTGCATAGAGAGCCACTCTCTTCGGTCATTTCTCAAGTGCAGTGATGGTGAGGTGAGTGCGAGAGGGCGGGCGGGGGTGCCAGGGACCTGTGAGACTCTGAGGGGGCACCAGACGGCCAGTGAGCAAGCTGTACGGAAAAAGGAGGGAGAAAGGGAAAGAGCAG
Organism: Ambystoma mexicanum; assembly: GCF_040938575.1. Classification (NCBI taxonomy): domain Eukaryota; kingdom Metazoa; phylum Chordata; class Amphibia; order Caudata; family Ambystomatidae; genus Ambystoma; species Ambystoma mexicanum. The sequence continues at coordinate 1,133,544,411 of NC_090932.1, read as the reverse complement.
AGAGATAGTTTAGCAGGGTAGAGGGAGAGTCTTGAGGTGTTTCTGGAATTTAAGGAGATCAGGCTCAGGACGAAGGGCGGCGGGGAGGCTACTCCAGAGGGAGGCCCCTGCTGAGGATAAGGATCTCTCTCCAAATCTTTGCTTGGAGAACCGGCTCACTCGTAGATGAGCGGAGGGCTCGGGAGGGACAGTTTTTAGGTAGGCATTGTTGCAGATAGGTAGGTCCCAGGCCCAAGAAAGCCCTGTGGACAATGCAGAGGGTCTTGAACTTGATCCTTGCAGCCACGGGGAGCCAGTGAAGGGATTTCAGCACCAGAGAGATGTGGTCTCTTAAATAGGCCATCAATAGTAAATTGAAACCACTTTAAACGCTCTACTTTAAGAAAGAAAGTGATGAGCAGTGCTTATCAGGCCCCCAGTGCCTATTTAGCCGCTGGGAGGCGGGGGGGGGATGCATAATTCTTTCCCCAGAGTTGCAGCAAGAAACAAAAGAAGCCTTGAGGGGCTGCTGCGTTTGAAAAAGATTTGCCGGCAAGCTTCCCCGTCGTCATGCAGGCTGCAGCATGTGCCGCATTGCGCTCAGAGTGGACTGCAGCAAGGCTATGGACTCTGAGCACATCGCCCACGCTGCATTCTGCAAGAGGGAGTTAACGGCTCCCTCAGCGCGGGGTCCCTAGCAGACGCGGGGTCGAGTGCAGCTGAACACGCCTAGCGCCGGCCCTGTCTCCATCAAAAGAATGGCTAAGTTGAAGAGTACTATTTCACTTGAAAATGATGTTGCAAACAGATCAACAACAGTTGGTTTGGGAATGTAAATAAAATATCAAAAAAGTGTTGTAAATACCCTTGGATATTCAATGTTTTGAAGAAAGAACTTATTGACAAAGTAGAAATGGGTCTATGCTGCTAATTAAGTAGCCTGTTCAAGACGCCAGAGACCTGGCCAAGATGGGTGGGCTCACATTAGTGACATTAACATCTGTAAATGCCCACACAGTGCTGCCAAGTGGGAATTTACAGATTGTGGGGGGGGGCCTTGCCCGTTCAGACCCTACCCTGTCTACACTTCTGGAAGACGCAAAGACATCCAAGAAGATCTTGGCCCTTATTTATAGAATGTTTTCCAATGGGGTTTTGCTATTTATAAAACGCTTCCATGAATTGGGTCCCTTATCTATACTTTCATATATAATCAACCTCCGGAATTTCTTATGACGTTTCCATCACCAAAATTAAGAAGAACATAATTTGCTGCTTCGAATGAACTGTCTTTCCTGCTTATCAGCATTGGGTCTTAGGTTTGAGATTATGGAAGAATCTTGCCTTTGTTGTTTCTGTATAGACAATGTTTCCATTGAGTCAATTCAGCATTTACTCAGCTCCTGAAAATGCATTGGTAGCTTGTACATTAGATTTTATGCCACATTTGTGCCTTCATTGACGGACACTAGAACCGATTTGTTTTGGCCCTGGTAACTGAGTAGCTATCAACTGGCATTCTTAATCATGATAAGCAAGTTGTGGCAATAAATTGAAGATACTTACCTTAGGGGGGACAATGACATTTGATCAATTACATAATGACATTTTCAAGGATATAATAAGGAAAATTGATGATAGCTTTTTAAAAAAAAATCTTTGAGAATAGCATTGTCCAGCTTCTGAATGCCCCAAAAACACAGAATGTGCTTCTGTCTTGTGGGACATGTGGCCACAAGTGAAGTTGTTATCAGTCATGTCCTTTGAGCAGGTCTCTAGCCTCATTTCTCTCTATGGTCTGTGGCAGGCAACCTTTCCATCTCGAGGATTCTACTCGCATTGAAGCTTCCTTTTGAAGGTGCAAAGTTGTTTGGTGACCTGTATGAGGACAGCGTGCATAGGGTCTTTAAGGTGGTTAAGCACACTGTTGAGTTTCCGCGGAAAGTCAACTTGTCCCATTTTTACATGCGCAAAGCATTTTACATGACACCTGTCAAGCCCCAGTCATCCTTACAGTGGAGGAGTAGGCAGAAGGCAAAGGAGAGATTTGGTTGGAATCTTTCCAAGTTCTGTCTAACCCAAAGGGAGCAGAAGTCCTGATGGTCAGCAGAGCCCTGTGTGGGGCAGGCTGTGGTTTTTCCTCCAGTAAATGGTATTTTTCTGTCATATGATCCTTGTGTCAATTCAGAGGTGCCAATGGGATACAAGTTAGTTCTAGAGTCCTACTGCCTGGTCAGAGTCGATCATTGCTCTGTGCCTACAAAGGGCAAGATCAAGAGGTTGGCTCTTTGTCAGGTTATTTCGGAGTTGCCAGACCAATAAACAATCCAGGAGAGTGCCCAGAGAATATTGGCCAAGGGTTTTAATCCAGTATCTTAGCCCCCACCGTGTTGGCCAAATTCTGTTTTGGTGCTGGATTTGAAAAAAAAATCTCAACTAGTTTGTGGTCAGATTCGTATTCAAGATGAGGACCCGATAAGAAAACCTGAACTGTCAAATTTGGAACACCAACGGCCTGATTCACAGAACATTTTCCTATAGCATTGCGCCATTATAAGCACATGAATCAGGCCCTTAATGTACATCAATTTGGGTATTCAAAAAATGTATCAAATTGTATTTACAATTCATGGAAAAATGAACATATAGTATGTACAGCATCAAAAGATGGTTGCTGAGAAACACTCAACCTAAAACCTAATTTCAAACAACCACATCCACAACATACTGTGACATGAACTAATTCAAACTTTGGGCTGAAACTACACATCTTGGACAAAGAGTGGCAACTACTCCAGCGACAGTGGTGCACCAGAATGCAGGGTTGGGATTTGACGGATGAACAAAAAGGCATTTCGTTTTTGGTGCTAGACAGGGGCCAGCAATTACATGGAGGAGTATAGGGTTTGGCGGGATATGGTGGATTGGCAGGGTTGGGAGGCTGGAGTAATGAGCCAAGCTAAGGCATGGTACATGAGTAAAGAATGAATTGACGTTAGTGTATGGTCTTGTAGCAGGTGAGTAGGCTCATTTCCTGTTTGCTGTTTACAGTGATCAAATGAGTGATTGTGTCATCGGAACACTACTTCCCCAAACCTGGGTGTTCTTTTGAAAATCATTTTCTGGTACTTTAATCCAATTGAAACAAGTAAGACTACAACTCCCAGAATATATTCATTTGCTAAATGTAAGCCTGTGTCTCAAAATGGACAAATGACCACCCTGTGCTGTTTAAGGGAACATAAGAAAAGAAACAATTGCAGAAGTAGAGTTAAAAAACATGTTTTCCCCATTGTTTGTTGCTGCCCTTCAATTTTTAGGCAAACAGGCAGTTGGTATACTGCAAGGGTTGCATTTAAGAGGACAACTACCATCGTTTGTTTGGTGTTCTAGGCGACCAGTATTCTCCATGTGTGCTATTCCCGTGAAAAACGTGTCTTTGAACAGATGGCAAAACTGTGTTTTTGTTAATGTTTTCTATGTGTATAGTGAAAACGTTGTGTTTGTTTCTCTGTACTGACATCACATGCTCTGGCACCACACAATTGGCCCAGTGCTACGACTGCATGCACGGTGCCTGGATGTTATGCCCAGGTTACCATAGTTTACTGGGTTTTGTCATATGATCACATACTCTCATAATATGTGCCTGCCATTGTCCTTGGACTGCTGCTCCAACACAAAAAGTTCCCCTCTGGTAATACATTGCCATGGTGCACAGTTGAAGTCTCTCCTCGGCCAGTCGGACACCTGGAATGTGATGAATGGGCATTAGAAGCGGATATATAGCCATTCATAACCCGGCAGTATTGCCAACTTTAGCAGTGCTTTGACTAAAGCATGCACGTTACCCCATTTGACTTCATGTGCTCCTCGTAGTAGCCGCAGACATGAGAAGGGGCAGGGCGGCAATAGCTCTTTCAGGGCTAGCCTGTTGCCTGAGCGTACCAGTGTGATAAAAAATGTGCCCAAGTCTCCAGATAGTACCTATGCAGATCAGGGTCCCGGTCAACCCACCTCCAGCGGTGCAGTCAAGAATTCCCACCAGACCTGGGTAGTTGCAACTACCCGGACTAACTGTATACATAACCCTCACAGCTTGAGGAAGAAAGCTGACTGCAGGGATACCTGGATATTAATGAACCTGTATAAAAGGATAGGTAAAACCCCCATTTTAAGAAAATATATCCTGCCTATCGGGGACAATGGCAAGCAACTCCATTATTCCATAGCAATCTTAACTTGTGCCGCTGCTCGATCGTAATTCAAACTCACAAGCACACTTATTTTTATCTCTAGATTCCACAATCACACAATACTTATTATAATTCTGCCTCCATGTGCAGTCAGAAAGACCCGCCCAACCGAAATAGTTAAGACTTGAGCCTATTTTTGTTGTTGCTGAGTTGGCCACACATTCCAAATATACTGCATGAAGGCTACGGTGTACCTTTTTTGAGGGCTCGGCTCAACCTCCTACCAATGAACGAAATTCTGATGATTAGAGGGCTCTAAAAATGAAAGAAATGCAGATTTTATGGAAATTTGCAGAGATTGAATCATTACGACATTTACTTTTGACGTGTCCCGGTACGTGCAACATAAGAACTCCTTACTTGTCTCACCACGGATTTATGAAGAGGAGCTTTGGTGGGCTCGCCTGATTGGCGGTAAGAAAACCTCATGGGTGACAACTACAGTAAAAATCCTGCAACTGATCTTTTCCTTAGCCAACGACAAAGGACAAACTCAACTTTTAACTCCATCAACCTCTACGTGGCTTGGCGATGCGACTTGGGTAAATCAGACAAGGACACTAGGAGAAGCAAGTTAACTCAACTTTTTCTTATCCTGTGCAACACTTCAGGCTCACCCGGACTACAAAGACAACTTGGTCTTCTTTTTTGATCATCTCTTTTTTTCTTCAACCTTGTAAAAATTGCTAAAGCGATGAAATCAAGATAATACAAAAAAAAGAAAAAATATTCTGCATGACTGAGTTTAGATTTTTTTCTGGGTCCTTTACAAATAACATAACATCATCAGCATATAATGAATGATGAGCCTATGAACATATAGATGCAATCGCCTCTGGGTGCTCTGATTTAAGCCACTTCGCCACCACAAAAAGTAATGTTAACAATGGATAACTCTGCCAGGTTCCCTGTTTGTTGTGAGCAGTGGATATTCCCTGCCATGCGTGCAGGCTCTAGTGCTAGGAGAGGAGTACAGAAGCTTCAGGAGCAAAACAAAAATACTGCTCAGTTCCATCATATTCAAAACTGAGAAGAGAAAGGGCCATTCAATAGAATCGAATGCCTTCACAGCATTCAACATACACGCAACGGCTGGAAACCCGTGCTTTGACCTGATCTATCAAGCAAAAATGCCTCTGGAGACAATATGATATCAATCTAGCAGGGATAAATCGAGGTACAACTTTCATTAGTGGTTGGACATTGACATGCCAAGGAAGGGTTTCTTACTGATGTGGGCGGAGCGATCGTTTCGAGGGTTCACACATTAAGAGTAGTGGGAGTTCTCAGCGATTACCGAGCACTGTTTGCATTTTTTAACTTGGTGCTTGATTCCTTTGTTATTGATATGGGTGGACGCCACAGTGGTACCCCAACTGACAAGGAGGCACCATTTTGATATCACTGGAGAAGTTGACAAAGCTCTTGAGAGAGTGGGAACAGCTGCATCTTGAGTCACTCGAGGCAATGCAAGTAGACTGATCTCGGTGAAGTGTTTCCGTCCTCCCAGGAGATGTCTCTTCACTTGCAGATTTTCCAAAATATTGGGGTGAGGTTTGTTTCTTGGTCCATATACCTGTTTGGCACTCCAGAGCATGCCTATCTCCCTTGTTCTTCTCTAAGCTCCCAAGCAGCAAAGTTTAAGCAATGGATGCAATGTCAATGGTTTGGCAGTGGGCCTCCAGTACAGTGCCTGCCATAGTGGCAAGGGTTGGGAAGCTCTCCTTCGACTGTCAGGCCGCCATTTTGCTTGAGTGACAGGCAGCACAGGTGACTGTGCCGGATGCCTCTGAGCACGGACGTGTCCCCCACTACACCATTTTTGTTTGTTGCAGAGCCCTTTTGGCTCTGAAACAAATTTAGCGTGCATGCATTAATGGAAGGCGGTGGGGCATCAGAAGATTGGCCCCACCATCTCTCATAACTGCGCTAACAGCGTGGATATGCTGACCAGCAGCTGAAGAATGGTGTGTTGGTTTTTATGGATGTGTGCTTGAAAGGATATATGGGATGTGAAAATTCGCAGGTGAAGTGTTTGTGTATGTGTGTGTCAGCCACCACGCCTACATTTAGGGGCTCTGTTTAGGGCAAAGCAAAAATGGTAAGTGGAGTGTTATTATAGCTAGACTGTCCTACAGTAGTGTACGCCAGTCTATCCACGTAACAACTCTTAGGTTTTCATACATGATATGATGCTAGCCCATGACTTCAGGGACCACCTCAATGTTTGTTTTTCAAAACTGCTTTCGACAAAACTCATTACAACGTTCATTTCTCTTGTTCCATATTTTTCACACCAATGCATGTGTTTGAAAAACTGCTATCATCACGGAGTGTTATAATGTGCATATTGCACATTTACGAATAACATTTATTACAATGTCTGCACCTGTTTAGAGATCGGCACAATGTGTGCTTTACCAAACAGGAAGAGTTTTACTACCTTGCCGTTCTGAATGTTCGCTCGCAAAGAAAATAGACGAAGTTGTCAAGGGCAGCTACCTGTTCCAGACCAGCCAAGCAGAAAGCTACTTCTGACTTTCTGTTTAACAGACTTTCTTTAACTGGCATGTGCCGAGAGGTCAATCGGTTGGTTAACATATGACTTTCCAACCTGGAACATCCCTTGCAAGGTTAAAAGGTACGCGGTACAAATGTTAAACATGCCACATAGCCGTAAAAAACAAGTTTTGTATTCTTGATCTTAAGCATCTTCAAATCAGATTGATTATATAGATAGGCAAGACCAAAAGGGAAAAGTAACGCCATTTTATTTGGAAGGTGTGTGTGCCCCGCAGCGCAAAGGCGAGAGCGAGCAAGGGGGCTGGGAAGAGAGTGCTGGGGAGAGAAGCAGGGGCAGTTCTTGACCACAAGGAAGGTAGCTGTTTATCTTTGCATTCTCCATTGACATGATTAACAAATGCACTGTTCTATGCCCTGCATTTAGAAACTGAGCATGTAGTGTAAAGTGAAGAGTGATAAAGGTGGGCATTTACACTTTTTTTTCTTTTAACCGGCAAAACCTGTATATACACCCAATTATTATAATGTATGCATATTTATTTTTGCTGTTCTTTTTGGGCGTATGCTGAAGCTTATCTACCATTTTTATTTATTTTTTTAATTACAAACGTATTTGCTTGCTGAGCTTCTTGTGCACATTAAATTAAGCACCTACTCTGTGTCGTTCATTGATTGAGAACTATCATCTGAAAACTAGCGGACTCTTGATTCATTAATATTTCCTGGCAAATGAGTTAAATTGGACCCAAGAGCTAGAAAAAAAGACCTATAAAATGTGCAGAGCGCTAAATATGTTAAATAGTTGGTTCCTAGGTATACAATATGGGCATGACGACCACAGTGACTTATCCCCGCCCCTAAGAGAGACAGAGGGGGGGGTCAATCTAAGGTCCCCATGCAGGATAGCTCATGCCAGTTTGCTTTGCCCTTAATTCAGTTACGGTGCGTGTTGTCACTGAACTACGTTCAATGTGGCCCAGTTTAGCCAGTTAATGTTTGCATTTTAGTAGATCAATTTATCCATTGTATAGCTAATTATGAAAAATGAGGAAAGTGGCTGTTTCTGTTGAAGTGCTATGCAGTTTAAAGTGGTGTGCGGTGTGAGCTGTGATGTTAGGAGTTGGGTCTTTCTGCCAATGTCTTAAAGAAGCACACATTTAAGTGAAGGAACTACCCTCAGAAAATGTACAGTTGTAAGTGCATTTTTTATTTCCTATTGGTGTTACTGTAAGATCTCCACATTAGATTTATTCTAATTTTAAACTGTGTACGGGAAATGGATTTTGTGCATGTTTCGAATGCGTATTTAATCAAAATGATGGTACATTCAATTACCAACTAGTATGCTACCTGGGATATCGGGTTGTGTGTGTTTGGATTCCTTCCAAGTGTTATTAATTTCAAGCTAAGTATATTGATCTCTTTGGTCTGTAGCGCAGTGGTAGATAGAATGTCTTCAAATGAGGTGACCACATAACTCTATAGGAAAGAGATGTATCCTTGGAATATAAACTGGTAACTTTTAGAGCAGGGTGCAAACATTCAAGTTGCAAGTTATTAGCCAGCTATAAAAAGTCATTAAGTTCTATACATGCAGACAGCACACCATTTCTTATTCTCCAAGAGCCAAATATCACCAAGCAATGGCTAGTGGCGAGTGCACAGTTTGCACCCTGTTTAGAGTGTCTTTTTGTTCTGGGTTTCATAACCTAATTCTTAGAGAAACTTCTTCTCTAGGGCTTTTATTTTATCTGCTCGTAGCCAAGTATCTTGGGCCTAGTTGGATCTGCATCCAGAGCCATGTACTTTTCTGTCTCCTACGGTAGGTCAAAATCAGGAGGCGGACAAGGAGGCATGGCTTTCTCTTTATTCTGTTTAATGAAAAGGAAAATCTAATATTTCCCTACCCGAGGACTCTAAACCCTACACTAAACAGAAAAAAATATAAAGGGTGCTTGTCAGGATGTTAGAATGTACAAACACTATAAAGCCCTCTGTCCGGAATCCTAATCGAACCTAGTTCCTTTCCATATCTTCTAAAAATGGAAACACCATAAAACAACCAAGACTTGTTTGGGAAATTGCCCAAGGATAAGGATGGCTCCTGACTTCCACTCCTTTGATACTTGATCACAGGACCTTGCCTACGGTTCCTGTTCATATAGTTCTTGGAGCACAGGAGTGTCCTCCCAGGCCCCAGCCTGTGTCATAGGCCTTCGCTTATGTTTATAGTTCCAGTTCTTGGTGTGCTGGAGGGTCCTCTAAGGCTCCAGCCAGGTCTCTCTCTTCCTTCCTTGGCTTATAGGTCTCGCTGTTTTTCTCCCTCCTGAGAGAATGTCATATTTCAGGTTTCCTCACCCTTGCTTTCTTTTACTGCCTGATTCATGGAATTATTTGCGTGGAAAATGCAGATTTGCGCGCCTTTCTGCCCGAAAATCCACATACTTCAAACAGGGATTTTCAGGCAGAAAGGTGCGCAAATCTGCGTTTTTCACGCAAATAATTCCATGAATCGGGCAGCATGTCTCTTTCCCCTCCCACCCCCCGCTCTGCGGCTCTGCTCCTTTTGGATTTCACTACACTTGAGTTCTTTCTCTTCCCCACTCTGGGGTGTCTTGGCCCTTTCCCCACTCTGGGGCTTCTTGGCCCTTTCCCCATTCCAAGGGCCAGATTCCTTCTGTTTCCCCACTCTGATACTTTGTTTCCTCTTCCTTGTGTCTCTGCCCATCTCCCGGTTCCCTGGAGCCGCCGTTTACCTGTCTCTGTTAAGTGGGGCTCCTTGGGAGTTGTTATGCTAGGGTTATTTATTTAGTGCAGAATCCACCCAAAGGCATCTTGGCGCACAAGCCTGCAGGTAAACTTCCCTGAGTCAAATAATCTTTTTAAAAAAAAGTCTTCAATGATGGCCGAAATAATAAAAGATGATCTACAGCTACGCAAAGTGATACGGGAAGCGAGTTCCAGTGCTTTGCTGCAGCAACTGTGGAGGCACGGATCCAACAAGTGATAATCTCACATGAGGCACTTGGTCTCACCTGCATCACTTGAGTCAGGCCCCTTGCATGATGTCCTCTTAATATTCTTACTCGCTTTGGATTTATCACAAAGTTTGTCCTTGAAGAGATTAGGCTGCTCTTGGCCCGCCGCCACTCTGTCCCCCTATAAGGGTGCAGGAAGGACAGAGCGGCAGACAGGCAGCAATACGTCTCAGCTCAGAGAGAAAAGCCAAATGGGCACAGAAACCCTCATGTCGTAGATGGCAGCTGGCAGATGTTGTTCAGAATCCAGGATGTATGATTGAAACCAGTGAACAAAAGCAGAAATGGCCAAAAAGGGGTTTGGAGTCAAGAGAAACCCCCAGTGTGACAAAGCAGAGATGGTAGGAAAAGTGATAGGATCCAACACGCTTCCAATGGTATCAAAGGAAGGTCAGTGTAGAAGCATACAGGTACAATCGGAGAAGAACATGCGCAGGGTGCATGCAGCAGCCTAATGTAAAGACCCCCAAAATGCGCAAGCTGCAAAATGGAGGCAAAGGGAGGCGTAGCGCGGAATAGGTGTGAGCTTCATAGAGGCATTAGACAAGCCAGAAAAATGGCAATTAAGAATAGCGAGGAGGAGGGGCTCGGGAATGGAAAACAGGAACTAGGGTCTTACCCAGGATCAGAAGAGAAAACCGGGTTGCATCTTGAGTCGCGTTTGATCCAAGTGGAATACATACTAACTGACACACGCAGACTGGTGCCATTTTGGAAATAAGCTAGAATGTTTCTTTAGAACGTCGGCTTGTGTTGTGGATCAGCCTTTGTCTGTTTTCCATCTGTGCCACAGCGACCATCTGGTTTGTGTGATACTTGGATCATATAGGCCTCCTGCGAGCGAAGGTGGCGACTCAACTCATAGTGACGAAATTTAAGCTGAAGATACTCGGCACCAGTGCTGTAGAAGGCATGATGTACTATGCATATAGACTTGAACTGGACCCTTTTGGCTATTGGAAGCCAAAGAAAATGACGCAGAACAGGAGAGAGATATGTAGCAAGAGAGGTTTGAGACACAGTTCTGGCTGCTGCATTCTGCAAAATGTACAGACGTATTAAAACCGAGGCTGAGCTAAGAATAGAGAGTTGCAGTAATCTACCACGCTCAAGACTAAAGAGGCAACAACCGGGGCATGGAACTGCAGTGGTGTAAAGAATGACACCTTACATAGCACCCTAATTTTAAAATACCCAGATTGGCAAGCATAGGCCACTTGGTCTTTCAGAGATGGGGAAGCTGTTAACTTCACTCCTAGATCTTTAACCACTGGGACTGGCGTAGGAAAGGGACCCCGCAAGGGAGGCTAAAAGAAGAGGTTCATAAAGAAGTATCAGAAGTGGGGCCAACCACCAGTACTTCAGTCTTGTCCCCGTTCAATTTGAGCCAGTTGTTGCTCATCTAACAACCCACCACCTCCAAGCAACTCTGTAACGCTGACGCTGTGCTCGGCTTAGAAAGATCAAGCCGTATGATGATCTGAGTGTCACCAGAATAGGAGTGCTTACAGGGGCCGTGAGAGTGGATGAGCTCAACCAAGGATGGATGTCACATTGAACATGGTAGGGGACAGAGCAGAGCCCTGCGGAACCCCACAAGACGGAGACATGCGTTCAAAAAGAAAAAGAGATTGAGTCAGTCATGAAAGACTTAAATCACAATGGCACTTGACCTGATAAGCCCACCCCAGCCAGACTGTCAAGCAGGATGGAGTGGTCGACAGTGTCCAAGGCAGTTGACAGATCTAATAGTATCAGCACCCCCATTCCAGCCTAATAGGAGAGCCGGGCCAATCGGTCAAGCACAGAGACTAGTATGCTCTCAGTGCTTCGGCCAGGGCGGAAGCCAGACTGAAAAGGGTAACAAAAATGCAAAGTTTCATTGAAGGCCTTATTTGGCATGAGTTGACTTACAATGGAAAGTAAATATGCAAACTAATTTAAAAAAGGTGTGATCTGTTGCACCTCTGGGGAGTGACGATGGCTTCAGTCTTCCCTGATCAACCATCTGCTCTACCACTGTCGGCTCCACACATTCTGCACACTGTTCTGCCAGTCGGCCATCCTCAACATTCTATCTTATAGTATCTGGCCGAGCTTTCTCCCTCTGTCCCTCAACCTGCATATTTTAAACGGTTCTTCAGGAATCAAGTGACCGTTCCAGGCATACTGGCACCCTCTTATGCAATTAACAAGAAGAATATTGTCGCAGGCTCTTTACCATGTATCCCTGTACGTAACTTCTGGCTGACTCTTAACGCCCTGTGGCTAAGTGTGGTAGGAAATCGAAATTTAGAATGGATAAGCAGGAGCTAAAAGCAGCTCCTGGGTATCCAGCATTAACCTGTGACCAGGAGCTACCACTGGGTAACAAAGACCTAGTACACAGCATTCTGCAAATCGAACTTTGCTCTGCATTATGGACAAGGGCAAGTCAGGTATGCTGGTTCTACTAGACATGTCCAAGGCCTTTGATTTGTTAGACCATGAACAATGTCTCTGGTCTCTGGAGCACATGTTGCTCCACAAGTGCAATTAAATGGGTATTTTCCTTTCTTGCCAATCGACAATTAATTGGGGTGATGGTTTTTCTTTCTTGGCACCCATTAATTGTGGAGTCCCCCAGGGGGCTAGTCTGTCACCCGTGCTTTTCAATCTTTACCTTGGATTACTTTACACTGCTCTCGAGGGCATCGGAGTGATCTTCACAAATTACGCTAATGACGATACTCGGCTGATGATGGGACTGAGCAGTAATTACAAGCTAGATGTCTGCAACCTCTAGTCAAGTCTATAACACCATAGATGCCTGGATGTCATCCAACTGAATGTGTCTGAATGGAAATAAAACCGAGATATTGATTTTTGGCTCACGGCAGGAACGTACTAAATTAGGCCACGAATATGAGACCTTCCAGATCAAGAACTCCACCATCCAGGTCCAAGAAAAGGTAAAGACTCTGGGTGTCATCTTGGAAGCCTCACTAAATGCATAGTCGCTTGTGAGCAATTTCAACAAAAGCTGCTAATACTATCTACGTCTGCTCAATCACATCAGACATTTTGTGAATGAAAAGAATAGTGCAACCATTGCCAGAGCTGCTATTCTATCTAGGCTGGATTACGGAAATGCACTGATAGGAGCAAATGACGGTTGCATTGCAAGATGTCAGATCATTCAGAATAGTGCAGTGAGAATTGTACAGCTGAAAACCAGAAGAGAGTATATAACCTCAGACAGAAGAGCCCTGCATTGGTTGACAGCTAAAGAATGTATCGCGTTCAAGGCCATAACCATAGTCCACCAATGTGTCTATGGGCAGGCTCCTGCCTACCTGAAAGATCTGATTTTCCCCTTCTATAACAGGCCGATCTTTGGGACCTGAATCTAGGGGTCAGATCGCTTGCACAGTGTTTAAATCCTCCAACGGGCTAGGTAGATCCTTTCTGGTAAAAGCAACCCAAGCATGGAATGGACTGCTGACTGTAGTCAGACTAGAGAGCAATTACCTGGCTTTTCAGAATCCTGTGAAGACCGCCATCTTTAAAAGACACAGCAGATTCCTCAAGGTTTGACTAAGTAGCGCCCTTCTATCTCGTTTACTTTGTATGTTTTTCCTCGTCTAAATGTATGCGCCTGGACAACGGCGCAATATAAATGAATAAATAAAAATAAAATAAATATCATTTTTACCATTATTTATGCTTTAAATGTCATATAAACGTGCCCAAAGGTTTATTTATAGATTGTGCCTGTGACAAATCAACTTCCTGGTGGGCACCAGTGGTCCAGGGATGAATATCGGTTTCTAAACCATCAATCAGCCCCACACCTCTATTTCACCAGAAGGGATCTGAACAGATAGGAAACACAAGCAAATTATTAACCTCCTTGTTCAATTTTCGTAACGTGGATGGAACGGCAGGCTGACTCCGCAAGGTCGTGGATCGTTGGTTAATTGCAATACAGCAAAAAATACCTTACCCAATGATAAAAGGGACTGTCCATTCAAGGTTGTATACAAATATATCTACTTATTTTCATTCAACAGACAGTTCTAGCACACTAAAAAATACAACCCACCCTGTAAAGGAATGCAGAAGACACAATTTCAAGAAGGAAAAAGGATGCACTCTGGATACTGACGGGAGTGTAGTCGGTAAAGTAAATAATCACAATAGTTCAAGGATACTTGGTTTCAGCACAATGGGGGTAGTGGGTTGTAAAATGTCACTAGGGGTCTTCGGAGTAGGACCAGGGGGACAGAACCACAATGTACCTTGTGCTTGTAGAGGTTCTTGGTGCTCGACAGCATCAAGTCGGTTTCAGGGCGCTTTGCAGCTTCTCCGACAGTTCAAGATGGTGGACAGCTGCGGGTATCAGGCGGCAGGCAGTTCGGCAAATGAGGCTAAATGGACGGCTGCAGGCTGGCCTACACGACGACTCAGGTTCAGGAATCGTCTCGGTGCTGGTTGGCGGGCCTGAAGCACTGTTCGAGGCCTCTCGGATGACATTAGCGACTGCGGCATGACAACAGTCAGCGGTGCAATCGGTTGCAGCTCGAGGGTCTCCACTGACTCAAAAATGTCCCTTTAAGGCAGACGCTGGTTGATGCTTGTCGATGCACTCCCCCTAGCTTCTTCACTGGGCTCATGTCGTCCTTTTAAGGCGGACGGCCCAAAGCAGAGGAGAGTGTTGCAGGCAACTGCCTTGTCCTTGGTTTGGTTCACTGATGGAAGTTGTAAGGCAGACTGTACCTTCAGCTAGGGTGCAAATGAGTTCTTCTTGTTACTCCTTGCAAAGTCTTCAGATGATCTGCCCAAAAGAGGAGCTCAACCCTCTTTTAAAGCCAAATGGGCCAAAGTGGTTGGTGTAGGGTAAGCCTACGTTAATGAACCAATCCTGGGTCCCCCACCAACAATCTTCTATATGCATGAGGTCATAACCAGAGTGCTTTGCAACAGAAAAGGAAAAAGGGTGAAAACATGTAATACCAAGTCCCACCCATCTTCCTGCCTGTTGTGGAAGAAAGGGTCTCTCTGGTTAATTTGGCGCTCTGTGGTTCCTGATTAAAGTGGCATGTCTCCCTTGAAGCTGTGTCGAGAACAGACGTTCTGACTCCATCAAATCAAATACTCCTACCCTCTGAATGGGGTCTCCCTGCGAGGGTGGCCTACTGTAAACACATGTACCAGACAAGACAGCTCACTGTCATTGATACTGAAGGGCAGGAGCTGGCTTCAGGTGGACACAGTGCATATGAAATGGGTGTTGGTTTCCTGTCTCCTTTGTTTTAGCCTTTGCAGCCAGGCCCCATGTCGGCCTGTTTGAAGTATACTCTATTAGTTTGTTAATTGATGCCACCAGATGCAGAGGGTAAACCAACAGATGGGCAGATCCATGGAGCCTTTGATAGTTAATTAGGCTGGCCATGGCAGGTGGATGGTTTTGACCCTCCCCCTTCTGAGATGCTTTGTGTACTTCACCTGTCGGATGCCATCTAAATACGACCGGGAGGACTGCGCCTGTAGGTTGTATCCACCCACAGTACATGGGTCTATGTGTATGTCGTGCACTGAGCATAGGAAAATGTGTGCGGATGGTAACATTCCTCACAGTCCCAAACGCACAGAGTTCAGTCCCAAACACACAGAGTTCTATTCCTATTGATTTGTTTGGCATCAGGTGGTCTGGCGAGCCAAAGGTAGGCCCTGGTAGCTGTTGGTATCAAGCTAACCAGGATCTTCTAGGCTACAAGCAGGAACTAAAATAGCTCCAGCTCCCCTCAAATTCGAAACCTGTGTGGCAGATAAACTTAAAGATGAGACCAGAAAATGTCCCTTGTTTTGTGATTTCAACTATAAAGCAGGGAGGGAGATGATGTGTCTTGAGTGGGAGAGGAACGATGCGTTCTTAAATATTTCATAACCTTAGTCTTCGATTGAGAAGAGGTGTCTGAATTGAATGATGTTTCACGTTCCAGAAAAGGCAGTTAACCCTGATGTTCTCTGTGAGTATTCATGCATCCTGTATCATCTGGGTTTGTGACTTAATGTCATATAGGTTGGGAAAACGAGCCTAGTTGTCATATAGGAGGTAGTTGTTAAAGTAGGATTGAAGCTGATGATGAAAAGATACCGATGGAGGAACTGTTATTTGTCTCCCTCCAGTACAGGTATGTTGAAGGCTTCAAAAACCCCACAACATCTGAAGATATGCTTCGTTATCTTGTGTGTCGCCCTGTTTTCATGCACTCTTCTGTAAGGATTGTTTAGCCAAGTTGGAAGTGTTTGTAAATTGTGTACCTCTTCATTGTGATATGGTACACATATTCGGTCCAAGAGTTTTTAGTTCTTTAATTCTCCAAGATGGAGGTGGTGTCTTTTTCCAAAAGTGTGAGAGCAGTTTGTTAAAGGAAGGTGATTTGCTTTAGGGTTAAGGTTGGCACAAAGGTGCCAAAGTTGTTTGCTTTATAGAATTGGATATTCTTTTGTATAGGGCTTCCTGGCAGGGTCCAGTGGAGAGCAAGAGTTCTGCTGGTTTAGGAGGGCAAGCAGCTCTGTGGCCTGAGATTTCGTTGACTGGTGTAGCAGGGTGGACATGGTGAATATGGGAGGGGAAAGGTGGAAAACTGGTATAGAGTAGGCAGTGTTATATATTGTTACTACTTAGACGATAAATCATATTGGACAATGGTCACGCTACAAGGTGATTAAGGCAAACGAACAATGGTTTTATTGAGTGAGGGTTTCTTTTGTCCTTGAGGCAGAGAAGCTGGCGTCGGGTTGTAGGGAAGCTTCCTTGTCCAAAGTGAAGCTCTGAAGGTTTGTTCAGGTTTTTGGGTTTGATATGACATCCAAAGGGGAATTAGATTGGTAGTTGGATTTGGGTTGTGTCCTAGATTGGATCTTTCCAGGCTAGCTGTAGTTGGTGGGAATGGGTGGGTAGCTGGAAGGGGCTGGACTGGATGGATGGAGAAAGGGATGCTTGGCATGTCTGACCAGGAGATTGGACTGCTTTGCGAGATCAAAAAAGGGTAGCCGGTGTCCTCTCTAGAATGAATATGGCATGATAACCTGCTCTGTGTTTTTCTTTTTTTTGTTTTTTTCTCCCCGCTTTGAGAGTCCGCAGCCATCGCATTTTGCTCACTGTACTTTTCACAAAGGAGGAATAGCCTTTTGCATATCAGTCTTTGTCCCGACCACAAGGGCAGTCCAGCACCGAAATGCCAGGCAAACCTCCTTTGGACAAGAGTACCAACAGCAACCCCAGACAACGTGTTTCAGCCTTGTTGGGCCTCATCAGCGAGGTGGAGCTGTGCCTCTCTGAGCACAGTGAGCAAGGTGTCCACATCTGGGTTCCCCCAGGTAACTTAGCGTTACCAACCCCAAGTTCCTTGTAAAATATAAAAGAGGTAGCAGGCACCCCACTCTAGAAAAAACATGGCATGATAACCTGTTGTGTGGTATTTTCACACTTTGAGAGTCCGCAGCCATGAGGCCATGAGCGCTCAGAGAGGCACAGCTCCACCTTGCTGATGAGGCCCAACCAGGCTGAAAAATGTGTAAAATGGAGAAAGAAAGCAGGTGGTAAGACATCTTGGATGAGTGCGAGGACGAGAACTGTCAGGAGCAATCCACAGAGGATGAGAAAATTATATCTTCCAGTGAAGGAAGACACAAGAAAACTCCCAGAAAAAGGAGGACCACAGAGAATGAAAAGAAAGATGTGGATGACTTTGACCCAGACTATTCACCCATGGTCATCTGAGTGGGAGCCTTCAGCAAATATTGCGACATACCTGAAGAAGCGGCACAGGACACCTCAGGCCAGGCTAAGCTCGAAACAAGCTTAGAGTGGAGTGTCCCAGACCACATCTGCCTGAGGGTATTGCTGAAACCCCGGAGATAGATGAAAGAATGATCACCTTCCTGGGCCGATATGTTGGACGTAAAGAAAGGTCTGGATAGATCCTGGTGCTCATGCCAAGATAAGATGTTTGACGTTGTGGCATCGATTACAACAATTCTTCAGATGGCTGAGGAGGCTAAAGAGAAAGGCGAGAGCATTGACCCTGTAATTCTGACTGGGTGGGCTCAGATGGTCATCTGCCTGTTGGATAACGCCAACAGTGCGATCACAGCAGAAAGGAGATCGATCTTAGTCAAGATTGACCCAAAGTTAAGGGAGTTGGCCACATCAGAAGTAGCTGATGCGGTCAAAGGCAAATTATTTGGAGATTCTTTCATAAAAGAGTTGACTAGGTACGCCAATACCTAAGCCACATTGGATAAGGCACAAGCTTCACTGAAGCAGGTTTTTGGCAGACAGGTTTTCGGGTGGGCTGAAAGAGGCAGAGGCTGCTCTGCCAGCCGCTATGCTTATGAGGGCTCATAGAATCTTCTTGCCCACTCGCATAGGCAAGGAGATTTGATGATGGGCGGGGACAATTTCCTTTGTCCTTGCCCTTCATGGCGAGTACAGGGATGTAGAAACTTTTAATTTACAAAGTAAATGGCAAATTAAACTTTCATTGTGTGCGGTTGGCCACTTGGTGGCAGCATTGCGCCAAATATGATATTTATTAATGGTGAAATACACCATTTAACAAAAAAAGTGGAATTTGTTTTCAACATTTTTGGAGGGGCGAGAATATTTTTTGGGGCGGACAGGTTGAGGAAGTGCCCAGCCCTGTAGGGCTAGTGACATTTTTAATATTTTACGAGGCCTGCTCATGGCAGGTCCTACAGTGACAGAAGTCACTGAAAGGAGCACGATGACTGCAAGCCAAACCCATTCTTCCCCTTGAGGGGAAGAGGCAGAGAAAGGGGCTAGCGGTATGCCGAGCGACAAAAACATAACACAGGTGAGAGCATACGCAGCGCAGCAAGCACTAATAATAGGTAGAGACATATCTGCAGTAGGCGGTAGAGTGGAACAATGAGTACTGGAGATTGATATACCGAGACACATGGGCACAAGACGCAGTTCAAGGGTTTCATCTAGAATGGTGTACGCTACCAGTGCAAGCAAAGGAGACCAGCAGTTACTAGGCACAGAGATAAGGGAGCTAGAGCGAAAAGCAGCGGTTGTTCAGGTGGCATATACTGGAGGTAGTTTAATAACCAATATATTTCTGGTAAAAGGAAAACACAAACTGAGGCCAGTTATCAATCTAAGGGAATTGAACAGCTTCATAGTATACAGGCATTTCAAAATAGAGGGTGTTCACCTCCCGAGGGACATATTCCAGCAAGGAGACTGGTTGGCCAGGATAGACCTCAGGGGTGCCTATCTAACAGTACCCATTGAAACAGAGCACCTGATATTTCTAAGGTTTCTGTGGCAGGACCAGGCATGGGAATTCACTTGTCCACCATTCGGGCTAGCGTTGGCACCCTGGTGATTTACCAAGGTGATGAAACTGGTGGTGAGCCGCCTGAGAGAACAGGCCATCCATTTGATCATAAACCTGGACTACATATGCATAATGTGTCAGAACAGGGATGTGATAAGCAATTGGCTGGTGGTCACGATAGACCTACTTCAACAACTGGGCTTCCTAGTGAATTGGGAGAAGTCCCAACTGCAGCCAGAACAGGCCATGGAGGTTCTGGGTTTCATAGTAGATACAAATTAGGGCCTCCTCAGCTTGCCATTGAGCAAGGTGAACAACATCAAAAAAAGAGATCAAGACCACGCTGACAAAAGACATTGTCTTTACGGGAAAAAGCCAGACTGGTTTCAGGCTATTTTCCCACGACCACTCTATTATAGGGCCCTGCAAAGGCTGAAGATCCAGCATCTCAGGAGGGGCATATCTTACGAGCAAAGAATTCCGATATCGCAAGAAGCAACAGTGGAATTGTAATGGTGGTTCCAGCATATGAAAGCCTAGAAAGGGAGAGCAATATTTGGCTCATCCCTGGACCTGGTAATATCCGAAGCCAGCATATGGGGCTGAGGTGCCCAATGTGGGGGACTGTAACAGGAGGCAGATGGTCAGAACAGGAGTTCGAGCTTCACATCAACTGCCGAGAATTGCGAGTGGGGTCGTTTTCAGTGAGATGGTGGACCCAAGAAAGAGTGCAATGTTGTGCACTCCTCAAAATGTACAATGTGTCCGCAGTCCGATACATCAACAGACTGGGCGGCACAAGATACAAAGTGCTAGCAGAGTTGGCAAGTACTGTAGGCATTTATTCCTACAGAGAAAAGTGTTGGTGACCGGGAATATCTCCCGGGTCTGCAGAATGAAGTTGCGGACTGGACCACCAGATTCCTCAGGGATGGCGGCGATTGGAAGCTGGATATGGAGGTATTACTGGACCTAATGGTACGATGGGGCCTGTGTCAGATGGACCCGTTTGCTTTGAGGTTAAACAATCAGTTAACTCGATTCTTCAGATGGAGACCAGATCCGGAAGCGACGGGCACGTTTCTCCACTCCTGGGACCCGGACAGAGAATATGCATTCCCGCCCTTTTCAATGATAGTGAGGACATTGGCCCACGGAAAGAGATGGCAGGCCTCTCTAGTGCTAGTTGCACCAGATTGGAAGGGACAGGCTTCGTTGCCAAATCTTTTGGAGATGGCTTACAACAACACGATAGCTCTCCCGATGCGGGAATCGATAATGCGTGGCGACACAGGGAGCAGTCAACCGTTGGTAAAAACAGGCAGCCTCAATCTGATTGCATGGGCAATTTCAGGGGATCCTGGACTAGGCCGGGTCTATCGGTTGAGGCTGAACGCATTATTGAGGAGTCCTGGGCTCCAGTGACAAGGAAGGCCTGTAGATCAGCATGGGCACAATGACTTAGCTTGTGTATGGAGAGGAACGTGCATTCCTCTGAAACATATGTGGTGCACGTAGCAAATGTCCTTGCACAATCGGCGCAAGGGAGAGCATACAGGACCATTAATACAGTGGGCTCAGCAATTTCAGCGGTTCACCCGCTTGTTGCGGGGATAGCTGTTGGGGCACACCCCTTGATATGCAGATTACTGAGCGGTATAAAACTGCTTAAGCCACCTATGGTGAGGTACTTCCGGTTATAGGATGTTGATGGGGCATTGAGGTTGTTTTCAGCATGGCCTGACAACATGGATTGATCCAGAAAGGCACTAAGGTGACAATGCTCCTATGTCTCATATCGTGCAAGAGAGTATCTGATGGAAGAGCATTGGAAGTTACCAGGAAATGGGTATCGTCAACTGGAGTAACATTTTCTATCTTGAAAAGAATGAAGACCGGCTTGAGGACGGTATCTTATGACTATTTCCTGAAACAACCTAAACTATGTCTAGTCCGATGCCTAACGTCTTAGGAAAACGTGAGAAGAGGCATGCTGCCCGCAGGAGTGACTCAGTTGTCCATAGCGTTGCAGAAACCTTTTGGGCCAATAACCCCATCGATCCTGTCGAGATGGGTGATACAACAGGCAGGCATCGATGTGGAAAGCTATGGTACGCATTCAGTGAGGAGAGGGATGGCCTCTAAGGAGTAAAATGTAGGGGCATGACTGGAGGATATTATCAACGTGATCGATTGGTCATGTGATTCGACATTCATAACTTTTTATTTCAAACCGATTGAGAGGATTGAAACGGTGGTGGTAGATAAGCTTTGAATAAGCATAATCCGAACCTCCGGTCTTGACGCAGCATTCAGATTTTCAACACTAACCAGACCCTCCAGCTCATAGCGATTTTGCGATCCCGCAAAATGTCGCAAAAACGGCAGTTTTACGCAAAAACTGCCATTTTTGCAAAAAAGACCTGCAAAAATATGATTAAAAAAAATCCTCAGGGTCCCCGATTCTCAAAACTTACCAATGCAAGAAATGAAATGCGCAATCACATCTCATAACTTGCACCCAAAAAAAGAGCTGGCCAATCCACAAGGGACACCTGAATGGGCACATTTTATTAAAATGTGCCCATTCAGGTGTCCCTTGTGGATTTTATATGTGCGCCCATTCAGATGGCCTTTTTCACCTCTGGGTAAATCGGGAGGCGTTTCTGCTAATTTAAAAGCACATCCTAAATTTCCACGCAAGATGCACTTTTAAATGTGCAGAAATTGTAGGCAACCCTACGCGCACGGGAGATAGGGGTGCCACTGCATGACAGGGGGCCTCATTACAAGTCCGACGGTAGCCGAGCCGGTAAAAACGGCACGGCTGGCGCCAGAGTCATTTTTTTTCTGGCGGTTCCTCTGGCCAGGTGCTGGAAAAAAGAAAATTCCCCATTACCATCCAGTCCCATTGGACCCAATGGGGAGGACGGATGCACCGGCACTGTGTGCAACAGTGCCGGTGCATCCGTCAAGGTTTGTGAGCGGGTACTGTGCCGCCCGCTAGGTCAGACCTGGCGGGCTGAAAGGCACTCGTTCGCAGAACTTGTAGTTTGCAGGTCCGGACACAACAGTAGCGGCAAGTTTACCGGTACCGTTGTTTCCGGACCGGAAACCTCATAATGACCCCCCAGGGTCTTTCTTGACCCAGTCATGCATTTTTTTAAGGTATGAACCGCTACTATGTCGCTTGCATTTCTGTTCCTCAAACAGGATAGAAATGCGTTTTTTGTGTCGCATTTTTCAGTGGGCCCACTGGGAGCTTGCAGAACACTGGCGGGAGAGCGCTTCTATTCAACATACTACCCATTTTGACCACCAAAAATCGATCAAATGGTACAATTTGACCTATTTTGCCACTACCATTCAATCGATTTTTATAAATACCGAACATGTGGGGGTTGCAGAGGTGTCACCCGCTCCTTATGCTCAGTATTTTGGCCTTGGGGGTTGCAGGGGTGTCCCCCCGCTTTCTCAAAATTGGAGATGGGGGGGGGGGGTCTGAAAACAAAAAAATAAAATAAAAAGGGACCCTGGCCGTCAAATCCGTCCTGCGTTAGAGGGACTGATCTGACACCGCAGGGTTGGAGGGGAAGCGGCAGCGACCAAGCAGTTAACCATGGGAGGGGGGGTGGGTTGGTGGTGAAAGGTACATTTTGGGATGTTTGGCAGAAGTACAAATCTATTCGCAGTGAAATTGACTACGGTCAATTCCGCCGCAAATAATTACACTTCTGTCAAACCCAGAACCCTATTCAAGGCAGCTGTTCAGCGCACAATTTGCACTACAGCTCATCCTCGTGGAAATGCGAAGGTCGCGTTTGAGAATAAGGTGACCTGCTTTTTCCAAAAATGGGTTATCTAAAAATTGCATATCCTTAGCTTAAATGTCCCATTTTTTTGAGGATCATGGTCAAAATCTAAATTTTTTACAAAATCAAAATGGTCACACTATGAAAGGGAAAGGAGAGAGAGGAAGGGTGATGGGTGAGATGTGACGTGATGGGCAAGAACGCAGAGGGAGAGCAGTGGGTCAGAGGAGGAAGCAGTGCACAAGAGAGCAGACTAAGCAGTGATGCGGTGGGCCAGAAATCTGAGAGCGAGCGGAGGTACAGAAAGTAGATGGAGCGTGTGGTCAGGGGGACCAGTGAGCCAGAAAGCAGAGTGGAAGCGGTTGGCTGGAAAGAGGCAGTGAGCTGTAGATTGGGGAAAAAAGATGAGTGAAGAGTGTGATTGAATGGGAGAAAGGATGCAAGATGCAGAAGCGGCACAAAAGAATGAAGGACTGTATATTGCGGGAGGAATTGTAGAGGGTAAGGTGAGTTGGGAGTATGATTTGGAGTTTGGTAGGGGCAGGGAAGTGCAAGATGTGACTTGACAGTGTGACATAGCACATTAGTATTTGTATGACCGAGTGAGAGTTTCAGGAATGCAAGTTGTAATGGGGAGTTGGTGAGCTGTGTGATGTGTGTTAGTGAGAGAGATGTGTGGGTGTTTGGGCGATTGGAGAACATAGAAGGGGAAAAGTTTCAGCATTACAACTGATAACGTTCAATTTAGTTAATACTATTAAATAGGCATGCACATTAAAACAAAAAACTGTAGCCAAAAGAAAAAAACTGTTCTGCCGAGCCAGAGACATCTGGGATTCTTCCTATTAAATTAATACAAAAGATGCATAATAATGACACCCTGACTCTCTTTTAGCTTTGCATTCTGCCTCTTTCCTACAATGTGGCAATCTTACACCCTCCAGATAATACAAAATGTCCCGCAAAATTGCTGCAATAAATAAAAGATTTGTGCCACAAAATTTGCCATTTCATGCCGTACAATCCTGGAAGGTCTGACTAACATTATGGAAAGTCATGTTCTATTAAGGACAAAGAGGCGAAAGATTATCCCACCCTAGCAATCGTGAATGTTTTAATGATTAAATGTACTGATGAGTACATCACGATTCACCTCCCGAATAGACCAGATTTCTTCAATACGGTTTTATTTTGTAGGTTCCAATATAGACGTAAGGTGACGGGGACCTGAAAAGATGGTTGGAGGATAGTATACCGTTCGAGTCTACCGGTTGGGGTGCAAAAAGATTGTAAGGATGATCATTGAAAGAGTGTTTATGGGACTAGATGTGTACAGATTGGTCAAGGAAGTCATGTGTTTTTGTGAAGGACCAATAATATAGGAACTACCAAAGACTGAAACTGTATTGGGAATTGTAGTTTTATGTATATATTACTGTTCTATTGATTTTGCTGCTCAAGAAGTAAGTTGAGGGAAAGCAAATTCCTTCGCCTCAGTGTCTTTAATAGAATTATGACTTTCTATAACGTTAGTGTTGAAATCTGAATTATTATTGGAAATCTCGTACTCGTACCAGTCGGGGAGAAAATACAAACCTCAAGACTGGAATGTTCATATTGAGATTGTCAGAGAAATGAGGTCTAATCCGAGAAGAGAAACTCCTTAAGAGAACATTGAAACTGATAATAAGGGCAAAGGCCAAAGAGAAACCAGAGACTGTGAACTAAATGCCAAAGTCAGAGAAACATAGGGCAGAGCTCTAAACATTGGCTAAAGTTACCTTAGGAAAAGAGAAGGATAACTACAAGTAAATTAAGTCAAGAAAAGAAACCGAGAATAGTCCCATAAGAGAGAAGAATCAAAAGTTGAACTACCCTGTAACAGAATTGTATGAATTGATAAAAACAGTCACCGGGCACTGTTTGAGGATAGTTTTGTGAAAACGATGTCTTCAGGAGAATGGCGTGTGACGGGTCAGAAATGAAAGCTGAACACAAAGTTGTCATGTTTTTGGACACAAAGTTGTCATGTTTTTATGTAAAGACTTTTATTTAAATGAAAATGGGTTGGAAAAATGCCTCTCGGACCCTTGTGTCCAAAACGTCCTATCCTGGCCCTCGCACTACAAACCAAACAATAAAGTGGCAAAGGAAATGTCTTCAACCTGATGATGGCAGAAAAGTGTTCATAAATGATGATCAGAAAAGCTTCAACGAAAAATGTTCTCCAAGGTGAAAAGACCTTGGATCCAGAGGGTGGTTCCCTTTCCCTGAATTCTTAAGTGTGATGACAAAGTCTCTCTACTAATAGTTCCTTAGTGTCTCTCCTTGATTCACAATACTCTTGCTGGGCAACACACCTTTCTTTAACACGAGATTCTCCTTTGGCTTGCAAACACTGTCCTTCTTTAACATTTCTTGTAGCTTTGCAAATAGCCTGTTGTACCCCCCTTCCAGGATTCTTTATGCACTTCCAACTGCCTGGTGTACTCTCCTGCCCTTGTAGTTTCAGTTGCCTGGTATACTCATCTGCCAGGTCTCCTCTTGCATTTCAGTTGCCTGGTATACTTCCCTTGCCAGGACTTATGTGTTTTCACAGTTCCTCTATATCACCAAAATGGCATATATCGTTCTTGACTCTGTATATATGTCTGCTTTAATGTTCATTCACACTTTGCCCCAAACTTGCATCTCATGCATTTGTATCTTATTGGGGTTTGGATCTAGTCCATATCATGGGTCCCCCTCCCCTCACCCCACCATGGGAAACAATTGTGCTATTGGAGGGGAGTTGGTTCCTGGTAACCTTAACAGACTGCAGCTACCAGAATTCCTTAGCCCAATTGAGACTAATCTGTAACACCTGAAAAGACTGCCTCCCTGGAGATTGTTAGAGACATGAAAGCGCTTGGAGGAGAACAGCAACTGAAATGCAGCAGGTATTCAAAGCTTGAACTAGAGTGCGCGCCTCACCCTGCCTCTTTTTTTTCTACATATTGGATCTATTCTTTACCTTTTCTGCTTTCAAACAATCTTCTTGTGGTGTCTGTAGTAGCAATCTCATAGCATACAAATTGACGTTGGTGTGGTCGCTGGAACGCCCTAGTGTCCCCACTTGCTTTGGGCTCACTCACTGATTCTCTCCAGCGTCTCTGGTCCTGTCCAAGCTTCTGCAGCATGGCTTTGCTGCTGCTTCCCACTCTGGATTGTGCAGACATCCTTCTTGCTTCCTTTGCTGCTCCGCTGTCGCTGTCACATGCCTGCTTCCCTTCAGGTCCCGGTAAGGAGAATGTGCCTCTTTGAGCTTCGAGCGCCCAGGAATTCTCTTGTGGCTCCCGGCGTCTCCACGTCATGGCCTGCTCATGCACTTCATCTCTCCTTCTGTCTCGGCAGACTCCACTACTCTGACACATCATGTCTCCCCCGTTCGTAAGCCTCTGCAGAGAAACCAACGTCTTCTCTTGCACTGTCACAGTACGTAGTGCGCTTGCTATCTTTTTAAATGTTGCTCTCACAGGTGGTTTTGAAGAGCAGCATATCTGTACATTGAGCTTCAGGCACCTGTTACCTTGTACCAACTCCTTCATCATCCCGCTTCTCGGTACTTAGAAGGTTATGGGAGTTGTGGTCCATGGTTGTCATTGGACATACAGTATTGGGATAGTCTTTTCTAGTGGTTTTGCATGAGAGATAGTTTCACATATAGGTGCAACAGAAGCAAAAGAGGTGGTGTTGGAGCTTTTATTCTTCAGGTCATAGGTGGCCGTTTGACCCAAAGAATATTGGGAAGAGGTGTCTTTACTTTCTATACAAGGAGGAACAAACATATAGCAATAGACCATTAAGGTCTCGGCATTAAATGGTCTTCCTCATGGGAAAGGAGGGGGGGGCAATACCGCGTCTCATCCAAGGAAGTCGTGACATAGCCCCTGTAGTTGTCTCCCCCCATGTGATCCTCCCTCAGATAGCCACCCCTGTGGTCAGGATCAGGTAGCGGCTGCCGTCCCCTGGCCACATGGGAGGAGGTCATCGCCAGGGAATCTGTGATGACTATTGGTTTCATCACAGGAGTCGTTCTCCTGGTGTTGGTTGTTATATTAGTGGTAGGTGGACAGATTCTGTTTGGAATCTCGCTGGCGAGCACCTTAACTAGTTTTATTAGTTAGGGAAAGATAGGCATTTATCCCTTTGGTTTAATAAACTTTCATTGAGATGGAAGATCAGTCTGCGTCCTTCTTCTGACTCGCCACTCGTAGAGAAAGGACACTGACACCTGCTGGGCCAACTGCTAGCAAATACGTCTATACATCTCAGCTACACCTAGTGCATCACTGGAAGTGTGACACTGATATATCAAGAACGTACCATCAGCCCACTGATATTTATCTTCCTGAATGACTAATCCACCACAGCACTGTAGTCTTAGCTGTGCCGGGTCTCTTAAGCAGGGGTGTGGCAGCATGTAACAAAAAAAAAAGGTGAACTTGACTTTTGGAGACTGTTTCTATATTGGCAAGATTCAAAGCTTATTCAATGATTTGTGCCACATTATTCTGCCTTGGGTTTCAGATTAGAGTAGCAGCAACATTATCCTCCATCACCATCCCCGCCATTACAAACAGTGTTATATTTGCTACACACAGTGTCCAAAATTAAGGCACATACACCAAGAAAGAGCCTGTGTTATGAATGTACTGCAAAAATAAGTAGAACCTGCGGTCCACAATCTGAACCGACGGTTGCTTTGCACATCCGCAGAAATACCCAAACATGCACACCATAAGCCTCTCTCTGCCATTCTGCACTCCTAATCAATTTATCAATTTCTGAGAGGACATTGGCTACACGCAGTGTGGGTTCAGCTATACCCTGCACATCCTCTATTCGGTTGTGCTCTGCTGCGCTCAGTAGATGCTTCATGGTATATGGCGATTTAACAACATAGATGGTGGTAAATTTGCTAGGGCTCATTTTAGAAGTTAGAACTAACATAATATTTATAACATATTTGGGATTTTGAAAGGGTGGGGCAGTGGGAGTGTGGGGTTGGGGACTGTAAGGAACGCATAGTATCAACAGTAGACAGACACAATAGATGCAAGTTATCGAAAAACCTTTGTAGTTTACTGGGGTTGGTGGAATTGCTAACTGGCCCTAACTCTAAAATGGGAGTAGTCTCGACCATTACATAAACAACAAATCGGTCCACATCAGTCTGGTCAAAATAAAAAGGCCTACACTAAGAAAACCTAACCTTGCTCTCCTTCTCAAATAACAAATGTTTAAAGGCAATATAAAAAGTGTCTTAAAATAAATGTCAGAATGGCTTGGGTAATAACTTCCTTCCCCACGTTCAGAGGCACAGGTTCTCAAGAGTTTCTTAAAGAATAGGTGGATGTCACAGTTCCATCAGTCTTGCACACTCTGGCTTGCTGGTACAATTCAACAGTTTCATATCCAAGCTTTTGATAGTCTTATCAATTCCTTGGGCGTCATCCACCTTATCAGTATTCAGTTCTGCTCTGTGGTTTCACTATGCCACTCTTCAACACAGGCTTCCCTCCACCGGGCTTGCGCTTTTTTTTTCTCTTTGTGGGGGTTCCCTTCCCAATGTTCTATCCTTATCCCTTTTACTGTCGAAGACTTTCGAAACTGCAAGGATTTTATGTAGAGCTCTGCATGACTTCTTCGACCTTCATTTAAACAATTTGACAATCCACCATCTTCACAAAACCAATGCTCCTTGTAGTTATACTTTTCCCTCTCGGCATCCCTCATAGTTCACACGCAATGCCTCTTGATACTTGTAGTTTTACTTTTGCCCTCCTGGCATCTTTCAAAGTTCATATCCTCTTTAAACAACACTTGTTCAGGATTGCTGTTACTTTCATGCCTTTGTTTCCTGCTTTCCATAACTCGAACATTTCACAGAGACTTTCGAATGTGCGATCGCGCTTTGTAGGACCACTCTGTTACTTTCTATCCTTTTCTCAGTATTCAATAATTGTTTTCTTCATTACACATGTTATCAGCACATGCTCAACCTTCAACTCTCGTTACATGCTTCTTCTGGTCTTAACACAAACCAGGCTTTTGTTTCCATCGATAACTCACTGGTCGTGTTAATCGCGCTTCTATCGTCAATGCTTTTCTGGTAGCAGGCAAGGCCGTTACCAACGCCTCCTCTGCTCCTCCCCAACTCTGCCATTCACCCGAGGTGGGGGGCGGGTTATGGGGGCCGCCTGTAAGCACTTTGAAGGGTTCTCTTTTCCGCTCACTCGTTTTCGGCTGTGGAACGCTTACGACTTCTCAAAAGGATGGAATTCTCGCCTGGCTTTCTCATTCTCCGCAGCAGCCGATCAGTCCCTTGGCTTTCTAACCTGCGCCCGGTTCGCATCAGCCCGAAAGAACTGTTCCTTCTAATACCCAGCCATGTGTAGAGTGGGCCCTTGGCCCGTGCGCGCCACCTTTTATCCTGACAGTGGCAGGTGTATGTGTTAAGATGGATTTCTGAACTCTGACCTGGTGGGCCGAGGCTCAGAAGGCCAGCCTAGTTTCTTGGAACAGGGTAACCTTCTGGACAAGCCAGACGAATCAAGGTAGCATTTGCGGCAGTCAAGACTAGGTCTCAGGAGGGGTGAGGGTGACTGAAAGACCTCAATGAGCTCACAAGTAAAGGACACTACAAATCACTCCCAGTCAGATATATATATATATATATATATATATATACATTTATTCAAGGCCTTTGAACTTCAACACAAAGCAATTATTCAATAGTAATACATGAAACCAATACAACACTACTATAACACATGTACACAATACCAAGTGGCCTAAAGGGTTTAAAAGCCCGAAATGGGTCCACAACCTAAAAGGAAAGGAAATGAGCAGTGCAAATAGTCTTTAGGCAATTCTTCATTACATTAACCCTAACAGAGAGGCAGTCCAGTCCCTACGAAGAGAGGAGCCTAGTGCTCAATGTACTTTCAAATGCTAGTGCACGCGATGGTGCAGTAGGGGGAAAACCAGGTCTATTGTAGGGGCTGTAGCAGCTCAGGATGGTGGGTGACACAATGAAGAATACGTTCTCCAAGAGGGCAGAACAGTTTCCAGGAGTTAGTAATGGGGCGGTAGCAGAGGCTACCCGTAGAAAGGTGAGTGGCCCAGAGGGGACACTTGTGCTTAAAAGTGGATGGATGCGCTAGGGGCCACCGGTAAGGGTTGCAGGTACTCCCTGACCCCCGGCGCACTCCGGACCAAACTTCGGCAGTTGAGTCCACTTTGGTTGCAGGTTCAAATGCGGGACAGTGGCGATTTCTCCGCTTCTGGTGGATGGATCAGGCCAGTTTCACTTTAGCAGGCTTTAGGGCACAGAAGGGTACAGCAGCAAGGCACCTGCAAAGTTCGCCACCACGGGTGGATGACACAGTAATCGCGTGTACTCCGGTTCGGGCGCTCTCTTTATTCCAGACTTGGGAATGCCAAGTGTACGAACACACAGAGCTTGCGATGTACCAAGTTTCAAGGGTCTCCGTGAAACAGTGGTGGTGTCAGAGCAAAGGTCCTGCGCAAGCTGGCAGCCTACTAGTTGGCCCAGGGATACTTCTGACAAGGCTTACTTGCAGGGTTTGATGAAGCTGCCGAGAATAGTTGGACCCACTTTTCCAATGGGTCGAAGCGTCTTTGCAGACTTTGTAGTTCGATCAGATGCCGAGGGGTCCAGCGGGACAACTGCGGGCTCAGAGTGCCAAACCTTCCAGTGGGTCACCAGCGGTTCCTTGACTCAGCGTCTTAGTTTCAGGATACTTGGATCCTATCCTAAGTTCACTGAGAACTCAAGAGATCGACCTGGTGTGGGTATTTGGGGCCTTCTGTTATCCAGAATCTCATGCGCGCCAAAACGAAGAGGACCCAATGGGAGATCTGCACCCAAACAGGCACACCAGGTGTGTACCAATCACGGACCACGGTGGTTCCAGTCATTCACGGCACAACAGACTGACTCTCTGGCACCTAGGATGTGTATTGGAACTAGACAGTCCAGCCCACATCCTGGAAGCACACACACACCAGGCATGCAGAAGCCTGCGAAAGCTTGGCATTTCGCGGGAGAATGCATGCCCAAATAAAGACTGACCCGGGTTGGGTTTTTCCTGGGGAAGGCAAAGGGGCAAGATGGCCAAAGAACAAGACAAAAGAACTTTGTGTCACGGCCCTTTTGGAGCCAGGCCACCTGCCTGTGCCAACCGCGGTAAACGCGGTTGGCACAGGCAGGTGGGTTAAGAAAGTGGCATGGCAAGAAAGGGTTAAAAATGAAGATAACCTGCCACCAGCCCTGTCCCAGGCACATCTGCACTTTTCCTAAAAAATCCTTAGATGGAGTCTAGGGCCTTGGGGAAATGAAAGGAAGACCCAAGCCACTGTACTGTAACGTACATTGTGCACTTGTAACATGTTGCAGAAAAGTTGCTACATTGGAACGGACTAAGGGAAACAAAGTCTTCCAGTACTGACTGCCTTTAAGGGCATTTCAGTTTCCCCATAACAAAGCAAGCGAAAGCTCAGTGGAGTGCAGCTGAAGGCTGTGCTTCACTGGCAAAGTCAGACTATGTTGTTAAAACAGCAGCATAAAGTTGGGGGTACACAACTAGAGGGAAAATGACACATAAATGGGAATCTTTCCTAACAGTATGCAATTTGGATTACGTGCCTGACTCTGCCTGATCTCAAGAGGGACAGAGCCATTGCAAATCAGAGGTAATCCTCCTGGCCTCATTCCTCAACTCAGTATGGTTGTCAGTGTACAGTGGGGAGGAATTATGGAAGTTTGATTCCCGTAAAATACGCAGGAATGGACGGGTTAGGGGAAAAAGGGGGATACCATATCTCACCATCCGGTGCTTCACCCCCACTCCTTGAGGATCCCCTACCCAGGTGATCCTCCCTCGCTTGTCCACCCCCAGGGTCGGGATCCAAAAGCGATGGGCCTCTCCTGGCCACCTGAACACGGGATCCAAAGGGACTAGGCCGTGAAACACCTTCTCGTTTTTCACAGGACCCTATTCTAAAAGGAAAGAAAAATATGTCAAACTACTGTGAGGAACCTGAGGGTATCCTCAATTCTACTCCTCTATGGTCCTCCTCTCAAGTGGCCAGGGAAAGGCCATCGCTCTTGGATCCTGACCCTGGGGGTGGAGTTGAAAGGGAGGATCACCTGGGTGGAGGGAACTTTGGGAGCAGGGAGAGGATGTTTTTGGGTGAGAGATGGTATCCCCCCCCCCCTCTCCTGTGAAAAGGAACCCTATAGTCCCCCTGCCTTTTATAGGCTATTATCCATCTCTGTCCCTTTCTGCCACCCAAACTGTCCCCCAGCCATTTCCCTTTAACACTGGGAAGAGGAAGAAGCAACTGGTAGTAATGCACTTTCATTCATTCACACCACTTTGGTACTGAGACGAGGCAGAGGGCTATGAGGAGTACTGTTGTAAATGTCAGGCATGTCCAGGTAATTGGCTTAATTATGGTCGGGCAACTAAAATGAAGGATTTACACCTGAAACCACTTAACGGGTCCCAGGTGTATAAAATGAGGGACCGCCCAGCAGCTTGAAAGAACCATCCGGGTGAGAACCATCCTGGAGAGAACCATGTTGGGGGGGGAGACGCCCATGAAGGAACGCAGCGTGCAGAAGCAAAGCAGGCTGGAGGGGAACCGACTGGCGCAAAGCCCGTTTGAGCAGGAATGCAAGATAGACGTCAGGGCCTGCGCAGGCCGTGCTAGGGGTCACGAAGCCTGCTGTCCCCTTTCACTAGTGTCCACAGCTGAAGCTGTGGGACACCAAAGGCTCTCAACCGCCGCAGACCATTGGTAGCCTCTGCTAGGGAAGAGCGGGACTATGCGCAGCTGAAATCGAGGGCTGCTTGCAGAAGCTTACGCAAGGAACAGGCGGGGCTGAAGCCGAATCGAGAGCCCAGGAGGAGCGATAATAGCCCAGGGAGTCTGAGAGACTGGAACACTGATACCGGGGCGCTGCAGGGTTGGAGAGAGACATATTGGCATAGTGAATGAGCTACGAATCATTACAATTGCTATGGAAGATTAAATCCAATGTTGTTAAATGTCGAACAAGCTGCAATTTGGCATAAGTGCTTTTAATAGTGCTACGAAAATTACTGAATCCCTGATAAAGCTGAAAAGGTTTATAAGTATTCGTGAGAGTACTACAAGCATTAATGAATGCCGGAGAAAGATGCAAAGTACTTTTTGTGAATGCTCCAAGCATTGTTGAATACCGAACTGAGAGATTTGATGAGCCTATGTGAATACAGCACGAGATCAAAGCAAGTGATGAACCCTTATGAGCAAAGTGATAGCAAGGTGGTGTAAAAAGGTGAACACCACAGAATGTTTTATGTGAAATGCATATTGTGTCAAAGCCAATAGAATGCCATGGAGAATCTGAAATCAGTTTTGATTGGTATATCTGAAGAATACATAAGAATAAAGTGCCAAAGGTTCTTCAGATATACCAAAGTGCCAAGGGTTATCGGTTGCATGACCTTTAATCGCTGGACGGTGTGGTCTGACAACTGCCCTAGACCCAGTGCCCCCCCCCCCTTCTCCGTGTGAAAAGAGCCAAGGAAAGCCAATGTGAAGAAGCTTGCTTTGATTTATGATATGATATGGCATTTATCACAATTACTTGTGCATGAGAAATAGAGGTAGAAAAAGGAACCTTTGTGACCTATTGAAACGCTTGAATGGTTAAGGAGTTGAATTGGAATTATTTTGAAAGTCAAGAGACTTGAACTGATTGCTGTTTTGAAACCTGGAAGGGCTGATCTCCTGGGGAAGGAAACCCCATGACCTTTTTGGACTTGTTCTGAACTTGGGGAAGGGAAGCTGAACTTAAGCCACCGTCTGGAAGAAGCTCAGAACTTTGTTTTGACCACTATTTCTTTTGATGCTGACATCCCTACACATTATATATGGTTGGTTGTGATGGCAAGTATAGGTTTTGGATGCAGACAGACATTTACGTTGAACCTAGTGACACATACTTTCCCTAGTTTTCTTTAGTTAGGGAAATCCCACCTTAGCATAGGGCAAGTTAGTCCTTCCTCCATCCTGACATTTACGAATAATAAAACATCTACTTAAAAAGTTGAATCTGTTGTCTGGGTCTTACTTTATGCCTTCACACTACCCAAAATGACCACTCAGATTTTGTTTCTACGAAACTGCAATGGCCCACTCTCCATAGATCTCTGCTTTATTTGCAGCCTACGCATTTTTATCATGTACGTTGCACGCCCTAAGCCATGCAAGGCAGATCATCGACCACACTCTGGGACATGCTCAATTGCTAGTTGAATGTCCTTAGTCCCTTTTCACAAACCCTAAACTAGGCTCTGTGCACCCTCCACTCCATACAACCTGAGAGCGGAACGTTTCTAAAATTAATATTGTGTGCTATCTGGGTGTAATGAAAGCAGTTAATGATGTGCAAGCTTGGGTACAAGGGAAACTGGATTTTGAGTGGTAACTGGACATAGTAGAAACTAACAATGATATGCTAACTGGCAATTGAGAGGAAAATACAAATATTTATCCAAACAGTTGGTACCTTACTTTGTCCTTGTGCTTTGATTTCCATTATGACCGTTCCACATTTCTAAAAATGTGCAGCGCTGAAGTTGGGTTTTTTTTGTGTGCATGTTTTGGCTTCAACTCTCTGATTTTGCATTGCCAACTATCTTTTGACTGTACTGGCGAAGGAAGCATTATTTTTCCTTGAACACATTGGTCTGTGGTATATCCCACTATACACTACACCATTAATGCTCAGCCGGGCAAAATCTTCGATCACACAAAACCATTCCCACAAACCATTAATCGCTGCAAAACAGTTCGAAGTTTGAGGGAAAGTATGGGGTCCCAGCGCAAGTGACCATAACCATTTTAAGGGAGTTTAGGAGTTGCTCCTTATAGATGTTTTAAAACTATTTTGCAAACTCTGTATTACAAGTAAAATTGTTCTCAAGTCCGTTGGCCGGGCAGACTTACATCTCTGCCCGTCAAACAGAGGGTTTAGAATGTCATACTGGATTGTCTATAATATCAATGGGGATTAGGACTAAAGACCAGAAAGAAACCTTAGCAATACTAACCAGCCACCAGGTGATGAGCAACGACCACAGGTAGGGCAATTGGCAATGTTAACATTAAACCGTATTGCCAGTGTAATGCAAAGTGGCGTTGTATAGCAGAGGTCTGGCATGTGGTCGCCTTGTTGCATATAGCTCTATAAGAGAAGAGGAACGCTGCGTCAAATGGTGGGATGCGGGTGATGCACATGTGAAACCTGAGGTGTTGAGACCTGAGAGAGACTGAAAAGTTACAACATCCACCAGCATAGGCAAAACCGAAGTGAATGAAACGCTCCAACAGAGCACAATTTATGCATTTGCGCAGTCTGCACAATGTTGCATGCAGAGAGTCTGGGAGGTACAGTCTTCCCTGGACAGAATAGTGTGGGATGAATACATCCATCAGGCCAGGATCTCGCTGTAAAGGCAAAATAAATGCAGTAGGGGTGGACATGACTTGCATTGGGGCAGATCAGTGCAAGTGACAAGTAGGGTGACTGAAGCACATGAGTATCTGACCTTGAAGATGTTGTGGAAATCCTGAAGATGCATGCGGTGGACATCATTAAGAAAATGAAGACCCTGGAGTTTAGAGCGGACGAATGAGTGAATGGGTACATTCACTGTATCGTGTGATTGCCTGGTGGGGTCTGCACTGGGGATGGTGGGACGGGAGAAGAACCCTGGTACTGTTTATGGCTGGTTCATGGGTGTACTCAAGCCAGAATGGCTATTTAGTACATCAAAGTAGAGGGAGTGCATACAGTGCCTGCTTTCTGCTCTTGTCCTGGTGCCTTACTGATGCCCATCATTGCCAATTTCCAGAGTCCGTTGATAATCCTGGCATGTGCGAGGGGGGCGGGGGTCTCCTCCGCTGTAGTAAGAAAAATACAACACTTTTCTCTGACCACAGGATGCAGGATCACAAAAGAAGGAGATCTTTTGACTGTGCCAAGAGGCACCTGAGGAGATCTAAATGCACACATTTCCTGTGAAGCTTTCAAATTATGCGTAAACGTAGAACCTAGCATTGGATTAATCTATTAGTGGCCAAGGACTGGGTGGAGAAGCATGGTTGTGAATCCAGAAGGGCCGGGGCGCCAAACATCACATGGTTTAATGTCAATTAGTGGACCTAAATCCAGTGCAAGCCCTTGTGATGTATGCAAAGACAGGAATGCCATATTCTCTGCCAAGCAGTAATGGGAGGATTAACTGCTAATTATCTATAACCTATTTGCAAGTGAATGAACTAGCTTGATTTAAGTAGGTTCAGAATATGAAGTATTGGTACAAATTAAAACTTTAACTTGTATAAAAATATAAGGTGAACAATACACTTTGTCAGATACATTTTATATCTATTCATAAAAGTAGCTTGGATCACCAATTTGTTTTCAACACAGAAGGGCGTAGCGCATGCACACAAATGTGAAAAAGCAAACTGGATAGAGTAAGTCTTAAACAACCTATTGCTTACTACAGTGACAATCACCAATCAAGGAAAACCTATTATTTTTGGGAGAGGGCAAATGTAGTATCTCGCTTTCATGCGAACATTTTTCTGTTGTAACGTAGAAGTTTTGCGGCACTTGAATAATCTTTGTAATGCATATCTATTAGTATAGAGCTTCTAGTAGATAAGGTGTTGGTCAACCTACACAATTTGCACTCACATTAGCAAGTGATAATCACTCTTGGCAAGTAACAAATAGTGTGTTATGCACTGGTTGGCAATTGAGATTTATACCTGGATAGCTGCTTTTACATTTTTCCCTTTGGTGCTGATGATGTCTATCTGTTGCAGCTCCAGTTATCTATTAATTGTACAACAGTTCATTTGACTGTACATTCATTAACTATAGCTATGGAAATGTAGATATGCCTATGCAATAAAGTGGCAAGGTGTGCAACCATTAAACAAAGATGAATTTGAGTATGCAGTAAATAATACAGTTGTACAACATATTAGTATAGCTGTGCAAACTTCATCAAAAGTACCACTCAAGAACATACTCTGAATCAAGAATGCCACGGCATAAAATATAGTGGGGAAATAATCTAGGATTAACAATTAATCTGTAACACTAGGGGGCAAAGTACGGTGGGGCAACAATTAATGATGTGATTCTAGGGGGCAAAATCATGGTTGGGCGGACTCTCTTACCTTGTCATCGGGCAGTAGGGGTCTCTTGACTAAGCATTGTGGTAGGAACTGTGCTCAGAAGCCAGGCAAACTGGACATACTGTTTCCCTTACCCCTTTGCCGGTTGCATGGGCAAGGCTGCCATGGGGGTTTTGATTTTAGGGGATGAGTAATTGTGGGACCACAAGGAACACTAATTTGTGTCCTGGGAGGGTGGGTGCACAAAGAGGAGTGGTGTGTGAGTCAATGGAGGGGAAAATAGAGGTGCATCAATGCAGGATGTACAGGGAGCAAAGTGCAAGATGGGGTAAAGAATGTACGCAACTGGCAAAGAACCACCCACTGAAGGTCTTGCAAAGTGCTTTAGGACCTCAAAAAGTACACTGCTTCACCCTGGGGGTTGAATCCATGTCTGCCTTCTTAAATCCGGCCTCTTGCTGGGGCCACCTAGTCTATCTTTGCTGCTTCACAATTTTATTTTGGCATGCCCTGCAGTGTTAGTAGGCTGTTTGGCTGGTGTGTGTCACATCTCTGTCACACCACAGTAGCTCACCACTTCATTCTCTTTTCTTCTATGGTGCTTTGTGCGAGTATTCTCCTGGCAGGTGGAGGGGCTCCCTTAGACTTTTCTACTTTGGTGCCCCTCACTGCCGTACATTGCTGCAGTCTCTGCTGGAAGACCTGGCAATTTCCATCATTGTACTACAGCAGCAAAACATTTTTGAAGCTACAGGAAAAAGCAGCTCTGTTGGCTGCCCAAATAAAGAGCTGAATCCATATTGGAGATTCTCACTCCTTCTTCCTCTTATAGATTTGTATAAGGCAACAATGATTCCAACTTTGCTGTATGGTTATGAGATATGTTATTTGGCTGAGAAAATTGATTGTGATATTATGGCAAGCATCATTTGAAAAAAGCATTGAGCCCAATTGTATCCCGATCGTTGCCATTAGATATGAATTGGGTTTAACATTGATGACTGGCTGGGTGAACTGTAAAATTCATACTTTTTACACATCCATACTGAATTCATCTAGAAACTCCTATTTATATAGATCTAAGAAAGAATGCTCACGGGACACCAGGGCCCATGAAGAATTATATGATCCTTAGTGAGTCTATTCTGGGAAATACTGATCAAATAGCAGACACTTGTAAGGAATAACCCTTTGCAAACCAAAGAAGCTCTGTTTCGGAAAGAGTGGACCCAATACGATTGAGAAGATGCGCAATTATAAACTATTGTCTGTGATTAATAAGCCAATGGGAACTTTGCCTAGATACCTGCAAACATTTCCAAATGACTATTGGAGGATGCAGTTCCTTCGATTTTTACGTAACTTTGATACCTACAGGTGAAATTCAGTATACTCGTTCTTGTTTGTGAAACCCCTAACTTTGGGGTTCTATATAATCAAAAAGAAGGTATCCAAGCTTTAGAGCATTTATAGATTTCTTGACCAGCTCTTCAAATATTGAGATTGATATTGCTGGGCATATTTCTAGATATTGAGCAGTAGCTTACAACATAAGAGTCATGGAGGAGTTTGTCGAGTGGAAATGAGACCTCACTGTCAATAGATGTACTTAAATGCTGATATCCTATTAATTTGAATGAGTTTTAGATAGTGAAGGTTTTAATGATATTAACATCCGGCATTACTTTTGTAACTGTTCTATTAAATAATTGTATTGAATTTGCATGATTTTATGTCACTGCTTTGTACGTTTTTATAATGTATAAGGTTTACTGTGTTTAAACAATTCACATTAAAAAAAAATACAGCAGCAGTGCAGTCTATCCCACCATCATTTCTTCCAGGTGTGCTAACACTTAAGTTCATCCAATCTCTGCTGGCCTTGCTTTTTAAATTGCAAAGATTGAAGGTATGCAAAATTGCATCTAAAGTAACTGTGTACACGATAAAGCAAAAATACTTGTGTGCTTTTTTTAAATGTTGTATTCCCAAGTATCTGATGTGGGGTTTAAGTAGCACTGACCTAACCCGAAACAGCAGCTGACCGCTTTACTGGGGATTATTTCACTGACTAACATACGAATATGCCATAGGAATTGATTTTTTAAAGTAAATAATGTTAGGGTGCAGGAACAGAGATTATATTACAAGCAATAACAAGTATAGAGGTAGGACATCACCTGGCCAATTGGCAGAATAGCAGTTAGCGAGGTAAACTTGGACATTGGTGCGTTGAGTGAAATTCGAGAGTTTAGAGTAAAGGGCATGCACCAAACTTCTGAGTGGATTACATAGTTGACGTGTTGGATGAGTGGTTTTGAATGGTTTGAGCTACTTTGGGGAAAAACATATCTAGTCCCTGCTGATAACATTGAGAAGGTGGTCTTGTCCCTTGGTGCAGGGAGAAGGATTTCTGTATTTTCAGTCGGTCATCTTTGCTTGAGTGATAAGAACGTCACTTGGTTGACAAAATAGTTATGGTTCTTAGTTACTTGCTTTTTAGGTGCACAATCTTTTCAATCAAATGCATGTTTATTCATGCTCAGTATATTGGTATGACCCTATGAGAAGGTGGTGGATTTGGGAGAACAGATCCAGTCTTTGACCAATTTCTTTTGAGGGGTGGTTGACCATCTGAGTGAAACCCAAAGGGATTAGGACATCGACCTGGATATTGGAATCATCCAGGCAGAGGTGGCTCTTCATGTTGTATGCTCAAAGAGGAGTTTTTAAAGAGTTGGATAGTGAAAACACTTGTTTCATAGTTTTTTTGGGTTCAGTGTTAAAATGCTCTTGTGACATAAAAATGGCTAACAATCCTTTAAATGGTCTGATGTTTTGTTGCAGTTCCTGCTTAAAACCTGTTATCTACCCTGCCGCTTAGTGTGCGTAGTGTGCACATTACCCCTGTGAAACCCGCAATTTTTTGTGATGGCGACTCCTCATTTGTAGTCTGTTTTACACTACTTCAGTACGTTTTAGCAATTTTCAATGCAGATCGATTCCTGTCCCTAAGCATAGAAATCACCACCCCAATTGCACTTTGTGTCTATGCCCTTTCTCTCCCCCGCCCCCCAAAAAAAGTACGATTTAGTTTGTATAACTTCATGCCATGGTCTCATTTTTTTCGCTTTCTCAGTTGCAGGGAAATATGGCCGATATGAGATGGAGGATCGACGCAGCCGGCACTGCCCTTACCTGGACACCATTAACCGGTCAGTATTCATCAGGTAGCACTCTCCTATTGGAGAGGGTAACATTTGGGGCAGGAGCCTGGTGAAAAAAGATGTAAACTACTTTGGAAGTGTTTGTTGGGCGATGCTGCATTGTAGCAAGAAGGGAGACTGATTTTCAAACATTTGTGGAGATGGGGTCGTTTTCAGTGCTATACTTGTTTGTGATGTGTCGAAGTCGCCTGCTTGCCCCTGTGGACCACAGGGAGATTGACCCAGGGGGATGGGGTCACTACTTGTGCCAGCTGATGGGCATGGGGGGAGGTTTATCCAGCATCACTCTCCTGCTGTCCCCATCCCATGGAAGAGGCTAGTAAAATTCCCTGACCGTGGCCTGTACCAAGTGTCCATTCCCTACGCGTCCCACAAACTCATAGGCAGGCCAGACATGTTCTTAAGGGTTAAACTATGATCACACTCCTTGGAATAAACAGAAGGTTACTTCACCCTCCCCTATTAATAGAATCTGCAGCTTCCTTCAAACCAACCTCCAGCTTCAGTGTAGAAAAAGCTACATTTCGCTGTAATGGAAAACATTTCCATTCACTAGTGCTAGCCTGTGTGGCAGCTTTGTTTAAACATTGCCCAGAACATTAAAGAAATCATAACTTAAAATAAATATTTGGTCGGTGAGGGAATCCCGCGGATGTAATGTTACAAACCCGCAGCTTCCCGACCGGGGATTGTTCCATAGGACAAACTTACTGAAGCATTTTCACTCTGCAGAAAGTTTCTCTGCTGAGGATACAATGCAGCAGTTTCTCAATCACACACACTATTCATAAACGGAATATTGGTAAAAGCACGGTGCAAAATGTGCACACGCCACTAGCTTGTGACATTTGATTCTTGTCCAGTATGAATGGTGTGCTGTGTGTATGCATAGAATTGTGGAGGTGAGTGACATTTTTTTATGGCTCGCTAGTAGCTTGCAGCTTGAATTTTTACCCCCTCGGTAAACGCTTACTCGGTGTATTTCCAGCATTGAATTCACACCTTGGGAGAGCAAAGGTTTTATATGTCGGGCATTCACCTCCATAAGCTATCCTAGCACTGCAACAAAGCCAGGAAATCGGAGTGCACTGCCTCACCTTATGTCCCAGTGCAGGAATAGAACTGTCTTTATTTTGCGATAAAACTCCAGATCGTTCAAGGTAAGGTGGATAACCGAAGTTAGAGCAGTCCACAATTCAGCAGCCTGGGCTGAGAAGGAATGGCTACCACATCTTCTATATCTAGGGTTTGAATGATAAGCAATCCGGAGGATGCGTATACTATCAATCTTGTTGTGGCCATAACCCCCGGGCCGGTGACCCATTACTGCCTAAGATAATGCCCCCGGGGCCCAAAGTTAACAGAGGCCCCGGGGGCATTACCATTAGGCGGTAATGGGCCTGCCGGCGAGGGGGTTATTGCCATTAGTATTCTGTGGTTTGTAGCCCCGGGATACTAATGGTGTAATTAAACCTTTTTCAAGTGGCATTTCATTTGCAGTTGGAAAAGGCGCTGCACCAGTACGCGTTAGTTCTACAAACACTACAACGCGCGTACTGCTTCATTACTACGGATCAACAGGGCGCCATGTTAGACCAAGTTGATCTACATTTTTTACGTTTATGGCAACATGTGCAATGCAGTAATGTGCATTTTGTAAAGCAGATAAAAAGCATGTGCAATTTTGAATGGCAAGATATGCAGTAAAAAAGGATAAGCAGAGTGAAGGTGTTAAACTTTTATTGAGGCATGGGAAATTAGTAAGGTGTTTGAACAGTAAGTGCTATTTAACAAAAAACATGTACAGTTTATGGTAGTGATGAACAATGTAACATGGCATTTTGTGTGCATTAAAATATCATTGACCATTAAAGTAAACATTTCCATGAAAGGTGAAAGAGCAATTTGAAAACTGAGGGCTGGAGTCATTTGTAGAGGTGCTGGAAATGATGGTGGAGAATGAAGTAGAGGAAGTAGGTGCTGTGGCAGAAACTGCTGCATTGTGAAGTCGAACAGTGGTATGTGAGTTGGTCTGTATTTGTTGTACATATTGGCCCTTGTGGAGAATGGAAGACCAATCATTTTGTTGTGTGGCTTGTGGCTTCCAGTAATTGGAAATTGATAAGCATTTCTGTGCCCAGTCAGACATTATTTCTCTGGATTCCAGCCCAGCAATAGAAAGAAGTTGGATTGCGGTGTCACGAATGCAGTGATTGGTGTATACTTTAATTAGATGTGCACGTTCACTAATGCGTTGCATGAAGGCGGCAAGAGTGTTTTACACAGTGGACGATTGGTATGATAGGATATATTTTATTTATATTGTGCTCATACACCAGTGATTCAGAGTGCGAGAAGGCGAAGGAGGGGCACAGGGGAGAACAAAACGATTTTACTAGGCCCAGTGACATTGAGAACATGCAAGTGCATGGGAGAGGGTAAAAGTGCATGAGAGGGGGGGGAGAAGTGGAAAGTGCGGGTCAAGGGAGAAAACAGATAAATAATAAAGGCAGCAGACCGTGGTTGTGCAGCCAGCAACATGCTGGATTTAACGCAGCAGACAGGGTGTGTCTGATAAGTGCAAATAAAAGAAGTGGGGGGGACTGTATGATATGATATGATATGGTATTTGTAACGCGCCTATACACGAGTGTTTCAAGGCGCGACGAGGCAGGGAGGGGGGGAAACAAGGGGAAGACAGACAAACGATCCTACTAGGCCAGGTGTCATTCAGATCGCGCAAGTGCAGAGGTAATGGGAAAAGGAGAAGTGCAGGGGGAGGAGGTGGGGGGGAAAGTGCAATACAGGGTAAGTAGCGTAATAAAATAATAAATAATAAATAAAAGGGCCAGCTGGTGGCAAGTGCGAGGTAAGTGCAGAGCAAGTGCTGGGAAGGCGGCTGTAGGGATGCAGTGACAGTCCCGCAGTGCAGGCGGAGCCAGGGAGGCAGTGCAAGTGGAGAGTGGCTGGGCCCTGGGCCGAGGTCACAGAGTGGCCCAGATGCAGGTTAAGTGCAGACTTCGAAGGGGAGTTAAGCAGGTTTAGCAGGGGAGAGGGAGAGAGAAGGCAGAAGCGAAGAGGAAGGTTTTGAGGTGCTTCCGGAACCGGAGATGGTTCTCCTCAAGTTTCAGGGAGGCAGGAAGGCTGTTCCAGAGGGAGGCCCCTGCTGCGGAGAGAGATCTGCCCCCAGCTCGTTGCTTCGAGAAGCGGCTGACCATGAGAGAGTTGGAGACGGATGAGCGAAGGGCTCGTGAAGGCAGATATTTAGGAAGAGAGAGTTGAAGGTATTGTGGCCCCAGGCCCCAGAAGGCCTTGTGGACAATGCAGAGGGTTTTGAACTTAATCCTCGCAGCCACTGGGAGCCAGTGAAGAGATTTCAGTCCTGGAGAGATACGGTCCCTGGGCTTAAGGCCAAGGACAAGTCTCGCAGTTCTGTTCTGGATAAGTTGCAGAGGGCGGAGAGTGGAGGCAGGCAGATTAAGATAGAGGCTATTACAGTAGTCCAGCCTTGAGAGAACCAGGGCTCGGGAGACAGTGAGCTTCTGGGGGAAGGAGAGGAAGGGAAGAATACCTCTGAGGAGGTGAAGCTGGTAATGTGACTTCTTATGGGTACAGTTACAGACACCAGTGCAAGGGGTGGTCCGGAGGCAGTGCACGAGGATGGCAGAGTGATCAGGTACCTGGTCCCGGAAGACAGAGGGTAGGCCAGGTGCACAGTGCCAAGAGAGAACAGATCAGCAGGGAAGAAGGGGGGCGAAGGCAGAAGCAAAGAGGAAGGTCTTGGGATACTTCCGGAACCGGAGATGGTTCTCCTCAAGTTTCAGAGTGGCAGGGTGGCTCTTCCAGAGGGAGGCCCCAGCCGAAGACGGAGATCTACCCCAGCTCGTTTCTTTGAGAAACGACTGACCCTGAGGGAGTTGGAAGTAGAGGAGTGAAGAGCTCGAGAGGGGAGGTATTTGCAGAGGGAAAGCTGAAGGTATTTTGGACCCAGACCCCAGAAAGCCTTGTGGACAATAAATAAGGTTTTGAATTTAATCCTTGCATCCACTCGGAGCCAATGGAGAGATTTCAGATCTGGAGAGATACGATCCCAGGGCTTGAGGCCAAGGACAAGTCTCGCAGTCCTGTTCTGGATTAGTTGCAGAGGTCGTAGAGTAGAGGCAGGTAGATTCAGAAAGAGGCTGTTAAAATAGTCCAACCCGGAGAGAACCAGAGCTTGGGAGACAGTGAG
The DNA here is from genome assembly GCF_040938575.1 of Ambystoma mexicanum. Taxonomy (NCBI): domain Eukaryota; kingdom Metazoa; phylum Chordata; class Amphibia; order Caudata; family Ambystomatidae; genus Ambystoma; species Ambystoma mexicanum. Next base: position 1,133,499,709 of record NC_090932.1, on the reverse strand, counting down.
CTTCTGGGGGAAAGAGAGGAAAGGAAGAGTACCTCTGAGGAGGCGCAGTAGGACGTTTGACTTTTTAGAGATATCAGAGATGTGGGCGGAGAAGGAAAGTGTGGAGTCAAAGATGAACCTGAGGTTCTTAGCCTCACAGGTGGGGGTAGGAGGAGGGCCAAGGGAGTCAGGCCAGAGAGTAAGGGGAAAGGAGGGTGAAGGTGTGCAGATGAGGAGGATCTCTGTCTTGCTGGCACACCAATCTTGAATGGCAGTTAGGCAATCAGAGATGAAAGGAGAGATGTCCGAGGGCAGCCTGAAAATGAGTTGAGTGCTGTCCGCATAGCACTGGAAATTGGAGCAGAAAATAGAAATGCAGTGGATGAGAGTTGCCAGGTATTGGTTGAAGAGCCATGGCGAGAGGTTACACCCCTGGGGAACACCACAGGCTGAGAGGAAGGACCCAAGTTGGACTTGGGAGGGTCGATTAAAGAGGAAAGAGGTCAACCAGGCCAGAGCCTGATCGTTGATAGCCAGATTATCATGGAGACGGTTGAGCAGGATGGTATGGTTGACCGTGTCGAAGGCTGAAGAGCGATCGAGTAGGATGAGGACAGAGGGAATGTTTGTGTCCAGGTTGGAGAGCAGATCTTCATGGATGTTCAGGAGAGCGGTTTCTGTGCTTCTGGCAGTGCTGAAGCCAGACTGGTGGTCGTGGAGACAGCCAACAGAATCTGAATGAAGGTTAAACTGAGAGATGGCCAGCTTTTCCAGGAGTTTACAGAGAAAAGGAGTAATGGAAATTGGGCCGGACAAGAAGAATCGGCTGTGCGTTTCTTGAGAAGAGGATGCACAAGGGAGTGCTTCAGAGGGGAGGGGAAGGATCCAGAGGCAAAGGAGTGGTTGTAGAAATCGGCAAGGGCCGGAGCGATGGTATTCATGTGGTCCTTGATGGTTTTAGTGGAACACAGACTAACCTGTTTTGGCAAGGATTTCATAGTTCGGACTTGTCTAACGACCTTGTCAGGGGAGAAAAGAGGAAAGTAAGATAAAAAGGTTGTGGGGTGGCTGAAGGAGGGTCAGCATGCACAGTTGGGGAGGGGAGAGGAGGTGAAAGGGAAAGGGAGTAGAGGGTGGACAGGATGTCCTGGGTTTTTGAGATAAAGTTGGAGGCTAGGGCATTGCAAAGAGCCTGGGAGGCAACAGGAGGGGTAGAGACTGCAGCAGGGTTGGCTAGCTCCTTGCAGATTTTAGAGTTCGGCCGAGTTGTTTCATGCCGCATAGAGACAGGTTTGAATGTGTACTCTTCTTGGTGAGGACAGAGTCTGTATTGCCTTTGGTGAAGGCAACAGGCCAGTCTGTTAGAGGCTGAACAAGAAGCCCTCCATTTCCTCTCAGCCGCCCTACACTTGTGTTTAAGAATAGCCAAGTCAGAGTCAATCCAGGAATTGCACTTGGCTTTGGACTTCAAACAGATCCTCATGACATGGGCAAGAGCATCAAGAGTATCAGAAATGGAAGAGTAGAGCAGGGTAAGGGCAGTGTCAGGCTGTGAGTCAGCCATAGGTGGCGAGGGGGGAGAGAAGGTGGCGGTGAAATCCTTAACTGACACACGCTTCATGGGCCGGATGTCCGAGAAGGTAGGTGTTAATGTTGGGGTTGGCTTGGCCTGGGGGAGAAGAGAGGGAAAGATGAGAGGAGGGAATGATCGCTCCAGGAGAGAGAAGCTTTCAGGGGGATGGAGATGGGGCGGTCAGAGGAGATCAAGACATTGTGTGTGCCCTGCAGAGTGAGTCGGGCCAGAGGGGAGGATGGACAGGGAGAGGGAGTTTCAGAGGTCACGGAAGGAAGACTAAAAAGGAGGAACGAGGAGAGTCGAGATGGATTTTGTGTGTGTGTGTGTGTGTGTGTGTGTGTGTGTGTGTAAAAAATATATATTTCTGAGGCTTGTTGAATCTGCTTAGATCACATGCTGTGCATAGGCCGACATCTAGTGGAAGCTGCGGAGTATAACAGTTTGTTTTTCGAAACTCGAACATGGGCGTCGACACAGGGCGTGCCAGTAATACTATCCCTAGTGTGACGTCCACTGTACCCATGATCCCTCACGCGTCTAGGACCCTCAGATTGTTTTTTTCCGCCATACTGGTCGGAAGCATTCCGCTGAGTTCCCTGGCCTTAGCCATACTTTTGCTAAAATATTGTTATATTTCCCCATCCCAACGTAGAGTCACCGAACGTCCACACTCGACACCGGCACAGAGAAAGAATCGACCGTCGAGAGCTGCACGACGGATTTGGGCCTAGGAAGGCCTCTGGCCTCGGCCCTGCAAGTAGGGAGAGTGGGGGGTGGACATACTCTACACTCTTTTGGTATATAGGTACATTCTTATATATTCCTACACTTATTAGCCCGCTGCCACAAGGTGCGTATGGAGGATACCCCTTTCCAATTTTGCCGCAAGTACTCTTGGGTTGACAGACACGCCACGTGCAATCTCTGCTTACCGAGGGACCACCCCGAAGGTTAACTGCAGAGCATGTAGTAGGTTCAAACCGAAAACACTCAAGGACCGTTCGATCAAGCGTTGGGCCCACTACGCCAGGCGTCAAGAGGCCATGGCAGCGTAGGGCGCCGTCAGCGATGGCAGCGACGCCGTGCTTTTGTCCTTAGATTCCCCAGTAGATAAAGAACCCCCGGTTACCGACTCCCCTGTCGATAACCAGCCTCTTTTGAATGAAGTGCTGTCCAGAGCGGCAGAACACTTCCACATTGACACCCAGGGTGCTCAGGAAGAGAGGGATTTTTCCGAGGAGTTAGTGGGAGAAAGGAGACTTGTTGCCCAGGCCATCCCTATCCATAAGTGTATACAAAGGGGGATAGACCCTTCCCTTGTTAATCCCTATCTCGCTAGGGCGGTAAACCCCAGAGTTGAGAAGCTTTTCAGGGCAGCCCAAACAGACCCACTGTACATAAGAGGGCATCTGAAACCAGACTCCCTTGTAGTTACTAACATCCGTAAGAGGGCGACAACACCCTTGTCATCGTCGAAAGCTCCTCCCGACAAGGAGAGCAAGAAGATTTATGGCTTGGGCAGGAAAGTAGCCTCCACTTCCGCCTACCAGGCAAGGATTGCCAACTCCACCACCCTGCTGGCGAGTTACAACTGCCACCAGTGGGAAGAAGTCACGGCACTCATAGATTCCGCCTCCGAACCCTTAAAAAGCCAATTGGCACGAGTATCGGCGGAAGGAAGAGCCGTGTCCGGTTGCATATTGAAAGCAACCTTGATAGACAAACCGGTGGAGCCGGATCTATTGTTTGGAAAGGCGGTCGAGGACGCGCTGAAAAATGCCAAGGACGAGTATGAGACACTCAAATCCCTAGGCCAGCTAACCAATAAACCCCCTAACCAGAGAGGGAATGGCAATTTTCGTCACCCACACAGACAAAATTCCCAGAGAGGGTCTAACTATTTCCAGGGGCAGGGTACACAATGGAACAACAGCCAGCAGTCTACCCAGGGTTATGGCAGGGGTAATAAGAGAGGGCGTGGTAAGGGTAGAGGCAGCCCCAGTAGAGGCGGCGGCATGCCTCCACCAAAACAGTGACATTCCGTTCAGGGTCCCTTCTCACACATCACCAGTAGGGGGACGCATTTCCAACTTCACCCAAGCTTGGGAAGGGATCACTTCAGACAGATAGGCGCTGTCCAGTGTCCGCAGGATACTGCATAGAACTGTTAGATCGTCCCCAAAACCACCCTCCACGACAAAGAATACATTCGTTGGACCACCAGAAGATCCTCCTCGAGGAGATTGTCAATCTTCTAGCAAAGGACGCAATAGAACTCGTCCCGGGACACCAGGTAAACAAGGGTATTTATTCAACTTACTTCCGGGTGCCAAAAAAATATTTGATAATGCGCCCAGTATTGGACTTGCGGCCTGCAAACAAGTATGTCAAGCCCCAAAAATTTTGCATGACTACTCTCCAAGAGGTAATCCTGATCCTAAAAAAAAAGGGGGGATTACATGGCAACATTGGACATGAAAGATGCCCATTTTCATATTTCCATGTTCCCAGCGCACAAAGTACTTGTGCTTCAAGGTGGACCGTCGGCACTACCAGTTCCCTTCGAGATAGCCCCAGCTCCAAGGGTATTCGCCAAGGTACTGGCGGTGGCAGCGGCATACCTACGCAGGAAGGCAATCCCGGTGTACCCTTACCTGGACGACTGGCTCATCATGGGGGAGACCCCAGTAATTTGCAGAACAAACATTCAAAGGACGATCGACCTCCTCTTCGAATTAGGGTTCTCAATAAACGAGAAGAAGTCAAGTCTGGTGCCAAGCACCTCCAAACAATTCCTAGGAGCTATCCTAGACACGCAAGAGGGGTTGACCTTTCCATCAGAGGAAAGAATTCGGAATATACTGCTGCAAATTTCGCAATATCAGGCCAGTCGCCAGATAACATGTATTTACCTGGTCCCCCATGCGGGCCTGCGCATGCGTCCCATGCAGGAATGGTTGGCAAAACAGTGGTCTCAGGCAAGTTGTCAGTGGGGACGATCTAGTGGTTGTTTCGCCAAAACTGGTACAAAGCCTTCACTGGTGGACAAGAGAAAATCTGTCCAAGGGGAAACCCTTTTACGATCCCGAGATGCAGGCGGTAGTCACTACCGATGCATGCCTGACAGGGTGGGGAGCTCACCACCTCCACCACACAGCTCAGGGTCTCTGGTCTCACTCAGTGGCCAAGAATTACATCAACCTGCTAGAGCTTCTGGCAGTATTCAGAGTGCTTCAAGCGTTTGAGCCCTACCTGCTGAATCTGTCAGTGCAGATCCGGACGGACAGCACTACAGCCATGTTTTACCTAAACAAGCATGGAGGGACTTGTTTGCCAAATCTGTCCAAGCTTGCCCAGAAAATTTGGATATGGGCACTCAGACGGAAGATCTTCCTGTCATCTCAACATGTTCCAGGGGATCTAAATTCTCTGGTGGATGCTTTGAGCAGAGATCTCCTCCCAGAGGAACACGAATGGTGTCTACACAGAGAAATCGTAGAAGATATCTTCTCTCAGTGGGGTTTCCCCACTATAGACCTATTCGCCACAAGCAAAAGCAGACAGTGCCCAGGATTTGCATCCAGGTTCCCCCAGCCAGACTCCCAGGGGAACGCCCTGTGGATGAACTGGTCAGGGATGTTTGCGTACGCTTTTCCACCAACGCCTCTCATCAGGAAGGTGGTCAACAAGATGAACAGAGAGTCAATGACGCTCGTCCTAGTTGCTCCCATGTGGGCGAGACAACCATCGTTCCCACACCTACGCAGACTAGCGGTGTGCGAACCCATCAAACTCCCGGGCTGATACAACCTACTGTCCCAGCACCAAGGTCAAACAGTGGATCCTCAACCCAACTCAATGAACCTAGCAGCATGGCTCCTGTAGTCATAGAGTTCGGACATCTCAAATTATCTCAGAGGTGTATGGACATCCTAAAGGAATCTCGGAAGCCAAACACGAGGCACTGCTACTTTGACAAATGGTGCCAGAATAAGCAAGTCAACCCAGTTGATTTCACTCCTTCCACAATTGTCACATACATGCTCCACCTGCTGGATGCAGGACTAGTATTTAACTCACTGAAGGTATACCTGGCAGCGCTGTCAGCATACACCACATCCCATAACAATGTGTCGTGGTGGAAGATACCAGTGGTTAAAGCTTTCATGGAAGGAGTAAAGAGACTTCATGGAAGGAGTAAAGAGACTTCACCCTCCTATTTCAAACCCACCACCAGGATGGGACCTTAACGTGGTGCTATCTAAACTCATGGGCCCCCCCATTCGAACCCATGCATAAAAGCAGTCTCAAACACCTGACTTATAAGACAGCCTTCCTAGTAGCAATAACATCTATAAGAAGGGTCGGTGAAATTCAGGCTCTGCCAGTGCAGGATCCATTCTTTACAGTTCATAAAGATAAACTGGTTTTACGTACACACCCTAGGTTCTCACCTAAGTTTATTTCTAAATTCCACGTGAACCAGTCCATCGAGCTTCCGGCTTTCTTCCAAGACCCACAAAGCTCGGCTGAGGTGAAACTACATACCCTAGATGTGCGTAGGGTTGTCCTCTACTATGTAAACAGGACCAGACCGCTAGGGAAAACAGATCAGCCGTTTGTCTCCGTAGCTACAGGCAGAGAGGGAGATCGCATCTCTAAAGGTGCCATCTCTAAGTGGATTGTTAACTGTATCCAGCTGTGTTACTCTCTTTCTGAAAAATCTCTGCCTTTCACGCCAAGAGCCCACTCTACTAGAGGCACTCTGGCTTTCATTGCAAATGTACCCCTTGACCCCATTTGCAAAGCAGCTACTTGGAGCTCTTTTCACACTTTTACTCAGCACTACTGCATTGACACCTGTTCCAAGACAGATACTCAAGTGGGACAAGCGGTTTTAAAACATTTATTTGCTCATGACCCTTTCCACATCCCACCTCCTTCTTCTAACGCTGCTCGCTAATCTATGCACAGCATGTGATCTAAGCAGATTCAACAAGCCTCAGAAGAGATACATTACTCACCGTAATCGTATTTCTGATGCTTGTATCTACTTAGATTGACATGCGACCCACCCTTCCTCCCCTCTGAGAGAAGGCGCATGGATGCTTGTAGTCTTATCTATCTATCTGCTTGGATTATCTGTGTTCACGCTACTCCTCATGCTACCTCATGCCAGAAAAAATACAATCTGAGGGGGTCCTAGACGTGCGAGGGATCATGGGTACAGTGGACGTCACACTAGGGATAGTATTACTGGCACGCCCTGTGTCGACGCCCATTTTTGAGTTTCGAAAAACAAACTGTAATACTCTGCCGCTTCCACTAGATGTCGGTCTATGCACAGCATGTGAATCTAAGCAGATACAAGCATCAGAAATACGATTACGGTGAGTAATGTATCTCATATATGAGACACACTCTCTCTACTACAGATGAGGCATTTTAAAGAGGACTAGGCCTCTGTGGGAATGATAGAGGGAGGGCTACCCCTCCACCAGACTGGGAGGATCTGGGTGCGGAGAGGATCTTGTAGCCATCAGGGAGGAGAGTGTGAAAGCTTGTGACAGAGCTGGCCGTGAACCATTTTTCCGTAAGAGCACGGTGTTAGGCAGAATCCTGTGCAGTGCCCTTAGGGACCACTACACACACAATTAAGACTACAAGTGCTGGTACAATTTCACCTTTGGTACAAGTCTGTACTACACAGAAAAAATGGTAGCAATGCCTGAGCAGCCAGACTTATCTCAAGAGCAAATGAGCAGTAGTAGAGATTACGCAAAGGACTACAATTACTGTGACTCAAGCAAACACTGACTCAAGGTTTCTGGTTAAAAAGTAGAAGTACATTTATTTTTAAACCATCTGTTCACAAAACACTTCACTTCTATTAAATTACAACCACACTCCAAATATACTAGACACAACCAATTCCCCTTGTGCAGATCAATTCAAGGTAAGTATATTGGGATTTAACAGACCGGTGTTGTGGAACAAAGACGTTACCGTGGGTTAATACGCGCCGGTTTTACGAAAGAAAGGCGTACCCGCGAGAAGAAATGTTACCGAAGTCAAACACACTTAGCACATGAATTAACACAAGAGAATAGGAGATAAAAATCATAGGCAATACTTTCGTCAAGGCAAATAGAATCAGAGGATACTTCCTAAAACGTAGATAAATATCAATAGGCCTGCGCCAGTGTCAAATGGAACAGGGGTCCTGTTGTTGAGGATCACAAGGTTAGAACAGTTCACAATTTGAGATTGCTAGGAGTACTTAAATATTGTCAAAAGGGAAGCAAAAGTTATAAGAGGGAAGGAAGACCAGGACAAGCCTTTGGTGAGGAAAAATGGTTCTCCCCAATTCCTCAAAGTTGGACACAGTACCTTATTCGTTTGAAGAAAAGCTGGTTCTACGGCAGTTGTTCCTGGTAGTTCCTGCAGACTCATGGTTCCTGGAGCTTTAGTCGTGGGGACAAGGACGACGACTCTAGCGATCGGCACTACCCAGGAATGAGGCCAGCAGCAGCGAAGCAACAGTGAATAAAAGGTGTGCTCCTTTAAAACAGGAGAGGCTCTTCAGATGGCTATCCGGACCACTACAGCTGTGTGCAGCGATTTCGACCAAGAAGAGGATCCTCGGGTTGTTGAAGGTGAGCTGGTTGATCCCACCAGGCTCATGGGAAGAAGACTCCGGACTGGATCTTCTCTGTCGTTGAAGGGTAGATAGCTCAGGACTGCAGCAGGGCATCACTGGGATTTGGGAGTTGCAGCAGCCGTCTTCTTCTACGCTTCTCTTCGGTTCTTGCAGTTCCAGTGGCGACTCTGACTTCTAGCCCAAGAGTCCTGCCTTTTATGCCAAAGTCACACAGCCTGGCTGTCAATCACTCAGCAGGGGGGTTGTCCGGCCCGGACAACCACCTCAGCCAATCGACACACAGTGCGACTTGGATCTCCAAGGAGACCCTGTGCAGGGGGTGACTAAACCCCTCCCTCACATTCAGCCCACCCAGACACCCAGACACCAAAGGAGGGCTTCTGGACAGAAGCCTGCCAAGGGCTTCTGGACAGAAGCCTGCCAAAGGTTGGTGAACAAAGAAGGCAAACCTGGTTTGGCGCGAAAAGTAAAACACAAGAAGGACTTTAACAAAAAGAAATGGTGATAAAACCCGACCAGAGCCAAAATAAAAAAGTATTTGGTCAAGCGGGTTTAAGTTCGAGGCTAATACAATGGCCTAAAACAGTACCACGTTTATATACTATAATCGCGGTAGAAAAGATAGGGTAGGTACCCTGCCACTAGCCAAGTCTTAGTGTTAAGGGAGCGAAACAAAGCTCCAAGAGGTGCAGACAAAAGGAGTAGGAATTAACCCTTTCCAATACTCCATATAAGATGGGGTGTGCTGGGTCTGCAGTTTAAATGACTACATAAAGTAAATGGCAACTTAACCTGTTTCTGGGGGACAGTAGTCAGCCCCATAAAAATTGAGTCAGTGGGAAGTGTTGGAGACAACCCTGTGTCACTGCACTGAAGGTGCTGTGTAACACACACAAAACGTTGGGCTCATGGAATGGTGTGGCTCCAGAGCCCAAGATCACACAAACAGTAGAAATACACAAGGCAAAACACATGTAAGAGTGGGAAAAAGGTTCACACTCTTACCAGGTGGAAAAAAATAAACCCCAGAAATCCAGAAAAGCTGCTGAGGGACTCACTAGGTAAGGGAAATTAGCCATAAATGAGAATTCTCCCTAACACTAGGACATCAAGGTCTAGTTCTTTAGGTAGGTGGCAGATGTCAGAGGGGTGTTTGACAGCAGAGCGAGAGTTGAGAGTCGCAAGATGAAGAAGGTTGCCAGCCATAAAGACCATCCGGGGAGGGGTACAGATCAGATGTAGGCGGGGCAGGAGAGGAGGGGAGAGAGTGCAAGCTAGCCATGGGTGAAGTGGAGGGGACAGCAGGAGATGAGAGGAAAATGATGAGACGAGGGAAACGCCTAGCAAAGAGGAGATGGGCCTGAGGACCTTGGACCATGACGGTGCCATTAAGGTAGACATTAATGATGACTTAAGAGGAGTCGAAGGAAGCCATGAGAACTTCCCAGTGAGTGCCACCCTTAATGGGAGAGGAGGAAATGGGACAGAGCACAGAGATCATATGAAGAGTCCATAGATCTGGCGAAGGAACGACAGAGGATGTTGGTGAGGGTCTGCCTGGAGGAAGCATTACAATAGGTGTCAGCAATGGGAAGACCAGGGTTGGATGCCACAATATCCTTTTTGAACTTCTTCCTGCCAGACTTAGTGAGAAGGGAAGGATAGTCAATGGAGAAGCACTTTAAAAAGATAGGGGAGACCGTAAGCACCATGGGAGTGGAAGCAAGGGAAGGAGGGAGAAGCGGGGGGGGCTAAGGCAGGTAGGTGTGGAACAAAAGAGCATGGTGAGGTCACTGGGCTGGCAAGTTACAGAGAAGCAACAGTTTACAAGCAAAGTACAGAGAAATGATCAAAAACAGTAAAATTTGACTTTCAAGCAAAAGCAAAAACAGCAACATTTGACTTTCAAGAAAAAACAGCAAAACTTAACTTTCAAGAAAAAAGCTGAAACCGTAAAATTTGACTTTCAAGTAAAAACAGAAGAATTTTACTTTCCAATTAGGGAATCGGATGTTAGCAAAGGGTTTTAAGAAGCACTGCGAATCAGAAAGACAACATGGGAGAAATAGGCAGAAAGAACAGTGATAGTCAAAGGTAGGAGTGAGTCTGGAAGGGGGAACTAACCCATAATTCAGCAGGTAACCATGTCAAGGCAGTCCTGATTTTTAGAAGAGCGAGGTGGCAGCCTCGTTGTAATTAAGCTGCTAGGATGCAGGGAGGGCCCCAAGTCCAGAAGCGTCCTGGTAGCAGACAGGGCCCTTAGGAATGTGCCTTTGATGAGGGGGCTGGCTAAAGCCTGCTGGTCCCCAGTTGGCTGGATGAAACACTCTGCAACCAATCACCGTGCAGGATAACAGGAAGGCAGTACAAACGCAATGCAACGGCACAAAAGGAGCAGCGGCCATCCTGAAGGTGCTATATGTAATCCAGGTAAGCGGGCACTAGTGAAGCAACACAAAGGGTTTTGCAGAAACGGGCAGCTCGTGATGATGGGAAAGACTGCCAGCCGGCGCGGTCACATTGCGTGGCAAAATAGTTATTTTACACAATTTTTCAAAGCTTGTAACTTACTTTCAATTTTCGATGCAAAAGTCTTCTAATTGCCCCAGATGGTGCAGCAGGAGCAACATTGTGCACCAACCTCAAGTGGGCGCCAGCAACGGCCCGGCACGGCCACGAGAGGGTCAAACGGATGGAAAGGTGATGAGGTGTAGGCCCTCGCAATCCACAGAGAAGTTTGGTGTACCAAATTTGTTAATCTTTGCATTGGTTGTGGATGAAGCGACGAGCCGTTACAAAAAAACATGCTGCGTCTGATTGTGATTTTGAGATGTGTAGGAGGAGAGATTTGACTGGACAGTTGGGATCGGTAGCAATAGTGTACATTCTTCCTTGAAGGTTACTTCGTTGTTGGTCAAATAGTTTGTGGTGGTTCTTTGTTAACCCGTTGTATGTAAATGTGGCATATTGTTTGCCATTTTCATCTGTTTCTACCTGGAAAGCATTAGGTTGCCGTAAACGAAGACCTTCACGTCCTCTTCTTGCAAAATGTATTTGTATGTCAAACCATACTTTGTAATGTAATGTTTGTGGAAAGGCTGTATTGGAAATGCTGCATGAACGTAGCCTAGAAAGGTTGCTGGAGGTAATTGATTCATGTTGAGCTTGGTCTTATCCATTTCGGCACAGTCTTTTAATTATGGCGATGAATACATTGTTTGCAGCAGTAAATTCCGCAGTTTGCATGATGTTTATATTTCTGCTGAATGGTGGATTGTTGAGGTGATGGTTTATACCAGATCGTGGAGAGATGAGACTTTGCAGTTGGTATTCTGTACCATGTACTGTGCGCACCTCAGCATAAAATGAGCCTAGATGCGAGGCCAGAGTATGGAGTGGTTGCATCTCAAACAAAGTTGTATATCCTTTTTGTGCAAGCCAGCCTTTCAATGTGTCAACTTCCCATTTGGTTGCACATTGTGTGTTTTTCTCACGTCTATTCATTTCCAACAAATCAAGGTCTTCATTTGCCACTGAAATATTTCTGCCTGCAATGTTACTTGTGACCGCTGTATTCATGTTACTTTGAGAGTTTCTACTAGTGGCTGGTCCTTCTTCACCTTCCATGAATTACGATTGAAGCCACTCCTTGACGGAAAGATTGCCGGTAATGGAGAAGTTTATTACTGCGTTGTCCAGTCATTTTCCAGGTAGCTGCACAGCTTCCAAGTGGTTCAAACGTGAGGCGAAAGCTGTTTCCTGAAAGTGGCTATTTTCAAAGCCACAGCGCGTTGTGGCAGACTCGCAGGTTCTGCAAGTGTATTTAGGGAAATGGCGATGTACGGTGGTGAACCAAGAAGCTTCACTAGATCTGGCATGCGATGCACGCAAATGGGTACACAGGATTACACTGTGGTATGGCTTGGAATTGAGCCAATCCACATTAAGTGTATCCAGTGGCATTGATGCGCCGGGTACTAATGGTGTATATTTCTGAAATAAAAAATGGGGCCCAATTGACAAAGGCTTTGTGAACTAGGCTTGGTGCCTTTAAACTGGAAGAGTCTTCCCTAATAGCAATTGTTGCAGGTCATGAAGGGCTGGTGGAATATGGTCTCTGCAATCTAGCTGCTGAGTTTTGTATTTTTTGAAGCCTATGCACTGCTGTTTTGGGTAATCCCAGGTACAAAACACCAGGTGCATAAATCCAGACAGCTAGAGATCAAATCATTAACTATTTGAACTTTCTGAGATAAAATAATCCAGAATTCTCCTTTTGAAATGCAGAGTTTGAAAAAGCAAGATCTAGATCAGAGTGTTCATTGACAATGATGAGTTGAAACCAACCCAGAGATTTCTGACATTGCGGGCAGGGGTGGGACAAAGCCCAAGGACCGAAAGCCAGTGATTTTCAGAGCAAAAAGGGAGTGCTGAAATCTGTTGAATGTCCTGTGTCAAATTGCTGCAGAGTAAAATGTCAGTCATTTGTGCATTGCATTTGAATAGATTTGGACATGAAGAACCAGCTGTCATCAGCATGCATATAGAACATGAGGCCACATGAGTGGACGAGATCTGCAACTGGCTTCATATAGATGTTAAACACTAGTGGACCTGATGTGGAACCCCACAAGTTATTGCCTTTGCTGTTACTTCTAAAGTAGGCAGGACAACTGGTTCAACCTTGGTTGATAGAAATTATCTATGGCCAGACTACTGAAGCATCCCAAAAGGGTGGGATGGTCAACGGTACATAAGGATGCTGACAAATGTAATAATATCAGAGCCACTACACCCCCTTCGCTCATCACAGCAGGCGAGGTTCCGCCCTCCGACACATATGCTGTATACTACGAGCTTCAAACAATAAATCCAGTGTTGGAAGCCGTTCTCGGTGGGTGATCCGCCTCATGCCTGCATCCGATGCCTGAGAATCCGTCATTTGGTGAGTTCTTGTATGTACTACAGTAGAATTAGGGTGCAAAATGTGCACCCTCCAATAGTCATTTGCTAGTGATATTTGATTGGCGAGTAAGACCTGATGCGCTTGTGTATATGTCTAGAATGGAGTCTAGAATTGAGGTGGTGAGCGATTATTTTGTAGCCGGCTAGCAGCTTGCAACTTGTGTTTTTTTTCCCCCCTGGTAGAATTCCCCTGAGGTCTCTTTGTAGCCTCCTTCTTTCCATTTCAGAGCTGGGACGGGTACCAGCGGTGTTCAAAGACTTTGTAGAACCAGGAAGGAGATGTCTCTTCAGGTAGGGTACTTTTTTGGCACTTGCTTTCCGGTATTAAGGTGAAAATCGCATTCCCAATTAAGGGGTTGGGACGAATCCAGGGAATTCCTCTCTTATCCTCCAGGGGGAGACAACCATTTGGGACTAGGGAGATGAGCTGGCTACTTTTAACACCCCCTTTAGGGCACAAGAAATCCCCAAGCAGGGATTTTAATTAACCTCCTTTTAACACAGGGACCCAATTGTTTATTGGCTAAATGCGTGTTCCTTGTGAATACTGTGTAGGACCCTTTTCTAATGAATGGTATGGCTTTTGACTCCGCTGTGATGATCTCTTCAAACAAATAACTAAAACAAACAATGGCCCGCTCTTCTTACAGAGTGTAACATACGACTAGTGGGACTGGCATCGAGAGAGAAGGAAATCCTGCAGTTAGCCTCCGGAGTGAAAGCTCTCCCAGCAGGCAGTAGCGTGCAGAAAGAAGCATAGGATCCCATAAGAGGTCAGCCGCTCCTGTGCGTATGTAGCAGCAAATCCTTGACCGCTACCACGAAAGAAGCCAAACTGCAATGGGTGTGGCTGACCAGTGTCGGGAGCAAAGCACACTGAGGACCCATCGAACACCGATGGAAAGAGGCGGATGCGATGGACAGACGTCGAAGAGTGCAACAGAAACTCAGAAGCGGTTTCACAATAGCCAAGGAGAATTCCTCCCTCGAGGAGTGCCACGGCAACGTTGTTTAGTAAGATTTTCATTTCTGTGAAACATCCCTGACCTGTGTTAACTCCAGAACATTTTGCTGGACTGTGTAATTATTTTTCCCTTATTCCTCGGTGAGTGGAAATCATTGTCCCCTCTCACCTAGTCTTTTACACTTTTTTTTTATGGGTGAACTTTTTATGTCTCTCCATAGTGTGTGATTGGAGTTAGTTTCCTATAACTTTGGACTGACTGTAAAGTACTATGGCATCACACAGCATTTTAAATGCAGTGGCTTCCTTTTAATTATCTTATTCTTTCTTGGGTGAACTACTGTTCACAAGAAGTAAAGTGGGATTCCCATCCCCTTTACAATTATTTTAGTGAGCCAGCACTTCCCACCTAATGTGGAGTGGTGGGGGGATACTTGTATCCCCTTTTAATTTGGATTGTGTCCTCCCACGTTTATTTTTATGATATTTCCCAATATCCACCTTAGCTGCTTCGGATACAAATTTCAGCAGAGGGCTCTGCACGCCGATGCCCGTCGACTTGATGTCCCTCGGAGTCCTCTGTCTCGATGTCAAAGTCACCGAAGGCATATATTGCGTGCGCAGCGTCAGTTGGCTTCAGTTCTGTTTTTCCATGCTAACGCTTCTTATACAGTACGCTTCGTTCCTTTGTGAAAGAAATCTTTGAGAGAAATCTTTGAAAATGGCTTTGTCATCGGCGCCTTCTACTCTGAAGTCAGATTTCAAAAAATGCTGTGACTGCGGTTCGAAGATGTCCGTTACGGACCCCCACAGAATATGCTTGTGGTGTCTGGGATCCGCTCATCCTTCATCGAAGTGTGAGGACTGCTTTTCCATTACCTTGAAAGCCCTTAGAGAGCTCAGAGAGAAACATGCGGCAGGTAGGACCTTTAAATCCCCATTGACTCAGTCGAAAAGAGAGACTTCGGAGGAGTAGAGAAATGTTTCTCCCCACCGTAAAAAAAAAAAAAGTAAGCCATCCCTATCACTGTGGTTCCCACCGTTTGTCATCATCAAGAAAATCGAAGAAACAACGTCATGGGTCGCCATCTTCAACGTTTTCGAGTTCCTCTCCAGAACGGGTCGTATGTCCAACAAAAACACCCTCAAAAGGTGAGTGGGAAGAGTTTAGACTTAAAATGATGAAAGTATTTGAGAATGCGGCCTTGACCCTCTACAGTACTGTCAAAGTCCAGGTGTCGAACAAGATGACCTGACCGACATTCTGGACAGGGGACCACAGGAAGACCCAATTGTTCCATTCCATGCAGCTTTGCAAAAGCGGGTGACTTCCAATTGGGAGGCGCTCAAATTGAACCCGGCTGTCAACAAGAAAGTGACTTCTGGGTTCACCTCAGTGATGAGGCCCAACAAGGCTGAAACATGTGTATGGGGTTGCTGTTGGTACTCTTGTTCAGAAGGGAATTGCCATAGCATTTCGGTGCTGGACTGTCCATGTGGGCGGGGCAAAGACTGATATGCAAATGGATATTTCCCATCTGTGAAAGGTACAGTGAGCAAAAAGCGATGGCTGCGAACTCTCAAAGTGGGGAAAAAAACACAGAACAGGTTATCATGCCATGTTCTTTCTGGAGAGGGGCGCCCTTTTTTGATAAATGCAGGGTGCCGAGCAGTGATCCCCATCCTTTGTCAAAACACCCAGCTCCGGAGAGTCTGGTGGTCCAAGCCTCCATTTCAACCACTAGACAAAATGCCTACCCTATTTATTATTGTTTATTCAGATTTGTAGAGCGCACGTCAGCCCAGGGTCATCGTGGCGCTTGTTACAAACATATCTTAGTTCTATATAAACGAGTAATGCATAAATTTACAGGAGCAATTGACATTTGTGCAAATTTACACCATTTTACAGTGCAGTATATTTACATAGGTTACCGAGTGTTACATATTATTGTGCAAGGAAAGAGGTCTTCAGTTTCCTGCGAAAAATCGGAAGTGAGTTTTTTGCTCTAATGTCTGCAGGTAGAGCGTTCCAGGACTTGGCAGCAATGTAGGGGAAGCTTAGGCCACCGGCTTTGGCTCTTTTGATGCGTGGGATATGTTAATGTTAAAGGACATTTGTACCGCGCGCTATCACCACCGGAGTGGTCCCCTGGCGCTCTGGCGGCTCTGAAAGATGGGAGGTTGAGTTAGTGGGAGGAAGCAGGAAAAGTGCAAGAGAGCAGTGATGTGCTGTTGGCGGCCTCAGCCCGGTGGGTCCGTTGGCTGGGCCTGTGGTGTTTGCGGCCAGTAGTCGTTGTGTACTGTTGTGCAAGACAATGTGTGTTATTGTTTTGTTGTTGCGATGTAGTGAAGTTTGCGTGGTTTGTTGTGCTGTAGGTTTTGGTTGTGTTTGGTTTTGAGTTTGAGAGGTGTATGCAGAAAGGGAAATTGTTAGTAGGGTTGTTTAGTTTGCGTCTCTATCCTGAATTGAGGCGCTCGGCTTGCGTAGTCTCCCCTGATGCGGCTCTGTCCTGATCTGTGTCTGACTGGCATATAAGGTTCCTTACTCCTCTGGCCCCCACCTCGAACATACTCTCTCATAGCTCCCTTTATCCTCCCTTCATGCTCCTGTGGCCAGTGCACCTGCCAATGTCAACCTCTCAGGTAGTGTGGTGATTGCCAATATCTCGACAATTCCACATCACTGTGGTGCCTGGTGGTAACTAAGGGGCGGGCAAAAGTGTTGGTGGGATTGTCTGGGGTAGTTGACTCAGTTTCCGTGCGTGCCACCTGTGTTCCAGTCTATCCGGTGTCACTCGTCCAGGTGCTGTGGGAGTTACCCTCTCGGGTCGGGGATGTCCGTGTCCTTTCCGATTTAGTCATCCTTTTTCCGGTTTTGGTTTCCAGATTTAGTCTGTGACTTAATTTTAGGTTGAAGAGCCAGGTTTTAGTGATTTCCTGAATTTTAGGTGATCTTCAGTGTTTCTTATTTCTTTTGGGATGTTGTTCCAGGTTTTTGTGTTTAAGTGGTAGAAGGAGGTGCCTCCAAGTTTTTTTCTTAAGGTATGGTTTGAGTTCCAGGCGGATTTCGTTGCTTGATCGGAGGGGTCTCGTTGGTTTGTAGACTGTTATTTTCTTTTGTAGGAATTTTGCTCCTTGTCCGCTGATTGCCCTGTGCTTATGCAAATTGTTTTGAAGGTGATGCAGTGTTTTATGTGGAATTATGGAGTAAGTTGGTGTATTGCGTCCTGGTGGGACGTGAGGAGGAGGGTTTGGAGATGGTCTCTGATAGGTACGATGGGGCGGAAAGAGAGAGGCATTTGTGTGCGAGGGTGAGGATTTTGAGTGTGATCCGCTCTTTGACCAGGAGCCAATGGGCTGAGTGTCTGGCCTGGGAGATATGCTCTCTTCTTGGGATGCTAAGAGCAGCCTGGAGCGCATTGTTGTGTGTGACCTGTAGTCTGTTTAGGTTTTTTGCTGATGTGCCTGCTAGGAGGGCATTGCAATAGTCCAGTTTGGCTCCAATGGTGGCTCTGGCTATTGAGAGGCAGTTGGGTTTTGAGAGGTATGGTTTGATGGCGTTTATAAGTTTGGTGGTATGCGCAGATGAGGAAGTGATTGCGCTGACTTGTCTGGTCATTGATAATGAGGAGTCTAGGTATACTCCCAGTGTTTTGACAGCTGTGGATACGGGGATGATGGAATTGTCAATGGAGAAGTTAGCGTACAGTTTATCCAGTTTGTCTAGGGTGCTCTGTTGACCTAATACCATGATTTCAGTCTTGTCTCCATTAAGGCAGAGGCCATTAACTGCCATCCAAACCTGGATGATGGAGTAAATCATGTGGAGTGCATTGGCGTCTTCGTGGTATGTTCCTGAGAGAGGTAGAAGTACTTGTGTGTCATCCGCGTAGTTCGTGTACGTGATACCATGTGAGTCGAGTTTGTGAAAGAGAGGCTTAGTGAACAGTTTGTAAAGTGTGGGTGCTGTGCAGGATCCTTGAGGGACTCCGCAATGGATAGTGGTGGGTGTGGCGTTAGCAATGTCTGAGAAGACTTTCATGGCTCTTCCTCAAGGAAGGAGGTGACCCAGAGAGCCGATTCTTTAGAGACATTAGCTGAGTGTGTGAGATGTGAGGTGAGGGTCTTGTGATCAACCAGATCGAATGCGGCTGAAAGATATAGGAGGAGCAGTAGGGCTGGCTTGCCCTTATCCATGATTTGGGTGATCTGACTCTTCAGATTCACCAGGGCTGTTTCGGTGCTGTGTTTTTCCGGAAGCCTGATTGCCTGGTCCCTAGGATAGCGTTGGTTTCCAGAAAGTGTTGGATTTGGCAATGTGCGGCTTTGTCCAATAATTTCAAGAGGAATGGCGCTGTGGTTATCGGTCTGTAATTTTTGGGATGTAGGGGGTCTAAGGTGGGTTTTTTTAGGAGGGGGAGGACCCATGCCTCTTTGAGGCTAGCCGGAATAATGCCTGTTTTAAAGGACGCATTGATGAAGGCCGTGAAGAGCGGCGCAAAGCAGTCTGCGCAGTCTTTGATGAGCTTGGGAGGGCATATATCTCCTTTACAAGGGGAGGGTTTGAGATTTTTTATTAAGTTGATAACTTCTGGTTCAGTGACGTACCTGAAGGAGAAATTGGGTATGGTGGGATTGGATTGGATGGGGTGGGTGTGGAGTTGGTGGGCTTTGTCCCTGTCTGTTGAGGTAAGGCTTTGCAGTGGTCCTTCATTTTCTTTTGGAGAAGGTCAATTTTTTGTAACATGGCAGCCTGGATACTCGCACACCAAGCTTCCTCCTTGACTATTTCATCAGGTGTATTGAGGGGGGGGAGATGAGCTCATTAAAATGGCAAAGATTTCCTTGGAGTGCGATTTGGCATTAGAGATTTGTATGTTGAAGGCGTTGGCTTTGGCAGCGGTGATGGCTGTTTTGTATTGGTGGGAAATTAGGTTGAATTTGTTTTTGGCACTAATGCAGGGGTTGGTTTGCCAGTTTTTTTTAGTGCTGCTCTTTTGCATGAGCGCAATGAGTGCAGTTCTTCAGTGAACCAGGAGTTGGTGTGTAGCGATTTCTTTTCTTTTTTCCATTCGAGTGGTGCTATTTCGTTGATAGCTTTAGTGATGACATCTTTGTAGATGTCCACTAGAATATTGGGGTCGTTAGCGAATGGGGGTGCTAGTTCGGGGATGTTGAGGTGGGGTCGCAGATTGTCCTCTTTAAGCTTTTTAGAGCTTCTGACTTGTGCTGCGATTACAGAAGTCAGAGTTTTGTGGTTATTGGTGATGGGAACAGAGAATTTGATACAGTTGTGGTCGGTCCAGGGCAGTGAGGTGTTACAGGTGATGGTAGAGAGGCAATTATGGTCCGCGATCCAATCTAGAATGCGGCCTTTGGAGTGAGTTGGACTTTCTACTTTCTGGGTGAAGCCTAAATCACTAAGTTCCTTGGTGAGGGTGACTGCAGGTTTGTCTTTAGCATCATTGAATCCCAAATTGAGGTCTCCTAGTAAGAGGGTCTTAGTGGAGCTTTTGATATTATTACTGAGAATGTGGATGATGTTTTCCTGAGCGTCTAGGGTGAGGCCTGGGGGACGGTATAGTAAGTGAATATTGATGGTGCTGTTAGGTACAGGTACTAATACAGGGCATCTGGCTAGGTCCTGAAATGCCCAGGAGGGTGAACGTATATTCAAACAGAAAATCGGGATGGGAGACCCACACTTTTGAGATTCAGGATAATTTAATTTAAAATCTGAATTTTGGTGATGATACATATAATATATCAATTGTTAGCATAATAACGGACAGTTGTACTTTTGATATGTAGGTGTACCACTAGGTACCACCCTCAAGAGTGTGGAGGGTGCAAGCCTTCTGATGGTGCAAGAACTCTTGGATACACAGTTAACAAGGGTTTACAACACAAGAGTGAATGCAGCGCAGGACCTCAGTTTGTCCATGGGTATTGTCAGAGGGAAAAAACACAACAACAGCTGTGTACAAGTATGCAAGGGGTGGAGTTGTGTCATAGATTGACACTGTAGTGTTTTGGCCACAGGGTACAAAGACTAGACGTAGGTGACTGGGATGGCCTTCTTCAGGATGGAGGTGAAGGAATGAAAGACTGCCCGTGGGGTATCTGTGGGATTAAGTGACAGATAGTTTAGTAGGAGTGGGATCTCTAGAGTTAGTAGGTGATTTGCGTAACTTATTAGTGACCAATTGGTGCCAGGACTGGTGCAAAGAGTAAGCACCAGTGAACAGAAGCTTACCGTGAACCGACAAGCGGTGCAGCGGTAAGGGCTTCTGAGGGTCTTCAACCATGCGGGAAGTCAGGTGAAGAAGGTGGCCCAGTGGCCACTGTTGCTGATGGAATTAGTCCAAAGAACCGTATCTGGAACCGGGATCTACAGATGGCGGTAGCGTCAATCAATGGTGCCAGCAGCTGGAAGGAAAAGGCAAGAGCTACTAGTGGTCTTGGTCTTGTAACAGAAAAGGTTAACCGGTCAGGGGTGGTACATACCTCATATGGGGTGAAGGAGTCAGGGGGCCGATTCTACAGAACCAGAGCGTGTGTGATGTCCGGTTCGAGTGGAGGCTGTAGTAGCCTATATGCGCCCAAGTTGACTACAAGGCAGGAGTCTCTGTGAGGTGCAATGCATAGGAGACGCATGGAGGGAGGCATACATCGTGGTTTGTGGTGCCCGTGTGGTTGGGCTGTGTGGTCAAAGTGATCCAGAAAAAATTCCTGAGGGAGTGCCGGGTGCCTG
Source organism: Ambystoma mexicanum (assembly GCF_040938575.1). NCBI lineage: Eukaryota > Metazoa > Chordata > Amphibia > Caudata > Ambystomatidae > Ambystoma > Ambystoma mexicanum. The sequence goes on along the minus strand of NC_090932.1, from coordinate 1,133,478,807 downwards.
TAGGTTCCAGCAATAGTCCGGGTCACTGTGCAGCAGAAATGAGAGCAGTGAAATGCCAAAAAATAACAGGCATGACGTTGGAGGCAGGGCAACATCGTGTGAGGGACGTGGAGTGTCCCAGAATAGACTCTGGGCCAGCGAGTAGTTGAGAAACAATTTGCAATTCTTCAAAACTTACTTGGTTACCGGAGCAGAAGCGTCTTGCTGTTGCGTCGCAGCATGTGCAAATGAAAGTGAAACTTAAAAAACTGCAAGTCACAGGTAGTACCCGCCTCCAGATCGGGTGGTCCAATCGGCTGTCAGCAAGTGGGCCAATGGGAGTGCGTGTGTTGGAGAGGGACAAGCCCTGTCAATCAACGTTGGCTCTGGGCAGAGGATGCTGGGAAATGTAGTCTGGGGGTGTAGATGGTCGTGGTGTAAATACACCAGAATGCATGGCGTACTGTCAGGAGCAATGTAATGAAAGTTCATAGCAAGTTCAATAGTCACGTGACTATGTTAATGCCGCGAGTGGCGGCTGTGCAGATGTGTGTGTGTGTGTGTGTGTGTGTGTGTGTGTGTGTGTGTGTGTGTGTGTGTGTGTGTGTGTGTGTGTGTGTGTGTGGCGAATCTGAACACGAGCAAGGTTATGAAAATACATTGCAGGAAATACAGTGCAGGTGCAAGTCCATAGTGACTGACTTGGGTGGTGACTGGAGTGACAAATACAAGCACATAAAATGTGGATGAGCGTGGCATACGTTTTACGAGCCATTCGATGTTCAAAAACCAGTATGTGCATATTTAGGGTGACAGTTTGCAATTCAATGTTCAAAAACAGCATGTACATATTCTTGGTTACTAATTGGGTGACTGTATCGGTCAGTAGAAGAATAAGTAAAACAATTAGGGTGAATCTGTATATTATACTCGGTGCTTGTGCCATGGAGTGTCTAGACATTGGGTGGCACGACATGGTCTAGGCATAGTGTTGGAAAAACGGCATAGTCAAACAACACACAAAGGTCAATTCCATTTGGTCATGGTCAACTCGTTGGGGATCAAAACCGCTAGCGTTACCACATGGAGGAGAGCTAACGGTGTACACTGGTTCTAAATGGTAGAATGCAGGTAATGGACCTCTATTAGAGAGTGCAGGGTGGGATTAAAGAATCACACAGGGTTGAAAGGAGACAGTGGTGGCAGTTACGTCCATTCAACAGTAATGTTGAGACCTTTTTTTACTGTATTCAGTCTATGGACCCACTTTTGTTCAAGTTGGGTGAGGGCCAAATTGATGTCCCCCCACGTTTCTGTGGGTTAAGTTGCTGAAGGACCATCCACGTGAATTGTTCGTTGCTGTGTCCTTTTTTGTGAAAATGGTCGACTAGAGGTTTGTCTGCCACGCAATTTTTGATGCAAGACCTGTGTTCGCTGATGCGTTGCTTAATTGGCCTGATAGTTTTGCCAATGTATAGTAAATTGCACGGGCATTCGATGACATGTTTGCTTTCACAATTTGTGTGGTTCTGTAGGGTCCAATGGAAGTTATTGTAGTCAAAGTTTTTACTGATTTTAGTGAATTTACAGGCCACACAATGTCCGCAGCTGAAGTGGCCGACCACGGGTGGTAGGTTCCATAGGGTGGAAGTCTCCTTTTCAGGCTCGAGAAAGGTATGGACCAAGGTGTCTTGGAGGTTTCCGTTTTTCTTAAAGGCGAAAAGCAGATTCTTAGCTAGTGTCCCTTCATTTTTGATAAGGTGCCAGTGTTGGTTGATCGCACATTTGGTTAGGTTGTTAATGGGACTGAATGTAGTAACAGACACTTCGTTCCATGGGTTTCTTCTCTTTTGTGGTGAGGCAGATGGTACGATCTGTGTTAGCTGCTCTCTTTTTGGCCATTTTTTTACAACTTTTTTTGGGGGTATCCCCTGTCGGTGAGACGTTGTTGATGTGCATGGATCTCAAAATTCTTTCTCTCGGTGCAATTTCTTCTGACCCAGAGAAATTGACCATACGGTAAATTGTATTTGAGGCCGAGTGGGTGGTAGCTGGAGAAGTGTAAAAGGGTGTTCCTGTCTGTTGGTTTTCTGAACAGATCAGTCTTGAGAATGTTGCCAGTGCGATAAATGTGTAAGTCCAATAAGTTGATGGTCTGGTGGTCCCATTCTTGAGTGAATCTGATGTGAGGGTTCCTTTGATTGACTCCATGGCACAAGCACCAAGTATAATATTATACAGATTCACCCTAATTGTTAGACTTATTCTTCTACTGACCGATACAGTCACCTAATTAGTAACCAGGCAATCATGTACATGCTGTTTTTGAACATTGAATTGCAAACTGTCACCCTAAATATGCACATGCTGGTTTTTGAACATCGAATGGCTCTTAAAACGTATGCCACGCTCATCCACATTTTATGTGCTTGTATTTGTCACTACAGTCACCACCCAAGTCAGTCACTATGGACTTGCACCTGTACTGTATTTTCATAACCTTGCTCGTGTTCAGCTTCGCTACACACACATCTGCACAGCCGCCACACGCGGCATTAACATAGTCAGTCACGTGACTATTGAACTTGCCATGAACTTTCATTACATTGCTCCTGACAGTACTCCATGCATTCTGGTGTATTTACACCACGACCATCCCAACTCCGGAATACATTTTCCCAGCATCCTTTGCCCGTAGCCAACATTGATTGACAGGGCTTGTCCCTCTCCAACACACGGCACTCCCATTGGCCCACTTGCTGACAGCCGATTGGACCGCCCGATCTGGGGGCGGGTACTACCTGTGACTTGCAGTTTTTTAAGTTTTACTTTCATTTGCTTATGCTCCGGTAAGTTATGAAGAATTGCAAATTGTTTCTCAACTATTCACTGGCCCATAGTCTATTCTGGGACACTCCACATCTCTCACACGATTTCGCCCAGCCTCCAACCTCATGCCTGTTATTTTTTGGCATTTCAGTGCTCTCTCATTTCTGCTGCACAGTGCCCCAGACTATTGCGGGAACCTACAGGCACCTTCACCCGGCACTCCCTCAGTTAGTCATTTTTTCTGGATCATTTTGACCACGCAGCTCAACCACACGGGCACCACAAACCACGATGTATGCTTCCCTCCATGCGTCTCCTACGCATTGCACCTCACGGAGGCTCCTGTCTTGTAGTCAACTTTGGCGCATATAGGCTACTATAGCCTCCACTCGAAACGGACATCACACACGCTCTGGTTCTGTTGAATCGGCCCCCTGGCTCCTTCACCCCATATCAGGTATGTACCACCGCTGACCGGTTAACCTTTTCTGTTACAAGACCAAGACCACTAGTAGCTCTTGCCCTTTCCTTCCAGTTGCTGGCACCATTGATTGACGCTACCGCCATCTGTAGACCCCGGTTCCAGATACGGTTCTTTGGACTAATTTCATCAGCAACAGTGGCCACTGGGCCACAGTCTTCACCTGACTTCACGCATGGTTGAAGACCCTCAGAAGCCCTTACCGAAGCACCGCTTGTCGGTTCACGGTAAGTTCTGTTCACTGGTGCTTACTCTTTGCACCAGTCCCGACACCAATTGGTCACTAATAAGTTACGCAAATCACCTACTAACTCTAGAGATCCCACTCCTACTAAACTATCTGTCATTGAATCCCACCGATACCCCACGGACAGTGTTTCATTCCTTCACCTCCATCCTGAAGAAGGCCATCCCAGTCACCTACGTCCAGTCTTTGTACACTGTGGCCGAAACACTACAGTGTCGATCTATGACACAACTCCACCCTTTGCATACTTGTACACACCTGCTGTTGTGTTTTATTTTCCCTATGACAATACCCATGGACCAACTGAGGTCCTGGGCTGCATTCACTCTTGTGTTGTAAACCCTTGTTAACTGTGTATCCAAGAGTTCTTGCACCATCAGAAGGCTTGCACCCTCCACACTCTTGAGGTTGGTACCTAGTGGTACACCTACATATCAAAAGTACAACTGTCCGTCTGTCTGTTATTATGCTAACAATTGATATATTATATGTATCATCACCAAAATTCAGAGACTAAGTTAAATTATCCTGAATCTCAACAGTGTGGGTCTCCCATCCTGATTTTTTTTTGGTGCTGTTGGGTGACAGTGTGAGTTTAGCCGATAAGAGGTCAGAGTTGCTGGTCGAGGAGTGACTGACAAGTCGGAGCTGGTGGTTCTCTTTGTAGATGAGGGCTACTCCGCCTCCTGTTCGTTCAAGTCTGTCTTGTCTGAGTATGGTGAGGCCTGGTGGTAGTGCAACGGCGGGGCCTGATGCTTCATGTAACCATGTTTCTGTGATGGCTAATAGGTCAATGTTTTTGTTAGTTATGAGGGCGTGAATATCTGATGCATGAACTGGGAGGGAGCTTACATTGAGGAGGGCACGTTTGATGTGAGGTTTGTGTAGTTTATTAGTGGAGGTGTGGGTGGCGGATGTGTCTGATATGTTATGTGTGGTGACATTGTGGGGTAAGGTTTGGTTGGTGGGTAGTTTGTAGGTATGTGGATGTTCAGTACGAGGGATGTGTTTTGAAATGGTGCAGGAGCTCAATCTATAGTTTGTGTTCTATGGGAGGGGGTTGTGTGCTGAATTCAGCAGTCAGTGTGTGAGCTCTAAGTCTTTCTTGTCTATACATTGTGAAACAGGGTGTAGGGGGGTGCGTCTGTATGAGGTGAGTGTGTTTGTGAAGTATCCAGGGCAGTGGGTTGAGTGGGATTGGTGACAGGGCTTTGTGGAGTAGGTGTGAGTGAGTGGAGTGCGGTGTACGGTTGGAGAGCAGCAAGTGTTGCAAGGAGGGTGAGCAGCGTTGTGGTGGCAGCGGAGAGCTTTCTGGAAGCAGTGGGCATGATTGTATGCTATGGGAGGGCTGGGGACAGAGCTGGGCACGGTCAAAAGACAATCAAGTGGCGGGGCAGCTAGGTGCAAAATACAATAGTCAAATGACATTCAAGTGGCAGGTGAGTAGCTACTAGATATGACATGCATAGAAGATGCGATAATCAAGTGGCAGGGCAGCCGTGTGCAAAATACAATAGTCAACTGGCAGTCAAGTGGCAAGGGCATCTGTGTGCAAAATACAATAGTCAACTGGCAAGTGGCAGGGCGCGTAGCTACTAGATATGACATACATAAAAGATGCGATAATCAAGTGGCAGGGCAGCTGTGTGTAAAATACAATAGTCAAATGGCAGTCAAATGGCTGATGTGACATGGCTGCTAGGTGCAATAATCAAAGGTAGTACCAGTATGCCTCAGTATGGTACACATAGTATGGTGAGGCTCCTGGGTGTGTGTCCTCATGGTGTTATTGCACATGTGGGAGTGAGTGGTGTGCAAACCCTTACACATGTCATGAATGAGAAGCAGAACAATGGCTAGAGCCAAGTCAACAATGCTGTAACTATGGCCAATATTCGCATATATATTTCTGATGTTTGTTAATCTGCTTACAATCACATGCTGTGCATAGGTCCGACATCCAGTGGTGACTGCGGAGTATTGCATTTTGTTTTTCGTAGTCGAAAAGGGGACGTCGACAAGGCGTGTCTGTAACACTATCCCTATAGTGACGTGTGTTGTACCCACAATCCCTCACGCGTCGAGGTCCCTCAGATTGTTTTTTTCCGCCCAGCTACTGGTCGCCTTTATGCGGAGCTCCTCGAGATACATTGCAGATTTCATCTCCTCGACCTTTGGTCGTTTTCCTATATTAATATAGAACATATCGATCCCCCCCCTCGACGCTGTTGTGAAGCTGTCTCCGCCGAGCAAGATCTTCGACGGAGGGGACGAGCGGAGGAGATCCTTCGGCGTTGCCGAACACGTGGCCTGGCCTCGCAGGCCAAATACAGTAGGGAGAGTGGGGGTCGTGGGACATCTCTAGTTCTTTTCTGAGAATGCCTTTCCTTTTCCCCTTCCTTTCCCTTGGGGTGGTTATCACGTTTTATTGCCTCGGCTATGGAGAGGACACCCTTTAGGTTTTGCCCGCTTTGCAAGGGCAAGTTTACTTGGAAGGACAAGCATTCACGGTGTAACCGCTGCTTGCCCCTCGATCACAAAGAGGAAGGTTGCACGGCTTGTCGGCTTCTTAAGCCGAAGACTCTAAAAGACCGTAGGGTCAAGAGGTGGGCGGCCTACGCTATGTCGAAGGCCGACGCTCCACCCACCGTCGCTACCTCCGACAGTGACGAGGAACGTGATACCACGACCTCCGCTACGGAAGTCGAAAACCCCCCTAGAGAGCGCACACGCGCTTCGTCGTCTGTCCCCGGCCCCGACGGGCTCGGCTCACGCCCTGCTTATGGGGATGAACACCCCGGCGACATTGACGCACACAAGACCGCACACAACCCATAGCTCTTCTTTGCCGAAGGCGAAGAGAGCATCAGCGCCCAAGGAGACGCAGGTTTCACCGGCGGCCTCCTCGGACCGTTCGGGTTCGAAGCCCCTCTTGCAACCGCAGCCGCGACCAGCGACTGGGCTTTCGGCAAATAAGGGCGCTGCCCCCAAATCATCGGCCGGCGCGCATCAGCAGAAAGCGCATGCCGCCGTAGAGCGATCGACACCCATAACGTCGAAACCATAGCCCTCCGCTGACAAACGAGTCGCTGAGAGCTTGGCGAGGATCGTGGTAGCCGACACCCACAAGCGTACGCCGAAAGACTTGTCGAGCGCTACGCAAAGGTCGAAAGACACGCCGAAAAGACAGGGACGATCTCCTTCAGTCGAAGGGATTCCCAGCACACCTGAAGGCTTTTCGGAGGGCGACGGGACACTTTCCTCGACGTTGTGGGAGAGATCGAGCCCTTTTCAGCTACAAGACACCAATTTTCCCCCGCTAGACCGCTCAGGGGTACCCCATGAAATCATGGAAAGGCTCCATCTCTGCATGGAAAGAATGGAGAGGTTTATGAATACCCAGAACCCTCCCACTCCAAAGAGAATAAGAGAAGGGCCTCAGGAGGACCCCAGGGGCAAAATTCCAAGACTAGTCAATCCCCACCAGGACACAGCCTCAGACTTCCATAGTGTGTATGACCTCACTGGGGAAGAACATTATTTTGAGGAAGAGGATGATTTTATGGACGAGGAAGAGGGACGGAACCAGGAGGAAGGTCTGGAAGACAGCCCAGACTTGGTAGGAGAAGGCTTTGGAGAAAATCCAGAAGAAGGACCTTCTCACCCCTGGCAATCCCCATCAATATATTCTGACACTGATGTCCTGAACCTAAATCCTCCTGACAATTCATCTGTTAGAAACACGTCTCCCATTGACGATCAACCCACATTTAATGCCCTGTTGCGCAGAGCAGCAGCACACTTCGAACTGGACACTGGGGAGCTCTCCCCTGAATTAGACTTTGTAGAAAGGGTAATTAAGGAGAAACCCCCTGTCAGTCAGACAATTCCCCTCCACGCTTCGGTGAAGAGAAGAATCATCCCTTCGCTGTCCACACCCGCACTAATCAGAGGGGTCAATCCTAGAATTGAAAAACTTTTCACTCCTTCACCCTCAGACCCGCTGTACATCAGGGGACATTCCATTCCGGATTCCCTGGTAGTAACCAACACAAGAAAGAGGGCAGGGGTACCACTTTCCACCAGTGAGGCACCACCTGACAAGGAGGGCAAGCGGTTATATGCCCTTGCAAAAAGAGTTACATCCTCGGCCGCCTTTTCGGCAAGAATTGCCAACAACAATTCTTTGCTCGCTAGCTATGCGGACGCGCAGTGGGCCAAACTGCGCAAAGATGCCGAAGAAGCGCCGGAACCATTACGTACACGCCTGCTTTCAACTATTGGCGAAGGAACCCAGGTCAACCAGAGTATTGTAAAGAGCTCTCTGGATGCGGCAGAAACTGCGGGACGTTCCCTAGTTCAGGGAATAGTCCTAAAACGCCACGTATGGCTGCGCAACTCAGGGTTCAAACCGGAGACACAGGCGTCTTTAATAAATAAACCTGTTGAAGACTCAAACCTCTTCGGGAAAGCGGTGGATGAGGCTCTGGAGATGGCTAAAAAAGAGTTCGATACTATCAAAACCCTTGACCAAATCTCTAAGCCCTCTACCAGGCGTGGCTATGGCAACAAACGCTTTTTTCGTGGCCAACGGCAACAACAAAACCAGCAGCAACAGTACCCTGCCACTAATTTCCAGACCAATAGTGGCCAGTACAGCCAAAGAGGACAGCGCCGGGGCAAAGGAAGAGGGCGAGGGTCCACCCCCAGAAGTTCCCAAGCCCCTAACGACACCAAGTGACGCGAAGATTCGCGTCCCCTCCCATGCAACACCGGTCGGGGGCCGGATAACATCCTTTCTTCCAGCATGGGAGGGTATAACGTCAGACCGCTGGGTACTTTCCACCGTAGCCCACAGATACTGCATCGAATTCAACAGTTCCCCAACATACAAACCCCCGACGGGACGACGCATGTCACCGGAACATCTTGCCATCCTTCTACAAGAAGTACAACAACTGCTGGAAAAAGGAGCCATAGAGGTCGTGCCTCTATCTCAGGTAACGGAAGGTATTTATTCAGTCTACTTCCTTGTACCCAAAAAGGATCTAACCATGCGCCCTGTATTAGATCTGCGCCCAGCGAACAAGTTCATCAAACCCCAAAAGTTTCGCATGGTAACCTTACAGGAAGTGATCCCACTGCTATCACAGGGAGATTACATGACAACATTGGACATGAAAGATGCATACTTTCATATTTTAATGTTGCCAGCGCACAGAAAATACCTCCGGTTCATGATAGAGGGCAAACACTACCAGTTCAGAGTGCTACCCTTCGGCATAGCATCAGCACCGAGGGTATTCACGAAGGTACTGGCAGTGGCAGCGGCCCACCTGCGCAGGTTGTCCATCCCAGTTTACCCTTACCTCGACGACTGGCTCATAACAGGGGATTCTTACGAAACATGCTTCTCCAATACCCAAAAGACTGTAGACCTTTTGTTCCAGTTGGGCTTTTCCATCAACGAAAAGTCGTCCAGCCTAGACCCCAGCCAAATCAAACAATTCCTAGGGGCTCTAATTCAAACAAAGGACGGCCTCGTCTTCCCCTCCAAAGAGAGGGTCGCTCACTTGATGGAGATGTCTCTATCTCCCCCAGTGAAACTCCCCTGCCCGTACAACATGCTGTCACAAGACAGGGGCAGGACTCTGCATCCATGCCCCCAGAACATGAACTTAGCAGCGTGGCTCCTGAGATCATAGAATTTGGACATCTGCAGCTCCCACAGAGATGCATGGACATCCTCAGGGAAGCCAGAAAACCTAACACTCGCCACTGCTATTCTAGCAAATGGAAGAGATTTGTCATTTGGTGCAGAGGAAAGAGGATCAACCCAATTGACTGCTCTCCCACACATATTATTCTATACCTGACCCATTTATTGGATTCAGGTCTAGTGTTCAATTCCATTAAAGTCCACCTAGCGGCACTTTCTGCATACACCACTTCCCAACTCAGTGTCGTGGTGGAAGATCCCTGTTATAAAGGCCTTCATGGAGGGAGTAAAGAGAATACACCCCCCAATAGCTGACCCAGCTCCCGGATGGGACCTTAACGTGGTACTTACCAAACTCATGGGCTCACCATTTGAACCCATGCACAAAGCATCTCTTAAAGACCTCACTCTTAAGACTGCTTTTCTAATAGCTATCACCTCCATCAGGAGAGTAAGTGAACTACAGGCTCTTTCTGTTCTAGACCCCTTTGTTACAGTTCACAAAGATAAAGTGGTTCTACGCACTCACCCAAGGTTTGCTCCGAAATTCATCTCAAAATTCCACGTAAACCAGTCTATAGAACTACCAGCGTTCTTTCAAAATCCTTCCAACCTGGGAGAAAGGACTCTGCACACACTTGATGTCCGCAGAGCGGTCATGTTCTTCATGGAAAGAACCAGACCACTGAGGAAGACTAATCAGTTCTTCGTCTCGGTGGCAGCAGGAAGAGAAGGGGATGCAGTTTCAAAGTCCACTATTTCTAGATGGATTGTTCAATGCATCACTCTCTGCTATACTCTTGCTAAGAGAGAACTGCCCTTTAGGCCAAGAGCACATTCTACTCGAGGCACAGGGGCGTCCATAGCATTCATTGCAAATGTTCCCCTTGAGTCCATCTGCAAAGCGGCTACCTGGAGTTCTGTGCACACCTTTACAAAACACTACTGTCTAGATGCACACTCTAGATCTGACTCCCAGGTGGGACAGGCAGTATTAAGACATCTTTTCTCTACTGTTCCTTCTCAGAACCCACCGCCAACTCCGGGTAATGCTCGCTAGTCTATGCACAGCATGTGATTCTAAGCAGATTAACAAACATCAGAAGACAATGCATTACTTACCGTAAAAGCATTTCTGATGGTTGTATCTGCTTAGATTCACATGCGCCCACCCTTCCTCCCCGCTTGGATGGAAGGAACATAGACATCCTTTTCTATATTTCTCTCTTTTCTGTACTCACTCACGTCTAGAAGGCTCCCTCAGGGCAGAAAAATACAGAGGGACCTCGACGCGTGAGGGATTGTGGGTACAACACACGTCACTATAGGGATAGTGTTACAGACACGCCTTGTCGACGTCCCCATTTCGACTACGAAAAACAAAATGCAATACTCCGCAGTGACCACTGGATGTCGGACCTATGCACAGCATGTGAATCTAAGCAGATACAACCATCAGAAATGCTTTTACGGTAAGTAATGCATTGTCATATATGCAGATGGTGCCTGTCTTGAGGCTAGGTTCTCAAGCTGCACAATAGTTCAAGTACAGGTGCTTAATAGTTGAAAAGTGTGGGCAGTTTCCAGATTACAATTGCATTACAGTATAGTAGTTGGGGGGCATAGGCGCAGGCTCATAAATGCAGTGACGATGAAGAAAACAAGAGAGGGCAGCCACGGAGACTGTGATCAGGCAAGTACGCTAGTCAGAGTAGCAGTGGGAACATGGTGATATGCGGATCTATAGAGGTGTGAGCCGGACTGGGTGTAGTAGGCGCTCGGGGATTGGGACAAGCACAGTACCTTTGTTTGCGCCTCCGTGGGGGGCCCTCTGGAGTCCAGCAGGGGTTCGGGCAGTAGGCAGTTCAGGCAATGGACAGGCAGGAGACCGGCGTTGGCCTTATTAGGCTGGCCTTGGTGTAGTCGGGCCGGCTAACGCCATCCGGCGGCGCAGCGCGATTGAAATGCGCGCTGTGGCCCAATCAGGGTTGTTTCGTCGGGTGGTTGCTTAGCAACCTAATCAACAAAAACATGGTCGGCCATTTTCTGTGGCCCGATCTCGTGTGCGGCAATGGCGGATCACAGGGTGATGCCGTAGAATGCAGGATGATTAGGCACAGGAAGGCGCTTGCTGCAGTCTGGAGGAGGGGCATGGATCTCCGAGTCGGCTGGTGCTCGGGCGGATGGTTAGCTCAGTCGGAGCTGGGCTGTTGCAGGATGGAAGGGCTCCTGCCCTGCCAGGGGGCTGGTGGCTTTGAAAATGGATCAGAGTGCCACCCTACTATCCCTCCTGATAGGGATGAATCCCTCCAGACTTGTCTCGACTCTGCTGACAGTATCACCAGAGCAATGGCGGCTAGTACAGTTATGCGCAGGTTTGCCTGGTTGAGGAAGTCGGGGTTTACTCCAGATGTACAATCCAGACTGCTTAACATACCCTTTGACGGCACACATTTGATCGGTAGCAAGGCTGATGAAAGTCTGGAGACTCTGCTAAATTCAAAGGCAGTGGCCAAATCCCAATCGCTCCACAGGTACGCCCTGGAGGGGTAGGTCCTTTCGTCACTACTCCACATTTGGACGAGGCAGAGGACAGTCGGTTCAAAGAGGCCAAAGAAGATTCCGCGTGGTGGATGGGGAAGAGGTACTAAGACCGCCTCAGCAGCGGCTACTTTGCCATCAGCCACTGTGTCAGCCGCCCCAAAACCTCTCTAAGGACTTAGTTCAAATGATTGCAGTGGGAGGCAGACTGTCACAGCATCTGACAGAGTGGCAGGCTATTACTTCAGATGAATGGGCATTGGAAACAGTTGCCCAGGGTAACTGCCTTTCCGTTGTAAAAAAAAAAAAAAAAAGCCTGTCATCCACCGGGGAACAGCTCTTTCAAGGTTCCAGATCTGCTCCTTATGCAGGAAATATTAAGCCTGCTATAGAAAGGTGCTATAGAACAGTACCTGTAGCGGAGAGGAACAAGGGTTACTTCTCCCTGTACTTTCTAATTCCAAAAAAGGACGGAGGATTGAGAGACCCATGTTGGACTCAGGAAGTACAGGTTCAAGATGGTTACCCTTTCTCAGATCCTTCAGGCCCTTCAGCTTCAGGACTGGATGGTATCATTGGACCTTTTTAGGATACTTACTTTCATGTGCCAATCCATCACAAGCACAGACAGTACCCGAGGTTCGCTGTTGGTGGTTCTCATGATCAGTTTCGAGTTCTGCCATTTGGACTGACCTCCACCCAAGGGTTTTCACCAAGTTAATGGCGGTGGTGGCAGCGAAATTCAGGATCGGGGGATTAACGTCTATCCATACCTGGACGATTGCTTAATCAGGGCCAGTTACATCTCTACTCCCCCTGTCACTCCCTTCACAGACTGGGCTTCTCCCTCAACTTCAAGAGGTTTCACATGATACCATCTCAAAGGCTCCATTTAATTGGAACAGTCTTGGATGCATCCCTGGGAAAAGCCTCACCACCAGAGATGGGGGCTCAAGACATTCTGCAGATGGTCACCAAATTCCAAGTGCCCTGCATCTCTAGCCTTCGTCTTTCTAGGTTTGCTCGGCCTTATGGCAACCTGCATTTTTCTGGTGCCAGAGGATCACCTGAGAATAAGATCTCTCCAATGGGCTCTCAGGACTCGGTGGTCCCAATTCTCAGGAAGGATGTCGGACTGCCTACAGATTCCGAGCAGAGTCTCACAGGACCTTGGGTGGTGGGCCTGCCACAAGAACATTCTCAAGGGAGAACCTTTTTGGCAATCATGGCCGGAGATGACAGTAGTGACGGACTACTCGCTCATGTGGTGAGAAGCCCGCGTCAAATGATCTGACATTCAGCGGTCATTGGTCTCAATCGGGGTCCAAACTACACATCATCCTTTTGGAGCTGAGAGCTGAAGGCCTTTTGCCCTCTGTACAGGGAAAGAATGTCCTGATAATGACAGACAACACAGTGGCCATGTACTACTTTAACAAAAGAGGAAGTGTAGGGTCGCTACCACTGTGCAGAGAGGCAATACAACTCTGGTCTCACCCTAAGTTACCAGGGGAATCAAGACGTAGACTCCTTGCTCACTGCTCCGCTCTCCTATACTTTGATGACTCCCCTCACTCCCAATCCATCCACTCTTCTCCTGCCAACTCCCCAAACTCTTCCTTGCCACCCTTGAACTCCAAGTCTCTCTCCAACATTCACAAGCAGTCTTCCCTCCCAGTCCCAGACCACCCCCAGCACCGATTTTCCCCCCCTCCCCCCCTCCCCCTCTAAAAAGCACTCCCGTCTCACTAGCCCCTCTTCCTACCCTGGGTTTACTCTCCGCCTCCCACTTGCACATCTCTCCAATGTCCTCTACTCTGAAACCCCTCTTAGAAGCTCGGCTCCACCGCACGCATTCCCATTCTCGTATAGTCGGGCCACCCCCACCCCCGCTCATGCACACTTACCAACGCCAGATCGGTCGCCAAAAACGAACACATTAAATTCAAGTGAATCTCCTCCAAAACCTCTGACATCTTCATTACTGAAACATGGTTTTCTGACTTCCTACCCACTGCACTTCAAGGTCTTCCCCTCTGTATACTCCTGATTGTACACAACAGATCCAGCAGAGTGGGGGGGAAACGGGGAGTTAGCCATCCGCCACAAACTACACCTCAGTCATACACAGTGAGAAACAACCCTGCAACGTTGATTGCAAATCTCTGCTAGTTAAATTCCAGCTCTCCCCCTTACTCAAATCCAGCTTCCTACTCCTTTACAGACCCCCTTGCTATAATAGAAACTTTAGACTTCCTTAGTGACTACATAGATGCAATCCTGATCCCTCATCCTTCGCTTCCCCAACCAGCAGACTTCAACATCTGGTACGACACCCTCGCAATACCTCACGACCCATCCACTCAGCGACAAAACGGAAGCCCTCAACATGACCCAACTGATATCAGGACCCACCCACATAGCAGGGCACACCCTTGACACAGTATCATGCTCCACCAATTTGATCTCCTCACCCTCCTCCCGCCACTAGTATGGAAAGATTGCTCCACCATCTTCTCACTTGTGACCCCTCGCCTCCCACGCCCGTTCTTTGCCATCTCCGACCCGATTCCTTGTATTCCTCTATGGAACAAGGTCATTGTTTCCCCAGAACTGGCTAACTCCCTGCTCTCCTTCCCTCCCAACCTTCTGTTCCATGGAGGAATCGCATCTTTCGACCACTTCAACCTTTTGTTAATTTGCTCTCTGGTGCCCTCGCCCCTTTTTAGATCCTCCTCTCGCAGACCAGGCCCCTCTCAAAGGAGCTTCACCCCTTCCCTCAAATCCCTCAACCGCTGCCTGGAACGTAAATGGCAGCCTGCCCCCCGCCCCTCTCCACCTTCCCCTCTCCCTATAACAAAGCCACCCTTACCAGGCAGAACAGGGCCTGCAGGGCCAAAGTTAGGAAAGCCAAAAGGTAATTCTATGGTTCCTGAATGTCCAACGCCCTCAATCCCAGCAGGGAACTCTACAAGTACAAGATTATTGTGGAATTCAATGCCCCTCTCTGCTCGTCCCCCTTCACACTTCACTCCAATCACCCTGCGAGGCCTCGTCGGATCATTTTTACAACATTGCATAGAAATAAACCTCAACATCAGCACCAGATTAGCAACTATTTCCGACCCCCTCCCACTACCTTCCCCATCCTCCATCGTTCTCCATCTCCCATTCAGAATTCCTGAAGCTACTTTCCAGCATCCACCTCTCGGGATCCCCTGGAGATCCCTGCCCCACCCTCTCCTTAAAAACATCTGATTTGTACCTGCCTAGGAAGTATCGCTAGATCAATAATGAACCTTTCACTAACATCAGGTGTTTCCCAGCAGCTTTCAAAACCGCTCATGTCAAATTTTACTGTCTCTCACGGGGTCCCACAGGGAGCTTCCCTCTACCCCCTCCTTTTCAAACTCTACCTCTGCCTCCTCCCCGTGCTCCTCCCCTCTCACAACCTTACATGCTACAACTACACCGACGACACTGATAATTTTCAAGACTCCCAATGCTCCGGTTTCTACCCACCCAGACCTCACCTCCTGTCTCACTGTTATTGACCACTGGATGAAGGCCAACCACCCCCTACTCACTCTTGGTAAAACTGAAATCCTGATTAGCAGCACGACTGCACACCTCCCCTAACCCACCCATTGGCCGACCGACACCCCCCACCCCCTGCAGCATCCACCTCCTCCCGTACGCATGCTCCGGGCCACGGGTTCCTCCTTTTCTTCGCGGCATCCACGTTCCCCACATGTCTGCCGCCGGATCGCCGCTCCACCTGTGGCAACAGGTCTTCTTTCTACTTCCCGGCACGGTGTTCCCTGCTTTCTTGGAGGCTGTCATGGGGCATCCACGACATCAGAGCACGGAGATGTCACGGTGCTCATATCACGTGATCCAACCAGGAAGTGCAGTATAAAAGCCCTGCTGTAATGCAGAATGTTGCTTCTCAACGTTTCCTGTGAGTGGATTGCTACCTTGTTATCCTGTTCATCTGCTCTTATGATTTTGACCCTTTGGCTGTATTCTGTTGGGATTTCTTTTGGATTACCCTTTTGCTGTTGAGACTTTGTGCATTGACTTTACGCTTTACTGGCTTTTTGACCTCCGCTCTGATCTTTTGGATTTTCGCCTGGATCACCCTTCTGTTTTTGCCTATTGGAATTACTCCTGGACACTTTGGTCAATTTGAACTTCCTTTGTGTTTTGACTCATTTTGTTTCCCTGAATTTTGCCCTTGGATCCGTGTGAGCGTACATGACAACTGCTAACGCAGCAATACACCAGCGCTTAGACGCCATAGAGAGTGAGCGCCATCCTCTTCCCCCCCAGACAAGGAATTCAGGGATCCTGTGGGCCAACAACCACTGCCTGGCATTCCCCATACAAGGGCCCCTCTCTATGTCCCCACCCCATTTCCCATAGCTCCACCGGAGAAATTCCAGGGCAAATCTTAGACGTTTCACACCTTTTTGAATTAGTGTAAACTTCACTTTCTCTGTATGCCCCAAGCTTTTCCTGACTCGAATGCCAAAGCTGTGTTTACCTTATCACATTTAAGCGGTATGGCAGCTACTTTGGCTAACCCGTTGCTAGAAGGCAATAGTCCTGTACTCTACAATTTTTGAGCTTTTGGTTGCCGAAATGACTAGTCTTCGATACTCGTTTTAAAGCCCAGGCACAAGATCTCAAATTACTCACACTCACACAGGGCAAGGCTGGTGTGCTGGACTACATTACCAAGTTCAACCAGTTAGTGGCAGAAACCTCCTGGCCTGAGAACAAGAAGGCCGTGGCGTTCTAGTGAGGCCTTAATGACACCAGGAAGATGCCCTAGCGGTGGTACCCAATTTGCCCGTCCAGTACCTTGACCTAGTCGACATGGCCCTACTGGTGGATGCCCGAGGGCAGAACGAAAATCTGAATGGCAAGAAACACCTAACTTTACATTGTCCAGATCTGCGGCGGAACCTGGGGCCCTCAGATTCTTCCACGGAAGCCATGCAAATATTTGTGATCCTGTGACTTGTATTGAACGAGAACGACGCCATGCAACCAATGCTTGTTTCTACTGTGGGCAAACAGGGCATTTTGTTAAGGCATGTCCTAAATGATCCAAGAAGCCACTGGGTTTTCAGAAGGCTCATCCCTAGAGAAAGGGGCACAGATGAGCTCGGAGCATACGCCCCCTTTCTTCTCACAATTGTCTGTATCCACTGCCCCAATTGCAGTTAATGCTACCGTTGTCACGCCTGATCTCACAAGACATCCTGTCTGCCTGGTAGTGGATTCTGGGGCTACCACCAATTAGATCGATCTCGCCCTCGCTACTTCCCTACAGTTACCTCTGCAGAAGAAAGTAAAGCCTGAACCGGTGCAGTCTCTTGACGGTTCCCTCCTGATTTCTGGTCCCATTCGACAAAAGACTGTACCTCTCATTCTCACGATTCAAGATACCCATACCAAAACCCTATTTTTTGATCTTACAGCAACACCCCAGTTCGGGATCATATTGGGGATTCCGTGGCTGAAGCAACACAATCCGACGATTGATTGGGCACAGGGTTCCATTGCATTCGCTTCTCCCTTTTCCCGGGATCACTGTCTTTCGTTTATCTGTGCACACCCCTTGTCAAGCTCTTGTTGCAGCTGCCCACTTGGTGGGTTCCCTAACATCTTGTATCCTGAAGGAATATCAATCCTTTGCTGATGTCTTTGAAAAAAGGAAGGGCCGAGTCACTGCCACCACACTGTCCATACGATTGTCTGATCTGGTACCGGGGGCTGAAGTCGCTTGTGGGCGTATTTAATCTCTGTATACTTTCAAAGATCAGGCTTTGAAAGATTATATTGCTACTACTCTTTGCATAGGGTACATCAGACCTTCGTGCTCTCCGGCTGCTAGCCTGATTTTCTTCGTCCCTAAGAGGAAAGGGGATCTCGGCCCCTGTGTTGATTACAGACGATTAAACCGGATTACTGTTGAGAACAGATACGCCATTCCTTTGATTTCCCCATTACTTGAACAACTGCACCAGGTTACTATCTTTACCAAGTTGAATCTGCGTGGAACATACAACCTGGTATGGATGAGAGAAGGCGACTAGTGGAAAACTGCCTTCTGTACACTTCATTGTCTCTATGAATATACAGTGATGCCTTTCGGCGTGTGTAATGCCCCTGCTACGTTCCTGAGATTTATGAACAACGTATTTCATGACATTATAGACTCCTACGTCATTGTCTATCTGGACGACATACTGATCTTTTCACCAACGTATCGATCCCATGTCCTGCATTTCACTGAAGTTCTTTCGAGCCTTCGACGATTTTCTCTATTTGCCAAACCTGAAAAATGTACCTTTCACATGGACCAGATAGACATTCTGGGTTTTCATATCGTGGCTGAGGGGTTGTTGATGAATACTGCCAAGATCTGGTCTATACTGGATTGGCCAGTTCCCACGTCAGTTAAGGCATTGCAGTCCTTTTTGGGGTTTTCCAACTTTTACAGTGTTTTATCTCTGGTTTTTCCCCTATTGTCTCCCCTCTAACCAAGCTTACTAGTCCCAAAGAGCCCTATGTCTGGTCTACACCTCAGCAAGAAACCTTTGATACACTGAAAACTGCCTTCAATATCGCCCCAGTGTTACAGCATCCCAACACTGACTTGCCTTTTGTGGTAGAAGCAGGCGCCTCATTTGTGTTAGTCGCTATTCCAAATTATGGTCTGTTACTTCCAGTGGCATATCATTCACGTAAATTCTCATCCTCCGAATTACATTACACAGTCAGAGAAAGAGTTGTTGGCAATTAAAGACGCCTCCCGTGTTTGGAGACACCATTTGCTTGGTGCCAAATGGCCTGTGATGGTGTATTCAGAACAACGTAACATCCAGGATCTGGCCTCCTTAAAGTGTCTCAACAGTCAGCAAGTCCTCTGGAAATTGTTCTTCACCGATTTCGACTTCCATATCAAACATCGGCTGGGGTTGGCCCATGGTAAAGTGGATATGCTGTCCCGTCTTCTGAGGTTGGGGCTCCTCGTATTTCCTGACCCCATTTTAGGAAAGGCACATCTTGTTTTTTTTATGCACTCCACTGCCGACTCTTGCTTTCTGAGGTCCGCGATTGGATCTCCCAGCATCCAGCAATCCTTCAGAAATGGAATGCAACATTACATGATGGCCTACCTTTTGTCCAGACAGCAGGCACTGGAGTGGTCACATGATGCTGCCATTTACGGGCATCTCAGACAAATGTGGTCTTTAGCTCTCTTTCAGCGCTGGTGTTGGTGGCCCTCCATGTGCAGAGACACTATCGATTACATTGCCAATTGTTTTATCTGTGCCCAGAGTAAAAATCAGAAAGGCAAACCATTAGGTCTCCTACAACCCATGCCAATACCTCATAAACCCTTGTACATGGTCTTGATGAACTTAATAACCAATCTACCCAGGGTCCAAAAGTATGACACAATATGGGTTCTGGTGGATTGCTTTACTAAAATGGCCCGTTTCATTCCTTGCTCTGGTATCATTTCTGCTCCAGTGTTGGGTGATTTATTTTTTCTGCATGTTTTTTGCCTGTTTGGTCTTCCTTCTGTCCTCATCTCAGATCAGGCCTTCAGTTTACCTCATGTTTTTGGAGGGCACTGACTTCACTGTTAGGCATCGATGCACGCATTTCCTCACCCTACCACCCCGAAACCGATGGGCATAACCAGACATTTGAGCAATACTTTGGTTGTCTCCGTCTAAAACATCGGGAAACCTTGTTTAGCTTACCCTGTACAGCAGAGTTTGCTTATAACAATGCACCCCACTCATCCACTGGCTTCTCTCCCTTCTATTCCTTGTACAGTCAACATCCCTGCATTCTACCAATACAGGATGCGTCCACCACTCCTATCCCTGCTGCTAACGCCTGTGTTAGGGACAGAACGATTCACAAACAAACCCTTGGTCATCTTCAGGAAGCCCAAGCTTCCATGCAGCTGATTCCAATCGTCGTCCATCTCTGCCTTACGGGATGGGTGACACACAGTATCTCCATATCCCTGGTTGTCGTAAGCTGCTTCTTTGCTTTGTAGGTCCTTCTAAAATAACAAAGATGATCAGCCCTGTTTTTTTCTGTCTGGCAGTGCCAGTTGCCTGGTGCATACATCCTATGTTACATGCATCCCTCCTCAAACCATGTCCACTCGCTTCCCGCATTGTTGTGGCTCCCCTTCCTCTGGCTCAGGGGTCCACTAACGAATACAGAGTTCATGCTATCCTTGATTTCTATTGTAGGGGACATGGCCTGGAGGAGAGAACATGGAACCCACAGAGAACGACCTGGTTTCTTGTTTTCACCACGACCACCCTGTGAGCCCACAAGGGAGTGGGTCATTAGGTGGGGGTGGAGGGAACTGTCAGGATCTGACCGCCCCCCTGGCACTGGAGTCGTGCTTCTCCCACACGCTCAGTCTGGGCCGGGGGTTTCTCCTCCTCCTCCTCCTCTTCGCAGCACCTGTGTTCCCCGCAAGTTTGCAGCAGGATCCACGCTCCTCATACCTGCGGCAACATGTCTTGTTTCTGCGTCCCAGCGCGGCGTTCCCTGTGTTCTGAGAGGTTGCCATGGCACCTCCACGACATCAGAGCGTGTGGACGTCATGCCGCTCACATCACGTGATCGAACCCAGGAAGTGCAGTATAAAAGCTCTGCCGTAATGCAGGGTGTTGCTTCTCAATGTTTCCCGTGAGTGGCTTGCTAACTTGTTATCCTGTTCATCTGCTCTGGGAGGTTGCCACGGCACCTCCACGACATCTGAGCGTGGGGACGTCATGCCGCTCACATCATGTGATCGAAGCCAGGAAGTGCAGTATAAAAGCTCTGCCGTAATGCAGGGTGTTGCTTCTCAATGTTTCCTGTGAGTGGCTTGCTACCTTGTTATCCTGTTCATCTGCTCTTGTGATTTTGACCCTTTGGCTGTGTTCTTTCGGATTTCTTTTGAATTTCCCTTTTGCTGTTGAGACTTTGTGCATTGACTTTACACTTTACTGGCTTTTTGACCTCAGCTCTGCTCTGTTGGATTTTCGTCTGGATCACCCTTCTGCTTTGGCGTATTGGAATTACTCTTGGACCCTTTGGACGATTTGAACTTACTTTTTGTGTTTTGGCTAATTTTGTTTCCCTGTATTTTGCCCTTGGATCTGTTACCCCACTTGGATCATTGACTCTGGACTTTTTCGGAAGCCCCTCTCCTGGAACTGCATCCACCAAGGAACTGTGGCCCTCAACACTCTCCTCCTTTCTAAGGAGGCCACGTCATCGTCTTGCCTGCAGTTGGTGCGCCCAGTAGGTAGGTCCTTTTGCTTAAGCTCTGTCATTCAACACCCAGTGCCAAGAGTGTGGTTAACCTTATCCTTTTGTTCTTCTCTAGTTGCTGGGGATCCGCTGCTGCAGTTCCAGTTCCCACCTGTGGCCTCAATAACTGGTTAGGGAGTCTGTATTATCTCTTTGACTGGTACTTGGGGATGGAGGTATAGCCCACCCGGGAGTCATCCTGCTGAATCTTGCCACTCGCCACATCAATACCATCTAGAGATCATGCCACTTTCACCTCTGCATCTTCAGGCGAATCTCCTCCCTCTCCCCCATTTCTCCTACCCTCACAGAATCTCTGCAGTTCTGGCCATCATCCTCTCTCGCCTAGACTACACCAACTCCCTCAACGCCCCTGCCTATCAGTTCAGAAAGCACCAACTGATCCAAAACTCTGCAGAAAGGCTCCTCCTTGCCCACTCCCCAAGAGAACACATGGGTGCTCCACTGGCTTCCTTTCAGCCAACTGGCCACTTTCAAAGCCATGTGCATCACCCACTGTGCCCTCCACAAGAAAGACAGTGAAAACAAATTCACATGCTACCAACCCAACACCCCTCAGATCTGGCTCTGCACAGGAGCCGCGAGTCTTCAAACCCAGCTGTGGAAACTCCTCGAGAGCGATCTCATCCCTCGAGTCAAGAGAAAGCCTCCATGAAACACAAAAAATAGTCCTCATCGATGCTGCAAGAAACCCATACGTCAAGCCCGAAAAGTATGTCTTTGACGCCCTCTGTGCCAAAATCGAAGGAGAAACCATCAATGCCACAAGTGTCGATCGAAGATCTCAACGTTTATGTCGAAGTCATCGATGATTTTGTGGAAACCTTCCAAGCCGTCAACATCGACGATTTCGACACTGTCCGCTCCCATTATAAAGTCTATAGCGCCGCCTTCTTTTGAGAAGATTTGTACACCACAACCTCGCCCAGAGTATTTTAAAACTCTCTTCACTTTATGAAGATGCAGAAGAGTCATCTGAGGAGGAAAGACATTTTGGTCTCGAATATGGTCTCGAATATGGGACACCTTCTGTACCAGAGGAACTCGTAACGGAAGAGAATTGTATGAAAAACCTGCAGGACTAACTTCATGAGGCAAGTGGTATCGACACTTCCCCTGAAATTGATTTTGGTAAGGCAGATCCAGGAGATCATGCCGAGGGCTCGTATAGACCACTCGTGACTAGAGTCATGGAATACATGAGAGGGTCCAGACCCACACCTTTTTTGGAACAGGACGATTTAACTGACACATTGGATAAAGGACCACAGGAAAACCCAATGGTCCCATTTCATAAGGCTCTGCAGAGGAGGTTAACTTAAACGCCCGAGTTTGTCCCGGCACTGAATGAGAGGCTAACAGCCAAATACAGAGCTTCAACTTCTGATCCTCTATACCTTTCAAAACATCCAACACGAGAAAGCCTGGTAGTACAGGCAGCTACTTCTTCTGGCAGACAAAATGCCTATCCCACGATTCCACAAGAAAGGGATGATAAAATATATGATGCCATGGCCAAGAAGGTTTTCTCGGCCGGTAATATGGCGTTAAAATCTGCTAATGCACGCTCTCGAGATTTACCTACACACTTTGGGGCTGTATTTCTATGGCGGCTGACCACATCTCCGAAGGGGAGGAACGGTTTCTTGAACATTGTCAAGGACGGAAAGGACGCTATGTGCGAATCCCTCCAGACTGGTCTCAACTCTTTTGACGGCATCAGCTGACATGATGCCTACCCCCGGGCATCCGGATGAAGCCCATCAGCCCTGGGAGCAGGCATCCAGACATTTACAAAAACCCCAGCAGCCCCAGCTAGGGGCTGTCGGGGTTCAGTCCTGGCGCCATAGGCACCAGGCTCATAATAAAAATCAGTCCAGGCGCCAGGCTCGTAGACATTACTTACCTCATGCAGACCATGCTGCAAATAAATCCAAGCCAACGTGAGGCCTGGATGGGACTATTTTACTACAGGGACTATTTTTACTCAGGTGTGGTCCTGGGGAACTTCTTTCCTGGGACTACTTTGGAGGCTACTTAAACCACGCCCGAACAGCAGCACATGCTTTGTGTTATTCTGCATCCAGCAGCGTGACTCTCACCGTGCCTGCAGCCAGCATCCAGTCTTCTGCCACGCCCGCGTGCCTGCAGCCAGCATCCAGTCTTCTGCCACGCACGCCTCGAATCCGGAGCGCCTAGAATAAAGAGGAAGAAAAGGACAAGGTTAGAAAACAAACTTATTTCAAATTCCTCACCTAATTCCGGATCCATTTCATCTCCCGACCTGGAAAGTACATCAGTCCTGCACGCGTCACTTCGCCAGCTCCAGCACGGCGCCATACTCGCCAGTTCTCACAGCATCTTTCGATCCGGCACTGTCTCCATCATTTCTTGGCCGTACTCCGGCACCTAGGGGCACAAGAATAACAAGGTGAGCCAAGGGAATCAACAAATACCTCTTACCACCATAGACTTACCTGATTTACCACCGGTGGTGGTATTCTCCATATCTTCATATGCCGCATCTGTAAAGAGGGAGAAAAACAACACGTTAACACCTGCAATAGTTACCGGACAGCGTTGGGTAATGCAGACTCTTACCTGAACGCCAGCAGCAGCTACGAGACCTTTTTCTCACAAACTCAGTTGCAATTTAAGGAAGGAAGGGGAAAAGAGTGAACATCGGGCACATTGAACTCTTTGAACTTGATACTTACCAATCCCGCCTGGGACTTCAGAGTCAATGCTTACCGGAACTCTCCCAACGCCTTCAAACCAGTGAAGTAACTGGTATCTACGCACCCCTGCAAGACACGCAGGATGGAGAGCTCATCTTTTACAAACATAAGGTGAGGTTACTAAGGGGATATCGGAGGTGATTAGTGGGGGAGAGCGAGAACAGTTGGGAGGCCATCACTAAAACCCACAGGTGGCTAATCCCTGTCTCCACTTGCAGGAAAATACTTCTTCGGGTCCAGCAGACAAGACTAGGCGGGCCAGTCCAGACAGTCATCTCTGCACTACGCATCACGTTGACGGAGACCACAGCTGTCCGGGTCCGATCGACACCCCTGTGGGGTCCAGGTGAGCGTAACATCAGCAGAGGCATGGTGGCTAGTACAGTGATCTGCAGATTTGCGTGGTTGAGGCAGTCAGGATTTGCTCCAGATGTTCAATCCAGACTTCCCAACATGCCCATCTATTTGTGAAAAAACCTGATGAAAGTTTGGAGCTGCTAACTTCCAAGGCGGCGGACAAATTCCTTGGAGCAGCAATAACGCAAACTCCATCTTCCGCATTCAGAAAAGGCAGAGGACAGCCAGCTCAAAGAGGTCAAAGACGATTCCCGGGTAGAGGTACTAAGACCGCAACAGCAGGGGCTGCCTTACCTTCAGCCACTGTCAGCCGCTCCAAACCTCTGAGGTCTTCGTTCACCAGACTGCAGTAGGAGGCAGGTTGTCACAGTATCTGACAGAATGGTTATTACTTCAGATGCTTGGGCATTGGAAACAGTTGCCCAAGGTTACTGCCTACCTTTCCTGCAAAAACCTCAGTCATGCACCGGGAAACAACTCTTTGAAGGTTCCGAATCCGCTCCTTATGCAGGAGATTTTAACCCTGCTGGAGAAAGGTGCTATTGAACCAGTACCTGTAGTGGAGAGGAACAAGGGTTGATATTCCCCTTATTTTCTAATTCCAAAGAAGGACACAGGATTGAGACCCATCTTGGATTTAAGAGACTTGAACAAGTTCCTCAGGAAAGACAAGTTCAAGATGGTAACATTTTCTCAGCTCCTTAAGGCCCTCCAGCTTCAGGATTGGACCTCTAGTATGCTTACTTTCATGTGCCGATCCATCACAAGCACAGACAGTACCTGAGGTTCGCCATTGGCAACTCTCGCCATCAGTTTCGGGTTCTGCCATTTGGGCTAACCTCCGCCCGACCGTTTTCACCAAGCTAATGGCGGTTGAGGCAGCGAGTCTCAGGAGAGGGGGGATTCACATCAACCCCTACCTGGACGATTGGCTGATCAGGGCCAGTTCCCCAGAACAAGCCCTAGATCATCTCAGCTATACTTGCTACTCCCGCCACAGGCTGGGCTTCTCCCTCAACTTCAAGAAGTCCCACATGATACCATCACAAAGACTCCAATTCATCAGAGCAGTCCTGGATGCATCCCTGGGAAAAGCCTTGCCACCAGAGGTGAGGGCTCAAGACATTCTGCAGATGGTGACAAAGTTCCAGAATGCCCAACATCTTCCAGCCTTCAACTTTCTAAGGTTGCTCGGTCTCAATGCATCCTGCATTTTTCTGGTGCCAAAGGCTTGCTTGAGAATGAGATCTCTCCAGTGGGCTCTCAGGACTCGGTGATCACAATTCTCAGGAAGGATGTCAGATCTCCTACAAATCCCAAACAGTCTCACTGGATCTTTAGTGATCGGCCTGTCGGGAGAACCATTTTGGCAACCATGGCCGGAGATAATAGCAGTGACGGACGCCTCACTCACGGGGTGGGGAGCCCATAAAGATTTTACCATCAGCGGTTGTTGGTCTCCATCAGAGTCCAAAGTACATATCAATCTTTTAGAGCTGAGGGCAATCAGACTAGCGCTGAAGACCTTTCTGCCCTCTGTACGGGGAAAGAATGTCCTGATAATGACGTACAACATAGTGGCCATGTACTACCTCAATAAAAGAGGTGGTGTAGGGTCACTACCACTGTGCAGAGAGGCAATGCAGCTCTGGGTCTGGGCAATATAAGAAGGAATCTCTCTATCGGCAGTTCACCTAGCCGGAGAGAAGAACACCACGGCGGATGTTCTGAGCAGGCAGAGCGCAGCTTCCAATGAGTGGGAACTAGCTCCGGAAGTCCTTCAAGAGAACCCCTCTGCGGAACCCCTCAAGTGGATTTGTTCGTGACCGATGAAAACCGAAAGTGCAAACTGTTCTGCTCAAAGGAATTTTCCCCAAGAGGAGCTCTAAAGACGCATTTGTGGTGGACTGGGAATTTCCACTTCTTTGCACGTTTCCTCCAGTCCCCGTCATTCCTCGCGTAATAAGGAGGTTGAGAAGGTTAAGCTATATGTGTAATTACACTATGGATTTATGGAAACCTGTGGATTTTAATTGGTGCATACACTAGAGTGTGGCATCAGAACAGGTAAGGCAGCAAGAAATCTCTCCAGGGACAGTTTCCAACCCTTCGACATGTGGCAGCATTGATCTTTCCACAGTCTCGGCACCATTCTGTCTGAGACTATGTGGGACGTGCCTTTTTGGCACTTTTAAAGGCACTTTTTGATATCTAAATGTGATAACCTGTAAAAGCACTGCGTTTGCCAAACATTGTTTCAGGAACAATATTTTCCAGACCAACCACCCAGCACTTTCCCCAAAAATACGAGGCCTTGTGTTTGTTAGTCAGTAAATAATATCTGTGCTAGAACATGGCAAGAGCGTTGTTTTGGGGGGGTGGGGGGGCTTGGTAAAACATTGTTCTTGGCCTTCTTGGTATTGTGCTTACTTGTACTGTAAAATAGTCGCTTACTTCAGTTCCAGTCCTTTGCTTTTGCCGTGCATATTCTTTAAGGCATCTTTTCCTGGGCTTTTTGTCTCCAGATGATCTTTGGCTAGACAATCCATGTATTGTCTTCACTATCTGACAACTAGCTTTTGAGTGTAGGGCAGTGATGGAACTATGTAGCCTCTTGTCTGTTTTTTAAGATGATCAAACTCATTTTTTCCATTGTGATTCACGGCAAAGCGATTAGTGTTGCTATTCTTGGATTTCCTGTATTAATGTGTCCCTGTCACAGCCAGAGATTGCAGGAAAAAGACTGTTTTATTTTGCATGGCTGATCGACACAAAACAAACTGGTGCCAGAGAAATGGGACATAGTGTTGAGAGGTGGCAGAGACCATTTAATAGAAGCCGATAACTGCTTGTTGAAACAGGAGTTACAGATTCTTTACATTATTGCTTGTTGAGGAAGGCACTTTCGCTCCAGGACTGTGTGTGTAGTGGGGGGTGTAAGAGGGTGTTTTCTGTGACCATTAAAATTACACTGGCTTGTTTACTAGCTTTTCAGCAGGTTGGTTGGCCTGTGAGTGCTTATTGGAGGAGCCTAGTAATGATTGAATAAATTTCATCTATAAATGCTCTATGATAACCGGGCTTTTTAAAACCTGCTTGCTGAGGGGCACTGAAAAGCTAGCCTAACTATGCAACCAGTTTCAAACTAAAGTTCTCCACCAAACTCTCAATGGTAGAGTGGATGCACAGTTAGGCTTTAACTGAGGAAGGGGTAGGCTAGGCATGAAGTACAGGCAACAAGAGCAAAGCCTGCTACGTAAGCAGTGGTCCACATTGGTAAATAAAAAAATATACTATTTATTAAAACAAGCAATCGGTAAACTTGACACATGACTAGTAAGCAAAGCAACTAAAAAATTACCCCCCCACCCAGCTTGGTAAAACAAAAAAATGATTACTTACTATGTTAGCCACTTACAATGCACATGATCACACTAAACTGTGTTATAAATCTAAAGTGGGGGAAGAAAATGTTAAGAACAGTTTAACAAGCCTTAGATAGGCTAGACATAGTTCCAGCAACAAGAGCAACACTTTAGAAGCCCAACAATACCACTGTGATGGTATCCCTACAATATATCCCCACCAAAAATATCGCCGTACATATGGCCGTTTGTCTCGCCATAGGCGATATTTTTGGGGGGGATCATTTGTGGGAGCGGGGGTGTCCCCCGCACATTTTAAAATAATGCAGGGGTTGCGGGGGTGTCCCCCGCAGGGTCCATGGGTCAATATCGCCACAAAAATATGGCGATATTTTTGTATCGCAATATTTTTGCGGGGATATTAACACATGGAACCACTGAGAGAGGACATATATATAATGCTCTTTTGATCACAAAAGAGCATACAGTAGATTTGTTTGAATGCAGTGAGCTTCTTGCAGTGAGGTGAGTTTTTGATATTCTGACCAGGTTGTGGGGGGCGAGGGGGAGTCAATGCAACAGTCACCAGGGACAATACATGGCTGGACATACATACATTAAGGACAAACAAACATGAGACGTTTTTAAGTGTAGGTCGGCGAGCTGTGTTTGGGATATGACCATGATAGATGAAGTGCTAGAGTGGAGGCAGTAGAAAGTGAGGGACTGGTTAGGGAAACATGTTAGCTAGAATGCAAATGAAAGGCAGAGAATTCCATGCACATGAGAAGAATAGAGAAAGAGCGGAAGCGAGAGGAAGCACTGGGAGGGTGATGACAGATACAGTGGTACCTTTGCACAGATTGATTTGTGAACCAGGAGCAGACATTTAAATCTGGCCTTGTTTTGTATCGTCTGCCATCCAGCCTGATGACGGTATGAGGAAGTTGGTGTGATGTGAGGGAGTTCAAAGAGAGTTCAGGTAGCAAAGCTAATTGTTAGGCAAGATTGTATGCAATAACCTGTGGGAGACTCCACCAACCTTTTGGTATAAGCATGTACTACACAAGTTGTGGTAGAGTGACTGAGCAGTCAGGCTTATCTCAAGAGGGGTCAATGTGAGCTGTAGGGTTATTACACAGAGATTCACAGTGACAAGTATCCAAATAAACACACTCAAGGTTTCTTGATTAAACTGAATAAGCCTTCTTTAGAAGGGTGCACATATATGTATAACACAAGAATGTACTTCAAAATACACACTGTTTCTTTAAATCGGTAGATACCCATTTGGGATGGCACACAGACACTCTACACCCTGAGATGACTTAAATAACTAGGACACTGTGGACATTGATATATCACTGGCACATTTAGAGCAATACTGAGGGTAGTGTCCAAAGAGACAGATGAGGGAATAAACAACGGTGTACAAATCTTCTTAAGCAGGTAAGTCTTTTTGAACCCTCCAATGCGGAGTAAATTAGCCCTTTCCTGGGGGAAAGGTAAAGCACAAAGTCAGAGGTCAGAAGTCTTTCAGGGAGCCAGGACAGCCAATGTTAGTTGAGCAAAAGTCTAGGTGAACTGAAGCACTTCTTGCAGATAGGTAAAATGTCTTGCACAAAGTTTTAGAAATCTTTTGTAGAAAATGAAATCACTAGGGCCACAAGCTGGAAGGCTTGTGAGGGGCCAAGCTGCAAGGAACCCCGCAAAGGCAACCAAGACAAGTCTTAACTGATAGCTAGCAAGGCTACACAACAGGAGGTAAGTCCCCTTAGTTTTACAGTACCTTTGGTTAGAAGATAGTGGTTCCAGCTGGCTTCTGTTCCTGTGTAGGTCTGCAGATCCTGTTGTTCCTGGGCCTCAGTCGTGAGTACAAGAGGGAGGACGTCTGGGGACTCCTGCACTACGAATGGAAGGTCGGCGGCAGCAATGGGCAAACTTCAAATCAGCTGCACGTTGCGGTTTCAGCTTCTCGCGGCTCTCGCAGACAGCACCACCACGGTTCTCGGATACCACTATGGACATTCCTCACAACTGGGGTCCAGCACTCTGTTGAGGTGGCTCAGGCTATGTCCGTCCTGCTTCATGGGAGTTCTGGTGGATCTTCATGGAGCTCGGGTCCAACTTAAAAACTAGGCACTCTATTATGGTGTTCCTCTCCCTGGCAATCGGTTCCTGAAGCAGCAATGGACGTACAGCCAGCTCCGAGAGGATGTCCAGACGAGTTTGCTTTGGGGTTGATTGGTCCCACTAACCCAAGGGGAGAAGTCGCCCGTTGTAGGGCTTCTCTAGTCGAGGCGAATTCGGAGCGTCAGCAATGCAGCAGGGCTTCACCGGGCAAACCAACAGTCCAGGAGTTGCAGCAAGCGTCTCTTCCAAGTTCTTCTTCGGATTCCTTCGTCCAGTGGTCGACTCTGCCTTCCAAGCCAAACGCCTTGCCTTTTATGCAGGTTTCTCCCATTCATTTGCAGCCTAGCTGTCAATCACACAGCAGGGTGGCTGTCCTCCAAGGAAAGCCAGCCGGTCAATCACCTTTGGGTGCATTCCTGTAACCAAGAGGATTAAGCAAGGGCGTTTCGGGCACCTCCCGCACTTCCTGCCCCTGCCAGACACACTGGAGCCAGAGGCAGGCTTCACCAGTGAATCCCGCCAAAGACAAAACGAACAAAGGCACCAAATCTGGTTTGGTCAGCAGAGTAAATCTCAAGAAGGACCTTTCCAACAGGAAATTGCGAAAAAAGAAGACTTGGGGCCATTTTGACGAAATGGGCACCCATGGGTGCTTTACTGCAATTACAGTCCACGGTAAAAGCACACATTGGTAGGAAAAAGTACACCACTGCCACTAGCCATTAATCAAAGAAAGGATAAATGTTAAATGAGAAACTAGACAGAGGGGATACTAAGTAACCCCTCCACCAGCCTATGTTTGTGTTGCTTCTAGAAAGTTACAATAGGTAAATAAAGTCAATTTCACTTTACTGCTCTTGGAAACAGTAGTTTCACCAAGGGAAGGTATTTAAACCTTGGGAAAATCTAAGGTGAACTGAAGGTGCTTTGTGACACAAAGTAAAGATGATGCCTATGGAGTTTGTCAGACTCCACAGTCAAAGGAAACTGAGTCCAAATCACAGAAAAATACATGAGAGAGTGGGGAAAAAGGTCTCACTCTCTCCAGGTTAGAAATTAAAAGTCATAAAGTCCAGCAAAAAGAGCTTGGGGTCTCTAAGATGGAAGGGAATGGGCACATTTCTGAGAATTCTCCCTAACACTATCTTGTTGAGCAGACAGAAGGCAAAGCATGGTTTGGGAGGCTAAAGAGGATGCTGGCACAGTTGTCCAGTTTAGAGAAGTCCAGAGTGGTTAAGCGATGCCTGGCCGTGTTGAAAGGAATGATGTGCCTGATTGTCCTAATATTTAGGAGGTTGAGCTGAGCCGCCGGTGCAGTTTTGGAGATGAAAGTGGAGGAGGTGTGAGAAGGGTCATGGCTGACAGAGGTTTCTAACTGAAGTAGAGTAGGGAAGAGTGTCAGGTGGGTACTGCATAGGCAGGGGAAGAGATGACAGAGCGTATTTGGCAGGGAAGAAGAGCACTTCTGTTTTGGTAAAGTTTAACATCGGAGAGTGCAAAGCAATCCAATATTTAATGGTAGAGAGACCGTTTGAAATTTTGATAGTCATCGGGGCGAGTTCAGGAATAGAAAAGATTTGGGTGTCATGCATGAAGAATTGGTACGAGAAGCCAAAGTAGGAGATTGGTTACCCAAGAGCAGAGGTTTAGAGTGTAAAAAGGAGAGTACCAAAGACCGAGCCCTGTGGAGCACCAACAGTTACAGGAGTGAGTTGAGAGATGTTGTTGCTCCAGGAGACAGAGAATTGGCGAGTTGCCAGGGAAAATTTAATCAATCAAAATGAACTTGAATAGTTCACTCTTTACAAGTAGGTGTTTTTATCAAACTTGTTCTTCTAAAAAGGCACTGTAGCAAAATCCCAGAGTGTCCCCCAGCTATAGAAGGGGGGTGGTGGAGGGGTAGACTATCAGTCCCCAGGGCTTAGGTCACCAAAGACAGAACTCCTGGTTCAGGCAACACCATATTTGGCCTGGTAAGGTAGGTACTTAACAGCTTTATACCCAGTGCAAATAAATGGCGATAGCAGCGTATTAAACAAATATATGGTATATCAATCCCCAGATTTTGACTTGCAACTCCACTGACACCACTGGATAGGGAATCGGTGGGGACAACAAGGCTTACCGTAGGCTTTGCTTTACAAGGCTCGCAACCTGTGGTTTTGAGGCTTCTAGCAATAGTTAGACTAGTAGTAGACCGAGAATCTTCAAACAACCACTGCTTTCCATCAACTGAACCAGTTTGCTGCCACATTGTGCCAATCAGAGCTCGCAACCTATTCAGTTGGAACAACCTGCTCGCTGCTGCGGGCCAGCTTGAACTGCTAACTCTTTGAACCCTGCATCTGACCACCAATGCCACTGTATCGAAGCAACAGACCATTACTTGAACCTCTGCAGCATCGTGTCACACGCCAACCCAAACGAGCGGTTACCAACATCTTAAACTGACTTGACCCCCGATCCGACCCGGGTAGCCATCCGAACCACACGCCCGAATACTGCACACAAACCGCACCAAGCTCCCTCTTCAAATTGACTAGACGCCAGCTCGCTTCTTGACACAGCACGACTCGCCACACCCGAACTTGGTTCAACCTGTGCCATAGCAGAGCTCTGAGACTGTTTTGAGGCTGTCGAACTGCCTAAGAACAGCGAGAAGGTAATATTGGAGAAGGTCTGGCTGAATTGATCCTCTTTTTGATTGGAGGCCAGTGTACTGTGCGGCAGGCTCATGTGATGTTTTTACCTTTCCTGCCTTCGAAGTAATCTGACTTCTGTGTTTTGGATTCTTTTACATCTGTTGAGTAGATATTTCAGGAGCCGAAGGTACAGCCTAGCAAAGTAGTCTTGATGATACTAGTGAGATTTTAGCATTGGTTCTGTGCATAGCTGAAACATGTAATGCCTGTGTTTCTGATGAGATTCAGGAGTGGGGTCATGTATATCTTTATGAGAATAGGTGAAAGGCTGGAACAATGTCCGGGATCAAACTCATCTGAAAGGGGCCATGATTGATGTTTGTTACCGTGGTCAGGAAGGATGCAATTCAGCATAGTGATTCCTTTCACCCAAATGTCCCTTCTGCCTGATTGTGTCAAATGCAGGATGACGGTGCTGGTTCGTTGTATGTGGTGTCTTTAGCAGGTCCCAAATCGAGCAGTGTGGATTCTGTTGATTCCTTGTTGTGGTTCATGGAGTAGGAGGTTGATCTTGTGGTAGGCCACCAGAAGGAGGAGACATACCAATAGGTGGCATTTCTGCAGATTTGTTTATTCCAATAATAAATAAAAGGCCTATCTTTCCCTTGTAATAAGATGTTTGCCCTACCTAACACAAAACTAACTAGGGTGCTCGTTGTCGGGGAGATTATCCAAATCAACAGGCTGTCTTCCGTCCAAAACTGTCCCACTTGGTCCCTACCACTGATCATGAAAACTCAAAGAAAAGAGGGGTATAGGAAAATGACTCCCTTCTCATGGACAGACTTCTATAGCTTCAACAGTTGTGTTTTAGGATAGCTTCTGAGAATGCTCTTTGAGTTCTTTTAATTCTTGGAGGCTTCTACCCCACCTGAGCTTCACCTCGCTCTCTAAACAAACAGTTCCTTGGTTCCACAAAGAGAGGTCTGTTTCCTGATTCTTCTTTAAACCTTGCAGTGTCTCTATATTTTCTTGGAAGTGCCCAGAATGGCTTTTGTGGCTTTCTTTACTTGGTTTACCGTATTCCTCTTCACTGCGACAGGTCTGACTGGTCCCTTGACCGTCTCTATTCTCTCCCCAATATTGACGTACACTGGGACAAGTATGATTGGTCCCTTGGTGATCTTCACTCTTTCTGATGTTCACATATACTGGGACGAGTATGATTGGTCTCTTGGTAATTTTTCCTCTTGATAATATTCACTTGTACTACTGGGATGAGCATGATTCGTCCTTTGCTAGTATTCACTTTCTTTCCGTTTTGTCTCCCACCCGGGTTTCCCGTTCCCCGTTCCCCTTTTGAATCCGGTAGGCATCAACAGTTTTTTTGTGTGGGGTCAGGTTCCAGTTTCTGGTACACCCACTTTGGTGGTTCGCTTCTTCCTCGTGTGGTTCAGCAGAGCCCTTCATGGAACGGTCTCGGTGCCTTTTGAGGGCCACATGGTCCACCCTCTCTGATTCACACCACCAACTCCAGGTCAACAGCTCGCCTCTATGCCGTCCCTGGGCCTGCTTTTATGGTTATCCAGCGTCCTCTGCTAGGGACATCTCAGCGTCGCCTGGCTTCTTCCACAGCTCTAGTTTGCACTTCCTGGGCTGCAGTGACACTCTTCACTGGTCAATTTTCTGTTTTTATTACACCACACTGGGTCCTTCCCAGCATAGAGACAATCATGTGTTTCTTTCACTTGAGGATGCATGGCGCATTCATCTATCTTCTTTGTCCCAGTACGGTTGGCTGCCATCCACTGCATGGGTCTTCCATTCTTCTTCCCAGTACGTTTGACAGGAGGAGATGGATTCTTGAAGGTATTACAGTAACAGATAATGACTGTTTGGGAGTGACTAGAGTGGTCTTTAGATGTTCCTGTCAACTTCTCATAAGGGTCTCTAGGGAGTCCCTGGATGGAACGGGAGTCCTCTCCCTGTGCAGTCCCGCTTTCCCCACTCCTAGGGGAATTGTTGCGCAGTGGGCACACCTCCCTACCCCCACATAGAAGTACTCCCCTCTGGGGAGAAGTGACGAGATTCAATGAATCGTCACAATCCCGACGTATTCCTAAAGATGGTGATGAATAATTGTTTTTAAATGTTGCAGATAAAGTGTGTTAGAAATTAGCTGGGTCATTTGGGTTGGTTGTGTTTTTGTTGTTCTGGTGTGTGCAGTGTTTCTTTTTTTTTTGGCGAGGCCTAGCAAAGGCAGTTTTAAAGGACCGTGGACAGGGACCTGCGCAATGGAGGCATTTAAAAGTGATCGGAAGGCAGGTGCTAATTGTTGTCGCTTAGTAATAGTTTAGTGAATTGGAGTGGGCAACAGTTCTTCTAGAGAGCCTACTTGTTTGCTGGAGTTCACTGGGGAAAGCAAGCCCTGGATAGCTAAAGCGACGACAAGCAGTTAATGAAGGCGTAGAAGTTATGGCTTACCTATTTGGGTAGAGCTCCATTGATCCTTTCCCATCCAGGCTGTCTTGGATTTGATGAATTTTGTTGCTTAAGTGTGCTGCGTGTGAGTCGGCGTTCTTGGACAGGGGTTGGAGATCTGTTGCAGACTGCAATGAACTTAAATTCTTAGACGATTTTGAAGACTTTTTGTTGCCCGTGTTGCAGTTTTGATCCAAAATGTATAGTGAGCTTTTTTACTTTTATGTTTTCTGCTCTGTAGTAGTACAATTGCTGATCGTAGGCCAGTCTATCTGTTCAAAGCATGTTTCTTTTCCAGACACTAATAAGTGTGTTTTCTTTTTTGAAGTAGGTCTCATACACTAAGCTCAGCACAGTGAATGTGTCTGTGGGTGGAAGAAACAGGTCCATGTTGCGTGGGTGGAAGAAACGGGACCATGTTCCATAGGTGGAAAAACACACATGGTGTTTTTTCTTCTTCTAAGGAATGCACCAAATATACTGAGATAAAGCAATTCCTTAACGGGAATCTTTAGTGAACTTCACCCTCTTTCTGTGCGGTCGAAGTCCCCAAGATAATATTGCTATGGATTAATTTCTAATCTTCCAATTATCTAACAGGCTGGTTTGCTTCAGTTGTAGTGAATCCATTTTCCAAAAATAATTACTTTGTGGTGCTTCCAGACTTGGCTAAAACCGATTAGCACCTAATGTGTGCATTTGCATCAGATTTACTAGATAGATAACCTTTCTGGATGTTGACTAGGGGAGGTGCCAGCATAACCCTCTCTGCCAGCACGCCCCTTGCTTGCGACATGAGGTTCTAATTGCTGGACTAACATGAGGGCAGGGAACTGCTGCCATCTGCTGTCTTCCTTTTGTCCAAGGGGAGTCATCCGAGAGCAATTGCTTACGCTTGCCCAACGCCACCCTAAGCCTACAAGACATTCTTCAGTCCTTTGACATGACTTCTTGAAGTGTCAATGGCATCATTGCAGCATAGCCTCAAGGGTTTGAAATTGCTGGCAGCAATTTAGCTGCTGGATATAGCCTATGAGAGCCTGCTTAGCTTCACTCTTAACAGCTACCAGTGGCTACTGTTGGCTACGCAAGCCAAGTGGTGTTACACAAATATGCCATTCTGACATTCAATATAAACGAAAAGGATAGCCCCTGTAATCGTCTATACCATGGAGCAAAGTAACATGAACCTATCAACAAATGTACATACAGAATCGATAAAATACAAGCAAAGAAACCTGGTATCTAGTTATTCTATTTGTTATAATGTTTACACACCCATATATATATGTGTATGTATATATATATATATATATATTTCCCCATACAATTATGACATATCCACCTTTTCATTTTGTTGACAAATAACTGAGGGATGAAAGAAAACAATGTGAAAAAAGATGTTCCTGGCTATTCGGGTTGCCTGGACAGTCTGTTGTTTCTATGTAGGATGAGGCACTATTGTAACATTTAGATGTAAGGTTTTGAAACCATTTGAATGATGCATGAGGTTATACGCCTGTAGTAATTGCATTTTGTCTTGCAAAGATTTTTTTTTTTTTTTTTTTAATAGTGGGATTTGCATCCTGAAGACCGTATGGCCAAATGTAAATCTGGGTTGAAACATGCATGTCAACACCATTTTAAAGGATATTGCCACAGTCCTATAAAAGTATTTGAATGATTCACATTTGGATTTTCTTTATGCGCACTTAGGAGATCTGTGTTCAGGCATTCACTCTGTTTTGTAATTTGAGTAGTGGTGCATTAGGAGAGCATGATGGGGTCATATGTACTGGATACAAAGTTGAGCAGCAGTGTTTCAATCCGTTACTTTAATCTATTTGCGCTCCTAATTTCTTTTAAATCCTCGATTAAACACACACCGTCCTGACAATACATTTAGAAGTGCGGACATTGATGGCTCCTAGGGCACGTTGAATAAAACTCGTGCTCCGTGGAAAAGCACAAACAAGAGGTGCTACTTTCTTCTCCTTGAATTGTAATTTAGATGGGCGTGTTTGTATGTGTCCCATATGTGTGCGGGGGTGTTCCTGGACATGAGGGGAGGGTCCAAAGTATTATGAAAGTCTGAGGTCCTTTTCTCCTCAACATAAAATGAGCGGCTGCTGATGTGAACTTAGTAAATACCAGTAGATTTGCAAGTGACTGAAAGAAGTGCTTATCGTTCCCTCTTTCTTTCTTACCAGTGGCAAGTAAGATTGAGGCACGTGTATGGATGGTTGTGATAAAGAGAGCGCCTCAGATGCTGATGTCTGTCTTCATTCATGTTATTTTTGAAATTAAGTTTTTCTTCGTCTGCTCTAAAGTATTGAAATTAAAGACAATACAAATAATTTTCGTATAATTGTTCTTTCTACCCACAAGGAGTGTTTTGGATTTTGATTTTGAGAAGCTGTGCTCCATTTCCCTCTCGCACATCAACGCCTACGCTTGTCTGGTGTGTGGCAAATACTTCCAAGGTAAGTCCAGTTTTCATGTCTGTTTGAATTGGGCTGGAGCACCGTGAATAAGCTGCACGCACGCACGCACACACGCTTCTTTAGTAAAATATTGCGTTTACTAGAGGCCTTTGAAGGCTTAGAAATTCAGTCGTCTTCAGCCTTCACGCCATTCACTCTAGCAATTTCCTAAGTCACTTCCCAATACTTAAGAACTCCCTGTCCCAACCCCCTTCCCCGAAGAACATTAGCACCCCACACAATGATATTGCAGATTTCAAAATTGGTGGAAGTTGGGTGCCGTTAAGTTCCTGCTTGCATCCTGAAGAGGTTGGTTGACTTAACTCCCAACAGCTACCAGGAGCTCAGTTTGACTCCCCAGGCCAACTACCGCTTACAAACATGATATTAGCTCTGCATGTTTGGATTTGTGTAAAGAGGAAAATAAGATGGTCTAAGGGATTTTTTAAAGCATAATAGAATATATACAATGGACACAAATTAGAGTGCATCTCATGCACAAGTTAAATCTGTCGCATACTATGTACTAGCATCTTTTTTCCGATAGTCAGCTTGTCTTCTCTGTGATGCCCGATACCTCGGAGCTGCTTTAAGCTCCTGCTCATCAAATCTGAATTTGGCTCCCCGTGTTCTGGCCCTTCTCCCAAACTTTATTTTCCTACAACCTTCGACTTCCTGCCAACTGGGCCCTAACCTGGCGTCTTGACCGCTTTTTCCTTACCCTCTTACTGTCTGGTTGTTTTTTCACATTATGCCGGTCATACCACCTCTTCCAGCCCTTCTGTTCCTTTTTAACACAACACCTGCTCATGGCAAGTCTGGCCCTTTGAATGTCTATCTGTTATCATTTACTCATTGAACTGTGTAGTGTACATTTTAATGGAACCACCCTGTGAACACCTGTAATCATTCTTTCATTCTGGCAATCTTTCAAAAATCCCCTCTCCAAATGCAACAACCCAGGCTCCCTTTATTCTCTATCCTGGTGTGTACAAATTCTTCCCAAGGCCCCAAAACCCCCATAAATGACCAGTTGGTGTTTAAAGGTAAATGCAAAGAGCCCAACGATAGATCCCAATTTCTGTGGCAACTCGGCATGCAGAACTCTTCATCGTAATCTTAAATTAAACGAGGGGTTTCATGCAAACCTAGTTCACCTATCAGTAGCGAGGCAGAGTACTCAGCTGCACTCTTCAAAAGGTGGCTAGGCCAGCTTAACTCATAGGCGCAATTTCAATCTCCGATCCAATTTTAGCAGAATATACTAATAATATAAACTTTGATGTGCAGAAAAATAATTTCACTTATAAAAAACTAAGGATAATACATTAGAATAAATGCACATGGGTATCTCACTGTGTGGTAAGGAGGCCATTGCTGTCACCCCAAGGTGCATGGCCCTATAGAAGCTGTGAAAGTTTAGCTGTTTTACGTAATAATAATAACTTGCGTAATAATTTAGCAAAGGGTTCTTTGTGTTTTGAAAGAATAAAGTCTTCAATTTACATCTGAAGAGGAGATAGTCATGTTCGTTTCTAACATGAACTGTTGGCTTCTAGATGATCGCTCTGAAAAATATTTCCCACCCAGTTTCACTAGATTCTATCCAGGCACAACCAACAAGCGTGTTGGTTATGATCTTTGATATCTAGCGGGTGCTTTAAGCTTATGCCTGTTTGACAGAGCAGGGGGCCTATCGAAGTATAGAGCGTTATGAAAAAGGCAGATTTGAATGACACCCACTCCTTAATGAGCAGTGAGTGCCAGGGATGTATACGTATATATTATTCAAACCAATGCTGCTTTAATATGAGTTTAGCTGCCGTACATTGTCCATCAAGTTATACCCAACTCTCACAATTGGAATTGTGGCTGAGCAGCCAGGCTTGTGGCTTGGCTAGTACTAAAGTACAATTATACACTCACTCTCTCTTCCCCCAAATCAACCGTTTGGGGAGGTTTTCTTTAAGGTCTGTATTCCGGATCTTCAGGTGCATCTTCCTGACTTGTTACTGTTAGTGATTCCCTCACGTTCCCCAGGCTTGCTAAGTAGTAGTTGTGACTGAGCAGTCTTCGGAGGTCAGGTGGGGTGTTCCAGAGGTACAGTACAGGTTTCACTAATTACAGGATAAGCAAATTCCTCATACTATATTTTTATAACATGTTTGTTACAAAAGGTGAGAGATAAATCACTGCACTTGCACGTAATTAAACTTTGTAAAATAAGGGTGCCACAATGTATCAAGTATGTAGAAACTGTTTCAAAAAGAATTTAGAGTTCATTCAAGAGTCTTGCCTAGAAGGGAAAATGCAGTAACAGGCACGCATAATATAAATAGAAAGCTAGGAGGGGGCAATGGAGGTCGGTTGTGTGAATAGGGGTGGTATTGGTGGGAGAGATTTACCTTCTGCAAGCGAGTCACCCAGGAGCATTTACTGGAGTTCCATTGGGGATAAAGGCAAAGGAGACTCTTGGCAAAGAAGAGGATGTCCAGGGATGAAGAAATAAATGAAGAAAAGGCTCGCAGTCACGCCAGAGTGTCAGGAGAGAAATATATTGAGACCAAAACGGTGGTTCTGCAGCAAGCAGTGGTGATTTCCAGAGGCTTGCCTGATATCCTGGGATAAAGAGTTTCTGCTTGGTTTGGCACAGAGGGTCTTCAGAGTCCTGGTAACGAAGGGGCACCTGCTTCTGGGTTCAGTGATGCAGGCCTAGTCAGGAGCTTCAGTAATTTAAAGCCTTTGAGCCTGGTCTGTGATCCAGATGTTTCCACCACATCGGGGAAAAGGAACACTGCAAAGGGTTCCTTTTGGTCCTCGTGGAAAGGCAGAACTTCGCTGTCTGATTCTTCAGCACATTGAAGGATGCTGGTGCAGAACGTGGATCCTTCCTCGAGCAGCAGGCTTTCCAGAGTAGAGGTACAGACTTCCAGCTGTATACAGGGTGATTGTGGAAGGTGGGGTTGCTTTTATCCTCCTTGGAAGGCAATGTGTAAACGCTGCATTCAAACAAGCACTGAACATAATTCAAACAGAGGTGGTCAGCCAATCCTAACTCCATGCACCATTCACACAGGAAGAGCTCCCACACAAAGGAGGGAATCTACAATCTCCCAGGCAAGCATTTGCATTTGCCAGTAAGAACTGGTTTTAGGCCGACTGTTGCCCCCCCCAGTCCTGAGAAACGGGCATTAATGGGTCCGTCCCCACACATAAACAGAGGGGTAAGGAATTTTCATGTGACCCCTCAGGTCTTTGAGGGAAACACAGACCACCTTGATTTGTAAGGACCCAACCAGATAAAATCCTATTAGTGTGTCAAAAAAGCCACCACCACCAGTCGAGCCACATGACTTATAGGGCAACCCTACCTTAGGAGTCATAAGAATTCTTAAGGTAGAGTACACAAAAACAAATCCACACTCTCAGACATCAGATCCATGCTTGCTGGGAGAATAATAAAGTCCAAACCCCAGAAAAGCCAGCAGAAATACAGGGGACTGCCTCATCAGCCCCTACACACAACTACCCTCTTCATACATATTCCCCCACCCTCCCGGCCCACTCCGCCCCACTCTCCACACACACACCCCACATATGTTGGGAGCGATTTTCCTTTGCAGCTGCCCCTCCATAGTTTCCAATGAAACCTCATTCTTTTTGCTCTTGTTTATGACCCTGCCCTAACCTTTTGAAGTGAAGAAAAGCATTCCTCTGCACTTCCCTTGCTTTTTGCTAATTTGTTAAGGGGAACCATCCTTTAGACTATCAGTACTGGCAAACTTGGTTTTCATTTTGAATTCTTATATTTTTACAATTGAACACATCACCTTACAGTGCAGTGCAACTGGGATACTTTTGTATCACCCTAGCTTTTTACAAATGGAATTTTTGGTTACTTTTATATGTGCCTAAAGACAAGCTGATGTCAGTGTTACATTTTTACAGTTTTTTTCATAATTTCTGTTGTGCACATTCAAGTTTTCTGCATACACACAATGTTGCACTGCAAAATGGCACAGGTCCCAGGGTTTTGGGAGTTTGCAGCCTGTGCGGGTCACAGCTCTTTTTGTGATGGTGCAAAATGCAGGTGGTCTTGAGACTGGTTCGGCCCACGAGTCCAGAGGGGAGGGAGTCATCTTCAAGAGATCTTCCCTTTCACTCGGAATTCAAGGTCAGGTCTTCAACTGTCACTAAGTTCTGGCAGCCGCTTGGGAGTTGCTTTGACGTCCTTCTACAAATTCCTCTTCGGAGCTTCAGTCCAGTGGTCGACTGAGGTATAGCTCCAGGAACCTTGCCTTTTATGCAAAAAAACTGTCTGAGACCACCAATCACCGTTCAAGTCTTTCATGCAAATCTGGAGGCTGCTGTCCAGGGTAGACAGCCAGCCTCCCAGTTCAAACGGGTTCCAGGCAGGCACACTGCAGGACTAAGACCAAGGAAGTTTTGGATACCTCCCCCACTTCCTGTCCTCAGCGAGCCTTAGCAGGCTTTTCAAGTGAAGCCCGCCAAAGACAAAAGACCCATCAAGATCTCCCCCACCCAGCAAGGTGGAAGAAGTGTCAAATGACAACAAGTCATCATGAACAGGGCTTAAAAAATGTAGTGTCACCATTTTTGGCAAATGGTGACCTCTGTGTTGCTACTGCAGCTGCGAAGACAGCCTGAGGTAGAAGTCCACAAAAAGTTGTGTAAAAAGGTACACTGGGAGATAAAAAAGGGTTCACAAGTACAGAGTAAAAGAATGAGTGAGTGTGGAAAAAGGTTCCCACACACTCAGTCAGATAAAAACCATGAGTCCAGCAAAAAATGGCAGGTGGAGAGAATTTCACCCAAAAAGGAAATCTACTCTAACATTGTAGTTAGGCCTTCTTCCTGCTTTCTCAGGTCAGGAAAGTCGTTACAAGGTCATGCACTTTCCTTGGGAAAACTTTGTGTGTGTATATATATATATATATATGTGTGTGTGATATATATATATATATATATATCACACACACACACACGTGTACACTGTCTGGTGCCAGAAAGTCTGCTACTGGAGCAGATGTGAAACCAGTATTTGTCCCTTCTCGGTGGTCGATCCCACTTTGTGGAATTCTATACCACATTTTCTTTGTGCCATTCCTGACCATCTTATATTTAGGAAGGCAATGAAGAATGTTCTATTCCCTTAGGTGACTGGAATTCCTTTCTTATTTTAAGGTCTTCTGGCTTCTTGTGTCCCTCACTGCGTACCTTTCACTTGGCGCCAAGATACCTTTGGGTCTTAGCTGTGCTTTATACATTCCAAATTCACTCACACACTCACTCATTGGACAACTATTGGCTGTCTGAATGGTGCAGATCCTTGACATTGGTGGGTTTGGACTTCCTTCTAGCTCGGAGTTTGGATAAGAGGACTCCTTCAGATCTACATTGTAGCCAAGAAACCTTGGAAGAAGAGCAGCCTGTTAATGACCCGAGGATGACTTCTGCAGTGGCTGAGCAACCTCTTCAGTGACCGGCCTGGTGAAGCCCTGCTACTCTGCCTGATTCCCGAAGACCCTTGTCTTTGCTTCAGTCCTTGAACTAGTGGGACCAACTAATCCCAATAGCACCTTGAGAATCCAGCCCCTCAGAGCCTTCAGAAGTGTCCCTCGATTTCCCAGTGGACTGACCAGCTACCTTGTGAGCTACCTCACCAGAACCTTTAACGTTTCGCGTTCAATCCTGGAATTTTGTTGATTGCCACTAGCCTTCTCCCCAAATGCCAGCTTCCTATCTTCAAACGAACCTGTCCTGGGGCAGCTTCTGTGACCGCGACTTGAAAGAGGCTTCTTGTCACCGTCAACAGTGATTGTTGCTGCAACTGGCCTTCCTCCATCCTGTGAAGGGTCCTGAAGAGATTTGGATCATTGGATCTGTATTTATTATCTACAGGGACCATGAGAATCCTCAAACCTGCAACCCCTGCGCCTCTCACTGGAGCAAAGGACCAAAGACTGTGCTCCCAGCGCCCCCCCCCCCCGCCCTAGTCGACCAATCCTGACCCCTGGGGAAAATCAGCATTGGGATTGGGGGGATGTAAGTAAACAGAACTGTGCCTGTTCCTCCCTGTCCT
This sequence comes from Ambystoma mexicanum, assembly GCF_040938575.1. Taxonomy (NCBI): domain Eukaryota; kingdom Metazoa; phylum Chordata; class Amphibia; order Caudata; family Ambystomatidae; genus Ambystoma; species Ambystoma mexicanum. The sequence goes on along the minus strand of NC_090932.1, from coordinate 1,133,435,337 downwards.
CCATAGGATAACATTGGGAACAAGTCCCTTTGTCTACTAGCTCCCTCTTACTCACTTTTGGTCCTCAAACCTGGGTCTGGTATCCTGCCCTTCGGCTATCCTTCGCACTGGAAGAGAGAGGAGAACGTACCTGTCTTTTGGTAAATTGTTGTTGAACTTTTAAATAGTTTAAAACTAATCACTACCACAATTCCATTGCATCCTTTTAGAGAGTACATACCTTTGAGAAACCTTGTGTTGGAACCTGTGACTTTTGGACACCAGGCCCCATACATCTTAGGGTTTGGACTTCTAAAGTTGGGGAATTGAACTTGTGACTGGTTCTCATCTTTTGAACTGCATCTGCATTGCTTACCCGTTTTACATGGAAAGTTATTTGGTGTCTAGTGAATAAACATACTGGCGATTGTATATATTTATATTATTGAGTTTTGTGTGATTATACTACCTGCTGGTTTAATTTTTTTGGTGTGTTCTAAATGCTTAAATAAATAATTTTATAACTGACTGACTAAGCTGAATTATTGTGTGCCATTCTGTGTGGACTCCTTGAGGGCCTCTGACCACGCTCTCACACTCCTGAGCCTATGCTTTGACCGCTCCCCATTATTACCTTAATTGAGTTTTTGCTAAACTCTCAAAGCGCCACGTTCACAATTGTCGCAATGTACCTTGAAACCACTGGGCTAGGCGCAAGAATGCTGACTTTTAAGGAGAAAGAAAGAAGACACCCCCCCCACCTGTAGCTTAGCTAACAGGAAAAGTCTAGCATCTCTCTGTGACACAGTTAAACATGGTTGTGGGTTCAGATAAAAAAAGAAGCCTCTTCATGTCCGAGTACCACACCACTTTATGCACTGCTACAAAGGTATTTGTTGATTGATTGGGGTTGTTAGCCTTATGGGAACTCTAAGCAGGTTCCCTCTTTCAACCCGTTCAGATAAGCACAATTAAAACACACCTTACACCTTATCAAATAAAGTGCTGCCTCACACGCATTTTAGAAGGGATAGTGAAGGACAAAACAGAGTATTCAATGGCATAATACATCAGCACAACCTTTGCATATTGAGTCAAAAATGACTGTCTAAAATAGTCCCCCACGTTATCTGTATGTGTTCATTGTGTGTGGTTTGTGTTCGTTATTCAGTTTCATCCCGTACAGAATTAGAGGATGAATTTGAATAAAGAACGGACACTAAAATATTTTTATTCTGTTATCTACACATATATTTTGCACCTTTCTGCGAATGCCATAGTTTTCAGCTGCCGTGGGATGGCTTCTTCAATCAACAATGGCAGATACATCTAAGTACCTCGATTTGCATTACCCTCATGAGGGACGATAGACCGGAACCGATATGCCCTTTGGCGGTACTAGCAACCTGTCATTGTTTACGGTGTAGCAAGAAGCTGATGCGTCGAATACACACATTCCCCCGAAAGGAACACCATGTGCGTCATTTTAAAGTTTAGCCACTCAAGCCTAAGGAGACACAACTATTGGTCGTTCATCGCAATCAGTGGATCCTGAAAATGTGGTTTTTGGAGCGTTCTTTCCTAAATAAAAGCACTTGCGAAATTGCAGATTACTGATGTTTTTGTTACTTTTATTGATTGCAAATCCGATTTGGGACGCGCTGTGAGAGGATGTGTGTGTTGATCTTCCGGGTTCTACATTAACTAACGTTATGACGTGGGCGATGACTGGGCGCGTTTGGCTACGGTGCCCACTAACGTCATAAAAATAGGTGGAGCATATCGTTTGGATTAGTGATGTCAGCTTCAGGGGTGGGTGGTATGATTTACTGCTGCAAGGGCACTCGAACTTGGGGCGATGCATCAACGGATAAAATCAGCACAAGATGGCCGTGCCCAAACCGTTGTTTTTGCATGTGTAAAAGTGAGGAAAACTAACGTAAGATGCACTTTCCCTTTAACAATGCTCTCTTTCATGCAAAGAATAGCTATAGCAGCAGTATAAGATTTGTAATGCTTCACTCGCACAGATCAGTTGGAGGAGGAGCAGTGCAAGCTTTTATCATGTAGAACAAATGGATTAGTACAAGCTAAAGAATGGGTAGATGATTCCCACAAGCAGAACAGGATCAGGAATCAGTCTGTGCAGTGGAAGCTTAGAACAAGTATACCATAGGCTGCAGGAGTAAACACTCGCCTCCTGATCTAGAAAAGCTATGCCCTGGACCTCAGTAGATCATGCTTTCCTCACACAGAACAAGTTGGTCATGGCGCTCAACATTGCAAGATGACTCCTCATAAAACGTATACGTTGTTGATCACAGGCATGCAAATTCCATTTGGCATTGAGCAGGAACTGCATGCAATTAGAGCAGTGCAAGCTGCCCCACATTTATTAGGTAAATAAATAGCTGCTTGCATAGAACATGCACAGCATAGGCCTTAGAAGTAACGCCTCTCAAAGAACATATCCTGCATGGGCCACCGCAATGCAAGGTCCACTCACATAGCTAAATTACAGCATAACCACGACAGTGGGAGCACCGCCCACATAAAACAGGAACAGTATGGGCCTCTGTGGTGCCAGCTCCTCACAGATGAGTTCTATACACATAGCATTGATAGTTGTTAGGACAGTTTTTCTGAAGTCCAACTAAGGGCTTAGGAAAACCATTCAACTGAGACAGTAAAAGACTCCACTCTTAGTATAAGGCTGTACCACTTGAGTTCAGGGTAGCGTAGACAGAGCAGCCAGGCTTATCTTAGGAGGGATAGAGAGCTGTAGAATCGGTACACAGAAATTGTAATGCAAATGGTCCAAAGAAACACTGAAACACTATGTATTGTAAAAATAAATGGTTTATTTAAATACAAGTAGGCCCACATAAATCTTGGGGGAAACAAGTACTGTCACGCATCAAATAAACACATTATAGAAAAACGCAACACTTGCAGGTGCACAGACCAATGCATATAACCTTATTTGGAACACCTAACGGTAGTTCTAGGGAAGTCAAAAAAGTTACTTTTGGATTACTTGTAGTAATACATGGTAGTAGACCCTAACAGTTGTACTGTGACGCTCAGCAAGAAATCACATATTAAGTCAACTGGACAATCTACTTTTCCGAATAGTGGCAGACTTATTCTAGGGACAGTAACAAACTATAAATCTGATTCAGGATAACAGTTATTCTAGGGGGGGGGTTGGACCTTGGGGTGTAATATTCAATTACAGTTGCTTTTTAGCTCACAGACTAAGAGAAGCAATAACTTGTTAACTTATTTTTGGATGGCACACAGCTATGCAAGCTAAGTAAAACCTCTATATACGTTTGTAAGGAGCTACCAGCAACCTAAAAGTTCAGTATGATCTAGTCAGACTTATTCTGGACAGGCTAACAGCATGTCAGGGGCAGCAAGACCCAATTGGGGACACTGATACCATTATACCAACAGGAATAATAAAGTGAAACCAGCAGCATTACTTTTCGTAAGAGGGGAACCTAATTCACAGGTGAGTATGTTGACCTTCTATCTACTTTCTGTTAGACTGGCAAAGCAGTTTCTAAGGAAGGTAAGACTTTGAGATACTTATTGAAGAAGGCACACAGCTTATTCAAGGTATGTAAATCCTATATATACTGTCCAGAATGGCAGAACATATCTAAGGTAAGTAATAACTTTTTGTAAATATTCATTCTGAGACTTAAACGTTACCAACAAACTCTTTTACAAGTAAGTACACTTTTAAAAACTTGTTCTACTTTTCAAGGCAGACCCCTTAAATTATGTAGCCCTTCCCATTTCTAGTACATGAGTTCTCTCTTGGAGGCAGAAGAGGGACACTAGTGGTCTAGGAGCCAGCAGTAGGCAGGGTGAGATAGGGCTCAGTTGCAGACAAAGTGAGAGTTCCTCAGGAACACTGGGCAAACAAGTAGATCACTTTGAAAGTTAGTTAGGGTCCAGGGACTTCAGAGAAGACACCCTAGGAGGATTCCAACAGTGGGCCTAGGTGAATTGGATGCAAGACCTCCCAATCACAGTAGCACCCCAAGGATACACAGGAATCATAGGAGACTGAAGGTAAGTAAATACCCCAGCGAACACAGTACCTCAGCACAGACGAAGTGTTGCAGCAGGAAGACCTCAGGATATGCAGCTAAAAACCAGTCGGTGGATTCCTTTGTCTGGAAGACATGACTTTAAAAGGACGTTTGCATCAGGGATCATGGAAGAAGGCTCCAGGCAAAATGTTCCTTCAGGCAGAATATTGCTGGTCGCATTCTCATCATTTGCAACGTCCAGCACTCTGATGAGGGGACATTTTGGACTCAATTCACGTGCCCCCGTAGATCCAACTGGATGCTCACAAAGTTTCTGCAAGATTCGGAATTCGGAAGACTGTGCACCGCACAATGGCTTGAGGTCCCAGGTTATTTGGGTATAGCAGGCCCGCAAGATCACAGCACATGGGATGGCTCAATTCAGGTCTTCTTGAGTCTAGTGGGTCTCACCAGGCTCTGGGTCGCAGTCGTTCATTATGGGATCCCCAGGACGATTGGAAGGAAGGGTAACAGCAGGCTTGGGTTACACATCAGGCTCTCCTGTCGCTGGAAATCGCTACAGACGTCCTTTCTTCTTCTTCAGTTTCAGCTCCATTGGTCGACTTGTCAGCAGCTTCCATGTTCAGAGTTTTTATCAGGAAGTACAGCACAACCTCTGCATTCTCTCCCCGCATTTTACAGAAAGGGACGGCAGGACAGCCAGCCCCCCACTGGGAGTTGTTCCCTTTCAGCCAAGGTAGAAGACAAAGGGCTGCCGAGTTTTGAACTCCTCGCTCGCTTTCTGCCTTTCCAGACACTCTGGAGCCTGGGTGGGGAATCCACAGGATTCACACCGAAGACAAAACAGCCACTGAGGTCGTTCCCGCCTACAATGACAGGGGAAGAACTGAGAAACAGCAGGCACACAGGAAATGGTGACAAAAGGAGCCCACCATTTTAGAAAAATGGTGGCCCTTCTGTGCATTACCGAGGCTGAATTAACAGCCTGCGAGTAATAAAGACTAAATGTCATAAGGGTAAAAACACTGGCACCAGCCATTCATGTAAAACATGCAATTGTAACAAAATGTTAACTTGCAAGTAAGAAAGGGGACACATTGTATCCCCCAAAACTCCACATAAAGTGGGGTGTGCTGACTCACTATATAAAATGTAAAGGGGGATGAAAATCCCTCTTTATTACTTGGGAACTGTAGTTCACCCAAGTACATGAAAGATAAATTAACAGGGGAGCCCATAGAGGCAACCCAGTCTAATTCCAAAAGTTGTAGGAAACTGTAACTTCAACCATACACTATGGAGAGACTTAAAAAGGTCACCCATAAAAAGAGTAAAGGACTAGATGAGAGGGGGAGTGGGGAAGATTCCTCTTCCCCTAGGGACAAGGTAAAATAGTTACCTAGTCAATGCAAAATGTTCTGCGGTTGACACGGATCAGGATGATTTATCATGGATATGAAAATCTTACCTAACCGTAGTTACGAGTCCAAATGCACAGGCTAACTCTTTTTCTGTAATCAGAAAAGGCTCAATTTAGTAAGAATTCACTAAACCATAATTGCAACTGGCACAGACGGCTCAAAAACAATCCCCGCCTCAGAGGCGGTTCAAGTAACTTCCACGCCTTACACTAACCTTTTGAATGGATTGTGTCCTCACACGTATTCCTCATCTTAAATATTCATATCTTCCAGCTTGCTGCTTCGGAAATTCTTTTTGCACCAGAGGGCGCTGTGCTTAAGGCCTTGTGTCAATGTCCCTCTAGGGCCGCTGTCGAGCATCTACCTCATCTGCAGTATAAAGGGCTCGAGCTGCACCCGTTAGCTTCAGTTCCGTTTTTCTGATAGCTTTGCTTCCTGTGACAAAAGCGGCGCTTCAGTGTTTGAGGAAGATGTCCTCGTTTTAGACGCCTTCCACATCCTAGACCGGTTTTAAGATATGTCAAAAGTGCAGGAAGAAGATGTCGATCACCGACCCCCATCAAGTTGGCCTCTGGTGTTTAGGCCCTGACCATCGGGTCGACGAATGCGGTTCCTGTCAGGCTATGGAGGAATCCACGAAATCTTAGAGAAAACAGAAGGATTCGAGAGAATCGGGTGAGAAATCTCGACATGGGTTGAGGAAATCGAGATCAAGAAGTAGATTGAGGAAATCCTCCTCCTCCTCCTCGTCAAACTAATCGAGGAAAAGACGACATCGATCTCCTTCTTCCTCTTCCTCGTCGGCTGACACAAGGGTCATCTCCTACCCTTCAAAACACAATTCCCCCAAAAAATGGGAGGCCTTCAGCGCCTCAATGGTACACATTTTCGAGAACGCGGCCCAGACCCCCTCGAAAAAGCAGCGTGAAGACCATAACCAGCTCACTCCAAAAGTGACGGAGGGAGGTCAAAGACCAGACACGCGAGGTCCGGCGACAAGTCGCAGAGGGTGTTGTCGGAGGAAAATTCCCTAACACCTCGTTAAAAAAATAAAATCCAACCTACCAATGCATAAATCGGAGGGGACAGCTGACAAAATGGCGTCGGGAATGCACCTGTCGTCGAAGCCGACGTTGAAGGTCACATTGACGCATCTATCGAAGGAGTCCTCGATGCCACCCTCGAAGATGGCGTCGATGCCGCCTTCTGCGGTTTTCGAAGCCTCCTTCGACCCTCTCGAAGCCAACGTTGATTACATAGACACCTTCAACGCCATTGTGAAGGCTATCTTTAATTCCGGCGCCAAAATTGACACATTTTGTCAAAGCCGAGATCAGAACCAGTTGTTTCAGCCAGAAAGGAATACCAACCACAACCTAGACAAGATTTGATGAGGAAATTACTCCTGCTGGAGTAAAATTTGGGGACTAGAGATGTCCCTGAGGAATTGGTTGACCCTAGCTCCAAATTAAGTAATCTGTATGAATGTCTTCAGACAGCCAGTGGCCTGGATACTTCCCCTGAGGTAGACTTTGACAGACCCGACCCTGCAGATAATGCAGACTCTGGGTACAGAAGGTTAATGAACAAAATTGAGTTTATGGGATGAAAGTCAAATTCCCCTAATTTTGACCGAGATGACATGACGGATAACCTTAATGAAGACCCTCAATAGGACCCTGTCCTCCGTTTTCACAAAGCATTACAAAAAAGGGTCACAGCCACATGGGAAACCCCAGATTCTGGCCCAGCTACCTACAAATAAGATATGCGTGGAAATACAGGCCTTCCTCATCTGACCCAGAATACCTTTCAAAGCATCCCTCACCTGAAAGCTTAGTGGTGCAGGCAGCAACTTCTACTAGGCATTCAGGTTACCCTTCCATTCCCCCTGATAGGAATGACAAAAGAATTGACGCATGGGCCCGAAAAGTCTTTTCTTGGGGCAACATGGCCCTAAAGTCCACAAATGTGACTTTCACCATGGCAAGGTTCACACACACCCTGTAGGACTGTATGACTGAACACATGCCTAAGGGCAAGGAACGGGATGGTTTCCTGGCAATAGTCATAGATGGAAAAGAGGCTATGAAGGAATGCTTCCAGCCAGGACTGGACACTGCTGATAGCATAAGCAGGTCCATGGCATCTAGCACAGTCCTGCACAGATTTGCATGGCTGAGGAAATTGGGCTTTGCACCGAATGTGCAATCAAGATTACTCAATATGCCTTTTGACGGCTCGAGGGTGTTTGGCAGCAAGGCAGACGAGAGTTTGGAGAAGCTGCAGACCTCAAAAGTGGTGGCTAAATCACTTGGCGCCTCTATACAACAACCTCAACAACACTCCTACTCAGGGTCATCTTCCTGGAGGCGCGTCCCTTTCGATTCTACTCCTCATTTGGGAGAGCGTAGGGACAGGCCAGTCAAAGGGGGCAACAAAGGAAGTGTCCTCGTGGTGGAAGAGGAAAAGTTGCTAGATCGGCCCCAGCAGCGGCAACTGTCCCCTGAGCCACTGCTGCAAAGCCACTCTCATGTCTTGAGCCGCAAGACCATGGTGAGAGGCAGGATCACTCGGTGTCTGGACAAATGGCAAGGCATTACTTCAGATGCCACCTCCACCAAAACTCCAGACTTGCTCCTCGAGCAGGAGATTTTAACCCTGCTAGAGAAAGGTGTAATAGAACATGTGCCTCTAGCGGAGTGGAACAAGGGTTGATACTCCCCTCATTTTCTCATCCCAAAGAAGGACGGAGGATTGAGACCCACCCTGGACTTGAACAAGTTCCTCAGGGAGGACAAGTTCAAGATGGTAATCCTTTCTCAGATCCTTCAGACTCTCCAACTCCAAGACTGGTTGGTATCATTGGACCTTCAGGGTGCTTACTTTCATGTGCCAATCCATCTCAAGCACTGGAAGTACCTGAGGTTCGTGATTTGCGGTTCTCACCATCAATTTCAAGTTCTGCCTTTCGGGCTGACCTCCGCCCCAAGGGTTTTCACCAAGCTGATGTCAGTGGTGGCAGCAAATCTCAAGAGAGGGGGAATTCACGTCTAACCCTACATGGATGACTGGTTAATTAGGGTGAGTTCACCCGAACAAGCTCAGCAACATCTGACCATGACCTGCCACTTCTTACACACACTGGGCTTCTCCCTTAATTACAAGAAGTCTCAAATGATACCACTCCAAAAGCTCCAATTCATCTGAGCAATACTGGATACGTCCTTGGGCAAAGCCTTGCCTCCCGAGGAGAGAGCTCACCACATCCTGCAGATGGTAACAAAGTTTCAGAATGCTCAGCATCTGCCGGCCTTCGATTTCCTCAGGTTGCTCGGCCTTATGGCATCCTGCATTTTTCAGGTGCCAGAGGCCAGATTGAGAATGAGATCCCTTCAATGGGCCCTCAGAACGCCATGGTCCCAATTTTCGGGAGATATGATCTTTTGCGGGTTCTAACTGAAGATGCTAAAGATCTGCTATGGTGGGCTTGCAGGGACAATATCCTCAAGGGGGAATCTTTTTGGCAACCATGGCCGGAGATAACCATAGTGACTGATGCCTCACTCATGGGGTGGAGAGCCCACATCAGCGATCTGTCAATCAGCGGTCGTTGGTCTCCTTCATCCAAACTACACATCAACCTGTTGGAGCTGAGGGCAAACAGATTAGCGCTGAAAGCCTTTCTGCCCTCTGTACGGGGAAAGAATGTCCTGATAATGACGGACAAACAGTTACCATGTACTACCTCAACAAAAAAGGAGGTTTAGGGTCACTACCACTGTGCAGAGAGGCAATGCAGCTCTGGTTCTGGGCAATACAGGAAAGAATCTCTCTATCGGCAAGTCACCTAGCCGGAGAGAAGAACACGGCGGCGGACGCTCTGATAAGCCAGAGCACAGTGTCTCACGAATGGGAGCTAGTTCAGGAAGTCCTTCAAGAGATCTTCACCCTTTGGGGAACCCCTCAAGTGGATCTGTCCGTGACCAGGGTCAACCGGAAGTGTGATCAGTAATACTCAAGGGAATTTCCCCCAAGAGGAGCTCTAGGAGACGCGTTCGTGGTGGACTGGGAATTTCCTCTGCTGTACGAGTTTCCTCCGGCTCCCGTAATTCCTCACGTAATCGGGAGGTTAAGAAAGTTCAGGAAAACCATGATCCTAATTGCCCCGGATTGGGCCAGGAGAACATGGTACCCGGACCTTCTGGACATGTCCATCTGCCCTCCAATACCTCTTCTAGAAAGAGAGGGTCTCCTCTCGCAAGAGGAAGGTCCGGTTCCCCATCCAGAGGTCAAAACTTGGCCTTCACGCATGGCCTCTGAGAGGTTGAGATATAAGGATTGGGACCTACCGGATGACGTAATGGACATTTTGCTTTCGGCTAGAAGATCAGCAACAAAATCCTTGTACTGGTTTTGTTGGAATAAGTTCAGTAACTGGTGCAAGGACAAGGATGTGGCTCAATTTCAATGTAACACACCTATGGTTCTCTTTTCTTCTACATTTGGGCAATTGGGGCTCCAAGTTGGCACCATAAAAGTATACTTGGCAGCGCTATCTCTATTTCCAAGCGCTCATCTGAAGAGGTTTCTTATTTTAAAATGCCCTTGGTTATCCAATTTCTAAAGGGACTGACAAATGTGTACCATCCAACTCCCCTCCAAGGACCTATTTGGGATATACATTTAGTTCTAACATTTCTCACAGGTAACCCCTTTGAGCCTTTACATTCTTGTCCGTTAAGGCTCCTCACTTTGAAGACAATTTTGCTAGTGGTTATTATGTCAGCCCACAGGGTGAGTGAGTTGCAGGCACTCTCTTGTAAGCCTCCTCACACCGTCTTCCATAGAGACAAAGTAACTCTTAGGGTCAGAGCCTCATTCTTACCGAAAATAGTCTCGGATTTCCACCTGTCACAGAAAATTACTTTACCTTCTATCCATCCTCCTCCACATGCGAGTAAAGAGGAAGAAAGGCTACACAGACTGGACCCAAAGAGGGCTCTCAGTTTCTACATTTCCAGATTAGCTAAATTCCGACAAAGTGACCAACTGTTTGTCGGATATACTGGACACAAATTGGGTTTAGGAGTATCAAAACAAACACTATCCAGATGGATAATTTTGGCAATTACGGAGTGCTATAAATTGGCTGGAAAAGAGCCTCCGGATGGATTAAGAGCCTACCAGGGGTATGGCAACTTCAATGGCTCTTCAGAGGGGTGTTCCGGTGCAGGATATTTGTGCAGTGGCCACCTGGTCGTCAATGCACACATTGGTGAAACATTATTGTTTGGATTCAACATCTTATCAAGGCGGCCTCTTTGCAAAAGCTGTGCTTCACACGATTCACAACTAATTTGTCTGGTACTCCCTCCTCCGAATTCTTACTGATTTTGGGAGAATATCTAAGATGAGGAATACGTGGGAGGACACAATCCATTAGAAGAACAATTTACTTACCAACTGTAACGTTCTTTCGATTGGATGTTCCTCCCACGTATTCCTCATTGACCCTCCCAACCTACCCCTCCAACAGTTTACGCCAGTTGCACTTTAAGTTCCTTACACGCCAAAGATCAATAAAGCCTGGTCAACTGATGCGGCTACTCCTATTGTAAAAACAGAACTGAGGGTAACGGGCGCGGTTCAAGCCCTTTATACTGCGGATGACGTTGACGCTCGACGGCGGCCCTCGAGGGACATCGACACCGCGGCCTCGAGCCCAGCGCCCTCTGGTGAATTTTTTTTTCCGAAGCAGCAAACTGGAAGATACGAATATCTAAGATGAGAAATACGTGGGAGGAACATCCAATCGAAAGAACGTTACAGTTGCTAAGTAACTTGTTCTACACAATCACCACACAAACACATTCACAAGCCTCTACCACTTTCACTGTCTAAACAATGCGTCACTTGTGCTACAATTTGCCTCTGCAATCCACTGCTCTTTCCTTCTGTCTGCTGGTCTCTTGGTCGCCCTCCAACTCTGACCTCACCCAAAAAACTACACTTCCTACTTCCTGTCTCCTCCCCTGTACAGAACTTGAATTTCTTTCCTGGCCAGTCTGACTCTGTCTTCCCCACCTGGACCATGTGTGTAACTTGAAAAAGCATAAGTAGTGGGAGAAGCCCCACCACTTTGGCCACACAGGCTCGCCACTTATCAGTGTTGGCGGACCACAATGGCCTGTGTCCATGTTTGTGTCCTGGGACCTGGTTTCATGGGGTCTCCTGGTAAGTCTCTCAGGGAAATGTAGTCTCTGCTCTCTTTTTTCTCAGTGGTATAGGTGGCCTTTAGGATTTATTGCGGGCTTGCCTGCACTGTTCAGCAGCTCTGCAAGGTCCTTTGTCCTGCCGCCTATGGATGCAGTTTCTTGCTCTTTTTGTCTCAGAGCGCCTGGGTCTCATGTGTTCCCGGCGGCAGTGTTTTTGCTTCTTTTCCCCTTGGGTGGCTCTCTACCGCTGCCGATCCGTGAAGAAGTCCAGTGATTTTTTGATATGTTATTTGTAATGCACTTAATACCCAGAGTTTTCTAAGTGCGGACCGGGGGCTCGAACCTGTGTTGCTCCGTGCCTTCTTGCTTCCAAGGCAGGCATGTTGCCCCTGAGCTATCCTCCCGAGACAAATCGATCTGTTTCGAACTTTTGGTTGCAGGTTTTCTTTTTCTTTGTATTGTATTTGTATTTATTTATAGAGCGCTCACGCCTAAGCGCTGAACAAAAGAACTTGGCAGTACAAATTTCATGAGTAACAATACAAATTGACAATACACATTACAAAGTGGTGTTAAGAGGGAGGAGACCGAAGAAAAGTTTTAAGAAAACAGGAAGGGGCAGAGGAAGATTTAGGCACAACGAGAAGAAACTTGAATTGAGAGCAAAGAGAACGGGCTGGGTAATAGAAAGGGGTTAGAGGGGCGAGCTTGGATGGAGAAAAGACCATGAAGAGATTTGAAATGGATGCATAATAAATTAAAAAGGTGAGATTCAAGAGAGCCAAGACAGCGAGAGGAGAGGAGAGCAGAGGAAATAGAGGAACTGGGAGGAAGGGAGAGAAGGCTATGAAAAGAAAGCTAGTAAACGGAGCGCACTGGGGAGAGCTGATAAGCAGGAAGAACAGCACAAAAGATGAGGGATTATGAAAGCAGAAATATGATTTTAAGTAACAGACCAGGACAAAAGATGACAAATCTTATGAATAATAAGTAAGTGAAACTAACCGATGCAGGCAGTCAAATTAATGTGGTGAGAAAAGGAGAGAGTAGAATTGAATGTTATGCCAAGATTGCGAGCAGAATCAGAGAAAGGTAATAGAACAGGAGGAAAAGAGAGTGCGGAAACAGGACGTGGAAGGAAAGAACAACATTTCCGTCTTGGAGGGATTCTGTGGTGGAAGTGGGAGCAATTCACAGAAAGACTGGCAAGTAACTGAAGAAGGGGACAAGGCTGGAGATGGCAGTGGCAGTGGATTTGCATACAAATATGCTGGCACAAGAGGGGCAGGGATTGTGGCTCTCCCTGGTAGGCCCTCCCCCTTGACAAGGTCAGATTGCCAGCCTTGTCACATAACCCATATTATCTGAGTAAGGCAGGCCTTGAACATTTACGAAAGTGTGAACGCCTCTCTACTAAGTATGGACATGGTTCAAATACAACGTTCTACTTTGCATGCCCCACTTAGGGGTGTCTACAACCACTTTTCTGCTCACTGCACCCTCCACAGAGGAGAAATATCAATGTGCACATAAGTCTGGCCCATCTCACAAGGGCAGTCCAGCACCAAAATGCTAGGTAATGCTCTTCTGAACAAGAGTACCATGAGCAACCCCAGACGCATGTTCCGGCCTTGTTGGGCCTATTCAGTAAGGTGAAGAGGAGCTTTTCTAAGGCACAGTACGCAAGGGGTCCACATCTAAGTTTACCCTTGGTACTGTATGGTAAACCCCAAATTGTACCAAATCTACAAAGGTGTGGGAAAAGGTAATCAATTTTTAAAGTTAGTTGGTAGCATTTTATATACACATAGTTAGCCCACAGTCTGATAACCTGCATACAGCTAGATGTAGATTTTAGCATTGAAAACCTACCTCTCTGCACTGTCTTATCACAACACTGACATACCATTAAGTAGCATAGTGATTTGTCAAGACAGCGCCAGCTGATAATTCATGCACACACACAATTAGTACTCATATCTTTTTTATTTTTGAGGTGCCCTTATGCGCGACACGTGTTTCGGCTAAGTAAAGCCTTTCTCATAGCTGGGCAAAGTCTAAATAAATATGTGCATGAGCAAACAGTTGTGCAGCCAAATTAACACAAGTTAGCGTAATAAGCATATTGTTGACAAAGGAAAACATATATGAATATAAAAAACACAAAATGGTTGATAAATACATTTTTAAACACATCATGATGTATCAACCGTCACATTCAGACAGAGCGTTGGGATTGGGGTAAGAGGGGATGGTGAGGAATGGAGAGAGGAAAGAAAACCAACATGGTAAGAAAAAGAAAGAGAAAAATCTTCAATTTATTCATAATCACTTATTAAAAGGTCAGTGGACTAGATGGATTGATCGTAGAAGTCTCTAAATTGGGATTAATTGAAATAAAATAAAAGTGTAGCATGTGCTTACCTAGTTCATGCCGTACTCCTATTTTGTAGGGTTAAATCCCATGCCTCCTGTAAGGATTAATGGGGAAATGCTGCCCATTATTGATGGAGGAAAAACTATATGCTGTTTGTGAAAAAGAACAGTATACAATTACGTCTAGCCACCTTATTTAACAAATTGAGGTGACATAAAATGTATTGTCTTGGGAGTGACTGTGAACGTCCAAATTACAGAGCGCTCTGTGGACTTAGTTTTATATTTCCATCTGATAAGAAATAATATATTAATACATTTTATAATCTCCCTGTTATAGTTAGTGCAAGCACGGAAATATATCAATAGGTTGAAAATAAGCCCTTCTGTAGGTATGCTGATCATGCAAAAATAAAATGTATACATGACATTCTGAGGCTGAAAGCTCTCACTGATATTAGGCGTGCCCTGCTTAAAGCTGGGAGGGCAGTTCTTTTCTACAAGGTGGGCAGTAAGCCATATTGTATTGCGTGTATGTTCTCTAACCCGATCGGCTCTCTAAGTACGTGAGTCCAATGTAAAAAATACAATTAATATAGATGATCTGGAGCGGGCTGCCTGGACTGCAGATTACCGTATTAGATGTGCATTCTGATGCGCATCGGCTCTGTCTGTGAAGTGAACCCGGCGCCACAGTTACAGTTGTAGCATTCGGTTCGTGTTGGCAGTAGTCATTTTTCGATTACACTAGTTAAATATATTGTGGTAGCCATCTTGTAAAGGAGTGTCAATGCGTGCAGATAAAAAAATAGCCTAATGCATTACGCGTGGTTGATTGCACATATTCCATCAGGAAAAACTTGTGATGGGTGGAGAAAAATAACAGTATGTAGAACACGGATTGAAAAATATAGGATAAGAGTGTGACAAACCAAAAACGATAAAAATAAGGGGGGAGAAATGCCCAAGTTAATTCTGCAGATCTTGCAGGGTGCACATAACAGTAGGTGGAACACACATTCTAATAATGATAATAATAGTGTGACGAACCGCAAGCGATAAAAAAAAGGGGGAGAAAGGCCAGAATTGATTCTGCATGTCATGCAGGGTGCACATTCACCGGGGTGATAAGCCTTCCTCATGGTGCATAGGCTATGTCTGTGAATTAGTCCTTCACAGACAGGTTTTTTGAGTTTCTATTTCAGTTGAAATATAAGTGTTTCTTTTTTTTTAAATTAATGTGTGTTTTATAATGGCACTTGCATTGGCTGAGTCGGCATTCAAATTTTCCATTGTAATTTTGAATATTTGAAAGATATTGTGACGAAAGCGATCGGTGTTGTGACACTCAATCCTTGAGCATTGGCATTTCTGCCGCTGATCATGCATAGTGCACTTTACCTCAATTAAAGTAATCTTTTATAACACACTAATACCAGTTTCTAAGCGTGGGGCCAGAATTCAAACCTGTGATGGTACGCATTGTCTTGTTATCAAGACAATGTGTTGCCCCTGAGCTCTCCTCCCGGACCATTGAGTCTAAGTTAAGTTTAAATGGGCATTTAAACTAGACATTATGTACTTATAAAATTAAATTGCAAGAGAGTAAACATAGTTTGCTTCCTATGCAAGAGTGTACAAAGTACGCAACACGAAAACAAAACATGCTTAAACTTGAAAATAAGAAGAAAACATTAGAAACACAATTTGTGTGGCAAAGATACGTGATTGCAGTTATAACTTCTGACTTGCTCGGGTTGATTCTCAGATGGTTTTCAGTCATCCAACAATGTATTGTTGTAACGCAGTCTCTGTTTGCTAGATGTGAGCGCTCTATCCCTCCCACCCCGCCATTCAAAATTGTATCTGGAGCACTGACTGCATGTTTCCAAGGCTCTGGGACTCTAGACGTAGCCTCTGGGAGGTATTAAACAAGGCTACTATTTATGACATGTGGCATGTACTTGAACATTTTAGGGGAGACTGGGTCCATGGAGATCCTAGGCATCGGGTGGTTTTAAGCAAAAGCTGAAAGTCTCTCATGAATAGATCTGAGAAGAAACTGAGGAACGTAGTAGGGGAGTAGCCTCAGTAGGGTTCACAGGTGAGTAATCATTGGGTGGTATGGAAAATCTGTTATCTGCTAAAATCTCTACTAAGGTCTGAGGTGGAGTTGTTATAGAAGTGGTCATTGCCTGTGGATTGCCTAAATCTTTCAGGATGGAAAAGAGGTTCTTGGGCATATTTGGAGCATTGTCATTTTTTTCTTTCATCTTCCCAGTTAGAACATGTCTTTATAAACCAGCATCTTCGGAAACGAAACTGTTTCCAATCTTGCACTCTAAAATAAAAACTTTGATGTTCTAAAAATATCACCATTGGTTTGCAGAAAAGTCTCACACAATTCTACTTTAACAAAACTTGGGATAGTACATCTGAATGCATACATTTGAGTACTTTACTGATGCATTCTGCTCAAGCAAACACTCTTATTAATATATTTCTCCTCTATTAATGAGAAGCTACTCGAAAAATGGACAGAAGTAATAGGCTCAGAAATGAGTGTGTGCAGATGGGGCAATTTGTGCAGGAATGTGTACTTGACATCATTAAACCTAGGAGAAAGGGCAAGACAGATAAACATTTTGAACAGATTGTACTGGACACTGCACTCTATGAAAGGGGTTAGCTAGAGTTGGAGGCATGTTGGCGATGTAAACACAGAGTGGGATTGTCTTAGCAGATGTGGGTGTGTAGCAGATTGAGGGTATTCTGGAAAGAAGTTACATTGACTATGAACAAGTATTGATGGTCGATGTTGATTATGATGTTACAACCATTGTCTTGGGGAGGAGGATTTGGTAGCGGATTTGTCATTCCTGCAGCAGTGTTGGTTCTTCAGGGCATTGTTGTCTGCGAAGAAAATTATATATGAGGAATGGAAAAGTGAGCGGTTGCCCTCTGCCTCTGCTTGGTTGCAGAGTTTTACAGCAAATGTCTTCGATGGAGAGGTTGCTCATGCACAGGAATAGGAAAGGCAACATTTATGAATAAATCTGGAAGAGGTTTATGGAGTTGTAAATTGAATCTATGCATTCAATGCCTTAAATATTCAGAGTTATGCAGTGTGGAGAAATTGAAGGAGTTATCTTAGGATGGTAATAATTGTTTTGTTCACTACATCTGTGAAGGGGTTGGGGTGGGACTGTTTGTGTATTTTTAAAAGCAATGTCATGCTTTTGAATGTCATGTAAAAATATTTCAATAAATAAGTAAATACAAAAAAAGTATATTTCTCCTTGAGCGATCTAGGTTATACACCTCGGATGTTGAGAATACTAAAGTTATTGCAGATTCACTTGTAGATGCTCCCATAGAGAACAGGGTTGGTGTAATACCAAGGGTGAGTAAAGTTAGTCCTCAGACAAAGATTCTACATTGTCTGAGTTCTGGAGTAAAGAGATTTAAAAAAAAAAAACTATTTATGCCCATGGAATGTACACAAGCAAGAGAAAAGTCACTATAGCCTGTTTTTACTATTAATTGTGAGTATTGCGTTGCTGCTGCTTACTGTTCTGTTTGATTTTTGCTAAGCACAAATGCCCATGTCCACATTGTCTCCAAATTGTCTTTTAACAGGAAATCATGTTTCCATATATTCATTAGCAGTTATTTCAACCAAAGACGGCTTGTTCAGCCTAAATGATGCTGTGTTTCTCTAATGCCAAGTCTATTTGTGAATCCCTATGAGATTATCACAATCCACCTCCCCTTATGATGTTTTTTTAATCTGTCATCGCAGAGATAAGGCATGCATTTCTCAACGACTAGGGACATTTTAGTGAGTCTTTAATGGTTCGGAGGCAGAGATCTTTAATTCTGAAATTAGCATTCACTAGTCCTCTCTTGGGTTGTGTCTCCTACAGGTTTTTGCCTGTCAAATCCCAGGCTGCTTACTTTCCCCATTGTAAGGCATGAGCAGTTTAATCTTTCTGGTGTACTTTCTTGGGAGGATAGCTCAGAGGCAACGTGCTCGCCTTGGATGCAAGACGACGCGGAGCAACACAGGTCGATCCCCGGGTCAGCGCTTAGAAACCTCTGGGTATTAAGCGCGTTATAAATAACCTATCATATCATATAGCAATGTCTTTTGTTCCTTCATTTTCTTTTTTTTTATCAAAACATTTCTATTAAATTTTCCACACATACATAAACATTACACATTACACTGTATTGCAGGGGAAAGAAGAAACCGAGGGTAAACCACAAGGGGGGTTCAAAACAAAATTGGGGAGGGGCCTCTGCCCCTTGGACCATCTAGTCTTTGATGAGGGAACACAGGACACAGTCCCCGTGCGCCAGGCCTGCCAGTCCATGGGCACCTGGCTGTTAACGCTCTCATTGCCAGTGACGCTGCTTCGGGGGCTTAGCCATCGTCTTCCCATCTCTGCCAGATTTTGCTTGCTTTCTGCGGGCATCCCCTTGCTGCGTATACCCTTCGCTCCATTGTCACATAGATGTCCACATCCGTGATCCATTGGTCATAACTAGGTGTTGTTTCCGAGCCCCATAGCTACGCAATGTTCCTTCTCAGTATCGCTGTAGCGGTTGACCAGAGCAGTTTCTCATACCGGGTCATGTCACAGTCATCGGAGATCCCTAACAGGAGTTGCTTTGGTCCCCTTTGTATTGGCTTGCCCAAGACTCTGGACAGTTTGTCACAGCATTTCCGCCATAGTCGCTGTATTTCGTCCACATTCCCATTTGATGTGGAAGAAGGTTCCTTCCTCACATCTGCATCGTATGCATCGCGGGTCCGAGACCCTGCCCCACCGGAAGAGTGCCACTCTCGGATAGTAAATACGATGTAGGATCTTGAGTTGGACCAGTCGGAGCTTCGATGAAATGGTCACCTCACGAGGGTACATCAAGGCTTCCATCCAGTCTTCCGATTGTAGAGGACCAACGTCTCGCTCCCACCTGGCCCTCAAGCTGACGAGCTCGGGTGTAGCAAAGGATGTGATTACATTATACATGGTTGAAGTGACTTTTCTTTTTATTTGGTCCTGGACTATGTTGCGCTCCAGCGGGGTACATTCTAGCGTGTCGCTGATGATCTGTTGATGGGCGTGCAGTGCATGTTTCAGTTGCGTATAATGGTATCCTTCCGAGGATGGGAGGGCGAATTCCGCTCGCAGTGTTTCAAAGGGGACCAATTTCTCTCCTTTTATTACGTCTCCTACTTTGGTGATGTCACGTTGAGCCCAGGCGGGTCATTTCGGCAGCTTCTGTAACTCGGGAGAAGCCTGTTCCACAATGGTTGGAGCAGCGTCAGTTTCTATTCCCAGCCTACATGCCGGTGTGCTTCCGCCCAGATCCGTGTGATGTGCGTTTCCATGGTAGGAGCTCATGTGCGGCCCATGCCGCAGTATAGAAGTTCCAGGGGTGTTATGTTGCTGTCTGTGTTAAACCTTCTGATATGCGGCAGGTCCTTTTCCCCATGGAGCATGTCATTCATCACCGCCATCTGGCTGGCCCAGTAGTAAGTTTGCAACCTGGGCAGCCCAATCCTCCCCTCCCAGACAGATCTCTGAAGGGTGGGAAGAGCGATCCGCGGGGGCCCTACACTCCAAAGCAGTTTCCGGAGGATACGGTCTATTTTGAGGAATTCCTGGTGCGGGATATGCAGCGGTGCATTTTGCAGAACATACAAGAACTTGGGAAGGGCGATCATTTTGAATAGGGCAGCTCTGCCCATCAATGTCAATGGCAGGGAGCTCCAGTGGCGAGTGTCCTCAGTGAATCTCGCCACGACTGGTTGTAGATTCAGAAGTGTGTAGTCTGTGAGGTGCTTCGTGATTTTCACCCCTAGGTATTTGAACTGATCAGTAACAATTTGGTAGTGGCAGTCTATGGGGCAAGTGGCAGCAGC
Source organism: Ambystoma mexicanum (assembly GCF_040938575.1). NCBI lineage: Eukaryota > Metazoa > Chordata > Amphibia > Caudata > Ambystomatidae > Ambystoma > Ambystoma mexicanum. Next base: position 1,133,415,344 of record NC_090932.1, on the reverse strand, counting down.
GCTTCCTATGGGAAATAGGATGGATTTTGACCAGTTCACGCGTAGGCCACTGAAGGCTCCGTATCTTTTCAGCATTTGGGTAACATTTTGGCAGGAGTTGCGTGGGTCTTTCAAGTAGATAAGCAAGTCATCCGCGTAGAGGGACACTCTATCCTCCCATGATTCTGACCAGCGGAAGCCCTCCCAGAGTGGGGTATTTCTTAAAAGGATGGCCAGTGGTTTGATGGCAAGTGAAAAAATCATGGCCGACAGGGGACAACCTTGCCTTGTTCCTCTGCCCAATCGGAAGGGGTCTGATTGCCAGCCGTTGACCTTAGTTCTGGCTGTTGGACATTTGTATAGTAGTTGCACCCAGCCGATAAAGATTGCGCCAAAACCCATGTGCCTCATTATGTCCCAGATGGCCTCCCACCTCACTGAATCAAAAGCTTTTTCAAAGTCTATTGCCAAAAAAGCCAGCGGACCCTGTATGCTGCCGGCTTTTTCCAGTGCTGAGTGCAGCCTGTAGAGATTCATGTGTGTCGATCTCTCGGGCATGAAGCCGCATTGGTCAGGGTGGGCCAGGGAGGGGATGACTTGTTGCAGCCGGTTTGCCAGGATCTTTGCAAGTATTTTGGTTTTGCTGTTTATAAGTGAAATGGGCCTGTAAGAGCTGCAGTGTTCAGGGGGTTTGTCCGCTTTGGGTAGTACTATTATTGTGGCTTCCCTAAGATCTGGGGAAAGGGTGCACTGTTCTCTTGCATGTTGGAACATTTGCAGTAGGTGTGGAGCAATTACGTTGGTTCCCACTTTCCGCCACAGCTCAATCAGGAAGCCGTTTGGACCTGGGGACTTGCTAGCTTGGAGGCCGGACATGGCATTCGACACCTCATCCTCCGTTATGTCTCTTTCCAACAATTCTTGTTGTGTTATGCTCAAGGTGGGGAAGTTAATTTCCTCTATGATTGAGGTATTTGCGGGGGTGTTGGGTGACTTATACAGTTCAGCATAGTAATTTGCGAAGCCCCTCGTGATGTCCTGATCTGCCACAAGTGGGGTTGTGCCCTCTGTCTGTAGCTGCTGGACATGGCTGCGTCCCTGCTCCTTGCGTTCTAGCCACACTAGCATTTTCCCGGCTTTATCGCCCGTTTCATAAACTCTTGCACGCATTGTCAAGTGTGCATGCCTGGCATTATCCAGTGCAGTGTTCTGGAGCTGCTTTTGTGCCAGGAGCAGGGCCCGGTTTGTGTCGGGCGTGTTCTGGATTATGTGCGCTACCTCTGCTTGTTTCACCTGTTCCGCTTCGTGTACCTTGAGTAGGTATTGTTTCCTCTGTGCGGTCGTCCATGAGATGAGTCTCCCCCCCCCCCCCCCCCAGCACTGCCTTGTAGGCCTCCCATAGTGACACTGGGTCTGATGCGGACTCTGTGTTCAGCTCAAAGGATGTCTGCGTTGTCTCTTCAAGCCTGACCACCAGGTATGGATTGCCCAGGTAGTAATTATTCAGGCGCCAGCTGGGCGGGGGAGTCGGCCTGGATGTTGTGATTTGCATCACCAGTGGGGAGTGGTCGGAGATGCCTCTGGGGAGTAGGCATGCTTCATGGGCCCTGTGTAGGTCAGTTGCTAGAAAGAAGTAGTCCAATCTGGAGAGCGAGGCGTGTGCCCCCGAGTGGAAGGAGAATTCCCTGATATTAGGGTGGAGTTCTCTCCATACGTCACACAGGCCATGGCATTCGTGAACGTTGCAAGTTTGGTAGGCATGCTGGGGTTTCTATTTCGAAGGTGTGAGCGATCCTGGGATATGTCCATGACTTTGTTGAAGTCCCTTCCTATTAACATGATGTTAGAAGTGTCTGCAGTAATCGGGGGCGGGGGGGGGGGAAATGTCGGCGCGTAGCGGTGACAACAAAGTGGCCGGTGCGTAAATCGCTAGTAGTGTGACGGAGTCCTCCCAGAGTGTACCAGCCACATTTACACGTATCTTCCTCCAGTGTCCTGTTACTGTGTTCAGGTGGAAAGGGAGATTCTTGTGCATCAGTACCATGACCCCCCTTTAGCCCATTGTGATGCCTGTTTGGACTGCGAGTCTATAATTTGTGCGTCTAAATAGGGAGCATTCTGTGCCTGCAAGTTGTTTCGGACAGGAAAGCGACGTCCGGTGCGTGCCTGTTCAGGCATTGCCCCACCAATCGTCGTTTGATTGTATTGCTGAGGCCGTTGACGTTCCAGGTCATAAATTTCAGTGTTCTGGTTGTGTTTGTATTACGTGATGCCATATCTATCCGTGGCTAATGGAGTGTGTGCTGCTGCTGACGACGCCAGGTACCAGGCACCCGCGTGCCTCTGTGTTATAACCCTCTTATGTGATTTTAATGTGTTATATGCTAGACTGGTCCTTCCCCTAACTAAACTCAACAAACCCAACCCCAGCCTCCCTATACTTTTCCCAACTAGAAGCATCGGTCGCCCGAACTTTAACACTACCGGCTGTCAACTGGACAGCTTACATAAGACAATCGCAGCCTAAGGCTCAGGTGATCCCCCTACAAACTATGACTGGGGGGGGGGCACCTTTAGCGCTTAACTTGAAACTTACTAGCCGAGGGGGGCCCTACAAAGCACGTGTGCCAGACGTTCCCGCAACCGCCCCATTCAAGTGTGTGTTACCTTAAAATGGGTATTGCGGTATGTCGCATAAGGTGCCATATTACAGTTCGAGCTTACTTGTTGAGTACCGGGGCACTGGATAAAGATTTAGGTGTGGGTCAGCCACCTATGTCTTCCGGTGGGTCTTGTGCTGGAAGCTGACAGTGCTTGCGCTGTTGGGCAGGCGGGGGAACGCGGTTCCTTCCCTCTCTGCCGCGCAAAGACGACCAGTCGCCCTCTATATGCTGCTCAGCCCAGTGCCATGCTTCCTTGGGGTCATTAAAGTGGACCGTGGTTCCCTTGTGGTAGATCTTTAATTGCGCGCGGAAGAGCAGCCCATACTTCACTCCCATTGATTGTAGTTGCTTCTTGAGGTGGTCAAAGGATTGTCTTGCTTTCTGCACTTCCCTAGTGTAGTCGGGGAAAAAGGCGATCTTGGAACCATTGAAGGTAATCGTGCCCTTGGCGCGTGTATGTTGCAGTAATGCGTCTCGGTCCCTGAAGTTTAGAAATTCTTCCATTACTGTGCGCGGGGGAGCCCCAGGCGTTGGTCTGCCGGTGGGCACTCTATGCGCTCGCTCTATAGAGAAGAACTTGGAGAATGAGTCCGGATCTAACAGGTCAGCGAGCAGCTGCTCCAAAAACATTTCCATGCAGGCGCCTTCTGCTTTCTTGGGGATACCAAGTATTCGCACATTATTGAGTCTAGATCTCCCCTCTCCATCTTCAATTCTATCCTCCAGCACCTTGAGTTTGGACGTGACACTCTGGTGTTATTGTCTCATGTTGTGAATCCCATCTTCTGTGTTCGAGATGCGTTGTTCAGCCTCTCCCATGCGTGCCGTTAGCTTTTGGAGGTCATGTCTGAGGAGGGACACGTCCATGCTTATCCGTCCATTTTCTGCTCCATGGATGTGCGGGATTCCGCTATGGCAGTCATTATGTCTTTGAGGGAGATCGTATTGACTGTCTCTACTTCCTTCGAGGACAACGAGTGGAGGTCGGGAGCTTGTGTTGTGGAGGAGGAATTGTATATTGGTCCATGCTGCTTTGCGTAGGCAGTCTTCTAGATCTGTCTTTCCCCATGTTTCTTACTGCGCCTGGTGGGTCTGGATTTTGCGCGGAAATCGCCGTGCAGCAACCGGACTGCAGACTGAGCTGTTGCCTCTGTGTAGCGTACTGGCCTGCTCCGGCATCGGGACTGGTCATGGACTGCCCGTCCAAACCGGCCCCAGTGAGTTCCACCACTTCGGTCCCGGGGGCCACGCACTGTTGCTATCTGCGAGGTAAAGGAGCGTGTAATGGCCGCCTTACAGCCTGTCGAGTCTGCTTCACGCCTTTACCCTTTTCCCCCGGTGGAGTGTTGGCCAGTTGCCCTGGCCGATGCAAGTGGTGAGGCCGCGGGACTGCTACTCACGTGCCGCTCACCTGTTTCTGAGATGTAGCTTCTCGGGGTGCCCTCGCACTTGCACAGGCGGTGCAGTTGTTGGTCTTGTGTAGTGCCGCTCTCCCTGAATCCTCGATGCAGGCCTCGGGGCCCTGTGCTCTTGGCGGTGTGTGTGCTGCTGTGCTTAGGGCCCTTGCTGCGGGTGGCCTCCCGCATTCCAGTGCCGCCCTAGCCCGGTTACCCCCCACCAGCGGTGGAGCGTCGATTTCACAGCTTTCCGGTATGCTGCAAGGCGGTGCGGCGCACTGTTCTTGGGGGGTGCCGTCGGTGTCCTTTGCGCTGGTGTGCTTGCTGCTGTGCTTTGGGACTCTGCCCCGGCCGCCCCCCGGCACCTCTATTTCCACTCGTCGCTGACCCTCCTGGCCTGTGGTTGAGCGAGTGCAGCCGGCCGCTCGCGTTCACTCATCCGCCGGCCCGCTCACTGCGACAGCAGGCTCGCACCCACCTTCCACCGGTGTGGGCCGCGTATCAAGGCTGACTCGGCTCGGGGTGTCTTCCCTAGTGGAGGTGCGCAGGATTGTAGTTCTTCCGACAGGCTGGTCAGTTGCATACAAGTCGGAGCTTCGCCTCCCCTCGATGTCGAGCCCCCCTGCCGTACCGCTCCGCTTCTCAGGCACAGAGTTAGCTCTGACCCCCGGCAGCCATTTTGAAGTCGGGCCGGTTGGCGCCTGCTCGGATTTCTTCTCGCTCGTAGCTCTGTGATACAGCCACGGTTTCAGCTGCTTTCCGGCTCACTTTAGCACGGGGGTGGTCTGACACCCGTCCGGAGTGTTTGTGCCTCCATAGCATGCAGGAATCGGGCAATTTAATCAGGATGTGTTTGGTGGTCGCGGTAGCCGGAGATACTCGCGTCTTTCCCATTGCACTGCTGGCCACGCCCCCCAGTTCCTTAATTTTCAGTTTTCTTCACACTCCAAAACTTTAATGAAGTTACTTAGGCGGTACGTCCACGTTTTTGGTTGTTTTAATTAAGTGGAAGCTACTTAGCCCCTTTTCCTTTAACATTGATGTTAGGGAGAATTTTCAGTTTCTGTGCTTATTCCATCTAACCTTAGAGACCCTCAGCTCTTTTGCTAGAATTGGAGATCTTTTTGATTTTTACCCTCCTGACTGAGTGGTACTTTTTGCTATACACTCATGTTTTTCTCTGACTTGGATTTTTTTACTGTTTAATACAGTCTGGTAAACTCCATACTCTGTGCAGTGCCGTTGGACTTCTATTAATGTTTAAATACCTTTTCTTGATTGAACCATCGTTCCCAAGAATAGTGAGATAGCTTTTATCTTACTTTTTCCTTTGTGGGTCCAGCACTATGTGGAGTGTTGGAGGGTGGGTGGGGTTATCTAGTAACTCCTTATCCCGCTTCTCATGTGACCTTTTTGTTACACTAACTAACTTGAATGGCTGGTGGCATTGGTTAACTTTACTACATTTTGTGCAGGGTACTCGCAGGCTGAGTTCTCAGCTGCAGCAAAGCACCCATGGATGACCATTTTTCCAAAATGGCCCCTGTCTTCTTTTTTTCCCCATTTCTTGTTTGTTAGATCCTTCTGGTATTTTACTCTTGTTGTTCAAACTAGATTTGAGTCCTTTGTCTGTTTTGCCTTTGGTGGGCTTCAGCCCTGAAGCCCACCCAGGCTCCAGTGTCTCTAGGAAGGCAGGAAGTGAGGGAGGAGCCCGAAACTTCACTGACCTTTGTAGGCATGTTTGGTCGAAACCAGTTCCAACTGGGTGGGTGGCTGTCCTTCAGGACGTCCCCCGCACTCCACTGTTTGATTTGACATCTGTGAATGAATGGAACATTGCATAAAAGGTGAGGCATTTGGTACCAGAGGCAGAGTCGACCACTGAATCGTCCTGTCTGACGAAGAGGACAAGCAGAAATGCCAGCTCCACCTTCCCAGACCGCAGAAGCACCGGTGAATCCTTGCAGCTGTGCGGGTACCATTTTTGTTTTGTCAAGGAAGGTCCGTACAGGACGACTTTCTCCCTTGGGCTGGTGGGACCAACTAGCCTTCAGACCTGCTTCATTTTGGCTCATCCCTGACTTGCTTTGGCGTTCGTAGGCTGCTCACTCCCAATGCTCGGGGACCCCTGACCATTATCGTGTGCATCGTCTTCCTGAGATCGAATCCAGCCAAAACATCATGAGCACCTTCAAGGACCTCCAGAAGCAGGCATTCTTGTCCAGAGTTCCCTCACCAGAGTCCAGGACTGAGGAAAGTACAACTGGAGCCATTTGTTTCTCCTTGGCCCTGAGAAAAAGGCGCCAAAACCATAAAGAGCCACGGAATCATGTGGAATCCATTGCTGCTGCGTCCCTCTCCATAGTGTTGCTGCGGAAGCCTGCCAGACATCCTCCTTTCGTCACTACGACCAAGGACCAGGAACAAGGGTCTGCATCACTCCATCGGGAAGGCATCCAACCGGAACCTCTTCAATTCTAATGTACTGTGGTGCTTGCGGTATAACTACCTTTTGCTATGTGTAGTGCTCCCCGGCTTGGGAACTACTATGTTTACCTCTCTAGAGTTGACCGCCACTCTCCTGTGCAGGCCTTCCAGCTTGTTCTCCAAGTGGGCTCCCCTTGAGCTCCAGTGATTTTTCTAAGAACTCCTGACTGTTTCATGAAGAAAAGCTGCATCTGAAGTGGGACTGTCCCATTGACTTTGGCTGTCCTGGTTTCCTAAAGGCTCCCATTGGCTTTGGCAGTGATTGTTCCCTTACAGGTTTTAATTGTTGACACTATTATTGTTGGGCTTAGACTGCCTACATCCCGCTGGGAGAAACAATGAGCCAGTTGAAAGTGTGTTCTACTTTAACAATTTTCCCTCCTCAACCCAATTTTGTAATGGTGAACAGAAATAAGTGTTACTACTGACCTTGATTGATGTCACTCCGTGTGCTGGCACATGTTTAGCATAGAAAATTACTCGCCTGCATTATTGGATATTGTTTAAATGAACACTATCTTCCAATAAATTATATTGTTAGTTACTGCTTGTTCTAAAGAATGCTGAATTTGCCTTCTGTATATATAAATAAATAATTTAATATAAATTTAAGGATTTACTTGGTGCCTTGCGTTTACTGATTTCATTGTGCTACTCTACAGCTCACATTACCCCTCCTAAAATAAGCCTGGCTGCTCAGTGTAGGGAAGGCCTGGTATAAGTATTGACACTGACACAATGGATACAATTTGTAAAGCCTCTATTGAAAATGTTGGGGTTGGAAAAACTCCTATTTTGCCCTATAACTAAGATAGGAGTAGTCTCGACCATCAAACGATAAACAAAACAGTCCTAGTGAAGTCCGTCAAATCAAAATGGCCTATGCTAACAAAAACCTATGCCTGCCCTATCTCTTGTACAAAAGTGTAAAAAGAAGCAATGTATGCAAAAGGAAAAATCAGTGCTCAAATGATAGTGTGACTGAAACAGCTCTCCTCCCCACGTTAGGCCTCACGGGGTAAGGTGATCCTTGTAGGCAGGATGACACACTCTTGCTCGGTTTCCAACACAGTACACCATTCAAAACCGTGGATCGGGGCTCGCCTGGCCTTCCACATTAACGTCTCTTTCTCTGACTTCAAAATGTATGTTTCAACCAAAATATTCACACAGTTCTCGTAGGTCCACCTCTTCCGGGCGCAGACCTATCACGATAAAGTTCAACACAACATTGCAAGCGGTGGGCTCCCATCACCAAGTTTAACACACTTTGGGTCACTCTCAATCGGGTTCGGACCCCTTTCGGATGTTGAAGTCTTTCGAAAGTGCGTGGTTGTCTCACAGAAAACCGCCGGACCACTTTGACTCAATGTTCACTATTTTACTATCACTCTTTACGTTTATTCTCCTTTTAGCTTCAAACAATATACCTTTCACAGATACTTTCACAGATACTTTCGAATGGGGTACTTCCGTTCACCGGACCACTCTGTTATTTAGTAACTTTGATCTTGCAGCTATATTTTACTTAAATGTTAATTCATGTGTCTGCCTTTCTTTGTGTCTCATCCACATGCGTGCATCTTTCACTTTTGATATGATGTTCGTACTTCATTCGCTTTAACACAGACCGTTCTCTCAGGTAGCTTGCCAACTCACCGGCTGTGTGCACTTCTTTCTTGTTTTGCGGTTTCCAATTTTCACGTCAAGGTTAGTACCACAGACTTGGCCGCGCCTCCCCAACTCTGCTGTTTACCCGGGAGAGTCGCTGGCGTCCTTCAAACACAATGCAATCTTCACTTGTGGGTCTGGCCTTCTCCACGTGTCTTTCGCGGTTTGTCAGAGGCAACAACCTCCAGTAGGGAAGCCTTGGTTTTTTTTTCGCCCCGCTGCTCTAGTCCCTTGGTCCGTTGCTCTGCTCCAGTAGTTGTGCCTTTGTCCCGGATGTTCTGCTCGTTCTTGTGTTTCGCCTTGCTCAGTGGGTCGTAAGGTGTTGCCTTTATTTGTGTGAGGAGAGCTAACTGGTATCAGGTGTATGCACTTAGGGTAAAGTGCCTGACTTTGCCTGACCCGTTTAATGGGATATGTTCAGTACGATGTGAGAGAGTTAGTCTTAGTTACCCTCTTCCTCAGCCCAGTGTTTGTGTAAAAAGGGGCGGGGGGGAGTTGGGACTTCGGTAAATCCTAAAAATAGGATGGGGTAGATGAGCAAAAGAGGGGGGAAAACCGCGTCTCACCATTGACTATCTCAGCCCCACTACCCTGTAAGTGATGGCAGATGGGGAGCAGGTGCAAGTGGATCTAGGTCACCTGGCCTAAGCCCTGCCCACCTGGTACCTTCCTGCCTGCTGCTCTTTTTCACCACTTAGCAAGCCCCGCCCACCTGGTGCCTTCCTTCACCATCACTGTCTTGTGGCCAATGCTGGATTTGACTTTTATGGATTTCATTCATTCACGGTGCGTCACTCTTTCTCAACTCTCATGCTGGACTTCCTTTGCATCTTGTACTCATGGTGGCCCGGAATCATGCTGTTCCCATCTTCATCTTGTATCCCGGCTTGCAACATTATGTGTTGCTACTGACTTCTGCAATTGTATTCGCTCTCCACTCTTGCTTCTCCACTCTTTTTGACTGCTTACTCTCTTTTCTCTCCTCCTTTCCCTTCTCCCTTTTCATATCTCCCCCCTTACTTTCTTCTATGCACTTACACTATCAGAATTGTCCCTGGACCTAATATGATAGCAACCTCGTCTGTTTCCTCCACCCTCCCATTACTGTTTTTCTCCTCCCCACAACCCTTCCAGCACTATCTGAAATGTTGTCAGGCCTAGTATGATAGTCACTTGTTTTGTTCCTCCCCTCCCTTTCTGCACCCCGCTCCCTCACCTGTTTTTCGTCGGCTCTACCAGAAATGTCGTCAGGCCTAGTACGGTAGTCGCCTGTCTGTTTCCATTTCCTTCCCACGCTCCCCCTCCCTTCCTTATCTGTGTCTTAGCTCTTGCACTATCTGAAATGTCGTCAGGCCGAGTATGATAGTTAATTTCACATCCTTACTGTTCATGGCCTGTAAGAATGTGGTTGTATTTTCCCCTTGTTCCCTCCCTTGCCTTGAAGCGCTTTGAAACACATTGTGTATAGGCACTATATAAATAAACAATTATATCATTATATCATATATCATTTCAATCCGGCACACACCCAAGTCAACGCCTAGCGTGTAATGCACAACTGAAATCCTTATTTAGTTTTGTCTAAAAGTTCTTTTATTCTGAACGATATACCACTTGTATCACGCCCCTCTCCTGGAACCCCCTGGTCACACTGAACCAGGAATCGGGCTGTATACTGATATGAAGTGGGAAGGTAATGCGCTTTACACCATTACATTAATACATCACAAAAGTATAAGAGTTTTAATAAGGTAATGTACAGCCGACACGTGTTTCGACACACAGGTCATCTTCAAGACGCGAAAGGTGGCAGTCAAAAGAACTTCATGTAATCCAATGAAAAAGCCATGACCGCTGCACGGCAATACAGGTCAGTAAGCGTCATCCAAATGACAAGCACAGAAAGTACAGGCCTCAATGGCAAAAGCAGCTATATCGCTCGTTTGATTGAGCCACATAGATTAGAACAGGGCAATCCTGAAACGAATCAGGCTGGTTTTCAAAGTTAAAATATTTATTTATGTATTTACAATTTAATCACACTATGTCTTAATGGGTATACAAAAGTCACCAATGGGGTGATGTAACAGTGAATAATCTCTTTAATACACAAGGAGTAATAATGAGCAAAACAATTCAGCACAGAAATAATACTTTTGTGTGTGTGTGTGTGCATATCAAGTAGCACTGTGGTTAAAGGTTCCCCCCTGCGCACCCCTCAACCCCCCCAATAGGCAATGTAAAGAGATGGGAGGAGAGAGCAGGTATTCAGGAATGGCAGAATGCAAACAAAATAACAATCCCACTTGCCCCCAGCAAACAGAAGAGAAAACAGGATTGACTGTCAAGCTGTCTGAATGGCTTTTAACGTTATCTTGAGAATGGATTGGGCAAAAACACTAAATATGGTTTAAATTGCTGAAATGGTTATAATTCTTATGGGAGCCGCTTTGGATAGTTGCACACAAACACAGGTAAGGATTTAATACCAAGAAACAATTTGAAATCTTAAAATTAAGGTCGGGAGCAATCAAAAGCTGTTTTACATGTGTCAGAATTTCCCAAAAACGAAATTCGCGGCAAACTTTTCACTGCGCGATAATCATGTTAACGGGAAAACCGTAAGGGTTTGGGATGTGGTTGTAGATGCGATTTAAAGCTGTGGATTTTAGCTACAAGCATACGTTGAAATTTAGTTTCTAGTACTAAAACTGAGGAAGTTATGGACGTTTCAGTGGAGGTCGTTTTTTCGAGATAGGTGCAAGAATGGGAAAACGGGAATGCGCTTTTAAAAAGACAAATGGGATTTCTAACACGAGAAGATGACTATGAATAAAATGAATCCCCACAAGAACACAGCCACTTGATCAGGGCGACTTCCTGCCCGGGACTCGTCTTCTTCAGATGAGAAAAATCAGTGCAAAGATAGTTTTAGGAATACTAGCACAGGAGGAAGATGGGAGGGATTGGATAGAGAGTTCAGGCTATTCAAAAGTACTCCTAACAATACAGGTTCTGAAGACAATATAGGATGGATTTACAATAGGGATAGACTATGGACAGTACATATGCTAGTGAGACAGTTCTATCTTTAGATACTCACTAGATATGTTTTTAAACGGAACTGTCAGGGATTCTGGTCAGGACAGACTGCTCGGCACATCGGATCGGGCAGCGTCAAGGCGCTCTGGACACCACACAGGACTGGATCTGATCTGCAATGCACTCTGGTCACAGCACGGCACAGGACTGGATTGGATCTGCCCTTTTTGGTTGTGATAATTATTTTAGCAGGCAAGCCGTACACCGCAGCCCGGCTGTATTTTGATGCTCCCCTTAGGTGTGTGGGGTTCTGGAATTTGAGGCCTAGCTGAAAGTGGTTAAGCTATGCAGTAGGGTCTGCTTTGCCAAGTTTCTGGAGCAAGGAATATGGAAAGTTCTGCAGGAGGGTGCTCGGCCAGCATTCGGATAGTGGGTGAATCTGCCTTTCCTTTTTTGCCCTCTACTGTCTCTATTTATGCTATGATACAGGGTGTGTGTGTGCTGGTTTAGCCTAAGCTCGCCCCTTTGACAAGGATTCGTCAGAATCTCCTCTCTGCCTTGATAGGAGGAGAAAAACAGTGTGTCATCTTTATGGGTGGGTTTATGAGGCTTAGAGTCCACCCCTAGCCTCTTGAACACAAAATCTACTTTTGACACAATACATAATTACACCTGTGCAACCTCAATTACAACCACATATACAGATTACATATTTTGTACAGCAGCTACTCCTCCGAACCCCGTAGCTGTGGGATCTTGTGTCTGCTTTTCCCCCGAATTTCACCATTTTCATCAGGAACACAATGTCCCATTTATCAGCAAATTTCTACAAATGTGCACGTATAACGTGGGCGTAAGTGTATAAAGTTTCATACTTCTAGCAGAAATACATTTGGTGTAAAATCACATTTTCTGCCGTTTCCTTCCAAATTATGTCACACGATTTTGCCGCCTCTTGAAATGTGCAGCCAAAATTTAGATTTACAATTCCGTTCCTTTTGTGTTTTTGACAATTTTATGTGGCAAGTTATATGTATTTAAACAAAATGTTCTTTGTGAATGTTTAGCCACAGATGGCTTTTTGTCTCCCTTCAGTTCAGGAGCAGTCTCCTCCCTGTTCTCTTGGCAGAGGCCATTTTACGACGATCCTCACACCTAGCCTTTCCTGCTTTGCAGCTGTTCATTGTTTCCTTCCCCACTGCAGACCAGGTTCTTCCCACACCATCTAATTATCACTTAGGTGTGATTTCCTGGTGGAGGGAGCTGGAGCGGGAGTCTTTGCCTCTGTGAGGAAAGCTGTTATTCCAGTTTGGTAGCTTTAGCCAACTTATTTTAACTGTTAATTCTGTTGAATTTTCCCTTAGCATACAACAAACTTGTGGGATCAAATCACAGCTAAATACTTCAAGATTTTAAACCATGGAATCAAAATAATTACAAGATGAGTTACTCTCAATAACAGGCCTCTTAGCTTGCAAACATTTGATTTTAGTTTATACATGTTTACAGTTTTAATCCTGCAGGCCTCTGACAGCTGCCATTCAGGGGGCTGAGGGTACTGCACCCAGATTTTGACAGATCCACAGCCAGGCCACTTTTGCTGTGGAAATCCCTTGATGCTTTCAGCTTTTCAGGACATTGTATGTTCACAATGATTTCTTATACTAAGTGAATTGTAGCACCCAGCAAGAATTCTGGATGTTTGAGGGTGTTTTGTAACGGCAGTCTGCAGTTTCAGCAAAAAAGAAAAAGTGATTTAAAGCAAGATTTTAGGGTTTCCTTCAGCAAAGCGCTGCTTTTCCTTCTGTACTCCATCTTCTCATGTTGTGGAGCCCAGTGACATGTTTCAGGAGTGAGATCTCTGTTCCACCACTGACAACATGCATGGCAGATTGGGCAGCCATCTTTTTGTGTTTTGCAAAGCGCTATTTTCAGAGGTTTTGGCACGCACAAGGGCTTTGCGGCCATTTTACTATTTTTGGCACCATCAGAACACAGTGATGCCGCATGGCAGAGCAACAAGTGGGTTGAATCATCCCACAACCCGAAGACCCGTGACCCAGGTGATCCTCCCACACTGGCCCACCCCCAGGGCCTGGCTCCAAAGGTGATGGCTGTGCCCTGGCCACCTGAGAGAGAGATCCCCGGGGACTAGCGGTGAGGCACCCTCTGGTTTCTCACATCAGTCACTCTTCCAACTTGTGTAGTACAGGCCAATATTAAGAGTTGGGTCTGCCTAATAACAAGAGATGAGTCTTGTGAACTCCCACACCATGTTACCTAACATTTGAAAAATTATGTAATGTCACAAATCAGCCCTGCTTTATTATGTGCCTATTTTAATCATCCTGCGCTTGACACCCTTTATTTCTAATTTATAAAGCTGTATAGACTTGCGGGTTTTCTCCATATTTCATTATTTTTCCTAAAAACAATCTGCAGTGGTTAGCACACTCCATGAATGCTAGCATGCAACATCAACCATTGGCATTGCCTAAAGTGCTTCTTGAATTGTTGATGATTTGACAGTAATCCATAATTCAGGCAAGCGTCACTGAAATAGAGTGGAAAATCAGATGAGACTAAAAGTTTTGCAATATCACTGGGCATGCCATGTCATCTTGGGGATGAATGGCTTTAATAGATGAACACGCTTGCTATGACACTGCTTGCTTATCTGTCTAGAAAGAGCAGACTTGGCAACTGCTCCCCAACGGATGTTTCCCTAATCAGAGTTGTAGTTTCTAGGCTATTAAATGAAAACTTGAGTAGTATTTGCAAGCCATTTTGCTTAAAACTGTTAATATTTCCTGTTACCTAGAGCCTCACTGCCAAGTTGTCCCTTGTGTTGTCTTTCAGGACGTGGGTTGAAATCGCATGCCTACATCCACAGTGTTCAATTCAGCCACCACGTCTTCCTCAACCTGCATACCCTGAAGTTCTACTGCCTGCCGGACAACTACGAAATCATTGACTCGTCGCTGGAGGACATCACGGTATGTATGCTGCGGTTGTGTCCTTCCATCCTTTCCATATGCAGATTATTTTGAAGGTATTGCCAGTAATCTACTGGCCTGCGACCCTCGCTGGACTCCTGAAAGTTGGCACCGCCTTTAGGATAAAGATTCAGCCACTGGACAATCCTTCCTTATTTGAATGAAAGGGGGCATTGGTGTGCTCCAATGCTTCTTCGGCATCTGCACTTTTGGAAATGGCTCTTTAATGTGTGATCCCTGTTAACCAATACAATACTGCTTTATTCTCATGACTCATGGCTTTACAAGTATTGGATGTTTACTCAGGCAGTACAATAATGGCTTAAACAGGAGCCATTGAGTTTCTGATGTTGTTGCTTGCTGATAGGTGTTCTGCTGCTGTCGCTGGGCTTTCCAACAGAAATAGTAGATTGCTCTGGGCCTCTCCAATGTCTGTGAAGTCATTGATCTAGCTGAAAAAGAAATCACAGTAGCCTTTGTGTTTTTTGTTTTTTTCATACAAGCAGATCTCTTATTTTTCCCCAAGGCCTATAAGGGGCGGTTTAACCGTGCAGATATTCTGAGAAGCACAGAGATTCTTTTTTAGATAACATCGCTCATACTTGATGTTGTCTGATCTTATGTGCAAGTTAAAACCTGCAGAAATCGGACGTTTGCATGTTCGCTTTTCTACTGCATTCAAATAAGGCTGTAACACCTTTGCCAAAATTGGAAAAGTCATATGTAAGGCATCTAGTGGTTGGAGATGTCATCTTCAATGATGCGTCCCTTATAATTGGACACATAATTGTAAGAAAAAATAGAGCCTTATTGGGCTGGCTAGTGATCGTGGTGGGTGGATGGTTTGATATCTCTCTGACTTGGCCCCATGAGTTGGCGTCCCTTTGAGTGATTGATTGCACACTATATTAGAAGGAGCGACGGGCCAGCAATTGGTAAGATTGTGGGACAAATTTGGTACCCTCCAGCATCTCTGCTGGTGGCCTGATGCCGTCACCTGCAATAGCATTGTGGCGTTGACTCTCTCTCTTGGTGCATGTGTCACTCGATTTGACAGGCAGATATATGGCTTACTGAGTTCTCTTAGGTGATCCACCATTGCGTTTAGCCAGAACACTGCACAATGACTGCCATGGCTATTGTAATGCCCTATGGCTCCCTTTAGCTCAGGAAAGGGCAGTAGATCGGATTAAATAGTTGTCACACGCACCCTCTTCCCCTCCACTGGATGCTATCCTATTGAGGCTCATTGTTGCCAGATTTCTTATCTTATTGCCCTTTTGTTTCCCCCAGCTTTCATTCGGCACACCGCCAACTCTTGGCTCCGACACCTCTGTCAGCGTGCTTGGCATTACCAAGTCTGCCAAATACTCCTCATAAGGGAACTCACTATAAAAAACTGGTTTTAAGCCCCCACAACTCACAGGAATGCTTGAGCACACTTAAAGGCTATCACACATCCATAACTTGATGCTATGAACAACCCATCGCACTGTTAATGTACGTAATAACCAGATCGTCCCACCTCGACAATTCTTGATTCTTTTCATGACCTTATTTAGTCTAAACCCATGGTACCATTCATGCTTCCCACCAATCGCCATGACTCAACCCCTATGTTATCCCTCTGTTTTTGTTGTGACTTACGTCTGTCTATAATTTTGTTCTGACTTTCCCCTATATCATTTCCCACGTACCTTTTCCATGCTTCTTGTTCACCAACAGACCACGATTTGGTCTACATCCATGGTGGGGACACAGTTCACTACTTTCGGACAAGGTCTCAGCGCATTAACACCACTGCAGTGGTGATCTGCGCAGTATAAAAGTCAAGTAACATAGCTGACAGATTTCCTTACGCTTTGCTTTGCGGAGAGGTTGGTTGTTTATGTGCAGGTTACTGCCTCTGCATGATTAAGGTCTGGTGGAGGTGGAGGGCAAAGGGGTGGGGCGCTGGCTTCTTGGTATCGTCTTTGTATTTTATACTATAAGCGTATTGCGCTGAGTGAAAACATTGAGTTAAAAGAAGAATTGAAGCGATCCACATTTTTCTTGTGTGGTGCAATTCCCATTTCTTTTAGCCTAGATGTGTTCTGTTTGCTAAAGTAGTCCTCAGTGATCATGGTCTGTATGTTTGTGTGGGGAAAGGTGGGAGGGTCTTTCTTGTAGATTAATGACTGTCCCTTCCGCGCTAGTTCTGTCATTTTGGTGTTGGGGTCCTCCACTTTGTTCTTCTGTATGGGTGATTGTTTTCACATTCGCACATGTTGTATTCTAGATGAAACCATTTTACAGGGTTTGAATGTGAGATGCCAAAATTCATTTTATTATTCTGTATACTTTCAACTGGCGCAGGGAAGGTTATGTGCAAGGTCACTGTGATTCTGTGGCATGAGTTACCTGTGCACTGTGGGGCTGGATTAATCTTGTACTGTAACCCTTGTCTGACCCTTTCTGCCCTCTGTGCGTTACAAGGTACGTAAACGGGCATCTCTAATGGGTGGAATAATTACAGAAACCCTGCCCTCCCCGGAATATTCTTTAAAGCTGTGAAAATACACAGTTCCAACCCTGTATCAAATATGCTGTTTATTTCTAGTTTAGTCCTTGCCAAATAACACACAGATGTTTGCAGAATAAAGATTTTCCAGAATAACTTTTAAGAAAGTCTTAATTCTATTAAAGACACTGAGGCGAGCATTATGCTTCTCTTTCTTTATTAACATAGAAGAGAAAAAGCTCAGCAGCAAGAATTTTATGCACCCAAACTGATGGTATTGCATATATATGAAGAAGGGTGAAAAAATATCCAATAAAACAACATTAAACATGTGAGGAAAGAAACCTCCAGTCCAGAATAAAAGTCTCTGAAGAAAAATAACTGTTTCCCAGAGGGCTTGCCTCAAGTTCATAATGGGTCACAGCACATGCGACAACAATCCTCCAATAAACAGTAGACAGTCCCTCCAAATAGGAACCAACAGTGCATCGCTTCCTCTTTCAAGGCTGCGAACCATGGAAACACAGGAAGAACAACAGACATGACTGAGGTCGTAAAGCTGTGGACGTCCTGCAGAACTCCAGGACAGGTCAGTCGGGCTTGTCCGAAGTCCTTATCGGAAGAAGGGGGAAAAATCAAGGTTGCTTGATGGATACAATAATCCTATTCATCATGAATGGGCGGGAAATAAATCAGTAGGTTATTAAGCAATCTTACATAGAATGTGGTACAACAAATTCACCCATTTTTAAATAATATTGAACAACTGTACGCTAGGGTGTAATGCTCCGCTTATTTCCCTAGTCGGGTGGGATACGCTTGCCTCTGTGTCTTTTAATAGAATTAAGACTTTCTTAAAAGTTATTCTGGAAAATCTTTATTCTATGTCAAGACCGGAGGCTCACATTATGATGTTTTAAAGCATACTTGTCACTACGGATGCAGGTTGCTCTATCGGTTTGAGGTAGAATTGTTGGAAAATTAATTTGCCTGCCCAGTCGGCCATCTGCATGATGTCCTCTAAACGGACTCCAACCTGAAAGGCTTTGGAAGCCATGGTGCTTCTCACTGAGTGAGCGCCGAAGAGATTAGTATCGATTCCTGATTGTTAGAGAGTCCGGCGCACCAATTTCGGTGCCGAAACGCCTCTATGTGGCTTGCAAAGCGCTATCAATAGTTGCCCGTTAGGGTTGATACCGAGGGGCGCGGTCACCTCTTCGTAGACCTTTAGGCACTTAACTAGACATAGCTTTGGCTGTTCTCTGAAGGCAGGATATGATCTTACTCTCGAGTTGCATTTGGTTCTTCTGGATATGTGGAAGACATGCCATCTGGAGAAAAGGTCCTGCCTGCCAAGTCAAGAGCTCTGACATCAGAGACTCTTCTGCAGGAGACCAAGCTTAGTAGGGTAGTGAGTTTGCCGGAAAGGGCAGTGCGAGATAGCTCCTCATTATGAGTCCAAGAAAGGAAAAGATTAAGCACCCATAGTTTGTTGTATTGGGACGGAGGCGGTACTGTCAGGCGAATACCCTTAAGTAGCCTGCATACTTTGTGATGTTCTCCTGCTGGGAGACCTTCCACGAGATCGTGGCCGGCAGAAATTGCGGAGTGGTAAGCGTTAACCGTCCTGTAAGCGAGACCTCGCTCTACTAATGAGGCTAGGAAGTTCAAAATCTCCTCTACAAGTGCTGAAACTGGATGAAGCCTTCGGTCCAAAACACCAGCGTGTACAGGTGCTCCAAGAGTTAGAGTACCTCTTGGAGGTAGCGGGGACCCAGCTCTCCTCGATGAGACTGACGGCCTTGTGCGAAATGCCTGCGACCCTCCATCTTGCCCTGAAATCCTCAAGGCCTCCAGGGTCAATGACCCTTTCAGGAGAAGGGGGTGGCGTTGACCTGTCGGACCTGATAAAAGATCTGCAGATTGGGGTAGAAGGATTGGAGAATCCGAGGAAAGTTCCAGAAGAACCGGATACCAGTCTTACATGTCCAGACCGGGGCTTTGAGGATAAGCTCTGTTTGTTTCTGACGGGCCTTCGCCAGGGTCCTCGCTGTCATGGTGAACGGGGGAAAGGCGTAAAGAATTCCCCCGGTCCACTGCTGCAGACTCGCTCTGCCTCTGGCAAACAATCGCACAACAAGCCTGCTAGGAGCTCCAGGCAGTTTATGTGCATTTCCAGTTCCCGAGGCGACCAACTGCCCCCCATGGCAACTGAGCCACGACTTGCTCCCCAATCCGTATGGCTGGCGTCCGACTCTATAACTATGTCTGGAGTGGACCCGAAGATCGCTTTGCTGTTCCAGGCTTCCATATGTGTGATCCGGTTACCAGACATTTGGTCGAAAAAAAATGGTCGACAGGACAATTGGTCGAAACCATTTGGTCGAAAACCAAATGGTCGAATTTTTTTTCTTTTTTCTTTTTACTTTTTTTTTTTTTTTTTTTTTTTTTTTTTTGGGGCGGTGGCGGGGGGGTCCCCCAACCCCCTTTTTTTCTAAAAAAAACCCCTTTTTTTCCCTAAACGAAAACCTAAAAAATATATAAATATAAATAAAAAAAAAAATTCGACCATTTGGTTTTCGACCAAATGTCTTTCGACCAAATGTCCAGACATCGTGTGATCCACCAGATGAGCTCTGTCCTTGCTTGAGGCGAGAGAGTAAGACGTTGTGAGTAGGAAAGGCTGTGCCTTAGATGCTGGCCTTTCAGTCTTTGCAACTTTCGGTAGTGAAGCGGGCCGTGAAATATTACTTGTATGGAAGAGGACAATAGACCTATCACACTCGCTAGCTCCCGGAGGGAGATGACATTCCTCAGTAAAAGCCTGCGAATCTCCTGACACGTGGAGTGTATCTTGGGAGTTGGCAGGCAGAGTTGCGAGCTCTGCGTGTCCACTATGAACGCTAGAAATTCTAGGTTTCTGGAGGGGCAGAGAACAGATTTCTCCCAGTTGATGAGAAAACCAAGGCTGTGTAACAGATCTTTGGCGAGCCGGGCTTGTTGCTCTACTAAAGCTTGGGATTGAGCCATGAGAATGATGTTGTCTAAGTATATAATGAGGTAAGTATGAAAAGAGAGGCCCAGAGTGGAGACTGCGCCCAGTGTTGCAAGGTGATTTATTAAATAAAGAAAAGTGCCCTTTCAGATGACACGTGTTTCGGCCTTCCTTGAGGCCTTTTTCCAATAAGGGCTGCTTAATTAAACTTATTTTCTTATGTGCCCCTAATAGGTTAGAACGCGTCTTTGCTCATATTAATCTGGTTAGATCACTTTAGGTTTGGTCACTGCGTTAAAATGCGTGGTTCCTTAACTCGAGGGGGCCCTCTCTCTGAGCTGAGCCTTGACTGGTTTTAGGAGCTTGGTAAATGCCCAAGTGGCCGAGGAGAGCCCAAATGGCAAGCTTGTGCACTCACAATCCTGATTCTTCCAGGAGAATTTCAGGTAGCTTACAAGTGCCTGATAAATGGGCACTGCCAAATAAGCGTCATTGAGGTCTAGGCGAATGCGCCAGTCGCCTGGTCTTAAAATGTCTGAGCATGTGAATCCCCTCCATCTTGAAATGGCGGTAGACAATGAAGTCGTTCAAAGCTCTGAGATCTATTCCTGGTCGTACCTTTTGCTTCCTGTGAACCAAAAATATAGTGCTGAAAAATCCGCCCTGACTCGAACAAAGGCATATAGCCTGTTTTTGGTGTAGATTGTGCACCTCGCTGTCAAGGGCTGCTGCGTCTGCTTCGGACATTACTATCTGTGCCGGGCGATGTGCTTGAAAGGGTTGGGCAAAGAACTCCAGATGCAACCCGCAAGCTGTGTCCCTGATCCAGGTATCTCTTGATAAGGAGTCCCAGGCTTGCGCAAAGTGAGCTACTCCTGTGGGTGTCTGCGGCGCTGCTATTCTTAGACTGGCATGTAGGCTGTTGGGCTGGATATCTTGCCGCTCTTCTCCACCAGTGGCCCCTTCCCTGTCCTCTGGATGGTAAGAAGGATTCCGATCGGTCTTGCCAGAAATGTTGCTGGTCCCTTGAATGCTGGGGCCTTCTGTCAAACGGGTATCGGCTGGAGGAGCAACCCGTACCTCGTCCGGCCTGGGAAAAAATCTTGTTGGCGAATACTCTTTTAATAGACTCTTGCGCCTTGTCCAAGGCAGTGAAGGTGCCCACGAATTTAGACATCTCTTTCACGAAGGGATCTCCGAATAGCAGACCTTGAGCTGCTACTCCCGATTCAGTTCTCCCAGTTTGGGGGCAATGTTGCCTTTCCTGCGTTCTGTCGAGATGGCACAGTTGGCATTCCCGAGCAAGCAGAGTGCACTCTGGGACCCACTCGATAGCATCAATGGGTTGCCCGTGTCGATGGCCTTTTCGGCCAGGTCAGTTATCTTTGCCAGGGGCCCTGTGATATCCAGGACCTTATCTTGACAGGATCTCCAGGCACGATCAATGCCCTTCTTGGGGTCCTTGATGTTCTTCCATAGGAAGGTGATCATTTTTGTATCAAGCTCCGGCGTCAGAGCTAGCTTCCCCGGAATCTTTGGCCCTAACTTCCTTTTCTAGAGGCTGACATAGTCTGGCTTTAATGTATTCTGGGGCTCTGAATGACGATTCCCAGCCTGTTGATCAGGGGGAATTAAATCTTCCGGCGTAAATATACCCTCGACAGTTGAATGTTCTCCGGATGTTTGCCTGGGAATGGGGGCTGCCGCATTTCCTGAGGTAGAGGGTCTCAACCCTACAGGTTGATGGTCCTCTTCTGAGGATAGGGAGGCCTGGTCGTCGTTATGGTACTCCTCCCCCCACCCCCCCCGCCCCCATATCGTACTCGTCATCTGCGCCCTGATGGTACTCCTCCGGGCGCGAGGGTCTGGCTCCCGTATTATCCTCCTCGGGGTGAGAGGGTCTATTGTCGGAAGGGGTCTCCTTCCTAGTCAGGAAGGTCTGTAATGGCAATAGTGGCTTGCTCTGTCTGGCGAGGTGAGGGGGCGAGGCGGGAGTCAAAGGGTCCTTACTCTTGCGAGCCAGTGTACTTTCCCCATCGTAAAGGTGTTTTCTTTTTTGTGTTCTCTTTCTCCCCAGCGGGGGCGCTGTCTGGAAGTGCTCCTCCATGCTATCCAAGCGCTGTTGGATTGGCAAGAGCATTTCCGAGACCGCTTTCTTAATGGTGGTTTCGATAGAAGTTTCCAGCACCATTTTAAAGCTTTATGCCCTGGCCACTTCGTCCATCTCATATGCTCCCTCCTCATCCTCTGACCATTCTTGATCAGCCTGAGGGGAGTATTGGGCTGCCATAGTATTGGATGACAATTTATTATATTTATTTATTATTATTTTTTTTTTTTTTAACAGTGGGCAATCAGACTTCTCCTGCTCTCAATCCCACTGCTGTTGTATTAGAATTCTTCTTTTTTTGGTTTAAAAAAAAAAACAATGAAAATTGTAGTTCGAAAGTGAATTTTCCTGTCGAACTGAAAGAACGTTGTCTCCGGTGCTCGTAGAATCCCTTGATTTCAAAGGAAATATGTACTGCGAGCGCTAGAGAATAGAAAAAGGACTGGAGAGGAGTAAGGCTCCCTATGGTGGCTGCGGGTTGTAGCGCGCCTTGGAAATGCTCGGGCATGAACAAAACGATCTTTATGCAGAAGGTATGAAAATATGTAGAGGCTTCTCGCGAAAAGCGAGTCTCCGGTGGGGGAAGCGTTCTCTGACACTACATTAAGTTAAAAATGTTTTTTAACTTAACCCTACAGAACTAGAGTAAACTCTTAATTCACTAATTAAAGTTGAGCCTGCTCTGCAACACAGAAAACGAGGCAAGTGGGATCTTCCTGCGAGAGTCTCCCCTTTAGGGGACAAGGTCACCCGTTCCCGTTAGGAATTCCTTAAACCTGGGCATATGATGGCCTACATGGGACTGTCCAGCATATCAAACACTGCTAACTGCCAAAACAGGATTGAAGAGAAATTTAACATAGACCATCATATAGGAGGAAAGAGATGTTGGCCCTTTAAATGGAAAGCAGCAGTTAACTTCAATAAGTGGATTAAAGGAGGAGTATTCATGAGAGAGAGCCATAGAGCGAAGCAGGGAAAGGCCCCTGATAACGCACAACCAAGATGAGATGGAGTCACTGATGATTGCTGAGTCCACAAAATCCTGAGTTGCTGGAAGCCAGCAAACCAAACACTGGAAATCCGGTATTTGAACGAATTGGTAGTGGTGTGACCACGGAAGTATTGTGGTGGGCAGGCAGCCCTTGCAACAACGCCAATGCTACCACGGGGCGGCTGCAGTCTAGGACTCGACTCCCCAGTGCGACACAGATATTTGGAGAGAGATTGAGCCAGCGACCGACAAACGCCGGTAAAGCGGGAAGCGAGCAGGAAGCGAGATGATGGGGAAGAGAGAAGCCAAGGTCTGTGAGAATCCCAGAGACATTCCCTAAGAATCAGGAAGGTAACCTGGAACATGGGAGGCACGAAGAAGATCATTCAATGAACCGGGATACTTGTCTCAGTGCAAATGGAAAAGGCTTGAAGGTATACCTGATTAAATTGAACTGTCTTAACATGAGGGATAAGATGACAGCGGCCCCGGAAACGGAAACACAGAGAAGTGGAAAACCAATCGAAGTTCTTCTTGGTAACAGTAAGATGATGACGGACTCTGAACTGACTTAATATGAGAAAATAACTAATGAAACTCAGAGATATCAAATAATGAGACAGGAATAACACTACACTGGTAAGAGGGAAAGGCTGAAAGCGGAAAAATTGAAGATGAGAGAGACTGAGTATGCTAAACTAAAGCCCAGAGAAGCTTTGTGGATACATATGCTAAAAGAGAAACAAGATCAGAAAAACCTGAAATATAAAGGTCCAGGAAACCAAATCCTTGTAAGAAACTGTTTCCTCAGATAATACAAAGCCCCCAAAACATTGATCTAAGTGTCAAATGAGAGCCAAAGAAACGCAACTCTAGGGGAGAAAGCAAAAGTCCCAATCTAATGAGGGAGTTGCATGAATTAATGCAAAGAGTCCAGAAAGAATTTTTTCAAATATTGGGTATTAATCTGAAATACCAAGAGTAAGAAGGCATGTACGGCAATCGCCCAACAGGAAAAGGGAGACCTTCTCCTGTCCGTAGTTGTTTGTTAGTGGTAGGCTCAGTTAGTATTCACTTTTGGACGGTGGACTCATCCTTTCTTTGGGCATTCAAAGACGACAGACGAGCACCTTAGTTAATCATAGGAAGGGAAAATCCCATAGCGATGGGGATAGTTGGGCCTTCACATTAGAAGAATGGCCTCCAAGAGTCCATGTCCTCCTTCTGACTCACCACACCACACTGTCAAAGAAGGATGTTTATCTGACTATGTCTCTGATTAGTTTTGTGGCCTTTAGAGCAGCTCTGAATTGCCATTGCTTCTGTGAACAAGACCGTTCATCTACTAGAGTAAATGGTTTCTCAAGATCAATATTTAATTCAAAATAATTTTTGTTTCATTGATGTTTTACAATGTGCCATTTTGCAACAAAATGAGTTCCGAGCAGGTCCAAGGGTAACACAGAGGTGGGACAGTGCATGCATTCAAGCAGTATACAGGCAAGTTGCATTCCTAATTCACACCAAAGTACAGATCAAGCAAGTAAAATAGCATTGGAAGTGCTGGTCTTCCAGTGCTTGACACAGTTTAAATACCCCGGAATTTTTGTTAAGAGCCCGAGGATATCAAGACATGGCGGGGAATCCTACCAGGAGCACTCTCAAGAGGAGGCCTTGTTGAACATGTTGAGATTATTTACTGGTAATCTCCATTATTCCTAGTCACATTCTTCCTCTTCACAGTACTTGTAGTTGAGGTTTACCTCCATACAGGAACCCAAAGCCATTCTTTTTTGCTGATTTTCTCTCTTCCCTTCCCAGGAGATATACATATCTCCTCTAATCCCACATTCCTACACTACCTCATACCCCTGTGTTGTGGGTTACATCATCCCTTTCTGGTGGGCATAAACTGTACCAAGTAATGTGAGCGACGCAAATGCACTACACACTGCCTTACAATTATAAGGCTGACACCGAATTTGAGCAGTACTTTCATAAAAGGTAAATGCGCTTCAATGATTGCAGCTTAGTACATGGAACTAGAAGGGAGGGAGTCTCAAACTTCCCCTACCCAAGTTTTGTAAACCGCCAACAGGTCAGTAAAATGTTTTTTGAAAAGCACAATTTTCAGAGAGAATCTTTTAGGAAGGAATTTGTAGTAGATTCCCATTTCCACCATGCTTGGTATTTCTCAGTAGGGATCCTAGGATAGAACTTAGCTGTGCACAGCCAGGAAAGTGTAATGGTAGGGGGGGGTCTTTATGCCTGTGCAATCCCTATGTCGAGTTAGGGGCAGAAAAAGCAGTATGAACGTGCACCCCTACTCCAACTTCCAAAATACCACCCCTTGGGGTACTTGGTAGAACAAGGGCCACTTAACTCTGTTGTTGGTCCAAATGATGAAGGTACAGAGGTCCTGGATGAAGTGGCTGAAGTAGTTGTCGGGTTGATTAGGAAACGGTTCCGATCTCCAGCTCTGGGACGGTTTCGGTAGACTTGCTGCAGGGCGTGCCAGACAACCAGGGACAGCAGCCATAATGAAGGACCCCAAGGCCAGCAGGCGAAGTGCAGTGGCAAAGAAATCCCAGGTGAGGATAAGGAAGTTCAGCGCGAGGCAGCAGCAGAGAAGATGCTCTAGGGCAGGTCACTCTTTAGGATGGAGGGTATCGGATGTAGGCAACAACATTCCTGCACTAGCAGCTGAAGGTCTTCAGAGTCCTAGGCTCCACCTTCGGGTGCTGTTCATAGCAGCAGAGGTGCCAGGTCAGTGGAAGGTCCCGTCCCAGTACACTTTTGTAGTCCACTGATGCAGGATGTAGGACTGGTTGATCTCATCAGTTCATGGGACTGCGCCATCTAAGGTCTTCCCTGTTGACTTCAACAGGAGTTCTCCAGGATTTCAATGCAGTCTTCACATCTTCAAATTCTTGGCACCAGTAGGTCACCTCCAGAATGGTTACAAACCCTGTTCTCTTATCTAAAATCCAGACTTGAGGGTTGCCCAACCTATTCAATGGGGACAGTATGCACCATTTCAAGAGGTACAGGTTGTTCAATCATGGACAGCTGCTTACCCCACAAATGCCTAGCAGCAGACATCCCCTAGGAGAAATGTGGATTGGGACTAGATGGACTCAAAACCAATGTCGAGCAGTTCAATCACAAAAACCACTTGACCGGGAGTCATAAGTAGAAGCCTGTGAAAGTGGATGCACTTAAATTTGAGTTTCCAGACTGAAGGGGCAGGCAGATGGCCAAAAAGTGAGATGGCACATGAGCCACTAGTGAAAGTGATTTTGAGTTTTTGATAGCCAAAAGGGCATTAGCGCAGTGAAGACAGGTACACAATAGTGCACTGGAAAAAGTTGCAAAACACTTTGAATGCCACTAGCCTGTCCTAGTCACATCTAAAAGGCATAACAATGTTGCTAGAAAAAATGGAAGAAGGGATACAAAGTAGTCCTAATGCGTTATTTGTTAGAAAGTAAAAATTGAGGAAAACCTAAATGGGAGAAAGAGTGCCCATGCAATGACAGCTTGTGGGATTGATCAGTGCCCCTAAAATAAATGAGTTGGGCAGGTAATGTGATGAATCCGATGGTGTCGTCACTTCTTTCCTGGCGGTGACATCTCCCCATATGGCCCAGGGACGGCAGCCGCTACCTGATCCTGACCATGGGGGCGGCTATATGAGTGAGGATCACATGGGGGAGGCAGCCCTCGGGAGGGTGTCATGATGGTATTCCCCCTTTTCATTTGAGGATACCCTTGCCCTTCCCCATGCCATAATAGCATATCGTAATACCTCCCCTAACCCACCTTCGAAAGGTACTTGAAACACCTTTCCAGACTCTGCATACAAGTCCACAAGATGTGACTTGTCTAAGATCACTGGGAAGTTTTTTCAGACTTTGCATACAAGCAGAAACATTGCCATAAAAACAAAAATACTTTGACTAGGAAGATGAGCAGAGTAATGAAGATCACTGGAAGCCAGGAGCACACGTTTCGCTCTCATTGTTTCCGGAAAATGTCTGATACCAGGAGATTTAAACCGGCAGACACTGGCTGTAGAACGCTACATCTCTGTGCTAACCGAGGGATTGTGGGGCCGCGGTGGCATCCGTGGAGATAACCGGCTTGCTGACAAGGAAGAGGGGAGTGGATTGCAAGGTGGAATATGCTGCAAGATCGCCAGACGTAAACAAAAATCTTGTGTGTTTGCAGGTACTGGAAGGCACCCTCCACGCCACCGAAGCCCAGAAAGAGACAGAACTGATGAGCGGCTCCTGAATAAAAAGAGGCGTAGAAGCAGTGGCAGCAAGAGGGCGCAGAATGCCAAAAGACCGCCACAGGAGAACCAACATAAGCCAGCAAGAGCCGGTGAGTCCACTCAAAGGAAGAAGGGACACCGGGGCATATTGGCATTCCTGCCAAAACCGAATAAAAGTGAATGATGTACATGAGAGATGGTGAACATTTCTTAAAGGGACAGAACAGAATAAGTATCAAAGACTGTCAAGTTTGCGAGTGTATGCAGTATACCTATAGGAGAAGTCCTGACAGGATAGTATACCAGGTGGATTCAAGACAAGGCATAACAAATATAAGAGACTATCAAGTTTGTGAGGGTGCGCAGAGCCCACATGAGAAATGCCCAGGTTGGAAAGTATACCAGGCAGATACAAGTTGAAAGCGTGTCCATGTGAGAGCCCTGGCAAGAAAGCACACCAGGTATCGTCAAGTTGAACAGTGTGTAATATATAGTACCCAAGGAAGTCCTGAGAAGGATAAATCGGGACTAGCAAAAGGCTGTGGAATATATTAAAGAGGGGGAAACCTGGCAGGAGAGTACACAAGGTATCCTAACAAGATACAGACTAACAGCCAAGGTATTTTGTATATGTTACGCTCACCTGGTCTCTGCAGGGACGTGGGGGCACAGTTGCAGCCCTCCCTGGAAGTGGATCAACCTTGTCAGGCTTCTTCCCCTGCACATATGCTGTGGGCTGCAACAATTGGTGACACTGCTCCTGCGTGGATATGAGAGATCGTGAGAATGCTATGTTACTGTTGTCTCTCTCTGACCCTTCTTCCCAAAGTGTGGGGAGCATGCGCCGACCCATATAGGCTCACCTGTAGATTTATGATGACAAGCTCTCCGTTCTGCTTCTCACTTCAGGGGCACTTCTTGATGGACCAAATTCCTTCACTGGCACATTGTATGTGGCAGCCCAGACCAGCTGTGGCTAGCCACTCCTGATGGTAAGTGTTGTATGGCTTTAAAATATTGTGATGTTAGTTCCTGATTATTGTCCTTGTCTTTTAATGATGCTGCTCTTCTGCTTTCTTCCAACAGGTGAAATTGCGGCCCTGCGGTAGTTGCGGTGCATGAAGCGAGGCCAAAATGGAAGAGAACGGAGTCCACGATGCTCCGACAGCAGGTGAGTGTTGGTTTAAGTTTGAGCGTGAAGATTTGTGAAAGTGCGACCTTAAACGTAATGTCTTTGTAAGTTCTAACCTTGTCTTTATCTTTTTCTATTGCAGGTGCCGTCTTCGGATGAACTGCTTGCCGTGCCGCAATGTCTCGGTTGAAGTGCTGCTTTCCGGAGGTCTGGAGATGGATGATGCATGCCAGAGTCAGTGGTGATGCATGGCGATGAGAACAGGTCCCAAGGTAAGTGCTGAGGCTGGTAGCTGGAATCAAAGGTAAGATGCGCTCAGGCGGCGGTGAGCGTTACGCTGCCATCAGTGCAGAATAACGCAAAGCTCTTTCATGAAAGCTGGGCGGATTTATATAGTCTAGCTCTGGCCACGCCCATTAGCCTTGGCTTACCGGCCCCACCCTGCCACTCCTAAAGGATGCTGCACATGCAATTCAGCTTTCCCGAGCAGCCACACCCGAATAAATGCATGTGGAAGTTCCTGCAGGTGAAATAAAGTACATTTGCACCAAATAAAGTGTCAGTTTACATTTGTTCATGAAACTAGCACCAAAGGCGCCAGGACTGACTCCAGCCTTGCCCTCTATGCATTATTGTCCCAAAGGGACAATTAAAAGTTGTTACCCTTGCCCTCGTCTCCTGATGGTGTGGGGTCTGTGTTTTTGGGCCAGTGGCCATGACAGCACTTCCCCTTAAGGCCCCTCTCACAGGTGTTCTTTCGCCTGGTCCTGGCTTGATGGGATTGTTGCGATGGAATTGTCTGATCAGTCGCGGAGCGTGGACAAATTCACTGGGTTCCCGGGTACGGTCTTGAGGTCCATAACCCTTCCATTCTATAAGGTAGTACAATTTAGATCGCACTTTCTTGGAATCCAGAATAGCTTTGACCTCGTATTCCGGTTCTCCTTCTATGTCGGGCTCGGGTGGTGCTTCAATCCGAGTACCTGGATTCATTGGTTTCAGGAGTGAAACATGGAATACTGGATGGATTTGCATATTAGGTGGTAGTTCCAATTTCATGGCAGCAGGGTTTATCACAGCTTTGATGGGATAAGGCCCCAGGTACCTGGGACGGAAGGCTTGTGGTCCTTTCAGGGGAATGTTTTGGATGCTAACCAAACCTTGGCTCCAACCTGATAATATGGGGCCTCTCTTCGGTGTCGGTCTGCAAACTCTTACTGCTTCTCTTTAGCTCTGGTCAAATGTTCTGCTGCCTCTTTAAGAATCCAAGTGATGGTTTTATGTAAGGTTGTCACTGCTGGCATTTCCAATTCGTCAAGTGAATCAAAAACGGACGTTCGAGGATGTCGACCATGCACCGTGTAGAATGGAGTCTCTCCGGTGCTAGTGTGGATGGAATTGTTGTAGGCTTATTCGGTCAACCAAAGTATGTCTTTCCAGGATTCCTCAGTTTGTTGCAACATACACCTTCGATCTTGCTCCAAGGTTTGGTTGGTCCGTTCAATTTGGCCATCGGTTTGAGGATGACGACTAGTGGATAACCGGAAGTCGATTTTGGCTATTTTGCAGCATCTCCTCCAGAGTGCTGAGACAAACTGAGTTCCACGATCTGATATTAATATTGATGGGAACCCGTGTAATCTGACAATCTGTTCCAAAAACACCGTGGCGAGGGCGGAAGCAGTGGGGCGTACTTTTAATGGGATGAGATGGGCCATTTTGGAGAACAAATCCACAATAACTAAGATGGAGTTACGTCCATTGCAGGGAGGAAGATCTGTGATAAAGTCCATTGACAAAGTATGCCACGGTGCTGGCGGTACGGTCAATGGACGCAGTAAACCGGCTGGGTTTAGTTTTTGAGATTTGTGTTGTGCGCGGACACCACAAGTCGCGATAAATTGGGCAATTTCTTTTCTCCAAGTTAGCCACCAATAGTTTTTTTGTATTTTAGCTTGAGTCTTGGCAATTCCTGGATGTCCTTCCACTAGTGAATCATGATAGTTTGCTATTATTTGATCTTGTAGTTTTTTTGTCCTGAATGTACAGTCTCTCTTGAAATGACGGTAGATCATTGTCAATCTTGTGCATTGGTCTCCTCTAAATTCCTGTTGTGTTGCTTGATTAATCTGAGATCGGAGATCGGTTTTCAAGTCGTCCAAACAGGTGGTTGCTGCGATTTTGTTCTGGATTCGTTCATCAGGAATGTTGGCCACGGGCTCAGACGTGGTAAAAGCTTCTTTGTCCTCAACTCATGCGTGACAGAGCGTCTGCTTTCCCATTGCGTACTCCAGGTCTGTAGGTGATGATAAAATCGTGTTCCGCAAAGAAAAGAGCCCAGTGTAGGATTGGGCTTTGGCGGTCTTCAAGTATTGCAGATTGCGGTGATCCTTGATGACCGTGACTGTATGTCTCGCTCCAAGAAGGTAGTGTCTCCATGCTTTGAAGGCTACTTTAATCGCTTTTAGTTCTTTGTCTGTGATCGCATAGTTCAACTCGGGTGCAGAAAACTTACGGGACCAGAATGCAACAGGAAGTAATTGTCCTGTTTCAGGGTCCCTCTGCGACAATACTGCCCCCATGGCTACGTTGGAGGCATCTGTTTCGACCACGTATGGCAGGTCCGGTCGAGGGTGTCGAACTGGTGCTGGGGTGAAGGCAAGCTTCAGCTCTTGGCAGACTTTCTCTGCCTCTGAAGACCAGAGGAGTTTCTTGTTTTTTCTCAGCAGGGAGGTAATTGGATGTACTATCTGCGAAAACCTGGGAATAAACCGACAATAAAATTTGGTGAATCCGAGCACACTTTCTACTCCTTTTGTGGATGTTGGTGATGGCCATTGGAGGATAGCATCCACCTTGCTTGTGTCCATGTGCACTCCTCGTGGTGTAAGCATAAAGCCCAAAAATTAAACATTTGTTACATGGAAGAAACACTTTTCCAACTTGGCAAACAGCCGATGTTGTCCAAGCTTTTCCAATACTGCTCGCACATGGCCGACATGGTCCTTCTTGGAAGCCGAATAAATAAGAATGTCTTCAATGTAGACAAGTGTGCAAACGCCCAATAATTCACAAAGCATGTCATTCATAAAAAATTGGAACGCAACGGGGGCATTTTTTTTTTTTAGCTTTTGAGCGAAACCAGCTGTCCCTGATTCTCCCACTAAGGAGACGAACGTGATAGTTTTCCTATTCTTTTGCGCCTTCTTCGCCATTTTACGCTGCTTACGTGAGGAAAAGACCACCTTACTCTGATTCATAATTACAGAAGGTTGTTTGTCTTGCTTGTCATTTATCTCTTCAGCAATAATAATGGCTTCAGATAGATTTACTTCTGCCTCCTCATCCTCATTACTTTCAAATACCCGGGCCGTTGTCAATGAGTTCGTATTTGCTAATATTCGCCCCGTCATTTGTAACAATATCTTAAGGGCAAATTGTAGAGAAGCCACTGATGATTGGATCTCTGCTATTTCATTGGCTCTGGGAAAAGGAGAGGTGAGACCTTCTTCCTCAGTATTCGGGGCATCCTCCATTGAGACCATTACCATATTTGGGGAGGCTGACGCTCTACTCAGAGAAACTGGGTGACCCAATGCACTCACTGTAGATGCCAAAGGATTAGTACCCTGTGTCAAGCCATTGTCTACGGACGACCTGGGGATCTGTGGAGTCATCCCCCTCTGTATATTCAGAGTTCCAACAATGAGTTGTTATCAATGTCGTAAAAGTTAATTGAACTCATTGGGCCGCCCCCACTGGCATCAGGCACTACAGGGTCCTCAATAATCGTAGAATTAATTTCTGGTATGGGGTTCGGTGGAAAGAACCCCGTAATCATCCCTTGGCCAGGAGGGATGGGCTTTTTTGCATTCTTCTTTATATTTCCTTTTGGACTTCCCGTCTCCATGCTCTGTAGAGCATCTGTATCGAGTTGTTTCCTCGTCTTGCAGAGATTGTATTTATTTTGTGCAGCCTTTTTCCCCGGGGGCATTTTTAATCAATTGATTGACCAGTACAAATAGGTGTTAGTTTGTGCTTACTTTATTTGGCAAATGTATCCTCCAGCACACTCCGCTAGAACACTTGTGCTCAGCACAGTAGAAAGCAGGAGCACACCCTACCCAGGGGCCTGGCAGAGCCCTCTCACCCGCTGTTTCAACCAAGAGCAAACCACAGGAGGGCACCCAGCTAAGACCAATGGACCCCACCCAGTGCTCGTCCGTAAACAGAGGTAACAATCAATATTGCCGTCAGCTGGACAAGACTCACGCCAGTACGCCGGGGAAACCCACAGCAACAACAAAAAAGCGGGCCAAAAGAGTCAAGGAATTGGTGATAGAATTGTCGTTCAGGCCGACCCCCCCCCAGTACATAACAGACTCACCGCCAGCCACAAAGGCGCTGCTCACTCATCCACTGTGCGGGGGGGATGAGAGGGGGGAATTTTTACCTTACAGGATCCATACCCATCTAGGATCACAAAGGTTTCTTTTTAGCCTTTGGCTTTTTTCCCCTTCTGCGGCCAGGTCCCGAGAGAACAGCCAGTGGTTTGCTGTTGAATATCAGCTACCACGGTGGCTACTTCTTGGAGCAGGCCTTATCTCTACAAATAAAAGGATCCATCGGAAGGAAGAAGGGAAAGAAGAATCAAGAAACACCCCAAGGCTCAGGTGAGGAGGAGGGGATAGAACTAGACTTGGGGGGGGGGGGGGGGTGTGGAGAGACCATTTGACAATAATAGAATTGCGAAGTCATAGAAACTATCATGAATATCTCGGATGGGGGCATGCGATATCGAGACTCTGAGGTATTGATAGAGCACAACTCAGGAATTAAAGTGCAGGGGAAGATGGGAGGAAGAATTGGTAAAGTCCTTTGAAGATAGTCTTGTATCACAAGAAAGTCTCCAGGATGATGCAGGCATAGCCCAAAGGGCATACCTAATGCCAGAAGCAATAGCCAAGTTCAAGGGGGGGCAGGCATACAGGTGTGCCCCAAATGGAAGAAAGAAAATGCTGGTTTGATGCACATGTTTTGGGAATGTGATATTATTCAGCACTTCTGGAGACACATTGCAAACAAAGTGGCCTCTGGGGGCATTAACCTAGGCCTTCAATCCCCGGAGGCATGCATACTGGGGCTCCTTAAAAGAGACACTAAACAGAAAGCCATGGGAAAGATTAAAGGCCTAATATATGTGCTGGCCAAATGCAGCATAGCCATGCAGTGGAAGCCGGAGAAAGGTCTGACTATTAATAGGTGGTGGGAAGACCTAAGGAAATGGGCAACAGCAGAAACTGGGGTGTGGGAAAAAACGCTTGGGGAGCAAAAACAAGAACCTGGAGCAGACATAATGCAGTGGATTGCCCTCACTATAACATTGTTCAATCAGAGCACCCTTGCAGAGTAGTTGGTGCAAGATAAAGCTGGGGTGGGTGTGTTCAGAACGAAAACTGAAGGCCGGAAAGACCATTCACAGGCAATTGTGGGAGGGGGGAGGGAAGTTGGGTACCGAACGGGACCACATACATTTTGGTGATGATGTGTATATATACTTTGCATTGTAACCTGTATATGTTTTAAAAAAGTTAATAAAGTATTTTTAAAAAAGTATTAGTTTTAGGAAGGATACAAAGTATCCCTCTTTCCTTAAGAACAGTAGTTCTCAGGAAACAAGAAAGGCATATAAAAAGGAGAACCCAAAGGTTTCCCAGCAACACTGCACAAAGGGTGCTGTGTGCTTCAAAAGTGCAACACAGATGCCTTTAAGCGATATGGAGGAAAGCAGACTCCATAGTGTGAGAAACCTACGGGTGCTCTCCTGAGTAGGACACAGGAATCCGTTATCCAAGTGGCCAGGACAAGGCCATTGCTGTTGGATCCAGTTCCTGGGGGTGGACCAGTGGGGGAGGATCACCTGAGTAGGGGAACCCGTGGTCG
The DNA here is from genome assembly GCF_040938575.1 of Ambystoma mexicanum. Classification (NCBI taxonomy): domain Eukaryota; kingdom Metazoa; phylum Chordata; class Amphibia; order Caudata; family Ambystomatidae; genus Ambystoma; species Ambystoma mexicanum. The sequence continues at coordinate 1,133,381,159 of NC_090932.1, read as the reverse complement.
TGCTCGTGATAACACCCCAGGTGAAACGCGGTATGACGTAGGGGGAAAAGCCGAGGTGGACCAAGTCCCTGAGGTTTTTATAGGCAACTCCAGATCAACCCCTCTTCCATCCAATGAATCTCACCTCCTTAAACCTAACAACCCATCCACATCTAGTAAACTGATTAGATGTTCAAACCCTGGGACTGTGGGGAAACGACATCTCCCAGAATCCCTGTTGTCCACCCGAGCACTCAGTTATTCTTCTCACCGTCCCTCTGTTTATTATTTCCCGGACTCCCACTCTGCTATAACCAAACACTACCGTTCCCACAACCCGCTGTTCCTTTCAAGATAATAATCCTGGTCATTCACGCTTGTTCCAAAAACCCTACCCTGTAGGATATTTGGAAGGTCTGCCAACCCCCTCTTTTGAAACAAACACTTCTCACACTGCGACAGATGGGGGACTAAAACCAAAGCTGTTTTCCTGACATATCCCAACACACTGGTCAGGCAATTGACAATAACCACGCACACCTAACAGCCCTTTACCTTCCCACAGGGATAAAAGGCAGAGCACGAAAGCACACTTCCTTCAACCAATGCCGAATGCACGAGGGAACGGCTCACTAAACCAGCAGTTCAAACAGAGAAGAAAGGCGGTGAGACCTGGAAGGACGACGAAGGGGGAATTGCCCTCGCCCTTTTCAACTCAGACCCGCAAAGCCTCTGAAAGGAAAAGCATAAGACCGGGAGCTGCAGCTGGCGTGCGAAGCAGCATATCTCAATGGTACATGGGGGCCTCCCGCTTTGATAATGCTGGCGCAGAGGCAAGCGGCTACCGTGGTACTATCCTTGACTCCAGAGAGCAAAGAAGCCAATGGGTTGAGCACAGCTGGTGAGACAGAGGGCGCTGATAGTAAATCGAACTGTGTTGAGTCCAAGGTTGCATGTAGCAACATTTTGAACGCAAGGAATTATGACATGGCAATTTGCAAGAGGAAGAATTTGTGTATGTGTTTGAACTTTTAAGAAAGCCCCGTTGAGGTCAAGGTGCAGAGGGTTCCGGCGCCACTTAGGCGCTTATTCGAAAGACACTGACCAGGACCTATTTATAAACTACAAGAGCCAGAAGGCCCTAGGAAAGGGTGGTGTGAGGCGTCACAGTGGTCCTATAAGGGTTAGGTCAAATCCCTTTTACAATTGAAAGTATCTGACCTGTGGCCAGAAGAAAACTAGGGGAAGGGAACCCTGCTTTCCAATAGGTTTGTGAAGTGTAGAAAAAGGCAAGTGTGAACCCGACAGAGGGATGGCGAAAGAAAGCTAGAAGAAGGAAAACCCTGCTTTCTGATGTAAATGAGCAACACATCAACTGGGTCAAAGAAAGGCCGTAGCAAACCCGACGGAGGAATGCCCAGGTCGCAAAGAGGATCTGAGCCCGGCAGAGGGAGATGCTAGGGACGAGAGACAATCGCCCAAGGTACAAGACCGAGAGAACATTTTGTTTATTTGATTATTTTTGTTTTGCATCAAGAGTAATACATCTGTGAACATTGTGTCGACAAGAGTAAACCCGATCGAGGGTTGTCCGCATTGGGGATTTTTTAAAAAGACATTTGACTCATACAAGCAATATTTGAAAGGCTGTAGTGAACCCGACGGAGGGCAGCCCAAGTTGCAAGAAGGATCCGAGCCCAGCGCAGGGATATCCAAGGGGCGAAGAGAGATCGCCCAAGGGACACAAGTACCGAAAGAACCCTTTGTTTTTTTTGTTGTTGTGAAGCAACAGGCATTCTACGGCAAGAGACTTTTTCATGCTGGCGAGGCCATGAAGTTTGCTGTGCTCACGAGTCCCACCTTGTCCTGTGCTTCAAACGTGGGGAAAGGAGACCCAGTCATACCATCCTGACTTATCATTTTGTGAACACCTCTTTCTTTTCTGGTGAGCATTATCCCACACTATTTTTGTAATTTAGTAGTAAGGATTGGCAATAGTTTATTTTTATTAAAGGCCCTTTTTATTTGAAAAGACACCACTAGGACTGCTGTATTATTATTTGATGGTCATAGCTTGCTCCTATCTTAAATTTAGGTTTAGATTAGGCGTTTTGCTCACCCATTATAAACTTCAATAAATACCCTTGAACTCTGATCACTTGTGTCTGTCTTTACTGTTGCCACCATGAGTTCCTTACAATAGTAAAGGTAAAACGGAAAGAATAGAGTTTCCAAATGTCAGAGCAAATTTCAGGATAGAAAGAAAAAGGTCCACAAGTCCAGCAAAAAGTGCTGGGGGTTTCACTAGGAGAGGGAATTGAGCATAAAACGGATAGATGTCCCTAATAATTTCCCAACCCCCTTTTATTTTAATAAGTCTTTGACAAAAACATTGAATCCCTTGTGTCTGCGTCTCATTTCTGGCTCCTCACATTTAGGGAAGCTAAAGATGCTTTACGGAACTCATCAGTGAGGATACCAAAACATAAACCAATATGCTCAATCTCCCATTGAATACAATGGAGGAAAAGCTGCAAAAAGAAAATGTCCCTAACCATAGCCATTTGTGTACTGATGCATTTTTTAAGTCCTACTCTTGACCATTTTATTTTGTGTTATCCTTTTGTCTGTATGGGCAATGAGTGAGAACTAAAATGGCTGTTGTGTTTACGCGGGCTCCCGAAGTAAATGTGCTTAACTTGATTAGATGCTGTGTATTCCTTGTTTTTTGTTTCCTGAATTGCTGGAGGATTGCAACTAAAATAGGCTTCTGTTTTTGAGGATCTGATTTTTCTGCTGGCTGTACTCCTGGATCTGTTGTCCTTGTACGGTTTCCTCTCAAGATGAGTCCTTCCTATGATTGTCCTCATCCTTCCCATTACACCCTTTGCTTCCTTCAACCTTCCTTGCTGGCTGGATTGGCTGTCCCATGATGTGACCGCTCATGGTTTGTTGCTTTGCTCTCTCTGTGTTAAATCCTCCTGGACAAAGTGCATCGAGGAAGGCGATGCAAGAGTGGCGGGTCATCACTACGCCACCTCTGTTCAGTTTTGGGCTGTCCTGGGTCGTTTTCATCTATTTTCCCCATAGTGGGAACATGCTTTGTTGGCTGGCTGCCTCAATCTATTACCTGAGCTGCCCAGTTTGCCTTGGCCAGGTTCCACAGCCCTCCCTGCGGCTGCTTCTGGCTGATGTGTGTACCGTCCTGGCAACACATATTATTCTTTTAGTCTGACTGCATCCGTTCCCATGCACTAGATCCTTCATCCGCGCTGCCCTGTCTGCACTTACTCAGAAAAATGCTGCCCTGTTTCCCCTTTCCCTCTCCCTGCAACCCCCCTTCCCATTGTACTTCTCGTTGTCGCACTTGCACGATCTGAATGACACAAGCCTAGTAAGATTGTTTGTTTTGTCCTCCCTCTGTCTTCCCTCCATTGTCTTGTCACGTTAGAAATGACATGCATTATATAATATCATTGGGAAGGGTCTTTTTATCTACACGGTTTGTGGGTGGTGTCCTAAACCTATTTGGACTTCCAGAGACTTTCGTGTAACTATGTAATAAAGTGTATATTTTTCAGTAGTGGGTAGTGTAATCTTTTGGGCTAACGATTGGGAGGAACGGTACCTAGCTACTAGCCTTTTGCCCTCTCCAAAGCTGCTTTGCTGCGCCTACCAATAGATAGAGTATGGATTCTCTTTTGTGGTTACTCCATTTCTTACTACCATTACGATAAACTGTTTCACATGCCCCACCAGAGGGCTGTGAAAAAAATCTCTGGCTGTGCGGTTTAAGAATGCAGACCTGTTTGATTGGGAGCCTTCTACTTCAACCTTTACGATGTTTCCAGTCCATAATTTCCGGTATTATAAGAAGCATTCGCAAAGCCAGCAGGATTAGCTTTGCAGATGTAGCGGTTACCTTTCTTGTAAATCCACCCCAGGATTTTAAAAAAAAAACGAAATCCTCATGTGTAAAGTCAGACATGTTGGCTTTGTTAATGCTTGTTTAAGCACCGCTGTGTATAATGTATGCATTTTTAAATGTAAACTCTTTGGCTGTTCCCTAGAAGTGCATAATACAGAGTCAGCAAATACCCTTTGAGTGCTCAACTAGTTTAGGCCTATAGATTTTATGTTAAACGACGTTCTTGTACGTTTGAGATAATGCGGCTAGAGTTCTGTCTTTGCGTAGCTTACATGTGCCTAAGTCAGCCTCGCCAGTCTTCCATAAGTGCACCTCATTATCAGTATGGCTGTAACTGTAAAAGGGTCTGCATTTGGAAATGCTGCCGGTTTTGCCGCCTGCTAATTTATGTAGTAAGGAGTACCACATGGGGTAAATGCCACCGTATTATGAAGTCCAGGGCTCATAAATAAGCCTCCAAATTGTACTTCCACCCAAGATGTGAAGGGAGGTAACCATTGTAGACCCCTGCAACAGTTTTAAAATTGTTTTCTTCCCTGTGTTCTAAATATTTCGTGATATTTGTAGAGCCCTTAACTTCTATTGTCGTTGTAAGGTAGAATTTCCTTATTTAGTGTAATTCTTCCCACTTTGTGAGGCCCTCAGCATTTTTGATGGACGATTAGATTTTTTGACTCTTTCTCCTGAGTGGGTTGGAACCTTTTTCCACACCCACTCATTTTTTTTATCTGTACTTGGGAACCCTTTTTATCTCTTTTTGATACTTAATGGAGTTATGCTTTCTGCAATGTTTTCTGGCATCTATCTTTTTCTATTGCAGCACACAGCAATTTCTGTGCAGTGTTGCTCGAAGCTCCTTGAGCTTTCCATTTTATTTTACCTGGTTTAACTTATTTTACGAGGGCTGGGACACCCTTTTGTCCCTCCTATATTTTATTTTGTGAGAGAGAGAGAACGACCTTTATCTTGCTGACAGTTTTGATCCCTCAGTGGGGGGATACTGTATACCGAGGCTATGCTTCATTACTCCAATTTCTCTGATTGAGAGTGTAGTCGTGGTTTGAAATGCTTCTTGATCTGTGTTCTTATCACAGCAGAGCTGGTTTCACAGGGTCGGCGCTGTGATGGGCCACGGGTAGCGGTCAAAAGGATTTGCTGTAATCGTAGCAAGTTTCTTGATCAGATGGTTTGCGTTCCAATCCAGCCCTTGGCAGAAATTCCTGTTTAGCTTCGCTAGATGTTCATCCAACATCTCAATTCCCAGCTCCCTGTGCAGATCAACTGTTTGTAAAAAGTTATCCTGAGGGCTTTGCTTTTCACCTTTTGAAGAGTGTGGGTCTAATAATCATCTTGTAGATGTTGACTTTGCTCTGGATAGGCATGGACCTTGACTTCAAGCGTGGGTGCAGTGCTGCAAGCTTTACGGAAAAGCACACCCCACCTTATGTGGACTGCTGAGGGGGAAACATGGTCTCCCTTTTCTCACTGTTCCAGTAACTTTTAGTTACTATTACAAGTTCATCTGACGGGTGGCACTTTTTGTCGACTTCTACCACTGGCTGTCTTCGCAGCTGCAGTAGGGAAACAGGGTTCACCATTTTCCTAAAATGGTGGCTGTAGTTTTCTAAGCCCGGTTCATGATGACTTGTTCTTACCTGATCCTTCTTCTACCTTCCTGGGTGGGGGAGGTCTTGATGGGTTGTTAGGGAGTTTTACAAAAGTCCACCTTAGGTATGACTAGAGAAGACTCCCACTTACTGATTTCCAACTCTTAGATTTGGTCTGAACTTACCAAAAAGGGTTGGTAGCAATGACTGAGTAGCCAGGCTTAGTGTAGGCAGGAAGAGGACTGCAGGAAGGGAGACAGGACTCTGAGCATATGAGGTGGTTCAAAGAAACACTGACACACTAGTAGTTTATATAAAAATAACATTATATATACACGCAGGTTAACGCTGTTAAGCTAGGTAAATACTATTCACAGTAACATCACAGTCAAATAACAGTTGAATAACAGGTGATATCCTTTAAATCATACTAGAATAAAAGGATGTATCCTTTAAATCAAAATGTAATAAAAGAAGGCACACTTTCATTCAAAATAGGAATAAAGCAATGTTAAAACTCTCATAACGGGTAAGCAAACCTTTAGAACACTCTGGTAACTTGACCAGGATTCAGAAGTCCAACCCTATACTAGCGGCTACACACAAGGGGGGCACTAAGTGTCCAGTGGCCAAGGTTGAGCAGGAAGGAAACAGGTGAGTAGTTGGTAGAGCAAAGTTCTATGAAGAAGTCTTCTTGTTTGCAGGTACGCACAATAGTTTTAGGAATCTAGGCCCAATGAGGTGTCCTAGAGAGGGGTGCAAGGACAGCTTAACGGCAGCCCTCCTGGTGAACAAAATCACACAGAAAGGTAAGTACCAAGACTTGTCACAGTACCTTTTTAGTGGAGAATTAGGGCAGAAGGTCAGGCCACCAGGTGGGAGACATGTCCCTGTTTCGGGTTTCTTGGCCTGGAAGGCTGAAGAAGGTCCTTTTGGATGGAGCAGCCAGATGTATTCGAGCAGTGGGATGCCCAGCAGTGGATTTCCATGGCACAGGTGTGGTGGAGCCTTTCACAGGCTGGGTGTGCAGATCGGTTATCGTCTGGTGGAGTTTGTGCCCTTGCTTAGTCCTCGCCTCGGTTGAGGGAAAATTCGGGAGCGGGATCCAGTCGCCAGAGGTCCAAAAGGATGCCTACCAAGTTTCAGGCAAAACCGACCTTCGGCAGATGTTGCAGTGCAAAATGGCACAGGACCCAGGGTATTGGTGAATTGCAGGCCGTGGGGGTTGCAGCTCTTCCAGGAATGGCTCAAATTGAAGTTCATCTTGCGACTGGTTGATCCCACCAGTTCGGGTGAGGAAGTTGCCAGTTTTGGGACTTCCCTGTCGGCCAGAAGTTGATGTCGGTTAAGCAGCTGGCACTGGCGGTCGCTGGCAGTGACTGCAGGCATCGTCCTTCTGCTTCTGATCTTCAGTCCAATGGTCGACTCTGAGGTTTAGTTCCAAGACCCTCACCTTTATGGTGAGGAACTGGCTAAGCCCACCAATCATTCCACAAGCCTCACATGCAAATCTAGGGGGCGGGTTGTCCAGAAGGATAACCAGCCCCCAAGTTGGAACTGGTTCCAATCAGGCACACTGTAGAATAAAGACCACAGGGAGTTTCGGTCTCCACTTCCACATCCTGTCCTTTTAGGCACTCGTAGAGCCCTGCTGGGCTTTCCTAGGGAAAGCCGCCAAAGACAAAAGACTCATCGAGGCCACCCCACCCTGCTAGGTAGAAGGCGACCACACAAAGGACAAGTCATCAAGAGATGGCGCGGAAAAGTTACAGCCCCCATTTTAAGGGTATTTTGTACCCTGTGTTCCCAGTTGCAGCTGCGGAGACGGCCTGCAGCAAAAGTTTACAAAAGTGGGTATAACAATATCCACTGCCACTAGCCACTCAGATAACTTGCCACTGTAACTAGAATGTTACGGAACAAGTGGAAAAAGGGATTCATAGTGTCCCCTCAGCACCCCACATAAGGTGGGGTGTGTTGATTCCACAAAATAGGTCATGGTGGATAAAAAGGATCCCCCTGTTCTGATAACAGAATGTTATCACAGAAAAGTAAAAAGGAAAGCTCGAGGAGCTTCCTAGTAACACTGCACAGAAAGTGCTGTGTGCTGCAATCACAAATCATAGATGCCATAAAGTTGGGAGGGGGGGGGCATAAGTCCAAAAGAGTATCCAAAAGAGATACAAAAGATTCTCAAACACAGTAAAAGCCCGAGTGAGTGGGGAAAAAGGGTCCCACTCCCACGGTAGAGTCAGATAAAAAAAATAAAAAAAAGAGTCAAGCAAAAAGTGCTGGGGAACTCACAGGTGGAGGGAATTTCGCATAAAAAGAATTTCGAATGGGTTGTGTCCTCCCACAATATTATCTCCTAATATCCAGCTTGCTGCTTCAGATTTTGTTTTCCCCCAGTAGAGGGCGCTGTGCGTCGATGCCTGTCGAGTCGATGTCCCTCGGAGGCCTCTGTCCCGATGTCGACGTCATCAGATGTCGAAGTAGTGCGCGCAGCGTCCGTTGCTTATTTCTGTTTTTCCACGCTTCACAGCTTTGATAACGTAACGCTCGGTTCCGTGTTTTCATCGAATTTCTTCGAATTTCCTGTGAAATTTTTTCTAATCATCGATGAAATGGCCTCTTCATCGGTTCCATCTACTCCTCTGTCCGGTTTTAAAAAAATGATGCGACTGCAGGCTAAGATGTCCATGACGGATCCACACAAGGTCTGTCTGTGGTGCCTATGGGCAGAGCATCTGTGTTCTGAATGCGATGAATGTATGTCAGTGCAGGCCAAGGGTTTGAGGGAACGCAGAGGGAAGTTGGAGAGAGGTCAGCCTCAGAAATCCATTACCCCGTCCAAATGCAAATCATCACACTCCCGGTCACGTTCTCAAAGTGGATCGCATCATTCCTCGTCTTTGAGGCATGGCAAGAAAAGGCACCCTTGGTCGCCGTCCACTTCTTCATCTTGTTCATCCGAGAGGGTTGTCTGCCCCTCGAAACGCAGTACCCCGGCAACGTGGGAGGAATTCAGAAAGAGTCTGTTAAAGGTGTTCAAGAACGTGGCCTTTCACCCCTCGAAGACACCTAGAGGCGATACCCCAGACAAAACACCTGGGAAGCACAGGAGCCACGAGTCCTTGACCTGGACTGTGGAAACTCCTCGAGAGCGTGCTAAACCCTTGAGTCGAGAGAGAGAGAGAGAGCCTCCGTGAAGCACAAGAAGTCGCCACTATCGACCCATACGGCAAAGCCGAAGAGTGCGTCATCGGCGCCTTCATCGAAGGAGAAGCCTCGCGTGTCGACCTTGACGTCATACACGCTGGTATCTTCGACGCTTTCGTTGAGGACGTCGACATTGGTGTCGATTCCATTGACGGGTTTGGAGAAGTCAAAGCCGTTGACAATTTTGTCAAAGCCATTGACTTAATCGTCGACGATTTCGACAATTTTGGCTCCAATTAGGACATCTATAGCACCTTCTTCCACTTTTGAGAAGATTTCACACCTCAACCTCGTTCACTATATTTCAAAATCCTCTCCTCAATCTGAGGATGCAGAACAGTTATCTGACTAGGAAAGACCTTTTGGACTGGAATATGGGACACCTGTTCAGAAGAAATTGTGTCAGAAGAATCCTGAATGAAACATCTGCAGGCCTCCATGCATGAGGCAAGTGGCATTGACACTTCCCCTGAAGTTGAATTCGGTAGAGCTGATCCACGAGATCATGCTGAAGAAAATTGGAGACCGCTTATGACCAGAGTGATGGAGTACATGGGATGGGATGATCTAGACCCACGCCTGTTTTCGAGCAGGATGACCTAACTGACATACTCGACAAAGGACAACAGGAAGACCCTATTTTCCCATTTCACAAGGCCCTACACAAGAGGGTATCTTCCAACTCGGAAACAACTGAAGTTATCCCAGCAGTTAACAAAAGGTTAACAGCTAAATATAGAGCATCGCTTTTTTTCGAAGCATCCAATACCAGAAAACCTGATAGTACAGGCTGCAACCTCTTCTGGCAAACACAATGCCTATCCCACAATCCCGCGAGATAGGGATGATAAAAAATGATTCCATGCCCAAGAAAGTTTTTTCGGCCGGTAGTATGGCATTAAAGTCTGCTAATGCCAAATGCACGCCGGCAAGGTTTACCCACAACCTTTAGGACTGCATTTAGATGGCGGCTGGCCATATCCCAGAAGGGGATTAACAGGACTGTTTGTTGAACCTTATCAAGGATGGAAAGGAGGTTATGTGCAAATCCCTCCAGACCGGTCTGGACTCGGTTGACAGCATCAGCAGAGCCATGGTGGGTAGTACAGTAATCTGCACGTTTGCGTGGTTGCGGAAGTCAGGATTTGCCCCAGACTTACAGTCTAGACTTCTCAACATGCCCTTTGACGGCACACATCTATTTGGGAGTAAAGCTGATAAGAGTTTTGAGAAGCTGCACACTTCCAAGGCGGCAGCAAATCCCTTGGCGCTGCAATAAGGCAAAATCTAAACCGCCCCACAGGTGCGCCCTGGAGGGGTAGGTCCTTTCGCTATTGTTCCGCATTCGGAAGAGGCAGAGGACAGCCAGTTCCAAGAGGTCAAAGACGATTCTCCCGTGGTGGATGGGGTAGAGGTAATAAGACCGCAACAGCAGGGGCTGCTTCACCCTCAGCCTCTGCGTCAGCCACCCCAAAACCTCTCTGCGGTCTTGCATCACAAAACAGCAGTAGGAGGCAGATTAACACAGCATCTGTGGGAGGAACATCAGTCGGAAGAACGTTACCATGGGTAAGTAACTTGTTCTTCTGCTCTAGTTCTACTCTAATTCTACTTGAACATGTGTTTTTTGTCAAGGCTCTCTTAAGTGCCTGAAAGGACAGCAAGTGGGGGAGGTAACCCAAACGCCCCATGTCTTTGTCAGTGTGCCTGTCTGCAACCAGTTTGAAGAGGGAGGCTGGCTGTCCTCTTAGACAGCCACCCCCCAGATTCGCTTGAAAGGCTTGAATGGTGATTGGTGGGCTCAGCCAGTTTTCTTGCTTAAAGGGTGAGAGTCCTGGAGTTGAACCTTAGAGTCGACCACTGGACTGAAGATCTGAAGAGGAATTCGTAGAACATACCAGCAACTTCCAAGCGACTTCCAGAGCCGTTGAGTGACTGCTGAAGACCGGACCCTGAATTCCGAGTGACAAGGAAGATCTCCTCCACTAGACTAGTCTCAAGACCACCTGTATTTTGCACCATCCCACGAAGAGCTGTGACCTTCCCGGGCTGCAAACTCCCAATACCCTGGGACCTGTGACATTTTGTAGTGCAAGGTCTTGTGAAGCGTACATCTGCTTGAAACCTTGTGGGCATCCTTCTGGGCCTGCAGTGACACTTTTCCACCCAGAGACATCCCCTCGGCTGAGTCCTGTACCGAGAATCAAAGAAAAGTCTACCAGACAGTTACGGTTGCTGACCGGAAAGCCTGTGAAGGGCTACAAAGCACCAGTGCCACGAAGATCCCATACTGGGCGTCCCACTGCTCAAGTGCATTAGTTTGCTCCCACAAAAGTTTCTTCTTCAGCCAACCAGGGTTGACTGTAGCCTCTCCTTGGGGACAAACCTGCTGCCCCAAGTTCTTCATTTATATGGTACTGTCTCAAGCTAGGTACTGAACTTGGTCTCGCTGCGTTGTTCTTGTGTTCTGGAGGGCTACTGTTAAGCTGTTACTTGCACTCCCCTCCAGGGCACCCTGAGTCCCGTTGCGGTGAACAACCCTTTGGCCTCTAAATTGCCAAAAAAACTCTTACCCGGAAACCTGAAGAAAACTTCCTAGGCTCTGCTCTGCCTCCTCTTTCCTTTTCAGCCCTTGGTCAGTGGACCTCCTTGACTTAGTGACTCATTTAGTATAGGGTTGGACTTTTCAAGATTAGTTGGGCAGGGTTTAACTAAGTTGCCAGAGTTGAACTACGTTTGCTTAGTAGTTTTCTGCTACATTTGTGTTGCTTTACATTTTATTTAAAGTGTGCTACCTTTTATTCTCCTGTGATATTACTGTGTGAATAGTACTTACACGACCTATAAGCCTTAGTGTATATTAAATAAATTCCTATTTTTATATAACTACTAGTGTGTCAGTGCTTCATTTTATTTTAATAGTAGCAGTGTGATCCACTACTGTATGAAATCAGTTTTCATTCTCAAAACGTGTGTACATTGTTCAACATTTACAGCCAAAAATGCATACAGCTTTTCAAAATTACCACGTGTGGTATTTCTAGAAATCCATTACCGCAAGCTTAGTCAATATCCTCTAAATCAGGTGGGTACAAAGAATTATTGCATGGCACTTGCCACGAGTCATTGGCTAGGGATTATTGACACTTGGTAAGTAAGAAATTGTGTCTTGTGTGTATGAGCTGAACTGAGGTGGCGAGTGACTATTTATGCCTGTCTAGTAGCTTGCAAGTTTCACATTTTGACCCCTGAGTAAAGGGCAATTACTGCATGAAGTAATTCTTTAGAAAGAAAATCTGCCACCCCCATAATGCCAGTCCGTATGTCATTGGCAATGCACATAGTTGAACCTTCTCCTCTTTCTCCCTGCAGTATGTCCTAAAGCCCACCTTCACCCGACAGCTGATAGTTAATTTGGACAAGCAGGCAAAGCTGTCCCGGGCATACGATGGTACCACCTACCTGCCAGGAATCGTGGGACTGAACAACATCAAGGCCAATGACTATGCGAACGCCGTGCTCCAGGTAAGACATGCACATTTGTAGTATCGATATGAGCTAGTGATCGGATCTGATTTTGTTATTGATTTGAATAGCAGAACTCAAAATGCACATGAGAACACACATACACCCCCCCCTCAACAAACACACCTCTTGATGGTTCCAAGGTTCAGCTGCGAATGCTCTGCTGGAGTGCTTGGGACTAATCCAGTAGCAAATAGTAGACTGTAGTGTTAACTTGTGGTCATTCAAAGTGTGACACTGGTTATTTTCCATCAGCAAAGCTTTACTTAACAACCCACCTCAACCTCATGGTACGTCTAATCGATAGTGGGACATAGTGAGCCTGTGCTGCTGTTCGTTTTACTTTCTAATTTTGCACAGTTGTACACACTGAAGATAGAAAATGGTAATTCACAACATTTCGGAACAATTGAAATTCGAGACCATCCTTGAAATCAACAGACAGGACCACCTACGTTTTGGGGCAAAGTTGAGACCGAAGTGTAATGCTGGGAAGTAGAGTGAAGGATAAGAAAAAGGTGGGAAGAGGCTCTATTTATCAGTTCTTTGTAGTGCTCAGATTGTCAAAGACTGGTTGTGCTTCATAGTCGGCCTTCCATCCTAGGTCGACAGGTCAGTAGTTTCTCACACCAAATGTACCTATATCTGGTTTTAGTTAAGCTCCACAGCCCTCATCTTAAACCTCACCTGCTCATGGCTAGACAGCTATCTAATTTCCAGGGCCCAGTCCTCTAGACTGAGTCTAGTTGAACTGCACTGCTATTAGGACCATAATTGCTGTCTGTCCCCAGTTCCCTTTTTCATTGTTTTTCTGTCTTGTCTGTCTGCATACCGGTCCATCTTTCACGTTCGGTTTCTCTTGATCACTCAATGCCTATATATGTCAGCTACTGTACATGCACAGCCCTACTCCAATGCGCCTTTAAAAAGGAGACTTAACGTTAGGAGGTCCTGACCTTCTGTTCCTGCAGAAAATCTATGTTTTACATATCTCAATAAAGATTTAATATCCTTCATAAATAGCAGGCATTAGAAGCACTCAACCAATACGTACCCCCCATTAAGGAATCTGTATTGATACTCAAAAGCATTGGAATATCCATGACTCTGTGCGGGATCTGAGAATGCATTAAAAAAAGATTTCTCAGTTAAAAACATTTTTATTATCGGAAGGTAAACTCTACAACAAGGCATTTTCGTTTCTTTGATCTAATTTTGTTTATTTTTAAAATATTTTAAGAATTCAAAAGCAACTGTATCGGTTTTTGCTCCCCCGTTAAATTCCTTTCCTTGGCAAAAGGAAAGCAAAATAAAATGTTTATTGTGAGAGTAAGTCCTATATGACCCCTACTGTTGCGAGGGCCTCTTTATTTTGCTTTTCCCAATTTAGTTAGACTGACTTTATCCCTAATAAGTCTTCACCTGCTGTCTCATCAGAGATGCAAATACCATTTGTGAATCTTGGTGCAGAATACCATTCTTGAGAGTCCCCATATCCCATTTTATGGGACCCCTAACCCTTTTGCTTCTTCCCCTTTGGATTATCTCTGGATTATGTTTGCGGTCAGCGGAACTTCTGCTGAAGTCCCACTTCAACTGTAACTCACTTTTTTTCTCCTTTTTTTTTAAACTGAGGTCCTATGGTAGCCCATATGACTCAAAGAACAGGAGTGCCTTTTAAGCCCCATATTTTGGCCCGAGGGTCATTATCTCACCATAAACCAGTTTTGTGAAGTTCGGTGGTGGCAGCTGTAGTTTAATTATTGCTTTTCCAGTGGTGCAGATTATTTTACTGCATTAGTAGCCTAATGTAACTTTATGGTAGCCATTGGGGGCACTAATATATTTTTGTAAGTTCTACTCGCATACATTTTGTTTTGGTCCATTCTTTTGTTTGGAGAAACCAATACGCATGCCCTAAATGGCAGTTTTGTAAACCTGGGCTCACTCTGGCCTAGCCCATCGCCCTCTATAGTTGTTTATACTGGTGTAGACTGGTCCTTAGCTCTAGACAGGCCAATATGCAAACTGTGTGGGTGGATGTTATATGTTATATGTTCTATGTTCCTATGTCATTCCGTTCCACCCAGAACGGAGAATGCTTTGTTTCCCCGTTCCACCACAGAATGTAACGGCTATGCTCTCCCTGACTGCCCCAGCCTCCGGGGGCCGTAAAATAAAGCTCCCACTTACTTACTCTGGTGTCGCAGTTTATTACAATTGGCGACGAGCTTCCTCTTCCTCTTGACACCCCGGCCCCCGGAGCTCCCCTGCCTGTACTCCAGCCTTCCTCCGGCGACCGTGACGGCCCGGCGGCTTCCCCCCCCTCTTGCCTCCACCGCCCCCCCCAGCCTTGCCATCTGTGGGGAAGGCGCCGTCCGACAGGCCACCCGGCAGGCACCAGGTACCAGATCAACATAAAAGAGGTACAATTTCATATTTATTATCTTACAAATCAACGTGTGCTGCCAGCGTCGTAGTGCATTTTTCGAGCACTATCCAATGGCCGTTCGAGGAAAGGACCTCGTAACGTGCCCTGCGTGCGGCCATTTTGTCTGGGCCAGTCTTCGTTCTTCGCTCACAGCTGTAGCCTATAAGCTGTCCCCAGCGACCGCCACAAGGCCGCGCACCACAGCGCCGCCACAGGTCGCAGGGGGCAGAAAACAAAAACAGCTCTGAAGCATATCAGCTGTTCTCAGCGACCGCCATAAGGCCGCGTCACACAGCGCCCCCGCAGTTGCAAGGGGCAGAGAACTCTGGGCATAGAACACAAAAAACTGTGAAGCACATAAGCTGTTCTCGGCGACCACAACAAGGCCGCGCACCTCAACGCCCCCTAAACTCCAAGAAGCAGTGAATCTCATACTCAACGACACAAGCTCCCCTCGGCTCAACACACAAAAAAAAATAAAAAAACTTTGAGATTACAAGTTGTGCCAACCATCCACGGTCCCAGTGCACACATCACTATCAGCCTGCCCAAAAATTTGGCCGTAGAGCACAAACACATCAGCCAACCACGGAGAAGGTTACCAGCCGCTCAGTGATGCCATGACCTAAACCATCAGTGACCATAGCACACATCACATCGTTGTCTCCCCAACTTTTCTCCACTAGCCTCATCATCCTCAACCATGCAGAACGTACCGCACCCCACCAAATTTCTCCCTGCCCCGGAACCCCAACCTGCCCCTGGGAGCAATGGCTGGGCAGCTTCCAAATATACCTCAGGGCCATTGGTGGAAGTAAATTTAGCGACGACCTTAAGGAAGCGACCCTTCTGAACTGCTTAGGAACCGAGGGCCTCGGGATATTCAGGGCGCTCCCAGAGCCAGACAGCCCAAGTGGAGATGGCAACCGGAAGTTCGACACTGCATTAACAAAGCTCACCAAGCACTTCGGCAGCAAGATAGACGTAGTACTAGAAAGATATAAATTCTTTTCTCGGAAACAAACGAAAGGTGAGCCTGTCGACGCATATTTAGCCTCCCTCAGAGTACTCATGTCCACGTGCGAATTCACAGGTGTCCGTGACGAGTACTTGAGAGACCAGCTTGTCCTCAATGTAGCAGATCCTCGCATGCAGCAAAAACTATGGCAAACAAAGAATCCCTCGCTGGACCAAGCCACTGAGATAGTGAGGAGCATGGAATTTGGGGACCGTTGTATGAAGGAGAGGCGGGTTCTGAAAGAGGGCGCTGGTGTGGAAGTGAAGATGGGGCATTAGTAGCGGCTGTAAAAAATGCTCCTCAAAGTACCAGGAGAAGTTCTAGAAGGGGGAGAACATCATCTTACGATAATCAAAACCCCACGAGTTGTCAAAAGTGCGGATGGTATAAACGCCATGTTGCTGGGAGGATGTGCCCGGCCAATAATGTTGAGTGCTACAAGTGTGGCCAGTTAGGCCACTTTGCTAAACTCTGCCGAAACACCCGTGGGAGACCACGTGGACCTGGCAACCGCAGCAGACGACCCATCAACATATATGGGTCCGTGAAAACAGTGGACTATGAGCAAATGTCAGACAGTATGCTATCCGTCAATCAGACGCACCCACAGGTACAGATTCTCACAGTCACGTCCTTCCAAGAGACGAATGGTCCATGGGTTAACATGTACGTCAATGACATACCCTTGAGAGTGATGGTAGACACCGGATCCCCCTATACCATGGTGGATCTTGAAACCTTTGTAAAGGTACTTTCTGGCAAAATCCATGACTTACGGAGCTCTTCAGTAAGAGCCACTGGGTATGGGAAAACACCCATTGACATCATGGGATACACCTGGGTCAAGCTCAAATTTCGGGACAGACAAACATACTGCAAGTTGTTTGTAGCCAAGAATGGGTCCTCCGTAGTAGGATGGGAAGAGCAGGCGGCCCTCCAAGTGAGAATCCATCCCGGAGAAGATATCCCCATACTGAGTGTGCTCCAAAAACGATACCGACATCAAAGCTAACTTGGCTTAACAATTTCCCAAAGTGTTCTGCAATAAGATCGGATTGCTCAAGGGCTTCCAGCACAGAATAATATTGAAAAGAGGTGCTGTTCCTGTGGTCCATCGAGTGCGTGGTGTGCCCTTGGGGCCAAGGCGGCACTCAAGGACGAACTCACGCGTCTATGCAATGAGAACATTATACAACCCATAGAGAGTTCTGAATGGCTTGCCCCCATCGTCCTTGTAAAGAAACCCGACAATTCCATACGCATGTGCGTTGACCTAAGGGATCTAAACAAAAACATATGGGTCGATAGACATCCACTTCCCAATATAACAGAACTTCTTTCAACCATGGAACCGGCAAGTTTTTTTTAGCACTTTAGATCTCTCCTCGGCATACCACCAAATTGCCTTAGATGACAATTCGAAGGCCCTCACTTCCTTTGTCACACCCTTGGGAGCTTACATGTTCAACAGAATGCCGGTCGGGCTTGCTTCGGCCGCGGCAGTATTCCAGAGACTCATGTCACATCTCTTTGGAGGTCTTGGAGTACGATGCTTCCAAGACAGTATTCTTATATCAGCCAGAACCGAGGAAGATCACGATGCCAAACTAATGGGCGTGCTACGGATAATCCAAAGAAGTGGACTCACCCTCAAATTAGAGAAATGCAACATAAAGTGCAATCAAGTCTCCTATCTTGGCCACTCTATCGATGCCAGAGGCATCCGTCCCAAGAAAAAACTACTGGACACAATATTGAGTTTGGCTGAACCCACCAACAAAGACCAGTTGAAAAGTTTTTTAGGAATGACGGAGTACTACTCCAAATTCGTGATTAACTATGCCAATAAGACGGATAACATGAGGAAACTCATGAAGAAAAGTAGTAGATTTCAATGGTGCATAGATTGCAAAAACAAGTTGGAGAGCCTCAAGTCCGACAATCAAGCTCCAGCTTTAAGCATGTTTGATTATGAAGCTAGGACAATAGTGTCAGTGGATGCCAGTAAGATCGGCCTTGGTGCAGTACTGGAACAACAACAGAAGGGCAACATTGTGACCATCGCATTTGCATCGAGAGTGCTCAGGGATGCTGAATTGAATTATTCCACCATTGAGAGAGAAGCCCTGGCTGTCAAGTGGGCCCTACAACACTTCAGAAATCTAGTTTGGGATCTACCCATTCTCTTAAAGACTGATCACAAACCCCTTGTCAACATCCTACAATCCAAAACGCCACACCTCATATCTCCTAGAATAAGGTGCTGGTTCCTGGACGTGATGCAATATAATCTTCAGGTTCTCTACAATCCTGGCTCACTAAAACAAGTAGCAGATTGTCTCTCCAGACTAACCACCATTCAAGACAAAGCAGACACTGAAAATGAAGTTCAAGACGAAGACATCATAGCCACCATTTATTCTACTATTCTCTCTGATGAGTGGACATGCATCACCAAAGCTGACGCGGAGCAACAAGAAATCAGAAGAGCCGTGATGAACGACTGGGAAGATGTCGGACAAGAGTTGGTAAATTTCACTCCATTCAAAGATGAAATATCCATTAACGACAATCATATCTTGAGAGAGGTAGTAGAATAATTCCAGCTGTGGCACTCAGAAAAGAACGACTTGAACTAGCCCATGAAGGACACCTGGGAAGGAGTCTGACAAAGAACAGGATAAGGAGCAACTACTGGTGGCCCAACATGTGGAAAGAGGCGGAAGAGACAGTAAAAAACTACAGTGCCTGCGCTTCCAGCGACAAATCGAAAATCTTAAGAAAAACACCACTTCAGCCGGTAGAAACCCACAAACACGTATGGTCAAAGCTGGCCATAGACATCATGGGCCCTTTTGAAAATCTGGAAGCAGAAAAAATATTCATCATCGTGATCGTGGACTACACTTCCAAATGGACCGAATGGGGTGTGGTAGAAACCAGCGCAACCACGAAAAAGGTCATTGACTTCCTAACAGAAATATTCAACAGGGAAGGTGACCCCAGAGACATAGTATCAGACAACGGGTCCCAGTTCACCTCGTCGGAATTCCGTGAATTCCTTGCAAAGAAATCCATCAACCACATCACTCTACCACCCAATGTCCAACGGATTGGTGGGAAGAATGAATAGACTAATAAAAAGTGTCATCCAACTAGCCATAGTCAATGTTATGCCATGGAGAGAAACCCTCAAGGAGGCCCTGCTCGCATATAGAACGCTGCATTCTACCACCAACTCAGAACCCTTCACCTTGATGCGAGGAAGAATAGCAACCAACCAACTGAGACCAGCATGGATTTTCTTAGATACTGGCGAAGCAAGAATAAACACAGAACGGAAGGTGGACATGGAACAAATCCACAAAAATATAAAAGAGAAACAAAAGAAGTACAAAAATTACTATGACCAGAAGAATGGAACAAGACAATTGACACTACAGGAAGGTGACTGGGTCTGTGTCAGAGAACCCAAGAAGATACTCAAGGGCGAATCGAAATTTAGATCCCCACAAAAAGTCACGCGCTGCCACGGAAAGTCCGTCACTTTAGAGGATGGAAAGAGATGGTCCCACGACGATCTCGTGAAAATAACGAATGACAACTACAGACCGAGCACTTCTAAAAACAACCACATTGGCACCCGGTCAAGAGAAGATGTGAAGAGAACCACCACCGACACCTACAGACCCAGTACTTCCACAGACTCACATGTTGGCACAAACTGGCACAGCGAA
The DNA here is from genome assembly GCF_040938575.1 of Ambystoma mexicanum. Classification (NCBI taxonomy): domain Eukaryota; kingdom Metazoa; phylum Chordata; class Amphibia; order Caudata; family Ambystomatidae; genus Ambystoma; species Ambystoma mexicanum. Next base: position 1,133,361,715 of record NC_090932.1, on the reverse strand, counting down.
CACCGTCCCAACGATGAGGAATCCTCTGCCAGAAGTCTGTCGAGATGGAATCACACGATCATCCGGAATTACAAGAATGATTTTTTTTATTATTGATCAGCAACTGTTCACCCCGTACAACCCTGCACTCCCCTCCCCTCGTTTTTTTTTTTTCTTCCATAGATAAGGAGATGTTATATGTTCTATGTTCCTATGTCATTCCGTTCCACCCAGAACGGAGAATGCTTTGTTTCCCTGTTCCACCACGGAATGTAACGGCTATTCGCTCCCTGACTGCCCCAGCCTCCGGGGCCGTAAAATAAAGCTCACACTTACTTACTCTGGTGTCGCAGTTTATTACAGTGGACCTCTGTGGTTTGTTTTGCAGAGCCAGCCTGGATGGCTGCCAAAAGCTTTGTGTGGTTTCCTTTTTGTGTGATTGGGCGGTTGGCTTGAGCCTCGCTATTCCAGCCCATGAATCAATGGGTTAATCTATGGCAGATACTGATCCTTCCTCAACTCTGGTGTGTTTTTAGTAGGGTTACTTACCTGCTACTGGTGGAATTTTGCCACAAAGCTGTACTGCTGCTTTTAAGCGTCAGGTTTGGTCATAGTGGTTGAGTGAGGTGACCTTCCCCTTAGCTCCGGTATTGATTTGTGACTGATTGGCATCCTTCTTGGCCTGTCTCTCACCCCATTTTAGTCGTCCTCTATGGTTGGGATGGATGTCCCATGCTGCAACAGTTTCTGGGCCTTTTTCGTAACCTGTATCCAGAGTATTGTGTGCCTTATGGTAGGAAGCTGCAGTCCAGAAGCGTAGTGCTGTCCACTGGCACTTTCTGGGTAGCCTCCACAGTTTTATTATTTTTGCGGGACAATTTTCTGCGGGCCCATCTTTCTCTGAGCTGTCTGGGCCTGCTTGGGTAGTGTCCTTCCTCTTCCTGGTTTCCTCTTCGCTGTTTTCACTTCTGGCTAGTGTGCCACTCTCTAGTGAAGGCAGATTTCTCTTCTGGGTCTCCTGGGTCGTAGTTCCTCTGGAGTTAATGTCCCGGGTTGACACGATTCTGTGACTCGACCTGAAACAAAAGATTTCTCAGTGTTTTTCTGCTTCTGAGCTGTGATCTCCAAAACTGGTGCCATGAGTCTTTACCTTTAGGCCCTGGGTTCGTGAGTTATTCTTCAAACCTACCCTCAGGAGGATCCTGTCAATGGTCATTTTTGCAGGTCCTCTTCTACTGCAGTTTGTCATTTGGTTAACATTGGCTTGAATATGGCTTTGCCGCCTTTCTCTCTGGGTCTGAAACATGGATTTAGAAATCTTGAAGAGGGTGTCTCCTCTGGCATCATCCCCGGGCGGGGGTGGTTGGTGTCTTCTCTGCACCTTTGTGGTACAACTCAAAACGTACCTGGTTTTCCCCTATAACTGTTGTTTTGTTTAGAGACTTCTTCCCATTGTTTCCTATGGGGAACATTCGAACTACCTTAAAACTCCCTTAACGTGACTTGGAAGGTACTTAACTGTATCAGGACATTTGTCTTGGGTCCTTGGAGTTCTAGGCCAAAGAAGTGGAATTGTAGCATGTTTCACTGATTTTAAAATGTGTTTTAAAACTCAGCATTACGTTCCTGTATATGCAAACGTGCTGCTACTGTATCTACTGTACTGTTACCTTTTGGATCCCTGTATTTCTAGGAGTGCAATAGGACCTTATGGGTCTGGTACTGAAAGTCTAACTCTGTCCTAACCTTTTGTGCCACGTTGGTTTGGGTGCTAAATCATTAACCACGTCTCCACTCTAGGTGTTATATGTAATGCATAGTGTAGATGTGTATCATGGTTAATACTGCCATGTACCAGAGGAAATGGGATTTTGTGTGACCGTCTGTTTGGCATATTGGGTCCGGAATATGACTTTAGAAATCGGTGTTTATTATTGTATAGGGTTCCTTTTCAGCTAAATACTGTAAGCGTGCATCACAATATCCCCCCTTCAAAGATTAGCAGGACATTCCATTTACACTGCTTGGTCCAAGATGTTCACATGCTGGGTGGAAAAAAAGCAGTGGAAAGTGTTGGGAAAAGTCGAAGAGTAAAAGTGATTTACTCCGTCCAGAGAAAAGGTCCAGCGGAACTACAGTCACACAGTGAAGTTAGAAACAGCTGCTTTTTCAACAGACTTATACGTGTTTGACTCATGGAGACTGTGTGGACTGGCCTATAGGGAACTCTGGAGATTTCCCAGTGGGCCTCTGCAGTCTGGGCTTCTTTTGTGTGGTATTTCCAAATGTTCTCATAGGAAAAGCATTGGGCTTGCTGAAAATGTCATATGGGGCCACTTTGAAAATGATTTCCAGGGCCTCTTTTGGTCCCCAGTAATTATTTCCAGGACCTCTTTTAGTTCCCAGTCCACCCCTGTAGTGTGCCAAATCGGGGTTCCTCATAATACTAACCTCTCTTCAGACTATCCACTGCTGCCCTTCCAGCCTCAAGGGTGCCCTGGCCTACCTGTTGAGCAAGGCCCGCTTGTTCCTGCCAGATGTTGACAGCGCTCACACGTTTAATCTTTTAACTGTTCTCCAAAGAAGCATGCCCTAAAAAACGCTGGGGTATGCGTGCCTGAAGAAGTCGTTTGTAGCGACTAAGGATGGAGCAGAAAACCTCTACCAGGATTACAATGTTTTTATCAGGCAAATCTGGGACATCCTCTGTCTGACATCATGTCGCAGAACAAGTTGCCTATTAATTAATTCAATGGTTTTTGAGATCGAAGTGTTTAGATAATGCCCAAATAGCACATTTTAGAGCATGTTTCCATGTTTCAGGGTGTTCTTTGAGCAGTTTCATTTTCTTTTTTAAAGATGCCATTATTGTTGAGCAAACTGAATATGAATCTTTATTGTTGTGCGCAAGATCATTTATTGATTATTTCTGGAGAAACCTGGGCAAGTTGGAGATGAAAACGAACAAGCTTGGCAGAGTAGCCCTCTTACCAAATTCAAATGAAATCAACAAGGATGCCTCAATTCTTATCCAAAACGTCCCCTTGGGCACCGTAGAAGAAAACCTCACGAACCTGCCTTCCACACTCGCTCCTTCACCCGACATCAGTATCTTGTATTTGTTGAGAAGCTCGTGTGTGTTTAAGGCTGCACTGAGTTGATGAGAGCATCAACTTGATGAGAGCATATTGCTATATGCATGTACAATTACCAATGGTTGTATTTTGTATGGTTGTAACAATTTAGTCCTGTGCTGGTACGTGCACTGCTGGTCCAAACATATCAATGGAGCTTTGTGAGTGAAGGCAGGGTCACAAGGTCATGTGTGTCTGTTTCCCATTTTTTGTTGGGAGTCTTTCTAGTCACTAATTTTATTTTTGGGGATTTGCCTATTTTAGGCAGTGAAAGTAACCGATACGCCTTTTATCTATAGGACTGGATGTACCCTCCAGCATGTGCCATGCTTGCCAGCTCCTCAGCACTGAGCCCTCGTGGGTTAAGTGCCAGGAAGAACAGGAATGTGAGCTACATCCTTACGGGGCTAGTTTTAGTTCTTGTTTGGAACAGAATGCTGCGAGCCTATGAGTGCTGTGTTGGACGGTTTATAGTAATTCCATCGAAAGCCAAAGCATCTAATGCCATACCATCTATAAAAAAAAAAGCATCTAATGCATTTATTTTCATTTTTTTTTTTTTTAATGGGGTGCGGGGGTCCCCTCCAACTCCCCCTTTTTTGACCTATAAACTCCATTTTTATTAAACTAAATCCTTTACCATCTAAAAAAATGCATTAGATGCTTTTTTTTTAGATGGTTTGGTTGTCGATGCAATGACCGGATACCGTGTTTGGGTGCCTGCAGGCAGACGAAGCACTCGAAAGCAGAGTGAGGCAGTGTAGAAGCCAGCCGGCTCACTATATGCCCGCAGAGCCGGTGAACGGAGAAGTAAGGAGAGACCCGAGGGAACCGTAGTGCATAGGGCTGAATGCCATGTCGAGATTGAAGGAAGGGTCAAGGACCCGCTTGTTAGAAAGGGAAGACAAGCCAAATATGAATTTGGTTGTAAGAATGGCACTGGCCCTAATGTGGAAAGACATAAGGAGTTGGCTGAAGGAAAGAGTGAATAAGAAGAGAGAAAACCTGCCAGCAGGTTAGTGAACCAGGCTGTGTGAAATTAGGAGTGAACCAGGAGAAAAGAATCATTCCTCCTAGGCAAACACAAAAGGTGGGGGAGTGTGCATTTAGAAATTATAACTAAGTCCTGCCATGAGTATACTGGGCTAAGCCAAGTGTAATCAAGTGTGTGGAGTGAACTGCAAAAGAGAATCCCAAGGAAGATTCATGCCCTTAGGATTTTGAGTTACAATAAAGGAGAAAGAGAACCTGACAGTAGATTATACCAGGTACTCTGCAAGTCTGAAAACCGCATTCAAAATATGGTACGTTGAAATCAGAATCCCAAGGAAGATCCACACCCTTAGGATTATAAGTTGCATATAGTGTGGAAAGGACCTGGTAGAAGGGAACCATTTCCCCAGGAGTGGATAAAGAACTTGGTTATTCTTTTGAACTTTTGTTTGGTGAAGAACCTGGGGAAGGGAGTCATTCCCTAGAACTCTGAATATTATCCTGTTGGAAAATGTTCTGTTGGATTTGCACTTTTTTAGTTGAGAACTTGAGCATTTGTGCACTTTCAGAGCCAAAGACACTATCCATAGCACCTTGGAGTTACTTTTTAGAATGAGAGGGCTAGGATAGGATTTCGGACACAGGACGTTGAGGTGGGGAAATACCTCCTAGATTAGGGAAAATGAGGCCTTTTTCCAACCCCTTTTATTCTTCAAATAAAAGTGTGTGCCAGTCACCATGAGTCCTCCCTCTGTGTTTGTGTCCTCACAGTCCCCGTCCTTCTTAAAATCTTGGATAGGGTGGCCCATTTTCAGGCGCAGGACCATCTTGATGCCAATAACATCTTGGGCAAAAGGCAGTCGGGGGTTTAGGGCGGCTCATGGTACGGAGTCCTCATTACTGGATTTGAAATTGAACATTCTGCGCTTTATGGAGAAGCGTCAGGCCGTCCTTTTGATGTTATTGGACCTTTCTGCAGTGTTTGACCTCTTGGACCATGCCGTGCTACTAGAGAGGCTGTCTCAGGTCGCAGGCTTCTCTCCATCACCTGCAGGTTGGGTAATTAGATTTCTTGGTAATTGAACTGCCAGAGTCTTTTACAGGGATGGGCTGCAGAGCCAGTGACCATCCAATATGGTGTACCTCAAGGTTCATGCCGACACTTTATAGCGTATGTACTCTTCCTCTATTCCAACTATTAGATGGCAGAGGGGTTCGTTACACCAATTGCGCTGATGCTGCTTATGATAAAGATCTGGATGTGAAGAACTCGGCATATTCTTTGATCCAACATTGGATGATGACCAATGGTTTGCCTTGAATGACGCCAAAACAGAGCTGATGGTCCTAGGCACGGCTGACAAGCTTTAGTAGCTGTTCTGTTTAGCATTCTTTTGTCATTTCAGGCTATATCCAAGTTGATAACTTTACCTAACTGGTGGTCATCTGGATTTGAGGTCACTCTTATTTCTTCCTCAGTTTATTGCATCAAGCTTGTGACCCAAATTAGCCCTTTTATCTCCAAACAGAATTGCGCCATGGTTGCTTGGGCCATAATTGGCTCTAAGATGGACTATTGTGCCACCCTTTTATTTGGTACCTGTACGAGCGATATGAATAGGCTCCAAGTACTGCAGAACAGTGCAGTTCAAGTGGTAGCGGGAATAAGGAAGTGAGACCTTGTATCTCAGTCCAGAAAGGAACTGCATTGGCTTCCTGTGGCTAACATAATCTCTTTACGGCTTTTGACAATAACTGAAAAATGCCTGCTTGGCTGGCATATTTATAAGAATGTGTGAGCTGGCTCCCGAATCGTAGGAATTTGCGCTCCAATAATAGCAATCTTCTGATGATACTAAGAACAAAGCTTTCTCTGGTTACCAAGCGTGCTTTCTTTTCTACGGTTTGAAGACTTTGGAACACCTTACCCCCCCCCCCCCCAACCTAAGAGCCATTGTTTTGTTTTCTCTTTTTAAACAATCTCTGAAAACCCATATGTTTGAATGAGGCTTCTTCTGTTTTATATCTGTATTACTTCCTATGTTATTTTTCTATTCTGCGCCCCTATACCTACGCACCTGCTTCTTGGCGCAATATAAATAATATAATGTGATGTGATGTAATCCTTCTCAGCAAGCTGAATTGCACTCTGACTCTGCCAACTTCCATGCACCTTTTGAAACTACAAACCAACACAATTAAGCCACCCACACCCTGTATACAAAAGAATTCACTGACAGTAAACATGCCATCTGCAAACAAGAAAAGATCTGGAGAGCAAAATGTCTAAAAGAAAATCTCACCACCTTGAAAAGCCTCTGTACAGCCCAGCCCGCAGGACCCTCATCGCTTCAGTCAAAGCACAATACTACACAGAATCATTAGCAGACGCCTCCAACAAGAACAGAGCCCTCTTCAATGCCATTGCACTCTGCAGCAGCCCAGGCAGTACCTGAATCAATGGAGAGATGACATGAAATCAACTGGATCTTCACAGACACTAGAAACAAAATCCCTTGTCAGATTGATGACACCTGTGAGACAGGTATGGTATCAAGTGAGATGATACAGACAACAGATGTACCGTTTCAAATAAAACTTTATGAATAATCAGGATGGTGTAATGCCTAACTTATGCTAAATAGGGACAATCCCACCATAAAGAAAGTAAGGAAAATCTGTGTCTATAAGTAGTCTGTCTGTGTCAAAACCTATACTTGTCCTCACAACTATAACTAAATATAGTGGGGGAATCTCCTTAGCAAAATATCCGTGTTCAAAAGTAAGTCTAAGCTACTTTCAGCTTCAGTTCTTCTAGAGTTCCTGATCCCAAGTTCAATACAGTTCCAATATAGGTTCACTTGAATAAAGTTTGGTCAAGTTCTGGGTCAAGTTCACACCAAACGAAGATCCTGGGCTTCCCTTCCCCAAGTTCAAATATAGCACAGTTCACACAAAATGGAAGTCCTGGGAGTCCCTTCCCCAAGATAACGTTCTCTGGTTGTTTGGCTCTGAGGGTTCCGTTCCCCAAGACTTTAGCTGAGCATTCACATTGTTTCATCTGTTCAAAGTTCACAGGAAAACACTGGGTCCAGGTTTGCTTCACCAATAGTTTCACACTTCTTTGCAGCTTGTTCACTATTCTGTATTTCCTGGTCTAGTCGCAGTTATCAGACCACACAGTTCACCCATCACAAGTCGCGCAACCAGGAGCCCTATTCTTTGTCTTTGGCTTGATTTTTGATGTTGCCAACTTTCACATTAGGGGACTTTCTGGTCTAGGCACAGTTGTTAGGCCGCACGGTCCACCAATCGCAGGTCGCGCAACCATCAATCTCCCCAAAGCTGCTGCTTAGTGATGCTCAAAACAACTCTTCAATTTCACAATAGATCTTTAGTTCTGTTCATATTGTGTTTTACTGGCAGTGTGCCATTTGATATGTCTATTTTACTTAGTGTTCATTAACCATTCAGCATGTTGTAGTTTGGTCAAATAATAGCTTTCCTTCAGTTCTGCAGTCAATAAATGCAGTGTTCCCTGATGCTTGTGTACCGTTACTTATTTTCTGTCTCTTTGTAGTCCCCCAGTGTTCTCTAACACTTACCGGCTCTTGGTAGCTCCTCCAAGTGGGAAACCAAAGCTCCAGCTTGCCGGGTCTCTATCTCTATCTCGCTATTTTCCATTCTTAAGAGGCTGCCGGTGAAGTGAGTTAAACTCAATTGCCTGATCGTGTATAAGCCTGTTAGTGTGACATGCCTGATCTTCATTCCTGGATGCCTCCAGGCAGTACTATATTGGTGTTTGCAATCGGAAGTGTGCACTACTTTTAGATGCCTCTTCCTCTTTTCAGTACTTTGTGGTAAACGACAGGGGAGAATGGGATAAGATTGACAATACCCAATAAAGACAGAGGGCGGGTCAATTAGGTCAATGTTAGTGAAGGGGGATACTGTCTTGCCTTCAGATACTAGATCTCTCTCCAGTCCCCAAGTACCCTCCACCCAGCTGATCCTCGCTCACTTGTCCACCCCAGGCTCGGGATCCAAAAGCGTTGGCCCTTCCCTGGCCACCTAAACAGAAGATGCCTGGGGAGTTAATGTGAGAGCACCTTCAGGCTTTACACATCCTCTACTCATCATAAACATCCCTGTCATACCACCACGTCGTGTCCCAAGATGGCCAGAATTCAAGACGCTAACACTGGAAGAATTTAAAAAGCCTGCCACGGTTTTACCTGATATGCACTGGTTGTGGCGGTCGTCTCTAGTGCGACCAGGGTTGCTCCGCCGGTCCCAGCTGCATTTCCCTTCCAGGATTCTGCAACGCCAGAGATTCCTGCTGCGTCATTGGGGTCTACCGTGGCACCCTGGTGATGTTGCCCGACTTGCAAACAGCAGAATGGAGCCATGATGGTCAGGGACGCACTCTTGTCACGTGATGTTGAAATCAAGAAGTGACTTTTCCTGGGCCATTTAGACATCCTGCAACAAGGCTTGACTGCTTCTCAGCTGTTCTGCGGGTTGCTTGCTACATTTCTTGTATTTTGATATCTTTTTTAAACAATTTTTATTAACTTTTACAACAACCAATCAACAGAAAAACAAACCCAACAGTGCATGTCATATAAAGTCAAGCATCATATATAACATAGTAAAATGTCTACTGTCTACCCATTACCCTCCCCCCCTAACTCGAGCCTACCCCACTTCGCCCTCTGCTGTTGTTTCATCTAGGGGTGCCTCCCCCTCTGTATTCCCGGAGTAATCATGTTCATTTAGGCAGGCCTGGGTGGACCCAGACAGTGTGGCCACTAAGTGTCTCCAGGACATCAGCGTTTCCGCTTCCTCATCCACCCCTCTATTGGCCGCTTCATTCCATACCGACGTTTCCGCTTCTGCCCATTTCTGGAGATCGTGCCACCAAATATCTATCTTTGGTCTATTGTTTGCTTTCCAACCCAGGGCAATTCTGCGCTTGGCCAGTATATAGGCCAAGTCCTTGAGTTTACTCGCGTGTTTCAGTTTGCGCGGTCTAGAAAACCCCCCTACCATGCATGCCCACACAGATTCCACATCTAGTGTGATCCCTTTCTCGGTTAAGCGGTGAGCTACTTCTTCCCAGAATTTTCCAATTTCCGGGCATGCCCAGAACATATGTATCATCCCTGCGTTCACTTCCCCACATTTAGGACATGTTTGTATTCCTGCGTTCTTGAATCGAGCAATCCTCTGGGGGTCATGTATGCTCTGTGAGTAACATACAGCTGGATCTGTTGCAGCCTCGCATTCCTGGACACTTTTTTGTGGTATCTCTGAACCCTCACCCACAACCCATCATTCATGGGCTCCCCAGCTTCCTCTTCCCAGTCCCGTCTCAGCTGGGTCACCTCCTTTCCCACCCTGGACATCAGCAGTTCATAGATTCGAGAGACCTCGTGCCCCCCTTCTGAGATATCGTAAATAGTTTCTATGGCTGTGTCGGGTTGACCTTCCAGCACTATTTCTGACCCACTCTTTCACCCGCCGCACCGATCTGGTGTAAGTAATATATTGCCCTGAGTGTAGACCAGTTTCCTCTACCAATATGTTAAATTCCATTACCTTCCCATCTTGCCATACATCTCCCAGCGTTGCAATGCCCACCAGTTCCCAATGCTTACGAATGGTCTTCCTCAGTTGCTTGTCCACTCCGGTCAATGCCACTAGCGTCACTTGCGGAGAACACTGGGTCGGGTTCTCCATGACCTGGCAAGCCTTGCGTCTCATCTTCCATCCCAGTTCTAACCTCCTCGTGCCCCCTTTTAGCTCTGGTTTTGGCAGCCATATCCACTCTTTAAAAAAAACAGAACAAATTCAGACCTCAACAATCTAGACTCCGATGTTGAGTCTTCAGTTAACCACTTAGCCACATATTGTAGTTGACTAGCCAAATAATAAATCTCAAAGGTGGGCAATTTTATGCCCCCTTCATCATACTTGTTCTGCAGTTTCCACTGGGCTATTCTATTCCTGGTATGGTGTCATATGCTTTGAAGTTTAACGAAGAATCGCTTGGGTATCATATATGGTATATTCCCAAAAAAGTGTAACAACCTCGGCAACAGTGCCACCCTCCCTACCATGGCCAAAGGGAGCTTAGCCCAGAATCTCATGCTATTCTCAATATTTGCCACTGCCTTCTCTGTGTTATGTTTGTATTCATCCTCTATCGTGTGATAAATATCAATCCCCAGGTATCTAAAGGTTCTAGTCTCCCAATGTATTTGTAATACTGCTAGACTTTCTCAAGGAATCCCCTTCTATCTCCCCAAAGGGAATATACATGATTTCTTAGGATTGACTGTAATGCCAGAGAGCAACGCAAATCGCTCCTTTACTTCTAAGATATATTGCAGGTTTTCCTCAGGATACTGCAAGTATAACAGCATATCATCAGCATACATTGATATTAAATGTGGCCCTTCTTTTGTGTAGATCCCCACCTCCTCATATTGTTGCCTCAGATATATCGCTAAGGGTTCCAGGGCCAGGATAAACCGCATCGGGACCAAGGGCATCCCTGTCTAGTGCCCCTACGGAGTTGCCACCTCTCTGAAATGAGCGCTTCCATCTTGACTCTGGCTAGTGGCGTACTGTACAGTAGTTTCACTCACTTCAGGTACCCGGGCCCTATTCCATATTCTTTTAAGGCTGACATCAGCCAAGGTCATTTGACAGAATCGAAGGCCTTCAACGCATCTAGTGAAATAATTGCAACTTCGTGCAAGTCCCTTTCTGTTTACTCTATGACATGGTGGAGCCTTCTGAGATTGTCGGATATATACTTCTATGTGGAACATATCTGGTCTGGTCAGGATGTATGAGTTTGTGAATAACTTGTCTGTCTATTTGCCAGCACGGCTGTAAGTATCTTGCTGTCCTGGTTCATTCCATGCTCAGCTTGTTAGGTTTGAGAAGCAGAATAATAATTTCTTCTCTGAGGGATTCCGGCAGTATCCCTATTTCTAACGCTTCGTTCAACATTGCCAGAAATGGGGGGAGCACTTCCGTTTTATATGTTTTGTAGAACTCACTGGGGAGTCCGTCTGCTCCCGGGCCTTGCTAGTAGGTAATAGCTTAATCACTGCTTCTAGTTCCTCCAACGTGATTGGGGCCTCTAGGTTCTCCCTCTCTTCCGTTCCCAATTTAGGCAAGCCAATATCCTCCAGTGTTTCAACCATCTCATTTCCTTCACCTCCTTCAACGTCTACATACAGTCGTGGGTAGAACTCAAGGAACCCACCGTTCACGCCCTCTTGGGTGTCGAGTGTTTGTCCATTCTCCCCCTTTTATTGCTCTGATTGTTGGTCTGGGTGTCTCATTTTTATACAACCATGCTAGCAACCTCCCCGGGTTGTCCCCACCAGCATGCTGCCTCTGTATGTATTTCTTGTAGTTCAAGTTGCATAATTTCTCCCAGTGCCCTCCACACTCCTGCTGCAATTAACTTATGGTTTCGGCTTCCTCAAAGTAGTTCTCGCCTCTGTGCATAATTGCCTCTAATTTTGACTCGAAATATTCTACAATTTCTTTCCTCAAGCCCTCTCTGAACACTGTCTTTCAATGCTTCGGCTCTGAGCCGCCACATTGGGATCCTGGCTCTAGGAGGCAAGTATTGCCATTTTACGGTCAGTGGCGAGTGGTCTTGAGAGGACCCTCGCTTTGTATTCTGGCCGCACTAGCTCCCCTGTCACCTCCGGAGTAGCAAACATGTAGTCTAGCCGTGTATACAGGTTTTGTGGGGCCGACAAATGAGAATTATGTCTTTCATGTGGGTGGTGCAGTCTCCATACATCCTCCAGATCAAAGTCTCCCAACAGGGTCCTCAAGGTTTTGGTTGTGGGGGTAGGTCTATCTAGCTTCCTGTCTGATCTGTCCACCGGGGGTCCAGCGTGCAATTAAAGTCTCCTCCCCATATGACTGCACCCCCGAGGTACAGGCTAACTTTGCTATTTAAGGTCTTGAAATAGGCAACAGTGTCTTGGTTCGGGGCATATATGTTAATGATACACAACTCTCTAAATTTTCTATCAATCTCTGTATCCCCACCATCCTCCCATCAGACTCCACGGTGGACTGTAATAACTGAAAGGGGACATGTGGTGCTATCCAAGCTATACCCCTCTGGCGTATGCTGAATACGTTGCCCCTATGGTGGTCCCCTTCCATTTCTTCCTTATCACTTCCTGTCTTTCTTTTTTAAGGTGAGTTTCTTGTAATAGGGCGATGTCTATTCTCTGCCCCCTTAGAAACATCATGATCTTATTCCTCTTCAAAAAACTATTGAGCCCCCTGACATTCCAGGTTGTTAACTTAAGGTTTCCCATCTCGCATCCATACCCCATCCCGCCTCTATCCTCCCTTGTCCTCCGCTTCATGCGCAGTAGCGCGTGGGTGTAAGCTCGTTCCCCAACTGATTCTTCAAACTCCCCTTCTCCTTTCTCTCCCCCATATTGCCCAACCCCAACTGTTGCCCCCCAACTTCCCAATACTGTTGCCCATTACTCCCAACACCCCTCCTCCCCATTTATAACCACAACTATCCCGCCTTCTGCCCCCCCCCCCCAACTCCCCAAACAGTTGCCCAGCTCCATCCCTGGATCTCAGGCTACCCCGCATCTAGTCCCTTTCTGCGGCCTAGCCAATACTCAGAACCCAGCAGGGGGATACTATACTACTAATATCCTAACTAATCTAACTACTGGGGGTAAGGATGTGTATCGTCCATTTCTCCTGCATTGAAGCTACAGTTTGTCATCCGTTTATATATTTTAAGCACTGCATGACTCTCCCATCTCAGGCCAACTAAATTTCCATATATATTATAGATCAGAGGTTCGGATCTAATACACGATTATAGTCTAGTCCCAAGGTCAATATATGTGCTGTACTTATCTTCATAATATCTATATGTCCGCTCGTACGGCCCTGAAAAGGTACCAATTCACTTCTCCGTCTCGCACTCCGCTTGGTCTCCCGATCATGACGGACAGTTCCTTGCATCCAGCCCTGCAGACACATCCTCTGGAGATTCAAAGAAAAGGGCCTTGTTATTATGGACCACTTTCATCTTTGCCGGATACAGCAGCATCTATATGTGGCCCGCCTCCCGCAGCCTCCTCTTGACCGCAACATAGTTCATACGCTGTCTCTGCACCAAGAGGGTGGAGTCCAGTACACGGTGATGGTCGCTGATGCTCTGCTTATCGTCTCCCTTGTGTGGAAATGCTGTAAGGCCTTCTCTCTGTCTTTATAATTCAGTATCTTGGCGATGATTGGCCGCGTTGGGGCTCCCGGCGGCGGCTACCTGACCAAGGCTCTGTGCGCTCTTTCCACTGCAAACCCCTGAATGAGTGCTCCTCCTGCTATCTCTTGCTATAACATATTCTCAACGTAATTTGTCGGGTCCAATCCTTCCTCGCCTTCCGGGAGCCCCACAATGCGTATGTTATTTCTGCGTGCATGCACTTCTGATTCTTCAGCTCTGCTTTCGTGTTTGCGCACCTGTTGCAACTTGTGGATCTCCTTTGCATTGGTCGAGCACAGGCTTGTGTTGGCTTCCACCTCCTTTTCCAAGCTTCCTGTGCTCTCAGCTAGCGCTCTGACATCTTGTCGTAGTAGATTCACATCCACACTTACTGCGTCAATCTTGTGTTCGAGCGAGGTCTTCAATTCCAGGATGGCAGCACCCATCTTGCTCTCCCAAGATACTTTTAATTCAGCTTTAGCATCTAGTATCTGTCGTTGCGTGCTGTGGTTTCTTCCTGTTGTGTGCGCTGTCCATTAGGTCTAGCCCCTTCTGTTGCTGGTGAGGATTTAGCGAACTCCTCTAAGGTTGGTTGACTTTGGGCAACCTAGATGCCATCTTCGCATGTGTAAAGGCGGTCGTGGCAGGTGCAACTCTGCGATAAGTCTCAACTCCTGTGTTGGGGGCAATTCGTTCTGGTCCTGAGGGCTTCTTCTTTGCTGTTGCTTTACATCCATGGTCAGTGCTGTTGTGACGCAGAGCAAGGACGTCGTGCCGTAGCCGCTCTGCGTTCGTGGTATTGGAGGTGTTTCCCACCTTGCTGTGTTATCTTCCCCGGTAGTGTTGCAGACCCCCCAGTGTCCTATACATCAACGTGGTCCACGTCTGTGATTGCTCAGTATTTCACAGATACTTTGAGGAGGGTTATGTTTTGTGTGGGACCCCTGTTCCCAGTATTGCAAGTACAGTCTTGTTCAACGGTTACCTCCTCATTCAGGCCCAAATTACCGCCGACCTACAGGTCAGTGCATCTTTCTGGTGTGGGCACCGTAGCAATTGTCGTTTTTTTAATTGTCTTCAAATTGTTACTAGTGCTTTAAGCTCCCTGTTACTTCCATCTGGAATCCCTGGATGCAGGGGCTCTGGCAGCGCATTTATCTTCCACCACACTCGGGTCTCATGGTGTCAGTCCTGAGTTAACTGCCCCGTGGTGTCGCAGCAGTGCCTTTGTTTGATCTTATTTGGGCGATCTTATTTGGGCCCAGCCCTTGTTCGTTTAAGTTCTAATATTCGCTGTGTGGCATTTGTTGCTTGGGACATTTCACATGTTTCCTGCAATGTTGCGCATTCTGGACTTTTTCGTGGCCATCTTCCAGAGTTATGGCACAGCTTTCATCCTCACCACGTATGGGTAATCCTCGGTTTTCTCGCATTTCAAGGGCCATCTATTGTTTGTCTGTATGCTGCACCGGCTCGCGTTGGCCCGTTTTCCTTCCAAGGATTTATGTTCGCGTGTCGGGCACTCGTGCCCTTTGTTCTTGTAGCGGTAGTGAAAACATATATCAGAGATTTTCAGTGCGGCGTCCCCCGACGCACCACCGTTGCTTCCTTTTTGCCTCGGTTTGTGTGATTTCCTGCTATTGCTTGTGACAATGTTACGCTGCACCGATTTGTAACAATGTTGCTCTGCAGCGCTCGTGTCCCAGGGGCCAACTGGAGACCAGGCATTCGTCATTAAAGGTTCCGCTGCAGCCATTCCCCGGGTCCGCTCGTCCTGCCATGTGTTGTTGCGGACCCTGCCTCCGCTTAGTTCTTCACCCCAGTATCTTCCTTTGTCTGCGGGGCTTTGCCATTTTGATTTCTTCTGTGCGAATCTGGCCTTTCGTCAGGAGTCGCATAACTTGTGTTCTGCTTCACTGTTCTGAATTGCAGGAAGGTCGCTGCAAGGCTCCCCCCATTCCGACGACAGCCAGTCAGTTTGTCTTCCTAGTCGTTATTAATCAACATATGCAGCAGGATCATTGCAGGATTAAGCAGGAGTCCATGGGAAACACAGCCTACTCCATGGCTGCTTAGTCCGTTTCCCAACTAAGAAATTGTTCACAATTAAAGTTTATGGAGGAACCAGCATTGCCAAAACCAGTAGGATCAGGAAGATGGGCCTTTGGGAAACAAGCAAAGCCACAGTCAAATGGACAGCACCAGTTCTGATAAAAATCTTCAGAAGAAAGTTAAGTAACCAGTCGGTTGTTCTTGTAGAAAACACAGGAGATCAAGGGCAGCCTTCCTGATAGCATACCGAATGAAATGCCTGCACAGTGGAGTTGAGCTCAACGCCCAATTGAAGAAAACAGCACTCCCAAAGCATAGGAGCACCGGAAATGGCCTAAGTTGAGTACAACCCAAGTCTCACAGTACCTGAAGAGTGAAGTTGAACATGTAGCGTGTCGCCTTCTGGATGCAACGATGAAGACACTGATTCCTGCTCCTTGGTTGTAGTGACGAAAGGGGGGTCCTTCGGTGGGCTTCTGCTACAGCACTCAAGAGAAGGGCTCAGCAGCAAAGGATTCAGCTCACTCCAGCAACTCTTTGTGGTTTTGGCGCCTTATTCTTGGTGCCAAGAAGAAACGAATATCGCTGGTTGGATTCTCTTCGATACTCTGTCCTGAGGGGACTTTTGGTGAAGAATTCCTGACTCTGGAGGACCACACGGATGCCTGAAAAGTTTAATCGAAATTCGATGTTCACAAGACGATGCACTCGCAAATGGTCCAATTACCCTGGTTATTGGTCTTCTGCAGCCCAGGAAAGTCATAGGATGCCAGTGGATGGCCCAAATTGAAGAAGGTCTTGAGCCCGCTTGATCCCACCAGCCCATGGCAGTAGGTCATCCTTGGCGGAGCTTCCCTGTCGAGATGAAAACGGGGGTTGGCACAGCTGCAGGGCTTCACCGGTACTTCTGTGGTTGTTGAAGGTGCTGGTGGCGTCTCCTCTTGTCCTCTGCTACGGATTCCTTGTTCCAGTGGTTGACTCTGCCTGTAGTCCACAAATCCTCACCTTATATGCTGGAACCCATTCATTTACTCCCATGGAGCTGTCAATCACCTGGAGGCACAGCCAGCCTCCAAGTTAGAACTGGTTTCAGCCAGACACACCTACAAACAAAGGACAGTGAAGTTTCGGGACCCACCCTCGCTTCCTGCCTTGCCAGATGCACTTGAGCCTGGGCGGGCTTGAGGGGTGAAGCCCGCCAAAGACAAAACTCAAACGCCCAATCCTACATGAAATGATGGGAGAGCCCAGAAGGAACCGATAAACAAAAAATGATGAAAAAAGACGACTTTGGCCATTTTGAGAAAATGGTCAGCCATGGATGCTGTACTGCAGCTGAGAAATCAGCCTGCTAGTAACCTGCACAAAAAGGTAGTGAAAGTAACCACTGCCACCCGCCATTTAAGGTTGTTATCAGTATAACAAATAGTTACATGAGTAGTGGGAGAAGGAGTTACAATGTAATCCCCCCCAGCACCCCAAATAAGGTGGTGTGTGCAAGACCCACAAAAGAACATGTAAGTAAGACAAACGTTATATTTCTACTCTTGGGAACTGTAGTTCACACAAGAGAATGTAATTAAACATAAAGAGAAGTCTACGGGACTCCTCAGTGACACTGCAAAGAGGGTGCTGGGTGTCACAAAGTCAAAATCAGATGCCTGTCTTAAACATGTGGAGGTAACCAAAACTCCACAAAAGCAGTACAAATAAATACCCAGTCAGCGAAAAAGAATGAGTGAGTGGTAAAAAAATCCACTCACTCAGGAGATTAAAATAAAAAAAGTCCAGAGTCCAGCAAAAGTGCTGGTGGTCTTTCAGGTTGCTGAAGGGGTGCCTACCAAGTGGGAGCACCTGGAGTATCCCACTCAAGTAATTTGTCTCCGATTGACTCCCACTACCATTCAAAATTGCTCTGTCCACAGATGGACACAAGAGCAAATAATCTTTGTACCAGCCCCATTTCTGCAGCCTACAAAACAAATAAACAACATAATAGTAATAATAATGTGCACCTCACCCTAATGGACTTCATAGAACTGAAGCCCTAGAATACATGGAAATGCCAGGCAGATAGGTGTAGACTTTTTGGAGTGGATCCCGATGCATGTTAGTCACAGAAGGTGTTGTTGCCATCGGTATAGATAACCAACCTGGAAGTTGGAACACAATTGGTTCCTGGTAGGTGGCCCTTGCTTGGATAGGCTTAACCAATAGGGCAGGAGAAGCATGATTTTTTGAGTGTGATAGGAACATTGCATATAATTTGACTGCGTGAACAAAACTGTGCTTCTTTAAGTATGAGGTGCAGGTATGTTATTTTGAGCCTGTGGCAGCACCATTTTCAGTGCTGAAAAAAGGTTTGGTGTGTGATGCTAGATGCTAGGCGTGTTTTTTGAGTGGCTGTGTGTTGCATCGCAGGGTGCAACCGGAAGCTAAATCAAGATTGGCTGGGAGGAGAGGAGGTCTTTCTCCTTCAGATCTATTATAGATGCTATGAGTAGGAATATGTGCTGAGTCGTTCCCCAGCAACACAGCTGTTAGCTAGTGTTGGGTAAGATTTTCATAGTAATGATAAATCTTGTTTTTTTATTTTTTTATTAGTGTTGGTTTAGTAAATCAAACCTTTTACTAAAATTGAATTATTACATGACGAACACACCAGGCAAAAATACATTATTTCATATTTTACGAGGGGGTAACCCCCTCTTGTTCATTAACAATCCTAAAAGCACAGGTAAAAAATAAAATTGAGGAAAGACTTTTTACATAGTAACCTATAAGTCTCTGCTGTCCAAATAATCAAATACCTTTTATATAGGCTAAGAGCGCAAGAGTAGTTTGAACTCTTTCTACTCCTAGCAAAAAAGCCCATAGTTCCTTAATGGAAAGTGTAGTAAGATTTTGCAAAGATTTTTCCCAACCAACGAGTTCCTTGTTCACGTAGAGCTGGACAAATTTAGGTCAGATGTAACAAGGTTTCACTTGGTGAATCTGCAAGCCTCCTTTCTCATTGTTTTGATTTTCGATCTTAGCTCGATAATTTCTCTAGTTGGCCAGAGGTTCATGTGAAATTGCATGAATTGTTGTCTAAGGTAGTAGTCCGGAAATCTTTGTAAATATTTAGGCAAAGTTCCCCTTGCTCTGCATCCTAAGTCACAATGGCCATAAAGATTCTTAGATGTATATTCACACGCGTCAATCCAATCAAGATCGAGTGACTTTGCTTTGACTTTGCCAGGCGTGAGAATGAGTGAATTTTTAGAAGAGCCAAGGTGGTGTAGTATGGCCTTACACATTGCTTCCCATGCCTTCTTCAATGTCGGTTCCAAAGAAGATTGAAGAGCTGTGTGTAAAACTTTGAAGCCTCCAACCGTTTCACCCAGCCGGCATTTCCTTTAGAATGCCAGATTCTTCCAAACTGTAATGGTGTATAAAGACGTGAGGCCTAGCTCACGCCTTATTTGGATAGGTAGAGCCTGGGGGAGACGGAGCACCCTATGCCAAAAGGTGCCCTCTAATTTTGGCCAGACTGTGGCAGACAATGACAATGAAGTTTCAGCTCTGCACGTTAGAATGGGCCCCACTTTTAAGCGGTGAAAGTCTACTATTGGCTTTAAAGAAAACGTAAGTACTTTGACCCTAGGAGACGCGCCTGGGAAGCCAAATTACGTGCATACATCTTCCTTATCTGTGTCAACCCCAGAACCTTTCGCTTTACTAGTGGATTATTTTTCCTTATACCTCAGGGACCTTTTTCCACCCTCCCATAATCTTTTACTCTTTTTATGGGTGTCATTTTTAAGACTCTCTATAGTGTCTTTTTAATTGTATCCTATTTAACAACCTTTGGCACATACTGCCTATTGTTGCTGGGTTGCCCTGGGGGCTCCCTTTTCAATTTTCTCTGGCTAACCTTGTGAGGACTACAGTTCAGAAGGGTAAAAAGGATCTTTGTATCCCTTTTACATTTTTGTAATGATGGCCTCCACACATTTCCTGATTGAAGTCAAAGTAGTTTATTTGGGAAAAACATAAGCAATAAAGACCCCCAACCTATGCCCAGCAAAACAGGAAGCCAACTGCTTGTAACCAAAGAATAACATTCCATATAAGAAGCTGGCCACTCCACATTCTACCCCAGGATTCCATACCCTCCCAAGCACTTAAATCACCCTCCCCCTATGCTATGTACATGGTGGTGATGCTGTAGAGCACCACAGAGATCACATCTGGAACAGTAGATAAATAAGTCGGAGGGGTGGCTGCCTTCACCACACCTCTACTGTGGCATTGATTTCACTCTTGCCACACAAGCCATATTCCACACTTGCCCACCATTGACCCTGACTGTACCCTTCAAAAACATTCACCATCCTCCTTCCCAACCTTTCGTTAACCTTTCCCACCCATTCATCTTTCCTCTCAACCATCCTTCCTCTCACCTCTTCATTACACAATCAGTTTCTCGCACCCTCCCCAACCATGGCGGTGACACCCTGGTTTAGGCTTTCTTCCCCTCATCAACTCGAAAGGGCTCACCCCTGTAAGCACATGAGGGACTAATCGCAATGCGTACAACCTCTCTCTGACCGCTATTTTCCTGTCTTTCTACATGCTCCCACCATCCGTACCGCTTCCATGACGCAGCAATTGACTCTTTCTACCATCGCATTGGTCTGGGGTTCATAGAACGCCGTCCTTTTATTTTTCACACCTCATAACCTCAGGTATTCCTGGAAATGTACCCCAATGAACTGTCTCCCATTCTCAGTCAAGATTGAGACCCTCTCAAAAATACACTGCAAAAACTCTACCATGCTCTGTGCCGTTATGTCCTGCACAATCTGAAACTCTGTCCATCTTGAAAATAGGTCCACCAAGGCAACTATAAACCTTCCATGACCACTTCCATCGGTCCTACAATATTCATTGCCAAATCACTCCAGACCTTGTCTGGAGCCTCCACATTCATCATGGGCTGTTGCCTAGCCACTACATTCTTTCCAGAAGTTTCACATTCAACACAACTTCCCACCATTCTTTGCACATCACAATCAAAGTCTGGCCACCAATACTCACCTCTCAAAACTCCTTTGGTTTTGTACACTCCAATATGCCCTTCATGCCAGCCTCCACCAACCTTTTTCTTAGGGCACCATGGACCACCAAGCGATCCCAACGATACAAGATGTCATCCTTCACACTTAGCTCAGACCTCCCTTCCCACAATGATCTCTCCTCCCCATCCAACAGCCTCTTTTCTGGCCATCCTTGTTGAACAAAGCAAATAATGAGTACCCAAGTCTCATCTGCCCTCAACGCATCTACCGACTCCTCTCTAGTGATCACTCCATGTGACACACAAAAACCATATCCGTGATGCCATCCTCCATCACCACATCCTGGATGTCACATTCATCCTCTCACAGTCTTGACACGTGATCTGCCTTCTCATTCTCCTTTCCTGAAATAACCTCCACATCACGTGTGCTCCTGTAACCTAGCCACCCAACATGCCACTGAACTTGACACTTTTTTAAGCCCCTTCTACTCAAATAAAGACTTGAGCGGCCTGTGGTCAGTTCTTATGGTGAACTTCATACCCCACACAAAATTTCTGAATTTCTCAACCCCAACCCCCAATGGCAAGCCAGCGCCTCTTTCTCTAAGACAGAGTAATTCCTTTCCGATCCCCTAAGCCTTCGCGAAGCATGAGTAATCACCATGTCTTGGCCATCCTTCCCAACTTGGGACAACACCGCACCAATTCCTGCCTCGCTGGCATCTACTAAAATGGTGCATTTCTTTCCAGTGTCAAACCTCGCCAAAGCACCAGCCATGTCAATTTCTCTTTTTATTCTCTGAAATTCCTCCTCGCATTTAGCATCCCACTCAAATTCCACTCCTTTCTTCTCATTTTGCTAACCTTGTCAGCAAAATTATTTACAAATATTCCATAAAGTCCTTCCCAAACGTACACTTCTCCACCCTCAAAGTTATGCTTCTCTGTCCCAGGATTATGAAAAGAATGGTGTTCCCATTAACGATGGGAACTCCCGTCCCCTGCACACCTCTGGGTATTGGATAACAGGATCCAAACGAAATTTACTTTTTAATTCACTTATTGTTGATTTTTCGTATTGCAAAGTAACAATTAAACCACTCTTTTGTACCAATATTACATATGAAAACATGCAATGATTTGTTTCAAA
Source organism: Ambystoma mexicanum (assembly GCF_040938575.1). Taxonomy (NCBI): domain Eukaryota; kingdom Metazoa; phylum Chordata; class Amphibia; order Caudata; family Ambystomatidae; genus Ambystoma; species Ambystoma mexicanum. The sequence continues at coordinate 1,133,340,056 of NC_090932.1, read as the reverse complement.
ATACATAAAAGTTTCAACAAGTCTTTATGAAGGCATGATAGTGTTTTAATACCATACACATGATAATAAAGAATGTTCGAATTCAATTCACTCAAAAAGAATGTACAATAATTCAAAACAATTTCAAGAAAAAAATTCAAGAGGAAAGCCTTCCTATTTCAAAGCTCTACGCGTTTCGAGAGTGTACCTCTCTTCTTCAGGAGCAATAACTTTTCAATATGGACACAATATTTTCATATCCTGTTATCAATTCACAGTCAACAAATAAATTCAAAGTATGTCCATTTCAATTTTCTTTCATTTTTCTCTATGTCTTTAGAACTTCAAGCATCCCTTCTTGTTGTGGAATGGTGAAAACGTCATCTAGTGAGGTAGCAATATGATGTGCTGTAAATAACAATAATATGTGTATTAGCTAGTGATTTAAATGGGGAATTAAATAAATATAAACCCATGTGGGAAACGGTAATCCTACCTGTATTTCTTGTTCATAACCTGTATGTTTCTCAATTCAAAGATGACCGCTGTTAATGGCTGGCATCTGTGGCTTCTAATCAGCCTTCGTTCTGTCACAAATAATAATTTGATAATTTCTATCAGAATGTAGTTTACACATTATGCTTTCATCTGATTCCTTAACTTAAATTCAAAAAATTTCAATTTTTTTTTTACCTCAATGCCCTGCTGGTAGTGTTTGTTGTAGTGCTGAGCCCCTCGTGGTCCCGTCCCCAGTTTTTCAAAGATAATCTACGCAGAAAACATTGTATCAATGTATGTAACTTTTCCCATGTCACTAATAGATATTGTGACCTCTCTCATTTCTTTAATACCTGATTAGTGATGTTCCTTCACTCCAACACAAGATCTGCAATCTCTGCCCGAGCCGTACGTGTTTTCAATCCTCTCTCCCTATTTATTGTCATGTGACTTGAGGTCGTATGTCTGTGTAGATCATGTGATCGGATTAGCATTCTGGGAGTCGTAGTGTTAATTACAAAATAATGCGCAAATGCATGCTGGCCGTGTATATTTAGTTTTGATAGTCATTGTCCTGAGAAATCTATCGCTTATCTATGTGTGTCGTTTTACTCTAATTACAAGACTGAGATAAGGTGTTTCCTTATTGTCAATGGGCTAAATCTGGCCCCAGTGTTTTCTGGGAGTTGTAGTGTAAATTTACACAAGATATATTTATTGTTAAAATGGGTTCTGTAGTTCATGTGTCAAGTAGGTTTTATGCCAATGGTAATGTCAAATGTAAATGCCTATACGTGTCATACAATATTAATTTCTTGGCTCAGCTAGATCCATGTTTAAAGTCTAGGACATTATCTGTAGATTGTCTTTTCCTCATTCCACATTAGTAAGTGGGAGACAGGTGTACATTATAATAACAACTCCAGAAATTTCTCAAATGTGTATCAATCTACGAGTGTGACAGTAGTAGATCAACGAAATTATGAAGACAGTTGATAATTTATACAAGGAACATTAACATCATTATTATTGCTTTTTTCTTTTCTTTTCACAAGAATACATTCAGGCAATACTCCTCGTTCATACCTCTAGGCTCGAGAGTCCAATTTGTGTACCCAAAACATCTCTCTACGAGATAGAATTTGCTGTAAATTGCCCCCTCTGGCTGGGCGTGTAATTGTTTCCAAAACTACAAATCTGAGTTGTGAGATTGTGTGTTATGCTCCTTAAAGTGTCTTGTGACTGGTGACTTTTGGTTTTTTGTTCTTATATTAGACTTATGTTCTGAGATACGATCCTTTACACGTCTCAATGTTTGACCCACATAATATTTACCACATGGACATATAAGTCCATAAATTACACATTTATTGTCACAAGTGGCAGAATTTTGCAAATTAATTTTCTGGCCTGTGTATGGATGTCTGATTGTTGGTCCTTTCTGAACATTATTACATTGACTGCAATTCAAGCAGGGAAATGTACCTTTCTTTGTTTTAGACAAGAATTGTTGTTGTACCGTGTTTGCCCTTTCTGCCTTGACCAGTGAATCCCGTAGGTTTCTCCCTCTAGTATCGGCCATTAATGGCGGTTTTGGGAATAAACTACTGAGTTTTTCGTCCAACCTAGTAATTTTCCAATTTTTATGTAAAATCCTTTTGATTTGTTTGCTTTTGGTAGAATACTGTGATAAATAGATCAGTGGAGGATTGTCCTTCTCCTTTATGGTCTTATGCATTAACAAGTCTGATCTTGTCTTTTGATGGCATTTTTCTTTTGCTTCTGTGAGAATGTTTTGAGGGAATCCTCTCTCCTCAAATCGTGACATAAGATCTTTTTCTGCTTCCAAGAAAGTGTCCTCTTTTGAGACTATCCGTTTAATTCTTTGTAATTGGCTCAAAGGCAAGTTATTTTTCAAGTGCTGAGGGTGGTGACTCGTAAAAAATAAGCTATTGTTCACATCTGTGGGCTTCCTATAGACTGTTGTGTGTAGTCTTCCATTTTCAGAATATATTTTTGTATCTAAAAAGTGTACTGCTGGTGTTCCAATTTCTAATGTGAATTTGATCCGGTCATTGCATGAGTTTAAATATACATAAAAGTTTTCCAGATCTTCTTTTGTGCCACACCATATGCCAAGCACGTCATCAATGTAACGTTTCCACATCTTTAACTTCTCTGACCATCTTAGGTTATCTAGGATGTACTGAGTTTCAAAATAAAACATAAATGTATTGGCATACACTGGGGCCATAGCTGCCCCCATTGAAGTTCCTGCAATCTGTAAATAATATTGACCTTGAAATCTAAAATAATTATTGTAAAGGATCATTTTAGCAAGTTGGATGACAAACATTTTGTTAGATGGGAAAAATTCTTGTTGGAGTAATAGCCATTCTAAGGCCTCCAGTCCTTCCACAACGGGTCAAAGACACTTTCAGTTGCTGCAACTATTGGTCTGAAAGGAGGATTTCTTAAATTTTTGTGTACTTTCGGTAGTCCATAGAATACTGGAAGAATTGGATTTTTATTTAATAGGAATTCCTTAGTTCTCTCTGTTATCCAATCTTCTTCTGCTGCTTTGTTCACCACTTCCTCAATCATCTGTTGGGTCTCTCTTGTCGGATCATGTTGTAGAGTCATGTATGTGAAAGTGTCTTTGACCCGTTGTCCAAATATTTAGACAAACTTCTTCAGCCCATTATCCAATCTACATCGACGTATTTAAGAGACACGACCCACTTACTTAATATACTGAATACGTTTCGTGAAGTAGAAGACAATTGGATATTATTTACACTTGACGTACAATCCTTGTATACCTCAATTCCCCATGAGACCTGACCTTTCCCAGCTGTATTTTGCCCAGCTGTCCTTTGCCAGGCGCGCTGCCGTGTGGCGACCAGAACATGTTGACGGTCCAAAAATCCCAAACTAAAAGTGGACTATAAGTATAATCCCTACCCCATAGAAATCCATAGTCTATCTTGTCTTGCATTTGTCCTTATCCCACACTCTAAGCCATCCTATCCTTATCCTGATAACTTGTTAAAACGGTCAGAATTATCTGTGCAAACCTGCCCTTGATTCTAGTGCTATCGCCATCTCTTTTCATTTTTGTCTGGTGTAAACTGTAAGCCCTTAGTTATATTTCGAGTAATCCAACTAATTTCCATATATTTTATTGTTGGGGTTGAGCACTGGGGTGGTAAGATTGACCTTGCGAATAAACCTTGGTGCGTACTGTGTTCCTCTTCAACAATATAGTCTAGATAATGCATTTCAAGTAACCATTTGCCTTTCTTTCAAAACTGAAGTCTTCATTTTGACTGCTTTGTTTTCCGAAAACGGAACCCCATTTCAACCTGAAAATCTCATTCAAAACTGCAGCTACCCCCATTCTTTCACTTCTATAATATCCCTGTGATGTTCCTCTGTTCCCCAGACTAAAAACCGCATCACGATTTGCAATATTTCACCTGTTTTTTTCAGAGAAACCGTTTCAGTAAATTTACACGGAAATTGAAAGGAAATGCAACTTTTACAAGTGTCATTTGGCTGCAATCCTTTTTGAATTGCATGCTTTTGGTAATCCATTGTTTGTGATTGTTAGTATATTTGCATTGTTGCTTTTAGTGAGGAATTGTATTTTTTTCTAGGTTTTTAACACACATTTATTTGTCCATTTCCAAGTGTCATTTCATAACATAGCAAGGGGTTTAAAATCCTTATTTGGGTAGGAAAGGTTGCATTCCTGATTACCTGCTGCTTCTTTGTATCCATCAGGATTGATTTTTGTGGGTTGAGGGAACATTGCAGGGGGAAATCCTAATTTGGGTGTTATCTTTCCTAAATCAAAATGTGCCTATTCCCTGGTGTTTTGTATGTTTACCACTAGAAGGTTAAACCAAGTGCATTGCTTACATTCTCATTGTAATTATCACCCCATTGGTGATTGCTGCCTCATATTAAAAAATTGTATGATTTCTTTTGAATTTTAAAATAAATATTGTATTTCACCAACCAGCCTGGTTCATGGTCCATTGTGACCCAGGGTATTTAAAAAGGGGTTGTGTACCATCTCAAATTGAATCTGCATAAAATAAGGAGAAAAGCATCTCAGTTGTGCGCCACATACTTGGCCGAGACCAAGGTGTGATGCCTGATTGAAATCCTTAACAAATTTGGGAGCTCGTTAGCCGGGATTTGAGTTGGTTTGCCTCCTGTGGCAGTCTAACACAGCAGACTAACCTGCAAAGTAGTGATACTTTGGTTAGAATACTGGGTTACACTATACAATCGCCCCCCAAAAACAAATACTCCAAGTACCAGGCCTCTGTCTAGAAAACTCAAGCTAAATCAACCCTAAGGTAGACAGAAAGCAATAGAATACAGGTTACCCTTACATGAATGAATGAATGAATGAATGAATGAATGAATGAATGAATGAATGAATGAATGAATGAAGAGCATGTCCAAAATGACCACAGTAGAAATCAATATGGCTAGGGAGCACCTTCTGCACAAGCTATTTGTCAGAGGTGAATGGCTAGAACAGGATGAAAAAGTCTGGCTACAAGAAATAACACAACAGGTCATCGCCATGAACCTGGATATGTGGCAGGACAGTGGCCTATGACACCAAGCATTGAGTGAGCTATATATGACCCCAAAAATGTAAGAGGAGCAAATAAAAACTGTTAGAATCACGGCCTACATGTATCTCCACATGGGAGTGATGCGGAAAAAGCATTAAGAAAATATGACTCTTGCACAGAATCAATCTGAACTATTAAATAAAATTCAGACTGATCTAAATTTAGCAGAACACAAATGACAAAAGAGCCAAGAGTTGGAGGTAGAAGCTGGAAATGACATCATAAACTTAAACAAGGACTTGGCTCTCCAACAGCAGAATAATGTAGATATAGAGGCCCAACTGGAAGCAGTAAAAATAGTGTCAGGTAATGGTTGACTCTCTGGAGGAGGGTCAACTGAAATTAAAACAACAAATAAAATATAACCGAGCCTGTTGAGAGGAAGTAAACGCTTTACAAAAACAGGTTGACACATTGGAAGAGGAGAGTAAGGAATTAATAGATAGAGAGCTTCACCTCCAGACAAACTTCAATCAAGAACTCCAAAAACGAAATACCACCTAGAAACAAAGGGATGACCTGGCTGAACAGAGCTTCTTTGCTGGACTGGAGGACCAGAACCATTCAAGATGGTCCACCTACAGGGCGGCAATCTTGAAACACTTTTTTGCCCACAGAAACCCAGAAGAGGCTTGCAAAGCGGCCTACAATCTGCAGTGCGGGGAAGATCAGGCCCCACGAGAATTTGTGCAGGAGCTCAAACGCGCCTTTGCACAAACCACTAGGAGGGTGAGCACGGATAGCAGGGTGTTTGTAACCACCTTCTTTCATGCCCTCCCAAAGTATATTATGACCCAGCTGGTGAGGGACTTCCACGATAAAAGATCTCTGGACTGGGTCATAGAGCAGGCGACCTGCATTTATGAAGTCCAAAAACCTGCAGAAAATAGAAATCTGGCCAAAAGCCCCAAGCCAGCCAACACCCCTGCCCCCATTTTAGACCTAGAGATGGGGGAGCCTAAAAATGTACCTTCACAAAATCGGCAAAATCAGAGACCCAGAAGGCCTTCAGGCTAGTCACAAACAGGTGGCAGTCAGGGAGGTAATCCCACTAATGGGACCCTTAACTCCCCTGATTATATCAGTCCCTGATACAAGGGCAACCAACCAATCTTGGGGTATGTATGGACTCCCCCAGCCCAAGGGGGGGGGAATCCAATCAGGTAAATACCGGCCCGGGAAACTCTTCTCCTAACTTCCCCCAGGAGGGCAGTAATTCCCCAAATGCTGGGTTAAGTTTCTTCCCCTGGTACTCAAAAAACCCCAACCTGCAGGACCACCCTCCTTTCTTTTCCCGCTTTCAGGAAACCAGACAACCCAATCCGGGAGAGGGGAGGCCAAGGGTGGAGGGTTACCAAAATTCACAATATCCTGGGTACTACACGAGAAGGGATAGTTACCCTTCCCGGGATCCACCTCCATTGGAACAGAGACCGGAACGGGTGTCCCAACTGGAGCGCCAGGTCCAGAACCTAACACAGGATCTGGTTCGCATGTTGAGGGCTCAACAGAACCCTCAGATGAGCATGGCGGCTCAGAACCCCACAAACCAAGGGTTTGGTACTTTGGATCAATGACTGGGTGAGAACCGTGACAACTAACCGGCTCCAGAGGAGCCAGCACTGAGGGAAGGGAGGTGTTAAGCCCTAGAGTAAGCTTCCTTCCTTACTCGTGAAAAGCCCCTGAACACCGAAGTACCGGAACAAAAATCTCTTGCCCCGAAAATCTGCAACCCAGGGTGGGTAGGAGGAATAAAGACCTCCAAAAAGGCCCATTTTGTGGAGGAAGTTAGTATCCTCCAATTTGAAGGCGGAGAGCTTCTCCTTCGGGGACGGGGAAACTCCTCCCAAAGAAAAATGGGTCCCAAGAGATCTAAATGAAGACTGGGTGGATGTGGGGGACTGATTCAGAATCGCCGATCTTTGAACCCCAGAAATAAGCATCAAGCAAACCTAATATTAAGAGGATTCCCAAACTTCCCAAATCAATTCTGGTGACTGTCTCCAAAAAGGGGTGGAGGGGCAGCCCAGAATCAGAAAAGGAGAAGCCTGAAACTCCTCAAATATCAGAATGTAAAAATGTTCTTTCAGATTCCCAAACTCCAACCCAGAATGATGCCCAGACTTACCCCTGTGTTGGAGGAAATTGACCACCCAGCTTGCCCAAAATGCACATTACCTTTGCTCGTTGGAGGAGAAAGAGGGTAGATTTTATGCCCCGGTGCAGGTGCAAGGGCAATGTGCATTTTCGGCGCTGGTAGACACTGGATCCCAAGCCACTCTTCTGTCAAAAAGGGCCTTTGAGCTAAATTCAGGAAGGGGGGGAGAGATTACCAGATCCTCCTCACCCCTCTTCCTGGACAACTCCAGAACGTCGATGGGAATGAAATTCCTGTCGAGGGGACTGCGGATTTGGAAATAATAATTGGGCGACACAAAGTGAAACACCCGGTCATAGTCGTGACTCCAGAGGGCACACCTGTCTACTAGGGAATGACATCCTGCGTAGGTTGTACTGCTGATAGACTGTGTGAACATGGTCCTCTGGACTCAGACTATCGGGCCAATAAAATTGAAACAGAGTGTCAACCATGTTAGTTTAAATGGCACATGCCACATGGTTGAACAAAAACCTGATCATATTGAGTTTCATTTCCAGAACAATCTAATACCCGACGTGACAGTAATTGCTGTAGGACAACAAACCGGTATTGGAAACTCCTCTTCATTCCTGAAAATCAACCTTCCTTCCAGTTTCAAGTGGCATTCCACACTGGAAGGAAATACGTTGAAATTCTATACCAATTCCCAATCTGAAAATCCCAATTCCATAGTCAAAAGTGATGATAAACCAGCTAAACTTTGAGCTGGTTTATCAGACATTCAGAAAATTAGAGAACAGTTGTTCATCCCTATTCAGTTAAATGAGGGGAAAGAGGCTGTTCTCACCCGAGTGTGTGTAAACAGCAGTAAGAGCTTCATCAGCGAAGCCATGTTCCGAAAGCTTCAAAAGATCCAGCCATTCCCACATTTAAATTGATCGATAAGTGGAAAATGGGCCTGGAAACGCCCAATTCCAAACGTCTCCTGCCTAGCAGGTGTGTGCTCAAAAGCATAGAACACAATTGTTGGGTGGTGCGAGATGTTCCTGCTGCATTCTATTTAGGCAGTGACATTCTCTGTAATTTTGCCATTAACTTGGACCTGATAAATTACAAGGCCTGGTCCCGACTAGGTGGTAATCCCATGGACTTTGATGAATCAGAAAAAGCATTCCGGTCAGCCCAATTGCTGCCGTATGCAGTTGAAGTTCAAATTGGAGAGGAGGTCACCATCCCAGGATGGACACAACTATTCCCACTTGAATTAAGAGGACAAACTGCAAAATCCTGACGCATATGTACACCTCAATGCCCATCTCCAGCAGCTGGGGTTGGGGTTAAACCCAACACCATTAGTCAATGTAGAACACAACACCATTCCAATATTGATGGTTAACAGCGACCCTAGGCTCTGGGCACAGGGACCATTATTGGAATGGCGGTTGATGACTGACATTTATCCATGGATCTAGGTAATGAACTGACGGGACCAATCCCCCATGACTGTTTTGACAATGATAGTGACAATGACTTACCACCAATCAGGATCTTCACCCGGCAAGGGGGGAATTTCCTGGTGTATTCTTCATGCCCTTACGGTGAGGGAGAGGCGACGAGTGCCATTAGGCAGGATGAGGTGATCTTCCAGGTCCACAATGACAGCCTCTCCTACCTGAAAGCCTCTGTCCAGGCCAATACTCTGACCAGGGACCTCTCCACCCAGCTGGAGGAGGCTGCTGAGATAGCAAAACCGGAAGTCTTTCCGGGCTTCAGGCAAATGGTTGAAGAGCGGGTCGACCTAGCTGATGCCTGTGAGACTCTGGAGCAAAAGTTGAAACAGGTTTTCTTAGATTTTCAAGATCTCTTTGCGGTGGACTTGTATGACTGTGGTCACACCGAAATCCATACAACAACAATTCGCACGGACCCTGGAATGACTCCAGTGTTTGAAGCAATCTCTTGCCTCTCACATCCATGGAGTCCCTCGCGGAAATCATAAAAAAACCGTGAGTCCCATGGGATAATTCGTCCAGTCCACAGCACCTTTTAATATGGGGATTTTAAAACCGAACGGACAGTGGACACTCTGTGCTGACCTGAGGGAGCTGAATAAACGGGTCCACATGTCCCGATGGCCTCTCCCCTACATTGACCAGGGGCTGGCCCAGATCCAGGGGTCAAAGGTATAAACTGCCATTGACCTGACCAATGGGTACTGGACCGTGCCTGTCGGTAGGGAGGATCAATACAAGCTGGCCTTTATCTTCGGAGGGCAGCAGTACACGTGGACCCGGACTCCTTTCGTATACATCACCTCCGGCAACAAATTCAACATCTTCCTACATAAGGCCATGCCCGACTTGGGTGAAAGGGGTAACCTGGCCTATGTGGATGATGTCCTGATAAAAAAAAAGCTCAACTGTGTAGGAACATATAGCAGAAATCCGTTATGTTCTGACACAGTTGAGGGGTGCCAGAGCAAAACTGTCCTTCCAAAAGACACAGTGGTGCAGGACCCGTGTCAACTTCTTGGGACATGAGATAACTCCTGAGGGTCTCTGTCCCCAGGAAAAGAAAGTGGAAGCACTCCTAAAACTAAAAGACTCCACAACTCTGCGTGGGCTAAGAAGCCTCCTTAGACTGACTGATTTTAGTAGGAAGTTCATTGAGGATTACGCAGAGATCACAAGACCTCTGATCCATCTATTGAAGGGGGGGGCAAGTGGGCGTGGGGTACAGAACAAGCTGAGGTAGTAAAGCAACTCGAAAGAAGCCTCTTAGAAGCACCTTGTCTAGCTTACCCTGTCAAAAACAAGGAGTTGTTCTTGGAGACACGGTTCTCGAATACATGCTTGACAGCAATATTATATCAAAAGCATGACAAGGTCAATAAAGTCATCTCCTATGCAAGCAAGACTTTAGCCTCTGTGGAGGAAAAATTCAACAATTGTGAGAAGGCACGCCTGGCAACGGTTTGGGCATTGAAAAATTACAGCCCGTTCATCCAGGGGGAACACATCATAGTGGAGACTCCACACCAGCCTTTGCAATACCTCCAAAGTGACCAATCTGGCCCAGAAATGTGAGTAATTCCAAAATTACTTCCTGGATTCTGTCAATGCAAGGCTTTCCTGTGGAGGTCAGATATGGTCTGGCTGACTTGCATGATTGTGCCAGAGAAAACTGTCTCGAGGACGAAAGTCTTAAAATTCAGGACAACATGGCGGTGTACCTGAATTCCCCGAATAAAGTCTACTCTGGTTGAGTTTAGGGATGAAGGGACTTCCTTTTTTTGTGTATATCAAGATTTTCATTGGGGCTGTTAAATTGATAGCATTTGATATCCATGCATAAAGGTTGTTGAGGTATTCGTCTAGAGTTGGGCTCTGAGGTTTGGAAGTTTCAAATATCTGAGTATCTTCAGTTTGATATCTTTCCATGGCCTGATTTTGATTGAACTTTGACTGATTATGATAGTGGTGCAGCTTGAGTGAAGTGCTGCACAGGATAGCGACGAGATCCCTACCCCTAAGGTAAGCACTATGGAGATACGGTTGTGATATTCTTGGTATAGAAGATTCCACTGTGTGGCTGGCAACTTGAGTGGTTCCCTTTTTAGATTCTTCAGGTGCATTGCCACCAGGTTTACTGACATTCATTTTCTAGGTGTGATCTACCAGGAAAGGTGTCAGCAAGCCTATCTGCGAAAGCTGGGTTGTATGAAGGTGGCCTGTAGACGGGAAGGAAGCTTGCGAAAGCTGGGTTGTATGAAGTTGGCCTGTAGACAAGAAGAACTCTTAGTAGGGGACTGTGTGTAGTAGTACAGAGTAGAAGGGATTTGCAGTCCACATTCATTTCAGGGGGTGATAGTTTAACGTTGCTACTCTGTCTTCAAGTGTGATTCCTCCTCCACTTGCCAGGCCCGTTAGTGAGTTTCTGGAAATCCAGTGTGATGGCCTTGTGTAGACCTGCAGAGATCTAGAAGCAAATAGAGTGGAGTGACGCCCCATACCTGGTAGATGAACAGTCTGTTGACCAGCCTGCAGGGGTGGCACAGCAAGCAGGCCTCACCCATTGCTGGCTGGCTGACTGACACTATGCTGCCTTGGGGATTCAGAGGTTTAAGTAGATGGCAGTGGTCTTGTGACCTGCCAATAGGGCTGTATGCAGGGGATTAGAGCGTGTCGGGCCTGGGGAATGAGCTGGGAGAGATTAAAAGAAATGGGGCAGAGTGCTGCTGCAGGCCTCGCCTGATAGGCATGGGTGACTGACTCCTGGAGTCTGCAGTAAAGATCCTCACCACGCCGCAGGTTGCTGCATTCCTTGGATGCCAAGAGTCGGTCGAGGAATTATTCTGACTAACTGCTACATAATGACTTGCTGAAGGTGCTCACCATTTCGGCATACAGACAGCAGAAACAACCCCTGAAGGAACTGATTTTGTCAAAGACATTCCAAATGAGAAGAAACTCATTAGTCAGGCTATTCCCTTACTGAAATCCATCAAAAAGAGGGTCTCGCTATCTCAGTCGCCCCTGCCCCCCCCCCAATTCGGGCAGTGAACCCAAGGGTGGAAAAGATCTTTAAACCATCACCATCCGATTCCCTCTATATCAGAGGACATGTGAAGCCAAGTTCTCTGGTCGTCACTTCCACCACTTCCACTTCCAGGAGACACCCCCTCCACCATCCACCTCGAGTGAGAAAAATGTCCTTGAACATTTCAAGACTCTACAAGAAGAAATTGAAATACTGCTTCAAAAAGGAGCAATAAAACTGGTGCCGTTTCTGGAAGAGACTCAAGGGGCGTCATTACAAGGTTGGCAGTAAGGGGATAATGGCGCCGGTAAAGGTGCTGTGCCGTTAGCCCCTTACCGCCGCATTAGAAGCTCCTTTAGCGGGTCCCGCTAAGGGCGGCCGATTTTACCAGGCGCCCTTAATGGTAGCCGCTAAAGGACCAGCATGCTAACAACCGGCCCGTTATTAACGGGCCGGTTGTTAGCATGGTCCCCATTCCCATTGAGCCCTATGGGGGCTCGAATGGGGGGGGATGGGCTCCCTGAATGGGAAATACTGGGTCCTTCAAGGTTGGAATGGCCCGGTAATTCCCCATTCAGGGGACCCGGTATGCGGTAAGGGGGGCTACCTCCAACCTCGTAATGACCCCCAAGGTATTCTATGTACTTCCTTGTTGCAAAGAAAGATCTAACAGATTTGCTCAGTGCTGGACCTGGGCCCTGCAAACGCGTATGTCAAGCCCCAAAAATTCAGGATGACAATGTTGCTGGAAGTCATCCTACTACTTAAACTGGCAGATTAAATGGCAACATTGGACATGAAAGATGCATACTTTCATATTTCAATGTTGCCAGTGCACAAAAAATACCTAAGATGAAAATTGGGAGACGTGCACTACCAATTAAAAGTTCTACCATTCGGCATTGCATCAGATAGCCGTGCACTTGCGAAGGCAGTCCATTCCAGTTTACTCTTACAAAGACGACTGGCAGATTACTGGGGACACACCGCAAAGGCGCCTACAAAGCACAGACAATCAATCTGTTGTTCCATTTGGGCTTCGCCATAAACAAAAAGGTCGTCTAGTGCCCAGCTAAGTAAAACGGGTCTGGGGGGGCACTAATTAAAAAAACAAACAGGCTAGTTAGTCTTCTCTTCTGACAAGAGGGCCCAAAACATGTTTCAAACACCTCAGTATGTAGCCGGTTATCAGCTGATGGTACCAAAGGCAATGCGTCTGCTAGGAATGATGGCTTCCTGCATCTTCCTAGTGCCATACGCCAGACTATGTGTTTGTCCAATGCAAGAGTGGTTAGCGAAACAATGGTCGCAAGCAAGCAGGTTGTGGGACGATCTAGTGGTGGTTTGACAACCTCTGGTTCAATCGCTACAGTGGTGGACCAGAAACAATCTGTTAAAGGGAAACCCTGTGAAAACTGCAGCGTTCGAAGCAACTCTTATAACAGATGCGTCAATGACAGGTTGGGGTGCTCACCTGCTCACGGGGTGTGGACACAAGCACTAACCCAGAAACATATCCATCTTCTGGGGTTTAGGTCTGTTTGACGGAAAAGAATTGACCTTTTCCTATTTGGTTTTTTTTTTTTTTTTAATGCAGGCGGACACTCGCCTTAGCCCTCTCACCCCCACCCCCTTAAGCTATACCCTTACCCCACCCCACATAGATATTTATTTTATTTTGACTGAAATTCAGCCGTTAACCAGAGGCTTTGGTGGGAATATTGCAGATTTCCTCCCAGAGCTTATGGCGCAGAGCGAATCACAATTTAAGGCAGGACTGGCAGAGGCCTGATGGCACAAGACATCATGGAGTCCACCGTGGCTCACATTGACACCTCTGGCCAGGCCATGTGCATTGCCACAGACATGAGAAGAACGGCCTGGTTCTGTGCTACTAAATTCAACCCGGATGTCCAGGAGCGCATCTTAGACCTGCCGTTCAAGGGGGGTGACCTCTTTCACTCCACTATGGACGAGGGGCCGGATAAAAAGAAAAACCGCTCCAAACGGTGAAGTCTTTATCCATCCTTACAAAGACCACGCCTAAAATGTACACCCAGTCACAGCAGCGCTCGGACAAGGGGCGTACATACGGAGGGTTCCGCGGCTTCCAAGAGCGGAGGTCCAGGCAGTCGGACCGTTCGCCAACGCAACATCGCTGCAAGCAACAAAAAGGGTGGGGGTAAGGGCTTTTTGCAGTCCCCTTCCTCCGCAACAGCCTCAGAAGGAAAGGAGGGATGACACGCCCTTCCGGGTCCACATGTCTCCCATAGGGGGCAGGCTTGCTCTTCATGCACACTTCTGGTGCCAGAATTTCACAGACCCCTGGAACCTCTCCGTAGTATCCACGGGGTATCGCCTACCCATCCCAGCCTCTCCTGCCTCTTCCCCTCCACTCCCACAGATTGGGACGGCAACTCTTTTGGCGGAGTTCCGGTCGCTTGTCGAGCGCCAGGAAGTGGCGGAAGTCCCAACCTCCCAGCAAGGATTGGGCTTCTCCTCCAGGATTTTCACCATTCAGAAAAAGAACCAGGCGAGCCTGAGAGTTCTGCTGGACCTTTCCACCCTCAACCTCTCCATACCTCTACAAAAATTCAAGATGGTTTTGCCAGCTTTAATAGCGGAGACATTGTGCAAGGGAGACTGGATATGCTCCCTCGATCTGAAGGATGCGTACTTACACGACACGATTTGGCCGCCTCATCGTTTTTTTCTACAATACAGGATCATGGGCTACCATTTCCAATACAAGGTGCTTCCCTTTGGCCTCAACTCGGCCCCCAGGGTCTTTACCAGGCTGATGAATACAATGGCGGCCCTCCTCGGGCTCAGGGCCCCAGGGCCACCACATCTACCCATACCTAGACGACTGGCTCGTTGGGTCTTCATCTCCGGAAGCGGTGCACCGCACTTCCCACGATCTTATGAACACACTGCATGATCTGGGCTTTTCGCTCAATCTCAAGAAGTCGTAGCTGCAGCCTACTCGGAGATGGACCTTCTTGGGGATTATCTGGGACATGTGCTCCGAGAGTTTTTCCTTCGGAGGATAAGATCACGGCCATCAAGAGGGCCACTGCGCAATTCCTCAGCAGAGAAGTGACCTCGGCCTGGTGGTACCAACACCGTCTCATGATAGCGGTCCTATTGGTTGTCCCCTACACGAGACTCAAGATGAGGAGGATACAGCTGCACTTTGCAGCATCATGGAATCGGTAGCAGGGCTCTCAGGCGTAGATGGTCAATGTTCCTCCTCTTCACCCGGACCTCACGTGGTGGTCCAGGGACTGCAACCTGCGGATGGGCAAGCCTTTCCGGCAACCTACCCCACAGGTCACCATCACTACAGACTCCTCTCTCTCTCTCTCTCTCTCTCTCTCTTTCTCTCTCTCTCTCTCTCTCTCTCGGGATTGGGGGGGCCACCCTGGACAAACACTGCGTCATGGCACCTGGACCTGGCAGGAGTACCACATCAATTGGCTGGAACTGAAGGCCATCTGGCTAGCGCTTAGAGCCTTCCTTACAGTTATTGAGGGCAAGGTTGTCCTCATTCAGACAGACAATTCGACCTGCATGTTCTATGTCAACAAGCAAGGAGTTACAGGTCTCCTCCACAATGCCGACTGGCAATCAGCATGTGGGAATGGGCCCAGGAGAACAATTTCTACTTCCCAGCTGTCCACCTTCTGGGGGAATCCAACCTGGAGGCGGACAGACTCAGCAGACAATTGCGAGTGGCAGCTGAACAACCTCGTACTACAGGAGATCGTCAGCAGATTGGGACACCCCCAGGTGGACCTGTTTGCCTCCTGGGACAACAGGAAGTGCCAACAGTTTGCCTCCTGGCAGTGAAAGGGCTCTAGCTCCCTGGGCGACACATTTCAAATTCAGTGGAATGGCATGACCGCATACGCCTTCCCGCCCACATCGCTGATACACAGGGTGATATGCAAGATCAGGGAGTCTTGCCATCTCAGCGTTATTCTAATAGCTACATGATGGCCAGGCAGGACATGGTTCTCGAAGCTGCTCAGCCTGTTGGAGAGACCACCCATTCGCTTTCTGACAGGCCCAGGCCATCTTCTGGTGCAGCAGGGGGGCAGGGTCATCCACCCGCGCCACAGAAACTAGCCCTCACAGTATGGTTCCTGAGCAGGTCACTCTAGGGCACCTCAGCCTTTCCCAGGCTAATCTAAAGATCATACAGGGCACTAGGACCCAGTATAAGAGCAGATGTTAACCCCCTTGCATGGACTTTGGACGGCGTGCTCTCCTTCTCGGCGCACCTCACCCACTCGGGCGTGCAAGCAGACACTTGCCGCACTTAGTTGGCAGCCATTGGGGCATACAGAAACTCAGAGGAAGAGGTGTTCTTCTCTTCCAACCGATTGTCAAGAAGCATTTGACGGGACTCGCCAGACTCTACCTGCCCATCAAGAGTCCACACCCTGTGTGGGACCTCAACATAGTTTTGGGTGCCCTTACGCACAAACCATTAGGGCGGCCTTGCTAGTCAGCCGCACCCCTTCGCACCTCTAAATTTAAAGGGGAAGAAGGTTTTTTTCTGGTGATAAGTTGTCTCGCTTCCATAGGAAGGGATGCCCATGCAGTATGGAGGAAAGGAGACTAAGGACTAAAAGTACGTTAGTCACTACGATGAGTAACTTATAATTTTTTAAACCATACACAAATAAAATTAAAAAAAATAAAATATTTCATATGCCTAAATTAGATTTATACTGTCATCAATGATTTTCCTCTAAGTGCAGCTCTTACATAATAAAAAACATCATATAAAAATTATGCCTTATTGTTAGGCATAAACCTCAACATAGCATCCATGCATGTCCTGATGTTATTTATCATAGAATGTGGTCTGAGAATTTTTTTTCTAAAAACAATTAAAAAAAAATACAAGTTGTTGAAAAATGCATTAAATCAACCTCTCTGCCCAGAACACATGGACATATGCTTCCTAAACCTGTGCATCCTTGCTCTCAATGGCAGAATGTTTAAACTGACCATTAGTGTAATCCTACAGCACTCCGGGATTTGATTTCAATCTATGAAAGTCAGAGTCCTTAGTTGCTTACAGCAAGGGGAGTAACATTTTAGGGATGACATCGTACCAATTATATCCTAAATTGATCGAAACTCTACCTCAGTGGCGCTTTGCTTAAGAAGAGTCTTGCACTTATAGTTCAAAAATGTCCTTAGAGCAGCCATGTCCCCCCAATCCTCGAAGAAACCCCGCTAGTGAACTATCATGAGGGATCCTTAATAGGAAGCCAAATTAACTCCCGTCAGTAGTTGTCCAATCTGGGACAACTACTGGTTTCACATTCGCTCCGGTAGCAGACTGTCTTGCACCAGTGATGGGGCTGGGACTAGACAGTCTCCGCCATCTCCGCACACATGGGACACACACCCACACATGGGACACACCCACACAGGGCACACACACACACACACACACAGGACACAGACATACACACGGGATGAACACATACATACGGGGCGCACACATACACTCAGGTCGCACGCACACATGGCACGCACGCACGCACACGCACAAACACACACACACGCACATATACCCGTAACCAAAAAGCTAGGCTGGTACAAAGGTATGGCCTTTGCACTGCTTTCAAAAGGGAAACAGTTTCCCAGTACTGATAGTTTGAAGGACTAATCAGTTTCCCCATAACAAATTAGCAAAAGGCAAGGCAGGTGAAGCTGAAGGCTTTACTTCCCTTCAAAAAGTGTGGTCCTGATTAAAAATGGAGCAAAAAGAATGGGGTTTCTTAGGAAACTATGGGGGAAAATTGCTGAATAAAAATAGTTCCTAACAATGGGCAGGTCAAGTAGGTAGAACTGGAGTTTGGGTGTAATCTGGGGGAAATCGTAGCATGTTCCCTAGGCTTTTGAATTGGGCTATCCAAAGAAGTTTTAGCGCTCCATTAGGGATTGGGACTGTTCTGCACACATTTGCATTCTTTTTACTATATGCGGTTGTAGCCAGCAGTGAGTAAATGCACTAGTACTGTTTCGTTTTTCCATACATTATAAGGAATTGTCTGATTTTTGACAGAGGGGTGCTAATATTTGGAATTAATTTCCAGAGAAGAAACCTGATGCAGGCATACAGCTTTTAAAGATCTTTTAAGGGGCCATTTGCCACATTGTGAGCAGGGGGTGTCTCCATGACACATTTTCTTACTATCTCCCTGTGGTGATTCTTTCTTCTAGGCACTCTCTAATGTACCGCCCCTGCGGAATTACTTTCTGGAGGAGGAGAACTACCGCACTATCAAACGGCCACCGGGTGATATCATGTTCTTGCTCGTGCAGCGCTTTGGGGAGCTAATGAGAAAGCTCTGGAACCCACGCAACTTCAAGGCCCATGTCTCGCCCCATGAGATGCTGCAGGCCGTCGTGCTGTGCAGTAAAAAGACCTTTCAGATAACAAAGCAAGGTATTTGTATTTACACAGCTTATTTTGAGGGCACAGAGGGAGAGACTAGTGCTGTACCACTGAATTGTGTCCCCTGTAGTTGTGCGTGCGTGTGTGTGTGTGTGTAAAGCAGTTTGGGGGTGATAGGTTGGGGAGGGGTGTCTTCTGGAGGCAGAGGTAATTGGCTGATCTGCCCTACGCTTGAAGCCTTACCTATACTAGATTATGAGCAAGCACAACATTTAATACAGCCTCCTGGAGATCAGTGGGGATCTGGCCAATGCACCAGCACATGGGTCCATGAGGGTGTTTTGGCCTATCCACTGCACAGTGCCCATGCAGCATGTATGAGCCAGCATATTACACAATCTACAGGAGACGGACCTTGGTTGAACCACTGCACTGTCTCCCCCGCCCCCCACTCTTTAAGCAACTTGAGAACATTGTAGCTGTCACATACCTATGGATTTCTAACAATCTCTCTGCCTTAATACCAGTAAGACTGAGATCCTTCTCATTGGGACTCCTGCTCCCTCCTTTCCACCTACACTATGGCCCTCCTCCATGGGCCTTCTCCCCTCACCCTCCTGTGAGGCAAAAAACCTAGGTGTCCTCTTCGACTCCTCTCTCTCCTCCTCTCCTCACATCACGGTCCTTGCCAAGAAGGCTCGCTTTCAGCTTCACCTGCTTAGAAGCCTTCTTCCTTTCCTCACCTTCCCCCAGAAACTCAATGTCTCCAGAGCTCTGGTCCTCTCCAGGCTGGACTATTGTAACAGCCTCTTCCTCAACCTACCTAACTCCTCCCTTTGCCCCCCTTCAAGTAATCCAAAATAGGACTGAAAGATGTATCTTTGGCCTCAAGCCCAGAGACCGATCTATCTAGCCCGAACATCTCTCCACTGTCTCCCGGTTGCTGCAAGGATCAAGTTTAAAACCCTCTGCATCATCCACAAGGCTTTCTGGGGACTGGGACCCCACTACACCCAAGTCACTCTCCCTAAATATCTCCTTGCTAGAGCCCTTTGGTCTTCTAGCCCCAACTTTCTGCAGATCAGGCGCTTCTCCAAGCAAGTGGGTGGTAGAGCTCTCTCTTCCACAGGTGCCTCCGTCTGGAATGGCCTGCCTATCCCACTCAGAGTTGAGCGAGATTCGCTTAAGTTATGGATGTTTCTCAAGCCCCCACCCCCTTTCTCTTCCTCCTTCTTCTTCCCTCTCCCCTGCAAATCTTTCCCCTAATGCCTCTTGACTGGCTGCCTGGTTCCTTCAGATTCTTACAGGGCACCAGGCGCTCCCCTACCAGTCTACCATTGCACTTGGTCTCCTCTGACCCCTAACCCCCACCTGGGCTTCCTCCCCCTGCACTAGCCTGGCTTGGCCTGCACCCCCTTAGCCCTTCCAGCCCGCTCCTCAAACTTAGCACGTGGACCTTCTGCTCCTACGCGCTCTACTTCCTGGGCTCTGTCCACCTGGCCTCCCCGGGCACTCGCTTAACCATCCAGCCCTTCCTCCTCTCCTCTCTCCCCTGCACTTCTATAACTGCACTTGCACAATCCGAATGTCACAAGGACTAGTAGGAAGTTTTTATTTTTTTTCATCCCTGTCCACCAGTCTTGTTGCGCCTTGAAACACATTGTGTAAAGGCGCATTATAAGAACCCAAATCATCAAATAAATAAAAATACCTAGGGGTGGAACCAAGCCTGCCCACACATCATTGGCCACTACAGTGTTCACAGCACAGGTGGGGTCAGGAGATAGTGTTTGCTTTTTCCTATGTCCATAATCTTGGGTAACCCTCTAATAATGTATCCATCCTTTGTTGCTACAATTCTGCCCTTGGTTAAGGGGACAAAAAGGCTTTGCACATGGCATAGGATGCACTCTCTTTGATTGGCATCCGTCCTCCATCATACCCCATCTATACCCTGCCCTGCCCCACATGATCCTTTGTTTCCCCTTCCAGACCTCACAATTTGCACTCCTGAGTGATAATTGACTCTTGGCGATTAAGAAATGGTGTGCTGTGTGCATGTGAAGACTTTTCATGACTTGCTAGTAGATTGCAGCTTGAAAAGTCTATCCCTGTTTCTTCATTGCATTTGTGGAATGTAACCTGATGCTTTTAAGGTACTAAAATCCATCTGTCTTCCATTTTCACCCTCCTCCTTCCCATTCTTTATACCCTCAACCCTGTCTTCATAACCACCCTCTCCCTTCTGCACTCCTTTTTTCTTTGTTTTTCTTTTCTGCTTTACCCCATCCCCTTCTTGCCTTCCTTCCCCATTCCTTAATGCCCATTCATCTGCCCATTTTCTTTATTCATCTTTCCCTTTCCTACTCAACTCCAGGCAATCTATTTCACTTCACGCTGGTCTCACACAAAGAAGTATCAACACCATAGCCAAACTCGAAGCATCTAATTGCAAAGAAGACCAATTCCCATCCCACCTAGTCAAACTCTGAGCCCCCACCATCACACCCATTATCACTGAATTTTTCAATGCTTCCTTCTCTACTAATACAGTCCCGCCAGCATCAAAAAAGCATGGGTGACCCCCTACAAAAAAACGACCCTAGACCCTTTAATCCCCACCAACTACTGACCTATCAGAATGGTCCTGTTTCCCCTAAAAATAATAGACAAAATAGCCTACTCCCAAATACAAAATCACCTAGGACCGCACCAACTACTAGGGGACAGACAGTCAGGATTCCGCCCAAATCATAGCACAGAGACAGCTCTCCTCGATTATTTAAAGATCCAAATGGATGCCACCAGAGAAGAAGGCAAACTCTGCCTACTAATGCTACTGGACTTATCGGCAGCATTCAATTTGGTCGAACATGACAAACTCTGCGGCACACTAGCTAGCAACTTCAACCTCTCCAAGGATGCCACTGAATGGATTAAATCATTTTTACCCGACAGGACATCAAGAGTTTCCATTGGCAAAGAATCGGCTGACACCCCATACCAGTCCGTCTAGGTGTCCCGCAAGGCTCCTGCCTATCCCTCACCCTTTACAATGCATATACCAAACTACTTTTGGGTGTCATCTACACTAACTCTGCAGATGACACCAAGATCCTCATCCCATTAACGGGCAACCATGAGCAAGATTCACTGCTCATTAATCAAATCTATTCACTTATCCAAAACTGGATGGCTAACGGTAGCCTTTGCCTCAATGATGACAAAACAGAGTTACTCACTCTAGGCTCATCGTCCAAAATCTACGCTCTTCAGCCTGCCTATAAATCTTTCATCATTGATGGTACTACAATCCCAGTACTAAAACAAGTTAAGACGCGCAGTGTCTACCTAGATGCCACCTTAAATATGTCTAAACAAGTTAACACTCTAGCTTCCTCCACCTCCTACACATCCAAACTCATCTCCCTCAGTCGCAAATTCCTCTCACCTGAAAACTGCGTTACAATAGCAAGAACACTCATACTTTCCAAGCTCGACTATTGTAACATCCTCTTCCTAGGCACCTCCAAAACCAAAGTAGCAAAACTTCAACTTATGCAGAATGAAAGCCCTCCGAGCTGCCCTAGGCATAAAAAAATCAGTACACATCTCAAATATCAGGAGAGACCATCACTGGCTCCCCATCCAAGCCAGTATACTATTCAAAATCCTAAGCATCACGCATAAATGCATTGCCGACAAAGCTCCCAAATACCTCATCAACACAGTGTTGAAGAAATCCCAAACCAGACCCCTCAGATCCAATAATAACTCAAACCTTGGAAGTGCCACGCTATAAAAGAGAGAAAGCGGGGGGCAGTAGTTTCAAAGTCCTCGCTCCCAAACACTGGAATTCCCTACCTACCAACATCAAAAATGAAACCTCCTACCCACAATTTAAAAAACTACTGAAAACGTGGCTATTCAATCAATACTAAACGGAGCTAAGACCATAGACTACTATAACCTCATTCATCATTTGTATATACACTGTGTGTAACATTACCACTGTTTGTTTGTACTCTTTTAGTTTGATTATAAGCTTGTATTTAGCCACTGTCTGTAACTATGCTGTGATACCTCTGGGTCTGGGCATATAACAAATGTAATACATAAATACATTTCTCTTCCTTTTCTCCCTCTCTTTCTCCAGGTGATGGTGTGGACTTCCTCTCCTGGTTCCTAAATGCTTTGCATTCGGCGTTGGGTGGGACTAAGAAGAAGAAAAGTAAGGTGTTTGTTGTATAGCTTGCAGTGTGACCTTGCGTATGTATTTCATGTTTTTATTGTCGTGTGACTCTAAAATAAACAGGATACAAAAGTTGCCGCTTGCTGAATATTGTAGGAGGGCTTTTTGCTTTGAGGGTGGTGACATGTCCTCGGCTCAGATGGGCTTTTATTTACACATCTTGTGTGTTAAATTCCCTTTTTGGCTGTGCAGAACAGAATAAACAAAGTTCCAGACCGAACTGCACATCAAGATGCTGATGTTTTTCTGTTTAACCGTTAATGCCATTCATATGTGCAGATCTGCATGCCCTAAAAGTGGTATTGTTGTGCCACAAGTCCTAGAAAAACTTAATTTGGGGGCATCTGGGACATATGACCCCTGAAAGCCCTGGGGCCTCTGGGAAATCCTTTTTCTTTTCTTTTTCCAACACCAGGGTGGATGGGGCACGAACAAGTCTAAACCTGTGCCTCCACTACAGTTTGTTTAAATTGAATCAAGGCAGTTTGCCTGCAATGGGCAATATGTGATTGAAAGCAGCTGCCAGAAGTAGGCAACCTTGAGTCACTATCCGGGAGTAGAAACCGGGGCTTTAACAGCTCCACCAATGCTCTGACGGTCTCCCCATCAGGGCCCCTTAAAAAGACTCCTGTAGATGACATAAAACCTGGGAGAGTGGCAAGGTGTGAAGCTGCCATTGCCCGTCCTACCAACCAGCAACTTGGGAAGTGAAGGTGCTGGAAGCAACAGAAGTAGCTTCAGAGAGAGGTTTAGTGTAGATGTGACCTGGAGAATAGCATGATTGTTGTCTTCTCCTGCTGCTTTGGCAATTCAGTGCCCCACTGAGGCGCTCCCAAGCCTCACGGTGCACTTCCCAATCAATTGTTACAACTGTCACGATAATTTCCTGATGCCTCAATGTGTCTCATCACTTCTATATTACTGTATTTGGTTTGTTAATCATTTCTCCTCCTCTTTACTCTTGACTATGGTCTAGGTATCTGATGTGGTCACTTTACCCCTATGTATTCAGACAAGACCTCTGTGCCACAATTATGGAGTGATCGGCGTTGTATAAAAGACACATAACATAGCATGACAATAATCTGCTGTGGTATCTTTGAATACCACCACTGACATGTTTGTCACCAACTTGATACATCCATGCAGACCTCAAGCAACATTAAGCAGCACGCATGGTATATTTAAACAACCCCTTCCCATAGTTGAGCAGCATCAGGTTGAGCAGCACAATGACATATGTTAAAGATTGCACAATAATCAATCGTGTGTCTCTAGGATGGTTAAAGGGATTTAATATGAATTCCTGTGGCTCCTAGGGCCGTCCCACTCGCTCACACCTCCCTTGACACGTCCTAACAAACCCAGGCATCCATCAACCCTGGTTAGAGCTACGGAATGGTAACCCCTAATGTCTAAATGCTACTTGTATTATGGATGGTTTCCTAAACTACTGGCTCTCTGATCTTCTCCAGGTGCTAACCTGCTATCCCTACTCTATCAAAGGGTTAGTGTTCTAAAAGTGCAGGGATAGTGCCTTGTACTTACGCCGATTTTACACAGGCTGTCCTTGCATGCCCATGCTCACCTCGCCCTCTTACTAGTATACCCCTCCTCCTGCTCTTCCCACCACCCTTCCCTCCCTTCGATGTAGCACTTCTCCTAACTCTCGCCTCCACCCTTTGATGTTACTTCTCCCACTCTGCTACAACTCTTGCACTATTCTACACTCCCCACTTTACTACTTTCCCCACTCTACTACCACTCCCCTGTCTACTTCCATTCCTCCCACTCTGCTACTCCTCCCACTCATTCCACTCCTCTCACTCATTCCACTCTACTACTACTAGTTTTACCACTCCTTCAACTCTCTAACATCATTCCTCCTTCACATACAGACACAATGCACACATACCCTTTAATAAAATTCTTACTCTAAGTCACTTGCTTCTCAGACAAATTGGGTGCTCCTTATCAATGAGAAATGACCCTGCGACCAGACTAAGGCAGGCCGTTTTGATAATTTAGAACCGAGTTGCAGAGTTTGAAATGTTATCTTTTCCTGCAGAGTCTTGGTGTCCAGCAGCTGTCAGGAATGCACATGCAGCCTTTGTACCTGCCCTGTGCTACTGAAGGACAGGGGCTGCAGATGTTAGGAGACAGATGCAGATTAGGGACATACCTGCGTTATGCTGTTGGAATGGAGCATATGATGAAAGGGGGGTCTGTTTAGTAGGCCTCCCTTTAATTAACAGAATTACCTGCATAGACTTATTTTAATAAAAGTAAAAATATACTGCTCACAGATAGCAGTCCGCTACGAATGACACTGGGACAAAACATGCAGTTATATATTTGATAACAGACAGATACATGCATAGAAATTAACCTAACACAGAATGTTCAGCAATGACTAACACTTTGTAGAGGAGCAGCAGTATACCTCTGAAGGAGATCGCGCCCCCACCCCCTACATAACCTATATTGGAGACATGAGGCTGTGCGTGTTTGACACCAGCCGTTGTGCCAATACCGCAGCAAGTGTTTGGAAGAAGATACCCAATAAGAGAACCTTATCAAATGTACCCCCGAAGTGACGATAACTTGTGGGAGGAACTCGCTGAAGGAATGTGAAAAGGAGCAAAGAAGAAGAGCTAGTGACGTCATAAGAAAGTGTGCACAACGTCTCTAGACAATGGTTGAAGATGATGTATGGATCCTAGAGGGCTAATGGTGAAGTAAGGATCAAGTGAACTCTCAAGTATAAAAGCAGATTACACGTGCACAAAGTGCTGCAGAGAACAACCATTCAATAAATGTGCAGACGCTGAAACGAAAGGTAGTTTAATCATAGAGCTAGTTATAAGTATTGAATTGAATGCAGGCGAAGCTGGACATTGGTATCCTAAATGGTGCCAGAACCCATGAAGCGGGAATGTAAAACTGTGTCGCAATAAGAATATTGGGCTCATGGAGCTGCATGGCGCGGCTGCCTGGCCTGGAGTCGAGATTCAAGAAGCCAGGTCAGCTATCTATTCTGAAGATGAACGAGTATGCATGCAGAGGATGAACCTTTTCATGTTAAGGTACAAGAAAGAACACAAAGGATGCCAAGATTTAATTAGTTTAGAGCATTTAAAAGCTGCAAAATTGACCAGATCGGGGCCTCCTATCATGTGAGCCAAGGATGGAAATAGAGCTTGAACTTGGAGTTGCAGACACTATAGCGAGTGCCTTCACTCCTGTGCATTCTCAAAGACAAGGATACTCTGCAAGGCCAAGTACAAAGACAATTTCATGGCAGAAGGCATGGCTGATGAGAGATGCTGGGCTAATTGGGTGGTGCAGTAGTGTTGTGTCCTATCTCTTTGCGCCTGGGCTTACATGCTGCTAAATGAACAATGTTCCAGACATGGCACAAGCGTGCCAACCAATTATATCAGTCCATATAACAAAGAACCTTGTAGTTCGAAGACCAATGAGAAACTGTGTATCTAAATGTTTCTGAAATGTCATGTTTTTAGAGGTAGGCATAAGTTGTCAACCTGATAAAACAGCCAACAACGATCCTAGCTACTATAGAAATCTATACTTGGATGTCCCCATTAACCAAGCCTGACCCTTGGTAGGTTTTTCACTATTGCCACGTAGTTTGACGTCACTCTGACGCATTATCACTATAAGAATTTTATTTTTTGCTAAGCTCATTGAGAGACTGAGCGTACGTCCGTTGATGTTCGTTGTAACCTGCCTGTTTTAGATAATTAATAAAATGGTACTTGGCCATCTTCCTGAGTTGGTTCCGTTATTTGGACGCCAAATTACTCTGGTGTGATCCCATCCATTCCATATGCACGTTCCTAAGGGCCATAAGCTCAACTTGGTCCATCATAGTGTTTGACTTTGTACTTAAAAAGTAGGGTCTACCGTGGACAAAATAGATGTATATATGCAGCACAATTATGTACTTGGGTGATGCTGAGGAAAATGTAACACATGCTTTATTTTGTTTTACAAAAACTATAAAAATAACAAAATTGTTTCCAGATCTCACATTTTCTAGCATTTCCATGCAATCATCACCCGCAGTTGTTGGCTACTAGGCAGTTTTATTCTCGCTTATCTTTGGTGGGTGTCGGTGGGAATGAGGAAGAGGTGCATTGAGCTTTAAGGACACATTGGTAGGTTTGATTCTTAGTGCTAAAACGGAGACCATTGTACACAGGTCTTGCAGCTGAAAAGAAAAGGATGGAGTCAGTCCAAAGATGAAGGACACTTTACATTGTTACCACTAATCTGTCAGAACATTGTAGCATGACCACTTCACATGATGCGTAATTAATTGAAGATCTCAGGTGGTGCATGAATTCTCTAAGCAAACAGCAACATACACACAAATATAATTGGGCAGTTGTCACCTCCTGAATAATCTCCTTGCTGTTAATGAGCAGTGACACATCTAGACGCGTTCTCTGGGGTTCTGTCACTCTGTACCAAGTCTACATTCATGCATCCTCATTGAATCACTGAGCTAAAGCCACTTCTTCCAGTATTAAAAGCACCCCAACAGAAAGTCCTTACATTGACCAGAACTTTACACTTGTGGCTAGTCCAGAAACAAGCTTATTCATACTGTGGCCTCCGAGCTTGAATTCCGGAACATTGCATTTTAATGAGCAACTGCATTTGGGCCCACATTCCAGTGTTAAGTCATACTGATTGCGATTTTGAAAGATGGGTACCTTTGACAATCCTACCCAGACTGGCAAGAGGTTTCTCGAACCACCATGCAACAAACACACAGTTGCAGGAGCCTTGCAGCCGAGTCATCAACACACACTTGGTAGCACGGATTCTCCAAGGTACATAATAGTTCAAAATGATTATTTTGAAAGTCTAAAAAGCCCATAAAGCATTTATCTACAGTCTACTTTCCCATTGCACAATAGGTTTAGGAAATCTTCTTGTCGCTGGCAAGATAGAACGTTGTCCTGGGAGTGGGGTTATAGAAATTGCACACCCCTGCCAGACACACTCACTCACAATGCAATACTGTTGCACTCAATACCTCAGTACCGCACCTTCTCTATTGTTAACCTCCATACTCCACGCTGTCCTCCTCCTGGTCTCTTGCTCCACCTCCTGTTCTGTCCTCACCCGAACAACCAACACCCTCCTGCTTCCTGGCCCCTTTCTTATATTTTTCCACTTTCGGCCATTGGCCAGCTTTCGCTGCCCATCTACCTTCTCTATCCCTGCCCGGGAGGTGTTACAAGTAGCAAATGGATAAGACGTGTCATAAGGCCCACCCCCTTCCTCTACGCAGTGCCACTGTGGTATGGCAATGGCTGTCCATACAATACAATGTCCCATGATCTTGTTGGGGTCTGGGTTTTTTCACTCTTTCTCAGTAAGTTCTGCCCTCCTTGGGACGTTGAATGACTCTGGTGGTCTAGCGCGCCCCCTTTTGACTTAAGGCAGATTTTGTCTGTAGCCTGGGAGCAGAGCACGAGTTTCACTGCTGGACAGATGCCTCAGTGCACAGCTTTCTTATTCTCCCCAGCTCTTCTCTCTGAAGCTGCTTCTCTGCTCACTTTGGCGCTGATGGGGTTGAATTTAACTTAACGGTGTGCATGTGTGTCAGACAGCATGGTGTGAGACAATGGCATACTGGTAAAAAACATGCAGGGACAAGTGGAATGGGTAAGAGTCACTCCTAGCTGTCTCCCCCATGGCTCTGGATTGCTCTCTCGCAAGTCCCCACCTCTCCGCCCGTCCAGGGCCAGGGTACTGGCCTTGTCACATTTCAGCAACACCATTTGCAGTCTAGTGTGTTAATCGGCACACAGCTATATGGTGGCAGCAAACATATCTATACCAGTAGATTGTAGCACCCTGTCATTTGATTGTAGAAGTTCCTATTGTGTTTTGTTTTCTGGCTCAGCATTTCTTATTGGATCTTTGTCATGTCTACCTTCCTCCCCCTCCATTTATCCCTAAATACTTATTTGATTTTTGGTGTTGGACAGATGTCAGTTTTATGCTAAATCCCCTCTCCTAGTTAGACCCTCAGCAGTTTTTGCTGGACTTCTGGACCTTTTTCGATCTATCCTGAATGAGTTGAGCCTTTTTCCCCTCATTCATTCTTATTTTGCTCTGACTTTGGGAACTCTATGCTTTCTGTTTTACTTTATTCTATGGAGTCTGCTTTCTTAAAACAAAGGAGGTGATGGCTGGAAGGATTGGAATTAATCCTAACCTCTGGCATTGCTCTTGGCAACCCTCCAGAACATTGTTCTTTGGCTGCCAAGCCATTACAAAAGGGGAGAGACCATATGCAAATCAGGCTTGGTCCCACCCCAAATGGGTAGTCCAACCCAAACTGCTTGGTCACACCCCTTCTGCACGAGACCAGAACCATCCCCAAACATGTTTTGGCCTTTTTGGGCCTCATCAGTGAGGAGTAGCTTGGGTCTCTAGTCACCAGCATGCACAGGACACACGTCTGGGCATACCTGTCCCACTCGGGGTGACTTACGCAAAACAAAGGAGGTGATGGCTGGAAGGTTTGGAATTAATCCTAACCTCTGGCATTGCTCTGGGCAACCCTCCAGACCATCTTTCTTCTCCTGCCAAGCCATGTCACAGTGGCAACCCCACAGTTATGGCTGCTGGCAGTGGACGTTTTCTACCAACTATTGTGCTATTTTCTACTGCACACTGTATTCACAGTCTCTGTTATGCACAATAGGGTAACCTATGTTCGCCAATTTTTCACCATTTCTCATGTGGTTGTCCTTTGTTAGCTCTTCATCTACCATTCTGGGAGGGGGAGGTCTGTGTGTATTTTTTGCCTTTGGCAGGAACCCTTGCGTGTCCCAACCTAGGCTCCTGTGTCTGCGAAGGCAGGAAGCGGGGGAGGAGTTTAACACTCCCTTGTCCTTTGTCTTCCAGAGTGTCTGAATGGAACCAGTTCCCACTGGGGTGGGGGGCTGGCTATCCTGATTGGACAGCCACCCGCCCCTTTCTGTAAACTGCTGAGAGAGTTTTCCGAGGAGTGAATGGGGAATATAAGGTGAGGTTCCTGAGGTAGAAGGATCGTCAACCACTGGAATAGAAGATCCGAAGCTGAAGACTACCAGAGATGCCTGCAGACCTTCCCAGTAACCGTGACGTGACCACTGTTGTCCTGACCCTATTTTCTGCTCGACATAGGAGTTCTGAATAGGACGACTCCATCCCTTTGGCTGGTGGGACGAGCCAGCCCCAAGACGAACAATAAATCGAGCCATCTCCCGAGGTGCTGTGACCTTCCAGGACTGCACACCGCGAATACCAGGAGACCTCCGACCCATTTGCAGTCCAATGTCTTGGCATGGACGAATCTTCCCAGAACTTTGGTGAGCTCCAGTTGGACCCCCAAAGGCACGATCCCACTCATCCAAGTCTCCCTTCACCAGAGTGCAGGACTGAAGAACCGAGGAAGATCGACCGGGCAATAACTGTTCATTGCTGCAGCTGAAAATAAATGCACCAAAACTGCAGTTGGGCGCGAGGGACCAAAGAAATCCAAGCTCTGGGTCCTTTCTCGTGACTGCTGCTGTGACATCCCTTTCAGAGTCTTTCCTTTTGTCACCAGACCGAAAAATCAGAAGTCCGGGTCCGTCGCTGCTGCACAGGAGATAATCCGGCTGCATTTACCTCTTCTAACCTAAGGTACTTTGGGGCTAAAGGTAAAACTTAACTTAAGCCTTCGAGTCGCTCCAGTGTGACTGGAGTGCGTTACATGGTGTTTGGGTGTCCACCCATACCTCTGGCCCAGGCGCAACAGCTTGTGTCCTTTGCAGGGCCCCTATAACTTGTGTTATCTTCTAGTGACTACATTATACTGAGGAACTTAAAAACGTTGCCTTTCCTGTTGATACATGATACCTTTTGTTCTACTCCCACACTGACTTTTGGCTATTTAGGGATTGGATTTACAAAGCATTAGATGCCTTGAAAAGTGTTACTTGAAGGTATAATATAGCCCTAGTGTAAATAACCTACTTTTCCTTCCCACAGACTGTCTGATGTGACTTTACTACATGAATGCAATTACTGCTTATCTGTAATTTCAATGGAAAACTTAAAGCTGCCCCTCTGATTAATCTCACTATAGAAAAACTTAGAGATGTTTAAATCTAGAGGCCTCCGTGGCAAAGGGAAGAAATGCGAACTGATCAAAAGTTTTTTGGATTACCAAATTGTTGTGAATAGACCTGTTACCCCTACTCCAGGAATTGATTTGGTGCTATTGGCAACATGGCTGCCTCCAAACTCCGGTCCGGGTAGTCGGAATGGGGATTTACCGGGACATTCCGACCTATGCGTACCCGGTAAGTCCCCATTTCGAAAACCACTCCCAGGTGGGGCTCAATGGGAATGGGGAAGGCGCTAATAACGGGCCCGCAAATTGCGGGCCCGTTATTAGCTCCATGGTCCCTTAACGGGTCCCGCTAAGGGTGGCTGGTAAAACCAGCTGGCCATAGTGGGACCGCTAAGGGACCTCGGAATGCGGCGGTAGGGGGTTAACGCCACCGGCATCCTTACCGGTGCCGTTAACCCCCTAGCGCCATACTCGGAATGACCCCCATAGTCCTCTTCCAAGAAATTAGGAAGATGGCGTGGCTACAGATATGACATTTGATCCACCACCAGTTCTCCTAGCCTCGCCGTTACCTCTCTATAACATGTTGCCAGAACTTGTTCTAGAAATTGAAAAAATGAAAAGGCAACTAGAGTTTAGAAAACCTGAGATCCAATATGAAATGCAGGAAAAAGAACTACAGAAGGAGCTGCACACAGTGAGAAAGAGATGCAGCATGAGTATGAAATGAACACGCCTCTTGACTGCCCTTCTGTTTCAGAGTTCTCT
The DNA here is from genome assembly GCF_040938575.1 of Ambystoma mexicanum. Lineage (NCBI taxonomy): Eukaryota > Metazoa > Chordata > Amphibia > Caudata > Ambystomatidae > Ambystoma > Ambystoma mexicanum. The sequence continues at coordinate 1,133,308,688 of NC_090932.1, read as the reverse complement.
TTGCCAGATACGAGGTTCAGGAAGCCTCGTCTCCCCAAGGACTTGGTGAGTGTGTATGATGTGAAGACTGAAATTCTGGACTGGTTGAGTACTTTTGAATTTATAGGTAAAGTGCAAGGTATCTGTGGGAGTGAGCTTGTTCCATGGGTTATCTCTAGGTTTCCCCAGAATGGCTCTGATGCTGTATTCAAATTGAATGGTGCTTATAAAGAAGATTAAGATTACCAGGTGGTAAACACTGCTCTCATAGCCAGGTTTGTGAAGACCTCTTCCCAATACCTGAAATTATTAGGGACCACAAGAAGAAAGATGGATGCTTGTGGGCAACTTGGTTGTGTGAAAGCCTGAAAAACTTAGATGGGTTGTTTAAGGGCCTCAATGTGAGCATGTATGATGGTATGAGAAGTATCTTCATGCTAGAAAGTATTTGTGATGCCTGTTCCCCAGAGCTGAGACAGCACCTTGCTGATTCTAAGGAACTGGAACCCAAGACGTTAGCACTAGCTGGTGATTTGTGGGTAGCTAACAGGGCTACTCACAAGGATGCTGGGGCTCCTCACAAGAAAGAGGAGGGGAAGAAGCATAAGAAAGATGCCCAGGATCATTCCAAAAATCCCTCACCAAAAGAGGGCCACAAACATCACAAGGGTACATTTCCCCCTGAAGAACCTTATAGGGCTAGTGAAACCCCTGGACCCAAACCAGAGTGTACTTATCAGAACCTCATTTCAAAATAACCTTTGGGAAATGTGTGGTTTGTGGGTCTGGTGACCATGTGAAAGGAGATCCCAGACGTAAGGGTAAATATTCCGGGATCCCATCTGTCTCCTTAGGCTTCACACATGATGTGGAAGTTCCAATGACATGTGCTAGCTTTCACCCTCAAGCTGAAGAACCCATTGGTTTTCAAGCTAGAGTTTCTTTAGTATCCCTGGGACTGTCAGAACAACAGAACATAGAGGTCTAAAATTCAATTCCAGATGATACTAAAGAGCATTATAAAGACAGTCTTCTTGTGAATGGTCAGGACACCCGTTCCATTAGAGACACTGGGGCCAGCGTATTTGTGGTAGATGGAAGTTTCTTTCAGCCTGATGAGGTTGCTAAGGCCTAAATAACACGAAACACAACCAATTGCTGCAAAAGAAATACTATTCACCTTACACATTTGTTAAATTAGTAAAGTACCTTTTGGCCGGGACTTTTATGCCAAATCCTGCCCCGAACCCAATCATATTAATGCATGATTCATGTAAATAAATACCACATATGCCATAACATTTTAAATATATAATTATTATTATGATACTTGCACATATCAAGTTTCATGGAAAAAAAATAGACACAGGTTTTAGGTATGTTGAACACAAAGTATAAACAAAAATAAGGAATAATTAAATCATCTTCCAACCCTGTTGTTGAAGATAGTGAAGTGGAGAAAAATGAGGAGGGTAGAAATACAAGTGAACAGAACTCCAGTACTGGAGGGAAGAGAAATAGGTGTCTCTGAATATAGTGAAATCAGAGAGAGAATAGAAATAAAGGACTTCGTTTCAAAGTAAGATCTAAGCCAGATTTTTTCACAACAAAAGAAATTTGCAGAAACAATTCTGGGTCTTGATTTGTTGCACCAGAAACTTGTTGTGTATACTTTAAATCCAATGTGTATACACATACCGCCTGTGCTCGAAATACAAGTCTGACCTGCTTTTTACAAATGCAGTGTAAGATCAGGGTTTGTAGATAATTAGTCAAACCAATCAGTTATTTTAGTTCCTACTAATGTATTTTTTTTAATCACTTTATTTAACATTTTAAACAACAAAATTCACTACAACAATCTCCATTTCACAACATTATGTCCAAATTGCAAAACTTATAATAACATTAGAACTAAAATAGACTAATACATAACAAGATGAAAATCCGTAACTCATGTAGAATAACATTTTTCAACCTTAAAAAAGATCCATGACACACAACCAAAAAAGACAAAACTGAAAAATGCACAACTAACAGTCCCCCACCACCATAAAAACATCCCCCACTCAAGGGACAGACCATCAAACACTGGAACCTGTACTCTCAACCATATAGGTCATTAAAAGGTCCCTAAAGCCGAGAAAAATGCCTCTCCCTTCCTGGTCCAAATAGCATATCATAGTTCGACAAGACTTGCGTGTCCAATAGCCACTCCTCCACACCAGGTTTCTTTCTAGATTTCCAAACTCGCAAGATCTGTTTCATCGTCAAAACTCTATTAATCCAATCTGCACTATCCCTAGCCCTGTCCCCTCTTCCCCTGTTGGATAACAATATGGTCGGAAGGAAAGTGCGAGGAAGTTTCTCTTCCATTACAAGGTCTAACCTGTCCAATACACCGTACCAAAAATCAGACACTCTTGAGCACATCCATAACCTATGCATCAAAGAACGCCTGCTACATCCACAACCCCAACAAGAATCGGAGTCCGAAAGTCCCAACCTAGTCATCTTGTACGGTGTTCAATATAATCTGTAGAGTACCCTTTGTCTAATATATCGCAGCTGTAAATCCATCTTTGATTGCTCCCCTACATGAAGTGAATAGACCCATTCTTGAATAGGGATATCCGCACCAAGGTCATTCATCCAGGCCTGGCGAAGTTTGTCCCAAGCCCTCGCATCCGTTCCTTCCATCGGTTTTAACCTCATATACGTGGAAACCACACACGAGGTAGAGAGGAGAAGTTCACACAATGAAGGTCTCTCATTCATGACCCTGTCCAGCATCCCTGTCCTTTCAGTCAAGAGTGCATTCAAGGCATCATAACGACCTTTTTCTCTAGCTCCAATCCCAAAAGACGTTCTCAATTGGTCAAAGGGGATCATATGATCGTTTAGCCACACATCACGAATTCTAAGTACGCCCCTACTGATCCAACTCTTCCAGCATAAGGGCCTATTTGCTAACTGCAAACACGCATTATGCCACAAAGATGCATCATAATGCATCCAAGCATTCTCACCATCAATTTCCATAAAGAGCAACGCCGCCTCCCTAGTAGCGCACATTGTAGGCAGCTTCTACACTGAAGAGGGTACTTTTGACATAGAGTATATATCTCTAAGAGCGTAAGGTGAAAATTGGGTACTCTCAATATACCAATTGGGAACATATTAGTTAATATCAGAGAAATATGAGGTTGATTTCTTCAAGAGAAAACCAGTGCAATAATTCATGAAGATCGGGTATCCAAATCCCCCATCCTTCACAGGACATGTTAAAATAAATTTAGGAACTTTAGGCCTTTTACCTTCCTCCCAAAGAAAACCTTGGAATGCTTTGTCAACAGGAGCAATTATTTTTTTTCGTGAATTTTAGGGGGATGGACTGTATGATGTAGAGAATCTTTGGTAAAAGTACAATTTTAATGGCATTAATCTTGACCCATTTCCCCATCTTGAACTGGCACCACTTTAATATGTCCCTTGTAATTACCTACTATATTCGTGATACATTGAAAGCAGTCATTCTTTTTAAATCTTGGACCACGTGAATACCCAGATACTTCATTGCCCCTATCTCCCAGTGGCAGTTCCAAGAACCCAAAACATCACGTGGGATACTAACATCCAGAGGGAAGGCCAGTGTTTTCCCCCAATTTATTTTGTGGCCTGACAAATGACCTACCTCTTCAAACATCTGTTTAAGTTTCACACATCCCTCTGCCGGATTAGACAAGATAATAGTCATGTCATCAGCGTAGCACAGAACTTTCATCTCATTTCCAAATCATGAAGGCCCTGTTCCTGTTTCAAGTATAACATGAGGGGTTCCAATGCCAGATCAAACATGTATGGAGACAATGGGCAACCTTGTCTAGTGTCCCTAGACAACAAGAATGAGGAGGACATGACCCCATTTACCCATACCTTCGCACTAATATCGGAATTCAATGCTCTTATAGTCTTAATGAATGTGTCATCAAATCCCATCCTCTTAAGAGTGTGATAAAGAAAAGACCAATTGACCCTATCAAAGTTTTTATTCGCATCCATAAAAAGCAACAAGGTATCCAGAGTTCTTGACTTCGGTAGACCCATAATGTCGATCAATGTCCTAATATGATTGTAACCATATCTACCTCTCATAAATCCAACCTGTGAACTACCATTCAGCTTACCAATGCACGCATCCAGTCTATTAGTCAATATTCTAGTAAAAATGTTGGTCTGCATTCAGAAGTGAGACCGGCCTATAATTCTCACATTTCCTACCATCTCTTCCCGGCTTCGGAAGAACGATAACGCAAGTCTCTTTCATGGTGGGACAAATCCCGTTCCTCATAAAGCCATTATACAGGGTGCACAGGAACGGTACCAGCACACCACTCAGCGTCTGGTAAAACTCTACCGGAAGACAGTCTATCCCCGGTGACTTACCCTTATTGAGCTGACCAATTGCCACCTATAATTCCTCCTCTGTAATAGGGCTATCCACCATCACAGACTGATCCTCACTCAAATTTGGCATGACAATCTTATCAAAAAAGACTCCTTTTCATATCAACTGGAGTCGGGAATTGATCCTCCCGATGTAAAGTATCATAAAATGTCCTAAAACCCTTGCATATCTCACCCTTTTTAATAATATGTTCACCATTGTCATGATGCCTACCCCCGGAGCACCAGGCCAGGCCCAGCACCCCCGGGAGCAGGCATCACGCTCCCGGGTAAAAGCCCAGCGGCCCTTTATAGGGGCTCTTTGGACTCTGTCCTGGCGCCATAGGCGCCAGGCTCATAAAGGGAAGTGTTTGGTGCACTTACCTGAAGCAGACCATTCTGCACACTCACCTGATGCAGACCATGCTGCATGAAGAACCAAGCCAAATGAGGCTTAGGAGGGACTATTTTTCTGAAGGAACTATTTTGTTACTTGGGTGGGGCTGTGGAAGAATACTCACCTGGAACTTCTTCCAAGGCTATTTAAGCCACACCCGGACAGCCACACGTGCTTCGCGTTGTTCTGCATCCCAGCAGCTGAACGCTCACCGTGTCTGCTCCTGCACCTGGACTCCAGCCACGCCCGCCTCGAACCTGGAACACCTGTAAGAGAATAAGAGAAGAGAAAGGTGAAAACCAAGAACTATTTCAACCTTCTTACCTGCATCCGTAATCTTCACGCCAGCATTCCTGAAGGAAGACTTCCATTTAAAAGCACCGCGTTGCTCGCTGCAGCGCCGCGCTTTACTCACCTGTTCCCGAGACGCCGCCCGGCTCCATCGCGGCTCTCGGTGCCGGTCGCCACATCTCTGCACCGCACCTAAGGGAGAGAAGAAGAGACAAAAAGTGAGCCAGGGAACACAAGAGGAAAGCCGGATTTTCAGCCATATTACTTACCGGCTATTCTTGGTGAGCCATTCCACTTCTCGGGTCAGCGCTACATCTCTGGCAGGTACCGCACCCCGGCCCCTATGGGGAAAGGACAAAAGACATTACTGGGGAATTATAAAGACATTTAGAGGGATCGCCCTCATCACTGACTCACCGGATTTTACCCCGGCAATTTAACCCTTCAACGCATCGCCTTTGTTCTGCACCTGAAATAAAGGACAGAAAAAGACAACATAAAAGGAGGCTCACACTTCAACTTTTGCATCTTCCTACTTACGACGTATCGCTAAGTAAAGTCAAGTGGATTTGCCAGCGCCATTCAGAAAACCAGTGAAGTAACTGGACGAACGCGCGTCACGCTTGAAGAGGCCACAGCAACCCAGACCAGACCAGTGCCTCCGTGGGAGCCAGGTGAGCGTTACAGAACGCGAAGCCTTCCCACAAATTCCCACCCAGGCGCTATGGAAACTTCCGAGACTGACCAGTTGGCCCAACTACTGGGGGAATTACGGGCCGAAGTACACGCCGCTCGTCAAGAGACTAATGCTCTCAGGAGGGAAGTGATTGTAACAAAGGAAAGAGCTGATGACCTGGCTAGACAGCTTTTGCAAGGTCAAGCTGGACAAACTCCTTTACCCGGTTCTGGAGGGAACCCCGCTCCTGTGCTTTCCAGTAACGCGGTGCAGATTAATCTACCTGGAAACATGCCGCTGGCCCCACCCGAACACTTTGCTGGGGACCCCAAACGATTCGCTGTATTCATGAATCAGTGTCATTTGCATTTCCTGTGCAGACCTGGGGCCTTCCCGAATGACCAGACCAAGGTAGCCTTTGTATTGTCATATCTCAGCGGCAGTGCTGCCGATTGGTCAGTTCCATTGGTAACTCAAGATGACCCAATTCTTCGTGATTTTCAAAGATTTCAAGCAAGCATGGAAAGGTTATTTGCTCGTCACTCCCAGGGGAAGGCTCTAGATGACAAGCTTCTATCTCTGCGACAGGGCAATCAAGACCTCCTTTCCTACATTGCAACCTTTAATAGACTAATTGTGGAAACTGGGTGGCCAGAGGATAAAAGAATCACGTTATTTTATCGAGGTCTATGCGGAGAACTTAAAGATGTCCTGGCCCAAGTTGTAAATCCGCCCCAAGAGGGCTCTGAATATATAGACTTAGTGGTCCAATTGGATCACAGACTGCAAAACAGAAAAGCAGATCGGTCCAAGTTTGAGACCCGGGTGTTCGTCAAGACCCACGCTAACCTCAAGGGGGCTGAAGCCTCAGAGCCAATGCAAATCGGAGGAGTTAAAGGACCTTTAACGCAAAAGGCACGTGAAAGAAGACGGCAGATGCACTTATGTCTTTATTGTGGATCCTCTGGACACTTTCTACGAGATTGCCCGGCAAGGCCGCCCAGGAAGGTGGTAGGAGCCGCTGAAAAAATCCATGAAACCTCTGTATCGGGAAACGACCCCGCCCGACAAGCGTAGGGGTCCGCTTGCCGAGCTTGAAAACAAACTCTCAGACCTCGCATTTCACTGTGCCAATGGTCCTCGTAGATCCGGAAAAGCCTAAGCGGTTGCATGCAATAAAGGCATACATCGATAGTGGGGCTATAGGAAACTACGTGGATCGTGAATTGGTCTCCAGGATTAACCTCCCCCTGCGTCCTAAAACCAGCAAAGATGTCCTCACCACAGTCGATGGAACCGAAATTGCCTCGGGACCGGTAACACATTCCACAGCTGAGGTAACACTTATAGGTCCAGACAGCCATCGGGAGGCAGTTGTGTTTGATGTAATCAAGGCTCCACAGTTTCAGGTTATACTCGGAATCCCTTGGTTAGAGACACATAATCCTCGAATTGATTGGCGAGCGAAGAGAATAACCTTTCCAGAGTGTGCACGAACCTGCTACCCAGAAAATCTGAAGGTCAGTCTAGCATCAGTAACCTCTGGCTCCATGCAACTACCTCCGGAATACCAAGACTTCCAGGATGTCTTCCAAAAGGAACAGGCCAACACGTTACCTCCTCACAGATCGTACGATTGCCAAATCGATCTGGTGCCCGGTGCACAACCCCCTTGTAGCAGGATTTATGCCCTTACTGAGCCGGAGAATCTGCATTTGAGACAATATTTAGATCAATACCTAGCCAATGGTTTAATTCGCCCGTCAAAGTCTCCGGCATCCTCGGCTTTGTTCTTCGTGCCAAAAAAAGAAGGCGACCTTAGAACTTGTATCGATTACCGCGCATTGAACCAGATAACTGTTAAAAATCGTTACCCTCTGCCTTTTGATCCCTGAACTCCTTGACCAGGTGAAGGACGCTTGCATGTACACCAAGTTAGATCTCCGGGGGGCTTATCATCTGGTACGAGTTAAAGAAGGCGACGAATGAAAAACGGCCTTCCGTACAAAATATGGACTATTCGAATACCAGGTGATGCCTTTCGGGTTGTGCAACGCGCCTGCTGCTTCCCAATTCTTCATGAACGATGTCCTTCGGGAACTCATTGACGTCTGTGTTGTCGTGTATATCGATGACATTCTGGTGTACTCCTCTTCAGAATCTGATCACAGAAAACATGTCAGGGCCGTCCTTGAGAAATTGCGCCAGCACAAACTGTTTGCAAAGCTGGAAAAATGCGTTTTACATACCACCGAGGTTGAATTTCTTGGATTCATCCTGACACCTAAAGGGGTCCGAATGGACTCACGGAAAGTGGATGCCATCCTCAAATGGCCATCACCTAGTTCGGTGAAAGGTGTCCAAAGCATGCTTGGTTTTGCCAATTTTTATCGCAGGTTTATCCCAGAGTTTTCACGGGTGGTGCAACCCATCACTGCACTCTTGCGGAAGAATAAACGTTTTGAATGGACCGAGGAAGCTGAACAGGCCTTTCAGGAATTAAAAGCTAAATTTACGTCCGCACCTATCTTGAAACATCCGCGTCCTGATCTCCCATATATAGTCGAAACCGATGCATCCAGCTTAGCCATGGGAGCTGTCCTGTCTCAGAGAGACCCCGAAACAAACCAACTGCACTCCGTAGCATTTTGGTCCAGAAAGTTCTCGCCGCCGGAGATAAATTATGCAATCGCCGATAAGGAATTATTAGCCATTAAGTCCGCCTTTAAGGCTTGGCGGCATTATCTTTTTGGCGCCAGGCATACCATCACCGTGATCACTGATCACCGAAATTTACAATATTTAAAAACTGCCAAGGCTCAGTCTTCACGACAGCTCCGATGGGCTTTATTCTTTGCGGAGTTCGATTTTGTAATTACCTACCGTCCTGGCTGTAAGAATGGCAAAGCGGACGCGCTATCTCGAATTGGAATGGGAAATATGGACACAAACTCAGAACCTGTGCCGATAATTCCCGAACAAAGAATCTTGGGGATAACCACTTTACAAACCCTTGAAGACATTCAAGCACGGGTAAAACTATTCCTGGACTCTTCAGCCTTGCAGGATTGGATCAAAAGGGGGTCTGCCTTTTCAATCAACGATGGCTTACCTTACTTCCAAGGACGTTTATTTTTGCCAATCGGAGGGTAATTGGAAGGACATTTTATGGGTGGCTGAATATGCATACAATAACTTGATACACTCTGGAACTGGTCAGAGCCCCTTTTATACCCTATATGGACATCACCCTCGTACTTCAGACCTGGACTCACCTTTGAGCCTTGAAATGCCCGCAGTCGACCATTTGCATTCTACGATTACTCAAGCCTTCAAGGATGCTACTGCACACTTACAACATGCGAAAGAGAAATACAAAAAGAATGCAGATCTGCATCCAAGGAGGCGCCTCCATACCAAATAGGGGATCAAGTATGGTTGGCTACCAAACCCTTATCACTCAAGGGACCTCGGACTTTTAATCCAAGGTATTTAGGCCCTTACTCAATCAAAGTTATAATTAACCCAGTGGCAGTCAAACTAGATCTACCAGCTAACATGCAGATTCATCCCGTCTTTCATGTGTCGCTTTTGAAACCAGTGCAACCAGGAACCAGATTAATAAAGCCACCAGAACCAATCCAGATAGATGGGGAGCCTGAATTCGAGGTGAAGAACATTTTGGACTCTAAGATCTCAAAATCAAAACTTTTCTATCTAATTGATTGGAAGGGGTACGGGCCTCAGGAAAGATCTTGGGAACCCAGCGACCACATTCATGCACCTCGGCTAGTAAAAAGGTTCCGTCGGAATTTCCCGAACAAACCGAAACCTCCTGGGGAAATGGCCTTGGGAGGGGCCTTGGGGGGTGGGGTGGGAGTGCTGTCATGATGTCTACCCCCGGAGCACCAGGCCAGGCCCAGCACCCCCAGGAGGAGGCATCATGCCCCCGGGTAAAAGCCCAGCGGCCCTTTATAGGGGCTCTTTTGGCTCTGTCCTGGCGCTGTTGGCGCCAGGCTCATGTTGGACATCAGTCCTGGCGCCCAGGCTCATAAAGGGAAGTGTTTGGTGCACTTACAAGAAGGAGACCATGCTGCACACTCACCTGATGCAGACCATGCTGCATGAAGAACCAAGCCAAATGAGGCCTAGGAGGGACTATTTTTCTGAAGGAACTATTTTGTTACTTGGGTCGGGTTGTGAAAGAATAGTCACCTGGAACTTCCTCCAAGGCTATTTAAGCCACACCCGGACAGCCACACGTGCTTCGCGTTGTTCTGCATCCCAGCAGCTGAATGCTCACCGTGTCTGCTCCTGCACCTGGACTCCAGCCACGCCCGCCTCGAACCTGGAACACCTGTAAGAGAAGAGAAAGGTGAAAACCAAGAACTATTTCAACCTTCTTACCTGCATCCGGAATCTTCACGCCAGCATTCCTGAAGGAAGACTTCCATTTAAAAGCACCGCGTTGCTCGCTGCAGCGCCGCGCTTCACTCACCTGTTCCCAAGATGCCGCCCGGCTCCATCGCGGCTCTCGGTGCCGGTCGCCACATCTCTGCACCGCACCTAAGGGAGAGAAGAAGAGACAAAAGGTGAGCCAGGGAACACAAGAGGAAAGCCGGATTTTCAGCCATATTACTTACCGGCTATTCTTGGTGAGCCATTCCACTTCTCGGGTCGGCTCCACATCTCTGGCAGGTACCGCACCCTGGCCCCTATGGGGAAAGGACAGAAGACATTACTGGGGAATTATAAAGACATTTAGAGGGATCGCCCTCATCACTGACTCACCGGATTTTACCCCGGAAATTTAACCCTTCAACGCATCGCCTTTGTTCTGCACCTGAAATAAAGGACAGAAAAAGACAACATAAAAGGAGGCTCACACTTCAACTTTTGCATCTTCCTACTTACGACGTATCGCTCAGTAAAGTCAAGTGGATTTGCCAGCGCCATTCAGAAAACCAGTGAAGTAACTGGACGAACACGCGCCCCTGCATCAGAAGCAGGATGGAGAGTTCATCCTTCCAAACCATAAGGTGAGCTTAAACCGGGGGTTTTGGAGGAAGTCAGAGGAGAACGAAGGGGGAAAGGGGGGAGCAATCACATTATTCAGCAGACAGTTAATCCCCTTTCTCATCTGCAGAAGGATATTCCTACAGGCCAGACAAGCAAGATTTGGGGGTCCTGTTCAATCGGTGGTCCGAATTCCACGCATCACGCTTGAAGAGGCCACAGCAACCCAGACCAGACCAGTGCCTCTGTGGGAGCCAGGTGAGTGTTACAGTCATCCACCAATTTTTGAACAAAGGAGGTATCCGTTAGACCCCGCAACCTGTTTGCCAGCAGTTTCCCTTTTTTGTCACCTTGCTCTCAGAACTTTTGCTTCATAAAGAACATGCCCTTTTCATATTGGACATGCCCTTTTCATATTGGACATCCATTTTTTGCTTGAGTAGTTCTTTGAGTCTTCCCACCACTATCCTATAATCAACACTCTTAGATACTGCATCATTTTTCTGTGCTTTCTTCAATTCCCTTTCCAATTTCTGACGCTCAGTCAAGCTCTTTTTCCTAACCCGGGATGTAATATTCATCAGTTCCCCCCGCACAGTCGCCTTATAACTTTCCCAAACCATGACATCACAAGCCGAGCCTATTTCGAAACTTAAGAAGGTAGTTAACACATACAACAGTTTACAGTTGTATTCATTAAATCGAAACTAAGTGGTATATTTGAAGTCATATTTTAATTCAATAATTTATAGAAAAGATACATTTTGAGTTAAGAAATGATGGGACAACCCCATTCATTTGGTACAATAAAACATTCACACAATGTCTAAAAAGAGAGAAGGACTGTTTAGTCGTGACACATTGATTTGTATGTTATGATATCAAATATCTAGTAGCTTTGAATGGATATAATGATCTATGCAGAAAAAAGATCTTCCACTTGCAATGATCCTTATGCCCTATTATGAGGCAGTTATTTCGTCAAGCTAGTAGTTGTTACACTAGATGGTTAGGTAGAACTCGACATGTTTCAGTTCTCTGGTGATTCTGGGAACTTTCTTCAGGAGTAGTGTCACTGTATCTAAATCATTCCTTACAGTAAAAACAAACATTAGTAAGAGGTGTATTTAATACATTTATCATCGGATATCAGTTCCTATTACTGGTATTGCATGGCGGGTTTGGATCTGCCTACTGCAACTGTTGATATGAAACAGAAAAACAGAAAGAAAAGGATATGAATATTCCAAATAGTTCTGTAATTTCAATTTACAAGACAGGGCTAGGAAAATTAATTACCTAGTCTTGTCAGAGGTGAGTGGCTTATGAGGAGGTAGGGATCCTGAATTAAGCAGGTTTTCGATCTCCTAGGTCTGTTGATAACTCGAAGTTGAGTTATGTTACGACCTGCAAAGTTAATATGCATATTTTAGTGAAGGTTACTAACAGGTTGGCTCCAGTCTTGTAGGAATGTACATTGAGAGGACAGTAGATCAAGGCTTACCTCCTAGCATGAGATATTGGAACTTCAAAGGTCGTTCTATATATAGAAGGGCTTCGAATGTTCAGGCCGCGTCTATTTGTTTGTCTTATGCTAGGCGGGTGGGAACGGAATGTTCTCATAAGTCAAAATCTGTAGTGGGAGCAAGAGCCTAGAAAAAACGGCAATTGGATCTATTATAGCGTTAAGTTTAGCTGTAAATTAGTAGTTTATTGATAGCAAGTGCGGATTCACTTCTTAATTGTAAGTCGCTTACCTGTATTAGTAATCAGGTGATGTTCGGCTCGTATGTGGCTTAGGGCGGGTGTGTCCGCATTCCTTTAGTTTTCAGAATGCGGTCGGTTCAATTTAGGGTCTGTGTAGATGAGATCCACTATTGAATCTGTAAAAAGGACGAGAGTGGGCATTTTAATAACTCTAAACGTTTTCGTAGCGACTGGCGTGATTCGTTCGTATCGCGTTGATAAGGTCTATATTGATTTTCAATTGATTTAAAAGGTTAGGAAACGGCGAGTTACCTGTTTTAGTTGATCTTTGCACTAGCTTCCTTCCTTTTCTTGTGTCCTCTGCCCGGCACTGTCTCGATCGTAGATGCCATCTTGGGTAGGGGGTTAGATATAAGCTCACTGGTCCTTTTTTAGTTTTTATTAGTGCTGGTGAAATTATTACAGAACTATTTGGAATATTCATATCCCTTTTCTTTCTGTTTCATATCAACAGTTGCAGTAGGCAGATCCAAACCCGCCATGCAATACCAGTAATAGGAACTGATATCCGATGATAAATGTATTAAATACACCTCTTACTAATGTTTGTTTTTACTGTAAGGAATGATTTAGATACAGTGACACTACTCTGAAGAAAGTTCCCAGAATCTCCAGAGAACTGAAACATGTCGAGTTCTACCTAACCATCTAGTGTAACAACTACTAGCTTGACGAAATAACTGCCTCATAATAGGGCATAAGGATCATTGCAAGTGGAAGATCTTTTTTCTGCATAGATCATTATATCCATTCAAAGCTACTAGATATTTGATATCATAATATACAAATCAATGTGTCACGACTAAACAGTCTTTCTCTCTTTTTAGACATTGTGTGAATGTTTTATTGTACCAAATGAATGGGGTTGTCCCATCATTTCTTAACTCAAAATGTATCTTTTCTATAAATTATTGAATTAAAATATGACTTCAAATATACCACTTACAGTTTCGATTTAATGAATACAACTGTAAACTGTTGATATGTGTTAACTACCTTCTTATGTTTCGAAATATTGACCCACCCCCAATAAAAGGTAGAACGACTACTTAGGTAGTTCTATTGGGCTTCCCTAAAGATGTATATTGATCAGAAGCCGAGCCAACATTAATTGCAAAGTAATTCTTCGTGAAACCCTCCAGAGAGTACGCTAACCCCTGTACTTGTAATATATAAGTTTTAAGTCGCCACTTAGAAAACCCCGACCTCTCCTGTCCTATACTCGACTGCATCGTCCTCAGAGAGTGGTCCGAAATACTTCTTTCCTTAATAGTCACATCCTGTAATTTGCCAGCTAACCTATCGGTAATAAGAAAATAATCAATCCCCGTGAGAGTCATGCACCGGCGAGTAAAAGAATTCCCTCTCCTCCGGGTGAACAAACCTCCAAGCATCAATTAAATCCAGGCTATCCATAAACTCTTTAAAGGTCCTACTTGCGCTCTCAGCAGTATATCTACATTGTGCCGAACGGTCCATTTTCCCGTCAACCACACAATTGAAATTGTCCCCCAAAATCATACATTCCCCGCCCATCTCTCTCAAAAGTAAGGACAGTTTCCCAAAGAAAGGACTACCACTACTACACAGAACATAAATGGAACCTATCTTGATTAGTTAATCTTCATATTTGATATCAATAAGAAGTACCCTTCCATCCTATCCATCACTACCTTTTCCACCTGAAGCAGCAGATCTTTGCGCAGTAGTACACCCACTCCCCTTGATTTAGAACTGTGGCAATTTTGAAAGGTCTTAGTATACCATCTATTTTTGAGCATATGTACTGAATCATCCAACAAATTAGTTTCTTGAATAAGGGCAATATTTATCTTTTCCCCTCTTCAGCCTATTCAGTACCTCTTTCCTTTTCCTTGGCATGTTAAGGCCTTTAACATTCCAGTAACATACCCTCAGAGCACCCATCGACATGCGCTATAAAACCCAGAACTATCCATACTGTTCCAGAACATGTTCAATTCAAAGGATGAAAGGGGGAAGCGAATAGACTGAGTTGTGTAAACACTACAAGACAACACACAACAAACACACCAAACCCATGAACAAACATATAGTAAACTCAACAGCACACCCTGCAAAACTGTAAGGTGATGGTGAGTGCATTTATTTATGTTATGTTATGTTACTTTACATTTATATAGCACCTTATGTACCATTGGGATGGTCTGAAGGCGCTGGTAGGTTGAAAGCCCTCGGGAACCGAAGTGCAGGTCAGTAGAGAGAATAGAGAGAGTCAGAAGGTGCGTGTGAGCACCGGATATGTGTGCAGCTGGTGTGGCATTCATGTGATAGCTGCTTCTTAGTGGTAGGTGTGGAGGTTGCGAGATCAAGAGCATGGGTTCATTCTGACAGGTTGTTATCCAGATCGATTTTGGCTGCGTTCCTGAGGAGAGCGCATAGGCTGGAGGGTGTGTAACCAGCAGTGTTTAGTTAGGGTGATGGGGAGTGTGAGGCAATGATGGTATGAGAACAGCTATACCGAATGGTGTCATAGTATCGCTGTGTTCTATTTGAGTGGTGGTGTAAAGAAGAGAGGAAGCGTGGAGAAGAGAATATGGTGGTTTACTTTAGGTGCTTGAGATCGAGCCCACTCCAATATTTTCATGTACTCCATCCGTTCCATGTACTCTGACTGTTCCATGCATTACGACCGTTTCAAGTACTCCAAAACCGTTTCTTTCAATGCTCTTTCAAACGTTCCATGCCCTCCAAACCATTCCATTTAAGTCACGCCATTCTATGCACTCCAGTCCGTTCCAAGCACTCCAGTCCGTTCCATGCACTTCAACCCCTTTTATGCACTCCAACCATTTTATGCACTACTCCTTTAATTCGTTCTACCCACGTTATCCTTTCTCCATGCATCATCCATCCACATACGTCATCTTCACACGTTCCACCCACTTCATCCGTTCCACCCACTTCACTGGTTCCAAACACATCACCCGTTCATCCACCTACTTCATCCGTTCTACCATTTCACCTGTTCCACCCACTTTATCCATTGTACATCAGTTCACCCGTTCCGTCCACATACTTCACGCATTCCGTCCACATGGTTCACGCGTTCCGTCCACATGCTTCATCCGTTCTACCCAGTTCATCCGTTCCTCTCACATACTTCACCTGTTCCAACCTCATACTTCCTCTGTTCCAACCACATTTTTCATTTGATCCATCCACTTCACCCGTTCCATCCATATACTTCAATCGTTCTATTCAGTATATTTGACCCATTTTGTCCACATACTCCACCCGTTCCTTCCTCATACTTTAACCGTCTCGTCCATATACATCACCCATTCTTCCAGATCCATCCTCCGTTCCTACCACCCATTTCACCCGTTCCCTCCAACCACTTTGCCCGTTCCCTCCAACCACTTTGCCTGTTCCATCCACATGCATCATCCGTTTGCTCCACACTCTACACCCGCTCTGCACTCTACACCCGCTCCGCACCCGCACCATACCCTACATCGGCTCAACACCATCACACCATACATCCGCTCAACACCCTAAATCTGCTCAACACCCTACATCCGCTCCACTCTATTATCCACTCACACCCTACATCCACACCACACTTATCTGCTCCACGCTCTCATCTGCTCCATGCCCTCATTCATTTTGCGCTCTCATCCGCTCTGCGCACTCATCCGCTCCACCGACTTCATCCGCTCCACTCACTTCGTTCATTCATCCTGCATTATCGGTTCAGCCTATGTCACTTGTCGCACGCACTCGATCCGTTCCGTGCTCGCCATCTGTCCCATGCACTACCCCGTCTGCTGTACTGGAATCGTCTATTCTGTACTTTCCATTTATACCATACTCATACATTCCATGCCATCTGTCTGTGCACTTATCCGTCTCCTGTATTCATCTTTCCATCCTCTTCACTTTATTCCTTTCGTTCATTGCAATCATTTCATCCATTTCATTTACTTCAACCGCTTTACTGCTTTCGTACAACCTATTCTTTTATCCACTTCACTGCTTTGATCTACTTTATTCATTCTATTCTGTTTGTCCTTTTTAGTTTACATTAGAGATTATTATTTTTCAAATTCTCGCTTGGGTCTTGTTGTATTATTTGTTTTATTGTTATTCAAGGTCTAGTAGTTTGCGTTAGTTGAATTGTTGTTATCCACTTTATTCCTCATGTCCACATTGATCCTCTTGCCCATTACATTTATTTGGTCCATTTCATTAATTTCAGCCACTTTACTGCTCTCGTACAACTTATTCTTTTTATCTACTTTGCATGTTTTTTTTCTCATTCTATTTTTTGTCCTTTTTAGCTAACCAATAGTGGTTATTAGTTTTCGATTTCTCGCTCGGATCATGATGCTGCATTGCTATTTATGATCAAGCATTTGGCAAAGTCATTGCGATGCTGTTATCCAGTTTGGGTTAGTTTCTTCGGGGTCTGTTTTAGAGGAAGAGCCAAGTTTTCAGTAATTTGCGGAAAGACATGAGGCCTTCAGTGAGTCAGATGCGGGGTGGGAGTGTGTTCCACAGCGTGGGGGCCAACGCTGAGAATGATGATCCGCGTAACCTGACTGAGTTTGTTTTTGGTATGACTAGGAGGCCGGCTGAGCTTGATCTTAGCGTATGTGCAGGGTGATAGGGTTTTAGTTTGTCTTGAAGATATTGAGATCCGGTTTTATGCATTGCTCGGTGAGAAATGCATAAGGTTTTGAAGGTCATCCTTCAGGCAACCGGAAGCCAGTGCAGAGTTTTGAGGGCTGAGGAGATGTGGTCTCTCGGGCCAAGCGCTAGTAGCAGTTTGGCTGCAGCGTTTTGTGCTCTTTGTAGTTTGGTCAGTTGGTATGCGTGGACTCCGAGGTAGAGGGAGTTAGCGTAGTCCAGTCTTGATATAACAATTGATTTGGCCGCAGAGAGTCTGTTGGGAAGGGAGAGGTATGGACAAATGCGTTAAGAGTTTTAAGGTGGTAGTGGCAGGACTTTTAGATGTTGACTTGGCGCGAGAGTGTTAGGTCAGAGTCTAGGGTGCATCCAAGGTTTTTTACTGAAGTAGAGGGAGTCGGTGAGTTGCCCATGGCAGATGGCCAGGGTAGTGGGTGTGGAAGAATTTCGGTGTTGCCACATACCATGATTTCGGTTTTGGAGGAGTTTAGCAAGAGGTGGTTTGTGGTCATCCAGAGCTGTATGTCGAGGAGGCAGGAAGCAAGGTCAGGTCGGCCTTTGGGTTTTGAGTTCAGGATTTTTAGAATTAGTTGAGTGTCATCATCATAGTTGTAGCACAGGATGTTGTGTGAACAAATTGTTCGTGGGAGGGTGGCCATGTAGAGATTGAACATGAGGGCTGATAGGCATGCTCCTTGTGGAACTCCTGTGTCGACTTGTCGGGCTTGGGAGGAATATGTGGAGAGTAGGGTTATTTGGTTCCTATTTTTGAGGAAGGATGCTATCCATTTGCGAGCGGTTCCACGCTCTCTGCACAGGGAGTGGAGGCGGTCAAGGAGGATTGAGTGGTTGATTGTGTCGAAGGCGGGGGAATAGATCAAGAAGGATTAATGCGGTGCATCCCGCAGTCTGCTGTGTTTTTAAGGTCATCCCAGATTGAAGTTACGGTGGTTTCAGTTCCGTGTGGGGCTCTGAAACCTGATTGAGCCTGGTCTAGGAGATTGTTGGTTTCGACAAAGGCATTTTGTTTGGGAGTAAGCGGTTCGGTCGATGAGTTTGGCAAGGAACCTTGTGTTTGAGATGGGGCGGTAGTTTTTGGGCTTGAGAGGGTCGAGGGAAGGTTTTTTTATTGAAAATCCAAAGTCTTGAACTGCAATTGCCCCAGAACCCACACCCAATACGTATTCAGTGATAACAAATAACAATATCCTTTCCCATATTACCCTTAACAATATATACAAAGAACTTCAAACCAGTATGAAGACCATGAGTAACCCTCCATTTCCCCATCCGAAACCCAATACCATTTCAAAGCCAGCATTAGTGAGGCTAAAAGGTGTGCGACCCAGTATCTACATCCCAAACCCGACAACTTCTAATACCATAGACCCAACAGTAGTCTGTCATTGCAATTTAACCAACCCAAATACCCCATTCAAATACCAGTGAAAAAACATATACCCTATCCAACATTCAAGCAATGCTGATAATAACACCGCATCCCCAGCCTCACTACAATCTGCAAGGCATGCATTCAAAGCAGCCCTCCATGGCACAAAGACTTCAACTCATCTGCAATACAACCGCCCGCACCCACTAGTATAGACCAGTGAGAGATGGATGGCAAGGTAGACTACTCAACATCATACCCTTAAAATAATGGCCTTAAACTCAGTTTCCGCCTAGACCCATCAATTGGAGCTCATTATCAAACCAGATTACTACGTGGCCTATAGAGAACTAAATTCTACAGGAAGCATCAGTAGGCACCAGCAACCCCCTCCCCAACCACACTCCCGCATACCCCAGAGCCCACACTCAGAGTATGACCCACATCTTCCCCACCCCCAATCAGCGCTTAGGCCAGAGTACCCATTGTTTTAAAAAGACATATAAACACACAGTGCCAAATAGGAATGCATCACAAATCACATTTGCGAGGAAGTGTATCTGGAAGCAACCCACAGCCACAGGTCGAATTACGATACAAGTCTCTAAAAGCATGGGAAGCACTCGCGTGACCCTCGGCCCTCCCCTGAACCCATCAAACCGTATTTAAGTCATCCATGTTTTGATGTATTCTTTAACACTTAACATTTTTTCAACTAGGTTATTCTCCAGTGTACAGTGTGGATGTACTACGCTTCAGCGCCGTGTACATTAGGATTCCAATGAAAAGGAAATAAATAAATGAATGTTTTCTTTTTTGGTCCAAGGGATTAATAGTAAATGTGGGTTGATTCCTGCAGCCTAGGCCGACATCCTATAACATACACAGCCAGTTAAATATCCATAGACTTTTCTTGGTTGCCCAGACTAAACCAGCAGCCTGCTTGTTTTCCAACTATTGTGTTATCGTTGTGGAAAGAGTTTTGTTTCTCTTTTATGAGTTTTGCTGCACTGTGCATCAAGGAGAGTGTGGTAGTAAGAGGCCAGCGCCAGACAGGTACAGCCGAAGGGGAGGGTCTGCTTAGTTGCAGGCATCACCATGGCACCTGCGTCAGAGGTGTGGTGCTGAAAATGGCATCAAGGTGAGTCTTGAAGTGTTTCGAATGGGTCTCTCATAAGTGGCCGCTACACTGGAGCAATCTCCATTTCCCCGTTAATCACTTTACCTGGTTGTGCGCATCAAGGGTGCCAGATCGGGTGTCCTTCTGGTACTCCACCGGCTGGTACGGATTAATTAAGAGTGCAGAGATGGGTCTAGGATTCAAATTGCCACCAACCCCTTGGGTACCAGAGAGCAGTCATATTGGCATTGCCGCACACTTCAATTGTCCGGCCATGCCAGGTGCCAGTACATTTTCTGATGTATGACCAATTTCTGTGATTCTACTTGTGTATCTGAGTTGAGAGATGAGTAATTATTTGTTTTTAATAAATTAGTTCATATTTCTTTCCACATTTATTTTGTGTCTTGCGTAGTTTTTCCAGCACTATCACTAGCTGGGCATCTATGCAACCTATTAGGTGTGTCACTCACGTGTCGGTTATTTTCTTGTGTGCTGTATTTGGGTAGTTTTCCAAGTTCTGTATGTTTACTTTTTCTAGTTGACCCAGGTGGTGATTTGAGGACATTGGTGCCATGGCCTTTACACACTGCTCTGATGGCATCAGACCCTTCTCTTGTTAAGGCAGCAGGGACAATGGTTCTCTTTGGTGCGCCATCAGTTATCTAACTCTCAAGAAATGTTCAAACACTTGGCTATGGAGAATAGTGTTTCCCTCAATTATGAGCTATATGTTCACTGCCTTTTATTGCTAATCTTTTTGTTTTTTGGGCACATTCGCGTACCCGGATTCTGTCCCCTCTCTCCATAACCACACAGATCAATCCTGCCTCATGCGCAGACATCCATAGGAACTGGTCCAGCAACATGAAGGAAGGCGATGGGAAGGGGAGAGAAGGCTGGTGTGAGGAAGGGACTGCCATTTCTGTGCGTGTCATTTCCAGAGTTCGGAGTGAGCCACGTGAACAATCGTCAAGTAGTTCCAGTGAGCAGTCATATGTTATGTTATTTTGCATTTATATAGCGCCTTATATACCATTGGTATGGTCTGAAGGCGCTGGTAGGTTGAACGCCCTTGGGAACCGAAGTTCGGATCAGTAGAGAGAGTAGAGAGTCAAAGGTGCATGTGAGCACCGGATATGTGTGCAGCTGGTGCGGTATTTGTGTAATAGCTGCTTCTTAGCGGTAGGTGTGGTGGTTGAGAGATCAGAAGTATGTGTTCGTTCTGGCAGGATTTATCCAGACCGAATGTGGCTGCGTTAGACCTGAGGAGAACGCCTGGCTGGGGGGGTGTGTAACCAGCAGTGTTTACTTAGAATGATGTGGAATGTGCGGCAGATGTTAGTATGAGAACAGTTATACCGAATGGTGTCACAGTATCTGTGTTCCAATTGAGTGGTGGTGTAAAGAAGAGGGTAAGCGTATGATGGGTTATATGTTTCAAACGTTCCCTGCAGTCCAAACCATACTATATACGTCGCGCTAGGCACTTTCTCAATTCAACTTTATACAGGGAGGGTATTAGGCCTAATTCTAAAATCAACTTTGCACAGAGCGGTTATTAGGGAGATTGGTCGGTTCAGACGGGCACGCTATTAGACTAATAGGATATTGGGCACATTTCTTAATTCAACTTTCGCACAGAGGCTATTGGGCGCACTTCTAAATTCAACTTCTAGATTCAACTTTCACATATAAGCTATTGGGCACGCTTCTAAATTCAACTTTGCATAGAGAGGATATTAGGCACACTTCTAAATTCAACTTTCACGGAGAGGCTATTGAGCACGCTTCTGAATTCAACTTTACATAGAGAGTATACTAGAAACACTTCTAAATTCAACTTTGAGTGGGGGATATGCTACAATCACAATTCTATCTAGGTCAGGCACATGCTATCATTTATAATTTCATCTAAGTGTGGCACTTGGTAACATTATTGCACCTGTCTTATTTTGAGGCTGGCTAATCATCAATGTCTCTGGGAGTGGCACTAGTTAACATTGGCATGTGTGTTAGTATGCTATGCAGGACAACATTTACAGTCCAGTCTTGAATGGATTTAGCTTGGTGGTCGAGTCTCTCTAGGTCTGCATAGTGTGAGACTATGGCGGGTTACATTATGGAAATGTAAGGTAGAGTGGCAGGGGCTTTCTGGAGTAGAGTAATTGCTCTACACCCCACCCATGCCTCACTTACAGTTTTGTTGGTGTCTGTTCACTGCTGGCATCACTGTGGCTTCCCCTGCGGGGGAAAAATCTGAACATAAAACCAACTCACCATCAGCTCCACACAAACAATGATGAGTGTTTGGGTCATGGTTTTGCTGGCCTCGCTGGCGTCTACATAAAAGAATGAACACGCATGAGGGAGATATGTGGCCACAGAGATTCCCAATGCCAATGCCGCGAAAGTAGAGAGCAGAGAGGCGAGCGGCTGCAACCCGAAACAGTGTGTGAGCAATAATAATAAAAAAAGGAGTTGCAGGTTCCATTAGAGGGGAGTGCGTGGATACCCCCAGTGGTAAGAGAGGGGGGGGGAGGGAGGCCGAGGAGATCAGCGGTTCCCTGCATACTGACAAAGCGCAATAGAATTGATTGAAAGCCGGTCGGAGCATGATACCAGAAAGAGGAGCCCCATCAGCAGCACCTACTGCCTGTTTACAGCCATCCTGAAGTGCGCTCTGTAGTAATACGCGTACGCGGGGTTCTCACTCCTTGCGAGCCACCGACATTCATTAATCACGTGCTTCGTGACGTGAAGCAACGTGAGGCAATGTGAAAAACACCACGGCCCTTCCTCTAATGGCTCGTGTCTACAACATTGAAAATATACAGCTGCAGCAATGGATTCCAACGTCCGTTAATTCCAAATGGATGACAATTGAAATAAACGTTATATTATAATTATATTATATATATTTCAATTGGGATGAATAGCAAAATAAGACAAAATGTATCTAACCCTTTTAACTCGTAGAAATCTGTAAAAAAAAATCACAAAAATTCCAGTGCATATCCAATTGTCCACTGACAAGCCTGACTATCTTTTCTTCTTAGATGGCAACACCCTTTGAGAAGTAGATGCAGTAGCCTCCATAGGTTGCTCCAGGTCACTCCTATCATCAGCACTTTCCAGGTCACTCAAGAAGGCCTCAGTCCCCCTACTATCACTGAAGGAAAACATTCTGCCGTCCTTAACCACTCGGAAGATGGCTGGATATACATATAGTATCTGAGGTTCTTTAACTTGCCTCGTCTTTAGCAGCTTTGAACTCTCCTCTTATCTAGAACATCCCGGCTGAGGTCCCCAAATATCATCACCTTGTGACCATTCCAGGACAAGTCATGCAGTTCTCGGGCTTTTCTCAGCACCATTTCTTTAGTTGGAAAGCATAGGAACTTAACCACGAAGTGTCTGGATAGCTGGCCTTGAGCTGGTTTTGGTCCCAAACTTCGATGTGCCCTCTCCAACTCAAGATGTATCTTGGGGTCCTGTTTGAGCACAGAGACCAGCACTTTTTCAATAAATTCCATGGATTTGCCTCTCTCCATGTCTCCAGGAAGGCCAGCCACCCTCGCATTGTTCTGCCTTGAAAAATGTTCCTGCTCAGAGAGTTTCAAAAACAATCTATCATTTCTTGATTGCAGGCCTTTAATCTGGCTTTCCATCCTTTCCACTGTGTTATCCATACCATTCAAATGGGTCTCAACTCTGTTAAAGTTTGAAGTTAGTTCAAAGTATCTTTCCTCTGCACTAGACATCTAGTCTTTGATCTCATTCACATCCAGAGTCAGTTTAGTAAGCATGTCTAGAATGTTATCCCTTCTCTCATCTAAAGTCTTCTCACCATCCCCTTTCTGTCTCTTTGTGGGTTGTTTTGTATCGGGCGAGACTGGTTCAGCCATAGTGAAGAGTAGGGAATCAGTTCAGGTGCAGGAGCTCAGCCTTCAGGCAGCCATCCCTGAAGCTGACCGTTCTAGAATCCCTACTAATGTATTTTTATATGAAGGAATCCATAAGTTTAAGGAGTTCGATTCATGGATTCCATGGGGAAACCCCTATTGGGTCTGCCCCCAATAGGCTTGCCAAGTTAGCAGGAGAAGACAAGAAAAGCAAGGGAGGCAACCTTGAGAGACCTTCCCACTGAGGAGAAATCCAGAGTCTCTGAAAGAAAGAAAGGCCTCAAGCCTAATCTTCCACTCAGAAGAGTTCCTGTAAAAGAGAATCTCCAGGTCACCCCTATGACCCCACCACCAGCTGAGGCTGAGCTGGTAACAAAAGAATCCCCTGAGGAAGCATCTACTGATTAGTCAGATGCAGGAGGTTCAACCCTGTCTTGAAGATCTGTATCCCAGCGACCATCATGATCTGCAGACTTTGCTTGCATAAGCTGGACCCTCTAGGACAGAGTTCAGTGAGGGGCAAAGAGGATCACTCTCTTGAAGGTCTGCGTCCGCAGGCAGCTTCTCAGAGTGAATGACAGGAACCTGGGAAACATGGCCTTTACTGGGAGGATGGCCTCCTCTATAGGGAACCTGCAGAATCCAGAGACTTGTGGTACCCCAAGAGCAGAGGTCCACATTTCTACATTTCTGGCTGGTCATTTGAGTTCTAAAAGGACCAAAGAGACTTTCATTGTGCATCTACTGGCCAAAGATGGGAGCAGAAGTAGAAAAACATTGCAGGAGCTGTCATACTTGCCTGTTATCTGGCAATAGTGGATCCAAGAATGTGGTATCTTTAGTGCCCCTCCCAGCTATGGGAGTCCCTTTTGAGAGGGTGGGGATTGACATTGTTGGTCCAGTAGACCCTCCAACTTCCTCCGGCAACCAATTTATATTGGTTGTAGTGGACCATGCCACTAGATACTGAGAAACCTTAGTGTGTCCTCACTGGTATCCTTTGCTCAGGTAGCCAGTGAAAGGTCATCGCTTTTGGATCCCGACCCTGGGGGTGGAGGAGATTTGGGGGATGGAGGGAGGTTGTCCTTAGTTGAGACACAGTATTCCCCATTCCCATTTCACAATAAACCTTCTGTTCCAGAAGGCTTTATAGGGTACTGTCAAACCCCATCCTTAAATGACCCTCAGACATACCATCAGTATAGATGGACAAGAAAGAGATCCATAAGGAGGACACCTACTTATATGAGAAGATTAGACCCACATTCACCTCCTCTTGTTAATACATGAAAATGTCAGAATGCACCCTCCCCTCCCCCTGCCTTTGTAAATTATCATTCTGCCCATCTTTCACACACATAAACTGTCCCACATTAATATTCCTTTAAGACTGGGAAGAGGCAACTGGGAGTAATGCACACTTACATTAGTGCACACCACTATGGTACTGAGACGAGGAAGAGGACTGTGAAGCACTACTGCAATGGTCAGGCAAGTCCCACTAATGAGGCTAATTGTGGTCAGGCAAAGGACTTGCACCTGCAGCCATCTGAGTGGCTACAAGTGCATAAAAAGAGAGGCAGGCGAGAGAAAGGAGAAACCCGCCTGAGAAGGAGGACGTGGCAACCCGATGTAGGGCAGTCTGGAGAGGGGCCGGTGAAAAGGATGCTGAGCACTGCAGAAGTGCAAGAAAGACGCAGAGGCCAGAACGGGCCACCAGAGGATCAAGAGCCTTGCAGAACCTCTGCACAGCTATAGCTGTGGGACACAGAAGACTCCTGGACGTCGCAGATCACAGAAGCAGATTTTGGAAGAGGGGAGCGCTGCTCCCCGGAGCTTCGGGCAAGTGAAGGGGGAACGAGAGAAAGGCGGATATTAAACCAAAGGCACCCGGGGGAGAGGCCGCAGACCGGTGAGTGACAGAGGGAACACTCATGCCGGGGTTCTCCATGGGCTGGATTTGGGCAGAGGAAGATGCGGCACGAATGAAAGCTTGTAATGAATGGGTCAGGAGACCAAATAGAAGATTATTGAATACAGAAAAAGCAGTAAAGTACTTTATTGAATACCAAACTAAGGAAAAGATATGCTAAGTGCATTATGAACACAGTGAAAATAAAGTAACTAGCATTGGTGTAGCATGTGAAAGTATGAGCCAAGTGAAAGCCAGTAATGAGCTTGTAAAGCAAGTGAAAAGCAAAGTACTATTGGATAGTGTGAAAGCAAGGTGGTGACAAGGAATAAACACCACCAAGTGAACTGTGTGAAAGTTACGTTGTGGCAGAGTAAAGAAACCGAATTGACTGTGAATTGAAAAACTGGTTTAAAGAAGAAGAGAAAACCTGTGTTGGCCGTAAGGTCTGAAGGATTGTCTCAAATACAATTTGGGCAAGGAGAATCAGAAATAAAATCTAAGCTCGGGGAGACTTAAGGTATGGAAAACATGTTATGATAAAGCCCAGAGACTGGAAAAGAGAAGCAGAATTGAAGGGCGACCAACAGTACAGGTTCATAAGAGAGAGAACACAAGTGAGTGAACAAGCCCTTTTTGTGAAGGGAACCAAGGAAAACAAGTGAATATAACAAAGTGCCAAGGGTTCTCGGTTGCCTGACCTGTAATGGGTGGACTGTGTGGTCAGATAACTGCGCCTAGCCCGAGTAACCCTTAATTGGACAGAACCAAAGGGAAGTCCGGACACTGAAGTTCTTGTGACTATCAAGTGTTAGAGTGATTAAAGATAGGAACACGTTATGTGAACTGTTAAAAAGCTTGAACAGTTGGTTTGGAATACATATGGAAAGCTAAGAGAATTGAATTGACTGTGAAGCTAGAAGGGCTGCCGCCTTCTTG
Organism: Ambystoma mexicanum; assembly: GCF_040938575.1. NCBI lineage: Eukaryota > Metazoa > Chordata > Amphibia > Caudata > Ambystomatidae > Ambystoma > Ambystoma mexicanum. The sequence goes on along the minus strand of NC_090932.1, from coordinate 1,133,282,179 downwards.
GGGAAGGGAACATCTGAGGTCTTTTTGTGGAACTGTGTTGAAGTTGGGGAAGCTGAAATGCAAGCTAGGAGCTGGAAGAAGATCAGAACTATATTAAGAACAGTTTCTTTGGTTGCTGACATCCCTACACATTGTATATCTTGAATTGTGAGGGCAAGTATAGGTTTTGGACAGAGATGTACTGTTGAGCTGACCTTAATGACACAGACTATCCTTAGTTTCTTTAGGGAAATCGCACCTTGGCGCATAGGGCAAGTTAGGCCTTACTCCATCCTGACATTTGAGAAATAAACCATTTTATTTTAGTAATTTGAATCTCTTTGTGTGTCTTACTTCATGATGCCTTCATAATACCTTGATTCCATACCAATGAGAACTTACTGCTCAGGCAGTGAGTGGCTAAGGCCCTACTTGGTATTTTTACCAGAGTATGATTTCCTAAGGATTTGTATCCGACAGGGGATCACATTTTATGTCCCACTACATGCAGGCTATGTGGAACACCTGTGGGGTCACCTACACCTTCTCTGCAGCCTACCACCTTCAGACCAATGGGTCGGTAGAGAGGTTTAATAGAACTATGAAGAGCATGATTTGTGCTTTAGAAGAACCCCTTAGAAGAAAGTGGGACCTTCTACTACCATAGAATTAGGAGGTAGGGTGGGCACTGCTAAATTTCAAAGTTTCGCTTGTTCATTCACAATTATTTATGGGGGCTCACCCTTTAGCCTAGGCACCAGGTTTAAGCAATATCCTCAAAGTAGGGATGGACAATTTCCATTCCTGGATGAGCTTGCTCTTACTTCCCTTGTTGGGTTTCAATTAACTCTCAAAGTGATTAGTACTTCATTCAGTAGTTATGTTCCCAATTATCAATCCACAATTCTTTGTATGGTTTTTTCAAGTATTCTTATTTATTCCTGACCAGTCAGTGTCACAATATTATTGCCAATGCATTTCGGAGAAGGGGCGTTGTAATATTGACAGAAATACAGTTAATGGTTATAGAGATTTTCCCAGGTGTGGATTAAGGAGTGACATGATACTCGGGACCCAAATGCATGCGTGAGCCCCCAATAGCATAGTGGACGATGCGCGCGCAATTGACAAACATGCATACTAGTAAAGATATGTTCTTGGCATCATCGATAATTGCTTTAATTCCCTAAGGTCATAAGCAAACAAGGCAGGAGTGACCGAGTGCACAAATGTACCTGTCACAAACCGTCTTTGGAATAAGAGGATCGAGAGTATGAGGCTGAATCACGCGCGCCAGCGCGAGAGTGATTAGCAGCACAGAAGAGAACATCGCACGCGCGTAAATGAGTAGCGTTCATAAACGCTACCACAGACAGAGGCAGCTCCTTTGGGCAGCCAGTGCGTCAAGATAGTGAAGTTACTAAGAGGTAAGAATGAGGGGAGGAGAGTAATGCGCAGGGTTACAGGAGGGCTGTAATTCCAACCTATGGGAGTAATGAATATGAACCTTTAACTTACAGAACACGTGCTGCATAGAAATACTATCTACAGAGATGAACATACACTCTGGGGGATAAAAAGCCAAACGGCAAGCTTACCGGTACTGTTGTTACCGGATTGGCAAACTTATAATGAGGCCCTCGGTATCCTTCCTAAAACTTTAACCTATGAGAGATTAGCACACACCACCTTCTGTGCTAAGGGGATACTTAGTATTCCCTGTGTCTCTGCACCTGTGACAATTTGAGTAGTGACAATCCAGTAGTTATGGCTGGTGACAGTGGACATGGTCTACCACCTTTTAAGCTATTTTCTACTGCAGACTGTATTCAGTCTTGGTTATGCACAAAAGGATCACCTATGTTCTAACATAGTGGCTCTTTTTCTTGAGTGGTTGTCCTTTGTTAGCACTTCTGCCATTCTGGGAGGTGGAGGTCTATGTGTGATTTTTGCCTTTTGCCAGGAACCCTTCGGTTTCCCCGCATAGGCTCCTGTGTGTCTGTGAAGGCAAGGAAGTAGGGGAGGAGTTTAACACTCCCTTGTCCTTTGTCTGTGAGAGTGCCTGAATGGAGCCAGTTCCCACTAGAGCTGGCTGTCCTGATTGGACAGCCACACGCCCCTTTCTGTAAATGTCTGGGAGAGTTTGCAGAGGAGTTAATGGGAAATCAGAATAAAAGGCGATGTTCCCGAGGCAGAAGGCAAGTCTGCCACTGGAACAGAAGATCCAAAGCTGAAGACTACCAGACACATCTGCAGACCCTTTCAGTAACTGTGAAGCGACCACTGCTGTCCTGTTCCTGTTTTCATATTGACAGAGGAGCTTCAAAGAGGACTCCTTCCCTTTTGCTTGTGAGACCAACCAGCAACTAGACACAGAACAGATCGTGCCATCCCCTGAGGTGCTGTGACCTTCCAGCATACCGTGAATATCAGGGGACTTCCTATCCGTTTGCACTGCAACGTCTTTGCGTGGACGAATGCGGCCAAAGCTTTTGTGAGCTCCAGTTTGACCTCAAGAGCACGATCCCACTCATATAAGTACCCTCACCAGAGTCAGGACTGCATAATCGAGTGGGATCGACTGTCTGATAACCGTCCTTTGTTGGAGCTGATAAAAAGGTGCCAAAACTGCAGACTGGTATGGGAGACTGAAGAAAGCCTTGATGAGCTGTGACATCCCATTCGGAGTCCTTCCTTTCATCATCAGATCAAGGAATCAGGACACTGGGTCTGTTGCCGCTGCACAGGAAAGAATCCAGCTGCATTTTCTTCTAACCTAAGGTACTGTGGGTCTAAAGGCAGAATTTAGCTTAATCTGAATAGTCGCTCCAGTGTGACTAGAGTGCGTTACAAGGTGTTTGGGTGTCCACCCATACCTCTGGAACAGGCTTAACAGCTTGTTTTCTATCAGTGAGCTCTTTACAGGATCCCTATAACTTGTTACCTTGCTAATCATTTTTAATTTAGTGACTAAAGTTTCAACTTTGCCTTTCCTGCTGCTACATAAGACTTGTGTTCCACTCCTACACTGATCTTTGGATAGATAGGGATTGGACTTCAAAGCATTAGAAGCATTGAAAAGTGTTACTATAAAGTGAATTACTGCTAAAGTGTTGAATAACCCTACCTTTCCTTCCTACAGACTTGTCTGATGTGGCTTTACTAAATGAATGAACCCATCATTTTTCTGTAACAAATGTGAGTGCATGGCACTACAGGTAATAGGGTAGAACTGTCATTAGTGTCATTTTCTGTAACAATTGCAAGCGTGGCGTCAGCAACTACCATTGAAGTATTCACCCATGAAAAGTATTGTGAATTATTCCTATGTGTATTGGTTAGTTTAAAAGAGTATTTACTTACCTGCCTTGTGTATAAAATGTATATTTTATTATAATGTTCAGTGTGTAAGAGTTTTTTGGGACTTTTGTATTCACTCGGTTCAGTGTACTTATCTACAGCTCACATCCTCTTCCTAAAATAAGCCTGACTGCCCTGCCATTCTACCAGATCCTTTGGGAAGTGCAGATTTATACTAAGAGTTGGGGACCTGTATGCGGAGGGGATAGTTTTATAAAGTTTTACCAAGTGGACTTTAGGAAAACTCCCCTAAAGTCCAATTCCTAACTATATGCAAAAGTCAGTTTGGAGAAGACTCAAAGTCTTAAAGCGCACTAGAACAGCAATGGTTCCTAAGGATATTTTTAGTCTCTTGGAAAAGATATTTGAAGAGTTAATACAGCGATGGGAGACCCTGCAAAAGGACTCACTAAAGGGACACAAGCCGCAGCTTAAAGCATTTTGCCACTAATTGAGGATTGCACCATGAATATCAAGGTCAGCTGCCAATAAAGAACACTTCAAGAATGGCACACAGCTATTCTAGGCAGGTAAAACCTATATACTTTTAAAAGGAGCTATTATCAGCTTATGGATCAGTTTAACCTAAGGCAGATCTTTTCTGGACAAGCTAACAGGATATAAATGTATGAGTGCCCCCAATTGTTTCCCCTGACATGCTAACAGGAATAGTACAGTGGAACCAACAGCATTACTTTTGGGAAGAGGGACCCAATTCACAGGTGAGTAAATCTACTTTCTGTTAGAATAGCGAGACAGTTTCTAAGGAAAGTAAGACTTTTTCTGATGTTTGTTAATCTGCTTAGAATCACATGCTGTGCATAGGTCCGACATCCAGTGGTCACTGCGGAGTATTGCATTTTGTTTTTCGTAGTCGAAAAAGGGACGTCGACAAGGCGTGTCTGTAACACTATCCCTATAGTGACGTGTGTTGTACCCACAATCCCTCACGCGTCGAGGTCCCTCAGATTGTTTTTTTCCGCCCAGCTACTGGTCGCCTTTACGCGGAGCTCCTCGAGAGACATTGCAGATTTCATCTCCTCGACCTTTGGTCGTTTTCCTATATTAATATAAAACATATCGATCCCCCCCCCCCTCGACGCTGTTGTGAAGCTGTCTCTGCCGAGCAAGATCTTCGACGGAGGGGACGAGCGGAGGAGATCCTTCGGCGTTGCCGAACACGTGGCCTGGCCTCGCAGGCCAAACACAGTAGGGAGAGTGGGGGTCGTGGGACATCTCTAATTCTTTTCTGAGAATGCCTTTCCTTTTCCCCTTCCTTTCCCTTGGGGTGGTTATCACGTTTTATTGCCTCGGCTATGGAGAGGACACCCTTTAGGTTTTGCCCGCTTTGCAAGGGCAAGTTTACTTGGAAGGACAAGCATTCACGGTGTAACCGCTGCTTGCCCCTCGATCACAAGAAGGAAGGTTGCACGGCTTGTCGGCTTCTTAAGCCGAAGACTCTAAAAGACCGTAGGGTCAAAAGGTGGGCGGCCTACGCTATGTCGAAGGCCGACGCTCCACCCACCGTCGCTACCTCCGACAGTGACGAGGAACGTGATACCACGACCTCCGCTACGGAAGTCGTAAACCCCTCTAGGGAGCGCACACGCGCTTCGTCGTCTGTCCCCGGCCCCGACGGGCTCGGCTCACGCCCTGCTTATGGGGATGAACACCCCGGCGACACTGACGCACACAAGACCACACATAAGCACACAACCCATGGCTCGCATCAGCGCCCAAGGAGACGCAGGTTTCACCGGCGGCCTCCTCGGACCGTTCGGGTTCGAAGCCCCTCTCGCAACCGCAGCCGCGGCCAGCGACTGGGCTTTCGGCAAATAAGGGCGCCGCCCCCAAATCATCGGCCGGAGCGCATCAGCAGAAAGCGCATATCGCCGTAGAGCGTTCGACACCCATAACGTCGAAACCACAGCTCTCCGCTGACAAACGAGTCGCTGAGAGCTTGGTGAGGATCGTGGTAGCCGACGCCCACAAGCGTACGCCGAAAGACGCGTCGAGCGTTACGCAAAGGTCGAAAGACACGCCGAAAACACAGGGACAATCTCCTTCAGTCGAAGGGATTTCCAGCACACCTGAAGGCTTTTCGGAGGGCGACGGGACACTTTCCTCGACGTTATGGGAGAGGTCGAGTCGCTTTCAGCTACCAGACACCAATTTTCCCCCGCTAGACCGCTCAGGGGTACCCCATGAAACCATGGAGAGGCTCCATCTATGCATGGAAAGAATGGAGAGGTTTATGAATGCCCAAAACCCTCCCACTCCAAAGAGAATAAGAGAAGGGCCTCAGGAGGACCCCAGGGACAAAATTCCAAGATTAGCCAATTCCCACCAGGACACAGCCTCCAACTTCCACAGTGTGTATGACCTCACTGGGGAAGAACATTATTTTGAGGAAGAGGTAGAGGATGAGTTTATGGACGAGGACCAGGAGGAAAGTCTGGAAGGCAGCCCAGACTTGGTAGGGGAAGGCTTCGGAGAAAATCCAGAAGAAGGACCTTCTCACCCCTCGCAATCACCATCTATATATTCCGACACTGATGGCCTGAACCTAAATCCTCCTGACATCTCACCTGGTAGAAACACGTCTCCCATTTACGATCAACCCACATTTAATGCCCTGTTGCGTAAAGCAGCAGCACACTTCGAACTGGACACTGGGGAGCTCTCCCCTGAATTAGACTTTGTAGAAAGGGTAATTAAGGAGAAACCCCCAGTTAGTCAGACAATTCCCCTCCTTGCTTCTGTGAGGAGAAGAATCATCCCTTCGCTGTCCGCACCCGCACTAATCAGAGGGGTCAATCCTAGAATTGAAAAACTTTTCACTCCTTCACCCTCAGACCCGCTGTACATCAGGGGACATTCCATTCCAGATTCCCTGGTAGTAACCAACACAAGAAAGAGGGCAGGGGTACCACTTTCCACCAGTGAGGCACCACCTGACAAGGAGGGCAAGCGGTTATATGCCCTTGCAAAAAGAGTTACATCCTCGGCCGCCTTTTCGGCAAGAATTGCCAACAACAATTCTTTGCTCGCTAGCTATGCGGACACGCAGTGGGCCAAACTGCGCAAAGACGCCGAAGAAGCGCCGGAACCATTACGTACACGCCTGCTTTCAACTATTGCCGAAGGAACCCAGGTCAACCAGAGTATTGTAAAGAGCTCTCTGGATGCGGCAGAAACTGCGGGACGTTCCCTAGTTCAGGGAATAGTCCTAAAACGACACGTATGGCTGCGCAACTCAGGGTTCAAACCGGAGACACAGGCGTCTTTAATAAACAAACCTGTTGAAGACTCTAACCTCTTCGGGAAAGCGGTGGATGAGGCTTTGGAGATGGCTAAAAAAGAGTTCGATACTATCAAAACTCTGGACCAAATCTCTAAGCCCTCTACCAGGCGCGGCTATGGCAACAAACGCTTTTTTCGTGGTCAACGCCAACAACAAAACCAGCAGCAACAGTACCCTGCCACCAATTTCCAGACCAATAGTGGCCAGTACAGCCAAAGGGGACAGCGCCGGGGCAAAGAAAGAGGACGAGGGTCCACCCCCAGAGGTTCCCAAGCCCCCAACAACACCAAGTGACGCGAAGATTCGCGTCCCCCCCATGCAACACCGGTCGGGGGCCGGATAACATCCTTTCTTCCAGCATGGGAGGGTATAACGTCAGACCGCTGGGTACTTTCCACCGTAGCCCACGGATACTGCATCGAATTCAACAGTTCCCCAACATACAAACCCCCGAGGGGATGACGGATGTCACCGGAACATCTTGCCATCCTTCTACAAGAAGTACAACAACTGCTGGAAAAAGGAGCCATAGAGGTCGTGCCGCTATCTCAGGTAACGGAAGGTATTTATTCAGTGTACTTCCTTGTACCCAAAAAGGATCTAACCATGCGCCCTGTATGAGATCTGCGCCCAGCGAACAAGTTCATCAAACCCCAAAAGTTTTGTATGGTGACCTTACAGGAAGTGATCCCACTGCTTTCACAGGGAGATTACATGACAACATTGGACATGAAAGATTCATACTTTCATATTTTAATGTTGCCAGCGCACAGAAAATACCTCCGGTTCATGATAGAGGGCAAACACTACCAGTTCAGGGTGCTACCCTTCGGCATAGCATCAGCACCGAGGGTATTCACAAAGGTACTGGCAGTGGCAGCGGCCCACCTGCGCAGGTTGTCCATCCCAGTTTACCCTTACCTCGACGACAGGGGATTCTTACGAAACATGCTTCTCCAATACCCAAAAGACTGTAGACCTTTTGTTCCAGTTGGGCTTCTCCATCAACGAAAAGAAGTCCAGCCTAGACCCCAGCCAAATCAAACAATTCCTAGGGGCTCTAATTCAAACAAAGGACGGCCTCGTCTTCCCCTCCAAAGAGAGGGTCCAAAAAATGTTGTTTCAGATCCCTCAATATGTGACCGGTCGAGAGGTGACGGTACGCAAAGCAATGCGCTTGCTAGGCATGATGGCGTCGTGTATTTATTTGGTAGCTCACGCGCGCCTGCGCATGCGCCCAATGCAGGAGTGGCTCAACAGCCAGTGGTGTCAGGCCAGCGGACTATGGGACGACCTAGTAGTGGTCTCGCAGGCCTTAGTTCTCTCGCTACGGTGGTGGACAAAAGAAAACCTAGAAAAAGGGAAACCCTTTGCCACACCTGCGGCGGAAGCCACTCTAACCACAGACGCATCCCTCACAGGATGGGGGGCTCACCTATCCCATCAAACTGCTCAAGGGGAGTGGACTCCAAACGTAGCATCCAAACACATCAATCTTCTGGAGCTACTAGCGGTGTTCAAGGCGCTAAAAGCCTTCAAGGAACACCTACAAGGCAGGACAGTGATGGTCCTTACAGACAGCACCACAGCCATGTATTACATCAACAAACAGGGGGGAACCCACTCTCCAGGACTGTCCAAACTGGCCCAAAACATATGGAAGTGGGCTCTCAAACAGAATATGTTCCTTCTGTCACAACATGTACCAGGGGAACTCAATCTGCTGGCAGACAAACTCAGCAGAGATTTCCCCCTGCCCGAAGAGTACGAATGGCGACTGCACGAAGACATAGTCTTCGACGTCGTCACGCAATGGGGGTTCCCAGAAATAGACCTGTTCGCAACCCTGGAGAACTCACAATGCCAAAGTTACGCCTCCAGGTACCCCCAGAACCAATCCAAGGGGAACGGTCTGTCGATTCAATGGTCTGGGAGATTTGTTTACGCTTTTCCCCCGACTTCCCTTCTCAACAGGGTAGTGCACAAGATGCACCAGGAACAAGTAACCATGATACTGGTGGCTCCAATGTGGGCCCGACAGCCATGGTTCCCTCACTTGATGGAGATGTCTCTATCTCCCCCAGTGAAACTCCCCTGCCCGTACAACATGCTGTCACAAGACAGGGGCAGGACTCTGCATCCATGCCCCCAGAACATGAACTTAGCAGCCTGGCTCCTGAGATCATAGAATTTGGACATCTACAGCTCCCGCACAGATGCATGGACATCCTCAGGGAAGCCAGAAAACCTAACACTCGCCACTGCTTTTCTAGCAAATGGAAGAGATTTGTCATTTGGTGCAGAGGAAAGAGCATCAACCCAATTAACTGCTCTCCCACACATATTATTCTATACCTGACCCACTTATTGGATTCAGGTCTGGTGTTCAATTCCATTAAAGTCCACCTAGCGGCACTTTCTGCATACACCACTTCCCAACTCAGTGTCGTGGTGGAAGATCCCTGTTATAAAGGCCTTCATGGAGGGAGTAAAGAGAATACACCCCCCGATAGCTGACCCAGCTCCCGGATGGGACCTTAACGTGGTACTTACCAAACTCATGGGCTCACCATTTGAACCCATGCACAAGCATCTCTTAAAGACCTCACTCTTAAGACTGCTTTTCTAATAGCTATCACCTCCATCAGGAGAGTAAGTGAACTACAGGCTCTTTCTGTTCTAGACCCCTTTGTTACAGTTCACAAAGATAAAGTGGTTCTACGCACTCACCCAAGGTTTGCTCCAAAATTCATCTCAAAATTCCACATAAACCAGTCTATAGAACTACCAGCGTTCTTTCAAAATCCTTCCAACTTGGGAGAGAGGACTCTGCACACACTAGATGTCCGCAGAGCGGTCATGTTCTACATGGAAAGAACCAGACCACTGAGGAAGACTAATCAGTTCTTCGTCTCGGTGGCAGCAGGAAGAGAAGGGGATGCAGTTTCAAAGTCCACTATTTCTAGATGGATTGTTCAATGCATCACTCTCTGCTATACTCTTGCTAAGAGAGAACTGCCCTTTAGGCCAAGAGCACATTCTACTCGAGGCACGGGGGCGTCCATAGCATTCATTGCAAATGTTCCCCTTGAGTCCATCTGCAAAGCGGCTACCTGGAGTTCTGTGCACACCTTTACAAAACACTACTGTCTAGATGCACACTCTAGATCTGACTCCCAGGTGGGACAGGCAGTATTAAGACATCTTTTCTCTACTGTTCCTTCTCATAACCCACCGCCAACTCCGGGTACTGCTCGCTAGTCTATGCACAGTATGTGATTCTAAGCAGATTAACAAACATCAGAAGACAATGCATTACTTACCGTAAAAGCATTTCTGATGGTTGTATCTGCTTAGATTCACATGCACCCACCCTTCCTCCCCGCTTGGATGGAAGGAACATAGACATCTTTCTATATTTCTCTCTTTTCTGTACTCACTCACGTCTAGAAGGCTCCCTCAGGGCAGAAAAATACAAACAGAGGGACCTCGACGCGTGAGGGATTGTGGGTACAACGCACGTCACTATAGGGATAGTGTTACAGACACGCCTTGTCGACGTCCCTTTTTCGACTACGAAAAACAAAATGCAATACTCCGCAGTGACCACTGGATGTCGGACCTATGCACAGCATGTGAATCTAAGCAGATACAACCATCAGAAATGCTTTTACGGTAAGTAATGCATTGTCATACTCTTCAGAATGGCAGAACTTTTCCAAGGTAAGTAAAATAACCTTACATATACTTTTACAAGTGACAGAACATTTTCAAGGTAAGTAAGAACTTTAGTAACTGCTGACTCTTACTGGGCACTTACCAACTAATTCTTTTACAAGTAAGTACATGTTCAACACATTTTGTGGCTTCGAGAAACCACTAGTTGGGTTTTTGGTATCCCTTCTGAAGTGACATCCCCTATATATAGGAATCATTTATTTAAAAAGAAAAATTGCATCCTCCCTTTCGACCCATAGACTCAGATACAACTTGTACGAAGTCTTCAGCATGTAAGGGATTGTTTCACTGAGCAAAGGCCAAATCGGGAAGCATGTCAGAACTTTAATCACTGATGGGTGGTGATTGGATAGAACTAGGTTGGGCATCACCCTCCACAAAGACTAAAGCACCTCTCAGTGGTATCTTTCTCAGCCTCTTCTTTGAGTACAGGTAGCATCATCCTCACAAGTAGCCCCTCTGCTATTTGGTCCCCTGCCTGGATCTGAAAGGCCTCTTCCCCATGATTCTGGAGTAATGCTTTCACATTCCCTCTAAAATCAAGGTTGATCACCCCTGCCAGGACATTAATGCCAAACTTCCAAACAAGTCCTGATTTGGGTGCCAACCTGATGTAGCTCCTAGGAGGTGTAATAAGGACAAGATCAGTATGGATGAGACTTCTTTCTTTTAGCAGGATGGTTTCTGACCGGCTACTTCATAGATCAAACACAACAGAACCTTTAGTAGCCACTGTGGGATTGGAGGCTCTACCGCTTAACTTCTCATGTTTTAAGAACCCTCCCAACCTGTTTCGGTTGAGTTGCATCCCACGCCTGACACCATATGTGAGACAGGCATGGTATCAAGAGAGACACATACTCAAAAGTAACAGTTTGAAAACCTTTATCACACTTTTTGGGGTTGCTGTAATGCCTATCCGGCCCTAAATCTAACGGGGTTGTTCCCTCAACTGATGTTTCTAATGGCCGTCTATGTCCGCAAGTCTAAAACCATAGTTAATCTGTGTCCAAACCTATGCTTGCCCTCACTCTTAAATCAAATGTGATAGGGATCTTCTTAAAGGAAAAATGGTGATTCACAAGAAAATGTAAACCACAGCTGGTTTTGCGTAGTCTTACCAATACGTGTGATTATGCCAGTTCAAAATAGCTCAACTCAAAAGGGTCACCCTTGGAACCCTCCACGTAGGGCTCTTGCAGCAAACCAATAAAGTTCACAGGGTCTCTTGGGGTTCCCTTCCCCAAGATTCCATCTTTCCAGTTCTAAACAAAAAGACACAGTTCCTGTTAGGCCTCTCAGGGTTCCCTTCTCCAAGTCTCAGCCTCTCTTCACAAAGTTCTGCAATGTCTTTAATGAGCCTCTTAGGGTTCCCTTCCCCCAAGCATCGATCTTTCCAGTTCCAAACAAAAAGACACAGTTCCTGTTAGGCCTCTCAGTCTAGGCTCTCCTGGTTTCCAACAAACAAAAAAGTTCCTCTGATCAGGATGTATCTTTTCCTGTACAGTTCTTTCATGGGGGTAGCATCAGAGACTTTCGAGAACGCCTGGTTCTTTGGTCCTCCCAGGCACAACCACTCTGACTTCTTACCCCTCTCCTTAGTGTCCGGCACCTTTTCCTCTTCTGTGCCTCTTTCACTCTGTCCTTTTCTACTTTGTTGTGTGCCCTGCACACCTTCTTTTCATGTGGTGCACACTTGCACCTGCTTTTCACCTTTCAGTGCCTCTTGCACACTTTACTTTACACCGTGCTCTCCTGCACCTTCCTTTCCTCACCGTGCTTTCTGGCACCCTCTGTGTTTCCTTTGGGTCGCTTGCACTCCTTTCTCCGTTTCGGTTTGCTCTCACCCTCTCATGATTGTCCATTTTCCTTTCATGGTCTCTCTCTGTTTTGGGTTGCTTGTGCCCCTCTCCTTCTTTTCGGGTCACTTGCACTCCCTCTTAGCTGCTTTCGCACCACCAGCACACTTGCTCTGTCTTTCTTTTCATACATGCCTCTAGCTCACCTTTTCTTACATTCAGCTTTCTTTCTCGTGCCACTTTCCAGCTTTCGCTTGCTTCTCTTAGCCGTTTCCTTGTTCCACTTTGCTTTGCTGTCTTCCCGCTTTCATTTTCACCAGGATCTTCCTTACACAGCGCTTCTGCTCCGGCCACCCACACGCTACTGAGTATCTCTCTCTGCTTCACAAAACTCATCCACACTAGCGTGGCGCAGGCAAGCAGTTAAAGTAATTTCACATGGGTTTGGGTCGAGGTCAGGGTCTCACCACCTGCCCCTCAGACACCTCTAGGACCCGCACACATCCCAGGGGAACGAGCACTGGCCTAACCAAGGCCAATAGGCTGCGTTCCGTCCCACTCTAGCTCCCTGGAGACACAGCTCCCTCGCCACAATGCAGCCCTTCCCACACACCGGCCCAGCGTCTCAGTATTTCGCACTCCACCAGTTCGTCCGGGCTCCTCGCCTTGCTGCCTTCTGTTCCTTGGCCTCTTGGTTCCCGTCAGCAACTCCAGCTCACTCCATGATCCTGGCAGAATCACCCTTTATATATTGTAGGTAGTTATTGGGAGTAGGTGTGCACAGTTGGGGAAAAGTGCCTGACCTTGCCTGACTCTATTAGTGGAACAATTTAAAGGTGTTATATGGTAGGCCTCACTTTGTAGCCCTATGTTGTTGCTATGGGTAATCTTCATTATTCTCGGTCGCCTCTTCCTCATCCCAGTACTTGTTGGAAATGGGGAGGTGGAGATGAGGTGTGATTGAAAATACCCCATTAGGGCTGAGGGGAGAGTGGGTTGGTGTGTAATGGGTAAAAGGGGGATACCATGTCTCGCCTCCCTGTGGCCCACCACTGAGATGATCTTCCCTCGCTTATCCACCCCCAGGTTCGGAATCCAAAAGCAGTGGCATTTCCCTGGCCACCTGAATGGAAGATTCCGGGTCAGTAGGTGGGAGAATACCATCAGGTTTCTCACAGACCACCTCTGCATGTTTCAATCTACACTGGTGCAGGATCACAGGGAGACCATTGGCTCGTGCAACCTATTATATCTTCAACGTGAAAGGTGATTCTAAATTGGGTAGAGTGGGTCCTCCTAGCCCTGAGACACTGAACGATTACTAGGCCGAGTGTACCTTCTCAAGGCTTTGAATGGCGTCATGTCCCACACTTGGATGGAATTGTGAATGGTAGCATGTGCCACACTTGAGGATGAAATTGTGAACATTCATTATATATTATGTCGTCAAGATCAATACTGAAAACGGAATTGTGAATATCAGCATGTGCAACACCTAGATGAAATCGCAAACATTAGCCTGAGTCGCTTCGAAATAGAAATGCCCATCATAGCCTGAGTCAGTTCTTGAAGTGCGGATGTTAGCATGTCCCATACTTGGGTTGAGTTGTGAACATTAACCTGAATCGCATCTAGATAGAAATGCAAATGTAAATGTTATCACGCCCCACATGTGCATCACTATGTATCCTGCTTTCCTGTTCCCCATGTTGTTGCTATATATCTTGTTGCTGTAAACCCAGCCCCCTGTCTCTGTGTCCATGTGTCGCTGTGTTCCCTGCCATCCTGTTCACGTGCCTGGTCTCAGGCTTTTCTAAAATAACCATCATAGCACATCACTATGCTTACTCTCTACTATACACATCATACAACTAGAACACAGCTATACCCCCGATTAATTCGGCCTGGCTGTTCACATACAAATATGACGCCATGAACATCTCATTATCCTAATAAAATGCAGCTATCCGAGCACATTCTGGCCTAGTTGCTCACATATGCGTCCTTCAGGCCTAACGCAGCCAGAAACTAGTCTGGGTGTCCACCCACCAGACTGCACACATCCAACTGATATCTTCAGCACCACACCTAACGCTAGTCTGCAGCTACCATCCGGCAATTACATCAGCTGCACACATCTGGTGCACCCACCCACCCTACGACACTATCTCTCTCTACTGACTAGAACTACGGTTCCCGAGAGCGTTCAACCTGCGAGCGCTTTGAGGTCATAACAATGATGTACAGAGCGCTATATAAATGCCAAGTAACATAACATAACTTGTTTTACTTTTCAAGGCAGACCCCTTTAAATATCCAGCCCTTCCCAATTCTATGACATGAGTTCTCTGAGGCAGAAGAGGGACCCTAGTGGTCTATCAGCCAGCTGTAGGCAGGGTGAAGTTGCAGGCAAAGTCAGAGTTCCTGAGCAAGACTGTTCAGACAAGCAAGTATCTCACTTTCAAAGTTAGTTGAGGGTCCAGGGGCTTCAGAGAAGACACCCTAGGAGGATTCCGCCGGGTCCCTGGGTGTACTTGATGAGAGAAGTCCCAATTACAAGAAACACCCCAAAAATACACAGAAATCACAAGAGACTTAAGGTAAGTAAATAACCAAGCCAGCGCAGTACCTCAGCACAGAAGAATATTTTGCAGCAGGAGAACTTCAAGATCTGTAGCCAAAAATCCAGGCGCTGCATTCCTTGTCAGGAGGACAGAAGACGGGATCCTGGATGGTCTTTTTCAGAAGGGATCAATGCAGAAGGCTGCAGGCAAGGGTGTCTGCGCAGATGGGCGCGGCTCTGTGATTTGGCGCCTTTTTAGGAGCACATAAGAAGACAGAATATCGCTGGTCGGATTCTTGTCATTTGCAAGGTCCAGCACTCTGAGGGGACGTTTCGGATTAGATTGACGTCTCTGTAGGTCCAGCAGGATGCCCACAAAGGTTCAGCAAGATTTGGAATTCGGAAGATCGTGCACCACACAATGGCTCGAGGTCCCAGGGTATTGGGGCATTGCAGTCCTGCAAGGTCGCAGCATGACATGGGATGGCTCAAAATGCAGGTCTCACAAGGCTCTGGGTCGGGCTACTCATTTTCGGAGTCCCGAGGTCGATTGGAAGGAAGGGTAACGGCAGGTTCCGGTTACGCAGCAGGCTCTCCGGTTGCTGGAAATCGTCTCCACCGCGTTTTCTTCATCATCCCCTTAGGTTTTGATTCCAGTGGTCGACTACCTCTTTAGCTTCCAGTATACTCTTTGTTCCGTAGCAACACATACCTGTACATCTGCGATCCATTGTTCAACTGTTGGCAACTCTGCAGCACCCCATAATTTTTCAATGTTCCTCTTAATCACTGCGGTGGCGGTCGAAAAGCACAGTTTTTCATACTGGGACATGTCCCCTCGCCTTCCATTCGTAGCAACATCGTTTTGGGATCTCTGGGGATCGTTTGACCCAAAACCTTTGCCAGTATGTCACAGCATTGGTGCCAAAAGTGCTGTATGAGCAGGCAATCCCATAATATATGGAAGAATGTTCCTTCCTCATTCCGGCAGCTCAGACAATTGGGTTCTGCCACCTTGCCCCAGCGATAAAGTGCCACTCTCGGATAATACACCCTATGCAGTATTTTTAGCTATATCAGTCGTAATCTAGTCGAGATGGCCGTTTCACATGGGTACATTAGGACATTGATCCAGTCTTCTGGCATATCATCTCCCACCTCCCTTTCCCACTTCGTTTGCAGAGTCAACAGTTCAGGTGTAGCAAAGGAGGTGATAGCAGCATACATAACCATGGTGACTTTAGTATTGATTCGTTCCACGACAGTTTTTTTTCCATTGGGGTACATTCTGGCATATTGGACAGGGCAGGTAGGTGTTGCTTCAACGCTTGTCGGAGTTGTGTGTAGGGATACCTTTCGGTTGCTGGGAGATTAAATAACAGCATTAAGTCCTCAAAGGGCCTAATAGTCCCCTCTGCTATCACCTCCCCTACTTTTACTATACCACACGCCACTCAGATTGGCCACTTTGGCAGTTTATTCACCTCGGGAAGGCTCCTATTTTCCCACAGTGGTTGCAGTGGTGTGACTCTTTTCCCAACCTATGAAGGCATGTGTCTCTGCCCAGATTCTGGGTGTCTGTGTCGTCATATTCTAAGGAAGTGGCGTGAGTGATGGCCTCCCGTGCGGTAGCGTCGCATCAGCGTGCAGTGCATCATTGACTACTGATATGTGGCTAGCCCAGTAGTATGTCTGTAGCCTTGGTAGACCAATCCCACCTTCCCATATAGATCTTTGAAGTGTCCGAAGTGCTATCCTCGGGTGCCCACCGCTCCATAGGTGTTTCCTAATTGTGCAGTCTATTTTCTGGAATGTCTTCGTTGGTGTGTCTAATGGGGCATTTTGTAAAAGGGATAGAAAACAGGGGAGCGTCAGCATCTTGAATAGGGCCGCCCGTCCCAACAGAGGCCGAGGCAGAGACATCCAGTGCTGCACATCTCTCGCAAATCTTTACATTATGGGATGTAAGTTGTCGGGCATATATTTGTCTAGATCTTTGACTCGGATACCCAGATACCGGAAGTGGACTCTTAAGACTCTATAAGGACAGGACTCGGGGATCTCCTCCTCTAATCCATTGATTGGAAACAGAGTTGATTTAGTCAAGTTTACCCTTACGCTGCTAAAGGCCCTGTATTGTTTCAATAGTCGTGTCACTTCAGTGAATGCCGTTACTGGATTTTTAAGATATAACAGTAGGTCGGGGGGCACTGTTGCGCACGTCAGAAATGGCCGCCTGATTCTAGAGCTCCAGCTCCATCACGACATCCTGCGCTATAACATCCGCTATACCACTGCCTGTGTAGCCTACATGCTCTGAGACGGTAGCCCAGCCATCCGTGGTCTGCCGGCCGAACTCCTGGGATTCAGAGTCTAAAGACGCCGGAGATACAACACCGGGAAGATTAGCCGGCACGCGCGGCATACAATATCCGCTGCCGGGCTCCAAGAAAAATCCACGCAAATGCCGCTGCGCGGCTGAAGCTTCGAGGCCCCTGGAAGGAAGGAGCCTGAGCTGCGACCTAGACCCTGAGCTCTGCTGGTGTTGCGCTGGGTCGGCCGCGGAGCCGGGGGCTCCATCATACGACTCACATTCCAGTCCGGGACTGGCATATGGGGACCTGTGGCCGTTGCCGCTGAGGTCCCGGGAAAACTCTCCGCTGGTCCTACACTTCGGTGCGCGGTGGAGCGATCGGCAGACCCGCGTGGGGCCTGGAAACGAAAAGACATCGGGTAAGGAGATACGACTGGGCGGCGATTGAGGGGCCGAGATACACTTCAGCTCTTGGGGGTAAAGACTTGCAACCCCCTTGGGACCCCCGATACCAGCCCTGATGTCTCGCCAGTGGCTGGAGCTGCTGGGCCGAGGCGGGCTCACGCCCTGCACATCTACTCCGGCTCTTGGGCCGCCAGTCGCACGGGACCACACTCCTGAATTGGGGCCGCGGCCCGTGCGGGACCGGACTGGGCGGAGGCCTCATCATGCGCAGCTGTAACTACGGACCAAAGCGGTTCAACAAATAAACTGTAGAACCCCTGGATCAACATAGAACTATTCCACACAGTTTATGCAATAAACGTTTATTGTTGTACGTGGGGGGGGGACACAGTCCATTCGGACCACCTCGTCTCTGATGGGGCCTATTATGTAACCGTTTCGACTTCCTTCAGCTCCTTGTGTGGATCCATCCCCAGAGCCTAGACACTGCATATGGGGAACAGCGAATTAGAATTTGACCAACAGCATTCTGCACTGCCTCGGAGCGTGACTCCGACACTAGAATGGGGAGCCACAGAAGTCTGGGAAAGGCGCCAAAACTCCTGGGAAACAGAAGAAAGGCCCGATGGATGCCTACACGGGCAGTCACAGCCAGGCCACGCAGGCTGACGCCCACGTTGATGTTAACGAAGCCCCCACTTTTGAGCCTGGTGAGAATTTAGACAACCTGACTGCAATAGTGCAGAATGGTTTCCGCGCAGTTAACACGAAATTGGATGACATAGTCTCCACTATCGGCTCCTTAAAAGCAAGAGTGGAGAAAGAAAGCTCACGCATTACAGAAACCGAAACCAGGATAAGCACTAATGAGGACACTATCTCACATCACAGCCGTGACATCATCCAAATCAAAGAAAACATAGCGATATTGCAAAACAAATGCGAGGATTTTGAGTCGCGCTCCAGGAGAAATAATATCCGTGTGGTGGGTATGGTGGATTCTTTCGGCAAAGGCCAAATGGAGAAACAAAAACTCGAGACACTGCTTAGAACCCTGTTTGGAACGGAAGCATTCTCTGAACATTTCTTGGTGGAACGTGCCACCGTACATTAGCTCCGGCCCCTAAGCCGGGTGCGCCACCGCGTACCATAATCGCACGGCTCCTCAACTATAGGGACAGAGACACAATCCTACGTAAGGCGAGAGAGGCAGGCACCCTACAATTCGAGGACAGTCGCATTCATATCTATCCGGACTTCTCCGCGGGAGTGCAGGCAAGCAGAAGATCCTATGAGCCAGTCAAGAGGCTCTTAAGGGAACGCCAGATCCCATATGCTTTGATGTTTCCGGCAAAAATGAGGATTCAACATGCAGGAAGGGCCCATTTCTTTGAGTCTCCGGCTGAGGCCACGCAATGTATTGAAACGTCCATACCCCTTCCTCCCAGAAGGGGCAGACCGGCCCAAAACAACAGACCCAGACCTGCAGACTAGGGAACACCCGCCTGTTCACTCTTTCTAAGGCTACAGTCAAGCTAAGCATTCGATCAAGCTACACCAGGCAATGTGGCCGGTAGAGTTGTTGGACCTGATCGGCGGCCATGTGGAGCAACATGGCTACCCGTGGTATATTCCATAAGTTTTGTTGGATACATCGTCAAGTTGGGGGGGTGGGAAGGGGTTTGGGACTTGGAGTCTTCAGCTCTTGTGTAGACCTAAGGTGGCATCTTGTTGGGGGTTGGTGCCACTCTGCAGAGCCCTGTTCAGAGGTAAAATGGTTTGAAGTGTTTTGTTGGTCGAAAAGCAAAAATGTGGCTGCACTGAGGCTGGCACTGAATATATTGCACGATTTCTGTACACTCGTGTCATTGGACAATGGCTAATGCTTCATTTCAGGGCCCTGGTCATGGACTTAAGGTTAAACTTCTGACATGGAATGTTCGGGGGCTAAATAATCAGGCTAAGGTCAAGAAGGTTTCTAACTAATTTGCCAGACATAATCCCCAGATCCTGATGCTACAAGAAACCCATATGGTGGGAACGAGTAATGCCCACATGCTGCCCAGGTGGGGTCCCCTGAGGTTCTACACTGATTATTCATCCCAGTCCAGAGGGGTGATTACCCTTATTCATCCAGGCCTTGGATTCAGGGTGGGCGGCCACAGGGTTTATCCTCTGGGCAGATATGTCATGGTCTGGGGGGAGGTGACTACTCAACAAATACTCCTGGTTAACACCTACGGGCCCAACATCGATGACCCTGCGTTCTATATGGATGTATATCAGATAATTGTGTCACTGGATGTTCCAGGGGTGCTGTGGGGGGGGGGTGATTTCAATTTGGTTCTGGACCAGGTCCTTGATAGGTCCTCGAAGGTTACCAGCACTCCTGGTAGGGCAGCATTGAACCTGAAACATGTTTCGTCACAACTTTTTCTGGTTGATGCATGGCGTGAAGTTCAGCCTGATGGCAGGAGATACACATTCTATTCCTCGGTGCACGACCCGGAATCTAGGATTGACTATTGGTTTGTCTCCATGTCTCTGATGGCTGGGGTGGAGGGGTGCGAAATCTTCCCTCGGACGCTATCTGACCATTCCCCAGTACTGTTGGAACTAATGTTCCTGAAGGTCCCTTGTCCGGCTAGAAGGTGGAGGATGCCGAGTGGAATACTGGGAGACCCGGGGACAGTCGAGGCGCTCCATGTTGAGATTGAAGAGTTTTTTTCCAATAATGTGGGATCAGTGGACAAATGCTCAACAGTGTGGGAATCCTTCAAGGTTTGGGCAAGGGGTGTTCTGATGTCCAAGACTGCGGGTATGCTGAAGCCTGTGAGAGCAGAATTGTCCACTATCGAATGCAAACTAGATGTTCTAGAGAAAACATACACTAACAAGCGAGACAAGGCAGTGTTGGCCGATATACACACACACCCCTTCAGGAGTTTGGTAAGCTCGCCACAAGGGAAGTCCGATATATGGCGGCCCCCATACGCGCACGCAGATACGGGGAGGGTAACAAAGCTGGCAGAACACTTTCCAACCTGCTCAAACACAATAGGCAACCCACACAGATCACAAGTATACGCACAACACAGGGAAGGATACTGCTAAGCGATGAAGATATCAATGGGGAATTTATGAAATTCTAACAAGATTTGTATTCTAATAAAGATAAGAAAACACTAGCTGAAATTAAGATGTACCTTGAGGCTCTCTCCCTGCCTAAACTCCCCGATGTAGAGCGCTTAGCGTTGGACCAACCGGTAACTGCAGAAGAAATTGTAGAGGCAGTCAAAGCACTAGCTTCTGGCAAGGCATCGGTTTGGGTGCTGAATTCTATAAAGAGTTTCATGAGGAACTTGTTCCGATACTATTACAGGTTTGGGAGGAGGCACTTGAGTGCGGCAGGCTACCCCTGACCATGAGAGAGGCTATCATAACCATACTCCATAAGCCTAGACGGCCACCACAGGACGTTTCGTCCTATAGACCCCTGTCACTCATAAATACAGATGCTAAAATATTTGCAAAGGTCCTCGCAAATCGGCTTCTACCGGCGGTTCCTGCCCTTGTCCATCCCGATCAGAGCGGGTTTATCCCCACACGATCTACGGCCCTAAACCTCCGAAGACTTTTTGGCATAATGGCGCAGATAGATCCTGCTTGAAGAGCGGCGGCCATATCCCTCGACGCTGAAAAAGCATTTGATTCGGTCTTGTGGGTCTATCTCCTTTCAGTTCTGGAGGCGTTTGGGATGAGACCCAACTTCATAAGATATGTGAAATTACTGTACACAGAACCTGGGGCTCGTGGCTGACCAATAGTCATTTCCCAGATGTTCCAGCTGGGAAGGGGAACCAGACAGGGATGTCCGTTTTCCCCCTTGCTGTTCGCATTGACCATCGAGCCAATGGCGGCTGCGGTCCGCCTCAGGCACTCTGATAGAGGGATCAAAATGAAAGGATCCACCAAAATAATATCGCTCTATGCGGACGACACTTTGTTATATGTCAAGGAGCCTGAACTCAATATACCACCCATTATGGCAGAGATTCAGGACTTTGCTGAGTACTGCGGTTACACGATAAACGGGGCCAAGTCGGAGATATTTCCGCTTACACCTGCCACCCAGTGCCCCGCAGCTGCAGGTGGACTCAAGTGGTCTGATAATCATATCAGATACCTGGGAATTCTAGTCTCCAGGGATAAGCTCACATTATACTCAGACAACTATGACAGCGCCCTGCAAACTTTGACCGCCAAGCTCCAAATGTGGGGGCAACTCCCGATCTCCTTGGCTGGACGAGTCACTATTCTCAAAATGGTCATCCTGCCTAAACTTCTCTACTTATTTGTCAACATCCCTATATGGCCTGGCAGAGCCTTCTTCACCAGACTCAGATCCATGGCGGTAACATTTCTTTGGAACGGCAAGACACCGAGAATTAGCTGGGGAAAAATGACAGAACCATATTCTTCGGGGGGTATAGCGGCCCCTGATTTCGAGCTTTAGTACTATGTGGCACAGGCTCACTTTGCTAAATATTGGTACAATGATGAGAACAACACGCCCCACGCTTGGATAGAGGAGTACACTACACATCCCACCAACATACAATCAGTTATTTTTGACCCACGCTATAAAGACACCTGTGAATACAATCCAGTTAGCTGCACAGTCCGGGCATGGGAAGCCATATTCTAAAGGCGTAGATTGGAGGCCCCCTACAACCCTGAGATACCTCTCTGGAACTTCCCGGGAATCCCCCCCACGCACGATACGAGCATACAGGAGGCTTGGGACCTTAATTGTGAAATGAAACTTGGGGACATGTTTGTCAATGGTGTTTTTTTTGGACCTGGGTCTGTTGTTGAGGGCGCTGGGGGATGGGCCACTGAAAACGCTTCAATATTACCGTATGCGATCTGCATTTCAGAAAAGGTGGCCTCTCTTCGCAGATGAACCTCCACCACATCCATGTGTACCATTGGTGACAGCTAAGAGCGGTCTGGGAATCTCTAAGCTATACAATGAGGTTCAGACCCACACCCCCACACTGAATCAGATAAGGGAACGGTGGGAGGCAGACTTCCACTTTTCCATTGATGAGAAGAGATGGGCCAGATATTGTTCACTTACTAAGAAGGTTTCGCTTAACTCCGGCCTGAGGTTGATACAATTCAAAATATTAAACCGATTACATTACACACCTGCCAGGATTGCTAAATTCGCACCAGACTCCTCGGATGCATGCCCTAAATGTAATGCACCTCAGGCCGGCTCCTTCCATATGTATTGGGACTGCCCGGCGATCAAGGGGTTCTGGAGGTCAGTGGCAGGGGTGTTGGAGGACATAACGCAGATTCCCCCTGATCTGACCCCCCAAAAATATCTGTTTGGGGATATAGGCAAGCACTCAGAGAAAATCAGAAGACTATTCAACATTTCTTGTGCGGTTGCAAAAAAATGTATTTTATTAAAATGGAAAAGCTCCCTGCCATCCAGCTTGAACCAATTCCTGCAAGAACTGACACATGTCAATGAGTCGGAGGAACAGTTTGTTTTGACTCAACCCTCAGTGAAGACCCAAGGACATTTGGGGCCCGTTTAGAGCTTACCTATGTAATATGATTGCTGATGATGATTTGTTGCCATAATATTGTTTTGTAAAACTGTATTGACCAATGTACTCCTGTTTTAATTTTGAAATGAACTGTGCAATGGTGCTGTTGACCTCTCTGTTGCCACTAATAAAAAGAGTTTAAAAAAAAAAAGATATAATAGTAGGTCTTCTGCATATAAAGAGACTCGGTCTTCCCACCCCGACTGACTCGAGAAACCCTCCCATGTTTGCGTTTCCCTTAACAGCACAGCCAGCGGCTCTATTGCTAATGCAAAAAGGAGCGCCGACTGGGGGCAGCCTTGCCTTGTCCCTTTTTCCAGCCCAAAGGACCTTGACAACCAACCATTCTCCTTAATTACAGCCATTGGGGAATCATAAAGCAGTTCGATCCAACTTAAGAATTGTTCACCAAACCCCATCCGATGCATAATCTCCCAGAGTGCTTCCCAATAGACCGAATCAAATGCCTTTTCGAAATTAATTGCCAGTAATGCTAATGGGACATCTAGGGTCTGTGCACGCTCTATTGCCAGATGTAGTCTACGTATATTCATTCTTGTGGATCTGCCAGGCATAAAGCCGCATTGATCTGGGTGGATCAAGGATGTTATGACGTGCTGCAGTCGCACTGGCAAGACTTTGACTAGGATTTTCGTCTCGCTGTTAATGTGAGAAATTGGCCTGTATGAGCTGCACTTGTCCGGTGGTTTGTCGGCTTTGCCTATCACTATTATGGTGGCCTTCCTAAATATGCCGCTAGGCTCTCTAGTTCTCTAGCCTTGCGGTACATATTTAGAAGGTGTGGGGCCATCTCGTTACCTCCTATCTTCCTCCAGGTCTCAACGGGGAAGCCGTTTGGACTCTGCGTTTTCCCAGATTGAGCTGTGCCGTCGCCGACAGCACTTCTTCCGTTATTTCTTCCTCTAAGATAGTATTTTGTTCAGTGCTCAGGGAGCGAAGGGTGATCACATCTAGTATGGAAGCCAAAGGAGGGACACCAGGGGCTTGGTATAGTTCTTTGTAGTATTTTGCAAACCCTTCTGCTATCTCTGCGTCCGTTAGGAGTGGGTCAGCATTATCTGGTTTAATTACCCTCACCTGACTATGGCCCTCATCCCTACATTCTAACCATGCCAACATCTTCCCCGCTTTATCTCCAGTTTCATATATTCTGGCCCTCGTCGCGTTGTGGGCCTGCCTAGCGTTATCTAATGCTACATTTTGCCATTTCATTTGGGCCAGGATCAAGGCACTGTGCGTGTCTGACTGATCCCGGGCAAGATGGGCCTCCTCCGCTTGGTTAACTTTCCCCTCTGTTTCTTCCATTGCCTTTAGATGTGCTTTTTTGTGTGCCGTGGTCCAGGAGATAACCTCTCCCCAGAGCACTGGTTTATAAGCTTCCCAGAGTGTTATGGTGAACCCAACTGAAACCCGTCATTCAGCTCAAAATATGTCTTACTCATCGCTTGCATGCGTTCAGTTAGCTCCGGAAAACCCAGAGAGTAGCTATTCAGTCGCCACAATGGCGAAGGTGATGGTTTTGAAGTTTCAGTCATCATGAACAGGGGGGGGAGTTACCTGAGATGCCCCTCGGGAGAAACTCTGCCTGTGTTGCCATATGTATCATGGGTGTTGGTAGAAAAAAATAGTCCAGCCGTGACATTGCAGCCTGTAACCCGGAGTGATATGGGTATTCTCTACCTCCTGGGTGTAGGTCGCGCCGCACATCCCGAAGTCCAAATGCTTTGGCAAATGCGACTAATTTAGTACAGGTATTGGGGTCTCTGCCACGTAAGTGTGTGCGGTCTCGTGTTATGTCAACAACCTTGTTGAAGTCCCCTCCCAGCATCAGGATCTCCGACATATCATTAGTCAGCAGTGGTGATATGTTGTGTATCAGTGTGGCCAGTAATGTAGGTGGAGAGTAAATCGCCATCAGTGAGATTGTTTTATCCCATAATGTGCCTGTGACATGTGAAGCTACCCCCATTGTCTTATACTACCTTCGATAGGGTGAAAGGGAGCCTCTTGTGTATTAGTATGAGCACCCCTCTTGAGCCCATTGTGAAGCCTGCCTGTATTGCCGTACAGTAGCTGGTTCATTTAAAGAGGGTATTGTTTGTGCTGGCCAGGTGGGTTTCAGTTAGGAAGACCACATCCGGAGCAGGTCTGTTTAGAAATTGTAGTACTAATCTCCTTTTATACTATTCCCCAGCCTGTTCATGTTCCAGGTCAGAGGTTTTAGGGCTCGGGTCGCAGTGTTACATGAGGTCATTTGGTGGTTGTAAGCATGAGTGATGGATATATCGTGTTAGGTAGGTGCCATCTGTCTGAGCCACTACTCGGTGCAGAGTTCTGACTAAGATGCATACATAAAGCTCCACTCGGATCCATGACTGTCTGTGTGAATCTCCCCGGTCTTCCCGTCTGTCAACACGCATATCAAAACTTGAAACAACATAAACACGCCCTTCCTCCACCCCCACCCCATACTCTGTTCCAACTCGAAGGGGAATTCAAGTCCCAAAGTACAGTTGAGGCCGATATTCATTCTCCCGCCGCAGCAGCGGGGTCGGCGTCCATTGGTTGTGGTGGTAGTGGTCTTCAATCTGGACGGGCGCGCTGATTCCCGCTTCTGTTTCGCGCTGCTTTCCAGTCTCCCTCAATATGAAGCTCTGCCCATTTCCATGCCTCTTTTGGGTCAGTGAAGTGAACCGTCGTACCCTTGTGGTAGATTTTCAGCTGGGCAGGGAATAGCAGACAGTACTTGACGTTGAGTCCTTGCAGTTGTCTCTTAAGCTGGTCGAACGATTCTCTGGCTTTCTGGACTTCTTGTGTGTAATCGGGGAAGAAGGCAATCTTGGAGCCATTGTAGGTTAGCGTGCCCTTCGCTTGTGCCCATTGTAACAGCGCGTCCCGATCCCTATAATTAAAGAGTTTCGCAATTACGGTGCGTGGTGGAGCCCCAGGGATCGGTTTGCCCGTGGGCATTTGATGAGCTCTTTCAATAGAGAAGAATTTCGAGAAGGAGTCTGGTTTCGAACATGTCTTTGATCCATTGCTCCAGAAAAATGTCCTTGCTTGGACCTTCTACGTTCTCTGGTAAGCCTAGGATCCTGACGTGGTTACGTCTTGAGCGTCCCTCTCCTTCGTCCACCCTATCTCCCATCTTTTTCAGCTTCACTTTAACGCCCTCCATTTGTTGACGCAGTTCCTGTATCGCATCTTCTGCCTCAGAGATGCGCTGCTCGGCCTCCACCGTGCGGGATGTCAGTTTCTGCAGATCGTGGTTGGAGGAGCGAGGCGTCCATGCTTATTCCTTCCATCTTTTGCCCCATTGAGGCGCGTGAGTCTGCTATTGCAGCCATGACATCTTTTAGGGACAGCGTATTATCCATACTGGCAGTGCACTCATCCGGGTCAGGTTCTTCTCGAGTCAGCGAGGATTGCGCTGTGAGCTGATCAATCTTGCTCTGCGTCGCGTATTTCTTTTGTTTGTCTTTTCCCATGGTAGGTGAGGAAGCCAAATGTGGCACCTATTCCGCCTCAGACCAGAAATTCGGGGTATGTGATGCACAGGCTGGGGGCCCCGAGTTGCAGTGCACCGGCAGCAGAGTGCCCTCCTCTGTGAGATCTCCGCTTTGATTGTGGAGTTCGCTGCTTTAGATATGTTTCTGCCGCGTGGTGGACGCTAGGATTCCCTACGGGGAAAAGTCTACATATGCGCCTCTCGCTTCTCTTTTCCCTCGTGAGATGGCCCCCAGCGCACCGTTTGTGGATTCAGCAAGAGTGCTAGTGGGGTCACCACCTCGCATGCATTGTCCAGGATCCTCCAGCGCCTGTTCCCCTTTCGTATGGGCCACAGTCAGCTATAGTGCCACAGGCTGCAGTGCAGATTGAGGTTGCTTTGTTGGGGCGCTGCGCTGTGGATCGGCCACTCGCCAACAGCACCTAATGGACTTGTGTAATGTCGCCGACAGAACCCTGCAGCAGATCACTATCCCCGGATTCGCTTCATTAGGCCCCAATCCCGTCTTTGCTCGCGGTTAGTGTGCTATGTAACATACAATGCTTTTGGGTGCCAAAGACGCAATGGTGGAGCGGTTATAGAATCCCAGCGCTTTTCGTGCTCTGTGTCTCGCCACACACCACCTCATATGTTTATGCTCCGTTGGCTCTGGTTTCTTGTAGCCAGTGTCAGTGCCCCAGGAAGGCCCTGCCGTTTCACAGGGGCGAGGTCAGTATTAAGTACCCCAGCGTTCACCTCGCCTTTCATGGTGTACCCCCACTACTGTATTAAATAATGGTGTGCATGCCGCGGGCACCCTGCACCTCCACCAGCCCCGGGGACTGCCAGCAGCGCGCCGTACATCCAGATCTGTGAACCAGGTCTCTCCTGGCCGCTATGACTTTCATTCAGGGTGGGATGGAGCAGCAGTTTGTTGTTAATGCGGGTGGTGTCCCCTCTCCGTGCCGAGCCCCGCAGGTGCTGCAGGGCAGTCTGGGTCGATCCCTCTTCGCGTCAGATATCCGTGCAACGGCTTCCACCACTGACAGCTCGGAGGTCAGGGCGTCTACAGAAGGCCCAGTGGGTTTAAGGCCGCAGTCTCCCCAACGTCTTGCTGTTTCTTCTCGGAGATGGGGCGACCAGTCTATGCCACACCCCGGCACACTCTTCCTGTCGGGCCGGCAATTGTGGCTGCTCCCCACGGAGCACTCGCAGGCTCTGATGCGTCACCCCCACAGCTCACGCATAGGCACACGTTGTTCCAGTATGGACCATAGATAGAGGTCCGGCCGCACACGCACACCAACCCGCACCGCAGACCCGTGGGGCCCGCAGGTCCAGTCACTCCCGGGCCAGCTGCTGATCTCCGCCACTGTTTCTTCTGTCCAGACGTTGCACAGCCTCTCCGTCGGGTTTTGCCAGGGGGTGGTGGGGGCACATGCAGGATAAGCCCCAACTCCGCAGTCAGGCAGCAGGTCACCGCTCCACAGTCATTCGCCGGCAGTGTCAGCTTGCTGTTGGTGAGTGCTACGATCTCCGGGAGCGGGGATCACAAGGCGGCCATCTTAGATTCTTCCCCGCCTTCAGTTTCCGACTCACCACTCACTCACAGCGATCTCCCACAGCCGAGCAAATTCCCAGAATTATTCTTCAGGTGGCCTACTCACAGTACAACAGCTTATATGTACGATACCATGCAGGATTCAGGCTGGATGTTACAGGATTATTTGGCAGCCCACAGAGCTATGTGGGCTCACGTCTGCATTGCCTCGTCATTGGTCACGCCCCCCAAGGTATACTGAATTAATAAAAAAAGGTTCATTGACACCAGCCATTAAAGGTAAGTTTGTCCTTGTAACATGAATGTTAATTAGAACAGAGAAAGGGGATACATTGTATTTCCCCAGCACTCCACATAAGGTGGGAGATGCTGGTTTCACCTAATAAAATGTGAAAGTGATCCAAAGATCCTTTTTACCCTCTGGAACTGTCGTTCTCACAAGGTTAGCCAGATAAAGTTAAAGGGGGAGCCCCAGGGGCAACACAGCAACAATAGGCATTATATGCCAAAAGTTGTCAAAGAGGATACAATTAAAAAGACATTATGAAATGTCTTAAAAATGACACCCATAAAAAGAGTAAAGGATTATGTACGTGTGGAAAAAAGGTTCCCACTCACTGAGGTATGGGGAAAAATAATCCACCCGTAAAGCAAAAGGTTCTGATGTTGACACTGGTCCAGAAGATGTATCATTGCTATGAAAATCTTAGCTAACACTTCCTTGATCTGGTGACGAAAGGAAGACTCTGAATAGGATGTTTCGGCAGCAGTTCCGAGAGTGAACCCATGGCACAGATTTCTTCGGTCACCCTGGCCAGTCTGCGGTTTTGATGCCTTTCTGCAGCACCAAACTAAGGACAGTTTTCGCTGGTTGATCTTCTTCGATTCAGGAGTACTGCAGTATGTTGAGGGGACTGATGGATTGTGTCTCTAGCGGTTCACCTGGAGCTCAACAAAGATTCAGATTCGGCCAATCAAAGATGTTGCACTGCAAATGGGTCAGAGGTCTCCTGGAATTCGCGGTCTGCTACCCTGGAAAGCTCCAGCACCTCAGTAGATGACTCCAAATTGTAGTTTGTCTCGGGGCTGGTTGGTCCTGTTAGGGCGATTTATCATTTTTATGCTTCATCCCCTCTCCTATTGAGACCCCCCAGCACGTTTTGCTTGACTTCTGGACCTTTTTCATTCTTATGGGCTCTGTCTTTTGGAACTCTGTTCTTTGTGTTTTACTGTCCTTTGGCGTCTACTTTCCTCCAGATATTTTATTACATATGTTATTTTACTATTGCAGCACACAGCTCCTTATGGGAAGTGTTTCATGGGACCCTTTGGGTCCTCCTTTGAGATTATTTTTCATATCCTAGAATAACTACAGTTCTTAAGGATAATCTCTCCTACAACTTTATAGTCTGACAGATTGGCATACACCACCTTATGTGTAGTGCTAAGGGGATACTTGGTATCCGCCCTTTGCTGCTCCTGTGACTTTTATGTCACATAGATGATCTCCTAGTTGTGGCTGGTGGCAGTGGATGTGTTCTACTACCTATTGTGTAAATGTTCTACCGCAGGCTGTGTCTAAAGCCCTAGTTGTGCACAATAGGGTCACCCAAGTACTAACGTGGTGGCTACTTTCTTTTTTCGCCATTACTAGTGTGGTTGTTCTATATCAGCCCTTCTTGTACCGTCCAGGGAGGGAAGGCCTGTGTGAGTGTTTTGCCTTTGGCGGGAACCCTTTGGTGTCCCTGCCTAGGCTCCAATGTGTCTGGGCAGGCAGGAAGTGGGGGGAGGAGTTTTTCACTCCCATGCCCTGTGTCTGCCTGAGTGCCTGGATTGAACCAGCTTCCGCGGGGGGGGGTCTGGCTGCCACCCGCCCCTTTCTGTAAATTGCTGAGAGAGATTGCAGAGGAGTGTGTGCTAAAACTGTATAGCACACACCTTTTATACTGTATAAAACTGTATAAAAGGTGATGCTTCTGAGGTGAAAGGCAAATCAACCCCTGGAAACTGAAGTAACTGAAGAAGATGATGAACAGAGATGCCTGCAGACCCTTTGAAACACTGTGAAGCGACCACTGCTGTCCTGATCCAGTTTTCTGGGCGACAGAGGCAGTCCGAAGAGGACTCCTTCCCTTTGACTGGCGGGAACAACTAGTCCCAAGACAAACTTTAATCCGAGCCATCTCCCGAGGTTCTGAGCTGCGGAACCCCAATACCAGGAGACCTCCAACCCAATTGAAGTGCATCGTTGTGGAAAGGCTGAATCTGTCCAAGTCTTTGCTGAGCTCCAGGTCAACCTCCAGAGACACAATCCCACGCGTCAAAGTCTCCCTCAACAGAGTGCAGGAATTCAGGAACCGAAGAAGATTGTCCGGGCGAATCGCGTTCTTTATTGGTGCTGCAGAAAAGGAAAAACAAGAGGTGATGGCTGGAAGTTTTAAAATGAATCTTAACCTCTGACATTGCCCTGGGCAACCCTCCAGACAATAGTTCTTCGCCTACCAAGCCATTACAAAAGGGGAAAAGACCATATGCAAATCCGGCTTGGTCCCACTCCAAAATGGGTAGTTCAGCCCGCACTGCTTGGTCACATCCCTTCTGCACAAGACCACAAGCATCCCCAAACATGTGTTGGCCTTGTTGGACGTCATCAGTGAGGAGTAGCCTGGGTCTCTACAACCAGCAGGCACGGCACCCACATCTGGGCATACCTGTCCCATTCGGGGTGACTACAGCAAAACAAGAGGTGATGGCTGGAAGGTTTAGAATTAATCTTAACTTCTGGCATTGCTCTGGGCAACCATCCAGACTATCGTTCTTCGCCTGCCCAAGCCAATAGAAAGGGGAAAAGACCATATGCAAATCAGGCTTGGTTCCAAACCGCTTGGTCCCAAGCGCCAAAACCGAGTGACCAGAAAGTTGCTGAAAGCTGTGCTAGAGGCCCACCCTCGAGACTTCTGCTGAGAGATCCCATCCATTGTCCTACTTTTCGTCATCAGACCAAGGAATCCAGATGTCTGGTCCAGCGCTGCCACATCGTGGAGAATTCAGCCACAATCTTTTCTTCAAACCTTAAGGTATTGTGGGGGGAAAATGTGTTGCTTACCTTGATCTGTGAAGTCGCTCCAGAACGTTGGAGTGCACATAGGTGTCCAAGGTACCCCCTTCTTACCTGTGACTCAAGCTGCTGCTTGTGTCCCTTTAGTGAGTTCTTAACAGGGTCTCCAACATTGGTTTAATCTTGCTACATCTTAATGACTAGAGAGTGTAAAGTATCCACAGGAACATTTTGTATTCTGCTGCTTGTCAAGACTATAAGCCCTCTCCGGACTGCCTTTAGCTTGGTTGCGTTTTAACACGTATTACTTTCTGTGCGAAAAAACTGCCTCTAGAACCTTAAGCCTTGCTATTATAATGTTAACCAACTATTTTCCTTCCCTAAAGTCACTCTTATATGTGTATGCAAAGTAAATGTGTTTACCGTATTTCGGCGAAGATTTCGCGAGTGGGCATTATTACCAATAATACAATAGAACTGTCAAAAGCTGTGACAAATGTAACCCAGAGCAACTACAAACTGAGGACGATTTGAAGGTCTGCAGCAATTTGAAGGTCTGCAGCAGCAATGGGCACAATTCAGATCAGCTGCACTTCGCGGTTTCAGCTTCTCGCTAATAGCACCCCTGCGGTTCTTGGACACCTTGTGGACTTTCCTTGCTTCTGGGTTCCAGCACTCTGTTGAGGCGGCACAGGCTTGGTCAGCCCTGCTTTGAGGGAGTCCGGCGGATATTCCTGGAGCTCGAGTCCGGCTTAAAAACGATGCACTTGATTCTGGTGTTCCTGTCCACTGGCACTTGGTTCCTGCAGCAGCAATGGAAGTACAGCCAGCAGAGAGAGGGGGTTTCAGTCGAGTTGGTCTTGGGGTCGATTGGTCCCACCAACATAAGGGGAGAAGTGGTCCTTTCCGGGCTTCTCTAGTCGATGTCGAAATAAGAGCTTCAGCACTGCAGCTGGGCTTCACCGGGCAAACCAACGGTCCAGGAGGTGCAGCAAGCTTCTCTTCCAGTTTGTCTTCGGTTCCTTCGTCCAGTGGTTGGCTCTGCCTTCTTGCAAAACCTCACCTTTTTATGCAAGTCTTTCCCATTCATTCGCAGCCTAGCCTTCACTCACACAGTAGGGTGGCTGTCCTCCAAGGACAATCACCTTTGGGTGCATTCCTGTAACCAAGGAGACTAAGCACAGGGAGTTTCGGGCACCTCCCTTGCTTCCTGCCCTGCCATACACGCTGGAGCCAGAGACGGGCTTCACCAATGAACCCCATCAAAGACAAAACGAACAAAGGGACCAAACCTGGTTTGGTGCACAGAGTAAATCTCAAGAAGGACCTTTCCAACAAGAAATGGCGAAAAAGGACGACCAAGGCCCCTTTAACAAAATGGGCACCCATGGGTGCTATACTGGAGCTGCGAACGCAGCCCACAGTAAAAACACACAATGGTAGGAAAAAGTTCAATGCTGCCACCAGCCATTAGTTGTAGAAAGGGTAAACTAAAAATGTTACACAAGAAGTCAGGCAAAAGCGATACTAAGTAACCCCTCCACCACCTATTTATAAGATAGTGTGTGCTGGGTCTATAAAGAGGAACCTGTAAGTAAAGTACATTTTACTTTACTACTCTTGGAAACAGTAATTATCCAAGAGAAGGTAATTAAACCTTAGCAGAAATCCAAAGGATGTCTCTGTGGCACTGCACTGAAGGTGCTTTGTGTCACAATGTAAAAAGATGATGCCTATGGAGTTTGTCAGACTCCAAAACCAAAAGAAACACTGTTCAAATCAAACAAAAATGCATGAGAGAGTGAGAAAAAGTTATCTCTCTTCTGGACATTTAATCTTAATCTGAAGTCCAGCAAAAGAGCTGGGGGTCTCTAGGGTATAAGGGAATTAGCACATATCTGAGAATTCTACCTAACAGCCCTAATCTTCCAGAAAGTGAGGGAGATGATGAGGTGGAAGAAAATGTAATAGTTAATCCACCTCCAAATGCTTTGATCATCCCTACATATGGCTAACATGTCATCTGAGCTGGTTCCAGAACTAGAGAAATTTAAAGTACAGTTTGAATTTAGGAAACTGTAGCTTTAGTCTGAGATGAGAGACAAAGAAATGATCAAGGAACAGCAACTCGGGGAACAAGAGGTGAAGCATGACCTTGACATGAAAAAGGTGTCCCTTGATTCCACTTCTGTTTCAGAGTCCTCTATCTCTGACACCTCCAGGAACAGGAAGCCACATCTCCCCATAGATTTGATAAGTGTGTATGATGCTAAAAATGAGATCCTTGATTTGCTGGGTACATTTGAGTTTACATGTAAAGTCCAAGGTATCTGTGAAAGTGAGTTTGTTCCATGGGTAATCTCTAGGCTTCCCCAGAATGGCTCTGATGCTGTGATGGAGTTGAATGTTGCTGATAGACAAGATTACCAGTTGGTAAAAACTGCTCTCATAGCCAGATTTGGGAAGACCCTTTCCCAATACCTATAAAGGCTTAGGGACCACAAGAAGAGAGATGGTAACTTGTGGGCCACTTGGGTGCGTGAAAGCCTGAAAAACAATGGGTGGATTAAGGCCTACAGGGTGAGCACTTATGATGGTATGAGATGTCGCTTCATGCTATAACGTTTTTCTGATGCCCAATTCCCAGAGCTGAGACAGCACCTTGCTGACTCTAAGGAATGGACCCCAAGCAGCTAGCAGTATCTGCTGACTTGTGGGTGGCTAACCGTGCTAATCACAAGGATTGTGGGGATCCTCGCACAAAAGAGGATGGGAAAAAGCATAAAAAGGATGAGAAGGACCATTCCATAAATCCCCCAACGAAAGAGAGCCACAAACATAACCAGGGTAAATGCCCCCCTAAACAACCTTATAGGGCTAGTGAAACATCTGGCCCCAAACCAGAGGGATGTTATCAGAAATCTTACTTCCAGAGGACATTTGGGAAATGTGTGATTTGTGGGTCTGGTGATCATGTGAAAGGAGATCCCAGATGTAAGGGTACACCTTCAGGGATTGTCACCTTAGCATTCACATGCAAGGTGGATATACCAATGCCAGGGACTAGCGTTCACACTCCAGCTGAAGACCCCTTTGGTGTTCAAGCTATTGATATTGATATTTTATTTGCATTGTGCTCGTACAAAAGTGTTTCAGAGCGTGACAAGGCAAGGGAGGGGAACAAGGGAGAACAAAACAACAAACTTACTTGGCCCAGTGACATTGAGAACGTGCAAGTGCATGGGAGAGGGGAGAAGTGGAAAGTGCTGAGCAAAGGAATACAAATAAATAATAAAAAGCAACAAACTGTGGTAGTGCAGCCAGCAGGTGGCAAGTGCTAAGTTTAAGGCAACAGGCTGTGTCTGATAAGTGCAGAAAAAAGGAGGGGGACTGTAGGGTTACAGATACAGACCCCAGTGCAAGGGATTGCCAGGAGGCAGTGCGGTTGAATGGCAGGGTGAGCAGGTACCTGGGCCCGAAAGTCAGAGGGCAACCAGGTGCACGTTGCCGAGACAGAACAGCGGTGAGGAGGAGAGAAGGCAGAAGCAAATAGGACGGTCTCGAGTTGCTTCCGGACCCGGAGATGGTTCTCCTCAAGTTTCAGAGTTCCAGGGAGGCTGTTCCAGATGGAGGCCCCCAGCCGAAGACAGAGATCTACCCCCAGCTCGTTTCTTTGAAAAATGACTGACCCTGAGGGAGTTAGAGGTGGTGGAGTGAAGAGCCTGTTTTTGCTCATTCATTCTTATGCGCTCTGTCTTTTGGAACTCCATTTTTTTGTATTCCGCCTGAACTATGGAGTCTGTCTGCTCCATAGCTCTTGAAGGCATCTGTATTCTACTACTTCAGCACACAGCTCCTTATGAGCAGTGTTGCTTTGGACCCTTAGGGTCCTGCTTTAAGATTATTTTTCTTATATCCTTAAATTCTTACAGTTCTTAAGGATAGACAGAAACCTAGTGTCTCTCCCAGAACTCTCTGGTCTGAGAGAGTGGCACACACCAGCATCAGTGGAGTGCCAAAGGGATACTTAGTATCCCCCCTTCTCTCTGCTCCTGTGACCTTTTTATTACGTAGACAATAACCTCGTTATGGCTGGTGGCAGTGGACTTGTTCTACCAACTATTGTGTATTTTGTATACCACAGGCTATGTCCATAGCCCCGGTATTGCACAATAGGGGCAACCAAGTACCAACTTGGGGCCTCCCTTCTTTTTTCACCATTACTAGCGTGGTTTTTGTTTTCTAGCCCTTATTCTACCATTCTGGGAGGGGGAGGTCTGTATGTTTGTTTTGACTTTGGCGGGAGCCAGTAGGTATCCTAGCCTAGGCTCCAGAGTGTCTGTGCAGGCAGGAAGTGGGGGAGGAGTCTTCCACCCCCCTGTCCTTTGTCTGCCAGAGGACCTGAAAAGGACCAGCTCCCACAGGGGGGGTCTGCCTGTCCTGATTGGACAGCCAAACGCCCCTTTCTGTAAAATGCTGAGAGAGATTGCAGAGGAGTGTGTGCTGGAACTCTATAAAAGTTGAGGCTTTTGGAGTGTAAAGCAAGTCGACCACAGGAAACCGTTAACAAAGATGACCAGAGACTTCTGCAGACCCTTTGCAAGACTGTTTAGCGGCCACTGCTCTCCTGACCCTGTTTTCCATACGACAGAGGAGCTCCAAAGAGGTTGACTCCTTCCCTTTGGCTGGTGGGAACAACCAGTCCCAAGACAAACTTTGAAACGAGCCATCTCCCGAGGAGTGTCCATAGCTGCGGAACCCCAAAATAAGGAGACCTGCTGCCCATTTCGAGTACATCATTGTGGAAAGGCCGAATTCGTCCAAATCTGTGCTGAGCCCACAAGGACACTCCAGCGATCCGATCCATCTTGCCCAGGCCCCCTCACCAGATTGTGGGACTGCAGGAAGCGAAGAAGATTGACCAGGTGATCCGTCTCCTTTGTTGGTGCTGCTGAAAAGGCGCCAAAACCGCAGAGTGAACCAAGAAGTTGCTGACAGTCGTGCCATAGGTCCCCCCTCGAGACTGCTGCTGAAGACACCGTCCATTGTCCTGCCTTTCGTCACCAGACTAAGGAATCCAGAGGTCTGGTCCAGAGCTGTCACATCACGCAGGAGTCCACTTCAAACTCAAGGTACTGTGGGGGGAAAAAGGTATTGGATACCTGATTCCGGGAAGCCGCTCCAGAGAGTTTGAGTGCCTGTAGAGGTGTCCAGGGCAACCCCCTCATACCTCTGAACCAAGCCGCTGCTTGTGTCCCCTTTTTGAGTCCGTTTTTAGGTCGACTTTGTTAGATGCTAACTTGAAGCTTCAATAACTTTAGACTCTGGAAGAAATCTGCAGGAACTCCTCATTATTTGCTGTTTTTCAAGACTTCAAGCCCTCTCCGAACTGCCTTTAGCTAGGGTTGCGTCTTTTGGACTTAGAAGACTTGACAGGCGAAGAAACCATCTCTAGAACCTTGATGTTTCACTAATCACTTATTTACCTCCCTTCAAGTAACTTTTCTATATGTGTTTGCAGAGTAAATGCATTACTGTATAACCTGTTGAAAACTGCATGAGTGCGCAATTACTGTTAATACGATAACCTTGTATTTTCCCTTTCTAACGTTGCTACAAATGTAACCGCGAACAAACACAAAAGTGAAAATGCCCTTTGAAGTGTATTATCTAGTATTCCTAACTGTTCTACCGTTACCGTCTGAAGTATTTAAAGTGATTCTGGTGTAAATATAATAAATATATATCTTTTATATAAATATACATGTAAGTCCTTCTTTGTTTTGCCTGTCTTTCTAAGATTTGGAGTACTTACCTACAGTTCACATCTTCCTCTTTAGATAAGCCTGACTGGCCAGCCACACTACCAAGGTCCTGAGCTAGTACAGACTTATACTTGGAGTTCGGGACCTACACACCACTGGCATAGCTTACTAAAGTCCTACTGCCAGTAGTACTTAGGAAAACTCCCCTGACCAGGAGATTCAACCCTGTCTGGAACATCTGGATCCAAGAGACTTTCCTGATCTGTAACATCTGGATATGGTATCGAACAGTTACGACAGACACAAGTGATCACAGTTCAAGGGTGTTTATTGAACTTGAACGGGTTGGTAGAAGGCCTATCTAAACCTAAATCTAAAGATGAGAGCAAGCTACAACCATCAAATAATAATAACACAGTCCTAGTGAAGGCTGTCAAAATAAAAGGGCATATACTAAAAAAAACTATTGACAATCCTTACTTCGAGGGGATTGGGTCCTCTGACGTATTCCATATCTATGACAGGTAATCACCACAGCTGTGCTTCTTCAGAAAATTTTCAGTGTCTGCGTCCTGCGTCGATGACGTTGATACACTGTCCTCGAGGGCCTCCGTTGAGCCGACGTCACCGGATGTTATAAGTAGGACGCACACCGCCCGTAGCCTCAGTTCCGTTTTTTCCGCGAATGTGTTCGCTTCGGAGTTCTCGGCGCGCCACAGTTCTTCTGAGTTTCTATCGGTTCTTCGAACTTGGTTTGTTAAGATTGTATCATGTCTTCCTCTTCTTCGGCCCCGCGGTCGGGTTTCAAGAAGTGTCGGGACTGCTGTTCCAAGATGCCGCTGACGGATCCGCATGACGCCTGCCTCTGGTGCCTCGGGGAGGACCACGCTATGGACGATTGTGACGAATGCCAGTCGCTCATGTCGAAGGCCTTGCGGGAGCAGAAGAAGCTTTTGGTAGGTAGGGTTTCCAAACCCCGTAAGCCGAGGTTCACTGGACTTTCCACCGACGATTCGAGGGGCGACTCTCCGGGTTGTCGGCGTAAGTCCAGGGGGCGTCTCGGTCCCGGAGTGGTTCCCGCCATTCCTCCGTCTCGTCGAGGCACTTGCGGAAGCGCGGTCACCGGTCGCCTTCCCAATCCTTGTCCGAGGACTCTGCCCGACGATGGGTTGCTTGTCCCGGCAAGTATTCGGCTGCTGCGGAATGGGAGGCATTTGGCAAGAAAAAATTGGTGATTTTTGAATCACAGGGCTCTGGTCTGTCCGCGCCTTCGAGAGAAGATGGCCGTTACCGTGCTAGAGCCGCCACTCGCACGCCTTCGGACTCGGGTTGTTGGCGCGATCATCGAGAACCTTCGAGGTCTCGATCGGACAAGATGGATCGCTCTAGCCATGCCCACTCCATGTCCCGGTTGTCATGATGCCTACCCCGGGCATCCGGATCGAGTCCATCAGCCCCGGGAGCAGGCATCCAGATACTCATTAAAACCTCAACAGCCCCAGCTGGGGGCTGTTTGGATTCAGTCCTGGCGCCATAGGCGCCAGGCTCATAAACTTTACTTACCTTATGCAGACCATGCTGCAAATGAGTCCAAGCCAACGTGAGGCCTGGATGGGACTATTTTATTACAGGGACTATTTTTCACTCGGGTGTGGTTCTGGGGAACTTCTTACCTGGGACTACTTTGCAGGCTATTTAAACCACGCCCGAACAGCAGCCCATGCTTTGCGTTATTCTGCATCCAGCAGCGTGACGCTCACCGTGTCTGCAAGTTAGCATCCAGTCTTCTGCCATGCCCGCCTCGAATCCGGAGCTCCTAGACAAAAGGCAAAGAAAGGAGAAGAGGTTAGATCACAGACATTATTTGATTCCTTACCTGATTCCGGACCCAGCACATCTCCGAGCCTAGAAAGGACATTATTTCAGCACGCGTTGCTTCGCCAGCAGCAGCGCCGCGTTATACTCACCAGTCCACCGCATCTTTCGACTCGGCTCTGCCTCCATCATTTTCTTCGTCGAAACCCAGCACCTGAGGGGAAAACAAAAGGAATAACAAGGTGAGCCGAGAAAACCAACAAGGACAATCTCTTTGCCACCATAGGCTGTTAGGGAGAATTCTCTGTTTAGGCTGAATTTCCTAACCTAGTGAGTCCCCCAGCAGCTTTGCTGGATTTTTGGGGTTTATTTTTTTCTCCTGCCAAGAGTGAGACTCTTTTACCCTCACTCTTGGACATGATTTGAGTGTATCTCTTTGATTCTATATGTGTTTAATGAGCTATGGGGTCTTTTACTCCATAGGGCTTCATGTGTTTTTGTGATGTGTTACACAGCACCCTCAGTGCCGTAACACAGGGGTGTCATAGTGACCCCCCAGTATAGACTACATACCCTGGGACTGACTACTGTCTCCCAGGGCATTTAAAGTCACCATTGACTTTACTAGTCTCAAATTCTGAACAGAACCAGTACAAACCATCATATTGTGGACGTA
Source organism: Ambystoma mexicanum (assembly GCF_040938575.1). Lineage (NCBI taxonomy): Eukaryota > Metazoa > Chordata > Amphibia > Caudata > Ambystomatidae > Ambystoma > Ambystoma mexicanum. The sequence continues at coordinate 1,133,242,707 of NC_090932.1, read as the reverse complement.
CTGGCTGGGGCAATTCGATTGCCCTGGGGTCTGTTAGTCGAGGGAGCACGTCTCCGTCCCCCCTGATCGAGTTTTGGCTGGCGGCAGTGGATACTACTTTTTATATTCGACCGCGAATATATCCCTATGGGATTTCCCATTGTTCGAGGCTACCAACTTTAATTATTTAAATCCTATAGCCTCGAACATATACCGCAGGTTTATTTATTTAATATTAATTCTCTGGTTGGTATTTTTTGCCAGAACTCGGTTCTAAAATGGCGTTTGTGTTCGCTTCTGTGACTCCAACCCAAGTTGAGCCCTTTGTTCCACTTTTTGGCGGGCTTCTCCAGAGAAGCCCTCCAAAGTGGTGCCACTCTGTCTGGGGTACTGAGCAGGGGTGGAGGGGGATTTAGGCACCCTGGACTGAGTTGCCTAGGCAACTCAAGTCGCACTCCGTCCTGATTGGCCCAAGTGGTGAGCCGGCCGGCTCACCACTTAGCATGTTTGAGTGACAGCTAGGCTGAGTGAATGGGAGTTTTCTGCATAAAAGCAGGGCTTTGGGGACTGGAACTTCAGAAGTCGCCACAGGACCTAAGAATCCGACGAGGGAGAAGCTGAGCCGACCTGCTACGACGACACCACCGGTGGAGCCCTGCTGAACCGTCTCACCACTTTTCCCAATGACAGAGGAGATCTCCAGCCCGGAGAGTCTTCTTCCTTCGACTGGTGGGGATAACCAGTCTGCTTCTTTTTTCGCTTCCTGGAACATCTCGTGGCCGCCTTGCCTGTGCCAAGCACCCCGGCAACCGGGATACCACGTTTTACCACTACCGCAAATCAAAGGGTAGTACCTTTAACTGGACAACTCTGCGGCTGGTTTCTTCCCTGGCAGTGCAATGACCTTCATCTTTCCTCCACGTCGAGATCTTCTCTTCCTCTGGACGACGCCGCGACTTGCACCCGCTGCCCGGAACTGCCCCCACTGGAGGATCCTTTCCACATAAGGTACCGTGTTCCGCCTGGCTTCCCTTGCAACCGACTGTACGGGGTAGATTTAGCCCCTGGCTTTCGACCCTGGGTTAGCCTGGGACACCCTGGCTAAACTTTTCTGAGCCTAACTAAAACCTTTCCGAACTCCCTGCAAGACTTTTTAAGCCTGTTGTCATTGTGTGATCTTGGGTGCATTTGTGCCCTGCTCTCTCCAATAGTGGGCCCGGCCTATGGACTTTGGCTCACAAGTAACTTTTGACTTTCCTGCCTTGCTTAAGAGTTCCTAAGTATTAGTGTGGTGTATTTTCCTAAATTCTGCCTTTTTCCTCTCCCTTTTTCGTTAACTCATTGGAGTGCCATCTATAGTTAAGCGCTCACCTCTGTTTAGAAATAAGTGGTGTTAACTAAGACTTGTCTGATAAGGAATAAGGAGTGTATATATAATAATAGTAATTGTGTTTAGAGTGATTTACAATAATAGTGCTGGAGTGTTTCAGTAAGTGTGTTTTTAAATAAATAATTATATACCTTGTTACCAAAGCTCTGGTCAGTGTTTGCTTGTGCTATTCTATCTGAGTGCCTATTTTGTATACTTTGCATACTGCCTAACTCTTCTTGAGGGAAGTCTGACTGCTCAGCCACAGCTACCAGGTAAATCTGGGTGGTACAGACTGCTACCAAGTGGGTTTACTGCCAACACCTGTAGTCTTAAATCTTTTGCAGTGGTCCCCAAGGGAACTGCACAGGTTTCTGCCTAACATAGGCTTTCCTGCTTTACCACCAGAGGTGGTATTCTTTAACTTTCCGCATCTTCCTATGCCGCACCTATAAAGGGAGGAAAACGGCAAGTTAAACTCATGCAACTTCTACCGGACAGTGTTTGGTAATACAGACTCTTACCTGAACGCCATCAGCTGTCTCCAGGCAATATTCTTTTGGACCCAGCTGCAACCTAACGAGGGAATGGAACAAGAGTAAACATCGGACATCTTTGAACTTTATAGACACTGGAGTCAATATTCCTCCGCAACTCCTCCAGTACCTTCAACCCAGTGAAGTAACTGGTATCTACACGCCCCTGCATGCCATGCAGGATGGAGAGCTCATCATTTTGAAACATAAGGTGAGGTTACCAAAAGGGAATATCTGAGGTGATTAGTGGGGAGAACGAGAACTGTTGGGGGGCCATCACTAAAGTCCACGGGTGGCTAAATCCCTTTCTCCACTTGCAGGAGAATACTTCTACGAGTCCAGCAGACAAGATTAGGCGGGCCAGTCCAGACTGTCATCTCTTCACTACGCATCACGTTGGTGGAGACCGCAGCTGTCCGGGTCCGATCGACGCCCCTGTGGGAACCAGGGGAGCGTAACACCGGTCCTCGACGCCCTCGGGATCATCAGAGCCTGTGAGGTGGTCTTCGAAGACGTCGGCACCATGTCCGTTGAGCGGTTCGCTCGAGGCTCAGGCTCCGAGGAAACCCTCGACGCCATCGGCGCCGAGGCCGTCGAAGGACACGCACGGGGCACCACCCTCGAGGACTGTGTCGAGGCCGTCAGCACCACGCTCGATGGCGATGCCGATTCCATCGACGCCCTTGACGCCTTTCGAGGATGCTTTGTCGGAGGTACCCCGTGGCACGGTGGAACCCCCGAAAAAGGCTCTGGCCAAGTCCAAAAATGTACTTGTCCCTTTTTCTGTGCCCCCATTCCAGCCTCTGGATTATATTTTTGAGGTGGAAGAAGGGTCTGAGGAAGGTTTGGTTCCTGATGATGTACCTGACGAAATATTGTCTGGTCATAGCCAGATTGAAGACCTGCGTCAGTCGTTGCACGACGCCAGTGGTCTGGACACCTCCCCGGAGGTGGTGTTCGGTAGGCCTGAGCCTGGTACGCACGCCGATACTTCGTACTGGCGGCTTATGTCAAGGGTGTCGGAGTACTTGGGGTAGTCTGCGCCCCCACTGGATTTTCTGCAGGATGACCTGACAGATATCCTGGACCTAGGTCCACGAATTGACCCGGTTCTGCCATTTCATATGGCCTTGCCAAGAAGGGTGGCAGCGGCTTCAACTGCTCTGCGAGTCTCCCGGCAGAAGGGAAGTCATTGCTGAGAAAATACCGCCCAGCCAGTGGCGACCCCGGCTACTTGTCCGTGCACCCTACTCCGGAGAGTTTGGTGGTGCAGGCGGCCACGGCCCCGGCTAAACAGGCGTCGTACCCTACCATCCTTCCTGATAGGGACGACAAGTGTTTTGACGGCTGGGCGAAGAAAGTGTTTTCTTCAGGGGTATGTCTTTGAAAGCAGTCAACTCTGTGTGTGCCTTAGCACGTTTCACTCATACTCTGTGGAATTGTGTTTCCTTAGCGGCTGAACATATTCGCGAAAGGGAGGAACGGGATGGCTTTCTGGCTCTTGTACAGGATGGCAAGTAGGCCATGTGTGAATCCGTTCAGTCGGGTCTGGGCATGGCAGACTGCGTCAGCTGGTCCATGGCGGTGAGCACCGTGATGCGCAGATTTGCGTGGTTGCAGAAGTTGGGGTTTGCTCCGGATGTACAAGCCCGGCTTCTCAACATGCCCTTTGATGGTGACCATCTTATTTCTAGCAAGGCTGACGAGAGCCTTGAGAGGTTGCAGACCTCGAAGGCTGCAGCGAAGTCGGTGAGCGCTGCAGTTCGCCAACCTCCGCCTTTTCGTCCTAGGGGACAGCAATGGAGGGGAGGTTCCTTTCGATATTACTCGACCTTTGGTAAATCGAGGGGAGCTGCCAGTCGGCCAACGTAGGAGTACCAGAGGTGAAAAACAGGGTGCTCGAGGTGCCAAGGCCGCTCGAGCAGTTGCCTCTTTGCCCTCAGGCACTGCCGCAGCCGCTTCAGCTCAGTCATGAGGCCATGTCCCATGGTTCGCGGGTTGGGGGAAGTCTGGCGCACCATTTTGTAGAATGGCGTGCCATTACTTCAGATGTGTGGATTCTGGGGATCATAACCCACGGCTACGGTCTTCCTTTCCGGCAGAGGCCTCACGACAATCCACCAGGGAATCTCTCTTTGAAGAGTCCAGATCCGCTCCTTGCGCAGGAAATCAAATCCCTGCTGGGGAAAGGCGCCATAGAACTGGTGCCTGTAGCGGAGAGCAACAAGGGATGGTATAACCCTTGTTTTTTGATTCCGAAGAAAGATGGGAGATTGAGACCCATCATGGACTTGCGTGGTTTGAACAAGCGCCTCAGGAAGGACAAGTTCAAGATGGTTACTCTCTCTCAAGTCCTCCAGGCCCTTCAACTTCAGGACTGGTTGGTGTCTCTCGACTTCAAGGACGCTTACTTTCATGTGCCGATCCATCCCAAGCACAAGAAGTACCTGAGGTTCGCGGTTGGCGACTCGCACTTTCGGTTTCGGGTCCTGCCGTTCGGATTGACCTCCGCCAGAGGGTTTTCACCAAGCTCATGGTGGTGGTGGCAGCGTATCTTAGGAAAGGGGGGATTCATGTCTACCCTTACCTGGACGATTGGTTGATCAGGGCGCGCTCTCCGGAGCTAGTCCTGGATCATTTGTCAGTCACCTGCCACTCCCTTCACAGGCTGGGCTTCTCCCTCAACTTAACGAAGTCCCACTTGACGCCAGCCCAGCGGCTCCAGTATATTGGAGCAGTGTTCGACACATCCCTGTGGCAGTGTTTCCCTCCCCAGGTGAAGGCTCATTACATTCTGCAGATGGTGCACATGCCCAGCGTCTCCCGGCGTTCAAGTTCTTGAGGTTGCTCGGCCTCATGGCATCCTGCATTCTTCTGGTGCCATAGGCTCGACTGCGGATGAGATCTTGGCAGTGGGCTGTCAAGATGCAGTGGTCACAGTCCTCTGGTAGGATGTCGGACCCCGTTCAGGTGCCACCCTCGGTCGCCCAGGACCTTCTGTGGTGGGCCGTCGAAGGTAATCTGATGAAGGGGGCTCCATTTTGGCTACCCTGGCCAGAGGTGACGATCGTGATGGACGCATCCCTCATGGGATGGGGAGCTCATGCCAACGAGTTGACAGTCAGCAGTCGTTGGTCTCTGTCGGAGTCCAGACTCCATATCAATCTGTTGGAGCTGAGGGCCGTCAGGCTTGCCCTGAAGGCTTTTCTGCCGACTGTGCGAGGGAAGAATGTCCTGATTCTGACGGACAACACAGTGGCCATGCTTAACCTCAACAAAAAGGGGGGGGACAGGGTCACTTCCTCTGTGCAGAGAGGCGATGCAGCTCTGGTTCTGGGCCATCCAGCAGTAAATTTGGATCTCGGCAGTACATCTGGCCGGAGACGAAAACGAGACGGCGGACGCTCTGAGCAGGCAGAGCACGATCTCTCACGAGTGGGAGCTGGCTCAGGAGATTCTCCTGGAGATCTTCCCTCTTTGGGGGACCCCACAAGTGGATCTCTTCACCACCAATGTCAACCGGAAGTGCAAAAGGTTCTGCTCGCGGGAATTTCCTCCAAAAGGAGCCTTAGGGGACGCATTCGTGGTGGAGTGGTCCTTCCCACTGCTGTACGCGTTTCCTCCAGTCCCCGTCATTCCTGAAGTGCTGCAGAGGTTACAGAGGTTCGGTTCCCGGATGATCCTCATTGCTCCGGCATGGGCCCGGAGAACGTGGTACCCGGACCTTCTCGACTTGTCCATCTGCCCTCCATGCCGTCTTCCCTACCGAGACGATCTGCTCTCACGGGAGGGGGGTCGGGTTCTCCATCCAGAGGTCAAGTCTCTCAGCCTTCATGCTTGGTATCTGAAAGGTTGAGGTATAAGGATTGGGACCTCCCTGAAGACTTGATGGAGGTGTTGCTTTCGGCAGACAGTCCCTGTACCGTTGCCATTGGAGAAAGTTCTGCGACTGGTGAAGGGTTCAGAATGTGGATCCTTTTTCATGTGACATTACTGTGGTACTGTCTTTTTTGCTTTCCTTAGCCCACAAGGGCCTGCAAGTGGGTACCATTAAAGGTTACCTGGCGGCGCTGTCCATATTTAAGCGCTCGTCTGAGGAGTGTTCTTATTTTAAAATTCCTTTAATTTCTCAGTTTCTGAAAGGGCTCACTAATGTGTTTCCACCGTCACCTTTCCAGGTGCCCGGTTGGGATTTGAACCTGGTTCTGAAATTCCTCATGGGTGCTCCATTTGAGCCTTTACATTCTTGTCTTTTAAGATTGTCAACCCTTAAAACTGGATTTTTAGTTGCAGTTACTTCCCCTCGCAGAGTGAATGAGTTGCAGGCACTTTCTGTTAAGCCACCCTTCACGGTGTTTCAGAAGGACAGGGTTGTCCTTAGTGTTCATCCTTCCTTTCTTCCGAAAGTGGTTTCGGAATTTCATTTAAGCCAGAAGGTCATTCTTCCGGCGTTCTATCCTCCTCCGCATCCTGGTAAGGAAGAGGAGAGGCTCCATAGGTTGGATCCTAGGAGAGCTTTAAGTTTCTACATCTCACGCATGTCCCGGGTCAGAGTGTATTATCAGCTCTTTATAGGATTCGCTGGAAGGCGTTTGGGACAAGCTGTTACTAAGCAGACTTTGTCTAGATGGATTATCTTGGCAATTTCTGAATGTTACCGCTTGGCGGGTAAGGACCCTCCTCTAGGCTTACGGGCCCATTCTACTAGGGGTATGGCAGCCTCTACTGCCCTGCAGAGGGGCGTTCCTATTCGTAACATCTGTGAAGCAGCCACATGGGCTTCAGTCCATACTTTTGTAAGACACTACTCTCTAAATTCTATCCATGGGTAGGATCTGGCCTTTGGCAAGGCGGTCCTCTATTCTGCAATTTGATTGGGCATTCTAAATTTCTATATTCAAAATTCTTTTCCCTCCTCCATACGTTGGTACTGCTTTGGGAGTCTGTCATAGATATGGAATACGTCGGAGGACCCAATCCCCTCGAAGAACAAGTTACTTTCTTACCTGGTAACGTTCTTTGGGATGGTCCGACGACGTATTCCATATCGCTCCCTCCCTGCCGGCCCCGCTACAGAATTTCTTATGCGATTGCAGCTTACGTTTCCGCAAGGCTTTCTGTGGTCATACTAGCAGAAGATTGGTGCCATACGTTCTGGGGGAAAAAACTACAACTGAGGCTACGGGCGTCGTGCATCCTACTTATAACATCCGGTGACCTCTGCTCGACGGAGGCCCTCGAGGACAGCGTATCGACATCATCGACGCAGACGCCGAGAATTTTCAGAAGCAGCACAGCTGTGGTGATTACCTGTCATAGATATGGAATACGTCGTCGGACCATCCCATCGAAAGAACGTCACCAGGTAAGAAAGTAACTTGTTCTTCTAAAATAGAAAATGGTGTGGGATAACAATGTATGCAAAAGGAAAATGTTCAAGAAATGATATGTCTGGATAGTTGAGCAGTTGGCTTCCCTTCTCCTCGTTTTCAGCACGGGACAAGGCGGCACGTGCGGGCTTTGCACACACTCTGGCTTCTTGGCCACGAGGGAACAGTTCAACACATAGGCATCAGGGCCTTCCGCCAAAGTCGCTCTCGCAATGACAGTTTCTTATTGCAGAAGGCCTGATGTAACCAACAAAACACAAAAGTTCCTTTAATTTGTCAGGGTTTTCACTTTCACAAGTTCAAGACTGGTCTCCCTCCTTTGCGCTCGAACCACGGGTCCCCCTCGTCCGGGCTCCGATCCTCTTTTCCACAATGTTCAAAACTTGGTCTCCCTCGTTCGGGCTCGGACCATGGATCCCCCTCGTCTGGGCTCAGATCCCTTTTTACCAGAATCGAAGACTTTCGAATGTGCGATGGGTTTTGCTGAAACTGCCTCAGGACCACTCCAATTCACTTCAGACAATTTACACTTCACATCAATCTTCTACTTTAGTTTCTTTTGTCAGGATACCATATAGAAACCTTCGACTGAGCACATTCATATTGCTGGACCACTCTGTGAACGGTACTGTGTCTTTCCTTCTAATGTTCAAATATTCACCAGCAATTTAGCTTCACTTGCGTCTTTCATCACACGCGTTTAACAATGTTCTTTCCAGCACTCGTTTTACAATGTTGTTGCTTGCAACCTTGACTTCAATACAGACCGGTCTGGCATTGGTCTCACCAACTCACTGGCTATGTTGTTCTCTGTCGCTTCTTTGTTCTTGGAGCCAATGACGATACCACATGCTGTTCCTCCCCGCCTTGGTCAGTTACGCGGGAGGACCCTTGGTATCTCAGTCACGCAATGCAGCATTCTTCAGCCTGGGTTCCTGGTCTTTTGTTTTCTGCCTTGAAGGTTTCTTGAAAGTAACAGCTTCCTGCCAAAAAGGTCAAGGGTGTTGTCCATCTCACAATCCTCTATGGTGCTTGGCCGTCTTTATCCACTCGTTCAGCTGCCGACTGAAAACTGCAGTACCTTTGTGCGCTTTGCATCGCTCAGTGTGTGTTCTTGTTCTCCGCCTTTTATCGTGTGGGGAAGGGTAATGGGAGTCAGGCGTGAGTAATTGTCGATAATTGCCTGACCATAGTATTTGGACATGTCAGGTACACGGTTCAGGTGCGAGTCTGTTTTCTCCCACAGCGGGCTGTCCATGTAAAAGTGTTCATGACGGAAAAAGGAGGTGGGGTTGAGTTTCTAAATATCCCTTCGGGTAGGATGGGGTAAAGGTCTTCCAGGGAAGTGAGGGATACCGTGTCCCACCATCGGGTGTCCCACTCCCCGGGGACCCTTCACCTAGGTGATCCTCCCGAACTGGTCCACCTCCACGGTCTGGATCCAAAGGCGATGGCTGTGCCCTGGCCAACTGAGAGAGAGGGAGATCTGTTGGGACCAGCGGGTGAGACACCTTCTGGTTTCTCACAAAGGAGGTTGTATCTGACAGGGGGTTACATTTTATGTCCCACTACATGCAGGCCATGTGGAAAACCTGTGGGGTCACCTACACGTTCTCAACTGCCTACCACCATCAGACAAATGGGTTGGTAAAGAGGTTTGACAGAACAATGAAGAGAATGATTGGAGCTTTAGATGAACCACTTAGAAGAAAGCGTGGGACCTTCGTCTGCCATGGCTTATATTTGCCTATAGAGAAGTTCCTCAAGCTGGAATGGGCTTCAGCCCCTTTGAGTTAATTTATGGTCATTCTGTCAGAGGCCCTTTGGCCCTGATTAAGGAGGGTCTGGAGAGTGCTCCTTCCTGCAAGCCAGTAAGGATTACTGACTATGTGCTAGGCCTCAGACAGAGGATGGCACAGATGACATGCTTTTGAGAATTTGAAATCTGTTCAAGCTCTGGTCAAGCATTGGAATGACCAGAAGGCTAACATGGTGGAGTTTACTACAGCCCAACAAGTTCTCATCATGGTTCCTGTAAGACGGAGGATCTTACAGGACAAATGGACAGGACCCTTCAAAGTTGTGGAAAAATGTGGAGAGGTCAACTATTTGGTTGACTTGGGCAACCCCAAGGAGAGGCCCCTATGGTCTTTTCATACCAATTGTCTGAAGGCTTACCTTTACAGACCTGGGATAGGAGCTTTGCTCTTAGCCTCTGATCAAGAAGAAGAGGAGAGTGAGCCTCTCCCAGATCTTCTAAGTGGACACTCTTTAGATGGATGAGTAGAAGGGGTAAAACTCTACTAATCTGACAACACAGAAACAAGTGGAGTCCAAAGCCCTGTTAACTCAGTGTGCCCCTCTGTTCTTACTTACACCAGGCTTGTCCACTTGGGCCCAACATGACATTGATACTGGTCATGTTGGGCCCAAGTGATAGTGGATTTGTTGATACCAGGGGCTACAGAATGTCATTTAATGTGAGGAATCGCATAAAGGAGGAGGTCAACAAAATGCTTGACCTTGCAGTGATTGAAAAATTCCACAAGCCCATGGGCTAGCCCAGTCGTGTTTGTGCCAAAGGCAGGAACTAAGGAACCTAGATTCTGTGTGGACCATAGGGCATTAAATGCAGTTACCTAGACTGATGCCCATCCCTTGCCAAGTACTGATGTACTGGTGGATAAGCTGAGTTCAGCAAAATTCCTCAGTACTTTTGACCTGACAAGTAGTTATTGGCAGATTGCCATAACTGACCATCCCAAGAAGAAAACGGCACCTGCCACATTCCAGAGGCTGATGAATCATGTTCTGAATGGGCTTAAGAACCTCTGCACGGCATATTTGGATGACATTTCAGTGTTCAACCCTACATGTGAAGAACAACTCAACATCCTGGGGTATGGGTTGCAGGCCCTTCAACAGGCCAATCTGACCATCAAAGTAAGTAAATGCTAAATAGGTCAGAGTAAAGTGGTCTACCTTGTTCATGATGTAGGAGGAGGGGAGATTAAGCCCTTACCCAGCAATGTACAGGCTGTACAAGTCTGGGCCACTCCAACTACTCAAACTCAAGTAAGAGCCTTCTTAGGACTTACTGGTTACTACAGGAACTTCATTGAGAACTATGGGACCATAGCTTCTCCTCTGAATACTGTATGCTCTCCCAAGTACCCTAAAAAGGTCAAGTGGAATGAAGACTGAGAAGCATTTCAGGGGCTGAAAGATGCCCTCTGTAAAGCTCCAGTGCTGAGAGCTCCAGATTATACTCGGGCCTTCTTAGTCCAAACAGATGCTTCCAACACAGGGATAGGAGCAGTCTTGAGTCAATTTGATAGCAAAGGCAGGAAGCACCCCATCTGCTTTATTAGTAGAAAACTAAAAGGTAGGGAAGCCAGGTGGGCCATAAATGAATGTGTTTCTATTGTATGGGCCTTGAAGATGTTCAGTCCCTACCTCTGTGGAACTACTTTCAGGATTCAAACTAACCACCAACCCTTAAGGTGGTTGTTGCAGATGAAAGGACAAAACCCCTAATTGCTCAGGTGGTCCATTCTCCTAAAAGGCTTTGACATCACTATTGAGCACAGGTTAGGCACCCAACTTTAGAATGCTGATGTCTCACCTAGAAAGGTTGTCCGACTGGATCAAGAGACTCATCCAGGAGTGGATTACATCCTACTGTCCCTAGTCTGGGGTACGAGTGTTGGGGAGATTAATCATTGTTGTGCTTCATCCCTTCTCCTAGTGGGACTCCAAGCACATTTTGCTGGACCTGTGTCCTTTTTCTTTAATCCTGAATGAGTGGAGCCTTTTTGCACTCATTCATTCTTATGGGCTCTGTCTTTTGGAACTCTTTTCTTTATGTTTTACTGTCCTATGGAGTCTACTTTGCTCCATATCTCTTTTAATTCATATTCATTTTACTATTGCAGCACACAGCTCCTTATGGGCAGTGTTGCTGGAGACCCTTTGGGCCCCCTTTTGAGATTATTTTTCATATCATATCTTAAGGATAGTTCAAGAGATTGGCACACACCACCTTATGTGGAGTGCCAAGGGGATACTTGGTATCCCCATTCTCTCTGCTCCTGGTGACTTTTATGTCACATAGACAATCTCCTAGTAATGGCTGGTGGCAGTGGACGTGTTCTACCAACTATTGTGTGAATTCTCTACCACAGGCTATGTCCATTGCCCCGGTAGTGCACAATGCTCTCCAACCTTGACTCTAACATTCCCTGTCCTCATCCTACTCGATCCCTCTTCTGCCTTCGCGGTCAACCGTACCATCCTGCTCAACCGTCTCCGTGATAACCTGGGTGTCACTGATCAGGCTCTGGCCTGGCTGACCTCTTTCCTCTCTGATCGACCCTCCCAGGTCCAACTTGGGTCCTTCCTATCATCTTTCTTCCTCTCTACCTGTGGTATTCCCCAGGGGGCTAATCTCTCACCCTGGCTTTTCAACCAACACCTGGCAACTCTCGCCCACTGCATTGCCATTTTCTGCTTAAATTTCCAGTGCTATGCTGGCGACACAACTCATTTTCAGGCTGCCCTCGGCCACCTCCTCTTCCTCTCACATCTCCGATTGCCTAACTGCCATTCAATATTGGTGTGCCGCCAATTATCTTTGTCTGAATGCCAGCAAGATGGAGATCCTCCTCATTGGCACACCTTCACCATCCTTTCCCCTCACTCTCTGGCCGGACTCCCTTGGCCCTCCTCCTACCCCCACCTGCGAGGCTAAGAACCTTGGGGTCATCTTTGACTCCACACTTTCCTTCTCCGCCCACATCTCTGATGTCTATAAAAAGTCAAACTTCCTACTACACCTCCTCAGAGGTACTCTGCCTTTCCTCTCCTTCCTCCAGAAGCTTATGGTCTCCCAAGCCCTGGTTCTCTCTAGGTTGGACTATTGTAACAGCCTCTTTCTAAATCTACCTGCCTCTACTCTCCGTCCTCTGTAACTAATCCAGAACACGACTGCAAGACTTGTCCTTGGCCTCAAGCCCTGGGATCGTATCTCTCCAGCTCTGAAATCTCTCCATTGGCTCCCAGTGGATGCAAGGATTAAATCTAAAACCCTCTGCATTGTCCACAAGGCTTTCTGGGGCCTGGCTCCAAAATACCTTCAGCTATCCCTCTGCAAATACCTCCCCTCTCAAGCTCTTCGCTCCTCTACCTCTAACTCCCTCAGGGTCAGTTGTTTTTCAAAGAAACAAGCTGGGGGTAGATCTGTATTTGGCTGGGGCCTCCCTCTGGAACAGCCTCCCTGCCACTCTAAAACTTGAGGAGAACCATCTCCGGAAGCACCTCAAGACCTTCCTCTTTGCTTCTGCCTTTGGTTCCCCTCCCCCCTGCTGATTCTGTTCTCTTGGCACCGTGCACCTGGCCACCCTCTGTCCTCTGGGCCCAGGTACCTGCTCACCTTGCCACCCTCCCGCACTGCCTCCGGCCCACCCCTTGCACTGGGGTCTGTAACTGTACCCATACAGCCCCCCCCCAGTCTGTATCTGTACCCATACAGCCCACCCTTTTCTTCCTGCACTTATCAGACCTACCCCGTCTGCTGCCTTAAACCCAGCACTTGCCACTTGCTGGCTGCAGTAACACCGTTTGTTATATTTATTTATTTATTTATTTATTTATTATTTATCTGTTTCTCCTTTGCTCTGCACTTTCCACTCCCCCCCCTTCCATGCACTTTTTCCCTTCCCCCCTCCCATGCACTTGCGCATTCTCAATGTCACTGGGCCTAGTAAGATCGTTGTTTTGCTCTCCCCTGTTCCCCTCCCTTGCCTTGTCGCGCTCTGCAACACTTGTGTACGAGCGCGATAGAAATAAAATATCAATATCAATAGTGTCACCCAAGTACTAACTTGGTGGCGCCTTTATTTTTTCGCCATTACTAGCATGTTTGTTCTTTGCCAGGCCATCTCGTACCGTCCAGGGGACAGGGGGAGGCCTGTGTGAGGGTTTTGCCTTTGGTGCTAACCTTTGGGTGTCCCTGCATAGGGTCCAGTGTGTCTGGGCAGGCAGTAAGAGGGGGAGGGAGTTTTTCACTCCCCTCCCTTTGTCTTCCTGAGTGCCTGAATTGAACCTACTCCCACTGGGGTCTGGCTGTCCTGATTAGACAGCCACCCACCCATTTCTGTAAATTGTTGAGCGAGATTGCAGAGCAGTGTGTGCTAACACTGTTTAAAAGGTGAGGTTCCTGAGGTGAAAGGCAAGTCGACCACTGGAAACTGAATTGACCGAAGAAAAAGATTACCAGAGACACCTGCAGACCCTTTGCAACACCGTGAAGCGACCACTGCTGTCCTGACCCCGTTTTCTGTGCGACAGAGGGAGTTCGAAGAGGACAACTCCTTCCCTTTGACTGTTGGGAGAAACCATTCCCAAGACCAACTTTAATCAAAGCCATCTCCCGAGGTGCTGTGCCTCTCCAGAGCTGCGGAACCATAATATCAGTAGACCTCCAACACAATTGAAGTGCATAGTCGTGGAAAGGCCGCGTCCTTTGTTGGTGCTGCAAAAAACGCACCAAATCCGCAAAGTGACCAGAGAAGTTGCTGAAAGTTGTGCCAGAAGACCTCTCTCAGGCTGCTGCTGAGGGATCCTGTCTTTTATCCTGCCTTTCGTCATCAGACCAAGGAATCCGGAGGTAGGATATGGCACTGCCACATCGAGGCGAATCCAGCCATGAAGATTTCTTCAAACCAAAGATACTGTGGGGAAAAAGGTATTGCTTACCTAATCCGAAAAGTCGCTCCAGAGTGTCGGAGTGCACGTATAATTGTCCAGGGCAGCCTCCCCTCCGACCCAAGCTGCTGCTTGTGTGCCTTTCGCAAGCTCTTAAAGAGGGTCTCCAATGTTGGTTCTATCCTCTTGCATCCTAGAGACTAGAAAATATCCACAGGGGTTTTTGTTGTTCTGCTGCTTGTCACAACTTTGTGCCCTCTCTGAACGGCCTTTAGCTAGGGTTGCGTTTTGGACTTTAAAAGACTTGCTGTGTAAAGAAACTCTAGAATCTTAAGCCTTGGTAATGTTACACTAACCAACTATTTTCCCTCCTAAAAATCACTATCTTGTGTGGGTTTGCACAGCAAATGTACTTACCGTATTTCTTCTAAGTTTTCTCGAGTGCACATTATTACCGAAAATACGATAGAACTGTCATTACTGTCAAAAGCTGTAAATTGAAACCGTGAGCCACTACACACTAAGCAGTGGCCTTTTAAAAGCATTCAAAAGTGTTTGTGTTTTGGTTCAATGTGCTGAGTATTTAAAAGTAATTCTGGTGTATATATAATATATCTACATTTTATTTTTGCATTTATTTGAGTACGTTTTTTTTATTGCTTTACTAACTAGGTTCAGTATTACCTACAGCTCACATCTTCCTCTTATGATAATCCTGACTGCCCTGCTACTCTGCCAAGGTTCCATGAGTAGCACAGTCTGATACTAAGAGTTGGGGTTCTACAATCCATTGGGATCGTTTTGTAAAGTCCTATCTTCCAGAGGGCCACGGGAAAACCCCCCTAACCGGGACATTCAAAGTTAGCAAAACAGTATATGCTGCACTTGTGTTACAGTGCATTGATGGTGCAGTTGGGTCAAACTAAGGGTGTTATTTCTGGTGCTGGGTGTACATTTTTGACAGGTTATATAAATGCTAATGGTACAGTTTTATGTCAAGCTGTTTTTGCAGTGTCAAGTGTGCTGACTGTTCTGCTATATGAACAATGTGGTTCTGTTTCCACTGACTGTCACCCATCAAGAGTTATTTTCTCTCATTACTTCTCCACTACACTGCAATTTTGGTGTGAAGGTGGGACTGGAGGTAACCTGTATCATAGTTAGATTGCGGGGGGAGAGTCCCAATCCTGGTATCATATATTTAGAGTGCGACTGAGGGGAGGCAGGGTCCAAATAATTGTGCTGGGTTATATTTTCCCAAAATAGACAGCCGCTCCATATAAGAACAATGGAGAGATGACAAGTATTGGGAGGCCATACAGACTACCATTGACCGTCTATAGAGAGATCATAACATGTGGCCCAGCTTTCTGTCCGTTTAATGTACATCTCAACTAGTTTAACAGTGTTGGGGAATCCTTCTCCATTGTTGCCTACTACTGTACTGCTCCTGCCTGTTTTTTACATGCCTATGTATAAGTGTCTTATTCTAACCTTTTGCAGCAATTGTGACAGATGTATTCCAGGGATCCATGCGGATATTTTCCAAAAAGTTACCACATCCAGATCTGGTGAGTATAACCTGCAAATCCCCCTACCTTACTTTTGGCCCATCTGCATTCCCTTTTGCGCTGCCTTGAGGCCCATGTCACAAAAATGTTAATACTACCTACTTAAGGTTATTAGGCAGATGCAAACAAGTTATATACATGACAGTCATATTTGTAATACACATCACTATGATGGACAAAGTTACAAACCCAAACTTTCAATGCAGTGTAAGGCGATAAGTTAACGTATTAGCTTAAAATGAGATAGTTCAGTATAAGTAGCAAAACTAATGAGTAAGCTATTGATCAACTGATAAATGAGACACGAATGATATGAAGACAAAAGTATATAAACCTTAAACGGAATGCATAACTACAAAATACATGAACAGTATCTATTGCAATAAGGAAAAAATAAAATGGACATACAGGATGAAGACAGACAAAACAAAATACACACATGGTATAGTATGAGGGGGGAGCGAGGGTGACGTTTGAAAATATTATGGGCTATGAAGCGCAATTAGCAGGATGAAAGTCGTCACAAGATGTTCGAAAACCATGTTCAGACATGTTATGAAAGGTTAAATAATTAGTGAAATAAGACCATTTGGAATCATGTTTAGTGGATGCATTTAGATGAAAAGCCATAGATTGCTCATTTCTCTGTACACAACATATGTTGTTCCATCAGCCTTTAACACAGAGATCTTGAAATTGTTTCCCATTTGCTGTAATTAATTTAATGGCAATAGCAATAAAGAGATCATAAAGAATAAATGAAAAATCCACATCATTTCTATTAAGTAAATTGCTACCAAGTACAATATTTGTAAAGGATAGTGAAAGATTAATTTTAAAGATAATAGTCTGGTGTTTCCAAACATTCTTATTATTATTACTTATTTTTCATTACGCGCAACTCGCCCATCGGCCTCAGTGCGCACATATAAGAACAAATAAAAAGAAACAAACAAGGAAAGGTCAGGTAGCAAAGGGAAGAAAAAAAATCCAGATAATCATAACACAATCACAGGCACTAATTAGTCATATGAATTAAACAAATGTGTCTTTATTGCCTTATTGAAGCAAAGCACATTTAGCAAGGCGCGAAGGGATACTAGTAGATTTTTCCAAAGAACAGGTGCACATACACATTAAAACTTGTTCCACCAAAGTTTTTCAACTTAAAACGGGGATGGTGGAGCTTATTCTCTCCATTAGATTTTAATGATCTAAGTATGGGAGCATTGTGCAGGTGATAAGTAAGGGAGCTCAGGGCTTTCCCAGCTTGACACTTAGGGGTTAGTGTCAGAATCTTATGTGAGATATGTGCCGAACCAGCAGCCAGTGCAATATTCTTCTGGCTTCCGTCACATGGTCCATCCTGCCTAATCCCATCTCTTTACTACCTTTCCTTTCTAAACTCCTAGAATGCATTCTATACTCTCAACTCTCTACCTTCATCTGTAACCATTCTCTCCTCCCACCCAATCCACCCAATCTGGTTTCCGCCCTCTTCACTCTACTGAAACTGCTCTTACCTCTGTTCTCAACTCTCTCCTCTCTGCTCGCTACTCTAAGCACTCCTCTATTCTGGTCCTACTGGACCTCTCTGCTGCCTTTGACACTGTCGACCATCCTCTACTCCTTTCCACTCTCTCCTCATTCGGCCTTAAAGACTCAGTTCTTAACTGGTTCTCCTCCTATCTCTCTAACCGCACCTTCTCAGTTTCTTGGGGTGGCTCCACCTCCCCAATCTCTCCACTCAACCATGGCGTTCCCCAAGGTTCTGTCCTTGGCTCCTTTCTCTTTTCGCTGTATACTTCCCTCCTTTCTCCTTTATTCTCCTCCTTTGATGTCTCACATCATTTCTATGCTGATGATACCCAGCTCTTCCTCTCTTTCTCCTCCTTCTCTCCTGTCATCCACCATAAACTCTCTTCCTGCCTCTCTGCTATTAAATCTTGGATGTCTTCTCACTTCCTTACTCTCAATGCAGATAAAACTGAACTCCTTTACTTCCCTGCCAACACTCTCCCTCCTCCCTGCCCTCCTCCTTGCATTCTTTTTTCTCCTTCCCAACTCCCCTTCTCTCCTCATGCTCGTTACCTGGGTCTGCACATTGACATGCACCTCTCTTTCTCATCACATTTTACTCACTGCCAAATCTTGCCGTTTCCACCTCTACAACATCTGCAAAATTTGTCCTTTCCTAACCTTCCAAGCTACTAAACTCCTCATCTCCTCCCTCCTCTTCTCCAGACTTTTCTACTGCTCTACTCTTCTCTTTGGACTCCCCTCCTCTCATCTCTCCCCCCTCAAATCTGTCTACCACTCTGCCATTCGCTCCCTCTGCCTCCCCTCACCGCACAACCACATCTCCTCTTCTCTTAACTCACTAGGCTGGCTCCCATTCCACTCCCAGCTCAAATTTAACTTCCTCTGCCTAGTCTTCAAAGCCCCCTATGGTCTTACCCCTCTGTACCTCTCCTCCCTTCTCTTTCTATACTCCTCATTCTCTCCGTTCTGCAGATCTCTTCCTTCTCTCTACTCCACCTCTCCCCTGTGCCCCCTCCCGTTTCCGCTCCTTCCAACTTCTTGCTCCTTTCCACTGGAACCGCCTTCCTCTTCCCGTCTGCTCCATCACCTCCTATCCCTTATTTCGCACTTCTCTAAAATCCTATCTCTTCCACTCCCCCCCCTAGCACCAATTGTTTCCTCTCTCACCAACTAACCCACCTCCACCCTCTCCTCCTACCTTCTGTCCCTCTATTAGTATTTAGCCTCATCATAAATGTAAATTGTTCGTTGTACTGTTTTCTGGTTTAGATTCAAACTATTGCTTGTTGTATTACCTTGTTCCTCTTGTAAAGCGCTTTGGATGGAGGTGCTATATAAATTAAAATAATACAAATACAAATAATCCACAAACCACTCTTATTGCACCATTTTGTATGACCTGCAAGCTGTTGAGATTAGTTTTTGACGTACCTGCCCGTAAACTATTAGCATAATAAATGTTTTCATAAACCAGGGCACCAGCCAAAACAAAAATCAGATTATTCGTAGATAGATAGGTTCAAGCTGCTTAGCCCGCTTGATAGTTTATGTGCAGGTTGATTTTAGGTGGGCTAGGCATTTTTCATCGAGAGGTTCGAGTCAAAATAGACCCCAAGTTTCTTGACTGACAACACAACAGGTAAAGTACATTCAGCAATCTTAGACTGACCATATCTCTCATCTAGCTTGTTCAGACGTTGAGCAGTACCAACAATGAGCAGCTCGGATTTACCATCATTGAGCGCAAGTGAGTTTTATAGCCATCCGCACCTGAACAAGCAAATATGTTTTATTTATCATAGATGAGTCAAGATCATAGTTACCTGTCATCTCAAAGATCGCCTGTGTGTCGTCAGCATAGTTGGTATATGCCATCCCAGCACTGTCCAGTAGGTCAAATAACAGACTGGTGTAAATAAGTGTTAGGGAGAGACAGGACCCCTGAGGGACACCACAAAGAAGTGGCACTGGTGGTGCCTTAAACTCATCAACTGCTACTCTTGATAACCATGGGCCGAGAAAATACCTGATCCAAGCAGATGTAGAGTCAGAGCAGTTAATAAGCCTAGTCAGCATCTCCAGTAGCAAGGAGTGGTCCATGCGCGCGAATGCTGCAGATAGGTCAAGGTAGGGCGATCCTACCTTTTATCCACAATCTCGACAAGGATAACCCCAGGATGAAGTAGGGTTGTCTCGGTCCCATGCATTGCCCTAAAGCCAGATTGACGACGACGAAGACAGTTGCTTTCAATGTGTTCCTCAAGGTGCCGGTAAGAGGTCTTATCCAAGATGTTTAACACAAACAGAACCTATCTTGCCAGAACCCATGAATATATGAACATTCATAGAACATGTGCTTAAAAGAACCTGGATTATTCTTACAAGACCAACAGTTTCCACTAAATTCTGGTTGAGAATTATGTAATTTCATTGGGGTTATATATGCTCTATGAAAAACGAAAGAGCCTTTGTTCGGGATAGTTTTCTAAAGTCCAGCTAAGGGCTTCATAAAACCATATCTGAGGCAGTACAAACATTCCACTCTTAGTAAGGCTGTACCACCTGAGAATGTGGAAAGTATGGACAGAACAGCCAGGCTTCTTTTAGGAGAGAGAGAGGGCTGTAGCTTGGTACAAATAAATTGTAGCATACATATGGTCCAAAGAAACACTGAAACACTATGTATTGTAAAAAAAATAAATGGTTTATTTGAATACAATTAGGCCAGGATACGTTTAGGGAAAGTAAGTACTGTAACGTATCATATAAAAACAGTTGTAAAAAACAACTCAATACCTATGGTATACAAATCAAGGTATAACCTTATTAAGAAGAGCATGAATCAAGTCAAGGTAAGTGAAACCTAACAGTTATACATTCAGGATAACAATATACTATTCAGGAGGGATAAAACCAGGTTAGATATACTTTCAGAATACCAACAGTAATCCAAAGGTAGTAGACCTTGCCAGTCATGCAGTGACACTCCGTTACAGAAATCACTTGACCCACCCTGTTACAAGCAAGCACCTTGCAACATTACGTTTTTGAGAACACAGTTCACAGCTAGTAAAGCATCTCGTATACTTGGAGGGGGCTTAAGCTATCCAATGAAAAGCATGACAATTCAATGACTGTTTTAGAATGCACTAAGCAATTCAGCCTAGTGTTAGAAGTAAGTAAAGGCCCATATACTTTAAGAGGGGGCTACAAGAAATTTAAAGATGACTATTAACTTCATGAGTGTTTTAGAACTGCACTAAGCAGATAAGGGAAAGCAAAACCCAATGGCACACTTTAAGAATGACAAGCTGTTATTCAAAATAGGTAAACCCTATTGGTAAGCTTTTACACGCATTCATTTAAGAATAATAAAACAGTACCAATACTTATTACTTTTCAAGTGACTACTTAAATAGTGAACCGCGCCCATAATTGTTACAGTAAAATGACAGTTCCACTGTTTAACTAGTAGTGGCTTGCACCGACACTTTTTACAGTAAAATGACTTATTCACAAAGGTTAGTATAAACCCTAAGACTGTTTTAGATCTGTATAAAGCAGATCAAGGAAAGCAAAACCCAATGGTACACTTTAAGAAAGACAATGTATTTCAAAGTAGGTAAAACCCTATTGGTAAGCTTTTACACTCATTCAGTTCAGAATAATGAAACAGTACCAACACTCATTACTTTTCAGAAACGGGAAACACCATTCAAAGTAAGTAAAATGACTTATATACTCTGTAGAGGGACGGAATGCAACTCAAAGGTAAGTATAAACTTAACAACACTTTATAACTTCTATTTTCACAGAGATACAGTTACCACACTAACTTCTTCTGCAAGTAGTTTATAGCATGAGTTTTCTCAGAGGCAGAAGAGGGACCCTAGTTGTCTAGGAGCCAGCTGTAGGCAGGTCAGGCAAGGGTTCAGTTGCAGGAAAGTCAGAGTTCCATTGGAGACCTTAAACTAGTATTCACTTTAGAATTAGATGAAAGTGTCTTGGGACTTTTAAAAAGGCTCCCTACACGCATTCTAGCTTTAGGCCTGGGCAAGTGATATGGGCAAACTCCCAACCACACGAATCACCCACTCATCCTGACAGGATTCACACAAGGCTTAAGGTAAGTATAACCTGAGCCAACAGACAGTACCTTAGGAGAGAAAAAGAGCTTTGGAGTGGATGCTTTCAGGATGCAGCAGCACAGAACCTGGTTGCTGGATTCTTGTGGCGACGAAAGAACTGTACACTGGATGGAAACCTGCAGCAGCAGTGGTCAGAGGAGGCTTCCAGCAAAGGTTTCTTCATGGATTCTCGATGCTCTGTGGATTTCGTGCTCTTGTACAGGAGCCAGATGAAGAACGAATATCGCTGGTCGGATTCTCTTCCCTGCTCTCTGGTGAGGGGACGTCAGGGATTCGAATTTTGTCTCTGGAGACCCAGCAGGAGTCCAAGTTTCAGCTGGATTTGGACTTCGGAAGACCATACACCGCACTCAGGCTGGTGGTGCCCTGGTATTGGCAGTTTGCAGCCCAGCAAGGGCACAGCACAGCATGGGATGGCTTAAAATGCGGGTCTTCCTGAGACTAGTGGGGTCTCACAAGCCTCTGGATAGGAGTCAATGTTTTCGGGACACTTGGGTCGCTTGGAAGGAAGGCTTACATCAGGCTCCAGTTACACAGCAGGCTCTCCGGAAATCACTACAGCCATCTTTTCTTCATCTTCCTCTTCGGAATTGGTTCCAGTGGTCGACTTGTCAGCAGCTTCCAGGTTCGGAGTGTTTATCGGGTACTACAGCACAACTTCTGCAACCTCTCCCTGCAGCTTACAGAAAGGGGTGGTCTGGCTGTCCAATCAGGTTAGCCAGCCACCCACCCCAGTGGGAACTGGTTCCCTTCAGGCAAGGCTACACAAAGAGTTGCACAGTTTTGGACTCCTCCCTCACTTCCTGCCTTCTCAGACACTCTGGAGCCTCGGCTGGGAATCCAAAGGATTGCCGCCGAAGACAACTTCAACCAAGGTCGTCCCCACCTAGAACGGAAGAAGACCTCAAATGACAAGCAAAACGAGAAATGGCGATAAAAGAAGGAACCCACCATTCTAGCAGAATGGTGGCCCTACTGTGCATTACCGAAGCGGATTTGACAGGGTGCGAGTAATAATGACTAAGGGCCGCATTACACGTTGTGCGCTAAAAGCCGCAAATTAGCGGCATGGCGCTATTAACGTGTCCGCCCCCGCAAGAGGGCGCTAATGGCGTACCATTACGAGTACGCGGACACGAGCATAGCGCCATGCCGTTAATGATCCTACT
This sequence comes from Ambystoma mexicanum, assembly GCF_040938575.1. NCBI lineage: Eukaryota > Metazoa > Chordata > Amphibia > Caudata > Ambystomatidae > Ambystoma > Ambystoma mexicanum. Next base: position 1,133,220,298 of record NC_090932.1, on the reverse strand, counting down.
GCCATGCCGCTAAAGTCCCCAAAAAGTAATTTACCGCCTTCCGCGAAAGTGCAGATAGCACCTCCGCCCTTGCGCCATTAGCAGTCACCGCTATTAGCGGTGACTGTAAAATTGCGGAACCGGAAATAGCGTCATCGCACAGGAACGGGAAAGAGCACGGCGGCCATCTTTAAAAACACAATCCATTGCCATCCTCTGCACCCTGGACCTGTTTTGAGTTGGGAGCTGTGCAAATTCATCTTGGACACCTGCATCATGCCCAAGGCTTTGAAGAAAACCAGTGACAGGAAGCGCAAGGAAAAATATACCAATGAGGAATTGGTCATGTTAACACAGACCCTTGCAGAGCATGCAGAGGTAGTCTTCGCAAATGACATGCGCTGGCCAACCTTGCTGAAGAAAAAAGCCATCTGGGAGGAGGTAGCCCGCAAAGTCAGTGCTGTGGGCACAAGCACGCGCACCGTGCACGAATGCAAGAAGAGGTGGGACGACCTTAGGCTGCAGGTGAGGGGCATCCTGGCTGAGAACCACCGCATTGCCAGTGCCGGTGGAGATGGCTCACCAATCCGGATGAAGGAATGGGAGGAGACATGAGCAAACATGATTGCCGTTGAATCCATTGAGGGAGTGGGCAGCATGGAGATCGGCGTGGCTACCACTTCAGATGGAGGTGAGTGTACACATGACAGGATGCGGTGTGAATGTACTGTTACCCCCATATGTGAGCAGACTCCTCTCATGCATGGACACACATCCACACATGCATCCATCCCTCACCATGTCAGACCCAAACACACACACATCACCAGAGACAAGTCCCAAACACAACCATGCATGGATGAGGCACTGAACTGGCACATCACCTGCATCCACAACCACTGAGTCCCAATGGCCACAACTGCATCATTCATGTAATCTTCATCAAGTAAATTGAATCGCAACCAATGATATCCCCCTTCTCGTCCCTGACAGGCTCACATACAGATGGGGAGGATGCCGCTGATGCATCAAAGGCACCAGCTGCATGCAAGAGGCCAAGGGCACAGGAGCCGGAGGATACCCCAACAACATCCAGGGGCAAGGGGGGGGGGGGGGGCACACCTGACGAGTAGGAAACATCGTCATAGTGCCACTGCCAGGGCAGTATTAGCTGCACCACCAACTGCGGCCCCACCACCGGAGGTGAACGCACTGGCACCAATGCCAGCCACCGAGGGCCCACCATCAGCTGCGGCTAGCTCCGTTGGTGAGGCAGCCGCCACTGCCCCCCTATCCGATCTGGAGGACACCCTAGGACAGCACATGGAGATGCACACCCCAAGCCCCCCCTGGAACCCTAGCGCCTGTGCCATTCTAGACCCCTGGGTCTGATGGGACTGTTGAGGACACCAACCCTGGAATCATGTCCCCCATGTTACCATCACCTGCTGCAGTGGATGCATCGGAGGGCACAGCATCCAGTGCACGGTCACCCAGCACGGCCCCCCAACTCACCACCATCCTGCAGCGCCAAAACGAGCTGACTGTGCTGATCGGCCAGCATGTTGAGGAGGCTGCCAATCTCAGAGAGAAAATTGTTGAGGCTGCGAGGCACTGCACTGAGCGGATGGACGCCAACACCGACAGACTATACAATGACCTAAAAGGAAGGAAAACACAGGTTAGCAAAGGCAAGACTTCACTGTCAAGAATGGCAATGGCACTATGTCAAGAGTGGCACAGGGTACCCAAGTAGGGTTTGGGTGGCTGTGCTGAGGTAAGGTAGCAGATGAGCACACACAGCAGGAAGTTTAACAAGAAAGAAGAGTAGGAAACAGTAGCTGTGAGCCAAAAGGGGCAAAAGATACAAAGGTACAAACAAACTGGATTCCCTCTTGGGGTGTATGCTGAAATGGGAAAGAGTGTTCCACGAACCTTAGGAAACTCCAGCCTTCTGCACAGATTGCTATAACAGAGGCCCACGCTGTATGCTCATGGCTGGGAACAACAGCAGTGGGTGTCTGTAACACTGAAAACGCGACAAAGGAAGGGGCAGAGGTTGCCTGCCGGAAACCAACAGGCAAGCTCTGTACAAAGGGATTACATAAGACACATGAGAAGACAAGAACAGAAATATCCAGCAAAAAGGAAGACAATGAGCAATCTAGCAGAAGGAAATGAAGGAAAGGCAGTTAGACTGAAATAGATAACCTAAGGTGGAGTACAGAGGACTCAAGGAAGAGAACAAGGAGCAGCAGTCAGGAAAACAGAAGGCTGCAAAGTAGGAAGCAGGTCTGCAGTCAAGAGTGGCACTAGGTGCAGGCAAACTGTATTGGACTGCGGAGGACTGTAGTAGGCTGAAAGGCAGGGAGTCCAGAAGAAGACAGAGAGGGATTAGTAGTAGGTGACAGACAGAGAGCCCAAAAGAATAGGGCCGCTAGGTAGGGGGCCCAGAGGAGCAGGGCTGTAGGCAGCGAAGAGGTGCAGGCTGCAAGGTAGGGAGCCCAGGGATCAAAGGCTTGGAGACAGCAGAAGGTTGCAAGCTGCACGGTAGGGACCCCAGAGGACAAGGACGGTAGGCAGCCGGAGTGAGGCAGTCTGCAGGGCAGGGAGCCCAGAGGACAAGGATTGTAGGCAGCCGGAGTGAGGCAGGCTGCAAGGCGGGCTGCAGAGGACTAGGACTGTAGGCAGCCGGAGTGAGGTAGGCTGCAGGGCAGGGAGCCCAGAGGACAAGGATTGTAGGCAGCCGGAGTGAGGCAGGCTGCAAGGCGGGCTGCAGAGGACTAGCACTGTAGGCAGCCGGAGTGAGGTAGGCTGCAGGGCAAGGAGCCCAGAGGAGCAGGGCAGCAAAGAGTGAGCCCAGAGGAGCAGGGCCGCTGACAGTAGAGGGCTGCATAGGACTGTAATAGGCTGCAAGACAGGAAGCCCAGGGGACAAGGGCTGTAGGTAGAAGGCAGCGGAGCGTGATCGGCTGCAAGGCAGGGAGCCCAGAAAGGGCACTGGAACAAAACAGGATAATGCAGCAACAGGAACAGCATCCAAAGTAAAGGGTCAAGGCAAACAGGAGCGGGGAGAACTCAAGATGCAAGACACTGTGCTCCTGCAGGCAGCTGCTTATATACAGCCCTGCCCTGTTCTGAGGCAGGCTAATTGACAGCACCTGTAGCAGCACACCTGAAGACAATCTGCCTCCTCCCTCTCTGGTCCTGAGCAGGTGGAAGCAGCACTGGCCGCTAGGGCTTCTGGGGATTGTGGTCCCAATAACGATGAATGGGAATAGCCAGGAATTGAGGACTGCAGCCAGGTGCATTATGGTAAATGTAGTTAATTTAATAAAATAAGAAAGAACCAAAGTTGAGCAAATGGAAATAAAAGACCAAGGCGTGAAAAGGAGTTGTTCAAGGAGTATTAGGAGGATAAATGAGTACCAAGTAGTCCATGATGGTTGCCAATGCGTGCGCCAGTGGCGCGGGCATGACATTCGCTGCGCATAGCGCTTACCGCATCATAGCGCTCTTAATGCGCCATCATTTACCAGCGGGGCTCAACCAAGCCAGTTCGCCTCGCTGAAGCTCCGCATACCTAAGGGAGAAAAAAGAGACATTTTAAACAAAGAAAGGCATGCAGGATAGCAACAAAACTAAAGAACAAGAAGACCTACCTGAACAATATCAAACGGGCCGGCGTCAGTGAAGTAACTGGACCGCAGTCGCCCATGAAAGACAACGCGCCCCTGCAAAAAAGGCAGGACGGAGAGCATGCCTAATTCTACCACAAGGCAGAACCTTCCCCGCAGACCACATCAGGGCAGAGCTGAGAAGCATACCAGCGAGTAACCCGGCTGGGTGGCGTCCCTGTGGATACCAGGTGAGCGTAACAATAGTGGCACTGGGCGAATAGCAAATTGACAGGTAATAATATCGCATGGTAGAGCAGCAATAGGCAGGCAATAGTGGCACAGGCCGAATAGCAAGTTGTTGGGTAATAATATCACATGGTAGAGCGGCAAATTGGCAGGTAAAAGTGGCACAGGCCGAATAGCAAATGGACAGGTAATAATATCACATGGCAGATCAGCAGGTTGGCCGCAAGGTAGGGTATTGTGTTGCGGTCACGGTGCGAATCAGCCTCATCAATCAAGCAATGGGGACGTTGACATTGGGATTGTGGTAGTCGCGCAGTGTAGGACAATTGGTGCAACTAACCTTAGTGTTTTGGCTCATGTGGAGTATGAGCGCGTAACTTGCTGCTGCTAGCGCAAAGAGGGAAGGGCTAAATACGCAAATGCCGGTTCTATGAATTTTTGCAGTTGTTAAGGACGAGATATCCGATATGAAGGATCCGTAGGGTGTCTTGCGAGTAAAGCACAGCGATTAGTATGGGGTCAACGTTATATGGGCGTGGCTCGACAAAAGCGCAAGTAAGCTAATGTGCTTACCAAGATGTTCCACAGGTATGTCTATGGCTGACCTGCACGTGTGGAATGTGGGATCTCCTCCATGCTCCGTCAGGGTCGGATAGGAGCTTTAGTTGGAGGGCCTTCGTTAAGAGTGCCTGCTTCCACCTGCCGGTGTTCCGGATAGGCTCAAAAGCAGGTGGGCACCCAATAAGCTTACAGAAGCTGAGTTAGGATGTAGCTTACAAGACGAAATTCGGTGGCGGCCATCTTAACAATGTTGAAAGGATCGTAGCTTCATATGATCCAATTGAGGCATGGTAAAATGTACTTCATTAGCAAAACAAAGCGCAGTGCAAAGATGCAAGATATTGTTGGATGACTATTCAAAACGCTTTTTTAGCACTTCGCCGTTGTTGGACATTATCAAGTGGGGTCCGCAGAAGACGTGGTAAAAGCCAGCAGGCTTACCTGGTAGCTTTACTCTGTGTACGCTGCGCCAGCAGCGCACAGCGATGCAAGGGACTCCCCCCTTCCCAGTCTCTGTACTGGATGTGGTGATCAGGCTCGGACAGGAGCCTTAGTTGTAGGGCCTTCGTTAGGAGGGCCGGCTTCCGCCTGCCGCCGTTCCGGGTAGGCTCAAAGGTAGGCGGGTACCCAATCAGCTTACAGAAGCTTAATTAGGATGTTGCGTGCAAGACAAAATTCGGCCGTGGCCTGCTTAGCACTGTTGAAAGGATTGTAGCTTCATATGATCCAATTGAGGCAAGGTAAGATGTATTTCATTAGCAAAACGAAGCGAGGTGCGAAGATGCAAGATAATGATGGATGGCTATTTAAAAAAAAAACGCTTTATTGGCGCTTCGCTGTTGTTGGGCACTATCATCAAGTGGGGTCAGCAGAAGAAGTGGTAAAAGCCAGCAGGCTTACCTGGTGGCTTTACTCGGTGTACGCTGCTCCAGGAGCGCACGGCGGTGCAGGGGACTCCTCCTTCCCGGTCTCTGTACTGGATGTGGCGATCAGGCTTGGACAGGAGCCTTAGTTGTAGGGCCTTCGTTAGGAGGACTGGCTCTGCCCGCCGGCTTTCAAGATAGGCTCAAAAGCAGGTGGGGACCCAATCAGCTTATCTGTCCTCTCTTGTTGCATTCTACCTTCCTTCTCGCCCACTCTGTTCTGCTTCTCATCATCTTCTATTCCATGTCCCCCCTGTGCTCAATCTCGTTTTCGGTCTTTCTCTCTTTTAGAACAATTAAACTGGAACACCTTCCCACTTTATCTCTTGTTCTATCAATGTTTACTCACTCTTTCGGGTCTCTATGCGATCCCACCTTCTGTTGTCTGGGTATTGCGGGTTACTGCAAGCACAGAAATATTCTGTGTTTCAAATGTTAATTCATTATTTGTACTATGCTTGTTCTTATGTTCAGCGCTGTGGTGCAAGGCGCTATATAAAACCAAATAAAATACAAATACAATTTTGTCATATTGATCTGTCATCTTAGTTTAAGGGTTATAAATTTATCTTGATGTTAACAATATTGTCTTGTCGTCTATCGCTTTTTTCAAATATTTGAAAGATATTTGGAGATATAGCGATATATTTTCATGTATCAATATATCTTCTAAACTCGATACATAGCCCAGTCATGCATACGGTTGGTTGGGGGCGGATCGAGAGTTTACGCTAGCTTTTTGAGACAATGGGTTTGAAACAGTGCTGGTACCTAAGGAGGTGGTAGAATTCATGAATGTGAGACTTTTCCTATATGATTAAAAAGGCACAGAGTTACAATTAGTAATGGAGTTAAATCTGGCACATGTAAGGAAAGGGGTCATTAGTAGATGCATAGGTTAATGGTCTCAGAGGTGACTGAATTGAGGAGCACATTTAGATGGCATCGTGAAAAAACTTTGGCATGGAAATATCAGACTAGTTGTTGGGCAAGTTCTTTGAATCTGTCACAAGGTGGCAGTTTTCTACCACTGCGATGTCTCTCTCCTTTCGTGTGTTGCAAAGGTGGTACTTATACCTGGTTAAGTTATCTAAGTTGTACTCCATCTAGTAGTCTCTCTCCAAAAGGGCGTGATGGTAAAAGAGTATTTACACACGTGGTGAGGGTGCCTTAAGCTGAAGAGGAAATGTAGGGAAGTTTTTAGTTGTACCAGGACTTTAGGACCTTCCGCAAGATTGTCTAGTAATTCCTTTTAGTGCCCCTCCAATGAGATTGGCAATAAAGAAATGGACTAGATTAATTAAAGCAAAGTTAGGATCTTGCATGTGTGGAAGAATACAAACATCCCTTTCAAACAGAAATAGCTTCACAAACCGTTGAGCACCTTCATGCGGAAAATGCAACCTACCTGGAGCATGGAAATGTTGCTGCTTTTAAAGAGCACTTGTGGTATTTTCACAAAAGATTGTGAGCTAAAGAATCTGGGCAAGGCTCTCGCAACCAGGACTAAAGTCTGGCAGAGAGAATCCCAGGACCCCCCTTGTTTTTTGGCATATTTTAGTAACTTTGGGTCTCACCCTAAATTACTAGAGGAATCCAGACGTGGACCCCTTGCTCACTATTTTTAGAGAGGCACAGCGCCACCCTACTGACGAGGTCCAACCAGACCGAAACACGTGTCTGGGGTTGCTGTTGGTACCCTTGTTCAGAGGAGAATTGCCTAGCCTTTTGGTGCCCCTGGGCAGGCCATCGACTGATATGTTTGGGATATTTCTCCTCTGTGACAGGGAGCTAAAGAATCTGGGTAAGGCTCTCGCAACCAGGACTGTCTGGTAGATGATAGACTCCCAGGACCCCCCTTGTTTTTTGACATAGTATGTAGGGCAGAGAAATGAGTCTACATATGTCCCTTTTCTTTTTTTTACCCTTGTCTAGTGAATGTTTTCATCCATTTAATGTTTTGTCGAGCGGGTTGTTTTGTGTATGGGTGTGGGTTTTTACAGCATTAGGCCATTGAGGTCACTTTGTAGAATGTGATTATGGGAAACTGACTGGTTTGGTTTATTATGATGCTGAAAGTTATTGTGAGAATGTTTGAATTGTGCCCAGTCAGTGCTAGTGATGGCTTTGCATTGTTTTCTGTAAAAAAAAAGTAATACATTAAAAAAAAAAAATAAAGTAACTGATTGCACTAAATCCATTTTGATGTACTGACCTAATTGGTTCATTTGGCTAGAAGGCTAGCACCCCTGCCTGCTAGCTACAAGTTCCCTCGTCCACAAAATGTCAGGGTTTAAGGCTGCACACTTTTATTTGGTTGCATCACAGAATAGCCTTTTGACTACATTAGGTAGCCGTTTGCTTGCCGAAAGCAGTAACATTTTCTTTGTTGTCCTTCTTGTATATGTTGTCCATTTTAAGTACTTGTGCTTTACTCTCAAAGACTTTGCTGACTAAATGGGATATAGTTTTAATTGGGTGAAGGATTTTCCAGACACCTCAAATACCATCCTTCTGAATGCTCGCTTAACTAGGAAATCCAAATTCATTCTTTAGATGAGTTCCCAACCTGGTCTTGAAGTAGCTTAGACCAAAGTAATGCTGAGGGATACTTATTGGAAGCTGTGCTGCTTACTCCTGAGCTTCCTGAAAGTGAAGCAAGGTCTTGTTCCGACAACCTTGCTCCAGGCGATTCCTCAGATTGATCTGGTGGAAACATTTGAATCAAAATCTTGCAGCCATTCTGTGCTGCCATGAAGCTCCTCTACAGAGTGCTTCTTCGACACAGAAGGGGGTGACCCTGCTGCCATGCTGGGGACTGACCACATTTTTCTTTTGTGTTCAAGTGCTGCTCCTTCTTAACACTCGCCAGGCACTTATTTTGAAGGATCATTCTTTGTCCTGCCTGCAGTTCTGAAGTCCTGACCAGAGACAAAGCTATCGAGTCCCAAAGGTTAAGCATTGTGTTGCTGCTGTGCCTTCAACCAATGTCTTGAGGGTCATATATTGGGGTGGTCTGCCAACCTCATTTCCACTGATAGCCAAGCATACCGATGTCAAAGCGGTAGCTTGCAGTACTTGTTGCCCAGTTGCTATATTGGGACCTCCCGAAACAACCTGACATCAGAGCCATCTTCTGTAGTTTAGTCCTGTGGGTGCCTTCAATGTACCCCAAAGGATGAAAGTCATGTCTGGGGTCTTTCGCTCCTCTCCCTTATCCATCACTGGTGGGCTTCTTCATTGCTTTCGTGTTTCGCCTGGAGTCCTTTCTCCCAGTTACCACTTTTGCAAAGCTACCTTCTTTTTCTAGACTTCTATGCACTCTTCCCTCTCAAAGCCTTATGTTGTCTAACCAACTTCTGGATCTCCTCTGGTGGGGTCCCTCATCACCAGCCTGAAGGTTGCCTCTTCTACAGATCTCATGGACTTTGGGAACCTGTATGTTACCTTTAGATGCAACTGGGACCTGCCTATGGACTTTGTCCCATTCTGGCCTATTAGAGAAACTTTGTAACTCATTAAAACTGTGACAGGCTAGCTGAAAGTTAATTGTCTTCATCTTTGAAAACTGTTATGCATATCTGCTTCATATTGCTACTGTGCATCGTTTAGAGACTTCTCACCTTTTTTATATGCATCCCTGATTTCTATTACTTACCTGTATTCTAGATTTTACCTGAAACACACAACTTTATGTGCAGAGTATATTTTGTGTGGACCTTCTTTTGTTATGGGCTTGTGACTGTGTAAGCTGTACTTTATGACCAACCTTCTCCCGTTGTAAGAGTGAAGGCAGACTTCTTATTCGTACTTTCATTGTGATACTCTGAATTATCTCGAGGCAAACTCTACCAAACGACTACTGGCTCATCTTTTGAAGCCCTCCGCAGAGGAGCTATAGAAAACTTTCCTAACAAAGTGGTGGTTTCAGTGGAATTTGTTATAAAGACTATGAACCAGTAAAACATTTAAACTGCAAGTTCATAATGTATATATCTCAAGAGTAAATACTTGTCTCAGAGATTGAAGCTTTTCTTTATAGTCCTTAAACAAGCCAAATGATGATCAGTTAAAGGAACTTTGTGTAAGTAGGAATGTCAAGGCTTCTGAAAAGAAAGCTGAACTTGTAAAAGCTATCATGGTCTTGCAAGGTAATAATTCCACAGAGGCTGAGGAATCTAAGCAAACTGCGCCACCATCGTCAACTGCCTCAACTTCAACTGAGACACTTTTAGAAGTAGAAGGGTGGTCTCTCAGGCATAAGGCTATGGAGGTGGTTCTTAGGTAGATCCAACGTAATGCCAGTGAATAGGCACAGAACTTGGAACTTAGAACTGGAGAAATTGGAGGCAGAGCTGGCAGATGAAGAGAATGGGGGCAGACCAGCAGTAGCTAAATGTGGTTGGAACTTGAGGCTGCCAAAGTATCAGATTTTAACCCTACTACGTTTGGGAACGGCTGTGGGTTTTGTTGTCCTAGGTTTCCTAAGAACATTGAGGTGAGTATTGATTTGTTGACTTGATTGAGTTCCATTCAGATGGCTTGCAGGTCACAGGAAGTGAAAGGCAAAGATTAGGCTATGTGCCCTGTTCGTATTCTCCCCATGAGTGGTTAACTGGTTTTGGATGCATCTGAACAAGAGGTATAAGGTCATATGAAAAGAAAGCCATGACCCTTACATTTGGAAGACTCCTCCATGATCTGTAAAGAAATTAATGAATTCCAAGAAAAATGAGTTTGACCTGGATGGTTGGGCATATGCATTCTTTAAGGAGGGCTCAAAATGTGCACTCACCACTAGCCAATGGTTTGTGATAACTGGATCTTGGCAAGAAGGAAATGTTGTGCTGTGTGTATGTGTAGAATGGAGGTGTGTAAGGGGTCAGAAATGCGAGGCGGACAACTTGATAGAGCGTTTTCATAAGTAGTCATTTTATTCAATTATAAGGGTCTGATGAATGCCTCGGTTTCCCTAACCCAACAAAGATTTCCGTGCCTGTAAAACTCAGACTAAAGGAAAACACTTCAACATCAAAGGCTATCTGTCCCTCACAGATATACATACAACAAAATCATACAGGTATTTATATGGCTGTTCAAACTCAAAAACATGAGTTCTTCTTAAACACAGGCTTTATAACTAAATAATGTGACCAGGGTCAGATCCCCAGGATTAATGCAGGATTTTCCAAAATAAGTTCCAATTAGTAAAGTTCTTTTCAATAATCAAGTTTTGCTTCAAGGACAACACAACGTTTCTTCTAATAGCCAAGTTCTGCTTTCAACACACAATTCCTTCCTTCCGTGATGGTTCCCCTTGGCACTTCGATTGACTCATTTTTAAACCAGGTTCATCACTCTTCAGAATAAAGTTTTCCACAAGCTCTTGTTTGTCAAACCAAAAAGTCTTTGTCTTCACACTTCCAGTGAATATTTCAATAGACTTTTCCTTGTAAAAGCCAACTGCTTCACATTTCTTCTTTGTAAACAACAATCTTTTCATCAGGATGGTTTTACCACAGTTCATCAAACATATTAGTGGCCTTGCCACTTTCTTTCGACCACAGTGCATTACTTCAATATCTTCTTCCTGGTCAACTAACCTGTCAGGACTACCACAAACAGTCCCTTTCCTGTTGTACTCGCCCGCCAGGAAAAAACTCCTACCACTACTACAAGTATTCTGTGATGGGGCCTATGTCAAAGATTAGAAAAGTCTTTGACTTCTTCCATAAGGATACAACACCCATTGATGCAGTTTGTTCCACCAATTAGTTTGCCACATGCAATGCAGGTTATGTTCCTCTCCCCCGTGATACTTTCCACATGGAGGGCTTTTCTCCTGCCACCTTTGGGTTTCTACTATCACACCAGGTAATTGCTGGTAATATCTTTGATTCACGTTTCTCTTTAAGAAAGCGGTTTCCCTTTTTATTTGTAAAGCCCTTTCTTTGGCTTAGGAAATGCTGGTTGTTATCTGGCTTAACTATTGCCTCCTCTTTACTTTGGCAATGTTGGTTACAGTTTGGGGTCAATATTGTCTCCTCTTTACAATGATAGTTGCAAACCTTCTCCTTTTGTTTCCTTTCATAAGAGTAGTGTGCCAAAAATACTTTTTATTAGTTCGGTACTCAAAACGTTTGAGCAGCCAGTTGTTTATTACATAGCACCCCGCGGTCACCTATCAAAGGACAATTCACTGATCTCTCCTTGCATGTCCGTTTAACCCACTGCTGCTGCTGCTTCTTCAGTTTTTGGGTCCAGAGCTTTTGACCACTCTGGTCATTTTCCTATGTCCCGCGACTTTTACAACTGGAGCCTGAGTTGCACCTTGCGTTCTCCGATGCTCGCCAGCCAGAGTAGGGCATAGGAAACTGAGAGCTTTTCTCTCCCACAGGGCATCCTGTCAAAGCACTGATTCCCGATGCGTGACTTCTGCAGTTCAGGCTTCTAACTCTTTTGACTCCCTCAGCACCATAATTCGCAAACACAGCAGCAGCGGTCCCAACTCTTGTTTCGCTGCCTTTTCTGCATACACGGCTGCTGACTACTTTTCCTACTGCTTTTCTTGGCCTGCAATTGAAGGGGCTTTAAATAATCAAAAGTCCCGCTCAAGTGTGGGCCTTTAGAAACACTAGACTATAGTCTGCAGTTCTGTGCCTCTGAGCCCCTCTTTCTTGTCCCAGTACCCAGGGCATTATGGGACTTGAAGTCCCTAATGTTTGACTTTCTTTTGATATCAAAGGCCATTAGGGACGTTGGTAAGAGGGTCCTCCCAATTATCCTCCCCCCCAAGTCCCCTCCCATGTGATCCTCTCGCAGAACACCACCCCAGAGTCAGGATCGGGAAGCGTCTGCCTTTCCCTGGCTACATGCGATGGATCACAGGCCAGGGTCTTTGGGATAATCACATCTGATTCATCACAGGTGGCAAATAACTTTTTATGGCTGGAGTGGAGTGTAAAAAAAAAAAGGGGACTCCTTTCAAGGCATGATCAATTTGTTTGTGATTGAGCACATGGGAAAGGTAGCCTCTCCCTTTTCATTTTAGACTTCTTTAAGCATGTCTGAGACATCTCTCGGTTCCTTTCATTTAATAGTTTAAATGGGGAGTATCCCGAAGATGTGTGGGGTGTTTTCTGATGACAAAAAGAGCCCAGGTATTCAGGACAACCAAATTATGGCCATCGGTTTCTACTAGCTTATGGAGGATCCTCTTGAGAGTTTGATTAAATCCCTCCACAAGCCCATCAGTGTGAAGGTGTTATGCCGAGTTTCATAATGTTTATATTTGTAGGATTTCCATGACCTCCTGCATGATTTTAGACATGAAAGTGGTACATTTGTCCATGAGGATCTTTTTAGGGAATTCTACTCTAGAACATGTTTTAAAATGTGCTGGCTAGTGGTGTTCCTTAGTAGAAAAGCTTTGAGGTACCGAGTAGCATAGTCCACTATTTCAAAGATGAATTTATTCCCCAATTTAGATGTCTCGAATTACCCTATAATGTGCATCGCAATCCTGGTTAAGAGGGGATTTCAATAATAGGGAGTGGTTGTAATAGGGCGTGGGGTACCGAGTAGCTACCATTTTCTGACTTATGTTGCATGCAACAACATATCTTTTATACATCCAAAAATACCCCCGGGGCCATTAGAAGCGAGGGACTTAATTGGCTCTGGGTCTTCCCTATCCCCTAGTGACCGGATGTTGGGTGAGAATGGGCCAGCTCCAACACTATTTTCTGATGACTTCTGGGATTATGAGTAGGGTTCTGGGAAGGCCATCCTTCTCTGTATCCGTTCAATATGATGAGCCCTTTTTGATGCAAAAAAGGGGTTCTCCCTGACTGCGTATCTGCACTTCTGAAATTACCCTCCCCAAAGGCTTCTGTACGGACCGTGTCATTCCTTTGGGCAAAAGCCAGGTCAGGTAAAGGGATGAGATCTTCAGATTCAGGTCTGATGGAATTAGCCAGGGAAATATCAGCCTCTCTGAATCCGAAGGATCCTCGTAGGTATGTGTAGAGGCAATAAACCAGGCCAAGTAGTTTATATTAACGGTTTATTGCTTGTGGGATAGACTGGATAGTAGAGACCCCCAACCTCTCCTCAGCATAGCACAAACTGAACAATCAATTGATAACATTCCAACACTCCATGGCAACATGCTATGACATCCCCAGAGTTCCACCCAGCACAGCAGTGCAGAACCATTAAGCCATCAACATAACACACCTCCCCCCCTTATCCAATTTTAGAAAAACTATCTACAAATAAATGTTTAATATACCTAATGAAAATAAAACACAAGAAACTATGGTTCATTTTACTCAACTAAACTCCCCTTTCTCTCCTCAAATCTCACCTCCTCACCCTCGCAACTCTCGATAGGTTGCACACCTGTCCACTCTCCAACTTAACCGCACCATCACACACTTGTGCAACCCTAATAGGATCCGAATATAAAGGATCCCCTTTCTTCTCAATGGCCGCTTTCCTTATCCTCACCATATTACCCACTTCTACAACCGTTCTTTTCCTTGGAAATTTTTCATTGACTTTCTTGACCCACTTCCTCTTTCGCTCATCCATTCTCCTCTTCACTTCATCTACCACCTTATCCGTTTCCCTCCCCCGACCTAGCCAAGCTGGAGACACTAAGGTGATACTCCTCCGTCCTCTCATCAACTCGAATGGACTAACTCCTGTCTCAGCATTTGGAGCCATCCGCAAATCATACATCCGTTCTTTTACCGCAACCTTCCTATCCAGACCACATGCACTCGCATTCCTGACACCCTCCATTATACAGCGATTGACCCTCTCAATCATACCATTGGCTTGCGGACAATATAATGCAGTCTTTTTATGCTTGATACCGCATTTGTACATGTACTCCTGAAAGAAACCTCCAGTGAACTGTGGGCCATGATCTTTCAACACACTCCTCTGCAACCCTTCCCTCTCAAAAATGTTCTCCAAAAACATCACAACCGACTGCCCTGTGACATCCCTCACTATTTTGAACTCCGTCCAGCGGGAGAACATATCCACTACACCCAACACACATCTGCCTCGACCTCTACCCATATCCACTGGGCCTAAAACATCCATGGCCAAATCCTGCCAGACACCCTTCGGACTTTCACCACTTCTCACTGGCTGCACTACAGCAGATACACTCTTCCCCGACTTTTTGCAATCAACACATTCTCCCACTGCCCTCTCAATCTCACGATCCAAACCTGGCCACCAATAATCAGCCTTAATCACTTCCTTGGTCTTATATGTGCCTATATGACCTTGATGCACAATAGCTATAAGTTTTCTCCTTAGACACCCGGGAACAACCAGTTTGTCCCACCGATATATTAACCCATCTTTCACAGAAAGCTCAAATCTCACCTCCCACAAAGCTCTTTCTTCACCAGACAATAACCTCTTCTCTGGCCAACCATCTTTAATGAAAGTAATTATGCGCCTCCACACCTCATCTGACAACAACGCTTCAACCCATTCCTCTTTGTGGAGCACGCCTTCTACCGTAGCAAATACCATATGCTCGATTTCAGCAGACCCCTTCTCATCGTCCTCATCATCAACTCTCACTCTAGACGCGTGATCAGCCTGCACGTTATTCTTACCAGCCACAACCTCAATATTAAACTTATGGCATTGTAATCTCGTCAGCCAGCAGGCAACCCTTCTCGACACTTTGTCCAACCCTTTACTTTCAAATATGGCTTTCAATGGCTTGTGGTCTGTTCTCAATACAAATTCCTGACCCCACACAAAATTATTTAGCTTTTCAATGCCCCAATTACATGCCTAAGCCTCTTTTTCCAAAACTGAGTAATTGAGTTTGGAACCTCTCAACATGCGCGAGGCATGTAACACCACTGACTCTGTTCCATCAAGTCCCACTTGTGACATAACCACTCCAATACCGGTTTCACTCGCATCTAACGACAATATTGTCTTTTTCTTGGTATCATACATGGCTAGGGGTTTAGCCATATCAATTTTAGACTTGATCTCCACAAATTCTCTTTCACACTCTTTGTCCCAATTAAATTCCACACCTTTCCTCAATAATGCTCTCAGTGCGGTAAAACTGCCAGCGTAGTTTTCTATGAATCGGTTGTAGAATTCTATTGTCCCCAGAAATGAGCGTAGCTCTGCCTTATCTTTTGGAGATTGCATCCTTTTTATACAATTCACTAGCTCTCTCTTAGGTCTTAGTCCCTCCTCAGATATTTCATGCCCTAAATACTCCACTACCCGAGTGGAAAAGACACATTTCTCACTTGGCAACGTAATACCACGTGCCCTGAATATTTCCAAAACCACTTCCAGTTTCCTTCTCAATTCCTCTTCAGTTCTTCCACAAATCAACACGTCATCTTTGAAACACCATACGTCGGAAATCCCCCTGAACAATCCATCCATGACTTTCTGGAAAACCGATGAAGCCGATATTAATCCGAACGGCATGCGCCGAAACTGGTAAATACCTTGGTAGGTAATAAAAGCTGCGAGTTTTCTCGACTCGACATCTAAGTTAATCTGATGATAGGCACTAGCCATATCTAATTTAGCAAAATATTTGGCGTTCCCTATCCTGGTCAAAAGTTCTCCCATATTGGGGAGTGGATGCCGATCAGCTACAACACAACGGTTCAGCTCTCTTAAATCTACAGAGACTCTCAAATCCCCCCCAGACCTTTTCACAACAACAACAGCGGAAATCCATTCAACCGCTTTGGGTGGTTCAATAATACCAGCTTTCTCCAATTTCTCCAACTCCATTCTCACGGCATTTCGCATTGACGTTGGCAGTGGTCTAAGTTTCGCCGCCACGGGCTTGCAGCCATTTTTTAGGACAATCTTATGAACCATCCCTTTTAGGCAACCAACCTCATCGTTAAAGACATCAGGATATTTGACAATCAAATTCTTGGGACCATCATCTAAACTGCGGTCCATAGGAACATTTTCTATATTCAACACCTGTTCTTTGCTATTTGGATCTAGTTTAATGCACAGTCCTCTCTGCTCTTTCCTTCCTAACAATGTCTCACCCTTCTTGGTAATATATAATTTACCATAGGTAACTCTATTCTTAAATTTAAAAGTTGCAGAACAACAACCTAACACGTCAATTCTACTGCCATTATAACCCCCTGGTGTCTTGTCTGATGGACTTAAATCCTCCATCCTACCACCAAACACACTGTTAGGCAGAAACCTGTGCAGTTCCCTTGGGGAACACTGCAAAAGATTTAAGACTACAGGTATAGCAGTAAACCCCTTTGGTAGCAGTCCGCACCACCCAGATTTACCTGGTAGCTGTGGCTGAGCAGTCAGACCTCTCTCAAGAAGAGTTAGGCAGTATGCAAAGTATACACAATATGTACCAACATACAATAGCACAAGCAAACACTGACCAGAGCTTGGTTTCAAAAGTATATAGTTATTTATTTAAAAACACATATAAGTAAAAAAAACACTCTAGCAAAGAATATGGTAAAAACACTTCAACACAGTTATAATGAAAGTAGATTCAATCCTTTCTCCTATCTAGACAACTCTAGGTTAACACCACTTAATTAAAACAGAGGTGAGTGCTTAACGTTAGATGACACTCTAGTAGTTTCCAAGAAAGGGAGAGAAAAAGCAGAAATGGGTTAAACACACCACTCTAAGGTCCAGAACACTTGCAATAGGCTCAAAGAAGCACAAAGTCACAGGTGAGCAAAAGTCACTAGGCAGGGCCCACTCTTAGAGTAGCCGGAGCGAAAATGTGCCCAAGATCACACTGTTAGTTAGAGATTCAAAGTCTTGCAAAGAGTCAAAAAGAGTTTAGAGTGGCTCAGAGAGTTTAGCCAAAGTGTCCCAGGCACTCCCAGGTTCGAAAGCCGGGGACTAAATCTACCCCGTACAGTCGGTGGCAAGGGAAGCCAGGCGGAACACAGTACCTTAAGCGGAAAGGATCCTCCAGCGGGGGCAGTTGTTCCAGGCAGCGACAGCAAGGCTCGACGTCGGTCAGGGGAGAAGAATATCTCGCTGAAGAGCAGAAGAGAAAGGTCGTAGCACTGCCCGGGAAGAAACCAGCCGCGGAGTCCTCCGGTTAAAGGGTTGGTACCGATTTTCGCGGTATGGGGGTAAAGTGTGGTATTCCGGTTGCCGGGGTGCTTGGCACAGGCAAGGCGGCCACGAGATACCTCAAAGAACGGAAAGAAGGCGAAAACTGGTTGTCCCCACCAGTCAAGGGAAGGAGCCACTCCGTTAAGAGTTCTCCTCGGTCGTCGGGAAAAGTGGTGAGACGGTTCAGCAGGGCTCCACCGGGTGGTGTCGTCGAAGCAGGTCGGCTCAGCTCTTCCCTCGTCGGATTCTTGGTCCTGTGGCGACTTCTGAAGTCCCAGTCCCCAAAGCCCTGCTTTTATGCAGCAAGCCCCCATTCACCCAGCCTAGCTGTCACTCAAACATGCTAAGTGGTGAGCCGGGCGGCTCACCACTTGGGCCAATCAGGACGGAGTGCGACTTGAGTTACCAAGGTAACTCAGTCCAGGGTGCCTAAATCCCCCTCCACCCCTCCTAAGTACCCCAGACAGAGTGGCACCACTTTGGAGGGCTTCTGTGGAGAAGCCCGCCAAAAGTGGAACAAAGGGCTCCACTTTGGGTCAGAGTTACAGAGGCGAACACCAACGCCATTTTAGAATCAAGTTTTGGCAAAAAGTCCCAACCGGAGTTATAAAAATAAATATATAAACCGGCGGTATGTTTAAGGCTACCGTAAATAAATAATTAAATGTGTTAGCCTAAAACAATGGGAAATCCCATAGGAAAATATTCGCGGTCGAATATAAAACGTAGTTTCCACTGCCACCAGCCAAAACTCGATCAGGGGGGACGGAGACGTGCCCCCTCGACTAACAGACCCTGGGGCAATCGAATTGCCCCAGCCAGTACGTCCACAATAGGATGGTTTGTACTGGTTCTGTTCAGGATTCAAGACTAGCAAAGTCTTTGGTGACTTTACATGCCCTGGGAGACAGTAGTCAGTCCCAGGGTATGGAGTCTATGTTGGGGAGTCCCTAGGACACCCCTGGGTCACGGCACAGAGGGTGCTGTGTGACCCACATCACAAAAATACATGAGGCCCTATGGAGTAAAAGACCCCATAGCCCATTCAACACAAGGTTTAACCAAGAAAACACACTTCAACATGTCCAAGAGTGAGGGTAAAAGAGTCTCACTCTTGGCAGGAGAAAAAAATTAAACCCCAGAAATCCAGCAAAGCTGCTGGGGGACTCACTAGGTAGGGAAATTCAGCCTAAACAGAGAATTCTCCCTAACACACACACAGACTTTGACATCAAAGTGATTTTAGAACATGAATCCGCTAGCATCTTGACATGGCAACCATTTACTTCAACCCAAGCGGAAGGGTGTTCACATTCATCAATTTCAGAACATTGTACCATATTTACTGTAACTATTTCATTTTCTGAACCTTCACATTCAACTGAGGATGGGCCATCGGGCTCCTCAATCAACATGATACTTCTCCCAGCACCGACATTGTAATTAGTGCAGCAATTTTCAAAATGCCCCCATCTTTTACAAATGTTGCAATTTGCTCTTCTCCCCGGACAGATCGGAGAAGAGGATAGATGACGGGCGCTCCCACACCTAAAGTACAAACGTTCCTCTGTCCTTTTTCCCCCTTGTATATTTTCTCTTTGGACAAACTTATTCGCCGTTTGGACATTGTTGCCACTCTTCCCTTGCCGCATGTCACCACGTTTATAAGTTTTGCCCTTCCTTTTCTTTTGGTCCTTGACCGGATCTCTCTTTCTGTCACCAATTTTTAGAACTTCGATCTGTTGAACCACTTTGGATTCCTTCGTGGTAAGCTTCGCCACACATTGCAGGGTATGCTCAATTCTTTTTGCAATACCAACTACTTCATCCAAGCAAGGGTCATCCTTTAGCCACACTTCTTCCCTAATCTTGTCATTAGCCCAATGCAACATGAATTGGTCTCTAATATGCTCATCCAGTTTTTCACCAAACTTGCAGTTTAGTGACAAATGTCTCAAGGCAGTAATGTATTCTTCTACAGTCTCACCCTCCTGTTGAGACCTCATCCCAAAATGATAGCGTTCCAATACAGTACTTATCTTCAATTCAAAATGTTTGTCCAGTTTTGGTAATGCTGCATCAAAGTCATTCACACCCTCCTCCGCATCCAATTCTCTCAAACTAGGCAACGTTTCAAAAATGTGCTGCCCCTCATATCCAAGCAGATGCATGAGCATAGATACCTTCCTTTCTACTGACATACCAGCTCCACATGAGGCTTTTACATAATGTAGAAAGCCTCTTTTCCAGGGCCCCCATTTAATTCTTGGGGGACCAGGAGCCGGCAGGAACATTTGTGGTCCTGGAATTCCAGACAACGCCATGTTTACTTATATGTTGTCTTCTTCCCTTCTATACAGTTGTGGCTGTTATGATGGACCTTACACCAGTCCGTTGAGCCTATACACTTTAGAGTACAATGTCCTTAATATATCCAACCTGTTTGGGTGTACCTCCCAGCTGCTCCTCTTGTCCAACGTTGCCGCAAGTGGCCCTAGGCGGTCATCTGTGCCGAAATCGGCTTCCCAATTCAAACGCAATGCGAGGCTTACATCCGCATCCGCGCACGTGACAGTGGCGTTCAATCACTGTGCTTCCCAATGCAGACCTCCGCATCCGCACACGTTCCGCTTCCTCCTTTCGGAAAGCGAAGCGGGCGGCAGAAAAACTCACGGAGACACTCACCCTTCACACGCAGCCAGCATGTAATGCCGCGCCGATGGAGGAAGCCGCCTCGGAACTGCGGTGAGGCCCGGGCCCCGCCAGACATATCCACGGCTGACCACCTTCAATTGGCCCTCATCAGGTAGGCACAAATATGTGTCGGCGCGCCCCCTTTGATCCGGGGAGGGCGTGGGGGCGGCTCCTCGTCACCAGGCCACACGGTTGGGGGTCTCGAACTTCAGGCGCATCAGCTTCCAGTCACTGCTCTCCTACAGCAACATATCCCACCTTTGTCGCCAATGTAGAGGCAATAAACCAGGCCAAGTAGTTTATATCAACGGTTTATTGCTTGTGGGATAGACTGGATAGTAGAGACCCCCAACCTCTCCTCAGCATAGCACAAACTGAACAATCAATTGATAACATTCCAACACTCCATGGCAACATGCTATGACATCCCCAGAGTTCCACCCAGCACAGCAGTGCAGAACCATTAAGCCATCAACATAACAGTATGTGATTAATCCAGTGGAGTCATCCCCAATTTCCCGGCGGTGCTCTCCTCCCATGTGGCCAGGGGCTGGCAGCCGCTACCTGATCCTAACCCATCAGGGTGGTTATATGAGGGAGGATCACATCAGAGGGGACAGCTACCGGGGAGAAGGGATGTTTCCATCGGAGGAGACATGGTAGTGTCTCCCTTTCCCTTGTGTAAGGAAGGCATGGTATCAAAGTAAGACGGATACAAGTGATCACAGTTCAAGGGTGTTTATTAAATTGTAAAGTAGGTGAGATAAATGCTTAATCTAAACCTAAAGATGGGAGCAAGGTACGACCATCAAATCATAATACAGTCCTATTGGAGTCTAGTAAAATAAAAGGGCCTATACTAAGAAAACCTGTTGCCAATCATTACCGCTATGCTACAAAAGAGTGTGGGATAATAGTCCCAAGAAAAGAAGAGTGTTCACAAAATACACCATGATGCAATGGCCGGGGTCTCCCTTCCCCACGTTTTTTAGCACGGGACTAGGCGGAACTCCTGAGCACAGCACACTCCTGGGCTTCTCTGGCACAAGCTTACAGTTCCTTTCTCAATATCAGGACCTTCTGTGTCCAAGTCTCTTTCATGCAAAGTCTCTTGCTTCAGAGGGCCTAATATGCCATTAACAATAAAACAAAAGTTCCTTCGGTCAATCTTCACGTCGGGTGATTACCCTTCACCCTTGGATCCACCTCAGCCAGGCTGCGATCCTTTTCTCAGTTATCAGCCTCCCTCAGTCGGGCTCAGACCGACCACTCGCTGTGGACATCCCTCAGTCGGGTTCATACTTGACGCCACAATGTAGTTTACTTAGCTTCTTCACAAAGTAGGATTAATTTCCTTTTGGTTTTCCTTTGGCGGCGTCCCTTAGTCGGGTTCACTATCGCATCAACTCATTTGAAATATTCAGAAGTCTCAATGTATTTTTAAACAATCTCACAATGTACAGTTTTGGTCCCCATGGTCCGGGCTCAGACCTTCCAAAGCACTTGCCAATTTTAAAAAGAGACTTCCGCAGGGTGATCACATCTCGCAGTGCATGCTTTACAAAAAACAGTTTGCACAACATTCCCCTTTGGTGGGCACCAATGCCTATTTCACAATTCTCTCGATTCACTATTTCACAATCATCAAATCTTGAGCAATGTGTCAAGGGCTTTCGATTGGACAAGGGGTTTGGCTTGATCCTCGTATGACCACCTTGCCACCTCACGCCGTCCTTCCCTGTAGCCACTTGTATCAATAATTTTGTTTTATCACATTCTCTTTATTCAAAAGATGGGTACCAGCTAGAGACCTTCCAACGAGCGCCCATGTGGCGCCGGACCACTCTATCTCTGGTAACATGTTTGTCCACAACAAAATACCTCTGTCTATTTATCTTTTTAATGTTGCCACTGCAACCTTGAGCTTAACACAGTCCGGTCCCCTATCAGGTTTTTCCGACTCACCGGCTGTGCCTAACTCATTGGCGTTTCTTTTGCCGCTGGCGTCCAGGACGGTACCATGATGGCAACCATGTCTCTCAGCCCTGGCTGTCAGTGCGGGAGGGTTCCATGTACAGCTGACATCCCATACCAGGAACACCCTCCGATGAGAACAGTAATGCAGACCTACTGGCTGAATATTACAGTTTTGAAGTTCAGATGTAATGGAACCTCACAGAAATACAGCTTTAAGGTTGGCACATATATTTCAAAAAAGGTAGCAGGCGCTCCTCTCCTATATATATATATATATATATATATATATATATATATATATATATATATATATATATATATATATATATATATATATATATATATATATTTCTGATGCTTGTTAATCTGCTTAGAATCACATGCTGTGCATAGGTCCGACATCAGTGGTCACTGCGGAGTATTGCATCTTGTTTTTCGTAGTCGAAAAGGGACGTCGACCGGGCGTGTCTGAAATACTATCCCTATAGTGACGTGTGTTGTACCCACAATCCCTCACGCGTCGAGGTCCCTCAGATTGTTTTTTTCCGCCCAGCTACTGGTCGCCTTTACGCGGAGCTCCTCGAGAGACATTGCAGATTCCATCTCCTCGACCTTTGGTCGTTTTTTCTGTTAATATATCGATCCCTCCCTCGACGCAGTGGTGAAGCTGTCTCCGCCGAGCAAGATCTTCGACGGAGGGGACGAGCGGAGGAGATCCGTCGGCGTTGCCGAACACGTGGCCTGGCCTCGCAGGCCAAATACAGTAGGGAGAGTGGGGTCGTGGGACATCTCTGATTCTTTTTCTGAGAATGCCTTTCCTTTTCCCCTTCCTTTCCCTTGGGGTAGTTATCACGCTTTATTGCCTCGGCTATGGAGAGGACACCCTTTAGGTTTTGCCCACTTTGTAAGGGCAAGTTTACTTGGAAGGACAAGCATTCACGGTGTAACCGCTGCTTGCCCCTCGATCACGTAGAGGAGGGTTGCTCGGCTTGTCGGCTTCTAAAGCCAAAGACTCTAAAAGACCGTAGGGTCAAGAGGTGGGCGGCCTACGCTATGTCGAAGGCCGGGTCTTCACCCGCCGCTGCTACCACCGACAGTGACGAGGAACGTGATAACACGACCTCCGCTACGGAAGTCGTATACCCCTCTAAAGAGCGCTCGCGCTCTTCGTCGTCTGTCCCCGGCCCCGACGGTCTCGGCTCACGCCCTGCTTATGGGGATGAACACCCCGGCGACACTGACGCACACGATACAACACATAAACACACAACCCATAGCTCTTCTTCATCGAAGACGAAGAAAGCATCAGCGCCCAAGGAGACGCAGGTTACACCGGCGGCCTCCTCGGACCGTTCGTGTTCGAAGCCCCTCTCGCAGCCGCGACCAGCGACTGGGCTTTCGGCAAATAAGGGCGCCGCCCCCAAACCATCGGCCGGCGCGCACCAGCAGAGAGCGCACGCCGCCGTAGAACGTTCGACACCCGTAACGTGGAAACCACAGCCCTCCGCTGACAAACGAGTCACAGAGAGCTTGGCGAGGATCGTGGTAGCCGACGCCCAGAAGCGTACGCCGAAAGACACGTTGAGCGCTACGCAAAGGTTGAAAGACACGCCGAAAAAGCCCGAAGAAAAACAGGGACTACCCCCTTCAGTCGGGGGGACCCCCAGCACACCGGAAGGCTTTTCGGAGGGCGACGGGACACTTTCCTCGACGTTGTGGGAGACGTCGAGCCGTTTTCAGCAAGAAAACACTAATTTTCCCCCGCTAGACCGCTCAGGGGTACCCCATGAAACCATGGAAAGGCTCCATCTCTGCATGGAGAGAATGGAGAGGTTTATGAACACCCAGAACCCTCCCACTCCCAAGAGAACAAGAGAAGGGCCTCAGGAGGACCCCAGGGCCAAATACCCGAGGCAGGACACAGCCTTAGACTTCCATAATGTGTATGACCTCACTGGTGAGGAACAATACTTAGAAGAGGAGGATGATTTTGTGCACAATGAAGGAGGACAGAACCAAGAGGAAGGTCTGGAAGACAGCCCAGACATGGTAGGAGAAGGCTTCAGAGAAAATCCAGAAGAAGGACCTTCTCATCCCTGGCAATCCCCATCAGGATATTCGGACACTGATGTCCTGAACCTAAATCCTCCAGACAATTCACCTGTTAGAAACACGTCTCCCATTGACGATCAGCCCACATTCAATGCCCTGTTGCGCAGAGCAGCAGCACATTTCGAACTGGACACTGGGGAGATCTCTCCGGAAATAGACTTTGTGGAAAGAGTAATTAAGGAGAAACCCCCAGTCAGCCAGACCATTCCCCTCCTCGCTTCAGTGAAGAGAAGAATCATCCCTTCGCTATCCACACCCGCACTAATCAGAGGAGTTAATCCAAGGATTGAAAAACTTTTCACTCCTTCACCCTCAGACCCGCTGTACATCAGGGGACATTCCATTCCGGATTCCCTTGTAGTAACTAATGCAAGGAAGAGGGCAGGGGTGCCGCTGTCCACCAGTGAGGCACCACCTGACAAGGAGGGCAAGAGGTTATATGCCCTTGCTAAAAGAGTCACATCCTCGGCTGCCTTTTCGGCAAGAATTGCAAACAACAATTCTTTGCTAGCTAGCTACGCGGACGCGCAGTGGGCTAAACTGCGCAAGGACGCCGAAGAAGCGCCGGAACCGCTACCTACACGCCTGCATTCAACTATTGGCGAAGGAACCCAGGTCAACCAGAGTATTGTAAAGAACTCTCTGGATGCTGCTGAGACAGCGGGACGTTCCCTGGTTCAGGGAATACTCCTAAAAGGCCATGTATGGCTGCACAACTCAGGGTTCAAACCGGAGACACAGGCGTCTTTAATACCTGTTGAAGACGCAAACCTCTTCGGGAAGGCGGTGGATGAGGCTCTGGAAATGGCTAAAAAAGAGTTTGATACTATCAAAACTCTTGACCAGATCTCTAAGCCCACTACCAGACGCGGCTATGGCAACACACGCTTTTTTCGTGGCCAACGCCAAAAGCAGAATCAGCAGCAACAGTACCCTGCCACCAGTTACCAGACCAATAGTGGGCAGTACAGCCAAAGAGGACAGCGCAGGGGCAAGGGGAGAGGGCAGGGGTCCACCCCCAGAGGCTCCCAAGCCCCCAACAACACCAAGTGACGCGAAGATTCGCGTCCCCTCCCATGCAACACCGGTCGGGGGGCGGATAACATCCTTTCTTCCAGCATGGGAGGGAATAACGTCAGACCGCTGGGTACTTTCCACCGTAGCCCACGGATACTGCATCGAATTCAACAGTTCCCCAACATACAGACCCCCGAGGGGACGACGCATGACACCGGAACACCTTGCCATCCTTCTCCAAGAAGTACAACTACTGCTGGAAAAAGGAGCCATAGAGGTCGTGCCTCTATCTCAAGTAAAGGAAGGTAATTATTCAGTGTACTTCCTTGTACCCAAAAAGGATCTAACCATGCGCCCTGTATTAGATCTGCGCCCAGCGAACAAGTTTATCAAACCCCAGAAGTTTCGTATGGTGACCTTACAGGAAGTGATCCCACTGCTATCACAGGGAGATTACATGACAACATTGGACATGAAAGATGCATACTTTCATATTTTAATGTTGCCAGCGCACAGAAGATACCTCAGGTTTATGATAGAGGGCAAACACTACCAGTTCAGAGTGCTACCCTTCGGCATAGCATCAGCACCAAGGGTATTCACAAAGGTACTGGCAGTAGCAGCGGCCCACCTGCGCAGGTTGTCCATCCCAGATTACCCTTACCTCGACGACTGGCTCATAACAGGGGATTCTTAGGAAACATGCTTCTCCAATACCCAAAAGACTGTAGACCTTTTGTTCCAGTTGGGCTTCTCCATCAACGAAAAGAAGTCCAGCCTAGACCCCAGCCAAATCAAACAATTCCTAGGGGCTCTAATTCAAACAAAGGACGGCCTCGTCTTCCCCTCCAACGAGAGGGTCCAAAACATGCTGTTTCAGATCCCTCAATATGTGACCGGTCGAGAGGTGACGGTACGCAAAGCAATGCGCTTGCTAGGCATGATGGCGTTGTGTATTTATTTGGTACCTCACGCGCGCCTGTGCATGCGCCCTATGCAAGAGTGGCTCAACAGCCAGTGGTGTCAGGCCAGCGGATTATGGGACGATCCAGTGGTGGTCTCGCAGGCCTTAGTTCTTTCGCTACGATGGTGGACAAAGGAAAACCTGGAAAAAGGGAAACCCTTTGCCACACCCGCGGCGGAAGCCACTCTAACCACAGACGCATCCCTAACAGGATGGGGGGCTCACCTATCCCATCAGACTGCTCACGGAGTGTGGACTCCGAACGTAGCATCCAAACACATAAATCTACTGGAGCTACTAGCTGTGTTCAAGGCGCTAAAAGCCTTCCAGGAACACCTACAAGGCAAAACGGTGTTTGTCCTTACATACAGCACCACAGCCATGTACTACATCAACAAGCAGGGGGGCACCCACTCTCCAGGACTGTCCAAACTGGCCCAAAATATATGGAAGTGGGCTCTCAAACAAAACATGTTCCTACTGTCAGAACATGTACCAGGGGAACTCAATCTGCTGGCAGACAAACTCAGCAGAGATTTCCCCCTGCCCGAAGAGTACGAATGGCGACTGCACGAAGACATTGTCTTCGACGTCTTCACACAATGGGGATTCCCAGAAATAGACCTATTCGCAACCCTGGAGAACTCACAATGCCTAAGTTACGCCTCCAGGTACCCCCAGAACCAATCCAAGGGGAACGGTCTGTCGATGCAATGGTCAGGGAAATTTGTTTACGCTTTTCCCCCGACTCCCCTTCTCAACAAGGTGGTGCACAAGATGCACCAGGAACAAGTAACCATGATACTGGTGGCCCCAATGTGGGCCCGACAGCCATGGTTCGCTCACTTGATGGAGATGTCTCTATCTCCCCCGGTGAAACTCCCCTGCCCATACAACATGCTGTCACAAGACAAGGGCAGGACTCTGCATCCATGCCCCCAGAACATGAACTTAGCAGCTTGGCTCCTGAGATCATAGAATTCGGACATCTACTGCTCCCACAGAGATGTATGGACATATTCAGGGAAGTCAGAAAACCTAACACTCGCCACTGCTATTCTAGCAAGTGGAGGAGATTTGTCATCTGGTGCAGAGGGGAAGGCATCAACCCAATTGACTGCTCTCCCACACATATTATTCTATACCTGACCCACTTGTTGGATTCAGGTCTAGTGTTCAATTCCATTAAAGTCCACCTAGCGGCACTTTCTGCATACACCACTTCCCAACTCAAGGTGTTGTGGTGGAAGATCCCTGTTATAAAGGCCAGACTCATGGGCTCACCTTTCGAACCCATGCACAAAGCATCTCTTAAAGACCTAGCTCTTAAGACTGCTTTTATAATAGCTATCACCTCCCTCAGGAGGGTAAGTGAACTACAGGCTCTTTCTGTTCTAGACCCCTTCGTTACAGTTCACAGAGATAAGGTGGTTCTACGCACGCACCCAAGGATTGCTCCGAAGTTCATATCGAAATTCCACGTAAACCAGTCTATAGAACTGCCAACGTTCTTTCAAAATCCTTCCAACTTGGAAGAAAAAACTCTGCACACACTAGATGTGCGCAGAGCGGTCATGTTCTACATGGAAAGAACCAGACCACTGAGGAAGACTAATCAGTTCTTCGTCTCGGTGGCAGCAGGAAGAGAAGGGGATGCAGTTTCAAAGTCCACTATTTCTAGATGGATTGTTCAATGCATCACTCTCAGCTATACTCTTGCTAAGAGAGAACTGCCCTTTAAGCCTAGAGCACACTCTACTCGAGGCACGGGGGCGTCCATAGCATTCATTGCAAATGTTCCCCTTGAGTCCATCTGCAAAGCGGCTACCTGGAGTTCTGTGCACACCTTTACAAAACACTACTGTCTAGATGCACACTCGAGATCTGACTCCCTGGTGGGTCAGGCAGTACTAAGACATCTTTTCTCTACTGTTCCTTCTCATAACCCACCGCCAACTCCGGGTACTGCTCGCTAGTCTATGCACAGCATGTGATTCTAAGCAGATTAACAAGCATCAGACGACAATGCATTACTTACCGTAAAAGCATTTCTGATGATTGTATCTGCTTAGATTCACATGCGCCCACCCTTCCTCCCCGCTCGGATGGAAGGAACATAGACTTCCTTTTATATCTCTTTTCTGTACTCACTCACGTCTAGAAGGCTCCCTCAGGCCAGAAAAATACAAACAGAGGGACCTTGACGCGTGAGGGATTGTGGGTACAACACACGTCACTATAGGGATAGTATTTCAGACACGCCCGGTCAACGTCCCTTTTCGACTACGAAAAACAAGATGCAATACTCCGCAGTGACCACTGGATGTCGGACCTATGCACAGCATGTGAATCTAAGCAGATACAATCATCAGAAATGCTTTTACGGTAAGTAATGCATTGTCATATATATATATATATATATATTAGTTTTATTCGGTTTTTACCTCCTCTCCCTTCTCCCCCTCTCTTCCCACCCTCCGTTACTTTTTTCTATGCACTTACTCTATCAGAATTGTCCCTGGACCTAGCATGATAGCAACAAGTGTTTGTCTCATCACCCCCCCCACCCCCACAACCCTCCCAGCACTATCTGAGATGTCCTCTGGCCTAGAATGATAGTCGCTTGTTTTGTTCCTCTCCCTCCTTACTCCTCCCCGCTCCCTCACCTTTTGTTAATCTTCGGCTTTACCAGAAATGTCATCAGGCCTAGTACTGTTGTCGTCTGTCTGTTTCTCCATTTCCTTTCTTTCTGTGTTTTAGCTCTTGCACTATCTGAATTGTCATCAGGCCGAGTACGATAGTTAATTTCACATTCTTGTTGTACATGGCCTGTAAGAATGTCATTGTATTTTCCTGTGTTCCCTCCCTTGCTGTGAAGCTCTTTGAAACACATTGTGTATAGGCGCTATATAAATAAACTATCATATCATATCCGTCACAGCATACACCAGTTGCGATTCCTGGTCTCGTTGTTTCTTTATCGGAGGCTTTGCGGGCCTGAGTTGAAAAGGGCGAAGGCAATTCCCTCCTTGACGTCCTTTCAGTTCTCTCCACCTTTCTCCTCCGTTTGAACTGCCGTCCTGGAATAGCTGCTTTCTTGTGTGTTCGGCCATGCTCAGAGTGTCCCCTCGTACTCCGCCTTTTATCCCTATGGGGAAGGGAAAGGGCAGTCAGGTGTGTAGTTGTAGGCAATTGCCTGACCCTTGTGTTGGGACATGTCAGGTAAATGGCTCTTGGCTTAGTCTGTTGTCGCTCACGGTGTGAGAAAGTGTTTGTATAGGAAAAGGGGGAGTAGCATTTCTACATATCCTGCTCGGTAGGATGATGAAAATTTGTCAAAAGGAGGGGATACCGCGTCTCACCCTTCAGTGTCCCACTTCCACTCCCCGAAGACCCCTCATCCAGGTGATCCTCCCTCAGTGGTCCACCCCCAGGAACTGGATCCAATAGCGATGGCTGTGTCCTGGCCACTTGGATGACAGATCCCCGGGGACCCGGGGACTAGCGAGTGAGACGCCTGCAGGTTTCTCACACCTGAAGAAAACCCCAAAGTACCCAAACTGCTAATGATATGCTGTCACTAGACAAAACTCCATGTATACCTTAATCATTCACAACACATATAAAACATCTTCTGTTTCTGACATTACTTTGTGAAATTTTTGAACATCATCATTTTGGAAATCCAATGGTATCTATGGACTTCAGCTCCCATAAAGCGTAAAGTACTGAGATGAAGAAGAGGGTTGAAGAGTTGATGCAAACTAAGCCAAGTCCAAAGACTAATGTGCACACTAGTTGTTTCATTAAAACTGTGTCTGGGGCATTTAAAAATGGCAACCTCAGCATCCAGGGAGGATTGGAGGATAGCTCAGGGGCAACACACTCGCTTTGGAAGCAAGACGAAGTGGAGCAGCACAGATTCAATCCCCGGGTCCGTGCTTAGAAACCTCTGGGTATTAAGCGCATTATAAGTAACCAATTATAAATTATAAGGATCTGTCACACCGCGGCCGTGGAAACTCTGGGCAAGATGGAGGCGATATTGAGCCTCTCTACCGGTCCGTTTGACGCTCTAGTCGTCTTGGACCGGCAGGTATAAGAGGAGACCACGCCCCTTGCAACTCGCGTTGCAACTCGCATTCGTCGGTCTATTGACTTTCGCTTTGCTGCAGTGCCTCACGTACGAGTTTTTTCCCTTGAATTTGCCTGTGCCTTCCCTGGTTATCCCCTCTCGTTCAGACCCTTTTTTCTCCTGTCCAGCCTCTTTCACGAGTTTCTCTTACCTTCGGTCTGCCTTTCCGCAGCTGTTTTTTCCCGACTTAGGCTCACTTTTCGAGTGCGCCTTCCGATTTCTGTTCCCTTGATTTCTACCTCGGGGTCTAGTGGGCTCTGGTTACCATCCGCTGTGTTGCTCGGGTTAGTCACATTCTTTTGTGTTTCACCCACCTTCTATTCTCGCTCGCTATCTCGCTCGCTCGCTCTCTCTCTCTCTCGCTCTCTCTCTCTCTCTCGCGCTCTCTCTCTCTTTCTCTCTCTCTTTCTCACTCTCTCTTCCTCTCGCTCTCTTTCTCCCTGGATTTCTCGGGTACTCTCACCTGCTTGTTATCTTCATCTCTTCTTGTTTTCTCCAGATTCCTATTGTGGCTATCCTTACCTCTTTAGCCTCCTGTATCCTTTTCCATTTACCTCCTGTTTGGAATAGTTCCTTGCTTCCAGCGAGCTGCCGACCCCCATTCTCTCACAGAGCATCGCTTGGAGCGAACCCTATCCAGGAGGATCAGGCCTTCGTTTAACTTGCTGTTTCACTTGATACGGGACTACACCAGCCTCTCCAGTCTTCCCATCGGATCGACCAATCCCATCGACTACACACAGGGTTTTTTCTGCCATCAGGCTTTTTCCCTGTTTGAGGAACGGACTCCCCTGGGTTCACCTGACTGCCAGATCCATAGGCGGGCAAGGTGGCCTCGGGGGGAGAACGTCCCTATCTCTTCGAACGCAAGAAGGGAAGAAGGACTATCAAGTCAAGTGACGAACGAGAGAGTCCCCAGATGGAAAGAAGAAGGAGATCGAGGCCATCAAACCCCACTGAAGACCCAGGTGAGGAGTCTCAGGGGGAAGGAACTTCAGCATATTCTGACAGATTGCAACGCCACACAACCGGCATGGCCTCCTTGGAACAATACCAGGAGATGGTGACTGCTATTCAGGGCCTTCAAGCCGAGGTTCAGAATCTCCGAACCAAGAACGCTAACCTACGCCAACAAGTAGCGGCACGAGAAGAAACCCGAGGCGATCTACCTCCCCTGACTTTTTCTTTTGGGAAGTATGATGGCAATCCGAAACTCCTAAAGGAATTCCTGAACGCTTGTATGATTTATTTCACGTTTCGACCAAGGGCATATGAACTGGATAGAGCCAAGGTTGGGTTTCTTGTTTCCAACCTTGCTGGCAACGCATTGGCTTTTGCAACTCCACTGATGGCACTCGCAGATCCTGCCATAGCGGATTACTCTCAGTTCACTCAACTGCTGCGTTCCAGATTTGAGAGTCCAGAGGTCCAGTATTCTTCCTATGAAGCCCTTCTAGATCTCCGTCAAGGCAATCAAGATGTACAGACTTATGCCTCTACTTTTACCAAATTGGCCACAGACTCAGGATGGCCAGATTCGGCACAGCAGACCCTTTTTCGTCGAGGCTTACATGATGAGCTCAAGGATGAGCTAGCCAGGATGGCGCGTCCTACCTCCTTTCAAGAATTGGTTACGTTATCCCTGCAATTAGAGTACAGACTGCAGGAACGGAGGTCAGAAAGAAGGAGATTCAGACCACATCCCTCAGGAGGGATTCCCACTGCTAGTTCTTCTAACCGACCCCAACAGGAAGAGCCTATGCAGATAGGGACAACCCGAGGCCCTTTGACCCCCGAGGAACGCAAGAGACGCAGAGACCTGGGTCTTTGCATGTACTGCGGATCTCCGAAACATTTGCTCCGGAATTGTCCAGAGGTACCCCCGAGACGCCCGGGAAACGCGCCTTCCCCGGTCTTGAGCAGGGAAAGGAACCAGGCAGTATCGAAGAATCCCTGCAATTCCACCCACCAGGATCCTTCTGCGGATAATAACAGCCTTATGGTGTTTTCTGTGCGACTTACCTTTGATTCCTCTCCATCTGTAGAAGTCTTAGTCATGCTGGATTGTGGTGCGGCCGGGAACTTTATTGATATCCAGTGGGCTCAAGAACAAGGCATACCCCTGCGTCGGAAGGCCTGCCCTTTGCCTGTAGAAGGGGTAGATGGAGCTCCCCTTTCCTCCGGTTCCATCATTAAGGAGACAGTTCCGGCTAACATGTCCTTGTCTCAGCACCAAGAGCAGATCGTCTTTGATGTTATAAGAGCAGCTCATTTCCCAATTATCCTGGGCATACCCTGGCTACGTAAACATAATCCCAGGATTGATTGGTCTGCGAATACCGTCTGTTTTTTGTCACAGTACTGCTCGAAGGAATGTCTACCACAACCCCCTCCTTTGATGAGGAAGGGGATAGCACTCTCGACTTTCACGACAGTGGTCCAAACGATTCCACCGCGTTATCAGGAGTACGCTGGAATCTTCGAAGACAGACTACCTCGTACTCTACCCCCACATCGAGCCGAGGACTGCGGTATCGAATTAAAGCCTGAGGCATCTGTTCCTTTTGGTCGTATGTACCCTATGTCACTTCCGGAAAGAAGAGCATTGAAGGAGTATTTGGATGCCAATCTGCAAAACGGTTTAATACAAGAATCCCATTCTCCGGCAGGGGCCTCAATGTTCTTCATTCCTAAGAAGGGTACTACGGAATTAAGACCGTGTATAGACTTCCGTGGGATGAACAGCCTGACTATCAGGGACAGGTACCCTATGCCCCTCATAAAGGAAGTACTTGAAGCAGTAGAGGGAGCCTCAATCTTTACAAAGCTAGACCTTCGAGGAGCCTATCATTTGTTGAGAATAAGGGAGGGAGATGAGTGGAAAACGGCTTTTAGAACTCCCTTGGGACACTTTGAGTATAGGGTAATGCCCTTCGGACTAGTGAATGCTCCTGCCGTGTTCCAACGTTTTGTAGATAAGATCTTCTCAGATATGCTATATATCTCGGTGGTGGTCTATTTAGACGATATTTTGATCTTCTCTTCCTCCCTCTCTGAATATCGAAGGCACGTCACGCAAGTTCTTCAAAGGTTGAGAGAACATCAACTACTGGTTAAACCCGAGAAATGTGTTTTTGAAGCCTCCTCAGTATCCTATTTAGGGTTCATTCTTTCTAAAGAGGGGGTACAGATGGATTCGGAGAAGGTTAAGGCAGTTCTTCAATGGCCCACTCCAAGGAATCCCAAGGATATACAGAGATTTCTGGGACTATCTAACTTTTACAGAAGATTTATTCCTAGCTTCTCGGATATTGTTCTACCAATCACCCGTTTGCTTAAGAAAGGTCAGAAGTTCGAATGGGATAAGGAGGCGGATCAGGCCTTTCTATTACTTAAGAGGACATTCACCACCGCTCCTATCCTAGTGCAACCAAATCAGTCTCTTCCTTTTGTGGTGGAGACGGATGCTTCCGGAGGTGCCATTGGAGCTGCTCTCCTACAATCAGGCAAAGATGGAGCAGAACATCCGGTAGCATATTATTCCAGAACTCTTACACCTAGTGAGAGGAACTACTCTGTGTTGGAACGAGAATTACTGGCGATTCGTCAGGCATGCATTGAATGGAGGCATTTACTTCAGGGGGCTGCCCATCCATTTCTGGTTCGCACTGACCACCGGAATCTTAAGGTTTTGCAACAGATGGAATGCCGCAATTCTCGTCACGCCCGATGGGCGTATTTTTTTTCCCAGTTCGACTTTGAGATAACCTACCTTCCAGGAAAGGAGAACGCCCTAGCGGACGCTCTGTCCCGCAGTCTGGAGCCCAAAGAAGATCAGGGCCTGGGTGAGATGCTCTCTGGTAAGAGAATCCTAGGAATGGTCAACTCCTTCATACAAGAAGTAGAGCGCTCGACCAGTCTCTCTGAAGTCTCTCCCGACCATATGACCCTCATGGAAAGAAGAGGGAAGCTATACTTTCATCGAGGATCACTGTATTTACCATCGGAGAAACTCCAGACGCAAGCCTTATTCTGGTGCCATGACCTTCCTTCCGCAGGACATAAGGGCCATGGAGCAACACTACATCTGATATCCAGATATTTCTGGTGGCCGACTATGGACCAGGACGTCAGAACATATGTGATGGCTTGTCCGGTATGTGCGGCTAATAAACCCATTACTCATCGGCCCATGGGGTTGCTCCAACAAGAACCTCTACCATCACAACCCTGGGAACACATTTCCACTGATTTCATCGTGGATCTCCCTCTCTCTATGGGATCCACAGCAATCATGGTTACGGTGGATACATTGAGCAAGATGGCTCACTTCTCTCCCTTGCCTGGCTTGCCTTCGGCATCCGAAACCGCCGAAGTGTTCCTGAGAGAAATAGTAAGATTGCATGGTCTACCTCGGACCATAGTTTCCGATAGGGGGTCCCAATTTACATCCCGATTCTGGTCAGCCTTATGTAGTGCTTTGGGTATAAAGAGAGCCTTATCCTCTGGTTATCATCCCCAAAGCAATGGACAAACAGAACGCCTAAATTCCACTCTCGAACAATATCTCCGTTGCTTTTGTCATCAGGAACAAGATAAGTGGAAGTCCTTTCAAACTTTAGCAGAATTTACTTACAACAACACCAAACATTCGGCAACTGGCTTCAGCCCCTTCTACTTCACCTACGGTTATCATCCGAGGCATATACCTCTCTTTGGGGTTCCTCCGACTTCAGTCCCTTCGGTAGACCAGCGCCTGTTTGATCTTCGATCCATCCAGAAGGAAGCGGCTCAGAAGCTGGAGGCAAGTAGGATTCGATACAAGAAGTATGCTGATAAGAAGAGATCTCCTAACCCCAAATGGGAAGTAGGGACTAAGGTCTGGTTGTCAACCAAATATCTCCCACGTTGGGTTCATCCTGGTAAATTCTCAGCCCGCTTTATAGGCCCATTTCCCATTTTATCTCAAGTAAACCCAGTGGCCTTTCGATTACGTCTGCCTTCCAGTCTGAAAAGGATACACCCTGTTTTTCATACCTCCCTCCTGAAGGCTTATCTTCCAGATCCCATGGGCCGTCGTATACCCTCCTCTATACACCAAGATCCCGAACCGGAAGAATATGAAGTGGAGAGGCTGGTTGATTCACGTTACAAGCATGGAACTATACAATATCTGGTCCAGTGGAAGGGATATTCTGTAGCAGAACGGTCTTGGGAGCCCAGATGTCATATCCACGCCCCACGACTTCTAAGACAGTTCCATCGCCTACATCCGGGAAAACCCGGGGGAGAGTAGATGAAGAGAGGGCATACTGTCACACCGCGGCCGTGGAAACTCTGGGCAAGATGGAGGCGATATTGAGCCTCTCTACCGGTCCGTTTGACGCTCTAGTCGTCTTGGACCGGCAGGTATAAGAGGAGACCACGCCCCCTGCAACTCGCGTTGCAACTCGCATTCGTCGGTCTATTGACTTTCGCTTTGCTGCAGTGCCTCACGTACGAGTTTTTTCCCTTGAATTTGCCTGTGCCTTCCCTGGTTATCCCCTCTCGTTCAGACCCTTTTTTCTCCTGTCCAGCCTCTTTCACGAGTTTCTCTTACCTTCGGTCTGCCTTTCCGCAGCTGTTTTTTCCCGACTTAGGCTAACTTTTCGAGTGCGCCTTCCGATTTCTGTTCCCTTGATTTCTACCTCTGGGTCTAGTGGGCTCTGGTTACCATCCGCTGTGTTGCTCGGGTCAGTCACATTCTTTTCTGTGTTTCACCCACCTTCTATTCTCTCTCGCTAGCTCGCTCGCTCTCTCTCTCGCTCTCTCTCTCGCTCTCTCTCTCGCTCTCTCGCTCTCTCTCTCGCTCTCTCTCTCTCTCTCTCTCGCTCTCTCTCTCTCTCTCTCTCGCTCTCTCTCGCGCTCTCTCTCTCTCTCTCTCTCTCTCGCGCTCTCTCTTTCTCTCTCTCTTTCTCGCTCTCTCTTCCTCTCGCTCTCTTTCTCCCTGGATTTCTCGGGTACTCTCACCTGCTTGTTATCTTCATCTCTTCTTGTTTTCTCCAGATTCCTATTGTGGCTATCCTTACCTCTTTAGCCTCCTGTATCCTTTTCCATTTACCTCCTGTTTGGAATAGTTCCTTGCTTCCAGCGAGCTGCCGACCCCCATTCTCTCACAGAGCATCGCTTGGAGCGAACCCTATCCAGGAGGATCATGCCTTCGTTTAACTTGCTGTTTCACTTGATACGGGACTACACCAGCCTCTCCAGTCTTCCCATCGGATCGACCAATCCCATCGACTACACACAGGGTTTTTTCTGCCATCAGGCTTTTTCCCTGTTTGAGGAACGGACTCCCCTGGGTTCACCTGACTGCCAGATCCATAGGCGGGCAAGGTGGCCTCGGGGGGAGAACGTCCCTATCTCTTCGAACGCAAGAAGGGAAGAAGGACTATCAAGTCAAGTGACGAAAGAGAGAGTCCCCAGACGGAAAGAAGAAGGAGATCGAGGCAATCAAACCCCACTGAAGACCCAGGTGAGGAGTCTCAGGGGGAAGGAACTTCAGCATATTCTGACAGGATCCAGCAAGGCAGTACCGGAGAGAACCGTGGAAGAGAAGACTGGCACATCCGTGCAGCAGCTCGCAAACGTGAGTCATATACACTGGTGTCGCATGAAGGAAGGAGAGGTGCACCACGCATACCTGAAGCACAGAGGGAGCACCAGAATACAAAGCAGAGTTCCTGGATGTACGGTAGTGTCGGGAAACCGCGTTTTCCGGTCTAGACCACAGCAGGAAGCGGACGCAGAGCTGCAGGAAATGCTAGAAATACATCTGCATTCTGTAAGAAGCCAACTCAAGAAGAAAGCTTCACCACAGAAGCACGCCATACGTCAGAGACGATGCAAACCACCATTGAGTTGGCCCAGCGCCACTGGGGACCTCAGGGCATACCAACAAACATTCAAGTGATCGAATTGTGTGAGATTGATATCATGAATAATACTCGAAGGCGATTTAAACACAGACAAAACTTAATGTTAAATCAATGTTTAAAAGGAAGATTTGAATACCGACAAGAAAAAGTGCAGCCACGACACCTGAACAAATACATATGTATCAGCTGTTACCTTAAGTAAACACATTGAACAGAACAAAGTAGATGCAGATGTGATATATTGAAAATAACAAGTGAAACCAATAAGGAAGTCCTGGTAAAGAGAAAAAACCGGGCAGCTGACATTTGGAGAAAGATACCTGGCAGGGGGAGTATACCAGTGGAACTGTAATACCCCAGAGAAGAATTGCTGGCAGGGGAGTATACCAGGCAATCCACTGAAGTTATGATAGGTTATTTTTTGTTTGTTTTGTTGTGAAAAGACGTTAACATTGTGTCAAGATACCTGGCAGGAGAGTATGGGAAGTCCTAGCTCTCAAGTGTACCAGGCATTTGAATCTATAAAATAACTGAAAACATTTTGTGAGCATTCCTAATAGAGGGGTACATCAGAAAATCCTCCAAGGTTATAAGAAAAGCTAAAGAAAGACAATTTTTGGATTGTCTTATTTGAACAAGAACTTTCTGAATCCTGTGTGACAACCTCAAGAAACTGGTGTTTAAGAGGCAGTTTTGCCATTCTACCTAAAAATCCAGGAGAACTTAACCATCTTCTGGTTCCAAGGATTTTTCCTTGGGAAACACATTTTGGATTTATCTTGATGTTTTGATAACAGTTTTCACTCGTTTCTGCACTCACCTCTAACTTCTGATTCATACCTCGTTTCCAGGCCTACTGTGCCTTAGCATTTTAACTTTGAAAGTCATATTTGGGTGTGTTCTGCATTTAACTTTGACAGTTGATTGTAACCTGCTAGCCCAGTGACTGTTCCATGCTGCTGTACTTGCATACTCCTCCCACTGCCTCCTCTCTCTTATCACACATGGTGCTTTCCGTTTCTCCTATCTATTCCAACTGCTTCTCTATCAACTATCCTTCCCTTCTCACTAAGTCTGGAAAGAGGAAGTTTAAAAAGGATATCTTGTCCTCCAACCTTGGTCTCCCTATCGCTGATACCTATTCCAGCGCCTTCTCCAGACAGATCCTCTTTGTCGTTCCTTCGCCAGATCTATGGCCCCTCATATGATCTCTGTGCTTTGCTCTGTCTCCTCCTCTCCCATTAATGGTGGCACTCACTGGGAAGTCCTCATGGATTCCTTGGACTCCTCCAGAGTCATCAATAATGTCTACCTAAATGGCATTGTCCTGGTCCAAGGCCCTCGGGCCAATCTCCTCCTCTTCGATAGGCGGTTCCCTCGCCTCATCATCTTCCTTTCATCTCCAGCTGTCCCCTCCTCTCACCCTTGACTACCTTGCCCTCTCTTCCTTCCTCCTCTGCCCCACTTTGGGCTCTCTCCACACCTCTGCAGGGTGTACCTCTGATTTGTATCCCTCCCCGGAAGGTCTTTAAGGCTGGCAACCTTCATCTTGCCACTCTCAACTCTCGCTCTGCTGTCCAACACTCCTCTGACATCTGCCACCTCCTTGAAGAACTGGACCTTGAGGTCCTCGGTCTTACTGAAACATGGTTCACAGCCAGCTCTGTCACCTTCTCCCTCCTGGCCTCAACCACTCAACTCTTCCTCCTTGGTGACCTCAACATCCATCTCGATTCTCCCTGTTCCTCAACTGTTCTCTTTCGTGACCGCTGCAATTCCCTTTCGCTCTATTCTCCCCTCTGGCCCGACTCACTCTGCAGGACATACACTGGATGTCTTGATCTCCTCTGGCCTCCCCGTCTCCATCCCTCTGACCATTCCTCTCACATGGAGTGACCACTGCCTCCTCTCCTCTCATCTCTCCCTCACTTCCCCCCTAGCCAAGCCTACCCCAACATTGCCACTTACCTTCTCGGACATCCGGCCCATGAAGCGTGTGTCAGTTGAGGCTTTCCCTGCCACCTTCTCTCCCCCCCCACCCCCGTCTCTCCTTTCCTCCTCTGGCTGACCCACACCCAGACACAGCCCTGCCCCTTCTCTACTCTTCTATTTCTAATACTCTTGATGCTCTTGCCCCTGTCATGAGGATCCGTTTGAAGACCTAAGCCAAGTGCAATTCCTGGTATGACTCAGAGCTAGCTACACTTAAACGTAACTCGGCCGAACTCTTCAAAATCTGCAAGGAACTAGCCTACCCTGCTGCAGTCTCTACCCCTCCTCTTGCCCCAGACTCTTTGCAATGCCCTTGCCTCTCACTTTATCTAAAAAACCCAGGACATCCTGTCCATCCTCTCATCCCCGCCCCCTGCTTTCCTCTCGCCGTCTGTGCTTGCTGACCCTCCTTCAACCATCCCTCCACCCTCTTTCTTCTCCTTTTTTCTTTTTTCCCCTGATGAGGTCGCTAGACCAGTCCGATCTATGAAAGCCTCGTCAAGGTTCATCCCTGTTCCTCTAAAACCATCAAGGACCGCATTGACACCCTCGCTCCGGCCTTTGCCGATGTTTGCAAGCTCTCCTTTCTCTCCGGATCCTTCCCCTCCCCTCTGAAGCACTCCCTTATACATCCTCTCAAGAAACCCACAGCTAATACTTCTTGTCTGGCCAACTATCGCCCAATTTCCATTACTCCCTTTCTTGGTAAACTCCTTGAAAAACTGTCCATCTCTCAGCTTAACCTTCACTCCGATTCGGTTGGCTCTCTCCATGACAACCAGTCTGGCTTCAGAGCAGCCAGAAGCACAGAAACGGCTCCCCTGAACATCTGTGAAGATCTGCTCTCCAACCGTGACTCTAACATTCCCTTTTCAGGCTCGGGTCTGGCTGACCTCTTTCATCTCTGACCGACCCTCCCAGGTCCAACTTGGGTCCTTCCTATCATCTTTCTCCCTCTCTACCTGTGGTGTTCCCCAGTGGTCTAACCTCTCGCCCTGGCTTTTCAACCAATACCTGGCAATTCTCACCCACTGCATTGCCATCTTCTGCTCAAATTTCCAGTGCTATGCTGACGACACTCAACTCATTTTTAGGCTACCCTCGACCACCTCCTCTCTTTCTCTCAGCTCTGATTGTCTAACTGCCATTCAAGATTGGTGCGCCGCCAATGCTCTTTGCCTTAATGCCAACAAGACTGAGATCTTCCGCATTGGTGCACCTTCAGCATCCTTTCCCCTCACTCTCTGCCCGGTCTCACTTGGCCCTCCTCCTACCCATACCTGGGAGGCCAGAAACCTCGGGTCATCTTTGACTCCACACTTTTCTTCTCCGCCCACATCTCCCATGTCTCTAAAAAGTCAAACTTCCTACTGCACCTCCTGCGAGGTACTCTGACTTTCCTCTACTTCCTCCAGAAGCTCATTGTCTCCCAAGCTCTAGTTCTCTCCAGGTTGGACTATTGTAACAGCCTCTTTCTAAATCTTCCTGCCTCTACTCTTTGCCCTTAACAACTAATCCAGAACAGGACGGCGAGACTTGTCCTTGGCCTCAAGCTCTGGGATCGTATCTCTCCGGTATCAGGTAATAAAATCGCAGCAAAAATGTTGCCGGTAAATAAAATTGCTGCAAAAATGCTGTGCTTTGACCCGGTAAAGGTGTACCCCATTATACCATTTAAGGGGAGCTGGAATAATGTGTCCGGGCGTTGCGGGTGTGTCACCCGCATCCTTTACATGATTGTGGCGCAATAAACGACATCATTTTTGCCGCAATATTTTGTATTCATGTCCATTTTTGGCGCGATTTTAAGACATGGAACCATCTCTCCAGCTCTGAAATCCCTTCATTGGCTCCGAGTGGATGCAAGGATTAAATACAAAACCCTCTGCATTGTCCACAAGGCTTTCTGGGGCCTGAGTCCAAAATACCTTCAGCTATCCCTCTGCAAATACCTCCCCTCTCGAGCTCTTCGTTCCTCTAATTCTAACTCCCTCAGGGTCAGTCGTTTTTCAGAGAAACGAGCTGGGGGTAGATCTGTCTTCGGCTGGGGCCTCCGTATGGAACAGCCTCCCTGCCACTCTGAAACTTGAGGAGAACCATCTCTGTTCCGAAAGCACCTCAAGACCTTCCTCTTTGCTTCTGCCTTGGCCCCCCGCTATCCCTCAGTCCTCCCTCCTCCACTGCAGATCTGTTTCTCTCTCGACACTGTGCACCGGTCCACTCTTTGTCCTCCGGGCCCAGGTACCTGCTCTCCCTGCCACCCTCCTGCACTGCCACCTGACCACACATTGCACTGGGGTCTGTATCTGTACCCATACAGTCCCCCCTTTCTTTTCTTTGTGCAGTTATCAGACATACCCCATCTGCTGCCTTAACACAGCACTTGCCACTTGCTACCACCGTTTATTGCCTTATTTATTGATTTATTATTTGTTTCTCCTCTGGATTTTTCACTTCTCCCCCCTTCTATGCACTTTTCCCCTTTCCCATGCATGTGCGCATTCTCAATGTCACTGGGGCTACTAAGATCGTTGTTTTGTTCTCCCCTGTTAACCCTCCCTTGACTCGTCGCGCTCTGACACACTTTGTACAAGCGCGATATAACTAAATTATCATATCATAAATGTAAGTTAGAGATATTTCCTTTCACCCTTAGTTTGTTTTCTAGTCTGAGGGTCTGTTTAGAATATTTTGGACACAAGACGGTTTCTAAGTTCTCCAGCATGGGGTCTGGTATGGATTCACATGTTCATGAATATTCCCCGTCGTCAGGCTGGGAATCCTCGGTAAAAGAAAAAATCAGTATCCGTTTCGTTTCTGATCTGTCATTCTTAGTAGTAACCAATCACTGGTCTCTGGGTCATACTGCCCCCAGCCAATGACTGCCCTCTCTCTAAGCCCCTCCCCTGGAAGCCATCCTCAGATTTTTACCGCACGTTCAAGTGTTGGGAGTCCTCGTGCTGTAGCTCTCGAGCTTTTACTGCGTTTTGCGATTTTTCAAAGAGTTTAATCTAATTTTTTCAGTCAATCGAGCCTCAAGCTCCACCGTTTCTACTTCCAATCAACGGGGACCCGTTTTGGAATTTTCTACGCCCCTCAAAGGGCGAGGTTTTGTCGAGCTACGCTTCTTGGAGGACTCCAGAAGATCTGAGGCATACCTCGTGGACATGGCCCAGGACAAGGGGAGCTCGACTCCCGGATCCAAGCTGTTCAGGAACTGCCCTGGATGCTGTTTACAGAATGTTTTCAAGGAGGATGAGCATTCGAGATGTCTCTACTGCCTTCACGAAGCCAAAACGCACGTGGAGAAGGACTGTCCATTTTGCAAGAACTTGTCGGATCGGACTATGAAGGATCGTCGGATCCACCTCGCCAGCTGGCTGGAGAAGGGCCCAGCAGGTGAGAAGAAGTCTGAGCGGTCTTCTAAGTCCTGTGAGGGCGCCCCGGCGACGGAGGCCCAACAAAAGGCATAGCACTGTGAGTCCACGGGCACCGGGAGCGCCGAAGGGTCGGGCTCCTCAGCTGCCAGGCAGGGCGTACTCTCACCGACGCCATCAACCACAAGCCAATGCTCTGGCTCGGGAAGAGAAAAACCGAGAACCCGGTTAAATTTCTGGAGAGGTCCAGGTCGATCTCGAAGGATTCAGCCGAGGGGGAGCTAGACGGTGACCCCTCCCCCAAGGTGAAGGCCTCAAGCGCGCCCAAGGTGGTGAAGGCCTTGATTCACCCGGCTAAGGCCTCTATCGAGGGAGTTGTGGCGGCCCTGGTGAAGCCTGTGGAGGCTACCCCAGTTGAGATGACCTTGGAGCCCAGAGTTTCCCTGCCACCGCGGAGGGAATCCTCTTTTCAGCCCATCGATAAGACCCCCGCCGGAAAAAGAAGGGGGGTCAGTGGCCATTATGGACACGGATACAGCCTCTGAGGAGGAGCTGGTTGAAGTCGTGAAGGGCTTCAATAAGAGGTTCGAGAAGGTCCCGTCCCACGGGGAGGATCCTGAGGAGGCAGACGAAGAGTGCGACTGTGGCGCAGATCATCGCGCCCGTCGCAGCCAGAGCCCGAGCCTCAGGACAACTCGGCGGCTATTTTGATGGCAATCCAAACCTTATGCCGTGAGATAAGGACGAGGTTGCCTCTAACCCCAACGGACGACCCAGCAGAACCGGGCCCGTTGGGAAGCCCTCCAAACAAACGGTGGAGAGTTCCTCTGCCCTTCCAGCCCTTGCGACCCGCTCAGCCTTCATCTCCTTCCCCTGATCCTAGGGATGACACGGGAACAGATACGGCCACGACGGGGACGACGGGATGGGCCTCCCGTCATAACTCCCTTGGGCCTCCCCGCCCGACGAAATTGGCTCATTCCATGCCCTGATTGCCAGGGCATCCAAGCTTTTCCAGTTCTGCCCCAAAGAAAAGAAGAAGTAAGGCTTTCTTCTATCAACGGCACGAGGCCAAGAGAAAGACGGTCCTCGC
Source organism: Ambystoma mexicanum (assembly GCF_040938575.1). NCBI lineage: Eukaryota > Metazoa > Chordata > Amphibia > Caudata > Ambystomatidae > Ambystoma > Ambystoma mexicanum. The sequence goes on along the minus strand of NC_090932.1, from coordinate 1,133,176,542 downwards.
GGTGCCGTTGCTTGACGAAATCTGTGCTGAGGGACTTGCTCTCCTGAAGAACCCGACCTCGACACCTGCCAAGAGAGATCGGTATGAGAAGTAGTACCGGGTCCCCGATTCCGCCCCTTTGTGCCTTTCGGATTCGGTCGTCGTGGCGGCGGCCAAGAAGAAGGCATCGGGGGCGACTGCTTCAACTTCAACCTCCCCACCGGACGGCAAGGGAAAGAAACTGGATGCCATGGGACGACAGGTCATCTCGTCTTCGGCGACGACAATTAAGGCGGCCAAAGCCCTGGCGATTGTGGCCCGCTACGACAGGGAGTTGTGGTACAAGATCGCTCCCCTGCTGGACTTCCTACCAGACAAGAGGGCAGAGGACCTGGAGATCCTGCAGGAAGGTGAGGTGGCATCGGACCACGCCATAACGGTGGCCACGGACATTGCTAACACCGGGTTCTGCCAGTTGGGCAATGGTGTTTGCCTCCGACGGCGGGGATGGCTCAAGGCAACAGATTTCCGCCAGGACGTGCAAACCAGAGTTTTGGACATGCCCTTCGACGGGAACAACCTGTTTGGAAAGACACTGGATGAGTCACTTCAGGCCATCAAGACCGACACAGAGACGACTCGGGCATTGGGAGTTTTTCAGCAACGACGGCCGCCCTTGTGGAACTCTGGAAGCAAGCAGGGTGCCTCCAAAGGATTCGGTGGTGGCTCCTCTACGTACGGCCAGGCAGCCCGTTCCTCGTCGAAAGAGGCCTACAGAGGGCGTGGCAAGTCAGGGGGATCTCGCCGCAGTGGCCAAGGAGGCCAGGGCGAGCACTGAACTGGCCGTAGCGTCGGGCCCCCACCTGAGCATCCTGGTGGGAGGCCGGCAGGCGAAGTTCGTCAGCGTGTGGGAGTCCATCTCCACCGACCGTTGGGTTGCTGGATGCCCTGGCCCAAGGGCACACTCTCAAATTTCTAAAAAAGTGCCCCCGCATTCCTTTCGTAGCCAGGAAGGAAAATCACGTCCCTCAACTGCTGTTAGAAGTAAGGGCGATGCTCAAGAAAGGAGCCATCAAGCTCGTCCCAAAGAGGCTCCAGGGCCCTGGAGTATACTCAACATACTTCCTCGTCAGAAAGAAGACAGGCAGTTGGCACCCCATCCTGGACCTGCGTCGGTTAAACAAGTACATCAAGGCCCAGAAGTTCTGGATGGTCACCTTCCAGCACGTGCTGGGACAGCTGGAGGAAGGCGACTTCCTATCGTCGCTGGACTTTGAGGATGCTTACTTCCACATCCCCATTCTAAAAGGACACCGAAAGTTTCTCTGATTCGTAGTCCAAGGACGGCACTATCAATTCAAGGCCGTGCCATTCGGATTGAAGTCGGCGCCCAGGGTATTTACCAAGTGCTTAGCACCAGTAGCGGCATGGCTGCTCCTGCAGGGGATCCATGTTTACCCCTAGGACGATTGGCTCATCCGAGCAAGGACAAGGGAACTCTGTCGAGCACACAGCGAAGACCGTCCAACTGCTCATGGATCTGGGATGTTCCATCAACTTCCCCAAATCCCACCTGGCTCTGTCGCAGGTCGTACTGTTTCTGGGAGCCAAGCTCGATACAGTGGCACGGTTGCCCTCTCCGTCGGAGGAAAGGACGAAGGCCATCCTGGGCAAGGTGCAGTGCCTGCTGGCCACGGAAGTGGCCAGTGTAAAGTCCATCAAGTCCCTTCTCGGCATGATGTCCTCTTGCATCTACCTGGTACATCTATGCAGGCTGCGGATGCGTCCTCTACAGGAGTTCCTCGACGCCTGTTGGATGCAAGCGGCGGGCAGTTTCAAAGACAACATCCCGCTCAACGAGGCCTTCCGCCAAGCAATTCAGTGGTGGGACACCCGCGCACATCTTGCGGCGGGCAACGACTTTCAGACCCCAGCACCAGGAGACGGTGACGACGGATGCATCTCTGGAGGGATGGGGAGAGCACACCGTAGATCTTCATGCGAGAGGCCTTTGGCTCCCGGAGGAGAGGTCACTCCACATCAACATCCTGGAGCTCCGAGCAGTGTTCTGGGCCCTCAGGTCGTTTCTCCTGTCCCTCAAGGGCAAGATGGTGAAGATCTTCACCGACAACACCACCACGATGTTCTACATCCGGAAGCAGGGAGGAACCAGGTCCCCAACCCTGTCCAAGGAGGCCCATGATCTGTGGCATTGGGCCCTTGCCCAGGGGATGTTTCTGGTGCCCTTCCATCTAGCAGGGATACAGAACACCATTGCCGACTCACTCAGCAGGCAATTGCACTCGTGCCACGAATGGGAACTGCGGCAGGACCGAGTGGATCGACTTTTCCGACGATGGGGCAAACCCCAGATCGACCTGTTTGCGACGGCGACGAACTCCAAGTGCCAGCGGTACGCCAGCAGGCTTCCCCAACCGAGGAGCATGGGCAATGCTTTCTCGTTCCCCTGGGACGGCCTGTTCCTGTATGCGTTCCCCCCCGTTGTCGTTGCTTCTGTGACTCGTCAACCAACACAAGAGGTCCCAGTGCAGGATGATCCTTGTCGCACCGGCGTGGCTGAGACAGATCTGGTTCCCAGACCTTCTGGACATGTCAGCGTCCCCCCGCCCCCCAGTCAAGCTGCCAACTGACGCGGATCTCCTCGCCAGAGAAGGAGGCGCCATCCTCCATCCCGACCTGGGGTCGCTGAACTTGCAGGCCTGGCTCCTGCGGCACTAGAGTTTGGAGGGTACGATATCCCGGCGGACTGCAAGGAGGTGCTTGCAAAGGCCAGGGCGTCCTCAACTCTCAAGTGCTATGGACACAAATGGAAGAGGTTCTGTGTCTGGTGCCGTGCACAGAAGATTAATCCTCTGCGGATTACGGCCCCTCAAGTGCTGCCATACCTGCTGTCGCCGGCCAAGGCGGGGCTGGCTCATGCCTCCATCAAGATACATCTAGCGGCGATCTCCCGCTACACCAGAACTACGGGACGATCATCTCTGTGGTCTCATCGTCTGGTGAAGGAGTTTATGAAGGGACTGTTCTGTTCATTCCCGCCGGTGAAGGCTCCGGCCCCGGCGTGGGAGCTCAACGTGGTGCTGACCAGGCTCATGGGGGCGCCATTCGAGCCTCGGCATTCGGCACCGTTGAAGTTCCTGTTGTGGAAAACAGCATTTCTTGTGGCCATCGCCTCCGTACGAGTGGGAGAGATCCAGGCCCTATCCTGCAAGCCTCCATACTTGACTTTTCGCAAGACGAGGGTGGTGCTGAGGACGCACCCCTCCTTCATGCCCAAGGTGCCGTCGGACTTCCATATCAACGAGCCCTTGGTGTTACCACTTTTCTTCCCGTCGCCTTTGTCGCCGGCCGAGAGGACTTTGCACTCGCTGGATGTAGCTAGAGCCCTGAAGTTCTACGTGGACCGCACAAAGAGTTTTCAGAAGACTCACAGCTATTTGTGAACTTTGGACCTGTGAACCAAGGGAAGGCTCTCTCGAAGGCTTCCATTTCCAGATGGCTCTCAGGCTGCATCCTGCACTGTCACCGGTTGGCAAACCGACCATTGCCCGGCCGTCCGAGAGCCCATTCGACCAGAGTGATCGCTGCTACCACGGCGTTCTTGTCTGGTGTACCCCTGCTGGAAAACTGCAGAGCTGCTACTTGGAGTTCGACGCACCCCTTCACAAAATTCTACTGCGTCGACCGGGATTCCAGGGAGGAGTCCAGGGTCGGCCAAGCAGTGCTGCGCAATCTGTTCTCCTGAAGGTGGGCCTGGTGAGGAGGTAAGAGTTGCTTAATGTTGAGTTGTTATAATGCTTAATGTTGAGCCTTGCCACCTCCCGTGGTTGTGCATGTGTGTACTGCTATGTATTCTTATATTCATGAGCATGTGAATCCATGTCAGACCCCATGCTGGAGAAGGAACAAGTTACTTACCTGTAACTGTTGTTCGAAGGGATTGTGTCCTCCGACGTATTCCTTATCTTTGATAATACGTTTCCAGCTTGCTGGCCTCGGAATTTTTGTCTGTAGAGGGCTCTGCGAGTCGACGTCCGGCGAGTCGATGTCCCTCGACAGCAACCGTATCGGCGCCGATGTCACCATGCCCATAAATAGCCACGCGTGGCATCCGTTGCTCAGTTCCGTTTTTCCGCGCTTCGTGGGGCCTCGGAACATCGTTGCTCAGTTCAGTCAGATAACCTAATCTACATCTACTCGAATATACCAACTCGTTCTCAATGGTATCTTCATCGGAACCGACAACACCGCGATCCGGCTTCAAAAAATGTCGAGACTGCTGTAAAAAAATGTCGATAACGGATCCACACAGGATCTGCTTGTGGTGCTTGGGAGCCGAGCACCATTGTTCGGAGTGTGAGGACTGCATGTCCATGACGGCGAAAGCCTTGAAGGAGCGCAAGGGGAAGCTGGAGAGAGGTAAGTCGGTCAACACCTCCTCGAAAGTTTCTTCGGCTGAATCGAGGCATTCGTCTCCTCGCCGTCGAAAACATTCCCTTTCTAGATCTCGAAGTAGCTCCCACCATTCGTTGAGATCAAGACACTCAAAGAAGAGACGTCGAAGATCCCCTTCCTCGTCTTCTATTTCCCCAGAAAGGGTCTCCTGCCCCACAAAACACAGCTCTCAGGCTGAGTGGGAGGAATTCAGGAAGAAAATGTTAAGTGTCTTCGAGGAAGCGGCCTCGACCCCCTTGAAGACAGCTGAGGGTGATACCCCGGGTGAAAAACCCCAAAAAATCAAAACGCTGCAAGTCGCTACACCCGGCGAAACATTCCACCCGAGAGCGCCACGGGCCATCGGGTAAGAAGGCACCGTCGAAGATCCCTTTGACGCATGGATCGGCGCCATCGACGCCGTTGTCAAAGAGTTCTTCGACGCATCGGTCGATCGACTCAACGCCATCGACGACGCTGACGAAAGAGAAGACCACGGCTACTCCACAGCCAACGGTGATTCCAAGAGCCTCCGGCACGACGCCGAGACCGTTGTCGACATCCTCGAGTAGGATCCCGATCCTCTTGAGTTCTTCGAGGCCTCTCACATCGGCGTCAACGACATCGACGTTTTCTCGCCCAATATTGACGAGTTTGGCTTTCTGCCTTAGAAATGGGGTTTATACCATTTCAGAGGTCAGAGTACCCTGGATTATCTTCAGGTTGCAGAGGACCACACTACCTGTTCCAGAGGATTTCACCTCTGAGGAAAGAAGGTTGAAAGACCTACAAGAGTAATTACATGAGGCAAGTGGGCTGGACACTTCCCCAGAAGTGGATTTTGTTAAGCCAGACCCAGGGGAACATGCCGAAACACCCTATAGAACCCTGATGGCAAGAATTATTGAATTCATGGGTTGGTCTGTGCCTTCACCTGTTTTTCAACAGGATGACCTGACAGACATATTAGACAAAGGTCCACAGGAGGATCCTGTGGTCCCCTTCCATACAGCCTTACAAAGAAAGATTGCATCTAATTGGGAAACTCCTGAAGTTATCCCTGCTGTCAATAAAAGATTATCAGCCAAGTATAGGGTAGCTGCAGCTGACCCTGAATACTTATCGAAACAACCGACTCCCGAGAGCCTGGTGGTCCAAGCGGCAACTTCATCAAGCAGCAGGACCGCTTACCCTACTGTCCCACAGGATAGAGATGACAAGAGGTACGATTCTATGGCAAAGAAAGTCTTCTCTGCTTGTAGTATGGTGTTGAAGTCCATCAACGCCACCTGTACGCTTGCCAGGTTCAGTCACACACTGTGGGAGTGTGCTTCATCAGCGGCTGACTGCATACCCGAAGGAGAAGAAAAGGAAGCCTTCCTTAACATTATTAAAGATGGCAAAGATGCCATGTGCGAGTCACTTCAAACTGGCATCGATTCCGCTGACAGTATCAGCAGGGCCATGGCGGCAAGTACAACAATCCGCAGGCATGCGTGGTTGCGAAAGTCTGGCTTTGCTCCAGGTGTACAGGCCAGACTTTTGAATATGCCCTTTGACGGCTCTTCATTATTCGGAAAAAAGGCTGATGACAGTCTGGAAAAGTTGCAGCCATCTAAAGCAGCAGCAAAATGTTTAGGAGCTGCTATCCGCCAAACCCCTTTTCGCCCCTCAGGAACCTCTGGGAGAGGAAAAGTCCTTTCGCTATTATTCCGCATTCGGGAAAGGCAGAGGACAGCCGGCTCAAAGAGGCCAAAGGAGATCCATCCGAGGTGGATGGGTCAAAAGTACTAAGGCCGCAGCAGCAGTAGGTGCCTCTTTACCCTCGGCATCTGCATCGGCCGCCCCCAAACCACTCTGAGGTCTTTCCACACAAGACACCTGTAGGGGGCAGGTTAACTCACCATCTGACGGAATGGCAGGCTATTAAGTCAGATGCTTGGGCATTGGAGACAGTTGGCCAGGGTTACTGCCTACCCTTTCTACACATCCCTCAGAGTCATCCACCGGGGAACAGCTCTCTAAAAGTTCCAGATCCGCTCCTATTGCAGGAAATTATAGACCTCCTAGAGAAAGGTGCCATAGAACCGGTACCTGTAGCGGACAGGAAAAAGGGCTGGTACTCATACCAAAAAAGGACAGAGGACCGAGACCCATCCTGGACTTATGAGAATTGAACAAGTTCCTCAGGAAGGACAAGTTCAAGATGGTAACCCTCTCTCAGATCCTTCAGGCTCTCCAGCTCCAGGACTGGCTGGTATCTCTGGACCTTCAGGATGCTTATTTCCATGTGCCAATCCATCTCAAACACAGGAAATACCTGAGGTTCGCAATTGGCGACTCTCATTATCAATTTCGAGTTCTGCTATTTGGGCTGACCTCCGCCCCGAGGGTCTTCACCAAGCTAATGACGGTAGTGTCTGCGGGTCTAAGGAGGGAAGGGATCCACGTCTACCCCTACCTAGACGATTGGCTGATCAGGGCTGTATCTTCGGAACAAGCTCAGACCCAGCTAGATTATGTCTGCTACTTCCTTCACAAACTGGGCTTCTCCCTCAATTTAAAGAAGTCACTGATGATACCATCACAGAGACTCCAGTTCATTGGAGCGGTCCTGGACACTTCCCTGGGAAAAGCCTCGCCACCAGAGGTGACGGCTCAAGATATTCTGCAGATGGTCAACAAGTTTAAAAATGCCCAACGTCTCCCAGCCTTCGACTTTTTGCGGTTGCTAGGCCTCATGGCATCGTGCATCTTCTTTGTGCCAGAGGCTCGCCTGAGAATGAGATCTCTTCAATGGGCACTGAGAACTCAGTGGTCGCAATTCTCAGGGAGAATGACAGATCTCCTCTGGATTCCGGACAAGGTAGCCCGCGACCTTTAATGGTGGGCCTATCCAGAGAACATCTTGAAAGGAGAACTGTTTTGGCAACCATGGCCGGAGATAATAGTAGTCACAGACGCCTCACTCACGGGGTGAGGAGCCCATGCCAACGACTTGACCATCAGCGGTCGTTGGTCTCCATCGGAGTCCAGATTACACATCAACCTATTGGAGCTGAGAGCGATCAGACTAGCGCTGAAAGCTTTCCTGCCATCAGTACAGGGGAGACATGTCCTGATAATGACGGACAACACGGTGGCCATGCACTACCTCAACAAAAGAGGCGGCGTAGGGTCACTGCCACTGTGCAGAGAGGCAATGCAGCTCTGGTTTTGGGCAATTCAGGAAGGAGTCTCTCTATCGGCAGTCCACCTAGCCGGAGAGAAGAACTTGACATCGGATGCTCTGAGCAGGCAGAGCACAGTCTCCCACGAGTGGGAGCTAGCTCAGGAAGTCCTTCAAGAGATCTTTGCCCTTTGGGGAACCCCTAGGGTGGATCTGTTCGCCACAAGCACCAACAGGAAGTGCGACCTGTTCTGTTCAAGGGAATTTCTCCCGAGAGGAGCTCTAGGAGACGCGTTCGTAGTGGACTGGGAGTTTCCACTCCTTTACGCGTTTCCACCAGTCCCTGTTATTCCTCAAATGATCAGGAGGTTGAGAAGATTCCGGAAAACCATGATCCTAATTGCCCCGGACTGGGCCAGGAGAATGTGGTACCCGGACCTTCTAGATATGTCCATCTGCCCTCCAATCCGTCTTCCACTCAAAGAGAATCTTCTCGCAGAAGGAAGGTCAGGTTCTCCATCCAGACATCAGAACCCTCAACCTTCACGCTTGGCTTCTGAAAGGGTCAGGTACAAGGATTGGGATCTCCCTGATGACGTCATGGAGGTGTTGCTTTCGGCAAGAAGGCCAGCAACAAAGTCTTTATACCGCTGCCGTTGGAACAAATTTTGCAGCTGGTGTAGAGAACGGAATATCAACCCTTTTTCATGTGGTACAGCAACGGTGTTATCGTTTCTACTCTACTTGGCAAACTCCGGCCTTCAAGTTGGCACTGTAAAACGCTATCTCGCAGCGCTTTCAATCTTCAGGCGCACTGCGGAGGAACCATCGTATTTCAAACTACCTCTAGTGATACCATTTCTCAAGGGATTAACTAATGTTTATCCTCCAAAACCATTCCAAGTTCCCTTATGGGACTTAAATTTAGTCTTAAACTTCCTAATGGGCACACCATTCGAACCACTTCACTCTTGTTCGCTGAGATTTCTCACGCTTAAAACTGTCCTGTTGGTAGCAATAACATCTTCTAGGAGGGTGAGCGAGCTACAAACTCTCTCCTGTAAACCCCACATACAATTTTCCACAAGGACAAAGTTGTCCTACAGGTGAAGCCTAATTTCCTCCCAAAGGTGGTTTCTAAATTTCATATTACTCAGAAAATTACCTTACCTTCGTTCTACCCTCCTCCCCAAGGCTACATAGGCTGGACCCAAGGCGAGCTCTAAGCTTTTACATCAGCAGAATGGCTAGGATCTGATACTCAGGTCACAAGTTGGGATTACCCATAACAAAACAAACCATTTCCAGGTGGATTATTTTGGCCATTCTGGAATGTTACAAACTGGCAGGGAAAGAGCCACCCTAAAATCTTAGGGCTCATTCAACCAGGGGTATCGCAGCCTCTTCGGCCCTCCAAAGAGGGGTACCGGTCAGAGACATATGTGCGGCTACCACATGGTCGTCCGCACATACATTCATAAAATTTTACAACCTCGATTCCTCCACTAGTCAAGAGACCAGATTTGGCAAAGCCGTATTACATTCGGTCCATCCCTAAGGGATACATGACATTCTTACTCCCACCTCCAATTACATGCCACTGCTATGGGAGTCTATCAAAGATAAGGAATACGTCGGAGGACACAATCCCTTCGAAGAACAAGTTACTTCTTACCTTGTAACTTTCTTTTCGATGGGATGTTCCTCTGACGTATTCCTTATCACCCCTCCCATCCATCCCCGCAGTAATACTTCCCTTGTGGTTGCAGCTTACGCTCCTTCAAGGTCAATAACCAATTCAGGCATGACTTTTCTTATGCTACAAAACGGAACTGAGCAACGGACGCCGCGCGTGGATATTTATGGGCATGGTGACGTTGGCGCCGATACGGTGGCCGTCGAGGGACATCGACTCGGCGGATGTCGACGCGCAGCGCCCTCTACAGAAAAAATTTCTGAGGCCAGCAAGCTGGAAACATATTATCAAAGATAAGGAATACGTTGGAGGAACATCCCATCGAAAGAACGTTACAAGGTAAGAAGTAACTTCTTCTCCAGCATGGGTCTGGCATGGATTCACATGCGAACCCTCCCTCTTACCCTTCTGCGGCTCTTCACTTGGTCATACTGCCACTTTACGTGCTACCAAATCTGAGGATGGCTGCCAGGGGAGGGGCTTTGGGAGAGGGCAGTCATTGGCTGGGGGCAGTATGACCCAGAGACCAGGGATTGGTTACTACTAAGAAAGACAGATCAGAAACGAAACTGATACTGATTCTTTCTTTATCGAGGATTCCCAGCCTGACGGGAATATTCATGTGCACGTGAATCCATGCCAGACCCATGCTTGAGAACAACAGTTACAGGTAAGTAACTTGTTCCTTACTAACTACTTGACACAGAATAATTCTTAGTTTTAGTTCCTTAGGTAGGGAGCCTCCTTCTGTGGGTAAGGGCTAGAGAGGTGCTTTCCAATGCATTTCAGTTAAATACAATGTTGAACAATGAGAATACTAGAACTTTGTGTCCACCTCTCATGTCTGACCCCTCACAGGTCTCTGTTAATACCTCAACCCCTTGAGGAATAGGAGTTAACGCTTTTTCTGAAATAACTTGTGTCACTGCATCTCCAAGTTTGATCTCATAGGGGTCATATCCATGGTTGTGCAGGATAACTTTGACCTCCCCTCTATAGTCAGGGTCCACCACTCCCACTAATGCATCCAGGTAGTGTCGCCATGCAAACCCAGACTTGGTGGACAGACGTATATGTTTCAGCTGGAGGGGAAATGCTAACACCCGTGGGTATTGGGCATCTTTCTTTGGCGGGTATGTGCACCACATCAGTGCTGAGCAAATCAAACCCTATTGATTGTGGGGTAGTCAAACTAGACATTTTGGCATTTGACCATAAGCATCGAACTAACATGGGTCCCATCCTTGTATCAGGCGGTACCGATCCCACAACAACATGTGAGAAGCCAGAAGGAGGACTTGGACCAGAGGACAGGGTATTAAAGGGTTTTATTTAACTTATCACTATTTCTAAAAGGGGAGTGCCCATCCTAACAAACTATACTAAAGGTGCTAATCAGTAGTCAAAACAGCAAAAGTTATCCTCTGTCCAAACCTATCCTCTAAACTGAGCCTACCACTGAGAAGAAACACAAAAGAAAACTAAGCAGACTGCCTTGCCTTCAGACCTGTTCACCCTGATCTTACACAGGGCTTCCTGGAGTACATCCAGGTTTCGTATCCAATGCTTATTGACGGAAAACTGTTCCCCCGGGCTTAACAATTCTTACCGTTCTTGTCAAAGTTCCAAAAGTATCTCAAATTTCCAAAATAAAGTCTCAAGTTCATGAAAAAAAATCAGATGTCCAAGTTAGAGTAGGTGGAGGGATGCCTTCTTAATATCACTGCACCAATTGCGTGGGTATCTCGCCACCATGTTAATGTCTCCATTTTCTGTGTTCCCCTTAAATTTGCTCTCCACTTGTCCCTCTGCCTCCCTTGGGCTTCTCTGTCTCAGTTTCTCACTTATGAAAATGTGTGGGGGCGAAGGGGCCCCAAAGCAGGCCTCCAAGACTTCCGTTCAGCCAATGGACATCTCATCCACAGATGACGACCAGCGTCCGTCCACGAGGTCGACGATGGCGCAGCGCCTAGCACTCCATCATTCCCTCCTCCGCCAAGGGACATATCCATGGACATCCTGTCGACTCTCCACACCTTAGTGACGGATCCAGCAGAGGTTGCCCCCAGCACCTGTTGTACCACAGGCCTCTGACAAGCCTCTGTGCAAGAAGAGGAAGCATCATCCGTCTCCGCTGCACCAGCCGCCTCTACCACGTCAGGACCCAACTCCATCAGCGGACCTGGATACACACACGGAAATTGGTACGGAGACGGCCACGGAAACCTACAAAGATGAGGACTTTGTCCTGGCAGACAACATATCACTGTACCTAGACGTCCCTCATAGAGGTTCTCCACCAGATGAGGTGGGATCATTCCGCTCGATCTCCAGGGCCTCTGAGCTGTTCCAACACGGTGCCTGAGGAAACCAAGAAGGAGGGCTTCCTATATCAGCGATGGGAGTCAAAGAGGAAGACGATCATGGCGGTACCCTTTTTGGACGTCATTTGGGAGGAAGGCCTAGCCCTCAGGAAAAACCTGTGCACTGCTCCAACCAAATGGGACAGATTGGATAAGAAATACAGGGTGCCATACTCTGCACCCAAGCGCCTGAGGTCATGACTGTCACCGAACTCGGTAGGTTCGGCCGCTGCAAGGAAACATTCAGCCAACCGGGACTTCGCATAATCAGTCCCCCCGGATAATGAGGGTAAAATGGACGCCATGGGGAAGACATGGGCTTCCGGCAAATGGTAAACAGAGTTTGCCTTCGTCGGCCAGGATGGTTGTAGGGCACAAACCTTTGCCAGGACGTTCATGCGAAGGTGCTGGACATGCCTTTTGACTACGAGAATCTGTTCAGGAAGGCGGTCAACAAATCCCATCAAGCCATAAAGATGGACAGGCACGTTCCCTTGGTACTCTGCAGCTGCATCGTTCGTTGTTTTTTTGCTCCTCCAGGGGAAAATCGAGCAGGTCAACAAAGGGATTCTCCACGTCATACAGGCAACCTCCTCAATCCTCCACATAGGAAGCCTACAGGGGTCGCTCTCAAGCCTACGGTAGAGGTCAGCATTGCCAGCGCCCAAGCACGCCTGACCCGGCCAAGATGTCGGGCCACCACTCTTGCACCTCGGTGGGAGGCCGGCTGACAGGTTTTGCCAGCAAGTGGAAGATGATCACTGACAGATGGGTGCTGGACGCTCCAGCCCGGGGGAACACCTTGAAGTTCCAACGCAGATGCCCTCGTACTCCAACACAGTGGGTTGCCTGGCATCCCCATAGGAGGAGAGGCTAGCGGCTGTAAAAGGGAAGGTATAGTGGCTGTTGTTGACGAAGACGGCCACACAGGCCATCAAGTTTGTGCTGGGCATGATGTCGTCCCGCATCTACCTTGTCAGTCTCTGCAGGTTGCAGATGCGACCCCTACAGGGATTCTTGAATGCACGTTGGATACAAGTGTCTGGGAAGTTTGAGGACAAGATACCCCCCAACGAGAAGTTCCGGAGGGCGATAAAGTGGTGGGGGGTACGCTCCCCCTTCACCCAGAGGACGGGATTTCAAACCCAGTCATACCAGGAGATGGTTACCTCGGACGCCTCCCTGGAAGCTTGGTGAGCTTACACCGGACGTCTACACACCAGAGGTCTATGGCTTCCGGAGGAGAAGGATCTGCACATTAACATGCTGGAGTTATGGCCATTTTTCTGGGCCCTCAAGTCTTTCCTACCATCTCTAAGAGGCAAGGTAGTGAGGATCTTCACGGACAACACCACCACCATGTTCTACATCAGGAAGCAGGGGGGCACTCGATCCCCAGCGCTCTCCAAGGAAGCTCAGGACTCATCGGACAGGGAATGTTCCTCGTCCCGTTCCACCTGGCAGGCAGCAAGAACACCATCGCCGACTCCCTCAGGAAGGAACTGCGCTCCTGCATGAGTTGGAGCTTCGTCAGGATCAGGTGGACTGTCTGTTCTTCAAATGGGCCAGACCTCCGATAGATCTTTTTGCCACTGCGGCAAACTCAAAATGCCAGAAGTTTGCCAGTAGATTCCACTAACAGAGGAGCATGTGGGACCCATTCTCGTTCCCGTGGAAAGGTCTGTTTCTGTACGCCTTTCCCCCGTTTCCTCTCCTGCTGCGTGTGATCAACACGCTCAGACAGTGCCAGTGCAAGATGATACTCATCGCCATGCGGAGGCAGATTTGGTATCCGGACCTACTCAGCCTGTCAGTGTCCCCTCCAGTAAAGTTGCTGGTACTTCCAGATCTGCTCACCAGGGAGGGAGGCACAATCCTTCACGACCCAGGATGTCTTAATATGAAGACATGGCTCCTGCAGCCGTAGAGATTGGTGGTTATGAGCTGCCAGCGGACTGCAGGGGGGTCCTCACCAAAGCCAGGGCGTTGTCGACTTAAGTGCTAGGGCCATAAGTGGAAGCGTTTTGCTTCGTAGTGCCGGTCACAGAAGATTACCCCTCTGAGGCTCGTGGCCCCACAGATTCTTCCATTTTTGCTTTCCTTGGCAAAAGCTGGGCTGGCTCACGTATCCATCAAGTTACACCTGGAGGCCATCTCGCGCTACACCAGATTCCCGGAAAGGTCGTCGCTGTGGTCCCACAGACTCACCAAGGAGATTCTCAAGGGGCTTTTTCGATATTTCCCTCCGGTAAAGGCGCCAGCCCTGGCGTGGGAACTCTACGTGGTCCTGACAAGACTTATTGGGGCACCTTTTGAACCTATGCATCAAGCCCCACTCAAGTTTCTCTTGTGGAAGACAGCATGCCTTTTGACCATCACCTCAGCCAGATGAGTGGGTGAGATCCAGGCCCTATCCTGCAAGCAGCCATATCTGACTTTCCACGAATCAAGGGTGGTACTGGGTACGCACCCCACTTTCATGCCGATGGTTCCATCAGAATTCCACCCCAACGAGCCTTTGGTATTGCTGGTTTTCTTCCTGAATCGTTTTTCGCTGGTGGAGAGGACCTTGCATTCGCTGGATGTTGCTCGTGCCTTGAAGTTCTACGTGGCACACACAATTTTCGGAAGATTTCTCAATTGTTTGTGAACTTTGGACTTGTGAATCATGGGAAAGCCTTGCCCAAAGCTTCCATCTCAAGATGGCTCTGCAGCTGCACCATGCGCTGTCATCGGCTGGGAACCGGCCTCTGCCGGGTCGTCCGAGAACCCACTCCACCAGAGCGATTGCTGCAACGACGGTGTCCCTTTCTATTCGACATCTGCGGGGGTGCAACGTGGAGGTCCACGCATACCTTCAGAGTTCTACTGCGTTGACAGGGATCCCAGGGAGGAGTCCAGAGTCGGCCGGGCAATGCTACGTAACCTGTTTGCTTGAGGTGAGTCTGTTTCAGGGGTAAGTGTTAATTGCTTCTGTTGAGCTTTACCACCTCCTGTGGTTGTGTAATGTTTTACTGCTGTGTATTCGTTATTCATGAGCATGTGAATCCATGCCAGACCCCATTCTGGAGAAGGTTTGTTACTTACCTGTAACTATTGTTCTCCAGCATGGGTCTGGCATGGATTCACATGCAAACTCTCCTTCTGGCCCCTCTGCAGCTCTTCATGGTCATACTGCCACTTAATGTGCTTACCAAATCTGAAGATGGCTGCCAGAGGCGGGGCTTAGGGAGAGGACTGTCATTGGATGGGGCCAGTATGACCCAGAGGACAGTGATTGGTTTAGAGGAGAAATAGAGTTTTAAAGTGAAAGTTTTTTCTTTTACCGAGGATTCCCAGCCTGACGACGGAATATTCATCAGAATCTGAATCCATGCCAGACACATGCTGGAGAACAATAGTTACAGGTAAGTAACTTAAACCTTTGTCTGATTCCCATGTATGCAGAAAATGTCTTAATTATAGGGACTTCCTTATTGGAATGGGACTCCTGTCCCCTTGATGGAAATCACTCCCATTGACGTGCTGCTTTCCCAAACCCCTAGAGAGGGCTTTGCTTAGCGTGTTCACCTCCATAACCTCAAAGGGTGTGTCTCAATTAGCCAATGCCTTATTCACATTGCTTCGACTGACGCACAGTGCGTGCTAGGTCACACACTCTGCCGGTTCTTAGTAACCAAAATTGTATTAAATGCTTCATATGCTGAATCTAGCATCCAGGATGTTTGTTTCTTTTATACTACTTTACATCACCATCTGAGTTGCCTCTAAAACTACAATGGGATCCTTTACAGCTCTTATAAACTGGTTATATTAACCTTCTTTCTATAAGCAATAGGACAAAGGCAAAGTGTTATTTCCGTCAAAGCACTGCAAACATCTCTAATGAACAATTAAGGTTTTGGAATTACTTTACTGGAGCAATGTATTCAATAACAAAATTGATCTTCAACCCTGTATCTAATCCTTATTGAATCATTGAATATTTCCCACTTGGTTAGCCAAAGGCAGACATTGTACTACAAAGTAACCACAGTCAATTCAAGTATCTGGTTGTACCATTTGCTGAAGGTAGTGCCTATGCAGTGTGCATATTAAACAAGTATGGCTCTTTAATAAAAATATTAGCTTTTAGTGATAGGATAAAACCCTGGTAGCCAGCAGACTATTCTAATGCTTCTCTGAAAATTGCTGGGCTATCTAGCATTTCCCTTTGACCGTAGTGACCATCACTGTTAATGGCAAGACCGCTACCATGCTCCTGAGCATCCAGAACATTTTTCCAGGTAATGTCCTGATTGAAAATGACCATGTGGAATTTGGAATCGTCTCTGCTGGGCCAGACCTGTTAGGGTTTGCCCATACCAGCTCCCAGTCCAGCATAAATCACATTTTTGTGAAGACTTGATTTTAGGGTAAAAGGAAAAGCCAAAAGGGGGGGAAGAGGTCAGCCCACCCACCTTCATCTTCTGTGGTGCCTGAGACAAACGGATTTGCCTACTCTTGACGGAAATGACATTAAAGTTCCTGGAAAATGTGTACACCAGAGACCTGAGTTTCCAGGGTTCTTGCTGAAGGTGGACCTACTACGGAGGACTTTTGTAAGAATCAGAGTGATTTGTCTGAGAAGGCTGACCTTTTCCCAGTCTAAAGGGGGAAGTTGTGGGGAACATAGAATCCTTTAAAGAAAATAGGTTCCTATATAATGATCCCCTGAAGGAAACCAGCAAGAGGTTGGTGTTGCCCTCAGGCTTATATGCCCTTTCTAGCACAGTTTACCCTTGGGTGCCATTGGCTGGTCTCCTGGTTGTGAAATAGAAAACTAAAGAAAAATGGTTTCTTACCCTTTTCTGGTATAGGCACCTCATGGTCCAACTGTATTAGAAAAGCCCCATATAAGGATGGGGGCCAAACTAGAAAAACACTGCAGGTCTGGTGGCACTTTCCAGATTTCAGGCATGACTGGTGGGAATATCCTGGAACTCTTGGTGCCTCTCCCTGTGGTGAGAACGTTTGATAGGGGAGGGATTGGCATTGTTGGTCCCCTTGACCCATGGCACTTCTTCAGGATACAATTTAATTTTACGGATAGTGAACCACGACACTATGTATCCTGAAGTAAACACACTGAGATCTGTCATTACTGTGGCAGTTGTTTAGGGTTTCCTGGTTATGTGTTTAGCTGTGTTGTATTCTGCAAAGAAGTTGTCTCTGATTGGTTCAAGAAAATCATGTGGGCTGAATGTGGCCATATTAATGGTTTAGTTGAACGATTCAACAGAAACATGAAAGCGTGACTGGTGCTTTGGTCCAACCGCTGGGATGGAGGTGGGCTCTCCTTCTACCATGCTTCTTGTTTAGAGGTTCCAGAAGAGTGTATTGATTTCAGCTCATTTGCTCTTTGGTCATCCAGTTGGAGGTGCACTTGCCTTAGTTAAAGACGATTGGGAAACAACCTCTTCAAGTCATATCTTCAATATAGTAGACTGTTAGGTCACCGGAGGAAATGTCACATGTGATGATGGAAGCTGATATTAACCTTAGTGCTAGCCAGGCTTTGGTAAAGCACTGGTAGGATGAATCCTCTCCGATTGACCTGACTGAAAGGCAAGAGGTTGGTTGGGAAACTTTTTCTTTTTTCTACTTTCCCTCCATAGACCTCTATGGACCCCCAATTTTTTTTTGCTGTTGTTTTGAACCTGTTCTGACCTTTGTAAGCAGGTTCACTTGCTTTGCTAAGATGATCTGTTTACGTGGCACTGATCAGTTCTATGACTCCCATGATCCCTCCCCATTAACAGTGCTGGCCAGTTCTGATGGGAGTTGTAGTCCGAAACAGCTGGAGATCCAAAGGTTGCAGACTCCCACCCAATGGCCATCAGTGCAGGAGAACTCTGTTCTCCATTGTGAAATTCCCTGTTTGTTTTACACTAACCTCTTAACTTTTATAGTGATGTCCGGTAGGGATATTTTGTGACCCTATAACTTTGTGCTCCTTAACTTTGTGGTTACTTGCATGATGTGTCCAAGACTGGCTGGTGTCAGCTGACATTTTTCTACTGTGTTTTTAATATGCTCTTATGCACGTTTATATTTTACCCCTCAATGTTTTTTAGAATACCATATGCTCTAAAAGGGCCATGACGTGAGCTTTTCGCATGTCCTTTGACTATCTTGTATTTTGGCTTTCTTCCTGCCCTCATAGGGCTGGATTTGCCATATAGCTTAAGCCTTTTCACTGACAAAGAACTGATGGGTGTTTGTGGCCGGATGTGGGGGCTGGGACTGTCTGAACCCAGTCCACATCCTAGCCACTGTGTCTGTAGCTGGGAAGATGTGGAGGCCAGAGGCTGTCCATGATTGGACATCCCCTGCCAGTTTGAAAGGTGCGGATGCTTACCATTGGTGGGCTGGGGCCAACCCAGCTTGATTCCTGGAATAAAGGACACATTTTGCAGCTATTAAACATAGATGATCATTGGAACCAAGACCCTACGAAGAGGAGCGTCTTGCTGAAGAAGCGGCACTCGTTGCTGCAATCCAGCAGTGTTTTCTTCAACCATCTCCTGAACTCCTGATCCTTTTCTGATTTTAAGAAGGCGTTCATCTGTGCTATGACCCTTGGACCTGTGAGAACACCCTTCATCAACTCCTGCTCTACTTGATGCTAGAGAATCCTACCGCAGAGGTGTTCCAGAACCATCCTGTGGTCTGACCAGCTCTCTTCTGTTCTTCCTCGCTCCAGCTGTCGCGATTCCGAGTGCCTGCTTGGAACTTGGAGGATCTTCAGCTTGTACTGCAAGATGCCTATTCCTGCATCTTCATCCTTCTTGAATCAACAGAGGATGTGCTGGGGCTGCTCCTTTGTTCGTCCCTTGAAGATCACCTGTCCTTACCTGATCGTAGTGACTCCAATTGCAATCTGTCTTCTTCACTTCCCGGAGATGTCCTGAGGTCGCCTGCTCCCTTGAAGTCTTTCTTCACAGTGGTGTTCAGCTGCATGGTGCTTAGAACCGAGATTTAAACACCATGACTGCCGGAAACTAAATCCTGCATCGGAAAAGTGACCTCTGCACCTGCAACCCCTGGGCCTCCCTGGATTGTACCAAGTACAGAAGGTGGTTTCCTCAGCAGTGGTCTCTGGTGAAATCGGAGTCGAGGGTGTAAGTTAACATGCCCGTTTCTCCCTGTAGTTTACATGAGTGTAAAGTCCTATCCTGATCAAATTTCTTTTGTGACTTAGATCGGTGGTGATCTGGTCAAGGATCCCATGCTAGGCTTACCCTAGTACTCTGGGATTGAGTGAGTTACTTAGCTGAGCATTACTTATCTTTTTGGAACTTTGAATCGCAACCACTGGTGTCATCCAATTTCTGAACTTGGAAATTAGGACTTTAGGGCATAAGGCCGCACACCATCTTAGGGTTGGACATATTATATTAAGTGCTAGGGGATGCTTTTAGTGTTGCTCTAAAGTGCTCCAACTGTATTTTATGCATCGGACTACAAAGGCAGGCAAAATTCATCTTGGAGTTCCTTGCAGGGGCAGTATTCGCAACAAAATGTTCAAAGGGGGCACAGAAGGCCCAGAAGTAGAGCCAGATCCTCCTCCTCCTCCAGAGTAGGCTCCACCCTACCAAAGCAATGACCACTGTGAGAAACCTGAAGGGGTCTCCCTGGCTAGTCCCCGGGATCTGCCATCCAGGTGGTGAGGACACAGCCATTGCTATTGTATCCAGTTCCTGGGGGTGGACCAGTGAGGGAGGATAACCTGGATTGGGGTGGAGGTCCTCGGGAAGGGGGAGTGGGACACTGATGGGTGAGATGCAGTATTCCCCTTCTTTTAACACCTTTTCCGCATTCCTTAACGTAGGACAATACCAAATCACTGCCACCCTCCTCTTTTCCACAGGAACTCTTTTGCACAACTCAACGGACAACAGACTTAACACTAGAGCCGTTTACCTGACATGTCCCAATACCACGGCCAGGCAAAGTCAGGCAATTGATCAGACTCACACACACACCTGACGACCCTTTCCCTTCCCCACAGGGGTAAAAGGTTTTGTCAGAGAGCACAGTACAATATAGGCGAACACAGCAGATGGCACGTTGAGACGGCTACCATGCGGCAGTTCAAGCGAAGTATGACGGGAAGCGAGAGGGTGGCGAGGAGAGACGTGACCTTGCGCTTTTCATCCCAGACCTGCGGAACCTTCGTGCAGGAGAATCTAAGACCGCAAACAATAGCACAAGTGTCCTGCAGCAGCTGTCAACGGTACACGGGCATGATGGTACTGGCCTTGACTCCAAAGAAACCAACAGCCAAGCAGTTAATCACAACTGGTGAGTCGAGGGGAGAATTGTTAAGAACCGGGCTGTGATGAGAATCGCAAAGTGGCAAGTTTAGAACCAAAGCTATTGAACTTTAAATTAACTGTTAAAAGTGTGAAAGGGGGACCAGCTGCAGAGGGAAAGTGGCAACACATGGGTGCTAATTCGAGACTCTGGTCTAGCCCCATATGAGAGAAGCTACAATGTTTATGTTAAAGGATATTTGTACCGCGCACTATCGCCACCGGAGTGTTTCCCTGGTGCTCTGGAGGATCTGAAAAGGAAAGGGGGTGGGGGTGAGCTAGTGGGAACGAGCGGGATAAGTGCAAGAGAGCAGTCATGTGCTGTTGGCAGCTTCAGTTCAGTTAACTCTGTTCGCTGAGCTTCGGGGTGCTTTCCGGTTGGTAGCCGTTGTGTGCTGTTGTGCAAAGCTATGTGTGGTTTGTTTTGTTGTAGCAGTGTAGTGAAGTTTGTGCAGTTTGTTGTGCTTTATGGTTGTGGTTGTGTTTGGTTAGTTTGAGAGGTGTATGCAGAGGGGTGAAATTGTTAGTGGGTTGGTTATTGGCCTCGCTATCTAGAAGTTATATGTGCTAAATTTCCATGTTCTTTCTAGATGTGGCGCGTGAATATCTGCATTTCTTTCTAGATCCGGCACTGGCTAATATTCAGAATCCTGTCTATATATGACACAAGCCAATATTCACAATTATATCCAAATGTGGCACTGGCCCACCTTCAAAATCCTGTCTAGATGTGAAGCAAGGTAGCATTCACAATTCTATCTAAATGTGGCATTGGTAATATTCCCAATATAGTCTAGATGTGGCAATTGCTAATATTTGCTATTCTATCTAGATGTGGCACTTGCTAACCTTCACAATCCTGTCTAGATGTGACGCGGGCTAATGTTCACAATTCTATCTAAATGTGGTACTTGCTAACATTCACAATCCTATCTAGATGCAACGCAGGCTAGTGTTCACAATTTTATCTAGTTGTTAAGCAGGTTAGTGTTAATATCCTGGTCTGCTATGGTCTGAGAGCAGGTAGAGTGGCAGGGCTTCTGGAGTTGTGATTGCTCTACTCCCCACCCAGGCCACACCTACCTTGATGGTTGCTTCTGGTTGACTACTGGGGGCTGCACGGGCATAGGGCTACCCTTGGAAGGTCAGTTATGACCAGGTGGACGTACCAATCAGGGGAGGTGGGTGGGCTGGGAGACGGGCGGGGGAGGGCGGGACTGGGAGAAAGCCGACACAACCAAAGGACTACCCCAGCGACTGCACACTCTCTCGTGCAGGCCAGCACTGAAAAACAGGGCCAGAAGCTACAAAAACGCAAGAGAAACCCATCACAATAGCATAAATTGGTTAAAAAAACGATTGATGAAACACTCAAACCCCTCCACTAGAGTACATGATAGAGGCCAAAAACAGATTACAATCGATGCACAACTACTCACTGTGCATCAACCAGCCCCTAAAGCTGCTTTTTAAGGGGTTTCCCTACCAGATCTTTGAGATTGCAGTCCAACAGGCAAGGGGGAAATCAAGTACCAGAAGGCCGTAGGAGGGCTGGCGAAATAGGTCAAAGTGGTCATAACAGAGGGTCAAGCAAAATCCCTGTACAATCGAAAGACTTTGATTTACAAGCGCCGTGAAAGAAAGGGAAGTGAATACCATAGCAAAAGTGTACATTGAGAAACCATGGGAATTGACTCCTGTTAAAGTCAAGAGGGATTCAAGCCCGACCGAGGGAGATCCAGGGGTGAAGCCCTCACCCTATTTTGAACTTTGGAATACAATTAAGAAGGGTCAGTCCAGATTAGGGGATTCCGGGGGTGAAGCCATCGCCCTAAGAGAATTGTGAAGTACGATTTAAAAAAAAAAGAAAAAAGGTCAGCACAGAAGAGGGTGACCCAGGGGTGAAAGCATCACCCATATGGAACTTTGGTAACAAACTTTTATTTGTTAAAGGAACCTTTGTTTTTGTTTATCTGAACACATCAGGCAAGAGACCTTCTAAGGAAACGAGACTTGGCCATCAACAGTCCTGAGAACTGTCATTGGAACTGTTGTTTTGAGCTAGAGAAACCCGAGACTGTACTCTGTTCCACCATCTCCACCTTACCCCGTGCTCATAACTTGGGGAAGGGAGACCCAGGCTACCGTCTTCTGACGTACCATTTGAGAACACTCCTTTCTTTTTCTTGAAACTTATCCCACACCCTTTGGTATTAAGTTTAAGGAATTGGCAATATGTTTTGTTAGTATAGGCCCCTTTTATTTGACTTGACGCCACTAGGACTGCCTTATTTTCCATTTGATGGTCGACACCTGTCCCCATCTAGGATTTAGGTTTAGATTAGACATTTTTCCAAACCCGCATACCACTTTAATTGTTCAATAAACACCCTTGAACTGTGATCACTTTTGTCTGTCTTACTTGTTGTCACCATGAGTTCCTCACAGCACCTGCTACAAGTTCCCTCCCATGCCTCTCCAGTCAGAGGTCGCATTTCTCAGTTTACTCACGCATGGGAGGGGGATCACGTCAGACAAGTTGGTACTTTCCACTGTGGCTGGAGGCACATAGAACTCATACAAACACCACCCAACCACCCGCTAAGACAAAGACCAACAACGCAGGAGGAAGAGCGCATTCTGCTGGAAGAGGTCAAAGCACTGCTGCTAAAGGATGCCATTTAAATCGCCCCGGCAAACCAGGTAAAAAAGGGTATCTGTTCAATGTACGTCTTGGTGCCAAAGATGGACCTAACAATGCACCCTGTACGAGACCTGCGAACACTTATGTCAAGCCTCAGAAATTTCGCATGGCAACGATACAAGACGTAATCCCAATGCTAAAACAGCGGGGGACTACATGGCAACCTTGGACATGAAAGATGCTTACTTTCATATTTCAATGTTCCCAGCGCACAGAAAATTCCAGCGCTTCAAAATAGCGAATCAACACTACCAATTCAAGGTGCTACCCTTCAGCATAGCCTCAGCTCCAAGGGTATTCACCAAAGTACTAGCGGTAGTGACGGCGCACCTACACAGAGAATCAATCCCAGTGTACCCACATCTGAATGACTGGCTGATAACAGGGGAATCCCCTCAAATTTGCAAGCAAAATACCCAAAGAACAATCAATCTTCTGTTCCAACTGGGATTCTCAATCAACGGAAAAAATCAAGTCTTATTCCAAGCAAAACCAAACAGTTCTTAGGAGCTATCATAAAGACGGCAGAGGGACTAGTCTTCTTGTCAAACGAAAGAGTACATAACATACTGCTGCAAATACCTCAGTATCTAGCCGGTCGCCAAGTAACCGTACGCAAAGCAATGCGCTTGTTCGGCATGATGGCTTTATGCATTTACCTGGTTCCGCACGCACGGTTGCGCTTGCGCCCAAAGCAAGAGTGGTTAGCGAAACAGTGGTCACAGGCAGGCTGTTAGTGGGACGATCTAGTGGTTGTTTCGCTAACCCTAGTTCAAGCGCTATGCTGGTGGACAAAGGAAAATCTGTTAAAGGGAAAACGATTTCACAACCCTACAGTGCAAGCGATTGTTACAACAGATGCATCACTGTCCAGATGGGGAGCTCATTACCTTCACCACACAGCGCATAGCCTGTGGACACAGATCACAGCCCAGAATCACATAAACCTTTTGGAGCCGCTAGCAGTGCTTAAAGCCCTGCAAACCTTTCAAGTGCATCTACCAGGTCAAACAGTACAAATCCTCACAGACCGCACCGCTGCCATGTTTTACATGTTTTTCAACACGTTCCAGGGGAATTTAATTCACTAGCAGACTCGCTAGACGGAGATCACCTACCCGAAGAGCACGAGTGGCAGCTATGCAGAGAAATTTTAAACAATATCTTTTCCTTCTGGGGCTATCCTCCTTTTGACTTATTCGCCACAAGCATAAACACACCATGCCCAGATTTCCCATCCAGGTTTCCCCAACCCAGATCCAAGGGGGAACGGTGTGTGGACGAGCAGGTCAGGGAAATTTGCTTATGCTTTCCCCTCCCCTCCCCCCTCCCCGACACCGCTCTTGAGCAGGATAGTGCACAAGATGCACCAGGAACAACTAACTATAATCCTGGTTGCTCCTATGTGGGCGAGACAATGTTGATTTTGCCAACCTTTTTGCTGTGCGTTGCAGGTGAGTGTAGGTTGCCCTAGACCCTCCTGGGTCTTGTTATCTGCATTTTTAAAATGTTTTATTTGAGCCCCATCCCCCAATTGCGCCCTCGAATCCCCGACCTCTCCCCTGATCCATTTGCCCATTCCCGGCCGTACCGCCCCCTGCCCTGATTGGCCACCAGGACCAGCTTGCCTGGCCCTATACATCGGCACTGCTCCCTGCACACCACCTTTTTGCTGTGCGTTGCAGGTGAGTGCAGGTTGCCCTAGACCCTCCTGGGCCTTATCTGCATTTATTTTTTTTATTTTTTTTATTTGAGCCCCAAGCCCCGATTGCGCCCTCAAGTCCCCGACCTCTCCCCTGATCCATTTCCCAGTTTCTGGCCCTCGTGCCGCCTCCCATCCCACCCCCTGCCCCGATTGGCGCAATCAACACTTTTAACTCACCTTCCCAGGGCAGCCCCCTGCCCGGCAGCCCCTGCGGCTAAGTGCCCTGGGGCAAAGGGCGGCTTCAACAGAGGCGGCTCCAGGTTGTGTCTGCAGGTGTCAGCAGGGGAAGCCAGTGGCCAGCCGTCAACTAGCAACTACTATCAAGGTACGTGTGGCCTGGGTGAGGCGTAGAGCAACGCACTTTACTCTGGAAGCCCTGCCACTTTACCTACCCTCAGAACATATTGGGCCAGGCTACCATTACTAACTAGCCTCACGAATGGTTAGATTTGTGACTATTACCCGAACCACATTGAGATGGTACTGTGAATATTAGTTTGCGTCGCACTCTTAGAGAATTGGTAATATTACATCTAGAAAGTGCCACATGGAGATATGATTGTGAATACTAGCCTGTGCCACATTGGGACAATACTGTAAATATCAGCCTGAGTCACACGCCTTGAAAATTGGAAATTGTCCCGTTGTCTAGGTGTCTCAAATATAGGTATTCTAATTACTGCCTGCTACTCTTTGAAACCTAGGCCTCTTTCGCGTTGTCTAGGTGTTTCAATTATTGCCTGTCATTCTTTGAAACTTAGGCCTTTCTCCTGTTATCCAGGTGCCCCAAAATCTTTGTACTCGATCACTGCCTGTCATTCTGGGGAGCCTAGGCCTCTCTCCTGTCATCTAGATCTCAGTAATCAAGGTGTTTAACTTATTGCTTGGCCTCGCGGAAACCTAGATCCCTCCCCGACCCTCAGAGATCCAAAATATAAGAATATTTCATTTAAACACCAGTGATACCAAGCTCTCACTATCTTGTCATCTCAAACCTCTGGGCACTCTATCAGTACCTACCATAATTGAGTCCTAGGCCGTCTGACTCCAAGAACACCCAGCAGCCTCAGAAGCTAGTAATTACCTCCAATCACTACCCTGTTACCCTTCTCCCCATAGCCCCAAACAGCCGAGCCACATGTCCAACGCCAAGTACTCCCTTAATCCTTTGGACGGTCCTCCCATAGAAAAGGAACACCTCAACCCAATCGACTGAATTGGCTGAATTATCACCCCGGACATCGCAATGTAAGAGGAAAATGTTGCTATTTCCTAGCACAAGACACGACAGGCAAGCAATTGCCCTGTAAACTTTACACCCCGACCAACTTCTACCACCCACGACCCAAAATGCCCCAACGCAGAATTGGAACATGGAACAACTAGTATGGATACACAAACTCAATTGCCTCCAATAGAAGCCTCCTTGAATACAGAACACACCTTGCCAAATATCACTATCAACAGAACAAACATCGTAAGAGATAAATCCTTATACCTTACACCGTACGTTGCAACAACCACAGGGCCTCAATATGTCAACGACACTGAGATCTTGACACAAGCAAAAACTCCCCCCAAACAACTGGAAAAAGACGAGAGGACCCAATAAGAGATTGGGATGACACCAACCACCTTACTCCATATATCAGAAGAACAGAAGGGCAATATCGATATCAACATCAAACCGCACTTGACGACGAAGCATTGGAAGTCAACAACCCAACTATCAATCTAACAGACCAATTCAATGAAGAAGCAGCCTCTGCTGAACCTCAACCAACTGGCGTCAATACAGAAGCACCCCGATTGAACACCCACAATTCAAAACAAGGAACAACAAATGAACAAAACCTCACCAAAAAAATCCATTGCAGTCTAATCAATGCAAGGTCAGTGTGCAAACATGCTACCAAAATCTACGACCTCCTATGTGACGGAGGAATCGACATCCTATTTGTAACTGAAACATGGCCAGATGACAAATACAAGATCACCCTCAGCAACTGCCTGCCTGATAACCTTAAGTGCGTCTAAGCAAACAGGAAAACCAAAAGAGGTGGTGGACTGGCAATCATCCACAAGGAACAGCTGGAAATTAAACTGAAAGACCCATTAAACATCGATAAATGTGAATCTCTAATGCTTCGCCTATCAGCAAACCCTAGAACAAACCTGAAATTAATTCTGATATACAGATCACCAACTTACGGGGATACCTTCACGGAAGCGATCACCAACCTAGCCATCGAGCACAATCACCTGATCATCCTCGGGGACTTCAACATCTGGTTCGATAAAGAAACCACAGCCACACAAAAATCCTTAGCTAGCAAACCAGCAACAATGAATCTACATCAACTAGTCAAAGGAGCAATTCATACGGCAGGACATACACTAGACGCAATCTTCGCCAACAAAAAACTCATTACCACAGCTCCACCAATTCAAATCTTTTTGGAGCGACCGACCACCTCATCATTCCCTTCATTATCACACTGGCCACTCCAACAACAAAGCAACAGGACAAGCCACCGATCATCATGAAAAGAAATTGGAGAACCATCAAAAACTCCAACTTAACTAACTTCTGGAAGTCAGCAAACCACAAGCTACAACTATGGACGAAGCTGACCTGGACAAAAAAAATAGATGTACTCCACAACTGGATCGCAACAACAATCGAAGAAATCGCCAAAGAAAAAACATTTACCCCTTCACACAAAAGAGCAATGTCCACATGGTTCACCCCACTACTCGACACCATCAAAAGGAAAAATCGAAAACTGGAACTAAAATGGAGGATCAAAAACGACTACGGAAAAAATTCAAACTTCAACAACATATCCGCTCATACAAAAAGGAAATGCAAAAAGGAAATATAGACAACCGATTCTTCAAAGCACCAAACACCCAAAAAGAACTCTTTAAAATCATAAATGAAATAAAAAATCTGCCTGGCTGCAACAACACACCAATACCATTGAAGAAACTATGCAATAATCTAGCAGACCATTACCATCCAACAGACCATACAAAGCTGACCGTTCGAGCAGAATATGTAACCCACCCACCCCTGCGAGGAACGCGCAAACAACCTCTGAAGCTTCCCCCTAATATCATTGGAGACATTTGTCAAACTGGTAAATCAAAGCCGCAAAACAGGTTCCCCAGCGGATCCTTGCCCCCCAGACATATACACATCAATCATCTCACAAGGAACGCCCATGGAATACCACAGGAACGTCTTCAACCTCTCAATCTGAACAGAAAAAGTGCCACAGTTGTTCAAATCAGCATACATCAGGCCGCTCCTCAGATACAACAGGAAACGTAGAGGACCTCTTCAATGACAGACCCATCTCCAACATCTTGTACCCAGCTAAATTGCCGAAACATATATATATATATATATATATATATATATATATATATATATATATATATATAGAACAGTCCAAGAATTCTTAGAAGAGCACCGCCTGCAAGTCCAGGCACAAGTAGTCTTTAGACCAATGAGAGGAACGGAATCGGCACTTTTCCCAATATGGGATGACCTAAAGGCAAACGCAGATTCAGACAATAGTACCGCCTTGATACTTTTAGACCTCTCTGCAAGTTTCGACATCCTCATCACAAGAGTGGAAGAAATTGGAATCACTGTCCGTGCCTTACTATGGATCAATCCTTCTTAACAAACAGAACCAAGACCATATGGATCAAACCTTTCAAATCCAACCGAAGAGAATCCTAATGCGGAGTACCACAAGGATCAACCTTCTCCCCATTATTATTCAGCATCTACCTGTTTCAACTAATCAAGATCATTAAAAGACACATCTTCACTTCTTACAACTACGCCGACGATACACACAGTCTACAAAATACAAGACATTCAAGAAGACAACACAACATACAGAACTGCCTCAGTGAAATATAAAACTGGATGAACTCAAACCACCTCAAACTCACCCAGGCAAAACAAATAATGATCATCACAAAAAACGGAGGAGACAACCACTACATCCTCTGGCCAGTGGAACTTGCTACAACCCCAGCTCCATCGTCGATTATAAAAACCTGGGAGTTCTGATGGACAACAAACTTATTCTAGAGCCACAAGTAAACACTCTAATCAAGAAATGCTTCTTTCTCCTTCGAGCGGTAAAAAGGATCCTACCATTCCTTTCATTCACGAACAAAACACTGTCACCGCTTTCGTCATGTCCAGAGTATATTACGCCAATAGCCTATATCTGGACATGCTTTAGCGACTTCTAAAAAAATGACAACGCATACAAAATGCGGCAGCCAGACTGCGTCACAAACTGCCCCAAAGAGAACACATCATGCCAGCGCTGAAAACAATACACTGGCCACCAATAAAAGAGTGAATCAAGTTCAAATCAATGTGCATTACACACAGAGCAATACACTACCAAGACGCAGAATTCCCAAGAGACAAATGAAGCCTACACCGACCTACAAAGACGCTCAGATCAAGCAGCGACATCCGTTTGGAACCAAAACCCTACAACAAAAGACATTTCAGAGGCTCTTTCTCTCACCTCGCCCCAAAAACCTGGAACGAGCTATCAAAGAACATATGTAACACAAGAAATCATGTCCTATTTAGAAAACGCCTAAAATCCTGGCTCTTTACCCCATAATTAGAAGAACGCCTATGGGGGCATATACACAGTTGAAACAACGGTGAGAGAAGAAACCGATCCTCCCAATCCCCTAAACTACCACCCATAAATGGAAGTTAAGGAAGAACAATCTAAGGTATATCAACTTAACAACTGAGAGATAGACATGATGGAACGATACCAAAGAAAACTCATAGATAGGTCGGGATGGAAGGGCAAGGATGATATATCAATAACACCTTGGCCTAGAAACAATACACAGGCAACTATGGTCCAACGACGGAAAATAGATAGTAGGGAAGTGGGTGATTGCTAATAACACCAGTACCAGACTTGGGGGATAAGACGTGCCCCTACCTATTACTCCAAGTTTTAAACAACACAGCTGGGAACGTGCCATGCCATCACTCATAACAATTAGACAGACAGGAAAGAAAAATGGAAAATATGCCTCCTATAGGACAATCTGATAAATGGAATAAGAATTATAAGGACGAAGAGACATATAACCCACTAACCCTATGCTCAAATCTCTGCATACCTAACTCGCACGGAAATCCACACCACCATCTTCTCGCTCAGCAAACCGTATGCACTTCAACACACTGCATAAACAAACAAACAACACTTAAACCACACCAACAGCTCACAAGGTCTCGCATCGGTCCAATATCCACACCAAAGCTCACTGCACGGTGAAAACCGAACTGAAACTGCTAACAGCACACCACTTTCTCACTTTCCTATTATTTTTTCACCCAACTAACCCATTGCCGCCTTCTTGTTTGCAGATCCGCCTGAGCGCTTGGGGACAAATTCCGTTGGTGACTGTGAACGGTACAAATACCTTTAACATTAACCTCTGCGCAAACTGGCGATGTGCGATTCAATGAAGCTCCCATGCCCCTTCAACATGCTCAACCAACACGGGGGGCAACAGTACACGTCAGTCAAATAACTTGGCAGCTTGGCTTCTGAAGTCTTAGAATTTGTTCATTTAAAACAACCTCAAAGGTGTATGCAAATCCTCAAAGAGGCACGTAAACACACACTGGAAAGATTTGCAATATGGTGCCAGTCAAAAAATGTAAACCCTATCGAATGTACCCCATCACACATTCTTCATTACATGCTCCACTTACAGATTCTGGCCTAGTATTCAACTCCATCAAAGTTCACCTAGCAGCTCAATGCGCGTACACTACTTCTCAAAACAAGGTGTCCCTGTTGTTAAGGCGTTCATGGAGGGGGTAAAAAGGCTTTACCCCCCACCCCCACACCCATTTTAAACCCGCTTCCAGGGTGGGATCTCAATGTGATGCTCACAAAGCTCATAGGTCCTCCCTATGCACAAATCCAGCCTTATACACCTAAAATACAAAACGGCTTTTCTGGGGCCATCACCTCCATAACAAGAGTCAGTGAACTACAATATTTTTCAGTGCAAGACCCTTTCTTTGTTATCCACAAAGACAAGTTGGTACTAAGAACACACCCTAGGTTTTCAATTAAGTTAATATCCAAATTCCATGTTAACCAGTCCATTGAACTACCCACTTTCTTTCAAAACCCTTCAAACTCAGCTGAGAAAAACCTCCATACACTAGATCAGGGGTGCACAACTAGTTTTGCCGAGGGCCGTATACCTTACAAGTGGTCTACAGTGGTCCGGATTGTTTGTGTGGGATAGCCGGGCGGAGCATGTGGTGAATTCATGACCCCCCTCAGACAGTTTTAGTAAGCATGCGGGGGAACAAACAGGAATTTTGAGGTGTATGTCTTGTCTTTATTGCTATTTGTGATTTCAGTTTTGCAGTACAAATTATTACCAAGCCAGGAGAAAAACTGATTTGTCCCTGGGCTTCAACATGTTATTAATACGGTGAGAACAAAATCATCCCTGCATCCCCAGCAGCAATAATCTAACAGAACTAGCTGTTCTACAGGTGAAAAAGAGCTGTGCAGATGTGGCGGACGAGTGATCTGCCCACATTAATGACTACATGAGGAAGCTTTGCCTCTGGATCTTAGAAGAGAATGCAGCCTCCAACCCTTTGCACTTTACAACATTGCAGTATGGGCAGACTGGGAGGCCAATCCTTCACATGCCACCACAAAACATCTCTGCATTCAGAGGTACTGCCACAAAAGACTTCAATACCCACTGTCAACATTGCTTTGTCACCAGGGCAATTAATGTTCTCTTTCCAATACTTTGCTCTGAAGCATCATAGAGAGGTGGTGTGTACAGGCCATGGAATGAAAATATAACTGATAGTTTGTTTTCTATACTGCTTATTACCATGCTTTACAGCACTGGAGTTGGTAAAATTGTGTACAAAATTGGAGGAGCGTAACCAATATGCACTTCTTGTTGTGGATGTCTAGTTTCTGGTGTTTGACACAATGACTGAGACAGCCCTGCCCGAAACTGGTATGAATGCAGTGTGGAGTGTTGAATGGCTGGGTACTTGTCCCAATACATATAACTTGTTGCGAGTGTCTGGGGAGAAGTGAATGGCCTGAATGCACTATGCACCTGATTGGCTGCCTGCCTCCATGAATGCCCTTCTGACCGATTGGTTGCCTGAGTGTGACCGAGCAGAATGAGTGGGAGATCAACTAGTATATCTGGGGGCCTCTCACTGCTGGAATTCGTGTTCAGAAGCTGAAGTCCAAACTACGACGAGTAACTGGAGTGAAACTGAAGCTTGACCTTGAAGCTCTGCTGGAAGAGAAGAATTGCTGTTGCCCTTCATCAATCTGGAAGCTGCTGTGTCTCCAAGGAATGACCCAGAGAGGACCTGGTAAGGCGCCCTCTTCCCGAGCTACGAGGGACCATTGTGCACCAGCTGATCTTTGCCAAAGCTCCCTGGTAGACAGATCTATGACAGGCTGCCGACCGGAGCCGGGGACTGTAGCTGAATTCCAAAGAGAAGCGCCCGGACTGTTGTCCGCCACTGTCGACGACCGCCGTCGCCGCCCGGAGCCGCCGTGCTCCAGTTGCCTAAGAACTTTTGATTCACGGACACGCTCGTCCTCACCGCCACCCGTATTATCCCGCCAGAGAAGGCCAGGCCGTCCGCACCGAGGAGCATCCGACGGTGGGTTTCACGCCACCCCAAGACCACAGACGCCGACGACTCGACGCCCTTGCTGGGCCACAGTTCTTCAAACTATCATCACCGTGGTGCCCCGCACGCCTCTTCCTTGCAGGACGTTTATGCATCCCCGTCGACTAGCACCGCTAGGAAAGAAGCTGCCACTTCACCGTCGTAGTTCACCCTGTTCTCCGTCGGACGTTCGACCCGTGACTCCTGCCTTAAAGGGAGGACACTCAAGAAGGGCCGTCGATGCCCCAACGAGGAACGCTACAACGCCAGGTACTTTGGGGTTGCAGAACTATTGGAAAGTCTCTTGTGAACAATATATGGACTGGGCTTGTGATGTATCTTTATTCTACAGGTTGCCGAGGTGGGAGGGGGGGGGGAATCTCCACACAGAACTGTGTCTAGGTATCGGGGCCAGTATTCTGGCACTTGGTGTAACCAACTGCTTTCCTCTTATATCTGTTGTTGGTTTCCGTTACGAAATGATTTGTGTGCTCAAAGAGATCTAATAGTAACTGTGGTACCACGTAGAACTGTATATTTGCCATTATAGATAACCGAGTACAAAGTGAGTTATCGTGATATTGTACATTACCTTGAATATTAATTATATAAAGACTGTGTTTTAACTAATTCAGTGTGTGGACATTCCTTTGTGGGTGCTTGGGGACTACATTGTACTTTAGAACCAGCCTGCATCGCCTCCTGAGAAGCTAGACCTTGATTGCTCATCCATTGCTACCAGAATAGAGAATATTGGCTGGGGTCCTCTGTGCCTCTCCTCTACCATATAGAGAGCAGAAGTACAGACACCCCCCTCCGGTCTTTACTC
Organism: Ambystoma mexicanum; assembly: GCF_040938575.1. Taxonomy (NCBI): domain Eukaryota; kingdom Metazoa; phylum Chordata; class Amphibia; order Caudata; family Ambystomatidae; genus Ambystoma; species Ambystoma mexicanum. The sequence goes on along the minus strand of NC_090932.1, from coordinate 1,133,143,520 downwards.
TCACGCGTGGCACGAACAGGAAACAAAGAGCGCTTCCGGTTTCGTGCACATAAGAGCCAGATCGCTGATGACGAAGAGCCCTGCTCCATTTGTATGTGGGAGGTGGCAAGGTTGGGGAAGCAAAATGCTCCCGTGTTTGCATGGCTCATTGAATATGCGAGGCTGAGGAACAGAACTGGCAAACAAATACCGCATTTCCCTTTGACAGTTCAAGCCAGCTGACAATCCCTCAGCTGCATAAAGCAGCTGAGTGGGTGCTTGGTATTTACAATGGGCTGGCTCCTCCATTATGAGCGAGGGTGACTGTAGGTCGGCGCATTATGGAGAAGCGCCACAGGTACACCGTCAAAGAATTTATGCACAGGGTCAGTGTGGCTGGAGATTACATTTGGTTGACTTTGAAGTCCTGTACATGAACTGCATTGTTGGTAATACAGTGATTTGAACATATGAATGGGCTCATAGACGACATGCCCTAGAGTAGAAAGCTACCAGGGTAGCTCAGCAGGTTGAATGACTGTTGCTTAGATGTTATATATTTAAAACTGGCTGCAAATCTTATTGCTTTTTGCAATTCCTTATAAAAACAAGTGCTATAAAATGTGTTCGGGGACTTGACCAATATGTTGCTGTCAAGGCCCAAGATTCTCAAAAGCGCTGTACAAAAACTTTGTAACTCTGCAATAAAAGGATTTAAGGCTGCTGATGGGAAGGCTAGCTCCAAGTAACTGCAATAGAGCGTTTGAGCTGTGATCTTGTTTGGATGTGTTGGCTGGCAGCTTGCTTATATTCAGGGTGAGGGTGGGGGAATGTCTGCCCCTGCACTGAAAATCAAAAGTTGGCACCCATGAACCCACAGTTTAATTTCCTGATAACTGCTGTCAGCACTCTTGAGGCATTTATTTGCGATTAAACAGTTTGACAAGCATATAAACGCTTTAGAAATATATCCTGTGAAAAAACACAAAGGAAGGGACACACAAATCACTGGGTATTTGTGTGGCAGCCCGACAAAAAAATAAACACATTTCAAAGAAAACTAATGGATGTTAGTTCAGGAAGCATGTTTCAATTTGGTAATGTCTTTTTTTTTTTCTTCTAGACAAGTGTAAGCTGCACATTTGGGAAGTCCCCCAGTGATATTCTTGGCCCACTGCTTCCTGTGGTGTCCCTTTCAGGCCAGAAAAAAAACAGGCTGTGCAAATAGAGCATTCAAATGTTTGAATGGTGGCTGGGTGAATGAGCGCCTTTAAGTCCCCTGCAAATAATTATTTGCCGGAGGGAGTGGGGGGAGACAGGCCATGAATTAGGGGGGAAATTACCCCCTTGTAGGGACGCCTATGACAGCAATGTCTCTGGCTTCTAAGACCTTCATAATGAAGTGCGGCCCGCTGTATTGTTTTATGTATAAGCATCTATCAAGTGAATAATAAATGAAGTGCGGCCCACTTCAAGCAACCGAAAGCAAGGCGGGCCCCACTTCATTACGAAAGTCCTGTCCATAGGGGTCCGCAAATCACAATGCTGCGGGCTGCATATGGCCCACGGGCCGTATGTTGTGGACCCCAGCACTAGATGTAAGGAGGGCGGTTCTTTACTATGTAAACAAGACAGAAACGCTAAGAAAAACAAACTGTCTCCATATCACCTGACAGGGAAGGTGATCACGTTTCAAAAAACACCTTCTCCAGATGGATAGTGAAATGCATAAAGCTCTGCTACCCCCTATCAAACAAAACTCTGCCTTTCACACCAAGAGCTCACTTTACCAGGGGCACAGGAGCTACTTTGGCCTTTATTGCAAATGTCCCGCTGGACGCCATTTGGAAAGCAGTTACATGGAGTTGCATACATACTTTTACTCCGCATTACCGCATTGACACACATTCTAAAGCAGATTCACAGGTGGGGCAAGCAGTGCTAAAACATCTATTTGCCTCTGTACCTTCTCATAACCTACCACTTTCTCCAGACACTGCTTGCTAATCTATGCATAGCATGTTATCTAAGCAGATCCACAAGCCTCAAAAGAGATACATTATGCATTGTAATCGTATTTCTGATACTTGTATCTGCTTAGATTCACATGCGCCCACCATTCCAACCCTGCGGAGTAGAAGGTGCATAGATATTTTCTGGCTTTATCTACTCTTATCTGCTTTATTACATCTGTACTCGTGCTACATTTCATGCTACCTCGTGTCAGAAACAAAACAATCTAAGGGACCTCGACGCTTGAAGGGCCATGGGTACAGTAGACGTCACACTAGGGATAGTACTACTGGCACGCCCTGTCAACGTCACTTTTTGGGTTTTGAAATCAAAAAATGTAATACTCTGCGGCTACCACTAGATGTAGGCCTATGCATGGCATGTGAATCTGAGCAGATACAAGCATCAGAAATAGAGGAGAGGAATAAGGAGAACAGACCATTTTTTGGCGAAGTGAAATAATTTTTTCAGATAAGAATTTAGCAAAGTCAGAAGGAGAAGTGGAAGAGATGTCAGGAGGGGAGAGGAGACGAGAGAGGGTTTGAAAGATACGACGAAGATAAGAGACTTGGGAGTGAAGGAGGTTAGAAAAGTATGTGCGTTTGGCAGATTAAGGCAGGAATCATGGAGCAGGAGCAGATGAGTATGTAGAGCACATCAGTATGGATAACGGATGAATATGGAAGTGCGGAGAGTGTAGATTACTGGAGCAGATGAATGCACAGACCTACTGAATGTATGGAGCGGAGGAGTGTATGGAGCGGATAGACCGGATGAGTGGATGGAGCGGATGAGTGGATGGAGCGGATGAGTGGATAAGTGTACAGAATGGATGAAGATATAGAACAGATGAGTGTAGAGATGAATATATAGCAAGGATATTGCTGTTGATTGCGTGAAAAGCACGAGTGCTTAAAGCAGATGAGTGCGTGGAGGGGATGAGTGCGTAGAGGAGGCGCGTGCGTAGAGGAGGCGCGTGCGTAGAGGAGGCGCGTGCGTAGATGAGGCGCGTGCGTAGAGGGGGTGAGTGGGTAGAGGGGGTGGGTGCGTAGTACATGTGAGAGCATAAAGCGGATGAATGCCGAGGGAACGAGTGCCCAGAGTGAACGGACGTGTTGCGTAAAGCTGACGAGTACGTAGAACGAACAAGCACAGATTGCATCCAATACTGATGAGTGCGTCGAATGGATGAATACGTAGAGATGCCGAATGCGTAGAGCATGGGGCAGACAGACTTGGGGAAATCGTTGGGTATATTTTATTGGCATGGGAGGTGAGGGGGATCTGTGCCCCTACCCTGGTTTCGGGATACTTTGGGGCAGAGGGGTGTGCCTGCGTGGGGCAGACCGGTGAGCATTTGTGGGACAGACAGGAGTACATGCTTGGGGCAGACAAGAACGCATGCTTGGAGCAGACAAGAGTACACGCGTGGGGTAGACGAGTGGATAGGAGGGCATGGAACGGACTGGAGCGCATAGAATTGCGTGACATCCATAGTATGGTTTGGAATACAGCGAACGCTCGAAAGAGCATATAACCCATCTTGACTGGAGTACGCATAACGAACTGGAGCGCGCGGAGCGGACTCGAACGCATGCAGCAATCCGGAATGCATGAATGTGTGGAACGGACCGGAGTGTATGGAGCAGACTGGGATGCATGGAGTGGATATGAGTGCATGGAACGGACTGGAGTGCATATAGTAAGGTTTGGTGAGGTATATAGTAAGGTTTGGAATGCAGAGAACGTCGGAAAGAGCATATAGCCCATCATATCTCACCAGCATGCTTATTCTCTCCTTACATCACCACTCAACTAGAACACAGAGATACTATGACACCATTCGGTATAACTGTTCTCATGCCAACATCCGCCGCTCACTCTACATCATTCTAAGTAATCACTGCTGGTTGCACACCCCCAGCCAGTCGTTCTCCTCAGGCCTAACGCAGCCACATCCGGTCTGGATAAATCTCGCCAGAACGAACACATACTCCTGATCTCTCAACCATCACACCCACCGCTAAAAGCAGCTATTACACTGATACCGCATGAGCTGCACACATACCCGGTGCTCACACGCACCTTTTGACTCTCTAATGATCTGAACTTCGGTTCCCGAGGGCATTCAACCTACCAGCGCCTTCAGACCATACCAATGGTATATAAGGCGCTATATAAATGCAAAATAACAATAACAATATAGAGAGTGATAAGAGAAGTAGGAGGTTTGGTTACGAAGAGTAGGGGATTTGAGCCAGCAACGCTCAAGGCGACGGAGGAGACGACGCATGGATAGGAGGTGGGGAGAGAGCCAGGGTTGGGAAGGCTTTTCGAGTAGGGCGGAAAGAAGAAAGGGGGTAGAGTTGATCGAGAGTAGTGGAGATCGAGGAGGAAAGAGAGGATAAAGCAAGATCAGCCAGGAGAGAAGAGAAATCAGAAAAGGGAGGAAGAGAAGAAGAGCAGGTATCACGGAAGAGTGAAGGGCTAAAGTTCCGGAGGTCATGTCGAGTAAAAGATATGAAGGAGGGTAGAGGAGAAGAAGGTGTAATGCTGGGAATAAGGGAGGAGGAGAGCAGAGCATGATCAGATAGATGGGTAAAGAGGAGACAGGAGAGGAGGAGTAGGTGGAATTAATGATGAGATCAATAGTGGAACCAGAAGAGTGAGTTGGAGAAGAGGGGAGAGAAGGTAGGAGTCGAGCATCGATATAAGAAGTGAAGGTTGAGGGGAGGTGGGGAGGTGAAGGTTGAAATCGCCAAGTACAGTGAGGGGAGAAGGGGGAAGGGGAGATATGATATGGCATTTGTAACGCGCCTATACACAAGTGTTTCAAGGCGCGACGAGGCAGGGAGGGGGGAACAAGTGGAGACAAACGATCCTACTAGGCCAGGTGTCATTCAGATAAGAGAGAGGAGGTGGTCAAGGTCGTCCTAAAAGGAGAAGAGGGGACCAGGAGGTCTATAGATAATTAGGAAGGAAATGGGGTGAGGGAAAGTAAAGGATTAATACAAGTATTCAAAAGAATGGACGGTAGGAAGGGACCGTGTAGAAGTAGATGAATGGTATTTAGGATGGAAGAGGATACCAACACCTCCACCATGACCAGTGGGACGAGAGACATGAGAAAATGAAGAGGAAGGGATAGTAAGAGAGGCAGGGACAGTAGAGTTATGAGGGTGGATCCAGGTTTAAGTTAGACAGAGGAAATGAGGTTGAGACGAAAGAACATGTCTAAGACAGCTGCAGTCTTATTGCAAAGGGATCTGGCATTCCAAAGAGCGATATTGATTAGAATGGAAGGTTTGATTGGAGGGTAGATGAGGTTAAGACGATAAGGAAGGGAAGAAATTGAAAGAGGTGTACGGGGGAGGGGTTGAACAAGGGAATGGACATGAGAAAAAGGGAAAGGATGAGGAGAGGAAGGGTGGAGGGGAGGGAGCGGGACAGAGGAGATGAGGAGAGAGGAGGAAAAGAAAGTAGAAATCGGGCGATGCGCATGACAGGGAGGGGGAGAGATTGCAGTGGTAAGAGAGTGGAGAAGGAAGAAGAAATTGCAGCAATGGTAGGCTCGTAGGGTAATGTTGTGACAGATGGGGGAAGCAGAATGAGGCGATAAGGAGGCAGGAGGCAGGTGCAAGAGGGGCTCAGGAGGCAGTAGGTGGTGGGTAGATCAGGAGGGCTTGGGGAGGGAACAATAGAAAGCTCGAGGAGGAGATCAGCAGACTAAATGTATCGAGGATACAGCCCTTCAGAGCTTTTGGAAGTGTCCCTGGACTGACTAGCTCTTTCGTGAGGTACCTCACCAGAACTGTCGCCTTTCTGCATTCAAGCCAAGTCGCCTTCTCCCCAAATTCCAGCTTCTGATCTTCAAGGGAACCTGTCCTAGAGCAGCTTCTGTAACCATGACTGGAAGGACTCTGTTGTCCCCTTCAAACAGTGATTGTCGCTGGACCTCTACTTCCTCCATCCAGTCAAGTGTCCTGAAAAGGTCTGCATAGTTGGATTCTGCATTTCATCACCCACAGGGATTACATCTTGCAATTGCACCTGACCAGAAGAATCCTCAAACCCACAACCACTGGGCACCTCTCACCGGAACGAAGGATGGAAAATCAAGCCCCCAGACGATCCATCACGACATCTGGGAAAATTGGCGTCAGGGAGTGGGGTAAGTAAGCATATGTATGCTGTCTCCCCCTGTCCACCATAGGATAACATTGGGAACAAGTCTCCTGTCTCCCCTCCACTCACATTTGGTCGTCGAACCTGGGTCGGTTATCCTGCCCGTGGATTATCATTGGCTCTTGAAGAAAGAGGAGAATCTACTTATCCTTGGATACATTTTTATAGATTGTTTCATTAGTCTGAAGCTAATCACCACCATCACGAGCCCATTGCATCCTTTTTAAAGAGAACTCGTACCTGAGAAATGTGTTTGACCCTGTGACTTTTTGGGCACACAGCCCTATTCATTTTGGGGTTTTCAAAGTTAGGATATTGTACTTTTCAGCATTGTGTTGTATCTACAGTACTTATCTCCATTGCTTGATAAGTTATTTGATGATGTCTATTAATTGAAGATAATAGTGATTGTATATATTTGTATTATAGGGTATTGTTTGATAGTACTACATGCTAGTACAATTTTTCAGTGTGTTCTAACGGCCTAAATAAATAACTGTATTTTTATAACCGATTGTCTAAATTGAATTATTATATGCTGTTCTGTGTGGACTTATTGAGGACCCATAACCCCACTCACACTTCCCTGACATTAAGCATTGACTGCTCATCCATGTACCTTGATTGGGTTTTGGCTAAACCATGAGCTCCCTGCTCATCATTACTAGGGCGGCCTCCTAACATCCATCCACCAGGCCAGATTCTAGAAATGCATCTGTTCTTCTGGTATCTTTCAGTTCTTGGTCAAGTGTCAAAGTTCCCAAAGTAAAAATGTCTCTTGGCTATCCTTTTTGGTTGTAAACCAGGCATTTGAGAAAAGGAAATTTTTCAAAATAGTGCTAGCTTTATTCAGTCTCCTTGGAAATCTATTCTGGACCTGGATAGGTCGGTATTCACAATTATTACAAGGTTCACAGACTTTGAATTGTTTACCTTCTCAGCTTCAGATAAGCTAGGGCCTTTTCCAGCCCTAATTGTTTTGTCCTTTTTTGCTCATCCCCTCGTGGAGTAATCGGTTTCTCAGCCCCGGGTGGGCTGCAGGCTTGTTCAGCCCTACTGTGTTGTTTGTTTTGCTCTCCCCCTTCTGGGGTATTCCTATTATCAGTCCATCATGAATCACGGGCCAATTCAGCCCCGTTTGGTTGCTTGTTTGTCTCAACACCTTCTGGGATATTCAGTTACTTAGCCCAGCCTGGGATAATCATGTTCTCAACCTTTCTTCTCTCTGCTCCCCCCCTCCCCCCTTGGTTGGGTATATGGTATTGCAGCCGTGGCTGGGCTTGTGGCTTGCTCAGCCTTTCTTTTCTCGATTTCTTCAGCCCTTTGTGGGATATTCGCTTTTGCAGCCATGTGTGGGTTTATGGCTTGCTCAGTCTTACCTTTCTTGCTTTTGTAACCCCTTTGTGGGATATTTGGTCTTATAGCCGGGTGCAGGCTTTGCTTTGGCCTCCCTGACCTCACTGCCCTCTGCCTGCCTTTGATATTAGTTGGGGTACATCTTTTCCAGTAACAAGGTCTGTCCGGGGCTTCAGTGTCTCAGGCTAGTGCAGTTTCGTTTCACAAACCTGGCATCTGTCTGTGTGGTCTTGTTTCGCTCAGCAGCTTCTCCACTTTGGGATGGGCAGGTGCTAGACGTCGCTTCGGTCAGACGTCTCTCCGCTGATTTGGCTTGGCTCTCTCTCTTTCTCCCTCTCCCCCCCTCTGCCCCCCTCTCTCCGGTGGTCACGGGCTCTCTGGGACCTCTGCATTACAGCCAAGTGGCAGTGTTCTTCAGGCCTTTCAGACTCTCCGCCCACCACTGTAGCGACATGGTGGTTTATTCTGCTTCTATTGTGAGTTAGGGTCTCCCTCCTCTGTGCGGACAAGCTGCCTGATGTTTTTCATTTCTCCGGCTTTTCTCTTTTGCTGCTAATGTCTAGGTGTGTTTGAATTTGAGGGGAAAAATGCCATTGGTCCTGGCGGTCACTAGAAGGCGGCAAGAAATATAGGTCAGACACCAGGCCATCTACCTTAAAGAAGCCCAGTATATTATTATGCTGTTAAACCCCCATGTAACCAACAAACATTGATGCTTTAAAAGTAAAGAGAGGTGGGATGGAATCTTTACTAGGGCATTCCTTGTCTGCAGCAGGAGAATTGGGGGGTCACGCTCAGTAGAATTCTGCTTGTCTTGTCAATTATGGAGGGTATTGCGTAGCAGGCTCACCACCCTAGTCCAAAAGGGGGTGGCTACCCTTTGGAGAGAAGGGATTGATTTAGATTTGGCTAGACTTCAGTGTCTTTCTGTTCACCATAATAGGTTGTCACCCCAAAATTCACCACAGTGGTGATTCTGGATATCCATCTTAACAGTGCTTTGTCGAAGTCCCCTGCCGTATTTTGGTGACTTCTAGGTGGGGTGGCCAAGGGGGCCTGATGCCTCCACAAGTTGGAGTATAATAGGCCTGAGGCCAGTATGTGTAGTATCCCTCTGAGATGGATTTCTAGAATCTGGTCTGGTGGACATATTTAGGAGACCACCCTTGCTATAGTGAACAGGGGAACTCCGATAGGTTAGCCAAATCAAGGTAATCGTGGAGAGTGGGCAAGGCTATTCTCAGGAGTGAGAGAGTTGGGTCAGGGGTGCACAATGAGTCCACACAGTGAAGCACACAATAATTCAATTTAGACAGGCAATTACAAAATATTAAATTATTCTAGACCCCCAATTGAAACAAGCAGGTATAATATCACGCAACCCTCGATTATCAAACATGTATAGTCACCTTAGAAATGCATTCAGTAACTGAGACAACAAAACAAAGGTAAGTTCTGATGATGTCAAATGATACCAGTTCACAAGAATTATGCCCTAACATTTTTTTTTAATTTTTTATTTTTATTTGTTTGGATCAAAACTGACCTTTACAAAAACATCAACCTATTTACAGCTTAAAAATGATTAGCGTTCTATAACACTTCATTTTTGTTAAGACAGATAGGCAATAAAACCAAATTAGAAAAAAGAAAGTAAAAAAAAGAGAGATAAAATAAGAAATAGTGAGGGGAGAAGGAGGACAACACGAATACAGGAGATCGGGGAGACATAGATGTGAAAATAAGGGGAGAAAAAAAAAAGACAAAGGAGTATAGGCAGGCTATAACTAACATGGCATTCATGTCCTGTTATCTGCCGAAACATGCCCCAACATAATTCCAATCCCTATGATGTATGGGTCCTTGTGCCCAAAAGTCACAAAGCTTCTTCTTAAAAGAGGGGACTGGTGTAGGAAGAGTTCTTGTGGCGATGAAAAGTTCCAGAAGATATTTCAACAGTTACAGGTAGCTAAAATTGTATTCCTATCCGATGATCAAAAAGCGATTACTTAACCCCTGATTCCGATTTTCCCAGCTGACTAGGTGGGTCAACTGATAGTAGTTTCATGTAGATTTTCCTGCCGTTGGTCCCAGTGTGAGGTGCCTAGGAGCTGCAGGTGCAAGGATTCTTTCGGTCGGTTCCAGGAGCAGATTTGTTACCCTTTGCGAAGAAGAAATGTAGAAGGCGCCGATGCAGACCTCTTCAGGACACTTCACCAGACGGAGGAAGGCGAGTTCTAGCAACGGCTACCACACACAGGCAACAGCAGGCGTCCTTCCAGTTGTGGTTGAAGACCTTCCAGAGCAGGATCCCTTGAAGCTGGGAGGCTGAAATTCAGCAGGAATACGACTTGTGCCACGAGCCGGTGACCACTGAGGTTCCGGTGACGAACAGCAATGATTCTACCGAGATAGCCCACTGTAAAGTTGGTCAGTCCACTGGGTGGTCCAGGGATACTGTTGATGGCTCAGGATGACTGGATCTTCAGGAATGCGTCGAGACTGGCGGTCACCCCCCAGTCCAAGGGTTGATGCACCTCTCTGGGCCTTCGCAGATCAGGTATTCCAGCAGGGCTTCACCGGACCATACACAGGAAGGGATGCTGGGCCTCTTTGTGTGTTGTCTACGGATCTTCAGTCAGCTGCTCGTCTACACTGGATTCTTGGCACCAACGCTGATCTGAAAAAATGGGTGCATGAGTCGTCCTTATCCTAAACCCTGTATGGAAGCAAGTCCAAGCCCACCAATAGTAAGGATATTTTCCATTCAAACAGCCAGCAGTGGTCCAATCATGGACCACTTTGGGTTTCACTCATATCACACACCTAGACTCTGTCACCACATGTGTGGAATTGGACCAGACAGTCCCATCCCTTTCTGTGCTAAGCACACACAAAGACATGACTAGCCTGTGAAAGCAGCAGTTTTCCTGTGCAAGTGCATGACCTTATAGGGCATTTCCTGACCGGAGAAGGCAGGAAGGTGGCCAAACAACAATATGGCCAAAGAACAAGCAGAAATCTCGTGGCACAGCCCTTTTAGGGCACTAGCCACATTTAGTAGCCATGCACGGTAAACGCGAATGTGCACAGTAGAAATGAGAAATTTGTAAAAGGGTAATTGCTGCCACCAGCTTGCCTTTAGGCACATATAAAAGTAACGAAAAATCCCCGGCGTAAAAGACGAATGTGATATAAAAGTATCCCAACTGTATTGCATTGTAAGATGCTGTGTGCACTGTTAAAAAGTTATCAAAAAGGTAAAAAGACAAAAGGGAAACATAGTTTCCTCATAACAAAATGAGCAAAAAGCCAGGGGAGTGCAGCTTAATGCTTCACGTCCCTGAGAATAGTCAGGACAGGTTCAAAAATAAGAGCAAAACATGTGGGGGTCCTTAGAGCTATGTAGGCAAAGTTGCCCAAAGAGAAATCTTTCCTAACACTTAGTCACCCTCCCTTCACCCCCTGTTGCGTAACATGAATTAGTCACATTATCACCCCAGGTACCACTGTCCATTCAGGAAGCAGAGGATTTAGGGTGGTCACATAGAACTGTTAGCACTTGCATGCTCTGCTGCTGCCATGCTCTCATATACATGCAGAAATGCCATATAAATCTACACAGGGAAGGCGAGGGACCTGAGTTAGGGCGGGCAACTCCACAGTCCCTTGCATTAACCTCTACTTACACAGATAGGAACATAAAAGGTAACCCAGTCCAATCTAGGTGCATGGCCAGCAAAAGACAACCAGAAAGATCGTTGCCCAACATGAGGGGTTAGCCAGCCACAAGTCCAACATCAGAACTAAATGCCATTGTTGTGCTTGTGGGTGGAAGAGGGCACCAGCTATTCCATTCACTAGTTACCTGAAATAGCACACCAGACTCCCCTTTAACTAGACAGAGGCTCGAAAGCGGGGCCAATGCCCTTTAAAAGCCCACAAGCCCAGTCAGTTGGTGGGGGAGCTTTGAGAAAGCAGGCATGTGGAGCAGTTTGGAGAATATTATAAAGGTTGGGGAGGCGTGGGGGGGGGGGGGAACAGAAGTGGTTGGAGGAAGTCCGGTTGAGGTTGGAGAACATCAGGAGTTAGTTGGACAAAGTAAGGAGTAGGGTTAGAAGACGTCCGGACCAGGTTGAGGAAGGAATCGTGATACACATCATGAAGGCGTGCAAGGCCCCTGTTGGAACAAAGCAGGTAGTAGAGGCAAGAGGAGCAACAAGATTTTGCTTTGACAGTAACGAGAACAGTATAGGAGTAGAGGCATTGAGGTAAGTGGGAGGCATCAAGATCCCAACTGAGGAAGTTGACCAGGCCCTCTCCAGAGACCTTAGGAAGGAGAGCAGAGTAGAAGGGTCATGTCTCCTACTAGACCCTGCGGAAAAGTTTCTACTCTACCAATGGCTTGTTGGAGAGACCGAGATGCGCATCCGCGTTCACAAACCCACTAAAACACCCATGGGACACTTGTGCAGAAGGCCACAGGGAACCTAAAGCCTGTAAATGAAAGGTGGCATCAGAACACCTACAAACATGCAATTTACCCAGACTGAATTGGGAGGTGAGACTTTATCAATTTGAACGTATATATACTTTATTTATATGTAATGTCTTTCCCCATTTCATTCTGAGTTTACTGTGCTCGAGTCTCTCTGTGCTCCCCTCTGTGCTATATGAAAGCTTCCGTATGTATGTGATTAATATCATTGGATGTGGATGCTTTCGCTGAAGTGATTGCAGTCTAATATAGATAATTACTTTTCTTGGCTCATTCTATTTAATCTTGGTCATGCTCACTGTGTTGCTTGCCTTTTCCCCTGAACAGCCTGTGGAGGAGAAGGAGCAACTGCTCTTGAATGACGAGTACCAGGAGAAGACACTAGAGTCCACTTTCATGTACTTGATGTTGGACCTCCCTACCGCGCCGCTGTACAAGGATGAGAAGGAGCAGCTCATCATCCCCCAGGTGCCACTCTTCAGTATCCTCGCCAAGTTCAATGGAAACACAGAGAAGGTATGTTTGCCCATTGACAATTAGCAAACCATGTTTTGACCAGTTTAGTAATCAATATTTTCCATATTACGCAATGAAGTCCCCTGTTCTAGTCCAGTGCGATGGCTAAATCCATACGTTCTAAGAGCCAGCACATTTTTACCCAGCACAATAATGAACGTTTGAATGTGCGATATATGTGTGCTGCTGACCTTGTCAAGATTCGCTATCTAATGTCTTCAATAAAGTGGTAGTCTGTGCTAATCAACTCATGAATGTTTAGGCAGTGCTGGCCAAGGGCAACTGGACCTAAAGATGCTTCAATAGGTAACACTAGGAAACTAATTGTTCCACATTATAGAATTGTTGAATGAATCACTTTTAAGAGATTACATTTCTTTAAAAGTATCATCACGTTTCCACTACATATTTCGGAATGGTTTTCTGGTCCTTTATCAAGTGGCCTAATAGTCAAAATTAGAACACGCATCAGTATGATTTCAACTAAATTTGCAAGAAAGGTCTAACTTATCTTCGAATTATGCTATTATCTGGAACTAATTCAAGATAATCGCTTTACTCGCATGTGATTATTTTATTTATTTATTGAACATTTCTAAGGCACCAATACAGCCAAAGGTGTTTCCAGGCGCCCAAGATAAAAATGGGGGTGGGGAAGAAGGGAGATAAGTAACAATAACGGTCCTACTAGGCCTTGTGCAAGTGCAGTAACAAGTGCAGGGGGCGGGAAGAGTGGGCGGATGAAGGTCAGGAGGGGCGACATACAAGGAGGTAGGGGTAGGGCCCAAATGCTAGGCAAGTGCTGAGGGGAGCCGGGAAGGTTAAGTGCCAGGGGATGTCGGTGGCAAGGGCCACCGTCTAAGTGCGAGGATCAGACTCGAGAGGGAGGGTTGCCCGGGAGGGCAGAGCTGATATGAGGTGTACTGGTAAAGACTGGTTAGGGTGGCCTGTTATTCTGTAAGACAGCCAGGCCGCCAGTCGCAGCGGCTGATGGGGGGCATTAGCAAGGCGAGAGGGAAGGAAGTAGAGAAAAGCAGGGTCTTCAGAAGCTTCCGGAACTAGATCCGGCGCAAGTCTGAGAGGGGCAGTGAGCCCATTCCAGAGGGTGGCACCGGCCAAAGAGACATCTACCCCCCACTCTCTGCTTGGAGAAACGTCTCGTATGCAGAGAGTTGGAGCTAGAGGACCGAAGGGTTCTAGCAGGGAGGTATTAAGGGAGAGAGAGTTGGATGTAGTGGGGTCACAGACCCCAGAAAGCTTTGTGGATGATGCAGAGGGTCTTGAATTTGATCCGTGCAGCCACAGGGAACCAGTGGAGATATTTTAAAGCTGCAGAGATGCGGTCCCTGGACTTGAGGCCAAGGATAAGTCTTGCAGCCCTATTCTGTATTAGTTGAAGCGGGCGAAGAGAGGAAAGAGGAAGATTGAGGAAGAGGATTGTGGAGTTCTGTGTTTTAGCAAAATGACTGACATTAAGGTGTGGATGAGTAACTTCTTTAATCAGTTTCCAAGTGTAACATTCAGTTTCTAGAGTCATTATTCATCAGATGGTAAAGTCCAGATCTCATAGACAAGCACTAGCATCCTCTCTCTCAGGCTACATCTCTCAACTCCCTCAAGAGAACACCAGTCACACATAAACATTCTAACCAGTAACATTCCAATGTCAATCATGACACTTACTCCAGATTCCATTAGGATGCAGGATAAGACCAGATCCTTACATATCTCCCCTCCTTAGAGACATCAAAAAGACAACCAGTTAACTCAAGCATAACAGCTATATACATCACACACACACACACACACACACACACACACACAAACACCCACAAGTTTGATGCACCTGCATCATCTCTACAAACTAAGAACATTCTGCTAACCACTTCCTATATTCCATGAACATCCACACCGCCGTGTGACACAATTACAGCCAATGTCCCTTCCTCTTTCTACTAAGTTAAGAAGAGGCATCAAACTACTGAAAACCATTACTACACTTTACAAACAGAGGCACCCATACCTCTCATCCAAATCTTAACTCCAACGTCCCCCAATAGAACACACACACAACTCCCTCACACCCTTCAATCGCAAAGTGGTATGTGCCTCAACACATACCACCTCCAACTAGGATGAGTATCCCTGATACTCGGGTATCTACTTCACTACTCAGTGACTCCATTACACCTATTGTGCCCATGTTGAAAGTATTCCTCAGTACGTCAAGCTCCTTTTTGGGAGAACCCCACTTCATACACCCAAGCAACACACAAACATCAATAACTCTGCTAAAATCCTCATATTATCATGACAACTATTGTAAAGTTTCTAAGCACAACAACCATTAACTTTGCTTAACCATCAACACATATACACTTTAACATAACCAAACTCTCATTTATTCTGCATTATAAAAGTCCCACCTATGGAGAAAAACATTAGTGCAGAAAAGCTCTACTTTAGTTTCCGCATACCAAACTCTAGCAATACTGACTGCAACCTATACTTCAATAAAAAAGTCCATCTCTGGATGGAAATGTGTGTTAGTTAAACATGCCAGTAACACTCTATTCCACTACTAAGCATTTGTTAAAAGAGGCCACGACTTTTACTCTCCATCCGTGCACACCAATCAATATCATGCACCACCACGTGCCACAGGCCCCCATCACAAATGTTCTTGAAACACAAATACTGAGTAACATTTCAAAATATCACTAGAACTACGCATGTTTCAGTCACTTCCTTCAAAAATGTCACTTTAAACCTCCTTTAAAACCATTAACTTCAGGATTTAAATCCCACACACCCTTGGCTGACTGAGCACAAACACTTTTGAAACCTAAACTCAAAACAAAATTTGTAAACAAAAACTGTAAACCTTGTTCTCTGCTGCTCAGCATTCGACCACTTTGATGGAGCACCCAAATATCTGGACAACATATCCCACAAGAAACTACAACCGTCAATTTCAGGCTCACACTCTCACGCACTCACGCTCTTTAAATGTTATACAGGCCTCACATGACATGTATCACCAAACTAAACTTAATCTGCTTTTCTATTAATAAACAAATCCTCAAAAGCAATGAAAAACGAATAACTCTGTTCCTTGCTCCTCGTGTCCGTATCTTTAAACAAACAGTACCTTCGGAGACACGGCCCCTCCTCGTGTCCACATCTTTAAACTAAAAGTACCTTCGGGGACACAGCCCCTATTCCCCGGCTCAATGATGCAGTGCTCTGCATCTTTGCGATATTGCTTTCATAACAATGCGACAGCAGCACACCATAATTCGATCCCTAATTGAGAGCACTCTCTTCTGCACAAGGAAACCTCCTAAACAGCGCAGGCCGCTCCCTGCACTTCTCGCTGGCACCCATTTTGCAAGTGTGTCACTCCGTCTGAAAACAGCCAGTTCCAGAGCCTGATATATGCAGCCTTTTCTCCTCAGCAAAGCCAGAATTAAGAGCCCCTTCCAACGCTGTAATGGTTTCTAACTCCCTTATGGTGTTGCTGCAAATTGGCTCTGAGCCCCTTCATAAGCACATTTGTGAATCTGAATACCTCCAACTGTGCCATGGGCTCCAAGCCCCCAAGTGTATTCACAGGCTACAAGTCCCTTAGGTGCAGGTACGGGCTCCAAGCCCTCTCAAATGTTGGAATGGCCCCCAGGACCCTCCTCTGCTCCAGGCGCTTTGTACCTTAGCCCAAACTCCTTCAAACAACTTCCCTGTCACTTCTTGGCGCAGCTTAGGTTCACAACCTCTTCTGATGCTGCTGCCCTGGGCTCCAAGCCCCCAGCTGCGCAGCATTGCTTCCTAATAATCCAGGCGTAACTTAGACCCCCAAGCCTCTTGAAATCGCTACTGCCTTGGGCACCAAGCGCTCCATGTCGCAGCTTGGGTTACCAACCCCTTAAAACAGTCTTTGGGTCCTCAGTCCTGCCAAAGTCTCTTGACTTTCTCTGTACTTGACCTGTCTAACTACTGAGAGACCAGCTGGCCCCTGGCTTTGACGCATCTCCTTATTTTCTGCGCCTGTGCCTTTGGCCTGGGCGCCTATAGCATTAAGCACTCTTCCTACCTGAGAGAGAGGGTCTTCCATGGTTTGGGGGGGCGGTGCTTGTCTCTTCTTCTGTGCTGTCCCCCCAGCACAGCCAGCATCCTCGTCGCCAATGTGGAGTTATCTATTTTAGCAAAATGACTCTGACATCAAGGTGTGGGATGGTAAAGTCCAGATCTCATAGACAAGCACCAACATCCTCTCTCTCAGGCTACATCTCTCAACTCCCTCAAGAGAACACCAGTCACACATAAACATTCTAACCAGTAACATTCCATTGTCAATCATGACGCTCACTCCAGATTCCATTAGGATGCAGGATAAGACCAGATCCTTACAAGGATGTTGCAGTAGTGCAGCATAGAGAGAACCAGAGCTCGGGAGACATTGAGTTTCTGGGAGAAGGTGAGGAAGAGGAGAATGTCTCTGAGGAGGTGAAGTTGAAAGTGGACCTTCTTGGCAAGGTATGTTATGTGAGGTGAGAAGGAGAGAGAGGAGTCGAAGATGACACCAAGGTTTTTAGCCTCACGGGATTCTGAAGGTAGAGGACCCAAGGAGGGTTGCCAGAGTGTGGGGGGAAGCAGGGAGCAGTGGCCCCTATGAGAAAGATCTCTGTCTTACTGGCATTAAGACGGTGTCCGGTCAAATGTTCGAATGCAAAGGGGCGAATGACCTTTTGATCGAAAGTAAAATGACCGAAAAAAGGATCGAATTTTTATTTATTTATATATTTTTTTAGTTTAGCATATATAAAAAAACTTTTTTTTATAAAAAGAAAATGGGGGGTTGGGGGTGATCCCACCCTCTCCCCCCCCCCCATTAAAAAAAACAAAAAAATGCGACCCTTTTTTCGGTCATTTTACTGTCGGAAAAAAAGGCATTCGAGCCTTTTGTTTTCAAACTTTTTACCTAGAACCCATTAAGACAGAGATTGTTAGCCGAGCACCATGCCTATATAGCAGTCAGACAGTCCGGAATGAGAGAAGGAGAAGGAGGTAGTGGAGGGAAGCTTGAAGGAGAGTTGGGTGTCATCAGCATAACACTGGAAGTGAGGAGACAAGGAGGAGATCAAGTGTGGCAAAGGGCAAAGGGGCCAGGCAGATGTTGAAGAGCCACAGCAATATGATAGAGCCCTGAGGGACGCTGCAGGTAAAGAATGAAGTGGAGGAGAGGAAAGGGCCCAGTTGCGCCTGGGATGGACCATTAGATAGGAAGCAGGTGCTCCAATCCAGTGCCAGGCCCCTGATGCCAAGGGTGTCACGGAGCCGATTTATGAGGGTGGCATGATTGACAATGTCAAAGGCAGATGAAAGATCAAGGGGAATGGGAACAGAAGGAAGGAGAGTTGGAACGATGTTTGACAGCAGGTCCTCACAGGTGTTCAGGAGACCAGTTTCCGTGCCTCTGGATGCTCTGAAGCCAGACTAGTGGTCATGGAGACGGCCAACAGATTCAGTGTGGTGGATCAGTTGGGTGATGACCAACTTCTCCAAAAGTTTGCCCAGAAATGAGGTTGTGGAGATAGGGCGATAGTTTGTTGGGCAGGAAGGGTCGGCAGATGGCTTTTTTAGGAGAGCGGTGCAAAGAATCATCATCTACACAGTTCCTCCCTATGGAGGATGACATCCAACAGCCTGGCTTGGCTGCTCAAGACAAAATGGATGTGCAGCATTTCATCTGATCAGATTTGTGCTACAAACAAAAGACTGTCACAAATGGCTTTGTGGGAATTGTAGTACCAACAAGCATTTGGGCAACTAATGTAAACCATCAAAAACAGCATAAAGCCTTCTTTAACAATTGTTAAGCCAGAATTCCTGTATTGGGGATTATAAGGCAGCTTTTTGCTCCCCCTTTGTCTTGTTTGGTTCCTTGATCTTTTTTGGTGGCCTGAGCGAGCTGTTCTGAAGTCTCCCTGCTATTACCTCACTTTTTTACATTATATAAGGTGTATAGTATTTAGTAGCCCCTAAGGTGCCCAATACTTCTGGTGCCTCTCAGACCCTCCATTTTTGTCTGAGTGTGATTTTATCACCCTACACAAGTTTTAGGGAATAGTTTGGTGGCAGCTATACTTTAATTTTGGCATCACCAGGGTTGCAAGGCATTTTACCACATTCGGGTAGCACAATGTACCCTTTTTGGTAGCCATTGGAGGCCCAATGTGTTTTTTAATCTCTATTTTTTAAATCCTGCTTTCAGCCTTTTTGGTTTTGGGGCTTTCCTATGTCTAGGTCACCACAATATGGGCTCAGAATTGCCATTTCGACCATGTGGCCTATTTGTGCATCCACCATGGTAGCCTCGGTATTACTTAAAACAGTATGGGTCCCTGGACTATCCCTCTCACTTCCTATTGGGGGGTGGGGGGCTAAGGCTGAGTGGCAGTCCTACTTATCAACCAGTGTTGGGTAAGATAGCAATGATAAATCCTCCTGACCTGTGTCTACCGCAGAACGTTTTTGCATTTACTGGTGGATTATTTTTCCTTATACCTCGGTGTGGGAACCCCTTCCCACACTCAGAGAATGTTTTACTCTTTTTATGGGGGTAATTTTTAAGACTCTCCATAGTTTCTTTTAAAAGTTATCCTATTTGACATTTTGGCAATACATGCCTTTTGTTACAGGGTTTCCCTAGCGGCTCCCCTCCACTGTCTGGTATAGGTTTTACTTACCTTGAGCATAACTGTGTTATGCTAAAATAAGTTAGTTATTGCTTTCTTTAGTCTGTGAACTGAAAAGCAACTGTAAATGAATATTGCACCCCAAGGTCCAACTCCGCTAGAATTACTGTGCTATCCTGAATCAGAGTTAGGTGTTTTACTGTTCCTAGAATAAGTGTTCCACTATTCACACAAATTATAATGTCCAATTGGGTTACTGAGATTTTTTGTTTGTTTTGCTGAGGGTCAAAGTACAACTGCTAGGGTCTACTACCCTTCTCTTACTCATATTAATCTTAAAAAGTAACTATTGGTTTGTCTTCCCTAGAACTCCTGTTAGGTGTTCCAAATTAGGTTATATATAATGTGTTTAAATGATCTGTGATGGTACTTATTTCCCCCAAGATTTATCAGGGCTTATTTGTATTTAAATAAACCATTTATTTTTACAATACATAGGGGGTCATTCCGAGTTTGGAGGTAGCCATGGTGCTACTAGCACCATGGCTTCCTCCAAAACCGGATCCAGGTCTGGTCTGGCTGAATGGGTACTTACCAGGTCATTCCGCCCCTGGAGGACCCGGTAAGTCCCCATTCAGTAAACCATTCCCCCTTCCCATTTGAGCCCCCATAGGGCTCAATGGGGAAGGCGCTAATAACGGGCCGTAAATTGCAGGCCCGTTATTAGCTTCAAGGTCCCTTAACGGGAACCGCAGAGAACGGGTGGTCAGACCACCCGTTCCTGCTGGGACCCGCTAAGGGACCTCGGAATAGGGCGGTAAGGGTTTACCGGCATCCTTACCGGTGCCCGTAAACCCTTACTGCCCAACTCGGAATGACCCTCATAGTGTTTCTTTGCATCATTTGCATTACAATTTCATTGTACTGATTCTACAGCTCTCTCTTTCTCCTAAGATGAGCCTGGCTGCTCTGTCTACGCTACCCTGAACTCAGTTGATACAGCCTTATTCTAAGAGTGGAGTTTTGTAATACCTCAGTTGAATGGTTTTACCAAGCCCTTAATTGGACTTCAGAAAAACTGTCATGCGCTGGGATAAATGTATATTGCATTACATTGATTATTGATCTACTTTGTGTCCAAAGGAAAGCATCCAGTAGGTTTGGTTTAGCCAAAGTGAAGTGTACTTATTGTATGTAACACAAGAACCAACACCATGGCCTGCTTTAGGCCTGAGGACAACTCTTATGTTACAATAGAAAGATTGTTAACAATGTGTAAAGAGGAGGGCCTCAATTGTAAAGGAAGTAAGCTTGATTTAATATGCAGGTTGTGGAACCAAAGGAATGGCTCCAGAGAAAACCATGTCTCAATCTAACAATATTGCTGAGAGTGAGGATGATGAGGGTTCTGACAGCTGTCCAAATTTCTCTGAGGAGGGTTATGAGGGTTTTGATGAGGAACATGTAGGTTTACTCCCTTCTCCTTCCTCTATTTTACCTCATACCATGACTTCTGAAATGTCTCATGTCTCTGGAACTTCATAAAAGGCAACTTCTGTGGAAACACAACCTGCAGATCTGGTAGAGTGAGAGAACGTATAACCTATCTGTCAAATACAGGTTTCTGGACACTTCTTCTTTTTCATTGTCTTCTGCGCCTGAAGCTTCCAGGATCCCAGAGCTGGCAAGTCAGTATGACAGAGAATGTGGCATTGCTGTATGGCTGAACACGTTTGACCTCACCTGTAAAAGGTTTGGTCTGTGTGAGAGTGATGGGATAGCCTGGGTTCCTTTTTTGGCTTCCCAAGATAGACTACCAAGTGATCTTGGATTTAAATGTAGCTAAAAGAAGTAACTGGGATAGGGTAAAAGAATCTCTCATAAATAGATATAAGAAGACAGAGTCTCAATATCTAAACCCCTTAAGGGACCTTGAGAAGAAAGGTAAATCTAAAGGTGCTATCTCCTCCCCTTAAGGATTCTGTCAACACTGAGTGTAGCAGAGAAGCTGCGGCCTTAGGCTCAGCTGAGCCACCTTGTAGAAAGGTTGAAGCTCTTAAACTTGAAGTAAGAGAGGTCCCCTTAGGAGACATCTCCTTGGAGATGAAAGGCATTTACTGCCACTCTATAGGGTGCTTGGGTGTAGCACCCATAACTTCAAATAGGGACAAAGCCCCTAGGCCCACAAAGCTATAGGTCACTCTTGTGACCGCACCTTTAGCTGATGCTAAGGTGACTGAGCTTCTTGAAAAACCACATATAGTGGAAGTGGTTCAACTAGTTCCCGGAAACTGAAAAATCCTGTCCTAGTACCAATATGGTCTGATGCCATTAACCAGGTCACTGATGTGACCCCACCTTCAATTCACACTGAGGTGAAATAACCTCTTGAAAACCCACCTAGAGTGGAAGTGCTTTACCTTGTGGATAGGAACTTAAGTGTTCCTACACGATATGGTTGATCATTTGACGTGCAGCCCCTTTTGTGATTGGCTGAAGTCTCAATTACCCACCAGAGTTTCCTTTTGGGCCGTCCAAAGGTGCCACCAGCCATTGTCTCTGTCCTGGATCTTTGGCTGCCATGCTGCTGCTTTGTTTTGTTCACCCTTCTGCTGGGATCAGTTTTTTCGAGTACCCTCTTCTCCTTGAAGTCAACCTTGCCAGCTTTTTTAACTCCTGCCTTAAATGTGCATATCCTAGAAGGAGCCTTGCTTTCTTTTCTGGGTTGCTGTGGCCTTTGTTGGCCCAGGGTTCAAATCCTGGAGCACTAAACGCTGCAAACCACACCTGTGGGAAAGAAATGTCTACTCACTGTGTTGTTTGGAGATGCTGGAGCCTTTTTCGCTGCAACTGCCAAGATGTGTGCCTAAATGTGGAAGGGCATTTATTCGAGATACTTGCCTGTAGGTTTTCCCCTGGTGTGTGGTAGAGATTCTTTGGAGGCTTGTACCTGGGGAAAACTTGGCGATATTTGTGGGGGAATAATGTAGTTGGTTAAGCATTTTAAACTGCATCAGTCTGTATCCTGCATTCATAGACACTTCTTTAGTCTGCAAACAGTACCGACTCCATTGCATATCTGTATATTCAGTGCCTAGATCCCGCTCCCATTTCTGACGTGCCCTATTTCTACATCCCTGTCCCGCCTGCACCAAGTTGTAAAGTCTGGAAACCATACGTCTGTTCTCACCTCCATCAACAATTGCCATAATACAAGCATGTGTATCTTGTTCCAGTGGGAAAGAGAGCCACAGCTGTCGATCAGCAGCCTGTATTCGATAATAATGCAGTAGTTTAAAAAAACCCTCACCCAGTTTAGCTCAAATGTCTTTGACTGCCACAAATGGACCATTTAAAAATAGGTCCCCAATCGTCAATTGTTCTTCTATCCCCCATGACCTACGTATTCCCCCATCATATGTTGTGGGCAGGCCTGGGTAATTTCATTGCGGGACCCATCCATCATAGGGAGTGGTAAGTGCCAATCGCTGATATATTCTGGCCGATGCATTCACTGAAGTATGTACTGGATCAAACCAGCATGAATCTACATATTGGTCGCTGAAGCTTAGAAAACGAAGGTCAGTGGGGGCCGCCCATATTGTTCTAAAGTAACATGAACCTCCTTGCTCCCAGAAGAATACCAATGCCCTGAAAAGTGTGCATGTTCAACCAGATAGTAGAGCTCAAAGTCTGGCGCAGCCAGTCCCCCCTGCACATAGCGCTCCACCAGCTGCTCCCATCGAATCCTAGCCGTCCCACCCCCCAAATACATTCCAGCGAAAGCGACCGCAATCTAGTGAAGGACTCCCTCCCTGGCCATATTGGAATATCACAGAAATTGTAGAGAACTTTAAGGAGAAGAATCATTATTGGCAACGAAAGTCTGCCATATAGGGAAAAAGGAAGCTTGGACCACAATTTTACTTTAGCCCTGAGTGCCTGCAAATATTCTTCGTGGATATCTGCATAAAGGGATTTGTGTGACCTCGAGATTACTAGACCCAGATACTTAAATCACTAAGGGACCCATTTAAACCCCAGTAAATCTGCTGGGACCACCGTAGCATCCGTAAGCGGGAAACGTTCTGATTTGTATCTATTAATCCTGTACCCGGAGTATTTGATGAGCTTGTACACTATCCAAAATGGGGCCCTGGTTGACCTGCGGGTCTTGGACATACAGGAGAGTGCCATCAGCATATAAGGAGATGACTTGTGGGGGGCCCAGTATCTGGATACCCCTATGTCCGTGCAACATTCTGATGGCAACCAGTGGCTCTATGGTAAGTGCAAAAAGGAGGGGGACAGTGGGCATCCCTGCCTCGTGCCCCTTTCCAGCTGCAACATCTGCAAGATATTGTTGTTAGTACGAACCCTGGCTACAGGCCCTGCATACAGCAGGGGTACACAATTCATGAAATACTGTCCAAATTGATAGCTCCTCAGTACCATGAACAAATATTGCCAATATAGCCCGCTGATTAATCTGGTCTGGGTGCACCAGCTGGGCCATGTATAGAAGCAGTCACGAGGAAAGAATCGTAGCAAAGACCTTCGCATCAACATTAATTGGGGACAAGGGTCTATAAGACGCAACACCAGATGGCAGGTTTTTTGGGCTTTAATAGAAACAGTAATAATGGCCTCTCGCAGGGATGGCGGTAACCCCCCATTTTCCATCGCTTTCTCCCACACCTGCAACAGCCGAGGCACCAGCAGCAATCTAAACTCATTATAGAACTCAATCACCAGCCCATCCGATCCAGGCGCCTTACCCGACGCCAGTGCCGCTATGGCCTCGCATATCTCTTCAGTAGTTACTAGAGTATGTAGGGCCAGCCTACCCTCTGGGGGGGGAGTGTCAAAAGTTCTATCCCAGCAAGGTATTCCTCCAAGGCAGTGGCAGAATATGCATCAGTGTTGGCAAGCAGCTTGGCATAATATTCTTGAAATATCACTGGTGACATCCACCTCTCCAACAGAGCCACGAACACCAGTAGTAACCCTTTCCACTCTGACCACCTGGGCCTGCATTTTCCCTGGTCTTCACGCCCCCCTGTACGCCCTAGCCTGCACTGGTTTCACCATGTATTCGCTGAGGTCCTGAAATTTCAACATCTTCCCTTTAATCACACCCAGGAGTGCTCCATCAAGGGAATCTGCCATACTAGTTTTCTAGCTGCCTAAGCTTGATTTTGATTGGATTTTGAAGTAATTATAACGCGCTCCTGACAAACTAAATCGAATCTGGGCGCAGATTAAATAATGTCAGCAAGGCCTGGGACCCCAGGGCAGAACAAGCACAAAGAACAACATCCATTTAGAAAGAATTCTGTGGCGCTAGGCCTATCTACACTACTTGAATAAATGTTTTCAGTGCTCTATGAAACTAGTATAGTGTTTTCTGGGACCTATTCCAGAGTTTGGGGCCATAAACCCCAAATCTGTGGTCGCCTTTGGACATGCGCATGTTCTGAGGAATTTCCAATAACAGCTTATCCGTGGAACGTAAATGCTACATCGGAAAGTAACGTTGGATTTTCATAGCTAAATATGAGGGAGCCTGCTACACATTTGTAATCAAGGCATGACATTTTAAATCTATCCGGTCCTTGGCCGAGAGCCAGTATAGGGCTCGGCTGTGGTTTAAAATCGGGGAAGATTTGCTGACTTTAATAATCAGTCTAACTGCAGCATTTTGGGCCTTTTGCATGCAATGCATTTGGGTAGTTGGTATGCCTGCCAGCAGCCCGTTGCAGTAGTCTAAACAGAGTTTACCATCGCCCCAACCACTGCTGTGTAGTACATTTCCCCGGATAAAGGGGAGAACCTGTCAGAGAAGGCGCAAAGAATTTATAAAGACTGTACATTAGCATTCACCTGAGCTGTACATCCTAGATCTTCTTGCCAAATGCAGCCAAGGTTTTTTATTCTAGGCGCAAAATGTAGGCCTGCATCCAGAAGACGAGATGAGGCCGGCCATTGATTGGAACTCAAGAGATGTTTAGGACCGAGTAACGTAACCTCAATTATTTCGGCATTCAACAGGAGCCAGTTGGCGGACATCCATGTTCTCACCTCAGCCAAACAGTTATCAACTGTCTGGGAAGTCTTTTCCACTTTAAACTGTCGCTCAACTTCGCCTAGCTTGGCTATAACCGCCTTTATGGTTCCTGCAGTCGCCTACATCAATTCACCTTTATCCATACCTTAAATGCCTCCCAAACCACAGAATATCGGGAACCAGAACCGGTTTTAATGTTAAAGAAGTCCTCAATTTCGTCATGGATGGAAGCAGTCAACCCAGGGTCAAGCAGCATTGATAACGGCATCCGCCACATAGGGTGGGGTTGCCAATGCTGGTGGATGAGTACGGACAGCACCACCGGGAAATGGTCAGACAGCGTACGTGGCAGAATTTTACACTTTCAAACTTGAGGAACCAATTCAGTAGATAAAAACCAATAGTCTGTTCGAGACATCATATAATGTACAGTTGAATAGTAGGTATATTCTCTAATTTCAGGGTGCAAATAGAGTCAGACATCAGAAAGTTGCAATTGGTGCATAATATAGTGATGTGAGCGCGCTGTGGCGGACCCCACCCAAGGGGGGATGTGGGGGCTCTATCCAGAACATCATTAAGAATAGTATTGAAATCCCCTCCCCAAATGATGGGGGTAGTAGCAGATCGGGCAGATATCTCAAAAATTGACCTGTAGAAGCCAGGGTCCTCGATGTTTGGGCCATAGGTGTTGATGAGGCCCACCTCCCTGCCATACAGCTGTCCCCATACTATCACGTAGCAGCAAATTGGAGCAACATCACTACTCATGACCTAAAACAGTACTGAGCGATGGATAAGGGTGAAGAAACCCCTAGCCTGAGAGGAGTAATTAGTATAGTACCTGTGACTACCCCACCTGGGTGCAAATGCTGCGTGGGTACCCTCGAGTGCATGTGTCTCTTGTAGCATCAGAATCTTGGGCTGATGCCTAGCAATATAGGCCAAGAGTTTCCTAGCTTTGATCAGGTTATTCATCTCCCACACATTCCATGTAAAGAAGGTGACTGGCTCCCCAATCTTCACATTATCACGGTCCGTGATGTACCATCACCGCCTCCCACCTCACCACCTTCCCCAATCCATGCTGCCAGGTTGCTATAGCCATTCCGCTGGTCAAACCTTTAACTTTACCCCCCTCCCCACCCCCACTCGCACAGTCCACCCCAAATAGACAGTGTCACCCCATAACCATCCCATGGTGAAACTTCAAGGAAAATGGTGCGAGCAGCAACTCAACACTTGGTTCAGAATTGAGATACATTCAGAAGCCGCTGAACCGGACCAGGGCTGGGGCAAACACATACTACTAATGCCCACCGGCAGGATAATGGTTTGGGCCGAAACCATAACACAACTGGAGGGTAGCATCCTTCAGCGAGTAGTACCAGCAAAGGAGCAACTTAGTATTGTTTGAGGCAGGTCGCACACGAGGGTGGGGGGTAGATAGAGTTCTCGGTGTACTGCAGGGCGTCCCCAGGAGTCTCAAAGAAATGGGCACTGCCGCTGTGTAGTATTCGCAATTTAGATGGAAAGAGGATGGCATATTGGATCTGTCGCTCCCTCAGTAGGCGCTTGACCAGGTCCTAGGATCGCCGGGACCCCAGCATAAAAATCTGGATACACATGGATGTTGCTGGATTCAAATAGTAACAAGCCTTTTTCTCTAGACAGGCTTAGTATGTGGTCCATGTCACAATAATTTAATAGGCGGGTGATGATCGTGAACGGTGGCGCCCCGTGTTTAGGAGTGGGCACCAGCGCCCGATGTGCACGTTCCACCAGGAAGTGTGCTGAAAAGTATGCCTCCGCAAATAATGTCTTATGGAGGCCCATCACGAATTGCTCCATGGGCCCCCTCCCCGCCGCCTCTGGAACCCCCACAATACGTATGTTATTTTGGCGAGAGCGCGACTCCAGGTCTTAGCACTTTGCTCTAGTGGCAGAAAGTTCTTTTGTGACCCTTTTCAATAACTAATCATGAGTGAGGACTGTATCTTCAAAGTACCCTATCCTGCTTGGGCGTGGTATCATTTGAAGAATACGTGAGCTGGTAGAGATTAGGAAAAGGTCTTAAACCACCCCAGGGCCATAGGGAGAGGATAAGGAAAAAAATCCAGCCCCAGCCGTACCAGGCATGCAGCGAGATGAAGGCTGGGAAATCGTGTGTGGCACGTCCCACGGGCTCAATGAGAGATCAAATGAGCATGGGGCAATCCACAGCAGGCCCAGTCACCGGAGCTCAGCAGGATGTCAGCCGCTCCCCACCGGCGGACTCCACTGGGTATGCAAGCCAAAGTTTGTGACGGGTATCCAACCTCGGCTCCACCGCTGATACTGACAAGCCAACCCTCACTGCCCACTGGCACAGGATTGGGATAGACTGACAGTGCCCTCCAGGGACCCACTGCCGCCCCCGAGTCGGGGTGCGTTGCAGCTGCCGCAAGAAGGCTGCTGCAGGATTCCAACAGAACACGGTTGCCGCCACGTTCAAGGATCAGCCCCGGCCTGCTCCAAACTTAATGGCACCTTCCCCTGTCGTTTGTCCTGAAATCAGCAAGCATCATGCAGCATATGATTAAACAGGGTTTTCCCCGAGTGAGGAGCCTCGCTGTCAGGCAGCCATCACAGTTGCTGCTCAGCAACACCCACCTCATTTCTCATAGAATTGTAATGGGGGTAGGGAGGGTCCTCCTGCTTTGCTGCTTCTTCCTCTGCCGTCATCTTCTGACCTCAGGAACACTTCTATATGGTCTCCTCTGGCCTACCCTGTAGTGGCCCATCCCAGAATCTGCACTTTTGGGGTCAGACAGATTTACCTCTACTAAAGTAGATGCCATTTTAACTCTCTTCCTTTCATTCCAATGGAACTGTGAACTGATTTGGAACTGCCATAAAATTGACTATTAGGGGCGGTCCTTACCTCAGTCTAGATGTTTTTCCTGGATCCTCTAGGGCTTCAGGGAGCGCTGGACCAAGATCAGCATTTTTGGTAATTACCTGTGATTCTTAATCGATTTTTAAAGTGTTCGTATGCATTTCCTTTATGGGAATGTAAATCTAACATTGCAAGTGTTTCTGGCAATGCTATTTTTCCCTTGAAATATATGAACTAAGTACTTTTACAAAAATGTTTTGCTAATTCTTATAAGCCTTGGCTAGGGTTTACAATTGTTCCATTCTCTCTGCCTATAATATATTATTATGTGCTGTGTATCAATACTTGTATAATGCCCTGGGGAGTGCAAATGAATATGCAGTACTGTTTTTAGACATATTTTGCCTGTTTGTTAAAGTTGTGTTTCCCTTTTTTTCCCCATACCGTACCCTTGTGTCAGGTGCTGACCACCAGGTCTAGGGCCTTCCATATATACCTGTGTTTCGGATTTGTGTCCATTGAACATTGTACTATATTGTGTAGGCCCATAGGGGACTTGCCTCGTGCTAGGTTTGATAGTTCTCCGATTCTCTCCACACCCCCTTTTATGTTGGTGCTTACACTTGGTAAAGGACCAACATATAGACATTTGGGGTTAGGACAGTTTTAAAAATAATATTCTGGCATCTTTTTACTACTATGTAGTAAAACCCAAAGTTCTTATTTCACCTGATATTAAATGTGTTATGTAAAGTCTATATTTTTCAGTATATCAGAGAAATGTATTTTTAGGAGTTGTCTGTGGTCTAATTGTAATTCTGTAAACCTACTATCCCTACCGGGGAGTAAATATCTGTTGCTTGGATCATGTTACCTACACTTAGAGATTTGGCTTCCGTTTCTTGTCAGGTGTGTTAGTCCTCCTCCTATGGGTTATTATTGCAGCAGCTTCAACAGAGAATGCTGCAAAAGTTGCTTTCACAGCAATGAATTAGTATGGACTAAAATGGAACTTCAATCACTGCAATGTCAGGACAGAGCATACAAGGTACTGTCCCAGTATGATCACTTGTGCATTTAAGATCCATATAAAAAACAGTCGACTATTTTTCAGCATTGCAAGACAATCATCTGTTCTTGGACATCCCTTATATCACTTCAACCTAACTGCTGAGTTCCAATGAGTCTGGGAAAACGTTAGGGGCTGGTTGATGCTCAGTGTTTAGTAGTACATTGATTGTCCCCCATTTTTGGCCTGTTAGAGGTACTGTAGTGGAGAGGTTTGAGTGTTTTTTCAATTGTTTTTCTGACCAATTTGTGCTATTGTGATGAGTTTCTCTTGTGTTTCTGTAGCTTTTGACCCTGGTATTATGTGCTGGCCTGCATGTAGAGTGTGTAGTCCCTGGGGTGTAGTCCTTTGTTTGTGTCTGGCTTTCTCCCCCTCCTGCCTCCCAGCCCGCCCAAGTCCCCTGATTAGTACGTCCACCTGGCCATAACTGACTTTCCCAAGGCAGCCCTCTGCCCGTTCACCCCCTGCAGCTAAAGGCCCCAAGGCAAAGTGCGGCTCCCACAGAGGCGGCTCCAGACTGTCTGCATGTGTCATCAGGGGAGGCCAGCGGCCAACCGTCCACCAGCACCAACCATCAAGGTAGGTGAGGCCTTTGTGGGGAGTAGAGCACTCACTCTACTCCAGAAGCCCTGCCACTCTACCCGACCACAGGCCATACCATATCAGGACATTAACACTAACCTGCTTAATAACTAGGTAAAATTGTGATCATTGGCCTGCGCTGCACCTAGATAGCATTGTGAATGTAAGCAAGTGCCACACTTAGATAGAATTGTGAACATTAGCCTGCGTCGCTTCTAGATAGAACTGTGAATGTTAGCAAGTACCACATTTAGATAGAATGGTGAAATGTTAATGTTAGCAAGTGCCACACTTGGATATAATTGTGAACATTAGCCCGCGTCACATCTAGATAGGGTTGTGAAGGTTAACAAGTACCACTTTTAGATAGAATTGAGTACAGTAACCTGCGTCGCTTCTAGATAGAACTGTGAATGTTAGCAAGTGCCACATTTAGATAGCATTGAGAATATTAGCCCGCATCGCATCAAGATAGGATTGTAAATGTTAGCAAGTTCCACATTTAGATAGAATGGTGAACATTAGCCTGCGTCGTATCTAGATAGGATAGTGAAAGTTAGCAAGTGCCACATCTAGATAGACTAGCAAATATTAGCCATTGCCACATCTAGACTGCTTTGGAAATATTGCCAATGCCACATTTAAATAGAATTGTGAATGCTAGTTTGATTTGCATTTGAAGGTGGACCACTGCCACATCTGGATATAATTGTGAATATTGGCATGTCTCATGCATGGACAGGATTGTGAATATTAGCCAGTGCCAGATTAAGATTGAAATGCAGAGAACGTGGAAATTTAGCACATATCACTTCTAGATAGTAAGGCCAATAACCAACCCACTAACAATTTCACCCCTCTGCATACACCTCTCAAACTCTAACCAAACACAACCATAAAGCACAACAAACTGCACAAACATCACTACAACAAAATAAACCACACATGGCTTCGCACAACAGCACACGACTGCTACCGACCAGTAAGCACCCCCAAGCTCAGCGAACAGTGTTAACCGAACTGAAGCTGCCAACAGCACATCACTGCTCTCTTGCACTTATCCCGCTTGTTCCCTCTAACTTCAACCCCCCCCTTTCCTTTTCAGATCTGCCAGAGCGCCAAGGGACCACTCCGGTGGTGCGCGTTACAAGTATCCTTTAACATTAACAGTAGACTCCCTGGCATGCAGGTTGTTGTCATTGAAAGTGACCTGTGTGAGTTCTGTGATGTTTTCTTTTGCTTGTCATTGTTGTTGGCCAATCTTTGTTTTTCTACCACCAGTCGGTGATTACTAATCCAATCCCTTACTGGCAAAGTAACATTCTCTATTGTGCCTCTTATGACTTCCAGAACATGCGGCCCCAAAGGAGCCCGTTAGTCGTTTATTTGGGTCGATAATCCTGCTTCGCTAGCTTTTGTAGCCTTGAATTGAAGGCCCCGGTCCCAATCAAACGCCAGGCATCCATTAATCTTTCCACAGAGACCAGGGAAAATCAGGTGCCTGGGAGTTTTCTCAGCAGTCTTTATCAGTTGTAGTTACAAGACACACTCTGGAAAAAACACTCAAAATCATTTTGCCTTCAACCTGCTTATATAGGCTATTTGGGTGATGCAACATTCTTATGCAAATGACTACTTTGGCCAGACTATGCTTCTGATAGGTCCCCTTAGTCGGAGAAAAAAAACTTACTTCAATATCATTGAGTGGCTTATCTGGTGTACACCAAACCCACATTAGCATAGTTGGTATCCACAATTTTCTCTGATGCACAAAACCGATAAGCTTATTTTAAACTTGACTGGACACATTTGTGACAATTCGCAACTCCTGCTAAAACAACTTCATCACATCAATGTCTACTCTTTATCTGATTTTCGAGGTCCTGTCAAGTTAGTTAGGGCCTTATACTGTGGAGAAAATAGAAAAACTCTATTATATGGTACCAAATAATCCAGCTGGTCTCTCAAAATGTACTGCATGATGCACATTGTGCCCTCCTCATAGATAAACGTATTCAAGTTTCCCTTGCTTTATCTAGCTTCATTAATCATGTCTGCTTTTCCTGCCAAGTTCCATTTATTAGCTAACGAACCTGCGAGGCTGCCATAGACTATCTCTAATGTATCAGCCTCCGTTACTTGTCTGAAAACTCGTGGCATGAGTCACTCTCTTCACACCTGGCTTAGAACTGGACACCATTTTGTACTTGAGTCATCCATTTAAAAAATATGTTTTTGTCTGTCACTGTATTAATTCTTCAGAGAGCTTTTATTTATTTAAGCATTTCTCACTTTGTATCCCTTATTCATAATATATCTTTATACATTCATGGTATGTGTGTGATATTTTAAGCACCCTTCACTTCCTGGGTCATTTTAACAAAAATATGCGCAGTGTGCCATATGCACTTGTTACCTTAAATAAAGGCACTATAATCCTGATTTCGAATGGATTGTGTCCTCCCACGTATTCCTCATCTTGTGATAATTCGTTATCTCCAGCTTCGCTGCTTCGGAAAAAAAAACTTCTCGGCAGAGGGCGCTGTGCTCGAGGTCGTGGCATCGATTGTCCCTCGACGGACTCTGTACTCTGTCGATGTCACCAATGCTATAAA
Source organism: Ambystoma mexicanum (assembly GCF_040938575.1). Classification (NCBI taxonomy): domain Eukaryota; kingdom Metazoa; phylum Chordata; class Amphibia; order Caudata; family Ambystomatidae; genus Ambystoma; species Ambystoma mexicanum. The sequence continues at coordinate 1,133,111,067 of NC_090932.1, read as the reverse complement.
TAGCTCAAACCGCGCCCGTTGCTTCAGTTCCGTTTTTCCGATTGCTTCGCTATCGAGATCGGCGCGCTTCTATTTTCTGTGAAGAAAATGTCGTCATCTTCAACTTCTACGACATCCAAGACGGGGTTCAAGAAGTGTAGATTGTGGATCTAAAATGTCGATCACCGATCCCCACCGGATTTGTCTCTGGTGTCTCGGTTCCAGTCACCGAACCGACGACTGCGGGTCCTGTCAATCCATGGCCGAGAAAGCTCGTCGTGAGAGGAGAGGTAAACTGTCGGTGGGGAGGGAAGCCTCTATGTCAAAAAGACATAAGAAAGCGACTGATTCGAAGGAATCGGATCGCCATAGGCACTCAGACATCTCGGTCTAGGAGTAGATCGAGACACTCTCCGTCATCATCTAAAGAAATGAAGAGGAGACCTAGATCTCCCTCATCATCTGCTTCTTCAGAGTTGACCGAAGAAATTCGATGTCCGACTAAATCAGATTCTCCCAGTAAGTGGGAAGAATTCCGCAAAAAGATGATGGAGGTTTTCGAGAATGCGGCCCGACGCCCTCGAAAGACCCTCAAAAAAGCCAAACCCCTAAAGTCGCTCCATTGGACGACAAAGGAAAGTCCAAGACTACCATGGCAAAGACCGGTAGCGTCGAGGAATCTAAAAGAACTCGAGTCGACGTAAATCCGTCGAAGACTCTTTGAGAGTCGAGCACTTCTCCAGTGCCATGCAAAAAACACAAGCCGTCGAAGACTTCGACGACCCCCTCGGCGTTGATAATTTCGACTCCAAAATCAAAAACATCCTCAACCTCTAATGTATCAGCCTCCGTTACTTGTCTGAAAACTCGTGGCATGAGTCACTCTCTTCACACCTGGCTTAGAACTGGACACCATTTTGTACTTGAGTCATCCATTTAAAAAATATGTTTTTGTCTGTCACTGTATTAATTCTTCAGAGAGCTTTTATTTATTTAAGCATTTCTCACTTTGTATCCCTTATTCATAATATATCTTTATACATTCATGGTATGTGTGTGATATTTTAAGCACCCTTCACTTCCTGGGTCATTTTAACAAAAATATGCGCAGTGTGCCATATGCACTTGTTACCTTAAATAAAGGCACTATAATCCTGATTTCGAATGGATTGTGTCCTCCCACGTATTCCTCATCTTGTGATAATTCGTTATCTCCAGCTTCGCTGCTTCGGAAAAAAAAACTTCTCGGCAGAGGGCGCTGTGCTCGAGGTCGTGGCATCGATTGTCCCTCGACGGACTCTGTACTCTGTCGATGTCACCAATGCTATAAATAGCTCAAACCGCGCCCGTTGCTTCAGTTCCGTTTTTCCGATTGCTTCGCTATCGAGATCGGCGCGCTTCTATTTTCTGTGAAGAAAATGTCGTCATCTTCAACTTCTACGACATCCAAGACGGGGTTCAAGAAGTGTGTAGATTGTGGATCTAAAATGTCGATCACCGATCCCCACCGGATTTGTCTCTGGTGTCTCGGTTCCAGTCACCGAACCGACGACTGCGGGTCCTGTCAATCCATGGCCGAGAAAGCTCGTCGTGAGAGGAGAGGTAAACTGTCGGTGGGGAGGGAAGCCTCTATGTCAAAAAGACATAAGAAAGCGACTGATTCGAAGGAATCGGATCGCCATAGGCACTCAGACATCTCGGTCTAGGAGTAGATCGAGACACTCTCCGTCATCATCTAAAGAAATGAAGAGGAGACCTAGATCTCCCTCATCATCTGCTTCTTCAGAGTTGACCGAAGAAATTCGATGTCCGACTAAATCAGATTCTCCCAGTAAGTGGGAAGAATTCCGCAAAAAGATGATGGAGGTTTTCGAGAATGCGGCCCGACGCCCTCGAAAGACCCTCAAAAAAGCCAAACCCCTAAAGTCGCTCCATTGGACGACAAAGGAAAGTCCAAGACTACCATGGCAAAGACCGGTAGCGTCGAGGAATCTAAAAGAACTCGAGTCGACGTAAATCCGTCGAAGACTCTTTGAGAGTCGAGCACTTCTCCAGTGCCATGCAAAAAACACAAGCCGTCGAAGACTTCGACGACCCCCTCGCCGTTGATAATTTCGACTCCAAAATCAAAAACATCCTCAACCCCAGTATCGAAGTCATCTTCGAAGTCTTCGAAGACCCCTTCGACAATTTCGAAGGATTTATCAATTCCTTCGACGCGGATAGTAGAGGAAGAAAGGAGATTCACTCCATTGCCCAGATCAAACTTTTTCAAGTCTATGTCAGCAATTTATGAAGAATCTGCTTCAGAAGAGGACGAAGTTACTCCTCTTGGAGTTTCTTAGGGTACAAGACATGTTCCTGAGGAACCTATTGTTCAGGAATCTAGAATGAGAGACCTGAGTGATACTCTACATTCTGCCAGTGGAATTGACACATCTCCAGAATTGGAGTTCGCCAGACCTGATCCTGCTAAGCATGCAGATGCTGCGTACAGGGGTCTTATGACGAGGGTAATTGAGTATATGGGTTGGGGTAATACTTCACCCATTTTTTAACAAGATGACATGACGGATATAATCGTCAATGGACCTCAGAAAGATCCTGTTCTCCCTTTCCACAAGGCCCTTCAAAGGACTGTGGAGAAACACTGGGAGAAACCAGAGAGTATTGCTGCTGCAGATAGCACTTTTCCAAAAAAATATAGACCAGCTGGAACGGATCCTGAATATTTGAATAAACATCCGACTCCAGAGAGTTTAGTCATTCAGGCAGCATCCACTTCAAAATAAACTGCTTATGCAACTATCCCTCCAGATAGAGAGGATAAAAAAGTTGATGCCTGGGCACGTAATGTTTTCACGTCATGCAGTATGGCACTTAAGTCGGCAAATGTCACCTGTACCCTAGCCAGGTTTACCCATACCCTTTGGGACTGTGTTTCGGCAGCGGCTGATCATATTCCGGAAGGCGAGGAAAGGGAAGGCTTTCTGAATATAGTGAAAGACGGGAAGGAGGCTATGGGGGAATGTCTCCAGTCTGGACTGGATACTGCTGATCGTATCAGCAGATCCATGGCTGCAAGCCTTGTGCTACGCAGATTTGCGTGGTTGAGGAAGTCGGGGTTTGCACCAGACATGCAAGCTAGACTCCTCAACATGCCCTTTGATGGCTCGAGGCTCTTTGGCAGAAAGGCTGATGAAAGCCTAGAAAAACTTCAGACCTCGAAAGCGGCAGCTAAATCACTTAGTGCCTCTTTGTGCCAGCCTCTAAAACCCTATTCCGGCTCATCTTCCTGGAGGGGTCGATCTTTTTGATACTACTCCTCTTTTGGTAGAGGAAGCGGACAGGCTTCTCAAAGGGGCAAAATAAACTTCCCTCGTGGAGCACGAGGAAGAGGTGCAAAATCAGCCTCAGTAGCGGCATCTGTACCCTCAGCCACTCCTGCAGCCGCCTCCAAATCCCTCTGAGACCTTGTTGCACAAAACACCAGTGTGAGGCAGGATCTCTCAGCATCTGAAGGAATGGTGGGGCATTACCTCAGATGTTTGGGCACTGGAAACAGTAGCCCAAGGTTCTGCCTCCCCTTCCAAAAAAGGCCTCAGAATCTTCCACCGGGAGCCAACTCCGCCAAAATTCTGGATCCGCTCCTGTTGCAGGAAATTTTGACCCTGCTAGAGAAAGGTGCCATAGAACTGGTACCTGTACCCGAGAGGAACAGGGGTTGGTACTCCCCATATTATCTCATCCCAAAAAAGGACGGAGGACTGAGACCCATCTTGGACTTGAGAAACTTGAACAAGTTCCTCAGGAAGGACAAGTTCAAGATGGTGACTCTTTCTCAGATCCTTCAGGCTCTCCAACTCCAAGATTGGTTGGTATCATTGGACCTTCAGGATGCTTACTTTCATGTGCCAATTCATCCAAAGCACAGAAAGTACCTGAGGTTCGCGATTGGCAATTCTCATTATCAATTTCGAGTTCTGCCATTCGGGTTGACCTCCGCCCCAAGGGTTTTCACCAAACTGTTGGCGGTTGTGGCAGCAAGACTCAGGAGAGGGGGCATTCACATCTACCCCTACATGGACGATTAGTTGATCAGAGCAAGTTCTCCAGAACAAGCTCAGGAACATCTTTCGATCACCTGCCACTTCCTCCACAAATTGGGCTTTTCCCTCAATTTCAAGAATTCCTACATGATACCATCCCAGAAGCTCCAGTTTATCGGAGCAGTCTTGGACACTTTCTCGGGAAAAGACTCGCCTCCCGAGGTGAGAGCTCTCCAGATCCAGCAGATGGTAACAAAATTCCAGAATGCCCAACGTCTACCGGCCTTCGATTTTCTCAGGTTGCTTGGCCTCATAGCATCCTGCATTTTTCTAGTACCAGAGGCCAGATTGAGAATGAGATCCCTTCAATGGGCACTCAGAACTCAGTGGTCCCAGTTCTCAGGGAATATGTCGGATCTTCTGCAAGTCCCGAGCGCAGTTGCTCAGGATCTTCTATGGTGGGCTTGCAACGACAACATTCTCAAGGAAGAGTCTTTTTGGCAACCACGGCCGTAGATAACAGTAGTGACGGACGCCTCACTCACGGGGTGGGGAGCACACAACAACGATCTGACAGTCAGCGGTCGTTGGTCTCCATCGGAGTCCAATCTACACATCAACCTTTTGGAGCTGAGGGCAATCAGACTAGCTCTGAAGGCCTTTCTGCCCTCTGTACAGGGAAAAAATGTCCTGATAATGACAGACAAAACGGTGGCCATGTACTACCTCAACAAAAGGAGGAGTAGGGACACTGCCACTGTGCAGAGAGGCAATGCAGCTATGGTTTTGGGCAATACGAGAAGGAATCTCTCTATCGGCAATTCACCTAGCCGGAGAGAAGAACACGGCAGCAAATGCTCTGAGCAGGCATAGCACGGTCTCTCACGAGTGGGAGATAGCTCAGGAAGTCCTTCTGGAGATCTTTGCCCTTTGGGGAACCCCTCAAGTGGATCTGTTTGCCACCGCATTCAACCGGAAGTGCGATCAGTACTGCTCAAGGGAATTTCCTCAAAGAGGAGCTCTGGGAGACGCATTCGTAGTGGAGTGGAAGTTTCCACTGCTGTACGCGTTTCCCCCAGTCCCCATGATTCCTCAAGTAATCAGGAGGTTGAGAAAGTTCAGGAAAACCATGATCCTAATTGCCCCGGATTTGGCCAGGAGGACGTGGTACCCGGACCTTCTGGTCATGACCATCTGCCCTCCAATAGGTCTTCCGCAAAGAGAGGATCTTCTCTCACAAGAGGAAGGTCGGGTTCTCCATCCAGAGGTCAAGACACTCAATCTTCACGCATGGTTTCTGAGAGGTTGAGATACAAGGATTGGGATCATCCGGACGACGTAATGGGAATCTTGTTTTAGGCCAGAAGACCAGCGACAAAATCTTTGTACCGATGCCGCTGGAACAGGTTTAGTAACTAGTGCAAAGACAAGGATGTGGACCCTTTTCAGTGTGGCACCCCAATGGTGCTTTCTTTTCTATTACACCTAGCTAATCTGGGACTCCAGATAGGAACAATCAAAGGATACCTTGCTGCGCTGTCCATTTTCAAGCGCTCCTCGGAAGAGGTTTCATGTTTCAAAATACCGTTAATCATTCAATTCTTAAAAGGGCTTACTAATGTATACCCTCCAGTACCTTTTCATGTACCAACTTGGGATTTAAATTTAGTACTAAAATTCTTGACTTGCATACCTTTTGAGCCTCTGGATTCATGTCCATTGAGGCTTTTAACTCTAAAAACTGTGCTTCTTGTGGCCCTATCATCAGCCCGCAGGGTTAGTGGACTTCAGGCTCTCTCATGCAAACCACCATATACTATTTTTTATAAGGTAGTCCTTAAAGTTAAACCTTCGTTCTTACCAAAAGTAGTCTCGGACTTCCATTTGTCACAAAAAATAGTACTACCAACTTTTTATCCTCCTCCTCATCTGGGCAAGGAAGAGGAGAGATTGCACAGACTAGATCCCAAGAGGGCTCTTAGTTTTTACATCTCAAAGATGACCAACTATTTGTGGGTTATACTGGTCATAAATTAGGCTGATCTGTAACAAAACAGACCATTTCCCGCTGGATCATATTAGCCATAGTTGAATGCTACAGATTAGCGGGAAAAGAACCACTAGATGGGCTTCATGCCCATTCTACAAGGGGAATAGCTACTTCTACGGCTCTAAAGAGGGGAGTCCCGGCAGCAGATATTTGTGCAGCTGCAACCTGGAAAAAAATGCATACTTTTGTTAAACATTGTTTGGATACTGCCTCCTCTAATGAGGGTTTATTTGCCAGGTCAGTTCTGCATTCTGTCCACGAAAACTGAAATTAGTACTCCCGCCTCCAAAATTGCTACTGCTATGGGAGCCTATTACAAGATGAGGAATACGTGTGAGGACACAATCCATTCGAAGAACAAGTTACTTACCAACTGTAACGTTCTTTCGACTGGATGTTCCTACCACGTATTCCTCATCGACCCTCCCATCCTACCCCACAGTACAGTTTACGTTTTCTTACACTTTCCTCTCACGAAGAATGTATCGGTCATGGGGCATGCCTGGGTGTTCCTCCTATATGTTTCATCGAAAAAACAGAACTGAAGCAACGGGCGCGGCTCGAGCTATTTATACCATTGGTGACGTCGACAGAGTACGGATCTTCAATTTTAGTTGCAACTGGGCCTCTCAAAAACCCTTTTCACAACAATATGGGTTTTTCTCTCTGCTCGTAGGATCGGTTGCTGTCAATCACCTAAAGTTCAGGTGCTTCCCGTCCATCTGTAATATAAAAACTGGATGAGTTTCTTGAAGAATAAGTATATTTTTATCATCAGTATAGGTTCCTCAAACCTAAATCTTCTAATAACCGTTTCCTTTTCCTTTAAACACTCCTACCCCCTGAAAACAATTGCTACTGAATGTTCTCTTTTTCTAATATAATAGAATGGCTGCTTCTTTCTCCCTTTCCTGCATATCATAGTATCACCTATACTTCATATATACTGGCTGATACCAGGGTGTGTCTGTGACATGAGACCATAAAGCACATACATATTTGCTTTTTCCTTTAATTGTCCCATTTGTCACGGGCTTTCATTCAAATTTTGTTAGTGTGCTAATTTTCTAATTGTCAAAGGAAACATTTTACCTGTGGTTTTCCTTCAATATTTTTACTCATCAACCAGACGGACTATCTGACTTTACACATTAATAAACACTGTGATCACACTTTTTCCTTTCCTCGTCTCTAATTGAATACCCTGGCACAGAGTTTAAGATGTCACCTTATGCGAACCTGTTTTCACGTTACCTATTTTACTCCCATTGGAGTGTGATGCATATTTTTCCGAAACTCCCTTGAGTCAGGACTCTTTAGGCGCTATATCTCTCTTCACACACTATTTCCCATTACTCAAAAATGATCACAACCCCATAATACATACATGAAAATATTTTATTTATTTTCTGTTGTCTGTCTCTCATAATGCATACCGTAATTCACAGATGCCAAGTGTGCCATGCCGACGGTCTGGAGGAGATGCCGCTGATAGGAATGAGATCATACTGCAGTTTTGTCACTCACCTTATCTTTTTCAGGCCTCTCCCACTGTCTGCCTGCACATCACCTTGAAGCCTGGGTCCTTGTCCCTGAATCTTATGAAAAAGACAGCAGTGCCCCACGTTGGACACCACATGATTTGAAGGCCCTGGTCCCCATCAAACACCAGGCATCCATGAAACATTCCTCAGAGACGAGAGAAAATCGGACGCCCAGGAGTTTTCTCTGCAGTCTTTTAGTTGTAGTTACAAGACACTCTCTGAAAAAAAAACCTAAAAACCATTTTGCCTTCAACCTGCTTATATAAGCTATTTGGATGATGCAACATCCTTATGCAAATGACTACTTTGGTCAGAGTATGCTTCTGATAGGTCCTCTTAGTCAGAGGAAAAAACCTTACTTCAATATGATTGGGTGGCTTTTATGGTGTATACCTAGCCCACATTAGCATAGTTGGCATCCACAATTTTCTTTGACCCACAAAACTGATCAGCTTATTTTAGACTTGGCTCTGGACACATTTATGACAATTCGCAACTCCTGCCATAACACTTATTTTATTTTCGCGGTCCTGACAAGTTAGTTAGTGCCTTATACTGTGGAGAAAATAGATTAACTCTATTTTATGGTGCCAAATAATTCAGTTGGTATCTCAAAATGGTCTGCATGATGCGCATTGTGCCCTCCTCATAGATAAATGTATCAACGTTTTCCTTGCTTTATATAGCTTCATCATTAATCGTGTCTGCTTTTCCTGCCAAGTTCCATTTTTAGCTAACAAACCCAATTATCTCGCTGCGAGAGGCTGCCAAAGACTATCTCTAATGTATTGGCCCCCGTTACTTGTTTGAAAACTCTTGGCATGAGTCATAGTCTTTTCACACCAGGCTTAGAACTGGACACCATTTTGTACTTGAGTCATCCATTTAAGATATATTTTTGTCTGTCACTGTATTAATTCTTCAGGGAGCTATTATTTATTTATTTATTTAAGCATTTCCCACTTTGTATCCCTTATTCATAATATATCTTTATACATTCATGGTTTGTGTGTGATATTTAAAGCACCCTTCAATTCCTGGGTCATTCTAACCCAAATATGTGCAGTGCCATATGCACTTTTTACCTTAAGTAAGGGCACTATAATCCTGATTTCTCTAATATTAGAGCCATTTGATCCGCCTATCATGTTATCTATACTCTGTTGAGAGGGGAGGGGTTGGCACCTCCTATACAGCTCACTGGCTTGTGGCAGCGTTTTTGTATTTTTAGACTGCTGCATGTGCTGTAGTCCTTTTCCGTTTTTACGTTTAGGGAACATAAGCTTGTTCCATGCATTTCACCCTAAAAAGGCAACCAAGGTTTAGAAGTCCAGTCACAGCTATGCTTTGTTTCACCCTTTGTGAATGGAAATAACTGCTTGGCCATATAAGGTCATGGTTTTAGGACCTTCCAATCTGGAGTCTCGAGAACAGGTCTGACCGAATCTGTCTAGCTGTATAAATATGTCATCTGGGTTCACTACTGAATCCTCATATTGTGTGTTGACCCAGGTAGGATTCGGGTTAGGTTTGAATATGGCGACCAAAGGTGCATCATAACTTACTTTAAACTAAATGCATTATGCTTGCAAGAGTGCTGCAAGATGAGGGATTCTGCACCTTACCGCTGTTAATCACTCATACCCTTCCCAATGTGATTGGATGCACAACATATCCAAGGGGGTTGGAGGCTGTAATCTGTCCTGAACCTGCAATTGAAGGTACATTATTTCTGGATTCTCTGTAATAGAGACTTCAAGCTACCAGGTGGAAATAATTTGGTGCTCCCCCAGCCAGGACCAGCTGGGTTGCTCGGCTCCACCAATCCTTGATTCCTAAAAGCCAGCCCGGTGGACCCTGCACAGCTCATCTCCTCTTTGGAACGGTTTATAGTGATTATTTCGAATGACATTTTTTCAAATGCATTATGTCAAACATTTCACCTAAAAAAAAAATATTTCAAATGTCTTCTTTTTTTTTTTTAAATGGGGGGGTTCCCCCCAGCCCCCTGTTTTTTTGTTAACCTTTTGTTTTACTTACGAAACTGTGAGGAGGTCAAAGAAGCAATGGAGATAAGACAACCCCATTCTAACTTTCAGACGCAGCCCACAAAAGGTTATATCAGCAGGACAAAACAAAACTACATGTCCCATAAACCCCCACGAGAAATGGAGACGAGGTGGGGGAAAGGACAAAATGAACAAAGGGAAGCGGTATAGGTACAGCCCAGTCATGCGGTATAGTGACCGGTACACACATAGAAGTACAGGTTGGGATGGACAAACAGTGCATGGAACGGGGTGGAGCATGGAAGGAAAACTGGCTGCAGGTGTGGGAAGTGGGCAAGAAAGGTGGGTGGAAGCTGAATGGAGGGGAGGAGCAGAGCATGAGTTAAAAGAAGCCCCGGGAAACTCACCAGGTGTCGCTCATTACAGCAGCAACACTGGCCGGAGACCACAGAGGAGTGGGAGGAATCCCCAGGTGATGTACATTGGGCGTACTAGGAGGCTGAAAGAGCAGCATCGCAGAGATCCTTATCAAGAAGCAGACTCTCCGCCAGGAAAGGCTCGAGGAGCGGCAGCGCAGAAACACACCCGAGGCGGATTCACTGACAAGGGAAACCTGGCCGTAAGCCATTTCAAAGGATGGTGCTTCCGTGGGTTTGCCTTCTCTGTTTGTTTTTGTGAAACCCCATTTGGACAGCTGGCGAAGGAACGGAAAGCTAGCGTCCGAGAAAAGGGAATTTATGTGAGCTGTGTTTTCATAGAGGTGAGAAGCCTAAGAGGACATTCCTACAAACTCTGAATTGATTAACGCTTTTGCAGCGCAAGCTGGCAGAGCCAAAAATAAGCATGTTTTGTTGTTTACACTGAGGGGCTGGTGGAAAAGTTAATACAGCAATAAATCTTAACTTGTTAACACTGCATCCGACTCCAGCCTACTACTTTACAGGAACAAACAAAAAACGATTAAAAAAAAAGACATTTGAAAAAAGAATTTCAGCAACATGTTTTCGACATAATTGTATTTCGAAATTATTTTTTCGAAAAAATGCCCGGATACCCTTTGGAACACATACTACTCTGAAGAACTGTCGGTTAGAAATGTTTTTGCTTGTTGCTGCTTTTACAGCCTCATTCCGTGAGATCGCTGTCATACTTGCTAACTGATTTGTTTTTTCTGAGTTTGATTTACTCTTACAAGTAAAGTGCTTTTTATTTATTTATTTGTATTTATTTATTTCTTACCATAGCCCACGGGCATCAGGGTGCACACAAATATCAAAGACATAAACACAAAAAATAGGAGACACAGGTGTTCGTTTTTGTACGATCCTTTGGTGAGGGGTGTAGACATGCATAGTCCAAGCGGAAAACAGAGTGTACATCAAGTAAGACTAAAACTTTGCTTTTCCTCTGCTGGTTTTCCTGGATCTTTTTATTTTTCTGAGCAAAGCGCTTCTGCTAATGTCACCCTACCACTGCAACCCTTTTTCTGGTGTGTTGCCTTTAGTAACTCGTATATCTCCCAGGCAGGGTGGCTTTGTAAGTAGCCTATTTTGATCCAGTGGTGATTTTATCACCCTGCAAGTGTTTTTGAAGTAGGCTGCTGGCGACAGTTATTTAGTCTCTGCTTTGCACATGGTATAGCCCTTTTTACGACATTAGTAGCACAGTGCAGAAATGTGGTAGCCATTGGGGTACTAATATATTATTAAGCCCAACTCCAGGGCATTTTGTTTTGGGGCATCCCTTTGTAGATGTGGACAATGAGGCATGGCCATGTTGCTGATGTAGGCTCACCCTGAGCCCACAAAGGTACCTTCAGTTTGATTTTTAAACTGGTTTAGACCGTTTTAAAATCCCCTCGCACTCCCAGTCTACATCCTGAGTGGGTGGGCCAGAGTGTTGGTGGTTTCTATGACCAGCCTCACTGTGCGGCTTCCAAAACATTTGTGTGCTGCCATGTGGTGTGGTTGGAGGACTGCCTTAAGCCAGCCCTGAATGGATGTATTATTGGTTGGAGACACTGTGCAATTTTAAGCAATGCCTGCTGTTGACCACAGGATGCTGCTCCTGCGGACTTGGTGTGGCCATACCGACTGGGCCCTCGCTCCTATCTTTGTTCCTGGTTTCTGCCTGGCTGATGGAATCTTATGCTGGCTCTTCTTTTGGTTTCCTCAGTCTATCTTCTCAACCTTTTGCTTGCGTGACTGTTTTTTTATCTTTGCTGTTCATCTGTTTAATCCTCATTCACCATGCCCCTTGTGGCAGAGAGTCTTCCTGGCCTGGAAGTCTGTGGCTTGCTGGCACCCTGCCACAACTGTCTTGAGATCTCCTGGGTCACTTCCTGCTATTGCCCCCATCATGGGACCGCTTCCTGCTGGCTGCTGCACCTTTTCCTGACATAAAGGATGTATGTGTGAATCCAGAGCGTGAGGAAGGAAGATGAGAACGTATTACATTTAAAAAGAAAAGGAAATGCTTGTTTACCTTTTAGAATACTCATATCATGGTTGGAAATGATTTACACTCCGGATGAAGGTTCTGTAACAAAGGGTTATGAACTGAAGCATGCTGAGTTCTATGAATAATATGTATCAACACCATATCTTGAAAATAGAAACATTGACCATACACAGGAATGTTCCTGTTTTAATTGGCAACACGCAGTTGTTGATAGTGATGCAGTACTTTAAATATAAATGCTACTGATGTGTTGTTGATGTAAGTTACAAGGTTTTACAAACGTCCTATCTTTGATAAGACTTTAGAAAGCCCACCTTCGATGATCAAGGGGGCACCCCTTAGATTTAACCTGAACTACCCAAATGTTTGGCAGCTATGATGTAGCAGCCAAGCTTAGTCGAGGAGGGATGAGGGCTTTAGCGAGGCACACAGACCTCGGAGCATAGACTTAGTTCAAGGAAACACTTAAACACTAGAATTTATATACAGCATAAGAATGTATTTTATATACACTAAAGCTTGTAACTTTAAGTAAATACTATAACACCGTAGCACTAAACACAGATTATATAAACAATATCATAAAGATAATTTAGAACCCCTTTAAAGTAACGCAAAAGTGGTAGAAACCTCTCAAACATGTAGGTAAACTGGCGACCATCTTGTATCATTTAGAAAACCCCTGCTTAACCAAATCTTAGGAAGTCCAGTCCTATTCTAAGTGAGTCTCACTGAGTCTAGGGGGGCACTGGGGATCCAGTGACTAAGGGCAAAAGAAGGAAAGCAGGTAAGCAGCAAACAAGGTAGAGTCTATGAATTCTGTGAAGAGTTCTTCAGGTTTACAAGTAAGTAGCAGAAGATTTATTTGGTAAAGAGCACAATGGGTTGTCTACCCAATGTAGCTCAATGTTGGGCTGGGAGGGGATGCGAGTAACAACTTAACTGCAACCCTCCAAAGCACAGGAACAGCACAGCTGGCCCCAGGTAAGTACTAGGGGACTGAGCAGTACCTTATCAGTGAAGAGGTTTGTGCAGCAGGACGGTCCCCAAGGTGAGGCGACAGCAGACCCTGGTGCAGGCTTCTTGGTGTAGGTGACTGAAGAAAAGAACTTGCAATGGATCTGATGGTTGTTCTCGAGTAGTTGGGCACTCAGCAGAAGATCTCTGCAGCACTGGCTCATTGGCGCCTTTTCCAAATATCGGATGAAGGGTGGTTGTCATGCGGTAAACTTTGCTCCGGTTCTCGGTCCTCGTCTCGGCTGAGGGGACTTTCCAGGAGCGGGATCCAGCCTCTGGAGTTCCAGGAGGATGTCTGCAAAGTTTCAGATGAAACCACGCTTCGGTTCATGTGGCATCACAAAATGGCACAGGACCCTGGGTTTTTGGGGACTTGAGGGCTGTGGATGTCTCGGCTCTTCCAGGGAGGGCGTAAAATGCAGTTTGTCTTGGGACTGGTTAGGCACAGTTGTTCACTTCGGGGCTTCCCTGTCGCTCAAATGTTGATGTGGAAAATGCAGCTGTTACTCAGACGGGTCTGGTGGTCGCTGTTAATGGCTGTGGGTGTCCTCCTTCGGATCTTTAGTGCCAGTGGTTGTTAGGAGTCCTACCAAGACTTCATAAAACCATACATCTGAGGCAGTACAGAAGCTCCACTCTTAGTATAAGGCTGTACAACCTGAGAATGAGGTAGCATGGACAGAGCAGCCAGGCGTATCTTAGGCGGAAGAGAGGGCTGTAGCTTGGTACAAAGAAATTGTAGCATACAGATGGTCCAAAGAAACACTGAAACACTATGCATTGTAAAAATAAATGCAAGTAAGCCAAGATGAATCTTGGGTAAATGAGTACTATCAAATTATATATAAACACAATTATCAAAAACCAACTCAATGCTTATGGGATACAACACAAAGTATAACCTTGTTAAGAATACAATCAGTAGTCAAAATAAGTCAAACCTATTGCACACTCAGAATGCAATCATCTATTCCTGGGGAGTAAAACCAAGTTATATCTTCTTTTTGAATACAGTCAGTATTTCAAGTGTTGTAGACCCTGTCAGTCATGCAGTGACACTCGGTTATGAAATCACATAACAAACCAACTCTGTTACAAGTATATTCCTTGCAATATTATTTTAGTAAAAACAACTCATATACTTTCTGGAGGGGCCTTAAGCTACTCAGTGGCAAGCTACTCAGCCACTCAAGCTACTATGTGACAAGTATTAACACACACCAACTATTTTAGGATGCACTTAGCAAATCGGGGACAGTAAAACCCTATTACACTTTTAAAAAAGACAGCAGTATTTCAAGGTAAGTAATGGACCCTGTGACTATTTGGAAATGCTCTAAGCAGATTCAGGGGAGGCACAAACCAGTGTTGCAAGTATACTTTTCTGAATAGTGGAACACACGTTCATAGAACAGTATGAACCATCATGAACTAAAACTACATTTAGGATAACCTTCAGTTATACTAGGTGAGTAAGCCTCATGTTGTAATACACTATTACAGTTGCTTTTCACATCAGTGGAACACAGATTGAGGTAAGCAATAACTCTTATTTCGAGGGGATTGGGTCCTCCGACGTATTCCATATCTATGACGGGTAATGTCCACAGCTGTGCTGCTTTGGAAAATCTTTGGCGTCTGCGTCCTACGTCGATGCGCCGTCCCCGAGGACCTCCTCCGACGGCCGACGTCACCCGATGTGATAAGTAGGACGCACAACGCCCATAGCCTCAGTTCCGTTTTTTCCGCGAACGTGTTCGCTTCGTGAATCTTGGTACGCCTCGACTCGTTGGAGTTACTGTTTTCTTTCTCGGTTCGTTGAACCTGTTCGTTTTTTTTGTGGCAATGTCTTTTTCATCTTCGACCCCGCGTCCGGGCTTCAAGAACTGCGGGGACTTTGGGTCCAAGATGTCGGTCACAGACTCGCACAACGCCTGCCTCTGGTGCCTCAGGGAGGCCCACGATACGGACGACTGTGTCGACTGCCAGTCGCTCACTGCGAAGGCCTTGCGAGAACGCAAGAAGAAACTGTCGGTAGGTCGGGTGTCTAAGCCCCGGAAGTCGAGGTCTGCGGGGCTTTCGACCAATGACTCGAGGGGTGACTCTCCACGTCGTCGTCGGAAGTCCGGTGGGTCTCCTTCCAGGAGTCGGGTCTCGCCACTCCTCCGCCTCTTCTAGGCATTCCAGGAAGCGCCGGCATAGGTCGCCTTCCCCGTCCTCTTCCGAGGACTCCGCCCGTCGGCAGGTCGCTTATCCCTCCATGCAAGCGACACCGGAGGAATGGGCTTCCTTCGGGAAGCAGATGCTAGCGATTCTGGAATCGCAGGGCACCGGTCCATCTGCGCCTCCGAGTGGGGTCGGTCGGCACCGGTCGAGAGACACCGCCCGTACGCCTTTGGGCTTGGGTGGTCGGCATGGCTCGCGGGAGAGGTCCCGCTCGGACAAGGGTAGCCGTTCTCGCCATGCCCGTTCCAGATCCCGGTCCTCGACGTGCTCGAGACCGCGTGATCCTGTGCCGTCTTCGAAGAAGACGTCGACGGCTGTGGCGCCGAGGTCGTCGACGATTACTCTCGAGGTTCCGTCTTCGAGGGGGTCGTCGACGCTGTCGGCGCCCAGGCTGTCGAGAGACACGCTCGGAGCTCCGGCTTCGAGGACTGTGTCGACGCCACCGATGCTGGAGGCGTTGCAGCTGACGTCGATGCCGATTCGCTCGACGTCAACGCCTTTTCTGTCGACGCCGGCGCCGACTCGCTCGGCGCCCTCGACGCCTTTTCTGTTGACGCCGGCGCCCTCGACGCCTTTCGGGGCGGTGGTGTCGGAGAGGCCCCGTGGCACGGGGTTTGCCCCTAGAAAGGCTATGGCTAAGGTCCGGCACTGCTTTGGTCCGCAGAGGTCTTCCTCTCCCTGCCTGGAGTACATTTCAGAGGGTGATGAAGGCTCTGATGGCGGTCTGGTTCCGGATGAACTTATCTCGGGCCATAGTCAGTTTGATGACCTGAGGCAGTCACTGCATGATGCCAGTGGATTGGACACCTCTCCGGAGGTGGAGTTTTGTCGGCCGGAGCCTGGCACTCATGCCGATTCGTCATATCGGCGCCTTATGTCTCGGGTTACCGAGTACTTGGGTTGGTCGGCTCCCCCAGGGGAGTTCGTTCAGGATGATCTCACGGACATCCTTGATATCGGTCCACACACTGACCCGGTTTTGCGTTTTCATATGGCTTTGCAGAAGGGTGGCGCCGGCTTGGAGAGTCTCCCGGCAGTGGGCAAGTCTTTGTCGCGAAAATACCGTCCAGCCAGTAGCGACCCCTGCTACTTGTCTAGGCACCCCACCCCAGAGAGTTTGGTGGTGCAGGCGGCTATGGCCCCGGCAAAGCAGGCGTCCTATCCTACCATCCCTCCGGATAGGGACGACAAACGTTTTGACGGCTGGGCGAAGAAAGTGTTTTCTTCTGGGGGTATGGCACTTCAGGCGGCCAACTCCATATGTGCCTTGTCTCGTTTCACGCACACTCTGTGGAACTGTGTTGCATTAGCGGCTGATCATATTCCCGAAGGGGACGAACGGGATGGTTTCCTTGCTATGGTTCAGGATGGCAAAGATGCCATGTGTGAGGCCGTTCAGTCGGGTTTGGACTTGGCGGATTGTGTCAGCCGGTCCATGGCGGCGAGCACCGTAATGCGCAGGTTTGCGTGGTTGAGGAAGTCTGGGTTCGCTCCTGATCCTGATATGCAGTCCCGGCTCCTCAACATGCCCTTTGACGGTGAACACCTTTTTGGCAGCAAGGCTGACGAGAGCCTTGAGAGGTTGCAGACCTCCAAAGCTGCAGCGAAGTCGTTGGGCGCTGCAGTTTGACAACCTCCACCTTTTCGTCCTAGGGGACAGCAATGGAGGGGAGGTTCCTTTCGCTATTACTCGTCCTTCAGTAAAGCGAGAGGAGCTAGCAGTCAAAGAGGCCATCGTAAGAGTGCCAGAGGTGGAAACAAAGGTACTCGAGGTGCCAAGGCCGCTCGGGCAGTTGCCTCTTTGCCCTCAGGCAACGCCGCAGCCGCTACCACTCAGTCATGAGGCCAGGTCCCATGGTTCGCTGGTTGGGGGAAGGCTGGCGCAGCATCTTGTAGAGTGGCAAGCCATTACTTCAGATGTGTGGGTTCTGGAGATCATAACCCACGGCTACTGTCTTCCTTTTCGGCAGAGGCCTCACGACAATCCACCAGGGAACCTCTCTTTGAAGAGTCCGGATCCGCTCCTTGCGCAGGAAATTCAAGCCCTGCTGGAGAAAGGCGCCATAGAACTGGTGCCTGTAGCGGAGAGGAACAAGGGATGGTATTCCCCTTATTTTTTTAAACTCCTCAGGAAAGACAAGTTCAAGATGGTGACTCTTTCTCAAGTCCTCCAGGCCCTTCAACTTCAGGACTGGTTGGTGTCTCTCGACCTCAAGGATGCTTACTTCCATGTGCCGATCCATCCCAAGCACAAGAAGTACCTGAGTTTCGCGGTTGGCGACTCGCACTTTCAGTTTCGGGTCCTGCCGTTCGGATTGACCTCCGCCCCGAGGGTTTTCACCAAGCTCATGGTGGTGGTGGCAGCGCATCTCAGGAAAGGGGGGATTCACGTCTACCCCTACCTGGACGATTGGTTGATCAGGGGGAGCTCTCCCGAGCAAGTCCTGGATCATCTGCCACTCCCTTCACAGGCTGGGCTTCTCCCTCAATTTAAAGAAGTCCCATTTGACACCAAAGCAGCGGCTCCAGTACATCGGAGCAGTGCTCGACACGTCCCTGGGGCAGTGTTTTCCTCCACAGGTGAGGGCTCTTCACATTCAGCAGATGGTGCACAAGTTCCAGTTTGCCCAGACTCTCCCAGCGTCCGAGTTCTTGAGACTGCTCGGCCTCATGGCATCCTGCATTCTTCTGGTGCCAGAGGGTCGTCTGCGGATGAGATCTTTGCAGTGGGCGCTCAAGCTCCAGTGGTCTCAGTCCTCTGGCAGGCTGTCGGACCCTGTTCAGGTGCCGCCCTCGGTAGCCCGGGACCTTCTGTGGTGGGCCGTCGAGGGAAATCTGATGAAGGGTGCCCCATTTTGGCTGCCCTGGCCGGAGGTGATGATCGTGACGGACGCATCCCTCACGGGATGGGGAGCTCATGCCAACGAGCTGACAGTCAGCGGTCGTTGGTCTCCGTCGGAGTCCAGACTCCATATCAATCTGTAGGAGCTGTGGGCCGTCAGGCTAGCCCTGAAGGCTTTTCTGCCGACTGTGCACAGGAAGAGTGTCCTGATTCGGACGGACAACACGGTGGCCATGCACTACCTCAACAAAAAGGGGGGGGGGGGCTTGGTCACTTCCGCTGTGCAGGGAGGCGATGCAGCTCGAGTTCTGGGCTATCCAGCAGGAAGTTTCGATCTCGGCAGTTCATCTGGCCGGAGACGACAACGAGACGGCGGATGCTCTGAGCAGGCAGAGCACGATCTCTCACGAGTGGGAGCTGGCTCAGGAGATTCTCCTGGAGATCTCCGCCCTTTGGGGGACCCCTCAAGTGGATCTCTTCGCCTCCAGTGTCAACCGGAAGTGCGAAAGGTTTTGCTTGTGGGAATTTCCTCCAAAAGGAGCCTTAGGAGACGCGTTCGTGGTGGAGTGGTCATTCCCACTGCTGTACGCGTTTCCTCCAGTCCCCGTCATCCCGCAAGTGTTGCGGAGGTTACGGAGGTTCGGTTCCTGGATGATCCTCATTGCTCCGGCTTGAGCCCGGAGGACGTGGTACCCGGACCTTCTAGACTTGTCCATCTGCCCTCCACGTCGTCTTCCCTACCGAGACGATCTGCTCTCACGGGAGTGGGGGTCAGGTTCTCCATCCAGAGGTCAGATCCCTCAATCTTCACGCTTGGCTTCTGAAAGGTTGAGGTATAAGGATTGGGACCTCCCTGAAGACGTGATGGAGGTGTTGCTCTCGGCCAGGTGGCCGGCAACTAAGTCTCTGTACCGTTGCCGTTGGAGAAAGTTCTGCGACTGGTGCAGAGTTCAGAATGTGGATCCTTTTGAATGCGACATTCCCATGGTTTTGTTTTTTTTGCTTTCTTTGGGCCATGGGGGCTTGCAAGTGGCTTGCAAGTGGGGACCATTAAAGGTTACCTGGCGGCGCTGTCCATATTTAAGCGCTCGTCTGAAGAGTGTTCCTATTTTAAGATTCCTTTAATTTCGCAGTTTTTGAAAGGGCTCACTAATGTGTTCACCTTTTTTGGTGCCAGGTTGGGATTTGAACCTTGTTCTTAAGTTTCTTATGGGTGCTCTGTTTGAGCCTTTACATTCTTGCCCTTTGAGGCTCTTGACTCTGAAAACTGTGTTTTTAGTTGCGGTTACCTCCGCTCGCAGAGTGAGTGAGTTACAGGCACTTTCAGTTAAGCCACCCTTCACTGTATTTCACAAGGACAGGGTTGTCCTTAGAGTTCGTCCTTTTCTTCCAAAGGTAGTTTCGGAATTTCATTTGAGCCTGAAGGTTGTTCTTCCGGAGTTCTATCCTCCTCCACATCCTGGTAAGGAAGAGGAGAGGCTCCATAGGCTTGATCCTACGAGAGCGTTGAGCTTTTATATCTCGCGCATGTCCAGGGTCAGAGTGGACGATCAACTTTTCATTGGTTACGCTGGAAAGTGTTTGGGACAAGCTGTGACGATACAGTCTTTGTCTCGTTGGATTATTTTAGCTATCTCCGAGTGTTACCGCTTGGCGGGTAAGGACCCTCCGGCTGGCTTGCGGGCCCATTCTACCAGAGGAGAGTGGCTGCGTCTACTGCCCTGCAGAGGGGAGTTCCTATTCGTCACATCTGTGATGCAGCCACCTGGGCTTCAGTACATACTTTTGTACGTCACTATTCTCTCGATTCCATCAGGGGACAAGATCTGGCCTTTGGCAAGGCAGTTCTCTATTCCGCAATTTGATTGGGCATGCTAAATTTGTATTCTAAATTCTTTCCCACCTCCTTGCTTGGTACTGCTTTGGGAGTCTGTCATAGATATGGAATACGTCGGAGGACCCAATCCCCTCGAAGAACAAGTTACTTTCTTACCTGGTAACGTTCTTTCGATGGGATGGTCCGACGACGTATTCCATATTGCTCCCTCCCTGCCTTCCCCGTTGCAGAATTTTTTTGTTCCGTAAGGCCTCGTGTGTCTGACTGGCAGAAAACTGGTGGCACACGTTCTGGGAAAAAACTATAACTGAGGCTATGGGCGTCGTGCGTCCTACTTAACACATCGGGTGACGTCGGCCGTCGGACGAGGTCCTCGGGGACGGCGCATCAACGTCATCGACGCAGGACGCAGACGCCAAAGCTTTTCCGAAGCAGCACAGCTGTGGACATTACCTGTCATAGATATGTAATACGTCGTCGGACCATCCCATTGAAAGAACGTTACCAGGTAAGAAAGTAACTTGTTCTTTAGGATGGCACAAGTCAGACCTAGGTTAGTTAAATCCACAATACCCTTGCAAATTGCACACAGCTATTCAGGGGAAGTAAAACCCAATGCAGACTTATTCTAGACAGGCTATACAACAGGTCAGGGGAAGCAAGACCCAGTTGGTGAACTGATACGCTTATATTCTAAAAGAAATAGTTAGGTGAAGCTAACATCATTACTTTTGGGAAGAAGGGGACCCAATTCACAGGTGAGTAAAATAACCCTATGTATACTTTCAGAATGGCAAAACACATTCAAATGATACTAAGAACTGTGATTTCTCATATTTCAGAGGGACAGTTACCAACCAACTCTTTCACAAGTAAGTAACTTTTAAACACATGTTATACTTTTCAAGGGAGAGTCCTTTTCTTATCCAGTCCTTTCCTAGTCTATTGCATGATTTCTCTCAGAGGCAGAAGAGGGACCCTAGTGGTCTAGGTGGCAGCTCTAGGCAGGTTGAGATGGGGTTCAGTTGCAGGAAAGGTCAGAGTTCCTGTGGATTTCTCTTCAAAACAAGTAGATCAATTTAAATTTGGTTAGGGTCTAAGGACTTCAGAGAAGACACCCTAGAAGTCTTTCAGCAGTGGGCCTGGGTGAACTGGGTGAGAGGACTCGCAATCACATGAATCACCCCAAAAGCTACACAGGGATCACACAAGGCTTAAGGTAAGTAATATCCAAGCCAACACAGAAGCTCAGTAAAGAAGAAGGGTTTGCAGCAGGACGTCTTCAGGATAGACAGCCAAAAACCCAGTCAAGGAATTCCTTGTCGTGAAGACTGAAGACAGGACACTGCAAGGGAATTTGCAGCAGGGATCAATGGGGAAGGCTCCGGGCAAGAGTTTTTTCACAGCTGGATGTGGCTCTATTGTTGTGGAGCCCTTTTCAGGAGCCAGCAGAAGACTGTATATCGCTGGTCGGATTCTCGTCATTTATCGGGTCCGATACTCTAGTGAGGGGACTTTTTGGACTCAAATCCAGTCTCTGGAGTTCCAGCAGTATGCCACGAAAGTTTCAGCAGGATTGCGGAAGACCGCGCACCGCACATTGGCTAGAGGTCCCATGGTATTGGGGCATTGCAGCCCCGCAAAATCGCAGCACAACTTGGGATGGCACAAAAAGCAGGTCTTCTCTGGGTGGGGCCATTGTTTTTGGGACCCCCAGGTTGATAGAAAGGAAGGGTTACAGCAGGCCTGGTTACTACACAGTAGGCTCTCCTTGCAACTGTAACAAAATGTTAACAGGTAAGTAAGAAAGGAGATGCATTGTATCCCTCCAGCACTCCACATAAGGTGGGATGTGCTGGGCTCACTTATGCAAAATGTAAAGGGGATATAAATTTCTCTTTACTACTTGGGAACAGTAGTTCACCCAAGTATAGGAAAGACTAGGCGGGAGGGAAAACAAATTCCCACTCACCTAGGGACAAGGTAAAATAGTTACCTAATCAAGGCAAAATGGTCTGGGGTCGACACAGGTCAGAAAAATATTACCCAACAGTGGTTGACTCCTGAGTTTCTGCTCCAGGATCCCCTAGTCTTTTATGCAGGAAAACTGGCTGAGCCCAACAATCACCAGACATTCATTAATTCGAACTTGGGGGTGTAGATGTCCAATGGGGACAGCCAGCCTCCCAGCACAAACTGGTTCTAAGCAGGCACACTGCAGGTCAAAGACGAGGAGAGTTCCGGTCACCTCCCCCACTTCCTGTCCTTTCAGGCACTCTGAGAGCCTTGGCAAGCTTTCCAAGGGAAGCCTGCCGAAGACAAATGACCCATTAAGACCTCCCCCAGGCAGGTAGAAGAAGGCTCATGTAAGAACAAGTCCTCATGAACGAGGCTTAAAGTACAGCCACCAGAGAGAATGGTGACCCTAGTGTCCCCTGTTGCAGCTGTGATGACCGCCTGCGACAAATGTCCACAAAATGCCATTCAAAAAGGTACGCTCCCACCACCCTCTCAGATGAACTTGTAATAGTAACTAAAGGTTACTGGAAAAGTGAGAAAAGGGAGACCATGTTTCCCCGCAGCACTCCACATAAGGTGGGGTGTGTTGATCTCACAAAATAAAATACACAAGGAACAAAAGGGTGTCTGCCTGCCCTGGTAACATGTGTTAACACAGGTAAAATAAAAAGGAAACCTCAACAAGCTTTCAGCAACACTGCACAGAAAGTGCTGTGTGCTGCAATAATGAAATGTTGATGCCAGAAAACATGGAGGAAAACATAACTTCCATTAAAAAGTACCAAGAAGAGGTAAAAGATGCTCTCATGGTTAGAGTAAAAGAATGAATGAGTGTGGAAAAAGGATCTTACTCAATCAGAAGACTGTCAAAAAAATCCAGTAGTCCAGCAAAAATGCTGGGGGACTCACAAAGTGGAGAGAAATTCAATCAAGAATGAACCCAACAACCCTCCCCCCCGCCTTCCACACACACCCACACCCGCAGACTAAGGGACAGGAGGATTTAATCAACTCCTTGATGAACCTCTGGTTCCAGTCGGTCTTACCTTCTGAAGAGTCCATCAGCATTCTTATGGTGTGACCCTGACCTATGCTCAATGGTGAAGTCAAAGCCTTGCAGGCTTATGGACCACTTGACCATCTTGGGATGTTCCCCCTTCATCTGCATCAGCCATCTCAGAGATTGGTGGTCAGTTTGAATCCTGAAAGTCGATCCATATAAGTATGATCTAAACTTCTTCAGTGACCACATAATAGCAGAACATTCACTTTCTATTGTTGCCCACCTCTTTTCCCTTTCTTTTAATTTCTGATGATAAAGCAGATGGGGAGCTGTTAGGGGGAATTCTCTCTTTAGGCTGAATTTCCTAACCTAGTGAGTCCCCCAGCAGCTTTGCTGGATTTCTGGAGTTTTTTTTTCCTCCTGCCAAGAGTGAGACTCTTTTTCTCCCACTCTTGGACATGATTCATGGTATTCCTTTGACTGGTAATGTGTTTTATGGGCTATGGGGTCCTTTACTCCATAGGGTCTCATGTGTTTTTCCTATGTGTGTTACACAGCACCCTCCGTGCAGTAACACACGGGTGTCATAGTGACACACCACCATAGACTCCATACCCTGGGACTGACTACTGTCTCCCAGGGCATGTAAAGTCACCATTGGCTTTACTAGTCCCAAATTATTAACAGAAACCAGTACAAACCATCATATTGTGGACGTACTGGTCGATTGCCCCGGGGTCTGTTAGTCGAGGGGGCACGTCTCCGTCCCCCCTGATCGAGTTTTGGCTGGTGGCAGTGGAAACTACTTTTTATATTCGACCGCCAATATTTTCCTATGGGATTTTCCCATTGTTCGAGACTACCAACTTTAATTATTTAATTCTCATAGCCTCGAACATACCGCCGGTTTATTTAATTAATATTAATTCTCCGGTTGGTATTTTTTGCCAAGACTCGATTCTAAAATGGCGGTTGTGTTCTCTTCTGTTACTCCAACCCAAGTCGAGCCCTTTGTTCCACTTTTTGGCGGGCTTCTCCACAGAAGCCTCCAAAAGTGGTGCCACTGTGTCTGGGTACCACAGGAGGTGTGGGGGGGGGGGGTTTAGGCACCCTGGACCGAGTTACCTTGGTAACTCAGGTCGCACTCTTGTGTGATTGGCCCAAGTGGTGAGCCGGCCGGCTCACCACTTAGCATGTTTGAGTGACAGCTAGGCTGAGTGAATGGGGGTTTTCTGCATAAAAGCAGGGCTTTGGGGACTGGAACTCCAGAAGTCGCCACAGGACCTGAGAATCCGACAAGGGAGAAGCTGAGCCGACCTACCACGACGACACCACCGGTTGGAGACCTGCAGAACCGACTCACCACTTCCTGACGACAGAGAAGATCTCCTGGCTGGAGAGGCTTCTTCCCCTGACTGGTGGGCACAACCAGTTTTCCTTTCTTTCTTCGCACCCCAGCCCGGTTTGTGGTTGAACTGCCCGTGCCAAGCACCCCGGCAGCCGGATAGCCACTCACCACTGAACCGCGAATCACCGGACCGCTCCTTGTACCTGAGAAACTCTGCGGCTGGTTTCTTCCCTGGCAGTGCAACGGACTCCTGTCTTCCTCCCCGACGAGATCCTCTCTTCCCCCGGACGAAGCACCGACTTGCACCCGCTGCCAGGAACAACTGCCCCCCCGCTGGAGCGTTCTCACCACTTTAAGGTACCGTGTCCGCCAGGCCTCCCTTTCTAAAGATTGCTACAAGGTAATAATAACTCCTTAACCTTCTGGACTGGGCTGGCCGCCTTGACCCTCTAACCTGTCCCTTTCTGTGGTCCAACTCCTTTTTGAAGCTTTACAAGACCTTTGTGCACTGCAACCGTATGACCTTGGACACATTTCGTTTGGATCCTCTGAAAGTGGATCTGGCCTCTTGAACTCTAACCTCACGGTTTTACTTTGCCTTCCTCCCTTGTTGTGTTCTTGAAAAAGTGTTGGGATCTGCTCAATTTGTTATCTGCTTTTCTCCCCCTTTGTAAAACGAACTATTAGAGTGCCATCTACGTTAAGCGCTCACCGCTGTCTGAAAATAAGTGGGGCTTTACTTAAGACTTGTCTAATATTCTTTTAAGGGAGTGTATATCTTTTAGTGACCGTGTTTTTGAATTGCTTACTATTAGTGCATGTGTGTTTTCCTAGATGTGGTTTTTAAATAAATAATTATATCTCTTTTACACCAAGCCCTGGTCATTGTTTACTTGTTTTATTGTGTTCTCTTGACCTATTGTGAATACTCTGTATACTGCCTAACTCTTCTTGAGGGAAGTCTGACTGCTCAGCCACAGCTACCATGTGAATCTGTGTGGTACAGACTGCTACCAAGTGGGTTTACTGCCAAACACCTGTAGTCCTAAATCTTTTGCAGTGGTCCCAGAGGGAACTGCACAGGTTTCTGCCTAACAGGCGCTCCCTGCCTTTGTCATCCATCTGACTCAAGACTGCCCCAATTCCTGTATTGGATGCATCAGTATGTACAAGGAAGGGTTGAGAGTAATCAGGGGCTCTTGACACTGGATCTTTGCAAAGGGCATCTTTCAGCCCCTGGAAGGCTTTCTGGCATTCTTCTGTCCATTTCACCTTCTTAGGGTACTTTGGAGAAGAAATGGTGTTCAAGAGGACTGCTATAGTCCCATAGTCTGCTATGAAATTCCTGTAATTTCCAGTGAGACCTAAAAAGGCTCTCACTTGTGTTTGAATAGTAGGTGTCTCCCACTCTTGTACAGCCTGTACTTTACTATGTAAGGGCTTTATTTCACCCCCTCCTACCTTGTGTCCAAGGTAGACCACTTTAGTCTGACCAACTTGGCCCTTGCTTGCTTTGATGGTCAGATTGGCCTGTTGAAGAGCCTGCAACACCTGTGCAAGAAGTGAAAGATGTTCTTCCCAAGTGGGACTGAACACTGCTATTGTTAAGCAGATTTTTTCATTGTTATGCCGGCATCTCCTTTAGCTGTAATGCCCTGTAGGGAAGGTATAGTATCACAAGTATGACACTGAAACAATGGTATTTGAAAAATACTTTTGTAGTTTCTGGGGTTGGAAAACTCAAATAATAAATAATACAGTCCATCTAATTAAAATGGCCTATGCTAACAAAACCTAATGCCTGCCCTATCTCTTGTACAAAAAGTGTATAACGGGAAATGTATGCAAAGGAAAAAACAGTGTTCAAATTAATAAAGGTAGCGAAATCGGCTCTCCTCCCCACGTGAGACCACACAGAGTAAGGCGGTCCCTGTAGGCAGGATGACAAACTCTGGCTCGGATTTTCAGCATACTAAACAGTTCCAAAACCTGGATCCAGGTCCGCTTGGCCTTCCACATTAAAGGCTCTCATTCAGACCTCCAAATAATGTTTCCGCACAAGGTTTACGTAGGTCCCCCTCTGTCGGGCTCGGATCTCTTCAAACACAGTTCACATGGGTCCCCCTCTGTAGGGCTCAGACCTCTTCAAACATAAAGTTCACGTAGGTCCCCCTCTGTCGGGTTCAGACTTCTTCATTACAAAGTTCAATAAAACCTGCAAAGGGGCTCCCTTTCCCAAATTTATTACACTTTGGGTCTTCCTCAACCGGGCTCAGACCACTTTCAGGTGTCAAAGAGTTTCACATTTGCGTGGCTTTCTTTACAGTCCTCTGCAGGACCACTGTGACTAAAAGATAAAGATTTCAACTTCCACTCTCCCCTTCTCTAGGAGGTAATTCTGCTTACTTTGCTTTTTCAATTAATTCGCTTTATCCTTACAAACAATGTACCTTTCACAAAGACTTTCGAGTGGGCTACTTCCTTTCGCCTGACCACTCTGTTACTCAGTATCACTGATTCCACAGCAGTTCATTCACAGGTCTGCCTTTACTTGCGTCTCATCCACACGCATACAGCCTTCACTTACGATATAGTGTTGCCAATTCAAACTTTCTTTAACATACACCAGTCTCTCGGGTCGCTTGCCAACTCACCGGCTGTGTGTTTCTTTCTTAGTTTTACGATTTCCAATTCCTGAGGTTAGTGCCACAGGCTTGGCCTCGCCTCCCCAACTCTGCCGTTCACTCGGTAGGATTGCTGGCGTCCTTGAAACACAATGCAGTCTTCAGTTGTGGGATCTGGCCTTCTCCAAGTGTCATTCACGGCCTGTCGGAGGCAGCAATATCCAGTAGGGAACTCTTGGGGTTTTTGACCCACTGCTCTCGTCGCTTGGTCCGTTGCTCTGCTCAAGTAGGTTTTCCTTCACTGCTGCGTGTACTCATGTTACGCCTTTCTCAGATTGTGTCTTTAGATGTTGCCTTTTATCCATGTGAGGAGAGCTAATTGGTATCAGGTGTATGCACTTCAAGTCAAGTGCCTGAATTCGCCTGACCCGATTAACTGGACATGTCCAGTACGATGTATGAGAGTTAGTTTTGTAACTCTGTCACCCTCTTCCTCTGCCCAGTGTTTGTGTAAAAAGGTGGTGGGGGAAGCTGGGACCTCATAGAATCCTACAAAATAGGAAGGGGTAGATGAACAAAAAAGGGGGGGAATACTATGTCTCACCATCGGCTGTCGTCCCCCCCACTCACCGAAGACCCCTCACACAGGTGATGCTCCCACAGCGGGCCACCCCCAGGAACTGGATCCAAAAACGATGGCCGTGTACTGGCCACTTGGATGACAAGTCCCTGAGGACTAGCGGGTGAGACACCTTTTCGTTTCTCACAGGTCCCCAGCACTTTTTGCTGGACTTGTGGGGTTTCTGTCTGTTTCTGCGTGAATAGGAACATTTTCCCCCCACCCACGCATTCTTTTACTCTGGTTATGGGAGTCCTGTTTGTGTCACTCCTTACTTTATCTTTGGAGTCATGCTTTCCTCCAACTTGTTAGGCATCTGAAATTTACGTTTGCAGCGCACAGCACTTTCTGTGCAGTGTTGCTGGGGAGCCCCATGGGCTTCTCTTTCTATATTATTTTATTCTCCTTGTAGATCACATGTTCCCAAGGGTAGGGGGATACTTTTGATCCTTTCTACATTTGTATATTGTGAGATCAGCACACACCACCTTAGTGAAGTGCTGAGGGGTTACACTCTATCCCCTTTCTCACTACTTCTGTAACAGTTCTGTTACAGTGACAAGCATACCTGTACCTGAATGGCCGGTGGCAGTGAACATGTTCTCCCAACTTTTGTGGAATGTTTACTTGCAGGCTGTGCTTGCAGCCGCTTTAATACGCAGAAGGGTCACCATTGACCCAAAATGGTGACTATTTTCTTTGTTTGCCATTTCTTGTTTGCTTGTCCTTTCTTGGTCCTTAATGTGCATTGCTGGGTGGGGGAGGTCCTGGTTTGACTTTTGTGTTCAGCAGGAGTCCTTTGAGGAGCCCGGCCAGGCTCCAGAGTGTGTGTGAGGACAGGAAGCAGGGAAGGATCCCAAATCTCTGCTGTCTGTCTTCTCGCATGCCTGCCTAGAACCAGTTCCAACTGGGAGGTGGGCTCTCCTGAAAGAACAGCCACCCCACAAAGTTTAAATGTGGCATGAATGCTGATTGGCTGGGTTCCTGGATAAGAAGCTGGATTCTTGATGCAGAGACAGTCAACCAAAAACAAAATCTGAAGAGGAAGAGAGGAGAAGATGATTGCAGCTACTTCCAACATGCCTGCTGAGTGACCGCTGCTGTACTGACCCTTTCTTCCATGCGGCAGAGGTGCTCTGAGGAGGACGACTCCTTCCTTTCGGCTGGTGGGAACTATCAGCCTTGAGACAACCTGCATTTTGAGCCATCCCACGACGACCTGCGACCTTCCTGGGCTGCAAACTGCCAATACCCTGGGACCGTTGACCATCGTGCAGTGCCTCCCCTTCAGAAGATCGAATCCTCCTGAATCTTTGGACTCTTTCCGGACCTCCAGAGGCAAGATTCCACTCCTTGAAGTCCACTCACCAGAGTGCTCGACAGAGAAAGCTAGGCAAATCGACTGGGCAGCAACTGTTCTTCATCTGGTGTCTTGAGGGGTGCCAAAATCACAGAGCTGCGAGAAGCCACAAAGAATCCTTTGCTGGGATGCTTTCTGCTCGACTGCTGCTGCGAAATCCTTTCCAGGGTCCTTTCTTTCATCAGAAGACTTCGGTGACCGGGTCCTGTAGCTGCTGCATCATGAGGGTGTCCGCCTTCATCTTCTTCAATGCTGAGGTACTGTGAGACTCAAGGTAATACTGACCCAAAGTCGTTCTGCTGCTGCTGTGTTGCTGAAGTGGTATTTCATTTATTTGTGTGTTCGCCCATACACGTTCCCCCAGGCCTAACACTGGTGTGCATTCAAGGAGCCTTCTACGAAGTCCCTGAACCTTTTTAACCTACAGAAAGCTTAGTACTTACTTGTTACAGAAGACTCCTCAGGAACTCTTTCCAGTCTTGTGCCTTATACTGTTCTGCCTAAAATAGGCCACTGATGCCCAGTGTCGCTTTCTGACTCCGAGACAATCTCATACCTACATAGGGAAGTTTTGCTAAAGCCTACGGCCTCTTTAAAGAAAGTATTACAAGTGTTGAAAAGTGCTTTCCTGCTGATGTTGGGCTTGTAACTTCATTTTATTCCTGAAACAGAATATTCTACAAAGTTTACTACAAAGTGGTTTTTACTTACCTTGAATTACATACTGCCATTCTATAAGTCTTTTACACTGTGGTTTACTTACCAGAAATATTGCATTGGCTTTCTGTTGGCTAATTTACTCCTACGTCCCATCCCCTTTCCTCCATACTTATGGGACATCTCTCCGTCCTGTAGGGCGGGACCAAAGCACTTTGTAAAAAGCATCCACATTTTTTTTTTTTCAAAAATGTGTCCTTCCTCTTTCTTGCGTGGGGCCTGGCATGCGGCCGTAACCCCGCCCACCTTGGCTCCGCCCCGCGCATCGCCCATCAGTCCTTTTCTCTGCTCATTCGGGACTGGATGCACTTGCATCCTCGGAAGATTTTCTTCCCTTTTTTCCTCTCTGGCTCTCACTAGGGATCGTGTACTAGGCTGTCTGTCGTTCAAACTAGACTTTCCAGATTGTTCATCGTGTCACCGATGATTCGCGAGGGCGGATCCCCATCCTCTTTGTTTAGAGTGTTTGGGTCTGGATCACCGTTGGGACTGTTTTTTACTGCGACTCCTTTTCGGTCCGGCACTTCAACGTCGGTTGGAGCGGTGGGAGGAGGTGTTCCGACGAAATCCTCCTTCGCATTTTCAGGCGTTCATCGACAAAAAGAAGAAACGCCCGGTAAGTTCTTTACTTTTCAGAGCACCGCGACCGGGGGATACCTTTCCAGGTTCCTCCCGGGCCAGGAGGAGCGTTGATCACTCCGTCACCGGGGATTGCCCTGAGGTGCCCGTTGGGCCTAATAATTGTAACAGAGTTTTCTCCGAGGGTCTCCGTAAGGGGCCTGTGGATACCGGAGCACGCTCCGAGGCCCCTCCTGTGGGGGCTGTTTGTAGACCCCGTTCTACTGAGTCATGGGGTACCAGAGCTCGCTCTGAGGCCTCTCTATCGGCTTGCCTCAAGAATAAGACCGGGTGCGCCCCAAGGCCTTGGTTGGGTTTGGTGTCACCGAACGGATGTTCGAGGCCCGCGCGGATAAGGTTGTTACCGGACCTGGGTCCGAGGTCCCTCGTACAGAGTCTAAAGCTACCAACATTTCTGAGAAGCCTGACAAGGCCTTATCGGTGAAGGCTGTTTCTCACCGTTCCCGCTCTTGCGGCGACACCAGATCTGTTGAGGGGGCAAAGAAGGAAAGTTCTTCTTTTACCGGCAGTGCCGAGGTCCTTCCTGGGAAGGCTAATTTGGCGGTTGGTATGTCGCAGAAACATTCCAGGCCTCATAGTACCGGCTCTGCCGAGGTTCCTTATGTTAAGGCTAAAGTTAAGACCCCTGATCCATCGACGGGGACCCCTGCCTCACTTCCTCACATGCAGCAGTTCCCCTCAGGTGATGACAAAATGGCGCCCGTTCCCGCCACGGCCTTGGTGGCCATTTTGGGTGCTACCCCTACAACTAAGCCATTGGCCTCAGGTGTACGGCTTTGTTCCGTGGATGAACATAGAGTTCCATTTGCGCATCCTTATCGGCCAGTTTATGATTGGAACGCCCGGATGCCCCTTCCGCACAATGTTTCATTGGCTGCGGGGTCGGCACCTTTGATTTATGTGGATACGTCGGTGGAGGGGTCGGTGTGGCACCCTTCCCCGTTATGTCCCTGGAATTATCCTCCTCATGAGAGGCCTCCTCAGGTTCCAAAGCAGTCCCCGGAGGATGCCTTTTTCGGTAAATTTCAAACGCTCATGCGTACCGACCCCATGAGGGAATATTTCAAAGGGCTTTTTAGGGAGATATGTCAGCCCGCGCCTCAGGCTCCACCCGTTCCTCCGGTGGTTCCGCCGGCACCTCCCTTGCCTACGGTGCCTTCCCCGACTCTTCCGCCTTTGCCCTCATTGTCCCCCTGGACACGGCTCAGCAGGATCCTGACCTGTCGGATGATGCGCAAGGTGATCAGGACAACGAGGACCTGCCCCGCTCTATTAGAGCTTTTCATGACCAGGTACTGGACATGATGTGCTTCTTAGATGTTCCAGTGCCCGAGGCACCCGCTCCGCAGGAGGGCGTGCTTTCTGGGGCGTTCACCCTGTCTCTTTTGGAGCGTACCGGCCTGTTCTTGCAGGACGACGTTCTGGCCGAAGTCTGCAGGGTCTGGGAAAAGCCACACTCTGGACTTTTCGTCAATAAGAAAATTGACGCGCGATACAGGCTGCATTCTTCGGAAGAGGTGGCCCTGTCGTCTTGTCCGCCCCCCTCCTCCACAGTGGTGGCTGCGTCCACTTTGCAGACCAGGCCTGCAGCATCCTCTTCCACAACGGCTACTCAGGTTCTGGGAAAGGAGGATAAGCTCCGTGACTCCCTTGGGAGGAAAATATTCGCCAACTCGGCCTTGCAGTTCAGGGAGGCCAATGCCGAACTGGTGTTAGAGGGGGCTAATATGCGGATGTGGAAAGGTCTGTCGGAGTTTGAGGAGTTCATCCTGGTCGAGAAGCTGGAAGACTTTAAGGCGGGATTATCCAACACTGGGGTCTTGGCCCAGGATCTCCTGGAGGCTGCGGCTCATCACGTAAACACCTCGGCTCGGGGCCTTATGCTGGGGGTTGATGCCTCACGGCAGGCATGGCTGCATGCCACTAAATTCTCAAAAGAAGTGCAGGACAAGGTGTTGGACCTTCCGTTCGATGGTAAGGAGCTCTTTCATTCTACAACAGATGTAGAGCTCACCAAGACGAAGGATAGCACTCAGACAGCTAAATCCTTGTCGGTCCTTGTTAAGACCCCTCTCAAAACCCAGAGACTGTTGTCGCAAAGCCGACCCTCCTCTGGCTTTAGGGGCTTTCTTGACCGGAAATCTCGCAGAGTGGATACCCCTTTGGGGAATAACCGCCGTAGGCAACAACAGACTCGGTTTTTCTCCCGCTCCTCAGCCTCCTCCTTAGGTTCAGGTGGCAACACCACCGAAAAACCTACAAAATTAGGGTTCTCCGCGCTCGCACAAGACCCCTGTGGGAGGACGCATTGCGTCTCATTGGTAGGCGTGGCAGACCATCACCGAAGACAGATGGGTCTTGTCAGTCGCTCGGGCGGCTTCCGCTTACCCCTACCCTCTACCCCACCCTTCAACCCTCCTTTTCAGCTGTCGGGCTCGCCCTGCCTCAAAGCCGAGTTTCAGAAACTTCTGGACCTCAGAGCTGTGGAACCCGTTCCCCCTCGGGGAATGAGGAGAAGGCTTCTACTCCCGGCTGTTTACGGTGCCCAAACCCAAACAGGCTGGCCTGCAAACCATCCTAGACCTTTCCCAGTTCAATCTTTTCCTACCCCAAGAGAAATTCACGATGATCACGCCCAGCCATGTACGGTCCTCCTTGCAGATGGGCGATTGGCTCAGTGTGGTGGATCTTCAGGATACGTACATGCATATTCTGATTTGGAATCCACACAGGAGATAGCTCCATTTCTCTTTGGGAGAGGAGCACTTCCAGTTTCGAGTGCTTCCTTTTGGTCTCAGCTCGGCGCCGCATGTCGGTGATTGCGGCCTATCTTCGTCTGCAGGGTATCCATGTGTATCCGTATTTGGACGACTGGCTCTGACGCAGCCCTTGTCCGTTGAAAGCAGTGGGCAATCTTCAGTGTCTCCTTCAGCTCCTGTTCCAACTTGGGCTGTCGGTGAACTGGTGGAAATCTTCCATGACGGTCTCGCAGGACTTGATTTTCCTGGGTTTTCGCTGGAACACGATCGACTGCAGAATATACCTGACCGGGGACAGGATGGCGGATCTGTTAGCCACGTGTCAGATGAGGCTTCTGGACCTCATGGCCTTGTGCGTGTTGGCTCTTCCTCTTGCTTGTTTCAAGATGAGACGAACCCAGATGGCTCTTCGGAGTTCTTGGCGTCAGGCTGTGGACCCGGATTCCAAGCTGATAATGATTCCGGCTTCCGTGAGAGTGGACCTGGAATGGTGGTCATCTCTCAGCAACCTGTCGGTGGGTGCGGGGTTTCAGGACCCAGCCCCTATGGTGACGATCACGACGGACTCCTCCCTCCTGTCCTGGGGTGGGGTGCGACGTTAGATCCTCTTCAGGTTTCGGATCTCTGACCGCCTCAGGACAAGCTCCTCCACATAAATCATTTAGAGCTTCTGGTGATCTTCCTAGCGCTCAGGGCGTTCAGACCAATCATAGCCAACAAGGTGGTCCGCATACGCATGGACAATCTGGCGTCGATGTATTACATCAACAAGCAAGGGGGAACCAAGTCTCCCCTTCTCGTGGACCTGTCCATCCAGATTTGGGAGTGGGCTGTGCTTCATGGTGTTGTGCTTCATCCCGGGCCAGCTGAATATCACAGTGGATGCCCTCAGCCGGCGGACAGTGGTCAGCTACAAGTGGGAGTTGAAGGCGGAGGTCCTCTCATGGATTTTCTTGCGTTGGGGCACACCGGAGGTGGACCTCTTCGCTACGGCGGTAAACAAGAAGATTCCTCAGTATGCCTCCACAGGGGGGCTGGGAGCCTCCTCTCTGGGGGATGCTCTCGAGATTTCATGGCACAACATGAGAGCTTACGCCTTCCCGCCTCTGCCTCTAGTCCATCGAGCAATTTGGAAGCTGAAGAACTCGGTGAACTGTTCCCTTCTATTCATAGCCCTGTGGTGGCCAGCCAGGTTTTGGTTCTCAGAACTTCAACACCTGTCGGTGTATCCGCCGATCGGGTTACCAGTGATCCCTGATCTTCTTCATCAGGGGGAACAGCAGATGTGGCACCCTTCCCCACAATCGCTCAGCTTGGCGGCATGGTGCCTGAGTTCAATTCTTTAGAACATCTTAACTTGTCTGCGGATAACATGCGTATTATCCAGGCAGCCAGCAAACCCTCGACAGTTGGACCCAAAGGGGGGCTACGATTGACACAATGCTGTCCTTGTTTATTTGTTTATTTATTGTGTGCGCCGGACCCTGAGGTAACAGGGCGCATGTGAAAAGAAGGCTTACAGCTTAGTTACAGAAGTTACAATTTTACAGGGCATGGTAAAAACAATTTTCTTAGGCTCAACAGGATGAGTGTAAGGCAGTACATGTGCAAACAGTATATAGACAACAGGTCATCAAATAGCTGACGTTACATAATGGCAAATCAATATCAGATACATTACATACAGGTAAACTAAGTACGTACGTGGGGAGAATGTGGGTTACATATCACTCTCAGTAAACCATTTTATTGTGTTTTTTATGAATTTGTAGAACGTTTGGTCAGATCTAAGTGCGAGAGGTAGGGAGTTCCACAATTGAGCTGCCCTAACTGGGAAGCTGGACCCTCCAATGGTGGACAGTTTAAATCTGGGCACTAGAAGGCAGTTGGGGCGGACTGTTCTTGTTGGTCTAATGGAGTTTTTTTCTGGTAAATCATTCTGTTAGGTAACGAGGGGCTTTATTGTTTAAACATTTGTAGATGAGAGAGGCGGATTTAAGGTTAATTGTTTCCTGGATGGAGAGCCATTTATGTTTCCGTCTAAATTCAGAAATATGTGCTCTTCTGGGAATGCTTAGGGCAGCCCTAAGTGCATTGTTTTGGAGCACTTGTATTCTATTGATGATTTCTTTGTTTGCCCCTATGTAGAGGGCATTACAATAATCTAGTTTTGATACGATGAGGGCTCTGGATAGGATTAGGCAACTGTCATCTGATAGGAATTGTTTCCTGGCTCGTATTAATTTACATGTATAGGCCGTGGATGAGGCCAGGAAATTCACCTGTTTGGTGAAGGATAGGGTCGAGTCGAGGTAGAAACCTAGGGTTTTTACTTCTCTGGCGACCTTGATAGTGTTCCCATCGATAATAAATGCTGAATAATTTGAGTCGAGTTTTGCGATGCGAGCTGCAGTGCCCAGGATGAGCTCCGTTTTATCATCGTTCAAACATAGGCCATGGTTGCCCATCCATGCTTGAACAATGCTGTAGACTCTGTTCACCAGAGCCAGATCTTCCACATAATCCCCAGCGAGTGGTAGGAGAATCTGGGTATTGTCTGCGTAGTTGGTGTAGGTGATACCCAGATTGTCAAGATCGTCGAAGAGTGGCTTGGCGAAGATGTTGTAGAGTGTTGGCCAGAAGCATGATCCCTGGGGCACTCCACAGGTAATGGGTATCGGGTCTGCTGCCGCTGAGGGGGAGAACACCCTCATAGCCCTGTCACTGAGGAATCACTGTATCCAGACTGTAGCCTCCCCTGAGAAGTGGGCCGCTGAGTCCAAGTGAGTACATAGGACTCTATGGTCCACCTGGTCGAAGGCGGCTGAGAGGTCTAGTAGGAGGAGGAGTGCTAATTTTCCTTTGTCTCGGAGTCAGTCTATTTGGGCCTTTAAATCGAGAAGGGCAGTCTCTGTGCCATGTTGAGGTCGGAAACCAGATTGGCGAGCGCCAAGGAGATGGTTTACCTCAAGGAAGTTCTGAATTTGGGTGTATGCTACCTTAGTCTAGTATTTTTAGTAAGAATGGCACCGTGGTGATGGGCCTGTAATTAGTGGGAATGTTGGGGTCCAGTGTTTGTTTTTTCAGAAGGGGGAGTACCCAGGATTCCTTTAGGTTGCGCGGGATGGTGCCAGTGGTGAAGGAGGCATTAATAAGTTTGGTGACGAAGGGAGCGAAATCTCTTGCAGCGTCCTTGATCAGTTGTGCTGGGCATTGGTCGCCTTTGCAATTGGATGGTTTAAGTGTGAGAATGGTTTTCTCTACCTCGATGACTGAGACCTTCGAGAAGTTGAATTGGGTGGAATCTTTGGGTTTCGATGTAGAAGTTTTGTTCAGTGGAATTTGGGTTTGGGCTGATAGTGAAGCTTCCTTTAGAGCAATTTTAGTTTGGAGGTTAGCCACTTTGTTGGTTAGTGCCAACTGAATGTCTGTACACCAAGTTTTGTCTTTAATAGAGTCATCCTGTACTGCAATTGGGGTTTCCAATTCTTTTAGAATGGAAAAGAGCTCCTTCATACTGGAGTTGGATTGGGTAATCCTGTTATTATACGTTTCTTGTTTGGCCAAGATTATATCCTTTTTGTATTGCGTTGAGATATTTATTAGATTGGTTTTATTTTCTGCAGTAAGGTGTAGGTTCCATACCGTTTCGCATTTTCTTTTCTGTAATCTCAGGTTTTTTAGGTGGGGTGTATACCAAGAGTTAAAATGCTTTTTTGGTTTACTATTCCTAAGTTTAAGCGGAGCAATGCTGTCGAGAGCAGTGGTCATATCATTATTGAATTCCTCCACTAGAGAGCCTGGGTCAGTATGGTCTGGTAAGGAATTAAGAATAGGTAGGATATGGGGCAGGATATTGTTTGCTGTGATATTTTTCTTATTTCTAGTTAATGTAGGTGCGGCGAAGTGGGGTGTTTGTGCAGTAGGTCTTTTAGTATTAAGAGTAAAGGAGATTAGGTGGTGGTCAGTCCATATTTGGGGGGAGATGGATGTAATGGAGAGGTTGCAATTGTGACTGGCAATCCAATCGAGGGTTCTCCCTTTTGTGTGGGTGGGCATATTCACTTTCTGTGTGAAACCTAGTTCTGTTAGAATGTTGGTTACAAAGTCGCCTGGTGATCATTGATATCATTGTGCCCTAGGTTAAAGTCTCCTAGCACTAGGGTTTGTGAGGAGTTTTTTCGCTTCTCTGAAATAATAGTGGTAATATCTTCATTGAAGGTACTGATGGGGCCTGGGGGTCTGTAGAGGAGATGGATATTTAATGTTTGAGAGTTGGCGGTGGGTAGTTTAATGGAGAGAGACACGCAAGATTTAAGGTTAGGTGTAGAGGTGATTCTCATGGAGAGATTAGTTTTGGCGATGATCTCTATTCCTCCACCTCGTGCATCTAGTCTGTCAGCTCTAAGGATGGTGTAGTTGTCTGGGACTGCCAGCGTTAGTGCTGGGCCTGCTGCCTTATGGAGCCAGGTTTCAGTAATGGCAATGAAGTCAAGGTCATTTCCCAGGATAGTGTCTGCTATGTCAGTAGCATGAGCGACTAAAGATCTAGCATTGATTAATGCGCCTTTAAGGTCCGGTTCTAGCTGTAGTATAGGGCGCAGGTTAGCGGTGGCAGGTTGGTTGGTAGTGGGCTTATTTCTTTTAGGGTGGGGTTTAAGGCTAGGAGGAACAGTGGTTTTCAAAGGGGGAAATAGTTTGGGCCGAAGGTGATCCAGGTTAATGATATATTTATTAACAGGTTCGAATATTTTGGGTAGTCGTGCACGGAGTCTGTAGTTTCTCTGTGCTGTGTTACAAGGGGATTTAGAGATAAGTTGCATATGAGAGGTTTCTACGCCCTCTGGGGGCAATATGGGGGACATGGTGCTATTGACAGTAATAATAAATAGAGCTGTCAAGTTAATGATTGTGGCCCGATAGATTGGAGTTGGCAAGTAATAGAACATAGTGTTATAGGCGAGTGACACAGGGAGCAGACTCAGCCAGTCGAGCTAGTGCCTACTATTACATGCATCAATCAAAAATTGGTCAACAAAGGGCTGAATGCAGCACTAGGATGTTAGGCAGCATAGGGCTAAATGCAACTATCTAATAATGGGCAAATGTTAGGCAGAAACCTGTACAGTTCCCTTAGGGACCACTGCAAAAAGTTTAAGACTAAAGGAGTTAGCAGTAAACCCAATTGGTAGCAGTCTGTACCACCCAGATTTACCTGGTAGCTGTGGCTGAGCAGTCAGACTTCTCTCAAGAAGAGTTAGGCAGTATACAGGGCATACACAATAGGGCAGGTAAATACAGTAGAACAAGCAAACACTGACCAGAGCTTTGGTGTAAAAGATATATAATTATTTATTTAAAAACACATCTATAAAAACACACTGGCACTAATATCAAGCAATTTCAAAAACACAGTTACTAAAGTATATACACTCCCTTCGCAGAATATTAGACAAGTCTTAAGTAAAGCACCACTTATTTTCAGACAGCGGTGAGCGCTTAACGCCGATGGCACTCTAATTAATTAATTCGGTTAAAAGGGCGAGAAAGGCAGAGCATAAATTGAAACAGATCCCAACACTTTCAAAATAACACAGCAAGAGAGGAAGGCAGAATAAAACTGTGAAGTTAGAGTTCCAGAAAGCCGGATCCATTTTAAGAGGATCAGAACGAAATGTGTCCAAGGTCACACGGTTGAAAAGTGCATAAAAGTCTCAAAGGTTCAGAAAGGAGTTGGACCAAAAGAAAGGGACCAGTTAGATGGTCGAGACCAGCCCAGTCTAGTAGGTTAAGGATTTACTGTCACCTTGTAGCAATCTATAGAAAGGGAGGCTAGGCGGACACAGTACCTTGAAATGGTGAAAACACTCCAGCGGGGGCAGTTGTTCCTGACAGCGGTGGCGAGTCGGTGCTTCGTCCAGCAGAAGAGAAGATCTCGTCGGGGAGGAAAGCAGAAGGTCGTTGTACTGCCAGGGAAGAAACCAGCCGCGGAGGTTCTCGATTCAAAGGAGCGGTCCTTTTATTTGCGGTTCAGTGGTAAGTGGCTATCCGGTTGCCGGGGTGCTTGGCACGGGCAATTCGACCACTAGACGTCCTGGTAGGCGAAAAGGAAAGCAAACTGGTTGTCCCCACCAGCTCAAGGGGAAGAGACTCTCCGGCAAGAAGATCTCCTCTGTCGTCGGGAAGTGGCGAGACGGTTCAGCAGGGCTCCACCGTTGGTGTCGTCGTTGCAGGTCGGCTCAGCTTCTCCCTCTTCGGATTTTCAGGTCCTGTGGCGACTTCTGAAGTTCCAGTCCCAAAAGCCCTGCTTTTATGAAAGAAACCCCCATTCATTCAGCCTAGCTGTCAATCAAACATGCTAAGTGGTGAGCCGGCCGGCTCACCACTTGGGCCAATCACACGAGTGCGACTTGAGTTGCTTAGGCAACTCAGTCCAGGGTGCCTAAACCCCCTCCAATACCCCCTGTGGTACCCAGACAGAGTGGCACCACTTTTGGAGGCTTCTATGGAGAAGCCCGCCAAAAAGTGGAACAAAGGGCTCGACTTGGGTTGGAGTCACAGAAGAGAACACAAACGCCATTTTAGAATCGAGTTCTGGCAAAAAATACCAACCGGTGAATTAATATTAAATAAATAACCCGGCGGTATGTTCGAGGCTATAGGAATTAAATAATTAAAGTTGGTAGCCTCGAACAATGGGAAAATCCCATAGAGATATATTCACGGTCGAATATAAAAAGTAGTATCCACTGCCACCAGCCAAAACTCGACCAGGGGGGACGGAGACGTGCCCCCTCGAATAACAGACCCCGGGCCAATCGAATTGCCCCGACCAGTACGTCCACAATATGATGGTTTGTACTGGTTTCTGTTCATAATTTGGGAATAGTAAAGCCAATGGTGACTTTACATGCCCTGGGAGACAGTAGTCAGTCCCAGGGTATGGTGTCTGTTTGGGGGTCGCTACGACACCCCTGTGTTACTGCACTGAGGGTGCTGTGTAACACACGTAGTAAAAACACATGAGACCCTATGGAGTAAAAGACCCCATAGCCCATAAAACACATTAACAGTCAAATGAACCCCTCAAATCATGTCCAAGAGTGTGAGGAAAAGAGTCTCACTCTTGGCAGGAGAAAAAAACAAACTCCAGAAATCCAGCAAAGCTGCTGGGGGACTCACTAGGTTAGGAAATTCAGCCTAAACAGAGAATTCTCCCTAACAGCAAAAAAGGCTAATGCAACATTCAAGTATTAGGCAGCATAGGGCTAAATGCAACTATCTAATATTGGGCAAAAAAGGCTAATGCAACATTCAAGTATTAGGCAGCATAGGGCTAAATGCAACTATCTAATATTGGGCAAAAAAGGCTAATGCAACATTCAAGTATTAGGCAGCATAGGGCTAAATGCAACTATCTAATATTGGGCAAAAAAGGCTAATGCAACATTCAAGTATTAGGCAGCATAGGGCTAAATGCAACTATCTAATATTGGGCAAAAAAGGCTAATGCAACATTCAAGTATTAGGCAGCATAGGGCTAAATGCAACTATCTAACATTGCGCAAAAAAGGCTAATGCAACAGCCCGTCGTATCGTTCCTAGCAGAGTTGGGTGTTCACGTTCTGTCATGCAGAACTTACCTTTCAGCACTCTCCGCTTATCTTTCTACGGACCAATGTTCTTACTCTCTGTGTAATCCAGTGGTTAAGAGGCATTTTGCAGGCTTGACACGCCTCTACCCTCCAATTCGTAGTCCACACCCGCCGTGGTATCTAAATGTAGTCCTGGCGGTGTTGTGCCATAAGCCTTTTGAACCAATGGCCACGGTGGACCTCAAGTACCTATCCTAAAAGTGTCCTTTTTGGTCGCCGTTACATCAGCGAGGCGGGTGAGTGAGCTCCTGGCCTTGTCGGTGGAGCATCCCTTTTTGGTCTTTCACAAGGATAAGGCAGTCCTACTGACGAATCCTGCTTACCTGCCGAAGGTGGTAACTGAATTCCATCTGTATCAGTCAATCTCCCTGCCGGTCTTTTTTCCGAACTCTACCTCAGAGGCAGAAAGGGTTCTGCATTGTCTCGATGTCAGGAGGGCTCTTAAGTTCTATCTGGACAGAACCTACGAGCTTAGGAGTTCTTCTCAACTGTTTGTGACTTTTGGTAACCCTCAGGGTAAGGGGGCGTCTAAGGCGACTATTTCTCGGTGGATCGCCGCCTGCTATACGGAGTCTTTCACCGTCCAAGGGCTGAAGTCTCCTAATGGTATTCATGCACACCTGGTGCGGGGCAAGGCAGCCGTGGTTGCTTTTCAGAAATATGTCCCCTGGCAGTCCATCGCTAGGGCAGCTGCTTGGGCCTCCCCATCTGCTTTTTGTAAGCATTATTGTCTTGACATGAGCTCAAGAGCTGAGGCTCAGTTTGGTCAGGCTGTGCTGAAGAACCTGTTTCAGTTAGGGGTATTTCCAGCCACCCGTAGTTCCTGTAAGGAGTGCTTGGGAATCTCCCATAAGTATGGAGGAAAGGGAACGTAGGGGTATAACCAGGTTACTCACCGTAGTGACCACCTTACTCCTAGTCCATTGTCCCCTTTCCTCCAAACGCCCGCCCGCCGTCCCCTCTAATAAGGTTGCTCTGTTATTGCTAATAGTTCTTAGACCTGGCGATAGAAAAGGACTGATGGGCGATGCGTGGGGCGGAGCCAAGGTAGGCAGGGTTACGGCTGCGTGCCGGGCCCCACTCAAGAAAGAGAGGAAGGACACATTTTTGAAAAAACATTTTTGGATGGTTTTTACAAAGTTCTCCGGTCCTGTCCCACAGGACGGAGAGATGTCCCATAAGTATGGAGGAAAGGGGACTATGGACTAGGAGTGAGGTGGTCACTACGGTGAGTAATCTGGTTAATGAATAGTCTTCAAGAAAATGAAAAAAGACCGAGAATGAGACTCATTCTCTGTATTTTTTCCTTTTCTTGAAGACTTTTTGAGTGGTTTTTTTCTTGGCTTTACCACTAACCGTCTGAGACGCGACCTTACAGAAAAACCTTGGAAAGCAAACATTTGTCTTTTATATAATTTGAAGTGAAACTAAAATGTCGCCATGTTAGACCTGACCGACCTAGCCAAGAATTCTTAATCTTCCTAATTAATGAATAGTTCTTACCTTTCTGAAGAATTCTCTTTACCTGTGTGTATGTATATAAAATACATCATTATTTGTATAATTTCCAGGGTGTATAAGTGTTTCTTTGGACCATATGTATGTTACATGTTCTTTGTACCTTCCTACAGCCCCTTTTCCCCTCCTAACGAGAAGCCTGGCTGCTCGAAAATAGTTACCCTTACCTTGAGTGGCATTAGCCTATACTAGAAGTTGGAGTTCTGTATTGCCGAGTAGAGAGTCTTATAAAGTCCTAGATATGTAGACTTTAGAAAAACTCCCTAACAGCTATGTCACCCTAGTAAGCCATGTAGAGGTTCTCTAGCCCATCCGGGACATGATTCCCCAGTCGTTGAAAGGTAGCAGGTGCATTTTCTTATCCAAAAGGCATTGGTAAAGACCTTCTGTGGTGGAAATGCTGTTTTCCGCTTAACACGTTCTCTAAGAGCTATTTGCCAATAGCCTGATGTCAACTCAAATCAACTGTGGAACTTGCCAGATCTAAGTATATCCACTAGTTCATCTGTTCTTTGTAAAGGATGAGAATCAGTCTTGGTGACTGCATTCAAGACCCTCTGCATCGTCCACAAGGCTTTCTGGGGCCGGGGACCAAACTTCATCCAACTTTCTATTTCTAAGCATCTTCCTTTTTGAGCCCCCAGCTCATCCACCTCCAACTCTGAGGGTCAGATGCTTCTCCAGGCAGAGAGTGGGGGGTAGATCTCTGTCCTCGGCTGAGGCCTCCCTCTGAAACAGCCACCCTACCTCTCTCAAACTTGAGCAGGGCCACCTAAGGTTCCAGAAGCAACTCAAGAC
Source organism: Ambystoma mexicanum (assembly GCF_040938575.1). Classification (NCBI taxonomy): domain Eukaryota; kingdom Metazoa; phylum Chordata; class Amphibia; order Caudata; family Ambystomatidae; genus Ambystoma; species Ambystoma mexicanum. The sequence continues at coordinate 1,133,067,995 of NC_090932.1, read as the reverse complement.
CTTCCTGGTCTCTTCTGTTTTCTCTCTCCCTTGCTAATGCTCCGATCTGCTGCGCAAACTGGTTACCTAGCCACCCACTGAATTTTCGGAACCAGGCTTCTGCACGAACAGTTGCCCTTGTAGTGCATCCAGGCCTCCCAACCACTTAGGGACTGTATCTGCAATCCTTCAGTCCGCTGACTCCTTGCACTTAAGAGCCACTTCCCTGGCAGTACATACGCATTAGATTGCACTCTCCCCTACCCCTTCTCTACATGCACTTCTCTCCCCCCCCGACCACCCAGTACTTGTGCTATCTGAATGACACAAGGCCTAGTATGATCATTGTGTTTATCCTCTTTTTGTTTTCCTTTCCTTGTCTTTTCGTGCCTAGAAACACTTGTGTACAAGCGCGTTTTAAATGACTTGTATCATATATCATAATCATAATGCCTGTAGTCCACACAGAATCTAAGCTCCTTAGTTCATGCCTTTGGTACTAATAAAACTGGACTAGACACATACCGCTGGAGTATTCATTTACTCCAAGTTCCTACTCATCTCTGTCTTGATGTGACTTCCCACATGGTCTGGTATCCTGTAACCTTTAACAGGGACACTATGACCAGTATCACTATCATGCTGGCTCCAAGGAGTCAGGCCTGGTGTAGTTGAAAACGGGGCAGACTGAGTTAATAGATCTTAAATACTTCTTTGATTTGGGCCAATGGACCTCTAACCTAATGCCCATGGAGAAGCTCAAAGGGACTGAAGCCCACTCCTTCTTGGGGTACTTCTCTGTAAGCAAAGTGAAGGCATGGCAGTAGAAGGTCCCACTTCCTGCGAAAGGGTTCCTCCAAAGCTCCCATCATGCTCTTCAAGGTTCTGTTAAACCTCTCTACCAATTCATTTGTTTTAGGATGGTATGCTGTTGAGAACTTATGATACCCCACAGGTTTTGCCACCTGGCTTTTATGTAGTTTGATATAAAGTTGACCCCTGTGTCAGATACCACTTCCTTAGGAAATCCTACTCTGGTAAAAATACCAAGTAGGGCCTTGGCAACGGCCTAGGCATTTCTAGTTCTTAAAGAGATTGCCTGAGGTTATAGTGGCATAATCCACTACAACAAGACTAAATCTGTTGCCTGAGGGAGTTGGAGGTTCAGTCGGACCAACAATGTTGATTCCCACCCTCTCGGAAAGAGGCTAAATTTTTTAGCAGCTAGACATTTTGGGGTCCAAGGAAAAAGGTGGGGTGGGACCAAGGAATTTGTAGATTTTGTCAAATTTAGGGGAAGATTGAGGCGGTGTCATTTGCTTGTAGGATGTCGGGCTTTAACTAAATGGCAAATGTTCTGTTTATTAAAACATCTTGTAGAGGATTTTAGGACAATATTAAGTGGAATAGTATGACAATATACTATGGTCTCAACCAGCAACTACGGCTGGCGTTTTGCAGCATTTAACATTGAGGAATGGTGACCCAATCAGCACTGCTTTGCTTGAATAACTACGTATTTGTCTATAGTTTTATTTGTTCTTTTTCTAATGTCTTACACGATGTTTTAGGGCTGTATGAATTGAATTTCGAATTGTGAAATTTTGAACTTTGTACTGGGACGTTTTATTTAATAGTGGGATTTTGTAAATTATTTGTTGTGGAGCTTGAATTTGTTAAAGGTTTTCTTGTTTTTACCAATCAAATAAAAAAAATAGAGTTCTTACAACTGGGAATGGCACAAAGGGTGCCATATTCTTGGTTCCACTGTTGCCAGCCAATTGGCAAGTGTGGCAACTCTTGTAGTGCTGATCAACTCCTGCACCCATCTGGGGCCAGTAGAAAAACAATGAAAGCCTTTCCTTGGTCTTCTTGGCACTTAAGTGACCAGAAAGATGCACCTCATGGACCAAATGCAAAAGTAAGGGTCTTTCTGCCTGAGGTGCCACCAATCTCCTGTGGTCCCCTGGAGTAGACTCTGTAGGTCCACTATATAGGAGGCCATCCTCCCAAAACAGCCTATGCTTCCCAGGATCTTACCCTTCAAGCTGGGAAGTTGCTTGTCTGCTCAAGCCTTCATCAAGAGATGGACACTCTTTTTGCCCCTTACTGAAGTCCGCCCTCTAGGGTGCACCTTCTGCAAGTAAAGTCTGAAGATCAGGATGGTGTCTAGGATCCAGATCTTCCAAGCAAGGTGGAATCCCCTCCACCTGTAGCGGGATTCCAGGGGATTCTGTCACCTCAGTCTCAGCAGGAGGTGGGGTCTCCTCTGTGACCTTGGGCTTCTTGCTTCTGCAAACCCTTTTCTGAAGGAAATTGTTGGCCTTGGTGGCTTTCTTTCCTTTCAAGACACTAGATTTCCCCTTAGTCTTTGGTGAGAGGTCCGTTAAGGTGGCATCTTTAGCCTTCCTTGTTTGAGCCCTTGTCTTTCGACTGGGAGCCAGGGGGCTCTGCTGTGCTTGAGACAACACACAGGACCTTGAGGTTGTTGCCCAGGAGCACAGTACCTGCCTGAATACTCACAGGAATTAAGATTGTGCCACACACAGGAATAGGCAATTAATTGTTATGCTTTGTCCATCTATGTTTGAAGAACTGTCAAGATGGCGCTGTTTTTTCTCATCCATCCACATTCGTAATACTTCCAAAATGGTACCTCTTTGTACCGTGTTTGCGGTCTGAAGCAATTCATACATTGCAGTTGCAATTAGATCAGGGATCAGAGTTTTCAAACACGTGAGCAACCCTGCCCGGATAACAAAGTTTTGGAGATAGACGTGTTGCAAAGAGAGATTGTTAGGGAGATATATCATGTTTATGCTTCATCCCCTCTTCTAGTGAGACCTCCAGCACTTCTTACTGGACTTCTGAACCTTTTTCTTTCTGTCCTGTACAAGTGGAGCCTTTTTTCACTCATTCTTATTTGCTCCGACCTTTGGAACTCTGTTTTCTGTGTTTTACCTTTGCTATGGAGTCTACTTTCCTCCTACTTTCCTCCATATCTCTTTTAAGGCATCTGTGTTCAACTTTTGCATCACACAGCTCCTTATAGGCAGTGTTGCTGGGAACCATTTGGGTACTCCTTTGAGATTCCCTTTCCTTTGTATCCCTCCTAAAACTTTATATGAGAGATTAGCACATACCATCTTATGTGGAGTGGTAAGGGGATACCTAGTAACCCTTTCACTCTGCTCATGTTATTTTGTAGTCACATATACAACCTAGTTCCGGCTGGTGGTAGTGGACGTGTTCTACCAACTATTGTGCTATTTGTTTACTGCAGATTGTATTCACTGTCTCTGTTGTGCACAATAGGGTCACCTATGTTCTAACCTGGTGTCTCCTTTCTTTTTTCGCCATTTCTAGTGTGGTTGTTCTTTGTGATCCCTTCTACCATTGTGGAAGGGGGAGGTCTGTGTGTATTGTGCCTTTGGTGGGAACCCTTGGGTGTCCCCGCCTAGGCTCCAGTGTGTCTGGGCAGGCGGGAAGTGGGGGAGGAGTTTTTCACTCCCCTGCTCTTTGTCTGCCTGAGTTCCCCAATTGAACCAGTGCCCAATGGGGGGGCTGGCTGTCCACCCACCCCTTTCTGTAAACTGCCGAGAGAGATTGCATAGGAGTGTGTCCTGAAACTGAATAAAAGATTAGGTTCCTGAGGTGAAAGGCAAGTTGACCAATGGAACTTGTCACTGGAGAAGACGACCAGAGACGCCTGCAGACCCTTTGCAACACTGTAAAGCGACCACTGCTGTGCTGACTCTGTTTTCTATGTGACAGAGTAGCTCCAACGAGGACGACTCCTTCCCTTTTGGCTAGTGGGACCAACCAGCCCGGAGACGAACTACAATTTGAGCCATCTCCCGAGGTGCTACAGACCATGAATACCTTGAGACCTTCGACCCATTTGTAGTGCAACGTCTTGCAGAGGCCATATCCGTCCAAGTCTTTGCTGAGCTCCATGTGAAACTCCAGAGACACAGTCGTTAAAGTCCACTCACCAGAGTGCAGGATTCCAGGAATCGAAGATGATTGACTGGGTGAATAATGTCCTTTGTTGGTGCTGAGAAAAAGATGCCAAAACCGCAGACTGACCGAAGAAGCTGAAGAAATCTGTGCCAAAGGTCCTCTCTCTCGAGGCTGCTGCTGAGACATCCTGTTCAGAGTCCTGCCTTTTATCACCATACCAAGGCATCTGGGAGACCGGGTCTGTCCCTGCTTCACAGAGGACAATCCAGCCACAAACATTTCTTCTAACCTAAGGTACGGTGGGGTGAAAAGGTATTGCTTACCTTAAACCAAGAAGTCGCTCCAGAATTTTGTTTACACAGAGGTGTCCACTCTTAACTCTGAACAAAACCGTCATCTTGTGGCCCATTTGCAAGTCCTTTAACAGGGTCTACAATGCTGTGTTAATTCTTGTTGCATTCTATCCTAGATGCTGAAAGTATTCTAAGGAACTTTTGCTGTTCTTCTTCGTAAGACTTTGAGCCCTCTCCGAACTGACTTTTACATAGTTAGGGATCAGACTTTTAAAGCTGCAGTTTTCTAAGAAACTGTCTCTACAATCATACGTTCTGCTACTGTATGTCTAACCACCCTTTCTCCAGCATGGGGTCTGGCATGGATTCACATGCTCATGAATATTCCCCGTCGTCAGGCTGGGAATCCTCGGTAAAGAAAAAACCAGTATCAGTTTCGTTTCTGATCTGTCTTTCGTAGTAGTAACCAATCACTGGTCTCTGCGTCATACTGACCACAGCCAATGACTGCCCTCTACCTAAGCCCCGCCTCTGGCAGCCATCTTCAGATTTTTACCGCACGTTCATGTGTTGGGATCCTCGTGCTATTGCTCTCGAGCGTTAGTGCTATTTTTTCGCGCTTTTTACAAAAAACTTCGATTCTTTCGGTCAAAAGAGCCTCAAGCTCCACCGATTCTACATCCGATCAACGGGGACCCGTGTCGGATTCATCTGTGCCCCTCAAGGGTGAAGATTTCGTCGAGCTACACTTCGGAGGACTCCAAAAGCTTCTCAGGCCCGGTCTCGGAGATGGCCCAGGAGAAGGGAAGCTCGACGCCCGGAAAGCTGTTCAGGGTCTGCCCTGGATGCCAGCTGCAGAACGTCTTCAAGGAGGACGAACACTCTTTCTGCCTTTACTGCCTTCATGAGGACAAGACGCACGTGGAGAAGGACTGTGCGTTTTGCGGCAACATGTCGGAACGGACCATGAAGGACCGCCATCAACGTCTCGCCAACTGGCTGGAGGGTAAGAGCCCGTCTGGCGAGAAGAAGAAGAAATCCGAGCGGTCTTCTAAGACCTTTGAGGGCGCCCCGGCGACGGGGGCCCAACATAAGGCCAAGCACCGCGAGTCCGCTGGCACCGGGAGCGCCGAACGGTCGGGCTCTACGGGCGCCAGGCAGGGCGCACCCTCCCCGGCACCATCAACCACGAGCCAACGCTCGGGGTCGGGTAAGAGGAAGGCCGAGCACCCGGCGAAGCTCCTGGAGAGGCCCCGGTCGAGCTCTAAGGCAGAGGAGGAGCGTGGCAGTGCCCCCTCCCTCAAGGATAAGGCGGTGAGCGCACCTAAGGTGGTGAAGGCCTTGATCCATCCGACCAAGCCCTCTATCGAAACGGTCGCGGCGGCCCTGGCTCAGCCTGTGGTGGCTGCACCAGTGGTGGCGACCTCAGGGCCCAGAATCTCCCTGCCTCCTCGGAGGGAGTCTTCCTTTGTGCCCATCGATAGGACCCCCGTGAAACCCCCCGTGGGGAAGAAGAAGGGGGGGCAGGGCGTCGTCGTAGAGTCGGCCTCAACCTCAGAAGAGGAGCTGATCGAGGTCTTAAGCCACGGCCTAGGCGTGGAAGAAGGCCAGCCCGTCGGAATGGACCCCGACGCAGGTGACGACGACGACATCGTCGAGGATACCGACGGGGCCCCTGCTCGCCCGTCGGATTCCCCTCTGCCAGCGCCGCAAGACAACTCGGCGGCCATTTTGTTGGCCATACAGTCCTTATGCTCCGAGATAAGGACGAGGCTACCGTTACCGACGGAGGAACCTCTCCCGTCGGGGGATCCAGAACCGGGACCTTCTGGTGTTCCCCCTACCAAGAAAAGAAGGATCCATCCACCACCTCCTTTTCAACCGTCGCGCCCCTTCCAGCCCTCCTCCCCGTCCACCCGAGGGGATGATACGGGGACTGACACGGCAGCGACGGGTACGGACGACGAGGCATACGACGAGGATTTTCCGTCGTCGCCTCCCACCAGGGCCTCTCCGCCCGACGAGATCGGATCTTTCCACTCCATGATCTCCAGGGCTTCCGAGCTTTTCCAACTCTGCCCTGAGGAGAAGAAAAAGGAAGGCTTCCTTTATCAGCGGCGTGAGGCCAAGAGGAAGACGGTCCTCGCAGTGCCTCTGTTGGACGACATTTGGGATGAGGGCCTTTCCCTCCTCAAGAACCCTTCCACGACGCCAGCTAGAAGAGACCGGTACGAGAAAAAGTACCGGGTCCCGGACACGGCCCCCCTATGCCTCCGGGCGCAGCCTACCCCGGACTCCGTCGTCTCCGCGGCAGCCAGGAAGAAAGCGGGGGGGGGTGCGGCCTCCACATCGACTTCCCCGCCGGACGGCGAGGGAAAGAAATTGGATACTATGGGGCGTAGAGTCATCTCGTCGGCAGCGACGACGATTAAAGCGGCCAACGCCTTGGCTATCGTGGCCCGCTACGACAGGGAGCTCTGGTACAAGATGGCTCCCCTGCTGGATTTTCTGCCGGACGACAAGAGGGCGGAGGCCCTTGAGATCCTGCAGGAAGGTGAGGTGGCCTCGGACCACGCCATCACCGTGGCGACGGACATCGCCGACACTGGGTTCCGCCAGCTGGGCAACGGCGTTTGCCTTCGACGTCGTGGATGGCTCAAAGCTACGGACTTCCGGCAGGACGTCCAGACCAGAGTCCTGGACATGCCCTTCGACGGGAACAACCTGTTTGGGAAGACAGTGGACGATTCCCTTCAGGCCATCAAGGCGGATACGGAGACGGCCCGGGCCCTTGGAGTCCTGCAACGACGGACGCCCTTTCGGAGCGGCGGAGGCAAGGGCGCCTCCAAAGGTTCCGGCGGCGGTTTCGCTTCCTACCGTCAAGCGGCCCGCTCGTCGTCGCAAGAGGCCTACAGAGGCAAGTCTAGCGGACCCCGCCGTCGTCGCCAAGGAGGTCAGGGCGGCAAGGCCGCGTCCAAGCAGGATTGAACCGGCCGTGGGGTCGGGCCCCCACCGGAGCACCCCGGTGGGAGGCCGGCTGGCGGGCTTCGTCAGCGTGTGGGAGTCCATCTCCACCGACGGTTGGGTGCTGGACGCCCTGGCCCGGGGCCACGCGCTCGAGTTTCAAAGAAGGTGCCCGCGCGTCCCCCCCGTGGCCCCCCCGTGGCCAGGAAAGAACTTCACGTCCCTCAACTTCTCCTGGAGGTAAAGGCGATGCTCAGAAAGGGCGCCATCGAACTCGTCCCAAAGAGGCTTCGGGGCTCCGGAGTCTACTCGAGATACTTCCTCGTGAAGAAGAAGACGGGAGGATGGCGCCCCATCCTAGACCTGCGACGTCTGAACAAGTTCATCAAGGCGCAGAAGTTCCGGATGGTCACCCTCCAGCACGTCCTGGGTCAGCTGGAGGAAGGAGACTTCCTATCGTCGTTGGATTTGGAGGATGCCTACTTCCACATTCCCATCCTAAAGGGGCACCGCAAATTCCTCAGATTCGTGGTCCAAGGGCGTCATTACCAGTTCAAAGCCCTTCCCTTCGGACTACGGTCGGCACCCAGGGTATTCACCAAGTGCCTGGCACCGGTGGCGGCGCAGCTGCGCCGCGAGGGGATTCACGTCTACCCCTACCTGGACGACTGGCTCATCCGCGCCAAGACGAGGGAGCTCGCCGTGGTCCACACGGCAAGGACCGTCCAACTCCTCACGGACCTGGGATTCTCCGTGAACTACGCCAAATCCCACCTGGTGCCCGCGCAAGTCGCACTGTTTCTGGGAGCGAAGCTCGACACAGTGTCCCTTCTGGCCTCCCCGTCGGAGGAGAGGACCAGGACCATCTTGGGCAAGGTGCAACGGATGTTGGTGGCCGACGCGGCCAAAGTGAGGTCCATCAAGTCCCTCCTCGGGATGATGTCTTCCTGCATCTACCTCATTCCCATGTGCAGGCTCCGGATGCGCCCGTTGCAAGAATTCCTGGATGCGCGCTGGATCCAGACGACGGGCAGCTTCGAGGAAAGGATCAAGCTCGACGAGAGTTTCCGACGAGCGATACGGTGGTGGGGCACCCGCGCGCATCTGACGGCGGGCATGGACTTGCAGACCCCAGCCCACCAGGAGACTGTGACCACGGATGCCTCCCTGGAAGGGTGGGGAGCGCACACCGAAAATCTGCACGCAAGGGGACTTTGGCTCCCGACGGAGAAGTCCCTACATATCAACGTCCTGGAGCTCCGTGCAGTGTTTTGGGCCCTCAGGTCCTTCCTTCCGTCCCTCAAGGGCAAGGTGGTGAGGATCTTCACCGACAACACCACCACCATGTTTTACATCAGGAAACAGGGCGGAACCAGGTCCCCGGCGCTGTCCAAGGAGGCGCAGGACCTGTGGCGTTGGGCCGTCGCCCAAGGGATTTTTCTGGTGCCGTTTCATCTGGCAGGGATAAAAAACACCATCGCCGACTCACTCAGCAGGGAGCTGCGCTCGTGCCACGAGTGGGAGCTACGGCAGGATCTGGTGGATCGCCTCTTCCGACGGTGGGGCACACCCCAGATCGACCTGTTCGCGACGGCGAAGAACACCAAGTGCCGGAGGTTCGCCAGCAGGTTTCCCCAGACGAGGAGCATGGGCGATGCTTTCTCGTTCCCCTGGGAGGGCCTGTTCCTCTACGCGTTCCCTCCCTTGCCTCTGCTAATCCGGCTCATCAACCAGCTCAAGAGGTCACGGTGCAGGATGATCCTCATCGCACCTGCGTGGCCGAGGCAGATATGGTTCCCGGACCTTCTGGACTTGTCAGCGTCCCCGCCGATCAAGCTGCCGGCGGACGCGGATCTACTCTCCAGGGAAGGAGGCGCTATCCTCCACCACGACCCGAAGTCGCTGAACTTGCAGGCCTGGCTCCTGCAGCGCTAGAGTTTGGAGGATACGACATACCGGCCGATTGCAGAGAGGTTCTTGCAAAGGCCAGGGCGTCCTCGACTCTTAAATGCTACGGACACAAGTGGAAGAGGTTCTCTGTCTGGTGCCACGCACAGAAGATTAACCCTCTACGGATTACGGCTCCCCAAGTACTGCCGTACCTGCTGACGCTGGCCAAAGCTGGTCTGGCACACGCGTCCATCAAGATTCATCTTGCTGCGATCTCCCGATACACCAGAACCACGGGCCGGACGTCCTTGTGGTCTCATCGTCTGGTGAAAGAGTTCATGAAGGGACTGTTCAGATCGTTCCCGCCGGTGAAGGCTCCGGCCCCGGCGTGGGAGCTCAACGTGGTGCTGACCAAGCTCATGGGACCTCCGTTCGAGCCTCTGCACTCGGCCCCGTTGAAGTTTCTATCGTGGAAAACAGCTTTTCTTGTGGCCATCACCTCCGCACGACGAGTGGGAGAGATCCAGGCCCTTTCCTGCAAGGCCCCGTACTTGACTTTCCACGACACGAGGGTAGTGCTCAGGACGCACCCCTCCTTCATGCCCAAGGTACCGTCGGACTTCCATCTCAACGAACCCTTGGTGTTACCTGTGTTTTTCCCGTCGCCTTCGTCGCCGGCTGAGAGGACTTTGCACTCGCTGGATGTAGCTAGAGCGCTGAAGTTCTACGTGGACCGCACAAAGGGTTTTCGGAAGACGTCACAACTCTTTGTGAACTTTGGACCTGTCAATCGGGGGAAGGCTCTCTCGAAGGCTTCCATCTCCAGATGGCTCTCCGGCTGTATCATGTGCTGTCACCGGTTGGCAAACCGACCGCTGCCTGGCCGTCCGAGAGCCCATTCCACCAGAGCGATCGCAGCTACCACGGCGTTCCTATCTGGTGTGCCCCTGCTGGACATATGCAGGGCTGCTACGTGGAGGTCGACGCACACCTTCACGAAATTCTACTGCGTCGACCGGGATTCCAGGGAGGAGTCCAGGGTCGGCCAAGCAGTGCTGCGCAACCTGTTCGCCTGAGGTGAGCCTGGTGAGGAGGTAAGATGCTTAATGTTGAGTTTATGTGATGCTTAATGTTGAGCCTTTGCCACCTCCCGTGGTTGTGCATGTGTGTACTGCTATGTATTCTTTATTCATGAGCATGTGAATCCATGCCAGACCCCATGCTGGAGAAGGAACAAGTTACTTACCTGTAACTGTTGTTCTCCAGCATGGGTCTGGCATGGATTCACATGCGAACCCTCCCGCCTACCCCTCTGCGGCTCTTCACTTGGTCATACTGCCACTTCACGTGCTTCCAAATCTGAAGATGGCTGCCAGAGGCGGGGCTTAGGTAGAGGGCAGTCATTGGCTGTGGTCAGTATGACGCAGAGACCAGTGATTGGTTACTACTACGAAAGACAGATCAGAAACGAAACTGATACTGGTTTTTTCTTTACCGAGGATTCCCAGCCTGACGACGGGGAATATTCATGAGCATGTGAATCCATGCCAGACCCATGCTGGAGAACAACAGTTACAGGTAAGTAACTTGTTCCTTTTCCTTCCTTAAAGGCTTTATCTTTTGTGGTTTTGCTATCTAAATATAAATACTGTATATCTTTGTCTGTGTGCGGTTGTACCGATCACATGGTAGAACTGTCATTAGTGTCAAACTCTGTAACAATTGTACTGCAAGCAACTACCAACTAAGCAATAGCCTTTGAACATTATTTATAAGTAATCCTATGTGTGTTGGTTAAGTGAACTAAGTATTTTAAGACATTCCTTGTGTAAATATAATAAAAATATATTTTAATATAAGTTTATTGGTGTGTTTCTTTGGACTACTGTACCAACTGGCTTCAGTTTACTTACCTAGAGCTCACATCTTACTCTTATAATGAGCCTGACTGCTCTGCCACTCTAGCAAGGTTCCAGGTGTAGTACAGACTGATACTAAGAGTTGGGGACCTGTATACCATTGGGATAGTTTTATGAAGTCTTACCTCAAGTGGACTTTAGGAAAACTCCCCTAACAGCAGTGCTAGCACAACGCGGCACTAGCGAAAGCCAAACCTGGTCTACAAGTTTGGGTCGGGCTTTAGTATGACTGGTAAGTAGCGGTTTCATCAAGGAGCAGGAACCGGATGGAATGACTTTAAGAAAAGCATTTTTAACTCTATCATTTTTTGTGATATGACCACAACGTATTGAGGATTGAGACTAATCCAGACACTTGTACATACTTTTTTTACTAAACAATTAGGAGAGATCCATAGAAAACGTTTAACTGCAGAGATTGACATGCGCACAGTGCCGGGAGACTCCAAATGTTTATTTTGGTGGAAGTGGAGACCAAACTCAATAAGTGTCATAAGAACGCACAGCAATATGCCACATGTGGGTTTGTTGTCCACTGATAACACAGCGGACTGTAGACTTCCAACTATGAATGTATACAGGGAATTGCTGTTCAACCCCAGAATGGGTTCACATGACATAATAGGCCTCCTTTTGGCAATGCTTCCGGGGACGCGGTCAGTGATTTTGCTGCACTATTAAACCTCAATAGATTGATATTTTTCCAAGGAAACAATAAGGTCAGTTAGCCGTTGTTTTAGGTTGGTGTGACAGCATAAGTGTTGAAACCTACGTTGGTTGGATGTTTGTAACTTTGGTTTATGTAACTTTGGTGTATGTTTTTTTTAATATATTTTTATATTTATTTTTAGATGTTTATATCAATTTCCACTCATCAATCAAGCATGGCATTGCCCTGAAGAAGGCTAGGTTATTTCTATTCATCAACCTGTTCAGCCGAAACTCAAGTTGGCAAAGATTATAATTATTTTTGGACTTTTAGATGAAGTGTTAGCAACTCTAGGTTTCTTTGCTTGCTATAGGTGTTGTCAATAACTAATCCGCAGGCACTCTTGATTAGTGGCACATGAGATTAGTGGTTGACAGTCCCAGACGGCATTAAATACCAGTCGGGCTACTCTGATACATATTGCGCATTTTGCACTAATTGCTTGATTTGCACTTAACATTGTTTTGTGTATGGATGAATGTTTGGAGTTTGTATGTTGTTGATGTGGATTGTTTGAGAATGATGTGGTGGTAGGATGTGAAGGGACATTGTAAAATTGTTGCTTAGTGCAAGGGAACAATTCATACAGTTTTGCACATTGTTTTTTGCACACATGTTGAATCAAATTCTGAAGGATTATGCAATAAATATCTTTTTGATAAAGAATTTCTCCCTTTGTTTGCCGATAGCCTTGGTAATGAGAAATTCAGTCCATGGCATCTGTATTGTGTATCACTCACAGGAATCCTGACAGTCATATCATTATACTTCAAGATGACAGGCACTATGGGGAGCATTTGGATAGGGCCCCCTGCAAACTTGATGGGCCTCGGAAGAGCCTTAGCTACTGCCTCTGGGCTGAGCAAACTCTCATTAACCACTGTGATACTGGCCCTAGTGTCTCTGATGGCATACGTCTCTACCCCATTGATGAGAACAATGTCCTTAAAAATATTCCTTCGTATTATCTGGAATGGAATTGTATATATCCTGACTCTGTTGTTCCCATGACCCAAGGGACACTAATGCTACTCTGGTCTGAACTCCAAGGAGTTCTTGAGCCAGAGAGTAAAAGTTAGCCCCTGTCATAGGAGCTTCTCCCTCTTGGGTTAAGGCTAAAGGGACAGATGGGACCCCATCTGGGATCGCCTTTCACATGGGAGCCAGACCCACAAACCACACATTTGCCAATGGTTCTTTGGAATGGGGGTTTCTGGTAACCGCCTTCTGGTTTGGCCCCAGAGGTTTCACTAACACTATTGAATTTTCCATGGTCTTCTGTTTTTTGTCATTTGTGTGGCCCTCTCTGGATGAGTTATTTGTGGAAGGTTTTTCCCTTCCATCAGTAAGTAAGGCATGGTATCAAACTAAGACAGACACAAGTGGCCACAATTCAAGGGTATTTATTGAACCTTATCAAGGGTGTGATAAACGCCTATCTAAACCTAAATCTAGATGGGAGCAAGCTACGACCATCAAATAATAATAATTCAGTCCTAGTGGCGTCTCATCACAATAAAAGGGCCTATACTAAAAAACCTATTGCCAATCCTTATCACTAATTCACAAATAGTGTGGGGAAATGTTCATGAAAAAGAAGTGTTCACAAAATAAGACAGTTAACAGTTTTTACACTGTCAGTTGGATACCTTACAGAGACCTTCAAATGAGCACCCACGTGTTGCCGGACCACTCTATATATGGCATCTACTTAGGTTTCAAAAGTTCACTCACTCCTTCCCGATTTCTTCATACCATGTTGCCGCTTGCAACCTTGGTTCTAATACAGATGGGTCTGTTATAAGTCTCCCGACACACAGGCTGTGCTGAGTTTACTGGAGCTGTGTTGTTGTCTGAGCCAAGGACAGTACCACCGTGGCAATCGCTCCTCCCCATCTCGGCTGTCGATGCGGGAAAGCCCTGGGTACCTTCGACACACAATGCACATTTCTTCAGCTTTAATTCCCGGTCTTATGTTTCTTATCCTCGAGGGCTCGTGACAGTAACGGTTTTCTTCCTCTGAAAAGGACAAGGGAAATTCCCTCCTTGCAGCCCTTTCTGGTCTCGCCGTCTTTCTCCTCGTGTTACACTGCCATCTCGGAACTGCTACTTCCTCGCTTTTGCCTCGCTCAGAGTGTGCTTTTGTGCTCCGCCTTTTATCCCTGTGAGGAAATGTGATGGAAGTGAGATGTGTGTAATTGTCAGTAATGGCCTGACTCTGCCTGACACTTGTGTTGGGACATGTGAGGTATAGGGCTCTGCTGTTAGTCTGTTGTCACTCACAGTGAACTGTCAGTGAGAACGTGTTCATGTCAGGAAAGGGGGGGGTTGAGTTCCTGGGTATCCTACCTGGTAGGATGGGCAAAAGGTGTTACAAGGAAGGGAATACCGCGTCTCACCTTCCGGTGTCCCACTTCCACTCCCCGAGGACCCCTCAAGGTGATCCTCCCACACTGGTCCACCCCCAGAAAATGTATCCAAAAGCGATGGCCGTGTCCTGGCCACCTGTATGTATGATCCCCGGGGACTAGCGGGTGAGACCCCTTCAGGTTTCTCACACTTCCTTGTGCTCCCCCCCCCACATCACCCTCCTTCTTGTAAGGAGCCCCAGAATTCTTATGGGTGGCCCTTTTGGCTACTCATAAGTCAGCAGTTAGTGCTACCTTATGGGATCTAATTCTTTTGAGTCAGCCATGTGCTGTCTCAATTCTGCGTACAAGGAACCAACAATGCTTTCTAGCATGAAGAGATTCCTCATGCCCTCAAATGTTCTTATTTGTGGCCTTAAATCCACCCATCTACGCTTTTTAGGGATTCACAAACCCAGGTTGCCCATAACACTCCATCTCTCTCTTTATGCTCTCTAACCCTTTTCAGAATTTGGGAAGGTGTCTTCCCATACCTGGCTATAAGAGGTTGTTTGGCCAAGCTGTAATCCATTCTATCTACCATCCATCTCTAGAATTACATGACGACCATTCTGGGGGAATGATGCAAGTACTCACCGACCCCCGACACAGTCCGGGCCAAACTTTGCCTGTGTAGGCCTGGTCGCTTGTAGGTTTAACCCTTGCAGTTTCACGTCGCTCCCGCTGTCAACGGCTGCGGGACAGGACGATTGTCCATAGCGGGACAATAGCCTTTTCTCAGCTCTTGGTGAAGAAAAGAGGACAGCTCCAGTGCAGCATGTCTCAGGGCACTGGGTGACAGGCAGTCAAGGCTCCCACAATGACCGTCACCACAGCAGGGCGACACAGTACCCACAAATGCTTGCGGCATGGCGCACTCTCTTAAATCGCGACCCAGAAGAGCTAGAATTACGAAATTTGGCGGGAGAGGGCCCACGACCTCCCGCTGGCGATTCCTTAAGTCTCGAGTGTCAACTTGGGATGTTGGCGCTCCTAAGCGATAGCCTGGGTTCGAGCTGGTCAGTTCGCTGGATGGTCCAGGAACACTTATGATGACTCTTTGGGAGGGTAGTCGGGAGGTGCCGAGAGTAGTTGTTCCCACTAGTGCAAAGGGTTGAGGCGCCCTGCAGGTCTTCAATGATCGATGCAAAAACAGGGGTCTGATGGGACAACAGCGGGCTCTGGGTGCCAAACCTTCCAGCACGTCTGACGGTTCAGCGGGTCTGCTTTAGTGTTTCAGGATACTTGGCTCCTTCTGTAGTTCGGTGTGAACTTCAGGTGATCGACCTGGAATGGATGTAGAGACTCTTCTCTTATCCAAGATTTGTTTCGGCCTCAAATCTGGGATAACCAATCGAAGATCTGCTCCCTTGCATGCACGCCAGACGTGGACCAATCACGGTCCATGGTGATCCCAGTCATTCAGGCATACCAGTCATACTGGCACCAGTAGTGTGGATTGGGACCAGACAGTCCCAATTCTCTTCCTGGGCACTAGCACACGTGACATGCAGGAGCCCGCGAAGGTTGCAGTTTTTCGTGGGAGGCTACTTGCCCGAATAAGGCATTCCCGGGTCACCCCGACCTGAGGGAAGGCAAATGGACAGAATGGCCGAAGGACAGAAGAAAAGACTTTGTGACACGCCCATTTTTGGCACTGACCACAGTCTTGAGCCAAACACGGTAAACGTGATATGGTTAATTAAAAAGAAGTCAAAAAAATATAAAAGTAAACTGCTGCTGCCAGTTCGTCCTAGGCACACTTGTACAATCACCCAAAAATCCTTAGAGGGTGTCAAGGGCCATAACACACAAGACCCCTCTTCACAGTACTGTAAGGTACTTGACACAGATACAAAGTTACCAAGAAATGGCAACATAGTCAAAGACTAAGGGAAACCTAGTTTCTCAGTACTGACAGCCTGAAGGATGTGTCTGTTTCCCCATATAAGATGAGCAAAAGCACAGAGGAGCACAGCTGAAAGCTGTACTCCACTGGAAAAAGTCAAGTTAGGCTCGCCAAGCAAAAATTGCACCTAGGGAAATCTTTCCTAACACTTGTCCACACCTTCACAATCCCAATGCTTTAACACCACTTGTTAGGAGGTTTTACGAAAATCCTTTCTGTGATAAGTCTATAGAAAGGCCACCTTGGATGAACAGCGGGGGGGGGGCACCTCTTAGGTTTTGTCCTGAACTACCCAAAGGTTTGATGGCTATGGCTGAGCAGCCAAGCTTAGTCTAGGAGGCGTGAAGGCTGTACTGAGGCGCACAGTACTCCAAGCATACCCTTAATTCAAGTAAACACTTACACACTATAAGTGATATAAGAGGTACACATTTATTTTATATACACTAAAGCTTGTAACTTTTAAGTAAGGCCCCACTCTTGAACAGAGTAATCCACAAAATGCGTTGGGAACATTTAACTATGATTCTAGTAACTCCAATGTGGGCACGTCAGACACCTACTCAAGATGTCTATGTGCCCACCAATGGAGCTAATCAGCCCTTACAACATGTCTTGGAACATAGGGTCAACCCTTCATCCACATCCTCAGACAACCAGCTTGGTTGTCTCATGGTGGAAGATTTCACTTGTGAAAGCCTTCATGGAAGGGGTGAAAAGATTATATCCCCCCAATTGCAAATCCACCCCCAAGATGTCATTTAAGCATGGTCTTAAGTAATCTCATGGGCCCTCCCTCTGAACCAATGTATAAAGCAAGTCTCTGAGATCTTGCTTACTAGGCTGCCTTCATTATAGCTATCACCTCCATAAGAAGTGAATGTGAGCTCCAAGCATTGTCAGTTTCAGAGCCCTTTGTCGCAATACATAAGAACAAGGTGGCCCTAAGAACACATCCACGGTTCGCTCCGAAGTTCATTTCTTAGTTTCAGGTCAACCAATCCATTGAACTACCAGTGTTTTTTCAAGATCCACAGAACTCTGTAGAGAGTGCACTTCATACACTAGATGCTAGTAGAGCTGTCATGTACTATCTCAATAAAACAATACAAATCAGGAAAACGGACCAGTTCTTTGTTTCCTTAGCTGCGGGGAGAGAAGGGGATCCTGTGTCAAAGCCGCCATTCCGAATGGATTGTGTCCTCCCACGTATTCCTCATCTTATGATAACTCGTTGTCCCCAGCTCCGCTGCTTCGGGAAAAAAAAATTCTCTCGCAGAGGGCGCTGTGCTCGAGGTCGTGGCATCGATTGTCCCTCGACGGACTCCGTACTCTGTCGACGTCACCGATGGTATAAATAGCTCGAGCTGCGCCCGTTGCTTCATTTCCGTTTTTCCGATCGCTTCGCTATCGAGAACGGCGCGCTTCACATTTTCTGTGAAGAAAATGTCGTCATCTTCAACTCCTTCGACACCCAAGATTGGGTTCAAGAAGCGTGTAGAGTGTGGATCAAAAATGTCGATCAGGGTTCCCCACCGGGTTTGTCTCTGGTGTCTCGGTTCCAGTCACCGAACAGACGATTGCAGTTCCTGCCAATCCATGACCGAGAAAGCTCTTCGTGAGAGGAGAGGTAACATTTTCGGTGGGGAGGGAAGCTTCTAAGAAGGCTATGTCTAAAAAACTTAAGAAAGCGACTGATTCAAAGGAATCGGATCGCCATAGGCACACCAAGAGATCTCGATCTAGGAGTGGATCGAGACACTCTTCGTCATCTAAAAAAATGAAGAGAAGACATAGATCTCCCTCATCATCTTCTTCAGAGTCGAACGAAGAAATTTGATGTCCGACAAAATCGGATTCTCCCAGTAAATGGGAAGAATTCCATAAAAAGATGGAGGTTTTTGAGAATGCGGCCCCGACCCCATCAAAAGAACCTCGAAAAAGCCATACCCCTAAGGTCGCTCCATTGGACGACAAAGGGAAGTCCAAGATTACCATGGTAAAGACCAGTAGTGTTGAAGATACTAAAAAAACTCGAGTCGACGCCAAGCCGTCGAAGACTCTTCGAGAGTCGAGCACTTCTCCGGTGCCATACAAAAAACACAAGTCGTCGAAGGCTTCGACGACTTCATCGACGTCGACCATTTCTGCACCAAAACCAAAAGCATCCTCGACGCCCGTGTCGAAGTCATCTTCGAAGTCATCGAAGATTCCTTCGACAACTTCAAAGGATTTATCAATCCCTTCGACGCGTATGGTAGAAGAAGAAAGGAGATTCACTCCTTTGCCCAGGTCAGACTTTTTTAAGTCCATGTCCTCAATTTATGAGGAATCTGGCTCAGAAGAAGACGAAGTTACTCCTTTTGGAGTTTCTTATGGCACAAAGCAAGTTCCTGAGGAACTTATTGACCAGGAATCTAGAATGGGAGACCTGAGTAATACTCTACATTCTGCCAGTGGAATTGACACCTCCCCAGAATTAGTTTGCCAGACCTGATCCTGCAGAGCATGCAGATGCTGGGTACAGGGGTCTTATGACCAGAGTAGTAGAATATATGGGTTCGGGGTATCACTTCACCCGTTTTTGAACAGGATGACATGACGGATATAATTGTCCGAGGGCCTCAAAAGATCCAGTTCTCCCCTTTCACAGGGCACTTCAAAGGACGGTGGAGAAAAAGTGGGATAAACCAGAGAGTATTGCTGCTGCATATAGCAGTTTTCCAAAAAAATATAGACCAGCTGGAACGGATCCTGAATACTTAAATAAGCATCCGACTCCAGAAAGTCTAGTCATTCAGGCAGCATCTACATCAAAATAAACTGCATATCCCACTATTCCTCCAGATAGAGAGGATAAAAAAGTAGACGCATGGGCACGTAAAGTTTTCACGTCAGGCAGTATGGCCCTTAAATCGACAAATGTCACGTGTACCCTGGCCAGGTTTACCCATACCCTTTGGGACTGTATTTCGGCGGCGGCTGATCATATTCCGGAAGGTGAGGAAAGGGAAGGCTTCCTGAATATAGTCAAAGACGGGAAGGAGGCAATGGAGGAATGACTCCAGTCTGGACTGGATACTGCTGATAGTATCAGCAGGTCCATGGCTGCAATCGTTGTGCTATGCAGATTTGCGTGGTTGAGGAAGTCTGGGCTTGCACCAGATGTGCAAGCTAGACTCCTTAACATGCCCTTTGATGGCTCGAGGCTGTTTGGCAGCAAGGCTGATGAAAGCCTAGAAAAACTTCAGACCTCGAAAGCGGCAGCTAAATCGCTTAGCGCCTCTATGCGCCAGCCTCTAAAACCCTATTCCGGCTCATCTTCCTGGAGGGGTCGATCTTTTCGATACTACTCCTCTTTTGGTAGAGGAAGAAGACAGGCTTCTCAAAGGGGCAAAAGAAACTTCCCTCTTGGAGCACGAGGAAGAGGTGCAAAATTAGCCTCAGGAGCGGCATCTGTACCCTCAGCCACTCCTGCAGTCGCCTCCAAATCCCTCTGAGACCTTGTTACACAAAACACCAGTGGGAGGCAGGATCTCTCAGCATCTGAAGGAATGGCGGGGCATTACCTCAGATGCTTGGCCTCTGGAAACAGTAGCCCAAGGTTACTGTCTCCCCTTTCTAAAAAAGGCCTCAGAATCATCCACCGGGAGCCAACTCTGTCAAAATTCCAGATCCGCTCCTGTTGCAGGAAATTTTAAACCTGCTAGAGAAAGGTGCGATAGAACTGGTACCTGTAGCGGAGAGGAACAGAGGTTGGTACTCCCCATATTTTCTCATTCCAAAAAAGGACGGAGGACTGAGACCCATCTTGGACTTGAGAAACTTGAACAAGTTCCTCAGGAAGGACAAGCTCAAGATGGTGACTCTTTCTCGGATCCTTCAAGCTCTCCAACTCCAAGATTGTTTGGTATCATTGGACCTTCAGGATGCTTACTTTCATGTGCCAATCCATCCAAAGCACAGAAAGTACCTGAGGTTCGCGATTGGCAATTCTCATTATCAGTTTCGAGTGTTGCCATTTGGGTTGACCTTCGCCCCGAGGGTTTTCACCAAACTGTTGGCGGTTGTGGCAGCGAGTCTCAGGAGAGCAGGTATTCACATATATCCCTACCTGGACGACTGGTTGATCAGAGCAAGTTCTCCAGAACAATCTCAGGAACATCTTTCGATCACCTGCCACTTCCTCCATAAATTGGGCTTCTCCCTCAATTTCAAGAAGTCCCACATGATACCATCCCAGAAGCTCCAGTTTATCGGAGCAGTCTTGGACACTTCCTCGGGAAAAGCCTCGCCTCCCGAAGTGAGAGCTCTCCACATCCAGCAGATGGTAACAAAATTCCAGAATGCCCAACGTCTACCGGCCTTCGATTTTCTCAGGTTGCTCGGCCTCATGGCATCCTGCATTTTCCTAGGCCAGGTTGAGAATGAGATCCCTTCAATGGGCACTCAGAACTCAGTGGTCCCAGTTCTCAGGGAATATGTCGGATCTTCTGAAAGTTCCGAGAGCAGATGCTCAGGATCTTCTATGGTGGGCTTGCAATGACAACATTCTGAAGGGGGAGTCTTTTTGGCAACCATGGCCGGAGATAACAGTAGTGACGGACGCCTCACTCACATGGTGGGGAGCACACACCAACGATCTGACAATCGGCGGTCGTTGGTCTCCATCGGAGTCCAAACTACACATCAACCTTTTGGAGCTGAGGGCAATCAGACTAGCCCTGAAGGCCTTTCTGCCCTCTGTACAGGGAAAGAATGTCCTGATAATGACGGACAACACGGTGGCCATGTACTACCTCAACAAAAGAGGAGGAGTAGGGTCACTACCATTGTGCAGAGAGGCGATGCAGCTATGGTTCTGGGCAATATGAGAAGGAATCTCTCTATCGGCAATTCACCTAGCCGGAGAGAAGAACACGGCAGCAGATGCTCTGAGCAGGCATAGCACGGTCTCTCACGAGTGGGAGATAGCTCAGGAAGTCCTTCTGGAGATCTTCGCCCTTTGCGGAACCCCTCAAGTGGATCTGTTCGGCCCCGCGATCAACAGGAAGTGCGATCAGTACTGCTCAAGGGAAATTCCTCAAAGAGGAGCTCTGGGAGACGCATTCGTAGTGGAGTGGAAGTTTCCCCTGCTGTAGGCGTTTCCCCCAGTCCCTGTGATTCCTCAAGTAATCAGGAGGTTGAGAAAGTTCAGGAAAACCATGATCCTAATTGCCCCGGATTGGGCCAGGAGGACGTGGTACCCAGACCTTCTAAACATGTCCATCTGCCCTACAATACGTCTTCTGCAAAGAGAGGATCTTCTCTCGCAAGAGGAAGGTTGGGTCCTCCATCCAGAGGTCAAGACACTCAATCTTCACGCATGGTTTCTGAGAGGTTGAGATACAAGGATTGGGATCTTCTGGATGACGTAATGGAAGTCTTGCTTTCGGCCAGAAGGCAGGCAACAAAATCTTTGTATCGATGTTGCTTGAACAGGTTTAGTAACTGGTGCAAAGATAAGGATGTGGACCCTTTTCAATGTGGCACTCCAGTAGTGCTCTCTTTTCTATTACATCTAGCCGATCTGGGGCTCCAGATAGGAACAATCATACCTTGCGGCGCTGTCCATTTTCAAGCGCACCTCAGAAGAGATTTCATATTTCAAAATACCACTAATAATTCAATACTTAAAAGGACTTACTAACGTATAACCTCCAATACCTTTTCATGTCCCAACTTGGGACTTGACTTGCATACCTTTTGAGCCTCTGCACTCATGTCCATTGAGGCTTTTAACACTAAAAACTGTCCTTCTTGTGGCCCTATCATCAGCCCGCAGGGTTAGTGAACTTCAGGCTCTCTCATGCAAACCACCATATACTATTTTTTATAAGGATAATGTAGTCCTTAAAGTTAAACCTTCATTCTTACCAAAGGTAGTTTCGGACTTCCATTTGTCACAAAAAATAGTACTACCAACTTTTTATCCTTATCCTCATTTGGGCAAGGAAGAGGAGAGACTGCACAGACTAGATCCCAAGAGGGTTCTTAGTTTTTACATCTCAAGGATGTCTAAATTGAGACAAGATGACCAACTATTCGTGGGTTATACTGGTCATAAACTAGGCTTATCTGTAACAAAACAGACCATATCCCGCTGGATCATCTTAGCCATAATTGAATGCTACAGATTAGCGGGCAAATACCCACCAGATGAGCTTCGTGCCCATTCTACAAGGTCAATGGCTACTTCTGCGGCTCTAAAGAGGGTAGTCCCGGCAGCAGATATTTGTGCAGCTGCAACTTGGAAAACAATGCATACTTTTGTCAAGCATTACTGCTTGGGTACTGCCTCCTCCAATGAGGGATTATTTGCCAAGGCAGTTCTGCATTCTGTCCACGAAAACTGAAACTAGTACTCCTGCTTCCAAAATTGCCACTGCTATGGGAATCTATCATAAGATGAGGAATACGTGCAAGGACACAATCCATTCGAAGAACAATTTACTTACCAACTGTAACGTTCTTTCGACTGGATGTTCCTCCCACGTATTCCTCATCGACCCTCCCATCCTACCCCACAGTACAGTTTACGTTTTCTTACACTTGCCTCTCACGAAGAATGTATTTGTCATGGGGCACGCCTGGGTGTTGCTCCTATATGTTTCATTGAAAAAACAGAACTGAAGCAACGGGCGAGGCTCGAGCTATTTATACCATCGTGACATCGACAGAGTACGGAGTCCGTCGAGGGACAATCGACGCCACGACCTCGAGCACAGCGCCCTCTGCCGAGAGAATTTTTTTTTTCCGAAGCTGGGGACAACAAGTTATCATAAGATGAGGAATACGTGGGAGGAACATCCAGTCGAAAGAACGTTACAGTTGGTAAGTAACTTGTTCTTCTAGATGGATTGTGAAATGCATACAGCAGTGTTACCAAAAGAACTTCCACGTAAACCTAGAGCACACTCTACATGTGGTACTGGTGCCATGTTAGCCTCATTGCATATGTGCCCTTAGAAGTAATCTGTAGAGCAATAACATGGAGCTAAGTTCACACGTTTACCCAACATTACTGTGTGGACACTCAAGCTAGGAGCAATTCTCAAATAGGACCACCAGTGTTAAGGCATCTTTTTTTTTTAACCTCTGTCCCTTTAACCCACCTCCTTCTCCTGTTACTCTTCACTAGTCTATGCAAAGCATGTGATTCTAAGCAAATCCCCAAGCCTCAGAAGACAAACATTACATACCTGTAATCGCATTTCTGATACTTTGTGATACTTGTATATGCCTAGATTCACATGCACCCACCTTTCCTCCTCTCGTTGGGAGTAGAATCTCCATAGGCAATTTACACCTCATTCGCATTTCTTATCCTTAAATGAACATCTCACCCAGGATTATTTATAGTCTGGTAATGCTTCCTCTCAAACCCCTAAGTGGCCTTTTCAAGGAGTTGAATGTTATGATACATCGCTTCATATGGGAAAATTAACCTCCTAGACTAGTTCTGTGGATATTACAACTGCCAGCGGCATTGGGAGGGAATGAATATCCACAATTTTAAACTTGACCACATTTCAAATCCTTGACTACACACTTCTGCAACCTCCGGTCAGAAATAAAACAATCTAAGGACCTCGACGCATGAAGGACCATGGGTACAGAACACGTCACAGTAGGGATTTTATTACAAGCCCGCCCTGTAGACGTCTCTTTTTGATTTAGAAAACAAGTCATGTAATACTCTGAGCAAACCACTTGATGTCGACCTATGCAAAGCATGTGCATCTAAGCAGATAACAGCATCAGGAAGACTATTACGGGTATGTCATATTTGTCATATGTTTAATAAGGTTTTGTCGGACAATATTTGCCTGTGATCTTTATCTGCTTTGTGTGTAAACTAAAGGCCTAATCATTGTATTTTGATATGCTTACTGTCTAACTTGTATTACTGATGTTGCTCTCTGTGGACTCGTAATCCTAGTCCACCCTCATACCCTTCCCGAGACTAAGCCTTTTCCGCTCTATCACATCTTGATTGGGTTTGTATAACGTCTTAATGTCTTCCTGGTTTACCATAATAGGGTGGCCTCCCAAAATCCTCCCACCAGAGCTGATTTTGGAAGTCTATCGTAACACATGTTTAATAACGGTTCACTCTAGGCCTCCTGGTTTACTTGCATTGTACCCCAGACCGCTTCCCGAATTTAGCTTTTAAAATATTTCTTTTTTGTCTGACTATTGTCCCCCTTAACCCTAGACAACACAAATGTTCACCTCCTCTTTGTTTATATTGTGGTATCAGTATAGATATTAGAAAAATGTATATAAAACGTGGCAGGCATCTTGGTCACTGCCTTGCTTTCTACAGGGCCATGCATATAGCTTGTCTTCAGATTTCAGAATTCTTTTGTGCCGGGCTAAGATGGGCTCCTGACTGCAGAGTTGCTGTTATTGTTTATCCTGTTAGTGTACAGGGTGGTGGATTATTGTGTAGGGCCACAAGAGTTAGTACAAATGTTTGTCTTGGCTGTTAGGTGTGTCTTTGTTGGTTGTATAAGAGGGTGTTGTTTTCTAATCTGCACATTGCTTATCCAGGAGTACAAAACCTACAAGGAAAATTTCCTGAAGCGCTTCCAGCTCACCAAACTGCCTCCTTACCTGATCTTTTGCATCAAGCGTTTCACCAAAAATAACTTCTTCGTGGAGAAGAACCCAACAATCGTCAACTTCCCAATAACGTGAGTACTTCCCACCATTCCAAACTTAATCAACAAGTACAACATTCCCACCATTTCAGATTACCCATCATGTTCTTCGGTAATATGTTTCTTCAATGGGGTCCCCAGCAAGACTAAAGACAATTTAGGGGCCCTGACCTGATTATTATTTTTTTTTTTTTAGTGTGGATTCATTTTTAACCTTGCTTAACTCATTTTGGTCATTGATGCTGTCAGTGCAACGTGACCCTGGTTCCCTCGTCAGTGGTGCATCACTACTACCTCGCACAGGGAGAATGATATATTTTATGTATATAGTGCCTATACACAATGTGTTTCAAAGCACTTCAAGGCAAGGGAGGGAACAAGGGAAAATGCAATGACATTCTTACATGCCATGAACAGTAAGGATGTGAAATTAACTTTCATACTCGGCCTGACGACTTTTCAGATAGTGCAAGAGCTAAGACATAGATAAGGACGGGAGGGGGGTAGTGAGAAGGAAATGGAGACAGACGGGCGACTACTATACTAGGCCTGATAACATTTCTGGTAGAGCCGGAGAAAAACAAAAGGTGAGGCGAGAGGGGTGCAGAAGGGGAGGGGCGGGGAGGAACAAAACGAGCAACTATCGTACTAGGCCTGAAGACATTTCAGATAGTGCTGGAGGAGGGACGGGGGGGCAAGTAAGGGGAGGTGGGAGGAGACAGACAAGGTTGCTATCATACTAGATCCAGGGACAATTCTGATGGAGTAAGTGCATAGAAGAAAGTAAGGGGAGGAGGGGAGTAGATAGGGATAGGGAAAGGGAGAGGAGGAGAGAACAGAGTACGCAGTCAAAAAGAGTGGCGAAGTAAGAGGGGAGAGCGGATACAGCTGCAGAAGTCAGTAGTAACACATAGTGTTACAAACCAGGATACAAGATGAAGATGGGAACAGCATGATTCAGGGCCACCATGAGTACAAGATGTAAACGAAGTTCAGCATGAGAGTTGAGAAAGGGTGACGCACCGTGAATCAATGAAGTCCATAAAAGTCATATCCAGAATTGGCCACACGACGGTGATGGTGAAACCAGAATGTATCGGGACAGACTTCTGCAGAAGTAGGCTGGAGGGGGGTGGGGGGGTAGAAGAATCAAGCAAAACACACTACACCTGCGTGCGTGAAGGGGGGGCGACACAGAACATCACGGGGGGACCAGAGGGGGTGGGGATGGCCTGTGGGGACAGAGGGAGTAAACACAAGTTGGTGAATGCTTACCTGCTGTCTGAGCAGGGGTTCGGGCCGTGGGTCTTCACGGTCTGAACAGGTCTAAACAGGAATTGCCCTTTTCTTTGAAGGAAGATGCAGGGCTAAGAAGGTGGGAAGAACTTAGGCCAGGTGACCTAGATCCACTTGCACCTGCTTTCCATCTGCAAAGGAAAAGAGACTGGAGGGCTCCTTAAGTAGGGAAAAGAGCGGCAACCAGGAAAGCACCAGGTGGGCGGGGCTTGCTAAGTGGGGAAAAAGCGCGGCAACCAGAAAGGTACCAGGTGGACGAGGCTTAGGCTAGATAACCTAGATCCACTTGCACCTGCTCCCCATCTGTAGCTCAGGGGAACCCGGTTTCCCATTTCTTTTGGCTGCATGGGTAGTTTTTCAATACTAGCTGAAACCCAGACGAGCTAGTGACAGTGATACCTTTTTATATTACAATTTTTGGTGCGTTCTTGTGCACCATTTGTTTACTGCATGGTTGCCTTTTCTGCATTAAGAGTGTTCAAAATGACTGGTTGTACTCTTAGAAAAGATTTCATTTTTGTGCACCTTTCCATCCATAGATTCCTAAGGGACCCCCAGTCTTTATGCTTGTTTTGAACCCTGTCCTGACCTTTTGGAGGCCAGTAAATCCTTCAGCTTTACTTCCCTTACCTGTTTTGCTCATTCTTATGGAGAAACTGACTAGTCCCTAAGACTGTCAGTACTGAGAGACTAAGTCTCTCTTTTTGAATTCTTGTATTTTTACAATTGCACACATCACAGCTTGGGGGCTAGTCCCACAGTTTGAAGACCACTGCCTTACATTGAAGTGCAGTTAGGATATTTTGTATCCTTTATAATTTTTAGAAAATGGCTTTTCAAATGAGTTATGTCCTCCAACATATTCCACTTCTTTGACATGTAATGACCACAGCTGTACTGCTTCGGAAATCTTTCGGTAGAGGGCGTCCTGCGTCGATGTCATTGGTTTGATGTCGCTCAAAGGCCTCCGTCAAGGGTGACATCACTGGATGTTATAAACAGGATGCACCGCGCCCGTTGCCTCAGTTCTATTTTTTCCTCAAACGTGTTTGCTTTGAGAACTGGGCACGCCTCGTGTTATCTTCTCGAGAAAATGTCTTCGTGTTCTACCCTATCGACTCCGCGATCTCGTTTTAAGACATGCCAGGACTGTATGTCCAAGATGTCCATCACAGACCCACACCGTACCTGCTTGTGGTGTCTGGGCGAAAGCCATGATACAGACGACTGCTCGAAGTGCCAGTCGTTGACTGCCAAGGCCTTGCTAGAGCATAAGGGGAAGGTGCAGGTAGGTCGAGTTTCCAAACCTCATCAAACCAAAAAGTCTACGGGTATTGCCACCGACTACTCGAGGGCTGACTCTCCCCGTAGGAAGGAATCCAGGAGATCTTGGTCCCGGCGTGGTTCCCGCCTCGTCCTCGTCGAGACACTCCCGGAAGCGGCGTCACTGTTCGCCTTCCCCGTCCTCGTCGGATGATGGCTCTCTGAGGAAAGTGGCTTGCCCTACTAAATTCTCTACTACAGAGGAGTGGGAGGCTTTCAGGGAGTAAATGCTGGTGTTTTTTCAATACCAGGGCACAGTTCCTTCCGCGCCTTCGATGAACGGTCTCGGTCCGATGCTTCCATGCCTTCTGACACTGTCGGCGCCGTGTCTGTCGAGTCGGCGCCATGCCCTCCGAGCCGGCCCTCTGAGCCATCAGCGCCTTTGTCGACGCCAAGGCCGTCAGCGCTATCAGGGCTTAAAGGCCAAAATGTGCAGTTGGAGGCCCCTGTGGCTGTGGATCCTCAGAGAAAGGCGCTATCTAAGACTGAGGCCTGTTCCTGAATCCAGGCACGCTCCTGTCCCTAGGAAGGAGTTCTTTCATTCTCTGCAGGACATTTATGAGGATGAGGAGAGTTCTGATGTGGAGTTGGAGCCCTTTGATAATCCTGGTGTAACACCTGAGGCTCCTGACATGGTCTTTTCTGAGGACAGTCAGTTGGAGGATCTGCGTCTGTCTCTACATGATGCCAGTGGCCATGACACTTCTCCTCTGATGGAGTTTGGTAGGCCACAGCCTGGGGATCATGCTGAATCATCCTACAGGAGGTTGATGTCGAGAGTTATGGAGTACCCAGGGTGGTCCAGACCTGCAGTTGAATTTGATCTGGATGACCTGACTGACATTTTAGATCAGGGTCCGTCCACTGACCCAGTGTTACCTTTTCATTTGGCGTTACAGAAAAGGGTGGCGACTACTTGGCAGACCCCAGAGTCTCTTCCAGCGGTCAACAAGTCGTTGACTAAGAAATACCACCCATCCAGTAGCAACCCCGGCTACCTATCCACTCACCCCACTCCTGAGAGTCTGGTGGTTCAGGCAGCCACGGCCACCTCGAGGCAGGCGGCGTACCCTACCATCCCTCCTGATGGGGACGACAAGCGCTTCGATGGTTGGGCACACAAGGTATTTTCAGCTGGGAGTATGGCACTGAAATCGGTCAACTCCACCTGTGCCTTGGCAAAGTTTTCAGACACTGTGGAATTGGCTCTCTAGCGGCTGAGCATACTCCCGAGGGGGAAGGAAGAGATGGGTTTCTTGCTATTGTGCAGGGTGGCAAGGATGTCATGTGGGAATCCCTTAAGTCTGGGTTGGACACGGCTGATAGTGTTAGCCGGTCCATGCCTGCAAGCACTGTGATACGCAGGTTTGCGTGGTTGCGGAAATCTGGTTTTGCTCCAGATGTTCAAGCCAGTCTTCTCAACATGCCCTTTGATGGTTTGCATTTGTTTGGCAGCAAAGCTGACGAGAGCCTTGAGCGATTGCAGACCTCAAAAGCAGCTGCAAAATCTTTGGGCGCAGCTGTGCATCAACCTCTGCCTTTTCGTCCTAGGGGGCAGCAGTGGAGGGAGGTTCCTTTCGTTACTACTCTTTTGGTAGAGCGATAGGAGTCACTAGTCAAAGGGGCTACCGTAAAAAGTACCCGTGATGGACAGGGAAGAGTTGCCAAAGCCGCTCAGGTAGCTGCCTCTTTACCTTCAGTCGCTGCTGCAGCCGATCCAAAACAGCTGAGGCCAGGTCCCATTGTTTGCCGGTTGAGGCAAGACTGTCTCAGCATCTAGAAGAATGGCGAGCCAATTCTTCAGATGCGTGGGTTCTGGAAACAATAGCCCACGGCTACTGCTTTCCCTTCCTAATGCAGCCTCACAACAATCCACTGGGGAATCTCTCTTAGAAGCTTCTGTGCGGGGGAAGAGTGCCCTGATCATGACGAACAACACAGTGGTCATGCATTACCTCACCAAAAAGGGGCGGGAGGTCGGGTCACTCCGGCTGTGCAGAGAGGCGGTGCAGCTCTGGTTCTGGGTAATGCAGCAAGGAATCTCTCTCTCAGCAGTGCATCTAGCCGGAGAGGAGAATGCGGCGGCGGACGCTCTGAGCAGGCAGAGCACGGTCTCCTACGAGTGGGAGTTGGCTCAGGAAGTCCTTCAGGAGATCTTCGCCCTTTGGGAACCGCTCAAGTGGATTTGTTCGCGACAGTTGCCAACCGGAAGTGCGATAGATTTTGCTGAAGAGAATTTCCTCCGAGAGGAGCCTTAGGGGACGCGTTTGTCATGCATTGGTCATTGCCACTTCTGTACGCGTTTTCTCCAATCCCTGCCTTTCCTCAGCTGCTAAGGAGGTTGCAGAGGTTTGGGTACCACATGGTCCTCATTGCTCCGGATTGGGCCAGGAGAGTGTGGTACCTGGACCTTCTGTAAATGTCCATCTCTCCTCCATGGCGTCTTCCCCACAGAGAGGACTCTCGCTCTCCCGCTCTCTCTTCTCTCTTCCTTCTCTCGCTCTCTTCCTTCTCTCGCTCCCTTCTCTCGCTCTCTCTTCTCTTCCTTCTCTCGCTCTCTCTTCTCTCTTGCTTCTCTCGCTCTCTATCTCTCTATCTATCCATCCATCCAGAGGTCAAGAGACTCAGCCTTCACGCTTGGTCTCTGAAAGGTTGAGATGTAAGGATTGGGACCTCCCGGATGACGTGATGGAGGTGTTGCTGGCGGCCGGCAACCAAATCCCTGTACCGTTGCTGTTGGAGTAAGTTTTGTGACTGGTGCAGAGGAAAAAGTCGATCCATTTCAGTGTTCCATTCCAATGGTTCTTTCTTGCTTTCTTTGGCCCACAAGGGTCTTCAAGTGGGTACCATTGAAGGATAGCTGGTGATGCTGTCAATTTTCAAGCACTTGCCTGAAGAATGTTCTTATTTTAAGATTCCTTTGATTTCCCAATTTCTAAAAGGGCTCACGAATGTGTTCCTGTTGTCCCCTGTTCAGTTGCCGGTTTGGAATCTGAATTTAGTCTTGAAATTCCTGATGTGTGCTCAGTTTGAACCTCTGCACTCTTGTCCTTTGAGACTGTGGACTTTCAAGACGGTGGACTTTCAAGACCGTTTTCTTGATTGCAGTTACATCTGCTCGCATAGTGAGTGAATTACAGGCACTTTCGTCTAAGCCACCCTTTAGTGTGTTCCAAAACGATTGGGTTGTACTGAGGGTACGTCCGTCCTTCCTAACTAAGGTAGTGTCTGAATTTCATTTGATCCAGAAGGTGGTACTCCTGCTTTCTATCCTCCCCCTCATCCTGAGAAGGAAGAAGAGAGACTCCATAGGTTGGACCCTAGGAGGGCTTTGAGCTTTTATATTTCTAGGATGTCCAGGGTCCGAGTGGACGACCAGCTTTTTGTGGGGTACACTGGACACCATTTGGGCCAGGCTGTTGCCAAACAGACCTTGTCCAGGTGGATTGTCCTCACCATTACTGAATGTTACAGATTAGCGGGCAAGGACCCTCCTGAGGGGTTGAGAGCTCACTCCACCAGGGGCGTTGCTACTTCCACTGCCCTGCAGGAGGGTGTTATTAACATTTGTGATGCTGCTACATGGTCTTCCATCCACACTTTTGTCAAGCATGACTCCCTGGATACTTCCCATGGTTAGATTTGGCCTTTGGTAACGTAGTGCTTTATTCTGCCATCTGATTGGGTATTCTAAATTCTTCTCTCTCCATTCACTGATACTGTTTTGGGAGTCTGTCAAAGATGTGGAATACATTGGAGGACACAATCCATTCAAAGAACAAGTTACTTACCAACTGGTAACGTTCTTTCGACTGGATGTTCCTCCAATGTATTCCACATCACCCTCCCAGCGAGCCTCTCTGAAGAATTTCCTGTGCGGTTGCAGCTTGCGTTCCCTCAGGGCTATGTGCAGTCAAGCAGGTATTGGGTACGGGCCTGTCACACGTTGTGGGGGGAAAAAACTTGAACTGAGGCTATGGGCTCCGTACATCCTATTTATAACATCCGGTGACGTCAACCTCGATGGTGGACTTCGAGGGACATCGAACCGACGCCATCGACACTGGACGCCCTCTGCCGAAAAATTTACGAAGCAGCACAGCTGTGGACATGACAT
Organism: Ambystoma mexicanum; assembly: GCF_040938575.1. Classification (NCBI taxonomy): domain Eukaryota; kingdom Metazoa; phylum Chordata; class Amphibia; order Caudata; family Ambystomatidae; genus Ambystoma; species Ambystoma mexicanum. The sequence goes on along the minus strand of NC_090932.1, from coordinate 1,133,036,520 downwards.
GTCAAAGATGCGGAATACGTTGGAGGAACATCCAGTCGAAAGAATGTTACAAGTTGGTAAGTAACTTGTTCTTTGGTTACTTTAACAAAGTGCCCAAGACAAGCTGGTGGCAGCTGTGTGATTGCTATTTTTTTATTATTTTTTCTAACCGTTTTTGTGATATTTTACTTTTGCACTTTAGCATTTACTGTCAATGTCTGCTAAATGTGTCTAGCACCCTACGATGACCATGCCACAAGGTTTTATTCTTCTTCTTTGGCCATTTTGTTCTTTGGCCTTCTTTCTGCCTTCTCAGGCCAGGAAATGCCTTATAGGCAAATCACTTTCCTGGGGAAAGCTGCTTCTTTCGCCTGGTTAAAGGGCTTTTCGTCTAGAAGTCAGAGAAAGGGGCTGGGACTGTCTAGTCCAATCCACAAACTCTGGCTCCCGAAAGTCTGTAGCTGTACAGATGTGGTGGCCAGAGGATATCAAGATTTGGACAGCCCCTGGCTTTTTGAATGGTGCAGATACTTACTATTGGCGGGCTTGAAGCCAGCCTGAATCGTGGATAAAAGGAGGACTCGTGAAACTGTTTGCAGCTGACCAGCATCGACTCCAGCAAATGGCCTTTGAAGCCCCTGGTCCTCTGCCAGATCTCAGAAACCCTCATTAGTGTTTTCACCCTTGGGCTGGTGAGAAAAACCAGTCTCTCGACCCCTGTTCGCTGATCCACACCTTGGAAGTCTTCGGAAGTGTCTGTGGACCACCCAGTTAACTGACCAGCTCCCTTTGGGGCTACTGTGCTGCAGCTGTCGCCATTCTGAACAGAGCCTTGCAACTCGCAGAATCTTCAGCTCATGCCATAAATTGCTTGCCCTTTAAATGTCGGTCTTCTCGCGACCAGGGAAGCTGTGCTGGTGTTGCTTCTGTGTTCACCACTGGAAGGATCGCCTGTCCCTGCCTGACCATGGTGTCCTCCTCTGTAACCATCCTTCTGCAATCCCCTGAGGTATCCTGGGGGATCTGCACTGAGGTCTGCATCTTTTCTTCGTTTGGGGGGTCTTCATGAAATTGCCTGGAACCATCTGGTGAGAACCATGACCAGCTCACGACATATAAAAAGGGACCCTGACCCATGGGTTTCCCTCACCTGAACCATGAACAGAAGATTGGAGCCCCCACGATTTCTGGAAGACTTGCAGTGTCACTTGGAAGAATCTGAGTCGGGTGGTAAGTGAACAGACCTGTTTCTGTTCCCCCTTGTCTTCTATATAGTGGAAAGCCTTTGTACCTAATCTCCCTCTTGCCTGTCCTTTGGTTGTAGAACCTGGGTCAAGTATTCTGTCCTAAGACTTATCTTTGTAACGGGATAGAGTATTATGTTATGGGTTCTTATACCGGGCACTGTTGCTACTTACGTGGTCTCTTGGCGCTCTTGCTGGTCTGTAATGCAAAGAGGGTGGCGGCTATGTTAGTAGGACTCAGCTGGAAAAGAGCAAGAGAGCTGTGATGTTGACAGCTTCAATTAGGAGAAATCGGTCACTAAGTGTAGGCCGGTTTTTCGGTTGGTACTCGCCATGTGGTGTTGTGAGATTATGTCTGGTTTGTTTTATTGTCGTGGTGTTGTGAAGTACATGCAGTTTGTGGTGCTGTGGAGGTATGGTTGTGTTTAGTTCAGAGTTTGAGAATGGGTATACAGAAAGGTGAGTTTTTAGTATGGTTAGTCAATGGCAATACATTTCCTACCTCCGATGTTCTGATTAAATGCGACCCATATCCACCCCCCCTGTCGTTCATTCTAGTTTTTCATGTGCCCCACGGTCAGAACGTGAGCTGCGCAGTTTCTGTGACTAGCTGCACTCCTTTTTGCGTGAGGAATTTCACACCCTCAGTGGTTCGATTAAAGGTGACACATCTCCCTCCCAAGTTTCCACTTTTGGCCCCTATCGGGATGAGATACTCTTCTTGTCTCCAACCAATTTTCCAAGCTAGACGCCTCTCTTCTCTCCTGCCCTCCATTCCGGAACACTCCCCACTCCTTTTCTGTGTGTGTGCTCTTTTCGTGGTGAGTGGATGTTGTCCAGTCGTTTTCATCCCATTCGGAGCCAAAGAGCCTGGTTTTTAGAAGTTTTCTGAATTATAGATGGTCCTCCATATTTCATATTTCTCTCGGGAGAGAGTTCCAGAGTTTTACAGCTATGCAAGAGAAGGCTTATCCACCAAGACTTTTCCTTGTGTAGGATTTAGGTTCTAGGCAAATGTTGTTGCTGAATCTAAGTGTTCTTGTTGGCTTGTAGATGGTGATTTCCTTTTGTATGAATTCTGCTCCTTGCCCATGAATTGCTCTGTGAGATGGGTACCTTGTTTTGAAGGTGATTCGTTTTTTGACTGGGAGCCAATGTAGCATCCTTAGCGCTGGTGTGATGAGTAGAAGTCTGGCAGCTGCATTCTGTATTTCTCCAGCATTGGATCTTTCATGGATTCAGATGCTTGAAATTCCCCGTCGTCAGACTGGGAATCCTACGTGATAAAAATGAATTATTACCGTGTGGAGATACAAGTGTAATGAGCTCCTAAGACAACTGAACATAACCCAGGAAACCTTACGAACTCACCCACAACGGGTTAAAACCTTACTCCTGTCATTGGACTGGGCTCAATCCGAAGCCACGAGAGCTGCTGCACATGGACATACTTTGACGAAAACCCTAATTAACAACCCGAAGATCTTACCCAAATATCTAAAAAAAAAGTGCCAGTCCGAAGTACAGAGACTTGATCTTGCGCTTCAGACTAAACATTTTGAGAACAAAGCAGAACCTCAAAAAATATGGCTCGGTAAATGATAACAACATCTGTCGATTGTGCCACCAACAAGTAGAGTCCTTGCGACACTTACTGATGTTTTGCGACAAGTTAAAGAAAGAAAGAACTACTATTCTGAGCAAAGCACTACCAATATGCTGTGGTTTGGATTCCGATTTATGGTGGGAAGCTCTGTATACAAATCCAAATCAAAAAGTAACGAGAGCGCTTGGAGCTCGGAAAAATGCTGACTGAGCTGACATGATGAAAAACAGCAGGATCTAACACGGATTTACAGCCAAGCAATCTAACGCTAGAGAGAGAACTGATAAAAAAAAAAAACTCGGTACAAGGAAGAGATATTGTTGCTTGGCTTGTAAAGGAAGGTACAAAAAAAAGCAAAAAATTTGTATTTTATACACTAAACGCTTAATAAAAAAAAATGAATTATTACATTTTTTAAATATACATCCCTTCTTCCCTAGATAATGCATGTATATACTCCATTGTGGCTTATGAGCCACTCCATTGTGTAGTCCCTCCACCTCGCTTTGGTCCTTTATGGCCCCAACCAATGAGGTGGCAGGGCTTAAGCTCTGCCCCAGGCAGCCATCTTCAGATTTTTCACCGCAGTCTATCAGACAGAAGGAATCCTCCAGCTCTCTGAGCTTTCAAAATTCTTTTCACCTTTGGTGTGTAGTATATATTTTCTAATATATTGTACTTTTTTCCCCTGCTTAGGGGTTTGCTTTTCTGAGTCTTTGTACTCTGAGAAACATTTTTGTTGGTACTTTTTCATCAAGTGAAAATTCTCCTCAGCATGGCTGAGCTTCAACCTGCCAAGAAGCCTTCCCTGTACAGGGACTGCACGAGGAGCAGAAAGAAACTGGTCTACATGAAGGATCCACATGACCACTGTATTTACTGCTTATAGCCACATGATATCAACAAATATGACATCTGCAGGACTTTCTCCACCAAAACCCTGCAGGACAGACACAGGAGACTTCTATTACACCTAGAAGCCCAAAGGTCTGTCCTCTGACGAGAAGTCTGCCAAAACAGCTCCTGTATCGTCTACCAAGCCATCTGAGAGACAAACTTCTAAAAGAAGGGCCTCTTCAGTGGAAAGGAGTTCCTCTCCCTCTCATAAGGCTAAAAGAAAGTTGGAAGCCACTTCTTCTATGCCTCCCTTGGACCCAGGACACCACAAAACACGCCATCCTAAAGAAAAAAATCACCTCCAAAGGTAAGGAGGCGTTTTCAAAAAACCAGTGGCGGGGGGCATCCGTCCTCAGAGAAGCCGTCCACAAGCGGCAGCAAGATCAGGGACGCACCGACGACCAAGCCGTCGACGAAGCCACCGTCAACGACGACAACACTCCAAACCTCATCGTCCACGACAAAGTCCTCGTCGACTAAGTTATCGTCCATGAAGCAGTCATAGTCGAAGGAAGCACATCAATCATCGAAGCTCTCGTCCACGAAGCTCTCGTTGACGGGTCAACCTCCTTCAAAGTCTTCGTCCGCGAAACCACCGTCGACAAAACCGTCATCGACGAAGCTAACGTCAGAAGTACTGTTGACGATTCCCAAAAATTTGGTGTCTTCTGAAGAAATAGAACCCACAACACCATTTGCGGACATCGCGGATAAATCATCCCATGTGAGCAGTCTTCACAAGTCTTTGGGACTAGCGTCTCTAAATTCCAATTACACCTGAGCCATTTGGAGCACAACTGTCCCCTTTAAAAGAGATGAAGGAACTTCCTGACGTCATTCTTCAGGAGGAGTTCACGGCCACGGAAATGCCTGGTGAGCACCCTTTCCTCATTCCTAAGGAAAACCGCCCTCCTTGGCAAACGGATTCAGAGGACATGGCTGATCCTTATGGCCCGGTGCTCATGGCATCGATGCAAAGAATCATCAAGGAGTTTAACAGGTGCCAAGAGCGGCACAATAGATCTTCTGTACCTAAGGAAACCCCCCTGAGAGATCCTTCACCTCGGCATAGCGCACCCAGGCGCACTCCCCTTCCAGGAGTAGACCGCAGAAAAGAGCATGAGCACCTGAGCCTCCACGTAGATCCAGGAGCAGAACACTCAGTGCTTCACCGACAAGAGCCTCATCTCCAGCATCACCTCATAGATGTCGATTACCAGTTTGAGACCAGACTATGGTACCTTCATCGGTGTCAGTATCTGATTGGCAAGAGGACCTGTTCAGGGATTTTTCGGAAGGAAGGAGAGATTACACAGGAACCGGATGCTCCCAGTGAATGGGATGATTATATTGTCGAGATACCCAGGAAGAAGGACTCACCAGGTGATGCGTCGCCTCCAGACGATTTGGTATTGTTTCATACTATTATTGGTAAAGCTGCAGACTTATTCAAAATAAGTTTCTTCGGAAGAAAGGAAGTCAGTGCTCTACGAGCACAGGGACAAACGCAGAAGAAACGTTACCACCATTCCGCTTCTCGACACCATCTGGGAGTCTGGGTCAAAGATACTGGCCACATCCTTGTCCACACCTGCTTTAGTCTCCAGGCCTGAAAAGAAGTACAAGGCACCTGACTCGGCTCCGCTTTGTTTAAGGGGTCATACGAAGCAAAACTCAGTCACCATAGTGGCGGCTAGAAAGAAATTAGCCAACCCATCATCACCACTATCAGCACCACCAGACAAGACAGTCGTAAACTGGAAGCCATGGGTAGAAAGGTGTCTTCCTCAGCATCTCTCACTATCGGAGTGGTCAATGCATTAGCCATGACAGCCAGGTTTGACCACAAGCTTTGGCTTCGCATGTCCAAGCTGACCAAACACCTACCAGCAGATTTACAGCAGGAAGCCAGGTCCATCTTTGCGGATGGAGAAGCCACTTCAGACCACATGATTGATCGCAGCACTCGGATGTGTCTGAATCGGGTTTCAGACAAATGGCCTATGGCACGGTTTTAAGGAGACAGGAATGGATGAAAGCCATGAATTTCAGGCCTGAGGTACAGGCACAAATTTTGGACATGCCCTTCGATTGGCAAGAAGATAGATGACCACCTTAAAGGAATTAAACCGGACACACATACAGCTCGAGCCATCAGTTCCTTGAAGGATAAATATAAAGACTGCAGGTCCTTTTGGCCCTTTCGAGGTGCAGCGTCAAAAGACAGAGGATAGACACGTTCCTCCTATGGTCACAAGGTAACACATTTTAAGGCAACAGATATCAGTCCGCCAGCAGGTATTCCCAGAGAGGAAGGCGCGGCTCTTCCCAAGGAAAGTCCCAGAACAAACAGAACTGACAATTCGATTCTCCCCCCTTTATGCCAAACACCTGTGAGGGGAAGGGTAAGCCAATTTTTTCAACGCTGGAATTCGATAACATCAGACAAGTGGGTATTATAGGTGGTTCGCAGGGACACACCATAGAATTCCTAGACCATCCTCCATCCCTTTCCCCCACCCCTCGCAAAGTTCACATGCTGCGGAACGTCATGGCAAAAGTTCAAAAGTTACTGCACAAAGCAGCCATAGAGCCAGTCCCTTTTCCCCAGAAAGGAAAAGGTTTCTACTCCTGCTTCTTTCTAATCAAAAAGAAAAACGGTCAATGGAGGCCCATATTGGATTTAAGGGCACTCAACAAATACATCAAATGCATCAAATTCAAAATGATATCCCTGCAAGGCGTCTTTCCGTGGCTGAACAGAAATGACTTCCTAGCCACTCTGGACTTAGAAGACGCATGCTTCCACATTCCAATTCATCCTGCCCACAGACAGTTCCTCAGGTTCGCTATAGGAGACCGACATTTCCAATTTCTCGGTACTCCCGGTCGGGCTAAAATCAGCACCAAGGGTATTCACCAAGTGTCTGGCGCCTGTAGCAGCAAACCTCAGAAGGTTGGGAACGGAGGTCTTTCCATATTTGGACGACTGATTGATAGGGCAAGCTCCCTCAGTCAAGCTCAATTGGCAGTGTCGAAAACGGTAAAACTCCTAAAAGAGTTAGGTTTTTCGATAAACAACGTAAAATCCTGCCCAGTACCCAGCAAGAAGGTTCTTTTTCTGGGAGCCGAGTTCGACACCACCATTCCCTGGGTAAGGCCATCGGCGGACACAGTAACTGCCATCCTCCGCTCAACATCATTGTTCCTAGCAAAAGAGACGACCATGGTACGCTCTTTCAAATCCCTCCTGGGCATGATGTCCTCATGTATATTTCTCATACCAAACTGCAGACTTTGCATGAGACCGATCCAGGAGGCCCTGGACCACTAATGGAAACAAGCCAAGGGTTCATGGGAAGATTAGTCCAGATACTGACGTCAGTGCACAAGGCACTTCGATGGTGGAACACTCCACGAAACCTGCTCCAAGGGATGTGCCATTCCAGGCACAAACATCCACTCTTCTCTTAAGGACAGACTCGTCCCTTTCGGGATTGGGGGCACACTTGGCGGACCTGCAGACAAAAGGGGCTTGGTCAGACCAAGAATCACAGCTCCACATCAATGTCCTAGAGCTCAGGGCGATACGATGGGCTCTAAAAGCTTTCCTTCCAGTAGTGGTGGGTCAAGTCTTAACCATTCAGACAGGCAATACAACCTCCATGCACTACACAAACCAGCAAAGAGGCACGAAGTCAGTTCTTATCTCAGGAAGCTCAGCTACTATGATCATGGGCCTTGCACCACAAAGCCCAGATCAGGGTGGAACATCTTCCGGGAGTGGACAATGTCTTAGCGGACAAACTGAGCAGGGAGGATGCGTCATCCCACGAATGGGAGCTAGATGAAAAGGAAGTTCTACGGATTTTCTATGTATGGGCCAGCCACAGATCGACCTTTTTGCCACCAGGATCAACAGGAAATATCAAGCATTTGCCTCAAGGTACCCGGAACATCAATCAGCAGGAGATGCATTCTCGGTGGACTGGACAGGGAAGTTCATTTATGCCTTTCCCCCCATTCCACTCATAGCCAGAGTTCTGCGCAGAATGAAGGAGCAGGATTGCTCCATGATCCTAATAGAGCCGGACTGGGCGCGACAGATCTGGTACCCGACTCTGCAACATCTATCCCTGTGGCCTCCAATTCGCCTCCAGGCTCATCAATACCTCTTGACTCAGCAGAACCACAAAGTCCTCCACCACGACCCAGCGAGCCTCTCTCTCAAAGCCTGGTTCCTGAGCAGCGCAAACGCATGAACTTGAACCTTCCAGTGGACTGCTGGGATATAATCAAGGCCTCTAGAGCCCCCTCAACAAGGATCACCTACGTGTGGAAATGGACCCGCTTTTCTAAGTGGTGTGAATCATTCAATTAACCCACTTACAGCTTTGGTAGAACAGATACTACCTTACTTATTACATTTGGCTAAGGCAGGTCTCTCCCTATCCTATATCAAAGTTCACCTGTCGGCCATATCAGCATACACGACGACTCCAGAAGCGCGGTTATTACTCTCTCTTCCGGCCATCAAGATCTTCCTGAAAGGGTTGATGCGTACTTATCCTCCTACGCCCTCATCAGTTCCTTCCTGGAGCCTGAATACTGTGCTAACGGCTCTCAAGGAACCCCCTTTCGAACCCATTCACAGATGTGAAATAAAATTCTTATCTTGGAAAACATCCTTTCTGATAGCCATGACTTCGGCCAGGAGGATCAGTGAATTACAAGCCTTGTCTTCAGAACCACCTTTTACTTGGTTTCAGCAAGACCATGTCATTTTGAGGACACACCCAAAATGTCTTCCCAAGGTCTTATCAGAAATGACACTCACAGAGCGCATTGTGCTACCATCTTTCTTCCGGAGCCATACCTCGGAGGCGGAAAGAGCTTTACATTTCCTAGATGTGACTAGGATTTTGAAATTTTACTTGCAGAGAACTAAAGAGTTCCGATTATCTTAGACGGTTCATTGCCTTTGCGGGCCGCACGAAAGGACAACATATCTACAAACAAAGTCTGGCAAGATGGGTCTCGTTATGCATTACCCATTGTCATCAATTGCAGGGCGACCCCCTCTCTAAACCGCCTTCAGCACACTCCACCAGAGGAAGAGCGGCATCTGTAGCGTTTCACACAGGGGTTCCCTTGAAGGACATCTGCAGAGCCGCTACCTGGAACACTCTGCACACGTTCGCTAAACACTACTGCCTAGCAGAAGATGCCAACAAGGTGTCATGCTTTAACTGATTGATATTCTATTCAAGCATCTGAATCTATGAAAGATCCAATGCTGGAGAAATCTTAGTTACTTACCTGTAACTGTATTTCGAAGGGATTGTGTCCTCCGACGTATTCCTTATCTTTGATAATACGTTTCCAGCTTGCTGGCCTGGGAAATATTTTCTGTAGAGGGCGCTGCGTGTCGACGTCCACCGAGTCGATGTCCCTCGACGGCCACCGTATCGGCGCCAACGTCACCATACCCATAAATAGCCACGCGCTGCGTCCGTTGCTCAGTTCTGTTTTGCCGCGCTTCGTGGGGCCTCGGAACATCGTTGCTCAGTTCAGTCAGGATAACTAACTATATCTACTCGAATATACCTTATCGTTCTCGATGGCTTCTTCATCGGAACCGACGACGTCGTGATCCTGCTTCAAGAAATGTCGAGACTGCTGTAAAAAAAAATTCGATAAAGGATCCACACAGGATCTGCTTGCGGTATTTGGGATCCCAGCACCATTGTTTGGAGTGTGAGGACTGCATGTCCATGACGGCGAAAGCCTTGAAGGAGCGCAAGGGGAAGCTCGAGAGAGGTAAGTCAGTCAAAACCTCCTCGAAAGTTTCGTCGGCTGATTCGAGGCATTCGTCTCCTCACCGTCGAAAACATTCCCATTCTAGATCTCGAAGTAGCTCCCACCATTCGTCAAGATCAAGACACTGAAAAAAGAGACGTCGAAGGTCCCCTTCCTGGTCTTCTGTGTCCCCAGAAAGGGTCTCCTGTCCCACTAAACACAGTTCTCAAGCTGAGTGGGAGGAATTCAGAAAGTAAATGTTAAGCGTCTTCGAGAACGCGGCCTCGACACCCTCGAAGACAGCTGAGGGTGATACCCCGGGTGAAAAACCCAAAAAATCAAAACGCCGCGAGTCGCAGCACCCGGCGAAACATTCCACCCGAGAGCGCCATGAGCCATCGGGTAAGAAGGCACCATCTTCGCCGTTGTCGAAGATTCCTTCCACGCACGGACCGGCGCCATCAACGCAGTTGTCGAAGGGTTCCTCGATGCATCGGTCGATCGACTCGACACCGATGAAAGAGAGGACCAAGGCCACTCCATAGCCAACGGTGATTCCAATGGCCTCCGGCACGATGCCAAGACTGTCGTCGATGCCCTCGAGTAGGATCCCGATCCTCTAGAATTCTTCGAGACCCCTTCCAGTTTTTTTCAACGCCGTTCTCGCCACCTTCGGAGCCTGTTACATCGGTGTCGACGACACCGACGTTTTCTCGTCCAATAACAACGAGTTTGGCTCCTTCTGCCTTAGAGAAGGGTTTTACACCATTTCAGAGGTCAGAGTACCCTGGACTATCTTCAATTTATGAAGAGGGGGAAGATTCTGACCAGGAAACATTCGGGTTACAGAGGACCACACTGCCTATTTCAGAGGATTTCACCTCTGAGGAAAGAAGGCTGAAGGACCTACAGGAGTCACTACATGAGGCAAGTGGGCTGGACACTTCCCCAGAAGTGGAATTTGTTAAGCCAGACCCAGGGGAACATGCCGAAACACCCTATAGAACCCTGATGGCAAGAATTATTGAATTTATGGGTTGGTCTGCGCCTTCACCTGTTTTTCAACAGGATGTCCGAACAGATATATTAGACAAAGGCCCACAGGAGGACCCGGTGGTCCCCTTCCATGCAGCCTTACAAAGGAAAATTGCATCTAATTGGGAAACTCCTGAAGTTATCCCTGCGCTCAATAAAAGATTGTCAACCAAGTATAGGGTAACGACTGCTGACCCTGAATACTTATCAAAACACCCGACCCCAGAGAGCCTGGTGGTTCAAGCGGCAACTTCATCTAGCAGTAGGACCGCTTACCCTACTGTCCCACAGGATAGAGATGACAAGAGGTACGACTCTATGGCGAAGAAAGTCTTCTCTGCCTGTAGTATGGCGTTGAAGTCCATCAACGCCACTTGTACGCTCGCCAGGTTCAGTCACACATTATGGGAGTGTGCTTCATCAGCGGCTGACTGCATACCCGAAGGAGAGGAAAAGGAAGCCTTCCTTAACATTATTAAAGATGGCAAAGATGCCATGTGTGAATCACTTCAAACTGGCATCGATTCCGCTGACAGTATCAGCAGGGCCATGGCAGCAAGTACAACAATCCGCAGGCATGCGTGGTTGCGAAAGTCGGGCTTTGCTCCAGATGTGTACAGGCCAGACTTTTGAATATGCCCTTTGACGGCTCTTCGTTATTCGGGAAAAAGGCTGATGACAGTCTGGAAAAGTTACAGACTTCTAAAGCAGCAGCAAAATTTTTAGGCGCTGCTATCCGCCAAACTCCTTTTCGCCCCTCAGGAACCTCTGGTAGAGGAAAGTCCTTTAGCTATTATTCCGCATTCGGGTAAGGCAGAGGACAGCCGGCTCAAAGAGGCCAAAGAAGATCCACCCGAGGTGGACGGGTCAAAAGTACTAAGACCGCAGCAGCAGCAGGTGCCTCTTTACCCTCGGCATCTGCATCAGCCAGCCCCAAACCACTCTGAGGCCTTCCCACACAATACACCTGTAGGGGGCAGGTTAACTCACCATCTGACAGAATGGCAGGCTATAACGTCAGATGCTTGGGCATTGGAGACAGTTGCCCAAGGTTACTGCCTACCCTTTCTACACACTCCTCAGAGTCACCCACCGGGGAACAGCTCTCTAAAAGATCCGCTCCTCTTGCAGGAAATTATAGACCTGCTAGAGAAAGGTGCCATAGAGCCGGTACCTGTAGCGGCCAGGAACAAGGGCTGGTACTCCACCCCCCCCTACTTTCTCATACCAAAGAAGGACGGAGGACTGAGACCCATCCTGGACTTATGAGAATTGAACAAGTTCCTCAGGAAGGACAAGTTCAAGATGGTAACCCTCTCTCCGATCCTTCAGGCCCTCCAGCTCCAGGACTGGCTGGTATCTCTGGACCTTCAGGATGCTTATTTCCATGTGCCAATCCATCTAAAACACAGGAAATACCTGAGGTTCGCAATTGGCGACTCTCATTATCAATTTCGAGTTCTGCCATTTGGGCTGACCTCCGCCCGAGGGTCTTCACCAAGCTGATGTCGGTAGTGGCAGCGGGTCTAAGGAGGGAAGGGATCCACGTCTACCCCTACCTGGACGATTGGCTGATCAGGGCTGTATCTTCGGAACAGGCCCAGGCCCAGCTAGATTATGTCTGCCACTTCCTTCACAGACTGGGCTTCTCCCTCAATTTAAAAAAAGTCACAGATGATACCATCACAGAGACTCCAGTTCATTGGAGCGGTCCTGGACACTTCCCTGGGAAAAGCCTCGCCACCAGAGGTGAGGGCTCAAGATATTCTACAGATGGTCACCAAGTTTCAAAATGCCCAAGGTCTCCCAGCCTTTGACTTTTTGAGGTTGCTAGGCCTCATGGCATCCTGCATCTTCCTTGTGTCAGAGGCTCGTCTGAGAATGAGATCTCTTCAGTGGGCACTGAGAAGTCAGTGGTCGCAATTCTCAGGGAGAATGACAGATCTCCTCCGGATTCCGGACAAGGTAGCCCGTGACCTTCAATGGTGGGCCTATCCAGAAAACATCTTGAAAGGAGAACTGTTTTGGCAACCATGGCCGGAGAGAACAGTAGTCACAAACGCCTCACTCACGGGGTGGGGAGCCCATGCCAACGACTTGACCATCAGCGGTCGTTGGTCTCCATCGGAGTCCAGACTACACATCAACCTATTGGAGCTGAGAGCGATCAGACTAGCACTGAAAGCTTTCCTGCCATCAGTACAGGGGAGAAATGTCCTGATAATGACGGACAACACGGTGGCCATGCACTACCTCAACAAAAGAGGAGGCGTAGGATCACTGCCACTGTGCAGAGAGGCGGTGCAGCTCTGGTTTTGGGCAATCCAAGAAGGAATCTCTCTATCGGCAGTCCACCTAGCCGGGGAGAAGAACTTGACAGCAGATGCTCGGAGCGGGCAGAGCACAGTCTCCCACGAGTGGGAGCTAGCTCAGGGAGTCCTTCAAGAGATCTTCGCCCTTTGGGGAACCCCTCAGGTGGATCTGTTCGCCACAAGCACCAACAGGAAGTGCGATCTGTTCTGTTCAAGGGAATTTCCCCCGAGAGGAGCTCTAGGAGACGCGTTCGTAGTGGACTGGGAGTTTCCACTCCTTTACGCGTTCCCACCAGTCCCTGTTATTCCTCAAATGATCAGGAGGTTGAGAAGATTCCGGAAGACCATGATCCTAATTGCCCCGGATTGGGCTAGGAGAACGTGGTACCCGGACCTTCTAGATATGTCCATCTGTCCTCCAATCCGTCTTCCACTCAAAGAGAATCTTCTCTCGCAGAAGGGAGGTCAGGTTCTCCATCCAGACACCAGAACCCTCAACCTTCACGCTTGGCTTCTGAAAGGGTGAGGTACAAGGATTGGGATCTCCCTGATGATGTCATGGAGGTGTTGCTTTCGGCCAGAAGACCGGCAACAAAGTCTTTATACCGCTGCCGTTGGAACAAATTTTGCAGCTGGTGTAGGGACGAGAATATCGACCGTTTTTCATGTGGTACACCAACGGTGTTATCGTTTCTACTCTACTTGGCAAACTCAGGCCTTCAAGTTGGCACTGTAAAAGGCTATCTCGCAGCGCTTTCTATCTTCAAGCGCACTGCGGAGGAACCATCGTATTTCAAACTTCCTCTAGTGGTACAATTTCTCAAGGGACTAACTAATGTTTACCTTCCAAATCCATTCCAGGTTCCCTTATGGGACTTAAATTTAGTCTTAAACGTCCTAATGGGCACTCCATTCGCACCACTTCACTCTTGCGCGCTGAGATTTCTCACGCTTAAAACTGTCCTATTGGTAGCACGAACATCTGCTAGGAGGGTGAGCGAGCTACAAGCTCTCTCCTGTAAAGCCCACATACAATCTTCCACAAGGACAAAGTTGTCCTACAGGTGAAGCCTAATTTCGTCCCAAAGGTGGTTTCTGAATTTCATATTACCCAGAAAATTACCTTACCTTCGTTCTACCCTCCTCCCCATCCGGGGAAAGAGGAGGAAAGGCTCTATAGGCTGGACCCAAGGCGAGCTCTCAGCTTTTACATCAGCAGAATGGCTAGGATCAGGCAAGCAGACCAACTGTTTGTAGGATACTCAGGTCACAAGTTGCGACTACCCAGAACAAAACAAACCATCTCCAGGTGGATTATTTTGGCCATCCTGGAATGTTAGACTGAAAGGGAAAGAGCCACCCCCAAAATCTCAGGGCTCATTCAACCAGGGGTATCGCAGCCTCTTCAGCTCTCCAAAGAGGGGTACCGGTCCGGGACATATGTGCGGCTGCCACATGGTCTTCCGCACATACATTCACAAAATTTTACAATCTGGATTCCTCCACTGCTCAAGAGACCAGATTTTGGCAAGGCCGTATTACATTTGGTCCATCCCTGAAGGGATACATAACATTCTCACTCCCACCTCCAATTACATGCCACTGCTATGGGAGTCTATCAAAGATGAGGAATACGTCGGAGGACACAATCCCTTCGAAGAACAAGTTACTTCTTACCTGGTAACGTTCTTTCGACGGGATGTTCCTCCGACGTATTCCTTATCGCCCCTCCCAACCATCCCCGCAGTGATACTTCCCTTGTGGTTGCAGTTTACGCTCCTTCAAGGTCAATAACCAATTCAGGCATGACTTTTCTTATGCTACAAAACGGAACTGGGCAACGGATGCAGCGCGTGGCTATTTATGGGCATGGTGATGTCGGCGCCGATACGGTGGCCGTTGAGGGAAATCGACTCGGCGGACGACGACGCGCAGCGCCCTCTCCAGAAAAAATTTCCGAGGCCAGCCAGCTGGAAACGTATTATCAAAGATAAGGAATACGTCGGAGGAACATCCCGTCGAAAGAACGTTACCAGGTAAGAAGTAACTTGTTCTTCTCCAGCATTGGTATCTTTCGTAGATTCACATGCGCCCACCCGCCTCGCCTGAGACTGCTCCTATGCTCAGCACCCATCATACTGTTGTTCCTACGGTTCAAAATCTGAAGATGGCTGCCTGGGGCGGAGCTTAAGCCCTGCGACCTCATTGGTTGGGGCCATAAAGGACCAAAGTGAGGTGGAGGAACTACACAATTGAGTGGCTCATAAGCCACAGTGGAGTATCTACATCATTCTCTAGGGGAGAAGGGATGTATATTAAAAAAAAAATAATAATTAATTTTTTATCACTGAGGATTCCCAGTCTGACGGGGAATATTCAAGCATCTGAATCAATGAAATATACCAATGCTGGAGAAATACAGTTACAGGTAAGTAACTAAGTCTTGTTGCAGTTCTCTCAGTAAGTAGTCAATCATTCCGAGGTATACGCTGTTGGCGTAGTCTATCCTGGACATGATGGAGAGGATGGCCAATGTTTTGTGCGTTAAGGAGATGAAGGGTGGACTCTTTGTGATTGTGTGAAGATGGAGAAGCATTTCTTGATTATCACATTTGCTTGAGGTTCTAGTCTTAAATCATTGTCCATTAGGATTACAATGGTTTTTGACTACTTTCGACAGTTTGCGTGGCTTTCTTAATTCTGTGGGTCACAGGATTCCCTGGTTGTTTCCTTAGTTGTCGGATGTAATAATGATTTCCATTTTGTGCGGGTTAATTTTGAGGTTATTGGTGTTCATCCATCGGTAGAGTTCTTTCACACAGTCTGTTAGCATCGGTTCTCCTCTTAATTTTGTGGATTATTTAGGTATCTGCCTTATTGTAGCATGTGAGGCTGTGTCTTTTGATCAGTTTGATTAGTGGCGTCATATAGATGCTGAAGAGTAGCAGGGATAACGAGGATCCTTGTGGTGTCCCGTGCTGTGGATTTGAATGGTTTTAGACCTGCTGCTTCTTTTATTTTGGAAAAGAAAGATTTAATCCAAAGCAGTGCTGTCACCAATCCCTATTGCTTCCAGTCTCTTGACGAGGGTGTTATGGTCGACTGTGTCGAATGCTGAGGAGAGGTTGAGAAGTATCTGTGCCGGGTTTGTGTTGGAGTTTGCGTGTTGGTCTTTGGGTTGTCCCATGTAGAGAGTAGTGCCGTCTCCGTTCCTCTGATAGGTCTGAAGCTTACCTATGCCTAGTTCAATATTTGGTTATTTTCGACATGTTGCAGTATTTGTTTGTAGACATGGGTCTCTATTAGTTTTGCCGGGTAAGGAATGTTTGAGATTGGTCTGTAGTTTGAGAGGTCTTCCACATCGCCTGCAGTATCTTTGAGGAGTGGTTTGATATAGGCAGATTTGAAGACTTGTGGTATTCGTACTGTTGAAAGGGACAACTTGAATAGGTTTAGGTAGTATTCCGATGGTGTACCCCACTGTAAGGATCTATTTGGAGATGTCTGGTGGCGAGTGGTCCATTGGGGAGCCCTTCTTTATGCTTTTTTTTACCAAGCTGCAGAATTGTTCTCTTGACATTTGAGCAAAACTGTTCAGCCTGTTCTGTGGTCCAGGGGTTGGTTGGAAGTGGTGAACGGTCTGGTTGACCAGTCTGTTTTGTATGATCCGTTGTATGTTCATGATTTTACACTTAAAGTGATCTGTGAGATCATTGCCTAGTTTTTGTGAGGGCACCGGTGCGTTATTGCAACCGGTGATGGGAGGGGATTTCTCATCTCGTTTACGATGCTGAATAGTTCTTTTTGAGTGTTGGTGTCTTTTGTGATACGGTCGTTGTAGTATTTCATTTTCGCTTTGAGAATTTCCACTTTGTTTGATCGGATTTGTTTTTTGTATGTTATTTTGGCTTGGTTGTAGTTTTTCCTCCATTCTTGTTGTACTTTCCGGATTGTTGTCTTCGTTGCTTTGAGGTCGGACATGTATCATCTCATCACTGCTTTCTTTCGTGATGGGATGTGGGCTTTTTCTGGGGAGATGCCAATTATTGTTTCTGTGATCCATTTCAGGAATAGGTCTGTTTTTTCATGTCATTGTTGGGTGCATTCAATGGTATTTGGAACACAAAGGGTATAATGAGGTGGTCACTCCATAGTATTTGGATTGGCAGAGCTGTTGTGATCAGGTTTTTATTGGCGTTGATTGCATCCAGAGTGTTTCCTGCTGTGTGCGTCACTCCTTTCACCATCTGTCGTAGTTTCATTGTCTCGCGTTGCTTAGTTAGGGTTTTGTGCGAGTTCGCGTTTTCTTCTTCGAACCATATGTTGAAGTCCCCGACAATGATCAAGTGATGATGTTTAATGGCCAGGTTTGTGACTGCTTTTAACAAGGTGTTATGTATAAACCTGTGCAGTTCCTTTAGGGACCACTGCAAAAGATTTAGGACCACAAGTGGTTGGCAGTAAACCCAATTGTTAGCAGTCTGTACCACCCAGATTTACCTGGTAGTTGTGGCTGAGCAGTCAGACTTCCCTCAAGATGAGTTAGGCAGTATATAGAGTATACACAATAGGTACAGAGATAAAGTAGCACAAGCAAACACTGACCAGAGCTTTGGTGTAAAAGTATATAATTATTTATTTAAAACACACTGGTAAATTACACTAGCACAAAGCGGTAAGTAAATTCAACACACAGTCACTATTATATATATATATATATATATATATATATATATATATATATATATATATATATATATATATATATATATTTCTGAGGCTTGTGGAATCTGCTTAGATCACATGCTGTGCATAGGCCGACATCTAGTGGAAGCTGCGGAGTATTACAGTTTGTTTTTCGAAACTCGAAAATGGGCGTCGACACAGGCGTGCCAGTAATACTATCCCTAGTGTGACGTCCACTGTACCCAAGATCCCTCACGCGTCTAGGATCCGCAGATTGTTTTTTTCCGCCATACTGGTCGGAAGCATCTTGCGGAGTCCCCTGGCCTTAGCCATACTTTTGCTTATTATTGAAGTTTAAAATTATTTATTAACATCCTTCCCCACCCCAACGTCGACACTCGACGACGGCTGGAGAAGACATCGACCGTCGGCTGCTGCACGACGGATCTGGGCCTCGGAAGGCCGCTGGCCTCGGCCCGGGCCTAGTAGGCCGCTGGCCTCGGCCCTGCAAGTAGGGAGAGTGGGGGGTGGTACATACTCTTCACTCTTGGTATATAGGTACACCTTATAGGTACACCTTATATATTTACTACACTTACCAGCCCGCTGCCTCAAGGTGCGTATGGAGAGTACCCCTTTCCAATTCTGCCCCAAGTGCAACCGCAAATACCCTTGGGTCGACAGGCACGCCACATGCAATCTCTGCTTGCCGAGGGACCACCCCGAAGCGAACTGCAGAGCGTGTAGTAGGTTTAAGCCTAAGACACTTAAGGACCGTTCGACAAAGCGTTGGGCCCACCACGCCAGGCAGGCGGCCATGGCAGCGGAGGGCGCCTTCAGCGATGGCAGCGACGCCGTACTTTCGGACGGCGAGGGCATTACGGCGTCGAAAGACTGCCGAGCGCAGGTCCCCGACCTCGGAAGGTTGTCCGGCAGGGCGGCTATGGGGAAGACCTCCGGCGACGCAAGCGCTACACACCCTACACACACTAAGCACACTAAGTCCAACCGAACCTCGACGATGTCGACTTCTCGGAAAGAGGCACAGATAGAACGGTCCGACTCTGTGTCCTCTGGGCGCTCTCGATCGAGATCGCCTCATGACGCAAGGCAATCATCCACTCTTGCCAAGAGTGCCTCGCTCCCTAGATTAACGGAAGTTCGATCGTCGGGAGACGAAGACGACTTCCACCCCCAGGCCGCGCTCCAGGAGACCGAGGCCGCAGTTAACACCAGCGAGGCCCCACGCTCGAAACACACAGATACCTCCCCAGACCATCGACGCCAGCCGTCGAAAGTCTCTGGGGCCTCCAAGGGGCAGGGAAAACATTTTTCCACACATGGGGAGGGGGGGGAAACAGCGGAAAGCACAGCCTTCCACTCCTGTAAGACCATCCTTCCACCCTAAGCAGACAGACAAACACAAATCTACTGGGACATCAACATCCAGCAAGGGTACCCTTGATAAGTCCTCTAAGTTGCCTACTAAAGTCATACCCTGTTCCAAAGAATGGTCCAGTGAAGACATAGACAGGGTCATGTCAAGGATGTCTTCCTTAGCTGATTTTTATGACAAAAACCCAGAACATTTCCTTTCGTATGACCCTCAAGGGGCCACACCCTCAGGCTCCTCTGATCCTATCCCCCTAAGTAAAAAGGCCCGGTTCGAAAGACCTAAACCCTTCGAGGTGCAGCCTTACTCTACTCCATACTCTACTCCACACCAGGAGTTTGAAATTATGGAGGAACAAGCCGGGACTGAATACTATGCGGATGATGAGGACCTGGAGGAGGTAGAAGATGAGCAGGAAATTTACAGAGTAGATTCCCCGGTAGAGAGCGAAGCCCCAGTTACCAACTCGCCAGTTGATAACCAGCCCCTCCTTAATGAAGTTCTCGCTCGCGCAGTAGAACATTTTCACATCGACACCCACGGTGTACAGGAGGAAAGGGACTTCGCAGAAGAGTTGGTGGGAGAGAGGAGGCCGGTCGCTCAGACCATCCCTATCCTTAAATCCATCCAACGTAGAATAGATCCATCCCTGGTGAATCCTAACCTCACCAGAGCCGTCAACCCCAGAGTCGAAAAACTTTTTCGGGCAGCCCAGTCTGACCGTCTTTATATAAGAGGACATCTTAAACCAGACTCCCTAGTGGTTACCAACACTCGGAAGAGGGCTGGGACACCCTTATCGTCGTCAGAAGCTCCTCCCGACAAGGAGAGCAAAAAACTGTACGGGTTTGGCAGGAAGGTAGCCTCAACGTCCGCCTACCAAGCAAGGATTGCAAACTCCACCACACTGTTGGCAAGTTACAACTGCCATCAATGGGAAGAGGTCGCGGCGCTCATAGCCTCTGCTCCTGAACCGTTAAAGGGCCAGTTGGCTCAGATCTCGGCAGAAGGAAGAGCCGTGTCTGGTTGCATATTAAAAGCAACATTCGACGCCGCGGACAACGCAGGAAGATTGATAGCAGAAGGTACTGTTATCAAGAGACATGCGTGGTTACGGCAGTCGGGGTTCAAAACAGAAACCCAGGCTTCATTAATAGACAAGCCGGTGGAACCCGATCTATTGTTTGGGAAAGCGGTCGAAGACGCACTTAAGAATGCCAAGGACGAATACGAGACTCTCAAATCCCTTGGCCAGCTTACCAACAAACCCCCTAACCAGAGGGGGAACAGTAATTTTCGTCGCGCACGCGGCCAAAATTCACAAAGAGGCAACTATGCCCAAGGACAGGGTACACAATGGAACAACAACCAGCAGTCTACCCAAAGTTACGGCAGGGGTAACAAGAGAGGTCGTGGAAGAGGCAGAGGCAGCCCCAACAAGGGAGGTGGCACGCCTCCACCAAAGCAGTGACGCTCAGTTCAGGGTCCCTTCTCACGCAACCCCAGTAGGGGGACGCATTTCCAACTTCACCCAGGCTTGGGAAGGGATCACCTCAGACAGATGGGTGCTGTCAACAGTGTCCACAGGATATTGTATAGAATTACTGCAGCGTCCCCGGAACCACCCTCCACGACAAAGAATACACTCCTTAGAACATCAGAAGATCCTTCTCGAGGAGATCGCCATTCTGCTAGAAAAGGACGCGATAGAACTCGTCCCAGGACACCCGGTAAAAAAAGGGTATCTATTCAACCTACTTCCTTGTGCCAAAGAAAGATTTGACAATGCGCCCAGTATTGGACTTACGGCCTGCCAACAAGTATGTCAAGCCCCAAAAATTCCGTAAAACCACGTTACAAGAGGTAATCCCCCTCCTAAAAAAGGGGGATTACATGGCAACCTTGGATATGAAAGATGCTTATTTTCATATTTCCATGCTCCCAGCGCACAGAAAATACTTGCGCTTCAAGGTGGACAGTCGCAACTACCAATTCAAGGTACTGCCCTTCGGGATAGCTTCAGCACCAAGGGTATTCACCAAGGTACTGGCGGTGGCAGCTGCACACCTACGCAGGGAGGCAATCCCAGTGTACCCTTATCTGGAAGACTGGCTCATAACGGGGGAAACCCCAGGAATTTGCAGGTCAAACATTCAGAGGACTATCGAATTAGGCTTCTCTATCAACGAGAAGAAGTCAAGTCTGGTGCCAAGCACCTCCAAACAGTTCCTAGGAGCAATCCTAGACACTCAGAAAGGGTTGACCTTCCCTTCGGAAGAAAGAATTCGGAATATACTACTGCAAATTCCACTTTATCAGTCAGGTCAACAAATAACGGTACGCAAAGCAATGCGGTTACTGGGCATGATGGCGTCATGCATTTACCTGGTCCCCCACGCGCGTCTGCGCATGCGTCCCATGCAGGAATGGTTGGCGAAACAGTGGTCTCAGGCAAGTGGTCAGTGGGACGATCTAGTGGTCGTTTCGCCAACACTCGTACAGAGCTTACACTGGTGGACAAGAGAGAATCTCGCAAGGGGAAAACCCTTTTACGATCCAGAGGTACAGGCAGTGGTGACTACAGATGCATGCCTGACTGGGTGGGGAGCTCACCATCTCCACCACACAGCTCAGGGTCTCTGGTCTCACTCAGTAGCCAAGAACCACATCAATCTGCTAGAGCTTCTGGCAGTATTCCGAGCGCTTCGGGCGTTCGAGCCCCATCTGCTAAACTTGTCGGTGCAGATCCGGACGGACAGCACGACAGCCATGTTCTATCTGAACAAACAAGGAGGGACTCGTTCGCCAAATCTGTCCAAGCTTGCCCAGAAAATCTGGATATGGGCACTCAGACGGAACATCTTCCTGTCATCACAACATGTTCCAGGGGAGCTCAATTCCCTAGCGGATGCCCTAAGCAGAGACTCCCTCCCAGAAGAACACGAATGGGTCCTTCACAGAGATATCGTAGAAGATCTCTTCTCTCGGTGGGGTTTCCCCACTATAGACCTATTCGCCACAAGCGAAAACAAACAATGCCCAGGATTTACATCCAGGTTCCCCCAGCCAGACTCCCAAGGGAACGCCCTGTGGATGAACTGGTCAGGGATGTTTGCGTACGCTTTTCCACCAACTCCTCTCATCAGGAAGGTGGTGTACAAGATGAACAAGGAATCGATGACGCTCATCCTAGTTGCTCCCATGTGGGCGAGACAACCATGGTTTCCACACCTACGCAGGATGGCGGTGTGCGAGCCCATCAAACTCCCAGCCTGGTACAACCTCCTGTCCCAGCAACAAAGGTCAAACAGTGCACCAGGAACCCAACTCAATGAACCTGGCAGCATGGCTCCTGAGGTCATAGAGTTTGGCCATCTCAATTTACCACAGAGGTGTATGGACATCCTAAAAGAATCCAGGAAACCAAACACAAGGCACTGTTACTTTGACAAGTGGAAGAGATTCGTTATTTGGTGCCAGAATAAACAAATCAACCCAGTTGATTGCACTCCTTCCAACGTTGTAACATACATGCTCCACCTGCTGGACGCAGGTTTGGTTTTTAACTCTCTGAAAGTACACCTGGCAGCCCTCTCGGCTTACACCACATCCCATAACAAAGTATTGTGGTGGAAAGTACCAGTAGTTAAAGCCTTCATGGAAGGAGTAAAGAGACTTCACCCTCCTATTTCGAACCCACCGCCAGGATGGGACCTCAATGTGGTGCTAGCTAAGCTCATGGGCCCCCCTTTCGAACCCATGCATAAAAGTAGTCTCAAACACCTGACTTAGAAAACGGCCTTCTTAGTAGCCATTACCTCTATAAGAAGGGTCAGTGAAATTCAGGCTCTGTCAGTGCAGGATCCTTTCTTTACTATCCACAAAGACAAACTGGTTGTACGCACACACCCTAGGTTCTCACCTAAATTTATATCTAAGTTCCATGTAAACCATTCCATCGAGCTTCCGGATTTCTTCCAGAACCCGCAAAGCTCAGCTGAGGTGAAACTACACACCCTTGATGTGCGTAGGGCGGTCCTCTACTATGTAAATAAAACCAGACCGCTAAGGAAAACAGATCAACTGTTTGTCTCCGTAGCTACAGGCAGAGAAGTGGATCGCGTCTCTAAAGGCGCGATCTCGAAGTGGATTATCAACTGTATACAGCTGTGTTACTCTCTTTCTGAAAAAACTCTGCCTTTTACGCCAAGGGCCCATTCTACTAGAGGCATTGGGGCCACTCTGGCTTTCATTGCAAATGTTCCCCTCGACACCATTTGCAAAGCAGCTACTTGGAGCTCTATTCACACTTTTACTCAGCATTACTGCATTGACACTCATTCCAAGACAGATACACAAGTGGGACAAGCGGTTCTAAGACACCTGTTTGCTCATGACCCTTCTCACATCCCACCTCCTTCTTCTGGTACTGCTCGCTAATCTATGCACAGCATGTGATCTAAGCAGATTCCACAAGCCTCAGAAGGGATACATTACTCACCGTAATCGTATTTCTGATGCTTGTATCTGCTTAGATTCACATGCGACCCACCCTTCCTCCCCTCCGAGAGAAGGCGCATGATTGCTTGTAGTCTTACCTTCTGTCTATCTGCTTGGATTATCTGTACTCACGCTACTCCTCATGCTTCCTCATGTCAGAAAAAATACAATCTGAGGATCCTAGACGCGTGAGGGATCTTGGGTACAGTGGACGTCACACTAGGGATAGTATTACTGGCACGCCTGTGTCGACGCCCATTTTCGAGTTTCGAAAAACAAACTGTAATACTCCGCAGCTTCCACTAGATGTCGGCCTATGCACAGCATGTGAATCTAAGCAGATACAAGCATCAGAAATACGATTACGGTGAGTAATGTATCCCATATATCCCTAATTACTTATTAGACAAGTCTTAATGAGAAACACCACTTTTTTTCAGACAGAGGTGATCGCTTAACATAAGATGGCACTCTAATTTATTAAAAAGGGAGGGAAAATAGCAGAGTTATGAAAGCGCACACATGTCAATACTTTTCAAGAACCACAGTGAGGCAGGTTAAGCAAAGTCTACTGGAGAGCAAGGAAGTTCAAATGCCAGGCCCACTCTTAGAGAGAGCAAGCGAAATGTGTCCAGGATCACACAGTGGGGTTAAGCCCAAAGAGTCTTTGTAGAAAGTTGACAAAAGATTGAGATCAAATCAGGGAAAGTTAGTTAACAGGTCCCAGGCTAACCCAGGTTAGACAGTCAAGGATTTACTGTCACCCCGAACGATCTGTTGCAAGGTAAGCCAGGCTGGACACAGTACCTGAAAGTGGGAAGAACGCTCCAGCAGGGGCAGTTGTTCCTGGCAGCGGGTGCAAGTCGGTGTTACGTCCAGAGGAAGAGGAGGTCTCGACATGGAGGAAAGCTGAAGGTCGTTGCGCTGCCAGGGAAGAAACCAGCTGTGGAGTTCCCGGTTACAAGGTACCACCCTTTTCTTCGCGGTAGTGGTAAACCGTGGTATTCCGGTTGCCGGGGTGCTTGGCACGGGCAAGGCGGCCACGAGATGGTCCAGGAAGGCGAAAAGACGGGCAACTGGTTATCCCCACCAGTCAAAGGAAGAAGACTCTCCGGACTGGAGATCTCCTCTGTCGTCGGGAAAAGTGGTGAGACGGTTCAGCAGGGCTCCACCGGTGGTGTCGTCGTTGCAGGTCGGCTCGGCTTCTCCCTCCTCGGATTCTTTAGGTCCTGTGGCGACGTCTGAAGTTCCAGTCCCCAAATCCCTGCTTTTATGCAGAAAACCCCAATTCATTCAGCCTAGCTGTCAATCAAACAGGCTAAGTGGTGAGCCGGGCGGCTCACCACTTGGGCCAATCACACAAGAGTGCGACTTGAGTTGCCGAGGCAACTCAGTCCAGGGTGCCTAAACCCCCCTCCCACAGCCCCTGTGGTACCCAGAGTGGAGAAGCCCGCCAAAAAGTGGAACAAAGGGCTCAACTTGGGTTGGAGTCACAGAAGCAGCACAAACGCCATTTTGGAACCAAGTTTCGGCAAAAATGACCAACCAGTGAATTTATATTAATTTAATAAACCGGCGGGGTTGCCAGATGTTAGGACAGTTTTTCTGAAGTCCAGTTAAGGGCCTAGTAAAACCATTCAACTGAGGCAGTACAAGACTCCACTCTTAGTATAAGACTGTACCACCTGAGTACATGGTAGCGTAGGCAGAGCAGCCAGGCTTATCTTAGGAGGGAGAGAGGGCAGTAGATACAGTACAAGTGAAAATTGTAATACAAATGATCCAAAGAAACACTGAAACACTATGTATTATAAAAATAAAGGATTTATTTAAATACAAGTAGGCCCAGATAAATCTAGGGGTTAAGTAAATACTGAAACATTATATGAAATCACAATATAAAACACAACACTATACTTGAAAGTACACAGACCCAAGTATAGACCTTATTTGGAACACCTAACAGTAGTTCTAGGGAAGTCAAAACCTTGTTATACACATTTAGTATAGGCCAAGCCTATTCTTTGGGAGTAAAAGACCAATGGTTATTTTTAGATTACTTTTGGTAATACAAGGACAGTAGGCCCTTCCAGTTGTACAGTGACTCTTGTAACAAATCACATAAACAGTCAACTGGACAATATACTTTTGGTGAATAGTGAAACACTTATTCTAGGTGCAGTAAAAACCTATAGCTACTTTTGTCATAACACACAGTTATACCAGGTGAGCAAAACCTAATGGATGTAATATACAATTACAGATGCTTTGGAAATCAGGGAACCCCAGATGGAGATAAGCAATAACTCTTGTAACTTGTTTTGGATGGCACACAGCTAACACAAGGTAAGTAAAACCCACTTACTTTAACTTCACAATGAAGGGGAAAGTAAAACCCAATGTCACACTTTACAGAATAGATATTCTAGGTAGGCAACAACCTATTGTAGACTTATTAAAGACAGGCTAGCAGCAAGTCAGGGGAAGCAAGACCCAGTTGGGGGACACTCATACAGTTATCCTAGCAGGACTAACCTGGTGATACCAACACATTACTTTTGTAAAGAGGCACAACCTAATCACAGGAAAGTAAAATACCTTCACATCTACTTTCTTTAGACTGGCAAAACAGTGGCTAAGGAAGGAAAGATGTTAACCATACTTTTAAGAATAGTGCATCACACATCCAAGATCAGTAAGAACTTTTGTAATTGTTCACTCTTAGAATTAAAGTTACCAACCAACTCTTTACAAGTAAGTAAAAACACTTGATTTCTTTTCTAGGCAGAAGTCCCAATCCCTTCAAAGTCTTTTCCCTTAGAGCATGAGTGTTCAGTGGCAGAAGGGGGGTCACTAGGACTAGTGACCAACAGGCAGTGTTAGAATAAGTTCTTTAGTAGCAAAAGCCAGAGTTTCCTTAGGTAAACTGGGCAAACAAGTGAGTACTTTACTTCTAGGGTTAGAAGAGGGTCCAGGGGCTTCACAGAAGACACCCCAGCAGGATTCTAGCAGTGGGACTGGGTGTACTGGACGAGGGACCTCCCAATCACAGAAAACACCCCAGGACTACACAGAAATCCCAACAGGCTTAAGGTAAGTATATACCCAAGCCAACACAGTACCTCAGCAATGAAGAAGAGATTGCAGCAGGAGAACTTCAGGGACTGCAGCCAAATACCCGGTCACTGGATTCCTTGTCCTGGAGACTGAACACAAGACCTCAGAAGGGACTTTGCAGCAGGGATCGATGAAGAAGGCTCTAGGCAAGATTTCTCTCGCGGCTGAATGCGGTTCTGCGGGTTTGGCGCCTTTTCAAGGAGCACAGATGAAGACAGAAAATCGCGGTTGAATTCTCGTCGTTTAAAAGGTCCAGCACTCTTGTGAGGGGACTTTTTGGACTCGATTCGTGTCTCTGGAGATAGACCAAGATGCCCACGAAGTTTCAGCGAGATTCGGAATTCGGAAGACCGTGCACCGCACAGTGGCAGGAGGTCCCAGGGTATTGGGGTATTGCAAGAACGCAGGGTCGCAGGAACCCGTGGGATGGCTCAAAATGCAGGTCGTCTTGAGTCTAGTGGGTCTCACCAGGCTCTGGGTTCGGGTCGTCGTTTTCGGAGACCCCAGGTCGATCGGAAGGAAGGGCTGCAGCAGGCTCCGGTTACAAAGCAGGTTTTCCGGCCGCTGGAAATCATTCCCGCCGCTTTTCCTTCGTCATCCTCTTCGGTTTTCAGTTCCAGTGGTCGACATGACTTCAGCTTCCAGGTTTCCAGTATTTATCAGGAACTGCAACACAACCTCTGCATTCTCTCCCCGCATTTTACAAGAAAGGGGCGTTTGGCTGTCCAATCAGGACAGCCAACCCCCCACTGGGATTTGGCCCAGTTGAAGGAAGACCTAAGACAAAGGAGGGGGAAGTTTGGGACCCCTCCCCCACTTCCTGTTCTTGCAGACTGACTGGAGCCTGGGCGGGGTGTCCAGGGGACTCCCGCCGAAGACAAAACTCAAACAAAGGATTTTCCCGCCCTGGATGTCAGGGGAAGGAACAAGAAACGACAAGAAACACTAAAATGGCAGAAAAAGAAGACAGGGGCCATTTTGGTAAAAATGAGCACCCTTAGGTGCCTTTACTGCAGCTGTGATTACAGCACGCGGTAAAGGTGCACCAAATTAGTAAAAGGTATCACTGCCACCAGCCATTAAAGGTAAGCTTGTCACTGTAACATAATTGTTACAGTTTAAATGTGAAAGGGGATACATTGTATCTCCCCAGCACTCCACATAAGGTGGGGTGTGCTGGTTTCACAGAAGTAAATGTAAAAGGGATCCAAAGATCCTTTCTACCCTTGGGAACTGTAGTTCACTCAAGGTTAGCACAAGAAAGTTAAATGGGGAGCCCCTAGGGCAACCCAGCAACAACAGGCACTTACTGCCAATAAGTTGTTAGACATGATAACTTTAAAAAGACACTATGGAGAGTCTTAAATGACACCCATAAAAAGAGTTAAAGACAGGTGAGTGTGGAAAAAGGTTCCCACTCACTGAGGTATTCATGGAAAATATCTCACTAGAAAAGCAAAAAGTTCTGGAGTTGAACCAGGCAAGGAAGATTTACCAGCCCTGTGGAAATCTTACCTAACACCAGACATTTGGTCGAAAAAAATTGGTCGACCAGACAAATGGTCGAACCAATTTGGTCGAAAACCAAATGGTCGAATTTTTTTATTTTTTTATTTTAACCCTTTTTTTTTTTGGGGGGGGGAGGGGGTCCCCCCCAACCCCCTTTTTTTCTCTAAACACCCCTTTTTTAACTAAACGAAAACCCGAAAAATAAATATATAAATAAAAAAAAAATTCGACCATTTGGTTTTCGACCAAATTGCGTCGACCAGTTTTTTTTCGACGAGTTGACTGGACACCACCGGCGGTATGTTCGAGGCTATATTAAAAAGTGGTAGCCTCGAACAATGGGAAAAACCCATAGGAATATATTTGCGGTCGAATATAAAAAGTAGTATCCACTGCCACCAGCCAAAACTTGGTCGGGGGGACTGGACAGTGCCCCCTCGAACAACAGACCCCGGGGCAATCAAATTGCCCCGACCAGTACGTCAACAATAGGATGGTTTGTACTGGTTCTGTTCACAATTTGAGACTAGTAAAGCCAATGGTTACTTTACATGCCCTGGGAGACAGTAGTCAGTCCCAGGGTATGGAGTCTATGTTTGGGGGTCGCTACGACACCCCTGGGTTACGGCACGGAGGGTGCTGTGTAACCCACATACCAAAAACACATGAAGCCCTATGGGGTAAAGGACCCCATAGCCCATAGAACACATACAAAGTCAAAGGAACACCTCAAACCATGTCTAAGAGTGGGAGGAAAAGAGTCTCGCTCTTAGCAGGAGAGAAAAAAAATAAACCCCAAAAAATCCAGCAAAGCTGCTGGGGGACTCGCTAGGTTTGGGAAATTAGCCTTTACAGAGAATTCTCCCTAACATTAGGTGTCTATGAAGGTTGCGTGGTAGGTTCGCAGTATATAGATGAGTATAAATGTGAGGTTTGTTTGTGGGTCTGAGGTTGAGGGATTCACAGTTCGCGATGTTCACTGAGTCGGGTGTTTTTATTTTTAGATGTTCTTTGTAAGCTACTGCAAGTCGTTGTCCTCCTTTTTTTCCATTTCTATTTGCCTGTATGCATTTGAAATTGTCAGGTACACAGCTGTGCATATGGCTTTGTAGTTTTCAGCTAGCCAGGTTTCTGTGACGAATAGGTAGATAGATATCTGTTCTGTGTTTGGACATAGATCTGGTGTTGATTAGGTTTCAGTGTATTTTTATCCTTATAGTGGCCTGTTTTGTTCTTGCTTTTGTCTTTAGGTGGTCATTTTGATAACGCTTATTCTTATCCTCATGATGTAGGCTGTGTACTGTTAGATCTGGTTTGTCATTAAGTAGGTTGGTTAGGTTTTGTATTGGGTTCACGTCTTGTTCTGGGTCCTCTTCTGTTTCAGGTTGGTGTTGCTAGTGGTTCCCTTGGGGTTTTAATGATATTAGGAGTGAGGGTATTGTTTCCCATCGTTCTCCTTCTGTTTGTTTCAGCCTTTTCCCTTTGGAGTTCCAATAGCCTGCTGAGTGTCTCATTTTCTGGTAGTTGGTTGCTGTTCTGGCGAGTGGTCCATTGCGAGGTAAGGCTTTGGATACAGTGATTTTTGCCTTGTTTCCGGGGTGGTTCTTTTATTCTGTCTGGCTCGTGAGCATGGTGGCCTGATTTGATTGCATTACGCTCATTCTTTCTCTGTGGTTTCTCGCACGTCATCCTCTCCGCTGGCACGGCATCTTCTGTGCTTCTAATTCTTTAAGTGGTTTTCCCTTGAATACATGGGAGCTTGGGCTGTCTCACGGATGTGAATGGCTTCCCGTGATTCTGAGGTTTGATATTTTATAATAGTGAGTTCTTTGGTTTTGCACTAAGGCGCTCCTTGCTGATTTAGGGTTTTTCTTGTGCCGCTCCTTGGGTTTTCTTTTTGGTGTCCGGGTGTGTTTTAGTTCACTGTTGTGATTTCCTTCCTGGGATTCCAGGTTTATCTCTTTATTGGTGTGGTCTTATCCTTTTGAACCACGTGTGGTAGTTGTGGTTGTGTCTGTGAGACTCCTACCTTGATTTATTGTGTTTTCCTGTTTTCCTTTTCTTTCTTTCGGTTCTTTGGTTGGGTTCTTGTTATTGTTTTGGATCACCCAGCCGTTAGCCCTCCTGTGACGTCGGTTAGAATTTTTGTTGTTTCCTCCGTGCTTGTTTGGTTTGCGGGCCCCTTTGAAATTGTAGTTTTCTTAGTGATGTCTGTAGTTGCTGTTGGGGGAGTTGTGAGTGGGAATTGGTTGGGGGCAGCTGGCTTTCAGTGGAAGGCCCTCTGGTTATATCATGCTTAGGGGAGGATAATACTACCTGTAGGGTGAAGGGGAGGAGAACGTCTAGTGTGGCCGAGCTGGTCGGAGGGTCATGAATCGCAGGGTGGCTACCCTTGCGGGTGGTCGGGAGGTGGGGGTACTACACGGTCGCTATATCTGTAAGTATGATGCCCAGAAGAGACATTGGGTTACAGAAGGCCATGGTGTTTGGGCCAGATGCGGAGCTGGCAAGACCCGCTCTCTAGGGTTTGTTGGAAAGTATGGGTCACTTTATCCCAGGGTTGGATGCAAAACCTTTGGCACCTTAGACTACTAGGTCAAATGCAAACCTAGGCCACCCTACACACCCCGGACAATAGTGGAAGTTTGGCCCCCCCTCGGCAAGTGGTTTGAATGCAGACTTTGGCTACTGCGCACACTTATGCCAAATACAAAATCTAGCTACCCTATACACTTGAGCAGTTCAAAGCTTTGGCTAACCTATATAATTTACCAGATGTCAGATGTTAGGCCACCCTGCACCCTTAGGTCAGATGCAGAACTCTTGTTATCTTAAACAGATGTCTGAGGGAGCCAAAGTTTGTATTTGGCCCACGTGGGTAAGGTAACCAAAGCTTACATTTAGCCAACTTTGCCGAAAGCAGATTTTGGTTACCTTAACCCCCTTTGGCTAATTGCAAACTTTGTCTACCTTAGGCCAGTGGCCAGCTGCTAGCAGTGGCTACCTTAGACAATTGCCTGATGCAGGTTTTGGCTGCCTTGCAGGCTTAGATTAAATAAAAAACATTGGCTGTCTTGGACAGGTTGGCCACATTTACGTTTTAGGTTACCTTGTTCCTAGTTGCAAGCTTTGGCTGCCTTACCCGCTAAGATAATTGGCCAGATTCAGACTGCGACTACCCTACATATTTACTTATAAAAGCAAAACCCGACCATCTCACACCATAGGTGAAAGGTAGCTTATAACTATTTCAAACAACGAGTCCGGATGTGAAAGAGGCTATCTGTCACAATTAAGTGAAACGTGAAATATGACTACCTAACATAATTAAGGAAAAGCAAGATCTGGCTTTGTCATACAATTATGCTATATGAAACGTTGGCTATCTCACACAACTAGGGGGAATGCTAAATATTACTCATAATCAGGAATAAAAGGTGCAAATGACTACCACACCCAGTCGGGGGGGGGGGGTGGAGGGATCCAAAATATGACTAGCTCACAGAATTAGGGGAAAAGCAGCTAAATAATGCTATCTCATACAAATGGTCTAAGTGTGAAAAAAGACTCACAAATAGAGGAAATGCAAACTGGCTAGCTCACAGAATTAGGGAAAAAAGCAAATATGTCTCTCTTGTATAAATGGTCTAAGTGTGAAAAGGACCAACACCAGAGGGCTGAGTGCGAGATCCGGGTGACCAACACAAATGAGCTAAATGCAAGATATGGCTGACTAACAAATGCTCCTAGCTGGGCCAGCATCCGGGATTGTGGCAGCGAGGACTGCTGTAAAAGATGGAACAAGTACAGGGCAAAGTTTCCGCAGCTTCATTGCCAACCACAGTTGAGACTTCTGCCACAGGAGGCGGCACTGTTGAATACTCGTCCTGACACCCGGGGAGGAAAAAGCCAGCAGCATCCTCCACATGGAATCGATGGAGAGCGTTAGCAGTGCTGAAGTGGGAGCAAGCAGCCAAGGAGATGCTGGTGAGTCTTTAAATTCCCTCTTCCATGAGAATGCACAGTGCAATAGCATGTGTCTCCCAGCATAGATGGACCCAATGGTCAGGGGAACGGGCAACCAAATGGCAATCTCTACAAAGGCATTGTGATTACATGCATGTGCAAGGGAAGATGGGATACTGTTTAAATACACATGCACCTTAGGGGAAGTGTGCATGTAAAGCCATGCAACCATGAGAAGCTCCCATGTGTGCTTTGAAAATCCAATTTGCAAAGAGAACCCCCTGGGTCGCCATATTGGTATTCCAATAGGCAAGAGCCCATGCATGTGCCGAGTACACCCTAAGCAGACACTATCCCCACCTTGCATGAGCTGCACTCATTGGCCTGCAAACAATCCTGCCCAACAAACAAAATGTCTGGACCATTCATCATGTTCATGAGTATCGCGCTAGCCCATGTACTAGTGTACATGATGACTGACAGCATGTCATTATCCACCCAACGGGTTCAAAGTCTTCCACTTCCAGAAGAACTCCACTGGTGGCAGCACACCAACCATCGCTCTGCACAGGCCAGCTATGGCAAAAGCAGGCAGAAGAGCAGGAGCGAGGCACCAGGGCCGAAGCACAGCAGCACCATGTCAGCCATGCCACGTGGTGACAGTGTCCCCGTCCCCACAAGTCTGCCTAGTGGCCCTTCCACCAGCACTGCACATAGCACAGATGGCACATACCTGATGGAGAAACCCTCGGCAGCTGCGACCATCACACCTGGCCCCTGTGGTGATCCCTGAGGAGTAACATCCAGTCAGTGTCGGACATTGTACAACACCTGCACCCACCCATCTGCCCCCATAACAACCCTTGTCACCTGAGGCAGACAGCCATTCCCATCACCTGGGTGACCTGGATACAGTGAGTGATGGCAGTGGTACACCTAATGTAGATTACTGTGGCTTCATGTCCCCCTGCTTCAGCCATGGCCCTCTCCATAGTCCAAGCAATCTGGGGGAAGCCGTCGGGTCACCATTGAAAACCTGCCAGAGATGCAGGTGCAGCATCTGCAGGCCATACGGGACAGTGTGCAGGACTTGCGAGGTCATTGGAGCGCCAGTGCCAGCAGTTGTCCATGGCGACTGTCGAAATCACAGCTGTGGGCCAGTGAATGAGGGGGAGCACACAGAGGGCATATCGGCCTTTGCCCAATCTATGCACGCCATCATGTGTTGCATGCTCCTCAACCTGCAACACATGCCGGGTTAGGATTCTGAACTTACATGGAGGGGCATGCAAGCCCAGTGCGACACCCCCCCCCCCCACACCCCCGCAATGTGGCCCATACACTGCCCGAGCAAGCTGGTAAGGGCAAGAGGCCACGAAAATGACTTAGATATACATGACACTAAATTGCAAATTAACTCAGTATCAGAAGCAGACTGGGTGTCCCATTATTCAAATGTGTTTTCTCTTAATGTTCAGGAAACGGTGGCTGTTAGGGAGATTTATCATTTTTATGCTTTATCCCCTCTTCTGGTGAGACACTCAGCACTTTTTGCTGGACTTCCAGACCTTTTTATTTAATCATAAATGAGTGGAGCCTTTTTCCACTCATTCGTTCTTATGGGATATGTCTTTTGGGACTCTTTCCTTTGTATTTTACTGCCATATGGAGTCTACCTTCCCCCATATCTCTTTTAAGGCATAGATACCTATTCAGCACACAACTAGTTATGGGCAGTGTTACCGGGGACCCTTTGGGTCCTCCCTTGAGATTCTTTTCTATATCCTAGAGTAACTACAGTTTAGTATCTCTCCTAAAACCTTATAGTATGTGGAGTGCCAAAGAGAGATTTCGTATCCGCCTTGTTATGAGAGTTTTCCTAAAGTACTACTGGCAGTAAGATTTTAGTAAGCTATCCCAGTGGTTTGTACATCCACAACTCTTGTTATCAGTCTGTACTAGCTCAGGACTTTGGTAGTGTGGCAGAGCAGTCAGGCATATCTTTAGAGGAAGATGTGAGCTATAGGTAAGTACTCTGAATCTTAGACAGGCACAACAAAGAAGCACTTACACATAGTTATATAAAATATACATTTATTAAATTTACACCAAAATCGGTTCTGTGGGTCTGTTGCCACTGCTACGTTCTCCTCAGCGACACAGCAAAACGAACATTGAAATTGGTCCGTGTCGGTTTTTCCGGCTTGGTGACCTTTAAGCCCCGCCTCTTCCTGGTTACCCCGGCAACCGACTTCAGCATCCAAAAATGGCATCCTGGCTGCCAGAGATTGTTTGAAACGAACGGACAAGCACCGGCACCCAGTAAGGATTTCTACCAGGTGCTCATTACTCAACAAGAGGTGATTTTGAGATGGTGGAAAATCTCTCTCCGAAGTGAATTTCGCGATGCTAGACCAGGAGAGTTTAGAGAATCCCATCAGGACTTCCTGGATGATTCAACACTTCAAGCTCAGGTTGCCATAGTGTTTGGCAGAACTATCCTGAAATATATGATCAATTTGTGTCGAGGCAACTTTGACTTCCTTGAACGACTTCCCAAATCGCTCCTTTTGCAGATTATCGCCCACCTGGATCTTAAAGCTATTGCACGACTTTCGCAGAACTTCACACACCTTTGAAAAGATGTGCAACTCTGAACAGCTGTGGGAGAAAATTGTTGAGAATTTGTATGATACCATTACTCCGGCGATGAGGGAACTGACAAAAGACCGAGGCTGGAAGCAGATCTTCACAAACAAGCTTCAGTTACAACTGCAACTCAGGAGGAGACAGAACCGTGGTGATAGTAATGAAGACCTCCCCAAATTGCCTCTTTGAATAAAAAATGCCACTAGTTTGATTTCAATCAATTTCCGCACAATTTGGATGTGTTCAATTGATTGTTTTTCTTTTTTGCAAAAGTGTATGCTTTGTCACTGATTGAAAAATTGCAACAAATGTAATTTGTACTACCATGTGCTCTGAACCTCTAAACATGAATGTAAAATGTGAACACCCAACCATGCCAGGTGCATCTTAAAGTCTCTGATCGCAAACTTCATCTCATTGTACCCTTTCTTACAAAGACATTGATTTATTAGTGATGTCAGTGTGTAAAACAACTGTATTTTATGACATGTTTTTAGTAATATTTTTGGTTAATATATTTCTATGCCAAAGTCCTTCCTTGAGTATGATCAATATTAGACCAAAAGAGGCAAATCTAACTTTTGAAGAACTTGTTCACAGAAGTATGTATGCTATTAATCTAGAGATTTTGTGAAATTTAGCATTTCATCGAGGCACTTGTTCAGTACATCTAGTTTCCTAAGTGCTCCTTTAGTATTGATTAGTTGGGGAAAAATCTAAATATTTTTTTGTACTTTGGAAGTTGTGTGGAAATGCCAGCCTATTCAATATTTCAGCACATTTCAGGATTAAAGCAACTCTATCATGTGGAACTTGATGATCTATTGATTAATATCTAACTTAATGTTCTAGGTTTCTTAA
The DNA here is from genome assembly GCF_040938575.1 of Ambystoma mexicanum. NCBI lineage: Eukaryota > Metazoa > Chordata > Amphibia > Caudata > Ambystomatidae > Ambystoma > Ambystoma mexicanum. Next base: position 1,133,000,967 of record NC_090932.1, on the reverse strand, counting down.
GGATCGTCTTTGTAAAGTGATATATAACAATGGTGAGAGCAGCACATGAATATTCCAGAATATGGTAATTTTAGGAAATACACATCGACAGGCTGAGATATGTTTTAATAGATAATAACACATTTTTCCACTGGGACTTGCTTTTGTAATCCTGTTAACCTCCCTGTATCTGTATAAACTGATGTGCCAATACAGGAAAAGGAGTAGAAACAAGGCATGCCACTATTGGCTGTTATTTAGAAAACAAATGTGTAGTCAAAACGTTTCCATGACAACAACAAACATCTTTGTAAACCTATTTCTCTAACAAAGTTCTTTTTTCCAAAGTCTGAAAATGCAATGACGAGCAGTGGCCACAAAGCGGGATAGATATTATTAAACACATACCTGTGTAGACGTGTGCAGCCAAGTTCCTTGTACACCATTAATACACCTTTTTCAATTCAAGAGTCAAGATGAGTGCAGAGTGTCAGTTATATCCTGGGTTTTGAATCAACATGTCATTAAACAATGATTTTTTTTTTCCTCCTGCTTGTTATTCTTGATGTCTTTATATTTGCAACATTCCTTTCTTTTGCTACCATTTTCAATTGCTTTTACACTTTATATTGCATTTTTAGTTTATCAGAAAAAATGAGTGCAGGGTGATATCCATTTGGGGTGGAGAAATTCCAGGTGGCGTCCATTTGAAATGTCCTAGTGCCATTAAAATCTATAAACGTTTGAATCCCAAACCTCACCAGAGCAGAAAGAAACGCATTTAGTTTGCATGGGCTGTTATAGTTGCAACACTAAAGCTAACTCTTAGACAATATAAATGTGCTCTCTGCGTAGTGGTTCTGATGGGTAAATATGGTTAATCCTACTGTAGTTACATAGTCTTATTATGTCAGTGTTAAAAAGTGACTGTTCCACACATAGGCGCAGATCAGTAATAAGGGCACCCTTGTCAGAAAATAACTGGATTTGCTCATCTGAAAATTCATACACATTTATAACAAAGATAGACATGTGATGGTAGAAAGGGCCTTTCCTGTTAATGGTATCATTGACTGTAGTAGCTAATACCTTGAATGTATTTCTGTTGTCTGCTAGAAATCAGTACATGACGCCAGCATTGGTTCACTTTACATTATGGAGTCTGGTTATTTACGTGATCCAGAATATTGCGCAAGCTGTTTTGGTTTCTGTTACGATAGCCACATACGTTGTATTGATAAAAACATACATTTAAATAGTGAATGAAGGGCCACTGCTTGCTTGACAGAAACAAAGTGAAATGTGATGCCCTTAGCAACTATATTACGTTAAGGTTTTGGACATTACTAGTAGCTCAGGTGAAATGGTATCCAAGCCTTGTTTTGTGATCTGGGCTGTTTTTCAGTGCATTGGGTGCTTCATGAACATTTACTACCGTGCACTCTCGTGGTTCTTTAGTCAGGCTTACGCTATCAGTCTAACCTTGACTCAATGAGGAAATCTATATTATTTTTGAGTGGCAAGAGCTGCGTTTTCTAGATCTAATGCTAATAATCCATGGCCCATTATTGAAGACTTAGTTAACTTGGATGAAATGGAAGGATTGTGAACTGCAACACATTACAGAGAACAATGTCAAGATATTTATCTCTAACCTAAGAAACAATGCTGTTAAAAGTATTTTCTACTCTAAATCCATCTATCCTGTAGGCAGGCATTGTTATGATGCTCATTACTACTGGTTCAGTCACTTCTTTGGGGTTATTGACAAAAGTATCCCTTACTTGTTCTTCTGATACACATTTCTACTAACTAATGTCTAACACTTCTACAAAATATTACATTTTCACTTTTGGAGGTGAAGGTGCCAGGAGATCTTTATGTAGCCATTACCCATTGAAACTTTTTTTTCTTAGACACTTTTGATATTTTTCTAAATGGAACACTTCACTGAGTGGTCACTGAGTGGTAAATCTCGCAGAGCCCATGCTCTTTGTCAGGTTGTGAATATCCTGTTGGATTTAATTTCTCCATTTGCACTCCAGATTAAAATACTGCTTGGTCTGAATTTGAATGTGCATAGTTTTGGAAAGATATGCCTCCCTCTTTACCAAGTCTTTCAGTCATCGAACTGAAGATCAGCATTACTTTAGAAACAGTTCTATCAGGAACTCCAATAGAGAACCTTACTGGTATCGGACATAGACAATCGCTTCACAAGTATTACACCGTTTGCCATACGAGCTTTAGCTTTAGCATTCCAGAGGCAAAAATCTGCCTCCAAACCCACCTTGCCTGGAAATATACAGAAGCATGGATTATGAACACCTAATGATGATTTTCTTTTGCAGTCCTACTGCAAAAAGATCAATTAAGATAGTCGGCTCTCCAGTTTCAATCAATTCAATGTCTGATATTTGTTCCAGTGGGCATGCATCACACGATGTATAGAATGTGCAACAGGGAACATTCATGGATCCATCTGGTTTATTATTCAACTCTGAAACCTGCAACCAACCCAAAAATCCTGGCTTTTTTGGTAACGTTCATTTGCTCATTATTCTTTCTAATCTTAATCTCTTGAGAAAGCCCTAAACTTCAGACATACAATCATACCACAATGGTTGCATAAGGGTCCTCGTTTCAGAGACAATATTGCTCCCCACTTAAATCTCTGAACGTGTTGCCTGGGCAGCAGTTGTTTTTTCTTACGGCAGGATGCCTGATGTGTAAGGCATCTTTTAAAAAGATCTTTGCTATAAAATCTTCTTCATATTTCCTGTTATGCCAAATCCGCTGAAAGGGTGAGGTCTCCCACAGTAGTATGTGTAGTTTTCCTGCAGTACCTGCCGATGTATCCCCATAAATTCTGCAAATAACCTGAGAGATCTTTTGACCTATTTTCACTATTCCCCTTTAACGTTCAAATTATTTTAAGTCTGGGGCCTCTCATTTTCTAAATTGAAGCTATTTGTTTGCAGGGTTACATTAAAATATAGAGTAGTGAGGAAAGTGCAGCAATTCAAGAGATTTACTCCTATTTCTCAAGATCTGCTAATGTTTATATACTCTTGCCCCACCATCATTTCGATAGCTTATGTTTTAAATAGCCTCTAATTATCCAGGAATAACATTGCTATTCGGAGGTGCTATTCTGAAATTGAAACTCTAGGTTTCCAACTGTTGATCTACAGTTTCGTTATGACCTATTTTAGTCTGGATCTGTTATAGTCCTACATTGGAAATTGTCTATCTTTTAGATTCTCCTCAGACTTGATGAGTTCATGCAGGTTGTATTTCTTTTCTTTGTTTTTCCACAAATGCCGAAGGGTTACTTAGCATCCTTTCTTGTCACATGCTCCCTAGTAGCAAAAACATTTGTTTAAATAAAGTGGAGGCATCCATTGGATCTTAGCTACAATCAGATACCGTTTAATGGTGATCAATAGTTCACAGGAATATAAATAAACATAGTAATGAGGAGAAAGTGAAAGCCAAATAACAGGCTTAAAATGTAGTTAGTAGCTATTGTGGGTCGGTCTAAACTGGATGTCCATGTAACCCCTACGAAATACTGTGTACAAAATAAATGTAAAGAGCCAAATTGAGCCAATACCTAAAGTGCCATATCCTAAAAAAAAAAAAAACATTCAAATAATTAAAAAATAAGCAACCCGCATTCCTGGGAATGTTTTACATCCACCTTTGACATTAAGTTATTATCTACTATACCTTCAAAAAAGGCAAAAAATATGCAGAGCAGAGCTCAAAACATCACTGGTAAAAGTGCACAACAGAAATTGCATGAGTTGAACCCTGTGTAGCACATACTGGGTTGAGGGAAAACCTGTTTTATACTTTTGCCCCCAACGCCTTTGCTTCAGAAGAACATGCTGACAATAAACGTCCTTAAAGCCATTCTATTTGCCAAACGTACACCCTTTCCATTAGGTGTGAATCTGAGTCACAAAAGGTGCAGCCCGCATGTTGGTAGCTATATGTTGCCAATATTTCTTTACTTCTTACCAGTATAGCCTAAAACACATTTGTAAATAAACTGTGAGCCCATGTTATTAAACATTGATTATTCAACATATTCACCAGTGGGTATGCTTTTAGTACACAATTATGCTAACAAATAAGTATGGAAGCCACACCCCCTGGAGGAAAACTTGAAGTAACCAAAGAACATGCATATTTAAAGGCGGATTTGTTGGATACCCTCTATACAGTCGGCTCTCTTAATATAAGAGTTTATAGGTTACGTACAATCGGACAATTGTTACTCTTCTAAGGCTGCAATTTCTTTCTCTCTTTTTCTGAATATGTTTGGATTTCATTTTAGGTCAATACTTAATCCAACACGTCTTAGCCTTTGCAAGTATTTTTGTGTTTGTCTAATTCAAAATTCAGTAATTCAATCCTTAAAGTCAGATAATAGGGTGTGAAGGCCAGTTACTGCCAGGAGAAGCCACACCAGGTTCTTCTGCAGATCCTTTTTGTGATATTCAGTGCATCTCTAGTGCATGGGAATAATTCTAGGGGACAGCCACAGGTCTCAGGGCTTTAGAATTTCTGCCGTAGAGACTTATGCTAAGCAAGATAATTGCCACAATGATGTGTTTATCTCCAACCTCCATTCTGAAAAGTTAATGTAAACCTATTTTATTATATCTGTGTGTATTTCCATGTGACATTCAATGCACTCCAACATATTTTGTCCACTTTATTGATATCAGTACTTGGAACAGAACTTTGTTTTTGGTGTATAAGGCAGTTGACAATTTCAGAAATGTGCCTGAAGACTATATGTTTAGAAAGATATGATTAGACGCACTGAGAGGTGCTACCATGTTCAAGATATGTTCAAGATATCGGGTATGAATGCTATGCAGTGCTGTTTCTTTAGAACTGTAGTAGCTGTTCGATTTGCAACATTTTTTGTGATTTTCATCAAGTGAAATGTGTGCACTGAAATGCTATGTTTTAAAATGGTAAATTCTAGGTCTAAAAGATGGCGCACACTTTAATTACTGCCCTTTGGAAATGCAACTATCCATGAGCATGTTATGCTGCGATATTTTGCTTTTGCATGTTCTTTTTTCACATGTTAATTTAAAAACCATTTTGCACAATATCATTTTATAGTCACCTTTTCATGTCACGCTTTCTTTCTCACATTCGTTGTTTGATACTTTGATTTTGTATTTACTTTTCTCCAATACTAAAAGCCTAGTTTAATATGAAAAAAATATTTACACCAAAATCACTTGAAATCAGACGTTCACGGTAGAACACTTAGGAATACTAGATAATACACTTCAAAGTGCACTTTTAAATTTGTTTGTTCTGGGTTACATTCGTAGCAATGTTAGGGAAAAGACAATGTTATCGTATTATTGGTAATTGCGCACTCATGCGGTTTTCAACAGGCCATACGGTAATGCATTTACTCTGCAAACACATATAAAGAAAAGTCCCTTAAAGGGAGGAAAGTAAGTGGTTAGTGCAACATGAGTTTAGTTTAAGGTTCTAGGGACAGTTTCTTCGGCTGGCAAGTGTTTTTTTTTATTTTAACTTTATTTATTGGGTGCTTGGCGTTACACATTACATGGACAGCGACAGCATCAATGGTTGCGGACACATTACATTTTAGTCAGAAATGTGGCTATATATTAGCTATAGCATGATCTAGTGTGAGCAGAGCTTAGCCCGCCCGGTGCTGCAGCAAGTCCGGTGGAGAGGGCAAAGGTACATCAGTCAATTGGCAGGGTTCTGGTCATCCCGTGCCTGCATTTGAGGTGACAGCAGGTAATTGCAGAAAGGGTGCCATATGTCTCTGGGTTTACAGTTCATGGGCTGCAGTAGAGACTATTTATAGCTGACGCCCATGCGACGGCCCGCAGCCACTGCGCCACAGTGGGGCATGTGGGACGAAGCCACAACAGTAGTATATTTCAAATTGCCAATAGCGTACAGAGGCTCGCTAGTTTACTTAGGCCGCATCGTAGTTGGGTAAGCTGTTGAAATAAATAGTTAGTGGGGTCGGCTCTATAGTGCAATTAAACAGTTCGCACATAACATTACAGACCTCTTTCAATACTCTCCCAGTTTCGGGCAGCCCCAAAGCATGTGGAAATATCCTGCGCCCCCCCCCGTTGTGACATCTAGGGCACAGATCACAGTGGGCGTGTGAGAACAGGTGTAGTCTGGCTGTGGTGGAATGGAACCTGTGCAGCACCTTGAATTGTATTAGCCTAAATCTGTAATTGGTGGATGCTTCTCGGGTCTGTAGGCACATAGATTCCCAAAATATCGTCACTGATGTTCATATCAAGGTCCCTGGGCCAGGCTCCCCGGAGCGTAGCCAGGGGTTTGTCATCGCCGTTCTGCAACATTTTGAACAGTGTGGCCACCCCTCCTGTGGCGGTCCCCCTCATGATGGCGCAGAGCAATGGCTCGTCAGGTGGCTGAATCAGAAACTCGGCCCAGGTCTTTTTTGTTGCCCTACAGAGTCCTGCGTATTGTAGCCAACACTGCGCCCGTCTACGTGGGGCACTTGTCAGGTCCTGCAACGTAATAAAAGATTCCATGTCATACATGTTGGCCATTGTGGTGTACTCATCTGCCGCCCACTGTCGCTGTGCCGTCGTACTTATGTCGGTGAATGATGGGAAAATGTTCCATAACGGGAGGTTTCTATGAAATGGGTGGGGTTTACCCACCATTCTCCCCATCTTGCCCCAAGCCAGTGTTGTTGTGTAAACGTTCAATGCCCTCAGGGACCTTCTGTTGTGGTGGGTGTGTCAATGATCGGATATCACAAGCGCCTGCCGCCAGTCGCTCAATTTTTAGGTGTGGATGTTTTGAATCTTCATCGAACCAATAAGCAGCGTAGTGTGCCTGTGTGTCGATCCAGTATTGTACAAAGATTGGGGCGGCTAGACCACCTTTCATATAGGGTCTCGTCAGGGTCTCCCACTTTAGCTGGACTGCCCCGGCATGCCACATGTAGTTGTTGATTGCCACCTTAAGCGTATCGAAAAATCTTACTCCCGGCCACATTGGCACGTTTGTGAAATAGTACAGTATTTTGGAAAGGATAATAATTTTAGGAAGTGCCTCACGGCCTGCTATTGCGAGTGGGAGTTTCGTCTAGGTATGTAATTTAGCCGTCAACTTGGGTAAGTATGCTCCATAGTTTCGGTCATAAAGAGAGATCTTATCGCGTGTCACGGTCACCCCTAGGTACTTAATTTCCAACGGAGCCCAGGCAAAGCCCAAAAGGTCTGGTGGGGGCCGGGGGGTGGTTGCGCCAGTAAGCGGAAACAGTTCTCACTTGACACAGTTTATTCGCAACCTGGACAGGATGCCTAAGGACTGGCAAATCTTTTAAGTTAAACGCAACCCTAGCTAAAGGCAGTTCGGAGAGGGCTTGAAGTCTTGACAAACGGCGAATAATATTCCTGCAGATTTCTTCCAGTGATATGATGTGACATTTGTAACGCGCCTGTACACAAGTGTTTCCAGTCGTTACAAGACGAGGAGGGGGAAACAAAGGGAAGACAAAAGAACTATCTTACTAGACCTAGTGTCATTCAGATCGCGCAAATGCAGGGAAGCAGGAATGGGAGAAGTGCCAGTGAGGAGAGCAAGGGAGAAGTGCAGGTAAATCAATACGTGCAGCCAGTAGGTGACTCATAAGTGCAGAGAGAAGGGACTGTAGGAACAGAGCCTTAAGTGCTGGGGAAGCCCAGAGGCAGTGCGAGGGCAACTGGACATGCAGGAGCCTGGGCCTGAGTTAAGAGGGTACCCAGGTGACCATTACGCAGAGCAGTCAGGAACATCAGCAGGTGAGAGGAAAAGAGAAAGCAGAAGCAAAAAGGAATGTCTTGAGTTGCTTCCGGAACCGCTGGTGGTTCTGCTCAAGTTTAAGTGAGGCAGGGAGGCTGTTCCAGAGGGAGGCACCAGTCGTGGGGAGGGATCTGCCCCAAGTCTTTGCTTTGAGAAGTGTCGGATACTCAAGAGTTGGAGGTGGATGAGCAGAGAGCTCCAGAAGGAGGATTTTGTAAGAGAAAGTTGAAGGTAGAGCGGTGCCAGGCCCCAGAAAGCCTTGTGGACGATGCAGAGGGTCTTGAACTTGATCCTGGCAGCCACGCGGAGCCAGTGAAGATATGTCCGTGCTGGAGAGGTACGATCCCTGGGCTTGAGGACAAGGGCAAGTCTTGCAGACCTGTTCTGGATAAGTTGTAAAGGTCGAAGAGTAGAGGCAGGCAGATTTAGAAAGAGGCTGCTGCAGTAGTCCAACCTAGGGAGGACCAGAGCTCTGGAGACAGTGAGCTACTGGGATAATGTCATGGTCATGAAGTCGGGGGCACAGGCATGCAGGGGTCGCATGCACAGGAGACCTGGGTGGACACTGTCCTGACGCCTTTGGCTCATGAACAAAAGTTAACGAGAACATCCATTTAACACCAAAAAGCTTTTATAATGGACATAGCTTCAGATTCATTAACCTTGAACATTCCATCCATTAAGCAGGATGCATTAACCTTGAACATTCCATCCATTAAGCAGCCCCAAGTGTATTCTTGGGTGTGGCTGCTAATGGATTGCCTTCGCACATGGCCACTCTCTAGTAGTGGCAGGTAAGCCGGCCCGAATTGGTGTGCCCACAATCTCAGCTATATAAGCTGCCCCGATCCTCAAGACAGACGTTTCGCGTTATTCTGCACTTGCAAGCAGCGTAACGCTCACTGTCAGACTTACCTTTGAAGATCCTGCTTCCTGGACATCCTTCTTCCTGCCAGCAAACTTACCAACTGGGGAAGCTGTTTTTTTACCTGTACATCTCTTCGGCGAACCAAGTATTAATCTTTACACTTTCCGGAACGCCAAAATCTTCATCTTGGCACCGCAGCACGACACGCTCCATTGTCGACGGCAGCGCCTGCAAGGAAAAACAGAAGACAAGGTTATATATCGAAAAAACATTCAGTTTAAGGTTGCGCTTCGCCATACTTCGTGCTTTACCTTTAACCATCACTGCTGTCGAACATTGTGGTAGCATCCATCTTCCATCCGGCCGCGTCTCACAGCTGCATTGAGGCCGCATTTCCATCTAAGGGAAGAAAACAGAAGAGACACATTATTCGGGCATAAATATAAAGACATTAAACGGAACGAACAGCATCACATGAGCTCAAGAAAGACTTACCAATCATAAGGAGAAGCATAGTCGCAGCTGCACTGGACTAATCCTCATCTGGGATCAGTGAAGGAACTAGATCCCATTCGACGTGCCCCTGCCAGAAGTAGCAGGACGGAGAGCTTATCTTCCATAATTTACAGGTGAGCTTTATGGGCCGGTGTATGCTCACAGAAACTGTACTTTGGGGAGAAGGGTTTGTGAGGTACAACAATCAGACTGGCGCACTCACACACTATTCTCTCCATGCAGGAGCAGTATCACCACGTACCACTGCTCACAGTTTTTCGACTGAGGTAGAGGCCCAAAGGGAGTGATTCAAGTTCAGGGAGAGCTGCAACCGTGCCCAAACGCCTCCGCAGAGACCATGTGAGCGTACCAGAACGCGAAGCCTCTAATACTCTCTGCCTGGGCATTATGGAAACTTCAGAAACAGATCAGTTAGCCCTCTTACTAGGGGAATTACGGGCTGAAGTACATGCTTCTGACAGGAAACCAATGCATTACGGAGGGATCTTATTGTAACTCATGAAAGAACTGACGAATTGGCAAGACAAATGCTACAAGCACAAGCAGGACAGGTTCCACTGCCTGGAGTGACCCATTCTTCTCATTCTTCCACACCACAACAATCAACACCGGTTCAGGTGGTTCTTCCAGGAGCAATGCCTCTTGCCCCTCCCGAACACTTCATCGCCGACCCAAACAAGTTTGCTGTATTTATGAACCAATGTTGCCTTCATTTCTTGTGCAGACCAGAAGCCTTTCCTAATGACCAAGCCAAAGTGGCGTTTGTACTCTTATTTAGGAAGTAGTGCGGCGGACTGGTCTATACCTTTGGTTTAGTGCCAGAAATTCACCAGCAGGTTCCACCAGCCGAGGAGCATTGAGGATGCGTTTCCTTCCCATGGGAAGGCCTGTTCCTGTATGCGTTCCCTCGGTTGCCTCTCCTGCTACGAGTCATCAATCAACTCAAACGGTGCAGATGCAGGATGATCCTCGTCGCCACAGCGTTGCCGAGGCAGATTTAGTACCCGGATCTTCTCAGCCTTTCAACATCAACAATGGTCAAGCTGCTTGTGGTCGTGGATCTGCTCGCCAGAGGAGGAGACGCAATCCTGCATCACGACCAATGGCCGCTGAACCTCAAGGCTTGGCTCCTGCAGCCTTAGAGTTAGGAGGGTATGAGTTGTCAGCGCACTGCAGGGAGGTCCTTGCTAGAGCGTCGTCGCCTCTTCAGTGCTACGGGCACAAGTGGAAGCGTTTCGCGACGTGGTGCCCGACGCAGAAGATCAATCCTCTGAGGGTCACGGCCGCGCAGATTCTTCTGTACTTACTGTCCTTGGCCAAGGAGGGGCTGACGCATGCCTCTATCAAGGTGCATCTGGCGGCTATTGTCCGCTACACCAGGTCTCCAGGACGGTCTTCTGTTTGTCCCCACCATCTAGTCCAGGAGTTCCTCAAGGGTCTGTTTTGATCTCATGCCACGGCGTGGGAACTCAACATGGTGCAGCCATATCTGACTTTTCACGGGTCGAGGGTGGTGCTGAGGACACACCTCTCCATTATGCCGAAGTTTCCGTCGGACTTCCACCTCAGAGCCTTTGGTGTTGCTTGTGTTGTTTCCAAAAACTTTGTCGCCGGCTGAAAAGACTTTGCACTCACTGGACGTTGCTTGTGCTATGAAGTTCTATGTGGCACACACGAAGAGTTTTCGGAAGACGTCTCAACTGTTTGTTAAATTTGGTCCTGTGACCCATGGGAAGACCTTGTCCAAGGCTTCCATCTCCAGGTGGCTCTCTGGCTGCATCACACACTGCCATCGGTCGGCGGACCGACCTCTGCCCGGCCGTCCCAGAGCCCACTCCACCACAGCAATCGCTGCAACGAAAGTGTGCCCCTGGTGGACATCAGCAGGGCTACTACATGGAGGTCGACGCACAACTTTACGAGATTTTACTGTGTCGACAGGGATTCCAGAGTGGAGTCCAGGGTCGGCCAAGCAGTGCTACGCAACCTGTTCGCTTGAAGGTAAGCCTGTTCCAGAGGTAAGAGTATTTGCTTCTGTTGAGCCTTGCCACCTCTATCGTGGTTGTGTAATGTTGTACTGCTATGTATTCTTTATTCATGAGCATGTGAAACCATGCCAGACCCCATGCTGGCGAAGCAACAAGTTACTGACCTTTAAGTTTTGTTCTCCAGCATGGATCTGGCATGGATTTACATGCGAACCCTCCTGCCCCTCTTTTTGGTCATACTCCCACTTTACGTGCTACCAAATCTGAAGATAGCTGCCAGAGGAGGGGGGCTTAGGGAGAGGGCTGTCATTGGCTGGTGGCAATATGACCCAGAGTCCATTGATTGGTGGTTCAGAGGAGAAATACACTTTGTAGGTGAAAGTGAAACTGTTTTTTCTCTTACCGAGGATTCCTAGCCTGACAACAGGGAATATTCATGAGCATGTGAATCCATGCCAGACCCATGCTGGAGAGCAATAGTTACAGGTTTGTAACTTGGTCCATTTTGCGTCCTGGGCAATTGACCTTGGCTCATTTTATACTATTGAACTCTGACTCCGCAGGATTTTAGAAATTTTAAGATCTGTATTTTAATTTAGGAAATTTAGGTAATTTTGTTGTTTTGCTGATTTTTTAACAGATTTTATTGTTTTCATTGCCCATTGTTTTTAGCAATCATTAATTGGTGATTCTTGATTATTGTACCTCATTGTTACTCAATCTATTTGGTCCATTGTTGTACGGGTGGGCTGGTTTAGAGCTACTCTGATGTCTAAAAGGAAAGCTGTTAAGTCTCCTTTGAATTCCCACCCCGGTAAAAGGGCATCTGTCTCTACTTTGTATATTGAGGAGGCTAATGCTATGATTGAGGAAATTGCTTCCTTGTTATGACATTGAGCCTGTGGTTCTGTCTCCCTCAAGTTCACGAACTCTGCCAAGGGCAGAACCTACTTGTAGGACCTACAAAAGGAATCAGGAGAATTGCAATCAGGCGGACTGTCATAGGCTGACTAATTGTGCTGTATTAGATACGGGGGAAGGTGTAAACATGGGATTACTATGCGATGGCACTGAACCTGTTGCTGCACCAACCCCAAGACTTAACCCTAGGGCGTCTATTTCCCTCGAAACTATGCAGACTCTTGCTAAAGAAAGTCTATGTTGAAAACTACCCTTCCAATATTGGTGGAAGTGGGGAAGATATTGCCGGGTTATGAGGTACCTAATCCCCTGCCCAGGTAGAGGGTAAAATATATGATTCCTCTGAAACTGAACAATGGCCCTGATACTACTGCTAGTACCCCGAGGTCTGTGACTACCATTCAATGTAGTATTGGCCCAGGTTCACTTTCACCAACAAAGCTGTTGCTGCCCCTCCCCCCCCCGTGTGTATCACAAATGTCCGGACCGCCAATAGGTTTGATGTATGAACGACCTTGATTGATGTACAGGGTACTGGTGCTAACCCTGGGAGGTTGCAAATGGGCCACAAGGGTTATCCAAGTCCTGGTCTGATTCTAACTATGCCCAGGTCCCTTCCTGTGCAGTGTGCATACATATGGAATCCCGATTTACAAAAGATCCAGGTTGATTTTTCTGCAATGTCAAGTGATTTACTGAACCTAAAGGGCGCTGTGAAGACATTGTTGGAAGGTCAGATACTAATGGAGGAAAGTAGGAACGCCTCAGTCTCGGTACATTTTGTGAATCCACAGAGCTCTTGCAACTACCTTCGCAGGTGCCTGGTGGACATGCGAGTAAGGGCTTGTGCAACATTGCCCAGGTGATTAAAGTGCATGAAGTCAACCACACCCTTAATAGTCTGCTTCGGGCTATGCATGTTCTCACTAATAAACACCCTGACCGAAGGCCCCTTAATGTACAGCCTAATGTATACTCCAGTTCTTCTTTTTTCTTGCTTAATGTCCTAAGGGTGCAACAGGGGCACCCAGAATCAAGGAACAGTCTGATTAACAAGGTGACTAACTGGATTCGATCCAAACAGGGATGCCTCTCGATAATTAGAGAAGATATTCTGCTGTGCAAGTGCACCCCAGGTAGCCTGGAGAAGGGACTGCATTGAAGTACAACTCGCTTAAGGGGTTTGTGTGAGGGTTTTGTCTATGGAGCAGACAGCTTTTCCTTCAAGGGACCTGGAAATAACAAATCTCTCACACATGCCTGAGGCGTAACCCTAATGCCCTCCCAAACAGTGGAAAAAGGGCCAGACTCTTCTAGCTGGTGTAGTAAAGACTAGCTCGGCATCGAGTTATCCTGGGGCTGAGGTCCCCCAGGTAGTGTTAGTTGCAGAGAATCTGAGGACGTACGCCCGAGCCCCTGGCACCCATGATCTCAACCCAAAGTCCACAGGCCTTGTATCTGTGTTACCATGTGCCCAGAGATTTGATCCCTTGCTATCCACAAATTAAGCTAAAGAGATCCCAGCCTCTTGTCCACCCCCAGACTTTGATGACTCCATTCTGGGTGAGGTCGATTGTTGTGTTATTGACCCGCTCGCGGTATTATTGGCCTCGCCATCCGGTCTTCTTTGGAGCCTGTGGGCTGAGTGTCTGGTTCCTGGGTGAGGGTGTGGCACAGGCCCTGGAATTTTTTTTTTTCATAGATTTGATCTTGGAATATTGCGGGGCTGAATCGGAATATGAAGAATGAAGTATGGTTATCCTACGTCCGGGCCCATGATATTATTGGTTTCCAGGAGAAATGCCCCCAGCATTCAGGGATTTTCAACATTCCAACGGCTGGTTCTTAGCGGTGGCAGACTACTTTTCTGGATCTATCCGGAAATATACATGGGGGTAAGGGTTATTGAAAGTGCCCCCATGGATATGCTGGAGTTGCATATAACTGGTCTACATGGGTCTAACATTCTGCTGAACAATATTTAGAATCGTGAAGCAGCGAATGGGTGGGTTATGATATATGATATGGCATTCATAACGCGCCTATACACAAGTGTTTCCCACAAGGGTTGGGTTTATTTTCTTACCTCCAGGCTGCTGTGGAGAGCTGAAGGTCCTTATATGGAAAATCATCGAAAGTTCTTGTTCTAGGTGATTTTAATTTGCAGTTTGAGCCTCTGGCGGATATGGTGGGACTCTTTGAAGATGAGGATAGTCCGTAGGGAATTGGCGAATTGGAAGCTCCTCCCCCAAAAAGGAAGTACAGGAATGCAGATAAGATGGCATCTACTCTCATTGCATGTAATTTGAGGGCCTGTAATGGGCGCCTTATGGGGGACATGCAGGCTCATAACACATTCCAGGCTGGAAAACGTTCAAATTTGCTCAATGACATTTTGGTAAACGTAGAGGCCTAGCACTCTATTGTTGATTTTAGAGTTTGCACAAGGCAAGAGAGGGACCATAATCCATTATTTCTCCATCTGTCATCAACTTTTGGTGATTTTGGACGCCCCACCAGCCGCTGCAGTAGTCATTACTGGACATCTGTTAAAATGGGCTAATTTGGACCTAGAGGTGACCCTCCCGGTAATATGAATCCCTCCCGGTTTTGATGAAAAACTTTGAGGAGCAGCCGGTGCCCATTAAGGACACCATATATACCCATAGTGAAATAATGAATAGGGTGGGAATGTTCTTCTCCAAACCGGAGAAAGACATAGGGAATTTGTCCCTACGTAGAAATCCCTGGTATGACGGTGATTGCCGTAGGGCAATGGCCGCCCTTATAGCTCAAGCAAAAAATGTAGCCATAGCTGGGATTGAAACCCTGCGTAAAGCTCATAAAAATTACACCCGGGTACTGAAAACCAAGAAATCGGAGTTTCAGGAAGGTCTTTGGGCTTCTCTGCTCACTGCAATACAAGATGGTAACAGCAAAGCATTTTGGGAATTTCTTAGCAAAGGACACCCAGTTGAGCAGGATGTAATTCAAGGGGCGATCCCAGAGTAGGTCCGGGTGAACCATTTTGAAAGCCTCTACGAGGAAAGGAGGACACAGGGTGTGGGGGGGGAAGTGGCCAAACTGTGTTAATGCCATCTGAAGTCTTCACCTTCTGCGAAGCAGAGATCAAATTACCATTAAGTAGCCAAAAAGAGGGAAAAGCCCCAGGTCCCGACATGACTGGTTGACTTTTTTACTAGTGAGCCGACAATATGGGTATCGTTTTTGACCAGACTCTTTAACGCTGTTTTGCGGCTTGGTCAAGTGTCACCATCGTGGACCGAGGCAATTATTATACCCATCTTCAAGAAGGGAGACAGAAACCATCCGGCCAATTACTGGCCGATCGCCCTTCTTGACTCTGGTGGGAAGAGCTTTGCCAAAGCAGTACTGGTGCATTTGGAGTCATGGGCTAGTGAGGTTGGCGTGTTGAATCATCTCCAAGCGGAGTTTCAAAGGGGTAGCAGCACTGTGGACCAGTCCCTAAGGCTCCGCCTATTGTGTGATAAGTACCCAGTTCTGAGGAAAATGCCTATTTACTCTGTCTTTATAGATCTCAAGACAGCATTTGATGCAGTTCCCAGGGCAAGATTATGGTCAATTCTGAGGAACGTGGGTATTCCCCAAGCTCTATTAAGAGCTATTATGATGCTATACCAAGGGAAAGAGGCTAGGGTTCGATGTGGCTTGGGTGGGGCAGTAACCAGGAAATTTAGTATTAAGATTGGTGGCCCCGCTTTTATTCTGTTTATTTATCATTGGTGTAATTCATTAACTTTTGTCAATTCCCACTGATGTGCCAGTATTGGCCCAAGACAGTATTCCTGTCATGATGTTTGCAGACAATGCCATCCTTTTGTCCCTGACCCTGGAGGGTCTATGGCAACAGTTGGGGCCATTTTGTCAGGCTTTTGCGAATAAAATGGCCTGGTAATTAACATCGCAAAAACAAAGGCTTTGAATTTTAAGGGTACCAAGTGGGGAAAAAAGGCGTCCCTTTGATCTGGTGTTTGAAGGTTCTCACATCGACCATGTAAAGATGTATCACTATCTGGGTATAAGGGTCCATGAAACCTGTTCCTGGGGTGAACAATCGAAAGTCGGGGTTGACCTTATCTAGGTACAGTGGCTCAATTGCTATTTTTGCAAAGACAAATGAGCAAGTTACTCCCTGTGTGGCCATAGAGGCCTACAAAACCCTATGCCAGGCAGGCTGCTGTTTGTTTATTTATTTGATAGAGCGCAACCAAAACCCTCAGGTAGCTGGGCGCAAACATTACACATATATTTGAAAGCTTAGTTACAGGGTTGATAGTAACTATGTTCACTTCTGTATGTATGTATGTATGTATGTATGTACCTAACACATAGTTTGCAGTGATACCAGTGGTCACATATGGATATTCCCAAGAAAAATACAATCACGTTGTACAATAGAACATAAACAGTTGAAGCCGTCTATGGGGCTGACCTCTGGGGATGGAGTAATGTCTCTTATTTGTCTCTTACTGAGAATACTTTCTTTAAAAACAAATTGGGTCTACCCACTAGTGCTCCAACTCTTCAAATCCTCCTTCAGGTGGACCTGCAGTCTATTCAACAAGTTTGCAGGGTTAAACCGCTTCTGTATTGGATTAGGCTCTGCAACAGTGAAATCTTGATTAAATACAGGAGAGCACTAGAGGAAGTGATGGCACAGGAGGGCGGTTTGACGCTTACTTGGTTAATGCACTTTAAGAGGGAATCAAGTGACAATCAGCCCAGGGTCAAAGGCCAAAGTCCAACGTGCCCTTAAACTAGAAAGGATGGCAGCAGTTGAAGGAAGATTTGCGACCTCACTTCAATTTGGCACCTATTGGGCATTGAAGCAGGAGCAGGGGTATGAATCCTATTTAGATTGCATGAGTCCTAAGTTTATGCTTTCACTATATCTGAAGCTGCGATTTGGCATCTTGCCCATTGCCTTTGTGAAGTCCAAGTTGATCACTACCATGAGTCCACATTGCCCATTATGCCCTGGTGTCTGTCTTACTGTTTGATACCATTGATTGATATTGATTGATATTTTATTTCTATCGCGCTCGTACACAAGTGTTAGCATGCCTTCCTTACACCACCACCACCTATTTAATCAGTCCTCCTTAGGCGTCCTCACCTGTCTGTGCCTGTTTGTGCCCGATAGGGCCTGGCCCTCTAAACTGCATTTCACTTACAAACTAATCCCTACTAGTGCTGCTCACCAAAAGACATTACATTGTGTCTCTCCTCCCTTTACATCCAATTCTCACTAGGGTGTGAGTGCCCTATGCAGCCCTGTCAAGCTACCCTAGCGAACCTCATCAATAGTTCCCTTGCCCCCATCCAAAATTCACGGACTACATGCACACGCCCTCTAATGTTGATCAGTGCTCGCTCAGCAGTCACTCACACTGCAGAGATTGCTGACCTTCTCTCGTACAACAACCTTGAAGCCCTGTTCATCACTGAAACATGGTTTACCCCATCCTCCGTACATGTTTTCGACGTCGTCCTACCCCAAGGCTACTGCATCCAACAAGCCGAATGACCAGGAAGGGCAGAATGCGGAGAGGCAATCATCCATGGTCCATCCTCCCCTCTCCGCTCTCCCAGAACAAGCTCATTTTAATCACTCGCTTGCTGGTTCCCTCTATCGCACAAGGAATCCATCACCTTCAACCTCATCTACAGACCACCTCACAGGAGTGATAATTTTTTTCCTTGAAGACTATGAGGGAGTTTTGCAAAAGTCCACCAATGGTAAGACTTGTGAAGACCCACACTTGGGACACAGGACTCTAACTCTTAGTATAGGCCTGAACCACACAAGTATTTTGGTAGCAATGGCTGTGCAGCCAGGCTTATCTTAGGAGGGAGAAAGGGCTGTAGGCAGTACACAGAACATAGAGTTTACACAGAGGCCAAAGAAACACTGACATACTAAATATTATATAAAAATAATGGTTTATTTTATATATACATGAAGGTAAGTAATTATTCAGCGCGGTCAGTTCTATAACACACAATAAGTAACTAACTTTAGAACAACCAATGCATTATTCACAGTAAGTAAATCACTTTTGTAATACTTTTAGAATGTCAGAATGCAATTGAAAGGTAAGTAAAATTCTTTTGTAATAACTGTTTCAGGTAAGAGAAATGAAACAAAACCAACACAAGGTAAGTAAATGCTTGGCAATAATTTCGCAGAGTCCTAACACTTTAGAAGTCCATCTCTAACTCGTTATGAGTGTCTGAGTCAGTTTGGAGGGTAAAACAGGTAAGGCACAGCTGTTGAAAGTTGAAAAATTCCAGAGGAAGTCTTCTGTAGCAAGTAAGTAGCAGTCTTGGTTGGAAAAAGGGTCGGGGACTTCAGAGAAGTCTCCCTGTAGGCTCATAGGCGTTAGTCCTGGGCGAACATGTATGGAAAAACTCCCAAACACATGATTCAGCACTCCAGCCACACAGGAGCAGCAATTCAGCTCTAATTAAGCTCTACCAAGAGTCTCACAGTACCTTAGTAGTGAAGGAGGAGTTGCAGCATGATGCCCCCATGATAGAGCAGCAGCAGACCCGGTCACCGAATTCTTGGTAAGACAAACGAAAGAATGAACACTGAAGTGGATCTCGCAGCAGCAGTCGAGTGAAGAGGCTTAGAGCAATCGATTCTTCTTTGTGCTGTGATTTTTGCCACCTTTTGGAAAGCACCAGGGAAGGAATGATTACCGCCCGGTCGTCTCGCTTTCTCGGTCCTGCACTCTGGTGAGGGGACTTCAAGCAGTGGAATCTTGCCTCTGGAGGTCCGGAAGGAGTCCACCAAATTATCGGGAGGCTTTGATCTTCGGAAGGTGATGCACTGCACATAAGCCACAGGTCTCAGGGTATTGGCGGTTTGCCGCCCATGAAGTTCAGAGCTTGTCGCAGGATTGCTCGAAGTGCAGGTCGTCTCAAGACTGATTGGTCCCACCACTCTAAAGGGGAGAGTCGTATTCTTGGAGTTCACGTGACGCTTAGAAGAAGGGGTCGGACAGCAACAATTGCTCAGAGGGCTTCTCCGGTCATCTGGAAGTGGCTGCGGGCATCTTCTTTTTCTTCCTCGTCGGTTCTTCTGTTCCAGGGGTCAACTTGTCTTCAGCCTCAGGATCCAAGCCTTTTAGGCAGGAATCCAGCCAATCGGCATCCGTGCACCATTCAAACTCTAGGTGGTGGCTGTCATTTTAGGACAACCAGCCCTCCATTTGGAACTGGTTCTAGGCAGACACCAGAAGACAAACCAGCAGCGTTTCTGACTCCTCCCCCGTTTCCTGTCCTCCCAGACACACATGGCAGGCTTCACAAAGGTTCCCGCCGAAGACAAAAGTCATACCCATCCAGCATTGCAAAAGGAGGACTATGAAGAGACAAACAAAAGAAAAATGGGGAAAAAAGAACACAGCCACCATTTTGGGTCAATGGTGACCCTTCTGTGCACTACCGTGGCTGAGGGTACAGCATGGAAGTAAACTTTGCACAAATGTAAATGGGATAAAACCGCTATCACCAGTCATTCATATTTGCCTGTCGTAACCAAAAAGATACTGGAGCAGTGAGAAGGGGATACAGTGTAACCCCTCAGCACTCCAAATACAGTGGGGTGATCTTGCAATATAAACATTAGGAAGGATAGTAAATATCCCCCTGTCCTTGGGGACGTAGGTTTTCACAAGGAAAATAACAGAAAATAAAAAAGGAAGCCTAAGGGGCTGCCAGCCATACTGCACAGAGTGCTGTGTTTAGCAAAATTCAATGACAGATGCCATAGAACTTGGAGGAAAGCATTTCTCCAAGAGTGAGTTACAAAAAGAAATACAAAGTATTCCAAAAATAGGGTGAATGAATGAATGAGAGTGTGGAAAAAAAGGCCCACTCACTCTGGGGAACAGACCAAAAATCCATAACTCCGCACAAAGTGCCAGGAACTCACATGTGGAGGAGATTGTGCATAAAAATGAAAATGTACCCTAACACAGACCTCTCCAGCTTACTCTCCTCTGCCAAATTAGTATATTTTA
This sequence comes from Ambystoma mexicanum, assembly GCF_040938575.1. Lineage (NCBI taxonomy): Eukaryota > Metazoa > Chordata > Amphibia > Caudata > Ambystomatidae > Ambystoma > Ambystoma mexicanum. The sequence continues at coordinate 1,132,980,769 of NC_090932.1, read as the reverse complement.
GTGATTTCTTTCTTTGTGATTTTAACGTCCTAGACTAACCTGCTGACAACCATACTGGAAGCACGCTTTCACACTGGCCGCTTCCATTGTCCTTAAGCAAATTGTGCTCTCACACCCACAATAAAGGCAACACCCTAGACTTAGTCTTCACATCAACCCCCTGCATCACCTTTGCTGACCCTATCCCACTTGACTTGTCTGACCATGCCGCCATCCCACCATCAGTCACCCACTCGACTGCGGCTCACAAAGGTCAGGCTAAATGCTCCCTCACTCAACTCCGCTCATTCAAAACATTCCTTGTCACTGAGCTGCAAGAAAACCTTGCAGACTTCCTACCACAGGGAATGCCTCGGGCCTCCTGCAATTATTCACTAGTTTCTGCTATGAAACTGGAGGACACTTGCCCCCCTAAAATCCAGCCGGCCAAAGACCAAACTGTGGGGTACATTTAAGGGCTCCAAACACGAGTCCCTTTCACGTGAATAGCAAGATTTTAAACACTTTAAAAAAAACGGCCTGGCATTTGTTTTTCTTTTTCAAGTAATGTTAAAGAGCCACGTGGAAAGGGGCCTACCGGTCATTACCTATGGGTAAGCAGCATTTTAATTTACAAAAGGAGGAGGAATCAAAGATCCCTGTCACATGGAAAACACGATTTTTACACATTGAAAACAAAAACGACCTGCACGTGTGTGCAAATAAAAACAGTTTGAAAAGAAATAAAAGTAAAATAAATATCACTGCTCACAAAAAATGGCAGGAAAACAAAACATGTGGGTTGACACAGAGCAATGTATATTATGTGTCACCCACACAACTCCAGTGACATTTAAAGAGCCACTTTTTCTTCATGGAAAATGTCAGCCCAAGGCAGACCCTTTTGCTGGCTGTGGGCAAAACTTCACAAAGGAAAACTACCACTCTCAGCCTGGATGTCACATCTCCCACCTAATGATCAACAGCAATAAAAATGTCCTGCTAAAGGTGTCTAAATTCAGTGTTCTCCAGACCTGCTGGCTCTGAAAGCATGGACTTCAAATACAGTCAACCTTGGCTTATGTGTTAAAATGGGGGCACCCACTTCAAAGAGCAAGCTTCCAACGCAAAGGAGACTGATAAAGGCACAGGCTGACACAGCAAAAACAAATGACTGGAAGGCAAGAGGCAGGACACTTTGTCCCACATGAAGAATAACAATTTATTTAAAAGGACTATTATCATTTAGGCCTTTTTCTCAGCCATTAGACAGATGGGTTTCATCTATGTACAATTTTTCATGAAATTTCCAGGCAATTTTGGGGATATAAAATTAATCTTATTGTGACTGGGAACTGTAATGGCCAGTTAAACTACGTTTCTGGCTGATCTGAACATGTTCCTAATGTGAGAGTTGGTGAGCGGGTGGAAAATTTAATTAGGGATATGCTTAATAACTTACATATTCATAACTGTTGTGCTTTTTATGGAAATGGCAGCAAGGTGCCACATGGCTGTGCTACATGATATAGATTTAGTGGTCGGCTTGTCCATTTTCCCATGTTCAGCTGAAACAGAAAATATGTTTAGTTTGGCAGTTGCTAGTAAAATTATGAAGTTGTGATACATAACTAGTTTTTTGCCAAAAAGTTGAAAGGAGAACAAAGGATGATGACAAATGGGAATTGCCATATGTTGCTCCAGACCCCTAAACCAATCCTGATTTATAGACTGGGTTTGGGAGGAGAGAGATGGGTAACTGTCCAATCCCAGTAGCAGGGATTATTGCAGGGTTCCTCCCCAAGATTGTAAAATTGGTGGTGTCATCGATGCAATATAATGGGGACTGCACTAGGAGTGAAAAAAGAGAAACAGGAGGACAGAGAGAAGAGACGGACCATCGGGGAGGTTGTTGAAACGTACCATCTGACAGCTGTAAGGAGACACCAGAGGAGATTGTTGAGAGTGCATCTGGGTGGAGCTGTCCATCTCTAGGACAGCCTCAAAGCTGACTGGGTCCTATGGTGGAGAGAGGGAGGCCATCTTTGAGAGTGGAGTGGCCAGACCCCTGCCCTATCTTTCTAGAGTGTCCTGAGATGCAGCGGCTTTCCTGAACCTTAAACAGATACTTGCTATGTAAGTAGAACAGAGCCCTGGTATAGCAAAGGTTGTGGGTGTCTGCTTGCCTTGAATCCTTTCCCTTTATTGTGGCTGCGGGAGGGGGGGACTGTGTAGATCTTTAGCCTATCTAACCAGAAATATTAATTTCATTAATTCCCCATTTGGCAGAACACTACGGGGTACATTTTGTTAAAATCTGAAATTAACAAAGCTCACTTCCCAGTGTGTGCTGAAAACTGTAGCCTATACATTGATTGGGTAATTCTCGTCGTCCAGCTGACCCCGACACAAGCCTTTCAGTAAGGGGGGGGTCTGAAATCCAAAATTCCCCAAAGCATTCCAATTTTCCTCTCTGGCTTGCCAACATAGACCAAAGCAAGGGGGGGTGGTCTGACAAACCGATAAATACCTCTGTATTTATCTTACCATATGTATTTTTACCAATCTTGAAATCCTACTGCTACCCTTTTAAGCCTGCAGGCAATTCAAAATCGCACAACATTACATAAGTGGCTTTGTTATTGATCAGTGTAATTATTTTGTGAAGTGAAATTTGCAGAAAGTTAGGAATTGTGATTGTGTTCTTTTTAACTCAATTTTGTGATTTATTTATGCTGAGTGTGTTGTGCCACGGATAAAGTAGTTATTGAAATCTTTGTGCTAATTTCTAATACTTTTAATTTAAATAAATACAAATATATTTCCTGTACACTGGTCTGGTTCTTGGCTCATTGTTAGCTCAGGGGAGAGGGATCCAAGGGGCATGATATGTGTCTGAGATAGGGCTAAAAAAATCTTTTAAAAGGTTTGCTGCATATCCACATGAGTGAGGAGGGAGGGAAGGAACTCCCAGTGTGTAGAGGGTGGCTTATCAAAAAACCGTTACGTTACATTGTGATGGTCTATTCATTTTGATGCAATTGCATTAAGGTGGAGAGAAAGTCATCTTTGTTTTGTTAAAGTGCCGCTAGGACTTGACTCCTGAGTTCCAGGGAGGTGTATAGGTAAAAATAGTGAAAGTGTATAAGAATTTATTTGAGTGAGGAAATTAAGGAGGAACAGAGTGATTTTGCTCCTGCATAAAGAAAGTTTTATTGTGAAAATTACTACTGTACAAATTGGGGAAGCCAGGGAGCATCTCCTAACTAAATTATTTCTCAAAGGAGAATGGATTGAGGACAATGCAGGTAACTGGCGAACCAGAATTGTGCAGGAGGTTACCTCAGTAAGCATTGATACTTGGCTTGAAGCCGGAATATTGCACACATCGCTTGAAGCATTTTATCTGACCACAACTGTTCGTGATGAACAGATACAAATGGCTTAGCTAACTGCTCCGTTATATTTTCATTTGCTTTTAGTAGAAGAGCGTTGGCAAAATAGTGAGGCTAGTAGGATGAATCTGCTGGAGATCTGTCACAGGCCCAGGATCGTGTTCAACAACTCAAAGATGAGCTGAAAACACTGCAACAAGAGAGTGCAGAGAGTGTAACACTGTTCTGTGCACTGAAAAATGCACATAGAGTGTGTAGAAAATCTGAGCACACTGCAACACAAGCTAAATGTCCAGGCTGCTCATAAGTTATTTTGGATGACATTATGGCCTTTCAATTGCAAATAAAGCATTTGAGAAATGAAAACAGTCAGTTAATTATCAAAGTGGTTGATTCCCAAAATAACATTGATCAGATACATCAGCAGGTACGTACTCTGAAACAACAGAGGATGCAGCTGGTTCAGGAAAGACCTCTTTAATCAGGATAACAGCGTCCTGTTACAGAGGGTAAATCAGTTGGAAATGGAGGTAGAAAAGGGACAGTCAGGTTCTCAGGAACTGACCAGAATTGGAGAAAAAAGGAACGAGAATGTAGAGCGAGTGAGGCAAACAGAAACTGAACTATAGAGGCTGCAAAATGTAGGGATGAACAAGATAAAGAGATTAGTCTCCTGAAGAAAAAGCGCCTTGAATATATACGCAGCTTATGTTATGTTATGTTGCGATAATGTATAGAGCGCACGGTCGCCCGAAGGCATCATGGCTCTAGAGAGGGGAAACCCCCGGGACCAGAAAAGGGGCAAAGCTGGTATCATGGAATCGGAACAGGAATGTTTTAAGAGCCTTCCTGAAAGACAGATGGTTAGGCGATAACCTCAAAGAGAGAGGGAGGCTGTTCCGTAGCTGCACAGCAGCCACAGAGAATGCACAACCCCCAACCCGAGTGAGCCGAAAAGGTGGCACAAGAAGCAGCTCAGTGGCGGCAGATCGCAGAGGGTGATTATGGACATAGCATACAAATTTGGTGCAGAGATATTCAGCTCCCAGATCACGGAGAGCGCGATGCACAATACACAGGGATTAAAACTGGATGTGCTGGGCTACCGGGAGCCAGTGCAAGGCACACAGCACGGGGGGTGATGTGAGCCCCAAAGGGAGTCCCGGTCGCTATGCGAGCAGCCATATTTTGAAGGCGTTGCAGTCGGCGTATCGTCCCCTTAGGCTGAGCCAGATATAGCGAGTTGCAATAGTCCAACTTGCTCATAATCATGGCAGCAACCACAAGGGGAGGAAGCATGTTAGTGATCAGATGAAGGGTCTTGGGGTCTTTCTCAGTGTTTTTTATTGAAAATTGCCAGACTGGGAAACCGCTGCTACTTGAGCTGCCATAGACAAATTACTGGTTATAAGGACCCCCAGGTTTTTTACCTTGGTGGAGGGCACCGGGAGTGGACCGAGGGAAGAGGGCCAAAAAGAAGGGATCCAAAGTGAAGGGACAGGGTGGGGGGGCTACCACCATCACCCCAGGCATACAAGGCTCACAGAGGGAACATGAATCACTTCAGCAGGGGGTGCAGCCAACAAAGGATCGGTTGGTAGCTCAGAGTAGGGTGCATGGGATTTACCAGGTCTTACTGTTATAATTAAACAGCCAGCTATCTGACTACCAATAGCAAATAAATGAAGAGAGGCACTGGTGTGAGAGCCTCACCAAGGAAATCAAAAATTATAAACAGGACTTGAGGCCTGACCAATCGGGATATGGGGCAAGGCCCACTGAACAAGGTGTGGTGCCCCTCCCAGCATGCCAGTCATTTATATCCTCTCATGCACAAATGTGAACTGACCTTATTCATGCCACCTATCCAGAACAGGGCGACATGAGGCAGTTAGACTTACCCAGGCCTAGCCCAACGGATGAGGAAGTCCAATCCCTTTGTCATATTGATGGGTATTCATCTCAACCACACAGAAGGGAAAATGGCTGTACCAGTGTGTCCTTGCAAGTAAGGAATAATACGGTAAGTACTGCAGACCATGAAAACTCTTATGAGGAGTCGAGGAGTTAGATTGGCTGAAGATGTGACTACAAAGAGACCACCTTGCCCGCTTCTTCGCTGAAGGAGAAAAGCCAGACCCTCAGCATAGGAAGGGCATTCTAAAAATATCTGAATATTCTGGCGAAGTGGGGTGCAGTGGTGGGGAATTCCCCAGACTCCCTGGTAGGTGGGCTGAGGAAACTGGGTTCTATCCTGAGCCTAAAAGGAACTCCAGGGAGAGTGGCGCTGAGAGTACACGTTGGTCCCTGCAAGAGGAGTCCAGACCCCGTGGTTCTGGGAGGTATTTCCGTTCTCATAGAGGCAGGGAGCACCTAGAAGACAGGGAAGGGAGTACCAGTAGCAGCTCTGAGTCAATGTGAATGGAGTTGGGTGCCTAGGAAGAAAGACCGCAAAGCAGAGCAAGGGTTTTGTGAAAGACCCAAGAAGACAAATCAAGGCCGTAAAGAGCTTCCTGACCCCATATCACAAGAATGCCAAGTATTCGGTATGGGAGCACCTGGAACTTAATGACCAGATGATGGCATCATTCCAGATCAGGAATGATTTGAATTGTATAGCATTTGCTAAATGGACGTTCTCACCCGAGTACTCCAGTTTCTTTGCAGGACTCTGGAGGACCAGGATCATCATAAATGGTCCACTTATAAGGCAGCCATACTGAAACACTTTTCCACCCATAGGAATCGACAAAAAGCCCATAAGGCTGCATATCACATGCATTGTGGGGAAGAGCAGGCGCTTAGGGAGTTTGAGCAGGAGCTAAAGCGCAGGTGCTCAGACTTCCCTGCAGGTGAACACAAATAGTAGGGAGTTCAGAACTACATATTTGCATGCTCTCCCTAAATACATAATGACTCAGTTGGTGCGTGGCTTTCACGAGCATAGGACCCTGGATTGGGTGATGGAACAGGCCACCACGATTTATGAGGTCCAAAAGTCTGCTGAGATTAAAAATAAAAAACACACCATCTAACACCCCTGCTGCTGCAAAGGTCGCTTAGGTATAAAATATCCCTCTGGAGATGGAGCTTGTGAGGCGGGGGTAGAAGTAACCCTCCGGCCAACAGAACATTGATCCCTCTGACCCTGCCATCTATATAAGTCCTAGGTACAAGGGTACTAAACCAATCCTGGGGTATGTATACTCTCCCCCGGCCCAAGGGCTATGAGCTATCTACCCTTCAATGACAAGAGAAGATCCAGTCCGGAGTCTTCTTCCCTTGAGCCTGGTGGGATCAACCAGCTCACCTTCCACAGGCAGAGGATCCTTTTCTTGGTCGAAATAGCTGCACACAGCTGTAGTGGTCCGGATAGCCATCTGAGGAGTCTCTCCTGTTTTAAAGGAGCGCACCTTTTATTCACTGTTGCTTTTGCTGCTGCTGGCTTCATCCCTGGGTAGGCAGATTGCTCCAGACGTCCTTCTTGTCCCCATGACTGAAGCTTCAGGAACCGTGAGTCTGCAGGTACTACCAGGAACAACTGCTGTGGCACCAGCTCTTCTTCATACGAATAAGGTACTGTTTCCGACTTTGAGGAACTAGGGTGAACCCTTTTCTCCTCACCAAAGGCTTGTCCTTATCTTCCTTCCCTCTTATAACTTTTGCTTCCCTTTTGACAATATCTAAGTACTCCTGGCAAAGCTCGAATTGTGAACTGTTCTAACCTTGTGATCCTCGACAACAGGACCCCTGTCCCATTGACACTGGCGTAGGCCTATTGACTTTTATCTATGTTTTAGAAAGTGTCTCTTGATTCTATCTGCCTTGACAAAAGTATTGCCTTTGATTTTTATCCCCAACTCTCTTGTGTTAATTCATGTGCTAAGTGCGTTTGACTACGGTAACATTTCTGTTCGCGGGTACGCTTCTCTTTCGTAGGACCAAACTGTCATTACTGTCAAAAAGTTTTCGCATGATAACCCCCGGTAATGTCTTTGTTTCACAACACCGGTCTGTCAAATCCAAAGGTACTTACCTTGAATTGTTCTGCACAAGGGGAATTGGTTGTGTGTAGTGTATTTGAAGTGTGGTTTTAATTTACTAGAAGTGAAGTGTTTTGTGAACAGATGGTCTAAAAATAAATAAATGTACTTTTACTTTTTAACGAGAAACCTTGAGTCAGTGTTTGCTTGAGTCACAGTAATTGTAGTCATTGGTGTAATCTCTACTACCGCTCATTTGCTCTTGAGATAAGTCTGGCTGCTCCACTACTGCTAACACTCTGTGTAGTACAAGCTTGTACCAAAGGTGAAATTGTACTACCACCTGTAGTCTTAATCTTGTGTAGTGGTCCCTAAGGGCACTGCCCAGGATTCTGCCTAACACGGGTTTCCCCCTCTCGACTTATTTGCCATGCCAAAGAACAGCAGTGCTCATTTTTTGCCAGCAGAGTTGCTCATCCAGGGTCATAAGGGGACGCGTTCTCGTTCCCATGGACGACCCTCCTCGGGTATGCGTTCCCTCAGTTTCCGCTGCTTTGGCGGATGATACAGTGGGCGCGCAGATACCAGTGCAGAATAATTTTAGTCCCACCATTCTGGCCCAGACAGACGTGGTTCTCAGATCTCCTTCATCCAGCGGTGGAAGAGCCGCTTCGTCTGATTGCCGAAGAGGATCTGCTATCACAGGGCACTTTTGGCATCACGATCCGGCATTGCTGAGCCTGGCTGCCTGGCTCCTGACCACTCTGAGTTTGGTCATTTAGGTATTTCACAGGTGTGCCGTCAGATCCTGGAGGCGGCAGGAGCGCCTTCCACTAATGTCTCTTTCAGTAGAAAATCGGCGAGATTCTGTGCCTGGTGTGAATAGCAGCCAGGAGTACAGTTATTGGAGGTTACTCCGGCCCAGGTTCTCCCATACCTGCTGCATCTGGTGCAGGGGGGCCTGGCGTTGTCTTCAGTCAGGGTGCATTTAGCTGCCATTTCCAGATTCACCAGACGGCGTCATGCTACTCCTCTGTTTTGTTTTACTCTCATCACTTGCTGGTGTTATTTGTTATGCTTCTGGCCTGGGGTTGGTTTGCCTGTCATGTACTTCCAGGTGTTCTTCGTACTGCTATATAATCTATTCACAGCATGTGAATCCATGAAAGATCCAATGCTGGAGCATTCCATTACTCTTACGCCCGTCTCCTTTCATACTACAAGGGCGTCTCTTGCGAGGGACAGAGATGCAACCTTTTCCACAAAAAAACACCTTCTTCCCCTTTAAATGTAGAGGCGCACGTGGGTGCGGCCCTGGGAGCATGCGCTGCCCTGACTCCGCTCTCCGGCACCACAGCCCAGTCCCCTTTCCAGTGCTCCTGGGTTTGGCTTCGGCCATGTAATTCCACACGTGAATACTCCTTCTCTTTTTTTGTCTTTTTATCATTCAGGTACTCGGTCCACAGGCGTCACGCTGCTCCCCGGCGCATGTCGACTTCTACACGGTTCAGCAGGTGTCCATCCTGCGACAGACTTTTCCCGACTGAAGACCCCCACGCCCTCTGCCTACGGTACCTTGGCCCTGACGACGGCTGGCAAGCATGTACCGCATGCAATGTGCTTTCCTCAAGGTTTCTGAAGAACAGACTGGCCAGGTGGAGGGAGCTCTTCCACAGATCGCCTCCATTGGACCTAAAGGACTTTGTCTGTCATCGATCCAAGCCCAAGGTAGGGCCACTCTCTTCCAGCGCACCCCGCAACGGAGGCTCCTTCCCAAGGACTCTCTCGTGCAGGAGAGACCGCCAAGGTCCTCGTACCAGCACAAGTACCGAGGCTGTATCAGTTACTGGCCGAGAGGCCAAGGGATCTGTAGATCCTCCCGTGAGAGTGCTGAGGGACTGAAAGGTCCTTTTACCGGGTCTTCATACGAGGTGCTACGCCGTAGTACCGGCGTCATGTCCGAGGTGGCGCCTTTACGCAATTCTACTGGCAGATCCGCCGAGGGCATAACGCCTACCGGGCCTAGGCCTGAGGAACAGGGTAGGCCCCATGATCACGCTCAAGAATCCTGGACGGGGCGGGCCCAGTGAGCCGAGCAACATGACACAGGCACGTGGAAGGCAGATCGACAAGATGCCTGCCGTGCCAGAAAATCCAGACATCCGGCCGACGTCCCTCCAGGGAAGCCAGGCGGAGGACCGTGTTTCGAGGTGGGACTGGTGTCAACCAGGTATGTGACCTACAGGTTATCCTTCCTTTGCGCATGGCAGGTTCCCACTGCGTCCATATGGGCAGGGCACGCAACGGCTTCAGCAGCCGCCCACTACCCTGTCAATCGCCTACCACCAATCCAGCCTGTGAGGACAGGTTCTGTGAAAAGTTCCTCGGGCTCATGCAATCTCCACAGATGAGGGTCACCCTCAGGGACGCCATCAGGGACTTGCTCCCTCCAATTGTCCCGCCGGCGCCTCAGGCCCCAGTACAGGCTCCTCTGGTCCCTGTTCAGCCTCAGCAGCCCGCTCCGACCCCCCAGCCCATTGCGCAGGCGGTTCCACAACAGCCTCTGCCACAGCCTCTGGCTCCGGTCCCCATGCCGCAGGCTTCGGCTCCTAGCACTCCGACTCTGATGCTGGACCCTCCGGATCTGCAGGTGGATACAGATGAGGAGGAGGACCCTGACACGCCGTCTTTGGCCAATGCCTTCCACAAACGGCTGGCAGGGCTGGCAGAGTACTTAGGCCTTCCTCAGCCTGAGGTCCAGCAACCAGCAGAGGGGGGGGCCTCACAGAAAAAATCCTCACGCTACGTCCCGTTGCCAGAACGGGGATCCCGATGCAGAAGGACGTAGTTGCCTTGGCTAAGAAGGGTTGGCTCAAGCCCCACTCGGCCCAGCCAGTCAAACGCCTGGACGCCAAGTACAGCCAGATGGAGGGGGATACACTCTTGCTATTGGCCAATCCTCCGCCACATTCCTCAGTGATTGCTGCGGCATCACTGTACTCCAAGCCTCAGACGTCCTCAGCCGCCTCCTCCTGCGGAGCTGCTAGGCAAGGAGGAGAAGATCTTGGAAGCATACAGGAAGAAGCTGTATTCCAACGCATCCTTGCACCTGTGTCAAGCCAACGTGGATGCCATGCTGGCAGCCGTTAACCAGAGGCTCTTCCAGGAAATTGCGGATTTCCTCCCGGCGCTTCCAGCGCAGGGCCAATCACGGTTCAAGGCCAAGATTGTGGCGCAGGACATCATGGAGTCCTCCGTGGCCCACATTGACACATCGGGCCGGGCCGGGCCATCTGTATTGCCACGGACATGGGAAGAACGGCCTGGCCCCATGCTACGAAATTCAACCCAGATGTCCAGGAACGCATACTGGAACTTCCGTTTGAAGTGGTTGACCTCTTCCCCTCCACAACGGACGAGGAGCTGGATAAAAAGAAAAACAGCTCTCAAACGGCCACGTCCATTCTTACAAAGGCCACGCCCAAACTGTACACCTAGTCACAGCAATGCTCTGAGAAGGGGCGTACATACAGAGGTTTCCGCGGCTTCCAAGGGCAGAGGTCCAGGCAGTCTGACTGTTCCCCCGTCCCAGCATCGGCACAAACAACAAAAAAGGGGTGTGGGAAATAAGGGCTTTTTCCAGTCTGCCTCCTCCACAGCGGCCTCAGAGGGAAAGACGGCATGACACGCCCCACCGGGTCCACGTGTCTCCATTGGGGGTAGGCTTGCTCTCCATGCACATTTCTGGCATCAGAATTTCGCGGACCCCTGGATCCTCTCTGTAGTCTCCACGGGGTACCGCCTCCCTATCCCAGCCTCTCCTCCCTCCACTCCCTCCGGTTGGGACAGCAACTCTTTTGGCGGAGATCAGGTCGCTCGTCGAGAGCCAGGCAGTGGAGGAAGTCCCAGCCTCCCAGCAAGGCTTGGGCTTTTACTTCAGGATTTTCGCCATTTTGATGAAGAACCAGACGGGTTTGAGAGTTGTGCTGGACCCTTCCACCCTCAACCTCTCCCTACCGTTACAAAAATTCAAGATGTTACGCCACCTTTAATAGCGGAGACTGTACAAGGGAGGCTGGATGTGCTCCTTGGATCTGAAGGACGCGTACCTACACGTCCCAATCTGGCAGCCACATCATTCCTTTCTACGATTCGGGATCATGGGCTACCATTTCCAATACAAGGTGCTTCCTTTTCGGCCTCAACTCAGCCCCCAGGGTCTTTACCAGGCTGATGAACACGGTGGCGGCCCTCCTCCAGTTGCAAGGCCACCACATTTACCTGTACCTGGACGACTGGCTTGTCAGGGCTACATCTCCGGAAGCAGTGCACCATACCTCCTACGCTCTTATGAAAACATGAGCTGGGTTTTTCACTCATCCTCAAGAAGTCACAGCTGCAGCCCACGCATACACTGACCTTCTTTGGCCTCATTTGGGACACGTGCTCTGCGAAGGTTTTTCCCTCGGAGGACAAGATGACAGCACTCAAGAGAGCCACAGCGCACTTCCTCGGCAGAGAAGTGACCTCGGCCTGGTGGTACCAACACCTACTGGGTCTCATGGCAGCAGTCCTCTTAGCCGTCCCCCACACGAGACTCAGGATGATGAGGATGCAGCTGCACTTTGCAGCATTCTGGAACCAGGAATGGGGCCAGCAGTCAGAGATGGTCATCGGTCTGCTTTCACTTCACCCAGACCTCACATGGTGATCAGGGGACTGCAACCGGAAGATGGGCAAGCCTTTCCGTCAACCTACACCACAGGTCACCATCACCTCAGACTCCTCTCTCAAGGTTTGGGGGGGCCACTCTGGACGACCACTACGTCCATGGCACCTGGACCCGGCAGGAGTAGGAGTACCACATCAATTGGCTGGAATTGAAGGCCATCTGGCTGGCGCTCGGGGCCTTTCTCCCGGTTATTGAATGCAAGGTTGTCCTCATTCAGACAGACAACTCAACCAGCATGTTCTATATCAACAAGCAGGGAGGTACGAGATCAACCCCCCCCTCACCCCCATTGTGCAAGCTGGCAGTCAACATGTGGGAATTGGTCCCTGGAGAACAACCTCACGGCGGTCCACCTGCCGGGGGAAACCAACCTGGAGGCAGACAGGCTCAGCAGACTGGGTGCGGACAACTACAAGTGCAGTTGAACGACCTAGTGCTGAAGGATATCTTTCACAAATGGGGCCACCCCCAGGTGGACCTCTTTGCCTCCCGGGGCAACAAGAAGTGCCAACTGTTCGCCTCCTGGCCGGGTCAGGGCCGGGGCACCCTGGGCAATGCCTTTCAGATCCGGTGCGACGGAATGACAGCATACGCTTTTCCACCCACTCCCCTGATTCATAGGGTGATATGCAAGATCAAGGAGTCTCGCCTAATCAGCATCATCCTAATAGCTCCCTGGTGGCCAGCCAGGCCATGGTTTTCAGAGCGTCTCAGCCTCTCGAAGAGGCCTCCCATTCGCCTGCCGATGAGCCCAGCACATCTTCTGGCACAGAAGGGTGGCAGGGTCATCCACCCCGCACCAGAAAAGTTAGCCCTTACAGCGTGGTTCCTGGACAGATCACGCTAGGACATCTCAGCCGCTCTAAAGCTAATCTAGAGATCATAGGGCGCCAGGAGCAAATCCACCTGGGCCCAGCATAAAAGCAAGTGAACCAGGTTCTGCCACTGGGCAGACTCTAAGGGCATTAACCCTCTGGCATGTTCCCTGGACGACGTGCTCTTTTTCGGCGCATCTCGCCCATTCAGGCGTACAGGTGGACACTTGCCGCACTTACCTGGCAGCCATTGGGGCTTACAGAAACTCGGAGGAGGAGAGTTCTTCCTCCTAAAACCTGATTATCAAGAAACATTTGACTGGTCTCGCCAGGTTCTACCCACCCATCAAGAAGCAACACCCCGTGTGGGACCTCAACATAGTATTGGGTGCTCTGGTGCACAAAGCATTCGAACCTGTGAAGGATTCCAATTGGGTGTCACACACTGGACCAGGATCCTTAGTCTTAGGCTAGGATTTAGTGCTCAATGAGAATACTTTTTCTTTTTCTACGAATTCGAATTGAGCCGATACCCAACCCGTCTCACACCCCCTTTTACAAATACCCCGGGTCACAATGGACCATGATCCAGGCCGGTGGGTGGTAATACAATATTTTATTTATTTTCATTTGAAAGGAAATCACGCAATTTTTATATTGGGCAGCAATCACCAATGGGGTGATAATGGCAATGAAAACCACTGAAATACACTTGGGTGACCTTCTACAAGAACATACCCAAAGCACACATGAATAGGAGCACTTTTTCTATTCGGTTAGATAGCACACAAGTTATGGTTTCCCCCTCCAATGTTCCCTCAAACCCCAATTAATCGAATTCTGAGTGGATAGAAAGAAGCAGCAGGGAGTCAGGGATCTGAGGCAGCAAACAGAATCACAATCCGACCTTCACAAAATAAGAGGCAAAAACCCTTTGCAATGGCATAAAAAATGTCACTTGGATTTTTGACAAATAATTGATTATATGTGTGGTACAATAATGATGTAGATATGTGTTATCACAGTATCAGGGATGTTATATCACTAGCAATTATAAGGCAAAGTATCACAAAAGCATTTATTTTTTTCAAACGGGTGAAATATACAGAATCGGAATGCGGTTTTTAGGCTGGGTGATAGATGCACATCACAGGGACAATATAGAAGTGAAAGAGTGACTATAGCTGAATACTTGGATGAGATTTTCAAGGTGATTAACCTGCATTAACCCCCTTCACGCCACATGTCTCTTTATGTGGAAATTAAATTATTCAAAATATTGCTAAGGAGTTACCAGATGGGGTGAATGGAAGGATGGCGCTAACACTAGGAAATCGAGGACAGGATGCACAGAGAATTCTAACAGTTTTAAATACATTACCAGGTTATGAATAGGATTACTTAGAACATAGGACAAAGAGTTAAGGTGGAATAGGCTATGTGTTGCTATGGGATGGGGAAATAATCACAATCCGCGCTTGCGTTTGGGATTTGGGACAGCCAACTGGGTTCTGGGCTCAAACGGCTCTGGTCATAGCACAACGGGCGCCCCTTACAGCAAACAGCTGGGCAAGTCTGGTCACTGGATGGCAAGGGTACAGCGGGCATGCAGGTAGTGGGCAAAAAGCTTGTCTGGTCACAGGATACTCCCAAATCCCCAATGGATACCACAGCTTTTTCCCTTCTGGGATTTTTAGTGGGGTTTCTGGATCAATGGCCTTGCTGGGATAGGATCAGATATGCTTTGGCCTGGCAGTAGAGTCTGGAATCTTGCAAAGTTGGATCTGGAATGTCTGGATACGCAGGCGCTGGAAACAGGAGAGAGTCCTGTCCCTGTGAGCTCCCACCCCTTATATAAAGCGGGTGACATCACCGGGTTTATTGTTGGGCAGAACTAAGCTAGACCTTCCCCCCGAGAACCGGATATATCAGCCTATGTTAGTCGCTTCCTCCAGGAGGGGACTCAGTTTAGGGGGTTGTGTTTTATGAGATGCAAAATGCACAAAATCAATTATGACATAAATCACACATTTATACAGTTGTGGCACTTTTGCAACTTATATAGGAAGATTACATATTTCACACAGAGCATGGCAGTAAAATTCTCACATTTGTAGGAATTTGTTTCGCCCGTCTAATGATTTTTCGTAACTTTCAATGAAATTATTTTACCTAAAATTCTACATGTGTATATATTATCATAAGGCATGTGAGTATTATACTTCAAAGTGGCATCATATACACTTTCCTCAGAATATCCAATTCTCTGACATTTCTGTTCCCAATATGGCAGTGAAGGCTACCACGTCTTAAATTAAAGCCACCAAAATTGCATCTAGATTGTGAAACCTTCATGTTACTGCGTTGTCCAATTTCAGAGTTAAAAAGTCTTGAATTGTATTAATAAAATAGCCTTTGGAGCCAGATTGCCAGCATTTTCTACCAAATAAGGGCATAACTTCCAAGGCTGCTCTGGAATTGACTTTGAAGCTCCCCAATAGAAGCTGAGGGGAGGTGATTTTCCAAAAGTGACACGTAGGTGTCCCAGAATCTATTGCGTCAACCTGGAGCACAGACAAGCGTGTGATATTTTGCCTCATGGTCCATTCAGAGTTTCAAAGGGCACAATTAACACATAGGTGTCCCATAAATCCATTGTGGCTTCCTTTGGGGGGAGGCCACTCCTCTTTTCAGCACCCAAATGTCCCGTGAGCCATGGCAGAAAACCTGTTTGGGCTGATTTCCCATTACCGCCAATACATTTATTTCTTTATTTTATTTTGTTCTGAATCAAAAGCAAGCCTGTTGAAGTACATTGCTAGGCAAGGACAGGGCCTTATTCAACATTACACTTTTAAAACGGGTATTTTTCTTATTTGCAAAAGCACATTTTAACACGTGGTGAAGTTGCTGGAATGTACTTTTCAAAAGGTTTTCTCTTCCATCTGAATTCCCAACGTTGTTTTGCAGCCATAGTCAGTTTCTCGTATGCAGTAGTCTGTTCAAGACACAGGTCCACTGAAATTGACATGTGCACATAGAGCCTGGGTTTCTTTTGAAGCATTGATTTTTTACATTTTGTAGCCCAAAAGTCAAGTGTTTTCCGTGCGGTTGAGAGTAAAGTTTCTGTTGATTTCCCCAATCTGGTCTGACACAGCCTTTCATTCAGGGATAATGCTCTCTTCTGCTGGAGCACAATCTAAATATGGATGTGCAGGGCAGGGTCTCACTGATGAAAGCAGTGTGATGTTGAACAGAAAAAAAGAGCGTCAGGGCAGCATCCTTTTCAATGTAAAATATTCCCTTTTCAATGGGAACTTTTTAGCAAGCAGCAGAGCAGCGCTCCTATTCAATTTGCTTCTTTGGTGCACAGAAGAGAACACACACCGACAGCCTTTCTCGGTGTGCCCCCTGTTCCAACTTGCCCAATAGGGGCTTGTCAAGACAGTGCAGCCATCATTTTGTAGCTGCAAATGCAGTTTTGATGCAGGGCAATGGTGCTCAAAGGAGCCAGCGCAGTCATTTTGCTGTTAACTGTTGAAGTACAGCTTGGTTATGGATGGGAATTCTGCTGAGTGGGTCAATGTATCCCACAAACCAATGGCATCCGCAGACATCAGGCTTGTCACCATTAAGACGGCCTTGCGGTCGGCCTCTCCTCGTCTCGCAGAATCAGCGAAATTCAGGCGCTGGTCACCTCGGAGCCATACACTATGTTTTACAAGGACAAGGTAGTCCTGCGGACGCACCCAACGTTCCTGCCTAAGGTGCCTTCCGCTTTCCATCTGAACGAGGACATTGTGCTGCCCATGTTTTTTGCCGAGCCTAAAGACAAGGCGCAGAGAGTTCTGCACTGCCTTGACGTTAGGCGTGTACTGAAATTCTACTTAGACAGGACGAAGAGCTTCCGCAAGTCGGACGCTCTATTCGTCACCTTTGGAGGTTCAAGACTGGGGTATCGGGCATCCAAGGCCTCCATAACCCAGTGGATGGTCTCAGCCATCAAAGAAGCCTACGAGGGACAGCATAAGCCACCGCCGGCCAACATGTATGCCCACGCGGTCAGAGCCAAGGCAACTGCCATCGCTTTCCAGCGCCATGTCCCTTGGCAAGTCATAAGCAGGGCGGCCAGATGGGCCACCCCTTCGACTTTCTGCAAGCACTACTGTTTGGATGCCGGTTCTAGATCAGACGCAGCTTTCGGACAGGCGGTTCTAAGGAACCTGTTTGCTTAAGGAGTATCTCATCGCCACCCTGGGGCTACATTATTAACCCATGCAGTATGGAGGAAAGAGTGATTATAAATTACTCACTGTAGTGACTAACATACTCTTAGACCCCTTTCCTCCATACATCCCACCAGCCTCCCCCTAATAGAACTGGTGTCATTAGGCAATGTTAATTCTGTTGTCGACACGTCTATGGACGGAGGTGTGGTGCCGGAGGGTGGAGTCAGGGCAGCGCATGCTCCCAAGGCTGCATCCGCTCGCGCCTCTAAATTTAAAGGGGAAGAAGGTTTTCTTTGGTGAAAAAGGTTGTCTCCCGTCCCTCGCTAGGCCCACCCTTGCAGTATGGAGGAAAGGGGACTAAGTGTTAGGGAGAATTCCCTCTTTAGGCTGAATTTCCTCACCTAGTGAGTCCCCCAGCAGCTCTGCTGGATTTCTGGAGTTTGTTTTTTTCCTCCTGCCAAGAGGGAGACTCTCTTTCTAACCACTCTTGGACATGATTTATGGTATTCCGTTGTTTGGTAATGTGTTTTATAGGCTATGGGGTCCTTTACTCCATAGGGTCTCATGTGTTTTTCCTATGTGTGTTACACAGCACTCTCTGTGCATTAACACAGGGGTGTCATAGTGACACCCCACCATAGACTCCATACCCTGGGACTGACTACTGTCTCCCAGGGCATGTAAAGTCACCATTGGCTTTACTAGTCCCAAATTATTAACAGAAACCAGTACAAACCATCATATTGTGGACGTACTGGTCGGGGAAATTCGATTGCCCCAGGGTCTGTTAGTCGAGGGGGCACGTCTCCGTCCCCCCGATCGAGTTTTGGCTGGTGGCAGTGGAAACTACTTTTTATATACAACCGCAAATATTTCCCTATGGGATTTTCCCATTGTTCGAGGCTACCAACTTTAATTATTTAATTCTCATAGCCTCGAACATACCGCCGGTTTATTTAATTAATATTAATTCTCTGGTTGGTATTTTTTGGCAAGACTCGATTCTAAAATGGCGTTTGTGTTCTCTTCTATGACTCCAACCCAAGTCGAGCCCTTTGTTCCACTTTTTGGCGGGCTTCTCCACAGATACCTCCAAAAGTGTTGCCACTCTGTCTGGGTAGCACAGGGGTGTGGGAGGGGGTTTAGGCACCCTGGACTGAGTTACCTTGGTAACTCAAGTCGCACTCTTGTGTGATTGGCACAAGTGGTGAGCCGGCCGGCTCACTGCTTAGCATGTTTGATTGACAGCTAGGCTGAGTGAATGGGGGTATGCTCCATAAAAGCAGGGCTTTGGGGCCTGGAACTTCAGAAGTCGCCACAGGACCTGAGAATCCAACGAGGGAGAAGCTGAGCCGACCTACCACGACGACACCACCGGTGGAGCCCTGCAAGAACCTACTCGCCACTTCCCGACGACAGAGAAGATCTCCCGGCTGGAGAGGCTTCTTCCCCTGACTGGTGGGCACAACCAGTTACCTTTCTTTCTTCGCACCCCAGACCGGTTTGTGGTTGAACTGCCCGTGCCAAGCACCCCGGCGGCCGGATAGCCACTCACCACTGAACCGCGAATCAACGGACCGCTCCTTGTACCTGAGAAATTCCGCGGCTGGTTTCTTCCCTGGCAGTGCAACAGACTCCTGTCTTCCTCCACGACGAGATCCTCTCTTCCCCCGGACGAAACACCGACTTGCATCCGCTGCCAGGAACAACTGCTCCCGCTGGAGTGTTCTCACCACTTTAAGGTACCGTGTCCGCCAGGCCTCCCTTTCTAAAGATTGCTACAAGGTAATAATAACTCCTTAACCTTCTGGACTGGGCTGGCTACCTTGACCCTCTAACTGGTCCCTTTCTTTGGTCCAACTCCTTTTTGAACCATTACAAGACTTTTGTGCACTGCAACCGTGTGACCTTGGACACATTTCGTTTCGATCCTCTTAAAGCGGATCTGGCCTACTGACTCTGAATTCACGGTTTTACTTTGCCTTCCTCTCTTGTTATGTTGTTGTAAAAGTGTTGGGATCTGTTTCAAATTGTTCTCTGCTTTTCTCTCCCTTTTTAAAACGAACTATTAGAGTGCCATCTACGTTAAACGCTCACCGCTGTCTGAAAATAAGTGGGGCTTTACTTAAGACTTGTCTAATATTCTTTTAAGGGAGTGTATATCTTTTAGTGACCGTGTTTTTGAATTGCTTACTTTTAGTGCCTGTGTGTTTTTCTAGATGTGGTTTTAAATAAATAATTATCTCTTTTACACCAAGCCCTGGCCAGTGTTTACTTGTTCTATTGTGTGCTCTTGACCTATTGTGAATACTCTGTATACTGCCTAACTCTTCTTGAGGGAAGTCTGACTGCTCAGCCACAGCTACCAAGTGAATCTGTGTGGTGCAAACTGCTACCAAGTGGGTTTACTGCCAAACACCTGTAGTCTTAAATCTTTTGCAGTGGTCCCAAAGGGAACTGCACAGGTTTCTGCCTAACACTGGTGTACAGCGGTGGGATTTTTATTGAGTATACACTTCAGAGTGCTTGTTGAACACTTTAGGACAACTAGCCACAGAGTTTAGCACTAAAAAGCAGATTTTCTAACTGTCTGCTATGGAGAGGTATACCCTAGAATCATTGTCTGCCAAAACTGCTGATTGCTTAAAAGTATTGTGTAGACATAAGAATCTCTCTGGGAAGGGCAAGAAAATGGAACTTATAGAAAGATTGTTAGAAAACCAAAGTCTGGGTGGTACAGAGGAATCTACCCCCCCCCCCCCAGCAAATGTAGAAAACAGTGATGGTATTGATCTGAATCAAAGTCTTGATAATGAGTCAGAAGAGGAAAGTGGGAAAGTGAACCTAATGAAGTTAGCCACTCTGAGCCTCTGTCTGCCTTACCTACTGTACCTACTGGTCCTATACCAGGTCCTACATGTAACCCTGCTTATTTTGAACTTGAAAAAATGAAGCTTGAATTAGAGTACAAACGTTTTATTGCTCAATATGAAAGAAACCAAGAGCTAGAGTTGAGAAGAATGAATGCCCAGGCTGAGCAGAAGCAAGCTGAATTAAGACTCAGAGAAAAAGAGCTCAATCATGAACTAGAAATGAAAAAGTTGTCTGTGGAAAATGCTTCTCTCTCCTCTGGTTCTTCTAGGAGTTCCAGTCCCAAAAGTCCCTGGATGCCTAAGGAATTAGTGGGTATGTATGAACCTAGATTGGATGTGTTGGATTGGTTGAAAATGTTTGAGTATAATCATGTGGTTGAAAATGTTTGAGTATAATCATGGGCTCCAGGACATCACAGGGAATGAGTTACTTCCCTGGTTGTTCTCTAGGCTTCCCCCTGTTGCAACTGATGTGGTAATGGAGTTGGGGAGGTGGATAAGAAGGATTATGAATGTGTGAAACTAGCTTTGATAGCTAGATTTGGGAAGACCCCTTCCCAGTACCTTAAGAGGTTTAGGACCCTCAAAAAGCATGATGGTACCCCTTGGGCTACCTGGGTGAGTGAAAGTTTGAAAAACTTAGAGGGATGGATTAAGGGTTACAGAGTTAACACTTATGAAGGAATGAAGAATCTTGTAATGTTGGAGTCAATTTATGATGCCTGCTCTCCTGAGCTCAGACAGCACTTGGCTGATTCAAAGGAATTAGATTCCAGGAAGCTAGCTAAGTGTAACGCTCACCTGATTCCCGTAGAGGCGCCGGTCTTGACTGGGCGTATACCGTATCTTCAAAGGTGATGTGTAACACACGGCTGGCTCTTTGGGCTGGACCTCTGTGCACTGTATGTCTGACTCGAAGGGTAAGATGTCTGCAGATAGAAAATATGGGATTAAGGAACTGGGTTATTGAATGTCTCTCTCTTCTTCCCTCTCTCTTCTCCTGTAGAACCCCAAAGGTTAACGCTCTCACCTTAGATAAGTGAACGCCGTGCTCTCCATCTGCCTCGGGGCAGGGTGCTGTAACCAGTTTCTTCACTGGATAAGGGGAGCAGGCCTCTTGACTTCAGAGGACTGCTGTCCGTCGTTTACTGCACGAACGGTAAGTTTCGAGTAATCCTAATGTCTTTAAAGTCTTTAGTAATGATGTCTCTTGTTTTGCAGGGTTCCGGCGATGGCGGATGACGGGCTGAAGTGAGTTGAAGATGGAGCCCGTGTGATGAATAGAAGCGCCTGGAAGCACGTAAGTAAGCGCTTGTTGCCTGCTTCACGATGCGCTCTAACTGTCTTTTTATTTTGCAGGTACAAGTTCGGAGCGGCTGCAGGGTGCCGGAATACCCACTGGGTTAGATGTGGAAAGGAGTAATGGCACGTGAGTATTAAAGTTCCCCAATGTCTTTAAACGCACCTTGTTTTGTCTTTCAGATGCGGGATGCAGCGCCGAAGGCCTCCGGAGCGTGCGAAGAGTTGGTAAGCTTTTGTCTTTCAGATGCTGGAATGCAGTGTGAAGACCTCCGGAGCGCACGAAGAGTAGGTAAGCCTTTGTCTTTCAGATGCCGGAATGCAGCGTGAAGACCTCCGGAGCGCACGAAGAGTAGGTAAGCCTTTGTCTTTCAGATGCCGGAATGCAGTGTGAAGACCGTAATGCTAACCTGTTCTTTCTTGTCTTTATAGGTGTTGCTGAAGACTGGATTCAGGATGGTAAGCCTTTTTCCTTAGGCCCAGGATCAGATGCAGAAGACACGATGAGCGTTCTGCTGCATAGGATGCAGAATAACGCAAAGCAAGATTCATCCATCGGGTGTGGTTTAAATAGCCTCCTGTAGTGCTTAGATGTCTCCTTCCACAGCCACGCCTAGGTAAGAAAAGAGTTCCTGCTTTCCAGAAGAGTTCCAGTGTTCTGAATCTAGGGAGTGGCTCCTGCCCCACCCAACAGGAAAAGTAGTTCCAAACAGAAGAGGATCAGAGGCTCAACTGGCAGGCAAGTAAGCAGCATGGTCTGCTGCAGGTAAGTCCACCCAAGCATTATGAGCCCGCCGCTTCCAGCGCTGGGACTGGGCATATTTATGAGCCTGGTGCCACTGGCGCCAGGACTGGGTCCAAAAGGTCCCAATTGGGACTGGTTGGCACTCGGAACCTGGGTTATGGATCTGCTTCCAAGGGAGTTGGGAAAACCCTGACCTTTTGGAAGCAGAGATCATGACAGTACCCCCCCTCAAGGCCCCTCCCAAACCGGGCTTCTCCGGGGGTTTTGGCTTGTCAGGAAATGTTCGGTGAAATCTTTTGATTAGGCGAGGAGCGTGGACATATTCAGCAGGTTCCCAGGATCTCTCTTGGGGGCCGTAGCCTTTCCAGTCAATTAGGTAAAATAGTTTAGATTTGGAGATCTTGGAGTCCAGAATGCTTTTGACTTCAAACTCGAGTTCTCCATCAACTAGGATAGGTTTTGGAGATTTAGTTAGTCGGGTTTGAGGTTGCACGGGTTTTAATAGAGAGACGTGGAAGACCGGATGTATCTTCATGTGCGGGGGCAAGTCCAACTTGACCGCTACTGGGTTTACTATGGTAGTGATGGAATAGGGACCAAGGTATCTTGGGTTGAATGTGCGTGGCCCTTTTAGAGGTAGATATTTGGTGGATAACCAGACTTGATCCCCTACTTGATATTGAGGGGCTTCCTTCCGATGTTGATCTGCTCCTTTCTTGTATTGTTCTTTAGCCCTTTGAAGGTGAGAAACAGCTTCCTTAAAGGCTTGGGTGATTGTAGAATGCAGGTAGTCTACTGCTGGTGTTTCAAGATCTTGGAGGGGATCCAACTCCGAGGTTCGAGGGTGACTGCCGTACAAAAGAAAAAACGGGGTTTTCCCAGTTCCCGAATGGACAGAGTTATTGTAGGCATATTCGGCTATCCAAAGGATGTCTTTCCAAGTTTTTTCCGTTTGTTGCAGCATGCAGCGTAAATACTGTTCCAGAGTTTGATTGGTCCTCTCGGTTTGTCCGTCGGTCTGAGGGTGGTGACTGGTCGATAGTCTCACATCAATTTGAGCCGACCGACAGCAACTTCGCCAAAAATGAGAAATAAATTGACTACCTCGATCCGAAATTAGAACCGAAGGAAAACCGTGCAGTCGGACGATGTTTTCGAGAAATTCTCGGGCCAGAGTTGCTGCTGTTGGCAAGCCTTTGAGCGGAATGAAATGCGCCATCTTGGAGAATAAGTCCACGATTGCTAGAATCGTATTGTATCCGGAGCATGGAGGTAGATCGGTGATGAAGTCCATAGAAAGCGTATGCCAAGGGCGAGGTGGGATGTCAATAGGGCGTAAGAGGCCTGCTGGTCTTTCCTTTTGACTCTTGTTTTGGGCGCATACTCCACAGGACATTATAAAGTCTCTGATATCTTTTTTCCAAGACGGCCACCAGAAGTAGCGCTTGATCTTTTCTGAGGTCTTGGCCATACCGGGATGTCCTTCCATTAAAGAATCGTGATAACAAGAGATTACTTTTTTCTGTAAATCTGTGCTGGGCAGGTATAATCGTTCTTGGAAATACAATAACTTGTCCTTTACTGCAAAGTCCTTTCCCTGCAGATGCCAATTCTGTATGTCTGCTGGAGTTACAAGTTGCCTGGCTTTATCCTTAACTTCCTCTATGGATTCTGTGGCGATTACACCCAGAATTCTTTGTTCGAGAATGATTGGTACAGGTTTAGGGTTGATCAAGTGTTCTTCCACTCCCATCCGAGAAAGGGCATCAGCTTTACCGTTCTTTGTACCAGGTCGATAGGTAATTATGAAGTCAAACTCGGCAAAGAATAATGCCCAACGGAGTTGTCTAGAGGATTGGGCTTTTGCGGTTTTCAAATATTGCAAGTTTCGGTGATCCGTAATCACAGTAACAGTGTGTCGGGCCCCCAGCAGATAATGCCGCCAAGCCTTAAAGGCAGACTTGATAGCCAGAAGTTCCTTGTCAGTAATCGTGTAATTGATTTCAGGAGGCGAGAATTTGCGGGACCAAAATGCCACGGGATGCAACTGATTGGTTACCGGGTCCTTTTGTGATAGAACTGCCCCCATGGCAAGGCTTGAAGCATCAGTTTCCATGATGTAGGGGAGTTCGGGGCGAGGGTGTTTTAAGATTGGTACAGAGATAAATTTAGTCTTCAAATCCTGGAAAGCTTGTTCCGCCTCAGTAGACCATTCAAAACGTTTGTTTTTCTTTAACAAGGCAGTGATGGGCTGGACTATTCGAGAGAATTCGGGGATAAACCTGCGGTAAAAGTTAGCGAAGCCTAACATGCTTTGCACACCTTTTACGGAGGATGGTGATGGCCATTTGAGAACTGCATCGACCTTCTTTGAATCCATACGCACTCCGCCAGGTGATAATATGAATCCCAAGAATTCAACTTCAGTCACGTTGAAAACACATTTTTCCAACTTAGCGAAAAGTTTGTGTTGACGCAATCTTTCGAGGACCATTTTCACGTGTTTACCATGTTCAGATTCCGATGAAGAATAAACGAGGATGTCGTCAATGTAAACAACAACACACACATCTATGAGCTCTCTGAGGACATCGTTCATAAAATATTGAAAGGCGGCCGGGGCATTGCAAAGTCCGAAGGGCATGACCTTATATTCAAATAGCCCATACTTGGTGCGGAAGGCCGTCTTCCATTCATCGCCCTCTTTTACTCGTACCAAGTGGTAAGCTCCTCTAAGATCCAGATTTGTATATATGCATGCTTTTCTGACTTGGTCCAGGAGTTCAGGGATCAAAGGTAACGGATATCTATTCTTAACGGTATCTGGTTCAGGGAGCGATAATCTATACAAGTTCTAAGGTCTCCTTCCTTTTCTGGAACGAAGAACAAAGCTGAAGAAGCAGGGGACTTGGAAGGACGAATAAACCCATTTGCCAGGTATTGATCCAGGTATTGTCGAAGGTGAAGGTTCTCAGGCTCGGTGAGGGCATAAATTCTACTACAAGGAGGAGTAGATCCAGGTATCGGGTCTATCTGGCAGTCATAAGACCTATGAGGAGGTAGAGAGTTAGCCTGATCCTTCCGGAAAACATCTTGGTATTCTAGGTATTCGGGAGGTAACTGGGGAGTCTCTGAAGAAATTGCTGCCAGTGCAACACCAGGTGGAGGGTGACAAGTAGAGACACATTCTGGAAACTGGACCGTTCTTGCTCGCCAATCGATCAGAGGATTGTGTTTCTCTAACCAAGGTATTCCTAGAATAATCTGAAACTGAGGGGCTTTGATCACATCGAACACGATCTTCTCATGGTGTCCATCTTGACTTACTAGCGTCACCTCTTGAGTGGTATGCGTTACTGGCCCGGAGGCTATCTCCGTACCATCCACCGTAGTAATGACGTCCTTTACAGCCTTGGGACAAAGAGTTAGATTCATCCTCAAAACCATTTCATGATCCACATAATTGCCGATGGCACCGCTGTCGACGTAAGCTTCAATTGCATGTAATCGATCCGGATTATCAGGGCTAATGAGGACCATAGGTATCACGAAATGCGAGGTCACGGAACTGGTTTTCACGCTCGGCAAGAGGACCTCTATTCTTGTCGGGCGAGGTCGTTTCCCTGCTCAGCGTTTGTAACTTTGGTAACTGCAGCTCCTACTGCCTTCTTGGCAGGTTTCACCGGACAGTCTCGAAGAAAGTCCCCTGAGTTTCCGCAATAGAGGCATAATTGCAACTGTTTACTCCTTTCCCGCTCCTTTTGTGTTAGAGGACCTTTCAGACCCCCTATTTGCATGGGTTCCCCGGAGTCTACTCCTTTGGAAGGAGTTGGCGGTTTGGAAAATACTCGAGCATCAAACTTGAAACGATCGGCCTTCCTGTTCTGCAGTCTGTGATCTATTTGAACGACTAAGTCTATATAGTCCGAACAATCTTGTGGGGGATTCACTACTTGGGCTAACACATCTTTGAGCTCTCCACGTAGACCTCTATAAAACAGCGTAATCCTTTTGTCCTCAGGCCATTGAGTTTCCACTATCAGTCTGTTGAAAGACGCAATATAAGCCAAAAGGTCTTGATTACCTTGTCGCAACGAAAGAAGCTCATTGTCCAAGGCCTGCCCCTGTGAATGTCTTGTGAACAGTTTTTCCATACTGAGCTGAAAAGCTTGAAAATCATGGAGGACCGGATCATCTTGATTTACTAGAGGGATCGACCAGTCTGCCGCATTGCCACTAAGGTACGAAAGCACGACAGCTACTTTAGCTTGATCAGTTGGAAAGGCTGCTGGCCGGCATAAGAAATGCAACCGGCACTGATTGATAAATACTGCAAACCTCTTTGGGTCACCAGAAAATCGTTCGGGCGGAGCCAGAGGTACATTCCCAGGTAGGTTGATCTGCACTGGATTCATAGAGGATGTAGAAGGAAGATTTCCCCCAGATGCGGGTAACGGGGTCTGTCCGGCTTGTGACTGTAGCAATTGTCTAGCGAGATCATCTGTTCGCTCCTTGGAAATAATCAGTTCCCTTCTTAGAGCGTTCGTTTCCTGACGGGCTGCATGCACTTCTGCCCTTAGTTCCCCAAGTAACTGGGCTAGCTGGTCGGTATCCGAGGTTTCCATAGCGCCTGGACGGGAGTTTTGTGGTAGGCTTTGCGTTCTGTAACGCTCCCCTGATTCCCGTAGAGGCGCCGGTCTTGACTGGGCGTATACCGTATCTTCAAAGGTGATGTGTAACACACGGCTGGCTCTTTGGGCTGGACCTCTGTGCACTGTATGTCTGACTCGAAGGGTAAGATGTCTGCAGATAGAAAATATGGGATTAAGGAACTGGGTTATTGAATGTCTTTCTCTTCTTCCCTCTCTCTTCTCCTGTAGAACCCCAAAGGTTAACGCTCTCACCTTAGGTAAGTGAACGTCGTGCTCTCCATCTGCCTCGGGGCAGGGTGCTGTAACCAGTTTCTTCACTGGATAAGGGGAGCAGGCCTCTTGACTTCAGAGGACTGCTGTCCGTCGTTTACTGCACGAACGGTAAGTTTCGAGTAATCCTAATGTCTTTAAAGTCTTTAGTAATGATGTCTCTTGTTTTGCAGGGTTCCGGCGATGGCGGATGACGGGCTGAAGTGAGTTGAAGATGGAGCCCGTGTGATGAATAGAAGCGCCTGGAAGCACGTAAGTAAGTGCTTGTTGCCTGCTTCACAATGCGCTCTGTCTTTTTATTTTGTAGGTACAAGTTCAGAGCGGCTGCAGGGTGCCGGAATACCCACTGGGTTAGATGTGGAAAGGAGTAATGGCACGTGAGTATTAAAGTTCCCCAATGTCTTTAAACGCACCTTGTTTTGTCTTTCAGATGCGGGATGCAGCGCCGAAGGCCTCCGGAGCGTGCAAAGAGTTGGTAAGCTTTTGTCTTTCAGATGCCGGAATGCACTGTGAAGACCTCCGGAGCGCACGAAGAGTAGGTAAGCCTTTGTCTTTCAGATGCCGGAATGCAGTGTGAAGACCGTAATGCTAACCTGTTCTTTCTTGTCTTTATAGGTGTTGCTGAAAACTGGATTCAGGATGGTAAGCCTTTTTCCTTAGGCCCAGGATCAGATGCAGAAGACACGATGAGCGTTCTGCTGCAGAGGATGCAGAAGAACGCAAAGCAAGATTCATCCATCGGGTGTGGTTTAAATAGCCTCCTGTAGTGCTTAGGTGTCTCCTTCCACAGCCACGCCTAGGTAAGAAAAGAGTTCCTGCTTTCCAGAAGAGTTCCAGTGTTCTGAATCTAGGGAGTGGCTCCTGCCCCACCCAACAGGAAAAGTAGTTCCAAACAGAAGAGGATCAGAGGCTCAACTGGCAGGCAAGTAAGCAGCATGGTCTGCTGCAGGTAAGTCCACCCAAGCATTATGAGCCCGGCGCTTCCAGCGCTGGGACTGGGCATATTTATGAGCCTGGTGCCACTGGCGCCAGGACTTGGGTCCCAAAGGTCCCAATTGGGACTGGTTGGCACTCGGAACCTGGGTTATAGATCTGCTTCCAAGGGAGTTGGGAAAACCCTGACCTTTTGGAAGCTGAGATCATGACACTAAGGCTGCTGACTTGTGGGTTGCCAACAGGGCCACTCACAAGGATTCTGGGGCTACTCGGAAAAAGGATGAGGGAAAACAGCCAAAAAAGGACTCCAAAGAGAATTCTAATAATTCCAGAGGGCCCCAAAAAAACCAAAAGGGTAAGCCACCAGGGAAACCAAATCAGGCTAGTGTACCTCCTGGTGCCAAACCAGAAGGAGGTCAGATCAAGCCACCATTCCAGAAAGCATTTGGTAAATGCTTTGTTTGTGGCTCTACTGACCATGTGAAAGGAGATCCCAGATGTAAGAGTAAACCTTCAGGGGTCCAGCTTGGCTCCTTAGCCTTTGCTCCAGAGGAGGAAGTATAAATGGCAAGTGGAAACTTTCTATTACTGGCTGATGAACCCATTGGAGTCTCAGCCAGTGTCTCTGGGTCTGTGGGAACAACAGAAGTTAGATGTCTATAATTCTATACCAGATAATACTAAAGAGTATTATAAAGTACAGTGTCCAGGTGAATGGTCAGGAGACTCCTGCCATCTGGGACACTGGAGCCAGCATAACTGTGGTGTACAAATCGTTTTTTCAGGCTGAGGATGTTGCTAAGGCCCCCAAACGCCTCACCAAGTTAGCTGGAGGGTCTGTGCAGATGCTTCCCCAATTACCAGTTCTCATCCAGTGTAATGACATGACTGTGTAGATACCTGTCAGCATACAAAGTGAGGTGCCAGGAAGGGTTCTGCTGGGTAATGACTTGAAAACTCTTGGAGGGAGTAGTGTCACATACCCCCAGACCTCCTAGTAAAATGTTACAGGAGCTCACCAGACCTGCAAGGGAGAGAACCATGAGAGGTACTCCCAAGGAGATGATGATGAAAGAGATCACTCCTACTCCACTGGAGATGTCAGCTGCTGTCTCTACGAAAATACAAGAAAAAGGGAAACCTAAAACTTCTAAAAAGAACCTCACAGCCAGCACTCCAGTGCAGCCAACAAGGACTTCCCCTAGGTTGTCCAAAGTTACACCAGTAACTCCCCCTCCAGCTGAGGCTGAGAGGGAGGTACAACCCTGTGTGGTTGAACTAGACTCTGAAGAAGAGCTAGTGGAAGGCCAAGAACTCATTGGAGATCTGGATCCTGTTGACCATCATGAGCTGCAGTCTTTACTGGCAGAAGGTGGACCCAACAGGGCAGACTTCAGTAAGGGACAGAGAGAATGTCCAACTCTGGAAGGTCTTCGCCACCAGGCAGATGCTCAGGCTGAAGGGCAAGAGCCTGGGAAATATAGGTTACACTGGGAAGATGGCCTCTTCTACAGTGAACCAACCGAGTCTGCACCTGGGGACAACAAACGACTTGTAGTACCCCAAGAGAACAGACCACAGTTCTTGCAGTTAGCCCATGAGATTCCTTTGGCTGGTCACTTGAGTTTCAAGAAGACTAAGGAAAGTCTCTCACTCTACTTTTATTGGCCAAAGATGGGGGCTGAAGTAGATAAATACTGCAGGAGCTGCCACACCTGCCAGACCTCTGGAAAGGTTGGCTCCAAGAATGTGGCACCTTTAGTGCCTCTCCCTGTAGTGGGAGTCCCATTTGAGAGAGTAGGGATTGGCATTGTTGGTCCCCTTGATCCTCCAACTTCCTCAGGCAACAGGGTTATACTTGTTGTAGTAGACCATGCTACTAGATACCCTGAGGCAATTCCTATGAGGACTGTTACAGCTCCGGCTGTGGCTAAGGCCCTCCTTGGTGTTTTTTACCAGGGTTGGGTTTCCTAAGGAAGTAATCTCTGACAGGGGGTCAAATTTTATGTCCCACTACATGAAGGCCATGTGGAAAACCTGCAGAGTTACTTACAAGTTCTCAACCGCATAACACCCTCAGACAAATGGGTTGGGTGAAAGGTTCAACAGAACCATGAAGAGCATGATAGGTGCTTTAGAGGACCCCCTTAAAAGAAAGTGGGACCTTCTACTTCCATGCCTTCTCTTTGCTTATAGAAAAGTCCCTCAGGAGGGAGTAGGTTATTCTCCCTTTGAACTTCTCTATGGTCATCCGGTCAGAGGTCCATTGGCCCTGATCAAGGAGGGGTTGGAGAGTGCTCCTTCCCCCAAGCCAGTCAGAGTGAGTGACTACGTGATAGGTCTCCGAAGGAGAATGTCACAAATGATGGCAGAAGCAAGTGATAACTTGAAAGCTGGACAAGCATTGGTCAAGCACTGGCACGACCAAAAGGCTACGATGGTTGAGTTTACTCAAGCCCAGCTAGTTCTCGTTATGATTCCAACAAGGCAGAGGGCCTTACAAGACAAATGGATGGGACCCTTCAAAGTTGTGGGTATACTTGGAGAGGTCAACTATCTGGTGGACTTGGGCAACCCCAAGGAGGCTCCAACAGTCTTCCACACCAACAGACTAAAAGCGTATGTCTCCAGACCTGATGTAGGAGCTTTTCTTCTAGCATCATCAGAGGAAGAAGAAGAGAGTGAAGCTCTTCCTGATCTCCTCAGAGGCATACCTTTAGACGAAAAGTTTGAAGGAGTAAATCTCTCTTCAAATCTGACACCTGAGTAACAGGAAGAGTGCGAACCTATGTTGAATCAGT
Source organism: Ambystoma mexicanum (assembly GCF_040938575.1). NCBI lineage: Eukaryota > Metazoa > Chordata > Amphibia > Caudata > Ambystomatidae > Ambystoma > Ambystoma mexicanum. The sequence continues at coordinate 1,132,950,060 of NC_090932.1, read as the reverse complement.
TTTCCTCTCTGTTCTCACTTTCACCAGGCTTGACCCCTTGGGGACAGCATGACATACTCACTGGTGACTGTCTGCCAGTCAAAAGCAGAGGATATCGAATGTCAGAAAATGTAAGAACCCACATCAAAGGTGAGGTCAACAAGATCCTTGATCTCGGGGTAATAGAGCCCTCTACTAGTCCATGGTCTAGCCCAGTTGTGTTAGTACCAAAGGCAGGATATAAAGAACTTAGATTCTGTGTGGATTACAGAGCTCTTAATGTAGTCACTAAGACTGATGCCCACCCTTTGCCAAGGACAGATGAGTTGGTGGATAGACTTGGTGCAGCCAAGTTCCTCAGCACATTTGACTTGACGTCAGGCTATTGGCAAATAGCCCTGACAGACATGCCAAGGAGAAAACTGCATTTTCTACCCCAGTTGGCTTATTCCAGTTTAAGGTTATGCCTTTTGGATTGAAAAATGCACCTACTACGTTTCAAAGGATGGTAAACCAGGTTCTGAATGGGATGGAGGACCTCTGCTTGGCATACTTGGATGACATAGCAGTGTTCAGCAATTCCTGGGAAGAACATGTGGACCACCTGAGATATGTTTTACAGGCTCTTGGAAAGGCCAATCTGACCATAAAGGCAAGTAAATGCCAGATTGGACAGAGCAAAGTGGTCTACCTTGGACCTGAGGTAGGAGGTGGAGAAATAAGGCCTTTGCCCAGTAAGATTGAAGCTGTGCAAAATTGGACAACACCTACTACTCCGACCCAGGTGAGAGCCTTCTTAGGTCTCACTGGGTATTACAGGAATTTCATTGAGAACTATGGGTCCATAGCTTCTCCACTGAATGTCATCTCCTCTCCTAAATTCCCTAAAAAGGTTAGGTGGAATGAGGAATGCAATCGGGCCTTTGAAACCCTGAAAAAGGCTCTTTGCCAAGCCCCAGTACTCGGAGCTCCCGACTACTACCAAACTTTCATTGTGCAAACAGATGCTTCAAATGTAGGAATAGTGGCAGTCGTCAGTCAACTGGATGGGAAAGGTAGGGATCACCCCATTTGCTTCATCAGTAGAAAACTAAAGGATCCTGAAACAAGGTGGGCAACCATTGAACGAGAGTGTTTTGCTATTGTGTGGGCTCTGAAGAAGTTTATGCCATACTTGTATGGTTCTACTTTTGTCATTCAGACTGACCACCAACCCTTGAGATGGTTAATGCAAACGAAAGGGGAAAACCCAAAACTATTGAGATGGTCAATCTGCCTGCAAGGGTTTGATTTCACCATTGAGTACAGGTCAGGGTGTCACCACCAAAATGCTGATGTTCTCTCTAGGATGTATGTCATTGACTAGAGGTATGAGATTCATCCAGGAGTGGATTAAATCCTCCTGTCCCTTAGTCTGTGGGGTCTGGGGGGTCGGGGGGCGAGAATTAGGGAGAATTCTTTCTTTAGGCTGAATTTCCTAACCTAGTGAGTCCCCCAGCAGCTTTGCTGGATTTCTGGAGTTTGTTTTTTTCCTCCTGCCAAGAGTGAGACTCTTTTTCTCCCACTCTTGGACATGATTTATGGTATTCCTTTGATTGGTAATGTGTTTTATGGGCAATTGGGGTCCTTTACTCCATAGGGTCTCATGTGTTTTTCCTATGTGTGTTACACAGCACCCTCCGTGCAGTAACACAGGGGTGTCATAGTGACACCCCACCATAGACTCCATACTCTGGGACTGACTACTGTCTCCCAGGGCATGTAAAGTCACCATTGGCTTGACTAGTCCCAAATTAACAGAAACCAGTACAAACCATCATATTGTGGACGTACTGGTCGGGGCAATTCGATTGCCCCGGGGTCTGTTAGTCGAGGGGGCACGTCTCCGTCCCCCCTGATCGAGTTTTGGCTGGTGGCAGTGGAAACTACTTTTTATATTCAACCGCGAATATTTCCCTATGGGATTTTCTCATTGTTCGAGGCTACCAACTTTTAATTATTTAATTCTCATAGCCTCAAACATACCGCCGGTTTATTTAATTAATATTCTCTGGTTGGTATTTTTTGCCAAGACTCGATTCTAAAATGGCGTTTGTGTTCTCTTCTGTGACTCCAACCCAAGTCGAGCCCTTTGTTCCACTTTTTGGTGGGCTTCTCCACAGAAGCCTCCAAAAATGGTGCCACTCGGTCTGGGTACCACAGGGGGTGCGGGAGGGGGATTAGGCACCCTGGACTGAGTTACCTTGGTAACTCAAGTCGCACTCTTGTGTGATTGGCCCAAGTTGTGAGCCGGCCGGCTCACCACTTAGCATGTTTGATTGACAGCTAGGCTGAGTGAATGGGGGTATGCTGCATAAAAGCAGGGCTTTGGGGACTGGAACTTCAGAAGTCGCCACAGGACCTGAGAATCCGACGAGGGAGAAGCTGAGCCGACCTACCACGACGACACCACCGGTGGAGCCCTGCAGAACCGACTCACCACTTCCCGACGACAGAGAAGATCTCCCAGCTGGAGAGGCTTCTTCCCTTGACTGGTGGGCACAACCAGTTTATATTTCTTTCTTCGCACCCCAGACCGGTTTGTGGTCGAACTGCCCGTGCCAAGCACCCCGGCGGCCGGATAGCCACTCGCCACTGAACCACGAATCAACGGACCGCTCCTTGTGCCTGAGAAACTCCGCGTTTCTTTCCTGGCAGTGCAACAGACTCCTGTCTTCCTCCACGACGAGATCCTCTCTTCCCCCGGATGAAACTTGCATCCGCTGCCAGGAACAACTGCCCCCGCTGGAGTGTTCTCACCACTTTAAGGTACCGTGTCCCCCAGGCCTCCCATTCTAAAGATTGCTACAAGGTAATAATAACTCCTTAACCTTCTGGACTGGGCTGGCCGCCTTGACCCTCTAACTGGTCCCTTTCTTTGGTCCAACTCCTTTTTGAACCATTACAAGACTTTTGTGCACTGCAACCGTGTGACATTGGACACATTTCGTTTCGATCCTCTTAAAGCTGATCCGGCCTACTGACTCTGAATTCACGGTTTTACTTTGCCTTCCTCTCTTGTTATTTTCTTGTAAAAGTGTTGGGATCTGTTTCAAATTGTTCTCTGCTTTTCTCTCCCTTTTTAAAACGAACTATTAGAGTGCCATCTACGTTAAGCGCTCACCGCTGTCTGAAAATAAGTGGGGCTTTACTTAAGACTTGTCTAATATTCTTTTAAGGGAGTGTATATCCTTTAGTGACCGTGTTTTTGAATTGCTTACTATTAGTGCCTGTGTGTTTTTCTAGATGTGGTTTTAAATAAATAATTATATCTCTTTTACACCAAGCCCTGGCCAGTGTTTACTTGTTCTATTGTGTGCTCTTGACCTATTGTGAATACTATGTATACTGCCTAACTCTTCTTGAGGGAAGTCTGACTGCTCAGCCACAGCTACCAAGTGAATCTGTGTGGTGCAGACTGCTACCACGAGGGTTTACTGACAAACACCTGTAGTCTTAAATCTTTTGCAGTGGTCCCAGAGGGAACTGCACAGGTTTCTGCCTAACACTAAGGACTAAGAGTACGTTAGTCACTATGGTGAGTAACTTATAACTTCTCCAGCATTGGTATCTTTCATGGATTTGCATGCACCCGCTGGCCTCCCCCTGCAGGCAAACCGTGATTCGGGTTTCCTCTACTTTGCAGGTTAAAATATGAAGGGAAGCCGCGGGGCGGGGGTTTTTATACCGAGTGTCCTATTCGGTAGCCTAAAGCTCCCAAAAAGGACGTCGATAGGACTCTAAGATGTCGAAGTTTTCCATAGGAAAACACTAGGTTAAAGTTACCGAGGTTTCCCAGCCTGACGGGAAATATTCACAGCATGTGAATCCATGAAAGAGAACAACGCTGGAGAAACGGAGTTACAGATAAGAAACTACTCACTTATTTGCCTTTGGTGGTCCTCAGAAAGGCCAAGGTTTGTCAAAACGATTGGCCATGCAACCACTGTTGTGATGAAGTGTTGGCTTCTCCTTGCATTGCATCTGACAAGCTGCAATGTGGAAATCTCCCCATATCTTTGCGGGGCACTACTGTCTTGATGAATATCCCAAGACTGAACCCACAGATGGCCTGGGGATGCTGGAGCATCTCTGTGCTAGATGGTACGTGCATCCTATTTTCGCACTTTAACCAAAACTTTCTTGCATTTACACACACTTGTATATGTCGATTCCTGCTAATATCTAGGCTACATTTGGGGCACCACTCTGACCATATGCATGCCAATACTGCTTGATATTCTATTCAATCATGGAATCTATGAAAGATCCAATGCTGGAGAAGAATCCTTTACATACCTGTGACTGCAGTTCTCCAGTGTTGGTATCATTCCTAGATTCACATGAGGCCCACTCATCCTGGTGAGGCTGCAGATGTAGGAATGCTTGGTCACATAACTAGGGGCTGAACCTGAACATGGGTGCCTGGAGTGGTGCTAACGCCTTTCCACCACATTGGCTGGATAAAGCTGTAAATTGAGCCTTCCTTTTTGTTCATAATGTGTATGCAATGTATTGCTGTAATGAATATAGTAGCTTAGAAGTGTAGTGTTGGAAAACCATCCTGACAGTGTTTCTGATCAAACCGCCCACCTATGTGTTCAATAAATACAAATATTCTGTCATTTTAGAAAGGGGTCTGCTAGAAGATCATTATCTATTGTAAGATTATTTTTATATGATGTGAGGCAATGCAAGATATGTGTAATTTGGCCATCATTGCTTTTTGCTCCTTTCAAGACTTCCCCATCAACAAGTGACTAAGTATACCACACTGGGCTGTCAGACGGTCCTTGTTGTTGGCAACCATAGCAGTGCTTGCCTTCATTTCTATATTTGTAGTCCATTACCAGTCTGCTTGCCATGGCTTCGTGCATGGTGTTAATATTGTTCTTACCTCTTTTTACTGCAGGAACGTTGATCTGCGGGAGTATCTTTCCGAGGAGGCCCAAGCTTCACACAAGCACACTACCTATGATCTCATCGCCAACATTGTGCATGATGGCAAACCCAATGAGGGCGCTTACCGCATACATGTGCTACATCATGTAAGTAAGATGGGCATGTGTGAACAGTGGATGCATGTTTAAGTGCCGGTCTTGGAATTAAAGCAAAATGCCTGGCACGGTCACATTCAATATTAAACATCCACAGTAGGTGCTTCTCAAAGTACCTCAGTAGAAGGCTGGGCAAGATGGATTGCTTGTGCAAGTGCACTTGAGTAAGTTAGTGGTAGGCATGTGCTAGGATGATGTTTTTAGGCCTTCTTTTTAGGGCCCAGATATATCAAATACTTGTTTTGTAGGGAGTTTTCTCATCGTTATTCTGACTTTCCAAGTAGTAGTATGGCTGCTCAGAAGTGAAGTATGCTTTAAAGGTACATAAAACATGTTTGATATACACACAATAAGGAAAGGGCCACACAATAAATCTACAAATATTTCTGAGGCATGTGAATCTATTTAGGCTTGCATGCTTTGCACAGACCTCCATCTAGTGGTTGGTGCAGAGTATAACCAGGTTCTCACTTCCAATGTAAGAAGGTTGTTAAATGTTAAAGGTATTTGTACCGTGCACCGTCACCAACCGAGTTGGTCCCCAGGCGCTCTGGCGGATCTGCAAATGAGAACGTGGGATGGGTTAGCAAGGTGAAAAGGGAGTAGGATAGTGAGAGGAGTGGTGTTCTGTTGGCAGCTTCAACACAGTATACGTCGAGTGCTGAGCTTTGGTGCGAGTATTGGATCAATGTCAGTCCTCGTGTGCTGTTGGTGCGGCTCATGTGTTGTTGCGGAGTTGTGAAGTGCGTGCGGGTTGTTGTGTGGAGGAGATGGTTGCGAGAGTTTTTGAGTGAGAATGTTGAGCTATTTTTTGGGTAGTGGGTTATATGATATTTAACATGCTAACATTCACTATTCTGTCTTAGTGTGGCATCTGCCAACCTTCACAATCCCATCAAGAAGCGACTCGCGCTAAAGTTCAGGATTCTATCCAAGTGTGGGACATGCTAACATTCCCAAATCCATTTAAGTGTTGCACTTGGTAATCTTCGATTCCATACAAGTGTGGCAGCATGCTAACATTCACAATTACATCCAAGTGAGGCATTTGCTAGCCTTCATGATTCAATCTATGTGTGGCACATGCTAAGATTCACAATCCTATCTAGATGTGACGTTGGCTACATCTGCCTAAGTGTGATAGATGCTAACATTTGAATTCCATCTGAGTGCGGCACATGCTAGTTTTCACAATCCTGTCCAGATGAGGGGCAGCCTGAAGTTCAGTTATATCTAATTGTCCCACTTGCTAACCTTCATAATCATATTTAGATGCAGCGCAGGATAATGTTCACAAGTAGAACTGTGGCACTAGCTAACCTTCATAATTCCGTCTAAGTGTGGCACATGCTAACATTCATATACCTATCTGGATGCGATGCAGGCTAATGTATGCAATTCTATCTAAGTTGACACTTGTTGACATTTACAAGTATTGTTCGTATGCAGTGCAAGGCAACATTTACAAATCTGTCCTTAATAGATTCAAGCTGGTGTTCACAAATCTTTCTAAGTATGCACGGTGTAGGTCTATGGCAGTATATGTTATGGTAAGGTAGAGTGGCGGGGGCTTTCTGGAGTAGAGTAATTGCTCTACACCCCACCCCTGTCACACTTATAGTTTTTGTTGGTGTCTGTTGACAGCTGGCTTCACTGGATTCCCCTGCGAACACCTGCAGACACTTTCTGTAGCCACCTCTGTTGGAGTCGCCCTTTGCCTTGTGGCCCTTAGCCAATGGGGCTGCCGGGCAGAGTGCTGCCTAGGATGTCCCTTATGAGGGTGTAATGCATGAATCACATTGTGTGGGAGGCAGGATGAAGAGCACCGGGAAGCGGGCAGGGGAGAAGGGGGAGCCGCGCGCACCACACGCTCTACGTGCCTTGTAGGCGCACAATTTAATTTCAAATGGCCAGGCTCTGGGTTGGGCACGGGGCACCCACCTTGCCTGGGAGGAAGGATGGAATGGTGCGGGTGCGTCACATACACCAGGTCATTAGGCCGGTGTTTTGCTTGGGTCCAATGGACCAATCATGTCGTGTGGGAGGCGGGATCAAGAGTACCAGGAAGCGGGTAGGGGAGCAGGGGGAGCCACGCGTGTTAAGGATTTCAATCGGGCGACACACACCTTGGTCTCAGCCCAGTATGTAGCGCACAACTGAGCTGCCTGTCTCTTTATTTTATGCAAATTCAATTTGATATGGTACACCACTTGTATCACACCCCCTTTTTCAAATACCTCGGGTCACAATGGACCATGAACCAGGCCGGTTGGTGAAAATACAATATTTATTTTTTAAATTAAAAAAAATTCAAAGGAAATCATACAATTTTTAATATGGGGCAGCAATCGCCAAGGGGGTGATAATTACAATGGAAATGTAAGCAATGCACTTAATTAACCTTCTCCCAGAACATAACACTGCACAATTGAATAGGAGCACTTTTTGATTTTAGGAAAGATAGCACCCAAGTTAAGGTTTCCCCCTGCAATGTTCCCTCAACCCACAAATAATTGAATTACTTTAAACCCTTAGCAAAGGCCTAAAATAACACTCGAATTTTAAAAATAATTATGTGTGGTTAAATTATAATATACATAAGTTTTATCACAATAGCAGGTATGTTATATCACTGGCACTCACAAAGCAATGGATCAGCAAAAGGCATACTATTAGAAAATGAGTGGACAGTTTAGAGCATGCTACAGCCAAATGACACAATGAAAAGCTGCAATTTCCTCAATTCACGCTTTAAATTACCCAAATGTTTTTTAATAAAAAACGGATGAAATACTCTGATTTGGAGTGCGGTTTTTGGGCTGCGGGGTATATATCACAGGGACAATATAGAGGTGAAAATAGGTTTCTAGCTGGTGAATTGAGAGAGATTTGGGAGGTAGAGTGAGGTTCGTTTTTAGGAAAATAGAGCAGTTAAAAGTGAGAAAATCGGTTTTGAAATAAAGGAAAATGTTCCTTAAACTAAATTATCTAGGCTATATTGTTAAGGAGGGACACAGTGATTAGCCCCAACAATAACATATATGGAAATTAGTTTGATTACTCCAAATATAACTAAGGGCTTATAATTTACACCAGACAAAATTGAAAAGAGATGGCGCTAGCACGTTATAAAGTCAAGGACAGGATACAAGGATAATTCTAACGGTTTCACCAAGTTACCAAGGTGTAAATATGACTACTTAGAGAGTGGGATAAGGACAAAGGCAAGACAAAATAGGCTATGTAATTCTATGGGGTGGGGATTATACTCGCAGTCCACTTTTTAGTTTTGGGATTTTTGGAAAGTCAACAGGTTCTGGTCACTATACGGCGGCACGCCTGGCAAAGGTCCGCTGGGCAAGGTCTGGTCACCGGGTAGCGAACAGCTGGGCAATTCGGGTCACTGGATGGTACAGGTACCGCTGAATGCAGTCAGTGGGCAAGCAGTTAGTGGGTAGCAAGCCGGTCTGATTTCAGGATGCAAAAGTTACCCCCGGTCTCCCCTTTTCAATGGGAGATTAGTGGGTTGATTCTGGATCACTGGCATTGCTGGATAGGAATTAGCTACGCTTGGGTTTTGCAGTGGGCTCTGGAGTAGGGTCAGCAATGCTTTGGCCTTGTAGTTGGAATCACCAAGATGAATGGAGCAGATCAGGAATGCAGCGCAGGAACTTCAGGAAGTGTGTGTGTGTGTAGTTCTGTCAGCTACTCTTTTCTGATGTTTGTTAATCTGCTTAGAATCACATGCTGTGCATAGGTCCGACATCCAGTGGTCACTGCGGAGTATTGCATTTTGTTTTTCGTAGTCGAAAAGGGGATGTCGACATGGCGTGCCTGTAACACTATCCCTATAGTGACGTGCGGTGTACCCACAAACCCTCACGCGTCGAGGTCCCTCAGATTTTTTTTTTCCGCCCAGCTTTTGGTCGTCTTTACGCAGAGCTCCTCGAGAGACATTGCAAAACATATTTCCTGGACCTTGGTTCTGACTTATTACATTAACACATAGATCCCTCCCCTCGATGTAGCTGCGAAGCTGTTTCTCCGCCGAACAAGATCTTCGACGGAGGAGACGAGACGGAGGAGATCCTGCGGCGCTGCCGAAACACGTGGCCTGGCCTTGCTGGCCAACATACAGTAGGGAGAGTGGGGGTGGAACTATCGTGTTTCTCTTCGAGAGTGCCTTTCCTTTTCCCTTCCCTTTCCCTCGGGGTTGTTATCACCACAAATTATTGCCTCAGCTATGGAGAGGACACCCTTTAGGTTTTGCCCGAGCTGCAAGGGCAAGTACACGTGGAAGGACAAGCATAAACGCTGTAATCGTTGCTTGCCCCTCGATCATAAAGGAGACGGCTGCGCGGCTTGTCGGCTTTTAAAACCCAAAACTCTAAAAGAACGTAGTCAAGAGGTGGGCGGCCTCACCCGCTGCCGCCGTCGTGGAAAGTGACGAGGAAGGTGATAACACGACCTCCGGTGCAGAAGTCTTAAACCTCTCGAGGGAGCGCTCACGCTCATCGACGTCCGTCTCCGGCCCCGACGGGCTCGGCTCACGCCCTGCTTATGGGGATGAACACCCCGGCGACAAGGACGCACAAAAGACTCATTCCCATAAGCACACAACCCACGGCTCTTCTTCGTCAAAGACGAAGAATCCATCAGCGCCGAAGGAGATGCAGGGCACCCCGGCGTCTACCTCAGACCGTAAGAGTCTAAAGCCCCACTCGCAAACGCAGCCGCGACCAGCGACTGGGCTTTCCACAGATAAAGGCGCTACCCCCAAAACATCCGACGTAACGCTCCATGTAAGAGCGCCCATCGCAGTACAACACGCAACGCCCGTAACGTCGAGACCAGAAACCTCCACAGACAATTTACTTGTCGAGAGCCTAGCGAGGATTGTTTCCGCCGATACCCATAAGCAGACGACGAAAGACACGTCGAATACCGTGCAAAGGGCTAAAGACACGCCGAAAAAGCCGAAGGGGTGCCAGGAACTGCCCCCTTCATCGAGAGGGACTCCTGGCCTACCGGAAGGTTTTTCAGACGGTGACGGAAACCGTTCTTCGACGTTGTGGGAGAGGTCAAAGCGTTTCCAGGCAGAAAACACTAATCCCCCCCCCCCCCTAGACTACTCAGGGGTACCCCATGAAACTCGGGAGAGACTCCATTTCTGTATGGAGAAAATGGAAAGGTTTATGGAAAACCAAAACCTACCAACACCCAAAAGACCAAGAGAAGGACCCCAGGAGGACCCCAGGGTCAAATTTCCTAGGCTGTTTAATCCTTCACATGAGGAATTAGATGTGTATGACCTCACTGAAGAGGAACAACATTTTCAGGAAGAGGATGAATTTTTGGGTGTAGAGGAAGAACGAAACCTAGAGGAGGAGGGTTTTCAAGAAGACCCAGATACAGGTGCAGGGGGCTTCGGAGAAGAACTAGAGGTAGTTACCTCACACCCCTGCCAGTCCCCATTAGCGTAATCTGACCCTGATGCCATAACCCTATCTCCTCCCAAATACTCGCCTATTAGGAACACTTCTCCTATAGATGACCAACCTACGTTTAATGCACTGTTGCGCAAAGCAGCAGCGCATTTCGAATTAGACACAGGGGAGACCACTCCTGACATTGACTTTGTGGAAAAAGTAATTAAGGAGAAACCCCCCGTCAGTCAAACCATTCCACTCCTTGCTTCAGTAAAAAGAAGAATCACCCCTTCTCTATCCACTCCTGCGTTGGTCAGAGAGGACAACCCTCAAATAGAAAAACTCTTCAGTCCATCTCCTTCTGACCCTTTGTACGTCAGGGGCCACTCCGTACCAGACTCCCTTGTAGTAACTAATACAAGGAAGAGGGCAGGGGTGCCACTGTCCACCAGCGAGGCACCTACAGACAAGGAGGGGAAAAAGCTGTATGCCCTGGGGAAAAGAATCACAGCTTCTGCCGCTTTCTCAGCAAGGATCGCTAATAACTCTTTACTAGCAAGCTACGCAGACGCACAGTGGAGCAAGCTACGTAGCGATGCTGAAGAGGCACCAGAACCCCTGCGTACACGCCTTCTGGCCACAATCACAGAAGGGACACTGGTGAACCAAAGCATCGTTAAAAACACTTTAGATGCTGCAGAGACTGCTGGGCGTTCCCTAGTCCAAGGGATACTCCTCAAATGCCATGTCTGGCTGCGCAATTCGGGGTTTAAACAAGAAACACAGGCTTCCCTGATCAACAAACCTATAGAGGATACCAATCTCTTTGGTAAGGCAGTTGATGAGGCCCTAGAAAATACTAAAAAGGAGTTTGACACTATCAAGACCCTTGACCAGATTTCTAGGCCCCCTAACAGACGCGGCCATGGCAATGAGCGCTTTTTTCGTGGCCAACGCCAGCAGCAGAATCAACAACAACAATACTCTGCCAACAACTGGTCCTCTAACCAAGGTAATAGTGGCCAGTACAATCAGAGAGGCCAACGCCGTGGCAAGGGGAGAGGTCGGGCCTCTACCCCTAGAGGCTCCCAGGCCAATAACAGCAACTGACCCGAAGATTCGGGTCCCCTCCCATGCATCGCCGGTCGGGGGCCGGTTAACATCGTTTCTTCCAGCATGGGAGGGAATAACATCAGACCGTTGGGTACTATCAACCATAGCCCACGGCTACTGTATAGAATTCAACAGTTCCCCAACATACAAACCCCCAAGGGGACGACGCATGACACCAGAACACCTGGCCATCCTTCTACAGGAAGTGGAACAGCTACTGGAAAAAGGAGCTATAGAGGTCGTGCCTCTATCTCGGGTAACGGAAGGTATTTATTCAGTGTACTTCCTTGTACCCAAAAAGGACCTAACCATGCGCCCTGTATTAGATCTGCGCCCAGCGAAAAACACATGTGTCAAAACCCAAAAGTTTAGTATGGTAACCTTACAGGAAGTAATCCCCTTGCTATCACAAGGGGATTACATGACAACACTGGACATGAAAGATGCATACTTTCATATTTTAATGTTGCCAGCGCGCAGAAAATACCTCGGGTTCATGATAGAGAACAAACACTACCAGTTCAGAGTGCTACCCTTCGGGATAGCATCAGCACCAAGGGTATTCACGAAAGTACTGGCAGTGGCAGCGGCCCATCTGCGCAGGTTGTCCATCCCAGTATACCCTTACCTCGACGATTGGCTCATAACAGGGGATTCTTACGAAACATGCTTCTCCAATACCCAAAAGACTGTAGACCTGTTGTTCCAAACTGGACTCCTCCATCAACGAGAAGAAGTCCAGCTTAGACCCCAGCCAGATCAAACAATTCCTAGGGGCTCTAATTCGAACAAAGGACGGCCTCGTCTTCCCCTCCAACGAGAGGGTCCAAAACATGCTGTTTCAGATCCCCCAATATGTGGCAGGTCGAGAGGTGACGGTGCGCAAAGCAATGCGCTTGCTAGGAATGATGGCGTCATGTATTTATTTGGTACCTCACGCGCGCCTGCGCATGCGCCCAATGCAAGAGTGGCTCAACAGCCAGTGGTGTCAGGCCAGCGGACAATGGGACGATCTAGTGGTGGTCTCGCAGGCCTTGGTTCTCTCGCTACGGTGGTGGACAAAGGAAAACCTGCTAATAGGAAAACCTTTTGCCACACCCGCAGTGGAAGCCACTCTAACCACAGACGCATCCCTCACAGGATGGGGAGCTCACCTATCTCATCAGACTGCTCACAGAGTGTGGACTCCGAGCGAAGCATCCAAGCACATAAATCTACTGGAGTTACTGGCGGTGTTCAAGGCACTGAAAGCCTTCCAGGAACACCTACAAGGAAAGACGGTGATGGTCCTCGCGGCCAGCACCACAGCCATGTACTACCTCAACAAGCAAGGGGGAACCCACTCTCCAGGACTGTCCAAGCTGTCCCAGAACATCTGAAAGTGGGCTCTCAGACACATGTTCCTACTGTCACAACATGAACCAGGGTAACTCAATCTGCTAGCAGACGAACTCAGCAGAGATTTCCCCCTGCCCGCAGAGTATGAATGGCGGTTACACGAAGACATCGTCTTCGACGTCTTCACACAGTGGGGTTTCCCAGAAATAGACCTGTTCGCAACTCTGGAGAACTCACAATGCCAAGATTACGCCTCCAGGTACCCTCAGAACCAGCCCAAGGGGAACGGTCTATTGATTCCATGGTCAGGGAAATTTGTTTACGCTTCAACCCCCCCCTGACTCCCCTTCTCAACAAGATTGTGCACAAGATGCACCGGGAACAAGCCACCATGATACTAGTGGCCCCTATGTGGGCCCGGCAACCATGGTTCGCTCATCTGATGGAGATGTCTCTGTCTCCACCAGTGAAACTGCCATGCCCGTACAACATGCTGTCACAGGACAAGGGCAGGACACTGCATCCATGCCCTCAAACCTTGAACTTAGCAGCCTGGCTCCTGAGGTCATAGAATTTGGACATTTACAACTTCCACAAAGGTGCATGGACATCCTCAGGGAAGCTAGAAAACCTAACACTCGTCACTGTTATTCTAGCAAATGGAAGAGATTTGTCATCTGGTGTAGAGGAAGAACCATCAACCCCGTTGACTGCTCTCCCACACAAATTGTTCTGTACCTGACCCATTTGCTAGACTCGGGTCTAGTATTCAATTCTATTAAAGTCCACCTAGCAGCACTTTCTGCATACACCACTGCCCAACTCAGTGTCATGGTGGAAAGTCCCAGCTATCAAAGCCTTCATGGAAGGGGTAAAAAGGATACACCCTCCAATAGCAAACCCAGCTCCCGGCTGGGACCTAAATGTGGTACTCACCAGGCTCATGGGTTCACCCTTTGAACCCATGCACAAGGCAACTCTTAAAGACCTCACTCTTAAGACTGCTTTTCTAATAGCTATCACCTCCATTAGTTCTACGCACACACCCAAGGTTTGCACCGAAATTCATCTCGAAATTCCATGTCAACCAGTCAATTGAACTACCAACGTTCTTTCAAAATCCTTCAAATCTAGGAGAAAAGAGCCTGCATACACTTGATGTGCGCAGAGCTGTCATGTTTTATATGGAAAGAACTAGACCACTGAGAGAGACTAATCAGTTCTTTGTCTCGGTGGCAGCAGGAAGAGAAGGAGATGCAGTATCAAAGTCCACTATATCTAGATGGATTGTTCAATGCATCACTCTCTGTTATACTCTTGCTAAGAGAGAACTACCCTTCAAGCCAAGAGCACACTCTACTCGTGGCACTGGGGCATCCATAGCATTCATTGCAAATGTTCCCCTTGAGTCCATCTGCAAAGCGGCAACCTGGAGTTCTGTACACACCTTTACAAAACATTACTTTCTAGATGCCCACTCTAGAGCTGATTCCCAGGTGGCACAAGCAGTATTAAGACACCTTTTCTCTACTGTTCCTTCTCACAACCCAACTCCGGGTACTGCTCGCTAGTCTATGCACAGCATGTGATTCTAAGCAGATTAACAAACATCAGAAGACAATGCATTACTTACCGTAAAAGCATTTCTGATGGTTGCATCTGCTTAGATTCACATGTGCCCACCCTTCCTCCCCGCTCGGATGGAAGGAACATAGACATCCTTTTATATCTCTCTCTTTTCTGTACTCACTCACGTCTAGAAGGCTCCCTCAGGGCAGAAAAAATACAAACAGAGGGACCTTGACGCGTGAGTGATTGTGGGTACACCGCACGTCACTATAGGGATAGTGTTACAGACACGCCTTGTCGACGTCCCCTTTTCGACTACGAAAAACAAAATGCAATACTCCGCAGTGACCACTGGATGTCGGACCTATGCACAGCATGTGGATCTAAGCAGATACAACCATCAGAAATGCTTTTACGGTAAGTAATGCATTGTCATATAGAGCATGGTGACATCACAGAATTATTGGTGGGCAGAACTGAATTAGGCCTACCTCCAAGAAGAGGATAGGACAATCACTGTTGGTTGCCTCCTCGGGGAGGAGTCCCAGTTTATGAGGTTGCATTTTATGAGGTAAAAAGCCATCCCACAGTCCTTTCTGCCCACAATCAGTCATAACCTAATTTATACATTTGTGGCATTTTAACAAATCACATGGGCAGATTACATATTGTATGTAGAGCATAGCAGTCCAATCCTCACGACTGTGAGACCATGGGCCTCATTACACGGTAGGCGGTGAGCCATGGCGCTGTTGGCGCCATCGCTCATGCCGGTAAAATACTGGCACCGCCTTGGTGGAAAGGGGATTTACCGCCCCATTGCAAGGTTGGAGGGGCAGTAAATCCCCCTTCCACCATTGCCCTTCCCCATTCCCATTTCTGCCCCATAGGGCTCTATGGGAATGGGGAAGGCGCTAATTACGGCACAGCAATTTTGCGGTGCCGTAATTAGCTCCGAGGTCCCTTTGCGGGTTGGATTTTAACACCTGCAAAAAGCAGGCGTTAAATCCCCCAACCCGCAAAGGGACCTCGTAGTAAGGCGGTAAGGATTTACCGGTACCGGTAAATCCTTACCGCCATCCGTGTAATGAGGCCCCTTGTTTCTCCCTTCTACCAGTTTTTCACGCTTTTCAGGGAGAATTATATTACTTAAAATTCTATAACTTTACACATGTGTATAGATTATTATTAGGCATATCTGTGTTAAAATTCGCAATGGCATCATGGATACTTTCTTTATAATGCCCAATTATCTGCCATTTCTATTCCCAAGGGGTCAGTGAATGCTACAATGTCTCAAATTATAAACCACAAAATCACATTTAAACGGTGACATTTTCACATTTTTGCAAAGTCCTGCTTCAGCGGTAAAAGTCTTTAACATTTTTATTAATGAATAGTCTTTGGAAACAAATGTCAGTATTGTTCTCCTTGTATGGGCATGCCTTTCAAAGGCTGCCCCCTGACCACAGGTTGTCACAGAGATTTCCTTTGAAGCTTCTGGTGGAAATCCCAAGGAGGTGTGAATTTTCACTTCGCACTTAAGTGTCCTAGAATTCTATTGTACAAGGCTGGAGCAACCTAGCAATTATCACTTGTGTGTTCAAGGAGTTTACTGTGGGGGTCCTTATGTTGCTAGCATCCTCCCAGCAGACCTGTTTGGCTGGTTCTCTCCCCCATGTAGCCACTGCAGAAACCTATTTTTGGGCTGACTGCCCCTGAGGCGGCCATTGCAGTTTGAGTCAATTGTATTTACTTCTGCTCTGAATTGGAAGAAAATCTGCTGAATAGAACCATCTCATTCATGTATTTTCACATCGCAATCCCCTTCACATTCCTAGATAAGGGCAGGGCCTTATCCAACATGTCCTTTTAAAACAGATCTTTTGCAAAAGTACATTTAACGTGGTGACAAAGTTGCATTTTTCTTGCAAATCCGTTTTTCTATCTAGATTCCCACATTGTTTTGCAGCCATAGTTAGTTTCTTGTACACAACAGTCTGTACAAGGCAAAGGTCTCCTGGAATTGACAAGTGCACAGAAAGCTCTGATTTTCTTTTCAAGCAGTGATTTTTGACATTTTGTAGCACAATTTATGCGTTTCCCGTGTAGCTGAAGGAAAGCTTTTGTTGATTTTCTCAGGTTTGGCTGGCACAGCCTGTCATTCAGGAATAAGCCTCTTTTCTGAGGAGCACAATGTGAATATGGATGGGCGTGACAGGGTCTTTTTGAGAAAAGCAGTTTCATGAAAACGGGGAAAATAGAATCAGAGCGGTATCATTTTAGAAGTGACATATTCCCTTTTTGAATGGTAGCCTTTCTCGGGTTGCTTCTTGTTCCATCTTGCCCAATGGCGCTTGGCAAAAGAGTGCAGCCATCTTTTTGTTGCTGCAAAACGCAGTTTTGGTGCAATGGTGCTTACTGAAGCCAGCGCAACCATTTTGCTGTTTCTGCTGAAGCGCAGCTTGGTTATGGAGAAATTCTGTTCAGTGGGTCAATGTAGCCCACAAATCACCCCCACCCTCCCCCCGGGACTCTTCTGAGATCCTTTTCGAGGGAGAGTAGAGCAAAGTGTGCTTCATCAGTTAGGAGTCCTTCCATCAGGGAGCGGTACAACACAATCCTCCTGCTGTCTCTTGTTGGAGTGTGGAATGACACCCACAGCTTTCCCTGAGGTCTTCCTTTGCGGTGTTGAGCGACACCCCCAGCTTTTCCTTGGCTCTTTCCTTTCCCGGTCCCCGGGGAGGTCCTCCTTGGTGGTCAAGGTGCAAACAGTACGAATCTATTAAATAAACACAAACCGGTTACTACAATTTCCCACTGACTGCCCCCCCCCCCCAAAGGATGACAGCAGTGGGACGCACATGCATTCAATAATGACAATTGACAATGCAGGAAAATACTCTGTTACATAATTATACCTATAAATCCATCGTTCCCTTCTGATTCTTCTTTTTCTTATTCTCATGCTTCAGATGTCTCCTCTATTTGATTCTCTCTTGGCTCCTCAATTTGCTGCAAAGTGTGCCTAGGGTGGCAACTCTTTAGCTGATTAATATGGACCCATTTCTCTTCTGTCAGTTCTCCTTTGGGGATGCGGATTCTGTAGGCGACAGGTGAAATTGTATCTACAATTTAAAAAGGACTGCACAAGCTTGGCAAAAATGTACGCTCTTTGGTCTGGTTCCTTTGGAAATTGTACAAGTAGACCCTGTCTCCTACTTGGTATTCCTTTTTGGTTGTTTTTAAATCATATTGAGTCTTCATAGCCTCGGCAGATCTTTCCAGATTACGCTGAGCGTATGCAAAAGCATGTTGAAGGTGTTTTCTTACATTCTCAACTTACTCATGAGTTGTGGAGTGGTTTATCAGTGTCTGCTTTTGTGTTCTATAGAGCAGATGCTGAGGTAGCACCATCCTTCGTCCAGTCGTCAGCTCAAATGGAGACATCTTGGTTGCAGAAGAAGGTGTAGATCTGATGGCCATCTTGGCCCAGAGTCTGCCACAAACCTTTTTAGAATGCTCACAATGGTTTTATTGTATCTCTCAACTCCACCACTAGAGGACAGCGGTATGCAAAGTGAAGTTTCTTTTTTACCCCAAGTATCTCCCACATCTTTGTCATCACTTCGCTGGTGAAGTGACTACCTCGGTCTGACTCAATCCTTTGGGGTAGGCCAAAACGTGAGAAGATGTGATTGATCATCAGGGCAGCTGCTGTTTCTGTCTTGCAATTTGGGGCCGGGAGACATTCCACCTATTTGGTAAACAAGCATGTTACGGTTAACATGTGCTTGTTCCCCCTAGAGGAGCGAATCACGGGCTCGATGAAATCTACTTGTAAATCTGACCAAGGCAGTGTCATCCCCCTCTTCGGGAGGGGAGCTCGGTGTGTGAGTGAAGTTGGCTGAAATTGTGCACACACAAGACACCCCTTCAAGTATTGGTCGAGGTCCTGCCCCATGTGTGGCCAATATGCAACCTCTAGCAAGATTTCTAAAATGGTGGGAAACCCCTGATGATCGGCTGTGGCCGCCTCGTGAGCACGACTTAGCATCAGACTCCGGAATGAGGTAGGGACCACCCACTGGT
Organism: Ambystoma mexicanum; assembly: GCF_040938575.1. Lineage (NCBI taxonomy): Eukaryota > Metazoa > Chordata > Amphibia > Caudata > Ambystomatidae > Ambystoma > Ambystoma mexicanum. The sequence goes on along the minus strand of NC_090932.1, from coordinate 1,132,931,444 downwards.
CACAGCCAGATATGGATCTCCTTACCAACAAACTGTCTTGGATTCAGAACATTTTTGGACATTTCATCAACACTCTGAGGTCCTCTTTCCCAATGTAATCGCATCCGTCAGGGGAAAGTTCTCAGGGTCCTCAATGTGTTCATAAAATGTACTGATAATCGCATCCCCTTTTTGTGTCGTGATTAAATCGGCATCTGGGGTCTCCTTACTCCAATGGGCAGTTGAGTTCATTGTGAGCATTTGTCTGGGACCTAGTGATTGCAGTGACCTGGATTTCCCCCACCAGGGACTGGATCTCGAGGAGATCCCCCTGGATGGCTCTGATTTTGTCCAGCTGATCAGCCAGGTTGTTTACAGTTTTGTCTGGCCCCTCTATCCTGGAATGACCCTTGATCTTCTTCCAGTAGATGGTCATCCCACTAGAGGTGACCAGATCATCAATATTTTGGATTAGCTTGCCATGTTTAAGCGGTTTGTTAGCATGCCTCTGGTTTTCCAATTTACCAGGTGCTCCACGAACCCGTGCCGGACATAATCTGAATCAGTGATTATGACCAGTTTGTGGAGTTGGTGTTGGACGGCAGTGAGGATGGCCTGATGAACTACCATTAACTCTGCCACCTGACTCCCGGGGGACCGATTTTGTACCCAGCAGAGGGATGCGGGGCATCGTTTACCCAGGCATTCCCAACGCCGGCCACCAGTTCCTTTTCCCCGTTGTTAACATGGTAGGAGCACCCGTCCACATAAACTGTGGGCATTCCCATGTACTTGTCCACTTCATAGACTCTGTGCAGGGAATTCGGGTACGCCTCCATGCTATCCTGGGTTTTAAGACTTTTGTCCTCGAGACAGTTATCTCTGGCACAATCAGGCAAGTCAGCCAGACCTTGCGCTAGGGTCTCTTCTTGTTTTGGCTATATCAGACCTCCACAGGAAAGCCTTGCATTGACAGAATCCAGGAAGTAATTCTGGAATTACTCAAATTTCCGGCCCGGATTCTGTCACTTTGAAGGTATTGCAAAGGCTGGTGTGGAGTCTCCACGATGATGTGTTCCCCCTGGATGAACGGGCGGTAATTCTTCGAAGCCCACACCGTTGCCAGGAGTGCCTTCTCAAAGTCGTTGAATTTTTCCTCCACAGAGGATAAAGTCTTGCTTGCATAGGAGATTACTTAATTGACCTTGTCATGCCTTTGATAAAATACTGCTGTCAAGCATGTATTTGAGAATCCTGTCTCCGAGAAGAACTTACTTGTCAGGGTAAGCTAGACAAGGCACTTGCGAGAGGCTTCTTTTGAGTCGCTTTACTGCCTCGACTTGTTTTGGACCACCCCCCCACCCCCCTCAACAGATGGATCAGGGGTCTTGTGATCTCTGCATAATCCTCAATGAACTTCCTACTGTAATTCGCCAGTCCAAGGAGGCTTCTTAGCTCCCACAGAGTGTTGGGGTCTTTAAGTTTTAGGGGTGCTTCCACTTTTTTCTCCTGGGGAAAGAGACCCTCAGGAGTTATTTCATGTCCCAAGAAGTTGACACAGGTTCTGCACTACTGTGCCTTTTGGAAGGATAGTTTTGCTCCTGCAACCCTCAACTGTGTCAGAACATAACATATTTCCACTATGTGTTCCTCCACAGTAAAGCTTTTTATCACAACATCATCCACATAGGCCAGGTTACCCCTTTCACCCAAGTCAGACATGGCCTTATGTAGGAAGATGTTGAATAAATTGCCGGAATTGATGTATCAAAGGGTGTCCGGGTCCAGGTGTACTGCTGCCCCCTGAAGGTGAAGGCCAGCTTGTATTGGTCCTCCCTACTGGCAAGCACGGTCCAGTACCCATTGGTCAGGTTAAAGGCAGTGTATACTTTTGACCCCTGGATCTAGGCCAGCCCCTGGTCAATGTAGGGGAGAGGACATCGGGACATGTGGACACGTTTATTCAGCTCCCTCTGGTCAGCACAGAGTCTCCACTGGCCGTTCGGTTTTAAAATCCCCAGCACCGGATTATTAAAGGTGCTGGGACTGGACGAATTAGCCTACTGGACTCCAGGTTTTTGATGATTTCCATCAGGGACTCCATGGATGTGAGAAGCAAGCGGTATTGCTTCACAAACACTGGAGTCATTCCAGGGTCTGTGGGAATTGTTGTAGTGTGGATTTCGGTGCGACCACAGTCGTACGAGTCCAACGCAAAGATATCTTGAAAATCTAAGAACACCCGTTTCAACTTTTGCTTTTGCTCCAGAGTCTCGAAGGCATCAGCTATGTTGACTCGCTCTTCAATCATTTGCCTGAAGCCAGGAAAGGCTTCTGGTTTTGCTATCTCAGCGGCCTCCTACAGCTGGGTGGAGAGGTCCCTGGTTAGAGTATTGACATGGACAGAGGGTTTCAGGTAGGATAAGCTGTAATTGTGGACCTGGAAGATCACCTCATCCTGCCTGATGTCACCGGTCACCTCTTCCTCACCGTAAGGACAGGAAGAATACACCAGGAAATCCCCCCCCCTTGCCAGGTGAAGATCCTGTCTGGCGGTAAGTCATTGTCACTATCATTGTCAAAACAGTCATTGGGGATTGGTCCTATCAGTTCATTTCCTAGATCCATGGAAAAATGTTGGTCATCAACCGCCGTTCCAATAATGGTGCCTGCGCCCAGAGTGATACTCCTAAGGTCGCTGTTCTCCATCAATATTGGAATGGTGGTGTGTTCTGTTCTACCTTGACTAATGGTGTTGGGTTTAACCCCAACCGTTGGAGATGGGCGTTGAGGTGTACATATGCATCAACATTTTGCAGTTTCTGTCCTCTTTTAATTTTTTATTCAAGTGTGAATAGTCGGGTCCGTCCTGGGATGGTGACGACCTCTCCAATTTAACCTTAAACCGCATACGGCAGCAATTGGGCTCACCGAAATGCTTTTTCTGAATCATCATGGGATTACCCCCTAGTTGGGACAAGGCTTTGTAATTGATCAGGTCCAAATTAATGGCAAACCGATTGAGCATATCACTGCATAAATAAAATGCAGCAGGGACATGTCGCGCGATCCAACAATTGTGTTCTATGCTTTTGTTCCCTATACAAATTTTGAGCATACACCTGCTAGGCAGGAGATGTTTGGAATTGGGAGTTTCCAGGCCCATTTCTCACTTATCGATCAATTTAAATGTGGGACTGGCTGGATCTTTTGGGAGGTGCCTGAACGTGGCTTCGCTGATGAAGCTCTTACCATTGTCCACGCACACTCTGGCGAGAACAGACTCCTTCCCCTCATTTAACTGAATAGGGATGAACAACTGTTCTCTGATTTTCTGAATATCAGCTAAACTTTGAGCTGATTTCTCATCACTTTTGACTATGGAATTGGGATTTTCAGCTTGTGAATCAGTATAAAACTTCAAAGTATTTCCTTCCAATGTGGAATGCAACTTGAAACTGGAAAGAAGGTTGATTTTCAGGAATGTAGAGGCGTTCCCATCACCAGTTTGTTGTCCAGCAATTATTGTCACGTCAGGTATTTGATTGTTCTAGAAATGAAACTCAATATGATCAGGTTTTTGTTCAACCATGTGGCATGTGCCATTTTAACTAACATGGTTGACACTCTGTTTTAATTTTATTGGCCTGTTAGTCTGAGTCCAGAGGACCTTGTTCACACAGTCTATTAGGGGGGACAACCTGCACAGGATGTCATTCCCTAGTAGACCGGGTGTGCCCTCTGGAGTCAGTCACTACTATGACCTGGTGTTTTACTTTGTGTCGCCCAACTTTTATTTCCAAATCCGCTCTTCCCTCGACAGGAATTTCATTCCCGTGAATTTTTGGAGTTGTCCAGGAAGAGGGGTGAGAGGGATCTGGTATCTCTTCCCCCACCCCCACCCCATTCCTGAATTTAGCTGATTAAAGGCCCATTTTGACAGAAGAGTGGCTTGGGATCCAGTGTCCACCAGCGCTGCAAATGTACATTGCCCTTGCACTTGGACATAAAATCTACCCTCTTTCTCCTCCAATGGGCAAAGGTAATCTGCATTCCGGGCAAGCTGGGTGGTCAATTTCTTTATTTTAGACTCCTACACAGGGGTAGTTTGGGCATAATCCTGTGTTGGAGTTAGGCAATCTGAAAGAAAAATTTGACATTCTGATATTTGGGGAGTTTTGGGCTCCCCTTTTTCTGATTCTGGGCTGCTTCCCCCCCTTTTTGGAGGCAGTCACCAGAATTGATTCTGGAAGTTTTGGAATCCTCTTTTAATGCTCGATTCCCTGGATGCTCATTCTGGGGTTCCAGGATGGCGATTCTGAATCAGTCCCCACATCCACCCATTCTTCATTTAGATTTCGTGGGACCCATTTTTCTTTGGGAGGAGTTCCCCTGTCCCTGAAGGAGAAGATTTTTTTTTCCCAGAATCCTCTAAGGATTCTTCCCCTTCAAACTGGAGGACACTTACTTCCTCCCAAAAATGGGCCATTTTGCGGTCTTTATTTCTCCTATCCACCCTCTGTTCCCTGGGTTGCAGATTTTCGGGGGCAAGAGATTTTAGTTCCGGTTCCTGGGTGTCCAGGGGCTTTTCACGAGTAAGGAAGGAAGCTTCCCCTAGGGCTTTACACACCCTTTCCCCTGTGCCGCCTCCTCTAGAACCGGTGAGTTGTCAGGGTTCTCTCCCCGTCATTGTTCTTGGGTGCCCGACCCTCGGTTTGCGGGGTTCTTAGGCGCCATGTTCATCTGAGAGTTCTGTTGAGCCCTCAACATGCGACCCAAATCCTGGGTAAGGTTTTGGACCTGGCACTCCATTTGGGGCACCCGTTCCGGCTGGTATGGGGATCTCTGTTCAAATCTAGGTGGATCACGGGAAGGGTAACTATCCCTTCTCCCGTAGGACCCTGGATATTGTGAATTTTGGTAACCCTGCACCCTTGGCCTCCCCTCTCCCGGATTGGGTTGTCTGGTTTCCTGAAAGCAGGAAAAGAAAGGAGGGTTGTCCTGCAGGTTGGGGTTTTGTGAGTACTGTGGGGAGAAACTTAACCCATCATTTGGGGGATTACCGCCTTCCTGGGGGAAGTTAGGAGGGAAGTTTCCCGGGGCAGTACTTACTTGATTGGACCTCCCACCCCACTTTGGGCTGGGGGAGTCAATACATACCCCCAAGGTTGCCCTTGTATCTGGGACTTATACAATCAGGGGAGTTAGGTGTCTCTGATTTTGTGTAAGTACGTTTTTAGGCTCCCCCATCTCTAGGTCTAGAATGGGGGCAACCTTCACCTCCGCCACCTATGCAGCAGCAGGGGTGTTGGCTGGTTTGCAGTTTTTGGCCAGATTTTTATTTTTGGCAGGTTTTGGACTTCATAAATGCGGGTCGCCTGCTCTATGACCCAATCCAGAGATCTTTTATCGTGGAAGTCCCTCGCCAGCTGGGTCATAATATACTTTGGGAGCGCATGAAAGAAGGTTGTTATAAACCCCCTGCTATCCTTGCGCATCCTCCTAGTGGTTTGTGCAAAGGTGTGTTTTAGCTCCTGCACAAATTCTCATCGGGCCTGATCTTCCTCGCACTGCAGATTGTAGGCCGCTTTGCGAGCCTCTTGGGGGTTTCTGTGGGCGGAAAAGTGTTTCAAGATGGCCGCCCTGTAGGTGGACCATCTTGAATGGTTCTGGTCCTCCAGTCCAGCAAAGAAGCTGGAGTATTCTGGAGAGAACGTCCATTTAATATACTCTATACAGTTCTGGTTGTCTTTCAGGTGGAAAGTGTCCATCTCTGCTCATAGAGTTCCAAGTGTTCCCAGACAGAATATTTTGCATTTTTGTGGTATGGGGTTATGACACTCCTAATGGCCTTAATCTGCCTAATGGGGCCTTTTGTCATAACTCTTCAGTTTATTTGCCTTCTTTGGCTTAATCACCTGAGTCCACTTCACCTCAGACTCCGAGGCCCTGCTACTTGAGGTCCCCTCATGATCATCTAGGTGCTCCCTGATTCTTTGAGCTTGGGAGAGACTTGCTGAATGGTGGGGCCTAGTTTCTACTCCCTGTGGCGCACAGGATAGTAGTTTTCTGACTCCTCCCTGCTTCCAGGGTTGGCAGAGGATCCCCCGCACTGCCCTGACTCTGTGGAGGTCTTCAGGATTCTCTTATGAAGAACCCTTTTTATAAGAAGATGATCCCTTGGAGGATCACATAGACCAGGTGATCCTCCTGATTGGGGAGATGACCCACCTTGGTTGTCGCCTACCAATACCCCAGATCCTGACACAATATGCATGGCAATCCCCAGCTCTGCGCCAGGCATCTCCCACAGATGACCAAATGGCATTTAATAATAATAATAATTAATAATAATAATAATAATAATGCCATTCTGAAAAAAGCAGCCAAACATTTTCAAATAGCCAGTCAAGAAGCAGTGCAGGAGTCTGACCTGTGGAGGATATTTTGAAGGAGAAGCCACCTGCCAGTCAGGCTATCCCTTTGCTAAACTCCATTAAAAGGTGCATCTCCCCTTCTTTACTGATGCCTTAACAGACCAACCAGGGCTGTGAACCCACGGGTGAGGAAACTTTTTCATCCCTCCTCTTCAGACCCCCTCTATATTCAGGGACATGCCACCCCGGATTCTCTTGTGGTCACTACGAAAAGAAATAGAGCGGGGGTACACTTGTCCACGGGTGAAGCGCCGCCGGACATGGACTACAAAAAACTGTATGCCCTAGGAAAACGAGTCACTACTGCAGAAGCGTATTACACCAGAATTGCCAACAATACCCCACTGTTGGGCAGTTATTACGATGTGCATTGGAACCTGCTACAGGAGGGCCTGCAGGAAGTCCCCCAAACCCGTACGTTCACGTCTGCTCTCGGTTGTGTCAGAGTGTAGACAAGTAAATCATAATATCCTTAAAAACACCATAGATGCTGCAGAGACAGCAGGGAGAACTCTGGCCCATGGTACCCTTTTGAAAAGACACGCCTGGTTGACGAACTCTGGGTTCAAGCCTGAGACTGAAGCGTCCCTCATCAACAAACAGGTGGAGGAGTCTAACCCGTTTGGCAAATCCGTAGATGAGGCGCTGGAAACCGCGAAAAAAGAATTCAAGACTATGAAATCTTGAAATCCGATCACTCAAAGGCCCTTTCAGCGGCGAGCAGCGAGGTGGGAGTTCTCGCTGCTCCTTTCACTCACAGTCCTACTCACGTTCCCCACATAACCAATATGGAATGGGTAACACATGGTCATCAGGACAAGTGTCCGCTGCCTCCAATCAGTATCCACCTAGACAACAGCGCCGTGGGAAAGGAAGGGGTCTCAATGCCACCCCTAGAGGCTCCCCGGCCTCCAGTCAGAAATGACTCGCAAGTCCGGGACCCTCCCATGCCTCCCTGGTCGGGTGACGTATAACATCATTCATATACGCGTGGGAGGGGATTACCACAGACCAGTGGATGCTCAAGACGTTCACAAATGGTTATTGCATCAAGGTCAGCCGGCCACCTCGATTCAGACCACCAAAGTCCAGGAGTAACACCGGAACACCTGAAGATCCTGATGCAAGAGGTCGAGATCCTGCAGGAACAAGGCGCAATCAAAGTCATCCCGCTCTACAGGTAAACAAGGGTATTTATTCTGTGTACTTCTTTGTACCCAAAAAGGATCGCACCATGCGCCCTTTGCTAGACTTGTGCCCAGAGAACAAATTTGTCAAACCACAAAAGTTTCGAATGATAACGCTGCAAGAAGTAATCCCTCTACTAACACCAGGGGATTACATGGCAACATTGGACATGAAAGATGCATACTTTCATATTTCCATCTTGCCAGCACACAGGAAATACCCAAGGTTCATGATAGAGCACAAACACTATCACTTCAAGGCCCTTCCCTTCGGCATTGCCTCGTCCCCAAGCATATTTGCAACTGTGCTGGCAGCTGCAGCAGATCACCTGCGCAGGCAATCCATCCCGGTTTATCCTTACCTCGACGACTGACTCATAACAGGCGACTCCTACGGAACATGCCCGTCAAACACCCAGAGGACAATAGACCTACTCTTCAGTCTGGGGTTCTCCATAAAGGAGAAGAAATCCAGCCTCGACCCCAGCCAAGTCGAGCAATTTCTGGGGGCTCTAATTTGGACAGAAGACGGCCTTGTCTTCCCCTCCAACGAGAGGGTTCAAAACATGCTGTTTCAGATCTGTCAGTATGTAGCCAGTCGAGAGGTGACGGTACGATTATCAAACCAATACACATAGGATTACTTATAGATTTCAAAGGCCACTGCTTAATTTGTAGTTGTCTGTGGTTATAATTGTTACAGTGGATGACACTGACGGGTCTACTGTACTATCGGTACTACCACGTTCCGTCCCCTTTCCTACATACTGTATGGGCGTCCCTCGCTAGGGACGAGAAACCAAACCTTTTTCACCAGAGAAAATTGTCTTCCCTTTAAATTTAATGGTGTGCGGCCCTGGCAGCATGCACTCCCCTGACTCTAACCGCCGCCACTCCCCAGTCCTCTTTTCCACGTCAACTGTAACGGACCGCTTTCACCAACGCTCCTGGCTTAGGCCTATGGCCTTGTAATTCCACATGCTCTGACCCGGAAGACTTTATTTTCTCTCCTTTTTTCTCATAACAATTGTCAGAGATAATACTCTTTCCTCTGGTGCCACGCTCCTCCCTGGCGCATGTTGACGGCGGGTTTCAGAAGGTGTCTGACCTGCGGGGGTTCCTTCCCCATGTCGGATCCCCAGCCGCTCTGCCTCTCGTGCCTTGGCCCAGACCACGGCTCTGACGGCTGTTCTGCGTGCAAAGTATTGACCCTGTGATCTCTGAAGAATCGTTTGGCCAGGTGGAGGGAGCTGTTGGAAAGATCACCTCCAGAGGACATCAAGACATATGAGAGGCGGAAGACCAGGCCCAAGGTAGGTGCCCTGTTCTCCTCCACACCCTGCAAGGGTAACTCCTTCCTAGGGAAGTGCCCATGTGGGAGTGGCCTTCCAGGTCCTAAGACCAGCAAAGGGACCGAGGCTCCTAGAGCGACAGGCCTGGGGGTAACCGGATCCTCCCGATCCCAAAGCTAAGGGGCTGCAAGGCTCTGGAACCGTGGACCTCCCTGAGGGGCTTTGCTCTAACACCAGGTTCGCGCCTAAGGGGGCGCCTATTCACAGCAGTTGGACTACCGGCGTCATGGCCGAGGGCACTCCACCTCCCAGGTCTCTACCTGAGGTGCAGATAAGGTCTGAGCCTTTGCTTTCAAGCGTGCAGTTGTAGACTGGACCTAGCTCATCAGGCACCACGCAGCAGGCACGTGGCGCAGGGCATGAAAAAATGGCCGCCATGCCAGAAAGATGGCAGCTCATCCGCTGCCGCCTCCTGGAGAGCAGGCATGGGAACGCACGTCTAGATGCGACTGGACAATGCCAGTTAGCTGTTTCACGTCATACCCAACCACATCGGCACAGGGGGCGGTACACAGCCCCCAGTTTGGTGTGACAAAGACCTGCAACACCTTAGCAGCCACAGGGTCCGGCTCCTACGCCCCCAGGCCCTTCAACTGCATGCGAGGATAGGTTCTTCAAAAAGTTCCCTACCCTTATGAAATCACTGCAGATGGGCACCATCCTCTGGGGGTCATCAATGACATTCTCCCTCCGGTACCACCTCAGGCTCTGACCGTGGTACAGACCCCGGTTCCGGTTCAGCCTTTGCTTCCCCTGCTCACACAAGTCACGGTGGCTCTGCCTCCGGCGCAGCCCCCAGCACTGCTAGTCAGCACGCCACAGCTGTCTGCACCCAGCACTCCTCTGACAGCTCCCGACCTGCAGGACATAGCGGGTGACACGGAGGAGGATCAGGATACTCCCTTGTGAGCTAAGGCTTTTCACGAGAGGATGGCGAGTGTGGCAGAATACCTGGGGGATCCCGCAGCCTCAAATTGACAACCTGAGATGGGGGTCCTGGCCGAGGTGCTGACCCTACGCACTGCCACAAGAACTGCCATCCATCAACAGAAGGATGTAGTATCCCTTGCAAAGACGGGATGGGTGAAGCTGCACTAAATGCAGCCTACCAATAAACGCCTTGATGCCAAGTTTAGGCAGGCGGAAGGTGACTCACTCATACTGTCGGTACATCCCCAACTGCATTCATATGTTATAGCTGCGGCCTCCCTTTATTCCAAACCACAGTCTTCCGGATCTGCCCCCCATCAGCACTCCTAGGGAAGGAGGAAAAGCTGTTGGAGTCCTACGGGAAAAAGATTTACTCTAATGCCACTGCACCTGCGCCAGGCCAACACTGATGCGATGTTGGCACCAGTGAATCAAAAGCTTTAGCGGGAGATTTCAGACTTCCTCCCAGATCTCCACACGCATAGTCATGCGGGATTCAGGGCTGGGTTGGCAGAGGTGATAATTGTGGCCCAGGATATCATTAAATCTACACTGGCTCACATCGACACCGCGGATACAGCTATCTGTATCGCCACGGATATGAGAGTTTAGCTTGGATTAAGGCCACCAAGTTTAACCCTGATGTGCAGGAGTGCATTCTGAACCTGCCATTTTAGGGTGGGGGGCTTGTTTAACTCGACCACAAACGTGGAACTTGACACGAAGAAAAATAGCTTGCAAACCGCGAAGTCCTTACCAATCCTGACAAAATTGGAGGAGCGACACGCTAGACAGTCCGACCAGTCTCCGAGCCAGCACAGGCGCAAGCAACACAAATGCTTGCACTGGGGTTTTTTCCAGTCCCCCTCCCAGGCACTAGCCTCAGAGGGTAAAAAACTGTGCGATGCCATCCAAATCCAGAAGTCTCCGGTGGGGAGCAGGCTTTCCCTTCACATCCATTTCTGGCGGGCAGGCTTTGCAGAACCCTGTATCCTCTCTGTAGTAACCACGGGCTTCTGTCTGCCAATTCCTCCATTTCGTCTTTCCACCCCTCTGCTCCCACAGATTGGGACGACAACTCTTTTGGCGGAAATCTGCTTGCTCGTTGCGAGTCAAGTGGTGGAAGAGGTTCCAGCTTCACGGCGAGCCCTCAGCTTCTGTTCCCGGATATTTGCCATTCAGAAAAAGAACCAGGCTGCCTGAGAGTTATTCTAGACCTCTCATCCTTGAACCTTTCCCTACCCCTTCAAAAGTTTAAGATGGTTACTCCAGCACTCATCGCAGAGACTCTGTGTGGGGGAGACTAAATGTGCTCCCTGGATCTGAAGGATGCTTATCTGCACGTCCCGATTTGGGAGCCCCATCGTTCCTTCCTTAGATTCAGGATCATGGGCTTTCATTTTTCAGTACAAAGTCCTCCCTTTTGGCCTCAATTCGGCCCTGAGGGTCTTTACAAGATGAATGAAATCGGTAGCAGCCCTGATCAGGGCAGAGGGCCACCACCTTTATCCATACCTCAATGACTGGCTAGTCCGAGCGGAATCTGCAGAGGGTGTACAGCGCACAGCTTCAGCACTTATGCACACGCTATACGATCTGGCGTTCTCTAGCAACCTCAAGAAGTCAGTTACTCCCCACTCAGTCCTTTACATTCCTCAGGTTAATTTGGGATACGAGGGGGGAGAGGATCTTCCCCTCGGCAGACAAGATCATAGCAATCAGGAAGGCCACCAGGCATTTTCTCAGCAGACCAGTGAAGCCACAATCTGGCACTGCAAATATAAAGGAGAGACCAGCAGTCAAAAGTCAAATATTAACAACAGTTTATTCACTTCAAGTGGACCCAGGTTCATCTATGACTGAGAACAGCCATTGAGAAATTTACATGGTGGTTTGCTCGCCTTATATACAGTTCTGGTTTGCTGAGATTGTCAATTTACAGACAGTTTATGCTTCCTGCAACATATACATTTTCTGTGAAAAAAACATACATTTCTCATCAGTGTCATGTTTGCACAAATTAACCTCTCGCAAAGTTCCAGCTGTTCCCAGCGCAAGGAGATGTTCTCATGCACCTAATCTATGGTTTGCCTGACCAAAGGTTGCTTTGCATCTGTGGCTCGGTAATTAGAATACCCCCTTCCTGGAATATACAGAACATGCAATGCTTTCGTTTATCTTTGGTACATATATTTCAAGCCTGTGCAACTAGCTTTGAGAGACGGGAGATGGGAAGGCATATATTATCTCTTATCTTACTTGCACCAGGCTGTTCAAGATCTGAGGCCTGCATAACACTGAGCTAATCATTCCTTGCAAACAACATGTTTTTCTGAAGAGCTCAGCAACTTCCAGGCTGCAAACATTCTAAGCTGAAAATGGGAGACACAAAATGGAGTCAGATGGTGAGTAACAATGTGAGGGCTTAGACTAACCAAACTGGATGCCGTTTCACACCAGCACTTGCTTGGAATAATGGCAGCTTGTCTCCTGGCTGTGCCGCACACAAGACTCAAAATGAGGAGGCTGCAGCTACATTTCTCTGCCTCTTGGAATCAGGAGACTGGCTCCCAAGCAGCTCTAGTCAGCATACCACAGCACCTATACCATGGAGTATGGCCACAAAGGGAACAGCTGGAATACATCAACTCGAGATGATGGCCATCTGGCTAGCCCTCAAAGCGTTCCTCCCCATTGTCAACAGCAAGTCGGTCTGTACCCAGACATACAGCTCCACTTGCATGTATTACATCAAGAAGCAGGGAGGTACCAGGTCCCCTCTCCTCCACTCTGCCGGCTGGCCATCGGCATTTGGGAATGGGCACTCTCAAAGCGTTTACTTATCAGCAGTCCACCAGCTAGGGGAGTCCAACCTGGAGCTGGCCAGGCTCAGCAGGCTGGGGTTCGACAACTACGAATGGCAGTTGAACAAAGTGGTCCTTATTGTTGATGGTGTATGCTGGGGTAGTTGCTTCCCTATTTCCTACTAGTGACATTTGAAATGAGATGATTGATTAATACAGCCTAGAATTCCTGTCTGAATGTTTGGTAGTACTCTTGTTAGCAAAAACGGAGCATTCCAAAGGCAGTAACACCTGTTGATCAAACACATTTATATTTGTCCCATCAAAGTTACCAGTGGTGCTATTATTCCATCTACCAAAAAACATGGCTCTGAAGGAAGCATAGCAAGCAGTTGACAATGGGAGAGGATATATGTACCAGCCTAAACCTTTCTCACTGTGTTGTGGAAGGTGAGAACATACCCAACAATTGTTCTTGTATAGTATTGCAGGAGTATCATGCATTATTATTATGATGGTGTTATTGAGATACCACCCTCTTGTGCTCACGATCAAGGGGACGAAGTGTGTAGGAGTACACATGAAATGTAGACAAGGTAGTAGAGCTGACCGTAGGCAATAGTGAGCAAAGGGGGTGGGAGCTCTCCAGAAACCATAACACAGGTATTAATACGAGTACAATACACGCCACAATAGTTATAATTACACATTTGTCCCTAGTTGACCATAATCCTTTGGACCTGGTCACTCCAGTGGCAATACTTTCCATGTCCTCGCTCTTGCGTGCCCCAAACAGAGGCATAGTGTTTCAGTGTTCGTTAAGAAGCCTCACTGATACAGGCTCTATACGTTCATCCGTGGGTGGCACCTGACCACGTGGTCGATCTTGCTTGTAGACTTTCTTTCCCTGCCCCCCTCTACCTCCAGGTGTCTTTGGTGGGTATGGAGGGAATATCGTTGTTTTCCTGTGGGTGCAGTATTTTACCACACTTTCCTACTTACAAAAGGTCCTTCCTTAGCTATTTCCATGGTCGAAGGTTATATTTGGACACTCCGGGCACAGAGTGATCCGTGAACAGGGTGTCAGTATCCGGAGGACGTGAAAAATCTGGCTGCTCAAACTCCAGATCCGTGTATTTGCCATCATTGCAGGGCACGTACTTGGGGACTTACTCGTGTTCAGAATCTCCTACCCCCTCCTTTACACATTTGTTGTAGGGCAAAGGCAAGGGCACTCGTTTTAGATGTGCAGCATGGATCCAGTGGTTATTCCCGTCCACTCGAACAGCCGTTTGAGTGGCCACTTGCACCAGATAGGGTCCTTTCCAGCAAGCTGCAAGACTGGATTTTCGCTCAAAGTCCTTAATTAGCACGTAGTCCCCAGGTTGAATGCGGTGACCAGGGCCCACGTACTTATCGGGCAGTGCTGCACAAACTTGTTAGTGAATCAAACGCACATTTATTGTCAACTGGTCACAATAATCAACCAATAATGGGTATTTAATGTCGGGCAGTTTCGTAGGTCTGGGTGCGTTCCATATATTAGCAGGTCTCCACACCACTATCTCATCTTTTGCTTGAGCTGTGGTTCTCATGGCCAACAGAGCTAGGGGTAGGGCATCGGACCATTTCAGTTTACTCTGGCCACACTCCTTCGCTAGCTTGTTCTTATGTATTCCGTTGTGATGTTCTACCAAGCCCGCCGATTGGGGGTGCCGTGCCAAGTGGAATTTCTTTTTGATCTGTAACCCATCACACACTTGTTGTATTATGGCAGCAATGAAATGAGGCCCGTTGTCGGACCAGAGTACTCTCGGTAACCCATATCTAGGGAAGTACTCTTTGATCATAACTTTGGCAGTCGACATAGCAGTATTATCTTTCAGAGGGAAGACCTCGACCCATTTCATTAATGCACATATTACTACTAACACATTTGTAATTTTGGCATAGTTCCATTTCAATGAAATCAAACTGTATCACTTCGAATGACATGGGAGGTGGTCCAAAACTACCCTTTGGTACTGGCGTTCCCATCCCAATGTTATGCTACAGACAGATCCTATAGTGCTGAACTAGTTGTTCTGCACTTTTGGAGATGTTCACATTCCTCCATACTGGGTCTTAATGTTTACAAATGCCTTTCGCATTAATGTGAGCCGGCCCATGTGCCATAGTAACTACAGCTAGTACATAAGCGTTGGACAACATCCATCTCTGTTTGTCATGATCAACCCAACATCCCTCATCATCCAGCCTTGCTAGTCCAGAGCCCCATTGTTTAATTTCTCTGCTGTGGCCTTGGCCTGAATTTCTTTCACACTTCTAATGTCCTCTTCCATCATCCCACTTTCAGCGACCCACCTGGCAGGTCCTAATACGTACATTCCTGATTGTGGATCTGTGGCAGTTTGTTTAGCTATTTTGTCAGTGAATGCATTCCCTTTGCCAATATCGTCAGTAATTCTCTGGTGTGCTGCACATTTCATTATGGTCAGTTGTTTAGGAAAAGCCAATGCTGACAATAGTTGCACTATCAAGGTACCGTGTTGAATCTTAGTGCCATGGGATGTTAAAAATCCTCTCTCGGCCCATAGTCTCCCAAAGTTGTGGGCTACTCCCAACGGCGTAATGGTTGTCAGTATAAATGTTTACTTTGAGCCCTTGGGATATCTCACAATCTCTAGTCAAAGAGATTATTTCTGCAGCCTGGGCAGAATTATGAGGAATTCTCCTGCTTTCAACAATAGTGTCTAAGGTGGTGATTGTAAAGGCAGCGGTAGAAGTGCCGTCCGGAAGTTTAAAACAATAACCATCACAAAATATTACCCCATCCGGGAATGGCAAGGGTGCGTCACTCAAATCAATGCTTCTTTTGATGACTTGCTCAGTGGCATAGAGACAATCATGATTGGTGGCATTAGTACTGTCCTCGTCTAGAGGAGGTAAAGGTTTGGCTGGATTCAAAGAATTGCATCTCTTCATTTTGATGTGGGGTGCGAATACAATGAGCTTGTATCAGGGGGCAGATGTGAGATGCTTGGTTTGCGTTCTATTCAGTAGAACATATACTGAGTGAGACACCATCATGGTTAAGGAGTGACCCAAATCCTTGCCTTAATTTTATTTTACTGAGGCGGCGGCAGCAGCCGCAGCCTTGAGACATTTCGGCAAAGTGCATGCAACAGTCTAGTGGCCTGTTCTTTCCTCCATGTTCTGTGTCAAAACAGCCAAAGCGCAGCCATCTTTTTCAGGCACAAATAAAACAAATTCTTTAGCATATTTTTGTGTGCCCAATACTGGCACGGAACATAAAGCAGTATTGAGCAGATCAAAAGCGTCTTGACAAACTGTATCCCAAGGTAGAGGTAGAGCTATATCTTTCTTTGTGCTAGCAAAGGCTTAATTAAAAGGGAAACATTTGGAATTAATTTCCTGCAATACGAAGCCATCCCGATAAAAGCCCAAACCTCTTTCTGAGTATTTTTGTACCGCCATGTCAAAGATAGTTTGTAACCTTTCAGGTGCAAAGCGCCTACCCTCCTCCTACCAGAAATTAACCTCCATCACACCTTGATGTACGAGGTCAGAGACAATACTTTTAAGTGCTTGCTCTCCATCAACTGAAACTTGATATTGGGGAATGCGAGGCAATGTAATACCGGTTTTTAATACTATGCACACTGCTTCAACATCTAGAATTCCAAAATCATTGTCATTAATTGCCCACAGATGTGTAGGTACTTGGTGCAGCTCAATTGGTTGTTCATCACTTTTGGCGGCTCAAAACTAGGCTCTCTAGCCTCCAAGGCTTCCATAGCAAGGTGGATGGTTATGGCCATCAAGGAGTCATATGAGGCGCAGCACAGGGCTTTGCCAGCAAACATGCATGCTCACGCCATCAGAGCCAAGGCCACAGCGGTGGCTTTCCAAAGACCTGTTCCATGGCAGACGATCAGCAAAGCGGCCACTTGGGCTTCCCCATCAGCCTTTTGCAAACACTACTGCTTGGATGCCAGCACCAGATCGGAAGCAGCATTTGGCCAGGCAGTTTTGAAGAATTTGTTTTCTTAGAGGGGCAACTCTCCTCCCCAGGGCTGCATTCAGTTTTAATCGCCCATACAGTATGGAGGAAAGGGGACAGGACGTAGGAGCAATTATAAGTTACGCACCGTAGTGACTAACATACTCCTAGTCCACAGTCCCCTTTCCTCCATACGTCCCAACATTCTACCCCGTAACATCTGTGTCATTAGGCAATCATAATATTGCTGACGCATCAAAGGGGACTAAGGAGTGGTGCCGGTGGACAGAGTCAGGGGAGTGCATGCTCCCGGGGCCGCGTCCCACCGCACATCTAAATTTAAAGGGGAAGACCATTTTTTCTGGTGAAAAAGGTTCTGTTTCCCGTCGCTAACGAGGGACACCCATACAGTATTGTGGAAAGGGGACTATGAACTAAGAATACGTTAGTCACTACGGTGAGTAACTATTATTTATACCGCGCACAGACAAAGCTATACGGTAATTGTATTTAGTTAGCAAAACCACATAGGATAATGTATTTTGGGAAGGAAAACAGTTGGTTAGTCAAACAATAGCAGGGTTTAAGGTTTAAGAGACTGTTTCGGAGCAAACTAACATTTTTAAAGTCACATTCCTAACTGGCAGCAAAAGTCAGTTCTGTGAGGGCTTAAAGTCTTACGAAGCAGGGAAACGGCAAAAGTTCCTGAGGCTGCTTCTAATCTCTACAAACGGGTTCTTGAAGACTTAACACAACTGTGGAGACACTATTCTCCAGCATGGGGTCTGGCATGGATTCACATGCTCATGAATATTCCCCGTCGTCAGGCTGGGAATCCTCGGTAAAGAAAAAATCAGTTTCAGTTTCGTTTCTGAACTGTCTTTCTACTACTAATCAATCACTGGTCTCTGGGTCATACTGCCCCCAGCCAATGACTGCCCTCTACCTAAGCCCCTCCTCTGGCAGCCATCTTCAGATTTTTACTGCACGTTCAAGTGTTGGGAGTGCTCGTGCTATAGCTCTCGAGCTTTTACTGCGTTTTGCCTTTTTTCCTAAGAGTTTCTCTTATTTTTCGGTCAATTCGAGCTTCAAGCTCCACCGATTCTTCTTCTGATCAACCAGGACTCGTTTCTGAATTTGTTCTACGCCCCTCAAGGGCGAATTTTCATCGAGTTTCTCTTCTTGGAGGATTCTGGAAGATCTTTGAGGTCTACTCCACGTGGACATGGCCCAGGACAAAGGAGACACAACGCCTACTGGATCCAAGCTGTTTAGGAACTGCCCTGGATGTGGATTGCAGAATGTCTTTAAGGAGGATGAGCCCTCCCGGTGCCTCTACTGCCTTCATGACGACAAGTCTCACGTGGAGGAGAACAGTGCGTTCTGTTAGAACATGTCCGCCCGGACATTGAAGGATCGTCCGATTCGACTCACTAACTGGCTGGAAGGGAAGAGCCCAGCAGCAGGTGAGAAGGAGGAATCCGAGCAGTCTTCTAAGACCTTTGAGGGCGCTCTGGCGACAGGGGCCCAACATAAGGAAAAGCACTGGGAGTCCGCGGGCACCGGGAGTGCTGTTGGTTCAGGCTCCTCGGCTGCTAGGCAGGGCGTGACGTCCCTGATGCCCAGAAAGCCGGGGGGGGGGGGCGGTGACCCACCCCCTAAGATGAAGGCCCCAGACGCGGCCAAGGTCGTAAAGGCCCTGATTCACCTGGCGAAGGCCTCAATTGAAGGAGTCGTGGGGCGGCCCTGGCAAAGCCTGTGGGGGCTACCCCAGTGGAATCGACTTCTGGGCCTAGAGTTTCCCTGCCACCCCAGAGGCAATTATCTTTTCAACCCATCAAGAAGACCCCCGTAAAACCCCGGAACGAGAAAGAGGGGGAGGGGGGCAGGGGAGCCATAACGGACACAGATACCACCTCCGAAGATGAGCTGGCTGGCGTCAAAAAGATCCTGGACAAGAAGTTCGACGAAGTCCGGTCCTACGGGAGGTTCCCGACGAGGCGGACGTAGAAAGCAACGGTGGAGCCGACGAGGAGCCACGGGCCGTGGAGGAGGAGGAGGATCCCACGCCCCAGCCGTTGCTCCCGTCGCAACCGATGCCTATGCCACAGGACAACACAGGAGCGATCTTGATGGCTATCCAGACCCTGTGTACGGAGATAAGGACGAGGTTGCCGCTACCCGCAGCAGACGATCCAGCTGCGCCTGGACCGTCGGCGAGCCCATCGAACAAGCGAAGGTTAATCCATCCTCCTCCTCCTCCTTTCCAGCCTTCATCTCCTTCCCCTCCACTGAGGGATGAGACGGGAATGGAGACGGCGGGGACGGACGATGGTTGTGACGACTGGACGGATCTCCCATCACCCCCTGTCCGGGTCTCCCCTCCCGACGAAATTGGCTCCTTTCACGCCATGATCGCCAGGGCATCAGAGCTTTTCCAGCTTTGTCCCGAAGAGCAGAAGGAGGGTTTCCTCTATCAACGACGGGAGGCCAAGAGGAAGACATCCTCTCAGTCCCGTTACTGGACGACCACTGGGACGAAGGACTATCCACGGATCCTGCGAAGAGGGACCGGTATGAGAAGTAGTACCGGGTCCCAGATTCTGCCCTGATGTGCCTCAGAGCTCAGCCGCCCCCGGATTCAGTGGTCTCCGTGGCAGCTAAGAAGAAATCAGCAGGGGCGACGGCATCAACTTCCACTTCCCCACCGGACGGCGAGGGGAAGAAGCTGGATGCCATCGGACGATAAGTCATCTCGTCGTCGGCGGCGACGACCATGAAAGCGGCCAACACCCTCGCGATCGTGGCATGCTATGACGGGGAGCTGTGGTTCAAGATCGCTCCCGTCCTGGATTTACGGCCAGACGACAAGAGGGTGGAGGCCCTTGAAATCCTACAGGAAGGCGAGGTGGCGTTGGACCACGCCATCACAGTGGCCACGGACATCGCCGACACTGGTTTTCGCCAGATGGGAAACAGCGTTTGCCTCTGCCGGCGCGGGTGGCTCAAGGCCTCCGACTTCCGTCAGGACGTTCAGGCCAGGGTACTGGACATTACCTTCAACTGGAACAACCTGTTCGGCAAGGCAGGAGACGAGTCGCTGCAGGCCATCGAGGCGGACACTGTGACGGCCCGGGCCTTGGGTTCTCTCCAACGATGGCTGTCCTTTCGGACCCCCGGAGGCAAGTCTCAAGGTGCCTCCAAAGGATTTGGTGGCAGTTCCACGTCATACCGCCAAGCGGCCCGCTCGTCGTCACAGGAGGCCTACAGATGCTGCAGCAAGGCCGGAGGACATCAGCGTCGTCGGCAAGGCCTCAGCGAAGCAAGATTGAACCGGCTGTGATGTCGGGCCCCCACCCAAGCACCCCGGTGGGAGGCCAGCTGGCGAATTTCATCAGCGTGTGGGAGTCCATCTCCAGCGACCGTTGGGTGTTAGATGCTCTGGCCAACAGGCACACTCTGGAATTCCAAAGAAAGTGTCCCCGTCTACCACCCGTGGCCAGGAAGGAAAACCACGTGCCACAGCTACTTCTGGAGGTACGAGAAATGCTAAAAAAGGACACGATAGAACTCGTCCCGAAGAGGCTGCCGGGCTCCGGAGTATACTCGCAGTAATGAAGATCTGCGGTTGGCGACCCATCCTGGACCTTCGCCGCCTCAACAAATAGATCAAGTCTCAGAAGTTCCGGATGATCACCCTTCAGCACGTGCTGGGACAGCTGGAGGAGGGCGACTTCCTGTCGTCGCTGGACTTGGAATGTTAGGCAGAATCCTGTGCAGTTCCCTTAGGGAGCACTACAGAAGATTAAGACTACAGGTATGAGCAATAAATCCCCTTTGTATCAGTCTGTACCACAAAGATTTAGTTGGTAGCTTTGGCTAAGCAGTCAGACTTATCTCAAGAGGGAGATGAGCAGTATTCAGGGTTTACACATTAGGACTACAATACTATGGAACAAGTAAACACTGACCAAAGCTTTGTATCAAAAAGAATATATATATTCTACACACTCTGATGTTCACACACAAATCACTATTATAAAAGCAAGTTAAATCAGTCAAGAAAAGTATACATAACTCCCTATTTAAATTGTAGACAAGTTTGAGCAAGAGTGAAAACTGAGCAAAACGGCACAGTGAAAACCAAGCAGAAATGGGACTCTATCAATTTCTCAAAAGGGAGGGAAAGGCCAAGTTATACAGGAATATATTCTTAAACACACCAGCAACACTTCCAAAGAAGATTGAGAACAAGTCAGGCAAGGCAGTACTTTAGCATGTATAATACTGAGTTGAAAATGGCACTTCACAAGTTTAAAAAGTGGGAAGGAAAAGGTGGTTATAAGAGTTAAGTGTTCCAACACATTTCTAGGTGAGAAGCAATCTAGAGAAGGCATTTGTAACAGATTTAGCCAGAGTCAATAGGTCTGTGCCAGAGTCAGTGGTACAGGGCAAAGTGCCCAAGAGCAAAATGTTCTTGTAGCTGCAGTAAAGTCTTTGTTAAACGATTTGAAAAGGTGGTTGCAGAAGGTGAAAGACAATGTTAGATGATAGGGGCGGCCAACCCAGAAGGTAGGTAAAGGATTTAAAACACCTTTAGCAGTACCCAATGTAAAGGGAGGCCTAGCAGAACAATGTACCTTAAAAGTAGAAGAGGCTCCTGCTGTGGCGGTAGTTCCTGCAGTTCGGGAGATCCAGCAGAGGAAGAGAGGCTCTCGTCATGGAGGAAGGTTGGAGTTGCACTGCCCAGGGATGAAACCAGCCGCGGTGCTGCCAAACGAAATAAAAGGTACGCTCCTTTTTTATCGTGGTCCGAGTGGACTGGTGCCTGGCTATCCAGTCTCCTAGTGCTTGGCACTGGCGATTCGACCAAGGCAGGTCCAGGAAGGCGATTGGTGAACTGGTTGGCCCCACCAGCTCAAGGGAAGAAGACTTCTCGAGTCGTTGGAGAAAAGTGGTGAGGATCTGCAGCAGGGCTTCACCGGTGTTTCAGTCGTTGCAGATGTCTTTGCCTTCTCTCCTCTTCAGCTTCTTAGTTCCATTGGCGACATCTTGTCCACCAGTCCTCAGGACCCTGCGTTTGATGCAGCAAGACCCCCATTCATACAGCCTAGCTGTCACTCACACAGTGGGGTGGCTCTCCTGGCGGGAGAACCCCCCAGCCTATCAGGGCAGAGTGCAACTTGGGTTGCGTAGGAAACGCTGTCCAGGGTGCCTATTCCCCCTCCCACACATCCTGTCTACCCCAGACTCTGTGGCGCCGAAAGGAGGGCTTCTGTGCAGAAGCCCGCCAAAAGGACGAACAAAGGATCCCCGACCTGGGTTAGGACTATCTATAGTCTCAGGTCCTAAGACACGAGAAAGAAATTAAATCAAAGTTCTGGCAATAAAAACCTACCGGAGTAAAGTTAATATTAAAATAAACCCGCGGTATGTTAGAGGCTGTCAGTAAAAGTGGTAGCCTCGAACAATGGGAAAATCCCATAGGAAAATATTTGTGGTTGAATATTTTTGGTAGTAGCCACCAGCCAGAAATTTTTGACAGAGGGACTGTATGGTACCCCCTCGAAAATGAACACCAGGGAAAAACTATTAACCCTTCCCAGTACCTCCATAGTAAGATGGGTTATACTGGTTTTGTTCATTAGCCTTGGGAGACGGTAGTCAGTCCCAGGGTATGGAGTCTATGTTTGGGGGTCGCTACGACACCCCTGTGGTACGGCACAGAGGGTGCTGTGTACCACACATGAAAAAGATGATTCCAATGGGGATGAGAAAAAACCCCATGGACCATAAGCACACAAGATAGCCTAAAACACACACTAGCAATCTGCCTAAGAGTGGGAAAAAAGGGTCTCGCTCTTAGCAGGAGAAAAAATTAAACCCCTCAAATCCAGCAAAGCTGCTGGGGGACTCTATAGGTAAGGGAAATTAGCAATAGAAGAGAATTCTCCCTAACAGAGGATGCCTACTTCCACATCCCAATACACAAAAGGCATCGAAAGTTCCTGTATGCGTTCCCACCTTTGCCGTTGCTTCTGCGACTGTCAGTAAACTTAGACGGTCCCGGTGGAGGATGATCCTCGTTGCACCGGCGTGGCAGAGGCAGATATGGTTCCCGGACCTTCTGGACTTGTCAGCGTCCCCCCAGTCAAACTGTCAACGGACACGGATCTTCTCGCCAGGGAAGGAGGCGCCATCCTACATCATGACCAAGGATCGCTGAACCTGCAAGCCTGGCTCCTGCAGCACTAGAGTTCGGAGGCTACGATATCCCAGCGGACTGCAAGGAGGTCCTTGCAAAGGCCAAGGGGTCCTCGAATCTTAAGTGCTATGGACATAAATGGAAGAGGTTCACTTTCTGGTGCCGTACAAAGAAGATCAACCCTCTACGGATTACGGCCCCTCATGTGCTGCCGTACTTGCTTTCGCTGGCGAAGGTGGGGCTGGCACATGCCTCCATCAAGATCCATCTGGCGTTATCTCCCGCTACACCAGAACTCCGGGGCAGTCGTCGCTGTGGTCTCACCGCCTGGTGAAGGAGTTCATGAAAGGATTGTTCCGCTCGTTCCCGCTGGTGAATGCTCCAGCCCCGGCATGGGAGCTCAACGTGGTTCTGACCAGTCTCATGGGCCCACCATTCGAGCCTCTGCATTCGGCACCGTTAAAGTTCCTATCGTGGAAAACAGCGCTTCTTGTGGCCATCACCTCTGCATGACGAGTGGGAAAGATCCAGGCCCTCTCCATATCTGACATTCCACGAGAGGACGGTAGTGCTGAGGACGCACCCCTCCTTCATGCCCAAGGTACCGTCGGATTTCCATCTCAACGAGCCCTTGGCGTTACCTATTTTCTTCCTGTCTCCTATGTCGCGGAGAGGACTTTGCACTCGCTGGGTGTGGCTAGAGCGCTGAAGTTCTATGTGGACCGCACAAAGAGTTTTCGGAAGACATCACAGCTGTTTGTGAACTTTGGACCTGTGAAACAAGGGAAGGCCCTCTCGAAGGCTTCCATTTCCAGATGGCTCACCGGGTGCATCATGCACTGTCACCTGTTGGCAAACCGACCGTTGCCAGGCCGTTCGAGAGCCCATTCAACCAGAGCGATCGCTGCTACTATGGCGTTCCTGTCTGGTGTGCCCCTGCTGGACATCTGCAGGGCTGCTATGTGGAGGTCGACGCACACCTTCACGAGATTCTACTGCGTCGACCGGGATTCCAGGGACGAGTCCAGAGTCGGCCAGGCAGTGCTGCGCAACCTGTTTGATTGAAGGTGAGCCGATAAGAGATTCTTAATGTTGAGTTGTTGAAATGATTAATGTTGAGCCTTGCCATCTCCTGTGGTTGTGCATGTGTGTACTGCTATGTATTCTTGTATTCATGAGCATGTTAATCCATGCCAGACCCCATGCTGGAGAAGGAACAAGTTACTTACCTGTAACTGTTGTTCTCCGGCTTGGGTCTGGCATGGATTCACATGCAAACCCTCCCTCCAACCCCTCTGCGGCTCTTCTCTTGGTCCTACTGCCACTTTACGTGCTACCAAATCTGAAGATGGCTTCCAGAGGAGGGGCTTAGGTAGAGGGCAGTCATTGGCTGGAGGAAGTATGACTCAGAGACCAGTGATTAGTTAGTAGTAGAAAGACAGTTCAGAAACAAAACTGAAACTGATTTTTTCTTTACTGAGGATTCCCAGCCTGACGACGGGGAATATTCATGAGCATGTGAATCCATGCCAGACCCATGCTGGAGAACAACAGTTACAGGTAAGTAACTTGTTCGTTACAGGACTCGTAAAACGGACACAAGCTGGCAGCTTGGGTCAGAGTGGACACCCTGGACGCCTCTTCGTGTACTCCAAAGCATTGGAGCGACTTCTTGGATCAAGGTACGCAATGCCTTTCCACCCCTCAGTACCTTAGGTTAGAAGAAATGTGTGTGGCCGGTATTCTCCTCTATGCAGCAGCGATCGACCCAGTCTCCGGATTCCTTAGTCTGGTGACAAAAGGCAGGACAATGAACGGGATGTCTCGTCTGCAGTCTCGAGAGAGAGGACCTCTGGCACAGATTTCTTACACTTCTCTGGTCAGTCTGCAGTTTTGGCACCTTTTCTGCAGCACCGGCGAAGATCATGATTTGCCTGTTCAATCTTTTTCGATTCCTGGAGTCCTGCACTCTGGTGAGGAGACTTGGATGAGTCGAATTGTGTCTGGAGGTTCGCCTGGAGCTCAGCAAAGACTTGGATGGATTCGGCCTCTGCAAGACGTTGCACTGCAAATGGGTCAGAAGTCTCCTAGTGTTCAGCACAGAGAACAGAGTTCCAAAAGTCACAGCAAATAGGAATGAATGAGTGGAAAAAGGTTCCAGAAATCCAGCAAGTGCTGGGGATTTCACTAGGAGAGGGGATGAAGCACAAAAATTATAAATCTCCCTAACAAGTGTTGGCTGAAATCCTTAAACTGGGGTTAAGGTCTGACCCAAACCTTCAATTGCGCACACACAGGGACCCACCAATAAAGGTTTTGGCAGTGTTCGGTCTGGAAGTCCATTTGGGCTCTCCTATTGCTAAATTTAGTAGTCCTAAAAAATGTCTGGCTTTTTGAAATTCTAATTGTAATGTGATGCCCTTATAGTAGTAATCACTTTCGTAACCTAGGTGGGGGGGCTTCCAGAACACCTCAATTATTCCCCCTCTGTATGTTGTCTCACCCGGAATATGTATTGCTGGTAGTCTGAAGGCATCTGTGCGATTGGTGACCTGTCTTTACATTTCCTGCATTTACTTCTTGTTGCATTTGCATCGATTTTGCTTATTTATGAGGGAACAAGCCAAACAGATTAAAAAATTGTGAGGGTATATTGAAGAAACAAAACCATAGGTTTTAAAGAAAAGATTCAACTGCAGTAGATGTATTGGACGCGCGCGCGCGTGTGTGTGTGTGTGTGTGTGTGTGTGTGTGTGTGTGTGTGTGTGTGTGTAAGTAAAGCTTGTTAAGTTATCAGTCAAGTCCCACCCACAAGATTGGTCCAGCATCTAAATGCTTTGCAAATCTCTTCTGAACCAGGCTGTTAGGCTGGATGGCCTACTAAAATAAGGACGCAACACTGGAGTGGAATGTAATGTCTTCTTTATTCGGTTTCTAACTACGTACTAACTTTCTCCCCCTTTGCTCCTCCCCCTTTCCTCCTCATATCCACGTGGTCGCTCTATCTCTTAAGGAGACAGAGCCTAGTAACATCACCCCCGGACAAATGTCCTGACGTCCGATTTAGCATTCTTCCACCATACGAGGTGGTCTTCTGATGATGCAGTGGGGTCTTTCACTCCTCTCGCCACCCACGGGTGGTCCTGTTGCTACCACTGGCTCTGCCACCCCCGTGGTGAGTTTATCCTGGGGTAATCCACAGGTCATCTCTGGGCTACCGTGGCTCTGGATCAGGCTTGGGGGGTGGAGGCCTTTTATCTTCGCTCTTAACAAGGTGCTTACATTGCAACTGTTCCTTGTGACTTCTTTGTCTGCATTCTGGGCTGTCACCATGGTGCCCTTAATGGCCACGATATTGAGCGGCCTCTGTGCGAACCGGGAGTCAGTCTTCTTGGTGCTTGCCTGCTGCACCAGAACTTCATCGCCCACTTGGAAGTCCTTGGCCATTGCCCTTCTCCTCAAGTCTGTGTCTGCCCGCGCCTTCTCTTTCCTCTGTGTCCCTTCTTATGACTTCAGGATCTCCTTCTTGCTGGGTCATTGGATGTCTCTCGATACGGCGCCTGGTTGGTGGCTTTGTGGGGGGTGTTCCGGTAGTTTGGTGATAGCCAGCATATCGCTTGATGTGGGTTAGCGCACTCAATGCGAGCTCTCTGCATTGTCTTCTTAATGAAGGACATAAACCATTCCATTGGCTTGTGGCCACCTAGCGGTAATCTTCTGATGGGTAAATCACATATGTTTCTGAAGGATGCAAACTTGTGACCATTGAATGGGGGTCCATTGTCAGATTTTATTGTCCTTGGGAAGCCCAATTCACTCAGTACTTAGTCGAATGTCGCTGCTACGTGGGCAAATGCAGCCATTTTCTTGACTATGGGGAACCGTGAATATTCGTCAATCGGGAGATACCCTCCAGATTCCATGGGTCCATAAAAGTCAACGCTACTCTATCCCACGGCTTGTTTGGGATGTGCGTTGGTTGCAGTGGGACTGGGGCCCTCTGCCTTCACTGTGAGTTGACATGCTAAGCAGTTCTTCACCCATCGGTCAACCATTGGGTCTAGGAAAGGAAACCACACATGGCACCTCAGCTGTTTCGTGTTGTTGGCACCCCTATGCCCCTCATGGGCTGTCTTGATCACCTCTGCCCTGAGCGTCGCATGAATGACTAGCCGGCATCCTCTCAGCAAATCGGATTGGTCCTTGACAGCTAGTTCTTTGTGTAACCTTGCAAGCCTGTCCATCTCTTCTCTGCACACCCCTGGGTGGTTCAAAACAGCACGTCGGTAGTCTTTCCACTTGTTTCCTGTTAGACTGATTGCTAACGCCATGGACGGGTCTGTGGCAGATGCTGCAGCGACCATCTCGAGTGAGATCGCTGGTGGGAGTACATTGGAGGCCACATAGTTGATATATTCTGTATCACCTTCTCTGGATATAGGCGTACCTGTCTGGTGGGCTGACAGGTAGTCCGCTGGGTTGTCGTTACCCCCAGGCCTGTGGATAATATCATAGTCATATATCTGTAGTCTGATGCTCCAGCGCTCTATTCTGGGAGGCATCTTGGTATATGGGTTCCCGAACAAGGATAGCAGAACCTAATGGTCTGTGATGAGTGTGAATTTCTTCCCTCTGATAAAGTTATGAAAATGTTGATGGACCGATACTGCTGCCAGGCTCTTTTTTTTTTTTTTTTTCTGCGTTTTTCTCCTTGCGAGTATGCAGATTCCGGGGCGGCCAGAGGTCTGCTCGCGTAGACGACAATGTGCCTGGGGTGCGTATCAGGGCCCCTTGTCTATGCCAGTATTGCTCCTAGCCCCACAAGCTTGCATCCACTATAATTTCTGTGTGCCAGTCAGGGTCGAAGTAGGCCAGGCGACGGGCTTCCGCCAGAGCTGTTTTGATGGTGTTGAATGCCTCTAGGCACACAGCTGAACAGGTGAATATGGTGTCTTTTTGCAACAAGCTTCATAATGGTTCCATAATGGACACGTAGTGGGGAATATAGCGAGCGCAGTAGCCTGCAGTCCCCAGAAAGGAACGGACGTCAGTTCTTGGAGGTTTAAAATGGTGCTGACCTTGTCGTGGTACGGTATCATTCCATCAGCAGAAAAGATGTGTCCAAAGAATTTTAATTTCGTCTTGCTGAAACAGCACTTTTCGATGTTGAGCATCAGTCCTGCTTCTTGGACTGCTGTGCACATCGCCTGTAGTGCAGTGTGGTGGTCCTCTCGGGACTTGCCGAAAACAAGGATGATATTGCTATAGTTTTGTTCCCTGGATTGGTCTGACCACTTGTCTAAAAGCCTCCTGAAAAATGTCAGCAGCCAACGAAATGCCAAAGTTAAGGCGTCTGTATCAAAATAGGCTGTCAGGGTGGCAAAGGTGGTTATGCCGCTCGACTCAGGGTGTAGTTCCATCTGGTGGTACCCTTGATTGAGGTCCAATTTTGAGAACATCACAGCCTTGTTGAGCTTGACAATCAAGTCTTCGATTCTTGGGCCCGGGTGCCGTTCTTTTTGAATGGCGGTGTTAGCCATCCTCATGTCTACACATAGTCTCAGACGTCAACCTTCCTTGTGCACGATCACCAGAGGCGAAACCCAGGGGTTGTCCCATCGCCGGCTCAATGATGCCTTTGTTGATCAGCTGAATGAGTTCTCTCGAGACTGCCTCTTGCAAGTGGAACCCCACCCTCCTGGGATGCTGGGGAACGGGCCAGACCATGTTGTCGATATGCAGTTTAATGGAAGGTCCTCTTGTTTTCCCAACCCCATGCAAAGGAATGGGAATTTCTTCAGGATCGTCTTTTGTGATGGGAATCTGTGACACGGGGTTGACACTTATCGTGCATACATTCTTTCTTGTCGCCTGGTGGTGCAACTGCCTGGATTACATCGTCTTCATGGAAATGGATATCGATGAGTCCAGGCAGGATGCAGTATGGTAGCTCAGCAGGCATCACCCTTTTGTTGGGCTCCAGATTTCATGTATGATGGTGGTTACAGTAAGTTCATTGTGCATGAGTTGGCGCTTGAAGTGTCCTATGGAGTGGAGGGGGAGGTTTGCACCCCATTGGAAAATCTTTGAATTGGTTTTGGCCAGCATCCGTCTCTCTGGGATTTGTAGGAACTTTTTTTCGCCCATAATGTTGACAGTGGCGCCAGAGTCGACCAGGAAACAGAATTGTCTATTGCCAATGTTGACAGCTATCCTGGGCGCCTCTCTAGCTTCCCTGTCATCCAGGATGAGATTGACATACTCGTCTTGGAAGTATTGATCGTAGTTGTCTCCTCCATATGAGGGTCCAAATTGTTGGTGTACATTGTGTCCCTGATGCACTTGCAGGGGTCTGTCGTATTCGTCCTCGAGGTGTGGGCCTTGGTCGTAGGGTTCATAGTCTTGGGCGTAGTCTTCGAGGTGGTACTCTTCCACGGCTCTTATATAGCGCCTCGGTCCCTGCTGGTAGGGTCTCGTTTGTACGATGGGCTTTGAGGGGCTCGACTGTACATTCTGTTTTGTGGTTGTGGAGATATTAGTGGAGTAGGAAATGGCATGCCTTCCCTGCAGACAGACTGGAAGTGTCCCTCTCTAACACTGTTGCTGCATCTTGAGAGTGCGGGACATGTCCCTGAGTGTGGGAATGCCATCCCGCAGCGGTAACACTGTCTTTGTGGTCTGGCCCTGTTTGATTGGCCCCTCTGTACGGCCCAGCTCCCCTGTCCCCAGGCAGTTGGCTTGTTGGTTGAACTGCTGGAATGAGCCGCTCTTGTCATGTTAGGAGCTGGGGTTTCCTGCCATTGATGCAGCGTGTGCGTCCACTCTTTCAAAATGTCTTGCCACCTCGCTTACTTCGTCTGTTGAGAGAGGCTTTTTCAGTAGTTGCTTCTTCAGGGTTTGGGACAAGCATCCCTCTATCACTGTAGTCTTATTGCTTCGTCGAGTGAGAAGGCATGGAACTGACAATCCGTGCCTTTGACTCACAGGCGGGTGATGAATTTGACTGTTTCTTCTCCCCTCTGTGTACACTGATTGAACATGTAGCGCTCATAGTCCCGATTGGGTTCAATCACGAGTCTCTTGTTTAGGGAATTTATCAGTGAGGTGAATTCTGGCTGTTCTTCTGGGGGGGATCGTCTCGACGATTGTCTTGATTTCACTGCCAACGATGTTAATAAACAGGTCTTGTAGATTCTGTGACATTTCCTCACCTCCTGCTCTAAAAAAGTGGTTGAAGTCCTCCATCCAACCCACCTCAGGCCTTTATCCACTTGTGGCGTCATGGTGAACGGGGGCGGCATGCGCAGTAGTGTTGATTTGGATTTAGGTGCAGGGGTTGGGGTCTCTGGGTTGCTAATTGTGACGTGTGCTGGTTGAAGTATGTGTGTCTTCTTTAAAGTGAGCTCCTTTGACAGTTTTTGGGCTAACTGGCGTATATGCGTTCTGCGCACGGGTTCCATGCAGGTGCTTCAATGACTCTACTGGTGATGTGGTGGCTACTCAAACTGAAGCTTTTGCTTCTTTGCCATGGTTTTCTATCCTTTAATGTGTCTTGGGAGCACCTGGTCCGTAGGCCGTTCAGCGCGTTGCCAAATGTGAAGGGAAAACGTGGAAGGACTTGTTTGTGCACTTGTTCGCTGAGGGTTGCAGGCACTTTCCACGCGGCACACGTGCCTCACTTGTGGCTGGTATGTTGATCTGCGTCAACCGTCGAGTGGAGAAGGTCAGCCGGTATGATTGACTGCTCGTTGCAACCGTGTTGTGAGGAGAAATGGCTGTGGAAACGGCGGGATCGCCATAGATGGAGAGAGGTGGAGGTACCTTCTGCTGGCCAAGCCGGAGTGGCCGTCACAAGGAGGAGGCAGGTGGAGGTACCTTCTGCTGGCCAGGCCGGAGTGGCCGTCACGAGGAAGAGGCATGGCTTGGCAGTGGCGGGATCGTCCGTAATGGAGGGAGGAGGAGGCACCCACCTGTGTTCCACGTGTCTTCTCTTGCTCATGCATGAAGGCTGTCAAAGACCCCTGGCGGATTGCCGCGTGGTAGGGTGGGGGGTGGCAGTGTTCCGCACACTCAGCGAGGAGCGTCGCAGCAAATTGGTGTGACTGGGAAGTTCTTCCCCCACAGCTCGGGATCGAGCGTGGTAATGTGCCGCGGGATCGCTGGGACTTGGAATGCGCATGGACTGCGCAACGGAGCAGGCTGCTGGAACTGTGGAGGGCTCGGTGGGATCACCCGTCTGCCAGGAAGACTACGGGCGGCAGGAGACAGCCTTGTCGCCAGTTGTTAGGCCGGATGGCCTGCTAAAATAAGGACGCGACACCGGAGTGGAATTAACGTCTTCTTTATTCAGTTTCTAGCTGCGTACTAACTTTCTCCCCCTTAGCACCTGCCCCTTTCCTCATCATACCCACATGGTCGCTCTATCTCTTAAGGAGACAGAGCCTAGTAACACAGGCCACCTACAGAAACTGCAGACTCGTGTTTCTGCCTTGTTGGGCTATCACTAGAGCGGTGAAGTTGTGTCTTACCAGGCACACTGAGCCAGGGGTCCACATATGAATTACCCTTCTTAACGTAAGGTATAGCACCGGGTCTTCCAAAATTAGACGAGAATGTGATAGCCCTTCTACTGTGAATGAGCATGGTTTAAATGGGAGAAATGCCTAGCATTTTGGTGCTGAACTGATCTGCCTAGGACTTTGTCCCCCTTGTCTGACTTTTTTCAACTAAGTCAAACTTACTCTAATTTCCAGAATGTTTTACTTTCAGGATTAACTTTAGTAAATACTTATTGGGATATGAAATGTGCAGTTATTCTGCTGATCTTTTTACCAGGTACCGTAAGAAATCAAGAGTGTTTGCCCCTTTTCGCAAGGGGGATCCCACCCCCTTTGATGCGCTGGAGGTGAGCCTGCACTGCAAGACCCTACCTAAGGGGTGGGGCAAGATGGACATCAATGGGTGAGACATCCCCTTAGGGGACAAGGACTCCCGATCTGAAGAGGAACTCCCTAGACCCAATACTGTCTACCTATATGGGACTGTCTACTATGCATACTAATCTGTCATTATATTTGGCTGAAAATAAGCTGGAAACAAAAACAGCAATATCCAGAAAAAGGAGAGGTCTCTTTAAAAAGAGACATACACATAACTGGGACGAGTGATCCTTGGGAGGAGGAAAGAGCGTACGATGCGCAGGGGAAGCCCCCTTGCATGATTACACCTGAAGAAGGCGGAGAAGAGGAATGCCGCGGGACCAGCAACGTCTGGAGAGACAAGGAGTGGCAGAGGGAAACACCAGTGACCAGACTCGAGTAACTGGAGAATCGCTGCTCGCACGGAAACCTGTGCAAGGTGGTATCATGACCGCAAGAGTAACGTGGTGGGCCAAGTGCCCAACCAACAACACCGACACCACAGGAGTTGGGAGCATTGCCCGCTTCCTGCCGGCCCCAGAGAAACCAAGTGCCAGAGAGTGGGTTGAACCCATAGGTCGAGCAGTACAGATGAGAAACGGACTACCTGAGGGCTATCTGAGCCCTTCAACATTCCCCTACAACGAAAGAGGTACTGGGGAGAATGGGAGAGGCGGGAGGCCGCAGTGATAGGCCAGAAGTACCACATTTAAAAGTCAAGCATTTAAATGGGTACTAGAGAAATGTAAATGCAATATGACAAACAGCATTGCTTGGGAAATAATCAAAAAGTGGAAACAAATTCTCTGGGAGGAAGGGGGAACCTCCAGAGACTAAAAGACTAAAACTAGAAGAAATAACCCTGTCCATGGAGCAGGGCCGAAAAATGGACAATACAGTGCGAAGAACCCGGGAGAGGAGAATACATAATTGGATTAGAGCCCTATGAAACCTAAGACCGATTGAAATCCAAGAAGAGAAACAGTATATAAGTCAACGGAAAAGTTTGATAGAGTATCCCAAGGAAAATTGGCGTGAAGCTGATACTAAAGAGAGTCCAACACCTATAAGTACATTGGAAGAGCTACAGGAACTCATAAAGGAGATTCTAAGAACGTATCCAAGCAGATAACTCTGATATATTCTGAAGTTAAAAACATTTGTGCATTATGCAACTAAGACAGTTTCAAAGAGGAAGCCTCTTTGAAGAATAACACCAGGCGAAGATATGTCTAGGAGAAGAGAGACATTCGTTTGGCATAATTTTTAGCTATTCTTATTAGTGGTAGGGTCAGACAGAATTAGGTTTAGGTCTGAGGACTAAAACATTTTGACTTACTGACAGTAGACGAGCACCTTTAGTTGATTTAGATAGGTAGGGTAATCCCTTTAGTAGTAGGGAAAGGTAGGTCTTTACCATATATTTTCATTAAAAGTAACATGGCACGTCCTCCCTGGATCTGAATCCTTCCAACCCTCCATAGTAGCTTTATTTTTAAAGAACTTGTTTACTATTTAAATATTTTCTAAGCCTTTTAAGACTCTTAACATATATTTTGCAATTTACTCTCCTGTAAAACTGTGTGTTTTAACCTAGGTTATGTGCCTATTTTAGAAACGCAAAAATAATAGAAGTATTATTAACAAATGTTAAGAACTTAACCTGCCCTGTAGATATGTATTGATGCTTGTCTTTATATACAGGTCATATTTTTTCAGCAATATTCCTGGTTGGGAAATCCTTTGAGGGATTGTGTGTGTGTTTGTTAAACTGTACCTTATTGCCACTCCTAAGAGTGAAGCCAGACTAATCATTTACAGCTACAATTGTGAGAGCTTGCACTTATTCTGTGGAAACCCTGTACATACATTTCAGGTTAGTCTTCAAATTCCCTCTCTAGTGCATGTATAGAAAATCCAACAGGCGCCCAGTGATTCTGTGCTCGTTACCCCACAAACGTTTGTGGGCTTCATCATAGGCAAACGCAGGGGATGTGAATTTCCAAGAGAATCGTAATTAGACATCCCCATCCTGACGAAGGCCATACTAGTGAGAGCAAATGAGTAGCTTGCAGGGCCGAAACACTGCGTGTTGACATTTCTCGTCTCACAATCTCATTTGTATACGTTGTTCAATAGGCCATTGTTTGTGGATTCTGATGAATAGGATACCCCGAGTTATAAGGGGTATCAGGAAACGTGAATGTGTTTTCTGAAGAAATGTGATTCTATCTATAGAATTCATTCATTCGATGTGTTGTTTTTTCATTCCTGTGTGAATTAGTGATGTGTAGGTTCACACGTTTTTTAGAATTTGATGCACTTAGTCAAATAGTTGGAGAGTTTTTTTGTGGTTTGTCCGATTTGTCTAGAAACGTGAAATTTTAAATTTTAATTATGTGCAATATGTGTTTTTTGGTGTAAATGTTAATCAAATCAATACATTGTTTTGTTGCATTATGATTTGGTGATATTGCTGACTATTCCGTGGTCTGTCTGAAAAATCACCCTGATCATTTCTTTCATGTATGTGTAATCGGAACAGAACAGTTTGCACACAGTGATGTTAGAAACGTGCATGCCACTATGTAATGCCCCTTGTCTTTCTTATGGGTTCTAGGGTACGGGTAAATGGTATGAACTGCAAGACCTGCAGGTGACTGACATCTTGCCACAGATGATCACACTGTCTGAAGCTTACATACAGGTGAGGCTCCGGATATGGAGGTCAATTCTGCACCGTTGTGTATCCTTGGTATTGGCTACCGCTCTCCCTTTGTACTGGAATCCTTACACATGGTAATATGTAAGCATTCTAGCCAATAAATCCAATTCGTAGTCTCCTGTCATCGTGGGTCTGTATATGAATATCAAAGAACACTCCTGTTTGGATTGAGGTGCATTGGCAGAGGTGCGAGTACATACTTGAATTATGAGTCTTTCCTGACATAAGTGAGTTGCACTGACCTTGCTGTACGTGAGCCTTCATACGGGAATAGTAAAAGTACTGCAAGCTAGAATGGAAGTGCAACCTCAGAGTGGTGTGTGGGTCTCCGTGTTCAAGTAGGTGCTCAGTTGTGCATGACGTCCAAAGCCCTTGTGCTAATGGTGCACCTGGTATCAGTGAAAAATCAAGTAAACAAATCTGTCCATTTTGGAAACTTACTGTAACAATTAAGAAAAACGTACGTGTTCTCTATTTTACTTTGTAGATATGGAAGAGACGCGAGGATAATGAAAACAATCAGCAGGGGGCATGAGACCAGCCAATACTAACTTTACTGAGAGAAAGCCATCTCTGAAGGGTCTCAAAGGACCAGAACTCTATTGGCAACCCTTTGCCGTTGTCTCCATGTCACATCTAAAGACCTCTCTTGTTTGCTGGAAGCAGGTGAACCGAGGGGGAACTGTACACAGGATATGGCACAGATGCCCAGTTTCGACGCAAGTGAATTTTCTGGAAACAATACTTCGCTTAACAAGGACCTTCTTGTTTGTAACCACAAAGCAGAACTTGCTCATGCTCCTGCTCCAAGTTTCAAGATCCCTTTTAATTCAAAGTTGCACTTTCCATCACAGCAAAGCCATCCTTGGTCACACCCTAAACTGCAATCTGTTCCATCATACTTTGAAGAGCTGATATATACCAGAAAGTTAAGCTTTCTTTGGTCCTCCAGAACCTCCACTCCCTTTTGCTATGTTTGATTATAGATTGCACTGCCCCCCCACAATCTTCAATCTGTTTTTACCACCTTGAAATACAAGCTCATATTGGACTAATTGTATAAGCTTTTTGATGTCGTTATTGCATCGTACTGTGCTACCAAGTTCAGCTTTTCACCATCTGTTCTACCAAGCTTGGTTTGATCTAGCACCACGTCCGCCAAGAAATGCTTTTCTTCAGTCCGCACAGCTGTGTTTTGCCATGTTGTGTTTGAGATCAGCAAAAGTGAGGTTTCTCTAATCCCACAGATGCCTTTTTTAGTCTGACATGCATCCTAAGCCAAAAGTGTGGTTTAAAACGAATGCTACCCACCCTCAGAAATATGTAGGAAGTTCATATGGATCCAGTGTATCGTGCACATATCAGTTTCCTGACGCGATAGTGGAGGGGAACTGCGGGGTTTCCATTCCTTGAATCTGAAACTGAATGTTAACACAAGATTGTTGGTTCAATTATAGAGAATATTTTTTACAGTGAATACATTTGAACAGTGTGTGTTCCTTCGGTTTTGTGCCTCTTCTTTTGATCTCATTTGGGATGGGTCTTTCTCTGTATGTGCGTGTGCTGTAGTGTGACTTTGTGATGGCTTTGCATTTGTATGCAGCCTATTATCTGTTTTTACACTGCTTGGCAGCCCCTTGGTAGTGCTATGCACTATAAAAGTAATTAATGGCATGTGCGTTGGTAGCTGGAGTAAGGGAATGAAGCAATGATTACATCACAAAATGTTGCTGCTTTTACTGTAAAACAAATGAGAGAAAAGACGACCACTAAAGGTAAACACATTTTTATTTTGGTACCTTAACAAACGTGATTGAAAAAGAAATTGTATGTTGATCAGTAGCAGCTATACATTTTGCCGATGACAGTAAAAGAAAAAATACATGTCATATGTTGTTTCTCCCCAGTACCGCAAATTGTAGTCTAATAAGGGCAAAAGACGGCCCTGTTCAGCATGGTGGAAGGGCGATTATTGGGGTGAAAAAAAGGCATTTTAGTTTTCTCATGCATAAGGTCTTTCACTGATTTCCTCTAGAACACATGGACATAATTCACTTATTTAAAGTTGTGTTTTGTCTACTCCCGTGGGACAGCACACATCAGATATGGTCCACATAAGAATGTTCCAATTTTTTATTAACAATTTCATAACTGTTTTCCTAGTTCTGAAACACATAGCCTTTAAGTACCCTTGCATGATTAATTTGCTCTCTGCATTAAGGCTGCAGTCTTGCATTTATTGTTGAACTGTTTCACATGTCCCTTCCCACCCAACCTACAAAAAAGTGATAACAATAAAAAGGTGACATCAGGATTCTCTTAGTGATAAAGTATTAAGTAGATATATGAAAGGGGTATTTTCAGCAATGAATATCGTCTTTCGATTATGGCAGTTGACGGTGCTATAATTGTCGATTCCTCTCCATCCAAAAAGGAAAGGCAAAACTTAACTCCAGACCTGCGTTTTGCAGTATGTGACTTCCTGGAATGGAAACGGAAATATATGAGTGGCTTAAGTTAGTTGAAGAGAGCACTGGGTGGATAGAAGCACAAGAGGTCAATGGTTTCATGGGGATAAGGTATTTAAATGGAGAGACACCCCCCCCCCCCAAGCTGCACAGGCTGCACGGGCTTCCCTGTCCTTGCATGCCCAGACTCTCTCAGGATCAATACAGACTTTGGGTGGATATTCTTACAAGCCCCATCCCTCACCCTCCCATATGTGCACAGCCCTTTGGCAATGCAGTCTTTCCCTCGAAGCCCATCCCACTAAGCGCATGAAATCTAACAAGGTCTGCCAGGTGCCTCCACTCCCTCAGGTACTCTGCCACCTCTTAGCATATATGCTCCCTCCACGTTCTTTCCCAGGAACACAAGGTAACCTGGAGTTACAAAGTCTGTAGGGTGCACTGGCTATCTTAGGTGAGCAGGCCCATCCTGAATTCCAGACTCTTGGAGCTCAGGTTCCCAAAGATGTCTCTCACATGCTCGTGTTTAGAGCACTCCGGTTCTCCCAGTTGCACAGACTACAGCCTCTAGCAGCCCACAGGCTTCTTGGGCACCCTTGCTCCTGTTGGTACGTAATGTCTTGGTCATTTTACCTGGTTTCTCCATGCGGAGTCTTACCTTGCATTTAATGGCGTTGGCCATGCTGAGGCACCAGTAAGCTGGCCCCAGGTTGCAGCCTTCAGATCCTTCTGAGATTTGTCGCTTCACTACACAGGCCCCGATCTCCTGCATGGCAAAACAAAAAGAGCCATTCAGCATATCCCAATTAACAGGTTACTTTCTTGTGGTGAAATCGGGGAAGCCATTGTCTGACACTGCCTCAAGAATAGGCTGGGATAGTCAATCACATGTCAGACTTTGCTTGAGGTGTTTCTGATTTGGTACCAGACATACCAACCTATCCAATATGCAAGTCTGAAGCATCATTGACTTTGCTCCAGCCTTACTGGTCTTTTAAAGACACAAGACTTCCGTATGATTCTGCCCTGCGCTGGCACTGATGTTAACCCTATGCATGAAACTTTAGTGAACTTCAATGCCTTGTTTTTCTCAGTCACAGGAACATCATCAATACACCCAATCGGCACTCCTTAAAACTGCTAGCTCACATTAACAGGTCTCAAGCCATCCAAGTCTTTGTGGAGCCTCCCCATTTGAAATCCTGAGTTCTGTTCAGCTAGGGCACCTGTAGAGCATGGTCATTTTTGGGGGATTCCTAAAGTTGGTCAAATGCCTTTTACTATTTGTTCTTCCGTTACAGTTTCCATTTTTATAGTTTAGTAGCACACCTACTTATAGTGTCCGAACCTAAGGGGTACATGGACAGCAGCCAGAGTAAGAAACTTGGTACACATGGACATGTAGGACATTGTGACACATTAAAACAGTGTGAACAGCTCTGTGTCCATGAACGTACCATTTGAGGCACCCGTGGCAACATGTTCATAATGTGAGTTAAATTGGGGTACATAGCCGAGTGCTAAGAGCTTGGACACCTGGGCAGACAGCATGAGGGACACCATGCATGTGGACAAATGGTGAAGAACTTGGTATGTAAGGACAGAATGAGACGTTTTGGGTGTGTAAACTGATAACAAGGAGTTTGGGTTTGTTAAATGTACAGTTTAGTACAACATTTAATAAGGAAAAGTCTACACAATATATTAGTAACAATAATATATTTAGCTTCTCTTCAGGTAAGTAAACCGCAGTGCTGGATACAACTGCTTACTTGATAAAGCCGATTTCTTGCAGTGTCTTTGGTGTGTGACCATACCACATAGAGTCCCCTCAGTACAGTAGTTCAAAGTCAACGGAAGACCACTTGGGTCCTAGATTGGATAGCTAGGGTAGGAGCACCTCATGGTCATTATTTGTCTAACTAGGATAAAGCCTCTGATAGGGTCCAATTGTAGTTGTAGGGCCCAATGTTAAGTATAGGGGCAAAGACAATAATTCTTTCTTCACAATTATAGGAAATCAGCCGTGAGCTGTCAAAACCTTTAACTAGTTTGTAAAGTCAAATGCTCCTGAGGGAGAACCAGTCTCCTCTTTTGGTGTGGCTGATTACCTACATGCATGTAGATTGACTTTGAAGCCACTGGAGATTATGCTGGGTTGGATATGTTGTGACTCAATGTTATTTGTACTGTTCAGCTGTCCACTAGTTGATGTAGCTGGTCCGGTTACCAAGAGATGCAGATGTTCACTGGCACAGATCAGCTAAACCGGGGCTACCTCAGCATGCCAGAAGTCTTTGTTCTTTGAATTACTGGCCCTTGTATAATTATGGGCTTCTGGCTGTCTCACTTATCAGCACTCTTATTGTTTGGTATTCCAGCACCTTCCAAGGCTGCACGCACTGGGCCAAGTAGAAAGATGCCTTTTTGGAGCAATGGCTCCTGAAGGCTTATAACTCGGCTGTAACTGCTGGTGAAGGGGGGTTGGCATGCTGACGTCATGGTGATATAATATGATTTGGTATTTGTATCGCACCTCTACACATGTTTCGAGGCAAGACAAGGGAGCGGAACAGAGGGATGAAATGACAAACAATTTTACTATGCCTTGTGACATTCAGATCATGCAAGTGCAATGAGAAGTGCAGGGGAGAGGTTGCGAGGGAAGGGGGAAGTGCAGTCAGGGCAGCAGGGCACTAAGTAAGTGCAAGGACGGCATAGGCAGTCCCAGACCGGGAGTGCTTGGTAGACCAGGAGGCAGTGCAGGGTGACTGATTGAGGGGCATGGGGGGGCATGTTACCCTGTGTGACTCTGAGGACAGCCACACAACGAGCCAGGATGAGCAGACAGATGGATTAGCACGGGAGAGGGAGAAGGAGAGGGAAGGAAGAGGATAAAAGGAAGGTCTTGAGCAGTTTCCAGAACTTCAGGTGGTCCGGCTCAAGTCTGAGAGGGGCAGGGAGGCCGTTCCAGATGGTGGCACCTGCAGAGGAGAGATATCTACCCCTCCACTCTTTTCTTGGAGAAGCGTCTGACCCTGCAGCGAGTTGGAGGTAGCTGAGCGAAGGCTCTAGAATTAAGGTTTTTAGGAAGAGAGAGTTGGATATAGTGAGGACCATGGTGCCAGAAAGACTTGTGGATGATGCAGAGGGTCTTGAACTTGATCCTATCAGCCACTGGGAGCCAATGGAGAAATTTCAGAGATGTAGAGATGCGGTCCCTGGGTTTGAGGCCAAGGATAAGTCTTGCAGTCCTGTTCTGGATTAGTTGAAGAGGGTGAAGCGTAGAGTTAGGAAAATTAAGAGGCAGAGAGTTTCTGGGGGATGGTGAGGAAAGGTAGATAACCTCTGAGGCGGTGCAGCTGGAAGTGAGCCTTCTTGGTAGGGTCTGTGATGTAAGGGGAGAAGGAGAGAGTGGAGTCGAAGATAACACCAAGGTGTTTTGACTCACATGAGGGTGAGGGGAAGGGGACCCAAGGGCTGCGGCCAGAGAGAGAGAGAGCAGGGGTCCCAATGAGAAGAATCTCTGTCTTACTGGCATTAAGGCAGAGATCGTTGGAGGCGCACCATCCCTGAATAGCGGATAGACAGTCAGGAATGAGAGGGGATGCTGCGGGTAACCTGAAAAAGAGGTGTGTGTCATCCGCATAACACTGAAAGTAAGAGGAGAAGGTAGATATCCGATGGGCCAAGGGGGCCGGATAGACATTGAAGAGCCAGGGTGAAAGGATAGAGCCCCGGGGGAACACCTCATGTCAAAAGAGAGGTGGTGGAGGGAAAGGGCCCTAGTTGGACCTGGGA
This sequence comes from Ambystoma mexicanum, assembly GCF_040938575.1. Classification (NCBI taxonomy): domain Eukaryota; kingdom Metazoa; phylum Chordata; class Amphibia; order Caudata; family Ambystomatidae; genus Ambystoma; species Ambystoma mexicanum. The sequence continues at coordinate 1,132,890,614 of NC_090932.1, read as the reverse complement.
CGGTCTGTCCAAGCGGAAGGAGGTCAGCTACGCCACAGCCTGACCCGTGATGCCAAGGCTCACGCTGAGGTGATTGATAAGGATGGCGTGATTGACTGTGTCAAAGGCAGAGGAAAGGTCAAGGAGGATGAGGACAGTGTTGAGAGCTGGAAGTTTAGAGAGCATAATTTTACAGTTGTTCAGGAGAGCATTTTCCGTGCCTCTGACCACTGTAAAACCAGACTGATGGTAATGGAGATCGCACACATTTAGCTGTGATGGCCAGCTTCTCCAGGAGCTTGACCAGAAAATGAGTGATGGAGATCGGGCAATAGTTGGCGGACAGGAAGGATCAGCAGAAGGCTATTTTAGGAGAGGGTGCACAAGGGAGTGCTTGACGAGTGAGGGGAAAGATTCAGTGGCAATGGAATGATTACAGAAATCGACCAAGGCTGGAGCGAGGGAAACAGTGTTGTCCTTAATGGTTCTGGAGGAGCAGGGGAGCACCTGTTTAGCTGAAACTTTTTATAGATCGGGCTTGTCTCGAAACATCATCGGGTGTTATAGGATAGAGAGAGGAGAGAAGAAAAGTAGGGTTAGGGGATTCAGAGGGGGACAGAGAGAGGTAGAGAAAGACGAGGAGAAGAGGAAAGTGAGGACAGGATGTCCTAGATTTTAATGGTGAAATGAGAAGCCAGGGTACAGAGGGCCTGGGAAGGTACAGGAGAGGTAGAGACTGCAGTCCGATCGGCTAGCTCCTTGCAGATTTTGAAAAGTTAGGCCGAGCTGTTAGAGGCTGCAGAGACGCGTGCTTGAATGTGGACCCTCATCTTGGAGAGGATGGAGAGTCTGTACTGCCTTTGGAGCAGACGGCAGGCCAGTTTGTCTGGGGATGTGCATTTCAGAGCGGCCAGGTCAGAGTCATACCAAGAGTTGCACTTTGAGGCAGGTTTCAGATTGATTCTGATGACCGGGGCAAGGATATCAAGAGCGTTGGAGATAGAAAGATGAAGGTTGGAGAGGAATGTATCAGAGTGGGAGTCAGCCGCAGGGGTGGTGGAAGGAGAGAAAGTGGAGGGTAAGGCAGCAACTGACATTCGCTTCATAGATCGAATGATTGTGAATGAAGGTGGCAGTGCTGGGGTAGGTTTTGCCAGGGGGACACGCAGTTTCAGGTGAGAGGAAAGCAGAAAGCGATCAGTCTAAGAGAGTGGAGTAGTGAGAGGGTTAGAGAGGGGGGATGTCTTAGGAGATGAGAACATGCAAGGTGTGTCTGGCTGAGTGTGTCGCACCTGAGGGAAGAATAGAGAGGGAGGAGAGAGTGTCACATAGGTTGCGGAAAAGCCCAGAAGCAGGATCCGAGGAGTCCAAGTGGATGTTGAAATCCCTGAGGAAGAGAAGCTGAGAGGTAGAGACAAGGAGAGAGGAGATGGAATCAGCCCATTCAGAGAGGAAGAGTGCAACCTAGTCAGGTAGCCTGTAGACTGTGGCCAAAGTCAGAGAGAGGCCAGGAGAGATAGAGAGCCTGTAGGCCTTGGTGTGAATGGTAGAGACAGGAGCAGACTCAGGAAAGATCAGGGCCACTCCACCACCGGGCCGATTGGTCCTGGGGTCGGAGAGGATCTTGTAGCCATCAGGGAGGAGAGTGTCAAAACTTGTGACCGAGCTGCCCGTGAATCATGTCTCAGTGAGAGCGAGAACATCTAGGTCAAGGTCTTCGGGGAGGTGTCAGAGGAGTGTTTGACAGCAGAGCGAGAGTTGAGAGTAGCTACCTGGAGCAGGTTGCCACTTTTGAAGGTCTTCCGTGAGGGGTACAGGAGAAAGGTACACACAGTGGAAGAGGCGAGGGGCCCGAGAGGGGGCGAAGGAAGGAGGGAGTTTGGGGGCATAGGGCCCAGAGAGGAGGAAGAGGGGGAGCCAGAGAGGAGGCAACGAAGGTGGAGGGTAGTGGCAGATCAGCCAGAGAGGTAGAAGAGGCAGGCGGCAGAGGGGCCAGCGGAGAGGTAGAGGCGGTAGTTGGCGGGGGAGCTAGAGAGGTAGTTGGAGTAGCAGGAGAAGGGAGGAGGTAGATAAGACGCGGCAGATGCCTATCAAGGAGGATGCAGTTGGGCTGAGTGCCCTGCACCATGACGCTGCCATTTAGATAGATATTAAGGATGGTTTTGGCGGACAGGAAGGAGGCCAAAAGGACCTCCCCATCTTGTGCCATCATTAATGGGTGAGGAGAAAAAAGGAGAGGGAACTGCAACCATATGTAGGGTCCATAGGCCGGTAGAGGTAACGACAAAGAGGATGTTGGTCAGTCTGTCTGGAGGAGGCACTGATGTAGGCATCAGCAATGGGAAGGCCTGGATTGGAGACCAGGATATCCTCCTTGAATTTCTTCCTTCCAGACTTAGTGAGATGGATAGGTGATAGAAAAGCAGTTAGAGAAAGCAGTTGGAGAAGATGGGTGAGCCCTGTGTGTATCTTGGCTACAAGAAGGGGAATATCCTACAAAAAAGGGGTCCCCCAAATTTTGGGGACAACTACAGGGCACACTGTTGGCTGACGTAGTCAGTTGGATTTAAATGGAGTTAATGAGATTTTAACAAATCAAATGGATTTAATAAAGAGAAGCACATTCATATGATATCACTTGTGAATTCAACAATACTTGGTAACAGAAAGTACATTGCATGCTCACAAATGAACAAAATAAGGTAAGTAAATGGCCATGAAGGTTACGATTGAGTAACTTTAAGTTCTAACATCTTTAGCGGGTGACTCAATTCAATCCTTATAGCATAAACGGTTGAGTGCATTTAAAAAGGGACAGATATTTTTTCTTTTTTATCTGGATTCTTTTAAATTGTGTTATTTACGGTTTTGTTACTGTTATGGTTTTGAGAATAAATAACCATTATTGTGATAGACCCCCTTCATGTTTTACACTTCATGGTTGTGACAAGCCATGGCGCACCATATAGGCCAAGGGATGGTGCACCCAGCTTCTCCGGGCACTTGGAGGAATCCACACTCCACCTTTTATCTTTCGGGCTCTTGCTCGTCGACCTCCCAAGAGGAAACCCCAGCAAGGTTTTAGCATCATCCTAAAACCGAATTTATGGAACTTCCCCAACACAGGGTGGGAAGGCATGGGGGAAATCATTTTAGGCATGTGGCTGCGTGAAAGCAGTTTGGGCCTTATTAGAGAAGACAATGGGGTAGACATCAAGGAGAAAGAATCGGGCATTCTGGTCCCTGTCCCGATTACTTGACATATGCTGTTTGTTAAACGATGGGTATTGCCCTTGAGGGTTAAGATGTCCCAGCAGGCCCATTGAGCCCAATTGCCTGAGCAACTTAAAGTGAGATGCCTCTCAGTCTGCCAAACATGCTAAGGAAGGTGAAAGGAGTGCCAGATCTTTTCGCGCCTAGAAACACTTGTGTACAGGCGCGTTATAAATGACTTATCGTATCATAGCTCATATTGCCTAAATCAAAATGTTTATGCCTCTGAAAACTCTTAGCACTTTGCTTATGGTCATGAGCGAATTTCGCAGACTTCCACCTCCCCTTCTCTGCCAATCCCCATATTCTTGTTGCACACAGTGTACATTTTGAGAGCGACACATACACACCCACACACATTGGCAGAGTGAGAATGTGAAATGGATGTTGTCTGCTGAGACCATTGGAGTGCGGGTAGGACTGACTGCTCCCTGCACTAACATGCTCAAGTTCTACATTGCAACACAGAATATGCATATCAACTAGTACACGCACACATGGCAACTGAACACCCCTCCAAGCAGACCTCAAACAAAGTACACTTCTACAACCAACTCGCACAACACAGCCTTGGCCAATGCCTCCCAATGTTTGCACCGGAGGGTCCCCTATGGACACAAAACACCTCCATGCTCTTGATTCAGAACTACTAGAAACAGACCTGCTTGCAAAACTTGAGATAAATTGCAGACCGGAACAGGAAAGCTAGTTTGCAGTTATACGGTACCCACTAACCTAACACATCCCGCTCTCTTTCAGATCTGGCAAAGCACTTGGAGACCTTGCAAATCCCAGTAACCTAACAGAAATATTGTGTGAGCACATTTATATTGTGAAATTACAGCCAATTTAGTGGGGAAAGGGTTCCACTTTGAGGTCCAGAGGGACGTGCATTCACTGCTTCCACAGGATTCTTTTTCAAACTTTTGGATCAGATTTCTGTTACAACTATGGCTTTCAGGTTTTTGCGCAGGATTTGCCTGTATAACAGACATGCATACAACGTTGAAAGGAGTATTATAGCAAACTGCTCGGTTATTGTGTCCCTCCCCTCCAGCCCTTATGTTTTTCTAATTAATTATTTACCCATTACATCATCCGCTTCTTTACTTACTGCATGATATCCCTGTCCACTCAGAGTCCCTAGACGTTTCTTCCTATTTGTTTTTGGCAACATAGCAGTGCAACCCGAAATAAACTGGTTGGTGAGGATTTATGGATTCTGGTGGCACAACATTAGTTGACAACAGACATGCTAGTGGCACCATGTGGATTGTGTGGGTACCCATATGCTTATGACAGCTACACATTCCCTGAGACCACTGTTGCTCACTACCAGCCTTTTGCGCATTAATATTTTTAGTGATTGTTTCTCTTGGCAACTAGTAGCCATGAGATTGCACGGCGGGACGAAGGGTAATACTTGTGTGTTCCTAATTGGACCTGTAAGAGCCAATACTGCATACTCCCACTAATGTCCCCACCTACCAGTGACGGTAAAAACACCCCCTCTGTCCTCCATCAGATCCCCAGCTGTACACCTCTCCTCGCTTCCCTCTCCAACATGCTTTTACCAATCCCACTCTTCACCCTAACTGTTCTCACCTTCCTCCTCTCACAGGGATTCTGTCTAACCCCAGACCCACCCCACCACTTATACCACTCTCCATATCCTCCAATCTCAATAACGGTACCCTGGCTGCTTCTGTCTCCCCCTCCCACCAACTCCAGCCTCATGGATCATATCTGTCTCCCTTCAGCTACTTCCACATCTTCCTCCTTTACCTTCCTTGAGCTCCCAGCCCCCTTTAACTCTCACTTGGCATCTGGAACGTCCAATCCTCCCTATTGCAGTGTATAACATTGTATTTGAATTGCAAAAACCAATTCATAAAAGTATAAAAACTGGTAAAATTACAGATACAAATATATAATTGGCATAATTGCGTCATTGTATAATAAACAACAACATTGATACCATAGTCTTCATCAGATTTGCACTTGCCTTTCCTCAATAGTTACTCAACGAGAAAAAACAAAGATATCAAAAGTTTAAAAGTGGGAAGGCACTTTATAACGTCTGCTTCAGAATTGACATCAGGTATTTGGTATGTATATTTATATAGTATTGGACAGATAAGTGTGAAACGTAAACCCAACTCAATCTTGTCAGGGCAAAAGTTGTAGTATCTGTTTGATACTCTTTATTGTTCCAACAGGAAAATCATACATTTATTGGGAGTAAATCAAAACAAAGCCTAGTCATTGTCAAACAGTCACGCTTATACACAGTGAAAGTTAAGTGAGGCTGTATTCCTTTAACCGAAATAGATTGGAACCCTGCAAGATTTCTTTCATTATTTAGAACTTCCACAGATTCCATCTGTTATCCTCTCCGAGATTCAGAATAACTTTTATTTCCCTTTTTGTAAACGTAAAGCTGTTGCCCCAAGCATGAGCAGCAAACAGATTTCATAACACGATTACACAAGGGGATCTTTTTCACTCTGGGGTAAATCATAATAAGATCGAACTTGAGGTTGGTTAGTATTGCTTCATTGTTTGAATGGGAGAATAGCCAGATTTTAAGTGTGCTGCTATCCAAAAATTCAGAAAAGCATCACCACCACATTGGGTCTCACCTTCAGGGTTGCCGACTCCCAGCTGACCGTCAAGACGCTTTCCTGGTGTCCCTCGCTTCGTTCTTGTCAGTCCTTACTGCTGCTTCGGCTACAGCCTTCGAACGCTCTGTTTCCTAGCTCACCAACTTCTACTGGATGTTGCTCTCCAGAGGTTGCTCTCCTCGTCCTTCTTTACTGTTTACTTAAGTAGCTGGGACTGCCCCAGCGTAACATCTGTTTGATTGACAACAGCTGGTCGAACACATGCTTCACGGTGGCGTTGTTGTTCTTCGTCCCAGTACCTATCATAGTGAGACTGTCTGACACATTACAGTGACACATCGTCTTGTACTTTACCATAGGTAAGGAAGGGTTGGGTGGTGTTTATACTCTGTGAGGTTTTGCGATAAAGGGGCTGTGTCACAGATTCACGTTCTTATCCCCAGGAGGGACGTCCCTCCTCATGAGATCCTCTCGCATGCAACCACCCCTAGGGGGACTATCGGTTAGCATCCTCACCTCCCTATCCTCACGGAAAGGGGCTCCCCTCTGGGGAGAAGTGACGTCATGCCGAGGATGATCATCATAGTACTCTGTCCTGTCTGGGGGTTTTGCTAGGCTTTTGCAGATAGATTTCAATATGTATTGCTGCAAGGAATACGATGCACTCCAATATATATAGTATGAAATTGGGTTCTGCAAAGAAAAGTGCTGGTGCTTATCTGCTTCTAACTGTGTAAAATGTGCCACCAAGTCCTCCTCCAATAGAAGACAAGCTATTTCCTGGCCAAAACCTTTAAGGTATGATCGTGTATTCATGATTTCCTCCTGTCGTTTTCACGAGTCTTCCAACAAAGAATGCCATGATAAATTCACCAATTCCTTTTTCCTATTTTTCATAGGTGCAATGTGATCTCTCCTACACTGCCCTATTTACCCTACTGTCAGATAAATTCGACTTCACTACCTGTAGTAGGTACGTTTTTGCTTTCTTACACTTGTAGTCATACCTTCCTTTTTTAGGTCCTACTTAATCTAACCAGCACATCACTTAGTCAAAAATATAGGATTTTATTTATAGTAGTGTTGATTGTATGATATGCGATCAAAAATAGGTGTGGCCTTTTCGGGTTTCCATTGCAGTCTGGATTTATTTACACTGTCCTCCGTGAACCTAGCTAGTTTTTTTTTTATACAAGTTGGAGTTGTAGGCCCAGTCTCCATTTTTAGTGCGAGTGGCAGATGGTCACTTTCTTTTCTATGCGTAAATCTAAAATACAATATTCGGCCAACACAGCACTGATACACTAATATAATCTATGGGACTCCTTCCCAAATTACCATCAAAGTACTGTTTCCCCGGTTGGTCAGAGGGAACCCATAATCTATTAGCCAGAGGCCAAACTGTACACCTACACCATTAAATCTGTTGGTCACTAAAACTGAGTTGCAAATGCTGAACAATCTATCCACCTCCTCGTACAAATCACACTCTGGGCATTCACGCAGATACACGTTAAAATCCCCTCCAATTATGCATTTGGTAGATGCAAGCATAGTCTCCAATGGATTTAGCGTTTGCGTTTTTTTACATAAAAGCAGCCTTGGAATGCTTTTCTAGAATTGTAAAAATTCACAAAAAAATACGTTTCATAATTTAAAATACAATAAATGAAAGTCACTTTGGCACACGGAAGCATTCCATGATCCTTGCATGCCAATTAGGGGATTCCACTCAGATCTTAAAAATAGAATAGCAAGTATGCATGAAAAAAGTGAAGATACAGCCTGAGAGGTGGATGCGCTCAGCCTCAGCCAGGCTTTGCCTTGTATACTGGAAATGTGTTGCTGTTGGATTAACTGGGGTAAGAGTGCAAGTCTTGTTTCCATTTAAGATAATCTGCGTTAGGGCTCATATGCTTTCTCAAGAATGCGCTTTGATTTAAATGGCGTCAGTCCCTCATCTACGCTCTCTAGATGTTGGAATCTATGATGTAACTGGAACATGTTAGAAAGCAAGCCACCCTGCCTCAAGTCTCGTGCCTTCTCCACTTGAAAGAAGTACACAGTATGTACAACTTCTAATGGATTGTGTCCTCCCACTGATTCCTCATCTTCGATATATCCATATCCTGCTTTGCTGTCTCAGAAAAGCTTCTGACAGCAGAGGATGCTGTGCGGCATCTAGTCTATGTCCCTCAGCATCGATGGTAGTATAAATAGCACGCACTGCGCCCATTGCCTCAGTTCCATTTTTCTGTATGCACAGAACGCTCTCGAAACGGTTTGATTCGCCTAAGCGAATCTCACGACTAATGTCTTTTCAATAAAACTCAACAAGCTCTACACTAAAGAAGGACTTCAAGAGATGTGCAGACTGTTATTCGAAGATGTCGATCAATGATCCATGCAGGATTTGTCTCTGGTGCCTCTGCAAAGAACATAAGGTAATCGAGTGCGGCTTCTGACAATCGATGTCGAGCAAGGTGTTGAAGGAAAGATCATCTAAACTCGCCTTCGTCAGTCTGTCTCCAAGTTTTTGTCTTCCACACCTCCGAAAAGGAAGTCTTCTGAAGGTAGAAGCTCCACCGGAGATAAGTCTCTCGAAAGGCCCAAGAAACGATCTCGACATTCCAAACGATCTACATCCAGGAGCGATTCGCGTCACTCTTCCTCGGTATCAGGTAATAATGTCCCCATACAAAATGTCGCTGGGAAAAGCTGTTGGTGACATAATATATGGTGACATTATGTATGGGGATGGGTTGCGGGGATGTCCACTGCTCCCCTTGTAAAAATGTAATAATGTCTCAGCAAAAAACTGCGACTTTTTTGTCAGGAGACATTTTAGCAGGGACATTACATGGAACCTCTTCCTCTTCGTCATATATGAAGCAGTTGAAGAAACACCATTGTTCCTCATCTTCTCACTCCTCGCCCGACAAGCGTAAGGTACGTTTTCACCATAAGACTGCTTCTGCTGCCAAATGGGAAAGGTTCAGGGACAGGATGATGGTCCTTTCGAAGGCAGCGCCTCCTGGTCCCTCGAAAAAGCCAAAAAACGCTGTTGGCATTCTCCTTGCGTGCTCCTTGTCTTCCAAGACCACCAGGGAATCCAGCAAGGCTTCAACCCAAGAGCCTGTAGACCTCAGGGCTGTCTTGCGTAGCGTCGACCACAGAGACTTAATCTAAGCAAAAAGCTACTGTGACCTTCTCCTCAAAGAAGTTGAAGTTGAAGGGCCCTTCAAAGTCGACCTCGGAGATGAGATTTAAACCCAAATTTAATACTAATTATCCATCTTCGAAGAGGAGGAATAGGACATTGTATTTTTGGAACTCCCAATGTTCCAGAATAGTTGGTCTTGGACCAATTCCAGATTGAAGACCAAGCCACTTGTATGAAAGAAGTCATTGGCCTGGATATATCTCCTGAGGTGGAACTTGACACTCCAGCCGTACATTCTCACCGTAAGGCGCCCTACGGAACGGTAATGAATAGGGTTAATGAGTAATTGGTTTGGGGGTGTCCTGCTAAGGACATTAGCCAAGACGACCGTACAAATCTTTTGGATAGAGGCCCTCCAAAGGAGCCTCTTTACAGCCTTCTATGAAGCACTTAAGAAAGACATTCTAGAAAACTGGCAGAGACCAGACACCACTCCTGCCATAAACAAGTAGACGAGTTGGTGAAGTACAGTTCTTCTTTTGACCCTGACATCCTCTCCAGGCACCCATCACCAGAAAGTCTGGTGGTGCAGGCGGCTCCTTCCACTTCAAAGGCCGTAGCTTATCCAACCATTCCACCGGATAGGGACGATTAGAGATATGACGCACTGGCAAAGAGGGTATTCTCTGCTGGAATCCTGTCACTAAAATCCATTAACGCCTTTTGTGCTCTGGCAAAATACACGTAACCGTTATGGAATGGAATTTCCTAGGTGGCCGAAAACATTCCCGAAGGGGAGGTGAGAGATGGTTTTAACATTCTCATCAGTGATGGCAAAGAGGCTTCCTGCCTGTCCCTTCAGTCAGACCTTGATTCGTCAGACTAGGTCGGCAGGTGTATGGGCTCGAGTGCAGTAATAAGATGATTTACGTGGTTAGGCAAGTCTTGGTTTGCCCCCCGACGTTCAATCAAGGCTCCTGAACATGCTCTTTGATGGAGCCAACCCTTTTGGACCAAAGGCAGACGACAGCTTGGAAAAAGCTACAAGCTTCTAAAGGCAGCTGCGAAATGTTTAGGTGCAACCCTCCATCAGCCACAACAACACCTGCCTACCCAGCCTTGGAGAGGGCATTGCTTTCATTACTACTTCTTTTGGCCAAGGGGAGGATGTTAAGCTACTCGGAGAGGACAAAGGATGTTCACACGTGCCCTCAGAGGCCGTGGAGGCAAAACTGCGCAGGCAGCCACCTCTGCTCACTGTTCTCTGAGCACTTTTCTCACTGGACCCCATTGGGAGGCAGGTTGACCCAGCATCTGCAAGAATGGTGTTGCATTACTTCAGAGGCATGGGCACTACAGACAGTGGCCCAAGGGTACTGTCTCCCATTTCTACAAAGACCCCTCGATTGTCCCCAGACCGAGCAATCTCTTCAGGACACAAATCTGCTCCTTTTGCAGGAAATGCTTTCCCTGTTGGAGAAAGGTATGTGGAAAGGGTACCTGTAGCGGAACAATAACATGGTTGGTACTCCACCTCTTTCTGGTTCCCAAGAAAGAATGAGGACATCTTGGACGTGAGTCAATAGAACAATTTCTTCAAGAAAGACAGATTCAAGATGGTCACTCTTTCGCAGCTACTCCACGCCCTTCAGCTCCAGGATTGGATGGTCTCACTCGATCCTAGGGATGCTTACTTGCATTTGCCTTTACATCCCAAGCACAGAAAGTAGCTGAGGTTCACCATTGGCAGTTCTCATTCGTTTTGAGTGCTGCCTTTCGGGCTCGCCTCTGTCCAAGGGTATTCACCAGGTTTAGGCTGGTGGCGGCAGTGAATCTATGGAGGGGAGGGATTTGCATCTTTCCCTACCTAGACGATTGGCTGATCAGAGCCTGTTCTTGTGAACATGCTCTGCAACATCTCAAAAGCATCTGCTACTCTCTTCACAAACTGGGCTCTCCCTCAAGTTCAAGAAGTCCTAGGTGAGACATTCCCAAAAGCTTCAATTCATTGGAGCGGTCCTGGACTCTTCCTCAGAGAAAGATTTGCCTCCCGGGTTGAGAGCTCAACATATTTTGCAGATGGGAACGAGATTTCAGAACGCCAAACATCTACCAAGATTCGACTTTGAGGTTGCTGGGTCTTATGGCAACCTGCATTTTCCTGGTGCCAGAAACCCACTTAAAGATGAGGTCCCTTAAGTGGGCCTTTAGATCCCAACAGTGACAATTCTCAGGCAGGATGACGGACCTTCTTCGGGTCCTGAGCAAGGTCACACAGGATCTCCTGTGCTGGGCCTGCAAGAAGAATGTGATGATAGGGAAAACCTTTTGGCAACTCTGGCCGCAGTTAACAGTAGTTATGGATTCTTCCGTCACGGGATGAGGTGCTCACATGAGCTATCTCAAAATCAGTGGACTATGGTCCCTATCAGAATCAAGACTATACATAAACTTGTTAGAGCTGAGGGCGATCAGAGTGGCGCTGATGACATTTCTGCCTTGCATACAGGGAAAGAACATCCTGATAATGACGGACAACACAGTGGGCATGCATTATGTCAAAAAAGAGAATGTTTAGGATCATTACTACTGTGCAGAGAGGAAGTACAGCTATATTTTTAGGTGCAACAAAACAGGATCTCTGTCAGCGGTTCACCAAGAGAATATGATGGACGCTGTGAGCAGGCACTGCATGATTGCCCACGAGTGGAAGCTCAAGAAGTCCTTCTAGAGATCTTCTTTCTTTGGGGAACCCCTGTAGATCTCTTTGCGTCCAGTATCAATAGGAAGTGCAACCTGTTATGCTCCAGGGAATTTCCACAAAGAGGAGCTCTGGGGGATGCATTTGTAGTGGACTGGAAATTTCCACTCCTGTACGCATTACCGCCAGTCATTTCTCATGTCATCAGGAGACTGAGGAAGTTTGTGAAGTCCATGATCCTGATCGTTTCAGATTGGGCCAGGAGGACGTGGTACCTTCTAGAGAGATCCATCTTCCTCCATTCCAGCTTCCCCAGAGAGCGGATCTACTGTCACAAGAGGGAGTCAGTCTTCTTCGCCCAGGAATCTGAGAGGCTAAGATATAAAGATCGGGACCTCCCTGAAGATGTAATGGAGGTGTTGCTTTCGGCCAGAAGACTAGCAACAAAAGCCCTATTCCACTGCCGTTGGAATACATTGTGCAGCTGGTGTAGAGCTTAACATATTGATCCTTTCACTTGCAGTACACCTGCCGTACTTTTCTTTTTTGCTGCACCTAGTACGTCAGGAGCTGCATGTGGCTACCATCAAGTAATACCTGATGGTGCTATCCCTTTTTAAATACAAACCAGAGCAAAGCGCTTACTTTAAGATGCCGATTGTCAGTCCTTTGAGGAATTTAATGACAAATACCTTCCCACCAGTACCTTTTCTCTTTTTGTCCTGGGATTTGGACCTGGTACTAACTTTTAAATGGGAGATCCACTTGAACCTCTCCATTCTTGTCCCTTCAGCAGTATCCTCTTCCCCTATTCCTTCTCAGGCCCTCTGCATCGCACTCGCCACTCACTTCACCACCAAAATGCAGGACAGCCTTGTTACTCGCTCTCCCAATCCATCCCTCACCTGCTTGCCTCCCTTGGCCACTCACCCTCCTCCTTCCTCTCCTTCGCTTTGTCTCACCTGAAGAGGTCACCAGAGGTGTCCGCTCCATGAAGGTCTCTTCCAAACAGGTTTCCCCTTACTCATCCAGAGCCATCAAGGACAACATTGGCTCTCTTGCCCGTGCACTCACTGAACTCTGTAACCACTCCTTTGCTACTGGTTCTTGCCCCTCCTCCCTCAAGTACGCCCTTGTGCACCCCTCCTTAAAAATACATTAGCAGACCATACCTGTCTAGCCAACTACCACCCTATCTCCATCACGCCGTTCCTGGGGAAACTGCTGGATAAGTTGGCCCTGTCCCAACTCAACTCTCGCACTGAACTTGGTGGTGGTCTCCACAACCATCAATCTGGATTCCGAGCATCCAGAGGCACGAAAACTGCTCTTCTTAACACCTGGGAAGAACTGCTCGCATCCCTCGATTCCAACTACCCCGCTGTCCTCATCCTCCTTGATCTCTCCTCTGCATTTGACACGGTCAACCACTCCATCCTCATACAAAAGCTCCATGACACCCTTGGTATCTTGGAGCGGGCAGTGAACTGGCTGACCTCATTCCTAACTGACTGCTCCTCCCAAGTCATCCTGGGCACCTTCTCCTCTCCTACTTCCTTTTCCATCTGTGGTGTCCCCGAGGGCTCTATCCTCTCCCCTTGGCTCTTTAACATCTACCTTAATCAGCTGGCACTCCTCATCTCCTCCCCAACTTCCAGTGTTATGCTGATGACACTCAACTCTTCTTATCACATCCTGCTGACCCCCTTGCACCTTCCATCATCCCTGACTGCCTTTCTGCCATCCAGGACTGGTGCACTGCCAATGATCTCTGCCTCAATGCCAGCAAAACTGAGATCCCTTCCATTGGGACACCTGCTCCCTCCTCCTTCTTCCCTTCACTTTCGCCTTCCTCCATGGGCTCTCCCCCTGCTCCCTCTTCTGAAGCCAGAAACATTGGATTCATCTTTGACTCCTCTCTCTTCTTCCTCCCTCACACCCAGGACATTCCTTTTCAAAGGAATTCTACCCTTTCTCACCTTCCCCCAGAAGCTCAATGTCCCCGAGCCCTAGTTCTCTCTAGGCTTGGCTATTGCAATAACCTCCTCCTGAATCTACCCTCTTCCACTCTGCAACCCCTCCAGCTAATCAAGAATAGGACAGCGAGCTGCATCCTTGGTCTCAAGCACAGGGACCGCATCTCTCCTGCCCAAAAAAGTCTTCACTGGCTCCCGGTTGCTTCACGGATTAAATTAAAATCCCTCTGTATCATTCACAAGGCTGTCTGGGGCCAGAGACCACACTATCTGCAACTCTCTTAATGAATATTCCCCCTCTAGACCTCTGCGGTCGTCTGGCACCAACTCTTTGTGTGTAAAGTGTTTTGCTAAACAGGGGGCAGGAGGCTGAACGCGTTCCTCAGATGGGTCCCTTCTTTGGAACAGCCTCCCCCTCCCTCTTCGTCTTGAAGGACTTTCTTAAATTCCAGAAGCTCCTTGAGACTTTCCTCTTTACTTCCTTCCCCCCCCCCCCTCTCACCTGCTAATCTCACAGTTGCTTGTTTGGTGTTCAAGGCCCTTATAAATCCTCAGGCCCTGACCTCCCACACTAAATCGCCCCCAGCTTCTGTCTATCCTCAGCCCTTGCCACGGTTCACCCTCCACTCTGGAGACTTGCACTTACCTTCATTGCGCTTACCAGTTGCTCACCCATGAGCACACCAGCACCTATCCCATTCTCCCTCCCTTCTGCACTTGCACGTTCTGAACACTCACAAGGCATAGTAGGTTCGTCCCCCCAACTGTATTTAATATTTGTTGTGTTTTTCATTGTTTATCATTCCCTGTCCCCACACCACCACCCCAACCCCCTGATTCCCCGCTCCCCCTGTTGCCCTGTGGGCGCTCTGACACAGTATTTACTTCCTGTAAGTTTAACTGCAAGAATTTTTTTGTGTTCTAAGTTTATGACCCTACCAGTTAGGATAAATGCAAATGTACAATCTCTAGTGGATTATCTCGGAATGCATTTGTCTGGATCCTACGGCTACAAGGGACTCCGAAGTTGTCCAGAGGTCAGCCTCTACTGACAAATTATGGGAAAGGCAGAGTGGACCGGTTTCTGATTGGCTGAGCGGGATATGGTCCTGATGCCGATTCTGCTCTGGAATCCTAGGCGCACCGGTAAAGCATCTGGCTATACCTGGCCTTGGTTTCTGCTGTTCCGGTCCTTGAGACACCAAGACCATACATGGTTCCATCTGTTCTCTTTAACACAAAGGGAACAAAGTTAAGCTGCCAAATTCACAGTCGATTTCTAACACAGGAGAAGCTCCCACAGTCTCATGCAGGTAATTCTGACACAAAACAGAAGGAGGTACAGCTGTGAGAGAAAAACTTGCAGGTGGCAGTGTGTCTTTGAGACACCATAATCTTGAGTGGCCATCGGTCTCCCTGGCACATCAGTCTTGTCCCAGTCTGGCCACTGATTCAGACTTACCTGGGAAAAAACGTCTTTTAATTAGTCATGAAAAGCGAAAAAATACAGGGATACAGTCTAGGACATTCGCCGTCACAATAGGCCCATTATGATCCTGAGAGTCTACTCAAGTTCATCATTAGAAAAATGTTCAGGGTGGTAATGCGGACTGTGTGCTCGTGAATAACAGGATACATCTTCCAGTCCAAAAGACCCTGAAATACTGTAAAGGTTCCTGTACAAGGGCAGTTAGGCCGAGGTTTTGCTTTTCTGTCTAAGCTTGGACCGAAGGTTTTTTGGAAAATATTTTGCACTAGTCCGGTGTATACGAGGATTGGGATTTATCATGGTCCATTCTTAGATCATTCTGACTATAGATCAATGCGTCTGGAAAGATGACAATGTGTCAGGTGGATGAAAAGTATGCCCTCTGGCATGCCTGTGACTCCTTTCTGCAGCTCGCAAATGAGAGAACAGCAGCAGCAAATGAATCTTTAGTGGCAGCGCGCCAAAGGGAATTGCAGCAACAAGATCAGAGGAAGCAAGCAGAGGAAAAAGGCATCATCTGGGTGGCTATTCAAAACTAAATGTCACGGAAGGTATGCTGTCTCAGGAAGTATAATTAAGCAATTCCCTGTCAGGGATGTTAGCTAATCGCAAGCCTTATCAAGTGCAGGGTTTGTGGATGACTCTGCAATCTATTGTTCAAATCAATGCAGTGAGTAAAAGGGAAGAAGTACAGGTCTTGGAGCAAGATCATTCTGAAGTCTTCCACATAGGCAACTCAGGTATGCAGATCTCCTCCAACTATTCCTAGGGCTGAGCTGCATCCCTGTTCCTTCGTCTTCCGAACATTCATTGCAGGGCGCACAACAGTATTCTTCATCATGATCCTGCATCATTCAGTCTAGCAGCGTACCTCCTGAAGTCATTTTTTTTGAACTTCATTAGCACTCGGGGTGATGTAGCAGCCAATCGGGTTCCTTGGATTGTGGGCTGAAACCTTTAATCTGAACCCACATCCATGGAACCTGAAGGCTGCTACACCTGCAACTAGCGCCATCTTTCCCTCCACCCCCGCCCCCACTTACCTGTTTTCTTCGGTGGCGATGGTCTCTCTGCCACTGCCACGGCGCTTCTGCTACGGATCTGCCTGCCTTCCATATCAATTGCTGCTATCTTGAGACATTTTTTTTCATTCATTGAATGGGACGCGCACAGTGTAAATCAGAATAAAGGCCCTGTTGGGGGCAGCAAATCTGCCGGGACAGCTACAATGTGTCATTTTGGTGTAGGCTGGGAGGCAGGTCCCAATGACTTCAGAGAGGCAGTCCGTAGGTTCCACTGGAAATGACTGGCCTTGGTTGCCTGTTTCTTTGGGAAAATCAAACTATTAATCTAACAATTTTTCCCTTTCGCTCAACCCTATGCTAAATTGAATTCTTGGAATAGTAGAGGGTGCTCATGCTTTTTAAATTAGTCTAATTCCTTTTCAGTTTTATTAGACTTCGCTATATTTGCACTGCAAGAGGTATGGTGGAGGGAGTCGCCTATCCTTGATGGGTATTGTGCTATTTTGAATCCAGCAAGGAAGAGTCTTCTAGAGCATCCATTTGGCAGACTATTGTTTGGTATTATAAATTTCGTATGCCCAAATATTGAAGTATGGATGACTACCAGGAGATATATTGGCCGTCAGGCTCTATTTGCCCTCTGAGACCAGGCTGGGTAGCAATGTACTTCTAGTTAATGTTTGTTGGAATTTCGAGCAAACGCAAGACTTGGTCATTTTCCAGACCCAAGAGACGCTCTTAGAAAACTGCCATTTTATGTTCGGTCATGAAGCTATTCTCCTAATGGGTGATTTAAATTGTACTATTTTGGATCCTTGCAACAATAACATATCCCACAGTGTGACTAGTAGGAGCCTATCACAGCAACGTACGACTAGGTGGGTTGACACCATGGGTTTCATGTGCATTGCACAAACTCAATGGCAACATAAAGGGGGATATCCCGGGGGCAGGCCACATGGCCTAGAGGCTCTAGATGCTTGACGATAGATTATCTATTTGCATCACAAAAATTGCTTGCTGACATCGAGTCCTTTGTGATTGTCCGGACTTTGCTCAGTGACCATTCATGTCTTTCACTTAATTTATATTTTCAGGGGAATCCTTATCAAACTTTAAATGGCATGGTGGGTAAGTAAGGCAATCATTTACTGGTCCATTTCAGTGATTTCTCGTTTTAATCAGCTAATGTGGGACGCTATCAACTTTTACCTGCCTTTCATTCAGGGTGATCATATGCATCCATCATTCTTCTTGGAGCTTTGCAATGCAATTTTAAACATTATACGCAATAATCTTCCATCTACTGGACAGAGGCCTTTTGTGGGGACCTGTATTTTTGATTCTATGGTTCATGAGAAGAAACAATTATTACAGATATCACTTGGGGACAGGCGATTTTTGGACTTTTGCCAGTTTCTAAGATCTCCTGGAGCAAAATTAAAAAAACAAAGTTGGAGGAACTGGCTGAAATTCCATTGAAGAAATATTAATATTTTGGATAGCCAGCGTATGCTGGCTATTGCTAATAAATTTGATACACATGCCTTTTGAAACTTCGCCAACTGTGTCCATCTGAATTCAAGGAACCAGATAGACACTTTGGATAATCCTATCTCTGAAGGCACCTGGAACGAGTTTCTTACAATGAAATTTGGGTCCCCACTGGGAACTCAATTGGACTTCCAACTGTCTACACTTTGTGCTTGGCAGGGTCCATTTTCTCCATTAGAGATCAACAAATCAAAACAATCACGTGCTATGGGTTCTGATGGTTTACTGAACTTGGTATTTAAAAAAAAAAAATCCAACCTTGTCGGCAGCAGTAGTGTATAGATTGCTTGTAAATATCGCAAGAGTAGGCAGATTTCCGCAGTCTTGGAAGAGCAGCTTAATTGTCCCCATATCAAAAAAAGGGAACCATCAACCTCCTGCTGGTTCCTAGACTGTGTACAAAATCTGAAAGTCTACAGGCATGTGTCAGAAATGGTGGCAGTACATTCTATAAGACACAGGGCAACAGCTTGTGCCTTGTTTGTGCATACATCTCAAATAGATCTGCAAAGGTGCCACACAGCGACAGGTGCACTCTGACGAACTACACCCAAGGGACCAACTTCATTGTGAGGCACCACGCCTAAGGGGCCCAGCTTAGATTTAAGCTGGCACCTCACTGTTAATTAGCTCCTTTGTTCCCCCACTGTAATTGTGTGCCCATGTGTTCCCACGCTGTAATGTTGCTCCTAGGTGTTTCCTCCCACTTTCATTTTGTTCTTAGGTGCATTCCCTCCCACTAATGATTGTCCTTGATATATCCCTGCTTTGAGTTTGTTCCTAGATGTTCTCCCTACTATGATGTTTGCATGGTTATAGTGGTAGGGTACTGTGTGTGTGCCTATGCTCTCACTAACCTGCTTGAATTTTACTTTACAGAGTGCACTACACACATCGACTAAGCCACTCAAACATGGCACAAGAACACCTCCTGCCAATGCACACTCAAGCCATCAGAACTCTACCTCCCTTTCACCAATTTGTATCATTGAACCGTGAGCACAAAAGCTCCCTTTTGGATACATATACCTCAAGTTCCCTCCACACAAATCACCTAAAAATATACCCGCATGCAGCGTCCCGGTCCTTCCAAACTGCATGCATCCACACAACAGCAACACTGTCTTGCGTTTTTCTCTCTGTCCTTTCTAAACAAACCCAACTCCAGAGGTGGCCTGACCTACAGGGAACTCTCTGGATTTCCTGGTGGACCTCTGCACCATGTGCTTCTTTTCTGTAGGTACCCGGGTTGTTTTATCCTCTAGCCCTCTCTCCCAATCACCCCAGTCGCCTTTCTTTCATCTGTCCTCGTTCCTCACATTTCTTTGAAGCAAAGAACGTGTTGTATAGCTTCCGGTTGGTTATTCCACAATCTTAACTAATGGTTTATTCCATTTATTGTTCTATGTAACTCCTTTTAAATCCCTACATAGCGACAAATAGGCTTTAAGCATCACTATTTGGAACCATTTTCCTCAAGTTGTAGGTGGAGAACCAACCCCAAACATTACTTAGAGCGGTTGGACTTCTCGCTACAATCGTCCACACAGTGTAATATGGGGGCATCTAGAAAATAATTTATAGGGCCCTTTTTAGTTCCCAGTTCACCTCTGCCCAACCCTTTTTTCTTACAGATGCCAACGCACTTAGACCACCATGCAAATGTCGAAAAGAGGAAATAGAAAACCCAATAACATAACTTGCCTTGGAGGAATGGGTGTAACCCCAGCAAACATTATCTGGACGACAGCATGATCAGATGTTCAGGTTGGCCAGGCAGTGCTGAATAAACTTCTTGGTTGATGTTGCCTACTACCTGCCACCCATATACGGAAGCAATCTCTATTATCAGACTCAATACTGTACCTTTTTATTCTCATACACCCAACCTCTTCCTCTATTTCATTTCATGTGTGTCAATGGAAGTCTTTGTGGGTGATGCTTAGCTGCCAAGCACTGATTGGTTAGGGTCAGTCTGCCTCAGTACTGCAAAGGCTCTTAAAATGGTACCCATCTTCTACATCTAAGAAGTACCTTAGATGTAGTGCAGTGATATTTATACTTGTGATCTACACAGTTTTATTTATTTTTTGGGGTATTTATAATGCACCTATACAGCAAAAGGTGAAAAACGGTCCTACTAGGCCTTGTCATTCGGATCATGCAAGTGCAGTAACAAGAAATGCGGGGGAGAGTGGAGGGAGGAAATGCTGGACAGGGCAGAAAGAGCCCAAGGGATTAGGTGAGTGCTAAGGGGGAGGCCAGGTGGACAAGTGGCAGGGGAATGCAGAGAGTGCAAGGGAAAGAAGGTCCACGTGCGAAGTGCGAGGGACTGGGCTGGAAGGGCACAATGAGTGCAGGCCCAGGAAGGCTAGTGCAGTGCGCGGGAGCCTGGAAGGGCAAGTGCAGGTTGGAGGGAGACCAAGTGCAGGGGTAGACTGGTTGAGGATGGTCTGATGCCCTGTATGAATCAAAGGGATGAGGCACCCAGTCAAAAAGAGGCAGAGGGTAACATTAGCGGGGGAGAGGGAAGGATGAAGAGAAAAGGAGGGCCTTGAGAAGCTTCTGGAACTTAGAGAGATCCAGATCAAGTCTGAGAGGGGCAGGGAGGCCATTGCAGAGAGAGGCTGCTGCCGAAGAGAGATCCCCTGTCCCCCCCCCCCCCGTCTCTGCCTGCAGAAGCATCTGATCTGCAGAGAGTTGGAGCTAGAAGACCAAAGGACTCTAGCAGGAAGGTATTTAGGGAGAGAGAGTTGGATGTAGTGGGGTCCCAGGCCCCAGAAAGCCTCAGCATCCAAATGGACAACGGCTTGTACCAGTGGATAATAATAAGATAGCCTCTTGTACCTGGCAGGTGGTCATGGGATCCCATTGTTTGGTAAGTACAGCAAAGAGTTCCAGTTGGTGGCTCTGTATGAACATCTGGCACTGAAAATAAAAATAAAACACAATTCAGGCAATCTGGTGGAGTGAGAAATGCTTTGTTTCTAAATAAATGGGCACATGCTGGGCAGGACTGGGAAGTCTGCGGAAGTGCACTGATCCCCACAATCACTTCATAGTCCGTGCAATCTAGGAGTGACAGTTTCGAGACTCAGCCTCACCCCCACCTTGCATCTGCTGGCACTGCATATAAGAACTACACAACCAAGCACCACTCACTCAGTTGCTGGTCTTTTACATAACTGAGCAGTCCAGCAATTGGACAATTACCAAGGAAACAGCCTCGCAAAGTCAAACTAATAGCAGCTGTGTGCTATACGAATTACCTTTTGATATGAACTTTGAAGTAACAGATGCTGGAGCGGGAGAAGCAAGAACTGTTCTGACAATGACATCAGCTGCTCAACAACAAGGAACCTGAGCTGGAAAATCGTACTACTAGCCTTAGTGTGATGCCCGCCTTCCATGATGGAGAGCCCTTTGGCAATAAAAGCTCCTGTGGTTAGAAAGACAGGTTGTGCCCTTACAAGAACATTTCGTGCCAAGGATCCACTAAACCAGCACATACGTGAAGACAGACGAAATTGGGCCCTGCACTGACACCTGCTGGCCGGGACTGATGGTGCAACTTAAGTACCACCATTTCTATATACAGCCAAGAAGCCATTTTGCTGGCTAGGGCTAGCATTGCTGAAGCAGCCGTTTCTGAAAGAAGTGCTGATCTTACAGTGATGCCTCCTAGCTAGGGCTACTAATGCTGCTCTTGTGACAGTGCCCAAGAATAGTAATCAAGGTGCTGCTTTTACAGGGACGCTCGCAAACAGTACTAGGGGAAGATGGGGAGTGAACACATAACATGGTGAGTGATGAGCACCTACCTCGTGCCAGTCCACGTGGTGGCGGTCGCAGGCTTTTATCAGGGCTTCTTCCATTTCCAGCCTTGTGTTGTTTTCGTTGAATGACTGTTTCACAAGCGTGGTGACTGCAACACAAGTTTCACATCCAAGGTCCTTTCCCAGAACTGGAATCATAGGCATGACTAAAAAAAGCAAACATTGCCCAGTGTGAGCCAAAAACAGACCTTGTACATAGGGATGAAGTGGAGGGCTGTGTCCACCGATTCCTGCTTCTCAAGAGTCAGTGGACTGTTGCTGAGGCAGGCTAATTATTGATGGGTAATCATTGATTCAATTGCATACATTGTATACCTTTTACTGTTAAATTAAAATTAAGATGGGTTTGGGTGTGATATTTGAGCTACTGTTGCAGTCCTTCTGAAACAAGAAATCCTGGCGCAAGACTGTTACACTCTTACCAATTACATCCCACAGAAGGAGTCCTGCTGCAAACCTGCAGACAATATATATAGTTTTAGTTTTTTTTAAAAAAGAGGATTCTGCTGTCACTCCAGGACACTGCCAATATTCACATTCCCCTTATTCAGGTAGGACACTGGGTGTCCAGCTCTCTGACTCATTGCCATCCTGTTTGAATCATCTCTCTAGTGCTGAAAGTTGGTTGCTCTGGAAGAGCTAGGAAGGGGACTCATGTCATTGAGCCTGTGTTGGGAAGGAGGACTGGAACCATATGGGCACAACCTTACTTTTCTGTTTCCCCCCAATTAACACAACCACCTTGTTTGTCTTTTCTACTGATTCAACAATCAAGGCAAATGCACCATCCTTGGTCAAGGAGGTGGTGTATTTCTCGTGCATCGGTCTATGGAGCATCAGAGACGGGCACATTTTAAATCTGTTGTGGTGTATTCTGGGTTCTTAAGGACTTGTTGCCTGTTGCCTTGGGACTTGGAGGCCATTTCAATTTAGCAGCCTTGCTCCTCCTCTGCCTCCCTGAACCTCCCAGCCTTTTAAATGCCTCACTGGATTTCTACATGGCCTTGAGCGGTGCTGGCTCCGATGGTTGACATGCCAAGGAAGTCTTTTCCAGATTGATGCTACACCTTGCTCTAGAAAACGAATACTTTAAGGATATCCCATCCCACATCTTGTTTTGTGTAGAACGGCTGCTGTTTCTCTCGGGTGATGAATCTGTGTATTAGACTTACAAGACCCAACGAGTTGATGCCAATATCAGATCCAACTCACTGCAGCTCAGCACCAGCCTTCATGCTAACTCGCAGCAGGCACATTAACATAGCATGCTGCATCACTATACTAATGCTGCTGTCCCAAATCTAACATTTTACTTGCAAACTTGAAACATGCCTAATTGCACCTAAATTACATTAACAAAAGGGTTGTCGCCAATCTGCGAGCCAACTCATTGTATTTAAAATAAAATAGTGTCCATTGAACTCCAAGATTCTATCTAATCTGTTGTAGTTGAGGTTTTTTTCAATTGGCACCAATATATGAGATAACCCTTTGCAGGAACCTTAAGATCGCATGGTCTTCAGCTGCCGCAATGACTATTACATTTTACAGTTCAATACCATGCAATGTTTGCTAAAGTGTGTAGAGAGTTCAGCTCACAAAATATTCTTAGCCCATCACACTTTAAACAAAAACTAAGAGCACTTTAGCTGTACTAATTAAACTAATGTTTTGTTGTTTGGTTGACATCAGAAGCAGTTACAATTCACATTTAGAGTTAATCCATTTCAATGAAAAGGACATCTAGATATCTGATTGTGTTATGTTAAACTGCCACAGGTCAGTTTAAATGTCAAGGGACTATGGCCTAGCGTGCCACTGTTTTGTATGGAATTGGGTGTTAGGCCCCTCCAGGTTTGATTTTAAAATAACAGCTCCTATTTCTTTGCAAAAGAATATTGATAGCAGAGCCTGCATCAGTGCTAGCATATTTGAGAAAGCAGTTGTTGGAAAAGATTGGTGCTGTATGAATGGACAATTATAAACCATGGTGTGGGCATATGACACAGTTGATGTTTTCCAGGTTATCTCCGTTTAAGGTAAGGCTTGATGACTCAAAGATATCAAGAGTCTCAAATAGTGTGTCTTGCAAAGGACACGTACAGTTGTTTGCTCAAGGTCCGATCAATGCTGTTTGATAGAACTTCACGATCGATGGATGGTGGAGAGAATGTATGATGTTTCGCTGTAATAAAATACAGATAATTGAAGATGACGGTGCCTGTGTAAACTACCCTTTGACAATAACTGTCATGTCTGTGCAAGCTATGTTGATTTACAAGGAAAGATCAGGGGAAAATGCTGCCTCTGATATTTGTAGAATGTGTAGAGGGAAGAGAGAGAGAGACAGCAGTTCTCGAGAAAGGGTTTATGGAAACATTTTGGATAAGGCAGGCTCCTGACAACGTGGTGTGCATTATAGATTGTAGGGATGTGAACAGCTTCAGAAAACTGAATTGCTTTGAGAGTAATTATGCCCTGTGAAACTGGGGTCGGTTTTGAAATTTAAAATGATTCTTAAACACCCTAAAGGTATGATTTACAATGTATACAATACATTAAATGATTAGATAGTGTGTGTGCTGGGAAGTTCAATTTCTTCGGTAATTACTGTTTGTAAATATCATTATATGATTTCTTGTAAGCTTTTTACAAAGTATAACCGCACAATATAGGGGTCACCTGGAATATTGCAGCTAATCTGGTACATCTAAAGTACAATAACACATGGATTAACTTTAGTATTTAGGATACCTCAATCGGGGGATAAACAATCGAGATTGAATCAGTTGTATTATTTGCTGCAAAATGGGATGTAGCCAGTTGGACCAGTGATCATATAGCATTTGCGTACCACTAATATTTCACCTAACCTACTGCATGTCAACTAAATGTTCAGTCAATCATTCTTGGCATTTGAATTGTAGTAGAAAAATATATTATCACCACATGAAGTAAGCAAGAACCTACCACAGTACTTAGTGAAGGTAAAAACCTGCATTATTAAGGAAAGTGGGATTTTAATTGGAATAAAGGGGAGTAATCATTCACGTTTTTCAAATAAAAGAACCAATTAGTTTGATCGTTTTCATAATAAAAGTCACATGCGAGCATGGTAGACAGTGTTTGCTCATTTGCACAGCAGAGTGCAAATGTGCAGGGCAAAAAGCAGCATACACTTGTGTGTAACGCCTTTTGCCTGTACAATTGCACTTCACCGTGCAAATAACCCACATTTGTCGGTGGAGAACTGTTACATGTAGAAAAACACTAGCATTTCTAACGCCTCCATTTCTCTCCACCATACATATGTCTACACGTAACGACTAAACAGGTTTTTAATTTGCAATTAACAATCAGTTCACACTTAGATTCTGAACCGGAAAAGAGCTAAGATAACTGTCAACAAAGTGATAAGTAGTCCATGTATACAATTGAGTCATTGCCATACCTCTTATTTTGTATTATAGGCGCTCTGCATTCAGGATAGGAGCCTCGATATAAATTGGTGTGTTAAGATTTGGAACACATCCTCCTCAACCATTGCCGGGGACGAGACAGTTCTCACCTACTTCACACTTAAGGTATTTTTAGCAGGCAATATGGTTGTAATTTGGTTTGGAAGCACACTTTGAATTGTAATTTTCCACTCTTGGGATGTGTATTGAGCATGTTGATGCGCACTGGCCACTTTGGCGGCTCCTCTAATCAGGGTACACTGGACTAGCAGCCTTTAAGTTCCTTTAGACTTGTTAGTGCAATTCTTGATTGACCTTTGCTTATTCTTCTATTTATGTTCTATTTATGTACGTGACTTCAACTTTATTATAGTTGAAAGGACTGAAACACTCTCTATTCGTGTATTTTTTACAGTTTAAACCTGCTTGGCTCAAGAAGAAGGGATATTGTTCCCGAAACGCGTCAGTCATTACTCAATTGTATACATGGACTACCATTACTTATCACTTTGTTGACAGTTATCGTAGCTCTTTTTCGGTTCAGAATCTAAGTGTGAACTGATTGTTAATTGCAAATTAAAAACCTGTTTGGTTTCTTTTTACAAAAACTTACAAGTGATTTTTCTCATTATTTATGTAACCCTAAATACAATGGAATGATTAAGTTGAATTTATTTGACATTGATGAACCATCAATTGATGGATTTTGAAAAGAGTGCAGGGGACGGGAGTGCTCCTACCTTTGGATCCTCGTTTTTTTCCTCACTTACAAGTTATAGTGATTCTGTGCCAGGATCACTTTTCCTACCCCGTACCTGGAAAGAATATCTACATTGTTACACATTTAGAAAGTTTACTTTATAATTGAAACACTTGGTGTGCACCTACTTATCCCCTTTTTCTACACGTAACGACTCCCCGCCGGCAAATTACGGGCTCCTTAAAAATGACCGGCCATGTGTTTTTCAAGAAATAAAATGAGCCTTATTATTGTTTTAACTTGTACCAAAGTTGCTTCATCCAAATATTTTTTATTTATGTTAACATATTTTTTTGAAGACATAAAAGCAATGTGTATACATCATAGTATATAAAAGAATGACAAAGCAGAACATCTTATATCATGGTAATATTTAGAAAACTTAAAATGTTATATCAAGACTTGACGCATTGAATTAAGAGTATGTATAAATCGGAACTACGGAGATTTTTCAAAAGATAATGGGGAGGGGGAACATGTAACACACAGTACAGACAAGAGAGTGAGGAAGTGGGGAGGATTAGGCGAAAGGGGAAATGATAGGATAAGGGTATTCATTAAAACGAAGATAATTATATTATATTAAAATCAAATAATCATTTGAAGTAAGGAAGTCAATAAACATTCTCCATTTCAATTCATATGTGTGATATAGTATTGGGGTTGAAGCTATGCATCCCTCCATTCTATGTATATTACATATGGAGGTCCACCATATTTTATGATTGATCAGATAAGATTTTTTCCAGTTGGTTGTGATAACTTGAACTGCAATTTAAATAAATATTTCTAATAAATAGGAAGTGTGGGTGTCTGGATGATGTTGAAATAGAGCACTACCTAGATGTAAGATCGTAAAATGTAAGGGTTCTTCTAACTTAAAGATACATTTAATGATTTGCCATACATTGTTCCAAATTGTTTTTAGTATATTTACATTCCAAAAACATATGTTTGAACAATCGTACACCATCACAACAGTTCCAACACCTATCATCCAAAGATATCGTAAAGAGCATAGCAGGGGTAATAACAATTCTATGAGGGAAGAAGAAAAGAGTTTGGGTTAGATTGGCTGAAGCAGTTATGGTTGGTTTTTTTTCCAAGAGGACGGCTAGGCAAAGTTTTCAAAAGTTACTGAACAGTCTTGTTGCCATTCTTGCTGTGTTTTCCATTTTCAGTTAAATCATTAGAAAGGTCCTTATAAATAAGGGAGGCTGAAAACTGGTAGTTGTGCATATAATTTTGTCTAACAATATTGATTTGTCTGGAAGATTCCATCAGGAGCTACAGGTTATCTATGATAGCATTTATTTGTAGTGAATATTGGTGATAGAAAGACTTCGTAATGATGAATTTCCCTCTGAATTCTTCGAACGTTAGCGGTATGCCTTGATTAAAAAAGATGATGTACAAATTTGATTTCTTTAAAAATCCAACTTTTCCAAAAAATAGTTTTACCATTAATTCGGATGAGGTTATTTAACCAAATAAACTGTGATGCACCTTTCAAAGAATTTGTAGAGATGAGATACATTCTAATCTGTTTAGCAGTAAACTGAGCATTTGTGTATTTAATACATCTATTTTTTGTAGTAAATAAATGGCATTTGGATAAAGGGAAGGCCAAACCATAGTGGCTTCTACTCAAACCCATGTTGGGGTATCAAAGTATTCAGCATGACAAAACCAGCTTTGGGCCTGCTTTAGTATAAGGGCAGAGTGATATTTAGTGAAAGAGGGAAATCGAACCCCTCCATTCATAACATTTCTCTTTAGTTTGCTAAGGGAAATTCGATGGTTTTTCTTACTCCAAAAAAATTTTGTAAGCCTTGCATCAATGTCTTTCAAAAATGTATTTGGAAGAGGAAGCATAAATAACATGTATTAAATAATCGGGGAAATCATCATTTTAATGGATTGTAGGCGGCCCCAGCAGGATAGATATAATGGTGACCAGGAGTCTAAGAGACTTTTAACTTTGGTTAATATGAGATTAGTATTTTCTTTAATGATATCTTTAACTGATTAGAGCATTTGCAGTCCTAGATATTTGTTTTTTTAGAACACCATGTCATGCCGTATGGCTGGACACTATGTTTAGTGCAATATATATATTTAGGGGAAGGATTTCCTATTTATCCATGTTTAATTTATTTCCTGAGGCTAGTGAAAAGTGTGATATCGTGTCAAGTATATTGCCTAAACGGATTTCAGGATTCTTGAGATATATATTCTTGAGATATAAGCATATCATCTGGATAGGCTGCCAATTGAACTTGCAAATCACCAAACGGTAGTCCCTGCGTGTGTGGGTGTAGTCTAATAGTTTCTAAAAATGGTTCAAGGGCTAAAATAAATAATAGAGGAGAAAGGGGACATCCTTGCCTTGTACCTCTACCTAAAGGAAAAAAGGGAGACATTTGACTATTTATAAATATAGTGGTTTTGCGATTTGAATAAAGAACACGGATCATGGCTATAATGGTTTCATGAAGACCATGCCATCGCAATGCATCACGTAATCCCATTTAACTCTATCAAATGCTTTTTGATAGCAACAGCTGCACATGGTTAATTTGAAAATGCTGCAACATTCAAAGCATCCAAAAATATCCTAATGTCGGATGCCTAGAGTCTTCCTTTAACATAACGTACATGATCTTGTTTGATTAATTTGGGAGAAGTCTATTTGCTAAAATGTTTGTGAAAATGTTGCAGTCAGTATTAATTAGGGAAATTGTTCTGTAGCTTTGTGGCAATTCAGGGACTTTATGAGGTGTAGGGAATGCTAGGCGCATGGCTTCTGCGAAGGAACGTTCAGTTTTCCAGTTTGAGATAAAGTGAGAGAAAAGTTCAGATAGACTGGGGGTAAGTAATGATTCAAAATGAGCATACAAATCAATGGAAAATCCATCAGGTAATGGTGCTTTGCCTTTTTTAAGCCCATGTATTGCCTTGATAATTTCATTTTGTGTTCTAGATGAATTAAGAGCGTCGACATTAAAGGTTGGATAGTTTGAGTGTATAATATTCTGTATGAAGGCAGATATGTTAGGATTATTGGAGGTGGACTCAGATCAATATAATTGATGTTAGAATGTACTGAATACATTGATAATCTCTTTATCTATACACATTTTCTAGTACCATTGAGGTCTTTTATTACTGTGATTCTGCTTCTTTCTTTTTTCATTTTGAGGTAGAAAGCTAGTGATTTACTGGTTTTATTGGAAAATTGATAAATATCTGATTTATACTTTAACAGGTTAGCACAAGAGTACTCAGAGGTAAGTTTGTTATATTTAATTCTTAGCTGTGCTACATTGAAATTAATTTCCTTAGGTTTAGTGATATATTGTTTCTCAAGGATTTTTAAATTCCGTATGATCTCTTCGGATTCGTGTTTCAAAGCCTTCTATTTCCTTGCCACAAAGGAGATTATTTCACCTCTCAGCACTGCTTTATAGCAGTCCCAATTATTAGGTATAGAGGTATCTGTTGAAGGGAGCACATTTTTCGTCTTTTAATAAGGCCAAATTAAATCTCCATCTATTTGATTTAGAAGTAGGATGGGTGTCATTAAGTTTGATATGAACAGGGGTGTGAACCGATAGGGATATACATCCTATGGTGAAATCGATTACGTTGGCAGCTAGGGAGTTAGCCAGAAATATGCAGTCAATTCTAGAAAAAGAGTCATGGGGACTAGAATGAAAAGTATACTCTGTCTGACGGGTGTTGCAGGCACCAGGCACCAGCAAGGCCTAATTCAGAGATAAACTTTAGGTATTGGTTGTGAGATTTTGACTTTTTAACAGGCGATATAGACTTTCTGTCTAGAAATTGATCCACTATTTCATTACAGCCCCCACATACGACAGGATTTTGTGCATTTGAGCGAAGTAAACGTTCTCTAAGTTGTTTCCAGTCAATAGGATCTGATGCATTAGGACCATACACATTTAGAATTGACTAATAAGTAGAGTGAAAGTAAAGATGCAAAAGAACCCATCTACCTAAGTCACTGATAATCTTGCAATCAAAGTTTTTATTTATCAGAATAATGACTCAATATTTCTTACTCTGTGCGGCACTTGCAAAAACCTTACCCACCCAAAGTTTCTTAAGCTTAGCAGCTACTAATGTTTAGAGGTGCATTTAATGAATGCAAGCAATGGAAGGCTTATTTCTGTTGAGACATGATAGTACCGTTTGTCTTTTGATAGGATTTTGAATACCTTTAACATTCCAAGATGATATGATTGTAGACATAGGGATTCAGATGTAACACAATATGAACCTTCAATAGAAATTGAGTGACATCATAATATGAGTATAGGGATTTCCAAACAGTTTTGATGAAAGATTCAGCAATTATAATTAGTATGATGCCCTTGGGGAAAAAACAACAGGGAAATAAGATACAGAAGGGAAAAGGGATGACAAACAAAAACATGAAGATGAGTAAAAGTAGATCATAGCTCATGGTATGATAAAACAAAATGGCTAACTGGAAAGAGTCAAAACATCTGATGTCGAAGGCACAGAACAGCAATGAGGATGGGGTGCCAAGCGAGACCAGGCCACCCAAGGCAGCGCTCCCGCATAATTAGGCTTAGAAGAGACGAAATGTTGAGGAGACTCTGTGTAGTGTTATTTAGGGATGGACCAGCAGTATCCATTTCATCCAATCTTTGAGATTGAATAAATTGTCTTAAATCTCCAGGATTGTCAAAAGAGGTAGTATGACCCTTAAATGTTACCTTTAAGGACGCCAGGTGAACCATTCCATATCTGGCATTAAGTTGTTTCAGGGCTGGCATCAGCGCTAATAGCTCTTTTCTTCTCGCGGCAGTAGAATTTGCAACATCTTGAGAGAAGAAAATATTATTTCCATTCCAAGTGAGATGTTTAGTCATCGTGACCATTTTCATTATAAGGTGCACATGTTTAAAATCCAGAAGAGCAAAAATAAGGCTTCTAGAGGCCTTTGTAGGGTCAGATGGAAGTCGTATCGGACCAATTCTGTGAGCTCTTTGAATGTTGAGCTGTAGTGAAGCGGGGAGGTAAAGTCTAGATAGCATATTAGTATGGAAGAGAATAGTATGCTTGACTTCAATTCCTTCAGGAAGGCCCACAATGCAAATATTGTTTCTCTTGTTTCTGTTTTCCAGATTTTCTGAGTGTTTTTGAAGTGCTTTGACCGAGTTTTCTAAGTTGCCAACTCTATCTGTGATGTCTTCCGCAGTACTCACTCTGCGCTCTACTTCAGAGATCCTGGAGTCAAAAGCTGACCATTTATCATCCAGAAATTGCATTTTAGTGTTGGTTGCCTCCATAAAAGTTTTTAACGCTCTTATTTCAGTCAAAATGGCTAACATGGCTGGGTCCATACCTTCTTCATTGGGAGTGGGTGAATCGCTTGACATTGATATGTACAGGGCAAGTGGCTTGCAGATTGATTACTGCTGCATCTTATGCCAGCTGCAAGAGTTGAACTAACCTGGTGCATCAGAACCTTTGTACCAATGGGGTTACTTCAATCACCACCTGTCCCAATTTCCTCTTCAGAGTACTTACATATATGCCAGTGCTGCCCTCCACCCTGAGGCAGGGTCTTCAGGCTACCTGTCACAAACGAATGGGACGTAGGACATATTCTCTTAAATCACCCATTTCTCCCTGTTTATTTTTCTTTTTTAAAATCACATGAGACCTCACACCATTCCTTCTACCTATTATTTATAGCCTTTTGTTTTCCCCCAGCAGTATAGTCTGGCTCCCTATGTTTTTGCTGTCTCTATCATGTTGTCGCTGCCAGGCAGAGGCAGAAAGGATCACTCCTTCCCTTTGTCAAGTGGACACTGCAGAGCATTTTCAGCAGGATCTGCCGCCAGTAGGACAGTGCAGCATCTCAGTATTAGGGGCACTCGGTAGAGCAGACTGCCTAGCAGCGGTCTTTTGGCAAGCCAATTCTTTCTGGGCTAGTGATTTCACAACAGGCGGTATGGCATCTTCGCTAAAGTTTGCAAGTGGTTGCCAGGCAATTTTCTAAATACAAGTCATATCTTGGCTAGCCTAGTCCTTGAGAAGGGCAGCATGGAGCAGCAGTCATTACATAAGAAATGCATGGAGAAGCACCAGAACGTGCAGCAGCCACAAACCTCTGCTCTTGCCTTGACTGCTGGACCAACAGTACCTCCTCCACCAACGTTAACCAGAGTGGGGGAAGCCAAGTTTCAAAGGCTGACCGCCCCAGCTGTTATAACAGTCTTAATGGAACAGATTCTACTGAACCCTCAACCAGCACCCAAGGATCCAGAATCCTCTGATTCGGGTGAGCCCCTCAAAGGAAGGCAAGGCACATCCAAGTGGAACAGCCTATCGATGCCCTGCGACATGAGGGAAGTTCTTCACCTGTTTATTCTTATTCTGGTGGACTTGGAAGAGGACAATCTCTTTATTTAATACATCACTGGCTCTCCGAAGAGTCTTCCATTCTCAAGGAGGTGTGGTGTTTCCTCCTCAAGGAGTGGAAGGAGACATACTGGCTCTTCATGGTTTTGTGGCCAGAAGGCTTTCAAAGCAGAGTTTCCACTGGTCTCGAGAGTTGCCTCATTGGCCTAAGGTCGGTCAAACCTGAGACCATTCCAAGGAGGGCACTCCTTAAGAACATATGGATACGAAAGTATAATTTAGCATTAAAACATTACAATTCAGCCTCAAATTGTACTCTCAGTATGCAGTGTATACCACACAGATGGCAGTGAGAGACTTTCAGCAAGTCTTTGACATGATACAAAACCAAGAAGACCACTCAAGGGTGCAAACCAGAATAGAGCTACAATTGAACCTATTAACAGATGTTACGTTTCATTATATGTGCAACTCTGGATGAGGCCCTGGAAAATTGATGCAGCTCAGAAGCGCCTCTTGCTCCAGCTCCCTCTCCCATGGTCAAGAGTATTTGGCTATAAATTGGCAGAAGACTGCAGCATCATTCATTCTCTCTGACCATCATCCCACAGACCCTTCACTGCTGGAAGATCAGCTTTTGCTCACGGTACTCCAAGCAGATGGCCCTTCCAAGGTAGGGGTCGTGTCTGGGGGTACCTTAATTGGACAGTTCACAGTCTTCCTAGCCCATCACCTCGTCATCGCATCCCCCAGAAGGCATGACTGTGCGGACTATGGAGATTCTTCCCCAGCATGAGAACTCCTACAGAGGTTCTGTTAGGTGTGGAGGGACCCCTTAAAGGACATCAGGGTCATGGTCATTCAGGTCATCTATACCTTCGATTTCCCATTACCTCCCTTGCTTTCAGGTCATTCCCCACTCCAGTTCCCCAGAATCAAGCCAAACATCAGGCAATATTAAGGGGAATAAGACAATTGCTTCAGAAGAATGCAATTACACCTGTGCCCAAAAGGAGCAGGGACAGGTGATATTCTAAATCCTGTATTTAGTGCAAAAGACATTAAGGGACCAGTGATGATATAAAGTCTATGAACCACTTTGTAACCTACCACAAATTCAAGCTAATAAATTTGTAGACCATTATTCCACTAATTCACTTGCGAGATTGGTTTGTATCCATCAATTTGAGGGATGCCTACCTGCATGTTCCAGTCCAGAAGAAGGAACAGGCTTACCTGAAAATTCGGTAACAAGGCCACCATTACCACGTGGCAGTCCTGCTTTTCGGGCTGTCTTCACCGCCCCAGAGTGTTCACAAAGGTCCTAGCACCTTTGGTAGGTGTACTGCACAAGTTGGGAAGACATTTTTTCTGTATTTGGATAATTGGCTAATCTCCACTCCTTCTCTTGTTAAAGTCTCCCAATATGTGAATAATGTGTGTACAGTTCTCAACAATCCTAGTTACTCATCAACTGAAAGAAATGTCAACTTTCCCCTTCTCAGCCGCTCAACTTTGTAGGAGCCATTTTGAACACGTACAGGCCTTGAGTTGTTTTTTCTTGTCTAAGAGCACAGTTGTCAAATTGCAAGACAGATTTAGGAAGGATTACAAACAAAAACAATTCACAGCCCATCAGCTCGAGAATGGTTGGAGGTTCATGGTGGCATGTTAGTGACAACACAGATGGTACCCTGCGTCCATCATCACCTGCAACCTTTGGTGTCCCATCTGCTGGAGTATTGGTCTCTGACCGCTCTTAAATACGAGACTGATTCTCTGGTCACCCATTGTCAAAGTTAAGCTTGTTGTGTGACTGTCCCCTTCCAATAAACTGATGGTGTTTCACTGTGTCCTCCTTCCCCAGGGCCCTTACAAGCAATGCCAGGTTGACTTGATGGGGCCCACTTTATAGACAGAAATTGTTCAGGGAAGGTGTTCCCGGGAGGAGGCTGTCCACTCTTCAAATTTTAATGAACAAAAGGCAGTCCAGAAAGTTATTTCTTCTCCCCTTACCTGCAACGCCACTCAGTGTTAGTATGCACAGAAAATTAGATAACAGAAATCTACCTGAATCAACAGGGGGACCAGATGCAAAGGGCTAACAAAGATAGCCTTCGAGATCTGCCATTTGGAATACTACATGGAGAATGTTTCACTCCTTGGCAAAATATTACACATGCACTTCTCTGTTTGAACACCTAGGTCTCCGGTTTGGGTACCCGAAGGTGGATATATTTGACACTGATCAGTACCATCAGATGCCAGTTTGTCCTGGCTGCTGATTGCATGGTACTCAGAATGATTATGTCTTGCAATTAGTGGGAATTAATCTGGAACCTTTCTTTTTTGCAGATGGCATAGTTGCTGTCATCGAGTTCCTGTGTGAACCAAGGTGTGGAGGTATTTTCTGGTTGATTCGAGGTTTCAGTGATGAATAGATGTTGGTGGTCTCAGTCAGGGTATCATTGAGTGCATTGAGCTTGGCATTGACATTATCACAGGGGTCCAGGGTGATAATTCTTCCTTCCAGTGCATCCATGGGGATGCTCTTGAAAGAGCAGTGGAGTGTCTTGGTCAATTTGGGTTGGCCCAATAGGGGAGATGTGTGTTGTGGAGCAGGATGTGTATGGCTGTGGGGTCTGTCCATTTCAAAGGTAGGGTAAGACATGCAATGTCTTCAGAGGTGGTGGGTACTAAGGTGAGCGTGTTGCCTTTGCTATGGGTTGGTTCTGTGATGGGTTACTTGATGTCCATGGTGTCAAACTGTTAGAGACGAGTCCCTGATTTTCTTGATGGCTTGTGTTCTGGGAAGGTTGAGCTATATGACAAAGATATTAGTTGTGTTTCTGACTGACGTTGTTATGATGAGGTCTGTGATTCCGTCGAGAAAGGCCTTTTTGATTTGGTTGGTAGAGAGGTAGAAGTTAGCTGTCTAAATGTTGGTGAGTGGGAAGTGGCACTTGAGGAATTCCATGGCTGGGATTGTTCTGTGGTCCTCTAGAGTGCGTTCCCCTGAGGACTTGCGGATAATAATGAGCCCTCTGCCAGTCTTCTAATCACAGACCTTGTTTTGGATGCTGTAACCTGTGGGCATGCATGAAGACATCCAGAATATGCGTGGAAGTGGAAGATCACTTCTCTATGATCAATAGGGCATATGGAGAAATCAACAATGACTGCTGCATATAGTCCTGCGAAACAAGCGCTGATACGCATCAGGTTACATTTGTGTTTTGGAGACATATGTAAAGACTTTCATGAGGAAGACAAGCACTTAGTGTAAATAAGATTACCAGTGATTAATTAGGCCATTATTGGAGCAGGGCTGTTGCAGTTGATTGGCATCAAGCCCTTGTTACATGCAGTGGGGGAGCTACACTGTTGGGGTAACTATCAAAGTATAGGGTGATGTAGACGTTGCATCTAGATGTTCAATGAAAATAGCAACCATATTAATTCAGTTTTTGTAACTAATCCAATTAAAAGCAAGACTGGTTAGCAGTATTATTGTAAGCTATCCACTCACTGCTGAAATTAAATAGAAATATGGCTAGATTTCAGTAGGTGCGACCCAATGCACCTGAATAAACACAGCACATTGTTTAGCACCAATATCTAAGTTAACTCAATACAAGTATCTTCAAGATAAGTGTAGTAGCTGTTCTATTCCATCAAATATCTTTCTAAAAGATTCTTTCCTCCCACGGATTCCTCATCTATGCTATCCCTATCCCAGCGCAGCTGTTCATCCGGATACATTTCTGCTGCCATGGGGTGCAGCGTGGCTCCTCATCAACTCCGTCCAACATCTCTGTGCCCCAGACTGGAGATGACATTGAGCCAGTATATATACCAGCACCGTGCCCCGTGACCGCAGTTCCTTTTTTCCACCCACTCTTTTCGCTAATCCAGAATACGTTTGTCAAGCTTGCCTATTTTCTCCAGTGCCATGCCTACTCAGTCAAAGGACTCAGGGTTCAAGCCGTGTGTGGATTGCAGCCAGCAGATGTCAGTCTCTGATCCACACCAAATCTGTTTATAATGCTTAAGCGAGGGCCACAACACCCAGGAATGTGGGTTGTGCCAGTCCATGCACCCGAAGGTCCTCCGGGAAAGGGCGGCAAAGATATTCACCTTCGTCCACAAGGCGAAGGATGATGCACCGTGATCTTGGTATAGGTCGCATTAGTGCAGATCATTACTTCAAAGAACATGGGGCTTTGCATAATGAAAATGAGAAGAAGAGGAAGTTGAAGGATCTGAAGAGGTCCCACTCTCCAAGTAAGTCGGCACATCAAGATTCGTCTTCCCCTTCAGAGAAGATGATCCACAGGTTGAGCGATTTGTTTGAGCAGTCAATGGAGGTACCTTTTCTGACCCCATTTTCCACGCTAGAGGAATGGAAGAGTTTCTGCCAAGGCAGCCGATGGTTCAAACCTCTACCTGTGGTGCATGTGATGACACTGTTGGCTTTGCCTATGGCACTGCAAGGTCCCACCGTGTCTGTTGTGATCAGCAGGGGACCACTCCCGCACCCCTATGGTCTCGGACTTGGACCAGAGAGAAGCCAAGGTCACTCAATGCTGTCAGGGAGACACTGTTCTCCAGAGCTCAGAACCACAGTCGCATTGCTTTTCTGCACAGAGGCAAGGAGCCCACACCAACTCATTTGTTGAGGTAGTGCATGGCCACTGTGTTGTCCGTCATTTCACAGAGGGGAGAAAAGCGACCATGGCTAGCCTTGTCGTCCTCAGCTCCAGCAAGTTGATGCAACCCTGAGATTCCGGGGAGACCACAGTCAGCTCACTGTTAAGTCTGGCAGGTGTGCACCCCAGCCAGTCAGAGATGTGTCTGTGACCACCGTCACCTGGGGCCAAGGTTGGCAAAACAATGTACTTCTCTTCAAGTTGTCTCATGTGGCCCACCATGCAGTATCCTGAGCCACCTGGTTCGAGACGTGTTGAAGTTCCGACATGTGGCCCTGGAACTGGACCCTTGCCAAAGGAGGAGCCGCTGAAGTGATCACATGCGTAGCCTCACTTCTGGCACCACAAGGATTTAGGGGCCATGAGGCCCAGAAGGCACAGGAAAGCCAAGGCACAGACTCATTACTGTGAGTGGAGGACATTGAACATCCAGAAGATGTTCACCACTTGATCTTTAGGCAGGAAAGCCCTGCCCAGGCGAGTGTCCAAAACTGCCCCAATGAATCAGAGAGACTGGAATGGTGAAACCTGAGACTTTTTTTGAAGTTCAGGGAAAAGCTCAAGCTGTGTAAAAGAGTGCATGTACGCAGCAGGTGCTCTGACACCAGATCCGGTGAGGGAGATTGGACGAGCCAGTCATCAAGGTAGGGAAGGACATTAATGCCTTCTCTCCTGAGGCAAGTCGCTACCAATGCGAGCAGCTTGGTGAAAACTCTGGGAGCAGAGGAAAGACACAACAGCTGGACCTTGAACTGGTAATGATGTTGGCCCACTAAGAACCTCAGGAAACTTCCTGTGCTTTCGATGAATCAGCACATGGAAGTAGGTATCCCGGAGGTCCAGAGAAACCAGCCAGTCCTGCAAATAGTCAGCCTTCACTGCAAAAATGCTGTTGCCGTAGAAGGCCATGTCCAACAATCTGGCTTGGACCTAGGCCACACACCCTGATATCCTTAGCCAGAAGTGGTATCTAACCACCACGCTGGTGGCCATAGCCCTATCCACACAGTCTGCTGTGTCCAGCACTGATTTAGCATTTGGCGTGCCGTCTCCTTGCCATTGTAGACCAGGGATTGGAAACCATCTTCATTTGCACCTCTGGGATGTGCTCTGCCACATTGGCCACCGCAATCCACGGCGCAAGAGGCATTCACGGCCCGCAGTGCCAGACTGCCTGATGCAGAAAATCATCTTGTCCCATGCATCAAATGTCTTACTCTCCCTGTCCAGTGGACAGGACGGGAAGGTAGATGACTTCAGGCTTACCCGTAGCGGCCTGAACCACCAAGTTCTCTGGTGAGGCGTGGGCCTGATGGAGCGGGTGGTCTTTCTTTGCCATGTCTCTGTCCACAGCCAGAACAGAGGGAGGCTTCTCCCTTGCCTCCAGTATGGGTATCTCTAATTCTCAAGAGGATGCACCTGTGAGGAACCACATTGATCTTGATCACTCTGGATTGGGCCTGGAGAATGTGGTATCCGGAGTTGCTGGACATGCCCATCTGCCCTCCCTGGCATCTCCTGAGGAGAGTAGACTTGCTCTCCCAATCGAAAGGGTGGGTCCTCCACCTGAACCTCAGCAGCCTGAAACTTCATGCTTGGCTACTGAGAGGCTGAGCTACAAGGAGTCAGACTTGTCAGGCAACGTCTTTGATGTGCTCCTTTCAGCTCAGAGGCCCGCTACGAGATCCATTTATGACTGCAGATGGCATACATTTTAAATTTGGTGCGGGAGAGGACCTGCTCTGTCCCTTGTGTTGAATTTTCTGCTTTCCTTGGCCCAAGCGTGTCTGCAGATTGGCACTCTGAAGGGTTACCTCACCGCTATTTTAGTCTTCAAGAGGTCCCCAAAACAGAGCTTGTTTTTTACAATCCCGGTTGTGCATTTCTTACAGGGTTTGTGTAACCAGTTTCCTCTGCACCAGTTTGTAGTTCTGGCGTAGGATTTGAATTTAGTTTTAACATTTCTTATGGGCACTCTGTTGGAACCCCTTTCTTCCTGTTCTGTTAGATTGCTCACCCTTAAGGTGATTTCCTTGGGTGCCATCACTTATGCGAGATGGGTGAGCGAGCTCCAGGTGTTGTCTGCCTTCCCTATTTGTTTTTTTTCCAAAGAGAAGGTAACATTGAGAGTGAGACCCTCCTTTCTACTGAGGGTGGTCTCGGCCCTCAGACACTTCATTCCCAGCCAGATCGTAGCATTCTGAGATGCAGAGAATGATCCTCCTGGACAGGGTCTGTTTGGTCATAGCCCTGCCAGCACAGGCACAGACCCTTTCTACGTGGATCATTCTCTGCATCTCAGAATGCTACGATCTGGCTGGGAATGAATTGCCTCAGGGCCTAAGAGCTCATTCGAACAGAGAAGAGGCTTCCACCTCTGCCCTGCATAGGGGAGGCCCTGTCTTGGATATTTGCTAGGTAGCAACATGGGCGTCTTTGCTTGGATTCCATTGTGGGCCAAGATGCCCACTTTGGCAGGGCAGTCCTCCAGAGTTTTCTGGTTTAGGGATTGTCTTGCCTCCTCCAGATTTACATACTGCTTTGGGTGTTTATAATAGATGAGGAATCTGTGGGAGGAAAGAATCCATTAGAAGCACATTACCGGGAGGTAAATAATGTGTCTTCAGTTGTACTTAAGTAAACGGTTGTCGTGGATCTTTAGAGCAAATCGATTGCATGCAAATTTCTAAAGCTATCCTGTTGCATTAAGAGCGGGAGCAGAAAGGGATCGGCAACAATATTGGAGCACCTCCAGTGCAGTTGTGTTCAATACTGAAGAGCAACCATCACACGTGAATTAAGAAAGGCATAGCTGCAGAATTCCACCTAACACACCACGGGATCAAGCAGAGTACCAGGTCACTGTGGTTGCAGCAAAATTATACATTTGTTTATTAGAAGTATACGTGGTATTCCTCATAAATTAATAGAAATCGGAAACGGTGTGTCGAGAATATTGGAGCTGTCCCTGGCCATTATTAGAGTGATTCAAGCTTTTCACCCTACACTGAAAGAAAAGCTAGTATTGGTGAAATGTGGAGCACCCCTTGAATAAACCAGCGGTGGTAAGTCATAGGTGGGTTTGGAACAACAACTTGCAAGGCAAAGGAAATAGGGCTACACTTAACAAGGGACTTCACTTCTGGGGCAATTCATTCTGACAGAAAATAGAAACCAATGCAAGTCAAGCGCCCCCCCTAAAACCCTCACTGCATGTAGAAAGAATGTGTGCTCATTATAAGACTCCATTCCAAGATGGATGAGTCTAAAATAAGAAATGTACCAAGTAAAGGCTCATCCAGTGGCAAAACAAAGCTACTGAATCAAGAATGGCACCTTTCACTGCATGAAAAACTGGTTTGTCAGGTGTGTTATACCAGAAATAAAGCAAAGTGAAGCCAAGTGTTGATGTTAGTCCCCCTGCTTCAAACGAAACTAGTGTAAGGCGTGTGTGGGCCCTTGGACAGCAAGAGAAGTCACTTAGCCAGGTGTGGGATCCTTTGTGTAAAGACAAACCAATGTAAACCAAGAGCTGAACTCTCCAATGCAAAGTCAACCAGTGAATATAAGCATTGATCACTCCTGAGAAAATTGAGAAATACTCGATTAAGAGACCGTCGCCTGCATCATCTTTCTCAGTAGTCCTAAGCAGGGCGGATGTGGAACCTCTAAACTGGCTGCCAATCTCCCTGAAAGTCGTATTGAAAATCCTCTACAGGATACGCCAGTCCATTACAGGGCAGGCATCAATCTTCATTTCTGACAGATTCTTTATATGCGAGCCAATCAAAACTCAATGCCCCTTTGTTGCTTGCTTGCTGATCGTACCCAGAATCCACCATATAATGGCAGGAGGGCAATCCCTCTTTTTTATCGGAACTTTTACCTGACTTTTGTCGGATTCAAGATGGATCACGGATCATTGCTATATTAGGAGCACATCTAAAACCTTTCCCCATCAAAACCTCCCCTCCCTAAATTAAGGTACTCAGCGCTATGATGCATCCCTTGGGTGACCATACTGCTTTATAACTGCCTAAAAAATAAACTATAACCTAAAGGAATCCAGCATTAGGCAAAGTGTTGGCCCCACCCACTGCAAGAGACCCCTTTGTAAGCCAAACTTGGAATCCTCCACTATGTGAGAAACATAGGGCCTCTGCTGTGAGAGAAGGCAGTACAAGCAGTGTAAGACCTCCAGTGCAGGAGTAAGTAGGACCAGTCAAGTGCAGGAGCTTACGCTGGAAGACTAATGTAAGACAAGCCTGAAAACATCCGCTACAGAGATCATCAAGAGCATCCCATGGCCTGGTTTTACCAATGCAATAGATCAGACTGCAAGCCAATCATGGAAGCCTC
Organism: Ambystoma mexicanum; assembly: GCF_040938575.1. Taxonomy (NCBI): domain Eukaryota; kingdom Metazoa; phylum Chordata; class Amphibia; order Caudata; family Ambystomatidae; genus Ambystoma; species Ambystoma mexicanum. The sequence goes on along the minus strand of NC_090932.1, from coordinate 1,132,849,288 downwards.
CACTGCATACACAAAAATGTTGTATGCCGACAGTGAAACCCACCGCTGTAAGATAAATCAGATAAAGCCAAGTGTGAGACCACTGGGTACTAGAGAAAAATCCTCCACTACTAGAGAACATGGGTGTGGGGACTCTCCAGTGCGAGGCGCACAGCTTTAGCCAACTGCGGGACACTCCACTGGAAGAGAATGAGTGTAGGAAATCTTCATTAGGAGAGAAAGCAGTATTGCATTAGGTTTGGGACCTTTCCAAAGTGAGAGGCACCAGTATAAGCAAAACAGGAACTCTGGCTGCAGGCACAACCAGGATAAACCATGTTAGGCCCTTAAGGGCAAGAGAAAAAGCCTCTGACAACCTAATGCAGTAGATTCCAGAATTAGCCAGAGAGGGGTCCACCACTGCAAGATAAAACAGCGCAGGCAATGAAAATGATGCTATTGTAAGGTGATCGTGGCATCCTGCGCAGCAGGAGAAACCATTGCATGAGAAGTGTAGAAACCACCAACACAGCAGGAAGAACAAGGGGAGCCTAGCGGGGACCTACCTGTGCAAGAAAACCTATTGTAAACTGAGAGTACGACTTGTTACTGCAATAAAAACTAGTATGCACCAAGCCGTATCCAATCAATCCAAGAAAAACGAGTATAATCCAACCCTGGAATATTACACTGAATGACATTCCAGTCTAAATCACGTGCTGCCAAGAAACCAGTGCAAGCCTCTTGTGGTCCCCTCAATGCTAGAACAATTAGTGTGTGGTAAGTGGGAACCCTGGATTGCATTGTGAGAAACAAGCAACCTCGGCTGAATCAAAATAGGCTCAGTGTGGGACACTCCCTTTGCGGGAACAAACAGTGTAAACTAAGGGAGGAACCCTCCAGCACTGAAGGAAAAAGAGTAAGTCAAACATGGGACCCGCCACTACAAGAGAAACCAGAGTCGGACAAGTGTAGGATCCTCCACTGGAGGAGGATTGTGCAAGCCAAGTGGGGAACTCTCTGCTGCTGGACTAACTAGTGGAAGCCAAGCGTGTAACCGTGTGCTGCAGGAGTAACCAGTGGAAATCAAGCGCGGGTTCTTCTGCTACAAGAGTAACTAGTGTAAGCCAAGCATGGAAGCCTCCACTGAACAAGAATCAATTGCAAACCAAGTAAGCAATCCTCCCCTGTTGGATAGAAAGAAAAGGCCAAACATGGAACCCTCCACTGCAGGTGAATTCAGAGGAAGCCAAACATGGAACCCTCCACTGCAGGTGAATTCAGAGGAAGCCAAACATGGAACTCTCCACTGCAGGTGAATTCAGAGGAAGCCAAACATGCGACTCTCTGCTGCAAGAGATACTGAGTAGGCCAGTCATTGGCCCCTCCATTGTAGGAGAAACCAGAGTAAGCCATGTATAGGACCCTGATTTATAAGAGAAACCAGAGTAATACACCCATGGAACTTTAAACTGCAAGTGAAATCAGAGTGAGCCAAACATGGTTCCTTTGAATGCAAGGGACCCATTGGGCTGCCCACTGGAAGACTGGTTAGAGTAGGCAAAGTGCGGAGCCCTCGAGCGTAGGAGAAACCAGTGTTTCTCCAGCATGGGGTCTGGCATGGATTCACATGCTCATGAATATTCCCCGTCGTCAGGCTGGGAATCCTCGGTAAAGAAAAAACCAGTATCAGTTTCGTTTCTGATCTGTCTTTCGTAGTAATAACCAATCACTGGTCTCTGCGTCATACTGACCACAGCCAATGACTGCCCTCTACCTAAGCACCGCCTCTGGCAGCCATCTTCAGATTTTTACCGCACGTTCATGTGTTGGGATCCTCGTGCTATTGCTCTCGAGCGTTAGTGCTATTTTTTCGCGCTTTTTCACAAAAACTTCGATTCTTTCGGTCAAAAGAGCCTCAAGCTCCACCGATCCTACATCCGATCAACGGGGACCCGTGTCGGATTCATCTGTGCCCCTCAAGGGCGAAGATTTCGTCGAGCTACACTTCGGAGGACTCCAGAAGCTTCTCAGGCCCGGTCTCGGAGATGGCCCAGGAGAAGGGAAGCTCGACGCCCGGAAAGCTGTTCAGGGCCTGCCCTGGATGCCAGCTGCAGAACGTCTTCAAGGAGGACGAACACTCTTTCTGCCTTTACTGCCTTCATGGGGACAAGACGCACGTGGAGAAGGACTGTGCGTTTTGCGGCAACATGTCGGAACGGACCATGAAGGACCGCCATCAACGTCTCGCCAGCTGGCTGGAGGGTAAGAGCCCGTCTGGCGAGAAGAAGAAGAAATCTGAGCGGTCTTCTAAGACCTTTGAGGGCGCCCCGGCGACGGGGGCCCAACATAAGGCCAAGCACCGCGAGTCCGCTGGCACCGGGAGCGCCGAACGGTCGGGCTCTACGGGCGCCAGGCAGGGCGCACCCTCCCCGGCACCATCAACCACGAGCCAACGCTCTGGGTCGGGTAAGAGGAAGGCCGAGCACCCGGCGAAGCTCCTGGAGAGACCCCGGTCGAGCTCTAAGGCAGAGGAGGAGCGTGGCAGTGCCCCCTCCCTCAAGGATAAGGCGGTGAGCGCACCTAAGGTGGTGAAGGCCTTGATCCATTCGACCAAGCCCTCTATCGAAACGGTCGCGGCGGCCCTGGCCCAGCCTGTGGAGGCTGCACCAGTGGTGGCGGCCTCGGGGCCCAGAATCTCCCTGCCTCCTCGGAGGGAGTCTTCTTTCGTGCCCATCGATAGGACCCCCGTGAAACCCTCCGTGGGGAAGAAGGGGGGGCAGGGCGTCGTCGTAGATTCGGCCTCAACCTCAGAAGAGGAACTGATCGAGGTCTTAAGCCACGGCCTAGGCGTGGAACAAGACCAGCCCGTCGGAATGGGCCCCGACGCAGGTGACGACGACGACATCGTCGAGGATACCGACGGGGCCCCTGCTCGCCCGTCGGATTCCCCTCTGCCAGCGCCGCAAGACAACTCAGCGGCCATTTTGTTGGCTATACAGTCCTTATGCTCCGAGATAAGGACGAGACTACCGTTACCGACGGAGGAACCTCTCCCGTCGGGGGATCCAGAACCGGGACCTTCTGGTGTTCCCCCTACCAAGAAAAGAAGGATCCATCCACCGCCTCCTTTTCAACCGTCGCGCCCCGTCCAGCCCTCCTCCCCGTCCACCCGAGGGGATGATACGGGGACTGACACGGCAGCGACGGGTACGGACGACGAGGCATACGACGAGGATTTTCCGTCGTCGCCTCCCACCAGGGCTTCTCCGCCCGACGAGATTGGATCGTTCCACTCAATGATCGCCAGGGCATCCGAGCTTTTCCAACTCTGCCCTGAGGAGAAGAAAAAGGAAGGCTTCCTTTACCAACGGCGCGAGACCAAGAGGAAGACGGTCCTCGCAGTGCCTCTGTTGGACGACATTTGGGATGAGGGCCTTTCCCTCCTCAAGAACCCTTCCACGACGCCAGCGAAAAGAGACCGGTACGAGAAAAAGTACCGGGTCCCGGACTCGGCCCCCCTATGCCTCCGGGCGCAGCCTACCCCGGACTCCGTCGTCTCTGCGGCAGCCAGGAAGAAAGCGGGGGGGGGTGCGGCCTCCACGTCGACTTCCCCGCCGGACGGCGAGGGAAAGAAATTGGATGCCATGGGACGCAGAGTCATCTCGTCGGCGGCGACGACGATTAAAGCGGCCAACGCCTTGGCTATCGTGGCCCGCTACGACAGGGAACTCTGGTACAAGATAGCTCCCCTGCTGGATTTTCTGCCGGACGACAAGAGGGCGGAGGCCCTTGAGATCCTGCAGGAAGGTGAGGTGGCCTCGGACCACGCCATCACCGTGGCGACGGACATCGCCGACACTGGGTTCCGCCAGATGGGCAACGGCGTTTGCCTTCGACGTCGCGGATGGCTCAAGGCTACGGACTTTCGGCAGGACGTCCAGACCAGGGTCCTGGACATGCCCTTCGACGGGAACAACCTGTTTGGGAAGACAGTGGACGATTCCCTTCAGGCCATCAAGGCGGATACTGAGACGGCCCGGGCCCTTGGAGTACTGCAGCAACGGCGGACGCCCTTTCGGAGCGGCGGAGGCAAGGGCGCCTCCAAAGGTTCCGGCGGCGGTTTCGCTTCCTACCGTCAAGCGGCCCGCTCGTCGTCGCAAGAGGCCTACAGAGGACGAGGCAAGTCTGGCGGCCCCCGCCGTCGTCGCCAAGGAGGCCAAGGCGGCAAGGCCGCGTCCAAGCAGGATTGAACCGGCCGTGGGGTCGGGCCCCCACCGAAGCACCCCGGTGGGAGGCCGGCTGGCGGGCTTCGTCAGCGTGTGGGAGTCCATCTCCACCGACCGTTGGGTGCTGGACGCCCTGGCCCGGGGCCACGCGCTCGAGTTTCAAAGAAGGTGCCCGCGCGTCCCCCCCGTGGCCAGGAAAGAACTTCACGTCCCTCAACTTCTCCTGGAGGTAAAGGCGATGCTCAGAAAGGGCGCCATCGAACTCGTCCCAAAGAGGCTTCGGGGCTCCGGAGTCTACTCGCGTTACTTCCTCGTGAAGAAGAAGACGGGAGGATGGCGCCCCATCCTGGACCTGCGACGCCTGAACAAGTTCATCAAGGCGCAGAAGTTCCGGATGGTCACCCTCCAGCACGTCCTGGGTCAGCTGGAGGAAGGAGACTTCCTATCGTCGTTGGATTTGGAGGATGCCTACTTCCACATTCCCATCCTAAAGGGGCACCGAAAATTCCTCAGATTCGTGGTCCAAGGGCGTCATTACCAGTTCAAAGCCCTTCCCTTCGGACTGCGGTCGGCACCCAGGGTTTTCACCAAGTGCCTCGCACCGGTGGCGGCGCAGCTGCGCCGCGAGGGGATTCACGTCTACCCCTACCTGGACGACTGGCTCATCCGCGCCAAGACGAGGGAGCTCGCCGTGGTCCACACGGCAAGGACCGTCCAACTCCTCACGGACCTGGGATTCTCCGTGAACTACGCCAAATCCCACCTGGTGCCCGCGCAAGTCGCACTGTTTCTGGGAGCGAGGCTCGACACAGTGTCCCTTCTGGCCTCCCCGTCGGAGGAGAGGACCAGGACCATCTTGGGCAAGGTGCAACGGATGTTGGTGGCCGACGCGGCCAAGGTGAGGTCCATCAAGTCCCTCCTCGGGATGATGTCTTCCTGCATCTACCTCATTCCCATGTGCAGGCTCCGGATGCGCCCGTTGCAAGAGTTCCTGGATGCGCGCTGGATCCAGACGACGGGCAGCTTCGAGGAAAGGATCAAGCTCGACGAGAGTTTCCGACGAGCGATACGGTGGTGGGGCACCCGCGCGCATCTGACGGCGGGCATGGACTTCCAGACCCCAGCCCACCAGGTGACTGTGACCACGGATGCCTCCCTAGAAGGGTGGGGAGCGCACACCGAAAATCTGCACGCAAGGGGACTCTGGCTCCCGACGGAGAAGTCCCTGCATATCAACGTCCTGGAGCTCCGTGCAGTGTTTTGGGCCCTCAGGTCCTTCCTTCCGTCCCTCAAGGGCAAGGTGGTGAGGATCTTCACCGACAACACCACCACCATGTTTTACATCAGGAAACAGGGCGGAACCAGGTCCCCAGCGCTGTCCAAGGAGGCGCAAGACCTGTGGCATTGGGCCGTCGCCCAAGGGATTCTTCTGGTGCCGTTTCATCTGGCAGGGATAAAAAACACCATCGCCGACTCACTCAGCAGGGAGCTGCGCTCGTGCCACGAGTGGGAACTACGGCAGGATCTAGTGGATCGCCTCTTCCGACGGTGGGGCACACCCCAGATCGACCTGTTCGCGACGGCGACGAACACCAAGTGCCGGAGGTTCGCCAGCAGGTTTCCCCAGACGAGGAGCATGGGCGATGCTTTCTCGTTCCCCTGGGAGGGCCTGTTCCTCTACGCGTTCCCTCCCTTGCCTCTGCTAATCCGGCTCGTCAACCAGCTCAAGAGGTCACGGTGCAGGATGATCCTCGTCGCACCTGCGTGGCCGAGGCAGATATGGTTCCCGGACCTTCTGGACTTGTCGGCGTCCCCGCCAATCAAGCTGCCGGCGGACGCGGATCTACTCTCCAGGGAAGGAGGCGCCATCCTCCACCACGACCCGAAGTCGCTGAACTTGCAGGCCTGGCTCCTGCAGCGCTAGAGTTTGGAGGATACGACATACCGGCCGACTGCAGAGAGGTTCTTGCAAAGGCCAGGGCGTCCTCGACTCTTAAATGCTACGGACACAAATGGAAGAGGTTCTCTGTCTGGTGCCACGCACAGAAGATTAACCCTCTACGGATTACGGCTCCCCAAGTGCTGCCGTACCTGCTGACGCTGGCCAAAGCTGGTCTGGCACACGCGTCCATCAAGATTCATCTTGCTGCGATCTCCCGATACACCAGAACCACGGGCCGGACGTCCTTGTGGTCTCATCGTCTGGTGAAAGAGTTCATGAAGGGACTGTTCAGATCGTTCCCGCCGGTGAAGGCTCCGGCCCCGGCGTGGGAGCTCAACGTGGTACTGACCAAACTCATGGGACCTCCGTTCGAGCCTCTGCACTCGGCCCCGTTGAAGTTTCTATCGTGGAAAACAGCTTTTCTCGTGGCCATCACCTCCGCACGACGAGTGGGAGAGATCCAGGCCCTTTCCTGCAAGGCCCCGTACTTGACTTTCCACGACACGAGGGTAGTGCTCAGGACGCACCCCTCCTTCATGCCCAAGGTACCGTCGGACTTTCATCTCAACGAACCCTTGGTGTTACCTGTGTTCTTCCCGTCGCCTTCGTCGCCGGCTGAGAGGACTTTGCACTCGCTGGATGTAGCTAGAGCGCTGAAGTTCTACGTGGACCGCACGAAAGGTTTTCGGAAGACGTCACAACTCTTTGTGAACTTTGGACCTGTCAATCAGGGGAAGGCTCTCTCGAAGGCTTCCATCTCCAGATGGCTCTCCGGCTGTATCATGTACTGTCACCGGTTGGCAAACCGACCGCTGCCTGGCCGTCCGAGAGCCCATTCCACCAGAGCGATCGCAGCTACCACGGCGTTCCTATCTGGTGTGCCCCTGCTGGACATATGCAGGGCTGCTACGTGGAGGTCGACGCACACCTTCACGAAATTCTACTGCGTCGACCGGGATTCCAGGGAGGAGTCCAGGGTCGGCCAAGCAGTGCTGCGCAACCTGTTCGCCTGAGGTGAGCCTGGTGAGGAGGTAAGATGCTTAATGTTGAGTTGATGTGATGCTTAATGTTGAGCCTTTGCCACCTCCCGTGGTTGTGCATGTGTGTACTGCTATGTATTCTTTATTCATGAGCATGTGAATCCATGCCAGACCCCATGCTGGAGAAGGAACAAGTTACTTACCTGTAACTGTTGTTCTCCAGCATGGGTCTGGCATGGATTCACATGCGAACCCTCCCGCCTACCCCTCTGCGGCTCTTCACTTGGTCATACTGCCACTTCACGTGCTTCCAAATCTGAAGATGGCTGCCAGAGGCGGTGCTTAGGTAGAGGGCAGTCATTGGCTGTGGTCAGTATGACGCAGAGACCAGTGATTGGTTATTACTACGAAAGACAGATCAGAAACGAAACTGATACTGGTTTTTTCTTTACCGAGGATTCCCAGCCTGACGACGGGGAATATTCATGAGCATGTGAATCCATGCCAGACCCATGCTGGAGAACAACAGTTACAGGTAAGTAACTTGTTCCAAGTCAAGCATGGACACCTCCGCTACAAAAGAATCCTTTGTGAACCAAGTATATGGTCCTCCCGTTCTGAATAATAAGGTGAAAGCAAAATATGGAACCCTCCCATGCAAGAGAACCCAGAGTAAGCCACGTATTGGTTCCTTCACTTCAAGGAAAAAACAGAGTAGGACAGATATAGGACCCTTCAATGCAAGACACATCTGATCAGGCCAACCATGGCATCCTCCACCGCAAGGGAAGCCAGAGGAAGCCTTGAATGGGACCCTTCACTCACCAGGTATGGGACCCTTCACTGCTAGAGACACCAGAGTATGATAATCATGGGACCATCCATTGCAAGAGAAACCAGTGTGGACCAATCATGGGGCTTCTCACTCACTGTAAGGGAAACCAGAGTAAGGCAAACATGGTTCTTTGACTGTCCGAGAAGCCAGAGGAGGCCAAGCATCAGACTCTCTGCTGTAGGAGGAAGCTGAAACCAGAGTAAGCCAACTAGTGTACCATCCACTGCGAGTGAAACCCAAGGCAACCAAACATGGGCACCTCCAGTACAAGATAAACTAGTGCAGTCCAAGAATTGGATCCTTCACTGCAAGAAGAACAAAAGTAGTATCATAGGACCATCCATTACAAGAGAACCCAGTGTGGACCCAGCATGGGTTTTCTCACTGTAAGGGAAACAAGAGTAAGGCAAACATGGGTTACTTGACTGCCCGAGAAGCCAGAGTGAGCCAAGCATGGGACTCTCTGCTGCAAGAGAAACCTGAAACCAGATTAAGCCAACCCTCGTACCAACCACTGGAAGTGAAACCAAAGGCAGCCAAACATGTGCCACTCCACTACAAGATAAACCAGAACAATCCAGGAATTAGGCCCTTAGCTGAAAGCAAAACCAGTGTAGGTCAATCCCAGCATCCTGCACTACAAGAGGAACCAGAGTGGACCAACCTTCTCACTCACTGTAAGGGAAACCAGAGTACGCCAAACATGATACAATCCACTGCAAGTGAAACCAAAGGCAATCAAACACGGGGCACTCGACTACAAGATACACCAGCGCAATCCAAGAATTGAGCCCCTCACTGTGAGAGAAACCAGTGTTGGTCAATCAGAGAATCCATCACTGCAAGTGAAAACAGAGTGAATCGAGCATGGGGCTTCTCACTCACTGTAAGGGGAACCAGAGTAAGGCAAACATGGGTACTTAGACTGTCCAAGAAGCCAGAGTAGACCAAACATGGGACTCTGCTGAAAGAGAACCCCAGAACCAGACTAAGTCAACCATGGTACCATCTACTGCAAGTGAAACCCAAGGCAACCAAACATGGGCCACTCCACTGCAAGATAAATTAGATCAATCCAAATATTGAGCCCTCTGCTGCAAAAGAAACCAGTGTAGGTCAATCCCAGGATCCTCCACTGCAAGAGAAATCAGTGTAGGTCAATCACGCAATCCCCCACTGCAACAGGAACCAGTGTAGGTCAATCCCAGGCTCCTCCACTGCAAGAGAAACCAGAGTGGGCCAAGCATCGGACCCTTTGCTGCAAACAATAGACTCTCCATTGCAAGGGCAAGAATAGGAAGCAAATATGTGTTCCTTGACTGTAAAATAAACTAGAATAATAATGCATGAGTCCATCAACAACAAGAGAAACCAGAGTGCACCAACTATGGGACCGGTCACTGCAAGAGAGGCAACCATGTGACTCTCCACTTCAAGAGAACACGTTTTTATTCAACTGGAAAAGATGTGTTGAAGAGTACATGCATCATCATGCAACAGGGTAGAGACATATCAAGAATAAAATACACACACACGTTTAAAACATGTAACTATTACCATGACTGTATACTTTCTAACATAAAGTCAGCCTCTTTCTTTTTATACCCCTGCTAAAATAATGTACAGTTGCATGTAAATGCCTTCTTCAAAACGAGACAAAATAGCTGCCGTTTTGAAGCTAAAGGGGCTACAGGTGCAAACTATCCGAAGCCCCTATTTTGGTGGTCATTCGTATTTAGGGCACTCATAAGGAACATGTTGTATGGACTCAATTTCCTGTAGGATTGCATCACTTCTAATGTATGTTGAAACGAATTGCTTAAAAGCATGCTGTCCCCCCAAAGGCAGCTGTCCTCGGCAAGTTGACTTATTTGTAGAGCAATCAGTGTGATGTGTTAGTTGCGAAGCATGTAGTGCACGCCTAGTATGAGTCAGAGTCTACTCGTGTTTCGCGCTGATGGCACTTCCTTAGGACTTATAGGATTTCTTTTTTTTTAATAAGCGTTTTTTTGTTGTGTAGACAGCAATGTATAACCTTCTACATAGAAGTGGCCTCACTGTGTGCGTACCACATGCTTCTTAACCATAACCTCACAATAATTACAATGGTTCATTGTTATTTTTGCTGAAGTCAATTACTATGCTGTAATTTACTTTGACAAAATTACTTCGTTTCTTTCTGATTTTTAAAAAAATGTGTCATCCCCCATACACCACTTTTCCCCACCACTACCAGCCCCCACCCTCTAAGCCCCCACCCAACTTATACCCCACAAACCATGAAATACATGCATAACCTTCTCCCATCGAAGAAATGTTGTCCTAGTAAATTACCGCGTTTTAATTTAGTTCAATTTAACAATGTTAATGTTAAAGGTATTTGTACCGCGCACCGTCACCAACGGAATTGGCCACCAGGCGCTCGGGCGGATCTGCCAACAGGAAGGTGGGGGGGCGGGGTTAGTCGGGTGGACAGGGTGTAGGAAATTGAGTGGGTGGTGTCCTATGGCAGCTTCAGTTCGGTTTTCACTGTGCGCCAAGCTTGGGTGTGAATATCGGATCTATGCGAGACCTCGTGTGTTGTTGGTGTGACTTATGTGTTGTTTGTTTTTGCGATGTGGTGAAGTGTGTGCGGTTTGCTGTGCGAGAGGGTGGTTGTGGGGATTTTTGGGTGAGATAACTATGCAGAAGTTTGAGCTATTGGGTTAGTGGCAAACACAAAAAAGGTCTCAAATGTTCTAATTTTTAATGCAAGAATGATTCACTGATTTCCGAATAGTGTTCAAGCCAAAAACACTGTTATGTAGAATAATAAAATTGTAATATTTCTTCAAACAACTTGCATAAGTAAAATCCACTAAGAAACCCCATTACAAATGGGCGTAATTTTAGGGGGGAGACAAGGGTGCCCCCCAACTTTCGTGGCACCCCATTTTGTTGCCCTTATTTGGCACGGGCCCCTTTCCATTAGATGTCATGTCCCCCCAACATTTTCAGCAAAGTTACTCTGCTGCCATTATGTTTACTATAGTGCGCCAGAGCTTTTTCTTCGCCTATTGAGGTATCTTTGTGTCACACTGATTCCAACTATTAGAGATTTCGATGCAGTATTTCTACCACACTCTGAGCTCACACCTTTGCACCATTTTCCCACCATGCACTTCATTGACACATTATTAAAGTTTGGGTAGTCTAGAGACCAATAATTCAGAGGTACCCTTTCACCAATTATATTTGTACTCATTAACCCCCAACTCAGCAAACCAATGCCAGTCGAGGGTGGAGTTCTCTGAAAAGTAAAACAATGCCAGATAATGGCGGGGCCCTTTGCTGCAGAGAACCCAGTTTAAGCCAAGTGTGGAGCAGACATTATAGGAGAAACCTGACCCTCCACCATAGGAGAAGCCGCTGTAAGCGCAGCGCCGGGCTGGCACGTGTTTGAATAAGGCAGTCTCACCTGGGCTGCAGTTCTCGTCTGTCGCACACATAAGCACGAGTCCACAGACCAGTTGGGGTCCCAGCTTGCCCAAAATCAAGTCGAGAAGGATAATGGCATATTTTTCTACCACACATTGGCACACCCCGGCAATTTGCAGCGGCAGAAGCAGGCAGATCTTTGCAGCTGATTTGACGATGGCATCCTATGGGAGGAGAACATTATCATCAGAGAGAGCTGTGGTCAGCGAGAGACTGTGTCAAAAGGGAGCGAGAGATGGTCAGCGAGAGACCGTCAAAAGGGAGCGAGAGCTGGTCCACTAGAAACTGTCAAAAGGGAGCGATAAATGGTCAGCGAGAGACTGTCAAAAGGGAGCGAGAGATGGTCCATGAGAAATTGTGTCAAAAGGGAGCGAGAGATGGTCAGCGAGAGACTGTCAAAAGGGAGCGAGAGATGGTCCACTAGAAACTGTGTCAAAAGGGAGCGATAAATGGTCAGCGAGAGACTGTCAAAAGGGAGCGAGAGATGGTCCACGAGAAACTGTGTCAAAAGGGAGCGAGAGATGGTTAGCAAGAGACAGTATCAAAGGGAGCAACAGATGGTAGCGAAAGATTGTATCAAAAGAAAGTGACAGCATGTATCAAAAGAAAGAGAGTGATGCTTAGTGAGAGCATGTATCATGAGAGAGAGAGAGAGGGGTGGTCAGTGAGAAAAAAGAGAATATGGCATAAAAGCGTGAGACATGGTCAGTGAGACAATCTACCAAAACAGAGAGATTGTCAGCGAGATGGTGTATTAAAATGGAGAGATGATCAGAGACAGGAGGTATATCCAAAATCCAAAGAAAGAGGGATGGTCACTGAGAGACTATCAAAAGAAAGGGAGATTTGGCCGCAAGTATCAAAAACGAGATAGAGAGAAAGAAAGAGAGAAAGAGAAACAGAGGGAGAGAGAGAGAGAGAGAGAGAGAGAGAGAGAGAGAGAGAGAGAGAGAGAGAGAGAAAGAGAGAGAGAGAGAGAGAGAGAGAGAGAGCGGGAGAATGTGTCAGAGGAGAGGGAGATGATCAGAGAGAGAGCATCAAAAGAGAGGTGATTACAGAGAGAATCAATCAACATATAGTTAACCAAAAAGAGAATGCATTCAAAGAGAGATGATCAGGGAGTAAATGTATCAAAGGGGGATTATCAGACAGAATATATGAAAAGATAAACGTATGTAGAGAGAATTTATTGAAAGAGAGCGAGCTGATCTGGGAGCTAATGCAGAGAGGGCGCGAGTGAGAGGTCATTCTGGAGGGAATACATCGAAAGAAAGAGGGCGATGCAGGCCTGGACTGGCCGGTAGGGCAGTACAGTAAGGCGGGCTGGTTAAAGTGGACCTCCTTTTGGGGGTAGATGTGGGCCACTTAAATATCTTGGTGCACAGGACAACCGCTAGTTTTAACCAATACTCCTGGCACAATGTGCTCTAAAATGCAGATTTCAATATGTCCCCATGGACCTCTCAAACGGAGTGTTGTGAAAAGTCAGGAACTGAGATCTGTGAGTGTGGGCCTCTGTTTTTATGGTGCCCCGCACAATTGCCCATCCCAGTGCTACCCCGAAGAGATGGTGAGAGAGAGAACATGCAACACAAGGGAGATATAGATGAACATAGAGAGAGAGAATGTCTGAGAGAGCTTTGTGAGAGCGAGCTGTTATTATGGAGAACTGATCTGACAGTGCACGCTTCAAGTACACAGGGGAAGTGGAGGATTTCCTTAAGAGAGGTGTATATCAGGGATAATGGTTATATTAGGGGAATTCCTTCCACACACAGGAAAGACCGAGGCACGAGAGGCACCACAGGAAACGAGACATGAAAAGTCTGGGTCGGGGTGTGGGAAACAGAGGGGCGTAGGCAGCCCCCGACAGGAGGATTTAGCCAGACAGAGACTGATCAACCTTAGTAGGCACAGTCAGCCCTCCTCAGCGCTAGAAACCTGGATAATCCTAGAAGGTGCCAGGGGACAGGCGTGGGTTTGGGGGCCGGGGCAGTGGGGGGTGTAGAGCCACCAGGGAGACCATGTGGAGAGCAACTTAAGGGAATACACAGAGGATGCCTGTCAGAATCTCAATTGCCATTACGGTGAAGTGTGTCACCCCTTAACCTAATGACCACGGTTGGAATCCCGGCACAGCAAGTGGAAAATGAAAGTGTAAATGGGTGTTCCTGGATCTGGGATTGCCCAGGATCCGGGAAGATCCGTCCCTATACCACCACTGGTCATCCTGAGGTACAGGCTATGATAGAGGCTGCATTCTACTCAGGGGTTCTAGATGAGCTCGGTTGTCCCATGGGCTCACCTTTGGAATAGCAGCCTCCAGGCGGCCAATGAAGGAGCGGCACATCCAGCAGAGGGGCAGCGGGATGGGGAAGTCTGCATCGGAACCACCCTGGCGGAAACAAGAGAGACAGGTTATTTGGGCATTTCTGGGGGCAGCTGCCCTTCCTGGAACAAAACATTCAGAAACCAATTGACGTGCACAAAACAGGGGCCCTACTCTTTCAGTGGTCCGACACACTGGTGGGGGCAAGCCCCCATAGAAGGGCCGGGTGGAGGTGGGGGCTTGTGGCTTTTTCAAATGGGAAGATATAGTTGCTATTAATAGAAAATATAGGCAGTTCTGGCATGGGGGGTGACAACACAATAGAATTGTTGCTGAAAGGTGGTGTCCTCTTAAAAAGCGTTTGGAAGCCAGTGCTTTAGGGCGTTGTTCTTAATTATGGGCGTGCTTTCTGGCATTGTACAGAAAATGCCCTTATAATACCATTATTTTGCAATCGCATTGGCCATGACAGGGCTTCAGAGGTGTTCATGCTCACTGATAACTGATCCTTTCCCAGCCCTGCCGCCGACCTTTCAGAAGCCCCATCCTGAGAGGTCACTAAATGTGGCTGTACGGGCCTTTCCCAGAGGTCACTAAATGTGGCTGTACGGGCCTTTCCCAGAGGTCACCAAATGTGGCTGTACGGGCCTTTCCCGCCTGCCTGCCTGCCTCGAATCCTCACTATTTCATTGTAAGTTGGTCGCCTCTGTTCACCTGGGCGGGGTACACTCCTTCCTTGACTCACCCACTCAGATAAAGGAGAGTGCACGTTCAGGGTTCTCAAACATTCCACTCCCTATACTTCAGAAAAGTCAACAACTAATGGTATTCAAATACAAAAATAAAAATTCCTTGATGCTTGCTCCAACTTTGGTCTTCTGAAAAGTATTGTGTGTAATTTCCTGAGTGTAGAAAACAATACAAACACAAGCCCACGGGTCTGGCCTTTTAAATGTACAGTGTAAAATAGTTTGCAATGCCCCCACAAGACAAACACAGCTCATCCCTTACATTTGCAAAGCCAGACCTATTGGCTTTGCCCCTTGCTGTTTTCGTAGGCTTGCTTCGGAAGAGGATTTTCAAAGCCTCTGCATCATAATATGTGCCAGAGTGACAATCCCGCTGCTTGCGCTGCAGCCGCCTTTGCGTTGCAATTGCCCTGAGCTGCACCTACCGCGAATGCTTCACAAATCAGTCGTGTCTTATTTGCAGACCTAGTATGACACCCTATTGTTGAATTTGGCGCTGCTGCTTTCTTCCTGTTAATGATGCATGTCCATGCAATACGCATTATAAAGGGTTGAGTGGAGAGGGCTGTGTGTTGCCTGACAATAACGACGGTACCACTAAGTTGGAGTTGGTTCTGAAATAGTGATATATGTACCAATTTATTTGACTTTGAGAACGCGCGTTCAATATTCAACAAACAAGAAACATCACAAGCTAATTTTTTTAAAAAAGTGATGCACTCAGCCCTGTTAGGTTTGCACACTTATTACTCATCTTCTGTGCAATGGCCACGCCCGCATCCCCAGACACTCCCATCCAGGATACTGACTCAGGAGCCCCCCTCCCCAGCCAGGCACTAGTCTCACCAACAACTCCCACACAACTAGGTACTATCCTGACCCTTCCTACCCAAGATATCATTGCAAGTCAGGACCTACAACCTTTGCCTCCCACCCCTGCACTACCACCGAAAGAAACAACAAGCTTCACGCTAGACTCTCTAAACTTTATGAGCCGCCCCGAAGATTCCTCTCTGATTCCAAATGCGAAGCCAAAAGTTCCACCAAAGGCACCACTATCCCCACAACCAAGTCCAAACCTATCATTCATACAAACATCTTGGTAAAAACGGATGTACACTCCTACAAAGGAGCTCTCCTCAATACCAGATCATTGGTCGCACATGCCCTTGATATAGCAGACCTAATTATCAAAGATAAATTAGACTTTATTGCTCTAACTGAAACGTGGCTCCACAATGCAGCAGGCCCATCTCTAATGCTGGCCATCCCAGACGGCTACACTATATCTAGGCAGGACCGGGTAGGTAACCGGGCTGGTGGCATCGCCATCATATCTAAAGTAAGCTTAGCTCTCAGACTAGCCCCGACCCAAACTCTGCAATCGTGTGAATCCCTCACTGCCAAACTCCCCATAAATAATACCCAATCCCTCACTATCCACCTGATCTACAGACCACCAGGTCCACTCGGAACCTTCGAGGAAGATCTACACAACCTAATTTCTAACAATGCGAAAACCACTTCACAACTACTGCTACTAGGGGACCTTAACTTAGGGTTCAACGACCCAGCAGACATACATGCCTCCACCATAGCCAATACGATCTCATCACTCAGACTCTCACAAAAAGTCAACCTACCCACCCACCTGAAGGGTAGAACCCTAGACTGGGTTGCTGATGCTAATTGCTCAGCGGTCATCTCCGCCACCACACCACTACCCTGGACCGACCATTCGCTGGTCTCATTTAACCTACTGACCTCTAGATCACCTACCACAACCGTGTCACTGGCACCACCCTGCCTCACAAGAAACAAGAAAAATATCTCAATAGAAAAAATCATCCCAGCTATCCTTCCAACCCTAAACGCATTGCCAGACAATCTGGATTCCAACACACTAGTACACGAATATAATAAAATCATGTTAACTACCTTGGACAAAATTGCCCCACTCAAACTTCGCACCAGCAAGCCAAAAACCCATTTAAACAAATGGTACACACCCGAACTCAAAGCCCTCCACCTAAAAAAGCGAAAATGTGAAGCTGATTGGAAATTATGCCCCTCCAGTGAAAAGAAAGCCATCCTTGACACGATTTCTCGTCATTACAAAGCTGAAATCTGCTTAGCTAAACGGAATTCCTATAACATCCGCATTGCCAACTCCAACTCAAGTATGAAGGAGCTCTTTTCCATACTGAAGGAACTTGAGTCACCCATTGCCACACCCGACACCTGCACGAAGAACCAGACCTGGTGCACAGACATCCAACAAGCACTAGCAAATAAAATAAACACCCTACAAAATAAAATTCAACTAAAAAAAGACTCCCTAAACCTCACTAACCCTCCCACATCTCCGCCCAAAGCCTCACCAAGTACACACACTAACTCATTCACCTTCTCTAAAACCACCACCCTTGAGGTCGAGAAAATCATGCTCTCTCTTAAACCATCAAACTGTAAAGGCGATATCTGCCCTGCACACATAATAAAGGACGCAGCCAGAGACCTGTCGCCCTTTATCTCTAAACTTATAAACGCTTCTTTCTCCTCAGGCAGTATCCCTTCCAACCTAAAACAATCTTGGGTGCTCCCCCTCCTCAAAAAACAGACGCTTGATCCCCTCGTCCCCACCAACTACCGACCCATCACCACGGTACCCTTCCTACTGAAAATCTTGGACAAAGTTGCCTATGTCCAGATTGAAAAATACCTAGAACTACACAAGCTACTAGGCGCCAGACAATCAGGTTTCCGCCCATTACACGGCACGGAAACAGCCCTCATCGATCTGAAAACCCAAATTGATGATCTGAGGGACAAGGTGTCATGATCTCTGCTTCCAAAAGGTCAGGGTTTTCCCAACTCCCTTGGAAGCAGATCCATAACCCAGGTTCCGAGTGCCAACCAGTCCCAATTGGGACCTTTTGGACCCAGTCCTGGCACCAGTGGCACCAGGCTCATAAATATGCCCAGTCCCAGCGCTGGAGGCGCCGGGCTCATAATGCTTGGGTGGACTTACCTGTAGCAGACCATGCTGCTTACTTGCCTGCCAGTTGAGTCTCTGATCCTCTTCTGTTTGGAACTACTTTTCCTGTTGGGTGGGGCAGGAGCCACTCCCTAGATTCAGAACACTGGAACTCTTCTGGAAAGCAGGAACTCTTTTCTTAGGCGTGGCTGTGGAAGGAGACACCTAAGCACTACAGGAGGCTATTTAAACCACACCCGATGGATGAATCTTGCTTTGCGTTATTCTGCATCCTCAGCAGCAGAACGCTCATCGTGTCTTCTGCATCTGATCCTGGGCCTAAGGAAAAAGGCTTACCATTCTGAATCCAGTCTTCAGCAACACCTATCAAGACAAGAAAGAACAGGTTAGCATTACGGTCTTCAGTGACAGCTCTTCACTTACCTGGTCCATCGGCTGTCACCAACGCCTCGCGCTGCATTCCGGCATCTGAAAGACAAAGGCTTACCTACTCTTTGTGCGCTCCCGAGGTCTTCACACTGCATTCCGGCATCTGAAAGACAAAAGCTTACCAACTCTTCGCACGCTCCGGAGGCCTTCGGCGCTGCATCCCACATCTGAAAGACAAAACAAGGTGCGTTTAAAGACATTGGGGAACTTTAATACTCACGTGCCATTACTCCTTTCCACATCTAACCCAGTGGGTATTCCGGCACCCTGCAGCCGCCCCGAACTTGTACCTGCAAAATAAAAAGACAGTTAGAGCGCATCGTGAAGCAGGCAACAAGCGCTTACTTACGTGCTTCCAGGCGCTTCTATTCATCACACGGGCTCCATCTTCAACTCACTTCAGCCCGCCATCCGCCATCGCCGGAACCCTGCAAAACAAGAGACATCATTACTAAAGACTTTAAAGACATTAGAATTACTCGAAACTTACCGTTCGTGCAGTAAACGACGGACAGCAGTCCTCTGAAGTCAAGAGGCCTGCTCCCCTTATCCAGTGAAGAAACTGGTTACAGCACCCTGCCTCGAGGCAGATGGAGAGCACGGCGTTCACTTACCTAAGGTGAGAGCGTTAACCTTTGGGGTTCTACAGGAGAAGAGAAAGGGAAGAAGAGAGAGACATTCAATAACCCAGTTCATTAATCCCACATTTTCTATCTGCAGGGCTCATGCGTCTCCCCCACACTATACAACATCTTCACCAAACCCCTGTTCGACGATCTGGACCATCTGGGTGTCACCTACACTAACTATGCTGATGACACTCAGATTCTCCTCCCACTTTCATGGGATCACAGTAAGGACAGAGAGTTGGTGAATAGGGTATATCTCATCATTCAGGCATGGATGGCATCTCATGGTCTATGCCTGAATGATGACAAGACAGAGCTCATCATCTTAGGTACCCCTGCTAATATCAAGAAACTAGGCCTTGAATATGCCGAATTCAACATAGATGGCAATCTCATCAGAGTATCCAGGGAAGTAAAAACCCTTGGCTTTTATCTGGATGCCACTATGTCATTCACTAAACAGGTCAACTCACTAGCATCTACCACTGCGTACACGTGCAAATTAATAAGGGCAGGAAGACCATTCCTATCCAATGACAGCTGCCTGATCCTGGCAAGAGCACTCATACTATCTAGGCTTGATTATTGTAATGCCCTCTATAGCGGTGCTAACAAAGCCATTATCCACAGGCTTCAAATCTTACAAAACAATGCCTTGAGAGCTGCCCTCGGCATTAATAAGAGAGATCATATCTCAACCACCAGACACCAACAGAAATGGCTCTCCTCAGACAACAAAATCAAACTAAAGTTGGCCTCCCTAACCTATAAAGCCCTCAACAATGCCGCCCCCAGTTATCTGATGGACAAGGTAAAGAGAAAGTCCTCCATCCGACAAACAAGAACTACCAATTCCAACCGTCTGATAATTCCCAGATTCAAACTCTCCACCATTGGTGGGAACAGTTTCCTGGTGAAAGCTGCCACGCTCTGGAATTCTCTGCCACACAACCTAAGAGCTGACCAACCATATTTGCACTTTAGAAGACACCTCATCAGTCACCTTAACTCCAATAACCCTTGTATTTAGCTGCACTTTCTACACCTATGTATAGATAGTGATACTTTTGCTCGTAATTCTGCCCTCGCCTCTAACAGCCCTGCACACATCTGTACACTTACCTCCTGTATAGATATTGACTTTTTATGTTTGAAGATTTGTATACCTCTTATTCCTGTAATCCTGAATATTTTTTCAGGATTACCTGCCTCTAACAGCCCTGTACCTATCTGTATATTTACCCCTGCATAGATATTGACTTTGTATGCATGAAGATTTGTATATTTCTTATTCCTGCAATTCTGATTATTTTTATTACTACTTCAAAGTGTATATTTCTGCAACATAGTAAGCTTCGAATTATCTTTTGCCTGCGCCCTGTTGCCCCTGGGTAAGGTGCGCCATACAAATAAATAAACAAACAAACAAACAAACAAAACAATTACATTATTATTATTTTTATTATTATGATATTTACTGAGCGCGGATCTAGCTCCGGGAAGCAACAGAGCACCTTACAATCATTCGTGGGGGTAGGGGCACTGTGAGGGGAGCAGAGAAAAAAGGGAGCGGGGAGCTAACAACAGGCGAGGGGGGGGCAATTTGGCAGCTATGGATCTACAAGCAACCAGGGGAGGAAACAGTGGGAAGCAGATCACCCAGTCTGAGGTAGGGTGGGCAGTGGAGGGTGAGTGGAGCTAGGTGTTTGAGTGGAGAAATTCCTTGAAGAGGAGGGTCTAGAGCTCCTTCCTGAACTGTAGAAGCAAGGGGGCAAGCCTGATGTGGAAGGGGAGAAGGGTACAGAGCCTTGAGGCATAGGGCCTCATTACACGGAAGGCGGTAAACCATGGTGCTATTAGCACCATGGTTGCCGCCGGTACCATACCGGTACCAACATGGAGAAAAGGGGAATTACCACCCCATTCCAAGGTTGGCGGGGCGGTAATTCCCCCTTTCTCCATGGCCCTTCCCCATTCCCATTTTTGCCCCATAAGGCATAATGGGAATGGGGAAGGAGCTAATTACGGTACCGCAAATTACGGTACCGTAATTAGCACCAAGATCCCTTTGCGGGACCCAACTTTAACGGCTGGTCTACACCAGGCGTTAAGGTCGGGTCCCGCAAAGGGACCTCGTAGTAAGGCGGTAAGAGTTAACGGTCACGGTACCCTTACCGGTGACCGTTAACCCTTACCGCCTTCCGTGTAATGAGGCCCATAGACATAGAAAGGCCTGTCTTCTTGTTCTTTCCTTCCTGCATCAGCAGAATTTGTGCCTGCAAATGCCCTTGCTTCTGGTCGATCGTAGGTCTCCAGAGATGGCTTGGGGACTTCAGGGTGATAGCCTTGTAGATAAGGAAGCAGGATTTCAAGATAATACGGCTTGTAGCGGGAGCCAGTGCAGTTCGATGAGGGTGGTGGAGTGGTCCCAGTTGCAGAGTTCTTTAATGAGACATGCAACAGCATGCAGGAAACAGTTCAGGGGGGCCAGGGTAGTCACTGGAAAGCCTTCCAAAGGGTCATTGCCACAATCCAGGAGTGAAAGGACCAAGGATTGACAACGGATCAGAAGTTGTTTTCTTGGGTGACAAACTTGATTTTTCACAGTTAAGAAAGTTGATACCAAGCTGTTGATGTCTTTGCTATGTGCTGTTTAAAAGAGAGGTGTTTCTGTCGATCTTGAACCCAAGGGACTTAGCCCAGGTGGCCAGCTGCCGTGTGAAGGCATTGAGGTTAATAGCACAGAGCCAGGTCTGGATGTCAGGGTGTGTGGTGTTGTTGGTCAGTAGTAGGAATTCAGTCTTGGAGGGATGAGCTTCAGGTGAGCGCTGGACATCCACGACTAGATCAATGTGAGGCAGACAATGAGCCTGTCGATGTCTTCGATGGAGGATATCTTGAGGTGGACTTGTGTGTTATCTGTGTATTGGTGGATCTGGATGTTATGTGGAGCGAGGAGGGCTCAGAGTGGTTCCATCTAAAGATTTACGATCATGTGAGAGTGGATGGATCTTTGTAGGACTCCACAGGTAATGGGTAGAGTTGGTGATTTGGAAGAATCCATTTGTACGATCTGGTGGCAAATAGCAAGTTAGGATTTGAACCAGCTCAGGACTACCTCACTTATCTCCTTGCAGCAATGTAGATTGTTAGTGAGTGTCTGGTGGTCTACTGTGTCAAATATTGTTGAGGGGTTACGGAGAACCAGGAGGCAAGCATGGCAATCATCAAGGATTTTAAGGGCATCATTGATCACCTTGATGGTAGCCATTTTTTTGTGCTAAATATGATTCGAAAGCCAGATTGGTAGGACTCACGTTTTTTTTTTTTTTGGACAAGGGCATTTTCTTTTGCAAGGAGCTAGTCTGAAAGCAGAAATACTCTATAACATCACACAGTGATGCATTCACTATAGGGCGTCATTACTTGCCACAGCTCAAAGTTATCACAGGCAAGGAAAACTCGCGCTGATTAGAAACATCATCCTAGAGCTGGCATGCATAAGTAAATGATAACATTGCCTGCCATGTCCCACCATTCTAAACGAGTGCAGCAAAAATACTGCTTTACTTAAGCGTCATCACAGATAGTTATATATTGAGTGTTTCATTTTTATATTCTTTAATAAAAACTAACAATACCAAGCACAGACAAATAAAATACATACTCTAATAAAAAGACATATTCTAATAACAACAAAAGCAAGTAAAATGCAATGCAACACAAAAGTGGAAAAAAAACATCAATGCACCCAAGAGCATAAGTAACAACAGTAATAACATACCCACCTGTGTACCAAGCAACATGGAAACAAAAGAAGCTCTTAAAAACAACATTGCAGAGCTCCCTCCCTAACTTACACCGTTGCACCGGCTTCTACAAATTGGTCAACAATCAATATAGGAGAGGTTTCACTCGATGCTCTCTTTCTGCAACGCTTTATGAGACAGCCAATTGACACCAGGGTCCCTCTAAATACTGCCACAATATCGCTGTCAGAGTGCTAAAGCTCTCCCCGGGCAGTCCTAACCAATAATGATAATGGTGTGGCAACATGATTTACTGCACACCCTGCATTGTGTTATGGAACATGCGTGTTATGCTAATGACGTGCTTTGAGCAGTACTCTCGAATTTTTTCTGGGAAATGGGTGGGACAAGGTGGACAGGTGTCACTATATGCGTCTGTTTTAGTATGTTGACTCATTTTCGCTCAGAATCCCCTTTCCTGCTAAGAGGTCACCGAGAGATGGCCTGAGGGCAGGAGGAGAGCTGCACGCGATGGTGAGGGGTGGTGGTGGAGAGGGTGCAGGAGTAGCAGAAGAAGTCTGGCCCTACATCTCTGCAAATCCCGGGAACCAATCGCCTGCATCTCAGTGTTTCAGAGAGGGGGCGAGGCAGGCATTGCACAGCAGAGGAGCACCCACCTTTCCTGTTTGACAGGTTTGCATGGTATTGTGACCCCCTCCTCCTCCGACATAGTCCATGTCTTCAGAGCTTTTCGTGGACTATGGGAAGCGGCGAGGGGTTACAGTCAGTGGCATGATAGCTCTGAGTACTGTGTGCGCCTTGCCAGGTGGGGAGGCAAGGGGAGAAAGGTCCATAGGGCTAAGCCTCACGTATGTGCTGTTCACAGAGAGGTGGTCTGTTTAGGGAAGGAGAACAGGGAACGTTCCATTGGCTCGAGAAGACTGAGAGAGAATATTCCATAGTGTTGGGCTTCACCTAAGTAGTGTTCTGAGAGAACGTGTCATACGGGGGAGCCTTACATGAGTACTGCTCTTGGACAGCTTGGGGCACACACCAATTCACAAAGCGCAAAAGGCGCACATTGACATGACCTTTTTCCGCACACAAAAGGGGGTTTTGCTGCACATTTCAATGTGACACTCGTATCCTCATATGACAAAGAAAATTATTTACGGTTTAAGAAGGCATAAGTAGTGTTCTCACAGAGGGAAGGTCTGCTTAGAAAAGCTGGCAGGGAAAGTTCCCTACGGTTTAAGAAGGCATAAGTAGTGTTCTCCCACACAAGGGAAGGTCTGCTTAGAAAGGCTGACAAAGAAAGTTCTCTACAGTTTAAGAAGGCATGTGTAGTGTTCTCACAGAAGGAAGGTCTGCTTAGAAAGGCTGGCAGGGAATGTTTCCTACGGTTTAAGAAGGCATAAGTAGTGTTCTCACACAGGGAAGGTCTGCTTAGAAAGGCTAGTAGGGAAGGTTCCCTACAGTTTAAGAAGGCATAAGTAGTGTTCTCCCACACAGGGACGGTCTGCTTAGTACGGCTGGCAGGGAAAATTTCCTATGGTTTAAGAGGGCATAAGTAGTGTCTCACACAGGGAAGGTCTGCTTAGAAACGCTGGCAGGGAAATTTTCCTACGGTTTAAGAAGGCATAAGTAGTGTTCTCACAGGGTGAAGGTATGCTTAGAAAGGCTGGCAGGCAAAGTTCCCTACGGCTTAAGAAGGCATAAGTAGTGTTCTCACAGGGTGAAGGTATGCTTAGAAAGGCTGGCAGGCAAAGTTCCCTACGGCTTAAGAAGGCATAAGTAGTGTTCTCACACAGGGAAGGTCTGCTTAGGAAGGCTGGCAGGGACAGTTCCCTACGGTTTAAGAAGGCATAAGTAGTGTTCTCACACAGGGAAGGTGTGCTTAGAAAGGCCAGCAGGGAAAGTTCCCTACGGTTTAAGAAGGCATAACCATCTTTGTCCGTCTGGAAAGATGGATAAAATGTTTAGGAGATTATAATCTATTTTTTGAAAATATGATTGCATATTATTTTTTTTAGTGACATACCCGTGTTGAATTGTGCAATATATCATTTTGTTTTGTTGTTCATGGAAAAATATTATTAGAACATGTTAGTACTACTGCGGATCCCCTTAAGTAGGCTGATGGAGCAGTGTTGGATGTTGTGTACTACTGAGGTCCTTTGAACT
This sequence comes from Ambystoma mexicanum, assembly GCF_040938575.1. NCBI lineage: Eukaryota > Metazoa > Chordata > Amphibia > Caudata > Ambystomatidae > Ambystoma > Ambystoma mexicanum. The sequence goes on along the minus strand of NC_090932.1, from coordinate 1,132,824,779 downwards.
CAGCCCTGTGCTTGATTGACAGCCACTGCAGTGCTTTGCATGATGGGGTGATGGATGCAATTGGTCGAATTTGCCCTAGGATGATGTGGACGCCATAGTTTTGAGCTCTTTGGAGCCTGGCCATCGCCTTGGCTGGTAGGGTGGGAGAGAGCTTCCTAAAGGCTGCTGAAATGATCCCTGTGAAATCTGGCTCCGGAGGCGATGGGTTGAGGCGGCACCAGAAGTGGGAGCCTCCCAGAGAAGTAGTAAAGGTGGAGGAATGTACTGTGGTCAACATTATTGATCTGTGGTGCGAAGGATAGCCTGACGTGGGAAGGTATCAGATAATATTATCCCCACCAATAATATCGCATATATATGGTTGCCAGGAACCACCATATGCAATATTATAGGTGGGGATCATTTTGGGGTAAATGGGAGCGGGGGTTGCGGGGCTGTCCTTCGCTCCTTTTAAAATAATATGGGGGTTGTCCCCCGCAGATTCAATAGGTTAATATTGCCTCAAAAATATGACAACATTCTTGTATGGCGATACTTTTATTTATTTTATTTATTTATATATATATATATTTGTATCACGCAAAAGCTCGCAAGCATCAGGGTGCGACAGGTACACGAAGACAAAGAAGGCACAGGACTAAAACAAAAAGAAGAAGGATAGGTTCAAGAGAGTATCAGGCGGTATAGAGTCATTTTACCTGAAAAGGGTGGTTTTCAGCTGTTTTTTGGATGAGTCGAGGTTGCTTTCTAGCCGAATATTGTAGGGTAGCTCATTCGAAAGAGAGATGGCTTTGGTGGGAAAAGCCCTACCTAGGCCTCTGGCTTTTGTTCTGACGTGAACGGATTCAAGTAGACCTTGCAGGGGGGATATTAACACATGGAACCCGTGGGAGGTGATTTCTCAGTGTAGGGACTTGGGGAAGGGAGTAAGTGGTAGGGACTTGGGGAAGGGAGTAAGTGGTAGGTCCTTTGACATCAGAGTGATGGTGGATTGTTAAAAAAGGAGGGATGTCCATTTTAGAGGCAATGAGACAGAATCATTTTAGCCGCATTGAGTGGAGGACATGAGTGAGGCAGACCATGGCTTTGTTGTGGTCTCTTGCTGAAGGCCTATTGCAGAATATATATCTTGTGTTGTGCAATATTTTTTCTTTTTTTCTTTTCCCCCCAAATCTTGATCCTGGGTGACTCAAGGTTGATTATGTGGATTTCTTCCCAGACTCTAAGTGGTTGTGCTCTGTGTTGTCATGCCTAATATTAATAGAAACTAGCATTTACAAAGCCAACGGGTTTGGCTTTGCTAAACTAAACCCTTTTGGTTGCACATACCTCTTCTCAGCCTATAGAAGAAAGGTCCGTAGAGGTGGTACGCATGGACCTGCACTCTCCTACTCATACTCGCCTGCCTGGTGCATTTCTGCTGTCCACTGTGTGGTGCCTATCACCTCCCATTCATCTTTAGAAATATCCCTGTCTACCTCTATTTGGTGCTAAAGGGCTAACCTCAAGTCAAAACTAATGAGGATCCTCAAATGCCACCTATGAACCAAACCTAATGTTTCTGCAAAAGCGCCCTATGGGAGTCAAAATAACATAGCCTCAGCAGGTAGATATAAACCAAAACTAAAATTGATGCTAAGGCACCACCTGTGAGCGGAAAATATGCATCCGCACTAGGTGATGCTGAAGCACAATCTATGAGCTAAAACTAATGGCAGAGCTAGAGAGATGGCTGACCAAAAACCTTTGGTATTACCACTGTTGAGCTACAATGACTGGTGGACCGGCAACCCTCCTCAGACATTTACACAGCAGAGCGCCATTACCACCAGCTTCCTTTCTGCAAAAATATATAGAAGGAGAGGACTCTAAAGTATTCTTCCAGACTTTTGAAACAACCCTCTCATGTTTGGGCTGATTCGACTCCCGGGAGGCAGAGGTAGAGCCATGTCAAGGCACCAACGAGCGCTTCCAAGATTGCGGGCACACTCATCGGCAGGCAGCCCGGAGGCTTTGCCCAGGGTGTTTGCAACCCTCCCTATCCATCCTGGCTGAGATTCCTACAGGTGTAATCTGTTGTGGCATCCATGAGCCCACTTAGCAGACCCGGCGGATACTGGAGAAAGCACGCTTTCCCTGCTGCAGCAGCCCGACGACACGCTGAGGGAGACACGAGTGTGGGGGGTCGACAAGCACTTCTGAGCACTTCTGGGCCTTACTGAGGACATCTGCTGCTGGCTCTGGCCTCCACCGGACTAGCACGATTGGAGTCACTCTTGATCCGGCTGGGATCGAGGCGACCTGGTGAGTCAGATGGCCTCTCCCTCCTGACACTGGCAGCTGAATGCCTGCACCTGGGTTTACCGTGGTGAAAGAAGTTCCTTAATCGTTTTTGGGGCAGTAGTGAGGATACCCTGGAGTTTCTAGTGGTGGGGACATTCGCTGATGGTCCCTAGTGGAGGTGGGTGCTCCTGCATGGAGCGAAGCAATGAAAACGACGTCACAGAGTTGGAGGAGAAATAACTGGCAGCTGCCGCTCAATGGCATATCTATTGACCCCTTGGAGCTACATAACTATAGCTGCGTGAGATGTGGCGGCCCCCTGGTAGGCTGGGGGTGTGAGACACTCCTACGACCTTTAATCCTACTCCATAGACTGCGGCTCATCATGGTGTACCATTGATCCTGGTATGGGACCCCACACTATACCACTGAGGTCACGCATGGTCCATCAAGTCAGGAACCTAGGCATTGATCTCTTTGCACTAACCTGAAGGGGAACCATTGACTCTATTACGGCTCCCCTTGATCATGCATGCTGTATGACGGTACACTAATGAGTCTGGCATAATACTTTGCTGCTGTTCGCTACATACAGTTCTGCAATGGTGCCCTGGATTCTGGAACAACACCCTACAAGGCATTACTGATCCTATACGCCACTAATGCAGGGGCCTGGTATTGCATCCTGCCCCCAGGGGATCTGACGGCCCTCTTGGTTCTTGCATCCAAGACCTTCCGCTTGGCTCTCACCACTGGGTGGACTTCCCTCTGGTGCTGCTGACTCATCTGTTCTTACCTTGCTGATAGTCACCTGTTCCCCAGCTGTCGTCTTCTGCCTCTGTTGCTGGAGCTGCGCAATACCCCGCTCGGTGACATGGGAGATGTTGATCACCTGTATCGTCTGCATCTGTCTTGCTGCTAGGCTGCCTGGCGAGTTTATCATGCTTGTGCAGTCTCTGTCTCTCTCTCCCCCCTTCCCATCCCTCTGCCCTCTCCCTCCATGGTGCTCTCCATTGCCCCTATTTACTCTATTACGCTATCACCTATCCTACCTCTCTTTCGAATCCTAGAAGGATAATGTTCAAGAAGGATCTCCTGGTCTCTAATGCAGGCCTGTGCATCACTGACACCTATGTCAACACTTCTTTCAGGCAGACTGTCACAGACATCCTCTTTGTCGCTCCCTATCCGGACCTATGGACTACCTACATGGTCTCTGTCCTCTCCCCTTACTCTTGGTCGCCCATTAATGGTGCCACCAGATGGGAAGTACTCTTGGCATACTTCTCATCCTCTAGGTGTATCATTAATGTCTATCAGAATGGCACTGTCATGACCCACAGCTCTCAGCCCAACCTCCTCCTTCTTGATAGTCGTCTTCTGCCTCTCATCAACTTCCTCCCTTCTTCTGCCTCTCCTCTGTCTACCAACCACTTTCCCCCTTCCACTTCACTTGCCATCGTACAACATTCCTGTACCCCTCCTCAGAAGACCTTCAAAGGTGGCATTCAACTTCATTTAGCTACCCCCAACTCTCGTTCTGCTGTTAAACACTCCTCAGATATTTGTCTCCTTCTTGAAGACTTTGACCTTGATGTTCTCGCTCTTACTGAGACGTGGTTCACCGCCAGCTTTGTCACTGCTTTTGACCAACTCCTCCCTAAGGGCTACATGATCCTCTCCAAGCCCAGGCCTAGCCGGTCTGGAGGTGGAGTGGCCTTTGATCTTCCCTGAATGGGTCTCTGCTACTATCATTCCCACCAAGACCTATTCTTCCTTTGAATGTTGTGTCTGCCGGCTTGATGTCTCTACGATCCTCTCATTGGCATTCACCACCATCTACAGGACCCCTGTTCCAGTCTGTCTCTTCCTCTCAGCGTGGGCTGACCTCTCCTCTTCTCTTCTTGCCTGCACCTCCAAACATCTCCTCCTTGGAGACTTCAATATTCACCTTGACGCTGCTGATCTGGCCACTGCACTCTTCCACAGCCTCTGTGACTTTCTTTCCCTCACCATTCACCCCTCCCATCCGACGCACTCTGCAGGACCTACCGTTGATGCTCTCATCTCAGCGACATCCCCATCTCCAACCCTCTCACTACGCCTCTCTCCTGGTCTGACCATATTCTCCTGTTCTCTCACTTGGACCCCTTAGGTCCCTCGGCTTAGCCTCTACCTGCATTTCCAGCCTCCTTCTCTGTCATTCGACCAATGAAGCGAGTGTCAGCTGCTGCTTTTGCCACCACTTTCATTCCCCCTCACACTTCTACCATGGACTCCCACACTGACTCTGCCCTTGCCATCTCTCTATCACCAACACCCTGGACATCCTTGTTCCTGTAATGAGGAACCGCATGAAGCATGCCTCCAAGCACAACACCTGGTATGATTCCGACTTTAGCTCTCTGAAATGCAAGTGCAGAGTTGTTGACCGGAATTGGCTGACATCTGGCACATCCTCTGACAGACTGCTCCAAAGGCAATACAGACTCTCCCTCTGCTCCAAGGAGAGGGCCCATATCCAAGCCTGCATCACTTGGGCCACTAACAACACAGGCACATTGTTTAAAATCTGTAAGGAACTCACCATTCATATTGCCATCCCTAACCCTCTGTACGTCATTGGCCTCCCACTTCTTAACCAAAACTCAGGACATCCTAGCCTCACTCTCCTCTACTCCCCTCGCTCCTCCCTCCCCTGCTCTCAGGCTTCCCTTGGCTCCCCTCTCTGCTTCCCTCCTACTCTGCTCTTTCTCGCCCATAGCACTGGATGAGGTTTCTAGGCAAGCCCTCTCTATGAAAGTCACCTGCAAACAGGTGCTCCCTGCTCCTCCAGAACAATCAAGGACAACATTGCCTTCTTTGCACCAGCCTTGGCCGATTTCTGTAATCACTCCTTTGCCACCGACTCCTTCCCGCTACACCTCAAGCACTCCCTTGGGCATCCTCCTCTCAAGAAGCCCTCTGCCGCCCCCTCCAGCCCTGCTAACTACTGCCCTATCTCCACCAACCCCTTCCTGGGCAAACTCCTGGAGAAGCTGGTCATCTCTCAACTGATCCAACACACTGAATCTGTTGGTTGTCTCAACGACCACCAGTCTGGCCTCAGAGCAGCCAGAGGCACGGAAACTGTTCTACTGAACACCTGTAAAGACTTGCTCTCAAATCTCGACTCCAACTCTCCATCCGTTCTTACCCTCCTGGATCTTTCCTCTGCCTTTGACACGGTTAATCATGCAACCCTGACTAATCGGCTCCATGACACCATTGGCATCACGGGCCTGGCACTTTACTGGTGGACCTCATTCCTCTGCGACCATCCTCCCCAGGTTCAACTGGCCCTTCATTTTCTCCCCTATCGCACTCTCCACCTGCAGCACCCCTCAAGGCTCTATCCTCTTGCCGTGGCTCTTCAACATCTACCTCACCCCTCTGGCCCATCAGATCTCCTCCTTCTCTCCTTCTGGTGGTACGCAGACAATGTGAAGCTCTCCTTCAAGCTACCCTCTACTGCCTCATCTTAATCCTCTCTCATCCCTGACTGTCTGACTGCTATTTAGGCTTGGTGTGCTGCCAATTATATGTGCCTTAATGCCAGTAAGACTGAGATTCTTCTCAGTGGGATCCTTGCTCCCTCCTTCCTTCCTGCCTTCTGGCTGCCATCTATGGATCCCCTTCCTTCACCCTTTTGTGAGGCAAAAAACCTTTGCGTCATCTTTGACTCCTCTCCTTTTTTCCTCACACCGCAGACCTTGCCAAGAAGGCCAACTACTAGCTGCAACTACTCAGAGGCATTCTCCCTTTCCTCACCGTCCCCCAGAAGCTGAATATCTCCAAAGCTCTGGTCCTCTCTAGGCTGTAATACTGCAACAGCCTCTTCCTCAATCTTTCTTTATCTTACCTTTGCCCCCTTTAACTAATCCAGAATCAGACTGCAAGACTTATCCTTGGCCTCAAGCCTAGGGACCGCACCTCTCCAGCCCTAAAATCTCTCCACTGGCTCCCGGTTGCTGCTAGGATCAAATTCTCCACTGGCTCCCAGTTGCTGCTAGGATCAAATTCAAGACCCTCTGCATCAGCCACAAGGCTTTCTGGGGCCTGGGACCCTGCTACATTCAACTCTCTCCCCCTAAATACCTCCCTGCTAGAGACCTTTGGTCTTCTAACTCCAACTCTCTGAAGATCAGATGCTTTGCTAAGCAGAGAGTGGTGGATAGATCTCTCTCCTCCGCAGGGGCCTCCCTGTCCCTCTCAGGCTTGAGCTGGATCTCCTTAAGTTACGGAAGCTACTAAAGACCCTCCTTTTCTCTTCTTCCTTCCTTCTCCCCTCCCCTTCTAAAAACCCCTGTCTGCCACTGTGACTTGCTGCCTGGTTCCCTCTGAGTTCTACAGGGCACCATGCCCCCCCTTCCAGTCCACCCCCCTCCTCACACTTAGCATGAGGACCCTACCTCCCTCCCCCAACCCCTTAGCACGTGCCTAGCCCCTGTTGCCCTTCCCCCTCTTTTAGGGAGATTTATCATTATTGTGCTTCATCCCCTCTCCTACTGAGACCCCCAGCACTTTTTGCTGGACTTCTTCTTTTAATCCTGAATGAGTGGAGCCTTTTTCCACTCATTCATTCCTGTGGGCTCTGTCTTTTGGAACTCTATTCTTTGTAACCTACCTGTATTATGGAGTCTGTCTGCTCCATAGCTCTTAAAGGCATCTGTGTTTTACTACTGCAGCACACAACTCCTTATGGGCAGTGTTGCTGGGGATCCCTAGGGTCCTCCTTTAAGATTATTTTTCTTTATGTTTAAGTAACTACAGTTCTAAAGGGTAGAGAGATACTTAATGTCTCTCCCAAAACTCTATAGACTGAGGGATTGGCATACACCACCTTCAGGGGAGTGCTAAAGGGATACTTAATATCCCCCTTCTCTCTGCTCCTGTGACTTTTTAGTCACATAGAGAATAACCTAGTTAAGGGTGGTGGCAGTGGACGTGTTCTACCAACTATTGGTAGTGTACAATAGGGGCTCCTAACTACCAACTTGGGGCCTCCCTTATTTTTTTTCCCATTACTACATTGGTTGTTCATTGTTCGCCCTTCTTCTACCGTTCTGGGAGAGGGAGGTCTGTGTTGTGTGTTTTGCCTTTGGCAGGAACAAGTAGGTATCTCGGCCTAGGCTCTAGAGTGTCTGGGCATGCAGGAAGTGGGGAAAGTGTCTTCCACTCCCCTGTCCTTTGTCTGCCAATGTGCCTGAATAGGTCCAGCACCCACAGGGGGTCTGGTGTCCTGATTGGACAGTCAAAAACCCCTTTCTGTGAAATACAGAGAGAGATTGCAGAGGAGTATGTGCTCAACGGTATAAAAGGTGAAGCTTCTGGAGTGTAAAGCAAGTCGGCCAGAGGATACAGAAGTAACGGAAGAATAAGACGACCAGAGATGCCTGCAGACCCTTTGCAAGACCGTGAAATGGCCACTGCTGTCCTGACCCCCTATTCTATGCAAAAAAGGACGACTCCCTCCCTTTGGCTGATGGGAACAACCAGACCCAAGACAGACTTTGATTTGAGCCATCTCCCAAGGCCCTATGAGCTTCCAGAGCTGCAGAACCCCAATACTAGGAGACCGGCTGCCTTTTTCGAGTGCATCATCGTGGAAAGGTCAAATCCATCGAAATCTGTGCTGAGCCCATAAGGACACTCCAGAGATCTGATTCAACTCACCCAGACCCCCTCACCAGAGTTGGGACTGCAGGAAGCAAAGAAGATTGACCAGGCAATCTGTGTCCTTTGTTGGTGCTGCTGATAAGGCACTAAAACCACAGAGTGAACCAGGAAGTTGCTGAAAGTTGTGCTACAGGTCCTCCGTCGAGAATGCTGCTGAGAGACACTGTCAATTATCCTGCCTTTGGTCACCATACCAACAAATCCGGAGGTCGGGTCCAGAGTTGCCACATCACGTAGGAGCAAACACTTTCTTCAAACCAAATGTACTGTGGGGAAAAAGGTATTGTTTACCTGATTCCAAGAAGTCACTCCAGAGCATTGGAGTGCACGTAGAGGTGTCTAGGGTCCCCTTCTGGAGTCCCTTTATAGGTCGCCTTTGTTAGTTGCTAACTTGCTGCTCCAATAACCTTAGACACTAGAAGAAATCCACAGGAACTCTTCATTATTTGCTGTTTGTCAAGACTTCAAGCCCTCTCCCAACTGCCTTTAGCTAGGGTTGCGTTTTTGGACTTAGAAGACTTGCCAGGCGAAGAAACCATCTCTAGAACCTTGAACTAACTTCATGTTGCACCAACCATTTATTTTCCTCCCTTTCAAAGACTTTCCTACATATGTTTGCAGAGTAAATGCATTACTGTATTACTTGTTGAAAACCGCATGAGTGCGCAATTACCGATAATAATACCTTGTCTTTTCCCTTTCTAACGTTGCTACAAATGTAACTGCAAACAAACACAAAATTGAAAGTGCCGTTTGAAATGTATTATCTAGTATTCCTAAGTGTTCTACCATAAACATCTGAAGTATTTAAAGTTATTCTGGTGTAAATATAATAAATATATATTGTTTATATAACTATATGTGTAAGTGCTTCTTTGTTGTGCCTGTCTAGCTAAGATTCAGAGTACTTACCTACAGCTCACATCTTCCTCTTAAGATAAGCCTGACTGCTCTGCCAAACTACCAAGGTCCTGAGCTAGTACAGACTTATACTAAAAGTTGGGGATCTACAAACCACTGGGATAGCTTACTAAAGTCTTACTGACAGTAGGACATTAGGAAAACTCCTCTGGCACTGATGTTCCAGCTGGTGGGATTTGTGTAGGTTGGGTTATACTGATTTCTGGTTGTATTGAACACAAATAATCCATCCTCCAGGTCATTATACTATTAAGTACAAAAACGATGTCCTCTATGGAAAACTATAAGGCAGAAGCTTTTATGTCTCTTGAAATGTGTAAAGATAAATGTCTTAGTACAAAAGGAAAAAGGTTGAGTTAATCCAAAACTTGTTGGATTACCAAACTGTAAGTATGCATGTAACCCCTGCTTCCAGAATAGATCTAGAAGAAAATGATGGTCAAAGTTAAACCCTTAGTCCTCAACTTCCAGTTAATGACGTAGAAGATTAAATGGATAAAGGTATGACTATTAATCCACATGCCAATCCTCTGACCTCAACCCTACTGTATCTAACATGTCAGATGACCTGGTTCTAGAATTAGAAAAAATTAACATGCAGCTTGAATTCAGGAAACTGGAAATACAGTCGAGATGAGAGACAAAGACATGAGGAAGGAACTGCAACTCAGGAAAAAAGAGATACAGCATGAACTAAAGATGAACACTTCAGAAGCAGGAAGCCTCGTCTCCTCAAAGGTTTGGTGAGTTTGCATGATGTGAAAACTAATATTCTTGATTGGCTGAGTACATTTCAGTTTACATGCAAAGTACAAGATATGTGTGAAAGTGAGTTTGTTCCATGGGTAATCTCTAGGCTGCCCCGGAATGGTTGTGATGGAGTTGAATGATGTTGATAGTCAAGATTACCAGTTGGTAAAAATTGCTCTGATAGCCAGGTTTGGGAAGACTCCTTCCCAATACCTAAAAAGGTTTAGGGACCACCAGAAGAGAGATGGTAACTTGTGGGTCACTTGGGTGTGTGAAGGCCTGAAAAACATAGATGGGTGGATTAAGAGCTACATGGTGAGTTCTTATGAAGGCGTGGGGTGTCTCTTCATGCTGGAAAGTATTTGTGATGCCTCTTCCCCAGAGCTGAGACAGCACCTTGATGACTCTAAAGAACTGGACCCCAAGAAGCTAGCAGTGGCTGCTGACTTGTGGGTGGCCAATAGGACTGCTCATAAGGATTCTGGGACTCCTCACAAGAAAGAGGAACGGACAAATCACAAAAAGGATGAGAAGGATAATTCAGAAAATCCCCCACCAAAAGAGGGCCACAAACATAACAAAGGTAAATAGCCCCCTAAACAACCTTATTGGGTTTGTGAAACCTCTGGGCTCGAACCAGAGGGAGGTTATCAGAAACCCCCATTCTAAAAGACATTTGGAAAATGTGTTCATTGTGGGTCTGGTGACCATGTGAAAGGAGATCCCAGATGTAAGGGTAAACCTTCTGGGATCCTCTCTGTCAGCTTAGCATTCACATATGATGTGGATATTCCAATGGCAGGGGCTAGCTTTCACCCTCAAGCTGAAGAACCCATTTGTGTTCAGGCTAGGGTTTCTGTATTATTTCTGGGACTGTGGGAACAACAGAACATTGAGGTTTATAATCCCATCCTGATAATACTAAAGAATATTATAAATACAGTGTACTTATAAATGGCCAGGACACCCCTGCCATTAGAGACACTGGGGCCAGTATAACTGCATTAGAGGAACGTTTCTTTCAACCTGAGGAAGTTGCTATGGCTCCCAAAAGGCTTACCAAGTTAGCTGGAGGCCCGCTCAAATGTGCCCAGTATTGCCAGCTATCATTAAATGTAATGAGATGACTGTAAACATTCCTGTAAGTGTTCAGTCAGAGGTACCAAGAAGGGTACTGTTGGGCAATGATTTGAAGTCCTTAAGTGTAGTCTCCAGCACACCAGAAAACCCCTCTAAGAAGAGAAGGGAATTGACAAGGGAAGCCAGAGTGACAACCTTAAAGGATCTTACAAATGAGACCAAGGGAACACCCAGAGTCTCACAAGGAAAGAAGGGCCCCAAGCCCAAAACATCCACAAGGAAAAAGATTCCTGTAGGAAACCTAGAGGTCACCCCTTTGACCCCACCAAAAGCTGAGGCTGAGTTGGTGCAAGAGGAATCCCCTGAAGAACCTTCTACTGATGAGTCAGAGGAGGAGGAGATTCAACCCTGTCTAGAATATCTGGATCCAAGAGACCGTGCTGAGCTGCAGAATTTGCTGGCAGAAGGTGGACCCTCAAGGGCAGACTTCAGTAGGGGACACAGAGAGTATTCCTCTCTAGAGGACTGCATCAGCAGGCCGCTTCCCAAAGTGAAGGGCAAGACCATGGGAAGCACAGGCTAAACTGGGAAGATGGACTTGTATACAGTGAGCCTATGGAGACTGTTCAGGAGACCTCCGGAGACTGGTGGTTCCCCAGGAATTGAGACCCACATTCCTACAATAAGCACATGAAGCCCCCCTGGCTGGTCACTTAAGCTCTAAGAGGACCAAGGAGAGGATGTCACTGTAAATATATTGGCCCAACATGGGTGCAAACATAGAGCAACACTAGGAGTTGTCACACCTGCCAGTTACCTGGTAAGAATGGAGTCAAGAACATGGCACCTTTAGTGCCCCTCCCAATTGTGGAAGTTCTTTTTCAGAGGGTGGGGGATTGACATTGTTGGTCCCCTAGATCCTCCCACATCTTCAGGCAAATGGTTTATATTGGTTGTGGTGGACACTGCCACCAAGTACCCTGAAGCAATTCCAATGATATCTGTTACTGCTCAGGCAGCGGCTAAGGCCCTACTTGGTATTTTTACCCAAGTAGGATTTCCTAAGGAGGTTGTATCCAACAGGGGGTCATATTTTATGTCCCACTACATGCAGGCCATGTGAAAAACCTGTGGGGCCATCTACAAGTTATCAACTGCCTACCACCCTCAGACAGATGGGCAGCTAGAGAGGTTTAATAGAACCATGGAGAGCATGATTGGAGCTCTGGGTGAACCACTTAGAAGAAAGTGGGACCATCTTCTGCCATGCCTTCTATTTGTCTACAGAGAAGTTCCTCAAGCTGGAGTGGGTTTTAGCCTCATTGAGTTACTTTATGGTCATCCAGTCAGAGGCCCTTTTGCCCTGATTAAGGAGGGTCTGGAGAGTGCTCCTTTCCTCAAGCCAGTACGGATTACTGACTATGTGCTTTGCCTCAGACAGAGGATGCACTTATGATGACAGAGGCTATTGGGAATTTGAAAGCTGGTCAAGCTCTAGTTAAGCAATGGCACGACCAGAAGGCAAACACAGTGGAGTTTACTCCAGACCAACACGTTCTCATAATGGTCCCAGTAAGACAGAGGGTCTTACAGGACAAATGAACAGGACCCTTCAAAGTTGTGGGAAAACCTGGAGAGGTCAATTATTTGGTAGAGGTGGGCAACCCCAAGGAGGCCCCAAGGGTCTTTCATGGCAAACGACAGAAGGCTTATGTTTACAGACCAGAGATAGGAGCTTTGCTCTTAGTTTCTGATCAAGAAGAAGACGAGAGTTACCCTCTCCCAGATTTTTTAAGGGGACACCCATCTGATGGGTCATTAGAAGGGATAAAACTCACTACTAATCTGGCAATGTAGCAACAGCGGGAGTGCCAAGCTTTGTTGACTCACTTTGCCCCTCTGTTCTCATTTACACCAGGCTTGACCCCTTGGGGCCAGCATGACATTGACACTGGTGATAGTGTACCTGTTAAAAGCAGGGGCTACAGGGTGTCAGATAATGTGAGGAATCACATAAAAGAAGAAGTCAATATGATGCTTGATCTGGGGGTGATTGAACATTCCACAAGTCCATGGGCTAGCCCAGTTGTGTTAATACCAAAGGCAGTGACTAAGGAACTTAGATTATGTGTGGACTACAAGGTATTAAATACAGTCACCAAGACTGATGCCCATCCCTTACCAAGGATGGATGAACTAGTGGATAAGCTGGGCTCAGCGCAATTCCTCAGTACTTTGGACCTGACAAGTAGTTATTGGCAGATTGCCTTGACTGACCTGTCAAGGAGAAGACAGCATTCTCAATTCCAGAAGGCTTGTACCAGTTTAAGGTCATGCCCTTCGGCAAAAAGAATGCACCTGCCGCATTCCAGAGAATGGTTAACCATGTTCTGAATGGGTTAGAGGACTTCTACATGGCATACTTGGATGGCATAGCAGTGTTCAGCCCTACCTGGGAAGAACATCTTGCCCACTTGGGACATATGTTGCAGGCCCTTAAAGAGGCCAATCTGAGCATCAAAGCAATTAAATGCCAAGTTGGTCAGTGTAACGTGGTCTACCTTGGTCATAAGGTAGGAGGACGGGAAATCAAGCCTTTACCCAGAAACGTACAGGCTGTACAAGACTGAGCCACCAAAAGTACTCAAAGTCAAGCCTTCTTAGGACTTTTTGGTTATTACAGGAACTTCATTGAGAGCTATGGGACCATAGCATCTCCCCTGAATACCATATCTTCTCGCAAGTACCCTAAAAAGGTCAAGTGGAATGAAGACTGAAAAAGCCTTCCAGGGACTGAAAGATGCCCTCTGTAAAGCTCCAGGCTGAGAGCTCCAGATTACACTCAGGCCTTCCTAGTCCAAACTGATGCTTCCAACACAGGGATAGGAGCAGTCTTGAGCCAATTCAATAGCAAAGGCAGGTAGCACCTCATCTGCTTTATCAGTAGAAAATTAAAAGATAGGGAGACAAGGTGGGTAACAATGAATGTGAATGTTTTTCTATTGTGTGGGCCCTGAAGAAATTCAGACGATACCTCTATGGAACTACCTTCATGATTCAAACTGACCACCAACCCTTAAGGTCGGTGGCTGATGCAGATGAAAGGAGAAAACCCAAAACTGCTCAGGTGGTCCATAAGCCTACAAGGCTTCGACTTCACTATTGAGCACAGGTCAGGTACCCATCATATGAATGCTGATGGTCTCTCCAGAAAGTATGACCGACTGGATCAAGAGAGCCATCCAGGAGTGGATTAGATCCTCCTTTTCCTAGTTTGGGGGGCACGAGTGTTAGGGAGATTTATCATTATTGTGCTTCATCCCCTCTCCTAGTGAGACCCCCAGCACTTTTGCTGGACTTCTGGACCTTTTTCTTTTAATCCTGAATGAGTGGAGCTTTTTTCCACTCATTCATTCCTGTGGGCTCTGTCTTTTGGAACTCTATTCTTTGTAACCTACCTGTATTATGGAGTCTCTCTGCTCCATAGCTCTTAAAGGCATCTGTGTTTTACTACTGCAGCACACAGCTACTTATGGGCAGTGTTGCTGGGGACCCCTAGGGTCCTCCTTTAAGATTGTTTTTCTATATCCTTAAGTAACTACAGTTCCTAAGGGTAGAGAGATACTTAGTGTCTCTCCCAGAACTCTATAGACTGAGAGATTAGCACACCCCACCTTCAGTGGACTGAAAAGGAGATAGTATCCCCCTTTTCTCTGCTCCTCTGACTTTTTAGTCACATAGACAATCGCCTAGTTATGGGTGGTGGCAGTGAACGTGTTCTACACAACTATTGCCGGTCCGATAGCACAATGAGTAGAGTGCTCGCTTTGACATCTGTGCAGAGCCTGCTGACGCAGGTTTGAATCCCGGCAGGGCCAAACTCAGCCTTTCATCCTTCCGAGGTGGATAAATGAGCACCACACACCGTGGGTAATAATAAGCAGCGCTCAGATACCTGAGGGTTCCTAGCGCTATATAAATGCTGAATTATTATTGTGTATTTTTTATATCGCAAGCTCGTTAGTGCACGATAGGGGCACCGAAGTACCAACTTGCGGCCTCCCTTCTTTTTTCACCATTGGTAGCATGGTTGTTCTTTGTTAGCCCTTCTTCTAACATTCTGGGAGAGGGAGGTCTCTGTGTGTGTTTTTCCTTTGGCGGGAACCAGTAGGTATCCCCGACCAAGGCTCCAGAGTGCCTGGGCAGGCAGGACGTGGGGGAGGCGTCTTCCAGACCCCTGTCCTTTGTCTGCCAGAATGCCTGAATAGATTCAAATCCCACAGGGAGTCTGGCTGTCCTGATTGGACAGCTAAATGCCCCTTTCTGTAAAATTCTGAGAGAGATTGCAGAGGAGTGCATGATTATGATTATGATTGAGTGTGTGCTGGAATTATATAAAAGGTGAGGCTTCTGGAGTGTAAAACAAGTCAACCACAGGAAACAGAAGTAACTGAAGAAGAAGACGACCAGAGACGCCTGCAGACCCTTCGCAAGACCAGGAAGCGACCACTGCTGTCCTGACCCCATTTTCTATGTGACAGAGGAGCTCCGAAGAGGATGACTCCTTCCGATTGGCTGATGGAAACAACCAGTCCCAAGATGAACTTTAAAACAAGCCATCTCCCGAGTTCCTAGGAGCTTCCAGAGCTGCGGAACCCCAATACCAGGAGACCTGCTGCCCATTTCGAGTGCATCATTGTGGAAAGGGCAAATCCATCCAAATCTATGCTGAGTGAATAAGGACACTCCAGAGTTGTGATCCAACTCACCCAGACCCCCTCACCAGAGTGTGGGACTGCAGGAAGCAAAGAAGATTGACCGGGTGATCCATGACCTTTGTTGGTGCTACCGAAAAGGCGCCAAAACTGCAGAGTGAACCAAGAAGTTGTTGAAAGTCGTGCTATAGGTCCTCCCTCAAGACTTCTGCTGAGAGACACCAACCATTGTCCTGCCTTTCATCGCCAGACCAAGGAATCCGGAGTTTGGGTCCAGAGCTGCCACATCACGGAGAAGCCACCGTACCTTTGGTGCAAACCAAAGGTATGGTGTGGAAAAAGGTATTGCTTACCTGATTCCAAGAAGTCTCTCCAGAGCGTTAGAGTGCACATCGAGGTGTCCAGGGCAACCACCTCTTACCTCTGACCCAAGCTGCTGCTTGGTTCCCCTTCTCGAATCCATCTTTAGGTCTCATTTGTTAGTTGCTAACTTGCTGCTCCAATAACTTTAGCTACTGGAAGACATCCACAGGAACTCTTCATTATTCGCTGTTCGTCAAGACCTCAAGCCCTCTACAAACTGCCTTTAGCTAGGGTTGCGTTTTTGGACTTAGAACACTTTCCAGGTGAAGAAACTGTCTCTAGAACCTTGAACTAAGCTCATGTTGCACTAACCACTTATTTGCCTCCCTTTAAGTGACTTTCCTATATGTGTTTGCAAAGCAAATGCTTTACCGTATGACCTGTTGAAAACTGCATGAGTGCGCAATTACCGATAATATGATAACATAGTCTTTTCCCTTTCTAACGTTGCTATAAATATAACCGCGAACAAACATAAAAGTGAATGTGCCATTTGAAGTGTATTATCTAGTATTCCTAAGTGTTCTACCGTAAACATCTGAAGTATTTAAAGTGATTCTGGTGTAAATATAATAAATATATATCTTTTATATAACTATATGTGTAAAGGATTCTTTGTTGTGCCTGTCTAGCTAAGAGTACTTACCTACAGCTCACATCTTCCTCTTAAGATAAGCCCACTGCTCTGCCACAGTACTAAGCTCCTGAGCTATTACAGACGTATACTAGTTGTGGATCTGCAACCACTGGCATAGCTTACTAAAGTCTTAATGCCAGAAGGACTTTAGGATAACTCCCCTAACACCCTCTACCCCCCCCCGCCCTTTCGCTTGCACTCTCTACCCTTTACCCTGCACTTCCCTTCCCATCCTAGCACTTCACATTTCCATTGACCGGCACTTCCCCTACCCCCCTCGCCCTCGCACTTCTTGTTACTGCACTTGCACGATTCCGAATGTCATAAGGCCTAGTAGGACCGTTATTGTTATCTTCTCCCCTGTCCCCACCCACCTTTGTTGTCTTGTGGTGCCTTGAAACACCATTTGTTGTATAGATGCCTCACAAATATGCAATAAATAAAAAAATAACACAATAAATAGGTGAGGCTGCCCAATGGTAAAAGTCCAGCTGGTCCCATCACATTGCCTCTCTCCTCACAGAAAACCTCCAAGCAGCATATCAAGTCCGTTATAGCAGGTTAATTTACTATAATGACAAAACTATGCCATTCTTTGATAGGCAGAGCAAGACTCTGAGTACCCAAGTCACCATCTAAGGGATGTCCATCTACAGGTCTTCTAATTCCTGGTTGAGAAGTGGATGGAGCAAAAGATTGCGGAAGAGATTAAAGACGAATTGGACCTGGAGCAGTTCGTGGCCTTCCTGGCAAACTCACTGAAAAAATCAGGAGACGGCTCCATAAACCAACTCTGGAGTTTGTCTGTACTGGCTCTCAGTGGCGGTGAGGATTAAGTTCAAAACCCTCTGCATTGTCAACAAGGCCTTCTGGTGACTGGGACCGCAATACCTTCAACTCTCTCTCCCTAAATATCTTCCTTCTCAAGCTCTTCGCTCATCCACCTCCAACTCCCTCAAGGTTGCTCGCTTCTCCAAGCAGAGAGTTGGTAGTAGATCTCTTTCTTCTGCTGGGGCCTCCCTCTGGAACAGCCTCCCTGCCTCTTTGAAACTTGAGGAGAACCCTCTCTGGTTCCGGAAGCACCTCAAGACCTTCCTCTTTGCTTCTGCTTTCTCTCCCCCTCTCCCTTGCTGATCTCCTGACCGAATCTGAAACTGCACTGGTTTACCTGGCTACCCTCTGATCTCTGGCCCAGGCCCTACCCCCCAGATTCCAGTTGCATACCTGCACTGCCCCCTGGCAACTCTTGCACTCAGGGACTGTTTCTGTATCCCTACAGCCCCTGCTAGCACTTGACACCTGTTGTCTGCACTTACTCTTGCACTTGCCACCAGCTGGCTGCACTTCTTTTTATTCTATTTATTTCTTTATTTAATTCACTGTCATTCTATGTACTGCACTGCCACCTCCCCGTTGCACTTTTCCCCTTCCCCTCTCCACTGCACTTGCGCGATCTCAATGTCACCTGGCCTAGTAGGATCGCTGTCTCTGTCTTCCCTCTGTTTCCCCTCCCTTGCCTCGTCGCGCCTTGAAACACTTGTGTATAGGCGCGTTAAAAATGCCATATCATATCAATGGGGCACAGTGAGCATAACAACAGGGAACTAGCTGACCTGATCGGCCGACAAACAAGGTAGGACCAATACCAACTAGAAGTGATGTCGGATCAGGTGGAGGACCGTGACCAATACTTTACAGTAGAACCAGGAACATGGCTCCGCCAACTATTCAACTGTGACTTGCCAATGGCAGAGCCACCTCGAAATTAGTCCAACAAAATCTGGAGTCAGCAGAGAACCTTAGAAGATGACACCCATGACACCTAAGCGTGTCCCAGTCAGGAGTTATGCCTGTGGACAATTGGGGTGCATGGCTCTTGCCTTTCCCACACTACTATCTTCTGAGCTGATGGAGATGAGATATTGTGTTCAACATGATGAAAACCGGCGGCTGATGCTGGAGCACCAGACAGCAGAACCTGTAGAGGAGGCAGAGATCCTCACTCAAGGATAACTGGGGAAAACATACTATTTCCCAACCATCCTTTCAGAGCAGCCTATCTGAGCCATGCTCAACTCTTTAAGTAGGCACACTTCGTATTCCTGAGCAAATGAACCCCCTATGCCTAGTCCAAGTCATATGTGTGTATGAAGACATGGATGTATATCCGAAGGCTCACTTGAGATTTAATGTTGGAAAAATGAAATGTGAGGAAGAGATGGCCATATTCCCTGGGTGCCCGGGAGAAGTTAGCTTTATTATGGACCTGTTGCAGTTTGGAAAATG